>NW_026138062.1:20127500-25127500 GCF_025592945.1 Manacus candei | reverse complement strand
ACATTAGTCATTCTACAGTAGCAAAAGTGTAAGAAGGCGGTAGATAGACTTGTGTAGAAGAGATTTTCCCTGATACAACATCTTACGGTAACATGTTGACCTGAAACTCCATAGCAATAAATCTGATGAATGTTATAGAAATTGCTTTCAAAATTATAATGCCTCTAGGCACTTTGCTCAAAACTTGTCCTTTCTTATTCTGTCTCTCAAAGGGGCCTTTAGCCCTTAAGAGCTATATCTGGCCCCTCTCTCCATGATATGTATATGTACAAATGATACCAAGGCATCATAGGAACATACTACAGCTGAACCATGTAGTTCATAATCCTTGTCAAATGCTTCCACAGTTTTCAGGTGCACACTGTGCAATGTTTTTACCTAATTATTTTTGACAGCATTTCTTAGGGTTAGCTATGATATTGCACAGTTTCAACAGTTTCAAGAGCCTGACATAACTTATGGTATTTTAAACACCCTCCCCAAAACACTTTGTGCTTTTCTTTAAATGAAATACATCTTCTTACTGACTCAATGTAATTTGTCTAAACTGGAGATGAATGATGAATTTAAGGTTTTATATTTTCCATAAATATAAAATGGAACTTCATGCCACTGGGATATTGGCATTCCCACTTTTCAGGTAGTATTCAGTGTTTTTTTCTTTTGATAATAGTTTTGAAATTTTGTTCCAGAAAAATCTTTTTAAAATTATGTAATATTGAAAAACTCCTATACTTAAACCTTATGTACTTGAGATAAATAAAGGTACAGTTTTACAGAGGAGAGTATGTAACAAATGCTACTTACAGTAAACCTTCCTAATTCCCTATGATCTTTTTCAGAATGGTTTTCAGTGGACATATGGAGAGGACATGATGATGTAATTATGGTTATGTCAGCAAAGATTACCCAGAAGACTATAATTCTTTAATGGTTTCACTGCCAGACAATAATGTGGCATGCTGATAAAATATTTTTGCCACAACATCCCAGATTGTATTTCATATATATGAATGTTTGAAGCTTACAGGAAAATATGAGTTAATCAGTTATGCACTTGACCTGTGACAATTCTGGAAAAAGTAGTCTTTTATATCTGCAGAAAAGGTACAGAACAAGCATCTGCAGATTTCTTGCCAATGTTCCATAGTCTTGACCTCAGGTGACTACTTTTTGAAATGAGGATGAATCTGATCTTTCAGCATTTATTTTCCTTTTCCAAGTCTGCTGTTGAAGTGCCAGCTACTTTCTAAAATTTGAAGTAATTTCAAAAAACTATAATTTTAAAAAATATCAGAAACTTTTAGTCCAAAACTGTCCAATGTAAAAGATCAGTGAGGGAAAAGAAGCAAAGGAATCGCACTAGGTGTGAATGTAGTTCATTACCTTTTCAGTAGCTTTTAGCTCTTTAACCTTGGTCAAAACATGAATGTAGATTGTACAATTTTTCTGTTTCTGAATAATGTACACTTTATGCTTTCCATGATAACATCTTCACAGTCAAATTCACTTGAAAGGGATAATAAATCAAATATTATGGAATAATACACCTATACACAGACATCCTACAACCATCTAGGAAAACTTTGTCATGCAAGTCCAAACAAGTCAAATAAGATTTATCTCACATCCAAGCAGATGACTGTGGATTTGTTCTTCAACCAAAGAAAATAAAAAAAATTCTTTGGTTTCCTGAATCCTATTTATTTTCTCAAGTTTCATTCAGATTTATTTACATATTGCGTATTACAAATTTACTTATTAATTTAGGCTTGTGCAACTTGATGAGTTAAACTTCTTTTGTGGATAAAAAGCACAGCAGTCTAAGTGTTTCTGTTCATTGGAACTAGTATTTATTTAGGACCTGTTCAGTAGAATAAACAATAATTCTATGCTCTTCCTTAATGCTGTCTACCATGTAAGTTAGAACAGCTTTGCGATTGCTCTCTTTTATTTTTACCAAGGAGAACTTAGTTGGTGTTAGGAGCTTAGGGCTTTTTGCATCACAAGCATTACAGTTGTTCCCTGCTGTAGTGGTTTTTCTGGGATACAGCTAATTTTCTTCATAGTAGCTTGCATGGTGCTGTGTTTTGGGTTTGTGGTGAAAATAAGTGTTGATAGCACACTGATGTTTCAGATATTGCTGAGCCGTGCTTGTACAACATCAAGGCTTTTTTGGTTTCTCATTCTGCCCTGACAGTAAGGAGGCCAGGGGTGCACCAGAAGTTGGGAGGGGCTGAAGTTAAGACAGCTAACCCCAAGTGGCCAAAGGGATATCACAGGTCATATGATTTTGTGCTTAGCAAAAAAAAGCTGGAGGAAAAGGATATGACATACATTTAGTGTTATGATATTTGTCTTTCCAAATAAGCGTTACAGGTTCTGGAACCCACCTTCCCTGGAAAATGGAAAACACCTTCCTGATGAAGCAAAGCGATGAATGAATTCCTTGTTTTGCTTTGCTTGCATATACAGCTTTTTCTTTATCTATTAAACTGTCTTTATCTGAAACCACAAATTTTCCCTACTTTTGCCCTTTCAATTCCCTCTCTGTCCCGCTGGAGGTAGTGAGCAAGCTGTATGGGACTGAGCTCCTTATCAGGGTTAACCTACAGCATCTGCAAGTGTTCAGGCCCCTTTAAACTTAAGAAAATTTTAAACCTAGTAAGATAGAAATAGGTACTCCAAATATAGCTATCATGGTAAATACAAATCTCTGCCCTAAATAAGGTAGAGTTCTCAGGCCGCTCTGAGAACAAAGATTTGTACTTTGATGATAGCAACAACTAAGACTAGTTCAAATTAAACATATAAAGTGAAAGATCAATGTTAATGAAAAAGCAAATGCAGTGTGTATTCGAGACCTTACAGAAAGAAGATCCTCAGTGGCCCACAGGCAGTGTTCTCTGTTGCATGCACTCATGTAAGCATGTGCAAAGAACAGGTTAAAAGTGACTGCTCATTTTTTGATATCAGATTGACCTTTACCCACCTTGTAGGGGTGAAATGAGATAATACAGTATCCTAAATGGAAAATTCAGTATTGTAGAACAGAATCATGAAACAGAACAGGTTGGGAAGGCCCTCAAAAGACCTGAGGGTCTAATCTTTTATGAGGAACGGAGCCTGGATGACATTATCTAGCATCCTCTCCAATTGCACCTTGAAAACTTCCAGTGATGTGGACTGTACCATGTCCCTGAAAACATTTTTCCAGTGAATGATCACCTTCATCATAAAAGATTTTGTTCTCATGTTGAGACAAAACCTTTCCCAGTGCAACTTCTACCCATTACTCCTTGTCTTCTCCATATGTCTCTTCATGAAGAGAGAGCCTCTGTCCTATTTGCAAACATCCTTTAAGTACTGGAATACTGTGATAAGGTCCCTCCCAAGCCTTCTTTTCTCCAGGGGAACAGTTCCTTCTGTCTTTCCTCACAAGGCAGGTTCTCCAGCTCTTTGATCATTTTTGTTGCTCCCCTTTGGATCCTCTCTAGTCTCCACATCTGTCTTGAATTGAACTAGACACAGTGTTCGTGGGACCTCACAAATGCTGAGTGGAGTGAAATGACCATGTCTCTATCTCTACCTCTGTGGATGTTCTACAGATCTACAGGATCTGCTTTGCCTTTGTTGCTGCAGCGGTGCGCTGCTGACTTGCGTTCAGCCCATTTGCCATCAGGACCCCTGGGTCCCTTTCAGAACGTCTGCTCCTTAGCCACACAGATCCAAGCCCATACTTGGCTCTTTGGTTATTTGGTTATTCCATCCCAGGTGCAGGACTTTGCGCTCATCTTTGTTAAATTTCATACTGTTCTTGTTAGGCCACTATTCCAGCCTGTGTAGGTTTCTCTAACATCTCTCTCCTTTCTGAGGTGTTCATCTCACCACTTTGGTGTCAGCAGTAAACTTAGCGAGGGTACTTTCAATCCCATCATCCATATAATTTATAAAGATACTTAAGAGCATACTGATCCTGGGGGCCCCATCTGTAACAGGCTGCCAGCTTCAGTAAAAATCATTGATCACCACTCTCAGTGCAACCTGTTAGCCAATTTCCCACTCGTCTCACAGATCACACATCAAATCTGTATCTTGCCAGTTCATCCAGGAGAAGGCTATGGGAAGCAGTATCAAACACTTTGCTGAAGTTCAGTTAACAACATCCACTCTTCTCCCCATGTGGACAGAAAGTGTTACTTTGTTGTAGAAGGTGACCAGATTAGTATGGTGTGATTTACCTTTAGTAACTCTGTACTGTCTTCCAGGAGGCTATTCTTCAATAACTCACACACTCACAAACTCTTTTTCCTTCCATGGATACTTCCCATGGAATCCATGAGCTCTAGACACATTGAACTTGGCACTTCCAAAATCCAGGGTGTTTGTCCTACAATTGGTCTTCACTGCGATCAACAGGACCTTAAACTCCACAATGTTATGGTCACTATATCCAAGGCTACCATTGGTTTTTATGATACCAGGTAAGTCTACCTAGTGGCGTCTTCTCATGATTTGGCCTTCTCTTTTTACATCTTCTGAGTGTAAGAGCCAAAAGTCATAGAAGCTACACTCCAGATAACAGGTTAGGCTGCTGTCTATCACCCCTGCAGAGAAGTCTCTGCAGAAAATACAAGCAAACAAAAGAATGAAACTGTAAGTTCATTTCAGTGTCAAGTTAAGGTCTGTAACAACTATGATTATCATTTTTTCCTCCTGTGTCCTGACCAAAGGCAACCACACTGTTCTGCAGATACATCGAATGAAGAATTAGGTAACTTGTGTTTTCCAGAATACTTTCTTCTAATATATATACAACTGCTAAAACTGATCTGATAAGAGAAAATTTGTTGTTAGTTTTGTTGTTGTGGGGGTTATTTTCTTTTTTTTTTTTTTTTTTTTTAAATTTCTGCTTTAGCTTCCATCTCTTACTGGATTTATTAAAGATTTTGTTGCCAATTTGGCAAGCATTATTGGCTAATCTCTCTTTTACCCTTCATGTTTTTATGATTCTCTTTTAGAATCTTCTTCATGCATCTGTTAGCTTTTTCTTAATTTCATAACTTCTGATATATTTTAATAACTGTGACTCCATATACTGACTGTTACGTGTACTTTTTCTATTAAGTTGAAGTTTAAAAACATATTTGTTCACATGATTTCATCATCTTGAAAATAACTCAGTTTCATAACTTTCACAAGAACATTACATGTATCTACCTAGGTAAAATACGTTGTTCTGAACTTAAAACCAAACTCTATGATTATTAATGAGGTCCTCAATAGTTGTACCTGGATGGGATAAGTTGGCTTACAGTTTTATCTCACTTATTCAATGTATCTAAATTCCCAATATTTGCTTTTGACTACTTATAATTCTTGCGTCCAAACCCAGGTGCCTAAAATTAGATACCTAAAACTACTCTAAATATTAAGCTTTAGGCAATCAACTATGAAAATGAGAGCTCTTCATTAATGTATTTCAGCTACATATTAGCTTTTCTTTTGTATTTTCCTTTGTCAAAATTCTGTATATGGGAAGCCTTTCTTGGATAAAACCTTCTCCTACTGTTTTGCTTGCTTTCCCATAATTGCTCAACTTTTGGTCAAATCCTGGTCTCATTGGCTTGGTGGTAGTAGAGCTAATGATGACATCATGGGACCTGGATTTGGCATCTTCATTTATACAATGGCTGATCAGCTTTGTTAGAATAAGTTCTGAACTTATTCTATGAAATGAGAGGTCCAGCCAGTTCCATCTGGGCAGAATTGTGTTTTGTATACCCTGTCAGAAAGAGGGTGCTTCCCAGCAATGTACGAGTCTGTTAGAAATTCCTATGAAACTTTTCCATCTGGAGCATACATAGGCCACATTAAGGCTCAATCATGCAGTGTCTTGTATGCTGAACCCCACTAATTTCACTGAAATCAAGAGGACCATTGATGGGAGCATTTGTTAGTCTCACTGGGATGGAAGTCTCTGCTGTTACAGTTTATGCAGCCAAGGTAAGCCTTGTTTTTCCATCTAAGGAGTTGATTGATGTCAAGTTTAATTCAGAACATCCTGCTTGAATCTGACACAGTCTGAGAGAACAAGATTCCAAATTCTAGTCATGTGGAAGTCAATGGCAATAATCCTACTGCCATCAATACAATCATGATTTAACACAGACAGGGTCTTGTATACATTATGTCATCATAATGACACATAATTTTAATATTGTTCTCTGAATGTTACTGTGCAGGGAACAGTGCAGAATTATCCAGAAGTAGTATCAGAACTAAGAAAGGATACTTTTTTAACTTTATGAGTATTTATAAAAGATTTCATCATGAACATCTGTGTATTTACAAAAACTCAAATAATTCAGAGAAGTCATAGCATCATTCTTTGCAGACAATTTAACAGAGGGAAAAACAGTTCAATATGGTGTTACTAAACTGATATTTCAGGTTTTCCTTGGTTTTGTGGGAAATAAACTATTGCCAAGGAAAAAGGGATGCCATTGATTTGATTCACTTTTAAGCATCAATAAGTCATATAAATCTAAACTGGTAATCAGAGAGCCCTTGTGGGGCTCAGTGTAGGGATACTGACATCTCTGAGGGGTATTTTAGGTACTCACGTTAGGAAGGAATGCTAATACCTATTTCTCTTCTGAAATAGGGAAATGAGATGACTGGCATTGACATAGATAATTACTTTTAGCTGTCTGAAGATATGAAAGATGAGTTCCATTCTATGAAGTTAATTAAAACACCTTACAAAATATGAGGCTGTCAAATTACTGTTTTCATATGCATTTCCTCATCATTCTGTCTTCTAAGGGCTTGTCTTCACTCACAAGAAGAAGACAAGCAAACAAACAAGAAGTTGTATTTATTTAAGCCTCTAGGAAACCAGCATGAGTAAGATGAGAACGCCCTTAACACTAGACATTCTACTTTTACTTTGAAGTAAACTTGTCCAAATCAGTTTCAGGTAGAGTAAAAGGCTGACCTTAATGTGTTTACACATCTCTAAACTTCCCATCCTTTCTACATAAGAGAGGGCTGACAGCTTTTTTATGCTTGTGAGACTCTGTATTATTACTCCTTTCACTACCCCCTGCAGCAGGAAAATTTGCTTCTGATTATACCTCTCAGAATGTCTGAATATGGGATTCAGATAGATTTCCTAGGCATTTCATCCATATCCCTCCTGTGAATATTTACCAGATTTCAGTGAATGTCTTTGCTGGGAGTGATTGAATTATGGCAGTACAGGGCGCTATCACATTGGTATATTAATCCTGTGACTACAAAGCATAGGATGAGAATCCAAACTGAAGCTCATTGCTTTTCCTTGGGCAGCCCCCTTCCATTTTCCTTCACAAAAGTCATTTGACTTCATAGTCCCCAAAGATTATTTTCTGTGATTTCATAATACAGCAGGAAGTAATGAAGTTCTACCATGCATATTTTAAAAATTCACAATTTAGTAATATATGTTCTGCTGAGGTACATAAAAAACTTATCCCCTGCTATTCTGTTAAGAAAGTTTATTTCAATATATCACATACACTAAAAGAACAATATTCCTCTGAATCAGCACTTGAATTTTTTAAGTTCTAATATGCAATTTTATTTGTGACAACCAAAATGATGAGGCTCCATCTGCTTAAATAAACATCCCTGCTATCTAAATTACTGAATAATAATCCTTGAATGGACCTAGGTCCAATTATGTTTTTATTTTCTGAATATCTTATTTTAAATTAGAATATCTTAAAAAATGCAGTTTATGAGGAGAATTTATATTCTTTCGACCAGACATGCTGCCTTCTTATTGCAGCTTAGCAAAAAGTGTGAGAAGTGCCATGATTTTTACACCAAATCTTGGTCAACTACAAAAAATTCTGAGTAATTCTCTAATTTTAGGGGAAATACTCTATGTTTACGCTGGCAAATCATGGAAAGCAGTGCCAAACTATGTATTTAGCTCCCTATTTTATGAATCTCCTTAATGAAGGCAATACTGGGTTTATGTACTTGTCCACATACTTTATGATTCTCCTTAATTAATGTTACAGAACTTTTAAAAGTATTCATCGTTGTCCTTTCTATTTTATTCTTTCACTAAAATTAGGCATGAAGTTAAATCAAGGAAAGGAGAAAGAAAGTATCATAAATTCCTGCAAAAAATGAAATACAGAAATTTGGCACCAGCACTAATTAGAGCTATGAGAACAGTTATATCACAACTATAAAAAACCCCACCAGTTTTTAAAAAACCACTGGATTTATTCTTTGCAGTGTCATAATAATAATTCTGCCACCTTCTGAAGCCATTATGAGAAAAGTATTTGAGTTACTCTGTCAAAGTAGAAACAAAGACAGTTTCACCGTGTCCCATAACTTGTTATGAGACTCGTGTGATTATGAACTTCTTTATCAAATCTCGATTGGAAGATTGTTCAAGTCTACCTGTTATTTTGAATCAAAATTTTTAACCTTAGGATGCAGTTGACAGTAGTATTGTTGTTATTCTTTCAATCAAGGAGATAAATTGCTAAAAAGAACATTTTTACAAAATGTATCCAGATGTTGGTCCCTTTCGTACAGTAGAAGTTAAATCACTTTTATTTTATAAGAGTACTTAGGGTTAAAATAAAAAAAACCCAAAAACAAAAAACCCCCCAAAGATTATGAATTAGCCTGTATCTACCACATAAGTCAGTAGCCAAAGTAAAAAAAAAAAATACTACTGTTCAAACACTTTTATAAAATGGAAATAGTTTATTTTCATTTTCAACAGTTAAATTAAAATATAGACCATCTGCATGATGTTAAAATATAGATATATCAGGAGGTACTTTATTTTTATTAAATATTAATTTATGCATTTCCAGTGTCTCCCTGGGACCAGTGTGTTGCCCTCCTTCAACTACAGAACACCTATGCAGATTCAGAGAAAATATTGTGGTTTGTTTTATTTATGACTCATTCTTTTCCTGCTGTATTTTGTCTGGGTCAGACATAGGTAAATGAAGTTACTGCAACAAAACAATGTAGACAACATTGAAAAAATAGTGTTGTAGTAAATTATTAAAAAATGAAAACTTGTCTTTCAAAAACAAGAAGAAAAGAGAGAAAATTAAACAATAAGTAGATTAAATAGGGGAGCTTAATATTGTACAACAACAGATGGAAGCTTTGCCTACAACGTGAAGGAAATAAGGTAGTAAACCAATAATACCTTTAATATGTATCTGCATTTACTTATCATGCTACATGAAGCCAGCTTTATTGCTGATGGCCTGAGGATAAACATCTCTGTTCTCAGACCCAATATTACCTTTAGCATTTATATAAGGGTTGAATTATGTGTAAAACTAGAGAGATTAGGGATTTCTGGGCATCTGCTTCTTTGGCCTAGAGTGTTTTGGGTTTTTATTATAAACTTTTATTTTTTAATATTATTTTTAACTTTAATTAGCTTTTTGACAGTGTAAGAGAGTTGTTTTAATTCTTCTTTTGTCTCTAGAAAAAACAAACATAGTAAGACAGAGTATAGAGCTAATAACAGTAGCTTTGCAGCCTGTTTTCAGTACTTATGAAGCAGTATCCAAATATTTCTGAGATAAGGGCTGAAGAATAATATTTATGTGTGTGCAGGTGTGAGTGTGTGTACTTGTGTTTGAGAGCAAGAGGAAATTACAAGACAAATCATTACATGACACATACTATCAGAGGTAGCTTGGTTTATGTGTATTTGTCCATGTATCTGGATTATTGTCATTGTTTTGAACATACAGAAAAATGCAGCAGAAAAACCTTTCTTGCTTTCTCAGTGTTGCTCCTATTCAAACATTTTCAAATGCAAAATTGAGGTCAACACAGTTTACTTATATGTAACTTGAAACCCAACATTCCCTAGAACATGAAATCATTTGTGGATGAAGACTTCAAATCATACTTCATTCACTGTACCTGTAAAGCTGACAGGTCACACAGAGAAGCACAATAAGGAAAGAAAAAAACATCAGGAACAAAACCCTTTAGTGTTTTTCAGAGCAACCCTCTGCAATCACTCAGTATTCAGAAATATGGTTTTCAGATCATAAAAAAAAGAAGTTGGTGACTTAAAAAATATGATATTTAAGAAATGCTGAACACTGACAACTTTGATTTACCTTTGTCTTCCTACTTGTGAGTAGGTTTTTTTTTTTCTCCTGAAAACTCAGCAACTGTAATCTTGATAGAGGAGACCAGAAGTATTTGCGGGGAGAGAGGAGCAGCACAGCTGCTAAGGGGGGAAAAAAAGAGTGTGATAAGAATTCTAATGAGAACAAGAAACCTAACTAGGCACATGGAAAAGAAATAGTTTGCTAAGTGGGGGAGAGGAGCTGCTGCAAAGATGTTTTGGAAATGTTTTTGGAAATGGCAATTAACGGAGAGGAAAACAGAATGCTTACCCATTAGATGTATTCCAAAGCTTCTTTTTGTATGCTCACTTTCCCATAATGCCAATATTGCCAACACTGAGGAAACTCTTGCAGGTTACTTTATTTTAGGGGTGGTGGAGATTCTTAGAACAATTCTTGAGAATGACTGTTCTTACTCAGTAGGTAAGCAAAGCTACTGCTGAAAAAAACTAGTAGATTAATTTGCCAGTTTTCTTATTGTTATAGGAGATCAGTAAGGGGGAAAAAGACAGTGAAAGAGTCTTAAAATTCTTTCCTTGTTTGCTTCTTGTCCTGAAAAATGTGAAGAACCATAGAAAGAGCAGAGATGGAGGTATGGGGAGTCAGATTTATTAAAAAACTTCACTATGAAGACATAAAGGTTTAATGACAGAAAGGATGGGAATTCTGAAAACAATAGGTCTGTAGATTGCAACAGAATAAACTGATAGAAAGAATATGGGCTAAAGGAAAATACAAACATTCTTTTTCTTCCAAAGGACTAAAATTCTATTTCCTAATATCAGTTTGGAAGGTGGACAAGTCTATTTGTCTCATGAACATACATGTGCCCAGACTATTTAAATTAAAATGAGATATTAGAGAGATAGAATATCTCAATAGGAATTATTTAGGCAAAGAAGCTCACCATCTGTCATGTATTTGGAGATTCATACTACTCTTTTCGCCTCTTTCTTCCCTACTCCTCAACAAAATCACCAATACAAACTAATCTTCATCTTTCAAACCTGTTGAGACTTCCAGGAAAAACCTTGTAAGGGAATTCTAGTCTCAGTAATATTCTTTCCACTAGGACTAAGTCTCCCCAGTGTTTTCAAATCTGACATTTAGAGCTACGTGCAAATTATTTGTGACTGAGCAAATTAGCTAATTAAATAATTGGCTTAGGGCTTCATGAAATTTGGCTGCTATGGAAATGAGGCTGTCTGCTAACTTACAAGCTTCATCTAAGCATTGAAAGTACTTCATGTCTTTACACCAGCTGAAATTGTGGTTGTAGCAGATTTTTTTTTAAATGGTTGTTTATAGAGTTGTTCTTGCATAGTTTCCAAATCTAAATGTAGTGGGATTAGTACTTCTTTTAGAAAAGCTCTGTACCCAGATAAGACTGCAGTCTAGTCTCCTCGGGGTGAACTTCCAAACCGTTGGAGCAGAGAATTTTCCCCAAAACTGCCCCATTTTCTCCCACATTCCATGCCATTCATGACTATCCATCTTTGGGGCAGATCTCTGAATGACCTTCCTGGAAATCTCTTTCTTAACTCTAAACATGGTGTGGACCATGCTGAAGAGACCTGGTAGGCTTAGCAACAAAACCATGCTTTCCTTAACATTCAAAGGGAATTCAAAATTCTCAAAAGTTGTCTTAACAGGCCTGAAGGAGGAAAAAGAGTAAAAGGCTGGGGAAAATCATTCTCCCTGGTTCCCCTCTGGGTGAATCACAGATTGGTGTTAATGAATTTCAAGAAGTAGCACCCAAAGCCAGGGCAGGAGAGCAACACTGAATACACATATCAAATGACCCTCACTGCCTTTGATGTTATCATGCCATAAACTGGTATCACTCAGTACAACCACCTCTGCCTGCTCTGAAAAAGATCCCCAGTAGAAGCACATAACAGGAATATATACACTGTTACATACCATACCCACATGAACACTCCAAGAAACATTGTAACCAGTGGCTTCATACCTGATACAGCCAATGCTTAGACCAAATTTGTCTTCAAGGTGCTCGGAGCAGATCTGTTGTTATCTCAACTTTTCCTGCCCCCCACTAGGGGCCAATTCAGGCTGTCATGGTTGAGGCTCAGTTTAGAGTTCCCATTGGAACTGTACCATCACTCAATTCCCCTCCTTCTCCAGTTGGAAGCACAAAAGGCAAAGATCGAAACAATTTACTGGAAGCAGCAATGAGATAAGAAAATGAATAGTAACAGCAACAATACTATAAATAGAACTGTACAAAGAGAGGGTGATTTACATGCAAAATGCTCACCAAACCCAGAACAATGAAAACAATGGTGGACAGACTGTCCCTTGGCCATGCTTTTTCCCTGACTGTAAAGGAACACCCTTTCTTCTCAGAAGTGAGTGAGAGTGCTTTTTCCCACGCCTGACGATGATGTAAGATGGCATCAAATAACAAAATGCCTTGGCTACATGTTCCATCTCCTCACCTTCCCTCCCACCCCCCACCCCCCCACCCCCAATCCGGGCTGGAACCAGGGCTGTGACAAAAGAAAGACTAGGGAAAATGTGGGCCCATTACTGAATGAGATGGGTGACCTGGTTACACAAGAAAAAGGCTGAGGTATTGGATGTTTTCTTTGCCCCTGCCAGGCTGGCTTTCAGTAGTCTCAAGTCCAAGAGACCGAGGGAAAGTTTGGAACCAGGAAGATGTGCCATTTTTGTAAATGAAATAGATCCAGATGAGGAAACACATAAACCAATTGGAAATCCATAAATCCATGGACCCTGATACTATAAACCCACAAGTGTTAAGGGATCTGACAGACATCATTGTGATGCCACTTTTGATAATCTTTGATGGATCATGTAAATTGGGAGAAGTTCCCAACGACTGAAGGAAAGCAAGCATCACTCATGTCTTCTAGAACGAAAAGAGGGATGTGACCTAAGGAATTGAGGGCTGGTTACCCTGATCCCAGATAGGGTGATGGAGCAGCTAATACTGGAAACCATTTCCAGGCACATGAACAACAAGAAAAGGATCAGGATTAGTCAACCTGGCTTCACCAAAGTAAAGTCATGCTTGACCAGCTTGATAAACTTATATGATGACATGAATGTCCTGGTAGACAAGGAAACAGAAGTGGATATTGCCTGGACTTCAAGAAGGCCTTTGGCACTGTATTCCCTAGATTCTCATAGAGACACTGCTGATGTATGGGCTGGATGAGCAAACGGTGATGTAGATTGATATGTAGCTGAATGGCAGGGCCCAGACTGTAGTGACCAGCAGCCTAAACTCTAGTTCGAGGCCAGTAACTAGCAGTGTACCCCAGAGGTCAATAATGGGACCTGTCCCATTAAACACCTTCGTTAATTATCTGGATGATGGTACAGACTGCACCTCCAACAAGGTACAAGCTCAACCATTCTGATTCTCTGATCTCTATATTCTCTGTATTTTTAATAAAATTTTGTCTGTTCTGAGTTTTTTTTATCTGTCAGATTCTGTACAAATAAGTGATTATATATTTTTTACTTCAAATTTTTTCAGTTATATTTTGGGTTTTGCTAGTTAAGTAACTGCAATATCTAGGGCTCAAACAATTTTTTTTTTTTCTAATAATCAGCCATGAATCTATGGATACCACATTGTAAAAGTAATCATATTGGTAATTTTTTTATTTCCTCACATATTTTGACTGAAGATTCAAATCTTTCTCTGCTTCTTCCACTGCTGAACTTAACAGTGGGAATGGAGGAGTACACATAGTTTGAATGAGATGGAACCCTATTCAGTACTCCATGAATTACAGAGGCAACTGAATCTGATTTTTTTGAACAGGTGGCGAGATTAAAGATTTACATATGGGTGTAAAATATAGAAGCTTTGATGAGTAAATAAATTTTCTTGACTGTGTAAGAACAATTTCTAGAAAAAGGATAGCAGTCTCTCTTCTTCTTGTGGATATACCTGCAGTCCAATAAATATGACTTGTGCAGTTACTAGTAAAAGGCCACAGGAGCTGTATTGATCTGACACTGCAGGGTCTCAGCTTCTCGTGTCCTAAGCTGTTTTTAGCTGTTATAAAAATTGTCTAATGGTCAAGTGATAACTTGACAACTGACTAACACTTTTTAGCTTACCTTTATAAATGCATACATGTCATAGAGATCTAAAAAACCCAGGCAGTTGCTTTACAACAAGCAATGACCCTTTATTTTAGTCCCTTATCATTAACTGAGGCCATTAATTGACTGAGGTGGAAAACCAATTATATTGCTCTCTCCATATATGTATATAAAAATATATTTCAAATTATAAAGGCTAATTATTTTACTTTATTGTGTGTGAAAGTAAAAGAATTTTTTTGAGTACAGCACTAGTATTTATCTCAATAACTTATTCTGAAATTTTTAAACATCATCTTTGAGGTAATGAAAAATATACCAGCAATAAGAAAATACATAAAAATAACCCCAAGCAGATCTCAAGACTGAGAAAGAAGGTTCCCAGTTATAAGTGTTAATGCATTCTGGACACTGTGTTGGTGACCTCTCATAATGCTCCTTTATATTTCATAGACAAAATCTAACACCGTTGATGCAGAGAAATACTGGGAAGGGTTCCAGAGAAGGCAGGCAGGTAGCAGCACTTTCACATATAGCACTTTTATGTGACCATTTTTGAAGAAGTGACTAGATAATTTGGTCTAGAATTACTAGTATCCATTGCAATTGTAAAAATCACTACCATTTGTATTTTGGTTGCAGGGTTAATACCTCATTTATACTAACAGTAAATAATTGAGTATACAGACATGGTGCTTTACCTTTTACTCATAACAAGGATTTGAGGAAGAATATCTGATTTCTGTTTAGTTTTAATTTTATGATAAATAAAACTATGTTTTTACTTTTGATTAAATGTTTATGCTTTCCTATTGACCTTTCAAATGGTAGTTACTCATTTGCTCAAGTATAAAGCATTGTGGTCTAGCCACACGATCACAGACTAGATTTTCATTATTACAATTTATTTTTTATTTAAAGAAGACTAGTTACTTCATTGCTTCAAACATTTTCAAACTGTAATTTAATATATGAAAAGTAGCTGTTTCCCATCTAAATTGTTTACTTGAAAACTTTACCTATCTTCTTCAGGGTACAGCAAGATAATAGAATTCCCTCCCTTTGGGGAATAAGCAGTCTAATACTGTTATAAGTTGCAAAATGAGTTTAGAACAACTATTTCTCACTAAGCACATTTATATTTATTGATTTATCATGCATGTATTTTAATGTGACAAGTGACTTAAGATTTGTCAGATTGCATTGCAGCGCTGGCTGGAATATAATCTTCTGATTTCAAGAATCTCTTCACTGATACTTGAGGATTATGACACTGGCATTACGAGAAGGAGAGAATGCAATTTAGTAGGTCTAAAACAACTGTTTGTGTTCCCTGTGTGCTCAATATTCATAGAAATCTTGGAGGACCTGTAGAGAGAGATCCAGTTTACCTCAATTATTTGCCTCCCTTTTTATGTTGATCACCTAAAGATCTTCTTTGCTTCTAACTGGTAGATTAGTTAACACATGCTAGTGACAGATACTTTATTATTTCTGAGAGGTAGATATTCCATTTCTCTCTTATTGATATTTTTTTGGTCTTTTACATTGCAGTGTAGGGACCCAGGACACTATCTGCTCAATATGTTTAAATCTTCATTTAGGCAACGTACACAAAGCTGTATTTCTACCCAACAATTTTGATAATATTTATGTATTGTATATATATGTAATATGTACGCAAGTTTACATAATTTACTTATTTTTTATGTATATTTATTGATTGATTTATTTGTTTAGTGAGTGCTGTGTTTTGTTGGGCTTTTTTTGTATTTGGTTGTTGTTTATTCTTTATCCTAGATTTAGCCTCTATTCATTACAGAGGAAGGCCATTTATGCTAAACACTGACCAGAGAGAGGAGATAAACCACAATTACAGTTTTAAAGGATTTTTCAGACTTGATGACTGAGTGAACATATGCTTTGTTCTTCTCTCTTCTATCTGCCCAAGCAAGTACCAACATTTTTACTACTCATTAAAATCTATAAATTGATTTAACAGTCCAAAATCTTGAATAAAAATGTGTCATCCTACTCTGAAAGTGAAGGGAACACTCAGGTATGTGGAGGTTTGTGGTCAGAAAGGAACAACAAGAGTCAGAGGGTTTGCAAAATCTTACAGAGTTTTCATTTGGCATGGAAATTGGTATGAGTTAGTCCTTTATCTTCTAGTAAAAGCACAGTGGTGGATTTTTAATTAAGGATAGAGTGAAAGGAAAAGAGAAGGAAATTAGAGAGAGAGAGAGAGAGAAAGAGAGGAATAAAGGAAGAAAGATCATCTACCCTGGCTTCTGCATTGATCCAGCTGATGGGGTGTTCAAAGTCCTGGAGTATGTGCTTGAGTTTCGTGAAGGTACTTTTTTATAGATAAGTTTTCCTTGTTCTGGAGGTAAGTTACTTGCTTTCTATGCAAATTAGTTTTCATGCTGAGTTCATACTTCTAGATCTGCCTGGAAAGTGGTCGGAGGTCTTCGGGGGTCTTTGGTGGTCTTGATCTCCCTCCACTGGGTCGGCCTTTGGTCAATAGTCCATGCTCTCTTCTTGACTGTACTGTGTTGTGCTAATCTCCAGGAGGCAGAACAAGGACATTTGTACCAGGGAAGTGATACCCTACTTCTGTATGACTCCCTTTTCCAGCCACATCCTGTTCTTTCTCACAGTGTGCTGTTACCAACAATTCTTGGTTGGCTCCACAGCTATCAGGCTATAGGTGTTTGAGACATACACATTAGGCCATTATCTTCTGGGCTTCTACAAAAAGTAAAAATCTTTTTATCATCACCAAATTTCAGTTCTAAAATCTACATTTAGAATTTGTCAAGCCTTCTGGCACAGGGGTGGAAATTTTTCTATATTATACCATATATGGTATTGGAAATTCCAGTTAAAGCTATCTTATTCTGAAGTACAACTAAGAAGCAGGAGATTTTCTTTCTGGACATAATGACCATTTGTTAATGAGTCACCCACAGAAGGGAATCTAAAGGGAATCCACAAGATGTCTCTCTTATTTTCCAGGACAAATTGTAGATTTGGAAAGGTTTGATTCTCCCATTCCTTTCATGAGTTTAACACTTGTATGTTCTCTATACAAAATATCAAACATGGTCACATATCTGAAAAACTAGACCTAGAAGCAAGCTTTGACTTTTCTAGGCTTTCCTTGGAAAGGAAATAAAGGCAGAAAATGCTCTGGATGTGAGGGGGGGTGGGGTGGTGAGAGGGTGAGTGGGGAGAGCAAGAAGCAACAGAAGAAACAATAGTGTTAGAGAAGGAGTAGCAGGTGGAGGTGCTCCATAGAGGAAGAGCAGCCCATGGAAAACCTATGCTGTAGCAGATTTTCCTGACAGACACATGCTGAAAGAGAGGAAAACTGTGGAGAAAAAAGTGACAGGCATAAACTGATATGGACTGACTGTAACTCCCATTCCCCATCCCCCTGCACTATTCGGGAAGGAAGAGGTAGAGGAGTCAGGACTGAAGGACTAAGGAGCCTGGCAAAATGGGAAGAATGGTGATCTTTTGCTGTTTGCCTTACTGTTTCCTAATATCTCAAAATATTTATTCTATTTGGCAGTAAATTTGATTAACTTTGTCCAAGTCAAGGAGGCTTTTTCCCAAGATAACAATTGGTAAACAATCTCCCTTCATCTTGACCCGTGAGCTTTCTCATTCTTGTTCATATATTCTCACCTTTTCCTGTATGGGAGGTGAGAGAGTGAGTGAGTGTCTGGGTGGAATTTTGGCTGCCAAGGGCAACCCAGCACAAAAATATTAGGATATTTGTTATCAGAGTAACCTTTTAGGTTCTCCTTGCGTATAGGATGACTAAGAAGACAAAGAAAGTTGGAGACATTTATGGGAAAATTCATATGCCTTTTGTGAATAATATATGGAAAAAGAATCAGTCAAAGATATAGCAAAGAACAAGGTTTACTTTTCCTGGTAAGAGTAAGAATTTTGATTTAAATATGTAGTGCAGGAACACTGAATTACCCAGTTTGGATGAAGGTTATGTATGTAACGTATAAAATCTTCTTTAATTGTGATTCGTTCCATTTTTACCCTAACCTCCAGTATTATTCCATATGTGAATAAATTTTAGGAGAACAGGGAGAAGTGGAAACTCCATTAAGTGTCTTCACAGAGAATAGGACTGATGGTGGTTTTAATTAGTTTGCTAACATTACTGGAGCCATTACCTCATAATAAAAAGTGCTGAATTGTCACCTTTTCCCTACCTTTCTTACCACTTATCATCAAAAAGCAAAGCATAATGGGTAACAGCTGTTTCTGCTATTGCATGGATTTAGCTACACTCCCTAAGTGAACAGTTTAGTTTACCAACATTCATTTCTCCATAAGTCCATGATTACAAATCCAAAGTTAATCTGCCAAACATTGGTATCTATTTTTAAGACAGATGAAGGAAGGCTTTTAGTTTTCATTATGATAATTTACTTTTCTTGTTTGGCCTTTCTTTTTCTTTCTTTTGTTTCATTTTGAGATTCCACTCCCACGTCTTTGCTGTTTTTAATTTTCAGCCTTATTATAATTCTTTCAGCTATTTCTTTTTCAAGTCTTTCAAGTTAGAAAGCTACAATTTCGTGTTTGCTGGCTTTGCATCTTTATATGTCTACTTTCAGTTTGTTTGAATTCTCTTTTTTTTTTTGTTTTTCTTTTTTGTCTTTTTTTTTGTTTCTTTCTCTTGATTTCTGAGACAGTGTCAGTACCCGGCTGAAATTAACAAAGCCTGGAGAACATGTACAAAAGGAAACTTTTACAGCAGAAAACTTTACAGAAGGAAAGATGATTATATAAGCAATAAGAAATGAATATAATAATTGAAATGTTTTCAGTATAAAGAGATAGAATGTATTACTGAGTTTGAGTTTTATGAGGGAAAATATTTTTTGCTCAGGAATTATTTGGTTTTTGATTCAGGATGAATTTTGCAGGAAAATTTTTCTTATTTAAACTATGGCTGAAATTAGCCTTCCGAAGCTAAACTATTCATTTTTCTGTAATATGTAAGTACCTAAACAAAATAACCTCAATTTTCCATCTTGATCTAGCAACCTGTTTTTCAAATCTCCCTGGGACCAACTGGCAGTTTGGGTTATGTTCTCTCTCTTACTGAAAAAAAGATGTTGGCTTTTGACCATTTTTTGGCATAAGTCATAAGTCAAAATTATGAATCAGATGCACTAAAAGTCTTCATCTTTTAAAGATGACTTAATATTCCCATTGCACCAGAGGAGTTAACTCCTGAGTACACTATATAGAGATACTACATTGCATATCCTGCAGTAATGGTTCAGAGAATTGTGCAGCTGCCTTCTCTCTTTCAGCCCACATGGTTTCCTTTTCCCGGAAACAGAAGTGCAGAATGTGATCTGGCTGTGTCTTAAATCCATGTCAAGAACCTTGCCATATACCCAAACTGGATAGCTAGTCATCTATTTTATAGAACAGTTTTTGGCTCTGGATTGAGTTCCTAAAATAGAGACAGCTCAAATCAGTCCTCAATCCTGATTGTTATATTTCAACCAGGTATCTCAGTAAATCTCATTGGAACTTAAAATTTCCAATACACCAACAATGCTTAGGGCAAAATCCAACCAATTCTACAACACTTAAAACAAGATACAATCCCTGCAAGCCACACTAAGCATCAAGAAAGGAGCAGAGAAAGAGAAGCAGAGGGATCAAGAGAAGAGAAGGAGAAAGAGGGAAAGAGAGATTATATAGCTAAGGAAAGACAATAGATACTTTACACTATTTCTTGAATATAATCAAGGTTATTTTAATTTATTTTTTCCATACTCTGGTCTCTTTTCAAAGACATAAATATCGTTGTCACAAAAATGATTGCAAATTTTGAGGGAAAAGTGTTTTTAAAACCCAGACCTATTTGAGGTGTTTTCTTTAATTACTCCATAAATCAGACAGGTTTCTAGTAAAAAACCATATGAAATGTAGTTATTTCTAGTCCTCCAGGGCATTACTGGAAAAGTAGTAATAATGAAGATTTTCAGAACTTTTGGAAGCAGTTGTTTGAATTAGCTGTTTTTCAAAGATCACTGTGACTATCAGTTTTACGCAGGGTTTTTCATTGTATTCAACATTGAGTTCCATGTAAACTAAAACGCAGCTCCATGACTAAAGACTTTTTTTGTCCCATTTGAAAGACAAAGTTGTATCACTTGTAGGCAGCCTAAAAAAGACTTACACTATTAATTAAAGTGATACACAAATTAGATGTTTTTTATTCTTACATCAGTGATGAGCTCCTTCACTAACATTTATGTTGTCTCTCTGACTGCTGGAGCTTGCATCCTCGCCTGTCACATACAGTGGAATGAAGGACTGTTTAAACACAGACCTACAGCCATGATGCCAAGGACTGCTTTTCACAGTTGTTAGACACCAGATCAGTTATTTTTGTGTCAGAACAACTCCTTGTGGGGAGTGTGTGTGTTTGTGTGGAGGGGGAAGGGGTGGGTCAAACCTCATGGAGGTGGGGTGGCACCGTATTCCTCATGGCAGGTCCCTGGAATCCACATAGGGAAGCCTCTGAGTAGCTGTCAGTCACAAACAGCCCGGGAAAACTATAAGACACCACACCTCCTGGAGCCCTTAACCCAGCACAGATTGGCAGGAACAGTGAGGACACTGCTCCTCACCCTGGTCTGGAATCCCAGAGTGGCTGGTGGGTCAGAGACCCCACCTAGAGGGTTGGCCATAGGGACCAGAGCAGATAAAACCCAGGGCATGAGTTTGCCCCATGTCACAGCCCTGTCACTTGGACTTTGAGAGTTCGTCTTCTACAAGGCTTTGGTGGTAGCTATATAATCTGTCTCTCCCTCTTTCTCCTTCTCTCCTCTTGATCCTTCTGCTTCTCTTTCTCTGCTCCTTTCTTGATGCTTAGTGTGGCTTGCAGGGATTGTCTCTTGTTTTGTGTTGTAGAATTGGTTGGATTTTGCCCTAAGCATTGTTGGTGTATTGGAACTTTTTAAGTATTGTTGGTTTACTGGATTTTGACTTAAGTGTTGTGGATTAATAGTGCATGCTGAGTCAGTATTGTGGTGGAACCTTTTTTGTCATTTGTGTCGTGTCCTTTTGAACTTTAGCCAATGCCTCTTATTTTCTCCCCTAAATTAATGAAGAAATTCCTTGGGAACAAGCTCGTGGCTTATTGTCCTGATGCTATCTGGAGTTATTAAAGAACCCTATATCTATATATTAAAATAAAATTCCTAGCCAAGCCCATGAGCTGGCAGCTTTCAGGGCTGGAGTTTTACAACAGTGCTACAGGGTAACCTCTTTTATACATGTGGGGCTTAAACCAGTAGATATAAAATCAAAAAAGACATTTCCCTTCCAAAGAGAAGAGTCAGGCAAGCAATCATTGTAGACCACTCATACTAACTAGAATGCCACAAGTCATAATGAGATAAGAATTTTTTCGGTTAGCTCTACAGTTGATATAGGACTATGACAGTGAGTTTCTAGTTTTTGATCCTGTGAACTTGCATCTTTTTGGATCATATACGTGAACTGAGAAAGGATTTCATTCTATCCCCATGAAGTCAGTAGGAATCTTAGTAACTTCAGTGACATCCTGGAAAAGGCCACACCCAATTTAGTTTTAAAGAACAGGAGATGAGCCCTTCTATTTAGTTATTTACTATTGTTTATTGGTTGTTTGTTTGGGGTTTTTTTTGATAGTTATTTTTTGAACTATTTTGTTCCTTGACACTAAATTACTGATATTTTCTTTGGTAATTCTGGAATAAAATGTAGAAAGGTCTTCATGATTAAACGCTTCTACTGATTTTTTTATTTTTTAAATATATTGCATTACAATGTTTATTTTTTCATAGAACATGCTTAGACCTCTAAGGAAAACCATCATCAACCAGACTGCCTCATTTAATCTGGGGGATTAATCCATTCTTTGTGTGGTTACTTGGATTTTTCAGGTGAAAAATGTTCTAGCTTTCATCATGGCTGATGTGCCACTAATACTTGGAAAACTTTTATCATGAATCTTCAAGGAGAGAAAAAAAATAAGTATTACTTGTTGTATGTTTCTTCTCATATGTTAATTTTGTTTTTCATTTTACAGCTAACCTCTCCAAAGGTGGGTTAATACAATGGTATTTAAATATGGCAAAGAATTACAAGGTAAAGAAAGGTAATTGTCCTATTTTCTTACTGCAGAATAGAAAAGATGAAACTGCTCACACTACAGTTGAAATTTAAAACAACTTACTTTTTAGAATTCTTTCATCAGTTTGGAGCAGAAATATGGAGATTTGAAAACAGGTAATTTTGAAAACTATTCTGTGTTTACTGCATAAAATAAAAAAAGATCTTTTGGCAATGAAATTCTGTGATTTTCTAAGTAACTGTAATTTTTATTTTTTTTTTCATAAGTTCACATCCCTTAACCTCCTTTACTGAAGGGAAAATATGCTGTTTGTCTCCACAAACACAATACTTATAACCTTGACTTGTTCAAAAAGAAAAAGAAGATGCTTATTTTCAGTTTGATGTTTTAAGTTGGCTTTCTTTTGTTTTTTGGTTCCTTTTTTTCAAAGAGGTTTCTGAACTATAAAGCACAGTTGAGCAATGAGAATTCAAATTCATCCATACAATGCATATATCAGTTGTATGAATGAAAGAGTGACATTGTTTTTTCAGTTCAAGAACACACAGCCATTTTCCTGAAATATTTTTTTAGTTTCCCCATTTCTGCTGATGTGGGGCTTTTTCTGTTTATACTTCAGCATATAGGAACTGGAACACATTCTGACACAGGGTCATCCACAGACGATGTGCGTGTTCCAGTCAGATTTGCTTAAAAATTTCTGATCTGAAGCTTAGGGTGTGGAAAGAAAATGGAAGACACTGAAAAAAAAAAATAAAATCTTCACTTATAATAGAACCAAAAGAAAAAAAAACAGTCAAAAGAATGTTAAAAGAAAGTGGTAAGAAATTTTTTTTCTCTAGATGCATTTATAAATTTATTTCTCAGCAAGCACAAAGGATAATTTCTGGAAAAGGCTGCAAGAATCAGATCTTGATCATGGACAGAGGAATGTCTGTATCAATTTATTAGGGTAATTATATTTCATAAAGGCTCTTGGCTTGAACTCTTTGTACGTTGACACTTAATTATCCAAGTCTCCAGCTCATGGGAACTCTAAAATGGCTCATGGAATTGGCTAGATGATCATAACAGAATACTATACACAACATTTCTTAAAACCCAAACATTTATCTTTACAAGCATGGACGCTTTTCATTTTACTGCACAGCAGTTGGTAGATGAAACCTGGTGACAGTAGTCAAACTGGTGAGGTCCTTTCTGATACACAATATGTAAAAAAAAACAGTGAAAAGAACTGGACTAAGGGACCCATACCAATAAAACTGTTAACTTTCCAGACAAGAAACCATACCTATACCTGCAAACAATGAATAATAGAATTCAATCTCTTCAGAGAACTGTCAATCGGAAGAGATAAGGACAAGAAGAACTGAGTGGGACTAAAGCTCTGAAATATTCAAACAGAAGATGAAGGCATGGAAAGGGTTTTTTTCTCACTTTGAAATTCAGTTGTTGTTTTGGATTTGTTTGTTGGACTTTTGGTTTGGTGTGTTTTTTGGGGGTTGTTTGTTTGGGTTTTTCTTTAATTCAAATGACGAAGCAAATCAGAATTAGATGCTCACATTTCTGATTTAGAATTCAAGAATTTAGCTGTATTCTGAAGAAAAAATTAGGGGTGGGACATATGATACCACTGTAACAAGAGATATCTGTTTCTCAGAACAATCTAATATTGAATAAAGCATAGAGATAGCAAGGGCATCTAAACCAAGAAGGTAAAAAGAACAACATAAGACCATTAATGAAGACAAACACAAAGAGTGATAACATGAAATTCAGGGTCAAAAAGTAGTAAACATAAGAAAGTAAAAAATTTGATTCAAAGTTTACATTGAATTAAGAAAAAAATTAAAAATGTAAAAAATAATACAGGTAATTTTCCTTTAGAACAGTGAATAATAAAGCTACTCTGCATTCAAATACTACAAGGTCAACACATTGACCAATGATATTAATTCAGTGTGACACTGACTTGACTATATCTGTTTTTCAGTCCTATGTGCCCCATCCATTCTCTGTGTAATAGATGGAATCCCGCCCATTCCTGCATAGTCATCACTATTTGTTTAGTTTCTCCTTTCCTACTCTGTGTCCCTGCAGTCAATGGTACCATGATTTTCTTATATTCCTCGCATTTCAGAGTACTATTCTTTCCTCAGTCTGTGTTGTATGCAAATGTTTCAGGAGCAGTGTCTAAAGCAGTTTTCCTATCTTCCTTCTGTGCTGATGCAAATGTGTGAATTGGATAGATCAAACGATTTTGGTATAAAATTACTGGTGTAACCTGTCCCTCAGTGGATAGCTCTACTCTCTTCTGGAAATTCATCTTTAAGCTATTTATAAGGAAAATATTACCTTTTGAGAATATCTTATCCTCTACTAGATTTTCTTGAACTTATTAAGAGTAGGCAAGCAGACAGAAAGAGAAGAAAGGCAATATTTGCATATAAACTTTTGAAGAAAATAATCTGAAAAACAGAAGTACATTTCAGGACTGAGAAACTTCCAGGGACAAGGGCAGGTGCAGTATGACTTCAGCAGATTTAAACCACTTAACTACAGAACATTTCCCACCACTCAACAACAATATTTGCAGCTATACTTTCAGAGAAATAGTCAGTTTTATTGTAAATAAATTTTGGATTCAATTTTATTATAGCTGCAGCTGTGGTGCTGAGCAACCTTATTAGGTTGGAGGAAGATGAATAAACATTAATGATGCACAAGAAAACCTTTGAGAGGGCAATATAAGAAAATGTATGTAACAGGTAAAAAAGAAGAAATATTATTGCATCAAATCCATAGCAGTCAACATACAAAATATCATGCCATACTTAATAGAAAAAAAACACGAATGATGAGCAGAAGTCAACAAGCTGAGATATAGTAAAACCACTTACAGAGGTGATCAGAAATGTATTAAACCATCAAATAAACCAACCATCAACTAATCATACAATGTTACAGCAGAATATCTCGTATTTCAGTACGTCATATCTTAAAATTGTCTTACCTTGAGAAAAGGAGTAAAGGATGTGGTTCATAGGGAATTTTGTGTACCGTTAGCAACAAGCAGAGCAAAGGGAAGGGAAGGAAAAACCCTCCAAATCTGAAATTCCCATATCAATGATGATAAATGAAAAAAGATAAGGAGGATTCAGCAATATGCAAAAATACAGAAGCTTAAATACAGGTAGAAGTAAAAGACACCTATTCTTTTTTTTTTATATATATTTTAATCAGACTGAATGAAATCCTATAATTATCTTTGTTTTGTTAAACATCTTGTCTGGTTCTAAATAACAGTTTTCCTTGAATTGATAGCTAAAAGGTTTCTTTATTGGAAAAAAACACATATCCTGTAGTTTCTATTACTTATTTGAACAAAGGAAGATTGTAATGTAACTTGAAGGTTCTTCCCATAATATTTCATTTCAGAGTACTTCAGTAAAGCAGACAAAAGGAGGAATAGAAGGAAAATGAATGACATGAGTACACAAATGCATAAGATTTATTTTTATCATGCTGCAAAAATAAGTATAGCAATTAGAGATACTTTGGTCTTAAGGTAATTTCCCTGATCTTTTACTGACCATTACTACATCTCTTTTCATTAGCATCTTTTCATTAGATTTAGGAATAGTTCTGAAGACTTTTCAAAACTAACAACAGGTAACCTGAAAGACTTCAGTAATATTTATTCATAGGCCTGTATAAAATTTTCAGTCCATGTTGACTCATTATAAAAAAGAAATTGTAAAGATTAATTTATTTGGTTCGTTACAGCCCTCAAAAATGCACAGTATTTTTCACACTTAATTCAGTGAGAAAAGCAGGTGGGTATCTGAAAACAAATTTTGGCTGCTGTGCCTACAGATTCTTGAAAGAATTGATCTGGCATAAAAAACTGATCTTAAACTATAAAATAGCTCAATTATGTTATTGAATTGCTGCCCTACTTTAAATGCAACTCTGATTTTTAAATGAGGCTCTTCCTTCATACATTTTTGGTCCTCTATTCTTTTGTGGGAAAAAAAATTATCTATTCTTAGGTTGACAACTAAACTAAGTTATCATAAGTGATTATGTCTTAGAAACCACTGGAATAGAGATATATTGTTCTGTATTATCAACTAAGTTTCCCTAAAATACAGGAAGTCAATGTATTTCTTGTTTAAAAAGTAAATCATAGCAACATAGAATCATTTAGATTGGAACGAACCTTTAAGATCAAGTCCAACCATAAACTTAACATTGCCAAGTCAACACCTAAACCATTTTCCTGAGTGCCTCATATACACATCTTTTAAATACTTTCAGGAACAGTGATTCAACCATTTTCCTGGGCAGCCTGTTCCAATACTTAACAACCCTTACAGTAAAGAAATTGTTCCTAATATCCAATCTAAAACTCCCCTGGTACAATTTGAGACCATATCCTCTTGTCCTAGTGCTTCTTATTTGGGAGAAGAGACCAATCCCCACCCTGCTACAACCGTCTTTCAGGCACTTGTAGAGATGATAAGGTCTCCCCTGAGCCTCCTTTTCTCCAGGCTAAACAGCCACAGCTCCCTCAGCAACTTGTGCTCCAAACCCTTCATCAGCCTCATTGCCCTTCTATGAACTAACTCCAGCACCTCATTGTCCTTGTAGTGAGGGGCTCAGAACTGGACACAGGACTGGAGGTTTGGCCTCATCACTGCTGAGTACAGGGGGACAATCACTACCCTGGTCTTGCTGGCCACACTGTTTCTATGACAGTCCAGGATGCCATTGCCCTTCTTGGCCGCCTGGTTACACTGCTGGCTCATGTTTAGCTGACTGTCGACTGGCACCCTCAGATCCTTTCCCACTGAACTGCTTTCCAGTCACTCTGGCCCCAGCCTGTAGCACTACGTTGGGGTTGTTGTGACCCAAGTACAGGACCTGGCACTTGGCCTTGTTGAACCTCATGCAATTGGCCTCAGTCTGTTGATCCAGTCTGTTCAGATCCCTATGTAGATCCTTCCTATGCTCCAGCAGGTCAACACTCCTGCCCAACTTGGTGTCATCTTCAACCTCAACTGAGGGTCCTTTGCCCTTCAGGACTGCCTCCATCATGTTTCCACGATGGCAACTATGTCATAGTTTTCTTGCTGCACAATGGCTTTTTAATGTACTGAACACAATATAAGAGCAGCAACTCTCTTTAAATCTTAGTACTTCTGTCGATGTTTTCTAATAAATAGGTCACTATTATTATGTTCTTCATTTCTCTCCCCCTTCAGTGATTTTACTATTGTATATTTCTCTGCAACTGATGATTGCTGAACTGTGGCATTCCTGCTTGCTGCAATGCATTCTTTAAACTATTGGGTACAGGGAAGAGGTACTCCAATTCCTCTCTCTCTACAGTGGGGGACTGAAAGAAACTAGAATGCAACCTATGCTTTCACATAAACTGTATCAGTGCTTTTTCCATAGCCGATTTTGAAGTCATGATTCAGTAAGGTGTCTAAGAGGTTTTGTAGAAGTCCCTACATGTTGTATTCCACTTGTTACAGTTCCTGTCTTACTTGACAAAGGGGAATCTTTGTGTGGGTTGCTGTTTTTTTGGGGTTGTGCTTTGTTTTTTTTTTTAAGTTCTGTGCTACATCTACAGTGAATTCACTAATCAACTGTCTTAATAATGCTGTTTTGAGATCGAGAGCTCAGTATTCAAACACATTTCTTTTTATATTTCCTGAACAAATACACTAGGTTGTCATTTACCCGCATATAGGGAAACAGTTATAAATATAATCTCACTTCTATATAACTGATTAGATACCTAAGACTATAGTAATAATTGATGACAATACCACCACTAGCCTTGCTGTAGTTGGTAATATATACCAGTACACTGGCTGCACACAGCTGATACAGAGTACTTTACAGTGTTCTTACTTTTCATGTCTTGTCATCATCATATAATTTTTACACTGGTCCCTTACTTTGCTATCCCATTTACACAATAGGTTTTTTAAAACTGAATAATATTAAATATAAAGGGTAAACTTTTTCAAAGGAATATCATAATTTCTACCTCTTTCATAGAAACTGAGGGATGGGGGAAGGCTTTCTTCCTCAAGTCCAAACATCTTATCCAGCTAATCCATTTTTATTCCTTTGGGTATTTATATGAAAAGACAAATTGTCTCTAAACTATGACACACTGAGTCATCCCATCTGGGTGAGATACCTATTTTTCAGGCCAGAAAATGTCAAAGTGAAGTGTGAGGAAACCACCCTTAGTGAATATTCATTTTTCTATCCTACAATGAATTTGAGGGCTCACAGTAATTCTATCAACAGATTATATACAAATATACTTGTGTTGTGACAGCTTTTTCTTTGGAATAATCCCTGATTTTTCCTCTGGAAAGCACCATAAAAAAAAATTAATAGATGTGATCCCTGGACTGAGGAATTTTAACAGAGATTTGAAATGTGACTTCCTTAGTAATAACCATGGCAAGTGGCAAAGGCTGTGACAGAATGAGCAGGTCATCGCAGTGAGGTAATTCGATTACTCATCTAGACCTACAGCTAGAACTCTGATGTAACATCATAAAAAATATCTTAAAAATATAATCACAGTGATTGTTGTCTTATTTAGCTAATACTCTACAGTGCTGCAGAAAAAAAAATGATTTCCAGATCTTGAAAGAGATCTTTAACTCATTTAAGTCTTTAACTTCATGGAAAGAGGTCTTCTGAAGTTGGAGTGATTTGGGATTGGTGTGGTGGCAGGTGTGAGAGACAAGTCAAGATAAGTTCCAACAAAAAGAAAGATTGGTTAGAGGAAAGATTTGGAGATCTGGATCAGAAAGATTAATTCAGTGCAATGATATTTTAAATGGACTTAAAAATAGAAGAGCATTTAGATGTTCCTTCATGGCTTTATTCCAAACAAGAAAGATCCCTGAAAAAAACTGTGAATTCTTTCCTGGTTTAGGTCAGTGAAAAAAGGATAAACACAGCTGCTCAGTAGACCATGTCCTCATTCTGCTTTGCCCTTCACTCCCTTTTGCCATTTTCACCAGTACAAAACTAGGTAGAAAAGGCTCATAAATCATAATTCCAACATTTTACAGTTCCTTAGTAGAGTAAGTGTCTATCCATTAAGGTCCAAGAAATTTTGATTCTCTACCTTATCAGTGTTATGTTGGCACAATGCTTTTTATTTCAACAAGTCTTATTCATACACTTTGATGTAAAGGAGTGAAGAATCAAATGCATCCTTGCAGAGTTAGCTGTTAGGCATACAGATATGTATATTCATCACCAGTCTCATGGAAAAAAGTTAATCTCAAAACTTTCCATAATAAAGCCTTATCCCACTGGAAAACAATAGATATGAAAAAAATAATTTATCTGTTCTTAAAAGAAAAGGAGCTGAGATAAAGTTATGCTTTCCAAAGTCACTGTGAATTCTCAGTCACAGTGAGAGAAATGGGGTCTAAGAATTTGCATAACTTCCTAATATGAAAAGCAACAAAAAACCCCTTTTATTTTACTGATCAATTGCATACTCCCACTTTTCTCAATCTTCATAAGGAGCTTCACATCTCTGGTCAGAAAGACAAATTGTTTAGATGGGAAGTGTTCAAAAAAAGTGCTACTTGACCTAGTGGCAGGCAACAGTCTTGTTGGTTTTCTTTTCCCCTTTCATGTTGCTAGCTTTTCAGTCTGGTTGTGTGATGTAATAAATTTAATTCTGAGGGCAATATTAGTCCGTAACTCAGTGTTTCAAAACCTAGATGTTGTACCAAACAAATTATGATTTAACTAGGCACTATGTTTAACTCTTCTGATTTCTACCTAAAAACCTAACTGGTTATAGTAGTCCTAGTTGCATAAATAGTTCAGAACAAACAGGGCATCCACATCCAACAAGCTCAAATTTTCTACAGCACTGTGTTAGGTTTGTGAATCAAATCACACTTGTTACTGGTGACATACAGAACCACTGTGGACACCTGAGTTCCTAAGCCAAGTGCTGTACATTCTTTGCAGTCTCAGTATTGCACTATGAGGACCCTTTGGAACACTGCAGCTGGAGACATATTTTCTAATGATATAACGTGCTATATGGCATTACTTCTGTACTTAATTTTACTTTATTAATAGCCACAGAGGGCAAGTGTCAAAATACAGCATGAGGATGTACCAGTATTAGACATTGTGACTGATTAGGACGTGGATTCAGGGAAGAGCACACAACATAAAGTGTAAGTATACGCACAGCAGCACCACTGGTCATAACCCTGCTGAACATGATTATATGTCAGGAGTTTTGAAACTTTTGTGAATCACAGGTGACATAATCATTTTAGAAATATATTTTATTTTATGGAGAGGATATTCAGAATTGGTCTTTCTGGACGTTTATATTAGTTCCCTTAGAAGCATCTTTGGGATCACCGTAGATAACGAACCAAAAGTAGAAACCTGATACATACACTTGAAAACGTGACTACCTCCTATACAGATTTAATTAGGACAGTAGTGAGAATGGGATTACAAACAAAACAATCTTTTTCGTATTCCTGACACAATTCTTTAGCTAATCTGGCATAAGTAGAAGGTTGTCTGTGCATCTTCAGCAGTAAACATCTTCACAGATCTGGTGCTTTTCTAGTTGGTATTAAAATATGTGAATCTCAGTTACACTTATGCAAGGAAAGAGTATTTCTGCTGAGACTAGAGATATAAGTGAAGGTAGACTAAAATTATTGTCTTAGGACCTCATTGTTTTCTAGTCTATACCTTGTAGTTTCTAAAAGAAATTCAAAAGCCCTATGAAATTCTACATTTGTCCTTGGTAATATTTTATACTGACTTTTGCAATAGGAGGTGATTACAGCAGAAATCTTGGGTCTGAGATACATACAAAACCATTTTTTTTTCTTTTTGGCAGTGAGAAGCTACCTCAAAGAACACATGGAACATAATTGCACTATCTGAAAAGTGTAAAGGTACTCTATTGGAACTGTAAGTAAGGTTTAACATGAAAGGCCATGGAGAATCAAACTCCTTCATCTATATTTTGAACTTCATAGAGTAAAAAGCCCCAATTAATGTTTTAGTAAGGCTTAAAAGCTTCATTTTCTGTTGGGAAAACTTATTATAACATTAAAAAATACTTAAATAGGCTTTTTATGGGGAAAATGAAGTTTTAATGCTTCAAAAATTGCCATGGGGACTTCCTGCTTTTCGAGAAGAACTTCCAGCACAGCTACCCACTGTTGCCTTAAACAAGTTTTTTTATAAACATTAAAAAACTTGAAAAATAACAAATTGACTTTTCAGTTTAGTTGGAAGAGGCATCAATTATGGATATTCATGGTAATAGAAATAGACTATGAACTTCTTCAGTTAAAATCTTTTTTTGGTAGTATTAAAGCTATCTTGGTTTCAGAGGGTGTAGATACCAGTTATACTGGTATCCAGTACTGCAGTGGAGAACAAGAGGCCTCTTTAAAGTGTAATTCATCTGACTTACTTTAGGCACCTGATTCAAGATGAAAGATGATCTTGCAAGGTACCTTGCAGCTTGGGCTATTCTGTGATTCTGTTGGTGGATGAAAACATTCCAGTTCTCTGCATTGACTAAAAAAGCTTCTGGAGATGATCCCATGGTATTTTGTCATCTGTATTTTGTCAAATTAAACTTCTCATTTTAGAGATTGACATAACAGTAATTCAAGTTTATAAAGTTTGCTGCACAATCATTAAAAGATGTGGAAGCCAATGAAACTTTCGTCTGAATAAAATGCATGCACTCTTCTCTCCATTGCAGAGTATTGCATTGTTTCTAGAGCCAAAGCAAGATTGTGGTTTGTTTCTTTCATACCCAGCAGCTAACAACTCTTCATCCCAGTAATTTTTTTCTGTGCTAAGAGATATGCTAATACATCTTCTTTTTTATAGCCTCAAAATGTTTAGAGAGAAATGGGTGCATTAAAGGATTTATGATGCATCGACATCTATAGGTAAATTATATGCATTGCTGACTTTAAGTATCTAGATATCTATCAACATGAGAAGAAGCTGTAAATTGGCTGAGGATATGAGACTACTCATCAGACTGAAAAAAGACCACAGCTGATGGTAGATCCCAAGTAGCCAATAAGGAGCAAAATTTTGCTGAGTCTAGATAAAATTTAAATAATCCTTAGTTCCTGCATATTAGATTAATATTCTTCATTTTTTCACATTTATTTATTCTTCTTTAATTTGTTTCTTGCTATAACAATTTCTCTCTCTTTTTTTGAGGAAGTAGTCTTACCAAACTTTTATTCATTTCATCTTTGGAGAGCTGCAATGCTAATTGTCATAGATGCACTCTGCCAGTAACTTAATTTTCACTTGGTAGTATTTCATGCTCTGTGGCAATGAAAGTTACCATCTGTGATGTATAAATAAGAAGAATCAGATCCCTCAGAAACAGATTAGAAGTTGTTTTGTCTTGATAAGTAACTGACACTATCAAACCTTACCAGTGGAAGGATAGGAAATCTAACAAATACAAGCTGGATAGAGAAGTAAAAATAAAAGAGAAAAAACTATTCCTCAAGCCAAGCTCAGCTCTTGGATGGATCTTGTCTTGGTAAAGGAACTAAAGGAAAGTGAAAATAGCTTTATGATGCCTTTGTGTCTGTATTCTTGTCTGGTCTTTAATGCATGTCAGAAGCAGATAGATTTGAAATATACACAGAGCTGTCATGACCTTTTCCTCCCGTTCTTTTGCCCTTGGGAACAAATCAAAAGGGAGAAAGCAAAACAAGGTTGAAGACAAACCTGGGAAGAGTTTACTTTCACCTCTTAGCATGAAAAATTCTGGGGTGAAATTTTCATGCTAGGTTTGCATCCAAACCCTAGTTTTTACTGCTCGTATTTTGCTATCTTTTCATGTTGAATGATCTAACAATCTTGAATGGTCCTCAAATACTAAAAATTACAAATAAAAAAGAAAACCAAAAATCATTCCTCAACAGAATAGGGACATAGTTGTCCCAGAGTTACAGGAGAAGTTGATGGAACCCATTCTGTGTAAGCTGCAAAAGTTAGAGCAAGCTGAAACAGTCTGCTAAAACAAGAACATAAGTCTCCTGCTTAAACCTTCTTTATAGTAATGGAAAAAAATAATTTATAGGATTTTTTTTTACTTGAAAAATAATCTGAAAGGAGTATAATAACATTGGTAGTTTACCACTCAATTTAAATTCATAATAGTGTATTTTTATTATTGATAAGGGTAACAGAGATACTTATTATAAGAATAAGTAGGAATAAGTAGTATAAATTATAAGACTTTATAAGAATGTCAATTGTCCTTTCATTAATTTTGCTGGTTAGTTCTCATGTCTTTTTATCTGGATATTGAAAATAAATCTAGATGAGTAGTCTCATCTCATGTCTCATGGCTAGGCTTTGTGAACGAAGATTTGGGACATTTGCTACAAACACGCTGGTGGCTAAAAAGACCAATAAGAGATAAAGTCCGGTTGCAAAAGGCACAGTAGAAAGACTCACTGGATGGTATTGACAAGACATGATTCTTTCTGCATTGTCTTTTCTCTTCGATGGTGATCCTGCGTGCACTCTCAAAGGAAGCAGTAGCGTTATGTATAGTGTGTCTCCAGGCCTCCTGATTGGAGGCCAGAGTAGACCAGCGATGGAGATCAATGTAGCCAAGGCTGAGATGTTGTTTCAGAGAGTCCTTGTATCTCCTCTTCGGGGCTCCTCTCTTGCGGCAGTCGGTGGCAAGTTCACCATAAAGCAAGATCTTAGGGAGACGATGGTCCTTCATCCTTGAGACGTGCCCACATTCCCTGCAGCTGTGTTCTCAGCAACATGGCCTCAACACTCATAACTGCTGCTTGTTCTAGAACAGACGTATTAGTTACATAATCTGACCAGTGAAAGATGAGTAGTATGTCCATGGGTACACATGTATACATACACAATAGACCCAAAGATCCTAAAACTTTTTACAACAATTATAAATTAAAACTATAGCAGAGGACAGAACAGGACTGGACAGGCCAGAGATTAAAATATTATTGCCATCGTGAGCTGTAACTTGAAAATAAAAGACTACCATGTATTTTAATTCACCTGAGAAAACACAGAAAACTTATGTCTTTTTTTTCTTTGTTTTTATTTTACTGTTCAATCCTCTGGGCTAATTGCGATCTGAGATTCCTCATCTTGACTTTGTGATCACACCAGTGAGAAGGTAATTTTGTCAGAAAATTTGCTGCTTAGAAGATAAAGATTAGTGTGTTCTCATGCTTTCCAGGAAAAGGGGTTCACATTTTTGTTAAGTATGCACCTTTGCTTTCCGCTTGCTCAACAAAGTATTATAGGCACTTTTCCAAATATTTCTATGTATTTTATGTATACTAGATCATACAATAAATTACTAATATTTCTTAGTAAGGTCATCACCCGATGAAGAACATTTATCTCACTATATGAGGAATGTGACAGCCTGGTCATATTAGTTGGGGTTAGCTGCCTTGAAATCTAACAGAAGTGTTTCTTACAATTACACTTCTCTACTTGTTCTGGGGCAGAGGTAAAAAGAAAATAAAAAATAAAAAAAAAGTGTCTTGGTTTTGCCTGAAAAAATGGAAACAAATATGCTTTTTTTGTGAATATTTCATCCTTAGGCCCTGGACTTTTCTTCACCTTGTCAAACCTTGCTTCCAAAATGTGGAGGCTCTTTTTACTACACTAAATCAATACCTTGTCTTTCTACTGGGCACATACTTCTCTTTTCTTATTTCTTTGTAAAGCCTTTGCAGGCCAACAGATTGAAGATCTCTGTTTTGAACACTTCCCTATTTTTCAGTAGTTTTCACAAGAGAGTATTTGGATAAAGATAGAGCAAGATTTATGTTTGTCTTGCTAAATATCTATTGGGAGGGGTGAAAACATCACTCATTCTATTTTACTCGTAGCGCAGAAATACTTATCATTCTGACGGTCAAAACCAGCTTTGACTAATTATACTGAGAAAATCTATACAAAGACCAAACTGCTGGTAGCTTGAACAGATACAATTTAATTTACTTTGCTTCAGAAAAGTTTTACCTCTCTGCAACCGTGCTAATTAAATGTTACTTAAATCAGGACCTAAAGATCTCATCAAGCAGTTGATAACAGTGGAATTAAGGAAATAATCCCAATTCCCTTTAATAATGAATTTTTGATTACTGATAGAAACTACAGCATTCCATCTGATTACCAACAAGGGGTGCATCCATTACACATCTGGGTTCCCAATGTTCTCAAATCAATGATGGAGAAAAGCACAGCTGCAATGCTAACTCTCTGTCTCATGCCTGAGTTGCACAGGAGAAATCTTCCCATGCCAAAGTTCACTCAACTTTTGAGTGGAGCAACAAGAAATTCAGAAGAACATAGGTAAACATTCATATATGACAAGGTAGGCTGGGTTTCTTGATAATCGGTGTTGAGCATTCTAGGGCACAATTCATGTCAGGCCAAAGTTAGTATCTACTATAGAGATAGCCTTAAACATCGATGATTTCCCTGATGAATACTCTGATGTCTGATAGCAATTTCCTTGGGTGATAACTCAGGTGTCACAGAATACTCCAGCAAAAGGGTAGGTCAATAAGGCAGTAGCTGACATGTAGACAGGTTCTCATACAGATGGTGTGGGGTATGGTCAAAGTATTACAGTAATATTTAATTTAGTGTTGTTTTCTGTGACAGATATTATTTTATTACATTGTTACATATTGGTAAAAAAATATCCTTTTAGTCTAAAATCATCTCCAACTTTGAAAATAAAGAAAACCTTCTTAATCTAGATAAAAAATTAGGCAACAAAGCATTTTTATAAATCCATATTTACAATATGTTCAAGATGGGCAGTTACCTTCATGCTATTTGATAAAACTTTACTGACTGATAAGTAAATTCTCAATACCTGATAAATTGCTAGAACAATTAATAAAGTAGGTAATTTGTAAGCACTTGGAGGAAAATAACTTGTAAATAGTAGGCAACATGGACTCATAAAAAACAAATCATGCTGAACTAACATTATTTCTTTCACAACTAGGATAACAAGTTTAGTGGATAAAGGAAATGTTGTGGACATACTGTGTCTTGATTTTAATAAGGAATTTGATGCAGTTCCACATGACATTCTCATAAGGAAACTAGAGAAATGTTGATTAAATGCAATCACTGCTAAATAAGTACAATGCTGAAGAGAAGAAAAAAAAGTAAGGAAAAGAAAAGGGAAAAAAAACAGTCCACAGAGCAATTATTAATGGTTCAGTGTCAAAAGTATCAAGTGTGACCTGCAGAGATCTGCTGTGGGTCATGAGTCCAATTCTGCTTAATGCACTGTGTGCTTAGAAAACAAAGTAAAAAGCATGCTAAAAAAAAACAAAAACAAAACCAACAAAAAACACCAAAAAAAACCAAAACAGAAGACAAAAAATAAGTTTCATTTTCTTGGATACTTATAAATAATGTCACAAAGCTTTAAAACAAACCATCAGAAATCCCTGCAAAAGCTTTGCCCAGTCTTTGAATTGTCAGCAATGTGATAAGAAGGAAGGATGATTTTGCCTGGGCTGGGTCAGTCAAAATGGTTCACTTTCCCACAGAAGAATATTTCATGCAAAATTTGGGTTGAATCAGAAACTCATAGGGCTTTTTTGTTTTGTTTTGTTTTTGTGAAGTAGATCCTGGAATGTAACCAGATTGGGGTCAACTTCCTTTCATAATGATTCCTACCCTTCTGAGACTCTCCTGGTGTAGAATGAACAGTACAGATGCACTTGTTTTTCTGACCTAATGACTTTATAATATATAGTTGATGTTGCCAGGAATGGGATGGTCCGTTTTAATCTTTAGATATGTCAATTTTTAATTGGTCTATGTAAGTAAGAAAAATCATAGTAAGAAGTAAAAATTACGTATTTGGCCAGCATTGCCAGCACAAAGGAAGGCTTGGCCCATGTTTAACTAAATGTGAATGATAACATTACAAAGCCATGGAAATGATAACATTACAAAGCCATGGAAATTGCAAAGTAGTACTGTTTGTATAAGAAGAAAGTGATTTGATAATTAATTGCTTGATACTGATCAAGATTTAGACAGTATTGCATTCAGTTTTGGTTTCCACTTAAAAAAAAAGAAGTCAAAAATGGAAAAGGTCAGAGGGGAAACCAACTAAAATCTACAAATATATAAAGAAGTATTAGAATGACATGGACTTTTATTCTTATTGATTGATAAAGAAAACATAAAAACTAATGGGCTAGATCCAGAGGGAAATATTATAATAAATATTAGACAAAATGGAATATACAAATCTTCGATTATATAAATTTATCAATTGCTTCAATTATACAAGTTTATCAATTGCAAACAAGTTAGTCCTTCTCCAGCTCATCAGTTATATAAGTTTAGTTACATTGTATAGAACCATGTTTTTTTTTTCTTCAATTATGTACATGCAATATTATCAGTGTCACAGACTTCATGGTCTGGAAGGGTTTTGTAGGAAAATACTTCACCCATTGATATAGTGCAGAGAAGCACAAAACAAGTAAGACTAAAGTCTATGGAAGGCCAAGCACAGTATGTTTTTGGCAGTTCCATACACATCCAAAGGGCAACAGAGGTATATAAGAATTTTAATCACCAGACAGCAATTACCCCCTGAGGAGCAGTAGTGATTTCAGAAGGTTTATTTCCTGAACAGATACTGATAAAAGGTAGTATGACTTGCCACCTAAGCAGCAGATGTCTGAACAGCCATGCTAGGTTAAGGAAGTAATATCACCATCCTTCTCTTACAGGATGGAAAATTAGAGCTTCACTGATGTTGAGTACAGAATTTCTGAATTAACAGGTGATTTGTGGACATTTGTGCTGCTGTGCAAATGTTGGATGTGTAGGGCCAGACAATGGTCACTCATCTTCAGCTACCTGAAACATCTAAGTTGAATTTAAAGCTTATAATCTCTTCTTACAGACAGTGTAGATCTTTGCAAACATTTTATGAGAAAGACAAAGAAACAAGACATAATTTTTTCCATTTTGCAAATCACTCAAGGAGAGGGTAGATAATTTAACTTTTGCAGAGGGCTTTTAACTATTCTTTTTCTTTTAGAACCAGTGTTAATGGATAAAGAGGAGAGAAAAAATGTGAGAATATGTACTTGGGTACAGGTTATTAAGTGACAATGTTATTCTGAGCTAGAAAAAAGGAACAGAAGACTAAATGACAGAGAAGCAGGTCTTGCAATGAAAAATGAATCAAAAAAAGAAAAAAAAGGAGTAGAAAGCGTAAGGATAGAATAATGGGGTACAGGAAATAGTATGTTAGAAATAAGGAAAAAAGGGACAAGAAAGAATGAAAAAATAACAAAAATTGAAACTCAAAGAAGTGCAAATTTATATATGTAGATAATAACTACATGTATATATAAATTTCTGGTAAGTTAGTCATAAATGTTTGTAGGGGTAGATACAATGTTGAAAGAATTTGTAACGGAAAGTTAGGGACTCAGTTTTCTACAGGAAGGCTTTCTACCTAAACAGTAACTCTCTCTCAAAGGCAGTTTAAATGCTTCCCACCCCCTACCCCCACCCCCGCATAGCAAAAGAAGTTCTCAAACTTTTTTTAATCCTTCCACTGCCTTGGTATTCTTGGGAAGAATACCTGTGTATGTTTTACCTTACAATGTTGTTAAATTAGCAATGAGTGTTTAATCCTTGCTGTTCCTGCTGCTTCCTTTTCACTGATATTGTCTAGCATGGCTGGGACAGTCTTTACGTGAATCATAGGGTTCTTTTGTCAGGTGAATGAGAAAAAGACTATATTTACATAAGATGTCCTGGGGGCTCACAAATGATAAATATTTACACTGACATATTCTAAAATCTATTTTTGAAATAAACCTATAAGCTGCACTAGATTACTTCTGACGCTTCTCACCATCAAATTTTATTAAAGTATGGCCATTGGAGGAGATGTCGTACAACAACAGGCCGGTGTATTAACAGGAAATTCTGTTAGACACAAATACTAAAATTCTAAACAAGTATTAGACAGAACTGTTTATACAGAAGAATTAACCCTGAATTAGGTTAGTTTATATGAAAAAAAAAGAAAAAAAAGAGAAAAAGAAAAAAATATAGTTTTGGAGAAAGACTGAATTTGTCTGTTTTAAAATTGCCCTCAACTATATAAAACTCAACTATAAAGTTACTAGCAGGGCACCTCCTAATATAATCTTGTCTGACATATTGCTTCCCTATTTAATGTATGCAGTTCAGTAAGTCTACATTTCCAGTTTACTTCCCCAGCTTTATTCACTTTAGTCATTAATTAGGTCTACAGTGATAGGTTTTCAGCACCATCTTTTACCAACTACATAAAAGAGTAGGGAAAGATTCCTCTCTGTTCTCAGTCATACAGTTTTAGTAGGAGGAAGATGACAGTATTATTTTCTAATGATAATTCACATTGAAACACTTTCACAGTCTTAGGAGTGAAATGTCTTTGTTATACAGTCAGTAAATGAGGAGATGTGCAGAAGTGAGATCTGAGTGAAGCAGTTCTGGGCTTTTCTATCAGTTTTTTCTCTAGGTTACAATATTGTCTCTTTAGTGTACATCAATGTAGTTGCATTAATTTAAGTGAAAATATTTTTTTCCCCTCAATTCAGCTAATGTAAGGATGGTCGCTTTTTCTGTGTGTATGTATATTTCATTAAAGACTCGTCTCTCAAGTATACCCACTATTGATTACTGGTATAGAACAAGGTCTGTAAAGTTAAAAAAAAGAAAAATGTCCACTAAAGAAAATTGTATGAAGACACAGGCTGATTGCATAAAAACTCTAAAATTCACAAAGCAAAAAGAAACACATGCAAATACGTGTTAGCAGCTTTGCTACTGTGGCCACTCTCATTGGAGGCTGCATAAAAATGCATTTCTCACAAAGAAAAACTGCTGTGAGAAATCTGTCTCCCAACATGGGATTTTTTTTTCTTCAAATTAAAAAAACACCAGTTTATACATTCTTCTTAAATCTATGCTATCCTAGCTTAATCCAATGCCACCTAACAAGTAAATTTACAAAAAAAAAAGGAGATTTTTACAGATGAGAAGAGGATCTTTTGAAACTATATGAAATCATGATTTCTTGCTTGACTAACCTGATCTCTTTCTATGACAAGGTGACCCACTTAGTGGATGAGGGAAAGGCTGTAGATGTTGTCTACCTGGACTTTAATAAAGCCTTTGACACCATTTCCCACAACATTCTCCTGGAGAATCTGGCTGCCCATGGGTGCACTCTTCACTAGATTAAAAACTGGCTGGGTGAGCAAGCCCAGAGAGTGGTGGTGAATGATGTTACATCCAGCTGGTAGCCGGTCATAAGTGTTGTTGCCCAAGGCTTAGTATGGGGGCCAATCCAGTTTAATATCTTTATCAATATTCTGGGTGAGGGGGTTGAGTGCACTGTGGGCAAGTGTACAGATAACATCAAGTTGGGCAGCAGTGTTGATCTGCTGGAGCGTAGGAAGGATCGACAGAAGGATCTGGGCAGGCTGGAACAATGGACCCAGGCCAATCGCATGAGGTTCAACAAGGCCAAGTGCTGGGTCACAACAATCCCTCACAAAACCTACAAACTTGAGGTAAAGTGGCTGGAAATCTGCTGCTGGAAAAACAAGATACAAAAATTTACTGTAGCAACAGGAAACATTCCCTCTGATTTAGATATTTCATGTATAAATAGAAAGAATATTGTAGGAAGCCTGTGCTGTTAATCACTTAAATAGCATAGGTATGTTTATTGGGACATGCCAAGATGAGAGAAATTACAATGGCAGAAAAACTAGTAATAATGAACTCGATTATTTCGATGAATATTAGTAAAAAGTAATTTTGGGACATATTATAAAAACTAATTTTAGATACGACAATGATTATCTCTTGGAGTAGCTATTTTTTATATAATTCCAAGCAGAGCATAAGAGCATACTGACATTTTTACTACTGAAGGGCCATATTGATGAAAGTACATTTGAATTCTTCTTACCTATAAGAATTAAAAAATAAATAAAAAAATTACATACACATATAAACAAGGACACCTCTATAAAAATGAGTGATACTAAAAAAACCCCAAGAACTTAAAAGAAGAATCTAAAAGGATAAAAGTACTAAAGGTGAAATGAAAATTTTGTGAAGTACACGGTGGTAAACAAAATTATGTCATTCGTAAGCAGTAAAATAAAAAAACCTCTTTTAATTCAAAACTTACTTTTCATAAAGTGGAATTCATGGCCATGTAAGGAACATCTGAGTATCATGAGCTCTGAAAACTTTAATGTAGAATCAAGCTAGGACCAAAAAAACGGTTTAGAGGCCAAGCTTGTGAAAAACATGAAAACTAATAATAAACCTTTTTTCCAACCCATCAGAAGCAGAATGTCTGCCAGTGAGTCTGCAGAGCTGATAGATGATGGAGCTGTAACAGGAGAACTCACAGCAGATAAGACCATGGTAGAAAAATTAAATGTGTTTTTCACATTGATACTCACCTTTGAGGAGTTTAGGAAGGTTCCCACAGTGACTATTTTCTTTGTAAAAGATGTGCTGGAGAAACTATCTTAAATTAAAGTGTCAATAGAAGTGATTTTAGACCAAATAGATAAATGAATAGTAACGAATTGCCAAGACAAGATGGTATACACTCAGGGGTTTCTAAATAACTCAAATATGACCTTGTAATTTGATCATAGATCTTATACTATTGCTTTAGTCAGTTTCTGTATGAGAAAAATAGAGGCTAGCAAATTTTATGTCTTTTTTTTTAAAGTATCCTTACAGAAACCTGACAGGGGAGACGTTGGAAAGATGCAGGGCGTTGAGAAGTTGTGTGTCTGATTCTTTACACGTAGATTGGTAGAATACGAGTCGTAGACATACAGATAAATAAAATAAAAAGGGGAGGAATAAAAATAAATTTTGTAAAGAAGATCATGGCTTTTCAAAGGTTTTAGAATAAATAAGTATACAGGCAAGGGTGATCTTTATCTAGTTAATACACTGTGACTGAATTTTTGAAAACTTTTGCAAGGTCCTCTATAAGACCCTTAAATAAATTAAGCAGTCGTGGGTTATAAAAAAGGAACCTCCACCTGTGGATTTATTAATACCAGAAGAATAGGGGATTAAAAATATAGGACAGAAAAAAAGCAGGTGAAAGTGATAAGTTTTAACAATGAAAGTCCCATTATTTGTGAATGGTTGCAAAAGTTCCTTGCACAAGTAAGTGGGTGATAAACAGGCAGAGGCAACACACAAACAGAAATTCTCACTGTTTAACAACAGTGAAAGTCTCTAAACCAGGCATTGTTAACCCAGCAAATATATTTGCAGCTACTCTGGATACACCTATGAAATGTCAGTTTCCTGTTCTCTGACAAATCAACCCGAATCAACCAACCAAATAAAAAAATCTAAGAACTACCGGAGGAGAAAAACAGAACAAGAAACTCTTTTACATAATAAAATAGTTATCAAAGACATTAGATGAATTTTAAGGTCATAGGTTTAAAACAACAAAAAAATATATTTTTTCATTTAAGATATGACTAAGCATTGGAACTCACTGTCAAAGGATAGATTGGATGCCAAAGCTAAGTGAGTTCAAAAGTGTATTAGACAAGTAAATAGAAGCCTATCAAGGGCTGTTAAACACTGATGAAATACAAGTTCTGGTTTAGAAATTCCCCTAAGCCACACAAAGCTGTGAAACTCTGTGCTTGCTCTTTTTTAATATAATTTTAATATATAATTTTAAACATTTTATTGTTACCTTAAGTAGCCAACAGAAAAGGAGAGGCTGCTCAGGCAGTGTAAATCAGTATCATACTGAAGTAGTATCATTCTTTATTGTGTTATCTTGGTTTAAGCTATTTAGAGACCTGACCAAAGTTTCTCATTTGAGACATAAACTTTTCTCCAACAAAGCTTTTGCTTTGGACTTCAGACAGTATATAAATATATAAAAACACAGATCTAAAAACTAACATAAATTTTAATGTTAATGTAATACAAATATAAACACAAACAGAAGTATAAATGTAAATACAAATATATATGTAATAATTTCTTGTGAGTTTCACAGCATAACTTGAACAAGTATATGAAGAACATAAGGAATTATTCAATAGTCACTATGAAACCACACACAACTCAGATAAACCATTCTTCTGCCCTGTAGGTATTGAATAACTGTGGAAAAGCAAGCTTACTGATGATGCCTACAAATACCATATAGTAATAATCCAATTACTGCTTCTTCTTAGGCCAGTGATCGAGGAAAAAAATCAGATTTTAGCTAGAATTAAACAAAAAAGATTTTAGAAACAATTATTGCTTTCAGCTTTTGTTTTCTTGCCTGATGGAACCTATTTTAAAGCTTTACCTGCTGTAGGCAACATAAGCAGAATTAGAAGGTAAATTCTAACAACACAATGAATCATGTCTACTAGACAGAAATAAGTACATCCAACTAGATGCAATTTATCATGTTTTTGTATAAGACCAAGATTTTTTTTTCTTTCTGAAATTAAATATATTGAGGAGAACCTGAAACTTTGTGGTCCAGCTCATTTCCAAGAATTCTTGTCTGACAAAAAAAGTTCTCAGGTTATTAGAGAAGAATGTCCCCAGAAACAAGGTACAAAGGAGGGCTATGGGATATCAGTTGGTGATAGAATGCTATTATTTCTTTTTAGCAGTTTATGATTTGTTTCTGAGAGAATTTCAGGAGTAGTGAAAGACTTACAGTGAATTCTTAGAGTACAACTATTCATGCTGGTCTCCACAGACTGAAAATCCAAAGCAGTTTTCAATCTCTGGAGATAAAACAACCCTGAAAAAGACAGTGAGAAGTTCAGGCGTGGGGCTCACTTGGCTTGTAGTTGGTTTTCATGCGTTGGAAGAAGTGTTTTCATTCTCCCAGGAGGTATATTCAAGGGGAATATTCAACCCTTCAAGGGGCATTAGAACATTCCAGGGACCTAAACAGTACACCAACCTTCCCGTGAATCATGTGTGCCTAATTCCCAAACATCAAAATGGTGAATAGGTTCTGAGCAACTCTTTTTTTTTTTTTTGCTGCAGTACCTGCAGCTTCTGTCAGTGGGATGCCAGTTTTTTCTGAATGGGAAAATCCTGGTCTTTTCACATAATGGATTTGCCTTGTCTCCCCGTGACATTTACTATCAGTCATCTCTAATTGATTTATACTTATTTGAACACCATATTTTCATTTATGTCTGTGGAACTGATTGCTTTGTATGAAATTTAGAAGACTGCAGCACATAAAATACCAGAAGGAATCTTTCAAAGCACCTCAAGGCATATTAAAATATCTATCAGGTTCAGAAAACACCTTGGACTTATAGCAATCATGAATCATAGACTCATTGAATGGTGGGCGTTGGAAGGGATTTTAAAGATTATATAGATCCAGCCCCACTGCTATGGGCCAGGAAATGTTCCACTAGACCAGGGTGCTCAAAGCTACATCCAGCCTGGCCTTGAACACTTCCAGGGATGGGGCACCCACAGCTTCTCTGGACAACTTGTGCCAGTGTCTCACCACCCTCACAGTAAAGAATTTTTCCTAATGTCCATTCTAAACCTTCAGTTTAAAGCCATTCTCTGTTGTCATATCACTGGATTGCCCCTACCCAGGTTCAGGGCCTTACATGTGTCCTTGATCTTCGTGACGTTCACACAGGTCCACCTGTCAAGCCTGTCAAGGTCCCTCTGGATGCCATACCTTCCCTCCAGAAGGTCAACTTCACCACACAGTTTAAAGTCACAGTAAGTTTGCTGAGGGTGAACTAAATCCTACTGTCCATGTCACTGACAAGGATGTTAAACAGCATCAGTCCCAATACTGACCCACTGCTATACATCACTGGTCTCCACTTGTACATCAAGTTGATTTCAACTCTTTTGAGTGCAACCATCCAGCCAATTTCTTATCCACTAAGTGGCCCACCCATCAAATCCACATCTCTCCAGTTTAGAGAAAAGGAGGCTGTAGAGGACACTGTCAAATATTTTGCACAGCTCCAGCTAGATGACATCAGTAGCTCTTACTGATGTCATCTAGCTGGAGTTGTGCAAAATATTTGCTAACCACCAATGAGAGCTAACCACCAATTCTCTAACACCGTTGTAGAAGTCCAGAATGCCTCTACAAGTCCTACTGTGCAACATTCACAACATGCAGTATTCCCACTAGCGGATTTTTAGGACTCATGTGAAGACAAGCCTCAGAGGGTTCAGTAGATAAGTGATTTAAGAGCACACTGTCTTACGAGGACCAGACAAAAAAAACCCCCAGTTCTAGTCTCATGAATTTCCTATTAATTTCTGGCCATAGTTGGAGGTAGTAATACTGACCTAGGAATTGTGTGTAATTTGGATCCTGGATAGCATAGACATCACTTCTGATCATGAACCCAAATAAATAAGCTGAAATCTGCAAGTTCAGGCCTGGCAGCATATTTATACTAAGAAATTGTGTTAGAGTTTATAGAATGAGCTTATAGAATGAGCTATTGACCTGGGACTAAGAGCTTGTGATACTGGAATTGGTTCTTCATTTCTACAACCACTGATACTAACTTGAAGCATAGAGTAAAGCTACGTAACTTGCCTTAACTTCTTCTAGTGTTAATACGCAAAATGTGTTCATATTTCTGGGGGATCTGAGTTTCATTGTGATAAAACTTCTTATTTGTAACTTTTAAAATTAGTAGCCTTGTAATTTTAATTCTAGAGCAAGCGGGTTCAGAAATGTAATATGCATGTATTTAAGCAAGAATAAAATTAGCTGTCTACCAAAGCAATAAATTTGCTGCAGAATAAGAACTTCAGAAAAATTTATATTTTATTTGAGAGAAGAAGTGACAAACTGGGCTTCTTAGAACAGATCTTTTATAGAGAAAATAATGTGTTACCTATTTTAAATCACATCATAAATTTGAAAACACTTGAATTGTATATTTCATGGAGATTTCACTGCCCCAACTACCAGAATACCTAGATGCAAAACATTTTTTTTCATATTAACATGATTATTGTCACTTCTTAGGCTCTTCAAAAAAGATAGTACAGGGTTGTTTTGACAAAACAGCACATTAAGCTAAGGATCTAGAAGTCACTGGTTTAGTTACATAAATTAAGAATGAATTGCTTATGGCACCAGTTATTGGGCAGCAGGTGTCAGAAAGCTATATAAATTTGCAAATGAAAATTGACCCACTAAGAGCTTCAGGAGTAGGTTTTGGAAGGTTATAAAGATAGGACTAGGCTTTAAATCCTAGATATCATCTTATAAGTGTCTCAATTAAATTATATTTCTCAGAATTACCTACATTCAATGCCTAGCAATAGCTGATTTCACACAGTATAACAAACCACTAATGCACAAAATGGATGCACAAGACTACTCTTGGCCTGAAAATCCACTGAGATGAGGCATTTAGTATTGCACTAGGAACATGCTGCACGAATCTAGCTGTAGCCAACAAACTGAACTGCACGTGTGATGAATTAATTACTGTAATTTCACTTTTAAATAGGATTCAGGGCAGAGCAGGGAGAAGGTTAGAGGCAGACAGAGAGCCTAGGAAAAGGCTGTAAGAACAAAACTTACCCAGGCATAAATAGAGCATCAATAAAGAGGCTCTAGAAAGTGCTTCCTTTAAGCTGATTGCATGAAAGTCAGGTTTGACCAAGAACAGAGTATTTTTGTTTACAGTACATGTGTCGTACCTCTCCCATTGGGACAAACCTATATCTTCAGTCTCTTTTAGTCTGCCTCTCCTGTTTATATTTGTGCTCACGTCAGTGGTGATGCTTCACTGCTCATCTAAGTGCCTCCATCTGCCTATGAACAAGAAATCTTTCTTTAAGCAGTTAAAATTAATTTCTTATTCTTTCTAAGAGATATATCAAGTTTTCTGTAGAAATAAATATTTGGTAGAGCTTAAAAATCAGAAGCACCAATGACACTCTGAGATCTACAGCCTTTTTTTTTATTTGTGTAATAATAGGACTTTGATTTGATTTCATATACAGTTTTACCCAGCCTAGTAGTTCAGTTTTTCCTAATTTCCCTAATTTGTTTTGAACTACAAACATAAAAAAGTAGTAATGCCTTAAAGTCATCCGAAAAAATAAAAAATGTTTCCAGTCCCGTTGGGTAAAAAAAATAGACATATTGGATAAATTAGTTATATCCAATTCTGTGATATTGACAGCTTAAGAATTTTCTCAGATTAGTCCTGCCAATGCCAAATGCATTGAGGAAAGCATCACTGTACAGATTTATTTATTTATTTATTATTTCATCTGTAGGGGAAAAAATAAGAGCAGATGAGGGTAAATCTGATCATCCTTAAGTCAGCTGGTAATGTGCCTGAAGGACATCAAGGAAAACCTGAAGCATTAATAAACCAATGTGTACTGTATGCCCTACTTCATTTATTCGACTTATACATTGTGCACGCATTATGCATTTGTGCATTTATTCACTTTGTACTCAAATATGATTAAGTAAAAAAGTCTAAAATCTAGATACTCTTTCTTGTCTCAGAGATTTTTTTTCTAGAGAAATCTAGCAGTGGTTAATAAATTATTTGCATAATTTGCTCTTTCTTTACTAAAAAACTGAATGTAAAATGAAATCTTTTTTTTTTTTAATTTTCTGACCAAAAACGCAGGTAATCAAGACCATCCAATCTGTCCTTATATGTTATAGACTTTGTTTATCTTGTCTTCTGAGGCAGAATGTAGGACAGGGAAGTAACCAGTCTTCTAATCTGTTCTTTGATTGTATTTTGTGAGTTATTACTGAAGAAAAAAGATTATTGATTTAAATGCTCGAATGTATTTCTGTACTCTAAACATATGCAGACACCTATAATTACTGCCCTCTCTTCTGTTATAGTGCTTTTCTCTTGGTTAAGAATTAAGAGAAGCTTCTAACCTACTGGGTTTTTTTTAGCTGATTGCACACCTGTTTATACACATGCAGACACTGCAGATTTCATTATTCCATGTATCTTTTAAGAAAACGAGGCCTAAAATTTTCATGCTGACAATACACCATTTAATTTTCATTAATTTTATGACATATCTGGTTTCTGCATTTGTAGCAGCTATAAAACATGTTAACTTCTTAATAAAGCTTGAGTAATGCTTACCTATCACCTTTTTCTTTTTTTTCCCTGTTTTTCTTTTTTTTTTTTCCCGTTTCCCTTTTTTTTTTTCCCCCTAGTGTGAAACAGTGCACAAGTTATTACCTAGGGAACAGTTGTTTCTGTCTCCTGTACAGATCCATATCATTCTAAAATTTGCATTCTGATGGAGAAGAAACAAATTCTACTTAAATCCCATGAAGTGTGTTAATTACACTGAGCTCTGTGAAATTATGGGTGAGAGAGCCAAAAAGAATTCTAGAATTGCATCTTGGGTCTCTTGAGCATATCTTGTCAGATTAATGTCTTTGTCACTCTCATGATAACCTTAAAATTGCTTTTCTCCCTAAGTGATATTCTCTAAACCTCAATGATATGGAAAATCTCACACAAAGCTAAATAACAGATGCAGTTTGTATTGTTTACATAAATAGTGTTGATATTTACATCAAAATAAATAAAAATTTAATTTCATTTACAAGTGCAGCTCGTTACTTTCCCATAATTATTTTACAGTCCTTCTCCTGTGCTTCTGCCTACAAACCACAGTGTGAGTCCGAGACAGTATCTCCTCCAGAACAAAGGCTAGAGTCACATAACTACCTAGCATGTAATGCCTCATTTTTTTCCTTTTTTTCCTACTACTTCCTTGCAAGCCCTAAATAACCGTAGCTGACTCATTTTTTAATCCAGAAGCCACTGTGCTATGTAGCAGTAACAGCAATTGTTCCACAAGATTTGACCACATGGATACCTGCCCACAGCTCAGCTGAAGGCTTCATAAAAACAAGTAATAGGAAAGATTTGTTGTGCCAGAGCTTGAGGTGCATGCTTCGATTCCCCAGCAGGGGACATACTCCACCCTCAGAAAGCTGCAAGTCTTCTTGCAAAGTCACAACTATGACTGGCGAAACTCAACCCATTGGAAATCTATATTAGATGTCAGACCCATCTAAGAGACAAATCTAATCCTTTTGGCTAAAAAATAGCTCACAGCATTCTGCTGCTCCTAGTTTACTGATATTTGGAAGAATGGTTTGGTTTGGCAATCAATGTCCTAGAGCCACCAAAGACCTTGATAATATCTTATTTCTTTAAGCCCCTAAAGAGGATTACTGGGAAAAAAATAAAAGAGGAGGAAAAAAATAATTTTGTGGTTTTATATGAGCACCACCAGCATTTAGATTTTTGTTTTCATAATAAATAAAGGCACTAGTAAAATTTTAATTATTCATAATACATTGTGAAGAGTTGTAAACTTTTCTTCACTAAATGAGAGAGGCAGCACACAATCAGGTATGTCCAAGAAAATAAGAAATAAATTTAAAATCAATAAATTTCTTTTTGTCATACCAATACTTCAGAAATGGTAGGTGATAAGTTCAAAAGATAAGAACCTTGAAAAAATGCACTAGAATAAAAGAAGCATGGCAATTTTCACTGGTTAAGAATGAAGACAAAAATCTGTGATAATAAGGACCTTATTTTCCGCAACTTCATACTATAAACTGTTTTTTATCAGTCATGTAAAACCAGACTGGCTTTACTTGTCAACCTGTAAAGTGTGACCATTTAGACTTTCTAATTCTGGTTTGTTTTGGTTTTTGTTTTGGTTTGGTTTGGTTTGTTTGTTTGTTTGTTTTGTTTTCTTTTGTTTTCTTTGGGGTTTTTTTGTTTTGTTTTTTTGGGGTTTTTTTTGTCTTTTTTTTTTCTTATTATACATGGAATAAACATAAACCTTATGTCACTGATAACAAGGCCAATAGACATGTGGGCACTCCAGATTTAAATGTCCTTTTTCGATGAAAGGAATTTTACAATGTATCTTGAAAAAGGGATAGTGGGAAGGAAAGAGTTATGCTTATGGAAGTCCATCCATCCAGTCTCTGCAAGGCTACCAGATCTATAAATAATGGAGAAAGGCCCTCAAGCTAGGGATGCCAAATTTAGTATCATCTAATGAAAAGATAGGAGTAGACTCATGAAATCTTTTTTCAATTAACTTCAGCAGAAATGGGGACCTAGATTGAAATGTCCTCAAGAAGCCATTGGTAGACATTTCTCTAACAATCTTTATAATTTTTGTACAAATAACTTCTTCAAGATCACAATTGAAATGTCTGTTCTTGCTATGCATTTTAAAACCTGATCTGTTTATTCAAATAAAGGTTTTTCAAGCTTTGCTTAAAATCAGTATAAGAAGGACAGAGGAGAAACAAATCCTCATCATTACTTTTTAAAATTACTTAAAAGCTACTGACAGTTGAATAAAGGAATGTCTGGAAGGACCTTTGCAGAAGTCTGTCTACAAAGTAGATTGAAAAAGTGTTTTGTTCTAAATCCTAATCTCTTCTGTAGTCTCAAGAAGGCTAACACAAGAAGATTGCCACAGAAATGAGTGATATTTGTCACCAGACATCTGCTAAGACACAACCACAATGTACTTTCCCTGATGGGTGGCATATAATGGAGGTTATCCAATGTAATGTTTACCATGAAAACTCAAATCCAGCGTTAAGAGATTTTCTTACTGTAGTTCTTAATGAAAAGCACCTTCTGGATCAGTTATACCAGCAGGCTGACAGGAAATTAAGACTTGAAAGCAATAGTTTTTAATCCCCGTGATTCCCAGTTTTTCTGTACAGTAAATAAAGTACAGTGATGATAGCATCCAGTGACAGGGAGAACAACAGGGCACTAAAAATATTTGTGCTTAAACCCATGACTGGTTATCCTGAAATCTCACAAACACAAATTCCTTGTCTGAGCTCAGTCCCACTTACTCTGTGCTTTAGAGGCTGTACCACTGTGACAGTAAATGCAAAGTGATATACTTTCTAGTTTTTAATGTCTTTTGGGGAGATTCAAACTAAAAGAGAGTAGGTTTAGATTAGATATTAGGAGGACGTTCTTAGATGTGAGGGTGGTGAGACACTGGAACAGGTTGCCTAGAGAAGTTGTGGGTGCCCCATCCCTGGAAGTGTTCAAGGCCAGGTTGGATGTAGCTTTGAGTAACCTGGTCTAGGGGAATATGTCCCTGCCCATGGCAGGGGAGTTGGAACTAGATGATCTTTAAAGGTCCCTTCCAACCTGAACCATTCTATCATTCTATCAGTCTATGTTAAGATCACTTCTGCCTGTACCCACAATGATAGCTTGCAGGCAGGCTAGGGCAGTTTAAATCACGTGAGTCCCTGGTCCTGATGTTTCACTGCACCAGACACAAAAATCAAAACCACTTTTGTGCTGGTATCATGGGAGGTAAAAGAGACAGTCCCTGTGATTATCAGGACTGGTATTTTTAATTTTCTTCTGTCTTTTTCTGCCTCCTTTGAAAGGAAATAGATTACAAATAAAAATGAAAAGCTATGTAAAACAACATGCTATGGGCTTTTCTACTTACTACCTGTAAAGGTCCAGCTGGCCAATAACTTTCTGTTATAAAGACTACCTGAGTTGCACAATGCTGCACTAGTGCATTCCAAAAAATGACCCTCTGTAGCCACACAGGTTTCCCCAAATGAGTAATACAACAAAAACAAAAAAAATATCCCCAAGTCTGATTTTGCAAGCAAGGGAAAAGAAATGTGTGAAAGAAAGAGACAGTACTTCATAAAGTTGTGCTCCTTTCCCTTTGTTGCTTTTTCTTACTACTACCATGCAAAGAAGTCAACTGATCTTCCTTAATGCTACAGTAAGTGCTAAGTACCAATAAAACATAGAAACAATCAAATGCTGTAGTATATACAGATACATTGTTTCAAAGAGGTTTGCAGATGAGAAAACATGCAGATGTGGTGCTTGGGACATGGTTTAGTGGTGGACCTGACAGTGCTAGGTTAATGGTTTAACTCAGTGACCTTAAAGGTGTTTTCAGCCTTAATGATCCTATGTTCCTATGAATGTTTTCTTTTTACACTTATGTATACATTTACACAAATTTTCATTTAATTGTAAATATTGCCTATTTTACCTTTGTCTCTTTAAGAATTCTCACTGAACCTGAAAATAAACAACAACACTAAAAAAGGTGGTGGGGTGGAAAGATTTGGGAAGTGTTTACAGTTTAGATACCTTCTGCTCTAAAATCACTGCTGTTCCAGAGGAGCTAATGAAGTACTGTAATTCCACTAGCTCAGTATGACAGCCATTACTCCCAGCTCCACAAACACAGCATTAAATCTGTGTGTATCCTTGGTGACTGTTATTAGTAGTGCTGGGTGCATTTCACTAGATATTTGGAATTCAGCTAAGAAAATTCTCAATCAGAAACAAGCCATAATAGAGCTAAAGATATTACAGTCACTCTCTTGCTCAGAAGAAGGGGGAGGAGGGAAGGAAACAATTCTTTCTGTCTAGAATTATTTGATTTTGATAATCAGAAGATTTCTAAAAGAGTAATTCCCATACCAATATCCTCTCCCTTGACCTCACCAGCAGTGTGCAGTTTTCCTGTATGTTTATTCATCTGCTGGTGGCTGGGAACAGCATTTCACATAGAGTTTTACCCTTTAGAGCGTTCATCTACCTCTTTCAGTAACTTAAGTCTAATATAAAGGCATTGAAGGCCAACACTCAGCTGTTACCTACTCTGATCAACATAAATTCGTGTCTGCAAGAAGTCAGGAAACCTCCTGTATATTAATGTTACTTACATTCCCACGAGAAAATATCTACTAGAAATGTCTGACACCCTTTGGTTTAGAGGAAATCCAGAGACTGGACTCTGGTCTCAGCTGAACACCTGAAATTGAACAGAATTAATTAGTATTAACATGCTTTGAAGTTTTGGATCACTCTACCTCAGTATCTAACTCGAACTTATTACTGTCTTTCAAGTAGTATGATCCTGGATAAAAGCAGGTAAGTAGAATCTACTTGCTTTATTTTTCCAGACATATTGACATATATTTACCAGCATTTCATATAAAATACCGTATTTCTGTACCAGCACTCTTACTTACGATTATGCCAATATCACACTTTTTTCAGTAATAAAACAGATGTTTGATATTTTCTTAGTTGATGATTTCTTCTTAACTGACCTTCTGGTAATAATAAGTGTATCTTGGATGTGCCTTTATAGTGTTGCTGACACCACTTATTGTAACCAGTTACATATATGAGGTCATTCACAAACTTGTATTTATTGATAAATCTCTCTTGGTTGAAAGCATTGTTCACACTGAATGTCCAAAGTGAGATTCTCAAGAATACACAGGGGATTTTGTTCAACTGCTTGTGAATTCTGGCTAAAAATCTTACATCTCTAGCAGCAGTGTGATTCCCTAAGCTCTGCAGCAGGCAGGATTATCATTGACGATGTACATTTAGACTCGAGGTGAGATGCAGTTGGCCCATTTCACTGCACAGCATGCAATGTTAAGCCACAGCTGTTGTGTTAGTCCCTTGAAACTGATGTGACAACCCCTTAATTTTTTTCCTGAGAACCAGTCTTGAGAACCAGTCTTGATTCCTAGCAAAGTATAATGGTGAACAAGATATTTTTTATTCTTTCTACCTATATTTTATATCTAAAATCTTCAGCTTGAGCTGAGTTCAGCCTGTTTTCCCTTATCTTCCCATACAATTGAATATAGTGCTAACAAAACAATAAATCTGCTGTGTAGTTTTCCTCTAAAAAACTTTTTCAATGGTATCTTATCCAGACCAGGCAACAGCCCTTGTCTTGGTCTGCTGATAACTCCAGATAAAACCATTCTGAAGAACAGTTCTTCCTCTTTGAAACTTCAAGCAAATTTGAAATGAGGCCATTTTTTTTACAGTTGCTTGAGCCTTCAGTTGAAATCAAAGATGAATAATGGCTCCAGACCTCTGCATAGTCTACTTTGTCTTTGTTTTCACTTTTAAATATGTCAATGAAATTAATTCTAGCTCGAATAATGAGTTGAGGCCTTTCTAGTTGCTAGATACTGGGAGAAGACTTTTGAATAATTTTACCATAAAAGATCCTGGCTTTTTTGCCTTCCATGAACCCCCTTTATTTCCCATGATTTGAAACAAAATATTTGGCTAGACAGAGTGACAGTGTAACCCCATATATCCCACTTATTTTATTCTTTTCCTTTATGGTTTATTCAGGAGCTGGTTCTGCCTCCGGTGAAACATCATCAAAACTCAATTTGACTTCTGGGAAATGGGAATATATTTTTAAGTGGCTATTAATTCCAATGCTGCTCATGCAATATAATTTCCAGGACAACTGGAATACCTTGTAACAACTACTGCTGCTTATTCATAAAATAAAATTAAAAAAATAAAATAAAACTAAGTGAATCCTAGTCCAGTAACTTTGATGTGAATAGGAAACACTTCCTGTGACAATAATGATACATCGATGGGTTTGGAATTTGTACGTTGATTTTTTCTTCTTAGATAGGGTATTAAGGAAAGAGTATGTGTTTCCTTATAAATGGAGAGTACCAGATGTTCCCCTTTGGACTTTTACATGTAAACAAATGTTTTCGTTTGCCCACAATAGTTTTATTTATCTAGCTGATTTTGCGTTGCTCTTTTTATTTTTTCTCATTTTTTTCTAATAGTGACGGATAGAATTAGATAACTAGCATCCTGCAACTGGCATATCTTTAGATGAAATTCTCTAGAGAAAAATCAAAGGCAGATGTGAAGAAATGTTACATTTGACTCTGACCAGAGCTCTATGTAAAGAGTTGTGGCTGATCAATACTGGTCCTATTATTCTTATCCTGGACAGATGATCATTGTTTCTGTTCCTTCCCTAGAGCTAAATTACTTTGAAACAGCACAAAAACTACTCGCAGGAGTTAGTTCAAAGACATAAGAAAATATTTTCTTCTACACTGTCAAGTATAACCCACAATTTCACAAACTGAATAGAATTTGGTTTTATATTGCACTTCTCATCAGCTCCAAGAACCCTCAAATCAGTTTGACATTTTGAAATATGAGAAGCAAAGGTTGTGCAATAAGTATGTAAGCCATTGCTCAGCAATGGTAACACACAAACCTACATAGCAGAACCTGTTTTGCTGGGTGATGGAAAAGCAGGGCAACTTTCCTTGTGGGATTCTGCACTTCCACCTGCATTGCTAACTAGCGATAGGCTGCAGGTGGTTCATTTAAACATTTCATTGAATGGCACAACACATCCTTTACGCTGCAATGCCTACATTAAGCATGAGTATTATGCCAGTGAGCGTGACAAAGGAACCATATTAAAGTAAATCTTTAGGTAAATAAAAACAACTTGAGCTTCAGCTGGTGAACACTGGCATTGCTTCACTACATCCAACACAATGCTGTCGATTTCCACCAGCTGAAGATCCGACTGTATCTTGACACTGAGCCAAACCTCTTTCAAAATTGTGTTAAGTCATTAAGTTTTATACTTAAGTGTGCATTGCTATCAATTGTATTTAAATAGCTAATTTATCAGATCTTCAGGAGTTCTGCTTTGTGAAGAAGGAAAGATGTTTAGGTAGGATTTTCCTCTTACCTCAGCTCTCTAGTAAGCAGAGAAGAAAAGTAAGGAAGGGAAACCACATTCAGTTACAATTTCTTTTCTGCCTTTTTTTTTAATTCGGAAATCAAAAAGTAGGGGGGAAAGTAGCACTGAACACACATTCAGAAAAAAAAGCATAGTATCAGATTCTAGTGCCTAACTTACTATTATTTCTACCTATACTTATAAATATTCATCAGTACTGTCAATGTGTATTTAGAGGATTGCTTACAACCACAGAATCCAATCATGTCTGTAAGGTAATGTCATGGTATTGCAGTTAGTGGACTTAATGTTCCTCTGAAAAAAAAGAGAGGCACCTCTCTGCCCTGAATACTGTGATGATTTGGGTCTACATCTTTCTGGTAAAGGCTATCTTGCTTTTAGACAGTAGCTTGTGGCCAATCTGCCTCTCTTCTAAACACCTGGAAGTCTATAACAGCAAAGAGATTCCAAATGGTACTCAACAGACAGTGCAGATATATCCATGCATCTCTCTGAACTCCATCTTTCAAAAAAACCCCATTTCATTACTTTTCTGGGGAGAACACAGAAAGATATCACTTTCGGTATAAAGATGCAATAAGTTGACTTTGTCAGCTGCCAGACAGTTGTTCAGTTGCTCTTTAACAGGATGAGGACAAAAGAAGATGAAGATGCTCAGGGGTTAAGATAGGAAGATCACTTACCCACTTCCTTCACAGACAAAACAGATCAAACTTGGAGAAACAAAACTTTTTGCCTGTTAAAAGTTAAGTAAGGAGCAAAGACAAAAACTAAAACAACTTTCTCCCCACTACCTTCTTCCCAGGCTCAACCTCACTGCTTCATTCTCAACCACTCTATCACTTCCTCTAACCCGAACAGGGCAGGAGGATGAGGAATACACTTTGCCTCTCCTTACTCCTCACACTGTTCCTCTACTCCAGTGTGTGGGCACTCTAATGGGATAGAGTCCTTTAAAAACTTCTCCAGCATAAGTCCTTCCCACAGATTGCAACTCTTCAAGAACTGTTCTGGCATGTGTTCTCTCCAGGGAGTATGGTGCACCAGGAACAGACTGATCCAGCATGGGTCCCCCATGGGCTGCAGTTCTGGCAAGAAAATCTGCTCCAGTCTGGGATCCTCTCCACAGGCTGATGTTTTCTTTAGAACATGTCCACCTGTTCTGGCACGGGGTCCTCCATAGTCTGCAATGTGGATATTTACCCCCTTGTGGTCCTCCATGAGCTCTGGAGGGACAACCTGATCCACCATGATTACAGAGGAATCTCTACACTGGTGCCTGCAACTCCTCCTCCTCCTTTTTTCACCTTGCTTTCTGCAGGGATGCTTCTCACATGTTTTTCCTCACTTCTCACACTGCTGTAAAGCATTTTGCTCTTTCTTAAATCCATTTTCTCTGAGGAGTCACCATGTTGGCTGAGCAGGCCATCTGTGCCCTGCAGTGGGTTTATTTGAGCTGTCTGAAACTAGTTGTATCTGACATGGGCCATGTTCTGGCCTCTCTTCACATAGACTAACTCTGTCACTACAACCACAGCACCTGCAGCACTGAAAGTGGGGCACATAAACCTAGAAGAGAGAGAAAACTTATATTTCAGGCACTAATACATTAATTTGATAAGGAAAGAAAAGCTTAAAATTTCGATGGGTAAAATTTATGAAGAAACTTGTATCCACACGATAAAGGAAAATCTACTCCCAAACCCAATTATTTGACCAATTTTTATAGCTGCTCAAATTATTCAAGAAAAATACTTTCCAAGCAGGTGTTAACAATATTCCAGGAAAAAAAAAAAGAGACATAGATACTAAAAGTGATTGAAATTACGTCATCAGGCTTTAGACATCTGCAAACCGTTCACCTACAGCTGAACTTATCACTCTAGACACTCTTTATAATTCAAGGAGATTGTTTTAAGATGAAATTCTGACCCAATACAGATAGCCACCTAAGGTAGAATGGAGTCTTCCACTAAATATATTTGTTTATCTCTGACAATAAAGATAGCCTAGCTGCCTATGTTTGGTCACATAAATTTCATATTGAGTGTTTTATGATCAAATTTCTAGATATTGGAATGCTTAATAAAGACCATAAGCTTGACATGTTAAGACATGCTGAATTAAGTAGTGCCTCTTCAGTATGAAATGCTGAATTAAGTCATAGGCTGGTGGTAATTAGAGAGTTAGAATGAGAGAGAATGAAAATTCAACCCGTGCTCCATAAATATTGCAAAAAATTTATATAAGCAGAACATTTGTTAAATGGATGAACTTAAGACCTGGTTTGAATACCAAACAGCCTATTGGTTAACAGATGGCTCTGGTGATGTAGGTTCAGCTCTCTACAGCAGTGTGAAAACTCAGACAAGGTCTTCCAGCGGCACAGGTACGTGCTTTAACCAAAAATTCCTATGTAAAAACTGGAGAGGACAGAAGTGAGTGCAACATTTTACATTAATAGTTTCCAGGAGGTTCAACCCAACAAAGATGATCTGAAAAGTCAGATGAATCAGTCTCAAACAGGCAATCCAGAGAGGAAAGTGTCTTGGGTATTGTCCTGGTTGCAGCCAGGAGGAGGCATGGCCAGGACCCAGACGTTATTCCATATCACTTTATGTCATCGCTGGGGATGGGGAGAAGGAATTTTCTTCCAGGGAGAAGGGGTTCTACTCTGATTGAGTAAGTGTGGTGGTGGGAGCTGTCCCATATTGTCTATTGTTGGGAGGTTTCTGTGTGAATAATTCACCTCTTTCTTGTACCTTCTGTCACTAATATTGTTGCTGTTATTGTATGTTTTCTTATCTCATTGCTGTTTCCAGTAAATTGTTCTTGTCTCAACCTGTGATCTTTGCCTTTTATGCCTTCAATTCCTCTCTGCAGCACATTGCATGGGAGAGGTGAGAGGGGAGCTGGAGGCCCGTGGGAGTACTAAATTGAAGAATACCATTCCTAAACTATAAAATTTTTACTTTCTTACAGAGCTGAGATATAAACCAGAGCCTTACCTGTTTAGTGCTCCCTAGATCTATGCAGTTTTGAGTAGACATTTAAGGTTCTTAAGCTACTTTAAAACAACTTAGAGACTTCCAGTGTTAGGCAACAGGTTTTGAATGTGTAGGCTGTAGTTCTGCAACTAGCATTTAAGTTTTTTAGCATATCTTCTCATTTCTGATGTGAAGATGTGTTAGAACTTTTCTGCCTTTATATATTTCTATTTTATATCATACATATTTTTAATGGAAAATTTAAAATTAAATAAGGTGAGGAAAATCTGAGAAATCAGGGTTTCTATCAAACAAAATTTGAGGGTTCTTAACAGAGGAAAGTATACTTGTCTGTCTAGTAATAAACTGTATTTGAATAAAGGAATCCAAATAAATGATATTACTGTACATTTTCCTGAAATTACTTTAATTTCACAAGGAGATATGTGTAGGTCTTCGCCTTTTCAGTAGGATGTGCATTGACAAGATGAAGACCTGGGTACCATTCTGTGCACCCTGTGCACTCATGTTCCCCAGGTTACTGCTTCCTTACTTCTTCATGTGGCCAGTAGCTAAGCAGATCTGTAAACAGAGATTCAAGAGGGTTTAGCAAGCCATGATAATGTGCCAACCTCAGCATGTCAGATGTGGTACATAACTCAGAGTTTACCCTTATACATATTGCTTCTGCTGTGGTTATAATTTATAATTTTTACAGTACCCGAAAGAGTGTTCCTAGGTAAGGAGTAATTCAGCAGCCCAACCATTTCATTAGTGCAGAGTCAGGCTGTTGTGTTCAACACAGTTTACCTTGTACTTGCAACACTCTGCAGTTCTCTGGGCAGAATGAATGCTCAAATGTACAAAATAAAAAATTGTTTCTGCAATTACTCACTATGAACAGATTTAACTCTTATAAAAAACTAACAAAAGGTCCTAATCTCTAAAGCAAGACAACTCTATCCGCCCATGTCAGTAACATTTATAAACTATTTGCCAGTTTGTTGCTAACCAGTCCAGTTAGCAGGAATCACTCCTTACAAATTACAGTGATTACTAGACCTTTGATACATTCATAAAAATGTATGTCAAGTTTAAAATATTTTGGATGCAGAAAACTCATCATTCCCTTTTGCAAATACATTTTCCCCTCAAAGCTGGACACTCACAGCTGTTCAGCAGAGCCTAAAGTCTGTATAACTGTAGAAACTTCCACTTCCTATTCTGGGTTTGCATTGCTTTGTTTGAAGATCTTGTTTTGTACTTATTTTAAAACTTTTCCCAGTTATTTTAGTAACTTTTATTGGTAGTATCTCCAAAAACTATGCTCTCCCAACCTGCCCTTTACAGTGTTCTAAATATAAATGTAGAAACAAAGAAACGCATATTAATAAGTAAAGAAGCACAGGTGTGCCTTGCAGACAGTAAGTTTTTTAAAGTCCTTCCTGAATTCTTGAATCATTATCCCTGCATAATTTATACTCTGTTACTGTGTGCAAACACTGAACCTGGCCCACAAAGAAGAGTTGTGAGTCAGTTCAAAAGATAGACCTTGTATTTTCACAGTAGAGGGCATAAGTTATTTCTTTATGTATCAAATAATTATTAAAATTTTTGTCCATACTTTCTAATCAATGGACTGTGACAGAAAGTCAGAAGGTATGTAGTTCATTATTGCCTTTCTATCTCTCTTGCTCAGAGCCAGAGATGTTGATACTATATTTGTTGAGCATTGAGTCCTCTTCATTGTCATTATCGTCCCGTGATTTTAAGATTTTCTCTATGGAGTAAAAAAGAAAGAAGGATACCTGTCAAGAACCTGCCAGATTTGTGTACTGCAGGAAAACAAAGGGAAAATGAGTTCTTTTTGCTAATTGCATTGACCAAAAGCAGAGCATAGTATACAGACCGGTCCTGAGTACAGGTATGTTGTATGAAGACATATTTTAAAAGACTGCTTCAGACAAGTGACAAAAAACCCAGAGTCCTTTGGATTCAAACCAGTTTTACTCTGCTTCCCACAAAGGGAATGCATTGGGCATAATATCTGAACTTTATTCTCCAAAAGCATTAGATACATAATATACTGAAATTGTAGTATATTTTCTCTTCCCTGAGTAATATTTTGGGAGGTTTTCTCTTTTTCTTCCTTGAAGAGTAATGAACTCTTTAAATAGACCTACCTACCTCCTCCCCCCCTTAAATAGTGTGATGAGATATCCTTAGCTACCAGATAAATGTCCATAAAACTGCTCATTTACTCCCATCCTCAAGAGGACATTTGGAAATGGCTGTGTCTGGCATGGGATAGCCCTGGCCTCTCCTCACAGGAGCCACTCCTGCAACATCACTCTTACTCCCCACAAATCTGACCATGTATATTTAACACACTGAACAATACTGAATTTCTTTTTTCATTATGAAAACTGGAAGCAAAAACTAATGAAAATACTTGACTTGAAAGAAAGGATTTTGTCAAGTTTTCACATAGGCACTAAAGATCACTGATGTCAGTTTTGTCAAATGGAAATATTTTGTTTAATCTGTAGCACGACATTTGGGTTTGCATTTTTTGGACCTCTACCTATTTACCTATTTATCTGGCGCAATTTTAAACCAATATTTAGAAACACAAAAAAGTTTAAAAATGTGATATTTGAAAGTTGAAAATGTTGAGATTTTTAACAACATTGATTTGAAGTATTGCATTTTAGAAATGTCAAAATTAAATCTGAATTATTTTTTTCTCTTTTACCATTTTTATCCCAGACTATATCAAAGTGTAAGGGGAATTTTATAAAGATTTTTCCCCTCTGTTACATAGAAATGACTCATTCTCTGTTTTTCAAAATAGCTAACATTTAAGTATCCGTCTGAAGTCCATATTGTGAAATTGCCTTACAGCTAGAGAGAATAATTTTCACCTGAAAGCTGAGAGTATTATCTGTGAGGAAGCTAGAGAGGTTACTGCTGAATATAATTCAGTTGTTCAAAATTTTGGTTTTGGTGAATCAGCATTTCTGCTTAAGTTTTTTTCTGTAAAAAGGTGTTCAGCTAATTTTGTTGTTAAGTCATGTCATGTCATATCATTGCTACAACTTCATTGACCCTACTTGGTAAAACTGTGGCTTCAGAGGGGTCAGATATGCATCTTAAGCATGGCTTTTTGCCAAATGTGGTTTTATATTTTTGATTCTAAACTTTGACTTTACCAAATTGGTTATAGTCATGACCAATTAGAGTTGATGGTACAGGCATACTCATTTAGTATATTTTTTATTTCTGAAATATCTTTTAAAATCTTGATCTTGTTTCTAGTTTAAACCCATTTTTCTTGGCAAAAAAATTTTGCCGGAACTCATGATTTAGAATACTTGTTCATTTCTGTCATCTCACTTTGAAGTTTTATCTTTATCCTGTGAAATCTATCTGGATATATTTTGTATCTCATCCAGCTTTTCTTTATCCACTCCTCTTCTACTTCATTTAGGTCACCAACACATTAGAATTAAGGAGAGAGTAGAATTACATATAACAATATAGGAGCATTCAATTAATTTGTTTAAGCTTTTGAACGCATAGATACATATTTGCTTTATTCTGATGATTTTCACTGTAGTAGCCTGAAATGCATGCCTTTAATAATTATTAACTGTTTTTCAGCCATTACCTGTTCTGGGATGGAACAGCAATGAGCATTACAGCTCTTCCTAGTGGTCAGGGAAGCCAGCTCGCAATACAAATAAGTCATCAACAGTCCACTGCAGGTATAGCCAAAATACTTTGTCAGGTCGATAGTTTCCTAAATGCAAACCAAATTATTTTATGTGTGGTTAGTTACACAGTATATTTCTACATTTATTTGTATTGCTATGGTGCATTTAGCTGACTAATGGTTCAAGAATTTTATTTGCTACTTTCATCCAAAGCACCTGCTCAAGGATTTGAATAATATAAATAATTTCTATGGAATTAACAAAGGAAAAAAAAAACCCAAAACAATTTCAGCCACATAAAATTCAATACTTATTAGAAAACATACCATGATTGTTTAATAAAATCACTATAAAGATCTGGCCAGAAGACCAGTCATTAGGGAGAGCAGGACATATTGATGTACAACTCTCAGTGACACTTCAAGACAGATTTGCTGAGGTGAAGGTAAGGTTCTGGGGCTGTAGCCAACCCATCAACACGTCCTTGGGCAGTATGTTAAGATGTGACATGGCAGTAGCCTTACAGCTGAAGAGTTGTGCTGACCATATTGAAGCTGGATCCATTCAGATGTTATCAATGGAGAGATACCGTGGCATGGTTTGCCTCAGTCCCAAAATGATAAAAGTTAAGTATATTTTTAAGTCTTTTGCCTTAATTAAGGTCTATGTTATTCTGTGACAGGGTAGAATATTAGTTGTTTATTAGCACATGTTAAAAGATAGACTAGTATAAATTATTATTTGTAAATCTCTAACTTCTTAAAATTTATGCCAAATGAAAAACTTTAATCTTCTCATTGTCAGTCTTGATGTTTCTTCTGCGTGATAACTTATACATAAACAATTTTATGTAGTGGTAATCAAAAATGGAAAGGAATTCAGTACCAGGACATCTTGCACAAGAACATTAACTGGGATTGTAGAAAAAAATGTGAAAAAAATATACATTTCTTGAGAAATGAGAAAATATGAGTTGCTACAGTAGCTTAAAGAAAATATATACGAAATATTATTATGACACAGTTTACTGTACAAATGTGTGTCTGTATTCACACGTAGTCAATACCACAAAAATATCCTGTTATCAGAAGATAGAATTTTATAATGATTGTTTTATGACTCTTAATTGAAAACTATGTAAAAATAGTAAACTAAGCATACCAAAATCATTACAGTATCAAGTGGAGAAGTAGAACAAAGGGTGTAAGTTCTCTGCGTAATCCTCTACCCAAAGAGCTTAATGTTGCCATAATACTCCCATCTGTTTACAGTGACAACCATGTTAGATTGACACAATTGGAAAAGGAAGTGAAAGTTATGTGGCCCAGTTGGCATAAATTAAAATAGCTGACTTGATCTTAGTTCTTTGATATAAATTAATTAAACTTTATGATTCATATTGGAGGAAAAGTATTTTCTTCAAAAAAACTTCAACAAATTGCAAAGGGTCTCACGTGGAAGCAAGCTGACTTGACCAGAGAGCCGTTGACATTATCAATATAAAAGAAGTTGTCAAATTTAGTGAATGCCTTCAAAAGTAAGAGTCAGTCATTCCCTCTATGTAACAGAGGTTATCACATAAAATAAAAAGTTATTTTTGGTTTGCCTTCTTTATTGAGAACTTCTGCAAGCAGAGAACCCCCAGAGCCCAGTCAGCTGATAGAGAAAATTAGTTTTCTCAATTTATTTGAAAAACATACACTTAACAGTTTTCAAGGTGTGTTTTCAGAATGACCAGAGATTTAAGAGTTAACCAACATTCATCTGAAGTGACCTTTCCAGAGCATTCTCAAAAAAATAAATTTGCTGATTTTTTCCTTAAATGATTGTCCTTATTCAGCACAGTTGTAGTCCTGTAAAAAGTAAGAGCAGACTAGAAAATGTTCTGATCTTGAGCTGCATTTGAAAGAATAATCTCAGTGAACACAACAGAAAATTTATTATTTGTTTGAATCGGGAATATAAAATCAGTTCTTCATTTATCATCCCACATACCTGCTTCTGTAACAGAAAATCGCTCATGACTCCAAAGCTTCCCTACTTTCTATTTACTGTTCTAACAAAATCTACTTTTTATTTTGATAGGAGGTATCACTGTACCTGTACAAAAGGGAACCCATAACTGAATGGTTATGTGTACTGTTATCAGTCTAGGTCAAATAGATACCAACTGGGGATATTTGCGTGGATGCAATCATAAGAACCAGCTTAAATCGTTTAAAAGCATTCTATCCTACCTGCTCCTCAGGGTCCACTCCACTTCTTTACATCTTCATTGCTGAGAATTAATCCCTGTTTTCCTTTCCTATTCCTTTGAATAGATAATGCATTGGATAAAACATCACAAGATGGCTAGCTTTTACAAGACGCATCCCTAAATGAGTAAAGTAACCTCCTCTGAAAAGGACAGCAGAATTTTGATAAATGAACACTGGAGAGGTTTTCTAAAAAATACGGTTCACTGTTGGACTACTGGGAGCACACTTAGACCACAATACTTCTAAAATTATGTTTTATTATTCATTATTGGTATAATAGGTCTTATGTATAAAACCTAAAAACATACTAATTTTTGAAAAAATTACAATGTTGTTTTCAATGCAGATCTAGTTTCTAAAATTCTTTGAAAAAAATTCTATGTAAGCAGCTAGACAAGGGATTATCTTCATTTTATTTCTTTTTAGCATTTCCAGTTTGTACTTATTTTTCCCTGTCCTAATGCATATATATTTAAACTCTTTTATGTTATGTCTATTTTCACCCAAAATAGTGCAGCCTTCTGAGAAGTATAACCAATAGGGCAGGATGCAGCTGCTTGAACTGTAATCAGTACAAAATGAATTGACCATATTACATTAAATCTTGGTTCATCAGCTAGCATCAGCCCTAAGGTTTTCTCACTGATGTATGAGAAATTATGAAATCTCTTGGATTCTTTAACCCTTTGCATTCCAGAATTCTAGGTGATATCATCAGCTAGAAAGTTTTCATGATGCTTGCTTGAGGAAGCTGCTTTTCAGTATGTCTCTGCCTAAATAAAACCCACTATGGGATGTTAGAAATGTATTTTACTTTTCTACTTGCAATTCATATGGCTTTATTCAATTTCTCGTTCTTGAAATTGTATATCCAATATGTTGCGTGGTTTTACTTTGGTATTTAATTCCCTACAGACTAAAGAACTAAACTAGTTGTCTGCCAATTTTCTGACTGAAAAGTTAAAAGTTTAAATGTTAAGACTACTGAACTTCAGGGATACTGTAACTTAATTGAAACAAAATTTCAGGACTTAGTTCCAGGTCATTAGGTTTCAAAGTATATAAAATGCCTCTATGATTTTACGGATAAATTTATATGCACCTATTTTTCTTAGTCTTCCCTATACACACATTTAAACATACACACAAAATCATTGTCCTATCAGTACCATATTTTGACTTTCTGTTTTAATGAGAATATAATCTCATTTGAATCTCAATTTTGGAATCATATTAATACAATAAGAACTCCTATAACAAAGACACTTATCTACTCCACAGTGTTTTGCATTGATTTATAGCATGTACTATATCACATAAGCCTGTGTTAAGACTACGTAGGCTAAAGTAAGAGCATATAGACTGTCTCTAACCTGGTGTAAAGGTAGCTTATGACAACTAAGCATACTGTAAAAAACAAGTTACTACATGGCCTACTTATGGGAAAAAGAGTTATATGTATCTGTATTTTCACAGTAATCTATCTTTTGCTCTCATTTAAGTTTCATAAATACAATTATGCTTACAAGAGTTTCCTTTGAATTTGAAACAAAAAAGGAATAGCAATACACCTTTGTCATAATGTAATATTTGCATTATGTCTTTACTTAAATTTTATGTCCTATGATTAAAAACTGTAACTGAACAAACATGTATAAACTATGAATCACAGAAAGGGTAAAATTGGAAGGGTCCACAGGAGGTCATCTAGTCCAATTTTCTTGCTCAAGCAGGGTTCCAGAAAACAAAATAATTTTAATCCCTTTTAATTGGTGGAAATTGAAAAAAGGAAGAAGTAAGGGGTTAGTATACTCTTATTTTTAAGTATAAATTGATCATCCAAATCCCTCATTAAGTGTGCTGGAACTCCAGTTCTCCTTCACCTCCATAAACTGAAGTATTATAGAAGAAGTAAATATCATCAACTACTTCTATCAACATAAAGAAAGCTTGTATTAGAACATGACTATATGCCATGACCAACAACTTTGCAGACAGTTCTAGGGACTGAGAAAGAAGTTGGTTATCTTGATTGTCAGTGGATTGGTAGACAGGAGACAAGTTCCTGTTCCCACTTGTGAGCATACATGGGCATTGCCCAAGTAGCTCCCTGAGGAAGAAGGAGACACCTAAGAAATCTATGCACCTACATGTCCCTAGGGTCAGAGTAATTAGGTAGGTCGTAAGCCTGTATAGGACAGATGAGTTTCAGGATGTCAAAGGATAGGTAAAGGTAGATAAATTAAGCCTGAATTTAGGTGGAGTGTATCTCGTGCTTAGAAACAAAGCAAATTAATGCAGTCATTGAATGGAAACATAAAGCATTTTCAGAACTTGTGCTCACCAAAGGGAAAATTTCCCTCATAACCTAAGCAATGGGCCCGTAATATTCATCAACACTGACTCTTTTTCACACGCTATATTGTATTTTTTTGAATTAATAAAGTAGAAAAAGTAGGTCACAGTGAAACATTTGCACAGAAAAAATGTCATGTAAGTAATGGGAGATTTTTTGCTATAGTCTGAGGTCAGCATGCATCTTGCTGAAACAGCTCAGACTGTTTTATAACTGCTCTTTTACCTGGCATATTTCTATTTTACAATGATATCAGCGTACTGCATTGATATAATAATGATTCTTGAACAGCTTTTTTACCTCTAAGCATCGTATACCTGTCCAAGGTTTCCACTTACAGGGAATCTTAATTATTCTATGAAATTAACAAAGATCTAAGTTATCCAGTGAAAGTTCAATATCACTTGCAAAGCAGATCCGGGCAGCATCAATTTGCAAAACTCAAGTAGTGCAAAATCAGCTTCCGTTATATCTTCCAGGATAGATAAAGCAACAGTTAACACATTGAAAAGATTAAGTGAGTGTATTGGCCAACTTTCAGTAATTACAAGTACTTGGAAAAAAAAAAAAGGGGAAAAAAAGCACCACAAAATGAACATGACCTCCTTAACTGAGGAATATTTTTCTGGGTCAGGCAATGTTGAAAGGAAAAATATAAACTAAGGACTCATCTATCTGTAAGTTTATTAATGTCTATTTTGCCAGAAGATATTTTTCATCATATAGGTATAGAATACATAATTTTATTTTTAAATAAAGTCTAACTAGAAAATAAACTGACTATAATGTTGAATGGCTGTACTGATTAAAAGCTACCATTCTGAATTACACTTCTGTGTACAGGGAATATGAAGGTGAAGCTTCCATATTGATTCTAATACAGAATTCTTGGAAGCAGAATTTAAGCCATGTGCTAATCCTGCATCACTGTAACAAGGTAAAATATGTCAGACCTGCATAGAACAAAACCAAAAAAAAAGCAAGTCTCTAGTAATTTCCTTACCAAGAAGATGGTTTAAAAGACTCTGTGACACAAGAAAATGTATATAAAATGTTAAAAATACTACAATGGAGAGGAAAAAAATATAGGTAGACATCTCATAAACAGGATAATGTCTTCTAGTTGGTGCAGGATGCTACAGTTGTATGGTAACAAGGCATTTTTTCAATCTACTTTTCCTTAACAATATTTAGGAGGCAGATAGATTCTCTGTTTGAACATTTATGCTGTTTAGGGGTATTGCCTGACTCTGTTGCTGATAGGAGCTATAAACACCCAGTGTGATGATTAATGTTATGATGTGCCAACAGTATGCCTGTTTATATGGAGACGTTACAATATTTTGTACCCTATTCCTTTAAGGATAATTTGGATAAAAGTTTTTGAGAACCTAATAAAAGTGAGATGCATACATCAAGGAAGTTTAGGATAAGACAAATGGTCAGTTATTTGAACCAGAGTGTTAAAATGGTTGGACATGAGGAAAACTTCATTCTTGCTTAGAAAGGAACTTACTTAAGAACTTGATGGCACTTTAATACAGATGTATTTAGCCCAACACAATGTATGTCATATGCTTTATGAAATATTAATTAAAAAGCAATATTAAGAGTGGATACCTTGGAGAATCTTTTACTTGCTAGATTTATTCATTCCTTGAATCTGTGTTTTGCTAACATTCTTATTTCACAGACTGCAAGGCCTTATGAGGAATTTTTGCTTCTATGTGCTGTTTTATTAGAATAGAAGGATTGTTTCTCTGAAAGTCTGAAGCCAAAGGCTAAGACAAGATACACTAAAATGCAACAGTTGTAAAGGAAATACAGGAAAACCATAACAATCACCAAACTCAAACACTGTTTAGAATTGTTTGATGATTGTCAGGTTTGTATCTTGAGTATTATGAACAAGAACTAGAAGGAAGAACTGCAGGAATGAAGATTAAGTTTTGTAGATCTTCAGAAGAAAAAAAAAATACAAGTATGAGAGAGAAATTTCCAGCTATCCACTTAAAAGCTCGAACAAAATAACGTAGAAATATTGAAAAAAAATCTCAAATTTAAAATATTTTATATACTATGTGACAGATAAGGGGAAGGACATGAAAGATTTTATTTTCATGTATAAAAACAGTACTCTTCTAAGTATATGAAGGGAAAGGAGATGCAATTGCTGAGACTAAAGAAAGGGATTTTGTCATGACAAACAGTTACCATGAATCTGAAAAACAAACTTGGTCTTGAACATATATAGAAAAAGCCATAAACAGGACCTTAAATCAAAAGGATCTGCAAAATCCTTTTGCAGATTTGTAGACTGAGTTTTGACATGAAGATCTCAATAGAGGCAAACGGTTTTCTTTCAGTGGCCGACACATGTTAATGCAGCATCCCCTGATCTGCACCTTATGTCTTTGCCCATATAAGTTCAGGAGTCTCCTGGATCATACAACTTTACAGCTGGGAAGGCTGTTTTTTATTTAATTTCCCAGGCTCTGAAATAGCACTAGAGCTACTGAAGTCCATAGTACAACAGCACAGACCCTTTCTGTCCACTTCAGTCTGGCAGCTGAGATTAGCAAAAGTGTGGCAGGAGCTGTACTGTCAAGCTATTCTTTTCTTTGCACAAAAAAGAAATAGCAAAAACTAATATAAAAGGTAACACTTTTTTTCCTCCCTTCTTCCCCTCATAAATCCATCATAGGACTGTTCATGTTTCTGTCCTTTGTGACAAAATGAAAAGAGAAGTAAGCTTTCATTTTTAAACCCTAACTATTAATTGTTCCTATTTTAAAAGATACTAAAAATTAATAAGTTGAGCATTATTATTAGTTTAAAACAAAAGAATTAAACAAAGACTAAAAATTTAGAATTTTAATTTATTTTGAATTGTAAGTCTGAGGAGAAATCAAAAGAAATCTTTAAAGAAGAATGAGTTAAAGGATAAAAATGTTTAATCTAAAAGCACTGAAGCATAACATCTATTGTACAGTCATTTTTTTTTTCTTTGTGAAAGAGAGTTAATTGAAATATGCAACAAGAAGTTGGTGGTTTTGTAGCTGTTCTTCTGGCAATGGAAATATTACTGCAAGGAAGATGAGCATGATGAAGTGCTGTTACGATGAGAGGGGGTCGCCACCATGTGCTGTTGCACTCAAGAACAACAGCTAAGGAACTTCTCTGATGGAAAAGAAGCAGGAAAATTACAGAGAGAAAAGGGTGAGTCAAAGGCAAAAAGAAAGTGCAGAGAGTTGTGAGAAAATGTATGCAGAGAGAAAATTAGAGCCAGGAGAAAAAGGTCTGAAAGAGCAGAAGACCAGCCAAGGCTGCAGATGTGAGATTCAATCTAGTTCAAGAATAAAATTGTGTCAGTAGGAAAATGAGAGGACAGATTTGTACTGGAAGATGTCAGTCAGGTCACAGGACTTACTTCACACAGAAATGTATTCTTGATTACATATGCAAAGTATCTGTTGCTCTGGGTCAAAGTATTTTGCTGGTAACCGACCATTTTGTAGAAATACAGTAATGTTTTGAACATCAATATTTGAATTGACACCTTCTTTGGACATTTTTGTATGACTATGCATCCTCCCTGTGAGATAGATAGGTCTATCGGACACTTTATCAATCTACTGTAATGGTAATGGGAAGACAGGAACAATTTAAAATCCTTAGTTTGAAAAACATTGAACTAGGGATTTAATACTGATATTCTGTTCTAGTGTTCTTAGTGGAGAATCTAAGCCTCCCTAATTAATCAGTTCCAAATAAGAATAATCAAATAACTCAAAACTTAAACGAAAATCTACATGAAAATTGATTACACAAAATGTCAAACAAATATTTACAGAATTACTTCTGCTAGAGCTGACAGAAATGTCTTGAATGGTGAAATTCTCCATGAAAAATGTGTCTTCCAGTAAATATTTCTTTCAATAAAATACTGTAGTATATAAAAATTTTTGAAGAAATCATTTGAAAAAAAATTCTTTTTGGTTGAAGATGGAAATTTTAATTTATTTTTCCAATTAAAAATATTTTTACTGAAGTTCTCATAGCATTTCTTATTGTTGAATATAGCAATAGTAATTACAACAATAATAATAAAGAATGCCTTTTACTTTGAGGGGCTGGGAGTTCATTCTTTCCTCTTTATGTTGGTTTCTTAACACACAAGACATATGGGGTCACAGCATGTGGCTGTGCTTATGTTCCATTCCAAGTGCAGTCACACCACCACTGCAGCCTGTTGGTGAGTTTCAGCTGCATTTCAAAAACACCTTGAGTGCCCCTAATGTACAAAAATAGGATGCCATGAAAGACTGTGACTAAACCATTCACAATTTTGCCTCTAGGATATTCATAGTTTCTCATGCAGTTTCTGCAACCTCTGCCAAAATCACTTTAAGATGAGGGAACTACACATGCTATGGGAGGTCTTTTCCTACCTACATGTAGCATTTCCATGAGTACTAAAATACTATTTTCCCCCTGCATTTCCCCTCCTTGAAGAAAAATTCTTCCATACCTCCTCAACTACATTCCCACACTCTGCTACTTTGTTCATTTTTTAAGGAAGCAAAGCAGATCTGCCCAGAGGTTCCTGATTTACTCCATATATTGTGGTTAGAAATTCCCAGTTATTCATTTTTCCTGCGCATCCTAAAACCTATTTATTTCCCGTATGTTAACCTCCCTGCATTTTTGGATATTTTGTTCCTCTCATTATTCCTGTGATGAGACAAGATGCTCATCTCTTGACCGTCTGCATCTTATCTCTGCGGTTCACCTGCCGGAGTATTGCAGGTGTAGCCATAGCATAGCAAAGCCTCCACGTACACTCAGCAGTGTGCTGAAGGAAGGCATTTCACACAAATGCAGCTCTGCAACATGGATTCTGATTCCACTTCCTGAATCCTCCATGGTCCATCAGGACCATGTGATGTGTGCATGGGCCATCTGTGATATACCTCCTACTGGAGAGGATGGCATGTCTGAAGAAAGAGGACATTTTAAAGGGCTTCAGATTCAAATGGAACCCAATAAAGCAAAAAAATTGCCATGGTTTTACCATACCATATCATCAGATTTACTTTCTCCATTGTTGTTCCCAGTATGAAGTATGATGCAAGTCTTCCTTTTCAATATGATCTGAAACACCAAAGCAAGAAAAGGTACAGGAGCAAACTAATTCATATGAAGTAAGACCTGATGCTCTTACATGTTCTGTCTACCTATGGTATCTACTGCAGTCACAACACATCTTTAGTTCATTAAAGAAAAAAAAAAGGCTGAGCATCTCGTATCTATCAGAGATCAGAATTCTTTATTTCTGTATCTCATGGAGTTCTCTCTCATTTTCACCCTTCTTATTTCTCAGGGAGGGAAAAAAACCCTGTGAATACAGTGTAATGGGGTACTTTTGAAATTACAGAAGTCTGAAAAATTGAAAACAATTAAAAATTCATTAATTTTATTTTTAATTAAATTGTAATGAAAGGTATGGATGTTTTAGTATGTTTGTATATTTTTTCTTTAAGACTGAAAGTTGTTTTTGCCTTTATGCCATCTCAGAACCTTCAAACAACATTGATTTCAAACATTAATTGTATGGATCCAAAATGGTAGAGAGAAAAATATATGATAATGCATTTTGAGTTATTTGAATAATTTTGTCCTTTATTTCCACCCCAATCCTTATCCACTGACGTTTTAATAATGCCAAGACAATGCATTTTACAATTGACCTGTGTGCTAATTGCTCCCTCATTTTAATGTCTGTTGTGTTGTTTTAGGATAAGGTGAGTTTGCAGAGCATGCACTGAGGTATACCAAGATGCTGGAAAGCTGATTGCAATTTATAATTTGCAGTCAGTCTTGGAAAATTGAAGAAGAATGTGGGAATCAGATCCACAACAGCCATATGGCCCATATAGCTACACCAAATGGCACTGTAAGAGTATCCAGTCTTTTATATCTCAAAATGGACATACCTTAAATATTTACATATTTTTAAAATATCTTCAGCTGTTTAACTCAAACATTATGAAGATCCTGACACCTATTGACACATATCATTTGCATCACCTCACAGTCATACATCACTTTCATGAACACTTCAGAGATGTGAGAAGCTGATGAAATTGTCTGCTAGAGGAGTCTGAAGGAAATGCAAAATAAGTGACACTACATTCTCCTCTATTCTTGCTGACTTTTTCATCAAGAAAATGTTGTCTGTCTTGTTCAACATGGTAGCTTATAGTTTTCTCTATTGCCTGCTTTGCTTAGGAAAGAGTCACCTTCTTGACCTCTGGAGAAAACACTTATACACCCAACTGAAGTAAAAACAAACTTGTTAACTGTCTTCTCTTTCAGCTTAAGATTCTGAGAATTTGAGGGAACAGAAGTTACTGCAATTGATTTCTTTATCAAGACCCTTTCTGTTGTAAGTTTGTCTTTCCCTTAATGACTGAGATATGTCAGGAAGATTTTTTTTCTCTAAAGTAACTTTAAACTCAACTGTTATGCTAATAAGAGGACTGTTTATAAACCTACCGGTGCCAGCAAAATACTTACCATCAAGCCATCTATGACTTTAGAGAAGATGATTGGAAGGGGACTTTGCCCTCTCAGAAGTCATAACAGTTGTGCAGACTGGTGCAAAATGTTCTCCAGCCAATGGAACACCAATTCTACTGTCTGATGATGTGAAAAGGCAATGCAGTTTGTAGCAGTGAAAAGAAGCTGTTTTATTCTTTCGACATGTGACTTTAAGCAATAGTTTTAAACCAGCTCACAGAAGCTTTTTCTCTGTCTCAGTTTCTACGAAGAACTTTGCTATAAATCATGGTAAATTAATCTTTAGATTAGGTCCTGCCTTCATTATCTTTTTAACTTAAGCTAGGCTAATCATCTGTGTTTTATGTCAAAACAGGATAAAAGAAATTGTTTTTTAAGATAGATGACTATAAGGGAGAAGCTGCCTGGTACTTCTCTAGCTCACTTATCATAGAATCATAGAACATCCTAAGTTGAAAGGGAACCACAAGGATCATCAAGTCCAGCTTCTGTGTCTGCACATAACAACACATCATGTGTTTGAGAAGGTTGTCCAAACACAAAAACAGAAGCAAACCTCTTGCTTCAGGCAGAAAGGGGTGTTGTAACAATACTGAGAGGTTGTGAAGAGGCAGTAGGAAACTTGATGCCTGGGTTCTGCAGTATAAAATCTTTTTGTGCAATGGTAGTTCATTGAGGAAGATGAGAATCAGTAAAAATGGCAAAGAATCTGTATGTGCATATATATATGATTGTCACTTCCCTCATCTCAAGGTAGTTGTGCAATCTTTCCAAAAGGAAATGATTGTAACAGGCTACCTGCCAGGCTTCAGTTTCTTGTTCAAACGGAGATGGGTGAACCCTACTGTCCTGCTGTGCATGCAAAACTGATTTGCACAGTTGCTTTGATTTAAAGTTGTTTTGGATTTACAATCAGAAAAGATGGTGCTTATACTGTGTATTAATATAGATGAAAAGTTTGCTCTATTATGGCAATCTTTCATCTACAAGCAATTCTAAATAACCTATCAGAACAACACAACAAAAGCAACAAAGCACTGTTAAAAAGGCTTTATAAAAGAATATGTGGATTTTTCCAACACCCACTGCTGACCACCAAAAGAAAATATTCACACATTATTGCAAATTAACCGGTTATGGCTCTTTAGGTAAATCATAGGATTTATTTGGAAGTTTACAGATTTGATAATTGAATTCCTCGATTTCTATTGTTTTATATACATTCATTTAAAAATTTCCTCTTTTTTTATATTAGCTTGTATATGTACAACACTTGCAATATTTTAGTGTTTTTTCCTTACAATTTCTATAAATAAACTTTAAAAAATGTTCATACCAAAAATCCCCACAAATATTCTATGTTAGGGACAAAAAAATCTTATGTTAAGAATTTTGGGTTATTTTCTCGTCTTGTTTTCAAGGTGTTATAAACAGAAACAAAGTAAAAGACAAAACAAGACTGAAAATGAGAAATACATTGGCAGAGTCTTTTAAAATAATAAGTCACAGCAGGGTGTGGGGCTACACTACTGCCTAATAGTGGTTAATCTGAATAAATAATATGTTTTTAATCACCAAGTGGCATTTAATTAACCTGCAATAACTGCCTTATTAATTCTCAATTAAATCATTATTTGAAACACTTAATTTAAATGTGAATGATTATATTTTCTGCTACCTCCTATAAGGTATCTCACTATTTGTGATGAATTGTAGGTTAAAGTTTGGCATTTGCTGTTCCTCAATGAACATCAAGGACAGGTTTAAAAAGCTTCACGCTGTTTGTTAATTAAAGTAAACCAGAAGAGCAAAAGAAGGGGAATTCAGAAAACAAAATAACTCAATTGCCATACACTCCAGTAGTGCAATATGATTTATTTACACTTTATCTCACACTTACCAAATACTCAGGGCCAGATTCTCGGCTAGAGGAAATTGATAATATTGACTTCATTTAAGTTATTTACTAAGTCATTACATGTTTTGGTATGTTTTTTGGTTTTGGGTTTTTTTTTTCTGGGGGCGGGGAGGGAGTGGTTTGGTTTGATTTTGGTTAAATATGAGTAATCTGACGGATTTTGCCCAAGAATCAGAATCAAGGAAGCTTATGATCAAGAGTACAGGTAAGTGGGAATAATAATTTGATCCTGTGGTGTGATGTTCAATCTAGTATAAAAAGAACTTTTACTAATAATTCGAACAAAATCAATGACCTGTAAATGAGAGTAGAGGAAAGTGGGCAGAAGGAAATATGGCACTAAGGAGAGAGACGTGGAAATGTACAGCTCAAAACGCTAAAGCGCATTCCATGTCAAGAAATATTTTAAGAGGGTCTTTTTTGTAATGAAGTATGATTATCCTTTGAAGGGTTAGTCAGAAAGACTGATTTTTTACCTATGAAGGATAATGTTCTTAGGAATCCTCAGCGCAGGAGGACTGAGTGGTGATTAAGAGCCTCTTGTTAGGAAACATCTCCTTTGTGGAAACTTCTGCTCTCCTTTGATTAACGAAGATACCTGTGGAGACTATTTTCCTGAGGTAAGATTAGTCTTTTGCAAATAGGTTGTTTCAACTTCCCTCAAATAGCCAAAGATAAATATTGGAGTGGTCTAAAATGGCATTAAACTGCATTCCAAGACAATGCACAGCTTTCTTCCATGAACTGCTTAAAACCCAGACAACATAAATAAAAATTTTCAGTCATTGAGCAAAAACTAAGTTCAAAAGATAAGGATATCGTCTAACTTATAGCAGAGATTCCACTAGAAAAAAGTGTATTAAATAACTGTGATAATGAGCCTGCATAATAGAACCTATTTCTTGCATTCACAGGACATGAACTCATCAAAGGAATTTATATTCTATATTAGGTGAAGAAAATTTTTGCATTCAAACTGGAAATGTTTATATTTATATTGTATCCATATATTATCAGGCTTTTGGTTTTATATTTCTTTTAGTTTTCTCCCTTTTTTGATCTTCTCCTTTTCTTTTTTTAATTTTTCTGTTCTGATAAATCACCTTATTTCATTTACCACCCAAGAAGTTCCTCAAATTACTTCCCTGGTAGTATAACATATTTGCTCCTACAAAACCACTAATGTGCCAGAAAATCTCCTTGTTCAAAACTGAAATGACTTCTTGATCTTTATATGAAGGGGACAAAGAAACATACTAAAGATTTCAATGGACATGGATTGAACAAAAATTATTCAGAAATTTGCTTCATGGTGAGTTATTGACACAGGAATAAAATTAGAAACCGATTAAAAAAAAAGCAGATAGTGAAAGCTATGCCCTTGTCCCTCCTCCCCAATTTATTTCTCTTCCTTACAGATTTATTCCCTCTCAGAAGGTGGTGCAGTACTGCAGTATTCAGATTCACTTCAAGACACTGCCCTTCTTTCTTTAAAATAGAAGGAGGTAGAGGGGTAAAGGGTAACAGAGATGTCCCTGAGTGTGAGAAGGTGCACCTTTAGGCCTTCTATTTTCACCTATAGTCTCTCCATTTTTATTTCTTCTGTGTTATTACTGCAGTAGATAGCTTTTAAAACAGGGTATTTTCTTGTTTCTTTCCATTGGAAGCTTTTCCAAGTCTCTTACTTCCAGGCAGCAACTGCAACTACTGAATACTAAACTTCCAATCAGAACTACTCAGCTCTCTGAGGTGATGAGGTTAGAGGAGGTACAAAACCTCACCAGAAGAAGCCCATCTTTTAATTTCCATCAAGGGATACTTTGAAACAAGTTCAGCTATTTTACTACCAGCATATCTCTGCACTAATGTAGCACTTCACAGAGTTTCTGCAATAACTATCCTTGGGTCTTCTCATAAGAGCCCTATAATAGTCATAAATATTCCTCAGGAGAGCCAGATAGACTCTGAAAGGCATATAATAGCTATCATAAATGAATAATAAAATGTAGAAAGGACAAACCACCATGAAAATGGCAAATGAATATGATGACGTGTGTGTTGTACATGAGTTAATTGTCTCAGTTTTATATTTACAGAAAATCTCAGATGTTTTCTGCTGTGTCAGTAATATTTATGGAAGAGGAAACATCCTCTGGAAGGTTAAGACTTATTCCAGAAAGTGTGAAGTAATTACAGAGTGGAAAGTTTGCACCACTGTGCAAGAGGACACTGTGTGCACTTCTTATACAGCTTCTTGAATTGTTTGCTGCAATGACAAATTATGGAAGTTACAGTCCAAGCATCATCTTTGTCCTGCCAGATGGTGCAGATAATTTTTACTTCAGCATAAAAACTAAATCAGGGATTTCAAAAATAAGTTAACACATGTGGATAGCATAGTGCTGCACTTCAAAGCCTCCATTTGAGCCTTTTTGAGTCTCCCTTTGCCAGGACTTTGACTGAGTAAGAATATTCATCAGATGCCAGGTTTCCTTAACAACAAACAAAAATTTGATTATCTTGATTAAGAAGTTGTCCTTTACTTCCTCTATAGCTTCATCTATTTCAGTCCAACAATGTAACACAACCTAGGAAGTGTTTCTACTATGTAAGTAGTCCCATTAAAATCAAACCCATTGCATTTGCAATGAAGTCTTTAGTTTTAATTATGTTGTCATAATCAGGCTTTAAAATTCTTCTTAAGGGAATATTATGGCTTCATAATCTTGAAAAGACAGACAAAACAGATGGCTATATACAGAAAATGTATACAGAAAAGCAGAAAGGGGAGACAATTCAGATGATATCAGTGTACAGATCTGAACAGTAAAAGTCTTGAAATCTGAGACCTCAAAAAGTTAATATCTTTCTCTATGCAAGGACCAATATAGGAGTTTCTATTTCAAAACAGCTGTGCATGTCTGCATGAAAACACCGACACTAAAGCATATTGCAAAGTGGAAATACGCTATGACTGTGTGCAAAAAGAGTAAGGGAAAGTTTGGTTAATAGTGGTTCAATATTCTCCAAAATGCTTTACATCCTCAATTCAGCCCTTTCGATTCTTGCACAAATTAAACCCAATTTTAAGGCAACTCAATCAGCTCCTAAATAGCTCCTAAAAGACTAATATATTCCTTTTCGCTTTCAATTATTATTTCCATAATAATCTTGACATATATTAGTAAATTACCCTTTGAAGTATAGGATGGTTATAGAGAGAAAGCATCACAACTTGTTGAAGACTGTTCCTTATATGGTTCACTTAGACTATGTTATAAGCATGAGGCTCTTTAGATAGATAATGTCACAAAGAAACTGAATGACACAGCATAGCTCAACATTTCTAAATTATTGCTTCTGAAGGGGAAGATCTTGAAATTTGAAAACCTGCTCTTTTTATTGGGGGGTCGATTTTTTCCTGTTTTCCTATTTATGAATATTACTTTCTCTTGAGTACAGTTCATCTTAAAAAATAGGAGTAATTGAAGTCAAATCTGTGTTTAATTATGTGTGTAATTTACTGATATTTAGATATGTTTAACCTCTTGCTGTGTTTCTGGCTTGTTTTATGAAATTGAATGCACAGTTGTACAGAGGTGATTTTTGTTGGATGTGAATTATTTTTTTAATGGTACATTAGGCCACGGCACTACACTGATCATAAGTGGCATGAATCTGTTTTATATACTGAAGATTATGATGGTTAATAATTTTGTTTTTTGATTCATGTATTTTGTTTTTCCTCTTCAAAATTAAATTTTGCTTTGTTTGAGTGACACAGAAGCTAGCAGAGGAAAAAAATGAGACAGAGATGCCTTACAGGAACATGTGAGATTATGAATTCCCTTGATCCTTACTAAATGGCATGAAGCTCAGCCAGGGGAGGTTTAAGTTGGATATCAGGGAAAGGTTTTTCACCCATATGGTGGTTGAGCACTGGAACAGTATCCCCAGGGAAGTGGTCACAGCCTGACAGAGTTTAAGAAGTGTTTGACCAACACTTGCAGGTACATGGGGTGCTCTGTGCAGGACCAGGAGTTGGACTTGATGATCGTGATGCAGCCCTTCCAACTCAGCATATTCTGTGATTCTAAGATTTAAATATAATAACTTTTTACAGGATTGGACTTTCAGATGGACAGGAATGAATCTCCATAACAATACAAAATACACAATTACCAAAAAAGTGAATTTGAATTTACATTTACTTGTCTTTTCATATGGAAAAGTAAGTATGCAGCTCCTGGTTATCATCTCCTCTGACATTAACAAAGCAGCACGACACAGTTTGCACTTCTTGTTTTACTTCTAATTAAGTGCACTGGAATAAAAGCCACTAAGATGTTATAATTTGACTTGTAAAAAGTGAAGTCTTAAATTAGATCCCTGTAAGGATATCTGATTTTCAAGAATAACAAGAGCTTTCCTATGTCAGAATTCTAAAGTAAACAAAAAAGATATAGGAGAAAACCATAAGACTTCCATGTAAGGCGTTATGTGCCCACTCTTCTGACTACCTTGTTTATAACCATGTGAAACCTCTGTAGAGTGGAGATTAGCAGAGACAATATGATGCTGTCTCCTTGCTCTGCATTTCTCTATGCTGGTGAAATCAAGGAATGCATAATTAGACTAATTTCACATAGGTATCAAATATGTAACATTGAGTCTCTAAATTATGTACTCTGATTCAATGGAAGAAAATCTATAGAGGGAAAAGACAATTATTAGCACATTTGACAAATATTAGACAATAATATTTGAAATTTTTAGTGAATGCTTACCTTATAACATCATGTCAGAAAGTTTTATTCAAGTATCTGGGATCAACATTTCAAAAGTCAAAACCCCAAGCTTAGGCATTTAAATTCATCTTTAGCTTTAAGGCTTACTGTGCATCAAAGAACTTCTATTTAGGTAATTTAAAATCTAGACAAGATGATCATAAAACCAAAACATACTTATTACTCTAACAGACAGTCTTCCTCTGCATTTATAACTATTGTTATCCATCTGCAGACATGCTCTTCTATTTTGGGTATTATGTTTCAATAATACAAAACTACATTATTATTTATGTTCAGAATGATCAGTAGATGATATCTGTTCTTTTTATAAACTTTTCAGAAACGCCTGTGTAATCTGCAGAGGACAGTTTCTGAAGAAACAGACATTTGGAGATCACAGAGGCACAATCCATATGTCTGGATTGTGTTAAGATGTAGAGCACAAACATACTCCTCCTATTTAATAAATTCATGTGTGTTGTTTCTATTTGAGAAGAACAAAGTATGTAGCATTTTTACTAAATATTTACAGTATTCTTAGAAATTTTATCTTAAAATAGGGATATTTACATAATTCTTTTTAAAAACAATAAAGTAATTTAAAAAAGTATTTGTGTGTGTTTTCCTGCATGTTGTCCTTTCCCTATTTCTCTTGGGAAATCCTTGCATGTGAGAAGAGGATAAATTAATGATGTCGGTATCTGAAAAATTCCAGACAGATATGATTTCAAGGGAGATACCTTGGAGGAATGAGCTAAAGGAAAAGTGACTTCGTTTGCAACTGGCATGTTATGTTACTCTATGCAGTAAAGGACCACATCTTTTATTTCTCTTATAATTGGTTCAGGGCCTACCTGTTGGGTTTAGGAAAGCTGCAATTTACACATATATCAGTGAGTAAAAAGGACTTCAGTTCCTCATATTTTGACATTGATGTCACTTTATGTAATGTTTAGTCACTGCTCCTTAATTCCCCATTGTCAAAGGTTTTAAAATTAATGATAAAACATTCTCCACACTCCAAATACAAAGAAGCAGTCTTTCATAAGGAAGTATCTTGGAATCTGCATTGGTTTGTTTCAAAAAGATTCACACTTTATCAATCTTAGACCTGTTTGAAAAAAAAATACATTCTGAAATGACTGTGGGATGTCCTATGTAAAGGGAAAAAGAACCCACTTGTCTGTTCTGTGCAATAATCTGGGAATTCTGCAGATCTGTACTAGCCACAGATCTGAAATATGACAACTCTTGCTTTTTCTGAAAAAACAGTGACTGTTAATTTTGCTGATTTCCCATTTTAGAGGGTTTCATAGTTATAATAGTTATGGTTTAGACTGAAGAGTAGCTGTGCTTCTCACTTATTCCAAAGCAGGCATATTTTGTGTAAAACAACAGTCAACGGAGTCCTTTTTTTTTTTCCCAAGTGGTATTTTGCAAGAAGCTTTACAAGTATATGCATTATTCACATACCAGATATGTAGATATTTGTCAGACCAGGGAAGGGAAATGTATTTCCAAAGGCTAATTTTTGTCTATAAGGGCTAATTTCCCTAGAGTCTGCTATAGTCAGTAGAGAAAGATAGTATGATAGTATCCTCCAGAGAACAGTTCAGACTAGAAGACTAATTAATCTCAGAGGGAAGATTGTGCTGGAGTTGGTTGGGAGAGAGTTAATTTCCTTTACAGTAGCTGGTATGGGGCTGTGTTTTGGATTTGTGCTGAAAACAGTGTTCATACTGCAGAAATGTTTTCTTTGTGGCTGAGGAGTGCTTACAGTTTCAAGGACTTTCCTGCCTCTCACCCCATCCCATCAGCAAGTAGGTTGGGCATGCACAAGAAGTTGGGAGAGGACAGATGCAGGATCCCAGCTGACTAAAGAGATCTTCTAATACCATATCGTGTCATGCTCAGCATATAAATCTGGGAGAAGAAGAATGAAGGGGGCAAAAAATTTTGAAGTGATGGCATTTGCATTCTCAAGGCACTGTTCTATGTGGTGGAGCCCTGCTTTCCTAGGGATGGTTGAACACCTGCCTACCTATAGGAAGAGGTGAATGAATTCCTTGTTTTACTTCACATGCATGCACCACTTTTGCTTTACATATTAAACTGTCTTTATGTCAACCCACAAGTTTTCTCTCCCACATTCCTCCAGAGGCGAGGGAGCAAGTGGCTGTACAGTGCTTAGTTGCCAACTGGGGTTTAAACCATAACCACACTAGATTATAGTCAGGCTTGGTGAATGGTTCCCACCCTGATCATCCACCCAGATTATGACAAATGCACAGGAACAACCTCTCCTTTTTATCATTTATTATCCCACCAAAGACTGTCCTCTGCAAAAACTTGCTAATACATATTTTTACATTGTTATCATAGACACGGGAATGGATTGTGATTTGGTCCTCAGGGGACTTCCCTATCATTCCAGAGATACCTGTGCATTGACCATATAAATTGGCTGGCAAATATATTTGTCCCATCTTTTATCTCCAGGTCATGTTTTGTAGAGTAATTCACCTCCATGTTCTTCAAGGCTAATTTAGAGCAAACTAGTTGCATCCACACTAAGCAGAACTTGACACTGACTTTACTTTTATTCCCATATAGCAATCCTTACAATAAAAGACATATTTCCTGGTTTTGTGTATTTGAGATTCTTTTCCTGTTAAGAACGTAACTAATGATGTGAAGGCTTTATTGCAGCCTGTCAAAGCTGTATTTTTATAGCCCGAAAGGTGTTGCAAGCCCTGGCATCACGATACGTTCAGGAACATGTGGATCAAGAACACATGCAGAAAGTATTGAAGAGCTGTGTAGAACACACGGCAACAAGCCTAGGGTTGTCTTAACCCTTAAGCCTTTTGGAAGCTATCTGTCAAAGAAGCTATTCTCAGGACCATTTTCAGGTTTTATTTCAGTAGTAGTGTTTCTTTTTTTTTCCTCTTCAAAAGGAAGTTTATATGACATCTAGGCAGTATAATCAAGAGACTATATATGGTTAGTACCTGATTTTGACTGTTGTGCGAACTCAGTTGTATTTTATTAGTGAAAGATATTAAAAGTGACATTTATTTAACATTGAAACATCAATCAGGGGTCTGTTTTATTAAACTAAAAAGGAAGAAAAGTAGAAAAGTGGGTCTTATAATCCTGAATGGAAAGGAACTATCCATGTAGCAGTTTATACCTTTAATAATGACACTTATTAAGAAAAAGTTTGACCCTGATTGCTTTAGAGGAAGATTTTTTTCTATGAGTGTAAACAAATTTAATTTATACACATACCACCAACTCTTTTCTCATTTGCTCTACATCCCTCTGGCAAACACAACCATCAGTTACGTCGAAAAATATCTTGAAACAGAAACCTAACAAACTTTCAAGTGAGACATATGCACTCCGCAGGAGACAGTTCTGTGACAGAGGTACAGATAATGGATCTCTTCTCTTTGTTTTATCTAGTTTTAAATGAAAACTATAATATTGTTATTTAGATCAGCTCTGTTTCATTTTGTTGGCACAATGAACATCTGTGTGCATCAAAAAGCAGAGAGGATTTTTGCTTCATTCTGGGCACAGAGCTATGTGTGAAGAAATTCTAAAAGCATGTAATCTCCAAGAAAAGTCTGATGCATAGTTTGAACTGCGTCAGGATCACACTGAGAGCAAAATGTGTAGTTTATTTGCACCCTAAAATTAAGACAGCTGGACCAGAGGAAACTCTGTCTCTGTAAGGATCTAATGTGATGAAGTTATAGCTCCAGCTGCTTCTAGATGAAGCACAGATAAAGATAGAAAGATTATTTACAAAGCCTTACATCAAATCATATAATCTTAGCTATTCTACAGAGATGGATGTGTGCCACTACATACATTCTCTTAAAGAAGAGAATTCTCTCTTCTTTAACAAGAAAAATGTTACTAAAATGTATGCACTTACAATTTTTGTAGACAGCACACTGTCTCTTACATATTTCAATGACATCAGGAGTATGGATCTTAGAAAGGCACCAAGGATTTAATTACCAAAGTCTAGAGGCATAGTCAAGAGCCCAATACCTCTTATTAATCCAAAAGATAATATTAGGTGCGTATCAATGAATCCATATAGGTAATTAAGGGTAAGAGAAAAATAAATATGTGTAGGGCATAATTTCTGAAAGTTCCATGGAGTCAAGTGGTTTGCTCTTTGTTAGCATAAAAAGCTCAAAGAAACTCACAGACTGAAAAATGCAAAGTCCTGTCACAGTAATTACTTATTAAGTTCAAGATATGTTTCAATCTGCAAGAGAGTCTATGAATCTTTTTTTTCCATCTTCCAGTACTACTTTCTTAGCATGGGTAAAAAGAACAGAACTTACACAATTATTTTAGAAATTAACAAAAAAATTACAAGAATTCTAAAATTCTCTTCTCCCAGACAAGTTTGGAGTGTAAACAGTATGTTACAAAAGTCTTTCTCCAACACAGAATCTTCTGCCTAGGAGGGACTCATTTGAGTGAAAATTGGAAAGCACAAGATGTCAAAATTTCATAGTTCTCTGGCAAAACACAAGTGACTTTTAACTGATGTTTCTCTCATTTAAAAGAAAGGCACACCCACAAAAGTATATGCTTTTTTATTTGGTATAAAACCTTTATGAAAAAGCATCTGAGTGTCTTGTTGTGACCGCCGGAATTAACGCAGTTTTAGGTCTGTGATTCATACTAGCACAAAGGGGAAAAAATATTTTAAAATCTATTTCCATATGTTCTTTCATAACTGATCTTTAATTTTGCTCAAAACATGAATCTGACCTTCTTAATTTACAGCTTAAGTAATTATGAAAACCTTTTTCCTTAAATGATGAGAAATTAATTTTCTCTTTCCCAGAAAATGTCTTGCCCCATCTCACTTATCTTGTATCTTTTTAAATTTATGTAGAATGTTCCACTTTGGTCTTAGAAGTCCAAAGGCTGGCATTTTTTTCTGGCTCTTAACAGTGACTTGATCAGTGATCTTAATCAAATCCCTTAGAACTCAAAGCAGCAAAGCACAAACCCACATTTTTATTTGAATAGGATTTAACATAAAGCAACCACTTGAGTATTTTGCATTCTGTTGATCTGTTCCTCCCATCTGTGTAAAGGAAAAGAGAATGTTTATACCTTCTTTTCTTCCCTCACAGATGTTGTAAGATTTAATCAGTTTGAAGAAAGATGGGGTTTTAATTGCATTGAAGGGAATTGAATGGTCATGATACATGAAAAAGATAGAGTCTGACCAGCACCAAGACTCATAGAGAAAAGGTTTGGTTAAGGAACTTAAAGTACATCTCTCAAAGATTAGTGAACACAAAATAAAAGACTATGTTGCTTCCAGGCTTCCATTTTGATTATTTTTCGTCATTTGGTGAAAAGTTTCCTTATTTTGTTCTGTATTTGTTTTGAAACTTATTTAAGAAAAAGGAAGTAGTTAAATATTAGGATTCCCTAAAGACAGCTTCCTGCTGTTTTTTTACTCCAATAAACTCCAGAGTTAAGGAATGTCATTAGTATTAGTATTCACAAACAAGGGGACTGTAAAGATGAGATATGAATAAAATATTTTCTTTCATCAAAAAAAGTTCCCAGGGCTACTAGTATTCAGAGAAATGATCTTTATCTTTTTTTGATTAATTATAAAAAGTAAAAACATTAATAATTAAGGGCAACCTCCCCAATTCTAAATCATAAAATCCAACAAAGCAACTACGAACAAAGGAAAGAAGCTGTTAGAGCCATTTGGGACTGATTTGGAAATGCTTCCTGATATTTTTAAATGTTAAACCTTCTGTGCATTTGTATACATAACTCTAATACCTTGGGGAACTCAGATGTTGGGATAAGTTTTTAATAATCTATTTTGGACACTCAAGGAAACATTCTTCAGGCTTCCTGCTTCTATCTTACAGGATCTTGTATGCCAAGAGGGGTCATGGGTGTCCTTGCAGATGTGACATTCTAGATTTGACCTTTCAGAAGAACAATAGAATTAAATATTTGGAGCAGATGACAGGAAATATTAAATTTCTTCTCTACAATGCAATTAAGATCCCCTATTTCTTCCAAATGAAAACCACCACTGTTTATGATCTATATGTTGATCTTATTCACCATTCATAAAATAAAGGTGAACTCCTGAGACAAATTATCTGAGAGCTTTTATTGAAAATATTAATGAAACACATGTTTTTAAAAAGTAATGATGTGGGAAAATGGGTGACCGTAAGTAAAGACTTTTTAGATGATGCAGTCTACAGATAAAAACAATATAAAAGATCAGAAACTGTAACATATACAGCTCCACAGTGGTTTTAACGGTTAAAACTTAAGGGTGCTATGAAAGCCTTCCAATGCTATCAGATTTTAGGTTTGAAAATTACATTGTCTTTCCAGTAGCAAATCTTGGTACAATGGAGGAGAACTTGTGAAACCTGCATGTGTTCTTACTGCATGATCACAGCTCTCAAATCCTTTCTTGCTTCCTAAGTATAAATAGAGAGTAGACTAAAAATGAAGAAATATTCTTGCCTTATGAATGTTTAGGTCAGTGTACTAGAGGATTTCACAAAGATAAATCTTGTTTCATGGTTGCTTGGATTATCATGGCACTATGGCTCTGTGCACATAGTTCATGTAAACTTTTGGTGTCTGCTCCTAAAAGTAAATAAAGAAGTCTATATTTAGATCTCCAATGTGTTCAAGATATCATAGTCTTTTTCAATAATAAAAATAAATTGATTTAATGGGAACAATTTTTTTTTCCTCTAAGGTAGCACACAGAACAGAGAAAGAACTGCTTTTTCAAACATGTTTCTTAAATGAAAGATAGAGGTAAAAATGACCCCAAATCACACTCTTAATCTCTTCAAGAGGGATTTTGACCTTGTCAGCATTTGTTCAAGGAACACAGTGGTATGGGTTCTTATTACTTTTGCAATGTAGTTCAGAAATAAAGGCATAGGAGAGACCTGTATTTAACAGTTTGGTATATCCTCCCAGCGTCATCTCACCTGATTCAACTTACAAGTGTGTAGGTCTGTCAGCATCTTAAGCAAAAGTGCAAGATGACTACACTGTGGATATGCAACAGATCTTGAACACTGGATGTGGGCACCTTTTAGAGTGGAGCTCTAGGGTGCGTGTCTCAGAGATTCGCACCTTAAAATGTCTCCAGAACTTTTATTTTCTATTTTCCAGATGCCCTGCCCCAGCAATGCCCCAGCAAAGCCAGTCTCCAGCTCACAACAGCCCTACCCTGCCCAACCATGGGCTCCAGTCGCAGCCCAGTCCTGGCCTGTGCCCATCCCCATGGCAGTGCCTGCCCCAGTACTGCTCCAGTGCCCCAGCTGCCTGGCTCCTGGCAGGATGGTTGGACCCAATGGTGACTCCCATGGCTACAGTATCCTATCAGTCAGCTTGCTCTGCAGTATCACAAAATCTTCCATGGATTTTGCTTTCAAAACCAAGTTTCATTAATTGCCCCAGCAACTTTGAGCATTCACAGCATCCTCTAGATGCAAGTTCTGACTTAAATATCTGTTTGTGACTTCTCTTTTCGATCTGGCTTCAACTAGCTTGGTCTTTTTACCCCTTCGTTCTTATTCTAGTGGAGAAACGAGCCCTTAAAAACTTTTTATCGTTTCCACAAAAACCAGGATTATATATAACTTTATTATACCTCCCTTCTCTATATTTTGCAAATTAAAGTGGGGTTTTTTTTGTAAAAAATGTATTTAAACCCCACTCCACATCTTTAATCATCTTTGTTTCTTTCTGAAGTTTTTACAGTCTTCTATACATTTTCTGGGATGGCCAACTCATTCCTCAGTCTTTTGATCCCCTCAAGAATTTAATTTTTGTTTAGCAGCTGCAGGTCCCAGTACATTTATTTCATTTATTGGAACAGAGAGAGATAGGGGAAACTGCCTTTTTTTCTTCTTCAGGATTTTTGCTCATGGGAAATTTAACAAATTTGGTTTCTGCATGATTTGATTCAAAACCAAATATAGAAATGTCATTATGTAGGTTTTATTACACAAAATAGAGTATCAAAATTTTGGCCAGTTGCTCTTCCAACCATTCCTATCTGCCCTGAAATGGCCATGTAGCAGAAGTAGGCTCTGCGGACAAGAGTGAAAGAGTGTCTAGTGTTCAGGGTGAAGTGACAGTTATGGAACGTTAAAAAAGAAAATAAACAAACAAACGGCAAAAACCCCCACCCACACCAAAATCCAAACAAAACAACAAGCTCTAAAAAGCTTTCAAACCAGACTTTGATACATATTCTTTTGTATTAAAAAAAATTAAAAAAAAGGTCTTTGATTAAAAAGCTGTGTCCGGAACAATATGAAGAAAGCAATATAGTTGTTTCACACAGCCATCTGGTCTTCCCAGGGCTTCAGCAGTTAGACCCTGTTAACCCTGATCTAGGTTTATGTCTTTTTTTATTTAACTTTCTGATGTGGGTGGAAAGTGCTTACACATGCAATATCAAGCCATTTTGTACAAATCTGTACTAATACTCTTAAAACCACACAGTATTCAGAATCCAGGATTAAGGTTTTAAACCAGATGAAATATATATTAGGATTCCAAACAAGTTTTCTTTCTTTTTGTAATGCAAATGTGTTAATGCTCTGACCTCAAAACTGAGAGACCAAAGCCTAGATAACTATCAGGAATCTGGCAAAGCACTGTTCATCTAGCAGAGGCACTCAGAAAAACAAGTCCTCAATCCTAAATAACTACAAAGTGAGATATCAAAGACTTAAATCTCAATAATATTATTTTGTTTCCCTTCTAATCAAAATTTGAGATGAGTATTGCTATACATTCAGTTTTCTGCCTGTTAAAAAAATTTGTAATTTCACAAAGTAAAGTATTTTTTAATCTGCAGCTTCTTGAAAGAAAATATATTAATAATTGAATATAAAATACTGAAAAATGCTGAGACATTTTTCGGACCTGCAAGCAGTTTATAATAAATAAATAATAAATAGTAACAACAATAAATAGTTAAACAGTATCTTCTATTTTTGTGATTTTTAAGCATGTATCTCATCTCTTTCATGAATGTATAAATTTTACTATTTATTTCATTACGGTAATAACAAAGATTTTTAAAAAATCACCTGATAAGACTCAAAACCAGCACTGGAGTGTCACACACAGTACTATGTTCAGCCCAATAAAATCCAGCTTCTTGTAGATTAGACATTCCAGATGCTTAGAAGCAACTGCTTTTCAAATAAAGAACAATACAGATTTTGTTAATCTTTCTTTAATGTTTTCTGCTTGGTTTTTTTTCAAAACAAAACCTCCCCCAAACAACAAAACAACAAAAAAGGGATGCTATATATATATCTCTAAGTGAAATAAATATCCTACATTTGTGTATAGACAGGAAAGAATAAAGATAATATAGAAGTTGTTAAAGGTCCTCTAATTTGGTGACTTTGTTTCTTAAGTACAAAGTAGCATGAAAGTGTTTTATAAGCAGCACAGTACAATGCCAGAGTACAAACATGCAGTCTCACCCCATTTTCCCTTTTGAAGGTTTCTCAAGTGTTTGACCATCAAAAGTCATGTCAAACCTGTAGAATTGGCGTCTTTGGTCTATGTGTGCAGTCTCTTCTCACTGTGGTTGTTATATTCTACCTGGAGGCTTTTAACAAGTAGAGTACAGCATGAGTCTGTGCTCCAATCTATCCTGTTAACATCTTTAACGGTGGCCTACAGGAGATGAAAGTGTGTTCTCACAGAGTTTGTAGATGTCATGCATGTGACATGCTCAGGGGCAGTGCTGCTGTACAGGGGTATGAGGTACAGGGTGGAGCAATGGGAAAATCTCGTGAAAATCAACAAGGAGAAATGCCAGCTCCTGCACTGAGAAGGAAAAACTCGTTGAGGGTTGAGGACTGACCAGCTGGGGAGTAGCTCTTCTGAAAAGGACATGGACTCCTCAGTGGACCACATGCTCAATGTGAGCCAACAACACGCTCTGGGAGCAAGATGGTCAACGTGAACCTAAGCTCTGTGAACAAAAGCATGGCCAGTAGTTCAAGAGAACTGATTGCTCCCTTCTACTTATTACCTATGAGACCACATATAGAAGACTGTGGCTAGTTTGTCGCTGCAATTTCCCATTAGCCCTGTCAAGGACAAGAAAACATCAATCAGCTGGAGAGAATTCAGCTTCAGCAAGAAGGTAGAGCCAGGTTCTTCACAAAGATGCAGTGTGGGAGGACAAAAACCAGTGGACATAAATTGAGTAAAGGACATAATTTGAATATGACATACTCGTTATAAAGAGAAAACTTTTTACTATGAGGACAGTCAGGTGGTGGGACAAATTCCCAGAAAAACTGCAGTTTTCATCCTTGGAGTTTTTCAGGACCTAACTGGATAAAGACTCAAGTAACCTGGTGTAACCTCATGGATGAAGCTGATTTGATGCTGTACTAGAGATTGCCTGAACTACCACCTAGCCTACAGTGTTCTGTAATTCTGTGATGATACTATATTTTATACAATTTTAAAAAACTCCTTACTAGTCAGACTAACTATTCACTTTGTCCAGTATCCTGTTTCTGACAGAAATCTATGATGGCTGCCTACATGGAAATGTAAGAACATGGCAACTGTAGTAGTAGGGCAGTTCCAAGCAAGAATTTATGATCAGACTTTGAGTCAGAACTCTGTTTGGGTTAACACTGCACCCATCTGATAAACCCTACCACCTAAAATTTTTCCCCATTTTCCGAAGTATCAAATGGTCAAAGAAAGCCTCAAGATAAAGACAGTATATGAGGGCAGAACAATACTACATTTGCCTGGTTAATTACATTTTCCCTGTGGATCCACTACAAATCATTTACAGCTAAGAGGTACCTGTCTAAACAGACACTCAGCCTGATCTTTTATGGGCATTCATACAGACAGCACCTGTCTTTGCAGGTAGCTACCAGCTTTCATAGATTTGCAATGCCACCAAGGAAGTAAACTTTTTACTTTTGATTGAGGCAATGTCTGAAAATCATGTGCACATGCTTTTATCCCTTACGGGGGAAGAAGTGATTTTCTTAAGGAAGCAATGAGATTCAAAGTTTAATGTTGGCTAAGTGCAAACCCCAAAACTATAGATTAATACTGATGAAATTGATACCCAGGATTTGCCCTTCAGTCAGATGCACATCTATAAAGATCCAGCCAATTTTTTTCTTACAATCTTGCCAGGCAAGGGAAAAAATGCATTACTAGAATTTAACATGCTATATGATTTTGAGAATAACCCTTCAAGCTGTCAGTCTTGTTGCCAAAACTACTGTGCAACAGTATTAAGCAACAGGAGTATGGACTCATTTCAAGCCCAGGTGCTGAGCAATTTTAAATGCATGAGCTTCTTGTTGTGAAACAGTCATTACCTCTGAGGCTGTGTCCTCATCACTCCATGAACTGTGCTCATGGTGAATGTGCATTTACTTGTCCTGTAGCTAGTGTCCACATGCAAATTTCCAAGCAAACAGAACTATCTCCTCCTTTCTTTACAGGATCCTGACCTTGTAAGAAATTGAGCACCATCAAAACAGCTGAACTGGAAGGTTCAGCACTTATGGTAAGAGTAGTAAAAGAAAGTTAGAGAGCAGATAATCTCAGATCCATGCACAGCCCATGTAATAATATCAGATAATGGAAGAAAAACCCCTTCACATGCAAAAAGAAAGTAAGAATACTGACAGCCATATAGGGCTTAGGAATTTGTAGTAATCTATGGCTCATGCAAATATAGTTTTCCAATACCCAAAGATTTTAACTATTGTGGAATTTTTAGTAGATCTTACAAGTCAATTTCAGAATGAATTAAGAATGAGTAAGCAGTATACCAATTGCTTCTATAGGAAAGCCCAAATTAATTTTCAATTCTTACAGCTATATTCATGCAGCATACAGTTAATCTCATCCAGCTTCAATTGTCTAAAAGTTACTTGTTTAAGTTAAAGTTGGATCACTTTATACCACTGAGACAAAATAGACACCTCAAGATGAGATAAATCACCTCTCAGTGATGCTTACTTCTTTCTTTTGACTGTAAAGTAGAAACTAAAACGATGAGCTGAAATTCAGATGCCTAATCTGTGATTTCTGAAGTATGTAGCTGGCAATTTGTTGACTTAGTTTCTCCACACAGCTGCTTTTATGTTTCTGTAAACCATAGGGGTAAGGAGTGCAGTAGAGATAGAGGTAGAAAAAAAAAGGGGTTGCAGGGACAAGGAATGCTTTCATATAGCACAGTGAGCAAGTAAGGAATTTTATCCTAACTTTTAGAGATACACGTTAGATGAGATAAACACATTCACAGTACCTCGCTTAAATGAAGTTGAAAATGTTGCATTTATTTACTTCAGAATTAAAATTTCATTATCTATTCAAAACATCTGGGTTTTATTGCTATGTGAAACGTACCATATAGTGGATTACAAGAATGCTTTAACAAGCTCAGACAACAGAACTGTGCCAGATTTGGATACTCATCAGTGAGTTATGCTTGCACTGGGCAGTATAGGGTAGCTAGAGTTAGTCCATCCTCAAGACACAGTTCAGTGTCACGCTGAAAGAGTAGTCCAGCAAGGGGTTTTCTGCATCCTGCATGCTGTTGTATTGGGTCTAGCTGAGACAACAGTTCATTTTTCTTTGCTTGTGTGTGTGCAAACTTTCACTTTTGCTTTAGTAAACTGTCTTAACCTACAAGTTGTTTTCCCTCTTATCCTCCCTTCCCTGTCCAGTGGAGGAGAGGAGTGATAGAGTGGCTTGATGGGCACCTGGCAGTCAGCCAAATATAATGAAATATATATTCATTATTCTTAGCCTTGCTAACATACCTTCAGAGGAAGAAAAGAATTGTAAATCTCAAGTTTTCCCATTACTCACAACAAATACTCTCTTATTACTTAAAAACATAAAACTTTTATAAATAACAACAGAGCCCTAGCTCAAGGAAAAAAAGTTGTGTCATAAATGTCCTTCCACAAACTATAAATCAGGTACAGATGAGTGGAAACCTCAGTTGATTATAATTTGTTGCTAATTCATTAAAGGAATAATTAAAAAAAAATAAAAAAAAATCCCCCTCAAAAACCAACCAACCAAACAAACAACAAAACCAAATAACTTTGAGTCCATCATATTATTGTTAGCAACCTATCTGAGCATTTTGTCTGCATAGCTGTGTTGGGTGTACATGACAACACTTTGGCAGGGCGAGGCTACAGCAGTGGCCTCTGTGAGGAGAGGCTGGTTCCAGCTAGCTCCAGCAAACCCACTGCAGGACACAGCTAAGTTCCTCTGTCAAGATGGTGGCATCTCAGAAGTGCAAGTAGAGAGGAAGAACGTGTGAGAAAACAGCCCTGCAGATAGGAAGGTGAGAGAAGGAGGAGAGAGAGGAGGTGCTCCAGGTGCTGGAGCAGAGGTTTTCTTGCAGATCTTGGAGGACCATGGTGGAGCAGATATCCACCTGCATCCCGTGATAGACCCCACACCAGATAAATCAGTAGCTAGATACTACCTAAATGGAGAGCCCAGTCTGGAGCAGAGGAAAAGTGTGAGGAGGAAAGAGTAGCATAGAGGAACTCTTACAGACATTCCCCATCTCTCTGTGTTGTTCGTGGAGCTTCAGATGCAGGGGACTTAGAGGAGAGAGGGTTTGGGAGTGAAGGGAGTGAAGTTCAGTCTTGAAAGGGGAGAGGGTGAAGCATTGTTTAAATGCCTGTATTTGTTTCTCAACATACAACTTCAGTTTTAATTGCCAAGGAATTAAATCAATTTTACCCAAGCAGAGCCTGTTCTGCCTATGACAGTAACTGGTGAATGATCTCCCTTTCTGTATTGACCTATAAGCTTTGTCATTCCTGTTAACTCCCCCTGTCCTGCTGAGGATGGGGAGCGAGTGAGTGAATGGCTGGTGTTTGTGGTCAAGGCTAACCCATCACAATAACTTATAACAGATGAAGGCAACATTTAAAAAGCTTCACCCAAATTTCCAGATACTGACATATATTATTAGTCCCAGTACAGAGCAATGGACAAGACTCAGTAACACAACGTATCCTGAAATTAACCGTACAGGAAATTTATAAACTGCCACTGTAACAGAATGAATTATTCTGTCTGTAAGTAGTCACAACAGAGCTGGTGCAAGTAGCTTAGGGGATATACATTAGGCATCTCAGAGGATATTTTATATACAATTTACTTGTGCTCCATTTTCTTTATGCAACTGCTTCTTCTGGTTGTAATGATAAACATCCATAGTTCCTGATCCTAGCAGAAACAAGAATTCTTTTTAAATTTATTTACTAGAAATTCTGAAATCTCATACACAAAATCACTCTATGTGGTTTTAACACTCAGCAACTTTAGGAAAGGACCATATTAGATAGTTTAACTAACATCTAGCATTGTGCTAACTCAAATCCATTTCCTAGTTCTCAGTAAATCCTCACTCAGTCTCTTTTTAAGTCTCTCTCTATTGCTGTTCAGTAATCTCATCAAAGGACTTTTCTCTCTCTTTTGACTAGGCAAAGGTATTTAAGGTGTTTAAGTCTCTAAATGATTTAAAAAACCTGGTCACAGGTGTATTCTTAGAAATAGAGATATCAGCATGCAAGGTAAAAGGAAATTTGTACTATACTGAGACTTCTATATGGAAGTCCAGAGGAGAATCACTAACTCCATTAAGGATGTTCTCAAAGTGCATTATGTTTAAGAGGTACTGAAAAGTTACCATCACTGATTCTGTTCTGTACGGTATTTGGTATAACTACTGACTTTTCTAAGCTACTGTTTATATTTTTAACAGTGTGTGTAAATGTTTTTACAAAGTTATTGTTGCTCTACAAATATATTTTTTTCAAGTTTTGTTCATATTTTAAAATTTCTTCATTAAGAGAAGAAAAATTTTGTAGGTTTTAACTATTAACATTTCAGTATCAGCAAGCTACAAAAGAAAACTGTGAAAGGAGTCATGTGTGAGTCGTGCTGATGTAACTTATTGTTACAGAGGATGATTTTATTTTCAATCCAGCACCTCAGTTCCTCAGAACCCTCATTTTACATTGGGAAGTCTTAGCTCTGAAAAAGCAAGTATTACTAAAAACATATTTGTTTTTGTTGTTGAAAAGTGGACTTGTAGTTGGTGGGCCAATTGGATCATATCAGTTATAACACTCATGTGATAGACCTATTACTAAAAGAGTAGTAGAAAGAAGAATCCAAATTTTCTTTCTTTCTTTCTTCTTTCTTTCTTTCTCTCTTTCTTTTATTATTTCTTTCTTTCTTTTTCTTTCTTTTTCTTTCTTTTTCTTTCTTTCTAAGATTTGAAAGTATTTCTAATCATTGTGTCCAGCACACTGTATTATAGTCCCAAAAGAACCAAACGTTTACTATAAAATATACTGGAAAACTGCACCTGCCTATATTCACTGGCTACTCATAAGAAATAATGATCAAATACAAATGTTCATGAAGTGTTAGAAGACATAGAAGGAAATTTTGAAAGGGATTGCGATGACTTTAGCTTGAAGCATTCCAAATACAAAAGCAAACAATTAATCATAATAGAAAGGAAGACATAAGAAGCAGGTTGTTAGTGTGAGGCTGACAAAAGTCTGAATAAAGAATTTCAGATTGAATGTTCCTTTCAGGCACTGTAGTGGGAACTATAAAATATCAAACATAATATGACAAAAAGCATCTTTCACTACAGAAGCCAAGATCTTCAAAATGGAAATGTGGATGAAGAAGCCTTTCAATCTGGATTGAAAAAACAAGTGTGTTCTTAGTGCTTCCAGATACTACTCTGTGCTTCATGATTAACTTCACTTAGAGCTGTAGGAGTTCATCAAATCTAAGATCAAAATGCAAGTGTTTCAGCTTTGGCCCATCAAGATGAGGGAATGTAAAATTATGGTGCATCACTTTCCCCATCTCTAAAATATGGGCTACAACCCTTTTTCACCTGACAAGAGGTTTTGTGGCAGTTAAATCATTACTGGTTTTAATAATATCTATGATTTCTGGATATATCCACTTCTATTCCATTCTGTCTTCAAGTTACTGAGTAAACATTGTTTTATACTTGAGTCATTCTTTCACTGAAAGTGCCATGGTACCATTTCATTCATCTGTGGATTTACTATTAACATTTTCGTTGCCATGAAGACATTCTTTTATAATAGGTACTGTTTGCTGTGTTATCTGTTTGATTGACTAGATATTTCAGAGGCAATAAAATTAATAAAATATTAACTATTAATAACTATAACAACACAAAAAGTAATGGCAATGAGAGATATGTGTAGATGCTAAATGAAGCATTTGGGCTAGAATTAGATTCTATGTATATTGTTTTTAGGAAAGATCAATGGTTATGTTATATGTCTTTAGTACAAATAAACACAATTCCTGTGGTTTTGACCCTCTTACTACTTAAAAACTTCTATACAGAGCTTTGTGTCATCATTTTTTAAACTCCTGTCTTGATAGAACCAAAAACCACAGACAATTCTAATTGTATCAATAAATACTCTTAGCACAGCTGAGCCTCTTAAGTCTTACAAATTTATCAGTACAAGAGTCAGAGTTAATTACATGTAAATGCCATAGATTTCATTTATATCAATCTATTTGTAAACTATAAATAGACAACATATTATTTTTACAGTGTCTGTTGATTGTTTCCTAGGAATAGAGTTGCATGGGTTTGCTGTTACCACACCTAATAGAATTAAGTATCGATGACCTCTTTATAAGACCTCAGATTTTAAAGATTCACACTTCAATTAATCCTATCTTTGCTTTTGGAGCTAGACATTAAAAATATCAACACTAACCAGTTTAGTTGTGATGTCATGTAAAACTAAGTGTGAGCAAGAGGAAACAAGGAAGGGGTATCTACATTCCTATATAACTATAATGTCCCTATCACTGCATCATTTATTTTTAAACATAAAAAAAATTCTTATCACCATGGATCACTTGCTACAGAGGTCTTACTTCTACTCCTGACAGCCTTGGATTTTCAGATAGGAGATAAGGTTCATAATGGTTCTTATCATTTTAAAACACTGAGATGTAGCAGCTGCTCCTCCTCAGCTTACATGTGAAGGCTGAAATATTCAATATGAACAGTGTGCTGGTTTTAACACCAACAGGAAATTAAACTCGAAATAAGCCATTGCCCTTCCCCCTTCTGCTTCCCATGAGGGAGGGACAAAAGCAGACATTATGGGTTGAGGTAACAAATTACTGAAAGCACAAAACAATGGAATAAGACACACACAATAACGACAGCAATATTAACAACAAAAGCATAAAAAATAGAAGTTTTTACCCACAAAAAGGTATTCACCAGTGGGAACAAAAGCAAGATGGAGGACACTTCCTGTACATCACGTCCGTGTGGCTTCCCCAGACAAAGGCAGTATGGAGACCATTCCCAAGCGCTGCCTCACATGACTCTCAGGAACAAAAGCAATATGTCAGGAGAGCTCCTGCAGCTAACCTTTCCAGCCTGCCAGTCCAAAAAACCAATGATGGACAATGACAAAACAATCCCCCCAAGAGCTAGGTCATCTGATCTGAATTGTGCCTGTCTCTGCTGAGTTCAGTTCTGTGCCAGGTGCCTACACCACCACTACTCCTGGTCCATCACACTCATTTTGGCTCAGATGGGCTGAGTTTGGCTACGTTGGGATCACTTCCACCACCAATCTGTTCCTCCCCGCTGGTGCTGTCAGTTCAGCACTATGGTGGATTCACATTTTCACTGCTGAAAACACACCCCAGAGCAATGATGTGGGTGCTACAGAATAACACCCTGGTCACACCCAGCGCTAACCTCTACCCTCTCCCTGTAACCAGACAAACGGCTGTGTATGTCCTCAATTCAAAGAATAAACATATTCAAATAGTACTGGTGTGTAAACCTCTACATTTTCTCCATGTCACCTACTGTGTGCTGATTGGTTCACTCTTGACTCAAGCAAGTTAGAAACATAACAGACCTATGCAAAAAGATTAGAAAGTGACTGCATTATTCTGGGTCTGCTGTGCATTTATATGCTGATTGCTGTACATTTTGCTGGATCTAAGATAATACATTGTGTGTGAAGACAATCCATATAAATGCACAGAAGTTGGAATATTGACTTCAGTGGATTCAGTAGAGAACTGTCACTACTCCCTGCTAGTACAGTTATTGAGCCCAAGGTCTTGTTAAGAATGTCGTCTTTATGGGGTAAACAGTTAAGAAAACAGTATTGTCAAAAAACTTGTCTCTATTACAGATTTTTTCTACAGGTATGGTTGCACCAATATATTTACTTGCTTTAAAATGTGATCTTCTCCTGTATGGCTTTGGTTTGGTTTCTAACTGGACTGAACACTGAAACAGTGGAAATTCATGTTTCACTGAAGAAGACTTCACTAAGAGACTGATGCTTTATTACTAGTAGAAAGTCATTGGTAGGAAAACCTTTTCTGTTCCGAAAAAGGGAGTTAAGTAATCCTTCTCTTCTTTTCTGTCACATAAAATGTTCTGAAGAAAAATCAAACATCTGGTACAAATATTGTCACATTCTAAGGAACTGAGAAATAGATCAGAGTTTGAATTCTTCCTGTGACATCCTTCTTATTTGTGTCTATAGTGAACTGTCAATGTACATTGTTGTGCAATTCTAGGTCAATCCACATACATCAGCTGCCTTTCACAGAAACCAAGGAGCAAGAAGTGCAAATGGCCTGATACAGGTCCATGTCTCATATTAAATGTAATTCACAGCACAACTTCATCCAGCAAGTGCTTAAGAGGGTTAGGATAAGATGTCCACCTACACAGTCTATATATTTTATCTCTGTATGAGATAGATTACAAAGCACTAGTGCAGACATTAGCCAGAATCAGGGAAAGTCTTGCAGTATAGAATCATGAACGGTTCAATAGTAGAGACATCTTAATCAAATGTAATAATGTAATAGACTTCTTTTGTAATCAATAGAAAAAATAATTTAAATATGACTTTAAAATACATTTTAAAATTGTTTACTGAATCTTGCCCTAAATGTGTTCATGTGCCCCTTCTAACAGTAAATGGAACAAGAGATGATTAGTTTATAACCAAATATTGGTGAAAGGAATCTCACTCTTAAACCATTATTTAGACACCTGAATCATTATGTAAGAGGTCAATATAATCATTAAATTTGTTCAAAGAAGAATAAGGTCTAGAAAGATTTATCATGAAAAAATAAAAGGGCTAATGTCTGAGACCTCATAATTGAAGATGGTGGGAAAGCACTCCATGTCCAGACCATGTTCTCAGTAGAGAAGATGAAAGGCACTATCTCCATGAGTTATAAAAATAGTATTGTTGTTACTTACGTTACCACGCCCACATTTTCTAGACTTATATTTAACTTTCTTTTATGTGATTCATCTATGATAGGCACCTTCGAATTATTTATGAGTTCCTAGAGAACCCGAGGATACATAACAGTCTATTCTGAAGAACTGCATAACCACAAAACTCAGTTAATCATAAATTGATCTAATACTTGACCTTTGCTTCAAAGTGGGCCATAGAAAGGTGTATTGAAATTGTTTTGCAATGATCAAGGCCTCTGTTTGTAATAAAGTCGTTAAGAAACTGCCTGAATTTTTCTTACAGATCCTTTTTTTCAGGCTTGGACATGTCAGGCATTAAGCCTAGGAGAGAAATCCATTACAAATAAAATATTTCCTATCAATACTGCTTCAACTTGTACTATGACTTTGGCAAAGCTTGCATGCTTTTTTATTTACCTTTGGTAAATGCTTATGGACTCAAATTTTTCTAATGAGCATAGTTGCAAAGATTCATCACACCAATATTTGTGGCTAAATAGTGTCAAATTCCAAACTTTTTGTTTGTATCCTGTAGGCTAGAACCCTGTTCAAATATAGACACAGACTGAGTAAATTGCCTCAGGTTGAAATTTTCACAATTAACCAAAGAAATAAAACACAGAACCAATTTTTTTTTCTCATTATAATTAATAATGTCATGTCCTCATTATATAATTTGTTTAGGGCTAAAACCAGAGAATGAAAAAGAAGATGAAGAAGGAGAAGGAAAGGCCAAGAAGAAGAAAAAGGGGAAGGAAGAAGGACAAGGAAAAGGAGGAGAAAGAATGAGATGGAAGAAAAAGGGAAAAGAGAAGAGGGGAAAAAAGAAAAAAGTAGAAGAAGGGGGGGAAGGAGAAGAAAAAGAATTTTTTTTTTTTTTAAGAAGTATTATTTATATTTGTGCTGGATTTATGTGGCAAGGTTTTGGTAGTAGGGAGGGTCAGAGGGTAAAGCCAGGGATGGCTTCTGTGAGAAGATGCCATAAGCTTCCCCTATGTCAGACAGAGCTAGTTTCATCTTGCTCCACGATGGAGCCGAAGCCGGCTAAAGCAGGCCAAAGCTCAGCCAAACAGCAATGTTGGTAACAGCTCTGCAACAACGTCTTTAAGAAAGGATGAAAAATGCCACACGACAGAAGCTGAGAGAGAGTGAGAATATGTGAGAGAAACAGCCCTGCAGACACTAAGGTCAGTGAAGAAGGAAGGAGAGGAGGTGCTCTAGGTGCTCCCCCTCCTCGGGAAGCTGTATAGGGCAATGAGGTCACCCCACAGCCTCCTTTTCTCCAGATTAGACAAGCCTAAAGTCCTTAGCTGCTTCTAATAGGATATTCCTTCTAGCCCTTTTTCCAGCTTTGTTGCCCTCCTCTAGAACACATTCAAGGACCTCCACATTCGTTTTAAATTGTGGGTCCCAGAATCGCACAGAGTACTCATAGCGAGGTGCCCCAATGCTGAGCACAGTGAGATAATCAACTCTTTTGACCATCCGATGATGCTGTGTCTGGTTTTTCCCTCTTGGCTGACAGGGCTGACTCATATTGTTGACCAGGATCCTCAGATTCCTTTTTGCAGGGCTGCTCTCAAGCCACTGCTCTCCCTTAAACTTGTGCCCAGCATTACTCCATCTTAGGTGCAGAATCCAGGACTTAAACTTGTTACATTTCATCCCATTATTCATACCCCAATGCTCCAATGTATCTAGAACCCTCTGCCCTTCATGAGAGTCAACAGTATGTCCCAGTTCAGTATCATCAGCAAACTTCCAGTGGTGCATTCAACCTTTGCATCCAGACTGCTGGGAAATTTATTGAACAAACTGGCCCTAGAATTGAACCCTGCACCACTGGTGACCGGTCTCCAGACAGACGTAGCCCTATTCACTACAATGCTTTGAGCTCTGCCTTTCAGCCAGGTCTTCACCCAGTGCACCATGAACATGCTTATCCCATAGCTGGACAATTTGTACAGAAGGGTGCTGTGAGGGACAGTGTCAAAAGCCTTACTAAAATCCAGTAAAACTACAGCCACCACCTTCCAATCATCCACTAGACAGGGGACCTTATTGTAGAAGGTAAAGAAGGAGTCCATGAAGGACTGTATCGTGTGGAAGGGATCCCAAGCTGGAGCAGGGGAAAAGCATGAGCAGGACAGAGCAGCAGAAACAAAGACTTATGGACCGACCACAAACCCCATTCCCCATTCTCCTATGTTGTTCAGAGGGAGGAGATAGAAGAGTCATGAGTGAAGCTGAGCCTGGGAAAGAAGGGACAGATGGGGCAAGGTGTTTTTAGGCTTGTACTTTTTTCTTATTATCCTCCTTTTTTTAATTGGAAGCAAATTAAATTTGCTTCCCCAAGTTGAATCTGTTTTGCCTGTGACAGTAGATGCTGAGTGTTCTCCTTGTCCTTATCTCAACACGAGTTTATCATCTTATTTTCTTCCTCTGTTCTTTTGATGGAGGGGGAGTGATAGAGTGGTTTGATAGGTATCTAGAGACCAGCCAAAGCCAACCCACCACAATATTCTTTAAAAAAGGATGAAAAAAAAAGAGTTTTCTGATCATCTAGAGCATAGTGTAGTAAATCTCTGGGGGTAGTTAAACTTTCCTCAGAGACCTCCCATAAGGTTAATGTGTCAGTCATAGTCGCATGGTTTCTTGAATTTCCTGTTGAGTATCTTGGTACTTTCCTGGTAAGAAAGTGGTAGTTATCCAGGACTGCTTCTTATTTAGCATGACAGATAATTTCTGTTGTCCTAAACTCATCCCTTTTCATCTAGATTAGTTAAAATTCTGAAAATAGTATCTGTATTTTATACCTAAGGACTGAGATATATTTCATGTGGTATGTATTTGCTAGGAAGCTAGGCTAAGTTCTTCAGTGAGTCACACATGACATTCATTTTGGTACCTAATTTATGAATATTCTTCCAAATTTTTTTCTGGAGGTACTTCTCTCTGTCCATTGCAAAGAGAGAAAATTTAGACAAGAATTTCATATTATAGGCGTAGTTTTCAGATAGGAAGTTAAGGTAGCAGTAACTTTTTCTTACAAAATAAAGAGAAGATACAGAGATCAAGATGAAGCATGAGATCATGCTTCAGTTAAGTTTTCCTTTGTGTTTTTGCACTTTGACATTAGGAAAAATGAAAGGCGACATAAACCTCCCCAATTTTCTTGAAGGTTCTTGAAGCCTGTGAAAGTGAAGTTAGTTCAATCTTTAAGGGAAAATTTGAATACCACGTCTGTCCCTTGTGTATGCTAAAGATTTTGACACTTATAAATAAAATGAACAGTGCAGTGCAGAATAATTGCTTATTTCCAAAAACTTCATAAAGATTTTTATTATGTATAGTTACCCTATGTGCTTGGATGAGTGCTTTAAAGTCTCCCTCAGCAGGCATTGATACATCAGACCATAGCAGCACTAAAAAAAACCATTATAGTCTATTATGTCAATGAGCTGTGCATGAAGAATTTCCTTAGTAGTATTTATTGGCACAATACACCATGAAAACCATAGAATGTATGATTATACTTTTGATGGACGAATCATAACAGTTATATTAATATCTCATGGAAATTAGGTAGCACTGTCCCATGCACTTTAACCAAAATCATAATAGCTCTAAAGTGTCTTCTGTGATCACCATGAAGTAAATGGAGAATAATTGTTACTATATCAGATCAGGTCTTTCAGTATGAGGTTTTCTATTACACATTTTTTCAGAAAATGTTAAAAAATATAGAAAGATCCTTGTTAAAATGTGCAACAAGTTGTCATTGAAAATTCTAAAAGCCATAAGATTCTGACTGTTTTTTTTCTTCATATTATACTCATTTCATTGCACCTTGAAGTATTACAGGGGTCTAAAAAGACTGTGTGATCTTATTGACCATGTATGCCATAATCCTCCCTAAATACAAAAGCTGTGTAAAAATAATCCAACAAAAGCCAGGAACTACAGAGTTAAGGCTTCTTATTCCATCCCTAATACATTCAACATGTCTGGGGATTGCATTTGATGTTCCTTGGTTCTGGGCAGACTGGCTAGTAAAACATCGAGCTGATTCAGGATGAGATACTATTATGTCTCTTCTTTTTACCCACTTTGTGAGAAGGTGGAGGATTGTGCAGTTTTCATGAAGGTATTGCTAATTAGCAAAGTGTAAACTCAGCATACGTTGCCAACACAAACTCCTTCAATACAATCTGTTTTTAAAAGAATTGTTTAAAACTCAATGTTCTGTCTCTCCACAAATGTCTTACATGGAGTTCCCCCAAAAAATTAGGTTTCCTAAACCTATAGTCACCTCTGAAGCTTTCCGAAATCTGTACTGCTGTAGGAAAAAGAGAACAAATATAAAATGGTTATATGGTTCTTCCTCATAGCCAAAGTAAGAGACATTACAGATGTTATTCTTTATAACAACTCCTACAGAAGACTGCTGTAAAGGACAAATTCTGTAGTGAGATTGAAGTCTCAGGCTGTTACTTACCTGAAAGTCCTCAAGTACACAGAAACAGTATATTAAAAAAAATCTTGTCATGTTGGATTCAACACCAGTGATTTTGTCAAAGTGAATGTTTCTTTTCAGAGAATTTTAAAAAAAATCAATAAACAAATATTGATGTTTTTATTTTACTGAAATAAGCCTTTATGTGAAATAGTGAGGTAAAATTATTCTTAATTTTTTTTTAATTATTTTTTTATATTGGGCAGGTTGGTATTTGCGGGTTTTCTTTTTGTTTTGTTTTGGTTTGGTTTTTTTTTTTTTGCATAGATGGCTTATTTTTTTTTCTTTCTTAAAGGAAAAGATATTTTGCAGTGACATCTAACTTTTCTTCTGCTCTCTAAACTCATTTACATACCTGCAAAGTGGGTGAAAAATAATTTCATAGTTTAGTTGGTTAAAATTTTTGAGCTCTGTCCAAAAAAATTAATCCAAACTTTTTAATTAATCCCTTCTGAGCAAAATGAAGCTGTATATAATTTACAGTGTTATTCAAAATAACATCCAGCATTTGAAAGGGTTAAATACAATCCAAAAACTAAAATAAAAAGGAAGTAATTCTTTCAGTGGTGGCCTCACTCTATCTTCTTAAATATAGCCCTAAATGGACTTTTTAAAGGTTGACAGTAATCCTATATAGCCCTTTTTGTAGAACATTAAATAGGATCAAAACATTATGCTAAAGAATGAAAAAAATAAAAGTATCAATTACAGTTTAATCATCCCACTTACAGAGCTTCTACTTGCTTATTTCCACTTATTGCCTAGCACACCACTGTTTCCTACACCATCACAGTAAGTATAAATATAAAACGTATGCATCTGGCATATGGACCTGGTTTTGAAATACAGCTTTCATGTTTTTCACCAAAGATGTAGGGGAGAAAATGGTTCTACACTGTTTGTGACTCCCTAAAGAGTCCTTGTGGAAAATTTAATGCAAATGTTATTCTATTTTTATGTCACATACCACGCTTATAATAACTGAACAAATTATTGATTTTTCAGTAGGGAGATTATTTAAAACACTTATTCTATGCTTTCTGGATCCATATTAACCATAAGCATGGAGAGCACTCTTATCTAAAAAGGGTAACGTATTATGTCACTGGAGTAACTGCTGAGTTAGCAGTAACATGGTAGTGACATTCGATATTACTGCCCTGTTTCTTATACTTAAAACAGTTGAAATATTTATAAGATTTCTAAAAAAAAATTACAACAATGTAGTTTTAAATTACTATATTTCAGGTCATTAAATGCTTCAGCTGTGGGATTCACTGCTGCAAAAATTAAAACAATACCTTCAGAAATCTCAGCTACACATTCTGCGGAAAAAAAGGCATTTACAATATTACTAATAAATACAACATCAGTAAGCTATAACTTCACTGACATAAATTTGTTCTACGCATGTGGATTCAGAAATATTATTACCTCTGAAAATAGACAAGGAAGATCTAAGCTCTTGCTGTCATCTAAATGATGACTAAATCACTAGCAAATAGTGATATATAGTGTATACTTGGACCACCTTACCTCTGTTCTCTGAAATGATAAATTAACTGTAAATAACCTGACTGTGTCTAAGAGTAAAGTGGCAGAGAGATTTACCAGAGTGCTTTGGAAGAGCTGTGATTGAGTAGAAGAGCAGGAAAAACATCTTTTGCCTTTCTTCCATATTTCCATTTAGAAATCTTTTTCCTTGAAATGCAGCTCTGTAAGGAAAGAGTAGGGAAGAAAACTGATCTTGCTATGGAGAGGAGTAGTAACTTTGAGAGATATGAATGTGACTGTAGGCTTAGTGATGGGGTAGCACATTGTTCCTGTGAAACTGAATAGAGGGATTGTAAAGACAGGTCTGAGCTTGAAAACATTATCAGATATACCTTTTCAGTAATATTGTTAGCTAAATGTAAGGAGGAGAGAGTGCCTCAGAAAACACACATGATACCCTGGAGACGTGGGATAAGGAGGATGCAACAAACTCCCTGGTTATCTGTTTGCATGGAAGAGCAGAAGAAGGAGCATATTTCTTAAGATAGGCAGGTTCTGAAATCCCAAAATACAGAGGGTGATGAAGTTCACAGATGCCACTCCCTCCTGCATTTCTTTTGCCTTGCTACCTAGTTTTCCAGTCACCTTCACAGACTCACAGCTTTTTAGGCGCATACACTCAGCTCCACCTGACCTGCACTTCTGTCTCTAAATCCTCCTAATAAGGAAAATTCTCATGGCTTGGACATCCACTGTAAACATATTAACTGTGTTTACTACTGACTCACAGTATACATTAGTTAAATAAATATACTATGCAAGGTGAGAAATTTGCACAACTATTGCAAAGCTAGGGGTGCTCATCAGAATAGTGTTTTAGCTGGTCTATAGTAGTCTGCAAAATTAATGAAAGACAGAATAGTTTTGGACTGGAAGACTAGAAGCATTTCTTAGAAATTTTACAACAGAAGTGTGTAATGGTGCATGAGTGCCATGATCACCAGTACACAGAGGACATACTTGTCCTATGAGTGAGGACTGATCACTTTTACTTGTGGTCTTTCCTGCAATTCAATATAAGGACCTATTAATGTACATCTACGTGTTACAGGGAATTGTCTATTATAGGTAAGTCTGTCTCTAATTCTAGATAATAAAAAAGAATTGCTAGCAAGGGCAATGTTCTGTTACATTCACTCTGCAACAGGTGGGATCTCTATTTTTATTGACAAACTTTCCCCACTGAACAAGAATTTATGTGTTTGAGAGTACTTTGAAACCATGTCATGTGTCTCAAATTAGCTTTGAGTGTTGAAGTATTACATAATAGATTTCCTCACTCTCTAGTTTTCCTTTCCTCATGTTTCTGTGAAAGGACAGATTCAAATAAACACAAGTGAAGGTCATGAGTCACCCTTTTCTTATAGTAGTATCTGTTAGGAGAGAAATTTTTCAGATAATACAGTCTATGTCTGTGCAATGTAGTCTGTGTAATTTGCAACAACTGAAGTTGCACTTACGTTGAGAAGTAATTTTTTTTTAAATGGAGACATTGATATTGCTTCCTATTAATTCTCTTAAGTGATGTGGTAAGAGAGACTCTCCAAAGGCTTGCTTTGAATCTTTATGTGATCAACACAAAAATGTTAGTAGAATATTTCAGCTTTCTACCTTATAACTCTATAATTCAATTGCACCTAACTGCAAAAAAAAGCCTAATCTAAGCTTATCTGTTGGAATATGCCATTGTGTGATTGGTCTGGTCTCTATTTCTGTTGTAAAACCAAATTGCCCATACTCAGACTTTCAGCTGACTAAAATTTGCAGCTACATTTTTTTGCAGCAAGTGACACTAAGTGTGACTACATTCATAAAAATTTGTATTTGAAGGATATCAAAAGCCAGACCCTCCAGGCTTTTGTTAGTTGTGACTCATGGTTTTATTTTACTCTCTTTCAATATGATATCATCTTTATTTAAAGGAAGTAATAATAATATATATATATAAATAAAAAGAGAATACAGGTGTTTGGTAGAGAGAGAATAGCAGTTTTACTCTGTTTTACTCCCACTGAAAACTTCTCATTTCTTCTTGAGACAAGGGATCTTGCTAACTATTATTAATAAAAAAAAAAAAAAAAAAAAGGGAAGTTTGCATCTATATTTTGAAGAAGGTTTTTTTTGTCTGGAGGCAAACAAAATCCAATACCAAAACTAAATGTAACTTTTGTACCCCACTACAATAATCGCTAGTTCACAATCTGTAATGAAGAAGGCATAATGAAATTTTCCTGAACGTAATGGAATTTCTCCTAATGATTGAATTATCATTTGCATTTCATGTATTAAGAAATAATTTTTGCTCTTTGTTGAGTGCTCAATGTCATCTTTCCTTTTATTAGAAAGTAAATTAAATAGTTCAAAGGAGCTTTGTGCAGAAATGTTTGCTTCTTTATTCTGTCCCAGAATGTTGGGAATACAGATAACCTCCTTTCTTTGCAACAGCAACTGTAATAGCTTTGACAAGAACATAAGAAGGATAGTTGTGAGCAAAGACAAATGCAAATAATATGGCTAAGGGCCCGGTTACGGAACAACTGGCCCAAGAGTGAGCTATTATTACCATGTTAAGCTTTACTGAAGTCATTTCAAGCTCCAAAATATTTATTTGGGACTGATTGGAAAAAGTCTGAAAAATAAAATGAAATTGTGCCATTTGCCACTACTTTGCTGATAATATGATAAACAAAACAGCTCTTCCCTGAGTTCATCAAAGAGAGGTTCAAGCTGGTTTTCATTAGAAATTACGAAAGGTGTTCTTTACCTAATTGGGTAGGACACTTATAATGTACAAATAGCAAAATCCTTATGAAATCATTTTTGCTCTATTACTTCTCCTTTGAAATGACATGATAGCAGTTAAGCACAAAAATCTATGGGAGTTAGACACATAAGCTGCCAGATCCACAGACTGTAAGACTTCAGGAGATTTAGTTGCCTAGCTTGGGAGATGCCTAAGCTGTTTAGATAATTTTTTTTGTCAGTATGAACTTCTACTGCTAGGCTTCTAATATTGTGAAAAATACTGGGTTCTTAGATCACAGTGGAACTCACATAGTCTAAGGAAACTTGCTAGATTGATTGATTGGATATGGTCTCAAAATTCATGTTGGACCAAGAACAGCACTAATTCCACATCCAGTGACCCAACATTTAGACTGGCTTAGAACATTCCTCAACATTCCTCAGCTTCTCTGACGCACTCAGTCAATGAGGGTATTGTGCTCTTATGTCAAATTTATAAACTTTTTAGCCAAATAAGAGACTTAATTACAAGACACTAACTTTATAAGTGAATACTCAACATCCCTCCTTCTTGATAGCTTTTTTGTGAAGCCTAATAGAGCAGACAGTCTTTTCTTTCAGTGTATCATTCACAGCAGGCTCTGTTGGAAACAAAATTATTAGCACGAAACTTGCCTCAGGACTGCAGTATGAACTTCAGTTCAGAATGACTCAGTAATGTCAAGACTTGGCTAGTTGATTGCCACAGCTTTAGCACAAACTGAGTCTGCAGTATTATCTCTAGAAAGCTAGACAATAAGACATTTCATCTTGCATACAGTCATAAGTGAACAGCAATTTTGTGGAAAGAAATTTGAAGGTATTCAAGTAAGAGTGAAGTGCCTCAGTAGTAACCGAAATTTTTATGTAAGAGTTTTAGAAAGTTTTGTGTGACTACTTTTTATGTCCTACTTGAAGAAATCCAGTATGTTACCACTCTGAAGATCTACTATACCTATAGGGCCCTTCTTCATACTAAGCTCTGAGCCTTTGTCCAGCCAGGCAAGTTTAGAACTTCTTTGTCAAAAATATATCTGAACTCTTACTAAATTTCAGTGAAAAATTTCCACTGACTTCACTGGGCAATGGAAGAGGGCTAAAAGAAGTCATTAAGATCCAGAACCTTCTGATTATGTAGGTATCTCAATGTCATTGGTCTCATTAGGAGTCATGTCAGATGTGCTGAAGGATCTGCAAGGTGGCAGAACCATCTTTGAACAATGGTAGTGACATCTGAAACCTTCATGAAGAGGAACTGAGTACCAGGGTTACATAAATGTGACTACACTTCTTATGTTTCTCAAGCTGTTCAAAAGACAAGTAGGAAGGCCAAAAGAAATCAAATTTCACAGTGTTTCCATCTCAAGCGTTAAGTCCCACCCAGAAAAAAAAAAATAACAAAGCCACAAAACAACAAGAACGGTTTATCTTTCCTCTTGTATTATCTTGAGGTAGAGATGCTGCATGATGGCTGCCCTGGAACATATCACAATGAATAAGTACAATGGCCAAGATTTTTTTTCACTTGAATGTAGCTTGTAGTTCAGCTACCAGTCCCTCTAGCCACTCCCAGGGCTTTATGGACCTGCAAAATTTGCATAGGCAGCAGCTTCACTAAGGAGGAAAGGAAAAAGAAAACCCAGAAAACAAAATCAGTGTTTTGTTTAAAATAGGAGCACAGGTCATATTCCAGCAGCACTGAAACCTACATTGTTGATGATACTGTCAGCACAGAAACAAATAATCACTTGGAGAGATGTGATTTAATTTTCCTTTGCCAACAAGCTCCAGAGGAATAAGCAGGGAGAATAGCTTAGGTACCTCCTTCCTCCTTATATCTTATGACAGAAAGCTTTATGAGCATCAAAGCTGCTCCTACTGTCCCCTAGACTTTGTCAGTATTGGTGAGATAGTAGAGGTGGAAGGTACACAGAAGAGTGTTGACAGCTCTGCTTGGCTGTGTTATTTTTCCCCACGTGTAATACCTGCGATGTCGCATTGATAAAATTTTCTTTTTGCCGCAGTCCTCTATTTCCTGAGTTATACTGACTGCCCTTCAAAATCACAGCCTGGAGGTAAATTAGCGGTGTCTACTGGGCCTACTTTAAACAAAACTACCAGAAATATGCCTCATGAAAGCATTCTGAATGGTAACACCCTGCCAAAAATGGGCAATCCTGCTCAAGAAACAAGCTTAGTCAAGTCTGACTACTTTTCAAGACTACAGAATTATGATATTGCCCTCTTTCACGGCAAATCCTGCTTATCACAATCATTGCTTAGTGAGGTGTTCTACATTCTGTGATCCAACTGTTCAGAACTAATACTGTTTTATATTAAACTGTAATCTAAATTATAACTGCTTCAGGGATCACTTCAGACTCTGATTACAGGTTGCACTACCAAAAATCAGTGATACAGGTGTTAAATTATCATGATAATGGTCTCCTGTTGCAGAGAAACAGCCCAGAATATATTTCAGCTACTGCTACATTTTCATAACACTCAAGAAGATCCTTTTGCATGGAAGTGAATGAATTCTACCTATTTTCAGAAGTATGAACAGCTGGTGATCTCCTCTCCCTCTGCATTATCATAAAACATTCTAACTTTAATGGAGATTACAAATAATTATTATAATAATTATATTTATTACAGCAGTGTAGAACTGATTTGTAACTCATCAGGTAATGTTACTTTTTAAAATAAAGACTTATGAATAAGCCAACATAAAAAAAAAAGCTGTGAAAGCCATCTATTAAATGTTTAGAAAAATGTATTTTACATCTACTTCTGAACTAGTCACATTTATGTCTTTTATATATATATCAAGAGGAAAAAAGAGAATTTACTGAGCACTATGCTCCTGACTAATATGTAATCTGTGACTAATGACTAATCCTAATCTAATTTTAGATATTTACTTTACTGTGATATGAATTGAATCCAATATTTTCTATTTCCTTCCAGTAACTACAAGTGAAGTTGAAGATAACTGCTCTGGATCCAGACATATTTATCAGGCCAAACAAATCTCATCCACATTGTCAACCTATCAGTACTTCTAAATGGTAGGCTCCACTGCACAGTCAATCCAGTCCAACTGTAGGGAAAGGAGCACTGTTGTGAAACAACTAAAACACCACAAAATCAGAAGTATTTACTTTGCACTGGATGGTTTTAGTGGGAAGGGAATTAGAGAGATAAAGGCCTGTAGTCCGATAAATCCATGTTCAGGGTTAGCTGGCTCTGTAGTGTTTCAGATAAACTGCTTTCAACACCTGAACGAGCACCATTGCACCATAGTCTGTACAGAGCACTGCCATTCTCATTGTACATGTCTTCTAACACATCTGTGCTCTATCTATACCAAGAAGTTAAATGCCTCTGCCAGTGAGGCAACTGGCATAGGACAACTCTAGTTTTTATGCTATTATCCATATAACAGCAGTGTTGCTTCAGTCACCTCACAAGTAAGGATGTAGACAAAGCAAACATGCCTTTGCCTCAGTCTTTAACAGTGGGGATGCAGCCTGGGACCCCTGGAACCTTGTGTTGGAAGACCATGACTAGGGGGATGATAAACTCCCAGATGACTCCAAACTTATTTGAGACTTGCTGTTCCAACTGGATGCCCCACAAGTCTATCAGGCCTCATGGGAGTCATCCCAGGGTACTGAAAGAGCTGCTAGATGTCATTGTTGGACCTCCCTCCACTATTTTTCAATGGTCTTCAGGGTCTGCAGAGGTCTCAGTGGAGTGGAGGTTGGCAAATGTTGTTACAGTCTTCAAGAAGGGTAAGAAGGAAGACCCTGGTAATTGCAGGCCTGTCAATCTCTCTTCAGTAATAAAATTATACAACTACTGGCATTTACTAAAAATCACTTGAGACACAAGAGTCATTGCTTACAGCCAACAGAGGTTCATGAGGAGAGAGTCCTGCTTAACAAACTTTATGACGAGGTTGTTCAAGGGAAGCCAGTAGAAGTGTTATTTTGTTTATTTTAGCAAAGCTTTGATACTGTTTCTCACAGTATTTTTCTGGATAAGAGGTCTATTCAGCTTAGAGAAGAGAAGGCTGAAGGGTGACCCCATCACAGTCAAAAACTTCCTCAAGGTGAATTGCAGAGGGGGAGGTGCTGATCTCCTCTCTCTGGTGACCAACAATAGGACTTGAGGAAACAGATAAAACTGCACCAGGGTAAGTTCAGATTGGACATTAGAGAAAGGTTCTTCAGTGAGAGGGTGGTCAGTCACTGGAACAGGGTCCCCAGGGAAGTGTTCACGGCACCAAGCCTGGCAGAATTCACAGAGTGCCCGAATGATGCTCTTAGCCATATAATTTAGTTTTAGGTAGTCCTATGAGGAGCAGGTAGTTGAACTAAACAATCCTTACGTATCCTTCCAGTATGAGATATTATGTGAGTCTATGCATTAGAAACCAATATGGAAACTACATAGATTTACCAAGACTTAGGTTTTAATAAGGCCTAAATGTAAAAATGTTTTTCATGCTAACCATGAATTAGGATAAGCCGTTTAATCCTAGGTTGGTTTCTTTTTTCAGATATGAATTTCTAGCAATATAATACCCTTTTGTAATACTAATACATTTATATACTCGCTATGAAGGTGTTCCACTTGCTTATATTCGGCACTGAAATTTTAAGTCCTTGTATTATCCATGAACAAGGTGATGTAATTTAATTCTTCAGAATATGGACACAAAATTGAGTGTGTTGCTGTCCGTGGAAGTGTTTATCCAATTTAAGCTTATTTTCACTGAGGTCATTTCAGTCTATTGAATAGCTCATAATGCACAAAGCAAGACAGACTTAACAAGGGAAAGAAAGAAGATTAAACAGAAAGAGAAGGATTACTTGAAGAAGATGTTCTGTGGTGTAGGAAGAGGAAGGTTTGAGCCTTGTAAACTGTGAGGTTTGATTTAGAACACAGCACGCTGCACCCATGTATCCGACATGCACATGTACAAATATTGGTAGCACTGAGCCAGTTGCTATCAATACTTTCTGACTTCACAGAACACTCAATAGTAGATTTATAATTCAGTTGTTTTCAGAATAATAACTAAAGAAATTTAAACTTTAATTAAAGAACATCAAAGCACTTCTTTTCTTCTATTAAGCAGCACCTGCAACACATGAAAATGATTTGTTGGGATTACTACATTTTTCTAAAGCTACAGAGGCAATTGACTTCACTCATATGCCCATTTAATGAACCTCTCAGTGAACAGATACATAGGATTTGCAAGGTGATTCATTCATGAAAAAGCAGGGAAAATGAGTCATCCTGTGAAGAAAACTGTTTATAATGTTCAGGAGTGCATTATAAACATTAGTTAATGATCTCAGAAGAGATCTACACCAGTGCTGGAGAAGATAATAAAGATTGCGGATTTAATGGATTTGGCCTTCAGAATATTTAACATAAATCCATTTTGTAAAAACTACCTCAACGACATATCTAGATGATGCTTTATCTTGAGCTGAATACCATAAATTACATTGTTCCATTTCTATGAGTATATGCGTATGCCACAGAATGCTAAATTTTTTCAGGCTATTTCTCACACCTGCACAAATAAAATGCAGTATTCACCATTCTTATTCTGTTATGAAGAAAACAGCTGGGTTTAGTCCAGGTTTCTAGATCTAAATCTATCCAGTGACAACATAAAATATAGCAGTTGGAAACAACTGTTATAGTGTATTTCCTCAGACTGCATTTAATATAATGGTCTGGTTACTGTTAAGGATAATTCACATCTGTAAGACTTTGAAAGCAGAGAGTCTCCCATGACAGAGAAGACAAATGGGAACAATAGTGTGTTGCAACTTACACAGCATTTACTATTCAATGCACCTAAGGGCCATTAAAATTCACAATTAAATCTTCCAAAAAGTTTCTATGAAGTAAATAGTTTTATTATTCCTGCCTTACAAATGAGCAAACTAAGGCCCCCCAAAAATATTAATTTGCTCAATGATACGTACAAATTAGTGTAGCAAATCAGTACAGACTTTGAGTTTGTGTGTTTGAATACTTTGAGCAATAAATATCCCATGCTTCCTTTCATTAAATTAAAACTTGTATCATTATTGTTGTTGTTGCTGCTGTTATTAGAAGGAAAGGAAATTTTATTAGAGGGAAGGGAAAGTTTTCTCAATTATAAACTAAAAATTCTCAAGAGAACCAATAATGATAAAACTGAAGTCAGACACAGAAGTGAAAACCCTGAAACCATTTCCAAACCTTCAGGAAATTCTAGTGGACTGCTTGTTCCATCCTGTAATAAATTACCATCATGACACACAGTGATAAAAGCCATGGTTTATAACTTTTCAAAATATTTTTGTAGGTCTTCCAGCAAATGGTTGAAAGTTGTTTAATTCCTGTAGTTCAGCATAGTTTAGCAAGGAGAGAAAAAGATAGAAGTGGAACAAGAAAATCATTCACAGTCACTGATATCTCATCTTTAGAGAAGGATGCTGGTGGGCAGAAGCACTGTTCAGAGAAGAACTGATCTGCTACACAACATTCTATGCACCCTTCTTGTGCACTGTTTGTTAGCAGTGAGTGGGAAAGATTAGAAATTTATCCTATAGGTCAACAACTGTGGCTCAGAATCTGCAACAACCCTGCAATCTGATGCTTTCTAGGATCAGTTAGTTCACTCTTTTAAGGATGGGCATTGGACTGCTGATGAAATGTCAGATAAAGTCCTACTTTAAAATTCTGTAGAAAGACCATCACAGGCTAAAGACAGACATAATGTAAATACGTCTGAATGCTATGCAAGCTCCCAGCACAAGCCTGTCAATAAGGCTCATTCCCGCTCTTTGTAGATTGTTAAGACATCCTCTATTACTATAAAGAAAAATAAAATTTAATGTATAAACTCAGTACCTGCTTTCTTTCTGGTGACCTTCAAATGTTCCATTAAAGTCTTAGTACTGATGTTTAATAAATCCTCACATGGGATCGCATGGAAGTCTATTGATTATAATAAATGTTCTAAGTTGGGTTTTATTTGGAAGACAAATAAAAGTAAACCTTTTCTTTGGAGGGCCTTTTGCTGTCTCTGAATGCAATAGCATATAGCAAAGAGGATGTTCTTCACTTGATAAATTAAAATAAATATTTGATTATGCAAAGTATTTAGGATTAAGAGAGTATCAGTCATCTAAAGTGCCTAAACAAGAACTTTTAACTTCACAAGAAGAGAATGTTGTGGCTTTTCTCTTTTCCTAGTGCAAAACCTCGTGAGGTTATTAGGCCATTTTTGGCATGACCTGTCATAAAAATTGCAGATGAATTTAATGGATTTATCTGCATGCACGTGAAAGCAAATAAGCATTTCAATCATCAACATAAAAGTTATTTTGACTCTTTTATTTTGTCTAATGAATTAGTCATAATGTGGTCTGCTCTTGTCAAACAGATGCATCTTACACATTTTTTTCACTGACTTTTACTTGAGGAGTGCTCTACTTTGAACCTTATCTTGTGGGTATCTATGTGCAGTTACTGCTATGGTCTGTGGTGGAGGGGAGAAGGGCCGCAGCACTGCACAAAGAAGTCCGACGAGGTCTGAGGTTGCAAATGCAATGCTACTTTAATGGAGGTGCACAAGGCTTTTATGAGCTCTGGTAAGGAAGGCACCAGAAAATGGGGTGGAGCATGAGACAGACAACCAGGGAAACGAATAGGGATAGGGACTCAGGTGAAGAGGAAGGAACGGGGGAGGAACCGAGGAAGGAAAGGGCGAATGGTAGCTCTCTCCTCTCTGCGGCTTTCTCAGCCAAGCAGAGGGGGAAGCAGGGAAACAGGGAGCAGGGACGACGTGGCGTGTCTGGACACACTTGGGCAGTTACAGCTGTGGGGGAAATCATACAATGTATATATTTGTAAACACACAAGAACTGCAAAGTCCGTATAATAAAGTACTTTCAATCGTTGTATATCTTTTTCCATTCCTGAAACCGTTCCCATTCTGATCCTTGCTCCTCCACAAGTTACTAATTTTTTCTTATAACTTTACTGGTGTACTTCAGCTGAGAAGGCAGTTCAATACTTTTTGTGATTGACACATTCTCTAGGTTTATTTACACCATATTTTCTGTTCTTTTCCTAGTAAATATTTTTAGAACAGCCACTGCTGACCTAAATGCTTATTGCTTTTTTTTCTGCCCCATTTCTTTTATTAATGTGTCCGCTCCATCCACTTATGGTGCTTTATAAGAGTGTTTTTATAATAGTTTTTATCATTTATTGCAGTTTTTAAAAAATTTCTTTTGTATTTCCTTTATGCAGATGTACCAGGGGTAAGGCCATGTTTTATGAAAACTACTGGTATTGCTAGTGATTGTTGACATTATTGCCACTATTATGTATATAATTTGCTACAGATATTTATTCAAAAAACACTGATACTTTCTTCCATATATAGGAAGATTTTATACATATATATATGAATATAATTTTTATATATATATTATATATATATATAAATGTTCTAGCTTATATGCATCTGTGTTTGGTGTTTCTCAACCAGTATGTGTTTCCCTGTATGTGAAAATAAGAATGTTGCATGATATCTGGCTCACCACTTCCAAGAAAAATACATTACACATCAAATAGTGTGCAGCAAAAATATAGTAGTTTACAACCTGTGTCAGCAAATAATGCCTAAATCCAGCACTAATGCATTCCTAGGGGCATGAATTTTAGAATTAGAGCATAGCAGTTTTGTATTCTGTAAAGCAAATGCTTTTAAGCGTATCTTGCATCCTTTTTTATATAATTAAGAGAAACAAAGCAACAAAAAATCATGACCATTATGAAATGATAATTAAAAGTAATAGACACAAGATAACAAATCGTCAGTTCAAGATCATTGCTGTGCTTTGAACTAGTTGATGTTGTCCCTCTAATTAATACCATATCATGTTTCCATGCTTCATGTATCTAATTGCTGTTCCAAGTAGTCTTCATCCATTCAACCCCTTCCCTCAGGGGTTAACAATTTTAGTTTCAGTGTGTTTTGAATGACAGTGTTCATATTCTAAACTCAAAGGGCATTTTCTTCTTGCTGTGAGTTCTATATGAGCTTTTTTTTTTTAACAAGGTAAAAGGATACCTGTGGTTTTACTGAAATTGTATAAATTTCTGAAATCCCTTTTTGTAATACAACTGAGCTAATTTTATTTGGACACTAGCAGGTGCTTTGGTCAGAGACACATATTTGCAGGCATACATGGGAAGTGTTCTAACAACAGCATTTCATCAGTTAGTAAAATATTTCCATTCTTACACATAAAACATAAACATCCTAGTTTTACATAAAGTGATGGAATCTTTGTCTTTCCATGAACCTGCATAAGAAGGTAAGTGCTCAGGGGCTTAAACACTCACTGAGATAAAAATGCAACAGTATGAAACATCAGAAGATGGAAAAAATAGGAATTTGAGCAGAGAAATTGCAGAAGGTAAAGAGGAAATAAGATCATATCATTATAGTACCAAATTGAATGTAATCTCAATAATATAATGCCCACCAGAAGAGAAATTTCTGACCCTCATACACTTGGATGAAAGGAAAAGTACGTTCAGTGTAATGTTTTCAGGGGACAATGCAAAATACTACCCATTCCAAACCGACAAACCTCTGTTTAACACAGATTTCAAACAGCACTTACTATTTTAGTCAAGCTTCTAAGTTTGAATTCAACTATGAATAACACTTTAAGCACGTTTGTGTCTACTTACCACAGAGTATAGTATTAACCAAAAAGACATTCTCAGGCTCTTATAGACAAACAAAAACCATTTTCATTTGTGTTGGTGAAACACATATGCAAGCACTCATACATACTCATTACACTCCTTTCTGCAGCACTGCCAAGTCTTAAAATTTTTTGGAAATACTTCAGTGTTTTTACTTCTGGAAGATTTCATGGTATGATGAGACTGATTCATGAACTCTGAGAGCTGTTCACACCAGGCTGATATAGTTCCAGTCTACATCAGTAGAGCTGTGCAGCCCTCACTAACTTGTGCAACCCTCACTAACTTGTGCAGCCCTCACTAAATTATGCAGGCAGGGAACAAGCACTGTTCTGCCCAGTTTGAGTTGGGTGAAGGATGGATTGTCATGGGAAGGAAATGCCTTTAGACATGTTCATTAGCTCTACAATTAAGCAATATATTGTCAGTTTCTCCTAACTTCAGTGCTGTAGTTCTTTTGCCCAAAAAGTTTTATATTGTGTTCTGGACTGTCATGGTTGAGATAAAGACAGTTTAATAGGTAAAGCAAAAGCTGCACACACAAGCAAAGCAGATCAAAGAATTCATTCACCACCTCCCATGGGCAGTCAGGTGTTCAGCCATCTCCAGGAAAGCAGGGCTATAACACATGTAATGGTGACTTGGGAAATGCCATCACTTTGAATGTGACCTTCTTCCCACAGCTTTATATGCTGAGCAGGATGCCATATAGTCTGGTCAATTGGGGTCAGCCCTCCGTGTCCCCTCCCAACTTCTTACACACTCCCAATCAACTCTCTGGTGTGGTGTGGTGAGACACAGAAAAGGCCTTGACTGTGTGTAAGCGCAGCAGTAACAAAAACATCCCTGTATTATCAACATTGTTTCCAGAACAAATTCAAAATATAGCCCCATACTAGCTACTGTGAAGAAAATTATCTCGGTCAAAATCAGCACATGATTCAACAGTGGAAAGGGAAGGCATGATATAGTGAGCAATATCCAATTGAGTAGCAACACATTTTGTCTTGTTGTGCTTTAGAAAGTTCAGGGTAAAAGAAAAAGGCACCTGGAGAAAGGGGACAGGTAGATATACAAGAGGAGGAAAGACAGCTGAGGGGAAAGAATCAGTAGAACTAGGACACCCAGAGGGAGAGTCTGGTCCACACAATCTAGGCATCACACCAATGTGTAATATCAAAGTAGACTTTCCTTTATACTCGACTCCAGCAAGTCACCTAGTATTCCTGGCTTTTGAGGTGGCTCTGTCAGATTGGAAAGAATTTTAGAATTTATATGTCCACTTATAGTCTACTCCATGTGTCCATGTGAATGTGTATATCTATAAAAATAGCTCTTTCTTTGTCTAAATACATACATGTGCATATATCTGTGCATGCATGATCAGTTTTCTCATAGCTTCTGCAGACAACAATTCTTAATATAAGAAGCATCTAATAAATTAGAAAGGCACATCTCTCTCCCCATTTACTAGTGAGTGTAGATGACTAGTTTTAACTAAGTACCTAACCATTTCTTAGTTCAAATTAGCTGTAAGGATATAAACTGAGTTCAGACTCTTAACTAGACAAATTGGTACATCTGTATTTTTATTTAAACAGTTGTGAAAGAGCAGTTCTAAATTTCTGCTCAGTAGATAGGAATAATTGTTTAGGATTTATGAATTTGCACTGGTGTAAAATGCAAAACAATTCAGAAGCATAACTTATTTTTTCAACTGTTACACTGCTGTTCACAAATAGATTTCTTCTGTTTCATTAAAGTTGTTTTTGTATTAAAATTGTAAAATATCAGACATAGTGGTCTTTGGAATTAGTTACTGAAAATAAGATTAATTTCTTGTGTAGCTGATATAGCTACCACTTATATGTCTTTCTTCCACTAAAATGTCTTTGTAATAAAACTTCGTTTTCTTTACATTCTATTTCTGAATATAATGCAGAAATCTAAGTGGATACACACTAAGAAATGAACCTACAAAGAAGTCATCATATGATAGGAAGAAGCACAGGCTGTAGTTGAAACCAGACAGTGATAATATTGTGATCAATTCTTCTATACAATTAATCAAATTTTGTGATTATGACCATATTAGAAATCAGTTGTCAGCTACTATAGATTTTCCAATGAGAAAATGTATAAATCATAGGTGAAAAGAACAACTAAATGGAAACTGAGCAGAAATTACAAGGTAAAACTTGCTGCTTGAACTGATCATTGCTACTCTCACTTTAAAAAAATAAATGGCTTATAGCAGGAATTCTGCCTCCCTTTCTTTTTATGAACTCTATTTTAGACACCTTTATATGGGAGCCCTACAGAGACATGTACCCTTTTCTGAGAGCTGAGAGGGATAAGGAAGGGATAAGTTTTTACTGGCTTGACACCAACAACCTCAAAAAACAAAGAAAAAAACCCCAACAACAAATAATGCACATGCAGCGCATAAAGAGCTCTCCCAAAGACATTGGAAAGACTGAAAATCCACAGAGACTTTAGCTTGATGCTTATCAGACAATGCTGTCCAACTGTTGATGGCGTAATGCAATAGGGACGACAGAAGGATTCTCATATCTTCACCAGAGATAAAACTTTGTACTACTTTTTTATCAATATCTGACATAAGATAACACAGCTTGGCTATAGCATGAAACTGAGTGCAATGTAGATAAATCCTAAACAGCTTCCAGAGTATCCAGTAGTCCACACAGTGCAGAGCTGCAGCAGACAATTGTGCCAAATTGGGTCCCCAAAACAGAAGAGTACTGTGTCTGCAGCAACCAACTGGCCTCTTGTAGCTCAGATATAACACCAGAAATGTGCTAGATTATTATGGAACAGAAAACTTAATTTCTATAATTGTAAAATACAAATATTTTATCTGAAAAACTAAAATGCTTGGCAGATTGAAGTACTTCATTCAAAGATGTTTTAAAACTGAACCAGAGTCTTGAACCACTGAAATAATTCGGATTTTAAAAAGCAGCTGCATTTTTCCATTCTGTCTTGGCTCTACTGCCTTATTAAATTCCCATCACCACTTTATCATATAAAGTTGCAGTAACAACAGTTGAAGACCAGATGAAGCTTAACTGAAGAGGCAATAAAAATAGGAGTGAATGATGGGTTGGGATACTCACATTTCAATTAACAGTAGCCGATCAGAAATGTGAATGCCACACCCTGACATAAACAAAGTTTTTTCTTTAGACTTTATTGCAATGCTTTTATGTTTTTTTTATTTTTAATAGCTTACCATAAAAACCTAAGCTAAAATAAATGTGTTATGAAAAGCCACAGAGAGATCAAAACAAAATGGAAGTTGTTTGTATTACAACTGCAGCAAAATTGAGAATGCATGTTGAGTCAAATGTACCAGAGCAGGAGACAATACTTTTATGTGTGCAGAGGGGCTTAAAAAATTTTTTGAGTTAAATGTTCAAGCATTTGAAAAACAGCAAATCATTCTAGTTTAAAAATGTCTGAAGCTATTACTCTCAGTTCTGCCCCTCAAATTACCCCAAATTTTCTCTGTTCCATAAATACGCATCAGTGCCCTGCACACTGATAGGGACAAAAATAGCTTCATTTCCTACTGTTTTTTTTTTTTTTTCAGTCTTCATTCTTTCCAGCCTCATTGCAACTGGATGGGCAAAAGTCAAATCCAATGGAAACCAAGAACAGAAGTTTTTGCAGAAACTTCATGCTTATTAACTGGGTTTTTGCTTACCTGGTTGCAAACTCTTAGACAAGTAGAAATCAGTTTTGTGGATTTGAGTGTATGCTTATCTTTACAGATTAAGCCACTAATTTCTGTAAAGTTTTTCTCAATATCTTAATTTTCTCTAGGTTGAGAAACAGCCTAGAAGAGTCAATGCTGCATTCAAAGTCACAATGGTTTAGGTAGAGGATCAATGCTAGAACTTGCAAATACTTATTTTACAAATGGGGATTCACTATATAACAGTACATAAATGTGACCTGTACTAAATTTCTTGTATATACTTACTTTAAATAAGCAAATTGTCAGGAGAGCTTCCAAAAAAACTATAAAGCAAACTATAGAACTGAAAATGTTTTTCTTAAGGATAATCCCCACCCCGTCTCCTCATTTAAAGCTACTTTTGCCTGGAGTTTTATTTGTATCCTACAGTTAAAAAATTTCTGGGAAGAGATTTTATCCTATCGACACTACTTTTGTATTGAAGATTTAAACATACTGGTAATCTGACTAACAATAAAAGGAGTCAGTGATCTAGTCACACCAGCAAACATTTCAAAAGTAAAGAATAAATGATTGTGACAAAGATAAAAATAATAGATCTTCATAGAAATAAAACCCCAACAAAATATAAGCATGTGCAATCAACTGTTAAATTCAGTTTGTTTGTTTGACAATTTTGTGTGTTTGTTTGTATTTGATGGCAGACCATGGCCCCGTTGTGAACCCTTTCTCAATGTTGTGGATTAGAAAGAGATACCAGGAGTCAACTTCTAGTGTCAGAGGGACCTCTTAACTCAAGGAAAGACTCACAAATTAACCCCCGTCTGATTCTGACATTTGCTTTCTCCTTCATATAAAAAGAGACGCAGGGCATGGAGAATCTGTATTTCTAATAAGACTTTAAGCATTATGAACCCTATTATTTTCTTTAATTTTGATTTACTTTTCAAACACTTTGGAAATTTTTATATTTTAGTCAACTTATGTGGGCTTATGCTTAACTTTGCAGACATCTTGTATATACACACTCTTCCTTCTCATCACTTCCAAAGAAAGATCCTAGCAAAATCACATCCTAACTGTATAATTCTGACAAATTCTTTATCAATGAAATAAAGGTATTCACAACAAACCAGCTGAGTACAAAATGAGTATGGCTTCTGATAGATATACTAAACCTGTAGATCTATCCATTGGGAAAGAATGGTGATGTTGAGAAAACTGTGATAGAGAAAAAATGCAACTTGCCCATCCTTGTGACTGACTATCTTGCAGACATTCCCATCTCCAGCACAACCATCTGTCCTTCTTTTTATTTCCAGCTATTTCCATTTTGCTCACTGTAGTGTAGATTTTGAGCCCATTATTTTATGACTAGTAAGGGTCTTCAAATTTTTCCAACATGTGGACCATATTTTCAGAAAGTGGTTGTCTAATGGACACTTGCCTTAGCTGTGATCAATAACAACCTTAGGACGCCTGTAGAAATGGCTTACAGGGATAAAGAAGTTAATCAAGCTCATATGTAATTGAGGTATATGTGTTTTATCCTTACATAACAAGTTAGCCATACTGTCTGATTTTGTTCATTTTTTAATCTCTCACTCCCATCTGCTCTATTTCTTTCTCTTTTTTTGTTCCCCATATCCTGAATCTTCACCATCTAATCTTTGTCTTCCACTTCACTTTCTTAGTGTCTTTTGTTTTTTTCTCTTCAGCTGCATCAGTGGAATAAAAAAGCCTCTTTTTTTCCCCTTCTATTTCATCTGTGTTATGCCAGAGGTTCTGATAAATAAACTACCCGAATGCATGGATGAAAAAGGGCTTAAAACAGGCCTTCTCACCGTTCAGTTCTCTGGATAAATATGCTTTAGAACACTTTTTCTCTGAGTGTTTATTTAAAGATATTTTATTATATTATTAAGGAAACGAAGCCATCAAACCCGTATTTTCATTATACTCTCAGTGATTTTACATCTTCAGGGATTCAGTATGTTCAGACTATAGGTAAACACTATGGTGACTCCCAGTATATGACTAAGTAATCCAAGGTAAACACAGTAATGATTCTCTCACAGTTGAAAATGAGCTTCTACTGAGCAAAAATACGAGCAATAGTCTATCTCAGCTGCTCTGGAGGAACTAATCTCACTTCACTGGTACTGTGGGGAGCCATGGCAGCGTAGCTCTCTAAGTCAGACACTAGGTTCATAGAACTGGTTCTGCCCAAGGCATGAAACAAACTCATGGGGTAAGACCCTGGAGCTATAGGCTGTGCACAGTATGAAAGCAAAAATATGAAAACAGAGGGACACACAACATGTTATTCAATCCTAAGGAAAGGATTATCATATAAACTCACAGACTATTCAAATGAGGTGAGCATAAAGGTTTTCATAAAGCAGTACAGGGCTGTGTTTCAAGAAAACTGCCCAATGATTTTGCTGTGGATTTGTCAGAGGGTGATCATGGCAAAAAAAATCTAAACTACTCAGAAAAGGTATCTCACAAACCCATAGCAGAGGATTACTAAGCAACAGACACAGCACCAAAACAATTGCAGTGCAAGTGATGTAGAATTTCTTGATGCACACTCAACCCAGCTGTGTGATACCTGTTGAGTGGGTCTGATGTGTTTTCATCATTGCACCCTTTTCATGCTGGCTCTGCAAACTCTATCCTCAGGGCCTATCCCTGTGAACTCAAGCATTCGTCTGCACCCCTTCTGTGAACACAGAGATTAGAATAGCTGAAGAAAGTATCAAATATACCTCATGGACAACAAAATAAAAAAAAAATTAGCTATTTGTATGGATTGATATTTACAGAATCTTGGTATTGAACAATTAGAAAAGCTGTTTTTTGACTACAGATGTGTTTGTAAAAACTTTTATTAAAATATTACATTTTTATATAAAATTCTGTTCTTTTGTGTCCAATTTAATTGTATGTGAGTAGATAAGGAACAATAAATTGTTGATAATGTTCATTAAAAGTACTTTTCCATAGCCACTGTATGCCAGATCATTTGTAATCTTTCCTACCCACTAGTCACACAGTATGATACTGCATTCTGGGAATTAGTTATGCATGACATGGTATGGCAGAATACATTTTATAGCAGTATTGGACAAAAATTTGTCCCCAATTACATCTACACCAATCCAATCATGGGTAAATAAGAGAAGAATGTCATTTGGTGTATTTGTCATTGTGGTCAGTGTCATTATTAACTGAATCTAGAGAACCATCAGCAAATTTGCAGATGACACCAAGCTGGGGAGGAGTGTCGATCAGCTGGAAGGCAGGAGGGCTCTGCAGAGGGACCTGGACAGACTGGAGAGTTGGGTTGATTCCAACAGGATGAGGTTCCACAAGGCCAAGTGCCATGTTCTCCACTTCGGTCACAACAACCCCCTGCAGCGCTACAGGCTGGGCACAGAGTGGCTGGAAAGCAGCCAGGCAGAAAGGGACCTGGGAGTTTGGATTGATAGGAAGCTGAACATGAGCCAGCAGTGTGCCCAGGTGGCCAAGAAGGCCAATGGCATCCTGGCCTGGATCAGGAACAGTGTGGCCAGCAGGTCCAGGAAAGTGATTCTTCCCCTGTACTCAGTGCTGGTGAGGCCACACCTGGAGTACTGTGTCCAATCCTGGGCCCCTCAGTTCAGGAAGGACATTGAGGTCCTGGAGCAGGTACAGAGAAGATCAACAAGGCTGGTGAAGGGACTTGAGCACAAGTCCTGTGAGGAGAGGCTGAGGGAGCTGGGGCTGTTCAGCCTGGAGAAGAGGAGGCTCAGGGGAGACCTCATCACTCTCTACAGCTCCCTGAAAGGAGGTTGTAGCCAGGTGGGGGTTGGTCTCTTCTCCCAGCCAGCTATCAGGGAGACAAGAGAACATGGTCTTAAGCTGTGCCAGGGGAAGTTTAGGTTAGATATTGGGAAGAAATTCTTTACAGAGAGTGTAATCAGGCATTGGAATGGGCTGCCCAGGGAAGTGGTGGATTCTCTGTCCCTGGAGGTTTTTAAGATGAGACTGGATGTGGCAAGTGGCACTTAGCACCATGGTCTAGTAACCACAGTGGTAGTGGATCAAGGGTTGGACTTGATGATCTTGGAAGTCCCTTCCAACCTGGTTGATTCTATGATTCGGTGATTAAATTTAATTTACTTTCTATCCTAAAGGGCTTTCTGAGAGAGTTTTTGCTTACCTTTTTCCCTTGGGTAGTTCTGCTGTTGCTAGTCACAAAGTATTCCTACTTTACTTTTTGCTCTTTCCTTAAGATCTGGTTGATTTGCTCTGTATGGAATCAGACATGTATACATCTCTGAGGTGGCTCTGAAATCTACTATATGCATTCCTATTGTGTCCAACAGAGATGTGAATCCACAGAATTGTCCCACAAGCGTGTGCTGTAGTATCTAGAAAGGCACACTAATTAAAAACCCATTATAGGTACAGTTATGTAAGACAAGAAAACTTCACATCTATAGTTTCCCGCTGAAAGAATATTTTATGTAATACCAGGAACTTTTAAAATTTACTATACAAAGGGGAGAGAAGGTGGAGAAAGTGTGATTTAGAATCATATGGTCATAGAAACATTTTAGTTGTAAAAGGCCCTTAAGATCATCAAGTCCAAACATTAACTGAACCCTATCAAGTCCTAAGCACCACATCTACACATCTTTTAAATATCTCCAGGGTTGGTGATTAACTTCCCTGAGAAGTCTGTTCCAACACTTGAGTATTCTAGATATTTTTCCCAATATTTAATCTAAACCACCCCTGGTGCAAGCCGAGGATGTTTTCTCTTATCCCATCAGTTATTATTCATGAGAAGAGACACTCACCTCACTACAATCTCCTTTCAGGTAGTTGTAGAGAGAGATAAGGTCTCCCTTCAGCATCCTTTTCTCCAGGCTAATTTTCAGACTGTCATAAACCAGGAGAATTTTGTCCAGAAAAACATTTATCAACACACAGAATTTAAAATACTTATCATTGTACATATAACAAAAATTATATTTATCTGCTCTATCTTTTTCAATAAGGAATTGTTTTTTTAATCTAGAACTAAAAAGTGTTGGTGATCTCACCTTTTGAGCTTATTCTATGTGAGCCTTTTCAAAAGCCATCACTTAACAAGCCTTGGGAGAATTATCTACAGCGATAAGAGCAGGTCAGAATTTTCTGAGAACTCCAGGAAGACAGGGGAGTTCTTAGGAAAAGTCTGTGAGCACCTTTTGACAAGCGAGGGAAACTAAGCTGTGCTAGGTCATATTTACCTTAGTGCTGTATGACATTTTGTAGTTTGGGACATTTAGGTCGAAAAACATTCATCATCAAACATTTCAGTGGTGTTTCTTCTCAGAATGTGGTGACCCATACCATTAAAACATCCATAGCACTGAGGTGAAGAAAAGCAAAGCAAAAGTATATCTCCATTCAGGAATGAAGTGATAGGGCTTTAGCTATAAACTCAGTTCTGGTCCCATATATCACGATTCCTCTCTCAGGTGTACTTCAGAAGCTTCTTTCGGATAAATACAGGAATGGAAGCACTGTGACTTGCAGTGTAGCTGTTTCAAGAAATAGTGTTGAAAAATATGAGTTGATTATCTGAGCAAGAGTGAATGCAGCATGAAGACACTTATGACACCGAAAACTTGAGAGAAAACAGCAAAAAACAAAGAGCCTAGACCAGGCCCTACATCAACAGCATCTACACAGAACATCAGATCTCTTCATAAGCCCGCAGAAATTTCCTTTTGTGGGATAGGAAGTCAAAACCTCTGGTGGTGTTTTCACAGAGAGAATAGAGCACACCCAATAGCTGAATAACATCTACATGACCTGGATACTCAACAGAGAAAGAGATCTCACCAGCAGGAAAGATCAGCAACTGAGTACCTTTTTCTACCCATATAATTTCCAAGATAGATCACAGGTGATACCTTTTACTACTATCAATTTCTATTAATATTTTAAAAATTTATTTGTATTTTACTTATATAAGTATACTATATAAGCCCTTTCTTCCCATAAAAGGTAATTTTTTTGAACGGATAAAGAAATAGTTTCCCTCAAAAAAAAAAATCAGAAACAAAAAAACCCCAATCAAACAAAACATCAAACCCTAGCTGCTAAAAAAATTCTACTCTATCTTCCTACTTTTCCTGGTGAGAACTGGGCGTGAGACACTGGATTATTATATTAATTATTGCCTCAAACCAACTCAAGAGTGTGTGTGTGGGGAGGGGAAGGGACAAGTTGAATTTCACGAAGGTGAAGTGGTGCCCTGCTCCATACCTCAGCCCTGGGGCAGCTGTCAGTCGCTGGACACTGGGAGCACTGCCCACACCATAGCCCCTGGGACCCCAAGATGGCTGGCACACTGAAAGTCCCACCTGGGGGAGGGAGGTGGCCATAGGGGGCCAGAGCAGATAAAACCAAAGACGTGGTATCCATGTAGTCGTGGCCCTGCCATTTTCTGGGCTCCTGGTAGATGTTGGATCTAGGGTGGTAGCTATAATTCTCTTTTTCTCTCTCTTTGTTCACTTCTTCTTCTTCTTCCCCTAATCTCCTGTCTTGATATTTGGGTAAGTTAAAACTGGATGGGTTGAATTTTGCTAAGTTGTATGGGTTAGCATGTGATAAGTTGGTGCTGTGTGGAATGCTTTATTTTGTTTGAATGTTGCCCCTTAAACTTTTGCCAAGTTCCCTTATTTTCTAAAGTTTGTCAGTAAAAGTGTGTTATTTCACCATCTGAGACATGTGTGCAGTGTCTTCTCCCGTGCACTCTCTCGAGGCAAAAAAGAACTGAAGGCCCTTTCAATGAATCCTGCAGGCGGATTTTTTGGAGCCTTTTATATTTTCACAGTAAAACCCCTTCGATGAGATCGTAGGAGCGAGCCCGGGGTCTTACACTAGGGTTTCTATTACTGAAGTTTTTCTGTTACAGACTCCCAGAAACAGGTTTTTTAGAATTGAGCAACCTCTGGTAGAACTGTCACAGAGACAAGAGCTACAGAGTCATAGAGTATTCTGAGTTGGGATGGACCCATGAGGATCATAAAAAAGTTTAGATTTTTTTTTTCATTAATTTGTGTAGCATTACCTCCAAGCTTTGAATCTTGTTAAGAATTTCTTTCTAGTCCAGAGGACCCCTTGATATTTCATATTGTCTATTTGTGCAAGAATTTATAAAGAATGATGCCACTGCTCTTCAGTAGTACATATATTTCACACAGAAGATGATCTTCCAGGTTGAAAGGCTGAGGGCAGATTTTATGGTCATTTTAAATTTAAACTACACAGAAAGCTGTTACAGAGAGTCAGTCTACAATAATTAGATGAGGGAGCTTGAGGTTGCCACAGAGATCTGTGTCCTGTTCCACATACATTTGCTGCTGTCATAAAGGTGGATTTAAGATTTTGGCACTTCCAGCACCTTGCTCCTGTTTTTCACTGCTATTTACCATTCTTTTAGTAATGTTAGAACTACTTTTTGTGCTCCTGAAATATAATTGGAACTGTTTTAGTAGCCTTTGTTAAGAAAAAAACAAGAGATTAGGAGAGATATAAAATAAGTAATTGGGAGGAGGTGGATTTCATAAACTAAGTCAAATTCCCAAAGGTTTTTTATGTTGGGTGACACCTTAAGATGTTCCAGTAGCAATGAAGATTCCAGGGTCACATTTCCACCTGAACTCTTCAAGTTTTCCTGTGATATATATTTAGGGATGAAGGTGCAAAAAGAAAAAAGTACTTTATTACAGATTGTATATCATGCTATTGTGGTGAACTGAATTGGTCTGGCCTTTCTTAAATGTGCTTTCCCCAAAGCGACACCACCTTGGCTGAGAGGCTTAGCCGTGACTGGTGGTAGGTCTGTTGGTCTTGGCTGGAATTGTCTATGTCTGGCACCAGGCAGCCCAAGTCTGTCTTCACAGAGCACACCCTTGCAATCCCTTAACTGCCATCATTTTGTCATCAATAGATAATACATTTATCCATAAGCCTTGGGGGGACAACGATGTTGAAAGAAACAGAAAAGGAAAAAAGAATACACTAATAGATGAAAAATTTATTGGGAGGGATTTTCTTTGTTATTGAAAATTTATGCTTAGCAGCATACTGTCAAAAATACTTAAAACAGTGAACTGAGAGTAAGGATCTGACAGATCCAGAGGTCTGGAGTTATTTCCTGTAATTTTTTTCACTCCATCTTGTCAGTAATGATATTCCTTTTGTCTCTTATGCAGTGCTAATACACCATTGATTCCTCACAAAAAGGATTCCTTTCCTCATTACAAGCTTTAATGTGCTTTAGGCACAATTGTACTCCCTGTCCTATGTAATTCTGGCTTGTGTTAGCTGGTGGGTATGGGTCCTAGAGAGCCACTGCATGGTCTGTACTCTAGCAGTCATCAGAAACTCATCAGCAAGATTAATAAATTTGGCTTTTGCAAGTAAATGCTACCTCTTCATTGCAATACTCACTGTTATTTTAATGCAATCACAAGGCCAGAGGAATAAGGATTATGACAGTTCCTCTGGACTTTGTAAGAAAAGTTGCTTATTAATTATTTACAGTAGTATAGAATTAACCTTTTTCATTATTAAGCTCCAGATATTGTAATGCTTCGAATCACCTGGAGGAAATTGAAGACTTTATCCAAGGGACAACACCTATAAAGGCCAGGTTGGATGGGGCTTTGGGCAACCTGGTCAAGGGGTCATGTCCTTGCCCATGGCAGGGTGGTTGGAACAACATGGTCTTAAGTCCCTTCCAACCCAAACCATTCTATAATTATATGATTCAATGACAGCAGGAAAGTCGCTGCCAGCTATCATTTTGATTTTTCTAATCTTCTAGACTTTAAAATGTCAGCCTTAGCTTTTCAAAAACATCTTCCTACTTTTAATGTGTATTACATTTCCAATTCCTTTTACCATAAAAATATATTTTGCATTACACAGTTCTTATTTTCACCTTTATAGATCAATTAGGTTATGCCTCTTCTCTATTCCCAGACAAAAGCCACAAAAGTGAAGTAATTTCCAAGTCAACATAGTATTTAAGAGTGTTTGCCATTTTACCCAAGTATAGAATGCTAAAAAAATAGATACAGAGGACCTTAAGAGAGATGAAGTTGGATTAAATCTGATCTGACTACAAAGAAGTATTTTGAAAATAATGAGGGGAAAAAATTGGTGTTAGAAATTTACTATTGATTGTCCTAGTGATGAATTAAGCAAAAAGCATAAATATAAGATGACTTGCTGTAGTGCAAAACAAAGTAATCAGGAAAATTCCAGAGCTGACACAAAGATGCTAACTGATTCCAGTGTACTCCAGTATTCTCTAGAACAAAAAAAAAGAGGCTTTGCCTTAGCCAATATTTACACTTGAACTGTAAGAGTTGGCCAATTTAATGCACTAAGACTATTTATTAAAGCTATATGGAATTTTTCAGTGAAATTCCAGAAAACTCTGTATTGCCCAAACTGTAGTTCCATTCCAATGATTATTTAATTATCCATACAGAAAGGAACAAGCTGGTACAAATGAAGAGAAGATACTGACCCCAAAATAGCTAGTAAAAATCTGGCTATGATGTTCACTGGGCTGTGGAAAAAATGTAGAAAAAAAATGGCTCTTAACTTTTATTTCTCACATCGTAGATAAATGACCAGATCCTTTGATTATTGGACATTTCAAGGTGAATTTCTATTTCACTGTAAAATCCAACCTGCACTGGAAGAGTTTCATGAATTAGCATTTCCCAATGAAAGCCTTTTTCAGTGTGAAAGTCCTAGTGTATTTTAGTTCAGAGCATTAAGCAAGAACATGCAACTTGCAGCATCAATGACTATTCATAAAGAATACATCAGTTGTTTGTGGAATACTTCAGGATTTACAGCACTAACTTGGGTTTCAGATTCCTACTCCATATATTATCAGCAATGAGTTTCTCAGAAAAGCTCATAAGAAGTATTTATGTTCCTGACTCCTAAATCCAACCTTTCTAGATCCATTTACAACAATTCAGAGCTTCTCAGAGCAACTTCGAGAGCAAAGTAACCTCATGTTTTTACTTGTCAGTGCCAGAGTGCCTTCCAGCCTAGTTTGAGTTAATTTTCTGTTCAAGGTCTCACTTAGCTGGCTACCCCTGAGAGCATGCTCCCTATAACCCAATCCCTCTGTATTTAATGGAGATTGACAATATTTGCTGGACTTTCAGAAATTATGAAGTAATAAATGTTTTCAACTCATTCACTTCTTAATGAGTACTAGTGCTCTATATGTCCCATATTCACCAGATGGCTTTATCTCCAATACAGAAAAGAGAGCAAGTGTAAAGGGCTTGTTTCAGAGTAACTTCAGAGGGTCAAGGGGATAAAAACAGCTTGAAAAAAATCACCAGAAGGGCAGAGAAGCAGGCTGGGTTTGACAAGAGTTCTAGCAGCTGTCACAAGTTGGGGTTTCAGAAGGATTAAAACAGGTGGATTGTCCTCAGTTTTGGGGGTATTGTAAGACTGCTCAGGGGAAAGCATGGCCTGGAACGAATATGCCTAATGCTAAGCCACAGAAATCCTCTCTTCACGCCACTGCACCAGAGTGTCCTTAGGGGCTGTGTTAAGAACTGACTGTGCCTGGGTAATTTATAGATGTAGTTTGGTGTGACCTTAATACCAACAGAGAACTAGAATATGCAATCTAATTTAATTTTGAATCTTGTACAGACTTCACTGTAGACAAAGAAGTGTAGTATTTAGCTGGCAAATGAAGCCTAAACCTGTGGAAAATCAAGTCAGTGAATTTCTTAATGACATTTTCCACTTCCCCAGTGACCTTTATCTGATGGTCTAAAAGCACTTTACAAAAACATAACATTTCTTACAACCAAAATTAGTTGGAAGATTATGTTATTTTGTTTCTTTCCCTGTGGAAAATGTTGACTTCTCCCTGAAAAAATGAAAAACTTAAAAAACTCTTGAATAAAAACTTTTTGCTTGAAATAAAAACTCCAGGTTTAAAGATGATGTAGATTTTTGGTGAAGTCATATCTGCAATCCCTCATTCTCCTATTCTCTTGTATGAACTGTGTTTGGTATTAAAACTGTATCTTTTGTTGGGCTCCAGGTTCTCCACTTCCTCAGAAGCTCTAGGAGGCTCTTAGACACCTCTGACTATGCTGCATAAGGACAAAAGTGATAAATAATGTGTGGAGCCACTATTTCATACTTAGAACCACTTTTCGCTTTCTCATAAGCACAACTTCCAAATAGTTATTTAAGTTATCAAAAAAATTCCTCATAGTTTTATAATTTGATACCAATGGTGGTGGTCAACAGGATTATAGTGACTCCCTCTAAATACCTACAGAGAATGCTTGAGAAAAGTGAGACAGTTTCATAAAATGTGCTATGTATGTTTTTTGTCCGATGATTATAGCACTTCATCCTGCGTCTCTGAGAGAATGAGGTGCACTGAATGCCACAAACTATCATTTTATGTGACAGAGGTCTGCCAGCCCAATCTCTCACTTTTACCACTGTGCCACTTACTTATAGTCTGGCTTATGTCTAACCCACAGTACTTTTTTTCAAGATCATTGCAACTCAGCAGTGAAGACAGACATTGCCTCCTGTACACTTATCAGATCTTCCTGTTTCCACCACACACATTTTAAGATTGCTGGTGTGTCTTGTGTAATCATATTAAATAAAAAAAAAACAGGAAAAATAACACTGGAGGTGGAAAACACTGATGAATAAATTATAGACTAGAAAAGAATGGGACTGTTTCAGTTGGAAGGGACCTACAACAATCACCAAGTCCAACTGATTGACCAGTTCAGGGCTGATCAAAAGTTAAAACATGTTATTAAGGGCATTATCCAAATACCTCTTAAACACTGACTGGCTTGGGACACTGGCCACCTCTTTAGGAAGTTTGTTCCAGTGTTTGACCACCTTTTTGGTAAAGAAATGCTTGCTGATGTCCAGTCTAAACCTCTCCTGATGAAGCTTTGAACCATTTCCATGAATCCTATCATTGGATCCCAAGGAGAAATGATCAGCACCTCTGTATCCACTTTCCCTCCTCAGGAAACTGTAGAGAGCAATGAGGTCTATCCTCAGCCTTCTTTTCTCCAAACTAGACAAGCCCAAAATCTTCAACTCCTCCTCATAGGACATTCTTTCCAGTCTTTCCACCAGTTTTGTTACCCTGTTCTGAGTGCATTCATTCATATCCTTCTTAGACTGTGAGGCCCAGAACTGCATCCAGTACTCAAACTGTGGGCTCTGACATTACTGGAATTATCTAGCTTCTGAAAGGAAAATTTGAGGGAATCAGCACAAAAGTTATTCAAAGACCACAAAGAGGCTCATGCAAGGTATTAAAAGAATGAGCCTAACTGAAGAAATGACATAACACAGTAGAAAACACTGAGATCTGCTAGGAATAGCAAAGATGTGAAATGAAAGGAAAATTGCAGCAGAGGTTAAGACAAATAACAAAGTTTTCTTTTTTTTCAAGAACGTATTGAACAAGAGGTCGTTGGAAGAATTCTAAGAGCCAGTCCAGGTAATTCACTGACTGAAGAGGCAGACATAACTAAAGTACAATCAAATAAATTCTTTGCCTCTGTTCACACAGAAGGTTTGGGGATGGATGTCAGAAACGACATAAATTTCCCAGGAGAGCAAGAAAAAATATCGAAGGAGGTAAGATTCAGCCAGAACAGGTGATCAAGGAATTAGAACATCTGAAGCATAACAGATCTCCAAGACCTGGAAATATACCCTAGACATTTCTAAAGAGAGTTGCAAAATAATGGGAGAAACACTTCCAGATGGAGCTGAAACCTTTTTGAAAACAAGGACAGCATGACTAGACTATATGAACAAATACAATTTGTACTAAATAAGGACAAAACCTGCTTCATTCTGCTCCAACGAGTGTGGAAAGTGCAATCACAGCTAAATCAGCATGGTATTCCCACAGCATAAACCCTGTGAAATCACTGTGGAAAGGAAGTTACTCAGAATACAAAAACATTTGATTTTTTTTTTAGGGTTTTTTGTTTCTTTGTTGTTAGGAGGAGTTATACATTCCAAGTCAGTAAGATTTACTGTACATAGGATTCATCTGAACAAAGATAGATTTCTTTACCTGTGCTGGTTTCTTACTGCTCAGTAAACCTGTGCTAATCAGACTGTGCTTTAGCTGTAACTATCTCTTCAATCAGTAAATTACATCTTAGCATGCTGTCATGCCTGACGTTACAGTTAGTGGAAAAAAAAGCAGGCACTTTTAGAGATTGAGTCCAGTCAGCCTGAAGCAGAAAGCTAAAACTGGGCAGTTAAAGCACACCTGAAGTGCGTGTCTAGTTCTCTTATTCGTCACTGAACAAATTTGCGGATAGTAGCTCACATGTCCATATCCATGTTGTAGATGTTTGCAAGTGGGTAAGGTGATTCTTACTGCAAAAGTGGGTAAGGTGATTCCTACTGCAAAAGTTTTGAACCTATGAAGTGTTTCAAGGGCAAAAGTTATTTCGGCCAAAAGCTTTTCCCTTATTCTTAGATCTTGTTGATGTGGTTCCTCACCCAATTCTATCTAGACTGTGAAAAATCAAAAATTTCATACTTAAAGTGATAGTAGTATGTAAGAAAATATTTTTCTAGGGAAGTAAGTTCTCATCATAGATCAGAACTCTTAGAAAGGGAGTAAATGACTATGTTTATTCTAGCCATTTTGTGCCTATCTGGTAGCATATCTGGGTGCTGACCATTATCATCTATGGTACTACATTTTAGAACATTCTTCAGCATTAGTTTGGTCTTCTTAATCTAGCACTTTTTCTGAACAATTCACAATTTATTTACTTTTAATGTTTATGAATACCCCTGAACTCATTTTATGAGTACAGATAGCCAGAAAAATCAGACTACAGGCTACATTATGAAAAATTACACTTAAGCAAACAATGACAATATAATTTCATTTTGATAGAGACATGGTGAAGACTGTGTTTGGTTCTTATTTTACTTGAACCAGCTCGAGCAGTGTTTTTGGAATGCAACAATGAGAACATACCTTTTTATTTATGCAGCACAAGCTGGTGTCTGCTGTGCTTGCAAACTCCAAAAGGGTCACTGTTATTGGGTCACTCCAAAGGGCATATTCAATGACAAGAAGAAAGGCAAAATCCAGATTGTAGTGGACAAAGTTGGGAGAGTGAAGACAAAGCAGTGGGAGCTGGCAGACAATGTCTCTTTTTTTGTCCCCTCCTGCAGTTTTCTTTCTTACATTTTCTGAGCTGCGTATTCACCTTGGTGGTTCTTCACTTCAGCCACCCTATAAAAAGGTTCTCCATTGTTCATGTTCTTTATGGAAGTGAGTGGAAAAGGATTTCCATGCTTCATAGCTCACCCTGCATCACTTCTGTGTGTGCCCCAAACAAAAATCAACATACCACAGAATCTGCATAATGATGTCTTTGGCAGTAGGTTAGGGAGGAAAGGCAAGCTTTCCTTGTCTCAGAGGAGCATCCTGAGTGCAGCACACCAGAAGTATGGAAACAACTGCAAGTTGATTATGTATTTTTTATGTACACACAAAAAAATATGCAAATTAGATTTTACCTGATGTGCCACCAAAAGAAAGAGAAAAAACCTCAGAGACAAACAAACAAACAAAAAATTGCAATCATATTTTTCATAAATCATATACTCCCATTCTCTATTATTTCAAAAGTTTAAGAAAACGAAACTCTAGTTTTTACTTTTGTGAAAGCTGCTCTCTTCCTTTTCCGTATTTTAACCTTTTTCTCTGGCAGATTCACAATTAGAAGGGAAAGGAAACAGATATATCGAGAAAATTAGTGTTTTTGTTCAATATCTTTTTTCAAAAATACAGATAAAGGATAAGATTTCACTCTATACTGTCACAGTAAAATGCTACAAAAAGCTTAGAAACATATTAGATATTCATATTGATAAGAAGGGTACTACAGCCAAGAATTGTATCTCCATAGAATCCTGAAAGTACTATTTCTCTGTAGTTACTAGAATTTACTTAAGGGGAAAAAAAAAAGGTTTTTTGAGTTGCCTTCAAATAGAAGCTGAAAGGTTACTACTTACCCTAAATATTGTCAGCCTTGTAAGGCAGTAAAATAATGTAATAAACAAGAGTTTAAAATACTCATATTCCTTCAAGATCATTGTTAAAGTACTTGCAACACCAATCATCCATCATCTCTCTCAAGTATATCTGAGTTTCATGCAGCATGGGGCTACAGAACTGTGTCATGAAACCCAAACAGCTCCTGACTTCTCTACGTGAACACTGGGGACACAAAGGGACTTGTCATAAACAGAAATTTTTCAGTTTGCTAAAATTTGGCATCTTACCTATCTTCTCTGATAGACTGTATGTCGTTTCCTGCTGAGTTAGGAACCAGTCATCATCCTTTGCATGTGTAGGCAAGTTTTATGGATTCTACTACTGCTGAGAGTTCAAATAAAATGCAATTGAAAGCCTTACTCCTCATCCTTTTCCCTCCATCTCTCTTTATGAAGCAAAATTATTCTGAGTGAAATCAGATCTGCACCTAAGTCAATAACAAAAGTCCTTGTTGACATCACAGAGGTGTGATTTTGCCCTTTGACAATATGAAACTGCATGAAAATCACTTGACATTTCTACAATTCATCTCTCCTTATTTAAAAATAGATAATAATAAACATTTCTTAGCATCGACTTAGAGAATTATTTCATGTCACCTATTGCAGGATTTAGTTGTCAGCACTAGAGTGTTGATCTTTTTCTAGCTGTTGCAGCTATTCACAATTTTGAGTACTGGAAATCAAAGAGGAAATGTTTTCGTAAATGTAATAAATAAAGGTAATGGTGCAAAGCTGTGAAGGTGTGCTAACATTAGTCTTGAGGAATGCACACCAGCAAAAAAACACTTGAAAAATCAATAGAAAGGTCTGACCTGTCTTCAGACATCTAAGTGAGCAATACTTTTGAGGGAAAGAACATAATTTGGAAAAGTCACCGTGATGATCCTGTGGCTCTTTCAAGTAGGGATATAAAATAATATACTTTATTTTGATCAGATTTTTCAAAATCCAAAGGCCTTTTCCTGTGTTCTACTGCTTGCAGAGTCATGTTTAAGCACTTACAGCAAATGCCTGATGGATTTTGCAGTCAGAGTCTGCCATCAGTTCATATATTTTTAGCAAAGTACACTGGTGATAGCAAGCTGTGCATAAACTATTACAAATTAATTTGTTGCTCTCTGCTAGTGACTCTGCTGGCTGTTGCCTCACAATATTAATTTTGGGGTTTTGTTCTGGCTTTAACTGTAACAATAATGTGAGAAGTTTAGACAGCAATTTAACCTAATATAATAACCAATTTTATTTGGTTTTTTTATCATTTTGCTTCTAATTGATTTTCCATTGTCCCCCAAATTTATGCATTTGTTATAGCATTAAAACATGAATGCTTATGATACTGGGACTGGTGCTACACCACTGAACAATCAGGTGAAGTGAAACAACGCACAGTGAGTATTGACTTGAGTGCAAAAATGTTATGCAATGTTAAGCAAGTTCAGAACCTCTTAATTATGCATCTCTAGCTGTTTATGGAAGAAAAAAAAATATTTTAAAAGTGGTTTAGATATCTAATTTCCTGAGAAATCAAGTGGAATGAAAAGATGGTTGGTGTTGAAATTCCTTTAACTCTTTGTGAAGAAACTTTTAAGAAAAATCAGTGAACAAGAGGACCATAAAAGGTCAGTAAAAATATTTTCATTATGCCTTATCTCCTGGTTCATTTATCTTGTTTTTTTTCCGTCTCCTGTTTTTCTTCCCATTTCTCTCATAATGTGTCTTAAAATCTTAAACATCTTCTCTCTAACTATTTATTAGGGATCCTACCAAATAGCTTCCTGTAGGATTTGAGGGTACAGAATCTTTAAATTATTTTCTTCCACAGCATTCTGTTAAGGAAGAAAGACATATTTACACTTCACATGTGGAAAACTAAAGCATTGAGAAGCTAATGAATAGACCAAAAATATATTTCAGGCATCAAAATTCAAATAGACATGTAATTTAGACATCATAATCCCCAAATTGTTATCCCTGAGACTCCCATCAGGCATATCTTAGAAATTCCCATATTTCAATGATTCTTTGTTTTGTGACCTTAAAAAAAAATCTTCACAGGTAACACATGTACTTTAGACATTTAAACTCAACATTTTTGAGCAACACATCACCTAGACATTAAATAAAGCTATTTAGAGACACTGGCCATTCTTTTCCTTTAATTCCATGGGGAATTTGATCTTACAGGCACTCTCAGATCAAGACAAATGTGCATATTAAAATTCTAGCATAGAGGACAGAACTTGAAAACAAACATAGTTGAAAGACCAAAAGATTAATTTTAACAGTGGGAATTTGGATCCTGTAAATTGATGCCTAATTCAAGAAGAGGTATCCAAACCCTACCAAAGTGACTGCAGTCAGATAGAGTGCAATCTTTCTAGTCTCTTCTTTGTCTAATATGGTGCTACATGAAAATAGCCAACAGATAAGCCATCCCACCTTTTAAAAGGACCTGATCACTTGGCACGGCTCTGACAAGTTGGTCTGTCTGTACTGGGAGTGCTCAGCCCAGGTTGCCCTTCTGCACACAGATGCCTAGAGTTGCCTTTCAAAAAAGGTCCTGAATCTTGAACCCCAGTCACACACACATCTCTCAGATGAAAAAAGATGTAGGATTTCAGTCATTCCATTCTTTCAGTGTCTCCCAGGGTGTACCTCATTCATACCGCTCCTTGGCATGTTAGGTGTTATGCCTTTCATTCCTATAAATGTAACCATCTAAACACTACAGCAATTATGTGGGTGAAAATGAGTTCATGCTATACTTAGCATTTGAAGCTCTGTAGATGAGGAACAAAGATATGGTCAGTTTTTTATGGGGTTTGTTAGTTGTTTGTTTTTTTTTCAGAGCTGGTTCTTAGATTTTATTTTTTGACCTTATTAGTTCATCTAGTTAATGAATAAATAAAAACAAATTATGAAGTGTTCATTTAGGTTCATGAGGTTTAAGCACTTGTATTTGCCAGGATTTTTGTCAGTTAGAACAAAGTGCATCTCAATATATTTCTCGTTAAATTTTTTAACTGTAGTTTTAATTAGCTCATGATAACTTTCATTATTTTAAGAGAATATGCCATAAGGTAGGGGTAAGGGCAGGTGGAGGGGGCAACATAATAGTGGAAGATCGATGATATAAATGGAATTTCAGAGAACTTTTTCCTCACTGAGGTAGCATCAATGTATTATTTTTCCACTTTTTTTGTTTTCTCTCTCTAAGGTGATCATAAAATCTCATATGCTATAATACAGAAATTCTCACTTTGGAAATTATTCCTTCAGAATATGAACATGCTGTTCTGAAAAGTTTGGGGTTTTTTTCCCTGGTACTATTAATTTACAATTACATGGGCAATAATAATGTTTCCTTAATTTTTTCTTCCATGCTTTACATATCAACAGCCTTTTTGAGTTAATAAGGCTGCACACTTACAACTCATAAAATATGAATCAGTGCTAGAGTATGTGCCTTTTGCTTTGCTGAATTTTTTCCTGCTGGTTTGGCAGAAAAACAGTTTGAGGCCTAGCTGCAGATAAAAGAAATAATTTTTTAGGCACTACATCTCAACCAGTTCATAATAACTGGTTGGGGTGAGAAAAGTTCAAGCCAAAAGCTGTTGATTTCCCTAGAGTCCATCAAAATGATAGATGCAGTGGTAGAAGATTACAGCTGACTGGGTTTAGTCCTCTCATCACTAGCCACAGATGGTATGTAATTTAGGGATGCCCATTTGGTAAAATTTACCAGTTTCTCTTGAGATCACACATACGGGTTTGCATTTAAAAAACAATTGTATCAGGAATAGCATTTCAAACAACAGATGTAAGTATTGACAGTGAAAGGATGCCCAAAAATAAAAACTATATTCACACCAGAGAATGGAAAGAACTTGTGTTATGCTTTACAGAACTCCCTTTGACATTTTAACTTTAAAAAAAAGAACAGAAAATGACCATGAAAATCAATGAATGCAACACTTGCCAAACTTCCTAAATTAGATATGAGCTGCTGTCTTTATAGTTTATGACCTTCAAGCATTTGACATAATATTTTTTTCCCCAACTTCATATTTCAAAGCCACACTCTCAAATCCTCACATAACAAAGAATTGACTTCGAAAGAATTATGAGTTGGGCAGATCTCTTTGCTTGATTTGAGCTCTAGATTTAGCAAAAAGGAATCACGTAACCAGATTGTTTGCTATAATATTTCCTTAATTCAGAGCAGATATTTTTTGCAGTGTTTAGACTTCAACCAAATGACTGGTGCAGAATTTCAGAAAGTTGCATGACTAAAATAAAATAAATTAATAATTAGTCCTGCAAAGTTATCTTATCAATAAAACAGCTGTCAGGGTAAATCATAATACTGGCCTGAGACAGCTAAAGAAACAATTCTGTCCACAGTAAAAGTCAACAAAAAAATCTCAATTTATATAACACAGCATCAAAATCACTTTCACAAGTAACTCGATTTCCATTTTTCTGTTTAAGTGTAGTTATAGACACTTCTGGATAAGAAGCTGTGCCTTCAACAATGTAGGCTGTTAAGTCTCTCAACTCGAACACTACATATGAGAAGATAACATAAGTAAGAGGTTAGATTTGAACTAATACCTTTCACAGTGATTAGTTCTTCACTGGACACACTGTATATATTCTTTTTTTAGAGTCTCCTGAATTAAATAACCTGGGCTACAACGAGACATCAGTAAGCAGCAGTTTGGATTTTTTCTGTTCACAAGTCACAAAGCAAAAAAAAAAAAGTTTTGGTCTAGTTTTATTTGTGATGTAGAAAGATGGGAAATGAATGTTCTGCTACAGATTCAGTGAATGTGAAATTTGGTTTTACGAGAAGAGAAAATTATCCCAGTGATGACATATTTATAACAACATTATGAAAAGAAGAACCATGAAGAACCAAGAAAATACAGTAATACAACCTTCAATATTCTATGATATGTAGGCAAATCAGTCGCTGTCATCCACTTCTGGTATGTTGTTATGTATATTTCTATCTAAAGAATTTTCACGTTAGCCTATTGCATGGACAAACTCTGAAAAGTTTTGAGTATGCTAAGTTCAGTAAGTAGTCTCCATGTGCCTGGGAAGAGAGACCAGCACTCATGTGGCAAAAAAAGTAATGTGTAAAAATCTAAGGACATAAAAAAATATTATTTATTACTTTTATTGTTTTTGTCAGACCAAAGCAAAGATAATTGTTTAGAAGACATTATGGCTCAAGTGTCAAAAGCATATGGGCTTCTTAATCTAATGTAAAAGAGATTCTGAGGACCATTGCAGATACTACAATATAATCTGTACAATCAAGTTAAAAAAGATAATGATCTGAGGGAACAATAAAATTAATTTAATCTTTGGTTGTAGTTAGTTTTTTCTGTTGACATTAAATAAATAAGATTAGATCATATTATCTTTGGGTTTTGTTGGTTTTTTGGCCAGATCTGCAGATGGCAAGTGCTGGAGGAGAGAACACAACCAATCTTCAGAGCCTGAGGCTGGATTGCTTAAGTGACTCTCACATTGAAATAAAGCCAAGTGTTTAAGGCTATGAATAAGTCAGGGATGAGAAAGACAAATAGGGATAGTGACATACATTGCAGTTATTCAAAACTGTTAATAAATAAAGACTGCAGGTTTGAATTTACACATAAAATAGCATTTAATGAATTCTAGAACTTTGTAATAGAGACACCCTCATAATAGTTAATCCATACTATTATTGTTTTTTAATAAGTTGCTTGGGATCTTTTGCAAAATATCAAAGGAATTGATGTGCTGGTGAACTTCTGAGCCTTTGCTCATGAGGAATGATATAAACAGAGAAAACAAATTCATGGTCTTGAAGGCACCAAGCAGTCTGGGAGTACCTCACAGGTCACAACAAATGGGGCATACCACAGACAGAGAAGGAGGATTCCTAGACTTTAGAATCTTGCTGAAAATGCCTTTTAAGACTTGTAAGAAATGTATTCGGCTATGTCTTGAAATACATAATTTCCATGTCAGAAAGGGAGGTAATGCAAACTAATATTGGAGGGAGACCTTGCAGGGTAATTGGAGAAGCTGAAGGGAAAGGAAGACAAAGAGCAGTGAAAGCCTCTGTCAGTGTCCCTCACTACATTGAGGTCAACATGAAAACTAGATTTGCCTATCTATATCCAGGATGTTTTGGGTGTACTGCTGTTTGTGAAGAGAATAGCTTGAGCTTTTATTTTTTAAAAGAACTAGGACTCCTTTCCTTGTCTACTACAATTGTATCCATGACTTCACCTTCGGATTTGTCCTACGCTCTCAACTGACCATATACAAATGGGAACCTAAGTACTTAAAATGGGATGTCAGAAAAGTTTAGATACTAAAAATGCAATCACAGTTCAGCTTATATCTGATTTCAGAATTGACCCAATATCTGTAGATTCTCCACTGTTAGATGATAAACTCTCCTATTTGTCTAGGGAGAGGTTCAACCTGCCTATCTCAACATGAATATTAGGCACCTAATCACCTTAGGTACCCTCTTTATAAGTTGGGGATACATAGATACTCACAGAAAACAAGAGACTCCTAAGTTTTAGATTCTCTATGTTAAAGCAGATCAGTTTTATTGTGACTGGAAAATTCATCACGCCTCATAGCTGGTATTCAGATGTTAGATATATGTCCTATTATGTTCCAAAAGTGGTTCGATTCAGAAAATTGCTACAGAGCATGTGTAGCATATCCCATTAGAACTGGGTTAATCTCAAAAGGTAGAGTCAGAGTTTCACTCTTAGTTTATAATGGGCTAGATAGTAGTATACGTCCTTTCCCTAAAAAGCAAGACAAGTGAGTTAAAATTCTTTCTGGACTGGTAGCTTTCTATCACAACTCTGTTTTGATCCACCCCAAGTCTTTAACTAATGGGATATAGTCTATCTGAAATATTGGTACAGACATTCTTACTGTTGGTACTGATCAGGAAGAAATTGAAGATTCATTGGCACCGACAGTATTTATTATATGTCACTTACACTTACACCACCTCTTTTCATATAATTTTTTTTCAGCGAGTCACTAGTAATATGAGGCTGCTTAGCATCTTTTCATTGATTAGATCAATATCAACATGTAGACTGTTGTAGCTGTCTCTGTTAAACCAGGTGAAAGATGTTTTAAAGAGAAAAAAAAGAACAACTTGGAAAATTATAGATAGTAGGTGTAGCACAAATTGTTTTTAATATTTAAGATAGACTAAGGGAGATGAAACTGACAGAACTGCTTAAGAAATAGAAACTGTGAGGATTAAAAAAATGCCAGCACATTAACAGAGAGGTGCTCCAAGGTTTTACATTAAACTCCATGTTTTTTAATACATTTTATTAATGATCTGAAAGAGAAGATTGTGCAGTGAGGTACGAAGATGACACAAAGTTGTCAATCAAGACCAGAAGGTACTGAGAAAAACATTAACAAAGGAAAACCACTTGCTATCCAGTTTTACGCTTTCTGGAGTCACAGAAGATAATTGTTTCAAAATTATCTAAATCAATAGTCTTTTGAAGTTGATTCACTCCTAAAGCATAAGAAAACATCATGGAAAGGGTTGGAGAGACAGTGGTTACACCGGTGGAAATAGGAAGAATGTGCTGCAGCACATTCTCTATGGTTTGGGATCTATTTGTGTGTGCCCCAGTTGGAACTCAGGAACTCTTGAGACCTGGGCACTGCTGTAAATAAGTCAATGAAATACTTGGATCAGTACTTGGAGGAATAATGTGATAATCATAAATATGGTAAAAGCTATGAAGTATTTCCATAAATCAGTAGTGTGGTCTTAACTCAAGAGTGCTGTGCAAATTGGCACCTATCAAAAAGATTATTTTGGAATTAAAGCACGTAGAAGAAAGGCATAAATAACTAGAAATCAGAAAAAAAACCTAAAAATAAAAAGTAAGTTTGGCAGAGGGAGGACAAAACCCAAAACCAGCAGAGAATTATCTTCCATACTATATTTGTGTCATGAGTGCGCTGATAGCTTTTAATGACCTGGAGCAATCTCATCTGGCTGCTCCAATGGTACTTTGCCCACAGGCCCAGGAGCCAAATTCCAGCACAGACTTGGGCCTCCAGACACTGCCTGGGCTGCATGACAGGTGTTCCCTTCTCCAACCCTGCCACCTGGATGGACCTCACCCTATACTGTAGGTAGCTTGTCTCATGGATGGATCCCTTGGACATGCTCTGCAGTTTGTCGCAGACCCTGCCTCTGTTGTTGTGTCTTGTTAGCCCTGATGGGGCCCTGTGGATGTATTCTGGACCTGATGTATTGTTTGCCACATTGGGAGCTGATGATGGACTTCGTTATCAGCCTCCAGCTCTGCCCACTGTGCTCAGACCCTGTAGGAGGTAGTGAGAGCACTACCTCCTCTTGGGTCACCTCTGGCTCACTGCTGTTGTGATTTGAGGAAGCAGCCTGCTGCTGCCATTCCTTGTTCAGCTGGAAAGTGCATTTTCAGATGCCTATCTTTAAAACTGCAAAATTAGCCTGAACCCTTGCTTTTTTTTTCCTACAAAATACCCTTATTCACCTTAGTCCTGCTATGAAAAATGTCTGGAACTGCCACTGTCTTGGCTGACTGGAGAATCTAGGTATTGTTCACCTAAACCCATTTGTTCTGCTGTGCTTCACCTGCAAAATAACACCCTAGTAACACAGGCTGGCAGAGGTGAAGACTTGGTTGGTTGGTATTTGAGACTCTAGAGAAGAAAGAGTCCCTGGTAAAATGAATAACAGTGTTCAGAGCAGTCTGAAAAGTGTGCGCTAAACAAGGCTTTTCATCATGCATTTTGAATAATGAGAATAGTAAATGAGCATCCTCCCCAGCGTTGTATTAAGTGAATGACACCTTTGATTATGCCAATGAAGACAGTGTCACAGGATGAGTTGCAGTTTCTGTAAACGATAGATATAGCTTATGCCTTAGCTTTGGGTGTTTAGTGATTCAGTTCTCCTGAAATGAGTGTTTTATAAAAGAATAAATTGAGTGACCCTGAGAACATCCAGGGAAAGATTCTTTCCATTTATGTTTAGATATCTAAATATAAAATTGAATTAAAGCAACCTTATTACTAACATTTTTAACTTTGTATTGTTTGATTTTTTCATCCTTTATGATTATCTTTCAGGTACAATTTTTTTCTAAAACATATGAAGACAAACCATTATCTGCTAACATGCTAAATTCTATTCTATAAAGTAAAAAAGATTTCTTCTTACTATTATTGCATAGTAAGGAAGAATCCCAGCCATTGCTAATATCCATCACGTAACTCATTATATACTCTTTCCTTTTCTGGCTTCATGTACTTATCTCTTGATAAAATGTAACACTTTTGTAAATATGATCCTCAATGGTTGTTTTTTTCTGAATTACTTACATTTATAGCAAAACATTAAGGTCCTGTGAGGAGTTACAGTGCAAAAAACAATTCAAATCTTGTTTCCTCCTGGCTTTTACTTTCAGGCTAGTTTATGTGTCTGACACTCTACAACTTGCTTATTTTGCAACCTCATTGCATCTTTTCCAGCTGTCTCTGTGGAAATCTTAATTGCATATTTTAAGGTTAAGTTCCATCTTTTAAAAGCTGCATCTTTGAATGCCCATTAACGTGCAGAGTGGGCAATGAATCTATTTGGGTATCACTCTAGTCATCATCAGACTGGCAGGATTCAAATACTCACCTTAGTTTTGCTATGCTGACCACAGTACATTAACTTTTTGACTGAAATTCGTTGGGAAAAACAGCAACAAGGCATTATGAACAACAAGATATTTGTTTTAATTCATAGAAAAAGCCAAAGCATTTTCTTTTTTATTCCTTCAAAAATATCTCGGTTATATTCAATTCTTTCTGAGTGTGTGAATTAGTTTAGCTTAAGCAAAAACTCAAATGTGGTTTGGGCAAAAACCTGTCTCAAAATGGGGTGTAAATAATACTGAACAAGTCAGATTTTCTGTCCCAGTCACCCTAAAATCACACCAAACCAAACACCTGAAAACTAACCTACTCACCGGAGGGGTATCTTCAGATTCAGACTGCAGGATCACCAGTCTAGTAGGCTGAAACACATCCTTCGTATTATTTCAGACACTTTTAAGTTAAAAAAAATTATATATTATATATATATATATATATATATATATATATATAATATATTTTATATTTATATATATGCAAAAGTGAATCGATGCTTGTATTTTAACGCGGAGCTTAACAGTGAGCCAAATGCTATGTTGTAAGGATATGGTAAATCATATGTAGAAGGCACTAGTCCTTAACAGTTCAGACACAAGTCACTGTACTTGGTGCTGAAAGCCAGGGATCACTCCCTTGAAGAGTGTAGGTGTGTAGCTACTGCTGACTTAAAATCATCTGCACCGAGCTGATAGAAATCACCCTAAGTAAGATTTAATGCATTATGCTAAATTAAAAAAAGACAGAAACATTCATTGTGCTTGACTTAAGACAGAACAATGCTTGAGTTTTATATAGATTGAAGTATGCATTATAAAAATAAATCTCTATATATTTATTAAATAAAGTCAGTATCTCACACAAACCATCACAAAAGTTTAGATAGTTTTCATTCAAGCAATTTACATGGACCCTGTGTGAGAGTACATGGTTTATTAGATTATTTTTCTTTAAAGAAATTCAAATGTTCAGAATAAATCCACCTCAAGTGGGAGATGATTAAATACAGTACTGAATTCAGTCTATAAGGTGGCATTTGTGAAAATCCTTCAGGTCTCCCAGGAGCATTAGTGTCCAGAGCAGAAAACAACAGTGGACTCATTAAGAGACTCAATAATGCAGCTTGCAGCTCCTAGAGATTTTGCAGTTTCAGAGTTTTTTCCCAGGGTCTTGTGGGTAACCTGAAATATAGTTTACCTCTTCAAGACTTGTGGCTGTTCAGGAAAAAATAAATGTTCCATAGAGATGAAAATTTTAAAATAAAATAGTCACCTATATTTCCTCTAAAAGAAATGATGGTCAGATTTCTTGTGAACCCATGTCCATCATCACTAATGAACAGACACTCATTACACATGCACTAATGAGCAACAATTTTAGCAGATAGATCAAAGACTTCCATGAGTTAGAGGTGGAGAATACATTCCCTCAAATCTCCAGAATAGAACTTTAATGAGTTTTGTCATGGCTGATCAAGGGAAGGAGAAACATATGCTTTCAATATGCAGTCTACAACTTCCTCCTGAGGAGAAGAAGAAGGGCTAACACTGATGTCTTTTCTGTGGTGACCAGTGACAGGACCTGAAGTTGTGTCAGGGCAGGTTTAGGTTGGATATTAGAAAAACGTTCTTCACCCAGAGGGTGGTTGGGCACTGGAAGAGCCTCCCCAGGGAAGTGGTCATAGCACCAAGCCTGACAGAGTTCAAGAGTTTGGATGATACTCTCGGGCACATGGTGTGACTCTTGGGGACAGTACTGTGAAGGGCCAGGGTTTGGACTTCAGTGATCTTTGTGGGTCCCTTCCAACTCAGCATATTCTGTGATTATATGATTCTGTAAAGTTGCTTAAGAAGAATTACCTGACTGACAGCATGATTACTGCAAGTGGCATTAGACATAAGACTACTGACAAGTTGAAATAGAGAATAGTAGCTTGAAAGAATATAGTACAATCCATAACAAACATACCTTTTAAACTCTAAAGCTGTTTATTCTATAAATCGTGTGCCTTCAGGTTTCTGCGAAGCATCTTGTCCTCATGATCCTTACTTCTAATCAGCCTGGATTCGAAAATGCTATGTTCTTGGAATTCCAGCATAGGGTATCCTCTAACATATTACTTCAAACATTTTGAATTAATACCTGCCCCCATTCATAGACACAGACTGATTATCAATGCTGTGGGATCCAAAGGACATCACACAGGTTCTAGAGGAGACCTGAGGCTGAGTGATTTGCGTTCCATGTGACAAGCCTACTCTGGAAAGAGATAGTTAGCTATGAAAACTATGAATGTGAGCCAATCTGTGCTCAAGGTGCGGGACTGGCCTCAATCCTATTTAACAGTACAGGCATAGGCTGTACCATCTGGGTTTGGGAAATACACACAAGTGCATTTAGAGAGGAACAAGTTTTCTGTAATATTGTAAGATGGCAATAGCTTCAAATGGAATCCTCTAGCCGCTGTGTGATGCTATGCCCTACCATATCATGAAAGATTATTACTTTTTAAGGTTAATTTTTAAGGCCACAGAATGTAAAAAACCCCAAAAAAACCCCCACAAAACCAAAACCAACAAACAAACAAACAAAAACAAACCACAAAATTCCTAAACATTCTCTTTGGCATCTCTGTGTTTATATACTCTTTGAACAGCTTTAAACTGTTGGTGATAAGAGGTGTTCAAAACCAAAATTATACTAAAAACACAGTACTGTAAAAAGCATAGCAACTGCAAAAAAAAAAAAAAAAGGATCCCTAAGGATTGGTTTAAATAATGAAGTATTTGTGTTGCATAAGCAAATATAGTAGCCAAATATTTATGAACTGAATAAATGAGTCCATCCAGAATCTTTGCTTAAAACCAAACAAAGTTTTGGTTCAAGAAGCCTTCCATGTAGCACTCTGGTTATATGATATAATCTCTGAACCTCCTGACATTCTGAATCAGAGTATGGCATTCTATTCTGACATGTCCAGTGCCAAATTTTCACTAGAAGCTGCAATAGTTCCGTGGAGTTATGGACTAAGCTGCTTATTAAATCAGTTTCCTCTTGCCTGTCGTAATTTGGAAATAGCAGCATGTTCCAAGGTGTGAGGATATCATAGATTCATCAATGTTCAGGCTGGAAAACATTATTTTAAAGCATTTGGTGTGATCTTCTGCATGTTGCAGAAAATTTTTCTCTAATTTCTCTCATCATCATGTCTAGGCTTCGCGAACAAAGATTAGGGAAAGGTTCTATCCACATTTGTTACAAGCACGCTGGTGGTTAATGAGGCCAATACGAGATAGACATGTCCGATTGCAAAAGGCACAGCAGAAAGACTCCTTAGGTGGTATATTCTGCAAGACACGATTCTTTCTGCGTTGTCTTTTCTCCTTGAGAGTGATCCTGTGTGCGTTCTCAAAGGCATCAGCAGCGTTATAGATGGTGTGTCTCCAGGCCTCCTGATTGGAGGCCAGAGTAGACCAGTTCTGTTGATCAATATGGCCAAGGCTGAGATGTTGTTTCAGGGAGTCCTTGTATCTTTTCTTTGGGGCTCCTCTCTTGCAGCAGCCAGTGGTAAGTTCACCATAAAGCAAGATCTTAGGGAGGCGGTGGTCCTTCTAATTTCTCTATCAAGTCAATAAATAACATAACCAAATGGTCAGGTTTTTGTATTTTTAGTCCTATTTAGTAGAAAGGAAACATTTCTTTATCTACATAAATGAGTTGAATTGTTGGATTTGACTACAGTTTCTTTTTACTATTTTTATTTTTAATGAACACTGATTGCTATGGTTGAATAATCCTGTCACTGTTATTTTAAATTATAAATTTAATATTTTAATATTGTCTGCTTAATGTTCATGGAATGTTCCCACTGACTGAACATTATGAACAAAAATTTTCAAAAGTGACTGATTGTTTTGCAAGCCTAGAAGGTATTTATTTATGGAAATCCATGTCATTTACATTTCTGCACAGAAAATTTCCAGAAGCTAATCCATCTTCCCAAAATTATATTTCAAAGGCCATAATCCTGCAATCTGTAATACCATCTGTCAGAAATTAAGATTCCTTCCTGAAAGAAGGTGAAAACATCCTATATGGATCTAAGACTTGTGTCAGAAGTCTGAAAAGAAAGGCCCAAAGCCACTCTGTTTCTGACAAAACGAACGTTGAAAAATTGCTCTTCATTTGCTGAAAGGATATGTTCTGAAAGTGTTACACAAAATGAAAGAGCACCTTGTGTTGTTGGGTAATAAATTTATTTTGTTCACAGTCCATTTCTTTCTGTAGTAAAATGCTAAAAAAATAAGTGTTCAGTTCATCCCATGTGGCATGTTGGGCTCCATATAGTTCCTTACAAAGAATGGATTTGCAACAGGACCAAATATTATCCTGTAGAAACTTCTGATATGCATATTTAGTGACATTCTAGATCTAGTAATAGCCTGGAAAAGACTTAATACGCAAGAAAGGGACTAAATAAAGCAAGGAGTGGACACTTTATTTCATAGCTACTTCTTCCTTTTATGACCAAAGACAAATACACAAGAGGATGAAAGAAAAGGAAGAAAAAATAGATAAAGCATCTGAAAGTTTGATAAAAAGTTCATGAAGGTTTTTCATAGCTTTTGTCAGAAGAAGAGAGAAATTTGATGCTAGTGAATGAGGCAGACAGCAGTTGTCAAATTCCTAAGCACTTGAACCCCTTCTTCGGGTTCTAGATGGGAATGTAATTGCAAGAATAAAGAGGACCTTCTACATAATTAATAGAAATAACACATTTGCAAAATATGTTACTCTCTCCTTCTTTTTTCTTTAAAAAAAAGAAAGAGCTTATTCCCTGGGAAAAAAAAAAAAGTCTGTCATTTTGGAGTATCTTTTTCTCATAATGTTAGCACATCATTTTGACAGTTTATTAAAGTTTCAAGAAGTAGTCATGCAGATTAGCTTAAATGTCTTATTTTTCCTTACCACCATATTCCTGTTAAAATTGACCAAATCATTACATTCATTCATCATCATTTGGTTTTAAGGTTCCAGGATGCCAAAAATAGTAAACACTTGTGGAATCTACAATAATTGAGAGCAACAATAAATTACATTTTAAGTACTCATCAAGGTGAGAACAAGGCACTTCATGACTCTTCGTGCATCCTTGTTAGGAATATTGCCAAGCTAGAAAAATGCACAGGTTCATATAGAAATTGCTTACTCTAACCTTCCTATGAATACATTTGTGCTATACAAACCCAGTGATTTTATCAGAAATACCTCACTGATTTTTTTTTAAAAAAAAAAAAGGAAAACAAAAGTAGTTTACCTTGTATGGAGATTTGTGCTAAAACCTCTAATATATACTGCTTTTGTATTTCAATTTGATAATTTAAATGGTAGTGTGGATACTTGCTGCATTTTCTTTATGGATTAGACAGGATGAAATGTTACATTTACTTGCAGTTTCCTACAAGAAAAGTTCCCTCTGTAAGGCACAGAATCAATTTCTTAACATTGAATATTGCAAATAAAGCAGCTGTTGTTTAATTTGTCAACATACGCCTATGCTGTAGAGCTAGTAGAAACAACATCGTGGAACAACTGTCCACTTTAGAGGTTTTACTTTCTTTCCAGTTCTGCCCTTATGCAATACATTTCAAGGAGCTGAAAAAGTTCACCTTTGGCTCTAACAGGACACATTAGCAAGATGTAATTTTTGGAGTATCCTTTAGCTGGAATGGTATCCCCTGGTCTTAAAAAATTTAGTTACCATTCCATTTATAAAATCTACTTGATCTCCTCTTGTCATAATAAAGATATCAATTTCGTCATACAGTAAATTAATTGCCTATTGCTCCTTTGTGTGTTAGCTTTGCTAGTATTCCACTATGCCCGGAACCAGATAATTTTGGCTAGTAAAGTCTCAAGAGATCAAAGGTGCATCTTACCTGTCTATTTCTATAACAACCAAGATGGGAATGATTTGATCACTCATACTTGATCACTCACTCCAGGAAATGACAGGAGACCTAAGGCAGGATGGGGCCTCAGCTTTGCTTTCCCACATTCACCCCTTCATCCACTTCCCATCGGTCTGACCAGAATCCAGTACCTCAGGCAGCACTGCCCACAGCAGCTTGTCTTCCCCACAGGCCCCCTGGGCATCTGGGGATTCAGATCAGTCTCCTGAGAGTGAGAGGATCCAACTGCCACTGCCCTTCATCTTTTTTGAAGCCCCTAGAGGCCATGAACAGCCTCCAGTTCCTTCTTTAGTGTCCACTGAACATTAAGAGTGAAAGGGAGATGATATACTGTTTCTAAAACCTCTTGTTCTTATAGAAAGTATCTTTTTTTTTTTTGTCTTCTGATGGCTCATCTCTCTATGTATTCTGCTGTAGGTGGCTCCAAAGCAGTACGGTTAAGTGGGCTAAGAAGCAGATGGTAATGATTACTGAAAGACATTATATAGGAAGCATCCAGAGAAAGCACATGCATTAGAATACAATGATTTGTAAAAAATGTTTATGGAACTCTGTGTTACACTGAATGCAAATTGCACTTCTAAGATTCACAGGTCCTTGTTGAGTGTGGTCATATATTATCCGGTGCCTTAGATAAACCTTGGGAAAGCATAATAGACACTGAGATCCACTTTGAGATATTCTGAGTGGAAATTGCTTCCCTTTTTATTCTCTCAGCAAAGAAGATAAATGGCTTTAGAAAAATTTTTGAAAGGTTTTGTCCTATAAAGATAAAAATCCAAGGCCTCCCACATATCTTGTTTCTTCTCTTTGCAGTTGACATGGTTTGGTAAATTTTTAAGTTGGCTGAATTCTGAAACTATTGAAACTAGTCAGGCAGAAATGTTACCACAATATGTTTCTGGGAAAGGAAATTTGGTATTGTCTCTTCCTGGAACCTCCCATCATTCTTCCTATTGTCTAAAAAAACTGATGGATTTCATGCTGTGAGAAAAAACTGACAGAGAAAAAAGTAACCATGAGACAATGCTTCAAGACATCTGAGATAGTTTTGGATGCTCACGCATATTTAACTAAATCTACAGGTTTCTAGATATTAACTGCATTCAGCAAGACCTCTTAGTAGAAACCAGAGTGTATGCTCAGAGTTCTGATTTAGCAAAGGCACTTTTGGTGTCCTGAAAAATCCAACTGAGGAAAAAACATAAATTCAGACATGCTAAGCGTGTACTTGGTCTACTGAATAAATCTTTGAAAGCGATGACTGAATGTAGAACAGAACTAGGTTTGTTTAGTCATTTCATGTTTAGAATAAATCTTTGTCTAATTTTTGTCTGAGTTTGATTTTGGTGAGGAATTGCAAAGATCAGGAAGTTTCTTCTGTCAGCTATTCTCTCTCTTTCTTTGTTGACAATGTGACTTAAATGCTGTTGTGCCCACTTGTGGTGGTTTGACCATGGCTGGATGCCAAGATACTCAACAAAGCCACTCTATCACTTCTCTCCTTAACTGGACAGGGGAGAGAAAACAAAGAAAAGCTCTTGGATCAAGATAAGGACAGGGAGAGATCAATCACTGATTACCATCATGGACAAAACAGATCCGACTTCAAGAAATTAATAGAATTTTTTACCAATCAGAATCAGAGTAAGACAATGAGAAGTAAAAGAGGGCTTAAAAACACCCTCCCAGGCTTAACTGTATTCCTGATTCTCTACCTTCTTCTCCCAGGTGTCACAGGGAGATGGGGAATAGAGATTACAGTCAGTTCCATTACGTGCTCTTTCTGCCTCTGGTTCCTCCTAAGGCAGAGAATTCCTTCCCCTGCTCCTATGTGAGGTCCCTCCCATGGGACACAGTCCTCCACAAACTTCTTCAGTGCGAATTCTTCCCATAGACTACAGTTCTTCACAGACTTTCCACTGTGTGTACTTCTTCAGGAACAGGCTACTCCATCACGTTGTCCCCATGGAGTCATAGCCTTCTTTCAGGGATCCACATGCTCCGGCATGGGTCCTCCATGAGCTGCAGGTGGATCTCTGCTCTCCCATAGATCTCCATGGGCTGCAGCGGAATCGCAGTTCCGGCACCTGGAACATCTCCTCCCCCTCCTTCTTCACTGACCTTGTCTCACTCACATATTCTCACTCCTCTCTTCTGTGACTGCAATGACTTCGGCACAGTAACTTTTTTCACCTTTTTTTTTTCCTTCATAAATATGTTGTCACAGAGGCATTACTACCATTTCTGATAGGTTCAGCCTTGGCCAGCTGTAGGTCCATCCTTGAGCTCGGTGGCATTGGCTCTGTTGGACATGGGGGAAGCCTCTGGCAGCTTCTCACAGAAGCCATCTCTGTTGCCCCCTCACTACCAAAACCTTGCCACACACCCCCAGTACACCAGTTTACATCTCTAGGTTTTTGAAAATTAAATCTGTGACAAAGATTATTATAAAGAACAGCAGAAATAAATCCCGTAACTGTTTATTTGTTATGATGGGAGACAAACTGCTATAAATTTGTACCAACATTTCCCATAGATGCATAGAAGACAGAAGACAGAACCAAAGGCTGTTAACAATTCTGTCAAATAGGATGTTTCCAGATAGTGATATTGCTGACAGCTAAGTAGAAAGTATATTACCCCTTTGAGGTTTTGGATGCACCTGAAATAGATCCTAAGAGTAATCTCTCCCAGTGAAGCATCAGGTTCCATGGGGCTGACAGGGCAACACATGACCAAACATCTCACTGCCCACACTGAATGCAAAACTTATGGTGATCCCCAAGCCATGACTATAACCTGCTCTTATAACACATCTCTAGTCTCAAGTCCTAGCTCTTACTCAGAAGTTTTGCTCGAATCACTTTAACAACACACACGTTTCAGCCAGCTCATCATTTTTATGCACAGGGAATGTCACAGAACCACAGAAATATTGGTTGAAGGGGACCTCAGGTGACCATCTAGTCTAACCCACTCCTTCCTGTGGGGTTATCACCAATATAGATATTTTTATGCACACTTTACTGTTGAAAAGTCCACATTGAGTATTCCTGATTACTCTTCTTGTCTTTCACTTACTTGGATGTTGATTCCAAAAGCATATATTTCTTGATCTTCACAGAAACTGAGACCAGCCAACAGTTTCTTTGAGGCTATGATTAACTCCTGAGCTATCTTTAAACTTTCTTAAAAAATCACCTTGCTCTCCTTGACATCCTTCTTCATGGCAGCTACCCAGAGAGTTCCCAAGCAACATACTGAATTAGAAGAAATATGTAGCTGTAGAGTCCAGAATCCAAAATTTGCTGCTTCTCTTTCCATTTCAGATCCAGGCCCTTAACTTAATCATCTTGGAAACACTGCAACTCAAGCTACACTCGAAGACTGCCAGGAGGTCTTCCCTGTTTATGAGTAGAGCACTACCCCTGGTCGTTCCCGCCAACACTTGCATTAGGAGATATGGTAGAAGTACAGTTACACCATTCTTGGAGACCTTTAACTTTTCCCCAAGGATATGACATCTTTCCCTGGCTAATATAATTACATTGCGTGTAGTAAAAATGCATGGTTAATGGAAGACAAAATTTTACATGGTTATAAACTACTGTTATTCTCTATCTATTACCAGAGTTCCAAGAGATACATTTCATGTCCAAATACAAGGAAATTTTTTACCTACCAATAACATCTCACACAGGGCAGTATGTGCACTACAGTTTGGTTTTTTTTTCTGTGTGTGTGTGTGCTTTGTAATATTGTGTAAATAATTTTCATTCATGTAGTACCAGCACAAATATTAATTATAATGAAACTACCTGCATAAGCAGAATCAGTAATTTTCCTGAAAAGCTTCAACTTTTTCCTGAAGATATGAAATCTTTTTTGGCCAATATAATAATTCAAATTAAAATCTGGTCAAAAACCCCACATAAATAAATATAGTTATCTCCGAGAACTGCCATTGAGCCATTAATAATCAATGTCATGTTTCTTTTTACTATCAATACAAAAAGAAGCAGCTCAAGGCAAGACAAGTTCTTCATTCTTCCCCAAACCAGTATGAAAGCAGAAATGTAGCTTTGAACAACCCCACTTGAAGCAGCAGTTACAGTTTCTTCTACCTCTGGCAGACAGGTAATAGATGTTCAGAGTATGGAATACCACAGCTGACAGAACATTTGGAATGAGTCCACATAAACTTAGAACAAAATTTTCAATTTATCTTAGTATAAGAAGGGAGAGAATGAGGGCTCCTGCCATAAGCTGTGAAAAGGCAGAGACCTTATCAGGTCAAATAATTTTGACTAATATTGACTAGTTTAAAGTTGACATAGAAGAAAAGGACAGTAACATCTGGTAAACAGTCTAGTTTACTTAGTAGATCTCTCTGTTTTCCTTGGAGATGTCCCAAGAACTGGATAGGATGAGCTCCACTTAGTTGATCGGATCTGGCACAACTACATAGTGCAGTAAATTAGTTCTTATGTACACTGAAAATTCAAGCTGTAGCTAGTCTGTAAATCTCTCATGTTAATATAAAGTTTAAAAATTCTCAGTGTTTTTCATGAAAGAAATTATAGTGCCTTAAAGTAAGCAATCTTCTATTTTATTTGCCTTAGGAATGGCAGGAAAGTTATAGGAATGTAACTTGTGAGAAAAATTCATTTGGATTCGTAATGTGGACAAAACCAAATTGTTTTGTTATGTGGAAGTGCTGATTATAATCTAGCCTTTCTATTTGCTTAAGATAAGGGCATTTTAAATACTTATCTAGATTTTACAAGTATTTCTTCAATACTCAAATATAAGCAGAAAGCATTTACAGGGAAATAAATAATATCTAGATACCGTTTCCATATTTGTAATTTAATGAACTGTCCAAAATGTGATTACAGATGCACATGAGAATGAAAAACTTTTAATTAGCTAACCTTATAGTAGTATAGAATATGACCTTTGTTATAAGGGAATGCATCTATGAAAAAGATTTGGGTCAGAATGTAGTTTAGCTGAATCTGTGCAGCTTAATTTTAAATCTTTTACTTTCACAGGCTTCTTCTCCTTGTGTGTATGTGTGTGTGTGTTCCTAGATTCTAAATTTTAATTTCCACATTCCATTAAAAGATAGGCAACTTTTTCATAATTTTCTTATTTGCCAGTTTCCTTACTTAGAAAGCCAGAAGAGAGCATATTCCCTAATATTATTTAAAACAACTCAAAAACCTTGGTTCCTATAGGGACTCTACTATCACACTCATTCATGTTCTTCTGTGAGTGTCAGGTGCTAGTTTTGGTATGCAACGTGAAGTAGAAATCAAGCATAATCAAATGGTTTTTATACAGCTTTTTGGGTGCAACACAATTATAAATGATCCTGAATATTATACACAGAGAGGTCAATTATTATCTTAAATCAAGAGTAGTAGTTACAGTGATACACTAAATATTTATCTAAAATTTTATTAAAACAATATTCTTCCTTCTAGAAAATTTGACTCAAAAAAATCCATAGTTTAAGCAACTATCTGAATCATATAACAAGACTCAATTATACCAGGTGGTATTGACTGATATATTTGGTAATGTAATAAAGATGCCAACCCTGACAAAATTTGTTAGTTTAAAAAAAGAGCAAAATGCCATATTAATTGCAAAGCTAATGAAAAATATTGCTTACAGAATGATGAGACCCATCAAGTAGATTTATAGTATACGACATTTTTAAGATCCCAAATATTTCAATGAGATTCAAAGGCTTATGCGAGGGGCAATATGACTATTGTCTATGCGGTATAATGAACCTAAGAAAAAGAAGAGGGGTGAGCTCTGGCATTCAGACACACATGGTAGACGGCTAGAAACTTTTTGAATAGTAAAACTCTTAAACGAAGCAGTCTGTTTGTTCACCTTATGCAGTCACTGTCATGGCTGGACCACCACCTGGATGTTTTGCAAGCTCCACAGTTCAAAGATACTGCTTGGGGGGATTAAAGATTGTGAATCGGATTCACTGAACCCAAATCCCAGCAGAAGTTTGGCAGAGGATTGAGTCAGTTCCTGGGATGCCAGCATTAATGGCTGAGGGCCAGCCACTAATCTCAGATGCATGGCACGTGTCGCCTCCTATCTCGATTAAGCCATGTCTGTGTCTTCCACACAAAACACATAACAGCAGATTTTCTAAGGCATGTGCTGCTTCCAGTGCCATACGTTTTAGTTTAAAAATCTGGTCCATAAGGTATGAGTATTTCTTTTCTTTCCCTTCAGTTTTTCGATGAAGAAATAAAAACAAATGAAAAAGAAAACAAAAATTTGTTAATAGAACTCACCCTGTTTTACCCCTCTGGTTTTTTCTTCATCTTCTATTCCCTTCCTTCAAAAGGATTAAATTAGCACCATACTAAAGATGCAAAAAAATTAAAGTAATAATAGAAGCAGCACAGGAAGATTATTTTACTTCATTTTTTCTTCAGTATATGTGAGACATGACAGGATTTGATAAACTCACAAGTATTTACTCTTTAAGTTAATTCTGCAGTGTTGTAAAACATGCAAACTGCAGGCTAGAGAGAAATAAGAGAGTCAGCATAGCAAAACTCGATTAGAAAGTTTGATTTGATTATCTGTTCCTTATTTGCATCACACTGCTTTTTACTCTGAGCTACCTGACTGGAATATTTTCACTTCAATCTGAATGTGGAAGCCAAAGCTATCGGCAGAATAACAAGCTGCAGGAAGCACAGCATTTTATGCTGGAACATTCCAGCACACTAATTGCTGCTTTGAAAATCATACTCCAAACATTTTCTCGCTTCATTTCATTTCTTGGTTTCAATGGAAAATGTCCAGAAACAATGCAGTTCAGCTTGAAGATGAGAAATAGGAGTGGCTGAAAGGTACCGTATGAGTGGATTGATGCAGTGCCTTAACGTACTGGCCTTGAACTGTACGAACCTGATAGTGAGTTCAGCCAGATTAAGGAGAGTGAGAATCAATCAGTTTCAGATGGCTCTGAAAGGTGCAATAAAAGGGAAGATGGTTGTCTATTCATTGTTTAAGACCTACACAGAAGACTCTCTTGTGTACTAATAATTAAAAAGACTCAACTAGAATGATTAGCTTGAAAAACAAGGAAGAAAACCACCTGACCCTTCTGTTCTTAGAAGAAAACCCATTAGCAAAATGATTGATTTTGTGCTTTTTTGGTTTTGTTTTTGTTTTTTCCTCAGCATGTATTTTTCCTTTTGATCTCATTCTCTATATTACATGAAATATCCCGAAGTATTTTCATCAATTGGATACTTAGCCCAAACTGGGGAGGGCTAAGTGTAAGGTTCATTAAAAAAAGTCCTGTCATATTAAATTTTACTTTTGAATAAGCTATTTTTAACCTTTCACATAATGGCATGACAGACACCAGAAAACAAGCTGGTTTTGGTTATTTTTTAAATAAAAGAAAGAATCTATGTAGGTTACATGTCATTTTTTAAAATCATGTCCCTGTTTCACTGATGTATAACCACCAAAAAAAGGAAGCAAAAATTGAAAGACAAACAACACCACTCTGCTTCTGAGGTGATGTAACAAAGAATGCTCTTTACTGTCACTGTCCCTGACTTTACAGAAGCCTCTCTCTTATATACTGGAATAATATATAATGTAGATGAGATTGGTAGGGCCAGAAACCTTAATTTATTTATTGCATAAGTGTAGTGCCAGCCACCTCCTGTTTTCATTATACCAATCTAATGCCAGCCATTTCCTGTTTTCATTAGACCATTGTAATGCTAGACTCCTACTGTTCTCATTAGTGCAGGACTGTGTAATGGCAACCACCTCATGTTTTCATTATAACAAAACTGTATGGTGCCAGCTGCCACTTATTTTACTTTACAGAATAGCATTTGAATGCAGTCCATATTTTTTTCAAGAAAATATATACAGAGGTGTCAAGGACCCTAGAAGTGTAAGGCCCCTAAGAAAATGGTGGGAAACACCCTTCCTGATTATTTTGTTGCTGAAAGAATGGCAAAGTTTATACAGCATTTACAGAGAAGAGGTTAAACTGTTTTGGAACATGGTTAAATTCTAGGAACTGCCTTTCTGATCCATAACCTATCTAGTCTTCCCGAAGAAGATGAATAGGTGGTTGTAATAGTTCAAGGTCTGTATTAGACTTAAAGGGAAATTCAAGTTCAATTCCTGGCTCCAGTACGCATTACCTGTGCAGACCATAACCTATAAATTCTCAGTCATATAACCCTTATTGTGACTGTTTGGAGATAATAAAATTTTCTCTGTCCAAAATATTGTTTTTGTTTTGTTATGTTTTGCTTTACTTTACTTCTGTAATACCTTTCCAATATGAAATATTTCACTGCTTACCAGTGGTGCTTAAAAAGAAGCTGTGACTCCTTCTCTAGGGTCTTCAAATAAAGTTGTAATTATATTAAATAGTGCAAAGAACTACCTGATAACACAAAAGTCTTCCATTGAGAGATCTTAAAAATATAGTTTGAAAGCTGAAAGGATTCTGGTACAGTTAAGGTGTAACATTGCAAAAGATTATGGCTATTTTTACTTTTGTAGTAGGTATCAGAATAAAAAATCCTCAGATTTTAAAAGAAATAGAGGTATAGGATGTTGTAAAAATATTTTTCCTAAAAAGTTTACTAGCTTTGACTAAAAAGTAAAATTTCATTTAGATGCTCAGGTTTCTACTCATATTGAACATTATAGATCTAAAAAAAAATCCCAAAACAAACCCCAAAACATCCCATTGTCATTGTTCTGGAAAGGCTACAGATCTTCTATGTGGATGTCCTGTAATACAGCTGCAAAAACATACCTGGTTTACACAGGGGTACTACAGCCTCGGTTCTATAATGAATGAATGAGCTGCACATTAGTCATGAGGCAGAGCTACCACATCTACTAGTACACATACATCTGATGCCTCTGTTTTGAAGCCTTGGGAGCTTGAAGTGCTTGCGATCCGAACCAGAAAAAGCACCACAGTGAAGGGCCTTATTCTGTACCTGACCAAAATTATCAGTTCTGCACAGTGACTTTGGTTTTAATTATTTGTGTGATGACAGCTTGTCATGTTTTATCAGTTGTATGTTTTAATGATTTATAGTTTCACTGTAGCTCGGAAGAAGAAAAAAGCTCTGTAGACAGGTACCATGAAAATAAAATTTTGCTGTTATAATAAATGCTGGTTGTGGTGGGTTGACCTTGGCTGGACTCCAGGTGGCCACTGAGCTGCTCTGTCCATCCCCTCCTCAGCAGGACAAGAGAGGGAGAAAATTAGATAAAAAAAATCCCCATGGGTCAAGATAAGGGCAGTTTAATTAAGCAAAAGCAAAGACCATGTGCAGAAGCAAAGGAAAACAAAAGATTTGTTTTCTACTTTCCATCAGCAGGTGACGTCCAGTAGTCCCTTCCTGGGAAGCAGGACTTCAGTGCATGTAGCAGTTGATCCAGAAGGCAAATGTCATAAATAATGAATACTTCCCCTCCTGCCTCCTTTTTCTCAGCTTTTATATCTGAGCTGTCTTATGGTATGGACTATTCCTTTGATCAGCTGTCCTGGCTATGTCCCCTTCCAAGGTCTTGTCTACCCCCAGCCTACAGTGGGAGTTGGGAGAGAGGGTAGAATGTTGGAGAGTACTGGTACTATGCCAGCACTGCTCAGCAGGATCAAAACACTAGTGTGTTACCAACACCTTTCTAGCTCCCAATGCAAACCATATCACTGTGAGAGCTGCTGTGGGGAAAACTAACTCCATCTCAGCCAGATCAAGTACACCGCTACTTACACTGGAAAAAACAGCTCTTCAAAAGTGTTTTTGTTCTATGCTTCCAGTCTTGATGGAAAAGTTGTGCTTTCAAGAAAAGGAAAGCCTACTTTGTCATTCTCAGATTGCTGTATTATTAACATCACTGAATAGAGTAATTGACAGATGTGTATAAGTTTTATTAAAATGATTAAAAGCTCTGGAAATCATAACCTGTCAGTGTTCCCTGGGAAACAAAGACCTTTCCATCTGTTAAGGGACTCTGTAAATGAATGTAATGAGTCACCTTTATAATGACAGCTGTCACCCATAGGATTTGAGCCTCGAAGGAAGGGCAAAAATATAATGAAATATATATAAAATGTCAATAAAAAAATATCCTAAATTTGTTACTATTTTGATCATCTCATGCTGGACAGGGTGTGACACCTTGTAATTTGTCTGTGATCTCTAGTGTCTGGATTAGGTACAAGTCAATAGGAAGACAGTTTTGTTTAGTGATGTTACAGCTTGATAAAGCACTATATGCCTGCATATGTCTTTTTGCACATTCTCTGTCAGAGTCTTCGCAATGAGTAAAATTTTACACAGATAGTGGCATGTGATAGCAGCATATTTGAGAATTACTTCTGAGTTGTGGAAACCCAGTAAAACAGAAATCAAGTGATGAAACTGCGGAAGATGAGGGGATCTGATGCACTTTTAGTTCACCTGTAAAGATGTTACACTGTACAGGTACCCTTCCCTTCAATATTTAAATTGTTTTAGTAAAGGTGATTTGTCACTTTTTTCTTGTACCACTGTTTCCCCTTTCTGATACATTTTCTGAACTAAGGCAGGTGGAGCCATAACATTTTCTCTGACATAAAATGCAACTTCCACTATGCAAATGGACCACTAAGAACTGAATTAGATTAAGCAGTGGTGTTAAATCAGCAATTATACTACCTTTTTTTTTAATAGCAAGATTCTAGCAGAAATAAAATCCAGTGTTAGACACTACTAGAAGAGAAAGCCTAGGGCTGCTGACGTGCTTTACTGAATTTAGTATATATTTTACCACCACTCAGATGTAGTCTTTAAAACTAAGGATGTTGAGTAAAGTGCTTTGAGTCAGCTGGTAGCACAGTATATTAATTACAGCTCATAATAACTTCCATTTTTACATAATTTTTGCATAGTTGTACATGTTATGCCAAATAAATTCCTCAGTCTGGACTGGTGATTGTGATTAATATTTATGCTGCTGTTAAAAATGAGCATGCGTTTAGCTTCACTGATGCTGAAGATTTTCTGGATTATTTATACAATGAAACAAAATGATAATTAAAGAAATTCCCAAACTGAGTAAACAGGTGGTTCTTCAAATACAGTTCTGATTTTTATCTGGCATCAAAAAAGCATTCTATGCTAACAAACTCATGCATTGAACAAGGATTGGTCTTCCTCCAGACCACCCTTCAAGGCTTGGAAATGTCAACTAACATTTAGTAGTATGCCTTATAAACACTCAGGATGAAGGAAATAAAGTGAATGAGGAGAGTTGGCATCCACTTACAAGAAGCTGCGGAATTCAAGATTTGGCAGCTGCACCTGGTGGCTCCTTGCAGTTGATGTTGTCATTGCCCATAGAAGCTTGAAATTGTTCCAGGCAGTAGGTGATGTGAACATCACCTTAGACTACAGGAATTACTAGTTATCGGCAGAGCTGTCTCAGGTTTACAGGCTTGATCCCAGAATAAGCTTGGCAAATCTCCATGAAAGCTTTTTGAACAAGAGTGCTTGATTCAGACGTCCTTCAATTGTTTCTACTTCTACTGTTGTAGTAATATGATGGGTCCCTGACATTTCACCTCAGATAAAGGGATAAGAATTAATAGGAACTGGAAGTCTGCCTGAAGCATAGTTTTCCTTTTCCTTCTCTATCTTGATATCTACCTCCACCACATTAACTTTTGCAATTGCAGTGGTTTTATGATTTAGCAGTCCATATAAGGTTATTAATAAGAGCAGAAGTATGAATCTTTTAAAAAAGGTGATTAATTTGGAATTAAAGGACTGAATGTGCTTGCTATCAGTATACAGGCTTTACCTGGGTTCTAAACTTCCATTCCTCTCTCCTATTTTAGTCCACTGGAAAAGGTGTATTTAGAAAAGTATGGTGGTGGATTTATAGTCATCAACAGTGTTGCTCAACTGAGTTTTGGAGGGAAAAATATCCACAAGCAAGACTATATTTGCTATTTTTCCTGGTTTTTTTTTTCTTTTTTTCAGGGTGGATTCTGTAGACCTCTTTTCAAAAACTGTTGCTTTTTCAAAAGGTAGATGTTCTTTTCCTTTGAAAGGTGTTCTTACTTTGACACGTATAAAAAGATGTACTAAAAAAATCCACTTGCTATCCATACTGGATCCATAAAATTCACCTAAACAGACTCTGCTAAGGTAGTCTTGGAGCAGAGTGGCAGTGAGCTGGTACATACCAGGGAGTTTGGTTCACTTACTTAGACTGGCTCATGGAAGTGCATAAGTTACTATGGACACATAATTACCAACCTCTGGAGTCTCTTCTAGAAAATACCATGAAAGAAACACAGAGTCTGAACAGTAGCCTTATTCTGCAGCTTTCCACTACTACTACAGACCTTAAACTGAGGCAAACCTCTAATGCTTTTAAGACGTTTATCTTGTGGTAAAAGATAAAGGCTTATTAACAGTTGCTAATCTCTGTTCTAAATCTCTCAAAATACAATGATACTGTAATGTTAAAATAGTTTCACATGTATTCTTTTCTGCTGTATTTACTATATTCACTTGGTGTTATACAATTCCTTATTAAATGATATAGCAGTGCTTATATTAATTTTGTTCTCAATTTAGAATGAAGCACAAGGGAATAGAAAATCATTCCCATAGGCAATATGGCTTGAAGCATGGAAACTCAAAGGGTATTCAGAGTAAGTACAATTTCTCATCTGGTCTAAGACAGTCCCTAAACATATACTCATAATGAAATATCATTAGTATGAACCATATTATAGTTAGAGGATATTAAATGTATTAGTTATCCAGAATACACATATCAGATTATTTTTTCTCATAATTTCAGTACAAAAAATCCAAAAAGAAATAATATTCACTAAAGACGAAATAGCTGCATGTTTAGTTACCAAGAAAACATTCTTATTTAGAACTGTCCAGCTTATTAAGTATGGCACTCCTCTTAACAGGATCTTCCACTGAACTCACAATAGCGAATGAAAAATTTGTTCATAAAAAGATAAAGATTTTAATTGAAAAATAAAAATATTGCTAAAATAAAATATTATTTTAGCAGCACTAATCAAATTTTAAACCAAAGAGTTGTAAGAAATAAATGGAGGTCTCACCTACAAATATTATGATTAATATTTTTTTATTATATGGTATGAAGTGTGAAATATCTTTGAAGAGAGAGGTAATCTGGTCTAAATTTAATGAGAAAAATTTTCAATGTAAACAATTTTAAATGGACATATGGAAAGGAAGTAGTGATGACTAATAAAAGGGACACTTGCAGAAATCATGATAGCATCCATCATAATAATCGATGCCTGATGTAAAAGGCTTAAAAAATATATGCATGGAACGTTTTCCTATAGAAAGTAATAACAGAAATAGATAAATGTCATTTTCTGATGGTCAAACAGATATGGTGTTCCCATTTCAATGTTGATGCCAGCCTAGTGATCTATTTTTTATCACTCTTAAATCAAACCACTCAAAAGTGTTCTATATGTGATTGCAGTTAAAAAGATGGAAAATGTGCAGTTATTACAAAATGTAATTTCAAATTTGCTAAGGAGTATTTCTTCTTCAAACATAATGAAAATATGTTTTCTATACTACACTAGCAATCAATTGATTTCCAGAGGCAACTTCAAGGTTGCTTTTAACTTGGAAAATTTGAGGATTACTGGCTGACTGTTCCCCTAGTTCTCTGGCAGCAGTTCAGTAGGTGCACTAAAATAAAATTTCCATAGAGTTGGTTTTCAAAGTATTAAATAAAATATATTTTGAGAAATGGAATTTTAATTATTCCATTCCTCAGTAGGTAAAAATCTGAATCTGTTGTCCAGTAATATATGTTTCAAGTTGCGCCTACACCATTAACTCTCACCAAGATAAATGTCATAATGTTTACAGACATTTTGGAGTCTTGTCCAAGTAAAAGGTATTATCTCCAGCCTAAAGAACCTAAAGGGGGCAACCATACCAGAACAATATTTTTATTTTAAAAATAACAAAGGGCCCCAAATAGTATATATTTAGGAAACCAACCAACCAACCAACCAAAATCTTTAAAAAAAGAGAGAAAAATGTTTCCCCAAAATTCGAACTAAATGTTTTTAGTTCCTGGCATTACCAGGAACCATTGACAATAAATAAATCAAGATACTGTACTATTTTCCCTGAATCATTACATATCCGTTATTGAATATACATCTCAGAAAATTCTTAGATGACTCATTAATTCCTTGATCCATTTCTTCATGCACTACTGAAACTAAGGTGACCTTTCACAAATCAAGCTATGCATACAGCAGACAGTTGTCCTTTCTACTGGAGAAATTTCATTTTTAGGGAAACATTACTAACTGAAGAAATAAGCTTTCAGCTGCTTTCATGTCTTAGACTCAATAAAGGATAAAGATAGGGTATTTATCCCATGAGTGAACACCCTGAAGCAGTTATACGTGGTTGGCTTAAAGGAGATCTAAGAATCTCTGTTTGACAGACTGGCTACTTTCCAAATGGGAAATCAATGACACTGTATTCTGGGTAAAGAAAAGCCAGGATGGTTTATGACTTGTTCTACTGTAGATCCAGCCAAGCTTTGAATTACACAAAGTTGAAGACATAAAGAGTAACATCCCATGTCCAGTGAGCCCATCGGCAGCATAAGGTACCTTCTGTCAGGAGTCTGCACAGAGAGTGGCTTCCTAGATTTTGGAATGCAGTCTGTAGAAAGATAAATATATGAAACGAGAAAAAGGGAAGAAAACCATGGCGGGTTTCTGTGCCTTAGGATGGCCAGCTAACGAGATGCAGGCTGGTTTTGTTTCTTACTTGTAGAAAAAATGCAATGTAGAAAAAAGGTAATTCTGTCCACAGGACAAGAACATATCTTTATAATATCTGTAGTATTCTGAACAAGCTAAAATTCTATTTAGCTGTCAAAAGTAATGCCTGTATACTTAATTATTGATAACAAACAAACAAACAAACCAACCAAAATAAAAAACCAAAAACCAAAAACAACAAAAAAAATGAAACAAAAATAAACCAACAAAAGACAAACCAACTCTTCCTAAAAAAACCCCTAAAAAATCTGGTGTACAGGTTTTACACAATTTGGTATGTCATTGCTATAATCACATAGGAACAGAGACAGAGAAGGCCATACACTCTAAGGATTAATCATAATGTTCAAACATAACAAAAAACAATCAAACAAAAGAGGTTAATGAAAGTGTTAAATTATAACAAAAAAACTGGGAAAAAAATAGGACTTAGGAATATTTTTCCCAGCAATTTGTCATGTTATTTACAGCAACATGAATAAAATTGCTCAGAGTCTTAAAAAAGACATTTGAAAAAAAACCCACAAACTCCAACCCTTTGCATTCTTCAGGGTTTTTTTCTCCATTTGTATACTTAAGAGGTGTTTTGATCTCCTCTACTGGTCTGACAGTCTTTGAGAACTTATACCTTGATTTATAATGTTCTTGGTGAACTCACACCCGTGTACTAAAACAAAATATCCTTTATTCAGCTCCATGTTTCTATGAGCAAACAACAGCCTGTAGGGATTCAGTGCATCAGCTGCTTAAAAGATAAACCTACCCAGCTTGATGAAAACTCTTCACCACTTTCCTGTTGAGAGAAAACAGTTACACATTTCTAATAAATGAAGCAGGAACTGTCATTTTTTTGGCAAACTGATAACTAGCTGTAACAGCCGCATCGCCACAAGTTGCTTTTCCAAAGTAATTACCATCAGGCTCCCTGTGGTATGCAGTGTTTAACACATTTCTTCTGTGTTAATGAATGTAAAAGCAGGCAACACCACTATTAGTAATTGCTTTTTATTCGTAGTCCTCATTTTCCAGATAGGTCACATTAAACACAGCCATTAAACAATAGCGGTTGAGAAAATCCATACAATGTATGCTGCTTTTGTTTGGGGGTTTTTGTGTCATTCACCAGTCATTGGTGCAACTTTGAGCCATATGGGGAGACAGGGGCTGATAAATGAGAATGCCAACCTGTATCACAATTGGGCCAGAGAAGTCAAAACCTTAATCGGATTTCATTCAATTACACTTCAAATCAACAAATCTTGATAGCCAAAACTCCCATTTAAATTAATGCAATAGTAATCACTACCTGATGTGAAAAGAAAGTAATTAAACAATAATGAGCATGTGCATGTTATGCTAGGCTTCAGACTCCTACTTGACCTCAGCAATTGCCCTTTCATTTGACAGCAAGCAGCATGAAAACTTGTTTGAATGATGCATCTTGCTCCACTATGAGCAACGTTTGACTTCTAGGGTAACTTGGACTGGGAAATGTCTATTCTTAAGTGGCAAATCATAGTTCAGGAGAATCTCCTGATAAATATGCCAATTAAAAAAAAAAAAAAAGGAAAAAAAGGTCTGATTTTGAGTTCCGATTTGATTGGCCAATTGTATAAGGAACTCCCAGTTTCTGGTTTTTGTTAATTAGAAAAAGATATAGAATGCCTTATTTGTTATTCACAGTGTACAGTACAAATTTATTAGTTGCTTAACTTGCCTCCCTTAACTCCAACATTCTCTTTATAATGATGTGGCGGATATTTTCTCCTAATCTTATAAAGCATATATGTAAGAAATGAGTGAAATAACTCCAAAATTTTATCTTTCATTGCTGCCTCTTTCTCCAATGGTGATACTAAAGATACCATGGAGAAAAAACACTTTTTAAATTCTTTTGTGTGCAGTATGTCCTTCACACACAATCATGTTAATTTTGACTGAACCAGCAAAACTCACATTGTATAAGCTTTACTGGTTTATTGGTTCATTATACATCCATTCTAAATTGTGAAATAGAGTTTTTAACCTGGGATATCCTTACTGGAAGCAGTATGCCAGAGTTCTACAACACAAGGCAGTCATAAGCCAAATTAAATAAAAGCAAGGTTTCCTAAACTCTTCTATAAAGCTGTGAGTCATGAATTCTGAATTACCTCAGACTGGTAAATAAATAATCACTACTAAATACAGATAATGTGTTAAACAGCTAAAGCTAGTAAATCACTAGTGACAGAGAGCCTTAAGGTAAATTCCTCTTACATTGGCACAGCCCTTTCTCAGAATGTTGTGGTTTTATGTCTTCAGAAACATACATGAATTGTACAATTGGTTATTCAGTGTTAAAATCATTTATAAAATACACAAATCTCCATCACTTGACTGCATTTACATGTTGGCTTAGATTTTGCTGAATAATGGATCTCACCGGCAGAGCTAAAGATTTGGTGCACAGACACTGAAGTGATGGGCACCACGAAAATACGTATAAAAGATCAATCAAACAATAAGAAATCCTCTCCACAATGGAATTTCAAGCTATCAAGCTATCAAGCAAAACCAATCTCAGGTCTCCTGGCCAAAAAAATAAAATTATATAACACAGACAACACCACATTTTAGATACATAAATTGTCCAAAACATGGAGAGTAGCTTGATAAGACATGTACAAGATCCTTTTCTTACATGTAATAATGGATTTTTTTAATAGGAGGAGCTAAAAGCAAACTAGAACAGTTGTCTCCCAAAGACAATTCATTGTAGGACTAACTAGCTAAGAATCACCATTTAAATGCAATCCCAAAACCAAAATAGGCTGTTGGGTCAACTTTCTTTCTTGAACGGATACAGACTATGGCTTATGGTATTTTAGAGTGACAATCTGTTTTATAAGTGTTTTTTATAGTACAGATTAAATTTAATAAACCCAATACCTAACTTTTTAACAATGTGCCATAGTGATATTTTCAACAGACTATCTGAAGTATATATCCTGAGCTAGTAATTTTATTCTTCTGCTTGTTCTTGTTCTGTACAAGTTCATTTTGAATGTGTGTTGTTTTTTAAGTTATACCTGAAAGTAATTTTGAGTTTTTCAAATGCAATAAAAACACTCTTAGAAAAAAAATAATAAAAAGTAGAAACTATATACCAAGTTATCTGAAAATACTATTCAAGTGAAAATCAAACTAAAACCACCCCCCAAAATAACAAGTGTTTATCTAGAACTGCAGTAAGCAATTGCATATTCTGAAGAATCAGATGAAATTCTCCTTATGCCATATTGGTACTGAAACGTTTTTCAGTTCTATGAATTTTATACCAAAGCTTTGGAAATGGTGTCATCTCTGAGGAAGTCAATCAAATATCCTACATTAAACAGGCTGGCTGCATGTGTTTGAAAAAAAAAAAAAAAACAAGGAGGTTCCAGCTGTTGGCTCGAGTGTAACTTTTGTTATTACACATGGGTTTGCAATAGAAGCTTCTACAAGGACTTGCACATAACCATGACTGATGGATGTATTTGTAGGCTGTTCAGTTAGCTCCATCAGCTCACTCAAACACATTTTGAACAGATTATGTACTGCAGTACTTCGTAGACCATACATTAAACAAGAGACTTTGCTCTGAGGCGCTGCTTCCCATATTCCATGGGGAAAAGGAAGCAGGAAAAAACAAAACTCATAGAGTTCGACAGCTACCGAGGCAACACTTGCCATTTACAATATAAGCCCAAATATTTTTGCAACACAACTATATATTAATTTAATAAAATACACAATATAGCTCTTATACACTCAACAATTTGGCTCATATGCACTGAATCTGCAATAAATCAATAAAAATATGTCATTTGATGTAAACACACTGAATTTTCTTACATTTGCACATTTAAATGACCATGTGATTTTTGTGGATGTCTAAGACATTTTCACCCTCCTGAGCTATTTTAGTGTCCACAAATGAATAAAAAAGTGTTAATAATGTTAATTTCTTTTCTGTATTACCCTTAAGGTAACTCTATTTTTTTTCAAACTTTATTTTACTTCCTTTTTTTTTTAAACTTATCACTAACTATTTATAGCTTTGTTGGACACTAAAAAGCTAAATAGATATTAATTTTTTTTCTTTTTTATCAAGTGAGTTAGCTTATGTGTGTGCAGGACAAGATGGACTATATCATTTTACACTTAACCTTAATATGATATGAAGTGTTTCATTAATGATTAGGATATGTTTCCTTGAATAATGTTCTGGAATGGTTCTTTCTGTTTTATTGTTCTTTTTTTTCTTTCCCATATTTGTGGCAGATAACTTTGTACATAAATATTTACCACAAATGAATGTTAATGTTTGATGTCACTTGGACTACTACAATAACTCTTTATAGGACTTTCAATAGAAGCCTGTGGTGACTGCTGGAAATCCACCACAGATCAGCATTATTCAACCCTTTTTTTCTTGGGGTTTATACGTAAACAGTAAAGTCAGCATCAGCTATTTGAGGACAGTCTTAAAGTATCACACATATTTCCACTCCATCTTTCTCACACCTTCCTATCAGATTGTCAAAATGGCACTGTCTTTCCTTCTTTCATTTTATTCTTGGTGTACTTGACTCTGTCCTAATGAAAGTTTGGTCAAAATGAAACCAGTGTTATCTGTCAAAAAGAAAGAGCAGTGAAAAGAACATACTTGTGGGCACTTCAGATGTTCACTCAAAACCTTAAAGCAGCATTGGTCTTCCTTCATTCCTGTTAATTCTGTTACAAGCAGGGGATTTATTTATTTATTTACTTTTAATCAGCAGAAGAAGAACCAAACTGTCAGCCTGTCCATTTTCCCCCTCACTTTCTGATGGCCACAGGGTCACTTCCCCGACAGTCCTGCAAGAGCTTGTCTATTTCTCTCACAACTTCCTCGGCATCCACCGACTCCCTGCCTAGATCCCGGGCTGAACGGTCTAACTGCTCCAGAACAGAGTCCATCTCACTCGAGTCTCGGCTCACTCGGGAATGTACATCTGCAAAGGCCCTAGCCATCTGATCTGATGCAATGAAGGAAGTGTCTTTTGACTGTTTACTGGGCGATAGATACTGACTGTCAGTTGACAAGTACTGGCTGCTGGGTTCAGCCAAGGCTCCTGATTTCACTTCACAACCATCCAGTGGTCCTTTTGTTGAGGTGCAAGGCTCAATGCATGTCTTGGTTGGGCTGCTCGATGCTGAGGGAACCTCCTGAAGCAGAGGACTCAGGGCACGTTTGGCTTTTAAGTAAGGTTTAACATTGGCAATGAGAATAGTGTGCTCTCTCTTGTCTTTCCCAAATGTACAAAAAGTCTTTTTCCCAGTGGGATTCACAGTTTCGTATGTCTCAGTCTCAACATTAGCTTCAACTGTGGGTACAAAGAGATTTGTGCGATAATCTGCATTCTCAGCCTGACTGGCTGCAGGAAATTGTGGCATCCAACACCTGTCAGAATGACCAAGCACTCTGCATTCATCTGTGCAGTTAACACATTCTTCTTGCTCTGCAAAACAAAGGAGAAAGAGAAAAGACCCTAATTATAAGTGAATTTATTTAGTCAAATGGATAGGCTATAATAAACACATGACGGCCTTGATATCTGGTTTCTTAATTGTGGAGAAAAAGAAGAAGATATAATTAAATATTTCAGAAGGTTTGCATAAACGTGTTAGCTGAGACAATAGATTTATTTAACTCTGTTCTCTACATATTAAAGCATTCACATAGCCCAATGGAAATATAAAGGGGTCATTACAGAATCATTCTCAGTGGAATTGAGCTTCATGTGTAAACTAATCTGCTGTAGAAATCTGTTAGGCTTTGTTCTGTAAAACTCATCCTGGAAAAGAGTGAACAGTACTTAAGGAACTCAAAAGGAATTATAAGGATTAATTTTTCAAATCAAATAACTGCAATGAGTGCCTTTCTGGAAATACAAACACTTCATAAAAATCAGCAAGCTGGTTTTTCATTCTTGTCACCTCCATTTCATTTATAATTGTTATGTTGTGTGACAGTCACAAAATAAAAAGGTTTTCTTAAAACCCTACTTTTCCTGCTGAGAACAGAGAACTAGAATTTCCCATCAGTATGCATTAAATATAAGCCTGTCAAAAAGTGCATATTGCAATTTTATTAGACATGAGTATGGATCATGTAATCAGTTTTTCCCTTTTTTGTTTTGGTGCAAGTAAGTGAAAACGGATTTGCTCAATACATACAATTTGGAAGAATGACAAACTGTGACACACTATTTGAACCGATAATGTTTTCAGATAGGATTTCTACATTCTATTTCTTTCAAAGTATATAGCTAAATGAGATTTCTTTGCTTCATTTTTAGAAGATAAATTTTGATACTGCCTGCTCTACAATTCAAAGAAAACTTTCTGCTTTAAAAGCCTTAGCTCGTCTGTCGTTTACATTAATAGATTATGTTTGGGCCAACATTTACTATTTTACAATTGTACTCATGACTCTAACCAAATATCGGGGATAAGAAAAACAATAAATAGAATAAATCCTTTTATCATCTCTACGTTTCAGTTTACTACACATTGATCTTTAACTATGAAGTATTTTTCGTTCACATAATGGGCCGAGGGGTTCAATATTGATTTTATTTGAGGAATTTAGTACCTAAAAAATGCCTGGAATTCCAGTTAGACAAAAACCTGTTAGTACACCTTTAAATGTAAAGATGAAGCAAACATACAGAGACATGCACAACAAGTCTTCAGAAAAGTAGAACAAACATGTTGATGCAAACATAGGAAAAATTTAAGCAATCATCATCTTTCTAAATTAGAAAATGAATTCCTACTAATCTTATATCACCACTAGATTAATGGATGATTGCACTGTCGAAACATGACACAAAAGAAACACCAAAGCTTATCTACAAGAATCCAATAGTGTAAACAGTTTTGACTCTTCACCTTTCTAAAAATATATGAGTAAATATGATTTAAATTTAAATAAAATTGTGTTATGTCACAATGATCAGTTAAATTGGAATGAGATAATTTACTCAGAACTGATACTTGTTAATGATACAGTTCTGTGAAAAAGTGTCATACTATATACGTGCTCCCTTCCTAGAAGACTTTAAAATCTAAGTATGGTGCAAGCCCTAAAAGATATTAAAAGCAAGAGAGAATGAGGTACAGGGACAGCAGAACAGAGTGACTGTTGAGGAAAAGAATGTGACAAAAAGGCTTTAAATGTAAAATTCACAGAGGTGAGTTAGCCTCACCTGTGTACCTGGTAAGATCATGGAACAGATCTTCCTAGAAGATATATCAAAACATATGGGAGACAGGGAGTGTCATTAGAGATGGACAACATAGCTTCACCATTTTGCCTGACTAATCCAGGGGTCTTCTATGATGGAGTGATTGCGTCAGTGGACAAGGCCTTTGATGTGGTCCTGCATAATATTCTTGCTGTTAAATTGCAGATAGATTGATTTGATGATGGACTATCAGATCGATAAGGAACTGTCTGGATTGTCACATGCAAAGAGTTTCAGTCAATGGCTGAAATGTTCAAGTGGAAACCAGAAATGAATGGTGTCCCTCCAGGGTCTACATTGGGACTAACATTATTTAGTATCTGCATCATTGAGACAGTGGGATTGAGTACGCCCACAGATCACAACAAGCTGAGTAGTGCATCTGATTCGCTAGAGGGAAGGGATGTCCTCCAAAGGGACCTTGACAGGCTTGAAAGGTGAGGGCCATGTGAACCTCATGAAATTCAACAAGGCTAAGTGCAAGGTCCAACACCTAGGTTGGAGAGTTCAGCAGTATCAATACAGACTAAGAGTTGGACAGATTGAGAACAGACCTGTGGAGAAGAACTTGGGGGTACTGGTGGATGAAAAATTAAACATGAGTCAGCAGTGTGTGCTCAAAGCCCAGAAAGCCAGTTGTGTCCTGGGCTCCATAAACTGAAAGAAAGCAGATTTAGATTGCACATATATGAGGTAGAAACTCTTTGATATAAGGGTAGTGAGAAACTGAAACAGATTTCCCAGAGAAATTGTGGATGCCCCATTACTGGAAGATTTCAAAGTCATGTTGGATGGGACTGTGAGCAACCTGATCTAGTGACAGATATTCCTGTCATGGTAGATCTTTCAAGATCCCTTTAGACCCCAAACCATTCTATGGTTCTTTGAGTTCCAAGGAAAAGTAATCTGCACACTGATTTTAGTAAACATTAAAAAATAGAACTATCATGATGAAAAACAAGAGTGAAAGACACCCCCGACGTTGGGACAGTAACACAGTGACAGAACTAAAAAGAGTTTAAGGAAGAAATTTAAGTTTGTTGTGCTTCATTTTACTTCACTTGACTGTGATGGTATGCATAATCATGGACATATGCCACAAAACATATGTGTGGCAATTACTTAATGAAATGGGAGCCATACAAATAAAGGACATAGCTATATACCTCATTCTACCCATTAGTTCACCTCCATTAAAATTCTCTGTATCTAGTTTTCTGGAGCTTCTATAGCATCAAAAAGCTGCAGCTTAAAACAGGTGAGTAAAACTGCTATTCTCTCTGAAAAAAAAAAAACAGACAACAAAACCAAAACACAAGCAAAAATCAAACCAAACAGAAAAAACCCAAAACAAACAAACAAATCCCTCAAAAAAAAAAAGGGCAGTCAACCTATAAAACTTCACAAAACAAACCAAATCAATATATTTTAAAAAATACATGGGGCAAGAACATTGGAGGGGAAAGTTCTTAGTTGTAGCATGGCAATAGTTAATATTAGCCAAGTTTGATAACACTTTATCACAGAAATCCAGCAGAAATAAACGAACAGTGCTCCGAGCCAAACTGTTCCAATGTTAATTTAGAACTTTAGATTTTTCAGATGTTTGCTATTAAATAATTTTTTTAATTTTCTCATCCTCCTAATCCTTCAGAGAAGATTTGTGGCAAGCTCAGCCTCTAGTTTTAAAAGCGGACTTATATAGTAAGGAGAAATAATAGGTATTTTCTTTAGGATTTTCCCTAGATATATCTCCAAATATTTTTCTCATATATGGAATTCATGATAATGCTGAGTAAAAGTTTTCTGGCACTTTCAAACCTAAACAACTAATCAGCTTTCCAACTATTATTTTGTAAATTTAACTATCCTCTGTATAGATATTTGTAAACAATTTTGTTGCTTTTTAACAAGAGGTGAAAATAAACCTTGCTGCATGTAAGCTACCATAAAATGTTCAGAACTGCACAATCAATGGACCAGCACTTCTCTCTGCTCTTCTCTTTTCAATTATTCCAGCAAAGCAAGCTCCTTCTTTACTCCTTCCTTTTTCTCAGGAAAAAAAAAACAAAAAACAAAAACCAATGGTAGTACTTCCTATAAAACTTTCTAACCATGATGAATGTGTCAAGACCTCACACTGTACTGGGAGACCCCCACTGAACACTGCTGGGAAGATTCAATACATCGCAGTCTATTTTATTTCACCAAAAAAGGCCATTGTAAAAGGGAAATACTTACTGTCTTTCAGGTAGTAGTTTTATGTCATATTATCTTACAATACATCAAAGAAATGTTCATATATATTTATATACAATTCTCTTCTATCTACATTTACAACATATATATGCATATGAAATATAGAACTGGGAAATTCAATTTGGAAAATGACTTTTTTCTAAAACTCAACTGAACTGTATTTCTTCAAAAAAATTAAAATTTTTTCCCTAAACTGAGAATGAAATGAGCAAACTTCAGATACAAGGTAAAGATCAGAAAAGTTCTCAGTCACTGGAAATAAGTTTATTATACTAGGTATTCAGTACTGTGCCAAAAACTATGCTTTGAGATTTTCAAGACTCATTAGGTTAATTTGTTGCAATCAAGTTATGTTTGAAGATTTATATTTTTAGCTCTTCCACATATACATACACTGGTATGAGGAGAAGTCTTACCCAGTGTTTACATTATTCATTACTGCCAACAAAAATGCAAAGTTTGCTGGCTATCTCTAAGTAAAAGAGATGTATATCATGTAGCATATATATGTTATATATATATATATTGCATGCCATATCTTCTTTCCTCTTCTCATTTCCTGCATTTGTTAAAGCAGTTTTTATACTTGCATTTCTACTCACAGTATCGACTAACTTTCCATTTCTGCTCCCTGGGCATCATAGAAGTGACTGAATTAAATATGAAGCCAAAAAAGAAGAAAAAAGAAATACTGAATGACCTTGAATTGAAAACCACCTGCATTGCATGAGCATTGGAGCTCTAGTCCTGAAAATCTGTGTCTTTTCACTTCATGCTTTTATGTCACATCATAGGAAATGGATTTTGAGTATTGATTATCATACATTATAAGTTGCTTGTCTAACCATTAGCCTGTAATTTTGACTGCTACAGCTAGCAGACAGTGAAGAAAATCAAACAGGGACTTTTTTACGAGTAGCAGAAACTACAACACAAAAACTATCACCACCAAGGGCCAAATTAGTGCATATGAGAAAACAGAATCAATTTAAAGGTAAATATATAAATATATATATGTAAAATAGGTCATATGCTGTGCTGTACAGCAGGATGTGCCGGTAGAGTGATATGTGTCATTGGTCTTTATCTCTGTACTTGTCTCTCTCCTGTTGAAAATAAACCCTTAACAGTGCATGTGTGTACAATAAACAGAAGCAGTCTAGAGGTTTTCCTAACTCTCTAGAGTTTTAAGGGTAAACAGTCAGAAGTGCTTTATGCACTTAGGGGAGAGCATCCACTAAAATAGAATTGCTAAATTATCAGCCACAGAAAGAAAAGGAAACAAGCTATCTGTAAACAACAGTCGCTTAGATGGGAAATGTATTCTGGATAGAAATTTAGAGATGGTATAGGATGAAAGTTATATTAGCAACATACAAAATGCAATGCAAGATATGTATTTTTGGTGCAAGATAAAACATATCTTACATATTTTATTCTATAGGAGATATATTTAACATCTGCCTTCCATAGCAAGCTAAAAGAAATAGATACTTTTAGTGTGATATCTATAATTTCCTATGGTTTCCTTATAAATATTGTGAACAGAATTAATTATGGTTACTGATTTCATTTGCCCTATAAAATTCATTGATTAATACTTTAGATAGCCGGTTCCTTTCAATGACTAAAATGGAGATATCTTATTTTGATTCATTAATTTTATGAAATTTACATAATGATAACAGAGAAGAAACTCAAGAATTATTATTTTTTTAAACAGTGACTCAGTGTGGCCAAATCAAGTCAATAAACAAAATATTTGCTCTAATTCAACCGGACCCCAATTATTTAAATTACACATACGCACAAAGCAGAAAAACAAATGAAAAGTAAACATCACCATGCAAACATTTTCAAGAAATATTTAATGTCTTATGCTTATAAGATGAAGAACACTATACTCTGTATCAAAGTACTCCATATAGCTTAATAGTAAATGTCCAGACTTTTTTATATGGAAAATCATGTATATACATATAAATATATGTATATGCACATATAAGTATATATTTTTATATATATTTATGTAAATAAATGTATCTATCTATATTTAAAATCTGATTTCCCTTATACACAAGTCTGGATATATACCTAGATGTAGACCTAGATCTACACCTAGTCCTATACCATCATATTACTCACAAAACCTGTAAATTATTTTATCAAATTGTATTTGAAGTTAAACAAGACAGAGTTAGGAACATTACCATTTGTAAGATCTGGTCAGGTAGATGGTCATTCAAGTCCATTCTTTTCTAAATGTTTCACTCACAAAATGTAGCTTTTTATTACCATATGTTCATTGGTAAAGGTTAAATAAGAATATGGCTAGATAACTACGTGAATAACACTGACTATTTAAAAATGTCAGTAACTTTTGTTATTTTTTATTGTGCTGGGAAAGCTTGTCTTTCAGATATCTTACTTACTCCTTTTTGTTCTTTCAACAGGTGACATCTAGCTTTTACCATTGCATAAACACCTTTTTCTGATTTTTTTTCTTTCTTTCTATAAATATGGAAGCTAAAAAATAAACATTAATTGTCAGGGATGGTTTGTTGGCTGACTCAGTTGACTGGAACAACTATTAACTAAAAAGTCCAAATAAAAACCCACCGCAGGAGCCATTTCAAAATGTATGCTGCCTTTTTTTTTGAAGGCATGTTGTTTCACACTCTATTCTTCAGTGCATTACAGAGTTAATAGTAATGCACATCTTTGATGACCCTTGTTTCACATTACAAGGAAAAGGATCTGCCTATGAATGTATGCATAGAGTTCACACTGACTTGTCTAAGAGATAAATTCCTTTCACCCCTGATGTTGAGAATTTGTGTTCACTACTGAAAATATTTCCATTTAGAATTCATTCTGTACTGAAACAAGGTGAAAAATTCTCTGTAGCTTTTATTTCTCTAGTCTAACCAACACAGTATTCTTGACTGTAAGGGTGGTGAGGCACTGGAACAAGCTGCCCAGAGAAGTTGTGGATGCCCCATCCCTGGAAGTGTTCAAGACCAGGTCAGATGGGGATTTGAACAATCTAGTCTAGTGGAAGGTGTCCTTGTCCACAGCAGAGAGGATGGAACTAGATGATCTTTAAGGTCCCATGTGACCCAAATCATTCTATGACAAAAAATAAATAAGGACAACCAGTACTTGCTTTAGACCAATAATATTATATTTTATATTTTTATTACCTTGAATAGATATGAAAGATCTGTATCTTTGGTACATATCTGTAAGCAGATGGACAATAAATGCCAAATAATATCTAACAGAAAATGCAATTAACTCTGCTTTTCAGAACTTCAGTAATTCCTGAAATATGACCAGAAAACCTCCCAGAATTTATATGAAATGATGGCTTACTTTTTTTTGTTTGTTTGTTTTTTTAAATTTGAAATGGGCAATTGTCTTTACTAAAGACCTGAATTTACTATAAGGAGATATTTATTACAGGAGAAAAATAATGGGTACTTTGACATGTCCCTAACACTGGGTCTATATGACACTTCTATTGAGAAGAATCAGCTAAAGTACTGCTTCTGTGATTGGATTTCTGTTTAATTACAATTGATTTTGACAGAAATGAGTAGAGGTAAACAAATAGTTCTATACACATTCTTGCTGTTATTAAACAGAATTGTCTCCAATCTGAGTATTTATATTGGCTTGTCTGTTTAAAGGTTTCTTTCAGTCAGGCAATGCAATTATGTAGCTCAGGTTAGTGAAATGACTGGCAGTAAAAAAAGAGTGGACTGCCATATTTTTAAACCTCTTGGATCTCATGGTCTCTTCTAATAATATAAATACAAGTTTCTGAGTTCTATAATCCTTACTCAGTTTCCCTGGTTTTGGTTGTTGGGGCTTTGTTTGCTTGGTTTTGGTTGCTTGCTTTCTGAATGCAGGATAAAGGCAATATATTTTTTATATTGACATGGCATAAAACACTTCAAAAGCCATAAAAATATGATGGTCTATGGATTTAATTCTTGTTCTCATTTGTCCAAAATGACAAATATTGGAGGAATATTTCAGGATTACATGGAGCACATAGAATATTTAATATAGTTCTTACAGAAGTATGCTTTAATTTCACATTTATAATTCAACGGCAATCATGTATTTTTATTTAAAGACAATGTAAGAGAAAGATGTGTTACCTGAAAATTTTCCATCCTCACAGCGGGCTGGTCCACAGATCCCAACAATGGGTCTTTGGCCTCTGCCTTGCTGTTCTAGAGGCAAATCAAACCTGTGAGTCACAGACATGGATAGGCTCTGCTTCCAAAATTCACAACAATGACGAAACTTCCACAGCAGAAAAACAGCTTTCATCTGTGGCCCAGACACAGCTCACAGCCCTTGAAATTTCTCACTGTGCTTCTCAAAGGTACAAACACTTAAGTTTATAGTTGGCAGTGAACTGGAAATATCTGATCAGTAAAAAGGATGCCTCATTTACTCCTATCAGATGAGAAAGAGGAGAATGGACACCCACAAGTTGGTCTCCAATGTTTGCCTATAAGTTGACTGGTCCTGACTCTAATTTGCTGTGAAAAGACCATTTGACATCATGAAAAGATATTTTCGTCTCTTCCCCATTCCACCATAAAAAACTCTTTCTGGCCTAGGGCTGCAGTGAGCAAATACACAAAGGCTAGCTGTGCCAGCCCTGTCCTTAGCTGAGAAGCTAGAGGGAAACTTCAGTAATATGACAAAATCATAGTTTTAAACTGTAAATCTTTGTTGTAGATCCCCAAAGCTTTTTCCTGAGAATCAAAGAAAACAAAACTGCAGTAATTAACAGATGAGAAAAGGTTTTATACATTTTTAGTATAACACATTTTCATACTCTTGATCAAGGCAGTGTCACAGATTTTTCAATGGGATTGTTTCAGCACTAGAATCTAAAAATGCAATGACTCTTAAATCTGAAATCTAACCAAATTTGTGTAACCATTTGCATAATTTGCATGATATTCACATTTTTTTAATAACTTTATTGTGAGTTACTCATAATTAGAGTATCAATAATTTCCATATCTAATTTGCAATATTTAGTAAATGCTACATATTTTACTGCGTCAATGTTTAGGAATATAGTCATTAACCAGGACCACTGTGAGGCATCCTATACAAATATTAACAGATTGTATAGTTAGAGACAAAAGTTAACAAGTGATTATGACAAACAAAAGCAATGAATGGGAAGGAAAGACAACATTAATGAAAATATAATCACACTGTTGACATTTCCTGAAAATACCAATATAAAAGTTCCATAATTTAAAGAAGCTATCCCCATCTGTCGCACCATCAAGCCACCAATGATTATCTATATATTACACCACTGAACCTTCCTCACTGGTTGCCAATTATCTCAGTATACAAATCTTTAATTAGAAGGCACTAAGCTTTTTGCTTTGTAAGCCTACCTCAAATTTGGATATGACAACTTTTTTATAGTCATTGACTGAGGAGGGTGCCACTGAGGAGAGAGACATGGCAAGCGTCTGAAGAAATCTATTTCTATGTCCTTTTGATGGTTGTGTTTACATTCTGACTATAGGTGGGCTCTGTTGAGTGGACAGAATCTGTCGGTTTCTGTGTAGGAGCCTGATTTTGACTAAAGCAGAATCAATGCAGTAAAGCTTTTCAAATGCTATCTGTTTTCCTTTGCAAAGTCTCATAAAAATAATTACAAAGGCTATATAGATATTGAACCATTCAAAATCTGGTCACTTTGGTAAAAGACAGTCTTTTCCTCCACTTTCCTCTTAGTATGCCTGGATTTACATTCAAAATATCCTTTGACAACCATAATGACACCAGGTCTGTTTTATACAAAGAGATGGAAAAGCCTACTGGGTATCATCCTCTGCTTCAAAAGGTTGATGTCATCAGTAGGTCATATACTTTAGACTTCATGAGAGGTACAATGTATCTGACAGAACAGAGAGAAGAACACTTTTCATGATGCTGCTCTCAGAAAATCCCTGAAGTTGCTCAGACATCTCAAGGAACTTTCACTTGGACATATGGATGCAGAAAAATATTCTTAGAAAAAAAGAAATTATTTAAGAGTTTAATCTAGAATCTAAGTAATATATTAATTATTGTATGATTAGATGGTCCCCTGGACTATTGTTTAACAGATTGCTGGTGTTGTGTTTTATTGCCACCTTTGAAAGAGATTTGCAGAATGGGATTACCTTTATGCCAATTTATGAAGAACCCCCATTCGCTTAGCAATTTGAATTTGATAATGCTATACTACTTAAATTTCTACCTGGATAGTGCTCCAATTAGATCAATCAGAAAGGCTAATTAAGGACACGTTTTTCAAATCTGACTTTCTAAAAACAACTAGTTAGGCAAAGGGAATTATACATGTAAACAGATTCAACACCATATTTTCAGATTCTCCATGAACAGTAAACTAATTTTTGAAAGACACTTACTGAAAACGTCTTCAGAATATTCATATCTTCCTTTCCTTAGATCCTTCATTAAGAACTATAAGTTCCAGATCACTTTCTTATGTTTCAAGGATTGAGGAGATTATAGATATTAACAACCCTAATACAGAACAATCTTTCCTGCTAGTTACATTTATGTGCAGCAGTTGAGCTGCTCAGCTGAGACTCCCTCTTTCACTTGTCATCTTTTCATTTGTTATAGTGTCAACTTTTGAATGGATGTCAGAGTACTTTGATGTGACAAAAGATATCTTTAAGAAAAATTATCAATTTCCAAAGATGTCGTCATTATGTGTTCTTTGTTTTCACTAATATCTTCGCTTTTTAAGCCTGTTAACTGTTAAGAAGCTATTTTTCTGGTGTGTAGCAACCACCAATCTGAGCCATGTTCTTATAAAAAGTGTATTTTTGTCTTGGAGATAGACTTAAAGGCTAATTACCAACAGCACCAAGTAAGAGGCAGTCAGGGTAATTTCTGTTAGCTGTGCCCTCATCTTATTTATCTGAACACCCTCCAGAGGAAATCAGCATTGAGGCATTAGATAAGTTAAACACTGTTTAGGTAAAACAAGTAAGAGATGCAGATGCTTCCTTTAAAGCTGCTGAAGGATTCAGAATATGTCAGTCAGTATCAATCTATTGACATTCTTTAAGAAAATCTTAAATCTGTAGAGGTGATGAAAATACTACACTGCTAGAAATGGTGAAGACCTGCTATAAAATGCAGTGAAACCTATTCTAGATATGCATCGTTATTAGCTTTCTCAGGGTATTTAAAACAACCTTTTCATTTACTGGAATTTATCACTATAATATTTACTTGATTTAGAGTTCCATGTATGCTTTCCACCATGACTTGATTTTAATGTGTCACCCTCCTCCCAGGTTTTTTGTTCTGTTGGATACAAAATGGTAAGAAACCTGTACAGTTATTATTGGCTTGAATTCTGAGTATCACAGATAATGGAAAGCAGAGAAATTTGAGCCCCAATATCTACTGCATGGTTCTTCAAAAAGAGCCTCTGGGTTTCCAAATAAAAATGTAGCTTTGCTTTGTTTTTCTTTAAGAAAAACAATGGCTTTAATTCCTAAAGAGACAAAAATAAAGCACCCTATCTAAAAGCAGGGTTCAGTCTGACCTTGAATTATATTAGGAATTATATTATAAAAGGAATTATATTATATAAGGAAATAAGGCAAGCAAAAATTGTCTTACGGGAAAAAAAATAAACTTTTTTTTTGTTTTGTGTCCACCTGTTACACAGGTGCCTGTGCACAGGCGCAGTATCTCATCTCAGTACTGCATCTCAGGTATCTAAGAAACAGTCTAGCAGAGCTCTAAACTTATTTATAAGCTCTCAAGTGACTCTCTGCAGTTCCAGTTGAAGATGGATACAAGGCAGCTAATTTGCTACCACCAAGGGAAAATGTTATAACATAAAAACATTCCCTCCCTTAGCTTCAAAACTGTTGAGTGCCTAGGGAGCCTGAGTATTTGTAGAGCTGATACTATGCATATGCTTCCTCTGTAACTGTTACATGTTTACATCTGGCATCTGTCTCTGTGTTAAACAGACTTAATCGTCCCTAGTATTACCTAGGCAAAATCTCTCTAACCTAGATGGTTAATGCAAATGAAATAAATGATTTTTTGGTAGCATTATTTTTGCATTATTGGCAAGTATGCAATGAGCTCTGTACTGTGGTTATGATCAAAATATTTTAACTCTACCTTCTGAGTAACTTTAGATAGAGATTATGCTTTTCTCCTAGCATGACATTTGACACTTCATATAGCTTTTTAATAAAATTGAGTTGTTTTAGCTGGAATTCTTTTTTTCCATTTATTCTTCTTTTATTTTTCCTTTCTTGATTGTTGGTTCCCCCTCTTTTATCCACATCAGACTTCAGAGCATTTAATAGACATAGCTGGTCTGATTCTGAAAAGTTGTAATTTCTTTTTTTTTGTTATTGTTATTAGGGGGACTCTGCATGTTAGTACATTATTCAGCTCATTGTTGCCAGCAAAGTTAAGACTCAGGAAAAGCACTTGATTTCAGATTTTAGTATATTTTTAAAAGATCAAAGAGCATGGAAAATCTTATTCTTTGGTTAGATAGACCATGCAGAACAGTAATACTCTAAAAGATGGAGATAGCTGTATAGAACTAATACTAAACTGAAGGTCTTTTAAAGTTGTTTTAACATTTAGGGTAATGTTCATCTCAAAGTCCCCCCAAAAAGTATAAACCCAATGATTTTAATTGGGAAAACACATAGAAATGAGTTCTTTCTGTAAAATCAGATGAAAAAAGTTGCTGTTTTGACATCTGACATTATTCATGATAGCAAAGATAAAATATCCTCAAGGTGCTTCTTTTACTAAGAGTTATTTCTTTGAGCAAGACTATAGCAAGCACAATCTTTCCTAAGGCAACTGTCCCTGCCTAAGTCTGCTTAGGATTCAGAGTAAAGCTATTTCTACAGCTGAGATCTTCTCAAGAGCCTGACTTCCTCCTACTATGCACATTAAATCCGAGTGAGCAGGAAGACAGGTCACAGGATTTTCACCCCTCCTATTAAAGATTTATTATTATCATGCAACAGGGAAGCAAACCAGAGAGAACTTCCATATAATCTCCTGTTTAAGGGAGAGTTCTTGTCAATCAAGGGACTAAATAAAAGCCCACAGGATGTAGATTCATATGCTGAATACTAGTTTCATGAGATATCTAGTAGCAGCTATGAGGCAAAGAATAATTTCATTCAACAATGAATGTAAATGGTGTTGAGGTATGTAACTTGGCATCATGATTCCCCTTTTCCACAATGTGCTCTTAATGCACATTGTCCTTCCAGTGGTAGGAAAATTTTGCCTTTCCAAACTAATAATTAAGTGATTACATGCACATATAACTTCTGGGATATTCACAGAATATTCATTCAGTATCTGGTCAGATCAAATTTCATGCTATTTTTCCACTGAGCTATTTTCTGGTGAAAGCAAACAACTTTCCTTTTCCCCTAAATCTATACTATCATGTTTATACTAAGTTACTACTTTCTTTTACAGAATTAAAATTTGTGACAAAGTGCTGCATTTTGAATACCTGAAGGATTGGGATCTAATATTCTTCAGTGAGGAAAATTGTAACTGATCCACACCCCTCTTGCAGCTGCAGCTTTGATCTCATCTAAGTTCATGTCAGAACCATAGCAGGGAGTGGCTTTGCTAATGTATGCATGCTTCCACCATTACAAAAGCAGGATGTGTGACATCATGTGCAGTAGTATTCTATTTTATTTTTATTCCAGCAATTTGGGAAAAGTCCAGATCAGTTGATGAACTCCATTTTGTCTAGAAAGTGAGTTGGCACATTGCCAACTAGACCAGCCATCCTGTCTTCTGCAGGAATTTGGGGGTAGAGACACATGACAGCCAACAGTCTTTCTACCAACTCTTCTGTCCAGCCATACCTTGCTTTTGCAGCCCAGGCTCTATCGGCTCACAGATCTAGAGAACCCTAAACAGAACAGAGTACTGGACACATTGCAAATTCCCACCAGTCACTGATTCCATTCTCAGAGACAATTCTGATCTCAAAATTCTTATTTAAAAGGTTGAGTAGGACTGAACTCTTCCATTCATTAAATCTGTTGCTTTCAAAATCAACACAAATATTCCTTTTTTAAATAAATTCTTATTTAAAATTTGGCATCTGATTTTTGATTCAACAATGTTTAATTGGTATTTCTCAGAGAGTCAGACTATGATGATAAACAACTGTTAACAACTGTCAACAGCTTTGTTCATAAAACATCATTCACAGTCCTCTGAGAAGCTGACACACTTATTTATCAGTTTTTTTTTCTTTAAACATAATCAAGCAGAAAACCAAAGTAAATCCTGTAGAGTGCATATGCATTATCAAATGATCTTGTGATATTTTACCACAGCTACATTTAGCCACTGCAGCCTACTGGTCTACGTGATATACAAATAAATTCAGTTCCAGCTTGATGTTACAAACTGTCTCCAACATTTTCATCTGCAGTTCATTGTACCTGCCTAACTTCAAGAGGTATTTCAGAGCCATTACTGGACAGAGTAGTAAGGCTAATATTCACAACATATAGTGGGATACAACACATATCAGGGCAGATATTTTCGGATTTAGACCACGGTTTTTTTGATAGCTAAGGGCTATTAAAAAGAATAAAATACAAAACTAGTAATTCTTTATTGGGGCAGTTCTTTATTAGGTTAACCACTCTATATAAAAAGAAGTTCTTATGTAAGTATGATTTTCAAGACAAAAAAACAAAAGAAATCATATATTAAATCTAAATGTTTATGTAAACAATCTTCCCTAAAGTTTCCTATGACTAATTCATTAGAAATTAATTTGTCTACAATCTTTCTTTGAAAAAATCATATCTAAAGTAATATATTTATTTTGCTTACTGTGAGAATCTGCCTTATAAAACCATCAGCAAATGTTGTTCTGGAATATAATTGCCTATTAAATTTCAAAGAGGAAATCAAAGCGGGATAAAAATGCAGAATAAAATATTTCATACAGAGAAAGATATGTGTATTTCAGTCACATTTTGTATTTTCTAGCTTTGGAGAGTAAAATGCAGCATTTTTATAAGCTTTCAGTGTCCCACTTAGCCTGCTCTAACGATGATGACAGCATGCATCTTTGATGACATGGACGAATACATCTAGAATTCAAGTCTTTCTTCTAGCAAAACTGTAATCCAGTACAGAAGGTCAATGACAATCTGCCTTTTAAAGCCACCTCTTTTTGAGTAGTAAGCAGCTTTTTCTTGTTAGGCTTTTTCTCTCTGCTTTGCTATCTGATTTCTACAGGGACATGCATCTATTTACCGCACTGAATCCTGTTGTTCATCTTTCACATCTAATGTATTTTTTGTTCACTTCCTAGAAGTAGAAAAACAAAACTGGCTTTATTGTTAGCATTCTCCAAAGACACACTCAATGAAGATCTAGCTAATCCTCTCCTACTTATTATTCAACAGTGTCTACCAATAGGATTTGGGAATCCCAAAAGACAATGTTTAAAGGGAAGGGTTAAAGTCAGCGTGTGTAATGACATTCTCTATTCCTGGGACAATTCATCATATTCAAGAAGTATGTTCCATGGAGGTACCTAAGGCTGCCAATTAAAATAAATTAAGCTGGATGGACAGGCATCTGAGTGAATGAGATTGCTGTCACTATCTGAAGTAACTTTATTATGGTGAGAAGCTATGTTGGTATAGACAGTTCTTTTAATCTGTTCCAAAGGCCTACATATTTCTTGCAGAAAGCTGTGTTGGGGAGGTATCACCTCTAGAGCTAAGCTCCTTGGGAAGAAATGATATCAGGGAAACCTGCTGGGGTACTTGATTTAACATTAAAGTGAATTTATCAGCTACTCCCAAATTTTTGAGAGACTAATTGAATTATCAAAGGCTGCAATGGGGAATATAAAGCCTTCTGAGAACAGATTTTTAATATAGATAAAATCCTTAAATCATTCCATGTGATTATCTTAAAATGTAGAAATAACCCGGTGGTTAAAATGCACCTGAATTTAAGATTTTTTTTCCTATCTAAACGCTCTCCCAACCCACTAAAATGATAGGAAATTTTATGTGTTTGGGACAGGAAAAAAGAAAAAAATATTTTAAAACATCTATTATGTGTCCTCTTTCAATGTCTTCAGGTCTGCTGGTTGCTAACTAGGGTAAATTTTATCACATTTGTTGCTCAACTAAATTCTAATCTTTCACTTTTTAAAGACTTTCAGAAAGCATATGACTTTTCTCATTTTCAGTGAGACCACACAAGATTAAAATAAAAGATGAATACATCATCTGCATGAACTTGGACATACAATTCAACCTTTCCCAAAATTTTGCAAGATAATTATTTGACAATTTATTTTTATTTTTTAATTATGTCTCTTTGATGTACCTATTGGTGTGGAATTGTAGAACAGATCTTGGCAAAAGAGACTAGTGGATTGGGAGTATGTGAGTCAGGCAAAATCACAGGACAAAGGCAATTTATTGTATTTCACTGACATTTTGTAAGAGAACACTTTAATATACGTACATAAACATTAATGTTCATGAGGATATTGTTGAATCTATATTATATAGACAAAGGCTTGTTTAAAATACACTGTCATATGCTTGTCGACAAATGTATGACAAGTAGTTAATTATCCTATTAACAAGTATAAAAAAATTATAAAAATAATTATAAAAGTAGAAAAAAAATGTTAAAATGGAAAGTATGAAAGTAAAGCTTGCAAGACTTGCACAGCAGAACAAAAGATACAAGACTAGCTTTGCCCCTGTAAACCTCCTATGCTGCAATCAAGTGCAGTGACAACAAGCTGGAGGTGTTCACTGCATGAAGAGGTGAAAAGAGGTGATCGTAAGAAGTGTGAATACAATTCTATATCCATAATGCATTCATCCCAGAGTGCAAGGACATATGTTAAAATGCTTTCCTCTTACCAAGTAGCTTTAGAGGTATTTGACTAAAAGCAGGTAAAGAATCACAAATAGAAAGTAATTTAACAAGATACTGTAAGGCATCAGAAAGGACATAATATGTTATAATCTTGTTCTATGATAGAACTATATCCTGTCCCATGAATACAACTGGTGATAATTGTGAGTAATTAATAATTATACCAAGAACCAACAGCTTATCTCTTATACAAAAAGCAAAAATCTGTAGCATTCTCTACACATGCTGTTGTGTTTGCATTGTCACTTGTCTTATGGAGACCTCCTAGAGGCATGCAGAATTGCTTAGTAAAGTGGACCTGGGAGTAGATCAAGAGAAGCTGAGGCACTATTAGTTGTTTCTAATTTATTCCTCTAAATAGAATATTTCCCTTTTTATGAGAAGGAAAAAAAAGAAAAAGACAACTGCCCCCTTAATAAATTCATGTATATTCTTTTCATATTTTCAAATCAAATGTCTTGTCAGCCTTCCAAGGTCCTCAGAACTCAGTTTTCTTGTACCTGATTTTTGGAGTGTCATTTCACTGACAATTACACTTTTTGACTTTCCACTTATCACCAAAGGAAAACTAAACTTTTTCAAAACTTTGAATATTTTTGCCCATTCACTGGCTTTCCATTAAGGCCAGGTTGGATGGGCCTCTAAACAACCTGATATAGTGAAAGGTGTACCTTGCCATGGCAGGGGGGTGGGAAATACATGATCTTTAAGGTCCCTTTCAACTCAAGCTATGCTATGATTCCCTGATCTTTGTTTCCACTAATATTGCTATTCACGACAGTTTTGTCCTCCTTTGGCTACTCAAAGGATCTGTTAGTCTTCCTGTGCTTAGTTCTGTTCACTAGACTTGTTTCTGTTGCATTGTCTAAAAAGATAACATGGTTGCAATAACACATAGTGGCATGAGCAACAGAAGTAATCAGATTATTTTCTGAAATTTTTGTGTTATTATTGACTAAAATGTCTTGCAAGGCACAGTCTACTTGAAGCTTTCTGAGTAACTGAGGCACTGTTAATGACTCTCTTCAGTCAAGAGTCTTCAGTGTCTAATAATCTGTGACATCAGTTTTTGACTTGTATTGAACACATACAGCCTATTAGAGCTGTCTATATCCATAAGATTTGTGGAAACTTACTTTTGAGTCCTGCATCCTTGGATAAATTCTGGTTCAGAAGTTATGGGTAATCAGGGAAACAGGCAGACACTTCATGGAATTATTTCTAAAAAAACCTGAAATTTACCTGGAAAATCAAGTTCTTCTATCCATAACTGTTGTTGAAAGACTGATCTTCTTACATCGTATTCTTTTTTTGTTGAATATCTGGGAGGCACTTAGGAGATCAATAATGTTACCACAAACTAGTTATTGGCTAAGTTTTTCAAATATCGCTTTCTGACCAAAGCAATGTAAAATATGTTTAAATGACTACTTATTGAGAAGCAGCTTATCCTCATCAAAAAATTTGCGAATATGACCAGGTTGATTCTGACACTGAAATAGCTCAAGATACTTCCACTCAACATACAGTACTACTCTGTGTTGTTTACACAGACAGGTACATACATTTACACCTCACCAAGGAATGTAAGAGAGACACAACCCCAAACTCTGATACTTGCATGCCTCCAAGGAAGGTGTCCATATGAGAGATAGGTGTCTAACTTCCCATTATAGTATATGGAGTCCTACTGAAGAGAGTCAACATCATGTGCATGCTTATGTAGACGTTTATAGTTGATCTGAATGTCTTTGCTAATTAGGTGCATGAATATGGATCAAAATTGCATTCCAAATGTCTAAATATAGATGTAGGTTACCATCTTTTGGTAGAAATAGTTGAAAATACTGGTTCCCTACCCTAAATATAGTCTTCTATAATAAGACATTTCACAAAGAATTCTATCAGTGATTATGAACAGAGCTGCAGAAATGGCATCTAATTGGTTTCTTTTTGTTACTGTGTTAGGGGAAGTCCTATTTTGATTAATCACTCTCGCTACAAAAATATGCTATTTCTTTCACAGCAGCTTTCAAGAAAGTAGTTTTGAAATTTCTTGGAAGACACACTCCAGCTTGTTGTGCCCAACTGTGTTACATCACACAACAACACACTCACACATGATTAATGAAAACCACATCATCCTACACCAGTCAAGAAGAAACTAATTTAACTTGCTTAAAAAATTCCTACCCCTTCCATAAGAAAAAGAGATCTCCTAGTGCTACTTTAAAAAATTGAGCAGAGTAGTTTCTGTAGTCCTGCACTTGAAACAAAGGACAAGAAGGAAGTTTCAAGAGATTACAGGACAAAAATTAACCACAAGAGGCCAATGTATTTCTATCGGATCAAAACATAAATATTAGGGGGGGGAGGAAAAGCCAAAAACTGAGGAAATACTACTTCTGAGAACTGTTTATCTAAAGAACAATTGCAAGTTTAGGCTTTCTATTCTCCAGCATGAACTCTATTATAAACCTCCAGCAAACAATAAGTATCACTTATTTGGATACAGTTTTAATTAAGTAACATCCAAGATAAGTACATACAAGGAAAGGAAGTTTTTTAATATAACTTTTCAGGTCAACAATCTTTAAACCTAGTAAGCCTAAGCATGTCATTTTCTACATCAGTAGAAAAAAAGTCCCCTTTTAAAATGGAACATTTATCAATAGGTTATTCTGAAGAATTCAAAGCACAAGCAAAAATTTAAAAGTACGTATATGACATGTGTTGGCAAGCATGCAGTAAAGGGAATATCTCGTAAATACCTGCTTTGCCTAAAGCGAATCCTATTAAAACCAAAATAAAATCAAAAAACAATATGTGATCATAAAAATCTTACAGTCCACTCTATAAAACATTTTCTTTCCCTCGCTAAGTCACACATCCCTTCATGCTTACCTGGTTCCAGTGACATTGGTTAAGCTCACCATGTTTTTGTTTTTGTTTGATTGCCCTATTTTTAAAAAACCAATATTAAGCAAAACTGAGTGAAAAAATGTTATTTGTCCAGTGAACTTTGGATAGAGTGCATTTCAGCAGATTTTTAACTTGAAGAGTGTTTTACCAGTGTTGGTTTTGTCACAAATAGATAGCAAAATTACACAACTGTAATCAGTTCCATAATCTGAAATAAAGAATTAATTCTTTTTTGTGGGAAAAAAGAAACATAGTGAATTCTAAAAGATGTGCAAAACTGACTCTAGCTAAGGCCTAACTGAAGCTGTTCCACTCGTCCAGAGTTTTAGTCAAAAGGACGTGAGTTCAAATGAACACAGCAGGACTTTTTATCCTATGCACATCTAGAGGAACTTGTTTTAGAAATATATATGTATGTCTATAGTGTCAAACAAGAGAAATGCCTTCTGAAAATATATTTGCTTTAATGATATATAAACTGTTGCTAAATATGTTAAAAGAAATATATCATTTAATAGTTACTTTTTTTTTATTCTTTCATCTTTTGTTTCTCATCTTGATTTTCTCTTTGTTCATGTTTCTCTTCCTCTGTTCTTTCTGCAAAATATGTAATGCTCTATCAATGCTCTTTTGACAGGTGGTGTGTGGTTTTCAGAAGCTGACACAATTTTACTTTTTCATAGAAAAAAATAATATCCAGAACTAAAAATAAGGCACAGAATTAATCTCCAAATCTGAACAAAACCTGAATGGTTATCACCTTTCATTATTTTGAGTATCCTAATGATTTTTGCATTTTTCCCTCATGAAGTACAGATTTAATAAACTCATAATTGTATACTGACTGCATTTACATGACACCAAGTGAGACATGGACTCAGGCACATGCACTCACACAAGCAAAAAGCAAGGATACTCTTTCAAGCTTTAAAGTTTTGGTCAGGTATAGAATTTCTCCCAACACGAACAGGAAGGTTATAAATTAAAAACGTTTTCATTCTCAGCTGAAGTTTGTGCCTTGCAGTAAAGTAGGTAATAAAAAGACAAAGTATTTCATGCTTTAGCAAAAACGGCCTTTTCAATAAATTTACACGAGGTAGTAATGAGCTATATTGTGCAGTGTTTAATCTGCTCTAAAAAAAGTGGGAAGTCATTCTTCTACACAGTTCTCAAGTATTAAGTCCGTACATCTCTTATGTTGACAGCTGAGCTTCAGGCTATAAAATAGAAGAACCTGTTCTACGTCTACTATTTAAAACAAGAGCAGAAAACCTAAACCTCCATCAATCTGCTGCCTTCATTTTATGGCTTATCTGTGGCAAAAAATGAATAATAAGAAAGATATTTTCTAATTCTACAGACAGATCCATCAACCCACTGGTACCTGTAAACCATGCTTTCCTGTAGAGATTGGTGGTAATCGTGCAGCTGGAGTTTTAAACATACTATAGCAGTGAGCTAGTGCTATTCACCTGCAATTACATTAAGGATGTGTAACAAGAATGTATCTAGAAAATGTGCATGCACACAGCACATACCCAAAGTAAAACAGGTTCACACAGTCTTTTTTATACATCTATACCTCTTCCAAATGGCATGCTTTCTTTTAAAAACTCTATCAGGACAAAAGCATAGAATAAGCCAGTGATATAATTTTGAACAGTTTTTTTTCATAGGAAATTTATGTCCAAATCTCTTGAATACAAGATTAATACAAATATGCAGTTTCTTTGTCAAATTACTTTCAAGGTCTTCAAGAAATAGCGTTCTATCAAGTTCTGCTACATGAGTTTTTAAGCTGTGACTTTTCAAAAAACAAACTCGACACATTTTTATAATCTCACATGTAAATTTTGGATCAAAATAGAAGACAGCTAACAGATGAAGTATTTGCTCACCTGAAAGAAGCAGATCAACAGACTGAAGTCTACTTGTGATGGTATGTAGGGTGAGGATAGCAAAGGAAAGCAAAGTCGGGAATGCTTGAAAAATAAAATATTTTTAGTTAACAAGAAGAAAATTAAAACTTTGGAGAAAGGATTCATTTCACATCTGAATCCCTCTTCCAAAATGGCCTCTGATTTTGTCTTAATCTTGTGAATAGCCATGTCTCAAAAAGGATGGTAGTTGCATTAAAGCATACAATACTTTTAACTAAGGGCCACTGCAGAGTGTATTCAGGAATAACTCTCTCTCAGGTAAATAATCTACCCAGGGTAAAATGGACCATACAGTGTAGCAGTGTGCGAATGATTTAGTGTAGTGACTACAAGTAGTTTCAGCTCCCTTTTTCTGATAGCTCTATCCAGACAGCAATTTCATAATGCATTCAAACTCAGTGCCAGAAAATATCAACTCAGTGGAGGAAAAAAAGCAAGAGATATTCCCTAAGAATTATAGTTCCATTTGCTTTAAAGCATGACACAAGTGTGAGAAACACAGAAAAACATACAAGTATAGTTTGGTCGCATTTATTCCATAAAGATTGAGAAAAATGTATCTTATATGGATTATTTGGATATTTACAACAGATGAAAATAACAGCTAATTACATAAGCTATCAACAGGAAAAGAGCTTATAGGGTTTCTGACCTGATATCATATTCATTGAATCTAATTTATGAAACTGCTTGAGGAAATATTCAGCTGCTTTCTTGGAAGACCGACTTGGGGATTATTGGAGCTGTATAATTGTTCAACTGATCAGACTTAAAAAGAAGCATTTTGTTTTACATTAATCTTCCAGAAATGGGCAAAGAATTTGAGAAATATATTGTTGTCTAAAAGTCTTGCCAAAAATGTCTAGCTGAGAGCAACCACAATTACTTTTTTTTTTAAAGTCTCGCATTTTCTTATTTTCAATCTTTATTCAACATCTGTTTCCCCCCTCCTCTGTAACATAATTATGCAGAAATCCAGCATAAGACAGGTTGAGCGGTTAATAACAGGCAGCTTAAACATTTTTTCCCATTGATGTACTGCAGATGTTTCTTCCCTTTTCTTTTTTTTTTCCTTTAGCTTCTCATTTAATTTGTATACATTTCTATCCTGATCTTAAAGTGTGGTCTCATAACATATGGAAGCACCTGAAAATAAATCTAGAAAAAGCACATGTTCATAAGGCTCCTATTGGATGTGTAGCACATTTAACAGGAGAGTGCAGTTTGTCCAGATAACGTTGAAGGAATTTGACTGAGATAGGTAGTGTCACCCAACTCTCACTCAAGAAAGTCTTCCGGACCTTTTAAAGATATTCTATATAAAGGTTGATAGTCCTTCAGTATATGTCTATCTTTTCTTTTTCCAGAAGAAAATTTGCTTTTTATTTGACATAAATTTATCTCAAAAGTAGTTGTGGCTCCATGATAAATACTCCTCATTTTACAAACATTTTATTTCAGTGATAGCACTTGACATTTAGCCTAAAAAAGATGGAAAAATGTTGTACTGACAGATGTTCAAAAGGTCCACTAAAATATGAGTTTCTCCATGCAGAAACAGGTACAAGATGCTGTTGTCACCTGAATTTCCAAAGGATACTCTTATTAAGATAAATAGAGGATTCTAATTCATCTGGGGAAAAAAAAATCTTTAAAGAAGTTGGGATTAACTGTGGAAAAAGTACTAAAAGTCTAGCAAATCTTCAGACAAACACACAGACCAAGAAGATACAAATTACAAAAGACAATACTATGCAAAAATAGAATGGTTTTCATTTTATATGATACATGTAAACATACAAAGCACAGTAAGTGTAACTGAATGTACAACCTATTGTAATTAGAGGATTCTATCTCCAAGTTCACATAAATACCTTAAATGGAATTATTCGTTGAATGTTGAATGAGTTTATTTGAGACTTCACAGAGTCACAGAATATTCTCAGTTGGAAGGGACCCACAAGGATCACTGAGTCCAACTCTTAAGTGAATGGTCCATGCAGGGGATTGAACCTATGTTAGTGGGTCAGTGTTATTAGCTCAAAATTTAACCTGTTGAACCAATTTCAGGGTCATGAATCCTAGCAAGACCAATAAGAATGAATGTTTTCTCCACAGGTTTAATAATGTTTAACTCTTGCTTGCAAACTGAGGACTGGATAACAGGTTTTTATTTTTTTTCATAGTGTCACTGATTTAGTTCTACATTCTTGGTATTTCAAAAAACTATTGTATATTTTCCATTTTTTCTGGCATTTTTGTGTATAAAATGTTGATTTTAACATTTTTTCAGCCTACCTGGTGCACGAATTTTTAACTTTATTTGCACTCACATATTTTTTATACTATATGTAATATGGATGAGGTACTACCCTTTATTAATGAGACACTTTACAATCTGATGGCTCCTGCTGGAAGAAAAGTATCTGCTTTCATTTATCTCACAAGAGGTGATAAATAGTTAAAAAGTAGCACAGAAGACACATGTAAATTCCTAGTTTATCTATGAAACATATATTCCTTAAGAGGGTCACAAAACTGCAACTTCTAAGCTGCCAGATTTAAACAAAAGAGAAATTCTGCCATTGCTTGATGTCATAGCTAGTAAAGTAAGTTTGACAAAGATGAATAAAAGAATATTTTTAACTAAATATGAACTTTAAAGAAATCTGAAACATTAGTATCTTTTCTTTGGGCAAAATTACATGTAGGATAGTTACAGATTATGAGATTATTTGATTTTCCTTTATTTCTCTGAAAGATTACTAGTTTCCCTCCCAGGCAGAAGTTTAAAAATCATTTTCAAATTAAAAAAATAAACAAACAAACCAAACCCAGAAAAAATACCCAACCAAAACCAAACTCTAATTTCAAATCCCCTTTTGGCATAAGGTAAGAAAAAACACTTGATATTTTTAAATAGCTATCAAATGCTAGAAGCTGCTTTAATAATGAAAGATTGCACAGATAGCTTTTGTAATGTCCCCAGTCAAGTTAGCCATAAATATGTGCATACAAAACAGAAAATCCTTTTGTAATGGAAAATATTACTTTGCAAAAAATATTATTTCCATAAGGGAGTTCTTCAGCATATACTTTGTCTATCTTTATAGTTGCACTTCTAAATTATCAAAGTTGCAGAAAACTCTTGTTGTTACACATCATCCTCACCTGCTGCCAGCAAAGGAATGAAAGCAGAAGAGGCAGTTTGGAAGTAGGCAAGAAAAGTTAAAGAATGTGAGAAGAAACTGAGACACCTTGCATCTGGTATATCCCTAAATTACCCTGGAAATCTGTTTAGAACTACCTGCCAGGTCATGTGTTGACACTTACTGTGCACCCATGTGTGCCTAGAAAACTGGGATTCTTGGAATTAATCCATCCAGACTGAAATTTAGTGAAGTTTATTAGATTATAGGGGTGGGGGGAAAGAAAAGAAAAAAGTAAAACATATAACAGCATCTTCAATACAAACACAAAACCACCTTTAATATAGGATTGTGCTATGGTTTATAGTAGAGTTTTTCTATACACCATCATCATAGCTGAATGGAACCTACAAGAAAGATGGAGTCAGATTATTTACAAGAGCATGTAGTGACAGGACAAGGGGGAATGGTTTTAAACTGAAAGAGAGTAGGTTTATATTAGATATTAGGAAGAAAATCTTACTGCGAGGGTGGTGAGGCACTGGAACATTTTACTCAGGGAATTTGTGAATGCCCCATCCCTGGAAGTGCTCTCAGAAGAAAGTAATGTCCTCCTATCTTTATGGAGGGAATTTTTCTGCATGTAAAAATATATTATTTACAAAGCTGACAAGCTCCAATTCGGGGGTCCTGATATTTCATTTATATTCTTTTCTATTTTCAATATAGTTGCTATTCTACTATGATAATTGTCTTCTGCCTCATGAGCCCTGATTTTTCTTACCTTCAGATTTCATCAGTTTAGAGTTCTCTGACATTCTTGTCGAAGTTCTCAGGAAAAAAGTTTTGTCTGGTATCTACTGCTTGAACTTGTAGTTTTGTAAATGTCAGTTCTGTGCAACTCTACATCAATGATCTTAATATTATGAAACACACATTTATATACAGAACAAACTCTTCAGGTATGATGATTTAAAATAATAGTGCCTCTTTACAAATCTTTTAATAAAGAATAGAACAAGGAGTTAATTGATACCTTGTTTATAATGGAATTGCACAAGCTATATGTGCACCAAAAGTCTCAAACTTCAGTATAGCTATTCACAAAAAAAAGAGGTTCAGACTTAAGAAAATGGTGATCAAAAAATCTGAATTATGTCCTTTGCAGTTCAGGAAGGCAAGCAGCGTTCACTGGAAGGTGGCTGGTACCAATCTTAACTCTAGTAGACAGTCAAATAAGTCATCTTTACTTTCTTTGCAAAACCAATATTTTCATAAATGCTAAGAGATTCAAAAGCTATACCAAACTGACATTAACTACCCAATCATGTAGATCCTAAATAAGCCCAGGAAATTGTAAATTAATAAAAAAAAAAAAACAAACCAAACCCTAAGTAAGTTTAATGTTCTTGAAAACTCAGTCTGGACTTGGGTCATGACATCAAGTTGGCAGTACACTGACAGTTGATCTAAAGAGAAAGATATGACATTAATTATTCTTACACTCCTCTATTTCTCTATTGTTAAATACTGTCTACCATGAGATCTGCCTAGCTTGCTTGATCTAGGGAGAACGTCCTATACCTCCATGTCAGAAATAAGAAATAATAGAACCTATCCTCCACAACTAAGAGCCACACTCGTGGTGAACAAGATAATGATCAGTGTACCTTCAAGTCCTATCTAAATATCATGATTAGATCATATATCATATGTATTAGATGATATAATTCACATGATATGGACTAAAAAGCCAACAGTTTGCACGTAGCCAACAGTTTATTTCTCTTTAACTCAGGGAAATTATGCTACCTTCAATAGGGAGATACTTGGAAAACATCAGCTTATGAAGGAGTGTTTCCTAGTTCAGCAGAGCAAATGGTCCTAAAAGACTCACAAAGGTATTGTGATGTACTCACTATACCCTAGCCTCCTGGGCTGAAATTCTAAAGAATAAAATAATCTGTGTTCTGGGAGGGCTACATTGCTTAGACATGTAAATTAAGAAGTTGGCCTTTTTATGCTCTCTACTTACTCTGTGGAAAAAAAAAAAGAGAGACTCCTACAGAGGGAATTTCAGTTTAAATTCTTAACGTAGAGATTCAAATACTTTTGGAGTAAGCTCTCTCTCTTTTTTGACTGCCAAAAATCAGGAAGAAGAATTGTTAACCTTGTGAACTTCAACATGGTCAAGTGCAAAGTCCTAAATGTGGGTCGGGCAATACCCAATATCAATACAGACTGGGAGATACATGGATTGAGAGCATCCCTGCTGAGAAGGACCTTGGGTTTCTGGTAAATGAAAATGTGGACATGATCCATCAATGTGTGCTTGCAGCCCGGAAAGCCAACTGCATCTGGGCTATATCAAAGGCAGCATGGCCAGCAGGTCAAAGGAGGTAATTCTGCCCCACTACCATACTCTCATGTGACTCCACCTGATGTGCTACATCCAGTTCTGGAATACTTAGCACAAAAAAGACTTGGACCTGTTAGAGACAGTTTAGAGCCAAGCCACAAAAAACATCAGAGGGCTGGAGCACCTCTCCTGTGAGGACAGGCTGAGAGAGTTAGAGAATCACAGAATCACAGAATATGCTGAGTTGGAAGGAACCCATAAGGATCATTGAGTCCAACTCTTACCCCTGCACAGGACCATCCCCAAGAGAGACACCATGTGCCTGAGAGCGTTGTCCAAATGCTTCTTGAAGTCTGTCAGGATTGGTGCTGTGATCACTTCCCTGGGGAGCCTGTTCCAGTGCCCAACCACCCTCTGGATGAAGAAACTTTTTCTAATATCCAACCTAAACCTCCCCTGACACAATTTCAGGCCATTACCTCGGGTCCTGTCACTGGTCATAGAGAGAAGATACCAGTGTCTGCCCCCTCTTTTCCTCTCACAAGGAAGTTGTAGACTGTGATGGGGTCTCCCCTCACTCTCCTCTTCTCTTCTCCAGGATGAATACACCAAGTGACCTCATCTGCTCCTCATATGACTTCCCCTCAAGTCCCTTCACCATCTTCATTGCCCTCCTTTAGACACTTTCTAGCAGCTTAATATCTTTCCTATGTTCTGGTGCCCAAAACCGCACACAATATTCAACATGAGGCTGCACCGGTGCAGAGTAGAGTGGGACAATCCCCTCCCTCAACTGGTTGGCAATGCTTTGCCTGATGCCCCCCAGGACACGGTTGGCCCTCCTGGCTGCCAGGGCACTGCTGACTCATATTCAACTTGCCATTGACCAGGACCCCCAGGTCCCTTTTCCATGGCACTGCTTTACAGCATCTCATTACCCAGTCTGTATGTACATCCAGGGTTGTCTCATTCCAGGTGTAGAATCCATCACTTTCCATTCTTGAACTTCACATGGTTGGTGATTGCCCAGTCCTCTAATTTGTTGAGGTTTCTCTGCCTTCAAGGGAGTCAAAAGCTCCTCTGAGTCTGGCATCATCTGCAAACTTGCTTAGTATCCCTTCCAGTCCTTTGCCCAAGTCATTTATGAAGATGTTGAAGAGCATAGGACCTAAGATAGAACCCTACAGAACCCCACTAGTCACAGGTCACCAGTCTGATGTTTCCCCATTCACTATTAGTCTCTGTGCTCAACATGTGAGTCAATTGCTCACCTACTTGATGATGTGTTTATCCAGCTGCAGGCTGGACATTTTGTCCAGAAGGATCCTGGGAGAGACAGTATTGAAAGCTTTAATGAAATCCAAAAGGATTACATCAACTGGCTTCCCTTGATCAGTTAGGTGGGTTACTTTGTCATAAAAGGAAATCAGGTTTGATAAGCAGGACTTCCCTCTTATGCAGCCGTGTTGGCTGTGACCAATGACAGAGTTGTGTTTCAGGTATTTTTCAATACTTCCCAGAATAATCTTCTCCATAACTTTACCAGACACATTTGCCAGCTTCCAATGAGCTGGGACCTCTCCAGATTCCCAAGACCACTCAACAATCATCAAGAGAGTTGTTGCAATGACATCAGCCAGCTCTTTAAGGATTCCTGGATGAATCCCATCGGGCCCCATAGATTTGTAGGGATCTACCTGGAGCAACAGATCCCACACAATTTCAGGGTTGACTGGAAGCTGATCATTCTTGCAGTCATGGTCCACCAGTTCAGGGCACTGAGACTCCCTTGGTCCATCATCCGTGTGGAAGACAGAGGTAAAGAAAGTGTTAAACATCTCTGTCTTGTCTCTGTCCCTGTTTGTGAGGTGACCATCCTCATCCTGTAATGGACCAATGATATTTCTATACTGTCTCTTGCCATTAATATATTTGGAAAAAAACATTTTAATTGTCCCCCACATTTCTGGCCAGCTTCAATTCCGGCTGAACGTTGGCCACTCAAATTTTCTCCCTACAGTGGCAAGCAGTATCTCTGTATTTTTCCCACATCACTTGACCGTGCTTCCATGAGGCATACACCTTTCTTTTTTGCCTTATTTCCAAGAGAAGATCCCTGCTTAGCCAATCCAGCCTTCTGTCTTGCCTGCTTGACTTCTGACATTTGGGAATTGCCTGCTCCTGTGCCCTTAGGAGGTGATGTTTGAAAAGTGACCCTCACTCATGGACCTTAGTGCATGCAAAAACATTTTCCCAGCAGACCTTACTCATTAAATCCCTGAGCAGCCCTAAGTCTTCTCTCCTCATGTCCACAGGTGAGGTTTTGCTGGCACTTTTCCTCCTTTCAACTCTTGATTTTAAACTCGATCACTTCAAGGTTGTTGTGGTTGAAATGGCCACGAATCTCCATTTTGCTCATGAGATCCACTCTGTTGACAAGCAGCAGATCAAGGAGAGTGTCTTTCCAAGTTGTGTACCTTAGGACCTGTTCCATAAAGTTGTCATTCAGGATTTTTAGGAATCTTCTGGCCAGGTTGAACCAGATGTGTGATGCTCCCAGTTAATTTCTGGCAAGTTGAAGTCCCCCATAAGGACAAGGGCAGTTGACTTGGAAGTGTCCCCTAGTTCGTCAAAGAATAACTTGTTGGCATCATTGTCCTGTCTGGGAGGTTTACAAGACTCCTACAATGATATCCACATTATTTGTTTGTCCTTTGATTCTTATCCAGAGGCTGGGATTGTTCAGCCTGAAGAAGAGAATGTTCCAAGGAGACCATATAGAAGCATATCAGTATATTTACAGGTGTTTATAAGATTTAGGAAGACTTCTTATTAGGGTCTTTAGTGGCAGAACAAGGGGTAATGGTTTTAAACTGAAAGAAGGTATGTTTAGATTAGACATAAAGAAGAATTTGTTTATGATGAGGATGTTGAATTCTGTTTTGTTAGAGAGGTTGGACTAGATGATCTATAAATGTCCCTTCCTATTCAAAACATTCTATGACTCAATGGCTACATAATTCATGTGTTCTAACTTTTATGTTCTTTATTAGTATGAAGTTGTCACAAACAGCTACCTATAAGCAATATTTTTTGTTTCTGCTGGTTGACTACAAGAGTGTCTCAACTAAGGAGAAAGTGGTATGCCCTTGTTCCAATCTGCACTTCTGTACATGATATTCCACAGTTCAACCAGAACTAGAGATTTTAACTAGAATGGAGTCCTTTGGGACATAGACTGCCAAAAATGCATTAATTTAAGGTTGATGCACTCAGCTGTTTTCTCCTTCTAGAGAGAAAATGAGATATCTTAAGCCAAGAGCTTAATACACCACTGGGAGGTACTCAGATACTGCTGTGATGAGTATCAACAGAATGAACAAAAATATCTAATACATAATAAAAGCAACGTAGGAAAGGGCTGACTTCCAGAGAACTAACTGCTTTTTTCAAGAGAGCTTGGCCATATATATGCAAGGTGTGCATATATACATATAATCCTTTTTTTTCTACTACACAGTCATTATAGCAATCCTTTTTGCTCTGTGTCCATTTGACAAGTGTGATTTTTTTCAGAAATAGATACATGCCTTTCACTTCCAAATTGAAAATATGGTTGAAAGGCCTGGATGATTTTAAGTTACTACCTTTTGCCAGAACAAACAAGAATATTCATCATGAGCATGAAATAACTAACATGAACAAAACTAGCAAAAAACCATTCTGCTGGATGGCAGCACATTAGAATGAACACAGCATAAAGATTATTATATAAAAGATAACAAGTGAGGTGGATCACAGAGTGCAGTTACTATTACACTTTTTTCCTGTTCAACTCTTTTTTTGAAGACCAAATTTAAGAAGTAATCTGAAAAAAAAAACCCTGAAACATTAAAAGATGGTTAGGGCAGGAAGGATTTGAGGCCATTAACCTTGACAGAGCTTTCTTTGCCCTAAGCAATCTTTGTGCTTTCATAACATGAGCCACCGATGTTCATTTAGAGACTGAGATGAAAATACAACTGCATTTCACTCATGGACTAGTACTCATGTTTTGCTAAATGTACCCACTTAGTCACTGACATAGACTCGCTTTCCTGGTGAACCTTAAGAGAAAGTGCAATTACTTAAATGTAAAAATTCTATATAATTTTTTTTTTTCATGTTTTTTTCTCATGTTTTCCAGCAATTTAGGCTGTGTCCAGGAAGATCATATAATCACCTTCAAAAGTATTGCCCTAATCTATACAGAACTGCCAAGAAGTTGCAAGCTTAGGCTTCTCTAAAAAGAAAATGCTTTGCTGTAAACAAGGACAATACAGTATAAAAATACTTACTAAAATAAAAAATAAGATTAGAAGCAATATTCCTGATCAGAGGGGAGTGTTGTGGTTTAAACCCAGATGGCAACTAAGCATCGTCCAGCTCCACTCAGTCACTCCCCACCACCAGAGGGATGAGGGAGAGAATTGGAAAAAAACGTGATGCATAACACAATTGCTCACCACACGATGATCACTGCCCAGGCAGTTCCCAGGTAGTGACCCCTGGTCAGCTTTTCCCACAGTTTATGCTGAGCATGATGCCACATGGTATGGAATATCCCTTTGGAAAGTCTGAGTCACCTGTCCTGGCTGTGTCTCCTCCCAGCTTCTTGCACCCCTCCAGCATTCTTGCTGACAGGGCAAGAGATAGAGGAAAAGTCCTTGATTTAGTGTAAGCACTACTTAGCAACAACTAAAACACCAGTGTGTTATTGACATTATTCTCATACTAAATTCAAAACACAGTACTGTACCAGCTACTAGGAAGATAATGAACTCTGTCCAAGATGAAACCAGGACAGGGAGTCAAACTAATGGAATTAGGTTAGCCGAAAAAAAAGAATAAGAAAGGGAAAACTGTGCAAGGAAAAGTGGTGAAAAAATTAAAAAGACATGCCTTATGCAAAATAAGAAAAAAGGTGATCAAAACATAAAATGCTAATTATAAGATCAGAGATAAAGAAACATACCGTAATTAAAAGGTAATAAGAGGAAATATCAAGTAGCAAGGTAAAAACCAGTATGTGACTACCAGTGATGATTTAAAATACTAAATAATAAAGATTGAAAAGGTGATATTTCAAGAAAACTTATGCAACACCAATACATACGAAACAGAGGGAAAGATAAAATGTAATGATTGAATCAAAGGAGTGTAGTAGAAGTCACATGAGTGTTATTAATAATTATAATAATGATGATGAAGATGATTGTACAGATTTAAAAAAAGAAGTTGGTAACTAAGAACTGTTATGATCAAAATTAAGTAAAAATCAAAAAAGAACAATTTGATCCACTTGAAAATACCACTAATATCTTGCAATCTGACTAAATACATACTTCCTAATGCATATTTTAGTGCCCATTGACAGTAGATAAAGTATTACACAGAAATGCATGCATAATAATAACACAAGCCTAAACCATTCAGCTGTATCACAAATAATAATTATCTGGAACACTAAAAGATCATGGCAAGAGCTAATCTAATAAGTCTTCCATTATCCTTTAATACTTTAAAACTGTGCCGTGAGCTAAACAGTTGTCAAAATTGAGTTCTGTTTACACCGAGCTGAGTATCAGCGAAACAGAAATCACTGCTGAGCTCTAATTACAAAAACAAATTGTTCTCTCTGTAATCGAGCTGAAAAGGTTAGTCTGCTTCTCCTCCTGCCCCCCAACAGACTTTATGCTTATTGGAGGCAAAAAGGCAGATGAAAGCTCATATGCCATTTGTTGAGCAGATAGGAATTTTATGAGAGAGGTACAATACAAAGACCCCGCCAGATAACGCTGATTAGCTACTGCCTTGCAGGGATGAGGTCACAGAGAGCCTAGCCACTACTATATACCAGATATTGTATTTCATTTTAACTCAGCTAATGGCATACTCCCTTCTTTCCAAAGTGCAGCAGCTAAAGTGTGGTCTACTAGATAAGTGCAGTCCATGACTATCCTCCTTCTGAAGAGAGGTACAGATGGCAGAGGTTATCCAGAGAGGCATAGGGAATCTGTTCGCTGCTCAAAATCACATGAACTTCCATCTTCCATAGTGTACATGTAAGAACTGCAGTTCACCTTGTTCATCTTGTGCAAATATGAGCTAGAGTAAGTATTTGTGGAAACTTGACTGCATATGAATTCAGGGACTATACTATGAGCAAACCTGCATCAGAAGACTGAGTTCAGATTTCATATTGTGAAGTACTGCCCATAAGAATGTCCAACATCAATGGAAATAGAAGAGCTCACTATTTACCCTGTCCTCTAAGCTTTTATTAATTCCTACTGGGGAAAGATAGGGTTGTATTTGTCTTGCTGCAGTAAAGTCTTACATTGATAGTCACTTTGATGTCCAGCTCCCCACTTTCCAGCCCTCTTGACAATAATTTCCTCTATGACAATCACAGATTAGCTAGTGTCTGACACCAAGAGAGATGTTCATGTCTGAATATAAAATGCTGTTTGCATACTAAAAGCCATGGTTGCCTGTATCATCACTTCTTTACAGATAAGTAATTTATTTCTTGAAAGAAACTCTATTACAATGCAACTAAATATAACACTACTCCTCAGCAGGTATCACTGTGGTGAAAATAGCCCCTCACAGTTAGATGGTAAAAATTTGTTTTACACAGGACAGTCTCTGCTTATTCACTCTCAGAGAAAATATATTTTGCATCATCACTTACGTTGTTTTCCTTATCTGGCACAATAGCTACAATCTATATTTCTCAGCTCTGTGCCTCAGGGACCGAAACTAGCAAAGTAGAAGGAAAGCACATATGCTGATAAAAATGCAGTACCAACCCATCTCATGAACAGAAACAGAGTCATCTTTGATTTCCAACATGCTCAGAGCCCTTTCCAAGACAGCTGCTAAATTATTACTTTAAAACACTGAAAACCAGCATAAGAAAAGCTCTTATTTTATGAATAACTGCTACCTAATACACACAGCTTTGTTCAGGTAAGACTACTGATTCATTATAGCTAGTGCAGAGTTTTGCATCTAGAACTCAAAGAAAAGGTTACTGAGAAACTTTATTACAATGGCAAAGCATACTGTTCCTTTGAATGATGAATTACTAAAAAGAAAACAAAAACTGAAAAAAGGCAATTAAACCTACTTAATTCCAACATTCTGCAAAACTCACCAGATCTAAAAATCTAAGGCTCATTTAAAGCAAATGGAGTGGGTCATTAACAGCTTATTGAAGATGTCAATCAAATGGAGATGTGGGAAGAATTTAAACACTTGTAAGTACTGGCAGTCCTCATGCTGATTTTTTTCTTTTTGTTCTATTAAGGGGAAAATTTCAGTCTTCCATCCCTATTGGAACTAGAAATTCCTCCCAGTGTAGATTTCTATTTATAAATCTTTCATAAAATATCTCTTCTAACACTAGAGATTTTAAGGAACTTCATGCCTTTGGAATGGAATGTCTAACTTATTTATCTAGGCTACTTAAATAAAAATAATTTTTAAGTTTGCTACAGAAATCTGTACTATTTTCTAAGCCTAGAATGACTAAACTATACATTTGCATGGGTATTTACTCACAAAACAGAACTTGTAATCTGATTAGGTCTGTAATACAAAACCAAAACAGTATATAATGAATAAGAGTGGAATTTTTAAGCTCTTATCTGTAAATAAGTTTTATAATTAGGATATGGTCTTTTAAAACAAATTAATATGAATGCATTCAGCTTAAAGGTTTTATATCTCATCCTTTACCCAATGATAGTTTACATCTTGCTGTAATTCTGGCTTGCTAACTTGAAAATCTAACCTACTGCTTAAACTTGAAGGCCTACATTTTTTTTCATACTCAGAATGAGTATTCATTCATGCTCATTCATTCATTCATTTCAAGTAGCTTACATGAAAAAACCAAAGGCAAAATTGCAGGTATTGAAAATAGTTGGAGGTTATCTTTCAACATCTTGCCTATATGTAGCAGAAACTCTTATTCAAACTATGGAATTATTTAAAAACATATATGAAAACCTTTTATCTTTTTTTTTCCTGTTGCAGCATCTGTGAAAACACATATAAAAACTCTGTGTCAAGATGTGCCTAGTTTCAGAAAACTGTATAAACTGCAACAGACTGAAGTGACTGCCCATTTCTTAATTTGTTCAAAAATAATATTTTTATTCAAATGTGTAAAAAACCATGGCATTTTCCATCTTTTCATTTTGCTTTAAGCAGCTTTGCAGTGTGGATTTGCTAGCCCTTTTGGGCTAGCAAACATCCCTAGAGAAGACCTAGTTCTGACAGAAGTAAGGTTCTCCTTTCTTTAGGCTGTGATTCCACAATACGTAAAACTAAGCCAGATCGTTCCTGCCTGGTATCCACTCTGTGTTTCTATCCTGTTTCAATGTTATGGTGAGTAGTGCCTAAAAGAACATAAAAAACAACGCACGTAATTTTCTGTGAGTTCACCTTCGTGAACTGGCTTGCTGAAGGATCACAAGTCCTCTCTGTTTTACCTCAACAAGTATTGTCCTTTTTTTTTTTAACATCAGATTGGATAGCAACCATCAGTGTGATAATCTTGTCTTGCTCAGACTGTTGTACTTAGCATCACGTAGAAATCAGTCAGGGATACAAGCATAATGGGCATAGAACAAGAAAATTAATTGTTTGAGAGGACAAGCTACCTCAACCTGTCATATAAAAAATTCATATTTTCCATTTGTTCTCAATTTATTTTCAATGCCAGTTCAAGAACCTGGCCACAATATTTAAGGTTCTGATGAGCAGGATGTATCCGAGAATGATTCTCTGTTCACTGCACAATGAGACAGCTGCGTTCCTCTAGGCCACTCTTATGAGTGTGAAGTTTCCAAGATTAGAAATAAAATGTTCTCAGCTGATGGCTGCCATTTGATGGAAAAGACATGCCACAAGAAATAAACAGGGGCTCCAGTCAGATTCTCCTACACTGAGCAAGTAATCAAAGAATAATAATGAAAGTAAATAAAATCAGAAGTTAAAATGAAGTAAATAAAAGCTGTCACATCTGTAAGCTGAGGCTTGGAAAGTCAAACCTCCCATTAACACCTCTATCGTTACATCAAACTTGCATGGTGTGGATCTACTGGAATCCACATTGCCTCCTTCTCCCCAACCTACATATCTAATTCCCAGTCTTCTAATGGACATCAGGGTGTAATGAGATAAAAATGAATCCAACAGAGTTGTGGGGTCCCATGCAGAATATTGTCCCACTAAACAGTTCATCACAAGCAAGTCTTACAGTTTGTCACATCGATATCTAATTGATTGAGGGTTTTGATTCCTACAGGTTGTGATGAGAGAGCCGGAAATGTGACTAATAAGCAGTTAAGATCTGAATCCTATGGACTTCAGCATATTGTACTTAATAAAATGTATGTCCTGTATCTTTCTTTGTCTTTTCATAAGAAATATGACTTCAGGATTTTTTACATCCTCACACTTTTTACAAGGAAACAGGATTCTTTTTGTTTCCCTTCGTACAGCACTACTGTCAATTTTTATTTATTATTTGCCCAAACTCACCCTCCTTGTACACTATCCCTACAAAGTAGCTGGAAGAGCTACTTTGGAATCAAACCCGTTTTTGCTGAATAGAACACATGGCAAGATATGCTTGAAGAGTTACACAGCTGGCAGTCACCGCTGAGAATAAAGCATACAATGCTGGCTCTCAGCATGCATCAGGGTGAAATTCAAGCTCAGTTGAACAGTTGCAGGTATCCTTGTCTACCTTTGAGCTGTTCAACCTGACAGAGCACTGTACCACAGCTTTACGTTCAGACCTGTTTTGTTCTTTACAGTAAGGAAATCCTGAATACAGCATTGATGGCATCCCTCGTTTGAATCAGCAAGCAAGCTATTAACGAGACATGGCTAGGTCAAATATTCCACAAGTTCAGGTGTCACTGTAACCTCTTTTTAAAACTGAAATGGAAAGAAATTATCTTTTCCTAAGGTTCCAGATGAAGGAATTTTAAATAAGTACATATTGTAATTGAATGAGATTCTGAGAAAAAAAATGTTAAACCTCTTAGATAAACTGAAAGACTCCTATTCTTGTCTGAGAACATGTGAGTGACACTCTGTGGAGCTCAAAAGGTTGATTCTTTTTCTATGGATTCTTTGGCTGGATCTGGGTTAATAACTGTAAAAGTACCACAGCAGAAAAGTGTCTACTTCATATAACTGTTCTACCTATAATGTTCATGCAGCTGGAAGGATGCAGAGCACACCTTTGGCCTGGGCCAGCTCGCATTCTGCCCATCTGTTTCAGACATGATTCAGAAGTCAGTATAGTCAGGATTCATGGTTGTGTGATCCTTCTGCTTAGCGTAATGCTCTTCTTGGATTTTACCTAGAACTTTTGCAAAAATTCTGTGTGAAAAGGAACCCCGGTGTTTACAAAAGCGGGTGACTTTTCTGTGCTGCAGGGTAAAGGAGACTTCAAGTGTGTCTGTGGCCAGACCATGGAGCTCAGTTTCAGGGTCAGAGAGCCCTTGACATCAGAGTGCCTGTGGTTTATTTGCACAAAGTAAGGCTAAGAGGGTATTGGTATTACCTAATAGGATCTGAGCAATGGTGAATAAAGAAAGGATCCATTACCAACATGTTTCTTTCTGTGTTAACCAGACCCAGTCATGAAGCTGTAGCAAACCCCAAGAAGCTACAGCAGCCTAGTCAGGAGGCACAACAACTCAAACAGATCCCACCACAGTCCATAAAGGAACATTGGACTCAGGGTGGAAAAGCAGCCTAAGGTCTTGCTTTGATGAAAGACCTTCAAGGCACAATGGTGAACACCAGAGCCTGTAAAAGCACATGTGCTTCTGTCTAAGGCTACACTGAAACACTTTGAAAAATTAATCCTTATCAATTACACAGGCAAACTTGAAGACTTGCTCAATTGCATTAAACCACTAAGTGGATATTCTTATATTCTTCTTGTTGTACTCTTATTCTTCTCATTAATTTTTTCTTATTCTTAGTCAGGTCTAAAATGCCCCTGATTCTCCTTACTCTCATTCAATTTGGCACTGATTTAAGTTCAGCCAAAGTGACTGTACTTTAAGCACAAATAAATATATAAATAATTAGATTAAAAGCTATATGACTAATTCACCTGTAATGTTAATTTGGACAAATTTTTACAGCTGCCTCAGAGTAGAAAAAAACATTCACATTTTTTCTGGATTGAGATAAAATGGTAATAATAATGGATGTTTGCAATCCTGAGTGGAATTCTGCAACAATAAGTTGTGAAAGACCTCTAGAAGCATTTTTCCAAGGGTGAGGAAAGTCAAAATGACAAAAGAATAAGAAACAAGCCTAAAATAGGCATTGACAAATTGCATAACAAATGAACAATACAAATATTATTAAAATATTGTCTTTGATATGTGATATTACTAATATACCAAGCAAAAATGGACATGGTCAGTACATGTACTTAAACATGTTATTCTTGTTTGCCAAAACTCCCAGGAAGTGTGAGAATAAAAATCAGAAGTAGCTGAAAATAGGAAATTGCTGGCAGTCATTGGAGACTACCAATATAATGTGCGGGGATTTTCCAGTAAAAAGGAAGCACAACATTGAATTTTTACTTGAACATTAGTTACAGGTATAAATATCAAGTCTCTGTCATAAAAATTCAATATGAATAGGCAGACTTGAGTCAATTGAATCACAATCAAAAGATAAAATTCAAGATGAAAATGAGACAGCTAAGGATCTCTCTATAATTGATTAGGAATAAATGTGTCTTTTTTTTTTCTTGTCTTTCTTGTCATGGCCTAAGAAAGAACAGAAAATGACGTCACATTTCTGGAGTATTTTCACAGTTCTGTAGAGATTCTGTTTCTGCTTTCTGAATTTTAGACACTAAGGTTCATATACTTTTTGAGGTTGAAAATTGACTTAGATAAGGAGGGTATTTTTTAATTAGTAACCAAGGAAAATTTGTAGCGAATGGAACACATCCAAGAAGAGTAAGCATCATGCAAGTCAGCACAAAAAAAAGGCTGATGACATTTGAATTGGCTATGAGAATGTTTTTTAAATGAAAGACAAGTCACAGGTAAGAAAAGCACGTAATCTCAGATAACTTGTCCACTAGACTGAAGTCACAAACTGTAAACTGAAAAGGAAAAAAAAAAGGCTAGAGTAAAACTTAAACCATATTTGGAGAGGGAATAGCAAAGAAAAACTTTAACAAATAAAATCCAAATTGAACAGGACACATAAAAATTGGTAGCCAGACCAAACCCAAGTATTTACTTGATTCTATACTTTTTTTAAATCTAAAAAACAAGAACGCCAGCAGCTGTTTCTAAGTAAGGAATGTGATATAACAGATACCTCACAAGGGCAATACAAAGAAAATACCCAGCAGAAACCAATGTAATTATAATTCCAAGAAACAAATTATATAGGAATGAAGTACACTGCACTTACAAGAACTAGCCAAACAGTTCACAAGAGGATAAATAGCATTTACTTGATTTAATTTTTAGCATTCAACAGGCCAGGTGGAAAAAGTAAGTATCTATAAGCTCCACCGTAATGCTGGCCATGAAGATCTCAAATTTGATATATCTATAGAAAAGAGAAAGGGGGTAAAAAAGGCTACAGTAATATTTAACTTAAAAAATCAGAACTACTTGAACATGGCAAAGCTTTTTGAAAGGAAATTGAAAAGGACAACTAAAAGACTAAATGCTTGCAGATAGCATGACAGGCTGCCTAAAGATGCTATATTAGGAGTTCAGAGAAACTGTATACCACTTATCAAAAACGCTTTTAAAGGACAGAAAAATAACCATCATGGTGAAACAGCAGACTAAAAGAGGCCATTAGAAGTAAAAAGATACTCCTAAAAAAAAAAAAGGTGGAAATTGTGAGCAAATTAGGATGAGAAAAATGCATAAATTCAAACAAATAAAATGTTATCATACTGTACGGAAGCATGAAAAATGTTTGGAAGACTATTTGTTCATGACATAGAAAATAATGAGAATTTCTACCAAGAAAATCAGAAAAAATTAAAGCCTGCCAGAGGATCAGTGGATCAGTGAGGCTAATAGAGACTCAGCATATAATACAGTGCTAAAAGAAGATAAGGTCACAAGTACCCCCCACTCCCCATCAAAAAAAAAAAAAAGTTTGAAAAGAAGGAACCTGGGGAGATTCCTGCAGTGCAGATATTTTGGGGATAGAAATGAGTCATGAACATTGCCGGCAACTAAAAGATTAATCGATAAAATTCTAGAGAAAATGGGTAAAATGACTCCTAACGAATCAGCAGATCATATAGAACCCAATATAAAATTGGAGCATTGTAGCACTATCACTTAAATTAGCTTTGGTATCAAACAAATGTGAGCAGTAAAATCTGAGAGTATGAAGAGTTGCAGATAGATGTCATGCTATTGAATGACTACAATAAAATAGCACATGAGATTCAGACTCAACAAACGCAGGTAATGTACATGATGGAAAACAGTAACAACTCAATACACAATCAAGTGACTCTAAAACAGATCTCTGTATTAGTCTGGATAGTCAGATGAAGACGTCAGCTCATAGTTCATAAAGACAGCAGTCAGAATAAGAAGATATCTTGGAAAAAAATAGAGATTAAACCACAAAACATTGCTCTTTTAATCCATAGCTGCTGTGTTTAGACTTCTGTATGAAGTTCTGTTCATGCCATGTTCAAAAGAATATAATAGAACTGAAAAGACAAAAAAGAGCAGCAAAGATGATCAAAGTTATGAAAGGGCTTTCATAAGAGAAGAGATTAAATAGACTAAGATTTTTCAGCTTGGAGAAAACAGAACAAAGGGAAAATATGAAAAGTTTTTTGAATCATGATTGTCACTGAGAAGACTAATAAGAAACAATTATTTACTCTTTCTCCTAAAGCAAGAACTAGGCACTGCTAATGAAATTATCACGTGGCAGGTTTCAGTCAAAAGCAGCATGTTTGTACACACATCTAAGCTGTGGAGATCATTATGCAGGATGTTATGGAAGCCAAGGGTCCATAACACCATTACACAAATCCATGGAACAAAAATCGACACAGGTTTGGTGAAAAATGTTTTTTTTTTTATTTTCTTGGATTCTTTTCTTCAGATCTGTAATTGCACAGGTGTGTAATTGTCCTAGACTTTGTGCAAATGCTGGAGTAACAGGAACTTCCACAAGGTGACTCAGATGTTACATCTAGGTGGATGATTGAGTTACCTTCCGCAGCTATAAGTGAAGGGCATGCGTATAGTGCAGTTGCCCTAGACTGCATGTTGAATAGTAGTTTGTTACCTCACATGTAACTTGCATGCCTCAACCCCTACTAGAAAGGGTTGTTTTCATGTTTTGAAATTCCCACAGATTAATACTGTACATACTAAAGAAAATGTTTAAATCAGTGTAGTAGTTGCTGAATCAGTGCTTGCACTGCACCTTCCTAGCAAATTTTATTACTCTCGCTTTCATATCCATTATTCTGAATGTCAGGGAGCTATTTTTAAGTACTAGCTTTGTTCAGTTTAATAAAAGATATTATATTATCTGCACCAAAAAAAAATAACTAAAAGAATTCCTTATAAAGAATTTGGTTTCATAAAATCAAACGTATATGTAGCTACCAGCATGACTCCAGATGAGATACATTTTACAAGAGTAGCATTTTAAGTTCTATGTTGGAATATTGAGGTAGAGACCAGAATTATGAAAAGTCACACAAAGTATACAGCTAAAAACTTCAAATGTCCAATAGAAAATTTACCTGCCCTTTCAATATTTTTATATGATTTATTATCATTACTAAGTTATTGCTTTAAGCTCAACTTCCTTTCTTTTCAAAATCTGTTCTATTGTTTTCAGCAATAGAATTATCATAATATTGAATTCTTACATTTGTTAGAGTGAAGTCTTTTAATGATTTTCTGTGAAAGGAAATAAAAAACTTACTTAACTTTCAAAAAGTGTGGGATCTAAAGCCCAAATCAGAACCGATATCAAAGAACTAAATTGGCCATTATTAGCTCTATTGATGCAAAGTGATACCAGATAACATATAGACTTATTAATAAGTGTGTAAAGGTGTAATGCACACTTTTGCTTTCCCCGTCTGCAGACTAGATAAACTCATAATATTTTAGGAACTATAAATTTAACTGTGAATGGTAAAGAATAAGTTATTATAATTGGAGTTTAATCTAAATTACATTTCTCATAATTTCTGAAATAGAAATTTGTAGTCATTAAAAATTATCTACTTAAGATTTTCACAAAAAAAAACCTTGTTTTTTTTTTATTTTAAAATGGATGGGTTTGGTTTGTTTTATAAAGGTCTTCTCCATTTTCTCTTCCTCTGTAAAACTAGTTAAATATTAAAAAAAAGTAAACTGAAAACTAACAAAACCTAAACCAAATATTTTGTTGTGGGTAAGAAAAAAGTAAACTAATCCATCAGAAGAAAGTACTCAAATTTCCCAAAGTAAACTGACTATTTTGAGGGGGGGTGGGGAAATCCATATGAGATGTTTACTCCACTACTTGTTTATCAGTTAACAAAGCTGAAAGAACAAACACAAAAACAGAAGACAGTCGAAGGTATTTGAGTGATGTACAATACACAAGATTTAATCTCTGAGGTAGTTCTGAGGGACACATAGAGCTAAATAGTTGTTATTAAGGTTACTCTGTATATGAGAAGGTACATAATGTATTCTTGACAATACTGTTCAATTTGCCAAAAATGCAGTTCAATCTTAATCTGGGTGAGCCTAGCAAGAAAGCAGACTATGTTCACTATCAATAACACTGATGCTGAATAGCAGCTTGTGAGACCAGATCTATATTGTGAAGCACTTCTGGCAAAGCTATGTCACCTAGAAGCATGAAAAAATATGACAACCCCAGCTCACACAGCTATTTGGCAGAAAACTGACGTTCACATAGCTATATGAATATATATTTAGATTACTTTATCTCTTTCAGGGACATAGAGTAGAAAGGTTACAAGAAGACCTCTTTGTGTCAGCATGTGCAGCATCTCCAGCTGCTGGCTCTCGTGTTGCAGAGAGTAGAGTGGCAGGTGTACTCATGAAGATAAACCTCACCTTACCATCAATAATGGCACATACTACTGTGGGTATGACAAAATAAGATAGACTTGAAGCATTTTAAACAAATATTTACTTGGATTAAATGGAATTGTTACTGTGTGTTTATGAAATGTCAGTTGATTCTTAAATGTATTTGCCAGGGATTAACAGCTATTCCAGAACCTATTGCTATTTAATGAACATACAAGAACTGCCTTAGATGTAATAAGGAGCTAGGTTTAACTAGATCATGAATCACTTCCACTCACTAAATGATAAAAATTTACTGAAGATTAACACTATGTAAGGTACAGATATCTCATATAGAGATTAATTCTTAAATTAATATTTTTATTCATCCCTTGGTATTTAATTAACTTAAATTACAATAGTTTCAGTAGTTAGATAAACATGCTAATTTCTTTTGATTTTAAGATGTCCATGTAATCCAGGGCCATACCTTTCCTTTCTTGTGAGTCATTTCAGTAAAGTATTTCAGTACATAGGGCTTTTTAGAAGGTTGATCTCAGATTCTAATTTTAAACCCCCAACACACTATTGTCCATTGCTTCTGGCACCAGCAATTTGGTCATAAGAATTCAAAACAAAAGCCAAATAGGTAAATATTTAAGCAAAGCATAAAAACTTATGCACCATACACAGGCACCCAATTTTGTGAGGGAAGAAACAGTTCCTAACTGCAAATACATGGAAGACAGAACAATAGGCGTGCATATGTCTGCCATGGAAGAGATATTCACCACCTCCACACCATTACTGATGAAATGGGAAAGACTTACTGAATAAATTCATGATGATGTCTCCAGAGTAAACTTGGGCTGAAAGCATTAACACCCATAACACAAATAAGGAACAGAGAAGCCAAAAACTTGTAATAAACAATGGCCAGTATGCAAAAAGCTAGTTCCCTCAAAACCTGACTTGCAATTAATATTTCATGGGTTTAAATATCTATAATTATTTAACTATATCTCAGTCATCTTTTACTGACAGTAGAGAGGATGTGACTCGTCTTAATCACGTCAAAGGAATCATGCTCCAGAAGTACCTCTTGCTCTCCTCGGTAATTCTAGAGACCTAATCAACTAATTAACTATAAAGAATTAGGGTAACTAGCTCAGAGGTAGGTGAGATGATAGTTGAAAAGGTAGGTACAAGGTTTCTGAGAACTCATGGCTGTTCTTTTCTTTAACAGGGTTGAAAATGTAGAGGTTTGTCATGTCAAGCTTTCTTTTTTTTTTTTTAACTAACAAAACTTTGTGGTCTATGTTTTCCAGTTTCCTTGTACTTATAGAGATCTAAATATGGAGGAGAAAACTTGAGCTTGAGCCTTAGTTTTGAATCCATTTTGGAAACGTACAATTCAGTCTAAATAAAAATTCCATTAACTTGAATTTCCTGGATTTCATTAAGATTTTGAAGAGCATTTTCAGCTGTCTTACACTTATCAATTTTTTTACTGTTCTTATATTTTCCAAAGTATTGTGCTCACATATTTAGATTAAAAATATCATCCATATTTTGAGGAAACATTTTATTTTTGTTTACTAGAAAAGTTTGTGTAAAAGAATAATATTACCTGACATTGGATTAAAAATAGAAAGTTATATTTTGTTGATTTATAACAGCAACAAAAAAATAGCATCCTGTGCTCATTTTAAATGGGCACAGTGTTTTAACTCTGCTGACCCTGATGAACTTCTACTGCAAAACAAAAAGCACCTGTCTATATGGAATATAGTCCAGTTTAGGATTATTTAAATGCATCTAGTCTCTAGGAAAATTACAAATTTTGATCACTTTTGCTAGAAAATCAAATCCTACAAGAGCATATCACCTCTAACAATAGGGTAGTTTCTTGTTACTTAGGAAATCTGAGTGTGTTTTGATTACTTGGGTTTTTTTCCTCTCCTCTGTGTTATATGTTATCTTCCCACACCTTTAACTTTTATGTTAAAATTTTTCTTTTTCCTGTAACACTCTCTCTCTGTGTCTTTTTATACTTCTACATAGCAGAAAAAGAATCAAGTTTACAATAAGGAAAGCAGCTCTGTGGTATTTATCTTTCAAAAGTGCTTGTGAAACTTTAAATATAGGAGTCTTCTTTTTAATAAACAACAAACCAGTTACTGTTGTCATGTATACCTGTGAAAATCTGTAGACATTTAATAAATTTATGATAATCAGAAATTATACTGACATCTGAATCTATGTCTTTAAAGAATTTAAAGAAATCTTTAGTTTTTAAAGAAAGATGTTTTCAGGCCTTTCAGTCTTTTTTGTCATACTTAAGGAGATAAAACATCTCCTGAAATCACTGTAATTAGTGATTGGGGCAAAATTTTTCAATAACAGATGGAAGGTGGGTTAATATTTCTCATTAATTGTCTAACCTGTCTTTGAGAGACTCTTTTCTTGTGTCAAAATTTCAGCAACATAAATATTTCTGCTATTCCTCACATACTAAGAATAAAAAATGAATGCAAACAAAATAAAACGTATAAAATTAAAAATAAAGGAATGAAAATAAGCATTAATAATAAAGAATGAATAAACAGACTCTGAATGTAACAAAAATATAAATATTATCAATGCTTCTGCAGAAGGAAAAGATATCCATAGGAAAAATTTACAATTTTATGAGTGTACGTCATAGGCTTAAACATCTCATGGGATTTCATTCTACAATACAATTTTACATTATAATAAATGTAATGAAGAAAAAAATTTTGAGAGAAGATTTTTTTTGGAAGTCCAAACTATTTCAATTCTCTTCTTATTGTGAAATAACCACAGAATGATAACTGAGATACTTTTTACTACATGCTTCAAAGTATTCAATGTTTCTGTTCAAAATTTACTTTTTTCTTATTATTATTGTTTGGAAATTGTAATAAATGTTAAATATAATTATTCTGAGTTAATATAATACTGCTTGTTTTGGGGACATTTGCAAGTTTTAATATATTTTACTATACATTATTATGTGAACTTTCCAGTATAATTCCATCCAAATATAATTTTTGAGAATATCCTTACTTGTTTATTATAAACATGGATGTCAAAGAAATTCAGCAGTTTGCCCTGGTTACTCTGGTACCCTTGAGAAGCAAAAAACGGCCACAACACACTAGCAATTTAAGCTGAGTTTAAAGCTTTCCTTACAGCAGTAGTTTCAGAGTTCAATATAACTTTCTTCATCTTGCTCTGCTTCATGCACTTCCCATCAAAAAGAAGTAATTTATGTGAACTTTGCTTACAACAATAAAATACCCCAAGGATAAGAGACAGAATCCTCACTTCAAATCAAACTCACAATGTTGAAAAGAAGTATCACTTGTTAAAACTAATCACATACATGAAGTGTAGGAATATTCATATTCAGCAGTACACACAGACCCAATATAAGCTTCCCTAGGCCATGAAGATTACTGATGTGCTGCAAAAGTCACAGGGTCAGAAGAGACACAGTTCCACTTCTGTATTTCTGTTGTTCTTTGTATGTTTCATTCAGACCTTGGAAAGTTGTTTGGGCTGTGTAGCTGCCTGGAGATCTTTAAATATGCAACCTAAACTGCACTTTTTCTCTTAAGAACTGGTTTTTTTTTCAAACAAAAATTGGGTCAGATAGTAAAATCCACTACGAAGAATTTAACTCAAAACTCTGAGAAACAGTTACGCTGATAGGCTATCCTCTAAAGATCCAGTGTGCACATCCCTATAATATTTAACCAGACACTGCAATTATATTATATATAAAAAGTTATATATAGATATACATTATATGTGAAGTACTATACATTATTAAATATATATATTTTAAAAACTTTATTTTTAAGTACTGTTTTTCAGTTATATGCTCTTCTCTAAATTGACAGTTTTTGACTCAGAATTACTTTGCCTGAACAAGTTTTATAATGAAAACAGAATGTTTTGTGAAACAAATTTGTGAATTGGTCTCATAGTTGCAGTTTTAAAACGAGCATAAAAATGTTTTAAACCATTACATTTTCTATACTGTTAAGATACAGATTTATATAGATTTAAAAAATCAAATTTTCAGGGACATCAGTTAATGATTTCTTATGTTTGTATTTATGCATATGCATGTGGACATATATAGACACACACATACTACATATACATTATTAATCATATTGCATTACTAACAGTAAAAGAAATAATAAAAGATTATGTATTTTTTGACATATGATCACATAAATATCCCCACTGATTTATGAGATAATTTATGTATAAAAAGCCAGAAGAATAGGGTCCTTAATTTTAAAAATACATATACTTGTCTTGAATGAAGGGGTTTTATGCCACATTATGACTTGGTTATACTGGGCATATGCTCTTCTCCATTTCATACTGCAGAGGGGAGCAGATGGAATTAAATATAGCTTGGCATGCAGGATGGGGGCAGTCATGGAGCAATATTTTTTAGTATCATGCAGGCGCTACCAGTTCCATATACATTAGAGATGAAACACAAAAAAGGGCATGTCACCTTCAGGAAAGGATAGCAGTCAGGGAACATCTGTTATACATGCAGTGTTCCCTGTAGAAAGAACTGAAACACGATGAAATATGCATCAAAAGTTCCCTATGCACTGAGGTACATTAAGTCCCTTTCAAACCATATGAAGCCCACTTGGGGAAGGGAGGTTATTTAAGTGCAGCAGCTGGAATAGGAGAAAAAAGCAGCAGGGAATGGAAACCAGATGTTCTGACATTCTGGAAATCAGGATGGGCAGTAGATGCGCAGAGGTTGTTACATGGTATGTGTGCATCACTGATGTACAGAGATTAGATAAAGTTTCACTAACTAGTAATTAGTTAATCATGCTGCTCTACCTCTGAGCAAAGTCCATGTTAAATTCTAAGTACTATTACACTGTATCAGGGATTCTTGTTGTGAAGAACTACATAATCCACATTCCCTGAAATTCTCTAATATGGTGAGCTCTTTGAGATAAAGATGTTCATGGTGAAAAGACTTTAGAACGGGTCAGTGCAAATGTTCCCTTTCAGTATGTTTTACTGAGGATTAGACAGTATAACACATCCCCACATTTAATTATGGCATTATAAAAAGGAGGGTTGAGTGGATCCTCTGGTCTTGGGTAGGTCAAAATAAATCTAGATTATAACTGATATATATATATTTATCCTGTTTTAAAAATCTCCAGGAGAGGAGATTTTAACCTTTTTAATCCTTTAATTTACGTGGGTAGCCTGCTTTAGTACCTAGAGATCTTTATAGCAAAGTTCTTCCTCATATACAGCCTAAATACCCCTCCCAACCAATTAAACAACAACAAAAAAGCAATCATCATCCTATTTATAACAATTTAATATATGCAAAGACTTCTATTATATTTCACCCCGTCTCTGTTCGTTTAAACACACACATATTCTAAGCAAACACTACTTTCACCTTCAGGAGATGTTTTGCAAACCTCTATTTTCTGCTGTTATTCACCACTTTTTTGATTTTGAATTTTTCCAGATCTTTCTTTAAAATATGCCTACAAACTGCGTACAGTGGATGTATCCCTAATTAGAGTGTTCTGCAACTCTGGTCAAAATTCAGTTAAACCACTTTTCTCCCTCTGGAAACCACAGCATAGGAGAAAAGTAGCATGTAAACAGAAAAAAGGCCATGAAAAGGACAGTCTGTATTAGTTACACAGACATTAGGAAATACTCTTTGTTCCAGAAGAACAAAATACAATTAGTAGTATTCCAGCTGAAACATTGCTGAATGGAATAATTAACTCTTGTCTCTTATTTAAGACACTTCTCTTTTGTCTTCCCTAGCTGGACATAAAACTATTGATAAATATAGTCCAAGTTCAGATTTCCAACAAATATATATCAGCTTTACAGTTACTCCATCTCCAGAACATTCCTTCTTTTTGGGAACAAGAATGTGGCTGGACCATGCCATGGGATTTTGTTAAAACTTGTCTACTAATGCTGTTTATCTCATCTGTATTTTCTCCTAACTCAATAAGAGGGGATACAATCATACAATGATGATTTAAAATGAGAGAGAAGATGTATTTATTTTAATTGTCTCCTCTATATAACTGAATGACCACACATATTCATAAATGTTTTTTTAAACTCTAATTCTGTGAAACTTAATTAAAAGAAACCTGTAAGTACACCATACAAGGACATTTTCAGGCATAAAATAAGAGGCAGGAATAGATTCTCTAGTCCCGTTAAACCAGACTCCTTGATATTAAGTAACCATCCAATATATGTATATGTGCCCTAAATATTACAAAAGCAAGTGCAAGTAGAGAACATCCATTTACCACCTAGGGAAATACATAAAGCCTGAAACAATGAAAACTCTCTATTTTCTGATTTCCTTGTTTCAAAAGTTGTTGATCTTTCTATGCCCCCACTTTTCTTCCAATTTATAAAAAGAATCAGAAAAGAAGAAATGTTAGCTGAAGATAATGATTTTGACATAGAAGGACCTCATCTTACTGAGAACTGCAAATCCTTCTCTTGCTCTTCTAGTGGGAATAAAGTGAAAAGATAACTTATGGATTCTAAGCCTTCCAAGAACAAACTGCAGTACAATAACCATGCTCAGCCCGAGGAAAGACAGTATCAAAACAGAGAGTACAGAAAGGATGTAATGAGATTTCCACTAGTGACAGGGGAGGGATATTCTGCTTTGTTGCCTGTGAAGTAAAGCACAAAGAGATGAGCACCAACAGCTACAGCACCCAAATATTAGAATATCAGATACAAGACTTATGGTAATAGACTGGTGATCTTGAAATGCATAGTATGCATTAATTTGCAAATAAGCTCATCAAAGAAAACTCCTCTGAAATTTATGAATACTTTCACTGGTGTAGTCTCCAATTTTTAAGACATTAGTAATGATGTATCTAAATTGATTTAACAGTGAAACTTCCAATGAAAAAAAAATACAGGTCAAAAATACATATAATTTTCAACCACTGAATTAATCCATAATCATAAAATAAGTAGAAATAATGTGGGGGGGAAATGAAATTACCTGAAAAATGTAGCATAACACACCAAATGATCCATAGATGAAGTTGTGCTGAATGGCTGCAATCCCTTCTTTGAGTCACAGTGACATGTTTTGCGTGTGTATAGATGGAGAAAGCTCTTTCTGTATGTGTTGAAAGTCAGTTATAGAAATTTCACTCCTAATTTATGGTTAAATATATTAATTACATGTGGGATATGCTATTCACAAAATTTCACTGCTACCAGATACATGATGGCAGTAATCTGCCAGATGCTGAAATGCGCACCTGATTAAAAACCTGTTTTGGCAGAACACAGCTCCAGTTGAAATGCAGAATAATGGGCAATAATATGCAGCAATATTAGACTAAGGTAATCTGATGCAAACTGTATTCACTGTCACTTGAGCAGCCAGAATATTTGCAACACTTTTCTAACTTGTATCAATGAAGGCAGGTAAGTAGCGAAGCATTAGGTTAATCTATCCCTTCTCCATTAGGCTGCCATTTCACTTCCTTTTCTGACTTCTTTTAGGACAAACTTCTTCCTCATCTGGATAGCCTTGCTTGAAAACAAAAGCTGCTCGTATACTTAAGAGAGCACTACAGAGTGAAGCTGTGATTGCGAACATCCTAACAAGGAAGCACCAAACTGGACTCTGCCTCGAAGCAGTCACGCAGAATCGATCACAAATCTAGACTTGGTATTAAAATAACTGAGATCTAAAAGATGAACGTAAATTGACTGGTAGACTAGTAGACAGTCTAAAAAGAGAACTTAAAACCTGAAAGATATTCAACATAACTGCAGCAGAGAGAAAAGAAAATTATTAATACTCTGAGTAAATAAAAGTTGGCAGATATAAGAGGTTTTATTTTGCCTAAATCCATCATATAATTTGCTCAATACATTATATAGCAAAAGATATGTCATAGATTACTGGGTATTAACATGAGAAAGGTTATGATAATCATCTGCACAGCAAAAGCAACTGATCTGTTTTCCTCTCTCTAGTTCATTAACTTAGGTTAAAAGGGATAATATTATTCTGATCTCTCAAAAAAGGGTATCACAGAACATTTGCATAGCCTAGCTCAGTCCAGATAAGAAAGTCTTGCAAAAGTGTTACCTAGATCATCTTTAAAGGAGTGTTTGAGATCAAGGCACTTAGAACATCTGAAACTTTTATGAGTACTTCTCTGACTAAAAGTGAAATATACCAATTTAAAAGTTTAATACCAATAGAAGTTTCGGTATCACCATTCACGAGGACTTCATAAAAAGGATGAGACCAAAAATAATTCTGCTAATTCTCTTACATTTAGAAGTAGTTTCACTGAACAAATTATTCACAGCAGAAAAGCAGCAAAGAAGCACTGTCGGTGGCTTAAATGTCATATTGAACTTGTTATACGCGCTAGAGTGGACATCAAGCAAAGCTAAATATAGTCTTATTCTTTGTAAAAGTCTGCAGTTCTACATACATTTTTAATCTTAAATTAAAAATCCCATTATTAGAAGAAGGCCAAAATCAAATATTTTCAGCCTATTGATAACAAATTTGGTAGACCAGAAAGAGTTACAGAATAGGTAAGTTAGTTTTTGATCTATGCTAGTCTTCATCTAGAATCATATATGTGCTTGCATAAAGCACAGAAACAAACAAACAAAAAAAAAAAGGACAGAAAAATTTAGAGAAAAGAACAAACAAAAGCAGAAAACACAAACCCTCATTTTGTGTGGAATTCACCTAACCATTTTGAAAATTTAGAGTTCTAGAAACAGGTAGAGACAGACTAAGAAAAGGAAAGAGACTCTCAATACAATTAAGTTGCTCTTGTAGCTTTCCTGGCTAACAATTAATCAGACAAAAGGGAAGAATGGGTACTGTGTGCAAGTCAACAGCAAGTTAGCATCTTACCTGACCAATGTTAGGGGTAAGCGAGTTGGAAGGGATGATAATGCTGGACATAAACACTCTTAGGTGGCATCAGAACAAGAAGTGCAGTCTGACAGCCATTCACATTCTGGGCAGAGAGAATGTGATAGGAGGTGTTCTATCCAGGGAAAAAAACCTACGGGAGGAAGGAATGTTGAACAAACCATTTCACAGGTTGTGTCAGCTCTTGGGGACTCTCAGCTTCCACCAGTTTCTCAGTAAAGGCCATCACCAGTTCAGAAAATTTTGAAAAGAAATATTTCTCCACAATGTTCTCTTTCTGTTATCTCATTAAGCTGATGTATTCCTAAAGAACCCATCATCCCCAATGGCATGGTGATGATGTCAGACAGAAGAAATTTGCTTGATGAACTTTGTGCACTTACCAGTCTAGACCGATTCTAATTCAGTTAAACAGAATGGATTTTAATTATCTTACGGACTCAAGTAAGATTATGGCAAGAAAATCAATGCATAGTTCAGAGAAAATCTTGCTAAAAATTTTTGAAAATTTCTACTCTGCTGCAGGTGGATAATGGAGGATACTCTATTTCTAGGATCATTCTTGTTTAGAAATGGACACTATAAATGTTCAAGTCACTACAGACTTGTTATGTGAATGCGTTCAGTGGGTAAACACAAGAGTTAACAGTATTTGTAGAGATTCTGTAACACTGTAATATTTATTCCTAGGACTTGCATGCAGGACTGCATCAGTTGTGATGCAAATGTATTTTTGTTGTGATGATGAAGAAAGAATTATTTTATTTTTAAGTTAAATTTAAGTATCATTTTTTTTCATGAAGATACATTAGAGTCCTTTTATACTATTAATCTATATCCCAGATTAAAACAGTGTTGTTCTAGAGAGAAGACTGGTGGGCAATATTGGTCCTGGAGGAAACTCTCACAATTGTGCTGAAGTTTCCTTTTACCTTCCTCCAAGGACGTGCCTTTTTGTTTGTTAGTTGTTTGGGGGTTTTTGTTTGTTGTTTGGGGTTTTTTTATTATTTTTGGTTTATTCTATTTTATCCATGCTATTGTTAATAAGGCAACCGTATATGCAGAAATGGCTCTTATATGTGATGTAGGTGTGAACAGCAAGCAAATGTGCTGAAAGAAAGATGCAATGTACAATGATAGAGCAAAAACTCAACAAAGCTATTGAATTTGGAGATACTCAATCCCTTGAAGTTTTTAGATAAAGACGTGAAAGTGTAGATTTATGCTAAAACAAGAAAACACAGACAGGAAAAAAAAGAACAAAAGGAAAGGAAATTAAAAATTCCTGGGAAAATCTAACAAAGACAATAGTTAATGAGTAACCACAAAAAAGTCCATAACTCTGTATTTTTTACTGATTGTAAGGTAAACATATGCAGGATTCACTAAGAATCACATCTCGCTGTTTTACTGCTCCCTTAGAGATATTGTTGTTTATGGTTTATGGTATAATTTTCAGCTTTGGATACCTCTTAAAGAAATACAGAATATTGCTGTTATTCTTAAACCATACCAAACAAAACAATTATTCTGTTGTTTAAATTTTAAAAAGTGAATAATACATGCTACTACTCCAGGTGAAATAAACACCTAACTTGACAGATGTATTCCAAACTATAATTCTTGTAAGACTTTTAAGTAGGGTGATCTCAAACTGTCCAAACTAGTGATAGGGTTTAAAGTATCAGCAACAGAAGTGAAAAAAGAGAGAGGTAAACAAAACAAATCTATCTAAAACCATTCTATCAAAAGAGTAGCAGGCATATGGAACAAGCTGCTTAGTAAGACAGCTGATTCAGACAGCATAAGTAAGCTTAAGAGACAGCTAGATATTTTTATGCAGAAAGTGGCTTGGAAATCACAGCAAGAGAATATAATGTTGAGATAACCAAAATGGGACATGCTTATTTTAACACAAGACTTATTTTATAGTTTGGGGTTTTCTTCTGCTTTCTTTCCATTAGGGCCATTCCATAAGCAATTCATTAATTAAGACATTAATTATATCTAATTTGCATTATCTTTCTCATTTGTGTAAATGTTTTAAATCACTAGAAGACAAAAATTTCTATTTGGATATATTTTAATTGAAATCATATCTAAGGCTCTATAAATTTCATAAATTTAATGAAAATCATAAACTAAGCTTGATTGCTTCCCATCCCATGCTGAAATCAGAAGACATCTTGTCTACAAAAATTATTTTTTAAAAATTCCTACTTCTCTGTTACTGAGAGAAGCACAATTACTGTAGTGCTAGCAACACATTTTTTTATCTTAATGTGACCTTTTAATTTTCAAGCTGTCTAGGTTAGAGTTGCTCAAAACTGTAGTTAAAATACTGGTACAACTAGCATTCTTATTATCACCATGGGTAGAATTGGACCCGTGACAATAGTGTTTGGAATCACATGAAGAGCATGTAAAATTTAAAATAATTTTTTGAATTGGGATTGTCAAATGAAGATCCTGAATTCACAGTTAACACAGATAATTTTTAAAAAATGTCTGAAGATTTAATAATTATCATTGTTCTAATAGCAGAAGCTAAAGTATTTTAAATATCTTTAAGCAACAATAATCAAGCCTGGAACTTGGTTACAAAACAGTGAATTCCTACCCTGCACACAACCTCAAATGATGACAGAACCATAACTTCTGATACTGCTTTAGGTGTTGTTGAAGACAAGTGTTTCTAGTAAGCTTTCCATCTCCTTTTCCCAGAAAAGAATTTTTTGCTAAAGAAAAATTAAGTTCTTTTTCTATCTTAATCACACATATCATTTTTCTTACCCTCCTTCAACTTGGCTTATGACTAGAGAAGCAATTTTATTTATCCTCTTTCAAAAGAGAAAAGTTGCATTGGGCTAAGAACCCTAATCATCCTAAACATGACAAGTAATCATGAGCACCACATAGCTCCACATTTGTTACTGCAATGACCTGAAATCCCATAAGGTACTCAGTGCAGCTTCAGTTTTCATAATATGTCCAAGATTTTATTACAGCATCCTTGAGACGGAAGAGTTCATTCAAGTAAACAAATTGATATTGTTACTATTTGTAATTATATTCAGGGAGAACAAAAAAAAAAAAAAAAAAGAGAGAGAGAAGAAAAAATGTAGTTTATCTCTCTATTCCCATTCTTTTTTTTTCTCAGTAAAAAATTCACATAAACATCCACTGCTGCAGTTCAGTGGTTGACAGTACTTAACATCCACAGTTCAATATATGTTTAATAAGAACATGTGAATTCATATAAGCCACAAATACACTGTTTCTTGATGAATAGGGTTCCTCATCTAGATATAATGATGAAGGCAAACCTGCATTATAGGTAAATTCTTTGCATTATAATGAAAATAAGCAACAGGACTGGTTGGTTTAATATGCTGACTAGATTGCATATATTTTGACCAGATTTGGGTTTATTGCTGCTGGACAAACTGCTGTTTGATCACTGGCCATACAGTCCTTTTCTAAAAAAACACATATTTTTAATTTGAGTAGTAAGTAGTTTCCTAGTGAAACTTTAAAGATTTTAGAGCTCTTTCATGGCTATACTTGATAGATAGAAATCCAGAGGTTTTGTCTTTGTTTCACACAAAACTGAGAGAGTAAGACACACACTCAAATAGCTTCTTTAAAAAAAATATCCTGTATGGCATCTTTACACAGATCAATGTCCAATTATAAGCAGAGAGTTGCTGTGGCAAAAGGTCAGGAAAAAATAATCTTTCCGGCATTTATTACTTGGAAAATAAGGTCACATATGAGGTCAACCTTCAAATACATACAGAATAAATTATACTGCTGCATTCTAAATATCCTACACAGCAAAAATTATACTGCAATCTCAACATAATCAGAAAAATTAAGTTGAACATGTATTTTCTGGTGACTGTACTACAGACCAGACTCAGCTAGGAGGCAAAAAACCTAGGTCCAATTAATCAACAACTAATAAAAAGCTTATCATATATTTCTACATAATTATAAATATAATTTCTTATTAAGGCTGATTGATTTAATAATCTCTTAACTGTCTCTAACACTGAATCACCTTCCCCACAACAAAGTAAAATAATGGCAAATGTACAAAACATTTAAAAATAATTCAATGGTGCACTTCTTTACTGCTTACAACCTAGAAGCAAAACACAAATGCACACAGTGCTGGAGTGCTCAGTCTGTCTGATGCTTTAAAAAAAAGAAGTGCCTTTTTTGAAATAAAAGGCCTTCTAATTAGATAAAACACATCTGGAAAAAAATGAATTGGACACAGTTTGAGGAAATAAACATGCTTGTTTGTCAGAATGAATGCTGGCAGAATGTCCAGATGTAAGTCATTGTCCTGATATAAGTAATTTTAGCTCTTTCACAGACCCTCATTTTTGGTACCTTCACAGAACATGAATAAAAGTATATTGAAAATCAGATTATACTATTATTTGACACTTCTCACACTATCATTAATTGTGAAATCAATATTACAAATAGGAAAATGCATCCATGAAATGAAAACATCTTCAGATTAATTTTTTCTCTTTTGATATCCCCAGCCTCTCTTCTTTTCCTCTTCTCCAAACTACATGCGGAATGTAAATGACTGGCATTCTTTTATCTGCTGCAGTCATGTCTAGTTTGAATTTCCAAATCATGCTTTGGCAGAAGGACTGTATATAATATATCACAGGCAATGCCAGTGGAGATAAAGTATATTCTAATTATTTTTAAAAACTCTTATTTTTTTTAATCTACTTTGGACACTTGTGGTTTCATTTCATGTTCATTCTGAAAGATACTAAGTGTTCTTTGCTCTGGGCTAGTGACAAGATTTACTGTTTTGTCTGATAGTATTATCGGTGGGCTATTCCACCCTGATAACCCACAACTGCAATACTAATAGGTTTATAATGACGTTTTAAACTTTACGGTTTTGTAAGCATTGGAGGCTTCACTCACCTTGTTCAAGTGGTTGGCTTTTAGTTGAAGTAGTTTTCATCTTGAGTGCCTCCCTAACAGACATGTCACAGCAGGAGCCTTTGTTAGTGTCTTGGTCACTGTCAGCCTGATCACTGTCCCCATGCCCGCTGTCCCTCAAGCTGGCTCTTTCTGGATCCTTGAACGTGGAGCTACTGAAATACATATTAAAAAAAAAAAAAAAAAAAAAGAAAGAAAGAAAAAAGAGAGAGAGAGTTGTATTTACTTGTTCTAAGTTGAATTGTACTCTCTGGCAAAGCAATTTTGACAAGAATGCAAATGGGGAAGCCGAGAAAGTTATTTAATAGGCCTTACCTTTGAACAAACTGCTGCCTGCTGCCCATGTAATTGGGCTCTGCGGGAAAATTGTCTGTCTGTGAAAGAGAAGGAAAAAAATACGTATAGTTGTACACTGGACAAATCTCCTGCAGAGCAACAAGATTTCCTAGAGGAGAAATGATTAATAATTCAAAAATTCCCTTAATCTTCAGATTTGTACATTTTAATTAAATTGGAAAATGCTGGCATGTAATTATGTGCTCAGAACAATTAAATGATTCCGGTCCACAAATTACCTGCTAAAGTAAACAATGAGGCTCCAATAAGTGGCATTCTCTGTTAGTACCCAGACAGATGACACTGTTTATGTTTTTTCATTAGTTAGATATTAAGACTGATGGTTATTGAAAATGAGAGAAAAAAATTACTTTTGCATATTACAAAAGTGAATTATTCAATAATACTAATTTTTAATCATAATTACATTATCTGCTGGGATTCTGAAGCTCTTACTGCTGTAATGAAATTTCATATACTGCTATCTTACTCTTGAATTGAAAAAATAAACAAAAAATCGAGAAAGTTTATGGCTGAATAGCTATGGTGTTTCTTAGATGCTACTGGAAAAATGAAAGTATGAAAATATTTGGATTTTCTCTCCTTAATTTTCATCAGTATTAATAGCTATGTCAGAATAATGAGAGTCACACATGCAAACAAGAACATTAAATGATCACTGTTGACAAGTAGTTTTTAAAAGAATATACTTTCATTAAGTCTGTCACGAGTATATTTTTAGCAGCATGAGCCAAGTAACTGTAGAAGCAGAAGTATTAAAAGCATCCAGACCAACATGGAGTCCTGCCAAAGCGAACTGAATTCCCCTTGTATCATTAGCTGAAGTTCCTTGGGAGAAAGAGAGACTGCATCATTCAGAAAACTCCGTATACTGTACATTCACATACGTCACTTCTTGCAGCTGACCTAGCAACAGAGCTTCTACTGTTTTCTGCATCACTTCATATCACCCCTCTGTGGTCTGCAGAAGATCTGAGTTCTGCAACAGCATCCAGAATATCAGCATCAGTAACATGGGCAGCACTCAATTAATGGAGCAGAAGGCCCAAGGTAAGGTTTAATGTCACACAGCAATTGTTTACACAAGCAACTGGTCTCACAGATATCTGGTTTTCCCTGTCACTCCCCCTCCCCACCCCACCATTGTTTTACCTTTGTTTTGGTTTTATCAGTGGGAGGTAATCAGAAATATTTGCTACTTCTTGTGCGGTTGGAATATTGGAGCTTGGAAAAGAGGCATGAAGTTTCATCCAAAATTTAAGTAATGTTGTTTGCAACAGAACATAGGCAGACACCTTCCACTCTCAAGGGACTTGTGAAACAGATGTGCTTATAGAAAACTATCTTCCATATAGTATATATGACAATGTACACCATACTTTCTTCTTGTTTCTAAAACCCTTTAGTTCAAGAATTAAAATTATAACACATGTTCACATCCTGATGAGAAGATCCTGGCTTTAATATACACAACTAGAATAAAAGTTTATCTTTACATTTATTTATTATGTATCAAGTTAGAACAAACATTGAAAATAGAAAAAAAAAAAAGAATGTGTAAAGATAAATATTTCAGCATTCATATGTGTAGTTTCTCAAATGCAGCACATCATATTTTGGAAGTATCTTTAATTCTGCCGTTTATTCTTTTCTTCTCACAAATTTTAAGCTAGTATATCCCTTCTGTGTAGCATATATATACACAAATAATCATTATGACACTCACAGAGCCAATACTTATCAACCCAAATAAACCTTTACAACTGCAGAATTCATGTCTATTTTCTACGTCTAATATCTCAAATAGAGACATCCAGGAAAACTGACCTTATGCTTTTACTTACATAAGACATCTGTCTCCTCCTAAACACAGCTGCTACTAGAATCAACATTTCCATTTTTCGTGACATTGGCAGTCAAAATATCTACTATAAACTGCCTTTTCATCAATTCTCTGCCATTAGAAAAGTCACAATTTTGCCCTGGAAATAATTATAGCTTCTCCTTTCTGATGGTGCTAGGAGCTTAGTTATAACCTGGACCATAGTTAGAACTGGTTATGCTTTTTGTCTCTGCTTTTTTCATAGCAAAGAAGCATTTCACACATCCTGGACTAGCCAATAGAGAGATTTTAAAATAGAAGCTATGACCACATCTTAGCTGCTGTCCTAGAAATGGATGTCTTTCTGAGAAATTCTGTATTTACGGTAATTATTAATGATCTTTAACTAGATAATAATTGACCAATTTACTTCATATTGCATTTTGCAACAATACAATGAGTTGGGTGCCATGTTACAGCAAGTTCATTACTGCAAAAGAACAAATGTAAATACTTGATAACCATATAGAGACATAGAACTCAGAGCTGAATACTTTTCTTTCTTCTCTAAAAGCATTATTCCTTCTCCTATGAATTATGAAAATACGATGCTTGTGTTGAATTGTAACAGAGCGCTCTGAGACACAGGCAGCAAAGGGAGAATTGTTTTGTGTATGTTAATATCTATCAAAAATTGTGATAATAAGCAAACACTTAATTTTAAGGATAGGTAGTTTGGAGGAATCTTAGAAATGTAAGCATCTACTTCACAATGGACTAGAGAGAGAGATGAATGTTTAACTCCCTTAAATTTATTTTTTTTCTTTTATAATCCCAGTTGAAGTCAGAGGTCATATACTTAAAATTTTTACACTTTAATCTATGGAAGTGATATTATACCTTTCAGCTCATGCATTAATCATAGCTCTTTACATTGCATAGCTCTAACTGTAAGAAAGGAGTTCTACTTTAAAAATCTATTGACAGCAAAAAGTTCTTGTTCTTCTGGATATACAGCCCTTTCCTAGGATAACAGAATGTCCAAGGCTCTGTACCTCCAGTTCTAAGGCAGGTTTCAGTTCACTTGCAGAAAACCGTCTAAAAGCTAGTCAACTATTCTGAGTTAATCAGCCAAGATCCCTCAATGTGCGTCAGAGACATACAGGATAATTCATCCCATTTTGGTCATCTAGCTTTGGTACATACTGCTCCTGGAAATTACTTTCACCAATAACCGTAAGACAATCTAGATGACCAGCAAGATATTCAGTGGAATAGCTAAAGTTAAGTAAGATGCATCAAATCAGAAATGAATTGTATGGAATTACAATCTCCCGAGAAATAAACAAAAATTATCCAAATGCCAGAACCATTAACCTCCTGAAGAACAAAATAAAACAAACTTCATCCTCTCCTTTCCCCTCCCCCCAAAAAAATCTCCAGAACAATCCATCCCCGAAAGTCACTGGAGTTAAAGAGTAAAGAAATATTTTCTATCTCTGTGGTTCAAGATTGAGGGCTGGAGTCTTAACTAGGTCATCAGCTTCTAAAACACAAGTTCTCCAGCAGTAGGCAATCATACTACAACAAATGTTCTCTAAAATTAAAACAAAAGAAGAAATGTCCACTGCCCAAGTAGATACCAGAGAATTAACGTCTGTGATGTCAACCTAACTGTCCAAAGCTACCCTAGAGGAGTGGCCCTGTTTTTATGGCTCATTTTCACAGATTAGTGGAACCAGCTCATTTCTGCTGAGAGTATGCTGTTAAACCATTCAACAGATAATCTTTTTTGACAGTTCCTACAACAGATCTTTAAAAATACTTTCTTCCACCTATCTGTTCTAATATGTGACTTTAGAGTAAACATGAAATTTTAGGAACATTGTTGTTAGTGTGATGTTGCAGAAAAATGTCTGAGGATTTCTGTACACACATTTAATACAGCTTTCTCAGAAAGATAAAGCTCTTTAAAAAAAAGTAATCTTAAAAGAGGTCAGAATGCATATGAACCTTTCAAAACCTGCCAAAATTTAAAAGAAAAGAGGATTACTACCTTTCAGAAAATGTCAATTTTGTTACCTTTTTCATCAGTGAGTTGAGGAGAAGAAAAATAAAAGATCAGGCAAATTAAATCTATGTAAAATACACTTTTCATAGAACCATCAAATGGGTTGGGTTGAAAGGGACCTTAAATATTATCTAGTTCTATCCCCTCTATCATGGTCTGGGACACTTTCCACTACTCAGGTTGCTTGGAGACCGATCCAGCTTGGCCTTGGAAACCTCCAGGTATGGGACACCCACAACTTCTCTGGGCAACGTGAATTGGTTGGAGTTACTGGTATGGAGTTTCAAATGTGACAACATAATCGCTAGAGTCTAATAATGTGACTTTAAAAATTGTTAACTGGTCAATGTTTGTATGAATAACACAAACAATATCCTTCAAGTGCTATCATTAACTGTCTACAAAACCATTCATTCTATTGCTCATGATAGACCTTGCATATTATCTAGGTCCCACACAGGGACCTAGATAAACTGAAATTGGTGAATTTGGAATACTGAATTTTATAGAGCCAAAAACATTCAGAAGTTTGAAAGTAAACAGTTAAGTTTCTACTAATTAATTCTGGAATGGCTATGGTTTCCAAAAGTTTCATTTAGAGAAAGGAAAATGAAAAATTATGGCCAAGAACACAGTATGAGAAACAAATTCTTTATAGGATCCATTAACCTTAAATAAACTCACAAGAAAAAAAAAAAGTAAAAACCTCATAATTGGAAACAGTTTGAACAAGCCTGGGTCAAGCATTATACTATGAATTATAGGAATTTTTTTAGCAATGGGCTACATTTATCTTTTGTTCCTTCTTTTATCTTTTCAGAAATTCATGTTAAAAAAGTGTATGTGTTTACTACTCCTGAAGTATGATGACATTTGTATAAATAAAAAGGAGTTCTACTGTTGTTCTACACACACTTTTTTTTTTTTTTTCCAAAAAAAGTCAGGTTTAAAATTACTGTGCCATATTAATCAATCAGATTTCAAGAATCCTACTATTACTCAGTAAGACAACAGTAGAGAACTTCACAAGGCTTCTGTTTTCAAGAATTACTGGAAAAAAAGCACTGTCCATTAAAAATTAGAAGTTCCTAGCTATTTTTCTGCTTTTTTTGTCTTTTCAATAAAAGTCTTTGTTGCATCACAATTCTGAAGATTTCTAGCAATCTTTGGTATATTCACTACTGTTTGAATAAAACTACAGAAAAATAAGAGAAAGTTTGTTCAATTCAACAGGTCTCCCTAATAAAATAAAAATATCTTAAAATCTTAAAAAAAATGGCTACAATGAAAAGGACAGAGGAAGTGAGAGAGAAAAAGAAAGGGGCAGAGAGAGAAATGCAATTTTTAATTATTCTTTACAAATTATGTTCAGAAATAATTGCCATATAAGATAAAGATGTACTCTAAAATATAAAAAAAAACCCCCTACTTAGACATTAATCAGATTTATGAATATTAGACTACTGGAATATTCATATTTTTTCTCATAATTACAAGAAGAAGTATCACATTTTCAGAAATCATTCAATGCAACTCCATTTTATGTAAGTGTTCATACCTGGAACTATAGTAAAACAAAAAGTCTTTGCCGACTCTAACTTCTTTTTAATTAAACATTAAATGCAAAAAAGAAATGAAACATTTCTCCCCCTTATCAGACTGCCACTTAATATCTAACTCAAGCATCTTCTGTGTCTTTTCTTGGAAAGCTTAATTCCAAGTATTCATCCCCCTCCTCACCCCCAAGAAACAAAGATCTTATATAATGGCAATGTCTTCTGAAGACAAAAGAATTGTATTCTGCCAAATCGAGTTTTGAATGAGCAGACAATTGTCTTCATTTTGTTAGGAACAGTGCGGGTTCAACATAGTATAATTTTTCACAAAGACTAATCAGTATAAGAGTGCCAGTTGGTGTGTATACTTAGCCTGAAGTAGTAGGTTTTGGTTCAACAAGACTTACTTCATTAAGAAAATTCATTAGCCCATTAACAAAATGAACAAACAAACAAACAAACAAAATCTGGGCATAAACCTTTCATAAGTTATTCTACCTTTTTCAAGGACAAAATTAAATAGGCTTTTTAAACAAATATTGTCCTACTATGTGCTCTCCACTCTCATTCTTTTGAAAATGCTTTTGAGATATAATTTATACAACATGTACGTATTTGGGAAGTTTCACACTTGATGCAAAATGTGTATTTTGGTGTTAAAAGGCCTACAGTGTGTTTATGCAAATTTCTGACATATGCAGGATTCTGCAAAAGCACATTACAAACACAGGGCAATAAAAACGGTAAAATGCACAAGGCAGTATCGTTCACCAGGCTGCTGTACTCTTTATTGAAGAGTGTTGGTTGGCAGCTTTTGTTTTCTCTTTTTCTTGAATGGGAAAAACAAAACTGTCAGAGAAAGAGGTCCTGAGCTCTTTGGTCAATTGCAGAGTGACTTCTGAAAAGTGAAGCTCTGGGGACAGACACTACTGTCTTTTCCTGTAAGAAAAGGAATGCAGATTCTCCCAGTATAAATGCCTAATCCATGCACTATTTTCTCTTAGCAAGTAACATATTTTTTACTAAAAGGAATTATTGTTGATTTATTGTTTAAGCTGTCACACTAGGGTATTGCAAATATTTCAGTTTTTTGTACTACTGGCTTAATGAAAACACTTATTTGTTAAATTTTTACAAGAGTTTATTCCACAATGTACTAAAGACAAAAGAAGATAGAAGCTTGGACGGTGGGCATTTAACACAGTGCAAGGATTAGAAATCTCAAGGCCCAGTCAAGATTCTTCTCATCTGATTGATGATTGCACTGAGTCTGAAAACCGAAGAAGCTGAAAAGGTCACTACAGAGAGACATATCTTTAAGTGATCCTGGTAAAAAAAGCAAACTTGAAAACCACTCAAAAGATGAGGTGAGACCAGACCCTGATCAGATTTTTTGATATGAAATAAAAGATTGAAGAATTTCAGGAATAAGTTTGCCTCTTTGTTCTCAGGAAAGTCAGCTCAACAGATGCTTTCAGCTCCTCTACCAGAGTAGACACAGGATATGCGTTTGTCAGACTTCTCTCTCTAAAAAAGATGGGATTAGGAAAAAATTGTGGAAGCTGAACCCAAAAATTCCTCCTACTAAAAAGGGAATAAAGAAGATTTTCTGAACAAAACTCAGTTTGCACTTTGTTTCACAGTGGTTTCAGGTTTCCAAGCTTCATTTTATTTTACACTGGAGAAACATGAAATCTAATGAAATTAGCATGGTCTCAGAAGAGAATGTGGAAAGTTGTCAAATGGGAGTAGGAAAAAAGAACTGTAATATGAGCTTTTAAGTTGAACTGCTTTTTGGAGAAGATGCAAGATAAGAACATACGAAGAGGTGCCAAACATCACACCACATAAAGAGCTCAAGCTAAAAGTACAATAGCGCTATCACAGCATCAATAAATAAACATAATGAAATTCATGACACATTATTGCATTGTTCTGCACTGCTGCTATTCATTTAAAAATTATAAACACATTAAAAAGAATTCGTAACTTGTCAAATGCCTGTGAGCAATGCAGTTAGACTGGTGCCTTAAGAGGCATTTGTAAAGGTCTTACAAGAGAGCTTTTTTCAACTTATACCAAAGTAAAGATGGCAGTGTGGGAAAACAGAATAACTACTTCCCCTGAATCTGCCAGTACAATGGCATCCAATATATTTACACTGCTCACCAATGATATGTACTTACTGAAGCTCCTCTGTCAATAAAAACCACATTAAGAATCTTTTGAAAGAGCTTCCCTGTCAATTAGGCTGTAGATGCATTCTATCGCTTCAGTTTTCCTGTCAATTTAATATACTGGATCATATTAACAGTACTGGCTTGTCAATAAGGCAAATCCGAATCCTATTAATAGAGTTACAGTGCCAATATAATCGGCTTCCCATTTATCGAGCTCCCCAGTATTTGGGAAAGCTGTAAAATGGGATTATAAGGTTAGGTTACATACATCTGTCTCTATATTACAAAAATATTTCAGGAATTGTATCCTGTTGTGTAAAGGAGTACATGTAATCACTTTTTTCCGTTACAAAAACTTCAGATGACAGAGGAGTATAATTGTTTGCTATTGCTGAGAAACCATTAAATCATCCTCATTTATCACATTGTTTCCTGCTTTCTCTAAGTAACACTGCCATTTTATAAGACAGTCTACTTGTGTGCCGCACATACAGATCTTCTAAAAGATGTATGCACTTCACCCTACCTGCACAAGATAATACGTCCTCCAGAAAAGGAAAGAGATAAAACACATTTTAGGAACAAAATATAAAGCACTCCACAGTTTCAACGTGTATTTAGCCCTTGCACTGTGCTGTATAATCTTGGTGGAATTGAAACATATAAGTATAATTCTAGTGTAACAGAAATACCTGGAAATAATTAATAAGAGGTAGTAGTTCATGCATTAAAGAAATAGTAGAAGTTCAGCAAACCTTCTACTTAATAGAAGCCTTAATGAAGTTGAACATTAGTTGCTTTTAACCATATTCAATATTAAATAACTACTGTGACTGGATTAGCAGAATATACAACAGACCGTTAAACCTGATTATATTAAAAAAAAAAAAAAAGAAAAAAGTAATTGCATTAAAATACACTGGGTATTCTCTTATCAAATTAACTCTCTAGGTCTAACTTGAAAATATGGATTTAAAAAACATGGTTCAAAATGACAGTTAAAGGTCAATGAATCAAGCTGCCCATTATATTTTCTGGTAGCAGATGGGTGCAATGAAACCTAATGATTGAATTTGAAACGCTTTAATGCACCTATTATCTATGACTCCCACCATGTTGAGTCTACCTTAGTATTCCTAACAGACACTATGTTTACTGCATAACAGATTCAAACACAATCAGCTAACTAGAATGAAATCTGCACTTGTCACAATATCCAGCTTATTCTAAGAATTATCATACCATAAACTCAAAATTGATAATACATTTTGGAGTGTGTCTTTCAGAGCACGTGGTTGTTTTAGATTTTTCTTTTTATTTTATATTTCATGTTAAATATGAAGTACTGAAATTAAGATATCAAAATTTAAGGAAAACTTTAAAAAACACTGCCTTGAAATTTAAAGAGATGACCAAAGTATTTGTTATAATTTCAAAAATGTTTTCCTCTTCTTGTGTTTAGAACTCCTTTTCTGCATGAAAACCACCTTATCTTTTCTGACTTTTCTTCTCTCTTTTTTTCTTTCACACAGATTCTCCTGGCATTTTATTTTTAATTTTGAGACATATATGAAAGCTCTTACTCAGCAGGAATTCCCAGTGAAGCCAGTAAGTGTTTTAAAATTTGTCCTATTCTTACCACAGCTATTTTCCTGTTTCTAAGAGCAACATAACACAAATGTTTTCTGAACAGATAAAAGCATATAAACACTGCAGTACTAGATGGTGCAGAAGGAGAACAAATTACGGCCTTTTAACACTGTCAGACTGTTTTGTACTTATCATATTTACTAAGGAGAAAACAGAGACACTGGATATTTTAAATCTGTTAACTTTGTGTTAACATCTATCCACTATGTTTACCTTTTTCTGTCCAACCCATACTGTCACTAAAGGCAACAATAAAACTCCCACGAGCCATGACCTGAGGTCCAGTGAAATCAATGGATGTTTTCAATTTGGTTTCAATAGCTCTTGGATCAGTCTGCTTACTTCAATTTCAGGCTAAGCGAGTCTTTACATAGCATGCTACATTCCCACAGATACATGTGTTTATGCTGAAGAAAGTTGCATTTAAACTGCCATTATAATGGCAGTGAGAGGGAAAAGTGATTAGCTGGGCAGCAAACACTTTATGAGGCACAAAATTCTAGGTCTGTGCTTCTTCCCCACAGAGTGAAAGAAATTAGCAACAATGATAGAGCAGGACTTGGTTTTGAAACCACACTGCCTGCACAGAAAACACACACAAGGAGGAACACTGAAGCTTTCTTCCTAGGTGACGATCAGAACAGGAGTAAATCTAGATCATCTCCTTTCCTTTAAAACTGCCACCTTATCTCCTTTCTCTTTCTAAAATCCTTCTCCAAAAAAGCAATGATTCCTTTAAATTCCTTAGGAATTAGGAAGAAAATCAGAGATGTTAAAACTTAAATTATAATTTTCTGTCTAATTTCTTATTTAGGTCATGCAATTCTTTATTTCAACTTTTTGTTAAACATTTTGTGACAGGCTACAAAGCCCTACTTTTACACAAATACCTTCACAGAATTATTTCCTCTAAGCACTAGAAAAAAACCCACACCACTAAATATGCCGCAAAAATAATGGCTGAATTTGTGACAGAATAGTAGATCATCAAACTTTACAGACTCGCATGGGCATGCGAGGAGATTTTCAACCGTAAAATGGTGATGAGTTGATTTATTATTTGTGACATAAGATAAATAATTTAGACTTGCACAAATTTAGCAAGAGGTTCTGTCCCTAAATATATTTTAAAGCCATAACAGTCATGTGTCTACGATGAGGTGCCTCATAAAATGGAAAGTTTGATTGAATACACCATTACAGCTTGAGCATAGTAGCAGTGATCAAGTAGACTTGGACAGAAAAAAATAAAGCCTTTCTGCTACAGGGCTTTGTATATCCATCCACAACTCTGTCACTTCAATGTTAACCTACTGCAATGTGTTACCATAGGACTCTTAAGTTGATTCAGAACAAGCAAAACAAAAAATAGCAACCCCTCTCGATAGGATCACCTCAACTAGGACACAACACCCACTTGTCTAGGGATTTCTAGAGGTAACCTCTAATTTAATAGGTATTTAAAGGCTGACTTGGACCTGTAAATTCTTAAAAGAGTGGTTAAAAATGTTCTGGATTGCCCTTCTCATTACAGGTTGCCATATCAAGATTCTGAAATCAGATTTTGCTGTAAAATGAAGAAGATCCACGTCAGATATGGTCTCTGTAAAGATTCCAGGACTAGGTGAAGTCATCTTTCTGTTCCAAACCAGTGTCAGTTTGTCAACATCTAGGACACTGCCACAGGTTTCACCAGGAATAGAGTTGCAGAATATGAATGATAATATTTGGCTGAGGGGTTATTTAGAACACAGAGATTAAAATATGGATTTCCTCTCTATCCAATTAGCAGGATGCTCACCCAGCACGTGAGCACATTTTTTTCAAAGTGGAATGCATTGAACAATAACTGAAGGAAGTTTTGTTGTTTTGGTTTGGTTTTTTTTCAAATTTTATTTATGATCTTTCAAAGAAAATAGTTAATGTAACCTTCTCTAAATAACGTCCACATCACAAAAGTCTCCAAGTTGGCATTCAGAAGTGTGTGTATGGGTAAGCCTCTTTCAAAATGGGAAAAGTAATGAAAACATGACAGGTACAGTGCAAGAAATTCCAAACAAAAACTCAGAAGCACAGAAGCACAGAATTTGCTGAGTTGGAAGGGACTCACAAGGATCATCAACTCCAACTCCTGGCCCTCCAGAGGACCATTCCCAAGAGTCACATCTTGTGCCCAAATCCAAATGCTTCTTGAACTCTCTCAGGTTTGGTGCTGTGACCACTTCCCTGGGAAGCCTGTTCCAGCACCCAACCAACCTCTAGGTGAAGAACCTTTTTCTAATATCCAAACTAAACCTCTCCTGACACAACTTCAGGCCATTTTCTGGGGTTCCTGTCACTGTTCACTGCAGAGAAGAGATCAGTGTCTGCCCCTCCTCTTCCTCTCATGAGGAAGTTGCAGACTGCAATGACATCTCCCCTCAGTCTCCTCTTCTCCAGCAAAACTCATGTAAAAGGGAAAAGAAATAACTTGTTAGGATTGTTCACACTGCTTTTCCTGAATAGTCAAACCAGATAATGTGTAACACAGACTAATGCTGCTCCCTGCAGGTGGATCAAGAGCCCACATGAAGCCACACCAACTTCCAACTTCACCAGAATTCAACATGGAGTTAGGTGCTTAGCTTCAGAGAGTTACTCCCGGGAGCACAGCCTTTGCATGTAATTCTTTTACACATGTGCCCTCAAAACTTTTTTTCAGATAGAAAAACCCATTAGAAGAAGAATAAAATTATTTCCATGTGAAGTTGTTAATTTGTATCATTTCAGGGCCATCTGTTTCATGCCATTGTGATATTGGTGATAAAACAAAAGCTATAAAATACTAAGGGCCTACCATAGTCTTGGGTTCACATTCAACTTTTTTAATGTCCTGATAAATTCCTAAGAATTATTAAACTCGGGTTTGTTTGGTGTTTTTGTTTAAATCTTCTGAGGTACAAAGTGATAGAATACAGAATACCCTTATAAAATATGCTAAGATCAACAGCAAATTCATCCACTTTCCATGAAAATAGAACTAGTTCCTTACTCATAGAATGCTGTGTATCACACTTCAGCACAGAGACTTTACAAGGCAGTGGCATAGCATTCTATTCCTAGAGGTATATAGCAACATTGCTGCTTTAACCTTAACCATAGGATAATAAGCAGCAGCAATATAATGATAATCCAAGCTACCAGTAACCTTACAAATATGCAAGGAATAGACTGGCAGGAATTAATCTGCCATTTTCACACATCTGCCCAAGGGAAGTATTGTAATTGCAAAAATTTACTCTTAGACTGCTGAGACTCATAGTAATTATGTTTCTTTTTTAATAGAAATAGCCACAGGTAGTAACAAATTGGGTTTTGAGATGGGGAACTGGGCATGCATTCTAACCCAAATTACTATGTAATTGTCTTTATTATAAAACACTATAGAAAAACCAGAACTTAAATCGGAACAAAACCTTTCCCTTAAATTAAGTCTTCTCCCATGGCTATTCAACATGTATACCTATTTCTTCATTCACTGGTATGAAGTAAGACCACTATGACTGCAAGTAATTTATCTTTGTCTAAATATCTTTTCCAATGTTTACCAAAATTCCTGAAGCTTACATTTGCTTAATAGAAACAGCTTCCTCCTGCTTTACTTTCATTTGTGTAAAGTACACTAACAAGTAGGTTGAAATCTGGAAATCCAGATACTCATTTGTAAGGTTCCTTTGCCAGTATCAGGGGATGAAGTAAAGATTATGTGTGGTCTACATAGACTTTAAATGAACTGAAACTAAATTTTTCTTCAAACTTCTGGAAGCCTGTTTCAAACAAATGAGCCCAGGAAAGTACTTAAAATGGGTTATTTCAGGCTTGAAGAATTATTATTTTGTTACCACCACATTGTTGCAATGATGAGAGGCATACTTTTGGGAAAGATCATGTATATGGTGGCCAATGGATATATAATAAACTAAATGACCAGTTACTTTTGCCCCTTGCAATACTATTGCCTGTTAGACCTGAAAAGAAACTACACATGGTTTAAACAGACAAAATGCAGATGTAGATAAAATGAAGACTATATATTTTAAGAAATAATAACCTCTTTTTCACCCAGTGGCTATGAAGCTGACTCATACATTTCTTGCCTTGGAGCTACAAGATGCAAATTATCATGTGCTTTTTAATACCTAATTGAATCAGTTAAGTGCTGTTTATTTTCACAGGTTGCGTGACTTATGTCTCCTTTTAATCATCACTCTCAATCCTGAAGTCTCATAACAGGATTCCATCACAAAGCAGAAAATAAGGTTCCTCCTTACCTATACTCTTGCCTCAGAAAAGAAAAATGACAACATCATTTTCTCTAAACTTGATACATTCTAGACAATATATACAAAATAATTAGATGCACATTGCCCATTAATAATGTTTTTTATCCACCTAGGTAGTTATTTTGATTCCATTTTGCTCTCTTTTCTCTGTATCTCCACTTATGCATACAGACAGTTATATCATCTGGCCTATAGCCTAGAAGTCTAAACTCTAAATTCCACTATATTCTTATTCTTATTTGATCCACTGAAATGACGAAGAGATCAGAAAAGAACACACTTGGTACTTTACAGCTGTGGCTGGATAATCTTGCACATGATCATCAAAGCAGGATTGTTTTTATGATCTTCAAATCTGCATATCAAATTACACAAGTCTATGCGAAAAAGCAAGACATCAGGACTATCTCAATAGAATACTAGAAAATATAGTTGGAGGCTAAGTGAAATGAACAGCTCTTGCAGCTTTGCAGTGTTCTTAAGGCGAAGGAGAGAAGCAACAGGGAGCAGTTCAGGTAACACACACTAACAGATTCTGCAGAATTTTACACATGCTTATGCACATCAGCAACCCTCCCTCCTGTAAGCGAGCTATTTATTTCGGTGGTTCTACACTGACTTAAATTTAAATGCTCATTGATTAAGTGGTTAAGGATCATGCCCTGAAAGAAATTATATTAATTTAATTTTACATATATATGTATATTTCCATGGGCCTTGAAATTCCTTATGCACTGATTAAGGATATGATCCTGGTTTTTTCTAGATCTGTGTAAAAAGAGTATTTTTGACTCTGTTGGTAGTAGCTTAAGTGCTGAATATGAAGTACAGTGTTAAAACAATGTTCTTTTCTTTGTCATCTTTAAAATTTTATAGAATTTAAATATTTTCATTAAGAATTAATGAACATTTGTTTAGCCCATTTCAGCTCACCTTTTTTTTTTTTTGAACTGAGTTGTAGCTAAACAATCATAAGTGGTTGCTTAGCAATCAGCAAAGAGCAAGACAGAAATATAGTAAATGTCAGTAAAGAAACTGACATGTTCTGTGTTTGAATCATGGCATTCATTAAAAACAACAGAAGTTTAAAACAAAATTCTCTTAATAAAAGAATACATATAGCTGTCTTTAGGAACAACTTATGCACTTAGAAGCTACAAATTGTGATTCACATGTCTGCCTCTACAGAAAAAATCCTGTAGCTCTTATTAAAAATACATTAAAATCCTTCAAATTTTCATGAAACCATTATTTACCTTTTGTTTTAATTCAATTGTCAAGTATGCTTCCAATGATTTTAAAAACAGTATATATCTACAAAGCAAGCAAGAGTTTACAGCTTTGAAGACTTGCAATTGATTTTTAATGCACCAGCTTTCAAACACTACAAAGGCTGCTCTCTGCTGATAAAGACAGTAAACAAGAAATTGTCCTTTAAATGTTCCCTTTAATGTTTTTCTTTAATTAAAAATCAATCAAAAACATTGCCACATAAAAAAAATTTCAAAATTAAGACATTAAAAAATGTTTTAGGTTTTTGACACACGATGCATTCAAACTAGAATGGAAACTTATGATGTTACTTTTGTTTACTTGTATTAGTTTAGACTTTCTTTGCACTGTAAACATTGTTAATCAAAAAATAAAAAAACGTAAAAGTAGTTTATCACTAAACTCAGCTATTTTTACTGAATGAAAATGTTAAAAATATGATGAAATAAAACTAAAAATGATAAAAGTACTAAAGTAAAATGCTTTTTTAATACCTTTAGATTGTTTTAATATATTACTTTCCTCTAATCAGACCAAAGTTTATTTATGTAGATTAGTTACATCTACAGTCTCATTTATCTAACCTATATTTATTATTTGATCACAAAGCTTGTTAACTTAAATGGTCTTTTATTGTTATGATTTGTTTTCTTATAATTGTGCAGTTTAACTGCCTGGTTTTTTTTAATAAATATGTGCAAACACACCAATCACATTCAACAGTGTTATCTGGGTGCTCAATGAACTGTAAGAGTCATTTTAATACAATAAAATTTCTTGGAAGTGTTCCAGGGCAAGGACTGCAAAATAGGAGTAATCATAGTGTCACTAGAACTAGTACAGGCAAATACACACGTCGTACATATATCAATAGATGGTCTGAAGCTAATTTTGCATGTCTGTACTGAAAAAACTTACAATGCATCTATCAGAGGTCCTACCCACACAGCTGAAATTATGCATTTGTATCTCATAACAAGACTTTTCCCTTACCCTTTTGAGTCCTCCTTTGGCATGCCATGGAGACTGCAGCACAAAGCTACCCAGCAGGGAACAGGATGAGATTAAAAACTTTTCTATTATGGATTAAAGTATTTTATGAACCTGAGAAACTCTGATCTGATATATATATACCACAAAACCAGCAGAAAGGTCCATGGTTAAAATAAAATACTGTTAATTTCAAGGATTTCGCTTGTCTAGATACCCCCTTACTGCACCAAAGCGAGATACAAATTGAACTTTATGCTTTCCCTCTGTATAAATAACACTAATAATTGGCTGAAACTATGCAATTTTATCTTATATGCAGAGGTACTCCTCAATTTTGAGGACAGATCACACAGCAAAAAAAAGGAAATATCTTCTCATCTCAAGCGCATGAGATGAACTGATCTGCTATCCTTTCTATACAGGTAATACCTCTACCTAGTGAAAGTAAATCAGTAGGAGATGGTTCTTGTGAGACCTTAATAATCAGGAGTTGTATCAGCAGCCTTTGGGATTTAGCTAGAAAATATATGACTGCTCAAGGAAGTTATTTAAAGCACTGTCTAATATCCTAATTAACAGGGACATTTATAAGAATTTGCTTGTTCTTGAATGTAGTACTTAATACTGAGTATTTTATCTAAAATGCTTAATAATTCACTTTTTTCTTTCTCATAGGATTTACAGTAATTAATCCAGAATCTTCTTCTGTTAAAAAAAAAAATTGTCTACAGCAGACTGAAAAACAAAGGTTGCACTAAAAAGACTATCAAAAATATACTAACAAGGCTTAGAACATACCCTGGCTAAGACTTATGCCAGGTTGTATGCTACTACATTTCATCTCATATCAACAAAAGGAGTAACTAGTTAATCTCCTTGATGCCCCCTTAAAAACATAACAAATAAAACACTTAAACTTTTTCCCTAAACCATTTTGTCACTCTCTTCTTAGTACCTTTTTCTATTTCTTTTCTTTTTTCTTTTTTTTTCCTACTAGGCAAGAACCTGTAGTCCCCTGAGAGTTTTACTTGTTTCTTGTACTTTTGAACCCTTTAGCATTAATTTCACCACTTCTCTTACAGACGAAGTAGAGATACAATTGAAAGCATAAAGCTCTCAGGCTATCTGCTACAAAAATTTGTCCCAACTGCTCTACACTGACCTTTTGACATCAAAGGATTGCTTCTATATTTTTAAAGATAAAAACAGAGCTATGTTTCTGCTCCAGTCAACAAATCATTGTTTACGTTCTCATCACAGAATTTTTTTACCTATTGGAAAATATCAGTACGAGTGTCAAAATGTCTTTTCTTTATACGTGCAGGCACTCCTCAGTCTTGAAGTAGTATCTCAAGATCACTGCCATGCAACTTATATGTTTTCTTCAGAAAACAAACAAAAAAAACCCAAAATAAAACCAAACCCAAACCATATACATCTACTTTTGGTATGTAGAATAAATGCCTTGCATAGCAAAACCTAAAACTAGTTCGATAAGACATTTTTAACTTTTGTAGAAGCAATGAAAGAAAGAGAAATCAAGCATGATACTTAGAACATACATGTAAATATTAGCTGGTATATTACTATTCCCTGGGGAGGAAGTTAGTGAAGAGAAAGAAAAAATGTTGAGGAAAAAAGAACAAAAAAAACCCCTAACTTTCTTTTGCTCTTTAAAGAAAATATCAATTGGTTTACAACCAAATGTTGTGACCTTGGATGAATTTTTTTTTAATGATATTTTTGTCTCATCAGAGAAACCAGGTCGTATCTATTGTTTTTTAATACCAGGTGATATTTGTGAATATTTCACACATACCTAATAATAATTTTCCATGTAACAATATTTGCTGAATTTTAACAATAATGCTATATTGCACAATTTCAAAAACATTTGAAAACATGGAAACATATGTTCAGTAATACGTTCAATGGAGTCTTTGATTTCTTCTTTCAGTGGCACATAGGATTATACTGGGTTAACCACTGGACTTGATCATCTTAAAGGTTTTTTCCAACCTAAACAATTTTATGATTCTATGTTACAATTAACATTGTAGTTACAAAAACATCTACATTCCAGTTTCCTTAATTCTTTGTAAAGATGCTATAAGAAAAAAAAAATCACAAAAAGCTCATATCTCAAAATAAAGGGCCCAAACATACTATTCTTGGCTGTACTCCATAGCGCTCTTAGTCACAATTCACTCTTGAACCACTGAAATAATTTATGAAGTCAAAATTATTCTATTGACTGAAATACGAGTTAAGAACAGGTCTTTTCATCAATGTGGGTAAACATAATAGAAACCTGACAAAATCTGTTGTTAAAAGATAACTCTTTGAAGGATCAATCAGTCATTGAAATTGCAGTGGTATCCACAAAGCTCTGTGGATCTCCTCATCTAAGTTTAGGTAGTGACACTGAGCACCAAGTTGTGGAAAGCTCAGACAACTTTAAGAGCAGTTGAGAGTTATGATACAGTAAATCTTGCATAACTTGCTTCATGTCTTTTATGTTATAAAACAGCAAGTTCTACAGAGATATTATTCTTAATTTATTGGTTAACAAGAATTTGTGTTCTGGAAATATTATTTTTTTTCATAATATCTGTATTCAACTTCAGACTCAAATTGTTTTTTCTCTATTATTTTTATTGTTCTATATTACACCATTTCTTCTTTAGATTTCGTATGGGCCTATATATAAAAAATGATCCTTTTGAAATAATAGTGGTATAAATAATACCATCAAGGAGACCAGACCAGAACAGATGTAACATGAAACAGGAGCTCAATTCTGCTTTCTCTATCTATTTCAGCATCCACAGCAGATGCCACAGTGAGTGGTGTGTTGCCAGATGTGCTTTGTGTCACTATATTATGCAGTGCTTCTTGACAAAAAATTAAATAAAGTTTCATGGAAACATAGAAAAGATCCTGTCCTGAAATTATTACACAGCCAACTCTGGAATTGACTTCATAGAATGGATAAAAGTAAAGGTATAGAACAATGTAACACCAAACCACACTAACTGCAGACTATATTTACATAATGCAAACATTAAAGGAGCTATTTTGCAAGATATCTAGCCCTGTAAAACACTGCAAAAATTAGAAAAAATGCAACTTAGGTAGTTCCAAAGTTTCATCCGATGATAATCTAGTGTCCTTCGATACAACCCTAGAATATGCAACTGTGAAACTTTGGAACATACAGAGCATGAACCTGCAAACTTGCAAATGTTTAGAACTGCTCCAGTATCCCCTTGTTGCAAAATGTTACCTTGTACTAGTTCTAGTGAAAGAGAATAATATTCCTCATTTGCAGTAGATGATATAAAAGGTTAATACTTCTGTTTTCAGATAGGAATTTAAATCGCTGAGAATGAATACAACTTCTGCAAGGAAAGCTGCTTCTTATATGCAGCAGCTGCAGACTTCTTTTCACAGTCTTGAAATTTCTGAGCAAAAGTTTCTCAAAGTAAAGCATGAAATAGCGTATTTAAAGACAAAGCAGCACTAATATGGCTCGTGTTTTTTCCCCTGAAGACACTATCTTCTTAGGTACTACTAGACACCTGGTGATGAAGCTGCACTGGGACTTGACATTAATATGTTGCCACATCATAAACAGGTGCCTGAAGTATTAAGAATGATCTGTACTTTATCTTAAAATGTTAAATGACTGCCTGGTACAGCAGCTATGGTGATTCCCAGCTTGAGAGCTACTTTTAGCACAGTCATTCATTTTCAGCTGTTGTTTAGCAAAAGCTGTGACCACCACTTTCTTTACTCACACCCACCTTATTCCTGATATATTTACAAAATTCTCCAAGTTGCACAACTCATATAGCAATAAATAATATTTAGGATGATCAACACTTGCATATGTAGATAGCTTTCTACACTACTGTTATATCACTTTGAGGAACCTATTTACACTCACTTGTGTAAAGAAACAATTTGCTTTCCTTTATGTATCCACGCTTTTATCTATTGGAAACCTGCATAAAGAAATTGTGACTAATTCATCCCGATGGATGCTACAAAGTAGTGAACAAACACACGAGTTGTTAAACTGTGTGACTAGTGCATAACAGAAGTCACTTGAAGAGAGGCAAGATTATACTGCTCATACATATCAGGAAGCATTATATTCAACTGCTGGCCATTTTAGGTCAGTCTAAAGCCCATAGTCTCTAAGTAACACTTTACTCCACAGGCATTTGTTGATATAAATTGGGCTATCTGTAGAGTAAAAAACTATTAATGACAAATAAGGGAACTGTAAAGCCCATTGACTAGGTCTTACTAGTAACCGAAGCAAAAAAAAAAAAATTATTACGCACTCCTAATCAGAGTGAGAAAACTTGAATCTTATTGAGAAAGAAATTATTTATTTACTTTTAAATATTTATAGAAACCACTGGATGTACTAAGTAATAATATAATATTTAGCATGTATATATATATATCTCCATATATATATAAGTATGTACATATATATATATAAAGTTTTAATAACAGGTTCCTGTTAGAGAATTCTGTCATTAAACAGTTGCCGAGAAAATGAGCGAAGAAATGCAGTTCCATTGTATGAATTACATAATGTGAGATTATTGTGGTTCAGTAATATATCTGTAAAAGCTAAAGGGAATATTTGTTAGAGAGCTCCTATGCAATTGTTCACCTTTCCCTTACTGAAATAACAAAGACAACTGCTTATTTGTATTGACTACCAAACAGAGATTATAAAGCAGCTGTTTGGATTCTGTTTCTTTTTTTTTCCACTGGTTACACCTTTGATTCCTAACTGTGCAATCTACATATGCAGACACAGGTTTCCTGGAGTGATTAAGGATACAGCAGACCCAGAGAGAGGGCTGATCCTTTACTATTTCTCCTTAAGTCTGCAGTTTAAATTTTACATGAGGCAGAAGTACAGGACCAGACATAAAATAGCGTCTACATTCTAAATGAAAATTTTATATCAAATTTACTCCCGAGATGTGGTGATGGAGAATACAAAATGTATTTTAGTAATGCAAAACTATAGAGAAGATGATCAATTTTCCTATCTAGCTACTTTAAATCTGAGCCATTTCTAAATAGAAACCAAGAACACTGTTTCATACTGTGTATGTTTTGCCAATATGACTACAAACTATAGTATCAGTAAGTATGTTTGAACACATTGTTCACTAGGTGAAACTGAATGCTTTCTAATCTACTGACTGAAACATCTAAACATCTAAAACACTCTGTGTAGATATTGAGGGAAAGCAAAACCAATATTAGATATACCAGTATGTGCTATGAGGAGTTACAGTTAACATTTTCCACAGTTCTTATAATGAAAACTCTTTTAGAGACCACAACACACTTTTTAAGGGAGGAAATTTCTCTTTTAGCTTTATATAGATCTCAGGGGAAAAATAATCATGATTGATATTATACAGTGAACACTGTAAAAAAAAGGAATCATATTTTCCATAGGGATTTTACACTACAATTGAAACTTTACTATTCAGTAGCATCAATACATTAATTAATTGCTTTATATAGACATTAAATGGTTCTAGGAAATTATAATTTTCTGTCTTTTATTAACTATTACGCTTGCCAGTAGGGAAAAAAATGTGGAGTTTTTTTTAGCATTCTGACAACTCCATTTTACAGTAAAAAAAGTTGACATTACTTAAACAAGTGTCATTGAAAGTTATTTGTTTTTTAAAGCATGAATAATAAATCAAATTATCTCTGGTTGTGCCCTAACCTAAACTCTTTTCTAAAGTGTCACTTTTTGTTAAAATCAATTTCAGATTTTAAGTATTGCTCCACTCACCTAATTGATAGCAACACAAATTCGTGATAGGCGTAAAATGGAATTGTTTCTGTGACACAACTCGGTAGTGAGTTGAGGATTAGTTTGCAGTGACCTTGTACAGGCAGCCTTTTTTTTTTCTTTTTTTTCCCCCCCACTCATAAATGTTCCATTTACAGGCCATCAGTTACTTGAATTTTGGTTCTTTAACGTGCCAATTACTGATGGCCATTTCTATTCAGTTCAAAGTATTAGATACAGATGGCATCTAGAACACTTGGTGTAACAGATCACAAGGTATGATAACTCCAAGGTATTATGAATCTTCTTTAGGTACATTGAGTGACTACAGTGAGACTTCTTTCTCACTAGCTGCATACACAAAATGAGTCTGTGTCGCTTCTGATACACTCAGCTCATTCCCCTATGACTCAGAACAGCATATTAGGAGAACCACAGGATAAAAGAGATATGACATTTCAAATATATTTAATAGCCATTATCCAGAGCCTGCTTTCAATCCAAACGTTAAAAATCACTTTGGAACATACCTGTAGTGTTTGAACATTAAGCTGCATTAATCATGAAGTAATACTTTAAATTAAATCAACTGGAGCCAAATTCTGCCCTCATCTTCACTCTGCAAGTTCACTGCTCTGAAATAAATCTTCTGAACTTGGACTTTAAAGTACCTGCTAAAAATTAAGTCATTCTTTAATTAGCACCCTATGTCCAATGGTCCAAGTTCTGCCATTTCTCACATTCGCAAAAGTCAGTAGAGGACAGTATGGATGTAACTGGCAGCAGAATGCAGCCAGCTATAATTTCTAAATGAACTTTGGTAAAAGACAGAGCAACAAGTCTTTTGCTATAAAGCAATCATCAGTATTGACTCAGGCTACTGGAAATCTGACTAGTTGTTTTTCTGGTTTATGACAGGATGTGAGTTTTGTTAACATTTGGGGGTAGGAGGGAATTACCACATACATCTTCTTTCTATTTGACTATGCAGAATTTTCAGCACTGAAGGTTGTTTTGGGGGAGAGGAGGAGGCAATGAGGCCCCTATGATACCATCAAAAATATATTTATGGATATATATTCTGAAGAAAGAAATTAAAAAAAATTAAACCATACATCTTGGAAATATAGCTCACATTTGTACATAAGATTGGAGGGCTATGATACACTGTTGCAATAGATGTCCTCAGCGTGTAAAGTTTCTCCCCTGTCCTGTTATTTACCTCAGATAATATGACCACTTCAGAAATGCCCTCCCTATTCTCCACAGCAAACCAAAGAGAAGTGAAACCTGTGGAAGTGCCCACCTCTGTCTGACAATCTTCTGGGAAAATACACCAGCGTGCCCCAAATGTACTAAAAGTCTGTCCACACTCTCACATGCACCTCTTTGGCACTGCCGTGACTATGTATGTTTCAGTGGGTATTTGCTTTTGAATCACATGGAAAACATCAGTGTGACAGGAGAGCCAGACCCACCAGATGTGATCTGGTTCCACTTTCATTAGGTCCACCTCTCTTTAGTGACTTGTGTTGGTCCCTTCAGTGGTGCATTACAGCAGATTTCACTGCAGACAGAAGGGAAAGTTAAACCAGTGTCTAAAGTGAGATCCAGGGTATTCTAAAAGTCTCCTACCTGAATTATGGACATCCGGCTCGGGGGAGCCTCGCTGGCGTTAGTCCCTTGCCCTGTGAAGCTGGTGTGGCAGCCCACATGTCCCTGGGGTACAGTCAGGTTGTTGGAGGCGGGCTTCAGGTACATCACCTCGGACCTGGGAGAGCTGAGGGGCAGGCGGGTCTGGTAGTCAAAGTACATGGGTGAGGTGGCCAGGGATGGGCTGCTCACCACATTCATAACATTGAGGGGACCCCGGCTGTCCTCGCCCTCACTGGGCACCAGCATAATGTCATTCTTGCTGATCTTCTTCTTCTTGCCCTTGCCCCCTCCACTGCCACTGCCTCCTCCTCCCCCGCCACTGCCTCCCCCTCCTCCCAGCTGAGGGTGGCTATACTCAGCAATGCGACAATTATAGGTGCGGATCTCCTTGTTCTCTCGCTTGCACTTCACAGCAATAGTGATCATGGCAGCCAGCAAGATGATGGAGACAGTGCTCAGCGTCACGATAAGGGGCAGCGACAAGTCCCAGTGTGGTCGCCGGTGCTGCTCACCGTTCACCTGCGGCTCACCGGCCTCGGGCAGGGGCCCTGCCAAGGCCCTGACTATGAGCTTGGCCACTGCAGAGAGGCTGGGCTTGCCATGGTCACTGACTTTTACCACCAGTTCAGCCACAGGGCTGAGCTCCTCCCAGTAGGGATGCAAGGTGCGTATCTCACCACTAGTGGGGTCCATCTCAAAGAAATGCTCCTCATTGCCTTCCACAATCTCATATGTGAGGCGCCCACTCTCCCCAAAGTCACTGTCCAGGGCGCGGACGGTCCCCACAGGGTAGCCCACCCCGGCATTGCGTGGTACCTGCAGCTCGGCAGTGTCATTGATGAGGGCAGGAAGGACAATGAGGGGTGCGTTATCGTTGACATCGAGCACAGTAACACGCACTGTGGCGTTGCTTTCGCGGTGGGGTGAACCAGAGTCTTTGGCCAGCACACGGAACTCAAAGTGTTTTGTCTGCTCGTAGTTGAAGCTCCTCAGGGCATAGATAGCACCATTTGTAGGGTTGACAGAGACATAGGTGTAGATAGAGACATCTCCCACATGCCCAGGCAAAATGGAGTAAGACACGGTCCCATTTTGGCCCAGGTCAGGGTCCTGGGCCAAGACTGAGCCCAAATACTCTCCAGGGATGTTGTTCTCAGGCACCTGTAAGACATAAAGGTTCTTGCTGAAGTGGGGTGGGTTGTCATTCTCATCAAGGATACGGACAGAAAATGACTTGGTGGAGTTAAGTGGGGGATTGCCCCCATCACGTGCCACAATGGTCACATTGTATTCGTCTTGTGCCTCACGGTCTAGAGGTCGATCAGTGACCACAGTGTAGAAGTTGTCATAGTTCTCCTCCAGGGTGAAAGGAACGGCACCGGGCCCGCCGCCACCGCCCAGCACCCGACACTGGAGTTGCCCGTTCTTTCCTGAGTCACGGTCAGTGACCCGCACCAGGGCAATGACGGTGCCTGGTGGGGCAGCCTCACTCAGTGCTCCCTGGCGAACAGAGACAAAGCCAATGGTGGGAGCATTGTCGTTGCGGTCAATGAGGCGGACAGTGACCTTGCAGTGAGCGGGGATGGGATTGGGTCCCAGGTCCCGAGCCTGGACATCAATCTCAATGAGGCCGCTCTCCTCATAATCCAGGTTGCCCTTGACACGGATGAGGCCGCTCTGTGGGTCAATGCTAAACAGGTCACGGACGCGTTCAGGCGCGTAGCCACTGAAGGAGTAGAGCACCTCTCCATTGGTACCCTCATCAGCATCAGTGGCATTGAGGTCAATGACAGCAGTGCCTAGGGGTGCATTCTCCGGCAGCTCTACCACGTAGGAGGCCGCCTCAAAGATGGGGCTGTTGTCATTGGAGTCAATGAGGCGCACATTGATCTGCACTGTGCCTGAACGCGGTGGGTCACCACCATCCAGTGCTGTCAATACCAGGGTGTGATGACTCTGCTCCTCACGGTCTAATGGTTTCTGGATGACCAGCTCTGGAAACTTCGTGCCATCACCACGGGACTTCACATCAAGGGAAAAGAGGCCATAGTCATCACGGGTGAGCAAGTAGGTGCGCAGACCATTGTCCCCAGCATCTGGGTCGTGGGCGCTGGTGAGGGGGAAGCGGGTGCCTGGTGCAGCATTTTCCGAGATGTCCATATCCACTTGGTCAGAGGGGAAGGATGGTGCGTTGTCATTCAGGTCCTGAATCTCCACTTTGATCATGCAGATCTCCTGGTCGTTGGCAAACACCTCGAGGGACAACTGGCACTTGGTGCTGCGCCTGCACAGCGCCTCACGGTCGATGCGTTGCTTGGTGTAGAGCAGCCCGCTCTCCCCGTCCACGTCCAGGAGGTGCGGGGCTGAGTTCTCCAGCACCCGGAAGGTGGACTTGGGGCCGCGGCCGCCACCGGGAGCGCCACGCTCCGCAGGCAGCATCCCGCCTCCCCCCGTGCCTGCTGCCAGCCGCGCATCGCGTCCGATGTTCCCGATGACCGTGCCCGCTCCCTGCTCCTCTGGCACCGAGTAATTCAGGTTCTTTAGAGACAGGGCAGGAGCCCAGAAGAAGAAGAAGCAACAAATGGAAAGGTACATCCCCGAGCAGGGGGTGGAGGTGGTCGGGGCTGCAGCGACGACCAGGGTTGTCCCCGTGTTCTTTGCCTCCTGCGCTGGGGTTGTTCTTCCTCCTCCGACGGCTCTTTTTTTTTTCTTCCTTTTTCTTTTTTTTTTTTCCCCTTCTCTCTCCCCACCCCTATATTTCAAGTTCCTGAACCTGTTGCTCTAAAACGTCTGCAGAGACACAGGATGGGAGGCAGCAAATAGACCATGTAGCTCAGAGGGAGGAAGCAATCGTGTGCGGGGGGGCTAAGGGGAGGGAGGGAACAGCTTCGGCAGCGTTTCAGCAAGAGCTTGCCGTGATTGCAGTCCCCTCGCAGTTACTTCGGCTGTCCAACTTTGGCAGTGGGAGGGTTTCAAAAATCAGAAAATTTGCAAAAGATCTTCTCCTCCGGGCAGGTGGTGTGTTCCTGATCCTTGAATCCCCGCAGATGTACAAAGGATAATAAAAATAATAACAATAATAAAAAAAACGGCGGCAGTAGTTGTGTTTTTTTTTTTTAAATCAAAAATATTTTTCTTAAATATGTGTATTTATATATACATAGGAAAGGAGGGTGGTCACAGGTCTGTAGCAAGAGATAGAAAAGCTTATTTGCTACTCATCGCTTGTGATGCAATTGATGGAGTGGAGGGGTAGGAGAGACAGAAGGGAAAAAAAAGTCTCAGCTTGTTGAAGCCCTCTTCGTGTGCAGTGAGAGGTAGTGAAATGTCTGATTGCACCGCGGGGTTGTTGGTTTTCAGGGAGTGTTTTGCTGCATTTAGAGATCTAATCTTGCATTGCTTGCGGCGGAGGGTTGCATCTCGCTGCCATCGGTATTTCCCCCCTCTCTGTCTCGTACACCCTCACTGTTTCCTTCCCGAATCAAAGGGAGTGGGAGCAGGACTGCAGGGCAAGAGGGGAAAACAAAACACATGAAAAAACAAACAAACAAAAAAACCCAAACACCCCCCACCCCCCAGCAAAAACTAGTGTTCGGATTTGTAGTTTCCTTTCTCTCCTTCTACTACCAGCCTCCCACTCGTCCTTTTGGGGCGAAAAAATTAAGAAACCCACCAGTTGACCTTCATCATTAACAGTAAATATGTATTTTGAGAGAAAGCTCAGGCCGTGCTCTATCAGCAGCACATTCGGGTTTCTTTAAGACAGGCCAGTAGCCGCCGCCACTACCACATCCTTTCTCTCTGTGTATCTATGCGTGTGTGCGTATGCGTGTCTGAGGAGCTGCACTTTCTCGATGCAGTTTAATGCCAGTTTGCTATTCTCTGCAGCCGAGAGGAAAGCAACAGGCAACCCATGGCTGGACGCATAGATTAAAAAAAAAAAAAAAAAAAAAAAAAAAAGAAAGAGCAAGAGAGAGGAGGGGGGGCTGCGGGGGAGAGAAAGAAAAGCCACCACCACACACGCACACACACACACTCTCTTTCTTAGTCTCTCGTTAAAAGGAAAACAGTCTATGTATTCACAGGGCTGCGCTATCAAGTGCCTCTCTTTTCTTTCTATTCAGCGTCTCCTTCCAATGACACTGCCACCTAGTCCTCTTCATTTAGGGGAAGGGAGAAGAGGAAAAACAATCCTGGCGATGAATAAAGTGGGAGATCTTTTAATCGACTAATTCGCTTACATTAAAACCTATGCAATTTCGCGATCTGTGTGACGCATTTTTTGCAGTCCTTTCAAAGCTTTAACAGTCTCTCTGGGCATCTTGGTACAGGGGAGAAGAGTGGCGGCAACGCCAGATGGGTTCCCCCTCTCCGATAAACACCTTTCCCAGCGATACAGTGTATAGGTAAATAGTGGGGAAGGGTAGCAAAATTTTATTTCAAGTTCTTTTAACAACCTGAAATAAATGAATGTCAAATCCAGAAATGCAGGTGTTTCAATCTGCTTGGATGAGTCAGATCCAGCGGAACAAATCACATTGACTATCGCCTCATGTTCCTCCCTTCACAGGCATTAGTTGCAGCTTCTTCCTAACGCTTCTCTGACTCACTCTACAGACAGGAAAAAAATTAATCAGATTTATATTTTGGAGAGGGGGGAGGGAAGAAGAGAGGAAAAAAAAAAAAAAGAAGAGGGGGGTGTTGGATCCAGCTACACTTTTACTATACCTCTTTCTCCGGGAGACTGAGGATCAGGAAAACAAGGCTGTTATCCACTCACTGGCACAGAGGCGCGTCTGATTCCTGCTTTGCTGAGTGTTTTTAACCACCTTTCCTCAGTGTTATGTGTGAAATAAATCAGAAATCTTTCAAATTAAAAGAAAAAAAAACCCAATAAAAATGTAGGTTCCCAATACATTGCTCACAGATCTAGTTCCGAGTCTCAGTTCTGCACCGTTTTTTTCTCCTTTATTTGAGTCCGGACCCAAAGTACACAGTTAATTCTGCAACGTGTGGTAGGGAGGCTTTCAAACGGAAAAGAAGAAAAAACAAATATTCTTCTCTGCCTCATTGATGGGTGGCCCCTTGCAAACAGACGGTCGCCAGTCTTAGCCAGGCAGCACGCGGAGCGAACGCCGATCCCAGATAAACCAGATCCATTTCACCAGCCGCCCGCAGGTAAGTGGAGAATTCAGAGAAAATTCAACAGTTGGAGCCGCGCTTTGCTTTGCCTCGCGCGCTCGCTCGCTCTCGCTCTCTCTCTCTCTCTCTCTCTTTCTCCCTCTCTCCCCCCCCCGCCCCTCTCCGCCTCGCCTCCCTCACTGCAGCACTCGCGGGGCCGCCGCGCCGCGCCGCACTCGCCCAGCTCCACTCTCCGACTGCCGCTATTCACCTCACGCCGCGGCTTAAACATTGATACGGATTCAGCGCCAGCCAATCGGCGGCGGCGGCGGCGCCCGGCCCCGGCCTCCACCGGCCAATGGCGGGCGGCGGGCGGGTGGGGGGCGTGGCTGCGGCGGGCGCTGGGTGTCATTGATTAGATGGGCTCGGAGGGGGACGCGCAGCGCGCGAGCGGCCCGGCCGGGCGGGAGGGATGCGGGATCTCGCCGCCGCGCCCCGCAGCGCCACCAGCCCCCCCCCGGCTGCTCCCGGCTCCGCGTTAGTTATTTATTTATATCTTCATCTCCCCCCCGCCCGCTTATTTATTTATTTTTTGAGACGTATTAACAAGTCTTCCGTGTTGACAGGTGGGAAAGGAAGGGGGGCGCGACACCCCCGAACTCGCCCAAAGCGCTGCGAGGGTGAGGACTTGGCTCCGCTGCGCGGTCCCCGAGCGCCCCGGGGACTCGCCGACCCGAGGATGCCTGTCGGGAGGGGTGTGTGTGGATGAGGACAACCCCCCGCCGTCACCTCCGCCCCACGAGGGTCTCCCCTCCCCGAGGGGCAGGTCCCGAGTGCGGGAGTATCTCCCGCCTGCCCGCGGGGCCGCGGCGCGGGGTAGCCCCGGGTGAGGGGCCGGGGGCCGCAGCAGCATTCTCCGCTCCTCTCCCCGCCCGAAGCGGCGCGGCAGGAGGCTCCCGGCCGGGGGCGGTGGTTGCGGGGGGAGGACCGAGGCTGGAAAGGTGCGTGCTCGGATTGCCGGAGCGCCGGTCTCGACCCGTGCGTACCGACATGAAGCTGCCATTTGTGACCAGCGTGTAAGTAGCAAGAATCATTTAGGGGGAAAGGGAAAAAAAAAAAGAGAAAAATAAATTTTAAAAGGGAAAATATACTCTGTAGCACTTATAAGACGCTCCTGAATTATTTTAGGAGCATCTCTTAAAAGATTCAATTAAGGCAGCTGCTCCTTCGCCTTGCTCAGTAAGATAACCTTCAGCCCTGAGTTATTATGTCCATAAATATCATTTGACTTGGAAAAAGTCTGGCAAATTTATAAATTCAAATCAGTGTTCTTTCCAGACCCATCTTCCTGTCCTAAGGATCTCTTTGTAGCTGTGAAATGGATAGTTTGCTACACAGAGCAAGTCTGCTGTTAACCGTTATAGAACTAATGCTGTGTTAAAATGCAGTGTATAAATAAACTATACATATATTAGTGGCAGGGGAAAAACACTACTCTCAGACGTGCCAACTTTCTGTGTGAGAGCGACAGACAGACGAAATAAAGGATATGTTTACAAAATGGGCTTTGCTTTCTGCATGAGGGCTTCAGATTGGCTGATGAAAATTGGCGTATTTGGCTAAGTCACATATTTGGAGAAGTTCCCTATAAAAGCAGCACAATATTTAAAGTTTAACAAACAGCAGCATAAGCCCCTGAGCTATCAGGAGACCTCGTTTGACTGTAACTCGAGTTCTCTGCTTTCCTCTCCTTATTCTATAGCCTTCTGCCAAACCTTTAAGACGTCTCAGAATGTCCAGCGATTTTTCCACGCCAGTTCAGCTAATTGGAAGGGGGGAGGGGGGGGGAAGGGTCATTGCAATTATGTAATGGCTCCCTCTAGCGTGGTAGAGATACTGCTGCATCTGGGGTATATACTTCGTGTATGCATCCCATGGTGTATAAATATGCACACAAACTGTGGGGTAGACACTCTGCCTAAATGTGTACACAGATGGTAACTCTAGTTTCCTTTCAGAGCAGGAGAGCACCAGCAGGAATAAAAAAAAATGTTTTGTCTTAAGGTGGCATATACAATGTAATATATTTCTGACAATATTTCTCATGGTTTATTTCGTTAAAAAAAACCCCCAAACAACTCATAACCCAGGATGAATTTGACCTTTTTCTTTGAGGAGGCTAGTGTCTCCATCACTTTTTTTCTCCACCCTAGTGAATACCTTTTTTTTTTTTTAATATATGACTCAGCATTACACAATAAATACTCTGACTCCACAATGAAGTCAATACATTTGAGGGGACTCTGCAGTTTGTAAAACAAGTACTCAGGACTCTGAATTAAGAAAAAAACTGTATAACCCTTTGTATAAGTAACTGGAGTCTTTGCTTGTAAAATCTGCTTTTTTATCAAACATCTTGCAGCTTACAACATCCCATTGACACCAACAGCATGCATGGAATACTTAGAGGAAAAATAAAATCTGAAGCACTAGCAATGGATCTTCAAACCTATGACTGACTGCCAGGTGATGATGATAAATGAAACTCCTATGCTTTGCTCTACAAGTCACTGTGGTTTTTGCTGTTAACTTCAGCAGAGCAACATTTTAGTACTCATTTTTACATATGGCTGATTATTAGCTATTTCTAATGATTTCTTGGAAATCATATCATCTTGGCATCTTTAAAAATTGTAGCTCTTAAAGCCAGTAGAGACTTAGGTGCCTTCCTGGAAAGAGCCACGTTAAAAAAATCTGCCTGCATATGAATATATGCCTCTGTCAGGCCGATGGTTGTTACATCAGACAGTTTGTAACAACAAAATGGCATTTATTGATTTTAATCCACCTGTGCAAATAATGAATATTTTATTTATACCATGATTTTACAGTATATCTTAAATACTTTTTCTGTCAAATTTGTAGCACTACGTATTTGGTAGCTTAGACTGACATCATAATTTTATATATATTCATAGTCAAAAATGAAGGAAATGCAAATGCATGCCAATAATACCTATGTGCTGTGCCATGTCATTATATATTGAATATATAGTGTATATTTATTGCTGAAAAAGTGAAACAAAATAAAAACAAAATTAAAAGTGCTTATTAACAGCTTGGTGTGAAAGCTGGACTGTGGAGAGACTAATACATAGACAAAATGCAAATCTTTAATAGCAGAAATACACAGAAGGCTTACACTATCTGACAATCAAGAAAAACACATTAAATACTCTGTATAGGAGAAGTTCAACAGTGAAGCAAAGTCCAATATAACAGCCCTAGCAATTCATTATATATGAAGCAGTTAAATTATGCTTTGGAATACTACTTTTCAATACTTAAATGTTTGTTTATTGGAGGCTATATTTGACCTCAACCAAAATAACAGATAGTAACAGAACACATCTCCAAATTAAATTTTTTTAAAAATGCTGATTTATTGCAAACATAACAGAACAGTATTGAGTCTTTTTTGGGCAAGTGTTCATGGTAAAATCCAGTTCTTTGTTATTTTATTCTCAGCAAGGACAGACAGGTAAACCTTTCTACATTAAAAAAAAAAAACAAACAAAAAAACCCAAAAAATGGAAATAAATAAGTAACACCCTCAGTCAGAAGTGTTGAAATGAAAATCTTTAGTGTCAGTGTGGAGGGTGCTTAAGCATAGCACAGAAGTCTCAGAACAAATATCCCTAAAGAACTAAAAGAAAATAGGGAGGCAAGGAACAGATCAATATAGTTAAATGTCAAGGTTCAGTATTTAGGTTATTTGAGCCTAAAATGTATCATTGGGAAAGCCCAAATCCAATCACCTTGAAAACAATAGAAAGAAGTAAAATTAGAAAGTCCAAGGAGCAAATATGAGGAACAAGGAATCCATATATAAGAGAATGAATTATCTGCTAATAAATAAACATATGCTTTACCAATATGAAGAAGCCTTACAAAACTGCTGGGCCTATTGGTTAACCAGTTATAAAAGAAAAAAAATGCAGAGAAGTTATATTTCTGTACTCTAAGTACTCATAATAAATGAAACAAACTCATTTCCTCAGGTCAACTTTTTCTTAGTAACAAAGATGAAATGTGAGTGTGTACTGGGGTGTCAGTGGTGAGGTTCTTAAAGAGCAAAAAGCATCTAACTAAGTGGTAGTCATCAAGCATTCTTATAGAATCTGAAAACTAGGTAAATGAACTGTTAAACATATGCAGTCATTAAGATCAGTTACTATGTCTGAGGATTAAAACATACAAAATCGTTTCTCTTTTAAAAAGACTAAAAAGGTTTTCAAGGAATTATGATGTAGCAAGCTTTACTTTTAGTACCAGTAGTATAAAATTTGTTAAAATGACAATTAAAAATAGAAATTATATGGCATCTAGAAAAATGTGAGAGAAGTACTGTCCAGAAGCTCAATGAAATCAATAGAAACCTTTCCACTGATTTGATTCATAAATTTGGTTTCATAATAGCAAATTAGTACAACTTACATAGGTTAAAAGGACATTTCTTCTCTTTATAATATTGTTTCAAAATAGTAATAGAACAACAGGTAAAATTACTTTTGTCACTGTATATAAGCAGTTTTATGTCAATTTAATTGTGAGTTCACATCAGCAAGACACAGAAGAGACAGTTGCTGAGAAAGGGAATATAAAATAATAGTGCAGTAGGTAAAGGCAAGAGAGGGTAAGTGTCTGCAAATGATGTTAGTGTACTAATGGGAGGACAGGGGCCAAGAAGAGAGAGGAGTAGGAAGAGGACACTTAAGCAGGGCACAGGGCAGTTTAAAAGACTTCAGGCAAAGAGAATTAGTAAGTGGGAGCTAAGCCTGAGATTGTCACTAAAAGAGTTGATACCTACAGTTTCTCTCTAGCTAGGGATATTATGTTTACAGTTGTGCCTATGTCATTTTGGAAATGCAAACAAACAAACACACACAATGATTCATAAGGATTACAGGAAGGGTGACTTTAGGGCCACAGGTAAGGTCTTAGGACTTGTATTCTCATTCCTCTTTTCAGCCACATTATTTGATGATTTTATCATAAAATCCAGAAACATTTTTTGCTTTTTTTATTACAATGAAAACAGGACACACTGAGATCAAGCCCAGCGTGATGCAAAAAGACTAAGCAGAGGTCTTCTTAATGAGTTTTTTTTTAAAGAGCAATTTCTTTAAGAGCAATTGAAACATTGAAAACCAGTTTCCTACAGGTGTGTCTTTTAATTTTCCTCTGCCACTACTACCAGATTCCTCCTGTGTCTGATGGTTACCCTGCAGATACGAGTGGCTGGCTGAGAGGGACATGCTGCTGGGCCAGGCAGCAGCTGCCTGGAAAGGTAGAACAGCTACTTCTCCTTCTCTCAGTGTATCAATTTATCTCCCATACACACCCACCCACTGAAATGAAATTTAAACTACAACCACCTTTGAAATGTTTATTCCACTCACAAATTTGATTGAAATTGTCCATTAGGTCACAGAGTTGCTGGGCAAAATAATGGAGAGACAGACACATTCAGGGGGCTGTTTTTTACCTGCATAGCCTCCTTTAAAAAACTAAAACATTAAAAACTAAACTATTTAAGCCATTTTATTATAACATGGTGCCAGTTCTGGGGTTATGATTTGGCACAGTGAAATGATCATATGATATGACTTGGCATGATAACATAATGTGCGCGCTGCTTGTACCAATGAGATAGGAATATATTGTGTAAATGTAGACATTAGATTTTTGTAACATAGAATAGGAAATATTTGCATTTTCAACTAAAGGATATTCTCTGAAGCATTTGGAAACTTTTCTGAAGCAAATATTGCATGGATTTTTCTTAAACCTGGCAAGTTTTGTTTTCATGGTAAATTGCATTAAACCCTATAGAGATCAACAGTGTGTTTTGCTTCACTGAATAATGAAGTACTTTACTGATGAAAATCTGTTTTGTGAGTTATTTGGGACAAGTTTGTTAGAGATTAGAACACATACACCCATAATTAATATAATGACTGAAGTGTTTTTTTTAGAAATTTATAAACATAATTAAATTTTATTAAATACTCGACTTAGTAGATGGGATTTAGTTTGTCTACAGTTATTGTGGGTTAATATCTTCTATGTCCTTTAAAGATTATGTGGCAGGATAGGACAGATGTTTGTTGTCTCATTCCCCTTTGGTTTAGGCTGCACTCTGGAAAGGGGGAGATTGTGCCTTCCCTGAGAATGCTCAAGTGAAGAAACTTATGGAAATGCAGGATAAAAAAAGGATAAGGGGGAAGGGGAAAAAAAACCAATCAAAACAAAATCAAGAGTGAGAACAAACTCCAATAAGTGCTAATAAAGGAAGGGAACAGAACTACTATTTGAGTCTTAGAGGGGAAGGAAAGAAAATGTTCTCTTGGGCTTGGGGAGGGTACTGTATATAATTTGGAAACCTTCAGAGCTGCTGGACAGGGACCATACATGGAAAAGCAGACCTGCTGTCTGATATCAGCATGAGCCAGTGGATGTTCATCTACACCTTTTCTATTCTCTCTCACTTTGGACACTTTATCAAGTTTTTTGGGGGTAAAATTTTATCCTCAGGGTTTAAAACTTCCCTGGAAGTGCTAACAGTGCTTACTTTAAAGATAAAGTAGAAGCAGATCCAGTTCAAAGATCTGGCTAAGTGACTGACATTGTGCAGATAGAAGTACTGATAGAGTACTGATAAAGGACAGAATTGGAGAAACCAAAATCACAGAAACACAGAGTTATTTGGGCTAGAAGGGACCCTAAAGGTCATCTGCTTCTAACCCTCTGCCATGGGCAGCGACACCTTCCACTAGACCAGCTTGCTCAAAAACCCGTCCAGCAATTTTCTTGTGAAGGAAGACCAGTGTCTTCAGAGCTGATGCTGCCACCTTCAAGTATTGGTAGAAAAAAAAAGGTTTCAGAAAAACTCCAAAATAATTTACATTTGAAGTACTACATAGTCCCAAGCCACAGAAATTCACCTCTGCCATCATTCTTACAATTTCTCCCCAGATGGGATGAAGATATTTTCTTGAAAGTTTTGATTTCAGAGTGCAGTTGGAAATCAAAGTTCAGTTTCCTGAAGAGAATAAGCCTGAACTATAAGTGCCAAGTAATCTGTGTGTATAAATTTGCAGAAGATAAAATTCATACTGTCAACAAAACCAATAATAACAACAACAACAACAAAGGAATTAAACCAGATTTCTGGTAGTTAGTTATTTCCATATTTTTCTCATTTTAGTTTTTCGAAGCTAGCATTTTGCACCCACTGACAAAACTGCAAACTCTCCCAAGGGTGTATAAAATTTCTTATACATTGCATACTAAAGATTCTACAAGCTAAATTTACCTGTTATGCAACCCTTTTGTTTCCAAAGTATTCCCTTATTTAGTTATGCAGTTAGTAGCTCTACTTTAAACATGACTGATTGCAACACTGTAAACAATTCTGTTGCTAAATCTTTCAGAGAAATGGAATCCCATTTACTCTCTCCTAGCTGCAATTTCAGAAGATTAGAAAGAAAAAAAACAAAACAAAACAAAAAAAACCCAACCACCAAACCCAAAACAGGTAATGAAACTGTCTCTGCTCCCCATCCCAAAAGTTCAGGGACACAACTAGGAATAAATGATGATAATAAAAAAATCTGTCAAGTGTTACATTTGTATGGTTGCCTTTTAAAAGGGAGCAACGTCTTTAGAGTTTCTGTAGGTGAAAACCTTTCTTTGCTAGCTTACCCATCTATTTGAAACCAACCATCTAGTTTTGTTCCTGCTAACCCTTTTCATTTGTATACTCCTATGTGAGCTCTAACATAAACAAGATTCGTAAACAGCAGACTATAGATAAGCTTTCAAAATATTATGTGGCATTTTGCCCACATATCTGTCAAGTAAAAGGTTAGAATCTTCACTTTTTAAAGAAAAACATAGCAATTAGCAGCAAGGCAAGGCTGTCTAGAGCATGAGGTTTTCAAAGTTTGACATGTCTGTCGGTGCAACACAAGCCATTTATTTGTACCAAGCTCCCTTTCATCTCCTTATGGCAACTGAGAATTCAGGGAGAGCCCCACCTCTGGTGAATTTGCTCACAGGAATTACAAAAGAGGTTCTTTGGCCCATGTGTCCAGTATAGCTACAGCTCAGTGACGGAGTAGTGGTTTGATTGTTTTGTATTGTTTGGCTACCAGATTGAGGGCTCGATACTGGTTTCAGTGGCATAATCACCCAACAGGATTGTCAAATGCTCTTATCCCCACCAAGCAGGAAAATAAGGGAGACTTGAGGGCTTGCTTCCTGGCATGGGCTAGTGTTACTGCAGGTCACAGCAAAAGATGAAGAGTGATGACAGCAGCCCGTGAGGGGCCACTGGTCCCTGTCCTGATGGGGCATTGGCAGCCAATGCTCAGGGCCATGCAGGGCTTTGGCTTCATCCCCTCAACACATTGGCCATCTGAGATAAGCTAACCTGACAGTTGGCTGTCAGCACAGAGCAGTAGGGGTTTGTGCTCCCCTTAGAGCCAGGGGCAAGCAAGAGAGGAAATAATGTTTCTAAAAGTCATAATTCCCTTCTCTCTTTGCTGCTATACATCCCCCTTTCTGCAGGCAAATTGTTGTCTTACAGTCTTGTCATAAGTGATTAGTCAGTATCCAGTGCTATAAAAAAGCCAGAACAAAATGTAATAACTAAGGTGCAAAATTAACATTTAAAAGAATCCTGTAACCTGCTGCAAAAACAAAAACAAATCCTAAAATTAAAATATGAAATACTGTATCCCTGAGATCACTAAAAATGCTTAGTGAAGTTATCTGTTTTTATGAAATGTTTTGAAAAGGCTTGACTTTTTAAAATTACGAAGCATCCATTTCCCGGAAATTAGGTCCTTTAAGGCATCTTAATGATGAATACATAAAATCACTTTTTATACTGAAAAATTTTTTTGAAGGGCACATATTGTTCCATAATGTATTTAAAAATAGAAAAAGTAGGAGAAAGAAACAACCAAACAAAAATCCATCCAAATATAAATCCTAGTTAGTGTTTCTATCATTAACTTTGGTCTGTTAGGTACCAAAATAGGTTCTAGTTTTATGCAAGAAAGTGTATTTATGGCTACTGCCCTGAAGAATTTATAGTGTCAGTAAATTAACATAAATGAATTGCTACAATTTTCTGTTTTATTATAATTTCTAAAATTGTTAACAGACTTAACAGTTTTATATACATCTAGAGATAACATCTGAATTGCAAATAAATCACTACAAAATATATGTTGCAGACAGTTTTATTTAATGTGCAGAGGCATTAAATGTTTAAATGGCTAACTTCTGCTATTTGCCTATTCCACTAAATGTGTCCACTGTAGTGTGTAAATGAGAGTGTACTATATTAAAATGGGTAATATTTTAAGTTTTGTTTTATACTACAGGTATTTAATTTAGATCTAATGAATCAGTTACATTACTAAAGTAGCATAGTTATTTTAAATACATTTATTTAGATGTAGGGAATATATAATTGGTCTTCTAATTCTTTTTCTGCTTCTGTATCTCTTAATAGCTAGTTCCTATTTAACATTTACTAACTCCTATCAAACCTAAATGAAATGCTTTTTGGAGGATTGCTCCTTAAGGTCTTACTGAAGAAGTAAAATTTGTTTTTTTAATTAAAAACTTACCTTAAATGACAAATTAAGCATATGTAAACATCTCTGACGCACAAGTACATGTCCTTTGCTTATGGTGAATGATGATCCACCATCAGTTATATCCTCATTTCTGTATGGGCAAGGCCATACACACTCACTGCACGGGAAAGTAGTTGACAAGGTGCTGCAGTGCAACTCCTCCATAATGCTGGCTGCTCCTGATGTATGAGAGCAAGAAGCCTGTCTCGAGGTGCATCAGTCAAGTTCAACATCTCACCCTTATCTGAAGGTGCTTAATGATTCAGGGTATTAAAAACACCAAGTTCTTCATGAAGACGGGTTGATAATTCTGCTTCTTTGTCCCTATAGTGAAGTCTGCCATAAATATAGTTTATCTGGAGAGGGACCTGACAGCTTCAGTGGACAGACCCAATACAGTGGAATGAAATCCCAGAAGAAACAATGACCATTTTACACTGCAGCAAGTTTCTGCTTCAGGTGCAGGGCTTTTCTCTTTACTTTGCTTGCTTTAATGGAAATACATAGCAAAATTTATATGTAGGTATCTTTAATTTATTAAGATGAAACAGGTCATACACACTTTGAAGCAAGGGTGGCAGAAAAAAATTAAAATAGATTAATTTGTATCACTTGGTACACTAATATTAGATGTTCTTATCCTACAGTAATGACTGTCAAACACCTGTATATTGAAGAAGACCACATATAACCAAAAGAAAGATAAAATCACTGCTAATATGTGGTGTCAGGGACCCAAGCTGTATGAAATATATTAGGTCACAAAAATGTCTGAATTCAAACACTATTGAGCTCTTATTACGAGACACAATCATACAGAAAACTGCTGAAGAAGTGCATTTTAAATCGCTTTGCTATTTTCCTCTCTAAGAAAATGTGGCGTTCCTGATCATTGTCTCTGATCTTTAAAGGCTGTAGTCATGTTAGTATAGCATTCATTTCTTCACCAGAAGTAAATTTTCTCTATAGTATTATCACTGTAATCCCGATTCTCTTGCAGAACTTTAGCTGCTTGTTGCATTTTCCTACTAAAGGCTCATCAAAGCATAGCCAGATTTAAGCCTTCCCCTCCGTGATCATTCTGTTATCCTTTGGCCCGTGTGACACAAAAATCACAGAAGTCGCCAAGAAATTGAATTTATAAACACATTTAATGAATTAATAAACTTTGAATCACAGCTTCTTTCAGGGTTCTTTTTGTTTGTTTTGTTTTTATTTTTTTTGTTTGGTTTGATTTGGTTTTTGGTTTTTTGTTTGTTTTAATTTTGGTTTGTTTTTTTTTTTTTTTTGGTTGGTTGGGGTTTTTTAACCAATGCGTGTGAGAATTCTAAATTTTTCTTGTGACTATTCTTCAGTTTCATCTTTAGTTTACAGACTTTATGGGAAAGCATTCACAAACAGGGACCACTGTTTATTGTCTTGTTGTAAACAGCAACTCTCTCTACGAACTGGCTAAGGTACCCTGGGAATTGGGCCCAAACCTCTGAAAAACAACTTATCATACAGTAAGTACATGAAAGAAAAATGGTTAAAAATCACAGGAGGATTTTGAAAGACCTCAAATAGATCAAATTGTTGTCTAAGCTGTCTAGCTCAGAGAGTTTGAAATAAGGTATAATACAAAATTACGGCTGGCAGACCTAAACAATACATCACCAAATGCCCACATTCACAAAGTGTATGGTTTCTACTAAGAAACTAAGTTAATTTTCAGATTAATATTTAATCTCTTTATTCTGTTTGGAGACATTATTCTTTTTCAGTATGCTCATTTAGAGTTTAAGCTGTAGATGCTCTCTGTTAGATTCTAATACATGTCTTCCTTCCAATCAGTGGACCAAAAAAAAAATGACAATAATTAATGTTCACACCTGATCACATAAAGGGAACAAATATGGTTAACAAATGGAGTTAGGCAAATGCTAATACTTTGGGGCACTTCCTGTTGTGTATAACTGGCATGAATTTTAAATTATTAAATAAATCCGTAGTTGGCTATAGTATAACCAAGGCCTAGCACTTACTTTTCTGAATAGAAGAAAACATTCTTATTGGGTTTAACAGGCCTTTTCTGGTATTAGGCATAGTGATGCAATTAATTAGGAAGAAAATAAAGATATGATGAAGACATGTTCTTTTTTCCTTCTGTGGGTTAAATAGCTGGTGTCAATATGAACAGTAATGTAAGTAACATTTCTAATGTATCAGGACAATTATTTGGAATATTGACCTGCAGAATAAACAAGTATTGAGGTTTTGTCATCCCTTCTAAATGTCACAGCACTGAAAATTTCACAGGGAGAAAATCGTAATGTTAAAAGAAAAGATGCTGTGTTCCAGAACAAGGAAACTGAGGCCCATGAGCTAAACACCAGTGACGACTATTGCCATATCTTAAAGACATCTTCCTTCCTTTCTTCCTTCCTTCCTTCCTTCCTTCCTTCCGTCTTTCAAGTGAAAATATCGGAATCTCTTTACATAATTTCTTCTGTCCATACAAAACATTTTGCAAAAGCAAAATGAGTATTTAATTCCAATTATATGTTGTTTATTTGCAGTCAAATAAACAACTTTGCATAATTTGCATTGAATTAATGTGTTCAATTCATTACAAATGAAAGGCTAGGAGACAACCCATTTTAAACATGGAGAATCATCTTCATCCCTCTGAAATCAGAGAGAATTTTGCCATTCATTATCATGGCAGAAAAAGTACACACTGTGATAGTGAAAATAGGGTATTTTTTAATCTTAGTATAGGTGAGCAAAATAATAATTTAGTTTGGAGTCAATCATTTGGAAGATTGCTACCATACCAGCCATAGTAAAACTATCCCACTAAAAGATAATGTAAATTATTTAAAATTAAATATGTAATATACTTAGCTCCCACACTGAAATTCTGCTCTAATTTGATTCAAAGATATGCTGAAAAAGAAAAGGTAGTCTGTTCCAGTGAAATTTGAATTTTTAATTTTTTTTTTCAAATGCAATACTTACAATCAAAACATTTAGATTAAGTCATTATCAACACTGACTCACTAGCACCACAAAGTGGGAATAGTCTCTAGTACATTTTTACTACGACCAGTGCAATTACACCTGACATTAACAGGTATGGTTGAATTTAACAAGATGATTTAGTTTTAGATGTCAGTATTTCTAGCATTGTTGGTGTATGTCAAAGAAAGAGTAATAAGTAAACTTCTATCAGCATTGTTAGAGCAGATAGGTGAACGGTTGGCATGACTTTCCAGATGTGTGGAGTATATGTCACAAATAACGTGAAAGCATGTTTGAGTTTAAGCAGCTAGTGATCAGTGTAGCATGTTGAGCTCTCAGGCAGATTAATTTCTATATCACTTTATGATGACACATTTTTATCTCTTTTGCTGTTTCAATTACTTTGATAAATTGGGGAAGGGGATTGTTTTCTCATAGTAGCATCAGACAGAAATTTTAGTGGATTTTTTTTTTTCTCGTTTATCTACATGATACAGTTTAAGAAGCGTACTGCTAATTAATCAAATTAATTACATATCAAGCTTGTGTGGTCAGGCTTTTTTGTTATATTATCTGTTTTGTTCATTTCATAGCTAAGCTAAAGAAATGTATCACACCACATTTGCTTCAGAATGAGTTACTGATTTGCTACTGCAAGTTTTTGCTTCCATTTCCCACTGCTTCTAACAATAAAACTGATAGCAACTGACCTTAGATGCTTCTGGTAGTATAATATCATCAGCAGTAAAGATTTACAAACATTAATTTAACTGGCAATAGATTATAGAATCTTGTTGCTTAATAGCTGAATTATGGGAAGGATTTGTGTGATAAACAAGCTGAAATGCCCCTTGCCTGAGGAAACTCTTATGAATAAAAGGTTCTGTTGTTTCTGTGTGTCTGTGGCTTTTTTTCATTTCCCAATTATTTTTTTTTATTTTTTTGGGGGGGGGAGTAAAGAGGTCAAACTGCTGCCATAAAATTTTGCCCACCATTTTTCAGTATGAGCTGTTTTATGGACACACAACATATTTATTTCAAAATTAACTATGGCTCAAGACTCTTTTGAGAAAATCACAGAGCTAGTATCATTCTCTCATGGGTCATGTCTTAATGAGAATCAGAAGTATACTTTACTCCATGATAAAGTCCAGGCTGTGGTTTAAATATGTATCAGCCTTCAAAGGAAAGGCAGTCTGGTGAAGGAACCAAATTTTTCAAGTATATCTGAGTCACACTTAGTAAACACTATTCCTTTCCTTTGCTTGACTATAAATCTGGAGTAGAAGAGAACTGGAAACATTTCTGTTTTTTACGTAGTATGGCTATATTTAAACACTAATTTGTTTGTTTATTTACAGTGTGATGCAAGATGATGAAGTAAATTTCATAATTATTATTTCTTCAGTGTCACTGTTATACCTGCAACTTGACAAATACCTTGTATTTTCAGAAACAAGACTCTTGCTCCAAAGCACTCATAAAAAAATTTACAAAGAATGCTCAGAGACATGAAAGAGGAAAGTGAAGTTGGTTGGCAGGTTAGAATAAAGAGGATATTTTAGGCACTGTAAACAGTTTTGGGAATAGAAATAGGAAGTCATGCATGAGATATGGATACACACAGTAGGCAGGCCAGCATCAGAGCCAGAAAAGAGTAAGGACTCAGTCCAGGGATAGACTAAGACAAACGCTTGCAAAGCCTTGAAATTGCAGAGGAGAAATTTGACCTTGTAGTGTAGTGAGACAGAAAACCACCTGAGGGATTGAGAGAAGACTTGACATGATTGGAGTGGGGAACAAGATAACCTTGGCCTCAGTGTTTGGAGTGGACTGGAGAAGGGAGATTAGAGAGAAGGTTACAGTGGCTAAGAGGTCACAGCAGATGAGAGATAATGAAGGCATGAAGCAGGGAGGAAAAGAAGATGAATAGCTGAAGATACTCTAGATAGAGAAAAGATATGATTTGGCCAAGGAGCCCAAATTCAGGTGTTTGAAATTTGCTATTATGTAAAAAAAAATATATTCAAGGCTCCTGCTGTGTTTATTTACTATTCTATTGACATGCTACAGGCAACTTACTGTAGTAAAAGGCACAAAGCTTTCTATATCATCTATATCATTATATGTTCACATGTATTGATAGAAAGCTATTTTTATATTTTGACTGTAGAGCAGCTTAATGGAAATCAGGTGACAGAAGTTTATTTTGCTGACTGTATCATTATATAGCCCCATGATCATGGACAGGTTATTTCTATTTGCTGGGCAACAGTTTCTCTGTCTGTAAAGCAGTGAAAGCAGTTCTTTCGCTTCTTTGCAAATTTATAGATGAAAAAGGATAGATACTGTTCAGTGGACTTAGAATTCTCTGTAGAGCTCAGAAGATGCCATCAGGCCACTCCACGTGGACACCTTCACAACCACCACTTGGTCCTTTTATAGTGGAAGCATACCAGTTCCTGATACTGGAGTGGGTCCAGATGTGTTTGAGTTTGCAAGAAAGTTGAAAATAAGTGTGCCCAAGTAGGTAGTTTTGACTGGAGGTATGAGAACTCAGCTGTATCTGAAGCCATCAGAACCAAAAAATTTGCTGACACACTTCACCTAACAGTTGGCTTGGCTTTGAAACGTGCTGTCAAAAGCATGTATTCTTCCCTGAGAATGCTTCATTCAATATGCCAAAGGACTTTTTAAAATGTTGGTAAACTAAGACATAAAGCAGACAAAATACTTGTTGGGAATTTCATTTGGGAGTACCAATATGTTTGGAGTGTCACAATTCTAGTTCAGAAAAACTGCAGACAACAAATGATCATGCCGTAGAAGACAGAAAAAAAAATAGTTAGCAGATTAACCATAAGCCTAGAAAGAAGAGCAACTTTGCAGTAAACACAGACATAATACTGACCATAACTTTCACTAAATCACAGTTAGATTCTGCACTGATGAGTTAAAAAAAAAAAAAAAAAAAGGTAAAAGGATGGAGGATGGTAAAGAATATTCTTTCCTCTGAGGCACTACTGTCTTAACAGTGTTCTTTGTACTGCTGGTGCAGAAGCTAAGATCCAAGGTATATGAGGAAGAGGGGGAAGGTCTTTCACTATAGCACTGAAGGTGGATATAGATGCCAGTTTTTCACCAGCTGAAATTCTGAATTAGTCAGAATTCTTGTGGAGGTAATTTCTGTGGCTCATTCCTCCTGGTTTTCTCTCTGTAAGCTATGAGTATAAAAACCTTTTTGCAACGTCTGCTGTGCAGATAAGGCAATATTTAAAAAGAAAATTAAATTATAGATTAATAACATTTAAAACATTAGCTGCACATTAAAAGAATGGTCCAGTAAATCATGTATTTTGTGTTTACTATAGGAGAGCATGTTGTTAGAGAGCAGAAAATTCTCAGAGGGATAAACTCAGGAAAAGGTCTTCCTAAGGTAGTAAAGGAATATAACACAAGAAAAAAATCTGTTGAATATGTAAGATACACTTTTTGACTTTCTAAATTAAATTGTTGCCATTTGCTGCTGAGACAATTAGCAGGTGTCAGTTAGAAGACACAATAGATTATGTACCCAATTACTTACTCTTTTTAGACAACAGTTTGCAGTCACAAGAACGTGTGAGGAGTTTTAATCAAAGATTAGAACTTTTTAATTAAATAGGGCCGTATGTGACTAGTCATTTGACATTAATTACTGTTTTAGTTGGATTCCTTTTGATTTGTAAAAGGCCTTGAGCACTGCAAAAATTATGTCACATCATAGAAACTGCTGATTATTAAAACAAAAAGTTTTCTTCATCAGCCCATCACTCTCCTGAAAAAGAAACGTAATTTCAAAAGTGAAACGGCTGGCTTAAAGAAGGAGACCAGTGAGTTTTAAAAGCAAATAGCAGATGGTACTTCAGCTGACTCCCTTTAGAAGGGACAGTCTGAAAGCACTTAATTGTAATGATTGATAAGGTCTTATGTCAATGCTCAGCAAAACTTTCAAGGGGCTAAACAGCTGGCCTGAGGTTCATTTGGAGTTTTAACTAGCTGACTACCCTTTGGGGTGTCTTAAAGCTAACTAGCATCACTGATATTAATAGTGGACAGCAGTCAAGATGAAATGCTGTAGCAGAAACTGATCTGAGACTTGGAGTAATATTTTAATTTTTTGGCCTACAGAGAGGAGGATAAATGTTAACAGTGTCCTTGTGAGATAACTTTAAATTCAAGTCCAATGGTGGCATCAGTATTTGCGAGTTATTCTTTTGTGATTTTGCCTTTTTCATACACTCCACTTATTCAGAGTAGAGTGGGAACAATGACAATGAAAATCCTTATCTGAACAGCTTGCAGAAAGAGAAGGGGAAAAAAAGAGAAAGTTATAAAGGGAGCAGGAATAATTCTTAGCTCATGTAAAGATTAGGGGTGAACTTCATACAAACACACACTCAGAGTCACTGTGCCTTTTGTGATGAACTTTTAGAGATTTGCCTGTCTGAAGGTGAATTAAGAAAGCCAAATCCATCCCTAACCTGCAGTGTCACAGTGCAGTTTCTGCATATGAGACTCGAGTACACGTATCTGTATTTGTCACAGTCTAATCATACTAGTAAATTTTAAATTGGCAAAGCAATTAAAAGCCTGTTTTGCACCCCAAATTAACAAAGCACGTTTCACTGAGAGTCTTTTGTGGGCAAAAGTACAGACATGATAGAAAGAATTAATATTACTTGGAATTAGCTAATCTCCACAAATTGATACCTGATTTACATGCAAGTGAGCTGCTTCCAGCCATCAACACAGGAGGTTAATCTGCAGTTTGAATACTAGTTAAATGGAGGAAATTTACTTGATGGAAAACTGAAGTCTGGTTTATAACCTGGACTAAAACTCAACAGACCTGGGTTCATTTCTGTGACAGTCTTCCTATATGACTGTAAAAGAAATGTCTTTCAATTTCTCTATAACTCAATTTCCTAAGTATAGAAATATGGCAGTACACTTCTGCTTCACTTAGTAGGCAGCAAGACTTTGTAGATAGCAAGTCTTCGAAAAGTTGTCTGTGTTTGGCATTGGTGCAGAGCCTGGGACAAACGGGTGCTCCCAAATACTGTTGTTATTTCTAGTATAAATTGTATTTATGTCTATTTTTCTAGTTTAGCCTCCAGCCTGCTACAGTCTGAAAATCACTATGGAAACTGTGGTAGTAAATGTGGTATTTAGCAACCAGTCTTCATACCATGTCTAGGTTAAATCTTTTCCTAAAATGATCTGAATCACAGTGTATTTCCTATAGGATTGTAGCCTCTCCTGAAATGGACAGAAGAATTCACTCCATTCAGACAAAAAGTTTCTGTTTAAAGTGACAAAAACTATCAATTTTGTATGAAGACAAGCACTGTAATAAACTTTAGAATGAATGGAAAAATGTATGCTTTATTATTGAAGAGATATTGTTTTTCAAGGGAAAAAAAAGACTGAGGAGAAACACAAAATTATCATAGCGTTTTGTATTCACTGCATCAGTTATTTCCCAAAGAAAGCCTATCAGTTAAAATGATGAATTTTAACCTTTACCGATTCTTCTGGAGAATGTTCAATTTATATTCTTCAGGCACTTTGCTACTTGTTCACCATACTGATGCAAAATTATTGTTTTTGTAATATTTATAAAGTTCTAGTTACAAGTTTTCAAGGACATATTTCACGTTTTTTTTCCAAATCTAAATCCTGTAGTATAGGTTAAGATAGAAATGGAACAAAAAGTTAACATATGGTACACTTATATGCTTCAATACATTAATATTTAAATAAAGTATCATATTGCTTACAAGTCTGGTGGTCAATAGAAAATACAAAGGTCATGTTATCACAGAGTACAGAAAGCTTTAAGAGAGGAATACCAATGGATAAACATATCTGCATAGAATGGGGTTTTTTTCCATTTCTCCTATCAGATAAAATAATGCCCATATGAAATCAATGGTTTCAAACGCCCTTTATGAAACCAATCCTGTAGCTGCTCATGGCAGAACTAAACTTGGAAAAAAACCCCAAAAAACCCAAGAAAACAAATAAACAAACACCCCTGGTTTGAATATAGGCTGAAATATTGAGTTTTGTTTAATTTCTGTCTCAAAAAATTTCTGTAGCCATAGTGTCAATTTTTCTTTAGCTACTCTAGGGCTCTGGGCATCCTTCTTAAAAGAGCATCACTGTTACCAATAAATATTTTAATCCTCAACTACTGCTGCAGCGTTGCAGTATTAGATCCTATTCTTGCTCTGCAGTCTAAGGGTGTTTTGGGTGATAGGCCTAGGATGCAAAACTACCAACACACTGAACAAGAAGATGGTGTGTAAGAGTGCCATGAAGAAATGGGATGACCTAGATGTTTACTTTCATAGAGTAAGGTTAACAACTGTAAATTCTTCAGAGAATTTTCTTTTACTTTTTGTTTTTCTCCTTACTTTCTCTTGATTGACTTTTCAAAATTATGTTTATGTTCCTTAAAAATGAGTGGGCCATGTGGATTCTCCTTGTAGGGGAATTTGAACCTTTTCTGGACAGCATTTTGAGCAAGCACAGAGACAGGAAGCGCAGGGGATTGCCAAGGGTAAGAGAGGAGTAGGAGGCAGTGAGAGGTAGAGCAATGAATTGGTGTCCTGCAGGTCAGGAAAACTGAAAACATTGCTAGAGGCTTCGGGGATGACAGAAGCAACGTCCTTACTAACTACAGAGGACTGTGCCATTTGCTTCAGCTGGGAAGCTGCCAGGTTGACTGAAATAAAGTGTAAAGCAAGGACATACCTTTAAGATCATGGAGGAACTGAGGTGGGGAAAAATGGTTTAGTTTATAATTTAATTTTTAACTGAATATTTTTGTATTATCCTGGTCACTTGGAGTTTTTCTATCCAAAAAATTAGCTATCCTATTTGAAAGACTGATAAATCCTGGATTTTCAGTCTCCTTCAGAGAGGTCACTCTAGGGAAAAGATCTAGACTCATCTACCTCAAAGGTTTGGCTGATTTAGGGTCCTGCCAAAGTTCTTCTAGATATTCCAGTATAGCTAAAATACTCATAATGTGTTTCAGGCTTTGCTATGGAGTACACTGAGTAATGTCTATTTTATGAAATTTTAATCTAATGATCTAGACACCTACCAGTTTAATGCTGTGGGAACTTTGGTGTTAATATGCATGGCCTCTGGCAATAGCTTAGTTATAAGGGGGATATTATCAGTGGAAATGTTAGTCACCTCCTAAGTGATAGCAGAGATTTGCAAATGTCACTGGTACAAAACCTTCACACGTAGATACCTAAAGCAATAGCTGTAGTCTAAGAACAAGCTCCAAAGGAAAGTTTGTATGCTAGTTTATGTTTTTTGTCATATCCCAGGAAGTGAATTTTGCCGAATTAGGCACCTAAGAACAGAATATAGATGTTGCAGTACTGAGCGGAGAGATTTCAAGATCAGACAGCTTGAAATTATAAAAATAGATGTCTAAACACCTTTGCCTTTCAATTGGAGAAGCTAACTGAGCCATGCTTAGCTGCCTGAATGAGGCTGGACCTCACTTAGGAGTCTGCCTTTCACACACCTAGATTGGTATTTAGAGCAATTTCTACAATAGCTTGAGATTTGGAATAAAATCTGTTTCTCCTATTTCATAAGGTACTGCACTGAATGGAGAAGAGCCAGATTTGCATTCTGGTCCACACTCTTGCTGTCACCATAACTTTTTTTATCTAATGGCAGTTAGATGTAAATTGGGTAGGGAAGCCAGTGCCCAGTTCCCCCTGCTGTTAAGTTCTGGAAGCACTGTGCTGTATTCTTCCACAGCTGTTGTCCGTAAGCGTAGAATTCTTTCCTGGCACCCGCCTTTTGAATTCACTCCAAGCTCTTTTGAAGAAAACGTTTAAGTATGTGCTCAGTTATCTCCTAAAGTTAGTCTGTATTAAGTTTGAAAACCTGACTTAGAATGAACAGCAGTTGATTTGACTATCAATCATTTAAATAAATTTTTGAAAAAAGTTAATGTGTATTTTTTCTACATTTCATTATTGTGCAGTGGAAAAAAAAAACACCTTTCTGTGACAATGACAAAAATGCACAGATCCATTTTAAGCTTGGCTAACTGACACAGGAAATATTCTATATCTGTAAGTAGATAGCCAGCAATTTATTCATCCACATTAAGAATTAACAAGAAAAGGAAATAAAAATTCCCCTGCAGAATTAAAAAAAGTTCCCAGTTTGACAGAGGGAATGAAACTGTAAGACAATAATATTTATTGAACATAGTGATTTTCTACTGCATTTACCTCAGGCAATAGCACAGTGATATTTAAACAGATACTAACTATATGAAAGATGTCAAATAAAAAAAATTCAAAATTCAAATTTATATAAGACTCTGTGAGATATGTTAGTTCTTCTAACTTATATAAGCAGATAACACAAATCCAAAGACAATTATTTTTCAGGATGTCATAAGAGTTGCGAGTGTAACTGGTCTATCTCTGGTAAAAACAAAGAGTTCTTAGACGTAGATTTAGTTTGATATTGTTTGTTGCATGTCAAAGTCAGTACACAGTAAGTCACTTTAGGGAGATTTTTTACCCTGTATTTTTGTCAGTCTTTGTAATTATTGAAGGGATGAAGGATACCTTTTAATCCCTTATATGCTCCACATGGAAGATAGGTGAAGAATTGTGCCATAGTAGCACACCCCCTGCACTTCAGTGTAAGAAAAGTCTGCAGCTTTTCTAAAGTACCCTATCTAAAATGTTTGTTCTGCAGAGGACTGAATGCTTGAATTAATGGTTTCACTCCACAGGTTCACCCCTATTGAACTGTGCTGCTTCCTAAGGTGGAAGTACCTTCTAATCCCTACGTCTTCCACCAAACTATTCTAAAATCATTAAATTTTCAAGTATTGTTCATGGGCTGCTACTGGTTTTGTATCTTTTATTTAAAAATAAAAAAATTTATATTCCTTTCTTGGGCTGCTAAATTTGTGTCAGATATAACTGGATAAACAGGATATCTCAGTGACATCCAGGCAGTGGTATATCAAAGGTGTCACCTGTTTACACAGCTGAAGAGAGTTTTTCCTCAAGACAGTCTCTACTGCGATTTGTATCGTTGTCTGATAACATGTGAAAATACTTCTGTGAATCAAAACAACAAGGGTTCATTCCTTAGAGAAAAGGTTTTATGTTAGAAGAAAAAATGTTAAGATCCAGGAGCATTATTGGTGGGAAATTTATTGGTGACGTTGATATAAACATCATAAACAGCATTGTGAGGGATCACCAGTTCAATGGAAGATCGTGATCTGAGAAAAAAAGGATAACATGGATGACTACAGTGTTGAAGAAGAATGAAAAACAGTTGTATATAGTGCAGTGTCGTTATTTTAGGAGGCAATAAACTGGGAGTTAAATCATATGGGAATGAAAAAAAAGAGGAACTAGCTGTAATAGTCTGTCAGGGAACAATACTCCTTCATGAAGCAGCTCCCTCAAAAGGCAAGTACAACCTTAGGTATGTAAAAGTACTTTAAAATTACTTTAACAGAAACAGTAGAAACAGAGAAATAATTATGTCTCTACACAAGGACCTCTAAGTTTGAAATTTTCGTTTGTATCTTTGAAACTACTGAAAATATTCCTATTCTAAGACATTTTGTAGGACTCCTTTTTCTGAGAAGCAGATGTCTTGGAGCCTTGGGAGACTTGACAGACAAAATGTTTGGGTGTGGTTCATTTCTATCCCTTTACTTCTAAGTTTGGGGTCTTTTTGCCAGTATTAGATAGACCCTCCTCCAAATCTCCTGCCAATATGAAAAAGACAGGAATTCTTGCTAAGCGAGACTATGTAAGAAGGAGTTGATAATTTACAATAGATTAAATCAACCGGTAAACTTAAAGAAACACATATTGAAATAGTGTTGAAATAGAAACATCAACATTCAAATTTAAATTAGTTTTAAGACAACAACACTGAGTTTAATTTGGTGACATCATTAATTTACACTGTATGAGAGAAAAGTTATTTGGACAGATTGTGATTAGAAGTGTTAACAAATGGGAAGTTTTAAGATCATACATCCGGTCAATGAGAGAGTGAAAACTTTTTTTTTGTCTTCTTTTTTTTTTTTTTTAAGAAATAGAATTCCCCATGGAAATACCAATGGAATTCCCCTATTAGGGTAAGAGAACTAAGAGTATAAATATTTGATCAGTAGAACTTTGAAGTCAAATGAAAACCACAGACCTTGTGCTGGAGTTAAAGGGATAACAAGAGAACCACCAATAGAAACTATCAGTATCCTCCTTTGCTTTCCAGCTGCTGGCTCAAATAATTTAGAATTGTAATAAAAAAATAAACATGTATATGCTGGTTACATGTAGGAGACAACCACCAAAAATGAACAAAAACAGTGGTTAGGTCTTATTAATTAATTATCAAATTAGAGCTCTCATTTTTCATTTGTAAACAAAAGTCAAAAAGAGCCAGTGTTTGAATTTCAGTAATAAGGATACATCTAGTTAAAGTGACACCTTTCACCTACACAGCCTTGTCAGCCTTGGTGCATCTGGAATATGTATAATTCAGAGTTCTGTAATAACATTTCTCTCCAATAGGTCTCTAGTCTGTCTAGCATCTAACCCATATCAAGAAGTTAGGAGCTACTGTGATGCATGAGATGAGTCATTTGCTGCTGACATACTGGCTAGTCATTAACGCACATATTTTTGGCAGTCTAAACTGTTCCTGTATCACAACCTGGAACTCTAGGAGATGGGAACCCTCAGCTTGCCCAGCAGAAACTTCACTGCTCCCTGCGTACTGAGGCATTCTTCACAAGACAGAATGAATTATATTTGTTCAATACAGCAAAGCCTTCAGGCCAGCACAGATTTTCGATGTCTCAGAGAAACCTTTAGAGTCATCTTGCAAAGAACATTCATCTTTTTTAGAGATAGGGGACTTTCCCTCTTGTGAACAGGTCTTATTGTTCTCTGGTTTAGACCAACAAGGTTCACAAAGGGAACGTGTTTCAAAGACCTACAGCCTGTAGGCAAGTGGATAAGCAATAAAACTTTGTTTATTCCCACCTCAACAGATGTTAACACTAGTTGAAGTCAGGCAGATACTTACTGTAAGTGATTTTTCAGACTGAGTATTATGTTTCATGCAAATGATACAGCATTAGAGCATTGCTACAAAGCCTGGAAATAATTTTCGCTGCTAAAGTTGTGAATAGATGACCAGAGAATCATAGAATAGTTTGGGTTGGAAAAGACCTTAATCTGGTTCCAACTCCCCTGCTATGGGCAGGGACGCCTTTCACTAGACCAGTTGCTCAAAGCCACATCCAACCTGGTGTGTTGCTCCTATTCAATTTATAAAATGCATTTGTCCTTTTATGTCTCTTTCTGTTTGCATTTCTTTCTCTTTCTTCCCAGAATTGAAACTTCACAAAATAGTCTAGAGGAGGCCAGGTTAAGTGAGCATTAGAAGTACTATAAAGAAATATTTTCAATCTGAGCAAGTAAATATTTTCCAGCTACATATCTATGTATATGTATCTACTAACACTACATTGTCAAATATGGGATCGAATAGAAAAAATTAAAGAAATATTTTGCTTGGGTTCAAATGTTGTGATCTTTAAGACATTCAAGATTTTATTTTATTTTGTTCTAAAATTATCTAATACATTATTTCATAAGCATTAACATAAAACTGTTATTGGAAACTACTAATTATTCTGATAACCAGAATAATTAAAAATTGTAATCCATTTCAAAATGTACATGCATATAATGAAAACACAATTCAAATATGTTGACAGATAGCTGGATTTTATTACTTAAGCTTGAGGAAATAGATACATTTTCTAAAAAAAAATGCTCAGAAAGCATGCTATTTCTTGATGTTGCAGTTGTTCTCTGCTATCCAGCAGTGAAAACAATAATTATTATCTGTTCTTCATGTTCTTAGGATTGGCATTGGTATTTGTTTGCATGAAGAATGCAACCATGCAAAAGCACAGTAGCACTTTAGAGAAAGAGAGGCTGCCAAAGTCTCTGGTGAGGCTTGCCAAAAAACCACTCACAGTAGGGTGTCTCTGCTAGCTCTCTAAAACTGTATATAGGTCCTGCTCTTAAGGATAATCACCTGCTGCTGAATAGAACTATTCATTGAGGCTGAGGGGGTGTCTGAAAGTCTCAAACCTTTCAAAATTGTAGAATTGCCAATACTCTTGTTTTCTCAGGAGTCTCCTGAGGTTAACTTAGTCTTAGTGCCATATTAAGTACCACCCAGCCTTGGAACTGGAGTCAGCTTATAGCCAGACAGCTAAAATTTGGGATAGGTTGCCATATGCATCTTTACATCTATCTATGGAGCCATGTCCTCAGTCTTTCAATGTATCTTAAAAAGAAGAAAAACAAATCTTCACAGAAAATTCCATTCTGCTCATGCTATCATCCTTTTTTTTAAATTTTATTTTACATGAGACAAGGTTAATTGAGCCCAGAATGAAAATAGTATGATGAACTCAGATAAATGTCACTCAGCTAAGAGTAAGTAGCTAGTTCCCTTGACTAAATTCTTGTACAGATGTGAAAGAATTCAGGCTAAAAGAGTGAGATGCTGATTTTGAGAGCCTACTCACCTTGAGGGAATAGACACCAAAGGGAACGATTTTGAAAAGTGGTGATAAATTGCGCTCCCTGTCTTTTGAGCTGTAGACTGGCAGGTAAACCAAGGTCTGGTAAGCAGATTTTGAAATCTTGAAGCAATTGATGCCTCCTCCGTACTGCGGTGGCCTAAATCACCAAGCTCTTTGACCACTTGAGACACAATTAGCAATTTGGTGAGGACAGCTGCTGATAAATGTTTGCTTTTGCTCTTGAAACTAAGGCATTGTAACCAGAAAAGTCAAGTGACCATAGAAAGGGTTATCTGACTGTCCTTCAAGTAGGACAGAAATTATATTATTTCTCTATGTCAGAATAGATATGTACTTTCTATGCTATTTGGTTATGAGGACAATAGTCTTGGGAGTAAAGACCTGAAAAAATATCATATTTACCTCTTTCCTGCTAAATACCAAAAAAACTGGGAGAGAGCCTCTCATAAACTTTCTGTCTATTCTAATATCATGCCTTTTTCATCATGGAGGTCCCACCTCTGCAGGTGGGTGGAACATGCCCTTTGTGGCTGCTGTAATATTTATGGCCAATGCTGGCTCAGAGCTGGTTACAGGCCACCAGCTTTTGTGGAGAACAGTTCTGAGCATTAAGCAGATGTGGAAAAAAGACATAGCAATATTTTCAGGCTTTTCTGGAGAAATAGATAACTCACTGACTGAGTATCCTATGATTAAGCTTGGAATTTATCTGGGCAATGGGCATATATCTTCAGTAGCCAGGGCTGAACAAGTGTGGCCACTTTTAGCAATAGCAAACTTTAAGCCACACAGGAAGGCATTTTATAGATTTAGGTATTGTAAGGATTAACTAGTTCTGAAAAGAGATGACCTAGATAATGATCTGGGCTGTAGTCAAGTTTGGGCTTCCAAATCCTAATTTAGACTAAGCTTAAGTGATCCCTAAATTCTCTTAGTTTCATTTTAGATCTAAATCTTACATTGAATCTGGCCCATAAGGTCTTTCTTGGATCTGGTTTGTGATGTTAGGCACTTAAAAGACTTTTTTCCTTAGAGTTTTGAATTATTTTTTTTTTCAAATAAAATGTTTCTGCATGGAAAACATCTGTGATGATTTATATATTTTTTGTAGTAATCCTCTAATTCATTAGGAGCCGTATCTCCATTCAGAGGATTATTATGTAAATATATGTGCATAAATATAGGAAAGTTAACTTTTAAAAGGGATAGACACTTGGATTTTAGAAGCATTTTCATTTGTAGTGTTGTTTCCAGCTATGATAAATAAAGGTCTAAATTGCAGCAGAAAATGTAGAAATTGAGAACCTGATCCTGCACTGAATTCCAAGTGAGCAGGAGGTTTGCCAACACATAGTTCAGTGCAGGATCAGGGCCCTAAAATCTGAACTTACAAGGGCTAACTTTTTTTTCTGCAGTGTTCAAATGGACTGCTTAAAAACCCTATAAATGCTTCATCTAGACAGCAGGGCACCATTTCAGGAACTGATTGCCCATTATAGTACTGACAATAAAATAGGAAAATACCTCAAGGGAGAAGGAACAGGGCCTTATGACTTTCTCATTGAACTCAATGTGAAACTTATAATTTCCCAGCCCCACTTTACAGAATGTGTCAGTTTTCAGTGGCCATTGCATTATGCTCCTAAGTCTTGTTCAAGGAAATCTGAAATGAGGGGACTTAATACAGTGGAAAACCAGAGAAATCATGGCAGAAATCTGAGTTCACATATACAAAAGAATATATATTTTTTTCTTTATATTGTCTTCACTTTCCCCCGGAATGAATCAGCTAGAAGCAATACTCCTTTGATATACGTTTTCTGTGCTAGATTGTTAAAATGTGCTTGTCATACATAGAAGTGAGCATGCCTGTTTGAGAGATCTTTTAAGATTATTTTTTTCACAGATATTTTTAAAGACTCTCTGAAACAATATTCAGGGAGAACAAACCAGACTCAATACAAACGCATACATTCTCCTTTCCTGCATCACAGCCAAGAAACCAATATACATCCCCCTCCTCCCTACACTGAATCTCCTTCGTGGAACTTCCGACAGTCTTTGGTAGCAGAGAGCACCTGTCTGGATAATGCGAAGGGATAAGGGAGTATGTTAAACAAGGGCAGAGGGAATTGGGAAGGGATACAGGAGACACAGAGCTAATTGAAGCAAAGCATTTTATTAATCTAGAGTGCTGTCTCCAGGCATGCCTAAAATCTAAATAATGATACTGAACTTCAAAGCCCTATTCTCCATTCCTTGTGCACTCACTACTCCTACTTAAGTCAATGGAACTTCTAAGTGTATAAAAATGCAGAATCATACTGTGAATAAGCTGTTAAGAATCAATTAGCAGTAAAATCTTATGCTGCTTACAAGAAAAAAAAAGACAAAACCCCAACCTCTATTTGGTCAATTCTTTCCTGTCTATTAGTAGCATGAGTAGCTTGAACATCAAGGTATGTGATTTTGACCCTCTGGAGAACCATCTAAAAGCTTGGATCTCCTTTGAGACTTTATTGTTTTCCAGATGATTTATTCCGCTGATCTGTTCTGCTGCCATTGGACACTGTGAATACAGAGCACATCAAGAATTGTGTGAAACCTGACTACAAAGTTATGCAGCTTCTCAGGTGGGCTCAGGGATTTAGCTTGTGTGTTTTAAAACTCTTCTGTTGTTTCAACATCTTTGCATATTGAATTATGTTAATTTCACTAAGTAAACATTAATTACTTGATGGCTTCATAGTGCTTTGAAGCTGTAAGGTATTCTGAAAACGATCATTATTAATTATAATATGTACTATTGTTATTTTGTCTTTATTTTTTAAAAGGCAAAGGACCACTTATCCTCTTCCTTAAAAGAGTCCACTTTCAGAGGCACAGGAAACACAGTTCCCCATGTGTTTCTTCAAAGTCTTTGCAAGGATGCCATCTACCTAGACAGGGAACACGGTGGGAAATACTGTTGCAGCAAAAGCCCAGTTATTATTACAGAACCCCAAATCCAGGGCATTTCTCATTCAGAAATGTTCAGCTCTCTCTGAACAGAGGAGAAAAAGTTCTTGTCTACTTTCACATGTAATTTCATGTATTAGGCAGGATATAATCACTGAATATACTATGGGCCACCGTACTGAGCATGATGTCATATGGTCTGGAATATCCCTTGGGTCAATTTGGGTCACCTGTCCCAGCTGTGTCTCCTCCCACCCTCCCATGCTAACTTCCTTGCTAGCATGGCAGTATGAAAATCAGAAAAGGCCTTGGCTTTGGGTAAGCCCTGCTCAGCAATAACAAAACCATCTCTATATTATCAACCCTGTGTTCAGCACAAATCCAAAACATAGCCCCATACTGCCCACTGTGAAGAAAATTAACTCTACCCCAGCCAAAACCAGCACATTGTCTTTCTCATTTGCATTTAAATATTAAAATTCATATGAAAATTTTGGGATTGATTTCAGTTTTAAAATTTCTGTGGCAGATTGTTTTATAAACCTTTTTTGTTATTAAAGAAGCTTAGTTAGCCTGTGGAGGTTGGCTTAATGCATTATTAATAACTGGGTGGTTGATACTTTTTAATAACAATAGTATTTCATGGAGAAATGAGAGTTCATCCAAATCAACACAATTTGTAAGAAAATGTCTATTTTAATTAAATTTATTAGATTTTGTGATCACGACGTACAGCAGGATGCATTAAGATTTATTTGCTTTGTTTTATAACTAAACCAAATTAAATCAAATTTGTTTTCTATATGAATTAATGTATTCGGTATCCATGGTGGGGTGCTGGCAGCAGGGGCTGCAGGAGGGGGCTCTGCGGGGAGCGTCCAGGGCTGCCCTATGCCGGACACAGACAGCTCCAGCTGGGTCCATCCCACCCACAGCAGGGCAGGGCCCTACAGCCCGGAGGGTGAGTGGTGCCTTGGGGAAGACAAGTTTAAGAAAGGGTGAAACAGTGTTGCACAGCAGCTGTTCAAGAGAGGAGTGAGAACATGTGGGAGAAACACTTCTGCAGACACCAAGGTCAGTGAAGGAGGGGGAAGAGGTGTTCCAGGCACCAGAGCAGAGATTCCCCTGCAGCCCCTAATGAAGACCACAGTGAGGCAGACTGTTTCCCTTCTGCCCATGGAGGTCCACAGTGAAGCAGATATCCACACTACAGTCAGTGGAGGATCCCACACCAGGTGTATGTGCCCTGGAGGAAGCTGCAACTCGGTGGAGAGCCACAGGGGAGCAGGGAAAAGTAGGAGGAGGAGGGAGTGACAGACAGGAGCTGTTACGGACTGACCCCACCCTTCCATTCCCCATGGTTGTACACTGCTCAGCATGAGAAGGAAGTTGAGTAGTGAGGAACGAAGCAGGAAAGTTTACCCTGGGAAAAAAGGTGAGTGGAGGGAAGGAGGATTGGTTTTTGTTTTGTTTCTGAATATCATATTTTTAATTGGCAATAAATTAAATTAGTCTTCCTCAAATAAGGTCTGTATTGGCTATGATGGCAGTTGGTGAATGATCTTGTCTTCATCTCAACCCACAAAATCTTTCATCTCACTGTCTCACCCATCCTGCTGAGGAGAGGAAGTGGAAAAGTGGGTGTGTGGGTACCTGGCAGCCAGCCAAGGTGAACTCACCCCAGTAAAGCTCAATATTTTGGTTTAAAAAAAAATATTGCAGATTTGACTGATCTGGTTCTATCTTTCTATGCAAATCGTTTCTTTAAGTGTTGTCATAGAAGACAAAAGCTAAATCATCCTCTTTTTTTTTTTTTTCCCCTGGGTGTCTCTTCTTCAGTATTCTGTAAACAGCTTGGTTTTCAATTACCCATGTGCCTGCACCTGGGGAGCTTCTCTGTTTCAGACCTCTGTTGACTCCTTCAAGTTATAGGGCAGAGAATCACATCTCCAGTCTTCTAATATCAGTGGGTTTTCTATATGCCACTTCAAAGGCTGAAAATTAAAAAAAAAAAAAATACTCTCTACTTTACTCTCTATCTTCCTTGATAAAAGAGCAGCTGTTATTTCACCAACCTGACTCTCCTGAGTGTAAAACATACTGGAAAGATATTGGAAAGTGCTTCTTTAAGGAATGCTCTTCTCTGCAAACTTTTTCTCAAGGGATACAAGAGAAGTAAAGAAGCTGTTAATGCTAAGCTTCTGAAATATTTCTGTAAGCAAAACATCTAAGAATAGTACAGCAATATTTGTAAGCCAAAAAGGCAATGTGTAATGGAGTGACTAGAACAGCCTCCCACAATTGAATATGTTATTTTACTAGCACAGTTGACATTTGTATGGTTGATGTCTTTTGGGTACAACCTGACCAAAAATTTTTAAATGGTAATTAATATAATTTGCACGTGTAAACAATCCCATTAAGATAAGTCCATTTCAGTGGATGAACACATACTTAGGTCTGTGCTGCAGCTGAACCTTGTTTAATAAAAAAGACACCTTTTCTTTATCTAAAGGTCATTTCGGCACCACTAATGGACACTTATTGTTATCAGGTGGTAAAAAAATGGGAAGGAGAAAGCAAGGAAATGATCATTACAGTTTAAACTACAAAGAAGATAGAAGGAATGTCAGCAGGATTGGGATGAAGCTAGTGCCATATGTGGAACCAACCAGTGCATCCAAAACATTTTTGCAACACTGATGAATACCCTGGCTATGTGGAGATTACAGTACAGAGAGAAGTTCCCATGGGGGTAAATTGGAGAAGACTGTATGCTGGGAAAGAAGCTCCATCAGAGAAAAGTTGCCTGGGGTAGGTGAAATGCATAAGCAGAAAGTGGTGTACTGAAAAGCTGTAGTTAAAGTCAGCAGTGGAATATTTTTGAAATGGTGTTTAAAGTTTTTCTCATGCAGCAATAGGTCACCCAAATTGAAAGAAAGGCTTCTGAGATCTGGTGCTGGGGATAAAGTGGTGAGAGAAATTCACCAAGCCGGAAAATTCTTGTGACAGCTTTCAGGGCCATTAAGAATTTGAGAATTTGAAATATACTCAATGTTGTTTGGCTGAAAAATTCACTGCAGAAAAAAAAAATCAGCCTATAACACTGTTCCATTCCACTGAAATGTCTCTGGTTTTGCTAATGCTTGCCTAATGTGTAGATGTGTTGTAGAGTAACCATTACTTCAATTATAAGACATAATAGAATGTCACTAATAGAGTTCTTAATGACATTTTTATGTTAGTATTTAGAATACTAGAATAAAGAAGAATACTTTTACAGTTACTTTCTGGACATCAGACTAAATTACAATAAGAAAATAACTAATTAAAGCTGTTGATCTGTTGATTTTGCTGTGCATTTTTCTATTAGTTTTCCTCATTCTAGCCCAGATCTTCTCTTTCACAGATTACCAGTCTGAAACAAGCATCTGCTTGGGGAGGGTCAGAAGAAGAAGCCAGATAGCAAAAAGGGGGAAGAAATTTAAATGCACCCAGTGATATAAGACACTGAATTGCCTTAGTCCATATTCACAATTCTTTAAATCTATGAAAACTTGTTTTACAGGTTCTTTGAGTAGTTGGAGGTGTGTTTCTCTGGCTGTCCAGCACTGAGCACATTGACATTGAACTCAGGGCTGAACTTGCTTGTGATTGTGGTTTTGATCCAGAAGTAAGAAGGTCTTCATGCAAAATCCTTTTAAATATTCAGTCAAGAGGAGAGAAAATGATAGTATACCCTAGTAACAGCCTGGGTAAATTGACACATTATATAGATATTCTCCAATTAGTGCTGAATATTAGATGCAGACATTGTCTGGAATTGTCTGGGACTTCTCACCCCACAGCAGAACATCCTAGACACTTGGATACAAAAACATCTGGTCCAAAATACTTTTAACTCTACATTATTTGGAAAAATAAATAATACATCTTTCAGAAATTGTATTACAGAATCCTATTAGAGAATTTTGTTCTATTTTCCTCTATTCCATCTTTTGAAGGCGTAAAATATTTAATCTAATATGTAGCTTTTGTGGCACATCTTTTTTGAATTACTTACTGTTGGATCCCAGAATATAATATTTTGCAGAGAGAGATTTGAGTGGTCTTTGCAGAAAGCTGTGGACTACAGAAGCTGAGAAAAACCCTCTTCATTGACCTCATCCCTGTGGATTTTTTCTGCCTTCTCCAGCAGGATCTGAAGAGACTCTTTGCATGATGGTATCACATGCCCTGCCCAAGCCAGAGAGTCCACACCCTGATCTCATCAAACCTATGCAGAAGATCTTTTGTGCTTTATCTCTCCCTTTGTGTTCCCTGAATCCTTGCATTCTGTAAACTCGAATACCTTTTTTCCTTTGTAATTCCCCCAAGATAAAATGGCTTTTCCCCTATGATGTGTGTGTAAGACCCCAAATTTGTTAATCTGGGTCTTCCCCTTATGTTATCCCCTGAAACCCCTATTTGTAATAATTGTAATAGTTACAACCCCTTGTTGAATATTGTCTCAGTTTAAAGAGACTGGAATGTTTTGCTAAGGAGGATGAGTTATGAGGTAGACCAAACTCTTCTCTCTCAGCAATTGTAAATCCGAAATTAAGAGGCTCCAATCAAGGAAGTGTGGAAAAAGGAAGAAATAACAACCCTTTATTGAAAGATATATGTATATTGTCAAAAACAGTAACAGAACACAAAACCAACTAAGCAATAATCCTGTACCCAGAAGTCCCCTTCAAAAAAGGAAACGGTCTGATACTTCTCTGTCCTCTGGCGCGAATCTAATCCCGGTTGGCAGGAGCGCTGTTGGATCACTGGAGGAGCAGAGTCTGCAGTGCTCGGTGTTGGTCAGCGGGGGCGCTGTTGGGCTCTGGCGGCCACCGCGTGGGGGGCCCCGGATCACAGGAGAAGCCAAAATGGAGATCTCCCCCCCACTGAGGAGGGGAAGGGGAGAAGGGGAAAGAGGGGCAGTTTCTTTACCACAGAACTCACGTTGTCTGTGGCTGGCTGCGGTTGGGACCCCCCCCTTTCCTTGACGAGCACAAACTCTCTGATGAATTCTGAGCAGATTCGGGCTGGAGACAGGGCAGTGTGAAGGCAAACCGAGGCCAGAGAGGAGCCAGATGACCAGGTCGAGAGCAAAACGGCCTCAAAGCTTGTCCAACACACACACACCCCTTGCCTCCGTTAAGGCAAAAAGTGAAGTGTCTCCAGTTTGTAAGGAGAGGAGGAGAAAAACTCTTCCCCCCTCCCTGCAGTTTTTTAGAAGGGCTATTAGCTGGGAATGCAGGTCTGCCAGCTAGTTCTTTTGTATAGTTAATTACCCCTTCCCCCTCTTTGTTCAACATCCTTCCCTTACAGTGGGATGGGGGAAAAGAAAATTTCTGCTTGGATTTTTAGAACCAGTAAACCTATGACAAATATGTAGACCCTAAACCCTTTGAATGTGAACTTGTAAGTCCAATAAACCATTCCAGTTTCTTACCTCCCTGGGATTGTCTTGGCTTTATTGATTTCCACACTTACGAGTTGCACAAAATTCCTGAGATGAAGAGTGATACAAGAGCATTTACATGCTCATTATCCGAACTCGGGCCCTAAGATGGAGGAGTTCTGCATTTTTCTATAGCATGTTGAGACAATGTATAACCAAAGGAGAATTTCAAACCCTGGAGTTTCTGTGTCATTTCAATAGTTCGCTCAGTCATCTGTTTGAGCAAACAGTTTGCCTAGATTTGTTAGATTTCTTTGCTATAGAATCTATATACTGTTATAGATAGAGTAACAGGTTCCTTAATCTTTTTATGGCAAAGAAGTAGTTCTTTTTAGAAATAGAAATAGCTTGATTTTTTCAAAGGCAAACTAACAGCAAACTCTTGAATTTAAACTATTGGCATTTCTACAACTGGATGTTGTAATATGTTTGAAGTTCTACAAATAGGCATTGTGCACTGACAAATACTATTACTAAACAGAAACTACACACATGCCATAAAATACTCTTTAAAGAGTATTTTATTATTTATTTATTCAATTATTCAATTATTTTCTTTTGTGATACAAAATATAAAAAATTGGCATTAATTTATTAATATTTCAGTCTGCTTAAATATCTTTCCCATTTATTATTAGAGCTGCTACGAAAAAGAATTCTAGAGGATAAAAAGATTTGTTCTGTTTTTATAAGGAATTCTCAATTTAGAACAACTTTTATTCTAATTAGTGTTGAACAAGTCTACAAAAATGCAATATGATGCCTTCTTTGTTTTGTCACATCGGTGGTAAATATTTGACTTTTTTTCTTGTACCTTTTATTATTTTTTTTTCCTTTACAAGCCCAAAAATTTATTGTACATCACCTGTAGTTGAAAAATACAGGCAGATGCTTTTCCTTTCCTTTGTCCATGCACATCAACTCACTGCATAGGAACGTTTGCCTTAGAAAATCAACTGGGGATACTTTCTGATTCCATGGATGATTCCATATGACTGTCACATATTGCTGTTAAGTGTTAATCTACTTAGTTTTATCAATAATTAGGAGTATTTTTTATATAATGAAGTCTTTCCCACATCCATCATAGTATTGTTTGAATTAATGTATTTGTCTTCTGTTTTCAGCTCTTCATATTTACTGATTTATTTTGTTCTTTACTCTTTCCTTCCCCTACTCTTCCCACTCATCAGAACACACTACATGTTCAGTAATAGCAGTGTTTATGTCAGCATTTAAGTGTTACTATTAGTTGTGTTGACATAATTGCTGTTGGAAGATAATCTTCATTAAACTTTTCATTCCAAACTCGCTAAACTTTACATTGAGGAGTGTAATTTTCCATAAATAATTGTTGTTAAATGACCATATTGGGATCTGTGATATGCATGTATCTCATTCTGTGTACTGTCTAACACAATCAAGCTTTTATTGCAAGTGTAGAAACAAGTAACTTCTGAAAAGCTTGGCATTATTGGCAAGTCATAATAATCTAGATGTAGATATAGATATATAGATATAATCTATATTTAGATATAATCTAGATGTTATTTTGTGAATTTTACCATAAAGCATAGGTTCAAACTGACATTGAAAATGACTGTATATTGAGACATCTACTGTTGTGATTTTGCATTTCTTAGTAATAAGGTGTTGCATGACATAGATTTTCTCTGTAGCCAAAGTTTATATATGACAATTTGACTTCTATTGCCACATAAATATGGAATATGTGCTTTCAATTATAATCCCTGTGAATAATCCACCATCCGAGTTTATTGTAGTGGAAAACTAGTCATCTTAACCATACAGGGGAAAGAAAACAGTTAACAGGGATGAGTCTTTTAATTTACCTTTACAGCTATGTTAAGCAGACACCTGCAACTGAGCTATTTGTGTAGGCCTCTTTTGTTATTAGTGGAGAGAAACAGGCTCTCAGTCTGTGATTCACAGAATCCTAAAGTAGATGTCTGTAGTTGGTCTCATAAATTCCATCCTCTACTGCCTATTGATCTCCATTGGATAGAAAAAAATCGAAAGTTTCTAGTAAATATGCAGTGGTCTTACAGACTTCCAAAGTTAGGTGAGATGTCTACTTACTTTATACCACTTACTTAAGTGCTGCGGTATAAATATATTATGTCACTTTACTTTTTTAGTGCTAATGATTTTCAGCTATTACAATACTTTTATTCTGTGCAAAATGTATCTCTGTTATACTCTGTACAGGGCTACATAACTGAACTATTTGATCTTACCCTAAAATGGTTATTTTTATAGCTCAGTCATACAAGTCCATAAAATATATTAATTTAAACAATTTATAGTTTGCATTATTTTGTGTAACCAAACAAACTAGAAAAATGAATTATTTTTTTTAACATCAAAATATTTCAACAATTCAGTGAATACTAATAAAAAAATATTAATTTCATATGAAAATACTCAAAAACTGGATGAAAAGCAAATATAATTTGGGGAAACTTCTCATTGGTACAAAATTACTAGAAAAATTATCTTTTGGATATAATTTATTTTCAATAGAAATTGTAACATTATGAAATCTTTTTATGAATTGTCATCTAGAAAAAGGAAGAATTTAACTTCGAAAGCATTGAAACAAAATGAAACACAGTAATTTTTCTGGGATATAAGTTTTCTGTGATATCAGAGTATATTTGCTTTTTCAGTAACCTGTCATCACTTTCTTTTTAAGACTTTTTCTTTAAAATCACATTTCCTTTTTTTTCGTTTTACAACTGTCTTTTTCCTTTTTTGCCAACTTATCTAAATTTCTCTGAATCGCAGGATCAGAGTGTACAAAAGAATTACCTGTTCTATTTCAGCTAGGACACTATCTTCAGCGAGCATTACAAATGTGATAGTAAAGCTTGTAAGGAGAAATTGTTTCTGTTTCCTTTATAAATAACAAGTAAGCTCACCAGTGGAATTAAAATCTTTAAAAGGAAAGTACAGTTTTTAGCCAACCTCATTCAATTGCAATAGACTTTTCAATACCTTCCTATTATATTTATGCCAATATCTTAAGCCATAAATCTTGGCAGCTGTTGTTATTTAAAGGCAAATCCTTCAATAGGAAATTAATATAAAATCATCTTAAAGAAGGAAGTGGTAAGGACTGTACAAAATTGACAGAATTCTAACTAAAAACTTTTTTCTCTAAAAATGTTTTCCTTTTAACAGACTTTCAGATTTTCAGGTGGAAAAAAAATAGGCCTTGGGTGTTTGTTTGACATGAGTGGAATTTACTGTGGGTAATTAATTATAAAAACCTCTCTATTGTCAAGAAAGATTCTAATATTCATATTTGTTTTTTTGCAAAGAAAAATAAAGATATGTATTTTAAGCACATATTTCAGTGTTCCTTTCTAGTTATTAACCAAGAACAGTCAGAAAATATCTGGTAAATGCATACTTAAAGTAGAATAATTAAGACATTAAATACACATATTAATGACGGAGTGATTTTCAACTTTCCTTGTGTCAGCACTTTTTGTTACTAATCTACTCAGTCTTCCAGTCCTAATAAAAACAAGCTAGATGAAGCAAGTAGCAAAGGCCTTGATATGAAACAATAACTTCAATCCCAGTTATAAACCCATATCAATATTTTCTACTATTTTTGCTATAAATACGTTTTCTTGTTACAATTTCAAAATGAGCGATCAGAGAAGAATTTACCAAAATTATCAGGTCATATTTACTCTCAATTAATTTAAGAATAAGCAAGGCATTAATTTTATTGTAACCCAGTGCTGGCACCAAAAGAAATACGAAATGAGAATGTATGATTATACGTATTGAACAATATTGACATGTACTCTAAAATTATGACAAATTTTGTTGATTTATTTAATTAGAAGTGAATTTTTATTTTGATCTTGCCCTTTCCATTACTTTTTAGTCGAACTATTTTTATCTTCACATTTACCCAGCCTTTAATTTTCAAAATGTCGAAACAAAGATGTCTTATTTGAGCACAGAAATAACACTGGTTGTAATTCAATATTGTTGCACACTTAAAATACTTCTATTAACAATACTGTTCTCATTCAGAAAAGTGTTTTTAAAATACTTTTGTTATTGAAGGATTTGTTAGTTGTTGTCTTGTACAGATTTCCTGATTGGTGCATAAATAAAACTAGTTTTCTAATGGAGATCTGAAAGTCAAACTGATATTTGATTTTTTTTTTTTTTTACCAATGGCAGTTCCCACTAAAAAAAGATATTTCCTTGGTTATTTTTTCATTGTCTTCCTTCCAGTATATCTATGTATGTTAGCAGCCTAAGTGAATTAAATGGGTTGTTCATGTACACATACATCACAGTTTGACCTTGAAATTGAATGTTAGATTGCAACATCACTGATGACCTACAGATAGAAAAAAGGCATGGCATATTGGGGAGGAAAGAGGAAAGGTGAGGCAAAGTCTAGTGAAATGAAGACATAAGAGAATGTTCTTCATAGTTGCATGAACTTTACAGAAACAAACATAGAACCTTGCTTTTTCCTTGAACTTGTGGTTATCCTTGACTGTCATCTTATAATTTAACTTTTTTTCTTTTGTTTTCTTTTTGCCTATACTTTCTAACTTGCTTATTTTCTGACATTGTTCAAGTATGAAGCAATGGCACTATATTTAAATAAGCTGTAATTCCACTTAAGACTGAAAATAACCTCCAGATGAATTCAGTTTTACAAAATTTTCATGGATGACAATTGAGCAGAAGCACAGAAAAAACCAAAAATTTCTCCCCTATTAATGAACACCCCTCTAAAACACCTCATTTATATTTCTTACTTCTATGCTGGAGAGGGCCTTTACTTTTCAGAACCTGGCCCTTACACTATAATTTGCACATCATGTTTTACTGAGAGTGCAAATATTATCACCCTCTAAGGTTACTTGCATTTGCATGCCCAAGTTGTATTGTAAAGTGACATGTAGCAGCATGTACTTTTTTGGCTGCCATTTCTTCATCTTGCATAATACATTTTTCTTATGTGAGAAGATGAGGCCCAGGAAAATTTTAAAGTTGGAGTGCACCTGTGGGATGACAGTGTGATAGACATCTGTGAAATAAATACAGACTTATGGTGAGCAGGTTCAGCTGCAACCCCTTAAAATGACATTTTATAATATGGAAGGCTTAAATGGTAGACTGTTGAACAATCACAGAAAAACATTACGTCATGTAAAACTGTGATACAAGAGGAAAAATGACAACAGTGTGCAAAGCTGCAGCTGATCCTGCTTGCCATATGGTATGTAACTCACTGTAATAACACATTGCCTCAGTAAGTGCCCTTAAATATCAGGGAGTGAATAAGGCATTACCCAGATTGCAAAAGGAATTTATAATCATATACGTTAAGATCTTTTTACTTTCAGAAATTATTCTACTCTTACATTAACAGAATACTCTTTAAAAATGCATATATCTTAGAATATTCCCACAACTAAATAATTTAAAATCTGGTTGTTCAAATGATTAAAAGCAAGGCTTCCTTAGTCAATATAAACCAAAAAAGCCCCAAACCATGAACAAATAGTTGCTATAATTTCTCTCTCTTTTCCCTTTCAGAATATTGTGATTTTCACAGAAATGTAATTTTCATATGTTTATATACTTTTCTGAGAGTATTCTGTTCTTAGTGATCCTGATGAGAAACTAGATAGCTCAAGTTGTTTGAAAGATGATAATTTGGTCTTTATTGCAAATGTAGGGTAAACTGTTTGACTGTTCATTAATTCTCACAAGGCAATATCTAGAGAGCCCTCAATGCAAGTTTCAAGGAGCAGTTTTGGAATAAACAGAGGAAGTACTTTGTCATATCACGCCTGTAATTAAATTGTGGAACTCATTGCCACAAGATGTTTCTGGAGCCAACAGTGTAATTAGATTCTTAAAAGGACTGAGGTCAGCCCCATTTTCTCTATTGAACACAGAAGTCTGGAGCCTTCATCTCAGGTAGTCCCTCAGGCTCTTATTGCTGCAAGAGCATGCCAGGAGAAAGGACCACTCCAGGCATACCTGTTCCCCATACTCATGACTGTTAGAGGAATGCTGGGCCTAGTGAATCCTTGTCCTGATTTAATCTACTATTTTATGGTAGTATTTACATTGGAATAAATTCAGGTCCAGCATTGTGTTAGTTATTTCCTGTGTCTTTTACTGGATACCAACACATGGAAAAAAAAGAAAAAACAAAACCCTGATTTTTTGTTTGTTTTCTCTTATTTTTTTTCTTTTCTTTTTTTTTTTTCCCCTGTCCTTGGAAAAATAAAAAGTAAGCTGAGTTTGAGGCAAACATGAATCATGATATCATTTATTCTTTTAAGAATGGGTGAGTTTTTAGAGATAAGCAAGTCGCTTTCTATTCTGACAGGCTATAAGGGATAAATTTGGTCCTTTTTTGATTATGTGAATAAAGGATTGTTTTGACATTGTTTTCTGATTTTAATATCTTCTTCATATACTCTGCACTTCATTTGTGTGCTGGAACCATCTCTGTCCTATGGAATCATGAACAGATGATAGGAAGTTAAATATATTTTTTTACCATTTGCAGTTTCTAAGATCTTCCCTGACAGGAAAGTGTTTTTCCATCATAACTTTGTGAGAAATCAACACTTCTCCTAATTTTATAGCCAGTGTTTCTGGCAGTATGTTGTACTTGAGCGAAAATCTTACTGGTTTATCTGTAGAATTCTTTAGTACCTTTGTGACATAGCAAGTGTGGCAAATCAGCTAATATGTACCACTAAGAAAAATCCTGCAGTGACAGAGAAAAAAGCAACTTGACTATACAAGTTTTTCTTTATAAATTATACAAAGTAATCATTCCTTATGTGTCACTTAAGGAAGCAAAAGTGGGTTGAGGTTAGGATCTGAGATCTTATGAGAACGTACTCAGTGAGACATGTTCAGCACACGTCATCACTTTTGAGGTGGTTCCTACAGCATGATTTCTTTTTAGCTCTTTGGTAGATTTTTCATTTTTGTTTTTAGCTTCACAAGCTAGTAGAGTATACACCAACAAAAAATAGATCTCAGTGTGGGGAAATTTGTGGGTAAAAAGACTTCCTTGCTATTTTTCCAACAACTTTGACCTTATGCACACGAGTCAGGACATTGTTTTTATTCTACTGACTGACAGATCCAACTTTTTTTATGAGACTTCTTGTAGTCAATAAACGTCCTAATTCGTCTCTTCACACTTTTCATGTCTTTCTTCACTGTGTGGTTTGTGGGAACTTCACTCATTTCAGCTTTTTCCCACAGCTTTTGTGACCCTGAAAATTTTCTCTGATCAGTTTGTAGGATTATATTTTTCTACAAGCTATTTCCTCTGAAATGACAGGTCTCCTCTGCCAACATTTCTGTCATCACTAATAAAGCATAACATTGGAGAATGCCCTTCTGATTTTTCCTGTTGCCCTTTTCCACAGTTTACTATAGTATCATTTGTTGCCTCTCTGTGTTCTTCCTCAGTAATGCACTGACTGAGCCAGAACAACTGACTTGATGGTTTCATCATCTGGGATTGCAGACCTGTCTTTTCAGTCACAGTACTTGTCGTATCCGGGGATCAGGGTCAATATCAGTCCTTGGCAGAGTTTTTACATTTCAGGGTACTATCTTGTCTGCCTGATTTACTGATAGTTTCTCAGGAGCTGACAAGAGTGAGCTTCAAGTACATTTTTTTCAGCTGTAACGTTGGAAGAAAATGTTAGTCAGAGCAAGCAGATTATCTAAACAGAGCCTGATGAGTCTGTGTCCCTGCTCATTGATCTTTCTTAATCCACGTTTGCTTAATTCATTCTAATCCATGACCTTTGCCCCCACTTTAGCTTTGCAGTGCCCTACATTGAGCAGCGCATTCTGCCTCAGCAAAGTATCAGTGCATTCTCCAGGATATTATCATCCTTGGCCATTGTCAAAGAGAGGGGACCTGGACAGCAGACAGGTTAACTGGCATTTCTTTACAGAAGATTAAAATAATAAGAGCTGTAAAAGGATTATATCTCATTGAGATTAGTATTCTGTTCCTATCTAGGGGTGTCAATGCTTTCTTGTGTTTTAAACATCATCTTTAAAATGATAAAATCAATGGCACCTGAGTGGTAGAACATAGCTAATGTGTCAGCTGTTATATTTTAGTATTATACAGTGGCTTTGTGATAGCAATATCATCACAAGTGAGACATTCAGCTCATAGGTTGTAATGGAGAAGTTTGTGAAACATATAGTGAAAGCTGGATGCTTTGATGATATGAAAGTGCTATTTTCCTGAAAAAGTAAAAGACAGATATATATAACTTTGTATTTTTTTCTAGATTCCACCAATGAACATAGAGTAGCTTTTCCATTACTAAGTGTCTCCCATATTAGGACATAACAGTAAAATATAGAGCGATATTATATAAATCTTTTTCAGCTGACCTTCCCCTCTGGAATTGCAGATAATTTTCAGTCCAGAGTATAACTGTGAGTCAATACATACAGATGACTTAAAGCCAGAAAAATTTCTCTTGTTTATTTTTATTTTACTTTTTTTTTTTTTTTAACTTGATAGACATTCTTTGTATGTTTTAACATCCATTTGGGATATGCTCCTAGGAATCTCATTTATAAATTATATACTTTCCTGCCTGTCTTCATTTGCAGCAGTATATCATATACAAAATGACTGTGCAGCTTTGAGCCTCTCTAGTGTACTTTAAACATGTATTAACTTATGCATCTTTAAGTCCATTGAACTTATTTAGAATGAGACTGGGCCAACGTAAATTGAAATGGAGGATTAGAAGAAACAGAGGTAGAGCCAGAACAAAGGAGCATCAAAAGTAGATAAAAATGTTAGACAAAATGGTTCTGAAAAGTTACATGCAAGGACTGCAAGCCCTTGGGTAGTTGCACAGTAACTTGAACACACAGTAGTTCATGTAGCAAATGGAAAATGACACTTGCCAGAATCTGACCTTGATAGAAATATTTAAGTAATATTTCTAGTATGATCAAATAACTTCCTCATTATTTTAGGCAGTAAGAGGTTTTCCAGAAAGCTCTGTCTGCTAGTTGTTATTATGCTCTCTATTTTCATAAATGGAAGGACAGGAGTATTGGAAATGTATTGCATTTAATTTTTAACCTTTTTATCTAAGTTCTTGTTTGGTCTGCACTACATGAGTATCTGAGCAGCTTACAAATATGAATTACTTTACTTTTCCAGGGAAACATAGTTATTGTTGTAAGAGAGAAAATGTAGAAAACTGAGGCATAAAGAAACTGAAAGTAAGATCTTTAGAGGTATTTAGGAATCTAGAAAACAAACTTGGTGGAACTGAGGTGTTTCAGTCTCAGAAAATGGCAGGATAGCAGATTCTAAGTTTTCTGCATTTAAGATAAATTATTTTTTTAATTTAATATCCTGCTACTATACATGCCAAGGAGATTCACCAGATTGTTTGGATGGGCGGAAAGCATATGCAAGATTTACAACTAATATTTAGTCTGGCACAGATCACAGTAGTCACACATGTAGATGCTTGTGTCCTGTATCCTAAAGGTTAAATCACTCCTCCAAGAAGCAAGTCCTCTGCCATGTTAGCCTAGAGAACCCCTAACCCTGCTGCCTGGAAAAGGAGGAGCTAGGTGATCAATGTGGGCATCCCTTACCACTAAGCCTCTTGTGTATTTTATACTCAAGAATAGAAGCATCATAGGACCAGAATAAAAGTAAGAGAGAAGAAACATGGGCATGCATTCTTATTTTTATAATCCTAGGCACTGTGAGAATAAGCCTGGTTTTTAGCTTCTTTCCCCTGGACTTCTTCAGCATTCAATTCATTGAGATCTAATGTAAAATTTATAAAAACAGCAAAATCAGGTTTTATAATTACTGTCTCTCAGTCTATGCTCTGGCCTTTAAACTGCAATATAAGATTTCCCCTTGACTCATTTCTTTCCCTCATGATTTTTGTAACCTTGGCTAAATATTGGCTGTATCTCAGCAGCTGGTATGATGGAGTCCCTTTCTTGTTTTGCACCTCCACATGTTCTGTAATCTGAAAGGTACGATCTGTATTGCTTGGATAAAAGTAATATGACCCCTTTCCTCCATTACCTTCTGTGGCTGCTGCATCACCTTCTGACTCTGGTTTGGGGTTTTTTTGTTTAGTTGGGATTTTTTTGTTCATTTTTTTTTTCACCTGAAACACCTGTCATTACTATGAACTGCAATTGCCATGCAAGGAGAGATGTAAAGAGAAGCAAGAGTGAGAGTTGTAGCACCTACTCACCTCACTTAGGTACCCAACCATCTATAGCTATTTAAAATGAAGGACTTATATATTAAGACTGGAGTTTCTTTAGGTTTTTCTGTAGTTAGTACAGCAAAAAAGGCTTCCCCCAGAGACAATTTCTCTCTCTGGAGAGAGTGAAGGAGTCCTGAGAGACTGTATATTCAACTCCTTAAAACAAATTTTAAAATTTTAAAAATAAAAACAGAATTTTGAAGTTTATTAGACATTTCAGTCTAGGTGAGGTGAATTCTACGCATATTAAAAAAAGGCTCTTGACTTTGTTTCATATTTATAGTCTAATAATTATCCTACTAATGATCCTTATAGAAATGTCAGATTTCAGTGGGTTTCTTGGAGTTCACTATGGTTATTTATGTATCAAGAAATTTCTTTCTCTTGCTCAGTTTTGGTCTTAGTGTACTGACTGCCCATGGTTTATAACTGTTTATTCCCAAGTTCTCTTCTGACCCAAGCTTCCCTCCTAAATTAAATCCAAGAATGCTTCAGTGGATTGCACATCCCAACAACTGTTTTTAGTAGACTTTACAAATTAGAGGGGGTTTTGTCCCCCCGACCTGAGAAGTCCATTATTGTCTACCATGCTGGGGAACTTCCTACGCTCCCGTGTCCTTTGTCACTGCCTCAAAATATATGACATATGGCCACATTTTCATGCTATAAAAAAAATTTCAAGTGAGCTAAAACACAACTCTCTCATTATTTTAGACAAATTAATTTAAAGTCCTTTCCTTGACCCTCCCATCAATAATTGTATATATGCACATACATACACACACTCACAGTCAGATCAACAAAAATATAAATATGTATTTATGTACACACTGTATATATATATATATATATATATATATATATATTTAAAAACGGACCATTGTATAAACCATACAAGGCCCAGAAAGGATCTATACCCAAGAATTGCTCATGCAAATACAACTGATCTACCCTAGAGGAGACTATTTCTGAGGCTGACTGCCAAGCTTCCCTCCCTGGGGTGGGAGGGAAATCAGATGTAGTCTGATTTACTACAAATTGTACCAACAACTTTTCTATACGAGAATATATTGCATGTCACTAGGCTGTTCTTTTTATTTCATGTATCTTTCTCATTATTTTACTGTAAACTTTTAGGTTAGGACTTATTTTTACAATAGGCTTGTAGAGCCTCTTTCCATTAAGTAAGACTAAAAAAGTAATGCATTTTAGTGTCCCAACTAAATAATCTGTTTTAATTAGCCAAAAGAAATATATGTGTAGTGTGTTATGCATAATGTATTTGAGGGGAAAATTTTTTTAAAAGATTCAAAGGCTAGAAAGTGCCTTTTTTTTATATAATCCCAGGAGAAAATGTGTGTAATAATTCATTGTATACAATCTAATTCACAATTATTTCTTTTAAAAGATCTTTATGGATATATACATACATTGGACTTGAATCCCCTTAGAGCTGAGGAAATCCAACTTTTTAATGGATTTCTTTTGAGCATACTGGAGCCATAACTTAAAATTTTGCATTCTGAGCAAGAACAAGCGCAAGAACAAATGAAGGCAAACAATTAAATTTGCAATAAAGTTAAAAACATGAGATACCTCTTCTCTCTGCATATCCTTTGGAAAATATTAGCTAATTATGTTTAACACAGAATGAGAACATAATTCCCACTGTTTTGACAAGTAACAAATTGCATATTATCACCTTGTAAATAATATTATTAAAAACAGTTGTCCTTGTCTGTAGTTTCTTCTTTGTAAGAACAAAATTAATTTGAGGCCTGTCATTCAAAAGATGTGTCTTAGAATATCAAAGCAGCAGTTTGAAGATACTGAAAACTGAAAATCCGCTACACCCTCTGCACAGAGGGAGAAATACGGTGCTGTAATAAGAAGATAAAAGGAAATGTATGAGAAGTCTATGGTAGCAGCATGATCCCTTGTGATAATCAGATTTTCAGTCATGATTAATTTGACTCAGTCATTCTATTAATAATATTATCCTGACTATAATCTAAGCATAATATTGGTTTCCATTGGGAAATATAAATTGTACATTATTAAGCATTTTTAATTTTTTTTATCAGTTGACTAATTAAACTGAATTGCTTACCTTTTTTTCTTAAAAAATTCTATGCAGAGATTAATTTTAATACTTTGTATTTAAACACATCATCTTTCATCCAAAGGTCCAAAGGTGCTTCACCATACAAATATTAATTTGTACTCTATGAATGATCTCACAGCAGTCCAATGAGCTGTATTACTAGCTGTTATTTTTTAATGCTCTTTTTTTAAAGTAAAATGTTCACATCCTTCAGCAGGATATAATAACATGAACATCTACATGTTTGCAGAGTCATTTTCAAGTCAAGGGACAGCACTTGCTGGTAGCACAAAGATTAGATCCATGAAGTGACCTTATTGAAAGATAATAACTCACATTAAAAGTAGGAAAGCTTTTTTCCATTAACTTCAAAGGGGTCAGGTTTTCACCTAATAGTGCATAATGGTAGAAGCGTCAGAGACAGATGTAAAAAGGGAACAGTCAAAAATCATCAGGTATTCTCTACACCAGTGAGATGCAGAATGTACTCGCACAGAAGTTTGATATGTATGTTTAGTTCTTAACTTTTGTTTTCTGTTAAACATTATGTGTGTAAGAGCATTGCTTCCTTCAAATGTGAGGCCAGACCAAATGCTGGATCAGTTTTGTTCCCTAAAGCTAAGATGCAACACAGCGGTAAGAACTACTTTCACTGGGATGATGCAGTGGAGATTTCTGTTTATTACATGTCATTTTAACCACACTTCAGGATTGATGTGCAGTCAAATGAGTCATGATAGCAAGCGTGACTACAGGAGGTAAATATACTGCTCCCATACATGGCAATTGCCTTATTATGTTCAGGCTCTTTAAAAAAGACAGGGCTAAATTTTACTTTTCTTTAAACAAAGATGAATTCCAGAGTAATTTATTTTTCACTTTTTAATTCAGATTTAAACTCAGATAACTGAAACCAGAATGTGGACTTTGTAGTTATGGGTAAAACTATTTAAAAATGTGCTATAATTGTAAAGGATACAGTAAAACCAAACACGATGATCTGTACTTGGACTTTGTATTAATCAGATCTATGTACAGAGACAGAGCACGCCTGCAGGGCTGTGGTCTTATTGGCATCATGGAGACATGGTGGGATGGCTTCTATGACTGGAGTGTTGGAATGGAAGGATACAGGCTTTTTAGGAAGGATAGGCAGGTGAGGTGAAGAGGGGGTGTTGCTGTCTACGTCGATGACCAGCCAGAGTGCATAGAGTTCTTTCTGGGAGTGGATGAGAAGCTAAGAGCTTATGAGTCAGGATTAAAGGGAGAGAAGGGAGAGGTGAAGTTATAATGGGAGTCTGCTACAAGCCCTCTGACCAGGAAGACTGAGCAGATATGCCCCTCTGTAGATAAATAGGAGCAGCCTCACGTTGACAATTCCTAGTCTATGTGGGTAACTTCTACCACCTCAATGTCTGTTGAAAGGACAACACAGCAGGGTGTAAGCAATCCAGGAGGTTCTTAAAATGCCTTGATGCCTTCCTTCTCCAAGTGATAGAGGAGCCACTGAGGAAAGGTGCTATACAGGACCTTATTCTCACCATCAAGGAGGGGCTGGTGGGGAATGTAAAGCTCAAGGGAAGCCTTGGCTGGAGTGACCATAAAATGGTGGAGTTTAAGATCCTTACAGCAGTGAGGAGGATGTGCAGCAAGCTGACTGCCTGTCAGCCTCACCTTCATCCCTGGTAAGGTGATGGAATAACTCATCCTGGATGTCATCTCTAAGCATGTGGAGGAAAAGAAGGCTAGATGAGTAGACAATGAGGTGGACTGAGAACTGGCTGAATGGCAGAGATCAGAGGGTTGTGATCAGTGACAGAGTCTAGTTGGAGGCCTGTAAGTAGCGGTGTTCCCCAGGGTTCAGTACTGCATCCAGTATAGTTCAACTTATTCATCAAAGATCTGGATGAAGGGACAGAGTGCACCCTCAGCAAGTTTGCAGATGATACAGAGCTGGGAAGAGTGGCTTACACACCAGAAGGTTGTGCTGCCATTCGGTGAGACTTGGACAGGCTGGAGAGTTGGGCAGAGAGGAACCTAATGAAGCTCAACAAAGGCAAATGCAGGGTCCTGTATCTGGTGAAGAATAACCCCATGCACGAATATAGTCTGGGGGCTGACCTGCTGGAAAGCAGTTTTGGGGAGAAGGATCTGGGGATTCTGGTGGACAAAAAGGTGTCCATGAGCCTACAGTGTGCCCTTATGACCAAGAAGGCCAATGTTGTCTAGGGTGCCTCAGGGAGAGCATTTCCAGCAGGTTGTGGGAGGTGATCCTACCCCTCTAGTCATCCGTGGTGAGGCCACATCTGGAGTACTATATCCAGTTCTGGGCTCCCCAGTTCAAGAAGGACAAGGAGTTACTGAGGAGAGTCCACCAGAGGGCTCTGAAGATGATTAGGGGACTGGAGCTTCTCCCTCAGGCTGAAGGAGCTGGGCGTGTTTAGCCTGGAGAAGAGACAACTGAGAGGGAATCCTATCAATGCATATAAATATCCTAAGGGTGGATGTCAAGAGGATGGGACTAAACTCTCTTCAATGATGCCCAGGGACAGGAGAAGGGGAAACAGGCAGAATCTTAAACACAGGAAGTGCCATCTGAATATAAGGAAAAAATTCTTTACCATGAGGGTGGCAGAACACTGGAACAGGCTGCTCAGAGTGGTTGTAGATTCTCCTTCTCTGAAGATATTCAAAACCGGTGTGGACATGGTCCTGTGCAACCTGCTGTAGGACGACCCTGCTTTATCAGGGAAGGTGGACTAGATGATCTCCAGAGGCCCTTTCCAATCCCAGCCATTCTGCGTGAATCTGTGTGAAATACATGACTGCGAAAAGAAGCGTGTATACCTGAAACAAGGTCCTTGGATACAGTGCTTACCTTACCATAGGGTATTGCTTAAGGATCTCTGAAATCACGGATAAGGTGCTTGGCAACTCAAAAGACTGAGTCAATTATGTTAAAAAAAAAGGCAGTGGAACACTCATAAAGTGCATGTAACAGCTGCATGAAATGGCAATATGCTATTATTACAAGGAAAATAAAATGGATCATTATAAAGGAAACATGCAGAGGCTTGTTATCAGCAGAACAATTGTTATGTATTCAGCAATCAGAAACACCCACTTGGAAATCCTTAACAAAATGCTTAACATTTTATAAATAGAATTTCCAGGGAATTTAGAGATCAATACAACTGTCTAGCCACCTTCCACCTGTCTGGAACTGCCTTCCAATAAGAGTAACAGAGGAAAACAATTTAAGTAGCTTTGAAGTGGAGCTTAATACATTTTTGAATGGGATTATAGGATGCAGGAAATACCTATTAGAGCAGGGGATATGAATCAGTGGCTTGGGAGGCCTTTCAGTATCACATCTTGTGTTCCAAAAACTAACTTTGTTTTCTTGTCTCCTGTAAGCACAGATTCATCACAGAAGACAGGTTTCAACAAAACATCATATTGTTAAGAAGTTGTTCTAGCTAGTAGTGTTGTTTGATGAACATTTAACCTTCAAGTAATTCTAATATTAACCCTGTATTAGTGGAGTAGGAATCCATGCTTCATGAGTCAGTATTTGTAGTCAGCAGTAGAAGTGTCTAAAATCAATAACTAACATGCACCAGGGCCTTACATGGAATTAGGAACAGTGTGAAAACAGCAGTTGCTCTTCAATATGCCTGTGCCAACTGAGATCAGATGAAATTTGAACATTTTTTTTCCTTTGGTCACTAGAATTTATATATACAGGCCTATTAGAAAATTAATAATTTTTGGATTTAAATCCCTGTTTATTCATCTGCCTTACGTGCACCTCTAAGGAATATCTACACACAGAAAGAGGAGAAGAAGCAAGTGGGGATCCATGGGAATTCTTCCTATTCTAGGTGAAGAATGGGGTAAAAACAATCATTGCAAATTCTCCTTGGCTGATGTGCTGCAAGTTTCTCATTATGGTAATTAGTAGCGCATGAACACTGTTAGACTTTGCTGCATGTTATATCTCTTAATGCTCACTATTTACTGTAGTGCCCAGAGGCCCTAATAGGAACACTGAGCCAATGCAGCACAGATTGGAGGCTGACAGGGCAGTAGGAGGAAATGTCACTGCTGATCTTTAAAGGGACTCAAGGATTTCTTGCTCCTCTCTGTCTCCCATAGGCGCTGCAACTACTGAGATGGAGCAAAGCTATCACCCTTGCTGGACTCAACGGTTGTGTGCATATGGTGCTGCACTTGGGAACTTTGAACTGTCTGTGGCATGTGAGTCCTTTCCTTACACCGTCCATAATAAATAAGCAGTCATTCTTGAAATGAACCTCATAAAGGATGATACTACATTGTTTCACAGAATTGGAGTACTGTCAAAACCACTTTTTCTTTCCTCATCTAATTCTAAATGTTTCAATTGTCATTCAGAAGCAGGTCACCTATATGTAAATGTGACCCTTATTATATTGCCAAGAACAGAGAGACTTAGGACAATCTGTGTTGAAGAGGTTGATTGCACAAGTTTAGGCTGCCTGAGGGCTGTTACTTACCAATTTTTCTAAAACTTAGGGGAAGAGAAGACTGTATACTAAAACTGATTCATTCTACTTACCTTATTTTTCTTTTTATATCTTCTGAACAGTCCCCAAATTCTCTGTCCACTGTTGTTTAGTAACTATTAGAAGTATTCACCAAAATATTATTCTGAAATGATTGATGTATACATCACATAAGTCAGAGAAACTATCAATCAAATGCCTGGCTAAAGATTAGAAAACTGTTTATCTCTCAATCTTAGTTAATTGAGACTTCACATCTAAGCTTTTGCTTTGTACTCCAATACAACTGTTAGAAGTTAATCTTTTAAGTCTAACTATTCACATAGCCTCTCCTTATGTCAAGGAGACAGAAAGCATCATCAAAGATTTATCTCATTCATACCAGACATTTAAGATGTTTCAGATAAACTATGCTCATGAGGTTCCTTTTTCTTCTCATAGGTCTGGACTCAGTAGGCCACTATGTCTAATGTTAAAATATGTAGGTTAGATGAAATGAATTGCACAGTATAAAGAGGTGGAATATGATTCAAATGCTTCACCCAATAAGGGATTACAAATAAAATTCTGGGATTTAAAGGCAAGAGTTGCCCAGATTCTAACAAGCAGATGGTTGGCATTTTAATGTAAATGTAATATAAAGAAATAGTAGTCAAAAATACTGGTGTGTAGCCTGTGCAAATTGTGATTCAGCAGATAGACCTAAAGAGTCAGTAATAAGAAATTATGTATCTGATAAAATTGTCAGCTTAATAGATGAAATAATGTAGAGTGAGAATTTCTGTGTGCATAAAATTTTCTGTTTCTAGAATTATATGCTCCCGAAATGACAGAATAAATGTTATTAGGATGTTGGTTGCACAGCTACTATTGCTGCAATTGTAAACTACAAAAAAACAGACCAAACAAAAAACCCACCACCAAATGCACAAATATCTGGTAGTAGGTAGTTTTAATTACCACTTTGTGTATTTATGCTTTTATTTAAAATGTACTCATTTTATCATCACACGCCTTTATGCTGTCAATTCAGAACTGATCATTCAAACTCAGAAAATCCTCCTTGAAATGTGTATGCCACATGGTAATCCTATCTGAACATATTTAATGAAGAAAAATGTTCAATTTGGAACGTATGCTATGAAGTTAGCTGCTTTTTCTATGCTGTGTAATACCTTAAAAATGCACCTTAACACTTCTATCTGATTAACATGAATGATTCAATAAAAACACCTCAACTGCATAGAAACTGGAGACGATATAGCCTAACCCAGCTGTCATGCAATTTATAAATACAGAAGCAACTACCCACATCTGTTCTCCTATTTTCTTTTTTTCAATTTAAGAGGGAAATTGACCTTACAATCTTCAACGTGACTTCAGGTCATTGTTATTAGTGATGAGAAAATGCTGTGTTCTTCTTTTGACTGAGTTTGGCAAAGCTCCCAGATATTTTACAATCATAGTGTAAAAGCTCTGTAATGCTGTACAGAATTTTATTTTTTTCAGTTTTAGACATTTGTTGTAATAGTCTGTACAGCTGGCAAATAAAAATCTTTTTGCAGGAAGTCTGGGGCTTTTTTTCTGTTAAAATGATATTTCTCCTTTGAAACCCTGAATTCTAAAATAACTTGGCTGAAATAAATATGTTACTAGGTGTTTCTTTTAGGCAAAGCAGTTAGTAATTTCCATTTAGGGAGTATGGGTAAGGGAGCAGTATTATTATTATTTTTCAAGTTTCAGGAAGAACAAATATTTGTGTGTAAAATTAGAGTTGGCTTGAGGCTTATTCTCAAGAAAGCATGGATGCATAAACACAGAGTTATGGAACTTTCCATTCTCCCTACATGAAGGAAAGAGAAAATCCAGATTTTTGCAGCATAATTTCCATTAACTACAGTATTATTCATGCATAATCCTGTTTAAATTTTTTGATGTCTAAGTTAAAAAAATCAACACTTAAGTACCCCAATAAAATAATTATAATTTAGCAGCATCCAGTGGATCTCTACAGGAACTTGTTTGACTTCTTATCTTCTATGTGCAGGAGTTCAGGACCCATGCAATAAGTCTTGATGTTTAATATAATGAGCAGCCTGTAATAACTAAAGTAAAAATTGATGAATGTGTTTGTATTCAGACGGGATAAAAAGATGCCAGGTTTGGGGGCTATGTTTTTGTCTCCACTTTTTGAAACAGTTCTGTCTCACGTGATATTAAGAGACAAAGATATGTCTCCCGTAACAGCTGGTTAATATAGCACACACACATGATTTTTGAACTGGAACCGAGGTTGAGATTTCTGCTTTTTCTCAACACTTAGATGAGAGAATCATGCTTAGAAACTTTCTTGGGTAAAACGAATATTTAGTGATGCTGAAAGAAGACAAACAACCCTTGCAAGAAGAAAAGTATTCTTTATCTTTCCATTAAAACGGATTGTTGTTTAGTAATTTAGTAATTTAGTAATGAGCAATTTTGATAATTTTGAGCAGAAATACAATACAAAACCAAGTATGTAATCCAAACTGATTATTTTGCAAGATCTCACCAATTTCTTTAGAAAACTAATTCAGATGTGTTAAGCTACTTCAGATGTCACAGCATTCCTTCATTTGTCCCTCTAGGAAGAGGGGAGGAGAGTAAGACACGCTGCAGATATTGAGGAAAGCAGATTCATTTGCCACAGTCAAATTTTTATGGCTTTTTTTTTAACCAGCCTTCTTTAAGAAAGGCTGGAAAAACAGGTAGGCTTCATGGCATAATTTTAAGACTTAGCAAATTCAGTGCTGTTGAACTGTAGAGGTAGCAAGATCAAGGACACTTTGTTGAAAAAAATCTGCAGAGTCATCACAACTAGTCATCTCCCATTATAAAATAGAATTACCACCTATCTAAAATGTGGACTTATTCCAAGGAAGCAGAAGTTTTCTTGGTGTCATCTAGGAACTTATCATATGTGTTTAGTGGGGGAGTGGGAGAAAGAATATTTATTACCCAGTTATTTACCAGGAAATGTTTATTATAGTCATGAAATGTAGTAGTATAGATAATTCCTTAAAATTGAAAAGATCTTAAAACTCTAGAATGAGGCTTTATTTTGCAAAATGAATAGATGACTGAATATGCAGTGCACAGTACCACCATTAGCTGTTATTTAATAAGCAAATATAGGCTCTAACTTAAGATTTACTTTGGTTTAGGTGCCATAGCAATTTTTCTAATTAACTAAGTGCCTGCAGCTAATTTGTTTTATTTTTGTTGTCTGTTTATAGTGAAATGATTGTTTTCCACAGATAGCAGAAATAAGCAGTTCTGTGCAAAATGAAATATTTGTAGTACTAAGGTAGTGACATAATGTAGAGAAATAGAGGCCTAGTACAAGAGCAGAGGGCTTGAGAAGTAGGGGCACAGCATTTGGCATAGGGATGGGCATGAGGTGATAGGGGATGGGTCACAGGAGGCCACTTCAGACCACATGGTAATAAACTCACTTGTGGTCAGTTACAGAAATGCAGATCTAGGCAGAACTGGTTTTAGGGATTAAAAAAAATAGTATCTAGCTATGCGAAAAGAGTATCACATAAGTAAATTTAGATGAAAGGTGGAGATGCAGTCCAACAAAAAACCTATGGAGTTGTAAAAGCAAGTTAGCAAATACAAAAGTGACGCTAAGTGAACCATAAAGTGAAAAAGAAGAAACCATCAACGCAAACATCATATATTTGTGTCCTTCACACTGAAGGACTCCAGATGCTGATAATCACCATAAAAATACCCCCACACATCCTCCAAGAAATTAAGCACTGATCCTAAGATCCAAGGAGCAGGGAAAGAGTGAGCGTAACCCCAGAAAAGGGGATAGAAACAAAGTGCAAGTTCAGCAATTTTAATTGCATTGTTATTCTGGCTTTTTCTATTTCAATTAAATAATGACTAGACTGTTAAGATTTCAATTATAGTAAGTTCTTGGGTTTATATTTATGTAAGGTTTGCGTGCTCTTTACACATAAAGATTTTGAATATAACAGACACTGATTGTGGTGAAGTAGAAGGAGGTAAAGCAACAATTTAGAAAAGTCAGAACCAGACCTGTTCCGTATGGTCTTCATTGTACTACTACTGTTTTGGACAGCCAGCTTAAATTTTCGGAGTCAGAAATAATGTTTCTAAAATGCTTTACTTGCATACTAATCTTTCCTTTTACCATTCTTGTACTGGAAAGCAAAGGGAAAAAAAAACCCACCATAACATAAAAAGTGCAATTATATTACTTAGCATTTTCACAGAGTCATAGATATATAGATTTCAATTGTTTAGCCATAAAGAGCTGGTTGCTTGGGCAACCTAATGGGTTTTAAATTCAGATTCCTTCATTTTGCAACAAATATTCTGTGTAATCCAGAAATAGTCACAAGTATTTCATTGTCCATCTGTTAACTTTATTTCATACCAAGCCTGACAGAGTTCAAGAAGTGTTTGGATGATACTCTCAGATACATGGTGTGACTCTTGGGGGTGGTCTGTGTGGGGCTAATGGTTGGACTTGATGGTCCTTGTGAGTCCCTTCCAATTCAGCAGATTCTGTGATTCTGTGATCCCACCTTTGTCCCTGTTATTTTTTTTCCTTCAGATCTATGGCAGTGGGGTTTTTTTGTTTGTTTGTTGTGTTTGTTTTGGGATTTTTGTTTTGGTTTTTTTTGTTGGTTTGTTTTTTTGTTTGGTTGGCTATGGTGGTTTTTCTGTTTGTTTTGTTTTCTGTGGTTTTTTGACCTTTTTGGGGGGGGGGGGGGTACGAGACTGATCAGCAGAAAGATCTGGTATTGATTGGCTTTAGTAAGTGCACAGAAGAAGAGTAAATAATCCGCTTGACTGTCATCAGGTGTTCCAGCACTACTGCTCAATATCCTATTCAGCAACCACTCTCAAATATTTTTGCTAGTAAACAAAGTTTTTGATAGTCAGTATTTAAAGTCAACACTTTTATTTTTCTTTCATTGACCCTGACAAGGATCTATTTCACCTTGAATCTAGGACATGAGGTTGCTATTTCATTAATGATGACAACAGTGAACTGAAATATGATAAAATTCGCAACTTAAGTATTTAATACTGAAGTATATCAGGAAAAAAAAATAGATTCTTCAAAAAAAAATAGGAAAAATAATGCTTCTTGTTTTAACAAAATCTTCTAAAACAGTCAAAACAAAATAAAAAGAATATTTTTATAATGAAGGTTTTCAATAAGATTTTTATAGTACTTGAGACATAATTAATGTCCACTTTTTATTACCAAAAAGAAAAGCAAATGGGATAAGTTCAAATGAACTAGAATGAAGGATCCATCATTAAGTGAAAGAGACACTTTGATTATCCATGGGTCATTAGTTCAATATGCTTTAATGGCTCCTAAAGAGTTGTTCAAATTCTGAGCTTACTGACTGACTTAGCTTATAAATGCATCAATACAGAGGAAAAAAATATCAGTTTCAGAAAATCATCTTGGTAGGTCTATAGGTGATTCAGAACATTTATGTCCACTTTTCAGTTATTATGGTCATGAAATACCTATGTTTTATTCATGGCATCAGCTATTTCTCATGGTGACATGACACAATCATTGTTGGGAATTGTTACTCTTTCTACATTTTTTTGAAATTTATACCACATAAAATCCAAGTTGTCAACTTGCAGAAATCATATTGTCTCTTTTAATGTGCAAGTTAGGTGGATTGTAGATAGCCATGTGTAGGAAAATAGTCCAGAAAATTCCTGCTCACTAACCTAAGATCCCTTAGGGGTCTTTGCTTTTCAGTGTCTTAGAGGCTTCCAGTTTTGGTGAGAGATTACTTAGACATTAACATTGCTACTACTGCAATACATGCCAATTTCCTTCTGCAATCTTGTGTTGCTTCACATGAATGTGGAACATGTTTAAATTGGAAACTTCACTCTAATAACTTTTTATTTTTCATCCATTCTGACTGACTTCTACAGTTATTATATGCAAGTACATACAAGCTCGCTGAAAAAAAAAAATTTTTTTGCTTTCTAGTTTCTGTTATATCCATTCATGCCCTAAATATTATTAAATAGTATATGTCATGAAAAAATGTATCTTAGTTGGGGCAAACACACATAGCCACATACCTTCATGATATACAAAAGGTAGTATTAGCATTTTTCCTTGGTAAAAGAAGGCAGCAGTTGCACACTGAAGGGGTGAAAATCTTTTCATGGGATCATAGGATTGAATCTGGAAGGAGCCTCAGGAAGCCATTTATTCCAATCTCCTGCTCAAAACACAATCAGCTCTAAGATCAGACCAGATTACTCAAAACTTTGCCTAGTTGAGCCTTGAAGATCTCCAAGGAAGTGCATGACTTCACTGGACAACCTGTTTCTCCACTTGACTATGTCCATCATGGAAAAAGCTTTTCCTAGGATGCAGCCTGAACTCTCTCTTGTCCCCCTCCCTCGCACAGCTGTGAAAAACCTGGCTCCATCCTCTTCATTAACTTCCTCATAGGAAAGGGAGGGCTTCTGTAGCTGTCCCCAAAGCCGTTGATTCTCCAGGAGGAACAAACATTGTTCCCTCGCCTATATAATTTTGATATTCTTAACTAAATTTTGAAAATTTGTAAATCTGTTCTGTAAACCTTACTTTTTAAATCATTGGATTAACATGCAACAGCCTTAGGCTTAGATTCAACAAATGATTTATGAGCTTACCTGCTGCGAAAGCTATTACCATCTAATGTTAGCAGTTAGAAGTTGAAAGCGTAAATATTTTGTTGGATCTGGGCCATGGCATTTTCCTACCTTGTTCTCACTTTGCCCTTAGTCATTCATCTACCCCAATTACAGTTAATTTTACATTATACCCTATTCATGCAATCTTTTTCCCGTATGTCTTTTTTATTCAAACCAAGTAATGCATTGGCTCCTTAAAATGTGTCTAACCTCAATCAGCAATACATGATTTTGCCTCTGGCATCATAGGCACCCAAAGGATATCTGTAAATCCCTTATTTTGTCTTTCTCTCCAAGGTCTGTCAACTTCTTCCTGTTCTTCTTCAGAAATTCATCAGTTCCCTGTTCCTGTCTCAGGAAATTTCTGTATTTTTTTTTTATCATTAACACTTCTTCAATTCTATTGTCTCTTACCCCTAGGACTATTTTACTCAAATCTATCAATCAGAGAGTCGTTATTCCTTCTACTTTCTACCTGTCCAACCGTCACAGCAAGATCTAGTTGGTTTCTCAACCCTGGATCTTCTTTTACAGCTTTCTCTAGGACAGCTTATCAGAAATCAGCCAGAATAAATGGCCTACATCAAGTCATCTGGTATGGCTGTCTGGCGTCAGGGCCTTTCAAGAAGTACATTTTACCTCCTTCTGGTTTTCTGCTGGAGAAAGGGAACTTAATGCCTCCACTTATTAGTCAGCCAAGAAAAAGCGATTGTCTACAACAGCATTGTGGAATTGTTGTCAGTAGGAACCTACCCTCTCTTTCCCCACAAATGAAAAGAAGGAGGTACTAGTTAGAAGAGGCAGGACAGAAATCTGATTGACACAGGCAGACAGTATAAAGATCCTGGATTATTAAAGTAGATGTGTGTATGGAGATTGTGGCTTTGTTTGTTTGTTTGTTTTAAGCATGGAGGTTTTTGTAATTGGATAATTTCGTTGCATGTCTGAACGTGAAAACACATTATACTATCAGCAGCACATCCTCCCTTTTTGATATTAAAGCTGTCTTCCAATTTTCCCTGCATGCTTGCACAGTCTAAAATCCAAATGTTCTCTTTCAGTTTTTACTTGGTTGCAACTTCTCTGTTCTGACATAGAACAAGAAATTGCCCACATGATTGTAGGTATCAGCTGAATTGATTTAGCACCTGCTATTCTCTACTGGTTGCTGGTTACCAGACTAAAATTAGACGGGTGTGCCTTAGGATAGCTAGCCTTTTTCTCTCTCCAAACAAAATATGTAACAGTTGCCTTCTGTGGAGTGAAGCATTGGGCTCTTCTCATTTCTCTAAGCTTCTGACATGGTTTCTCTGACACAAAAAGTGACCAGATCCATGAAGTAATGTCATACCCTCTTGCCTAGGTATTCAGGAGCAACTGAGAAAGGACCAGAGATGGCAAGAATCCCCATTATCCCTAACTGGAAGACATACTTTGAACTAATAAAGATACACTGTCATTTAAATTCTCTTCAGAAAAATGTAGAAACAAGTCAGAGCAATAAGGTGTTGTCCATAATAAAGAACACAGTTTCAATTCACAAGCTAGCTTTCCAGCTTTTCATTCATTTTTTCCCAGTACATTTTTAATTTAATTTCAAACCGTTTAATTAAAAGTGCATGCTTTTGTCACTCTGACCTGTGTTTTCATCCAGGCTTTGTATGGTACAATTGATACCAGCCCAGTGTGAACTACTGTTGGGTTTACTAAAGAGACACAGCATAGTGTGATGATGTTTGCTGCTGCTGAGATTTAATGGCTATTTGACTTGGCAGCTGCTTTCTAAGACATGGTTCTCACAGGGGATCTCTCCATTTCAACAGCCACAGTATAGGCTTCCTCTCTGGTACAGAGTGTCAAACATCTGCTCTCCTCTTATCTTTCCCTTGCAGTTTTCCCTGTGTCTGGCATAGTTTACTGTGGGCCAGAACTCCCCTATTTACCCCTTCAGGATTGTGGCAGCAGTTTTTCTTGCTCAGGCCCGCTATGACTAGGAATTTGTAGATATGTCAGGAAACATGAGAAACTACTGTGACATGCGCTTTTCATCTTTGCCACTATCGCATTGTTACTATTGCGTTCCCCTCCACAATGATCCTTCAAGTGCCAGGAGTGATCCTAACAGTGCCACAGGCACTATCACCTGCTGAAGGGATGAGTCAGCTCTGGCATTCGAATAGACCTTATTTTTGCACCCATTTGGCTGCGTTTTTAATCCAGTCCACTTCCCCATTTCCTAACGGATTATATTGCTCTGCTATAATTCTGTCTTCCTCTGCTACACAACATTAAAATGGAGCCCAGGACAAATAATTGTGTGTTTAGTTTTTAATTTTTTCTAGTTCAACACAGAATTTAATAGAAAGTGATTGCCAATTTAAACTTCTATTTCTTTTCTCTAAGTGTCTGTCTGCAAGTTCAAAGTAAAATTTTGCATTACTTTGTCCTTACATTGTTATTGATAATTTTCTCTCAACTGGTCCATCCTATTTTTGAGAAGGAATTTCTTTCTATATACCTTAACTTTTGGAGCAAGCCTCTAAATGGAAATGTGTCCGTATATCTTATGAGGAGAAAAATGGGTTCAGCAGTATGTAGGGATTTTAGTTTCATATTTCTTCAGGAATTATTACAATTGCTTTCATAGCCCATACTTAATCTTCTTTTCATCCCATTAAGTCATCAAAAGAACCCGTAAGGAAATAAAATACAATATTTTCTTGCAATTATGACATTATTAGAGGGCTTGTATGATACCCCATTACATCCTGTTAGCAAGAATGAACTCTGCCCTCTACTAGTTATGTTTAGGAGTGGAATTTGAATGGATGACTGTTTTCCAGTAAACCAATATCTGTGAAGGCTCCCATCTTTGATAGACTCAGGCAACTAAGCTTTCAGTAGAGTATTAGAGACAGACTTTCAGATCTTGAGTTTTTGCAAATAAATAACTGTACTCAGAAAAAAAAATCTGAGTAGGAGGTTTAAGATACTTAAGTGCTGCTATGCATGGAAAATCCAATCATGCAGTTAGACGCAGACATTGGAGGTAATGGTGAAATGCTGAGCAGATGGGAGAAGAGGACATATGTGCCTAAGTGGGTTGTGCAGAAGGGGTTTTAGAAATGTGTCATGGGCCAAGAGTTGATTTGAGAATAGTGGGGCATCATGCTGGCTTATTGTTTCTTAATGTCAAGTTATAGTCTTGACTGATGGATATAGCAACATCTTCCAGTATTTGGCATTTATTTTGCTGACATTTTAGTGTGTAGGTATAGATCTAATATGTTGCCTAAACTTTTGATGAGAATTGTCATAAATCTTCAGAAGAGTTCCAGAAAGGACTCCAGATATTCTAAAGTAATCCACTTCAGCTGAATTATTCTGAGACGCAAAGGGCCCACACTCTTTTCTTTTTTCTAGTTTTCTTCCATTTTTGTATTGAGTTTTCCTCCCAGAAAAGAAATAGATGCCAGGCCTCTCTAGTGACTGCTCAGTGTTGCTCTCTCCTTTTCACAGGAAAGAGCTTATGTCACCTCCTTAATAAAATTCACATTTCAAGTAGAGAAATTATAGTCTAGAAAAATAATGCTATGAAGCTATACCCCTGCTAGCTAACCAGAATTGGGGTAGAAACAATAGTTAGGTAATCACTGCTTTAATTTTATGGCAGGAGTTCTATTCAATATTTTAAATATATATGTTAAATTCATATGCTTTTTTCTTGGATCAGCTGAAAGAGAGATTTACAGAGATTACCACATGTTGGAAGAGTACTTAAATACATAGAGAATGGTCACCATGATTACAAAAGGAAAGCATTTCCCACATATTTTGGCTTATGGAAAGTTAAACCTTGATTGTGGAGGAAGGTCAATATTAGAATAAATGCCTATTCAATATTAATCATAAGAAAAGTGATACACTCAGTGGCTGAACTCATCCATAGACATTGCATGTACTTTTAAAACTCATTTTTTCTATCTATTCTGTGCTGAAGGCAGAATAGCAAAAGACTGGGTTCATTAACACTGTAAACTTGCAGAAAATGCTTTACAGCACCTTGCACTATGCTTATCCGGAGACAAGGACTACCTTTGGACTTAACTGGAGTGCTCTATAGTGTCTTTAGAGGCCAGCACATGGAAATTTTCTTTTATCTGAAGAAGAAGACACAGAGATGGTACTTACAACAAAGTCTGTGGGAAGATCCACCAAGATCTGCTGGAGAAAGAATCTCAGCAAAAAAACAGACAATAGGGAAATACCTCTCTCTGCTTTTGCTGGCCAGTTTACATGTAAAATTCACATAGAGAGACACTGCATGTAAATAAGGCAAGGGACATACATTTACTGCAGAAGTTAGTTTGTCTCTTGATGTTGCCTCTGTAGCATCTCATTGTGACTGTGTGCCAAATAGCTCCTGGCAGATGCTCAGCTCAGTGAGCCTACATTCCTTACCAGCTACAGTTTAGCAAATACTTGGAAGAGACAAAGTCAGACTGTGAAGCTATTGATTCAGAAGGGATCTTGCTTCAGAGGTAGATGATGATTCCATTAAGAAAGCAGATGACAGCTACAGGTTCAAACAAGCAAAGGCAGTGTTGAGCAAACCATGCTGATCTTTGGCATAAGACAACTAATTAATCCAAAACAACGGTTGGCTCTCAAAAATATTCTCCCAAAGGGAATTCTAAAGGTTGTCTTTCAGAAGGAGGAGCAAGTTCTCTAAAAATGCACAGATACTCCTAAATCCTAGCTAAATAGTAGGAATATTGCATGTTACAAAGAAGATTTTGAAAAGTGATACAAAGTCATATAAGGTGGTACTTTGGTTCCAGTTGTTGTCTGTGTAATACAAAAGATATAATAAATTATTAATAATAATTGTCCTGATTTCGGCCAGGACAGGGTTAATGTTTGCAGTAGCCAGGAGGGGGCATGGCTAAGACTGAGAGGTTATTCTATACCACCTTAAGTAATTTTCCCTCTCTTCAGGGTCTTTGGGGTCCTGCAAGGTGGGGGAGATCAAGTACTGGGCTCTGGGGTGAGGATTTGCATGTGAATTGCTCACCTTTCTTGTACACTTTTGTTATTAATATTGTTGCTGTTACAGTGTGTTTTCTTATTTAATTGCTATTTCCAGTAAATTGTTCTTATCTCAACCTGTGACCTTTACCTTATGTACATCCAATTCTCTTCTTCAAGCCCACTGCAAGAGGAAGGGAAGAAGGAGGGGAGAATGACTGAGTGGCACTTGTTTTAGAGTGGTTTCTGTCCCAACACTAAATTGAAGAATACAATTCCTAAACCATGACAATATTTTTACACACAGTCCAGGATTTTTTAAGTAAGCTGATTCTTACCAATGATGCCAGGCTGTTCTGCAGGATGTCAGCTACTGTTTCTGCTATTTTGTTTTTTTACAGAACAGACAAATTTTCCTACTCGGTCTAGAAAAGGAAGTTGAAAATTTTATTTGAGGAAGAGAAAATATTAACTTATGCCACTCAGAAATTATTTGTGATCCTCTTAAGGACCCTGTCTGAGGCAGCCCAGAGGGAGAAGTGATAACAGTTGATAAAGAAAAAAACTGGAAAAGAATAACTGATCACAGGAAAAACAGTGATAAAGTCTGACAACCAAGGGTTAACATGGAAACCAACAAGAACCATCAGAATCACAGAACTTGGCCCAAAGTGCAGCTGTTGTTTGTTGGGTGAATTTTTCAAGTGAGAATGATGGAATAGAGTGCCTAGTGCCCTAAATATGCTCCCCAGGATATAAGACTAGACATATATGTGCCCCAAATCAGACATCTTCAGACACGCTGATATTTGCTTCACTGTACAGCAAAGCCTTCACCATGAATCGGCCTTTTGGCGGACAGGGGACTGCATCCCTTTAATGAGCCAATGTTGGCATCCCAGAGCTGAACTGTAATGTCCCATCAGTTTTCCATGTGCAGACTTGTACCCTCAAGGTACTGTACTTGACATTGGTGTTACAGACTTCCAAAATCCTTTTGAACCCAAGGGACAAAGGGAAAAAATACAGTTGACAATAAAACCATTATATGGGAAGTGAGGCAGTAAAAGTTAATAATTATCCCAACCTGGGCATGGTTTAATACAAAATGGAAAAAAAAATTACAGTGGAAAATTGTTTCCTGTATTTTCTTTTACTTTTCTATCCATGTTTCCTATTGAGGTCTCTTATCTTTAATGTTTTCAGAATAACATTGTAGTCACACATTTCCAGTTGTCTTTCTCTGAATTTATCCAATTAAGTAATTCTAAATGTATTTTTGCAGTTATTCACCCTCACACATTAATCTTCAAGAAAGTCTAAGTTAGGTCCCCTGAAAATGCCTATTTTTTTTTATGATTCATTTTGGTTATTTCCTCTTTTGCATGGTTGGAAAATATCTGTGCAGTTGTAATTACTCCCATAAAATGTGGAAGACCTACCCCTTGCACCATCCCGTGCTCTCACCACAGATGCTTAGAATCTTCCTCTGTCAAATTGATAAAAGTAGGAAGTTGTGAAATGCTGTTTGTTTGGCTATGACCATCCCATAAGTACAGCTGTCATTTTTTAGTTAGAATGGTAATGCAAAACCTAAATGATGATAATTTAAATGTCAACAATATCAAGACCAAAACATGAAAGAAGAAAGATAAATGATACTAATTATACTTTAAGATTATAGACTCACAGATTGGAGAGCATTTTGAGAGGTATAGTAATTTGTCCTTTATACAGGATAAATCAGACTTAAATCATTCATCTTTGCTATTTTTCTAACTTGTTTTTGAAAACTTCCACTGATATAAATTCCACAACCTTCCCAGATGAATTTCACCTTCTGTACAGATCAAAAGTTGTGCCTAAACTAAATCTAACTTTCTACAATTTAGGAGCAATACTTCTTGTCCTTGCTACACGGACAAGGAAATCAGCCTTCGTTTGCGATGTATCCTATATTTCAGGTCTGAATTTTTTTTGTATAGAAAAAATTTCTCTAGATTCTTCTTTTCTTATACATTTGCTTATTTCTGATGAGGTAGAAATATTTCTTCCTGTCAAAACGGGATTCTTCTCCAACTGTGTAAACCTAAATATCTAAATATGTCTGTCACACACACACACTGCTGAAATGCTGTATTTATAGACAAAGTCATGTGAATCCTTAAGAGCCACTGGAAATGTAAGGCCTAATTTATCTGCCCACACATAGGTGCCTAACATCATGTGAAGTACCCAGTGTGTCTCAAAGATCCAGATGGGACTGTCAGGTGTGACACAACAGTAATGAAACACCTGTGCTTTCCTGAAATGGCATCTGGAGGTCACTGAATCAAGCCCAGGGTAGCCTGGAGAGCTATTCATTTGATGGTGTGTATATACCTACTTTTAGGTGAGCTGAATAGCCCTCTGGGCTCCATTGGCTGCATATATTTAAGACTCAGTTCTGTTACCCAAACAGGCAGATGCTAAGGGCCATTTGAGATGCCCCAGCATACCTGAGATGTGCAGATGTGACCTCATGGTATGACGCAAGGCCAACAGTGACATATTTTTCTGGAGGGGCTGCTGGAGGACAGGCATGATACCATAGGGTATATCAAACTGTGCTAGACACACATTATGAGTAGCTAAGCCAAACAGTACTTTGGCATTTCTTCAGCGGCATTTCTGTCAACTCATTGATTTCAATGTTCTGCATGTGGTTGTTTATATCTACTTTAAAGCGATATTTTGCTCTTGTCCCATTTTGAATTGCAGTCTATTTACTTTTTACTATATTCTACTCTTGTAAATCATTTTGAATTTTAACCCTGTGCTTCACTGTGCTTCCATCTGAGTTTCGTATCATTTGTAAATTTAATAAACATTGCTTCTATTTCACTGTCCATATAATTAATGAAAATATTAAATAATGCCAGTTTCAGAATCGACTTCTGTGGAACACCACTTGACACACCTTTCTATTTTGACAATGCACCACAGTACCTACTTTTCCAGTATGAATCTCCAGCTAATTGTACATGCAACTCACAATGTTTTGATCTAGATGAATTTTCACTCATTTTATAGTGAGAACAGGATGTGTGGCAGTGTTACATACATTACTTACATTATGGTATATGACAACAAATCCTTTTTCTCCCTTACTACAAATTGAAGTTTCTTTGAAATTACATAATTTGTTCTTGACAAATCTGTGTTGGCTGTTACTTAGCCTCTTGCTCTTTCTGAATCCTTACCAACAGACAATTTGTCCCAGAAGTTTTCTGAGCTTGAAAGTATAATAATAATCCTATAATATTCTGATAACCTTTGTGTTTCTCCCATTCATAATCTGAAAATTAACTGTCCTGCACTAATATTTTTGTTGCTTTGCCAGATTGAAATCTAAGTATCTCAGGATAAATTTCACTAGGTCTAGGTGAATAATTTATAGACTAGTACCACAGAATCACAGAATATACTTGGAAGGGACCTGCAAGGATCATCAAGTACAACCCTTATGCCTGCATAGGACCATCCCTAAGAGTCACACCATGTGTCTGACAGTATCATCCAAATGCCTTTTGAACTCTGGCAGGCTTGGTGCTGTGACCACTTCCCTGGGGAGCCTGTTCCAGTGCCCAACCATCCTCTGGGTGAAGAATCTTTTTCTAATATCCAACCTAAACCTCCCCTGACGCACCTGCAGGCCATTCCCTTGAGTCCTGTCACTGGTCACTAGAGAGAAGATATCATGTCTTTTCCTCTCATGAGGAAGTTATAGACTGTGATGGGGTCTCCCCTCACTCTCCTTTTCTCCAGACTGAACCTCAGCTACTCCAAGTGACCTCAGCTGCTCCTCATACAGCTTCCCCTCAAGGCCCTTCACCGTCTTTGTTACCCTCCTTTAGACCCTCTCTAAGAGCTTAATATCTTTCTTATATTGTGGTGCCCAAAACTGCACACAATATTCAATGTGAGGCCACACCAGTGCAGAGCAGAGTAGGACAATCCCCTCCCTCGACCGGCTGGAGATGCTTTGCCTGATGCCCCCCAGGACACGGTTGGCTCTCCCGGCTGCCAGGGCACTGCTGACTCACATTCAACTTGCCATCGACCAGGACCCCCAGGTCCCTTTTCCATGGCACTGCTTTCCAGCATCTCATTACTCGGTCTGTATGTACATCCAGGGTTGTCTCATCCAGGTGCAGAATCCATCACTTTCCATTCTTTAACTTCACATGGTTGGTGATTGCCCAGTCCTCTAATTTGTCAAGGTCTCTCTGCAGGGCCTTCCTGCCTTCAAGGGAGTCAACAGCTCCTCTGAGTTTTGTCTCATCTGCAAACTTGCTTAGGATCCCTTCCAGTCCTTTGTCCAAGTCATTTATGAAGTTTTTGAATAGCACAGGGCCCAAGATGGAGCCCTATGGAACCCCACTAGTCACAGGTCACCAGTTTGATGTTGCCCCATTCACTATTACCGTCTGTGCTCAACCTGTGAGCCAATTGCCCACCCACCACATGATGTGTTTCTTCATCTGTGTGCTGGACATTTTGACCAGAAGGATCCTGGGAGAGACAGTATTGAAAGCTTTAATGAAATCCAAAAGGAATACATCAACTGGCTTCCTTTGGTCAACTAGGTGGATTACTTTGTCATAAAAGGAAATCAGATTTGATAGGATATTACTTTAATTTCTCAAATATTTGAACTTCATTGGAGTGTTGGGTTCTTTTTTTTAGATAAAGCACTTTTCAAAGACTTTTTTTATTAGTTTTTGCCAATGTAAATACTGTCATTGCCCAAACAAAAAGGATTGACTCTAGAATAAATCTGAAAGAATGGTTTATGATTTTATCCCTAATTATTTTTGACAGATGTTAATAAACTTGATTAACAGTATTAATATTGCTAACTGTTGAACGATGTTTGTCTTTAAACATGAAACATGGTTCCTTATATACTACAAGTGAGGTATTGGAGGAAATATCTCACCTGCTAAAGTATTCTCTGTAGCAACATTCTAAAATAACAAGCTTGTAAATAGTAAGAAGCACTGCATACATAACACCAAAGTAATGTTATGGCTGGGCCAGGCTTCCTTTAGTTTTTGTGAAGCAAAGAAAATAAAAGCACAAGAAGAAACTAAGATAGGAATGCCAGACTGTAATAAAATGGTTTTATCAGAACAGAGCTGTCTGGTGCATACCAGATTCTCCTAAAGATGAAATAGAAATAAATAAACAACTGTAGATAACACTACATCATTTAAACAGACTGGAAAACAAACTGTTGTATGGCCTGGAAAGACTGTTATACAAACTCGAGACAGATCATAAACAAAAACCAGCTTCTGCAATTTCAAAGGAAAAGCTGAGCCATGATTATATATGCTTTAGAATTTCAATATGCAGAAAAAAAGAAATAGCTTATTAACTCTTGCTGCATAAATACCTCAGGAAGCATCTTTCTAAAAAGAAATCTTTCTGTCGCATTTGAATATGAATGAAGAGAAAGGAAATTGAGACCTTACAGATAAATATTGGGTGATTTGAAAATGCTGCCTTTCTAAGTGAACCTTGGGAAACAGATGTCATTGCGATATTTCATCCTTAAGGAAGGAATCACCCATAGGTGAATTTAGTTCATAAGTGAATTAAGGTATTTGCATGTTATGTTGTCAAAAACATGCTATTGAAATTAGTCCAAAACTTCTGGGTAAACAGCAACAGACGGACTGTACATAACTTACCATGAAGTGTTGGAATAAAGTGGAAGAGCTTTTTTCCGTGTTGTGTCACTTCTACCTGTTCTAATATTTAAGAATTTACACAGATAAACTACTCAGTGTGTCTCAAGTTTTTAATCTCTAGGGGAAAAGAGAAGAATGAGATGTGTAATATTGTCCTGAATGGAATCTGAAATACATATCTGCATGAGAAGGTACGGTGAACTTTTAAAGGAATTGGAAAACTCACTGGAAAAATTCACCAAATAAATTGTTTCAGTGAAAAAGTATCAAAGAATTTCTCTTCTTATAACTATGTGATCATTTGATTGCTTTACACTAAGTACTTCTAAGAAAACATTTTTTGGAACTTGAAACTCCAAAAATTACTTAAAAGTTTCATTAAAAGACTTTCTATTGTTTGTATGGTTCATTTGGTATTAAAAAGTAGAGACTGTAACCACTAATCAGAATATTTTCATCTCAGTGTATTTCTTTATAACAATTCTTTCATTTGAAACATAATGGGGGAAAAAGATAGTATGGGAAAGTTTTTCTAATGAGAGCTTCAGTTCTGAAACTTTCCAGTCATTTGTTGCAAAATGATGAGGAAAAGGTAAGAACCAGCTCATGGAAGTGAGGGAGAGAAACAGAAGGAGGTAAAGCTAAACTGATCCCTTGTTCTTTTAAAACATGTAGTTGGGCACATTTTTGTTTAAAAACAAACAAACAATCAATCTAGTTTTTAGTCCAGTGTTATATATTAGAAATTTTTGTAACGGAGAATTGTCATTCTCCAGCTTGCCCTGTTACTGAGATTAGAAAATTTATGCAACTACCATAACACAGGTCTTGTCCTATTATGAACTGTGCTCTAGGAATGAATGCTGGTATGCCAAGAATAAAGGTTTTCTGATAATGCATTATTTTTTTTTGCAGCCCACAACATTTTGCAGAGAAAGAAGCTTAAAATAACAGAGTTATTTGTGTGGTACAATGATTATTATTGTTTTATCATTTTGCTAGGATAACATAAACATTGATTGTAAATCAAAAAAAGCAAATTACTCATTATCTGTGTTTATACCATCAGGGGATTTCACTACAAATTAAAAGAAGTTTAGTTTTAGGCACATGCTTTTTCTTTGTTTTGTTTTCTTTTCTTTTCTTTTCTTTTTCTTTTTCCTTTTTTTAAATTGTTTTCCTGTGATATTTTATGTCTACATACGGAACAAATGAAAGAATTTAACAATATAATGTCAATGTATAGGAAAACAACTTTTAATATAATTGGCATTTAGGTAATTCAGTAGTTAGTTATATGGCTTTCTTATTGATAGTTGAACTCTGCTGTACTTCTGATTGATGTTCTTTGGTTATTTTGATCAGCATAAATGTGGATTTAATGATTAATGAAGACATACAAAGGAAGCACAATTTCCTGTTGGGATTCAAGATTAACTGCACTAGAAATTTAGAATAAATATAGCACCTTATAATATGAATTGGATTCATTATTATTTGATTTATTATTTCTTGGTACATTTTAGCATCATGTGCTAAATCCATCAATTAACCTTAGCTAGGCCTAATAGGCTTCATTTAAATTCTGTAATTTCTTATTTTATCTTGAAATTGCATGCTCATAAATATGTTGAAATTTATGACTTATCTAAACAACCTGACATTAGTGTTTGCATAAGATGCATGCAGCAGTTAACCGATGAATTACCTTTATTTACAATATGTATTTCATACTTTACTCAGTCTAGTGTTCACAGATCTTGCAGTGTTTTCACACTCCCTAGGTTTATCTGCTTTATTTGACTGCTGACAAAGTATGGAATTTTAATCTTTTATTGTAACGGTTTGAAATGAAGAGAAATTTGTGTTATACTTTTATTGCTGCCTAAATTGCTGCCAGAAAATCTGATTGAAAGTACTGAAAAAGCAGCCATGAAAGGAAAGAGCAAGCAATCTTCCATTCTCTGTATTATAGCTTGACACATATTGGATCAGTGTCTTTTTGTGCAACAGATAGTCTGGGATAATGAATAGCAATTTCATGCATGTTACACACAGGCAAGTCTTATTGCTCACCTTTTTCCTACAGTTTTCTTAAAAATCGAACTGGATTATGAAGTCTACTTCAGTTGCCACATTCTTAGCATGAAGTAAAAAGACATTTTGCCCAAACCTTACCTGGAAAAAGCTTAAATTTAGAAATATATTCCTTTGAAAAAATGAACGATTTCTTTTATGGAAAGGAAACTCAGGTGTGCAGGCTGGAAAGCTGCCACTCTGCACTGCTAACAGGTCTCTGACTTGAATGATAAGGGGACCAGGACTTGCCAGCCTGCCACAGAGACACTTACCAAGCAATTTAGATGCAGCTTCACTTACTGAACTCCACATTAAATGTAGATAGATTTTTTTGCTCCGTATATTTTGACTGCATGTTCTCCAGGGCTCTGCACAGATATCTGAGAAGCAATTCACGTGCCTAATGTGGGTGACTGGTGTCTTTTTAGATGCCATACCATGCATAAAATTTTCACCCAGAAGTGGCAGGTATGGTACAGGACCTAACTGTGACTCCCATCTTTTGGAGAGACATCAGGAGGACAGGTGAAATTTTTAGGGCGGCTGAAAGAGCATCAAGCACCTCTATTCAGTCTCCTGTGTCTCCTCATCCATTCAAAGTTTTAGATGACATTTTCCATGAGCAGATTTGACTACTTCTGTTTTTCCTGTTCTGACTACATATGTTTGTGCTATTTGTTTGCTGTAGAGGTGATCATGTTGTCACATTAGGTCACACTGTGATCCTACTGTGATCAGTAAGTCACGCAATGTGTAAATGGAGTTGTATTAACTCCAATCCACATATTTTCATGTAAATTTGTTGCCAAATAATTTGAATGGGTGAATGGAAGAAACAGAACTCCCCTCCTACCACTCCTGAGAAGAAAACAGAAGATACTTTGTAGCTAAGACCTTATTGGAGAAGTAGAGCAGCTTTTTCCACAAAAACATTTTTATCCCAAGATACTGAGTACAAGGCACGTAAATTTGAGTTGAAGCTGATCTGGGCTAAGCTTTCTCCCTGTAGTTTTAAATAGATCCATATTTATGGAGCTGTTCAGAAAAAGCAATATGTGTTGAACATATATTCTGATTCTCATGTTTCTTCTTGCAAAGGAGAAGTCCCAGTTTGACTTACTATGTTTTCCACACATTTTGCCTAAGTAACACAGAATATATACAAGCATAGTAACTTGTATATACAAGTATAGTAACTGCTGACTTACTTTGCAAATGAAAGAATTTTAAATAGCTACCTTAACACTTGTTCCACCATCACCTTCTTCACAAACTGTGAAACTGCCTTTAGGAACCTAATTTTAACTTGTCTGGTAATTATACCCATTCCTGTCTAACTTTGTTATTACTGAAGTGCAACGAAATAAATATTTCTTTACGAATATCTATTTTTCAACATAGGATAGAAATTTCATGTTTGATAGGACAACTTTATCTGCTGATCAAAGAAGACTTTAATTGCATATCCCAGAGGAGCAGGACTCAGGAGGTCTAACCTCTAGGAACACTCTTCACGTGTGTCTGTCTTGTTACCTTGTCAAGTCATTTCTCCACCCTGGGCTTCAGTTTCTCCATTTGTAAAAAAAGGGACATACTTTTTTTTTTTTTTTTCTGAAAGCTTTGACAAAGAGCTAGCTTTTGTTATTCTGCAGACCGATAGCATATCAAGACCAGTCCTACATGTACCAGTGAAAGGTACTAAGCATTTTCTGGATGATTATATCTGTACAGCCTGTTATATTGAATTTTACAAAATTGCAAGAAATGGGGATTACTGGTTTTTTGTTCTTTACCCTGAAGGTGGTAAAAATAACTTATTTCTCATCAGTGAGAGAAAAAGCAAAACTAATTAACTGGAATGGTTACAAGTTTGACAACTTGAAAGAGTACCTTAATTAAAAGGATAAATTAACTGGATTTGTAGAATCTGACTTGCAACATAACTTATTCAAAGAAAAAGTGTGTGGAAATCCTACCTTTCAGCTTCAGTTTGGGATTGAGATTTTTGCACGTTATCAACATAGCATTTTTATTCTGCTGTTGCTTTTGCCATATTTATAAGAAATTCCGGGAAGTCATGGGTTTGTAATGAGTATAAGTTAAAAATGTGCATAGGCCTGAAATCCTTTCTTTTTTTATGTGGCTTCTCCATAGCTACTTTACATTTTACTGTTTTTCTACAAGTTTTATGCAAAAGTCTAAATTTAAGACATAAAAGTCAAGCAAACTAAAATTAAAACAATCTCTCTTTTAACAATTTTTTTAAGTAAAATAGTGCATTTTTCAAGGAAAAGTACTCTACACTCTTATTCTCACTAATGTGTTTAACTGTCTCACCCATAGCTAAATTTAGATGTCACTGCTAAGACTGGTTATTCTAGATCACAATCGCTATGCAGAGGAGTGATTTTAGTGCTGCCTTCATGCTGCCTTCACCTAATGTTTTAGCAGAGGCTTCCTCCGCAGGACATGTAACCAGCTGCATTAAATTATAGTTTACACAGGATACAAATTCCTTCCTGACTGTAGCATGGTATCAGAGTATACCCTACAACAAGAGATCTGATTAACCTTATCATTATCTTAGCTACTACAGTTGTGAATGTTATTAATGGGTATAAAATTATCTGTCTTTTCTCTTAAGACCTAGTTGAAATATATTCTCTCATGATTTTCTGCAGTATTAACCATCTTTGCTGAGCCTATTTGATGCAGAAGCATATTTTATAAAACATTGCATATTTATCTTCTATTTATATTATGATGATGTGGTATTTTAATATACTGTGGGACAAAGATTACAGTAACTGTGTTTTCTTCTTTTTTTTTCTTATGTTTTATGATAACCTAATTCAATTTCCTTTCAATATTTCTCTTTTTTTTTGACTAAATAATTTAACCATTTTCATGTGTTTATTACATACAAATTCTTCCATACATCTCAGACACCTTTGCTGACCCTAGCTGGACCTATTCCACTCCCAAATGTGTCTTAATGTCTTCATGTGTAAACTAGCTCAGCATAAAAAGCATTATAATTTCTGAGTGGCTGTTGCAGGCCATGCAGTCAATGGTCTGTGAACTCAAGTTTCTCTAAGTAAATCAGAAACAGTTAGGTTATGGTAGCTGTGAAATAAAATATTGGAACAACTGAATTGTTCAAGCCTTCAAGCCTGCGCAATGGATTTTTTAGGTGAGATGCAGTATGCATGGAACTGAACCCACCCTTTTACCCTAAGGTTCATCTGCCAGGGCTGAGCAAGCTCGTACAGTGGCGGTGAGGTCCTCAGGACGTAGGTTTAATTAGAGTGACCTTCTCTTAGATGGATGGCCTTACAGGGCTAAGCGAACTCCATCTGCCCAGGTTTGGGATTAGAGTTGTCCTTCTCCTAGGATGACTGACAAGCTCATCCTGCCCAAGGATGTATTGTATCTGGCCCTACAGTTTTGACCTGTCTGGCATGGGCGACCCTACTGAAGTCATGTACCATTGCCAGCATAGCTCACAACCACATAGGGGTACACAGGCTACATTCCTATTAAAACGATTAGGGCAAGTCTTACACTTCCTACTTTTCTGCCACCTATCTATATTCAATCCCAGGGAAACACCCAGGATCAATCCTTTGTCCTGACCACCCTTTCAGGATGTAACGAATATATCCAGAACATACCGAACTTGGGCAGTAGCCACAGGTGAGCCAAAACCAAACAAACGAACAAAACCATTCCGGCCCCTGTACCCACCTAGGGCTCGAGTACCTCTCCAGGCCCCAGCTCGGCCGAGACCCCCAACCCCCAGAGGAAACCATTATGCACCCTGACCTTATCCTCCCCGCACCGTGTTACCTCGTATCTTCCCACGCACCACTTACCTGCCCACCCTCCAGTCCAAGGACCCCCACAGCCCGCCCGGTACCCTTCCCCTCCATCCCCCCCTCACCCAAACCAGGCCGGCAAACCTCTGTGTGCTCTGAGGCTTCCACTCCCTTTCTCACGAGGGCCATCTGAATTGTAATAACATTCTAATTATATATTATTTCCTTTCAGTAAAACACTTTGAACTTTCAAAATTTTTCATTATTTCTTGTAAGGTCTCTTACAAATTGTCAACATCTGCTGGTTCCATGATCTGCAAATAATAAACTTAAAAGCGAGTACTGACATGGTAGCACCTAAAGCCTCCTCTCTTCAGTGCTCTTTGGAGATAAGGGTTATTCAGAATATCTCAGAAATGAAAAGCAGTAAGCCTTTAATCAAAGATGCAAGAGAACCTCCACAAAAATATATTTTGTTGGGATAGATGAAATCAGTTGTACCTTGTCTAGCACTTTAGCTTTATGGATTCTGTGATTGGGTTTCTTGGAACCATGTAAAGGGTATGCAGAGTGAAAGACTTTTGTATCTAAAATGAGAGTAAGGTAATCTGAGGGCCTCTAACTCAGAAACCATGAACTGTCAGAAACCATCTGGGTCAGCCGCTTCCTGAATTGTACAGGTTCTAGGCTTGATTCTGCACACAACAAAGCCTGGGCACTTGGGGTACTCCTGCTGAAGAATGAGTTCCAGAAGCCAGGGCAGAAGTTTGTCCTATTTACAGATGAATACATAGCGAGAGATGCACAGAGAAGCCTGTGATATGTCGCTTCTTTAAAATAAATTGAGGGAGAAGAAATGGTAACAAACCAAAACCACTCTCACAATGTGCTTCAGCTGAGTTACCAAGCTCATTTACGTGTCTACCTTAGAATATCGTGGGTACTTAAAAGTGCCCATTCCTTCCAAAAGGATAAATAGTGGAGCTTTTGAAGGTCAGTTAAGATGTAAATGTCTTCCTTTGACCTATGTGCTAGAGACAGTTGTGGCTCACCAGAACTCTTTGGCATGCACACTGGCACTGTATGTCTCAGGTAGCGTAAGGAGCCTTTATTTAGTCGCATTAACTTCACCCAGTGTGATCATGTGACTGGGGGATCAAACCTGGAAAGAACTCCCAGATATATCTACCATGCACCAACAGACAGGGACTTCCCTCTGAAAGTTAGCAGAGGCCATTTCTTTAAAAGGAAGGAAAACATAATTGTGGTGGTTGCTCCCATCTCTCATGTAACAGATTAATATTTTCTTCAGCCCAAATGGCTACAAAAATGTATTCTCCAGCCACTTGGGAAGTTTCCTTAGTATCAGACATAGGACAGTATGCAACAGAAAGTGCTGGGAAAAGGAATAGGTAAAAGTGATAAAGTAATACCACTTTGTAAAATGGAAAGACATTTTGAAAGATTCATTGTACTACATAGGAAAAGTAAAAAAAAAATGAGAATAATGAGCAAACACAACATTAAAGCCTTAAAATCTACTCCTATAGTCCTGGGTTTATTTTTGAATATAAAAGTAATAAAAAAATCCCTGAGGCAGGATATAAAAGTTAAAAAGAGTACCATTTCCTAAACAGGCACTTGTAATAGACCTTCAGGTTATTCTTTTGCTCTTTTGCCACTGTGTGGCAACTTCTGAAGAGCCTTCTAGGCCTTAAATCCTGAAAATCATTTCCAGAAAGAAGTAGGATGACAGATCCTACCCTTGTCCTGGCCTTCATTATTTTCTTTTGGTCAGTGGGTAGCTCACAAGGTGGATTTTTGGATTGCCCCTCTAATGTTCCTCATGCTGATATTCAACAATATAGGCAGGGCAGATGGATTAGAAGTACCTTGAAAATACATATTGCAATTGAAAAACATGGCCCTAAATGACATCTCAGCATGACAAAAATTATATTCTTGCCTTCCAAAAATAGTTGCATAATTGGTATCTCTTGATACTTTTCTGGGCAGGATTAAAAAAGAAATGGGTTTGTTTTCTTGTTAAATATTGAAGCTGAAAAAGTCTCATATCGATATTCAGCAATTCCATCTAATTTACTTGGATTTTTTTGAAAAAAGAAAGAAAAGAAAAAGTATCACTCTTGGGGAAACACCTTAGAAAAATTCTTTGGCATGATTTAATTCTGCCTTCCCTAGATTGTATGTTTGTGTATCAATTTGTGCAAAATAAGAAATATTAAGGTAATAAAGTTCCTCATTCAAGTTATATCACTATAATGACAGTTATGAGAATGAGAGAGAGAGTCACCTAATGCTGTAATTAATATTACTAGTTAGACTGCCTTACATTTTGAGAGAGTATAAAGAAGCAAATAAATTATGTCTATAGAAAAAATTGCTACTAATTCATAAGACACTACTCCCAAGGTGAAGACAGTTATGAAACTGATCTTCTTCCACCTTTTTCTTAAAGACAACGTATGAAGATAACACTTTTTTCCGTTTCCAAGACTTTGCCAAATACTTTTTTCTGCTCTTCTTTGGAATCATATTCTCATTGATGGGCCATGTTTGGCTGTCATAGTGTATTTTTGGTTCTCTGTGTACTCCAGAATAATTTCCAAACTAATTGTGCCACACTGCTCACTGGGAAGATTCACACTCTCTTTTCAGATAATTTTATCTGGCCCAGAGTGTCACTAGCCACTAGTGAATTAAATCTGTGTTTCAGTGCTCTCTGGAAAAAAGGGATAACTGCCTTGGAAATGCTCAAGTCTGAGCTGCTAACCTCTTATTCTCCAAACAGAATGAAAATGGCCACTGCTTATTAAAAATGACCTCAGTTCTCTTCTAACTTCCAAATATGAGCCTCACATAAATGTCCCAGGCTACACTCTTCAAGGGACTACATTCTCAATTTCAATAGAAGAGATGATTTAATTCCAGACCAAGGCAAGTTCTGCGGATTCTTTTAATTCACTGGTATAGACAGAATTGCTCCTGATTCTTCCTACTGCTCAGCTCAATACTTTGTGAAAAACCAACAGACACAGTTCCAAAGAATTGTATAAAAGGAATAGTGATCTTTCTTAAGGCCCCAAAATTTTTCATGGTGCCATGGAGGTTGGGAGACTGAAAAAGGGGAACCTCCTTAGGGAGTTATACATTAAAGACTGTTGTCCAGTTTGAAATGTGAGTGAACTACGTTATTTGTGCAAATTTCTATTGAAGTAAGAGTTCTGGAATGCTTTGTTGAACTCAGGGACATGAGGACTGTAGCTACTACTTTTAAACTAAATTCTAATTCAAGCTTTCTTCTTCTCATTGTAAAGATGAGAGCAGAAAGGAGGACTTAGATGTACTTTTCTTCTTTTTGGAGTAGATAGTGTCACTGAAGTTAACTTCTCATTCAAATTCCTGGTATATGAAGGCAAAAAAATTAATATGCTACACAATGCACTGCTTTGCTTCATCTTGAACATCCTCTCCACACAGGCAAGAAAAGTACTGTGTTTTCATACATACATATGAAATCATCAGGAAGGGTTTTGTTTGTACTCTTTTTTCCTTGTGGTTTTTTTTGGGTTTTTTTGTTTGTTTGTTTGTTTGATTGCTTGTTTTCCCTGTAAGAATGGAGTCAAATATGTCTTTCTGGATTATGATACTTGATTTCAGCAGCATTTGAGTTGATGAATGGAAAGAGAGCAGCTAGATTTAAATAAATTAGACTGACACAAAAGACATGGAAAAAATAAACCCCTGAAGGTCTTAAAAACTCTTAAAATATGTTTAAAAACTCAGTGCAATTGAAATCCAAAGAAACAGGAAAATATGAACACAAATATGCTGCTGACTTACAGGTGATTTATTCTTTGTTTTTTTCTGTAGATGGCTTTGAGAATCCTGGAATTTTCAAATCATAAAACTAATACTGGTAGATATTTTGGGAGTAGGATAGAAGTATTCTTAAATATGATATAGTCACCAAAAAAACTATTTTGACAAGTATACGTAATTTTGAATTTCAGTGACCTTCACATGTTCTAAATGAACCTCCAGCATTCATAAGAGCAAGCTCTCAATAATTATCACCCTGTTAACCATTCAGGTTCTTATGCCTTCGGAGATCTGAACTTTGGAAATTATATCAAAATTATTGTCTCACAATCATTAAGTACTATTTACTGAATTTCCTGTTGAAAAAGTAGACAGTACCACCTTGAATTACTCTCCATTCCTGAATATTTAATTAATATGGAACTTGAGTGTGATTTAGATGTCCTGGCATTCTACTGTAAATAAATAGATGCTTTAACTTCACCAGTGCACAAAGTTAAATGTCAGAAAACTGTATTTGCATATTTACACAGAATAATTACATGCTGATCAGAACAGTGTAATTAGGGATACTAACATAAAATGTTAACTAAGAGCCCATGTATTTGCAGAAATAAAAAAGAAATCAATGGGAGCAAACAATAAAAAAGATGCTGAATGTTTACTGTCTGCTGTGTAAAGTAAAGAACTGCAAGAACTTACAGAATAACTGTAATGCTCTTCAACCAGGTATTTAAATTCTTACCTGGTAAAATTGTCATATATTCTCTTTATTTCTATTTTTTTTTTTGAGAGCTCTTAACAACACAATGGAGAGCTGGAGATCTTGGCTGACCTAATGTATTTAAATTTCCCTTATGGGGAACAGGATTTGAAGTGCTTGGGATTATAATCGAAATGAATTTGATGGTTCATCTCAGCCTCTAATGGATTACAGTATGAATGTCATCAACTTTATATTACAGTAAAAAGTGTGATCGCCTTCTGTATTTAGAAATGGCTGAAGTCCATCTTTTGATCCCAGAAAGAATAGAGAGGGAATGAATATCAGTCTTCATTCAGAAGAGTCTATTTACTGAACACCCACTTTCTGAAGAAACATTGCAAATATCAAATTAACCCCAAGATGTGAATCATAGTTTTGCAATACTGGAATGAAATGTTGATATGCAAGATGTTAGTAAAAAAATGTTTCTGTTGATAGTTGTCCATTTTTCTCTTTTTATTTTCAGATACTTTTTGAATCCTGCATCTGTAACTGGAACTGTGTGAAGTATGGGTGAAATTGCAGGTGAAAAACTAAAAATTTGAGACAATAACACATACCAGCTTTAAGAAGCAGATTGGCTTCAGCAATGTCTGTGTTTTCCCTTTGTAATATGCATTCACTATCTGTATGGCATTTTCTGGCAGGACTTTTTGTGGAAATAGATAATATTAGGATAATAGAGTAGGATAGTCACGTGAAGTGAGTTCACTAACATAATTCACATTTTCAGTCAGGCAAAAACAACTGTGTCAACATAACTTCAATTCGATTTGATTCCTGTTTTGAATTTCAAGTACTTAACAAATGGCTCACAAGTAACTATTCTTAGAAACTATATGTCAAATCACTATCTAAAGATATATGTGGAAAAATAGTCATAGCTCGTAATTAACTCATAAACAGGAAAGAGAAGCAAAACTCATCTAATAGAACTATTTGTTAGGAACTGTGACTTCAGCTTTAATTTTTATAAACTGGACTTTTCTGTTTTGCTGTGATACCTATAAAATTTAAGTTTCTATGTTTTGAATGGTACCAGGCTGACCAAACTGTGAATTTAGCCTATATATCCATCTGTGTGCTAGACATTTTGTCCAGAAGGATCCTGGGTGAGCCAGTATTGAAAGCTTTAATGAAATCCAAAAAGTTTACATCAGCTGGCTTCTTTTGATCAGCTACGTGGGTTATCTTGTCATAAAAAGCAGTCAGGTTTCATAAGCAGGACTTCTGTCTCATGAAGCCGTGCTGGCTGTGACCAATGACAGCATTTTGTTTCAAGTGTTTTTCAGTACTTCCCTAAATAATCTTCTCACTGAAGTGAGACTAACAGGTCTGTACTTTCTGGGGTCCTCCTTCTTGCCCTTCTTAAAAATTGGGTCAACCTTTTCCAGCTTCCAGTGAGCTGGGACCTCTCCAGATTCCCAAGACCACTCAAAAATCATAGACAGAGGTGTTGCAATGACATCAGGCAACTCTTTGAGGATTCTAGGATGAATCCCATCAGGCCCCACAGATTTGTAGGGATCCAGCTGGAGCAGTAGATCCCACACAACTTCAGGTCAACTGGAAGCTGATCTTTCTCACAGCCATGGTCCTCCAGCTCAGGTCCGTCATCCGTGTTGAAGACAGAGGCTAAGAAAGCATTAAACACCTTGTGAGGTGACCATCCTCATCCTCTAATGGGCCAATGATATTTCTATACTGCCTGTTGCCATTAATATATTTGAAAAAACTCTTGTTCCCCACATTTCTGGGCAGCTTCAACTCCAGTTGAGCTTTGGCTGCACAAACTTTCTCCTTACAATGGCAAGCAGCATCTCTGTATTCTTTCTATGTCACTTGACCTTGCTTCCACAGGGCATACACCTTCCCATTTTTTGCCTTATTTCCAAGAGAAGATCCTTGCTTAGCCAAGACAGCCTTCTGCCTTCTCTGCAGGGAATTGCCTGCTGCTGTGCCCTTAGGAGGTGATGTTTGAAAAGTGACCAGCACTGGTGGACCCCAGCACCCTCAAAAACATTTTCCCAGAGGACCTTAATTCCCTGAACAGACTGAATTCTGCTCTCCTTATACCCAGGGTTGAGGGCTTTCTGGCTCTTTTCCTCCTTTCAACAAAGATTTTAAACTCGATCGCTTCATGGCTGCTCTAACCGAGATGGTCACCAATCTCCACTTCGCTCATGAGATCCACTCTGTTGGCAAACAGCAGATCAAGGAGAGCACTTTTCTTAGTTGGCTCCCTTGGGACCTGTTCCATCAAGTTGTCATCCAGGTCTTTTGGGAATCTTCTGGCCTGAGTTGTAGCACCTGTGTGATATTCCCAGTTAATTTCTAGCAAGTTGAAGTCCCCTATAGGGACAAGGACATTGACTTGGAAGTGTCTCTTAGTTCTTCAAAGAATAGTTCTTTGGCATCATTGTCCTGGCTGGGAGGTCTATAGCAGACTCCTACCATGACAACCACATTATTTGTTTTCCCCTTCATTCTCACCCAGAGGCTCTCAACTGTGCCGTTGCCAATGTGAGCTCCATACATTCTAACCCTTCTATTACACTGCGACCCCTCCACCTCTTCTGCCCTGCCTAACCCTCCTAAAGAATCTGTAACTCTCCAACACAGGACTTATCCCACCAGGTTTCACTTATGCCAATATCATATCTCTTAGACTGGGCCAAAGCTTCGAGCTTCTCGTTTGTTCCTCATGCTGCATGCATGTGTAGAAACATTTCAGGTGTGGTGCATTGTAGCTAATACCTCGTGAAGCAGATTAAAGGATCCCATGAGTGCTTGTTTTCTCAAGTTTTGGCACACCATCTGTGTGTTTTTGTTTTAAACATTTGTTTTGGTTTTAACCTGGGACTCAAGAGTGAAAAACTGTAGATGAATATTTCTGTGTCCTGCAGGTGAAGAAAATGTTTGCAATGACCCTCTCTCTGGGAAACTGCCGGATGATGTGTAGGTCAAGATGATATGACTTAAGCTTCCTTAGGCAAATCCACCATGAAAGATCAAAATCACTTATGGAGGTTAAACACAAATGAAATGTCACTTTGCTCACTTTCTAATCCTCAAAAGTTTCATAAGATGCTATATATTTTCTCTGAAGGCATTTTCTTACTGCACTACCACAGCAAGTATCTGATTTGAATATGTAAGAGTAGAAACTGCAGGATTAGAGTGGAGGGTATTCTTAGTATCTGCTGATGAACTAGGGACTAGTCATGCCCATGATCAGCCTCATTGGACATTTATAAACCCAGATGAGGACAAAAAATCACAGAATGGTTAAAGTTGGAAGGGATGGCAGTGGGTCATCTGGTCAAACCTCCCTACTCTTCTTATACCACATAGCAGAGGAGTGCAGCCAGATTGTTCTTGAATATATCCAGTGAGGGAGACTTCAAAACCTCTCTGGGAAATCTGTTCTAGTGTTTGCTCACTCATATTCAGAGGGAGCTTCCTGTGCATTCGCTTATGCCCATTGCCTCTTTTCCCATTTCTTGGCACCACCAAGAAGAGCCTGGTTCCATCCTCTTGACACCCTCCCTTCGGATACTTAGAGACATTGATGAGGACCCCTCTCAGTCATCTCTTCTTGAGACTGAGCAGGCCCAACTCTGTCAGTATATCCTCGTAAGGAGATGTTCCAGTCCCTTAAGTATCTTTGCTGATGGACCCACTCCAGGAGCTCCGTGTCTCTCTTGTACTGGGAAGCCCAGAACTGCACACAACATGCCAGATGCAGCCTCACCAGGACTAAGTAGAGGGGCAGTAGCACCTCCCTCTACCTGCTGGCACAATGCTTTTCCTAATGAACCCCAGGATATCACTGACCTTCTTGGCCACGAGGGCACACTGTTGGCGCATGGACAGCTTGTTGTCCACCAGGACTCCCACATCCTTCTTCACAAAGCTGCTTTTTAGCAGATTATACAGCAGCCTGTGCATGGGGTGCAGGACCCTGCACTTTTTTTGTTGAATTTCAGATTCTTCTTTGCCCATCTCTCCAACCTGTTGAGGTCCTTCTGAAGGGCTGCACAGCTCTCTGAGGTATTGCCCATTCCTTCCAGCTTTATGTCATCAGTGAACTTGCTGGAGAGGCATCTAGCCCCTCATCCCAGTCATTGGTGGATAAGTTACACAATACTGGGCCCAGTATTGAACCTTGTGGGACATTTGTTAAATAACTACATATATATTGAAAAGAAGAAGAAATTAATAAAATGTTGTTATCCCTGCTCTCAGAAAAAAAAGCAGTGAACTCATGCGGGGCCTTGAAAATTTGTTGATGATGAAAATTGAATGACTGCATGGGTGACTCTGTAGCAGAAGAAAAGAGGAAACGCTTCCCTACCTTGCAAGGGCATTGTTCATACCTGGCATTGAGGTAAAGGATCTTAAATTTTGCTTCTTAAATGCAGAGCAAATTGGACTCTGGGAAATTATTGGAATAAGTTCTATAGCTGACTTTGAACCTTGAACATCTGAAGCTACCATTTGTCAAGAGTTAATGCCTTCTAGGACTGGTGGTAGAAAAAGAGATATACCTTCCACATGAAGTAGCACAGAAGTGATGGTCCAGGTTTCTATAGACTGAGCATAAAGTTTTTTCCAAAAACTAGAACTTCACAGTCATAGACTAATGACAAATTGTGTTCCAGAAGAGAGAGCAGAGCTGTGCTGGGCCACCGGTACATTTTTTCTTTATACACCTGTCCTGGCAGATATAGCAAATGACATGAAAAACTACAACCACAAAAAAATGGCCAGGGAAATAATTGTTATATTACTTGAATGCATAACCTGCTCTCTTTTACTCCTAGGAAAGTTTTCTGTTCCTCACATGAACTCAGTATGTTCAGGAGAAGAATAGACTGGAAAAGGCACGTGAAAGGAAGTATTTAATTTCCCCAGGTTTCTGAATAAATATTTCTGGTTGGTAAATTTGCCTCTGATTAAAGACCTTGTATTTGAAGTCAGTTCCAGGTGTCACCAGCTACAACACCATCAGATTTATGGATAGCCAGATACTGTTGGTCTTAATGACAGAATACTTTTCAAAATGAACTTTCATAGCTTTTGCTTCTGATTTTAGGACAAGCATAGGACCAATTTCTATTCAACAGCAGCCACAAATAAGCCTGTTTTCGTAGGCTGCATGTTAGTGTTCGGTGTTCCTCAGAACATGCAAAACTCCCCAGCAAGAAAATATGAGCTACATTAATTACTAAATGAACCTAGAGCACATCTTCAGTAAAAACATAGAGACAAGTAAAACATTGATTTTATGGGATAGAAAGAGATTATCTGTCTAGGCCCTCTGAGGATGGCATTCTGTAGAATACCTTAGGTTTGGATGATGGACTTGTGATTGCCCATAGACTTTTATAGCCACTGCAGCCTTTCAGACAAGACACAAGAACACAATGACATGAATTCCAGGAACATGTCTGAATGACATGAAACCCTTTCAGTGTTTTTGCAACCCCCAAGAACTAGATTTAGATTTCTCCTTCCCTGCTCCTTCGTAATGCAGATTTCCAAAACCATAGACCATTTTCCTGTTGTCTAACATATCCAGGTTTGTTTCTGCTCTCATAACATATTAACACTCTTGTTCTGAAACAGTTTTCATGAAAATATATTTTGAGAAGCAGGCTATTTTTAAATTGATGCTTTCTTTTCCTTCATGTATCTCCACTACCATGGACCATATTATACATTTTTGCTTTCAGCCTGTGCTTCTACATGCCGTCTCCACATCATTCACAGACTTTTGGTGAAAGCAGCCAAATCTTTCTGATATCTGTAATTCAGATCTTCCACAGAGTAACAAACACACCTTTACATACATATCAATGCAAAATTCAAGCAAAAGACAATGGAAGAAGACAATCTAACAAATGCAGTGTTGTACAATGATAGTACCTAGGGCCACATTTGTCATGCATTTAAATTATACTTATTTATAACAGTGATGACCATATGAGTTTTATATTGGGTCTGTCTGAGATGGAGTTAATGTTCCTCATAGCAGTCCTCATAGTGCTATGCTTTGAATTGGTATCTACGAAGTCTTGGTAACACACCAGTGTTTTGGCTACTGCTGAGCAGCAATGGCTCAGCATCAGCACTGTCTCCAACATTCCACCCTCACCCGTAGGCCGGTGGTGGGCAAGATCTTGGGAGGGGACATAGCCAGAATAGCTGATCCACATTGACCAAAGGAATATTCCATACCATATGATGTCTTTTCAGCAAAAAAACCTAAGCAAAAGAGAAGGAAGGTCTCAGGGAGAGGAGGGAAGCTTTTGTTATTTTAATGTCTGTCTTTCAGACCAACCTCGGTGTCTGCTGAAGCCCTGCTTCCTGGAAAATAGCTGGACATGGCCTGCTGGGTAGTAGAAAATAAATCTTTTATTTTCTTCTGCTTCTGCTTTATTAAACTGCCTTTATCTTGACCCACAAGGGTATTTTTTCATCTTATTTTCTTCCTCTCCTGTCCTGCTCAGAAGGGGTTTGATAGAGCAGCTTGGAGGGCACCTGGCATCCAGCCCAAGTCAACCAACCAGAAGTATGGACAATGTTAATTCAAGATTTCATCTCATTTGTTACTATAATATGACATTATGTGATAATTCTGTGCATGAAGATATACCAAACAGTCAGTCTCTCTTAGTGGCATTGGACACTGGCTTTGCAGTAATGAACTGTTGACTTCTTAAAAAAAATTATTTTTGCCTAACATTGCTAGTAAAATGAATAAAATTAATTGTCTATTGATTTTGTAAAAGACTTTCATATAGTAGTTGGATTCAGAGCATTTTCAGAGGTAAAACTCTAAACTATGAAGAAGATATATTTAATGAAAAAAAAGTATTACTTTTGATAAGCCTTCAAGGGAATTCATTTTAGAATAAATCCATGCACACTATACCTGTTACCTGCCTAAAGTTCTTCTGTCTCTCAAAAACCTGATGCATGGTAATTTTTCTGTATTGTATACTACGTAGTGAAATGTGCATTCTTCTTAACACATAATTAGTTCTCTTGGGTCTTACAAAAATTGCAGTTCTTATACACCTGTGGCTAGCACAAAGTAAATTTGAGAATTGAAAGCCTTAAGATCATGTCAATCTCTACAAGCTGCCCTCTTGTGATAAGCATAGACTTGCACATTGAATGTTTTATTGAGCTACTAAATAAATAAATTAATAAATCATCCTGCACTGGAACTCAAGATCCAAAGATGTATTATAAGTTAAAACATGCAATCTCTTGCAAAACATTTTATACAAATATGTCCATGTTTAAGACATTAGGGCTGAGTTTGGAGCTGGAAACTTGTCTTGGTTTGAGATTGTTTCCCCGGGAGCCAGGGCACCTAGAGGTGATTGGGTCCCAGGGCAGTCTCCCCTGAAGGACCCATCACTGCTCGTTTTGTTCGCTCCTGTGAAAAATCAGATATACACCACTGCCGGAAGCTGTTGGCAGAGTCTGTCTGCTGCTGTGTCTGAGTGAGTGTGTGAGAGAGAATAGCCCAGGGGTGGACGGAGGCTGTGCTCCCCCCACTCGGGGGGGGCCCCTGTGCCCCCACAGCTCTGGCCAAGCTAGTGCTGAAGGCAAGATGTGAGAATGAGTGTCTGTTGTGAGGGAAGGGATTCACAGCACCTGAAGGCAAGCGAGAGAGAGAGAAGCGAGGTCCTTGTGAGGAGGCCAGGCCCTCTTTTTGCCCCCCTTTCCAACCAGACTGCGGAGCAGGGACTTTTGTTCCCCTCTCACTGTAAGAGTGGAGGGAAGGCTCAGCATTGGAGCCGAGCCAGGAGATGGGGCGGTGGAGGCTCAATGCCAGACAAGAAAAACCCCAGGTGAAATTGGAGACGGACTGAGGCTGGTTCAGCGGTGCCTACGTTGGATTTAGACGTGGCTACCGAAATGGAAACTACAGCAGCTACGGAACCGGCGGGGGGAGAGAGAGAGAGAGAAAGAGAGTCACACAACAGAGATGGGCATGGAACCAAGAGAGCACGGACTCAAACTATTTTTCTTGGACTTTGTAAGGAAGATGAGACTTCAGTAAACAGCTGGAGGTTGGTGGGAGGTGGATCAGAGAAAAACTCTTTTCCCTGAACACTCCCATGAGAGAAAGACTGCTTACCTATCAGCCCAAGGGCTTCTCCTGGACTGAATTAAGGGAGGGGCTTAGAAGGGTGATAGAAGTGTGTAATATTGTATGTATATAGTTGCTTTTAGCGTGTACAATATTTATTTGTGTAGAATAAATGTATATATCTTCCCTTCCCTTTCCCCCAACAGAGATGTGCTTGCCTGAAAGTTTCTCTTCAGTGTTGAGGTAGAATTGTGGGAAGGAGGGGGAAGCTTGGAGATTGGATTTTTATTTCTGTGGTGGTCAAACCACCACAAAACTGGAGAACTGAAAACTCTGATCTTTTGTGAGTTTCACATGAAGATAAATGAGGAGAAAGCTCTTAGTTATGCTCACCTGTTTACCATTGAAGAGGAAGGCTTCTATATGTTTTCCCAGTTTGATAGATATAAGACACTAAAGTAATTACAGAATGCATACCAGAGGGTTGGCCAAGGTTATTTATCTGAATAGTAGCGAAAAATTAAGAATAGTAATGTTTCATTGAGTGAATTAACCTACTGAATATATGACATTTAATTACTTCATAGGGGCCTTGTAACTACTACTCAAGCCAGAAAAGATGAAACAGTGTCAAGATCATCAGAACAGAGTATGAGTTATTAATGAAGGTGGAAAGTGAAATTTTATTGGAATTTGACAGCTTTGTATTTTCTGGAATTCCTATAGAAGCATATAAAACAGTAGTAGGTATTTGAAAAGTTCCCTTGCTGTACTGCAATGAGCAGATGATTTGTTGCAGTGCAGCTAATAGACTTATGTTTGCCCATCTTTAGACTATCATCTAAAAATAAATTACATTCCATGATTTCTTTGCCCACTTGGTCCCATTACACTGAAGGCTTGTTTTATGGAGGGAGGAAAAGGAGTGTGTCTGTGTTTATGCATGCGGATAGTCATCCTAAAATTTAGCTGGAAATGGTCTTTAGATGCAATGGAGTTAGCTTTGGAGTACTAAAGTAAGTCTTGAATGTAGCTTGCTCTTAAATACATGTCTGAAATTTCTGTTGTTTTCTTATCTAAAGTGAAAAACCTACTGACTGCGTAAGTGATGGAATTAAAAAACTATCTGTGTTTGGTGCATTGTGTGTGCATCTATGGGAAGATAGATAAAAGAGTGAGATAAAGACCTCCATGGAATTATGTGACTAAAAGATGATGAAACTGTTGGAGTAAATCCAACCTAAAATTATTTGACTTTCCCTGAATTGATTTGGAAATTACTAAATGAAAAAAAAATATAATTTAGGAATAGAAGGAAATTAGTATCTTTAAATTTCAGTTAAAGAAGGAAGGAAGGAGCAAAAAAACAGGATATGATGTGGTTGAGTGGAAACAGCCAAAATGTATAAAGCTGAGGAATGAGAGTGAACGTAAGACAATCTGTCTGTGAATAGGGAGGAGATGGGAAGAAAAGAGTAGAAATGCAAGTCCTTAGACAAGGACTAAGTCTAGTAGTACTCAGCACTAATTTCTACTGGTAGTTAAAAGGATATTTCTAAATGTCTTTTGAAGTAGATAAGAGTTTTACTTCTCATTTATCTGAAGCCAGGGCTATTTCAGATCTTTTCCCTGATAACAGTCCATTTTGAATCAGATTATGAGACTCAGTGTGTTTTAGTCTAGATACCTGCTCAATATACTCTGTGATTCTCTAAAGCATATTCTGAAAATGTCTCCTACTAAATTTTCTACTTCATTTTGTCATTAACATATATTTGAATGACTTGTACATGATTGATCTGTCCTAATGTAGTCACTTTGAAATTAGACACCCAATCTGAGCTACCCCTCCATATTTTCTTTATATTAAATAAACCTGCACACAAAAATGTCAGTTCAATTAATCTTGAAATATGCTTTTAAAATATGTTAAATGTATTGCCCTCCAAATTTGCCTCTTTAAGAGATTAGAATTACTAGTTGAAACTTTTGTATGAAGCTCAATCAGAAGAACCTTTCCCCTTTTGTTTTATTACAAGAAGTTCCTTTCTTTAACTAAAAATATGTTTGCTTTTCAGGAATAAGATTGATTTGGAGTCTCATATATTTTACATTTAATTTACCTATTTACTCCCCATCTTTTATCTTTTAGATGTATTCTGCTTAATGTTTTTCATTTTGTGTTTCTACTTATTTCTTACCCTTGTGCCATAAAATCACTTATACTGGGAGAGAAGCTTCAAATAACAGTTGTAGCATTTGAGCCTCAGAGGTTCAGTGAAGGCAGAGTAAACCAGAAGTCTAATAAAAATTATGAAACACAGAGTATGTAGGATGTTAAATTAAAAATCCCTGAGGAATAAGGTTAATTTCCAATAGAAATTTCATAAGAAAGAAGTATTCTTTTCTAAACCCTGCTTCAAGGCAAGTATAACTTTAAAATTGAGAGCTATTACCTGTGGGTCCCTTGTATATTGAGATATTGAGTATCTCAAGTTAAGTGTCCTGCTTTATGGACTATATGGATGAGGCTAAGATTCCATGTGTGAGCTGAAGCAACCACTATCTAATACAAGTTTCTAAGTTCTTACACTCATAAGAAAGTCCAAAACTCTGCGTTTTCACTAGAGACCATTTATTTAATTTTCAATACATTCCCACTCCCATCACTTCTCATTCCTTTTAATAAAATATGTTCAGTGAGTCCTTCCATTTAGCTGAAAACATTGTTTTATGAGCAGTAGTGAATGTATCAGGTTTCTTGACTTCAAAGGTTTTCTACTCTACCTATTTCTCAAGATCTCACCAATATCCACCTCAGTTTTAGTTCAGCTGGGAGGAATAAAGAAAGCAGGAAACAATCATTCAACTATGTTATTCTATCTATGATTATGTTCTACTTTCTTATTTTCAATAATCTCAGTGAGGAAGTGAAAAAATATAAGGCAATGACTGCATACCACTGACTTATCTCCTTACTTTTTTTTGTAGTAGATTCCTCATTTTAAGTTTCGCTTTAATGAGATGGTGAGTACCCAGTAGAAGAATATGTTATATGTCATTGCTGTGCTTGTTGAATAGAGATTCTTCTGAATGCCCAGCTGTGAAGGCCAGCTCTCTAATTTAAGTTTGAGACACTCATGCTTTTTCATTCTATTAGTCTCTAAACTTTCAGCCATAAATTTGAGTGGAAGCACAACTAGAGTTTATAGCTCTTGAAATAAAAATCTCATGCTGTTAAGTTTTTTAGGTAAAGAACCATTTCCTGCTGCTGAGGGTGTGAAACTTAGACAAGACTGTTGCAAAGTGTTTGTCAGTCTACAGAGATGAGAAATGATTAATCTGCCCTTCATAGGACAGTGGAAATAGTACACACTAGTTTCTATTCCTTTGAATCTGCAGTCCCTCAACCTGTGTTGCTGGTACTAGTCTTGTGCTTCATACTGGAGGGATTGCAGAAATCACCAGCTGTGCGGTAACTCACGCTCTTCATATATATAGAGAGCTGCATCATGTGAAACTTCTTTGTGCAAGACAAATCAGCAGAAGAGGTAGTCAGACCACCAGAGTGTAGTCCCATAACATCTGAAAGGTACATGCTGTTTTCATTCCCCAAAAGAGAACTTCAAAAATCAGCTATAAAAGGGACTAAGATGGATAGTGTGACCATCCTTTCTGTTTGCCCTGGTTGAATTTAACCTGGAAGACATTTCCGGATTTTTCTGTTTACTCTCAGAAGCTACTTCTTTCTTATGCTTAGGCAGACTTCGAGAAACTGTGTGTTGCACTCTGCAATCATTATACTGTCTATAACTGCATGAGCTGCAGCTAATTAATCTGTTATGCAGTGTACATGAAAACATAGCTAACAATACAGCATTTCCTAACAAGCAACAGAGAGCATAGGTCTGTGTATGGGTTAACATCAGTCAAACAGTTCATTTTTTCCCAAAACATCTACTTCCTACTTGATAACACAATCCTCTACCACGTGTTCTTCTAAGTTCAGGCATGAAGGTGAAACTAACTGTAAGGGCAAAGAGGCAAGGAATTGATTTAACTTTCAGCCTGTCTTCCTGTTTAAAAAAAAAAAATACCCCGAATTCATTTGACTTATGCTAGTTAAAGGTGTCTTTGGCACATACATAAATATCTCTTGCACAGAAGAAAAATGTGACAAAAGGGCAAATAGTAAAAGGCAATGCTGAGCATGTTTATACTGAGTCCTAGTTTGGAATACAGGGACAAGGGCTGTGTTCATGGTTTTAAAGGGAGAAGTGTACACCTGCTTTAGAGAAATAGTAACTTGCAGCTGCATTGTACTTTATTTCAATAGATTCCCACTGATCTGATTAAAAGGTGCTATTCCACATTATCTCATTCGCTTTGAAAGGGAAAGCAGCAGACTTGATCAAAACAAACATCCCCATGGCTGCATTCTCAGAGCCACTCTCGCTGAAGAAGCAGAGGACGTGAATGAGAATTGCTCTTTGCTAGAATTGTTAAATAAGCATCTGATAGTGAAAATGCTTCTTACCTCTTATTTGTTCTTTATTGTCATGGAAGAATCAGTAGTCCTGACAACTATTGATGTTCTTAAACTCTCCCTTCTCTCCATTGGGTTTCTATGAAAGGTCTGTCTGTGGGGACCATAATTTTGTTAGACTTTCTTGCTGCCTTCCAGAAATTAATAGTAGGGGTGAATATGAGTTTGTTGAATAGACCAGAAAACAATTTGCAGTTTTTCTTCATATTCTTGAAGAGAAATGACAAATTAATTTCGTTGTTATTAAGAGATCGTATTTTTCTTTGACTAATTTAAACCCTGGCTGTTGAGAAGTGCCTGTGAATTATGCCAAAATTCCTAACCTAAGGATGAACAATGATTTCATTGAAATTAAACTATTGTTGATTAGAAATTTTCAACCACCCAAGAACAGAAACCCATCATCTTGCTGCACTGAAGTTCAGCTTTAGAATACCTAATTGTCACACATACTGTAAGTGCAAAATACCCCAAGAATGAAAATCACTGTCTTTAAGACTCTTACAGCAAACAGGGTATTCAAATGCAAGTGTATGGCAGAAGTCTTAGTCCAAAGATCTGATAACAACTATACTCTATGCTATAAGTAGGCATTTTTGAAAAACTCACACCACTTTTCATAGCCATTAGGATTTTTTCTGTTGTATCCCTAAACACTTTATCTCTTTAGGAGGTTATAAAATCCTGTATGTCAGCTGTCTACCTATGCAGGATCTTCTGATTTTGTTGTTGTTGTTGTTGTTGTTGTTGTTTTTGTTGTGGTGGTGGTTTTTTTTTCCTTTTTCTTTGAGATCCTTCAGGCTGAGTTACAACCTAAATATTAATTCATATTATTTATTGAAAAATGTGTCAAAAATATTATTATGTATTATCAGCTCCTCAAAACCTGTGGTAACATCATTAATGCCAATATGCTTCATGACTTATTTCTTAAAATGAAAATTAATTTTGTAATTTCACAACTTCACTATTAGACTTCCAGTACTTTATGTAACCTTTTACACTTAAATTAGGAAGAACACTGACTCAGAGAAGAAAGAATACTTCAGTGGAAATCTGAATCTGACACCTTTTTGTCTTTAATGAAAACATTTCAATGTCAGATTTGGCTTACAGACTATATCAGCTGAGTGGAAGTGGCCAATGCAGAGCTATGATATGAGTGTTTGTCCTGGAAATCATAAAATCCTAGAATAATTTAGGCTGGAAAAGATCTTTAAGATTATTGAGTTCAACCATTAACCCAATACAATGAAGCCCACCACTAAACCATGTCACTAAGGGCAATATCTTCTTGTACTTTAAATACCTCCGGAGATGATGATTCAATCACCTCCCTGGGCAGCCTGTTTCAGTGCTTGACAACTCTTTCCGTGAAGCAATTTCTCACAATATCCAATCTAAAGGTCCCCTGGAACAACTTGAGGTGCTTTCCTCTTGTCCTATAACATATTATTTGGCAGAAAAGACCAACCCCCAGCTCACTACAGGATCTTTTCAGATAGTTGTAGAGAGCAATAAGGTCTCCCAGGAACCTCCTTTTATCCAGGCTAAACAACCCCAGTTCACTCATCCACTCATAAGACTTGCACTTCAGACCCTTCACCAACTTCATTGCCCTTCTCTGGACATGCTTCAGAATCTCAACATCTTTCTTGTAATGAGTGGCTCCTAATTGGACACAGTATTTGAGGCATGGCCTCACCAGTGCCAAGTACAGAGGGATGATCACTGCTCTAGGCCTGCTGGACACCCTCTTTCTGATACAAACCAGAATGCCCTTGTCCAATACTGATGTAAGAGCAGGACACACCCTGAAGCCAAAGACCTGGGTGGCAGCATGTTCCCACCAGAACTCTGTCTGGGAAACTGCATCAGTTGTGGTGCAGAGCTTAGGTAAGCTATGGATTTCTGCTTGGGGGGATACCATTACTCTCTAGTTGAGCTGGCAGGGTGTCATGTGAAAAGGGGATATTTATTCAGATCCTTAGTGTTTGATTAGTCTGTCAGCTCTCCAGGAAAGCCGAGACCCTCGTGTCCGACCAGGCTGTCAGCATTCCATTTTACGGGCACCCTTCACTGAACAGTTCACTGGATCAGATGACAGTTCAGCTGACTTTGTCAGGGTTGCACACCAAACAGAGACCCCTTTCTGGATCTCCACACCTTTACCCCCTGCCAGTGACTGCTAGCGCCCTTGAAAGACTCACATTAACAGTTTACAGAGTAACACTCTTTACTAATAAAATTTTAACAGGTTAAGCTTTGAGGATTGCCAGTGATAGTATCTGACTGCAAAAATGTATTCAAAGCAATATACTAACAATCTCTAATCCCCAACCCAGGTTAACTCAAGGTAATAATTCAGTGTGTATAGAGTATGGTTCTTACCCAATAGGTGTCCCTATGGGGGATAAGACAGTTCAGCCCAACAACTGATCCCAGGGGTTTCGAAGGAGTCTTCCCAAACTTTAGTCATACATCATGTTCAGTCAGGGGTGGTTGTACCTTGGGGGAGGATATCTCAGAGTGGTACCTGAGACAACCTTGGGATGGGGACATGTATCAGTCCAAGGAGAGGGATTTATCCAGTTGCTGATTCAACAGCAGAACATCTTCCTTTCTCTCCATTGGTTTTCAGCTGCTGTGCGACTTATTGTTTAGAAAGTACCACCGAGTTCCCTCTTCTGCAAGGGTTTAGACTGAGCCTGTCTGCAGTGTCTCTCCTCTTCTCCACCCTCTGTTTAGTACCCCTTAGACTGTATTGTGTGAGGAAGGTCAGATATGCTGACTGCATTCCATCCAGGGAGTAGCAACTGTATTTTCTCCTATAACTTCCATGCTGTTATCTTTTTGCCCTCAGTCACCTTCTCACACAGGGCTTCACTGCCTTCCTGCATGTCCTTCCATGTGAATTGCCACACAAAACAACTGTGCCACACACTGTGCTGATACACCCATTAGGATCCACCCCTGAGGCATATATATATATGGCAGGTTTATTTTAGGATAATTTAGTTGCAATGGAAAGAATGTATGTAGCTGTTTTGGTTATTATTTATAGAAATAGCATAAAATTATTACTTAAGAAAATACATAAGGAAAAGAAAGAAAGAAAGAAAAAGGATAAGAGTAGATAGTAGAGAGGAAAGATACCACCACCCATGGATCCAGTGATGAGAGTTAATTGTTTATTTAGATGTTTGTTGGTCAAAGTGATGGTCACAGTCTTGATCAATTAGGGGTTGGGAGAGCCCACAAAACAAAAATTCAATGGGTTAATATACATTCAAGTTCAGGTGAGAATGGCCAGGTACCTAACTTGGGTAAGGACTTTTACACTGATGCAACACTGTGGATCATGCACAGTCCTCTAGTGGAAGGTTCCAGAAATGATTTGGGAATCTTTGATGGTTTATGACCCCTTCTAAGACATGGCAGCTGCCTCTCATACCTGCATGGTTGAGCCAATTATGCCTTATCAGAACGGATAAATACCTTCAGGCTTACATGTGAATGATCTGATACCTCTGATACCTGGCAGGGAGTTTTACACCTGAGCCTTATGTGGAGGGAGGACACTGTCAGGATTAAAAGCATTATCCCACCTCACAGGATCTGCTTCTTACTGACCTTTTCTCTTATCTGACTCAAAACCCAGCTTGTTGATGTCAGTCCCAGCTTATCAGGGACAGAATCAAATGCAGGGCTATATGGTTTAAACAAAGGTTGGTTTGTCATGATCATCCTCCTGTGGTGGGTGCACACCCCTTCTGCACCTGGGCATTATGCATGAGAGCATTATGCAAATCAGAGGTTTCATCACCACGCACCCAAAAACTCTCCTTCTCCCCTTAGGTTGAGGGGTGCAAACCTGACCTCAGCAAGGCACCCTGCTACTTTTGCAAATGGCTGATTGTTTGAGTCATCAACCATTGACATTTCAGTCTGTCACACCACCCTGTTCACCTGCCATGCAACTCTTCTAGTTGCTCACACTCCTTGAGGGCTTCTTTTATACTTTCATGGTAGTTTGGCTGCCACTGATTCTGTGTGAGCTGCAGGCTCCTGTCTGCTCTTTTGTCTCCCCCTTAGATTTCCCCGGTTCAAGAAATCCCTTTGTGCACTGTGCTTCTGATTGAGCCAGCACTGGAGCTGCCTGCCTTGTTGACTGACTGTAAGACGGTGGAATAATGGTGAGCAAAAACATGTGAATAAGATGGAGATTTGTTGGCTTTCATGCTGAAAGTCAAAAAAAATTCTTGATTTGGAGCTTCCAGGTTCAGTCACCTGTTGTGAAAGTGAAAAATAGTGGTCTGTTCACATGAATACAGCTGAGCTATGGTGGAAGATGTGTTGAATGCCTTGGCAGTCAAGAGGAGAGAGCTGGACACCAACTGTGAATGCTCTAAAAAAATCCATAGACATTTGTTTCATGGGACTTGAAACTCATCGGTGTAGAAAATGTCATCACAGATCTAATTAACACCAGCCAATATCCTGCTCAATAGCAGTACTAACCTGTACCATTATTTTCATATTCATTAGTGATCCTAATTTATCACTCTTTGAAATCAAAAAAGTTTAGGTCAAAAGCCAGAATCAAAAATTTCTAGGGTCACAATGGATAATGTAAACTTTTCTGTATTTTCCAAAGTCAGAAAAAAATCTCTGTCAAATGTAATTTACTCCAGTCAACCTCATTATGTGATCAAAGGGTGGGAATATAAGACAGGGACAAGGAGGAAAATTTCTGACAGTGAGCAGAGGCTGCAACATTAATGTTTACACTGTTCTGTCCAAATGTTGGTAGGTCAGAAGCTTGTCTTCCACTGCAGTCTGGCTTTGTTATACTTTTCTTTACTCTTTTTCTTTTTTTTTAAATTTATGTTCTTATACTGCCAAGAAAGCAGATTGCTTATGAACTGACTGCTCGAGTACATAGCTCATAGATTTGCACTACTGTTGGAATTTTCATTGTGTGCATATTTGGAAAAAACTGCTGGCCAATTTTCACAGGCATGTCTCTCCAGTTATTGCATCTGATGCATGACTCACAGTTTGCCATTTACACTCAAGTTTATTTTGATACGTTGCTGTACTTCTCATCTTTTGAGAGACAAATGTAAAAATAAAAGGGTTTCTTTCCACAAGGATTCTTTCCACAAAAGATCAACAGCCTCAGCATTTTACTTGAGTTTAAATAAGTTCACAATAGTTCTTAAGCAAGTTTCAAGATTATGTTAGTGTTTTAAGCTAAAGTAAATTTGTGTTAGGTTTTTAGGGGCTTCTAGCTATTTCTCTGCAATGAGCAGAGAACCCTTATTGACTTCTGAGGTCTTGATTTATAACTTATATTAATATTTGTTTTAATTTTAAGAGATACTGAATAAAAGGTGTAAATGGCATATAAGTTTGCGGGTATATTTTTATACAATCAATGTCTATTGAAATTGATTACATAATCAGTGAGGGAGTTTTCAGTAATGACTAGCTTGCAGCCATAGTTTGTACTCAGACTTCCTAGGCGAAACAGGTACATTGTAGGTAATGCATTTTTCCTCTGTTTACTCTGTTTTCTGAAATATCCTATGTGCTAAAAATATTCTATTGTCTTGAGAAAGCAAAAAAGAAAAAAAAATTAATGTTCAGTACTCCTAGAGCTGATAATGAAAGTAATATCCTTAGAAATCCCGATAATCTTTATGATTAATTTCATATAACATAAGTTTTTTATGATATTTTCTATTTTAGTCTTATTGCTCTGGTTCTTAATGATTTGAACTAACATAAAACTAAATTTGATCAAATACAGCTAAATTCATTTACTTTTTCCTCCAAACTCCTAAGTGGGTGTAACATTGTGTTTAGATTGGCATACTGACAGCTGTGCTGCTTCCCAAAAAGTGAGGTGGTGAGAGAGAGAAAAAAAGAGAGAGAGAAAGAATGTTGACTTAACTTGTTTCAGAAGCAATGGAAAATCTTTTAGAAGACAATGATGAACTATAATGATAGGTAAGAGAGCAAGACACAAATTATCAAGTCAACTTTCAATTCAGGCTGCTTTGTAGACTTCGACACAACCGTCACGAATAGGGCAGATAAAAGGTGAACACAGGTTCTCAGTACTATCCTTTATCTTACAAAAATCTATTGCCACCACCTCAGAAAGATTATTTTTGTATATGAGTAGCACTGAGTTATTTGAAGAGCTGATACGTAGAGGGAATGACAGACTTTGCATACACAGTGAGACATTTGGGGTGATTTCATTTATATTCCTGGGGGAGAGCTGAGTTTGTTCTGTGAGGAACTGAGAATGCTCACATGCCAAAGGTACTCAGCAGTTTATAGAGCCTCTGACTCCTTGAACTGAATCTTTAATATTATGCCCAGCTACAGAAGAACAGGCAGGCTGGATTTGGGCTGGAACATGTAAGCGAGGAGGCAGCAAAGCTGCTATGCAGAATGACCTTAATAAGACTGCTACAGGTAAGAGGAGAAGATTCTTTCAGTAGAAGCAGACATTTTTGACCCCAGTCACAAAAATCAGCTTCCAACTGTTGTGCACTTACACATCCACAGCATACTGATGCATATAAAGCACCTCTGATAAAAAAAGACAGGTGGTTTGCCACAAAAAAAGAACCTGTAACCTCCCCTTCAATCCTCCCCAGTGATAACTCTGTGTTCAACCCTTTCTCAGACCCTGGCAAGGCTGTTCTCTTCTTGCTGCAGGATAAAGGTGTATTCCTTCCTGCCTTCCTCAGACCCAGACACATAAGATTTTTCTAGCTGTTCACATGAACTTTGAACTAGATGGTATTTCTATTAATCAAAAAAAAAAAAAGTATTGTTGGCTTTCCTGAGGCTTTGTCTGACCTCTGTCTTCAGCAGTAGGAGGTTATATCACAGATTTTGGAAAGAAGAAGAATCATAACGGGGCATCCATCCTCTTACCAACTACCTCCCACAACTCACTGATATTTTTTCTGCATGTGTATTACTTTCTAAGTGCTGCCTTTTATTTGGCTTCTGCTGAACTATTGTCTGACTAATTCAATGATCTTTGGAGTTAACCTATCAAAGCAGTTAAATCAAAGTTAAATCAAAATTTACCAGCCTACTCAAATTTACTTGGTACATTACCTACCTAATGATTTTGTATTGCATACACTTTCTTACCTTCTAATTCAGGAAGGTCATTTGAACACCAAAGAAATGTGAAATTGTTTATTGATTTCTTAATTATTCAGTGCTTGTGGTTACTTCTTCATGTTCCACTATGTTGTGTTTTGGGTTTTTTTTCCACTTGAAAGTTTAATAAACCAAAATATTAAAACCTAAGCAAAAGAAACTGTAGTGAAACAAAGGGCAAGACTGTGATTTTGAAACCTTGCTATTCAAATATGTAATCCGTTAAGTCTTCCTTGAGGGAATATTTCCTTATTTAAGTACTTAGCTTTAGTTTTACGTGTTTGTATAATGTGAGTGTAAATACATACGTGTGTGTATATATATATATATATATGCATATGTACCAGGATTCATGTCTGTGATACTGTATTGGGTCTGACTGAGACAGAGTTAATGTTCCTCACAGCAGCCCTTGTAGCATTGTGCTTTGCACTGATAGTTAGAAAGGTGTTGATAACACTTCAGTGTTTGACTACTGCTGAGCAGTACTGGGACAGCATCAGCAGTTTCTCCAACATTCCACCCTCAACACTGGGCTGGGGTGTGCAAAATCTCGGGAGGGGACATAGCCAGGGCAGCTGATCCACAATGACAAAAGGGATATTTCATACCATATGTCTGCTCAGATATAAAAGCTAAGAGAAAGGAAGAGGAAGGGGCATTCATTACTTGTGATGTTTGCCTTGCAGAGCAGCTGCTATGCATGCTGAAGCCCTGCTTTCTGGGAAGTTGTTACAACCCGCCCCAGGAAAAGAGGGGGGGGGTAACCCAGGTTTTATCAAAAATTCCTTTGGGGTGGATTAAAGCGAAACGACACTAAATAATCGGTGTATGAAAATATATATTGATAAGATTTATTTTAACAATTTTGAATCAACAGGTAAGTTAACATTTTTGGGTGCTGTCATAATCAATAGGTAAGCTAACACTTTTGGGTGCTGTCATAACCTTTCTGGGGAGGAGAAAAATGCATAGGGGAGAGAAAGGCAGGATAAGAGCCAGGGAGAGTAAGAGAAAAGAAAAGCTGAGAGTATAAAAGAAATGGACATAGTCACCGCCCACTGGATCCAGCGATGCTTGAGAGCGATGGTCTTGATTCGCAGGCGGTGGGGGAGAAGGAGAACTCCCAAATTCTCAAAGTCACCAGTCAGTTTATATACCCTCAGCATGCTCTGGCACCTCCCTGGCATGAGGGGTTGTTTTCCTTTTTTGGGCTTAGTCCACCTGAGGCATCTTCTAGGCCTTGTGCCGTGTCTTTTGCGTTTCGCCTGGTTCCCGCCTTTCAAGTTTAGCAGAGGGAGGGCGGGTCCTGATTGCCCATCAGATGTATCAATAGTCAAAAGCCTGCAAGGTCAGTTCTTGCCTTTTCAGGACTTCACACCTCCAGCACTGGAGGGAGGGAGGGCCTTGATTGCCCATCAGACGTATCAATAGTCAAAAGCCTGCAAGGTCAGCTCTTGCTTTTTCAGGACTTCACACCTTCAGCACTGGGGGGAGGGAGGGGCTCGACTGCTCATCAGAGGTATCATGCAAGTCAAAAGCCTGCAAAAGTCTCCTAGAATGCATAAATCATCAACCATTTCAGTCTCTGACAGAAGTGGCTGGACATCACTTGCTGATAAGAAATAGAGAATAAAATGGTTTGCATTTTTGTTTTGCTATATTAAACTGCCTTTATCTTGACACATGAATTTTTTCCATCTTATTTTTTGCTCCTGCTCCTACTCAGGAGGGAAGTGACAGAATGTCTTGGTGGGTAACCGATGTCCAGCCAGTGTCAACTCACCATGGGTACAGAAGCAGAGCATAGGGAGGAAAATATTGAAGTTGAGGGCTACAGAGGCATACTGCCACAGAAAACATAGTGCTGAGGCAATGATGTTTCTTGTTACTCTGTGCAGTTGTGAAACAAACCTTACAGTTTCACTCATGTGTGAATCTGAAGGGGCTGATCTTGATCAATACTTTTTATGGAGCAGCATGCATAAGTAGTGATAGTTATTAAAATAGGATGTCTTTTCCAAAGAGGTTTCCAGCCCAAGTATGGCTTTATCTTGTATTTTTTACACTTCTAGTGAACTAATTTTATTGAAGCATCTTTTGTGGAACTGCCGAACAACTGGACTATTATCCTAAAAATGCTCAGTTCAATTAAGAGTGTCCATTTCCTTATGTAAGCAGAAATACCACTTTTTTCTTTTTTTCTTTTTTTTCCCTCTTGATTACATTTAGGTTAGTGAAATTTCAGTGACTCATAATCTCTAAAATATAATAAAAGCAACGTTGGACATTTACCACATTCTTTGCTTTATTAGCACAACTAATGGAATAATTTACACCAACTAATTTATTTGACAACTTTTCTTCTTTTCTCTTTTTCCTTTTTTCATTATTATGCTAAATAAAACTGGTCACATAAAAGTCAGCAACTTATTTAATTGAATTTAACTGTGTAAAGTTGAATGATGATGATGATGTTGTTTTTATTTGAACCCCTAATTATGGCTTGCCTGGTTGTTTCATGTTCTAATTATCATCATACTTCAAAAGAAACAAAGAAACAAAAAAGTGTTGGTTTCCCATGCAAACAGTACTTACAGCAATTTTTCTCTAGTGCAAGATGAATCAAAGGACATCTTGGACTGTGTCCTAGTTAGAACAGCTGGGCCCAGTTCATCCCTGGATGGGTGTGACCCAAAACTGTGTATTCTATAGCCTTCCATGCCATTTCCCAGAAACTGTTATCAATAGACCATTTACACCCTCTGCCCAGAGCAGCCTGACTCCTCAGGCTACAAACTAGGTGTTAAGAGGCCTGTGAGATAGGAGGGCGTTTTTGTCCTCAGGACCATTGAGGAACCCCCGCCCTGAGGGAGGTACTGATTATTCCTGCCTGAACTGGAGGATGTATAATCTTGGAGTCTTGGGACTTTTTTAATCACTCGTGGGATCCAGAGGAAGACTGCAGACCACCACTCTCAACCAGACTGCAACCACCACTCTCGACTGGACTGCAACCATCACTTTTCAACCAGACTGCAACAGCACTCTCGACCAGACTGCAACCACCACTCTTGACCAGACTGCAACAGCACTCTCACCAACAGGTTTTTTCCCTCTCCTTTTACTTTGGACTCAAGGGGGCTGAAGAACACCACTCTGTTCATACCCCAGGGTGCTGGGTTATATATTTAGGCTTTGTGGGTTAAAACCAATTGTTTGTCTGTATAATCGTACTTACTGTATTATTTTATTAAATTATTATTCTGATTTATAATCTCTCTTTTGAGTTGAGTTCATTTCCCCTGCTGGTTTACCTTTAAACCAGCACAGTCTGTCAGTGTCCAAAATGATATGAAACTGCAAAACAATATTTTCCTGTCATTTGATCTATTGAAAGGTGACAGAACCTTTATTCAGACATCTACATTATGTTAACTTATTTGCTGAATAATGGTTCTCATGAAAGTAAGAAATCATTTACGTTGGCTTGATCCATATACCATTGCCAAAAGCAAATCTGGTCTCCAATATCCCTTCTATTCCATTTCTTTCTTCCTTGGAGAATAGTACTCTACAATTGCACTCTACTGCCTAATTATGTACACTATTAGTTTTGTGAAATGAACAAATGTTACTAAGGAATAATTTGAGACCATTAAGCTAATTTCAGTTGTGACCTAAGCCAGATTTCAGCCCAGGCCCTCTGGAGGTGACAAGCAAATATATCAACGTATGGTATTATGAAACTTGCTCCAGGGCAGGAAGATTTCAATAACATTTGAAAAAAAATCTCTTGAAATTGAAATATGAATAATTTACAAAACAAGAAACCTCAACTAACAGTCTCTGTTCATTTTCAATACCACTGTGACCTCTAGGCTATATTATACAAATGTGTTTTATCTGATACAACTTTTACAGCAATGTGTGTGGTAGGATAGTGCTTTTCAAGAAGGCATCAGTTTAATTTTGCCAAGGTCTCTAACTGATTGTGCTTGACTATCAGTCATCAGAGATCTGGTCCTGTAAAGCTTCCTGACTGAAAGTCAGTGGGATACTAGTCTACAGAGGTCTGGCCTTATGTGTCATTCATACACATAAAGTGTTATGTGAAAGCAGATATTTAACTAAGTCTTTAAGATGTGCAACTGTTCAAAGCCCCAAAATTGGATATCCAGTTCAAGACCCACAATTCAAGGCTAACTAAGCACCTAAGTTCCACAAGTCCTGTACATCATAGTTGTGCAGTGCTTTTACATTTAGTAACCTGTTAAATAGTAGAGCATATTGGTCTACACGTGTGCATGTGTCTCTTTCAGGGGTGCAGATGAATATCTTAGTGAAATAGTTTTGTGGTCTGAAGTAGCTTTCTGTATTAAGTCTTGGAAAAGCATCATGGTATTTTTTCCTTGCATTGCTTATCTTTTTATTCATTGATTGTATATTATGGAAATATAAATAATCTAGTTTTTTAATTCACATCAGGAATGTTTCTTGATTTTTCCCATTTACCACACACAGGGGTGTATTGTGCAGTGTTTTAAAGTTCAAGAATTAGATTAATTTTGGAGTTAAAGTAGACTGAAAGATGGGCTGCTGAAGAATAGCTGATTAATATATGGTCCATGTCACTATGTCCTGCCTGATGTAAAATCCACTAAACTGTTTATTGTTTGTATGACTGTTTTGCTCTAAGAGCCCACTTCTATTGGACCATGCTGCTGAGAAACAGAGTCATGGCTAAATACAGGAGAAACTTCAGGTTCCTGCTGTCACCTAAATGTATAAAAATTGGGCTACAGACCCAGGATCCATTTTTATGGCTTGTGATTTGATGATCCTATTTTCTTGATAGAATAGTGTTTTAGTCTCAGGAAGGAATTGGGAATTCAAAAAATATTGAAAAGTCTTTTACTCAGTGTGTTTTTAAGCTGTCATTTAGATGCTATGTTGTAAAATCATAAATTCAAATCTGCTGTGTCAGCATTGGACCTAATGGGTTGGGTTTTGGCCTCCTAAGCAAGGACTCTAACCATATATCACACAGTGAAAAAACCATTACTGTGATATCTTCATTTTATAACAGTTAAGGAACTTCTGCCTTAGCCATGTAATCTAGACAAGATTTTTCTGATCTTTTCTGATCAAAATATCTGCATATAATTAAGTAGCAAGAGCTTCTGAGTCATATAATATAGACTGTATGTAACTCAATCCATATTAAATTATTACTGTTTAATAGAACTCTGAGTCTTAGCTAATAGTGTTCACTTCTTAATATATTTTCATAAGAGAAAAGTTGTGGGTTTATCATTAATAAAAGTAATCCTAGAAAAAGAATGGAAATGGTTATTTATATATAGCAACAAATCACTGGCTACTTTTTTATAATAAGATTTACATAATGATTCTGTTCAGCCAACAGAAAACTCTGTAGTAATAAAAACCTCCTGGAAGCATTGATAAAATATTAAAGTTTGGTTGACTAGAACCCATAAAGAGTTTTTATTAATTTCTTTATTCTTGGTGTCACCAAAATAACTGTAACACATGCTTCTAATATTTTTTTCTTCAGATGTGAACTATGCATTCAGTTTGGACATGTGATCAGTAAGACTTCTCAGCAGATAGGAAAAAGATGAGCTTTTAATAACAATTACTAAAAAAAATATTACAAGTGAGATGTATGGCCTAACGACTTTTTGATGGGAGTGGTTCTTTGTACCATGCCCATTATTTTATTCCCTGCATGAAGGCACCATGGCTAACATTAAGCACCTAAAATAATTGCTTGAGAAATGAATGTTCTTTTTCTATGCTCAGTATGGTTAATGGAGAAAAAAACTATATCCCTTGCAGAGGTTACTCAGCCCACCATGATCTCCTTGCTGTCTCCATGGAGTGTAGAAGGAACGTACACTGCTAAATTAATTGCCTTAATTAGCTGCCTAAATCTAAAGTAGGCTATTGAGTTTTAGGGATTGTTCTAGGAAGAATTCACCAGGATAATCCTTGGAGGCTGCAATATTTCACTGATATAATAGTTTAGTTAAGGAACAGTATTTAAATGTAAAAGATGCCAGAAAACATTTCCTTAGTTCAGTAGGAACCAAGTTTTCTTGGCAATAGAAGTACTTTTCTTTCAGTGTACATGAATATGTATACATGCATGTGTACATTTTAATAAAATTATACCTACTTGTAATGATTTTGCATGAATTTAATCTTTCTTTGATGTTATTATTCAGAATTTTATTTTTCTCTTTTTTTTGTTTTTGTCATTTATAACTAGTTTTAAACTCCAAGACATTCACAAATAAAAAACTACGGACAGTGTACTACAGTCAGTGCAAAATACTTTAGCAAAACTGTGGGATCAATATGACAGACTGCCCCTGAATTACCTGTAGTAATTATTAGAGTTTAATTTGGAGGAAACAAAAGATGTTGAATTTATCTTCTTGACTTAAAGACCAGTTCTCCAGTTACTTTTGAACGACAAAGAGTGGCAAGAGCTGGTAATGACTGTTATTAGCTTAATTTAGGATTATAGTGGTCGAAGTGCATGTCCAGTCACTAAATGCAGTTCCTGAATTGCTAAAATGTGAGTCAGCTGTATTCCAATCTTTATTCAGTTTGTAATTTGGACAGGTAACGGAGATTGAGGGAAATAATGGCTATATGCTACATGGATAGTCCTCATTCTCTGGAGCTAATGAGGGATGAGTCTGGGAACTGGGAACAGCCAGTGCTTGTGTTCAGTTATGTTACATGGCCACCCAAAATAATGAATATAGGAGTTTCAGCTAGTATAAAACAACACTGATGTCTTTAGGGTACTGTTAAAAAAGTAGTTTGTAAGAGCTACTGTCATGGCTTAAGCCCAGCCAGCAGCTAAGTGCCGCACCACCACTCACTCGCTCACTCTTACTCCAGAGCAGGATGGAGGAGAGACTAGGAAGGGTAAAAGTGAGAAAACTTGTGTGTTAAGATAAAGACATTTTAGTAGGTAAAGCAAAAGCTGCACATGCAAGTAAAGCAAAACAAGGAATTCATTCACCACTTTCCATAGACAGGTGGGTGTTCAGGTGTTTCCAGAAAAGCAGAGCTCCATCACAAGTAGCAGTGACTTAGGAAGAAAAATGCCATCCCTCTGAACATCTTCCACTTCCTTCTTCCTCCAGTTTTATGTGCTGAATATGATGCCATATGGTCTGGGATATCACTTTGGACATTTGGAGTCAGATGTCTCAGCCTCCTCACTTTGAGAAGCAGAGCTGCTAGAAATAAAACCAGAATCCAGGACCCTGTTTCCAGTAGGTAAACTTAAGATGAAAGTAGCACACACCATTTTGCTTATCATAATGAAAGCTTATGTGGAGCAAATGGACATCTTTGAGACAAGTGGTGTCTAGCTTTGTGGCTTTGTAGCTTCTCCATGTTGCTGAAGATTTTATGCTTATGTGGCATGGGAAACAACAGAAGATCCACTATATATTTCAAATAAGTGTTGGAAAATACCATACAACTGAATAAAACTGCACTGATATTTCCAAGGTTAGAAGTCTAGACCAAGAGCAAGAATGGATCCATTTTACTTATCACTTGAATAATGACCTTTAATGAATTCTGCAAAAGCCTTTGTGTGCTTTTCATGTTTGCCATTTATTACCTTTCTGATTTTTTATGAGGGTAATATAGGTAACTTCTTTACCTAGTGAAAATATTTGGCTTCTAACTCTTCTATGAAAAAGATATTCTTTCTAAAAAGGGAAAATAATTAAAATGCGGGAAAAAATAAACTTTGCTATGTTTGAAGACATGCCAGCCTCACAGAGGAAGAGGGATAACTCTGTTATGGAGAATGAAGGAAAAAAAGAGGCTAAATAAAAGATGTTTGCATAATGTTTTAATAGGCAGATTCCTTAGTGAGAGCATTTTCTTTAACCTCCTGTATTGTATAAAGAAAAGAGGAATTCAACGCTAGACAGATTGAAAACTGATTAACATTTGAGTATTTATTTCTAGTTAAGTACAGTTAAGTATGTTTGCATTAAGCAGACAATGTACCTAATCACTTCTAGCAAGAAGTATGAATAATTTGACTCCTCCTTTGGTCTTTGTACTGTGTGAATTAAAAAAAAATTCTTTCATACGAATCAGTGTGAATTCTACTATTTTCATTTCAATAAGTGCACACATAACTAAGAAAAGAATATCTTAGTTAAAAAATAATTCCAAAATTTAAAAAAAATAAGATGAAGAATACGTGTCCAAATTTATATCAGGTGCCTTTCCAGGAGCTCTTTGAAGATATAAACACCTTTTCAGTTCTTATTCATCAAGAGGCTTGAGGATGTATTAATGATTTTCTAAACTGGACAGGTTCTGCAACTTTGTGATCCAAGAATAAAACTGAAATCATACCAATTTACTGTAACTTTCAATTATTGCTGTGGCAATAATATCAAGAAGTATGACATTTTAAAGGGAGAAAGGGGGAAAAAAGTCACTATTCACATTTCTCCTCATAGCATAGAAGATAATATACAGGACTAGATAAAAGTGAATCCAACTGTGACTCTGACACACTCTGTCACCTTAGACACATTACATAAACATCTATAAGCTAAATTCAGAATAGGTCTTTGGAATGGATGCAGAAGCAATGGGTACTAAAAGACATTAAAAACTTAACCTGGAACACTGAAATCTTTATTACTCTTCCAGTTTTTCCATTGGTGTCTTGAAACTGCATTAGTCTGCCTAAATCTGCTTTTGAATCTGTTCTGCCAGGCTTTCTGAGAATATATCTAAAATTAATTAAGATGTTTGAAATTCCCTTCAAATGCTGTTGTTTCTGGTTGGGTTTTTTTGAGGGGGGGCTTTTTTTTTTTAATTTATTTTTTTTAAACTATGTAAAGACATGCACTCAATTAACTCCTCTACCAAAGAAAATTGCATCCCATATATCCTTATATTTATCTGATACAACAGCAGTAAGATTATTTACTGGTTCATCTAAGGGAGTTCTTTGTCTCTTTATTGGAAAAAGCTGTGTTAAAAAAAAAAAGATTATTTTCTAAATATTGATCAGATAATCAATTACACACAAAATGCCTACTATGATAGTCAAAGATAGCTTTCCAAATGAAATAAATAGCATGACTATCTCAGGTTATTTTTCTAGAAAAATTGAACACTCAAATTCTTTACCTTAGTTCATGTATTGAAAGGGATATTCTGGCTGAGAAGAACTACATTCTGAAGCAGAATTTTGTATAGGAGATGGATCGTGAAAGAGATTCCACATAAAAACAATTCTAAAGAATTTCAGGTTATAGTAAACCAGCTTTATTTCTAAATGATGACACCAAATCTATTTTTTTTAATCAATCACCTGGTTATCATCAGACTTTGGCCAGCAATCAGTCCCCAGATAGCATCCTCCTACTGTACTCTTCATTACTTTGCGTTCTCAGGTTCATACTTTAGGAAGTACCTTGGCTTCAGTATTGAAAATGAAGACTTTCTCATAAAATAAGTCTTGTAACTGATCTACATTTTCAAACTTATCCTTTTCGTTAGAAAATATTTTCCTCCAAAACGCAGCTTTCTTTATAAATTTAGTGTAATGAAATATATTTTAGATTCAGAAGGAAAGGAGAAAATATCTAACTGAATAACCAAAAACTCAGGATACAAGAAACCCATGTTTAAATTATGACCAGGAACTCAGTTTTCGCATCTTGGATGAGAGCTGATTACTAGTATCCTTGAAAGAATATTTATTTACATAAAGAAACAGTTACAGAACATCATGTTGTTAAACTATCCCCTTTCAACACTTCCTATATGTTTAGTCACGTAAAATTTGTTGAGTCTCGTTTTTATTTAAATGTGAAATTAAACTAAACTCTGAAACCTTGAAATCATTATGCAAATGGAAGGCTTGTTTTCCAGTTAATGTTATCAGGAATGAGGAAGGAATGATCCCAAAGTTCATGTTAATTAATGAGGAAAATTCTAGTGATTTTTCTTTTTTAAGATGTGCTTGTGTGTTTGGGGTTTTTGTTCCATTTGAGAGTTTAATTTTGTGGGATTTTTTATGAACAAAATTACTTCAAAGAGTATTTCTTGCCATGTTTCAATTCTATGACTGAGTCAAAAGTCCAGTGACATGTCAGCTACCGACTGTCTGAAGATTCTCCATGCTTTCTGATGTGGGAAGAGTAAAATTGTCAGATTCCTGAATCTGGGTAACCCATAGCAGAACATCCATATTCAAACTCAAGCCCTTCTAAAGTAAGCTTTTCTGCACAGTGGTCAGTGATATGCTGCTTACAAGAAAAGCTATAGCCCATGGTCAGTTTATTATAGATTCTAAAGGTAGACTACGCCTACTGTGTAGTCACCGAGGTAAAATATTTAGATATCCCATTTTAATTTATTGCCTAACTCATCCTCGCTGTAGTTTTCCCCTCATTTTCGTTATGCTTCATAAGACAATAGAGTTAGTTGATTTGACATTATTAAAATGTCTCAGTGACTATGGGACAAAATAAAGTTAATAAAAAACCATGATTTTAGAAAAATTAACAAAATTTTAATTACTTTTTTTTTTCAGTGTTCTAATACATGTTTTAAACTAGAAGGTCTTAAAAAAATGAGTAGACATTCAATAAAAGTTTCAAATACATTAATTCTCCGAAAAAGTAATCATCTCTTCTATGGACAAAAAGCTGTATTGAAGAACTATTTTGCATATCATCACACTATTAAAGAGTTAGATCCTGAAATATTCTAAATGCACTACTGATTACAGACAGATGCATTCTCATTCACAATATTTAAGTCAACTGAAATACTGACATGGTGTTTAGAATGACAATTTCAACTTCCATTCTTACTCTTGCATTCCTACCAGTTGGCCACAGCAACATGTAATACTGCATTAAAATATATCGGGATTCCCAAAGCTACAATTTTCATTGTATAAAAAGCAAAGAAAAAGAAATGGCAGTATTTTGCAAGAGCCTATACTGTACTGTGTTTATTGACTGTAAATCTTTCTATTTTATGCCCACTTTTATTTAGTCATAGTGATTGAACTTTGATTATACTACTGTCCATTAAAATGGAATACCATGCTCATCTTTCACTAATAAATGCTGAAATAAAACATTCAAAATATGTGAAGCATTTATATTAAAAATATTAAACAAAAAACCACAACAAAAACCCAAACTGGAAACCCCACACAAAGATTTCTGACTAGACTTTATTTCAAGACACATTTTAAAAGAATTATAATAACTATATCCTGTAGATCCTACACAGCTGCTAACAAATAATAAAAAAGTTAAATGACAAAAATAACAATATTCTTCAGAATTTCTGTGATTCTAAAAAATCTTGTCTTTATCTTGCTTTAACATGACTTTGTTTTCAAACGTTCAGTAGTCAGAGCTTTAAGAGTTCATTGGATTCTTGATTTTCTTAGAGATGCACATGCATGATAAATAATCAAAAATCCCCAAGAAATTCACTAGGTATTAATATAAATTTATAAATTCTACAACTGTGAGTAAAATTATGTTTTATTAAACATTTCTAATTACACAGTAATACTCTTCTTGAAATCAAAGGTGTTTTAAGTCATAGTAGTATAAAACACCTCAGAAATTTAGGTACCAGTACTGAAGGATTTGTAACACTGAAGAAAGCGTAAAAAGTAATACAAAACATCAGCAGAAAGAAAACGCACAACGTTATTTTAGAACTAAGCAGTTCATTTTTTCATCTTGTCCCCTGGTTTTCACTCCACTTTTTACACAAATATTTAATGATAACAACAATGATAAATGAGAAGACACTATCTTTAAGAAGTCAGAAAACTATTAAAAGGCTTAAAACTTTCTAAAATTTTCTTGTTATTCCAAGTTCAGTTTGTGGACTGGAAGTTATTCCTGAGAGAAACCTACTTGCAATCTTGGTAGTTGCCTTTCACTGCCCCTCAGCTGTCAGAAGGTGCATTTTAAACCTTAAAATGCCCACTGCAAAATATGTATTTATAAATTCAGTTTCCTCCCAAGCAAAAGGTACCTGCAATTCAGGTGGGTAGAAATGGTGATTCAGTAAGCCTACTTTTCTGGAATGAATATATAAATTTTAATCTGAGTTGTAATTCATAAATATTAATCTCTTTGCCCAGGAAGAATACTGAATATCAGTTTTTCTTAACTGCTTGAAACCAGATGTGATAAAGCTTCTAAAACTCTTGATTTAAACTGTTGATTTAAACCATCCTCTGCTGGTTTTTATGAAGTTCTTCTTTCATGACCACCGTTATTATGAAATAACTTATCAACACTTTGAAAAAAATTGAATTCCCTTGAGCGAATTCTTAAACTTTTTTTTTTTTATGAACTAACTCCACATCTAACGGATCAATTGTTTAGTGGTTTCCTATGTTCCTCTAGATATATTGTAAATTTATTTTTAAAATAATGTTATAATTATCAAGTAGTCTACTTCTGCTATAAAAATAAACTTTGTTCGTTTAGAAATAATATCTTATTTAATCTGTGCATCATCCATGATCTATAGTTTATATTTTTACCAAACACAGGCTGTAGTACTTTGAGTAGAATACTTTTAAAAGCCTAAAAACAAAAGTAAGGAAATAGACCAACTTTCTCAGGTGTAACTAAATTTCTCATTTCTTGAGTAAAAAGCTTTTAACATTCCAGTTGTTGCCAACCAATTCTCATCTACTTATTCCACAGAAATCTTAACTATTACTTAATGAAAAATAAAAATAAAAGAATCCCTGTATCTTTCGTAGTGATGCCAAAGGAAAGCTGCAAAGTTATTACTTCTTGGGGTTTTTTTTCAGTACTAGGAAAACTGAATACAAAGAGTGGGAAGTGTTTCATAATAATTTTACACTTCTTCCTAAATTTCAATTGTTGCTGTCTTTATCTCTAGTTCCAGAACAGTGGGTTGGAAGATAATCTAGATGAAGACATTTGCTTCATCTGTCCAGTCCATTATCTTGAGTCTTTGAGGAATAATGGATTTGAAAATGTACCAGGCTACATGTAATTGGCAGTTTTTGATAACCAGCAAGGTATTAGTCCTACAAGGTGTTTTAATTTGGACATTTTAGGTAAAAAAAATTAAAAAGAGTGGGGATAATTAGAAGAAATTAGGTTTATGACAAGTGTTGTTGATGGATTCCCCTGAATCAATGTTAAATATTGTCCAGCTTACTTGGAATCAAGAAAAAGTACAACTGCCTTAACTGGCTTATCAATGGATATACAAATTAATGGCCTATAATAATCCATAGCCTATTACACAATTGGTTTTGTTTGGTTGGTTGTTTTGTTTTGTTTTTTTCTACACACAGGTCTCATTAAAATTTCTTGTGAGCTATAATGCCCTCTTCACAACCAAGTTTAAATAATCACTATTAAAAAAGAGATACAGTTCTACGAAGCACTGTGCTTCATGAGTAGCCTTCAGATCACAGAAAGGGAATTGTTATTATGAACTATAAATCCTTAAGGCTGTGAAGTATGTGGAGATGCAAAAATTGCTTTAAGACTAAATAGCAGACAGTACAGGGTACTTTTACAGCAGGATCAAAACTGTTTGCTGTAATAGCTGTAATTCAGCAAATTACAGCATAATACAGCCAGATGCGAGGAGGACATCAGTCCACCAAGATTTCAGGCTAATTATTTCCCTCAGTCAAAGATAATAATACAATCCTAAAACAAAAAGACTTATTCATATACAAGAATGGTTTTAGAATAGTCTTTACATTACTCATATTCACACTTGGACTAATCAAGAGGCTGGAAATCCACCAGAACTCAGTTTTACAAAACTTAACTTAATCACTTCAGTGAATAAATGAGTTAACGCTGCATGGAAAAGAAGAAAAAGGAAAGTAAGAAAACTTGCCTTGGTTTGGGAAGTCTAGTCCTTATCTCGGTGATACAAAAATAATCAATGACTTAAATATTACAGTGCTCAGTGCTGTGACCAATGAAGTTTGCCTGTTCAACTTCAGCAGTGAAAAGTACAATGTGGTTAGAATGGAAGGAATCTCTATTCCTGCAATGGGGTTTAAAATAGCCAGCTTACAGGATACTTAATCAAGACAAGGAAATACCAAATAGTGCGCTCTATCTGATACTCTTTCATGCATGAATGTAAACAATTGCTTCACAGATGCAGCAAAGCACCTCTGTGAAGCTAGAATTCAGAGCCTGAAGCCTTTTCCTGTGCCATGATACCTTTTGTATGACTACTTACTGGTAGAGCAATTATCCAGGAGAACTTTTTAGGACATCATCAGACTGGGGAGGTTTAAAATGTACAGGTTTTGCACCTCAGCATTATGTCTTAGCCATCATAACTGTTGCACAAGCAGAGCTCCTGCATTTTACTTTAAACAGTCACTGGACAGCAAAGTTAAAAATGGCTATGGAAAAATGAACTGCCTACTCTCCTCTCAGTTGACTATTCGAGCCATCTTTTGCAAACTGGGCTACTGCTTCCTTGAAAAACATCTAGATCACAACTATATCTCCTCTCTATTTTGCACAAAGATGAGTGCTGCAATATTCCAGCTCTTATTTGAGCACACTTATTTATTGTGCTAAAGTTTTGTGTCCCAAACTGATAATTGTTACTTTAAAAGAAACACTTAGTCTGTTGCATACACAGTTACCAATTAGGAATGTTTGGCCAGAAACCTTTAGACTTCTACAGAAAATCAAGTGCTTCAGTGTGTTGGCAAGATTTTCCTGTGTCACTCTTTTCAATTTGAGGTTCCTAATTTCACTTCAAAGGTACTTTATTCTCCTTCAAGCCTTTAGGAAAATGGGACCTTGAGAACTTTTGTCTGTTGTTTTGGGTTTTTTTTTTTTGTTTGTTTGTTTGTTTTTTTTTTTAAAAAAATCCTACAGGCATATGTATAAGAAACAGCTTTACAAGGTTATAATTGTCCCTTTTTTTGACATTTAAATTTGTGCATCTATGAATCGTCTTATTTGTCCCACACCTTCATAGGGCTTAGAGATAACACGATTTCTTGCATTGCCCTTAAAATGCTCATTAAACTAGAGCTTTGCATTCAGAAACCTATAGTCTCCTCTAATAAGTATACTGCCATTGCATAAGCAGTAGGTCACTTGTGGCCTCTTTCCAGTTCTTTTCAAGTAGCTCACAACAGTCTCCTCAGCACTGACATGCTTCTGCAGATTAAAACCTGGGAGTCCAAATATATAGGTGTCAGGCTGAAAGGCAACAGTGAGACTAAATGATGGTCTTCCCATAGTTAAACCCAGCATAACACTACTAGCTGTGCTTTTTCCCATCTGTTTGACAAGAAAGAATTAAAAAGGAAAGTATTCCTTGTAGCTCCAGGTGCTTGCAATGCACCCACTTAACACAGATGGCAGAAGGCCTGCCTGTTAATGGGTGAAACTTCCTTTGCCAAGCAAATTAGGATTGCAGCTAAAATTGTACTGGTCTTGTTTTGGCTTTTTTTTTTTTATTATTACTTTTCTCACACTCTGCCCACAAAAAGATAAGTCGTTTGCTTTACTGTATATGAATTATGAAGTGCAGACTTTTCCTGATGCATGATATAAATGAAAGACAGTCTTGAAGGAAATATGCTTCCCTTCCACCTTAAAAATTCTCAGGGTTAAAATACCTAAGAATTGGCACCAAATTCTTACAGGAATTTCACCTGTGACACTAATTTCCCAAGAATTTACTAATAATCTAGATGAACACAGAATTCTAGATGTGGAAATGAGCACCCAAATCCAGTTTTTACCACAACAAAAACCACCCAAAAAGTCATATAATCACAAATTCCTACACCAATCAACCAAGCTGGATTACTCCAGCATTTTTTTTGTTATGATGTCTCTGAAGTAGCTTTGCTCACTTAGCTGCCAAGTTGTTAATATCTTTGAAACTTTAATTTAGTATCACATAAAATCGCAGAGGATTATTCTCATTCCTTTCTATGAATTCTGTTTAATTGCTCTTCATTTGTGTTGCCCAGTGGTTAAAAAGACTTGTCTGTTTGCTCCAACATTCTGTCAAGAAGAATGTAAAGCTGTTTTATCTTCTTGCTGATAAAGGTATTCTCTTTTTTGTGAACAGGATTACTGTGTCCTTAGCTTCTCTCTTAACAAAGACTCGACTAACAAAATAAATTAGAGCAGATGTTACATGTACTCCAAATCCATACAATGTTTTGAGGTGCACACTTGATTTGGTAGACTACAGATGCTTTTAATATCTTGCCTTATTGACTATATCTAAGACATTTTTTAATAGGTCTGACCTGTTGTCCTGCTGATATAGCCTAAGCTAAAGACATATTTGTTTCAAAGACAAATGTTCAGCACATAAATATGTTACAGGTCTCAGTCAATGTGACTGCAGACCAGCAGAAGGCAGCTTTCCTGTCAGCTCTCAGGCTCTTTCTTGTCCAGTGTTCCTTTGATATATTGCTTAGAGAACACTAATCAGAAACATACAGTTTGCATAGTGGCAGCCAGATTACAAGAAGCCAATGCATCTGTTTGGGTAATTTTTTTACCCTGTGATTGGCTACACAAATGCACAGACATTTGGGGGCAGAGTAGAAAGTAAACTTGGAACTTCATAGAGTAGAATAAATTATTCTACTAGGTTAAAATATGCCTATGGGCAGACTCTTTCCTTGGAAGCTAAAGAACGTATCAACTAATGTGATGAAGAAGAACTACCACTGGGCACTATAGATTGACAGAATATTTGGAGAAGAGAGGAGATTGCTGTCATCTGCATAAATACAAAAGACAGAAAGATAAATAGCCTATTTCAGAACAGATCATTGAAAGGAATTAGAAATAAAAATTAAGGGAGAGACTAAATATTGGATTAAAAACTTGTTTCTATTATGCCATTTTAGAAAGTGCATAATTTAGTTATTGTGACTTATTTTTCCCCAGCTAAGTCTCCAAAGAGCCCTCTATTGCAGGGTGGCATGTGGAAATCTTTTTCACACAGACTTTCCAGTTCATAAAAAAACATTTATTATATCATAAAACATAGCTTTGTAAATCCATTCCCTGTGCCGTGTATCCTCTTCAAGGATAACATTTAGACTATAAGTTAAAAATGATCAGAGATCAGTAGCTTTGTACACTGCCCCAATATTTGCAACATACTTCTTACTTGGCAGTACATCTGCTACTGAAGGGAGACAGTTTTAATTCGGCTTGAAGTCGTGTTTGCAGGAGTTACTAAAAACTATTATCCTACCTGTCTTTAAATTTGTCTACATTATCAGTAGTTTTGTTGCATTCAGCATACCCCTAGCTGAGGTCAGATGTCCTCATTTCAACTAGGACTGGTGAAATCATGCTAATACACTCTGGACAGGAGAGTCCAGCTGTTATGGTCGGTAAGGTCTAGATGCCCAGTGTTTTTTTCTGATATTTGTTCAAAACTGAAAAAAGGATACATCCTGTAATTAATCTACACATAGGTTCAGTTTTCATCTCTTTGACAAAGCTATTTACAGTCATGATCACAGTTATTACGGACAGTGTAGGACCAATGGTTCTAAATGTAACAGGAGAATAGATGCAATTTATGTTATAAAAAGAGAGAAATGCTCAGTTTTGAGAGTTTATTAACAGAGCTGTAATTATCCAATTAAATATTATAAACATTGAAAGCTTTTCTTTTTTTTTTTTTTTTGAAAGCCACAATCTATAGGTGAATTTGCTTAGAGATTTTGATTTTTTACAGATTTAGGAAGCTTGAGTAATTAAAAATTATTTCTCCTCACCCTTCCCTGATTAAATGGAAACTTTTAAATGGAATGAAAGAGAAGACATATTGCAAATTTTATTCCAAGCTAAAATATACACAGGATTAGTATTCTGAAAGCAAATTGATTCATAACTGAGTGCCTTACCATGGAAAGGCATCTTTCCTTGTCGCACAAATGTGATGTTCTTTATTCATTTTACACAGACATTCTGTATAACCTCTGCTTAAATTAAAACCCCATGTTGTCTTTTTCTTTGGCACCATTTTCGTCCTTTGCTCTGTATTCATCCTTGATCTCTTGAAGCTAAGATATTGAAAAGGATAAATTTGGCTTGATAGCACTATGTATAACGATGCTACTGTAGGTTGCTAGGATACCATTTGGTGGTCAACTGTCTCTAGTGCAGCTGCTATTACTCGCCAGACTGACAGACATATTTGCTTTTATCGTCCTTAATGCTTGGGCTACAGAAAGTTTCCTTTCATTTTAACCAATTTTGGCTTTTGGGGGGAGGTAATCTTGGAGAGAAAGATGTGGCAGAGGGAAAGATAAGTTATTATTTTATTTTATTTTATTTTCAGTCTGTCTAAATAACAAATATGTTATCCCAGAAACGAAACACCTATCAGTGTCTGCAAGTTTTATAATTTTTGGTACATGAGCTAATACAAGCTCTGATCATATGTTCTTCACAGCAAATGAGAATCTTTCACTGATTTATTATGACTCTGCTAACATCCCTTGGCTTTTTCCTGAGGATTTTGAGGGCTAAAAGCAAGAGATTCATTAAGTTGAGCTACATAGCCATGTAGTTTAGGTGATGGAGTCTAAAAGTTCACATCCTTTGCAGGATATATGCAAAGAGGACATGTAAGAAATTCACACTTACTCAAGAAAAAAAATGTTTTTTCCACAAGAACAAATAATGGTTGCTTTTCTTTTGAAGAATTGCTTTTGAAAAATTGACTTTTGGTGCCAATTCCTGAGTGCTGACCACTTCTAGAAATTAGTCAGCTTGACTGAGTGACAAAATATGAGTTCACTACCTTAAAGTTAGATGTTATTTCTTGAAAAAAAACCATAACAAAACAACAAACAAGCAAAAAAGCACCCTTCCCTAGTTGTAGCTTCGTTTCTCCTCCTGATCTGATTCCTGTTCCTGCTTTGATTCACAAGCTTAATTGTGCACTATTATGGAAACACAAACTACACTCTACTGAGAGACTTAAAACTTGGTATTCATATATTTAAGATGTGAAGAACCCCCATTACCATATGTATTTCTTCTTTTAGAAAAGAAAGAAAAAACAATTCAAAAGATGCTCTGTATTAATATAAATTGCTTTCCTAACTTGAATCAATGGAAATTGTCAGTGAATTTCAAACTGAGTGGAATCTGAAAGTCCAGTCTTAAATGCAGTAACAAGAATTCAGGAAGTATTTACACGTTAAGAGTGTTTCTTAAAGTAATATCTGAGCAGCATAGGGAAAAGTAATTTTATTCACAGAACAAAAGTCTAACTAAGTGGTCTTTATACAAAGTTGTCATTATTAAACATTCTGTAAAAGTGGGAAACATCTCAACAGCATATGGTAGTGACTTTATGTACCTGACAACAGTCAATGCAGAAGAAGGAATACCTCTAGTATGTGATTATCTCACTTGTTTTAGACATTAACTGTAAAATTAGATTCATTGCACGTATTTCTCCTGAAAGATTATAAAAAGAGCCTGAGGTTACAGACAACTATATTTTGTTAGATTAATATTAATTTTTCTTGTAACTTAGTATCATCTAACTTCAGCTTCTAAACCAGTGATATTTGGTCCTCTCTGTATTCAGAGGAAAATTGCCTTCAGAGAACAGTTCACTATCACTATTCTAATCTGTCTCAGAAAATGAAACTCCTTTTAGAGGTGCCTGACTTTCATTTAACTACAGTGGGAACCAGTTTTGCACTCTAGACTAAGTACCAGACTTTCAGAAGCATAGGGTGAGTTGATATGAATACCAGCTATAATGAGTGTCTATGATTTTACAAAACAGCATATCCTGCATGGAATAAAAGTAATGAGGCACGAGCAAATATTGGTAAATGTTACAGAGGACACATGTTATTTGGGATAGCAGATGGGCATCAGGTAACAGCTGATTAGGAAGTTACTCCCTAGTGTGTTCAAATATATCTGGACAGAAGGTGCACAAACAGTATCACAGCACACATGTGAACTCAGTGAAAATTCTGGCTACATGCATTGTTGCTGGACAGTCTCTGGTATTCCTCTCTCCACATTCCTTTATGCCCAACACTGAATTCATGATTACTAACATCTGCAAATATACTGGCAGTGTATCATCATTTTCTGGCAGCTCTGGTTGCCAGTGAAAGACTGTACATTTTGCTTAAGCCATGGGCAGTTTGGTGTAGTGAGGTCCATGTGTTTTATTCTGAGAATTTGCTAGGTTCTTGGCTACTACAAATACAAATAACTCTAAACCCACCTCCAACAAAAACAAAAAATCAAGCTCTAGCCAGGTACCTTAAAATTTTATTGTGTTTCACAAATTTTTCTTATAACCATTCAGATACTAGTAAACAGCACGAAACAGTTTAAAAGCGAAACCTAATACTACCAGTAATAAAGAGACCAAATGGTAAAATTAGTGCAAACTGTAATACCTAGATGTTCTGTGCATCTGCTTTTTCTGTAGCATTTTCTATCTAGTTTCCAGGGAACAGATCAAAAATAAGTTTTGGTGTTATAATCCAGCTGCTTTCAACATCCTCAGCACGAAGGCAACTATAAATCTACCTTATTTGGCTACAAACTCCAGGTAATACTTTATCATTAGGAGGACACATAGAAGGCACTGGGCATCAGTAGACATATACCTTGGTCTTCAATCATTTAAGGTGCAATGAACCCCAACACTAACAGGTGAAACAAGGAAGTCACTGTTTTAAGAACACTCAGATAAGCCTTTGAATCAAAAGTTAGTGCAATGAACACAGCCTCCTGTCTTTTTGGGGAGTCCGAGTGCTCTGAGTTATAAAGATACTCTGAAATTTTTCTTGGTATTTTTCTCTTTAAACTCTAAAATTGTGTTTAGATTGATGAATACTTCCATTAACAATAATAGCAAAAAGAGTGTTTCTTATCAAATTGAACTCACCAGTGCTTTTCAGGGTTTGTATATTTTTAATTAAAACTGGTAAGTTTTTTTTTTTCATGAAAATAAAAATTTAGCCCCAAAAATTTTACAAAGAGAAGAAACATACTTTCCATGAAAAACAAGGGGGAAAAAAATCTGGGTGTCTGTTTTTGACTCTTGCGATAAAGTAGAACATTTTCTCTCAACAGCACTGAGGAGGAGGAGACATTGCTGCAGTGTGAGGTTCTGTGGCTGCTAACTGCTGAGGTCATCTTCACTTCTGAGCTGAGACCACAGGGAGGGGACAAAGAAATGAGGAAGTTCTTGCTAAATTCTTTGACCTGAATTTTCTGTGGAAGTGATTTATCTGTCTGTTGTCACATTTTTTTTGGTGAAAAAAAGATTTGTACTACTGGCACTACAAAACCATTTACATCACTGATTTCTGCTTTCAGTTGGACACTGATTATTGCAGCACAAAGAAAGATGTTATATTTTTTAAATGGTCAGCAGTGTATGTTATGTAGTTCAAGCATGGCTACAAGGATCTCAATACTGAAAAATATTCCCATAGCCCAAAGTCACACATATTCTATCGCAGAGGAATCAAGAGCAGACCACATACTGCACTGATACAGAAGATATCTGTGTTCCTTAGACAGTTTTTTATGCACTACTTTATTGTGGACTGAAAGTGGGATGAGCAGACAGCTGAGTCCTGAGAGACCTGCTGATGTTGCCTTAAACAGCCAGTGCTGGCTCATTTCCTCACTTCTGGTGTGAATCCAGAAGGCTTTCCACCAGGAGAGCTTGCCCACAGCCATTCACATCACAGTTTCTGCAACAGATCCATATTTGAACTGTTCAGATGCCACAGGTTTGCCCATCTGGTACTGTTAAACCTATGGCTGTCACTCCCACACTAAAACACAGCAATGACTTTCTCCACCCTTGACATCTTGCTGAGCTGGCTGTATCCGATAATGTAATGTCTGCTCATAGCAAGGGAATATGGATTCTGGCGAAAACACTGGAACTCTTAATGAATCTATCTCTGGTTGTGTCTCATTATTCAGCTTTATATCACTGCTTATCTCTGGATTGCATTGCTACTGATGTTTATGTCATAACCTGTCAAAACTACTGTCAGCTGTCCACTTCTGGTGTTGCATACTTGCCACTGATACCTCTATCAGTGGCTAAACAACCTCTTTGTGATTCAGCTGTATTAACAGAAAAGGTTACCACTGCAAGTTTAGCCCTGCTACTCCTTTTCCTTCAGCCTGAGATTATTCTCTCCAGTGTATCTCCTTACACAAGTGCTGTTGCAAGTACTCTGTAATTTGCATTAGTCAAAGTGGACTAGAATAAAGACAACTTGGTATTTGCACCTTTTAAAGGAACACAAATTGTTTTGATTAAAATGTCTTCAGAATCAAGAACTGAGAGGCAAGTCTCCAACAAATGATGATGGTCAGCTACAAGTGAGCTATACATGGTAGGCTAGACACAAATTTTATGCAGAATGCCTGTCCGTTGTTAATTTTGAAACAAGCCCTATGTGTGATTTCATGTCACCCATCAGTTTTCCTTGCATATTCACCGCAGATATGTCTCCATGGATACATTTATTTCAGGACATATTTAATGAAAAAGTCCTGATTCAGACAGTGGCTTTTTATGGAAGAGTAATACCGTAGCTCCTCAAAACTGCTTTTTTTTTTTTCCACCTTGGAATCCACTTCTGTTTGGCATTTGACATATTTTTTGTTTGTGCTGGATAAAGCCTGGAATATGTTAATACGTGGTTTGCAGCAATGACTAGATAGAATTGAATACAACCACATTGAACACAAGTACAATTCTACAGGAGCGTTATCTAATGATCTGTTTTGCTCACAGGAAAAAAATACCTATGTTACCTCTGCAGCATGTTTACATGACATGAGAGGTTAGCTATTCACAACACTTTTTTAATTTCCACTTAAAATACTTTTGGCTGCAGAACTCACTTGCCAGTACTGAGGGTTCTCTGTCTTCTTTTTGTCAGGAATAACAGGAACGGCACAGTTGACTCAGATGAAAGAAAACATAATTTACTGTCTATATAACACAAGAAAAAAACCCCAATTTCGCATTTTGGAAAGTTCTTTGTATAATACTAAGCCATAAAATGTTTCCAGAACACATGAATTTGTGGTACAGTTTGTATATTATTACTTTCGGCTTCTCTTGTCTTCACCAATCTAAAAATTTAGCTGTTAATCTCACACTGCTATTGTTGTTGTCATTATGTCAATTCTTCCTGTATTTAACCAGATTAAGAATACTCTATTAGGCAAACAATAACATACACTTCTGGTTATTGCATAAAATTCCATATAACACTATGAGATTGCTGAGATTTCTACAATATTGTGTTATGGACACATATATATTGAATGAATAAAATTACTTTTCAGAAAGATGTTGCATTCCTTGGAGTACCAGTCAGTTTTAGAAAGCATCAATAGGAACATTCCTTGATAACTTATTAAGAATTGTTCAAGACTAATTTAGAGGTGCAAACAGCAATGCAATGACCACTGACAGTGAGCAGCTATTTGCACAGTAAAATGACTTCTTGCTTAGTCTAAAAATAATTGGTTCATTAACTTTAAATGTATCATTAACCTGATCATACTGTTAAAGTCAAATGTAAAAATAGTTAAGGTTTTTTTGGTTTATATTAGCTGATGCATGGGTACCTGCATGTTCTCATTTGGCACTCTTGAAAATGCAATGTGATTATACATTCTGCAGAAAACAAAAGTTTTTAGAGGGTGAACAATGACAGCAAAGCCTAGGGACAGGAGAGCAGAAATAATTTTGTTTTCTCTTTATTGGTGAATCTTAATATTCATTAAAAGCCAAATACCAATATGATGCTTAATAAATCCTGTGAGAAGGACTTAGCCAGTTTGTGATTTGTATAATTTGATTCTACGTGAACTAAAGGTAAAACTATTGAGTTAAAATGCTAGAGAAAATAATACATGTGTTAATAGATATTTAAACAGTATTTTTCTACCCTCCATAAGTCTCATATACTACCAGATATTTACTCTTGCTGAGGAGATACCAAGATGATAGCTGGAAAGAGCTTGCTGTAAGAATTCATTTGAGTTGCTCTGTCATGGAGTAGACCAGATGGAAGAACTAAAGGAAATCCTTGTCTTCAAAGAAAGGACTGAGGTCAGTTGGTTACTTTCACTAACTTGTTCCCCAGGACTTGGGGGAGCGAAAGGTCATTTACTTTTGGAAAGAAGTTCTTGCCCTTCCTTGTGTACATGTGACATATTTTGAAAATAACCTTCATATGAATGAAATAGAGCTGACTTTGCTAAGGCCAAGCTGAATTACGACTCATAGATCCAGGAAACTTCTCCTCTCAGGCAGTCTGCTTGCTGCTTTTGTCATTTTCAGGTCCAGACAGTACTTGAAGTCCCATGAATGTCCCAAAAATAAGCACAGCTGATGTGACTGGCCACATGTCAACACACATACAGCATGGCCCTTTCCAACACCCACACAAACATCAGCATTGTGCAGACCTGAACACAGACAATTCAGGTTTCTTTCCCTTCTGTGTCACATCAGGTTTGAAGCTAATCAGTGAAACACGAACATACACCCATTTTCTTGATTCTCAAAACCACCTCAAGTACTGTCATGGGCCCTGCGACGCTTACCAGTCATCACCTCAGATCTTGGGTTCTGGTCAGACCTCCTACTCATTGGCTTGTCCAACTTGACATTCACTAGTAAATCATCCTACAATACATATCACATGGAGAGAAGACAGCAATACCACACAGAAAATAGTAAGGAACGGGATTTAAAAATAAGATCAGAGATCAGATGCAGAGTTTGGACAGAGGAGTGTCAATCATTTCTTATTCTCCATCTGTGTCCAGTTCTGGGCCCCTCAGTTCAGGAAAGACATTGAGGTGCTGGAGCAGGTCTAGAGAAGAACAACAAGGCTGGTGAAGGGACTTGAGCACAAGTCCTATGAGGAGAGGCTGAGGGAGCTGGGGTTGTTCAGCCTGGAGAAGAGGAGGCTCAGGGGAGACCTCATCACTCTCTACAACTACCTGAAAGGAGGTTGTAGCCAGGTGGGGGTTGGTCTCTTCTCCCAGGCAGCTATCAGTGAGACAAGAGGGCATGGTCTTAAACTGTGCCAGGGGAAGTTTAGATTAGATATTAGGAAGAAATTCTTTACAGTGAGAGTAATCAGGCATTGGAATGGGCTGCCCAGGGAAGTGGTGGATTCTCTGTCCCTGGAGGTTTTTAAGATGAGACTGGATGTGGCACTTAGTGCCATGGTCTAGTAACCGCAGTGGTAGTGGATCAAGGGTTGGACTTGATGATCTCAGAGGTCCCTTCCAACCCGGCTGATTCTGTGATTCTATGATCTTTCCATGCTAATAGGTATCACACTTTGATCCCTCTCTTTCTCTACCCTTAGCCCTTTTCCTAAACATCCTGGAATAAACTGTGCATGTTCCCATATCGCTTTAAAACAGTCCATAAATTGTACACATTCCTGTAAATTACTCCATTTAGTGGTTTAACCGCAGCCAGCAGCTAAGCACTACATCATCGCTCACTCACTCCCCCACGGGATAGAGAATCACATGAGTAAAATTGAGAAAACTGAGCTAATCTCATTAAAACTTTCTGCTAATTTGTTAGAAATCTGAGTGGGAAACAATTCTACCTGACATTTACAGTTCTAGGCAACATGCAGGGTAGATGAGTTGAAAGCTGAAAGCTGCAACCAAACAGTTCTTCTCATGACAACTGGTCTGAAAATTACTGCACAAACTTTTTCATTTAATTCAGAACTTCATGACTGGCCTTTCTTTGAAGTTAATTCATGATAGGACAAGGTGTTATTGGCTTCTCTGATACAAACCTTATATCAGATTATGAGAGCATCGGGTCACAGACATCCTGAAATTCTGCTCTGTGTCACAAATGTATGAAGTTGGATGATGATTGATGAGTTAGTCTCCTCCAAACAGTGGCTGCTAGAATAGCTGATCACATATAACATAATGCAAATAAATAACGAATTAATTTTATCAAAAATAATACAAATAATGCAATAATACAAAGCAGATGGGTCACAACATTTAAAACTTATGTTTCTAGTTTTACAATCCCTTCTGAGTAAAATTTCTTTGGAAAAGTAAGCTTTATTCCACGTTAGTTATTCAAAATAGCCCAGGAAAACTCTAAAGTTAGGTTGATGAATATACAACCTCCAGTTATAGATCATGAAACTGTGAAATTAGCTTTCATTGAGTTCCAGTATTGAATATTCTGAAACTTCAAGTCCACATGGTGTAGAACAGAAGGCAAATTTATGTCAATTAATTGTTTTATGGAAACCAGATAAAGAAGCACTGTCCTTGAACCACTTAGATTAATGAACCTAAATAAAACACATGCATGTATCTGTGTATATAATTCCATGTTAGAGGCTATTAATGGCTGCCATCAATCACAAATCTGGTTACAGTTGATATGTGAAATTATCTTCACTGAGTCTAAATGAAAGAACAGTCTAATGTTTCTCTTGTGTAGATAGAACTAAAACAATAGAAGTCAGGGATAAAGAAATAAATTGAGGATTGCCTCATTGCAACAGATATCAGCTGAGCATCTTGTCTAACCATCTTTTTCTACAAATAAGAACATAAAATAGATCACTCACCCTGGCTATCTCAGATAAGATAGCTAAGAAGAGCTTCATTATGGAAGTATCTGTTTATTGTGTCAAAGCTGGGATTCCTAGCCACAAATGGGATTCAGCTGCTCTAACTTAGATAAATGTGTAGAAGCTGTCAAAGTTTAAGACATTTTTATGAATAGGTAGATTGGCTAAGTCTCTGTGACAAAGGAGATTTCAGCAGAGATAACAATTATATAATAAATTATCCTTTTAATGAAAAAAATCCGACAATGACATACTAGTACTACTTTGACACCTTTTACTAGGACAACCCAGGAACTGTTAGTTTTTCTCTATTGTATGAGTCAATATATGTAATTTTTTTTAAAACCTGGCTTTCCTCCACAGTAGCCCTGCTTTCTCCTTCTGTCTTCCCACTTGCCACTGAGAAAGGGTCCATCAGAAGTACATATGTTGAAGCAGCAGCTACCTAGTCACTTTGCAGCACATTCTACCTCCTCCTCTTTGCTTCAGTCCTGTAGTACAAAGGCTCATGGCTTAAATTTAGATGGTATCAGGAAATGTTTGTCCAGATTCCAGTTTTTGATTACCTACTGCAGCAACAACTATCACAGAGAGGAGGCTTCTTTTAAAAATATTTACGTATATATTGCATGTATGTATGTCTCTGTGTGTACATGTCTGTCTTATTATTATACACATGCATATGCATGTGTGTATATATATATATTTGTGCTAAAAAAAATCTTTTATTTTCCTTACAGTAAAGCACAATCAATGTGGTGCATTAAGTGATCAGAGCACTAAAGCAGGACACTAAATTCCTGACTTCAGAGACTTCTGTCAAACTCTTGACTGCAAGATTAAGTTGTTTACACTGTTTCTCCCCTCATAGTGCTGTTTATTCTGTTTATTCATAACATAACTCTTTGAATGCCAAGGAGTGAATCTTACTCTTACTCTAATTTAAGTTTAGAAGTCCAAGTGCCTAAACCTGTGCCTGAGTTAATCATTCTGACAGGGAGAAACAGGCAGCTCAGAGGTAGATGTTCACTTAGCAAACAGCTACACCTGGTCATATGACTTTGTTAACAGTTAACAGTTCTTGAGCTTTAAATATTTAACAAAATAGGCAAATATGAGCTAACTACCATGATAGGGAACTGCCCTTCACAGATGGGCACTGTACAGCAGCCAGTCCCGTGATGTTTAGACATATTTCTATACTTTTCTTCTCTCTTCCATTCAATGAAAGGAACGGTTGGACAGAAAAATGAGCTATTATTTAATACTAGTTTACAGCGGGAGTTATTTGTCTTATTTTTCCCTGTGCCAGGTAAGTTAGAATGCTACTACAAAATCTTATACAATCACCTCCTGGTGACATACTAGTTTCCAAATTTCTTTTTTCTATAGAGATTTAAGAATTAAATTCTCATAGAAGTGATAGCGCTCCTCTATGACTGTCAACATTTACTCTTTATTCTGGGTAAATTAATGTTTTCTTGAAGTTTCCTGTGTGTTTGCATATGTCTTCTTTTTAAGAAGGCAATTATTCCATGTAAAAATGCATGAGAAGTATCACAAATTGTGACCTCTCTGTCATTGGACCTTGCTGATAAATTTCTTGAAGAATTCTGTCAACAGGTTTGGACTGAGGGAGACTAAACTTTGTGGAAGGAAATCTATCACACAGTTAACTGTGCTTAGAGCTTACTTATTACAAGACATGAAAAATAAATGGTTTTAGTATGAAAAATATTTTTTTACCTAGAAAATGACTGCTGGCATAATGGACCACATTTAGGAATCTTCTGTTATTTTAGTCAATGTTTTATGTGTTTGTTTTCTTTTTTTTTCTGCCAAAATACAGTCCTAATTTTTCAGACATTTGTTTTTGCCTTTAGTCAGAAAATAATATTTAGAAATGCACATTATTTCATACCTTCTAGGTTAAGCCCTGGAACTTGTATTGTGTGTTTGTCCACAACAGAAAGCAAGTTTTAAACTACCAAGAAACCTTCATGATGTATTGGCAAAGCATTCCACTGTAGCTCAGGATAATACTCATAAGGCTCAGCCTTAGAGGATTCAGTGACTGAAACAGTAACAGGATTATTACTTACAAAGAATAAAAGTAATGGATAAGTACAGAAAGCACTGGAATTGATCTACTTTGTCTATGTAGTCCAAAATGTATTGCAGAGGAGAATTAAGGGGGCACCGTGGTCATTTTAGCACCCAAAAATCCCATCAAATAAATTGTAGCCCCGAGAAAGCAAAGTAGAGTGGTATATTGCCTCTGTTTAATAAGAAAACTAACATGGGTTCATATTGGCACTGAAGACACCAAATTAAAATTAAAATGTAAAATAGCTTTTCCATATGGCAATTAAGAAAACCAACAATTAGGTATTGGGAAACTTAAAGATCAACCACTTCAAACCAGAATCCTTGTCAGAGGGAAAAAAAAGTAGTGAAATATTTAATTTATTTATTTATTTATTCATTCATTCAGAACAATAATTTTAATCATTTAGCCTCAAACAGCTTTTTCTATTTATTATAAACTAATAAGTTATTCAATACAATAGGTCTATAGTGATAAGACAAGAGAGAATGGCTTTAAATAAAAAAGATAATAGTTTTAGATTAGATGTTAGGAAGAAATTCTATACCAAGAGGGTGGTGAGGCATGAACAGATTGTCCAGAGCAGTTGTGGATGCCCAAACTTGGAAGTGACCAGGTTGGATGGTGCTTTGAGCAAACTGGTCTAGTAGAAGGTGTCCCTGCTTATGGCAGGGAGAGTTGGAACAATATGATCTTTCATGTCCCTTCCACTGAAATCATTCTATGATTCTATCATTTTACATACCTGATTGCAATAAAATTTTATATAAAACCTAGTACATTTCATTAGTGAATATATATGGGCATGCCTAGTTGTTTATACACTCACAGAATCCCTCAAAACATGTGACAAGATTTTCAGTTTAACAGCATCTGATTCCTTAAGGAGTCTAATCATTTAACAGTACTTCTCAAGTGAAAGTTTACTTCTTTCAATTGTAAAGATGCTGCCAAAATTATAATTTTCTTTTTAAATTGTTCTAATTGACTACTAGGGGTAAATATATCTGATTTTTTTTTTTTAAATTTACAAATATTTTAGCTATCTCATTGACCACTACAGCAAAAAAATCAACAATATTTGACACTGAAATGCATAAATATTTCTTGGAACCAAATTTTAATCTGCATCTGATAACTGGTCCAAAGTGCAGAGCATAAAAAATACAGAAATATTCTGTTAGTACTAGTAAGTAAAAAAAAATTGTGCTATGTGATACTAATGAACAGTATTTACAAGTTAAAAGATAAATGTTTAATAAATTTTTTGTAAGCTGATCTTGTTAGAAAATGGTTTTGAAGGTCATTGATCGGGAAGACTAGCTTGGTAAATTGTTGATAATTAATTATTTGCTCACCTTTAATATTTAGGAATGTGCAGGAACAGCTTGGGGGTAATGGGATCCATCCCCATCAGAACTTGATAAAACTCAGTAAAATCTTCAGGAGTCATATTTACCTCTTGTGCTAATGGCTGATGGTGTGTATCAAGCCTGTGACTACAATATGCAGTAACAGTTTGCTTCTCAACAGCATGTATACTGTGCCTGCACAGTAGTCCTCAGTAGGGATTTCCCTGGCTGCGAGCCAGAAGTGGGCATCACGCATTCATGATAAACAAACCCAGAGGAGCTGGAACCTTGAGCAGTGTCAGTGTGAAATGTGTGTGTGTGTGCATGCATGTCTCAGAATAAAAATCTTAGAGCACAAGGTTGCTATTCAGTCGCTATACCCATCCTGCTGAGCAAATAAGGTTTAGATTACATGTCACTAAATGGTGCAGTTTTGTTCTTGCCACAACCCTGCTGAAATTTCCTTGTGGCAAGCAATGTGCAAGACTAATGGAATTTTTTTCTGTCTACCAACACCTAGCACCTAAATATTCTTGTCTTGTTAGTGCTATATTAACAATGAATAATCAACAAATTTCTTGCTGTGATTAATATTGTTCTCCTAGACCTTCTCTGTGTTATATGCATACCTATTCACATGTGCATACACACACTCACAGAAAAACCCATTGCAAAATTTTCTGTTGAAATCCCCACTAACTAAACAAAATTAGAATTGCCACAGGTAATAGGATTCAGTATATCACTGGCTCTGTTAATTCCTTTATGCTTAATAACATGAAATTGAAGACATATCTCTTCTACCCCTTTCTCTCACCTCCATAGTTCCTTTGCTTGGTGCCTCTGGCAATACATTTAAAACTTTTACTTTTATTATTGTTCTACACATCAGGTAAGATACATCATGTAATGCAGAAACTCAACAATGGTTTGTCTCTACTGAAAATTTTATATAAAGTTATAAATATGAGGAGCAGTTACCTAAGTTTTTTTGTGTCATTATTACTGGAAGTACCAAATGGCATTCTTATGTTAATGATCCAGGTAATTTCCAGGCTTCATCAGGTTGGTTTCTTTTGAGGAAGTTATTAATCTGAGTACACTTAAGTATTTATTTTTATTCCAAAAGATTCAATTCCACTTTTTTATTTCCACAAATACTTGTACAAAAGTATGGTTTCTTTTAATTTTATTTTTTTTCTGCTAGTGTGTATAATCATTTGATTTAGTATAAAATTGTCCACTGAAATTTTGAGCACTACTTGGCCTTTACTGTAGCTTTGAATATTCACCACCACCTCCTTGGTAACCATTACAGATCAGTTATGAATTATCACTGTGCCTGACATGCTGAAGAGGGTGGCTGTCACCATAAAATGCATGGCTACTGCAAGAACATTTAAAGAGGAGTATGTCATTGGATTAAAGGTCCATCTGTGTATGATGAATGTCAGTATCTTGATTTTTGGTGTTGGCCAAGAATATATTTGTAGGTAAGATTATAATTACAGGGGAAACAGCCATATATCTGAAGTGATGTGAATAAGCAGCTTGGTTTTGTTTTGTAATTTTTCTAATTCCTTCACAGTTACACACAAAAAACCACAAACCAAACCCAAAACCAACCAACCAACCAAAAAACAAAACCAAATCAAAACAACTACCAACAAACAAACAAAAAAAAACAACCACAAAAAAACCCCACCCCAAAGAGATTGAGGTCAGAAAAAATAAGGTCCTATTTTTTCTTTCTGAATATGGATTTACAAAGTCACATAACCATCATATATATGTGGAGATTGTATTATTTTCTAAAAGTTTTGTGTAAAAATTGCCTCTAGCTAAGCCTCAGGCCTTCATTTTTTTTAAATAAGCTACTTTCTTAATGCAAAGACACCCATTTTGCAAGGCTAGAAATATTTTTGTTTTTATTTTTCCCATAATGTATCTCTTTTTAAGAAAGGAACACTAAAATTCTGTTTTCAGATAGGTGGAGAATTCCTTTAGTTTTGTCTGCTCTTAACTCTAGTTCTTTGAAGAAGCTATGTTAAGTGTAAAGCATTTGGGAATAGTCTAATATTCTGTGAAAATAGTAACACTAAATCAAAATGAAATCTTGATGAAACTTTCTTTTTCTTTCATGTTGAATATCTAGAATGAACATATGCAGTTTGACATTGAAATGCCACAGCCCACCCTTGTTTAGCAAGGCTGACAACAGAGAAAATATTATGCCAGCTCTTTAAAGCCAGAAGTGCTTCCCTCCACTTACACATGCAGTTCAAGTTGCAGTCACATAATTGGGTCTCAGAAATTGCCTCTCTTTCTTGAATTCCCATGCTCAAGTTAAGAACTACTATTAAAGGTCTCACTTTCATTCCCGAGTTTCTTTTCACCCTGAAAGATTCATTGTGGAACCCTAGCAATTTACTCCCTTTTATCTGTTGATTTTCAAGTGTGTTAAGTCAAAGTTAGAGAGTACAGAACTAACCTCTTTCTCAGGTTTTTCTTACGTATGAGTTTTGGGTATCTTATGGTATTTTAAAAATGCAATTCAGAATATTATATTTAGTACAATGTTGCATAATCACTAATTATACAGTCTTATACAATTGCTATTTTTTCGTTGTATGTGCATACAATAGGATTCTCTCACTTGATATATTTATTGCTCACAGCACTGAAAACACAGACAAGCTGAAGATATTTGGGGTCATACTCTTGTTGGGTTCTTTGGATTCATCTCAGCTGCAGCTCTCTTCTTTTTAGCAAGGTAAACATGACCGACAACTGAGTTGCAAAACTCATGGGCAGACAGGTTAACCTCTTGTCTCATAAGGACTGAGCCTACAGTAGTTTTGAACAAAATCTTTTTCATCTATAGTTGTTGGCATCAATAACTGTATTCATTACACATGTCTACATGTGTGTGTTTGTACGTGCTCTGCGGTGGAAAGACTGCACTATTTTTCAATATCAGTTCACATTTCATATATGACTTTTTTTCTTCCAGAAGTAAGCAAACCTTTATATCACTTGTCCTAAATAAGTAGATTTTAGGGAAGCTGGGCATTCAACATTCTGAAAATCAGACACTAGAGAAAAATAAAAAAGTGTCTAAAAGCAACAATGGGTTTCCTATGTAAAAACAGTCATCTAAAAGTTAGACATAGCTTTCTGAGCTGCCTCTGTAGTCAGTGGAGAAAAATGAATGCCTCTAAATCTGAGTTTCTTCAGCTGCCCACCATGTCTCAGTTATCTCAATGATGCTGTAGCTTTGTGAACACATAGAATCATAGAATGTTAAGGGTCTGGAATGGACCTACAAGTCATCTAGTCCCATTCCTCCTGCTATGGGCATGGACAGCTCCCATTAGACCAGGTTGCTTAAGTTCTTATCTAAGATGGCTTTGAACACTGCCAAGGTTGGGACATTCACAACCTCCCTGAGCAACCTGTTCCAGTGTCTCACCACCCTCACGGTAAAAAAAATTCTTTCTAATATCTAACCTAAATTTCACCTCTTTCAATTTTTACCCATTACTCTTTGTCCTATTGCTGCAGTTCCTGACAAGGACTCCCTCACCGGCTTCCCTGTAGGCCCTCTCCAGATAGTGTAAAGTTGCTATGAGGTCTCAAAGCAACCTTCCCTTCTCCAGGCTGAACAGCCCCAACTTTCTCAGCCCGTCTTTGTAGGAGAGGTGCTCCAGTCCTCTTGTCAACTTCATGGACCTCCTCTGGATTTGCTCCAACAGTTCCATTCCATCTTATGTTGGGAACACCAGAACTGTACACAGTACTCTGGATGGGATCTCACAAGAGCAGAATAGAGAGGGAGAACCACCTACTTCAGCCTGCTGGCCATGCTCCTTTTGAAGCAGTCCAGAAGTGGGTTGGCTTTCTGGGCTGCAAGTGCATACTGCCGGTTCATGTCAAGTTTTTCATGAGCCTTCATGCACATGCACACTTCCACTTCCTAATACTTGTTTCCTAGGCTTTATATGCCTGAGGTGAATTTCCTTTTGTCCTGTTTTATAATTTCTGAGATCTCTCTTGTTCCCATCATTCTGAACCTTTGCTTTCCAGTGCTGTTGATCTCTACTGCACTTTACCATGAGTTGTGTTGTTCTTAGTTTAAAACTCTCCTCATCAGTTTCACCAGATTTTGCAAATATTATCTTGGCTCGACTTTGTAAGGAGTATCTCCTCTTCTGATTCCAGTCCTCCATCCTCAAAGTGGGTCCCATGGTTGTAAAAGCCAAACTTCTGTCAACATCAGCAGCTGTACAACCAGATTGTCGACCTGCAGGTGCTGAAATTAATAAAATTGTATGACTTTGGTGTGACAGGACTCAAAATCAGCCAGGGTTTTGAGGGTAGATCCATTTAGATTTTCTTAAGTCCAAAGACAGAATGATATTCAAACATAGCTTTAATTTTGTTTTTGGTAGGCTAAAATCCAGAATATATAAGTCTCCGAATAAAGAAAACCTAAAGTTTTCTTGAAGTAGTAAAATAAACCCTACCAGAGAGATCTCCTGGGTATTGAAACTTCATTGCCTGTGATATTAAATTGTCAGAGAGGTCTCTAAAGTACTTTTGGTCTAGGAGAATAAGCAGATGCCCTGCCAGGGCCCTAGCAAATTTTGGATTTAGCACAACTCAGACAGACACCTTTTTCAATAGGCAACATGCATTCAGTCACCCTATTCTGCAAGCTGAAGGGTATAATAGTATGTTCACGGGCCATTCCATGCCCTAGAAGAGGTTAGTGAGCATTTTTTTTGCCAGTTAAACGTAGTAAAAATGATTAGGAAAAGCAGAATAAAATGGGCGGGGGGAGGGCAGTGGCAGGAAGAAGTGTTAGAAACTACTTTTCTTTTACCAGGTGTGCCCTTGCAGGCAGGTTCTGGCGCTCAGCTTAGCCACTGAAACTCAGTTTTTTAACTAAGAGGAACCATATTCACTTCTTTCAATTTTTTAGGAAATTATCTCCCTCCTTTAGCTGACCACCTATTCAGTTTCACAGCTCATGCACAAAATGTAAACTTCTAAATCTTTCTATGTGTCTTTCAAGTGTTTTCTGCTTGGACGTGTACACTTATTCTCACTAGTAACTCCTAGTTTGTTTATTTGTTTGTTTTGGTTTGGGTTTTTGGTGCTTTTTGGTGCTTTGTGGGTTTTTTTGTTGTTTTGGTTTTGATTTTCATATTTCCTGGAAGGTTCCATGCGTCCCAATGACTTCTCACAGGGTGATAATCCAAGAACATGCAAACATATAATACTTCTCCTTAAATAGGGCGTTATGCCCAAGCTCATTAGCTGAATTCTCAGCAGGGCTAATTAGCTTGGGCAGAGCTCCATGGTGAGAGATATGTTACCTTTGGTTCCAGAGCAACAGTGTTTGGGTCAACAAGTGCTTTGCACAGTACTGTCCTCAGCAGAGTAAAACCGTCCAGGCTATCATCAGATATATGAGTTGCAGCAACCATCTTGAAAAGCTTGGCTGGTTTGTATCTTCTAACCTGGTTAAAACAAGTGACTTCTGCTGCATTTACCTTTACACACAACCTTCCCGAGTCTAATTCCATTAATCACTTTATAAACCAGTTTGTGTGAAAGCTGAAGCATGAAATGTGCTGGCAGGGCATTGCAGCAGGTGCACAGTCACCATGCTCTATCATGTATAACTTTGCAGAGATGAGAAACATTAAAGACTTTGTTAAAGTGATTATCTGTAATCCTAGACAGGGGGTAGTAGGCCAAAATTTTTCTCTCTGTTAAAGAAGAATCTGGTTAGAAACTAATCCAAATTATTGATGGGTCATTTGAGGCTCATTCTCATAACTCTGAATCTGTATTTTCAGGACAGATGGATGAGTTGACATTCTTGGTAGGACTTATGCTCCCTGCAAATACATAGTATACATACATACCCTCTGAAGTCTCGAATGTCTGTTTGGATGGCATTTTGCCTTCTCACAAGTCAGCACAAGCAATGGTAGGTTTATGTGGACAGTTGGCATTACCCTGCAAATGTCACTTTTTTCCAGGAATTCCTCATTCTGTGCCAGTATTACATATTGGCACCGCACGACTCTTTACACCTAATTACATGATTTGACACTTACATGACAGAACAGAAATGGTTGATTTGAGGAGGGAAAGAGAGGTTGAAATTTATGGTTGCTTTTACAAATATAGGTCATATGTTTTCAGACTTCTTGGAATATCAATATAGAGCAGCAGTCATGACCCTTACTCTCTCTCATGTTCAAGTAATTTTCCTAAAAAGTTATAATTGCCATTGTCTCTTGTTTTTGCACAGATTAATGTCTGATAAGTCTAGGTCCTTCTACTAAGAAGTTTGTGTTATGCATGTACTGAACTTTTAAGGGGAAAAAAAACTGAAAGAGATAATTGTTCTGTTTCTTGTAAAATCAGGATAAGGAATAGTTTTCTGTTCTAAAATCCATTAGAAATAAAAAGTTAAGGTAATATACCTAAATGTAGCACACAGATATCTATATGAGACTTCACAGAGTTATATTCTTTCTTTTCTAACACTATTTTCTATCTCATCTATGTACAGACCAATAGATAAAAAGAGAGGGCATTGTGAGATACTGAATTTGACCCTCACTGAATTATATATTGATATGGGTTGAAGCCAACTCACTGTGAGAGTGTGTGTGAGTGTGTGTGTGTGGAAGGGCTGGGCCTAGGCCTGCAAGTATGTTATAAGGCCTACCTCAGTCAGATATTTTGCCTGGGAGGCAAAACCAAAATATATGAATGCATGAGGCTCCATGTGAACTCTCTCCTCTCTTCCAGCCTGCACCATGTGAACCATCAAATCTTTGCAATAACTATTTTTCTCTCCTCTCTCTCACTCTCTCTTGCTTCCTTCTTTCTTTACTCTTTTTCTCTTTTTTCTTCTTTTACTCTTTTTCTTCTCCTGTGGGTAACTTAAAACCAATGAACTGTGTTTTACTAAAGCTGGTATATTGATTGTCTGTAGTGTGTGTTTTTGCGTCTCTGTACTGGGTGTTTTAGTAGATGCTTTTCTTCAGTTATATTACCTGCTATATGTAAAACCTTTCACCAAAATACCTTATTACTCTCATCTAATTAAAAGAAATTCTCTTAGAGATAGCATAGTAGCGTTTTCTCTGTATGTGAACACGAGGTAATAACAAACCAAAAGAATTTTTAAAAGTCTTAAATAAATGTAGCTGCTCTGAGCAGCTTGTAACTTAAAATCTGAGGTGTAACAAGTGTAAAAGAAATTCTGCACACAGTTACCACTACACACTCATTGGTACCGTAGCGGGTCAGCAGCAATAGCATATCCCTTTCTTCCTCTTTTTCTTACCCCTGTCCTCTCCCTCTCCTCTCCCTCTATTCTCCTCCCCTCTCCATTCCAATATTGGCAATGTGCACTGTTTTTATTGAAAGACAATGTCTACTGAAAAACAATGTCCACTGTTTTCATGGCTGAAAGACCATGATCCAGTTAAAATGGCCAGTTTTGAAGAAAACTAACCAAAAATCCCAACCAACCAAAAAGAATAGTTTTCTTTTGGATTAGTGAACAGTGCATCCAACAAGCACCCAGACTGCCACAAGGAAAGGCAGAGGACCAAGGCTCTCCGTTTTGTCGTCAGTGAGATATTAGATTAGCTCAACAGCTCATAGAAAAACAAGATTAGGTGCTTTCCTCCAGACCAGTGAAATCTTTGGCTTTTCATTTTGACAGGTAGCTTACTTTGTGGAACTAATTAAGCCTGACTGGTATTCTTACTGCAATTAGCAAGATGATCACTTTTTACTGAGGATATCTGCTAAACAGCTTCACAGCCTTCTCGCAATAAGGTCACTTTCTTCCATCAGAAAAGTAAGCTCTTCCACATTCACTAGAAGAAGCCTAGAGAATGTCAGGTATTGTAACAGAAAACTTTTATAATGTAATTTTCTTGCGACATAGAGAGTGAAGACTTGAATGGCTTGAATGTTTCTGTTTAAATACAGTTTAAGTACCCACATCACTTCAGCTAATTATCCAATGAAGACATAGCCATACCTAATCTATTTTAAATAATACTAGCATTAATATAGCAGTAAGTATAAATAGAAGTAATTAGCTTCATGATCCAGTTGCTTAAAACTGTTTTCTTTCAACTTTCCTGAACTATTTAACCCTTCCACTCCTCCTAAAGTAATCAAAGGAAAGTAAGCAGGCATGCAGAACGTGTGTCTTACCTTTTCCCTTTTACTAGTTTGTGGGATGGATTTACCATACAGAGAAAAAGTAGAGCATCCCACAAAGTGGTACACATTAAATGAATAATTTTTTTCATACAACCCTTCCCAGAAGCTTACAGTTACATCTGGGTATTTTTTTCAGAAGGGATGTAAAGGTACAATTGTATTTTAAAAGCAAGCATTTAATATGGGTTGCAAGCAGTCACAATATGACTTTGTCTTAGAGACCTATGGAAAAGTTAATATATCAGTTATAAAGAACTTGCCTGCTACAGCTGCAATTGTTTAAGAAGGAATTACTCCTCATCCACTAAACACCTCACATATTACCCTCATATGTGAAGCAGTCTTTGAGAGTTTAATTTATTCTAACTAACTACAGGAATCAACTTGTATGCCTTTATGGTTGTTGAATCTAATAGCTCAGACTTTTCTGATAGCTGATAAAGAGATTGAAGCATTTACATGTAGTGATTCAGATGGAAAGAATCACCTTCTAGAAGTGCCTCTCCTCCTCTTCAATGTCTGTATAGGAGTCCTGGGCTTTTTGGTTTTGCACTGCAGTGGAATTAGATGGAATAAATGTGGGTATGTTTCTGGGTTCATTCTTAGTTCAGTTCAGTATAAGTAAATTGAGTTTGCCTAAATGACTTGCGTTGCTTCCTTAAAACAATCTGGTTTATTTGGCCTGAAATGGGCCGGCAGTAGTCATGAATCCAGTTATCACATCTCAAGTGAGGAATGATAACTAACAGCAATGGAGCTGTCATCTGCTGAACAGCTCCAGCTGTTCTGTAAACCAGCATCTGGCTATATCCCAAAAAGTTAAAAAAACAATCAAGGCACATTCTAAGTTCTTCTTTTAATCAGTTATTTTGAGGCATCATTTTTATTAGATGTAATAACATATAACGTAAAAAGGTGTTACTTTTCTAAGATGTTTAATATTTAGTACATAAGCTTAAAAGTCTAAGAAATCAAAATTAAATATGCACAGTTTTGTGTAACTGGTTTGTACAGCTCTATGTATTTCTGTAAAAATAGACTACATCTTATGTTTAGAAATATTTTATTTGCAATATATTTCTTTGCAACAATTTATTTTAAAATAACTCCTTAGTAATTTCTCCAGTAATATTTTTTACCTAAATCTTCTGTAACAGTAACAAAAAAGAGGGGAACCCCCCCAAAGAACTCATGTTAATATTTGCTCAGACAGGCATGCGTAAAGTTTCTGGAGATTGTCCACTTTTGTGAGAAACATAATTGGTAGAAAGTTGACTCTCTAAATTGAAGATGTAAAGAAATCTAAAGATCAGAAGGAAAAATGCTGTTTGGTGGGAGAAATTTGGGTATTATATCTTTTAAACTGCACAGGAGGCCAGATCAGAGAACTGATATGCTGGGAAAGGTTGGGAAAGAGTGGTGTAAAATACACACCGATGAAATATAAACTGCATATCTCAGTGGGTCCTATGGCTCCTCTGTGGTTCCTATGAATGTCTAGGGAGCTCACTTGTGTTTCTGTATAAGGCAATAAGGATGAGAAAGGAGTAGTGTGTTCAACTCCAGGTCCCTCAGCATTCATCATTCAGCTCTGAGGTCCCCAACATAAGAATATAGACCATAGAGCAGCCTTCTAGTACCTAAAGGGGACCTAGAAGAGAGTAGAAGGAATTTTGACAAGGGCATGGAGAGATAGGACAAGGGAAGTGGCTTTACACTTAAAAAGAACAGATTTAGATTAGTTATGGAGAAAAAATTCTTCACTGTGAGGGTGGTGAGGCAGTGGAATAGGTTGCCCAGAGAAGTTGTGAATACCTAATCCCTGGCAGTGTTCAAGGCCAGGTTGGATGGGGCTTTGAACAACCTGGTCTAGTGAAAGTTGTCCCTGCACATGGCAAGGTGGTTGGAGCTAGATAATCTTTAAGGGCCCTTCCAATTCAAACTATTCTATGATGCTATGATTCTATGGAAGTTAAATAATTCCCAATTCAAACCCAGAATATCCCAGCTTCTACGTAGTGTTATCCTTCTGAAATACAATAGTGTTTTCAGTGGATGTCCTACTCTGCCCTTAGACCATCAACCTGGCATTTTTTTTACAAATGTCACTTGGAAATATGTTCCTCTTGTGACCTCACACTTAGCATTACAAGTGCCCCAGAAATCTTCTAACGTGAAGCAAGTGAGCTACTGCAAAGTCTAGAGAGGAGTGAGAGGAATGACATTTTAAGGGGCAACCAATTTTTTGCAACAAAGTCTAAAGGTGACAAAAGCATCTGGGCCAGAATTAAAGAACTTGCTTTGAGAAGTCCAGATGTATTTTTCTAGGATTTACAATTGATCAATGGTGGGTCAAGAGAAGAGAAAAAAGCCACTGAAATATCATCACCTAAATATTCATTGGAACACTTGCTGTTTCTTGGTATGATAATATATTGAATCAATTCATATGTAACCTTTCCCCAAAAAAGGCCATGCTCTTTAAAATCTAAAGCTGAATGTGCACTAAAAAAAGTTGTACTGCTTCACTATTTTCCTCTGAGAGATATGCCAAATCTGTAGGGGAAAAGAATCTGTTTCACCTAGATAATTATCTCCAGTTCTGGTGACACTGCATAAATGTACTGCAAGACATCAGTCCTTTGAAGATACTCAATACTTACACAAAACTAATACAAAGGCATGCTTTCCTCATTTGAAGAAGAAGAGAATATTAGAGCATATTCCAGATTTTTTTTTCAGAAGAACTGTCAATACACTATCAAGGACTACTAAAAACTGACTTTTAACTAGCATTTTTGCCTTTGGAGTTCATGATGTCAGTTTTTTTTGAGAACTACCAGGGCTTGGAAGGCTGACGAGACTGGAAAGTTCACTCATCAATTCCTTAATGTACGAGTAAGCTTTAGAAAAGCATAGGTAGGTTTACAAATAGGCTTTAGAAATAGCTGCGCTCTGCAATTCATTCAAATGTAAGCTGGTCTCTGTCCAGACAGGTCTCAGGACTGCCTACAGGTCATTGATGTTGTGACTGAGCATACTGTCCCCACCAGCAAGGTAGTAGGTATTAGCCCCAGAGCAGTATAATAGCTGGTGCAATGGCCACTCATTTATGGACTTTATGTTCTATTTCAGAATCAAACTTCTTTAGAATTGTTTTTCAATACTACAAGTAGCTGAGCCCATGTAATATTCTAGTTTCCTGTTTCACAAGCCTCATTTGAATGTCATCACTCTCCCAAATGAGAACAGCAATAACCTTGTTTCGCTTACCAGCCTGCCAAGCTAATGAAGAATGGAATATTCAGCAAAGTAAAAAATCCATAGCAGTATTACCCCAGATAATATGACTTCATGAGGACCTATTATATCTCACTATGGCCTCAATATGTTGTGAAATCCATACCTAATATATATGTACAATAAGAAATACAAGTGTGAGACTAATCTCATCTAAGTTTAACCATCAAAAACTTAATTACTAAGTTTAGTAAATTGATGCCTCTCCTTAGAGAATACAGAGAGAGAAGCACCACTATTGAAAACAACATGACCAAAACTATTTCCTACAAAACGTGCATTTAGATGTTCAAGAGAACCTGTAGATATTTGTAATTAGGAGAGACAAAAATCTTTCCTTTCATGTGGTCAAATATCATTCTAAAGAGGAGATAAGAAACTGTCAGTCTACAGCACTCATAACACTAGTTTAACAATATAAACAGCCTAAGGTGACTAACTTAGACTCAATGACATGCCTGACACAGTATGGCCTAAAAGTTCTTTCTTCAATGATTCCAGAATCATGGAATAATAGAATAGTTTGAATTTGAAGGTACCTTTAAAAGTCATCTCATTCTGGCAATGAGATCTTCTACTAAACAGGTTGTTCGAAGACCCATCCAGTCTGACCTTGAATGTGTCCAGGGTTGAAGCACCTACCACTTCTCAGGGCAACCTATCCCAGTGTTTCACTACCTTCACTGTAAAAAATTTCTTCCTTCTGTTGGTCTGAATCTACCTTCTTTTAGTTTAAAACCATTACTCCTTATTCTATTATAACAGACCCTGCTAAAAAGTCTGTTCCCATCTTTCTTATAAGCCTCCTTCAAGTACTGGAGGGTTGCAATAAGGCCTTCCCAGAGCCTTCTCTTCTCCAGGCTGAACAACCTCAACTCTCTCAGCTTTTCGTCACAGAAGAGATGTTCCAGTCTTCTGACCGTCTTTATCACCTTCCTCTGGACCTGCTGTAATAGTTTGATGTCTTTCCTGTACTGAAGACCCCAGATCTGGATGCAGTACTCCAGCTTGGGTCTCACTGGAGCAGAGGGAGAGAATGAATTCCCTCTATGTGCTGGCCATGCTTCTTTTGTTACAGCCCAGGATATAGTTGGCTTTCAGGGCTATGAGCGCATTTTGCTAGTTCATGTTCTGTTTTTCATCCACTAACACCCCCAAGTCCTTCTCAGAAGGACTGATCTCAACCCATTCATCTTACAGACTTTAATGATAGTAGGGATTTCCCTGACCCAGGCAGGACCTTGTTGAACCTCATGAAGTTCCCAGGGCCTACTTCTCAACCTTATCCAGGTCCCTCTAGATGGCATCCTGTCCCTCAGGCATGTCAACCACACCCCTCATAGAACACTTAAGATTGGAAAAGACCTCTAAGATCATCTAGTCCAACAGTTAACCTAGCCCCACTGTGTTCATCACTAAATCACGTCCGCAGGTGCCACATCCACACACCTTTTGAACACTTACAGGGATGGCAATTCCATAACTTCCCTGGTCAGCCTTTTCCAATGTCTGACTGTAGCAGTGATATAAACAAGACCCTCCTGGGATGATGGAAAATGGACAATCCTTTATTAATGGCTGAACAAGTTCTTATATTCGAAAAAGGAACCGTAACACAACGTGAGAGGGCAGCACAGTCCTATCCAATCACATTAAAGCTTCTTCCCAGGGCACTTCTAATTGGTCATCTTTTTGCAGCTTCCATCAGAACTTCAACTCCCAGTGTACACCATGACCATTACGCAACAAGCAACTTGCTTGTAACCCCACACCTTACCACCCTTTCAGTAAAGAATTTTTCCCTAAGATTTAATCTCCCTCAGCTTGGAGTCACCTGCAAATTTTCTGAGGGTGCACTCAGTCCCACTGTCTCTGTCACTGATGAAGATGTTAAACAATGGTGGCCCTAGTATGGACCTCTGAAGGACATCACTCATCACTGATTTTCATCTGGACGTTGAACTGTTGACCGTCTAAGTACAAACATCCAACCAATTCCTTGCCCACTAAACAGGCCATCAAATCCATACGTCAACAATCTAGAGAGAGGATGCTACAGGGGATTGTGACAAAGACCCTACAGAAGCCCAGATAAATGACATCCATAGCACTTCTCTTGTCCACTGATGTAGTCACTCCATTGTAGAAGACCATTAGGCTGGTCAAGCAGGACTTGCCTTTGATGAAGCCGCGCTGGCTGTCTTGAATCATCTGTCTGTCCTCCATGTGCTTTAGCATGGGTTCTAGGAGGATCTGTTCCATGATCTTCCCAGGCATGGGGTGAAGCCAACACGTCAGTAGTTCCCAGGGCCCTCCTTTCTACCCTTTATAAAAATGGGTATGTTTCCCTCTTTCCACTCAAAAGGGACTTCGTCTGACTGACATGACTTTTCAAATACAGCAGAGAGTTGCTTGGCAATTGCATCAGCCAATTCCCTTGGGGCTCTGAGATACAGCTCATTGGATCCCATAGACTTATGTAGGTTCAGGTTTGTCAGGTGTTGTCAAACTTTCTCGTATTTTTTGCCTTATGTTTTCAACCAGACCCGGATCTGGATGAGAAAGGGTGTCAACCCTGATCTTCTTTTACAGAGGGGGGTGACTCTGCTCCCCCAGTCCCTATCCTGCTGTCCATCCACTTGAGAGGTGTGGATAGAGAGGTTGCCAATGAAGGCTGAGGCAAAGAACAAAGAGTAATAGTGAATGGGGTAACATTAGACTGGTGGCCTGTCACTAGTGGACTTCTCTAGGGCTCCATCTTAGGCTCTGTGCTCTTGAACATCTTCATAAACTGCTAGGACACAGGACTGGAGGGGATACGAAGCAAATTTGCAGACGTCACAAAACTGGGAGGAGCTGTTGACTCCATTGAAGGCAGAGAGGCCCTGCAGAGAGACTTCGACAAATTAGAGAACTGGGAAATTATCAGCCATATGAAATTCAACAAGGGAAAGTGCCAGATCCTGCACCTGAAATGGAACAACCACAGATGTGTGTACAGAGTGGAGAATGAGATGCTGGAGAGTAGTGCCACAGAAAGGGACCTGGAGGTCCTGGTCAGTGGCAAGTTGAATATGAGTCAGCAGTGCCCTGGCAGCCAGGAGGGCCAACCGTGTCCTGGGGGGCATCAGGCAAAGCATCACCAGCCAGTCAAGGGCGGGGATTTTCCCACTCTGCTCTGCGTTGGTGCGGCCTCACCTTGAATATTGTGTGCAGTTTTGGGCACTACAGTATAAGAAAGACATTAAGCTGCTAGAGAGTATCCAAAAGAGGGCAAAGGAGATCATGAAGGGGCTTGAGGGGAAGCTGTATGAGGAGCAGCTGAGGTCACTTAGTCTGTTCATCCTGAAGAAGGGGAGACTGAGGGGAGACCTCATTGCAGTTACAACTTCCTCGTAAGGCGAAGAGAAGGGTCAGGCATTGACCTCTTCTCTGTGGTGACCAGTGACAGGACCCAAGGAAATGGCCTGAAGTTGTGTCAGGGGAGGTTTAGGTTGAATGTTAGGAAAAGGTTCTTCACCCAGGTGGCTGGGTGCTGGAACAGGCTAGGGAAGTGATCACAGCACCAAGCCTGACAGAGTTCAAGAAACATTTGGACAATACTCTCAGACACATAGTGTTACTGCTGGGGATAGTCCTGTGCAGATCTAGAAGCTGGACTCAATGATCTTTGTGGGTCCCTTCCAACTCAGTATATTTTGTGATTCTGTGAAAGAAGGTGTTTGGAACCTAAGCCTTCTCCTTGCCTGAGCAGCTGGAATTTTGCTTTCCCAAAATTCAGTGTCCTGACTTAACTCTTTAACTGACCCATATCCCTCAGGACTGCAAACTACACTAGTGTACAATCACCACAGTCCAGACTGCCTCCAATCTATGTCACCAATTAGCTCACTTGCACTGGTGATGAACAGGTTCACTATGGCATCCCCTTTGGTTAGAGGTGTCTATTACCTGTCTTCAGAAGTTACCCTCAATGCACTCCATGGGTCTCCTGATTTCCAACAGCTCTCTGCACTACAGAAGTTTTAAATGTTCCTCAGTCTGGACAAAATCATTCTGGAAATCTCATAGTTTTGCCTGCAATGTAAACTTTCAGACAGATCTTCTGTGGAACTTACAAATCACTTTGCCTTTTGCATTCTTTCATAATGTTGGTTTTCTGATGCTTGAGAAACTCATCTTTGTCAACTCTGTATTTGAAAAAGATTAATTAATTTTTAACAAAACAACACTCATTTTCCTCACTCTAAAATTCTTTTTAACCCTTACCAGATTTCTTTCTATGTTTCATGAGAAAAAAAATTGAGTCATCTAAGTTGTGAAGTTATCTTTACATCTCAAAATTTGTAATAGATCATTTACTACCTCCTGAAACATTCCCAGGGCATTCAAGACTCACGAAGGTATTCATTGGGTCTGAAACCTCTGTGGGTGTCTCAAAAGTAGTTCTTGCTTTATCTGCAAGTGTTAGTTTCATGTGGTGACATCCAAATGCTGAAACTAAACTACTGAAAGATTTTTCTCCTGACACTTTAATGAGTTAATCAGCTAAGTATGGAAATGGGTAGCTGCCTTCAATTGACTGAAGTTTTTCATAGTCAACAGAATCATTTACTTACCATTAGATTTATTTTTTTTTCAAATTGTGATTAAGATGTTCAAATAATATGCATATGGTTTATCTACACTGGCTTTCAGAATGTGATTAATTACCTTTTTACCATTGTCTTATGTAGTAAGAAGTTGTTCAATGGAAACACTCTGGGACCACATTCCAGCCTTACATCCAGCAATAATTTTCTTAGTCTTATTTTTGGGGAACAGCATAGTAATCAAGGGCTAAATCAATGGCCCTGATGTCTGCGTTTTGCTACACATAGGTGTTTTTTTCTAATACTGCTTTCAAATACCTAACAGATGAGAATCTTAAAGACATTTATAATGTTGGACATTACTCTATGATCTTATTTCTAATTACTCATTTGCCCTATGTATTCATAATGATGGCTCTTACCCAGAATTCTAGTTTTAGTCTAGGTTGAAATAGAAGTCCAAAATAGAATTTCTGTCTTCAAACAATTTGGAAAGTTCATTTTGACTGTGCCTTTCCTAGACATTATGCTTAGCTGAAAGAAGAGTAATTCGTTACATTCACATAGTAGCTATAGGAGATATCTTTATCGCTGCAAGAATCTAAATTTCCTCATACCCATTCGCTAGCAGTATCTGAATATTTTTCAAGATTGTCTATTTCCTTATCGTAACACAGGTTTTAAAAATATTTTTCAATTAAATTCTCTCTCAACATAACATAAAAAATATAATTTAGCATAAGAAATAGCCATTAATATGCAAAAGTCCCATATTCTGCATGAGATGGATTTTTTCTGTTGTCTATACTACCTGGGTGATGATGAACAGTAGCCTATATATACTATATATACTGGAGAAAATGCTTTCTTTCTGTCAGCACAGCTTATTATTTATAGGGCAAAGTTTGTTCACAACATGAGTTCAGTGTCACTAGGCTTTTCCAGTGTCAGTATCCTCAAGTATGTAAATGATACTGAGAATTTCTCTTAATTATCAATTGTATTAGTAACTTCTAATTTCTTTCTGACTTCTGGCTTTCATATGGCTTAGAAATTGGCTCTTCAACAGCCTTTGCCTCCACTGCATTTGCAAATGCCATCTGACTTAGGCTAGTTTAGGCACTGAAAGTGGTCTAGCCACAGCAGTGTAGGACTCCACAGGCTAATTTCTTTTTTTTATCTTCTCACCAAGAAGCTTGTTTACAGCTAGTCGGTGTATGTCTTTATTGTGTCTCAACATAAATACTATTTGGCCTATTCCTTTAAAAATCTATTATGACAAAAGGCAATGACACTAAGGACTGTGGAATTAGTGTTACCATGAAATAGAGAATAAAACTGAAAATATAACTTTGAGGATACTACTGTTTATCTTATTCCAGTAAATTTAGACAGGTAAGTTTCTTGTTAGAAGAAAGCAATTCTTAGTGTGTCTCTGGTGTTTTCATATCATGTGTGGCTTGCCTGGAAGGGACAGAATGAAATGCAAGTGCTTCTTTTATTTACTTTGTCTTAGGGAAAATCAGAGACCTGATTAAAGAGGAGTAAGAGAAGGAAAGTCTCTCTGGGCTCTGTTCTGCGACATAACATCTCAGTGGTTGCTGGAATCACAAGCTCTTTGGGTCTTTCACACTGGTAGTTATAAATCTTCTTCTTTAGACCCAGGAGCCTAGTGTAAAATCCAAGGAGTTTAGAAATGTTACCTTAATGCTATTCTCTCAACCGTGCTGAGAGGAAAATGAACTTGCTTACCCTGTTTATTGCAAGCCATATTCTGAAGCCTTCATTTACCTCTGGCAGTCATGTAATTGAGCCAATTTCTGTGATTGTTCATTATTTAGCCCTACATTCAGAGCTGGTGAGAGACAGAATTTAAAATATATCAGATGCTCAACAGCCATAAAATACTCCATTAAAAAAAAATCCTAGTCCATGCTAAAAGTTTTGATGTTGAGTCTAACACTTGTAGTTCAGACTGACTGAAGCACATAGAAAGGAAAATAAAGTGTAAGTTATCCCTATTTCACATAGAAAACATTTGCTTTTTATAACGAAAATAATAGTGTGGAGGAGCATGCTAATTTTATCCTGTTGTAATCACATTACATATGTAGTAGGAAGGATGTTTATGCAATGGAATGGCTGTGTATTCATCCTTAAATATATTGCAGCTCAAAGTATCCATACATGGAATAGATCCTTCCCCAGGAACTGGAGTCTCATCTGTGGCTGCGCAAAACCTTAGCTTTATACACCAGAATTTTCTAACTGCCTAAGAAGGGGGATAAAAAAAAAAGAAGTGGTTTGCCTACTGAGAGATTCATCCCTTCTTGATATGTTGGATAATAGGTGGTGTTAATTTAATTGAATGTTGTAAAATACTTAATCTCAAATAGATTTTTACTAGAACAATAGTATAAAAATCTGTGTCTTTCTAAGAAATTACCTTCATAGATACCCTTGATTCTTTTTGGAAAAACATTTTGTTCTGCTGTGGTGGTTCCAAACCAGTGGGGAATTTAACTCCAAACAAACTGCTCCCCTTCCTCTCACTCCCTCCAGTGAGAGAGGGACAAAGGTAGACACTATGGGTTGAGATAACTATTTATTGAAAACAAACAGCAATGGAATAAGAAAGGCACAGTAACAGGAGCAATATTTATAACAAAAGTTTACAAAAAAGAGGGTGGTTTACACCACCTTGACTCAGTTCTGTGTGACTGCCTAGTCAAAGCAAGATGACAGACATTCCACAGCTAGCAGTGACATACAGTTGTTCCCAAGATAAAGAAAAGATGGTGGACGCTCTCCACAGCTAGTGCCACGTGGTGTCCTGAAACAAAGACAAGATGGAAGACACTCTGCAGCTGGCGTTCCCCATCCCCTAGCCGAAGACAGCAAAAAACAGTGACAAACAAACCCCCCAAAAGCTGGATCATCTGCATTGAGCTGTACTGCCCTGCTCTGCTTGGGTTCGATTCCATGCTGCACCACCCAGCTTTGCTCAGGTTTGACTTTGTTCCACACTGCCTGCTCCCCTCAGCTGTGTTCTCTGCTTTGGAGTCACCTTCACAACTCTGCCTGCTCCATTCCTGGACCACACTGCTCAGCTTGCTCTTGGCTCAGCTCGACAGTATTTGATGGCATCAGCTAGATCTTTGAGGATTCTTAGATGAATCCCATCAGGTTACTTACATAGGTTTGTAAGTATCCAGCTGAAGTAGCAGATCCTGCACAATTTCAGCGTTGACAGGGAGTCAATCGTTCTTGCAGTCACAGTCCTCTAGCTCAGGGCACTGAGACTTGACAGTAATTGGCTGGGCTTGGCTGGGCTCAGCTCACTGCCGCTTCACTTCCCACAGCTGCTTCAAGCACCAGTGCTGTGGCATGCGCACTCTGATGGGCTCAGCTGTGTTCACTGCTTGGAGTTGTGTTCTTCCCTAGGGGTGGGAAGGGACAGACAGCAGTGGTAGAGGGACAGAGGCCTCAGCCCTGGTCTCCAGCTACTTTCACAAGGAAGAAATGGAACAAAATGGTGCACTTCCAGTGTACATTCACCTTTTTCTTTCCTCCAAAACCATGCCCCCCATGATGATGTGGGTGTATAGAATAGAAGCTAGTCATGCCCACATGGCTCTAGGCTCCTCCTCCCTGCAACTAGGACATCTGTTTAATCTGCTAAAGAAGCTAATATGTTTCTAATATCCTAAAATTTAACTTTCAATCAAAGAATATGCAGAAGTTTATTTTTAGTGTGATCTTTTTAACTTGGATATCACCAGGGTAAAAATGGTTGCCAACCTACTAAGACATAAAATTTTGTTTCTCATTTTGTCCTTCAAAAATTTGTAATCCAGTTTGACTACAGTATAGATGGCAGGAAACATTCTATTTCCTCAAATTTCTCCCTAATCTAAGGGGAAAAATTGGTAAGAAATTCCAAGTAGTCATACTAAAAGACAGAAAGATACTAACATTACAATCTCTGTTGTTAACCTCCACGTTCATACAGATTCTATTGCTAGGATAAGAAAATGATAACATTGGTCTTCTGATAATGATCAAGTAACAAGATCTAGTCTGATGTTCATAAGTACTGATAACTAGCATTATGCTTTTTTCCTTTTTATCCTTTAATATTTTTTTTCGTGCATAATAAGAATGTACATGTTTCAGAAAAGTTTAATTTTAGTTTAAGGAACTGAGGCAGAACAGCTGACTCATCAGTGACTGTAATAATTTGTTTCTGCAATAATAGGGTCAAAATAAAAGATGTCACTGAAGCAGCTTTCTTGTTCATTCATGGTAGTCGTCAGCTTAATAATGATAATGATAATAGTAAAGGCAGATTGAGGGTAGTTCATTAAGTAGCTACAGCTTCAGAGTCAGCATCAGAATGTGAATCCTGTGCTCATGAAAGCTCCTACATAAAGGTGCTATAAACTGGTGGCTGTATACACAACATATTACCATGAAGAACCATGTAGCCATGAAGCGGCATTATTCTCTCAGGCTTCTATACTAAATGAAGAGAACTTTCTGCAATGTGTGAAATAACATTTGTGAGTAGGCACCAGTCCTGTTCATGAGTACAATACTTAAATCCCACTGAAATGATTTTTGTTCAGAGGATAAAATTTATCAACAGTAAATGACTGGAAACTAAATTTTCTAGTATCTTGCTCTTTTATGCAGCATTTTCAATGTGTATAGACATTCATGAGTCAGAATGATTTAGCCATTCAGATTGGTAGCAGTTTATGTGCTATTTGCAAGAAAGTAGATGATTGTGACAATGTGCAAAGCTTCAAAATACCTTGCCCAGATGTATTACCTCTATCTCTTTTTCACTATATTCACTCTTACGTCAGGTATTTCAGTCGTTAGAAGGTTCCATTTCAATAAGGTATCTGAAAATCCCATGTTATGTTCTATGAAATTTTCATGAGTTAGAGCTCTGTGCCTAGCAAGAAACTTATATAATTGCAATCTATGTCACCAATAAGATGTTATTATAATAAGATCAAAAATATTAATTAATCTTATTTTCATCCCATTTTTATTTTGCTATATTGTCCCAGTAATAGAACACAAAGGTAGAACCATTACTTATTTTCAAGAAAGACTTATGAAATACATATGCAGTAGAGAAACTAACTTTTTTTAGGAGAAAAATTCATAATCAAATCAAATTCCTCCTCATTTATAATTTACAACTACTAAATGGCTAGTTACCTTTAAAAAATAGAAGGAAAAAATTAAACCCATTTTGAATGTATGATATACTGTTGTTGCATTTAAACAGGGGAAGACATAAACAATTGTAACAGAGAAAAAGAACACCAACAATGAGATTTCAAAGTATATTTAGAAATGACATATAGTAATAAAACAAAGAAAGTTTATGTTTTACATTTTTTTCTCAATTTCAATATTAGTGATGTGTGGAAAACATTTCTTCTGCATATGCATGATAATTTTTTCTCAAGGTTAAAATCCATTTCTGGGTACTTCTACAGTGGAAATAAAAACATCCAAATGGGGAATGAAGTGACCAAAGAAATACGTAATCTTTGAATTTCCTCCTGATTTGAACTGGAACTCATGATAGCTGTCATGGGCATTCTTATTCAAAGAATGAGAATGCCACGTCAATGAAGACTGAGAGTTATGTAGGAAAATTAAATTTAAATGAAATAAGTGTATCTAATTTTATCTTTGTTATATAGCACATGAAATACAGTGGCCTGATGCCTCTATCAGAAAAATTCAGAGTATAGACTACTAATCAATACTGTCCACTCTAAGTACATTTCTGGAGAACAAAACACAAATCCCAAGATAGTTCTAATGTCAACTGAAGATGAAACAGAATAACTTCTTGTATTGGGTCTGGCTGAGGTGGAGTTCATTTCCTCACGGTAGCTCTCACAGTGCTGTGCTTTGCACTAGCAGCTAGAAGGGTGCTGATAACACACTGGTGTTTTGGCTACTGCTGAGCACAGCACCAACACTGTAACATTCCTTCCTTAGTTGAGGGCAAGATCCTGGGAGGGGATACAAGAAGACCAGCTGACCCAAACTGACCAAAGGGATATTCCAGACCATATGACATCAGCTCAGATATAAAAGCTAAGGAAGGAGCAGGAGGGCAGGCATTCATTGTCTAATGGCTGTCTGCTGAGAAACCATCAGGCGTTCCTGCTTCTCGGGAGTGGCCGACCACCTCTGCTCATGGGAAGTGAGAATAAAACCTGCTATCCTTTGCTTCTGTGCGTGCAACTTTCACTCTGCTTTTTTGCTTTAAATAAACTGTCTTAACCCACGAGTTGTTGGGTTTTTTTTCCCTTTTCCACCTTGCTCTCTCCCCTGTCCCTCTGGGAAGGGGAGTGATGGAGCAGCTGGGTGGGCACCTGGCATCCAGCCAAGGTCAACCCACCACACTTCTGTTAAGTGCAGGATCCAAAACTAATTTTTTAAATGTCATTTGCAGAAGGAAAATGTGTCAGTTCTACAATTGGACAAGGTCCTACCTTATTATCATGGATCTGTGAACAACTGTTTTAGACTCAAGAAGCCATTCTTTTTTAGGACTGCAGAAGTCAGACTCAAGTTTTGCCAAAAACTTGGTAGGTGAGTACTTACACAATTAAGTAAAGATAAATTTAGAAAAGACAAAAAAACTTGATAATTTTACAACCCCACAAAGGTGTTATTTGTGAGTTTCCTATATATATAAAAATTCCTATAAAGACAGACTTCACTACATATTAGATGCTTTCAAGTAGATTTTAATTTTTTTCTGCTGCATGAATGTTCTATCTTTTGTATCCTATAGCAAGTGAATAATTGCTCATTAATAACAGGCTAGAAGAACAAAATGTAATTGAGAAGTCCTCTTGTTATGCAGTGTCTAAAAATTATATTTAACATAGAAATTGTTCTGCTGGCAGCTAAAAAGAGACATTAGCTGCCTGAAAGCTCTAATCATGAGAGGAGACCAGCTGAGTACTGTATAAGCAGGAAAAAAAGATGGACTCTGACAATAAAACTTCAAATATAAATTTAAGATGAGAAACAGAAAAAAAAACAATTGAAAGATAGGAAGTCTTAAGGAAAAAAAAAAAAGAAAAAAGACAGAGACAATAAGTGTTCTTGTGAAGAAATCTTGAAGAGGTCTTGATACAGGAGGAATATGTCTTGCCTACAGTTAGTCACAAGAGTATACCCTTTCTATCAAAAAATGTGAACTAAACACAGCAGGTGGTCCATATTAAGGAAAGCTTCATATGTAAGTAGACCTAAACCTTCCTTGAATATACTAGTTAGAGGCATAAGTAAAAGATATGATTCAAAAGACTGATACATAAGCAGTTATAACACATATGTGGGCTAAAGAATTTGTAATTATCATCAACTTTTGTTTAAGCTTTCATTACTTTAGCACACCATAAGCTAAAGCTAATAGAAAAATTATTCGTATGAATGAAATATCATAGTAACACCATTGCAATTTACTGATGTTAAGTTTTAATAGTAATAATATAAACCTAGTGAATTACCAACAGAAATAATTGAAAATAAACTTAAAAACAAGAGAGGTACAAGGCTAAATAATTTGAAATTATTCTACTTTTAACAAGAATGAGGCCAAGAGAACATTCAAATAACAAAGCATAAATTAAGACTTTCCTTATAACAAGAATGTAAACTCTCATTATTTTCATTTTGAGATTCTTGTCACCTTCACTGTGAAAAGAAAGCCTAGGAAAGCATCTTTCAATGACCCATGCTGTGTTTTTTTGCATGTCTTCCACAGAAGTACAAGGAAAGAAGAATGCCCATAATGTTTATTTGCACTTGTTTTTCTTTTCGTCTTTTTTTTTTTTTCCAGCCTATCAATATTTTATTTTTGTTTGGAACAAACAATGATATTGATATCTTCTAAAAAGGATGTTCTGGGACTGTCATGAAGATTTTTCAATCTAATTTCAGAATTTAATATATGTTAGGTCTACTTTCCCATACTGAAATCTAAATTGGAAACTAAACTAATATAGATACATCAAAAAAATATTCAATTAACAATATAGATTGACAACAGAAAATGAACAATTAACTTGAAGGAAGATAATCCAGTAATTTAAGAGTTATGGAAAGTTCATATCTGAAACAACATTCATCAGCAAATTAAGCACAACAGCAAAAACTTTGCTAGCAAGTGATGAAGGCTACAATTTTCAGTTTGTAACTGCTGTAAGTATTTAAGCCACATATGGTTCATTTATTTGATTTTGGGGCAGAAATTGTATTAAGTTCTGATCTGGGAATCCTGTTATTCTAATGCTGTTTTTAAAATGCAGTTATTCTTCCCAAGAATGCCAAGGCAGGGGAAGATTTAAAAATAAGGTTTATTTCAGATGCATGGACCACTTTTTTTATGTCTTCTTTCTCTCCTCCCTCACTATCTCTGGCCCAAGGAGACATTGTACATGTTTGCAAACATATTATCTCTGTGCATAACAGAGACCAAGGCTGAAAACTTCTCTTGCTATGCAGAGTGAGGGGGAAAGCACTGAAACTGCTTTTGAGAAAGAGCCATCACCTTGGGCAGAAAGCCTTCCTAGCAAATTGAGTTCTAACCTCCCATTACAAATTCTTCCAGAAATGTATCTATTCCTACATGTTGAATGCTAGATACTGCAGTTGTCAACGAGATGCTAATTGGGTTCTTTTTTTGGCTCATATAAATCTTAACCATATGTGAACATAATAGGGAAAGTGGATAGGCTTCACATAGGAAAAGATTGGCATACCTCCTGTATACTTATGCAATGAATTTGGCCATATGAAAAGTCAACACAGAAGACACCATGGGGTTTGCATTTTACAACACAAGATCTGTTTCTGCTAAGATATTTCCAGTTAAAAATATAATCCATAAGACTCATGCATTTATGACATGTAGAACTAATTGGAACTAAGAAGAGATTCAGGCAGGTAAGTTCTCAAAAGAAAGATAAACTAAAAAATAGAAATAAGCACATCTGTTCTCTTTCACTACTATAATAATCTTAATTTATAGGGCGTTTTTTAAACAGAGATAATTCCTTCTTGAATTCCAGACATTTGTCCTAGACAGAGTTGCTATCAACAGAAGGGAAAGAGAGAGAGGAGGAAAGTGGGTTTAATTAGCATTGTCTAGTCTTTGTGTAGTAGTCTCCATTGAGAAGGTTTGTCTCTACCGCAACTAGTTTAGGCCAGAACTTCTAATGATATAACTACGTTCAGTTTTACTTTACTTATTCCTTATTACATGATGCACAAAAATAAAATTACAAAATAATGTACATCACATTGGAACATACTGACTGTTTTTTCTAGGCTCGTTCCAGACCCATTTTTAAATATCATTATTGCCAAGATTCATTAGCAATAATGATATCAAAGCTGGATTACCATATTTCTACTTCATATTTTCATAATTGTAGAAATGTTAAAATTTATATAATGAAGACTTTTTGTAGAAGTTCACATTTTTACTATGGATGTAAATTTCTCTCTTATCTTCCAATAGGATTTACTTCATCTAACACTTGTCATGTAGTGTATAGATATCCACACTGGACGTAGTTATTGAGGTTATTTTTGTAATCGTCACAGAGAAACATGTTCCTGTAATGCAATTCATTCCATCGTGAGAGAAAATAAGTACCTGTTTCTCTTCATTAAAGGTCTTCATGTGGCTAACAGAGATGCAGAATATGTAAAAATGGTATGAATTCTATATATACTTTTTCATCTGGACATGCCCAGGCTAGAGTGGAAGATTAGACTTATTGTATTTCTTACAGCACGTGCAGAGCAGCTGAGATCCTAGGTGTGTTGCTGACAGGTTGGAAACAAAACAGCTGTACTGAAAATTTTATTTTTCTCTGACAGAAAAGTGAAATTAAATTTGCTTCATATATTTGATATTAGGGAAATAATTTAGTGTTCAGATAATATTTTAAAACATTTCAATAAATACCAGTTTTGCATCCTAAAATTAAGAATATTTCCTTGGTGCTAGCAACCCTTATAATTTTTATTTGGGTAAGAATAAGGGACCTGGTTCCATGAAGAGAAATACATATATTACTATATGTCAACTTTTAGCAGCCTTATTTTCTAGACACTATTTATAGCACCTGATAAACAGCATAAATAAACAGTAAATATTTCCAACCAGGAGAGAAAGATGAGGAAAAATAAAATGTTTATAAAGTGTTTTAAGTCAGATGAAGTAACATTCTTGCAGGCTTGAGTGCATTTCCATCATGGTATTCATTTATTTGAATGTTAATGCATAAATATATAAAACTAAAAAGCTTTAGGCATCCTGAGTATGCTTAAACAAACCAAATCAAAACAAACAGTATAGCTTACACTAAGTTTAATATATGAGTTGAAAGTGTTGTGAAATATAGAAATCAAATCTCCTTGCTTGGGGTAATGCAGATTTCTTTTCCATTGGCTTATATGGGTAGCGGTTGGAATCTAACTTAGATTGAGGAATATACCTTAGAAAGTCGTCTTTAATGTTATTTTATGAAATACTGTCAGTTTTCTCCTTTAAAGGTTACTGACGAAGTATTATTTTCCATTATGGTGAAACACAATACTCGTCTGTATTTTGACTTTTTCAAGTTTATTGCATAGATCCAGAATGATCCATTTACTGTATATTTATATATAATTTAGTCATATTCTGAAAAAAAAAAAAGAACAAAGGCTGAGAAAATGTGCAACTGCTCACTGTAATTTTTTCAATTTATATTTTTTTTCCCCTTTTATGGTGACAAGTCAATATGCAGAAATAGGACTGATATAGCATATATATTTTTTACTACTCCTACTGCATACAGTAGTCTACAAAAATTTTTATTCCAAACTTTGGCCCTGGAAGTGTAAATACCTATGAAAAAATAAGAAAACCTAAAATATGGTTATATCACTTGGGATTTTTGATTCAAAAATGTGCTTCTTCTAATAGACCAACATTTTCTCTGAGCTTCTTTTCCTTTCTCTGCTTCCTCTTGCTGTGATGAATGTGTTCAGCCAGCCTGTCACCTATTTACTTATGCACCGCCTCTTTGTAAGAATGCCCTGATGCTGTTTCAGTGAGCAGGCTTGAAAATAATTAATTGCAAACATCAGAACAGATGAAGTAAAACATCTAATTAAGTCTCTGAAATATCAAAGAATAAGTGTCTGGCTGTCGTAGGAGATTGTTTCAGAGGTTAATAATCAACCCAACAGTGCCAGGGATAGTTTTTCAACACTAAAGCCAACTGACTTTGGATGGACATGCCAAACTTTTGAAATCTCTTATTGCTTCCAAAACAGACAACAAGACAGAGAGGTGGAACAGTCACATCCCTTTCTGTGCACGCAATGCAGCCATTCGGTGAATAATATGGGAGAGGATGAAGTGGCCTAAGCCAAAACAATACCTAACACATAAATGGTAGAGAGATGATCAACTATTCTACATCACAAGTGTTTGTGACTTAATTTGCTAAGACCTATCTAGTTACTCAGAGAAGCCCAGATGACAGTGCCTCTGGAGTAATCAAAAAAAAAAAAGAAAAAGAAAAAGAAAAATCTTATTACATTTACTATTGATTATGTAAGAAGCTCTGGTGATTCAGTGCTTCCATATGTCAAACTAAAGAGCTGCTGATAGGAAAAATATAAGGAGATGTTGTATCTAAACAGGTTGCTTGGTTTTGTGTTTACAGAATCTAAAACTCTTATGCTGGAGCAAAGTAGTCCTGTTGTCCACCTTGCTGCAGTGCAGCACAGTGTAAATAAAACAGAATGTTTTATTTTATAATATAAATATATGCATATGATTTATATATATTTATAATATGAATATAAATATAAAAGTAAAATGAATTATTTATGAGCTCAGTGACAGCATAATCAAGAGAAAAGAAAATTTGATAGCTGTCAGAAAATATTAGAGACAGATTTTCCTGGAGTATTTTTTCTTTCGGTTTTTGGTTTTTAGTTTTTGGGTTTCTTTTTACTTATCAGCTTTCTATTAAAAAAAGCGTGATTTAGATGACCTTTCAGAATCTACAAAAATGTGCCAGTTTTATCAAAATTTTCTGACAGAACTTCAGTGTGGAAAGAGTGTAAATATGTAGGTTTCATTGGGAAAAGGAAACATTTTGATAACAATGTTTTGGTTTTCTCTTTACAGTGAAAGGAAAATAGTAAAAGAAATATTTATGCATTTGACATAAAAGAGAAGAATGACTAAGCAAATATGCAAATTTTTTTGCATTTGAGGAAAAATGAGGAAATTATGTGAAGTGAAAAGAAGTGAATAAGTTATAAAAAAAAGATGTGATAAGAGTGCAAAATAGAGGACATGAACATTCATGCTCACAGACTGTTTTAGGTCTTATCTGTAAGGGAACATCAATCAGATTTTCCCATGTGTGAGAAAATACGCATGTAAAAACTCATTGTAGATTTTTTTTTTGTTTGCTGTATTGAGTTTTCAATGCAGTCATATGTCAAAATGTTTGGGCATCATTAGTACCTATCTGAATGTATTTTAATACTGAACTACAAATACCTAAGTGAAAATTTAGTTTTACTTAGATCTACTTGACAAGAACTGAGCATATGTGCTCCTAAAGGTCTGTAAACAGCTGTTCGTATTTACTAAACTTGAAAATTTGTCCTATGACAATTTTTTATATGATTCACAGTTTGTAACTGTAAATTATAACAATTTAAATGATTATGCCTTTTGGTGGCAATTTGCTGATTTTCAAACAAATAGGTATATTCTGGTTTCTCTTCTCTACAGGTGTGTTTTACATCTCACCATTCAAATCAAACATCGCAGCAAACAGAAGCCATTCTATGGAGAGGCAACCAAAGACTAGCTGTATAAATCCTACTTTCGGGGAATATCATTAGAAGGCAGCACACTTCCACGCTACTCTTTTGTAGAGAACACACAAACTGTTGAAACCATTCTTTTAATTCCACTGGTCATCTCTCGAAGTCCTCACACTTCTTTCAAGATGAAAAATGTCTCATCTTTATGATGTTCATTCCCTTTAGAATGCGGCTACACAAATACCACACTTACTAAGAAGTTAGAGAAGCAAAAGGAATGGGTAAGAAATAACTGAGTACATTCATCAACAAAAACTTTGACAAGCACAATAGTTGTGGTAATAAGTGAAGTCTTAATAAATAGACGTATATTACGATATAATGATGATATAAAATATTTTTATATGGGTGTATACATATATTTTACTAAAGACACAGAATATGAATTTTTTTTGTTATATCAGACATTAAACTACTTGATCATCGGACTGACAGATACTGAAATCCATTTGCACAGAGCTGTTCCTCCTGAGATACTTTGTATGTTGAATTAGGAATTTGTGTCTGAATTCCAGGTGAATTACAAACAGGTGTTATTTTGATGTTTTGAAACAAGATTCCACCATTTACTCTAATATTTGCATTTAAGTCTTCAGTCTTTAAACAGGCGCTTCAGTGTATTGACTTGTACTTTATATCCAAACCAATAAAATATATCTTTCATCCCATTACCTTTTGTGTGTTTAGAGTTAAGTTTGGATCTGGTCTTCATTCACTTCATTTTTAATTGTGTAATTTTAATTTAGCTATGATTAAAATATCTGATTGCCTGCTTTTCAAAATATGTGATGTCTGTGAAATCTAGAAACAAAAGTTCAGTTAAGTTAAATGTTGAAGTTCATATCCTGGGAGTAAAGAAAGGACATCACTGAAGAATTACTAGCCTTTTTTTCTCTTTCATATGGAAAATCTAATGAAAAGTAAATATGCTAGCAAGAGCTGATAAACATCGGCACAAGGAGGCTAAAAGACTGCTGGATGAAGGCACATAACTCTTTCTGTATGTTCGTGCCTTTCTGGAAGTCCAATGTAGGTATGTGAACAGATACCTTAACTCTGCCACTCTTCCTTGCAGCAGGAGTCTGAATGATGGATTTTATTCTGTTTCTGACTGAGAACACAGCTTTCCAGTTGCTAAGAGAACTCCTGTCAAGTACATGGAAATGTGATCACCTTAGGTTGAAACTGTTTCAAATGTCACAAGCTTAGTAGAGCTGAGTAAGGAACTTCTGTTTGTGGTTTTGTTTTAGAGATCTCTTCTCTCACTGTTGCAGGAGGGGATTAATTTGTAAGGCAGCATTTTTTCTCTCTCTTTGACTAAGGATTAAGTCACTTATAAAACCCTTTTTTTAAGGCAGTGTGTGCCCTGGAAATATGACTATTCTATTATGGGAAAATACAATCCAAACAAGATACAGAGGCTAAGGCTGTAAACCGATTGTTTGATGCATAATAAATACACAGAGTAAAACCAGGTGGTGTTTTTATAAATACAGCATGATAATGAGCTCATTACAAGGTTCTTCAGTTTTGATGTCAACACTCTAAAGATACTGATCAATAATAAAGGCTTATTTTGTAGGAGTTCAAATATGATCTGAATAGCAGTGTAGATGTTTCAGAAACATCTCAGGTTTTTCAGCAGTCTGTTTTTAATTGTCTCACTAATCTCTACTCTTTTTAAAAGTTAAGTGTCTGGTATAGAGACTATTTAATGAAAATGTCACTTCCCTTGACACTGATCTTAGAATGGGACAAAAAACCTTATATACTTCATTCCTGTGATCATAGAGAAAACCTAGATACACGTTTTGTCAAAAGTCGAGTTTAATGAAATCTATTGTCTTTCTAGATAATTTATCAAAGAAAAAGTCACTAATTATTTGCATGATGAATCTTCAGAAAGTAGCAGTTTTAAATCTCATTTCTGTGCATGCAATGAAGTCAGGTGGTTGGAAGTTGAAGCTAGATGTATTCAAACTGGAATGTTGAACATGACTGTTGAAAATTTCAGTTGAACTAAAGATAAGTTTGTTCCATTGTCATTTATTATTACTGTATTAAACTCAGCTGCCTGAAATCTGTGGTAGTTTACCTAAATAGGGTAAATAGGGACTTGATGGAAAGACCACATATAAAACTCTATTACTTTCTTTTATGTGGAAGGTTGTATAGTTACTTCTGGCCTTAAGAATCTATAAACTGATTTGTAAAACAGGTTTTTCTTTTAGACAACAAGAACTGCAGACAAATTTTCACAGTGACATAGTCTATATCCAAAATTTTCTGGCACTTCACAGTGCTTGCATTTCTTACTAAACTTTTCTGCAAGATTATTATCTACAAAAAGTGTCTCTATTTTCTTCTCTATATATATTTTATTACTGAAAATTGATCCATTTAATTTATTTTTTTTACAAAAAAGAGTAGTCCATGAGATTGAATAGTGATTTCAATTAATATTGAAGGTCCTTTAATATGAGACATATAGAAAGACAATACAAAGTGTTATATACAGCATTATAATGACCCAGGCAGCGAGGAAAAGATTGGCTACACTTAGTTTTGTGGCTTTTTATATTTATTATATGATCATGCAGTTCGAATGTTTCTTCTACAGCATTAGCTGTAGAAGGGATTTGGCCACAATCTCCTTTAATCTACAGGCATAGATATAGCCTTTGAAAATCTGGCCAGCTCCACAAATTTGCTGGTGATCTTCTTTCCAGGTAAATCAAGAGACAAACTGAAAAGTGATTATTGTAGGTCACTTTAAAAACACTTTTCAGTAAAATGATGGGTGAATACGAAATGGTGCTAATGATATCATCTGTGACATGAAAGACAAAAAAGTCTAGAGAAGGGTTAAGCTGTTGATTTCACTGCCTGTAATTACGAAGAGTTATTTCCTAAGTGTTTCCCTAAGTGTCTTAGAACTTCTAACTGTGTTCTTCTCAACTCTGCTGAAAAGATTCCAATTTATTGAATTTCAAATTACAACTTAATTCATTACTCTCATTGAGACCATCTAAATGAAAATCATAAATCAAAGCCATGATGATCTTTCTGATAGAAATATTCTGCTTCTGTAGCATCAGTCATAACTGTTAAATGACTCCAAGAATTTTGTTTCTCTTTCTCATAGCAGTACTAACCAGAAGATTTTAATAACTAAATTTTTTAAAAATAAAACTCAACTTAGTTGGAATATTAGTGATTTTTATTTTCTTTTTCATTAATAGAACTTGGGAATGCCTTCAAAGTCAGAATTTCTTATGTAATTTGTAATGAATACAAATAAAACTAAAAGAGCCTTTTCACACATAAAATTTTGCTTCAGTTCGATTAGGGAAAGGAATATCCATTGTATGTTTATGTAAACACAAAATGTGATATTGTTACCCCAGTGAGATGAGCAATCAAAAAAATCTCATGAAATTCAAAGAAGCTAGAATCTCAGGTAAAAATAATATAACATTTCCAGATAATCCTAAGAATTTTTGGATTTCTGTACATTTTTTTATATATCAGTCTTATTCTTTTTATTTGGAGTTGGACCATCCTACACAGGATTCATCAGTGGCTTTGAAAATATTATGAATACAAGACTATTTTCCATATATATTTTTGGAACAAGTCAAAGGTTGGTATCCAGCATTAATAGTTTACTAGTGCTTATTCACACCTAATAAAAAATCACTGTCATTTTATCTAAAGTTTCCTCTGTAATATCAAACAGCTAACTGAAAAATTTCATCCAAAATGTTTCACATATTCAGAAATAAGATTTTCGTAAAGAAGTTCTTTTCCCTTTCGACTCTATTATAAAAGACAGAAAACATTGCACATAATACTAATGTAATCCTTGAACACTAATCATATAAAGAGAGAACTAAATGATATAATCCCCCTTTTGGACAGCGGAAACGTTTTTATTATGAATATATATCTTTCCAGATTATTTACATCATCTTGTATTAAATACACTTAGCTTATTTATGTAAAAACTGACAGTACTGAGGTTATCATTTACAGATCTAAACCAGTTATATATTCCTTATGCCCTTTGTATATTTATCTGTATTGTTTTATAGTGTTCTTCAAGGAACAGTCATTATTGTTTAGTCATTATTGTTTAAAACAGAAGCCAAAATTAACTGGTCCTGAGTGGAGTTCCACATAGCATCTACAAAATTTTCTTTTGCAGAGGGGGAAAATCTGCAATGTACATTGTTTGGAGCTCATGTGACCAAACACAGACAATGAGCTAGTCACCCCAAGATCCTTTTAGAACCAGTGAAAAGAGGCACTTTAAGAAATTATACCGAACAACTTGGCCCTAAAGTTACTCCTTTCATCTGTCAGTACAAAAGTAGGATTGCTAGTTCATCTACAGATAGATTACTAATTCAGATAATGCGTATAACTTAAATATAGGTGACATCAATTACATTCTCTGTAATAAAATGGCTGAAGTGGTGGCCCAGATTTTCACTTCATGCACCGCCTAGGAGAGAAACCAGCCTTACTGGTGTGCTTGAACAGTAAAAAATGAAATATTTATGAGATACTTGAAGTAATTGAAAACCTCCCATTTGGGCTAGGAAGATCCTATCTAGGTTTCTGCTTGACATGCATAGTTTTTCATTAACCAACACCGAACACTGATAGGGTAAACAGGGGAGCAGTCACAGCCTTTGAATTCCTAGAGAAGTTATGGATCCTTATAAGATGAGCATAAGGTTCTGCTCTTTCATAACTTCTGGGGTTGAGTCTTCATTCCCCGTAATACATGCCATGAATTCGTTTTTATGTTACAGAATAGGTTTCCATTGACCTATCTATCTCCTAATGTGTGAACCTGGGATACAATCCAATCTGTTTCCACTTCCAGTTATAGCACCTACTAATCTAGCTGCTGTCCTTCATGCTTTTTATAGACAAAACAAGCAAACAAAATGATCAGACTCGTGTCAATTTTACTGGTTCTCTTAGTAGAATTGACGCAATATTTAATTATAAACAGCTGATATATTTTTTTAAAGTTTGTTTGTAGCAAATCCATTTATTAATAACGTTTATAATGTACAGAAAATTAATTTGTAAATAATGTTTCATTGGTTTTAAATAAGAGTCAAAGACATCAAAGGTATCCATCTAAATAATCAGGATATAATCATAATAATGATAATAATAATAATAATAACAATAAACTGTTTTCCTGCTTATGTTCTGAATAATTAGTTGGAATAGAAATATTTGGGTGTTTTACATGAAAATAAATCTGTGATATAGGTGTTGTGACCTCACTTTTAGAAAAAGTGTGAGAGAGGATTTTTCATTCTCTAAAGATATATTAGCTCTCAAAAATAGTTTATCTTTGTATTTTATATTTTGTTGAGAATCACTTGAAGTTAATTGAAAACATTGATACTTCTTACTATCAATAATAAGAACTCATGTCATCTTTTTTAACGTCTGGGGCCTATAATTATTTAAGTACCTGCATAAAGTTATATAAGCTGTTGCCCTTTGAATGTGAGTATTCTGGGCTTACATTTTTATCATTACTGATAAATAATTTCTTATAAACACATCACATGGTTATTAAATAGCTCGGATTTCATAAAGATGAGAATTCCACCTTTTGTGTGAAGTGATCATTTGGGAATTACATTAGCTTTGAATTTTCAGATGCCATTCACATATACAATTAATATTTGTCTGCCATTAACATAAAGAGTTTTTTTAGGCTCCATATCACAGGACTAAGAAGACAAGGCTTACTGTGACCTTAGAGTTGTCATCAACAGCAAAACAAGGTTTCTCTCTGAACTTCCTTGTGCATGCAGACACAAAAGGCTGTGTGATTGCTATTGAAACATGTCTGTGGCTCCCTGACATGCTCAGAGCACTGTAGGTCCAATAACTGTATATATTTTCTCTTCTGGGAAGATTACAATATACAGTTAGCCTTAGATACCTCAAGGAATTTGTAGAGGTAAATCAAAGTCCAGTAAATGAAGGTGACCAGAATGTTTTCTAAAACAGCACACATGCTAAAGCTGTAATATACATGCATCCGTAGAAATAATGTCCCACTTCTGAAACCCCTTAACTGTTAAGAGAGAGTGGGGGTGTGAGAACATTAAGAGGAACTCTTTGCATTGATTTTATTCTTCTTTAGTTATCTACTTATGACCATGGCTGAAAATGGGATACAAGACCTTATGCAGCTGTTCTTATAATTTTAAGTGATTACTGTAATTGGTAACCAGAAAGAAAAGAGATAGGCTAACTTCTGAAATAGATAACCAGAGATATAACACAAGCTATTCAGTCTTTCTGACACTGCCTATATATTTGGCATCCCAGACAATCCTCCTCAAAGTACTTAAAAGCACTTAATACTTTTATCAGCTTAAAAGTTGTCATAAATATTCACTATTCTAGCACAGTCTGAAATGAAGAGCTATTGTGTAGATGTAAGTTACGTACCTAATTGGATCTGCAGTGAGGCAGGTGGGCAGCTTAGAGAATAGCATTTTTTCCCTGCCTTGGACATGACATTGAATAATGAAACCTGCAAGACTGTGTTGATATAGTGGACCTGAGAAATAAAAGGCATCTTCCTTTAGGTGCGTGAGCACTTTTTATTTTTGTTTGTTTTATTGTTTAAAAACTTCCACTGTAAAACAATAACAGATGTGAGGTAATTTGGAAATAACAATCATTAGCAAGAGTAAAGAAAAACTAGTGATGCAGACACTTGGACAAGTGTTCTTGGGTAAGTAGAAGTGTGAACAAATGATGTCTCATTATTAAAGCAGGAGAGCAAAACAGCCTACATTTTCCAATCCTGAGGATAGCCTGGAGCTTATTGCTAAAAAAAAATAGTTATTGTTGAAAAAAAAAATCTCCACTCATTGTCAGATCTAAATTGAACATTTTCTTAATATTGAACCTGAGATATATTCTGAAAGGTAGGAGAAGTGTTCAGGTCAACCAAACTCTTACTACTTCTTTGAAAGAAAATAGTTTCATTTTGGAGAGAAATTCTTGGAAACAATTCTAAAAAAAAAAAAGAAGTAAGATTGGGGAACAAATCACATCTCTTGCAGAAGGAGAAGCCTGTAAGAGGGAAGGATTCTACCTGGGAGAACAGATGACAAGGAAAAGAACTTTGATTAAAAAGGACGCTTTGTCTTATTACATGGGCAGTGATTTTGACCTAAAGATTTGATTGTTGTTTTACATCATTAAAAAGTTCTTCTGTTTGTTTTATGGCTTATATTTAATATGCCACTTAATGGACCTGCTGATTATACCTGTATAGAATGCATGAGATTATTTTATGTGCACTGAAGTGCATTACGGCCACTTACTAGCACTTAGCAGTATTAGCTGCCTCACTATTACTAATATTAACCTTTAGCTTCCTGTTGTGAAGAACTGAGAAACTGCCAAGACTTTTTTTTTTTTTGCACAAAATAGAGAGCAATTTGTTTCACTAGTTGCACTTCCAAGTGCAAATTTAGCTTCCATGTCCTCTGTTACCCCTGAACTGCAGGATGGCAAAAAGAGCGTGCTTGTAGATTATAGTCCAAAAGGAGACTAACTTTTCTGAGGTGTGTATTTTCTTGTTGTTTTAATCACCCCACCCCCACTCTGCACCCTTCCTCTCCTGAAAGAAAGGGTTGTTAGTATCATAAAATAGCTCTTATCTGTGACTCCTGAGACTTCAAGGTCAGCCTGGTGATGGATTATTTGGTTTAGATCACAATCTGAAACATTCAGATTTGGACCATTCATATGCAAATCCCTAAACTTATTCTGGAGGAATGTCTTTTCAAAACAGTGGCACCAATTGGATTTTACAAAATGCTTTGCCCTGGTTTAATTCTCTTTCACTCTCTCTTTAAAAAGCAGTGTAAAGTATCAATGTTACGAACAGCTGCAGGTTATATGTTCTAAGAGAAGTGAGATACTATAGCGTAAAAGATTATATAGTATTTTGCACCAAAGAAAGGATACTGAAGGGAGGAGAAGCCCATCCTTTTGCTAGATATCCCTCTCATAAAGTATATTTTTATTACTAAAGCTAGTTGAAATTTCATTATTTTTTTTCTCACACTACAGTATCCCGTTTTATTATAGCCTATCTTTTTAGATGGATATGGATTTCATTCAATGGACTACCCATAGTCATATGTTGCCATTTTAGATACTTGTACTTGACATCTTGTACTAGTTTTGGGTGGGACAGAGTTTATTTTATTCATAGTAGTTTCTGCGGTGCTATGCTCTGTCATGGCTAGGCTTCACGAACGAAGATTTGGGGACGATTGTTACAAATGCGCCGGTGGCTAAAAAGGCCAATACGAGATAGGCACGTCCGGTTGCAAAAGGCGCAGCAGAAAGACTCTTTAGGTGGTATATTCTGCAAGGCACGATTCTTTCTGCGTTGTCTTTTCTCCTCGAAAGTGCTATGCTCTGTATTTGTAATGAAAACAATATTGATAACAGAGGGATGTTTTAGCTATTGGTGAACCATCCTTACATAATGTCAATTCCTTGTTTCTCACATTTCCCCACCAGCAAGGGGGATGGGGATACACAAGGAGTTGTGAGGGGGCATAGTCAGGACAGCTGACCTCAACTGACCAAAGAGATATTCTATACCCTATGGCATCATTATTAGTATACAAAACTGAGGGATGAAGAGGAGATGTTGGGAGCGACGGCCTTTGTCTTCCCAAGTCGTCTTTACATGTGATGGAGCTCTACTTTCCTGGGAATGTCTCCCTGCCAGTGGGAAGTGGTGAATGAATCCCTTGTTTTGCGTTGCTTGTGTGCATGGCTTTTGCTTTACCTGTTAAACTGGTTTTATCTCAACCCACAAATCTTTCATCCTTCTGATGGTCTCCTCCACTCCATTGTAGAGGGTGAGGAAGCAGCGTGTGAAGGTGAGCTGCGAGTCCAGAGTTAAGACACAGCACATCTGCATATGTGTTACAGACATATACAGAGGATACATACTCTTTTGTAGTGGTATCTGAATGTTAAACAGAATAGATATGGGCATTTCAAGTGAAACTTTTATGTGTGGAAAACTGAACAGCCTATATGCCTGGCCAACATTCAAGAAAAGAAAAATTCTATCCTTTCAGTTGCTTCACAGAAGGCTTCATGTGAATAAATAAATAAATAAATAAATAAATGCCAAAACTAAACTAAACAACAAAATAAGAACAAACAATCACGCAAGTAATTCCATATGATCACCTATTTGAACATTTAAAGTGTATATGCTTTAAAGAATGAATACATCTGTGTATCCATCTACGTTAGGACATGGGTTCTCAAAGAAAAAGTATTTTAGATATTAAGACTTTAACAAGATTCATATAATCAAAAAACCCTCTTCAAACTGTGTTTTCAAAGTGAGTTTAGTTGCAATCAACTCCTGTTTTGGGGGTGGGGAAGGGAGGGGGAGGAGGAGCTGGTCATGCTTTTATGCACCCAATTTGCAAATGTACATTTCTAATTGGTTTTGCATAGGTCCTGGGTTAGGCAAAGGTCTCAGATAGCAGAATATTCATTAAACTGTTATTTGACATTGCTTCCTCTGAAGAAAATAAGGAGGCGAGAAATCCAAATTGTAACCTTTGTTAGTAAATAGCAATGAAAATACTGAGAAACAGCTTTTAAAATAATTGGTACAGTATGTTGATGTTTAGAAGAGAAAGGAAGGAAAAAACTCTTAAATAAAAATGTTAACTGCTGAAAAAAATTTCTTTTTTTTTTTCTTGTGGATGCTCTTGGACACTCAGAATCCTATTAACTAGTCGTTTGCGTTTGCATAGTACTTTTTCATCTGCGCATTTCTATTTTGGCAATAGAGGTCCAAGGATAAACCAAAACCTATCGGTAAGATATCAGTAAGACTGAGGATTTATATTTGCCTCTTTTTATTTAAGAATTATTTTTTTAAGAATGATGTTGGACTGTAAAACCTTTACAGGTATCACCTTTTTACTTATGTTTGTGCATTTAGAGCTAAAGCATCTCTTCTAGTGTTATTTTGCTATGTTCCATTTTTGACACTAACTGGTCATGAAACAAAGAGTCATTCAAATATATATATTAATATTCTCTTGACCTACTCATTCTGATGGAACCTCACTGCATTATCAGCAAGAACACTAAAGAATCATAGGTCAGAAATGTTACACTCCTCCACCTGTTTGTGTTTCCTACACATGCAGTATTCTGAGCCAGATTTATGGATTTTAAATTATAAGATTTAAATGGAATACCATCACTCTGTAGTCAGTGTCTTGACAATAAACACATCTAGAACACCCTGATCTATACTCCTTGTTGCTCTAAAGCAACAAGTGGAAAGCTGTAATTGACCTGTCTGAACTTAAAAAGAAAAAAAAAAGAAAAAACGGTAGCCAAGCATACACAATATTTCAGAATACTAAAATAGTCTAGAATGCCGCAGTCTTTCTTTGGTTAACATTTCTTCTTTGCAACTTATGGCAATCTTCCTCTAAAGTAAAATCAGAGATAGTTATGTACACTAAAGGATGAAATAGTCAGTAAAGGACCCTCTTAGTTATACATTCCTTTAATCCTGAAGCTGCAGAATTTAATTTATGTTCCATATCTTTAATATTGAACTAATCTAAGATATGTTTCACCTGACATAAATTTTCTTTTGGTGTTCTCTCCTTGTGTTCAAGATCTATTGACAAAATTTCTTAATCAGAAGTGCAGCTGTTCATGAAATTTTGCATGGGAAAGCATATAAATTTAAAATTAACTACCATTTTAGGTCTATTACTGGAGTGCTAAGACTTCAGCAGGTGCAATAGATATCTTGCATAGATTTTATTTAGAGCAATGTACAGTGCTTCTCCGGAATGGCCACTGCCTGTATGAATATACCTAATGGCAGCAACAGTTAAGAATATATTGCATTATATGACTCAATTAATTGCAGCAGTAAATTAATTTCTAATCTTAGTCTTATGTTACGTGTGCAGTTGAGGGAACTGGACAGCCACCCTTATAAGTCGGCTTTTGGTTTGTTTCTTCTAGACAGAAGTTGCTTCTCTTTTGTGATAAAGCCAACTAGCATGTATCTTGGATACACTGAACATTTGTTTGTTATTTCTTCCATAATCTAAAGGAAGAAAAAGAAAATTACGGTTTTATTTTCATAGTTTTCCTCTGGCTCTGAGGTGTCTTCATGAACATTCCAGAGAGTTACTACATTGTTTCCAGGTATTATTGTCTGAGACACTGTGCCAGGGCATTAGAAAAACTGACTCAAAAATTACCTCTATTATTCAGAAGAAGAGTTTTCCCTTTGTCTCTTTGACAGGAATTCCTGGAAGCCAAGGCTACATGAGTTTTTAAAGCTTAGCCTCAGTTTATGAGATATCTAGATAACTGTAGGCATGATTAATGATTCTCAAATGAAGTAATCTGTACATTCAAAACGTTGGCTATACTTACAGAGAAAATATGGTAGAAAAACCTCAATTGCAAGTATTGTTTGAAAGCTGCATTTGAAAAAGAAATGAGGTAGTCCCACCTAAAATTCATGTCTGACTATCTCTATGTGAAGTGTGCATATTATCAGACATGGATTAGTTAAATTATTGTAATTGTTCAATTAACTCTGTGGATTTTTATTGAATATAAGATAGTTTAATCTACATTAAATACTTAAAATCCACACCTTATTAGATTTCATTAAAAAAATAATAATTTAAAGGTAAAAATTCTAGAAAGCTAAATGGAGATAGCTCTATAAATAGCATTTTCAAATGTTGAAACATAAAATATAATAGCCTTTAAGCATTCATATTATGTACTGTCTACCATCCAAGGTCAACTCAAGACAGTATTGTAACAAGAATGTGCATGCATTATGAAAAAATTACATTGAGTTTTCTATCATGAATTCATACATTCTAAATTTTATAAACTCATTCTCAAATTAAGAAATTTCACATCATTGGTTTTCCTTGAAAATAATTCCTCTGCATCTGCCTGCCAATGTCCTTAAAATGTGGCCTATGGCCATAAAGTATGTCCTTGGTTATTTTTGAAAATTAGTATATTTATCCAGCTTCCCAAAGAAAGATTTTTTCAAATATGTTGATCTGGGAAAGGTCCTAAACTCAGAAAACGCAAGCTTCACATCACCTTCAGAAATTAGTCTAAGCTAAATTGTCTGGGATCCCTTAAAATCAACAGAGAGATATAAGCTGTAGCTGTATCATCTGCTTATAGAGTACTTTCATTTTCTGAGGCTTGATACATACTCAGGACACAGTCCTGCCCTGTCTCAGGTCAGGATCTTACTGTTTGCCTCTTTAATACACTGACATCCTAGTAGATGAACTCAGGTTAAACTGGGAACCTAGATTCAAACTCTCTAAAGCTAAGTAATAATTTACCAGACTACAGAAACATGGATTTTAAGGACCTGAAACACTCATCACATCATTTCTTTAAAAACTGAATGAGAAGTATTTGGCAAGAGTCAAACACACCTCAAATACCTATTAAGGGTTTTTTTGGTACTACACTGTAAAAGACCCAGTGAAAGATATCCCATTATCTTCCTTGGAAGGCCATTGTTGTGCACACAATCTTACCATTTCAAAAGTACTAAATTCTAATTTAAAACTTCTTCACTAAAAATTAAACCACTGACCATGAAGTATAATGGAGACTATGGGAAAAAAAATCTTTAGTGAGAGGATACTTTTATGTATTTCTGTTCATTTCTTTTTTTACAAAAAGTTTTTACAAAACTTTTCTTTTATATAAATGGACTGTAGCATTCTCATGGCTGTCCGCTGGGCTCTCTTCTGTTTTCCTTTATCCTTAAACTATCTTCCCTGAAACTGGAAAAAGTAGTCTGGCTGAGGCCCTTATCAGTGCTGAATAGAGCAAAAAAAGTTTATTTCATGTATCTCATTTACAATTTTATTTCTTCAACTGTAGAGGAAAAGGGATTTAGTACATATCAAGACAGAGCACACAGCATGGTAATAACCTGTGTACTAGATCCACTCAGATGGGTTTCACCCGAGGCTTAAAGGAGACAATATTTTAAAGTTGCCTAAGCAGAGGTGTCTAGTGCAATTTTGGATGCTAAAAAGTACCTTTGGATACCTTTGCAAGAAACCTTTGGTTCTTTCACTACAAATATACCTTACCTGTAAGTACCGTGCCATATTTACCAGGCCCCCGGGAATATAGGCTATAACATTATAGGCTATACCTACATGTGGTATTTGAACTGAACCCAGGTTGCATTTATATTGACTATATACAGAAGTGAAGTGTAAGGTGAGATGAACCACTCTCTAGGCTTAATAAGTTAGTTTACTTGAGACTTAATAAGGGCTTAATCACTTAAACTGGATCTAGAAATCTACACTGTAGACCCCAAAATTCAGGTAAGAAATCATTCCCTTTAGGAATTCTTAATTAAGCAGATTTTTTTTAAAGAATGAGTTAGATGAACTACAGAATAGATGACCCTTGAAACAGGGTTCTTTTCTAGTTGCATTTTATACAGTTTTAATGTTATTCAGAGGATTTATGGTCTATCAAAAAGAAAACAAAAACGTTATCCTTGATAGAGTCACAATTTTACTAAAGAACAGTTTTTCATTCTCTATATTTTTAGTATACATTATAAACTTCATTCTCTATACTTTAAGTAAGAGTTTTAAACTTTCTACTGCCCTTTGATAATGCAAGTTCATTTCTTTTTTTTTCTGTGCTGCTGCAAAAACAGCAGACAGCAAGCCACTCAGATAAGAGAAGGATTTCATCTAGCATTACAGACATACTAGAATTTTTTTGCATTCTCTATGGATAGTTTTCTAAAAGTTCTTCCAAAATTTACTGAATAATATATAGTTATTTTCAGGTTTTCATTTCTGCACAGCTTGTTCTGCAAATGCAATTAGGAAACATATAAGATTTTACTCATCACAAACTCTTCTTTAGATGAATATTACCTAATTATTATTTTTTATAAATTTCTCAGTGTACTTTTTCTCTGCTGTCTGCCTTATGAAAGTCTGAGTGATATAGAGGACCAAGGCTATGTCTGTCAAAGTGAAAAGAAATTACCACAAAATGTAATCATTAAGGAATAGTACAAACATACCTAACAGAAAAGCCCAGATGCCAATGAGACTGAAATTCTGCTGTTTGTAGACTAGGTGAAACATTTTCTGAAAAGTAAATGAGAAGTGTGTGCAAACATAGAGAGTTACTTTTTGCTCAAAGGTTTGGCAAGTGTAGAGTCAATTGTTTTACAGATGCTGACGCCTCCTTAGTCTGAATGGAGATAAGTATTTCTGCTGGGTCCCACAGGTTCAAAGGGAGAATATTCACCTCACTCAGGTGTCTGAGATATGCATCCGATACCTGCCTGAACTCAAGGTGTACATTTGGTGAGCACAGAGCAAGCTGCTGCATTTGAGTCATTGCTGGAAGGTGAAAGCAGCCATTTCTTATCACCTCTGCAAAAGTTCTTGGGCATAAATTACCTCAGACAAGAAAATTATATTTAAGAATGCTCAGACAGCATCATCCTTGGATACTGAAAAGATAAAAACTGTGCATTCTGAAGGCGTAGTTATAAAAATTAAATTAATTCTGGTCACCACTTTAAAGGTTTTCTCATAGCTAGGCAAGACATTAATGCCTTTTTTTCCAGAAAATGAGAGTAAACCACTTATTCCCCATTAAATAGTGAGACTGAAGCTGCTTGATTAAAGCAAATGAAATTTTGAAAGTTGGGATTATAGGGTCACCAACAAGCATTGAGGTCTAAACTTGTTAGGTTATGTGACAAAAATCATCTGCCTACACACAAAGGAGCTCAGAAACACAATGGCAGGCAGGGGATCCCAAATAATACCCTGCTGTCCTTCTCAAAGGTGCCTCACAGCTCATCAAAGGCCCATCTGCAGAAATCAGAGAAGCACTGTGATGCACAATGGCAAGTTGGAACCCAATCTAGGGACTCCTGAGGAACAAACACTCCACAGAGGTCCCTGTCAGGGCCGTCCCAAGAGAACCTCAACCCCGTTTTGCGTACATGGAATCCATCATGAGGAGGTATGGAATCACAGAATCATTTAGGTTGGAAAAGACCTCCAAGATCATCAAATCCAACCTTTGACCAATCATCACCTTGTCAATTAAACCATGGCATTAAGTGTCACATCCAGTCATTTCATGAACCTCCAGGGATGGTGACTCAATCACTTCCCTGGGCAGTCTGTTCCAATACTTAATACCCCTTTCAGTGATGACCCTCCCTTGGTGCAGTTTGAGGCTGTCTTCTCGTCAAGGGAGAAGATACTGACCTCTACCTTGCCACAACCTCCTTTAAGTAGTTGCAGAGAGCCCCTGAGTTTCCTTTTCTCCAGGCTAAACAACCCCAGTTCCCTCAGCTGCTCCTCATAAGACTCACTCTCTAGACCCTCCACCAGATCTGTTGCTCTTGTGTGGACATGTTCCAGCACCTCAATGTCTTTCTTGAAGTGAGTGGCCCAAAACTGAACACAGTACTCAAAGATTGGCATCACCAGTGCTGAATACTGAGAGACAATCACTTCTCTAGTCCTTCTGGCTGCACTATTTTTGATACAAAATTAAATGGGAGCAGGTCTTTTGATAACCATTCAGACTAATAAGGTAATTGCTTAGGGGTGTGAAACCTAGAGGTTTCCCTGCAGCGGAAGAGCAATTCAGCAAGGTGCAGGACTTATTATGGAGTATTTAGAGGAGGAAAAGGATGAGGAGAGACAAAAGGGAGGGATTTACATGATTTTGGGAGGAAGAAGTGTGAGCAATAGAGAATAAAGGGAAGAGCTGTTTGTTTGCCTGGCTATGTCCTCCACATGACCACTGCAGTTCATCCTTTCTAATTCTTTTGTGTGTGAGAATTCTCTACTCAATCTGCATATCTGGGCATGGGGAAGGAGGAAGGGGGTGTCTGGGGGGTGTGTGCATGAAGCAACTGGAGTCAGACACAGATATATCTGTGGTGCAACAAGTGGAGCCAGTGCAGGACCATGGCATCACTAGCAAAGATCAAGCCAAGGTGACTGGGAAGAAATGCATGGATGGGTTGGATGGGTCTCTGAGGGCCAGCATGTGTGTCTGTGGATGGGAGCACAGGGAGATTAACTATGGGAAGCAAGGAAGTTCTCACCAACTGTGTGTATTTGTGCAACAGTCTCTATCAGCAACAGGAGTGGGATTGCAACCTTGGGAGCTTGAACATCCAGATGCCAGTAGCTGTTGAAACTGGGATCCAGGAACATCTACTGGACAGAGTACCTGAGCCCAGCTGCTGGAAAGATCCACGCTGTACGTATGTATGTAAATATTCTCACCAGTGGACCTCCAACCTGCTCTGCCAGAGAGGGAAGCAGGATGAGCTCATTGGTACTGCCTGTGTTTTTGTGGCTGGTGTGTGTGTGTGTATCTGATCTGCGTGGCTGTCTATGTATAAATGGATATACATGGTGTATATGTGCACTTGGTGTGCGTGGCTCCTGAGAACACATTTGCAGCCTCACTGCTGGTCAGACCTGGGAACATGGTTTGTCTGCCTCACCTATCTCGAGCTGTCGAATATATTTTCCTTTAACAGAAACTACCCTCAACAGCTTAATATGAATTTCCTATACAAACAGATATTTCACAGCTGCTGCTGGTCTGTATTGCTTTTTTAAAAGAGAAGGTAAATTTACATCCAAGGAAAACTCAGAATAAGAAATACACTATGCAGATAAATCAAAGAAAAACAACAGAGGTAAAGAAAAATCACCAGGAACCAGAGCCTTTGATGCCCTTTCACTCAACCCTGACTCATATGTTCTTATTTTCTACCAAGGATTTTATTCTTGCATTTACATTTGTCAGAAATGACAGATGACACAGTATGTCAGCTCTCCATAATCCCCTTTGTGTGGTATTTCTTGTATCTTACACAAAATTATTTTGTAAAGAAAAGTTAGGACAAAAATACTCCATATGCATCTGTGAAAAAAATGCCAAACAGTATTTAGCTTTTCATTACTACCTTACTGAAGAAATTCCAAACAAAAAGAGGCAAACAACAATTACAGTTCTAAAGAAAGATACCTTTAAGTTTTTCAAAGCTTCAAAGAACTTGTCTATACGAGGAAGATAGTGTGTTTCAATATTAAGGATTTTCACTCCCCCCTCGCCCTGCAATTTAGATATTGTCTAAATCATCTACAAGTTTAACTTAACCGATTTTTGGTTAGAATTAGGAAACTATTATTTTGATGATTAAGAGTCCCAGAGACAAAGCATGGACACTAGATTTGATTTTCTTTTTTTCCTTGATTTTTCTCTTCTTTGCCACGTTCTAGGTCATTACTCAGGTACCACACCTCTGGCAAAAATACAACGTACTCTTTCTAACACTCAAAAAACTCATAGAATATCTCCTGACATGCACCATATAGTCACATATCTTAAAACATTAGAGCAGCATTCAGAGGCAGAAAGATATATCAATAGACTTCATCTAATTTTAAATACTCCGAACTGAAAATTCATAAAAATAGTAATTACATGTTGTGTTTGCAGGAGCAACACATGAATCCTTTGGAGATGCAGGGCGTAGCGATATGTCCTGTGGGCACTAGGAGTGTGCTCCAGAGTAAGCTTGATATCAGCTGCATGGCACTTTGTGCCTCAACCTCAGGACCTGTGTGTGGTACCCTGTTCCTCTGTCATCTAACAGCTACACTGATACTAGCAATCACTGTCAGGGAAGAGATTCTTAGTGTCCTATGCCAGACACTGTGAGGAGGAAGCACAGTCCTGGATGGTATGGGTGGTAAACCCATGCAAAGCCTCACGCATTCAGCTAAATACTCTTTAACCTTTTTGCCCTCCTCAACAACAAAGTTAAAAATTAATCTCTTTCAGGAGTCTTTCACTGAATTCCTAGTCTAGGAATTGGCAGGAACATATTACAAGGGAAACTGAAGAGTTTGTTGTCACCTATCCCAGACAATATAGCTTTTTTTTTGTGGTGTGAGGAAGAATATAAATTCTAAACGAAAATAATGAATTCAGCTGCAGGGCTGCTGAAGATTGTTTCAGTTATAATAAAATTATGAAGTCCATGCCTTTCAGTTTGCTTATAAACTTTTTCTAAGCACAAGAAGAACAAGGGGTTGTAAAGTCAGATCCCTGAGTGCAGAACTAGGTCTACTCAAATATGCAGCCTCAATGTGCTGCCTCCCTTTATTTATATTATATATTTATATTTGTTATGGAGAAAGAGCCCTCTTGCTTTCAATAAGAATTAGTACTTACACAAGCAAACTTATCATGTGAAGAGACAAGATAGGCATGGGAAAAATATTAGCTCTGTCTTATAGGTAGAAAATCCAGAATAAGTGGATATCTATATACCACAGCTAGGACAAAAATCTCTTTTGCTTCAGCCTGCAGATTCATGTTGCCTCCTGAGACAGAAAGGTACAGGGTTTTTCTCTCTATGTCATCTTATCCAGTTCTCATTTGGCCCAGAGATGGCAAGAACCGTGTGAAGATAGGCCTTTCTGCCATTCCATAGTACTTCCTTGGAACAGTACATCTCTAGCACATCTCACACACCAGACAGACCCTCAAAGGTACTCTTTAGTCAGATAATCTCTGAGCAATTTAGCAGATTGGAAAATACGCATTGGAGTGTATTTAGGATTTCGTAAAATGTCACTGCAATCCCCACTAAAACTCTATGAAATAAAGTCCAATATATTACCATTCTGGAGAATAATGACTCTATATCAACTAGAGCTAAGAGTATAATTTATCAACATTAGCCTTGATGGGGCATCCAGTGCAGTGTGATTGATTTAAATGCATAGATTTTTAACGTTTTGAACAGGTGGCTAACTTATAACAACAGTTTAAACTTTTATAGCATCTTATCATGCTGAGGCAGCTCATGGTGTTTTACAATGACATTAAAATTAAAATTTAATCTATCCTGCAGAGTTAATAATTAGCTAATGTCAGTTAAAAGTCAATGAAAACAAATCAGTCCTAAACGTAGGCTCAGAAAAGAAGAAAATAAGGATCTCCTGATGTCAAAAGGCAATGAGTTCTGCCAAGCAGATGCATGGTAGTGCAAAGAGCAAGCATTCCAAGAGACATTTCAGTGGGGTTTAAAATTTTAAAATATTAGTTTTGATCTTAGCTGCCAGGCCTTATATGACTTCGTTCATATGGCTTCATTTTGATTTATATAGCACTGCAACAGTCCTTGGGGATGAGGTCAAGAGGTAGGTGTCCTGTCCTTCAGGAGATGAATGTAGTCGCTGGCATTCACTTTTCTCTCTAGCCCAATGATTTCTGCATTTGTTTCTGCCAAGTAGCACAGTGACAAAATGTAAAGATTCCTCAGCATCTCACAGCCACATAGTTACTTGGATTTGAATTTGTTCAGTCTAAATCCCATTCAAATAGTAGGAACACCATCCCCTACTCTCTGTTTTAAAAGAAACAGGTGCTGTTATTTTGAAAGGAGGGACACACTGCACTAGTGCAGGAGAGGTTTCTGAGTTGTAAACCTGGCTTGTCGTAAGTGCAGGATTTAAGTCTTGACCTTCCCTATTATACTGATGTTGCACAGCATACTGTCTATTCTGAATCCCATTTAATCCTCCTCGTGACTGTAGAGAGTCAAGGTATTTAACTAAGGGCTATGGATTGTACTTCAGAAATGAGTTTTGTTTCTGCTTTGAACTAGTCATTGGTGATGCACATCATTCTCTGTAAGCTACTGTGAGATTCTAAGAAACTAGTTTACTTTAGATCCCCAAGTATGTGTTGTGAGAGTCAGTGCTGCAAGGTCTTCTTGCAATCTAGCCTTCAAGTCAACTGCCTTCTTCTTTTCGACCTGAAAGAAAAGGGAATTAGTGTTTTCTCTCCTTGTTGGTCTGTCCAGTTCTGGGTCCCTCAGTTCAGGAAAGACATTGAGGTGCTGGAGCAGGTCCAGAGATGAGCAACGAAGCTGGGGAAGGGACTAGAACACAACTACTATGAGGAGAGGCTGAGGGAGCTGGGGTTGTTCAGCCTGGAGAAGAGGAGGCTCAGAGGAGACCTCATCACTCTCTATAACTACCTGAAAGGAGGGCATCGGTCTCTTCTCCCAGACAACCAGCAGTAGGACAAGAGGGCACAATCTTAAGCTCTGCCAGGGGAGGTGGATATTAGGAAGAAATTTTTTACAGAGAGAGTAATCAAACATTGGAATGGGCTGCCCAGGGAGGTGGTGAATTCACTGTCTGTGGAGGTTTTTAAGATGAGACTGAGTGTGACACTTAGTGCCATGGTCTAGTAGCCACGGTGGTGTTGGATCAAGGATTGGACTTGATCTCGGAGGTCTTTTCCAACTCGGTTGATTCTGATTCTTACTCTCACCACAACTGCATAGTGCTCACATGAAGCCAGTTAATTACCTTTAGACTTGGTTAAAACTTCAATAAAAAGGTGAAGATATAGTATGTTATCCTACATTTGGTCTCTTAATCCAGCTAACAGCCATAATGAAAGATGACAGTATGGTTACTCGCATGTATATACCCAGAACATCTGGAGAGTTTGCTTTTACTCCTAGTTGTCATCTCTGTTAGCCCAATTAAGCCTTCACAGGTGTACTGCAGATCTGTGAAGTCTGAAGCATTGCAGGTGCAACTCACACCGTTCACTCACACTCACATTCTTCTGTGGCTCTGGCTGTAGCTTCTCATGGATAGCAGTGTAAAGTACTACGAGCTGCTGCTGTTCACTGAGCAGAATAGAGGCAGCCAGATAAACGAGGATGCTGTCAGCTCATGGAAGTGCATGTTTAAAGCACCCCATGTCCCCCTGCTACAGGTTACTACCATACTACTTTTCTTTTCCAGAAAGAAGAGTGTTTCAAGCACGTGTACAGAGAAAGCTAGGAAATTGTCCATATTTGCACACCCTAAAATTCCACTTGTACTCACACATAGGTGTGCCTCAAACAACAAACATCTGTGAAAAACGGGTGATTTCTATTTGGATTTCTATTCGTTCGGTAAAGTTGCAAATATATGAGAGTTGTATGGGTTAGTGCATATATTACTGGAAAATATATGCAAAAGTATGTGCTGAAGAAACATAGCTCTCTGGTTCTTGTCAACCTGCCAATATGTAAAGTTTGGGCACCCTGTAGGGTTTTTATATGTCATCCCAAATACCTACTTAGTATTATAAAAATTAACTGATAGTAAGTGCAATTAGGTCAAGAGAGAGATTGTATCTGTGAAGTGTCTAGTGGCAAGATCTTCACAAAAGTAGGCAGGAAAGTATCAAAGTAGATACAAGAATGCATAATTAAGGGGTGACAGAGGTCAGCAATTAACACTTAGACATTTGTATTTCTTTCCTCAGGACAGGACAGTAGAATCAGAAGAGAATTTAAGTTCAAATCTGACACAGAAAGAGGACAAAGATACATTAATTTCAATTATGTTTCTAAAATTATTTTAATATGCAGTTTATGCATTTTATTAAATTTATGACATTTATTAGTGAACTGAAAAGATACCGATATGTATTTATCATTAAAGTATATACAGAGAAAATGAGTTTTCTATGCACATGATAATTACAAAGACAAAATAAGTCTTAACATGTTAAGCCACTATTTGCATGTACTTAAATTTTGGAAAGATGTGTATAGCAGGAGAGTTTGTTATAAATTAAAATGCTTATTAAATGTCAGTCGCTCTAATAAGTGATTGATATCTAATTAATGTGTCATATGTGATAATTTTAAATGTTAATTAATGCCTAAAGACTTAATAAGTGCTGCTTGACCTATTAATTATGTTAGACAAAAACTTACAGTAATTGTTTCCTAAATGAAATGCTTAAATAAAGTGTTTAAAGTGTTACCATATGATGCTAACATGGTGGCAGGCTGATTTTATATAAGGCTGTGATTCAGGGATAACCTTTGAAAGTCTACTTCACACATTTATGTAGAATAGAGCTGCACTTTTTCCAGTGTCATTGAAAGATTTACTGCCCTCTTCATTCTTTTGGAAGTGAGAAATTAATATTATGGGCTAGACCCTGCTGTAAATTAGTCAGGCACTGCAAAAGTGTTGCCTTATGTGCCTATCAGCATGGATTCGTCTTTGGTGGCGCTTAGCCTGACTTCTAGCTGGGGTTATCTCCTGAGAAAGCTGGCAATGATGATGCATTCTGGGGTTCATCCTCACCTCAGAGAGAACCTGAGTCTACGAAAGCTGCGGTCATTAAGCAAAGAGATGGAGACAAAATGTGGTCCAATGATCACTCGCAGTGATTATAAAGGATGGAGGGCTACTTTATGGATTTTCAGCGTGACTGGGACAAAGCCATACCACTCTTCTAAAGGTGCTCTGCCCTATTTTTTATTACTCCCTCTGTAACAGAAGCATAGCATTTTCTTTCTGTATCAGTGTTTTGAAATTAAAATCATTAGACATTGTAAGGCATTCATATGCTCTGATAGCTGGGAACCAGAAAAGACAACATAGTTTCTTTATAACTGTGGAGAAATAAAGGGATTACTACTTTCAGAGTATTCATGGGAAATTTGTGAGTCTTCTCAGAATTACATTTACAATACTTATATATGGATATATATCAACTTGATTAATAAATAATATGATCTCTATTTAAAATATTTTTATTTAATTTAATGCATAACTTATGAACATTTCCCTCTCTGTATATGAAGATAGTAGAAAAAAATTCTAATTTTAACTTCATTTAAAAACTGCTTTATCTGGAATTTTTATTTTGTTACCTAAAAGATTCAGGAGAAAAAAAACTCCAGGGTAATTTAGATAGAAGGTAAGGGAAGGTTTTAATTAAGCCTCTCAGACTCTGGGAAATATAAACCATGCACGCACCCCCTGATCTAGGCATTATAATTTTATAATGATATCCAGCCAATCCCCGTTCATCCATCCCCCAGTCTTTTACCCCAGCCTGCCCCCAGCCTGCCTCTCAGGAATTGAGTCTGGGGGCATTTTGGGACCCTCTCTTCCTCATCTTCTTCTTCTGCACAGTGCTGTGAAGACTGTCAGTTCTGGGTTTGAAGGTTCCTTTGACTGGGCGATATCTGGTTGTCCAGGCCAGGGTGCAAATGTTCTTAAACAGAATGAGGGGAATTGATATGGAATTGGGGTGATAGGGTTGGGTATATGTGTAACTACTATGCTAAATGGTAAAGGATATAATGCAGCTACTTCTAAAACTTACATTCACTATCTAACTACTTCTAAAACCTATAAAAATTAAAAAAAAAATAAAAAATCAAAAACTCCAAGGCAACAAATTTAATATTAAAATTTAGAGCAATTTTATAAGAACAGTTCTTGCTTTTTGGAGGATTATATATTTCAAGCATTTGTTTGGTCAATTGACACTTTAAATAAAAAATAATGTAAATATTTGGAAAATATTTCATACTTGTTGTTATGTCTGATGATCAAGATAAATTCCATGTTATTAGCTCTGTTTCTTTTACATCTCATCTCCTATCATGTGTGTTCTCTATCATTCCCATGCACGTTGTGATGGAGCCATTTCAGTTAACTCTTTACAAAGGTTCTGCATTCTTCCTCAGAAAGCATTTGGTAAAAAAGATGTTTGAATGAGTTACCAGGAATAGTTTACCTTCCTCTAGGTTTCAGCTCAAAGACGAGCAGGTTCCTGTATGGATGCCATCCTTCATTATTTCTGGAATGTACTAAGAAGAGTATACCCTTTGGAGACAATATTCTGGGATTTTGATCTGGGTATTGTTACCATGTCCCTGTTTATTATGCTGTGACCCCGAGTATCCACCAGTGGTCAGTATCAGCAGCAGAAAATCAGGCTGGAACTATGGTCTCATATAGAACGATAATTTCAGATTTTATAGCGTAACATGACATATCTAGGGCAATGGGGGGAGGAGTTAGTTATAAAAGTTTTCTCAATGTATGAAAGATCTTTATTTACCTTATTATGATATTGCAAGATAGTATTTTATGATCATAGCCCTTTGAAAATATTCTGTTTCCTAGAGTGGTATTGTACATTAGCTTTCACACAAATTTCCCTTTAATTGCCTACAATTTCTTTATACCCTCAATATAACAAACTTTGGCATCCAGAATACTTGATTGCAAACCACGAAATTTTGAAAAATGGAAGAAGGAAGGAAGGAAGGGAAAAGGTAAACTGAAGTCTTTTCAGCCAAAAAGTAGTAGAGCTAGATTTCAACCACAAATAAAACCTATGTAATTGACTAGTGTCACTCATGAGTAAAGTTATCTATGTTAAAATCTTACAGCTCTGAACAATTTTGTAGTCTTTAACCCATTAATCAGGTTTTTTTTAGAGATAATGACATTAATTCCTGTCACAGGTGTGCAGAATGATCAGAACTTTTTGTAATTATAGCATAGAGTAGGTTTCTCACCTTGAGATTTGTATCCTTAGAATTACAACCTTGTATCACTCTGAGAGAAATGTGAAGGTGTCAGTGACTTGAATGGCAAAGTACTGCAATCAGGAATCTCAAGTAGGACCATCAGCAGCTACAACAGTTACTAATGGAAGAAAAATATTCCCCAGTCACAGAAAAAATTCCCCACTCACTAAAGAAAAAAAAGCACTTGTTCATTTAAGGTAAGAATGATTTTGATCTTGAGGTTCCTGATGTACCTGTGAGTTGCACAAGCTTAAATAAGAAGCAGCTCCATTTAAATCCCTGAGTTTATTTTGGAGAGATTTGATCTAAAGTAGGTGAGAATTAGAACCCCTAACAAGTATTCTCTATGGTGATATGGATTTAAAGAGGATTTTCTTAGGCTCCCTGCTTAATGAACAGATAGACTTCTCCAGCTGGTGGAAGAGAATAGAATATGAATATGGTCCTTGAGAGGAAAAGAAAGATGAAAGAGAGTGTTTCTCCCACAGCTAACTAGAAACCAGCAAAATAAAGAACTAGTCAAACTTGTGTTTCTGTACCACATAGTTTTTACAACCTGGAACTGCCACAAATGTTGGATGCAGACATGTAATACCACCTCTCTGAAAAGTTAAGTTGCTCCATGATGTCTGTGTGCAGATGCTTATGTTAACTTGCACCTTCACACAGCCTTCCAGGAGGCAGGAGTTACACAGGCCAGGGTATGAGCTGGTTTCATAGGAAACTACATAGGCACGGTGGGGTAGGATAACACAAGCTACTGTGTATCTCGAAAGCAGGTAAGGAAGCACTGTAGGTTGTCTAGATATTAAAATCTTCACAGAGATTTTAATATATGAATGGAAGTAGCAGTAACATAGTGGACAAAGGAAAAATGTCACTATCGGAAAGGGTGATTTTTTTCCTTTTCCCTTCCTTACTGCTTGTGAGGCATTCTGAAAAGGTTTGCTTCTTCCATTGAAAACCCAATAGCACATTTAACAGCTGTAACTCTGGTTCAAATTTGGGCCCCCAAATGTATTTTAAGAAATGAACTAGTTTAATTTAAATGCTATGTGCAGATTAAAATAACATGAATTTTGGCTATGACTGCCATGAATAAATATTATTGGTCTGTTTCCACTGTTCTTAGTGGAATACTAAAGTTGAAATAGACTTTCAGGGTGAATACGTTGATAAAATCACTATTCAGTGATTTTGCTGATGACTGTTATGGCATTCAGAATTTTTCAAGTGTGCTACATAATAAAGCTGGTCTGCAAGCTTTTTGTGAAGTTATTTGAAAATAGGTCAAATTATGCTGTTTATGGCTTACAAAAACTGGAAGGGTGAAGATAGCCATTCTGATGGTTCCCAATCCAACTGTGCAACCTAGCCTACTATATGTGCAACAACTTAAAGATGGGTTAGTTGGTAAACTCGGTAGATTTGGGATTACTTGAGCTATTAGCATAAGGCAGATGAGGCCATTATATTGACTGTTGGCAGGTAGGAGGAAAAAGAAATCCTTAGGAAGTGGTAATGAAAAATATCTCCAGGCTTCCTTTGCCAGTCAGGGACTCCTCATGTCACTTGGGGGAAAAAAAAACCAACAAAATAGCTTGAGAGTTACAGTAGAGGTACAAGTATTATTTTCCAAGTGTAGAGCTAAAGAAATTTGAAGCAGAAATATTAGAAACCAGTGTGTATGTAGTGGTCTACAGATCTACTGTTTGATAAGATAAGCAAAAAATGTGCAACAGCATAAAAACCTCTACCAGCAAAGTGCATCTACCAGCAAAAAGCTGTTGTTGTATGATAGACAATCAGGTTTCTTTGATTATACTAGTTGCTCTAGCACATATAAGTGGTAGATATGTAATTAACAGTGACGAGATTAATTAAATAGGGTTTGGTTTGATTTGTTTGTGCATTTTGAATTCATATGCCTCATTTCTTTTTTTTTTTCTTTGCTTCTATTGTTTTTTTTGATTGAATTTAAACCCTAAGTTTGATACCTGCTTCTCCATACAAACACCAGTGATGTAGTATAGAAATATCTCTTTGTGTGTAGAAATACACAAAAAGTAGTGGCTATCTTTATACAAAAGATGGCCAAACTGTATCTGGATGTATGTATTGTTTATGTTAGAGAAGGAAAATGACAAATACTGAATTCAAGTGAGATCAAACATATTCAAGTAAGACAAATAAAAATTTTAGACCTCCTTCACCAACTTACAGAACCTAGTATAAGTAAAAAACAACATAAGTAGTCGTGGAAAGGAGCCTGCTCCTCATAGTTTTAGATAAGGTTAGAACACACAACCTAAAATGAAATATTCCTGAAATATTTTACAAATATTTATGTTTTGCAGTCCTAAATGGTTCAGTTGTATTTTCATGGCCAAATTCGCCGAAGAGCTTAGGAAGTTTTTGCTTCAGTTTTGGGATCTTTATTGGAATTTTGAAATATTGGAATATTATTGGAATTTTGAAGCAATATTTTACTAAGAGTTAGCTTTTTTTTTTTTCCCCTGTCAATACTTGTAACTGACTACTATTAAAAAAAACCCAAAACCAGTACCATAAAAACAAGAGTAGAGGGCATCTTAAGTAACAGTAGTTTTACGTAGGACACTAATTTTTCAGCACCACAGTTACATGCATAAAAGCATTGATATTATGGGAATGAGAGAGAGGGAAGGAATGAGGATATTGGGGCATTCACAGATATTGTAGCTAAAATATATATTAAAATAAAAACTTTATATAATAGTTGTTTCCTTTACAGCTCTATCCTCTTGTGAAATAAGTTCTTGAACATGACACTTGGCTGATTCTAACTTATGTGGAAATCATGCAGGTCGTTGTCTCATGTATATAGAAACCTACCAGCATCTAATACAATTTCAGAATCGGTAAACCTGCTTCTGTGCACCTGTTTCAACTTCATATTCCTGGCCCACCTGCAGTTTACCAGATGTTCTGGTATTTCATTGCTTGCATGTCTCTATGTGTACTTTATTGTGTTTACCAAAGAAAATGCTTTGAATAAAGTTATTGGAGACATTTATTTATTTCCCTGCTGAGTGACAAACCCAGCTAGAGATTTGAAACAGATTTTCATCATACTCCTTCCTAGAAGTGATAATAAAGAAAATGTTCATGTTAATAAGGGAATAAATGAGTCAATATTGTGTGCAACATAATATAAAAATTTACCAGTGTCCTGTGGCTTCCCAAAATTCATATTTCATTGCCTTAACATAAAGTAAGAAATCAATAAACAAGGATATAAAATTTATATAGAAGTTTACAATTTAAAACTATGAAAAGAGATATATTCCCAAAAATTTCCTGAAAGAATAGAAAAAATACTCAATGAGATCCTATATGAAAACAGAACAGATAGAAAAAAAGAGTGGTATGCCTTAGGGTTCTAGAAAACCTATGATGAACTAGTTATATCAATATGCATGTGATTTTCTGAAGAGGTTAGAGTTACTCTTTTAAAAAACCTTCTGGCTAGTGATTTTAATTTAGATTACTACCTTAAAGGGAATATTATAAATAATTACAGATCACAGTTAGATCCCAGATAAGTACTGTACCACTAGGCATATATATTGAATAAAACATTACTAAGAAGATTTTAAGGCAATAAGGTACAGATTTTCAGTTACTTGCATTGTTGCTGTTGGAACACTGTACTCCAAAAAAATAGATTGAAACTATATTACTTGTGTTCATCTCTTGATGGCTCCTATACTTCCACAAAAGAAAGTATGGAAAAGTCTCACTTCTGTTAATATATCCTTTCCTTCTAAATGTCCCTTGATCTGTATCCACTGAGTGTGTATTTAAAAAACCCTCAAGGAATCTGTTCGTATTTCTGAGACTCAAATTTGTTCAATAAATCCAAAATATCCTTACTTCACACACAAGTATATTGGATAGATGAGGACTTTGTAAACAAAACAAGTTATGTCAATACATTTTTGCATACCATGGGCTGTGCTAGCACTGCTATACTAACCAGTGTCACATCTATTCACATCTGTGTCTATTCCTGATAAGCAACGTCCAGAAAAATGTATGAGATACATATGTCACATCTCAAGACTTTTATTGTTGAAAATATCAGAAATATTTCTACAGCAAATCTGGTGTCTGAGTTTGTTTGCAAATTGACCTGATGGCTCCGTATAATGGAATAGCTAATGCTGCATCCTATATTCATTATGCGTATTTGCTGCCATGTCCAGCCCAAGGCCAAAGGCAGACAATGATTTTTGCAGATCATTCAGAAAAGTTTGCCCACCTATTCAAGAAGTGTAATGTTTTTTTTCAGTCTTACTCTCAGTGGTTGTTTTTACTAAGAACTAACAGTTTTATTTGCTGGATACTGCATATTTCATATCTGATAAAGGTACCTGAAGTGTCTGCTGTCAATTTCTTTTGTCACTGTTTCTGTATCATCATGTTGTTTCTGCCAGCATACTGACAAGAAAAATAATTTGTTATTTATTGCGAAACAGAAATCACTGAAACAATCACCCTAGTCAGTATGTGATGGAAGTGCAAAAGAAAAACAAGCCACTGTCATTGTTGACAATATTGCAATATTGCAGTATATCTACAAGAGCCTTTCATCAGAAACTCTTTTTCTTTTTTTTTTTTTTTTTTTTTGGTCCCTATTCCTCTAAACTGTCTTAATTGCCCAGACATGCAGTTTGGAAGGTTCAGAGTTCATTGAGAAAGCTCTGCTGTACCAGGTGCTCACCCGTCACCCCTGTCCAGATTCCAGTCCCTTTTCCACCCTACAGGTCCCCAGCTCACTGGCTGGTCCCTCTGGGTGTTCTGAGCCCACTCAGCACTCACAGACTCATCCCTTGAGCACCACAAACTCATCGGTTCCCTCAAATACAAGGCTGGATCCTCTGTCCATCTGATACCCTAGCCCTGACGTAAGGCACTTGCACTCCCTTACAAAGTTTTGTAACCTTTACAGATGCACATTTTTCTCCTTCTCACTGGTTATTCCTATTGAATTATGTGTGCATATGTATGGACATCAATTTAAATCCCTTAGGGGAAAATATAAACACACTGAGACCCATACACATCTACTGACCCCTATAATTCTTGCATGCAGGGACTTGTGTTCTGATCTCCCTAGTGCATGACATACAGAGCTGTGAGCCCCGTCTCCCAAGACTACTTTTTCATATTCTAGCACCTAGGCCTTTCATCACTCATGCATGGGGTAGAGAGTGAAATTACACAGAAAATGGTGAAGAAAAGCCTTAAGAAGAATTATAGAGTACACTGAATTGGTCAGGTAGAGGGCTCAGACAGATGAGTACTGACCAGTCCCTACTTACATACTATAAACCCTTTTTTCCTTCCTCTTATTCCTTCCTGTCTTTTTGCTTCCCTGATGCTTCCCTTTCCTTAGCCTATGATTCTTCCCCTATGAATGCTGTAACAGTTTTTTATAAACTCTCAGATCCCCCTGAAATATCTGTAATGATTCTGTTTATTTTGTTTCCCTTTTCTCATCAGTTACAATGTCTGGATTGTCCCTCTACAAAATTTTACCCATACTTTCTTAATGACTTATCATTTAGTACCTGAGGAGTTTTGGTATAATTTATTGTCTCCCTTACTTTTTTGCTTACCACGTGTCTGTGTGTCTTCTCCATTGCTTTCTTTATTATTATTCCCTTTGACTTGAAAAACTTCTTTATGTGATGATCTTAACGAACCACTATTGGTTTTGCACGGCAAGGTTTTGGTAGTGGGGAGCTACAGAGGTGACTTCTGTGAGAAGGTGCCAAAAGCTTCCCCTGTGCCTGGCAGAGCTAATGCCAGCTGGCTCAAAGACGAATCTGCTGCCAGCCAAGGCTGAGACCATCAGCAATGACGGTAGAGCCTCTTGGACAATGGAGTTAACAAGGGGGGAAAAAAACCTGTGCAGGGCCAGTTGAGATCCCAGACAGAGGAGTAAGAGCACATGAGAGAAACAGCTCTGCAGACACCAAGGTCAGTGCAGAAGGGGGAGGATGAAGTGCTCCAGGCACTGGAGGACAGATTCCCCTGCAGCCTGTTGTGCAGACCATGGTGAGGCAGCTGTGCCCCCGCAGCCCATGATGGTCCATAGGAGAGCAGAGACCCACCTGCAGCCCATGGAGGACCCCACACTGGAACATGTGGATGCTTGAAGGAGGCTGTGACCCCATGGGAAGCCCAAGCTGGAACAGGCTCCAGATGGGACCTGTAGCCCTATGGATAGAGAAGTCCATGTGGCAGCAGCAGCCTGTTCCTGAAGGACTGCACCTCATAGGAGAGACCCACTCCAGTGCAGTTTGTGAACTTCAGCCCATGAGAAGGACTCGTATAATTTTATGAAGGACTGTCTCCTATGGGAGGGACCCCATGCTGGAGCAGGGGAAGAGTGTGAGAAATCCTCCCTCTGAGGAGGAAGGAGTAGCAGATGGAACACGTGATGAACTGACTACAATCCCGTTTCCCTGTCCCCTGGTGCTGCTGCAGGGAAGGAATAATAGATTTCAGCAGTGAAGTTAAGGAAGAAAGGAGGGGTTGGAGGAAGGTATCTTAAAATTTATTTTTTATTTCTCATTACCCTACTCTGATTTGATTGGTAATAAATTAAAATTACTTCCCCAAGCTGAGTCTGGTTTGGCCAGTACTAAGGCTGAGAGTGCACCTCTGAGATGTGGCTGTGTATACACACACAATGCCTGTGATGGTAATTGGTGACCGATTTCTCCTTGTCCTTGTCTCCACCCGTGAATTTTTAATTTATTTTTATTCCCCTGCCCAATTGAGGAGGGGAGTGATAGGGTGGCTTTGATGGGCACCAACCAGGGTCAACCCACCACAGAACCAGAGGCTCTTATATTCCACATGCCTCCACAGCCATGGTTCCTTCAAGGGAGTGAGCACTTATGTGTAAGAATGAAGATGAACCAGCAGTGTGCCCAGGTGGCCAAGGCAGCCAATGGAATCCCGGCTTGTATAAGAAATAGTGAGACCAGAATAACCAGGGCAGTGATCATCCCCTTGTACTCTAGCTGGTGAAGCTGCACCTCAAATCCTGTTTTGGGCCTCTCATTACCAGGAGGACATTGAAGTGCTGGAGCCAGATGGGGGTCAGTCTCTCCTCCCAAGTAACAAGAGACAGAACAATAGGAAATGGCCTCAAGTTGTACCAAGGGAACTTTAGAGAAAAATCTGTCTCCACCTTACATACAGACTGCCACTGTGTGTGTGAAATATAATTCTCTTTAACCCTTCTTGTACTTTGTATTCCTTATCCATTTTGGTAACTCTCCTCTGGGTGCATTTAAGAATGTCAGTGTCATTTGGTAAAGCTAGCAGTTAATTTTAACAGTGTGTTTCAAATGTGCAAGTAAATCCTCGTGGTTATTTTAACAATATTTAAATAATTTCTGGTCCACCTTGTTGAAGTGCAAAGCACATGGGTCATAGTGTCGATTGTAAGTTCTGTTGTTTTTCATCTAAAGAGGCTTTTTTTTCATTTCCACATCTGGCTTTTGCACATAAAAATGCATTTAAAATCTTTCACTGTAAATCTTTTTTGAATCCTGTGGTTTTTTTATTTGTTGACATGAGCATCAGTAACATCTCAGAAAATACCTACTTTCCCCTCCTCTGTTCTACTACTCATATCACGGAAAGGGCACTGTGCTAACTCAAGATTCGAGGTGATTTATAGCGTCAATACATTACCCAAAGCTTTCACTGCATTGAACTACTACTTCTATGTAGCATAGTGTTCACTTGGGCCTTGAAAGTAATTTAGCTGACAGGTGCAGGCTCTCTGCACTGTGCCCCACACTCTGTGCAAACATAGCCTTAGGAAAAAATTCCCATAATTCTAAAAATAATAGTATAAGGATCTGAAGATGCAGAGCAAGTTTCTTTCCTCATTGCTCAAAAAAAGTCTAAATTCCAGTTATCATTCATAAAAACTACAATTTCATTTATTTGCGTAAACACAGATGAGTCATACAGGGTATCTGAGGCTCCCCTAGGACCAGCAGACAAGATTTTTGAAGAATTGCACTTATCTGGAACACAGTAAGATGTCAACTGGGAAAGCTTAGGATGTCCTAAATAGCCCTACAAGTTTAAAAACATGACTCAAGACTTTTAATTTTTTTTTACTGGTCATCTGAATCACCTTTTGGGTTCTGTTGACATGAAGTCCACTAAAGGACTACAGTTTGGGCTTTTGTGTAATAGCATGATTATGGTTGATATCTTATTTTGCACAAGAAATGTCAGGAAACTGATATCATCTATTCAGCACCCAGCTGTGAATAGCCCTGAAGAGGTATCAACACCAGTATATTGAAATACCTGAAAAAAAGTTGAAGAGAACTGAGAAACTTGACACCGTTACACAAGGTGGTGTTTTCATAGGATCATAGGATAGTTCAGGTTGGAAGGGACCTTAGGAGTTCTTTGTTCCAACCTATTGTTCAAAGCAATCAGCTGTGAGATCTGATCACGTGGCTTTGCTACTAAGCCTTAAAAATCTGCAGGGATGGACGTTGCACGGCCTCTGAGCAACCTGCTCCATAGCTGGGCTGTCCTCAAGGTGAAAACAGGTTTTTTTACATCCAGTCTGAACACTCTTTGCTTCAATTTGTCTCTTTTCCTCCCATCACACAACACTGTGAAAAGCCTTTTTGTTCTCAATAACCTAGCCATGGATATAGAGGAGGAGCTGTTAGATCTGCTCCAAAGCCTTCTTTTCTAGGCTGAGCAAGAAAGACTGCATTATTACTTCTGAAATACATAACTTTGAATTTGTTTTGTTTAAAATCAAGAAGTTCCTATCAACCCAGTCCTCCCTGGCCTGTCTAGGTCCTTTAAAATGACCCTTCAGCTCTCAAATACATCAACTTGTTCTCCATGGTTTGGTACCAAACTTGGAAAGTTCACTGCGTTGTCTTTTCTCCTGTTGTGTCCAGTGAAGATGGCATGTACGAGATATCTTGAGGCAGATCCTTACTGAACTCTATTTGTTACTGGCCTCCAGGAGTAGTGCAGCTTCTGACTCTACCCATCTAATAAGTTTTTCACCCACCTAGTTGAACACCCCTCAATTTTGATACTTAGGAAAATAGTGTTTAAAACCTTACTAAAGTCAAGATGAACAATATCCACTACTTCCCCTCCATTTACAAATTAATTGAATTTATCATAGAAGACAAAGCATTTGTAAAGCCTTGCTGACTGTTCCCGGTTACTTCCATGTGCTCACAAATGTATTCCAAGAGGATTCACCCTGTGATTTTCCCAGGGCTGAAAGTGAGGTTGACCAGTAAGTTGTCTATATTGACCCTTTGGCAAGAATTCTTTTAAAGTCATTTACTCTTTTTTTTTTTTTTTTTTTTTTTTGTGGCATCTGAATCTTCTGAAGTTACAAAATTATGACTTTTGAAGAGGGCAAGCGTTGATTGCCCAGTGGAGTAATAAAAACCACAGAACAACCAAAAGTTTAGGTAGAGAAACAGCTACTAGCTGTGATTCTTTGAACAGAATTCTAGTCCTTCAGGTCCGGGCACAAGCAGGAGATGCAATCTGATTACTGGACCTTAGAAATCTTTGTAAAGAAGCCAGTGTTGAGTACTTTCAAACACCTGCAGTGAATATCATCAAAACTCCACCAAAACAACAGGATGTTATGTGTTCAGGAAAACAATTTCTGGTGGCAGGAGATACCAGACAGGGATGAAAACAACTCATAACCTAAGAGAACAGAGAGTCTGCCAACATCCTACGGGTTGAGTTTTTCGCCTCTTTGAAGGGTTGCCCAGTACTTTATGAGAGTTCCAAATAAATCCCAAAGAAGAAAGAGGTGAAACAAGGCCAAAACCAGATCTTATCCTATACTGGTCAGACAAGGAAAAAATGTCTAACTTTGACAGCATAAACTGGACTTTTTATCAAGAGAATTTTGTTCTGATTTCAGTGAATCAAAGGAGAATAATAAGAAGACATATTCCTTGCCCAGGTACACCTGAGGCAAATCAAAGAATTAAGCTCCTAGTCAGAAAATAATGCCTAGTTTTTAGCATTATTGGACCAATATAAAGCTCACTAAGATTACAGTAATTCAAAATAGAGAATTTTATGACTTAAAAAATCCAAGATTTCTTCTGAGACAGAGTGAAATCAACAGTTGTATTTGTATTGAGAGAATGACGTGGTCAAGTCAGCTAGTCTTTCAGCTTTCAAGAGGGAAACTAAGTGCATTTAGGATATTGAAAGTGAGTATGGTAGAACATGTCTCTTTTGTATGAAGCATGAGTGTAAGAAGCTACAAACCATTTAAGCATCATTTAAAACCCACTGCAGTGATTAGGAATTTGAATGTATGGTACATGCTCTTGAATATTTGGAAAACACTAAGAAAACAAATTTAGCTATATGACAATGGCAGGTAGCAAAGGTAGAACAAAAATATCTACAAAGAAATGTTTAATGATGCAACTTCTGCGTTAGATTGTATAACACATTTCTGGGCTTGATGAATTCAATAATGTAGACTGCATTTCTAGCAAGTCAACAGGTGCCTGGACAAAAGACATAAATCAAAAGTCAATTGAAAGAATATGTCACAATCTGCACGAACCTTGGACAAAGTGACCAGCGTTAATCAGGTTTTGTTAGTGTGTATGCAAATGCTGAAATGCCAGCTAACAGTCTTGTAATTAGTTTTCTTAGTATAGAGCTAAGTTTTAATGGCAAACATAGCCCTTTTTTCCAATTGCTAGCCAGTATAGGGGGTATGAAACAAGAAGAATCTCAACAGGACATTGAGATTTCTCGGCCTTCAGAAAAGATGAACAAACTATGACTAAAAATAAAAGTCACTCTCTGGAATTTCCAAAAACTGACTTAAAAATTAAACTGCAGAAAAAATGTAATTAAATAAGGGAATATGCTGTTTTGTTTTATCCCATATACCAGTAGTCAGGTGTTATTCATAGAACTTCCATGTTCCTTTCTGTATATTTCATGTTCTTCTCTGTGAGAAAACCAAGCCCTCAAATTATGCTAAGTATACGAAAATTATATTCTGCTTTTAGAATAACAGAGGACATGATGTAACACTGAAAAATATACCCTACAGCTTCCTCATTAGAATTTCATACTTCTACCTCAATCTTTAATTAGAATTTAAAGTCGAGATCTAAAGCACTAGTTAAAGACAAATTACAGTTGGATTTCCTGACATTTAGCTGAAGTGTCCCTTTCATCTGAAGATTTGGTAACTTTTTTACTTTTAAGAAGAGGAACAATTTGCTCTAGGTTAATATGATTGTCTGCCTAGAGGCAAATTTTCAAAACATGTGTAAATGCAAATATTACATGTGTAAGAATCTTCATTTCTACGGGCAAACTGACATTTGCAAGTGCAAATTGAATGGCAGAAAATGGAGTTATCCAGTTTACACATTCAAAAGTTGTAAGTTCCCTTGGACAGATATGTGGCACAGAACTAGGAAAGCATTCTGGGAATGGTAGCTTACAGAGCACCCCCAGCAAAGTATATATTAGGCAACTTGAACTGATAAGGAAATAAATATACATTATGCCTTTTTAGGTGAGAGGAAAAATAAGGCAAAGTTCTTTCAAGTTCACAAGAAAAAAATAATGTTATAATCATTGGAAACAGGACCACAAGGTCCTATTTATTGAATCTATCTTTATTGAGGACTAAAAAGACCAGAATAAAGACTAGGAATATTTTTTTTTTCAATACAGAAAGAGTAGGAGAAGGAGTCTGTATTAATCTAGTCTGTGGTTTATTTAAGAAATAATTTATCATAAAGTTAATGAAAGCATAAAAGCAGAGAGCCTTGAGAGCTTTGTTATCCTGAAAATTGGTTACCATGACTGTTGGGACACTTCTGCCTTAAACGTATACAAGTAAATTAGTAATCTACATCTAAGGTTCTCTCATGGCCTGTGTTACATAACTACTCCAAGAGGAGATAAATAACTCCCTGGAGACTACCTGCCAACTAATATAAAGAGTGATTAAAGTGGTAAGTTACACTTTTATTATTATGTTTAAAATTTAGACTATCTAACTATTAAACCTCTAAGTCAGGCAGTTGAATCCCACCCAAGTCTGCAAGCAGACATCTGGAGAGCAGCAGTTGCACCAGATGCTGCAGAATTCTGCTTTACAAGCTGAATGTGAAAGCTTTTACACCAGACTTTGCTACATTTGAAACTATGGTAAAAGTCTGCTTGTACTTGCTTAAGGCATTGTCTGATCCTACAGTAGTCTCTGAGGTTAAACTGTGACTGTTATTTTGTATTCTTTTTTCTTTCTTTCTTTTTTTTTCCTTTTTTTATAAGTGAGTTATGTTTGTCTACAGTTACAGCAAATTCTTTTCAGAAAGGTACAAGGAGAAAGAAGCCTAATTAAACCAATTTTCTCTGAATAATGGTTCTTACATCTATGAAATGTGTCTCCTGATGTCTGCTAGGAGCTTTCTAAGTTCTTTGTATTTTTCCCTCCTTTTTATTATATTGTTAAGATCTTTTACATTAATGCAGATTAATTTAATGAAGTTACTCGTGGTCACTATTCTTACTCGATACACTAGAAGTGTATCTTGATATATGTTGTAATAAAATCTAATCCTATTTCTTTCAAAAAAAAAAGTGATCTGGTAAAAACCATGTTTCTTCTGTACCATTGCCAAAAAATTAGTGATTAAGCAGAAAGAACTCGCTCTTTGTACTTGTGCTATTTCTTAACAATTTTTTCTCACAGGCTTTTAATACTTTTACTCTTAGTAATTTTATTTACTATACCCATGCCTGTTTTTTTAAAAAATTCCTGTCTGTTTTCCCAAGTAATAGTCTAAGAGACAATCATTATGGATTTTTTTTCACTAGCTTTTATTTTCTACCATCCTACAGAAAAAGCTTTCAACATCGCAAAGTACAGATATTATTTCATGTTCTTTGCTATTTATCAAGTTCTTCTATTCCCCCTCCTTTGTTGTGAGGACTCCTACAGTGGTATCCCACTTGTATATTTTATAATCTATCTTTGTCTGATGTACTTTTAATGGAAGTACCTCAAATGTACATGGCATATCAACCAAGTAAAATACCTATGTGGTGGTAGTCAAGTTTTTAATACAAAATTCTTGAGCTTCAGAGACCCAATGTAACGTGAACCCAAAATTAATTTATAACATCCAATAATCTGTTCTACACTTCATTTACATTTGTATTAGCAGTCTTCAATATAAGGAATCTTTCCACAAAAATGCATCTTCAGAGGTTTGCATTAAATGAATGGGTTGAGAACTTTTAACTATGTTAAGTCTGAGAGCATAAGAGACCCTGTGACCTTGTTTCAAAATATACCTTCAGTCAAGTTCTTTCTCATTCTACTTCCTGTCCCTTCACAGTGCATCTCTTGGCAAAAGATTGATGGGACTGTATCTTTCTTCTGGGTTTGCACTATTGCAGGCTTATGGAGATTCAAGGTCTTTGTTTTTTTCATTTCTTCTTTGCTGGTATCTTTAAGGTGGAATTATGAAAAAGGAACAAACCTGAAAGTATATCTTTATTGTCACTTCTTTCTTGTGCAATAGTCTTTTTCTTTATCCATTTGTGAGCACCTTCTAATTTTATATAATAGGTAAAAGGTAACAGCTGAAAACTGTAAAACTGTCAAAAGAAAATCGAAATTTAAAGGGAGGTCTCACCTCTAGCTAAATAATTCCACATTACTTTTTTTCTTCACCTCTTTTTTTTCTACTCAAATGTCACTGTTAAGAGGTTCTAGAAGATTAGTACTTTAGAAACCTCTGAAAAAATATCTTCTTATCCCAAAAAGAGGGAGGTTCTCCAGTTGATAGTAATAGATTTTGACAACTGTATCTCTGGGCATCCTATCCATTGTAGACATAAGAAACCAACTTCTGTGTGCCCTTTTAGTAACCACTTTCTTGGAGTTGTCTCTTAATGGTTCCTTAATTGCATTCTATTTCAGGCTTGACAATTTTAGTTTCTTTTTGCTTCCTGACATGACCTCCAATTTCAAATTATTGTGCTTCTTTCTGTTTCTGGTAATCTAAATTAAGTTCTTTATGTCTTTTTCATTTGCTTCAGTTTTCCTTAATTTTAGCCTGTCTATGGGTGGCAGTTTCATCAGTGCATCCTAGTTCAGGTTCTTGTTCTCATTCCCTTTCCAGTATGAACTACTACTGATTTCTGGATGCTGTTATCCTTACACTCTGCTTCTACCATCTTTTACCTTTATTATCTAATAGAATTTATTTGAAAAAGAAGAAGGATTAGGAAAGACTGCGTGCTTTCACATTTTTGGCATCGAGTCTTAGTATTCATTTGTCTGGAAGGTTTCTTCAGTCTTTCTCTGGGAAATAATTTATCTTTATGCTTCTGAGAGGATAACTTGTGAAACTGTCCTTTGTTATATGTTGGCACGATAGGTTAAGGTCTTCTCTCTTACATCTCTTTGCTGTCATGTCCATACATATGTTTCATCCTATGGGATATCATCAGCCTTCAGAAACTTCTACTAAAGGTAATAGAGACAAATCCTTATAAAGTATTTCCATCTTTTCAGTGCTGAATGAAGTCAGAAATACCCTTTGTTAGTCCAATAAATATTATTCTTCCTAACTGAATCCGCTGTAACCACCGTGTGTGATTACAGGTATTTAAGTGCAACATGCCACTGCAATCTAGCCTGAAGGTCACCAAACTACATAATCATCCAGCCATTAGGAGACTCTTATTTATAACTGCCACAGAAAGAAATAGTTTTCCACAAAAGTCACAGAAGTGCTCATGTTCAAACACAGCAAGGAACTAAAGAGAAAGTAACAGAAAATTTATATGGTAACAAACTTTTATTAATTCATATATGTGTCAAAATCAGGGAGGAGATCTTTTATTTTCAAATAACATTAATTCAGTCTTTCCAACCTGTTTCCTCAATCTCCTTCCTCTGAGGGCTAATCATATCAGTCCCTTTCTAGGCAGAACTTTGTCATCTTGTATCAAACATAGCATGAACTAAGCATCTCATGTAGATACATTCCTTCTGTACAATTGCAAAAACAGAGACAAGACTACGGTCCTGGTTCACTGAACTTTCAGGTTCAGAGTGAGCTGCATGCTAATTTAATCTCAAAAAGTTTAGTTAGAAGTCAGCTCCAGTTTCTTTCCATTTTACTATCTTACTAGTTCAGTGAGAAAAATCCAACGAGTTTGAATAACCATGAGTGATCAAGACTTTTAAAATTCTGTACTCTCTGTTGAGTTCTAGTCCTTCAACACTGATATTCCATCAAGGACCATTCTTAGCATGACCTCAGTTATCTTGCACTAATGAGATGCATCGTAGGTTCTGCATCTGCATTAGACAAGTTCAGTAAGGTCTGTGAAATGCTCAGACAGTGTGCTAATAGAGGACATGTAAGTACACAGATAAGAGAGAAACACCTGGTAATTTCCTGAAAGAAGTCTGATTCTCACAAGTCCTGTGAGGAAAGGTTGAGGGAGCTGGGGTTGTTTAGCCTGGAGAAGAGGAGGCTCGGAGGAGACCTCATCACTCTCTACAACTACCTGAAAGGAGGTTGTAACCAGGGGGGCATCAGTCTCTTCTCCCAGACAACCAGCAGTAGGACAAGAGGGCACAGACTTAAGCTCTGCCATGAGAGGTTTAGATCAGATATTAGGAAGAAATTTTTTACAGAGAGAGTAATCAAACATTGGAACGGGCTACCTAGGGAAGTGGTAAATTCACTGTCTGTGGAGGTTTTTAAGATGAGACTGGATGTGGCTCTTAGTGCCATGGTCTAGTAACCACGGTGGTGTTGGATCAAGGGTTGGACTTGATGATCTCGGAGGTCTTTTCCAACCCGGTTGATTCTATGATAATCAGAGGAAAAATTAGTCCAATTCTGGTAAAGTACAATTTATATGCTGTCAGACTTGTTCCTTTTCTGAAGTAACCAAAAGTGTCTGAACTGCTTTGGTGCATCCTCTAGTCTTCAAAGCACTTGACACAGTGTTATGCTTAGGATATACTTCCTATTTCTGGGAACATGAATGTTGTGGTTGGCTTTCTGTGTAAAAAGCTGAGCTATAAAGTTATTGTTTTTTTTTATTTCATTTGTCAATCTAAGTCTAAGGTATATAATACTCAGGATACTTATTCACTTTTGTAAAAATATGTGCACTCCATCCGTTATGTGAGGATTGATTTGAAGAGATTTGAACCGTTTGAGGTAGAGTAGCTATTTGGAGTAATTAAATTATCTCACTTTACTTCCCTGGAAACCTCAATTAGGAGAGAGATATTTCTGTTGCAGAAGAAGTGTGTTTTGTTGATATGTAGAAAGAAGAAGAATAAATATGGAAGGGAAGCAGTTAGTGCTGTCTAATGATGGGGAGGGGAGCATGTAGCATTCAAACCAGAATTTTCCATTAAGAAGACAGTGTTATGTCTCAGATAATGGCTGTAATATACATAATCCTTCAGGAATTACTATTATTGTTAATGTAATAAGAAATAAGTTAATAACATGTCAGTTCCTTTTAGCAATTCTGCTGTACTTAACTATCATATAAAAGTGATGGGATAAGTCAGAGATTTTGGTGTCACATTGATGGCAAATAGCTTCCTGTGGAAGGACTAACATAAGAGGATCTTTGACATAGATCAGGTCTCTTTCTTATTCTGTTAGTACTAAAATTATTATTACTGTCATTGTAAGAGGAAAAGGGAAACATTCTTCTTCAGGAAGAGTCTTCTGAATTCTAGCAACCTGGTAACACAACATCATTTTGAGGAGGTACAGGAATAATCCAAACTGTTCATCCCATCCTGAAACATAGTAGCTTCATGCAAGACATTTAGTGGTCTTGAGCTACTTTCTTAGTCTTTATGTTCTCAAGTTCTACCACATCTTTAGCAGAATGAGCACTTCATAATGAGGTGACATAGTTGAAAATTCCAGCTACTGGTGGGAGACCCACCAGATCAGCAAACATATGCAGTGATGACTGTAAAAAATGTGTCATTGCAATCTGAGTTGTGTCTATAGTGTGTGGTTAGTGCAAGCTGAATTTGCTTTCTAACTCTCAGCACACTGCTACAATCCTACTAGTGTCTGGAAACCACCTTTAGCAAAGGGGAGACAAACTAGAGTGGAAGTGTGTGAAAAAATGTACAAGCAGCTGTTGTCTTGGCTGTGCATTTGTATTGTACATGTACTGTACTGTCTGAGACCTGTTTAAATGCTTTGCACAATTCTGTCCTAATTTAAAACAAAATAGGACTTGCTTAATCCACACGTATCTTAAATTCACTTGTGGTTTCAGTGCAAATGTTCTATGTTCTTCAGCTGAATATTTAATATAGGAGTAAAACAGGAAATATCCCTAGAGGTAGTGGTTTACATTTATCTATCTGACTTGAAACTGGAATAGCATGTAGAGATATCTGATGTTGGTCCAGTTGTAAACTCCAGTGTGGATACATCGTCAGCCAACAAGCCCTAATATATGTACATATAGATTGCCTTCTCTGTCTATTCCAGGACTGCACCCACTGAGCAGATCATGGTAAAACTTCTGATTTCACCAGTCTCAGGATTCAATTTTATTCTTGGTGTTTGACCTTGGTGATAGTTAGTCCTCAAATACTTTAATGTACTTTAAAGAATGGTGTGTAAATTGTTACCTAACTTGATTATGATCAGATACAAATGTCAGAATATCACTAAAATTGCATCTGAATTTCATGTTTATCAGATTTACTTTTACAATTCAAAAATTTCTGATGGTTCTAAGAATAATAACTCATCTTGGTTACATTGGTTGCAGAGGTATCAGTTTCTTATAATCCAAATACATGCAAACTGGTGACTACTGCATATAAAAGTGGTGACTACTTGCTTACTTCTTTATTATTATTTTTAATGACTCACAAACACAAAATATATTGGAGTTCTGACATGAAATCATGACCCTTTCTCAAGATTGTCAGAGAAAGCCCAAAATGGGAGACAAAGGTATGAGATAGAAAAGCTCAGGAAACCTTCAAAGAGGTTGAGCTCTGCCCGTCAATCATTTTTTTAACAGGGTCAGCCATAGACATAATATTTGCAAAATGTTATCTCTTTTGAATGGATAGGAGTGGAACACTGACAAAGATACCTTTCATAACTTCAGATCTTCTCTATTGATAATGTAGCTTTTTTTTTCTGAATGATCACACTGTCACTTTTAAGACAATGCTGAACTTTATTTTTCAAATGCATTTTCATTTTAACAAATCTTTCATAGAAAAATTACTCTAGGTTGAAACAGGACAATGTTTATGGAATGTATGAATTAGGAGATCCTTTGTGTTACTGTGGAGATCCATAACTATCTGGTGTGTTCATATAATAATTGTAAGATTCAGTCAGTGAAGAGTAGTAATTAATTTAAAATTCCAGTGTTGCCCTTGTTTTGTAACCATTATAGATTACTAAATGTGTGTATTGTCATGAGTAGAGCAGATTTTTCTTGAATTGTATAGTAACCATTAGTATTAGCTTGTAAAAAGTAATGTATATTTTTAAATGGTAAATGCATTATGTATAGGCTTTCAGCAAAAAAAATTGAAAGTTTATTTGAGTTGACTAATAGAATTAATTTAGCAAACTGGGTCCATATTTGATTGTGTGTTTTTAGCAGGACTAGATTTATAAAACAAGACCATGATCTACTGTAAACATGATACAATTTAGAAGGAGTTTATTATCTTCTATGCTGAGATGTCTTTGTTTACTTGGGCCCTCATTTGTGTGCTGGACAACATTGTATAGTTTCAGCTCTGATGATCAGCTTATAAAGACAACCAACTCTCTGTCCCTCAGAATATATCCTTCATACATTACAGATGAAACTTTGTCTCTTTTGACCCCTTCCCAAGTCTTTTAAAAAAATCATTATAAAGCTAAGGATAACAGACGTACATAAAACTCCATTTAACCATTGCACAGGTTATGATAAAAGCCAGGCTATTTGCTTTGTTCCCCTTAAATCCTTCCAGAATGCTGCTGTGAAAGTCAGTTTTATCTCCTGAAGCTCAAGCCATGAAACTCCCCAATTAAAATTCTTTTACTGCTTACTATCCCTTTAGTTGTGTTCAAGGTCCTTGTCTTCCCCATCAAGGCTGTACTTTCCTTTCTGTTTGGTGTAGTTTTTTTCCTGACTGCCCCCAAGGTTCCCACCTAGATGCAGCTTTCAACCCCTCCTTCTGCATTTATCTTTGTATTTTGTTCCTGCTTGCCTAAGTTGGAACTGCAGCTGAAATTATTCTCCAGCAGAGGTATCTGCAGCATCTGACGAGAAGCGTTTTACAGCTCCTTGCCTTTGCCACTGTGCATACCTGGGGGACTTTGAGAGCTGGAAGCACAGTTCTCTGCAGCCTAATTTAAGAAGGCAGGCTCTGTGGTTGGGAGTGAGAATTTCTCACATTCTTTTTGGATTGAGTTTAGGAAAAGATCATAGCACAAAAAGACTTTTGGATTATACAGAGACTGCTCTAACATCCATCAGTCATGCCATCCTCAGTGGTCCAGAGCACTGTGTGAAACCTTGAAGGAATGAGCTTTTTAAGTTCTGGGGGTTTTATGCAGTTTCAGCAGCAAATATTCATTATTCCCACATCTCCATGTAAAAAAAAAAAAAGAAAAAGAAAAAAAAGAAATTGTCAATTAAAATAGGAAATTTGCTCCAGTGAAATGTAGGGTTTTCATGGTTTGTTGGAGCCTCAGATCAGGATGTAGCTTGCACATATTCCATATGTGGCATCATTTCAAAGATACACTATGTGAATTGAAGATGAAAGTTTGTATTTTAAATTTCTATCCTGTGCTTGCTATCCATTGAAATAGGAGATAAAAAGAGATGAATATGATGGCATTGGAGAAAAAAAACCAGTCTGTTTTGATATCTTATAGTGAATTTATATTGCTGTACTTGAAGGGTAATTTTGTACTTTCAGGTCACATCACAGCAGGATGATCCACCTATATATATATATGCACATATGGACATAGGAGAAATGTATACAAATTGAGGAATAGATATCACCAGGATAAATAGTAGGTTTGATCCTAAATGGAAATAAAAATTAACTCATTGCCTTTAATTTGAAGTTAAATATGAGGGGCAGATGCAAACTCTTCCTGCTGTGAGTAAATTGCAGCGATTTGCCAAGATAATGAAGTTTTTCACTTGCTTATTGCAAAGTTTTACGAATCTGGAAAACATTCATGAGGTACTGGAATTCCTTATTATTTTGAATAAATTTGATATGAGTGGTATTGCTGGAACCTGGAGAGAGGCTGTGAATGACTGTAAATTGCAACTCGTTCAGCAAAGCCTGGGAGGATGACAAAAAGAATAAAAGTCATTAGCTTTTATATAGGAACAAGATCATGGTTTGACTTTAATGTACAAGATAGTTTGAAGCAGTAATCTGTTCACATACATCTAATTTTCTTTTCAGAAGTTATATTTTCCCAGAATTAATCAAAATGCTAAGCAAATGATTGAGAAATAAAACCTGAAATATACAAAGAAAAAAATGTTAATTACTAAAAATAAATCTTTGTCTTGACAAAACAGTGTACTTCCATGGCCAAGGAGAACAACTTTGACTAAAGTCCACCTTATTGTCAGAGACCAAGAGAAGTTAACTTAAAGAGATCTACAGTTTGTCTATCTTTGTTCTGAATATACCTGAGTATATCAAGGAAATTAAAGAGATCTTTTATAAGGCCAATTAAAACCAAATGAGCAAACCAAGTAGCATGATCACGTAAATGTAACCTTCAATCTGAGATCAATCCAAGGAAAACAATGAAATAGATTCAATGAATTAAATTGATTGAGGAGTAAGGTATATGGATATATATACCTTATGGATTATGTGTTAATACATTTTTATGGAAAACAACTCTTGTTAAACTTTATTTCATTCCTTGATCCTAGTAAAAATTTTGTTGATAAAATTAGAAGTATATATCTAATAATATTAGGCATTTATCAGATGTTTGACAGCATGACATTCAGTACATAATATATGAATTAATGAATGAATGAAAGCCACTTCTTAAAAAAGTAGAGTCAAATGGGGAAGCATTTTTCAGCTCCTTCCCAGATGAGTTCATCACAGGCTGTCTCTGCTGCTCCTTCTTTGTCAGGGGCAGAACTCTACATACTCTTGCCCTGCTCCAGCATGGGGTCCCTTCCACATGAGACAGCCCTCCATGAATTTCTCCAGTGTGAGTCCTTCCCACAGGCTGATGCTCCTTTTGAACTGCTCCAGCGTGGGTCCCTCCCACAAGATGCAGTCCTTCAGGAGCAGGCATAGGTGCCTTGTAGAGTCACAAGTCCTGCCAGCAACCTGCTCCAGTGTGTGCTTCTCTCTCTATGAGGCCACAGGCCCTGCCAGGAACCTGCTCCAGTGCGGGCTTCCCTTAGCATCGCAGCCTCCTTCAGGGGCTTCAGAGCCAGAAGTCTGCTCTGGCGTGGGGTCCTGCATGGGCTACAGGTGGATATCTGTTCCAGTATGGACTGCAGGTGGATATCTGCTCCAGCATGGACCTTCATGGGCTGCAGAGGGGTAGTCTGCTTTACCATGGTCTGCAGCACAGGCTGCAGGGGAATCTCTGCTCTAGTACCTGGAGCTCCTCGTCTCCTTTGTTCTTTCCTGGCCTTGAGGTCTGCAGGGCTTTTCCTATCACATATTATCACTCCTCTCTCTGGTTGCTCTTGCCCAGCAGATTTTCCCCCTTTGAACTATGTTATCCCAGAGGTGCTATCAATGTCACCTATGAACTCAGTCTTGGTCAGCACAGGGGTGCAGTCATGAACTCGACTGGTATTGGCTTTGTCATACACAGGGGAAGCTTCTGTCAGCTTCGCACAGAAGCCACTGCTGTACCACCCCACAACCTAAACCTTGCCATACATACCCAACACAAAGATATTGTACAAAGATTTGAAAATGAATAGTCAGGATAATGCTGTGTTGAAAGGCTAGCTTGTTCTAATACAATAAGTAGTAAAAAATAATTGAGATCAGTGGTATGTTTCTAAACTTAAAACTTAAAAAAAAAAATAAATCTGAAAAATACCTAAAAAAACCATAAATGGGAGATAGAATAAATTGCTTCAGCAATACCATGTTAACCTTTTGCATGTTATTTGAGGATATTCAAATACAGTCCCAGCATTCAGGCTAAAATAATTTTAAGAAATAAAGGAACAGGAACTTGTAATAGCTTCCTAGCAGTAGCAGTGCAAGGCAAACAAAATCCTGATTATTCTTAAAATGGATTATTTTATAAATGTGTGACAAATATCTGTGATAGCAAAGATCTGAAATTGTTAAGCCAGGAAGCCCTTTTCGGTTCCATGTGTTTGTCCCACAAGGTAAAACATCAGGTACAGGGAAACACTGTTATGTCCTAGAGTGGCTTTATGCTTCAATTCATAAAGATTAAAGAAAAAGAAGAACAAGATAAAGGTGTTTATCTGGCTCAATTATATAGATTAAATTACCCTGACTTATGAAATTATGGCAATTCTGTATTTTCACATAGGAGAAGCCACATATTTGAAACTCTCCTGTATGAGGTTCTTAACATTACTGATTAATACTGAAATTCTTTGATTTCAAATAGTTTCAGAACTGCACATTTCTGGTACTTCGGTTTATAACACTGAATCATGCTAAGATTTTTTGACCCTTTGCAAAGGAATTTTCAGTACTTATTTAAAAGAACAGTGAAACTGGCTTTGGAGAAGAATTGCTTCACACAAAAAAATTCACTGTGAGTCTTCTGAAGTACAATTTGTACACTTCATAAAAATATGTACGCAGGGTAACATAACAGAGACTGTTTCTAATTGCTTGCTGAAATCAGCATGGGCCCATAACTATGGGCTGCAGGGCTCCAACTCTTGCCTTTTTTCATCCTTCCTGAAGGTACCTATTTCTCATTGGAGGTGAGAGATGAATGTGCACCTGCTAACTGTGTGGAGAATAGTAATGGAAATCAGTAGTGTTAATTAAATTACAATAATTAACATATCCAGTATTTCTTGCTTCTTTAAGCTTTTGCAACTGTTAATGAGAGTGAAGAGTGTTTTATGATCCCCTCGTTCTCACAGAACAATCTATATCCAAAATCTTTGCCAAGATACAGTTGCAGTTTTGAGCAATTGTTCATTTGTTTGGGTCTCCTCCCTCTCTTTCAACAGAATCAATACTTTAGAAAATACAGACTGAAGAACAGACAAAAAAACCCCCAACAACCCTTTCTATTCATCATAATGGAATCAAACTTGGACCCTACATCTTTAACTATCAATAAAACATCATTCCAGTCCCCAGAAAAAAGAGAATTAGTGAAAAACTTGTTCAGAATGAGCAGAAAACAGATGTCGTACGGGCTTCTTTTGGTGAACTTTTTGTTTGTTTGTTTGTTTCTCCCCACTGTTTCTCTTGCTTAATATTATATCTGTAGCTTTGAAGTTGGTGAAGTGTGGACAACTTTTTTTTAATACTTTGGAATTAACAGTTGCTGAAAATTGTGATAAATGCATTCAAATTGAAAGACTGATGAATAGGAGATTGATAGGTAAGATAGCCTTACCATAATAAGGTACAGCAAACATTTTTTTCTATCTAATTTTGTCCTCATTTCAGCAATACACTTGACGTACCATTTAGGGCTCATTGCTTCTGGAGCCTTATCTATCTGGATATATTTGATTGTTTTACTACAGTGGTACTTGGTGGAATTGTGCTTATATTTGTAACCTAATATTTGGAATTTATTTAAGGTAAAACAGACAAACAAAAAGAGAATCTGAAATTCTATGTTTTAGTGATTTCTCTTTGCATCTACCTATTACTTAGCATATGTCCATCCATCTGTTTATGTTTGACTTTTCTTATTAAGGTTAATTATTTTTTTCCATCATGATTGGAGTTTTGATTTGTCCTTTTTTAATCAATTATCTTACTGAGACAGCTTTTACTGTTTAGAACAAAAATTTACACACACACACAACTAAATCATTTGGTCAGTGATCTTACAGCAGGATTTAATATTGTATAAAGCTATAATGATCCTTGGTAAATTTTAATTTTGATAAACTGTCCATCTTTCACTAAATTCTATTGGCATGAAAGTTTCCCACTGGAGCTAGTGGGGCACTGTAGAGAGGAGAGAATTTAAATAACAGGTGCAAAATAATCTGTTATTACATAAACTTTTGTAACCAAACCAATAGTCCTAACTACTTGGAAAATTCCAGCACATTCAAAGACCAGCAGTTTATGAATCACTGTGTAACCTGTTATTCAAAGAGATTATATAACAAATAAATAAATAAATAAATCAGTGGGTGAAAATTTAGAGCTGTATTAAATCTGAAATCACGTACACATGACCTTCACTGTTTAAAAACTCTGTCTTCTTTCTTATGGTATATGTAAAAAGCAACTATGGTTGATAAAATATATAATAAAAATAGATATTTTCAAATGTCAATGATGAGTAGTTCATTTTCAGTTTCAAATCAAATGAAATATTTTGTAGACATTACTCAGTTTGTGATGTGAAGAAGATAAAAGATTTTTTTTTCTTGCTGCTTGTTGCAAATTTCTATTTTTGACAGCAATCCATCTTCCAGACACAAATAGTTGCCTTAGTTGCTTTAGGACCGATGTGAAAGGAGAATTGACACTAGAAACATAAAAGCACAATGATAGTTACATTTTATCAGTCTTTACTTTCTCTTTCTTAAAGCTTTCTGGGGCTTTAAATTTTCAGTAAAATCTTTTTTGTCTCACCTTGAGGCACTCTTTTTCCATCTCATTTATAAGTGTTATCTTTTGTGATGTTCTTGTAGCATAAATACATGCATTTCAAACATTTATCCAAAGCTCAGCTTTTGACTTGTGACTGTAATCCTTTTTATGCCACAGTATATCTTTTTTTTTTCCCAAAAAATAATCTTTCTCCACTTGTGTAATCAACTGTTTGACCTTCAGTGACTTTTTCTACATTCACTTGGGAATTGAATTATTCCCATTCTTAAAATATATTTATTCGTATATTCCCTCAAAATGATGCTAAAGTGAGTTCTATTTGGTGGTATGCTTGCGTCTTAGGCATTAAACTGTGATTGCTAAGAGGAGTCAGCTAACAGGATAAATCTGTGTGACTGTAAGTACTCAAAACTGAACTTTTGAGTTCCCAAACAGAAGCCCGCTATTTGCTAGATGTAACTGGTGTGGACTGGTTGTAAATTTTTGTAACAATCTAACAGATGTGGTACATCCCAAGTCTTTCAGTTAATAAAAAGACAAAGACAGAAACATCAAGTGCAAAGTCAAACACCTGTTGTTCTTTTGTACGCAGACTGATTACTTAGGAAAAACTGGAGGCTTAGGATACCAAGTACAGGGGATGGTGCTGAAAAAAGGGTCTCGAAAAGAAGAAATGGTCTTGGAAAGAAGTGGCATCATAAAGGTGGTGGTGAAGACCCTGTTTTCACTCTGGCGGGAGGAAACATCCTGGAAGTGAGGAAACATCACAGAGATGCACAGAGATGAAAGCTGGGAGATCCCCAGGGAGGCGCCCTGACAGGCGATACCCAAGATTCATAACTGTGAGGAGAAGCATGGTATGAGCTTATATCACTTGCTGCTTGACTTTTCCAGCCCTTCCTGTGGAGAAGAGAAGCTGAGTCCTACTGAATGTAGTGTTGTGGGTTAGTAAGTATCTGGTAATCAAGTACCTCTAATCTCATTGGTTTTTAATTAAATCACAGTATCCACATTGACTAGCTGTTTGTCTCTTCTGAGACAAAAATACAGGAGGCAAGAGTCTCTGAGAGTGTAGTATATACAAAATTAGTGAGTAAACTGTCCAGAAATCAGATTTTCAACTGGCAATTTCCATTAGATTTTCAACCATGCTGGTAGATGACCATTTCTTAAAAGAATGAGAGAAAAAAGAATTGGTTTGTCTATGTCAAACATCTGGCATGTGGCAGTATTTTAGATTGCTGTTTAATCTGTTTTTCTGAAGTGAATACCTCCTATATTATTAAATAGAAGGAGACAACTATCTGTATATTCCTAAAATTAGGCACACACTTATGCAAAACCACTCAGGATTTATTCCAAGCCAACTACTTTTCCTTATAGAGTATTTATAGAAATTTAGTAAGTACAGAACTACTGGTTCACTAATCATCTAAAGTCAAGCAGTACTTTTGACTAAATACCATCCTCAATGAAAAAATACAACATATAATGTTTAAAAAAGGACATTTTTTTTTTTTTATTAAGCCTTAAAACTGCTCGGAGGAGAAAAAAAAATGAAAAAATAAACAAAAAAACCTGCAAAATGGAAAAGAACCGGCTAGTGCCATCCATAGAAACACCGGTTTCTCCCTGACAGACTGATCAGAACCTGTCGGAAAAAAAAAGGGGGAGAACAGTGGGAATGAAGTAATTGTCAGTAAGCTTCCCACTCTACTGGAAGTCTGCTATTTTCTGTGGTGTTCCTAATTTTTATGGCATTCCTGTCTTCAATGCTCCTCACCATAAGAATCAAGAAATTGCAGTTTAATGAGTGAAAGGTCTCTTAGATTCACGGTGCTGCATTTCAGCCCAAACGTTGAGATTGTTCCCACTGCATTCAAGTAATGTATGAAGCATTAACTTGCTGTTACGGAAGAGTAATAATGAAAGAAATGTTTTCAAAGATACATGGTTTTTTCCAATACCTGTGTTTTTAATATATTTGTTTGGGGCTCAGTACTCTGATAGTAATGAGGAAACAAAATATTTACCTACATTGCGAATATGACAATTTAATCAGTAAATTTTGAAAAAAATCCAACTCTACATGCAAAACATTACTTTAAATAGTCTCTAGTTTTGTCTTCATAAAATCATAGAATCACATAATGGTTTGGGTTGGGAAAGGACCTTGAAAGGTCATCTAGTCCAATCCACCTTCCATGAGCAGAGGCATCTTTTACTTGATTAGATTACTCAAAACACCATCCCACCTGAACTTGAGCACTTCCAATGATGAGGTATTCACAATCTGTGTCTTCACCACCCTCTTAATAAAAAATATCTTCCTTATATCGAAACTAAACCTACCATCTTTTGTTTTAAAACTGTTATCCCTTGTTCTGTCACTACACACCCAGGCAGAGTCTCTCTCCATCTTTCACATAAGCCACCTATGTATATTGAAAGGCTTCAACAAGGTCTTCCCAGAGCCTTCCCTTCTCTAGGCTGAACAATCTTGCCTTCATAGGAGAGGTATTCCATCCTTCTGGTCATTTCCATGGCCCTTCACTAGACCCTCTCTAACAGCTCTATGTCTTTCCTGGGCTTAGGACCTCTGATCTGGATGCAGTTCTCTAGAATGGGTCTCATGAGAGTGAAGCAGAGGGGCAAAATCACCTCTCTCATCCTGTTGGCCACTCTTTTGATGCAGCCCAGGATATGACTGGTGTTCTGGGCCACAAGCACATATTATTGGCTCATATTAAAATTTTTAATCTAACAGTATTTTCATCTAACAGGTCCTTTTCACCAGAGAGACTCTCAATCCATTCATCCTTCAGCCTGTACTGATACTAGTGACTGCCTCAACCCATCTACAGTTCATTGCACTTGGCCTTGCTGAACTTCATGAATTTCACACAGGTACACTTTTCAAGCTAGTCAAGGTCCCTCTGGATGGCATCCAGAAGGGTTTGTTCATTTCCACTGACTATTATTATTAAAGATATTGAACAATACTGATCCCAGTACAGAGCCATGAGGGACACTACTTGTTAGTCATTTCAATTTGGACATTGAACGATTGACTGCAACTCTTTGGATGTGGCCATCTAGTCTATTCTTTAACTATCAATTTTTTCATTCATCAAACTCATAGTTCTCCAATTTAGAGACAAGACTGTTGTGGGGAACCCTGTCAAAAGCCTTATAGATGTCAAGGTACATGACACCAGCTATACTTACTTTATCCACCAAAACAGCCAAAATTGCAGAAGGTCAGCAGATCATTCAGGCATGATTTTCCCTTGGTGAAATCATGCTGACAGTCTCTAATCATGTCCTTATCTTCCATATGTATTGATATATCGTCCAAGACAATCTGTTCCATGATGTCACTGGACACAGAGGTGAGACTGATTGATTGGTAGTTCCCGGGGTCCTCCTTTTTACCCATTTTTGAAAAAATAGTTGCAATGTTTTCTCTTTTTTCAGTCACTGGGGACTTTGCCTGACTGACATGACTTTTCAAATATGATGGGGAGTGGCTTGGCAATCGCATCAGTCAATTCCCTCGGGATACTGAGATTCATCTCATCAGATCCTGTGGGTTTGCATGTGTTCAGGTTCTTCAGATGCTCTTGAACCCCATCCTCTCCTGCAACGAATGGGTCTTCATTCCCTCAGTCTCTGCTTTGAGATTTGAGGACTTCAGAGGCATAGGAAGAGCAACTACCAGTGTAAACTGAGGCAAAAAGTATTGCTGACTACTTTAAACTTCTTGTTAGTTGCCATCAGATCTGATCTCATTAATCAGGGGGATAGGAGTGTACAATTTCTATTGTCTTTCTTCTCTGATTAATATACATGTAGAAGCCTTTCTTTTTGTCCTTCAAATCCCTTCCCAAATTTAGCTTCAGTTGTGCCTTATCTTTCCTGATCCCATACCTACTCCCAAGCCACATCTCTATATTCTTCCAAGGATGCATGTCACTGCTTTCACTGCCTGCTCATTTCCCTCCTCTGTTTCAGTTTGACCAAGATGCCCTTATGCAGCCAAATACTCAGTATTTGCTTTTGAAAGTGATTCTCTTGCCTTTCTTACACATCGTGTCTTAGTTAGCACCAGGTTAATCTCAGAACACATGCAAGTCATTCCTTCCAGGTGAAACTGCAAAGAAATAGTGAGTGGTAGGAGGGCACACAACAATTCCTACCAGGTGATGTGCATTCAGCCCGTGGAAGAGACCACCTCCAGACTGAAGGAACGCCACCCTCCCCCAACAATTACAGCATCAAATTCAAGTTCTTCCAGTAGCTCCTCCACTCTTCAGCTTCTGTCCCTTAGCACCAGTGTTGTAACATGAGCATGCCTAACCAAATCCCTTAGTGGTAAACTTGCCTTTTATTGGCCTTGTGTTTGCCTCTGTCTCTTCCTTCCCAAGTTCACAATATTGGTTTTTGTTGTATTGTGTATTGATACAGGAAATTATTTCTGACAACAACACCACCAAAGTAATTAAAACAATAGTATAATATTACTTCTATTTATTGTGTCTCCTGTAGATGCTAGAGATCCAGGAGTCCCCTTTATATGGCATAAGGCTCAATATATCTGGGGCATGGACAAGACACTCATATTTTGGATATTGCCAAAAAATGATTACAAAAGAACAAGATGTATAAAATATAGACTGGAGGGGGGAAAAAAAAGGAAAAAAAAGAAGATTACAAAACATCATTATAATCTGCATTTTTTAGAGGGGACACTGAGGCACAGAGATGACAGAAATAGTAACCCAAAGAACCCAAATCATTCACACACACACACACATAGAGTTTTTAAAGGAACAGATTTACAGTATTGTGTATTCCCTAGCAACAGAAACATGGAAAACAGGAAAGAGTTGTTCTCTCAGTATAGGTCTCTGTTGGATTAATATGCTCTCTTAAAACCTGAGATTTCTTTATATCCTTGTACCATCATAGTGAGAGTAACAGGACTATAACATCACACCACACAGACAGAATTAGATGATTAAATTTTGCCTATTAAATTCCATTTCTCTAGTTTCAAGTTTATAGTATCACCAGCTTTGCAACTGGTGTCCTGGATAATAATTGCAGGAAAAACACGACACCAACAAATGTGTCTACAAAAACCCCCAAAGTACTGACAAGGGAAATAGACACCTCGGTTATTACTACTCCTCCCTGTCTCTCAGACATTAAAAAAAAAAAATAAGAGCTAAAACTGACAGATTAAATAGTATATCAAAAATCTACTAAAATACTAGACCATTTTTTAAGATTTCATTTTTAGTTATACGAAAGGAAGAAAATGAAATCTGTGAAGGAAATATGCTTTAAAGTAAAGCTTGATAGGATATGGGTTTTTTAGACAATTTTTTTTTTTTTTTCAGAAATTCTCAATTAATTTAAACATTTCCGTTAAGAACATTGGGTACATAAAAGAAAAAATAATATTTAAAAATTCTTATGGAAATCAGAAAAAGAGACATCCAGAGCAGACCATATGTGTTTGTTACAAATATCTACTTTGGTTAGAGGATATATTTGAAAGCTTGCATTGATTATATTTTAATATAATAACTATGCAAAGTATTGTAGGGAAAACTGAAAGAGTTATTTCCCTATGTTATTCCATCTAACATCCTTCCAGCCAGGGTGCTGGTCCAGCACGGAGAAGTGCAGAATGAAGGAGGGCGAGGACTTGAGTCTTTGCCAACTCAGATTAATATTAATCAATTTTGAACTGTGTAGGACATATTATGGGTTTAAGGGGGAGGAAGGAAAGGAAATCTCTTCTTTCAGGGAAATTCACATCATGTGGAATCATTCACAAATGCTCCCACCAAACACAAGAAAAGCAGAAACTCACTGAAGAATATGAGGAAAAAATATTACTTTCAAATATTTTTATGGATCTGTTAGTCTCTTCCTCTCACTTTTGCCATCTACTCGAAGTTGGAGGTTGTAAACTGTGGTTTAGCCCCAACCTTTGAAATAGCATCTGGAAATGAATAAATTAAAGCAGTCAATCTCTTGCTACTGAGACTGGAGAGGGCATATTTGAAAAAAGTAAACAGGAGAATAACAAGCATCAGACTTGCAACAATCTTGACAGCATACTAAAACTCTGATAGGCAGCCTGTGCAGAGGGGAGAGTACAAAGACAGTTACAAATGGCAAGGTGCACATTTATGAATACCAATAAAATTCCCCTTCTGCTCTATCACGTCTTTAAGGTACTGTTTTCAAATAACCATTTCAGAAGCAGTTTTATAATTGCTTTCACTTTAAATACTTAAATTAAATATATATAAATAAAGTAAGGAACATTTGTCTTGCAGTTTTTTAGAAGCATGACACTTTTTAAAGTAGCATTGCTGATTTATAAGTGATATGACTGATTTTAAGTCGTATCTGTGATTTATAAGTCAGGACTTCACATAGTCTGGGTATTAAGATATGTTTTGTGAAACCTACTTTATTTGTTAAAGAAGACTGATTTACTAGGCAGATTTATTAATCATGGGTTGGAAATATAAACCAAAGTCTTGGTTCAAGTCTTATAAATTAGATGCTTAAATCAAATTCCAATTTATACATAATGGGATTGTTTCAAGAGATGTGAAAATAGTAATATATTCAATCCCACTACTACCTGAAGATAATGATCCTGCTACCACAATTGATTTGGTTATTCACACTGATGAAAAAAATCCTATTGTTAATCAGATGGATACAATTCACAAAGTATTCCATATCAAGAAGTGAGACAGAAAGAAATACTGCCTTTCAGGCAAGAAATGAATAGTCTAACCTGAAATATTGTGATACACAGATTTTTAACTCCTCTTTCAGAGTTTTCAAGTTGCTGAGTCCATGCCCTATCGGGACTGTAGTTACCACTCCAGCAAGAGAGACGGTTTTCATTTGCTGTCATTTGTCTCTTTCTTATTCTGAAAGATAACACAGAAGTGATATTAAATTCCCCGTTTCCAACTTCCACTCCTAATAATTATTCACTTTCTTTTGGAAAGCTTTATACATTCGTATGTCTGTCATGCTGAGAAGTGCCAAGCATCTGAAGGAAAGACATACCAAGTACTTAAAAAGTGCAAACAGCAACGACCAAGATGGTGTGTATTTGAAGATTTTACTTTTTAGTCAAACTCATCTATCTGAAGCAAATTAATAAAATTCTAGAATTACTTTTGTGCCTCATTATGCACAACCATAGCTTGAAATGTTATGTTTAGACAAGCTGAAAGCAATATGGCTGAAAAGTAAATTTTCCAATCAGCTTCCCGAATAATCATTGACTCCAAACATAATAATATATGTAATCAATACATGAAACCTACCATACCAATTTGTCCAAACCACTGTCAGCTAGACTTTTTATTCTTTAGCAGTGTCTTGCTATGTTAACAATGATCTGTTACTTCTTGTTAATTTCCCTAGTTCCAAATATGTTGCTTTCAAGTAAAAAGAAAAATAAAAAAAATCCATCCATGAGCTTGACAGAGAAAGTCTTGAGATGTTTCTGTGAGCTTGTTTTATACTCTCTGCATACAGTTTCTTTCTCACCAACCAGATGGTTCATAAAATCTCATTGGCCTACTTATATCCGTACTAAACAAAAATCTACAATCAGAGTGAAGGTTGTGTGTTGTGCCAAAATCAGAGATAAAAAATTCCTAAAATATTGGGAACCAGATTGCTTTTCACTTTGCTTTGTAGACAGACTTGAAGGATAGAAGGATAAAATGCCTTCTATTGTGACACTTTCCTCAGTACTTTTACCTGTGTAAAACAGAAAAACATGATAGGTAATACCCAGATATTTTGAGTGGCATAGCAGAGTCCTTCTCAATCCATTCTCTTTCAAGACATCCTCAGTGGAGCATACTTTCCTTTTATGTTTCTCTATGTTCTTTCTCCTTTCTCTGCAGAAATCCCAACACATCTGTTTGATAACCCCACCTCCAGCTGAGAGGAAGGTAGTGATGGATTGCAGAATCCTGTTCCACATTCTGCTAGTTTTGGCATTGCCTTCTTCTTGACACTTAGAGTACAGTAATTGCAGGTTACTTTTGTTCCACCATTTCATGGTCTTGTAGTATAAACCAAAATCAAACTAATTTGGTTTGACTTGAACTAGCAGTAAGGCTCTTGAATCATTCTTTTTGGAGACGATCCGTTGAAGTGTACTGAAGCCTCAGTAGTGATACAGGGGTATAGGTGTGAGTATGCCCCTTTAGAAGTTCAGAATTTGTGCGGCAAGTACCTACTTAAGAGGTAAGGCAAAACTTAATCAGACCTGTTTTGTGAAACACATTATGAATGTTTTCAGGAACAGTTGCCTCTGACAGCTGCAAAATAAAAATGGAATTGCTTTTGAAAGAGGACTGCACAATGTGGGACAGCAATTCAGTTCAAGCTATTCAGTTTTCTACTGACTGTAAATAAAAAATCCTTGTACAAGAACTGCCTCAAATATCAGGTTTCTCCATAAATTCCAGCTGTAAACTCCAATACAAAATGAACTCTCATAATCCTTCAGCTTTTAATAGCTCATTTTTTTCAAATGCACAGTTCTTTATTTAAAATTTTCTTAAAACTGGTGATATGTGGAGATGTAGTGGTGACTTCCTGAGTGATTATGAAGAGGTAGAACATTTTACCTGACTGATGCAGAGTTCTGAACTTGTTAGCAGTTTGACAGTCCTCTCAGAGCAGTAAGATTTCCATTGTCATTCTGAAAATAGAGAAAGAAAGTAAAGAAAGCAAGACGAAATGAGAGTGAAGAGTGAATTAATGAAAGGAAAAGAGTAGGAAGGGAGAACATAATATGATCTTTTCCCTCTTTACATAAATGCGGAATTATTCTTTAGCCCCATCAAGGCGTGTAAAGTCAAAGAAGTAAGCGCTATTTTGCAATGATGGCAGTAGGCATACAGAACCCATTTAGGGGGGAAAAAATCACTCCATTTCTCCTCTACAGGTCAGGTAAATATTGAACTTTATTGTGGTTTAGCAATGGGAAAAATGAACTCCATCTCAGCCAGACCCACTACAATATACATATCTCTACAAATGAACCAGTCACTAAGGTTTAGCAGTTAATTACTGGGATTCATTTAACTGTAGTAGTCATGAGAAAGCATAAAACACATTTCTCCTCTCAGAACAAGGTCCACAAAGCCTACCACACTGTTCATGAAGAAAGGGACTGTAAGAGAACAAGGGAAACAGGAGAGGAGATTGCTATCAAGAAGAGAACATCCAAGTTTCTAACAGAGGTAACCCTACTGTTCACTGAATGTACTCATGCTATCACTTTTTTTCATGTATTGACATACAAGAAGGTCACTCTCGGAAAGACCTGGAGTTCCAGATGTACTTAAAAACAACAGTGCAGGAGACAGAATTTTTGTAGTAGAGACATTTCCTCTTTCATCTCTGAAACCTTTAACTTTGTCACTGTTCTAGTTGAAAGGAGTAATGAGTTTGAGGTACTAGTTGTCATGTCATCAAGTTTCTATATTACTGAGGTGAGATACATTTTAATATGAGAAGCAGAGAGAGACTTTATTGCATTTATCATGAGGAAAAACACAAGACAAAATAAATATTAAAACAAACATATAAACCAGACAACTGGTGAATGTGATGTAAATACCTGACAAGACCAATAAGGTAAATCCCAGAGGATAAAAATATAAGAAAAGAAAATGAAGAGAAATTCTGATGGAAGAACACAGTAACAGAAGAATGATATAAGTGGGTAAGGCAAAAACCGGGGAGAAGAAATCAAAATAACAGAAGACTAGTGAGGTAATAGGAAAATAATAAAGTTAGGTACACCAACTGGATATAATAAAACAAATCACTAAAGTAAGGTAAATATTACTCTAAAAGAAATGGAAAACTATGACAGCTGCCGGGAATAAAGGAGAGACTCGAAATAAGACGTATATTGCAATTGTAGCAAACAGATTACTACATGAGGCTTAATGTAGGCAGTGAGAACAAAAGCAGAAACATATTTTGAATTAGATAAATGAAGCTATGAGAGTTTTGACTGATAGACATTTGATTATAAAAGTGAGATGATATCCAAACTTTAGACCAAAAAAAATGATTCAAGAGCAGCTTGAGATTTCTTCAAGTTAGCTCAGTGTTTTCCAAACTGTGATACAGTATGAATATAACAACAAAAAAGAGAATTTGCTTATTTGTAAGATTAGAAAGGAAATAAAACAAAGCATGTGTGATCTGAAGTGTTTACTGAAATATTCTTCTTTATGCTGAGTATGACTCCCACACAGGACTCATAAATACCTACCCTGCTATTGCAGTGGGTTATTTATTTTACGTTACTGTCCAAAGGGGACTCTAAGGTCAAAGCTCTTGTTGCTCCACAGACTATTTACAGGCTTCTGACTGTGTGGGTGGTGAGAGGAGTCCCAAAAGCACTGGTAGACTGGCTGAGCATTCAAGCCAGCTGTAAAGGAGCTTAATAAAACAGGAAAAGTGTATAACCACCATAAGGATACAACCTATGCAAGATAGCGGTTGTACAATTTCATGGTGCCAAGATTCCTAAAATTCATGCTATGTTCTGATGTGATTTAGGGTACTTTCAAATCCCTTCTTGTTTCTAGGGACCTAAGAAAAGGAAATAGCCACAGACAATCAAATGTGGGCAATCACAGCAGTCTTAGCAGAATTCTTGGAGCTCACTCAGCTGAACCTGATCCTTTTCAGTGGGAGAAAAAGGCCAAGAACAAGATCTTTCCTGCAGTCAAGTGGTTTGCCCAAAACATATGCAGTCTTTCTCCTAGTAAGGACTAATCTTTGTCCAAACCTTCCAGGAGAAAGTCAGTTTTAAAGTGACAAAAGGGAAGGACATAATCCTTCAAAGTATCAGAGCTAGCAGGAATGATTTTCACAATTGGAGACTAAGGAAAGATCAAAGTATGAGTTGATGCTTCCTCCTCTTTCTCCTTTATGAGCTACCAAACACAATTGTACAGCAAGCTGCCCACTAATTGTGCTTGCAATGAATACATTCAATAGAATTGTCTGGTTCACTACTTTTTTTGTGTCTTATTTGTCTAATCCAGTAGATAATAAATTTAAACTTGTTCTATACTGTCATCACATAACATGGTGGAATGTAATGCTGAATAAGTACTCAAACCAGACCTTCTGGGCACTGAAGGAGAAAATGAGGCTGCACACACAGAGCTGGATTTTGGGACTTGTCCACCGACACTTTTTGGCATTCCCATTTTATTCATATTCTCTTGTAAACAACACCTGGTATTTTTCTTTTAGTCAACTGGAATTCCCAGGAATGTCCCAAACCAGTGTCCTGTCCCACACATTCACACTCATGTCATGTGGTGGCTGTGTTCAGCCACCAGAGAAAAAAACATGCTTATCATGCAGACTGTTTAAAGTGATTTTCCACTTTGAGAAACAACATTCTCTCTCTCAAAGCACTTAGCCAAGGTCAATCTTCCCTTTTGATTCCAATTAACTAAATGCAGGTGCAGAGTAACTCAGCTTGTTCCCACAAGACCTGATTCTGAGAAAACCCCTAAGAGATCTCAAAGCTGTTTTTGTTTTGTCCAGGGATTTTTTTTCGTGACCTCAGTGCTCCCCAGTTTCAAGCTGTTTTTTACAGAATCACAGAATATGCTGAGTTGGAAGGGACCTACAAGAATCATTGAATCCAACCCTTAGCCCTGCACAGGACCATCCCCAAGAGTCACACCATGTTCCTGAGAGTATCATCCAGATGCTTCTTGAACTCTGTCAGGCTTGGTGCTGTGACCACTTCCCTGGAGAACCTGTTCCAGTGCCCAATCACCCTCTGGATGAAGAAACTTTCTCTAATATCCAACCTAAACCTTCCCTGACACAACTTCAGGCCATTCCATCAGGTTCTCTCATTCCGTTTTTCGTTTAAAAGGTCTTACAAATAACTAAAGGCCTGTTTGCCTCTCTCAATATATGTTGCTTCATACCACTGCTGCTCAAGTAGCTGAGACCAAGACTGCAGGCCCAAAGTATCAAAAGCTGTGCTTCATTGTAGTACCTGGTGCACCTCATCACACAGAGGAAGAGCAGATCCAAGTCAGCTTTGATCCAGAATGCATCAGGAGGTACATGGATTGAGCAACAAACACAGTATCTCTTGTTTTCTTTACATATATGTGTCATTATGTTCAGCTTGCCCCCAGTCATCTTTTGTATCAAAATGGTGTGAAGCTAAGACAAAGAGCTCTTCTTCCTCCTTGTTGTGAGAATATTTCAAAAGTGTAGCAGTTGAGGCACTTACCTAAAATGCAAAATTGGGTACATTTAAGTACCTTCTTCCTCTGGTTTGTAGCAAGGTCTTAACTCTGACTCTCATTTCATGTACTGACGTAATGACTATCAGGTAATCTTCAGTTCCCATCCACCCTCCTGTATGATACACACACACATGCACACATCCTCCAACCAGATAAACTCAGGAAGAACAGTCTTCAGTATGTTCTCTGCCTTAGCTTAGGTAAGCTTACCTGCAAACACAAGTCCATGTATCATCTCTATATTAATATCTTATTAATATTTTGATATATATATATATTTCCTCAAGTCCTGCGCATCTCACTGGAATCATCTTACTGAATTTTAGTTATCTTCAAAGTAGAAATGTATATCTTAATGCATAACTTCAGAGTCTTCTAACCAATGAAGACAAATAGACATTTCTAGGGTTTAATTTATCTCTCTTTTGACATATATCTACACTGTGAATATATACTCACTAGTTCAGATTTTGACAGACATATGGTTTTATGTTTTTTGTTGCTTTCATCCGAACTAAACAAACTCACTTGCATCTTCTGCTTTATAGCTCCGGTTGTGAGCCTGCACCCAATGTGCCAGATTTTTTTTCTCTTTCTTTTTTTCCCCTCTTGGGTACACATCATATTTTGTCTGTCAAAACTGTATGCAGTGAAACCCATAAGTTGGTATTGCTGTTAAGTTATCCCTTTTTTTGGGTTACCATATGCAGGCAAGGTCTAGGTCTTAGCAACTAAACCTATCAAGTGGTTTGGTAATACACTGTGTTATCATCTGGTTTTCATTGCTAATCTGAAGACGTAGTCAAAGAAATTATTTCTAGTGATAATTTTCTTTTACTGTGGATTTTTCATATAGAGAGAAATGGTTTTTGATATAAACTAATGTAATTGAAAACCCAATGTAACTGAAAACCCAGTTAGGCTGCTACTCAGGCAAGACTGTTTACTTTTGGTGTCCTAAAAAAGGAAAAAAATATAAAAGTCGAAAAAGAAACATTTTAGCTGTGCAACAGCACAGGAATTGAATGAATACAGTAAAAACTAAATGAGAATCTCTATCAAGAATTTTCTGTATTCACTTTTAATGTCATTAATAATTTATGCTCTAATACACAATTTTGACTAAACTTATTGTTGTGATATCTAGGTGACTTTCGTTTCTTATGGACTTTATTTAAATCTTTTACGTGAAATCTACTGCAATAGAAATGAAATTGTGTTTTGTCATGAAATAAAAATAATATAGTAATCACATATATTTCTCTTGTTCCCAACTGGAAGGAACACCAAGATTAAGCTCGAAAATCATGTTTGCATTCCCTTCCCCTTCCCCTTCCACTTTCCTTTCCCCTGTCTTTCCTGTCCTCATGCCTGGAGGACATCTTACCAACTAGCTAAGACTTAATACATACAACAAAACTCAACTGTTTTCTTTCCCTTTCAAGCCTCTCTCCTTCCCATTCCCTACCAGTGTTGACAACACCATCCTCCTTCTTGTCACTCAGACTTTTCATTTTCAACGTTTTCCTCTTCCACAGCTCACAGATTCTGACTCTTTTTTATACCATTCATATTTTTGTATAATGTTTCGGGTGCTTGGCCTTTCCTTTTCTGCTGACTCCTTGAGTCTTCTTAACTGCTGAAAAATCTTCTGTTCTGCTACTGAACATGAACCAGCAGCGTGCCCAGGTGGCCAAGAAAGCACTCCAGATCCCGTAACAGAGATTTCCCTGCAGCCTGTGTTGGAGACTAGGATAAGGCAGGCTGTCCACCTGCAGCATGTGGGGGTCCATGATGGAAGAGATATCCACCTGCAGCCAGTGGAGGACCCCACACAGGAGTAGATGGATGGGCCCTCAAGGAAGATGTGATGCCATGGAAAGCCATGCTGGAGCAGGCTCTTGGCAGGACCTTTGGCCCCAGGGAGAGAGGAGCCCGGCTGGAGCAGGTTTGCTGGCAGGACTTGTGACCCCACAGTTTGCTCCTGAATGACTGCACTCTGCAGAAGGGACAAACATAGGAGCAATTAGTGAACTACAGCCCATTGGAGAAGTTCATGGAGAACTGTCTCATGTGGGAGGAATACCACACTGAAGCAGGGGAATAATGATAGGAGTCCTCCCCCCGAGGAGAGAAGCAGAGACAACGTGTGATGAACTGACCACAGCTCACATTCCCTATCCATCTGCACCTCCATGGAGAGGAGCTAGAGGAAATAGTGGATGAAGTTGAGCCTGGGAAGAAGGGAGGGGTGGAGGGGAAAGTGTTTTAAGATTTAGTTTTTATTTCTCATTACCCTACTCTGATTTGATTGGTAGTAAATTAAATTAATTTCTCCAAGTTGAGTCAATTTTGCCTGTGGTGGTAATTGGTGAGTCATTTCTCTGTGTCCTTATTTTGATCCACAAGCCTTTCTTTATACTTTCCTCTGTCCAGCTGGAGGAGAAGAGTCATGGAGAAGCTTTGGTGAGCACCTGGTACGTAGCCAGGGTCAACCCACCACATCTCCATTGTTAGAATTAGCACAGTATATTTCATTTCAGCTCATCTCCTTTTTTTTTTTTTTTTATCTGGAGAAAGTTCAAGTAACTTTATAGAAGATTTTGAAGGCTTCTAGAAAAAGTTTGGGTTTGGTTATTTCTTAAATTTCATCACATATTATATTCTTTGATAAACCCATTGAAAGATAGAATGTTAAGGTAATAATGTAATACATGAGACATGCAGAAATGACTTAAAGAAAAAGCTTCAGAAATAACAGGCACACTTTCTCTTTCTGTTTCTATTTGTATACATGCTATATTTTTACTTCCTGGGCACTTGAGAGTATTCAACACCAATTGCCTAGCTAACACTAGCTCTTTGGTGGTGTCAATGCACATACTAAGGCAAAGCAGGTTTGACTTACAATCAATCAATCTGATTGGCAAATCACATTTAAATAGTCATTATTTGGATATCAATCATGAAATATTCATAAAGAAATAGTAGTGAGGAATAGTATTACTATTTAGAAAATCAACATTTATTTGCACCACTTATTTGCTTTGTAGCCATAGAAATTATTACAGTGTACTTGAATGGACTGGAGATAAATAAGCTGCAAAAATGGAGCAGAATGTAGTATTTGCTGCTGTGAGAAAACTATTGGTTGGTTAACAGACAGTTTCAAACCATGAAAACAAATCCCTAAAGATACTGGAGAAAATTCTATTCTTACTCTATAAAGATTGTGCAGTAAATTAGACATTCTTCCTATCATAAGACATAAAAAAGCTGTTAAAACAATGTTATATGAGTAATAATCTATGAAACCACTTGGAGAAAGACAAAAAAGTCAATATACTCCAGTTAGGGAAATAGAAATCTAAACCATACAGTGTTATCTCCGAGTGCATTTAGACTTGAAAATAGAAAAGGTTTTGCTACTTGAATAGTGATATTTTAGAAGAGGATGGGTGAGGAAACCTAAATTTAAGATTGAGGTTTTGAAGTATATGAAAGTCATTAGATACACCTGCAGGAGACAGGAGTGAAAACTAATAATCATGTTGTCCTACTCAAATATTACTGTATTCCTACATAAGGTTGCTAAACTAAAAGCCAGTCTCCTGTTGGTACAGGGCCTGAGTTTCATGGGAGACACTAAAAATATCTTCTCCAGAAGACTGCTGTTTTCCTTTGTCTCCTTTGCTTGAGGGATCAGTCTTCCCTATTTCTGTGGGGTGGAGAGACACAGAAAATTCCAGTCTTGTGTCATGGTGTTAATCTGACAATTGCAGATGATCATGAACTCTGATTCAGTATCAGCATTACCACTGCTTTTCTAAGGGCTTGGTCAGTTGTGACCATAACAAACACAACGAGAAAGAATTCTCCCATGTTTGAGGTGCCAAATTCATTATAGACACTACTATAGCCTATTATTCTGATAGTGATAGCATTTACTTTGTGTCCAATTCAATAATGAATCACCTTAGTTAAAATAGGAATATTCTGAAGAGTGAACATCATGATGAACTTTATTGGATCCCCTCGTTACTGAGGGAAGCTGCAATGGTCCAGTTTCCCACTATGCCAATGGTAGTTAAGGAAAGAACAGTCTCTGTCTTATATTCTAGTAGGATTCTATCTTATATTCTTGGGTCTACCAAGCTGATAGGGAAATCCACACTATTCTTTGCCTTTGTTTTTTGTATAATTATATTCTATATTTTCTTCTCTTTATTTCAGTAAAAATAGAGTATTACAGAAACTTTTAGTGTCACATGTGGGTTGGGAAGCTTAATTAATATGATTTTATATTTCTTCATTAAAGAGGGTGTAGAAATATAAATTATTAAATATACATTACACTTGAAAGGCAAGCACTTATTTATTTTAAATGTATACTGATGTTTTATGTCACACATAAGCACTTAAAATGACTTTGCCAAGTGCTGAAAGGCATGCAAAAGTAACTGCTCAATGCCTGGAACTGATTAAAAAAATCTGGTAAATATAAGTTGAAATGTTTTATCAGACACAGTAAGCACCAAAAAGCAACTCACCTCTGCCCCAATAGTAATAAAGAAGAAAAAAGCCACTGTAACTGTTCCCAGAATAATAAAAATTGCAAATGTATGTCCTTTAGGAAGTTTCTCATTTGGAACTGTAGGTGTTCATATGAATATATACTTGCAAGTAAACATGCACCAAATTTACTGAAATATCCTCTTTTACTCTGGACTCTGTTAAGGAAGGCATATATTTCAAACACCATTTCCCTCCTTCTTGCAGAGACCATAGCTTGGAGCAAAGTCATAAAAAAGAAACCCAAACCCACTTTTTTAATGCAGAAAGACAGTAGAACTAAATATTCTCATCTCTACTTTTAGAGAAAGCAAAAACAGAGCTTGAGATAACTTCAGAAATTATAGTAGTATTCTAGATACAGAGGGCAAGTGATAAAAATACTTCTTGTTAGAGGCAAAAAATGCGTAGTGTACCAGGACAACTGAAAACTTAGTCATGTCTGAAGTCCAAAGTCTTTAACTATGATTTCTACAATATGTTTATGTCTCTAATATTTTTCTCTGAGTTCCATTTATAGAAAAAAGATATTTTTGAATATGATTTATCTGCCTTTTTTTTTTTTTTAATGTGAAGAAAAGCTCATCTACACACCCACAAAGAAGCTCAGAGACAGCTGAAGGATAAAAAATACTGTCCCACACAGCTACACCGCTGGAGTCATCAGGGCATCAGAGGCTCACCTCCACAAATCCAGAGGACCATAATGACACGTGACAAAAACAGGTGGAGGGAAGCCAAATTATGGGCTGAGGAGAAGGGATATTCTGACCAGGCCCCATCCAGGGCTGTTCCAGAATAACCTCAGTCCCAGCATCCAGACATGAAACCCATCAAGATAAGTCATCAGGGGCAGCTCTCCAGAGCACCTGTTCAAAGGGGGTTACTGATCTCTGCTGTATGGGACATTACGGGAAGTCTGGAGAAAGCGTTTCAAGATTACAGAAAACATGATGGGAAAGAACCAGGAAAAAGAGAGGTCTAGGTGAATTTGGGTATATCAAGGGTGGGAAAATGGATAAGGGTATAGAAAGGGCTAGTTATGGAAAGCCAGTTTCTAGCAGATACACTTGTGGGGCCATGCCTTGGGCCTGATCAGCACAGTCTGTCCTATCTCTGCATTAACCTCAATTTCTCACTCTTTCCTTGTGGGTGTGTGTGTGGTCTGGGAGCAGTGGGTACTGACCGGCTGCTACAGAGCTCCATGTGCCTGTGTCTGCATGTGTGACTGAGGAGATCTGCACCAGCACCTGGAGTGGGGCAGTGGACTCGAAAGCCCTGAGGTGCATAAACTGTGTACTTCTGGGGGAAGATTTCTCTTTATTTCCAGGGGCTTTTTTGGTGTTGGTTTTATTTTGTTTTGTTTTGGAGAGCTTGTTTAGTAGCAGTTTTTATCTGCCATTTAGATATTTCCACCACAGAAGTGGAAAAGACTATGAATAAATTGGTTTGAGATTTAATGCAAATAAAAATTGTCTAATTTTGCTTCTAGGCTGCCTGTGACAGAAGAATTTACAGAAATTTTAAAATTTGGAAAAAAACCAGCACCTTAGAGTTCACTGAAGAGAATACTGCACAGGTCACAACTGGTAGTTTGATTGTCTACTTCATACTCTTCAGAGTGCCAATTCTTTGATAGTAATTTTTTTCCTATGATGTTAGTACTAGTCAAGTGATCTTCATAATAGCTTATCAGACCTGAATGCAATTTAATCATGAAAGAAATTTCACAATACATGGCAACACTGTGGCTTGCAAATATTTTTATGTAGTTGTCTTGGTTTAAGAATGGTATTTCCCAATTTGGTGTTCCCATCAAAACACCCTGGACCACACGCCTCTCACACACTTCCTCCCCTCCTCCCCCTGCAGTAGGACGGAGAGGAGAATTGGAGTCATAAAAAGATACAGTTCATGGGTTGAGATAAGAAAAAATTTCTAGAAACAGCAACAAAATAAGCAAATGAACAAGAATACTAATAACAGAGATAGACAAGATAGACAAACAACTCATTTCTATGCGATTACTCACCATGCAGAATCCAACACTACCCCACCATACTCTCTGGTAGAATGAAAGGACCCAAGGGAATGGCCTGAAGTTGTGTCAGAAGAGGTTTAGGTTGGATGTTAGAAAAAGATTCTTCACCCAGAAGGTAGTGGACACTGGTACATGCTCGCTAGAGAAGTGGTCACAGCACCAAACCTGACAGAGTTCAAGAAGTGTTTGGATGATACTTTTAGGCACATGGTGTGACTCTTGGGAATGGTCTTCTGAAGGGCCAGGAATTGGACTTGATGATCATTATGAGTCCCTTCCAACTTGGCATATTCTGTGATTCTGTAATTCTGTGAACTATATCTTGTGCTCAGAGCCCTATGCAACCTGACTTTGAAAGTTTCTAGTGTTGAGGCAATTACATATACCTCATATATGATACACATATATATATACACATATACATATATGTCAACAGGTCAACCTGTTCCAATGTAAAATATTTCTTATATATATATATAGTCCAAATATATCCTAGTTTATTTTAAAACCATTACCCCTACTCCTATAACAATAGACCCTCATAAAATCCACCCCCATCTTTCATATAGGCTCCCTTCAAGTACTGAAAGACTGCTGTATAATTCTCTGGAACCTTCTCTTCTCCAGGCTTAATGACCTCAACTCTCTCAGTCTTTTTTCATGGGAGAGGTGCTCTAACACTTCGATCATCTTTGTGGTCCTCATCTAGACCTGCTACAACAGGTTCATGTCTTTTCCATACTGGGGAGCCCGGAGTTGGAAGCATTACTCCAGGCTGGGGCTCATGCGAGTGGAGTACAGGGGAAGAATCATCTCCCTCAACTTGCTGTCCATGCTGCTTTTGAGGCATCCCAGGATACGATTAGTTTTCTGGGTTGCGGGTGTACAATGCCAGCTTGAGTCCAGCTTTTCATCCAAGAGTATCCCCAAGTCCTCAGTAGGGCTACTCTCAATCTGTTCATCCCTCAGCCTGTATTTGTGACTAGCCTCCAGATGGATTTCTAGACACTGATCACCATCTTTTCTATTGTATGTGATCTTCTTCTACCTTCCATCCTTGCAAAGTCCTTCTGTCCTGTGTTCAAAATTTGGAGCTCAGTAAGTAACCAACTGTTAACAGGATTCCAGAGGAACACTTAAATGTCACCATTATCAAAATCATTATTAGCATTAACATGATCACATTTAATAATGGTGTTCTATTTAAAATACATCAGTAAAAGGGCAGTAAATCATCTATAGAAACATGAAATACAAAGTGCCTTTTGGAAAAGCTTAGTAATATCTTTTAAGAGATCCAGCCCTGACAGAGACGATCAGGGATTATGTTTGCTAATCACATCATGTCTCTGAGTTTAGCTGTCCTTATCAGTGATCTCAGGAAATAATACTTACCTTTTACTTGTTAGGCATAGATCTCACAAGAAATCATTCATTAGTCACTGGAAAGTGATTTTACATTCATGAAGTAAAATTATGAAGTGATTAAGGAAAAAAACCCCTTGGTCATGAGTGTAGTTAAACAGTGCAGAATATAGAAGCAGCTTTTCCCTTGTTTTGGAGGACCTTAAATTCTGCCAAGGGGTTTAAATATACATTTACAAAATGCAGTTCTCACTCTGTCTCATTTCTAAGCAGTGCTGCTTTATGTGCTTGTCCAATTGACTTGGGAGGACAGGAGGGCAATGTCACAGCAAAACCTTTCAATGTTTTGGTCTGGTAGAAAACAATTGTAAGTGACGCTGTATCAGGAGCAGACAGAAGCCAAAGGAAACTGAGTTTTCTCTGTCTTTAGAGGGATGCAGTACTCTGAATCAGATTAGAACCATGACTTCAGTGCAGCAATTGACATGTGGAAGCATAAGAAAAGTTTGGATGGTACTGCAGTGAGAACCCTCAGAAGCTAGATGTCAAGATCAGCACTGACAGTCGCACAGCTTTCTGATCTTTGCAAATTAGTAATTTACAAATATAGGTCAGACTTGTAGAAGAAAGAACTTTCTCCTTCCTTCTGGGTCAATCTCGTAGAAAGAACAGTTTAAGCATAATGCTATTCTGTTTGTTAAGTTATGTATTATTTATCAGTAATAAATTAGGAATTTTAAACTCAGCTACACTTAAAACTCTTCAATACCAGTCACACTTAACACATGTATCTGGAGAAAATTATATTTATAAAATCAGATTTAATAATGTTGCTGCAAGAGTAAGGACAGGGTGTAACAACTGAAATGAATTAAAAATGTTCATGTATTATTAATACTGAATATATAATGCCTATCAAGAAAGGAACTGCAATAGTTTAATAAGATACTATTCTATGGATATTGATGTGTCAATAAATCTCAAGTGATTGGTATATTCATTCATACCTCATGCAAGATTTACTGCTGTTTAATTCCAAGCAATATGAGACACCTATCTGGAAAAAGAGGCAAACTTTTAATAATATCTTCTCATTTGCTTATTTTTATTATAATATATACAGTAATACTTTTGTAGGAAATGGTTTGTTGCTCAGACTGAAATGTTGTTCATAGTTTATTAAAGATTTATTGCTGTTTCATCCCAGAGGAACACTTGCATGATATGCATTATAGAATTCTACAGAGTGTGAAATAACAACAAAGAATAACCCTATTCATTAATATGTTATTGTGTGATTTTATAATATGACACTAACTATAGGAACTGGCATTTATCCACTGAAAATGGGATAAATGCTTTTCATATTTTACTAAATTTTCTGGGGAATTTCATTGCTAAGCATTGTTGAGTCTGGCACTACTGGCTGAAGATGCTTTATGACTATTTATTCTGGATAGAGTACCAAAGCAGCAGGGTGGTTAATGGCACACAAGATAATCTGGTTTGCCTGTAGTCCTCTAACATGACTGCATGGATGACATTCATAGGAAAATTGTCATTATGCAGGAGAAGAAAGGATAAAACTAGGAAAGAGGAGATCTAAGTAAATTTGTTTCATTTGCAAATGTTGAAATGCAACTGAAAGACAAGATTCTGATACAGTGCACTAATAGAAATGAAGGTGTCCGAATCTGCAGCCTGTGTTCATGGGCTTTCGGGATGCAGTAGTATGACACAAAGTTTTTTCTGGGTTCTGAAAAGAAAGTCTATGATTGGTACAGCTGTGAAATGAGAGGCCCTTATACTGAAATGTGCTTTTCATAGTATATTATATGTAACAGGTAGTTTTGTAAATATATGCAAAGTGAGCATAAAATGCTGGCATTCTGCTGTGGTTATATTTTAAATCTTCTTTTCATTAAGTTTTTAAACACAAAAAATATGTGTACCAGGTATAAGTTAGGAAAAAATCACACTTCTAGTTTTTCACTTCATATTTTATTAAACATGCCAGATAAAGTTCTTCCCTGCTCACTGTTGCCTTATTTGAATGTCTGCCTACACAGAAGGGTATGCAGCATTTCTGTATGCATAAGATCCAAAGGAAGAATTAATATATCCCTAGATACCTTTTTGACTGTGAGAAAACTTAGTGTCCTTCAGTGACAAAAAATAATGTTTGCCCTTCACTTTCTTTTTGTAACCCATTTTAGATACGAACCTTTGTAGGTTTATGCAGATTTAATGCTTCTTCTCAGCTATCATGTATTAATTTCCAAAACATTTAGCAATTCAGTTTTCTAGCAGATCTCAGTATATTCTGAAGACTCAAGCTTAAAAAAAAAAAGCATAGAAGAATTCTAAGCATCAAAAGTTAAGACTGAAAAAAGCAATTTTACACAGTTTAGCAGTCTATAAAAATACGAGTAAGCAGATATCGTAAATCACTAGTAGGATACTGAAACTTTTTAGAACATAATGTAACTAGGCTAAAAAGTACCGCAGATACAACTCCTAGCAAATCTTTCAAAACAACTTCAATTAATCTTAATTTTTACGGTAACATTTATCAGAATTAACGCACGAAAGATTATATATGTGAGCTATTTATATGATAATGAAATTGTATAAAATCTGCAGTGTGCACGAATCAAGCATTTATATTTGCTTCTTTTCTTACTGTGTTTATTTTGCAATATTGTAATTTATTTTCATATGCCATTTTTATGAATTAGGAAAAGCAATCTGTGGAAGTTTTTATCCATAAAAGGGTCCATAACATTAAGACTTTTATAGTTCCCAGTGTAACCACACATCAGCTGTGTCAGTTTAGGTAAGTTATAATCTACTTTGCGGGGTTTTTTTTCATCTGTAAAATGGGCAGTTTACTTTTGTCCCCATCTATTGCATCTGAGAGATATTATGAGGATAAAAGATTCATAATGGCTTTATAATTTTCAGACATGTTGTCAAGGACTATATATAAGTAGGATTAGATAGGTAAAGCACTATTTTATATATCTTATTTTTCACTTTAAAATACTGCATACGTTATCCTAGGTGAAAACACCTCTATTTTAAGATAATGTCCAGAACAAATTCCATATTCATTAACTAGGCAGTTGGTAAACCCTGCTGGTGAGAAATTAGGCAATCAGAAACTTCCCTAGTGTTGTTAATTTTAATGTTATTATTATTCTGCTGCTGTTTTCTTCATGAGAAAAAAGAAACACAACAAACTGAAGACTTAATTGTCTTGGATAGTGCCGGTCATCAGGCAGTACCCCCATGCATGAGAACAGATTCTTTGTCCCTCTTTTTCCTGTTTTGCTTTTGTTGCTTCATTTTCCATATCATGTTTGCAAAGTCATGGAGAAAATGGCTAGTGAAAGAGATGAGGTAAAAAACCAGGCTAGATATCAGACCTTTTTACCTTTCTAGAGACTAGCAAAGAATGACCTCCATACTGTCCCAGAAGTGTCTCTCTTGTAGGCTAATCAGACAGCATCATACTAACACCAATGTGGAGAACATTTAAAGCAGCAAAGAATTCAAAATGAGAACACTTCTTTTTCTCTTGTACGTATTTATGCAATATTTGCCTCAGTTGCCCTCCCAACAAATCACCTTCTTTTTCCCCTGTGCTCCTCTCCAAATTCTTAGATAGTCATAGCAACGTCAAAAGCAGTTTCTGAGCTACTCCTTCCAAAATAGAAGAATGAACAGAGTGGAAATATTTAAATACACTGTTGCTGTTTGGTTCTTTCTCCATTATATCCAGATGCCTATGTGTTTTTGTAGAATTCCATTGTAAAAAATACTAGTTAATCAAGTTGGTCATACTGTTGTTACATAAATGCATTTGATCCAAGCAATCTGGAATAAAACACAATAATTTCTTTACAACTGAAGTTAGGAGGACACTTGTCAAGTGCTAGTAACATCCCAGAACCACTGAAGAAAATAAAAAAAAAGATTTCATGGGATTAAATGGTTGCAAATAAGTAGTTCATTTTTAATAGCCATGTTTGTTTAGGCTTGGAATAAAGTACTAAGAGAAGTACAAATTCTTTACTTTTGAAGTGGAGCTAATGTCTCTGAAACATACAGTAAGTTAAGCACCTATCAAACTGAGAGTGTTCCCTGCTTCTTCAAGAACTTGTACATTCAGTGATATTAGATTTTTTTCCCTAATTTCTAATTAAAATTTGTTTAACTAATACTACTTGTTCAAGCAAGGGCATTGTGTTAGAAAGGAAAGGTTTTTTTTACAAAAAATTAATAACTGGTTTTTAATTATTGCTAAAATGATTTGAAAATGCTAATAATTATATCAGAAAAAAGAGATGGAGCTTTGCTTTCTTGGGACAGGCTTCAATTTTCAGTTCTTCATGGTGGCAACAGAGATTTCTTTGCGAATCGTACAATGCATTCCCTATTAAGAAAATTATTAGGAGAATTATTCCCTAGATTCTTTTGGCTTCACTGCCAAAAGACACTTACTGACAAAAACACCCCACATCCTAATATAAAGAAGATGATTTATTTTGGGGTACTGCAGACAAAGTGTCCTATGACTATTGGACCACTATTTGACTACTCAATACAAGGTTTATTCTCAGTGCTCAAGCAAATTTTTTAGTTTTCTTAATTATTGATTACTTGACAAAATCTAATTTGTTCATGGCTGACAAATATAAAATCTTAGGGGGCACAAATCCTTTACTTCAGATACTTAAGATGCTTACAGTCTTAAAATTTTAAACTTTATAATCCTTCTCACACAATTTTTAACTGAGGAAAAGTATTACCTATAATAACATTTAGAAATATGGTATTGAAGATTCAAAGTAGTGTGATAAGTCTTTTCACTCTACCAACCTCCAAACTTTTGTTTGTCAAGACCATGTGTTTGAGACAGGTATTTTGTACATTTATCCTGGTCTAAAATTAGAGTAGAGATAAACATAATATTCTTACTTTAGGCAGTGTCCTAACGCTGAAGTGACTACATAATCTAAAATACTGAAATTTAAGAATTTTTCTTTTCGCTAGCACTTGGCAATGGAGTATCCTCATAAATAAAAGCATAAAAACCCCTCAATAGAATGACATATATGTATCGTATGTAACATGTATATTCTGTTTAAGCTTTTGGTTGGTTTTCTTAGTATTTGTGTGAAACTCATGTAAAATGAATGAAGATAATGTAAAATATATAATTTAGTGTCTGCAGGAGATTATCAAAGTCACAGTCACCATTGTGTTTCAGACATTCTCATTCCCATCAAATATATTTACAAAAAATATATATAGCTTATTCTAATACCATACTGAATTGAAGGCTTATGACTTGATGACAACTTGTTGAATTCACTGTATCATAAAAGCATTTTATATTTATGTCTTCTATGGAGATGATTTTGAAAGTTCTTTAAATTTCTTCGGTCCCTTCTAAGACACTTTGGACAGGTTGTTTCTAAGTACCTGTTTTAATCTATTAAATTTAATGACATTATTCCAGTTTTATATTGGTGTCAGGTTTCAGCCTGGAATTGATTTTGTCTTTTTTTAAAGTATTGGCTTATTCCTTGGTCCCTGACACGTTTAATCACAGGTCAACTCTACCAGAAACTGCTAGTAAGAAAAAAGAAAATGCTTTCCTCCAAATTTTGCAAATTTAAACCTGATACTCTTCAAGTATTCATCTTGAATTAAATAGAGCTAAACCTAATGTGAAAGATTTGTAGACTACAAGCTTAGAATTTTACAGAATTAAACAAGCACAAACCAAAATTATCTTATGCTACTACCATAACTGGACTATCAGCTTCTCTGTATTAAACTCTCATTGAAACTATTTCATTGCTTTTTGTCAAGACCAAGAAATAGTGAACGGTGTTCCTGGGAGACTGAAAATTTGAATATTTATGAATATGGGAACAATTATTAAGATAAAAGCATCTCTTTGCTGATCATAGAGTGCTCTCTTCGGGTAAAATAATAAAACAAAATAATGTTGCAACATAAAAAAGTCAGAGCTTGCTGAAGGTCAGCAAATGGGCTTCAGGCATTGAATTTCATGGTCACATCTGTCCACGGGGCAGACAACTTCAAACAGAATTGCAAAAGGCAGATACTCTACCATGGGGCATATGTATAATAATACCGCACATATTCACTGATATTCATTAATTTTTCCATAGTTTTTTAAGAGTGAAATATTAATCAATTTTATGTAATGATGGTATGATATCTTAATATTCATGGGAATCCATGGGTAAATATTTGAATCTTGTTCAGAAAAATTATTCTAAAATTACAAGTTAAAAATGTCTATGACTTATCCGGCCCACATACCTTCATCCACTTGAAAAAAAGAGAAACTGTTCTAGTTTTGCTCTAGTATTTTCATAGGCCAAGTAACCATGACTGGGCTGTTGTACATATTTAATTTTAAATTTTCACTCCCACACTACTTCAGTACATAATGAATACACAAAACTGTACCACAGTGAGTATCACTCTCTTACTGGTGAGGAGAGTCTCACACAAAGACTTTCCCAAAAATAATGCATTATTGATATTTTAAAGAGCTAAATTTTGGACCCCATTTTATTTTGCTTTTAGAATTATGTATAGAAAATTCTGTGGAGTTCATGGTTATTTCCAGTAAGTGCAGTTTGACTTCTTCTGAACACATACTATTATCTAGTGGTTCTCTCTTTTTTTTTTTTTTTTTAAATCTGTTCCTGCTCATTCTATTATCACTGTTATTACATTAGATCCTGTAAAATTGTTTTGGAGTTTATATTCGTTCAGGAAACTTCTGGATGTACATACAGACTGGGGAATGAGATGCTGGAAAGTAGTATAGCCAGTCTTCGTGAGCGAAGATTTGGGAAAGGTCTTTACCCTTCGAACCTGTGCAATAGATTTTTTAGGTGAGACACAGTGAGCACTGAACTGAGCCCACCCTTTAATCCTAAGGTTCATCTACCAGGGCTGAGGAAGCTTGGACAGTGGCAGTGAGGTCCTCAGGACGTAGGTTTGTTTAGAGTGACCTTCTCTTAGATGGATGGCCTTACAGGGCTGACAAACTCCATCTGCCCGGGGGAGTTTCCCTGACCAGGAATCAAACCCAGGTCACAGTGGTGGGAGCGCCGCATCCTAACCACTAGACCACCAGAGGTCTGGAAAGTAGTGCCACAGCAAGGGACCTAGAGGTCCTGGTCGATGGCAAGTTGAATATCAGTCAGCAGTGCCCTGGCAGCCAGGACGGCCAACCACATCCTGGGGGGCATCGGGCAAAGCATCACCAGCCAGTGGAAGGAGGGAATTGTACCACTCTGGTCTGCACTGGTGCAGCCTCATCTTGAATACTGTGTGCGATGTTGGATACCACAATATAAGAAAGATATTAAGCTCTTAGAGGGTGTCCAAAGGGGGGCAACAAAGATGGTGAAGGGCCTTGAGGGGAAGCTGTATGAGGAGCAGCTGAGGTCACTTGGTCTGTTCATCCTGGAGAAGAGGAGCCTGAGGGGAGACCTCATTGCAGTCTACAACTTCCTCTTGAGGGGAAGAGGAGGATCAGGCACTGATCTCTTCTCTCTGCTGACCAGAGACAGACCCAAAGGAATGGCCTGAAATTGTTTCAGGGGAGACTTACGCTGGATATCAGAGAGAGATTCTTCATCCACAGACTGGTTGGGCACGGGAACAGGCTCCCCCAGGAAGTGGTCACAACACCAAATCTGACAGAGTTTTAGGAGAATTTGGACAATACTCTTGGGCACATGGTGTGACTATTGGAGATGGTCCTGTGCAGGGCTAAGGGTTGGACTCGATACTTGTAGATCCCTTCCAACTCAGCATATTCTGTGATTCTGTGAAGTTGAGTATGTGCAAAAACTGTCCTCAGATCATTTGCCTTCATCTCCTGCCTCCTGAAACAATGGATACACGAAGGTGAGAGGCTGTTCTGCATTCTGTTGATTATCGCAGTTTCCACATTCTATGTGAGAATTCGTCCTGGACACTTTATTATTAACTATTCTGTGGAGAATTATAGTGCCAGCCAATACATTAACCAAGTGTGTTTCAGACAATAATGTATGTATTTTCACAGTATACCTACAAAATATCTATCTGCATTATCCCATCTTAAAAATGGGTAGTTGAAGCAGAGAAAGGCAAAAGGTTTCTAATTTGGGATACTTAATTGGGTTGTTGACAACACGCTTTTTTTGAATCTTTCATAGATTAACAGAATCATAGACTGGTCTGAGTTGGAAGTGGCACATAAGGATCATTGAAGTCCAACACCTAACACAGCACAGGACCATCCCCTAGAGTCACACCATGTGCCCAAGAGTATTGTCCAAACACTTCTTGAACTCTGTCAGGCTTGCTGCTGTGACCACTTCCCTGGGGAGACCATTCTAATGCCTAACTACTCTCTGGATGAAAAATCTTTTCCTAATATCCAACATAAATCTCCCCTGAAGCATCTTCATGCCATTCCCTGAGGTCATGTCACTGGTCAGCAGGGAGAAGAGATCAGTGCCCCTCTGCTTCTCCTCTGTACTTTACTACAGTTCATCTTGTTGTGTTCTAAGTACAGCAGTTGTGGACTTGAGTTGTTGTTACATGAACTCAGCAAACATCAGTTTTGCGGATCATCCCCTGCTGGTTCCCCTGGTAACATGTGAACTGTAAGGTAATGTTGCTGGGTTTTTTTCTATGTAATTGCTTGATTTGGTCCTTGTGGAAGAAGAGTTGACATAGCAATAGAAAAAAAATGCTAACATGAACAAACAACATAATTTAAAAGCTTTCTGAACAAATGTTTTCTTCCATTTCCATTCTGCCTGTTGTGTTGATGGATTATTCTTTTTATCAGAAAGCAAAATATTCCATTATAAGCCATTAGAAGTATTTTATAAATACACTGTGAAAACAGTTGATATGCTAAATTCATCAGTCATAAATGCATACCCAACCAGCCGGAAATAAAATAACACTAAATAAAAAAGGTGATAAATAGCTAAGAAGTTCTCAATCATAACTTTTCTGTAATTTTTCTTTTAGTCTCTTTTCTGTATTGATGTTATTAGAGCTGCTGTTACCAAACCAGGCAAGTTATTATTTCTCTCTCCCGCTCAGTTTTTTTTACTCTTCCTTTAATTCATATCTCATGTAGACCCAGTAAGATAGAATTGTCCTGTATACCTACTGATATTAATTAGAAAATTCTGACTAATTCATTCAGTCAAGCTTTCACTTCACATTCTGGGCTTTCCATTCACAGTTCTTACAATCCCCTGTATGTTCTCCATGCTGTTGAATAGACTCATGATGCCCATTCAGTGGAGGAGACAGAGGAGAAAAGAGGGTTCAGAGAAGGAGGAGAAATGGACGTTCCTACGTTCCGGTAGGAATGTTTGATTTTTGTTGTTTATCTTTTTTTCTCTGCTCAGTTTTCTTGAAGAGGTGACTCATGAGTAAAAGTAAGCATTAGCATTTTACTCTTCTCATGATCAAACTGCAAAAAAAAATGTGCATAATCTCCTACATAAGAGAATCAATGCTCCATAGAGGATAAGTGTGATGACTTGCAACTTCAAGCAAAAATGTTTGAGAAGTTGACATAAACAATGTACAAGAAATATAAGAACTTCCTTTTCCAGGCAAAGATGGAACTTCGCAGTCAAGAGGAGTTGTGTTTTTAAGAAGGTTATGAAACCTTTTATTCTGAAATATTTGCTTAGAATTAAAAGAGAATTGTTATCTCTTTTTCACTTGCTAGTGGTGTCCTAGTTTGTCCAAAGGGTTTTGATTCAATATAAAAAGATTTAGAGATTACACAAAACCCAGCAGCAACATCTAGTCACCGTCATCCAGATGCATACATGTGGCTTCTCAGATATTCTCTATGCATATTCTCTTTCCTTAGGAGCATAATATTTCTCAGGAAGATCATCTCTGTTGTACACTCGTTGGTGTAAGATTCTGGTGAATAGAGACCACAAGTCAGTGTATCCTAGGTTTTAAGTTCCACAACAAAATGTTTAATTGGATGAGGCAGAAAAGAGACCTTATTTCCTTGCAGTAATGATTACACCAGCTGCTATGTCCCTCAGCTATTTATATAACCCATTAAGTTCTGAACACAGAACTTCTTTACCTTTTGAAAGATTTAAAAGATACAGGCGAACTGCTTTCTGCCTCATCTTGGCAAACAGGCAAACTGGTAGATAGAACGGCAACAGCCTGAGATAGACTTGCCCAGTTACAGCTTAAGCATCTGGTAGTCTGCATTTCATGTGAAAGGATCACTTATGAGAATTGTATGCCACTGAAAATCATATAGTATTCTTGACATGTTCATTTAACAATTTCATTGCAGTATTTTAGGGAGAGAGAAAGTAATTTGAAAGTCTGCCTTTCTGTGATCTTCATCAACAATGTATGAAAGAGACTTATCAGCCTTGTCTGACACTTATATGATAAATGAGTAGCTCAAGCATTAATATATTTGTAAATAATTTTGTTTTAGTGTGGCCAGTTGATATATGCAAAACTACTTTAAAATATAATTCAATGTTTTTTGCATTGGATCTCCTAGAGTTTCTTCTTTATTTTTAACCGTATGTCAAAAGATCAATACATTTAAATAAAATATTCTGCACATGCTGCCTCTTCCTATTACACTGAGCAATACATTAAAGTTGCTATGAGTTGCTGATCCATCCTGTAGGAGAACAAATTCTTCCCTAAGCAATATGATTACGTTTTTCTTATTTATGATCCAAACCATCTGTCAGTTTAAAACTATGGAGCTAAGTCAGCAATAAAATGATAAAAATGTATACTTACTTCTATATCTGTTTAACAAGGCCATAACACTATTAAATGCTTTAAAGCTGTTTTACTTTTGGTGTAAGACCCACTGATTTTAGAAAAAGAATAACTAAGTTATATGTATTGCAGATCAGCTCATAAATATTCAACACAGAAGGAGAACAAGGAGGAAAGGTAATAATTGCAATTATTTTTGTAAGCTTTTCAGTTATTAATTTTAAATTGGTTAGAGTCAAAAACTGAGCATCAAAGTAAGAGCAGAAATGAGAAAGAGAAGGAAGGATATAAAGGTTTATGAAGATATGTAGAAAAAATGTGATGGAGAGAAAATACAAAAGAGCACACAGAGGACAAGAACACAGGATTTTGGGATAAGGGGAATTTCCTGCTGACTGAGAACAGCAAGCTCTCCTATAGGACTATTCTCCTATAGGATTCCTGTAAGATTAACGTATGTCAATGAATGTTTCATTCCTCCTATGAGGAGAGGCCGAGGGAGCTGGGGCTGTTCAGCCTGGAGAAGAGGAGGCTCAGGGGAGACCTCATCACTCTCTACAACTACCTGAAAGGAGGTCGTAGCCAGGTGTGGGTTGGTCTCTTCTTCCAGGCAGCTATCAGTAAGACAAGAGGGCATGGTCTCAAGTTGTACCAGAGGATGTTTAGGTTAGATATTAGAAAGAATTTCTTTACAGTGAGAGTAATCAGGCATTGGAATGGGCTGCCCAGGGAAGTGGTGTATTCTCCGTCCCTGGAGGTTTTTAAGATGAGACTGGATGTGGCACTTAGTGCCATGGTCTAGTAACCGCAGTGGTAGTGGATCAGAGGTTGGACTTGATGATCTCGAAGGTCCCTTCCAACCCAGATGATTCTATGATTCTATGATTCTATGATTCTATGATTTAGTACATTTCTTTTAATGGAGGTAATGTTGACACTGCTCTGTATAATCACCCTGTCATATGAAATATGCAAACTCTGAAGCCAGATCAGTACTTTTCTTTAGCAGAAAAAGGTGCAAACTAAACTGATACAGAACAGTTATGGTGCTCAAACTGGGCTCTTTTAAGCCCACTGAAAGCCTGAGAGAAGGTTAACAGACGTGAGTTGATAACTATATCATAAAATATTTCAGAAACATGTGTAAAAACTAATTCATTATTAAATACAAACAAGAACATGAAATAGAATATCTTGTGAATACATATATTTTTGTTATATTCAATTATATTTAAAGGTGTTCTGTAAAGGAAATATCCATTCTACTTTTAACCATGACCCTTCTTTTCTCACTGATATAAAGGAAAAACAGAACAAAACAAAAAAAACCAGTAATTTTTCTGGAAAGAACAATGTTAGTCATGGATTAAGAAGGAAAGATATGACTCACGTATGGTACATTTCTTTAGGCTATTTTTATAACTGTTTTAGGATTCCTAATCCTTCAGGTTAATGGGAAAGGAATTCAAAAATCTGTAGATTTTATTTGTAGTAGATTATTCACAGGATGTACTCAGTGATATATAGTCACGTCTTGCACCCAAGAAACAGAACACCTTGAATAAGTTTCCTACCACTGTGACCTATTACACTTATCTATGACATTAACTGTCTGAAAACACTGATGATTTTCTATGTAAGAGATATTTATATAGCTGAAAATGGTATTTGGAAACTTTGAATATTTACCTGACGGTAGATTTCATATTAAGATAAACATACAGATAGAACAAACTACGTGGTTTTATTCCCTCAGTTAATAAATGTGTATTTCCATAAAGTCAAAGGCACTGAATCATTGGGTCTATGGCCTGGAGGTCATAGGCAGATTGGAGCTCTGAGATTGTAGTCTGGGTGGCAGTGCTATACAGTTATGGAAAAAGTTATTGTTAGTCTAGTCAAGTCCTTTGACTCTGCTTGTGAGCAACACCATGGAAAAGTGCTACAGACCACCTAGGGGTGATCTATCAGTTCAAAATTATTCCCACTGCCTACTGTAGCTAAGTCTAACTCATGATTTCAAGCATGAGGATTTTCCCTCTCTTTTTTTTTTTTTTCCCCTAGCTACTTGTATCTATGTATTTTAATACTAGGATGGACTATTGGGATCATCTAGTCTGGAATTTTTCCAAAACCAAAAGACCTGCTACTGTCAAGCCATGGTTATTTTGAGTCAAATAAAAATGGTAAGAAACGTTCAAGTTTGAAACGCTAGTTGAAATGGAGAATGTACAGTCTGCTCTAACTTTTTACTACAATATTGCATGATAATTTTCATGTGATCATTGCTAATGTCAGTGTTGAGTTGTTGAGTGATTGTGTTTCTTATCTGGCAAGTGGAAAAGTCTTCTGTTATCAGGACTATCTTCTTTTTTTTCCAGGCATTTCTGAATTGTGAACAAGTCATGTCTTATATTCCCCTAAAAAAACCTGAGAAGACCAACTTTCCAGATTCCTTCACAGAGATGTAGACCTTCTGTAATTAGCATTAAATTGATGCATCAACTTCTAGAATGGTTGAACAGTTTGTGTAAAAAAATGCAGAACAAAGCAATCATTTAATTTTTACATATTTTGCATATGTGCTGCTTGCCAAGCAACATTTTAAGGGGAATGTATGTACCATGTCAACAAATGAACTTGTTTAAACACAATATTAATGTTAAATACAATTCTTTAACATGTATAACTGGGAAAAAATTCTGCCAGTCAGATCATTCATGGTGAAATCTGAAATGTTTTCCTTACTTCCTTGGTATTGGGTGATGTACACTACCCTAGGATCATTTCCACCCAGTTTCCATATTTGCACATAATTCCTGAAACTTTAAGACTACATGGTGTTTAATGATTAACCAAATCAGACGCTTACAAATCACATGTGCATCACTGAATCACTAGACTCTGTCCTCGCTCAACATAAACTGTGTAAACTTCATTTATCATGCAGAGAAAGTACAAGTCTGTGAGCGCTGCTGATAGAATGGTAATATGTTCAAATGCAGCCATTCTCTAATCAAACAGTGAAGAAACCCTGGGGAAAAAATTAGATTGAACATTTTCCATTTCAAACTGGTTTTATACACTTGTCTCACATAATACTATATGAGGATCAGAATCCTTGGAATTTATTATTATTTCAAATACTATTACAAAGGTTTTAAAAAGCCAGAAATATTATGGTTGTATATAATATGAAAATGACCCTTTCCTCATCTTATGCTTAAGTTTCTAATTGTCACTCTTCAGTGACCACAAATTAAAACTGCTGAATCCACTCCTGATTCATGGACTTCATCGTTTATCTTTTACCATTTAGACTTACGGAGTAAAAGAATCTATGTCCTCCCAAACACGTCATTAAACACTGGTCTTTCTCTTTTCTTTCTTCTTTACTTGTGAGTCTTCTCTCTCTCTCTCTCTTACACATTTGTGTAATTTCACCCTTTGCATAGTTACACTTAAATATAGTCTTAATCTTTTTTGGTTATTTAACTTCAAAAAAGTCTTCTAGATCTCTTTTGAGAGAAGGATGATATCTTGCAGCAGAAGGAAGCTGAAACCAGGCCTGAAAGACTTTTGAAATCTTTTTTACAATGAAGAACTAATGGCAATCTGAATGAAACTCATTCATGAAACAATGAGTGAATTGTCAGTCCTACTCTTTCAGGAAGTTAGAACCGGAGAGTACATTCGCTTTTCATATTTGATAAAGGAAAAATCATGCTTCTATTGTTAACTCTATGGAAGAATAAAAAAACCTTCTTTGCTCTCAAAAATCACAATTCTATTCTCCTCACTTTTTACCAAGTTGTATTCAAGCTTTGAACAGTCAGTCTCCTTTTCAGTGGATCAGGAGTGAATCATATTTGGGAAGCCCACAATAACTTCCTGCAGTTATGCTATGAGTATGGAATATAATGGAAATGGAAATTTAATGGCAGAAGGCTCCATGAAGCTCAGTTGTCATTGAAGTTCTCCTATGGAGAATGGAAAACATTGGTGGGACATCAGAAACATGTAGCAGTTTAATGTTTCACCACAGTGAACATTAAAAGGTTAAGGATAATAGTGATGTGATGTGATGTGATGCAAAAGGAATACTGAGAGATGTCTTCTGCTTTTATATTAGCAACTCTTATCCAAACTCTTTATCTTTATTTTGTCTATAAAGCATACATTTGCCAATTGCAACACAGTTTAATCTTTATTGTGCCACTTAACAAAAAAGTCCTATCAAAAATAAACTCATATTCTTAAAAGCAGTGGTATGTTTTATGCTCACTTTTTGTATAAGTTAAGAATCGAAAATCTAAGACTGATTTACAATGTATCCAGAAGTGATTTAGAATCCATCGTTATTTAGAATAATTTCTCTTTCATTCCTCTCTACACTACTGCAGTATTGTAGTACACTTTCTATTATTTTTAATCTATGTCAACTTTTTTTATCCTACCCTGGAGACTTCTCAGTATGGTTCATATAATACTGGTGGTTGAAGATTTTGTTTGGTTTGGGTTCACCTCTGAAACTACAATTAATTTCATTAATTGTAAAAGCTGTAAAGATGTTCTGGAGGCTAGTTACCCAGTATGTTAGAAAGTATATTGTTTAGTTATACTACTACTACTACTACTACTACTACTACTACTACAACTACTACTACTGCAACTACTACTACTGTAGTAGTGTTAAGCATGCATTAATTCATACCACATCCTTGTGGACTGGTGTCGCTGTCTATAAGCTGGTAGTATTTCATGGTAGGTTTGGGATCAGCCAGAACTTCTAAGAAAAACGTGTTGTTGTCGTATGAAAGATGGTTTTAAAATGTAGGAGGTTCTGAAAACTCAGAACACACAGAATCATTCAATTCTGTTCCTTTCTAATGTTTTCCAAGAAGATTCAAAAGTAATTACAAAAACAGGAGGATATCATCTTATGTTGCTCTGTTCTTCAAGTTACTGTAAAATTTTCTTTGGAAATTGGGAATTATCTCAGGTAACTCTAAAACTACAGTATCTGTTTAACAATAGCATCTAGTACACTACAATAAATTAAATAAAAACAGTAATGAAAAATATGCAGAAATGCTGTCATTAAGAGGAAACTTGTAGATTATAGGAATAATCCAAAATTTCTGAGACATGAGAGATAAAGCATTGCTTCTTTTTATAAGTTTTCTTTAAGTTTCTGTATCAGGACTAAATCTAGATGTGAATATTTATTGCAAAGCTTTCAGCAGAGGGAAAAATCATACGAAAATGACTCTCTCTTTTTTTTTTTTCCGAAAAGAATTCTGTCATCCGTTTAAAAAAGATCTGTTTGATAGGTTTCATTTAGGCAGAAATTAAATTAACTAGTAGAGCACAGTTGGAACTGTTCAGGTTTCTTTCCTGTCAATTACCTTTTATTATGAATGTTTTTCATTAGAATATCGGAGAAGTAAAAACAAAATGAAAATAAAATGAAAAACATGGGTCCATTCCCTGATTCAATCATAATGAAATAAATAAAGTTGCCAGTCTTGGTCTCAGTAAACTGGGATATGAGTTGAATCTTGTCTTATCCCAGCTTCTGACTACAATATTAATGCATTGAAAAACAGTGTATTCCCAATATCTTTTATAATTATTTACAGGGAACTTCCAGTGACTTTAAAAGAGTGAAAAAAACTGCTATTCTGCTCTGAGGAATCTGCAAATGAATTTGACAATGACTGACTGAGGGAAGTGTGGATGAAATAGAATTCAAGACAGTGACAGATAATGTTTTATTAATTACTTTAACCTTCCTTTTCTCAAAAGTACTGTCTTTCCTGCTTTTTTACCATTGTTGAATTCAACAGGAAGGAAGAGTCAACAGAGTTCGGTGCGTTCTGTAGAAATAAATGTGGAAAGAGATCTCTAAGTGAGAAGAGATGAGGTAAAGTAATAAATTTATAGTTATTATGCGGGAGGATACACAGAAAAAAAGCAATTGGAGAGAATAAAAATGGAATTAACTGATTGAATTGCCTGAAGTAGTAAAGAAGTATGAGGAAAAACATGAGACCCTCTATGAGGTAAGAGAGAGATTGTGTAAAACATGGTTTGCAAAAACCATACCAGATCTTAAATTTCTTGCAAAGTTTAAGTCGAGGCAGTGAAAATACTCAATGTGAATACCATTGCCTTTCAAGGGAACAGAGAGAAGAGGAATACTACTAAATCATCTTTCAGACAACTAACCAGTATTGCAGTTGTTCAGTAACTGACATTTTGCTATTTGGATAAACTTTGTGAAGAGGAAAAAAACCAGCTTCATAAGACAGCCTTAGCACTTAGTATTTGCATCTGTTCAAAGCATGCAGAATGGATGTGCTTCAGGCTCAAACAGAGGTTACATGTGTACATAAAACATAATAATATATGTTATGTCATACATACATTCATATATAACCTGACTTTGCAGCAGTATTTTCTTTGTATATTCTACCTCCAACACTCCTGATTACCACTCTGAGACTGTGCTTAAATCTGTCCATTATGCTTACATATAATAAAATTTACTTATTATATAATTCTGGCATCAAAAGCACCTAATACAAGTGAAAGTGCCCTACTCTGAAAATGAAGAGACTCTGCTGCAAAGTTTCAATTTCTTGAAATATCTCTTATATTTTGGTAATTTACCTGATATTTAAGTGTGTACTTCTAGTCCTGCATGTGCTTAAATGCTTTCTTAAATGAGGATCTAAAAACATAAACGTAATCCAATATCCATGACTATGCAAAAGCTGTTTCTTGGTTTCTTCTTTTCTAAAATTATTTTTCTGTGCTTCACAAATATAACCTCTCTCTTACGTTCTGTTGTAGCAATTCCCTTGACTACAACCACATTTCCTGCTTTTCATGAGAGAAATCAGAAAGATACTAGTCTCTTATACTGCCTATTCCACCATCCTATTGTGTTTACAATTAATATATTTTAAATTTAACATCATATCCATAATTCCCCAGCCTAACAGATGGTCCCCAAAGCTAACAGATGTCATCTTATTTATTCACTACTTGATATAATATTTGTGACATAATCATTAGGTTCTGTGAAAATAATTTTGATGTCAAAACCGGAGAACAAAGATTTAGCAACAGGAAGATATAAAAAAAAAAAAAAAACAAAACACCACACAAAACCACCCCCACATCCACAAATATATTACATCATCATAGAATCATAGAATGGACATGGACTGGCAATGTATGCTTGCAGCCCAAAAAGCCAATTGTTTCCTGGGCTGCACCAAAAACAGCAAGGCAAGCAGGTTGAGGGAGGTGATTCTGTCCCTCTACTCTACCCTCATGAAAACCTCACTTAGAGTACTGCATACAGCTCTGGGGCACTCAACACAGGAAAGACATTGACTTCTTGGAGCTAGTCCAGAGGACGGCCACCAAGAGGATTAGAGAGATGTAGCACTTCTACAAGGAAAGACTGAGAGCAGTGACATTGTTCAGCCGGGAAAAGAAAAGTCTTTGGGATGCCCTAATTTCAGCCTTCCAGTATGTGAAAGGAGCCTACAATAAAGATGGAGGAAGACTTTATACAAGGATGTGTAGTGACAGGAAAAGGGGGAATGGTTTCCATTAGATATTAGGAAGAAATTCTTTACTGTGGGGGTGATGTGGCACTGGAACATGTTGCCAAGAGAATCTGTGGATGCCCCATCCCTGGAGGATGGATGGGGCTCTGACAAATATGGTCTAGTGAAAGGTGTCCCTGACTATGGCAGGGGGGTTAGAACTAGATGATCATTAAGGTCACTTTCAAGTCATGTGAAAGTAAGATCTCTTTTCTGGATTTGTGTTAAAGACTAAGAACTGACTCAGGAACTTATTCTAGTTTAGACAATGCACACCATCACATCATGAAAGTTAAGCCTTGTTGAATTAAAAGATTCAACATCAGTGAAAGGAGGGCTAAAAACAAAGTAAAAAAAAAGAAGTGAAAATACAAAGGGGAAATTAGTTGCTAAGGATGTTTTTCTCTTCCACTTCTCTTTGAGATCCATTTTCATGACAAATTTCAGCAAGTCACTCTAAGTTAGAATTATTTAAAATGCTCAGTATCTATATAGTAAAGTGCGAGCATTCAGAAGTGATTTTATTTGACATTATGGACAGAAGTAATGCATTTTTGAAGAGAAAAAATATTTTAATATATATTTGTATATATATGTATATTAAATATATATTAATATATTTTTAATAATCAAATTTGCATCTTTTCTCCTAAAGAGATTTCTGTCCCTGTTGAAACTCTTCTGGGTAGCTATGGGATTGAACAGGAAATGCCAATTGCTTATGTAATAATCTGGTAATTACATTTTTATTTTTATTAGTGGAAGGGAAGATTACTCAAAAAACACTTACAGGGAAGTTATGTAACTACTGTTTTCGATAAATTTATTTTCTGAAAAATGTATTATGGCATCTTATTTTCTTATTATTTTAATTCATTTATTTATTCAATTACCCAAAGAATATTTCTTCTAAGATATGAATGGGATGATCCAAGGAATGTAGCTGTACTAATGCTTATACATGCTAGGCTATAACACTATTAAGGAAAGGGATGGATCGGATTTTATTCTCTTGTCCTGAAAAGTCTTACCTGCCTTCTGTTTGTTCTCTGGTCTGGGGCCTGAGTTTGTAATGGTTTTCCATGAAAGAAACTTGTGATTTTGGAGAAACACTGGATTATTCTACACAGTATGCTCAGGGAGACACCAGTCATTCTGAGCAGATTTAGAAATAAATTGGTGGGGTAAACCTGCATTACGTAAGAATTTGTGTTTGCAGATTGCAGACAAATAGAACCATAGGTACTGGTATAGAACAACATAAAGATGAAACAATATGCTAATTTACGCTTCTCAAGTCTCTGTTTTAAACTCCAAGTAAGATATTGCTAGCATTCAACCCTTGTTAATACAGGGGCAATATTTTTGATTCAGAGAGACTCCTTCACATAACACCTTCATTCAGTCTTCCACCAAAGAATGACAATAATAATAATAACAGTAGCACTTCATATTGCTCCCTCTTTATCAGATAAGCTTTATTGCTTGGTGTTGTATGCTGAGTGCTGACAAACATCAGGAACTGGGCTTATAAAAATGTGTGAAATCACTTAGACGCATATCTGGGCAGACATTTGTACAGGACTGTTTTCTTTGCTTTTAAACACTGTCTTTATGGAACATCAACTATTTGAATATTTTTCTATATAATATTTTGTTTCCTGGTAGAGCATGACGTAGTCTATATACTTATTTTCTTGCACAAATGAGTGAATGCACTGAGAAATAATCTGTTGATGCAGTAAACTCATAACTCAGTGAATATTACAGAGCTAAGGTAGGGAAACAGTGTAAAATTGCAGAATATAACAGAAAGATCTGGTCATTCTGCAGACATTTGACACATGTAGCCTTTAAATACTGAATTTATACTTCTGTCATATTGCCACCAGCTTCAGTAAGAACTGGACCAGGGTCTAGTTTCAGTCACTCTCCTGTTGATATGCATATATTATTTGAATGTCCCCTTAGAAAGTCTATCAGTAAGTGTACAGGTAGTCCTATTGGTATTGACAGTCTTTTTATTCATTGTTTGCTATCTTTTAATTCTTAGTGAGAGATTTTAGAAATACATGTGCCAATTAGGCTCTTTTTAGTTCTCCATTAATTTAATTTTCTTTCTTGCTCATACACTTAGATTTAAAAAAAAAACCCAAACTACTTTTACCAAGCAGGTTTTCTTCTGATGCAAAATAAAAATCCTGTCTTGTTTTTTTTCTATTTTCCTTCTAATCAGGACTGAAGGTTCAATTTTATTCTCTGTCCTCATCAATTTTAAAGCTGTTTCAGTGCCTTAACTTTATATATCTTACTTGCTAGTGAATTAAAGCCTTTAGTTTTCTGTATCATGTCTGCAAAGATTTGTGTGACTCACAAAAGCCCTTAGAAAATGCTGATTATTTCTTACAGGCTAGGGAATAGGAAATTTTGAACAGGAGGCTATGACTGAAGTCCCCAGTTCATAATCCCTAGCCTTCACCTATATGTAGGAACACTGCCCTCTTCACACTAACTAAAAGCTGGCATAGATCTTAATTGTCATAATACTACCAAGGCCAGTATCTCCAGACAAAGGGGAAAACCCTTATGTTACAAAGTTCTTTGTCTGAGGAAGGTTTTCTATATCTTTTTTGTCCATCCTATTTTGCATGTACGGGCTCTGATCTTGACTTAAAAGGGTGTCTTGGAACAACCATTCAAGTCTTCCTGCTTAAGCAGTTGTATTTTTTGTGGAGTAATAAGTTATTTGGCTTCTAGCATACTTGTGGCACTTTATCAACTAGGCAGGAACATCTAGTTCATGTATGCTGCTATGTCTAGGTATACTTAGAGCCAGGTAGGTTTTTCATCATACTGAGAGATAAATATTCAAGGTACACCTAAGGACTTTAATTACAGGGAAAATCACCATATGAGTTCTAAGGATTTTTCTTTTAATTCAATACATCTATATCTTCAGATTTTGATACCCTTTAGACAATCATCATGGAATAGGATTTTTTTGGGGTGTTTTGAAGTGTCACATTGCTACCAGTTTCCAATCACATTATATAGCCTATTTGGGGGGAAAATTCCATAGCACTAAAAATATATCATAACATAGAACATTCTTTTTTTATGTTACAATGACTATCTAGGGAGATATGTGTATGTGAATCCTTGATAGTTCCAGACATAAGTAGAGCACAGGGAATTTTCTGGTATTCTGAGGTAATACTGAGTCAGATGGGAGAAGAGACAAAAGAGTAATGATGAAATTTCCTGTATATGAAGAATGCAGGTAAAAGGTAACTGAAAAAAGTCCAGGAGTCAACAACAACAAAATTATCAGGTGTCCATGAGCTACTACAGAAAGGTAGATATTAAGAGTGGATTAACAGAAGATCTGATATAAAACATATGTTACAATATCAATAAAATGAAAATAAAGTAATAATGATATCATGAAAAAATTAAGTAAGTGCAGAAGCACAGAAAATGAGATGCATAACGGAAATAGCAATGGGAAGCAGGTGGTAAGAAAATATTGTGCCAGCTTGATAGCCAGCAAAGTCTGTTAGCGCAAATATTGTGACCACTGAGAAGTGTTGTCATACCAGTAAATACATGAAAAGAATATATGCCTGCGAAACAGAATTTACAACATTCTTGATTTAAACAGGCACTTTACTGGGAGCTATCTTCTTAAGTTTCAACTATAAAATATAATTGATGGAGAGGGGACTTATCCATATATATAAGTATCTGAAGGGAGGGTGCCAAGAGGATGGAGCCAGGCTCTTCTTGGTGGTGCCCAGCAGTATGACAAGAGGCAATGGGCAGAAACTGATGCACAGGGAGTTCCTTCCACCTGAATATAAGGAAGAACTTCCTTACTGCACAGGTGACTGAGCACTGGAAGAGGTTGCGCAGAGAGGTTCTAGAATCTCCCTCACTGGAGATATTCAAGAACTGTCTAGACACAGTGCTATGCAATGTGCTTTAGGATGACCCTGCTTGAGCAGGGAGGTTGGAACAGATGACCCACTGTGCTCATTTCCAGCCTTATCCATTCTGTGATTCTGTGATAACATATACAAAATGCAAACGGCTAACTACAAAAGGTGTGAAAACCACAAGACTAAAGCTCACATTAACTGATGCACCTTACAACTAGACTCAAACACTTGTGAAAATTGACCAATACAAGGTTTGCACTCTCATATAACACATTTACTTGTTGGCAGGATGTCAGTATAGAACCAGACTCTAGGAACTACAGTTAGTGAAAGTTCCATTCAAGTTCCATCCAAAGGGAGCTTCAGAGAGGCAGGGTGAGGACAGGGACAGGAATACCTTGGCAGCGTAAACTGAGAGAATTTCTCCTAGGAGTCTTAGAAATGACAGAAAAATTTCTCTGAAAGGGCACTGTGTATTACGCCCTAGAGGCAGTTGCAGCCACTAGCAGGTAAGAACTTCAGGAGCCAATGAACCACCTGTGTGGACAAAATATGCATGTTAAAGGACTGAGGAAGACAGAACAAAATTTTCAGGCATAGTAACAGTCAGAGGAAGATTTGTAGTGGTTATCCCAATGAAACACCAAAGGGCAAAAAGTACATTCTTTTTAGGATTTTATACATTTTTTAAATATATGTCCAAACATGCCTGTTGCTTATGTAAATTGTTTAATAACAATAATATCACTCCTTCAATTTCTTTTCAACAAGTTTCACTCTGAAAATGTGGTAAAATAACACTTTGCTCTTTCTGGATCATAAATTTCTTCATTATTTTTTAATTTAAAATAAAGTAAAAGAAAATCATAAAAGTCAAGAGTGTCACTCTGCAGGGCTTGACAAAAGTTGCTAGTTTTTTAAGAGGAAGAACAAGTTGACAAAAAGACTACAATTAATATAAAGGTTTTTTATATAACACATTTTCTAGTCACCCCAATATAAGGATCAATACAAATAAATATGCTTTAAAATATACATTTTTTTCCACTATATAGATAAAACTAATTTACAGTAAATCTACTTCCAAAAGATTCAGAACTTCTCTCTTTAGTTTATGCCTTTTCTGTTTTGTAGATAGATGTTTTTACTTCCCTTTTGATGTTTATGTACCTGTTCTGTAACTGCATTACACTTTCATCTCTGTAATCTATTGACTTTAATGGAGTTATTCTTTTAACTGAGTCATTCCCAGAGTTATTCCTACACAAGTATAGTCTGTAAAGTTTGTATGATTTCTCTTTATCTATAATCTAAAGAAATCTTTATACTCACTGTGCATACTAAGAAAAAAAAGGATCTGTGGGCAACAATAGAAGGAAATCATATTATATATACACAGCAAATTTGAAGGCATGAATGGATAATCAACTATAAATCAAAATGACATAGCTGCAGGAGGCATGAGTCTCCATTTATGGATACACTCTTTTTGCTCTGTACTCTTCCAGAATGCCAAAGTAGTGACAAACTTGTCATGTGAAGCTAGGTTTGTAATTGCTTTACCTCACTGCATAGCAGTTGGAGTACTCTGGCACATCTGCGCCTTATCTGATACAAACTGATGCAGAAAGTGAAACTTCATAAACATGTCTCAGACTTACATTGGGAAGACCAGACACAGAGTTAACATAAATACCTTGTTAGTGTAAATCATGAGTCCAGTGAAGATGGACTGATTGACATATGACTTATATAATGCCAACAATATTCAAAAAGCATCGTTGCAGCCACCCTTCATAGATATTCAGCAAAGAAATGCTATTCGAAGTTAAAATCCTGCTAGACTTTATTTTTGCTTGGCGCAGTGTTCTGAAACTCTATTTCACAAATGTTGTTAGTTTTGGTTTCATGTGTTTTTTACTCAGATTACTCTATAATACTTACAGTGCTTACATAATGATTGACCTTTTTTACTGTTCACATATAACATCTTCATGATTCACTTGTACATTTTCATTGTGTGTTCTTTTCATATCCTCTTCTGATAAACAATATTTTATTGATTCAGTTGCAGATTTTAGTGCCTAAAAATGTACAAATACTGCCTCTGTGTTACACTGCGTACTTTGATGTTCCAATTAGATATTTTATGGATCCAGCTGCATACTTTGGTGATCCAGTCTGATTCTTGATCTTCAAAAAAATTGATAGTCAGACTATGCTCTCTGTTAATTAAAGTGATTACAGTATTTTGATAATCAGTTTTAGGAAACAAACAAAAAAAACCTCAACAAACCTAAAACCTAGTTGTTTTTTCGGTTTTGTTTTGTTTTGTTTGTGGGTTTGTTTTTCATTTGTTTGTTGTTTTTGGTGATGGTGGTGGTTGATTGGTTGGTTTGGCCTTGTTTGTTTGTTTGGTTGTTTTTTTGGTTCTTTTTTGGTTTTTTTTTCCATAATATGCAATACTACAACAAGAAGTTTTAGGTAAGTCAAGCAAATTTACTCAGTTATAATGAAAATACAAAAACAGAGCATCAGTTTTTCATAAATATATTGGGAGGCATATGGATTCAGGTAGGCTGTTCAGTATACTGCTCTTTGACAGGCATTTTGTAGGTAACTCAGGCTACCATAAGACTTTCTGGTCTGTCTTAAGCACAGAATTTACAGGACTTATAGATTTATTTAATGTATCCAGGATATTTCAATGGTGTCAAATATTTCATCAATTGAGAAAATTCCCTCTTCTGTTTAGGAATTCTACTACACTGGGATGCTGTGCACTATAACGGTCATCTAAGGGTTTCTTTTTTAAGAATTGTCACACCTTAAAAGTGAAAACATATTTACAATTTGTTGTACCTTGCAATTAACATTCAGGCAATAGCAGTGTAAATGTTATATGAAAGTAGTATATAAAGATACAAAAGGGAACCAGAAGCATGAAAATTTCTCTGGTTTGGTCTCACTTAAGAATGGATTGTGTATATCTTTTTCAACTCCAGAGAACTGTTTTTCTCTTCTGAAATATATCACAGTCTACCACAGTCCTTTACATCACTCTGTCTATTTGACTAGGAAAAATGTTTCTTAAATTAGTCATAACTTTGCTATAGCCCAAGACAACCTGGGGAAGTGTAAGTGTGTTTTAGCTCAACTCCACACTTAGCACGTAAAATCAATGGATCACCACTGGCAATCCAACTTCTCTCATGTGGGTGTTCCCCTACAGAAACTCTTGTTTCAAAAAGGATTTTCTTTAAGGTGGTTTAAGCAAAAGTTATGGATTAAATGAGTAAGAATAATTTTATGAGGTAGGATGTATCAGGGGCAGTCACTTATCACGTGATCTTTTTTTTACTGTTTCTCTAAATGTATGAAGCTCATAAACCTTTTTTTTTCCTAACTTCTTTTCCCAAACTTCTTTTCTCCTTATCCTAAATGCCAAGGCTTTAACTGAATACTTCTGCCACTGTAGCTTCTGAAATTTACACAATTATCACTATAATTTACTACACAACCTAGATCATAGTCAGTTTTCTTTGCAGGGGCATTTCATATCTTCTTGCTATCTTACTGTCAGTACTGGTATTTCTATTTATTTCACATCAATTCTTACTACTTCATCTGGGATTATGTCTCCTTTGATAAGAAGTATCTGGTTCCCTCCACCTCAAGTATACTTATAATTTACTGTGGTTTCTTTTGTACATCTCCCTGGACAATCTGAGGTTCAGATTCACTTTTTACCAACATAGGACGTTGTGGGTGCAGAAGTTTTGCTGATCCACACAAATACTGGGTATTATATGACTTTAGAGATGAAAGCTAAGCTCATGTCTGATTAGTTTCAGTTTTCTTCTCTTTCTTTATGCATAGTGAAGGTCCTATTTTTTTCCTGTTTTCTGCTGCTAAAAACTAGTTTCTGAATGCTCATGGGTAAGACAGACTTTGTATTTATTTATTCCATTTTTCTCAGTTTCTTAAAATTTTATAATTTTTTGTCACAGTGTGTCACTACCTAAGAAAAAAATCTATAGTGTATCACTGACCATGGATTCTTCACTTTTATCGCATCAAAGTATAGCATGCATAGATATTTTCATAAAACTCCTTCCCTTCTGCTTTGGCAAGTTCCATAATTACAGAGTGTTGCTGAACTTTCTAAATAAAGTTTTCCATACGTAAGTTGTAACATAAAAAGTTCATCTGGAAATAGGGTGGGGAGAGCAGATAGTCTTTGTCCCTCCTGCCTGGACAGTTAAAGGTATACGTTACAGACTTTTGCTGTCTTATGCCAAATGTACAGTGTCAGTAGGCATAAAAACTACTTAGATGTGAAAGTTGTTCTACATCTTGATGCAATTTACCAAAGATGGTGATTTCAGCTGGTGGAGGCTCTTGGGATCCTGTTCACTGCCTTGCCTCCATAGAAGTGCAAGCACATTTTCCATTTTCATCAGTTTTGCCTACCTCTGGGTCTCCATTTCAACGACTTCCAGATATTCTTATTTTTTAGCCACCTCCCAATTCTGTTTCTTCAGCTTTAATTCCAGTTGTTTCTGTTACATTGCTATTTTTGCTAACAGCCCTTGAGTATCCAGATTGCTACTGACTGGGTCAGCCTTGGGCTGCCCATCTGGGACTGAATTTGTATTAGCAACCACATTTTCCCCCTGGTCATGCTACTTCGGCTATAGTATAAATTCCTTGAGGTTTTCTCCAATACAGTGCATGTTTCTCTCTCGAAGCCCTTCATGTTCCCTTTTACTAAATTCTCAAAAAGCTCACCACAGGCTAGCATTATTCTCAGATGGAAAGAATACAGATGTGCAAAACCAAAGTAGATTCTCAAACTGAACAAACTGAAACCTTTATCATGGCTTTCTTCTGCAAATGTCCATCTCATTCTCTGAAAGATGCATTAGCTTGTGTTTTATACTGTCGATTCTCTACTTGAACAGAAAAGCAAATTCTCACCACTCAGTGAAAGGTCATGATTCAAATCAACTGATCAAAGGGATAAATCTCATCAATGATGTTATTATGCACACCATAAATGACAAAAAGGTTCATTCTTACACTTAGTGGTAGATAGCCTGTGGCTTTCCAGCCTCTGGCAGCTCCCCAGCATTTATGACTCCCACACAAGAACTAATTTTGTGAGTTGATGCAGGATAATACTGGTCATGAGGTTGACAGATGACATTCTGAAGATGATAAAACAGGGTTGCCTTGTGCACAACTCCATGATCTAGTCTTCAGGTAGTCAATGAAACCCCTGAAGATCTGTTGCAATGGCAGCCAGAGCTGCTCTGAGGTGCTTTGAACATAGCTTACTGCTCTCACAGAATGGGTAAGGTTGAAGAGGACCACAGTGGTCCAACTTCCCTGCCCAAACAGGATCATCCAAAAGCACCTTATACAGGATTGTGTCCAGACTATTGCCCTTTCGATGTAGCAAGAATGTGGTCCATGATGTTCTTCTTAAATACCAGGTAGTTCTCACATGCTCAGTGTTTTCTTTCTGAATGATTTTGACCTTCAGAATCAAGAAGTGATTCCTGGATTAATAAGTGACAAATGGCTGGGAAAAAAATAAAAGTGATTGGTTTCATTGGTTGTGAGAATGGAAAGTTCTGAACGCTTCTTTCTTTGGTTATAAGAATATGAGAAAAGAAAGTGAAACAGTGTGTTGAAGATGGCATATTTATTTTGCAAAAAAGACACTCCCTGACTGATACACAAACAGTGGTTTGGATGTAACTCTTGACAAAAATTTCGTTCTTGCTTTTGCATTTTGGTCCCAGATAGGTGAAGACCAAAATGAGAGAGGGAGCACTAATGTAGGGCTTTCTGCCAGGACTCACTTTTCAGGTGAATCCTCTTTAGTTCTTTATCAACAAATAAAGTGTAAGGGATGCTTCAATCAGCTCCTATCATCCCCAAGATGTCTCATCATCAGTGTTATGGGAAGCATTTCAGGAATGTTGTTCATAGAAGTGAGTCAGACATGCATGGTATGGAAAGAACGGCAGGTTTATAGTTTTGCTCCATATTGTTTTGAACAGATGCCAGTCTGTTGAACAGCTGTCCCCAAAAAGCCTTGGTCACACGACTGCTTTTACCCAGTCCTCCCTTTTCTTCCTTCCCAGATAGCAATCTCTGTCTGTTCACCCGTACTTCACTGGATCTGGTTTTGCTGATTTTACTACCTCAGCAATTTTGGGGTCAGTGTTTTCGCATCCTTCACTTCAGGAATAGATATAGCCTATGATAAATATATTGTTTGTTTATTATCTATGTGGATTATTTTGATTTTCCATCCAGTCAACCTTAGGGAGTAAGAGAAGGAACACCAGTAAACAGCTATGAGCGTGCTGATAGCTTTAAATGAAATTTCCAAGGGGTAAATAAGCTTTGAGATGTCTTTACTGCATTCAGTAAAGTCTGCACATTGGTTACATCTCTGTAAATGTGGGATAAGTACAGTGTAAAGGTCAACAGATGAAACGTGTAGTTTAATCAGCAAATTATGCAAATGAACACAAATGAAATATACCATTCAACTGTTAACATCAGCGAAGCATGCAACTCTATTAGCGAAGTGTTTGAGTGCTGATCATCTTAAATATACACCCAATTAACTAAACTTTAAGAAAATTCAGTTGCTGGAGGAAACAGTTAAAAGGATTTATCAGCCAAATGTTTCATCCAACCAGCATTTTTTGTAATGTACCTATCTAAAATATGTTGAAGAATAATTAGTAAAATTGGTAAAAATTGACAATAGCAACAGCAGTGTAACTTCATCTAAGTTTTTTTCTCCATCACTGGAGGGTGAATATCAATTAGTAAACTGTGAAATAATATGACAACTTGAAATATGCTGACCAATGAGGTGGAATTTACGGACATTCAATAACTACTGTACGCCTCAAGTAACAAGTTCTCTCTCAGCTTCTCATCTAGGTCAAAATCAGCAAAGCACTTAAGTACATCCATAACTTTAAGTGTAGGAGTAGTACCACAGAAGTGTTTTGTTCGCCTGCTTCTGCTGATGCTATGGAAGTAAAGACCTGAGATCAGGGCTCAGTTGTGTTAATTACAGTTTGTAGATATAAAAAGATTCAGTTTCTGAAAGACTAGCAATCTAGAGAGACAGAGGGTGGGGGAAAAACCAGAGTTATTATTCTCTCTATCTTCTTTCTCTCTTTTTTTTTCTTCATAATTACAATTATTAGGGTAGAAATTTTGGATTATATCCCAGATATCATTACATATGTGACTGGATTTCAGAAGTTCATAGTGTTAACACCAGTGAACAATGTTAAGACCAATGAAGAACTGTTTATACATCTGGAAACAATAATAAAAATTTGCAAAGAAATAGTTAGAATTTTTAGTTAGATTAAATGTCATGGAACAGACAACTTTTGTCTCTGCCTTTTTTTGTAGTATTGAAGTCACTGTAACATTATTTTGCATGTTGGTAAAAAACCAGTTTTTATTTAATGAGAGTAGAACTATTTTACAGGTTGAGTTTGAAATGCTGTTTAGTTTGAAACATAAATGTGCGTTTCAATTAATTTTGCAATGGTTCCTGCTCATTTTGATTCAGTTCATATCAAGGAAATTGTTGGAGCACAGTTGGTTTTCTTTCAAATGAAACTGTTGGAGGATATCCTTCAGGCACACACTTAATGCCTTCCAGTTGTGGATGAACATTCCCCATCAGGGACAAGTCTAAAGCTAGTTTTTATTCAACTAAAAGGAAAGGGGAGGGGGGAACCCACCCTACATGAGTGTTGTGTAAACATTAGTTTCTCAGCACCAATTCTTTGGCTTTAAACATCATCTTTTGTTAGTGCTTCTTGCTAACGTTTGTATAATTACCGTGTACCAAAGTTTGACCTCGCTACTGGTGTGCACACTCCTAGAATAATAACTTGTCTCAATATGTTGGGATGTCTGAATTTGATCACAACCAGTGCCTCCATACTGATGGGAAAAGAGGGAAAAAAAAGCCCCACCATTTGGTTTGGATTGGAGTTTTTTTCCTAGAAATATGTTCTGAATCAGCCAGACAGTATTCTGAGTAAAGGAAGCCAGGACTATCAGCCTAGTACAGGATTATAGATATTCTTATTTATGTATAGATATAGTGTTAGCAGAGGATTGCAAGTAGCTTTTAAAAACAACTGAGATGCTTTTCCTTGCCTTTCCCATTCCCATTCCTCTCCCCCTCCTAATTCCCCTTGCCTTTCTGCTGTGAATTTTTTGAGGTAATAAATGATGTAACTTGATCAATGATTTATGGTACACAATGGACAAAATAAAGACTCCTAAATGTAGGTATATACAATAGTATAAATGTTTAAATCAACATTTGCATTTTAATGACTGACTTTTGCTAGTCAGAAACTTCTGTTTGGTGAAACAACTGAAAAATAAATTGTAGCTTTTCATTGCAGATATATCTAGAAAATATCTAAAAAAATGTGCTTTTTACAACAACAGATCACTCGGCTTGGGTGAAGAGTCACCTAGAAGTTTTTATTGGATCCACAACTTGTATATCCTGTCTCCCTGGAGAGCTGTATCAGGACAAGGTTTAAGTATGGCCCTGCTTCTCTCTTCTGCCTTCACTGTAGAAGTACCAAACTGCCTATGCTATGAAATAGTTCTAATCCTCCTGTGCTGCCTCTTGAATAATTTCTCACTTCTAGGAATGTTTATCTCCACTCTGTACCCTTCCACACCTAGCTTATGGTATCTGTCATGGTGAAAGCTAAGCAAAGAAAATTCAGGGAAAATATATTTTAATTTGAAACAGCAGAATAAATTTTTTGAAAAATAAAATCTATATTTATCAGTCATTATTGAAGAGCCCTTTAAAATATGCTGTTTCTTTGTCGGATAGTAGATTCTTTTGTTGTATTACATACTTTATTTTGCATCTTAGGATTTTACCCATGGATGAGTAGTTAGAAAAATTGACAATCCTTGAGTCAGCTCACAAAAGATCCTTCCTTTAAAAAAATGCAAGCAGGAGTCATGGTCGTTGTTCAATACATATAGTTTGAAGTGATCAATTGCTTGGTTACTGGAAGAACTGTTAAAATGGACATTAGTAGATCATCACCAATAGTACAGCCTTGTTTTGAATAGGAGACCTTAGGTACTTTTGCAAGTACTTAGATTTGTTTATATACCCCAGAAACCCCATTGCATTATGCAGAAAAAATGCAGAAAGGGATAAGTACAAAAAAAATCCATTAAAATATCCCTCTACTGTTACATTGCTGGGGTTAGTTAGAGATGCTTATGAGATGATTTATGTCTTAAATGTTGGGGAGGAAACATTCAAAAATAGAATTTTTTTTTTACATGTGAGAAGAATACTCCAAGAATGAGAGAAGAATACTCAAAGGAGAAAATAGTACTTTCTTTCACCTTGGTATAGGTTAAAATGGAAAGAAAAATTCTTTGAAGATCTAGACCCAGGTCAATCTAACCCCTTATGTATGAAGATAAAAGTAAAATTGAATGTCATAAAAGGACTATTTTAAACTCAGACAAAGGTAAACTGCCAAAATATACACATATATGCATACATACATATGTATATGTAGATATGATGAAAAGGTTTTTCAGTAGAGAAATAGTAATTAATCAGACTGAGCTGTTAGATTTCAAGAAGTGTGAAAATATAAGTCTAGTTCTTGATCAGACATTTGGTGAACCCTTAGTGCCCTTGTAACTATCCTGCCTTATACATGAAATTTTCACTGGACCCTCCTTTCAACTTATTTCTGTCTGCTTTTTTCTCCAATTTCATCCAGTACAACACTATCTTGGGGTTGAATTTTGGGGGTGTTTAAGATCTCTCTAAGGCAATGCATAGTCTGTTGAAATGCCATTCTTTCAGGCATCACAGAGAACAAGCTGACAGCATTTACCTTTGATTCAACTAGAGGTTGGTATTGTCCATCTGTTCCAGCCTACAGAGTATAGGGGAAATAGATGTGCCTTATGGAGCCATATTTCCTACTGAACAGTCCAATAAACAGGGGAACATTTGGATGAAATAGCCTTTGACTTTGTTTCTTTAACCTACTTGGGACTGTGTGTGCTTGAGGAAGCAACACAAAGCACTTCTGCAGCATCCAGACTATAAATGAGGTATATCTCGATGTAAGCCCAGTGAATGTCCTTTCTGCTTCACACAGATGTGGCCACTCATCATGGTGTGTGCTGGCCCTTTGAGCTGCATGGAACATCCCTTTCACACACAAGCCAAATAGGCTTTGTAGCAGCGTTCATTATGGGAGCAAGATCTGTGTGTACATTTGTCTGTGTATCTATATGTCTCTTCCCTGCTACTACGGCTTTTTAATATATTGGTTCTAGCCAGGTTTGACAGAGTAGTAGAGGTATCAAAGATAACTAAGTGCCAGTTCCAGTTTCTTGCACTTTTCTCAGTTAGCAGCTACTGTCCTTTGGCTCTCTATTCTAATTTTCCATCTAAACCTCACTAACTGCTTTGATATTCAGAGAAGCTTATAAGCCATCACAGTCTGAAGAGAAGTTCTTGTTGGTTGATTTTACTGAAAGCCCCCATTACTATCTCCAAAATACCATGTTGGAGAGGACTACAAGAAAAAAAAAGGCAAAGTACGTTGCTTTCGTGTTTGAGGTGATCAGTTTAAAAATATGCTATGGGTCCTGAGCATTGTCAATCATTTGTCTGTCTACATTGTATGGGTCAGCTTTCCTCCTGCTACACAGTATGTTAGAAAGAGAAGAAGGAGAAGAGAAATTTTATTTTGTACTGATATGGGTTATATTTGATCCTCAATTGACTGTGTTTATAAGACTATTATTGTATGCAATATTATTGGGAAAAAACAATTTCACAGTCACAATATCTCATTCTGCATTTCTCCAGAAAACGAAGCACTCTTATATTAGGGAAAGTGATATGGTAGAGTTATACAACACAAAATATAAATCTAGAGAGTTCTAAGGAAGAAAGAAAAGACATGACAGGCATTAAAGTGAGGCAGATATATGACTGAGGAAACAGCAGCACAGATTCCTGCACATGGTGGCAGGAGTGCATGTCGATATAATGTCCCCATTTTGGGAAACACATTAGCTTTAGGGATGAAAACAGCATTTGAAATGTTGATCATGTCTAGACAGAAGGAATTTATGTATAACTATTTATTTATTAATTAGGAAAGTAGTTAGACATGTTTCTGGATGACCATTTTGAACAGCTGGTGACTGATACTAATATAAATGCTGCTAAAGTTTTTCAGAAGTATATAAGAGAACCACTATACAAACATATCCATAATTTCATAATGTTTATCCTAACTTTTTATAAAAGTTTGTTAGAGTTCAATAGAGACATAGATCAAGAATTATCGAGACCCAGAAAAGGAAATAATGGAAATAAAGATAATATAGTACAACATGACAGATGCCTCAAATCATATGAGAGAAGTGTGACTATTGCAGACTGTTTGTAGAATTATATAAAAAGTTACTCCTAATTTATGGATATTATAAAAATAAGGTAAATTTGCTGGGCATATTTCTAGAAAATAAGCACTATAAATAAAAATTAAATTAAAAAAGGAAGTGGAAAAGGAATCAATGAAGAAGGAGCCAATTGCTCACCCACTGCATGATGTGTTTATCCAGCTGTGTGCTGGACATTTTGTCCAGAAGGATCTCATGAGAGACAGTATCAAAAGCTTTACTGAAATCCAAAAAGATTATATCAACTGGCTTCCCTTGATCAACTAGGTGGGTTACCTTGTCATAAAAGGAAATCAGGTTGGATAAGTAGGACTTTCCTTTCCTGAAGCTACGCTGGCTGTGACCAACGTCTGTCTTGTCTTTCAGGTGTTTTTCAATACCTCCCAGAATAATCTTCTCCATAACTTTACCAGGCAATGAAGTGAGACTGACAGGGTCTAGCTTATTGCTCTTCTTGAAAATTGGGACAATGTTTGCCAGCTTCCAATCAAATCCAATTTTAATGATTTCTTAATGATCCTGTGATATTGCACATCTGCTTGCTGTTGGCAAGACTACAGAAGAGATATATATGTTTGTGAACATATGATATTGACTGCTGTGTCACTTTTTTTTCTTATTTTATCACTGCCATACACCAGGTTAATACAATTGTCATTCAGATTTATATACATTGCTACAAAGATCTTGTACACAAGATAAACCTATACTACTTGGCTTTGACTGCAGCTTCTTTCCTTTCCTGGCAGACCAGTGAAGTCAATATATGATTTAATCCAGTAAAGTATGTGATTAATTTCGTGCACTTGCATCAAAGGCAGAATTCACATGCTTCAAGTGAAATAGTATTTCTCTTAACTTTTGAATAAATAAGAACAAAAATTTAAGTAATTTAAAAAAAGATAAATATTTTCAGATTCTTTTTATTATCCACCCCATCAAGCTTACCTATGAAAAAAAGAAATGTTGTAATCCTTTTTGTTTTGCAAATATTGCCTCCTTGAAGTAAAAAAAAAAATCTCATCAGCAAATAATGTGTGAAGAAATCATTAATTGATTATGAGACAATTTTAATGTATTAAAATACCTTAAATTGCTCCTTCCTTGCCACTGCAATTAGTCTTCCTTTGTGTGCTTAGTCTATAACTTTTCTTTGTACCTAGGTACAGGGCAGGAAAGAGTAAGCTTATGGATAACATTCTTTTAGAGACATTACTCATGCATCACATTAGAAAACAACAGTAGGTAGTTGCTCGTAACCACAACTCTTCATGAAAAGTAATAAAATTTGAAGCCATTCCTGCTGACATACACACCTAATTACAATTAAATGCTAGTTACATTTCAGATAAGCTAATATCAGATCATTTAATGTTCAAACTACTTTGTTCCAAAGAAAATAATCTCACTGAAATCCCCATCTGTAATTCCAGAAACAGTAAATATCTCGATGGTTGTGGATTAGTGGGAATGGAAAAACAAAACATCTTGATAAGTTGAGGTTTTTTCATCTCTGAGATTCAGCTTTATGCTAAACTCTGAGAAAATGCCATTTCCTAAAACTCCCACTACAGTTTTACTTCCAGTGTACATCAACAGGCAGGAATGCCATGACTTTTTATACCATATACTCCATAAACACTTGCTCTCCTGTCACTGATTTTGTCTCAGTTAAATTTGTTTGTATTTTCTAGGTACTGACATACAATAAAGGTTCTGTAAAGCCCCAGTAATTTGGGCTGGATTCTCATTAAACAGTTTCTGGTTTCATCAGTGTTTGACTTCATCAGCTTTAATAGCATTGCTTTTGTTCTACAACAGATTGTGAAAAGAACCAGAAGCACCATTCCTATCATAGATTGAATAATGTTCAAATCAATAACTTCTTCCTTTTTGACGGAATACTGAACATGAGAAGAACTGTGACTCAACTATTTCAGAAATTCTCCAGATAACACTAATTTTATATACATGTGATTTTAATGTTCTTTTTCTTGAAGAGGTTTAGTGATCTTAGTGATGCTAAGACTACCTGAGTCTATTGTTCTTGGAGTGTAATTTACTGTTCTCACTCACTTTTGCAGACTCACTCCGTTTGTACCTTCACTGCCTTGAAACAAACCTTACCTTAGGTATTGGCATATGCTTACAGAAACATTTTCCAGACTTACTGAAGAATCCAGCAGTTTGGGTAGTGTCAGGCTTCATAGTTGTATCTTTGCTATGCTTATACAGCAACACTTCTCATGCTAACTGCTTGTAGAGGATTGCTCTACATCATTTTGACTGGTAGGACTCCTTCACATTTGGTATTTACTCATTTACCAGCTGGTGCTGTGACACTTTCCTAAATTGTTAGAATAAAAGTACTGCCACTGTTCCTAGAGAAAAAGGTGATCAGCTAAATCTCTTGCCTACATCTTAGAAACATGTAGGGAGTAACAACAGTACTTATCATATAAATGTCCTTTGCAAATAATATTCTACTTAGCTTTAGGGTACCTCATGAATTTTTTGCGAAAGATTTTTGGAACGCCTATTAGCCAGAATGTATACAACACACTACTGAGTCACAAGAATAAGATTTTCTTGAACAAAGAGAACATACCTTTTATTTGAATTCTTTTAAAGGACTTGCAAGAGGAGATTTGGGACACTCATTGCATTTCCAGGTACTCCTTGAAGCTGTCTGCAGTTTGTATGTAAAGCTGATACATAGAAAAATTAATTTATGCCAGGCTCATGTCTGTTCTTACAGTCTTCAAGGACTTCCAAAAGTCACTGAAATGCTCTTTGAGTCAAAGAGATTTCACATCTATCACATCCTAAACATATTAATTTGAAAGGTGTTGAAAATGCCTTTGCAAAATACTTTTGTAAATGTTTCCTGAGTGCTCTGCTTCACAATAGTACTGGCAGCTATGAAACTATCTGCTGTGACTTTCTCATTTCTAATCTGTTCTGCTCATGTTTGATTTTAAATGAATCAAAAGGCAATACAGACATATCAAAGCATATTTTCAGAGGACTTTTTTCATAAAGAAGTTTCACCTAGCTACCTAATGTACGGGTAATTAGGCGAGGGTAACTCGCCTATGGTGTGAAAAATATTTACAATTGATTAATCTTGCAACTGATTGTCAATACCAAATCAAAGTTTTAATGATAAACTTTGGTCTGATGGGTATATTTGTTATACAAATTGTTTGTAGTTAATAGCAATAGTAATAAGAATAATACAGTTATTTGCGAGTTGTTTAAACTGTTTATATTCAATTCTGGGTACCACATTACCAAAAGCATATTGACAAATTGGAAGGAATTTACATAGAAGTAGCAAAAAATAACCAGATTGATTTATGAGTAAAGATTAAAAGAACTAAATCTGTACAGCTTGACTAAATATTGACTAAGGTGAAAAGTCTACCTTATGTTAAGCACTTTTGGCACAGACGTGGTCCTGAGAGCACAGCAGACCTATAGTACACCAGAAAGAATTTCAGAAGGACTTTTAATGTTAGGGACACTCAGTTCTTTCTGACTGTACAGAAGAACAGTGTGAACACTCATTCTGAAGGACATTGAGCTACAAAGTTTCATGTCTTCACTTCTCTCATGAGTTCTTTAGGAGCAATGTCCCTAAATACCATCATCACAAGGACTTAGGAATAAACTGGTCTTCATGCACTTATCACATTTTTGGTGAAATATATTTGAATAGGATGTTTAGCCTGGAAGTTCAGGTTTTTTTAAGCTAACTGGACATTACTGGTAGTGGAATTCATATCTATCCCAATGGGTATTTTCCTTTTTTAATTCCTGCGATTCTAAGAAGATCAGTGTACAATGATTTTAACATGAAATTATATACTTCTATGAAAAGTGAAATTGAGGAGAAGATATCTTCAAGTATGTAGAAACAGTGAACGTTTTGATAAAGAGTTCAGAGGGAGCAATAGAAATGATCATAGACCCCTGTAGCATACTTCTTTTTGTAGTTGCTGGTCTAGCTCAGGAGAAACCACATTCCACATGTTTTCTCTGTCTAACATCATCTTTATTCTTTTCTGTCAAGAGGCAGCACTTGTCCATCTTTTTTGAATGAAATTTCTGCAAATGAAAATGGAAAATTATTGTGTTGATAACTGTTATTATCTTTCTGGCTAAACATAATTCCCACAAAGTTCCCCTTTTAATTAAAAGCAGTCTACTGAAGTTTATGAAAAAAACCCACACTAAATCTTGGATGAAGGTTGCTGGTAAGAGCTATGTTTTGTCTTCTGCATCACTGACAAACTGGAACCTGTAGGTCTTTATAACGAACTTTACATGTGTGATTGACTCTTACACACTTTAGGAATGTTTTTTATCTTCAAATTTAGTAAATAAGTGCATTTTCTTCCTTGTATAGGAATTATTTTGTATGACCTATAGACTATCATAATAGGGATAAAGTATATGTGCTGGGATACATACTGTCACAGTAAAAATTTTTTCCTTCAAAAATGTGGCTGGTTGTGACTCTCCTTCATTTCCTCTTCCTCCAGTAGATTTCTTCTAGACTCCCTGTCTATGTTTCAGATTATATTATCTACCCTTTATGACATACTGAGTAATGTTCATTTCTTCTGTGTTCATTCCTTCCAAAACAATTTCAGCAGGTTCTTTCAAAACTTGTACTCCTTCATCCAGGTACCTGCTGACCTCATGAAATCACAGAATCACAGAGTGGATGAGGTTGGAATGGACCACAGTGATCTGATCCAACAGAGCCTCCCTGCTCAAACAGGGTCATCCTCAAGCACATTACACAAGATTGTGTCCAGTATTACTCCAGAGAGAGAGATTTCACAGTCCCCCAGGACAATCTGTTCCAGTGCTTAATCACCTGCACAGCAAATAAGTTCTTCCTCATTTTCAGGTGGAACTTCCTGTGCATCAGTTTCTCCTCATTGCCTCTTATACTATTGCTTGACACCACAGAAAAGAGCCTGGCTCCATCCTCTTGACACACTTCCTTTCAGATGCTTATATACATTAGTAAGGTTCCCTCTCAGTCAATTATCTTTTCAAGGTTGAATAGACCCAACTCCCTCAGCCTTTCCTCGTAAAACAGATGATCCAATCTCTTAATCATCTTTGTAGCCCTCTGCTGGACCTGATCCAGGAGCTTTGTGTGTTTGCTGTAGTGAGGAGCCCAGAACTGGGCACGGCAGATGCAGCCTCACTAGAGCTGAATAGAAAGGCAGGAGCACCTCCATTGACCTACTGGCACTGCTCTTCCTAATACAGACCAGGATACCATTGGTCTTCTAGGCCACAAGGGCACCCTGCTGGCTCATGCACAGCTTGTTCTGTGCTGAGATGCTCATGGAGAGACTAACTTACCCCACCACTTCACCACCAGCATATTGATTAGGAGAACTTCACACTGCAGGCATTTCAGATCTCTTTTTAATGCAATTGATCAATTTAAAGTAGTCTTGAAACTTAAGCAGAAACATACAATGTATTATTGAGAAAACCCCAACTTCTTTCACTAACCTTATTATAGCTATCAAAATTATCTTAAGTAAGGGAACCTATGTAAGTCTGGCAGCTAAACCAGCAAACAAAGAGCATTCATATAATTACGTTATGCCAAGTAAAGTATCAAATTTCATAAATAATACCTTGAGATGGTTTGATCTAAGAGAGGTTAAATTTACACCTTAGGCTGATGCTGAATTTCTCAGATTTTTCGTATCTCTAACCTCCATGGCATTCCCTGCATTTACTTGGATTTCTACATGATGTTAAGTGCACAGTCTGATGTATTCCTTCTCCTCTGTCCTTGCAGTACCAATGGGAAATACTGGGAAAGCAAGTGCTTCAGTCTGCATTCAACTAAATATATACTTCATTCAACCTGCCACCTCAGGGGATTTTCTGCCTGGTTGTAAAAAGTGAAGCTCTTTGGAAGAAATGTTGTTAAGTATAAAAATGAGTTGCTTAAAAGTTTTTTTTGTTTTTGTCCTCTGACTATACTTGAAAAAGAGCAGTTGCTGAAGATGTGTTGACTCTGCCTCCTCCACCAAATATTCTGCACAATTAGTTTAAGGGAAGTTTATGTGGACAATAGAAAATTAAGAGAGAATGGGTGGGTGTGGTTGGGAGGAAGACTCAACAATTGCTTTTTTCCTTCATAAAGAACTGTGCATAAAAAAATTGCAGGACTAGTTTAGTTTACCACAAAAAAGAAAAAGCCACCCGCAGAGAACTACATTGTATATGAGGCACTGTAATAATTATTCTAATTGATTGATTGTTTTGTCTAATATAAACCTGAAATTACTCCTGTTGAAGTTAACAGAGTTCTTTCAATACAAATTACATCAAAACCAGGCTGTATACCATGTTTCCAGGTTTAGAAAATAACACATAGAAATGGTTTACCAAAACACATATTGTTATTGCAATGCCATGCTTTTTATACCTTCTCTAATAAAGTCTCATTGCCATAGAAAAGAATGCTCTAAAAGAAGCATCTAAGCCAGTGCTTAATAAGACATAGATTTTATATTGGTAAAAGGTTGCATAAAAGTAGAGGAATGCAAATAAGTGTTTTACTCATAACATGTGTATGGTAGAAATTATTTCTCATGTTCAAACATAGTGTAAAGATTCAGGCAGCTTTCTCATCTGATCTAGCCACTCCTCTATCTACACAGAAAGAAAGAATAAAAGAGCATGAGATAATCTGAAACAAAATCTCTGTGGAAAAGGGATGAATGTAAGAACCTTTAGATCACCTCAGAAGTATCTACAGGTATTCACAGAAAGACAATAAAATCCTTGAGCATCGTTGTGTTTCCCTGATGGAGAAATGTCATCTCTCCCTCTACATTTAAAGGAGAGCTTAGGATGAAAATACCCGCTGACTCAAATTAAGCTGCTGTTAAATAAAATATATGAAATGGTTGATGGAGTCATATAACTGAGAGCTTAGTTTATTTGTGTAGAGGGAAGAACACCAGTTATGTATTACCACAGATTCTCCAGGGAAAATATTCTGAATTTAAGATATAGTTTCAGAGGTTTATGTTTCCATCTCATGAATAAATTTATATGAACTAACTTGACAGTCCTATTAAAAACTAAATTATTGGCAAATATGTAAAGCTTCCGTATGGAGGAACTATGGCTCCCTTCAATGAACTACGGAGAAATAGCAGTAATTTACCTCTTTAGAAGTGGATACTAACATGAATGAAATCCCTTTTGCTGACTTTAAAGATTAATTATTGCTTGATACATCTAACTATATCTTAAAATTTTGAAAGTGAACTCTGAAAGTGTTTATAGCCTTGCGCATTGGATCTGTCTGAGATGGTGTTCATTTCCCCATAGTAGCCCTCACAGTGCTGTGCTTTGCATTGGCAGCTAGAAGGGTGTTGATAACACTTGGATGTTTTATCTGCTGCTGAGCACAGCACCAACACTGTAACATTCCTTCCTCAATTGAGGGCAAGATCCTGGGAGGAGACACAAGAAGGCCAGCTGACCCAAATTGACCAAAGGGATATTCCAGACCATATGATGTCAGCTAAGGAAGGAGCAGGAAGGCAGGCATTCATTGTCTCCAATGGCTGCCTGCTAAGATACCATTATGTCTGCTCAAGTACTGCTGCTCGGAGGTGGTCGACCATCGCTGCTGATGGGAAGCAGAGAATAAACCCTGCTGTCTTTTGCTTTGCTTTTGCATGCACAAGCTTTCACTTTGCTTTTAGTTTAAATAAACTGCCTTATCCCAACCCAAGAGTTGTTTTCCATCTCTCCCCTCTCCACCTGGGAAGGGGAGTGATAGAGCAACTGGGTGGGCATCTGGCAACCAACCAAGGTCAACACACCACACCTAGTAATTATATTTGAGAAGTGCAAAAAACTGTGAGTCTATAAGCAAATGAATGAAGGATGGACTCAAAGAAGTGATGCACAAGACTTTTAAACAGGAGTGCCTGAAAGCCAGACACATGATGTCTATACATGGGCACATAATTCTATATATTCTGTATATACAAAAGGCTATGATAAAATTAACCCACAACCCCCTGCCAAAAAACCCCCAAGCCCAAACAAATCCAACCCCCCCCCAACAACCCAGCTAGTCAGAGCCAGAGGGAATTTTGGTAATTAATCTCCTTTCTATTTACATATTTAAAAGCCTATCTTTAGCAACCAAGGATGATACATTTGATAATAAAATTGATGAATGTGTTTATTTTTCTAAAGTTAACAGTACTGCATGAGACCATCCCAAACACTAGAAGAAAATAGTCTTTTGTTCCAATGTCTGTGGTAAATATTCTCTTCTAAAAGGGATCATAACTTTGGGTTATGTCTCCTTAAGGAGCAGTTATTTGAAGAGGAGTCTATAGGGTTTATAAAGGTTAGCATCAATGACTAAGTCTGTCAGTTTAGGATCTTCAGTTGACTTACTCATTTACTTCTGCTGTTCTCTGAATAAAAGAGGACTGGGAGGAATATTTGGGAATAAAACACTCACTTGGGAAGTTGAGGATAAATTTATTGCAATAATAAGACCTAAAGTAACTTAACAGTAGTGTCTCCTGATGTACCTCCTGACAAAATGTCTTCTTTTTGTGGGGAGTCTTTTCCAACTTGAAACCTTTTTGTAGGTTATGCAATAAAGGGGAAAAGCCCTTTACTCTATTCCAGTGACTCTGATGACAACAGTCAGTAAGCAGACAAAGGTATGGATCTAGGAAAAAAGGTGCTAAATGGATGGAAAACATTTTCTCACCTATAAGTGTTTGTAAAGGTGAAAAAAGTGGCATCCTTCAGAAACGTATCAGGATTTTTTTTAACAAAACAAACAAAAAAATCCTTCTACTGTATTCCAAAATAGCAGAGGGGTAGCAGTCCAGGAGCTTTCTGGAGATCACTGATCATCATTCAAGTGATGGAGGAGCCAAAAAAGAGGTATTCTGATGGACCTCATACTCTCAAACACGAAAGGCTTGTTGGGGATGTCTGGGTTGAAAGCAGCCTGGGTTGTAGTAAATATGAGATGGTCCTGAGGGCAGGAAGAAGGGTTAAGAGTAAGCTCACAACCATGGATTCAGGATGAGAGACTTTGACCTGCTCGAAGGTCTGTTTGGAAGAGTCCTAAGGGACAAGGTTTGGGGAGCAAGTGTAGTAGTTCGATTTTTAGGCCTTCCTTGGTAATTGAGGTCAAAACTAAGGAAGTATTCCATCCTATACCTTTATGTAAATAGAAGTATAAATAAGATGGAGAGAGAGACCTCTTCTTCTCTTCTCTCGTGACGAACTTGGGAGACAGCAGGTCCCTGCAGTTGGTCTTGCTTATCTGGGAGTTGAGGCCTGCTCAGGCTTGTTGTTTGCCACGCGGGAGGTGGAGAGTGTTGGTCGTGTCTAGCGCGATCCTGCTTTTCTCAAGGGAAATGGTGAGATTTCATTTTACTAGTTCTTTATTTTGCTAGTTCCTGGGTTTCAATTGTGCATATCTGTTTTGGTTTTGTCCCTTTTTGTCCCTTTTTCCCTTTTCCCTTTCCCTTTCCCTTCTCCTTCTCCCTTTTTTGGAACTGTTTGGGGTTCCTGTGTTTATATGTACATAGTATTTTAACTGTATATATCTATGACATAGGTAAAATATATATATTTCTGCTATAGCTTTTGCTTTTCTGTATTATTTTTTCCTTTAGAGGGTTTTCGCTGTGCTCTGTTGGGGTCTGGCAGGTGTCATGGTTTCACTCGTCTAGCCTCCCCTGGGGTTGGAAAGTGGTTAACCCCAGAGGTACTGTTCTTGGTGTAGAGCCAATCAGAAGCTACAATTCGCTCCTGTGAAATTAGCATATTACAACAGACCGGAAGTTGTTGGCAGAGAGAATTGGAGCCATGAGGTAGCCGAGGGGAGTCCTGATTTCACGGTGCCCCTAAGCACCCCGCGGCTCTGACGTTTTGACCAGGGCTGTGGCAGTTCCTTACCGTTTCCCCCCATCAATGAGGCAGTCAGCAGTGGCAATCCTGGTGAAGCAGAGCAGAAAGAATTCCAGGCAGAGGAGAGAGAAACTTCAAGTAGTCTCATTACTACCTCCCCCACAATGGCGGAAGGGAGAGAGAAACTTGAGTAGAGACTGAAGTAGAAGAGAGATGGGCCGAGGGCTTGGAGGTGCCCTACGTGGGGTTTGGACAAGGGCAGCCAAAACCCGAAGGATGAGGAATGCAGGGGATGCCACCCCTTGCCACGTGGCAAGTCAAACTGTTGCTGCAGCTGAGATAGAGAGAAGTGAAACCAAGCAGGCTTTTTCTGGGTAAGGACTTTGATGAAAGCTATTTGAGGTATAAGACTGAGCAAAAACCCGGAAAATCCTGCAACCTGGGGAGAAGAGTGGACCTGAAGTGGAGAAATTCCTGAATGTTACTCCCTGGGAGGAACATTCACAAAGCAGGGGGAAAGGACTCAAAAGCTGACTCCCTGTAGCTCGTGATCCAGACTTGGTGAAGCAAGTGTTCTCTTGCAGTCCAGGAGGAGACCTTGGCAGAGGCTGAGCAGCTGGTGGGGGTGTAGAAGACCCCTTCTCCCATACCCCAATGAGACAGAGACTTTAGCTATCGTCCTGAAGGTTCTTCTTCTGAATTGATGTGGGAGGGCCCCAGGGGTGGTAGAAATTGTATTAATACTGTGTATTTATTTGGTTTTTAGTTTCTATAGTTTTTATTCTGTTAGTAATACATTTTGATATAATTCCCCCATGCTGAATTGTGCCCGTCTGAAAACTTCTCTTACACTGAAACAAATTGTGGGGCGCTTGGAAATTGGATTTTTGGGAGCTTTCAAACCATGACAGTGGGAGACCAACTACAACTGACTACAGGAAGAGAGGCCCATAAAAGTTGCTTAATATTCAAGGACCACCTATTCCAAGATCAAATCGTCCATCCCAAAAAACAAAGAGAGATTGATCCTTCCTCTTTACTCAGCACTGGTGAGGCCACATCTGGAGTCCTGTGTTCTGTCGCGGTCCGAAGGGGGGATGGGACATGAGGAAGGGTGCAAGCAGAGTTGTTTATTCAGGCGTGCCCACTCTCCTTTTATCCGCTTGGGAGCCAAACGGGCCAAAACATAGGGTGGAGCATGAGATCAACAAGTAGAGGGACAAACCAGCATAAGGGACACCGGCAAAAGGGGAAGAGTGGGGGCAAACCCATGGCAAGCCTGGGCTTGTCCAGGTTGTGCACTGTGCAGTGTGAACACAACGAAACCACATAATAACAACAAAGTCCACACGACAAAGTCCCGCCAATCGCTGCACGCTTCTCTCCACAGCCGGAACTGTTCCATCCTGAAGTGTTCCCTCACGGTGTTCAGTCCTGTACTCCCTAGAGGCATGGACATACTAGAGAGAGTCCAAAGAAGGACCACAAAGATGATGAAGGGACTGGTGCAGCTCACACATAATCAAAAAGACTGAGAAGTGGATGGGCCTGTTCACTTTGGAAAAGAAGGTTCAGGAAGGATCTTACTAATGTGCATAAATACCTGTAGGGAGGCTGCAAAGAAGACAGAACTAGGCTCTTTTCAATGCTGCTCAGTGACAGGACCAAAGGCAATGGGCACAGACTGAAACAGAGGATGTTCTGTCTGAATGTCAGGAAACACTTTTACTGGGAGAGTAACTGATCTCTGACACAGGTTGTCCAGAGTGGCTGCGGAATCTCCCACCTTTAAGATAGTTAGAAGGAGTTTAGACATGTTCCTGGACACTCAGTTCTAGGTGCTTCTGCTTGAACAGGGAGGCTGAACCAGATGACTTCCAGAGGTCCCTTCCAACCTCAACCATTCTGTTATTCTGTAACTTTTATCCCTAAAGGGAGATTGAAGGTGGTATGACACAAGTACACACTTTCATTTCCTAAAACTTAGATCATTTGGAAGAACAGAAGCTCTCCAAGGTCTGGAAAACTGTCATTTTCACTGGTCCCAAATTCCCAGATAGGACTCACCAAAGGAATATGTTTCTGTCAGCCCTTGACTTCACCCAACTACACTCTGTGCTGTGAGAGAAGAGCAAGGTGACTGCAATGCAGCGGGTTACTTCCCTTTAAAATGAAGAAAAAAAATATTCATTCCAGAAAATAATCTTATTAGTGGTGGGAGGTGAGGTTTTGATTGATTCAACAACTGTATATTCAAGGATTCCTTCTGCATTGTTTTACCCCTCAAGTTATTGGCTAAGCCCTTTGCATCACATCAGTGAAAAATAATGAGAAGGGAGAGGATCTACTCCTTTTTCCTGTTGTGGGAGAAAGGCTATTTCTCGCTTTTCACCTTTTATTTGCTGAATTTCTCATTTTGTATTTAGAAATACACAAAACTTTCTAAAAAAGGCATTGCATATTCCATACCTAACTAAAAAAAAGTAATTTATAATTTAATTACATAGTACTGTGACTATGCATATTGTTCTAAGACAGTTCTAAAATGCTCAACATTAAATAAGAAATCCCAAGGTCCTAAAAGTCTAAAGAGATATTTTGTAAAGGAACTCTGAAATTGAAACTTATGCAGCTTCTTATTAAATAAGCACTACCTTACTATAAACTCTAATAACTGTTTCAAACAGTTATGCAAAAGCAACATTTTGTGAATCCCTTCATTTTCACTCAATGAACTGATTTATTGTAAAAACAAAGAGAATGTCACTCACATAATAAATAAATTTTCTAAAATAAAATATTTTATCTGAGTCTCTCATACAGATTATGATTTACTTCAGTGTTAATAAAGCTTTTCATAGTACTTGTATATGTGTATATATATATTTCTAATACTATTTTGAAATTATGATCTAATTAAATATTATTTATATACTATTATATATTGTATGTTAATTATATATTTTGTATTAATCTGATACCATTATCTTTTTAACCATACAAATAAAAGTTAAGGTAAGGTTGCTAAATTCTACTAAGGAATCTATAATTACATAGATTGCTTTTCTGGTTCCTTATAAGGTATCACTAAGGAAATATATTGATAGAAGCAACAAAAAGAAAAGCATAAAATGCAAGACTTCTGACAGACAAGCCATCTAAATTGATTAGTTCTCATTTTGGGCCAATGTGGATCAATAGTTGAACAAAGTTTTTAAGACTGAACTGGGATTGAAACAGCATAAAAGAGAAGAGATGAGGCTGTTTGTAGTTGGTAGATAGTAAAATCATAACATTTACGGTCATATGTGTAATTATATATATTAACATACAGATGCATTTTCAGTGTTATTCAAAAGATATCTGGATCTTTTTCATCATTGCACTTCAGAATTTTAATAACTCAGTTTAGGACATTTTCTCTATCAAACCAGAATCAGTTTCTTCAACCTCTTATAAATCTTTAATACCTGTCACTTTCAAGCATAGCTACTGTATTTCTTGCATTATAATTTCAGCATTACATACACTACTCGATGTGACATATAAATACTGCACTGTACAAACATGCCACCTTTCTGGATTTATATACTATTTCTTTAACAACACAGTCCATCATCTTCACCTTGTTCACTGTAACCTTGGTACTGTATACAGGTAATCATAGATATTTTTCTAGCAATAAAATTCTAAACTATAAACTCTTATAATAAAATATAAACTCTTATAATAAAACTCTTGTCTATATCAATATGCCAAAGGTTTGATTACTCTAACATTTACTGATTTATTTTCTGTTTAATAGAATCATAGAATCATAGAATGATTTGGGTTGGAACGGACCCTAAAGATCATCTATTTCCAGCCCTTCTTCCATGGGCAGGGATATCATTCACTAGATCAGGTTGCTCAGGGCCTCATCCATCCTGGCCTTGAACACTTCCATGGATGGGGCAGTCACAGCCTCTCTGGGCAACCTGTTCCAGTGCCTCACCACCACCCTCACAATAAAGAATTTCTTCCTAATATTTAATCTAAACCTGCCCTCTTTCAGCTTAAATCCATTGCCCACTTCTCTAGTCATTCTCTGTCCACATAAATAGTCCCTCTCCGTTCTTTTTGTAAGCCTCCTTAAGGTACTGTAAGGTCAAAATAGGGTCTTCCTGGAGACTTTATCTGGAGACCTTCTCTTCTCCAGGATGAACAGCCCCAACTTTCTCAGCCTGTCTTCATAGGAGTGGTGCTCCAGCCCTCAGGTCGTCTTTGGGGCCCACTCTAAAAGTCCACATCTTTCTTGTGCTGGAAAACCTAGGCCTAGAGGCAGTAGTCAAGGTGGGTTCTCATAAGTGCAGATTAGAGAGGGAGAATCACCTCCCTCAACCTGCTGTCCATGTGTCTTTTCATGTAGACCAGGTAGTGCTTGGCCTTCTGGACTGTGAGTGTGCACTATTGACTTTCGGCTCATGTTCAGATTTTCATCCACAAGAACCTCCAAATCCTTCTCCACAGGACTGCTATCAGTGACTACTTCTCCCAGTCTGTACTCATATCTGCCCCAAACCAGGTGCAGTACTCCACACTTGGGCTTGTTGAACCTTATGAGGTTCTTGTGGGCTCACTTTCAAGTTTGTCCAGGTCCCTCTGGATGGCATCCCATTCTTCTGTTGTGTCAACTGCATGACTCAGCTCCATGTCATCTGTAAATTTGCTGAGGGTGCACTTGATCCCACTGTCTGTGTCATTGATGAAAATATTGAAGGACACCGGTCCCAAGACAGTGACTTGAGAGACACTACTCATCACCAATCCCCGCCTGGACATAGAGGCATCGATCACAACTCTGCATCCATCCAGTCAACTTCTTATCTACCGAATGACTGTTTGACTTCCGATATCATTAATTTTTCATATTTTAATTTTTACATTCAATCCTACTAATTCTAGATTTTCAAACTGACTGAAGAGAAATTACATCATTATAAACCACAGCTAATAAAACAAGAGTGCAGAAAAACACATAAGCAAGTTTTACTGTATTCCAAAAGAAAAACATAGGAAGGACAATAAAGCCTATGTAATAGGAAAGATAAAAAGTTGCCATCAGCTTTTATTGGTATAACTTGCACAACGGAAATCTGTTGTTAATTGAATGCACTCTCAATTTGTCATCTTAGCAGAAAGAATTGAAATGTAGTAATTTGTTTATTGGAAAACTGTTATCTGCATAAATGTATTCAATAAACTTTATCTTAGAGTTTATATTTTTAAGAACTTCAATTTTTTGGGGTAAGTAAGGCAATGTGTTATCTTTACATCAGAAGTTATTTAAATATATTGACAAAAATAGTAAACTTTATTTTCAGTTTCTCTTCTTGTTTTCTATCAAAATGATGGCTGTACAGTTATAGTGGTGATTTACACTATTTCAATCAGTTTGAACCAATATGATAAAATTAATTTCTGTACAAAAGTTAAGCACATTTTGCATACTTCCCAAAGTCTTATAGTCTAAATGTGTCAGACATTTTTATCTCTGAAACCAGATTACACTTTCATTAATATCTTTTTTTTTTTCTTGGTATATATTCTCAAAAGTAATTGAAAATCCTGGAGTTCATTATTATATTAAGTAAATTTATTTGTGTCAGAAGGAATTCACCACATTTTGATATTTCCAAACTGTTATGACCCACCCCAGAAAAAGGGAGGGGGGTAACCCAGGTTTTTATCAATAATTCCCTTGGGGTGGATTAGAGTGAAACAACACTGAATAATCAGTGTCTGAAAACATATACTGGTAAGGTTTATTTTAACAATTCTGTATCAACAGGCATGCTAGCATTTCTGTGTTGTCATATAACAATGTGGCATAGAGATAGAAAATGCATAGGGGACAATTTTGCATCAACAGGTATGCTAGAATTTTAGGTGCTGTCATATAACAATGTGACATAGAGATAACCTTTGGGGGGGGGGGGAGAAAATGCATAGGGGAGAGAAAAGCAGGATAAGAGTAAGGGAAAGAAAAGCTGAGAGTGGACAGATGTCTATAGTCACCGCCCACAGGGTCCAGCGATGAAACTTGGTAGTTGCAGCTTCCATGTCTGTCGGTTGAAGTGGTGGCCTTGATCCGCCGGAGGTGAAGGAGGGAAGCCCCCACACTCCAAGAAGTTATGCGTTATTATATCCATGGTCAGTGTCACGGGCCATGCCTCAAGCCTCCAATCTCTCCCTGGGCCCTGCACAAGAGTTTTGTGTCTGGTCTGGTTCCCGCCCTTTTCCCAACTGCCTGGGCTCCTATGGGCCATCAGAGGTCCTGCCCCTTCAATTGCCCATCAAAGGTCAAAAGCCTGCAAGCTCAGCTCTTGCCTTTTCAGGGCTTCACACCTTCAGCACTGGAGGGAGGGAGGGGCCAGGTTGCTCATCAGAGGTATAATGCAAGTCAAAAGCCTGCAAAAGTCTCCTAGAATGCATAAATCATCAAACATTTTAGTCTCTGACACAAACTCATTCTCTTTCTGGGTAAGGGCACTCACTGTTTTCCTTGTACCTTCCTTTGATATACCAGATGGAAGCAGGACTATGACATTCTAAGTAATTTATCTTTCTTTTCAAATAAAACTGAGACTTTCCCAACCTTCAAATCATATCAGCTAGGGAAGACAAACCTGGAAAGCCATTCAAAAACTTTGTAATTTCATACCCTCAGTTTTCAAAGAATATTGAATAACAGACTGTTTTGAGGAACACCACAGAAATAAAGGTCTAAGGGAATCAGGGAGCTAGCCACCTAATTATCTAAATGTGAAAGTTACCCTAAATATGCATTGTGGTTTCAAAAATTACACTAAAATATTAGAAAAATGTGATCTCAGATAACTAGGCAGTTATGATCAGGAGAACTAATACAACATCTTTCTTACAGATGCATCTTTTCAGACACAAAGTATTACTGATGATTTTTTATCGTCTGTAGTTTATTTTCATACTGTTTGTGTTAATATTTAAATTTTGAGCCATTTCTTTCCCAAGGAAAGTCAAATATTAATATTATTCTTATTCTCATGCAAAATAATGAAAATTATGCAGTGATATGCATGTATTGTCATTCTATTCTTACCAAAAAAAGGAACACTGAATTTAACATGTGCACTTCTGATTTTGTTAGACTAAAGGAAAAGTGATTGGATTATGCTGCTTTCCTTTCTTTTGATATACAGTTGTCAACTTCTCTTAACAGAACCAGCTTTTTTCCTTCTTAGTTTTTATGTAGTATTATTCTTATTGAAAATGCTCTGTGATACTTGATCCTCGTTAGCCATTTATACACTCTTAATGCTTAAATTTCTCGAGTATCATTATAAACTACCAATCCTTTGCCTCTTCCTCTTTTCATTGCTTTCTTTTGATTTCTTGATCGTTCATGAGAACGTTCTTTACCCATAGCCTGCAAATGAAGATCTATTCTTTGTGACACTCTAGGACAAGGTCAATCAATTGCAATAAAATATTTTTCATTTTACCACAGAACTGAGTCATGAAAATAATTTATGCAACTTCACTTGATTAGGGAGAGTTTGCTATATGAAAGATTTCAAGTATCTTGATTGTATGCTCCATTAAGCACTCTAAATGTATTATATTCTGCTTAATGGCATTGACAAACAGGTGAGAGAGTTTTACACATTTCAGAATCTGTGACTTTTCCCAATTTATTCCTCCCTCGTAGGGTTACTGAAGCTGTCTTTGGAGAATAAGATGGGAAAAGCTGATCTTGGGGAGGAAAAGTCACGTGGAGGTTTTTCTTCTGTCCATATAGTTCATGTTCAAGATGTGTTTTTAGGGTGTTCTTTTTTTTTTTGGTCAGCAATATTCTTTCCACTCTTTCCTGACTAACAAAATTATGGAAGTATGTTCATTGGTGACTAAATAAGATTTTGAAGAACGCATCAACACAGAAGTGTCTATGTTTCTTACTCCAGATGAACTTTAGGATTTGCATGAACTACTTCCTTTTTTCATTCCCTGCATATCTGTTCTTATCTACTTTTGGGGAGCAAGATGGTTGGAGAGATGAAACATCTTATCCACTATGCCCATGCTTCCAGTAACTATGCATAATAATTTATGTAAGGAAAACATATACAGAACTACACACCTAGAGGAAAGGATATTGTCAATAATCAGGGAATATTAAATTTCTGTTTATTTATTTACTTGCTTATTTATTTGTCCTTGCTAGAACTGAATCACCTCTTGCTGTTAGTACCTTGGAAATAACATCTGAACAAAAGCTTTGAAAATAACTGTTTACTTCTTGTCATACAGAGATGATCAGCAAAACTGTTGGTCTGTACTGGGGCAAAGCTCCACAGTCACTAGAAAATGATAGACCCTGTTATCTTCCAACCCCAGCTGAAGAAATGAGTAAAAATTTTTGTAAGATATGCATTTTTCCAACATGTATTTTTCATAAGAAGATATTATTTTGCAAGGGATTCTACCTCAGGTAACAAAATTGAAGTCTAAGAGTGAATATTCTATTTGAGTTAATAATAACATACTTTTTTCCTAGCAAAAAAAATTATGAAGACTTACTTCAAATATTTTTCTGTTAACAAAACTTCCTAGATCTGTACATTTTTATTTTTCTTAACTGAAATATAACGCAAACTGGAAAGAACATTTGAAGCATGAATTTCCATACTTCGCACTCCTGTTAGAAATCACTCCCTATAAAAATCCTGATTTATGAAAGAAAACAAAGATACGGTAGAAAGCAGTACTTTTCTTAGCTAGTAAGAAAAGCTATTAAGAAAAGACTACATCATAATTTAAAATCATTCTTGTACAATTAGATGTCTATATCTGTAACACTTTTTTGTTATTTTCTGTGTAAAAAAACCTGAAAGTATTTAAACTATTTTCATGTACCTTTATAAATGTTTGCATTAAAAAGAGAGGAACAAGATCCTATAGGATCTTCTCTATGACTCGATCTTCTCAGAAACAACAGTACCTATATCAGATGTACACAAATGTAAGTACAGTGTTCAAATCCACTTTCTGCATCTTCACATCTTTGTTTAATTTATCTCTTCTGGGACAAAAAAGGTGTGAGTTTTGGGGGTTTTTTTTGTTTTGTTGTTTGTTTGTTTGTTTTTAGAGAAAGTTAAAAAGCCCATAAGAGGGTGTAGACAGTGCATTCTGTGAAACAAGTAATTGTAAGTATTTGTGGAACATGTCATCAAGTTATATTATCTAATGTAGTTAACTGATCAATAATATCAATATGTAATAAGTAGGGCAATTAGACATACTAATAGACAGAAAAAGAAGTGACAGAATCAAACCATGAAACATAGAATGTTAATATAAAATCTCAAGCAAATCAACATCCCTCATAAGCCAAAGCATGTCCTTACATATCTTTAAGCACTGACATTAATAATACTACTTCTTGTAGTTCTAGTAGAAGAGGGCAACATTTATTTCTTTACAGCAAATTATTCAGAATGTTAACATTTTCTAACTAAATGTATTTATTATCATAATTGTAAAAGAGAAATAAACATCACAAAATTTAAAGACTTGTAGAACACTGCTGTCTAAATATAAAATACAGAGCCTCTTTTTCATGCAGTTTTGCACTAATCACACATGGGGTATTAGTGTAAGAATTTTCAGTGCTCATATAGCACTTTTAATGCTTTGCAATATTAGAATCCTCGAGAATGGTGATCATATTTCCTATTCTATGGTTGAAAATATAAGTGTACATTGTAATTAATAAAATTCCCAAGATCACATAAGTATCCTGAGATAAAAAGTTTGTCTTGACTGAGCAATGATAAAGAGAAGTCCCTTTTGGCCTTCAATATTTTCACCTTAAAAGAAATGTAGAATTCAATAATCTTCTGAAAAAATGCAAAGGAAGTTTGAAGTGAATAATTTTTGCAGGTAATTTTTTTGAGCATTGTTTACACAGAGAATCCCATATCATCAGTTCAGTTGGTTTGAGGGTTTTTTTTCCCAGGTCAACTTTACAAATGTCTATGAAAACTTGTCTACAGATAAACGCTGTTAAGCTGTTAAGCCCAAGTGGCTACTAATCGGCATTTTTGGGAAGTGAGTCGGAATTTTCTGTTTAATTTCAAATTATTACCTATGTTTTCATGTTGACATGAGCTAAGTGTTTCCACACTAATACTACCAATGTTATTCTTAGTTGTATTCTTTTTGCAGCTCAGAGGGAATGAAGATTGCTTCTGCATTATAAATCCTGTTATTTATCTTTCTAGTCATCTTAGCTGAAAAAATTTCTCTACTACATTACATAGAAATATATTTTTAATTGCTCTTGTAGATGCCTTAGATTACTCTTGCCACCTCTTACTGCCAGTTCAGGTTTTCTACAGGTCCTGTGTAACTCTGCCCTCTAGCCCCCCTGAGTTGCCTTGGGATTCTGACCTAGGAGAAAGTTACCCAGAATACATCATCTTAGTCCTGTAGGGGGGCAGAGAAGGTGGGTTGGATTGCAAAAATGACACATTCCATTAAATGATGGAAGATCTAGAAGACAAAACTTTGGTGCTAACCCAACAGAGACATGGATGAGAGATCTGTTCCCTGAATGGACTAACTGTAAGACTTTTGAGAAATATGATGCTCTGCACTTCAGCACACCAATACTTGCGGGTATATTTTCAATTGCATACAAATATGCATGTGCTTTCTAGAGTAATTAAGCTTTTATGTCTAGAATGAAGGTCTTGTCTTAAACAAGGTGACGGAAATAAGAGACTTATGCCATCTGTGAAGATTTTTACTGTTGTTAAAAATCTAAATAAAAATTTACATGAAAATACTTGAAACATCAGTGGTATAACATCTGGAATACTGTTTATGAGTGGCAGAGTTATGTTTTTTCCCCTTAATCTTCCAAAATTAAACCATAAGTTACACATAACCTTATTAAATTATTTTCAGCATGATTTGTTGCAAAGTTAACACACAACTATGTCTAAAGATACCAACCGCTGTCTGCAACCACAATATTGATTCCTAATAACAAAGCGCCGGTATTTATGAATGACTCAGAAAGATTTGGCTGTAGTGTGGTATAAACGGGTCTGTTTGTTATTTGGTTGTGGGGATTTTTTGTTTTGGGGGTTTTTTTGGCTCGGTTCGGGGTTTTTTTGGGTTTTTTTGTTTGGTTGGTTGTTTTTTTTGATTTTGTTTTGTTTTGTTACCTACTATTTACAGAAATCAAGTACTGTATGTTGGAAGGATTTTTTTTCTCTCTTTTTTCTTTTTTTAGAAAGACCATCTTAGCAAGTTGACTGGATCAAAACATATGAAAATACAAAATATGTAACCTCAGCATTCATAAATTCAAAGCCGAAAATCATCTAAGATTTCACACAAGTAAATACTGATTACAGAGTATGAAGACATATATTCTTAAAAGAACACGTTAAAATAGAAATTAGTAATGTGGGCTATATAACAACATAAACATTTCTGCACTTCTTTTTATGTCATGAATTTTAAATGCCTGTTTCCTAACCTGAACCCTCTTTCTGCTTGTTGAAAAATGAGGCTTTTGAAAAGCCTTACACTAGATCCCTGTATAGGAAAGAATTAATGCAATGAAATAAGTAAACTTAAAATTTACACTGAGCCCCATCTTTAACTTATTTTAAGCAAGATACATTTAAGATAAAATCAAACTCTTTCAGTGGAAGTCAAGTTCTGGATCCTATAGATCTAATGCACTTGAACTGGAGAGCAAAAGTGAAAACAAAAAATGGTTTTGTTGAAGAAGCACCGTCTTTATCTTTGGAAGAAATTAAATGAAATTATAACTTTGGGTGTAATTTTCTTTTAACTTCAGGTTTTTAAGCTCTCTTCTTGACTTATTGAACAGATATAAGTTTTCATTTATTTTTTCTGTCTAAAATTTTATCTATAATAATTTTGGTCATAATTTTTATTAGCTTTGAGAAATAGCAAAAAAATTTGGGTAATATTTTTTTCTTCTATGGACATATTTTGGAGCATAAACATTTTTGAAACATTAAAACTTTGATATAGAGGAATTTCTCATGTGGAGTATTGAGACATTAAGGCAAAATGCTTATGAATAATGATGGACTCATCTGTCCATGTTTGATATTTCAGACCAAACTATTGATAGAACAATGAAAATTTCCCCCCTCTTCTTTCACTTTGTTTTTTTTTAGTTGCTATTTCTTAACAGGTTGTGCTCCATCTTTGATATTCTGGTTGGACCTAATGCTTTATTTTATTTAATTTACTATGAAAGTATTTTTTAAAAAAGAATATGATATGGAAATATGCTGAAATGATCAAATATGACCTCTAACTGGAAAAGCTGAGAGATTGAAAAGCTAAAGGTAGTAGGAGATAGAGTTAAGGTAAAATAATGCTGGAATACATATTTCACTTAGGTTTACTTGCTGTATGCTGGCCAACCTTGATTAAGTGTCAAGAATACTGAGTAATCTGGATCCTGGAGAGATTGTTTTAACAGGGTAAAACAGGCATCAGAAAGCTGATTTGCCCCGATATAAAATTTATTGCATCTATATGCTAACGACCTTATTTCTGCATCTTCAGCCATAACACAAGTTTGTAGTCTTACTGAATTCCACCAAGTAAAATCATGTTGTTTCAAATTAGAAGTACTCCAAAAAAGTCTTCAGGAAGAATTTTTATATGAAATAATGGTATTGGTAACGTAGAAGATGACAGTTTTCTTTTTTCCACTGTGTACCACTCCAATGACAAGAAAAATTATGCAGCTTGGAAATGCCATATCTAAGATACACATATCATACATACACATACCATATATACACATACCATATATAACCTTTTGTGCGTACTGGTATCCTAAGAGTAAAGAAAGCAAACTCAAAAATAAGGAAAGAATTTTGATTTGTAACTTGGAGAAAAAATGTTTTAAATGGTGACAAATACAATGGCAAGTGATTTTATTCTTGGCATAGAAAGTGTTTGGATTTTTTATTAAAGAAGTAGTGGGACAAAAATGTGATGTATATATTTCTTAGGACAGAAATGCGTTTAAACTAAGTAGACGGAAAGGTTGGTTTAATACTTGGAATGCAGAAGTTATTTCATAAGGATAGTTGTTTAGGCATTAGAATTTTTTAAAGTGTGCTTGTTGAAGGCTGTTATAATTTAATGCCACTTTAGTGTAAATACCAATAAAACTACCTTAAACTAATGGAACATGATATCATAAGTTAATTGTGGGGGAGAGGTACTATCTATACTTAATTAATTAATATGCAAATTAGACAATTTAAAGATAAAAGACCCATTAAAGAATTATTTGTTTGACTTCTTTCTCAAGGTCATGTCAGAAGAACTGACATTCATCTTGTTTTTGTCTTATAGAATGGCAAGCGTGAGAATGATTGTCTAATTTTGGAATTAATTATCATTCTAGCAATAAAGACAGCTCACATTTTGTTTTTTCTTGCATTTTCTATATGCAGATTTGCTACCTACTTTGAATTTAAGTTTGGATTTTTGGGGGACAAATCTGAAATATCAACAGTGTAACAAATATTATTATCACAAATTTCACATACACATGAAATATGCACTTTTTTGGATAAATTTGTAGTCAAATGATAAGTCTAGATAAATGATAAATACCAGTAGCCTCTCAGTTAAGATGTAATTTTTAGCAAACTAACCTATTTTCCTTTTGTAATCATTAATTTTCTTTATTACCTGCAATAACATTTCCAAGTAGTCCCTAGTTCCACTTAATAGGTTATGAATAATTAACTTTGAAACTATGTACCTAGAAATTTGATATAACTTCTTCCAACTTTGTCACAAGTCATTTCCGCTTCAATAATTACAAAATATTTTGTCTCTATACATAGAATAGAATAGATTAGAATAGAATAGAAATCTCAATTTTGAAGGGACCCATAAGGATCTTTAACTCCAAAATATTTTCATCAGCCTTGGTTTTAAATTCTATATTTCCCACGGAACTATTAGCCAAATTCAACACTTTATTAAGCCCTGATCTTTCTGGGTTTAGATAATTTTTTCATCATTATTATATTTCATCATAATATTTTAAAGGCATGTTTAACAATTTTTCTTTCTCTAGGTGTTTTTTCTTTCTCTAGATGTTTGTTAAAGAAGTAGTGGGACAAAAATGTGATGTATGTATTTCTAAGGACAGAAATGCCTTTAAACTAAGTAGATGAAAAGGTTAACTCTAACTCTAAAGTTAGCAGTTGCCATAATGGAAAATAAGATTTCAGTGATTTTGAAAGGAATGAATTCTGAAGAGGAAAACGATATGTCACTATTTTGATCAGTTTTTGCGGAAATCGATCCACAGCATTCAAAATAAATGCACTGAATTATTGGCTGTAGCTAAACCTTGACTCTGTATATATGTGTGCATGGGTGGGTGCGTGAGTGTGTACATACAAAGGAAGAACTGAGAGCGAAGGAAAAAAAAATAGTAAAAATAAAAAAAAGGTTATTTTCTTGAGTTAAATATTGAAGTGCTTTAACCCAAATTCTAAATGAACTCTAGTTTTCAGCCGTTACATGCCTTTAAAGATAAATTACTGTTGTATTTTAAGACAATTTCTAAATTGCATGATGAGTAGCTAGGAAAACTTAAAAAAATTAATTTCATTATAGCTTTTATTTTCTAATCTATAATTATTTTGAATTAAGAAATCCAGACCTGTTTCTATGTCTTAAATGTTATCTTAAATATTATTTGCTAATGCCTCTAAAAATTGGTAATTTGGGCTCTTCTTTTCAGTTTGACTCCTCTAATTGTTCAAATAATATATATTTTTGTTTTAGATTGTTTCAGCAATAATAAACATGCACATTCAAAAATCAGTATCTAAGAATGACATGGATATTCTGAATCTGGATTTGCTTTCAATATTGTTCCAATGTAGGAATATATGACACACTCTCTCATTGATTCCTGTGTGCTCAACAGGCATTTATTCTAATTAATTCTTGGTTTATTTCTTCCTATTATATTTTTTCATCTATAAAACAAACAATTAAAAATTTATAAATATATTTTCTTAATGGCAGATGCACATAAAAAGAGTAAGAAGACTTAATGGAATTAGTTTTCAGTCAGGCAAACCTAGCTGCTTTGACAGCTGAATCCACCATTTATATCAGTTTTCCTCTAAGTGCATTTAGAAACCCTGCAAAAAGAAGTAATAATTATATAAAAAAAATTGCTTTCCTGTTTTGTCTTCCCAAATTTCCAGTAGCCAAAAAAAGAAAAAATAGTAAAGTTACATGAATTGGCTGGAAAAACTCAAACAAAACAAAAGAGACACCCATCTTCCAAGGTTTTTTAAACCTGAGAATGGGTTCTCTCTAAAAATAAAATAAAAAAAAATAATTCCATTGAAAATGAAAAATTGAAAGTGTTTTTTAATGATTGTCAATACTCCAAGAATTTTGGGATGGAGAACAATAATCAGCTTTGATCCATCTCCTACTATATGTGCAGGTTTTGTCTCTAATAGAATTAGTATTCTTCCTAGTAGTTGTTACGGGTCTGTGTTTTGGATTTGTGCTGAAAATAGTGTTGACAATTCTGGGATGTTTCAGATATTGCTGAGCAGTGCTGACACAGAGTCAAGGCCCTTTTTCCTTTTTGTACTGCCCTGCCACTGAGGAGACTGGGCGTGTACAGGAAGTTGAGAGGGGCCACAGCCAGGACAGCTGACACCAACTGACCAAAGGGATATCACAGACCATATGCCAGCATGCTCAGCATTTAAAGCAGGAGGAAAAAGAAGGAAGAGGGGGACATTTGGAGTGATGGCATTTGTCCTCCAAAGTCACCATTACATATGACAGCACCCTGCTTTCCTGAAAATGGTAGATTATTTACCAGGTGGGGTTAAGCCACGACACTATGCCATGAATAGCGATGGTTATTCAACTTTCATCTCTCTTTGTATTCCTTGTATTCTTATGGAGTTTTTAGTATTTTATGTTTCTGACATTATAAGTTAAACGAGAAAAAAATCAATCTGTATATTTTATTTTTTTTTTAGAAATAGTAAGAAAAAGAAATGACATAAATTATTAATTTATATCACTTGGAGAAAAAGAAATGATGAGGCTTCATAAAAAATGTGTTGTAAGAAGGTAAGAAAGAGAAAAATAAAGAAAAGTAAAAGTTGAGATCTACCTCCTATCAAATGTTTTATGACTCAGTGAGCTGATGTAGAAGATTTAATAGCCAGTAAAACTGTTCAGCACATCATTGCAAGCCAGGAAAGATCTAACTGTTTCTTTCTTCAAAGGGGATAAGAGGCTTTCTGTGTCAAATGCAGGAAAAGGAATGTCTCTTTCAATTGTAAAGTTCAGAACAGTCATTAAGTACTTCACACATTTATCATCACTAGTGAAAACATGCTCTTAAACTTGATGCTAAGAACATTGCCATCTGAAGTTAGCATATAAAAATATATAAATAAATATAAAAAGAAAAGAGGGTTTTCCTTTATATCCCTTCCTCCCCTCACCCTTCACCAGTTTAAAGCTAATTGCAGTGTTATTGACCAAGGATTTTCAGAGAGGCAACCAAGCAAATACTAGACCGGTCACATTTATTCTCCACACTCCATCTGGTACCTCAAAACTTTTTTTTATTTAAGCATCTCTGATTTCATAATATATGACCATCCTGGAAATTTGGGTTACTTCTGCAAACTTTGTAACAGAGATCATTCAGTGCCCTGTTAAAGAATCTTGATCAAGGGTTGCCTAGCATATTGTAGAGTTCGTATCTGTACCAACACTGAGACTATAGGCAACGCTAAATGAAGTGCTCACATTTAATTAGTGTGATAGCATCATAGTAATCTGGTGTACCACTCTGCTAAGATTTGACTTTCCAAAGAATCACTCTATGCAAATTATTTATGCAATTCAGAGTAATGTTAGTGGATGCAAACAGTGAAATATGCATCTTGGAAGAGTAGAGAAAAAATATTTATGCATAACTGTAGATCACGACTTCAACACTGTGCAAATTTTTGGAGTGCTGATGTTTAACAACAATCTTCTGCCCTGCTATATGGTTAAAAGAGATCTGACACTGAGTAAAACAATTTTTTTCCAAGGTAGGTGAAACTGTAAAGGTATAACCATTAAAAATGTGGGTTCTTTGAAAGATATTCATTCTCTAATATGATGAGTAAACAAAATAGATTATATGCTCTGTGCTTAAGGCTGGGATTTAAAGAATCACAGAATGGTTGATTTTAGAGGGGTAACTCTGTAAGTCATCTTGTCCAACACCCCTGCTCAAGCAGCACTACCTAGCACTGTCCAAAGAGATTTTGAATATCCATGGGTATTCCACAGAGATTCCACAGCCTCTTTGGACAACCTGTGTCAGTGATCAGTCACCCTCACGGTGTTTCCTGACATTCAGATGGAGCATGCTGTTTCAGTCTGTGCTCATTGTCTCTGGTCCTGTCACTGGACACTGTTGAAAAGAGCCTTTCTCCATCTTCTTTCCCCACTCCGTGCAGGTATTCATGTACATTGATAAGCTCTCTCCTCGAGCCTTCTCTTCTCTGGCCTGAACAGGCCCAACCACCTCAGTCTTTCCTCATATGTGAGCTGCTTCAGTCACTTTATCACCTTTGTAGCCCTTCTTTGGACTCTCTTCAGTATGTCTATATCTCTCTTGTACTGGGAAGCCCAGAACTGGACATAGTACACCAGATGTGGCTTCATCAGTGCTGAACAGAGAGGCAGGATCATTCCCTTTAACCTGCGGACGACAGTCCTATTGCAGTCTGGGATACCATTAGCCCTCTTTGATGCAATGGCACATTTCTGACTCCATCCAACTATGGGTCCACAAGAACTCACAGGTACTGCTTTCCAACTGGGTAGCCCCAGCATTTACATGAGGTTGTTTCTCCACAGCTGCAGGACTTTACAATTCCTGTGTTGATCTTTATGAGATTTCCACCAGAACACTTCTCCAGATTTTCAAGTTTCTTCTTGGTGGCGGCAAGACATGAAGGCATATGATCCACTCCTCCCAGTTTGCTATCATCCTCAAAATTGATGAGGATACACTCTGCCCTATCATCCTGATTATTTATGAAGATGACAAACTGAACCCAGTATTGACCCCTGGGGTCCCCTGCTACTTAACAATCTCCAATCAGATTTTATGCAACTGATCACCACTCTCTGGGCCCAGCCATTCAGCCAGTTCTCAGTCTATCTTAGTCTACTCATCCAGGCCATATTTCAGCAGTTTCTCTATGAGGATCTTATGGGACACAGTGTTAAAAGTCTTCCAGAAGTTGTGACAGATAGTATCCACTGCTCTCACCTTGTCTACCAACTTAGTAATTTCATCATAAAAATTTATCAAGTTTGTCAAGTATGGTTTTCCCTTCATGCATCCATACTGACTACTGATCAGTTTCAAGTCCTTCATGTATCTGTAAACAGTTTCCATAATTTTCCTAGCAATCAAGGTCAATTTGATTTGTCTGTGGTTCCCTGAGTCCTCCTTCTTGTCATTTTTGAAGGTAAGACTGATATACTTTCCTCCCTTTCTCAGGCACCTCTCCTAGTCAACAAGTTTGTTCAAAATATATTGTAGTGGCATCAGACAGATCCCTCTATTCTCATGAGTACATCTGATCATGGTTCAGGACTTATGGATGTTTTTTATGCTTAAGTATCATCTAACCTTGTCCTACTACACCAAAGGTATGTCTTTACTCCGAATTTTCCTTCTGGGACCTTGTGTTCCGAAGGCCAGTATGACTAGCAAAGGCTGAGGCAAAGGCAACATGCAGTACCTCAGCCTTTTTCATGTTCTGTGTAACCAGCTCCCCCATCTTGTCGAGTAATGGGCCCGCATTTTCCCCAGTTGTCTTATTGCTACCTACGCACTTAGAGAAACCCTTCTTGTTATAACGCCCCTGAACACTGAATTCCATTTGGGCTTTAGCTTTCCTAATTCATCCCTAGAATATCAAACAATGTTTCTGTGTTCCTCCCAAGTTACCTGTCTTTGCTTCCACACTCAGTTTGTGTTTGAGTTTGGCCAGGAACTCCTTGTTCATTGAAACAGGTCTTCTGCCATTTTTTACCTGACTTCGTATTTGTTGCGATGAACCACTCTTAAGCATGGAGTGAGGGATCCCTGAATATTAATCAACTTTCTTGGGCCTTTCTTCCCTCCAGAAGCTTATCTCATGGGACTCTTCCAAGCGGACCTTTGAAGAGGAGGACATTATCATCAATGCACTGCAGAAAACTCCTGGATCGCTTATGCCCTGCTGTGCTGTCACTTCTACAGATATCCAGGTGGTTGATGTATCTCATTGTCCGTGAATGTAAGGCAGAGGGCCTGATCCACTCATTCTTCCTGGTCAGATAGCCTATAGCAGGTACCCACTATAACATCAACTTTATCTGTCCTCCCCCATGATAAGATACAGGCTGCTTTATGTTAGTCTCTCATGATACATAAATTTTCAAAGGAGTTTACAGATGTGCTTGCATAAGTCTGTTAAATATTTCACTCTGAGAGTTTGACAAGTAGACAAAAAAACCCCAACAAACTAAATGGCAGAATATAGACAATAAGACACACCACTGCAGAAACATGAAGAGTAAAGACCAAGTTCTTCATTGTCCAATATAGTGTCAGATATGGTAATACAGCAAATACACTAAATTTTTTGGACCCCACTCTTCAACTTCCAAGTAATTCATTATTGTAATTGATTATTCATTAGGGTTACAGCAGTCCAATATCTTACAGACTAGATGACAAGGCATTTAGAAAGTCAGTGTAAAATTTCAAATCCAGTGAAATGGGGAGACAGGACCTTCATGCTGATATTGAGAGGAGATCCAAAAACTGATTATTTAAATATTGGGCTGGAAGGTGGTAAAAATATTACTGTTCTTTTATCTTGAAAAATATTTTTTATAGTAAAAAGTCATTTAAAAGGGAGGAAGTGTCCTTTCCCATATAAAGTGTATAACAAGATATCTACATGAGATAGTTTTTGCTAAGCTTTTGTTAAGCAGCAGTACTTTCAAAGTATAATTGCCCATTATAAATTTGGTAACTAAATGAGTAATGCAGGATTACTGATATTTGATAAAACCTGATATTATATCTTTTGTTATTCATCCTAGTAAGGGAGTTAAGTTTTCCTTTGTATCTTCATTAGTATCACTGTGATCAGCAGTTTTAATTTTGGAGCCTGTGGCTATGTATATGCTGTTAAAGACCAGAGTCTAAAGTTTGACACACTGATCAAGCTCTTCCTAAAATGGATCGGCCTTATCTTTTTGTCCTAGGTGCTCTGAATCTAATGGGACTTTCCTATCTCCTAGTTGCTTATGCTATTTCATTGCCTCTGTATGTCTGCAATTAAAAAAAAATGGGTTATGCTGTTTCCTTAACAGTGGCAGAATGAAATTGAAAGTGTGTGCTACATGCCCTGGGATACACATGAAAGAACATTGGAGGACTGAGGCTGCAGAGATTGTTTTCTGAAGGAGTGCCAGATCAGTGCAGAGTTTGGAGCATAATAAACATGGCATAGTGTCCACCCCACTGCTTTTGGAGAAGTTTTGGAGGTAAACTATTCTTTGACAATGTTGAGATAGTACCTTAAGGAATGTAAGTTGGAGCAGTCCCAAATAGACTTACACAGTGACCTGGCAACAAGTATTGTGGACTTAAGGGGTCAAGCTTGCTTCCTGACTCTCTTGTTCAACAACACAGATGTATCTGGTGGGACTCAGATAATATGATCCCAGGAATAGGGCTGGACAAGAGTAGTGAATATACCAAACTTTATACTTTCTATCCAACCTGCTTCTCAACCAGAATTACTGGGTCAAATTTTAATTTGCATATAAATAACAACTCCTTCTAGGCAGATGGGAATAACATTGTTGTCATCTTCTAGATTGAGTACTACCTTTGTTTTGGAAGACGCTGAATTTGAACTTGTTGCTTGTTATTCAGCCAGTCATTCTACCTGTTTGTCAAAGCATATAATGATGTTTACTCCTTCCCGAAGTGATTTGAAAAAGGCAATAAATAACTATTTATCTGTAAGCTGACAGGTTGAGTGTTTTTATCTGAGAGTTTCACAAAATCTTATAAGCCAAAATGATAATTAAACACCTGGATCTGAATAAGTTCTTAAAGTTACTACTGATGACCAATTTAATGTACTTAAAGAGATATGGGCATATATCAGCAGTGATGGACAGAAATTTGAGAGATATTAATGTATATCATGCAAAATAACTCCAGACTATTTATTAAGTATATAACTCAGTTCAATACCACAGATTCTATTTGTTTATTTGCTTGATGGGTTTGTTTTGGTAGTCGGTTTTTTTTGTGGGGGAGTTGTGTGTGTGTGTGCAGAGACAGTAATTCTCTATGGATTTAACACAATAATGTCATATTTGATTGGTTTAAGTGGTGCTTCATCATTATAAAATATTATCCACCAAATTCATTAGGGATTGTTTGAAATTTAGCTCTTCTGAAAATCAGTGCTACTCTGGATATAAAAATCTAAGATTAGACTTTACAAACTGAGATTCAGCCATCTAATAATCCCTTACATATCCACAGTTGTTTTCTTCTAGATAGATACCTTTAGAGGTCTAAGAATACAGAAAGAATTATTGGTCACAGGGTTATATGAAAATCTTGTCAGTATTATTTTTTAATAGAAGAGTACTGCAGGGAAGAAAATGTTGTGATAAATTTTAAATGTTTTTTCCAGATTTAGTAAATTCTTCCATGTAGAAATAAGTACAGAACAAAGCAACACGTAATTAAAGAATCTATATATACTGTAGGGAGTGATCTGATTTTATGCCATGGTAATGGCTATTTACTCTGCTACGCATTAGGGAAAAAATGAAAGGAAGTTGTCAGTGTTGATTTTTATCTCTTCAGCCTCATCTGGAAAAAAACAAAGTGCTATTATAGACCAAGTCCATTTCACCTAATTTTATGCAACTTCAGGCCTATATATTATGAGAATATTTTCCTAAATCTATATTCCCCACGTAGAGACTAGGATAATTCCAAAGTTCATTTCACAAATGAGATGGATTTGTCTAGTCACTAGCAAATATTTGGAAAAAACTTTGTTGCAACTCGTACTGTTCATTAGAAAAAAAGTTCTGTCACAAAGTGTGTTTAAATATATATTTAAACAAGAATTCTAAAAAGTAGCTATGGTTGTTTCAACTGCCTAGACAGCTACCTTGAGACTTGAAAGAGTTGGTTACTGTATTATTTTCTTCTGATAGATTTCTTTTACTATGATCAATGTACTTTACATCCCTGTTGAATTCTGACTTCTTGTAGGGGTCAGTTTCTTATTCCCTAATAGTTCTACTAGGGATGTGCAAACTTAATATATTTGTACCATTTACTGAGTTTGCCAAATCACAAGAAACATGCAAATGTTTTATAAACTCTCAGGGGGTTACAATGTAAAGAAATGAAAACAATATATGTGATACCTGTAGAGTCAGCTGGCAGCAAAAAGACAGGAGGGAAAGCATTAAAAAAACCCCTTGTTTGGTTTTTATGGTGACTCTTCTAGGAATAAATTGACTATGATGTGGGGTTTTTTTACAGCTTGTAAAGTTATAGTCCTGATTGATGTTAAAGATATTTTTTTCCAAAGATATAGATTAAAAATACTGCAATCAAAGAGAAAAATACTGTACCATGCATATTACACTTCTATTTCCATACTCCAAAGTAAGACTTCTTTAAATATATCATTGATTTATAGATTTGATCAACATAACTAGTCTACTCCAATTGGGAGGCCTGGAGACACACCATCTATAGCGCAGCTGTCTCCTTTGAGAACGCCCGCAGGATCACTTTCGAGGAGAAAAGACAACGCAGAAAGAACTGTGTCTTGCAGAATATACCACCTAAGGAGTCCTTCTGCTGTGCCTTTTGCAATTGGACATGTCTATCTCATATTGGCCTTATTAGCCACCAGTGTGCCTGTAACAAATGTGGATAGAGCCTTCCCAAATCTTCGTTAGCGAAGCCTAGCCATGAGATTGATAGATGTTAAGTCACAGATGTTAAGTCATTACTAATTTCCAAATATTACAAATTTGCAACTATTTTGGAACAGACTACTCTTGCCTAAATTGCCTTCTTTTGTTCAAGGAATGTCAGATGGTAATTTGTCTGAAAATTAGTCAAAAATAAGGACATGAAGGAAAGTTATTGCCCTTTAAGTAGAGATTTTAAGTTATTATTATATCCACTAAATATCACCTTTCAAACGTACCACAACCCCACTTTTCGTTCTTTTGATATTGTCAGTAGTAATTGACAAATTAATTATTTTGGTAAGCTTTAATGATCAATTTTAGAGTTTTTTTCTATGCCCTATTAAATACTGAGAACTTTGGATAGATCCAATTGATTCTTCCAAGAGGACACTCTGTCAACTCTCAGCTCTGAGACTTGCTTTAAAATCAAACCACAAGATGAGAACCAAGAACCTGGGCATGATTGAAGGCCACAGCTGCCTCAGATGGTTTTTCTGGAGGCCCTAGAGTTGCATTAGGGCACCACTGTGCAATTAGATGGGTAATTTACCACTAGGCACTCATAAACAGAGACTGCCTGAGGCTCCTGTGTGGAAAAGGTATGAGTGGATTATGGCAAATGTTATGTTTATGACTTCTTCTTGGCTCTTTGTTCCTTAAGTACCAGGAAAACTGCATATAGGAAAGCTAAGGACCCATAAGGACATGAATGTTCAGTAAAAATTATGACCTCCACAGTATTTCTGGTAGGGTTAGAAATAAAAACTAGTTTGCTTTTAGATTTATGTCCAGGGTGGTAAAGTACTAGAGACAGGGTTACTGCAAGCATCCAGAGTTTCAAGGAATAAGTTTATATTATCAAATAAAATAGGTTCATTCCCCAGCATTAAGGACTACTGGCACATCACAACTCCAGAATATAGTGACTTTTTCTATTCTGCCTGCTGGGAACCATCAGTGGCCTAAACATTACCTGGAAGAGTGCTAGTTCATACAAGCCGAAACAACGCCAGAGGCTAGAGCTCACTATTAAAGAGTGAAGAAATGTCCAGGATTTAAATCTGTGTCCCAGTTCTATTTATTTTACTGATAATAACATAGTCATTAGGTTCACACCTGAAGAGTTTGTGAGTTTTGGTAAATCAGAGTTGACATGAACTGATAGATCTGATTTATTAAAAAAATAGCAAAAATTGTATTATACCTGAACACAGCTTATGGGAAATAAATCAGAAAAGAATGGATGAAAGCATATTTTTTACAAACTCTAAATATTTTCAATCTGTTTTATTTTCTTACCTCCTTGATAACAGCAGTTTCTTTTTGTTTCTTTTTTTTTTAGTTTCTTTTTTATTTCTTTTTTGTTATCTCTTTTTATTTCTCCGTTTTTTTTTTTTTTTAATGAATTAGAGATTTATTCCCCTAAATCAAGGCTTGTTAACTTTTTAATTAATCATTTCAAATGAAACAGTCATTCTTTCATGAAAATGAGTCACATTTTCTTTGTAATATTTTGTTAGTATTAGATGAAGTATACAAAGAAAATTCAGCTTAAGCATAAACCTTGAGTACTGTGTCCAGCTCTGGGGTCCCCAGCACAAAAAGGACAACAACCTGTTGGAGTGAGTCCAGAGGACAGCCATCAAGATGATCAGAGGGTTTAAGCACCTCTCCTATGAGGAAAGGCTGAGAGAAATGAGTTTGTTCAACATGGAAAAGAGAAGGCTTCAAGGTGACCTAATTGTGGCCTTCCAGTACCCGAGTGGAGACTACAGGAGAGATGGAGAGAGTACTTACAAGAGCATAAAGTGACAGGACAAGGGAGAATGGTTCTAATCTGAAAAATTATAGATTTAAATTAGGTATTCGGAAAAAATTCTTTACTGTGAGGGCAAAGGGGCACTGGAACAGGTTGCCCAAAGAAATTGTGGATGCCTCATACCTGGAAGCATTCAAAGCCAGGCTGAATGGGGCTCTGAGCAACCTGGTCTAGTGACAGGTGTCACTGCCCATAGCAGGAGGGTTGGAACTGGATGATCTTTAAGGTCCCTTCCAAGTGAAACCAATCTGTGATTTCATGATTCTATGATAAATATTATATACAGATTTTCTGGGACATTTACTTCCTTTTTTCAAAATTTTGATTGTACAGATTATCTTGCAAGGATGGACACATCTGCATGAGAACATGGCTATGATGAGATTAAAATTTGTCATAATATGCTGCCTTCTTTCTATTATGTGTAATAATGCAAAAAATAACATATTTTTCAATTTTCTATTTCTTCCTTGCCTTTCTCCTTTCCCTAAAGAAATGTTCTAATGTTTTAGAGAAAGAAGATATAAAAGAAAATGATCCCATTAAATTCAAATTTTCATGGGAAGAAAATGGATGACAGAACTGTTCATACCCACATTATTTGAGATTTGATATTTATTATATTGAGATTTTGCAAATCTTTATTTTTAGGACTTTCTATAAAATTTGACCAAACATTGAAGTCTTTTTATCTTATACATTTTTTGCATGTCTGTCTTACGCTATTTTCAGATGTTTGGGTTTGTGCTTTGACAGACAGAAAAGGATAAATTTCAGAATGAGTCTAGAGAAAAAATGTATTGCTGGCTTTGTGTTAATCACACAGTCATTTGGCAGAAAGCTGTAGCTTGTCCATACCTTGGGGAAACAATTTTAATTTTGGCAGCATGCTTGCCCTGCTCTCTGGAATAGCCCTTTTTACTATCTCTTAGAAAGCTCTGTGGAACACAGCTAAGCTACAAAACTCAGAAAATTGTGGGTTGCATGTGTTCAGGAGGGACTCAGTCTGTATTACTAAACTACTATGCATAGCATGCAAGAGAAATAAAATCTGGGCTTTTCCAGGGAATAGAAGAAAGTTGCTAAAAATTACGAAAGCTATAGATGCAAGCAACAAACCGACCTATAGCTGTTAGCCAGATAAAGCATTCAGCTTCTCACATTGTTGGCTTAAGTCAATGAGCAATTCAGCCTATGCCTGCTAAGGCTGTTAGTTCCTCCTGCTTTAATCAGAGAGATGCCTGTAAGTCTGAGTTCAGTGCCCACCGTGTAAAGTTGACTATTTTTTTTATTTTCTTGATCTAATGCATGTGGATGAATTGTTTTTACTCAGGAAGCAAGAGGGGAGGTCTACAGTGGGCTCTTTATGTTTCAGATCCCAGCCTGGTCAGCATCCAGAATGAAGTAGATTTTTTTGTGTGTGTATTTACAGCTTCACAAAAGTAATGTATCTCAGCAGTCTCTTAAAAATTGTAAAGAACTTATGTTCTAGTGTTAGAGGGAAAAACTTGATAATTATGTTAATAAAAGTTCACCTAAATGAAGGCAAATTATATTCCTCCATTCAATATTTTAGGTATCTGAAGCTAGAACTAATCTAAATATTTCAGGATGATGACTCATTGCCTAAGAACCCTAAGGTTTGGCAAAATTGCATATCATGGGAAAAAAAAATCCTAATTAGTAATTCAAAAGATAAAGGATATATGTTCTCATACATATGCCATTGCTTCTCATAAACTGAAACTTTCCAACTTTTTCAATATAGAATATGACAGCAAGAGCTTATGATTCAGGGACAAACACTTGTACAGTCATTATTTATCATAGAAGATTATAATACCTGGCATTTGTCACCTTTTGCATATGGATTACTAACTTATTTATGGTACTTGAAGGTGCAATGCATATTGGTCAGTGTGCTCTTGTATAGTAGAGCATTTGTGTAATGAAATAAGGAGTAAATTTAAAAAAAGAAAGAGACAAACAGAAAACATTATTTTCAAGGTTATAAAAATATTAAACATTAAATACTGATATGAAATTTATCTGAAGTGCCTTAATTTCCAAACCTCCGACTACTGAAATTGTAGAGAAAATCACATGAAAACAGATTTTCAGATGTTTTCTACTTTGCCAGTAGCAATTTTAAGCCAAAATCCTTTTTAAGCCAAAATGCCAGTAGCAATTTTAAGTCAAAATCCTTTTAAGACAAAGAACAACTTGTATCAAAATGTTTTGGCACTTCCAATTTGAGCTTCCTGAAAATGGTAGAAAATTAATCTAAGTGTCTAAGCATTTCAGGAAGATTTAAACAGAATGTGACGCTAGAAGTGACAAAGGTTAGAGAAGTCTCCTTTCTGACTCAACTAGTTCACTGATACCAAAAAGAAAGACACTTCTGTTGGATCCCAAAATATAATATCTGCAGAAAGGAGCTTAATGGGTTTGTGCCATAAACCTTGGAAAACAGGGGCTGAGAAGAATCCCATGAGGACTGGACACTCTTCACAAGACCTGTTTAAGTTCAAATTTATGGGTTAGCCTGGCTCCTGCAGAAAAATAAGAAAGGACCTTGAGATGATTGTATCCGACCATGTCTAAACCCTTTAATCCTCTTCCTCCCCATATAATCTTGGTTGAGGGAAATATTAACCTATTGGGTAACTGTAGTAAAAACTTGTGTAATTCCCTAATTAACATAGCTCGTCCTCCTCACTAACATGTCCAACCTCCAAGGCCCTTAAATTGTGCTCACGTGTTCAATAAAGTATTCCAGTTTTCTACCCCATACCTGGGATCGCTTAGTTATTGACTCCCCACTCACTTCAGAGGATTAAATTGTGGCATTCAAAAATAGCATGAGACATGAATTGCATCTATATTTCTCAAAACCAAAACCAAAACAACAACAAACTGATCTTCTCTACTCTTCTTCTGAAAATATATCACCTTCTCAATTTTTCCTGGAATGTTTAACAAAGAAACTAATGATGGGAAAAAAAAGTTTACATTCTTTTAGAATTATTTTCAAATTTAAAAAAAGGAACTAAAGAACCCCCTGTTTTCATTAACTCTTGTTAAAGAAATTGAAACTTTGCCATGGAAAGTAAGAGGTATTTCAACTTCAGATGATGATAATAATGAAGAAGTATTCCTTGGCTGGTCAGGTCAGCTCAAGCATTTAAAATACAAGTTTTGAATTCACTTGGCTGATTTTTACTAAGCTTTGGGAACATTTTAGCAGTTCTATATCAAGTCTGGTTGAGAAATGATGGTTGGTGACATCTCTCAACACTGGAAGTGTGTCTGAGTTATCTATCCACAGGACTGAAGCATTTAAATGATGGCTCTTTGTGAATCCATTTTGCTTAGACAGAAATATTAGAGCAATATTAATACACATGAGGTTCTATGAAGGTAGTAGCTGTAACCTAGGAGGGGGGTAGCAAATCCTGTAGCTTCATCTAGATGTGCAGTTGTTCCTAGAATAAACATCTATTTCCTTGTCCAAAAGTAAGGTCTATCAAGAATAATTTTGTCTTCACTGGTAGCTATATTTCTATAACAACATCACTGGGGGGGAGGATAATGGACCACCACAGAAAGTCACACCCATAATCCAAGTAGCAATGTTGATATAAAGGGCGTGAATTCATGAGTCATACCAGGACTAGGCAGGTTTCTCAAGACAATGATGTAAGACTGATGCTAACAGAGCAATCCAGATGTTACTCTTTTCAGCACACCTTGACACTATAGTAAAGAAGACAGTATTTTAAACGGATGGATGATGTAGGGATTACGTGAAGTAAAACCAAGCTCATCTGAATATTTCAAGTATATAGTGAATAATAATATATCTATAAATATTTAGTTATTTCCTCAAAAACACGCGTAATGTTTTATTCAAAGCAAATTTTATATTGCCCCAGTACCATTTCACAGAATTTGTCTACAGAGATTTAATGCCTGTTTAAACAAAGTGTTAGATATTCCCAGAGCTGACATGACTATGCCAACTTCTATTTTTACAACATTCTATCAATAGTATTCAGACTGCTAAATCTACCCACTGTAGCTGTTCTTAAAGGTATTTTTCAAATTTTTTTTCCTAAAGTTGTTACCTTATGCAGCTGATACAAATGTGAATTTAGCAAACAGGAAATTTGCTAACTGTATTTCTCTGTAGACTTTCATCACAGCTGTGTGAACTATGTTGGAGCTCCTTTTACAACAGTCATGGTCTATCAATCTGCTGAAGGAAGGCAGCAAAATTATTTCATGCCTCTTTACAAATACCAAAATACTTAATCTAGCTATCTTTTCCCTAAACCTCTACATTTACTTCTGTGTTCCTGGTTTTTTTTTTTTTTTTTTTTTTCAGAAATGTGAGTGCTAACATCCTTTCTAGTGCAGCAGATATTCCTGTGCTTGTGGATGTTATCACTTACGGATGGGGTATGTGCTTAGAGCAGTGATATGTCATGCTATTTAGTTTTGCTGAATTCTTGATCCCACTTCTTCTTCTTCCAGAAACTAATTTAGCCTGTGCTATCTGTTCAAAATTTGCTGCACTTCCGCATCATATCAGCACACATAAAGGCAGCACAGACAGCAAACAGGCTACACCTGGGCTTGGGCACTTTACAGGTGAACATCTTTAAGGAAGCACATGTGTTTTCCAAAGTACTGGATTTGCCTAATGACTACACTTTTGTGCACCAATTAGCTTGCTGTAAACAGAGTTTATCTTTAGGATAAGGAACTTTGCAGGTGGGTAAAACTGGCATGAAACTTCTCTGGTAGACCATTCTTCAAGAGGTGAATGTAGCAGCAACTTGCAAAGGGAGAAAGATGATTTGTTCTGGAGAGCTGCTTGCAGGCAATGTGATATGTTTAGACAGAGTAGCCCAGTGACTCATAGGGATGATCCAGCCTCAGGAATGCCACAGTGCAGATTTAAGTGGGTAGTGTAGATGCTTTTAGACTGTGCAAAGGCTCTGTACTTGTAACACCGCCTCTTCCCTTCCCCCTTGAAAATTGGGGCTACAAGAAATAGCAAATACCACAGCTGAAAGTTCCTAAAGCTGCCTCATCCCATTGTTAAAATCATATCTGCTCAGAAGAGTACCTAAATATATACTGTAGGACTATTTTTGATTGTCGTAACTGCAAAAATGCTCTTTCTCTTGATATTCCCTCTATGTGAATGTACAATAGACAGGATAATATGCTGAGGAGGGGAAAGAGCATAACCTAGAGGTAACTTGGCAACAGTGGAGACAGATGGCTGATCTGAAAGCATCAGAGGTTTGCTCCCAAAGTACCTCCCAAAATAGAGTTGGTTGTAAATTAGAATTGCCCTTTACAAACAAGGTGTATTGCTCTAAAGTCTGGCCATCTGATTACGGGCGCAGATGGTCTGATACTGTGGAGATTTAGAGGTGTAAAGGGATACATGACAGGTAAGTGCCCCAGGCTCATGTCTCAGTGGCCTAAGGTTACGCAGGCTAGATTCAGTTTGTAATTCTTTTTGAACAAGTATTTTTTTTATAAGACTACTAACAAGGGTGCCAATCCTGTTGTTTTTTTGAGTGTGCAAGTTATGGACACTGCTTCAGTACATAATAGATCAAGAACGACAACTATTTTTATATGAACCACAGAGCAATCTAGGCTATTTTGAAAGATCATGTTCAGTGTAGGTCTAGAATATTTAAATATTTGAAATGTATTATGTATGTATAGGTGTAGGAATCTAGATATTTATAAACTTCTTACATATATATACATATGTTTACAGAAGTTTACAAACACATAGAGTAACATACACACATACACACAGATTTATAAATACATATATGCTCCCATATAAAATTATTAATGTATGTTTAGTTATGATGCAAAAAACCCAGATTTTACTCCATCAATACATTAAATGCATTTATGTATACTGTATATTTATGAAGCAATACAATTGTCCTTGCATTAAAGACTTGATTTTTAGTGCAAATAGTCACTGCTTTAGCACATTATCGGAAACTTTACGGGTCCTTCTGAGCTGCGGACATCTGGGTTAACAGAAACTGTGGCTCCTATAACCTAGCTTAACAGATGGAGGATAAAAAAGGAAAACCTGTTTCACTAAAATATTTAAGGTGTATAAACCACTCTTAAATAGCTCTCCATTAATTTATGAGACACATGCAAAATATATAGTGCATTTCAAAACATTTCTTATTCTATCCTAATCCCAAATTCAGGGTAAATGAGCTTAAATAAAATCACATTTAACCTTGTTTGCCCATATATATATATATGGGTTTTATATGCACATTATACACACAGTTTTTTATTGGACAGTGAGATAGTAACTATTTAAAGGTCCATTCCTGAACTTGGAGAAAATATAGGTACATTACAATGCAATATGTAGTACCTTGTCACAGTTGTTGTGGCCTTATGAACTCAGATGAGAGACTTCATTGTATTACTTGATTCCCTTCTAATCTCTTGCTTCTCATGTCTACTCAAAATTAAATAAAATAAAAACAAAAAAATTGAAGGTCAAGGATCATCTCCTATAAATTTCTGTATTTCATACTCAAAATACAGTATAGCAAAAAGAATACTTTACTACCGTGGAGAAAATGAAATGAGTTGTAATTTTATTTCTGGAAAATATTTCTTCATATCTGCAAAAGAGTTTCTGGTTTTCATCTCATGTTAAACTTTACAGTTAGATTGATACTGTTGAGACTGGGCAAGAGGAGACATTAAAAGCCTGAGAAATATTACTGTTTACTTTTCCATATTTATTCTTATGATTTAGATTTATTTGAGGTAGTAGGAATTATTTTCAAAAAGGAAGCTAATAACCTCTGGACATTACTAATGTGTAACATTCCAAAAATATTTCCTAAAATATTCCTAAGATATTTCTTTGATAGTGGACTAATCATTTTTATTCTTTTCTTATTTAGCTCAATTACCTTTAAGAAAAAAAAATTAGTATCAAGCAGACAAGTACTTGGACAGAATACATTATTGATATTAATGTCTATGCAGCATGAGAAAAAGAACAAGGATACTGGGGGTCTCAAAAGGATAAAAAAATTTAGTAACCTCTTAGACACTGAGATAATGTCTTTGTATCTCTATATGTATTTTTGAAACCCTTTAGGATGAATTATTCTTTATAACAAGGACAAGGCAAGGTTTGCAGGTAGGGTTTGCATGCCCAAAAAGCTGTCTAATCTTTTTGGAAATTCCACGTGATTAATGGAAAATGGTACATCTCCTTACAGCTTTTACCCTACTGATATCCTTAGCTCATTGTAGTTAAAATAGAATGCCATTGTACAACAGGTGGTTATTTTACCCTAGTGATATATGCAGTTTAGGTATTTCAGTAAGTTTCAGTTTTTCCATGAACAGTCTGACAGTTGAATACAGCATCATATGGCTAAAAGTAATTTTGAGAGCAGGCAGCAAAGGTTTTCTTTCTTTTAGTTAAAACCACCAGAAATAAAGTTTATTTCAGCAGTGCCTTTTTTTAACTGAGATCCAATTCTACTCTTAGTGTCTTATGTAGAATTGCTGGTCAGCAAAGATGAATGTTCATTCATTCATGGCCAGTCTTTGTGAACAAAGATTTGGGAAAGGTCATTACCCTTCGAGCCTGCACAGTGGATTCTTTAGGTGAGACACAGTGTGTGCTGAACTGAGCCCACCCTTTAATCCTAAGGTTCATCTGCCGGGGCCGAGCGAACTTGGATGGTGGCAGGCCGTAGGTTTGTTTAGAGTGACCTTCTCTTAGATGGATGGCCTTACAGGGCTGACGAGCTCCATCTGCCCGGAGGGGTTCCCTGACCGGGAATCGAACCCAGGCCACGGCGGTGAGAGCGCCACATCCTAACCACTAGACCACCAGGGGTCCTCAAAAGATGAATGTACATTTTATTCAAAGAATTTAAGGGGACCTAAAGGATACTGTGATCCAGCACAATGACTTTCACAGCTGGAACCTGTATGGAAATGCTAAGACCACACTTTAATTCCCATTGCACACTAAATGCAATATCCCTGATCCTGCATTACTAAAAGCTATGGCAAAACTTTCACTGGCTGAACTGAGGATTGGACTAGTCCCTGAATCACCTGCACACTCAATAAGTGTAATTTTCTATACCTATGGGTAAATTAAAAAAAAAAAAAACAACAAAATAACACAACAAAACCCAGACCCAAACTGTTTCAGCAGAATTCTCTGTACTAACAGAAAAAGGTTAAAACTGTTTAAACTTGAATCTGAGAGGATTAACTCCCAAAGTTACTTAGAATTCAGAGGATGACTTGTTTTCACACAAATACAGTTTAGTACTTAGTGAAAACATACCTCATTTGAACTTCAGCCTTGTGATTTTGTAACTAACAGAACTATTTTTCTATTTTTTTATACATATATATCACATGCAATACTTACATCTCCATTTTGTAGTCGAATGTGTAGAAGTCAATAATAGAATTTTAAATTTATTTAAGACTGGGCACTAAACCAGAGGTTCTTACAGTGGTTAGAGAGTTCCAGTTTATTAAAACACTGCAATTTGTTTTAGGTTTGTGAGAAAAGTACTTGGGAGGAGTGGAGGAGCAGCATCTTATTTCTTTAAATGCTATGAAAGTTTTAGACCTAACTCTCCATGCATAAGAAATACAACAACCAGAAAATATTTTGCTCTTGAACAGACAGATGGTACTTAATGTCGTCTGATATGTTGGTAATAGTTATATTCAGTCTCTTAATTTTATTCTTTTTATTAACCTTACATATATATTTCTGTTATCTATGCATTAGAAAATCTGTTGCTAACACATGTTCAGAAGGCAGATTCATTATCTGCACTAGCTTGCTTACATTGTTTTAGAGCTATTAGGCCTAAATTTGCCACAGCCTACAGGTGTATACTGAATCCCAAGCTACCCTTTCCAGACATAATTTTAAAACATTGCTTTAAAAGCCCTGGGAGGCCCCTGAGCCATTCTAGCTTGGTTTAATTCTTTTTTTCTGTATAGCACATTTTGTAAGAATGTGCCCCAGAGCAGTAAACAAAATCTATCAACAAAATCCATGGAAATTTGTCCTTCTATTCACCCTTAGACTTGTTTTGACACTTGTTTTATTTTATTATTATTTTTTAAATTACTTTACAAATGGTGAATACAGTTTTGCGTGTTCCCTTACAGTTGGCTGCAGTCATTCTTGGTAATCAGTTACTGGTGTAATAGCTCTTTAATTTTACAGCATATACAGAATTGAAACAATTTATTCATAAATGGGCTCTGGTTTTCATTTAATACTTGAATGCCTCTGAAAGGAGGAAGCTTATAATACTCAATAGAGTCAAGTAAAATTCAAGATTCCTCATTGTATTGGTGCTGTGTTGCAATCTGGACAAACAGAAGTCCTGCTGTCCTTGTCCTGAATATGATCAGCTGTTACCAGATGTCTGAAAAGCCACATGGTGCCTTTACGATGCAGACAAACATCTATGAAAGGGGAGAGGCCACAACGGCATCATCAGTCATCCATTTCAAGCAAATGAATATTCTGCTCATGGTTGCTTGATGTTGCAGTTATAATCACACTGTTGAAAACTTTCCTATGTTAAGCAAAGATTAAATACAGAAAGCTTGTCATTCTGTGAGTCATGTGTGAGTCTAAAGCACGATTACTTTCTGTATTGTTTATCTGTAAACTTGGGCTCTGTTTAGGGCATAGGGTTGAACTGTGATCGTTTCTAGAAGGCAGATTCTCACCATATTTTCTGATTTAATATGCATCCAGATGCTCAATCTTACAGTCTGCTAGGTCAGTAAAAAAAATTTGACTGTCATATGCAGCAGTATGTCATTTTGTATTTTTTGTAAGGATATCGTGAATGTTTTAGGCCAAGCTACAAAAAATTCAACAAAAAGCAATCAGGTAAATATTACATGGCTCTCTGAATATCTATATTACTAAATGAAAGAGGGGGAAGGAGAAATCTTGAGCATAAAATCTGCAAGGCTATACTGATGCCAGGAAACTTAAAACGCATATATCATGGGTATATGCACACAACTGTTAAGCTCACAGTGTTGTAGTGCTAGGAAAGCACATCCCATCATTAAGTTTATGCCAGCCTCAACTCTGCAACAGCGGTTGACCATGATTTGGTCATTCACATGTGCTAAGGACTCTTTGCAATAGGCAGTGCATTATGGCAAGCCTGTTTGGGAGGGTGGGAGAGTTAGGTCGGTGTCTATAACTCATGCCATGCTACTCAGGCTTAGGGACAAAAAACAATCCATGGCATACAATCATGCAGTACATGAAGTGCTGTTGTTCACTCTTCTCAATTGTTATTTTGATCCATATCTCAGGCTTGGTTTGCTCCAGCTAAATCTCTCCAAGAAAAATCTATTCGGTCAATACGAGTTTATAACATCTATTTTCCAGATGATTTCAGGCCCAGGGATTAATCCCTGGCCTGCCTTTATATATTAACTTAAACAGAGCTAAAATGTAATGATGGTAAGCCTTTTCTGAAGTCTACTTCAGGCTTTGTATTATAGGTAGAACTGGAAAAATTTGGAGATACAACATCATCTGTCTTCTGATACATTTGCAAGGTTTTGCCAGAATTCCTTCTGTTAATGGAATGCTCAATACGCACTTCTTTTGTTGTTTACTTGTGACAAGAGGATTAAAAAGGTAGACAAGAATAACACAAACCCATGCCTGCTGTCCTTTCATAGCAGTGAGCTTCGATAGATTTATCCCACATCCACTAAGCCATTTACCCTGAGACAATTCAGGGGAAATTCAATAAAGAAATTGCTCCTGAGTTGTCCAACATCCACCATACCAGATTCAGTAGTCTTAACACAGTACTGTTTTCTGATTGTTGCTTAAGGCATCAAAAAATACACTGAAAAAACACCACAAAATTTCCCATTAAATGACATACATTAGGAGAAAAAAACCCAAACTACAATATAGATTTTTTATGTGAAAGCTTTTTATATACATCAGAAATAAGAAAACCATTACTTTGAGCCATATTCTAACCTCATACTATGGCATCATTACTTAACTTAATCTATATAAACTTAAAAAATATTACCATGCTTAGATTCAAATGAGCTATACAGACTGGATTCACAACCTGCCAGATAAATACATCTGAGGAAGCCAACCAATCAATAAACCAAACCAACCAAACAAAGAAAGCTAGAAGGCATCTGCAGTAGCCATTTCAAGGTCTCCCTTGTTCTTCTGGTGGTAGACTCAGCCTGGGATAGCAGCAGTCTCACTTGTTTTTCCACTTTCCAGATTCAGAAAACAGGTCAGGTGCTTTAAGTTCCATAGTCTGGATATATGTTTCTCTTGTAAGGATGGTTTCAGGTCCATTCATAAATGACAAATTCATTCCTATATTTTAAAAGGAAAGAAATTAAAATTTGAATTTTATTTGTACTAGGTTAAATTTCATGCATCTAATATTAATGCAACATATGAGATAATACTTCCTTCTCTGCAAGTACTGTAATCCTGTAACCTATGATACAATATATCCAGAACTGGTAAAGGCCACAGGCTTTGCCATAAGCTTGCAAGGTCTTAGGACTGCAGTTTGTAAGGATTCCTTTTTCTGAACTTTTCTTGACCTGCCTGCAACTTTGTTTTATTTGGTTTTGCTGTAAGAACAATTATTCTTCTGATCAGGTGGCTGTGGCTAATTTTTTTGCTTATCATTATATGGTACAATCAAAGTTTTATAGATATAGTAGTGACAAATAGTTTTTTTCTATGCAGAATGAGATGTTTATGGATCTAAGATAACAATGTAAAAAATGCAGACCTGGTCTGATAGCAGAATCTTTGAGAAGTGGGGATGCAGCACAGAAAAACACAAGAGTGGGATGATAAAGGCTGGAATACAGAAAGGCAATGCAGACCTCATACTGTAAATAGCTCACCATGTGCAGTTACAGAACTGCATGTCTGGGGTGGGACAAAATTGATTTTAGGGGTAACAAAGAAGAAAGAATGAGTATCTAACATACCTAAAAGCTATCACAGATATTATATTCAGATATTAGATGCAGTTGTAGACCAATAAAGAAAGAGAAAGTTATAAAATCATTTTGGCAAACATATTAAAATTATTCTGAGTTAATCCTGGAGAGAGGAAGAAGAAAACCTCAACATTAACATTAACAATATTTTTCCTGGTGAAAGATTCCTGCTGCTGAAAATTCACCCTACACAAGCACTAGAATGAAATCGATCCTAAGACTCAGAGGAGCAGGGGAAGGGATAACACCAGAAAAAAGCATGAAAGCTGTGTCTATAACTGTTTTAACTGTATCATTGCTATCACAGACTTTTTTTCTGTAGAGAAGCATTATTTCCTCTTCTGTAATAATTTGACCTGAACTAGTAATATTTCCTGTATTAGACTGTTAAAATAACCACTAGACTAACAATAAAGAATTTTTTTTATACAGATGTCATGTTTTCCTCTTTCCCCTTAAACAAGATTTTTAACATAGGTATATTAAGTAAAGTCTGAACTGAAAGGAAAAAGAGTGGTGGTAAAAGCCTTCTAGATTGCTATTGCTCAAATGTTTTTTACTTCCTCTTTCAAAACTGACTAGAGAGAGAAAAGCAATACAGACCATCTTAGTTCCCCAGTTGCAAAAACACTTAGTGACCTCTGAGAAGCCCTGGGGTATCCAAGATATCTGTAAGTTGACAAATACGACATAAAACCTATGCACGATCCATATTCCCTTCTAGTCTGTCAGTAGGAGGCTACTTGGGATAATCTAGGGAATCTCAAATGGCATTAGAGATCTCTGAAAGCTGCTACTAGATCTGACTCAAAGGACACCACTGGAAATTTAAACTTTCTGAGTTCTGAGGGGTTTTCCATATAAAATTTGATACCATCTTATTTTATCTCCAGATCAAATATTAAATTGAAAAAGACTGTATTCTGATGCCACTTCAGACTGAACAAAAACCTGTTGAGGAATACAGAGGTATAGGACAAGCATTTTACTAGGGTGTAATGCTTCTAGCTTCAGTACATGTTAATGACAGGGTTTACTTTCCAATACATGTGACTTATTTTTTGCATGTTTATCTGCCTTCAAGTAAATCATAAAATGTGTTTTGTCATCCTGTATCTTTACGTTTTCTTACGTTGTTTTTGTCTTTTCAGTTGACAGACTAAATGATTTCTTTTCAAATTTTTCCAAAGACAATACTATTTTTGCTAAAACTATTTTTGAAAGTTTTATATTCAAAAACACTTAGCACCTCAAAGAGAAGAAAAAATGGTCTTTATGTGATTTTAACCTGTCACAACTACAAAAATATAAAAGTACTTCTTAAAATTTAAGGCCATGTTTAAATTTCGGGCTATAGGTCTATCACTTATGAGTCTTACTCCTTTATATTATGAGTGACTTAAAAATGTCCCTTCAGCTATAAATTACTGTATTCAAGATTCTAGCATTTTAGCCTGTATTAGTGAATGGTATACATATCCACTGTCCCTTTTCAAACACTTCCCAGTTACATTTATGTACATTTAAAAATTTAAGAGTATATAAAGATTTACATGTCATGGGAGAAATCACCAAATTGATGATATGAACAGCAATGGTGTTTTTCTTAATTGTTCCTTGCTGTATTGCATCCTATCTCTGCAGTTTGCAGTCCATGTCAGTGTTTGAGATGGTATTTTGGAGTAGCTAGATCATTGATCTGTTTTAGTATGGCAGTGTGGCACAGCAACTTGTTATCCAATGACATGTCTAGACTATCTTCCCTACATATTTTCACATTTTGTCTTCATAGTAAACCACTCAAACAAAGAAAAACTAAACCTAGATTGCTTTCTAACCTATTCTAATTTTATTGCTTACTATATATATTGTTGTCTCCTCTAATGTTACATGTGTTTTCACCACAGCACTGATCAGTTTTGATCTTTTTAAGTTTTTTTGTTCTTGCTGCTTATATTTTAAAATTCATTGCTTTTATAAGTAGCTGAGTATCATTAACCTACTAGTTTTAAAGCTTAAAACTTTTTCTGTGTTATTGGAAATTTAAAATTTATTTTTCCTAAAATTTTTTCAAACCAGCTACCTTATTTTCTCATAAGACTCCTGGTAATTTTTCTATGCTCTCTTCAGCCTTCATTATAGAACTAAACTGTGATGAAACTCATTCCTTATTGGATTGAAGAAGGATTTTTCCCATAAGTTAGCCAGCTTGATAAGAGCTTTAATACATTTTCCAAGTGTGTTGTTAGAATAAATGCTTGCACTTTTTGATATGATTCTGATCAAATAATCTTTCTGAAGGATTAAAAGCCAAAAGTCTGTAGAGAGAGAAAAAGTCTGGCAGATGAATCCTCTGACTTGCAAATGTGAAATCTATCTTTTAGTTCTACTTTAATAACTCCCTTCTGACTTTTTCAAAGCTCTATATTTCATTAAAGAAACAGTTCACACAGGTGTGGCTGAATAAACTTTAACAGTCTAAACTAGCAGGAACAGTATAGATGCAAATACACAGAAATTGCACTGAAAGAAATTCTAAGAATCTCAATTAAAATTTGAGAACTTTTTTATGAGTAGTTTATATCTCAACTCCTTGCTTGATGGAACTTGATTTCTTTCAGCAAGACATGTGAATAACTGTAGTATACACCCTTCCCAAACTTAAGTCATTCATACTGAAGATGAGACAAATTTCATCTCAGTAAAACTGACTGTGTTTTATCTATTGTTCCATATTAAAATCTTAATTCAGGTTTTCAAATTAATGCATACTTTCAGCAATGGAACCTATAGGCCCATTGTGTTGATTTTACTTCTCAGTCATCTTGGATATGCTAAACCAGAAAACAAGTCACTTAAATGTCATATGATGAGTATTATCTTGTTGGGCCATTTTTTTTTGCTTCCTATAGTCTTGATTAACAAGTTGATCGGGTCTGAATGCTAATAGGAATGTATTTTTAAGCATCAGATCTGAATGCTAATAATAACATAGCTCTACAAAATGCTTAGCAATATTTACTCATTCATACTTTAAACATAATTTCTTCAGACATGCATTCTAAGAAAGTAAATAGTAGGTATTGTTAAAGGATTTAGAGGGACCAGATTTGCATGCACTGATTTAATTATTTGTTTATTTTAAATATTTTCTGGAAAACATTCACGTAAAATTGATGTTCATGTTCCAATAGTAATTAAAAAAAATGGTCCTGGGCAGAATTAGTTCACCAGATTGGAATCAATGTTACAGTGATTTAGACCTGAGGTAAGCCACTGTAAATTACTTATACCACACTATAAAAAAAAAAACAAACACCACCACCCACAGTTAAATATTTTCCTGTCAGATTTTTGTGATATACATAAAGATAATTCCATGAGTCCTGAAACTGAAAATCCTTGTGAGAATTGGAAACAACTTTGAGTCAGGCAGTTGAATGGTAAACACCAAGTGTGATGGTTTGACCCCGGCCAGCAACTAAGCACTCACTGGCTGCTTGTTCACTTTCCTGACAGTGGTGTGGGGAAGAGAATTGGAGGGGCAAAAGCAAGAAAAGCTCATGGGTCATGATAAAGTTATTTTAGCAAGTGAAGGGAAAAACTGCCCACAATCGAAACAGGTGGTGCAAGGCCAATGACTCTCCACCTCTCACCAGCAGGCCTATGGCCAGGCAGTGTCAAAGCAATGGCTACCTTGGAAAGGATCCCTCTTAGTTTTACTGCTGAGAGTGATGTTTTATACTATAGAATATCTCCTTGGTCAGTTTGGGTCAGCTATTCCAGCTGTGTCCTTTCCCAACCTCTTGCCTGAAGGGGGGCATAATGACAAACAGAAAACCTTGACAACACTGTGCAAGTGTTGCTCAGCATCAGCTAAAACTTCAGTGTGTTGTCAACACTGTTTTGGCCACCAGTCTAAAACATAGCACCATACATGCTGCTATGGATAAAACAAACTCCATTTCATCAAGACACAGTACGTCAGGTTTAAAAAAAAAAAAAAAAAAAGAAAAGGAAAAATGAAAAAGAGGAAAAACAAAAAGAAAAATGGAAAAAGAAAAATGGAAAATGAAAAAGAAAAATAAGAAAATTCAAAACTCTTCAGGTTGGTGTGATAAACTCAAAATGCTTAGGCTTTGCAAAGCCTGAGAAGTTAAAGTAGATTTACATTACAATTAAATGAATGCACACTTTAAAAATTGAAAGATAAGACAAGGATAAAGCATCCTGTCCAGTCGATGCAAATACATTAGTTGCTTGTTTCTTCCTCTCTCCCCCACAGAGTTATCTCTCTATGCAAACACACAACACGCAGATTTACATGGATCTCAGTCACAGCAGCATCTTCTTTTATTACTGATGAAAACTATAATGTGGGAGAGAATAGACAGACTTTGTCATTCACATTTTACATTAGGAAACTCAGATCCTGAGAATCTACAGCACAGATTCACAGATGTTCCTTCACGAGTAAAGATTTAAGTATGTAACCAGTCTGGACAGAAATGACTGCAAAAGATCCCAGGGGAAGCCTGTAACACAGCCAGGGACAACATTCTCTGTTCCTGAGCTACAGACTGAGCTGCAAGATCATACCTGTCTTGTTTTCATACTGTTATAGGGAGAAGATAAAGTTGTTCTCCGTGTCTTTTCCTGGAACCATCTCTTTTTCTGATCAAGATGAATAGCCCAATGGTCTCTTCTGTACAGGTAAGACACCCTCAAGCTATAATAATGCCTCAATTTTTTTCTTGGGATTTTTTTTCCCCCTGAACTTTACAAGGCAAGATGATACCTTCTAATGTGTTAAATGAGTTGTTCACAGTGAAAGACGGAAGGTGCTGCTCACCCAAGAGAAACTAAGAATTGCATGGTACCCTGTGGGATTTGGATCAGACAGTAGTAGCCTGAGCATTATTTCAGTTTGAAAATATTCTTCAGTGGTGTTGCTAAATCCATTTGCTATGTCAGGAGGTGAGGGGCAGGTCAGCAGATCAGACACAGAACATCTTCAGGCAATTTATTAAAAAGGAATTTATTAAAAACCAGTGAAGGGAAGACCACGTTTCGTTTTATTAAACACAAATAGAGGACCTTTACAAGAGGGGAGGAATAGGTTAGCTCCCAAGAGCAGTTTCATGGTCGTATTTGTAAGTATTGTAAGAAAGAGTTTTGATTTTTGAGTGAAAATAAACCTTTCTGAAACTTCAGAAAAGTTTGGGGATTTTCCTGCTTTCTCAGTTTTTCACTATTTCACCCGTATATAGCTTTGGTAGCATTCTATGCCTCATGAGATACTAGAGTTTTTTCTTGTCTTTTAAGAAAGACCTTCTGCTCTGGAAATATGGAGGTCAGGCACGCTGCAGCAGCTGCCACTTTCTCTCTAGTGCATCCCATGCTGCTGAGCTGATGAGACGCAAGCTCCAGTGGCCATACTTGCTTACTCAGCTGATTCGATCCAATAGATATTCAGGCTTACATCAGACTTAAAGGTTTGATCCCTCTGATTTCCATTTTTCTTCCCTTTCCTTAGTCTACATGTTAACAGAACTCCAAAGCCATCCAAGAACATGCTTGCTAACCAGGGATTTCAGTAAATATTCCAGTACCACTTCCAAACAAATTAATGCCGTGCAGCTAGCTAATATTTTGTATGTCCATGATATGGAACAATTACAATTTTTATGTAATTGTATACAAACATACAAAAAACATTTGTATGTTTGAGGATCTGAAGTCAAACATTTTTGACTTAGAAATCTAAAAGAATAATTTTTAAAGAATTCTTTCATGGCTTACCATGTAAACATTCATAATTCGCTTGACTGACAATCATTGGACTCAGTGGCATTTATTGCATATTCAAATGAACAAAATGTCATCACACTTTGTACACTAGAAGTAGAGGTTAGGTGTCACAGCACTGACATACTAATTCTATTACTAGATAAAATACAAGTTTCTGTCAGGTTGAAAGAAGAATGTTGCAAACTACAAAATTCAAATATTTGTGTCATCTGAGGTGAGCAAACCAAAGCCTTTGTCTAGATGTTGGTGGTGTGGTATTGCAGTACTGCCTGTTACATAGGACCTGACTGCTGCTGATATCCATCATCCAGCTGTACTGAAACACCTGCAGAGCCCAACCTAGGGTGCATCTCTTGCCACTAGACAGTAAAGTGATCTGACATGATTGCATAAGAGTTAATATTGATGATTTTATTTTTGATTTTGCTTCATTATATAGCATTTTCTTGAATTTGCGTTAGTGTGTGACTTTGAGTCGGAGTTGGTAGTAATACATGTAGGGAAGAGTAATAAAAGATGGGGAGTTTTGTTTGTTTCCTTGAGGTTTTGTAGTTTGGTTTTGTTTGTCCAGGTAGTGGATCCCAAGGATCTCAGACAACAGTTGAAAGATCATGAATGGAAATTTAACCACTTTCAGGAAAATGGAGGGAAGTAAAAAAAAAAGGAAAGAAAGTACAAAATTGTGAAAGGAAGTTGAAAACACTTAATCTTACAGTTATGAGGATGTGGTAAAAATAATGCTTCTAGGAATAAATATCAGATTTCAACAGAAAAAAGGTTGCAATCTTCCCCCAGACAATCCACTATAAGAAAATAAAAATTTATTGCATATTAAAGTCATATTTGTAACCAAAGTCTAGCCCTGTAAAAATGACCATATGGATTTACTTACATTCAAAATCCAGTTTTACTATTATGTGGATCAAACAAAAAATTGTGCAGCTTGTTAATTTTATAAAGAACATAATGTCTACTCAATTTTGACTAAAAAAACCTTGTGAGTTTCCACAAATAATCACAACTCAAATAGAACTAAAAGTCAATACGACCCAGATTTTAAATAGAATGTCACAGTCGCTGGTTAGCTTAAAAAAAAAAAACCAAAAAACTAAGACATATTTCAACACAGCATAAATATTGCATACGGTAATGTAGTCTGGATTACAAAGTATTTGAAAGATTTCAGATTTCAAATAGTGCACAAACCTGTACAGGATATCTTTCATTCTGCAATAAACTCAGGCATAATATATGTATGCTGACATGTAGCATTGATTTTTTCTTATGTACAGCTGTATTAATTTTTAAAGTTGATGCAGAAAAATGTGCACCTTTCAGAAATATAAGTAAGCAAATGAATAAGATCCTCAACAGAAACCTCCATTAGGAAACTTTTTAAATGGATATAGATATGTAAAGAAAAAAAAATTCTTGCAGTTTTTTAAAATAGTTTTTTTAAAGGATATCACCCTCTCTTATACTTTCATATTTACAGATTTTACATGCACAATCTTGATTTAAAATTTAGCACTTGTTCAAGTTCATTTCTACAAGTGATATTTTATAAATTCAATAGCTGGAAGCAATCAGCTTTTGACGTCATTTTTTTTAAAGAAACAATAAATAAATAAAATAAATAAACAAACAAATTCAACCCTGTAGCAAGCTCATTACATGCAAGTTTAAAACCAGTGTCTACTGTGTATTTTCAATGCATCAAAAGCAACACAACATACATAATGCAAATTATTTAGAGCTATTCATCAGAACATAGGAAATGCAGTAAGGGAATATGCTCATATGTAAACTTACAATGCATAGCAGTCTTCATCTATCTCTCTGGCTCGCCCAACCTGACACCAGACTTTCATCAAGTTCCACAAAACAGCTCAAGTTTTACATCTTGGAAATTTTATTGTCACCGTATATATTGCTGCAGAAATGTATGAAATATCACTTTTACAGTGCGATTCCTAATTGACATTCCCTTTAAAACAGCTACATAAAACATAGGTGAACACAGACTTTCCTCCCAACTGATATCCACTCACTTTAGATCCATTTATTTATTCTGTTAAAGGAATATTTACTCCAGGTCCTTCAAATTTTGTTTAGAAAAGAGAAGGGGTGCCTCATATAATTCATGAAGGAAGCCCACACATTGATAATTGATTGTCTACCTGAGGGAGTGGGTGTTTATTTGGTTAGTTTGGAGGGTTTCGGTTGTTCTGTTGGGTTGTTGTTTTCTCAGACTAATAATCCTATTAAAGAACTTTAGGCAGAGATTAATGACAGTTTGAAAACATCCACCTCATTAAGGTTTCATCAGTTGCTTTTGGAATTAGAAAATGAAATAATGAAAATGTCACCTGTAATTCCACTGACTCTCTTGTTAAGGGGAAAACAACTTCATTTACTAACCAATGTAAATAAATCTACTCGTAATCAGACCAGTGTCCTATTAAGATACAAAAATAAGGCCAGATATCGACAATCTAAGTGAACAGATTTGGTGTTATATACTATCTGTGTCGTGTCTGAACAGCAGTTGATTAAGTTAATGACTAGTAGAGTAAGCTTAGAACTACTTCAGATATTTTATGGCATATTGATTTACTGAAAACACTTGGAGAGAATGCGCAAAATGTCCTGTAGACTTTCTCATATACGAGTGAATTGTCAAACTTAACATGAAAATGGAGTAGCAGTTACGAAGCTGTTTATTTCAGCTGCTATGAGGCTGAATGTATAACAGAAGTGTGACAGCTATATCTCCTCAGCCAGACTGTGAATTTGAGAACTGAAATTCAGTTTTGAAGAAGTGATTCACTGTTACTCATAACAAAAGGTTAAGTTTTGTGACAGTATTTGACAAAGAGTGGGATTAGGTGAAGATGGTAAAAAGGAAGTTTCCCTGTAAATGTACACTATATAAAATAATCTGCAAAACAGAACAAAATTGTCACTCTTTTAAGAAGATGGCTTAAACATGGTAGCCACAGAACACCTTTTCTACAATTAAACTTTGTGCTGATGGCAGTATTTGACTAATTGACTATCTGAACTCTTTTTCCTGGAGACTGTACCCGATTGCTGATCTTGCGAATGAAACTAGAATTAGTATATTTTTACTGTAAGAGATGTCACAAGGTAAAGTATGAAGATGTAAGTTGTCAATGAGTCAGTAGCAGAGTGACATTGCCTACACGCTATTTTGAAATTGCAAAACCAAAATGGTTTTTAAGTAGTTAAATTGTAATAATAATAATAAATAATAATAATACAGAAATAATAACAGTCATAATGATCAGGTTCTGAACATCTACAGCATGAAAAATAAAGTGAAAATCAGCTACTTGTCCAAAAATTATGCCAATAGAGATCTTAAAATTATAAATGAGGAGAGAAAATAAGTCACATCAGAGGGGATTTATTTCCTTGGTTTTTTGCAGCCATGTTTATCTTGCATTATTTAGTTGCCCTAATGTTAACCAACTAATTCTATCAAAGAAAACTTTCAGATGCAGTTTTTAGGCTGTGATAACAAAACATGTACATAATCACTCAGTTTACCAGGAAGAAGTAGAAATATTGATTGATCACCCTTCAACACTTACTGATGTCCTGGTGAAAATATGAAACTTGAAAGCAGAGAAAACTCACTTACTAGGATGGCCTAATGTATTAGCCATTGTCAATGTAAAATCTGAGTCAATTGAAAAAACATGAAGTGCCCATACTTATGTATAAAATAGTCTTTATAAAGAAACAATCTGATTTAAAGGTAGATTTCAATTCTGGACCTAAGTGTTGGACATGCCATAGAATCATGGAATCATTTAGTTTGGAAAAGACCCTTAAGATCATAAAGTCTATTTATTAACCCAACACTGTCAAGTTCACCACTAAACCAAGTCCCTGAGTACCATATTTCCAGGTCTTTTAAATACCTCTAAGAATTGGTGACTCAAGCACTTCCCTGGGCAGCCTGTTGTTGAGGAACATATCTGGTTCAGGTAGCTCAGCTTGCAAGGTGCAGATTGAGCTGCAGATTGAAATGTAGATTGAGCTCTTGATGGGAGCCATGGGCTGCCAACCTGTGGGATAACAAAGGGCACAGCAGGAACTGGGAATCGATAACTGTTTGGATACAACAGAGATGAAGATCAGTGAAGATCAGTGGAGGGACATGGAGAGGAGGGGAGAAGCTGAAGAGTTGGGAGGAAGAGCAAGACTTGTGCACAGATAGACTATGAGGGTGTAAAAGCCCAGGGGTTCCTTGGTTAGGGATCCTCCTTGGAGGTACCAGCTTGGGCTGTTTCTGTGTTACTGTGACATGAATAAATGGCTTAATGGAACAAGATATCTGAGACTCTGTCACGGGAAACCTGGAGTTTAACTGGTAAGGAAACCTGGTCTGACTGTGTGAGTGGGGTGTATGGGGAGTCAAGTTGGGCACTGTCAGCTCACTGGAGCCGGCCCCTGTGAGAGGACTTCAGCCCCAGCAGTGACAGTCTCTGGCCTTGAGAGTGTGACTGACAGAGAATCTCATGAATGGTCAGACTGGGTAGTTTTTTTAACACTTCTAATGCTTCACAACCCTTTTGGTGAAGACTGGCCTTTGCCTGGAAAGGTATTGCCTCTCAAAAGCACACTTTTAGGCTTATTTTTCTTACTTTTTGGTTGTTTGCTTCATGCCAGTGGATAGAATGGCTCAGTTACCATCTCAGCTCATCTATTCGCAACATCACATGTGGACATGACTGACATCACCTCCTCACCCACACCATCCACTGATAACCTCCTCCAGCGATGCAGAAGAGCAGTTATTGTCTATCTCAACCTCTGCAACCAGGCACATGGATTATTTAGGACAAGGTGTCATCAGGACATTGTTTATTTTTATGCCTCATTACTCCTTTTCTATGAGAATGTGATCCATTCCTTACCTCTGGCAGAACACCTGTGTAATTGAAGTAAAATATCCTAAAGCTTTCCTACCTATAACTTTCAGTTAACTATTCTTTAGATAAAGGTCCACGCATGTATTCTTGAGAGACTGTCAACACTGATATATTGGCCAGAATGTTCATTGCTGAGTGGACAAGACATGCTCTTTATTCCAGGAGCTGTGTACAGTTACTTAGGTCCTACCAGCCCAGAAAACAACAGATCAGAAAAGGGGAAAACCACATCCCCATTAACAGACTGGTCATACGGGTGAATGAATATATAGATGATATAATTATTGTTATTATAATCACCTATTAAAATTTTTAACTACACACGGAGAACTATTTTTTCGCTCTAAATCTCATTCTTAGATAACTAATCTAAATGAATTTCCTCAGTAACTCTATCTTCATCATCATCATTGATCTGAGGTGATCTTCCCCTCCAAAAAAACCCCTAAAGAGTACTAATTTGAATGGCATCCCAGATACTGGTGAAGACGATATTATATAATAGTGATATAATTAAGATATTATTTCCAGTGAGTAGTCTTTTACATCTTTTCATTGTGTACTGTACTACCCAGTTTTGATCAGGTAAAAGCTGGTTCAGTAGAGAAAAAACCACTAAGGTAGTTTTAATGTAAGAATTTCTTTTTTCTTCCCCCCCCCCGTAAACGCAGAATTCTTTATAACATTTAAACACATTACCTTGAGGTTTGGTACCCAGTTCAGATACAAGTTTCAAGTCTTGCTAGAAGGATAATATTCACTGGTCTAGCAAACAGAAAGATCCTCATTTTAGTTTGAGGTTATGCTCATCCAGCCTAATCTTCTATGATAGATAAGGCACAGAATTTTCCCTTCTAATACCTGCCTGCTGCTCAGAAACTTGTACTTAGACACACAAAGTCTGTGTAAGAGGAGTTCGTCTTTTCTACCTCTGTTTCTTCTGCTTATCTCAAAACCAGCTTGGTCTAGAAACTTATACATTTATTGCATTTACTAAGCCCAAAGGTGAACTGTGCACAAGGGTATATGCTATGTGGCTAATTTAAAACTATTTGCTAAGGAAAAAGAAATTAACTACTGGATGCTGTGCAAAATCTCTACAAAGATAATGACTTTAATGAAGAGTTCTTAACAGCCTGCAGGATTCAGAATCTCTTCTCTCAATGACACAGCAGATCATGGTAGTATACATGCCCAATTGTTCACTATTTAGCCAGCACACATCCTTATTATTCAGTATTTCTCTCCACTGTGTCCTCACAAAGATGTCTCCCAAGACAGCAACATTTCAAAGGATTTAATAGTTGGTCTCATTGCCTCACTTCCTTAATTCCCTGACTTAGAGCTTTCAAATTTTGGCAAGCACTTTGCCTAAAACTTGCAGAAGTATAAGTACATTGGTTTAGCTGGTTTTGGTCCTGAAGCTTGCAAATTCTTTTTGTAAGGTCTTTAACAATTACTAGAGTAGCAACATCAGTAATAGTAGCAGTTTGCCCTGAGGCATTTATTCAGCAAAGCACTTTTGTATTATTTTCTATATACTTATCTGAATTCATAACAGTACTTGGAGCTTATGTATTTTGTGGAAAGGAACTCACCTTTTTTTTTCCAGTGTTGCATGTTGCAAAAGTGAAAAGTCTCTAAGATGTATTTATTCACATGCACATAGAATCATATCATATCAGAGTAATGGTCGATGTAGTGCACAGTGTAACATGTTGCTCATCTATCTGACCAAGGATGTCTTGAAAGAAAATACAAGGAAACCTGTAATGGAAAAATCTCGCCATGCAGAAATTTTTTCTCATTTCAGGTACATACCTCAAAGCATGAAAGTCTATTCATTTTAAAAGTAACCATGCATTTTCTCATGGTTCATGTAAAAAGCTGGTTTTGCCAGTTCATCCTGCCTATTATACTGTTTTTTTTCTTTGACTGAGAGCATTTTGTGTAAATGTTTATTCCTGAATTATGCTGAATGTATTTCGTCTTCTGAGTTAAAAACAATGTATTGCTGATCAATTTAAACAAGAATTAGAAAAACAGGTATAATTTTCTTTACAAATATCTGTATTTCAAGTGTAATCTGAGTATTACTGCTTTTATTGATTTCTGTAAAGTTTTAAATACTAGTCCAAACTAGTATACACTAGGTACACTGTGAGAAGTAAATACTTAAACCTTAGTCTTGGTTATGCAATTTTGGTTCTGATTTGCACCTCAAAATTCAATTATAGTGAAGATTTACCCCACCTGAAAGGGTTCATTTATTGCAAATAAATGTGCAAATAAGTTGAGCACCATTATTCTAAATTCTTTTGCATTAGTGAAAAGAAGTAGGTATCTTATATCTAGATCTTAGGTATGCTGAACCAACTCTCAAAAGTATTTCTGCCCAGTGACAAAAGAGAAACCAAAATGACGGGGCTCCTTAATTAAGCTTTCAGTTAGATGTCAGAACTTAGATGTTTTTGTGCAGTGCCTTTGTTTCCCATGCCGAAATCCAGTATCTTCTGATTCAAGGAAATTGAATTAATGATAAATTCTGGATCCTATATTAAAAAATTACAAATATACTAATCTATGCATGTAAATGGTCTCACACACCTTGCCAAATAGTTGGGTTTAAGACACATCCAGGTCTCCTGTAAAAGGATTTCATAGGTTTGTTAGTTTATGTTGCTCTTTAACATTAAGTACACTGTTTGTGTTTAGAAGCCACATCCAGAGGTTGAGAGGTTCTGATTTCCTTAAAAACCCCTGATCAATGCCACATCCTGGGACAGGTATCCTAAAAATCTCGTGTCTGTACAATCAAGCTGTGTGCCTTAGCCCACAAGATCCCAGATTCGTGTCAGTCATGTCCATATGGGCTTACCTATTTGTGGGTGATGTCTTTTCACAGATTGCATAGATTATTGAACAACAGGGATTTGGTGGTTATTTCTGGTTCTGAGTCCAACAATGGTGAGGGTCCCACCTCCCCATCGTCATCCATCAGGTGAACTGATTTGGTCTTGTATTTCCTCTTTTGGACAGGGGCGACTTCTAGTGGCTTAGGTTGACCTTCTGGCTTAACTTCAACCTGAGTTGCCATGGTGTCTGTTATTTTATTGCCTTTCATTTTCTCAATATAGTGCTGTACCATACTGAGCAGCATTTGGTAGGCAGCGGCCAGGCCCTAGCATGTTGCAGTAAGCTGTCCCTCTCTGGAGCTGCCACAGCATTTTCCCTTCACAAATCTTATCACTTTAACAGGTTCCTGAAGTTGTTCAGGGGTGAACTTCAAGACCACTGGAGAAGTGCTCCAAAAACTGGCCCATGTCCTCCCACATTCCATGGTGCTCAGAATTATCCACCCCTGGGGTGGGTCTCTGGACAATTACCTGTCTCTAGGCAGGGTAGAGAACATCATAACAGAACTAGCACCAAGATTACACTATTCTGAGTATCTAGAGGGAATCCTATATTCTCAAAAGCTGTGTTAGCAGATCCAAAGGAACAGAAAGGAGTGAAATTCTGGGAAAAGCCATCTTCCCCTGTTCCTCCTACAGAATGAGTGCCATTATCAACAAAACTCCAGAGATAACACCCCAGGCCCAGGGCAAAAACAAGAGACAAAATAGTGGAGGCTCCTGCGCTGAACCATTCAGCTCAGGAGAACAAAGAAAACAATATGGTCCTACGCCCTCCCTGCAGCCAGAACACAATGGAAAGATAAGGAAAAGCAAAACCTGGAAAACTATTTTGTCTGAGATGAGTTATGCTTACAGAAAATGCTGACTGGCAGTGGATGCAGTTATCACAGTCCTTAACAGCTTGCCGTGGTCCTGGGTGGCAAGAAGAAACAACAAAGCAGCTACTCCCGACTTTGCTACAGTCCCAGTGAGGAGAAGCAGTTACGGGTGGTAACTGGGACTCCTGGAACAGCTTTGACCTGCAGCAAAGCCCTCTTTCCAACTCCTCATGCCAGCTGGGAGAGTGGCCTCTTCTGATGTCATGATGGAATGAATATTCATCACTTTAGCTCCATCCCCTGACTTGTAACCGTAATAAGATGCTAACACAAACCCCTGTATTTTGTATGAACAAGTGAATTTCTTACTTGTGTGTATAAATCATCTTCCTGTCCATCAGTTTAAACTGATGAGGCTGTTTCTGAAGAAGTTGGACACATTTCTGTCTTTATCTGGCTGAAGGCTGTTGCTAGGCAAGATGTTGTAAGACTTGGCCTTCCTTTGAGATGTTGAGCTACTGACAGTCCTCTTAACACCACGAGTACCACACAGCCTCAAACAGCAGAGTATGCTGGTTCTCTTTCTGTCATGTCTTGCATCTTACTGCAAATTACTTAGAGATATAATCACTATCCAGTCATTTTACAGATACACTAAATACACATGCATACTTTTCCACCCTTTTCCATTTACTACTAGGTTTTGTCCTGTTTCTAAATATGTCAGAATGGGGGATTTACAATTGAAAGAGAAAATGAAACAAAACTTTCTTCCTTTTCCAAGAATGTCTGAAATTTGATACATGTTTATTTCAGATGAAGGAAAGGGTTTTTCTCAGATGAAGAGAAAATGTTTCTGTATGGCGTCCATCCCAGGGGTTCAGAAAAAAATATCTCTTTTGCCTTTTTGTTCAGACAGAGCAGAAGCTATACCTGAAAGAACAGAGAATGAAAAAGATCCCTATACAGGTCATTCACTTAAGATTATATTTGTGGGTCCCTTCCAACTCAGAATATTCTGTGGGATATGCAGATGGATCTACAATTTTTGTACTTCTACTTGTTTCTATGTTATCTTTTTTTATACTTTACTATCAGAATCTCTCACTTACTGAAAATTGAAGGTGATATAGCCAGCATAACTATTCTGAACATAATTTGAATTTCCATTGACCACAGTTCTATTTTTGTTTGTGCATAACTTACAACATTTAGCCTAGGATCCAGGGCTCTTTAATGTCACATGCTAACAAGAAAGAGTTATTTCTCAGTATGAAGTGATTTGATGGAAATTAACATGTGATTATGTTGAAATGTGCTAGTGAGTCGTATGAGTCAAAATGCTTGTTTTTCACATACATTTGGTTCTGTAAAGGTTTCAGGCAAAAGTTGATGAGGTCTGCACTAAAGTGTGCAGCTAGACAGACATATTAATAATGTTGCTAGACAATCAATAAGAATAAATAATGATGTGTGATAATAACAGTAATAACAACAGACATTTATAGTTGGCTCAGAACAAAACCTGGAATATTCCTTTCAAATTTTGTGGATTACTAGCTCTGATATCAGATTTGGACCTTCTTGTGTTCTTGTCCTCATGGGTTAACACCTAGTTTTTCTAATAAGGCAGCGTAATACACAGACGTAATAACTTGCTCATATGTAATGCTGTGATAACATATTTATTGAAGTGTCTCAACATAATTTTTTACATAGTCATTAAGAATTTCTCAAATACATCTATGAAAAAAATAAGAAGATAAGTTTCATCTTAGACACGTAATGAGAACTGGCGGACTCTTCCTTTCTTTCTTTCCTTTTTTCTTTCTTTCTTTCTTTCTTTTTCTTTCTTTCCTTCTTTCTTTCTTTCTTTCTTTCTTTCTTTCTTTCTTTCTTTTCTTTCTCTTTCTGTATTCTGAATATGATAATTAACAGACTTAGAAATAAATTTCTAATTTAAGCTGAATTTCCTTATGCTCCAAGCCTCTGTTAATACCAAAAAGTTCAGATATCTCATTCTTATGAAAATATTTTAAGAAATAAAGTAAAGTATAAATGCATTTAGACTGAAATGCATCCATATGGATGACAACAACTGTAAAATGAATAGATCTACTTTTGTCAACAATCTTACAATTTCTATTCATGAATAACTTATGCTCCATTTATGCTCAATTCCTGCCTAAGTTCCACTGGAAAGTTATACAACACACCTTTTGCATATAAATTCTGCTAGCAAAAACCCATACATAGTCCAGAGCTGAAAAAAATGATACTTGCAGGTACCCAAATATTCATGAGCAGCCTGTTTCATCTGACAACTGAAAAGCTAAGTCAAGTGTGTGGTGCTCAGACTGGTGACCCTCCGATGCCTTTCACTGGACTGGCTGTACTTTATTAGTATTCAGCATCTATTGTAACTTGGAAGAACAATAACGTTAAACTAGAAAAAAGGAAAATATGCTATTCCTTAATTGTGCTATGGCCTTCTTATGGGAATGGTAAATATTAACTACAATCTTTACATCATTAACAGTAATTCTAACTAACTAAAAGCCTTGTTAATGTTTTTTATCTATCATAGGAAATAGCTGAAGAAAGAAATAGAAATGAGAAGAGGAAGAAAAGAAAAAAGAAAACCTGCAAACTGCCAAGGAATGACAAGAACACAGATAGCAGAGAAACACTTATGGCTAGTTGTGCAGAGACAGTGAGGTGAAGGGAAGAAAAAAGTTGCAACAAAGAAATCAACAAACAGAAACACTCACAGCCAAAATCCTAATATGCAAATAGAAATAAAAAGAATAATGCTTTCCTGTACTAAATAACAGCTACCAACATTGCAATTCACTTTCAGAAATCAGACAGGTTTATCATCATAACAGTTTGCTGCTATACATGCTGAACTTTGGGCTCAGTTTTTTCCCAAGAACTGAATATGGTGATGCTATTCCTAATACTGTTTATTTTTCTATTAACAACTTTTTGTTCATGTTTAATATAGGAAGCTGTTGTGTGCAACCACATTTTAAGAATATTTTTCTAACCATTTTCTGAGAGTAAAAAGAATAATTTTTTTTTTGGTAGAATTAATAATGTATATTTTACCCTAACAATTTTCACACTGAAATGAAATGTGTAAAACTGTATTTCTGTCTGATATTACATAGTATGTTGTGTTTTGCATGACACTTAATTGCACTGTATTCTTTACAACACAGAAATGCTACCAATTGTTTAAATAGAAAATATTATCTAGTTATTTTTGTAGGAAAGGAATTAGTGTATACCAGTGAAACCGGTAACTTTGCAGTAAAATCAATGTCATTTTTTCCTAACACGTATTTGTATTACTCATAAATGCATCATTCATGATTGCTTAAAAGAACCCACAACTGTAATCATCTTTATCATAAGTTAACAAGAAAAAAACATCGGAATCTCACATTCAGACCTTACTCTCCTTCTTTCAGAGCAATGTCTTAAGGTTGTAAGGAAAAAACCAAAATCACATAAAAATCTCACAAAACAGATGCCAGTCTTGGGAAAGTGGGTAGAAACCTATATATTAAACAGGAAGCTGCTGAAGACCGAGGCTGAGCTGAGCTGGGCTGAGCTTGATTGGGTTGGCAGAGATGCTCCTGGGACCCCATACTTTTAGCTGGTTTTTTGTGGATGGATAATTTACAGAAGCTTTTGCGTAGCCTAAGCTGTATAAAGTTGCCAGATCTGTACCACTGATAAAGAAACTGTGCTGATTTTGACTGTGATAGAGTTAATTTTGTTCACAGTAGGTACTATGGAGCTGTGGTTTGGATTTGTGCTGCCAACGGGGTGACAGGACTTGAGGAAACATCATGAAGTTGAGTTTGGGGTGGTTAAGGTTAGATATCAGGAAAAGCTTTTTCATCCAGAGGGTGGTTGAGCACTGGAACAGGCTCCCCAGGGAAGTGGTCACAGGACTAAATCTACCTGAGTTCAAGAAGCATTTGGACAATATTTTCAGGCATGTGGTAGGATTCTTGGGGTGTCCTGTGCAGGGCCAGGACTTGGCCTCAATGATCCTGATGGGTCCCTTCCAACTCAGCATATTTTATGATTCTATTATAACATAAGGATATTTTTTTTTGTTTCTGTGTAGTGCTTACATAGTGCCAAGGCCTCTTCTGCCTCTTACCAGTGAGGAGTCAGGAGGTGCACAAGAAGTTGGGAGGGGGCACAGTCAGGACAGCTGACCCTCAACCGACCAAAGGGATATCCCATAACATATGGCATGATGCATTTCAAACTTGAAGGGGAAGAAGGACAAAGCAGGGAATGTTCAAAGTGATGGTATTTGTCTTCCCCTGCCACTGTTACTTGTGATAGAGTCCTTCTTTCCTGAAGATGGCTGAACACCTGTCTGTCCATGAGAAGTGGTGAATTACTTCATTGGTTTGCTTGCCTTGCACATGTAGCTTTTGCTTTACCTATCAAACTGTCTATACCTTAACCCACGAGTCTTCTCACTTTTCTGATTCTCTTCCCCACCCTACCCAGAGGGACGGAGTGAGTGGCTGTGTGGTGATTAGTTACTATCTGGGGTTAAACCATGACAGAAATGCATGTGTTTTTTAATATCTTGGGACTTCTTTGAAGCAAGGACAGGATTTTCAGTACTTTTAGGAAGTCTTTGTGATACTGAGATTTAAGTTATTGTGTTTGCTCAAATTTGTGTATATGTAATAACTAAATTTGAGTGCACATACTTTTAACCGTTTTAGTCAAAGTGGATCAAGGTAAAGTTTGTACTAGTATAAAGATAGCCACAGGCTTGTCTCTTTTTCCTAATACCAGGTAGGCTATGTCATTTTAATATTATGACATGGTAAAACAGAGAATTCACATACAAAGAAGTCATATTTCAGATCCCATTTAAGTTGTAAAAAGATGGATTTTCATTACCCATAAAAATAGTAAAAGTTTAAAAAATTATCAACAATACCTAAACAGTATTAACTGAATTCACACAAGTTTGAGTGTAAGCAACAGTTTAATTATGCCTATGAGGAAATTTTTTAGTTTTATAAAGCTATATTTATTGTCATTAATCTTTTTTTCAAAGCAGAGAAGTACATTTCTCATGCAGTTCATTGTTATATGTATTGATAAGATATGGCAAATGAAGATGTTGCCTCATTTTCTACTTTTATGCCCCTATCACTGCAATTTTTAGATTTCTGATGGGAAACTCAGAGCATGGATTAACTGGAATGATAATTTAGCTCATGCTAAGGTAATATTTTCATCGTTTGAAATAAGTTTTTAGAAAGAGTTTTTTTTCTGGAATAGATGCAGTAGAAAAAAACAAACAAACAAACAAACAAACCATTCTTGTAGAGAAAAATCCAAAGTAATTTTTTGCACAATAAAAAATTCTAAATTCCTATAAAATAATGTGATGAATTACTGCAGAAATAGCATTTAAAATGCTGATTCTTTGGATTGAAATTTTGTCATTTAAAAAGATCATAGTCTATTGTCAAATTTTTTTATCAATTTCTTTCTGCTTTGGGGACTTCAACTCTTCGAAATATGCAAAAGGCAACAATTTAAAAAGCTTTACCTTTATGTATGGAAGGTATGGAAACAAAGTATTTTAGTACTGCTAATAAGAATTATAGGGTTTTCAAAAAAGAAGAAAAAACCCACATAGGAACCCTCAAAAGGAAAAGATAGATTTCATGGGGCATCTGTTTAGCCTGCTCTAGTTAAAAACAGCATTCATCTGTAAAACATCAATCTGTCAGGCACATTACTAATATAATTTTTATGACAACATAACATATTGTGAAGATATGATCCTTTTCAATTTTCTTCAACCCTATTCAGCAGACTGTCCTATTCACAGATCCTCTTTCAAATGACAATTTTTTGGTGAAAAACTAAAATCCCTACACCAGTAATTTAGGTTTACCCGTATCTTTGCTTTATATTTGCAATTACCATTCAAGAAAATAATCTCCCCCATAATTCTACAAAACTACCCAAATCCCAGTGTGGCCCAGATGTAGCATGCACTATAGGGGACTATATCAGCCTCGGAATTTCTGTGCTGCTGCTACCTGTAGAAATTTAGATTGCAGCATGCAGAACATAGTGGATTAATGAGAATATTTAAGCTACATATGTATATACATATGATTTAGTACAGGCAGGAAAAAGAAAATAATCTAAAATGCCTTTTATTTCACTAAAAATTTAATTGTATTTGCATGCATGCAGCCCACCACATTTATTCAATAATCTCAGTATTAATTAGAGCAAAGTCAACTTTTTTGCAGTATGTATATGTGCCCAGGTAACAAAAAATTTAGTTTACTATTTTTTTCCTACTAGGATTCCTGCTTCATGTCTCTATTATTTTCTTCAAATCACTCACTCACTTGATTCTTGGCACTCCTCTGTCTTTCCAGAATGTCTTCATATCTGAAAGTATAAAATTTTACCATGAAAAAAGATGCAAGAAACTTCCATTAATAGAAAGGCAGCCAAGCTTGCCTCTTCTGTGTTTCTACCAATAGTGGTAACTTACTTTGGTGCTTAAATCTGGTGAGGATTTTATGGTAACATCTACTCAGGAAACAACCGTACTGGTATCCTTGTCAACTTAGTTGCCTTAGTCAGCTTTCCATCTTGTCCTGCTCATGTAAACTTGGCAGCTCTAAGTGCCACAGCAGAATTCCATAACTTTATTGAAAATCTCCTTTTCCAGTGAGCCAAGCCTGCCTTTCCATGGCATAATGGAGCAGCATGAGCAGAAATCAAGCATTTGTGCCTTCAGATTGGGGTGTCTTAAACAGTTCTGCTCCGTCTCTTATTTTCTTCCACTTTCCTTTTGTAACACTGTAAAATGATGCTCATTGCTTAGTCAAAGGATTATTCCTCTCAAACTGAGTCTAGATTTCTTTCTCTGGTTTCACTAAGAATTTTGTCTTGTAAAAAAAACAGAGAGGGATTTTTTCTGTCTTGCCTTTGAGATACTCTGCCTATACTGTGAGTTCATTCATGGCAAAGAGTAATAATGCCGTTAAGAAGAACAAATAATTCTGCTCTAAAGTTTATTACATTCAGGTAGCATTATAGAAATAGCTCTTCTGAGGAAAAGTGGGGGGTAATGAATATTAAAGAAATTAAAATCATCAAAAAGAAAAATCTACATTTTAACTTCAGTTATCTCTCATTTTTACCTGGACTGTTAGCAGACTGAGAATCTCAATAATTTCTAGCATCTTTGCTCTTAATTTTCATTTTTCTCTCCTCTCCTCACAAACAATCAGAGTTGGTAGATTTACCTATTTCTATTTTAATGATTTTTAAAAAGCATCAAAGGAAAATTTGGAATAAAAAAAATCTGTTGTTTCATTGCTGTTGTAGGTTGACCTCACCAGCTGCCAGATGCCCAGCTGCTCTCCCACTCCCAATCTTCAACAGAGAGAGAAAATAAGATGAGAGAGGACTGAGATAAAAACAGGGAAAATTCTTATCAGCTACCATCATGGACAAAACAGACTCAACCTGGTAATTTACCTCAAAAAGGTAATTTAATCTATTGCCAATTAAAATAAATTTGGATAGTGAGAAACAAAGATAAAAACTAAAAATATCTTCCTCCACCTTCCCTTCTTCCCATGCTCAACTTCACTACTTAATTTGTGATTCCTCTATCTCCTTCCCTCAAGAAAAAAAAAAAAAAGGCTAAGAAATAGAAAGCAAACAAGCATGCTGGTGGTTAATTATCCTAGTGGACTTTAATCGTTTGCATTGAGTCCGTGAATTAATTTGAATGTTATTCCTGTGAAATACTGCATTGTCAAGACCGCTTGTTTGGAAACCAGACACTTCCACAGGTATTTCTAAACTACATATGGTTCATATAGTTCCCAGTTCTGGCTTCAGTTCTTCTTCTTTCCCTTAGAATGCATGTTAAAAAAAAAATAGTGATGTGCAGACATTATATAAGAATCACAGAATCATAGAATCAGCCAGGTTGGAAAGGACCTCTGAGATCAAGTCCAACCCTTGATCCACTACCACCGTGGTTACTAGACCATGGTACTAAGTGCAACATCCAGTCTCATCTTAAAAACCTCCAGGAATGGAGAATCCACCACTTCCCTGGGCACTACACAGTCTAAAATCTAATAACTGAAAGTAGCTGCCATAGAAATTAAAGATCATGCAAAGTTTTATGTGAATTATTTTTGTCTTGGGATAAGTTTGCTTTGAAATCTTAGTTAAAAAATTTCAAAACATTTATTAGAAGCTTCTCATTTTCTTTTACAAGAGAATAATAGGGAAATATTGAATCAATTAAATCTTTATATACAAATATATTGATTTCACAAATATTGCACCATAACCACTGTCTGATAGCAAAAAAATATTCCTTGTGAATTAAAAAAAACTATGTATTTAACATCAGAACTTGTCTGCTCAATATTGCAACTCATTAATTCAAGTTCTTCAGACTGGCAACTATTCAAGTTCCTCAAATCTATTGGAGACTAATAAATTTGTCATGAAATATTCACATTGAGGAGTGATGTAAATGTATAACACACCACTTATTTTCTGAAAGAATTGATGGAAATTAGAAATAAGAGAGGCAAATAAAATACGCAGAAAATGTTTGTAGAATCTCAGTATTGAATTTGCCTAGTCATATTGATTGCTCAAACTAATAACTTATGCCAAATAACTTCACAGAAGTTGGATTCACAGTTTTCATGGTTTAAGAATGGTATTCTCCAATTTTGTGTTCCCACTGAAGCATTCCAAACCAAGCGCTGCTTGCTCACTGCCCCCCGCCTCCTCAGCCCTCCACCTAATCTTTCCCCTGTAGTGGGCTGGAGAGGACAATTGGAGGCACAAAAGTTAGAGATCACAGGTTGAGAAAAGAACGATTTATTTAAAAGAGCAATGAGATAAGAAAATGAGACACAACAATACTAATGACAGAGTGTAGAAAAGAAATGTTATTGCTCACCCCACAGGCAATACCCTTGGCAATACCTGACCGCTCCCTCCGTCATGCTACTCTGAACTGGAAATGAGTCCTTCACTTTCCCCTGGAAAATGATGTGAGGTGGTATAGAATAACCTCCCGGTCTTAGCCATGCCCCATCTTGGCTACTCCAAAAATTACTGCTGCCGAAACAAGAACAACAGTCTTCCTATATGTCTGTACTCATCCTATCTCAAAGAACTTCTACCTTTTTGGTGGAACAGTCAGGTGCATCATGATGTTAATAATAAAAATAATGAGAGTTAATATTGAAAGTAGATAAAGACATAAATAGGTAGCAAAAGTAGGAGAAGGGAGGGAAGTTATATTCCATTTCTACAGACATCTTATGTCTGTAAAGATGTAAAAAATTACAAAAATCAAGGCTACCATATATGGCTGAGACAGTTGGAATTGTGCAGCCTAGATAAGAGAATGCCTCTGGCAAGACCCTATAGCAGCCTTCCAGTACCTAGAGGGGGCTACAAAAGAGCTGCAGAGGGGTTTCTTACAACAGCATATAGTGGTAGGACAAGGGGAATTGGCTTTAAACTCAAAGATGGTAGTTTTAAATTACATACCAGCAAGAAATTCTTTACTGTGAAGGGGTTGAGGCACTGGAACAGGTTGCCCAGAGAAGTTGCGGGTGCTCCAACACTGGAAGTGTTCAAAATCCAAAGGTTGGACAGAGCTTTGAGTAACCTACTCTAGTGAAAAATGTCTCTGCTCATGGCAGTGGGGTTGGAACAAGATGATCTTCCAGGTCCCTTCCAACCCAGACCATTGTGTGATTCTGTGATTTTATTATTTCATTGCATTGTACATAGTTGAATTCTAAGAGAAGATGCAGAGGGAATGAAATAGAGAGCAAGAGGAGACCGTACATTCTGGAGTTCATATATAATATTTTTAAAGAGTTTAAGAACACAGAGTTGCCTAAATCCACAAGGAACAGCTCTTGACGGTGGGGAGGGGGGGAATAAATCTCACAACAAGTTTCAGTCAGCTCTATGTGAGGAGAGACGCTACTGCATCCACATACAAAGCAAGACTCCTGTAATATGTTTATCATATTTAACTTAAAATCTTAAAAATCTGTGAATGCTAAATAAGTTAGAGCAAAAAAACCTATGTCTGGAAGTTTTCCTAAGAGGCTGCATAGTACATGTGCTTTACAGAAAAAAAAAAAAAAGATTAAATATACTTAAATCATTCCCATTAAAACGATAGAAAATAAATAACTGAAGAAATGCCTCTGTCCATTTTGTTCTCTTATAGCATTAAAAAAGATACCTTAAAATGTGATAATTTAGCAAAAAATGGAGATTATAGCTTGAAAAGGTCATCACCTCTGTGTGTCCTGTCCATACAAAACAAGGCTACAGCAAACAGTATATTTTTTATTATATAGATAAATTTCCTAGAGAACTGATACTGTTCTTGTTGTTACATGTCTATCAAATCACTGATATTCCGATACTGTTCTATAATACAGTGGAATCTTTTTTCTTCTCATTTTCATATGTTTTTCAGTATTTAGCAACAGATACTAAGAAGGGAATAATTTATTAATATCTCAGAAAAAAGCCAAAAGCATAAGCCAACAATATATCTTTAAATTATAATACTTAATGAATAATACCATTTATGTTTTTATTTTCACTTCTTTTCAAAGGGGTGATTTATGTTTCTATTTGGCAAAATCTTCTCACTCCTGTGAGAATACGCTGTATTTACCCTTATTACTGGAAGATTTCTGGATGAATGAGGTCAAGATGTAGAGTTAATCGTTATCTTGATGAATAAGAATGGATACTGCTCTTAGTTGTGTGTCTTATATAGAAGAAGTAGAAACTTTTTTTTAAGTTTTCAGGACTTCTGAAAGCAGAGGACAACTATTCCCCTAACAAAGGAATAATTCAGTTTTGAAAGTTATTGTTACACATTTATTCATGAGAGAAATGCTAGCATGATCTAAGCAAGTTGCTCAAACATTGAAGGTCGTATGTCAAGAGATGGGCAGCATTGTTTATTATCGTAAACAATTGAGGTAAATTTTAATTTGGAAGTGTGGTTCTGTTGACAGGTATTCTACACTCTTGAACAATTATCTTGTTTGTATTTGTTAATAAGGTGTGAAAACTTAAAAGGTGGAACAATCACATGTGCATACTGTGCCGAACATTTCATAATGTCCCTGTAAGCTGTGGAAAATGTAGCATTGATACCAGCAAAATATTTCATTCAGATATTAATACGATCTTGTACATGCCAAAGTGAGATTGTAGCTGGAGATACAGTGAACTATCTAGAAGTCATTTGGATAGAGACAGAAAGAATACCTTTCTGACTGTGCATCACTTATTCAATGTGCTCTGGTAGTCGATGAGGAAACTAACCTATCTGTATGAATTCCCTAGTGCAGAAATCAGGATATCAATTCATTTTCTTCTTGTTTGTTTTTTCTGTCTCTGGGACAAGCAGTCTTACAGGCTTTGCTTCCTATCCATAAATATAAAATTTTGAACAGGGTCCTGACTTAGCACAGTTACTGTGAAAACCATACTATTACTTATGATGGTTTGCACTCAAGACATACTTCAAACTCTATTTTTCTTTCTTCCTCTTTCATCTATGGCAATGCTAATTCATTAAATCTAATCCACTGAATTAAACAGAATACTTCCAAGTTTGAAAATCAAAATATCGAAAAAAAATTTGTTCATGCATAGGTAATATTTTTTCCCTAGCATAGTACTATTGAATGCAAATAGAGTCTGTAAAAAATTAGGGAAAAGAAAGGTGCCACTCAGTCCATGGTATATTGATAATTTTTCTTTTTTTACTACTAAAGTCTAAGGCATTTATTACCACTGTTATAGCAGCGCAAGATATGCAAATCTTTTGCAACTGCATTGTGACAGATGGTAGAAGTATTTAATATGCCTGTTTCCAGTTTGGTTTCTAAGTCCAATATATGTTGTTAAAAGATTGGAAGTTGGACAGGAAGGATTAAAGCTGCTTGTTTGTCTTGAAATAGCTGCTACACTTTGAGGTGAGAGGGGCTGTTTGGAGACAGAAGGAAACAGCTTTGTCTCCGAAATCTTTTGATCATGACCAGGCTTGGAGAACCTGGGAGTGGGTGTCTGGCAGCACAAATGCACTCTGGAAGACCCTGCAATTTGCCAGGAATACTCCTATAGCAGGTAGTTAATTCATCCACGGTGAAGCATCTGAGGTGACAGAGGGCAGAAAACTTTTAGCACGGGGATTTGATGAAGAGCATCTAACCCAGAAAGCCCCTAGAAGGTGTTGGTCTGTTAGTTCTGGAGCAAAACACTTGTCCTTCAGGACCCAGGAGCTTCCTTTTTTCTCAGATCTTCAAACCTTTCTCAACAACAGAGTGACGTTCTCTCTGTGTAAAGTCTTACCCTGAGCTTGCGTATTATTTTACACATACAGTGGTGTTGAGAGATAATAAGCCTTCGGTCCTTCAGTGTGTTTTGATGTTTTCACTTTAAAGAGAAAAAAAATGGTGGAAGGGAAAAGGGAGAAGTTGCACTGAAAAGATCTGGTGGACTTGGGCCCCAGACACAAAATACCAGACTTTTCTTTATATTAATGACAGCATTTGGGATAGAAAATAGATTACCACATCACAGAAGCCATGAAGCCAAAACTCTAGTGCAGACACAAATATGACTTCATTCTTTTCTTATCCACAGGAGAATATCACTAACATGAATATAATCTTTTAATCGGAGAGGATGACCAAACCAATTTTTCTCTCTTTTGCAGACTTAACTGCTTCAATACATATGTGTTTGAAGAAGCTGCATCCAGACTTAAGAATCTGTATAAATGTGTCATATATTCAATAGGGGGAAAAAATAATTAAAATAGTAATGGAAATTTCATGTTACAAATATCGTGACTGCTTTAATTTGGAGGAGGTTAACCTCACTAGGAAAACACAAAAGAAATTTTCCAAATGTACATCCTTAGCTCTTGTACAAATCTGTTTCTCTTTTAGGAAAATTCCCTTAGCAAATAGTGCTGGAGAAAACAGTTTTTCTATAGAGAAAGAAAGAGTTACGAACTGTATCAAAAGATTAATTTTGTAACTTCATGGACTAAAGCATTAAGAGAGAAAATAATTAGGATGCCAAGTACAGTACATGCTTTCATGTTTGACTTTAAGAAGAAGGAAAATTATTCTTAACAGATATGGCAATTCAAAACCTTGGCAATCCATTAGATTACTTAAGTCCTCAGTAGAAGGCTTGTACACAAACTTACTGATTACATACCACTTATTTTCTTAAATAAACTGAGAAGCTAATGTTTTTTCATATAGAGAATTGTTCTAAGAGAAATTAAACGTTTTGTTGGTGGGTTTGTTTTGGGGTTTTTTTTGGTCTTTTTTTTTTTCATAATTTTCCCAGTGTTATTAATTTTCAGGAAAAGTTAACCCTTTCTGCTCTAGTTAATTTAAAAAATCCCTGAAGATAATAATTTTGAAGTTTTATTGCTCTGTCTTCATATACATTCACCTTTGTTGGCATAAGATATCAATATTATGATCATAATCCCTAAAATTTTCAACATGTAATAATTATACTATAATTTATTATATTACTTCCTATAGAGATAGAGAACATAAATTTACAAGTGTAATAACACATTTTGTTACTGGAAAAACATCGATTTTTCTCATGTTAGTGATGTTAGTGAAGTTATAGTTAGGTTTGTCAAAATTTTTCATCATATACCATGTTTTTTGGGGATTTATAACTAGTATACTAAATTGCTGCAGTCTTAGATTTCACACAGGGTACACAGTCTTAGTGAGGGAGAGACATTCATTTTACCTTTTTGATATTACTTTAGATTTTATAGATACATTTGACAGTAACATAATGCATGTATATAGTAAACTCAGTTTAAAAATTTCCTATGTTAGTTTAGAACAATGAAGAATTGCCACCGTGACATCATCTGTAATGAAATGAGCTTTTTGAGACATACAGAGAATTTACTCTCCAAGGCAATGGAGACCTGGTTGTCTGGGATGATTAGAAGAAAGGGGTGAAAAAACACACAAACGCTTAGCAGGGAAAGGAAGGACCTGGATTCTGCAAGTTGAAATTGCCTGCTGATGGCTAAACCATGGGTACTGTCCAAAAGGACAGCAAAAATACTATCTAGAGTTAGTGAAAGACTCAGATGAAACATTTGAGAGTCACTTAGGAAGCCAAGACCATGGTCACTGCAGGCCATTGCAGCTCATGAACAGGTTGATAGCAGTTGTGATCACAAGATTGAGACAGAATACGCTAGTCTTGTTTTCTAAAACACATTTGGATGGGGAAAACTGTTTCAGTTTTTGTGGCTGAAGAGTCATTGGAAGTTCTGTGCATAAGTGAAAGAATTTTGGAAGGATTTCCATGCCATTTTTCCTAGTCTTTTCATCTAATTTTTCCAAGTGTAACCCTGTCCTATTACTGTCTTCTAATAGTCCTATTATATAGGATCCACTAATATCTACTGGTATTCAGTCATATTTTATGGTGAATCTTTGTTCTTAAATTTGTTCATAAATTGCTTAGTTTCACACAGGTTGCACTCAAAATGAGGCAGGGGGAATGTAGTTTAACTGCTAAAAAAATTTCAGGTCTCAAAAATTCCTTAACTTCTACCAAAATTCAAACAAATTTCTTTTTCTATCAACACTTCTTGTTCTCCATAAGAAATTGCTATTTTAACACAGTGTAGGTCACTGGACTCTAATGAAGTCTACTTTCTTCCTTCTGTTTTTTTTTTTTTGGTTGGTTGGTTTGGTTTGCTTTGGTATTTTTAATAATGTATTTATTGCATTTATCTTAGATGTTAATTCCATATCTTTTAACTTTCCTTTTGAGTCATATAAGGGTTATGTCTTTTTTTTTTCTTCACTTGATGTTTAGTGATTTTTTTTTTGAGCTTTCAGTATTGCCCCTACCATCACCACAGTCAGCATTTAAATTCATGCATATGACATGGAAACAGTTCATAGTTTTAAGGATCAATAAACCCCTTCAGGCTCAGACATGACAAAACCTTGATTTTATTTAAATGTCCAAATTTTTTTAGACTTTTTTTAATGAGAAAAATGGCATTTCTAGGCTGCACCAAATCTCTTTTGCAATCACTGTAAAAGTTTCCATGTGCAGTAAACAAATACATTTTGAATGCCTCAGATTTACTGTGTATAAATCAAACTAGTCTGCAGGTACAGTTGGTGAATGCTAGTTGCCCAGGATGTTTCAGAGCGAACTCTAGTCTAGTTTCATTCTATAACTTCATTAGCAGAATTTTTTCAGGGGCATCTCATGTCCACACGCAATAAGTCAGATCTCAGTGAGGCACTTTGCAGAGGTGAGATCACTGACTATATAGACAGAGAGAAAAACTGAGAGAAAGTTGAATTGGGAAAAAAAAAAATCAGTTGACACAAATTTTATGGTTTAACTAAAGCTACAGACTATTGAGGAAAACCTTAATTACCTTTCAAATAGTTTAAATGTTCGAATGAGACTGATGGAGCTGCTGACATCCTAGCAATTCCCAGCTAAATACCATGAATATTAGTGTTGAATTGGCATTCGCAGAGCAATTGTGAGACTGCAAGTGAAAAGAACATTGTACATTTTAAAGCATAGCCATTTCTGTACAAAGCACTGTTATCTGACTAAATTTAGAGTATTGACAGCCTGTCTTGAATGAATTAGTTTAGAAATGAACTTGTCTTACTTTATTTTAAGCATTTCGTCTTAGGTCTTTGGTACAGAAGAAACCTCAAATGCAACTTCAGATGACTAGGAAGTCTCCTTTAAAAGAAGTGTTATTGAATATTCCTGAAGTTTTGTTGAAGTGTTGCCATGCTCTATTTAGATTACTAAGTTCTTATATGGACTCTTCTCGAAGTTGAAAGCTTATTCATGTAACAATATAGTTGGAAATTTTAGCGTAAATATACTGGAGGAACTTGTATTTCAGGTTTTATAAATCTGTTGATTTGATAGCCTAAAAAAGAAATTTAAAGAACTATTGCTTTCATCCTTTTTCAATGTATGAGCATTCGGGTGACTGAAATACGGCCTTAGACATAACTGGGTAGAAAGTCAAACTAATTCCTGTCAACTACAGTAGGTAGTACAAAAGTAAGAAAGTACAGAGATCTTTATTTCCCATAATTATCCACCTGGTGGTAAAATTCTACTGTTTTATTTTTGATAATTTAAAAATAATTTGGGTGTGATGAAAGTCTCAGGATTGTCATCACTTTTTCATAGCTTTATATGTACTGGAATGTAATTCAATGTGCACTTGAATTCATTTAAAATATTTAAAAAGTCTCTGACAAAATGTACATTTGGTTTTTTTCCTGTCTCATTCCCTATCCAGTTATGTCTATGGCCATATTTCAGTCATTATAATCTGGTATCTTAACTTTTAATATCTATTCATTGCAATTATAAGAAATAAACAAGTGATACGGTTTACAGAAATTATAATTCAATTAAATCATTATGATTCTGAGGAAATATTTTTAATGTATCATTCTTTTTAATGTTTCATTCTTTTTAACAGTTAGCTGCTTATCTATGAACTCACGATTTTGGAGGAGGAAATATCTGTTTTTCTGTATAAAATCTAGTTCACTAAAGTAGAGGCAAGTTTGTATTTGCCTTCTGGCTTACTAATGGAATACATAATTTTTATATTTTCTATTTGTTGAAGAAGAATCATGTGAGATTTTTAAGTTCTAAGTGTCTTTTTTAGGTTGACAATATATGTAATACAAGTGAACTGTGAAATAATGTTCAAAACATCTGTATCAGTTCCAATCCCTTATGTTTTTCATTTAAAAATCAAATAAACTCAAAACTGAGGTACTTAATTCTTAAACAACTAAAAAAATTTACTTTATTATTCTGCTTTATTTTTCTCTTTCTCATGCACACATGCTTGCTTTCTACTTTAAGATAAATACAAACTATGGAAAGCTTAATTAATACTCTGTCTGAGCAACTACAAATGCCCCAAAATTAAGCTCTTCTTTTCTGTAAAGTCTCATTCAGTTCAGCTCTTGGGTTCATGCTATGGAGTCAATGACCAAAAGAAAATCATAAAATCATTACCGATGAATTTTTAGATGGCTTGAAAATTGAGAGAGTAGTAAATAATAAAGAGGATTTATTACTCTACAAAGTTATCTGGATCATTTGACAAGTTGAACATAATCAAAAAATATCTGGTTCAATACCAGATAGGGAAGTCACCAGCAGAAAGGGAAGTCATGTATTTAGATGCAAATAAATTAAATTGTATTTAGAAGGTGAAACACTCCAGCTTGGAAAACAGTGACACACAGGAAGAGCTGGGCTAAGATCTAGTCCACTTAAACCCGAGATGAGTCCTAAAAATTAAACCTGAATAGAACCAATCTTTAAATAAACACACGATCAAGTCGCAACACCTACTTTTCAACAGTGCCTAATGTGCAGATACAGAAACCATCAAGCTTGTTTCTACAGCACCTTTGTTGGTAGTGACAGACAGATCTGTTTTTTACATAAAAGCTGGAATACTGACACAGAACTTCAAACTTTACTTTAGGTCCTTTTTATTCTGAGCGGGATTCAAGCTGTGGGCCTGACTAAGAGGCTATGAAGTATCACAGGTGGGAGTGAGAGTCATGAGAAAGGAATGAGATCTGAAATAATATTAGACAAGAAGACTATAATTGCTGAAAATTGAAGAATTACTTTTCTGGTTCCAGATTTCATGATTTGTTCTGCTTTTTATACCAGATAAGAAATGCATTGAATTTTCAGACAATAAAGTTTCAAATCCAGTGCTCATAATTCTGGGTAGGATGCTTTCCTATGTTCTCTCTATCTGACACATGGGGGAAATGGTCAAGGGCATAGGGACCATGCATTTTTTGACTTTGATAATGCTAGGGAAATGGAAAGGCTTGAGAAGGAACGAACAGATCCTGTGAGTTAACATCAGTTTGTTGGACTGGTGTTGATAACTGGGTTTGGCTTTTACAATCATGGATCCCTCTCTGGAATAGATGGGATCCACTTGTCAAAAGTGTAAAGGGTCTTCCAAATTAACAAACACACAATAAGAAGGAGAAGGGTTAGCAATCATTGTTTGCTCCTTCCTTAGAAAAAGAAATGTTTACTGCCTTTGGAAAAAGACTGCTTCTGGAAAGTGTGCTGGTCCTGCTACACAAGAAATTTCACTAGATAACAAACTGCCTCCCTCTCTCCTCAGAAGTTGCTCACTCTATAAATTTTTCCCTGTGGTTTTCTAAGACAGCTTCAGAAACATAAGTTGTTTGAATTAATTTGAAAAATGAACTCATTTTGGCAAACTTTGCCTCTACGTCTGTGGGAGCTGGAGTTTTCCAGAGAATAGCAATCCCAGAGTGAACATTTATCACTGAAGCACTTTAGAAGACCTCTCTTTCACCGTAAAGAAACATGAATAGCTATGAAGTGTTTTAAATAGCTTAATTATATGAAACATTTTCTAGCAACTCAAGTCTGTAAGAAAATTTTTAAAAAAACAGTTCACTGCTTTACAAACTACATATAGTCTAACAGACATCAAAGACATTTTTAAATGTTTTTTTAATGTCATAACTGTGAGTTGATTATTAAATTATTTGAAGGGTTGAAAGATGAAGTTTGGAGGTTTAGCATTACCTAGCCTCCACATTAACCTTCTGGTTGAATTCCAGCAGATTAATTCCATCCTTATGTTTTATTATAATCTTTTCACAGGGGTAATTAGGACCTTAAATTTGATAATTCTTTTAAACAGACCCGATTCAACCCAGCTGTTGGTAAACTGAAAAGTTTCACATTTTGTCTGAAGTCAGGACAATTTAGACAGTACATTTGAAAAATATAAAGTTATGATTTTAGATGGAAAATGACCATTCATTTTATCAGTTAGCACTTTATGCCAATTAAGAGCAAACTAATAATACTATGCCATAGTTATTTCCTCTCTGGAAAAAAAAGAAAAGAAATACTTCTATGCTGTTTTGTACTGTTTGCTTATCTGCGGTCGCACTGAGGTAAATAAAAAAACAAAAGACAATTAACTTTCCTGTTATGTATCAGACACAGAAGTGAGTAAGCCATTCACTATTATTTACCAGGAAGTACAATAAATCTCCTTTTGCCTATCCAAGACTTAGGTGGATTATGTCATACAGTAGTGATAAAACATTTTGTAAGGGGTTATAGTAAAAACTTTTTGTTGTTGCTGCAATTAACATTTATTGTGCTATACATTGTGTAGATTTGTACAAAGCGGAAGATAATCTAAATATTGAGATTAATTTTAACTATGATTAATTTTTAAATAATATTGGACGAATTTTTAGTTCTGTGAAATAATGGATCACCACAGCTTTTGGTGAAGTTTACCGAATTTTTCTGGCTAGGACTCTGGTCTTTGTTCTGTGTGAAATTCCATAAAACTGCTTTAAAAAAAAAAAAAAAGGCAGCACAATACTTTATCTTTTGTGTTCTAAATTTCATAGTTTTTCATGGTTTTCTGTTGTTTCCTTTTTTTATATAATATCTTTTCCAAAAAAACCCAAAACAAAATACTTCCTCTCCATTAAATTTTAAGTTTACTTTTGTGAGAATTAAGCAGGAAAATATAAATATGATTAAAATATTTATAATATTATAAAAAGATAAAAATATTATAAATAGTTTACACAAACCTAATGTATTTTCTTATGGTCATAACTACATATTATATACAAGGGAAACGGTTCACATTAAAATTACATACCATACTCCCCATGACTGTGCCATACTCCTTTGGATTGAAATACTAAGTATGCTGGAAGTTTTGGGGTTTTTTTTGTATAATACTCAGTAAAACAAAAATTTTAAAATTTATAACAGTTCAGATTTTACCTCTATATTTCTTCTCTTCTTTTGCTATTTTTCACCTGAATTTCCTGGATATTCTGAATGTTTGCATATGCTTAGGTACATATTAATTGGTAAGATCTTGATGTTTTGATGCTGAATGAACCTTAACACAGGTCCACTGGATAGCTATTAATAATAAACACCCAGGTAACTAAATATACTGGTGCTTTTAAGTTACTTCTGGAAAAAGGTGGTGGTTTTGCTACCATTTATGCAGATATTTAATTAAAATAAATGTATGCCACGTATTTAGAAACCACAATATTTAAAATCCGTTTTTCTGGGAAATACTACCTCTTTAGAAATACTGTTACCTTCAAAGAAATCTTGGTTAACTTACACACCTCAAGGTGAAATCAGATTTGAAGATGGGAGCTATGAGGGTGTGCAGGAGGATTAGTCAGATGTTAACTTGCACAATTGTATGCTTTGCTTAAACAGATTTTTTTTACAATTTCTGTAAAACAACATGATGAAAACATGAAATGGACCAAAAAACAGAGATCAGGCTGTTAATATACCCTTGTAAAATCTGTAGAATAGGTATTAGAACTATCAGTAGTGTTTTGATCTTTGTATTGTTATTAGGAAACTTACATTTTCTTCAGTATCCTAAGTGGAATGAATTAAGGATCAAAAGTGTTACTACACTTGATTAGAATTCAATTAATATATTTAGTCAAAATATTAGCGGTATTGACATTCAGGATTTCAAAATATATTCTGATATATTTTATTTCCAAAATTCTATAACAAAGATTTCAGAAACCCTATTTTATTTACCTTACGAGAATGTCAGGTTTTTTTGTTTACCTTCAATATTTTTCACTTTCATGTTCATTTACACTTGTGCAGAAAGTATCCAAAACTGAAAAAAAGGAGTTCAAAAATTAAACAGACTCTTTATATTGAGCAGGAAGGAGATGTTTAAAATACATATTTTTACATTTTTTTCTGATTTTTTATCGTCCAAACCCAGATATATATCCATTTCAGTTCTCCTGGCCACTTTCTTTATTTTACACGTCTTTAATTTGCCCAGAGCTCTGAATTTTAAATCAATCCATTTTTCCATCACTTTATCCTGGAATCCAAACATTAACTTTCAGACTTGTTGCTTGTCACGAATGTTTGTTTATTAAATACTATTTTCTTTGCTATAGTCATATTGCATTTCATTTCCTAAGATTTATAGGAAAATTTTTGTTTCTAAGTATTCACAAACACTGCAGTTTTAATCATACCTGATTAGTTAGTTGAGTACCAACTACTTTATATGGGAGTAACTGCATAATGTGAGAGCAATTATGTGATTAGTTTATTTCTTCTAAGTTTAAGCATTATCAAGAGACCAAAAACTGAGGGTTGTGAGGTAATTTTTTTTCAGCAACTTTATCTGTTATCACCATGTGATGTTAACTATTTTACCATGTTGTTAAGGAATTGTGCTGGATTCTGAAATAGAAGTATAATGTTTCACAATGGTATCATTTTTTTTTCTAACATGTGCTGGCCTTATGATAAATCCTAGGACTGTCTATGCTGTAAGCCATGCAGAATTTTCCCAGTATATCAGAGAAAGAATTAGCGGTAGACCAGTAATCAGTGTAGTCATTTTAGTAGAGCTGCAGCAAGCCAATTCCTCCTACTTTTGAGATAATTTCTTATGGTGCTGTATAAGGCTGACACTTCAATGCTGTTTCAGGATCTCAACTAGCATCTTCTTATTTGACAGTGTGTCACTTCAGATACTGCTTAAACTGACTGAGAGCTGGTCAGGGGATTTCCCACACTGTGTTACATTACACAGTGTATTCATGACCATAAATGATTTTTTTATCAGTTTCATTAATATTTTATACTGACAGTATGCATACTGGTACCCATTGCTGTCAGTAAAAGTTTTGGTAAAGACTTCTTAGAAAAAAAATTGTCTTTAAGACACCATAAAATAGTCCTTTTTTTTTTCTGCATTGTCCTGGGTTTTCTCACAGGTGTGGACATGACTAGGTTTGCTACTCTATACCATCCCCATTTCTGGGGAACTAACTTCAAGAGGGAAAAAAAATGAATGCATGCTGGAAGGATGCCATTTTTTTCTGTTTTTTTCTTGGGGAAGTTGCAGAGACCAGCGATGCAGACTCTCTCACTCCTGCCTGTTCCTTCCTGTACCTCAGGAAGAATGCAACTCCAAGTGGCAAACTCAACCAAACCTAGCAGAGTTCATGCACTGTGGTGCCCATGCCAGAAGCAGCTGCAGGGAAGAGCGATAGTGAACCTATTCGAGAGGAGGCAAGCACAGCCAAGCAGAATGGAGCAGTCTGGAGTGGATTGCACTATGCGGAGTTAAATCAGTCTGGAAATCGGGCAGCACAGTGCAGATGATCCAGCTTTTTGGAGTGTTGTCCATAATTGTTTTTCACAGTCTTGGGCTTGGGCTTGGGGAACACTGGCTGCAGAGAGAATCTACCATCTTGTCATTGTCTCAGGAATAATTGCGGTCGCTGTGAGCTTCAGAGAAAATATGCCATCTTGTTTTTGTCTCGGTGATGGCGTGGAACTGAGTCAAGATGGTGAACAATTTTTGTGCATAAAGCACCTTATCTATGATATACTTTTTTATTAATGTTGTTGATGTTGCTGTCCCTGTGCATTTCTTCTTCCATTGTTGTTTGCTTTCAGTAAATTATCTCAACTCCACAATGTCTTTGCCCCTTTCTCACTGGAGGGGTGGGGAGGGAAAGCGGAGTAGCTTATTTAACTGTTTGAGTACAGCTACATTTTCTTGCTTTCCAAATCAGGACTTTCTAGACTTAGTAACAATACAAAACAAAGTGAAACCATAATGAGAAACAAATGAACAAACAAAGAAACAAACCATTCAATAAAATATTAATAAAACATCATCTACCTTAGTGAATGGGGTCCTGCAATTCCAGAATTTCTCTCCTTTTTGCCCAGGTTTCATAGAAAAGGGACAGTAAGAGTCTTCCTGAGACACACAAAATCATCGAAAAAAACACTTACACCTTGTATTTTTCCTATCTTTTTTTTCCATTCTAAGGTTGGTGATAATGTGTGGCTTTTCACAGGAAGAAAGGGTCGGCACACTTCGAGGGTCCAAGGTGAAATGGCCTCTTTATTAAAATGGCTCTCACCTTCTACAGGGTAAGCTGAGAACTCGCTAGAAGGAGAGTGTAACTGGGGAGGAGCAAGGGCGGAGGATGCAAAACAGGGGGATGGCACAACCATATAGGGAAGGGTACTGCAATGCAGCAAAATTCAACCAATGAGAGGGAAGGGTTCAGGGCCATGAGGGACAAGGAAATTTTCCAGGACTTTAAGCACAGTACATAGGGAATTATACAGAAAATTAGGAAACATGACATAAAACCCAAAATGCATAAACTCAAATAGTCCATTACAATCTGTATCCATTTATAAAATGGTTTCATCTTCAGGAGGAACCTTGAGTTCGATGCTTTTCTTCCATTCTTCGTTTTCATCCTCCAACAGTAGTGCACTCAGAAGTCGAAGCAAATGTGTGAGAACAGTTGGGTTTAGGTCATGTTACTGAATTATCTATCATCTCTCTTCTAAGGCAGAGACAAACCCAGCACTGACACATCACTGGAGCTTTTCCCAAGTTGATCTGTAAGTCAGCAGTGTTTTGTCTCTTGTTTTGTCAGTAGTCAACAGAAATGAATGTTAATGATAACTGATATTGTGAGAAAAAATATCAAATGGCCTTTAGTTTATAGTCATGTTCTTCATTTCCATTGTTTTACACAATTAAAAAGCCAGTATGGAGGGAATAAAATCCATCCAAACATAAATTCTATAGGTTTTATCTAAAAACTGTGGCCATGACAAATATTCACAGATATGCACTGCTGTCTCAGATATGTCAGTGACCAATAAGAAAAGTTCAGTAGCCAAAGAAGTTCTACTGATGCTTGGCTAGATCAAAAAAAAAAAAGAACTTCTCATGTCACTAACTCCCACACCCATTCAACATCTCATCTGAAGACAGGCAGAAGACTTGGTATACATTTAATAAATACGTGCTATTGCATTTTTGCAGTGTTACATTTTCAATACAGTATAGATAAGTCAAAGCATGAAACAATTTAAGGCAAATGTGTGAAGAGTCAGGTTTGTGATAAAGAAGTAGTGAAATGAACAGTGTTTCATGCCTTGTGTTTCATTGAACCTTATAGTAGCTTTAATGCAAAAATCTATAAATAAAAGAATTAAAGGACATGTAGTGTACTTGGTCTTAAATTAAGAGATATTGCCACCACTATAGAACATTGTCAAAAGATAATGATGTCCTGCTACCAAACACTGTAAATTTTGAGGTGAAGTCAAGAAATTTATTTTCCAAGTTATTGATTTTATGACAAAATTCTATTACAATGACTTTATTTCTAATACACCAAATGATAGATGCATATGTAATAACTTTATGTGATGGATGTTGATGCAGTAAATTGACAGCAGCTTACAGACTGCATGGATTGGCTACAACTCAAATGCAAGTACATGTGTATGTATGTGCCTTTCAAACATTCAAAACTGATCTACCAACAGAAGCAGAGTTTTATCCCTATTATTATACCTTTTTTTTGATGATTAATAGACTTTTTTTCCATTATCTGAAGTATTTTTTGTTAGTTAGTATTTCTACTGAAAGATTGAATGGCATAGATTAATCAGCTACCTGTTTTAAGGTACCTTCAATCTTTGTAGGCTGTTAGATAACAGAACATAGTGTGAGAAAGTGGGAAAACCACAAACTGAAATGCTCTCTTTTTGGACCAAGTAAGCAGAAAATGAGAAGAGGGACGAAAATAATCTTGGTACACCCCAACTCAACTCATTGCCTATGTCCTTTTATACTGGATGGCTGATGAGGAAGAACTTTATTTCCTTGCATTACCAGAGTACAGGAATATCAGACTGTGATTTGGACAATAACAATTCTATTAAAGACATTTTTTAGTTATTAATGGTACATAAAACCGCATCCCATCTTCTCACAGGGGATAATTAAATTATGATCATGGCATTCTGTAAAGATAAACTTTATACACATTTAGTAAAAGGAAAAGAAGATCAGTTATTAATATCACTTCACCCATCTTAATATAACAATTAAGATAAAGCTTTCAATACAGAGACAAGTACCGGGAGTGCCACAATCACTACTGGTACTATTAGACAACTTAAAGATTTAATATCCTTTTAGTGAAGATTTCCGATGTGCCACCATTTGGTGTAGACTGAGTATCTTGACCCTCAGTTTCCGCCAACTTTCATCATGGGAATCCCTTTCACAAGCTCCACAGGATGTCTCATTCCATTTTTGGGCATTATACTTACCCAGAAAAAAGAGAAACTAAGATGCAGTTTCTTAAGGTGGTTCACATACAGAGCCCCAACATTCTAGAAGATTATTTAAATATAAACATCAAAAAATGATACAAGGTAAACTCTTTTTCAGTACGCTCACACTAATATTCACCGCGGAAAGAACTGAAAAATGCTGCCACTGGATTTTGAACCCATCATCAGCTGCAATACAGACCACTGGAAATCTTGTTATTCTGTGGAAGCTGAGATGAACAAACACTGTAGCAGGCACCTTAAGTCTGTTGTGAGGAAGGCCCCTTGTATTGTTGGTCTTGATAGGAAGAAGTAATCTTTTGACTGATGTATGTGATGTATGTATTGTATGGTATGAATGTGGTGAATTTTTATATGGGGTATCTCACTGTTTATTTCATGGTCTTAATGCTTGCAATTTGAATATGTTGAATGTTATAGAGGCACTTGAAGCCAGAAGGATAACCTCAGCAAAAGAAATGTTAAGAAATAAAGGCAAATTCAAAGGGATCATATTAAAGTCTTTCAGAACATGAAACTCCCACAGCGACTTCAACAGTTGTCTTTGTTGAATAGCTGCTTGATCAGAACCAGTCTTTCCCCAGCTATAACAATAGATGCTAAAAACTCAATGTTTCCTAGTTTGTGTCATTTCCTGTTCATTTTAGTTGTAGTTTATCCTCACGATAATTGTAACTATTATGAGCAGTAAGTCGTTTGGACTTCTTCAGATAGTACACATATATATATTATTACATCTATAACCAAGAAGAATGTTTTTAATAGATTACTTTTAATTGAGACTAGAATATTTGTTACTATAATCATCCGTGAGCCTTTCTAGATGCAGACTAGAAAACTGCATGCCAGAAAATTCTGATTGCCTGTTTAGTACCTTAATTTCCGTGTACACATAAGACTTCTTAAACACAGAGAACATACAGATAAAATTGGTTTATATGCAGAGAGAAGATGATAGATCAGCTAAACTTTTATGTAGAGGTTTGGAAGGAAACGTGTAGGAGAAAAGTTACTCTGAGTGATGTGGTATTATAGCTTTGTGGTGGTTTGGAGCTGGCTCCCTGCCAAGTCTCCAAACCTCACCACAAGAGCTCCCCCCCTCCAAAACCAAGGGAAAAAAATAAACAACAAGAGAAGCAAAATATATTTACACTTATATTACATTTATATATACAATTACAACAACTATATACACATAAAAAAAAAACTCCCAACAACCAAAAACAGAAAAGGAAAAGGGACAAAACAACAAAAAAAACCCTGAAAAAAACCAGCTATACACACTCAGTAAAAAACTAGCCAAAGAAAACCTTAATATTTTCCTTGAAATAGCACAATCGCACTCAACGCCGCTGCTGCCACGCTACTGGACTCCGGATCAGCAGAAACAACAGGCCCCGTAGGCCCAGCCAGGCCTCAGCTCCCCCACAGGAGTGAGACCGGCTGCGGGAGTCTGCTGTCTCCAAACCTTGCTGGAAGAGAAGAGGGGAAGAGGCTTCTCCCTCCATCTACTTATATGTTTGATTACGTAAAGGAACAGGATGGAATACTTCCTTCCTTCCTTCCTTCCTTCCTTCCTTCCTGGTTAGCAGGAAGGAAGGCTTAGACTCAAAACCATTGCATTCTTATAATTGACTAAAAAAAAACAGTTTGGGGGTTCAAAAGGGAAACAGAACTGGGGATCAGAAGCTGGATGAGTTTGTGCAAAATGGCATGGTTGGGAACACTCTTAGATTTCTATGGATCTGTAGAGCTGAATCTCTATGCTAACGAAGTCAATGATAACAACCACAATTGCATTCAGTGGATACAGGAATAAATATCATGAAGAGCAAAATCTTTTCATTCCCTTCAGCTGTAACAAGCAGAGAGACCGGGTAGGCATGCACAAAGAGTGTTTTATCTTTAAAAGCCAGAAATTTATAACTGAAAGTTCCTAATCAGCTCAATAGTTTATCTGCTGCAACTATTCCCAACTCCATCCTGAAACGTATATTGACCAGAGCAATGACAAATTCCCTCTAATATTTTAGAGGGAATGTTACTCTGGAATGACCATGTATTCATACACAGTTTTAGGGATTTTTACTCAGTACTAATCAGTCTATTTGCCATTGTCTTTTGTTATTGCCATTTTTCACCAGGAGTAAAAGAAATGGTAGAATTTGTTATGGTAATTCTATGTAAGGACACAAAAAATAAATGCCTGTAAGTTGGATTTTCATAGTGCAGTTCTAGTTCAAGTTCCAAATGCAGCTGTGAAATGTATTTAACTAACCACATATTTGGTGCTGGCCATTTTGGACCCAAAAATATACAAGGGACATCTGAAATTTTAAAACAACTAACTCCTAAATCACCATATTCCAGTAACACATAATAATTAATATACCAGTCAGTATGCCATCTTAAACTATAGCTATGACAATTAAGAATCAAAAAAAGGAAGGAATAACATAGAGATAAGAATACTTAAGTGTATGTCTTGTCTTCAATTACTTCTCTGGGTTTGTTTTAAGTATATTTCATACCTTAAGAACAGGTAGTTCTTAAATGCACATGTACAAAAGGGTTACTATAATAACTGATTTCATTCGCAAAAACTGTCTTACCATTTTTAAACATTCAGAGGATGTTATGTATTTAAAACAGATATATTTGAGACCAACATCAGCTATAACAGTCTCTGGGTATGCTCAGTGTTTGAAGTAGACTGGAAATGTAACAAATTGACCCTGTAAGAGAACTTAGTTATACCATAAGTCTGATAGTAAATGCAATAAAAAGACAAGCATATTTGAAATTGAATTATTAATTTAAAGGTGGAGAATGAATTATGGATTCCAAATCTGTACTTTAAATCCAAAATTATACCAATTTTAAGTAAGTTAACTATTTTTACTGGACTAATTTATTGCAGTTGAAGGACTGTGTATGACTGACTAGTCCAAACCATGAAACAACATCGTATTACTATGCATTCTAAAAATCATACTGTTAAATATGATCACCACTCAGTACGGGTAAGGACTACTGATTTTATAGAATATCTCTTAATGGTGAGGTTAAAAGAGTGTCCTAGTTAGGACAGCTAAAATCAGTTCATCATGGTGGGTGTAACCCAAAACTCTATTCTATAGCCTTCCATGTCATTTCCCAGAAACTAGACTATTGTTGTCAATGGACTATTCGCACCCTCTGCCCATAGAGCCTGACTCCTCAGGCTATAAACTAGGTGTTAAGAGGCCTGTGAGATAGGAGGATGTTTCTGTCCTCACACCCTTTGTGAAACTCCCCGCCCTGAGGGGAGTACCAAGCATTCCTGCCTGAACTGGAGGATATATAATCTTGGAGTTTTGGAACATTTTTCAATCCACTCATGGGATCCAGAGGACGGCTGCATCTCATCGCTCTCAACCAGACTTAGACCACCACTGGACTGCGATCACCAGTTCTGGCCAGACTGCAGCAGCTCTCCCACCAGCAGGTTCTTCCCCTCTCCCTTTACTTTGGACTCAAGCAGGGCCCAAGGAACACCACTTTGTTCAGGCCCCAGGGTACTGGGTTATACATTTGAGTTTTTGTGGGTTGAGACCAATTGTTTGTTTGTATTATTGTACATATTGTATTATTTTAATAAATTGTTATTCTGACTTATAATCTCTCCTTTGAGTTGAGTTCATTCCCCCTGCTGGTTAACTCTTAAACCAGCACAAAGAGTAACTGATCTTTCAGTTAAATAGTTTTAAAAAGTTAATACTTTTTTTAATAAGTAAAGAATTCACAGAATCAGAGAATCACAGCATATGCCAAGTTGGAAGGGACCCACAAAGATCATCGAGTCCAACTCTTAGCCCTGCACAGGACCATCCCCAAGAGTTACACTATAATTCTCCACATGAAATTTTGCATATAACCCATATTGGTTATTCAAGGTTAGTTATGGGAGAACAGGAAAAGAAATAGCATAGTACTTTCTGAAAAAGTATGATGTTGATCTTACTTAGTTGGAATATAGAAACTTACCTGCAGACAAATTTGGAACAAATCTTCATCCTGTTTTAAGATTGCATTTCTCATCAAAACCAGGTATTGATGTTGACTGTATGGACTTTTGATGAGGGTACAAAAGAGAGAATACTGGGAAATCAAGACACTACTATGATTTATATCGACAGTTTTTCACATTTTTGTGGATTAACAGATACAATTTGCAGAGAGAGTTAGCACTTTTTTCCTCCCTCTTTTAGGTGAGGATCTGAATCTTCAAGCTAAAGAATATCTCTATGTGCTTCCTCTCTCCATAAATTAGTATTTCAGTGCTTATAATATATGGAGTGAAGAAGTTCTGTCACAAAGAAACAATAGTTTAAAATGTCCTTTATTATAGTAGTGAGACAATTTGGTGCAGGTTGAGAAACCCAAAACTTAAAAGAACTTTTCAGTTGAATCAAAGGCAAAAATTGGCTTATATTGCCCTGTACCTCTGGATAACATCTTGTAGTGTACCCTGGACACAACCTAAGCTGTTGGACAAAAGGAGCAGACCAACCTAATAATTTCTTCCACTAGCTTTGTGAATTCAATTTTGGGGTAGGATCAGAGAAATCCAGCTTAAGAAAATTGAATTTACTGAATTCAATTGGAATTAGAAAACAGTTTAAAGTCTGTACACACAACAGCAATTTCTATACATATTTGGAGTCTGGCATTGGAAGACCTTGCCTGCCCTTTACAATTTTGCTTTCTTTAGCTGAAATGTCAAAGACATATTTTTGAAAGGCCTATGACTTAAGCATGCTCATGAAAGTAAAGTCTCAAATTAAAGTACATTTCCTTTGCAGTTTCAGTAGCTGAAAATAATATTCTTTTTTAATGTTCTTTGACGTTCTACAATGCTGCATATTATTAACCAGTTGTTAAGTTTTGGTTTTATTTTTTCCTTAAAAACATGCATAGCTACATTTTGTCAAAGAGCTTAAATATGTAACACAGTACTACTGAAACAATAATGGACCCTTCCAGAAAGGAAGTAAAAAACCAAAACATTACATTATTCTTTTCCACAGGAAAGAAGTTTATTTCACAAAAAATCCAATATAAAACAGTGCTTTTGTTGAATGTACATTACCTATCATTGTATAGTAGTTCATTATATAGCTATGCAAAATATCATTATTGAACTAGTTTTAATTAATGTTCTTGTTAAACAAAGCATCAAACAATAGGTCTTTTACTTCACAAGCATTAGATTAACTTCCAAGGGAATTACTAGGGTACTCATAATTTAAAGGTGAATTCACAGTTTACTGTGTATTAGTGTAACTATTCACTATGAGCATAGGTTCATTTTCCTCCTCTGTAATGGAAATATTTTTTCTCTTGGGCTTTTTTTTTTTTTAATTATTAAAACCCCAGACAAACAAAAACTAACCAAGCAAACAAGCAAAAAACCCCCAAAACAAACAAGAAAGTTGCTCAACATAATCTTCCCCAGAAAAAAAATAACATTGCAACCTTTGGATAATTCTTTATGTCCTTTGTGGGGTTTCACTTCCTTTGAAGTCTATTCAGTTCAAGTTTTGCTGCTGACAGTTAAAACATGGTACAGCTCTGATCAGAACAGATTGCCAACCACCCTTTCATATTCTATTCCCCTTATTATCCTGATACTTGTCATCATGTTTTTCCCATATCCTTTTCACAGTTGCCTATTCTGTCTACAGTTAGCATGTTGTTACATCACTGTGCTTCATTCTGCAGCCTTGCTGGGATAGTTTGCCCCTCAAAGGGAAAATAATGGTAGTAACATTTATGTCCATTTGGTTAAGGCATTTACTATTATGTTTTGTGGTTTACAGAAGAGATGAAAGCCAGGAGAAAATAGTATTAAGATGGAATAGACAAAATGTCCTTGTGCTGTGGCAGGCCTTCAAAGGAAGACTACAAACCAGAAGGATCATTTTGCTGATTACAATATATTCCAAATGTCATTGTGAAACAGCTCTAATCACTAAGTACAGTACCTTACACCCATCAAAGTGATAAAAATATCTCATAAGATTAGATAAAAGCATAGCAAGCAAAAAGTAGTATTTTATTAGGTTTATTACGTTTACCTGTATTAGAAGCTTTAAAAAAAAAATCTTTTCATAAAGTCTTATTAGTCTTCAGTTCCCATTCTCCCTTTCATTACAAGGAACAATGTCTCTTAGGAGAAAGAAATAAAAGAATGAGTGTTCCTGGCAGTGCACTGACACATCCCATTTCACAGGACTTGGTCCAATCCAATGCATGTAAGGAACAAGAAAGACGAGAGAAAGTCAGGACTGTGTATGTTTAAATATGTGTGGCTAAGTAAAGGGCACCAATGTGACCTGTGCTTAGAAATCTAACAAAACACAATATTCTCTTGCTATAATGCAGGTATAAACATAAGTTTCAATAAAATAAAGTTATCGTTAAAGGAGGTTTATTGTAGAATAACTGAGAGGGAAAACAGTGTCTATTTACTGTCTCCTGAAATTGAGAATTTCTGACAAATTTATAATCTGTTTTCTTTACCTATATAGGCTGGAAGTTGGCATATTGTAAAAGATGGGATAAAAACAGAAGGTTACAGGAAGTAGAGGTTTTCTCTTTCACAAATATGTGTCTCTGATCAAGCTCCTGGTCCTCCTTTGGATTCTTGCCAGTAGGTTCACATACTTGTATTGGGGGTCCCAGAGCTGAATGCAGCATTCTAGGTGGGGTTTCAGGAGAGCAGAGAGTGAGAATCCTCTCCCTTTACCTGCTGGTCATGTTGCTTTTGATGCAGCCCAGGATATATTTGCCTCTCCTCTCCTCCCTTCCCCTCCCTTCCCCTCCCTTCCCTTCCCCTCCCTTCCCCTCCCTTCCCCTCCCTTCCCCTCCCCTCCCCTCCCCTCCCCTCCCCTCCCCTCCCCTCCCCTCCCCTCCCCTCCCCTCCTCTCCCCTCCCTTCCCCTTCTCCTCCCTTCTCCTCTCCCCTCCCCTTACACCCCCCTCTCCCTCTCCCTCTCCCTCTCTCTCTCCCTCTCCCTCTCCCTCTCCCTCTCCCTCTCCCTCTCCCTCTCCCTCTCCCTCTCCTCTCCCTCTCCCTCTCCCTCTCCCTCTCCCTCTCCCTCTCCCTCTCCCTCTCCCTCTCCCTCTCCCTCTCCCTCTCCCTCTCCCTCTCCCTCCATGGGTTTTTCTTTAAACTAGGTTTTTCTTTAAACTAGGTTTTTCTTTAGGCTAGCTTTTCTGGGAAAAAACCAGCAATAATAAATAAACAAGCAAGCACCCCACCCCACTGAAAAGACAAGAATAAAGGACTTTTTTAATGGATTCAGACAATTATGTCAGGAAACACCCATTTTGCTTTTGATTGAAATAATTGTAACAGAGCTGGGTGTTTACAACAATCTAATAAGTGCCACAGCTACCACCTCTGAACATGCCCCCTGAAACAAAAGGAATATTGTTTTTAACTGCAAGTCATGCTAAATGTCAGCAGAAACTGCTGGAATTTTTTCTCAACCTTACCAGAATACTCAGCACATAGCAGAAGTGAGTTCTGGTTTGATGATTGGAAAAATAAGGTAGCAAGTAAATAATACTGTGGTTTTTTTTGAGATATTAAATGCTTAAGACAAGTGAAGCCAATATTTACTTGGAGTGCAAAGATCTAAAAGTCATGCATCTAGCGTGCTTCTTTTTTTTCCTGTCCTTTTTTTTCTTTGTTTTCTTTTTTTCATTGCATCCATCTTACTAGTTAGTAAAGAGGTAATGGCAATTAGAGAAAAGAGTTTTATCTTTGTAGGTTTCCTAGTAAGGACACTGGTCTCCAACCAGTGGCTTTGCATAAGTGTGCTGTCTACCCTATCTGATGTCAGATTTGTAGCATTTCAGAAATATACCTTCCTGCCTTGCAATCTCTATGGAAACATTGTCATTCAAACACAGCACTTGCTAAATCAATAAGATTTTATATCAAAATAGAAGCTAAATTAAGGATTGTGAAGAGTTGCAACAATATATAAAAATGAAATGAATGTGTGCATTTTTCCTGTCTTTGAAGGAAAACTGCAAGCTGTAATTTCTTCGGAATTTGTCAATCAGCAACAAAATCACTTCTAGCTTTCTTACCATCCTTTTCCTAGAGTTTAATTTCTCAATAGAATCAATTAATATGATACTATACAGTGTGTGTCTTATGGTCTGAATTTAAAAAGTGTTCATTCTTCTGCATACTTCAGAGAATATGTACTAGAGAAGAGTTGCCTTTTAACACGAAAGTGTCATTGAACATGGAAGAATCAGAATCATTTAGGATGGAAAAGATCTTCAAGATCATTGAGTCCAACTATAAACCTAACACTGCCAAGTCCACCTCTAAATCATGTCCTTAAGTGCCACGTCTACATGTGTTTTAAAAACCTCCAGGAATAGTGATTCCACCACTTCTCTGGGCAGCCTGTTCAAATATTTGATAACTCTTTAGGAGAAGAAATGTTTCATAGAATCGTAGAATATACTGAGTTGGAAGGGACCTATTAGGATCCAACTCCTGGCCCTGCACAGGACACCCCAAGAATCATGTCATGTTCCTGAAAGCATTGTCCAAACAATTCTTGAACTCTGGCAGACTTGGTGCTGTGACCATTTCCCTGTGGAGCCTATTCCAGTACTAAATCACCTTTTGGGTGAAAAACCTTTTCCTAATATCCAACATAAACCTACCATGACTCAGCTTCATGCCTTTTCCTCAAGTCTTGTCACTGGTCAAGAGAGTGAAGAGATTGGTACCTGCCCCTCTGCTTCCCCTCGTGAGGATGTTGTAGACTGCTGTGAGGTCTCCCCTCAGTCTGTTCCAGGCTGAACAAACCAAGTGACTTCAGCGGCTCCTCATAAGGCTTCCCCTCCAAACTCTTCACCATCCTCGAAGTCCTCCTTTTCCTAATAACCAGTCTATCTACTCCTCACAAATCTTGTACCCCAGACCCTTCACCACCTTCATTCCCGTTTTCTGGACATGTTCCAGTAGCTCAGCGTCTTTCTTGTAGTGGGCGGCTCAAAACTAAACAAAGTGCTCGAGGTGCATGAGTCACGAATCCTCCAGTGAGAATGCTGCCTAGGAAGAGAAATAAAATGGAAATGATAGGTCTGGAGTTTGACCTACCAAACGTAATGTCAACATCAGGAAACCTCTTGTGGATGTTCCTAGTGACACGTTTTGACGCTGGGATTCATCATAACTGATTAAAGGTATCTAGCAAAAAATACCAAGGAACAAGTATTTGTGGTTGAACACAGTGCAGATGGGAATATGTCATTACTGTGATTTAGGGCTAACTTGCCTTGTACAATGTTGAAAAATAGTCTCACCTATCTGCTACTTAGTCATCCAATAAAGTCTTTAGATTCCCTAACCTAAATACTTGGAATATATGAAAGCCAAATATTTTTAAATGAACAATTATATAGATGATTTAGTGAATTAATTTTTCCTAGGACAAAATAGGACTAATTGTTGCATAGAGATGTACTGTGTTGACCTTCCGTGGTTGCCAGAAGCTCATCAATTGCTCTTTCACTTCCACTCAAAGAACAAAATACAGTGAAAACGCTCATGGATTGAGATAAAGGTGGGGAGTTTCCATAGCAATTACTATAACTGGCAAAACAAACTCCATCGTAGAAAATTATTTAATGTATTACCATTTAAAATGTTGAGAAACAAAACCAAATTAAATAAACACTTTTATTCCACCTCTTTTTTTTTTCCCAGGGTCAACTTCACTCTTTCATTTCCATTTTCTTTTCCTTCTGCCCCCACAAAGTGCTGCAGGGAGCATGGGGAATGGAGGGCTGTGGTCAGTTCATAACTGAACTGTGGCCAGTTGTCTCTGTCTCTCCTTTCTTCTCACAATATTCTCCTGCTTTGACATGGGTCCTTCCAAAGGAAGGCCATAGTTCCTTCAAGAAATGTCCACCCGCTCTGGTGAGATTAATACCAAGACTAATATTATATTGGGCTGCATTAGGTAAAGTGTTACCAGCAGGCCAAGGACTAAGCACTAAGCACTGGTGAGACTGCTATGTCCAGTCCTGGGTTCCGCAGTACAAGAAAGATATGGACGTACTGAAGAGAGTCCAAAGAAGGGCCACAAAGATGGTTAAGGGTCTGGAGCAGCTCACATATGTATAAAGGTTGACAATACTGAGACTGTTTAACCTGGAGGAGAGAAAGCTCAGCAAGTATTTATCAATGCATAAAAATACATTCAGGGATGGTGCAAAGGAGACAGAGACAGGCCCTTTTCAGTGGTACCCAGTGACAGGACCAGGGACAATGGGCACAGACAGAAACACAGGAGGCTCTGTCTGAAAGTCAGGAAACACTGAGGGTGACTGATCAATGGCACAGGGTGCCCAGAGAGACTGTGAAATCTCCCACCTTGGAAATATTCAAAACCTGTTTAGACACTGTCCTAGGCATCCAGCTCTAAGTGGTCCCACTTTAGCAGAGGAGTTGGACCAGATGACCTCCGGAAGTATCTTCCAAACTTAAACATTCTGTGTTTTGGTGAAAGTACCAAATCCACCTTATTTCTTACTGACCTTGAAGAAGATATCCATTATTTTCACCTATGTGATTTTAGTGTTCAGCGTTTGGTGCTCTATCTAGGAAATCTTCACAGATAGTGTCTTAACAGATCAGAAAATCGGGACTGTCTAAGATGTCTCAACTTGGGGCATAAAACTGAATCATCAAAAATGACTTGTTACTTTGAACTGCAAAGCATTATATTATTGAATTAGAAAATGTTGGTCCCATTAAAAATAATCTTCCAGAGGGAAATGGTTCTTAGTGACAAATCTTTAAAGTGAAAACCTCCCCTATCTATGTAAGATTTGAAATAATGTACCCACTTCAGTGAAATCTCTAATTATATAGTATGAATTCCTTCATCAAAAAGCCAAGCAATTAATCAAGTCTATTACTAACTCTTCAAGCCACCCCAGATGTATGTGAAGGAGGTGTGAAAAATTAAAGTTCAGTAATCTAAAAAAATACTTCAGTTTTATTCCTTTCTTTGTTGGCTGTGAATAGTTGTGGAGGATTCACAGTAGTATTCACTCTGGGAGTGATTTTTGAGATGGGTTTTTCTGTTCTAAACCCAAATTGTATTCCAAAATTAAAACACAGGTTAGATTTCACATTTTCTATGCCAAGAATTTTCTGAATCAGACATACCAAGTAAGCTCTAGTGATTTTCTGAGTCACTTATGTTTTTAGTATTCTTTATAATTAAAGCTTTTGAAAGACACAGTTCTAAGCAGCTGCACTAGACTAACTAGCAGGTGCTCATGCCTCCACTTGATTTAGTTTCTGTCCTACTGTGATAGCTATCTGGGCTGGAGCAAAAATAGCATCTATGAGTGAACACAGGACAGATTATGATCTTTTATGATACCTCTACCAAAGAATGTATAATCTCAACCCAATCAATGCATCAGTCAGTATAGCAGAAAAATAAGAAAACAGAGATGTCTGAGAATATGAAAAATATTCTTACCTGTGGGAAGTAGATGATTTAGCTGAAAGTGTCATGTTGTTTCTTTTTAAGTATATATAGACATAAAGTTCTGTGGTCTTAACTTGCCGTGAAAGCTTTGGAAAATATCTCAAATATTTGAGGGAAATCAGACAAGATAGCAATAGAAACAAAATCCTGGAATGCAATCAACAGATGAGTTAATGACATAAGAACAAACATTTGAGTAACAAGAATGGTTGAAACAGAGGGGTGAGTGGAAAGCATAAAGGACAAAGAATGCTGTGGAGTGTAAGAACACAAAAAGCATAGCACTGATCAACCGAGTCTGACAAATAAAGGATGAGGAGGAGGAGAAACAGATTTCAGAAGAATATTTAGACAAAGATTAAAGAAAAAAAATATTAAAAGCAAAAATGAGAGCTGAAGAACACCAAAATCACAGGATTGCATATTCTGTAAATGAGAGACAAAAAATAAGTGAAGCAGGTGAAAGTTAAGAAAAAAATTTAGGAGGGAAATCAGTTAACACAGAAAAAAAAGAGAGTAAGAACATGTATGGGAATGAATGTGAAAATAATAAGACACAATTCCTTTCAACATAAAATTGAAAAAAATAGGCTTATAAATTAGAAAGATGTTGAATATGGTCTCTACATCAGCTATTATTGCATTTAGGACATTCACCTTTACATTCAGAAAGAGAGTCTCTGATCATCTGTTTTGCTTGATGTATCATATCGCCCAGCTATCAGATGACATTTGATACTTAGGATCTGGTAACGATGTTTCTCAACATTTTTGTCTTTTTTGTCTTTTTCAAAAAATTGGTAGACTTAATTTGTAAGGAGGAATTTGACACAGCTGCCTGAGCTTCTTATTCTCTCTGTCTTCAATCAGATTGGCTCTTTCCCTGTCCTACTCATGAAAATGTTATCATCCAAGCCTTGCTCTGAGCACAAACACTTCACACTTTCTTCTGGAACCTTCATCACAAAAGAGGTTCCTATAATCATTGTTAGTCTTTTTGCAACTTATTATATAAAAAAAGGTTTTCTATACACTCAATATCTCACATATAGACTCTTCTGTTTCATCTTTCCCTCATGTATTACACAACTTCATAACAAGCTGACTAAGTAGAGAAACCAAAAGATGAACTCAGATTTCAAACACCAGACCATTTATCATTGTTGATGCAAGTTTCTTCAAACTGTTTTTAAAGACTCCCACTGAGGAAAACTCCACAATATCCACAGGTACATTCAGACTAAATTTAGCATCTGGACATGAAAATAGGTTGGCTGAATAATTGTCTTTCGGGATTGTCTGCCCTCAGTAGTTTTGGAGAACTTTGCTATTTGTTACAAGTGATTTTAGTATGTAAACATTCAGGTACCAAATTTGCAAGTCTGAATGTTTTCAAAGTTTAAGGAAATACATAAACATCACAATGAAAAACTGAGACTCCCTTATCTGAATTTTGGCACACAGAACTGAAACATTAAAAATTGCCAATAATTTTTAATTACTATTGATAGTATTGAAAATACATTCCTCAGTAAAAGCAAATAAGCAAACAAAAAATAATTGAAAGATTTTCCAGAATAAAATGGTTATTGATGACAAAGTTTTGGTCACTAGAACAATTTATCTACTCAGTGAAAACTCTAGTTATTAATTATAGGTCACACGTACATCCAAAAACCACGCAATTAATCAAGCCTGTTTCTATAACCTCAAGCTGTTCCAGCTGCATGTAAAGGTGGAATATCACTATTTTTAACACTAAAGTGTTTGTGTCCAACCAAACTCTTCCAGCAATTTCAGTTTCTGTCTCCTTTCCCTAAATCCTACACTTGAGGAAGAGATTATTCACTTCCTCTCCATATCAGCTTTCTAAGTACATGAATATGTTTTAGCATGTCCTTTCTTAGTTTTCTAGGGAAAATTACACCACTTCTTTCCATGGTTTTTTGTACTTCATATTTACTAGGTCATTCCTGTGCTTTTTGGGGGGGGAGGATTGTCTTCTCTTTATATCTCTCATAAAATGTAATGCTTAAAATGTTGGAAGTTTTACTCCCTATGTTTTACATGATAAAACACTGTTCATACTTCCTAATAAATGCCTTAGAACGTTCGCCTTTTCTAACTACCTAATAAATAGTCTAGTATTCGAATAGATAGTTATTCTGTCTAAGCTTATGAAAATGAAGGTGTTTCAATTTTATCCCTATTTTCTCCAATTTGTGGAATTAATTTGAAATTCTAATCCTCTCTTTCAACATCTTGTCTATCCATGTTTCATGCCACCTGGAATAAAAATCCTGCTCTCTAGTTTAACCAACAGGTCATTATTGAAACACTGGGTACTCTAGTTTGATGTCTCTTAGGGTATCATTATTTATCATTATTTTGAAACTAGAGAGGGAATCCTTTATTGCTATTGCTCTTTCAAACTCATGTCAAACTACTTCAGACAAAGTATACAAACAAAGCATATACTTGATGTGGATTTACAAACTGGAAAAAGTTAGATATATATTTGAAAGCTATCAAGGTTCCACCTGTCACCTGAAGCAACTGATGTTCTTCAAAGGCCACAAATCATGTAGTAACATATTAGGTTTTCAATATTCTCATGGAAAAAAAATTGATGATGAAAATCTTACACATATTAGTTAAAAAAAGAAGAGCTTATGTTGCAAGTCTATTACACTGAATAGTTTTTTTTAAAGTGTCTTTAAATTTCCTAAAGCATTTTCTATATTTAATGCTCTGTTTTATTATATATAAAAAAAAAATCCTTTGCGTGAAACAGGCTAGGAAAAGAAAGGGATCGATAATCAGTTTTCCTTATACTCATTAAATCTTTATCTGTGGGAACTTTTCCTGCAGTCTTTTTCTCTAATAGAAATATGGGGGTTCTTCAAACAACAAACTCTACACAATTGCCTCTTGATTTCTGAGCAAATAATTTTGTCACATTAGATTTTACGATGCACTTTTTTCTTCTATTCTTAGGTATCTCTTAGCCTGTTAGTCACATCAACTACTAGTATATATCTATAAAGTCTTGTACCTATCTCAATTAGTTACTGTAAACTCTACATTCAGTCAATGGAAAGTCTCAGTTCCTAACAGAGCACATCATAAAACTATTTTGATGTCTACCTTAAGATATTCTGACTTATTTCTTTCCTTTGACTGCATAAGGAGGCTTCATTATTAGTTCTGTATCACAGATGTCTACACTTCCTCAATGAAATCTTTCTTCCTGGCAGAGCACGCTCAGATGCCTTCAGAGGAGGAAATATTTCTGCTCTCTTCTGGAATTCCACACAATCCACAAAGAATCTGTCAGGCAAAAAAAGCAGTCATGTCTTTTCTTGTCTCCTTTTACTAATATTTACAGAATCCACAAAGTAAACTTACAGCAAATAAAAAAGATAGATACTGTTCCACAGCAGTCTTAACTAGAAATGACTACAATTTTTTTTTTAATTTTTTCCCAATTGAAATATGAGAACTAGTGGGAACAAAAGACACATTCATAAATCCATTTATCTTAACTAAAATAATAAAATTGGAGGAGATTATCTAGCAAAAAGTCATGATTGTGACTTTATAGGTATAAGAAGCAACTTTTGCAACACAGTAAGTGTTTGGATGCTGACAAGAATACTCAAGATTTCACTGGGTTTTGTATTGCATCACCCATGACAGTGATGTTCTTTTGTCGGCAATTACAGAATTTAAACAGCTCTCACTAATTTTATGCTAATTGCTTAAGAATAATTGGCTTATGTCAGATATAGCTACAAAGCGTAACAATAAGAATAAAATCTGCTATTTTTCCTCTCTTCTGAGTATGATTTTAACGTCTTTTAAAAATAAGATAATCTAAGAGACATCTTAAAATATTAAATAAAAATTTCAAACTAATAAGAAAACATAATGACACCCAGGTTGTTCCAGTAGTAAGGTATAGTTCTGGAAATATAAAGTTTAATTTCTCCTTTGTTGCTTGGTCATGTGGAACAATTGACATGGGAAAGACAAGTAGTTTTAAAACCTTTTCAGTCTGCAGATCAAGAATATTTTGCACTGCAGACATGGCTCACTCTAGGCTAATAAAATTCTATTTGAAATTGGCTTATTTAACTAAAAAAAGTATAATAGTTATAGTCTGTGGCTTCTTAGAATCAGTTCAGAATCCATGTTCTGCAGAAATTACTAAAATAATTGATAATGGCAGGAGTGGGGGCCTCAGTAATATAAACAGTGCAGAGAAAACGCAATTCATTCAGTTCCCCAAAATTATAAAACTTGAACTCCTGAGGTAACTCATCACAAGGAAGGTAATGTTGAAATGCATAGTCGAGAGGAAGGGATGTTCTCAAGAAAATTCACATGAAAATACTTGAAAAGCTTCCACTATCAACAAGAAAAGGTCGTAAATATATGTCCTTCAGTGTAATTCATAGTACAAAATCCAAAATTCAATCAAGATTTGAAAAGTGTCTCTAAAATTATGCAAAATGTTAACAAATAGCTCAAGTTCAATATCTGTTTAAGGTGTACAGCTCCAATTTCAAATGTGTGGCTGATCACTCATTGTGTGGCTTCATTCATTCCAAGCCAGCTGTCAAAAAGAAAGACTGCTGAAGTCAGTTCAGAAATATCTTAGTTCTCTCAGCCAGATTGAATGTCAGCTGTTTTCCAAAGCAATGAAATTAATAAAAATGATTCTGCAGTAGAAGCAAGCAGTACAGTAAGCTCAGACATCCTCTTGTTCATTAATCATTCAGTGTCAAAGAAACAAATAAAGGCCCATTTCATTGGGTGCCTACATACCAGCTGATCACCCTTGCATAACCTGTACTTACCTTGCTTAGTTCCCAAAAGCTCATTAGAAAACTTTGTGAAGGACATGATTCCCAACGTGCTAGTTCTGGGTAAAGCTAGTCATAATAAATTAACAAGAATAATTATTTTGTATTGAACTTAATTACATTCCATTATTAAATGAAATTAAATTATTAAATGTAATGTCAGTCTAGTATCTGAAATAATTAGCAATGTTCGATTTATTAGGGAATTTTTTTTTGCTGCTAGATGCACAGTGTGAAAAATTAATGTCAATTTCAACCTTCGACATAAACAACACTAATTTTGATTGTACTATTTATTTTCTTGGATATATCAGTGGGAAAAACAGTTTTGGAAAAACTTTCATATGAAAACACTGTTAGAGGCCTTTAAATATATTTTGTTTACAGATTATTTGTAAAAACTATGATTGCTTCTGATACCATAATACTCTTATTTTTTCTCTCTAGGACAATTATATTGAACACAAATTTCTGCCACGGTCTGAGTGGGGAGAGGAATGGGGCCATAACACAGCTGGGATGGGTCCAGAGTCCACGTAGAGGTGCAAATGGAATGTTTTATTGAGGTGTGCAGGGGTTTTATGAGTTCAGGCGGGGAAAGGGCTAGAACATGGGGTGGGGCATGAGACAGACAACCAGGGGAACAAATGAGATTAAGAGCTCGGGAGAAGAGGGTGGAACCGGGGAGGAACCGGGGAGGAACCGGGGAAGGAAAGGGCGAATGGTAACTTTCTCCTCTCTGCAGCTTTTTCAGCCTATCAGTGGTAGGAGGGGGAAGCAGGGAGCAGGCAAAGCTCGGGGCAAGCCCAGGCCTGCCCAGGCTGTGCACTGTGTAGTGTGGATACAATGCAATACACATATTTGAAACCGTATAATAACGGTAAAGTCCATATAATAAAGTCCTGTCAATTGCTGTATGACTTTTTCCACTCCTGAAACTGCTCCCATCCTGAATCTTGCTCCTTCACAAATTTCTTTGCATAGTTCACAACCCAAAGCATCCTTATATTTCTCCCCTGTTTTTTGAATCAGACTTTTTTGGCAGCTGCAGTTTACTGATTTAATCTGTTTAGTCTGATATTTTCTTTTCCTTTTATGTTATTTCAGCTTTCTTTTACATTTTTGTTTCTGTTGCATTGTGCTTGGTTTGTTTCTTTGTTTCATTCAAATGTTGCTCTGGTAATTCTCTTCCACTGTTTTTTTTTCCTTAAATCGAAATGTCATCTGTGCAGACCTCGATAACTTATATGACATCAGAAATGTGTTACATTTTTTTGGTAAAACACCTTGTGTACTGAACACAGCCCAAACGTCAGTTTGAGAAACAGTGTTTCCCAATGGGGCTGTTGAATGTGCACAAATATATCCTCTGTTTTTCTAAGGGCAGCTAGCATAACCCTGGTGATGTATGAAGCATAAAAAATAAACATATTTGGCATCAGCCATCACCTCTTGAATATCTCCCCTTCAAAAGCAGAAATGAATATTAACAAACTAACAATTTTTGGGGGGGTTGTTTACAAGCTGACAAGTCTGTCAAAAATGTGTCAATTATGAAAATTTTTCCTACAATGGCCAATGACTATATGCATTCTAGTCCTTTGATACACAGTGATTTCCAGAGGAATATTACCATTCTAACTTTATATAGAGGACCTACTTGTGGCAATGAAATGGGAGACATTTAGCCTTCTCCACTAATCTTCTAGATTGTTGTATTTCTCAGATTTTGAAAGACATATTCAGAGAGTTTTTCAGGTGTGATGTTACCTGGATTTTGCAGTGAATGTACTTTTGATTAGGCACAGGGAATAAGACTTTTCATTTTAAAAAAATTATTTTAATATAAAAATCATCCAATACTGACACAATATGTGGTACACATACATTTGCTCATATGTGTAATTCATAGTGAAATGAAACTCATAATTGCCAGTTCTGATTTTTTACTTTTTTAATTTTTTCTTCCTGTCTCCTACCTCGCCCTCCCATTCTATCTATCACTGGTGGCTCGCAAACCTAATTTTTCCCTTGGATGTTGTCGTGGTTTGAAACCCCCAAAAATTCCAATTTTCGAGTCCAAGCCACCCCCTCCCACAACTCAACCCAGTGTGAGAGGGGTTTTCCAGACACAACACAAGACTCAATATGGGAGGAAGAGAATTATATTACAATTATTACACAAATAAATATTATAATACATTATATACACAATCCTAACTATCTCTCGTACGATAAAGCAGTATTTACATTGGATCAAATCTCTTTTCCCTCCAATAAAAGTCCAGAAGGGAAGAAGGAAAGATCCTTTCCACGTTCAGGGCAGCAGTGTCTCTCTCCTGAAACGCAGCAGTCATAGCTGGAGTTGTAGCTGGATCTCTCTCTCCATTACACAAAAGGGGGTCTCCTCTCACCCCTCGGCCCTTCGACTCTGAGCGAAGGTCTCTCTCCTGTGGACTGCGATTGTCAGGACAAAAGCTCACTTCACCACCTCATATCACGAAGTGCAGGGGTCTTCGTGACAGTCCTTTCCTCAGGGGATTTACCCCCTGAGTCAGAACGTTTAGGGCAGCTTTTAGTTCAGTCTTTTGCTCCAACCGTTCTACCAGAGCTCCTGTGCTCTGTCTCAGCTGCTAGCCTGGTAGCAGCAGTGGAGGTGCAAGGCCACTTCCCTCGCATTCCATCCGGCCATCCCAGTCCAGCTTCCAGGACATCTTGAGCTTCTCAGCTCCTCTTTCTCCGATGCTGCTGCATTCCAAGGCTCCCCTCAAGTAGGAGTCCACCCCCTCCTCCTAGGAAGGGGTCTCAAAGGGGTTTTGGGGAGAGCTGATTCAGTTCTTACCCCAAAACTGTCTTTGTTGAGCTTAATCCTCTCTCTCTCTCTCGATCAGACATCTCTGTGTCTCTCTGCTCAGCTGCATGCTGTCTTTGCTGCTTGTTTCTTAGCTTCTTGGCTTTCAGCCATAGCCTTCCACTCAGCACTGCCTCTGCCGCCGCTTCTTCTTTCTTCTGCTACCCACTCACAGTGGAGAAACTTCCCCAGCTTTTTAGCTACAGAACTTGGTCCAGTTTAACACTGTTTCCGAGTTTCTGCAACCCCATCTGGGGGGCTGGGGGGCCGTAGCCCCCCAGCGGGGCTCCCGCCCCTTCTCCCCTCATGGCCTAAAACATGGCCACTTCTCCTCCAACTACATCATCTCCCTTCTTTTCCGGTCTGGTGTGATATGTTTAAATTTTGCAGGGGCACTGATTGGGTCAACATCAAGTGACACCACCCCCTCGGGAGTTACCATTTTTTTTTAACTCCAGGGGGAAAAACACTTTTTTCCCCCACCACATATGTCCACCTTAAAAATGATAATGTTTGATTTACTTTATGGTCAGTAACACATTCATCTTCTTCTTGTAATGTTGGTCTTTGTTCGAGTGAAAAATTCCTCTAAGCTAATTGAACTGCTATGCTACAAGATTGCTGGTCTTTGCAAATGTGTCATAATAACTTAATAAATTCTCATCCTTATGTTGTGTTTCACAATGTTTGTATTTTATTTCTAAATAATTAGTATTATTATTATGTTAGGGGTGATTGAGTGAGTATCTGTCATTTCTTAGTGTTTGTGAGCTTTTGTGTGGACTTTGCTTGCTCGACATTCTTTCTTTCTCATGTTAGTTATCTCTAGTTTCACATTAATACATTTTATCAAAGCTAGAGTGCAACTTTTGGTTTAGAATGGGTAATCTTTTGTGCTTGGGAAATCATCATTGCCACCCATAACATCTTTCCCTTTTCTTTCTCCCTGAATTATCTATGATAGATAGATTCATAGTTTGGTGTTTAATGTTATAGTATAAATGTTACCTTTCCAATACATTCCAGTTGTTGTCACTGCCCACTGTTGACATATACTGTATAAAATATTCTTCTGACTCCTCTTTATTTATAGAGTTGCAAAATTGCTGGAGATGTCAGTTGACTTAGATTTTCAATAAAGTTCTTTTCCTAATTTCTCCTCTCTAACTGCTCCAAATCAAGGAAAGCAGAGCACTATTTCCGTTAGCGTTTGACTTCTAGCTTATTATTACAACAACATCTTGCCTATTGCAGTACAGAAAACATTTCTATCTAGCTCATGCTAGAGATATCAAAAAGATACCACAGAGGTTTTCAGTGTTTTTTATTGCTTTCAAATGCTTCTCTGATGCTGATAGGCCAAACAGCTTCAAAATGGAGCATCATTTTACACATATGCAACATGTTGCTATCACATAGGAGGTAATTTTAAGGAATTTACAGGGACACTACTCTCAGATATAGGAATTTTGTTTAGATTTACAATATATCTTTGTATCGAAATTGGAAGCAAAGGAGGTTTTTTTTTCCTTATTTTCTGTGAAAACAAAATAAAAAACATCCATTTAATCCTCCTCTTTTTTTAAAAAAAGTGGTATTCTAGGTTCTATTTTTTTTAAATTTTATTTTATTTTTATTTTTATTTAAGAAAGAAGAGCTTAAATTTGGGGTAAAGATTCAAAGTCCTCTCAGACCTCCAGGTGTTGACGATGAAAACCCCAGACTGAGTGGGAAAAAAACCAGACTCTCAAGTGAAATGAAAGAAGAGATATAACTTACAGGACAGAGAATACAAGACATTGATATATCCAGTAAATAAATTTTTCTTTATTTTTGCTCTTCTATTTCTAATTTTTCACTACAGCTATCCAGTATATTTGAAATTCCAATTATTTGTTTTGTGAAGTATATCAGTCTCGTCTCTCTGAACTTTCTTCCTGTTTTTTCTTTTTTTAATCTTTTTTTTTAAATTATTTTATTTAATATGAAGAGTAAAGAAGCATTAAGGTATGATGACTGCCAGAAGCTGAACTGGCTAATTCTGTAAGTGGGAGGTATTAATTCATTCTCTAGAATATGAGAATGTGAGTGCTCATCTCACATTCATCAATAAGTTTCAAATTTTATCCCCCTAAAATGGATACTTTGAATACTATGTTCTATTATTGTTAAATAGAGATGAATTCATGTCCATGTTGAAATATTTTAAATAAATTATAGTTACACTTTTTTAATAAATATATCAAAACAAAGCTTAATTTAATCAAAAGAATATTTCTGTTATATCAGAGAGAAAAAAGAGAAAAATTGGAGGCAAACTGGAACCAATTTAGTTGATTTAGTTTTTCAAATCAGACAGCTGTGTCTGTCCCCCCCTCTCTACTTATTTATACAAGTTTAGAAGTAAGTTGCATATGTTCTTTATGAGCTTTAGCAGTGACCACATAAGTAGGAGAAATTCTATCCTTAGCTGAAACTCATTCTTGTCTTCAGATACTGCTACTCTCCTCTCAGAAATAGTTATCTCTGACTTAAACATGCAAAGAATAAATATTTGACATGGAAAACCTCCAGATTCCACTGAAGAAAAAGCTGCTGACTTTTTTTTTTTTTTTCTTTTGCGGTGTGATCCTGCTTTTTGTTTCTTTGTTTGTTTTTCAGAGATAGTATCCACAATAATCAGTTAGAGTCAAAGAAGATATTTCTAGAATGTAAAATGTGTTCTTTCCGCAAGTAGTTTTATCCTTAAATGGTCCCCCAGTAATCATATATTTTTCAATCAGGGAAAAATAAATGTATCCCAGCACAAGTTCAAGTGTCTAAGGCCTTCTAAAAATGTGGACATATTGCTTCTCTTTAATCCACCTTCATAAACCATTGGTATACTGCCTTAAGGTTTGGTATTTCAGCAGAGAGTAAAATGAATGAAAAACTGGGGTTTCCATTTATTTTAATCCTCTTCTAATTCTGTTTCTTGCAATCACAGTTGATATGTAACGTCATAAAAATCCAGGCATGTTCACAGATGCTCATTTCTGTACTCCAGCCCACAATGCATTTCCATGAACATCCTACAAGAAAACCCTATCACCATGTAAACCAGAAAACCCAAGAAATTTCCACTAAATATGAAGGGGGAAAAAAAAGAGAGAAAGAGTATTGTTAATGTCTACTGGCTTGGCACTCCACCAGAAAAAGTATCCATTCTAAGAAGTAGATCATATCATATGCCATGGAAAATAAGTGAGACATTTCTAAAAATGTGTGACATGCTGACAACACATTGCCTAATGCAACCCAGGATACCATTTACATTCTTTGCAGCAACTTCTGGCTCCTGTTCAACTTGGGGTTTGCTAGAACCTACAGGGTCTTTTCCATAATGGAGGTTTCCAGCTGGGAAACACCCAGTATACATCGGTGTATAGCATTATCCCTTTCTAGGTGCAGGGCTTTGCATTTCCTCTTGGTGATTTTATCAGATTCCCATCAGCCCATTTCTCCAGGCTTTTGATGTTGCTCTGGGTGGCAGCACAAACTTCTATAGTATCGGCCAGTTCTCCCATTTTTATGTCATCAACAGACTTACTGGAAGTGAGTTCTGCATCATCACCTGGCTCATGCTCATGCTCTGAGGCAAATGGTGTGATTTTTGGTAATGGTCTTGTGCAGGGCTAGGAGTTGGACTCAATGATCCTTGTGGGTCCCTTCCAACTTGGCTTATTCTGTGAAGATGAACTCACAGGCTATACTGCTAGATAGTGGCCTCCAACTAGAATTTGTGCCCTCTGAGCCCAGCTACTAAGCCAGCTTTCAGTCCAGCTCACTGTCTGCCCATCTAGCCCCTACATCAACTTGCCTGTTGAGGATCCTATGAGACACAGAGTCAAAGGCTTTTAGTTTTTTTAAGTTGGTCAAGCATGTCTTTCCTTTGGTGAATCCATGCTGGTTACTCCTGATAATTTTCTCATCAGGTTTTTCAGGATTAGCCAATCCACCAAGATAATGGCTTTTGCTTGCTTAGTGTTTTCTGAGGACGCCTATGGCTTAAGGACATAAGAAGTACCCTACTACGTACCCTACAGGCTATTGGTCTTTCCCCTCCAGTATCTTCAGCAGTGGAAAAAAGAGCAGTGATTTAGGGTGACCTCAGAAAACCTGATGATTCACTCCACTGCACTCACTGTATAGTACCCCAGACTTTCGAATTGCTCAATACTGTTAGGGAGAGTAGAGCATTCTTCCTTGCTTAGTCATTTAGTATCCATGTAAAAATTTAATTTAATTTTGTTTATCCATCTTTTTGACAGCTTCCCAAATGTTTCCTAGAGTTTGAATAAAAAGGCCATTCACACACCAATGATATTTTCACAACGAAATCCTGTGGCTACAACTAAATAACAGAATATATTGTCTTCTAGATGTGTAACATGGAGTTTGAAGTTTTCTGATGGCTTCCAGCTATACAATGAGCCAATGCAGCACAAAAATTACCCACAAATAAAAATATCTCTAAAATAATGATATCAACATCAATCTATGGTTTAGGATTTGTTTCTGTATATATGAGAGAGGTGGTATCTTACTAAGAGTCTATGTATTGACTAAATATTAATATTACAACATTTTTGGCTAGCAGGGAAAATTTCAAGTAATTCACATACACAGGGAAATTAAGTATGTGGATTAAGTGAAGAAGGTGAAGATTCCAAACATCTGTTTTATTTTCTCTATTTCATTTTTTTTCTTTCATGATATTCCTCTATGTCCTTGCTTTCCTTCATATTGGTAGGGTATTTTTTCTTTCATAGGAAAGTTCAAGGATAGCATGTGATAAGAACATTAATCTCCTCTAAGTAGAGTCATGGGGTCAAATTGATCAATTCAGTTTCTACTAACATAAGCTCAGCATTTAACTATCAATTTAAGCATGTGACATTTCTTCATCCTTACATCACAGATCAGAGAATTCAGTCTAAGTAATTGCTTCTTATTTTACCACAATTCATTTTATTCAATGTTTTATCTATAATTCCAAATAAAAAAAAAGAATACTGAAAAAATTGTGAAATATTGTGAAAAAGGGTAAAAACCGTGTTTGAAATGGTAGGACCTTTCTGAAACTTTAATCTGAACTGGGGAGTGAGTCAATAAATTAATACACCCATTGAATAATGAATTAATAATGAGACTAAAAAGAAGGAATCTTTATCATATGAAAATTATGAATAAAATCTTCTATGATTTACAATTCATATGATAATATGGATTGTATCTGGCATAGCAGTTGTAATTAAAAAGCTTTTTCCTGAAGTTATTTATTCAATTAGTTATTAGTTTAAATTACCTTTTGAACTAATTTGTTCTCTTTTAGAAAACAAAACCAAAACATTGATTACTTACATATAATTTTTCTCCTTACATTACAAAATAATTTCCAAATTCTGTGACATTACTTCACTGAAAAAAGTGTGGTTTTAAAAAAATATTTTGAGGTATATTTGCAAATATTCCTAGCAAAAATGTGCAAAAATCTTTTTGAGATGCTGTTGTAAAAGATAATGGATATTCTACTGGTCAACTGCTTGAAGGTGTAAGTCATACTCAGTAGCTTAAGTGATGTGGTTATTTACTCAGAACTCTGTATTGCTCATGCTGTTGGTTACATAATGATTATGAAGAAATGACTGGGACTTTTAGCACTCTAACTACTGCTAATCAGCCTGCGAAATCTGAAAGTTCCCTGGCAGAATAGCTTATCTTAAAAGATTAAGAGCCTCAGGGTCTACCCAGGGAGGCAGCAGAATTCCCTAAAAAATAGGTCTGGTTGGTTAATTGGACCTCTTTTTACCCTCAGAAGAGTATGTCCTATGACCATAACTCATCTTTTTTTCTTTATAGAAGCAGTGTTGATGCGGGGCATAGGCAGACTTAACCTCAGTGACATTTCCTTCATTGTTCCAGTTCCACTTGCAGAGCCTCATGCCTACTATATCAGGGCACCTGGGAAGGTGGGATAGTAACAGAGGAGACGTACCTGCTGTGCCAACCAAAAACTTGTCACCATTGCTTGTCACCTGTCCTTAAGTCAATGCATTCTGCTGGATGGAGAGAGGATAGGGAATCCTCCATATAAGACATGATCTCTGCCTGTCTCAGGGAACGCAGGGTGCAATTCCTGTAGGCTTGCTCTCTCACTGGTACTCCTCAGCCTTTTCTTCTACCCTGTCACTAAGTGGAGAAGTTCTTCCTGGGCACAGCTTCCACTGAGTTGTTCACTATTGCCATCCAGTACTGGTGTACAAGCAGGGCACACCCTGCAGCCCAATGCCTGGATGGCAGTGTGTTCTTATCAGAGCTCTGCCTGGGAAGTGGCATCAAGTCATGGCAGATACAGAGTTTAAACAGGACACGGTCTTTGCCAGGTTGATACCATTGCTCTCTGATCAAACTGGCTGAGTTTCAGTGCCCTTCCTGCTCGCCCTTCCACACAAACTGCTGCGGAAACCACCATGCCATGTCCTTGCTGATGTACCATTAAAAAAATCATACATTTTTTCATAGGCTGAAGTCATTACTGAAGGAGTTTTTAATTGTTGTTTTGTGTGATGCTATCTATTTCACTTTCCTCCCTCTTCCCAACTAGATCATACACTAGGGCCTTTCGGGAATTTCAGAGGAAGAGAAGGGCATTGCAAGAACGAAGTGGTACAGTGATGGCAAAAAGGTACAAAAAAAAAGTTAATGATTTGGCTGGTATACCTTGTCCTTGCTCTACCTGTTTTGCTAGAAGAACATTTTAGGAGCACTGGTTTAATATCATGTTCTGTTCTGCTCACTGGACCAAAGGCCTTATGATAGAAAGAATAGGAGTAGTATACACGAGGTAATAAATTAGGTAAACTAGATGTTTGAATAAGATATAGACGGCCAAGAGCCAGGATTTTGCAAGTTTGAAGAATTCAGGTCACCTAATTTGAAGAGGTCCGTGACGACCACCAGAGGGATAAAGGCTTGAGGAGAAGACCCCCACAGTAGAAGACTGTGCATGTCTGGAAAGACTCCGCCGAGAGACTAGCCTACTTATTAATATGTATGTTAGCTGATGTAACCAAGTATCTAAAGTGTATAAAATGGCTTACTTTTGCACTTTCAAGTCAAGCAAGTTTGTCCAGCACGAGCTGGCTTGCTCCCAACATTGAATAAACAAATACCTTGCTGCTTATAGATAAAAAAGTCTCGGAGTAGTTAATCATTCTGAGGTTTTTCGGCATCAAACAGACAAGCTGTTCTTCAAGATTATTCTGAGGTTCTGCTGTATAAGATTGTACACCTTTAAGGAACCAACATCCATTTTCTTCTTCCATCTTTCCTCATAGAAAAATATTTTGGAGCAAAAAATTTCCATTACCACATTTGGAAAAGGGAGGAAGGCTTCTAATTTTCTTAGACACCTTTGAAAAATTAATGCAGATTGTGGAACACTTGCCTTCTATGTACAAATGAACATTGCTCATGAGAAATAAGCTCTTAATACTGCAGATAGCTTCAGTTAGATTACTGGAGTGTTTCTTCCTGAGAAGGCAAAATAGTCCAGGATTTTTTCATATACATCAGCAGGTGATGTTTGACTTTGTTTCAGTATACATGACATAGAGATTACTGTTTAAGATTAGCTGAAGAGAGCTGAAAAGATCCTAACACCCATCTCCTCAGATTTTTTCCCTTTTTTTTTATTACCTGTAAGACCCACTGTCTTATGAACAGTGAAATATTAAATCTCATTGTTTTTCAGTGTACCTTCTACATAGTAGGTGACAGCAGAATTGGGAGTCAAACAAGTGAATCAAGTGAAATTAAATGACAATAAGATTAATTTTATTACATAAAGTTGATAATAGATGTTTGAATTCAAACCAAGGTTCTGCAATTCACCATACTTTGTGGCTTACAATACTGTTGTATACTCAAAGTATCACCACACTTGAATGGGTAAGATACTTTTAAATGAAAACAGCGATTACTACAGAAAATATAGTAGAATATTAGTTTGTTTGGATTCTTCTTGGGTTTTTTACTTTTCTAATTTTTTTTAAACTTTATAGTTATAACCATTGCAGATAACTTGAAGGCCGTTTAGGCATATAATCTTTTTTATTTCATTTTTTTCTATGTAACAGCATTAAATAGTAAGCTTTTGAAGAGAACAACTCTATGCAATTAAGTTGCAGCATAAGATAAAAATCTCATTAGTCATTATCTATAGTGAGATGCTGATGGACGTTTATTCTACATTAGTTAAGCTGAACAGTAAGCTTACATTTGTCATAATTTCCCTGTTGTTCATACTATTTATAACACTCATATAATATTGTGATGTAAGTGTTGCCAAAAAGTAAAGTAATTTACACTAAAAATCAGAGGCACAGAAAAAAAATTAAACTGAAGGGAATTTGTTTTTAAAATAATTATACATGAATGGAACTTTAATGGAATACCTTCCTATAAAAACAGATTATTTCCTCAATGAAGACAATAGGCAAATTTACATAATCCTGAAATATTCTATTCCATACTAAATAATCCATGTTTTCAAAAGACAGCTGCCTTAGTAGAACTTTTCTAAATACCTTTTGTAGAAGAACTTAATTTGCCACAAAACTAGAGAAACTGATGAGATTCAAAATGTATCATGTAGTATACTGAGTTGGAAGGAACCCATGAAGATCACTGAGTCCCAGCCCTGCACAGGACTGCCCTAATAATCACACTACATACTTGAAAGCATTGTCCAAACACTTGAACTATTGTGTTATGTATTTGCCTCCTCCAGCAAACTATGCTTTTTTGCTTGTTGGCACTAGAAAAGTGAGTCCTAGAAAAGATTTGGCCATGATTCAGTTACTCAGACATAAGCATATGCTTAGGCCTCTAGTATGATTTCAAACAACCTTATTGCCTCAGACATTTATTTATATGGGTCTGTCAAGCCTTGGAGGAAGCCTACATCTGAAGTAATTTTTGGAGTCCAGACCTCAAGGCAAATATAATGACATCAAAGTCCATGTGTGGGCTCCAGAATCAAATCATGTTAAGAAGGGATATCAGAATTAATGCATGTCCTTCATATAGGATAGTTTTCAGCACCAATGCAATGATTATTCTCAGCATGCAGCAGCAGATATCTTCAAAGAAATGGAGTGACTATTTTTTCTCCAGTGTAGAACACAGACTACCAATTTAAACAACAAACTATAATTTTTTTCCTGTTTTTTTTTTCCTCCATGTCAGCTACCATTTGCTCTTTCAATTCTCAGCATGCATGCCCTTTACTTTTTCTAGCTGTGCAAGAGGACAAAACTTTTAAGTTTTCCAGAGAGCAGGCATGATTTTGTTCCCTATAGTATTTTTCTCCATCCTGCATCTTCCTTCCTGTACTTACTGGAAAGTGTGTAGGTTTTTTACCCTTTCTGCTACACAACACAGTGCAAGGCCAGAGCCCTAGTGAATAAAATTTTACAATACCTTAAATGTCAGCGTGTGTAATCTACAAGAATTTCATAGTTGCCTTTCATCGGTTTTTGCAGGCATGTTGCTTTATGCAGGAAAGAAAGCTTTTTAATAAGGACATAAAAGAAAGTAAATGAGACAAGGAAATAAATGAGTATTTACCAATGAGGGAGGGGTACAGTACAGTCCTTACTAATTGGTTATGATTGAAATTTAATAAGCCATTCAAGTGACTGCATGCCTTGTATTTGCCTTGTCAGCTGAGCTCTAGAAGTTGAGAGGCTCTTCAATTCCCAGGATGGACTAATGCTTAAAATGCAGTAGAATTGCTTGAAAATTTATAAACTTCTTTATTGGAATAGAAATGCAACATGGCCAATGAGATATAACAAAGTATTCTCAATGCGTGGATCGATTATAGTTATTTTAGCTTTTAAAGAACACCATGCAAATGCTCAGTCAGTCCTTTAAATAGCTGGAGAGAAATAAGTATGTCTGTGCCCTAAAACTTCATAATGCTCTACAATAGCACTCTCACTCCCCTATTTAATCTGAAACTCAGTAAGTGAGAAAATGAATGATAGCACCAAGAAATAGAAGAAGATATATTTCATTTTCTCTGGCTTCATAAGCTGGAAGGTGTTTCTAAGTCAGCATGTGTCCTGTATGCAGCTTTACTTTTCAATATGCGCAAAACACATTGTCTCACTGCCTACTATAAGTTTATGGAATCACAAATTAGTCACCCTTACTGCAAGAAGGGGTTTCTATCTTAGAGACAGAGAAAAAGTACCTCATTTTTCTAGCCAAAATTTTTACAAATGTCATACTAGAACTGATGTTCTTAAATCTATTTATTGACTCATGATACAAATCATAAAGGTGGCATCATATATTGCTGCTGTGAAAAAAACTCAACACAACCAATTAACAGAGGATCAAAGGTCTTCTCTCTGAATGCTGTTTTGTGGATTACTGTCTGTGGTGTTAAGTGGAAGGATTCCAGCCGGTGTTTCCCCTGTGCTTTGGAGAGCAGAATTGTTACCACCATAATCTCTTATACATGAAATACTCCCTTAAGATATTCCAGAATTAAAAGTTCTTTTTTTTTTTTTTTTGCCTCATGTTACTGACTCATAGTTGGTTACAAATCTATTATAAGGTCAAGATCTATGTCTGCCCTTTTTAAAAAATATATATCCATATGTCTACATATCTATATATAGATATATATATATAGATATATTCTAGTCAGTTAGCCCCCATTTTTAGTTTGCACCTTAGGTTTTGATATAACTATTGCATTTCTCTGTATTCTCTGATTGAAATTCTCAGAATGTAAATTCAATCATAGTAGACAGTGAGACGAGTTTTGTTCATATTGAAAAGTAAAATGAAACTTGAAATTATATGAATTTAAATTTGTTGAATTTTGTAGGAATTTGTCAAAATCCCATTATAGTGTTAAACTATCTTTGAAAATGACTGCCATCTTTTCTACTATAATGTAGTCAATCCAGGAAGGACATTGAGGTGCTGGAGCAGGTCCGGAGAAGGGAAATGAAGCTGATGAAGGGTCTGGAGCACAAGTCCTATAAAGAACAACTGAGGAAGATGGGGTTGTTTAGCCTGGAGAAAAGGAGGCTCAGGGGAGACCTCATCACTCTCTACAACTACCTGAAAGGAAGTTGTAGCCAGGTGGGGGTCAATCTCTTGATTCAGGGAACAGGTGACAGGACGAGAAGGCATATCCTCAAGCTGTGCCAGGAGAGGTTTAGGTTGGAGATTAGGAAGAATTTCTTCACAGAAAAGGTGATTAGATACTGGAATGGGCTGCCCAGGAAGGTGATGGAGTCACCATCCCTGGAAGTGTTTAAGGAAAGACTGGACATAGCACTCAGTGCCATGATCTAATTGACATGATGATGTTCAGTCATAGGTTGGACTCAATGACCTCAGAGGTCTTTTCCAACCTAAATGATTCTGTGAATCCATTTACACATTTTGTCCATTCTAACTGTTATTAAAAATAAGACTGCTAGGTCCAGGACAGGCAGATCCACGAGGAAAGACACTTGAAAGAAGTGTCTTGGATACAGGTAAACTATTATTAACTACTTCTTCAGGGTAAGTTCTGAATGGGTGATTATAACTAAACTGTATTTTCTTAGCTTACTCATAAGAATGTCATGCAAGGCAGCATTAAAAAAGCTTAATAAAATCAAGCTGTACCAAACCTACTGCTTCTTCTTTATTCACTTGTCCTGTTAGCCTGTCAGAGAAATAAATTATATTAGTTTGACATGATCAGTTCTTGACAAATGCATGCTGTCCCTTTTTATCACCTTATTATCTTTGAGGTACTTATAAATTGATTTCTTAATAATTTTTTTTACAGAATCTTGCCAGAAATTTGAGTTAGACTAACATAACTGTGATGCTGTGGGTTCTTTTTTTTTTCTTTTTTTCCAACTTATTTTTTGAGCTTAGGTATTAAGCTTATTCCTATTACAACTCCGGATCCCATAAATCTGAAAAATTATTTTCCAGGGGTCTAGACATTTTATAAAATTAATTCCTTATGTAAAAAGATTAATTTAGCCAAGATGCATAAATTGAATTTGCCCACTCTACTTTATAAAAGATATATTATAGTGTATTCTTTCTGTATTTTGGTCTGTATAACAATTCATATATACGTGTTTAAAACAAGGGGGGTTTAGCCTGTTTATTTGGTTTTTTTTAAAGTAAAAAGGTTCCATTTTTCTTGATCTTTACTTAGTTCAATGTTTGCTATGTATCCTTGGTTCTTTTTTTTTTCCCTTATTTTAAATTTCCTTTTCCTAGGGCTCTTCTGTTTTTTGCTAATGGAAACTCATTTTGCACCTTAGCCTTCCTGATTTTATCTCATTTTTTTTCTCCTTTTGGCATATTCTTAGAAATCTACCCATATTTCCATTTTTCTTTTATTTATCTAAAAATTATTTTCATGTCCTTGAAGAGTTTCTGGTCCTGTATTGCTTTCTTAATATGCTTCCTATCTTAAATAGGGAATGGTATAGTCTGCCATTATGGGTATAATCTCAGCTTTTTCATTACTGCCAATTCTCTCACATTCCTACATACGTTACAGTCTCTCTCTCTCTGAACCACCTTGTCTCTTAGTTCCCTGTGTTGCCAATGCTGGATTTTTTGAATTGTGTTATCTTTAGTCTTCTTCTTTTCCTATACCATCAATTCCTTAGAGAATTAATTATTATTCACTTTTAAGTAATTTTTATTCAACTCACGTTATACTTGTAGTTTCTCAGTCACTATTTCTGCATGGGTTATAACAAATTCTAAAATAGCATTTTCCCTACCACCTTTATAAAGAAAAACAAAGTTTTAATAGAATACTGTTGTGACTCAGAAATCTGAAACTGTTAGTGCTGTCTTTCACAGCAGTACATTTGTTCCCTGTTCATTAGTATCTGGTTGAGCCTAAACTTTCAGCTGAGAGATGTGAGAGCAGCCAAGAACTGATACTCCTTCCCTTATTACACTAGGTGTTACAATGTCTTCTGATCAGACCATGGCAATACATGGCACATTGTCAATACCCACATGGGAAAACAGGAGGAAAACTGTCAAGCATTTGGGTGAGACTCTCACACCTATATGTAAGCCCAGATTTTGTCCCTGGAAAGGAATCAGTGCAGATTAGTATTTTTTCCTCATAAGAAATCTTCCAACAGCCAAGATAGTTAGTGTTCTATTCTGGGAAATATGAGCTGTTAGATTTTGTAGATTGAAATTCAAGTAAACTTTTTTCTCTGTCAGATTTGCAGTAACAATTGCTGTGCAGTCTGACTCTGTTCTATTTTGGATCCAAAAGCAGATGACACTTGTTCAGTTTCTACTTATAGTCACTAGAGATTTGGTGAAAGAAGGTCAGATTACCACAGGATAAAACTGATGCTTTCCATATGGTAGCAAAATCTGATTAGAGAAGCTCAAAAGATTTGCCATCAATGAACACCAAATGGTAATATAAACCCCATTTGGATCTAAGCACTGCCTCCTCACCCGTCTCTAAAATGTAAGCATAGTTAACGTGTGAACGAGCTAGTTTGCTGTGACATTTCCTAATGTTATGTTCCAGGAGAATAATTTCGTAAATTCATATGGCGATTTCAATGAGTCAGCTCGGATTTGTACTTTAGGAGAGACTGCCTTAGAATGAACACACAGCTATTATCTCACAGATGTCTGTGGTAAAGTTTTAAAAAATTACAGACGTAACTGGAATGAACAGGGAATCAATTATGAGCCACAGAAATTATTTCAGTGTCTGAGGCTAATTATATTAATTATGAACCAATGCAAAATGCAAAAAATGCCATTTCCAATAATCAAATAAGGTCATTATTAAAAAAAAAGATAGTTAAAATAGTTAATCATGTACTCTTTTTAAGGTGATAATTATAAAGTCAGAGCCCAAACACGTCACTTGGTGATTACTGAAAATTTTTACTTGTTTCTTAATTATTTATAGCTACATAATTTTATTTAGTTCAACTAAATTTATTTCAAGGAGCTATTTCAACTTACTATAAACACAAACATATGACTGCTTGCATCCCTAGCCTGGTGAGGGCTTCCATTTACGTCTATCAGCTTATAGATTTTTCTGACCTTAGTAGTATGGGCCTTACTTTAAAACTATAACTAAGAGATTAATGACCCCAAGGCATTACTTCCTATAAGCCATGTCTGCAAAGGAAGCTTTTGAGAAAGACAGCCCTTATGAGAGAACATAGAAAGAATAGACTTCCAGTGAAAGAATAACATGAAAAACACCCTTAGTAGTAAGGTAAAGATGATCATATAAAATACTTACCACTAGTACTCAGGCTTGAATTTCATGTCCATATTCTAACAAATGTATGTTCTTGCACTTTTGTGTTAATTTCAATTAGTGTGACAGAAAGTTTGTGCACTTTTATTGTAAAGAGATGATCCTCAGAATGTTCTTAATCTACACAGTAATATGTGTATATGTGTGTGGATGTAAGACTAATGTAAAATGGTTTGTGAGTCTTGCTCATCTATTTATTTTAAATATCAGACTAAACAACATTTTGTTGATTTGCTTGTAACATCAAAGAGTCTGTAATTTTAGATTGTCCAAACTCTGAAAAAAATGGAGGATTGCTTTCATCAAGTCTTCTTCTTCAACAACTTCTTTAAAAAAAAGGCAAGGAAAAAAAAGCCAACAGAAAAAGCTGGGGAAAAAAAATAGAAAACTAGAAGAAATGTCTAAGAACTGTAAGCATCAAGAATAGCCAGTTTCCAGAGAGATCACGTCTCCCTAGGCTTGAAAATTCAATCTCTCTTTTATTGCTGAATTAAACACAAAGAGAGCACTACTGGTTAATGTAAGACATCATACATTCTTCATCTAAACTAAACCCTTTACAACTTGCAAGTCTGACAGTAATCGGCATGACTGTTTTCTTGTGACCAACAGCATAAAGATTCAGTTGTAAATATGGATCATCTGTATTTTACTGAGAGACAAAAAGCCAATTACACAACCAAAAACTGCAACAACCTTAAGCAGACTATACAGTAGTTTTAAATTGCTGCAGTTTTTTGCTAAAACTTACTTGAAGAATATGCATTTCTACTATATTAATTCTGATTTCATTGAATGCAGAACCATGTCTCTGAACTTACAATATTAATGTATATGACATCATATTCTGCATAGTTTATCAAACAAAGTCAATGCATCTCCTTGCAAAATAATGTGTGGGCTACAAATTGTAACCCAATTAAAGATATTACACACAATTGCAAGAGACAGCAAAATCAATTAGCAATGATGCCATGGATTAATTCAGGTGATTTTGCAATGCTTATTTATACCACCAAATAAAATAAAAAATTCCTTTCGCCCATAGTACAGTTAACTCTAAAAAACAAGGAGAAAAAATATGTTGAGAAACAATTAATCTGTGAGAGTCTGCGCATTTCAAAACTCTTCAGTTCTTATAGATTCTTACCTCTACAAAGTATAAAATATTGAAAATAATGGAAAATTTGAGGTGCCGTTTTGGTCCTTAATTGCTTTCTGTTCTCCTTGTGACATAGCTGATGGGAAAAAAAATTACCCAACCCCCCCAACTAATAGCAAACAATATTTGTTATATAAAACTATACATATATTGTGTATATATACATGTACATTTATTCATATTTATATGTCTATGTGTGCGTATGAATGCATACATTTACAAGTAACCTGCCAGGGAATATTTCTAAGGAAATAGGATTTTGTATAAAGACAGGCACAGGTGTGCTGACCCAGATTTTCTTTCTGTGCAAGTAACTTCATGACAGATAAAACGCATAAAAGAAAATAAACAAAAAGCTTAAAATATTTACATTTGTTTTGGTTATATCTTTTTTTTTTAAGTCGGATTTTCCTAGGCAGGAACCTAGGTCAGCAGTATGATGGGACTCTAAGAAGAGTGAGCCATTAATGTGGTTAGCTTGCTCTGTCTAAGGCAGAATTATGGTGCTGTGATTTAAATAAGTGTCACGGTTTTATCTTTTCCTCACTCTGACCCCACCACTGAGTCAGCAGGCTGGGAGTGCACAAGAAATTGCAAGGGGGCACAGCCAGGGCAGCAACCCCCCGCTGACCAAAGGGATAACCCCCAGCGTATGATGGCATGCTCACAACAAAAGCTCAAGTAAAGGAGGAGGAAGGGGGGGGATGATTGTGGTTACAGTGTTTGTCTTCCCAAGAACCCCTGTGAGTGCTGAGGTTATGCTTTGCAGCAAGTGCCTAAACATTTCCCTGCTCATGGGAAGTCGCAAATTAATTCTTTATTTTGCTTTGCTTGCCCGTGCAACTTTTCTTCACCTATTAAACTGTCTTAATCTTGACCCATGGGTTTTCAGCTTTTGCTCTTCTATTCCTCCTCTCTATTCTGCTGGTGAGCAGAAGTCTGAACAAGTCACCAAGTGGGTGCTATGCTGCTGGTTGGGCTCATCCACCCACACACAGATAGTAAAAATACCTAGGGAGAGAGAATAAAAACATTTTTGAAATTATTTGCTCCAGGAATTACATGCTTCAGGACACAATTCATCAACAAATTGAAAATCATTAAGAAGATGTTTAAGAAATTAATTTGCAATAGTATTTCATAAAGCTCATAAGGCATGGTTCTAAAGCATTTGTGAGAAGTTACTCTTGGAGAGGAGACTGCTAAGGCACCTGAAAGAAGTACACAACTATTGCTGAAAGAAGGGCATTTTATTCTCAGTTTTGACACTATAAGATACATGCTACATTGAGCAATAGTTGTGGAAATACAGACAGTATGACAGTAAATGATTTTTGGTTAAGGAGAAGATGCATATTCCCAAAAACAAATTTTACCACCTGTTTCAAGATACAGATCACAGCATTTTTTCTATGCTTTGCTTCTTTCTCTTCAACAGTTCTTCAGATTAGTAATACACGTTCTTACTCAAGGAGAAAACAGGAAAGGCAAATTCCACCATCATTAATCATTGCAAATCTGTTTTGCTGTTTTTTTTCTCACTAGAGTGAAAATGGAGAAGAGCATAAACAACATTTGCTTACATTCAAAATACATTAACAGGTGGTGATTCTTAAAAGAATAAAGGGAGTTGGAAACATCTTGGTGCAGCAACTTTCTGCAACACAGCCATATGGTAGATTGATAATGTTCTCATTCCTTGTACTTAGGCAGTTCACAGACATAAACCCATTATATCTGGAATAGTGTTTGGATGGGTCTCTGTTGTACAGATTTTGGGTATCTCCTATCAGCTGTCTCAAACTGACAATACTCTGAGTGACAATATTCAATGAATTATACTGTTGTGTTTCAACCTTCCAATCTTAGAAAAAACACTTCCAGCATGGCTGCAGAAAGGTTTCTCTATAGAAAACTGAGGAAATTGCATGAGATTGTGAAGTCATATATTTTGAATATCTTAATTTCTCAAGATCAAATCTCTTAATTTGGAAATTCATTACCTTACTTTCACATGTAAAAACATATATTAGGACAATATAATTATTTTTATTAAAAAAACCCCCAAGCTTAAAATTAAGTGTTAAAATTTTAAAACTATATAAGAAATGCATGAGTTAAAACTATTTATTTTTCAAAATAAATTTGACAGGTAATTATTTTATAAGAACGACAACCACTATAATTGCTTTTATCATTCTGGAAAAAGAAAAAAAACCTGTAAAATAATTAAGTATTTCATTTTAAAGAAAATACTGGGCATTAATTGAGTATTATAATCATCAAAACTGATAGATGGAAGTTAATATTTGGATTTGTTTCAGGAAAGTGTGTGGCTTTGCAACCATTGGGACTATGAACTAATGTGTCAACATTCCTGTTGAGATTCATTAGTAATCAGCATTTCACATCAATGTATTGTCTCAATGGTTAATGGTTTAGTAGGTAATTTATTCTCAACAGTAAGAAAGTGACTGCATAGATTATATATATTTCTGTTATCATCATGGACACAAATTAATTCAATTGCACAGCTCAGATATAGTATTGCAGAACATCTTTTATAGCTGACTGTGTCAAACAAGCCCATGGCAGGAGTTAAATACATACATTAAATACACATTTTCTTATCATACTTAGGAAAGAGCTGAAACACTTCAAGGACATGTAAAATGATGGCTGCAATAAACTCTACCACTGAGTCTGCAATACACAGAATAAACCCTATGTATCAAGAAATTGATGCAAAAAGACCATAAATGCCACACAGGGCTATTAAATCCTCAGGGTGAAAATCATTGGCAGCATACACTCTGAAAGTCCAAGAGCTTTTTACAGTACACTCAGTGAAAACAAAAGCCTGCAGTTCATGCTGTGACAGAACTAATATTACCCTCTAACTTTTAAAATGGATTTTGGTTGAGAATTTAGAATTTTTTTAAAATATGTTCAGATGAAGAAACAGGATCATGTACATGTAAAGAACATTATTTAAATGCTGATGAATTCGTGAATGTTTTGGCTTTTGGTACGAAAATACAATATTACAATATAATAATGTTCTCAATTATAGGTATATAATATAAACATATAAAAAATGCATTATATTCAATATAATTACAAAACATATCCTTAATGCTTTCTATAATTATATATAATTGTTTATGTGCATAAATATAAATAAAGATTTTACTTTCTTGCATGCTCTGCAATACTCTGTTCTTAATTAAGCATTTCTCTAGGCCTCTAGGATCACTTTTCTCCATTCAAAGTATAAAGCCAAAGAAAAGAGCAGGACAGGATCAAATCCCTTCTTTTACAACTGCTTTATTAAAGTCCAAAAAAACTGCAGGAAATTTAGGGAAACTTGATGTTTCATAAATTTGCCCTGAGTGTCAGAAAAATTTGCTTTTATGGCCAGTTACCAAAAAGGAGTCATCACTGCTCTAAGGAAACTTCTTATTTAATAAAATTATACAAGAAAAATAAATAAGAAATAAAAATAAATAAATAACTCAAAATAAATAAAAACTCAAATTAAAAGCCCTTCATTACAAGTACCTTTTTAAAATTCAGCAAATGAACTTTTGCTAACTTTAAAAACGTTTTTCTTCCTTCCTAAGGAAGGAAGCCAACCCAAAAACAAGGAGTGTTCCTGGTTCATTTTCAGAAGTGAAAACAGAGTTCTGTGGGATTATAGGTGAAAAGGTCTAATTAGAAGTGACCTCCACAGTCTCTACAGATCTCTACAGAAGATTTAGCTGCTAATTTCATGTAAGTCAAGGACATTACTGACTAGAGGTTCCAAATCTACTAAAAACCCAGAAAAACTTTTAACTTTAGACCTAAGGCTTTGAGGCTGGCTTAGGCCCTGATCCAATTGACCTACTCAAGTATCACTTCTGTGGCCCAGCTAGGATATATAAATGTACTAAATCTAACACTGTTCAACTAGTCACTACGATATTATCACAGCTCTGGTATTTCTGGTGTTGAATTTCCATTATCCTGAGGATCTCAATGTGTTGTTTTGTACAATGTAGATGAATTCTTATAGAGTAACATACTTTAAATTACCTGTTATCCCTTCAGGAAAGTGATATTGGAGTTCACGTAAATGTGAAATGATGTATATGATCTGCGGATCATCCTCCAAAATTGCCTACTTTGTACTCAGCAGAGAAAAAACAAACCAAAAGAGTATCAGAATTATTAACAAAGATATTAGAACAAGTTGAAAATTTCACTGCGCTACATTATAAATCCAAATTCTGAATAATGCATTTCTTTCTGATCATCCCAACTTAAATGTATTTAACTGGACTACAAAAGTCTCAGAAAAAGTAAATCAGATGGGCAGTCCTCCAGAATCCATGAATGTTGTGATTTCTGTGTAGTTCTTTGCAATAAGGTCTTTCCTCCCACTGTGACTAGCTTTGTGTCAGTTGTAATTCTAATCTTCATTTAAAACATGAATGATATTCATCCTGTTCTCTCTCTTCCCATTTTTGGATATATGAAGAAAGGTTAAGCAGCCTGGGAACTCTTCAGTTTGGAGAAGGTATGACTTAGGGGAGCTATGAGAAGGCCTACAGAATTATGATTGGCATGGTACAGATTACGAATAAGGGATGATTATTCAGAATTTGTCATTAAAAAAAGGGACAGGAGAATCCCCAGTCATAGGAATATTAAAAATATTTGAAACAATGTATGATTAAGTTATGAACCTCATTGCCAGAATATTTCAATGTTTAAGACTGATAGATTTGAAAAGAAAATTGATAGAAAACAGTTCTATCAATGTCTCTTAAATATGGTGGTCCCAACCCAATCTCCCAGAGACATGCTGAACAAAATTCAGTTTTAATGTTATGTTCAGAGATGCCTAAATATGATCTCTACCATAGCCTGTTTATTAACAGTGTATTTCCCCAGGGTGTTTCAGCTAAATGTAATACAGAATAAGGTGAATTTCAAAGGAACGAACCCACCCCAAGTTCCAATATAAAAACAGATACACAAACCCACATACTCAACTATTTTCAAAGAGTTACAATATGTCAAAGTTTAAATGGGAAAGAGACTACATTCTGGCATAGGAGTTTATTTATTTACTTATCTACATTTTTTAATTTCCTCCTTTTTTGGTAGAACACATTACTTTTCTTTCGTACAGTTTTCCCTGTAAAGCATTTAAAGTTTACTGCCTTTGCTATAACAGTAATAAAGATTTCCTGTTACATTCGATGGTTTGGTATCAAGAACTTACTAAAAGTGTAAGATTTTGTTTTGTTTCATGTTGGTTTTTTTTTTTAATTTATTTTGTTTTGTTGGTTTTTTTGTTTTTAATTTTTTTTTTGTTTTCAGAATCCCAGAATCATAAAATGATCTTTCAGTTCTTATCTGCTACTGCTGATAATTTTCAGTTATGCTTCAATCAACGAATAAATCATGTTTCTGAAAGCAGGAAAAATAATATGTGGTACTTGGCATGCACCTAAGGGTAGAAACAGATATATTCATACATTCGGTATGTAAACTAAATAGATAATATACACAAACATTAATTTAAGGACCCTGGCTAATGTTTATTCAAGCTGTAGAAATATTTGTCATTGAGAAACAATACAAAAATAAAGAGAAGGGAAAAGGTGTTTAAATATTAATTACATGCTGAATGGAATGTAGAGAGATGGTTCATGGAAACTGGTTCCTTAGTAAATGGTACATTAATTTTCCAGAAAGGCTTTATACATACCAATGAAATAGTAATAGCCATCACAAAGGTAGATACCTTAGAGATTATTTTTTTCACTCTCATCTTATAGTAGTAATAACAACCTTCAGGTATTTCTAAGTGCTTATCATCCTGATATGCATGTACTTGTTATCTGACCTTGTCATAAAGCATTTAGAAACGTGTAGAAAAGAATGAAATCATCAGAACAGTTTTCTGGTAGTAAGGACTAGCTGCATTTATTTCATTCCTTGTGATCAGTGAGCCTCAGGAAATACTTCATAGCTCAATTGCTATTGTTTAATCTGCAAATGAATTTACTCCATCCTACGTTCCACCAAGATCATGAGGTATTAGAGGGGCAGCTGTTGTATCAAGTGGCTATATTTAATCTTAACAGAGACATGAGAAAGATCCTGGATTTGTCCCTGGACAATTGTCTCACATTATGATCCACCCTCTCTGCCAGATTGATGAACACATTCTGACCCGTTCCTGGATCCTATGCAGCTTGTATATACAGGACTCTTCTTCCACAATCTCAGTTATCCCTCTTGTTTAACAGATGTCTGTCATCCAGAGACATGTAGTAGATCCACGTGTTAGATCATTACATGATATAATACAGTGAATTTAGCAGAAACTTTTTCTCTGTTGTGGTTTGAACTGATATCTTTCTGTTCAACTGATGTTTTGTGAGGTGTCAACAGAGGTGCCAAGCAGGCAGCGATGCTGTGCCAGTGATCAGAGGATCCATGAATGTACATGTGCTTGTGAATCTGGGCAGTGTGGTGTGGTGTGTGTGCTGCATTAGTGAACTTCTGTCTCTGCCAGCCCAAGAGGAGGAGGGGACATGTTCGTGTGTGCCTGTGTCTGATGTGAGTCCTGAGTGTGGGGGCTGCTATGAGCAGCATCTTGTCTGTGGCTCTCTGCATGACCCTCCATGTCTCTGTCTTCTGTGTGTGTGTATGATACACATTCAGCCTCGCTGCTGATTGAACCTACAAGCAGAAAAGTATCAGCTGCATCCATTTCTCTTGGGTGGAAATCCAGAGGTTTCAGGGCTGGCTGGACACAGTGGCTGGGCAGAATAAATCCCCAGACCCAGAGCTGCTGGAGGCAGCAGATGCTTCTAACATCCATTAACAAATTGAAATTACAAACATTTATATCTATTATTACCTTATACCAGATTGATACATACTGTATGTCAATGTCATTTTTTGTTGCATCTGTTACATATTAGCTGATGGCACTCAGAATTCACAGGATATGAAAGTCATGTTAAGTATTGAAAAGTTCAGAAAACATTCTACCTATGCAAAATTTGATAACAAATTTAATAAAAATTATATGCAATCATAGATTGCAAACTAGAAGATCTTTTTTTCAGATTGTACCTAATGGAAAATTCCATTTGAACTGATCAGAAGATTTTTATTACACAATAATTTGATGTGGAAAAGCAATATTATCTGACTCACAGACAGTTAAAAGAGAGATTATAAATCATGACTCTCATCTCCTTTCTAAGATACTGTTAACAATTTCAATGTTAATACTCCTTTTCTGTTATTTTATGTTCCTCTGAAATATACTCTTACTATTCCACAGCCTAAAACCTATAGAGAGCTTTTTTGTCTCTTTGGTTAACTGTAATCAAATAATTTTGTATAGAGCAAATCTGGAATAATGAGATTCATCTCCACAAGTCTTTTCATTTCTGTATGAGACTCTACTAAGCACCAATTCTCTACCAGTCTATTTTTCAACTATTTATTGCTACAAGGCTAAAAATTTTGCAAATAGATTTGACTACTTTACTACAGTAGGCTAATTGAGTTGCATGAGGTTCAGTTTGAGGAGGTTAGAATAATTTAGCTCTTTCTTTTTGGTCTGCATAAGCAACTGATATAGACACTTTCATATTGATAAAAATTGATACATTGCTCTTTCACAAAACAAGTTATTTAACAAATGATAAGCAATGCTCATTATCTGTAAATGCTATTCCTAAATACACAGTGACATTTTGTTTAATAAACTTGAAAATTAAATTCTCATAATGTGCCCACCCTGAAATTACCTTAGCTTGTTTCAGAGGTAAATCACGTATGCCGTTTGTGAAGAAAAGAGCATTTCAGCTCCTGAGGTGACAGACATTTGATAGACATTGGTGTTGAATTCACACCATCATGGGAAGCATCCCTGGTTTATACATGAAGGACAGTGTCCTGATGTACCTGCACTGATTACCATAAAGTGTATCCTTCCAAAGAGGATTTCTTGATATGTAGTCATGCTATTAAAATGCTGTTTTCAAAGGGCATATTTCTCTGCCAACACAGCACTTGCATCTTTCACTTTCCTAACTTCCTACCCAGGTCCTTCCATGAGTCCAGATAAACTTCATCTAATGTAATTGATTTTATGCTACTCGTACATCCACGAATGGACTTATACGAATAACCTTAAGATAAATATAATAACCAGTGAATTAATTTTTCAGTTCTGATTTGTAACTTGAAAAGCTGTCTATACTTACTCTGAAAGATGTAGAGTTATATTTTATGGTGCCTGTACGATTGATTTTACCTGAATCTAAAATATTCTTTTTTTTCCCTTTATTGGGTGGAATTTGTTTCACCTTTTAAGGAAGAGTTAAGCAATGAATCTTAGTGAAGCATTGTAATTCCCTTTATCATCAGTGGAGGGATACCAGCATCCAGAAAGGGCAATTAATCATATCCAGATATATATTTTTCTTTGAGAAATGATATACTTGGAATTATATCCTATTTATTATGTTGCAATCACTCTTACACAGGTTCTGCTCCAGGCACTGGCGTTTACCTCATTGCAAATGCGGCATGGGAAAAGGTGCAGGGTGGTGTAACCAGCAGTGAAAGAAAAACTGACTTCCTCAAATTTCTCCGCTGTAGATGCTGTACCCCTCCTGGTGGTACCAAATCCTTTACAACATGCCAGAATTATCCATTACTCTCATGTAGTTTGTTAGGCACAGAAGTGTGTAAAACAAACCAAATGATTCAACTCTGAAAAACTGTGAAAATATGAACAAAATCAGGAAAATGAGGCTTTTGTTTAGAATATTTTTCATTTTTGTACCAACTCTGAATATTAATAGAGTGGTGTTATAATTCTCTTGCATATGAGTGAATGCAATAACTGTTCTGAGTGGTGACTGCTCGTTTCTGTGTTCAAATCAGTATCTGTCTGAAAATATTTCAATACATTGTAAATCATTTTCTCAAGCAGTGTAGATCACTAATTTCCTTTGGAAGAAAACCAGCCAACACGTTATTCAGGACACACCTGGAGGGCAATTTGCTTGACTCAAGTTTCGTGAAACAGAAATGACACAATGTTAATTTGCTTTTAAACTCCTTGCCATGTCTAGGAGTTAAATAAGCAATTGGATGAGACCAAACTGAATGCATTGAGATATCAGCCAGGCAGTCTGCTTATTTTGCTTGATTATGATGGAAAAGCCTTTTGTATGAGCAGTTAACATGTTCACATTTTCCACACTGGGCCTTTTCAGAAATCCCAGTGACAAGTTCTTTGCTGATTTATATTCCAGTTGCATTTGAAAAAAATATGTCCATGGAGTTTAAATTTAAATGTTTCTGATTTTTTTGTCTCTCTATCATTACTGTTTTTATTACATTTAAGTCATTACTTTGGATATATGTGGCACTGGGGGAATATGAAGTTCCATAGAGAGATATATTTGCAAATAAAGCTTATAAGAACTCAAGCTCAGGATCTGATTAATTTATGTGTTTACAAATATTTATATTCAAATATGAATATGAAATTTATACTATTAATTTTTTAATTGATCAATTAATACATGGCATCTATTTGCATAAATAGGATCTCGGTCTCTATCATTAGTAATGCTAGAAACAACTGTAATCATAATATTTAGTCTACCTTTCAATTAAGCTTACTTCAGTTGATTCAGGTGATTGGAATAGCCTCTGGAATCCAGTCTTTTGTCATAGAGGATTTCCTTGCAAAAGTCAGTAGTCTAAATTTAACTAGGATGCACCCATATTAGATTATCTTCTACAAGCCACTCTTAATGTTAAGGGATTGTGGCTACCACCTCCAGCAACTCCAGACCAAGAATTCCTCCTGTACATCCTGGTGCTCAGACACCTGTGATCTCTAGTCAGTCTGAGGGATGTGGCTGCCGCTGTCATTTCAACCAGTGGTGAGTTTTACACAAACACACAGAAGACATGTCACACAAACAACCACAGACAAGGCACTGACCCCAGCAGCCCCCACATTCAGGACTCACATCAGGCACAGGTATTCACAGCCATGTCCCCTCCTCCTCTTGGGCTGGCAGAGGCAGAAGGTCACTAGTGCAGCACACACACCACACTGCCCAGGTTCACAAGCATACGCTTGAGTAGCAGCATGACCCCTCTGCCTGCCTAGCACTCCTGCCAAGATTCCAGCCCCCCTTACCTACCTCATGGGTCCCCGACTCACTGGCTGGTCCTGCTGAGTGCTTATTGAAGACATGTACTCAAACACTTGTCCCACAGGTACTCCACGCTGTGGGTCCTCCTGAATAACAGCATAGACCCTCTGCCCACCTGATAACCCTGCCTAGACCTGGGGTTTTATACTCCTCAGCTGGTCTCAGCTTAGAGTTTGCCAGCACACCCCATGCAGACTAGGTTTGGGGGCAGGAATAGATACCAGCCCCCAGCACCTGGCACCTGGCACACATGTTGTGACTCACAGTGCCTGTCTGGCTGCCACTGCTGAACTACTCACTTTCCTCACTCATACCCATCCTCTCGATAGCTGTTTTTGGGACACACACACCACTTCCAGCTCAATGGCTGGACCTTAATGACCCCACTGATTCCAGTAGCTAGGACCACAGACCAGGGGGAACCTACTGTCAGTCTCCTTTCATCAGTGCCCCCAGCAGCTGGCATTTGAACTTTTACTGCACTGGCACAAGTGAGATAGGGAGTGAGATTGCTCAGAGAAGTTGTTAAAAGAAGATTTAATAAGACAGGGCAGACTGAAGTGCTCAGGTACAGGGTTCTGCTGGACAACCATGATGACCAGCCCTATTTTACACCTGACCTGCCCCTTCTGTACCCATTTCCTCCTATTTGTTTCCCTTCAATCTTCTTCCCCTAATCTTTCCTTAATAAATTGTGCACAATTTTGCCCTGTGATATCCCTATTCCTCAGGTTTCTCCTGTTTCTCCTCTTTGTACCAGTTATCAAGGTCAGGTTAGTCCCCTCCAAAGCTTTGCCTACAGTTTCTTAATGACTTACCAATTAATGATGGGAAATTTGGGGTGTGGGGGGAGACGAAACACACATTGCCTCCATTAGCCTTTGTCTACTGTTTTTCTGTCTCTGTGTGTTGTTTACCACTTCCCCCCCTTACTTATTATCATCTTTTGAATGTAAAATGTCCTCTATCAGATAACCTGAATGAAGATGATGTTCACACATTCCATATAACCTTACAGTGTGAATTAGATGTTTTATTCTAGGCAGGAAAAATCTATCCCTAAACATAGAAAAAGGATCAAATACCGTCAAGCTTATCTATGTTTCTGAAATATTTTGTTACAAATATCATGTGGCATCATATTTCCCATTGTCCAGATCAGCAGTTGGATGCTGTTCCTTGTCAGTAAAAACTCAATTTATACAACCTGAGGAAATGCTATAGAATATATCTTAAAATAGAAAATGATAAATCAATGTACTTCACCTACTGTCTTATAAGATCACTTTGACTTTCTCACTATAGCTGGAAAGTGGTTAACTTAATGGATCTGAAAATGAGTAACTTTATTATAATGGTAGTGTAAAACTTGTGAGATTAAATTTGTAATCATACTGTGCCAAATGCATTTAGGAAACAATTATTTAAAAAATATATTTTTTTTTTATTAGAAACATATCACTGTGCTGTATTTTTTATTATTACATATTTTACCAAGCTAGTTGATTGAAAACTTTCAAGTTGAAGAAAATGTGTATAATTAGTCCTTCTGGTTTCACATTGTACCAGCCTTTAGTAGGACAATGTAAACTGCTATGACATAATGCAATTTAACTTTTACCATAGCACTGTATCACTAAAAAGTAGGCTAAGCTAGTGTAATGCTGGTAAAAACAGTCTGTAAAAAAATACACACACCCTAGTCCTGCCAGAAGATAAACAACTTAAAATTATAGACTACCTCTTCTGGGGTTAAATACCCTCTGTGTATTTAAAAAGTGCTCAATAGTTTTATAAAATGGCATTCAGCTCTATGTAGATCGGCAGTTACTCACTCAAGACTAAGCATTTGACAGCACACCAGCGTGCTCAGTTTCTGAGGCAGACAGTGTAGCATGACAGGGGGTCTTACATCTGGTTAATGTGGGGTCTTCAAATATCTGACCAGCTCTTACTTCTACAGTCATTGGTTCAGTACTCTGTTATTAATTTCTACTTTTACTTAGATACTTGTGTTCATTATGAAAGATATAAACTCAACAAGCTAAACTTAGACCTTAACACTTCTAATTCTATTACCTCCTTGTATTGCCACTACTGAAAATAAACAGTATGGTTTTCTAAGACAGGATTTACAGTACTGGGAAATTTTATGGAAAACAGGGAAATTAGTTATTTCATAAATACGAGATAAGTTCATGGAGGGGGGAATATTTCATGCACATATTGTAATGTGGTATTGGATTATAGAAGTAAATTCAGATAAATTTCCCATGTGAAGGTTCCAGAACATGAATCAATGTATCATGATACTGGGAAAAATGAATTCCAATCTACTAGCTAAGTATCTGCATGGCAGTTAAATAAGACAAAAGACCAGCTGTAATAAAATATGTGCATATTATAAATACATGTTAATTTGAGATAATAATAAATAATTACTTTGGTACACAGCTACATTCAGTAGCATGGCAAGAAGGAGAGAGCTATAGCTCATTATTATGTGAAACTACAATGAGGACCAGCACTGATATTATGTCTTCCTAGACATACATTTGTAAACAAGTTTGATTTGAACCTTTGAACCTTTACCTTGAAACTCAAGGTAGATGTATGTAAGAAAACACAAATGTTTCCATTTAGTGGCCTAGAAAGTTATCTAGAAAGCATCAATCTCTAAATGAACATAATCCAGGAAAAAAAAGACATAATATATCATGTATAATTGTTTGTGAGTCAAATATTTAAATGTCTTTGTACCTACATATATGCAGTAGACAGAAACAGAAATTATGTATAATTTTATGTCTGTATATATATAATAAATATATTTATAGATAGATAGGTAGGTAGATAGATAGATAGACAGACAAACAGATAGCTAGTTAGGTGGATAAATAGCTAGCTAGAGAGATGTTCAGCTCTTGAAACAAAAGCTATGTCATTTCCAGCGTACATCACTGTAAACAGAGAGGAAATGATGCCTAGAGGATATCCTTGCATGTTACTCCTTTTTGAATCTCTGCATGCTACTTATCCTGCTCAGAAACTGTAATCTTTAATGATAAGAGACTTTTAGGTTTGCAACAGAAGTAGAAATTGAAGTTTAAATATATATGGCTAGAAGGACAGCAAGAGTCCACTATTTTAGAAATTATGAAATGCAATAGACAGAATAGCCACAATACTGAGCAAGTGCTACATAGAGTACAGATAGATTATTAGAAGAGTAAGTCTAAATTCTCTATTGTAAAGGGAACAATTTCCTGACAGCTTATATCTGAACTGGCACTTCTCTTGAGGATTAGTGGCACATCATTTTCTCTTTCTATTCAGTCTAGCTGTCTTATATACTGAACATAAACATAGACAAAAAAATTCTATTATTCTCTCTACATCCAGTCTGTCAGCCTGCTGTGAGCAGCAACAGTAACTCTCTCTTGGCTGTCTAAGGTAATTCTGGGGTGTCTTAAATATGGTGTCGTAAATAGTACTTTGAACCGTGTATTTCTATAAGTTCATGAGATGTAAGTGTTCCTAAGTTCAAGTGAACAAGATTTAACAAACTTATAAAGGAAAAAAAAAAGTATATTTTTTTCATAAGGAAAAAGTATTAGACAGTGTTGCAAGATAGAAGCATGAAATACATATGCCGAGATTATGTTTTTCAGCCTATTAACTCAGAGACACAGTCCTAATCTACCTATGGAGCTTTTGCTCTGTCAGTTATAGACACATGAAGTTACAATACCTTCAAACTATAAAGCCTGATATTGAGCTGCTTTGTTTTACAAAATTTTCAAGACTTTCTGTGCACATACTTTTTAACTTATGTTGATTTCTGATATCATGCTGTCAACATTTTTGCCCTGGTTTTTGGAACGGGTCAATGTACTAAATACAGGTAACATTCAGAATTCAAACTAATATATAGACAATAATTGTTTCTTTATTGTATATATGTGATGCTCATGAATATCTATGCATATATGTAGGCATATATTTATTAAATGGCTAGAAACTAAACAGGAACATAGGCTACTTAGTATGCAATAATGTCAGTCAAGGCTTACATTTTATTTTGATAACTGTTAAAAAATATTCTACGTAACACAGGTAACCTCCCTCCTTCCTTCCTTCCTTTCTTCCTTCGTTCCTTCCTTCCTTCCTTCCATTACTATCCTGAAACAGTTAGCAGAACAGGACATATGCTTGTACTTCATTTATTTCTGTTCTTTACTGTCAATACAGGTTAGTTCATATTGCAGAACATTACAGATCCTATTTCAAACTATCACATGCAAAGATTAATAACAACTTACAATTTAATTTTTTTATTTTTTATCTGTCTGTCACAATTCGGAAGTATGCTCATGAAACTTGGTGTAGTCAATAGCAACAGTATAAAAAGATGGGTGATCAGAAGCAATTTTTGCTGTCGTTAATTGTATTCTATTAGTATTTAGTTGAATATTAAGTTTAAGGATATTTTTTTAATTTTCATTGTTAGTGGTAGTTTTAATTTGTTTTTGGCTGTTCTATTAATTAGAAAAGAATGGGCTGTGTAAGTACTCCTAAACATAAATCTCATCTTAAAAGTTAAGACTATATGGTAATCTCTTGTGGTTAATCTAATAATTTAGAAGTTTTAAAATACCAAATTAAAAAAACAAGGTATTCTGAACACATTTATTTTGATGTTAATTTATGTTATCATTAAAAATTATATAAACATTATATTATGGGATTTACCAAACAATTTCATCTTCTCACCTTTTTCTTTCTTCTCCTTTTTTCTCCTAAGTACCATTTGGGAGATCATTATTGAGAGCAGAGAAGATTTCAACTTCCATCTGTCACTTGTCATGTGCATTGTTAATCCACCCCATAAAGTTGGAAACCACACTTGAAAGAAAAGATTATTTACCCTCACAAATAGGGCAGAAACAGTCTGCAAAAATAGCTTTAAATAGTTTTGCAGTCAGTCTTTGCTCATAGTCAATTCAAATTCTAACTGGTAAAATTCAGTTTAAACACAATTTTGTTGCAATACCAATGAAATAAATTTATTATTAATAAATTTGATCATTCAGCTAATACCTAGCAACTAGTTAAGACATAAAACCTTTATTACGTCTCTGAGCCTTTTGGCTTTGGCTTCATTCCCTCTAAGTTTAAAAAGTTCAATGTTGCTCCTAAACTGAAGAGTGTTACCATATTATGTCTCATGTCACTGTACAGAGGTGACTTTACTAGGAGATTTGGAGTAGACAAAATATATTGCCAACAAACTCCATAGCGTTTTACTTGACTTCACATTTGCAACAAACGGACAAAAAATTTACACTTAGAATAAAGTCATCTGTGTTAGGAAATGCCAAACAACTTTAAGCAACTGAAAAAATGATTCATTAGAATCTCTTAGTGCGCAGAACTGAAAATCTTAAGAAAATCTGAAAAGTATAAACAACCAAAAGAATCAATAAGAAAAAATAGTCATACTCAGAAACACTGGATAATATTGGTGAGGGTCTGTTACCTCTTTAGCAATGTAACATGAATCTCAACATTAATAACACAAATTTCAAATAGCATTGCATAACCTCTCCCTAAGAATCATCAATTACTGCTCATAAGAAATTATATGCATCTCAAAATTATATTCACTTCCATTACATTTCATCCCATTAAAGTATTAAAGAAACAAAGATAATGGGAAAAAAACTACTGATGCAGCTACTCATACTAGTTAATGAATATTACTATAAATAACCAAAGTATAAGTAAACTTTTTTATAAGCATAATATTAGTTAGAAAACCTAATGTGTTCTAGTAAAAGACTTGAGAATAAATTATTTTGTAGAATGACAAGAGAAGACAACTCTCCCATCATTAAGAATGAAGTGTGTCTTTTATTTTTTGTCAGTGACAATGTTTTATTAATATTATTCCTCATCTTTTTGTTCTATTTAGTAGAGGAAATTCAAGTAAAAAAGAGTATTTACTACTAACATAGGAATATTGCTAAGTTACCTTACTCTACATATTACTCAGAACTCCCAAATGTATTGCTCAAGGACATAGATCCAATTCCAGATCAGGTCAATGGAAATGAAAACTGCTAAGATGGAATGTTTGTGTCTCACTTAGCATAAAAGATCTCTCTGCAAGTTAGTTTTACTTTGTTATTCAAAGTGCTTGACAAACTGAAAGAGTTTTTTCCTCTTTGATTCTGTTATAGTGACCCAGTACAGTCACAGTTTTTCAGTCTTCAGACTAATGAGAATGTCTTGAGATTTTAATTTTTCACCTCTCCTATTCCCCTTGTGTTCAAGGAATCATGTCATACTGATTTATATTGTGTCAGTTTCTTTTCTCATTATAATCTGTGTCTAAAAATGAGGTACTGGAATTTTTCAAGGCCTAGTCCATTATGTTAAATCAGGTACTATGTTCATGTATTGTACTACTGTAACCTATTTTGAATTTTAATTGTTTAGCAAATTCTGGAGTCTTTTCCCAACAGGTTACTAATGTATAAACAAGAAATGTCTAGTTGATCAAAATGCAGACAGCTACCAGGGATGGTGTATAGTTGTGGATCACAGTAATCTAATTTACATACTGTATAAAGGTGAAAATCATATCTATTTCATATGAAAGGCTTCTAATGAGGATTGATAGCAGGACACAGTTATTTTCTTCTTATGCAAAACTCTGAAATAACAAAAATTAGTTAAAATCCAGCAATATCATTATAGTCTTCTTCTGCCTATGTGACTTTATTATTTCGTTTTCCTGAATTTTACATGAGAAAAATTGTTCCACACACAAAGAAAAGACAGATAATACCATGTATTTAATTACTGTCCATTTCAATGAACACAGATGACAGAATTTTGACACAAGGTGATGAACAGATATATTTCAAGGGTGAAATTTTAATAATGAAATTACACATATTCCTTTTTGTCTACATTCAAGGCTTAAATCCATTTTGTATTACTCATAACAGTATTTTACAGTAAATTTACATAATCTCTTTCATGCTAATGAAAAGTGGATGGCAATATTTTGCATTTATCCCAGCGACAAAATCAATGAATGGTTAGAGTTGGAAGGGACCTCTGGAGGTCATCTGATCCAACCTCCCTGCTCAAGCAAGGCCATCTAGAACTGGATGTCCAGGACCATACCTAAAGAGCTTCTGAATATCTCCAAGTTGGGAGAATCCACAGTCTTTATGGGCACCCTGTGCCAATGATCAGTCACCTTCAAAGGAAACACATTTCTAATATTCGTATGGGACCTTCTGTGTTCCATTTTGTGCATGTTGCCTCTGTTTCAGTCACTGGGTAACACCTTAAAAATCCTTGGATACTTCTTCTTTAGAACTTCCCTCTGGGTATTCATAGATATTAATGACAACTTCTCTGAGCCTTCTCTTCTTAAGACTGAACTATCCCAACCCTCTTATCCTTTTCTCATATGTGAGCTGCCCTTTTCTCCTCCATCCATATGCTCCTTGTGGGACTCTCTACACTATGTTCATTGTCTGTCTTGTACTGAGGATCTCAAAACTGGGCACAGGGTTCCAGATGTGGCCTCACCAGTACTGAATAAAGGAGAAGAACCACTTCCCTCAACCTACTGGCAATAATTTGCCTAATGCAGCCCAGGATACCATTTGCATTCTTTGAGGTAAGGGCATATTGCTGGTTCCTGTTTGTGTTCACCCACCTTTCTTCAAGGTGTTTTCTGCCTGTTTTTCAGCTAGGCAGCCCCCAGCATATATATTACATGAGGTTGTTCCTTGTCAGGTGCAGGACTTTGCAATTCCCCTTTTTGAACTCCATAAGCTTCCTGTTAATTTCTCCAGCCTGTTGAGGTCCCTTTGGAGAGTGTCATGACCCTTTGGCATATTAGCCACTCCTCACAGTTTTGTGTCACCAAGAAACTTTCTGAGGGCTACTCTCTGCACAATCATCTGGATTATTAATGAAAATAATAAACAGGGCTGAACCCAGTACTGACCCATGGGGTACACTGCTAGTTACGAGTCTCTGACTAGACTTCATGTCATTCTTTGATCATACATGAACATGCTTATCTGTAAGGACCTTATAGAAGACAGTGTCAAAGGTCTTCCTGAAGTCCAAGTAGACAATATCCACTGCTCTTCACCCATCTACTAGGCCCCTTATTTCACCATAGAGGTCTATCAAGTTGGTCAAGTATGACTTCCACTTGTTGAATCCATGATGACTATTCCTGATGACTGTCTTGTCCTTTATGAGCCCATGCACAATCTAATCTGTGGAAAGTCTGTTGAAGTGAATAAAACCACTTCCATTATCTTAAAAAAGCTAATAAGGCCAAATCATCAAGGGAAAATTGGTCATAAAATAAAATGGTACATGTGTGGTAACTGAGTAGGCAGAAATATCAGGGGAAGTAAACCTTCAGATGAATGACGGATTAAGGCTATCACTGGGGACAAGTAAATTTCATATTCTATGACTTTTTTGCTAGTCTCTTGTTCTTTTTACTTTCCAAAGGCAACTTACAAAAGAGTAAATATAATATTAAAATCTGGATAGCTGAGTTTATGGTAAAGACAAAACTGGAACAGCTAAACCCAGAATGAAAGTATGGCCCTTCAGGTGGACAGCTTGGTAAACCTGCCGTCTGTTTCATTAACACTGATTCATAAGTCATTTAGTTACACAATGAAAGTAGTAGCTAGACGATATGTTTAAATTATTTTCAATCTCTCCTTAATAGTCAGGAAGTATATGAAAATCATTGTGGTTAATGTATAGGACTTTGCCAATAACTCTGTGCTTCAAAGAAGGGAGCAGGATAGAAACCTTACACAGGTTTGCTGTACACTACAGATAAATTGCTAGACATGAAACCTGGCTGATTTCTGCAACCTAAAAGCAGTATTTTGGATCTTTAATCTTGAAACATTACTGTATATTACACCATCAACATATTACAACCTTTCAAACTACAACATGAGACAGCTCTACCACCATGTCTCACATATTTCATGAAACATGGCATGTGAGAAGAGATAGCATCTTTAGGAAAACAAACAATCAATCAAGAAAAACAGACAAAAAACCTCAACCAAAACAAAACAAAGAAACAAGCTTTCTCTGTACTGAGACAAGATCAACATACTGAAAAGGCAAACACTAAACATGAATAAGAAATAGTATATGAAAAAAACCTGGTTTTTTCCACTCATAACATTTTGTCTAATAAAGGATATTATCTTTCTGTGCAGACCTTGTTTCACATCCTTCAGCTGTCTTGCTTACAGCAGTATTAACATTTGCATTTGAGGGAGTACATCATAGCAGCTAAAATGTTAATATTTTATGGTTTTAAGCCCAGAATTTATGCCCTATTTTCTAAAAATATTTTCAGACTTTTTAACACTATCTGGATTTAGAAAATCCTGAGTCAGTTACATGATATAAATTTTATGGAGAAGACTCTTAAACTCATTGAAATTGTGTATTCTTCTACTAGATGGTGATATGAACTTTTTTATATAATGACCTTAGCTGATCATTACTAGAAAAAAAAGTAATTAATGTAGTTCGAATGTTTGACAGCAGTCTAATTTCTGTCATCTGGTGAATCATAAGATCATAGACTCATAGAATGTTTTGAGTATGGAAGGGACCTTTAAAGATTGTCTAGCCCATTCAATGAGCAGTGACATCTTCAACTAGATCAGGTTGTTCAGAGCTGCATCTGACCTACCTTAAATATTTCCAGGGATGGGACATTGACTACCTCTCTGAGCAATTTGTACCAGTGTTTTACCACCCTCACAGTAAAGGATTTTTTCTTTATGTCTAGTCTGAATCTATTTTAGTTTAAAATCATCACCCCTTGTCCTATCACAACAGGCCCTGCTGAAACCTTTATGCCTATTTTTCTTATAAACACCCTTCAAGTAGTGACAGGACACATGAGGTCTCCACGAACCCTTCTCTTTTTAGGAAGAACAATCCCAACTCTCTCATCCCGTCTTGATATGGGAGGTGTCCCATCTCTGCAATAGTTTTTCTGGCCCTCCTCTGGAACTGCTCCAACAGGTCCATGTCTTTCCTGTGCTTGGGGCTTCAGGTGTTATAAACTGTGATTATTAAGAGAGAATCAAGTCTCTGTAGTATTGCATGCCCTATATCTCAAAGTTAAAACTGACAGACAAGTCTATTATTTCAAATCAGACCCAGATAACTGGATTGTTATTGTTTTCAAGAAAACCTGGTGTCCCCTTTTACAGTAGACAATTTAGCCAAAAAATACATCACAAAAAGGAGGCACTCCAGAAAACAGTATATACTTTAAAAAAATTAATTCAAAAGTACATTTTTTTAAAATTGTTTTGTACGACTTTTTGACTTTTAAATTTGAAATATTTTTATCCTATTCTGAAATATGAAAAAAAGCAATGTTGTGTTACGCGAAATGTAAATTCACAGTGAAAGAGGAAGATGTGGCAGATGTAAGGAAAGGAAATTTCAGAAAGGAAATTAAGTTGGCTTTCATCAATCTCCTGAACAGACTACCTTCTCCAATACTTCTGTTCTCAATTCCCCTTTTCTCTAAGTTATTTTGTTATATAACAGCTTAAAAAAAAAAACAACAAACCTAAAAAAATCAACAACCAAAACCAACCAAACCAAAAACTGCTTGCCCCAGTAACATTGTTTTCCAGTGACTAACTTAACATAGACTAATTATTTTCTTTTTTAGACCTCAGTTTCCTCAATATGTGATACAATTAGTAGACATATGTAAGCCAAGGTTTACTGATTGCTTCAGCCTTCAAAATTCAGATATCAATTTGGAAAAGTCACCCAGTTGCCATGACAAAGTCCCTATGCGTTTGAAGACCTTATTATCATGCTGAATTTTAATTCTTTCTCTCCATTTCCTTTCTGTTTTAACCACTCCTTTCACTGAAATGTGCACTTTCTGGAAAGTCAATATCATGCTCACGTCAGCCTCAAGAGAATACCATATCTACTTTCTCTGTCATTTAATTATTTTATGTTCACATGTGTTAAATATTAGAATATTCCTAAATTAAACAAGCAAACAAAGAAATCCAACCCCCCACCAGAACCTTAAAAAAGCAGATACAAAAAAAACATTCTCCCTTTCCAATCAGTTGACATAACAATACTTTCTCAGTGTCTGAAGTTTTGCATTTTTCAGCTTCACAATGATTTGCTTTCAGGCTGAAGAATAGAGCACACCACAGACATACTATAGGGTAATGTGGTTGTGGTACTTTCTTAGAATATAAAAAAAGGTGTTTTCAAGCTCCTTTAGATTAAAGCAGGTGTGCAACTGGTTCTTCTGACTTCCCAAGAAATATCTACTGCTAGGTTAGTATGTAAATAATTTTTCCTATGCCTTTAACCACATGATATGGCATATGAATATCTGAAGTTACATTCTCAGGAAACCTCCAAGATGATATGGGAGATTCCTTTTAAATATAGGTACCAGTGTCAGAAAATCCTAGAAGTTTAAACCTAGAAGTCTAAACCTACAGTTTAGATTTTACTATATGCATAAATGAGTTTCCATACATAAACCCCAAATTAGACAAGAGTTAGATGTACTGAATCCAATGTTAGACAGGAAAGAGTGAGTCAGCATGTATAGAAGTGATTCTTTTAGGTATCAGGTGAAAAAAAACCAAGATAAGCATGAGATGTTTAATAAATAAGGGCATATTAATTCATTTTCTGGAGGTGTTACTAATGTCAAGACATAATACCAGCTCTTCAAAGAAGAAAAACTCTTTAAGGTAAAATTTCTCAGGCTCCCTTCAGGTTATAAAGTTACAAAAAGTAGCAGGACAACAACTAGTCAATTGTCTCATTATATCAAATGCAACTAATTGTGGCAGTGAAAATCTTCAAGGCACTCAAAATACGTCTTGCAGTCAGATGTGTTTTTTTTAAGCTTGTATGTGTCCCTGATAATGACAATTCATGACTCCATAAAAACAATTTAAAAATGGACCCAGAACCTTCTTTGGAGCAACCAGAATTCATCCTCAATATGGCTAAAAGACAATCCTCAAGCAACTCAGAGCCATAATCCAACAAAGGGACAAAAAGCATGCTGACTTTTGATGCATCTCTCTAGACCACTACCCTTACTGAACTCAAAAAGAATAACTTATGATTAATTCAGTTGAGCTAACTGCACTAGCTGAAGAATAGACATTCTTTGAATGTCATTGTCTGCAACCCATATAGCGTGCTTTGATTTAACTATCCCGCCTGTCTAAGAACTTGTTTTATTTTCAAAGAGAGAAGCTCTTAGAAGTGAGGAAGAGGAGAGAATGAGGACTGAAACAGTTGTTTCACAAACGAAAAAGGAAAATTAATTAAGAGGTGTGACAGTTAAATTTTGCAGTTCACATATTTTGTTTATATTTAAAAGAAATATGTAAAAAAGTGAGGGATTTAGATTTAAAATAGTATGCTCATACAGACAGTAGTCAGCAAGTATAAAGGCTATTTCTTGAACAGATCACAGACTAGTAGACTTACGTACACTACAGTACTGAGGTGTGGTAGCAAGTCTTGCCAGTTTAGCATGGGCGCATGAGTTCAGAAGCAGAGAAGTCTCTTAGCCTGAAGTGTTGGAACAGTGATTGAGCAAACATATAAGGAAAACTGAGAAATGTTTGCTGCTACTGCAGCATGAATGACTATTTATTCCTTTTTAATTTTGCTGTCTGAAATTTAGGTTTCCAAGTCTAAGGTAGCTCTGTATTAGCCCATTATAATCATAAGAGAGCATACGGTCACAAATCACTTCCATTAAATCTCTCTTCACTGACTGTGTATACAAGTTTAACATAAGCACTTTGTGCCATCCTATCTGCCTTAGAGAAGCTCTCCCTGGCCTCCAGCTGTCTCTCCAGAACATAATGAAGATTGTGTCATATCTGTCATCAGCTGGCCTCCAAATCTCCATTTGCAGATGTCCTAGGGTATCTAAAATTGAGAGGTGGTGGAAGGCAGGATGTTCATTTGTACATGAATAGCACTAAGCTTTGATAACCTATGGCTCAAAATATGGTATTGACACTGCTCGTAACAGGGCATATGTTTTGTACAAAGCCTCAGGACCCAGGTTTGTTGGACCTGCTCTCTGATCCTTTATTGACCTGCCTGAGCCTTTGTTTCACTTGGTTTAACTGTGACAGTAAATTTTTAACCAGACTATTTGATTTGCTTTTGAATAACTTACAAACAGTGTCACCAGAATTTTATGGTGATAACTTAACAATAACGCAGAGAAAGAGCTGTCTGGTTCTAGAGCACAGGCATTGAGAAGTGGGGACACAGGATGCAGGGTAGAGATGCACAACTGTGTGATGACAAGGGACAGAGTATAAGCTTACACTGGAGATTCCACAGCTGTAAACCGCAGGCAATGATTGAGACTTTTTCTCTATAGAATGATTCTTTCCATTTCTGTAAAAATTTGATCTAAACTAATAATGATTCTTGGATTAAACTCTTAAAATTTCAATTATATTAACAACAAATTATTGATTGTGTAAATAAGGTGATTCCTCCATGCTCATAAAAAAGATTTTGATTGTTAGCAGTTTGCACAGTTAAATTATCTTCCTCTTGGCAACCGAGCCCAGGTGCCTGACTGTAGATGGCAACTTTTAGGTAAAACAGACTGTTTCCTTTGCAGCTTGATTTACAGATAAGTTTTGTAAGGTTTAAAGGTGAACAAAGCAGCACCCAGCACCCCCCCTCAGAGTTTTCAAATACAATGAAGTTCTCAAATATCCGAAGTTAAGCCAGACTTTGAATTAAAGTAATATTTTCTATAGCTTGTGTTGTATTCCTCTTGCCCTGAATCTTTTAAAGGACTGTTTTGCATACCTCCTGTTTCAAAGATTGCAAATTTCAGTCATGTTGAGGATAAACTCAGTTTTAAAAATGAATATCTGAAGATTTTGATATCCACAATGTGCTTTAAATCAATGGCTCCTTATTATTCTAGTACACTCATATATCATGGTAATAATTTCTAGATAGACACAGACTCCGAGAAAGAGAATACCTTGCTAACAGCAGAGGAGAAAAGAAAAACACAGATACACTCAACCAGCTAATGAAAGAACTCGATTTTTTAGAAAATATGGCACACTAAGTGATCTTAAATGTAGTAAATGTAGTTTAAAACAGTATCTGCTGAAACCAGCGTCACTTTGTTTATTGTAAATGTCAATTACATTATGTGACTAAGCATACAACATATTCTTAAGATAGTGTCCTGGGCACAATTTTGTAAATTTAAAATGCAGTTTTATTCAAAATGAGAGACTTAATCTATGTTAAATTAATATTCTTTTGCTTAAATCTCTTATTGTCATGTTTACGTTTTTACAGGGTCTGAGTGTGTATGTGAATGTGTTTGTATGATTTCTTTTACTTTTTAAGTTGAGATTTTCTAAGGACACAGGTTAAAAACTTTGCTAACTTCGGAGTTTTCATTTAGATCCATTCATCTCCATTTAAATAATTCTATCTTGTTGCTACTATTAAAAAAAATTCTTGAATATAAGGTCAACATCACACTTTTACACGATTTTGGGTGGATCATTCTATTTGACTACTGTGTTATCCTGTTCTTAATTTTTTGGGGAATGACTAATTCATGTTTCTTAAAATATTTCAACTGAAATATGGTTAAATCAGAGATAAACCTTCATTTTAGCTTATCTGTGATTGCTTATATATAGTTACCTTGCTTATTTATTTATTGTAGTTAATGTTTTAGGAAAAGGGAGATGAAAGATTTTCAAGAAATTCAATATATATTTCCAATGGCTTGATTGTCATAAATGACACAACTGGTACATGCTGACTTTTAAAGTTACAAAATAAACTGTATTTCAAATATAAATAATAGGGTTTTTTCCTCAAAAATCTATCTTAATTATTCACTATGAAACTCAGGAGGGTGTTCTTAGTCTTGTTACAGAAAACTTACGTTTTAGGTATAGCAAATAGATAATTCTGACATGATATCTTTGAGAAAATTATTTTAAAAATTCACTGGTTGAGGTTATTATTCAAGTTTTCCACAGAATTATTGTTCTCCAAGTGTACCTGGTAGTAATATTTGTAATCAATAATGAGTGCATTTTTCCATTACTTAATATGCATTCCATTACCTAAAAGGTATTCAACTAAAAATAATAAAAAACTTCCTAAAGAGAGAAATCCAAGTCTAGGATCTGCAGAATTGCAACTAAAAAACATAATACTGCAAAGAAGAGGAAATCTGAGAATCAAATAAGGTAGCTGAATTTGAAAAAGCTGGGCTGCAAAAAATCTTGAGAAAATATTTTGTGTGTTACTTTTTGGCAACAAGGCTTTGACAATAGATAAACATAAGAGTTGTAGAAAGATATGTAAAGGTATATGTAGTAAATGGGACTAGGTGTGTAGGTACACCATCAGCTTGCATGCACATACACATGTAAGTGTATAGATATACATATACATATTTGTATGTACACACATATATATGTGCATATATATATATATGTATACATATGTTCATATGTAAGCATAAATGGTTGAAAAGAAGTTTAATATACACCACATATTTCATGTCAGGTATTACACATGGCATAACTATATATGTTACAAATATTAATCTTTCTTTTAAAATCCATGACAGCATGATCTAGATTTCTTCTGGTGAGGTGGAAAAACGAATTTCTGAGTCAGTTCTTACTTTCCAGAAAACATTGTGTTGAACGAGACTAAAAAATTAATATATATAATTTCTTGAAACTGGACTTTTGTAAATATTTCATATAAAACAAACAATAAAAAATAATTCCTTGGAGTTTTTATGCCCAAAATCTTTTATTATAGACAATGAGGAAGTACATATTAAATTAAAGATTTCCTAGTAATACAGTTTGAATCTTATATTTGATAATGATCTGCAGTGTCAGGCTCAACTTGTGTTTTAAGTATTAATGGCAAGGGAGGAAACATTGAGTCTTAATTGTTTTTCCATGACTATTTTATTTGTTCTCTGATGAAACTACATCAAATGTGGAGAAGTATTAATTACATTATAGTAATCTGGAATGTTTGAATATGAACAAGAATTCATATTTTTCTAAAAACAGTTTTTTTAACAGCAGATAGGATCACCTATAATTCTTTTTTGTTCTCTACTTCTATGGTTTGGAGGGTTTTTTTAAACTTTTTCTCATACAGTAATTCTCTTATGTACTTTTTGATATCATATGCTCTTAGACGTACTAAAGATTTGCCCTGTCCAGTCATACGTTATGTGATCTAATGATAGTAATTTTTAAAGTGCTTTTTATCATATTTCTCTAAAGAATATGAAATCAAAGAATCCTATCTTGTAGCCTATACTCAAATGTGATTGACTAAAGAATTTAATTTTACAGAGACTGAGATGCTAAAAAAAATGTGGATAACTGTAAGACTTGCGTTGTTTAGATGCTTACATTTGCGCATTCTGATCTTATCTTAATCTGAAATAAAATCTACCTCCACTCTGTCATTTCCATAAGTACCATCATTCAAAAATCTCTGTCATTACTCTTATTTGTAGGATGTGAATGTTATAGATAACAAGAATACTCAGTTAATGATGATGAGGAGTATTATGTTAACTCAGCATCCTGTTAGAAGATCTGGTAATATACAACTATATCAACTAAAAATTCTTGTTTGAAAACAGCATTTGACTGCTATGAGGAGAGTGATGATGTGTTGAGAGAGATCAGATATCTTGAAAGAGGACAAGACAGCTCAGACAGGACAACTTACTAGTTGTAACAGGAAATTCTAGGAGACCTAATTTTCAAATAGGGAATAGAAAATGCTTACTAAAATCAGAAATCCCTATGTCTTTTCCACTTCTAAAGGAATAATAGTTACAATAATAATTCTTCTGATCAAATCCTGACAGACTTCAAGAAAAGAGGCCACATCTGGAGGCCACTGTGCCCGGTTGTGGAGTCTCCCTCACTGGAGATATTCAAGAACAGTCTGGACTCAATCCTGTGCAGTGTGCTCTAGGATGATCCTGCTTGAGCAGGGAGATTGGACCAGATGACCCACTGTGGTTACTTCCAATCTTTCCTATTCTGTGATTCTGTGAAAGGTGTTATTGATTTTATTTTTTTTGTTTTTACTAGAATACACTTGAAACAAGAAAAACTGGGGAGAAAAGAGAAAGGAAAGGGGGAATAAAGTTGCAGGACATGCAGAAAGTGGAAAACCATGGTTATTTCAACCCCTTTCCTATAGAGTGTTTTTTTTTTTTTTTTTGGACATCTAATAGTCCAGCAGGATAATGTAGGAACTTTCAGGCTTCATGTGCTATTTGTATATTCTTTTACCACTATGCAGGAGGAGAACATGTCAATTAATCCTAGGAATGGGCATTTAATCAACATAATTGCTGTATTTTCTGGTATTCATTATTGAAGTACTAGTCACCAACTAAATATCAGAACTGCTGTGTGTTTATTTTGTATAATTATGCAGTATGGTTGCCCCTTATTTCTTGACATGGAAATATATCTTTATTAAAAATTAGAATACTGGCACAAAATAATAATAAGCAAGTTGGGGAATTTCACCTAATTCTACTCTCCCTAATATTAAGGGTGATTGCTTTATTTTCCCTTTTGCATAAATGACAACAGTTTTTATTTTTAAAGATAAACAAAATCTCATACACTGTATAAACACAGTTACCTGAGTGGCTAAGAAATTTATAGTTCAGGAGCAAGAAGAGTCATGGCTAGAAGAGTCCATTGTAACATGTAATGTTTTCCTGGTGTAATTTTATAAGATATGTGTTCAAATGACCCATCTAAGCTGTTCTTAAAGCCTGATGTATTTTCAGCAAAAGAAAGACTTTTTTGGTTTGTTGAAAATATGAAAAGGATAAATTGTTGATGACACTACCTAGTGGGGGAGGGGGGGAAGACAAAATTTGAAATACATGCATTAAAAATAATATATGTATCAACATGATTCCATTCAGACTCACACTAGTAGTAGAAAAAAAATTCAAAAATTAATTTGCTATATGAAGATCCTAGGGAGCAAATGAGGATAATTATTTGTTGTTTGCTTGATAATGAGACGCATATTCTGGTCTCTAGGCAGAATCAATATAATTAGATGTTGATCTAAGTGCAGACTTTTCAAAGAACTATAGATCATGAAAGTTGAGATTTGTAGAATACAGAAGGGAGTAAAAGAAGTACATGCAAAGAACACCAAAATATAGACTTGAAGTAGTGGGTTTAAGAGTTGTTTCCATTCACCATAAATTTAGGCTGATGCCATTGTTAGGACTGATATCTTCAAACAAAAGATATTCATAGAAGAGGGACCTGAACTTGAGAACTTCTGAAAGGAGATGCCATAAAAACATTTGATTTTCAGAAGGTCAGTACCTTTCTACTGTAATTGAATATCAGATCCCTTGTTCCTCATCTTGAAATTCACCTCCAGGATTTTACATACTTCAAGCCATAGTGGGCTCTAGAAAAATGAGCTAAGTCTCCTATTAGTATGTTATGATTGGTTGCTTAAAATTTACTTTCTATAGTGAGCAAATGAATAAAGATTCAAGGAATTCTTCGTTAGTTAGATCATTAGTTTCTTTCTGAAGTGGGTTCTTATTTTTGTCAAAACAGGAAAACATACATTTTCCACCTATTTTTCCCATTTCCACACAATTTTTGGTGTTGTCATTTTATATTCAATCCCAAAGGTACATTGGTACTTTACGTAGCTGTTTGGAAAGTTAGTCTCTGAAAAATTCCTGAACTTGATTAGCTCTTAAAAGAGATTTTATTCTTTGGATATTCAATATATACTCTAAAGAACTGGAAAGATATCAGAGAAGTTCATGAAAAGAGTCATTGCAAAGAGATGAAACAGTAGATCTTGCTGTCATGAAAAGCAAGTTCTACTGGCAGCATATAACAAATATAGTTAACATTAAAATTCATTTTTAACATTAAACATCTTGTATGGCTGGAACTTATGCACTTTACATATGAAACACTTTAAAGGTCAGGAAATCAATCACCTGTGTTTTACTTGTCATGTCTATTAGTTTAAGCCAATATAAAATAATGAATACTTCTTTGTATTACAGTTCTGTCTTGGCCTGATTGATCCTCTATAAAGCTATTATAAAGGTCACAATATGATAACTCAAAGACTATTGGGGAATAGGAGGGCATAAGGTAAGATAAACATGTCACCTACCCTGGAATGGAGTCATGCTATTTCCTATATTTGGAGATAAATGTTAGGTGAAACCAAACCACTTTGGTGTTAAAGGTCTTCTTGTATTTTCACTGTGTAACTTTATTTTTCATGACTTAAACATCTGTATAGCAATATTATTACCGGGTTGATCCATCACCACATGTGAGATAGACTGTTGAATGTTAACAGTCTTGTAAAATTACTTACACAGTTTGACTGTATATTGGATGAGTATGCAATCATTCCTCTTATGTGCATAGTGGGTATTTTGAAATATTTGGAAAAGTAGGTTTGAATTTAATTTTAACTCAAATCATATAATTATTTATGTTGTACAAAATCTATGTCCAATACATCAAATATGCACAAAAATATAATATTTAAATCAGTTATATATGAAGCAATGACTGGGCAAATATGTAGGGCAACAAATACGATTGTAGCATTAATGAAGAAAAAATTGAGATTTTATGGTGTTATTTTAAAACTACTAATTTTTTTATGTCAGTAACCACAGACAAGTTTTGGTATTTCTCATTGCACTCCCCATGAATGAGTTTAGCAATCTATTCATACAATTGTTTAATTCAATTAATTGCTATGAATTATATGATAATACATCAGTATTTTTTTTCATTTCCTGAGACTATTAATGTGTTCAAAGGTGTGTACTCAATAAGAAACATAAAAATAATTTATTTGAATCCTGGCTGAGCATAGCAATGATAAAATTTCATTTCATGTTCCATCTATTCCAAGAATGAACATCTCGATTTTATAATCCCAATGATTATATAAAATTTAAGTTTTGAACATTTAAATTTTTTTTTAGATGATGTGAATGAATATATATAAGTACACACTTGAGTAACATTATAAGGTTTTACTGAGCAGTTTAAAGTTTTATTACTCTCTTTGAAAAATAATCAATCAAAAAAGATTTGGAAAAATATACTTCAAAAAATAAATTTTCAAAATATTGCAGGAATTTCTTTGATATTTCTGGAATTCTGTATTTCCTGTATTTAACTTGAAAATGTCAAAAGAAATTATTTTGAGATTATTATATCATCTTTCTTTTTTATATCTACAAAGTCTTTTTACTGATTTTGTACAAAATTTGTGAATAGTTTCAGTTTTAAATATTTATTTATTATTAAATACATATTTCTTAAATAATCTGATAAATTGTTTTATTTTGTATATGAATATGATTATCAGAATTTGTTTACCAATTTACAGGAATAATTGACAAAGAAATATTTTTTAAGATTTGGTTTCCCAAGTTATACTATAGAGGTCTAACTACTATAAGTAATAATGGAAAAAAAAGGAAAAAATGTATTTTGGTTCAGCATGGTCACTGTATAAATTTTCTGTGCTTGTTATCAGGTGGTAAAATTTAAAGAAAAACTATTTCACAGGAATAATTTTTCTCTGCTTTTCAATGATTGAATAATATTTTTACTAGTTGTTAAGAAAAACAATATATTTTTCCGTATTTATCCCATATAGTTTAATGTATTTGTCTTGTGCAGGGAATTTTTAATTTCCTTACAGAGACTGAAAAGGAGTGGAGGGAGAAAGAGATAGGGGGAGAGAGACAGAGGATGATGCAAAGAAGTTTGTCAGATATCCTCTTTGATTTCTAATTAAATGAATTTATCATCTCCAATAAAAATTATGTTGGAGTGAAAGCAAATCTTAGTTTCTTGATTGAACACCTTAAAATAATTTTCTGTAGGAAAATATTGAACTGAAAGTACTGAACTCTGAAATGTGGACTTATTCTGCACTGCCCAAATGTCCTTTAAATTGTATGAAACAATTTAACTACTTGAGAGAGTTCAAAAATAATTTTATAATTTTTATTACTTTTTTCCTGAGCTGTTATTTCCTCAACTCTACAGAAAATATCATTAAAATAAAAAATAAATAAAATCAAATATTTTAAAAAACACCCAAAACAAAATACCCCACAGCAAAAAAGCCCAACCCAACAAAAAATGTAAAATAAAAGGTCACCAGGAATTATGGTAAAATTTAAGAGTTTAGGTTTTATGTCCTGCTTTTGGAAGGGTTAGAGTTGTTTGCCCTTTATTATTATGGCATACTGTTATAATTGCTTTTTTGTTTTAACTTGAAGTGACTTTAGACAAGAGAATTGCTACAAATTTCTTTTAGTGTCAGAGGTAGAGAAAAAGTAGGTAGGTGGAGACTGGAATTTCAAAATGGTGTTTAATATGAATCTTCTCTCAATGAAATGCAATAAGTATACATGAACATGTGATACAAACAGGAACAAGGAAAGCTTAATAGTTTTTTAAGTTTTCTATCTCTTAGAGGATCTTCATTCTATAAAATGTCACTTTCTTGATTTATATAATAAAGACAATGTGTTTTGTTTTGCGTATATATAGATTCCATGTATTTTTCAATGTTTTTAGAAATTAACTGAAAAAAACTTATATTTTATTTACCCTTAAAACAAAAATACTTGGTTGCACCATTTATTCTATGTTATATGAATTAGACTATTTTTTTATATAATTTTTAATGAGTTGCTGATGGATTTAGTATTGTCAGTTTCCTTCTCCAAAAGAAAAACTACATTTTTTATTGAAGATAATCTGGTTTTGTTTTGGACAAACAAAACAAAACTCCTCAACCTTTGTTCCAGTTAATTTAGTTTCTTTTACCATCATACCTCTTGGAGTACTTCAGTTATCATTCGTTTCAATTTAATGAATATCTGAACATGAATAAAATAGGAAGAGCCAGTCCACTTTCAAAGAAAAGTATATAGATATAGATACATTTTTTTGTCATATTTTCCTCTTTCTCTACAGTTTGGAATTAATGCCAGGTGAAAAGTTCCTATTTTAATTCTATTGATGTTATTGCTAGGTACTAATAGAAGGTAACTTGAGAACTTGCTCGAACACAGTCATGGGCAAAATGGACATAGGCAACTCATTGGGAGCAGCAGTAGAACTGTATGAGAAGCAGTTTTTATATTTACCTTCTAAGCATGAAGCAATCAGAGGTTGACATCTTACAGCAGAAGTTATGAGAATTGGTTCCTCTCTAAGAGCAGAATGGAGGTAACAGGCATAAACACTGGAGGGAATGTATTTTTGAGGTACTGAGTGCTTGATCAAACAAACGGACAACTCCAAAAACACACCTGGGAGAGTATCTTGAAAAACTTACTGGGATATTTGAATGCACAGTACAACTATGTATCATTATTACTTGGTACCTGGTGTTTTAGGCACTCCTCTCATTCTGCAAACAAATAAACTGCCAGAGGCCCTGATAATAATTCAGATAAGATTGAGAATTTAACCTAATAATAAAACTCTGTTAAGGAGATATTAATCACTTGATTAAATATTTTTCTAGTCTACTAAACAATCAAAATTAGGCATTTGGAATTATAGTGTTAATGGTCATTAGTATAAAATATATAACTATATTATGTTAATTTTGGTAGAACTATGATCACTCATACTATATGAATGAAATACAGAATTTTGCACAGAAGATTATTTAAACTTCTTTAAAAGGCATAAAATTATCTCAACTGAATGGATATGGTCATTATGAAATAAATCCTGACACTGAGATACTACAAAGGAAAGGCAGATCAAAACTTTACTGTGTATAGTACATCACAAAATTCAGAGCTGCATACTTTTCTAAGGTTAAAATCTCATCAGTTCCAGGTTGTAAATCTATACATGTTAAAATAAATACTTCTATGTAATAAAAAGATATCTTTACTACATATCTCTGAATGATGAGAGTATAGAATTGACCACCTTATGGAGTACTACAGAGTCCACAGATATCCCTAATCCATGCCTCGATGTATATATATTTTTCTAACATAATAAATACAATGTAACAAAATTATATAATTTAAAAATCTATTTTCAAAAATGGAAACATGTATTGAACATATGAATAAAAAAAACACCCTAAATCAATGAATGTAATGAACTTTACAAACTTTTTTATATATTGACTAAACTCTGTCATAAAATCATACCAGTTGTTTTGGTGCAATGTCTTGAATGATTCTTTCGAAAGAATGACTGAATTCAGACTGAATTAGTCATGGCTGAAGCATTCAGTAAAACACTCCCCCAAAGAAAGACCTTGATTACATCCTCCCAGCACTACCTGACTAATGAGAGCTGGAAAACAAGTAAAAGACTTTGCTTTGCCACCACTGCAAACACTACAGTTAAACCACATTAAACAGCAGGTCCATGTAGGTTTAAATCTTCTTTATTACAAGATTTAAAAAGTAGATATTTGGGGAAAAATCATAGAATCATTTAGATTGAAAAAGACCTCTAAGATCATCGAGTCCAACTGTAAACCAAGCACTGTCAGGACCTCCACTAAACCATGTCCCTAAGCACCACATCTACATGGTTTAGGACAAATATGTGGTGTTAGTCCTCAGAACATTCTCCAAGGTCAGACAGCTTTTGTCTCAAGAACTTCTTAAAATTATTTCTATGTAATTAATAATATTCCTTGAACTGTTTCTCTATGAACTTTTCTACTTCTTTTTTGAAAACAAGGTGTTTTTTTCTTGTCAATATCCTGTAGTAAGAGCTACCTCTTGGAAAGGGATCAATTCTCTCTATCTGTTTTAAAATGTGCAGTTGGAAGGGTTCATTTGAACGACCATAATTTTTGTAAAGAGAGTTTAGTTGTACCACACATCCTTCAACCATTTTTTTCTCTGTGAAACTTCTTGAGTCCTTTTGAATAAATGGTTTCATGGTTTAGCATTAATTTCCATCTTCTGTTGTATCATATTTCAGTTCTCATATCTTCTGTAAAATAACACTAAATAAGACCTGAGATTAGTTCAGTTGGTTGCAGCATGGTGCTAATAACACCAAGATGGTTGCTTTGATCCCTGTATTGGTCATTCATTTAAGAGTTGGACTCAATGATCCTTATGAGTCCCTTCGAGCTCAGAACATTCTGCATCTCTGCTTCTGTGAAATCTGGCATCCAGTCCACATACATTGCTTCTCAATTTTCTTTACATTTTAAATATATTCTAAAATACATATCTGACTTCCACTCCTCAGTGAAGGTGGTCCCCAGAAAAAGATTCAGTCAAGATCAAACATTTGTTTTGGTTTTAGACCAAAATTCAAATTTCAACTTCTTTTCTGTAACATTTACCAAGAAAATTAATTTCAATATTTACATAATTGAAATACTATATTACATAAACTACTTGTAGATATTCCATACAGGCTAGTATATTTAAACTTGACAAGCATTATAAGAGTTAAAAGAATGAATATGATATATCATATGAATATGATATATTATATGATAACATTCTAACATTTGGTGAAATATTTTTATCCACTTAGTACTTAAGTCAGTCATATGACTAAGTTAAATACACGAATTTGAAGACATCAATCACTAAAATGACTACATTATAGATAAGGACAAAAAAGGAGAGAACAGAAAGATGATAAATGCTTTTAATTAGTCACATTTAAAATCACTTTTCTCGATGAGGAAAGATGTGCTCTTGATGGTAACTTTTTTCAAAATGTTTCTTTTGAAATTCAAGTGGTCATTGGAAAATAAAAATGTCTGAATGCTTTGAAAATGAACAGTGATACTACTGCAAAACAACCAATACACTGGTTATTGGCAGTCCTAAATAAACTCTTACTCTCTGGAACTTCACTTACTTTGCATTAGAGTTTTGGGGGGGAAATAAAATTACTTTTTAAAATATTTCACTTTTTTTTCCATCATGCACCTTTTTCTTTGTTTTTCATAAAGGCAAACATTTGAAAAATGACAGTAAGCCAATCAAACCTGAATCGTTTCCTGTTATATATTCATGATTCAGTGGAACTTAAAATTATATTTGTATGAAATTCTTCTCCCGTGATGTTGCTGAAAATTGTTTAGTCTAATGTACATACATATTCATGCTGAAATGCTGTATTCCTGTTGTCCTTTGTGGGGTTTTTGTTTGGGTTTGTTTTTTTTATTACTCAAGCATTGGTTCTTCAAGAAACTTCTTGTACAAGACTGTTGGAGAATTGTGAAAGGTTTTTTTGCTGAATCTGTTTAAAGCTTCTTCAGGATGACTACCTGTGATTTTTACGTTATAATTATTGATTAGAAACAAAATCAATACAGTTTGGCAAAGTGCTTCCACAGAGTTGAGTTTTGGAATGTTTTACTTACAATTCACTCTACTTCAACCTTGGACTTGAGACACGTCACATTTTGATGAGGACGCAGGTGGCTTCTTGGATGTTGTGTTCTCTATTTGTTCAAGAGAACTGAACTGAAAAGAAGAATAAACTTAGTTTTGAAGGGTTCATGGGTTTTAGGGGGGTTATTTGTCAAATTAAAAGATTACTTTTAAAATAAAACTGTATATTAGCCACAAGTAAAAATTTCACAAACCTGTTCAATGTTCATATCTTAATAACAATGTATTACTCAGTGTGACTGGGCAACCTCCTCACCCTTCTGTATAACATGAACCAAAGGAAAAAGCATAAGTTTCTTACCCTATGACCTTAAATGGGAATTTTTGTTACATTTTTATTCTTACAAAATACTGAAAAAGCAGAAGTTTAACATCTTATTTTGGTTTCTAAACCAATAATCACTTTTTACTTCAATATAATTCTAACATTATTTTTTTTTCCTAAATTTCAGCATTGAATAACACTAGCAATATTCAGTTTAAGATGTCCTTTGTGAATTTCCCTATTAGTATATGGGGTTTCCCTACAGCCATGAAAGATAAGATAGAACCCTGATCCAACATTCATGAAAATAGTGTTCCGGAGTTTTACTCTGAATTTACATGCAAAGGGAGCATCATAAACAGCACAGGCTTCCCCTTACTACCCTTTCCCTTCCATGTCTGTATATAGGCATACATACAAATACAGTTTTGCATATAAGCGAATCACAAAATTACAGAAACTTCTTCATTCTTAGTATGTACAATAAACAGTAGCAACATTCGCAGCCTTGAATCACGGTCAAGATCTACACTTGTAGACCATTTTGGATTAGGATGAAACCTTTTATCCAAAACACTCAAACTGATCAAGATCTTAATTCCCACCCTTTATGCACACCGATAATAGGAAATGGGAAAACCTGAGGGTTTTTTCACTCTCCTGTAGATTGGACAGTTATTATTCTGAGGAGAAACACATAAGAATCAAAACTATAAATACAGTGAAATACAGTTATTTTAAAATAATTAGAGACAGTGACCTCAGTATAATATTTGAGGAAGATATCTGATACAAGAATGCTTTTTAATGTAGCAGAGAAAGCATAAGTAAAAAAACAGTGTTGGCAGCTGAAGCAGAAGAAAATTAAATAAAACAGAATGAACTACAATAGTTGTAGATTTTTTAGTCGGAAAATTAGCCATTACAGCAGATTGTGAGGAAACATGACATAAGCTCTATGTCCAGTAGATATATTCTATTTCAAATAAAATCACGTTACATTGACTGCAGAAAAGCTGTCTGTTATTAGAAAAATCAAATTAAGGTTTTTATTACCCTATCCTATTCACCATAAAATGTATGAAATCTCATCAGTTATATCTAGAGAAACTTGGTAAAAGATACAACCAAGTCCTAATATATGCTACCTGCATTTATAAAGTTGTTTTAAACTTTACTGAATTATATTTTAAATAAAAAAATAATTTGTCATTTTTATATTATCTTGATAGCCCTGAATCCTTTTTTTATTTTTGCTGCTAATCTATTATTTTTTACATGTGTACACCTCACATAAAAGAGTATAACCCATAATTTTGCAATGAAGTTAACAGCCAAAGCTTAAATAGATTGTAAGTTATTCATTACTAGTGCCTTCCTTTTCATGTCTACTTAAGGTTTGGATTCTTCTCAGGAGTTAATTAGAAAGTACTCCACTGTAATAAGCAGATTTATATAAGCCTGAGAGGAAGAGATGTTTCTAAACAGGCATGTTTCAGGTATTGCTCTTTATGAAGTACTTAGATAATATGTTCTCCCTATGTATACTAAATCTATTTGATGTGTTCTGGAGAGCAATCACACAGAAAAATTGAATTTAGATGTCTTGAAATTTTGCATAAATATGTAACTTTATAATGCTGCTCAGAAACATTAGGTTATTTGCCAAGTAAACCACAAACATTCCATTAATGTCAGGCTGACCCAGCTTCATAGGCTGGAAAAACTGCTCCAAAAAACACCCCTGGTACTATAAATAACTCATTAATAAATCTTATAAAATAAGTCTGTAGCATTAGACTTTAGTCACAAGGTCGTTTGGCTTAATGGAAATGAGTAATCACATTTTGGTAATTGCTGAATTTGCATGAAATTTGGATATTGCAAATAAAATTGTACAACAAGCATATGTGAGGTTAGGATCCATTAGATGCTAAGTAAGACTTCTATGATTTGAAAAAACAGCATATACACAGTTAAGCATTGAATACATCAAAGCAAACATACACTAAATCCCTCATTGTTTGTAGCCAATATGCCTACTAAATAGATCTTTTGTTGAATATATTAAAACACCTGTAGATCTTTGATAAAAAAAGCTAATAGAATACAGATAAAATGTTAGCTTTATGGAGAACTTGCATATATGAGGAAAGAAGTGACCTTCTGGACCTTTGTATATCAGAGCCTGAAGTGATGTGTTCTTTACCACACAGGAACAAAAAGGTTGAAAATTATTCCTCTTTTTTATATTGTGCTATAACTCCTCAGTAACATTTTTCTGGCTAAATATAAAAGATGGGCATATTTATCTGTACTAAAACAGAGTAATAGTCTCATAGACTGTTCAATTTCTGTTACCACAAATGGAATTCAAAATAGGTTTATAGAATAGGGCTATGTTGTTGTAGTGGCTGCATTAAGGACAATAATATAAAAAAGGTAAATAAATTGGATTTAGTTTTGTCAAATATCAAAACTATCAATAAGAATGTGTTTAACAAAACCCCATTACTACATAAGCATCATTTCATTACGGAAATGCACGTGAATTATGTCTCGCTGAAACATCAAGATGCAACATTTATGCATTTGACAAATTATGATCAATTTCCTTCTGGCTTCAGTGAAGAAAAATATTAAAAAAGGGATGAAGGTAGTTTCATCTGCTCTAACCCTGGAATTATTTAGATGAGGAAGTCCTCATTTAAGACACTAATTAAAACTTTTTTTTAATAGAGAAAAATAAAGAAACAGAAAAGTGGATTACTCTAAGGCATGTTTTATTTGTTCTATTTTAGTAGTTACTTTTGAAGGAGATAAACTGCATCCTAGAATTTCCTGTTCCTCTTTACTAACTGTAAGAGGAGGCTACATATAAAAATCACATACAATCTCCATACAGTAGGTGTTTAAGCAAAATGAGTTCTACCATCAGGTATACTAGAAGAGTTTACTCTGGGAGTATTCTTCTGACTATAAAGAGATGCTTAACTTGTTTCTACCTTGACTTGAACGTGTGAAAGAATATAATTCCCCTTAATTCCTATTTCAGATGTTGTGAATGAAAATAAAACCAGGATATTACATGATTCTCTGGAAACAGGGTGGGCTATGGAAAAAGGTAAGGAAAGGCGCTAAATCTTATTATGCAGAGTAGAATGGAGCAGGTCTGAAAGAGCTATGAAAACATTTGCTGATGTGCCCCTCTGAAACAAAGGACACTGAAATAGGGAAAGTGATTGTGAAGTTGCCACAGTCTTACTGAACTTCTGGCTGAATTAAGGTGCCTTCAAACCAAGCAAGGGAAAAAAAAAATCTAATCCCTAGGCAGACTCAAAGTGCGGTGCTTTCTCACATATTTTAAAAATCAGAAATGTCAGGATGAAACCAATGTTACAGGAAAGTATTTCTTTAATGGTCAGTAACTTTGATCACTGATTCTATGAACCACTAGGAGTGAATAATATATGTATAGACACTGGTTATCCTGTGCAATACAACATAATCCCATTTTAAAAAAGTACTTTGAAATCAAATTAATCCAAACCCAGCAAATGAACAATTCAAAGGGTAGGATGAGGGGACTCAAAATTAACAATACTGTAAAGTCACAAAACCTTTACCTCTCTTGACTCAGCTAACTCTTTCAGGCACATGGTATGATTATTGAGGCTGTGTTGTGCAGGGCTAGGAGTTGGACTTTGATGATCCATGTGAGTCCCTTCCAACTCTGAATATTCTATGAATCTCTGTTTTAAGTATTTGCCAAGATTGATCTAGCATCTCTCTGCAGTGAAGTTTCTTCCATTTGTGAGTCTTTAATTTATATATTGCGTGATAAAGAGAAATATTCTGTCATCTTTAATTCAAATGGAAATTTGTGTAAATATCAGTATCCAAACAATAATAATAAAAAAAATCCAATATCTGTCTTCTGGCATGATCAAAAAACTGATTGTAACTGATCCAAAAACTTGTCTAAGAATATTTATGGAACAAATATCCAGTTTCAGTTCAATGCTGTGTTCCCATGTCTGTTGTTTAAATGCAATGGTTTAAAATTGATACAGATTGAACTCAGAATTAAATGAAAAGTATGCCTCTATGCTCTCCTTACTTAGTTTTTCTTTCCTCTCAATGGGCAATAATGAGGGAACTGATATGCTTTTTGCCTAGGGCATTATAATTTGTGTTTTGTTTAGAACAAGTCTGTGTACTATTGCTTTAAAATACATGTTAAACTTTAAAGTAAACAGTGATTTTTTGAAAACGAGACAGTATTTTTTTCAGACTCTCTCTCTCTTTGCTTCTTCCCCATCACCTAAACTGTAAATGATGCCAGTCAGGATAACGCAACACTACAAAAACAAGAATTCAAGCCACGCTTTTGCAAACGTCTTTTGACATCATGAGAATATGAAATGAAATCAAAGGTAAAAATAAATGTTGCATTCCAAGCACTGGACTGGAGGCAGCTAGTTGCATTACTGAGGTGACACTAAAGGTCCCTGTGGGAAGGTGTTCAGTGATGAGCAATAAAGCAGCCTTTCTAAGCTAATTCCCAGAGCAACAGTGTCCTGACACTGCCCAACAGCAAAGGCAAAGAAGGGGATAAAAGGGAGCATCAGGATATTCTTACTGTGCCATAGAAATGGAAGGGCATTTTAATAGAAGTTGTAAGTGAAATCATGACAATAATAATTTTTTTATTCCTGTTTTTATACCTGTTTTAAGGGAAGTGGTAATAGAAACCACACATCATGCAAAAACTGGAATTATAGGGACATGTCAATTTGGCAGTATCATTCCGAGTGATATTTGCTGTCCTGCTCTTGAAGACTCACAAAAGAATAGAGGTGACTTATTAAGTGTGGATGTCTACCTCTTATTTAAGTACTAATTTCTTTTGGTTTGTCCCATCTCAGTTGTGCATGCCAAATGTTTTGATCTATAGTCTCTTAATATGGCACTCCTTCAGTCAATTACAATTAAGTGTTTCTTACTAATTTTTTTTTCAATAAGACTTAATCATTTTCAAGGAAGATTTAAGTATCTATCTTCCTTTCAGGAAAATAAATCTATTTTCCTGATGTTCAGTTAAATTAAAGCATTGTGGTTTAAATTAAAAAAAAAGTGTAATACAATTTGCATGCTAATCTGAGATTGAATGGAGAACAACCTTTTTTAAGGATGAAATAACCTGTTTTAAAAATTAGTTAATGCGAGATTGTGAACCCCTTCTCTTTAGTGTCTGCATTGGGTCTGTGTGGCCAGGTTTTGGTAGCGGGAAAGCTACAGGAGTGTCTTCTGTGAGAAGCTGCTGAAAGCTCCCCCGATGTCTGGCAGAGCCAATGCAAGTTGGTTCCAGAACAGATCCACCATTGGCCAAAGCCAAGCCAATCAGGAAGGATAATAATGCCTCTGTGATAACATATTTAAGAAGGAAAAAAAAGTTTTTGTGCAGATATAATTGCAACCAGAGAAGAGCAGATTGAGAATGTGTGAACAAGTCTACGGACACCAAGGTCAGTGGAGAAGAAGGGTGAGAAGGTGCTCCAGGTGTCGGAGCTGAGGTTCCCCTGCAGCCCATGGAGGTCAACAGAGGTGCAAAAATCCATCTATAGCCTGTGGAGCAGCCCATGCCAGGGCAGGTAGATGCCCAAAGGAGGCTGTACCTGTGGGGAAGACTGTGCTGGAGCAGACTGATGGCAGGGACAGGTAGACCCATGGAGAGAGGAACCCACACTGGAGTAGGCTTCTTGGTAGGACTTGTGAATGTGTGGGCAACCCACACTGCAGCACCCAGTGCCTGAAGGACTGCACCCCATGGAAAAGTGACCCTACATTGGAGCAGTTCATGCTCATGAGATGGACTCATGTTGAAATTTGTGGAAGATTGTCTCACATAGAAGGCACTGCACACTAGATCAGGGGAAAGACTTCTCTCCCTGAGCAGTGGCAGAAACAACTCCCATTCCCTTTCTGCCTGAGCTGCTGGGGGGGAGAAGAGGTAGATACCGGGAAGGTGTTTTTAAGATTTGTTTTACTTCTCATTATCCTGCTTGGATTTTGATTAGTAATAAATTCAGCTAATTTCCCCTATTTGGGTCTGGTTGTCCTGTGACAGTATTCAGTGAGTGATCTTTCCCTGTTCTTATCTCAACTTATCAACCTTTGCTATATTTTCTTTCCCCTGTCCAGCTGAGAAGGGAAGTGATAGAGTGGCTTTGGTGGGTGTTTGGCATCCAGTCAGGGTCAACCCACCACAGTGTCATATTCTTTAAGTCTGAATGTGTGCCAGTGTACATGAAGAACTCTTAATGTAAAAATAAATAAATAAATAAATTATAAACACAAAAGGAGTTGAAAAGAAAGAAACCTTTGAACTACCAAATCCAAGATTGGCTCTTAACAGGCATCTTCTTTTATACAGATCTTCTTATATACCATTTGGATAACATGCTAATTGTTTTTATATATTATTTTTAATTTTATTTACGGTGAAAAACTACTCCAGAGCCTCACTAGTGTGGTGGTTAGAGTTCTCTGATTTTCCAGATTCCTAAACTTAGACTGATCTCACAGTGACCCTGTCTTCTGTAGCCAAAAAAAAAAAAAAAAAAAAAAAAAAAAAAAAAAAACTTTTACCCAGACCTGTTTCCTTCCTTTGAAGTGTTTATACAACCTAAAAGCTCATATTAGCTTGCAGCCTACCTTGCTCAGCTTCCTTTTTTTTGCAAGAAAAGTTGTCCATTCCCTGATCAGCCTTGTACCTCTTTATACTTCTTCAAACTTCAACTGAATAGGAGGCAGAATTTTATTTTTCACCTTCTGATAAACATTTTTTTTGCCTACAGTTTTAGAATAGGAATTGTATATAAGATAGATTTTTTTTGTATATTATGATGTTGCAAATGCACTTTGAGGACCTTGTTCAGCAAAGTATGAATAATTTTGTTTTGTGTAATGAGTGTACACCTTTCAGTTCAGGGATAATTTGTGCAATTATTACTATCTTGAAAGCAATAAAGTAATTCCAGTCAGTTAGGTTCAGATGAATATATCTTTAAATACAGTTGTATAAAAAAGAGCTTGGAAAATTGTTTTGTTTTAGAATTAGGGTCATGCTGTCAGTTTCCTATAAATGTAAGGGTTTTCAGATTCCTCAAGAACTGTTCTAAAACTGTAAATGTTTCCAATTTACACTTATCTAAGACTAAAAGGTTTTCTATTTAGAATTAAGTTTGAGGAAGGATCATGCCTTGAACATGAATGAAAATAGTATAAAAGAAAATAAAAAAAATATGTTTATATGAATTAAAACTTAATGGTAAAGTGTAAAAGAAGAATAAGAGATAAAAGGTATTCTTTTTTATATCAATGTGTCAAAAGGCAGATATGAAGAACTGTGGTAGGTAAGTCTTCATCAACAGCCAAACTCCCACGAAGCTGTTCATTTGCTCTTCCTTCTCAGAGAGACTCAGGGATAAAACAGTACGAAAAGGGTTGTGGGTCAATACAGAGACATTTTGCCATGCATTCCTCCACAAGCTCCAGGAGAATCTCTGCTCTGGCACTTGAAGCACCTCCTCCCCTTCTTTCTTCTCTCACCTTTGTTCTCACAAGGCTGTTTATCACATTTTTAACTCATTCCTCACTGCCATGGAGCATTTTTCCCTTTCTTAAATACATTTTCCCCAAGGCACCACCATCTTGGCTGAACAGCTCAGCTGTGTCCTGTGGTGGGTCTACTAGAGCCGGCTGGAATGGGTCGTGTCCATACAGGCACATCTGGGCAACTGCTACAAGAATTCATACTAGATTTTTTCCTTAGAAATTAAGTTTCTAGCACTAAATATAGCTACCAATAAAGAAGACTTCCTTTTCAGAAGTACAACATGGTATATTGTAAAATGGCTTAAAATACTTGATTCAAGATATATATTGCTAAAATAATCAAATAGTTCTGATTGTTTTTCACCAAATGATTGATGCTCAACAACACTTTAAAGTTCTATTGTAAACTTGTCTTAAAACTGCCATATACTTACAGAATGAACTCAAAGTATAAATTTAAGTGGGATGTACTCAGAAATCAATGGATTTGATCACTCCTTCCTACATAGAAACCCACAGAAGAAGTTCAGATAATAGAAGAGGAAACTTTATGAATGTGCTTGAAAAAGTCTGCAGTTTTAGCCCACGGGTCTGTCTCTTTGTGTTTTCTGGATCTTTTTCTGATTTATAGCCATATATTTACTGGAAAATACATGCAGTCACTTGAAGAAGGTAAAGTTATGTGCTCTTGGACTGAGCACATAAAATTGAAATTACAAATTTGACAGAAATTCAGAGTGTATTGCAGTCCTGCCCATTAAGATACCATTGCACTGAAATTTTACTGTCTTCCCGAAACATTAGGTGCCTGATCACCAAAGAAGTAATCAAAATGAGTGCAATGTCTCTGAGAACTGACAGAGAATAATACAATCTGCTTAATTTAAGCAATAGTTTGAGTCCTTGTATTACCTTAAATGGACTAACCCTTCTTTCTAGCATTATTCTTTCAGTTATAATAAAACAAAAAAACCATTTAGCCATGGAGAGATCTTCAACACTTCTCAACTGAATTTACCTCCTAACAATTTTGATGTGTTAACCTTTCCCAACCATTTTACTAGCCGATCAAGTGGCTCTTCTCTGGAAATGAGTGATGAGTAGCAGAAGGAAAAGTCTGCTTTAAAGTTTTTAATTTGTCAGGAAGAGAAAGACTAATCAACTCCCTCTGCACATCTGTGGAATGTCATAAGCATCATACCCAGGATATTTCTATTGACTATAAAGAAAATGAATATTAAATGAGGTGCCTTTATCCACTTTGCATTTGGTCTGGCTCATGTCTGTCATAAAATGATGCATACTAATATGCTTTTCTCATAAATGAGTACCGATTTCTGGGAGTTGGAAGATGAGCATAGAAAAGGTTAAACCCACATTTGCGGAGAGTATGTCTAAATAAAAATTGGACAAAACTAATGTCAACTTTTCTCTTGAGAGTATATAGCCAGATATATCAGAACTACAGAATGAAATGAGGAGCTAACAACAGGAAATCTGTCTAAAGAGCAAAAGGAGCAAATCTTAGGTTTTGGCCATAGCTGCATTTGGTTATTGCTAGATTTAAAATGAAATCTGAGACAAAAGAGCAGGATCTCGCAGCTCCACAGATTACCTTATGGACGGATTTAATCTCTGACTGACCAGTTTGCTTTCTTGACTGACATAGTCAGTTCCAACTGAAAACTGAAAGGTAAAAAAGTTTCTATGCAAGGCATTTCATGGCATGACAGGCAAAACTCTTTTGCCTGTGGGGACATGATTTCAAATCTGTATAGACTTGGATATAATTCTTTGAGTTTGCAAGTGCAAACTGTTTGGAGTTCAGATTGTAAGATTTCTGTTTCAGAGACCAATGCTCTGGAAATTGTAAATGCTCTAGAAATTTTGTCAGTGCATGGACACTCCTCTCTCATGTTTTGCCTCTCTTATCAGTTTCTTCTTAGACAGAAATGGAACACACTGAATAAAGAAAGCGTACTATTGGCAATTTGTTCTCTATAAACTCAATGAAAGAGATTCAGCTAATGAGATGACCAGCTGATGGGGACTGCCTTTCTTCTATAGACAGTGGACTAAAATATCTAATATAAGTGCATGTGATACCTAACTGCCTACCTTCTTTATTTTAGAAAATTTTGATTTCTTTCAGAAAAAAATGCTTGCAATTAATATCCTAAATAGTTTTTATAAATTTAAAGTGATGGCCTGAATTCCAAAAATGCTAACCAATTAATTGTAAGGTTTTAGTAGCTGAAAATCTTGTTTTGTTATACACAGACAGAGGAACACACATGTAAATGTGGATATCCTTCTAGTTCACATCTCAGAGAGATAGGATTATAAAACTCCCTTTGGGAAAAAAAAACCAAAGAAGTTCATAGCAAACTTCATTTACTCAAAATACAGTTTAGCTTCTCTAGCATGCCTGGATTGTATTCTGCTATGTAATCAAACATATTTATTCATATTTTATTTGTCACAGAATTACAGAACCATCAAGTTTGGAAGAGATCTTCAAGATCATCTAGTCCAACTTCTGACCTCACACCATCATAACAACCCCTATACCATATTCCCAAATGTCACATCCAGACATCTTCCAGAGACTCCACCACCTCACTGGGAATCTTATTCTGAAGCCTAACTACTCTTTGAGTGAAAATTTGTTTTCTAATATTTAACCTGAACCTCCTCTGGTGCAATTTAAGGTCATTTCCTCTCATCTTTTCACTTGAGACATGGCAGAAGAAGCTGACCTGCACCTGGCTACAACATCCTTTCAGGTAGCTGTAGATAGAATGAGGTTTCCCCCAGCTACCTCAGCTGCTCCTCACAGGACTTGTGCTCCAAACCCTTCACCAACTTCGTTGCCCTTCTCTGGATGTGCTCCAGCACCTCAATGTCTTTCTTGACATGGGGGGCCCAGAACTGGACACAAGGTGTGGCCTAACCAGTGCCGATTACAGAGGGACAATCACTTCCCTTGCCCTGCTGACCACACTATTCTTGATGGAGACCATTGGGCCACTTGGGCACACTTCTGGCACATGTTCAACTTCCCGTTGACCAGCACCCCCAGGTCCCTCTCTGCTGAGCAGCTTTCAAGCGACTTTGTCTGTAGGGCTGGATGGGGTTGTTGTGGCCAAAGTGCAGTACCTGGCCTTTTGCCCTACTGAACTTCATGCTGTTGTTCTCAACCCATCCAGATTCCTCTGCGGAACCTTCCTACCCTCCAGCAGATCAAAACTTCCACTGAAGTTGGTGTGATCTGCAAACTGACAGAGGATGCACTCAATCCTCTTGTCCAAATAATCAATAAAGATGTTACACAGGACCAGCCCTAATATTGGGCCTTGGGGACACCACTAGTGACTGGTCACCAACTGGATTTAGTTCCATTCACTGCCACTCTCTGGACCTGGACATCCAGCCAGTTTTTCACCAAGGAAAGAGTGCACACCTATCCAAACCATGAGAAGCCAGTTTCTCTGGAAGAATCTTGTGAGTGATGGTGTCAAATGCTTTGCTGAAGTCTAGATAGACAACATGCAACCTTCCCCTCATCTACTGAGCAGATCTTCTGGTCATAGAGGAACCTTGTCAGGTTGGTCAAACCTTTCCTAAGGACCTACCTTTCCTAAACTCATACTGGTTGGGCCTGATCCCCTGGTTGTCTTGCATGTACCATGTGATTTGCCATGGAAGATCTGCTCCATGACCTTCCTCGGCATCGAGGTCAGTCTGACAGTCCTGTAGTTCCCCAGATCAGCCTTCCAACCCTTCTTGTAGACAGGTGCTACATTTGTTAATTTCCAGTCAACTGGGACTTCTCCAGTTAACCACGACTACTGGTAGATGATTGAAAGCGGTTTTGTGAGCTCTTTTGTCAACACCCTCATTACTCTTGGGCACATCTCATCCAGGCCCACAGACCTGTGGGTGTCTAATTTGCATAGCAGATCACTAGCCTTTTCCTCACGGATTATGGGAGGTTCATTCAGCACCCTATCACTAACTTTTAGCTGTGGGAACTGGGTATCCTGAGGACCACTGTTTTTTCTATTAAAGCCAGAGGTAAAGAAGGAAATAAGTATCTCAGCCTTTTCCTCTTCTGTTGACACTGTGCTACCCTCTGCATCCAGTAAAGGGTGGAGACTATTCTAATATATTAATATAATGTATTTATATTTAAAATATTAGAATATTTATATAATAAATAGAATCATAGAATATCCTGAGTTGGAAGGTACCCACAACTCTGAAGAAAGTGAACATTGTCTTCTGACAAATATTATGAGTAGAACTTTAAAAAGACAAGTAAGACCAAAGGGATTGTTTCTGAAATCAATGACCTTATGTAAAGAATAGTTTCTCTTTTGGGATCTTTCTTAAGAGGTTTATTATCCAGAGATTTTACATATGTAGATCAAGCTCGAGAAAGAAGACCAGACTCAAGTGAGATATATCAAAGGACTTATCAAAAAAGTTGATAATTTGTTGTTTATTGTACAATAGTTTGTGAAATAATTGTACAATATAAGAAAATGGAAAACATTTTTTGAAAGCTGTTTTCAGCTGTCTCTTGTCATGGGTGCAAAAAAGGGTGTGTGGGATAAAAAGTGACTCACGTACTTGGACTTTAAATTTCTAAACCACGTACTAATCTCTTTTCTATGGAATATGGGTTCCTTGTATTATTTGCATTAAAAATGGCTTCCTTATTTCCATATAATTATTTCTGGTCTTTATCTTTTTCTTTGATATGCCAATAAAGTATTATATGTATGATGTTAAAAATGTTATGCTTCATATTTAGTGGTTTATATATTTCTTTTGAGTTTGAAAATCATCAGGTTGCTCTAGATGCCAGTAGTTTCAATTGCTTTTTACATATTTTATACCACATGTTTAAATTACCTTGGACAATGAAAGGCTGATTCTGTACAATTACCAGAATCATGCATTATTCAAGTGGTAGTTGCTTCCACTTAAACTCACTTAAAATAATAATTTTTACTAAAAGCCTTACTGAGTATACTTGTTGGTGTTACCTGAAATAGCTACCATGATTTCTGTTTTCATAATATTTTAGTTTATATTTCTCAAGTTTGGCATTTTCAGATACCAATCATGTTAAAATGCCCTGGAAATCTGTACATATACTCATGATCACATATGACCTTGACTGCTCAAGATAAATCCTTATTTAAGATTTTATTACTTATGAGTGTAAGCACTATTCCATTTCAGTAGAAATTTCTTAAGGACTTGTTCAAAGTCTAATATTAAAGGAAAGAATCTTCTTCTTGAACTCTAGTTATTTTTTGTTGGATTGTCGTTGAGTACAGATGAGGTGATACACTTTCTAAACAAATACACATGTTCTGGAAGACTTTTATTCATATTTTATTTTCATTTTTTCTAGTTAAATGTCATTGGTTTCTATGATATGTATTGGCATTAGAGGACAGCACAATCTTATGATTATGAAAAAAATCATGAGAATAATTGTGGGTATTGTCAGTATTTGAAAACACATCGTGTCACTGCATTCTAACAGTTCTGATACTGCCATACGGTTCAATGTGGATCCAGACCCTGTTTCAAACAGTTTATATTCTTAGTTTCAGTTCTATCTAGCAAGGCACTTGATACAGCTGTTTAATAATGAGAGAACTGTATGGAAGATCTTGAAATTTTTAAATAATATTTTGGTAGATTTTATTAATTTCTATTAATATGATTTTTTAATGTTTCTCATTGAAAAAACTTTTCTTTATGCAATTTCCATATTTGGTATTGTATATTATCTCTTTCCTTTTTCCAATTTGGTTAATAACAGTGAAAAGGGAAGGAAAGCAAGAGGATGGAAAAAAAAAGGAAAAAATTATTGTAGGAGGCATGTCCCAGGGGCAAGGAAATCAAGGGACATGCGCAGCGACAGACAACCCTATTGGTTAGAATGTCACATGGTATCAGGGTATAAAAGGAAGCACTGAATTTGAAATAAACCTCTTTGTTCACCACCTCAGAAGAGCGTACATCCTTCTTTATCATACAAAGGACCGCCACGCTATAAATTATGATTTACTTTCTCAAATTTTGTCAAAAAAATAGAAAAAGAAAATTCAGATGTAGAGACAAACATCTCTTTGAATGCCAGAAACTGAAGAATTTCTTGTTCAGAAGTATGCTGTCCAAAAAATATGTTTTTCTTGAAGTAAGCATCAAAAGTGTACTGATTCATATTAGACTTCGAAGACTGTGTTCATCAGTTCCACCAGCTAGATATTTTTTTCCAAATACATTGTCAACAATAAGATTGCATGACACTTCATGAAAGATTTGGGTCCTGATTCTCAAAAAGACTATAGCATTCAACACTGAAAATTCTAATATATGGAGATAGGTTTGTAAAGAAGTTCAACTCTCCGCCTATTAAAGGATCCATTGGGAACGGATTCTAGAAAATACTACTTGATGCTGATAAAAAAATATATATAAGAAAGGGGAAAAAAAAAGAAAAAGAGTAAAAAAAAGACCTTGGAAAAGCTACTTGTAATTATAATTGCAAAATTCAGTTCCTTTTTGTGGAATGGAGTTACAACATAACAGAGGCATATTTTTATAACTCCATCAAGAAATGGTTCTTCTATGCTCTAGAATATGTTATTGTACATTTCAGATCAATTTTGGATGCTCAAGATACAAAAAGAACGATTGATGTTCTCATTATCAGTGTGAATGAATTAATAATAGACCAGTTTAAGACCAAGTTGCTACACAGCAGCCAGAGATTTAGCCATGCAGCTACAGGATGATCTTAACATTTACCATAAGCCCTTTTTAATGGCACTTGAGAATTCAATCCAAGTGGCAGAATTTAGTCCCTCAGCGTGATTTTGTAACAGAGAGTGTAAAGAGTCTGTACATCTAGGTATCAAATTTCCCTCAAAATGTATTTTAAATTTTGCTGCAGCAAGCTTGAAGAATGGTACAGTCATTACAAACACTTGTGCCTGGTGTCAGATGAAGGCCAGCAATAGAATGTGTGGTTTCATCTTTGAGAATGAGAAATAAGAGCCAGCATTAGAGCCAGAATTGAACATGTAAGTATGTTATGTCACAAAGTGAAAGAGTTTTATAACTTGAGGTTAACTGGTCAGTCAAATAAGGAGATGGCACATTTGTTTCTTTGTTATGACAAAGAAATATTCACCTTTCTAAGAGAGTGTGAAAGTGAACCGGTATGCATTTCAATTAAGGAGAATGGGTAGGCTATCTCTGAGAAATATAAGAAGAAAACTTGCTTTGGAGAAAAATATTAAATAAATACAGACAAATAGAAGGGCTCTGAATGGGAGACTTTGTCCCTCAGAATGTTGCTGTCTCTGAGATGTAAGGTGCACAAAAAAAGATATTATGAATGGTTTGTTACAGGAAATGTTGCAAAAAACTCTTCCTTTTTAATCTTACTCTAGAAGATTAGCAGTGTTTTTCATTCACTTCTTCACCTAAGCCTCTATTTTGCTGTCATGTGTAGCAAAACATCACAGTGTTTTTTTTTTGTGAATAAATACCTTTATTTATCTATTTATTATTTACTTCAGCCTGTTCCTTGTTAAGGATTACTAGGTTCTTTACAAAATGTGCTGTCTAAGTATAAAATTCCCTGTTACAAGATACTGAAAGTTTTTATGTTTTTTGAGAGAAACTGAACAAGTTCATACAGGAGAAATCCATTGAGGATTACTGAAAAATGAAAACAACTTTTAGGTCAAGGAGTTCTTGTGTTGCAGACACTTGAAGGCTAGGAAAATGTGTGGTGGAAGTATCATAAAAGGTTGCCTGGTTCTCTGTACTCATCTGTTTTTTATTGTAGTGATAGACATGACAATGGATTTTATATTTCCAACTAAGCAGTTCATTTAATCTTTTTGGGGGAGGAGTTACCCAAAATAAACAAGTAGTCCTTATTCAAAGGTTTGACAAATACGGAAACAAAGAAGGAGCCTTTATAATTTTCCAGCTCCATAGGATGGACATATTTCAGGTACTCAAAGTGTAACAGCAAGTGAATCCTCAGAAGCTACACAGTCCAGGTAGACAGTTGATACCCAAGGTATCAGAGAAGTGTTTTCTAGTAATCATTGTAATAAGCAAGGCATATTGTGCAGCAAGGTATTCAGGATCACTGCTGAACCCCCAGAATCCTCAAGAATTTGTTACTTAGGAAGGTGGTCACCTGAATATTGATCCCCTGATTCCCTCAGGAACAATGTGATCTGGTGGAGATCCAGTGGCAGTTTTGTGCTCATCCACTGGTACCCTCTTTCCCCAGTGCATCGGAAAGTGATGCCAGGGTATTCATGGTTCTGTGAGTTCTTAGTCCTGCTATATCCTAGGAATCTTATCTTAAAAGGATGCTTGAGAGTGATTCTGGGTATATAGTGAAGCTTAAACATTCATAAGTTTTCCCCAGTCTTTCCAACAAACTAATATTTTTTCTGGATAATTTATAAAGTAATCTTGTGAAGCAGCTGTATTTTCACCAGATGCAGTCTGAGCTGTATGCTCAGTAATGAAGCCTCACAACTATATTTTCTGCTTATGAAAAATGCTCATATCTGTAGAAAAAGGATTGTTGCTGAGTAAAAGGTATGAAAGCTTCAGTCATATACAAGGTTTATATGACATTAAAACCCCTAAAACCTTGATAGGTCTGATATCTAACCCTGACAGGCCCAAGTGGCTTGAGAAAAAGCTCTCATAGCCAAATTCTTTCATATGAGCAGTTCAATTTCCCTTTTCTAGCTCCAGGGTGACTTTCTTAACCAAGACTTTCATCAGACCTTCGGCTTTATGTGGGCACAGGAATACAACTAAGTGGAGTTTCTTGCAGAACGGAGACATGAAACTTCACTTATCTCAGGAGAAAGGTACTTATATCATAGGAGAATGAAGTGTGAAGCACTGCTGGCGTTCAGCAGATTGGACTCAAAACCTAACAGCTGTATGATCCGTAGAAGTAAATGCCTTTAAAACAATGTTCAACTTAAGACAATGTTCTACCATTTTGTGTTCAAATCTTTAAGACAGCAAGAATAAAATAAAATGACAGAGAAAATAACATTCAAATGCTCATTTGCCATATCATTCCTATCCAAAAGCCCCCAAACTATGAGTCAGGAGCTCAAATTTTAATATTTTAATAATAGTTAGTCTTCTACTACTGTCTGGATATATGAGAACATTACAACTGTGATTAAGCATTATTTATTTTGTAACTATGCCAAAGAGTTCTTGCCTTTGTAAAGTTAATACAAATCATACAGAATGTAGCACATTAAAGTTTTTCTTACTTCTTCTGAGGTCAACACTAGTATTACAAATGAGAATCTTGGGTTAGACCTGTAAATCGTTTTGTTCCTACTCCTGGATTTAAAAAGCAAGAAAAGGAAAATTTGGTACTCTAACGAATGGAATAGAAATTGAGAGAAAACACAGTTTACTTGGTAGTTCTGTAAAAAACACAAACATATAGTTATTAAAAAGACTTAAATAATGTACAGCTTTCCTGTAGACCCCCCTTAGGTACTAGAAGGCTGTTACAAGGTCTCCCTGGAGCCTTCTCTTCTCCAGGCTGAACAGCCTCAACTCATTCAGACCCTCTTCGTAGGACAGGAGTTCTATCCCTTGGATAATCTTCATGGCTCTCCTCTGGACTCAGTCCAGGTCCATCATGTTGGGGCCCCAGAAATGGATGCAGAACTCCATGTGGGGTCTCACCAGATCAGAGTGGAGGGGGAGAACCCCCACCCTTGACCTGCTGGTCACCCTTCTTTTGATGCAGCCCAGGATACTGTTGGCTTTCTGGGCATCAAGCATATGTTACCAAGTCGTGACAAGCTTCCTGTCAACCAGCATCCCCAAGTCTTCTCTCTCAATCCACTTTTTTGCCCAACCTGTACTTGTGCTTGATATTTCCCTGGCCCAGGCGCAGGACCTTGAACTTGGCTTTGTTGAACTTCTTGAGGTTTACACAGACCACCACTCAAACCTGTCAAAGACTCTCTGGGTGGCTTTCCTTCCCTCTAGTGTGTTGACCACACCACACAGCTTGGTGTTGTCAGCACACTTGCTGTGGGTACACTCAATTTCACTGTCCATGTTACCAACAAAGATGTAAAACAGTGTCTGTTCAAATACTGGTGGTCCTAATATGTATAGATTAGTAGATTCCCAAAAGAAACGTCACTGAAATTGTAAATGAGTCCAAAAGCTTCAGAAAACGCAAAATTGGTGCTGACAGTATCTCACAATCATGAACATGAGATATTTCTCATATAATTGTTCAAATTCACCTCCCATTTTCTCCCATTTACTTTTACATCCTAAATAGTTACACTGTTTTTACTTCTGATGTATATAAATGAATTTCAGAACAAACTCCATTGCTGTTTCGTTTGCCATCTCATAATTGTTCCTTAGATTTTTTTGCCCTGCTCTTTCCTGTATGATTTTGCTACTGTGTTTCCCTACAGGGCAACTGTTTATGTCTTCCTTCTCATGTCATTTTTATTTACATCTTTAATTTCTGCTGTTTCTGAAGCTGCTTCTTTGCACAATTTTTTTAGTAGTAAGGGACAGAGAAGCTTGCAACTTCCTTCCCTTGTCACAGACATAAATCCTGTCACTGTTCCATAACTCACACATTGTTCTTTAATATACCAACATACCTCTCTAAAAAAAAAAAAAAAAGAAAAGTATTTGCATATTAATTATACCTCATCTAGTAAAAATGAAACAAACACCTGTAATTATGCAGAGGCACCACACACTTGCACATTGTTAAATCAGTAAGAATGGAAAAGAAAGCTCCTGAAAATGAATTTGCAGTACATGTTAACTATGTGAGACTCAAACATGTGGTATTGCATTGCGTGTGTAGAGAAATCTTTATGAATTATTACATTGCTCATACTATTGATAGATACTTTTAACCATGCCTTTTGTGCAGCCAGTTCCTAAGAATTAGGGATTAAATGGATATGGTATTTGAACAATGACCCAAACTATCAACATCTGTCTCCTGATTTCTCTACAGTAAACTCAGGCTCTGAAAAAAAATTGAGTACCTTAAAATGAGACATACACAATGCAACTTAAAGAAGTACAAGTCACCTAATATAAGAAATATTGAGTGCTGATGAAAATGCATTTTAACCTAAGACAGTATAAAGCTATTAGGGGTTCTGCTGGGTTCATAACCTTGAATGTTACTCAGGGATTAGACACTTAAAACAGTTTCTTTTCTAGACTGTGACAGAAAGAAGTTGTACTTCTGTCTGCTCTTATAGCCTAGGAGATAAAAGTTTCATCAATTATACTGTATATTTATATTGCAGTTCTTCTTATTTTGTTTGAAAATACTTAAGTGATGTCTCCAAAATCAAATCTTAATAGACATAATATTTAGAGAGGAATGTGAACATATTCTTTCTCTAGTTAAAATTTGCCCACTTTGAACAGAGAAATGGTATGGAGGGAAAAAACAAGAACTGTTTTACAGTCCAGTATGGAGAGTATTTTCCCTCTGGACTTTACAGAAAGTATATTCTTCAGTCAACATATATATCTTTCTTTATTTAAATGAGTTCTGGACACTGCAAAAGCAAAGTAGTACTACTTGTTCTAGCTACATTTTACATAAACTCAAATGAGAACATTTCCACTTAGAGCAAGTACTGAACCAAATAATTTGTGAGTCTGTTTGTGCAATGAGCATAAGATGGTCATCTAGAATTTAATTTATAGAATTTTGAAAGAACACAATCTTGATGAACTCAAACATTAACCCTCAAATAATTTTGAAAATGTGCACCAGAGAACAGCATACTCAGAGCATAGGAAGAATAACACTGAAACTATTTGCACACCAGGGAGATTTTACTTCAGAAAATAGAAAGAAATTAATCACCTTGAAAGGTAAAGCTCTTGTTTAAAACTCTATCTACAAAACAGAGTATTCTTAACCGCAACATTTCTGAGGAACTTCCCACTTCCTCTATGTTTGCACTTACCTTTTAAAATTCATTTCTGGCCAAGTTTTTGACAAAGTCCCTCTGTTCTTGAAATTGAATGTTCCCTCCGAACGGGGAACAACTCTGGACTTTCTCTCTGCTGCATGTCAGTAACTTGTGGAAGATACAGAGTGCCTGGAACTATTTACGTGGTAGGTTGGTACATCATCAGGTATAATCTAAGCCACAGTAACCCTCCAGTCAGCACCAACATTTCATGAAAGGCCAAGGGTGAGAGGCCACTTTTTTCTGTAGACAGCCTCCTAGTGCTGCAGTGATTTGGTGTTTTTGCTTTACCCTTCTCTCAGTCTCTTCACGTCAACTTTGTTTTATGATGTTTCTTCTTTTTGACATAGTCCCAACTTTCCATTTTCATCTAGTGTTTGGGGTTTTTCTTGTTTTTTTTTTTAAATCCATATTTCATCCCATACTAGGAAATCAAACAAACTCTGTATTTTTGTTGTCACATAATTTATTTCTCATAAGTTGTATTTATCTTCTACCTATGTGCTCGGACTGGAAGGTCTTCAGAACCCAAGACAACAAAGAAATGTGCACTTACATTTATTGGCTACTGAATCATTTCAGGACTTGATAAAGCGGCTATTACTTCTACTATTGAAGTACACAGCCCTTTTCTATGAAATGCATTTTCTCATCCTTTAAAGAGTATGCCAAAATAAACACGTCATATAATATTAATTAATAAAATATGTAATGTTTAATACCTGAAACTACATGGTTTTGGGTAGGAACAGATGGAAGATCAGCTTTAAGCAAAAGCAGAAAGCAAGTGTAGCAAAAGGGGGTCTGAGAAATGCCAGGAAAATAAGCCCACTGTTTTGTAAGTACTGAGACAATATCTCTTTTAGTTGTATGAATAAATTAAATAAGTTTAATGATCCTGAAGCCATTTATGTGGAGAATATTGATTAAAAATGTGACCAATAGTCAGCAAAATCAGTAAGATCTGATTAAAGTTAAAGAAGTGACTTTGAACTGCCATAGTACAAATGCTAGTTAACAGTTCATAATTATGAGAAAGCAAATTTGCAATACAATTAGGATGCAAGTGCCAAATTTCAAATTTAAGCAGAAGATTTTAAAAAAAAATTGTTTCTTATAATTTACAGTCAAATGTTGTGTTGTTCATCCTTTTGATTCTCTTCAAAATTAACTTGTCAAATTTGCTGAGAAAATTTCCTTAGAAACTAGCAAAGTTGTCAAGTAAAGTCATCACTGAAAGAGAAAGAAGAATTAGAAGCTCATGTTTTGTGCAATTATTTGAATATTTTGTAAGTATAAACTTCTGTGACTGTTAAAAAGGCAGAAAATTATTTTCAGCCTTTTTCCCTGGAGATACTTGGTTCATATAGAAGATTCTTAGAAGCTGCCATCTTACTAATATCTTGGTCTACACTAAAAAGCAATGGATTAAAAGCAGAAATGGTTCTTTGGCTACACTGCTTAATAAAAGTGAGTCAAAGACCAACCTCTCTCTTTGAGGCCAAGTAGTTATCAACTAGTTTTTGTCCACACCTGTCTAGCTGATGGCTAGGCCTTTAGAGAAAGAGAATGTTATGGAAATTCACAACCTTGCCATGAAATGAGATAACAAGAGGCAGTGTATAGAGTGAGGTGTTGAGAACTTAAGTTTCCTCTCCAGTTTTCTCTTTTCAGTTCTGAAGAGGTATGTCTGTAAGCAATACAACTTCTTAAGTCACTTAGTGACACCTGGCATGAGTAGCAGAGACAGATAGGCCCCCAGTTCTTTTATTTAGCAGTTGCAGACATCATCGATTCTGCCTCTGGTCGACTGAGGGAGTCATAGCCAATTATTCCTTGTTTTGTGCTTGTCCTCCAGCTTCTATGTATAACAGAGATTTTAGTAGTCAATGCTTTAGGGCATATTTAGCTAACTTCCAGTAATTTCAAACTAGGGCTCTAATTCCAGTTAAAAAATTAATTGCTGGTGAATTGAGCATTGAGATCCACAATTGACATAGACACCTACCTTCTTGATCATAAAACGATTAGGTCTAAAGCCTTTATATATATGTCACTGAAGAGTAAAAAATTACTGTATCTGGGATCCGTCAGACATCAGTTGGCCACCCTATCTAATGATAAAAGCAAGAAGTTCTAAGACACGGGCATTAATGTAGATACTTCTGTTGATAAGTTGAGTTCTATCTTAAATTAATTACTGGCACTGTTGTGACTAGCTCACAAGCAGATGTCTACAATTTTATTATCTGAAATAGTGCAATGAATCCCAGCACATAAGATAATTAGTCTGAAATAAGTCATATGGTGTTAGCACTTGGCAAAGCTGACATGGTTGATAGAGACCAGTACAATTTCTCTGAGGATTTTGTGCTGAAAATCTAATAGTGCAGTGAATTATACCAAGCTGTAAGGGGTGAGATTCTGTCCCAGGCTGAAGAACTCCAGATTTAGGTATCAGAACCTTGTTTCTTCATGTAACTGAGATATTCCCTTATATCACTCTTCTGGAGTGGCAGACAGGATGGCTATGCTCCATGGCATCTGAAACAGCATTAGATATTTTTGTGTCACAACTGAATCAAACTTTATTGATCAGGTATTTGTTAATTATTATTAAGCTCAGTGTAGGTATTTTAATACTCTCGTGATCTGAACCTGCCACAACATATCTGGCCTTGAAAAAGGAGTTGAATCATAAGTACTTTTTAAGATTGTAATTACAAATAACTTTAAAAATATATTTCTGAATAAGTGTCAGATTTTCAGAAGTTCACACCTCCACAAATGATTAAAATAATTTACTAGTTTTTCATTTAACATAGTGACTTGTAGAAGTGTTAAATTGCAAACACCTCACTTGAGAATATTTTTACTGAGTATTTTGTAAGATTTTATCTACAATAATGATAATTCACTAATAATATCAAACAGTCATTTAGCTACTGGTCTGTCAAGATCTTTGAAATTTATGTGTATGTGTGTGCATATATATCTAGATATAGATATAGATACATAGATATATATATGTCCCTGTATCTATTACATATAGATATAGATATATCTATTTTTATAGGTATTGAATGTTTTGGAATCCTCTTTCTGGATTGTTCCTTTACTGGAGAAAAAGAGATTTAGTGTTTTGCCTGGTTTCATCTGAAATGAAACCTCTACTACCCCAGTTAAATTTTTACAAAATAGTTTCAGTGTTGAAAAAGAATCAGATTAAATTCCCTTGAGACACTATACACCTTTTATTATGTTGAACTGTACTTCAAGGCCAAGTGAAGATTCTATTGAAATAGTTATAAATTATTATTTAGTTAAATTCAAATATTTATTTTTTTTTTAAATCTGACATTTTTAAAAATCTGACAAAGACTATTGCATTGAATGCTATGTTTCAGGTGATTACATGTATGCTTTGTGTGCTCACAAACAATGAAAGAAAAGCACATCATACAATCAGACCTTTTAGTGGGAGAAAAAATAATTAAAAAAAACCAAGGAAGAAATTGTGCAGACAAGTATTTGGTGAACTTGCTTATTTTTCTGGAATAATTTGTTTCCATGAATATTACAGCAGTAAAAATGGAAATTATAAGGCCACGAGACTTATATGGAACATTAAAGTAGAAGTAATAGAGGAAAGTTGAAATCCAAATTAGAAGTCATAAAAAAATCAGGTTTGTATTGACACATACGCATGTGTACAAGCTACATGTCTATATAAATGGGCCAAATCCAACAGTATGAGGTTCAACAAGACCAAGTGCCAGGTCCTGTACTTTGGCCACAACAACCCTCTGCAGCACTACAGGTTGGGCACAGAGTGGCTAGAGAGCAGCCAGGCAGAAAGGGACCTGAAGGTACTGACTGACAGCAGGCTGAACATGATCCAGCAGTGTGCCCAGGTGGAAAGAAGGCCAGTGGCATCCTGGCCTGGATCAGGAACAGTGTGACCAGCAGGACCAGAGCAGTGATCTTCCCCTGTACTGAGCACCAGTGAGGTTCCACCTTGACTACTGTGTCCAGTTCTGTGCCCTTCAATTTAGTAAGGAAGTTGAGGTGCTGGAGTGTGTCCAGAGACGGGCAACAAGGCTGGTGAAGGGTGTGGAGCACAAGTCCTATGAGAAGTGGCTGAGGGAGCTGGGATTGTTTAGCCTGGAGAAGAGGTCCAGGAGAGACCTTATCACACTCTACAACTCTGAAATGAAATTGTAACCAAGTGGGGGTCTGTTTGTTCTCCCAGGTTACTAGCAGTAGGACAAGAGGGCGCAGTCTTAAGCTGCTCCAGGGGGGGTTTAGATAAGACATTAGGAAGAAGTTCTTTACAGAACGAGCGATTGGGAATTGGAATGCCCAGGGAGGTGGTGGAGTCACTGTCCCTGGGGGGTATTTAAGAAGAGACTGGATGTGGCACTTAGTGCCATGGTCTAGTTGACAAGGTGGTGTTAAGCCAAAGGTTGGACTCAATGATCTCAGAGGTCTTTTCCAACCTGGTCAACTCTGTGATTCTGTGATAAATTATTCTCATATACGTACACTTTTGCTTCACATATATTTCTTTTATTGGAAAGTTGAGAACAAAGCTTTTAATCCACTATGGTCACAATAGTAATGCAAATGTAGTATTCCTCATAGAACAATGTTCATAGAAGTTATAAAACATTGTTTTGCTAGCATGGTACTAATGAAGTATGTGTTTTTTTCAGATTTGTGACCTGCAGTTGACTGCAAGCATTGAGTGTTGCTCTATTCAGTGACTGGGGTATTTATAGCATGCCTCTCTGTGGTTTAATAGAAAGCTGAAGAACTTATCTTTATCGCAATTTTTTTTCACAGAACTTCAGGAAACTTCATTATCCTCATGCCTTTTTGTCTTTATTGATTCAAAACTGCCAGTGAGCTCAAAAACATTTTTCATGATGACATACAGAGAGACAGACGCAGGTAAACATACAAAGATCACTACATGAACTTGTTTTCTAAGAAAACAAGGATAAACCCAGCTCATCAGATAGATATCTCTGTATACCATACTGTTGTTGATAAAATATGGAGTTATGTCATTCTGAACGCTTTCAATATGTTGTAATTGGTAGGTGACATAACACTGACACCAAGTGCTTTCAAATTATCTTTCATATTTAGGCCTTCTATATCCATTTGATAGACAGTGCTGTACTAAACAGTTTCTCAAAACAAAAGCAGACTAAAAAGTAGCAGTTTTCTGTCAATATGTACTTCTGGAAATGACAGTTCTAATCTTTCTGTGCCTGCAGATAATGGATGTTCAAAGATCCTTTCATCACAAATGACCTCTAGAAATCTGGATTCTAAGCAGGGAAAGACTTCAAAATAAAGAACAGTCCTCTAAGCTGGGAAAAGTAATGAAAATAGTGACCATTATGTCAATCAACTTAAAGGGAAAAAAAGAAAAAGACAAGGAAAAGAAAGTTTTTTGGGGGGTTTTTTTGGCCATATTTTTTGTTTAAGGATAGTCTGGATATGACCATCTCAGTTTTATCTTTCAAAGAAATTCATTATATTATCAGGTAGAGTTTTGTTTGAGTCTCAGTTTTTCTGAAGCAATGTCTACTTTGTTACCAATACAATTTTACAAAGTTTACAGATTCATACATTTAGTCATAGATTAATGGGATAACTTTATCAATATATAAAGTTAGCCAAATATTCTGAAGTAGCTTATGGTCAATTTTCAACACAATTAATTTTATTCTTATCTTCTGAGTTATCTTTTTCCAAGGCTGTAGTGTAAAAAATGATAGTTTTTGCAAAATCTGAAATCAGCGGTATTTTTTCATTACTGGTTTTTACCTGAAAATTCATTGGTTCAGATGCTGACATTCTCCTGTATCTAGTCTAATAAATTTCATGCTTATATTAGGAGAGGCAAATAGTACCTTCTGATTTATAAACAGGGCTTAATCATGATTCAAATAAATCATTACCAAATGATAATTTATGTATAATATATGTGAACACTGAACCAGTTCACAGCTGATGAAAAAGATTTAAGATTTTTTGCAAAACTTAGTTTATAAGCGGTTCTTGTTCTAATTGTGACCTGACTGACATTTCAGTGAAATTGTTTGTGATTCACATCAGAATACTGAAAGCAGAATTTAGACTCACATAAACTTGTGTGCATGTCCTGGACAAAGGAACCTGAAAGCAGTGCTATAACATGTGGGTTTGTAACATGATTTCTATAGGATAGAATAGACAGAAATTCTATTCAATCAAATCATATGATCATGGTATCTCATCTCTAGGGTTTCAGAGAATCCAAAACCAAGGGCCTTTTTGAGATGTTATTCCTTACATTTCCTTTGTGAGCATCATGATATAAAAAGATTATCTCTCTGTCCTGGCGGCAGATACTGTAAGAACCTTCTCTTCTATGAAAGATTCCTGGTCCTTTACTGAGATCAGTGTCAGTTATGAGATGCCCATGAGAAGAGAAAACAGAGTGAAAGTTTTCTAGATCAGCTGTGTGTATCTGGGAAAAAAAAAAAAAAAAAAAACAAACTACAGAAGGTATTGTTTATCTCAGATTTTCTCCTTAACATTTGGATGGCCACGAATTCAAGCTGAAAGGTATTGGGCTGGTAGACGACGTGGATATGTGCAATTCTTACAGCACAATATAGATGTGGTAAAGTGAGGCTTGTAAAGAGAACACTCCTGAAAGGAGTTGCACATATCCACACAATCTACCTTCTCAATAGGATGCCTATGACCTTGCAGTCATATACTAAAGTAAAATCAATGAAAAAGTAAATAAAATGCAGAGGATTAATATGCCACTTTTAAAAGTCAAATAGCAGATAAACAGACACATTCTTTTTAAAGTACCTGTACCCTCCAGTGTAAAGCTGTAATCTTAAAGTTGCTCTGGCAACAAGAGGAACACTTCTGTACCTGACAACTGAACTGGATGAGCAAGTAAGGATTTTTATTGACATAACACGTCTTCAAAAAAGTCTCCAAGCTATAAAAATCGGAACTGATGGTAAACACATGCATCAACAACATTCATTATTAGTTTTATTGAAACCAAACTGTAGATGCTAAATAAAAATCAATACTTATCATGAAATCAGATGAAAGGCATCATGTTGAAGTGAATTTAACTCACAACCAATGTACATCTTTAATTGAAAAAACCCCAAATGAAATCTGGAAGAGCAGAAGGGCAATAGAACCAAAGAAATGTTTTATAGTGCACTTCAGAACAGAATTACCCCATTTTGTCATCATTCTTCATATTTAAAAAAAAAATATATGTAGTCTAGACAGACAGATAACATTTATTATATCATGATATTAAAGTAAGTTTCTAAAAAGATAGATTTGAAAATTTGAAAAAGAATAGTTTTCCTCTTCCATTTATCTTCCAATATTATTTACAGATCTGTTCATTTTGACTCATACAAGCAGATGAACACAACCAAAGCCTTGACTCCTTGTATTCTCTAAATATAGGTCATTGCAGTTTCTGTTATTCTGTAAAAGTTAACAGAGGGAAAATTAGCATTTTACTCCAGTTCAGTTAGCCATATGCCACACTAAATGATAGCTATAGTTTAAGGGATGGAATTATTTCTGGTATGTTGCATACTACTTTATTTCTTTTAATGCTGTTTATATTAGGTCATGCTTAGATGCCCCATGCAAGGTTTTACTACCATTGGACAGATATATGTGATGGAATATCACTGAGTGGGCTTCTTATTTCTATGGAATGCACTGGAAATACTCAATTTGTAATTCCTTGATGACTACAAATAAAAGAATTTCAACCCAAAGGAGGGATAGTTCGATATGAAGAAATATCATGGAATGGTTTGGGTTGGAAGTGACCTCAAAGATCATCTAGTTCCAACACCCTTTCCAGGGACATCTTTCACTAGGCCAGGTTGCTCAAAGCCCTGTTCAACACTTCCAGGGATAGAACATCCATAGCTTCCCTATATGCTCTTGTAAAAATTCCCTCTCCAGCTTTCTTGTAGCCCCCTTTAAGTACTAGAAGGAATTATAACTACTGCTATAAGGTCTACCAGACCCTTTTCTTCTCCAGGCTGAACAACCCCAACTCTCTCAGCCTGTCTTTATAGAAGTGTTCCAGCCCTCTGATCACCTTGGTGGCCCTACTCTGGACTTGCTCTAGCAGGTCTATGTTCTTCTTATGTTTGGGATGCCAGAGCTGGATGCAATAGTCCAGTTGGAGTCTCAAGAAACAGGAATAAGAGGGTAGAATCACCTCCCTTGACGTGTTGGCCACACTCCTTTTGATGCAGCCCAGGATACAGTTGGCTTTCTGGGCTGTGAGTGCACATTGTCAGGTCATGTATAAATTCTCACTCACCAACACTTCTGAGTCCTTCTCTTCAGGGCTTTGCTCTCACTCCAGTCTCTGCCCAGTCTGGATATGTACTTGGGATTTCCTTGAACCAGGTGTAGGACCTTGCATTTGGTCTTGCTGAACTTCACAAGGTTCACAAGGTTCGCACCGGTCCACCTCTCAAGCCTGTGAAGGTCCTTCTGTAAGGCACCACTTCCCTCCAGTCTGTCGACTGCAACCCTTAGCTTGCTGTCATCAGCACACCTGCTGAGTGCATACTTGATACCGCTGTTCATGTTCCTGTCAAAGATTTAAAGAAACGTTGGTCCCAATGCCAGTCCCTGAGCTGTGCCACTTGTACACTTGTCTTCACTTGTACATCGAGTCATTGACTCTTTGAGTGCAACCACCCAGCCTGCTGAAGACTGAGGGAAAAAGGCATTGAGTACCTCAGCTTTCTCTGAGGTATCCTGGGTAACCAGGTTTCTCATTTCCTTCTAGAGACAGCTCACACTTTCCCTAGTCTTCATTTTATCACCAACATGCCAGTAGAACCTTTTCCTTTTGCCCTTGACATTTCTGGCCAGTTTTAATTCTATCAGGGCTTTAGCTTTCCTAACCTGATTCCTGGCAGCTTGGACAATTTTTCTGTATTCCTCTCAAGCTATCTTTCCTTGCTTCTACACTTTGTAGGCTGTTTTTCTTGTGTTTGAGTTTTTCCAGGAGCTCCTTGTTCATCCATGCAGGCCCCCCAGAATTTTTGCCTGACTCCCTCTTTTTTTGGGAAGCATTGCTCCTGAGCTTGGAGGCAGTGATCCTTGAATATTAATCAGCTTTCTTGGGCTTCTCTTCCCTCTATGGTTTCATCCAATACTCTGCCAAGAGGATCCCTGAAGAGGCCAAAGTCTGCTCTCCTGAAGCTGAGCGTAGTGAGCTTGAGGTGTGCCTTCCTCTTCGCCCTAAGGATCTTGAACTCCACCATTTCATGGTCACTACAGCCAAGGCTGGCCTTGAGCTTCACATTCCACACCAGTCACTTCTTGTTGGTGAGAACAGCATAATACCTCTCCTTGTTGTCCCCTCTGCCACTTAGAAAAGAAAGTGAAATGTATCTCTATCAGTGAAATGTATCCTCTCTCACTCGCAGAAGGAAATGAAGTATATACATATATAAACTCAGGTGAATTTATTCAGATGTTGTGGTTGGGAAAGGCCAGGATGAACTCAGAGAATTCAGTCCTTCAGTAAAGATTTTCAGAAAAGTTTTAGGACTGAAAACGATTTTGATTCCTATGAATCAAAATTCATAATGGTATCATCTATTACCACTTTTGTTGCAACAGGACTTAGAAGAACCAGTCTTGTTGAAATCAATGTGTGTGTCTTGTTGAAATCAATGTGTGTGTACACACACACACATACTGCTATTTATATGAAAGATACATGTATGTGACAGATGGGAATACCTTGACTTTTGCCAACTACTTGTTATTTGACAAGGGGCTCTGCTGAGTCTGTTCTTTTGATAGAGGGTATTACTTGGCACCAAAATGATGCTGTACTTACTGACCCATTCATAAAACTCTCTTGCTCTACAGACTTTAAAATGTAAAGACCTCATATTACAGAAGGATTAAAAAAAAGAACAAAAATAATAGGATATTTTAATACGGACACACTGTGTGCACAATTTGTAGATAGTTGTGGTTTAATCCTAGACAGCTGTTCAGCTCTACACCACTGCTCGTTCACTCCCCTCCAGTACGGTGGGGGAGAGAGTCAGAAGGGAAATGTGAGAAAACTCTTGGGTTGAGATAAAAACGGTTTAATAGAAAAAACAAAAGGCATGTACACAACCCTTAGACTATTTATGAGATCATGTAGTGATAGGAGAAGGGGCAATTGCCACGGTCTGGGGGAGAGGAAAGTGGGACCGCAACACTGCACAAAGGGTCCGAGTCAAGGTTGAAAGTCTGGTGCAATGGTGGTTTATTGAGGGTGTGCAGGGGTTTATATAAGCTCTGGCATGGAAAGGGCCAGAAAATGGGGTGGAGCATGAGAGAGACAACCAGGGGAACGAATAGGAGTAAGGACTCGGGAGAAGAGGGAGGAACTGGGGAGGAACTGACCAATGGTTGCTCTCTCCACACTGCAGCTTCTTCAGAGGGAGAAGCAGGGAGAGCAGGGGACAGACAACTCGAGACATGTCTGGACATGCCCAGGTAGTACAACTGTAGGGGTAACGTACAATGCACATATTTGAAACCATGTAAGAACTGTAAAATCCATACAATAAAGTCCTTTTTCAATTGTTGTATATCTTTTTCCATGCCTAGAACTGTTCCCACTCTGATTCCCGCTCCTCTACAGGTAATGGTTTCAAATTGAAAGAGAGTAGGTTTAGATCAGGTGTTAGTAAGAAATTATTTCCTGTGAGGGTGGTGAGGCACTGGAACAGCATGCCCAGAGAAACTGTGAATGCCCCATCCCTGCCAGTGTTTAAGGCCAGGTTGGATGGAGCTCTGAGCAGCTTGGTCTTGTGAAGCTTGTCTCTGTATATGGCAGGGGGATTGGAGCTAATTGATCTTTGTGGTCCCTTCCAAACCATTCTATGATTCTATGGTGCCATATGGTATAGAATATCCCTTTGGCTAGTTGGGGTCAGCAGTCCCAACTGTGTCCCCTCCCAACATCTTGTGCATTCCCAGACTCCTTGCTGGTGGGGTGGGATGAGACAGAAAAGGCCATAACTCTGTGCAAGCACCGTTTATCAGTAACTAAAACATCCTTGAATTATCAACACTTCTTCCAGCACAAATCTAAAACACAATCTCATACCAGCTACTATGAAGAAAATTAACTCTATCCCAGCCAAAACCAGCACACTATTCAATAGCAGTAATCACAGTAATTACAAGTCATCATCTGATTAGCCATTATCAAAATGTGGCAGGGTTTTATGCGTTACCATAGAAATGACTTTTCAGGATAAATTTGAAGGTCCAGAGAAAAAGGCATCTGCCCCAAGAACTGACTACTCTTCAGTATCCAATCTACACGGTATGCAGTATTGTAAGGAACGTGTATGCTGGAGACCATGCTATTGTGGTCCTTAAAGAAGAGTGTGAATATCAGAAACTCCAGATAAGCATAGGTAGAGCTTTTTGTTCCTGCGTATGAATTGTCATAATGTGTATCCAAAAGAAGAAATGTTCTTTTCCTTATGCTGTTGTCTGCATTTTAAAAGGAAGAAATGAAATCAAAGCTAAATTGCTGTGCCACTGGAAAACTCTAGAGTCGTGAATAAAAAAAAAAAAAAAAAAAAAGAGTGTTTTGTTTTCATCCACTCCAGATATCCTTCCAGGTAGAAATCATTAACTATCATTAACTATTAACTTCCATTGTCCCACGAACAAGAAATCTTGAACTTATTCCAAGTTATAGATCATCTCTTGGTTTCCGTACAATTCTATCTGCCAATCCATGAAGCCTATTTGAGTTTTAAAATGCCCTCCAGGGCTCTGCTCCTAGAGTCTGCACACTGGAACGAGGGCAAAACACGCTTAACGAATGTCTGCTGGTTGGAAAATTGATCAGCTAAGCTGTGTGTGGATGTGTTTATCTGTCTTTATCGTCACCATTCTAACAAGAAACAGGAACATTAAACTACTGCTTGTAGCTCTCATTACTCTTACAGTAGCTTATAGCTAAAATCTGAAAGTATAGTTGTAAATGCAATATATTATTTGTTACCTTATTTTTGTTTTTATTGTTAGTCCAGATTCTGAAGTACTTAATGTTATTAGGTCATTACTTCAGATTTCAACCAAAATTAATAAAGAATTTAGGACTTGGCATCATCAACAGCCTTATAATTACGGTAGTTTTAATGAAAGCTATTTTGCATGTCATAGTCCTTGAAAACCTGACATCATTTATGGGAATGTTATTGCTATTGATTCCACTACATCGAGGATTTCACAAATGTCTTTCATTTTGATGAGTTGAAGCTTAAGCTTTAACTATTAACAGGCTTTAATAGAAGCCATAAGCTATATTTACTTAATTTGCTGCTGAAAATAGGCCATCTCAGGGGCAATAGCTACTTAATAGTATGTTATTGCAGGGAGGTGGGGTTTTTTAGCCTGGAGAAGAGGAGGATGAGGGGAGATCTCATCAGTCTCTACAACTACCTGAAAAGAGGTTGTAACCAGGTGGGGGCTGGTCTCTTCTCCTAGGCAGCTATCAGTGAGACAAGAGGGTATGGTCTTAAGCTCTGCTAGGGCAAATTTAGGTTGAATATTAGGAAGAAATTCTTTACAGAGAATTTCAGGCATTTGAATGTAATCAGGCATTTGAATGGGCTGCCCAGGGAAGTGGTGGATTCTCCATCCCTGGAGGTTTTTAAGATGAAACTGGATGTGGCACTTAGTGCCATGGTCTAGTAACCACAGCAGTAGTGGATCAAGGGTTGGACTTGATGATCTCAGAGGTCCCTTCCAACACGGCTGATTCTATGATTCTATGATTCTATGATTCTATGGTGCACATGAATCTAAGAAGCACAGAAGCACAGAATTACAGACTGGCTGGGGTTGGAAGTGACCTCTAGAAATCACCTAGTCTAACCCTGCTGCTAAAGCAGGTTCAACAGCAGCAGGACACTTTGCACAAGATCACATCCAGGCGAGTTTTAAATATCTGCAGAGAAAGAGACTTCAAAATCTCTCTGAGCAGTGTGTTCGAGTGCTCTGCCACCCACAGTAAAGAATTTTTTCCTAAGATTCAGATTAAACTTCCTGTGTTTTCATTTATGCTCATTTCCCCTTGTCCTGTCACTCACTGGGCACCACTGAAAAGAGTCTGGCCCCATCCTCTTGACACCCTCCCTTAAGATCCCCTCTCAGTTGTCTCTTCTCCAGGCTAAACAGACCTGGACACAGCACTTCAGATGCAACCTCACAAGGGCTCAATAGATGTGCAGGATCACCTCCCTTCACCTGCTGGCAGTGCTCTTCCTAATGCACCCCAGGATACCACTGGGCTTCTTGGCCACAAGGGACTGCTGCTGGGTTATGTTTAACTTGTTGTTCACTAGGACTCCCAGGTCTTTCTCTGGAGAGAATGAAGCAGCATTCTTCATAAAGGAGTAAAGAATACACTGCCCATTAATATTTCAGAAAAAGAAAAAATTAATAATACCCCCTCAACTTTCTTCAAACCGTCTCTAGGATTTTTGTGACAAGATAACGGTGAATATGAAGTTCTGGTATTAAAAAGATAAGGCTGAGTACTGTTTCTACTTCATTGATTTTTCACGATTGTGAGTTAGCAGTCCTGTGTATTATGGTTAGATAGCAGTCGTGTAGCAGAGTGAAGAAATTATTTAGCTAGGTATCACATAATTATTTAGTAAAAATGCTAATATACAGCTTAGATATTGTCTTCAGAATGAAATACTAAAGATCAGACATTTTACAGCTACATTACACTACCGTATATTTGAGAAAATAGCTGAGTACAAAAGTACCCGATGACTCTAGAGGATATTAAAGGTTATAAATGGTGGCCATGATATCACGAGATTTGATGGTTTGCATCAAAAGGAGTGCTGTGGCAATGTGAATCATTTTTATAAAAAAAATTTCTTATTAACTTGCAGAATGAAATAGAGCAAAAGTCATTGACATAAGCAATGTGCGTGTTCACATGTGTACAGATGTAGAGGAGATGTAGAGGAAGTTATATGGTTTGTGGAATTGGACAGATTGTTTTCTGACCATTTGCTGACAGTGAAATATAATGAATTGTTAATTTGAGGCTGAACATATATGATAATGGAGCTAAAACTGCATTTTGAGATGTGGACAGTCTGTAAGCCCACAATTTGCAGTATTATGGGCAGACTGTAAATAGGCAGACAAAAAACTGACAAGTGTTTTTAAGAAGAAATTTGAAAAAAGGTACAGTGTGACTATTTGAAAGTCAAACAATGGTAAACAGGTCCAAATGACTGGCAGTATTAAAATTAAGGACAAGGAATTATAAAAGCTGTAAGGGAACTAGACTTGATACTGGCATTTTTGCAATGCTTCCATTTAAGCAGTATTTAAAATCTGGAAACATATAATAACAGAAGGTGGTTTCTGTCTTAAATATAATCAAAATAATACATGTATTCAATGTGTATCAAATTTTGTAATCATGTTGTTCAGTGTTGGAGTTTTAATTGCAGTGTGTCACTGTATGGCACAGTGTATTTAAAAAAATCCCTCTATTAAGCTCCCAATAGCACAGAAATCCCTCATATGGTAACAATGGTCTCTTCTTCAATGAATAGGAGATTCCCTACAAAAAGCTTACTTGTTTATGCTACTGATCAGAACAGTGGTTTTCAAATTCTTTCTGTGTTTGGTATAATTTTCCCAGTGTAAGAGTACATGCCGTTAGAAATTTTCTGTCCACACATTGATTACTCTATAACATGATAAACTTTCTGCTATAAAATACTTTTTTGCACCTCTGCATGACATGGTCTACATGGTATCTAGATTTATAAAATAATTTTTTTTTTTGTAAAATGAATGATATACACCATTTCACAGCTGTATTATTTTCAGAGACAGAAGTAAGAAAGTGAGAAATCTCAGCATTACTGCCTATCTCTTTTCCTTTCCCTGCATTTAATTTATGGGTCTGAAGTTATAGACCCAAAGTCTTACCCACTCTTTTAGACCTGTTTACTGTTTATTAACCTGTTCTAGAAGTCAGATAAGTAAGAAAGGCTGTATTTATACACATCCAAGGCCAAGATGTAGGGAACTTGCTCAAGCAGATGATAGATTTTTCATAGCTAGGGTGGAATCTAAATGTGAAGTAGTTGTACATGTGTATAATTTCAGACACAATGCCATAAATATGTATTAAATGTACCTTTATGGTCCTGCAGATGAGAAAATCAACACCTGACTATGCATGTTTTTGTGTGCAAATAACAAGTTTGCACACTCTTTTATGGTACAGAGACCTGCTGTGAAACATTAAAGCATTCAGGAAATATGGTATTTAAAGTCATCTGCTAAATATTTTATTTTATTGTAACTTAAATTTCTTAAGAAGAATCATAGACTTGTCAGTAAGCACAAAGCTGTGTGTGCATTACAGGATTTTTATAATGCAAGTCCCACCTATGTAAACAAACACTGCATAAGAAACAATATCATCTGTTTAGAATTTGTTTTGGAAATAAAACAATACACAGGCAGATGGTAGCTAAAAGGACATGCAAAGACATCAAATAAATAGCTTTTTTTTTACTATCATGGAAGAATTTTTAGATTTCAGAAATCCTCTTAAAATGCTATGAACAGAGCACTCATGGAAAGGAGAAAAATGTGTTAAAAATATAATTTAACACATCTAGCAATCTTCTGGATAGGTGGTAATGGAACCCATCTCAGATGGGCTTCAGCACTCTGGAGTCTGGGTTGAAAAGCTCAGAGATGTCACCTTAGTCTGAAACAGCTTGGATGGTAATTTACTTATATAAAATAAAACTTAGGGATGGGAGAAAAACCTTGGCACTCAAAAACGAGGAGGTCAATCTCCAGGACCTGAAGTTGCTACAGTCTCCAAGTGTGCCTGTTTTGTGTAATGGAGGAACCATCTGCCAGTCTTATTAATTGTCGACTTCTGGCTATAAATAGTAGGTGGAGCTTGATTAATCATAGAATATTTCAGGTTGGAAGGGAGGTTTAAAGGTCATCTAGTCTAACCCCTTGCAATAAACAGGGATATCTTCGACTAGATCAGGTTGCACAGAATGCTGTTGTCAGTGTAAAAAATTTCTTCATTATATACAGCCTAAATCTATCCTCTTTTAGCTTAAAATCATTACCCCTTGTCCTGTTAAAACAGGCCCTGGTAAAAAGTCTGTTCCTATCTCTTTTGTAAGCCCCCTGTAAGTACTGAAAGGCCTCAATAAGGTCTCCCCAGAGTCTTCTCTTCTCCAAGTTAAACAACTCCAACTCTCTCAGCTTGTCTTCATAGGAGAGGTACTACATCCTTCTAATCATCTTAGTGACCCTTGTCTGGACTTGCTCTAATGTTGTCTGATGTTCTTGTGCTGGAGATGCCAGAGCTGGATGCACTACTCCAGGTGGACTCTCATAAGGACAGAGTAGAGGGGCAGAATCACCTCCCTCAACCTGCTAGTCGCACTCCTTTTGACGCAGGATATGATTGGCTTTCTGGACTGCAAGTGTACATTGTAGAATCTCCGAGCCCTTCTCAGCAAGGCTACTCTCAATCCCTTCTTCCTCAGCCTGCATTGAGGCAACACCTTTTACTTGGTCTTGTTGAACCTCATGAGTTTTACATGGACCCATTTTCAAGTTAGTCCAGGACCCTCTGGACGACATCCTGTCCTTCAGGTATGTCAATTGCACACCACAGGCTGATGTCATCAGGAAACTTGCTGAGGGTGCACTCTATATCACTGTTTATACCCCTGATGAAAAAATTTAACAGTACTAGTCCCAGTACAGACCCCCGAGGGCCACAACTCATCATTGATCTCCATCAGGAGACATTGAGTCATTAACCACTACCTTCTGGATTCAACCATTCAACCAATTCTTCATCCACCAAACAGTTTATTCATCAAATCCCTGACTCTCCAATTTAGAGATGAGGATGTTGCAGAGGACCCTATCAAAGTCCTTACAGAAGTCCTGACAGATGACATGGATAGCTCTTCCCTTGTGCACTGATGTAGTCACTCTATCGTAGAAGGCCATTAGATTGGTCAGTCAGGCTTGCCCTGGGCAAAGCCATGCTGCTTGTCTCAAATATATTATACTATAAAAAGACAGAGATCTTTTGTTGTCAATGAAATAAATTACTATAAAATATAGTCAGTATAATTCCTAAATCATCATCTTCCCCTAAACAAGATCAGGAACCCCATGTACAAAAAAAGTCCAGAAACTGCATATTGCAATTGACATTTTTCTGCCTTAAGGGGTAGGCAAAACAATGAGAGAAAGGTTGTATTGATTTCTCTGTTTTATAGATGGGTATTTGGAAAAAAAAGTTTTTGAAATTATTATAGTGATAATTGATAAAAAATATTTCTATAAAACCTGTTTTTATAAATTTAAACTGGTTTCTTAACAACTTCTGTTCAAGCATATGTATCTTGACCCCTTTACCTGTATTTTCTGGCTAAGAAATCCATCTAGCTTGATCTAGTCCTCAAGCAGCGTTGATGATCACAGTTACAAATTGACTATGACCTTAAATTATGATTTAAGTCAGCAATATATATGCTGCTTCAAGTTCTGTAATGATGGAAGAACCAATACCAGCATAAGCAGCTGCTCAGTTCCTGGCTCTGCCAGCACAACTCAGAGCACCTTGCTCCACAGGTTGTCACCTCACAGGCCAAGAGTTACCAGGGAGAATCTGCAACACAAATTAGCTGAATGGAGGTTTCTCTACAATTGCCAATAGGAATATTGGGAATCACACTGGAAAAGGTCTATGAGACTGGGTGTACACATTCACAGAAAGCTACTTCTCATCTAGACTCCAATGGAAAGAAATGTGCTTATTTGTAGCAAATATTATAGCATTCTAAAGAAAACAGCAAAAATTTATTAGATCAATTTTATACTAAAATGTTTTGCTTTCTTTTTTTACTCCATAGCCTATAAAGGTAGTAATGAATACATCAGAGTAAGCTGACATGAGTTTCACACTGGACCCCCACTGCCTCTCATTTTTCTCCAGGGTCAAACTTAGTAGTTAAACCTAAAAACACAAAACATGCGTATTTTTAGATTCATAACCTACATGACTGCATGCTATTTTTCTTACTGACTTGCTCTGGATTGCATGGGAAGACATTATAGCACTGCAGCAGTCAATCTGTGCTCTCAGTTCATCAAAATCTTAACCAGTGGAATGCACATGGCCAGCGTTTTTCTCTATTGGCATCAAAGGAAATTGCATTAAGCCCATATTATGTACAGTTTAATGAACTTTGTATAATGCTAGAAAGGCAGAAGTGACATGTCTTTGAACATAATTTATATTTCATAAACATATTCATGTTTGGAGGCTTAGCTTGAGCAATTTGCAGCTAACCAGCTCTAACATTTCTGCCAAGAAAATGATCAAAACAATAAAATTGGCATCGTTACAGGGATTTGGATTATATGGGATTAATGATGTAGAGGGAAATTTACTGCTTTGTAGGGAGGTCAGAAGCACTGAAGCCCATACACTACCTACGTCCAGCTTTAGCTACTGCCTTTTTGTAGCCCTTTTCCTAGCAGGCAGCAGAACTTAACTTTTATCCTGAAACTTAATGTTAGGTTCAAAAATTCCCATGATTTCTGTAAGAGATTTTGAAGCATTTTTACTAACATATGGGACCAGAATCACATAATTATTAAGGTTGAGTACATGCCCTTTGCAATCTGGGTTCAAAGTCCCCTTAAACCTTTCATAGGGTGTTTTGTGTTGAGTACGTTATTTTTTTGGTTTAGGGGTTTTGTGGGGTTTTTTTATTTTATTTGGGACTTTTTTGTTTGGTCGGGTTTTTTGGTTTGGGTTTCTTTTTCTTTTCTGGTATGTGGTTTGTTGTTTTTTTTTTTTCTTATACTCATCTTTCTGAATAAAGCTCTAGTATAAGAAAGTTCTGCGATCTACTCTGTATGGGATTTTTAAATATTTTCCTAAACATATGGATTGGGTTTGTGTGGCAAGGTTTCGGTGGGGGGAGGGTGAAGATCATGATTAGGCAAGTTGTCTCCTTGTAACCCATAGAGGTCCATGGTGGAGCAGATATCCACCTGCAGCCTGCGGAGGATCACATACTGGAACAGGTGGATGTAGCCCAGTGGGAAGCCTGTGCTGGAGCAGGCTCCTGGCAGGACCTGTGGCCCCATGCAGAGAGGAGCCCATGCTGGAGCAGGTTTGCTGGCAGGATTTGCGACCCTGTGGGAGACTCACACTGGGCAGTTCATGAACTGCAGCCTGTGGGAAAGACTCACAAAGGACAAGTTCGTGGAGGACTCTCTCCCATGGGAGGGACTCCAAGATGGAGCAGGGGAAGAGTATGAGGAATCCTCCCCCTGAGGACAAAGGAGCAGCAGAGACGATGTGTGATGAACTGACCACAATCCCCCTTCCCCATCCGTTTGAGCTGCTGGGGAAAAAGAGGTAGAGAAATTGGTAATGAAGTTGAGCCTGAGAGGGTGAAGGAAAGGTTGGGTTTTTTCAATATTTTTTTTTCTCATTATCTTGCTATGATTTGATTGGTAATAAATTAAACTGATTTCCCCAAGTCGAGTCTGTTTTGCCCATGACAGTAATCAGTGAGTGATCTCTCCCTGTTCTTATCCTATGAGCCTCTTGCATTTTTTTTCTCATCTGTCAAGTTGAGGAGGGGATTGATAAAATGGCTTTGGTGGGCACCTGGCAAACAGACAGGGGCAGCTCACCATATCATACCTTTCTATAGTGGTATGATATAATCATACCATTTTATAGGTGATCCATAAAGGCCTGCACATTTCCACATCAGTTGAACTGTGTTGCCTTTTGGGAAGTTTGAAAAGAGGAATATTTCACTGAGGCAGAGGTTTGCTTAATAAATAGAATCGCAGAATGGTTACTGTGCAGTAGGAAAAAAACTAACAAAAAACCCAATCCCCCCCCCCAAAAAAAAAAAAACCAAACACCAAAAAACCAAACCCAAAACCAAAACACAACAAGAACATTACTAGCTGCTTATCTGAGAGCTAGGTCACACTAAACCAAATTACAGGCTTCCCTGTTACTGATTAACTTATCAAGTAGAAATGTGAATACTTCAGTGAGGTTATTTCCTAAAAGTCTTGCTTTCAGCAAGGAAAGGGCTAACTCCGTAAGTTTGTCTGTGTATGTGGGTGGGAATTTTTAAAGTAGGTTGCATGCCTACATTACAAACCAGAGTGTGCCCACAGGGAAAGACTGCTATCTAGGGCAGCACCTGGCTGATCTGAGCTGGATCATCATGAAGAGCAGTGCTCCAGGGGTATAAACACTGATAGCACACTGATGTGAGAGGGATCTTCTACATGGGAAGTAATTTCTAGAAAAAGTTGTAGAAACTAAAAGGGGAAGGGAACAGATAATATTAATAAATAAAATTTTAAAAAGCTTACTTTTTAGTGTTATATAAAGTTTGTATTTCCTATAAGAGAAATTGCTAAGGAAGGGTTACTAGTTTTAAGGATTCGTTTGAAAGCTCTCCAGGTGAGATGTTTTGTTAAAGAACATCTTAATGGGAACCTCTGGGAGTAGTTACCATGTCTTTTTTCTCTCAAAATACCCGACATTGGGTATTAATAGTGTTCTGGCAGTACATTTGCTAAACATACCCCTAGAATATACTTTTATGTTTAGGCACAAACATGTGAAAAAACCACTTATAATATTTCTCTCTGCAGACCAGAATTATTAAAAAAGAAATCCTATTATAGAAAGAGAAGTATATGATGTTGCTGTAAGTCATGAGTAAATATAAGGAAAATAGAACATTTTGTTGTTATGTTATACATAATATTCTCTCCTTCTTTCATTTCCCAGTCCTCCCTTATGAAGAAAAACGAAGTGAAAATATTGAAAGAAGGAGATATTGTCAGTGGAAACATTGCTGTCACCACTGTCAATTGCTAACACAGGAGAAAGAACTAATCACAAATCTACAGCCAGTAGGGAGAAAGAATTGTAAGGTATATAGCAAATTATTTCCTCTATCTAGGTAATAATTTACTAACTTTAAACTTCTTGAAATATGAATGTCAAAGCCATACAGTCTGAAATTATGTTGGATATCTGTATTCCAGTAGCCCAACCTCTAAATTATGTGTTAAGAACATAGTAGTTATTGCACTAGGGACTTTTCCCTTTAGCATCCCCTTATTCTATTCCATGTTTCAATGTTTGTCAAGAAAACACTTAAAAAAGATTACTATTTTCTGCCAAACTGACATTTGTATTGCACAGGCAAGGAGACTGTCTTTCTAATAAAGATTTTGCAGATGATTGCAGGCTATCAGGTGCTAGTGGATCATATTCCTGTAAAGTTTCTTGAATATGCTTATCTTGGGAACATAATTTAAAATGGTATCTTTCCCGTCTTTTATAAGTATGGCTCTGAAAAGCAAGTAAGTAGGCCTGTTGTTGTCGATGCAGATTTTACCTTGATAGTCTAACAGTTGCCCATTCCATTTTTGCCCCCCTTTCTGTTTACCAATGTTACCATCCTGCAAAACTATGATTTAACAAGATAATTGCTTGAGATTTGCTCTTAAGTAGGTACTTTTACAACTGTGTCAACGAACAATTCCTCTATACCCAACAGATCCTGTAACTGCTAGAAAGTATTCCCGCAAATTTAGAGATGCTATCTTTATGAAGGAATATCACACATATCTTATCATATTAATACAAACTCCCAAACTTAAAGGGAAAAACTGAATAACCAGTCTTTGATTCTGCTTCCTCTTCTTACTACTAAATACTTTTCCTCTATGCCAGGTTAAATTTCAGGGGGGAAAAAGCTGTTTCTTTCCTATTGGTATTGCAAAAGGAAGTGATTTTTTTTAACTCTCAGGAATTTCTCTAAACACCTATTCATTTGTTCAATATCTTTGACTATGGAAAAAAAATAATATAGCAAATAAAGAAAGATTCCACGAAGCATAACCCTTGGAGTTTCAACAATATCAGTATTTCGATATGGAGGTCTTTTGAGTGGGCATGGAAGGATTCTCTTTTTGAAGGATGTTTAAAAGTACTCCTTCTGTTATAACATCTTTGTTTTATGAAAATCAAATACTAGGCTTTTAGATGTAAAAGTAATTTTTTAAAAAATATTTAGATATTAGAGTGCACAGAAATCTACTAACGTATAATTTATACTTTTAAAGTAGTATAAAATATATAAATTTGGGAGTAGAAAATCAACACTGTTCATTTTAAATGAGCATTTGATTTTTATGCATTATGACTGTAACTATTGAAACTATCTAAGTTTGAGGCTAGATTGTTAGCTGGATTATATCTGTTACAAGACCATAAAGAAGAGAATTGCTCCTGTAAACTGCTGTAAAAATAACATATGATTTTCAAGCAGGTATATATGAACAGACTACACCTTGGTGCTTCTTACAGACGATGCCAGGGATAGTGAGGCTCTTAATTTTAGGCTTCTCTCCTTCACTTCTCTAGCTAATTCAGTTGAGAAAGTGTGAAGACAACAACAACACATAACACAAGTAAATTGCTCTTTTCTTTCACTAGGTATAAGAAGGAGCTGAAGGAAAGGGATTTGTGTTGCTTGGGCTTTCTTAGCTGCTATAGTTTTCATACATACTACTCATTGGTTTTGGTCTCTACCTCAAAGTCAGAATTTGACCCTCAGTGAGCTGCTGAGTGGAGTTATTTAATTCAAATGGTGCTGCAGACATTCAGTGTCAGGCCTACTATATGCAGCTGAAACTGGTGTTGGTAGTTCATACATGCATAAAATTTAACCACAGTTCCTCATCTCAGCTTATGCCTCAGGGTCCTAACAGTTTCTGATGCAGAAGTCTTCCTTTAAACAAGGGCCTATGGTTTTACACTGATTGTGATAAGTACAGCAAAGATTTTGCCATTAAGGCAAGCTGAAACTTTCAGAACATGTTGCTGAACTCTATTCAACTATTTTTCTTCTCCTTTTAACCATGTTGCTGCCAAACCAGGCCTAGGAACTCCATGCCAGCCCAAATACTGTTCATCTATGCATTTGCATTTCACCTGACAGTCATTAAACCCCAAAACTAGTTTCTCCTCTCTGTGTAGATAGCTGATTTGTGCTGGCTAGGTTTGCAAAAGTCTCACTTTTGCTTACATAAAGCTTTCATGATTTCATGAAAGAATGTTGTATTGAGAGTCCTAGCCTCCAGTTAAGATGAGCTGCTACCCCTACTGCAGCTTTCAGAAGAGCTCTTCCCAGAGCCATTCTATTTTAAACTTAATTAGATGCTTTTAAAAAAAGAAGCAAGAAAACTGACAATTGGGAGACTGGCAGGTGTAGTGTGGCTCAGTGTCAGGAGGCAACAAAAATTTCAGTGTTAAAGATGGAATTTCAGTCTTTAATGACATTACTGCAGAGGATGACTCAAGCCGCATTTTACCTTATAATTACTCTGACTTCGTCTTTTTAAATAATTGTAATAGAGAGTAAAATAATAAAAAGACATAGAAATGTATAAAATATAATAAAAAAATAGTGAAATTTTATAACCTTCCTCAAATTGTTGCTGCTCATAGAAGTGTCCTGATAGAAATATTATCCATCTTGGATCTGCTGTTCTTTTGTACAAAGACAGTTCTGCAGAGGGGTATAAATCTCAAGTGTCACATTTGTAAGAACTGGGTCGTACCAATTTTAATTTGTGAACATGAAGTTAGAAGGAGTAATGGTAACTTGACCTTGGCAAATATCTACCGAGAGTAGGGCCATAATTTACAAATGCACCTGACAATTCTGATTATCTAACATGAGAAACCTTAAAGAATATGTTGTTCAGAATTAAAAGAATATTCAGAAAGTGAAAGATAACCTAATACCTTGTCCCCAGCTAAACACGCACAGATAACTAAAACATAGAGGTCACTTTTGAAAATCATGCCAGGGAACTTCTGGTTTTAGAGTTAGAATCAACAGCAAGGCAGGCCAGTTTGTGCCATACTTTCAGATTAACTGTATTTAGTGTGGGTATAATGGTATAATCTTGTTGTCAGTAGTCAACTAAGTTGCACAGTTTATTGAAAAATTGTAAAAATATCAAGATGTGGCCAGATAACAATCTAGAAGTGTTGGGCACTCCAAGGTGTTTATAGGAACAAAATGGAAGCTCAGTAACATGTTTAATCTGTCAGTTACCACTTAGGACAGTAATAAGCTGTCACACAGGTTCTTTCTGGTCAAGTCTCAGTAAAAACTATCTGTGACAATGGAAGGAATGGAGAATTCACTTTCTACCTGAATATGAAAATAACGTTATAGATGTACAGACCCTAAAAGAATGTCCTGAGTTATTAACTTCAGAGATGCTAATGAGGCCATCCACATTCTACCTTCTTTTATTCTCATGTTCTTAATTTCTTCTCTCTCATTTTCCTTCCTTCTTGTGTACTTGTTGTTCCTCTCATTTCTAGAGGCAAGAAAATTAACTTCTATTTTCCCTTGCTTTTTATAACCTTTTGTTTTGCCATGAAGTTAAGTTTGGCATGTCTTAGATGTTCAGAATAGATTGATCAGAATTTGTCAGACTTTTGCTCCCACATGCAGAGGAAACAGAATGACTTTAGGAAACATAATGCAGATAATATCTGCCTGGAGAAAAAGGTTGTTGTAGTATAATTCTACTTTGTTTTGGCTTGAGTTTATGGCAGAAAAAGTAAGCTGTCATGGTAAGACATCTATTTCTGATTCATGCTTATGTGAGGAAGTAATGTAATATTTGCAGAGTTCACCTATTTTATCTAGTTCATTTAGGTAATCTCAATCTGCTTTAATAGCAACATCTACACTTAGGTCTTTTGTTTCATTTGGGAACAAGGCCCTACTTTCTTAGTCTCTTTTTAAAACCTATAGTATCTTTCATAGGATTCAACTCTACTCATTTTTCTGCAAACACTTATTTTCTTTCTAACCTCTACTGTTCCTTCTCAGTTTGTCAATATATGTCCTTGAACCTTAATTTTCTAACCAAATCTGTGTATTGACAACCTACTTTTTACAGCAGACTGTCCTATCAATATACCTCAGTTACAACAAGAACATTTTTGGCATTTCTGTTTTCTGTCAACTCAGGGTTCCAAGTTGCTCTTGAATACTGTTTATTTCTAACCTTATGTGGTTTTAAACAAAGGAAACTCCTATATTGTGTTAAAAATTAGTATCCAGCAAAAGTTAGACTTCAAAGTTCTAATTTTCAAATATTCAGATTAAATAAGGATCATACTGTGATATGTTAAAAGGTATGAGAAATTACTAAGAAGGATTCTTGGGTTTTATTATGAAAATTTACAAAATTTTATTATGAAATTTCTTTTTACAAAGAATTTTTTGGTGTCTTATCTACAGCAGAGAATACATTCACCTACTAGGACTGTTATTTCATCAATATTTTAATAGCCACTTATATGCTTCCTTGTCTGAGAAATTATTAGGTTGTCTCATTGATTCATTTAATGGTCACAATTTTGTGTTTTGAATGCTGAAACATACTACTAGAGGGTCTGAAAAATAGTTACTTTGTTTTTACACTCAGAATAATACAGACTTCAATCTACTAATAAGTAATTTCTCCATCCAAGTCAAAAGGCAAGTGACAATGTGAAATGAAGAGTGAATAACAGGTAGAAAGACCACATTAGAAAGGTTATGCTCAGAACCTTTACTGCTGAAAAGGGAGAATTTAAGTCACTCAAAGGAAGAAATAAATTTAGGAATGATTGCTATTAATCTGTAATGTGAAGTTTATAACTTAGATTTCTTACTGAGAAGATGGAAAAAAAATCTGGATTATTCAGAAAGTCAGAGTGTGAGAAATGAATAAAAAAATAATTCGGTGAAAAACATGCAGAACAGTTTTGCAAAAGCTGTGTTAGATCTAAACAGAACTTAACTGCTAAATTGTATGGCTGTAGACCCAGGGATATTGTCTATGAAGAACTATTCTGTTGACTATCAAACCACTTTCATTGTCTCTCCATGAATAGTATGCAATGGAATCTTTTGCTTTGAAAAGTCTATTTTTGTCTTCTTTGGGGTCCCTCTTCTTCTCTCCTCTTTCTTCTTCTTCTTCTCCTTTACCTCCTTATTTCTTCTTTTTTTTTTTTCTTTTTCCCCCCTAATATTGCTCTGTGTTTATGTGAAAGAAAGGAAGTTGAAAGAAACGTGCCCTTCATTCAAAACAATGGAGGTTCTCAGTTTGTACAAGAATTCTTATCACACTGTGAAGAACTTTGTTTGCTGCACAGATGAGCTTTGTTCCAGTTAAGAATGTTGTCACCATGACAGAAAAAGGACAATCACCAACAAGTTATTTCATTCTAGTTCATAAATTGCATGTCATTTGCTTTATTTATTTTAGAATTCTTTATTATGCCTTCACTGTTTGGTTGGTAAGAACCCCATTTTAACCTGATTAAAATTTCCTTGGTTAGCACACAGAGGCAGGCCCCATGTTATGATGGTATAAGGAGGCATTCAACTGCACTGCTGGGGAGATAGAGCTGCAGCCATTATGCTTCCTGTACCTGCAGATTTTAAAGGGGATATTAAAAGAACCAGACAAAGATGTTCTTTCCAACATCTCTCATAGAACAATTCTGCACACTGGGAGAATGCAATGAGAATGGACTTCAAAAAGTGGCTAGACTCTCATACTTTTCCTGAAGAACAACTCCTGGGCTGGATGAAGCTGGGCTAACCTCAACAAGAATGTCCTAGGATCACTTCAAAGCATTAGATGAAAATGAGCGGGACTCTGAATAAGGACTGACAGTAAAGATGTGTTTTTTAAAAAAGTGTAATGCTTTTTGGATGAAGATGTACTAGAATACCTCTATTTCCCATAAAATCAATAAAGTTTATTATTTATAAACTGTTCTTGAGGTGTATGTATACCTTTGAAGAACTTCAGAAAATGAACTTTTTCTTTGCTCATTGAAGTTGCTCTGAAGATTCTTGCACAATTGTTATCAACCTCTGCTGCTAACTTCTTGTCTCAATAGTCATCAACAGCAACTTCACAATTTTTTAACAGGTTCTCACTGAACTGAAAACTATTATCAGATCAACATGTGTAGAAAACTGCAATTAAAGGAGAAAAAAATTCCTTGTAGGTCGTTGATCCTAGTCTAGCCCATACTGTTATTAACCAGAAACTATACAACCTATAATCTCTTTGGTGAATAATGCAAACTTAACTGATGATTTTAATTTTCTTCATAAGACACAAGCTACACATCCCATCACAATCATCTAGGTAGAAAACTAATAGAACTGGATTAATATATGCTTTGCAATGCAACTCTCTTAAAAGTAAAACTAAGGTACTATTTAAACAACAAGAAAAATCTTATTCCTCTTCCAGTGTTATGGATTCTTTGTGCCTGTTTCTACTTATGATAGTGCCAATTTTTTCTCTATTATGAATGCTAATATGGCTTAAAGACAAAGGAAAAGAACCATTTAGGGATTCTTGAGATACAGTGAACGTAAGTATATTGTGGGGGTTGGAAAATGTTTTACGAAATAATGTCAGGTAAGACACTGAGTCTTTCATATTCATTTGGGATATTCCATTGTAGGTCAGGTACGCTGAATTAGTCTTTTCTTTCCACTACTAAAATTAGTAACCTACTCCAGAAACATGCATAGAATTGAAAAAAAGAGGTCAAAAGTAACACAGCATACATCAAAGGGTTTTGGAACGATAACATGACTGTTAATCAGCCTCTGGTTATTTACTGACAGCAGGAGATCTGAACCAGCCATTTAGCAGGTTAGGAGGTAATCATGCACAGATAATTGCTGCTCCTAGAACACTACTTTTTAAAGATGTAGATTTCTACCTTGTCAGTGTGCCCTGTTTCAGATGCTTAAAGTCTGAGTTGCAGGAGACTGGTTGTTGTAACTTAGAGAGTCTTCAGGAGTTAACAGCAAATCACCAAAACAAAAGAAAAAATAAAGTCCTTAAAAGCCAAATACATCAATAGCAAATCAACAGATAATCCAATCTTGAGATATAGAAAAAGTCCTAAAGCTCAAAATGTGTGTTCCAATTACATGCTGCCTGCAGGTGCTAAACAAGAGATGAGAACAATAAACACATCAAACCATTGGAACATCTAGCAAATCCTATGTCACTTCTACAAATACTACTACTAAAAAAAATTCATGTCTCAGAACTGAACTCCTAAGACAGCTGATAGGAGAAAGCAAAGAATTAAAACTCACATTTCAGTTCCTCTCTAATCAAGTCAGAAAGTTCAAAAATTATCTAACTTCCTCCTGCTTTTACAATGCTAAGCTATTTAATGCACATGGTATCCATAAGTTGTATGATCTTTAAAATTTTCACTGGCATAAAATAGGATATATTGCATGACAACAGAAACATAGCTAAATGAATATGTTTCTTGATTAAAAAAAAAAAAAAGTAACAACAGCAACAAAGCCTGAATTACAAATGCTTGTTCGATGCAGACATTTATGTAGATAGCCAGCTCATCTTTATATACCAATCAGCCACCTTGTCAGTGCATGAGACTGAGTTTTCAACTACTCTTAAAAAGGGGAAAAGAGACACTTTTAGAGATCGAGTATAACCAATTGCAATTTGTTTCCATCATTTCCATGGGTATGAGTTCTGTGTGTATGGTTCTGAGAGCTTTTCTGTAGAGGAGCTGAGCTGACAGAAATAAAATGAAACAAAAGCCACATAAGAATTATTTGGAAAATTTGAAGTATAGGAGGCCTTGAAAAGAACTGTAAAAATGTTTCACAAGAAATACAAAACTATCAAAATAGTTTCCTTTTATTGATACTATTATTATTCTTTTCTTTTTAAGATGAAAGGTTTAGATATCATCTACATACTGCAGAGAAAATAATTTATTCTGAAAAAAAATTAAAAAAAATACATCACAGAATTGGATTGTACTAAATGACAAAGTTTAATTTTTCAGCACCATAAACCTATATTTATGAACTGAATCAATACTCATCAATTCTCCCTACTCAAGAGACAAGCTTGGTAAGAGAGAAGCTTGGTCTGTTTATAAAAATATGAGAGAGAGAGAGAGTAATTTTAAAGGACATTCTTCTCACTGCTGTTAATTATGACTATTTGGTTTGGATTTTTATTTTTTGTGTGTGTGGTTTTTAGTTGTTTGTGTTTTTCCCCTGAGAAAAATGACAAACTTACTGAGCAATATTGAGTACTAATTTTTAATTCCAAAATTAAAATATACTGTCCTTGTGAGAAATATATCAGCTAACAACTGAAAGCTTGGAGCTGAAAACTCAGTTTAGATCTTTCGGATCTTGTGGTGAAATTAGTGGAAATAAACATTTTAAAGTGTACACAAAAAAACAGTAGAAAACACAGTTTTCCTTTTAAAGTTAGTTTAAACAAAATTTTTTAACTAATCCTAGTTGTCTTTTATAAATTCCATGTAACACTGAATGTTAACTCGGTTTTTTAATGCATTCTATCAGACAACATCTTTGAATGTGCATTCTTTTAAATATATTTTCTCTTTCAAACTTGTGATTTAAAATCAGTCATATATTGCCTTGTTTTGTAGGGTTCTTCTGTATGATTTACTGTGATCTTGCACAGAGTGAGAAAGCATTTCCATTCTGATTATTTTTGTCTGAATTAAATGTTTGGTCTCTGCAAACACTCATGACTTTTAACTTCATTTTCTATGAGCGTTGGTTCCAATAAAATCTCATCGTTCAAATGAATATGGAAAGCAAATAACAAAGAACAGACATCTTGGCCAAAACAAGTCCATTAAATAATGCAAATAAATATTTGTCTATTTTTTGTTTTATTCTCTGTGCTTTAGTGTCAATACTACATTATGTGAAAACTTCATCTTGCTTTCATAGAGACATTAATAGCTGTTCAATTGAATTTACCTGTCTGAGAAGTGATATCAGAGGAAAAAAAATAGGGAATCAGTCTCTTCAGACTGAAAAAATCTTCAAAAACCAGATAAATATGATTATGCTTGTGATAACAAAAGGGAATTTGAAATAAAAAGGTATAATTGGAGGTGAATGAATCTGCTACACTGGTATCCACCAAGTATCCACCATGATCTCTGTGCTAATCTGAAAACCTATAGAATGGGATTCTCTTCAGAGCTCTGATTCTATACCAGTAAGTCATGTTTCAGGAACAGGGATTAAGATGTGTTGTCGAGTTTCGGGGACTTTCTTTTCCCAGAGAGGGAAAAGAAAAAAACCAAGCAGCCAAAGCTATAGCAAATATATATATATATATATATATATATATATTACATATGAGACAGATACACAAAAGGAGAATACCACACACAGAAGGGGGGGGGGGGGGGGGGGAAAGGGGAAGGGAGAAGGACAAAAAGGGGCAAGGACCGAACAAGCCAACCAGCCGACCGAAGGCAAACTAGCAAAAATCTCACCACTTCCCTTCGAACAGGCAGGATGGCTAGACACGGCCCAAGGCTCTCCCCTCACGCGTGGCAGATAACGGTAGTCACTGTAGGCCTCAGCTCCAGATAAACCAGACCAAAACAGGGACCCGCCGTTCTCGAACCTCGCCGGAGAGGAAGAGAGCAAGATGCCTCCCGCTGGCCTTATTTATACCTCAAGTTACGTAAAGGAATAGCATGGAATACTTCCGTGATCACTTTTCTAGTTCCTTCCTGGTTACAAGTTGGTCTCCAGGAAGGCCTAGAGTGAAACCACCACATTCTCCACCCCTTATTCCATACTATTTCTTTACGTAACACCTATGTCTCACGTTCGTCTACATCCCGCGCATATATATACACATTTGCATATATATATATATATATAGTTCTTGTTGGTCTCTCGGCACAGTTGTCTCGTCGTTGGAAAATCAATACCGATGTCAGTTCAGTCCAGATCTTTGGTCTCCTCAGTCACCATTACAGTTCTGATTTATGGCTGTTTCATCACTGGACTGTCTCATCACCGGATACCAGCAACAGCTTAGTTCAGGTCTCTCTCTCATCTGGTGACTGGCTTCCTGTAAAAACACAACTTAGGACATACAATTAGTTTTTCCCCAAGGCTAAGTTTCCTTGAGGCACACACTGGATGACTCCATCCTTCCTCATTACCCACCACGTATGTCCTGGCCCTTGAGCAAAGACAATCCCACGAATGGGTTTGTCTTGGCCTGAGGCAGGGGTAACCCAAACAGCTTTCCCTAGCATTCCCCTCAAATGGATTGCTGGAACTTTATCTCCATCAACAATGTGAAGGGATTCTGCCTGTGCAGGGCCAGCTCGATTGACAGAACCCCTGGTGTTAACTAGCCAGGTAGCCTTGGCTAAGTTCTTGTCCCAGTTTTTATAAGTCCCCTCACCTAATAACTTTAGAGTGGTCTTCAATAATCCGTTATATCTCTCAACCTTCCCAGCAGCTGGTGCATGATATGGAATGTGGTATACCCATTCGATACCATGTTCCCTCGCCCAAGTGGTGACTAATCCATTTTTGAAATGAGTCCCGTTGTCCGACTCAATACGTTCTGGGGTCCCGTGTCGCCACAGGACTTGCTTTTCAAGGCCCAGAATGGTATTCCGGGCCGTTGCGTGGGGCACTGAAAAAGTCTCTAACCATCCCGTTGTTGCTTCCACCATGGTAAGTACATAGCACTTACCTTGGCGGGTCTGTGGCAGTTTGATATAATCAACCTGCCATGCCTCTCCATACTTATACTTATCCCATCGTCCACCATACCACAGGGGTTTCAGTCTTTTCGCCTGCTTAATAGCGGCACAAGTCTCACAATCATGGATAACTTCAGAAATGATATCCATGGTTAAATCCACCCCTCGGTCTCGTGCCCATCTGTGGGTGGCATCTCGGCCTTGATGACCGCAAGCATCATGGGCCCATCGAGCCAGAAACAGCTCTCCCTTCTGCTGCCAGTCTAGGTCTACTTGTGACACCCCTATCTGTGCAGCTCGGTCCGCTTCTCTGTTGTTATTATGTTCTTCATTAGCTCGCTTTTTGGATACATGGGCGTCTACATGGTGGACTCTCACATTCAGACTCTTCGCTCTGGCAGCGATGTCCTGCCACAAGTCAGCAGCCCAGATGGGTTTTCCTCCACGCCTCCAGTTCATCTTCTTCCATCGCTCTAACCATCCCCATAGAGCATTGGCTATCATCCACGAGTCTGTGTAGAGGTAGAGTCTCGGCCAACCTTCTCGTTCAGCAATGTCCAGGGCCAATTGGACGGCTTTGAGTTCCGCAAATTGACTCGACTCGCCTTGACCCTCAGCGGCTTCTGCCACTCGTCGGGTGGGATTCCAAACGGCCGCTTTCCACTTCCGGTTCCTTCCTACAATTCGGCAAGAACCATCAGTGAAAAGGGCATAACGCCTTTCTTCATCTGGCAGCTGATCAAATGGCGGAGCTTCCTCGGCTCGGCTCACTGGCTCTTCTTCTTCTGCCAGACTGAAGTTCCCACCTTCAGGCCAATTGGTTATGATTTCCAAGATGCCGGGGCGATTCGAGTTCCCGATTCGGACACGTTGTGTAATCAAAGCCATCCACTTGCTCCACGTGGCATCGGTGGCATGATGCGCAGGGGGCACCTTCCCTTTGAACATCCAGCTCAAGACGGGTAATCGGGGTGCCAGGAAGAGCTGTGCTTCAGTACCAATTACCTCTGAAGCTGCTCGTATACCTTCATACGCCGCTAAGATTTCCTTTTCCACAGGGGTGTAATTGGCCTCAGAACCTCTGTAGCTTCGGCTCCAGAAACCCAGTGGTCGCCCTCGCGTCTCGCCAGGCACCTTTTGCCAGAGGCTCCAGGAGGGACCTTTATCTCCAGCTGCAGAGTAGAGCACATTCTTTACATCTGGTCCCATTCTAACTGGTCCAAGAGCCACGGCATGTGCAATTTCTTGCTTGATCTGCCTGAAAGCTTGTTGTTGCTCCGGACCCCACTGGAAATTGTTCTTTTTACGGGTCACAAAGTAAAGAGGGCTCACAATCTGACTGTATTCTGGGATATGCATCCTCCAGAAGCCTATGGCTCCCAGAAAAGCTTGGGTTTCTTTCTTGTTTGTGGGGGGAGCCATTGCTACAATCTTGTTGATGATGTCTGTTGGTATCTGGCGTCGTCCATCTTGCCATTTCACCCCTAGGAATTGGATCTCTCGGGCAGGTCCCTTGACTTTACTCTTCTTGATAGCGAAACCGGCCTCGAGGAGAATCTGGATGATCGTCTGTCCTTTTTTGAAAACTTCTTCTGCTGTATCCCCCCATACAATGATGTCATCGATGTACTGGATGTGTTCGGGAGCCTTACCCTTCTCTAGTGTGACCTGGATCAGTCCATGACAGATGGTTGGACTGTGTTTCCACCCCTGGGGCAGTCGATTCCAGGTGTATTGAACGCCCCTCCAGGTGAAAGCAAACTGTGGCCTGCACTCTGCCGCTAAAGGAATGGAGAAAAACGCGTTGGCTATGTCGATGGTGGCGTACCACTTTGCTGTCTTGGACTCCAACTCATATTGGAGCTCCAACATATCTGGCACGGCAGCACTCAACGGTGGCGTAACTTCATTTAAGCCACGATAGTCCACAGTCAGTCTCCACTCTCCATCGGATTTACGCACAGGCCAGATGGGGCTGTTGAAGGGTGAATGGGTTCTGCTGACCACCCCTTGGCTCTCCAACTTTCGGATCATTTTGTGGATAGGGATCACAGCATCTCGGTTTGTCCGATACTGTCGTCTGTGTACAGTTGTTGTGGCTATTGGCACTTCTTGATCTTTAACTCGTAGTAATCCTACAATGGAAGGGTCTTCTGAAAGGCCAGGAAGGGCAGACAATTGCTTGGACCCCTCTTCAATCACCGTGGCTACACCAAAAGCCCACCGGTACCCTTTCGGGTCCTTGAAGTATCCTCTTCTTAGGTAGTCCATACCAAGGATGCAAGGGGCTTCTGGCCCCGTCACAATGGGACGCTTTTCCCATTGGTCTCCCGTCAAGCTCATGTCCGCCTCTACTACTGACAATTCTTGAGACCCTCCTGTCACTCCAGAAATAGTAACAGTCTCGGTACTCTTATACTCCGAAGGCATTACAGTACACTGGGCTCCAGTATCTATCAAGGCCTGGTATCTCTGAGGATCCGATGTGCCAGGCCATCGGACCCACACAGCCCAGTAAACCCGGTTATCTTCTTGGTCCCTCTCCTTCTCCTGGCAGAAGGCAGGGCCCCTCTACTGGTCTTGATCAGAGCATTCGTCGTCAGAGTTTGACTTTGACTTCTTAGACTTTTTGCCATTGTCGAAGTGGACCTCCATCTTCTCGTGTTTCGGCGATCGCAGTTTCTCTTCTAAGAAATCTCCATCTACTACATAGACAACTTTTTTGTCAGTCTTCTTTCGCTTCAGCTCCCTCACTCTAGCTTCAAGCTTAGAAGTGGGTTCACCATCCCACTTCTTCATGTTTTCTCCTTTACTACGAAGGTATGCCCATAGTTGGTTACGTGACCCACGCTTAGAGTTCTCTTTCCTTCGACGTGTGAATGACAGGGATCGTGAGCAAGATCGAGACCAGGATCGAGGTCTAGGCCGAGGTCGTCTTTGTCGGTCCCGCCGTGATCTTCCCATTGGCCTTTCTTGGTAATCTCTATACCTTCTGTCCTCTCTGTCTCTAAGGTCGTCCTCATATCTGGAATATTCATAATCTCTCTCCGTTCTTTCCCTATCGTAGGTGCGTCGGTACAGGGGATTGAAGGAGTCTTCCATATTTTCCTCGATGGTTCTTATCCAAGCACACATAGTGTCCACGCTTGGTTCATCCATCTTTGGATTATATACGGGTATCAAGCAGGAAATATATGGTTTAGGGGCACCTTGAATTACCTTTTTCCACATTGGTTGCGTGCAGGGAACATTCTCAGGAACTTGGATATCATAATAATCTGGATCAGAATAGATGATCTCCAGCATGGCCAATTCCCGTAGGTATTGGATGCCTTCTTCCGCAGTCCTCCACCTTCTTGAAGAACTCTTCAGGGACTCCTTAAATGGGTATTTCACTCTTACCGCGTGGAGTATTCGGAGCCAAAGACTGGACGCCATTTTCTCCCTCCCCATTTCTTGCTCTATCACAGGGTCTCGAGCAATGGATCCCAACTGTCGTGCTTCATCACCTTCAATTACATGACTATCAGCTCCCTTGTCCCAGCATCGCACCAGCCAGGTGAGGACTTCTTCACCAGGCAAGCGCATATAATCTCTCCGTAAATCTCGAAGCTCTCTTGTGGTCAGTGATTGTGTAATTTCGCTTTCTCGCATAATTTCTTGTCCATCTCTCCCACGTAGAATCTTTTCCACCTCTCTCTTTACTCTTCCACTCCTACGTGGGACTGCTCCCACTTCCTCCCTATATCTCTCATGTGGAGGTGGAGACTGAGCATGCCGTGGGGATAAGCTTCTATATTGTTCACGCCGCGGAGATGGTTTCCTATGCCGTTCATACCGTGGGGATGGACTCCTATGCCATTCACGCCGCGGAGATGGACTTCTACGTCGTTCATACCGTGGGGATGGACTCCTGCGTCGTTCGCGATACCCAGCGGGTGGAGGTAGTGAGTAATCTTTCACGTGGTGAGATAAGGGCCTCTTCCTCCAATCATTCACACCTCCAAGAGAAGGTTGGGTCTGGAGGGGTAGGGATAATTCCCCCTCCAATTGAGGGGGATGCTTTGGCTCCTTCTTTGCGTCTTTTGTAACACTGAATGTGTAGTCAGGATATAAATCATCAAGCGACAATATACCACCGGCCGTTTGTACTGTTGCTTTCTTTTCTCTTGATGCTGTTCTGTATTCCTTTGGGCGTGCCCCTAGTTCTCTTGGACGTGCTCCTTCCCGTGTAACCGTTTCTTCCTCTCTGGTACCTGCTTCTTCTCTTCCAATCGCTCCTTCCTCAGTCACAACCACTACTTCCTCTCTCGCAGTCGCGCCTTCATCACTTGCTGTTGCTCCTTCTCCCATTGCTGCCGCTCCTTCGTCCACTACATCTTGAGTGAATTGGATAGGTTCTTCTGTTCCTTCTTCTTCTTCTTCTTCTTCTCTTTCTTCTGTGCGTTCTGGTTGGGGAGATGAGTCTGTAAGTTCCTTGATCTCTCTTACCCACGTCTTCTTCTTCTTCACAGGGGCAATGATGACCTTCCGGTTCTTAGCTTGAGTCCCGGTTCTAGTGGGCTTAGTAGAAATGGCATTGACTTCAAGTTGTGTTTGGACTCCAACTTCTGTGGACCTAATAGGGACATCACTGGTTTCAAGTGGCGTGGTTTGGGTTTCTGTGTCGACCTTAACCCTTTGAAGGTGGTCTATGGCAGCTCGATAAGCATTAGCCAGGCCCCAGCACAAAGCGGAGAATTGCATATTCGGATCTTTGTAGGAAAAACACCCTTCTGCCAAACAGTGGGCCATCTCACCAGAATCAAACATTTGTTCTGGTGTGAACTCCCAATTAATGGGGGGTGACACATGTCCTACTAATCTACCGAAATCTTCCCAAGCTCCATGCCACCCGGGGACTGGCCTGTCTGCAGCCCTTTCCAAAGTTCCAGCGAGTCCCTTTGAGGTGTGATCTTTCCTACAAGAGGGAAGGCAACGGAACCCCATTCTTCCAAGTTTAAGTAGCACTTCCAGTACCTTTATCAATGACAGTACTGTTGCAATAAGATTTATATAGTAATTAGAGCCGATTTTAACCATGGGGATTTCCTTTACCAAACCTTCGATGTCAAAATTAAAGGATGGAAGCAATTTGTTCCATCCATCCTCAAGGTCTGGACGTCTCCCTATACGGTAGCCTAACACAGGTGTAAAGGTGGCTAGAATTATAAGACAAATTAATGAAATAGCCATTGTTTTTTGTTATTATTTCTTCTTGATCCCAAAACAAACCTTTGTTTATATAAACAAAGTTTCCTTGGCTGCTTTCCCAGACTCTGGCAGTGTTCCCAGACCTGTTCCCAAAACAATAGATTGGTTTTGCAAAACAACACCGAGCTTGGCTGTCTTCCTGGAAAAACGTTTATCAAAACAAGCCAAACTTAACCAAAATATCCCACTTCTGACACCAAAAAATGTTGTGCAAGTTTCGAGCTGGCTTCCTGCCAAGTCCCCGAAACTCGACAACAAGGACCTGCCTCCCAGAGAGGGAAAAGAAAAAAACCAAGCAGCCAAAGCTATAGCAAATATATATATATATATATATATATATTACATATGAGACAGATACACAAAAGGAGAATACCACACACAGAAGGGGGGGGGGGGGGGGGGAAAGGGGAAGGGAGAAGGACAAAAAGGGGCAAGGACCGAACAAGCCAACCAGCCGACCGAAGGCAAACTAGCAAAAATCTCACCACTTCCCTTCGAACAGGCAGGATGGCTAGACACGGCCCAAGGCTCTCCCCTCACGCGTGGCAGATAACGGTAGTCACTGTAGGCCTCAGCTCCAGATAAACCAGACCAAAACAGGGACCCGCCGTTCTCGAACCTCGCCGGAGAGGAAGAGAGCAAGATGCCTCCCACTGGCCTTATTTATACCTCAAGTTACGTAAAGGAATAGCATGGAATACTTCCGTGATCACTTTTCTAGTTCCTTCCTGGTTACAAGTTGGTCTCCAGGAAGGCCTAGAGTGAAACCACCACAAGATGCAACCTTAAAAGCTTTTCAGTGGAGATAGTTAATCATGCACAGACTGGGATTTTGCAGCTCTTCACATATGTCCAGGGTTTGGCTCTCACAGGAGCTTGCTCCACGTAGGTCTGATGGAGCACACTCCAGCTCCACCTCTGCCTCTGCACACAGATTTTTTTTAGTGTGTACTGAATGCCTGTTGTACATCTAATTTCATCATGCTGGCAAAATGAAGCTAGAGTGTGTTCGGACCAGAGATATGGAAAATGCTCAAGTCCCACAACAATAAAGTAGCGATGGAGGATCACACACTTCTTCAGTACTTCACTGTAAAAATACAGTTCAAAATGTTCAGGTTGTGTTTCTTGTGTTGTAAAACTGTGGAAGAATGGGTCCTGTACCTAAATAATAATAATAATTATCATGATAATAATGGTGATGATGATAATAATAATAATAAACGAAAACAACAATAAAATATAAGGGTCAATTACTACTACATTGAAGTCAAAGAAAAATCTCTTATTCTTCTGTTTTGCTTGTGTTTCCAATTTAGATCAGCATCAGTGTCTTAATTATGCTTGTAGTAGAGCATGCCTGGCACTGAGAATTTCATTTTTTCATTAAGAACAAAAGTAAATTGTTGAGCCTGCATTACTCTGCATTGTTGTTATCAGACTGACTTGCCTTTTCTTGACATTACTCCACAATTGAGATTGCAATTTGGTTTTTGATTGAATGTTTTGCACATTGAATTTCACTTTAGATTTTCTCTAGTTTTTTCAAATAGAAGTATGAGTTCAGTTTACTAACTCTTCGAATAGCATAGTATGCAGAGCAGCATCTTGGGTGACAGAAGCTTGAGAAGGATAGAGCTACTGACAACTCTCTTAGTTAGCCTTACTTATGTTTGGATGAAGAAAAACAATGGCTCTGTAAAAGGGAGCTAGTCAGCCTATGGGATGGTAATTGAAATTCCTGCCATCCAAAGTCATAGGGAGTTTTACTGCTGGAGAGATGTTCCCTCTCAGCAGTCCATGTCAGGAGAAAAAGAACAGGTGAAAACTTGAGGAGGGCTATATAGAAGTTGTTATGATCTAGTTGTCTGAGTCAGTTCACAGCTATATGGACATTTTTAAATAGAATAAATTCACTTTTACTGTCCAAAAGGATGGCCATACTTTTCTTCTTCTCCCTAGCTATACATTTCTATTTATCAGCACAAGTATTCATGCAGCTATGCAAATTGATCTCTATGACACATAAATCAAGAAAACAAACAAACAAACAAGCAGTTTTGCACTAGATTAGTGACATAATCTGTTTCTTTGGCCATCTGTTTGGAAAAATGTGCTTACTCTGTGCAGATATGGGAATCAGATGGCTTCTTTCAGCTGCAGGGCAGATTTATAGTGAGTTAGAGCGATAGAGTAGTCATGGAGTCAGCATTCTTTTACCTCGTCAGTCACTCGGAGGTTGTAGAGATCCACTTTTATGAGTCTCATGTTAGCCAGACTCAGAGGACCTCCCAGACACAAATTCTCTCTTTAATTTCTCAAAGAAGATACAAGAGTTGTCATGCTCCTGGGGTTAGAGCCTGAGGAAAAATCAAACATCAAAATATGCAACAAAGTCAAGATTTCAAGTGTCAGCATATGTATTGAGATGAATATCATGGCTAGGCTTTGCGAACAAAGATTTAAGAAGGTTCTATCCACGTTTGTTACAAGCACGCCGGTGGCTTATGAGGCCAATACGAGATGGACATGTCCGATTGCAAAAGGCACAGCAGAAAGACTCCTTAAGTGGTATATTCTGCAAGACACGGTTCTTTCTGCGTTGTCTTTTCTCCTTGAGAGTGATCCTGCGTGTGTTCTCAAAGGAAGCAGCAGCGTTATAGATGGTGTGTCTCCAGGCCTCCCAATTTGAGGCCAGAGTAGACCAGTTATGGTGATCAATATGGCCAAGGTTGAGATGTTTCAGGGAGTCCTTGTATCTTTTCTTCATGGCTCCTCTCTTGCAGCAGTCAGTGGCAAGTTCACCATAAAGCAAGATCTTGTGGAGGTGGTGATCTTTCATCCTTGAGACGTGTCCTGCCCAACGCAGCTGTGTTCTCAGTAACATGGTCTCAATACTTGTGACTGCTGCTGGTTCTAGAACAGATGTATTGGTCACATAATCTGACCAGTGGATGTTTAGGATTGAACGGAGGCAGCGTCGATGGAAGCGTTCTAGGAGACGCAGGTGGTGGCGGTAGATGACCCATGATTTGGAACCATATAAAAGAGTAGACAACACAATGGCTTTGTAAACACTGATCTTGGTACTCTTCTTCAAGTGTTTATTACGCCATACTCTTCTATGGAGTTTTCCAAAAGCACTATATGCCTTTGCTAACCTGTTGTCTATATAATAATGTTAAATAACATACCTAAATAACAAATGAATCTTGAATTATTTGAAAAGAAGGAGCACCACCAAGGTCACATAACTTCATGGGCCAGGATTTTCAGCAGATGCTTTTTTTTGTTAAGAAAACACTAGAGACTTGAAGACCTTTGAAAGTAATGAAAGTGCTAAGTTACCTCCACTTTCATTTCATCTCTTTTCTGATGTGCAAGTCTTCTCTGAAGACTTAGGTGTTGTCTGTTTAGGTGTAATCTGTCTCCAGCATGAAAGGTCGTAAGTGAGAACTTGGGAATACAAAGCACAACACAGCAAAACGAGCAGTGTTATGAGGAAATTGTTTCCTATAAACTTCTTTATGAAATTGAAAAAGATATTCAATGTTTTTAACTATGCAAAAATGTAAAGGAAAACAAAAGCCCTGGAAAGTAAGTCATTACCTTGTGTAACACTGAAGGGGGCTGTAAAGGAGTTGGACAAATCAGGAAGCAGAATCTGATCATATAAGTACATAGTCATATACAGTTTGAACAAAAGGTCAGTTTTGCAAAACTGAGCTACCTTAACTCTCTATGTAACTAGGACTGTGAAAGAATAATTTCAATGCCCCTGAAGATCTCAGGTGCACAATCCCCTCTGAAAAACTATGGACTTGCAAACTTCATTTGAAGACATTTTTTGACCGTTTCTTTTGCAATTCCCATATATAGGACAAAGAGAAAGGAACTTTCTGTAGAAGGCCTTAGAATTTATGTTAGTGAAATTCAGTCACCTACAAAGATTCTCTTCTGTCTCTCAGAGAAGACCTATCCAGCCCAACCCTTTTCTCACTGCTTTTAAGTTCCGTTCCTCCACTTATCTTCGGCCACTTGACTTCATTTTAGTCCACTGCAATAATGAGAGGTTTCTTTGATAGAAAGCAACATAAAAAAGATCTCATTTCCTTTTCCTTGATTAATTTTGCATCCCACAGTACCTATTTGCCTTGATAGATCAGAAAATCGTTTCCCAAGAAATGAATGAATTTAAATAGCACTTATCCTAAGGAGACAGTAATTGTTGCAGTGTTTTTTAGGGTTACATTGTTTCCGAGCAGGTTCCGTGTCTGTTTTAGTGTTTGAACACGAGGTTTAAACCTGTAGAAAATGTGTACCCTCATAAGATTGAAAAAAGAAAAAAATTTTTTTTCTTTTGCCTGACTTGTGAAGGTTAATGCAGTTAAATATCCATCCTACTTTTGTTCTAGATTGACACACACAGACATGTCCTAGTATACTCCCAATTTTATTTAGTAAAAGAAAGCAAGAATTCAAATAACCACTGGAGAAATTACAAATCAGAAGGACAGAAGGATTTTCTTGTTTTATCAAGAAGCAGAGTCTCATGCAGCAACCAAAAAAATTAAGAAGAAGGAGTCAAGAGAATTACTTCAAGCAAAGGCATAGATAACAGGTGATAATAATTAATTGTTAGGAACGGAAGGCAGAATTAGGTTTTTAAAATTCCAAAGAACTGAGTCAGGTACTCAAGACAGATTACAGTCTGAGAGGCAGAAATTAAATGAAAATACACAGAGTGGGGAAAAAAATGGAAGGAGAAATGAATATTGACCAATAGGAAAAGTTCGGATAACATCAACTCTTGCTTGCAGATCTTTATTGTGTTACTCATTGGACTACATATGCAGTATTTGTAAGTGGGTCATATATAGAGGACATGAGCACAAAAAGTTATTGCCCTTTGCATACTTCTACAAGGGTCATGGATAATCTAAATTGTCTTGCAAACAGCTGGTTAAATTTGTGAAAACCATTTTTAAGCAAATACCCATAGCAAAACCATTCATCTCTAGCAGTCAAAATGCATTTATTTTATATTATTTTATTTTAAATTTTTAAAGAAAATCGCCAATACCATTCAGCATCTGAATAAGAAAGAGTATGAGCTTACAGAAAGAAATGACAGAGGTAGAATAGGTTCTTTTTCAAGAATAGTTGAGCAGTGTCAAGATTTCTAAGAAATGAATGGCAGAGAGTGGTTTGGAGTTGCAAAGAACTGGGAGCAGAAATGATAATTTTGACAAGCAAGTGGTCATACTGACATTGAAAACTGTTGCAGTCTCCCGTTTTTAAGAAACAAAATTAGGCAATAAGTAAATCAATTCACATGGTACAATGGTGAATGTGTGTTTCTTTATTAAATTGTTCTATTTCCCTCCAGTAACATGTGTGCCAAATGATGTAATTGTTACCATGGGAACTATCCTTGGATAATAAGAAATTTAGAATAAAACTCTGAGAGCTTCTAAACCCCACCTGGTGTGCACATATTATTTTTCTCCTTTTTTAAAAAAAAGTATAAATAAATAGTAAAAAAAAGTAATGCACTTCCACTTGCATCCTTAACTAACACATAATTCTTAAAATAGACCTGCTGATAGTGGTGTCACTGTTTCTGGAGTAGGTGTTACCTAGTGTGAGCTCCAGATACATGATCATTTTTTTAAAACAGAAATAAAAGGGAAAATGGTAAGGTAAAAGCGGAAACTGGAGAACTACTTTAGAAAAATGGATATTCTAATGGGTTGGTTTAGAGACAAAAGAATTTTCTAAAATATTAGAGTTTAAATACACTGCTTTTCTAATGAAAATAAAATTTTGATATTAACATCAGAAAAGTGTATCCAATACCCTTCCTCCCTTTAGTCTATTAATCTTACAATCTTTCTTTCTAAAGCTGGAAGAGAAGATAAAAACATTTGCTGCAAAAGCGCTTGAAATACTGTTTTGGGAACCTGAATATTTCACCAAGCCTAATATTTTGCAAATGTTGTAATTTTGTGGCAAAATAACACATTTTAATTTTTATCCAGGGGAAATGCTTAAACTACGGTCCTTTTACTTTCTGTTTTTATACCAGCATACACATATATCGCATTTCTATAACTGGTATTGAGAACCAAAAGAAAAACAGTAGTCCCTGATGTTTCTTTTTCCTTCCTTGTGTTTATATAGCTAAGTGGAATCAGATGTGATTAATTCGTCTTTAAAAAATCTGACTTCACCAAATAGTCCATTAGATGGAAGGATTTAAAATAATTTTTTGAGAACTTTTATAGCACTGCTCACTATTTGAAATCTTCTGTGAATCAAAAATAAATGCCTTTTGACACAGTGCACAGTAGATTGCAATATAAAAGAATAGATTGCAAGGTCTCCTTCAGGTAGCCTTAAGCCATCACTTAAAATTTTTCAATACTCTGATTTATTTTTGTTTAATATGCAGAATACAAATTTTCAGTATAAACACAGTTCATGTGAAAAGAAATTTTTCTCAAGTTTCTAAAGTTCTGGAGACACTGATCTTTTGCAAAGTCCATGACTAACTTGTGGAAATAAATCTGACGTTTTAATTAGAATCCGCTGTACTCCCATAACATCTTTCATCGTAAGTACTTTGCTGACATTTATTAATTAGTGGTCTGATGCTGCAAACCTTACTCATCTGCATATTTTTACTTGTGATCATTCAGACTTTTTGCATGACTAAGATTTACAGAGTCTATGCCTGTTCAGTATTAAATGAATCTCAAAAATGTGTAACTAAGTGGGGCTTTGGGAAACTAATTGAATGTTGTCTTGATGGGGGTAGCCATGGGTAAATAAGGCTCAGATATGCTTTTTTTGTGCCAGAGCTCTGATGAACCAGGGTGGCTCCCAATGTTATGTTCAGAACTAGTTTTTAACAAAACATGAGGTCTCCCCAAGGAGGAAAGGGTATAAAGGAAAAAAGATAAAACAAGGAGACTATGAGAAAAAATAGTAGAAAAGAAGAAACACTATATATGTTACATAATCAAATTTATAGAAGTTCCCATGTTCTGAGATTTCCCAAGTTGTCTGTCCTGGGATTTGACACCAGCCAGGAAGGGGAAAAGGCCTCACAGTGGTTGTGACTCCTGACACAGACCCCTCCAGTCAAGATTCCTTTCCTTGGCGGGGTCAACCAGCTTGGATGGTGTCAGGGAACAGCGTGAGGAGATCCTGCAACTCAATAAGCCCTTAGAACATGAGAGTGTAAATAAAAAGGTGAGGGAAAAGAGCAGCTACCACCTTGATGACGAGGACAGGATCCTGGCACGCTTGGAGCCTTTTGCCTTACTTGCCCTCTTGTTGCAGAGGATAACAGTTACAGAATCACAGAATCACAGAATATGCTGAGTTGGAAGGGATCCCCAAGCATCACCGAGTCCAACTCTTAACCCTGCACAGGACCATCCCCAAGAGAGACACCATGTGCCTGAGGGTATCATCCAAACACTTCTTGAACTCTGTCAGGTTTGGTGCTGTGACCACTTCCCTGGGGAGCCTGTTCAGTGCCCAACCACTCCTGGGATGAAGAACCTTTTCCTAATATCCAACCTAAACCTCCCCTGACACAATTTCAGAGCATTGCCTTGGGTCCTGTCACTAGTCATCAAAAAGAAGAGATCAGTTGGGGAACCTAACAAAAAAACACATACTATGAACATACTCATGCTCACGACTTTGTTATACAGTTTCATTTGATGTGTGTCCAGTGGATTAAGGAATCAGATCTCAACATAAGGTGACCCACTGGGTTCCTATCCTTTCTTCATGTTGTAAAAGGTATTTTTACTCTGGACGAGGGCAGGACATCATCCTGATGACATCCTGGCATGACTGGATGTTATGCAGCCTGTGCAGAGAAGTTAGATACAAAGGGAAGAGGCCTGAGAAGAAGTAATGGAGGGTAAGCATGATATATTCTCCTTCAGAACATGCATGATATAGGAGAGGATTCCTGTATTTAAAGTACTCTTTACTTCCTTGAGCAATCTGTGGGGAAATGCAGCAATCAGACCACCCCATGGACTGTACAAGTAGCACAGAGCCAAACTCTTTGTGCCTGCCATGAACTTCCTTGGTACACTGAGGAGAACTCTACCGCTTGCACAGAGAGTTCATGTGGACAGGCATTTGGCCAGAAGGTTTCTCCTTTTATCGGTGTGGAGTACCTAATCTCTGCCAAGTACTTCTAAACGATGAGGAGCTCCTGGTAGGAGACAAGTGGTTCAGTGAGATTCAGAGAAGACCTCTAAGGCTGATGGCCAAAAGCTGCTAAAGCCCTTGCTGCCGTAAGTGGTGCTTTGTTGTGTGGTTTGTGATTACTTATCAAGACCATGTTATGGCTTTCCTCAGCAACATCTCTCACTACATGTGCTAGAATCCTTCACATCTCAACTGCAGAAATAAGACTGCAAATTCAACTTTACAAGGTCCTTTGTTCTGCACTGGGACAGTAGTTTTAATTCTTAGGTGTGTGTCACAGCCTGTCTCCAGCTCTTTACCTCTCTCCTTTCCATGCCTGTACATCTGAGAAGCCTTGAGTCAGCTATGTGCTTCATGAAATATCAGCAACACCTTTGGATCTTGAGTTCAGAGAAGCAGAGTGAGTCCTTTAAAAAGTGGTTTGAATGTATTTATGTGACATTTCTTACTTATGTAAATGGTCTGCTTGATTTAACAGACCTACTCAGGAATAAAAATTGTTCATATGAGTAAAACTTTAAGCATCAATCGTTTATCAGTAAATGTTGCGTAAATGTTTGTTTTTTCAATAAGAAAGTATTATGAGCAAAGACCTGGGCTCATCTGCAGGAGTACAGAGTTGGTACTTACTAAATTAGTTTGGATTGTTAGACAAAGCTTCCTCTAGGAACAGAGGGTTAGGAGGGAAAGGATGGCATCTACAGATATTTATTTAGGCCATTAAGGTCTAATTCTCTGCCTGCAGAAGCTTCTCTGTCTCCCCTGACAGGAGGGAAGCTTCCAGTAATTAGGCACCTAACTTACACACTGCTGCAAAGTGGGCTGAAGCCAAGTCACTGTACAATCAATTCTATTCCATGTGTCCAGGCCAGCCATGGAAATTCAACTCTTGTAAAATCTGTTCTTACTGTAACTTCTGCTGTAACCTCCCCTGCCTCTTCTGGGCCTCGTCATCTGTATTACCCCGACCCAGCTCTGATGTAGCTCAGAAGCAGAACCTTGGTCCAGACTTTTGAGGAAATTGTTAAGTGGTTGTAATATCCTTCAGTATCCTATAACGTTCTAAATCCTTTCCTTCTATTTTCCAGCCCTAATTTCCACCTGTTATTCCAATTCACAGTAATTGTGGACATGACTTTTCTTTCTCCTACTTTTGTTGAGATTAAAAATAAAATGTGGATTCAAAATGGTCAGTCACTTATTTTTCTTTATTATTATAAAGTAAAATCATGGTTCACAGCTCACAAAGGTAAATAGATTGTTTAAAAACATTTAATGCAGTGCTTACTGAAAATATTTCAACAAGCTCTGTCATCGAATCAGCACATATTAATAAAGTTATTTAAGAATCTCTGTGTCATTCTCTTTTACCTGCCTTCTTCTATATTCATTTAAGACTGTCCTCAGTGAGTTATAAGTAATAACCGAAATATGTCTGAGCTCACTAGTCTTTTTCTGCCTTAGGAGCTGTAAGAAAGATTTTCACATTATCCTGGTCCATTATATTTTTGTTATTGTATTGAAAAATAAAGAATCCTCCTGATTTATCTTTTTAGTGAAAACCAGAAACTCACAATTTTTGTAACAGAGAGAAAATGCACCCAAACAGTGAAATTTGTTAATAGCCCTGAGTTCTGTAAATTTCATATCTTTATGATCATAACTCATTAAGTTCTCCTGTGTTAAAACCTCAGGTGGAAACATGACTTGCCTAAGGTCAGGTTAAGCTGGTTAAACAAACAGTTCCTTCCTTCCTTCCTTCCTTCCTCCCTTCCTTCCTTCCTCTTCCTTAAAACCAATATGCAAATTATTGTAACTACCCATCTTCCTCCAGAAAGCAAATATGTCTAGTCAATTCTGTTACTTTTTCATCATAGCACAAGTAGACTATAGAAATGGAGAAAATTCTAATCTCTCAAATGAAGCTAAATAAAAAGGCTTAAAAATTACTGTCCACTATGTCCATGTAAGAAATTCTTCCCTCTGCATGGCTTGCTAGTCGAGTGATTTCTAGAGAAAAAAAAATCTTTTCTCTGTCATCAGTCAGGCTTGGCTGTGGGTTTGATCCATGCCTCAGGAAATCCCTCCTGCTGCTTACATCTTATATTTTCAGAAGGCTTTCCAAACCAGTGTCACTTTGGTGCTGCTGAAAGCTTTTCCTCTTCCTCTGTCTTGTCCTCTCATGCTCTGGCCTTATGAACTTGTCTAATGCTTTTTTGCAACAGGAATAATTTTCAGTCCATTCAGCAATCACTTCTGGCTCAGGTAACATCAGGTAGCTGCATTTAGTGCATCCAGTCTCAGCTCAGTTCAGCTTAACCACAGCTGAGGAGTCAGTGAGCCTGAAGTCATAGTGCAGGATCTTATGTTGGATGTATTTCTCTCTATTTGCCATGTACTGCATCCCAAAACCACCACTTTGGTGACCAGACAGAAGTGTTCTAGAGGAAACAGCAAAGCAATCTTTTCTCCTTGGTATAAGATCCTGCCTTGCCCAGTAAAAAGCATATGGTATCCACACAGCTAAGGGTGACCAAACACCATATACCACTAGCAAATTATATTAATATTTAAACAGATATAAGATATGGTATTATTTTATAAGAATCTAGTTAAATAAAATGTGAAATCCGATTTGGGACACTTTTCTTCCTTTCATTTTGTCCTCCTTTTACAGAAAGCATACAGAATAATTTAGGCCTTTTTTGCACTGAAAACTTAATGTCAAGAAGTGCCAACCAATTGGTTAGATTTTAATGAAAACAATTTTTCAGGGTAAATCTGTATTAGTTTCATTGTGTGTTATTTCTTGGTGGCCTTCCTGAGAGTTTGTTTTGGGTTTGGGGGGTGTTGTTTGTTTGTTTGTTTGTTTGTTAAATAGAGTCTGAATAACCTTTACTAATTTCTTTTCAGTTGACTTCTGTACATTAGTCAAAGAATAAATCCTTACCTCAGTATATTTGAACCAATGTTCTACTGAAGGTTAGGAGTAATCTGAGATGTTATTACATTTTTTCTCAAGTAGCATATAAATAACAGAAATCAGGAATGATTCTATGTGTTTTCTTCATCTATAGTCTCAGCTACTTTCTTTTAATTTCTTTTAAGAAAGGTGAAAGGATTTTAAAATTAAAAACTTTCAATGGTTCAGAGATAGCTATAGTTTCCTGTATGGGACCTCACAGATGAGTAGTATGAAATACTTACCCTGTCCAAAACATATGTGTTGGTCACCATGGCAGTGAATTAGACAGTTGGAGCTTGCAGATAAAATTATTTCATTTTTGTAAACCAGAATCCTCTCTGCTTGTTGTTCCATAGAGAAATCCCAAACCATGACTTATTTTATCTTTCATTTTTGGATTTGCTTCCTGTCAGAATCATTGAAGATGTTTATGAATGGGTGTTTGATTCAAAAGGAGAAATAGAAGACTGAGATTAAAGAAGTAGAACTGGGATATAAGAATAAATAAAAAGAAGCTAGATTTCTTTTTAGTGAAAGAGAAAAAGAAACAGACACAATTATCACTCTAAAAATTTCCATGATCACTGACAGATAAAGGAAAAGGAAGTAAGTGTCAGTACCTTGAGCCCAGAGGGACCAGGCACACTACTTCTGACAGCACATTTTTGAAATACATGTGTGATACACTGCATATTTGATGAGTCCTTCTCCCAGAGGAGGAAGATGCATCTGTACCTTTAGCATAGAAGTTTGATATCCTGAATATATACTGAACGTGTCTGGTTCTACACAGTCACCTCCTACAGCTCTAGAGCTACTCTAAGATGAAGTAGATTAATACATTGTCAATGAAATCAACAGATCTCTCCCAACTTACATTGGCTGAGGTTCCAAGGTAGCTGTAGAGGAAAGAAATGACCCAGGTGTCCCAGAAAACAGAAAGAAAAATAAGAAAATGGAATTCACTTGAGAGTACATCAAAACCACACAGAATTAATTAAACTTGTTTTGTACCAGGTTCTTACAGAAAATGTTGAAGTGCTTTGTATAAATGTACATTCATTTATTTATGACTTGCAACCAGACACAATCAAATCACTTATAAAAAAAATAGTAGAAAATGAGGAGGTGACAGTACTTTAGGATAAATTCTTATCATACACAGTGTTTGCATACTGTTTTCAGAAAGAGTCAACTGTTTCCAGAACTGCCACAGTTCTGGAAAATAGACTCTCAGATAAGCAATTAACACTCTGCTTTTATAATTTATTGTAAACAGTTCCTTCACCTCCTTTCCAAACCCTGTCCCTATGCCCATCTGGATAGAATTGTTCGCAACAAAAACTAATAAAATCTTTAACCCTCAAACCTATAATATATAATAAACCTTGAGCCTATAATTGGTTCTATAGTTTCGACTGAATTATATTGCCTTATCCTTTATACCAGTTGTCAGAGAACTATTTTATGATGTTGTGGTACAGCTGGTCAACTGAACATCTTACTAGGGGAAGAATTAAGTTGATGTCCACGTTATAATTTTTAGGATTTTTTTAGATATCGTATTGTAGGTATATCACTTGGCCTGCAGCTGGATCAACATGGCACAGGTCTTCCATTGCTCCTGTGCCATATCTGTTAACCTTATTCTGAAACTTCTTTTACCCTAAGGAGTGTGAAATGGCACCGGCTGCCCACAGGTTGGCAACTGCATTGAGTCCCATATCTCCATCAATTATAGTCAGAACATAGACATTCAGCTCACATACAGACAGCTGTATTGAAGACAAAAATAATTTGTTGATTTGCATCTCAAGTTGATGCCCAAACACAAATTAAACACGGCACTAAGAGGAATTTAAAGAATATAGTACAAATATTTGGAAAGAATAGCATAGAAGGGCCTTCTCATAGAGCAATTTGGGCCAAACCCAGATGTCTGCTAGTTTAAAGCAAGTTGAATGACTTGTGATGATCTGAACCTGTAGCTGGGAGTGACTAATAACTCTACTAATGTAATTAAGAACAGAAAAGGTGTGTCCAGGAGAGTCACAAAATGAGAATCAGTTAATGGCCAGAGCAATGATAACAGGGGTCTCTATAAACCTGAAAAAAGGTGGAATCAGAACACCCAATTTAAGGCATTGAGTAGACCTCTGTGCCTGAGCTAGAAACTAAGCTTCTTTTATATACAACAGAGAGAAATACAAAGATATAGGGCAAAGTTCTTCTTTCCTAGTTTATTAGTCTACATTAGGTTGAAATAAATTTCTTCCTAACAGTCTCTATTTCTCTTCACTGGCAATAAAAAGAACCTAGACAAACTAGTTTAAATTCAGGTATCTACATTTGATCAGAGGACTCCCACCTGGGTGTCTGTAGATAATAGTCTGTCTTAGATCAGAGAGAAACTCTGCACCATCTGCTCCAGACAGGCTTGTCTAAAGCTACAACCCCACAAGAGGTAGCCTTTATTGACATGCCAATTATAGGAACAGCTGTATTTGTCCTTAAATTTGCCCTGAAGCTAGAGGTGTCTAATCCCACCCAGTAATCTTATTATTATTACAAATATTTTAAAACTCTAGCACCTCCAAACAGAGAAAGTGCAGACAAATTGAATTAAAAAAAATCATAAAAATTAATAATTTGTTCTCTTCAGCCATCCTACCAAAAATTGCCATTGTACAAAAGACCATGTGTGGAAACAAGTACTATCATGAGGGGATTTGAGAAAATATTGTGTATCCAAAGTAAGAGACTTAGACGAGGATTTAGAATTCAGATTAATTACAGCCAATGCTATCAGCAAATATAACAACAAGAAAATGGGAAAGAGCATCAAAGGTTGTGAAAAAATATGCAAAATATTATCTTGTTTTGATATGACGAAAGCATCTAGCAAAAGGTATTTATTCTACTGTCATTGCAGTCAGTCTCTCAGCAGCCTGGAAGTTTAACCTTCTAGAAGGTACCCAGTCTGTTGTTTGGCAACACAAGTTGCCAAGGCAACAGAAGCTGGTGACAATTTTCCTTCTTCCTGATGGATTCTGCCACTAAAATACAGAAATCGGGGTCCTGAACTGAAATGATGCCTCTTTGGAAGACAATTTTTTCATGCCGTGAAGTCCCTATCTCATAATAAAGAACAGAAGTATTCTGAAATACTAAATGTGTTTCTTTATTTTGACAACACTTACTTATGTGTCACAGTGCATTTCATTTATTGTGATGCAGCTTGGATAGATGCTTGGAAGTTTGATGTAGTAGTCAAAAGAATATTGAAAAAGATACTGCTATTCTTGCCTTAGCACCTTTTCTCTTGGTGCAACCAGGTAAGAGTTATAAATAATAGAGATTAAAATCTCCCTGTAGTTAACTATTTAAAATCTATTTATAACATCTTGCACAACCTGGTGCACATATGGAAAACTAGCAACCATTTTTGTTGTACAGTTTACAATGTTTAATTAATAGCTTCAAGAAATAATGCTTTTTAATTTTGATTGAATATAAACGAAAACATTCACTGAAGCATGGAAACTCTCTTAAGAGAACATGTGAAAGAGAAAAATCTGAACTAGAATCCTTCCTCCCAGTATAATGAAACTCTTGATTTGCTCACCATCAGGGAGCAAACAAAACTCTCATTCCTTTCTCTCCTAAGCATAACTTTGCACACATTCCCCCTTGTTTAAACCCCACAAGATTTCCCTTTGTGAGTCATTATTCAGTTCAATGTAGAAATTCTTTTGAATGTCGCTTAAAGCTATTCTCCCATTGATCTTCACAATGACATGTCTCCCAAAGCAGATGGACTTGCTTTTCTCTTAAATAAAATGTCTCAAATGTTTCCATCTCCTTTTCAGGATAAATTTAGAGTGACAAAATTGTTAAATTTGTTTAATTTTTTATTTTTAAAAAATTCTATCATTTTTATTGAGGCATTTATTTTTATGTCTTTGCATACTGAGAGGGAAATCAGAAATAACATTCAACTTGAAGATTCAGAATTTTGTTTTCAGGTTTTAAAATTTCCTCTTGTTTCACATAAGATAATACTTACTTTTCCTGTATTGTCAGCTCATAACTTTATAGAATTCTGAAGATGAATACTCCCATTGTCAAGTGCATGGATATAGCCCACATTCCTGACATCAGCTAATTCACTCTGTGTGTGAGCTAAGCATATTGATGAAAAGTACTTTTGCTGTAATGTGAAAAAAGCAAACCTGTAGTAAGCAACAATAATTACTTATACACTATACCAAAACATTTATTCCAAATAGGGCTACAGGCAACATCTATCCCCCTCTGCAGGTCACAAAAACTGAACATGCTGTTTCCTCTAAAGATGAGGCTTCATCAATAGCACTTACATGCAACTAATTCCAAAAAGAAAATACAGGGTCAGAATGGAATAAAGTGAAAGAGTGGTTGCAGCTGAATTGTTGTCAGTAAGAAGGAATGACACACAATTTATGTCACAGGTGGGGGACTTACACATTAGAAAAAAATAAAATACTGAAAACCTCTGAGTTCAGAGGAGAATTACAGAACAGAATGCTTAGAAAATTAATTTAAGACATACAGAGCAACTAAGGAGAATAACAGTTCTGAAGTCTAAGTGACATAAAGTAGAACTTTGAAATCTTTTACAATGCTGTAACTATAAAAAAACCTTCCAGAAGATTTATTACAAGGAGAGAAGAGGGTTTGTCACTCAAGAAAGCTTTCCTGCCTGGAAAGAGGTGTCTTTTCCGGAGGCAGTTTTAGATGTTTTCTCCTCTTGAATTCCAGAGTCTTAAGCTGACTCCCTGGTATGAGAAAAGAGAAGTTCTTGAGGACATGTTTGAAGGCCCCCAACAGTGGGGGAGGGAAGAGCTGAGGGACAATAAAAGCCCTGAGAAGAACAGAGGAGTGTCTTTCCTTATTTGTGCTGAAATGTTAAGTGTTCTCAGCTTTCAGAAATAAATTCTCCTAATTCCTTCCACTGCCTGGTATTTTGGGTGTATATTCTCTTGCAGATGCTTAAAATAGTTTACACTTGTGGATACGTTTAAAATTATCCCACTGATACTTTTTTCAGTACCGGATCTGTATACTAATAACCTAACCACATATTTATTGAATAACAGCTATACTATCACTTATACTTGCCTGAAAGTTCACATATAATTTTAAAAGTGTAACTGTTGAGGCTTTAAGCAGTTGACCAAAATTTTTAACCCAAGTAGAATACAGTAAGTAATCAAAGAATGCATTTATGTTTGTTTGTTTTAGACTTTTTGTCCATTGAAACTTCTTTTCAGGCACTTTTTGCTGTACAAAAGATGTCCAAGAGGTATCGTGTTCTGTGCCCTCCAACAGAATGTATCAATCATTTGAATTCAAGAAATATCAATCCCCAAAATATACATTTATTTGCTTACTTCTGATGGGCCGTTGTAATTTTAGTTTTAACTTACTGTTTCCTTTTAAACTATTTTTACCTTGGAAAAAAGATGAAAGGTGTCTCTACCTATATTTTATTTGTACACAAAAAAGTAATGACAGTGGAAATGGCAGTTTCAGACCTCCAAATAACCTAGATGAAAACTTTTCAGGCAAGGAACTGAAAGTAAAAGCTAACTTTAATATGGATTATTTGACTTGTAATCAATCTAAGCCACTATTAACCAAAAATAATGAAGAACTTTTTGAAAAACATAATAATAATAAAAGTAATAAAGCATAGGTAATGTGACAAGAAGAGAGAAATAGGAGTTGGGAGTATGAAGACAATTGAAACTCCCCCTTGTATAAGAAAAATTGCTTCTCCATAAAAAGTAGGTTTCTGTACAGAACAATGAGGGTAGAACAATGAAAAAAAAACACAATGAAGAGAGTTCTGACAACATCATGAAATGACAGAGGGACAGTTTCTCTTAAAACAGTTTTTAAAATCTGATTAATATCATTTAACTATAACCTTGCAGATTTGCAGATTTGCAGAGTGAGAATGTCCTACACTTGTTGGCATATGACTGGTGTGCACTTTAGAGTCTCACAGTAAGCCAGACACCTGATCACTCTGAGGATATATTTTCCCACCTCCTTTATACACCCCTGTCTGAACAGATTTCAAGTGCCCCTTCAGTCTTCTATTGCTGCCTCCTCTTTGTAAATCTGGTTAACCATGGATCTTGACTATCACTCCCTTTTATGACTGTGGGATGCTATACATATATTCAGCCAATACAACCCAGCATTTTGCTAAGTTACAGTTTATCATTCTTTTTTTTAGCTTAATACAGCTATTTAGTGCAGATCCTACTCTCTGGTTTCATGCATGCGATTTGCTTGAAGAACAGGATAGCTGGGCACCTAGAAATTAGATGAAACCAGCAAAAAAATAAAGACAAATTTTTAGGAGAAAATGTAAAAATTTTTTTCACTGGTTATATGAAATAATGAATAATTTATTCATCTAAAAAAGCAGGTTTTAATTACCCAGTGTAACTATTTCTTTCTTAAACCTCCATTTTCTCCAAATAAGTTTTAGTACCCTTAGGAGGCAGAAAAATTTAATTTATATATATATATCTATGTTTGTTTATGTACACACTTATTTAAAATAATCTGGCTTATCAGGCTGTTTTTTCTAACATTATTTAAAACGTAAAGTAAGTTAGACAAAAAATTTAGTGTAATGTATTTGCTGATCATAGAATTATGCAAATCTTTCTATTATTCTACACAGACATGTTTGAAAACTCAAATAACCTTTTGAAGTTTTAACTAAGCAAAATATTACAGGTAGATAAAACTGGAAAATTATTCTCAAATATTTAAATATGTATATATAAAGAGTAATTATTATTTAGGAAGTGAAATAAATATTTTGTTACTAGCCTCAGTAGTTTTCACCATCATCTATCAGTCACAGGATAACAGAAACTAGCATGTTATTCAAGGCCAGAAAAATATTGGATTGATTTCATTAATAGAATGTCTGAATTCTAAACATAAAATACTTATTAATCATTATTCATGATACTTCAAATATGAAAAGTTATGGTTTTAATAGAACAAAAGGATAGCACTTTAAATTGATCTCACCTAGCTACTAATTCTGCAGCTGTACTGACTTACAGGTATAATTAAGGTCAACTACTGAATAATTTGTTTATACAGAATGACTATAAAACTTGGCTGTTGGCTGAGCTTTATTTGCATTGTTGATTAAGAAAATTTAACTTTAAAATGTTGATTTTCATCATAAAGTGTTGCTTTATCTCTAAATCTTTAAATTGAAAGAGGTTAGAACATGATTTTTGAAAGCCTTTAACAATTTCTTATGTATCATTGTGTTTTGTAAACATGAACTTATACATAGGTTCCTATTTTCACAAATTAGGTATAATATAAACATGTCCTTGACTTAATACTGACCTTGCTGTTATTTAATCGGTGGTTATACTAAACTCAGTGTACTTAAGCACTGTAGTGCCCAGTGTTTACATGGAGTTACTACAACAGATAAATTTTTCGTACCTTGCACAGCACTAGACATCCATAAAGCAAACAAAAAGCAATTAGCAGAGACTGATGGGTTGAAGTAAAAATTTCTGATAGTATGCTGTTTGGTAAAAGTTGAAATTTACCCCACCCAACGGTTAGTTAGACCAGATGGCAACATTCTTCAGTTTAATTGGAAATAAGGTTCTGAGTGTAGATTTCCCCTGTTCATGAAGACGTGGCAAAGTTTCACATATATGGGGCTACTAAGACACAAAGGAAAGCTTAATACTTTGAAGGAGCTAGATAGACTTATCTCTTCAATAGCATATATTTGACATGCCTACAAAAGTCTGCTACAAACCTAAAGAAAACATAGTCTTTGAACTGCCTGTGCTCTAATATATACCTCATATGTATTCAGAGAAAGATGAAGAGGATACCATACCTATCGAAAACTATACTTACAACTGAAGCATTTTTAATACAGTCTCTGGCCATCTCTCCCTTGGGCTTTTCCAGTGGAACAACCAATGAGGGGTTTTATTCTGCTAATACAGTGCTCTTAGGTCTCTGCACATATTAACTGTAGTTCTACTAAAACACTGTGTCACGTCCAATTGTAACTCTGAAATATCCCTCTTCAAAATGATTTTTAAAACTTTTGCAGCAGAACACAATATAGTACCTTCTTCAGTGCCACCAGAAACAATTACTGAAAGTGTTTGTGGAATGAACACTTTATTTAGAAAGGTTAGGATCATGTTAATTATTTGCATGAGGAGTTGGCTGGCTGTGGCCAGAGAGTTGTGGTTAAGTCTAGATGGATGCCGGCAGAGAGTAGCCACTCTCAGGGCTTTGTCTTGGGACCAGTGGTCTTCAGTATGGTTACCAATGACACAGACAGAGGAATTGAGTTTTCTGGTGACATGAAGCTCAGCAATGCAGTTGGATGGGATGCCATCCAGGAGAACCTGGACAAACTCAAGAAGCGGGCACATGAGAACCTCATGAGGTTCAACAAGTCCAAGTGTAGGTGATGCACCTGTGTCGGGGCAATCGCAGGTATGAGTACAGACTCAGGGGGATGAACAGACCGATAGCAGCACTGCAGAGGTCTGGGGGTTTCTAGTGGACAAAAAGCTCAACATGGTCAGCAGTGTGCATTTGCAGCTCAGAAGGCCAACTGGATCATGGGCTGCATCAAAAGAGGAGTGGTCAGCAGGACGAGGGAGGTGATTCTGCCCTTCTGACACCCCACCTGGGGCACTGCATCCAGGTCTGAAATCCTTGGCACAAGAAAGACATGGACCTGTTCGAACAGGTCCAGAGGAGTACCATGAAAATTATTTGATGGCTGGAGCACCTTTCTTATGAAGACAGGCTGAGAGAGCTGGGCTTGTTCAGCCTGGAGAAGGAGCAGCTCCACGGAGACCTCTTTGCAACCTTTTAGTACTTAAAGGGAGTTTATAAGAAAAAGGGAGCTTGTAAGAAAAAAGGAGTTTGATTTTTTACATGGTCTAGGACGAGTGGGGAAGAGTTTTAAACTAATAAGAGAGAGATTTACATTATATACTAGGAAGAAATTCTTTATTGTGAGAGTAATGAGTCACTGGAACAGGTTGCCCAGAAGAGTCATGAATGCCCCATCCCTGGAAGTGTAAGTTTAAGTTGGATGGGGCTTTGAGCAAGCTGATCTAGTGGAAGTTATCCTTGCCCATAGCAGTGGAGTTGGAACTAGACAATCAGAAGGTCCCTTTGAACCCAAACCATTCTATGAAATTGTGATACTATGATTCTGTGTGCCCATGGGAAAAAAAAGAATAAAGAAAGAAGGTGGTGGGAATAAGGGCAAAAGAATGATCATTTTTAAACCATATAAAATCTGTTTTGTATTAACCCAGGCTGAAAGCCCACTTGAAATGACTAGGGCTGTGATAATCACATTCAGCTGGAGTTTTCTTTCAACTTTATTTACTGCAATAAGCATTCTAACTCACTTGAGTACAGCTGATCCATGTATTATCTGAGTTACACTAAAACAGTTATTGAAATTTAATTTTAGAAACCAACCTACAAATAGGCAAGTGATAATTGCTCCATTTTATTTTCCTATGAGGTGTATAACAGTATTTTGTGTGAATGAATTACCCATTAATAGTCTCAACATGCTGGTTTTGACCTAACGTAAACAAGATAGACTCTTAATTATAATTTATCTAACTGTACTGAATGTACCACAAATTAATGTGCTGCATTTAACAAATGGTATTAAAGCTAATAACGAAAAAAGGATTTGATGTTGGCAAGAATTCAAGATTACTCTTTCTAAATCTTTCAAAAACTACACTATTTCAAGTCTGTTTTAAATGAGACCTTTATCAAAAACAAGTATGAAATAAATTTATTATGCATTCCTAGGTACATACATAAAATATTGGGGTTTTGCCTTTTTTTTAATTGAAGGTTTAATTTATTTATTGTGATATTTATATGTGAGATTATATATATATATACACACATATATCCTTGGTCCTCTTAAAGGATATTAAACTTATATAGTAAGATCTACATGCACCACTAAAATATTTTGTGAATATTTTAATTGTGTAAGAAATGTTTAATATATATAATCCTTTTGTGTGATCCTTACTTACACATAATCTCATCTACTTCCTCACCAATAAGAAATATTTCTATTTGTGACTTTTTGTGTCCTTTTTCCTCAAGAGGGAGAACATTATATGTCCCCAGTTAGCAGCATGTTATTATTATTATTTCTATATAGGTCAGATAATTGGTGCAAAAAATTTGGAGGGACATAGAATTTGCTAACTGAAATTTCTAGAACCTATAAAGCCATCTACAAAACATAGAAGGACAAGTCAGAAAAGAGTTATGTAAAATAATTAACATTATGAATAGATTCCTGTTGCCTAAATATGGGTTTGTGGTGCCAAATATCTACTCTATTATTCTACCTGACCTCTAATTTTAATCATAGAATCATAGAATCAACTGGGTTGGTAAAGACCACGGCACTAAATACCACATCCAGTCTCATCCTAAAAACCTCTAGAGACAGTGAATCCACCACCTCCTTGGGTAACCCATTTCAGTGTCTGATTACTCATGAGATATCAATGAGATATCATGGTTCTTCCAAAGGTCATGTCATACCTGTTAAGGTTGTACAATTAACTCAGACATCCTTAAGTATTCTAAATGACACCTAGTTGTTATACGACTCTTTAAGAGGTGGTTCTCGTCCCTGCTCAGCAAAGTCACTGGAGTACAGGATTTAGTTTCTGAAGGATATGTAGCTAGAGCCATTTAGATTACCCTGAGGTACTTGAGACAGGGACTTAGATCAGGTAGATACAATATTAGACTTGAAGAAAAATTGTAGCGTACCTAGAACCTCCTCATCTGGAGGCCAGTTTTTATACTCAGTGTCTTAAACAGCACCAGATGCTCATATTCAGCACCTATAACAGCAGCTTAGACTAAAAACCAATGGACTCGTTTAGCTTTCTAGGTCTAGGACTGGGTCGTATCCTATGCCTAATAATATACTACTTACATGTAGCATAAGTTGAAGAAATCTTTTTTAGCCGGTTAATTGGGACTAAGATCGTGTGAAAAGCTAAGTTCTTTCAGTGCAATTTCAGTTGCAGAAATACAGAACTGTGGATGAATGGAGGACTAAAAAATTAGAAGTCACACATTTCAAAAGAGATTTTAGGGTGTCAGAGTTCTCTGGGAGCTTGGGAGAGACAAATTATTTCTCTTTTCCAAAGTTTGTCTTTTCTGAAATGAACAAACAAGTGTTCATTAATGACAATCTTTTTTACTCACCTGAGAACATTTAAGCAACATATGGTGATGACATGTTGCGTGTGTCCATAAGGAATGCTATGGGTTTTCTACCCATATGCAGTTTTCCTGAGGATTATACAGATTATGAAAAAAAAAAAAGCAAATAAATTACAACATCTTCTAACTTGTTAAGTTCTGTCTTGATTTATGTTATTAATATTGCAGTTATTTTGGAGAAAGGATATATGGTTCATTCAAAATTAATGGTGTTATCTGATGGTTTCTTAATTCACTCTCTCTACTGTAAAAGATGGGAGTTACTTACAACATCTAAAAATAAATTTCTATCTCAGAGAATACTCTGAGTCTATTCAGAGCCATAAAAGTATGGCATTGATACATATGTAAGATACATTAATTTTATAGAATAATCATTAATTCAATGAGAAATCACTTTGTGGCCCCTCACTACCACTCAGTCATGACTCTGCCAAAACCCTGTAAGAACAGAGTGAGAATCAGTTTGTGATTGAACCCTGTTTAACTTCTAATTTTCTTTGTTCCTTTTGTGAAGGACTGATGCTATTGTAAATAGCATTACATTTTGTGTAGTATGATGCTCACTTGTTCATTTTGCAATGAAATGCCACAAACAAAGCCCTGCTTGGTTCTCCACCCCTCCCTGCCCATTTCTTCCTGCATCAACCAAACAGTTGAAAACGGTCCTTTGAATGTTGTAACCTTCTTTTTCTTCCCCCCAAGGCTTGAGGGCTCTTAACCATTACAATTACATCTGAATTCCTGCTTTGATTAAGTTGTTTAAAGTCCTAGGACTGTATTAAAATTTTCCATACATAACAGCTAGCCTATATGAAAATATATCAAACTGAACTCTTTGGAAACAGTAAAATGAAAGCTGAAAAAAAAAGGAATATTTTCTGCAAAGTAGAAGAAATTTTCCATAGGATTCCAGAACTACTCTAATATAAATCCTTCAATCCAACTTTGGCATTTAGTTTTAGCCCTAAAAATTTCATAAGATACCTTAGTTTGGAAGTTTAAAGTAATGCTTGTTCCCTAGTATTTTCACAGTTACTATAATCATAAAGATCAAACAGAATAAACACCAGTAATTATTAATAATTTTGATCCATTTCTTCTGTTTTCATAAGACTGCTTTGCCTGCTTTCAGTAAATCTTTTGCTTTTCTCTAAGTAAAGCAGTTCTCACTTATGATAAATTGATGTCTGGTTAACTACAAAATTGTATGGTAAGTGACCCATCTATCACCTTTTTAAGCCCAAATTTTACATAATTTGAAAATAGAAGATGGAGCAGAATGCCTAAAAGATATATGGTACCAGGATTTCCTGTCTGTCAGACTGCTTTCTCAATAGGAATCTCTATTTTGGAGAAAGAAAATTAAATCTCTGTATATCTCATTTGTAAACAGATAGTATTTTCTCTCTAACAATGAAATGCAGATTGCCAGAAGCAGGCATGAGGATGTTATTGAAAAATTCCCAGTAGAGTTAAAGTTTTGCTCAGAGGCTTACACCTCAAAGCAGTCTCTGCAATTCCAAAAATAGATCTGCTTGTGGCAAGATACATAAAATTAAATGATTTCTGAAGTCCCATTTAAAATATAAGCAAAATGTGAAAAGAAAAAAAAAAGAAAAAGTCTGACAAGCAAAACAAATAGAACATAACAAATTGTCAAAAAGTGTCCCTGCTAGCTGTTTAAGTACAATTTTAAAATTATATAAAGTAGAACAAACTGAAGGAAATCTGATTCAACCCCAATCAGATAATATGAAATATTTGCAAACTGTATTACCAAGACTAAAATAAAAAACTCCTCTTTCAGCACAGAAGATAGTATAAGGTGAATATCAATAAATATACTTGGACATCATAATATAGTCAATTATGTTAAAAAATATCAGGTCAGATCCTGTGGTCTGTTTAATTCTTTTCAGCAAGTGAATAAATGAAAAGATGAAAGAAAATGCCCTCTGAAGACTAGTATAAAGCTGAGGCTGAACCAATTTCTGCTGCAACTCCTTATGATAAATGTTACTCAAAGTGAAACATAAAGTTCTACTCAGGATAAATTACCGGTTTAAGTTTGGTTTGTTTGGGAAATATTTTAACTCACATGTAGATCAGAGCCTTAGGAAAGAGATTAATAAACCTGTCCGTGAGAAACACCTTTCTATGGGTGAAGAACTGTTTGTCAAAAAAACCCTAGCAGTCAACTGGATTTCAGAAAAGCAGAACTTCAAATCCCTTGAACACCATCCACATTTAAGGACCTTAACTTGTGTAGAGTTAATTCTCTTATGAAATATAGGTTTTCTTGTTTTTTAGTATTCTATATCTCAAAGGAATAGTTCATATGAAAAAATCATTTGGGTTGGAAACGACTTTTAAAGGTCATCTAGTCCAACCCCCTGCAATGAGCACTGACAGCTTCAGCCAGACAAGATTGCAACTTGCCCCACATTTTCTCTTTATCACTTGTTTGGTGAAATGATAGAACTTACAATTACAGAACTATTGAGATTGGGAGTGGTCTCTGGAGAGAATTGGCACAAGTCCTGAATAAACTTGCATTTCCAGTTAAGGAAGAGATATTCCTATCAATCCATGTGAAATATCTAACCTATATGAAAAACTGATCAGAGGGTTTATCTTAAATATCATCCCCCTAAGTACCCCCCTAAGTACCAGGCTATATACAATTCCCTGCATTTAGAATTTAAAACTGCCTTTTGGTGATATCAAAGACTGAAGCTATAATTTCTGGCAGACAGGAAAAGGAAGTCTTTCAGTGGTTTCAGGAAGAATCCAAGCTCCACTATCTCATTAGTTTTAGGTGTCCAGCTGTATAACCTATGCTACAAGATATAGGGCTTTCTTCCTTGGACTTGCTTCCGACTCCCTGAAGATGATTCCATTTTGCTAAAATAATTATTCAATCCATTAGAGGAAATAAGCAAAGACAATTTTGTAGCATGGTAGATATCACAGGATAAGAAAAATCAAGTTCTATTAATTTCACAGACATTTTAGACTAAGAAATAATGGACAGCAGGAATGGAATCTAATCTTTTGCTTCAGAAAGTATAATATAAGTTAATGCCACAAATTTCAATTGGTTATGACAGATGCGCAATCTTTAAAACAAGGGACTCTCTGCTTTTAAACTTGATAATATCAATAAGAATATGGTACACCAATATTTTGTTCATGTACTTGATTGTTTTTTCATATACAAATTGATTGATTTTTCATATACAAATGTTGCCATAAATTTCTGGATGGAAAACAGTGTTTCAGCTAGGAAAAAAATAAATCAAAACAAACAACCTAAGAAACCCCAAGCCCCCCAGTATGAAAATTATATACTCTGGTATTACTACACTCCTAACTACCTAGAACTTTATTTAATTTTAAAATATTACCTCCCACTTCAGACAAAGTAAGTTTTTTGGGACAGTAATTTTCAGCATAACCCCATATAATGGTTAGCACTATTGTACTGTGAGTTGCAGCCTATAATATGAAATTTCAAGAGTTGGGAGAAACTAGGCATATAACACCCTTAAAATTCTCATTTTCATAGGTCTCTTGGACACCTCAGATCTAGATACATTTGATACAACTGTTAGAACAATTCAAACAACTGGTACTCTAGTTAAAATATTTCACTACCTCAAAACAGAAGTTTGTTATTAAAATACCATAATGCAATGAATTTTAAACTTAATCAGTTCTTAATGATATCTCTTATTGTTTTACTTGTTTCATTGTCATCTTAATTAACAAAAAAATTAAGAAAATCTTACTTGAATTCTTTTTTCAGGAGTGTTATATAAATAACAAGAACAATTTTTTATATAACTTTTTTCATGTATTAATAGCAACAACAACAACAAAGAAAATCACAAGTGTGAAGTTCACTGGAAATTAGTCCCTATGATTTGGACCCTAAAAGACCCTCTGTAATGTTAGAATATTTTCATTGCATACTATTTATGTAACTCACAAAGTCCAAAATGAAACTTGCTAAGAAGTTTCTCTAGAAGTGCAACTAAAGTTTGGCATTTTTTCTTGATAACTTCTTCTTTTGTGTCGGACTGCTTAGGGCAAATGTCACTGTCCAAAGTACGTTACCACTCACACATTCCTAAACAAAATTCTCTCTGCTGCTTACAAAAAAATGGTGTCTTTAACCCTTGTACACACAGAACATGAATTTTTTGAGAATCAAGTACTTCTTTCTTCTTTGTATGTTAAAAACTCATTTATGAAGCCCAAGGATCCAGAATGTGTTGTCATCTCTATTATTTTCTACCAAACAATTTGAAATCCTTTTCCTTTGCAAAGCCTATAATAAATTAATTATTATAGCAGAATAAGTGCTGAAATTTTCACCAGGCTTTGCAGCTGAATTCACTGCATATTGGTTTTATGGACTTGGTTTTTGTCTATCTTTGTCACTTTAGGGAATTTGTAACTTGGGTTTTTTTCTAACATTTTAAAAGTCTGTTTATGAAGTAGGAATCAAAAACTCTCCCACAAAAAGCCAAAAAACCACAGAGACGTAGTAGCTGGTGGAATACAAAGAAAGAGTTAGATAAAACAAACAAACAAAAAAGAAAAATATTATATTGTTGTTTGAAATTCAATTTCCTTTTGCACAAATCCTGCACAAAACAATGGAAAGATTTTGATATATTTTGTGTTTCAAGAGAAGTGGAAGATCAAATTTTACTATCCAACTCAAACAATTCTATGGTTCTAGGATTCTAAGTTTCCTTGTTAGTCACAATTTCTGAACTGCAAACTGACAGGACTTTATGGGAATCATACTATAAATAGTTAATATCTGGTATTAAACATTTTTTTGCACAATAAAAGAGAACACTGAGAAGGAATATATAGGGGTAAAAACAAAAGCCAAATTTAGTCCAGTCAAGTTAGGAAAAAAAGTATAACCACTTTTACCTTGCTTGACTAAGCTTTTATCTGGAGTGTTTAAATTGTTTTCCAAAGTAGTCTATCGATGCCTTTTGTGTTTCTTTTCAATATAAGATCATCCACTTTCTATCCAAACATAAACCTACTAAAGTTCTGAAGTTTTTCCTTTGTTGTGGTTGAACAGATGTGTAGATGCACAAGCATCTCTTTTTACAATGATATGTAAGGGGTGAGGGGAGGTGAAAGAGTGAGGGAGAGAGAAATTATTCAATTACTTTGAATATCGCATTATAAATGTACTGCATTTTAAAGAGACTGCAGGGTAAATACAAATTCTCTAGTCTCACGTTATAAGAAACTCACTTGATTTTTATTGGATCTCTTTTCTTGCTACAAAAATTACCAAAACTGAATGTTCAATTTAATTTATATAGTAAATTAAATTCTGACATTCTGTATGAATCATTAACATACCTGTAAGTTCTCAGATGAGAGTTGGACCTTCAGAAAGGCTACTATATCTCCTCCTCCACAACCAAGTGTGTTCAAATAACTAGAAATATTTGTTTAACTTCTTTCTCATTAAAGTTGATCTCTTCCCATGTGTAATCTGTAGCATCATGAATACTACAGTATCACAATTTATTTACTATAATAGAAAAGTTGAATACTGTTTGAATCAATAATCTTGCTATAGGGAGTGATATAAGTGCTAAAATTCTTTCATTTAACGAGTTTTCTTTGGGGTCTATTGACTTCCACTGCACATGTCGTAGAAAAGAAAGCACCAGTATAAACCTTTATAAAGTTGCCACGTGATATTTTATTTATTTTTTTAAAAGAAAATCTGCAGTAGATTTTACCTATTATTTCAACATAACTCCAGTGCTGTATATTAAAGTGTGGTAGTTGGCACATATAGCCATACCTTAGAAAATGCTCAGACTTCAGTGGAAGACACAATAGAAACTGATGATGAAATCTTTATGGAAGTATGCTGTAGTTCCTGACAGTAAAAAAGGGATTTAGGTTTGAGGCAGTACAAGACAACTAACTGTAAGGAAAAGTCCCTCAATTCTCAATTTGTCTTGGTAATTTATTTGTGTGTGATCTTAAGCAGTTCTGTTTTCCTCATTGTATTTTGTTGTGTTTAGTTTGTCACATCTTCGGGGCAGGGGTCATTTCAGAAAGCAAGTCACTGTCTTCAGCTTTATTAATATCAGTGGAGTCTTGGAGCCACTTAAAGTAAAAAAATTAAAAAAAAATTAAGAAGCTATTATAATAGGGAAAAAATATAATTAGCATTTTATTTACTATAGTAAATCATAGATTCATAGAATCACCTATACAGTACACTATACTTAGTATTTATTTGAAAAGAAAAAAATGGCAGAGTATGGGGGAGGATTTTTTGTAGCTTCCATAGCTAGTTCAAATGAGGGTGTGACTACTGTGATGTAGTTTTCATTACATGATAAATATTTTCAAGTAATGATTTCTACATTATGTAAGGATATACAGTAAAATCAGAAATACCACAAGACCGCAATCCAGAAACCCAATTCATTTGATTAATGGTAATGAAAAGATTTAGACATTCAAATATAAATGTATGATTCAGCATTGAAGTGAATTGGTGTCTGATTAGCACAGACAGTTAAGCAGACCAAAAGCTGTGAGCATGGTAGAATAGTAAAGCAATTATTTATAAAGAAAGAGTTTTTCTGAGAACTATTTCCTTGAAATCAGCTACGTAGAAGACCTACACAACAGAAAAGGCAAACAAAACCAACCCCCTATTTTCAGTTGCATTTCTTCATTTAGCTTTCTGAAAGAGAAAATTAGTATTATGTATGAGTAAGAAGTAATTAAATTAAGTAACCATGACATTTGTGATAATGACACCAATTAACCAACAGTGAAAGGATATGTTCAGTGAAATACAGAACTATTGTCTAAAATAACATTAATATGAGACTTCATACTGTTGTCTTTTACTTAGAGCTGTGGTGTTTATTCAGAGGTGAGCATTTCAAGGGCAAAATTTAGCACAGGACAGGAGGAAGCTTATTGAGTACTGTTCCTGTTAATAGGGGGAGTTTGATCTGAGTATGTCTGACATTGATTTGTCATCACTGCTGAGGTCTGCCTTCATATACCTTCTTCATCGACTCTTTCAACGGTAGGAAGTCTTGGCTGAGTACAAGTTTGCACACACACACAGAGTAGAATCTCAGGCAGTGCTTATTGCTAAGTAAACAACACAAATAAACATTTATAGCAATTCACTATCAAATCACACATTGCCATCACTGAACATTTAATGGGAATCTGTACTGAAATCAAAACATACTGTGGATTACGAATGAACTGCAAACCATTTCCTTTAGAATTGTGGACCATCAGTAATTTTCAGACCAATTAGACTATAATAACTCAGTGAGAACTGTTTTGGTTTGCATTATGTGAAGGCAAAACAAAAAAAAACTCTGCACACCTATTTTCTCAAATGGCAAAAAACAAGATAGGAATAAAATAATTAGACTCATAAATAGTTTATAAACAATAAAGGTATACAACATATTTTTCAGTGCTTAAGTTTCTCTATCATGAACTTTTTTCATTATTTATGTTTCAAGTCAGGTAGAAATTGTAGAATATGAAAATTCTACAATTCAAAGATTCAAATATGACTATTTAGTATGAGTATGTAGGCATCTGTTTGAGATTAATGATATAAAATTTTAATCATAGAGTAACCTAATTCCACATGTATTTGCTGGGGCAAATAAAAATTACAAGCCTTTGCTAGAAGGCTTTGAGGTGTGCAAGAAGGTAAAACAGGATGTTTGGGGGACTTTTGTTAAATTTAATTACTCAAATTCTATTTTTATATGGTTTTAGTACCAAAAGTTAAATATGTCTATAGACTTTAAGTGATATTTAAACTATTGAAGTCTGTCATCAAAACCAGGTATTTACCTTTGCTTTTGTTTCTGGTTTGGTTTGGTTTTAAATACACATATCTAAGAGACAATAATGTCCCATTTGAACCATAGTGATACACGATGTACAAATAAAAAAATGGGTTAAGGAAAACACAATATAGAGATATTTAATTATTTTTTTTAAAGAAGCACTAGAAGACTTCTAAATAAAATGTGAATATTACATAAGTGTGAATATAAAATGTATGTAAATATATATATATCTATATAAATACGTAAATATACTGTATGGGGGTATTGGTTTGGAAAGGGAAATATAGGACAATTTATGTTTCTTAAAGGCACTAAAATATAACATTTTAGAGATTAAAAGGTAGAATATAATATCATTGATAAAAGTAAAACCAAAATAGCATTGAAATGTTTGTTACAAAATAGCCAGTATTCTTTTCAGTCAGGTTTAGACTGTTTCTATACTGACTCCTTAAGTGAAGCTAGTTCATACCACTCCCATTGGTTCATTATTACTGAATTTCCTCCAGCCAAAACCACCAGTTAATTTATTTAAAAGCTGTAAAACACTTGTTTCCAAATCACTAACCTACATTAGGTTTAACTAGTTAATAAAAAAGACCTCTTCCCCTCTTCAGCTTTGAATGAATGCTAGGTGAGAGAGAGAGAGAGAGAGAGGGGAAGTGAGCGAGAGAGAGAAAGAGAAAGGGAGAGTTCACCATAATCAAGATAAGAATGGGGAAAGCAAGATTTTTAATTGAGTAATCTAATACAGATATAACTATTACAATCATCTGGTATATAGTTAGGAAATGGGCTTATCTAATATTGCATAAATTATGGTCATGTCAATGAAGGTGACTGATGGTTTCCCACACAATAACCAAGATCAGAACTAGGAGCTGGGACTTCACATGTGAAATTACGGTCACTTGGTAAACTCTAAAGCACAACTCTTTTAGGTGTTAACACAGATCAACACTGTCAGTTGCACTTTGATTTTTAACAATCTGATCATTTTACTGAGACTGAAATGACTTTGAATAGTGTTGTTCAGAACACTCATTTTATTAAGACATTATGGTTTTTCCCAGCAAAGAAAAAGTGAATATCTAATTTATTAGATTTACTAAAGCACTAGCCAATGAAAGCTGCTATCACATTTGCATACAAAAGTGCTACATCTCTTTAAAATATATATTTCCTTAGTATATATATATTTATATTTTCTATATTGACACAAAGCTCTAGGATAATTCTCAATTCAGAGATTTTCTTCTTTTTTTATATTTTAACCTCAATTATGCTAAAGGTTGATAATACAATTAATAATTTTAATAAGATGATCCCTGGAATAAACATAAGAATACACATAATTGACCAAGGAAAAAACTCCAGATTTGTAGCTTGCGACATTAAATTGGATGCTAACAAACAACTTGTCTGTAGTCTTCCACACAAAGGAATATTTATTTTTGAAATCATCATGACAATATGATAAGTAATCATTAATGGAAAAGTAATTATATCTTTCATGAAAAAGAAGGAAATAGACACAATTGAATGTTTATGTTAATTACATTTTGTGGTTCAGATCTTGTAGCACTGTCTATCAAAGTTCCCCTTCAATCTCTGTGGAAATTGGCATGACTTCATTTAGGCTCATGTTGAAGTTGGTATTTTTATGCAAATTCCAGAAACTTATGATAGACACATTTTAGGATTAAAAAAAAACAAAAAAAGAAAGAAAAAAAGAAAGAAGGAAATGAAGAAAAAATGTTAACAGTAATGGTTAAAAAACATGTTCATAATAAAAAATAATGAAATATGAAATCTTTTTTCTGCTTCTGTTTTTAAATAGCACCTAAAACTAAATCTCCTTGGAAATGTTTGTTGCCTGCCCAGGAAATAAGAGATGATATTGATTTTCCACTTAATTTTTAGAATAAAGAGTCAAAAAAAGTGCTTAGTTTCATATTAGACTGTGACCTTGATGTCATCAGTGAATGCTGAGGGACAGCTATAATTCCCAGGAGGAATATTTTTTTGTTGAATAGATTTCTTCTGAGCAAATCGTGCTGATGCATCCACCGTGCAAGTTTGTGAGAAGCTAGTTGGCAGCAGGAAAGGTGAAAGTCTCTCCATGTGCCCTCTGGAGACCTTGTGTCCATAGAAGACAGTAATATCTCAAAAGATTAGGGTAATTAATCTTATTTTTGTCCTCTCAAAGACTTTCAACCAATCTTTATAGGCTTTGGAGCCATGTTTTATTATTAGAAAAAATTATAGAAATCAATGATTACTACTACACTATAAGAATTAAAGATATTCTTTTAATGAGTAGCAATAATCTTACTGTTTGGAGAAGTAATTGCAATACTATTAATACCTTGTTATTGGTAATATTGATCACCATAACTGGTCTACTCTGGCCTCCAATCGGGAGGCCTGGAGACACACCATCTATAACGCAGCTGTCTCCTTCGAGAACACACGCAGGATCACTCTTGAGGAGAAAAGGCAACGCAGAAAGAACCGTGTCTTGCAGAATACACCGTCTAAGGAGTCTTTCTGCTGTGCCTTTTGCAATCGGATATGTCTGTCACGTATTGGCCTCATAAGTCCCCAGCGTGCCTGTAACAAATGTGGATAGAGCCTTCCCAAATCTTCGTTCACGAAGCCTAGTCATGATGATGATGGTAATATGAATTCTGAAAAATATGTTATATTGGTTATATTTAATTTTTCAATATTTTTGTAGTAATTATTACTCCTGGGACATTGGCTTTTATTATTCTAGTTGTATCTTGCGATGGCTGCTGCTAGACTGTTGCTTGAATAAAAAGATAACTATAAAAACCTTTCAGTTCTCTCTTCCTTTTTTTTTTTTTTTTATCTTTTTCCCCAGGAGATTGAACTTGTCTGGATACTCCACTTTCTTTAGACTTCCCTATAGGGTCTTATGAGTAGACCTAAAGAAGTGTAGTCTGACTGGCATCAACCATGAGAGATTCATATTGATAATATGTCACAGACCTTTGTGGTTCTCCCTGTTTGGTAGGGTATATTTCACACCCCCAGGATGCACAACAACAAGACTTTCACACATAATTATTTCCAGAACAGATCTTAATTGTCTCACAATTCAGTATTAGAATGTCTGATTTTTAGATGACTATAATCTCCAGTATTGCAGATAAAGACCAAGATATCCATTATAGTGTGAAAAAAGCCTTACAATACCTGTTTCTTCTATACAAGTAAATAGTCATATCTTATTCCCCACAGTAAATAAAAGTATTCCATGTGTACTATCCCTCCATTTCTCTTGCCAGCTAAACTTACTTAACCTGTAAAAAAATGACCAAGTTAATTTTGCTAGAAAACACCTAAGTCTTCTTATTGTTGATAAAGCAAGGGTAATAGAGATGGGGGTTGCTTACACCTCAGTTCAGACCTTTAGTACTGTAAACACTTTAGTACTGGAACAGGCTACCCAGAGAGGTTGTGGAGTCACCCTCTCTGGAGACATTCAAAACACACCTGGACGTATTCCTGTGTAGCCTGCTCTAGGTCACCCTGCCTGAACTGGGGGGGTGGAGTACATGATATCCAGAGTTCCTTTCAAGCTTAATGATTCTGTGATTCTATGAAATGATTCTGTGATTCTGTGAAATATACACGTATATCTAGTGAAGACAACGAAGGCAAAGAAACCTGTACTGTGGTAGCATTGTAAGTAATGCCTAAGTCGGATAGGGAGTGGAGCTCTCATCACTGCCTGAATGGCTTGTTCTCATCTCTAGCTCTCAAAGTTTCATTCCCAGATGTCCTTCAAGCACTGATAAATCTAGTAGGAGTGCTCACAGGAAGACATATGGTTGGTTAGGGATTCTCCAAGTATAAAGTTACACATTCTTAAAGATAAGACATTGGTACATTTTATGATTCATAGTGCACCAACCACTAAATTTGCTACCTGATGTGGCATTCAGACACACACCTAGGTCTTTTTCTGCTAGCACTTCTGGTGCTTGTGTGGTTGTGCAAAGGAAAAGAGCTGTATCTTCACAAACCTGTCAGAATCTGGTTCCGGTTGGGAGTCTTCTCAATTCTGATAGCCTTTTCATGCCATTTTGACTCATGGAAAATGTTATCTTACTTTGAAAGCATTTCTATTAAAACCAGAAGAACTACTTGTTTATTTAAAAATGCATTTGATTCTTTGCTTACAAATTGTCATGAGCTGCTCGGCAAGACACCTCACAGGAACTTTTATTACCTGACCACACTTATAATAGCTATTTTTGCTTATTATACCGAATGGAATCTATGTCAACCATAAAATCAAAGAAACATTTGGATTGGAATGTATCTCTAATAACAGTAATTATATTTAGCGCTTACTTTGCAATTTTCATCTGTAAAGCGCTTACTACCAGTGTTAGATGCCTAATTCTCACAGAACCTCAGCAAGATCCACAGTTATTAAACTTCTCTGTAAGGAGGGATTCATTGTTGGCTGGTAAAAGATCATTCACTGAATAGAATGGAAAAGAAAAGAAAAAGAAATTTCAGCTAATCCAGAACTTTAAAAAAGAAAAACTTTAATACTTTTAGGAGTAAAATAAAGCAAGATCAAATAATTTTTTTCCTTAAGACACACAAAAAACTTCATTGATAATGACTTACTATACTCTTAATCTTGTGAAATCTTGTCATGATACAAAAAGTTTAGTTTTCAACTCAGAATTTTGAATAACTATCCAAACTCAATCCTGTACCATGTGCTCTCGAATGACCCTACTTGAGCAGGAAGGTTGGACGAGATGACCCACTGTGGTCCCTTCCAACCTTACCCATTCTGTGATTCTGTAAATATGGAAGTTAAAAAGAAAATTCTATCTTCAGAAGGTGTGCTGGTTTAAAGGTAAACCAGCAGGGGAAATGAACTCAACTCAAAAGAGAGATTATAAATCAGAATAACAATTTAATAAAATAATACAATAAGTACGATTATACAGACAAACAATTGGTTTTAACCCACAAAACCCAAATGTATAACCCAGCACCCTGGGGCTTGACAGAGTGGTGTTCTTTGGGCCCCCTGAGTCCAAAGTAAAGGGAGACGGGAAAAAATCTGCTGGTGAGAGTGCTGTTGCAGTCTGGTCAAGAGTGATGATTGCAGTCCAGTTGAGAGTGGTGGTTGCAGTCCAGTTGAGAGTGGTGGTCTGCAGTCTTCCTCTGGATCCCATGAGTGGTTAAAAAAGTTCCAAGATTCCAAGATTATATATTCTCCAGTTCAGGCAGGAATGCTCAGTACTTCTCTCAGGACAGGGAGTTCCACAATGGGTGTGAGGACAGGGGGCACCCTCCTATCTCACAGGCCTCTTAACACCTAGTTTATAGCCTGAGGAGTCAGGCTGCTCTGGGCAGATGGTGTAAATGGTTCATTGATAACAGTTTCTGGGAAATGGCATGGAAGGCTATAGAATTCACAGTTTTGGGTTACACCCATACAGTGATGGACTGGTCCCAGCTGTTCTAACTAGGACAGAAGGTGTTCTGCTAATCATTGTTTTTCCGAAAACAGGGAGCATCAGAAAGTTTTCTTCAATCTCTCTTCCTACTTGATAGCCTCATAATTTCTACAAGTTCTCCAGTATTTCACTGTTACCCCAAGGCAGCCAATCTCTGAAGCATACTACCCAAGATACATCCCTCTGTTCCTTCTGTTCTTGGCATTTAGAAGATTGTTGACTGCCCTCCAGAGTAAAACAAAGGAGATGAAATTTGCCTAGCTGTTTATAAAATAATTTCATTTTTCCTATTGTACCTGTTTTCTATAACTGCATTGACATTGCCTGTCATTTATATAACTGCAAGAGACCATCTTCTTGTGAAAAATACTGTATGATATAACCAGATATTATTTCCATTAACACTCCAAAGAGATTGTGGGTGGGAAATAAGTCAAATAAAAAACTATGGACTTATCTCGAAGATAGAAGTAGTAGTAGTAATAATAATAATAATAGTTAGCTTTAACACCTAATTAGGATGGTTTAAATATGATCTCTCTTGAAGGAAATATAATACACAATAATAAACTCTTAGGTGGTAGACCTAGATTTACATTTTTCTGCAGGATGCTTTTTTTGCATTGAGAAGTGTTGATTCCTTAGCACTCGAACTTTACATCGATGAATTTTTATTACATGTTTTTTCTAGGACCGCAGCTTGAAAACACTGCAATTCCATATTGTAATTATATTTTTGAATATAATCAGCATTAGGAAGACAATATGGTGTAAATATTTTATAGTTCTTTCCACCTCTGCCTTTTCCTACCAGAGTTATCTGGGTACCAGTTCATCTTTGTTACATTTCATGATCTCCTACTTATTGCATTGGTCTCGATGTGCCTGTATTTCCTCACATTTTGCTGTGCATTGCTCTTTATCTTGCTCTTCTATTATCTTTATTTATTCTCTCAGCTTACGTGTGCACTTCTGTCTTACTTTTTGCCCCCTGTATCCCATCTTGTCTCCCTCAAAGTTTCTGTTTCAGTCCCAGTTGCCTGCCATTTATTTACTTCCTCTAGTCGGCTGCAGGCAGATATACTTTAACACTTTTAGGAGTTCATTCTTCACCTTTTAGTTTCCTTTTCCTTCACATATGAGCATGCTTGACTCCTGCTCCCTGGATGTGACTTTCTATCCCGCACGACAGAAAGTAAAATCTGAGTTTGTTCAATCTATCTATCCATCTGTTTGCTGATCCATTGAAACTTCCACTGCAGTACTCAAGCAAGGCTAAAGGAAAATTTTCTGAATAAAATCTATCAAAAAATTAGACTATATCTAATCTATATTTACTATGACTACTGTTTACTAGAACATTTTCACACAACTGATCATGATTTGTTGCAACCACAATAATACACAAATAGGCATTACATCAAATAATAAGTGAATAGAAGTATACATCAGTGATCTTTCCATAGTTTGGAAAGTTTTTCTTCTTTTAAGAAAGATGAGAATTTTTTAGGATCTATGGATTAACTCAGCATGTACAGCATACTTTTCTGCAATCACTGTGATAGAACTGATTTTGAAAAAGTATATACTATTCCCAACATGCATAACAGATTAAATAACGCAAGATAAGAACAATATATGAAATAAACTGTGCATACACTGGTGCAAAAACCAGATGATGAATACTTTTTTCTGTCTTGCTTCTTTACTTTCCTTGTAAATACTGAAAATTTCAGCAACTGGTCTTCTTATCTCAAAAGCCTGGCTAGATAGTATTAGTCAAACATTCAGATTCTAGGTCAAAAAATTTTTTTCTTCTGAGGAGACTGGTAGTGACATTTTTATTTTGAGTGTTTGCTTCTTCCTTTGGGAACTGCAGTCTGCTCTCAGGATTATCTGGACATTTTCACTCAAATTCCCTGCTATGGGATTTAATGCCTCAGAACACTGTCAATGCGACTTCATCTCTGTAAAACTTTTTCAGTTGTTGTTCTAAAGGTCTTAAGTTTATACATCCTTGCATGAGACTTGTGCTGTATGCTAAATAAAAGAAGTTGAGAAAGACATGGAGTTAATGTAAAGAATTTTCAGTGCTAAATTTTAGAGATTCACTTTACCTAACATTTGTGTTAGACATCTAAGTCTGAGCTGTTCACCTCAGGTTTCATTTATGGTTGTTGAAGACAACTATGCACTTGCAGAGGGTGGCTGCTTTGATCTAATTTGCTTGCCTTTAATAGAGTGAGATTAATCTCTCTTGGGAGACGCCTGTTTCTTTTCACTGATAATAGCAGAAGCCCAAGATGACTAGCACAGCACTAGCCATTGAATTTTAAAGCACTGATGTTCAGGTAAACCAGTCCTACCTGACATTTCTTTTATGACTGTCTGCACTTTGATATAATAACTAGTCCTTACAATTCTGTAAGAGTAGGGTATGTTAAATGTCTTTGAAGTCTCACTCTTCTGATTGCTTTATTTTGCCATTTTAAAAAATAAGTAATTTTTTTAAAATGGTATAGAAATATAGTTGCAATCATGGAACCGTGGTGAGGTGACTCCTACAACTGGAGTGCTGCAAAGGGTGCCTAGAAACTTCTCAGAAGGGATAGGCAAGGAAGGAGAGGTGGTGAGGTAACCCTGTATGTTATGGAGTGTTTTGACTGTCTAGAGGTTGATGATAGTGATGATAGGGTTGTTTATGTGTCAGAATCAGGGGGAAGGTGACAAGGCAGATATTCTGGTAGCAGTCTGCTATAGGCCACCAAAACAGGATGAAAAGACAGACAAAATATTCTATAAGCAGCTGGAAGAAGTCTCACAAGTTCTAGCCCTTGTTCCCATGGAGGATTTACTTATCATCAAGTCTGCTGGACTTATCAGATGTCTACTGGAAATACAGTACAGTGGAGGGGAAAGAGTCTAGGAGGTTCCTGGAGTGTGTGGAAGATAACTTCCTGATACAGTTGGTGAGAGATCCAACTAAGAAAGGCAACTGGATGTGTTGTTTGCAAACAAAAATTACACCAGAGGAGATATAAATTGGATATTAGGAAACATTTCTTCCTTGCAAGGGTCGTCAAGCATTGCCACAGGCTGCCCAGGGAAGTGTCTGAGTCACCATCCTTGGAAATATTTAAAATATGTACAGATATCTCACTTAGGGACATGGTTTAGTGATGGGCTTGGCAGTTTATGGTTGTAATCAATGATCTTAAAGGTATTTTCAACCAAAATGATTCTATGATTCTATGTGGGGGGCTCTTTATTAACTCTTTTATTCTAGTTGTGTTTTGCAAACTGTACTTTTCTTTCACTTTAGACCGCTACTTTCTCACAGTTTGTGTGCCACATTCCTGAACCTTCAGTTTAACCGTCTTTTAACCATCTTTTCAAGGTAATAGATTTTTAGCAAGAACATTCCTTTGGGATGTGCACCTGTGTAAAGGTCCAAGAACTACATGATCCCAGACTTGGGGGAAGAAACTGGAATGCTTTATTGAACACATGAAACACTATTTAAGGGTCTCGGGGGCAGAACATGCTAATGAGGTGGCCAAGTTATGCCAACTAGGGGATTCCACAATTGATTAGCATTTCTAGTAACAAGGATTACATATGGGGGAAAAATGGTTTTAACATTTCCCACAACAAGGATTACAAGAGAAGGGAGAAAACAAAAAGGGGTTCTGCATGGACTGATAGCATTATCACACAGTCTTTCCATATCCTGCTGCCAGAGACAGGACAATCAACACAGATGAATATCAGTGGATCTTGTCTGGTCCTTAGATGGTGGGATTTCCCCCAGCCCCTGTGGCCCAAGGCTTTCGGCTTAAGCCTAGCAGCTTTTTGTGTTGATATCCGAATTTTGGATTGCAACACACCTGAGCCAGAATAACGAGAGATATAGTAGACAAAACAAGATAGAAGGCTCAAGGCCCTTGGGGGCACTTGGGGGCCCTTGGGCTCAAGGGGCTCCAGTGGGGCAGTTCTGAGGGTGGTACGAGGCCAAAAGGGGTCTTAGAATTTTATGTCCCCATTAGACATGATAATTAGTAAAAGATATAAAAATGTAAGAATTCTGTATGTGAACGCGGGCCTTTGTACTCCATGGCCAGAAGCCCTTCGTTAAAAAAGCTATTCTCTACCTTATCTATACCTAACATTGTCTGGAGTTTTTTCTCCAGGATCTTTAGGCAACACTATATGGGAAGTTTATGTATCAGGTTGACACAAAAGTATTAAAATGCCTCAGTTTCTTCTAATAAATATATAACAGCAGAACCACTGTGGAATTCAATGAATTACATCTTCCTATATTGTGCTTCTAGGTGGGATTGCAATGAAAGAGGACAAGAAAAATCCCTCTCCATTATCAGGGTAATTAGTTCTATAAATTCCTTTATGTCTTCAGTGAAGAAATGGGGTAATTACATTGTGAACTTTCATTTTCCTAAGGGGACACATTAATTTATGGGTACATGTAATATTTGTTTCAGCACAAGGTTTTCACATTCTGTACATGTACTTCATTATGTAGAAATATAGAAATATTCAAAGCACATGAGATTCTACATATAGTACAAAGTGTATTTTTTTTAATTTATGCAATGTATTTTTAACAAATCTCTTGGATTCCGAACATCATTAAGGACATTGTATGGCTTAAAAGAGAAAACCAAACTATTTTGGTTTATTCCTTGAGAGAAGAAAATATTCAATTTTTATAGAGACATTAAAGTTCATAAAATATCATTCAAAGCAGTAGTATGGTGGCAATTTAATTATTACAAAACACTATGGGTAGGATCATGGCCCATGTTTTATTAAATTTTATTTCATGGGGAAATATACTGTGGTAATTACTAACACAACTTTATCTATCTTTCTACTATTCAAAGAGTAATATCACCTCTGTTAAAGGTTAATAACATTATTATTAAACAATACATTAGATTTTACTGAATAATTTGAGTGTTCTGAGGTAGATACTAGTCAGTCTGAACATACTGTTTTCTTTTTTCTTCTTGTTACGCTCAAAATCTTGTAAATGGGCAAAAAAAAAGGGAAAAACATCTTTCAGATAAAGATGAGAATTTATTGTTGATGTCATTGAAATCTTACCAGTGCAATTCAAAAATAATTATTAGCATAGATCTGATTATCACAGAAAAGAAAAAGTGAATAGCAATTTAGTTAAAATTATGTACACATCCCTTACATGCTCCTTTTTCTGATGTCACACTTCATCCTCTCCCTGCTCCTTGGTGGTTTCATAATGGCAACAGTGGTGGGGGTGCTATGGTGATTCATCAGCAGCTGGAGTCCTTGGCTGTGAGGAATGTGATATTTGTGTTAATGGCTTCTTCCTCACTCTGAGGTCCTCTTTTGGTCCTTTATATATATACACTGACACACATTTACACTTTTTTCTGTTTCTTCAATGATTTACAGTTCTATGTCGTATCAAAATTACTCCATATGCTTCCCTTGATGTATGTTATATAAATATGTCTTTCTTTTCTTATTGGCAAAACTGGTTTTGCTCCAGTCTGTTTATTTAAATGTCCATCACTGAGTTGTTCATAGTTGTTGAGCCTCCAACATCAACCTGCATCCTATCCCTTAAAGACCCATTCCTGTACTCCTCTCTGACACATCCTAAGTTCCCACATCTCAAGGACAGTAGTCTAGCTCTATTCCTCTGGTCTATCATTATGTTACAGTCATAAGGCTCTGATCCTGGCTAATAACTGCCTGATATATATTTAAAATTTAGTTTTTACCATACAAAGACAACAAAAGTAAAATAAATTAGGCATAGATATCTGTTGTCTGAGAGAAATAGTTGTTGCAGATAAACCAAATGAAACAAAACTGCAGGCAGGCCAAGACAACTTCAGATAGAGCAGATCTGACAAGCATCAGCCCTCAGGCCATGCAAACTCAGTACAGAGTTTATGGTCTATTACTAACAACAAAATATGCTATTACAGGGCTACGAAGTTACATCATTAAAGTTGGCAAATAACTCTTTGGGAAGCAAGTAAGGTGGTTTTATGTCTATGTACAGTGAAGCCAAGTCTGTTCAATGCAGAGTATCCTGTGCATGTGGTGTTAAGACTGATCATCGGATTTGGTGCACAGTGGCAGCTGGCTGTTATTTTCAACCCAGATACCCGGACCCTAAAAGTCCCGTAACTTTCGGTGGTATTTGAGACAATGAGTGGTGAGGCTCTGAACACTAGGGGTCTTCCCTTGCAGCAGACTCAAAATGCTATTTGAGTTCTGCTCTTACTGAGTAACATGATGGGTTTCAAAAGAGTCTGAATATCACCCCAGTAGCAGTTGTAAGACTGAATAGACAATTCCCTCATCATTAAGTGCACACAGGTAAAACAGATGGGCAGTGGACCCAGGGACTTTCTTTAAGAGACAGCAGATTATTAGATTTTTCATCATGGAAATGAGTCAGTGGTGCACACATTTCTGGCTGTGTTTCTGCTTCCTAGCTCTTATTCATATAACTCTTTCTATAGAAGTTCCCATACTGTCTTGCTCAGGGGAAGACATCTCCGCAGTGTATCTTCAAAGACAGTATTTCGCTATAAGGGTTAAGAGGCTTGTAAGGGCAACACCATCTGTTTTTGCAGCAACGAGTTTTATTACAATATATTATAATGCAAATGTCTCTAGCACTTACCTCAAGTAAGTAGGCAAAATTAACAATTTGTGTTGGCAGGAAAATACTGACCTTCTCTCAGGAGGTGGCTCTTATAGTAACTATTGGTTAGCACAAATTGCTGATCGTCTCGAATAGGTAGAACTGATTCCAGGGAAACCTCTTACTGAGAGCTAACTTGGGTATAGATCTAGAGTACACTGAAGCACTGTATGGTTATAGCCTACCGGCTTCTGTATGTATCCACACTGCATAACCACTGCATAGCCAACATACTACTATTGTCCTATAAGGTCAATGATTTGGTAGCAAACATTTATATGCTTGTATACCTTGTTTCCTCCAGGACAGAATTGGCCGAATGAATTATATTTTTCTCTCTCCCTTTGAAGTAGTTTGAGATTATAGCTAATGTTATGCATACTCATAATTGTCCTACTTAGCCTTTTGCTGTTAGGTTACACATAGAAGAACCAAGGGTCAAGGTCAGTCACTTTGAAACTGTTGTCACATTGAAGTGGATAATTGCTACTAACCCTCTAAAAGACCTAAGAAATTGGTGCGAAGTTTGAATGTTTCCCTATCTTGCATTGGTCCTGGCAAGAGTGGAACCTCATACGAAGCAGTATGTCACCTCCAAAATCTAACTGAGGCTTCTGACTTCTCAATGAGTGAAGTGTTATCCATTCTAAAAGGAAGTGAAGACCATTACTGAAATTTATATACCCCGAGTTTCAGCCAGTGAGAACTTGCAGATCACACAGGTGCTTAGACACTTTTTTGTTTTCATACCTACATTTCTATTTGAGTCTAGCCTGTAATATTTTTTAAGCAATTTTTGAGCCCAGACTAAAATTTCATGAGAATTTTTGAGGCAATGAGACATTTCTAAACACTAATGAACTTGATTTTACTCCCTCTGATTTGTGACTACATATGAATAATTTAGCAATGACTAGTATACTCATGAACTATCATCAAACACTGAAAGTCTGAAGAAATTATACCAGAATGGAATTATCCAAGGCTATTATGACATGGATTCTCATTTCTAGTTAGAATATATTTTTATTCCTGTTCCTAGAGGTCTTCGTCTTCTTTTGAATTTTCAACCATCGGTCAGTAATCAGAAGGATAATCACATGATCAGGGAAATTGTTTTAATACTCAAATTCCAAATATAATATCTGATGTGTTATTAACTTTATGATGACAAAATAGTTTGCCTTTAACATTCTGTATATATGAAACCTGGTACGCATTCACAAAAAAAAAAAATTAGAAATTGTGAATGAGTCCTATAACTGCAATTGCCAAGGTTTGCAGTACCTCACTTTTGTCTCTTATTTATTCAAATTTGTTCTAATCAACAGAAATAGCTCTACTCATTTTCTTTCTCTCATAGAATTTTCCTTTGAGAAATAACGCAAAAATCAAACACAACAGTGTGATTCAGAAGTGTGGGAGGCATCATCTCAGGAAATGGTCCATAGCTGTTAATCTTACTTGAACAATTTTAGACATTACTGTTATCAAGCTTAAGTCCAGAACTCTTTCTTAAAGCTTGGGAGTATGATGTTATAGATAGTCTAATTTTTCATTTGTTTCCTTTTTTTGTTGGGGGGGGGGAAGTTACAATGGAAAAGACAGAAAACCAAGTCTACATCTGTATTCAGGTTAAGATTGATTGATTCTCCAGAGGTTCAAGCTAAATGTCATCTCAGTATGTCCCATTCAGACACCATTTCAGGGCAATCTTTATATATACATGCCTTTTCCCACCTTTCCTTCTCATCTACTCTTCATTTCTCTTTTGACAAATAGAAGACAAAATAATTATATAGGTTTATCCAAACAATGTCTCTCTTAAAATATTATAAATGGATTCTATGGTAAAATTCATTCATATTTTATAAGAATTTCAGATTGGAATATCAAGAATATTAGAAGCCGAAACTATTTCCAGGAAAGTCCTGATTAGATGTGATAGTCAAAACAATCTGTAGAATTCTTATTGATTTCTGGGGGATAGCTTTCCTAAACTTCTGCAAACATTGTTTAGAAACTCTGAGTAAGATGGCCCTGAAATTATCACGAATAAAGATGAGTCTGAGCCTAGTTCATTAATTTCATCCATTGTCCTGAAAAATGTGGGAATCACTGATTTCTCAACTCATGTTGGGAATCAGAATATGAGTGGGGTAGTAATTACCACTGTTTGTACATTTACTATTATTAAACACAATACACATTGCAAAGATAGCAAATAGGAATATGAATGCAGTTTTGGGTTTCAGATCTTTTTTAGAATTATCCCCTCTTCCCAAGTCCATTTGCAGAAGAAACAATATATAATAACTGTATGTAAAACAATCTATACCTTCAGTTCATTAGTTTGCTATTACCAGATTGGTCAAAATTACTTTATAGGTGCTCTAAAAAAATTGGTCAACTGTATTTTGGAGAACATTGACACTCATGCAGGGTATTAGTATCAACTCAGGTATTCATTAAACCCTACAATGGAGAAATAAAAATATTTCCAGAAGCGTTTGACAAGTTTACTATTACAGTTATGGGTGAACAGAAATGTTTGTTAAAAAAAAGGAGTAAAATAACTGAGAAATTGCTGACAGTGGATATAACAACACAAAGAAAAGAAGATACTTAAATTACAGTTTAATTTGATATTACTTTCAGATACTTCAGAACATCTACCTATACCTTGAGTAGCCACACAGAAATCATAGCCTGATTTATGCTGATTTTCTGAAGTGTAGCTTGTGCAGTAAGTAAAAACCACCAGGTTTTTACTGTGTTTTTTAGAGTGATTACTAAGCAAATCCAGACAGACTGTATTTTAACTATTCAGGGCTAGACACACCAGAATGCTCAGGCACCTTTTGGACAAGGTCAGGGGTTACCTGTGGTAGTGTTGCACTGAAATCAAAAGTCATATATACGCTACTAAATAAAACTGTGTCAGGGAGCGTTCCTGAATATGGAACTTTGCTGTCTATTCTATTAACTTGCTAGAACATTCTCTTTTATGGTTAAGGATGTGCCAGCTAGTGCTCCTCAGAAAATTGCCAGTTAGTACAACCCGGAGACTGTTCTCAATAGACATTCTTGGAGGAGCCCTGGGGAAGTTTAAAGTACAGAGGTAGCTATTCCACACCGGTTGGTGTCAGTCTCTAAGACTTTTCCTAGGTATATTTATCCTGTTCTTTAGCTTTCCTCATAAACTGCTGCTAAGATTTCCAAACAGAAAATCCATTTGTTTTCATGATAGCTGAGGAATTGAGGACTACTTGGGCAGCTGCCTTCCGAGAAAGGTATCATAAAGATCTGGGGCAGAATTATTCCAGACTGAAGTGAAAGCAGGGGAGAAGTTCAGAATCAAAAGTTTGGCTTTTGCACAGTAGCAGACAAGAACCTTTGTGTGTGTGCGTTCATGTGTCTGTGTGTCTGTGTGGTGTATGCGGTCTGTTTCTCCTCTGAAGTGGTACCACTTCTCTGAAGGAAGCTATGGGAACAAGTTTAAGTTTCTGGTGTTGAAACTACTATCCAAAAAATTAAGTGGGAGCACAGCTACCAACTGCTTTGCAGGAGCTACCATGCACTGGATGGAAAGAAATTTCAGTAACTGATGGCTCCAAAATGTCAACAGTGTCCAGAAAGTAAACTGAATCTACTGCTGACAGTGATGTTTTCCATGGCTCCAGAAGCATTTGAGTTCTGCAACTTTCTGATTCCTGACTCAGGAATTATAGTTGATGGAGAGGCTGATGTTGTTTATACTGATTCTGGGAAAAGGGCACAAAAGAAGAAATGTATTTTAGAGGTACTGGGTCATCAGTTTGAAATCCAGTCTTGTAATTCCTTCAAGTACTGGCTGCTCTCAGTTCCTGCAGATGATGGGAAGAGGTACACTATAACTTTTAGTATTACTAAAACAGTCCCATGATGACAATTTTCAATTTAATGATCTAGCTAATGACAATTTGCCCATTGTCAATCTCCAGAAATGTACACTTATGGTAAAGTAGATGTAACAGCTGGAATGACCTTTTTGATGTGCATACAATCTTAATCCACTTTAAACAACCAAGATCAGTCTCCCCTTAACAACTTCATAGGCTGACTAGCGTAGCTGCTCTGTCTCAATGATCCATGTTACAAAGAGATATGACAAAGTAAAAAAATCCAAAACATTGCCAGGTCATACAGCTTAACACTATGCTTCCTCACAGAGTGCACACACCAGAGGACAGAAGTGAAAGCTAGAGAAGGTCAAATATAAATATGTTAAGGCATAAATAATTTATGCTACCAAAACAAGAACATAATTAAGGTGACATTACATTTCTTCCAGCCAGGAGGCATCTTTGTGAAAAGGTAAACAGAAAGTCAGGTCAGTTTATCCATGGACAAAACTAACATGATCACTCATAAATATTTGCAAAAGGGTTTCCAAGATTGCTTATTGTGTTGTTTTTCTGATCGTCATATCAGGAAATTGTTAACAATATTGTAATAAAAGAATTTCATGTGGTTTACAGATCAGAGATTTGCTTGTCAATGGATATGAAGATCATTTCATATTTACCTTGATTATTTCTACAAAGTGTTCTGTTTATGATGTATATTTATTGAGCTCTCTCCTATTAAAAATATTACATTTGAAATTGTTATTAAATCTAATTTTATTGTAATGAAACATCTACCTTGCACTGAATTTTGAAAAATAATTTAGTAAGTGGTAATAAGTGGACTTTTTCAATACCCTTTCTCTCAGCAATTTTGTTATTAAAACCAAATAGTTTTTCTTATAATTGATACTATAGATGTAATGTTTCATAAAATTCTGAACAAGGTGAAACTCAATAACCATAAGCACTAACAGAAGTCAATATGGTTGCTCCTGGTTACGCAGCTCATGAAACTCTTAGTAATGGATTGAGGGTCAAACTGGAAGAGCAAAATTAAAAGATTGACTATACAAACAAGTTTTGCTCTGTATTAGATACTGTTTTTTCTAAGAAAGAAATTACACCTTCTTGGTAGCAATATATTATGATGAAGGTGGTGAGACACCTCAGAGCACAGAGCTAGACCCAGAGCTCCAATTATGTCTCACTAGCGCAGAACGGAGAAGAATCACCTCCCTTGACTTACTGTCAACTCTCTTCCTAGGGATATTGTTGTCTCATGGTTAGCTTGTTGTCCTAAAGGACCCCAAGGTCCATCTCTGTTGACACTTCTCTCTTCTTTTTCTTTTGTCCCCAAGTCCTCTTTCCCATTCCCTGTCTTCCTTTTGCTGCTGATAAACTTGTAGAAAACTTCCTTGTTGTCCTTCATTTCTATACAGGTTTCTACTCCAGATGGGCTTTGTCTTTCCTAACCTCACCCTGCTTTGTTTTGATGATGTATCTAAATTCCTCCTGGGCTAGGTGAACTTGCTTCCACCTCTTGTAGGCTTCCTCTTTATGTTTGAGTTTATTCTGGAGCTCTTTGTTCATCCATGCAGGCCTCTATTTGCCTTTATTGGATTTCCTGCTTATCAGGACAGCTTGCTCTTGAGCTTGGAGGAGGGAACTCTTTGAAAATTAACCAGCTCCAGTGAACCCCTCTTCAATCCAGGACTGTAACCCATGGCACTCTTCCAATCAGATGTCTGAACAGATTAAAGACTGTTGTCCTGAAGTCCAGGGTTATTGTGCTGCTTTTTGCTTAGTTTCCTTTTCTCATGATCCTGAACTCCGTGATCTCATCACTAAAGTCAAGGCTTCCCTTGACCATCATGCTCCTGACCAGTCCCTCATTATTTTTAAGTCCAGTAAAGCATATTCTCTTTTTCTTTCTTCAGTTGCCTCTGCCAGGAAGATGTAATCAACACACTCTATGAAACCTCTCTGGTTACTTCTGCTCTGTGGTTCTTCCCTCCCAGTGGATATCAGCATGGTTAAGGTCTCCCATGAGGACCAGATTCTGTAAATGTAATGCTGCCTCCATTAGTTGGAAGGCACCTACAGTGACAATGCACACATTGATCTGATCTCTAATTTCAACCCTTTACTTCTCAGCTTGGTCAACACCTGTTCCTAGGCAGAGCTTCAGTGAGAACTCTCACTGCTTTCTGACAAAAAGGCAATTTCCTCTCCTCACTGTCCTGCTCTGTCCTTCCTAAAGACTTGAGAAGGCATGCTGTCATGCTGACTTTGACAGAAAAGGCGCAAGAGCTTCCTCTATAATGTTGTCCAGTAGGCACTTCCTTGTTTACACATATATCCTTGGGATGGGCCATTTCAGCCCTGCATTGTTGGTTTTGAGGTATCTTTCGTTTTTCCTTTGCTATTCATCCCATTCCATTGTTTTCTCACTTTTAAATCACCTTTTTTTCTGACTTTTTAAAATTTTTTTCTCATTTTAAATAGATGGATTTCTTTTCCAGCTTACTCTAATCATGTCTTTGCAGCCACAGACTTGATAACTTAAGAAAAAAATATGATGACTCACATTTCTGACAAAAGTTTACTCCAGGTTAATTTAAATCATGTATTTACAGTCAATGTAGTAAAGAAATCAATGTTTCAATCACAATGGTTCAATCCACAGCATTTATTTCAAAATCTTATCTTACCTTCTATTTGAATAAAAGAATATAGTCCTGAAAACAAAACAAAACTGAAACCCCCCATAGTCTATTCACTTTTGATACATTACTCTGTATATCATCATAATTATAAATAATTATACTTTTATTTCTTGGATGTTTTATGGCTGTTAATTCTGTCAGAACTGGAGAAATACAAAGAACTTGCATAATTTTCAAGGGAGTATATCTCTGCTGAATATGAGTCATTTCTATTATCCACAGACAGTTTACAAAATTATGTCATTAATTGCACGTGCTGGTTTTGGCCAGAACAAAATTAATTTTCTCCATAGTAGCCAATGATGGGGCTATGCTTCAGATTTGTGCTGAAAACAGTGTTGGTAACACAGGGATGTTTTTATTACTGCTGAGCAGTGCTGACACAGGGTCAAGGCCTTTTCTGCCTCTCACCTCACCTCGCCAGCAAGGAGGTTGAGCACGCACAAGGAGCTGGGAGGCGACACAGCCAGGGCAGCTGATCCCCACTGGCCAAAGGGATATCTCATACCGTATAGCATCATACTGAGAATATAAAGCTGAGGGAAAAAGGAAGGAGGGGATGTTCAGAGCGATGGTGTTTGCTGTCCCAAGTCACTGTTCTGTATGATGGAGCCTTGCTTTCTTGTAAGTGGCCTGATGATGGGAAGTGATGAATGGATTCCTTCTTTCTTTGCTTCTGTGGGTGGCTTTTGCTTCACCTACTGAACTGTGTTTATCTCAATCTACAAGTTTTCTCACTTTTAATCTTCTGATTCTCTCCCCCATCCCACCAGGGGTGAGTGTACGAGCAGCTGTGTGGGCCTTAATTGCTGGCAGTGGTTAAACCACAACACACCACAGGAGTCCGGAAGCCTTTCACTGTATCCAAAGGCCTGAATAATTCAGAATTCTTGCTATCCTTTTGGGAACCTGGTTGTTTCTAACAGAGGCAGTATATAATAAAGCAATGTTTTGGCTAGCTATGTTTTTTCTATCTGTTAAAATTATCAGTTATTTGTACTTTGCTTATAAAAAAATAATTTCACTCATACTTTTAAAAAGAGCATCAAAGACACTTTGCTACAACCTAAGGAAAATGCACTCTCTTTAATGAAGGGAAAATGCATTTCCTGATCATTGGCTTTTCCAAAAAAACTCAGTATGACAATTTGATGACTACCGGATTTAGTGGAGCTTTAGCTATGACCACTTCTTTGGAGCTGAAGTTGCATAGAAGCTATTTTATTGATTATAGATTCATACCACATTTAAATAATAAAATCAAGGAGTTCACAGGAAAGCCTGTTACTTACCTGAAGATGAGCTGTATAAAAGAGCAAGGTTAACACTTCCTTTACAAATCTTCCAAAGTAATTTAAATTTACTTTTAAATTGCAAGTAAAAAGAGTTTTATACCTACGAGAGATAATCAGGAAATCAATTCAGTTTTACATGGTCCTGAAAGCCCAAGTGTTTCATTTGTGGATTCCAGTGAAGTTCTGTCATTCCAAATGAGAGATGTTAGTGAATTTCAGTAAGGAATGCACCTCAATTTGATTTGTTGTGATGTAGAAGAGAATTAAAAGACAAATTGTTACATTGTAACTCATAGGAAAACCTGAGAGTTATTTTTAAAAATATTTTTATAAGGAAATATTTAATGTTATAATTTTTTTATCACTTGACTTCACATAACAATGTAGAATAAATATGTAGTAATCAATTTAGAAGGAAATGTTAAAAAGTATAATTTTCATTCAAAATATAATAAGCAGAATTAAATAAAAAAAAATGATGTTTGTTCATAGCTTTGCCTAATCATTTCAGATCTGTATTATGAGGAGACAGTTTTTGGTGCCATTTAAAATGAATCTTTAAGACACATCTAAAACCATTTATTAAAAAATGATATAGAAGTAATGAGTAAGAAAATTACTTTCACGTAAATTGCCAGGGACAAACAGATGAAGAAAATATTAGCTTATTGTGTGAGAAAAAGCTTTAAGTTTCCATGATTGCTGGAAGTTGTGCAAATTACTAAAGGAACTGAAGCTACTGACTGTTGAAAGCATCCTTTTTAATAGTAGCTAAATTCTGTTAAGATGGGTTATGGGTTTTGATTCTTTCTTCTTATAAACTGCATGATATTTGAGTTCCCAATACATGGCATTAGTCCCAGGCTTCCATATGGGACTGATATCAATTCAAAATCAAATCTGTGTTTGCCTCTGATCTGTGCCTTTGAAATGGCTGTCATTTTAACTTCTTTCTTAGTAAAGATGAAGAATAAAAGCAACTAATATCCAGGTATTTTGTTACACTTGTATCTGAACATTTCCTCATTTTCTATTTTCCCAAAATGTGAGGGAGAATTTATCTCCAGAAAATATGACAGGTGGTTGTAAGGAAAATGCTGAAACTTTCCAGATTATTCTGTAGGTTTGATTTTATTCAGTTCATGGGATTTTTATTTAAGCAAAGAATTGCAGTTTATTTTAAACAATTAAGCTGCTGTGTATCTTGTTTCCTAGATAACAAGACAAAGGAAAAACATTGCACTGCATTCAGAAATTTAGTTCCTGAAGCATGTGTAGGCAATTTGAGGCTAACCAAGGTTGGATGAGAATTTGTGTGTCAGATAATAATTATTCATGAGAACAATTTCAATGGTGTCCTAAATTTGCTTAATCAATGGGATGAAACTACTTAAACCTGTTATCTGAAAACTGATTTAAAATGGATCATTTCCAAACACAAATAGATCTACAGATAAACTGTAGGATGTTCATATTGTCATAGCAAAAGTCTACAGTGTCAGCAGAGGTCTTCAGATTATCCACCTCAAGGTACTTAAGAATCTTACTAGATCTGGTTGGTTTATGTACATATATATTATTAAAACTATATTAAACACTCTTTTGGTATCATTTCAAAGAAGGAATTCATACAATTCATTGCCTAAGAGATGTTCTCTTTCCAAACTAAGATACACTAAGTAAAAGAGTAAATTATAAAGGAAAAGGTATTATTTTCTCACAGTCATTTTTCAAAACAAAACAAAACAAAATAAAAACACACCACAAAGCAAATTATGCACTTTAAAAAAAATTATCTGGATGAACTTAACCTCATTTGTTATTGGTAATGAATTATTTTCTTAAGTGGTAGCTTTTTCTTTCTCAATGTATTTAAACAGATATAGGTACAGTAATGTGTGATTAGCAAGAGTCTTATTTCACACAGTACTTAGACTATCTACAAGGGGATATTTTGCTTTTCTTTTCCATTCCATACATTGTTAAAACAACAAGGAAAATATATGTGGCTAGTGAGTATCAAATAAAGTCTCTGAAGACTTTTTTCAGTCTGGATGTAAAACTGGCAATACCTCACACGAATTCTATTATATTTTTATGGGCTTTTTTAATTATATCTTCACATATAATTTTGTGCTAGTTAAACATCAATTTAATGCCAGGTGATATTTTATTAGCATGCAAAAAATGTTTAATATTTAAATTGCGGGACTGCTATAATCAAGAGGTAATATATATTGTTTATTTAGTTACCAAAAAATAAAAGGAAAAGAAAAAAGGCATATTACTTAGCCTACTTTGTGTGTTCATCTCAACCACGTGGTACCTTTAAATACTGAGTATTGGGTAGCATACTGCATGCTACACATCACAGTACTAATATTTTAGTCTCATATCATTTAATTTCTAATGAATTTCATGTTGTCTTCTGTGGCTTGTCCCAGTATAAATGTAGTATTTCTTTTTGTGGTCTGGGATTTGGATCCTATGAAACCATGTAGGGAAAACACACCCTTGGATCTTTTTTGTAATGAGACCCTATGAGCTGATTTTCTAGTAGGGAATATGCTATACAGGAAATTACCTAAGTCATTCAGTAAGAAATGTCTTAGGAAAGATATATCCCTGTAAAAGTCCATTCATCTCTGAACTACAAAATATTTTTCTTTTTTTTCTCTAATCCATTCAGGATTGAATAAAGTACATGTGATTCTACTTATGCAAGTTCACATGCATAAGATAGTACATAGATATTCAGGTATCTCAGGATTTTGACAAGTTTATAAATACAATGTTCTAAGTAAGTTCTTTGGTGACAACAGATGGGCATAAAAACTTGCAGACTTCTAAGCCGCTAGCTGACTGTTCACTAGATTGCTCAGTTTGTATTTCAGATCTCAGCTTAGTTATGTAGGAGCCTCGCTAGCTCTTTGGATTTCATCCTTATCTACTAACATCCCTAGCTACTAACTTTTTGATAAACAACTTTTTTTGCTACCAGCTTACCAATGTAAATGGCATCCCTACTTTAAAAGCCTAAACATAATAATGTGTGACTCTAAGTCTAGCACCTTAAATTATGATTGAGATTTTTTGTGATGTTAATCATTAGCTCGAGGGTTCTGCCTCTCTCTTGACTACTAATTTTCTACTCTAGAGTTTAATGCCTAATTTATGAGTATCTAAAGACAAGTGGCATGTTTCTAGTTTCCTGTCTGGTAATGGGTTAGCAGTTAAAATGATTTATCCACTTTGGAGGTAAAAAGAAAAGGAAATGATCTTTTTAGGAACTACCAAATACCTATTTTCTCTTTCTTCTATCAGTATTTCCTATCAGACAGTTATATTCTGTTGAAGTCTAGAGCTTGACATTTAACAGAAAAGTTGCAGTTGGGCACAAATTGAATATTGCTATTGTAGTTTATGTGTAGGATTTGCAAAACTGTTCAATCCTTGCCTGATTTATGTCTGATGTCTCATTTTATACCTATAAAACTGAACAGGTTTCACAAGAAACAGAATATATTTTGTAACTAATGTCTCTAATATTTCTGTACCTATTCTTGAGGAAATGAATTATAAAACAAGAGCTGGTTATTAACACAGAATCATTACCATATATTTTCATTTTACTGGAGAACAGATTATGCCTTTTACGTTGGGAGAAACATTTTGGTGTCAATAAAATCCCATTATCTTTTCTCTCATATGATGCTACAGGCTTAAAATCTCAAGAAGAAAAGTGTGGAAAAAAAAAAGATAAAACTGTAGACTTCTTTCAAGAAAACCTGGGTTTGAAAGTGAGAACAAATTTTAGAAAATTTTCCTTTAAGAGTACGTGTGTTAGAATGTTCAATATTGATATTTATGAGGAACTTACTACCTGAAATATTCATTAGAAATAAGTGTAAATATAACCTAGATAATATAATCAATTTTTAGATCTTCCTACAGAAAAAGGAGGTGTGATAAAGAGCCTCTTGATAGTTCCTGAAATTCTGGAAGTTCTGTAGTTTCTTTATGGGTTTAACAATTTACAGGGTGGGGAGGGGAAGGTCCTTGTTCTGTCTTGTCTTGTCACAGTATATATGTATATACTAATTATTTTTAATGGAAAATGTAAAAAGTGGAGGTAAATTATCTTATTTTTTTCAGATAAAAAGCACACGTAAAGTCTATATAATGTAACTGTGAGTTTGGATGTAGGCTTCAACAAAGCTTCAAGTTAATTGGCCTTAAGGTCTTATATAAAATAACTTCATAATAAAACCTGAATTTCTAACACTAACAATACTAGGACTACTACTAAGAATAATAATAAATGAAACAGCATTAGAAGAGCATGCTTGCAAAAGGTAATGATGTGTAACTGAATGAACACCAGTAGAGGAAGTGAAACTGTTGCTTGTGTAAATGCTGCAAGATTGGTCCTCAGAAAATGTCTCCAAATAACTTATTTCTTGGAATAAATTTTCAATTTTCTACTTTAACTTTTTTTTTTTTAAGGAAGAAAAGTGAAGAAGTCAAAATCTTTTGTATTTGACATTCACACAGGTCTTGGAGCCTTGAAATTTTATGATGGTCATAGTTCTATTCTAAGGTATTCTCTGGTGGCTCTCTATGTATACACTGAATATTGGTTTCAGGATTAGAACTGGATTTGGAAACAAAGAGTTTCTCTGAAGACATTGCTTTCTGGTGTGGCATGCAGATTCTTCTTCAGGGTCTTATTTCTGTGGACATTTGCGAGAAATTTGAAAATCTTTTTGAAGGAGGATATTGTTTATATAAAGACCAACACTGTTGATCATAAACTAATTCTGTTATTCTTACCAAGGTTTTGGCAGATGTTTGACAGCATTTTCCAAGTACTTAATTTTCAATTAATTAAATAGAAATCAAATGTCCTCCAATTTCTGTAAGTACCTATATACATCTGTCTGTATAATTAAATATTCAGAGATTTTGGAGAACAGTGACAAATGGGATAAATGATAACCAGTCATGGTAAATAGACATAAGGTTTGAAGAAGAACAGATAGCTTTGAAATTCCCAACAGTCAAAATTAAAAAGGTCACTTTTGTTTGACCCAAACTTAACAGGGTTGTTAAGAGACGGAAGGTGCTATTAGTAGACACTACAACATGTGTAGCAGAGCTATTATAAGTATCTAGATGTGCACTTTCACATGCACCTAGATCTTTGTCTGAATAATTTTTTTTTCTAGAAGCTCTCTATAATTTCCATAAATAAAGATAGTTTGCTGCTGAGCTGTACAAATCTCTTGTCCTGACAGGTGTCTAAACATAGGCAGACATAAATTCTCTCCTGGTACTCATCCCTAATACTTTTGCGCTAATCTGGTGACCTCTACACTGCCTAAGGCATTAATGCCAGGATCAGTCCTGGCCTCCAGATACAGATTGACTTGTGAGTAGGGCTAATCTCTTCTAGACTGACTATCCATGTAATACATAGGATGTGGTCCAGCTCTTTTCCATATTCCCAGGTATCTAAAAATTAATCATTATTTATGGGTTGTGGGGTTTGTAGGTTTTTTTTTTCTACTTGGCATTCCTGATTTAGAGTGAGTTGTGTCATAGCTCACTGGTAGAATTTCTATGGTATAAATCAAAACCAAATGCAGTCAGACCAGGATTAGAGAGAAATTCTAAATAAGTAAATGTGGTGAAGCAATAATTTGCAGTGCACCTGAGTAATTACAACTTTCTGAAATGTAGACCTTGTCTAAGGTCACTGGGTCTTGGAAGAGAGTTGACTGTTATTTAGGCATCTACATCTGAGTTTTCACTCTAGGTTTCATGTAGAAAAAAACACAAACTTCAAAGACACAGTGTATCTTATTTTAATGTTGATGTCTGAAACAGAATCCAACTTTTGTTCTGTAGAACTGTCTATTCCTCTCCTTTTCTGATTAAGAAAGTAACTACCTGACTTTTTCCTCTTAGAGGTAGACAGTCATATTCTTCAGCCCTGAAACTTCAAGCTACAAGTCAATAGGCAAAAAATTTCCATTAAGATATCCAGTGAAATTTGTTACTATATGGACTGCTTAAAGCCCTGCTTAGATGTAAGTATTGTAGTTCAACAAATTAGTTTAATTTGACTGCTTAGTTTTGTAGTTTGATTTTAAAGACATCTATAGAGCAATGGATAGATCATGGGTAACAGAATGCAATGCAAGAATAAATGGAGATTTAAAAGACAGCAAGGTAATAGTTTACTGTTTAATAAATACATATTTATATACATAAATACATAAATGAGATTTAAAAATTGCTTTTTCTGTATCTGTTTTCTTTGTGCACACATGGTTTAAGAAACACAGTTCTGAAAGCTCTTTTTTTGAACAAAACCTGCCTTTTAACTGAAGTGTAAAGCAGGACCATATAAAATGCAGCATAAATTTTTTTACACCTGTATGGAAAATAAGTCTTACTTGTCTTCTTGATGCAAGAATGAAATACATATATGTGTAAAAATTAAATCCATTAGTGTGACTCTCAAAATACATATATGTTTGAAAACTTAAAATTTTGATCAAAATATTAAAGAAAAATAACTACAGAATCTATATCCTTAGAACTTTAAGAAATTATTTATTAATCAGCACCCAACCATTTTCATAGTGGAAAGAAAAATTTACTTAGGGAGAACTAGCTATCTGAATATTGACTAGAGCTCTAAAATTATGAGAAGAGTTTTGACAAAATACCAGAGAATTAATCATTAGTCACACTTTTACTTTGGGATTTACAATAGAATTTTGTTTAATTACTCCCAATGTTTCAGTATCATGCTAAGAACTGAAAGAGACAAAGAATTGGAGGAGACATACTTTTTTCAGATTTGCTCTCCAATGGAAAATAGTATCTGTTAGAACTCCTAACCAAAAGTTGATATTCTTGGCATTTCTACACAAAGGAGATCAAGGATTGAGCTGGCATAGAAAATCCCTTGAGAAAGTGGCTCTGCCAGTTTAACATTAAAAGACATTGTGAAATGGCTTGTGTTGTTACAGTTTGGTGAACCACAAGTCATGTATGAATAATATGAACAGGATTTTGGCTTAGTTTCATGTCAAAATGTGCAGGACAGTCTCATGCATAACTGACTTTTCTCAAAAGATAATGTGTGTAGAAGACAATACAATTCTGCTGTATAGTGAGATTTATCAAGTACATTCTTCACTAACACCTGACTGTTAAATTTTGGATATTTAAAAATAGACAATGTGGTTTCCTTTAAGGAAAAGGCTTAACTCAATGAACTTCCTAAGACAAAAAGGAGGTCTCTTTTCATATTTTCCCGAGACTGAAATGACACATTTTGTAATATGAATTACAAAAAGACAATATCATTATTATTATTCCATATAAGATACTTGTAGATCATTCAAAGAGAAAAATTTATTTGGTCAATTTTTTTTCTTCGTTTCTCTGCTCAATTCCCATATAGAGTACTACTTCTATAATCTGAGGGGGAAAAAAAAGACAATTTTAATATATACATGGATAAGAATGGTCCTTCTCAGTTCTAATCTATTAATCATCATCAAAAAGGTAAATGTGCAGTATAAAAATTGCAAAAAAATTGAAATTTTGGTGCAAAACCAGACTTCATTTTTTTCCTGATATATATGTAATGATGTTTAAAAATGTTACTGTTTTTGATTTCTCTAAAATTACCAGTGTTCTTGTAATTCATGTTGCTACTTTTAGAAGAAAAGACCAACAATAAAGGTTTAAAAACAGGAGAAGAATTGTTTGACAAGAACTATAGGAAGATAAAAAAATTCTTCATAGAAGAACAAACAAAACTTATATACATGAGAAGAAATAATGCCATGACTAGTAAAGCAAGGATAGAGAAAGATGAACTAGGAAGATCAGAAGAGGACAGACATAGAAGAAAATGTAGAAAAGTAGTTTTTGAAAAGTGATAAATATGTCCATAATTATTATGTGAAGTTTTAAATAATATTTTGGGTAAACTTTAAAGAACAGTGTATATTTCATGAGTTTATACACCAACGTGATATGAATTCCTTTGGGATCTCAATAAGAAATGTCCACACACAAAAGGCTAGTTAATGATTTATTCTGTACAAAATCAAAATTGTCAGGAAAATCACATAAATCTTACATCTCTTCCTATGCTCCTGTAGCATCTGGCAAGCCTCTACAAGCCTCTACATGCCTCTACGGCATGCTGTGAAGTTTAAGAGTCTCCCTATTCTTCTCATTTCTGGAATATTCTTTCAAGTAAACAAAGTTATCAGTCTTTTACCTGTGCAATACTGACCTTTCTAGATGACACACTGGGACACATTGAGTGATACCCTCTTACCCATCTTCATAGAAACAAGCACTTACAAATGGTTCCCAGGTCCAGAGGAGGTCCACAAAAATGACCAGAGGGCTGGACCACCTGTGAGGAAAGGTTGAGAAAGTTGAAATTTTTCAGCCTGGGGAAGGCTCTAGGGAGATTTTATAGCAACCTTAAAAAGGACTTATAAGAAAGATGGGAAGAGAGTTCCTGGGAACAGAGGCCCGTTGTGATAGGAAAAGGATTAATGATTTTAAACTAAAGAGGGTAAATTCAGACTAGATATAAGGAAAAAATTTTTACAATGAGAGTGGTGAAACAGTGGAAGAAGCTGCCCAGAGAGGCGGAAACACAGGAGGTCAGGTTGGACAGGGCTCTGAGCAACCTGACCTACTTGTAGATGTCCCTGCTCATTCAAGGGTAGTTGGACTAGATGACCTTTAAGAATCCCTTCTGACCCAAACTATTGTATGATTCTAGGACATAGAGGCGATATTGTTAAAAGCAGCCATGGTACATGCTTGTATTAAACTACAGGCACTCATGCTAACTTACAAGTCTCTACAAATGAAACTTCTGGTTAAACTCTGCCTAAACTCTGCTTGAAATCACTGTCTCATCATTATGGTCTGCTGCACTGGTTCACTACAGGGTAGGATCACATTTCACTAAGCAAAGAGATAAACCTCTGAATGCTGCAAACATGAATATTTATATCAAAATAATTTTCACCTTGACTTACCCAAGTTATTCAAGTCTGAGAATGAGGTACCATTCTGTCTTAAGATTTTGGGGTTTCTAGTTTTCTCAGTTCAGAAAAGTCTTTAATGCAACTAGCTATTTCTCAGAAGATTTGGGGAAAAAAACTATTGTAGAAATGCTATTGTATATATTATTCAAGCATAAATTATAGGTCTCAGCTGGGTAAAATTCTGTGGGGTTATAGCAGAGGTCAGACAAGATGATCCGATGATCCATTCTGGCCTTGCATTTATGAGTTTCTGAATAATGTACAATGCATTTTATATATTCAAGTCAAGCTGCGTGGCCAGCAAACCAAAACTGTTTACTACCTCTTATCTAGATTCATAATGGAAGAGAAAGGATCAGCCAGAACTTATTAAAAATAAATTCCTCAATCTCTTTAACTCCTACATTTCCTTCCTTTGTTTTCTTTCTGTGTCATGGTGAAAAACTATGAAATCATCCTTTGGCCTAAATCAATATGCTCTGACTTTCTTTACCTCTTTCTTGCTTCTTACTGCTCCTGTATCATAATTTTATATGTCTTATTACTTCTTTATCTGCCACTCCTCCACATTATTGTCCTTTTTCTGCATCTCTGGAGTTAAAACATTCGTTAATATTCTGAACATATCCCACACAGTTGTCAATAATGACCATTTATGAAACTGAGTAACTATTTTTTTTGGTAATCCCACTGACTTCTCTGACTCACCTGTACATTTGCATAAGTATTTATTTTCTGTTCTTTAGCAAATAACTCTCATTGTTTTTTCTTTAGTGTAATTGTTTTTTCTTTCTCACTACTTTTTAGAAATTTTACAAATTATTTTGTCATCTCTGTATTTTTCAACATGATGGCTCATTAACACTGTAATTTGCAGTAACAACATACTTAAAGTATCAGTCATCTTCCACTCTTGCATCAGAGAAAGTCAAAAGCAATCCTTATTACCAAAGGGTTATCTTCCAGACCTGGCCTGGGCAGGCTGTTTAGCTCTGTAGTGCCTGGCACATTAGACGATTACAAAGATAGCCTCAGTAGACTTAAAGACTAATTCCCAATAAGCTGATTTTTTTTAAAGTTGTTATTTTTTCTTGATTAATTTCTATAAAAATTCTTTCCTTCATATGTTTGTTCAGGGTATCCTTGATGTAGCAGTGTGACAATATTCAGTGACTAGATTGTGAGCTGGGACAAAAAGCACAAACCTTCCTCCCATCTCAAGTATTGTAATTACAGGTTGAGCGAATTACAGACTGTAGGGTTTTCCAAGAGGTTTGAATCAGAAGACTAAAACACAGCAAAGAATATGGTGCAAATGTGTCAGGAAGCAAAGTAACAACACTCAATTCCCAGAAAGGGTGTTTGCATTTCACATGATGATATCAGATCAGTATAGTCACCCAGACAGAATCTCATTAGAGATACCTTAGGTGTACCATCTGACATCCAGCTGATTTTCCAGAGGACACATACAGTGTAGACTCATACTCTTTCTCATGCAGAATTCCCTTGAGGAACCAGCATGGCATTGTGTACTCTACTTAATGTAACTAAATTAAACCCTCAGTGTGAAGGTCTAAAACAGATATTGCCACATGAGACTAAGTTCTTAAGAGCTTCCTTTATAGTCAGAAGAAGCTATAGAGCAGGATTCATCTGATCTATTTTGCACAGGTACTTTATGGTGGGATGAATGGTGACCTAAAAATGTCAATTTTCCTACAGCAATTTCCCTGTGACTGAGATGTAGATGTAAACACATTTCTATACCTCTTCAGAAAAATTGCCACCAAAGGTGTAGAAACTACTATCCCTAGAAAACTACAACTCTTTGCCTTCCCAACAACTTAGCTATACTTATGTGACAAAATATCAACAGTAAAGCCTGTACAGGATTTAAAATTTATTTTCAGGGCACAATCAGTTTTATTGAACTTCTAACTCCACCACTTTGTGATAAAAGGATTATGGGAACTGGGTCAGAATTGGTCCCTCATTTTTAGTAATTAATAGGAAATTTGCCTGTGAGATATAATATAATGAGACAATTTATGTACTAAAATAACGCTCTGTAAATTAGATTCATTTCTTTATCAAGAGGATTTTTCTTCCTAACTTCCTAAAAGCTTTACTCATCTTTGCCCTATAACTCAATTACTTACATCCACTTGTGAAGCTCTTGACCTTAAGGGAATAGACTAAGCCACTCCCTTGAGATCTCTTTCTAGCAGTTTAAGTAATGAGGAGTCAGCAAGTGTAATCATGAAAAGAAAATTATTTTCATCAAGAAAATGTATGTTTATGCTTGTCAAAATGATCTCTTTAAGAAGTATAGAGAAATGCAAAAAGTTGATCATAATTTAAAGCAAATAAGGATTTTTTTTTTCTTCAAAAGCACATAAATGATGTCTCAAGAAAACTAATACAAATTTATAAAACTTAATATAATTTTCTTGTTTTTATTTTACCATCATTTGAATCTTTTGGCCTTCTACAGGCTTCCCAGAGGGAATTAGCTAATTGACTCACTGAGCCACCATTAATAATTATTGTGAAAAGTCATGGACATTGGGCTATTAAAAATCCAGGTATGACACTATTTTTTTAAAAATAACAAATATATAGTCCTAGAAATTCCTACCAAGAAAACCCTGATCCTCGTTGCCTTGGGAAGAAAAACACACAAATCATGAACTAAGGGGAAAGAAAAGTCCTCAGACTTGTTACTGTCTAAACATAAACTTTTTGTGTTTTAGAAACTGACAGAGAAGTTCCCACTGATTCAAACAAGAAAGGAGGATTCACAACACCTTACATGTTTCCAAATGCCTCACAGAACCACTGTTTGACTGCCTAAGTGACAGGCAGACTTTATCCCCACTGGAAGACATTTATAATTCTTACTTGACAGTGAGGGCAGCTCTTGCCTTAGAGGTGTTAGGATCCATTCCCACCAGAATTTTACAACCCTCGGTACAAATCTTTGTGAGCTTTTCTTGCCTCCAGTGCCAAGCATAGACAGTGCACATGAAAGCATGAAGCCAAATATTTAGAATCACATGCCTATATGGGGAAGCCAAACTACTACAAATTTCTAGCTGAAGATAATCCAATTGATCCAAAGATGCAAATTAGTATCTGAATAGTCCATTTTCAGAAAACAGTCTTTCGTAGTTCTTGAACAAAGAAATTAAGTAGCTATGGATTAAAAAAAGAAAAAAAAAAAGGATATTGTGCTGGTTTAAAAGTTAACCAGCAGGGGGAATGAACCCAACTCAAAGGAGAGATTATAAGTCAGAATAACAATTTATTAAAATAATACAGTAAGTACAATAATACGAACAAACAATTGGTCTCAACCCACAAAAACCCAAATGTGTAACCCAGTACCCTGGGGCCTGAACAAAGTGGTGTTCCTTGGGCCCTGTTTGAGTCCAAAGTAAAGGGAGAGGGGAAGAACCTGCTGGTGGGAGAGCTGCTGCAGTCTGGCCAGAACTGGTGATCGCAGTCCAGTGGTGGTCTAAGTCTGGTTGAGAGCGATGAGATGCAGCCGTCCTCTGGATCCCACGAGTGGGTTAAAAATGTTCCAAAACTCCAAGATTATATATCCTCCAGTTCAGGCAGGAATGCTTGGTACTCTCCTCAGGGCGGGGAGTTCACAAAGGGTGTGAGGACAGAAACATCCTCCTATCTCACAGGCCTCTTAACACCTAGTTTATAGCCTGAGGAGTCAGGCTCTATGGGCAGAAGGTGCGAATAGTCTATTGACAACAATAGTCTAGTTTCTGGGAAATGACATGGAAGGCTATAGAATACAGTTTTGGGTTACACCCACCATGATGAACTGATCTCAGCTGTCCTAACTAGGACAGATATTTATCCAAGTTATAGCAAGGAAAGTTGGGGGAAAGATTGATAATATGACTATGCAAATAGAACAAATAGTACTAATTCTGTTCCCCCCCGCCAGCCACACTACCTACCCCCTCCCCCTAGTTGACTGGAAATAAAGAAATAATGAAATTATAAATGAATGAACTCAGGAAATTACAGATATAAAAAACCCTACAAATGTAAAATGCAATTGCTAATTTAAAGTATTCAAACCATATAAGAAGTTACTTAGATGCCTTTTAAACTCCATAGGAATTGCTTTGATTTTCCATTTAAAAGGTTAGAAAAAAAATTAAAAAAAATTTAAAAAATCCTAAACCGGAAATTTTTTTGTAGTTAGTTCATTGTGACTATGAGCAGCATATGAGTAGCCTAAACAAAGGTTGTCAGGTGTGGTGGGTTCACCTTGGCTGAATGACGGATGCCCACCCAGCCACTCTGTCTCTCCTCTTCCCAGTTGGACAGGGGAGAGAGTAAACTGGAAAAAGAAAACAACACAAATCGTGGGTTGTGATAAGGCAGTTTATATTGATGCAAAAAAGAAAGCAGAAGCAGCGTGCAAGCACACAAAGTAGAATCCAGCAGTTAATCTCTACTTCCCATCAGCAGCAATGGTCGCCACTTCTCTGAGAAGCAGGGCTCCAGCACACGTGGCAGTTGTCAGCAGGCAGCCATCAGAGACAGGGAATGCTTCTGGTCCTGCTCCTTGTCTCAGCTTTTATACCTGGGTTGACATCATGTGGTGTGGAACACCCCCTTGGTCAGGGTGGGTCAGTTGACCTACTTGTGTCCTCTCCCAGGATCTCGCCCTCAATTGAAGAAGGGATGTTACAGTGCTGTGCTCAGCAGCAGCCAAAACACGGGTGTGTTATCAACACTCCTCTAGCTGCTAATGCAGAGCACGACACTGTGAGGCCTGCTATGGGGAAAAAAATTCCAGCTCAGCCAGACCCACCACATCAGGAAATCTTAGAGGATCAAGGTCATGAGACTTGACACAATAGTGCTTACTGAAAAGTCCTGTTTGCCTTCCTTCATCTCCCTGTTACACTCTTACTTCTTTTGTTTTTGCCAACCTAATTTTGAATTCTTGCTAGCTTTGACTCAAACAATTTGTTCATCATTTTCCACCTACATTTCTCCTGTGAGATTTTGTAGATACTTCTTCCAAATTATGTCCTCCCCAAGGATCAGCTTCTTGCTTACATTGTCATATTCAACTGAAAATAGCAGCTTTCATACCAGGGAATCAACATAATTAGGGAAGGAAGGATAAATGCTTTATCTGGATTTTTATGAAAACAATATTTTATAAATTCATACTTTGGAACTTAGTTCAATATATCTTAATTTTAAGATCTAATTCTCTGAATGGAAATCAGAAATAAAAACAAAAGGAAAAAGCCTCCACAAAACTTATTTAACTGTTGTAGAACATTCAACAGAATTTACTTACCTGTAAACTCTAAGGGTCCTTGTCCATGGATGTATCAACTCATCATGAGTCTTGGGTAACATCTCATATAATAAAGGAAGCTAAGTCGGCACTTCAGGGATTTAAGCCACACTATCATCAGAACTCGGTAGGCTTTAAACAGCTCTGAGTGTCACAGGTAATTTTTTTTCATGGATTGAGATATTCTTAAAAATAAGAGTATTTCTTAAAAATAGAGATACAAACAAATAAAATTCAAAAATTTCAAAATTTCTAATTTAACCTCTCAAACATTTCAGAAATTAGGTAGAAATTTGAATGAAGAGATTGTAGTACACAAAAAACCCCACAGCAATATATTGTTAACATGATAGAACCATGGGATCCCATGAGTGGTTAAAAAAGTCCCAAGACTCCAAGATTATATATCCATCCGTTCAGGCAGGAATGCCCAGTACCTCCCTCAGGGCGGGGAGTTCCACAATGGGTGTGAGGACAGGGAGCACCCTCCTATCTCCCAGGTCTGTCAACACCTAGTTTATAACCTGAGGAGTCAGGTCTGCTATGGGCAGATGGTGTAAATGGTTCATTGATAACAGTTTCTGGGAAATGGCATGGAAGGCTATAGAATTCATAGTTTTGGGTTACACCTATCCAGTGATGAACTGGTCCCAGTTCTAACTAGGACAGGCTGTTTCAGAGAACACAAGACAGTGATTTTTAAAAGAAATTTGACTATTAAAAGATGCTTAAAAAGACATAAGGTCTAAATTCTTTATAATGCTACAGATAGAACAGAAGTATAGTGCAAACTTTTTAAGCATTGTAGAAAAAATGTAAGAACAATTAATGGGAAAAAATAATTTCAAACTCCTTGCTTGACACTAATGACCTGTTTGGGGTAACAGCCTTCAGTATGTAAACTCAATCAGAAAGGAAAACAAAGTTGCTTGAATGGTTGCACAGTGCACATCCCTGTCTATGGTTGGTGTCCCTAAAGGTAAAGATGAACTATTTCATTGCTTTATAGTATGATTCCTCTTAAATGCCTTATTAGTCAAACATATTTTAGACATGCAAATAAATAGTAGTATGGAAAAGCTTTCCCCTTCCTTTGTGTAGTGGAACACAGACTTTGCCTTCCCTCAAAGCTTCATGTTATTTATCTGAGAGGCATCTTTTTTGATGCTTTTTTTGGTACCCTTTTCTTTCTGAATATAAAACATGCACTAAAACTGAGCTTATATCTTAATTGGTTCAGCTACCCATACCATCAGAACTGTAATTAATGCATAACTTCTTGTCATTTCACTGGGGTACCATTTCATGATGCAGTGATCTCTTTGATACTCTTCTCTGCCCTGTCGTCTGTAAAGCAGAGTTTGAAATAGCGTGCTTAGCGTCATCTGCACATCTCTGTCTTTGTATAAAAGAGAAGAAAGAGGCAGTAAAAAAATTAGTCTCCTCCTTGGTCTATTCTCTGACCTTGATAAGATCATAAAACTGTATGGTTTTACATTATTGCTATAATATTTATACATTTTTACATTATCTTTTCCACTACCATTGGAGGCAATTTTACTGGACCTGAAAGATAGCCCTAATATTCTACCACAGCATAAAAATTGAAATACAGGACTACTCACCACACATCTCTTCTCAGAGATAAATTCGATTTTTCGTCAATTCTCCTACTCTTCTCTTTAGTGTCCTGATAGTTTTCTTCAAACTCCTGACCCTTCTCTCAGTTCAATACGCTAAGTAAAGCTTATCATTTATTCACTCAGTATAATAAAACATTAATTATTATATCTAGAAGGTTACACAACTTGATACATTGCTCAGGTTTCTCTGATGCATTCTTCTATGCAACATTTGTCTTTACTCATCTCAACATGTATCCTGAAATCCTGTAATTCACATACTGAGACAGAATTCCAAGAAGATGCTACAGAACTATTTGCTTAGATTTGAAACCTAATACTTTTAACTGTCAGAAATATCTGATTAATGACTCATAATACTAGGATACAATAACTACTAACTCTTTTATTGTATGCAAAACAGTCCCCTGAGAACAGTATTATGTGAGAGTCACATGAATTGATTCTGCTGGTGATGCTCAGTGGCAGCATCCCAGTTCAGGGATTTCACTAGCAAGATTTGACAGCTCTAGATCAGGAAAAATAATAAAAAATAAAATTAATGTTTTGGTTCACGGATATTTTTATATCAAAATTTTAGTTTCTGTGTTAAAAGAGCCTATTTACACAACAAAATGTAAAGATTTGAAGAAAGATAAGATGACATCCAAAATTCCTATATTTTAGAAACTTAATTTCAGCTTGAAGATCTAGTCAATGCAATTAACCAAGGAGAAGAAATTTTACATCTCCCTCCAAATGGGCAATTGGTTAGCTAAATTGCTCTCTAGACATCTCCGTCTGTATTGCTCAATGTATTAGATACCTACTTTTCATACAGATATCTGTGTAAGACACACAACTTTTGCTACGTAGTTCTGGAAAGTAATCCCTCTGCTAATTTTTGTTTTAAGATTTCAAACAATAAAAAATACATTTGCTATTTTATATGGACTATTAGTGAATATTCCAATTTAATTTGAAAGTCATATCTACACTATATGCTTGATTAAATGACATATGAGTCCCTGATATGGGTATATTGTGGGGAGGAAGAAAAATGAAAGAAAAAAACCTGTTAAATTATCAGTTTTTCAGAATTTCTCTGATTGATTACATGAGCATGCACATTTGTTTAGCTCTTTAGTCTCTTGATCTGAGCTGTGGGTACTCAGTAGCTCTGATTTTTTTTTATTTTTTCCAAATCTCAAATATATTAGGGGTCATTTCATTCTGTAAAAAGCCCCACTGGAACTAGTAGAACTTATAATGGATCAAGTTGTTTCTATGTGTGAGAAAGGATAGTAGAATTGTGTTTTGTATTGTCAGTACTCCATTCAAAATGTTTAGATAGATAATATTCACAAAACCTGACAGGCATCAAACTAACAGCTTGAATTTATGCTCAGTTCTTTTTTTATAGACTGGTATTTAAATGTAACATTGAATAGCAAGCAAATACCATCATATACTTCAAGTATCAAATTACTTTGTATGAATTAAAACCTAAAAGTAGATTTTAAAATGAGTTTAGAAAAATTGGAGCTGTTATAATTCTTCTATAATTAAGGGTACAATTATAGAGCCTTTTTCATTTCATTGTTTTGTTGTGTTTTTCTCAGACATTGCATTATCTTGTTACTGTACAGATATAAAAATGATAGGTTTATTCATTTCTTTGTTTGTCTTATTACAAAGTTGTTTCCAAATCATTATTTTCCTGATAAATGTTGATTTCTTATTACTTTACATGCATTTTAATGACATCATAAAACTTAATTTTTATGTTATAATGAATAAACCACATGTCACCATCCCAAACCATAAAAGTAGTTCTTTATTGATTTGTTACATATCATTAAAAAATTTAGTTTTATTCATAGTTCTATGCACAAAGAATTTTATTGTCCAAGCCACAAAATCCATTTGGGTGTTTGGGAATACATTCCAAAGCTTTGAAAATTTCTGCAAATCTGCCTAGATGAGCAAATTCCTTGTAATTTAAGAATATGTGCATAAAACAAATTGGAGTAGTTATAGCATTTTTGTGTGAAAGGAATAGTGAAACTCCAAAAAATATTATAGATATATATAAGAGGATATAGACACATAAAATAATCATACTCTCAATGCAAATGAGAATTTTGAGATTATTTAAAGAGGAAACAGGGGCCAGAACATTGTCTAGGAAAAGATAGATGATAATAAGCACATTTAGATTGTTGCAAGTTTTTAATTTTCTGGATGTGCAGATTGTCTCTCTTTCAGCCCTGACCAAAACTATGAAGGAGTAAATTCATTTTGGCTTTCTTCTTCCTCCAAAGAAAGAATTTACTTCTGTTCTAGACTACCTGATGGTTGTTACTGCTTCCTTATTAACTCCATCCAGGATTATGAAGAAAACCGTAGAACTTGGTCTCTTCTCATTCTTCTATTTGTTTTTTTCTGTGTACTCAAGATGAGTTAATAAGATTAATATAATTAATTTAAGTTGACATATTCAGATCAAGAACTGTTACTTATATTAAAAAAGTGTTCTTACTGTGTCTTTATTCCTAGTACATTTGTGCGGTCAAAAACCAATTTATACTTGAGATATATATCCTTTGATATACCCAGTTGTAAATTTTTCTCTTGAATTTTACTAGAGTAATTTATACCAATATCGAGTTGGTATCAGACCTGGTCTTCCTACTTCATGGACTACTGGTAGGACATAACGCCTTTTATTTCTCTGCTTTTATGTTTAATTCTATAATATGCTAAATAGAGTAGATGAAAATACTCCATATTCAAATAAAAAAAATTGGTAGAATTTGACCCTATTTTCTGAATGTTGTTTAATCACTTTCTTCTTGAAATTAATGTTTCATAGTCTGCAAAAATTTACTTCATCCCTTGGTTATAATGTGGGCTTCCCCCCCCTTCTGTTCATAAAAGAACTGTTTTTAAATAACCACTTAATGGATAGAAAAATGAGACTATTAGAAAAATGTTTACTATAGCTTTGCTTTGAAATCATCATAACATTTGTCAATAAATAAATCTATAACTGACCTTTAGCAAATTGTCTTCCACTCAGAAACTCCTAGACTTTTAAGTGATCATATGTTATCCCTTAAGGATTCATGATCAGAGAACTGCTTTGAAGTCTTTCATGTTGAGCTGGCATTAGTCACTCATCACACATAAGTCTTGAGAGTTGTATCTGCATTTGTACTAGAAGTGATACAAATTCTCATATTCACCTTTAAGAATATCAGCTGTGCTACATTTTCATTCCTCAGGTTTGCTTATTTGTTAGTATAATAATCCCAGCTGCACCAAAAATACATTCTGAATAAACATTGGAAAGAGAATATCTTAGATTCCTGACAGCAGTTTTATTCAAGAAGGGCTATATATAGATTGGATCTCATCTCTTCATTCTCCTATGGGCACCTGTGATTCATAACTTCAGCGACAGACCTGCAAGCTTGCTGGAGAAGAGAATTTATCTCAACATTTTTTAGTCTTGTTTTTGGTTTTTGTTACCTATCAAGAAATAATAGGAAAGGTAGTTTTTCTCTGAAGTTCTGTTTTGTTCCTCATTACAAAGCTCTGATTAAGCAGCACAGAGTTTGGACACTAGGATGATGGAAGAAAAACAAAGCTACATTTAGACACAGGTAAATAATTTTTATTAATGTTAGGGACTACTCTGGTGATACGGCCAAGAATAGAAATGTTACATATTTCCTATTCCACTGACTAAAGAGAAGAACAAAAGGGACTACAAAAGGATTTCTTCAGTTTTATTTTTCCCTGCTGGTTACTCTCACTGTCCTTCAGAGAGTGGCCCTTTCTATGAATACAACTAATCTGACACGCCTTTTTTGCATTATCACTGCTTATTCTTTCTAGTGTGACAGGAATCATTCGTCATATCCAAAGAACCACACGAAGTTTGACGCTTTGAAGATAGGGCTATGGAGAGGATTTCCAAAGAGAAAATTTAGCACAGCCTCCAGGCTTCACTGTCTAGGTCTACATTAGCAGGGAATTACCTACTAATGGTACAATAGGAGGAGAGAATAAACTGAAATTCTACCATTGCAGAACACTCTAGGTGGTCTTGGGTTTTACTACAAGATAGTTTAGTTGTGTCTCCTAGACTTAATATTTCCATCTTACATGTGACACAAATCCATAAAAAGTAAAGGTATTCCACAAACCCTTGTCACACTGTCAAGTGTCATGCTGTCCTTTTTCTATCAGGCAAACTGTAGTAGCATGTCACAGCCCACTCCAACATGGCTCCGATAAAACCTCACAAATGGAAATGGACCTAGTTTCTATTCCTGCCTGTGTTCTTGACTGTTTTTTTTCCTGCCCATGTCCAATTAACACACCAGCATTCAATTATCTTGGGGATATGGAATGAATAGCAGCAAGGAGTGCAATACTCTTTTTGCAGTTGCAGTGAGGGCTTTCTTCTGGGAGTTCACAACACTGTGAGCTATTTGTACTCACAATCATGGCTTAGAATTTCAGCAAAATCCTTAAAAAGGAGGTGACTCACTCCCTCCCTCTTGTGAAGTCTTGCAACACTGAATTCCTACTGATCAGTGGCCTGACCAGTTTATGGTCAGCAAATCCAATACCTGGGGCAAAATAACAATCAAGACTTTAGACACCATTCTCAAAAACTTCTTGCTTGTATAATGGGGATAACAGCAAGAAAAATTTACCGGCTTTTGGTTACAGGCTTTTAAACTGTGTGGTACCTATCTATTGAATTATCCACTGATAAATTTGTGGATCATTTTAATGTGGTTAAATACACTTTATTTCAAATCTGTGGGAATTTAAGTACTTTCTTTAAAAGGATCAACACAATAAATCACCATATTTGACTCCTCTTGGTTCACTGGGAAATGTTACCATTTCTCCTCACTAACAGATCATGAGGTTGTACCTCAGTGAGAAAGATACAAACCTTAATAGGGTTGAAATGCCATTGTTCTGGTTCTTGCCAGGACAGGGTTAATTTTTGCAGTAGCCAGGAAGGAACATGGCTAAGACCCAGAGGTTATTCTATACCACCTCACCTCATTGCCAGGAACAAAGGGCGGTGGGGGGGTGGAAAGGAGGCTCATCCTGGGAGAAGGGCTCTCTTCTGGATCGGCTTAGTGTGGTGCAGGGAGCAGTCAGGTATTGTCTATTGTCAGGAGGTTTCCATGTGAATCATTCATCTCTTTCCTGTACCTTTTGTCATTAGTATTTTTGCTGTTGCTATTCATTTTATTATCTCATTTCTGTTTCCTGTTCTTATTTCAGCCGGTGAACTTTATCTTTTGTGTCTCAAATTCTCAGCTCCAGTCTGCCACAGCCAGGAAAGGAGAGCAAGAAAAGGCATGTGGTTTGGAGAGTCTCAGTGGGAGCACTAAATTAGGGAGTACCATTCCTAAACCATGACAGGTATGTACCTTTCATCTAAATCTAAGATAGTGTTCTGGTTTGAGACCCCTAAAATCCAGTTCCTGAGTCCAAGCCCCCTCTCACATCTCAACCCAGTGTGAGATGGGTTTTCCAGACACTACATAAGACTCAATATGCGGGAAAAGGGAATTATATTACAATAACTGTACAAATAAATATTACAATACATCATATACATAATCTTAACTATCTCTCCTATGATAAAGCAGTATTTACAATGGATCAATCTCTTCTCTCTCCAATAAAAGTCCAGAAGGGAAAAGGAAAGATCCTTTCCACTCTCAGTGCAGCAGTCTCTCTTCTACCTGTGCAGCAGCTGTAGCTGGATCGTTGTAGCTGGACCTCTTTCCAATACACACAAGGGGGTCTCCTCTCCCCCCTCCCTTCCCTGGACTGCAATATCAGGGACAAGCTCACATCAACATGTCATATCACAAGGTGCAGGGGCATCTTCATGACGGTCCCTTTCCTCAGGGGATTCACCCCTGAGTCAGAACATCTTGGGCAGCTTTCAGTTGGAAGCCTTTGCCTCAAGAGTTCTATCAGAGCTCCTGTGCTCTGTCTCAGGCTGCTAGGTTTGGCAGCAGCAGCGAAGGGGGCCAAGGTCACCCCCTCCACATTCCGTCTGGCCGTCCCGGTCCAGCTTCAGTACGCCCGAGCTTCTCAGCTCCCCTCTCTCCGTTGCATGCTGCACTCCAAGACTCCTCTCAAACAGGAGTCCATCTCCTCCTCCTCTCTAGGAGGTCTCAGAGGGGTTTGGGGGGGTTGTTTCAGTTCTTACCCCAAAACTCTCTTTGTAGAGCTTAGTCCTGCTCTTTAGCCATCTCTCTTTCTCTTTCAGACAACTCTGTGTCTTCCTGCTTGGCTGCATGCTTGTTTTGCTGCTCCTTATCTTCTTCTGGCTCTCTGCCACCGTTCTCCGTTTGCTGCTGCTCTGCTGCCACTTTTCAGTATCTCCTGCTGCTGCTTACAGTGGAGAAACTCCTTCAGCTCTCAGCTACAGAACCTGACCCAGTTTAACACTGTTCCAAGTTCTTGTAGTCCTCCTACCGGGGGCTGGGGGATGCCTAGCCCCCAACGGGGCTCCTGCCCCTTCTCGTCGTGGCTTCAGAACACGGCTACTCTCTGCAACAACTACAAGATCAACCTTCTTTTCCGGTCTTGTTGTGATAATGTTTATATTCTGCAGGAGTGCTGATTGGGTCCACATCAGGTGACACCACCCCCTCGGGGTTACCTTTTTTTTTTTTTAACTTTGGGAGGCAAACCTTTTTCCCCCACCACAGGTAGTTGGGACTGCATGACAAATTCAGAGGTGGTGGCACCGTGGTGTGAAGCAGGATACTCCAAGTGCTCTAAAAATATAATGTTTTAAGAAAAAAGTAATCTAATTTTTATTTTGCTTGCTCCATAAGAAGAGTACACACACAAAAATAAATAATGAAAAGAAAAAGTAAAGAAATACAAATCTCATGTTCTGAGTGCTCCCAGATGCAGTGGTTGAAGTCTTAGAAGGTACCAGGGTCACCCATCCTGTGTTTTCTGTGTCTCTGCTCCATTCACTGCAATTGCCCATCGAAGTCTGTGACTTGTGCCATAAGGACTATGCAAAACACCGTAATGTTTTTTTGTTCAGAGTCAATAACCTGGAGTTCCTACTGATAATAAGATTTACTGTTTCTGATTTCAAACCAAGTAAAAATAGAGCATTCAGTGAAACCGTGTGCCTGTAGAAGTGATAGTGTGTCTGTAAATATGGCAAAACATGCCTTTTTCCTCACCTGGCCACAAAGAATCTCACAACCCACAGCTGAGCCTCTACCTGCAAACTGTGTACTAAAACGAGAGACAAAAACCTGCATGTGCTGTCTTTCCTGCAAACCTGAGTTCGAAGTGTCTACCTAAAATCTCATGAAGAGAAATCCATGACCCAGTGAAGTCCCAAGAGGAAGTTTGCTCTGTCACTGTTTACTCTCAACCCACTGAAGGCTGGAGTGTCCTGTGAATGATGAAAAAGGAATGAGGGGGGAGGAGGACCATTACAAACAGCAAACACTAACTCTACTACTGACTGCTCTGAAATCTTAATAAAAAGACCCTCTCTCCTGCTTGTCATTCTAGTTTGCAGGCTGAGATTCAAAAGGTTATATGACAGAAAAGCATTCTATTTTCAGCTTTTTGATCATATAGTCAGCTCATAACCCACTGCTTTTGAAAAAGAGAAGGAACCATGTGCATAGTTCTTTAGAGGAGTCTGTGGTGAATTCAGCACTATGGCTTGTTTAGTACTGGGACTGAATTAGATTCACACAGGACACAGGCTGGGCAGGTGTTTTTTGACATACCTAAATGCCAGGCAGAATATTCCTTCACAGCTCATAGCCTCAGAACAGCTTTTAAAGACAAAACAGCCTTTATGATTCAGTGCTGTGTGTCATCTCTCCACAACTCTGACACCAGGGCTGTCATTCCTTCCTCCCACTGCTCATGTAATAATGACAGGTACAGAAGAACATCACAATTTCCTTTCAGGCTGGAAACTAGAGTGCTCACACAGGGGGTTCCTGATACAATTTGTGGCAGGGAGCAAGCAGGAAAGGTATCTGTGGATGTGCTTTTGTCCTCAATGAGAAATGAGAACAATATAGCAGTGCTAGATAAGCTCCTAAAATTTTCCTATATGGAGATCCCAAGACCTCAGGTGAGAACATGCCGTCAGACATCAATCCTGGTGGTATCTTCTAGCATGAAGATCAGCTCAAGAGCTCTGTAACCAATGAGCATCTTCTGCATCACACCCAAAGTGCGGTGATTCTACTGAGTCTTCATAAACAGTCTTCATCTTCTGATACGAATTGAGGCATTGTTTGCCTACTATCTTTTTACTCATCAGCAATTAGATACTTCCACAAGATTATCATACTGATGGATAGGCTTTTGATGCTGCCATTTCCTTAGGAATGAGCTCAGTCATTTCTTCAGGAATCCATCTAGGATAGGATCTTGTCGAATCTTTACAAAAGACAGAAGTAATAAAGGGACAAAAATAAAATAGAGGGAGACAGAATGTGTAAGATATTAATGAACTACAAATAGAAGAAAAAGATTAAAATGAATGTGTGCTGAAGAAACTCAGCAGCTGGAGCAGCTGTTTCAGATCCTTCTGAATCTGGTGCACATTTGTTAAGTGACTGGAACAGAGAACTCTGTTTACTTTCCTCCAGAACAAATCTTGGCTGCACTTGCTATGAATACTCTTTGTGTGTGTCAAACAAACATGCTTTTTGTAGTATGACCAGGGAAATCACTTCAGAACTTCTGTGCTGCTGTGAACCAAAATGTTGATGTTGTTTTGTTCAAATCCTCTACACATCCTCTATAGAAATCAGCAAGCAATGAAGTGTCATTTTCAGTGGTTACAAAATAGAAGGAAGCCCACAGAGAGTTGCAGATATGTATGGAGAGGTGGGATGAAAAAGACAGTTTCCCCCTTTACTGACGAGTGAAGCTAAATCTGACATCTGAAAGAGCTGATATGAAGTAAATTTCACTGATGCTGCTGCTGACATAGTGATATGACATTGAAAGATGTATTGTTATATGAAAATTTCTTTGAAACATTGTCCTTTTAGTGTCATTAAGACTTATGACATGCATACTTTTAATACATCTTTGCATCAGATGATCCCCTTTTTTCAATTTTAATTTTTGCAGAGTTATTCTCAGCTAAAAATTCAGAATTGCCTTTTCTAGGGTATGGTTCCAAATATCACAAAAGTGCAGTAGCATCATGTCCTTAAAAACACTACATCTAACAGTACAATGGTCTTATTATTGCTCTGTGCCCAAATACAAGTTGTTTCTTTTGCTGCTCTCAGGCAGACAAACCAAACCAAACCAAACCAAACAAAACAAGTCTGTGAGGATGAAAAACATACTTAAAAGGAAACATACCCATTTGTCTCAGCACAACACTCTGAAAAAGCGTAGGGTAAGAAAACAATAAGAAATATAGAAACTGAAGAGAAGCAAATAAAATCATGAGTAGTACTATTCAAATGCTTTTCCTGACATAATACTTTCCATTGTTGAAAGAAATGTATCTGCAAAAATCTGCACAAATGATTCACCAGCTAATAAAGCCTACATCAGGACTTCAATGTTCCCTATGAATCATTTAGTTGAGATCTACTACTCCCATATTCTTTTATCAGCTCTTTAAAAATCACTGCCCCCCCTTCCTTCCTCAAATTCTCTTTTCACTTCATTTGGATATCCAAAGAACTATTCTCTTATATTACAGCTACAGTGAGCATAAATACTTTTTACCTATGTCTTTGCCCTAATTCTGTCTTTTAGAAATGTTTTAGAAATAGAGATGCAAGCATTACTTTTCCATTTCTCCTGTTCACCTTTCTTTGCTTTTTTTTTCCAAGAGGCAGTTGCAGTCCAAGCAATGTATTTGCAAAATAGAATTCACAAAATAACTGGCCTTCATCTTTGCATTTGTTTATATATTGAGAAGGTAATAGAATGTGAGATGGAATTTAAATTGGCAAAACTAGCTCTGTTATTTTGTTGGTAAAATTACTCAGATAAGCTGACATAACACAGTTCTTTGGGATCACAGACAACAACTTTCTTGCAAGAAATGCAGAATGTGAATTGTTGTGTGTCTCTTATGTTTATTACAGTTTTTTACCTTTTCCCTTAACGTGGTGTTTTTTTCAGCTTTTAGATCACAAATGACTTCAGAGACATCTAGTGTGATCATTAAGGACTGTATTCAGAAAATGTCAGCCTTATATAGCTTTATCTGTAAAGCATGACAGTTTTAAAGCTGAAAAGTCTCAGTGCAGCATCCCACTGAAACTAAGGCACCATCTTCCATTCTGACTAAACTGAAGCAAAGAGGCTCTCCTGAAATACATTTAATTCAGGACAACTCTGTTCTCATGAATAAGACCTCATGGAGCCTCATTCTGTTTTCTGCTACCTAGTGACATACCTTTGCATTTTCTGTCAGAGACACAAGGCCTGAGCTTCAGGTAAGGTCTTGCTATCACTTAGATCTAAATTCAGCAGTGAGGTGGTGCGATAGGTGGACCATATTTGCCCCCCAATCCTCCCAGTAAGTGATTAGCCTGAGAGGTACAGTTTACTGGCCAAAGCTGCACTCAGAGATTCAACATCTAACCAAGAAACTTTCGTTCTGACAATTCTTCACTTGTAACTTACTTGTAACAATAAAATATTCTTTTACATATTCGTGTGTGTCTATTTGCAATAGTAACAGCCAAAACCGCAATGACCTGTCATCACATAAGATGGATCTTTTTACATCAACTGCATAAAGACTCTGGAGCACTTTCTGTCCTGTACATACACTGTAGTGTCAGTTGAGTAAGCAATAATGAACCATTTTGGTCTTCAGACAACTTCATTAAACTTTTGTTAGCATGTTTTACTAACTTTTGTTAGCAAGTGAAATATACACCTTCATTGCTGGAGATGGTTCTGGATATAAAAACAGTCATATGTTCAGGAGTTATCTTTGTAACAAATGTGGGTAGTGCCCCTCCCAAATCTTCGTTTGCGAAGCCCGGTCATGACGATCTTTGTACTGTACCAGTCTCAGAGGATGAAGAATCATAAAGAGGATAAGGTTCTTTCTAACTTTAGAAAGCACTTTGGATTGTAAAGTTCTTAACAGCTTTAGATCAGCAATGGCAAATTGTTTATTTTTGTCTTGAGCAAAGCTCAAGTTCTTACAAAACCTTTTTTTAGCCAAAAGATAATGTGGCTGTGCAGATGCTTCAGAGAACAGAAGCAGAAATTTATTATGTAAACATTCAGGCAACTTAAAAATACTTTGTTCTCTAAAGACTCTGGCAGCTGTAACATCCACATTAATTGCTTTGATATTTTTATTTTTTTATACTATCACTGGATGAAAGCCATAGACATTATGTAATTGCCTAAAAATCATTCCTCTATGGTTTAAAAATTATTCCTTCTTGTTTTCATATACAAGAACCTGAGAGGTGTGTTGAAAAACTACAAGTATCAATATAGATTTAGTATCAATATAGATTTAACATGGTATACTATGTGTCTACCAATTTACTGGTATCACTGCAGTAGAGGCAACTTAAACTCTATTTAAAGGAAAACTCTAAATGCATGAGATGTATGAAAGTGTACATTAGATGTGTAAGAGTGCACTTGTATTTGTAGTTGCAGATGTTCTATTAGAACGTTATTATATGCATGACTATGAATCATGATAGCACTACATAGAATTGTGTCTGTATTTCCTCCATAGGGAAAACTGAGACATCTGCAATAGATCACAGAGTTGGAAAGCTGGTCTCTACTTCTATCGGGCTGGGTGAACTAACTTTTAAGGACGAAATAGGCTCCAGTAGTAGTCTTGTTAGGTCATTCAATCAATGGTGAAGCAGATGTGTTTTCATTAAGAAAGGCCCCATCTCCCCTCATGGCTTAATTTAATCATCCTTCTTGAACCCAAGAAACAAATAATGAAACTGGATGGCATATGCCTGATTTTCAAAGGGGAAAACACTGATAATGGAAAAACACTAGGAGATCTGGAAAACCAAAGAAAATCTAGAAGAAATTTTTAGGCTGAGGATGAGCTGGGTTGTGTCAGCAGACATAGAAAATATCACAGAGTTGTAGTGGATGAGAAAAGTGGAGTTGCCTTATTAACTGTCAGCTAAGTTTGAATGGCAGGCCTCTAGTGTAACTGCGAGCCTTCTTCAGCAGGATGGAAAGAAATCTGTTGGAAGGCTAGAAAATCTCTGTAGGTGATCTCACACTAAAGTATTTATAGATGTTGGTTATTCTGTCCATTTTCTAGCTTAATAAAACTGAGGGACCTCCTTGAGAAGAGTTAAGTAGAGGTAGTCCTTTCTTCATCAAAAAGAAACTTTTCGTTTTAGAGACAAGCTGGGTCTTTACTCATGTTCATAAGAAAAGGCATAATTACAGAAGGTAAGTACTTTGTCCAAGGTAAGTGGAAGACCTAGGTTAAGTTGTTTTAGATATTCAAGCTATTGAAGGTTACAGGTAGTCTCAATCAACCGAGGAACAATGTCTTGCACTTTAATTATTATGGATATATTTTTGCAGCCTAATATGCCACAGTCTGTCATATGAGTGCCTTCACTGTGGCCTTTAACTACAACTGATTTTAGAAGATCATTGTTTTGTGTACTCCTATTGGGGACTACACAGGAATCCCTCATTGCAGTAATGCTAATTAAACTATTAGACAGATTTTTCTTCCTTCAGTATTCATTCCTACAAATCTAAAGATCTAAAATGACAATTTAGAGTCACTGAGATTCTTTTAAAACCAACAAGCTACAATAAGGCAAGTTTCAGATCTCTGAGTCACAAACTGGCTCATTTGTGTTTGATACTAAACATCGTCTTTTATTCAGGGTTTGATAACTAAATTAGGTGACTAATGAGAAAGGAGTGGAATGGGTATATCAAGGTTTTTCTAGGTGATCTGCCAAGATTTGCCTCAAGTTTTTTCTATAATATCCCTTCCTTTCTCTCCTAAGAGTACCTAAAACATTGAAATGTGAGAATTAATTAATTCTTGACTGTTCAGTTACTTTAATTAATCTCTTATCAAATTGTTTCTACTTACTTAAAGGCTCATCAATAGCTACCTGTTGTCTTTTAATGATTGAATGAGGCACGTGTTCTGTGCCATGATTCTTTGTATACTTTCTCATTAATAGACACACATCTCTAGTAACAATTATGTCTGTCTTCAAATTCAACTACAATTATCTCCCTCTGTGTCTATTCTGTAAAATACTTCAAGTACTTCAATACTCTGACCTCTTTACACATCCACGTGCAAAGACCAGTAGCTATTTTTGAAAACTGTTTATTGTAACATTTTATTGAAATGGTTCATATAGTTCATAGCTCATTTAAGAGTTCAGCTCTCACCTTTCACTTTATTCTTCTCAATATCCTGAGATTTTCTCTTCCTTTGAAGAACTAAATTTATTTGAACTCTAGTCCTTTTTGAAATGTTCTTTTGAAGTCATGCTACAATGCATAAAATTAACAAGTATTGGAGCAAGTAATAGGGTTTGGGATTCAGAAAATAGTGTCCTGGTCACCAGTTAACAGTCTTGTTATTTTCACAGTGGCATGATAAACTGTTTAATGTATTGGCAAAGCTTCAACATGATAGAATCTCATCACATAATACTTTCATAACTGGTCCTTTGAGTAAGAGATGAGTCCTGGAATGAAAGTTGACCAAAACAAATAAGAACCTGATTTAGACTGTGTACCTCACAACCAAGTCTCTAGCCACTTAGCCACTACATGTCTCTAGCTACCAAAGATTCACTTTTCTATCCATCCACTTCTTCCTCTTTCTCAAGATTTGATCTCAGATGAAGCTAAGACAAATTATGCATGAACTAGTAACATAAGATAAAATTCACAGATAAATGTCTGAGTAAAGGAAGATGTCAAATTCTGAAAGGAATAAGAACATATATACACAATATATGTTTTAAAACGGTGGATTAGATAGTCTTCTACTGAAAATACGAGTTTCTGTAAAGCTAGTTTTTGTGTGCCTAATTCTCTCTGTCTTGCATAGAGCATTTGTAAATCTGACTTTGGGCTGTGGATTCCTCAGTTAGCAGGAAGACTAAAAGTTTTCCGCAGTAGTCAGCAGTGTGATACTTAAGTCTTTTTATGGATCCAGACTCCCAAAAACCTATGATTAAATTGGTAGGTGAAAAAATAGATGCTGACTCTACTAGAAACCGAGAATAACTGTTGAATTTCAACAGCTACATGACTGTAAAAGGCCTGAACCAATAACTATAAGCAGGTCAAATGTGAACCCTCAAGCTCTCCAGATCTATTAACTTTCAGATCATTTCCTAACACATACACTAAAAAATGGCACTCGCTTTTTACCATCTTCACCTCCTACTCATCTTTACCAAGCAGACAAAAAAAAAGAGGGAAGGTAGTTGCTGAATATACTGTTATTTGATGAGCTGAGTGGACCCAGCATAGTAAAAGCATTAACTCATTCTGTCTTTACACAAAATTAAAATAAAAGTATTTAAACTGCAGAAGATCTTGAAAACACGGACACAAAATATGCTTAAGAAACACCGTGTTTGTTTAAGAGAATGAACCTCAGTTTCATTTATTAAACGCTTTACCACTACAAGGATAAAATTCCTCCATTGATTATAGATATTTTATTTTGAGAGTTATTTCTGTTTAAAAAGAGATACAATGGAAAAATAGAATGAGAAAGAGTCAGAAATGCACTTTCTATTTACTCTCTACTGGGGTCACTGTAGGTCAGGTATAACTGCAAGCCTTAAGTAGACACCTTGGCTCAATAGGTGCAGGTCTGGGCCCTGGCCTGCTTCCCTGGTCTGGAATACCATCTGGATGAATTTGGCAGGTGTCTTTCCCTTCCTGGTTCTCTTTAGTTTGGTCAGGGGTGGATAATCTGTTTCATCTCGTTGTGTTAGTGCCATATGCTGCAGGATACAATTGATTTCAGTCTTAGGTCAGAAGCCAAAGAGAAAGGAAATGGAGAAAAGGGGGGAAAAATAGGAAATTTAAAGAAGCACACAAGGAAATACATATAGGGAAACAACCTCTGAAATTCTAAAAAGAAGTCCTTCCTACTGCAACAGTCATGGCATGAGATTTTTCAAAGCTTGTTGGCATTGAGCCAACAAGCTCAATGAAATCAAGTGCAATGATACTGTCTAAATATTTGCAATGACAAGGAAGCCTTTCAGATGTTTGTAAGGTTACTTCTCTGGAGACCTTGCTATTGATCATCAATGCCTTATGTTAAAAAATATGAGAAGGACCAATGAGATGTTATGATTAAAAAGAAAAAATAAAAAAAAAATACCAATACTTATAGTCTGTTTGCTTTTTCATGACTTATATCCTATTGTTTATAATTTTCAGTCTTCCCAAAGTAGTAGGGTCAGCTTAATTACTTACATACATTCAGACTGATACTTTCAATGTTGCTCTTCCATGTTTTTCTTCCCTGGTCTTGAATTGCTAGCAATAAATTGTGATTTTTGTTTCCTACCAACATCTTTCATTTGCTTGCTGTTAAAGACACTATTCAAAAAGACAACATTCATTCTTTTTTACAAAAAAAAAATCATAACTTCTTACATAATACTACTGTAATCCACTTATTTTTGCTACCAAAAAACTGAGAGGTTAGACTAGAGCGAACATTTTATTAACAGTCACAACTCCCAGTCCTAGCCAGCCTGTAGGCAGCCGTAACACACATATCATACATGGTCTCCCAGGAAGAACAAAGTCTGCTTCAAGGCAGAGACTGTAGCTGTGAAAGTATAGAGCAGACAAATCATAGTATAGACTACCAGATTCCCCTGCACACTTTGGCTTACACAGCTTGTTAGCATGGGAAAAAATATTTAATTTCCCTGTGAAAAGAATAAAACATGCTAGAAAAAATAGTAAGGCACTATTATGAAATACACAAATATTTCTCGATATACATGAATTGAAATGAGAGCAGTCACACAAGAATGCTATGCTGTATACAAGAGATACAGCAGAGTGACCATCCCCAGGATCCTTGAACACCATGCCCACAACAAACAGGGATCACAATAGACAGTAATCCCACTGAAACAATGTTATGATTGGTGGTGTCAAATGGTCCTTTAAGGTTCAAATAGTTCATTGGGAAGGAAAATCTTCCAGAACTATAACCAATGTTGCTGCTTTCAGCAATAAACTTTGTCTTTCTAAGAAATTTCTGTTGCATTTACATTTGATTTTTTTATCTCTCTGCTTTTAGTGCAGATGAATTTCTCAGCAGGGGTCAGTCACAGTATTGATTTTATAGATATAGATAATACACATATAGATGTATAACCCTCTCAATACAACCACCCCTTTTCTCTTACCAGATTATTACTGTGCTGAAAGCAAGAGGAGGGCAACTACAGTACCTGCATGCAGCAGAAAATTTTCACTTATCCAAAATAAAAAGCATTTGATAGGGTTTATTTTTAAAAGTCACTACTTTTTCACCTTTAAGTGTTAGATCACAAAAATATAATATCAGCAGAGAAGGAACTGATGAGATTATGAAGCAGGCCGTGGACAGCAGGAGCTGGAGAAACGCCTTCCTCTGAGGACACTCCATCACAAGACCTATTAATATTTAGCTATATTGATTAGCCTGGCTCTTGCAGTAGAAACAAGAAAAGACTTTTGAGATGATTGTATCAGACCACATTTAGGCCCTTTAATCCTTTTCCCTGCATGTAATCCTGGCTGAGGGAAATATGAACCTATTGGATAAACTGCAGTAAAACTTGTGTAATTGCTTAAATAACATAGCTCCTCCTCATTAACATGTCCTGCCCCCCAAGACCCTTATATTGTGAAGCACATGTTCAATAAAGTATTCCAGTTTTCAACCCCATATCTGGGATCGCCTAGTTTTTGACCCCCACTTTTAAGTATTGAATCTATAACCTTAAAGACACTGCTTTTTCACCTTTAAGTATTGAATCTATAACCTTATGTGGACTAACATAACACACAAAACACCCATACATACATGGGTAGACTCGAACTCTAAAGATGAACATTTCACTCAGAAATAGTAAGTATTTACTCTCAAACAAAGTCATGTCATACAGGTAAAGATGTCAGCACATAAGATCTCAATTCACAACATATTGTACTTTTTATTCAGAACAGACAATTACGTGGGAGTGGTCTGCAGCATATTTCCCTCTTGCCTCTTGTCATGGTTTGAGATAGTCCCCAAATCCAATTCCCTAGCTCCATTCCCCCTCCCACATCTCAACTTAATGTGAGATGGGTTTTTCCAGACAAAACACACCAGACTCAAAGTGGGGGAAAAGGGAATATATTACAATGACTGTACAAATAAATACCATATCACATTATACACATGATCACAAACTATCTCTACCATGACATATGTATTTACAGTGGATCAGATCTCTTCTCCCCTCCAAATAAAAGTCCAGGAGGGAAAGAAGGGCAGATCCCTTTCAGTTTTTGAACAGCAGTATCTTCTGAGGCAGCAGTCTGTCTGTCTTCTCCACATGCAGCAACTGATAGCTGGATCTCTGTCAGCATCCACGAGGGAGGTATTCAAGCCTCTCTCGGCCCCATCGCCTCCAACCGAGGGGTCTTCCGTGGGCTTCGTAACCCCAGACAAGGTCGTATCACCACGTCATATCACGAAGACACAGGGGGGTCTTCGTGACGGTCTGGTATCTCCAGGAGACTCAGCTCCTTGCAGGGCCTCTGTGCCCTGCCTTCAGGCTGCCACCGTGGCAGCAGTGCAAGGGGGGAGCCAAGGTCAACTCCCCCTGCATTCCTCTGGCCGTCCCGGTCCAGCTCCAGGACGCTCTGAGCTTCTCAGCTCCTCTCTCTCTCTGGTGCTGCATACTCCAAGGCTCCTCTAAAATAGGAGTCCATCTACTCCTCCTTTCTCGGAGGTCTCAAAGGAGTTTTGGGGGTCTGGTACAGTCTTACCCCCAGAACTCTGTCTCTCAGGCTGCTGGCTCTCTTTTTCCCGGCTCTCCTTCCAGGAGTCCTTTCTCTGGTGCTGCATGTTGCTTCTGCTGCTCCTTCAGTTCAGGTGTTATCTCTCCTGGCTCTCTGCCACCATTTCTCTGGTCAGTGCCTGCTGCTGCTCTGCGCCCATGGAGGAAAACATCTCCCGGTATAACTACAGGCACCTAGCCCAGTTTTATGCTGTTCCAGGTCCCTGCAGCCCCCCCAGCCAGGGGCTGGGAGGGCCCAGAGGGCCCAAGGGGCTCAGAGCCCCTTCCTCGTGGCTCTACAACATGACCACCTCTCCTACAACAATCAAACCTACAACTCTTCTTTTCCGGTGAGCTTGTGGGATGTTGACATTTTTGCAGGAGTGCCCATTGGACAGAATTCCAAAACTTCCAGGGGTTTCCACCCCTTGGGGTCTACCACTTTTCTAGCCTCTGGGGGAAAACAAGATTCAAACCATGACACCTCTTCAACATAAGAAAAGTAGAAAACAATCAGAAAAGGTAGAATTTATTTTTGAACAGGGATAACATACTCTTTGTCAGACTTGAGTTCTACTAACAGTTGTTTAGGTAAGTTTTAGGATGGTGCTGTGTGGTATCTACTAGTCTACCAATGGTTTTCCCAAGGCCTTTGTTTTCTACTTGTTGTTGATTTCTGTTCCCTTCCACCTGTTTTTTCTGTCTGTGGCCACTGAGCTCTTCAGTCTCTGGAAATGTCATTATAGCTCTATTTCTATAGATATCTCTTGCTCCTACAGACAGATAAGAATCTCCTGAGGAAATTTACAGAATATATCTGAATGTATTCTGGTGTTTAGTCACAGCCTATGCATTACATTTTTTAATATGCAGATTCTAAAAAAGGTTGTAAACAAAATTCTCTATTTGTGCTACCAACTTTTCTATTACCAGTGTTATTTCAGTATACAAAAATTAAATATATGCTTGTTTTTCAAGCACTTGTTAGTATCACTGATTCCTCCTGGTGGTCCAAGCTGACAGTGAAAGAAAAGGAAAATACTCTTGAAACTGTAATTTGCCATCATCCTCACTTCCCCTAGAAGACTCTGAAGTTTGATTTTTGATAGAACAAACTTCAGACCTTTCTACCATTTCAGATGAAAAAAAGAAAGAAGGCTGCACCCCCAGATGATAAGTAAAAATGAGTCTATTGGCTGTATGGACATTTGTAATTACTTTAGGTCTGTGATCATCAGAATACTATGCTACACATTCCATGTACAAGCTGTTTGTAACAGATATAATATAAATTGAATATAACAGAATATAACAGATATAATATAGATTGAAAATAACTATTATGGCCCAGTCAGCTGATATTTTCTATAAGAAAGCTAACCATTTGATCCAGATTAAACTCTTTGTTCCCTCTCCCTTTAAAAGAAGTCAAAACTAAATTTGGAAATGCACTTCAGAACTGCTTATGCTCCATTAGATTCTTTAAGTATATTAGTCCCAAAAAATAATTAACACTAAAAAATTCTGATATAGCCTTATAGTACTATTTCTCTGATAGCAATTCCAGCTGGAGACATTTGTACCTTAACCTTTCCCTACTGATTTAATCCCCCTTCTAATTATCCCAGTATAGCAACTTATGGTCCCAGATTGGGGTGACAAAAAACAAAAACCAAAATATTTATCTTCTTGAGAGGGGTAGGATTGCTCTGAGTCCATTGGCCTATTCAAACAGACCATGGAATCAGATCAGAAAAAATTTATGTTCAAAAATATTCAAATTTTTTTAGTGTTCAGATGTGGCATACCAATAACATTGAATTTTAGAAAATTATATGTATACACAGAGTCAGAACTTTAAAAGCAAAATAATTAAGTTCACTTGTAAATTTTAGCATCCACTTAGAGGTCAGGGAGTTATCAAAATATTTTGTATAAATATTCTTTTGATAGGGGACAACTCTTTGTCAGCATTTATAACTTGCAATACTGAGCCATAAGGAAAAATATTGATAACATATTCTCAGGACACACAGAACAGACATATCCTTCTCAATTTTATTAGGACAGAGAAAACTCCCATTTAGAGCAGGACATAGTAATTAACCCCCACTAAGGTACAGTGTCTACCTCTGTAGATCCAAATGCAGATCTAAACATCGAAGTGAATTCAATAATCAGAATATATTCTTCTTTTTCTCAATTCCACAGGAGTAGAAGTATATGCCCTTTATCAATACTAATTCATACATCCCTGCATAAAGCTAAAGCTGTCTCATACTTCGCTGTTTCTCTGCTAACTTGTAGTTAGTACTATCCTGCAGAACTGATTGCTGTAGGAGTGAAGTGCTGCCCAAAAAGGTAATCCCTGCAGCACAAGTATAAAAGCACTGATGCTTTCAGATTTGTTGTAAAATATCTCCCCTCAAATTTCTTCCAGTTAATGTCTTCACAATGCAATAGTACTGAGATGGAAACTGTGGTGACCAGGAATATTTGCTGTTAGTTGTGTTCATAGTTGATTCCTGCACATACTTCGGGAGTCATCCTGCACTATAAGGATATGTAAACAACATAAGAAGATTTAAATGGAATTAAATATATGTGTTTCTCTTATCTCTCTTTTTTTTCCTTTTTTTTTAATACCCTCAAGATAATGGAGACTAAGAGCAGATTATTCAGAAAGATAATTCTAAATTGTTTACTGAGTGAGCTCTTGTTGAGCTCAAATACACAATTTAAAGAAAGTAAAAAAATGTATTGACTGGTTTTATTGGTGAGAGGGAAAGGTTACTCATGACAGAGTATACTATCATAACAAATGCTTTTTAAAAAAACCAGCATGTATAATTTCTAGGTGTTCATCATTTATCCTGAACACAGTATCAAATTAAAAATCTATTCTAAAAAAAATAAAAATTACATGCTCAAAAATATTACCCATTTCCATTTTAAAATATCTGCAACTTCAGAGATAGCTTTAAAGGAATTTTACCATTACATACTTATTTATGAAGGAGTCTTTCCACTTTCCATCCCTTTCATTTGCCTTTATGAGCAGGGATCTCTCTCCACATCTGATCTTTCTAAAGGGCTCACTTAGATTACCAGATACTTTGTGATTTAATGTGGATTGATCTGCACTAATCCTTTGAAAAATGTTCACTTTTGTTTAGAAACACGTCTTTGTTAGAAACTTGTCACATACCGCATGTAAGTGTGCGGATGAACAGCCACTGAAGATAGTTACCATTCATTTCTTTATCCCATTAAATACTTAATTTGCATGTACACACTCCATATCACCACTGAGTGCTTTAATCTCAGGTCTAGTGGATATTAGAAGGAAGCACCTCCAACTAGCCCTAGAACAATGAAATGCTCACGAAAGATAAGAGAAAAATTTCCTCTAGAGCAGGACTTAATCCTTGCTGTCTTCTTAATATATTCTGTTGACTAACTTAGTTCCAGTCTTTCCCATCTTTTTCACAGTGAACTTATCCAATAACTTTAAGTTAAAATTTCCATGGCTATTTCATTCTGATGTCTCAGTGCCCTCTCCACAAAATCCAAGCTTCTTAAGATGTCCATTAATAGTTATAAAAACAATTAAACAAACTTCAGAGTTCAATTTACGCAGATATGTGTGGTGGGTTGACCTTGGTTGGATGCCAGGTGCCCACCCAGCTGCTCTATCACTCCCCCTCTCAGTTGTAAAGGAGAGAAAGTAGGATGGGAAACAATCCGTGGGTTGGGATAAGACAGTTTATTAAGGTAAAAGCAAAGCAAAAGCTTGCGTGCACAAAAGCAAAGTGAAAAAAAAACAAACGTTTATTCTCTACTTCCCATCAGCAGTGATGGCCGGCCACTTTCCCAAGAAGAAGGGCTTCAGCAACACTGCCTTCTTAGCAGGTAGTCATGGGAGACAAAAAATGCCCCTCTTCCTACTCCTTTCCTCAGCTTTCATATCGGAGCTAACATCATATGGTTATGGAGTATCCCTTTGTTTAGTTTGGGTCAGCTGGCCTACTTGTGTTCCCTCCCAGAAGGAATGCTACAGTGCTGATGCTGTGCTCAGTAGTAGCTAGAACACTGGTGTGTTATCAACACCCTTCTAGCTACCAATGCAAAGCACAGCACTGTGAGGGCTATTGTGGGGAAAGGAACTCCAGCTCAACTAGACCCAATACAGTATCTAATCTAATAAAACAACTAAAATTTTTAAAATAAAGTTTATTTGGCTAAAGTCTAATTTCTTTTTGTCTCATTACCTGCATTTTCTCTATGTTGCTGAGAAATGGCATCCTAGCTTTTGTGCAAAATCACTGAGTAATCCTTAATTTTCTGCATACTCCTTTGTAAGATCTCTCACTTTTCTGACACTAGAAGTCTTATTAGCTATTCTGGGAATCCAAGCAAATCTCTTGTCTGTTTTCAGATCTCCCATGTCTAATTATTGCCTCTTCATTTTAACAATGAAGCACCCAATTAAATATATACATACAGTCATGAACTAAGTTTCTATAAGACTCCTTGCTAGTTCTCTGAAAATATTAATTATGCTCCATGTAAATATCAGTATTAGAGCAGAAAATTTTGTTCCTGCAAATGTTAATATGAAAATGCCTGTTTAATTTTTATACTGTTTGTTGGTTTATGAAATGTAGGAAGCATTTATGTTCTAGAAGAAGGTAAAACAGACTAGTAGCAGTATATTTCTTCTACACTAGTAGTGCGGCCAAATATTATACGTCTGCTATGCAGAGACACAGATTTGCACTTGTATTTACAGTTTTAGTCACTGTACTCTTGCATAGCAATGTATTTATTGTTCAGAAATCAGTGTGCTATCTCTATATAAGTTAATGACTTGAAAAATACTTCAAAGTGTTTCTAAATATATATTTTATAGTTTACATTTTTTATTTATGTTTTATACTTTAATACAGATTTATAGAGGAACAATTGTTGAAAAGGTATTTAAAATTGAAAATAAAACCTTTTTTTCCACTTTTTTTTTTCTGTTCTGCATTTCAACATCTCTGACATCCAAACAGGGGATGTTCTTTGGATCTCTTGTTACAGAGTTCAGCACTACATCTAGATGAGAAGGTGTCTTGTCATTCACAGATAAAAGTCCCATATTATTTTTCAAATATATCTACCTTTTGTCAGAAGAATATTAAAAAAAAAGTGTTTCAACATTATATGATATTTCACATAATCATGTCACATCCACTTTATTGTTCTCCAGAGAGTATACTGGAAACATATTTAAAGATCTAACAATAGATATTGTCTAAATACAAAATGTAGTCTGTGCAGAGATCTTTCATGGTAAAATGTCCTGTAAAGGACATGGTAGATAGAAGATTGTTTTAGTTGTGATACTAGTTAAAAAAAACAAAACAAAACAAAACAAAACAAAACAAAACAGCATTTTACATACAGTAGACATATAGTGAACTTCAAGACTTGGTTTGTTTATTTGCGTTTTTTTGGTTAGGTTTTTTGGGGGGTTCTGGGGTTTTGTTTTGGTTTGGTTTTTGGTTTTGGGGTTTTGTTTGTTTGTTTCTTTGTTTGTTTCTTTGTTTTTTTCCCTTTTTGTTCCTTTTTTCTTTTTCTGATTAGGAACATAAATGTGTGTCTCAGATATTTTTCACACACCAAAAAGTCTGTTTTATATTTTCTGTTTTGAAGACACAAATTATGTGAAGGAATCCATTCAAATGGATATGGATGGTAAAGACAGAAGAACAGTGCTACAGCTTTCTAGTGCTACAAAACCAGTAAATATCATTAAGAATTCCCTGTAACCCCAATGATGTGTCAAGAGAGGTAAAAGTGAATTACTAACTAGCAACCATTTTTTATGAAATCCCAGAAGACATCTTAAGAACCTAAATGTGACTTCCACAGAATTTGTCTATTTAAAATGAAAGATACAGAAAAATTTTGCTTAATTCACAGAAAATACCTTGACACTGGGTAAGCACTGTCCAGCAATAACTAAAACATCCTTGTGTTATCAACACTATTTCCAGAACAAATCCAAAACATAGACCCATATGGGCGGCTATGAAGAAAAATAACTTTATCCTATGCAGAACCAGCATATTTTATCACAGCCTTTCGTGAAGACAGAGACTACAGCACCCACTTTGAAAATTTCTTTCCTTGGAGAGGCCTTAAAACTGCACAGAATGACAGAATGGTTGAAGTTGTGAAGGACCTCCTGAGATCAGCTAGACCCTCCTTGCTCAGAGCAGGGTCAGTTAGAGCAGGGTGCTGAGTCCAGTCGCTATTTGAATGGAAATTTTGATTGAAAACTCCATGATTTGTCTAAGAAACCTTTTCCCTATGCTTGATCATCCTCAACTAAAAGAAATTCTTTGTTACATTTGAATGGAATTTAAAGTAGGAATTAAGTAATGTGTAGTAGCTCAACCACTAGATATTGGGTTGTATGTAGTTCCAGTAAGCTTTTGTCTTCTCTGAGCAGGATTGAGATACTGACCCTGTCTATGATCTAAATTTGTCCAACTGCCCCCTCCCCTGTGATTATGACTGATTTGCCTAAACTATCTGTACTCTATTTTTCACCTTCAGATGGTATCTTTTATTACCTTCATGATTTCCACATTACTCAATTTTAATTTTGGGTTTTCATGTGGCTTTTGTTTTTGTGGTGTTGGCAGGGGGGGTTATTTGATTAAATTTTTTTTTTCAAGAAGTAGATCAGGGGAATGGAGGATAACTCATGACATTTTAAACTTTAATGTCAGCTTTCAATCTATTGTTAAGCCTTTTCTAATTGAGAATTTGGTTCTTCTGACTTCTGCATGAGGCATGTGGGATTTCAGGACATTTAAAATAATAGCTTAGATTGCAATGTTATTGTTGTTATTATTTTAAATGTATTGTTAGCCTGCATACTGCATGGATATTCATTAATAATTCCAGAAAAATTAAATTTTTAGTTTGATTTCTGCATTTGAGTGGTAATATTTGAACTTGTAGCCATGGTAATTGTTCAATATCTCTCTCTTGTTTTGAATAACTTGATAAATATGAAAGATCATACTTGCTATCCCTATGACAGCCATTCAGCCTTTTAGGAGCTAGACACATTCATAAAGTACTTGTAAACTTATAAGAAGCAGGGACATTTTGAAGTGAGTGACATTTTAGATATAGTGATAACTACACTGTGTATTTTGTTTTAAACCCAACTGGAAATTAAGCATCACGCAGACACTTGTTCAACTTCCTTTTCTCCCCTCCACCACCCCAGTGGAATGGGGAGGAGAATCAAAGTAAAACTTGTAGGTTGAGATAAGAACAGTTTAATAATTGAAAATAAAGTAAAAGACAGTAGTAAAGGTAAGAGATAACAATAATGATAATAAAAAACGAAAAACAAGTGATGCACTATACAATTGCTTACCACCCCCTTACTCATCCCAGACACCCCTTTCCAAACCTGGATCAGCTTCTTTTCCAGGTAACTCCCCTCAGTTTATATACTGGCCATGACGTTCTATGGTGTGGAATATCCCTTTGGCCAGTTCTGGTCATGTGTCCCAGCTATGCTCCCTCACAGTTTCTTTCAGAGCATTAGACAAGAAAAAAAAAAGTCCCCAACTTAAACACAATTTAGCAATAAACTAAAACATCAGTGGGTTATCAATATTGTTCTCATTTTGAATCCAAAACACAGTACTGCAATTGTGGAAGGCATGGATGAAGAGAGAGAGAAGTTTATTGAATGGAAAAAGTGGTTGCAGGTTATGGCTGAGGCAACTGCATATGAAGATATGCTTTGAAGACACACAACATTATTTTATTAAGGCAGAGACTGTTGAATTGACAAAGATAAATCAGAATTGTTAATGCAAGTTTCATATCTGTTGTACCCCAGTTTTTTACTGGATTTTATTGTATTTTTTCCCCTCACATTTATCCCCTATTTTTTCATTGGTTAAGGTTTACAGCATTGCAGATGTTTCCCTCATTGGTCCCTGCTGATCCTATGTTCTCTCCTTCCTTTCCTGATTGGTTGTCACCCCGTCAGTCCTATGCTCCTCCCTGATTTCCAGAACCTTCCTACCAGACCCTATAAATAGAGCTAGCCACCCCCACTAAATTGCGATAGCTGCTTAGAGCTATCTGTTTGAACTCCTTTGGCTGTTGCATCTTTCTTCTCATCTTGACTGCAGCACATAAAAGCTGCTGAGAAGAAATTAACTCCACTCTAACTGAAACCAGGACACCATGTTTTCTCACTGATTTATGAAATAAGTATTTTAGACGTTTCTTGATTTAGTTAGCAATTTTGGTTTTGAATTATGATCAGATATGGGAGATATGGAGTATATCTTCACAGCACTATGGAGATATGTGGACACCAGTGTTCTTTAAGTATACCACAGCATCCAATCAGCTGTAAAACAATCAGATACAACATCATTGTATTAAATGGTAAAAAGATTGTTTTTACTGGTATTATTTTATAGCAAACTATCACATGAAGTTCTCAGCAGAGAATAATAAATAGACTGGTTGACTAAAGAAACTGGTTTTAAGTAATTCATTCCTAGATCTGGAAATCTGCTTTCCACTGGATAGAACAATAAGGGAAATATTGGAATTTCTGGGTTTTTTTAATTTCTATAAGTAACATACTATGTTACCTAGAAGAATTAGATTCTAAAATTTGCTATTACACTTGGTGAATCAAAGAGGAGTAATGGGTGGAAAGGAAAGGACAAGAAAAACTGAACCCACCAAAGCCCAATTTTGATGCATTTATATGTTTTACTTTCAGTTCATTTTCATCCATGAGGAAATGTTCCTAACATAAAATTGTGTGTAAAATAATAAAAATCTCTGAAAATCACATATGTAAAAGCAAGGACGAAAATAAAAACAAGTATTGTAGCTTTGAATTCAGTTCACAAGCTGGGACTATACAGTCAAAATACATCTGGGCTTTTCCTCTGTCAATCTAGGTATGCTATTTTGTTCACCCCAAACAGATGCACAGGAAGTCTTTTGTATTACCCCAGACTCCCTCAAAAATGTAAAATGAAGCATGCTATCTCTTTCTTCATGCACTTTTTTTTTCTTTTTTTTTTTTTTTTCGGTAATAAAAATAAGTGGCATTTTACTATGATTTTCTTAACCTTTTATATGACCAAAAAGAATATACTATTTTCTTAACTGTCTTTCTGTCCTATTTCCCTTCATGCAAAGAAGAGGGAAACTAACAAGAAGTATTAGGTAAAAGATACTCTATTTCGTGTCATGCCACAGAATATGTTAATTTTACTTCACAAATTATTTGATATAGTTTACATAATTTATATAGTTGAGGTTTTTTTAATCAGACATAAGTTTCAGTATTGCAAATATGTCTGTTACAGTTGATTTTTAATTATGAAATGAATGGATACACGTTATTAGGCAATTTCTTGTCTTAGTATCACAGATGTGTTATTTCTTAAGAAGTATGAAATGAACAGCAGTATTTAATTCCAAATTACATTAATTCACAGAATCACAGAATATTCTGAGTTGTAAGGGATCCACAAGGATCATGGAGTCCAACTCCTAAGTGAATAGCCTGTACAAGGATTGAACCCATGACCAACCTTGACATTACTAGCATCCTGCTCTAACCAACTGAGCTAATATATATCCTTCACTTATTTTGCTGAGATAACTCAAGATTCCATGTTAACTTGATCAATGTATGTCTGTAATCCTTACTTACCAATCTGAATTTTGTTGTCATCTTACAGATAACTGCGGGCTCTGCATGCTGTAAAATAAAACAAACAAAATTTAAAAAACATATCAAGTATTTTTCAATGTATCCGAAGATGTTCTTTCAATATCAAGAATAATGTAAAACCTTTCTTTTTCTCTGTTTATTCACACAGCTGTTTTGCAAACCCCTTTATTCTCTAATCTTGTTCTAACATTTCTCAATTTCATCTCCAAAATCAGAATCAGTCAGAGACAGCTGATGAGGATAATGTTTTTGCAAAAATTAATAATTTATTTCATAGTTATTTCCTAGCTATGTCTTTCCTGTACCATGATTTGCATTTAAAGAAAAATAATGGGACACTAAGGCAATAAATAATAAAAAAAATTAAAAACACATATATGTAGCAGAATATTTCTCCTAAAACTTCAGGATGGTATAAACCCACATGCTAGTCCTGCAAATTGACATATTTGAATTACTATTCATTATCTGAATGATCTACTAGATACTGATGGAACTACTTATATGTAATAGTTCTCTAAATGTTGGCTTTAACCAATAGCGTGTATGTTACTTTCTGAAGGGTGAGTCCAGTTCCACGCATGCTGCGTCTCACCTAAAAAATCCACTGTGCAGGCTCAAAGGTTATACCCACATTTATAAAGCCCTGTAAAAACAGGTGAGGGTCTAAATGGCAGGTGATAAGGTGCACTGGAAGCCACAGACCCAACCCTTCATGCAGGTGGTTCAGGACACTGGTCACCTGAGGCTGACCCCAGAGACGACAGTCTCTTTGGGCAGCATCCTGAATGACCAAGCAGCCTTTTTCAAGGAGAGCACTGCTTGCTCCACACGGAGAGGGGCCTAGAAAAGGTGGCCTAACCAAAGCTCATCTCCACCCTTCACCCTGTTGTTTTACCACGGCCAACGGGCATCTTCTAATTGCGGTCACAAAAGATTAAGAGACAAAGGCATACACCTGCCTTCAAAGGTGTATCCAAATTGACACTCGCGTGCCGGAACATCAGAACCATGCTTGACACTGTGGACAGTGGACGCCCTGAGCATTGCTCTGCCCTAATTGCCCATGAACTGTCACGTCTCCACATCAACATTGCTGCTCTCAGTGAAGTTCATCTCCATGAGGAAGGCAGCCTTAGAGAACATGGTGCCAGTTACACACTGTTTTGGTCAGATAAACCCAGAACCGAAAGGCATCTTTCAGGGGGTTGGGTTCATGATTTAAAACTCTATTGTCCCTAAACTCAAAAATCTGCCGACAGGTCGTTCTGATCAATTATCTCCCTATGCCTTCCACTACACAACAAGCAACATGTTGTCCTCTTTAGTATACATACCCCAATTCTCCAAGCCTGCCCTGCTGAAAAAGATAAATTTTATGCCAACCTGCACCGCCTTACCCAAAAGGTTCCCGCAGATGATAAGATCATTATCCTTGGTGATTTCAATGCCAGAGTAGGAAAAATCTTTGAAGCCTGGAAAGGAATATTAGGTAAGCATGGTTTTGGAAACTGTAATGATAATTGTCGCCTTCTGCTAGAGTTTTATGTGGAGCAGCAGCTCACTATCACCAACATTACCTTTCAGCAGAAAAGTAGTCTGAAGACAACCCGGATGCATCCTAGATCTAAGCATTGGCACCTCATTGATTATGTCTTGGTGCGACAGAGAGATGTTCGCGATGTTCATCACACCCACGTGATGCCTAGTGCAGAATCCCAAACAGACCATCAACGTGTGCGCTTTTAACTTAACTTCAACCTTAAGTTCAAACCTAAAAGGGGTGGTATTCCAAGGAGGAGGCTCCAAGTTAATGATCTTCAATCAGTTAAAGTGAGAGACGGCTTTCAGGCAAACCTTCAAACCAGGCTCGAAGATCATTCCATAGATCCCTCTCCTGAAACACTTTGGCAACATATTAAAAATAGCATCCTACAGTCCTCTGAAGAATCCTTAGGGTTCTCCCTCAAAAAGAACAAGGACTGGTTTGATGAAAACAATCAAGAGATCCAGGAATTGTTGAGGAAGAAGAGAACTGCTCACCAAGCACACCTTGCTCAGCCTCTTGTCATGTAAGAAAAGCAGCCTTTCCTCTTGCATGCAGCAAGCTCCAACAGAAAGCTCATGACATCCAGAACAAGTGGTGGATCAATCTAGCAGGAAAAATTCAATTATGCACAGATGCAGGTGATCACAGAGGATTCTATGAGGTCTTGAAAACAGCATACGGACCTACATACGAGGTCCAAAGCCCTCTACTCAGCACTGATGGTCAAATGCTTCTGACAGATAAAACCTCCATTCTGAATCGATGGTCTGAACACTTTCAGACTCTTTTCAGTACCAACTGTGTAGTTCAAGACTCAGCAATTCAGTACATTACACAACAACTGGTAAAGAATGAATTGGATACTGCCCTTACTATGGGAGAAACTCTTAAGGCCATACAGCAGGTTAAAATCGGCAAGGCAGCTGGGGTTGATGGAATTCCACCCAAAGTATGGAAACATGGGGACCATGCACACCATGCTAAATTTCACGAGTTTGTGGTCTGCTGTTGGGAACTACGCGAACTATCATCAGACCTTCGTGATGCAGTCATCATCACCTTGTATAAGAAGAAAGGGGATAAATCAGACTGCTCAGATTACTGGGGTATTACTCTGCTCTCCATTGCTGGCAAGAATACTTTTGAACAGACTAATACCTGCTATAGCAGAACTACCTGAAAGCCAATGTGGTTTCAGAGCCAACAGGAGTACCACAGACATGGTATTTGTTTTCAGACAACTGCAAGAGAAGTGTAGAGAATAGAACAAAGGTCTCTATGTAACCTTTGTTGATGTCACAAAAGCTTTTGATACCGTGAGCAGAAAAGGTCTATGGCAGATTTTGGAATGTTTACGTTGTCCCCCTAAGTTCCTTAAAATGATCATCTCACTCCATGAGGATCAGCACGGCCAAGTCAGATATGGTGATGCACCTTCTGAGCCCTTTCTAATAACCAGTGGTGTAAAACAAGGTTGCGTTCTTGCACCAACCCTATTCACAACCTTCTTCAACATGATGCTCCAAAGGGCCATGGCAGACCTCAATGATCAGGACGGTATCTACATTCGATATCGTACTGATGGAAGCCTATTCAACCTAAGGCGACTGAAGGCCCACACTAAGACTTTAAACCATCTTGTCCGCGAACTGCTTTACGCTGACGGTGTTGCCCTCGTCGCCCACACAGAAGTAGCTCTGCAGCGTTTAACATCTTGCTTTGCAGACGTTGCCGAGCTTTTTGGGCTGGAAGTCAGCTTGAAGAAGACAGAAGTTTTCTATCAACCCGCACCTCAGGAAGTCTTCCATCATCCTCATATCACCATTGGCCAATCAGAGCACAAATCAGTCCAGCTGTTTAATTACCTAGGTAGCCTCATCTCCTCGGACGGTAAGATTGATGGAGAGATAGACAACAGGTTAGCAAAGGCATACAGAGCATTCAGAAGACTCCATAAAAGAGTCTGGTGAAATAAACACCTGAAGAAAAGTACCAAGATCAGTGTTTACAGAGCCATTGTGCTGTCTACTCTCTTATATGGGTCTGAATCATGGGTCATCTACCACTGCCACCTACAACTCCTAGAACACTTCCATCAACGCTGTCTCCATACAATCCTAAACATCCACTGGTCAGATTACGTGACTAATACGTCTGTTCTAGAATAGGCAGCAGTTACAAGTATTGAGGCCATATTACTGAGAACACAACTGTGCTGGGCAGGGCATGTCTCCAGGATAGAGGACTACTGCCTCCCGAAGATTGTGCTCTATGGTGAACTTGCCACTGGCTGCCACAAGAGAGGAGCCCCGAAAAGGAGATACAAGGACTCTCTGAAGTAACATCTCAGCCTTGGCCATGTTGATCTTCATCATTGGTCTACTCTGGCCTCCAGTCGGGAGGTCTGGAGACACTATCCATAACGCTGCTGCTTCCTTCGAGAACACACGCAGGATCACCCTCAAAGAGAAAAGACATCGCAGAAAGAATCGTGTCTTGCCGATACCATCCAATGAGTCTTTCTGCTGTGCCTTTTGCAACCGGACTTGTCTATCTCACATTGACCTCTTTAACCACCAGTGTGCTTGTAGCAAATGTGGGTAGAGTCCTTCCCAAATCTTCATTCGCGAAGTCTAGCCATGATGATGTATGTTACTTTCACTTTTCAAAAGATTCTTAAAAAAACAAAAAAAACAAAACCAAAAAGAACCAAGAAAAGTTGCCCTACCAATGACATAATACCAGAGCTATTAGTCTTTACCATTTATACAAAATTTCTACAGTTCTTATTTTTACCTGTTTGTTTAATTTTGATTTTCTAGTTTTACAACGCATACCCCAAAATCCCTCTTTAATTTCCCATCCAAAGTAGATGACTGGGTTTTCCCCTTGAACCTGTATCTCTTCACTGGTAGCAGAAATTGTTGATGAGAAATTCTTTTCTACAACTAATATATAGATGTTTCATTTGCAGGTATTACCTCACTACATTGTATACTGTGAAAAATGGTAGAATTGTATCATCTTGCCGTCGTCTCCTTGCCATTTTTTGTAAATGCCCAGGTCAATGCACTGTGGATAGTGGTATTATCTCTTTCCAACCAGTAGGATATTCCAAAACTGGACAGCGGCTTTTGCCTCAGTTTTCTTGTCTGCACATTAATGCTAAAATGCTTTTCCTAGAACCTGAAGATATTGAAACAGTAATTATTCAACTATTATTGTAAAGTATTATATACTCTAAATGTCAAGTATTGCTAAGGATTATTAACTATACACAGTTCAAAAGTTTGATTAACAAATCTCTAAAGGTCCTATTAATTTGCCTGTTTCAGTGTTACTGAATCATAAAACTGTCTTAACCATGCATCAAAAATTGTTTAGAGAGTAGATTCCCAAAATGAATAGACTTTTTATCATATTGAGAAATTAATACAATTTGCTTTTAAAACCTGGAAGTTGGCCAAATCTTCAAAAATCTAACTATCCAGATTTAGCTAATCTATATATAATATAGAAATAATCTGATTAAATCTCCCAAATGGATTATGGAGAAGAATCTATTTGCTGGTGCAAGGTCCTGTTTAAGCATTTTATTCTACTTTATCCTCACGTCAAATATTATTCCTCTACAAAGATCTTTGTTGGTTGCCAATGTTGACTACAGTCATTCACTGCCAATCACCAGTCTGCTAGCACTGCAATCAGTGAAAACAAGAGACAGCAATGACTTGAAAGCATCATTTATACATTAATAAGAGTATGAAAACAATAATAATCAGATGCATATGGAAAATGTTAATTGCTTACAGTGGCTTTGCTATATGTCCATAATTTCTGTTTGAAATCTCAGACTGCATTGCAACAAAATGGTTTAGGATTCAAAATATCTGTCACCCCTTCAATAGTTTGGTTTATGATCTATATCACTTGCTGTAGTCTGAGCACATTTTATAAAGACAGAATAGTTTTTCAATAACATTTTAAAGTCACTTTGCAAAATGCCTCAAAAACGAAGAAAAGACAAGGGTCTAGTAATTTGGTCTAGGCTGAAAGATCTGAGGAAATGCAAAGAGAGACAGAAAACCAACTTCAGTGGACAGACTTTTTGTGGATAGGGAAAATAGGATAGGGAAAACTAAATAGAAAGAAAAGGTCCAATCAACATCTTCAGTGTTTCTCTTTGCTAATTAGTTTAACTTTCCACAGAGTTGTGAGAATTAACACAATTTTAAGGGACATACAAATAAATAGTTTTTTTTATTGTGGTATTTGTTTCTTTAAAATCAAAAGAAACACTACATTAAATTAAAGGACAAAAGGGCATTAGTATCCTCTCAAGAGGATGAAGATTAGAGGTTTAGTCTATCATTCATTAGTAATTAACCTAAGGGCTAAATAATAATGGTAGTATTTATTTTAACTTACTGTGATCTTGGTATCTAAAGAAACAATGTCTGTCATCACAGAAATGCTCCCCATCAATTCATCAATTCATTGTGGAAATTAATATAGTTTTTGAGGTTTTGTTGTTTGTGGGTTTTTGTGGGTTTGTTTTTGAGTGGTTTTTTGCTTTTTCCTATGAAGACTGCTGTGACTTGGTTTAGCCCAGAGGTTCCAATATTAGGGATCATGACCAAAACCAGGATCCCAACAGTCAGGATTAGATGACAAGTCTGGGAGAAATCTGACTGTTGTTCAGTGTAGTATGCATGTTCTTTAAAATTTAGATTCAGAGACCATACCATCTGTGCTCACAGAGAGACGAAGATGAGGCATGGATATTTTGATTAGCTCAGTTGGTTAGAACACAGTGCTAATAACAACAAGGGCATGAGTTTGATCCCCATAAAGACCATCCACTTAAAAGTTGGACTCAATGATCCTTGTGAGTCCCTTCCAACTCAGAATATTCTGTGACTCTGTGATTCTTATTTTCTTGTTTTAAACATAATCGAAGTGTTTAGATAAAGAGCTATCAGATAGATCAGTAAAGATCTATTGTGGTTTTAATTAATATGACATTTTAATCTGCATTAATGTCAAGAATAGAAAAATCATAAGTTACATTTGTGTAAAAATGTTTAGAGATATAACTGCATGTTTATAGTCTTCTTCTCTGGAAATGTTCAAAAGCCACCTGGACGTGATCCTGTGCAACTTGCTCTAGGTGAACCTGCTTTAGCAGGAAGATTGGACTAGATGACCTCCAGAGGTCCCTTCTGACCCCTTTCATACTATGAGTCTATGATTCATTAAGTACAGTTACTGAAAAAAATCTAACAAATTCTGTGCTTTACGTGTTTTATGTTCAGAAGAGTTTATAGGGTAAACGAGGTAATATTTTTACAAAGTGCCTATAGCACACCACAAAAATGAATCCTTTAAATTTCTGTAATGTGCCTTTATATACAAAGGGCAGTTACTTATCCACTGTTGTTGAACTAGATTTAAACATAGTTGTTCTATAAACAGCAGCCAGACTCCCGTAAGTCTTTGAGGTTTCTTACAAAACAGCAACTGCGTTTCTGTGTTATGCTAAGACTGCCCAAAACCAGGTAACCAAGTGAATGGCAATGCTACAGAATAAAAGTGAAATTAAGGTGGAATAGAAAAAAAAAGAAAAAAAAGTATTCCAGCATTTTATCTCAATATGCAATTTTATCTCAATATGCAATTTGTCTTCTGACTACCCTTGAGAGAAAGTATGTCAAGAAACACCCTGAAGACAATGACAATAACAACAAAAGTGGTTGCATTAATTTATGGCTATGAGGACAATGAAATATTTAATGAATTTCTTAGCTTTCTTTCTGAAAATAATGTTTCAGCAGGGGATTGATAGTTGACAGCTGTGTTCACTGATAGGTAACTGTTTCAAGTTTCTGAAGAAAGATGTTCCTCTTCACTGGACTTGTCTCCGCTTTGTAATTTTTTTTCTCTCCTTAGAGCCAACATAGCTATTGTTACATTTTAAAATATTTCTATCATGTATTTCTTCTTGGAAATAATTAATCTTTTCTTTGCACTATTTGGCTGATAACATGTCATAATGTAGGCTGCCAAGTGCCAAATGACTCTCAGATTCATTCAAGCATTCAAAGCAAGAAAAACCATTCATCTAGATAAGATCTTATCTGACAAGTCAAGCTCAAGAAACCTCAGTATAATTATATGGTGTTAATGAAGGTCATGTATACAGGCAATTCTCAATATTAACCTCTGTGTTAGTCTATCAACAGTAATGTGAAACAGTCATTTTAAGTTAAAACATGTAGGTAGATTTTTTCAAACAACTCAACAACTCTCTGCCACGGAAACACTTTATATGAGAAACTTTCATCTTTTGCAAAAGCTCACTAAGCCATGCTTTCCACTGACATATCCCTATTCTATTACTATTAACCCACTCTTCTGGAGAGGTGTTTGTTTAAAAAACAATGAACAGACATTTTTTATTATACAAGGACTACTGCTTGATACAGCATAGTAATAAAGGATTTATTATCATTTGTATTTTTCAAAAATCTGAATTTAGAAGAGGTGTAAGGTTGCTCTTTAACAATTGCTGCCATTAACAGTTGGAAAATATTCTTAATGGCAAGTGTAGGAATGTGTGATTTATTTATACATTAAGTGTCTATATTACTTATTTTTTTTAAAACCCTATGACTAGTCAAAAAAATCAATCAAGTGGTGCTGGTTTGCTTGTTTTGGAAGAGACTGAATTAAGAAAAATGAAATATTCAAAAATAATTCTTCCATTGCAAGGAATTCAGAAAAAAAAAATTCGTGTGTAGACCTCCACTTGCTGAAAAACAGACCTTTTCTCCAGAATGTCCAATAATATATAATTTAAAGATTTCAGATAAGAGCCGATAGAATTGAGTTCAATCTGTACAAGGCATTTGATGTCACAATATGTGAATTTCCTGTTAACAAACTTTTAGTTACAGTTACTAAAGTATGTTTCTTTTTCCCTAACTTTTTTGGGTTTGTTCCCAGAGTTCACAGTTTTGCTCAAAAAAACCTAACAATTTTTCCCTAACAAAATGATCACTTAGAATACTTTCATCTGTTTTGGGGTTTGGGTTTGTTTATTATTTCTTTGTTACTGAAGAATCATTTAAAAATAATTTTTGGTTTTCTGTAAGAGTAAGATTCTGTTTTCTTAAACTGCATTAGAACATAGAATTGGCAGTGGACAATTGCACAGTATCTGGAGGGAACTTTAGGAGTCTTCATGAAACCATATGGAAAAAAGAGTTAAAGTTGTAAAACTTCACAAAATGGCATCAAGAAATACTGCACTGTAATTGCGAATAACGACAATTAGTATTGTAAATACATTTATGTATGTAGATAGATAGATAGAGATCAACTAATCACCTTTTACCAAAATGAAATATATAAACAGAAAACATTAATAGACAGTATCTACCAATTAGGCAAGGGCTTATAGACCTTAACCATGAAAATAGTTTGGTCTCAGCCCTCTACAGAAAGCATTCCAATGTTTATACAAAGCAGTATAAAAATTCATCCTCCATCATAAGCAGATAAACAGGGCATGGGTCTTCTTCTATCCTCCATGGCACCTTGTGATATTATTTTTCTGTATGTAGGCCAAGATCTGAGGGGGAGAGCAAAGCAAGCAGAGGTCTCATGGAGGGGTCATCCCAGTGTACCTAAACAGGCTGCTCAGAGAAGGTGGCAATAGCCAGTTTCAACAAGCCCAAACTGACAAGCAAGCCCAAACTTGATTAAAGCAGGGCAATAATTAAAGCATCCAGTCAAGTTAGCAGGTCAGCATTAGCAAGACACATAGCCAGGCACAGGTGCACCTGCAATACGGATCAGGCAAGAGTAAGGCTGAGAACTTAAATCCAATTCTGAAGCAAAGGATGGGGGAATGCAATTGATGCTTCTCACTCAGCTCTTTTCCCAGCAGTCTGACCTTAGGTTCCAGAAGCACAATAGTGATGTTGGTCTTGAGTACAGTCAAAATCCTAGGCAGTGAATGAGATTGGCAGTCTGTTGGTAATTTTCAGTACCTGAAAAGTGAATTCAAAGTCCCTTTTTTTTTAAACAACAAAACTTTTTTCTTGTTGTGTAGTTGGATATTTTCTCTCCAAAAGTTATAGGGTTTATTCAGTTTTTCTTTTAAAACAACACCTCTTTAGTCTCTAGGCTTTTCATTTTTCAACAGATACATGTCATAATCCCATCTTTCTTTTTTTCCATGTTGGAGAATCCTAGTTTATTCAATCCCACTTCACATGTAAACTCTTCCATATCTTGTGTTTTCTCCCTGCACTATTTTTGTTTGACTGTATCCTTTTTTTTGAAGCAGGAAAGTTATATTATAATTGGTAGACAAAATGTGAATCCACTTAGATTTATGCAGTGAGGTAATTCTGACTTCTGTTTTGTTCCTTTCCTAAAGATTCTAATTGTATTTTTAGTCTTTGCTGACCTTCAAGCTGATATGTTTTGGGTTGAATTTTTTTTAGTCAAAGGATATAAAATTACTACAAATAATTGTGTACATGCAATTTCTGTTGTTCTTCCTCGCATGTATTTTTTCACCTGTCAGCACAGAATTTTGTTTGCCATAATATTTAACAGACACTTAGCAGTGCAAGACCCATCCACAGCTCTTTTTAGACAGACTTATTTTGTTATAACTCTCAGTAACAGCACATCATCAGTAAGCTTTATCACCTAACTATTCATCCTCTGAATATATTGACCAGCACAAATCTTCTCAGAAATTACTCTGAAATGTCACTATTTATTCTCCTATACTTGAACCCAGCAGACTGAATGACATATCTAGTCCTTTTTTGCCTCTTTTATGCAGTCATTAATCCATCTGTACAACCTCCTTTTGTTACTATATGACAGAGTGGTGACTTTTTCAAGAATTTTTGCAGAAAGCTTTCTGGAATTCCATATACAGCAAATAATCTGATAACAATAAGGCATATGTTATTTAATTTCATTAATGAAATTTAATAGATATAGCAGTCATTACTTACCCATGAAAAAAATTTTCTCCAGTATTTCATATCTAAGTGTTCCAAGGTGCTGATAGCACAGCCTTACTGTTAGACAATTCTATCTGGGCACAGGATTTCTATACAAACAAATTTTATTTCATTGTCAGTAGTTACTTTGCTCTGTGTATTTCTTGTCTTCCTTTTAACATATAGTGCCACTCCTCCACATATACAACTTCTTATACCTTTCCTGATGAAAACTGTCTGCTTGCATCCAAGATATGGTACTGCTGTGGTTATCTGACCTCCATCATATTCTTCAGTCCTTAATAGGAAAATACTCTTATTTAAAGTCATAATTTTCATGTTGGCTAGCTAATTCTTTACATTTCTATAATCCATATAGAATCACTTATATATTTGTCCCTGTTCTGGTTGTCAGTTTTTTATGGGCTTTGCTTCAATAAAATCTTATATATAGGGATTGATCCTATCTATTACCATCCTCAATGTTACTGACTTCTGTTCTGTCAGGGTTTGTAATACTGCAGAGATTTTATTACTTCACTCTTGTACACCTATTGTATTTTTCTCAGTCTTTAGTTTAAAACTTCCCCATAAACTTTATTTTAGGTTTGAGTTCTATTTGCTTTAGATGGAACTCATCCATCCTTTATACATCATTTCAAAGGTTTCCCTAGTTCCTAATAATTTGAAATTTTAGCTCTCTAGTTGGTTGCAAATGTGGTATAAGGAACATTACAAATAGCAAAGTGTGAGTTTACTTTGCCCTTTAGAAATATTTTCACACATTTCTCCCTGTATTATTCATCTGCCCAGGTATGCCAGGACTCACTTGCAGGCAAATGTCTTGTAGTATTTGGCATTTACAATGACATACTCTCTGGCATCATCAGATGAGCACACCTAAGGGTGGACAATTTAATAATTTATTTATCGTGGCATCTTTTCTGGATACCAGCTGAAATCCTGTTCTACAAAGGGATCTATGCAACATATGTTTTAATTTTCCAGCTGAGGAAAAAAAGAACATTCCAACCATTGGATATCTTTCCCCATAGGTACTAGGGCATAAGATAAACATATTACTGATTGCAAAAATACTGAGAAATAGGAATTCAGCTGCTACCCTTCTGCTAGTCTTTGGCATTATTAATAGGCTGTTATTCTGTTGTGAATGTGGGTATGAGGTGAGGAAGCACAGGAGAATAAACAAAGTACATCTGCTTATATAGGCTTACAGCTTTGTATTTATACACATCTGTGTGAAATTTCTAAATCTGCTACAAATATTTTCAGAATGGTAGATTAATGAAAATATAATTGGATTTTTTTTTGTTTTAAGCAGCATTTTTAAAGTATTTATTGCATATATCGTTTTAAGTATCATACTTAAAGGGTGAATGCTCACCCTTTCCCCCTTGCTCAGAGGGGTGGCATATCTATATTTTAAGAGTTGTATGCATACAACACATGTTCATGTTGCCATATTATTTGGCAAATATTAAACATCAGGATGTTTAATATTTCTGTTTGAATCAAGAGAATAGACACCTACAGATAAATTGAACTGTCTAATGATATTTGACTACACTACCCTAGGCTGTCATGGACATGGCATGTCATAATAGCCATCACAGTTGACACAGAACATACAGAAGGTTCAAGTCCCAGTGCATCAGCTGGACAGTGGATGTCACAGGTCACCTGAAATACCACTAGATGCCTATGTTGAGGGAACAAAGTCAAGTCTTTAGAATTTGTTACACCAGTTAAATCTCCACGGACTATAATGACTTAGACAGTTAGACAAATGCTATGACTGAAAATGTTCATGCTCTAGATGTGAATACCATTCTTGCAATCACATAAGTATTATAATACTCTAGGTTTTCTTTTCTCTCCCCTCCCCCGCATAATTCATGTTTATAGAGAAATAATATGATCTGAGCTTGATTTAATGTCAAGCATTCTAGTAAATTTCTTCTTTTCCTTGGTAGCAAAGATAACATCTTTCTTTATAGTTTGGATTTTTTTTTTAACACTGTATTTAACATTGAACAATCTGAATATAATTCAGAAAAATTAGAAAGAGGAATTTTGCCTTATATCTTGTATGGTGATGTGAAAGTTCTCCCTCAGTTTGGGGGGTTTCTTATGTTAATTAATGCATTTGATCAACCACTGCGTAGAATTAATTACATTTTTTGTAGAACATATTTTATCATAGCAAAATTTCTTCCTCCTGCATTATAGATTTTTTCAAAAGACTGTATGAATGAGAATGACACTCATAGAATTGTAGCATAGGATTTTTCCAGAGAAAAAGACCTATATTCTTACCTATTTGATTTCACTATTGGTAATATCTTTTACTTGATAATTCACATAATTTCTTCAAACACTCACAAAAAATGATATGACAGTGAAGCTTTTAGTAAATCCATGTTACAATTATTCAATAAGGTAGAGGATCTTCAGGACATACAAATCATATATTTTGAGGTGATTTCAGCATGTTGTTCAAGAAATAAAGCCTTGAATTAAGGATTATATATATCAAAAAAGCCCAATTAATTAATTTTCTGATGGAAATAATATGACGCTTAAAAAACTTATTATCAGAAATAGATTATGGGACAAGAAGAACGTGTTCATAACAACTGTTATGTGTTCTAAGTTTAAAATGGTAGGGGAGAAATGCTGTAAATGAATGCAAAGGTTGCTGGCTTTCATGTAAATTTGTCAGTCATTATGATTGCCTTGAGTCTACTTAGCTTTTACAGATTGCTGCTAAAGCTGTTTTGTTTTTTTTTCTTTTTTTTTTCTTTTTTGTAGTATTGTCAAGATAGATAAACTGAGAGGTCAATACTTACTGGAGAAGAATTCCTCTTTTCCCGAAAGACAGAAAAAAAATTGTCTTCATTATTGTAAAATGAACAAATTTACAGTCCAATGAACCCATAAAGGAACATAGGTTCAACCAATGAAATGCTACAACACCTTTCTTTTGGTGTTTTCTCTAAATTCCAGTTAGTATTTCAGCTGAATCCCAGCTTATTCTATCTCTTTCCATGTCCTACTGAGGCCTTGCAAAGATGCCAAAAAATCACATGTACGTAAATAAAAAAACAAATCTAAAATGTTCCTTCTTTGTTGTAGCCTTTTGTTCTGTGATTTTTTACTTCCTCTTTCCCCAGGTAATAATGATGTGGTTCATTTAGTGTTTTCATGTTTTTAAAGCTCAATTTCCTTGAAGGCTGCTGGCAACAGTTCCCTTTCTTTTCTGTGTTCCCAGCCAAAGCTCCTTTTATCTCTCACCCAGCAAGCTGCAGTCACTATTTTGCAATTCATTGATTGCTGCTAAGTGGATCTCAAATCCCAGCTATCCCATAGCTGGGTAAAGAAGAAGAATGAGTAACCATCCACCAGAAATGCACTCTACCAGCTCATATGACAAAGCAACATGAGACTTAGACCTCAGTAGCTGTTCCTCACCTCAAACTCCAGACCACATTTTTTGCCTTTGGGCTTGAAGAGGCTGAGGAGTACGGGAATCAGAGGCAAGTGGTCAAAGCCTTGGAGAGCTGAGATGTAGCTGTGATGTTAATATGTATAACAGAGAAGAACAGAAAAGACATCAAGAAGACATTGCAGTGAAACATCTCTTTTCCCCTAACACTACTGGATACAGAGATAATTTTTATGAAAGGAATTCAATTTACATCATCCTTTAGTTTTTCCATGAGTTTGGTGATGTATCATTTTCTTGAAAACTTTTAGAGAAGCAAATACCACCCCCCACCCTCAAAAAAAGCTTTAAATAATTGATTATTTTTTTTCTCTAGGAAAGTATCATCCTTTTACTCTATTCAAGGAAAACTTAGAAGATAGTTGTTTTGTTGTTTGGGTTTGTTTTGGTTTTTTTTCCCTCAGTCAAAACAACAGAAAAAAATGCCTTTCATTTTTGACTGGAAAAAAATCTGTGTTCCCCACACAATGACAAGAAGTTTGAATTTCAGTTTGTATATTGTGAACATTGTGAATTCATACTATTTTTTTCTTTCCTTATTAAATTAGCACTCAGATACTCTGGTCACAGGCTATTTATGTAATGAATACTTATTCAGAAACCTTTTTTCCCAAAAATTCAATTTGCATATCAATATATTATTCATTTTATAATAAAGGTTATTTTGTATTATTTCCATTTTCAAAATGCTTATTTTATTTAGGTTCATGGATTTAATTGCTATAGTAGGATTTTTTTTTAATAACAAATTATACCAAGTGAGCAGACGTAAGTTAGTTTTCATTCAACACTTCTTTAAGCACACAGGTGCTTCTCTACACAAGAGCTAATAAATCATGCTGAAAAACAGCAATGTGAGCCACTATTTTTGTGTTGTCACAGAAAGGGCTGAATTTTAAGATGCCATGGTCTACCAGCTACTTATTGTCACCTCTCAGCTGGATGTTATCACCTCACATAACGTCCAGGTGGTTTCAGTATAATGCTCTCCAGTTTCATGTAAAGCCTCTGAACAGACTTTAACAGGATCAACCTGCCATTTGTTACTTGAAACAAAGGCCATAGGAACTTGCTTTGTAGAGAAGATATTCTGAAACATGAGAGAGAGAAAATAAAAGCACTGCAGTACTTGGGAACAAAACCAAAAAAATCTTCCATATCTTTATAATTTTTTGTTTCTTGCAAAAGCAAGTAAAGTAGACACTAAATCTGGTCCAGAGACTCGCTACTGAGAAAGAAAGTGATTTTTACCTCCTTAAAATTTTTATATAAGTAAACTTATGTATGATTTATATAAACTTTGCTGTACATGTTTGCTTTTATACTATAGAAAGTGAAAAATAATATATATATAGTATAATACAAGTGCTCAAGAAAAATATTTTGTCACTTGTAGTGGAAAATTAAAATACTATCTTTCAGACATGTTATACTCTTGAAATTCTGTATGACAAGAAGGTTGAATTAATCTAGGAAGGACTAAGAGGGAGGAAAAAATGTTTTGACTCCTTATGGATTTTTCATAGCTATGCTGTGATTTTAGATTCTGCTCCGGTAACTTTGTACTTTTACTAACATTTTAATCAACAGCAGAACAGAACAATTATTTATTTGTGATCAATATCCAGCACAACCCAGAGAATTGATGGCATGACACACAGAGCTCAGGGTCCTCTTGTGCCTTTTATTAGCATTGTGCCTACTAGTTTGTTGCTACTGACACACTAACTGATCTACCAGGTACTGGCTTACTCTTGTTGCTAAAGCCTTATACCTGTTATTTTTTTATTTTTTTTTTTAAGTCAGGCCCTTTCACCTTTTTTAATAAACCTTTTTTTTATCACATTTGTACATTACTTACAGACACTCTATGTCAACCAGTGAAGTTTTGTTTTAGCACGGTGGAGAGTATGGGAATCCCTCAGGTTTCAGAATGGTGGAGCAGAACTTTCTTCTTTCCTTCCCCTTTCTACCAAAGTCAGAAATCATATATTTAGAAGAGGAGAGGTAGAAAAGCCAAATGAGGAACTGGACGTTCTCCATCCTTGCTTTTCTACAAATTATTAATCTTGGGACATTTAAGCTCAGTGTCTTCTATGGGAAGCCTATTCCCACTTTACGTTCTATTTCTTCTCCATATAAGGCTTCCTCAGGCAGCATCCTGATGTTCTGCTCAGTTGGTTTGATTTCAGTCAAGGTAGCCTTATGTCAGATTTCTAGATTAAGTGAAGGCAGAGTTTGGTACTACAAAGTAATTTTGGTGAAGTACTTCAGACAGATGTCTTTCCACATTTGTATGCTGGAGAATTACAGAATCACAAAATATTCTTAATTGGAAGGGATCCACAACAATCATCAAGTCCAACTCAGCCCTGCACAGGACACCCCCAAGAGTCACACCATGTGCCTGAGAGCATTGTCCAAATGCTTCTTGAACTCTGCAAAGCTTGGTGTTGTGACTACTACTCTTTGGAGCCTGTTCCAGCATCCAACTACCCTCTGCTTGAAGAACCTTTTTCTAATATCCAACCTAAACCTCCCTGGTACAACTTCAGGCCATTCCCTTGGGTTCTGTCTCTGGTCACCACAGAGAAGAGATCAGTGCCTACCTCTCCTCTTACCCTCATGAGGAAGTTGTAGACTTCCTAGTCCAAAGAATCTAATTGTCTTTCTATTGAAATTGTTTTGGCGTGCACTTTGTGCTGATGGCTGGCTAGCTAGCTGGTCTGGCAAATCACAGATTTGATTGAGATTACAGAAAGTAGACCTTTAATTCCATTTGTCCAAATGACTTTGATGTTAGCATTGCATTTATGTTAATTGGGTATCCCTTGATGTTGCCAACTTTGTGTTCCAATGTTTATTTTTACCTTCTATTTAATTCTGAATTATCAGACCTACGTTTTAAAACAGAAGTAGATTTCTACTGGTTGGAGAGACACTAAAAATGTTAAGTGTTAAATAAAGAGAGTGCTAGGACACCTGGCCTAAACTGACCACATGCATATGTTATCCTATGTCATAGGAACCATGGTCACTCCATACCATATGACACCATACTCAGTAATAAAGACCACAAAGAAAGAAGGAAAAAGAGAGTTCATTTGACTTCCTAAGTGATCATTAGGTATTCTGAGACCCCACCTTCTAGGAACTGGCTGGACACATGCGTGTTCATGGGAAGTAGTGAATTAATTCCTGTTGTTTTGCTTACACATGCATCTTTTGCTTTCCTTGTTAAACTTTCATTATTTCGGTTCACAAGTCTTCTCACCTTCCTTACGTTTTCTCCACATTTTGTGGGAGAGGAAAGCGAGAGATGGCAAGGTGAATATTCAGCAAATGGCCAGATTCAACTCATTACCCTAGCTCCAGAAACTCCTTTGCACATGCATATTTTCTCCAGCTACTGTATTCACAGGACCGTGTGACTGGAGGTCCTACTGCAGCTGCTGACACTCAGAACTTGTCCACACATGTGCATCAAATAGAGTCCCTCGGCAAGAAAACAAGTTAGAAATGGAGTTTAATAAGAAGACAGGACAGACTGCATTGATCCCATGAAGACAAGTTTACTGACCTACAAATTATTTCCGTGTGACAAAACATTTCTCCCTCCTCATCCCCCTATTTTCCAATGCTTATTCCTCCCCAGACTGACTGAATCAACCCTTTTTCCTACCTTTGTCTTCTTCTCTAAACATCACATAAGAAGTCCTGTGCAATCCCAAAATACTCTTCCCCTGTATTCCAGAATGTGACCCATACTTCTAGGCAGTGACCTCCCTCAGTCTGAATGGTCCTCTGTTCCCATGTATTGATGGATTTCACAGTGGACACTGGGCTTGAGTGTCTTCTGAGGCAGCCCTGGGAAGAGCCCAGACAGGCTATCTGTTCCTTTGAGTCTTTAATTTGGATTTCCCACATCTGCCATTGAGCACTTGTGATCCTCTGTAGAAATAGGTTTTTTTTGATTGGCTGATGGCTCCTGTGATGGGCCTGGGAGTAGCCTGGCAAAGTATTTCTCAGGCCGCCACCTAGAATTGTCTCTCTCAGTGGGTGTACAGATGAGGTTTTATCACATAGCCTAACACATTCCAATTGCAGCAAATGAATTCAGTCTTTTGGGGTTCATTCCTTGTTATTGTCCCTAGGGCACTCTTTCTATTATAATACAATTAAGGAAGATGAGTTTCAGGGGCCTTTATCAACATCAAAGCCAAAAAAGAACTATTAGATTAAGTAACGCAGACCCTGCCCAAAGCAGCACCTGAGTGAATTGAAAACTACTGCCAATCCTCTTAACTAAATATGATCAATTGGAAAGGGAGTGTTCCACTGTCTCCACTGGAATACATTTCCTCCTGGATTACTGTTCAATTAATTAACCTGCCAGATATTACTTACCCCTTGGGCTGTAAAATCTGTGTTTATTTTATTATTATTTTGCACTGAAGTGGATCATGCACATAGTATAATATATAGCATCTGTACAAGATCATTATGTATGCAGTTACATAATCCAACGTATGCAGTTACATAATCCATGTATTACAGACTCAAGCACATGTACAAATGCAAGCGTTAAAATTTTTAAAATAATATCCCACAGTTTTTCAGGAAGTTCTAGATAATGTTGGCTAGAGATACAGGAAAGAACTTTATCTGAGAGGTTTTGATTTTATTTTTTTTTTTACACAATCATGTGAAAGGTAGATTTAGGCTGCACACACAGAAATAGAAATCTCTCCTAGCAATAAGAATAGTGAAGAAATCAAATAGATCATCTAAACTCAGTGTCTGATCCCCATCACTGGAAGTATTGGGAACAGATTGATAAAAACAACTGTCCAGAACAACACTGGTACAGTTGCTACTGGCTTTGGACAGAAATAAGGCAGTCAACCTGTCAAGACCTATTCCCATCTTTTTGTCAGAAAATGGTATTTCTATGATCTTCACTGTTGTAACATCATTTCACCAAATAGTGACTATAAGAAGATATTGGAAATTGACACCTTAAATTCTTTAAGAGGAAACAACACTGGTGTTCAGATAGGTCTTGAGATTTATTTTCGCATGAAGTGGCAAATAAGCTAGATGGTCCTACAAGGAATTAATTTGCCTCAAATATCTCAATTCATCAATTGAGTGTTTGTCCCCACATGGAATTCCACAACTGAATTCAAATAATGAGAAAAACTAGATAATACTGTTGTGTAGATACATTTTCCTCTTTTTGTAGGATGTCTCTCCAAAGAACTAAGAGATAACAACTCCTATACCATCCTAATCTGATGATGTTTACACTCAATAATAGTAAGAGAAGAACCAAAATAACCTAAAAGACAATACTTCTACTCCCATGTATAACTTTTCTGTTAGAACATTCCCTGATGATTAACACAGCTATTCTCAAGTTACAGTTTATAAATTTGTGGAAATGCCTCTGTTTGTTGTTGGGTCACCCTTTAGGTATATATTGCTGACACTGTTGGCAAGTCTGAAGGTGTGGAAGAGGACGTGTAGGTATGTAGTGCTATTTATTAATATGAGTTAAACAGAACTTTCACAAATGTTAAATAGTTACCAAAATATATTGGTGTCTGAAAGTTAATATTAATACTGATGATTTTTATTTTTTCCCAAAAACAGAATTACATTTAGTAGACTAAATACAATTTCACTCAGAGAGGCTTAGTATAACAAGGACTGCAGCTGGGTATGGAGCTGTCATGCTGCTGTTATGCATAGTGTGAAATCACTTCTCCTCTGTTGGTATTTTATCATCCACACACAAGGGAACAATAACAACCCTGGAGAACTTATGTTTCTCTGTGGATGAACTGTTCCTGAAAACCATGCTGACACTGAGTCTTGGTGAAATATACAGATACCCCTTTGTAGGGTCATTTTCTGAGTCCTGAATATAGGGAGACATGTTTGGCAACAAAACATCTTATTTCTACAAAGGAAGGGACTTCAATTAGAGATTCCCCCAAGAATTTCCTGTTGAGAATTTTTTGGCTCACCTCTTGTTCTGAAAGGTGTTCCTGAGGCACTGGGTGTGGAACATAGACGTTCAGTTTAAGGATGGAGATTCTTCTTCAAGGTGCAGTTGTGGACTTCTGCTTGTAGTTCAGCAACATCGTGAACCTTCACTGAACTTGGACCTCTGCAAGAAGAGAACAAAAGGCTAAATGAAATGTGTGAGAAACTATACAAAGTAGAAATAGAGATAATATACAGTATACAGTACATAATACATAGTATGTAATGTTTAATGATATGTAAAATAATAATATACATGAAAATGAAGCATACCAGGAGAAAATCGAAATCACATCAATTAACAAGATCATCCTTTTCTTTTCTCTCCTCTGTTCTGTGGTTCCTCGTAGTGTCTGAAAATTAGGACCATAATTTTCCCACATTCCACAGAACATACCAAGTGATTAAGGAAAAAAAAAAAGCTTTGGGATTTGTGCTTTGTATGCATGGAAAATCCATAAATGAGGTGCTTCAGGCTGTGTTTGATTTTCTGGGCTTGCAAAAAAGTGTTTAGTCACTTGTGTTTGGCCAGTAGGGACTAGATTCATTCTGTGCAAATGCATCATTATATATGCAGGCAAGTGTATGTGTATGGTAGGCCTTTATTCCTCCGGTGATTTTGTCTGACTTGTTTGAAGGCATGTACATCTTTTGTCCTACTTGTCCATCCTGCTTTCAAAAAATGAATGTTTTAAAAAAATACAAACCCCCCAAAACCAGTACATTTAAATCAGCCCATCATTAAAAAAACATGGTTTCTAATTAATTATTAATTATTGAGAGGAAAGACAACATGCAGTAGCCTCAGGCTTGACAAGCTGTCAAGGATGCCTGCCAAGGCTGCCCGGCTCACCAAGCTCCTGGGTCATCACCACATTAAACACAGAAAGTTAAATGACTTTTCCTGGAATCTGGAGGATAGCAATTGGACATAAAAGCTTTTTTTTTTGTTTCAACATTGGTATCCTGCATTGCTTCTTATTTTTGGCAAAAGATAGAAGACAATAGAAAATCTGTTAAGCAGACAACAGCACATAAATGGTGGAACAGCTAGTACATTCCTACGATGGCACATTGAGAAAACAGTTTGTAAAGCCAGTTATCACAAAGGAATAAACTCCTTCCTCATAAATGTTCTGTATAAATGTAAAAGATAAAGTGACTGAAGTCAAACAGGAATAGAAGTCACAGGGTACATGCAGTCACACAGCATGCAGAACTGTCATTACTTCAGTTTACTGTGCAACTTAATTTTATCTGGCTATCTACCATGCAAATAGGCTTTATTAACCACCTGAACAAGGAAGAGGGTTGTATCATGGAAATCTTTAACCTGTTGTAGTTTCATGCAAACTGTCAAAACGGTCTTAAAACATTGTGAATAGCCAGGGAGAGACCTTTCCTTAGAAATCATAACAAAAGCAATCCTTGTGAAGGAAAATATGTGTTCTGTGAATATCTTTGAAAAGAAAAGTCTATCAAAGAAGAAGGAAAAACGATGATACTGCTCATGTTTAAACACCTCTAGTGAAAAGAATTCAGTAAACTTTCTAAAAATGTATTGATCTTAGGGACTTGTCAGTCTAAGCACTGAAAGATTATTGGTAGTAGAAGCAGGCAAAACTATTTGAATTTTAAAAAAATTGCTTTTTTCAGTTAAACACACACTAAACCAATATTTTAGTGCAATGTGTTCTTAAGAAATTAGTAATAAAACATACAGATATTTTGAAACTTTAGAATAACACTTGGAACTCTTGAAAACAAAACAGGCAAAAGTATTTTCTTACAACACTCTTTAGAGGATCCTGGAATTTCTCTGGCAGACATCTCAGTCTTACAAACTCTTTCCTAAATGAAAAAGCAGAAAGTGACATGTTTTTAATCCCTCTACATAGAGTATTTTTTTTTTTCAAAGAGTTTTAAAACCTGTTTCCAAAGTACAATGTCCATGTAAAATGTTTTTTTGGGAAATTATTCTTACTGATGGATTATTACACAAAAAAATTTCCCTATACAGGGGTCTAACATAAATGAAATCTCTGGTGTTAATTTCAGTGGGATCATACCTTTAATTTCTCAAAATCTGAAAAATAGAAAAAAACCTGGAGTAATGTTGTAGTAGAAGTCAATATTTCCCAACTTCATTGGTCTAGAAATTTCTACCTATACCAAGGATGTATCTGAAAATAGAAAACTAATCAACCAAAACAAAACAAAAAAACCATAACTAAATCTGGCAATAAACATTCCATATGTTTATTCTATGTGCAATGTTATGAAAAAGGTAAAGATGAACCACTCAAACAATCTCAGTAAAACCAATCACATACATCCAAATCTATTTTTAAGTTCATCATACAACAAATGATCAAAGCAATACAAAAGAACATACTATAAAAACTGTTGAAAAATAACATAAGGTTTATATTCTTCAGGATACTTCAAGAGTAAAGGACAGGTTTTAATAGGGTCTATGCTAGTATTGAAATACTGAGAGGAAAAAATCAAACCAGCATGGACTATTTTTTTTGCCATTACAGATGATGTATATGAATAATATGAATTATTATTAGACATGTTTTCTATAGTGTATCACAGCATTTGTACACAGAATAGTCAATAAGATTCAGCAATGCAACTAATTTTTATCCAAAAAGATTTTGCCATGCACAGTATTGTGTGGTATTCCCCCCGACCCTGTCGTTGCCAAAATATATCACCATGTTTCAGTGCCCTCCTGAAGAACACACACACTTCCATTGTTATCACCCAAGTGTCTGTAAGGTAGTGGATGGTCATTTCAAACTAAATAATGAATTTGAGCGGATTTGTATTTTACCACTAAAGATTTATCACGGGATGCACATGATTTTTCCCAGTCTTTCTTGCTTTCCTGTCTTTCTTGCAACCCCTCTTGGAGCTATTCAGGCTGTGTCTACGAAACATGTACAGGACTATTTTTCTGGCTCTGTGGATGGTTGGCTTGAAAGACACTATGTCCCCACTAATAAACTCTTACATAACTGAACAAAGTGCATGTATTCAAACTACATGCTGGGAATGATCCCACTTCCATGCAAACTCATGAGCTACAGCCAAGAAACTTTTGGCACAGGATAAAATCATGTCAGTAGCTACATTAAAAATTTAACAGTATAAACTGTTTCAGTACCTGGGAATGTTGCCTGGCATTGTTCAATTCTCTAGTATGGTTATAACTTCAGAGTTTTCATAGGATATAATTAGAAAAGGCTAGGTTCTCAAAGGTATTTGTGCATCTAGCTTCCATTTCTTTCAATGAATTTAGGCCCCCAATCTGCCTTTAGGAGGTGGGCCAAATTGCACAGAATAAGTACATACACCTCTGCAAATTGAAGTAGATCCAAGAACAGTTTGGTCCAGCAGCTTCATGGAATTCTGAACAATGACATATGCACAACATCCACTGCCGAAATCAGCTATCAGTTATTCCTCACTCAGTTTGGTTTGCATTTTATACAGCCTCCACGTGGGCAAATGAAAATATTACTGTGAAAATATCTTACCTCTCACTCTTGAAAGCTCATGTCAAACAAATTGTGGTAACTTATGTCACTAACTAGAATGCTAGATTTATTTACTGTTTTGAAAATGTTTAAAAGCACAATCCTTCCCTTTCAGCCAATTTTAAGTATATAAAAATGACTGGCTACTGTTTAGATATAAGCATAAATTATATGAGGACAAACTATTTCTACCATGCACTGCCATTTGAGAGCAGCAGTAATGTAGAGGTCTGTGCTTGTAACTGCATAATGTGTACCCTGTTTTCTGTACGGCCAATGGTGTACTGAAAATCTCTCTCAACAAATCTCCACACTATCACTCTGTTGTGGCTGGTTGGACCTGCCAGCTGAGATTACTTCTCATGTTCTGTCTTTGTCTCACCTTCTGTCTGTTGTTCCTCTCCCTAGGCATTTCTGGTTTGATTCTTTGTTTTATAAGAGGCTTTAGCACTAACTCTAGCATACTAAGCTACAAAAAAACCCCTGTGTGCAGCATATGCTAAGGGTTTGAATAAAACCCACAAAAGCAGCCTCAAATCCACAAAAAGGCATCAATGTATGTCTGTCTGAAACTACTTATAAGATGGCAATTAATGTTATGCATGCATAATATTTATTTATTACTGTACTATATAGCATTCATACATATGCACAAATGTATTCTTAGACACATCTATAGCAAGCCACTCCTGGCATTTCTGATGTTGAAGAGACAGTCACTGGATAGATCATATGGACTCCAATGTGTTTCTCCCAGTGGATTTACTTTTACTGAGACACCTTGATGTTGTTGCTGGCATTATTAATGCTGGACAAGTCACATAAACTCTCAGTGTGAAAAGTTTAGCCAAACTGATAATGATTTTATCCCTTGAAAAGTATTTTGAGATGTGTGGATGAACATTATGATACTTTAAAACAGTTTCTCCCATCTGAAATCTGAGTGAATATTCAGATAAAATACATCTCACCGTGAATGAAAATGTGAGATGCAAATAAAGTTACACCACGTTATTACCAAAGCATATTTATTTTTTATTAATATATTAATATTTCACTGAAAGGCTGATAAACCAAATAAGCCTAAGATGTGTGCAGAAAACATGATCAGTCATCAAATAAACCAAGCATTACTATGAGAAAAAGAATATTTGAAGGCTTATATCCTGTTACTTTCCAGCTTTTAAAGTTTGTGTTAAAAGTTTTCTGTCACTAAAAGCATTTATTTAGGCCTCTCCTCCAACAGGTGCTTCATTTCATAAAACCAGTAGAAACTTCAGGTCTATACTTGTAATTAAAAGAAGCTTCTGGGAAAAAGTTCCAGTATTGGATCACTGATTAGTCAAATATTAGCTCTCCCAAAGGCTCTGGTTTGCATCGCTCTGACTAGATCTCCCTGCTACATAGATCTGATCTTTATAGGGTTCTTTACTGACACTGTATATATGAGTCAGGGTCAACTGGTTTTGCAGTAAGGGATTGAATTCTAGTTTTTTTGGTTTTTTGTTTTTTTTTTAATTTAGCTATATAAATATAAAAGAAAAACATTGTCAGATTTGCTCTAAATTGATAAGCCAATTAAAAACATTACTACAGACAACTTACAGAAAAATACAGTAATATATGCATTCAAATATCTAGACAATCTTCTTGCACCACCCCTAAATTATGCAACCAGGACAAACGCTAATTCTCGAATGAGCAATATCAGTATCAATACTGCTGTCACATGCAAAGCATCATAAGTTCATGGGAGAAATGTTGTCCCTACCAAGCCCCAAAACAAAACAAAAAAGGAAAAAAAAAAAAAAAAGAAGAAAACTTTGAAAGCTTTGAGAGGACATGTAGTAAAAGAAAAATCTTAATTTTTCATGACTTCTTGAGAAAAGTGTCACATTTCTTTTCAAAGACCTTTCCTGAAGATTTTGTTGTTTTCACTTAGTGATTGTCTGGCTAATCCATTTACTCATGTGCAGAGGGGGAGGACAAATTTCCTATTCTTTAATTTGGCCAATCTAATGAAGGATTCATCTCACTAAGTTTAGAGCATCTAAAAGTCATTAATTTTAGTCTACAGTCATCACACAGTTTCCTTCTAGAGTCAATGAAGAGGAATTGGCATTATCATGAAGCAATAAATCCGCTCTAACATCAGTGTCTAAAATAGTTGAAAGAATCACCCTCTGGAGATGCCTACTTTTCTATAACATCTGTAAAGACACCTCCAGTAAGTCACTAACAATAGCCATCTAACTTTGAAAAGCTTACATTTAAATCTGACCAATTTCATCTCACCTGATTTTTCTTGTAACAAACCATGATTATTTGAACAGTATTTCCACTGGCGACTAGCATAAAATGCTCTTTGTTTCAGCATCACAAATCATTCAGATTCCCATTCTGCCATTCTGACCTACAAAGAATCATACTTTATTTGTAGTGGTGAATGATACTTGGCATTGAGGAAGGGTGGAAGAGCTTGATGTGAGGTTACTAAGTTCTTGTAGATGAGGCTGAAGCATTTACCTGTCAAAAGTTCTTTTTCACTGTTCAACTGTACTTTAGTGATTGGTAAGTACTTGCATTTCCTGATTGCTTTTGATTCAGATTGCCAGACAGAGGATGATTTTTCCCTTTTTTTTTTTTTCCTGAAACTGTTGATGGCAGGGTTTTTACAACGTTCTGCATGGCCTTTTTGCCCTTTGTTCAACTTCGGTTTTGTGAGTTCATTTATGGCATCTCCAGATTGCATAGATGATACTATCTGTCCCATCTTAGACAAAGTATCCTAAATTCAGATTTTTTTCCAATGTGCTTCTCTTTGTGACACTCACAAAGTTTCTATAATACTGTTCTAGACACTAGATTTAAACTCTGCCTCTGAGATTTTTGCTAGTAACACAAGCACTTTTTTCCCCTTTACAATGCATAAGAAATTCCTGGCATCCACACATTGTTTTGAGCACTGCAAATGAGAAAGGTAGGGTCTGCTTAGAAAAGTCCTTCCACATCTCTCATCCTTTTTCCAGGTGTAGCAAGCATATCTATTGCCTTCTCTGATAACTTTTTTCACCAGGCCAGAGATTATTTCTGTATATCTCATTTCACATGGGATCTTTCTTTGATCCGTTAGCTACACCTAATACCTCAGGCAGTTTGCTTCAGCTTTTCAGTCATATACATGGCTTGCAGTTCACACTCAAGTCCTTCATAAATTGCTTCTGACCTTGTTTATCAGCTTTATGGTAAATTGTTCTAAATTAGCTTGTGGTGAGTGCTAAATAGAGTTTTATATATTTACATATTTGATGCTGTGGAGTTCGTATATTATTTAAGCTCTTACTGCGTTGGAAGGTTTCTTTTTTAATGCAGTCATTAGAGGCTGCAGTCCTCTTAAACTCATTCGATCATCTGGAAATTCCGATTCCAACTACTCTGTGGTCAGCCTACTTGTAAAAACATGATGGTTTAACTTTGCTAGAAATGTGGGTCAGTGTCATGGCCCTGAGTCCCTTCCTCTCCAGAGTACAGCTGTTTGGGTTCAGCATCAGACTAGAGAGAGTGTTGCTGGTCACCTTGACAGAAAGCAATAGAAGGCATTTCACTGAGTACTTTCCCAAATATCTCTTCTAGGGAGCCTCAGAAAGGCTCTCATCTCCTACTGTGGGAGATACCTTCAAGCTGAAGCTTCTGTGCACATTGCCCACCTGAACTCTCACCCCTACCGTGTTGCAGATATTCTTTTGCTCAGCCATCATCCTGATCCCCTACCAGCAGGCCCATGTCCTGGCCTGGCTTTGGTCTGTCCCCATCCCCATGAAGGCTCACAAATCCCAGAACTAGGGCTGCCCTGGTACTCCCCAGATGCCCTGCTCTTATCTGTGGTAGAGGGACAGCCATGACTGCCAGTTGCTGCCCCTGGCAAAGCTCATGGGGGCAAAGCTCTCCCTCAGGGAGCCTCCAGCCTCAACACTGGCAGTCAACTCCCCAAAGTGAGTGCAGACATGTCCTGGCCCATTCCACCTGTTGTTGATAATCAAGAGAATCTGTTTTGTAGCACTGCATGCATCAAAACAGAGTAGACACTCTGTAATAGGATTTGGAGAGAGTCCTCAACATGCAAGCAATCCAGAAGTTAAAAATATGAAGATAAGGGAAAAGTGAGGAAAATGAGGAAAAATTATTTGCCATTAGAGGCATCAGAAAAGGGAAGAGGGAAGACTTTTATAAAAAAATTTTAAAAAATCCCTCAGCCTAAATACACTTTCATTTTTTTACTAATTTCAGGATTTTGTAGTTCAATTCACTTTGCTTCAGTGATTCGCTTCATTCTTGATGGTTCACTGAGCTTGGACAATAATAGACTGCACAATGAATGTTCCTCATGTGTTGTACCAATTTCATGTGTGGGGATGATTTTGATGAAATGCACTGCTTATGAAAGGAATCAATAGTCAGTAATAGCCTTAGCTAGGACAGGTACATGGAAGAAAGAGGCTATATAGACTTTTCCAAGTATGTCTGCAGATATATCTTTATTACTTGCAGCAACTTGATTCTTCCAGTCCAAAACATGCTGGAAAGAGTGTTAGGGATCAATTTCTGATTGCTAAACTGCCAAATACAATCTAAACCTTAGAAACCATCCAGTGAACAAACCTGACCCTTGGGATCTTTAAGAGCTTGCTCAACTAGGTGATAGAACCGCACTTTTCACATTCTGTGAAACTACTAATTGAAGTTGCCCTAGTCTATGATGTTTTATTTATTTTTTTCCCCATTATTCTGAATATTTCTAATTCATCATCATGGCTAGGCTTCGTGAACGAAGATTTGGGAAAAGCTTCATCCACATTTGTTACAAGCACGCTGGTGGTTAATAAAACCAATATGAGATAGACATGTCCGATTGCAAAAGGCACAGCAGAAAGACTCCTTAGGTGGTATATTCTGCAAGACAGGGTTCTTTCTGCGTTGTCTTTTCTCTTTGAGAGTGATCCTGCGTGTGTTCTCAAAGGAAGCAGCAGCGTTATAGATGGTGTGTCTCCAGGCCTCCCAATTGGAGGCCAGAGTAGACCGGTTATGATGATCAATATGGCCAAGGCTGAGATGTTGTTTCAGGGAGTCCTTGCATCTCCTCTTTGGGGCTCCTCTCTTGCGGCAGCCGGTGGCAAGTTCACCATAAAGCAGGATCTTAGGGAGGCGGTGGTCCTTCATCCTGGAGATGTGCCCTGCCCAACGCAGCTGTGTTCTCAGCAACATGGCCTCAATACTTGTGACTGCTGCTCGTTCTAGAACAGATGTATTGGTCACATAATCTGACCAGTGAATGTTTTGGATTGTATGGAGACAGCGTTGATGGAAGCGTTCTAGGAGTCGCAGGTGGTGGCAGTAGATGACCCATGATTCAGATCCATATAAGAGAGTAGACAGCACTATGGCTCTGTAAACACTGATCTTGATACTTTTCTTCAGGTGTTTATTTTGCCAAATTCTTTTATGAAGCTTTCCGAAGGCACTGTATGCCTTTGCTAACCCGTTGTCTATCTCTCCATCAATCTTACCATGATGCTACCTAGGTAATTAAACTGTTGGACTGATTTGAGCTCTGATTGGCCAATGGTGATATGGGGATGGAAGCCTATTCAACCTAAGGTGACTGAAGACCCACACTAAGACCTCAAACCATATTTCTAATTAATATGTATGCTATGCTTGTATCTGTTTCTGTGTATTTGTATAAATATGCGTTTACATAACTTTTTGTATGGGAAAATAGTGAAGTAAGGTTGATACTTGGTAGATACACAGTCATACTAAACCATTGCATTCATATGCCTGCCTTTGAACTTGAAAAAGTATTTTGGAACAAATGTTACGTCACAACCAGAAAAGATCTATGTTATGCTATCAGTCCTCTGAGTCTACTACTGTGTCTCTAGTATCAGATTTAATAAGCTAAAAATTGTACTCTAATAAAACAGTGGTTTGGATTTGTTTGGTTTTTTTTAATTTTTAGGTTTTTAAAGCTAAAAAATATTTTTTTTTTTTAATTATTTTTCATCGTATCATATGTCTTTCATTTCACAAGGAACAGTAATGCAAAATGAGGCACTAATCTGGCATGAAGTTTCTATGTGGAATACTTTCTTGTCTTCTACATGCCAACAAAAGCCATCCCACATCTCCTTCCATGAGGCTACAAAGAATATGAAGAACAGGGTAAAAGTTGCATTGGTTTCTTGTAAACATTTTGGGCAGTGTGACTTTGATATATTATTGCATTATAGCATAGAGGGCTCTGAAATCTGGGGATCTTTTTTACCCTATAGCCACAACAGTTGTTGTTCTGTGGATCCCTTCCAGCTTGGTATATTCTGTGATTCTGTGATTCATGTTTTCTTTTTGTTTGCTTGTTTTTAACTCAGCAAACATGCACCTTTGTTCACAGAGAAGCAATGAAGCTGGTGAAAGGACTAGAGAAGTCTTATGAGGAGCAGCTGAGGCAGTTGAGGTTTTTTAATCTAGACAAGAAGGTAAAGAGGAAGATTCTGGTCCTACATTCCATCACACCTCCTCCCAGTGCTAATCTTGTGATTATCTGATTTGCACAAGTTTCTGCTGCTCATCAGTCATTTCTCAGACCTGTTTGGTTTTCTTACAACAGCAAAAAATAATATAGAAAACTAGTAGATAAGATGTATGCTTTTTTGATGAGTCATGTTAAAGGTACTAATTTTTTTTAAAAAACGTAAGATCACAACTGTAGATTTCCTCATATATAGGTTTTTGACAGATATAAACAATCATGACCTGTAGAAATGACAGTTCTGCAAATGAACAATTAGTCCAAAATTGTTTGTTATGTGTGTTGCAAATTTATCTGTATGAAAAGTAAAACATGGGGAGGGTGGTTTAAATGGTGACAGTTTTCTTCATGTGTATTTGCATCAGATTTATTTTCCATAGTTTGCTTAGTACTGGGATCTTGTTCAAATACTTTCATAATCACTCCTGTATTTATAAAATCCTCATTTTGTACTGATTTTACTGGCACGCTACAATGCTAGTAATGTAAAAGGTTCTTCCTTCAATCAGCTGCAAGATTCACATTCTTAGAAATTATTAAAATGTTCTATTAGACACCTGTCTGCTTCTGAAAATAAAATAGTGCTCATGCATATAAATGTAATGCCCAAAGGGAGATGTTTTTGTAGAAGCTCAGATCATACCACTTCTTTCACAATCTCACAATCTGTCATTGCTGCCACCAGTACTTCTGGTTTGAGTCTTTCAGAAATTAAGCTAGTTCTCCCTCTCTTCATCTCTTTCTTTGATTGTCTTTACGTATTTTTGGATTTTTTTTTTTTGTTTCTCCATTTGTAGGTTTTCAGTTTGTGTTGTTTGTTTGTTTGTTTGTTTGTTTTTTTGTTTGGTTTGGTTTTGTTTTATCTAGAGGCAAATAAAACATTTCAATATTCAACAGTATTAAACATCAATACCCCGTTTAGTTTGCAGCTGGTAGACACAGTCTGGGAATCTTTTATTACATTTGTGATGGCGTCTTCAGATTTATACCAAATCATAGAGAGAAAACCCGTTCACTCTGAAGCAAGCTGCAAGTGGTAAAAGACACTGTGCAACATGTCAAGTTAGGGAGCATTATGCATGGTTTAAACAGAGTTTCTGTTTCTAAGTCACTAGTCTGAGGTTCAAAGTTATCTATGGGCAGGCCTTTATTTATGGATATGAGGCAGTTCTAAACTCTAAACTTTGATTTCGTCTTAATCCCAGAGCAAGTCCAGGGCTACATCAGCACCTTCCCTTCACTTCACTGCATATCATGATTTCTGAAGTAAGAAAACAATGACTATGAGGTGAAAGAGAAGTTTTTGTACTTTGCTCAGTTCCTCAATCAGGATGAATAAAAAACATGATACAAGTGCACACACTACTGCCAATTTGTTTGCCTTTAAAATACTAAAATAGGTCTGCAAGAACAATCCTGATGACTGCTTGTAATTGAGAAAAAATATTTACAGAGTAGCTAAGACTAGGCACTTCTTGTAGCAAAAATGGCTTTACTTTTACCTGAAAAAGACAACCAATGAACTCTCACTCCCCACAGGTTTGATGTATCATTCTCTTTCAATCTCAAATAAAACACGTATTGAAAATAAAATGGGGGGTTTTGCATGTTTTTTTCTCCAGAGAACTGTGGAAAGGGGACAAGAAAATGACAAATAAGTTATTTGGTTCATATTCATTTAAAAATGAAGTCTTCCTTTAAATAAACAGTCCTAGAACTGCAGGATCAATATTAGGATGTGAATAATATTCTGTCAAGGCTTCAAAAAAGAAAGGTCTATACTTTGATCTTGAGGTTCCAAGGTCTAAAGGAAGTTAGTGTCCCTGACACTCATGGTCTGCAACTAAAGTCATCAGCAGTTTCACTGTTTTGCCAGGACAGTATGTGAGATTTTTCTGTCAAAATTTGGTTTGCCAATGGAAGTGACACAGAAGCTGTTAGAAGAGCAGTTTACTGATCTCCTGACACAGCTGTTATTTATTTCTTCAAGTCCTTGTAATTACAATGAGCACTGTAGTACAGACACAGTTCAATGACAAAACTGGCAGCCTTGCTGTAAAGAAAGTGGAAGATACTTTTGGAAGAAAAGAATACCAAAAACAACCTAATAGACTTCTCTGTGACCTCTGAAATAATTAATATGCATCCATGTTTTTTACCACAGAATATCTTTTCAATCACACTGGGAGGGAAAAAAGCCAATCCAATTTTCACATGTGCACAAGGCACTAGTTACTGGTTATATGGACTAACTTATGCAGAGTGTTAAGAATTTCAGGATCAAGTCCTTGAAAGTCTAGTAGGGTATGTAATATATTGGTGTTGTCACAGGGGATTTATGTACATTGATGTTTGATGATCAAAGTCTGTTCTATGGCCAGTGCTCCTGCCTCCACTTTTCAAGAGGAAAGAAAGGTCCACAGCAGTCGGGACTGTCTTTCCTGAGATACTGACATCTTCCACCTTGCCCTCTGGCAAAAGTCCATTCCTGGAGAAACTTCCAATGCATTCAGGAAGGGCTCCAAGAAAAGAAACATTTTTTCTATTCCATGTTCCCCAAAAACTCCACCCTTCAGAAGCAAAAGGTTGTTGGCAGAAAAAAGTTCTGTGAGAGGTGGAGACAGCTGAGAGACTTTGCTGCAGCCAGTGACCCAGGACGTATCCAGCAGGACAGGACACAAAGTCTTGGAGAGGCTGGGACATGGGGCCTCCTGCAAAAGCTTCTCAAGTGATCCTCATCTTTGCCTTCCTGACCCTCAAGCAGCCTCTCCAGTCTGCTCATGTGCAGTCTGCTGATGTGAGTCCGTTGTCTGGACAGGGGAAAAAAGTGATAAGTGAGAAGCCATGCACCTGATGCTGGGCTGAGGAAACATCTAGTGGCAAAGTGGAGGCACGAGGGACACTGATATCATTGTGGTGACTCAGCATCTTTACAAGGAGCTTGACTGTGGGCAGCTGGGTCACCTGGGCTCCCTCCACCTTTTTTGATGGCCTGTACATGAGAAGGTGGCAGAGAAAGAGCTCTGTGAAATCCAAGCTGCCTTTTCTCTCTCCTTCCAGCCCAAGGAGGACTTTCAAGTGACTCTGAAACACCAGGTACCACCCATCAGTGAAGCAGAGAGAAGCAGCAGTATTGAGGATGAGGCTGGACAGGTGTTGACTGGACACAGTATGGTGAAGCAGCTCTGCTAGCTCTGCCCAAGATCTGCTCACAACCATGAGGGTAACTCTTGCCAACTCAGGACTGACTCATATGACTACTCCTGGAGTATGTGCTGGAAAATTAGAATCCTTTTTGACTGTTGGGTCTTTTACTTTACTAAAAGCAGTTGTTGATATTTAGCACCGGCTGCCTGTACCAATTCCTTTTGAATCAATAGTGCATGCCTTTAACATAAACAAGGGTTATGTGTCAGTGATTCTGCTTTTGCAAAGGAAGCTAAGTATTATTTCTAATCACCACCTGTAAAAATACCATACCTCTTAAAAAGAGGCATTAGGATGTGTGTTTCCTAATACATATGACATTCTGTCTGGCAACAATTAAATTATGTAATAGATGCACAAATGAAAGGCCCTATCTGATATTTTTGTCCATGTGGCATTGTTGGTTCATGTGCCAAAGAAGTTTCTCACTAGTATTTAGGATGAGAGATCAGTTTCAGCATTTAGAGGTTGAAAGATACACAGCAAAAGCCATTGAGGAACATTTTTGCTCACTTGTTCCCCTTTTATCTGCACTCCTTATACCTCTGCTTCCATTGGGTGACTTTTTAATTTGTATGTTTAATTTTTTAATTTGTTTTTTCTCATATTATGACAATATTGCTGACTGTTGACAATGTTGTATTTTGTAAATAATCCCAGGCTGTCACTTGCTGGTCTGTGGAGGGTCCTTGCTCTTGTGGAGGGTCTTGCCTCTGGACTGTGTTGCAAAGGTTCATCCTCTTTCTCCCTGTCCCCTAACTAGAGACACCCTTTCCACTTGGACTACTGCTTTGGCTGGAGAAAACTTGCCCTTCTAAACACTACAGAAGTGGTACAAGGAGACCGGCAGAAAGAAGGTGAGACAAACTGCAGATGGCACCTGCATGGGCATAGAGCATCCAGGGAAATATCCACACATACGTATGACCAAAATCAACTTGGTAAAGCGCTGGAAAGCAGTTTGACAGAAAAAGCCCTGGGGGTCCTTGTGGACATCAAGGTGAACATGGGTCAGCAAGATGACCTTGCCACAAAACCGAGAGTGATACCCAGGGCTGCACATTGCCAGCAGCTGCAGGGAAGTGACACTTCACATCTGCTCAACATTGTTCTCAGATCTGGGCTTCCAAGTAAGAAACTGCCACAAACATATCAGGCAGAGCTCCTCAGTGTCCATCCACCATCCACTGCCCCTCACCCCCCAGCATAATTTCTGAGATTAGAAAGGGATGCTGTGTTGACCTGGTGTTGTCTCTGCAAGAGCCCCAATACCTGTAGGGATGATACTGTGCCAGGTCTCTCACTGGAGAGTCAGGTTTTTGTCAAGCAGCACTACCCAGCAATAGGACCCCCCCTTCAAAGCCTCATTCCAGCCACCTGGATAGTATCCTGAGCTTTGTCAGCATGTCTCGTGTGATGATGTTCCTGTCCTTGACAGGATGAGCCAGGTGAACTCTTGCTGTACTTTCAGGTGGGCTTTCTCTGCACCTTGTGGACTTGCTGGCACAGTTGGGCCCAGCAGCAGTCACCTGTCTCATGAAGGATGCTGACTCCTCTGCAGGGATGACCCTGGTTCCATGCAGCAATGCATGTCCACCCTGGCATCACCCAAGTCTCTTCTCTGACAGTATGTATGGGTGACCCAGGGCCAATGTGACAAGGAAGAGAAGCCTACTCCTCTTCAGGGATGCCTTGGTCGTCCCCAAGCCCAAGTAAGACCTTCAGACCCAAACTGCCTTTCCTACCAAGCACTAGCCCTCACACCAGGGCAGGGACACCCAAGGGAGTAGCCTGAGGCCACTGGACTCCTGGTTCTGGATACGCTCATGTCCACATTCATTACAGATAAACAGTAGAGGGGAGCCACTCTGCTAGTAATGGGCAGAGTGTGCCCCTGTGGTAGTGCCCATGGCTAGTGGCTGCCACTGCAGCCTGGGCTCCTCCCTTCCTGGAGTTCTGTGCAGGGGACAAAACTCTGCTTGGCAAAACGCCCTGGGAGAGCCCAAGGAGGCCAGTTTGAGGTCAGTGCCTGCTGCTCCTCTCTGCAACTGTGACAGCACTGCTGGACACAGTTCTGCTTGACCTTGGACCATCTATAGGTACTAAGCAGCAGGAAGGGAATGGTTGGGGATGCAGAGAAAGCGGAGGAAGACAGTAAGCACACCGACTCACTTTTCCTTGTCTGACTCTGTAGTTCTTGCATTGTCTCTTTCAAGTGAGTATTGGTGCCACGTCCCACAGCAGGGACAGGCAGTGCCTCTGTCCTTCCCCACAAGGCTTTGTCCTGCCTCTGTGACTGTCCCTTTGTCGCAGGTGGAGTGGAATCATAGAGTCATGGAATCAACCGGCTTGGAAGAGATCTCCAAGATCATTAAGTCCAACCCTTGATCCACTACCACCACAGTTACTAGACCATGGCATTAAGTGACACATCCAGTCTCATCTTAAAAACCTCCAGGGACGGTGAATCCATCACTTGCCTGGGCAGCCCATTCCAATGCCTGATTACCCTCTCTGTAAAGAATTTCTTCCTAATATCTAACCTAAACCTCCCCTGGCACAACTTAAGACCATGCCCTCTTGTCTCAATGATAGCTGCCTGGGAAAAGAGACCGACCCCCACCTGGCTACAACCTCCTTTCAGGTAGTTGTAGAGAGTGATGAGGTCTACCCTGAGCCTCCTCTTCTCCAGGCTAAACAACCCCAGCTCCCTCAGCCTCTCCTCATAGGACTTGTGTTCGAGTCCCTTCACCAGCCTTGTTGCTCTTCTCTGGACCTGTTCCAACACCTCAATATCCTTCCCGAACTGAGGGAACCAGAACTGGACACAGTACTCCAGGTGTGGCCTCACCAACGCTGAGTACAGGGGAAGAATCACTTCCCTGGACCTCCTGGCCACACCGTTCCTGATCCAGGCCAGGATGCCATTGGCCTTCTTGGCCACCTGGGCACACTGATGGATCATGTTCAGTTCCTATCAACCCAAACTCCCAGGTCCTTTTCTGCCTGACTGCTCTTTGGTCACTCTGTGCCCAGCCTGTAGCGCTGCATGGGGTTGTTGCATGGGAAGCTTCAAAGTTTATTAGAGCAGCCTTCCAGTCCTGTTGAGTCACAAGGTACAGAAAGGACCCCCTTGCTCTCTAAACTCCTCAGACAGGAGCCTTGGTGGGGCTGAATCCAATCTTAGCCCCAGACTTTGTCAACAGTTTAAGTCTAAGGAATTACAGAGGTGTGATTGAACCTTTGTACAACTCTGTTCTACAGGATTAAGGATGGCAAACCAGATATATTTATATAAAAATGAATGATTTATTATGATAAATTATTAGAGAAAGACATCTTAGAGTTATTTGCTGCACAGTATAGAAGCTAAAACTTAGTATAGTATAGTACTACATCAAGTATAGTACTATACCAAAGCAACTATATTAAAGCTAGCAAAAAAACCCCAAACAATTATTAAGCAGAGATTGATGTTACCCATATCAATGACTGTGGGCAAATCTATTTCTCTCAGCTTCGAGAAGTAACCTTGAGGGTTGTCCCTACCCAAAGGAGGAATCTCCACACACACTCCAACACAGGATATTTTAGCAGAACCAGCCATTTGAAACTGAGACTGGACTTTTATACTGTTTGACTGTCAATCGAATGTCTCCAGGTCAGCTGTGTCAGCTTAGTTTTTTTAGATAAGGATACTTTACCATGTCTGCCTCACATTCACCTTACTATCAGGAAGTTTAACTTTAGGGTTGATGAGTTAGACTGGTTTTAGCATAATTCAACACAAAAGCACCTTCTCTCAGATCATCACTGATAGTTCTGCAAAATAGGGTACTGTTTAAATTGTGTTACTGCGTTCCAGGCAGAGCATCCTGCTACACCCTTCAGGGCAAGGCTGTGCAGGTGTCCATTTCTGGCCCCATGTCGCTAAAGGAAAAGGACTCAGCCTGTTTCTCCTTTCTTTCTGCAAGCAGTGAAGAAGCTGCAGATTAGCATACTCTATGGGTAAGCCCTGCCTGGTAGTTCAGTCTGGAGAAGACAATTCTGTTTCTTTTTTATGAAGTATCATATTTGAATGGTTTCTGGAATTAACCGGTGAATAGAGTAACTATTTTTTATTTATTCGTTACTTCAGAATGAAATGCTGAAATTTGTTTTCCTTTTTTTTTTTTTTCTATCAGATCATGGAACAGTTGAAGTTTCTATCAAATGCTGATATATCTCTCAGATGAAAATTCATGGAAAACTTTTATCCTTCTGGGTGTTGAAATGTGTTTGCTTTAGTGTCTGAAAGTGAGGACTGATGACTCTTCCCCTTACAAAGCAGTTTTTACCTCAGAGAGCAATGGCCCAGGGGAAATAATAAATTTCCTCTTTTTTCCTTACCTATACTGTGGGCAGAAGACTGGAGTGTGGGCACAGCCTGGGCTGACCTAAGCAAAATGGGAAAGGAACATAATTTACGATGAGTCAAGAAAATTTTTGCTTCCTGATAAAGGCTCTTGACCAGAACTCCATTATGTCTTCCTGGGGCATGATTCTTCCTGAAAACTACTTAAATGAGAATGACACAAACGTATGGTCCATTCTTTGCATTCTTTCCAAAGCCAGCACACCTTTAAGTTTAACAGAAAAAGAGCTGAAGACTTTGCAAGTCAGACTCCTATTTGGAACAGAAATGACATAAAGTCACATATTCTTCTACAGATTTGTTTGCCAACTGTGCACAAGTCCTCAGTACTTCTGTACAGGGGGTAAGAAACAAGGGGTGAAATCTCGTTTCAGTGCAACTCGACCAAATCTTTTAAGCTATGGATGTGAGCAGCCAGAAAGGTGACTTGAATACAAAGGAATAGTTACAGAACAGAAGAAAATGTCTGCTGAAATACTGCCAGCCTGGAAACTAGGCATGTGAACCAGGACTATCCTTGAAAACTGGCATCTTTGAAGTACAACTGGGCACCTAGAAACCAGAGACATACTAGGATAACATTGTAAGTGTAAAAAGAAGGAATTATAAGGGCAATTTATCCTCTGAAAAAGTAGGGGGAAAAATAGTCAGAGAAAAGGGGAAAACATCCTAAGAAAGTAAGAGTCCATAACTACTGGTAACTGCAAGAGCAGGAAAACATCCTGGAAACGTAAATATTGTTCTGAGAGAATAGAAAACATTATAATCTATTGGCTATCTGAGGTAAAAAATAGAAAATAACAGCATGTATTAGCTGTTGAAGTCATGATGTTCAATGCCTTCTTATGTCTCTGTGATATAAAAATGACCTAATTTTTGCCCCAAATGGGCTTTTGCTGCTTGAGAACTTTCCATGCTACATATACTGTCAAAAAAGTGAAGAAATTTATAAGGGAAGTTCCTCTGTGTAGGTGTGTATCATAGAACCCTGTTAATCCAGGGTTGAGTCTCACTGCACCCACAGGCTGGGTAACTCCAGTCAGGTCATGAAAGCTGCTGTATCCAAAACCAAGCATTTCCACATTCCTGGCTAAGGCAGCTGGCCATACCAGTCTAAGGAGAAAGATGGTGGAGCAGGGGCAGTATGATATTAGACAAAACCTCTGATAATTTAGACACGATCTTTTTCCTTTGTGCACCTTGAAATTTATGAGAGCTGAGAGCAGTGGCTGTTGCTGTCCATAGGAGTAGCCATACCTCACACGTTACAATGTCTCATGATTGCGGTTGTACTAAACGTTCAAGGCTTTGGACTAACGAGCTCAGCATAGTCCATTTTCTGTTTTCGTCTGCTCAAAGAATTATACTATTTTATAAATCTCAGCACTAATATAAGTGATAAATGTTAAAAATTAAAAGTTCAGTATAAAATGAGATTTTCTTGGGAGACACTACACTTTGAATTACTATAATAATTTGAATTTTACACCTTCCAGTTACTTCTAAAACTCACTTGAATTATTCTCAACATATTTCCTATCAATCTTATTATGAAGTCATGGGAACAGATTAATTTCTGCAAATCCAAATGCTTTTCACCTCTCTTTAATATTGAATAGCATTTGATTATCTAAGGCTAGATCTGCACTTGTAAATTAAGAGGCCATGTTCTTCATCTGTAAGACTAAATGACATGAAAAAGCTCAGTCCAGAACAGTTTAGGAAAAATATTTCCTCTCCTACAAACAAATATCCATACTACTGGATGAAAACTCTACCTATATCAGTCATTGTGAATGAAAACAGTATTTGGAATAAGATAAAACTAGAAAAAAAATTTGTTTAATCCACACAGGGTTGTTTTCTTGACTACTTCAACTGTATATGTACACACATGTTGTAGAGGTTGCACCCTGGTCATACTTAAAAACTAAATTTACATGTTTACAGTATTTTAATGGCATCTGTGAGTGGACATTTACATAATTTGGATGTACCAGGGGAATGTCACCATTTAGGTCAGGCTTATGAAACACTTGTTCTGTAAAACCTGGCCAGAAAAAAACATACTATGAGACCACATATATATATGACCATACTAAGTCTGAAGATTCTCTGCCTGAAATCCCACCCTACCCTGAAATTCAAGCTAATTAGTCAAATTGGTTTAGTAATCAGCAATCTCTCCTGCTTATACTTGTGTTTTGGATGGTAAAATATATTGAAAGAGGACTGTATTTGTTTTGTTCTTTAAAGTGTTAATTTTAGGTCAATGAAAAGACTTTAAATGAACAGATTTTTAGAGAAAATATACTGCCATTCGCATTGTTCATGCTTTGTAATAATCAAGCAAAAGATCAAAAAGACAATCCAATCCAGTGGATGCTCAAACAAATAACAGACCATTCATCTTGTTACTATGAGAGTCCTTACATGAAATAAAAATTAATCCATATTTATCAGATTGATAGGAAATTGTTTAGGATATTCAGATATATTCTTATATTCCTATAATTGATATAAATACTCCCTACTTTTGCTGTTACCTTTTCTTTTAAATGTTAAACCTAGGCTGGGTGGTCAAGCCATTCAAGTATTTTTGCTTATTTTTGATAACACTTCTCCTTATTCTACTTTATAGCTCAGTAACTATCTCTAATATTCAAATTTACATAATGCATTAGAAATAAAATGCATGCACATTTTTTTTTGAAGTTGATTTTTATACTAAAAAAGCTCTTCTGTCAGCAGGAAAGATGTTTTATTTAAGCTTTCATGTCTCCTGAGTGTGCTTCTCAAAAGAGAAGAATGGCTTATTTATTATTTGAAAGACGAAGGTGGTATTAGAAGACTATTACTCTTTCCTTCAGGTTCTATATGGCAATAATGTCTTTGATGTTTCTCTGTGTACTTTCAGTATCTTTGATACTTTGGGGAATATCTTCCTAGCTGCATGCAAAGTATTATGTTATATACAGAGAAAGGTAATCTGATTTGCCTCTAGAAATCTTTTCCTCTAGTAATCTTTACCTTTATGCTTCTAGGTGTAAATTATTTTGATGGAGTTAACTGCCCATCATTTAAATGAAATATTTTGGTGTGAAATTTTTGTTTCACAAACTCTATTACTGCACAAATTGTTTAGCCTATTCAATTAAGTTATCACAGCATGCCATGCAAAGTAAATCTATTCAAAATAAAAAGCTAAATCCCCTTTCAAACAGAGATTTCAGATTCTAACTCAATAATGTAGGCAATTGTGCATCATTAAATGGATGACTGAATAACTACATATTTAAAACAAACTTAAAATCAGAATGTGATATTCGTAACTAGAGATTTTGTAGGAGATCATTTAACAATTTAGACTAATAGAGTAGCAAAAGTGAATGCCTTGTCTTCAAAGAAGTCTAAAGAAGGATTATTAATGGGGAAAGAAAGAAAGAAAGAAAATAAAAACTGACATGTAATGAAAGAAAAATGTTTATAGTTTTCACAACTAAGAATGAGCTATGCCTAATAAATATACTCGGGTAATTATAAAAAAACAAAGAGAAAAATATCAGATGATACTTTAGAGATACCAGGTAATATCATTTTAGGTACATATTATGTTATTATATTATTTATATTATATATATTTTATATATGTGATATACTAGAGAAAAATATCTAAATAAAGAAACTTTTACATTCTAGCAAATATATTGTATAAGTTATTACATATTTTCCTGTGATTGCTGTGATGCAATGTGTTTTAGTAAGAGGAAAAGATTGCATGAAAATTCTGCAGTGAAAGATTATTTAAAGCTTTAAAAATTCATCTTTATTTTTTCTACTGAAATGCTGGAAAATAAACCACAGAAGTAATTACATCCTCCTGAAAAGCAGTGCAAAGGAAGATAACTCAGGTATCCCCAGAAATGTCAAGAAAGAATTCAAAAAAGTTTATTTAGAAGGCCAGAACACAAAAAACCTAACAGTGTAGTTTCTGCACTGGGCCTCAGGGAGGAAAAGGCAAATTCCTGCCTCTCAGGGCCCCTTTTATCCTCTCTGTTTCTCCTCCACCTTCCCTCTGCGCATGCCTGTTAGGGCTATCCCTCTCCTCTCACACATCAGAGAGGCTGAGAACTTCTCTTGCTATGTGGGGTAGGGGAGTGAAAGGAGAAAGCATTGAAACTGCCTTTGAGAAAGAGTTACCATTTAGGCAGAAATCCTTCCTGGAGAAAACCGAGTCCCTGAGTTTCCGTTAAAATTTTTCCAAGATTGTATCTATCCCTACAGCAGGGCATGCTGAGTCACTCAAGACTATAAATAAATACTTCATATGTCATGGTAGATTTTTTTAAATAAGAAGTATTAGTTTGTGCACGACTATTCATGGGGTATAGTGTATGCTGCCACAACCTGCAACTGAAATTTGCTGTGAAAAAAGAGTTAGCAGGCACAGAGGCACAATAGCACCAGGAGCAGAAACAAAAACAGTCCTGTGTTGACAAAAGAGTGGATAGCTAACTCACTTGTATCTTTCACTGTGGAAAACATGTTAGAAAATACCTCTTCGTAACAGCAGTTAGGGTGAATTCTTTCCATGAATTTTAAAAGAAATTATTTTCTTATGTGGAGCTCATCTCTAGTATGAAAATGGCCTCTTCCAAATTTCAAGAATAAACTGATGTTATTATTCACAGCAGTAACTGTTCTTCAGACTGCTCAGTGAATTCCAGCAGCATACTTCCCAAACTGCTCTGAAATAATCTTACCTATCCTCTATTTCAATCTTAGCCAAGTCTGTGCTCCAATTGAATTGGATATATTTCTCCTCCTGTCATGAAGAAAACTGTTGATTGCCACATCCACAAAAATTGCAAACACAGTTGGTCTTTGGGGCTTATTCTGTAATTTTCCAACTGTCTCTATATGAATAGCTGAATTGGCAAAGATTTTATTAAAAAAAACCCAACCAAACAACAACAACAAAAACAAGCAAACAAACAAAAAACCAAATCAAACAAAAAAAAAAAAAAAACACCAAAACCAAACCAAACCAACCAACCAAAAAAAAAACCACCAAAACCAAACCAAACCAACCAAACAAAAACAAAAAAAACCAAACAAACAAAAAATCAAACCCCAAAACTTCCTCCCCCCTAACATTTTTCTGTTCTGACATATGTGAAGAAAAATGTTTATCTTTGGTTGAAGTTAGTCATCTTGCCTTCAGTGATTCATACATTCTACTTTCCAAAGTAGCAGGAAACCTGATGTTTGATTTTCCATGGTTTCCTTTAGCCTTTCAAATTTGCCTGACACTGCTTGACACTATCTGGTTGGGCAATAATTTGTCTAGTCGCTGAGAATTTTTGATGTCTTACTACTTTTAAATGTCTTCCATTAAAAAATTAAAATCTCTCTCATTGGCATTAAAATATTATAGTTTGCTCTCAATTTATCTGGGTTTGGTTAGAATCCAACCTACAACTATGCAAACTTCATACTTACCAATAACATAAGAGACTAAGCAACTTACCAACTTGAAAGTGGAAATCTGAGAAGGTCTTTTTTTTTTCTTTATACGAACATTTCAACAGGATGGACATATAAATTGTTGATGTAAATAATATGAGAGCACAGAGACACTTCTGGTGTTTAATACTCAAAGATGAGTACTTTGTGAAGCTCTCAAGTACTACAGCTAAGGGTGCGCAATCCTGTGATTTACAGAATCACAGAATCACAGAATATGCTGAGTTGGAAGGGACCCATAAGGATCATCAAGTCCAATGCCTAGCCCTGCATGAGACCATCCCCAAGAGTCACACCATGTGCCCGAGAGTATTGTCCAAACACTTCTTGACTCTGTAAGGCTTAGTGCTGTGACCACTTTCCTGGGGAGCCTGTTCCAGTACCCAACCACCTTCTGGGTGAAGAACATTTTTCTAATATCTGAACTAAAGCTTCCTCAGACACAACTTCAGGTCATTCCCTTGCGTCCTGTCACTGGTCACCACAGAGAAGTGAACAGTGCCTGCCCCTCCTCTTCCCCTCATGAGGAAGCTGTAGACTGCTGAGGTCTCCCCTCAGTCTCCTCCAGGCTAAATAGACCAAGTGACCTCAGCCACTCCTCATTCAGCTTCCCCTCAAGGTCCTTCACCATCTTTGTGGCCCTCCTCTGAACACACTCTAATAGCTTAATATCTTTCCTATATTGTGGTGCCCAAAACTGCACACAATAGTCCAGGTGAGGCTACACCAGTGCAGAACAGAGCAGGACAATCCCCTCCGTTGACTGACTGATGATGTTTTGCCTGATGCCCCCCAGGACACGGTTGGCCCTCCTGGCTACCAGGACACTGCTGACTCATATTCAACTTGTCATAAAAGGAAATCAGGTTTGATAAGCCATGAAGCCATGCTGGCTGTGACCAATGACTGTGTTGTCTTTCAGGTGTTCTTAGTACGCTATTTTTTAATACAGGATTGACACACAAAACTCAAAAAGCAACAGGTTTCATGCTACTCCCATGATCAGCTCCTATTATTAGCTGGTTCTCAAGTAATCCCCAAACCCATTCTTCTTAGCAGTAGCACTTGCTCTAGTATCTTCTGGACCTGACTCCCCTGTCAATCCACATTCCTAGCTGCTAGGTTAATTGGGTTTGTCATCACCTATCTGATAGGTGCTTCTCTCAGTAGAGTAGAAGGGGAAGAATCACCTCCATTGACCTGATTGTCAGACTTTTGATGCAGCACAGGATACAATCGGCTTTTTGAGCTGTAAGCACACATTGCCAGGTCATATTCAATTTTTCATCCACCAAAACCCTCAAGTCCTTCTCCCCAAGGTCTGCTCTCAATCCACTAATAACCCATCTTGATCTCCTAATGGATTATTTTGCACTTAAAAAAGCTGACAAAATTATGTACATTTCAACATTAAAGAGGACACCCTTAGCCTTTGATTAGCTATAACGTGCTCACAGTTTCTTTTGGGTACTCCAAATTATTCATGCTCAAATAAAGTTAGAAAGCATTCTGGATATTTGGATTTGTTTCACCTATCTTTTACAGTCCAACTGTTAGGTGTCTGCTCTAGTCATACAGGCTTGTTTTCTAATAATTAGAAAGAAAACTATTTGTGCAAGATATTTCCCTGCATCTTAGAAAATTTTTCTTAGACTTGAATACATTAGAAGTTTTTTTGAAAGTCCAATTTTCCTTCCTGGTTTTAAAGAAGACCTAAGTAGATTATTCCAAAGGCTAACTGTCAGATTGGTAAAACTGATACAATATCTCCATTCAATATTTTCAATTTTTGTTAATGAATTTCCAGTAGTTGTTTGATGGTTCAACAGTTATCTCATGATCTCTGTTTTGAAGATGGTTGTTTGATCAATATTTACTCCAATTTCTGTGTAATTAGTCAAATCAGGAAATTGCATTTTTAAAAAAGAAAATCTTATCATAGTTTCAAGTTATGTCTTTAAAAATTGAGATTTTCTTTAAACACCAGATAGCAAAATAATCACTTTTCTTTGCTTTTCATTAGGTTGAAGGTATCATACAAAGTGGATTACATTAACATGAACCAGTTCAGTATCTCCAGATGCAAAATGATTGTTTGTCAATATCTTTTTCATTGTCAAGAAATGAAGTCAAGAATATAGTAACATCATAGGATATAGTGACATAGCTATGTCAGGTCTTGTCTTCTCTAAAACCCTGTTTAAATACCTTCAAAATACAGTCCTTCATGAGCAAGTTATAACATCAGGACAGCTTTGAGTTTATTTTATGTTGTTTTGTTCATTGTCCTACTACTCTAGCAGAACACTGTTCTCCTGAGCAAATAATATAACCAAACTTTTGGGCTCTAGATTTTGCAACATATATAAGGGACTAGAAGCTTCAAACCAAATCTCATTTTTATAATGATAACGGTAATAAAATCTAATTTAGTCCTTGCATTTAAAATTACATGTAGAAGTATTTAATAAGTGTGTGAAAAGTTAGTATTTGTTAATATATTTTAGTTAAGTATTTTTAACAAGCTCTACTTTTCTTCCTAGTAAAGTTACAGGTTAGCATGACATAAAACAAACGTAAACCTGGAAGTATTTACAGATGCTAACTGTTTCTATGGAGACACCTGAGGAAAAATAGGTTCTATTAATTCAGTAATTAGGGGTAAGAAGCCATAAATTTCTCAGAAGTCACACCAATCCCTGCCACTTGTTACTAGTGCTCCTCAAATAGGTGGCTGTTCTGTAGTATGGTAAATAGGTCAGGAATTCCCAAATCTTCATTTGCAAAGCCTAGCCATGATGAGGTCAGGAATTCCAATAAGCCTGTATCTAAGAAACACCCTCGATATTTTCAGACAAAATGCTGTATTGTTGTAGTTCCAGAAGTATTTTCAAATTCTATTCTTTGTTTTACAAGTAATTATAAAAATTAAAATATAAAATTGAACAAACCCCCAAATGATATACGAGAAAATACAATTTGGTTTCCTAAAGATGGCAGATCTTGGCTCAAAAAGGTTGTAAGAGTTTGCCAGAACAAACTGTGTTAAGTGTGTTGTTTGTTTTTTTTTCCTCTTGGGCTATAAACAAAATTGGTATCAAAGTCCATGTTTTTTGTCTTCCTTGCCCTTTCTATCCTTGAGAGAGTTTGCCTGTGCTGTTCTTAAAATATTAAGATCTGTTTTTAATGTGTTAGATCAGACAGAGTCATTTCCACTGACTATTTTTCCATTTATTTCCAAATGAACATTTTACACCTTCTATAAGTGCATCTGAAAAGACAATTATGTTCTGTACTAGAGACAGTGAAATAAAAGCAAATGTGAAAAGGAAAAAAAAGGATCAAAATAAATATTGAAATTCCAATTACTTCCATAATATCTTTTGTTTCTCGTAAGTTAAAAAAAAAAAAAATTGAAAAATTTAATTAAAGTTTACGACTGAGGTTAAAACAGTTGATAATAAACCACATATAATTCCAAGTAGCTTCAGGCAGCTGGAGGTTAAGTGGCAGAAGTTACTGTATGTGAGTTGAGTTTGCACCTCTATATTTAGCCAACTTGCAACTGAGTCACTTGCAAAAAGAGTTGAAGTGTTTAGAATATGTTTCAGCTGACTAGACAGAACAAAGTAATTTCTTTTGTCAGCACACATAAACAAGTCTAGTGCCATTTGGGAAGTTTTAGAGTGCTCTGTCTTTCTTTCATTTGCCGGTCCAGAAGGGCCTAAATATCTTATAAGTTGTTTGTTGTCTCTGTCAATGCCATCAAAATGTTTGAGAAACCTTAGGGTGTTTCAGATCACTGCAGGTGTTTGTATAGAGTTGGTGAAAATTACAATACCATTTTATGCCCAAACAAAATGCTTACTAACATAATATCTGTCACAGATATGCACAAGCCATGTACAGTGATCACGGTATTTATTTCATAATTCCATTTACTCCATGTAGCTTGTCTTTTTTTTTTTTTTCTCCTAGCTTTGACCACTTTGGTCACAGTTTTGTATCATCCTTTTGTTTTTAATTGAAATTTTTAATTTCCTGTTTGTTATTAGGAAGATAGTGATTCAACACAGTATTCATCACTCCTAGTTTTTAATGTCGTGAACATTCTATTTCTTGCATTATGGTGTTGTTTAGGATTTCATGCTGCTAATTCAATAAAAGTTTTAAGAATGGATTCAGGAAAGCATCTCACATTTTGACTTAAATAATAGGTGTTCAATGCAATGGGACTTGTAATTTCCTTGTTCATCTTTGCTATATATCTCAAAAAAGTTCTGTAACAAACTGATATTTTCTATTGTTAAATGAGGTCTTATTATTATTATTATCATTAGTGCCTGAATTGGATATTGCCCGACTATGGGAGAAACTCTTAAGGCCATACAGCAGGTGAAAATCAGTAAGGCAGCTGGGGTTGAAGGAATTCCACCTGAAGTCTGGAAGTGTGAGTGCCAAGCACTCCATGCTAAATTTCATGAGTTTGTGGTGCACTGTTGGGAACTAGGTGAACTACCATCAGACATTCGTGATGCAGTCATCATCACTTTGTACAAGAAGAAGGGAGATAAATCAGACTGTTCAAATTACCAAGGTATTACTCTGCTCTCCATTGCTGGCAAAATCCTGGCAAGAATACTCTCGAACAGACTAATACCCGCTATAGCAGAAGGAATTCTACCTGAAAGCCAGTGTGGTTTCAGAGCCAACAGGAGTACCACAGACATGGTATTTGTTCTCAGACAACTGCAAGAGAAGTGTAGGAACAGAACAAAGGTCTCTATGTAACCTTTGTTGATCTCACCAAGGCTTTCGATACTGTGAGCAGAAAAGGTCTATGGCAGATTTTGGAACGTTTAGGTTGTCCCCCCAAGTTCCTTAAAATGATCATCTTACTTCACGAGGATCAGTGCGGCCAAGTCAGATATGGCAATGCACTTTCTGAGCCCTTTCTAATAACCAGTGGTGTGAAATAAGGCTGTATTCTTGCACCAACCCTATTCACAATCATGATTTCAGCATGATGCTCCAAAGGGCCACAGCAGACCTAGATGAAGAAGATCATGTCTACATGCGATATCGTACCGATAGAAGCCTATTCAACCTAAGGCGACTGAAGGCCCATATTAAAACCTTAAATCACCTTGTCCACGAACTGCTTATGCTGATGATGCCACCCTTGTTGCCCAAACAGAAGCAGCTCTGCAGCATTTAACATCCTGCTTTGCCGAGCTTTTTGGGCTGGAAGTCAGCTTGAAGAAGACAGAAGTTTTCTATCAACCTGCACCTCAGGAAGTCTTCCATCATCCCCATATCACCATTGGCCAATAAGAGCTCAAATCAGTCTAGCAGTTTAATTACCTGGGTAGCCTCATCTCCTCGGATGGTAAGACTGATGGAGAGATAGACAACCGGTTAGCAAAGGCATATAGTGCCTTCGGAAAACTCCATAAAAGAGTTTGGTGAAATAAACACCTGAAGAAAAGTACCAAGATCAGTGTTTACAGAGCCATAGTGCTGTCTACTCTCTTATATGGGTCTGAATCATGGGTCATTTACCTCCACCACCTGCATCTCCTAGAACGCTTCCATCAACGCTCCCTCCATACAATCCTAAATATCCACTGGTCGGATTACGTGACTAATACGTCTGTTCTAGAACAGGCAGCAGTTATGAGTGTTGAGGCCATGTTGCTGAGAACACAGCTGCATTGGGCAGGACACGTCTCCAGGATGAAGGACCACCACCTCCCGAAGATTGTGCTCTGTGGTGAACTTACCACTGGCTGCCGCAAGAGAGGAGCCCTGAAGAGGAGATACAAGGACTCCCTGAAACAACATCTCAGCCTTGGCCATATTGATCATCATAACTGGTCTACTCTGGCCTCCAGTCGGGAGGCCTGGAGACACACCATCTATAACGCTGCTGCTTCTTTTGAGAACGCACACAGGATCACTCCCGAGGAGAAAAGACAGCGCAGAAAGAATCATGTCTTGTCGATACCACCTAAGGAGTCTTTCTGCTGTGCCTTTTGCAACCCGACTTGTCTATCTCACATTGGCCTCTTTAGCCACCAGTGTGCTTGTAGCAAATGTGGGTAGAGCCCTCCCCAAATCTTCGTTCGCGAAGACTGGCCATGATGATTATTAGTGCCATTACACATTCATGTGAGTTTCAAGGTACAGTTCCAAACTGACAGAAAATTCTCAGTTACTTTAACTACTTTCCTTTACATGTAAGGTAATATGTGAATTATGAATGTGAATCCTCTTGTCAATGAAGTAAGTACCTGATGGCAAAGTTACATCTCTTTCAATGTCCAGCCTTTTCTGTGTGAAGCTATCAGGGACTTGCCTGATTGATAAAAGTCTCTCTGAATGAAAGTCACTCCAAGGTCAAAGGCTGATTCTCCCAGCATCCCAGAAGAGACAATTATGAGGTCTCTGCCCATCTTTCTCAGAAAGAACTTCAGACCAGTCACACACAAGTTATAGCAAGATAACCACAACTAGGGACTCACATCTGTATTCCTGAAATAATCTTTTTATCTATCATTATTCAAAAAAAGCTGCTAGAACTTTTACAGCCTCCCCATACTAGTGCAGCAGGTTAAAGCAGGAATGGAGGAGACATACAGTTACAAGTAGCATGCTTGAAGATGGTTCCCACAACACCATTCTAAACACCTTACCAATAAAGAGGACATAGATCAGACTTTCTGTAGCCTAGAGCCATAGTACCATTCCCATATAGTTTCCTATTAATTTTCTTATTGCTTCCAAAAGCAACAAAGTGTTTACATTATTTATAATGATAATGTGCACTGAAAATTGAAACACAATACTGTATTCTCAAGTTTATCTGTTACAAATACTTTAAGTAATTAATGTTGAATTAATGTTACAAATCTGTATGACATCTTCACTAATTCCAAAAGAATTCCTTTGGATTAATTATAATACAGTAAATATAAAAATAATTAATAATGATTAGGCTAATATTTTAAAGTGACATCCTCACTTAAATAACAACCAATTTTCACATATTTTTAGCAAGCTTCTATGGTAGGCCTTTATAGTAAGTTACAAATCATCATTATTTCTTTTCATATTCATGTGCTAATATTAATCAGGGTAGCTACTTATGCATATTTGCAGATAGTAGTGCAATAGTGGATCTTCTAGACCTACAAAGTAATTGAGTGTCAAGTATTATTACAGTAGGTATTGGGAGTTTTCACTGATGTTCATGCTTTGCTTTTTATTTATTTTTAAATCTTTTTCTCTGCTGTATTCTGATTTTGGATTTGAAAGAAAAGGCACAAAATATCAAATTATCGTCTTCAGGAGAAAATTTAGATATGTTTTAAAACCTAACAAATTAAAAGAAAAACAGCTGTCAGAGAATAGAGTGATTTAAAGAGCTCAGTCTGAAATATCCTGAGGATAATCCTAGGAACAGAGAAAGTGTTTAAAGCTGGTTACCCAAACCCAAAGGACACCTTGAATATCTGCATAGTGGAAAGTAGTCAAGCATACTCCCTAGCAATATTATAAGTTTTGCTTTATGACAGCTAATGCTCTCCAGACACTTCCTAGGAACAGGCTGAGGGAGAGCCATGGATGAACCATATTGTTCCCAAGTTACAGTACAGTAGTAATTCTATTTAAGGGGAGAGAAGAGTTTAACTGTAGGTGTCAATTAGAAAGAATTGTTCTGTCACTTGTCTTCAAGAGCAAAGAAAATGTTCTACTGTATTTTATTTTCTAGTATGGATTTAGCCATTACAAATAGCTGAAAATTCTTAAAATAATGAACAGTATTTATTTAGTCCATTCATCCATTCTCATGCCTGGAGCGTATTTTAGGATATGTCATGTTGATATTATGTAAGTTCCTAAAGATATTTGGAATTCTGTTGTTCAATTACATTAGTGAAATAAGTTATAAAACATCTTATCAAACCCACAATTTCAGGTATTTTTCATTGTAAATACAAATATGTTTCTTTTGCCAGAGTTAAATTATTTACAGAACATGTTAGACACAATATTTGAGCCATTCAAAATCCAGATAAAATGTGAAGGTAAAAGTTCTAATTTCAGATTTTTTGACTCTCCTAACTATTAAAAAGGGGCATTAAATTAAATGGTAAATAAAGTACAAATTTTTATGTTAATAGAAAAATAACTCCACTACTTTTATTATTGCTGTTTAAAGAAAGAGAAAAGGAAAATTTCAATTTTTGAACTAAAGTCAGTATCTCAAAAGATGTGGAAGTAAAAGAGTAGCAGCAGTCATGCAACAAATCAGAGTATCATCAATTTAGCAATAATCAATCACTCCATGGATCATGAGATTTGCTTATCTCAGACTCATTAAGTCAGCAGCAAAACCTGCCAAGCCCACCTGGCTTTCTGGCCTCCAAGAGCAATTAGAGATCTTGAGAAAATTAAGTCATTGAAAGCAATTAATGAAACTACAATGTAGGTTTGTTGTTTTTTTTTTTTCATGAAGCGCACTGTTAATTCCACTTATGTATCTGATACATCACAACAACAATTTTTTCCTCTCCCTGTGATTTTTCATTTTGACATGGGCAAAAAACCTTTGATTCTCACGGCACCTGCTCTGAAATCTGTGGTCTATCTCTTGTGACACGTCACTCCCAAATCTCCTGTGGTACTTGGTTCTCTGAGGACAATTTCAGAGATGGGATAGTACGCTTGCATGGTAACTTCACTGTGACACATGTCTATATGATCCATTGAAAATAAAGCATCCAATGCCATTTCCCTTTGCCAAAAAAAAAAACAACACACATAAATGGAAAAAAATCAAGAACAGTAACAGGACAGTAAAAAGATTTCAGCACGAAAGATTTCAGTGACACTTATGTTTTCTTCAGCAGTATCACTCTTATATTTTTTAAATGTTTGCCTAAGTCATCTTTTTGCTATAATTTCTAAATAAAATGTTCGAAGCATGGCAAGTAATTAGAGTTTATTTTTAATTTTGTCTGCGTTGGAACTGCAGTATAAAATTTTACAAAACTTAGTGAAAATCATGACAATTCCAAGAGAAAACATTTAAATGAAAGAATTCCTGCTCATCTATAATACAGCTAACCACTATTCATTTTCATGTTTTGTTCATATGAGAACTAAAATTAACTTGCAACAGTTGAAAAAGAGGAAACAGAATAAAAACACTTTAAATACCTGTTCTAAATCTCTGTTAAAGGAGACAGAAGAGGTAGAAAACGCACAGGAAAGATTAAGATAATTTATGTATAAAAGAATAAAAGACACCAAGAAGATTAAATTTAGTCTTTTCTGGCAGTTTCATAGCAACAAGTGAGAGATGGAAAGGGCCTATTAGATTATTCATTTCATCTCTCTGTCAAGGCAGGATTTTCTCCAACTATATTTTTTCCCGTTCTTTGTGCTGTCTAGTATTGAAAATGCTAAGTGATGAATCTTCTACCACTACCCTTAGGAGACTATTCCAAATCCTATTACACCTCTCTGTCAGGATATCTACAGATATTTAGTCTAAACTTTCCATTTTTTAATCTTACCGCTTTACTTCCAGGATAGCCTGTTTTTCATATAAAATAATTTCTTTTTTTTCTCTCTCTGTCTGGATGTCACTCTTATCCCCCTTAGTTTTTATTTAGCTAAACTCTTTTATTTTTAGCACTATTCATCACTACTATGAAGTGATTCCCTCCAGCTACCTGTATCACTTTTTCTTCTTTTCCCTGACTTCTGTCAATTTATTCGTATTTTTCTTAGTAACATTATATCTAAAATTTTCTGATACCTAGGACAGTAAACTTTAAACCAGTAGAAGCTGTATCTCTGGCAGAGTGTCAGTAAATCCATTCTTAAAAGTTTTTGTGAAAAAAAAAGAAAGAATTTTGCAGAAACACTAGAAAGACGATTACACAGAAACTTATGTTAAAATACTGTACAAAAATGTTATCTAAAGATCTGTCTCTTTTTTCATCTTGTGATTGTAATTGTTGCTTTCATAAAAAAATTAATATGAAAGTATGCTTATGACTTTTCATATCTAAATACATATGTGAAGGGTGTATAAAGTCAAAGTTTAGACATGATATCATCTTTTTTTCAGTGGCAGTTTTTTCCACACTGATGACTATTCTTTTTCAATAAAAATTCCTGCAATATTACATTTTCAATGAACCCATATATATGACAAAACTATAAGCTAAAACTAAACCACAGAGAATATATGTGCCTAAAGCTAATATAACTGATATACTTAAATGTTCTGTTTTAGTCATATTAAAGAGAAACTATCCTTATAGAAATGAATTAATAAATCCTTTCATATATTTGACACAATCTTACTATATTTAATACATTTTGATGAATTACATATTGTCACTGTACAGTAGTGGTCATCTAAGCCAGACAACCACATATCTATGAAATGGCTGAACTGTAAAATGAAGACATGAGAGAACTTTCTCAGATATGGTAGAAACACTGCAGTGAAAAGCAGATCAAAATTAGAGGCTGTCATTTAATAATAAAACCAATGATTTGAAACTATTTAAAAAAAGAAAATTAGTTCAGACTAGTTCTTTATATAGTCTTAAGCATCTGTTAATTTTTCAGTGCAGTGAAGGAAAGGTTTTGATAATGACATGAATAAACACAATGAGCACAATGAGGTCATTTGACTTTAACTCCAACAGAAGTGTTCCCATGTTCTGCTGTATTGAAGAGCATGGTGGTTTTCATTTAACTCAGTGAAAGAAACTCTGATAGTGATCTAATTCCATTACTTTCTTTCCATGGAGTAGATTAGAGGCTGTAAAGGACTCTTAGGGGTTTTGCATGGGGGTTTGTTTGTTGGGAGGTTTTTTGCAGTGCAAGAAAAGAACATTTTAATTGTAGTATTTTAGCAGTATAATATTCTAGAAACTTCATATTGGAAACAACACATTAAGACAGGGGAATTACTAGAAAATATCTTGTTAAAATTGACTGTAAAAATATATGTGCATGCACTGACATCCACAGTACTTCCCCACATCAAAATTTTGTCTTAAAAATGCACTTCTGAATCAACATCAGATCTTAATATACTAATTGATATCTCTTTACTGACATCTGATTGCTCTGAGTATGCTAATACATGTTATTTTCTGAGTTTAGGTTTAATGTCTTCACTATTGATATTCCAACATGGGATGACAGCTTCTACTTCCCCTCTATTCCCTTTTTTCTTTTTTAAAATATTATTTAGAATATCCTGAGTTGTAAGGGACCCAGAAGGATCATAAAAGTCCAACTCTCAGCCCTTCATAAAAGAGACCAAGAATTATAGCATGTGTCTTAGAGAATTGTCCAAACATTTTTTGAACTCTGGTAGGATATTTATGAAGTTGTAGCTGGATGCAAAAGATAAGTGTTTCTGTCAAAAAGAAAACGTTTAAGTTTTCAGTCAGGAGTTTTCTACTTTAATAATATGCTGCCATTGCTACATACTTTTGTGTTCTATTTTCTAAGAAAAAAAAATTAAATAGGGGCTAGAATTTTTCAGATGACATAAAAATTGTTTAGGTCACCCAAAAACAGGTCCTACTGACCATCTCAGGTTTTATGTGATCTGATGAAGCTGAGTTGTGCCATCCCCAAATCAACATTTTTGGATATAAAATTATGGCCTATACTACTATTTTGTCTTTTTCAGTACAACTGTTGTTAAATTTGAAGTCTTCTCTTTCAACAGTGGTTTTGCTTCTACTAGTTTTACTTTACCTTTCTCCTAACTGGTCTAAAAGTAATGTCCCAGTCGTTTACTTTTACCTACCTATATCTTAAGATTTGAGTAATTCTGAACAGAGAAATGACTTACACTTAGAAAAGATTTAGTGATGGGTGTCTAAAACTGAAGCTGTAAACACCTCTAGTCACTTCTTAAACAGAATAGAGGCAAAGGAAGAAAATAGTTGCTAGTCAGGAACTGAAGAAAAGTTGTTTCTTACCTTATTCTAAATATTTAGTTTCAAAATAACAGTTTTCAACTGCATAAGAGTGAACATAAATTCTTGTAAACTCTTTGGTCACCTTCTCCATGTGATAATATTTAATCCTTCTTAAACAGAATGTCATACTGAATTACGTTGCCTTTGCTAATCAAACACAAATGTCATGACTGCAGCACATCTTTTTCAGATTACTTAATAAATCTAAAGAGTTTGACATTTCAACAGACTCTTCATTCTAAAATTATTTTTTAAAAATAGAAATAGAGAAAATGAACAAAACCCTAAATCCTTTACTAGGAAAATTGAATTAATGAAACCTCAAGGCTTTTCTTCTCTTTGCTTCTTCCCCATCCCCTGCCCCCCAATATTTCACTGAAAACATAACAAAAAAGAAAATTAAGTTTTTATGTTTGTGTTTTAAAAAACTTGGTTGTGGGGGATTTTTCTAGACGTGACATTTAGAATAGGAAAATTTATATCTGATGAGGTATATTTTACAGATGAGGTATGTTTTACGACTTCTTCACACCACTTATCACTAGCCTTTTTCAATGTTTCTCATCCTTTTCTCAGAAATCTATTCCAATTTACTCCATGTATGTATTTTTTAAACTACCCTAATGTTCAGTCTTCTGTACAGTTATGATGTTCAATACTGTTCATTCCAACTACTTTTATGTTGTTTAGGAAAGCTAAAAAGGAGACCAAAATTTGCTATTTGCATAGAATCATATTATTTTGTGTCTTCCTTTACATGTCACATCTCTAATATGACATTCTATTAGTAATCCAGCCATTTCTCTTCCATCCCACTGTTTGTTGGGGTTTTTTTAAATACATTTCTCCTTAAAATGACAGATTTCTTTTAAATTAAGAAGAATTAACTAGCTAAGTTGCTCTCAAAACATGTCTTCAAGTTTTTTCTCCCCTTCACCCATTTTATTCCTGTCGAGCACTTCTCAGAAGTGTCTAGGTTTCTATGTGTCGATTTCAGTGCTCTTCATTTAGAACAGGTGGTGTCAAGTGTTGAGAAATATTACTGAGATTTGTGTGAAGAGGCACTCTCTAAAGACTCCTTAAAGTGATTTTCAGAGAATAAAACAAGGAAATAAAGGGAGAAGAAAGATTACAGTAATCCTATAAAAACTTTACACTGAGGATATAGTGTTCTTCTGGAAAAAAATAGGCTTTCGTCTCCAAGGTATGTCTTAATCCACCATCATTCATAGACTCAATTATAAAATCTAAAACAGTATAAAAGGAAAGTTATAAAGTGAATAGTAAGTAAAGAAGAAAGCAAGGACAGGTAAGTCTTGTATAAAGAATATAAAGCTGTACATTTATTGACAGTCAATAAAGGAGCTTTCTGCATTGTGTGTGTTGATCAGGCGTGACATTAATAGGGCTGTGTATTTTTTTATGAGCAACACCTTGGAACAACAAAAAAAACCCAAAAAAACCAAAAACCAAAAACCAAAATAAAACCAAACAAAAAAAACCCAAACAAAACAAAACAAAAAACCCCCACAAAAATCCAAAAACAAAACCAAAAAAAAAAAAAAGAGAAAAAAAGTGATGACAAAATTCTCAGAAAGCACAATAAACCCAAAACACAACATCTCTCCCTACTATTTTACTGTTATCGTTTTGAGGATGAAACGTTAAAATCTTTGGTTGCAATAATAGTTTTATATATGAGGGGGACACATTTTAATTATTTTTTTTATTAAAAATAATAAACAAAAAACTGGAAACCATGCAGGAAATCTATATCTATATTAAAAAAACCCCCAGTTATTCTTACATTTTGTGAAACTTTATAATTATGCTACCGAGGGGATGTCCCTGTTCTCTAAATACATGATTTGGGATTAAGATTAGACAGTAAATTGTTTTGTGCTCTGCACCTACAGAAATAGCACAAAAGCTAAAGTACAGGTCCTCTACTTTGTGAGAGTTAATTAGTTTTATAATTAGAAAATCACAGTCTTTTGTTTTATTCTGCAAGATGATAAAACAGTACAAAACAAATAAGAACAAGACAGTATTTTTAACAGTCTGAAGGAAATTCTGACGCAATTTATGAGGACTATAGTCAAGTCTCTTGCAAATGTGTGTGGTTAAAAAGATCCAGACTTTAATGTTTTGTAATCTACACCCTTCTCAGCAATAATAATTCTAGATACATTGCTTAGGATGGGAGTATTTCAGAGAAAAGGAAAAAAATAATATCCAAATTAATTTTTTTTCTTGACAGTCTTAACTGTAATGTTCATATTTCCTTCCACTGTCTATCTTTCACCTTTACAAGAAAACAGTTCTGTTGACTTTACTCATGCAGTAGTTGTCAGAATATTTATAAAGCACTTCATATAACCTGAGAGTAGCTAGTCACAGGACTTAATATTTGACCACAAAATATATTAATCTTTATTAGTGACCTTTCTTTTGGGACAATTTTTGTGGTCATATGAACCAAGAAAGCCTAAGAAGTCTGAACCCTGTCCAGTGTGTTGAAGGGATGACCAAAAGTGGTCTTTTATTCACCAAGTTCTTCTTTTGTGTATCAGGCAATTCCACTGTGCAAGAAAATAATTCCACTGTGTCGTTAGTTAAGCAAGCAGAGCAGAAGACCAGCTTGGCTGAACAGGGAATTTCTTGTAGAGCTCCCAAGAAAAAGGAAATTTTATCATCTCTGAAAGTAAGATTGGGGAACATGGTTCGTGTACACAGGGTGAAGGCATGAAAGATTGAAACTCTAATTATGAAACTGGACAGTGTTGTTTCAGATAACATGAAGGGCTTTTAAAAGTGTGTTAATAGTAATAGCAGGTCTAGAGAAAACACTGGACTGATACTTGTTGAAGATACTCATTGGATTAATAGGGATGAAAAAAACTGGAGGGATTCAATGCTTTTTTTTTTTTATTTCAGTTTTTAATAGTGTTGATAGACATTGGGCTGCCTGATTCCCTGAGTTAGAGGAATATGAGTGTGGGAAAGCTGAAGTTCAATTTGTGAACACTGAAATCATCAGGGAACAGCTGTATCAGCTGAATATTCACAGGTCCATGGCAAATGATGGGATTCATCTCAGAGTACTGAAAGGGATATCAGATGTCATGGCAGGACCCTTCCTTATCATCTACCAAAGACCTCCCCCAGATTGGGGTGATCTCTGATTACTGAAATCCAGGCAATGTTAATTCCAATCTACAAAAAGGATGCAAGGGAAGACCCAGAGGACTACAGACCCGTTAGTCCAATCTCAGTTCCTCGAAAAATTATGGAGATTATACTCAGTGCTACCGAAAGGCATTTAAAGAATCATGAGATCATCAGGCACAGTCAACATAGATTCACAAAGGGAAAGTCCTGTTTAACCAATTTAATATCCTTCTATGATAAATCACCCACCTAGTAGGTGAAGGGAAGGTAGTGGATATAGTTTTACTGGATTTTAGTAAGGTTTTGATACTGTCCCTCACAGCACCCTTCTGTACAAGTTGTCCAGCTGTGGGATGAGCAGGTTCATTACCAGCAGAGTGGTCAAACATGGGAACAGTCTTCCTAGAGAAGTAGCCAATGCCCTAGTCCTGTCAGTGTTTAAGAGGTACTAATGCCCTTAATAACATATAATGCCCTGAACTGGTCAGGCAGTTGAACTAGATGATCATTATTGGTCCCTTTCAGATGAAATAGTCTGTTTTATTCTATTTTTTATATGATCCCACTTGGTCTGCACCCGGCCAAGCTCAAGAAGTGAGCCCACAGGAATCTCATGAAGTTCAACAAGACCAAGTGCAAGGTCTACACCTGCACTGGCGCAACCCCCAATATCAACACAGACTGGAGGATGAACAGATAGAGAGAAGAACTTGGGGGTGCTGGTGGAGGAGAGGCTGGACATGAGCCAGCAATGTGTGCTTGCAGCTCAGAATACCAATTGTATCCTGGGCTGCATCAAAAGCAGCCTGGCCAGCAGATTGAGGGAGATGATTCTGCCTCTCTGCTCTGCTCTAGTTGGACCTGACCTGGAGTATTGTATCCAGCTCTGGGATCCACAGCACAGGAGTCCAGAGGAGCGTGTAAAGTGCTGAGTCTAAGGCACAGTCTTGCCTAGAAGTTTTACTTATATTTAAGAGTCCAAGAGTTTCACCCACATGAACTCTTGCAAAGCTTTTAGTTCTTTGATACCTTGAACTTATGTACAGAGAAAAGGTACAGACTTTTCCCCAAGGGAACTTCTTTTAATTTATTGAGAAAATAAACATTTTGGCAAAAGGATTTTTGCAGGAGTAACAAACAACCAAGGAGAAGATTCCACAAAAGCACCCAACACCAATCCCATACAACCTAGTGAAATACAACCCATCAGTTTTAAGTTATCCACAAGAGGAAGAAAAAAGTAAAGGAAGAAAAAGAGATTAAGACAAGAAAGGAGGAATGAAGAGAGAAAGAGAGAAGAGAGAAAAAGAGTTATCGTCAAGAGTCACATGGTGGCAGCTTCCAGGAAAGAAGGTAGAATAAGATGGAGACCCTGTACACCTTTATATGGTTTGGCTACTGCGACCATCTGGTTCACTGACCATTCAGTGCCCCCTTAGCCGAAGTGAGAGGTGCAGTAACCAATGAGAAGCTCCAGGGGGCACGGTGTGGGGGGCTACCAGGCAAACCTTATTTGACTGACATGCCAGCTACAGGACCATATGTGCTCAGTACACCCTGCCATGTTGGCTGCAGGTCTTACAGTGCGGACAAGCCTGGCCCCCTCCCCTGACACACACACACACACACACACACACACACACACAGGCAAGATGGTTGATTTGATCCAACAATCAAACAACCCAGTGAGATACTAATCTGGACTCTCACAGGGGGCCACCAAGATGATTAAAGGGATGGAGCACCTCTCCTATGAGGAAAGGCTAAGAGAGTTGGAGTTGTTCAGCCTTGAAAAGAAGAAGACTTGGAAATGACCTAATTGCAGCCTTCCAGTACCTAAAGGAAGACTACAAGAGAGATGGAGAGAGACTATTTACAAGGCCATGTAGTGACAGGACAAGGGGGAAATGGTTTCGAACAGAGAGTAGGTTTAGATTAGAAAGAAATTCTTTGCTGTGACAGGGATGAGGCACTGGAAGAGGTTGGCCTGAGAAGTTGTGGATGCCCCATCCCTGGCAGTGTTCAAGGCCAGGTTGGATGGCACCCTGAGCAACCTGGTCTAGTGAAAGGTATCCCTCCTAACCCAAGCCATTTTAAGATTCTATGATTCTACAATTTTATTCAAATCTGGAAAAGACCTGTTTGACCTGTTTGTAGCAAGAATATTTGCATGAACAATTCAATTTGGTCTAGAATTCATATTTTCCACACATTATATCAATTTATCAGATTAAGACTCTTTCTCAATTAATGACTTTTGTTCTATGGTCCATGTCTTACATGAAAGTTAATCATAACCTTCTTCAAATTACTGTTGTCAAAGTTAAGCATTATAAATTAGAATACCAATACCTAAACTTGAAATAAACAGTCATTGGTTTCTCGATAAGTGTTCCTTATTATTGAAAAGAAGATATTCTCAATAGGAACAGACCCCACAATCTGAAATAATAAACTTAATTCATTATTAGTGTCTATCCCTTAATTTTGCTTGAAGGACAGTATGCTTTAAACATATTTAGGGGAAACAAGGCAACAGAAGAATCTAAGACACTATTGTTTCCTTTTCAAAAAGGCTCACTAATGTTCTAATTCTATATCAATTAATACATGGTACTGCTATTAATTGATTTTTCTGGAACTGTCTTAAACCAGGATATTTTTCAGATTTTTTCTGAATTATTCCTAGAAATTAAATGTCAGCAATGACATTCCCAGCATAACTGGGAATTCTGAAGGAAATAGGACACAGATGTAAGTTCAGACTCTTTCTTTGCTTTTATGATTAAGTTTTCTTCATTAAAAGCAAGAAAAGCACTGCAAAAACAAAATATAGTTGCATAAGAGAACTCTGATTAAGAGTAACAAATATTTTCTATGGGAAGGATGCTCTTTTTTGTATCTTTTATTTTTTGATGCTCATCCTAAATGCATCTGACATTCATTTGCAATCAGATGCTAAATCATACTCTCACATCAACATGATTGCATATCTTAACCTGGTTAAGTCAGCTTTCACATTTTTTCTGAGAGGGACATAAGGAGGTCAATTGCTTGTCAATTTAGACTGTTACTAACAGACAGTTTTATGAGAAGGAGCAACATCAATGGCCTGCTTTGTCTCTAGTTAAATTTATAAGTTTATTTTCAGAATAAAACACATTCAACAGCTCGAAACAATAGAATGGCCTGGTTATAATGCCAATAAACATGTTGAATATTATAATAATTCCCTTAAAAAGTAAGAAGAATGGTGAGAAACTGCTAAATTTAGAAATAAAAGCCACTTGAATTGATCTTTCATTTTTGGGGGGGTGGTTTTTGGTTTTTTTTCCCTTAATTTGGTGGTTTTTAGTTATCTGTTAATTAAATGTATATATAAAAAATGAAGTTTCTTCTTCTTGGATTATTTTTTCCTCAATAAATACTTAATCTCCAACTTCCTGATTGGGAGTGGGGGAAGCTGGCAGGGGAGAATCCAATCTACACATCAGAAAATTTTGAAATAGATTTCAATACAATAATTATACATAGGTTGTTTTATACCTACTCATTGTCTAATGTTGTTCATGAACTTAGTAGTCTACATTGGCTTTTAGAACAATCTACCATCATTAGAAATCGGGCTTCCCTGTTTCCTGTTCCATTTATCTGGAAAGGCAGTGACTCCACCATGATTTCAGGGAAACTATCACCTCAAGTATGATGAAATTCAAGTGAGGGCAGAGCTGATAATATCCTTTGTCACTATAAGCAAAGGTTTCTTGCTTTATGGTGAACTTGCCACTGGCTGCCGCAAGAGAGGAGCCCCAAAGAGAAGATACAAGGACTCCCTGAAACAACATCTCAGCCTTGGCCATATTGATCAACATAGCTGGTCTACTCTGGCCTCCAATCGGGAGGCCTGGAGACACACCATCTATAACGCTGCTGATGCTTTTGAGAAAGCACACAGGATCACTCTTGAGGAGAAAAGACAATGCAGAAAGAACCGTGTCTTGCAGAATACACCACCTAAGGAGTCTTTCTGCTGTGCCTTTTGCAACCGGACATGCCTGTCTTGTATTGGCCTTTTTAGCCACCAACGTGCTTGCAACAAACGTGGGTAGAGACCTTCCCAAATCTTCGTTCGTGAAGCCTAGCCATGAATAAGCAAAGGTTCTCTCTCTTGATCCAGTTATAGTGAGCTGAACTCTAGCTTCATCCAGTGAAGTAGATCTATCAGATTAGACAATTATATGACAAAAAGTATTTTGGAGTACTTTGTCAACCGTGTGATAGGATATGATTTTTAGAAGATTCATGTTGTTTAATGTTAGATATCCAAAATATATCATACAATCACCCTAAGGAGTAACTGGTTTAATGAGATGGAGATACATGTCACATAGCTGATTTTTTTTTTCTCTTAGAGTGCAATCCATTTTAAAGTATTATAGATTTTCTCAAACATTTTTTTTCCTGTTAAACCATGGTGTAATTTCAGTGTTAGCTGTGGTTTGCAGCTTTTTATTTAGATAACACAGTTACAAATTAGGGAAAATGAAGCCTGCTGTTGCCTGTCTTGACTGGAAGAATTTTTCTTTTTAAGCTTAGTAATTTGCCTTCACAGATAAAGTTTTTAATTATATCTTGCACTTCTTTGAAGCCCATTAGACATCTAGAAATGTAGCATACTGTAAATATAATTATACTTATGAGAAGTAATTAATCTAATGGATTTTCAGTCTACCTCACCTACTGAACTGCAACCTGTTCCAATTTATTATGCTGTTTCACAGTAGAAGTACAAGGGGGTAAATATTGTCTTTCATAATAATATTGAGTGTTTATTAAGGAGATTCCCTGAATAACTCATACAATTAATTGCAGAAATTTACTTAGTTCAGAAGATCTCATGACTGCTGAAAACAGTAAAGCAATACTTTAATATTTTTTTCTAATTAATTCAGTGGTACACAAAAATCAGTATCATCCTTACATATGTAGGCATCAAAATTCTGATTTATTCAAGAAGGATCCATCTGTCTAGAACAGACTTGTGTAATTCCTGGAATACATGTTTTTTCCTGGAAAAAACAAAGAATTTATTGCCATATCAAATTATCTTTTCTCTTAATCCTGTTCTAAAGTCCTTTGTCACAACATTTTCAGGCACATGGTATGGTTCTTGAGCTTGTCCTGTTCAGGACAAGGAGATGAACTTCAACGATCCTTGTGGGTCCCTTCCAACTTACGACATTATATGATTCTAGAATCCTTTTTTCCCCCTTAAAACTAAAACATATTTCTAAATCCCAAACTAATAAAGAGAGTATCATGACTGATTGGGAGGGGGGAAGCTGGCATGGGGGAATCCAATCTAGACATCAGAAAATTTTGAAAGAGATTTCCATAGAATAGTAAACACATAGGATGTTTTATACATACTCATTTGTCTAACGTTGCTCACGAACTTAAACATTATTTATTCAGTCAATTGCCTTTTTTATACTTACAGACAGTGAGGAAAAATATTTCAGAAGAATTCTTTAAATCTCTTTAAATCCTATCTATACTGCTTAAAAATATGAGAAAGTAGACTTATACCTTCTGAATTCATTAATAATTTACATATAAATATGAAAAGGTTGAAAAATGTAGTGCTTTACTTTCTTTTTTTAGTCAGAACTGTACTTCTAAGCCAAGATTCATAGTTATTCTGTTGTCTAACTGGGTTGACACAAAATCCTTTTCCTGTTGGTCACCATACTGTGCAACACATCTAACTCTGCATTTCCTATCAGCTTAAGTTTTAACTTTTTTTTCTTTTGGTTTCCTGTTGATGCTCAAGATCTCACAAGTGACCTTTTACCTTTGTGCAAAAGACTAAGAGCACAAATGCAGATTGTGTCTTGTGCATGAAGATGTGTTGTAACCTGGTAAGTTGTATTTTAAGTGAGTTGCTGACAGAATAACCCAGAATAAAATTTCATGGAGACGACTAGCTATGTACCATCTTTCTTTCAATGTGACTGATTTAATTCACAAAGGTTTGGGGTATGTCGCTATGCAAGGACCATGTGGTGTGCTCTTGCTAGTCCAAACATATTGAAAGATGTTGTTTTTATTGCCTGAGAGAAACAGCATACCATTTATGTAATTAGCTTTGGGATAATGGGTGAGTAAACAAAGTACTGGAAATTTTAAGTTCCTGGTTTCTGTCAAGTTGAAATCACTTTTTTATGATTTGCTTATCAAAATGCAACAAATCAATTTATTATCATCTTTATGTTTGCAAATATTAAAATGTATAAACATGGAGATAAAAAATAACTGAGGATGTATGTCATGTTTTAAAATATTATTATGTAACTATGCATTGGTACTTGTGAGCAAAAAGGAATTTTTCAGTAAAGGTTTATATAGGAAATTCTGTATGATAATTCGGGAGTGTTTGTGTGCTATTTTAGAAGAAAAGAAAAAAGATAAAGAAGAAGAAAAGCATAGCTTTTCAAAAAGGCTCATTAAAATTCTAATTCTATATCAATTGGTCCACAGTACTTCTATTAATTATTTTTCTGGAGCTGGTTTAAAACAGGATATTTTTCAGATTTTTTCTGAATTATTTCTAGAAATTAAATGTCAGCAATGACATGATAGCTGGGAATTCTGAAGGAAATAGGACACAGATGTAAGTTCAGACTCTCTTTGCTTTTATGATTAAGTCTTCTCATTAAAAGCAAGAAAAGCACTGCAAAAAAATTAATAAAAGTTGCATAAGATAACTAATTTAAATAGAATGAAATTACTGGATGATTTTTTTTTCTTTGACTTGCAAATCAGCAACACCTCAGAATTTCCATGGAGTTTACTATATGTCAGAGATAATGAGCCAGAGAGCTGACTGTAGTTATTACCCCTCTCCTACTATGGTGGAAGAGCACCTAGAAACACGTATCTAACATCCCTGAATGTAGGTCTGAATGGAAATCTAAATTCTGGGTTGTGCTGTCTTTTGCAGCCTGCTCAGTCATCCTAAAGAGCAGCAAGAAAGGTTTCTTCTGACACTTTATAGTCTTAAAGTCATAGCTGACGTGCTCTGGACTATACAGGCTTTTGTAATTCTGAGTTTTTAGGCTAAATTCTGGACTTGAATCCACACAGCTTATTTGATTTTGTCCATAAACCATTTCAAATTGTTGTTTGCCCAGATCCATCCTAGCTACTTCTTACAAATTGAGGTGATTTAACTATTTTCTTTTTTTTTTCCTATTATGGAAGATGAACTATTCAACTAAATTTCTCCTCTCTCCTAATAACTCTGTTCTGTACTAAACCAAAACATGAAGGAGTTTTGTTCTATAATCTGTATTGATTAATTTTTTTTCTACTAACTGGACTGCCATCCTTACAAAAGAAAATTATTCCATCATGATTTTGCACAAAAGCTCATCCAGAATCAGGCTTTGTTGAAAGCATGTATTATGAAAAAAAAAAAAGCCAAAAAAGAAACAAAAAACCCCAAACCCAACAACAATAAAGAAACAAACAAACAAACTAACCCCCTACTAAACAAAACCCAACTCTCTTAGTGAAACCAGTGTGTTTGCATAAAGGATCTGGGCAAAAAGACTGTAATGTTATTAGAAATTAAGAAATAAAGTCTTGTAAAAGACCTAGTTGGAGGAACAAACCAAACTTTTATGTTTACTATCAAGAAGTTTTCAAGAGCTTAATCAAATGCATTGCTGTCAGGGGTAATAAGCTCTAACTTAATAGCAGTGGTACTTTTATTGGAAAACCAGTATCTATCTCACAAACTACTGTTTGTGTTCCATCTGTGAACTCTGAAAGGTACTAGTCAGTGGTGGATCTGAGGGAGAAAGATAGATGGTTCTCATTGAAAATTGCACCTACTATTCAATGTAATGACTTTAATTACCCCATTCTTCCATCATATCCATTAAGGCCTTATTATTTCTTTGAAAACTCTATCTAGCACAGAGTTCACTGAAAAAAATGACCATATAGTCAGTGACTAAACTTCAGAAAGGACAAAAAATATATTTTTGGATGAATAGCAAAACCTTCATATTTCTGATGTTCTTTAAAGACTTCATAAACTTCAATATAACACTTAACTTCATGAAAGTTTATGAGATTTAGTTTTAAGAAATCTCTGCTGTTTTAAATTGTGTTTAATCTCTTTGCCTTTGTTTTCACTGGTTTTGAGCTTAACCTAGTTTATGTTTCAGTAACTGTTTTCTCTAAATAAAATGGATCATATCAAATATCTTAATCCAATTAATTTTATGTAAACAGTAGCTAATTTTCCTTGTTTTACTGTAGTTTGATAAGCATAGATCTTTTCAATGTTGTTCTGCCTTGGGGCTATTATCTTTTACAATATATTTATATGTTTGAAAGTGAAGGCACAACAGGGAGAGGTCAACAAAAAAAGGTAACTGCTCTTTCATAACAGGTCACTTTAATCAGGTACAGTTTTGATGCCTTAAAATGAAAATAATAAAGTTCATGTAATTTAGAAGGTTCCAAGCTATATTTTGAGAGGAGAATGAAGTTGCAGGGTGATATGAAGTGATGTCAGATCTTGAGCTTACACAGACAGGCTTTGGTAGTTGCAATCAGAGGACTTCTGCATCAAGACAATGAGTATTTGTATTACCAAATTTTGGTTTCTGAGAGTACGGCCTTTCTTTACTACTATTTTATTTTCAAGAAAATAATCTCAACTTCACAGACTTTCTGTTGCTAACTGGATATAGATTAGTTACAAAAAACATAATGTGGAATTCAGAAATTAGTAAGGCATCTATTTGACTTTTAACACACTAGAATACGCAAAGTTCACATATTTCTCTTGTTCAAACATTTGTAGTGGTTTCTCTTAAATGTATCGATACTATAAATCTGTTCCATGTACTTTGGAGAAAAAGAGATCATTAAATTGGAAGCATATGGGTGACTTCAGAAGTATTGCCCATTTGGTTATCTACTAGCAATAAATGTGAACACGAAACATAACAGTTTTAGTTCAACTTGGTTGTTTGAAATTACTATTTAAAAAGCCAGACTAAGAAAGGAGTCTTGTGATAAGTTTGATACATTATCAATTAATGTTGTATGACAAATATGGCTTTGGTACTCCTCATACAGAGGTTCACTGGCTTCACTGGGTTTAAGGTTTGGTAAAGTGTGCCAAGTGGAACGTCCTATTTTAGAGATTGACATTTGTTCTTTCTCCTTTCATTTACATTCTGACTACCATTTCTGCACCACAGTTTAAACTCATTTACAATGACTAGAAACTCTGTATGCTATAACTGCTTTACAGCTTTAAACCTTTCCGCTGTTTGTTATTGGGCTAATACACTATCTACAGCTATTGCAATATGAGCATGTTTATGTTTAAAGATGTTTCTTATTAAGTTATAAAGCTCAATAATAATTTTCAAACAGTCCAAGCTATAGGCTTCATTTCAGCCTGAGTGATTTGTTCCCATTTATATTAAAGACAGATTATTTCAAGATAAATGTTTTCACATGTGTTTGTTCAGGGATACTTCTGGAATGGCTGCTCATGAATAGCTAATTTAGATTGCCTTCATTTGTTGACGGGTGATAAGGAATACAAAAGAGCAGAATTCAAAGGGACTTTTCATTCATCATTCTCTTGGGGGAAGAGGAGTAAAGTGACTTTATGGACTTTATAAAAGCATTGCTTCTCAAGCAAGTTTGTATCAAAAAGTGTTTTATAGCTTTAACTATCTGTGTGAGGTTATTAAAGGATTTTTTCAAGTGCACTAGAAACTTTTAAATCTGTGTCATTCAGTTAACCATTTAAATTTTATTATCAGAGAAATCCATAAGTATGATAAATACAAAAAAAATTACTATAACTACACAGATTAAGTATTTTCTGTAGCAAGTTTAAAAGTTTATGTTACCAGGTACAAGATTTGGGAATGTGTGTAAAAAGTATGAAAGTGTTTTTTGTTGAAAATTACTAATACTTGTTCTTTTTTAAGGCAGACTTTAAAATAAACGTCATCTTTTGAGTTCACTTTCAATATCCCTTCTGCTCTCCAGCTTCTAATTCTACTACGTTCTCTTTGGTCAGGACAGGATTTGACATAGTCGAGACATACTAATTTTCATTATCTGTCACATTAACCAAATGGATAAAAAAGGCAAGAAACAGCCTAATCTGGATCTATAGATGCTGTGCAACCATACAGACAGAAGTCCTGGATTGAACAGTGTTGTCTCCACGAAACAGTGCAACACTTGAAGCAGTCCAAGTTTCTTAATTTTCCCATTTACTACATGGATCTAACGCAAAGTGCTGTACATTACTAAAGTTTGTACCTTCCTTCCTTTCTGCCTTCCTGCCTGCCTTCTTCATGTTGTCATTGCAATTTTTAGAAGACATCGGACCAAGAAAGGTGAAAGCATAAACCACCTTTTAGGAGTCATTGCTGAAAGGTTGGACATTAGAAATAAAAGAACCATTGTTCAGCATTGTGTCCTGACCATAACACTCAAAATATCAGATATTCTGCTTAAAGTACAAGAGGTGGAAAACCACTAATTTTGGTCTGGCCTATCTGAAAAAAAAAATGATTGAACGTACCTACTAAGATACAACTTTTTATATATACAACTATTTATATATAAACTTTCATTTATATAGAAACTCTTACAATATTTATTTACAGTTCATACATAAAAATAAATTATAATTTATATGAAATAATTATATAAATACCTAAAAAGCTAACAGATGGAGCTACACTGTTGAAAAATTAATTAATTTCTCAACTGAGCAAGAATGAGCTCTACTGGTTAGTTTAAAGGGAAGGATGAAGAATTGAGAGCTTACAATTACTGAGAGATGCTGTTTTAGTCTCCTTGATAAGCCTCAGTGCTTCAAAGATTTCCTTTTAAAACGGACTCAGTGCTTTTAGAGGCAGAACAGGAAAATTATAATGAGTGCAGACAAATTAGACGATCCAAGCAGTATCTCTTCCATCTTTAAATCCTCACATTGCAAGTCAGGAACAGAGGGCTAGATAAGAAGTGCTAAAGCTGTCAGACTCTTAGCAGGCAGCAGAGTATGTTCACAACTGACTCTTGTATTGTAAACAGTAACTGAATGTGATTACTTGATATCTAAATATGTCACTGTGAATTCTCCACTTACTACTACACAGAGGTCAAAGACATACACAAGATACTTTCAAGTAGCTTCTTTTGGATTCTGATGTTTCATGTGTTCCTACCATCACAGTGAATATGAATGTTTGCTATTAGCTAATAACCTGTAGCTCAGTCAGACCACCTTGACTTCTAATCCCAATCAATCTGGTACACCAAACAGTGCCCAGATGTTTGTTTAGTGAAAATAGTTTCTGAAAAGACTTGTCCATTCAGCCTCTGTTTGAGAGTCTATTATTCTTTTCTTATCCTTATTTAACTCTTGACTTTTCCATTGTTTGTCCAATCTTTCGAGCTTCAATATCCACGACAGACTCTAGGCACTGGAAGTCCACATTTCAGGAATATGAATTTTCAGGGAGCACGGGGAAGGGTGAAGGAGATGACATGAAAGTTTTTACTTACCTGTTGTTAAAAAATGTTTATAAAATATAAGGTTAGATGTGATCTCGACCAGTCTTTTTTTTTCGCTCCCTAAAGCAGAATAACGTCTGCCAAACTGCTCTGGATAGGTAAGAAGTCCCCAATTTCTTTGTCCCTGTCTCTCACAGTCTTTTTCGATTAATTTTTATCTTTAATATCAGAATGAAATTTATTTATTTATAAGTTGAATATTGCCACTACTTCTTGTTTTGGCTAGCTCAGGTTTGCTATTGAACTACTTCTTTGTTTAAACCCTACATGTTTCACAAATGTGCTCTAAAAGAGCATGAAATATGCAATTCTTGATTTAGAATAAATTTCTGCTCTTTGTATCTTATAAAAATAGCTGAGATTAAAAATAGACACAATTTACACTTCTTAGACAAACAAGTAATATTGTCGTATTTACTTTCTTTCTTTCATGTTATATTTTCAGTTCATAGTTAATGCTTCTGATGTATAGAAAATTATCCTTTTTTTTAACAACTCAAAACCGAAGATGTAAATTAAAAGCTTTAGGAATTACAATTAGATGTAGTGAAAAATAATTTAGAATTGGGAAATAAAATGTTCTGTGTTAGTTTGCTCACATGGAACACTTATTTGAATATTAACCAACTGCATAAACCCTTTTGAAAAATACTTTTATGGGGTTTATTAGTTCCTCAGAAATTGAAGCAACCATCTTACAGATTCAGCCTGACTGTCTAGTTTTAGTCTGGTGTTGAAAAATTCAGGTTATCCCACATGTGGATCATTTTCTACCTTTTGAAGGAGTTAAGATGGCTAGCTTACTACAGTGGTCCAACTTTCCAGTGGTTCAAGAACATGAGTGCCGCCTTTGAAATCATAGTTCATGCTGGCTTCTTTGTGTGCCTGAACTTTTGTTTATCTGTTTGATGTTGTCTGAAGTCCCTGACCAGAGCAATGCTCATCTTCAGTGAAAGTAAACAGAAAGCAGCAGCCTTTGGAGAAATTGTCTACCACAGCTGGACAGTCCAGCTATCTCCCTCAGAGTCCTTGCACTGGTTGGCTGCAATATATTTATGAGGCAGCAATTATACATCAGTTTCACTTCCTCCTTGCAATAAACATCTCCCTTTCTATTCACATCCTGGAATTCAACACTTGTCCCAGGTCTCTAAAGGAAAAAACAAACAAAAAATGCACCAAAACCAACAAATAAAGCCGCAAACAAATGAAAAAAGCCCAAACCCTCAAACAAAAAGAGATAAATCCTAACTTGATATTACTCATGAAAACATTAAGGTGATGATATATTTCCTAAAACTTCATTCTGAGAACTATACTGAGGCTGGGACATCTCAGTGTAAAGCTGTTTACCAGCAGCCTGTTTTCTGATGAAAAAAAAAAGTCTAGAAAGGAAAATTCCAAAGCTTGATTTTGGGGATTTTTATCACATGAATGTGGTACTGAAGAGAAAAACCTGGTTTGGGGTCAGATAGCTAGTTTAGGAAGAGGATGTGGCAATAGTAATGAGGAGAAGGAGAAAGGGGATGATAATGAAAATGCTGGTGTAGGTTCATCTCAAGAGTCTGCTCGTTTCCAGACTATCTTGCTGATATGGTTTGAAGCTGGCTCCCTGCCGAGTCTCCAAACCTCATCACAAGAATCCCCCCCCCAAACCTCAGGGAGAAGAGGGAAAAAAAATCAAGAGAACCGAAACGAGAGAGAGACAGTTAAAGCAATATATATAAATATGTTTATACTTATATTACAGTTATATACAATTGAATATATATACAATTTGAAAAGGAAAAGGGAAAGGGAAGGGGGAAGGGAAAAAGGAACACAAACAAAATAAAATATACATGATCAATAACCCAAGATCTAGCAACTAAAAGAACTAGCAAAAGAATATCTTACTACTCTCCTTGGGACAACGGAGAGTCACGCTGGAGCGACTACCGGCAACCTCCACCTCCCAAGGTCAGCAAGGCCTTACCAGGTCTCACTCCCCAAACATGATGGACTCAATAGCAGGGAAACCCGCACCTCCAAAGGAAGGAAAAGAGGGACCAAAGGCCTCTCCTCCTTTCTTCTTATAGCCTGGTTTATGTAAAAATCGTAGGGAATACCGGGTAAATCTGGGCACTTCCTTGGTTACAAACTGGTCACCAAGGAAGGTCCAGACTAAACTACCACACTTGCATTCTGGAACAATGCTGGATTTTGTCCATCAGAGAAGTATGTAAATATTTCCCAGTTACAAAAAATGTTTCTGCTTATAAATACTATGGTGAAGTGCAGAAAATACTCCCATTGCACATGTAACTCAATGAACAGCTTTACTATCTCGGATCTCAGAAATCAGATAGTTTCACTACTACATCCATACTACATTCATTTCTGGATATGAAAGCGGAGAGCTTGTTTTGTGTCTGCTAAAGTAGCGACATCCATCTAGTGAAACAGAATTTTGGAAGTAATAAAACAAAAAATGTTGAGCTTGTCTACAATCTTAGGTTTTGAAGTCTGTTATGAGAAACAGGAGAGGATGCTGATAACCTGGTAAGGTGGTTACAACATCTTTTCTAAGGCCATGTGCTATGTAAGAAAATAATTGAATATGTTTTCATGTTAATGAAATATGAATATGTTTTCATGTTTTCATGCTAATGAAAACAGGTCCCTTGACTGTTTGGAAGCAAAGGAAAGAACTTAGATATAAACCAGCAGTTTATATTTACAGGAGGAAACATAAAGTTACAGGGAAACATAGGTAGTTATTACAGAAAACAGAGTGGTAGCATGAATGTCAAGGTTTTGTTTGAGCCTTAGGCAACATCTGGCAGGACAAGAATGATTAAAATTCAGCTATTTCTTTGCTATATGTGAATCTGGCACTGCAACTTTACTGTCCTTACTAGTGTATAAATGCTACTTCCCAAATGCACATAGTATGCCCATGAGACTGTTATATTAATAGAATTCACCACAGAACAAAACCTCTACTTTGGTTTATATTTGCCTCCCCATATAAGCATGTCTTGTTTCGTAATCTTTGAATATAGTCCTAAAAATATGTCACAGTAAATAATTATTCTAACTCAACACATTTTAATTTGATTGAAGAAACTGTCTCTCAGAACAGCAAATATAGCTGTAAATACTGAGTCACAGGTTAACCTACAGGTATGTAGAGATATTCCAAAAACCTCCAAATTGCCCTGGAGAATTTCCTTGTACTTCTATTTAACTATTCCTACAGTATGACTTCTGTACTCAAACTGGTAGTAAAGCAGAAAACAGAACTCTATGTGGAATTATTCTGTCAACATAAAACCAGATGTGATGCCATTTCAGTTGCTGCTTCACGTTATCAGTGAGGAAGAAAAGTTATATCTCTACCTTGCAAAACTACTCCACTTATCTCCTCAAAAATCCAAGCAAACAAAGCATAGAATAAATGAAATACAAAAGCAATACTCTTCCTGTGAAGATGAAAACCAAGAAAAATGAAGATAGAGCATAACATTTTCTATTCCAAAATTTTTCTAAGAATAACAGCTAGAGGAGTGAGGATTATTTCTATTAATAACTGTTTTCTGCACCCCTTGCAATACAATATGCTAAAAAAAAAAAAATTATATGTTTCCTAAAGAAGACAAAACAATGTATTTTTTCAAACTGATCTGTCTGGAGTCCTCGCTTCTCTAGATAGATAATTTTCTGCTAACTATAAAACAAAAGTTTTTTAAAATTCCAGGAAATCTGGATGGTTTGCTGATCTCTGATATCTTCCAAACCAATATCTACCTTGACCAGGAGCTTGGGCACTTTCATTCTGCAAGTATTTGCTTCCTCTTCTCTTTAAGCCAGACAATAAGAAGTCAGATTTCACTGGTCCTTTTCCTCTGTGCTTGCCATCTCCATGCTCAGAGGAATCCGTCTGAATGATCTGCTGGTTATGTTCTAACTGTGCTCAGTTGCCATGCATTGGCAGTGCAGTTGATCATAGATTCCATCTTCACTGTCCTGTGTAAGGTAAACATATGCAGGTATTCTTCCCAAGAATGCCAAGGCAGTGGAAGGATTAAAAAGAGGTTTATTTCAGATGCAAGGACCACTTTTTTACAATGGTGCACACATCTGACCTCCAGGGGAAAAGGCAAAGCCCCTCCTCCTCCAAGGTTTTTTGTATTCTCCCTCTCTCCTCCCCCACCCTCTCTGGCTCAAGGAGGCCTTGCACATATCTTTAAACATGTTATCTCTCTGCAAATCAGACAGCAAGGCTGAGAACTTCTCTTGCTATGCAGGGCAGGGAAAGCATTGAAACTGCCTTTGGGAAAGACTTACCATTTAGGCAGAAAGCCTTCCTAGCAAAAACGGAGTCCCTAACTTTATGTTACAAATGCTTCTGGAAACATATCTATTCCTACACCTGATAATAATTTTGTTCTTCTGGCTGATACTGATGCTCACATCTGTACGGAGTTCACTAGGACTAATAGAGCTTCACATGTAAATGAAACTGGAAACCTATGGAGGGGTTTTTTTTGTTTTTATTCATTCTGCCTTTCAGCACTCATTCTTTCTGCTTCAGAAGCAGTACAAATGATCATTTAAAAAATGTGTATGCAAAAGTCACTGCCTTGACTTTTTCCCATTCTGTAATTCACAAAAACATTAACTCATGAGATAAAGAGTGGAAGACTATTGTGATATAGAAAGTAAATCTATTTATTTATTCACTGGTCAAACCCTCTAAAAGCAACATGGAGCAACAGCTGTGCAGAATATAAAAACCTAGGGACTGCCATGACATTTTGTAATCAGTTCTTTTGACATTCCATAGCTTCAAGATGGAAGAATGCATCTATTTTGACCTCCACAGAGAAATTCTTCACAAAGCATTTTACTGCGATTTTATGCAGGAAGGTAAAATCTGTCCATTAGAAAGAATACATCTACCACTTCTAGTACAGACAAAAGACCCTGCAAAAAAACAAATTCTCAACACAATTTTTCTTATTCACTCAGATCTGTAATTTATCAGAAAAGCAGAAAAAAGAAATTTTTATTTTCTTCAAGAGGGGCCTGGGATAACACTATTATTTTTTAAAAGAAAGAACAAGCAGAAGTTTAACAAAATCTTGAAGGAGTTTACATTAGATACTTCATATAGCAGAGAATGAGCGGGAAGGGAAGGGAAGAAAGCTATAACTAATACTTTTAACATTCACACACACAAGTACAAAAGAAAGTTAAGGTTTTTGCAGGGTCTTTTAAATTCCTACTGTGTGCTTCTAAGTATGATTAAAGAAATCTGAGGGTTGAAGAAATTTTTGAAATGCCATGGTCAGTGTTTAGCCTATAAAATAGAGTAATTACACACTTTCCCTTGTACTAATTGTTCCCTAGGCAATTGTTGCCATATATTGTTTGGTGAATCTGAGAGTCTGGGAAACTTTTCAGAAATATTTTGTTGAAACCTCCAATGAAAACTTAGCTTTTCCTGGGAAGGAACAAAGTTCCTCACCACCCAAAACCACAAAGATGCGTATTGAAAATCTTTGACCCCTAAGGACAAAAAGATTCTTATCTTCTTTTTTTTTTTCTTTTTTAATTGCAATCTCTTATGCTATCCTACCTTATTTCAGGATTTTCTGCCATGAGCAGCAGTGCTGGATAACCCTACCTCTTAATACTGTCAGGAAGGTAAACTGACTATGTGTTACAACCTGCTCCTGAAGGCCAGGGTAACTCAGGTTCTTGTTAATAGATCCCTTGGGGTGGGTTAGAGCGACAAACCACTGAATGATTTGTGTTTATAAATATGTAGGGTTTATTTTAGAACAATTTGGTTGCAATGGAAAGGAGAAGTTGATTTGTCATGGTCATCCGCTGGTGCTCATGCCCTCTGCACCTCTGCAGCTGGGCTGTTACCTTGCACATTCTCGGCAAAGCATCCGCTGCTTTTGCAAATGGTTGATTGTTTGAGCCATCAACCATTAAAATGTCAGTCCCTCACACTATCTGATTCACCTTCTACTTTTCTAAGAGTGTGTACAGACCAGCAAATATAAATACAGATTCTGCATCTTATTGTGTTTCTTAGCGCACAATAGCAGATTTGGACTGCCATATCTCCCTCTCTGAAATCCTGATTTATATGAATGGGAATACTTTTCTCATAAAAGGAAAAGGTTGTCCTGCCCAGGAAAATGTTAACTCATGGGAGAAAATCCATCTCTCCTTTGTGGTAAAACCAGGCTTAGAATTTTTTTAATCACCTGGAAAAGTGACATAATCCTCGATCTTTTCAGACAGAACGCAAACAGTAATTAAATATCATTATTATTGTCAAACTACGATTATTGCTCCCTTGAGTGAGTGTGATTAATGTTAAGGTTTCTTTGTGGCTATTTGAATACAACCTTCGTTGGTATATTTTTATTGTATTAGGAATTTTAGATCACAGAATCATGGAATTGTAGAATCAACCAGGTTGGAAAAGACCTTCGAGATCATCAAGTCCAACTCTTGATCCAATACCACCATGGTTACTAGACCATGGCACTAAGTGTCACATCCAGTCTCATCTCAAAAACCTCCAGGGATAGTGAATCCACCACTTCCCTGGGCAGCCCACTCCAATGTCTGATTACTGTCTCTGCAAAAAATTTCTTCCTAATATCCAACCTAAACCTCCCCTGGCAGAACTTAAGACAGTGAAGGGATAAGGTTGGAAGGGACCACAGTGGGTCATCTGGTCCTCCCTGCTCAAGCAGGATCATCTTAGAGCACATTGCATAGGATTTCTTCCAGGTTGTTGTTGAATATCTCCAGTGAGGGACGTTCCACAACATCTCTGGAAGTATTTCAGTGCACAGTCACCCATGCAGTAAATAAGACGTTCCTTATGTTCAGGTGGCACTTTCTGTACATCAGGTTCTGCCCATTGCTAAAAATATATTATTTGCTATAAAGCTATAAATATTCATATATAATATGTCAGTGTATTATACCAATATACAAAATTTATGGTAGATTTATAAATTTTAAAATATCTTATTACATTTAAGAGATGGATGAAATGTTTAACATTAACATGAAAATATTTTCCCAATCTTTTATTTTGGTTTTTTACTTTGTTTCAAATCAGTGTAATTCTGGAGTGTTATATTAGGTTGATAATACATATCTGATCTATTCTGCCATTCAAAAGCATTTAAATAACATCACCAAAATTTTCTGACTGTTATTAAAAGCAGATTTCCAGATAGCCATTGATCCACCAGCTCAAAGCTATTGATACCTTTCCCAAAGAAAGATTTGTAAACTGGTCTTCCAGCTTACTATAGAAAAACCTCAAATGAATTCAAAATACAGACTCTTAAATGGATTAATTAACCTCTCCACCCTATACTTTACAGGCACTACTGTGAATAGCAGTAAAGCATCCTATTGATTTTAAGATTTTTGCTTTGCATTATAAATCCCTTCACTGGCTTTTTCCTCAACATCTGGGAGAATTACAAACACTGGATTTCCCTTCCTGCTGTTTGAATGCTGGCCCAGTAATGGTTCCTTTGATCTTTTTAAACCTTCTTTGAGCTCCATATTATTCCCTCTCACTGAAGACTTATTTTTGCTCTATACATCAATGTCTCTTGCTAGCCTTAGAATGAAGTCTAAAATCTGATATGTTACATGTAGACTGCTGGAATTATTCAGCTCAGTTAGCCAATGACTGGCATAGTACAGTAACAACAGAAGTGTCTTCTTTTCTGTGGTAGCAAGAGGCTTGACATATTTATTATTTCTTTTGTATGACTTTTTGTCTGTCTTTATTTATGTATGTATTTGTTTTGCAGGATTTTAAGGCACTAGGCAAGGGTATGTTACAAAAGGTTTATCAGTTCTTGAAAACAAACATATGACAGACAGGAGAAGAAATTATTTGTGAAAGCAAGACTGATATTTGAGACATTTTGTTGACAACTATGCCCTTAAACAAGGATATGTAATTAAAGAGGACGTGTGTTGCAAAAAATTAGGAAGGAGAAGGAGTCACAAAGTTTAAATTTTTGGGGGTTTGTTTAGATTTTTTTGTTTCTTTGGGGTTTTTTTGTTGTTTTAGATTTTTTGTGGGGAAAGAACTGGAGAAAACAAACCAACCTAAAAATAACTGTTCATGTTATTCAATCAGTCATTACATAAAAATTAACTCAAGAGAGACTACTGTTTCCTTTAAAATCTAAATTAAAGTATTCTACAATCACCCTTGTACGAGGGAAAATGTCACAATTTGTATCAGCACATCAAAAGGACTGTTCCAGGCAGCCTCAGAGAAAAACCTTTCTTTATATTCAAACAATAAATTCTCCAACTTTCAATTACACAAAAGCAAGCAGATGGAACTTAACTTTAGTCATTATAAAGGACATAATTTTCACCTTGCTTTCCTCTTTTCCAAAGATTTGGAATTTCTTTCCAAATTCTGTTTTTTCCTTGAACTAATTTAAATTTTGGTACAAACAAAGCAAGGGCAAAGAAGACTGGGGAAGAAGATTATTAGTCTTCCAAATCAACATTTCCTGATCCACTATTACGAAATTATCAAATCACATTTTCCTAGAAAAGAACAGTGTTTTGTGGTTTGGTTGGTTTTAGTTGGTTCGTTGGTTGTCTTTTTTCTGGCTTGGGTCTGTGTTGGTTTTGTTTAACTTGGGTTTTTCTTGGTTTTTTTATTTGGTTTGTTTTGGTTTTAATTAATTTTCAAATCTGAATTTCAAATTAAGGATTTGAAGAAGTTTTATCAATACTTTGTGGCTGGACGATGAATGCTTTTTCCAATTAAAGTTCAAACTCTATTCATATAATACAGGCTGCAGGTACACTCCCTTCATAGGACTACACATGGAAATGGAATACTCCTACATGTGATTGCAGGTACATAATATCTTTCTGCCATTCTTATTTATCTGCTTTAGTTATGATTATAGTAAAATCAGTTTTGATAAAATATAGATAGAAAAACAATTAAATGAAAATTAAAGCAGGATATTTCCAGTTTAAATTGTATTCTAATATATATTATTATAATACAATAATAATGATTATCTGGAGATATAGAAGTTGATGTACTGCAAATAAAATAATGTTTTCTTTTATTAATTAAAATGACACCTTTATTAATTGAAAATATAGAGCAGTCACAGAAGCAATTTTCAAATTACAACAGTATAGCCGTATTATGTGAGTCCTACATCTTACCCTCAAGCAAAATTAAAAAAATGAAACTTTCCGAATAATCAAAATTGATCAGTTCTAGGAAAACATGACAATTTAATAGTGGTAATTTTTTTCCACACTGTGTCACAAAAATGAAGTAAAAAGGGCTAATATATATATACATAAAGAAGGACTTATATTAAAATTAAATCTCAGCAGTATACATCCAGATAATGTCCTTAGTCATGCTAATGTACAATCAAAAGTGGTAAAATAATTTTCAGAGCAACATTAAAAGAATAATTCTAAGAAAATCATGCCACTATTTTATTATATAGAAAAAATAAAAGATTGATAAAACTTGACACACACATGCAAAATACAATTAAGAATTCTAGTGTCCATTTAGATGCAATGCATCTGCGGATTTAAGTAGTAGAATTGAAATTTAAAACCAGCAGAACAGAGTATTTGACTTTTTTCCCCAAATTGTAATTAATCAAGAACAAATGTATTTGTACAAAGAACCAGAAACTTGTCATGAGAACTTCACAGGCAAAATGATCTCAATAAATTAAAGAAACTCACTTTTCCCTGAGAGACAGAGCAGTAGACAGCAATATGTTTCATTGCTTTTTGGAAGATCCTTTCAAAGAGGATGAAGAATCTAAAGGTTGTATCATTGAAATAATGCAATTCAGCGTAACCAGTCTCATCTGTATAATGCAGTAATCTAGTTGTTAAATAGGGTAAGGAGAGGGTTTTTTTCAGTTTTTAAAGCTGAATTGCACATTTGAAAGAACCAACTATCCACCTGTCATTTTTTTCAATGACAGTTATAGCTGATGAAATGTAAAAGAACTTGTATGGGACTTACCATGCCAGCTTTAAAAGAATACACATATACACCTGTATGTATTATCTAACAATAGAGAAATGATACCTGTTCTAAGGGGGTACAAGCTCTTACATTTGCAATAAAGAAAATGGAAAGAAGTACTTCTATGGGCAGAAAACCACCCTTAGTAATATTCTTCTCTTCTCACTGTCCATGGAGAGAAATGCTTCCACTCAAAATGAGTTTTCCCATATTATTTTGGGACTGCAACATATTGAAACAGAGGAGAGCAGAAGCAGCATCCTGTACAGTGTTGTGCACTACAAACTGCTTTGAACATTTCTCGAGTTGGTATGTGAGTTCCAGGTCTCCTATTCTAAGGTGACCTGAACCTGTGTGCTTTAGGGTATCTTCAAAGCTGGACACTACTGTAAAAAGAGGAGTGCTAGAGTAGGTGGAAAAGGGAAGAAGAAAGAAAATTAAACTCCATGTAAGAGGAGTGCTTTGTAGAAGACAAGTGCCTGTACATGTATAGATTACTGAAGTTACACACCCAGGAGTCTTTGTCAGACTGTCAGAGAAAACTTTTAGGACTTCATCTAAGTTCCTATGCTGTGGCAAATCATGTCCTTTGAAGCAACCATGCTTGGCTCTCAAATCATCTGCATAGGGCAGGAGGACATGACAGGAGTCTCATGAGGATCTCATAACGTCCTGGAACACCTGCTCTTGAAGCTCTAAGTTTACAGTGACTTTAACAAATTTTTAGACATCTCTTTTACATGAAAACACTGACATGAAGTAAATACACATAGCAGACATCTATGTCTAGGCACTCAATGCACTCATGTCTGTTGGCATTTGAGATATCTAAAATGTCCAAGAAGACCCTAAAGAGTATTCTTGAAAGACACAGCTGTCCTATACATATTTTGTCATATCTGTCAGACCAACTAGAATATTTAGGATACTCCTGAATTTCTCAAAAGGCACAGTGGCCAGCTGACTGTAATTTCTTAGTGTCAAGCTGAATACCACACTCAACAAGTTTAATTACTTTGAGGATGAAACACTACTAGAGAGTAAGCAGCTTGACTTGCTCTTGGAAACACAGGAGGAGGTTTAGGCTCCTAAAGTACTAACCCCTGGTATTCTGCTGAGAGATGGAACAGGAGGATCAATACTGATAGCCTCTGTCTTATTGGTGTCTAGTCTCATTCTGGATTTCAACAAGCTATCTGGGTTGGTCTTCTGCAGCAGTGAATTTCACAAGTTAGCTGTATTTTGCTCAAAATAATGTTTTCTTTCCTGCACAGGTAAAATAATTTTGTAGGCTGGAACAAAAGACTTGAAGTGGAAAGAAGATGGTATTTCAGGAACCTCCTCAGACAGGTCATTTATTCAAATTCTGTATGAGTCTCTCTAGCAATAATACAGGCATAGGAATGCTTAGTTACTTCACAGTAATATAATGTGCTTTCTGTTCAAAGATTTAGGCATGGGCCTATCTTAAATCCCAACTTAGAAATTCATATGCTTAAAGTTTCAAAAGTCATCATAAAAAAACCTCCAGTTTACCCTTTTTTTATTTTATTTTACATACTCTAAAGGATATAAGGAGCAGATTTCATGTTGCATCTCATTACTGTATTATAAATTCAAAATAGTATCGCATAGTTTCCCACTTTATTTTGAAAACTCTTTTTTGCGATACCCTCCTTAAATAGAAACACTACTATCTTCCTTCTGTACAGTGCTTTCTGATGTAGACTATTATCCTCTACTTTGAAGTCCATGAAGGTTTGGAAATTCTCTAGCAAATACTAAGTTAGCCTGAGAAACTGTGGGTTAAAAAAAAAAAAAGAAAAAAAAAACCCAAACCAAAATAAAACAAAACAAAGATAAACAAATGAAAAAAAAGGAAGAAATAAAATACCTAACTCACTGTTCATGACCTCATAAAGTGGCATGAAAAGAGATTAAAAAAAGAGGGGGACGGACATTTTAAAAATGTTTAGAAAGTATTTCTTAGTTTTTTCTAGAGGAGAAAAGCCTATTGAAATAATAGACCATAAATCCTCAAAAAAGTTCTATTTACATTTACATTTTCCTTTGGCTTGATGTGTTAAAGTCACTTGGAAATCTCTCCAGTGCTGAAAAACATTGTGTGTATGTATTAGTTTCTGATTAACAATGCAACTTCTATTTATGGAATAGCAAATTTATACTTTCAGTCAAATAGAAAAGCAGTAGTGAAGTAGAAATTTGCGCAGAAGCAGTGAGAAAAGCACAGCTACAAAAATACAGAACTAAACTAAAAAACTTACTAAAAATGCGAATATACTTCTGAAGTAGCTTAAATAATGAAACCCAGATACTAGTTATAATAGTTTAAAGAATTTCAGAACTATCATTTTATAAATTTAAGCTATATTTTGGATATAATTCACAGAGCTTTCAGACTATATTAGTAAGAATATTAAATAGTCAAATACTGTGCAACAAATTTATGGAGGCTGGGATTATTTTCTGGTTGTTTGCCATGCATCTATACAGTTCTGAAAAGCTTTGACAAAGTTACAAGGCAGGTTTGTCTTTTAATGTGCTGGGTGGAATAACCAAACACAGAGAAGTTACATGCCATTCATATGAGATAAAGAACAAACATGAATGTAATTTTTCTATGCTACTACATATTTTGGTATTCTAATCTCTGTCAGTAAAATAGAGGAATATCTTAGAAATTAGAAAATGACAAGTTGTAAAAAAGATGAGAAATTATGCAGATGCTGAAATTACTATAAGTAACTATTACATAAAACTATTAGTGGCCTTTCCACCCCCACTGTTAAGATATAGTAGAGAGGTTGGGTACTTTTTAGTGCTCTCAAAGAATGTGAAATACACTGAGTAAAAATAGAGGATATTAGATAATAAATGTCATCAAAATAAAATGCATTCTCCCTCTAACCAGATTTCCGTGGGAAGATGTGCAGGATCTTGTCTAATGATTTGGAAAAAAAAATTTAGAAAAGCTGGCTGTTACTCCTAAGTGAATTATTTGTAATTTTAAAGAGATTAATGTGCTTAGAATTCCATGAGTGTCAAAGAAATGGCAAAAAATATAAATGGTTGAATAATACAGAGATTTTACATAAGGAAAGAACAGAAAGAGGAGCAAAACAGAATCACAGATCTGTTAGGTTCAGTATCAATAATTTCCAAACCTTATCCATAACAAATATTCTCCTCAATAGTGTTTTGGAAAAGGATTAAAACTTTCGCCAAAACATGCCTGTGCTGCTGTAAGAAAGGATTGATAAAAAACAAAATTATTACTTAATTGCACTGATTTGTAGAATAGGTTAATATTATCATTCTATTTCTATTTCCAAAAGCTGTACAAAAAGCAAGGAAAAAAAAAAAGAGGGAAAAAAAGTGATTTTCCAGCTACCTCTTTATATATTGTTGTTTTGTGAGGAAAAAGTTGTTTGTGTTATTTAGCCAACTGTCAGTGCTATATTGCTATCATTTAAAAGGAACAAATGCTCTATAATGTAAACTGGGCACAACATTCTCTTTAGCCCACAAACCAGCTGCATTTTCTATCCTTAGTTTTTTAGTATCTTTGGAACATTGAAAAACTGCAACAATATTTATTCTCCTTGCTGTTAACCATATCTATCAGCTTCCAGTGGGATCAAACCTAGACTTAAATGTTTTTCATAATATTTTGTTTTCAATATTGAAAGATACAAATATATATTTGTATACACATTTTAAGTATTGTAAACTCTGGTCAAGGTAGGAAGCCATTGCAATCATGTTGAAAGTTCTGTCCATAGCAGCAGAATTGACCCAAAATTCCAGCCAAAGGTCAAATTAGTGTTTTGTCCGTCACCTTGGTATGAATAATTGGACAGCATAAAAGTAAGTGTAAGAAGAACACAAAGACTACTTGTGTTTTTCTTACCCACAAATGGGAACAGCCTTGATGATTTACAACTGAAAAAATATCAGTTTGTCTTGCAGTCCTTGGATTATTTGGTAAGGATCATGTCTTATGCTTATAATATATGTTTATTATAATATAATCATGTTTATAATATATGAAGTTATTTCATTACTTACTATGTAAAATAAAATTACAAAAAAGAATACGCTATTCTATCTTTTTTTTCTTTACTCGGGATATAGAAAGAACAGTATTTGTGAGGTTTATCTTGACAGACTTAAGAACCCAATGTAACAAATGGGACGCTTTGAAGTATGAGTTAGTACATGTAGATGTGTACTCGGTGGTAACTTTCTCTTATAAATTATACAAAAAATTTTGGGGAATTAAATATTAATTTATGATAATGATGATGAAATACATTACTATAGCCAAAATGAGTGCCCCTCAAGAGATAAATTATGAACTTTTATGGAACTCTGATGCTGATATGTTAAAGTACTGACACTTGCCAGAATTTTAATATAATACACTTAACAAATAAACTTCCAGAACCCTAAGGTTGTATATGAACATGTTCATTTAATCACCCTGAACCCTGATGACTTCTTCACAGCTCTACTTAGGCAGTACACATTGTAGTACCAAAGTGTATTGCTTTTTCCTCTAAATAAAATTATCAGTGTTATATTGCAAATACATATTGGGTTATAAACAATATAGATAATTTCTTAGATTTAAAGATTAAATAATAGATGATGGGAAGTTAAGACCTCATGGGAGGGACCTGGTTTATGTCTACTTGGGATCTACTTAAAATCATTATAGGAATTTGGCAGTAATGCATTTGAATGACATTAAGACATAAATAAAAATAGTAATTATATAATCTTTATGCATTTTTAGATGTGCTTTAATTTTGTCTAAATATTTTGCAAAAACTGTGCGGAATTTTTCTAACTGTTAAAATATGAAATTATGAAAAGAAAGGAACACATAGGGAATATATATTAACAAATTAGACTAAACCTGACTAACATTTGGAATTGGGAAGGGGGAAGCAAACAATCGAATAAACAATCAATTCGCCTTACTTCTTCCTGTCGAAACAGAAAAATTACTATTGTTGCTGTAACCATATTCAACAGCTAGTATCAAGACCAAGTTAGCATAACAATTTCATAATATTGGTTAAAACGGATAAGGATTAGTAGAAAAATCCTTGTATTTTCATATTCTAGAGAATAAATGCAACTTCTATATATTAAAATTCTTTTATTAATAGAAAGTCATTAAGAAATATCTGTGTTTAGAAACTAGAACCTTAAAAATATTGAATTAAGATTTTATGCACATAGGTTCTAGTTTTCTATGAATATGAGCAAGTCATTAGTAGTGTAATGCCACATACAAGGTCCATAAGGTACATTATTTGCTACAACCTGTTAAATAAAGTGTTGCAAAACTTATTTAAACACACATTCACATGATGGACTGCTGTAATGATCCATGACAACATATATACACCCCACACAGTGATCTTTTGAACAACCCTAATTCATCATGGGAAACAGAATGCTCAACTTTCTGCTTCAGAAAATATAGACCATTAATATTTGAGTTAAAGGAGAACATCCTCAATTTCCAGTATTCGCCGTCTTGGAAGACTATGTTCCAACACTTCATCACGGAAAACTCTTTAAATTTTTTGTTGTTGATAACATGTTAAAACCTCCGAAATAAAGCCTTTTGAATGGCTATGAAAACTCTGTACTAGCCAATGTGTAAATCTATGTGATGGATATGAAGGATGAAAACTGAACAATTAAAATATGTTTGGATGTACATTCTAACATCCTCTATTTACCTTGATCTTGATAAGACCTGAGATGTCAATTAAGACATGAAGCTATTCTAGGAGATCCATATTATTATTAACAGTGTAAGACCCCAGCCCAAGAGATACGAGCTCAACCAGGAGTTTTACTTTGAAAATATACAAGGCTGTAAAAATTCGTGCACTAAATCTTTAGAAGAGCCCTAGATTCTTTATTACCTTGAGGTAGCTAAAGAGGAGGCACTTTACACGTTTTCTCAGAAGGTACTTTTACTGATAAACTTTAGGAAATAAGAGATCTTGGCAAAAGTTTAAAGGATAACATACGACAAAAACATAGCATTCAACAAATCTATGACATAGCACATGCTAACCCATAGAACTTAGCAAATTCCAACCCATTCTGTCCCAAGTTACCCACAGTATTAAAAAAGGAGATTAAGAGAAGAGGAAGTAAAGAAAGAGAGAAGAATAAGAGAAAAATAGTTACTGCCAGAGAGTCCCATGCAAGTCCAGCTTCCACATGGCCAGATGGTAGGTCTCGAGCAAAGATAGAGATCATGTGCTGATGTTTTTATGTACTTTGGCCCTCTGTGGCCACCTCTCCAGGGCGGGACTTCTGGCCCAAAGGCCATTCTGTGGCTCCAGGGCAGGGTAAGCACTTGTGTTCCTGGCCAACCTAAGGCTGGGTTAGGGGTTCTGGGGTGTGGTATGGGCCATGCTCATGGGCTGCCCATGACTGACACCTGCTCGGGGGTCACTCCAGCAGGCTCACAGGGGCTGCCATGTGTGTATTACCTCACCTCTGTGAGATTAAACTTATCCCTCCCCCCCTACACACACACACACTTGGGTTGATTCTGACTCAATAATTAATACAATAATGCAGTACTTCACATTGCACATGTAAGATACTTTATCCAGTTAGTATTTCTGGTGTCATGTATTCAAATGAAGTTACAATCACTAACAACTAGGGTTTCTGAAGGAGGGCAATATTGGCAAATATATTGGTAAGATAATTTAGAACGTTATAAAGTTTAATTCTAACTTGCACAAATATGCCCAGAATAGCAACTCTTCCTTTTAGTTTGTTGACTACAGCTTATATCTAGAAAACAGCTATACATGCTAGTAACTTCATCCTGTTGATTTCACAGAGAATAAACATGAACTAAGTTACCCATAATGATGATCACTATTGTTTTCATAATTTTTTATGGATTCCCATAAGGTAATTCTAATTTTCATTAGAATACTTCTCACAGTATCACAGTATCAATTAAGTTGGAAAAGACCTCTGAGATCATCAAGTCCAACCTATGACCAAATACCATCATGTCAACTAGACCACGGCACTAAGTGCCAGGTCCAGTCTTTTTTTAAATACCTCCAGGGACAGTGACTAAACCACTCCTCTGGGCAGTCCATTTCAATGTCTAATCATCCTTTCTGTGAAGTTATTCGTCCTAGTCTCCAACATAAACCTCTTGCCTGGGAGTAGGGGCCAACTCCCACCTGGTTACAACCTCCTTTCAGGTAGTTGTAGAGAGCTATAAGGTCTTCCCTGAGCCTCCTCTTCTCCAGGCTAAATAACCACAGCTTCATCAGCTGCTCCTCACAGGACTTGTGCTCCAGACCACTAACCAACTTTGATACTCTTCTATGGATGTATTCCAGTACCACCCTTCTATGGATGTACTCCAGAACCTCAGTGTTGGGAGGGGCCCAGAACTGTACACAGGACTTGCAGTGTGGCCTCACCAGTGCTGAGTACAGGGACAATCACCTCCCTAGTTCTGCTGGCCACACTGATACAACCCAGGATGCCATTGGCCTTCTTGACCACCTGGGCACACTGCTGGCTCATGTTCAGCCGGCTGTTGACCAGTATCCCCAGGCCCTTTTCCTCTGAGCTGCTGTCCAGCCACTCTAACTCCAGCTTGTAGCACTGCGTGGGGTTGTTGCGACTCAAATGCAGGACCTGGCACTTCACCTTGTTGGACTTGATACTGTTGGCCTTGGCCCGTCAATCCAGACTGTCCAGATCCCTCTGCAGAGCCTTCCTACCTTGGATTGACACTCCTACCAAACTTGGTGTCATCTGTGAATTTATTAATGGTAAATGCAATCTGCTCATCCAGATCATCAATAAGAATACTAAATATTTATTTTCTTTAGAGAATTAAAATAAAATAGCATCCTAAAATGCCTTAAAATTATTGTTACGCCTCATGCAAGATAAAAATACATCTACAAAGGTAACGTGCAAACTATGGCAGCCTAACTGAACATGTTTCAAGACAGAATACCTCCTTGATGACAGCATCAGCAAGAAAAAAAAAAGCAATAACTTAACTTTGAATACTTGAACAGTCAAATTGCCTTTAAAAATTTGGAAGAACCTTTTTTTCTTACTTTTTTTTTCTTTCTCTTCTGCCACTTGTTTAGAACTAGAAATAGTTTTAGTAAGTGAAAAACACTAATCCCCATCATCACTCTTATTTCCATGTTCATGGTTTCTCTCTCCTTACATAATTTCCCTATTTTCTTATCAAGGACTCAATAGTTCCATGGCACCATTATTATTCATGTTCCAGACTGTCAGCATCAGAAGTGTGTATTTGTATGTCCATGCATTTTTTTCCCCGCCTTGATGAATACATTTGTGAAGGGACATATTCAGCTGAGATTGAATTGGAAGACTCTTGATCAATACCCATCTGTCCAGTCTGTTTTAATCTCAAATAAGAGAACACAAAGAAATAAATCAAGTTTATCTGTAGTGTATTTCTTTCAAGTGATGCTAGTGAAATAAAACATTAAAGATGTTGAAGTAACACCTGTCTTCTTGGGAGGTAGAAGGCATATCTGTATACAAGACTACTGCTTAGTGTGACATCTGGTACACCAAGAGAATTTTACTGCTTCTTTATCAAGTTCTGCTTCCCCATCTTGCTTCCTAGCACCCAGTCACTTCTTTCTGATGTAACTTCAGTTGACAGCATTTTTTTCTACAGAGTAGTGTAAAAGGAATGGGAAGTGGAATTCAGTCAGATTATGAGCAGTGGGAATACACAGGAAATGTTCCTTTAGTTTTTGTTTGGTTTTTTTTTTTAATTTTTAAATCCTTCATTAAACTAAAGGAACTATTTGCAAAATTCATTTATTCTCCTATTTCTATCCTTTGCTCAACAGGATACTGTACATTCTTCAGTACCCTGCTATTTCTATTCCTACTGTTCATTAAAATGTTAAACAGTGAGATTCATTTCAACTGCAGAAGCTGTTCAAATATCATAAATTACCTGGTTTAATGCAAAGAAATTCAGAGCTTAGAATGAAGCTCATCATGCTATGCATGCATGACCCCACTTCAAATATTAAACTGTTCTCAAAACAATGACCATTCTTTGTTGCAATATTGAGGTTTGACTAGATGAGATGTGGGGCCCAATTCTGATCCTATTAAAATCAGTGGGATTTCATTCTTAGCAGGATTTGAATATAATTATAAATGCTTTCATTTTTCATAAAACTTACCTATTTTTTATTCACACAGCTATATCTGTTTCAAAGGTTATGTCAGAGCAAGGAATTTAAAAGAATCAAAGATAAAATAGAGAAAGGCCCTCTTCTTGCTCATTTCAGTATTCTTCAAAGTGTCGTGGCTAAATATCTCAGGAGGGATTTCTGGGATATGCTTGGACATGAGTTAGAATTGTACACTGCTAATAGAACCTGAAATAAAGAAGACTCTTGAGAACTAGGGGACTTAGACCTAGACCTGCCAAAATTAGGTCTCTCATTTAAAAATTCTGCTTGTGTGTGCTGCAGTCACAGAAAAGATTTCGTTATGTAGTAGAAACAGAGACAAGTACCAAGTTTGACAGGTTTATTAAAACTTTTTTTTTTTAACTAATCATTCATTAGAGAAAACCGTCAACTTATAAAATCATTATTTTTCTTGAAAGTCAGACTATAAATATTGTGAGATGACTACAACTGAAGGTTGAGCCTATGGAATAATTAGTGAGTTTTGTTTGTGGTCAAGACGAAATGTCCAGCCCACAGCTAGATAAACACATGATGTGGTGGGTGAGCAACTGGCTCATGGGTCGAGCACAGACTGTAATAGTGAATGGGGGAACATCGAACTGGTGACCTGATGAAACAAACACAGGGTTCCACAGGGCTCCATCTTGGGCCCTGTGCTCTCAACATCTTCATAAATGACTTGGACAAAGGACTGGAGGGAATACTAAGCAAGTTTGCAGATGATACAAAAATGGGAGGAGCTGTTGACTCCCTCAAAGACAGGGAGGTCCTGCAGAGAGACCTTGACAAATTAAAGTTCTGGGCAACCAGCAACCATATGTAGTTCAACAAGGGAAAGTGTTGGATTATGAACCTGGGATGGGGCAACTGTGGATGTACGTACAGACTGAGGAATGAGATGCTGGAAAGCAGTGCCATGGAAAGGGACCTGGGGTCCTGCTCAATGGCAAGTTGAATATGGGTCTGCAGTGCCCGGGCAGCCAGGAGGGCCAGCCGTGTCCTGGGGGGCATCAGGCAAAGCAGCACCAGCCAGTCAAGAGAGGAGATTGTCTCTCTCTGCTCTGCACTGGGGTGACCTCACCTTGGATATCATGTGCAGTTTTGGGCACCACAATATAAGAAAGATATTAAGCTCTAAGAGACCGTCAAAGGGAGGGCAATAGTGATGGTGAAGGGCCTTGAGGAGAAGGTCTATGAAGTCACTTGGTCTGTTCAGCCTGGAGAAGGGGATACTGAGGGGAGACGTCATAGCAGTCTACAACTTCCTCGTGAGGAGGAGGGACAGGCACTGATCTCTTCTCTGTGGTGACCAGTGACAGGACACAAGGGAATGGCCTGAAGTTGTGTCGGGTCATAGGTTGGATACTAGAAAATGGTTCTTCACGCAGAGGGTAGTTGGGCACTGGAACAGGCTCCCCAGGGAAGTGGTCACAGCATCAAACCTGACAGAGTTCAAGAAGTGTTTAGACGATACTCTCAGGTACATGGTGTAACTCTTGGGGATGGTTCTGTGAAGGACAAGGAGTTGGATTCAATGATCCTTATGGGTCCTTTCCAACTCAGCGTATACTGTGATTCTGTGATTTATATCTTTCTGTCTAATTCCTTTCCTATTTAATTTCAATTGTACATGCATATCTTTTAAAAATTACATCTATCAGTGACTTTGGTGAGGTCCTGATCTTGTAAACAATTACTATAATCAGGATGCTGAATGTACTGACAGTCGCAGTGAAATCATTCTTTTTCTGCATGAATACAGGTTGGGGTCAGTTGAAAGACTGGGACAAAATAAAATGGCATCTTGGTAAATGTTGTGGTGCCAGTGCTTGCAAAGCTTTTGTGCAGAGACAAAAGGTCAAGCTGCTTCTGGTGTGCATGTGATACTGCATGTGATATCTGTTAAAAACTGAGATATTAATATTATAATGTAATAATATATAATAACATTGTAAACATAGTAATATTTTAATTACTTTAATTATTTAGTCACATAATTAGTTTTCCATTCTTCATGCTTGATGTTGAACTTTAGCCATAAAGAAGTCTGTATCCTTTACATTATTGAATATTCTTTACATAATTGAACATTTTTGTAGGAATACTGACTTCTATCTTTTAATTTAAAACCAGAATTAAGTCTCATGAATTTCCTTTCCCAAAAAAACTAAAGAGAGTATATTGGGAACAAACTTTTATTCACAGTACTGAAAGCTGTTTTGGGTATATGGAAACAACAAACCAACCATAAACCCTTGAAATTTCATAATTTTAAACTGAGAGGAAGATCGCCTCTTGTGAACTTTTAACAAGTGATAATCTGCTCCTTAGGCAGTCTTATATAAATGTACCTATTTGTGATTCAGAGGTTTTAAGGCATACAAAATTTATCACATCCTCTCGAAAGATGAGCTTATGGATAACTGCATTTAAAATTAAAAATATTTTATTGTGCTGATGAATTGACTTTTACTATGGCAGGTCAGGACACGGGAAAGATTTTGCTTATACACTAATTCTTTACCTTTTCATCTTGAAGTGGTTACAAAAAATTGGCCTTTGGCTTTATTACTCATGCTTTAGAAGACACTAGTTTGTGCATCATATTTCTTAGCATACCAAAATGAATCTCAAATATTTCAGGTAATTTATATTATTCATTAATTGCAATAAATAGTGTTAATCATATTGTACTTATTAATTTAATCTTCTTTTAAAAATTAGAGGAACACGAAGAAAGGCTGAACATAAGAGGTTGTCAAAGATTTCTCTTTTTAATTTGGTCGTTCCCATAGCTCTGATCTATTTTCAGTAGAACCAAAAACTGAATAGAAAACATTTAGCCAACTGAGGTTGTATGCTGCAACAATATTTTATGTGTATATATATATATATATATATATATATAAATATATAAATATTTTTTCACATAACATCATTCTAGTGATTTGAAGAAAAAAGTTGTAAAAAGGTGAAAAATAACTTAAAGAATAATGAACTAAATAATTCTGAGCAGTTGTAATATATTCTTAAAGAACTCTGCCATTACTCTAACTCCTTCAGAATGAGGCATGGCTGGAGAAAGTCCCTTCCACTAGTCAGGGTGTATTGGCAGAAGGCTGTTAATTATCTTTCTGTACTCCATTGAGTATTTTAGTATTTTAAATTTAAAACATTTAGTGCAAGAGATGTAGCAACATCCTTCAAAAATCCTAGTATCTAGGTTCAGATTAGGTTCTTGAAACAGGCAGTATATAAAACAAAAAGTTTTATACTTGTAGAGCAAGTATTTTGGTGTAAATGATCTAAAATACAAATGTATCAGTTTAATTTTTCTAGTGAATGCAAGGAAGAGCTGAGAGAACTGAATTTGTTCATTCTTAAGAAAAGAAGACTAAAAGAAATCACATTGTTATTTTCAACAATATAACAAGACAGTATAGAAAAGCAGAGACAAATTCTTCTCAGAGATTAAAAGTGGTAGGCCAGGAGGCAGCAACCACAAGATGCAACAAGGGCAATTCTGATTAGTTGTTAAAGATTTTTTTTTTTGCCCTGAGAACAAGTCCTGTAATGAAACAGATTGGAATCTCCATCATTGGAGATATTCATTACAAGGCACTGAGCAACCTGATCTAAGTTGTTCCTGCTATAAGCAGGTTTATGGACCAGATGACATCCAGAGGTCCTCTCCAATCTCTACTATACTATGATGCTAGCCAGGTCTGAGAGACTGAATGACCATTTCTAACCACAGTGCATTAGGTGTGCTTGCAGAATGTACTTTCATGTTCAGTTTTGTCTGAAAGCAATCCTGTTCATGCCTATTAGATTGCTTCATTGTACAAACCAAAGCAGAAGAAAACCTAGAAATAATTAAAATACTAATTTAAGTGTCATACACCTGATGTGGATTAAAACATTTTTATTGCTACATCCTTGATGAAACTTGATAAGTTGGATAGATCAAAACATATTATATAACCAGATCAGAGACTGCAGCACTTATACATTTGATGTGTGTTAATTTGGGTGTAATTCGTTTATCCTGGACCTACATATGTGTACTAGATAAGTGTAACTAGCAATAGGGAATATGTATTTCATAATACCTGTGATGGCAGAATCAGGCATAACACAAGCATTTTGCAGAAACTTGAGAGCAAAATGCTCCTTGACTGCTAAAGGAGCAAAGAAAGATGTGTGTGGACAAATTAAAGAGACTAACAAGTGTTAAAATGTTCCTCCACAAGTGTTAAAAAGTTGCCAAAGGACAAGAGGAATACAAGCGACTGAGAATTGTCAGAACATCCTTCCAAATACATTAGCATATTGACTGACAAAACCACAAACAGAGTAAGCAGCATCAGAGGGAGATATTTATTTTTTGGGGGGGCAGGATTGGGAGTGGGAATAGCATAAAAACAACAGACATGAGGAAGGAAAAGCACGGAAGAAAAAATACAAGACTACTTCAGTTCTGAATTCTATTCCCAATGAGTTTTCAAATCTGATCACTCTGATCTTGATCACCAAGGACCACCAAGGACCACAGTCATCTGCACCAGCTATGCAGCATCACGTCTGTGGCATTTTGTACTCAAGGTAATTTGAGATATTAAAGACTAAAAATTTTGTCTTCATATTAATAATTATTAATGACAGATAGGAATTAATTACTGGCACGAAGGGTGCTGTGAATATATGAATTTAGTAAAGTCCTACTTGAAAGTTTAAAACCAGCCTGACCTGTCAGTCTTCTGAGGATTTTTGTCACAATGATCCCTAGTTCCTACGTGATCCCACATGGTCACATATTCTGTTATGACAATCAGCATAATATAATGGTAACTTGTAATTAGTTTTCCTAGAGTTTTGTATTTTTCAGTAAAGAAACAGTTATGTTGAGTTACACCAGCAATCTCTACTACCTATTTTTTGAAATAAGAAGTCAGGAAAAAAATGTATGATCTTCAGCCTTCCTACCTAATAAATATCACTTGTGACCAAGCCTGTAACATGTCCCTACCTTGTATAGGTGTGCCTTAGAACACTTGAATAACACTGCATTTAATAAAAAAATATTTCCTGCTGAAATTTTATCCCAGTGTGAACTTTTGGTAGGGCTCAGAAATTCCTAACCTTTCATAAAAAGCTATTAGATTCTCATGAAATACCACTGATTTTATCCTAATAAACTGTATAGTTTAGACCCTACTAAGGTTTTATTCCCATTAAGAAGGATTTAATACATTTTTGTTCTAGTCCACAGATCAGAAGTCTTTCAGAAGCTGCATATAAAACATGGGCATACATGGGCAATACTTTGCAATCTTTACACGACTGTACAGTTCAGTTCAGACAAAAGGAAAAAAAGAAAGTCACATCACTTGCAGACAGCTAAATAATCTAAACATTCACCTAATTGATTCAGATTTTCAGATGTGAAATTAGGTATTCCCTTCAGTGAAATTAGGGAACCTTGATCTTTAAACCAGTGTTAGCAGTGTATACACTGACTTAATCATTAACTGGTGTTCCATGAATACAACCATGTGTAAGAAAGAAAAAGCAAAAGAAGAAGAGAAAAAAATACCAGAGAAAAAGAACAGAACTAAGCAGTAAAAATTACCTAAGAATAAATATCTTCAGGGATCATAGATCATATAAGGTGACCTTCAAAACCTGCAAGATGATTTATGCCTTTAGATATTTTCAGTAATGCTTTGGGCGTGATTTGTACCTTTAGATAAAATCACAGCAAGTCACTGAACATGCTCTAATAAACTTCTGCAACTAAACATGTTTTGTTGTGCCTCAGCATCATATGTAATCAGAGGGCAGTCAACACTTACAGAAAGAAAGCAAGATGACAGTAGAGGACAAATAGTACCTTTTATTTCGCACTTTACTATTAACATCATATGTGAATTTTGTTCTAGCTCTTCTATTTTTTTTTTCCTAGAACTTCTGTTCTAGAGTTGGGGGGCTTATATCTTATGGGCTTTATGCAAAAACTGAATAAAATTATTTATATGCTTACATATGTGAGACAAAGGGAAAGACAGGAAAAACAACTGTAATGGGAACATTCACCTTCATCTCATCCTTTAACTTCTTGAACATATTATAGAAACTGATTTGAGTCTTGGAGTTATGTTGGAACAGTAATCCTTAATTTGATTATTAAAAAGGGTCTAGTGGATTTATATATATGAAATAATGCTAAATATAAAATAATTTAACAAATGTATTGTAATATGTCTTGATAAGTTATTCTAGAAGTCTTGTTCCTGGTAATCTTACTGTACCACTTAAGGTGGGTTAAGACAAAAAGAATAAAATACAAATATTTGATTCTGTATTTTTTTCTTCTGCAGATAATTATTGTTTATTGTTTACCCCTTTATACGTCTGACGAATCCTTTCTCAGGTGAAAAATCAGACTTGAACACGTCATCCAAGACATTACGGAGAGTTTTTGAGGGGTTGTGTCTATGTGTATGCTTATATCATGTACATATATATGTTTGTGTGTGTGTATGTACAGGCTATCTGACTAAAAGGTAGTCAAATCAACTAGAAAGACCTTGTGAGGATCAATGCTTGCCAGAGGAATCAAGTAACCTAATCTGTGAAGGACAGAGTACTCTGAGTCTTTAGTCCTAAGAAAATAATCAAGAATGATCAGGCCATTGTCTCAGAGTTAAAGTTACCAAAAAGAGTCATAGAAATATGTGCTTAGCATCACTGCTTACTGTGCCTGGTCACATGGAGCCAAAGCAACAGGGCTGTGACAGAGAGACTCCCCACTGTGGGACTGGATGCTGGTCAAATGTAGTTACCCCAGCATTGTATATATGTTCGTAAGTAGGTTTATATACACATACACTCTCTACTTCTTAATACATGTGGTTTGTATGAGTAGGAATTTGTGTGTGTTCATGCATGTGATACTGTGCCATAGAATAAGAATAATATTCAAAAATTTTTAAAGGATTTAGAGCACAGAAATTTTGCAAACAAACAAATGAGAAAGAAATAATATTAAATAATTCTAAATATGTGTCATGAAAGCACCTGAAAAACATAAAAAAAAGGGCAATTTAATTTCTGACCCATAAAACAAACATTTATCCAGGTAGTTTCTACTGCTCTTCAAATCTGCAAGATATTCTTTCTACCAAACAACATTTCATACACCCCACAATGGACCAGAACTGGCTAGGAATTTGTATAATTCTAGAAAAGGAATCTGAACAGAAGAACTTTACTGTCTTATTTGTTTATGGCCCTAGCCTTTTCACTTCTGGTTTTGTTGATAGTGGATTCCTGTTTGAAAAGAGACACAATTTCAGCAGGAAAATATTTATTTCTACTATGTCCTGAGACATGGTGGATATTGTGTTCCAGAGGCATTCACTTTTTAGACTGAGGGACCAATGTTTTAATCATGACCTTATTATGAAAAAAAAAAGTTGGTGAGCTCTACTTTTAATGAGTTTCAGTGCAATCATATTTTCATATTTGCCTTTATCATGCTTATAGTAAGACTAGTGATTCAGACTATACTGGAGATGCAATCAGTGTCTAAGAAAGTCTCTGACTAAATATAGATTGTAATCGAGTGTGAGAGTGAGATAGGCTCCTCAGGAGGAGGAAAAAAATAAATGTAATAATACTCATCTGTAGAGGTCTTGAAGAATCTTTACACTTACCAAAGGAAGAGCCTCTGGATTTTTGAATGCCCTCATTGTCTGGAAGGAAGACTGAATTTCTACTGAGGTCCTGGAATCTCAGTTCTGCCTATACTCCAGCCTGAGGAAAATATAGGATTTTTCTCCCATTATTTGAAAGTAAATGCTCAGACTAAAATGTGATATTTTTAATACCCCTTTGATACACAAACTTTAAGCCTTTATGATAATTAAATTAACCTTTGTCATTTTAATTAAATGTTATTAGAGATTTTTAAAATCACTGTAAACCTCAATAAAAAGGAGTAAAATTACAATATGTAATCTAAGGTCATCATGTCTGGGCTTCACGAACGAAGATTTAGGAAGGCTCTATCCACGTTTGTTACAAGCAAGCTGGTGGCTTATGAGGCCAATACGAGATAATGCAATCTAAAATAATCAGTGGATTATTTGAATGTCACAAAAAATAAGAAAGGAGTTCAAACAGTTTTTCAAAGCAGAAAGACCTGCTGATAATATGGTAAAATTTTCAGTAATTTAAAAATTTCTTTATGATTATCTAAGAGCTGATGCTTTCTTCACATCTGTGAAGTACTCATACTGAAAGTAATGTCAGGAAATAGTTTGTAGGAATACTTAAAGAAAGAATAAAATAAATCATACACAAAATGCCTTGCTTTTAAGCTGTGTTGTTTGGGGGTTTTTTTGCGTGCAGGTCTATTGCGACTGCAGACTTTCTAGAGGAGTGGTTATTCCTATACATTCTTGCAATACCTAGAAAGAAAAACAAAGAGATTCTCTCCTTCATATGAGATTCTAAGGGTTCCTTTAATAAAACAGAGCACATACAACAAAAATACTTAAGTATAATAATTTAACTCTTACAGATCATAAAGCTTGCAGTCCTCATTTCTTTCTTGCTATAAAGAGTTAATGCAGCTGCAGCTTACAAAGAGCATGAAGGATTGGAATTAGTTCTGAAGAATTATAGGACTCTCCATTAAGCCAAAATCATATCTGATTTTCATTCTGCATATCCCATTGAAGATGGCAAGATTAATAGAGCTATATATGAAGAGTAGATGAGTGTTGAACTTGTCCTATTGTTTAATATTCAGTTTGAAAAAGGTAAGAAGGTTGAATATTTAAATAAATTGGTTTCAGTTCACCTTTGCACAAAATGAATGACCATAATGAAGCTACCAATGGCATTTTTTGATTAGACTGACTTACAAAGGTAATGAAAAGTATTCATATATCCAGTTTTACTCACTGGATAAAGAAACTTATATGTCCAGCTTTACTCACTGGAAGAAGCAAATCTAAAATGTTACAGTGTTTTTGGCCTCTAAGGAAAGACATGCCAAATCAAATCAAATTAATATCTAGTTTTGATCTTGGAGAACAACTTTCCAGAATTCTATTAGTTGCCCTTACAGGAAGCAAAGGTCTTTAGGGTTCCCTTTTCCATCTTCTCTTGGGATCAGAAACTAACCATCACATACCTCTTTATCTTTCTTGCTGATAGTATGTCATGTAGGGGGTTGACCCTGGCTGGATACCAGGTACCCACCAAAGCCATACTTTCTCACTCTCCCTCTGCAACTGGACAGAGGAGAAAAGAAAAAAAAACAGCTAACAGTTCATGAGTTGAGATAAGAGCTGGGAGAGGTCAGTTACTGATTACCTTCATGGGCAAAACAGACTCAAAGTGGGGATATTAGTTGAATTAGTTACTAACAGGATAAGAGCAAAAGAGTGAGAAGTAAAATAATCTTAAAAACACCTTTCCACTTACCCCTCCTTTCTTCTGTGTTTTCCCTCCTCCCTCTCAGTGGTCCAGAGGGACAGGGAATGGGGTTTAGGGCCAGTCATTTTTTGTGCTACTGCTCAGAGAGAGGAGTCCTTCCTCTGCTCCTGTGGGGTCTCTCCCACAGGAGACATCCTTGATGGATCTCTCCAGTGTGAGTCCCTCCCACAGGCAACAGTTCTTCATGAAACTGCTGTCTGCTGGGTCACTTCTCCGTGGAATGCAGTCCTTCAAGAATGAGCTGTACCAGCATGGGTCCCCAGGGGCTACAAGTCCCACCCGGGAAAAACCTGCTCCAGCGTGGACTTCCCTCTCCATGGGCTGCAGGTCTCTGGCAGGACCCTGCTCGATCTTGGGCCTCCCACAGGGTCGCAGCCTCCTTCATGCATCCACCTGCTCCAGCATGGGCTCCTCCATGGGTTGCAGGTGGGTCTCTGCACCCCGATGGTCCTCCGTGGGCTGCAGGGGCACAGCTGCTCCACCATGGTCTGCACCATGGGCTCCAGGGGCCTCAGCTCCGGCACCTGGAGCACCTCCTGCTCCTCCTTCTGCACTGACCTGGGTGTCTACATTGTTGTTCCCATGTTCTCACTCTGCTCTTCCCTGGCTGGAATTGTTTCCATGCAATACCTGTTTGTTCTTCAATATGTTATCACAGAGGCATTACTATTGCTCCTGATTAGCTTGGCCTTGGCCAGTGGCAGGAAGCCCATCCTGGAGCCGGCTGGCATTGGCTCCACAAAACAGGGGAAGTTCTTGGCAGCTTCTAACAGAGGGCACCTTCGTAGCCCCCCACCCCGCTATCAAAACCCAGCCACAGAAATCCACTGCATCTTTTTATAATACTTTCTATTTCTGCTCACCTATTTCATCCCCTTTTCCAAACCTGTTTTTCTCTAAATGCAATGGACATTTTCTTCCCCCTTTAAATTCCTTTTAGATAGATCTCACTTTCCATTATTTATTTCCTTCTAACTCTCATCTGTGCTTTCCAGCTTTTCATTTCCTATACTAATGATAAACACCTTAAAATACAGCAAAGAGGCATGTTAAATCATCAGATTCTATTTTCTTTTTTGTTTTTGTTTTTTTTTATGGATGCTTTCAAGAATGTGGTCTCAAGGCATATGTAGAGAAAGGTTGAGTGGTTGAGTTATGAAGAAAATTACTCTCGCACCTTGGTTTTAGGAGGTGGGTTATCCACCATCCTGAAGCTGAAAAATGAATACGTCATGTCATTGTGGAACCCCATGACTTACTGCACACTGATTTCTACATGGCAAGGACAATAGTGTCTGTTTCTTTTGGCATAAGAGTGAGTGTGTAAAACTCTGAAATAAAAAAATAAAACTCTCCCTGACTTCTATTTCTTCTTTTTTATTATTATTTTTTGGCACCTGTTTTATATCTTAAAGCAAATATCTAAAAAAAATTATATTTTTCAGGAAATCTAAAGAATAAACATTGTTCAAATGATTAAAAATTTTATCAAACACATTGTCCCACAATCTGAATAATGGTGCAGGTTGTACCCTCCAGCAAGTTTGTAATGACACAAAACTGGGAGGGAGGAGTGTCTGATACACCATAGAGTCATGCTGCCATCCAGAGGGACATCAACAGTGGGAGAAATGGACTGACAGGAATGAGGAGAAGTACTAAGTGTACTAAGTCCTGTACATTTATTTTCTAACTCCTGTCTCAGAGTTAGGGGGTAGAAGAAGGAAGGAAAAAAAAGGGGAATGAAACATTAGACTGTACTTTGTGTCAAAGGACCTGACATGAGTCAATACTAATCTAATAGCAATGTGCATTGAAACATCCTTAGCAGTTACTGAAAAACTTGCCTGTTCCTCCATATAGAAAGGTATTGAGAAATCTATAAGTACATGCCTATCTGTACAATAATGGTCATATTTAAATTCATCACAGAGACTAAGTTTTGGTTTCATACCCTCATCTCTGAGGATTGAGTTCCCATCCCCACCAAACATCTGGGCTGCAAATTTAGTCAGACTACTAATCTTGCAAATTAATCAGTCTAGGCCTTCATTTCAAGCAAGAAAAGCTCATGATCTTGACCCTAATGGTGAAATGACTTTTGTGATGTTTAGATGTAGTAATTATTACCATAATTCTGGAGGACACACAGCAATGTCAATTATTTATCCCAAGTAGGCTACACAATTTGGCTGCCTTTGTTCATGAAAGGTTTCTAAATGGGAAGAAAAGATTTTCAAAAGCCACTAGTTTTGTGGGTCTTTTAAAAATAATTTTAATTGTTAAAATAGCAAAATACATTTCTTGATGGAATGTTTTGGTAATTATATAGTTTTTATGTGCATAGTTTATATGCACACATATTCATATAATGACTCATACAATTTTTTTATGAAGACCAAAAAGCATTTTTATTAAACACTCACTGAACTTTTCATTAAACAGTGTTTTTTTCCTTTGATTTAAAAATAAAATACTAATATAAATCCTTAAATTAATAAATTATCATAAAACAGGTTATCTGTGGTATTAGGAAAATAGTCTTTTTTTACAACTTTCAATGATAATGAGATTTAATACTGGCTTTCTAAAATGTGATAACAGATGCATATTTATCAAAGACATACAAAGTAGAATTCTTAACACACAGTAAAATCTAAAGCACATATTAGGAAACTTAAAATCATATTTATAATGAAACTTACAATGTACTCTATCTCTCTTTGCAACTAACCTCTTTGAAGATGGTGAATCAGGCTATTTTAATGTACATACTTAGCTGTTACTTTCCAGTTGCAGACCTATGAAGTCAAAGTAACTTGCATTATTTTCAGTCTTTTTGTCATACTATCACCAAATCCAATTTAGGCTACGTCAGTTGAAAGTGGACAAATAATGAAAAAAAATCAGATATTTTTTATTATAGGAGGTGACACAGATAATTTCTTTCTCCAGTTTTGGGAACTACAAGTACATTTCAGAGAAGTACGTGAAAACCTCTAAGCAAAACACTTTTCTCCTGAAAAATGTAGTTTTACAAAATGAAACCTGTCTTTCTAAATGCATATAGATTTATTTATATCAGGAAAAAAATAATGCTTCCCCCAAAACAAAACAAAATAACCCAAAACCCCACTCAACACTTAGAACTATTGTACTTGTGTATTATTTTCTTTTATTTTCAAGAATATTCAAATAGTCAGAACTAAGCAAACAGGTTTTCTTAGATGGAAGGAAAAAAAAAATATTTTCTCAGATGTAAGGAAAATGAAAAAAACAAACAAACAAACAAAAACCCAAACAAAAATGAAAGCATTTTTCTCTAGTCTTTTCACTGAAAGTTTGATTAAATTTTGAGTTGGCTTGAAATACTTTGGAAAGTGCACGAAAAAATTTATTTATTTTTTTTAAATCAGTTCTTCATTCAGCTTTGAGACTAATTTTGCTGCAGGCAGTGATAAGTAGCCACGCTTCTGGCTTCCTACTTCCCAAGCTTCTGACTGTTGTCATAGTTACAGAGATATTTGCACCTGTGAACTTGTTCATCTCCTTGAATGAAACCCCTCAAGTAGCATGTCCTTTCACTTACTTTCCTCACACAGAAAGATTAACTTTTTTTTAAAAAAAAGAAATTTTCAGCAATGTGAACAGTTTATTTGTGGCTATACTGGTTGGATTTGATTTTTTTATCTTAGCAACCCGACAGTGGTTGCATTGCAACTGACACTTATTACAAATTGAATAATTTTATCCCTTTTATCCTGTTTTTCCAATAATTAAAATAAATAAACGGGAAGTTTTGTTATAGGAATTTCAATCTCTCCGCTGCCTCCTTCAGGATGCCCCTTTGTCTACACCAGAGCAAGTCAGACATAATTTAGTATGGTTAATGCTACAGGTTTATTTTGCTGCTCCAAATTGCTTTGACCAGAGGCAGGTCTGCCTGGTGGGATGGTTGTTGAATAGCTCCAGTCACGTGGTTTGCTTCACCTTTTCCTCGCTTGCTCCTCTTTCTATAGCAAAAAACTATCTGAATTTTAGTTTCTTTCTGTGGACCTCAATGTTGTTGATATTCAGGCCTCCTAGAGACCCCTGTGAGCTAGCACCCATTTATGTTATCTTTTGAAATTATTTGCTCAGAATTACTTTCTGATCCTTCTCTTCCACATCCTTTATAATATAATTTAATTAAATTCTTATGTAATTTTACTTTCAGTCTAAACTCTGTTTCAGTTATATCAGTAGATAAAGCATAGTTTATGAACATTTCTAGAGCAATAACATTCCTGATTACCCTCTTAAGTTCTAGTATGTTTCTTAGGGTTTATCTTCAGTAATCTCCTAAGAGCTGTAAGAAACAGGAAGAGTAGTAACGGTGAAATTCATTTCCAGGTTGTAACCAGTTGTAGGTTTCTTCATGCAGCATATAGGTTTGGCTCAGCTATCTAAATGTGGGGTATCCCATCTGGCCTTTCACTGACACTCCTCAAGTACATCTCCTGGAGCTCTCAGCCACATGAACAAGACTTGGATATTGTAGGGAGCACAAATTATCTAATTTTAGTCAGTAAATCAAGCCCGGTGTACTAAACAAGGAGACAAAATATGCACATCCAATCAATGCCATTTGATATATATCTGGGCATTTCTTTAAACCCTTTCTTTTCTATGTTAAGTCATGTCCAATAATTCTTCAAACTCTTAATTTAAACATAAATATGAGACAGGTTAAAACATTAAATCCTGTATAAACTCAGTTATATTAAATGCTGACTCTTTGTCCCTAGGGCTAGTGCCTTCAGTAATTGTTATTCCTAGATCCTATTCATACTTCTGAGAGATCTGAAGACTGGTAGTTTATTTATATATGTAATTTGTTTTCCATATATTAATTCTGAATATCTTCTGTGAGCAAAAAGACTCTGCAAACTGCTGAGGTTAAACTGTCCTTATCAAATGAGATTTTAATCACTACGAACCTAAAACTTGAATGTCTAGCTGGATAGTTATTCACGGGGTTATTGATAATGGAAGTATTCATATTTTTTTCAGCTGAAAGATGTACTGTTTCGTTTCTAGCAGGGATTACTTTCATCAAAGTAATTTTTAGCTTTGTATCCCTAAATACAAAAAACATTTATAAACTACATATTACGTGTAGCAAGCTGACAAATATTTCCCTGTCAGAGCTCATCCTTTGACTGCATCTGTGTTGCAGAATTCAGTTTCAAAAAAAGTTGTTTCAGTAATGTCCATCTCTCAAAACCATCTTTATTTTCATTAATTTTAGCTTAAATTTCCCTTTTCCTTTTTCTTCCATTTTTATTTTTGCCCAGTATGTATGGTTTTCTTCAGTGATTTAATAGTATCCTGGAACAGCAGGGTGTTGGTAAGAGCATATTTCAAAAAGTGTAAGAGAAGAATGCAACTGAATCAGTTAAAACATTTCATTAGCTCAGTTCTGTATTCCATGACTTCGTAAAATATTTTGTAGGACAAAACAAATCTGTGAAAACTGTCCTTTTTTTCTCCTTAAAAAAAAAAAAAAATTGAGGAAAATTGTTTACTATTATATATACCTGAACATTTCTGTTATAATTTTCCATCTGTCAAAAATTTCTTCAGTCAGTTTTGGCCTTCAGGAAATTCCAAAAGCTGGTCTTTTACCCAGAGGTACATTACCATTACTATGTCCTTTCCTGATGGAGATTACCCGTGCACTGATGGAACATAATGTTCTATAACATGACATAAAGCAATAATAGCATGTAATATAATCCTTGTTATATCTTTAATAATGAGATAAAACTAAATTACAGCATTTGATTTTGCTGACTTAATTTCAGATGCTCATCTTTTACAGGAAACCTAATCTGTGCCAGAAGTGGTCATTGAGGATCATCAGCAGTGCAACTGAACAAGAGAAAATAGAGTTCAATTACATCTAACCGTTAAAACTGAATTTAAGGATTGAAGCTCATTTGCACAGAATATCGTCATTTTTCACCTTGCAAGTTTAAATATGCTTGCATAGGCTTTGATAGATTCTTCCACAGCAAATAGAATACTTGCATACAATTCAGCCTTGAGAATCTCATTAGCCTTTAAGTGGTTTTTGTAGGTTTCCTGAATGTTACACCACTGTTTAAAAGGCAATTTTAGATATCATAGGATTAAAAATAACTTCATAGGACTTTATATTTGTTTTTCTCCCTGCACACTCCTCATTTGTTATTATTTGTTTATTGTATTTTAAAAATTTATTCAGATTGCAATAATGAAAGGTATCTATTGTATAAACACTGTACAAATACATACTTAGGAACGTCCACTACTTAAAAGATTTTGGTATAGTAAAGACAAAATAACTCTGCCAGCAGTTATTAATATTTCCTGAAATTTTCCTGTAAGACCCTGTAACTTGAGGGGTTTGAGTTCTTTATTGTTTCACTTGGCCTGAAGTCCTGAAAGCGGAACTTTATGTTCAAAATGGATAATTTCTAGAAAGCTTCCTTACAGTTAATTCTGGATATAACATGGAGTAGGGAAAGGAAAGTTAGATGTTCTGTCATGTAATAAAAGAAAAATAGAGAACACTTTGCCACTGAAATCTTTAAGCCTTGGGATGAAAACTAGAATTCTTCTTTGGATAATCTTTTGCCATTCCTTAATGCTGTAAATACTGACAAAAATGCCCTCTTCACTAGTGAAAAACTATCTTTCAGACTGTGTTGCCAAACTTCATGCTACTTCTGCTTGTTAGATTTGATTTCTGTAAAAAATGTATAGCATCTTTTCCTTTTTCTGATGTTCTGAGCAATTATGGGATTGCATTTGACAACAAAGAGCTTACTAGTAATTCAAATGTGAATAAATTATATAAGTATGGCAACTTAGGATTTTTCTCTTTATGAAGAAAGAATATAGCAAGAGAGAAGAAACCTTAGGAAATCATACACATTAAAAGCATATTAATTTTTTTTTTTAATAAAGACCTAAGAAGTACTTGATCAACACTGCTCAACTTCAAATAAGTTCTAATCAGGTAAAGATTATCAGTTCCGTAAAGGTTTTTCAGACAGTTGAAACAAGCTCTAAACTTACAGTGAGGACTTATGTCCTTGACATCGGAGACCAGGACCAATTCTTAGGGGTTTTCTATCTGCTTAAGGAAATTCTTAAGATTACTTAAATATCTAAGAAAAATCTTTAAATGAAAACACTTTTGCGTAATTGCACATCAAAATCTATTTTTTAAAAATGCAAGATTAATTTATCTCCATTTCTGACAAAATTATGATCTCCTGGGAAATGTTTTCGGGAGATGAAACTCATGTGAGTTTCAGTTGGGACCGAATATCTCTAGTGGGTGTGGTGGTATTAAGTCAAAGGTTGGACTTGTGATCTTGGACGTCTTTTCCAACATTAATGATTCTATAATCCTATGATTCTATGTCCTCAGCACCTCAAAAGTGTTCACTCTTGTGCTGCAAGACTTCTAGTTCTCTTTTAGGTTTTGGCTGAAAGGTAAAGGAGGCTGCTCCATGTTATACTTTTTAGAGGAGGAAGAGACACCAAAACCATATTTAAAACACTTTCATAGTTCTCAACAAGTTCTGACAGATCCCCAAAGTCCTAAATGTCAATAAGTGGAGGTTTTATACTTATGAGTTTTAGATGCTCTTTTATTTTGATTATGAATTCTATTAAAGAAACAGTGTACAACATACTTAGAAGAAACAACTTCCTGTACCACTGTAATGTCTTACATACTCCTGAAAAGTCTTTTCAATAACCCTTTACCATCTTGCCATCTATGCTGTTTACAGATATACTGATATCTTCTTTCTATTTGTGAAAACTGAATAGTTTTAGTGGATTCTAGTTTTCTAGTAATTAACCCTTACACTTCTTACCCTGAGTTCTTGCCTTCTACTGTTTACCTTCCATGAAATGTTTCTGGAAGTCAATGGGATTCTGTTCTAAAAATGCAGCTGATTACAGAAAGATGTGGGTTGGAATAAAAGAGCTTTCCTTATCTTCTTTTCTTGCTTTCTGTCTTATTTTCTTTCTAGTTTTTTGGTTTGGTTTGGTTTGGTTTTGTTGTCTTTCCCCCTCAGCTCTCTCTCTCCCTTTACAATTTAGCTTAGGTAAAAGACTAAGAAACAAAGGACATAATTTAAATTCTGATTTGTAATTTTCCTCTAACAATGTTCTTTCAATTCAAAAACATCTCATGCAAGGCATATCTGGTATAATAGGCGTCTTTGTATTTCTCCAGAGCATGGAGACATAAGGCTAAGCTCCAGCAACTGGACAGGTGAGTCCTGGGTTGAAACTGTTCGAGATAGTGGCCTTGTCCCTTGCTGTCCAGAAGACAGAAAGGAAAGGAAGGAAGGAAGGAAGAAAGGAAGGAAGGAAGGAAATCTCTGTTATTCAGAATCCTATTCATTTCTAAAAGTAATGTTACAGTACAGAACAAAGAACCATGATTCCACTTTTTAGCTCCTTGACTAATTTTATGAGTGCTCAGTGGAGAAAAAAGACAATGTTAAGAGCCTTTTTATTCAGTAATGTGCTCTGAGCTCTCATCTGGTGTAGAAGTAACTGAGATGATAAATATTTTTCTTTCCCAGATACTTCATCTGAGGCATGAGATTGCTTTGTCCATCCTTTGCCCATTGTGTAACAAATACAATTCTGAATATCATGTAGACGCGAGATAACACCACCTTTTACTCTTCTAACTGGACCAAATTTCACATAAGTTTCCATAACACACTTTTGAATTGTTGCATTTTTGGAAATATTCAAGAGGATTCAGAGATACTACTGATTGCCTCAGGCACTATATGTTTTGCCTTCAGCTGCCCCACACACACATCAAGCATTTCTGCTTAAAGCTTCTGGGTTGCACAGAGAAGGCTTATGTTCAGACCTAGTGTGACATGGAAAGCTACATCAAATTACTTCTTTCTAAAATGTTCTTGTTCGTTTTGTGCTACATCTGCCTATTTTTTAAGTTCTGACTATGTGAGATTTGTGGTATATAAAAGTTAACACAGGATTATTATCCAAATCTATCATATTGTATGCCATAGGCTATGATTCAAAAATACTTTTGCGTTTAGCAATTACATTACTAATATATCATTTACCACAGAAAAACAGTAGCCAGAAAATTCGTTTCCTGTCCCTACAATTGCTTATTTTCTCTGGTTAAGACAAAATCAAGGAAGAAGCTCTTCCCTGTAACTCTAATAAAAAATTCCATCTATAGCAGTATGAAAAAATAGAAGTGCTCTACCAATGGGATAGATCTGTGCTTCTCAACTTGAACCATTTCAGCTTTCATGTCCATTAACTCTCTAGCTGTCCTGCTGAGGCAGTCATCAAGATTGCCAATTGTGGTGGTGTTTATGCAGAGAGTGTTTGTCCACAAGCAAACTAAAAACATTAACTAACCTAAAGGTCAGTGATTTTGAAACTGCAGCCCTCAAACTTGTGAAAAACATGTTCTGAAAAAATTTCTGTGCTTTTCAATGGGATTAGATGGAAGGTTTAAAAGACATCCTTAATTTTGACTAAGTTTAGCAGAAAGTTTTGTAAATGCTTTTAATTATTTTTAGTAGCATTACAAAAGCTTTTCAAAATTTGGAACATTTTGAAGTGAAGACTAGAAAAATTTCCTGACAGGGTAGAAAAGAGATTATAGAGCCTGTGGGTGTACTCTGGGCCCTGACACTATGATCATAATTTTATTTATCATACATATCCATTTACAGCTACATACACAGTGCATGAAAGCTCTGCTGCTCAGATTCTAGTTTACTGATGATACTATAGTGAGTCCCCTGGGTACAAGGGTATCCTGGAATGCATTAGGAAGAGCATTGCCAGGATGTCGAGGAGGTGATCCTGCCCCTCTACTCATCCCTGATGAGGCTGTACCTGGAGTGCTGTATCCTGTTCTGGGCTCCTCAGTCCAAGAGAGACATGGAGCTCCTGAAGTGAGTCCATTGGAGGGCTGTGAAGATTAAAGGAAATTGGAGCAACTCTCTTACAAGGATAGGCTGAGGTTGTTGGGCCTGTTTCGCTTCAAGAAAAGACTACTAAGAGGAGGTCTTATCAATGTATATAAGTATATAAGGAAGGGTGCCAAGAGGATGGAGCCAGGTTTTTCTCAGTTGTGCCAAGCAATAGAACAAGAGTCAACAAGCAGAAACTGATGCATAGGAAGTTCCGCCTGAACATGAGGAAGAACTTCTTTACTGTGAGGGTGACCAAGCACTAGAACAGATTGCCCAGAGCAGTTGTGCAGTCCTCTTCCCTGGAGATATCAAGAACCACCTGGACACAATCCTGTGCAGTGAGCTTCAGGACAATCCTGCTTGAGCAGGGAGGTTGGACCAGATGATCCACTGTGGTTCCTTCCAACCTTACCATTGTGTGATTCTGTGAGTCTGATAGTTTAAAAATGGAGAAAAAGAAAACAAATTAAAGACAGCGATAAAAGTAAACCATTAGCAAAGCCCACTTTACAGAAAAGTGTGAGTTATGACACACCCTGACTCTAAGGATTCTTCATCACAAATACTTTGTTCTCATCACAGCCCCTTAATTAAATTATCTTTGCAGCATTGACTGTGGTATGTCATATGTAATCTATAGGATGGGAATGCTAAGGAGGCAGAGCTTCACGGGGGAGGTCTACCATGAAAATCAAACCCTTTTCTGGGAATTTTCAAGAAACCACCACTGTTTAACCAATGGTGCCCTATCAAGCTGCACCTAGTAATGTGATGCAACAGGGTAAAATATCATTTGCAAGTGGTGGTGCTGTGTAGAACTGGGTGTCAGAGCTTACTGTAATCCTGTTATAGACACACACACTTAAGAGATACATACATATATGTATTTTATATATCAGTACTCACAATATGTAGAGATACATAAATATAAAAACTATATAAATTGGAAAATATTACTTTTCACACGTAAATTTCAAGACAAGTAGATACGGAATATCAGCCTAAAATAATCAGTCTTCAGTTTTTAACAGATTTATTTATTGTGCTGTAGACTCAGGTTCATGTGTCTTTTTTGACAACTATGCTCATCCTCTAGAGGAACCAGAATTAGGAAACTATGCAATGCAATATGCGCTAAAATATTCGTCTTCCAAAGCAGTGAAATTTAGATGAACTATTAAATGTATATACAGGTGAGCAGGAAAGAAAGACTCTTTAAATAAATAGGTAGGTGAATTTTCTATCCCCTTGCTATTCTTGTCTTATTTTGAGTCAGAACTGAAATTCTTAAATTTGAGAAAATCCTTATAAAAGGAACCTTTCTTTAAAAGTTTTTTTCAATCAATCAGGCAACCAATCAATCAATCAATCAGTCTTTCTATTTAATATTGATTGTCTCCAAAATAAATAGATGGACAGGCATCTATCAGCTAAGGTCCAAATGAGAGTTAGAATTTCAAAAATAGAAAGCAACTCTATTAGATGCACACTTCTGATATAGCAATCATTAGGGGTATTTACTCTTGTATGGTTGAATTGCACTTTAGCTGTAACTAAGAAAGGATCAAAGACATACTTCCTTGTGCAAAAGACAGACAAAATGTGCTCTACTAGACTGGGAAGTATCCCCAACATATTATGTATAATTCTGGAAAAGGATGGAGGACACTAGTAGTTATAAAAGTGTTTATTACTGTTGATTGGGGAAAATAGTTTAATTTTCTGGATATAATATTTACTAAGGGTTTGCATTTATTTACTAGCACTGTCTGTATCTCCAGATACTGTTCATAAAGGCCATACCTAAAAACCTTATGTTTATATTTTTTTAAAATATTAATTACTCTAACAAGCAGCAGAATCTTTTTTTTTTTTTTTTTTTGCTATACGGAGTAAAAGAAAGAATAAAATTATTTCCTGCCAAGAAATCTTGTTCTGGGATATACATGTATATATATAAAATGCTGATTATTGAGAACATCCTACTTGAAGATAAAATTTATATAATGTAAATGCAGACCGAATGTATGTTTTGTGTTGGGGGATATATGCATTTTCCTGGAAATGCTGGTTCTGCATTTCTCGGTGAATACTGAATATCTACACCTTTATAATAGCTCATGATTTTACTGTTTTGTACATTGATAAGTAGTCCACTGATACCACTGAATATGTGTAAGAATTAGTCCCTGTTTTTATCACAAAGTTTTTTTCAGATTGCAGATAGGGCACTTTAATTTCAAGAAATAGAAGGATTTGCATTTACTGTGTATGTGTAGAAAAAATAAAATTATATATTATAAATATATAATATAAAATTTTTCTTCAACAATTTTTTAGTGTAAGTATATACACCCACATATAAAATGCACATTTTAATTTCATTGCTGTTTTGACAGTTTTAGTAAAGATCCATAGGTTATGTTAACAAAAATAAAAAATCAGTCATGTCCTTGACACCAATAGGCAAGGAGTGTGTAGTCTTTTCACTCTCAGGTTCTGGATGCATCCAGGACAAAACAGCCAGCACAAAGTTGGTTTTGCGGTCTTGCTTTTGATTCTCATGAATACCAATAAACAAGCTAGTATAATTAGCTATCACTTATTTAACTGATCAAGTACACTAATTAATTTATGCTAAAGGATATCCATTCAGGGAAGTATATTAATTCATTTTTTACACATCAGTCTTACAAACAGAGAGGATCTACTTATTCTTATCCACACAATGGTTGATCTGTTAAATGCCTCTGTAGTTTCACAGCAATGGTAGACATCCATCTTGCTTCAGGAAATGCCCGTTCAGGTCCCTCGATAACTTGAAAGATTACAAGCAAAAGAACAATTATACAAGAAACTTGCATAATTTAACAGAATAACTAGGTTACCAAAATGCGTAGTATTCATTTCTACTCAGGCTATTTACTAATTTTTTTTTATATTTCATTTAAAAATCATTTCATTTAAAAATATCATTAAAACCAAAAGTGTTCTTATTCAATCACATTTTTTATAATGTAGAACAATTATGGTAATAGAAGTAAATTTTTAGACAAGCAGTCATGTAATATGTCAGATTTAAGTTCCACATCAGATATTAAAACAACATCAACAAAACAGGGGGAACTAATTTACCCATCTCTGAAAGCTGGTTTGTTGTAATACAACTATTTTGCAAATGTAGTGCATTTAAATCTGCAGACTGTGGGATACGAATCACTCCAAATTCAAGTCATGGATGGGAGCATAAATCTGGAAATGGGGCTCAGAGGAGTCTGTTAAAACTCCAGTGCTTTCTGAGCAGTATGTAATGTGAAACAAACTGTATCTCTTTCTTATCATCATACCTCCATCAATCTACACATACCATTTAATGGAGAAATTTTCACAGTGATTTTGATATATAGCACTAATATTTTGCTTTGGTAACAAATTTATTTTTTTTACAAATTATAGTATGTTAATACTTCAGATTTGCCAAACTACACAGTAGCACAAGACAGGAATTCTAATTGTGTGTTGCTACCAAAAATGCTTTCTGGAGATCATCAAGCTGATACCATTCAAGTTCTAAAAACCTAGCTGCCAATTCTATTTAAATTTATTTTCTTTACTGTTACATGTATCAGCAAGATGAAATGAGTCTACAATAATGTATATTCCTAGCAAAAACAACAAAAAAATAAAACAAACACAACCCTCCCAAAAATTGTGATAAGGACTTTTTTTTCTTGTTGGACTCTGATTCCATGAGTTAATAAGGATTTTGAAGTACCACTAACCAAGGTTCATGTTTAATTAATATTTAGACAATATTTTTCAAGAAAGAATAAACTTGATAAACTTTTACCGCTACTTGTTTTATAAGAAATAAGAAGATACTATTACAAATATGCAGCTACTCCAAAGATAGGATTGGTTTCTCCCAGTTTCAGAAGATCTGCTATCAAATATTGTATTTCACCTTCATCACTGCCTTCTTTTATGCTCTAAAGTAAAAGGATATCTCGAGTAACTATTCCAGACAAGAATAAGTAGAAATAAAAACCTGGCAATACATAATTTTGTGGTTGTGTTTTCAGTTTCTACTAGGTCAGATCAAAGTCAGTAGAGCCCTTTAATTTCTTCAATATTGTCCCCACAGATGTCATTATTAAGGGACATCTAGAATACATTTTTCAATACTGCACGCAGACTGTGGCAAAGCAGCTGAAGAGGAACTTCTGGGAAACCTATAAAAAAAGTAGTAAACTTGTTATTCCTTCCGAACACTACAAGCAGGATGAGGAATTCAATCTTGCGAAACTTTGTGGTCTGTGTGACATTTACTTTTTGATGAAAGCCAGAAGCCTGTTTCAGCCATGAGCTGAAATGCTGAGCTGCTGAAAGATCCACATCTCTTGCATTAGCATTCAATAATCTCAGACTTTGAATTTCTGAATTATCAAAATACAGAAAGTCTTTTGATGTAGCTCGTCTTGTTGTTTTCTTCTTATAGACATATATCGGCATGGTTGGTACAATATCTGCCAGATTTCTGTGAATTGCTAATCTATGATGTTAAATGGGTTTCAGGTTTCTGTGGAGCCCACCAAGATTTTAAGATGTCCTACATAACAAGAAATCGAGGAAAAAGGTCATTATTAGTGATCTGTTAGTTAATGAACTTTGAGCTTAGGTTGCACAAACATGAAGTGTCTCTTCCATTTGATGTAGAGAAATAAATTCATTAATTGGGATAAAGTATTAAAATCCTAGTAAAGTAATAATGAATCAAGAATTCAATCAAAATAATCTTCCAAGTCATACTTAGCAAAAGAGTTCTATTGCAAATCTAAAAATGAAAACCAAAACACTGCCAGTAATTCCCCAAACACCAGGGGATTTTTGGCACAGAAAACTAAAAACAAGATTATGTGAACTATGCCTTTTTTTTCAGACAAGAAAAAGTTAATAATTTCCATGGACTTAAGCTACAGAATTTTCTTACAATCATTTCCTTTTCAATCTGACTCCCAAAATTAGTAAGCATAATTTATAGCTATCTTATCGAAATGTCATACTTAAATGTCTGAATTTCAAAACACATATTTATAGTGTAAAAATGAGTTTCAGAAGGCTTTTGGTTCTTGTTATTACCATATTCAAAGTTACAAAGCTTTATCAGAACTTGTAGATAGTGTTCTTTCCTAGGAGGGGCTTCTTTGGAATGAAAAGAAAGACCAGAGAGTATAGATTTGATATATCACGACAAGTTAAAAGTCACAATCAGTATTGGTATGCTGGAATTTTTTGCTTCACCTCCAGCTGTACTTCCTCCACTGCCTGCCTGCTCTCACCCTTTCCTTGGCCTTCCTTTTTTTCTTTGTTTTAGAAAGTAAAACTGCAGTAGGATAAAGTAAAGGTTAACTTTATAAGTTAAAGGAGACGAGGTATCTGGGATTTTCTTTCAAAAAGTCCCCATAGAATTTTGTCAACTAATGTTCAGTGCTTGCTCTGAAATGAAGATTAATGGTTAGGTGAGATGTTTGAGTTGCATAAGCTTTTATTAGCCATCTGTTTAAACATGAAAATAAAATATCCAAGTTTAAAAGTTATTTTATTTCAGTAGAAAAGTGAAAGGCACGAAAGATAAAAATTGAACAAAGCAAGAACAAAAATTGTTTTCTGATTTAAATAATTGTTTTGCTGTAAAACATTATTACTTTTAGATATGCTTATTCTGAGAGTTGGGTAAATTACCAGCATTCTGATAGCATCCAAATTCCTTTTAGAGCAGTGTACACAAGGCTGTTTCTTATCTGGGATTATGTTGCACTTTTTTTCCAAAACTTGGCATGACATTTCAGAAATTTTAGAGATCTAAGATAACAACTTTGAAGCTGGATGAGCCATAATCCTTTAATAAAATCAATATAAGACTCAAGGTTTTCTTACAAGTCATACAAAATATATATAAAAAGGTATGAAAGAATACACAACTAATCCAAAATCTTAAGGGTTCTGAGAACAAGTTGAATTATTCTTTAAGATAAACATGAAACTGTTCCACATAAAAATACATATAAAAATTAATTCATGACAACTAAATGTGCTGTGCTATGCTATGTCCATACATACATTAAACAAATGTGGTTATAAAACACATTTGGTTATCCCGGGCAGATGACTTCATCTGATGTACTGATTACATAACTGAAACATAAATTACGTTATCTTCTATAGGAGATAGAAGAAGGTTTTTACATCCATTTTCTTACACAGCATATACACTGAGTTTGTAAACCCACTGCTAATAAGGGAAAAGATGTGTTCTGAGAAATTATACATATTATTATTTTCAGGTATTCTTTTGTTGGTGATGATTTTGATTTTTTTCATGTGCTTTTTTGGTGGTCTTTATTTGATTGGGGTTTTTTTGTTGGCTTTTTTTGTTTGGCTTTTTTCCTCACTTTTTCTAATTATTTTCTGTCCTTACTATTTTATTTTGTATATGGACAACTGCATTCTGAGTACTTCACATTCAGGTGCAGTCTAGTAAATTACAGTAACTGAGTTTTGAGGTGGTAAAGACATAACTTAAAGTCACTGGAAAACACATTGAAGAAAAAGAAAACAAGTTTGTTATTAAACAAAGGTAAAATTAGATGTGTTGACAAACATAACAAGCTTACTGAAGTTTAGAGACAAGTAAAAATTATGTTTCTAAACCATTTTGATGAATGTCATCTTTACGGTCTTACTAAAAGCTGAAATCAATCTTTCTGTCAAACCATTAATGTTTCAGAGCCAATTTTTTTTGCTCTTATTTGGACACCCTCCATTGCCTCAATGTCCTTCTTGTAGTGACTGCATGCAGGATTTGAGGTGCAGCCTCATCAGTACAGGAGGATGTAGTCCTGCTGGCCACACTATTTCTGCTATTATAAACCAGGATGCCATGGGCCTTGCTGGCTACCTGGGCATATGTCACTCTCTGTCAACCAGTACCACCAAATCTAAGTGTACAGAGTGAACTCCTTCTCTACCAGGCATCTTTCCAGCCACTCTGCCCCAACTCTTTAGCATCGGATGGGGTTGTTGTGACCCCAGTTCAGGAGGGTGTGAGATCAAGTTAAGCCAGCAGTAGCTGCATTCAGGTAATTAGGATCAAAAACGAGTGTTTTGGCCTTGGCTGGTGAGACTGCTGTTTCTCAAAGTGGAAAAACACTTTAAACAGCCTGCATGATAGTGTGTGTTTTTCTCTCGTAGCTGAACACAGCTACCACATGACGCGAGGTGGAGATGTGGGATCAAGGCACCAGTTTAGGATGATCCTGGGAATTTGGGTTAACTAAAAGACAAACACCAGGTGCTGTTTACGAAGAAACCCTAATAAAAGGGGAATGCCAGAAAGATTGGTGGACAAGTCCCAAAATCCAACTCTGTGTGTGCAGCCTCATGTTCTCCTCCAGCACCCATGTTTGGTGACCCTGCTGTGAGACCTCCATTACAGGACACCCTTTCAGTGTCCACGATTTAACTCCACTCACCATCATTCTCCGGACCTGGTTATCTATCCAATTTTTTACTCTCTTTTTTTTTCTGAAAATGGATGGGACTGTAGACCTGGCAAGACTTCTTTATGAACATTTGAGCATATTCAATATACATGATGTTTTTAACTCTGACCTTGGCACAGGGACTAATTTTTAACATATGTGAGTGTGTAACACACTCAATCTTCTCTGCATCAGCCCAGAAAATCTAAGGCTCCTAAAACTATTCTTAAGGAGTAGTAATACGATGTCAAAACTTACTAATGTTTTAACACCTGCATATTTCTAAACGTAATACAAGTGCTATAAAAATGATTATACAGACTTTTATCGCTTTTTTATATGTGAACTTTTGATGATTTTACTATAATACCAATAGTCAGGTCATTGTTCTCACATGCTGATAGCTGCGATGAAATACTTTTGTTCTCTAATTCATATGATTTTCCATGACCCTGGATCTCATTTTCTTTTAATCATGCTCTACCTCCCATGAACTCAGCAAGTTTTGTGTTCCAAAGGTTCAGCTAATTATATTTCATTAACAAAATAACACAAGACAATGTACAATCTACACAAGACAAAATATTAATCTCATTGATACTGAATTATGCCCTTAGCATCCTTGAATAACGCACTTGGATAATGCAGTGTGTCATCTTACTGTATGAATTGTTGATTGTGAATATTGCTAGTATAATGTAGCTTTATGTATCTAGTATATGTGCTTATAGAGTGTTTGTGCACTGCTTCATGGAATAATGCAAAGAGGTAAAGAAAGGGATTTCATTAGAAGTCATTCATTAATATTTTAGAACTGCAGGTCTGCATTACCTCTTTATTGACAGTGAAATTCAAACCAGTTTCTAGAAGCAACAGAGCCTTATATATAAGCAAGGGGGTTGGTTTTGATGGTTTCCCAGTTTGTACTGCTACCTTGGTTCTATTTCATTATACCTGAAATGTATAGGCAAAGCAAATCTGCAAGGAAAATCTCTTGTACCCTAAATTGTTATTGAAGAAGTGGCCTTAAATGCCATCAACACAAGTCTCATAGTTGGATTCTTCTGCTTATCTTCAGCTTATTCCAGATAAAATTCTGCTTCCTGAAAAAAGATGATACTTCATGCAGTTCACTTCTTCCAGAAGTTTTTTTTTTTTAAAACCTTTGAAGAATTTTTTCCTGAGGAACTATTAGCAGCATGTTGCAAGGCTTGTATGATGCCGAAGTTATGAGTTATGAGTGAAGTCACAGACTGTAAAAGAACAGTTGAGCATGTGGACATGACAGAAGAAAATAAGGTCTGTCCTTCCAATTTAATTTACATACTTAGAAAAAATTTATTATTATCATTATTCTTAACTGCACAACGTTTTGATGTGCTCTCTGAGTTCTCCAAAATAAAATTTCCACCTGTGTTTACCTTGACTTTCAGGTCCACACTCTCATCTGCAATATACTTTGATTCACAATTATGAACAATATATTCCCTTACAAATTACTCAGAGTACTTAAGTATTGAATAAATGAAGGGCTATGTGTCATCACCAACACATGGAATTCTCTTTTTGAATATTCTTAATATTACCATTTAAATATTACATATACACCATTAAAAGAGATTATTGAAATCTATTACTAGGAGACTATTAGCAAAGAGAAAATGGACTACAGGACTGTAGGTTTCTGTTAGATAATTTCTAGTCAGTTGAAACCATTTGACACATTTAACATTTTCAGCAGCCATTTTCAATTGCTTTTTTCAAGACTGTACAAAAAAATAAAATACTTTGAATTAGTTCTTTCTCATTGTCTATTTTTTTATCTGAAAATTATGTCTGGTTTTAGGTAAATTACTTATAAAGTTTTAAAAATGTTACAGAGGCCTAGAAATTAGAGAACTCTCAATCCATTTTTCACTAACTTCATGCTTGCTTGTGTTATCATATTACATTTTTTTAGATGTTACACATTTCCCTTCCCCTCCTCTTGTCTCACCCAGTTGAGGCTTAACAATTGAAAGTTATCTTCCATTAACATTTGTTATTCCTAAAACATGAGTAATTTTGAACTAAACCACACTGGACTATCAGCTGACAGTATTTGCTACTTTATTCTTATGCTGGTATCTTATGTTGTTTAACAATTAAGTTTTCTCCACAGTCACTACTATATTCATCTACCATGCCAGGGAAGACAGAGTCAGAATCTTTTCAGAAGTACATAAAGACAGGAAAAAAGGAATGAACACAAGCTGAACCAATGGAAATACTAATTACATATGTGGGGGAGGGGAAACTGCAATGAATGAAGTAAAAAGAAACAGGCTGCTCAGAGAGGCACTCCTTCTCTGGAATATCTCCTTCTGTGGAGATATTCAGGTGCAAAACCAATTTGAGCAACCTGATCTAAGTGAACCCTACCTTGAACATAGAGTTGTACTTGACAGCCTCCCATACTGGAGAAAACTCAGACAGACTAAAGAAATTCAAGTTTGAATTCACAGTACCTGGTAGCATGAATGTAGCCTCTTTTTTCAAATGTCTTTTGGAATACCAAAATTGACTAAGTGAAAGTTTGAGACAAGAGGACTTACTGTTTGAAAATAGATAATTTAGAATAATGCAGTTTAGAGATAGCAAGAAGCTGTGATATTCTTCAGTTACAGTGTTCTATTCTCATATACAATCTCATTAAGACAGTCATGAGTAAAAGTAATAGCAGTTTTTGTCTTCAAATCTTTCACCATTTTTTATTCCATGCTTATCTTGGAAATTATATACAACAGTTCTATGTTTTTGCATTTTTGCATGTATGGGTTTGCATTTCTAGCACCTTATTTAACATGTTGTTTGCTCCATTTTTTCTGATCTTCCTGCAAAAATTCAGGTGTGCTCCTGAAAGCTACTAGAGGGATTATTAGGTTTTGCTCAGAAATCAAATTAGATGGATTCTTCAGTTGTATTAGTGTTTTTAAGAAGGGAACAATTAAGAACTAGTTATGCTGGGTTTTTTTATCTATCCAATTAATTTATTGGACATAGTGGTTTGTTTTTGTTTTTTATCTCCTTTCTCTTTTATGTAAGAATTAGCTTTTTGGCTAATTGAGAAATTATCTAAAACTGTCTTTGTGTGGATCTGTGAGTCTTGCAGGATGTCTGAACATTCTCATGGAAGCTGTGATTTTTTCTTCCTTCCCCCCCCCCTTTCTCTTCTGATTAAATTATTTTTTTTTAATATTTGTCAATATATTCATACTCTTTCTTTTTCCTCTTTAACCATGAATCAAATTTTAAATGGTATATTATGATTGTGAAAAATTGCTCACTGAAAATTACTTCTGAAGTATTCGTAAAAATTTTGTAGGGACTTGTTAGGATTGCCTGAGGGAGCAATTAATGACCATTTCTATCTCAAATAATAAAGGAGTTACCATGTACTCTTTCTGAGTTCTTGATTAAAAAAAAAAATCCACCAATTTCATAATTTTTGCTTGGTAAGAAAAATGCCTACTTCTACACCCTTACCATAAACATTGAATCTGTCTGCTTTACAAAGTGCATTTGCCTGCAGCCATACTTATGTTATTCCTTTTTGCAATATTCTTAATATTTTTATTTCATGTATATTTCTAATTTCTAAAATCATTCATAATGAAAGCAAAAAAAAAAAGGAGAAAAAAATGGAACATTCAAGGATTTTTATTTTCCTGATTATATAATATAAAAAGGAGTTTCTGATGGATCATAATGAAGGATTTTTTGATTGTCTGGAGAATTATCTAAATTTTTTCACAGTATCTCATATAGAGTTACTCAGTACCTTCTTTCTTCTTTTTTTACTACTTATTTTTCTACACTGAAGTATGACCAAAGAAAGGTTAGCTTCACTTAGTAAAATATTCAGAGAATGTACATAGCTTCTTCTCTACTTCAGTAAAAGAAGAAAGAAAAATATAATTATGTGCATCGATAAGTATAGGATATACATATAGGAAACAAACCCTATGCTTTTAATGCATTACCTAACTATACAGCACAGCAAGATCTCTTCTTTAGTCAAATGGAAAAGTCTTTAAATCCAGATTTTCAACATAATATATATACACTCTTTTCTTGATGAACAATATATTTCAGTTAACCCCCAGTTTTATCAAAATAAATCAGGTCTTTTGACAATGTTTTTTGTATTAGGAAACATTGGGTTCCTTTAGTTGTATGAGTAAGGTAAATCCTTTTTTAATGGGTTCCTTTGTTGTAACAAATTAGGATTTTCTCATAGGCAACTGGCTCCTTATTTACTAAAGGAATATATATGTCTTTTTTCAAATGCCAGTATGAGCTCTTCTCTTTTAAGCTGCAGATGTTATGATATGTTGTATGTATTCTTTCCTAGATAGGGACATAAAATCTTGAATATGCTATCAAGCAATAGATGTAAATTTAAGATACAATATTTTAGATAAACTTCATAACACAGTCTTCAACAATAATCTTGATATTTGGCAACAATTAATACTACATGTTTCATAAAATGAAATATAAAATAAGTAACTTAATGTAAAATATTGTGTTTTTTAATCTGTTTATTATTCAAATGGCACCGTAATTGATATTATTATGTATAGAATTGTAATAACTAATTAATTAGATGCTAGGCAGTATAAAAGAATAATTCCTAAATTAATGCTAGGCTCTTGTATCTGAATATTGAAGATCAACATTTTTTTTCTTTTTTTTTCTACCCTCTGCCTTTGAATATTTGTTGGATTAATCTGGGAGTATTCTTTCTAAAGTATCTAAGGAAATAGAGGTTATGGCTCACATTTGTTTACTTTAAATCTAAATATTACATAATTTATTTCTGTGTCCTTAATGAAAAAAGTACAATTTTCAAATCAATTTATTTTTTCTATAACTCCTATGTTATTAAAATACCTTATAATATTCATAACAATTACTAAAGAGATAGGTTCGGGAACATACAATAGACGATGAAGAGCAGAAATGAGATGGTTCAGGTAAATAAAGGAATCATACAGACCACAGGAAGATACCTGCTGGAAATCTCTGTGAGTTGTGGGGCTCAGAATTAAGTCCTTCTTTGAAGGCTGTGTGTAATGGTAAGTGCATAATCTATATCCCTAAAACTTAGGGAAAGTTAATCATGCTATAAGAGTCTTCTGAAATTCAAAACATGGCTTTTATTTTTAATTATTTTTACTTGATTGAAAAGTAACTCGATCTGGGTGAAGAAGGGCTGAGTGAAATATTCATTGTTTCCTGTTTTTGACTTAGCAATTCGAGTGGAACATTAAAAAATATTGAAAATGAAATGTCTTCATGACATTTTAGCATAAATGTTTATGGCGGTGTGGCTGTTAGAGAAAAACATGCCTGTCCCACTGACACTGTCACATGCTGTTAAAGAAATAACTGCAGGATAAAGCTGTAGCTGTTTATCACATTAAAAGATGAGTTTACTCAAGGACTAAAGCAATGACTGCCTTTTACTTAATGAAATGGGCTAATATGTGTGCATCATTTCTCTCCAGAGCCTGGCTAAAGAGTTCAGAATGAGTTCAAGAGAGGGACAAAAATATTCCCAGAGACTGGCAAAAATTGTCTCACTTCTTAAACTTACAGAAATTTCTTTTTTTAACTTGGGCAGGAGTTATGCTTCTAGGTGTTCTTTCAGCGCCATGTTATGTCTAAGGCTGGACACAGAGATGCCAAAATATTGTGAAAAGTTGTTCTCATGGCATTTTTTTCTAAGACTGAGACTGCTAAAAAATCTGACAAGAAATCCCCTTTCCAGATTTCTGCCCCGATTTTGCAGACTCGAGGGGCTTTTGTAGTCATGATAAGCTTCAGCTAAGCCTGTGAACATTTAGATGCTCATCTCAATCAAGCTGAAATTCCAAACTTAAGTCTCACCCATCACCAATCTAAACCTCAAAGCTGTAATTCTACCTCCAGCAATACTTTTCAAACGAACACCCATATATATGAAGGAAATGTCAGAGTACACCAGGTATATCAGACTGCAACAGAGAAGCACATTTCATTGATGCATTGTACGTGGCACATCATTCAAAAGTTGAAAGATTAATCATCTAGTCTCTAAATTCCCTTTCCAAAGTTTTCTGTCTGTTCTGGTATGCATAGTTATGCATTGTGCAAGAGGATGCTTGCTTTCCTGTGAACCCAGTGACTATCTTATTTTTGACCTTTTAAGAAAGGAAGAAGTACAATGAAAATTGGTCTTAATATAATGGGCTAGGAAAATATGTATAGCCTCTTAAACTCCATGCATCCCATGTAGGTATTTAAAAACCATAGAGAGTAAGGGATTAGCAAGTATAAATAAAGAAATACAATGTGTTTGCATAGCATAGGTGTACTGAGGAAAGGGTTGAAGAGGTGGAGCAGGAAATGTCAGAAAACATATTTCAGTTCCTTGTTACACACTCACAAAATCAGGAGAAATAGAAACATGGCAGAAAAGTAAAGAAAGTAGAATGAAATAAATAATGTAAAAACTATTCCCTATAAGCAGTGCGATATTAGTAGCAGCTGGGAAGATTGGTCTGGTACCTTAATAGATTTTTTTCTAGAGAGAACAAAGCCACACCTGTTAAAGGTGAAATTTTACCTTAATACTCATCTCACAGACCAGACTATACATTCCTTAGAAGCAATAACATATGTTTTATTCATTTCTGTAAGTTTCAACAAATTCTTAAGGGAGAACATGTTACTATCAGTCTGGACCTGAAAATACAAGGCAGTGTGAAAAGTAAGACATTAGAACAGCATTGCCCATTGTTCACAATCTTGATATGAAGTCCAAACACTGAGGAGATGGTTTGCTACAGTGACATCCTAACGCTAACTACTTACTGAATCTCTGTCATTTACCTGTCTAGAAGTGTAGCTTTTATTGTAAGTTGTTTGTGGTGTAAAGGTGTCCAGAATTAAACTTTTCAGTTCTTTGGCCGATGACATAGAATACTGAACATAATTTCTGTTGTCTAATTGAATTCCTGCTTTATTTTTCTTTCCTAAATTTAATTATTTTTCACAGATATGTTTTAGGTAAAGTCTTAGTTGCAGGCCCAAAATCTCCAGAACTTCCTAGTGTGCTATTATGATGTGAACAAAATCAATGAGAAAAAAAATACAGTACAGAAAGTGTTAAAAAAATCACCCATTAATTATTTTCCTGTTGCCCAGGCAGTTCCACTCTAGTCTTACATTAGTTTCAGATGGTACCAAATCAACCACAGTTCAGTTTGGTTTACAATATGCTGCTCCCCCAACTGAGGGATATGAACTGTTTTTACTTCTTTAATGGGAATGAATATTTATGCTGCCATGATTTCTCTTGCCTATAGAGAATTTTAACAACCACTTCTGTTTTCAAGGAGCAAAAATAAAGCAGTACATCAAACAAATTTTGTATTTTCTATGCCTGCTTAGGAAAATTACAGTTTTTACTCCCCAGAAAGCAACATTCTGATTGCTGTTATAAGTAACCTGCAGTAATACCAGACCATGATGGCTTCCTTCCTCATCTTTGCAACTTTTCTATTTTATTTATGCCAAAGTTATCATGCACTCATTAAAACTTCAGTGAAATAAGACATGAAAGCAGAAAACACTTTACATGAACCACAAAAGAGCAACATAGCATGGAATGCTTCATAATGAAACAATACCAATATAGTTTTACAGAATTAAATATCTATGCAAGTGAAATATATACTTTTAACAAACACATTAGTGGAATGCATACCTTTTATAAATTGATAAATTCCAAGTTTCAAATTACAGAACAATCCTATTTCTGTGTGTCAGAGTTTACAATTCCTTCCCTTGAAGGCTACCAAATCACATCAGTATTAATACAAGTGCTACTCTGGTAGAATAGAATTTGAATTTGTTTCTGATATTAAAATCTGTACACACAAACCATCAGTATTAAAACAACAAAAAAAAAGCAAACAAAACCAAGTTGCACTTTCTCAGTAAACCAACAGTTTACTGTGATAACATTAACATTACATCACAGTACTGAGGAATGGCTACTTGTTTAAGAATATGAATTGTAATACAGAAATTAAGAAACATTCTAAAATATGAGAAAATGTCTACAGCTTAGTCAGCCATCATGTTAAGAATCACGCTAACAAAAGCATAGGATTTATCTTTCTGTTACCTTTTCTTCCTCTGTCCCTTCTTTTCAGTCAACTGTACCCAAACAGATGCCATAACAAGTATATTTACCTGGTAAGAGTATAAAACACATATTTGCTAAATGGTACGCAGATGAGACAGGTAGGACTAACAAGCTATTAGGCTAAATGTTGATCTCATCTTCTAATCCCTCTGATGAGACACTGCAGTCCTTTTTGGTCAGTAAGCCAATTAAAGGGTTCGACCAGGTTGATCCATTTTCTGGGTATTATATTCTTCTTCTGACTCCCTCAGGATTTTCATTCCAGTATTTTTTATTTTGAATCCTTGAGCTACTATTATTAGTATTCAAATATTCTCTATTACTATCTAAACTGTCTCATCCTTATCTACATTTTTACTTCTGTTATTTTGCATGGCTCTAGTTTGTAAATTTCCTCTCTGCTTTTTCTCATTTCCATGTGAACATAAGTCTAAGCCAGTTACACAGATGTTCTGTTTCCAAACCAGAATTTGGATCACAGACAGCTGAAACCCTGGAAGGTGGATTACAGGATAAACATACTTGCTTCAGGTGGTGAAGATGTGTTGGCAACAAACACAGCTCAACTTTTGCTAGTTCAAATATTTTGATAAAGACTCTGTTAGAAAAGAAATTGGTTTACTTTCTTGAGTATTTATTATTTCTTTAGAAGTACAACTTACTGGGTAAGCCTATTTCTTTGTGACATTTATTTAATGCTGTGAAGTAATAAAATAACGATGCAAAAATCCAGCTTATGTTACAACAGCTCCACAGAACAAAGAATACAGGACATTCATGCAACTCTTGCCATGACTCATCACAAAGGAAAGAGTATGAACAGGTCTGTAATGAATAGATATGATTAAGTAGGGCAGGAACAAATGTGAGAAATAATAAAGCACATTATGCTAAAACAATACATCTCAATACTCTTCAATAGTATAAGGAAGAAAATTTCTTATTTTCCTCATATCTTATGAAGAAAATTATCTGTTTTAAATGACTATTTTTATTTTTCTTTTTTTATTAGTTTTTTAGTATATAAATGTTATTAATTTAAAACACTACCGTGCCCTAAGAAAAATTTAGGGCTGAATCTGTTGTAATTATTGCCTTCCACAGGAAATCTTCCAATAACTTGTTTTGTTTGTTCTGTTTGTAAAATATGATGAAGTCTATACTTCCTCAAAAATTATTTTTTATTAGACATTCACAATTAAACTCTCTTTTCCTTTACTTCTCTATCTCTTTCTGGTAAGATATAGTGATATATACATAAATAATGTAGCATGCTCATGAGCTCTTTTCTGAAAAGAACTATAAGACAAGATACACAAATCCAGGCAAGGACAAAGAGTGTGATCTGATGTTCAGCTAATATCATATTTACTAACAACATCTGACATCATGTTAGGAAACTACAACAAAAATAAATTTCTCTCTAACATCGTGTGATGCCCATTAGTTGAAAAGCTTAATAACCATTTTCTTTCTATGCTTTTTCTATCTTTTGAAGGAGGAGTAGAAGGATGTGAAAAAGATGTAAACAGCTATAAAAACATACACTTGCAACACATTTTAGTCAGCTTACACTCCATGAAGAACCCACAATTGAAATACAAACTCTGCGTAAGTCGGGATACTGGGGGTGTTCTTGTGCAATATTTTAAATATTCTTTGAAAACAGTTAGATATTAAGGTAGTTGCCAAAGAAACATAGCTGTCTACTCTTATACCAATTGACTAAAAACACAAAATAAATGTCATAAAACCAGTAAATATAATAATCTCAGAATTTCAATACTTTATAAAAAATCAGCCAATTCTACTTAGTCAAAACGTTGAAATAGAATTCCCCTGAGGACAGGCATCTTTCAACAGATTTCTTATTTAAATTTTAGATGGAAATGCAATCCCATGAGAAACACCAGTTTCTCTGATAGGTTCTACTTAAAAAAAAAAAGAAAAAAGTTAAAGTTCTAATGCATAAGAATGATATATAAGAAAAAGAAATGCTATCACCTTGCTAAAATAAATTTGGATATTATTTAATTTGAAACAAGAACCATCCTCAAAAATAAAAACACACGTACAAATAATAAAAAAAAATTGTACTCTAACCTAACCTCACAAAATTAAGTTATGAGAGTTTGTGTCATCCACTAAAATCTACACTTTCTCACATGCCTTCTGGTATAGTACAGTGCTCTGCTGAACCATTCAATAGCTGAAAGCCTAAATCCTACGTACCCCTGAGAAACTTTGTGCAAGGCTTACATTTTCTTCATATTTCTTGTTTACACAGAATGGCCTCAGTTGGGAAAAGTTTATACACGAAAAGTGAGTGAAGCCAATCTTCTCATTTTTCACAGGCACCTGGCTTATGTTGAATAACTTATGGTAAAATATTTTGTTTTATTTTCCCAATTGTTAGAGATCAAAATTAAAAATAGGGAAAAACTAATGAAGTTAACTTAAGTTCATTAAGGCTGTTCAACACAGTTTTTCCAAATATTTTCAAGAACTCTCTTGGTATTATATTTTAGCAGCTACTAGTGGAAGTATTATTCTGACAAATCTTAATTTCATTTTAAATTCTAGCAGAAAAGTTAAAAATATAATGTTTTAAAAATGAAAGATTATTAACATAAACCAGAGACACTCCCCCCCTCCTCGATTTATAATGTATGTATCATGCAAAGCAAGTTAAAATGGGGTTTATACTCTGTTTTAAAGTCAACATAAACCAAACTCTCTTAGCCTGTTCCTCTGTAGTTCCCTCAGGTAGTAACAATGTGATATTTGTCAGTCAGACTTGACTTGATTTTTTTTTTATTTTCAGCACATGGTTTATTGGGAATTCCTGTATTGGTTTATATCATGCTCAACTGGTATTTGACCTATCTCGCCAGTTTGATCATGGCCAATTCAAACTGGATTGTGGGAGGGAAAAAAAAATCAGCAAAATTGATTACACATTAAGAGATACCTAAGTTTACTCTTCTGTTTGTTATATGTGATATCTGTATTTACTGCTAATAATGTTTTTATTTTTAAAGTGACTAGTGATGGAAATTGTTATTTGTTTTTCTTTAAAAGTGTACTGAAAAGATTCTTATGATGTGTGAAAAAGGAATTTTGACATGGACCACACAAAGAAAACATTTCTTTATTCAGAACCGAATTATATTTCATTTATTTGCATGAAGAAAGACACACTATTACCTGAAAAAGCTTTTTGAAGACAGACTGTGTTTTCCCTATGTCTACAAACAACATAGAAAAGATGATAAGCAGCTCTTCTTGTCATCTACACTAATTTAATTACTTAAAGTAGTATAGTCTGGAGCCTTCAGATCCCACTGACAGCACCAACTGAAAGAAATGCCTCCATATTTTCTCCTATTTTAGATCAGCTTTATTTTAAGTTTGAGCTGATCCTAGAATTTTCACCTCTGAAATATGGGAAAATGTGCTTTTATTTATATGGGATAAATACAAGCATTGCTAACGATCAGTACACATTCTGAGGATTATTAACATTTTATTTCACCTTAAAAATTACATGCGATGCACACTAAATTTGAAAATTTTTCAGAGCTAACAAGTAGTTCTCCTTCAGTTTGTAGATTCCAGCATGTTCACATATTGGGCTACATAATAGGAGAAATAGCAACAAAGTAGATTAGAAACAGGCTTTACTAAGGGGAATTGCTAAGAGAGAGATCATCCCAGATCCTTCAGCCTCCAGTAAATGAAAACTTGCTCAAAATACCTAACAAAAATTAAGAAATTGCGTTCTCAGAAATTTTAAAAGAGCATTTTTATAATTATGGTTTGTTGTTTGGGGTTTTTAAATGATATTTTATATTCCCTGTGCTACTCAGGCATATCAAATTAGTGTTAAAATAAAAAGAAAAGGTGTTTAACTCAGTTCCCTTTATTATTCTAGCATATATTTAACTCAGAAAGTGGAGAACTAATTTGAAGTAACATTCATTTTCTCTGCTTTTTGAAATGTGCGGTCACATCCTCAGGAGTTTTGCAGCAGACCTTAATCGGAAGGGACATTCTAACCTGAATGCCAGAGGCAAAAACTCACAAATTCTGGAGAAGAATATGCACAGTACCCTTCCCCCAAATTTTCTCCCTGGACATAGAACCACAGGTCCATCACTGACCAGGAAATTAACTAAAGATTCAATCATTGACCTAAGGAACTAATAGTTCAGATTTTATTTGTAGTTACTGCAATTTTTTGCAGTTCTTGGATTCATGTTGAAGAAAAAAAAAAGACACAAAAGAGAAACAAGAACAAGGGAAGAGGAAATTAATTGCACATCCCTGATTCAAAGGTACTTGGAAAATAGTAATATTTTTCCTGTGTTCTTATGTACATATATATATACATATACATATATAAATATATACATCTGTGTAAGAGTATGCACCTCACATTTTACCTTTCCTCTACAAAGGACACTGCTAGAATAATGTAGAAAATTGAGCTAAGCATTCTTTTTATTTTATTACCAAGTGTGTTGACAGAGTGGAACTGAGGATATAAAACAATTATTTTGGGGAAAAAAAAAGCTCTAGCTGAGAATGAAAAAAAACTGGCATTATGTATCTGCAGAAAGTAGTAGAGGTACTAGAAATGCAGAGCTCGATGTAATTTGTTTTGCAAAATATATCTTTTGTCAGAAAATTCCTATTCTTCAAAAGAAACTTTTCCAAGGGAATTTAAGTGAAATTGATATTAAAATAATTAGTTTTGGGATTGCTTTTCTGGGTGATAAAAGGCTCCCATTGTAGCAAAGAAGTAATGAGGCATTTAAATAAAGTACATGAAAATAAGGTTCATGCACTTACGCTGTTTGATTGGAACAGTCTTCCACCTTTTCCTTTGCAGTGCATGAACTTCTTTTAGCCAAGACCCTACTGGCATGCCAAATATGCTACTTGTTTTCACTTCGGCCCAAAAAGATTATTTTCTCTACCTAAGAAAGCTATCCCAGCAAGCTCCACTGAAAACAGTGCATTTCTGATTTCAAGGAAGAGTATCCTTCCTGTCACGGTTATCTTCCTTGCATGCAGAATGTAATTCCTGTTTTCCAACTGTCGCTATTGATATAACACACAGAGTCTTATATTTCAGCACTCTGTACTTCTCTAATCTGTGTTCTTGCAAATGTTTCTGTTTCTCTAGTATCTGACTTCATTGGGAATTTACCCTACTCTTCTGTGATGTGACATTGATCAGCATTTTGGGAAATTTGGGCAAGTTGCAATTCCTCATTCTTGCCAGTTTTCATATGCCAGGTTTTAGCCAAAAAAACAATCAAACAAGCAAATAAAAGCCTCTTTAAAGGCAACCCCCCCAAAATAATCAGCTTCTTATATGAGATACTGTGGTATTATTAATGTGGGAACTCAAATTATTTTACAATTGTGATTTTCTGGTACTTTGTTTTTCCAACTGTGCTATACTTAACAACTAATTTATTGAACTTTTCTTTGAAATTGGGAAAAGACTGTCTTTTCCAACTCTTAGAGCATTGTTGGTTCCTGCTTAAAAATTGCTAAATATGCTGATGTTGCACGTCCATAGTGCAAGCTTGTTGTTTACTTAGGACCAAGGAATTTAGTTTGATTAGGTTTCAAGTTAAACTCAGTCACGACCCTAACGAAAAAGTTCATATTTCAGAAATGAAACTCAATCAAATGGTATTTTAAAACTCTGGATGATACCTTCTTTTCTTTCTGTACAAGCATTGCATGTGCATATGTGCATTCTTTCCCGTTTTCCGCCATCTGTCCCTCCTACAGACACTTTTTAATTTTTGAGCAGACAAGGTGAGGCATATGAATGTTTTAGGCTGTATAGCTTGAAGACATAATTTCATTCTTTAATTAGTTTCAGGAAATCTAATAAGGAAATTCACAGAATATTGAATATTCTAGTGTATTTGTCGTCCTTGCTCAGTATATTTATATAAAGAAAGGCTGATTTACAACTAATAAAAGAATTCATGTAATAGGAGAAGATCAACTCAATATAAGCAGTTAGTAGAAGAGGATAAATAGTGTTTTGCAATTCAACAAAACTTCTACCTCCTACACTACTAAGGTGACTAATACGAAGCTTTGATTTGATCATTCATAGATTACATGGGAAAATGATCTGTGAGTTCACCCATACCAGTGGTGGACTCACACATTTCTCTTAAGCACTGCCACTTCCTTAGTTATTTATTTCCTGCTCAACAGGCTGTTCAGAGATGCTGTCACCTTACCAGCTCGCTGGTCAACTCTGCAGCTTAAGGAAAATACAGAAGTGTCTGCCATTCACTTCAGGAGTAAAAGGTAGATTTGGCACAGTTATTTTGATCATCCTCTAGGGAAATTCTACTTGAAATCTAATTGTGTTATCACTATTGAATCATATTTTTAGTCCAATGGCGTGACAATGGTAAGCGGATCTTATGCACGAAGCTATGTTGAAAAAACAGTCAAGAGCTTTTGTAAGTCGTAAATCCATGACAGATAGTTGGAATAATTTTATATTTGTAAAACTATAATTTCAAGTGTGAGTTTGAAAATTAAACTACCACTTTTGCTGCTTCAGCTACCGGTACAGTTGTGAACATATAAGTAAAACACGATAGTAAAGAGTCAATAAGAGAATGACTTACTGGAGGAAAAGTGTAAAGTATTTTCAACAACAAGGAAAGTAGGAACCATATGAATAAATAGATTATGTAGAATTCGTCTAATATGGTTGAGAATAACTGGTTTGTTTGAGTTACTTAATTTCTTATATGATAATGAACTTATGCTTGCAAAATGGCTAATAGCTCAAATGAAAGTAATGGAACAAGCTGACAGAATGCTAACACTTCTCCCATACTGTGAAGTGGCAGGAATTATTGGATACTCTCATGTATAGCCGTATAACCAGAAATTATTTTAATATCTAAAATAACATTCTTACTATTCTGCTTTCTGAAAGAACACCAGCTGAATTGAGAGAACTGATTTGCTTTCTGGCATTCAGAAATAAAAGGTACTATATAATCAAAGGTGGTCATCTTTAGAATAGTAGGGAATGTTAAGAAAAGGATTTTCTGCTCTTCAGAAGTATTACAGAGAAGGAAACACAGGTTTTTGTTCTGTTGTCCTGCTATAATAACGTGAGTGTTACCTCACTGGAGATCAAGAATGACTACAGCTGGGTCAGTCTATATTTGTGACTTTTTACAGGTTGCTCCTTTCAGTATCTCAGTGAGAGTGAAACTCTTTCCCTTTGTAGGTTATCATCATCTTGTTTCAGTACCTTTCCTTCCTTTTGCTAACTTTAAGCCATTGACACAGTAGGTGATTGAACCAACTGAAACAGAGTTGTGTGTGTTCTCTCATCTACTTAGGCAGACGTTTAGTCCTTAGATCTCGCAGCTGAATTATAGACTCATTTTTTAATTCTGCTAAGAAAAAACTTTTTAGCCTAGGTTAAAAAAGAAAAAAAAAAAGGAAAAGGAAAAGAAAAAGAAAGGGGATAAAAAGGCAGCCAACCAGTACTGCTATAGTTAACTTTATAGGTAGCTGTAATGAGTAAGTAACATATTTTTGTTATTGATTTTACTGCTGATATCTTTGTAATTTGTAGTTCTGAGAAGTCCACACATAAAGAGGGGATTTTCTCTCACATACTGTTACTAGTTAAAAAGTTTAAGAAAAAAAAGATTTTATTATGAGTCACATCATTAAAATTTTAAGTTACAACACAGAGTAGATAGATGAAAGTGATAAAAAGTTTCATAAAACAATGGTAATAAAAATATTTTTCACAGTAAATTATTAGATGTTTGCTATTTATTCTCCTTTCATTTTCATCATACCAGTGATGAATAAAGTTTAGTGAGTTGAGTAACGCATCACATGTGTAAAATATGTATGAATCAAACATATATATTTTTTGCCTGTATTATGTAGATACTAAACACTTTCTTACTCTAAACAAAGATTTCCTGGCAGCTGAGAGCTGCTCCCTTCAAACTTTTCTGGAAGGATTTTGCTTTCCCTTTTGCCAGAAAATGAAGTGAGCCATATAAATAAGAGGTACCTTAGCTTCTTGTTCCAGCCACTGGTCTTCAGCAGTCCAAAATCAGCATGCTGAACCATTCAGCTGTTGCTGCAATATGCTACAGAATGTGGGATATTTCCAATATCCTCATATGTTTCAGAGTCCTCCATAATACTTTGCTTTTTCAATAATAATGAAAAAAAAAAAACACAAAAAAACCCACTGCAGAATGAGGTATTCACTACCTGTTCCTTTCATAATATAAATATAAATGAAAGCAGAAACACGTGACAAGTTTAAATTAATCTCAGTTGGCAGAGGAGAATATGTTTCATGGCAGGTGAAACTTCAACTTTACCACTTTTATCCATCTCAGCAATGAGAATTTGAAATAATGTGTTTCAGTGGTGCCTTGAACATCTCTAGCCCTTTCATTAACTTGTGACAAAAGCACAGCTTTGAGGAAATTTTTACTGTGGATAAAGGAGTAGAAGAGGAGATTTGTCCTGGAAACACCGATCCAAAGAGTTGAAGCACTTTGGACCTTGAAGACCACAGTATTCCATTTGGAGAACCCAGAGTCAAGTTGATTATGTTATAGCTGACAGACTGAAGTAAGTGGGTGAAAGCAAACATACAGAAAAGTACTCAGGCAGATACATGTATACCTTCTGTCCAAGTTTGTAGGTGTAGAGTAATGTTTTATGCAGACAGCTAGTCAGTTAGCTTACACACAGATGTCTACACTCTAGGTATCTATGAATCACTAATGAATCCTACCTAAAATATGCATCTTGGACAGGATTCAACTCATTTAACTCTAAACTTCAGAAACTTAGACATCTGTGACTGAGATTATCACTAACTTTCCTCTCTTTATAGTTAATGGAGATGAAAAATGAAATATCTTGAGTAAGAATTTTCTCATCTTACGATAAATATTTAACATAGACCAAACCAAACACTCTCCAGAGGCCTGCAGTGAAGACAGTTTTGTTTCTATTTTGAACATGGTGTTGTTTCCTTTCCAGTCAGAGGAATAATATTTACTCCTGTACAGTTCAACAATACTCTTCTAAAAGCCCTAGTGAAACCTATTGTTTTGACTCTCATCCAAACTAAAATGTGTTTCTATTGACACAATGTAGGAAATCAAACTTTGGCTTTAAACCAGCTGGCAATTGATTTGGAACTTGATACTTTCAATTAAAATTGTATTTAATAAATCTTGCAATAAATTTCATTCCTTTACTTAACTTTGGGGTTTTTTTCCTTATTTTTTCCTAGAGCTGGAAAGATCACAGAACAATGATACAGTAACATAATAATGCTGTGGAAAATACACTCTTCTATCTCTTAGATGGTAAAAGTGTCTTTGTGTTGGGATTCCTTAGTATCTGCTTACAAACGAACTGTTCCACCTCCTCATGCTTAACCTACTTGTATTAGTAGATTTAGGATTTAGTGTTGAAACTATAATGTAATTTCAAAAGGGTTTTTTGTTCAATTCCATGAACAATATCGGTAGAATTCAAGTCTTTACAACACTAAAAAAGTTTTATCATTCAGAATTCTTTACAAGATTCAGTAGTATTTCCAGCTCTCATTAAAGCAGAGAAAGAAGCACTTATTGATTTTATATATGAGCTTTAAGGAACACATGAGCTGCTACATAAGATGACATCTGAAACCTATCTGCTTCAATATTTCATCACTGACACTGATCTGTCCTCACTGGTTCAGAACACAATGCAGATTCTCTACTGTACAGTCTTTATCACTGAGATTTAACAATTAATAATTAGAAGCTGATATCTTGCATCTTAAGGTTTCGTACATTTTCCAAATTATACATCCTTTAAAATTAAAAAAAAAATCAACCATATTAAACTTTTTATACTAGTCACAGTTTTATAACAATAACAATTTGTAACCTATAAAAAAGCTTGTCTTTGCCTCAGTTTTGATTTAGAAATCCCTCAGCTTCTCTGCTTTCTGAGACATGAGAATAATGCCTTTTAGACAACATTGCTATGATTTTTCCTATTTGGTACTAATCAATCATAAAAGTCACATAGTTGTCAAGGTAGTTTTCTTGTTGTGCCTTTAACTGCTTTAGCTAAATTATTTTATTTAAATAATAATTTACTCATTTATTTATTTTTAACCACGGGAAAGTGCATTTTGTCACAGAGATCATAATTCAGGAAATCAAAACTAGAAAATTTGTTTTCGCAGGTTGTTTTTCAAGACATAATGATATTCATTTCTAGAAAGGAATACAAAGTATGCATTTGTTTCTCTTACTTCAAAGGTTAAAGATTTATCATTTACAGGGATTGTACCTTGCTTTCCAAGGTACAATTAAAGAGACTACAGCTCCAAAAAAGGAGCTGATAGCACTGTCTATGAGGGAAAAAAGTGTTAGTGGAACTCAGCTTCTCACTTATGAGCTAAACAACTCCTCTCCTCATATATTTTAATTATTAAAATTCTGTTACAAAGGACATCATTACTTTGACAATGTCCCTTGGGAGCTTTATCTCAAGTTCAGGCTGTAAAACATTTGGAGTAGTTGTCAAACATATTTCTGCTTTTAGAGGAATATTTCTTAATTCTTTATTTAGTGAATAGATCTTTTTAGTGACTATATCTTTGTATAAGTTAAGATAAACAATTAGTTTAATATCTTTCATAAGGTGGATTTTACCATGGTTCTGAGAAGTTGAGACTGGGGGAAAAAATGATGACCAGTTGGTTTCTCATTCTTTTCAAAATACCTAATCACAACCTTGGTAATGAAATATTAAGTCATGGCACTTTTATTCATTAGTAGCTAATTAGCAGCCAACAAAATATGGAGTTGTGAGTATTATTACCCTTACTGCAGAATTTAACATTCTTTTTTAATGAATGCCTTCTGTCAATTTTTAGCAGAGTTATTGCAAGATCAGAAAAACCACATTAATTGATCTGTCTATTCCCTGAGCAGAAGATGGACCTGAAAATACAAAAAACGTTCCTTAAAAAATAGTGTCAAAATAACTGGTTTGTGTGACATTCCTTTTTTGCATCTAACAACTGTTCCTCTCTGTTTGCAGAGGAGTTGATTTTGCCTTTATTATGACCATGGGTGCATGACTGTTTCAAAATATTGGAAAAGGGCAATGAGCCAAAATCATTATCTTCACTTGAAGTGTTTAATACTAAATGTAAATATTGGAGGGGCTTGAGTGCCCAAGCCATCCCTCAAGGCTTTATGCATCTGATTATAAATGTCCCTGCTGCACTGTCAGTTAGTCACCATCGTTACTTCAGTCTAGTGTTGTCAAAGAAATAATAACCTACAGTCTTCCTCTGCTTATCAGTATAGGGACAGCACTTAGATAACACATGCGTTGATTTCCCCTTAAATACTTCTATATAATTAAAATTATTAATAGGCAATTAGCAAAATCAGAAATAAATATAGAAATCAGGCTGCTTTAGATGCTAATTCCTCCTATATATTTAATGCAGTATTAAAATCTTTAGTGCCCGGTGAGATAGTGTTCATAAAATGAAAAAGTAAACTGATGGCTACCTTCTACATACACTTCCAGTGGTCAGTTTTATTCTCTTGTCTATAAGAATTAAAGAAGGTTATGTCTTTTTTCACTCCTTCATGGAACAGCAACACCTGAGGGAGGCAGAATTTATTGCAACAATCCATTGCCAGGAATATATTAAGCATATAGAGGAATAAAGGACATTTCACTTAGAAATGTGGAATTCAAAAAATACAGCATTATCCAAAATACCATTCCTTAAGATTTACATTCTTTTTCAAGTTCAATTCTTGGTGGTCATTACAGGTTCTTGCTTTTCTAACAGTGAAATGTATTTCCCAAATTATTTCCAGAGTTCTCTGAGGTAAATAACAAACTTTAAAAGAGCCATGGTGTTTGTTCTATACAAACCTAACTTATTACTATGTGCTATTCTCAGCCAAGAATCTCATACAGATCATAAAGAAGTACATATTCTTCAATGCAGGACAACCATTTGTAATTAAGCTTTTAATCTTCAGGGACTGGGAACTTATGATTTTTACCGATGAAGTAAAAAGGCAAAACTATACCAGACTAATGTAGTCCATTAATCCACTTCACACTGCATAGTAAATGTTAGAATACAGTTTATCAATAAATCTCATCAAAGCTTGTATTTCACCTAAAACTGGATTATGTCTGTATTAACATTGTCTTTCAGATTTTCTTTTTAGTTGAATAGGTATTTGAGAAAATTTTGAGCTTAATTTGGGTTTGGATTTTTTTATGTCTTCACTTTAGTGTATATTTCAATGAAATGTGATGTCTCTTTCCAAATCATAGAATCATAGAATCATAGAATCGATTGGGTTGGAAAAGACCTCTGAGACCATCGAGTCCAACCCTTGGTCCAAATCCAGTCCATTTACTAGATCATGGCACTCAGTGCCACGTCCAATCTGCGTTTAAAAATCTCCAGGGATGGTGAATCCACCACCTCTCTGGGCAGCCCATTCCAATGCCTGATTACTCTCTCTGTAAAGAATTTTCTCCTGATATCCAACTTAAATTTCCCCTGGCGGAGCTTAAGCCCGTGCCCCCTTGTCCTATTGCTGAGTGCCTGAGAGAAGAGACCAACCCCCACCTGGCTAGAACTTCCCTTCAACTTCAACTTCATCTTGGGTTTCTTTAAGTTTGATGTTTGCAACAGAACTAATCATACCAAGCAAAAACTAGGTGCCATAGTGCTATTTTCTCATAGCCTTGGCAGACACAGTATGTGATGTATAAAACACATGTGCTCTTCTGGACTAAGTAGACCACAGGAGGTATGGCATCTAGATGGGATTAAACAGGTGTGTATGTGAGTTGCAGATTAATTTAGTTAATGCAGAGAACTTCTAGAAGAGAATTCATCTGAGATGAACAAGTCTTATGAGGAGCAGCTGAGGAGCTGGGGTTGTTCAGCCTGGAGAGAAGGCGGCGAAGGGGAGACCATATCACTCTTTACAACGACTTGAAAAAAGGTTGTAGTGGGATGCGGGTCAACCTCTTCTTCCAAGTAACAAGAGATAGGACAAGAAGAAATAGCCTCAAGTAGCACCAGGGGAAGTTTAGTTTGGATATTAGGAAACATTCATCATCAAAAAAGTTGTCAAACACCGGAATAGGCTGTTCAGGGAAGTGGTTGAGTCACCGTTACTGTAGGTATTTAAAAGACATGTAGATGTGGTGCTTAGGGACATGGATTAGTAGTGGATTTGGCAGTACTGGGTTAGTAAAGGTCTTTTTCAACCTAAAGGATTCTAAGATTCTATGACTGCATGACCTTAAGGCATGTCAGAAGAACCTCCCCGTTAAGGTTGCTATTTCTCTTCACTATCTAAACAAGGTAACTAAGATGTCTGGCTTGGCTATGAGCAATTTCCAAATATTTAAGGTAAGCAGATGACCTTGATAGCCAATAATAGCACTGTCTAGTTCATTTATCAATACATAAATACATTTTTATATTTTTATTTTCCTAATGTTTCATTTATCCATTATCATTTATCCAAAAACAATATCATGAAAGAATAATGAGACCAAGAAAAATGGCTCCATGTCAGCATCAGACTTGATGATACAAGGAATGAAGTCATCACACTAGACCAAGACAATAGGAATTATTTATAGAAATAATTCAAGGCAATAAATTCCAAGGAATCCTGATTTATTTTTGTAAGCAATTTAGAAACAGGGAAAATAATGACAGCAAAGATTTTTTAATAAAAATTTCCATGTCTTTGATCTTGTATATTTTTTGTAACTGGAGTCAGTGTTTTGGACTACATTTGTCTGAGTGCATAACAGAAGAATGAAACAATAAAACTTAACATTTATTTATTTACTTACTTATCTGAGGTACTTGTCTATAAAATGTTAAATTCATTGCTGTGGTAAGCAAGTGCAGTTGTTCTCACATTAATGGAATTCTGCTTGCTTAGCCCTACAATTATTTTGTCCCACAAGATAAGTGATCCGTGTAACAACACTTTTGGGTACACATTATTCTTTTCATACTGCTCCAGAGGAAATGCTACAGAGGATTAAGGGTTCTTTCTAATGGTACAAAGGGTATCTGATCTGAAAGTCTGCATTAAAACACTGTTTCTTTGCTCACAGGCCTGAACTCAAATCACACCTCTGTCTAAAGGAAAAGGTTTCACATTGCCTTGAAAACTTCTCTTTTTATGACATTTTGGGATTGCTGACAGGAAGTTTTCAGGTTATGCTTGACATTTTGATACGTAAAATCACATGAATGATCTTACCTTTTCCAGACTCCTTTGTTGCTTCTCTTTGCTTTTGAACTGCTCTGGAAAAAAAAAAGACAATACTCATAAATATCTTTCTTTATTCTTTTTTTATATTATATGATATAAAACACAGGTAATTTATATTTACTGTAATTAAAACTAATAAAGTACCTTAATCTTTTTTTTTTAAATTTATTCAAACTCAAATAAAGCTCTAGATTTTGCTTTCAAACCTAGAATGAAGAGAAAGGAAATGGATAGCTTAAACACAGACTGATTATCTCTTCACCAGTTTAAAAGTCAAGTGGAATTGGATTTATTTGGTTGACCTGCCTTCTGTTTATTAATATCTGATGGTGATTTGTATGTAAAAGCTGAAAGAGTTCAAGGTGTAAAATAGGCAAATTTATGTTTAGATATCACTTTATGATTCTCCTGATTATAATGAAAATTAAATTGTTATTTATTGACTTTATAATATTTTTATCTCACATTTTACCCAAAATGTAAGATTTTGGGTAAAAAATCTTACCCAAAATGTTCTTCACACCTGAAAAATCTACAGTCATTAAAAATTCCCTTTTCCTAGACAATATCATGGAAAACAGCTGGATATAATAGTGATTTTCAGCAGCATAAAACCCTTAAGAGGATTTTAGTGGGTTGCAGGGAAGAAAACAGAGGAATCAATGGTTTGTTACAGTTTTACTAGTTTTAACAGTACTTCAAAGACTATGTCTCAGAAAAGACTGTCTCTGACACAGAGAGAGGTAATACCTGAATTTGGAAGGAAAATAACTGGAATAATGGTATGAACTTCATAAATTTTGAAATAAAAAGGTCTGTGGCTTTTACATTTAATTACAACAAAGAAAGAGGATTCATACCCCTATAATCATCAAAATAGCTGTGAAGTAACTGCCTTTTCTCTACCAGAAACAAAGTTGAAGAATACTAATAAAAATTTTTAGTGTATTTAATGGATAAGTAATTTGGAGCATGAGTTGAGTTAGGGTGTGTTGGGAAAAATAGGCAAGAATTGGAATAGCAAAACTTGATGAGACTGTGTTCTTTATTGCTGAGGCTGTACACTCTATGGATAACAAAAATATGTGCAAGTTTCTGGAAATTAGGTGCAGGACAAGTAAGGAGGTTATGATAGTTACTGTAACTATTCAAGTGGCTCAATTTATGCATAATTTATGAGTGCAGTTGAGCATATGAAGAACCTGAACCTTCTATCATTAGATCAAAGATGAGCTGCTCTTTTTAGTCAAACAAATTACTTCTTTATCATTTGCCTGTGGTAAAAGGTTTAGTAGTGTCAGGGAAAATCCTTTAATGTACTGGTAACTGAAGAGTACACTGTGACTAGTGCTGGGAGAAAAACAGACAAAAACCCACAAACAATCCTGCTTTAAAATTAGGGTTACTGACCAGCTGACCTGTAAGCAGAGAGCAAGTTCATTGCTGTAAACTGTGTGAACCTCATAAAGTTCAAAAAGGCCAAGTGCTAGGTCCTGCACAAGTCAAGGCAATCCCCAGTACAGGTACAGGCTGGCCAGAGAGTGGATTGACAACAACCCTGAGGAGGGAGACTTGGGGACGTTGGTTGGCAAAAAGCTCAACATGACGCAGAAACGTGTGCTCGTGACCCAGAAAGCCAATGGCAGCTTGGGCTACTTCAGAACAAGTGTCAGGAGGTCAAGGGAGATGATTCTAATCTGCTACTCCTCTCTCATGAAACCCCACCTGGAGTGCTGGGTTCAGTTCTGGAGGCTCCACCATAAGAAGGATGTGGATCTCTTGAAGTAAGTTCAGAGAAGGCCAGGAAGATGATCAGAGAGTTGAAGCACCTCTCCTGAGATTGCTGAGAGAGATGAGGCAGGCTGAGAGAGTGGGGGTTTTTCAGCCTGGAGAGGAGAAGACTGTGGGAAGACCTTACAGGAGCCTTCCAGTACCTGAAGAGTTATGAAGAGATGAAGAGCGACTTTTTACGAGGGCAAGGGGGAATGGCTTCAAACTGAAAGATAGTAGATTTAGATCAGATATCAGGAAAAAAATCTTTACTGTGAGGGTGTTGAGACACTGGTACAGGTTTCCCAGAGAAGTTGTGGATGCCTCATCTCTGGAAGTGTTCAAGGCCATGTTGGATGGGGTTTTGAGTAACCTGATCTGAAGCTGTTCCAGCCAATGATGTGGGAGTTGGAACTACATGTTCTTCAAGGTCCCATTCCAACTCCAAGCGTTCTATGATTCTACAATGATTCAATATGCTATTTGAGTGGTATTTTCTCTGTACATGATGCATACTTCTTCATTTGAGGTTATGAAGTGATGTATGAAAAGAAAAAATAACCCTTATCTTGTTGTTTATCATATGCTGGTCATAGACAGATTCAATTTCTCATAAACAAATCTGGAATACTTTCTGGAATAGAGCTGACTCTCAAACATGTAACTTTAGCTGACAGTGCTGAATTCCAAGAAAAGAGTAGAATATTTCTTCCCTGTGCAATGCACATTTGGGATTCTTCATCCTCCTGAGAGATTTTTTGATAGTTCCTTGCTATTTAATTCTGTTGAATGAAACAAAACTCAACCAACCAAACAAACAAAAAGTCTTGTGCTCTGGAGTTTTATGACTGCAGTAGATATGGTGTCAGCTGTATTTCTACATGTATAATTCTGATATTTTTCTTATGATTAGTTTGGTCAATTGTTCAAGCAGTATATGACTAATATCTTTGTACAGAGTAGGTCCTGAGATAATTGATTTTGGAGAAATTGGTCAGATAAAGAGAATATGAATAGTTTTGGGTTGCTCACATCTCCCCTCTCTACTCTCCACTTTTATCCTTGTTCTTTTAGCAAATAAAAAAGATTAAAAAAACCCACAATAAATATATTAGATTTTTACCCTTTAGATTAATGAATAGAGAGCATTTTGTTAGCCCTATTTCATTCCTGAATACACATATCAATTTTTTTTTGAGATTTCATATTTTCTTTATATTTCTTTCATATCATGAAAAAAAAATGCAAACATGAGAAGTCCTTGAAACTTCCTCTACAGAGATTACTAATTAGTTTATTTATTTAAATACTAGGGAACAATGGATTTTTCAGGGAGTAAAAAGTCTGAATAGTTAAATACTTATTTTCTTAAATTTCATTCTACTTGACACCCTCATCAGGCTCACAAAAAAGAGAATTTCAGAAATGGAATCTTTCTGTGGAGGAACTTCTGACATTTTCTCCTAAGAGCTTTCCTGTGAGAGAAGAAGGATGGCAAGATTTTTAATATCTAAATGAAGTCATTTAAGTGGAGTACCTATTTTATTTATGGATTCTATTCAGATTCTAAATCTAAGATTCTAACGCAGTCTAGTCAACACAGGTTATAGAGACTGGTGAGCTATTCACCTCTCCCTGGTATTAGACACCTATATTTTGTGCTGAACAGCTTCCCAGAATATATTAGTTTATCAAGCTCGATTTAGTCACTTATATGTACCATGGCTGTCTTAGATGCTTTAAGATATTCTACTTGACCTTCAGCTGGTGCTCAAAATGTTTTCACTATCTTGTATGTTCATTGAGGTGTTTCTGAAGACATGAAGATGTCCTGAATATCCAGCCTTTGATACAGGGTAACGTGAAAATGAAAATGATTTAGTAGAAGTGGAAAAACTCTGAAAATCTTTAAGTAGTAGTTTATAATTAGTTCCATTTTCCCCCCTTTAGATACACAAGGAAAGGCTCCAAAAATACCTTGTAACACTGGAAATTCTTTTGGAGAAACAAACCAGACCTAGCACTAAATTCACATTTCACAGTATTCTATTTCCACATATATGCGTGTGTATAAATATATGTAAAAAATTGTTAATAATTTATTGTTAACGCCTAAAAGTTAGCATTGTAAATGTTACTATGAACTAAATATGTTAAGGTCAAGCCAAAAACAGTCAGCGGCATAGTGATAGATCTGCGTATATATACTACTTAAAGTTTTAAACATTAAGTTTGGGAAACTGTCTTCACCTAGACACTATTTAGATATATGAGGATGGAAATTGGGTTAGTTTGCACCACTAAGTAAAACAGGAGAACTATGTTGGCTTCAGGCAAGTGCAGAGAACAGGAGGTTTGCCCTGAGGATATGCACTAATTTAAGCTTGCCTTCTCTGGTCAGTGATTCACTTTCTTTCAAAAGAGTACACCCCAGAGTGTGAAGAGCTTCTCAAGAAATAAGTTTTTTCAGAATAAGGTCATACTTCACCCCTACAGTTGTGAAAAAGAAATACTAATAACAAAAAGGGAGATGAATAGTTATCAAACTGATAGATTAAGAACTAGAGGACCTCTGCAAAAGATTATCCAGGACAAATTATATCTTGAAAGTCACACTCCATAGTGATACATTTTGTAGTTGTAGTATCATATCTATATGGAAAAGAGGTTGTAAATGTGACAAGTACCTAAAATTGTTGTTTTAAGCATTTATAAGATAATTCATGAAGACATTAAAATATAAAAATACCCACTTATAGCCTAGTCATAGTTATGCAATGCAGATGTCATGCACCTGCACATGATAGATGGTAAGTTCAGGTCCTGAATTTCCAAGGACTGATAAAACAGAGGATTGTTGTGAAAACAGATATGACAACTGACTTTTTTCAAATTCAAATTAATTTAGTTTACAGTGTACATTTTCTCTAAGGTATATAACTTATTCCAGTTTTCTTCTTGGGTGGACTTCATTCCACACAATTTATATGATCAAAACATTAGACATCCCATCTGAGTCAGTATCCAAGAACACTGTTGACCTGCCCTCATGTGGGTGCCTGGTGCCGTTTCTGATATCCTTGAAGGCTTTGATGTCTTATGAGGGTATTCTGTACCAGCTCCTTGATAAGGTACTGAATACCTTGTAGTATCTTAAATGATCTTTGGTAACTGTGAACAAACAGCTGAATTCAGGTCTGAATTTCCTAATACAGCTACTGAACACAAAGTTACTAGATTAAAAGAGAGAGACGTATGCAGAAGTCCTGTCTCTTATTACAACGCAGGATTAATTATCTTCTTGAGGTACGTTTTTCTTTCTACTAACATTACAAACCTCTAGACTAACAGTTTAGGCAAGATGAGAAACTTTTAGAAAAACAAAATTATGTGAGAGGATTACCACAGAAATTGTGAAATATTGCTGACTGTATACAGAGGGGCCACATTTCTGAAATTACACCCATGAAAACTTGAAGTTCCAGCTTTACTCTTGTTGGCCAGTAATAACTTTTTTTGCACTGGAATGTTATGGAGTTCTGTTCACACTGTGATCTGTTCCCATGTATTTGCTCACATTGTTATTTGCCACACCACAGGCAGGCACTATTCCAAACCTGCTTGTGCATAAAAAATATTAGAGACCTTCTCTCTAACTTAAATGATGAAGAAACTACATGAAAGCCTAAAGGCTTTTTAAAAAGATAGCATATACTTAAATACAACGTATGTATGAGAAAGTTTATGTGACATGAATATTCAGTAGTTTATAAAGATATTTGTATTTGTTATTATTGATGTTTAAAGTGTATTTCTCTAATTATCCTTGTTCTGAAGTAGCATTCTAATTGTGTTTCTAATACTATAGGATTAACATACTTAAAATAATTTTGGAAGTATAAATGTGAGTATTTCTTGCAATTATTTCCTATATTTTAGTACATCTTTGTTTAACATTAGCCTCAGAACATTTCCAAAACCTCTTAATTAATTTCATTTTTGTTCTATATTTTATTTATTTATATTTTTCATAATAGACATAATGACTTTATATTGATTTTTTTAATTCACACTTTGAAACTGAATTATGATTGCACAGTATGCTATTGTGGAAAAATTGTATATTAAGAATAAAAGTATAGTGTCTGGTAAAACCCATCTAACAGTAAAAATGTTTGAAGTTTTTTAATTACATGAAGTTTACATATATTGTGATTTCCCTTATGTTTGATTGTTGCCTTGCTTATTGTTGTCAAATCAGCCACAATATAAAAGGTCCATTACTGTTAATAGACTTTTTGATTTGAACAATAGTATTGGGGTAAAGAATCTGTTTTTCTTTTCAGCAATGAGCTTTTCATTAAAAAAGGTAATAATGCAAAGGATTATCACAGCCCTGTTACACTTGTAAATCTATTTGTCTCCCATAGTTCAAATATTTTGTTTATTTCTTGATCCTTTCTTACCTAATGGGAGAAGATTCCAGGAGCTGTAATAGATGAAGATTTTAATTCTTTTTTATTTTGACACAGGGATGTGACATCTGATTCTTCTTAGTAAAATAACAATTTAAAAGTGAAGTGATGAAGTGCTATCTTAAAGATTCAGTCCTCATTGATTCATATCAACAGCAACACTGAAACAGGCTATCAGTTACCTTTCATACCTCCGTTCCACAACGTTTAAACAGGGATCCTGCTTATTTATTTATGAGAATACATTGTAATGTGCAACCATCTGGTATTTGAAATCCAGCTTTGCTTGATAATTTTCTGATGTCTATGTCTCTGGATGGTATACTGAATTATAGGAGATCTGAAGTATGGAGATTTAACAACTCTCTAATTAAAGCTGCAGCATTTGTGCAACAGATGAAGACTATTTCAGAATAAATTAATATCAATAAAAACCAAGAAACTAGCCTGGGTGTTTTGTGGGAAGCTGCCAAAGCAGTCATGAGGGGTGGAATAATTTACTTAGCTGCATCAGCAGTACAAAAAGTATATCTTGAGTACCAGTGTAAATTAGAAAAGGAAGTTAATGAGATGAAAAAAGCAACATAAATAGCAGGTACCCTAGGACCCTCCAACTTTTGATTAAACAGAGGGAAAGTAAATGCTTTGTTGTGAATAGCATAGACAATGTGTTAAAGCTTAATGAACAAATGAATTATGAAAAGGGGAATAAATCCAACAAATTATTTGCATACGATTGGAATGGGTAGAGAAAGGAAAACTTTTTTTTTCAGTTTGAGAATCAGGAGGCACCGCAACAGATCATAATCCAAGAATTGTAATGAGATTTCTTGCATGTTCTTTATAAAACAGATTTATCCTAGTTAAATATGGGTCATGAGGAGATAGTCGCCTTATCCGAAATTCAGTTGCCACGTATTTAAGAAACAAGTAAGATGAAGTTGTTTCTTCTGGGATCAGAAGGTAACAACAAGCCAGTGAAGATTCTTCTCTCAAAAACACAGACCAGATAGAATCAGTGTTATTAAAAGAAGTTCTCTTTGTTTTTGTTTGTGTGACTTAAAAAGTTTTTATTTGACTTCCCTCTCTCCTACAGAAATGGAAGCATTATAATCTGCAGTGGAAAAAAGTTTGTATGATAAATCATATATTGTTTAACATTGGCCTTGGTACAAGAAAATTCCCATGTATTAAGATAATAGGCATTTTTCCTATTACGTAGTCTATCATTTAGCAAAAAATATCTTCCTCAACACAGATATTGGGGTTTGTTGTTGTTAAATTTAATGTTATAGTAGCATAATTAAAGAAGGATGCGAACATTAGTAGACTGTAATGTGGTGGGTTTTAGCATACTTTATTCCATACCATAATTGAATTATATTTTAGTTCGTGACAGAATGAGGAATCACAGAAAAAAAGTATGAAGGTAAACAAAGGAAAAAAGACAAGAAACTGGTATATATCATGCATGAAGCTATTATAAGTACAAGAAAAACCAAATTAAAAGGTTAGATCAAAGTGCATTCTAAGGAAAAAAGACCTATAGTGTGATTTTCACAGATTAAAGTATGTCACAGAAATCAAAGGCTTTGAGAGACTTCCAGAATTTTAAGATCTGCCATTCCTATGGGACTGGGTCCAAAGTTGAGTATAAAGTTATACTTTCAGAACTTGTCATTACAGATTTAAATTGTTCCTTGTTAATTGTTTGAAAAACTGCACTTGGTTTACGGTTCTTGTAGAAAGTATATTTTTCAGCACAAAGCCTCACTGAAACAATTTATTTCACTTTCATGAGTCCATCAGAGAGTATGGCTGAGAATCTAGACTTGGCAAAGCAGCTATAAGACTGAACAAGGGTTACCTGCCTCCACAGATAATGTGTATTACCAACATGATACGTAGGATATGCACACATGAAGTGAGTGGTTCATAAGAGACTGTTGAATTAAACCTGGCAGCTGGATTCACTTTAGTTGTCAGTGATCCAGGTCTTGCAGATTCAATTAGATGTTTGGGTTCAATTAACCAGAACTTTCATATGAATCTCCCATGTTCTCAGAGCAGAACCTTATTGTATTCCCAAGCAATTCTTCACAAGCATATAAAAGTCATGTCTGGCAGCAAATCTAAATGATTTGACAGGGCAAACAGGACTTTAGTTATTCCATAGGGGAAATAAGTAGTGTAGATGAGAGAGTTCAGAGTCCACACACAATGTGTATAGGCTTATCTGAGCTCAGTGTTGGCAAACAGGATATCTGACATCTAAGGTCAGACGTAAATAGCAAACCAACATCACTTACCTAATTGGTTTTGGGTCATTCTGAGCCAAGTACCCATCTGGAGAGAGGGAAGCAAACAAAGGGCTTGTTTAATCATGCAACTAAGTGTTACTTACACAGGCAAAACCAGTATTGAAATATCGATAGTAGTAACCTTATTAACCACTGAAATTGCTGTGAATAGAATAAACCATATCGATTATTAACGTTCACAAGAGTCAGTGCCCTTTGTTCCATAGAGGAGACTTCAGGGAAAGGAGTTTTAAATGGTAATTATTGCTCTGACACAACCAGAAAATAGTATCTTGTCCTTCCCAACTCAAGCAATTCATAGCAACAGTGACTGAAACATAAATCACTAGGACCAGTTCTCACCCTCAGTTTCCCTCTTGACTTATTTCTCTCAGAAACTGCACCACTGAGAGACCTTAGGTGGATGTATGACTCAGACTACATCATATTTGCTACTAGGGGGATATTGTTTTGGGCATCTAATGCCAAACTGAATGCAAGGAAAAATACAATCTTCAGGCTATTCCAGTCTTCAGTTACAGCCAGAATTCATATCTCCCAAAGGATAGGAACATAATAAAATTTGTTCTCTTTTAAAATTTAATAGAAACCTCACAGTTTAGAAGTTATTGCATTCTGTTCTTAAGGTTGAGCTAATTTTTCTGCTTAAAGAAGGTACTCAGATATTTTGCTGTGTATGAAGATTGTACTGTAATTTTCCTTTTTACAGCTGTATATCAAAATGTGACTTCTAACTTTAATTTAACTGGACCACAATTTCTGACAAGTGTTGGGTATGAAAACTGAAGATTATAAGTATTTTAAAGAACAGTTCTACCCTATCAATATAAGTTCCCCTTGGATTTGAGGAGTGTGGAAAAACAGACACTACACTGGCATAAATACAAGTTAAAGCAGATAACCTTGCAATATATTATTAGAGATTGTCATATACATTTTAGTACAAAGTATACTTGAATTTCTCAGTATATATATTCATTAAATCTGATGAATATTATGGGATCTCTGCCCTGGAAATTAAGAGAACAATGGATGACTGTCGTGGTTTGAGAAGGCCCCCTCCCCTGGGGGCTGGTTAATTCTAAGTGAGTTTCATGAAGCTAAGCAAATCGAAAGTCTTGGTTACACCTTTACGAAATGGCATATTCTTACAGGACTGGAAAAGAAGCTTGTGGCTTAGTTGGAATTAGAGACCACAAGGAGACAGAAGGCTTATTTGAATTTTCAGTTTCCACTGGTTTCAATGAGACCTGAACCAAGCTTTTAAAGCATCAGACTATATTTAACCACTCTTCTACTGACCAGAAGCACATGCTTGACCATTTCTGTAAAACTCCCATACTAACTCCACTTGAAGCCGTTATATAATTGCCTTTCTCATTCCTCATTTGTCATGGTTTGAGATGGCCCCAAAATCCAATTCCCTAGCTCCATTCCCCCTCCCACATCTCAACCTAATGTGAGATGGGTTTTTCCAGACAAAACACACCAGACTCAAAGTGGGGGAAAGGGAATATATTACAATGACTGTACAAATAAATACCATATCACATTATACACACGATCACAAACTATCTCTACCATGACATATAGTATTTACAGTGGATCAGATCTCTTCTCCCCTCCAAATAAAAGTCCAGGAGGGAAAAAAGGACAGATCCCTTCCAGTCCTTAAGCAGCAGCATCTTCTGAGGCAGCAGTCTGTCTGTCTTCTCCACATGCAGCAGCTCTGGCTGGCTTTCTGCCAGCACTCACGAGGGAGGTATTCAAGCCTCTCTCGGCCCCATCGCCTCCAACCGAGGGGTCTTCCGTGGGCTTCGTAACCTCAGACAAGGTCGTTTCACCACGTCATATCACGAAGACACAGGGGGGTCTTCGTGACGGTCTGGTATCTCCAGGAGACTCAGCTCCTTGCAGGGCCTCTGTGCCCTGTCTCTCAGGCTGCCACCGTGGCAGCAGTGCAAGGGGGGGGAGCCAAGGTCAACTCCCCCCGCATTCCTCTGGTCGTCCCGGTCTAGCTACGGGACGCTCTGAGCTTCTCAGCTCCTCTCTCTCTCTGGTGCTGCATGTCCAAAACTCTTCTCCTTAATAGGAGTCCATCTCCCTCTTTTCTCAGAGGGATCTCAAAGGAGTTTGGGGGGCTGGTACAGTCTTACCCCCAGAACTCTGTCTCTCAGGCTGCTGGCTCTCCTTCCAGGAGTCCTTTCTCTAGTGCTGCATGTTGCTTCTGCTGCTCCTTCAGTTCAGGTGTTATCTATCCTGGCTCTCTGCCACCGTTTCTCTGGTCAGTGCCGGCTGCTGCTCTGTGCCCATGGAGAAAACATCTCCCGGCATACTACAGACACCTAGTCCAGTCTAAGACTGTTCCAAGTCTCTGCAATTCCCCCCCAGCCGGGGCTGGGAGGGCCCAGAGGGCCCAAGGGGCTCAGAGCCCCTTCCTCGTGGCTCACAACATGGCCACCTCTCCTACAACAACCAAACTACAACTCATCTCTTCCGGTGAGCTTGTGATATGTTTACATTTCTGCAGGAGCGCCCATTGGGCAGAACTTCAAAACTTCCAGGGGTTTCCACCCCTTGGGGTCTACCACTTAATTTAGCCTCTGGGGGAAAACAAGATTCAAACCACAACATCATTTCAGCACACTTCGCTAACAGCACTTTACCTTAGTTTTAGAAAAAAAAAAAAGGGAAAATTCTGAAGGAAATTAATCTTTTCCATGTTTATAAATTGCCTTTGTGCATTAATGAATAAGTCTTGCTCCTCTTTATATTCTTCTGAGAACAGTATGTTTAGACTTGTTCTTGTGGGACTGTATTGGAGAATTGTTCCCCCAGGGGTGTCATCTTCTTCAGCGATCTTTGAGATTATTCTCTTCCACCAAAATAATAAAATAAGGAATTTTCATTTCTACACATTTCTCTTTTTCACTTAATACTTTGGTTTTCTCTCTACTATCACCTTCTGCTATTATGATTCTCATTTCTACAAAGCATTTTACGTTGAGAATTGTTAAAATTTTCATTGCAGTTTTCTTTTTTCAACCTATTCCAAACATCTTCCCCCCAAAAACCCTCCTTTCAGAAATTTTTTTTTTCTTAGTCCTGAGGTATTGCCATGCAGTCATACTACTGAAAAGCTAAAAAAGATCATACGATCATACAGTCCTAATATTCACTTTAGAGCATTTTTAGGCTATGCTGAGTTTACCTAATTTTAGACAGATTAAGTCATCTGTCACACAAGAAGCCAAGTCATAGGCATAAATACAACTATATGGCTTTGTTGATTTTTCCTCAGAGACAAAAAAAATTATTGCAAACTAGAAATATACATATATGGTAAAAATAAGATCTATATTTTTGTCATTACTTTAATTAAAAATATTATTTTCAGAAGGTATTTTTGTGGTTAATATATGGTCCAGTTGTAAAACAATTAAGAGGCAAACAGTTCTCTAACTGAAATGTCAAGCTGAAAACAGTATATCTGAAAAAGATATATGACCTAATTCATGCAGTTTTAATAAATAACTTGTAACTTTTATAAATATAGAAAAATAGAAAAAAAGTTAAGTATTTTATATGGAGGAAGAAATTAAAGAATCTGTTTAACCTAATATAATAGAAAAACTTTATTACAGACTGTTTTTGTAGATCTGAAAAACTTTTGAGCAAAGCAAGGATACTCTTTTAATGTAACTTACTGTTAAAAAATTTTATAATTATTGTTATATTGTAAAAAAAGGAAAATATTTCTACTTGATAGACAAGATGATATGTATTTGCTGTTTTTAATGTCAACGTGATCAGAATTGACCTTGAATTGACAACTTCAAATTTTCATTGACTTAAAGAAATGTTCATTGATCTGAAAAAAAAGAGTAATTTTAAAAAGAGTTTATGCTAAAAAATTCTGATTTACTGTATCTCACTGTAATCTTCTAAAACAGTCACTACACCCTCTCAGGGATTTAGCAAATAGCATCCATATAAAACTCTTTTAAGCTAGTAAAAAAGTACCCAGATAAATCTCACTCACCTCTTCATAAACATTTGAGTTACAACAATTATTTAAAAGTACCAAGTGAGGATCTAATCAAACTTATTCATGCACTTCTTCATGAATAAGAATATTCTTCTTCTACAACATCCTCCTAAGAGCTGACACAAAGAAGAAAAGGAAAACAATAGAACCAGAACTTTTTTTGTCTCTGTGTATAAATTTTCCAGTTTATTTTGGCACATCTATTCAATAAAATTGAGCAAGGCAGAAGCGAAATAAACATGGAGAATCTCCATCCTTTATTGGATGGGGGGGGGAACATAACGACAAAGGATGAGGAAAAGGCTCAGATACTTAATGTCTTTTTTGCCTCAGGCTTTAACAGCAAGATCAGGTGTGGGTCTTTACAAACCTCAAGAAGGCCAAGTGCCAGGTCCTGCACCTGAGTCAGGGCAATACCAAACACATGTGCAGGCTGGGCAGAGAACGGACTGAGAACAGCTCTAGGGAGATGGACTCGAGGGTGTTGGTGGACAAGAAGTTCCGCATGAGTCGGCAGTGTGCACTGGCACTCAGTAACCCCCTGTGTGCTGGGCTAATCCCACAACATGGGCAGCAGGTGAGTGGGGGGGATTCTGCCCCTCTGCTCAGCTATGATAAGACCGCATCTGCAGTGCTGCCTCCAGTTCTGGGGTCCCCAGCGCAAAAGATTTGGACATGCTGGAACAAGTCCAGAATCTTCAGGTACCCAGATCCTTGAGTTGGAAGACAGGGATGGGGAGCAGAATGAAGATCCCATAACCCAAGGGGAAATGACCAGTAACATGCTTACACCACTTAGACACGCAAAAGACCATGGAACCAGATGGAATCCATGAAAAGGGACTGAGGGAGTTGGTGGACGTGCTCATCAAGCCCCTTTCAATCATTTATCAGCAGTCCTGGCTAAGCGGGGAGGTCCCACATGACTGGAAGTGGGATGCCCACCTACAAGAAGGACTGGAAGTAGGATCTGGGGAATTACAGGCCTCTCAGTCTGACCTTGGTGCTAGGAAAGGTCATGGAGCAGATAATTTTCTACAACATGGGCTACTTAGTGGTTGAGGGAAAGGCTGTGAGTGATGTTTTTCACCTAGACTTTGGTAAAGCCCTTGACACCTCTTTCCACAGCATTCTCCTACAGAAGAGGATGTTCATGGCTTTAAGTGACGTTCTCTTCACTCAGTAAAAAACTGTCGGTATGGCCAAGATCAAAGAGTGGCGGTGAATGGAGTTAAACTCAGTTGGTAGTCAGTCAAGTGGTGCTTCCCAATGTTCAGTATTGGAGTCAGTCCTGTTTAAATAACTTTATCAATTATCTAGATGAGGGGATGAAGTGCACCCTTAGTCAATTTGCAGATGACACCAAGCTGGGACAGTGTGTTGATCTGATGGAGGGTAGAAAGGGTCTACAGAGGAATCTGGATCAATGAGCCAGGATCAATTGGATTAGGTTCAACTAGTGCTGTTTAGCTTGAACAAAAGGAGTCTTGAGGGGAGACCATATTGCTCTCTACAACTACCTGAAAGGAGTCATAGAATCATAGAACATGTTGAGTTGGAAGGGACCCATCAGGACCATCAAGTCCAACTCCTGGCCCTGCACAGGACACCAAGTGCCTGAGAGCCTTGTCCAAATGCTTCTTGAACTCTGTCAGGCTTGGTGTTGTGACCACTTCCCTGAGGAGCCTGTTCCAGTGCTCAACGACCCTCTGGGTGAAGAACATTTTCCTGATATCCAACCTAAACCTCCTCTGACTCAGCTTCATGCCATTCCCTCGAGTCTTGTCTCTGGTCACAAGAGTGAAGAGATTGGTACTTGCCCCTGTTTCCCCTCATGAGGATATTGAAGACTGCAATGAGGTCTCCCCTTCTACAAGCTGAATAAATCAAGTGACCTCAGCTGCTACTCCTACAGCTTCCCCTTCAGACCATCCTATGGCCCTCTTTTGGACACTTTCTAATAGCTTAATTTTTATACTGTGGTGCCCAAAACTGCATACAGTAGTTTGCAGGTGGGGGTCAGTCTCTTCTGCCAAGTAGCATGAGATAGGATAAGAGGAAATGGCCTCAAATTACACCAGGGGCAATACAGATCGCATATTAGGAAACATTTACTTACAGAAGGGGTTGTCAAGCTCAGGAACAGACCAGGGAAGTGCTAGAATCCCTACCCTTGGAGGTATATAAAAGTTGTGAAGACATGATGCTTTGGGTTTAGTGGTGGACTTGAAGGTGATAGGTCTACAGTTGGACATGATGAACTTGTAGGACCATTGCAACCTAAACAATTCTATGATTCTTCTTTACTAAGTAGCCAAAGATGTGGAATATACTAATATTGACATTTCTACTCCCTTGCTATTACTCTGGCTTTCTGAGAGTGGAAAATGAGATGCGGTAAAAATAGACTACATACCTATATAGACTATAGGCAAATAGTCTTATGCTTGTGGTTATTACTATTCATCTTCAGGCTATGTATGAGAGGTTGGAAAAACATTATCAAAAGTATGATGGCAGAGACCATAGGAGAAACATAGTTGTGTACAGAGAAGTCCCACTTACTTAACTACTTTCATAATATGTCCCAATATTACAAATAAATTCTAGTAGATATTTAGAACTCTTGGACTTTGCACAATAATTCAAGTTATGACAGCAGAAGGCATAATGTAATTTTTGTGAGGTCAAGGGAAATTTTACTGTTCACTTCACCGAAAACAAGAGTTTGATCCAAACTGGAAATGTTAACTAAAACAGAATAAGGTTTTATGCCAGTAGAACCCACCCAGTCCCATCAGTATTTAATAAATAGTTAATACTTTCGACTGAACAGGGGATTTATTCAGTGTAGACTTTCCTGACCTGCCACATTCATTGCTGTGATGAGAATCATGCTGCTTACCATCAGTCACCTTGCACACTTCACCTGACAAACCCTAGCAGGATGCCTCAAAACAGTGAAAAGCCTGGCTGGGAAATTTACAGTAATATGCTTTTTGAAGAGGAAAAAATGCTTTTAACAGAACTTTTTTTTTTTTTTTGGCACTTTTAATGAGGTGGTCCCTTTGTTTCTTGATTTTGCTTTAGAGGAAAGGATATCAGCTGTCTTAGCCTTAAAATTCATACTGTGTAATTCATTACCCTCATAGGGGCTCCTGTAAGGTATCCTACCTCCTTGCAGTAAAATACATAAATAAATCTCCCAATATTCTCTTAGTCACAGGAAGAACATACCTACAGCTCTTCTGCCTGTAAGGCTTCAGCATAGTCTCCTGTCTACAGGGGATAGCTGCTCTGAGGTAGGGTAGAGAGGAGGAATTTTAAGGCTGGAACACTATGTACTGATGTAAGAGTAAGAGGCTGGCCATGGGGCTGACTGCTAAGAAATAAAAAGCAACAAATCTGAAAAAAAAAAAAGAGATTACTAATAGACATTGAAAGAAATAATCATAAAATCCACAAATAAAATGCAAAGAGTGTATTTTTCCTTTAATATATATCAAAATTAATGTAAGGTTAAGTTTTCTGCTTAATTCACAGATGTACTGCTACATATTGTCACATTTCAGTGTATATAGCTGTTCACAAATTTAGAAGTCACTGGCCTTCTGGACTGGTTTTGTTTCTAACATTGAAAGGTCTGATTCATCACTCTATTATTCTAACTTTGAATGTAGTGCACTTTCACTGGAGTAAAAGTGGAACAGTGTGACTTAAATCAGGTTCCACTCTATTTTCAATATGATGAAAATGGAAAATGGTAAAAAATAGGTTTTGTCTAGTCTAACTCTAATGCATTTCTTTTTTCTGTGGAGACCTGAGTAACCTCATTTTCTGTCAGCTGTAGCTTTCTCTGGTGTTTTTAGAATCAGATTCAGTGTTAACAAAGAGTTCCAGCTAGTAATTAAACCGAGTTACAGCTAGTAGTTAAAAAGTAAAAACAAAAGTGAAGAAGAAAGAAAAATATATGTAGAATAACAGTTATGTGCCATGGAAATCACTCTGCTGCAAAGGAGATAGTTTGAAAGTTCAAGACAGTTCAAAATCTCTTTTTTCTTGTCAGTCTACTTTTGTAAAGTAGAAATTTCTTTCCATGGCCAATGCACTGTGAAACATTTTCCTGGATGCTTAGAAGGGGTTTTAATCTATATTGTAAGATATATGTGGTGCTATGAAAAATCATGTATTTTTACATTGAAATTGTCTCTACGTTAGATATTAAGTCAACATTAAGATATGACATTTTAAAATGTAATTAAGGGTAAAAATTGTGAACATGCATAGATTTATCATCTATTCCCTCTAAGCTATCAATTTAATCTATTTTTAGTTCTTCCCTTAATATGTTAAAGATGCAAGCAGTGTCCCTACTGTCAAATTAACATGTATTGCTCCCATAAGAAATCTAACTTTAGTAAAAAGTACCTGTGCAGGTATGGTTGAAGGTCTGGTATGAAAAAAATTATTGGTCTCTTATACATCTGATGTTGCTATAAAACTTGTAGTATTTGTAGAAAATGATTATGACTGAAGACATAAAATTAAAAAAAAAAAAACCACCCTGTAAATTCAGAAAAACAGAATTATCCTCAACAGAAGTAGTGTAGATCTATATAACCATGACTGTGGTTAAAGTTCATCCTTATTTCACAGCTAACTTACCTAATTGTACTCTATTACTCTTTCAGATAATCTTTTTTTAAAAATATGTAATATCAGAATTTCAACTCTTGTTTAAGAGAAACTGAGATCGTAAGTCAGATTTTAAAGTGTAGATAAATGCCTAAAATATTAGAGAGACCCCAAAAGTATTTTCAAAAGCCCTTAATCTCCATTGAAACTAATCAGCATTGAAAATGAATCTGGAAGCAAGACTACAGTTGTGTGCCATGAGATTATAGTGACATTTATTTTCCCTCTCTCTAAACTAATGAATTGTTAATTATTCCATGAAAAGTAGAACAGCTGAAAAAGGAAACATTTAAAAAGATATGCACTCTGTTTTATTTGTTTGCTACCTACAACATAGCATAAAAGAATAAAATTTGGAAAACCCTGTAGAAGAACTTGAAAATGTAAATGTCTTTCTGTTAAGGGAAAAGAACACCAGTACTCCTATTCCTGAGCTGTTTATGAATTTTAGCCTAAACAGTAATTGAATAAAACAAAAACAAGAGTTACTGTGAAAGAGACAAGACACATTTTTAAACAAAAATTGTACAATTTTTCTAAAAGTGGAAGATGGTTTGGTCTTTTCATTTTTTTCAATCTGAGATGTAGATGCCTAGTTTCAGGAGAGGAACAGTTCATTGAATATTTCCTATAGGCATATTTCCTATAGGATGTTTCCTTTGGCTATTACTCATTCCTGGCAAGAATACTTTTGAACAGATTAATACCTGCTATAGCAGAAAGAATTCTACCTGAAAGCCAGTGTGGTTTCAGAGCCAACAGGAGTACCACAGACATGGTGTTTGTCCTCAGACAACTGCAAGAGAAGTGTAGGGAACAGAATAAAGGTCTATATGTAACCTTTGTTGATCTCACCAAGGCTTTCGATACTGTGAGCAGAAAAGGTCTATGGCAGATTTTGGAACGTTTAAGATGTCCCCCTAAGTTCCTTAAAATGATCGTCTCACTTCATGAGGATCAGCACGGCCAAGTCAGATATGGCAATGCACTTTCTGAGCCCTTTCTAATTAACAAGGATGTGAAACAAGGCTGCGTTCTTGCACCAACTCTACTCACAATCTTTTTCAGCATGATGCTCCGAAGTGCCACAGCAGACCTCGATGATCAGGATGGTATCTACATTCGATATCGTACTGATGGAAGCCTTTTCAACCTAAGGCGATTGAAGGCCCATACTAAGACCTTAAACCATCTTGTCCAGGAGCTGCTTTATGCTGATGATGCCGCCCTTGTGGCCCACACAGAAGCAGCTCTGCAGCATTTAACATCCTGCTTTGCAGACGCTGCTGAGCTCTTTGGGCTGGAAGTCAGCTTAAAGAAGACAGAAGTCCTCTATCAACCTCCACCTCAGGAAGTCTTCCATCATCTCCATCTCACCATTGGCCAACCAGAGCTCAAATCAGTCCAGCAGTTTAATTACCTGGGTAGCCTCATCTCCTCGGACGGTAAGATTGACGGAGAGATAGACAACAGGTTAGCAAAGGCACATAGTGCTTTTAGAAAACTCCATAAAAGAATTTGGTGTAATAAACACCTGAAGAAAAGTACCAAGATCAGTGTTTACAAAGCCGTGGTGCTGTCTACTCTTTTATATGGTTCCGAATCATGGGTCATCTACCGCCACCATCTGTGACTCCTAGAACGCTTCCATCAATGCTGCCTCCATACAATCCTAAATATCCACTGGTCAGATTATGTGACCAATACATCTGTTCTAGAACCAGCAGCAGTCACAAGTATTGAGGCCATGTTGCTGAGAACACAGCTGCATTGGGCAGGACACGTCTCAAGGATGAAGAATCTCTGCCTCCACGTGATCCTGCTCTATGGTGAACTTGCCACCGGCTGCCGCAAGAGAGGAGCCCCGAAGAGGAGATACAAGGACTCCCTGAAGCAACATCTCAGCTTTGGCCATATTGATCAACAGAACTGGTCTACTCTGGCCTCCAGTCGGGAGACCTGGAGACACACCATCTATAACGCTGCCTTTTCCTTTGAGAACGCACACAGGATCACTCTCAAGGAGAAAAGACAGTGCAGAAAAAAACGTGTCTTGCAGAATATACCACCTAAGGAGTCTTTCTGCTATGCCTTGTGCAATCGGACATGTCTGTCTTGTATTGACCTTATTAGCCACCAGTGTGCTTGTAACAAATGTGGATAGAGCCTTTCTCAAATCTTTGTTCGCGAAGCCTAGCCATGATGACTCATTCCACATTTGCATCCCATCTCTCTTACGTTTGGTATCTTCAGGTGAACATTCATGGTTCAGCTTAATGCTGTAAACTTCACTACCAAAATAAAGCTCATACTTTTTTGATGATGACCCATTATTGGCATGAAAACTAATCATCCTTGAAATAGAGATAAACCCATGATTTCACATTTAAACCTCATCACCACCAGGAATCTTATTTGATATTAACCTACATAAATTTTGTTGAATCACTTAAATCAATTTTATTTTAGTAGCAGTAAGAGCAACAAAATATACAACCTGTGACCAATACAGGACTGCCAATAAGAACTGCAAGCCCATAAAGAGTTGATTCAATGCATGTCATCACAAATCTGCTGGGAAGACACTAAGTAGAAAACAGTTTATATCTGTGAGATATACTGTGACTGTACAATATGATTTTATATCACATGCACAGTGAATCTGTTGCTTTGAGGACAAATAAAGCTGACTGAATATGTGCTACTTGCTGAAGAGTTGCTCAGTATGTCATTGTGCCATTTTTCAGGATTCTGAACATCCAGGAAACAGCATGATACATCATCGGACAGTACCGCAGGGCAGTGGATTAAAGCAGCACCTAGAAAATGTGGTATAGGCAGGTGAGTCAGTGTATTGCTCCAAAAATGCTTTACAGTATTTTGATGCACAGATTCTGAGGGAAGATAGTCTTTCAAATGCGATCCACTTCATAGTTTTATGCCTGTCTTTATTTGCAGCAAGCCTTCTCATGCTCATGACAGTACTAATGAAATAAGCAGAAGACACTTTGAAATACAAAACTTATCAGTTCATAGCGGTACAGAACCCTTTATCTATTCATATGCAGCGAGTTCTGGATTAAAAATGTGTTTATAATAATAATTAACATAATGCCTACATAATATCTGCATACATATTAACATAACCTACATAGGTATCCTTGCTTTGATGGAGAATTCACTTTAACTTCTGCCCATCGAAGAAATAATTCAATTCCTGTTTATATACTCAAAGTAGTCAAAAATTTCAAGTCGTGCATGTGAAGATCACAGAAAAAATCATAACAAAATAATACATAGCAACATTAAGAGACAAAACAAACAGAAAAAAACCCCCAAACTGCAAGCAGAATAAGAAAAGCAGAATTTGGACCAAGAATGGAAAAAACGAGCCTTGGTAAGAGTAAAAGTGGAAAAAAAAAAGTAACAGCAAAAGAGAGGGAAAATGCCAAACAATAAAACCAGATGCCACCTCTCACATGTTTTCCTTTAGGACAAGACCAATGGTCATGCCAGCAACCATGGGGAGAGAGTGGTTATAGGAAATTCACTGACAGTCCTGGTGACAAATTAATGTTGCACTAGAATGAGTAGCTAGGTTGCTAGAATGGCTAGTACTTTGAAGACATGGGACCACTTATAAGTTTCTACACAGCTAAATACAGACAAAAGCCAAACCTAGTTATATGTGAGGAATATGAGATAAAGGTATAACATGATCAAATATGATCAAATCTTTTCAGTTGTATCCTGGCCTGTATCAAAACAAGTGTGGCCAGTAGGTCAAAGGAGGTGATTCTACTCATCTACTCCACACCTGTGTGACCCCCTCCCTCATGGACTACCTGGAGTGCTGTATCCAGCTCTGGGGTTTCCAAGATAAGAAGGTTGTGGACCTGATGGAGTGAGTCCGGGGGTCCACTGATGCTCAGAGCACTAGGGCACCTCTCCTTTGAAGACAGGCTGAGAGAGTTGGGTTCAGTATGGAGAAGAGGAGGCTCCAGGGAGACCTTATAGCAGCTTTCCAGTACCTAAAAGGGGCTTCAAGAGAGCTGAAGAGCGGGTGTGTAGTGATAGGACAATGTGTAATGTCTTTAAACTGAAAGAGGGTAGGTTTACATCAGGAAGAAATTCTTCCCTGTGAGGATGGTGAGGCAGTGGAACAAGTTGCCCAAAGAGGTTGTGGATGCCTGTGGTGGTTTGGCCCTGGATGGATGCCAGGTGCTCATCAAAATTGCTCCAACACTGCCCTCCTCAAATGGACAGGGAAGAGAAAATATAACAAAAGACTCATGAGTTGAGATAAGGACAGGGAGAGATCACTCACCAAATACTATCAAAGGCAAAACAGATCCTACCTGGAGAAATTAATTGAATTTGTTACCAGTCAAAATTAGAGTAGGATAATAAGAAGTAGAAAAAAACCCAAACATAATAATAAACACCTTGACATCACCCCTTACTCCTTCCTGGGCTTAACATCATTCCTGATTTTCTAATTCCTTAACCCCAATGGCACAGAGTGACAGGGAATGGAGGTTTCAGTCAGTTCATCACATGTTTTCTGCTCTTGTTTCTTCCTCTTCTGGTAGAGGAGTCCTTCCCCTGCTCCAACGTGGGATCCCTCCTGCAGGAGACAAGCCTCCATGAAGGTCTCCGGGATGAATCCTTCCCACAGGTTGCGGTTCCAGAGTGGGTCCCTCTCACAGGGAGGAGTCCTTCAAGCAAGGGTTCTCCAACATGGCTCCCTCAAGGGATTTGAAGTCCTCCCAGTAAACCTGCTCCAGCATGGATTTCTCTCTCCATAAGTCTGCAGGTCCTTCCAGGAGCCTGCTCCAATGTGGACTTCCCATGGGGTCACAGACTTCTTTCAGGCATCCACTTGGTACTGTGTGTGTCTCCTCTGTGAGCTGCAGGTGTGTCTCTGGTCCCCCATTGACATCCATGGGCTACAGAAGGACAGCCTGACTCACCATGGTCTGTACCACAGGATGCAGGGGAATCCCTGCTAAGGCTCCCAGAGCACCTCCTCCCCTTCTTCACTGATCTTGGTGTCTGCAGATTTTTTTCTTACATATACTCTCACTCCTCTCTTTTCCGTTGCAATTACTTCTGCCCAATGGTTTTTTTTTCATTCTTAAATATGTTATCACATCATTGATTGGCTCAGCCTTGACCAGCGGTGGGTCTGTCTTGAAGCCAGCTGGCGTGGGCTCTGCTGGACATATGGGAAGTTTCTGACAGATTCTCACAGAAGCCACCCTTTTAGCACCCCCGCTACCAAACCCTTGCCATGCAAAGCCAATACAATGCCCCATTCCTGGAAGCATTCAAGACCAAGTGTAGGGGGCTTTGAGCAACCTGGCTTAGTGGATGGTATCCCTGTCCATGGCAAGGGAGATGGAACTAATTGGAACTTTCAGGTCCCTTCCAGACCAAAACATTCTATGATTCTCAGTGGATTCTAGAGAAAAAAAAAAGAGATGGAGAGAAGGAGGGAGAGACAGAGGGAAGAAGAGGAGTAGGGGACAGAAGAATGATTCAGACACTTAGGATATTTAGAAATTAGGCAAAAATTTGAAAGAATTCAGGTCATCAAAACTAATATTTCTAAACAACTATAATTTTTCCCTTTCAACATTTTTAGTTCTGATTCTGTCTTTGATTATGCCTCTAATGTTTTCTGAAAGCCTTCATTTTAAGCAATCAAGGATTTATAAGTGAGGCCTCTGCACTGACGTAAGTATTGTCATGGGATATCTATATGTTTAGCTACAGACTATGACTGAGGGGCTATTAAATTACAAAAAGTCACTGCACTGACATTCCATCTGTATCTTTTTCCATAAGAGCTATAAACAGCGTGGATTATGAAAGGAAAAAAAATTCAGGGTTAGAACCAAAACCGTAGTTTTACAACTTCACATCAAAGTAGTTTAGAAAGTTGCTTTGCTATGAAACTGCTATGAAACTTCCTCATCTAAATACTATAATTTCATGATGTGGGTCTTTAATGTACCTAAGCTTAACCATACTGGCTCCTTGTGAACAGCTATTCATGTAAATGGTGATGCAGCTATTTATATTGATACATAGAGTGAAAATCATCTCACCTAACTTTAGCTGTCTATAATGCGAAAGTCTACATCTGAGGCACTCTCCCTAAAATCTCTTTATAGTTCCTCCAAGTGAAGCAAAGAGGCATTTTTAGGAAGCAATTTGTTCATTCTATTTTAAGCTGAGATTAATTGTTCCCTACAGTTGGTTCTTTCTCTCTCTAGGAACATAAAGAAATATATTAAGAATGCTTGGGGAAATTAGTTCTGGCATAGATATTCTGAAGGAGATGTCGACATTTAGACAGAGGAAGCTTGTCTTCAGATTCTGCATAGACAAACATAATAGAAAAGGCTGTGATAGTTCCAATTCTGTCTTTGCTTTGCAAGTAGAAATGCCATATTTTAATGAAGGTTTTAGCTGACAAAACGCTGTAAACATATTGATGAAGAATGCTGCATGCAGGACATGTTTTTAAAGGTAGGCAAAAATTAGTTACTTAAGCTTATAAAGAAGCATTATTGCTAAAATGTTCTTTAGTAAAAAATTATTTTATCAAGTGATTTTACTTTCTGGTTTCTCAGTTATATTTTCCTCTTCTTGAGACAATTTAAAGTTACAAAGATTATATAAGTCTTACTGTGTGGGATTCAGTGCAAGACACTTGCATATTCATATTTACATATGAAATAAGTTTCTGAACTTCCACTATGGCCAGTGAAAATGTTGGAAGTGTAAAATATATTCATCTAAATTCATAGATATTAAATTTTAGAACCATAGAAAATACCTTTGAAGACATTGAGTCTAACTATTAACCCAACACTACCAACTGCATTACTAAAACATGTCCCAGAGTGCCATGTCTTCACATCGTTTAAATACATCCAGGGATGGCAATCACTTCCCTGGGCAGCCTGTTCCAGTGTTTGACAACACTTGCAGGGAAGTAATTTTCCTAATATCCAATCTAACACTCCCCTGGTGCAATTTAAGGCAATTTCTTCTTGTCCTATTACTTGTTACTTAACAGAAGAGCCCAACACCACATTGTTACAATATCCTTTCATTGTCTAGGTTAAACAATATCCATGGTTGTTGTCCTCAGTGCATTGATCCAGCCTGTAGAGACCATCCTACTCTCCAGTAGATCAACATTCCCTCCCAACTTGGTGACATCTGCAAACACATTGAAGGAAGCACTCAATCCCCTCATCCAGGTTATCAAAAAAGATATTAAACAGAACTGGGCCCAATACTGAGACCTGGAGGACACTACTTGTGACAGATTGCTAACTGGATTTAATTATATTCATCATCACTCTTTGGGCCCATGACTATGTTGTAAGAGATTAAATAAACCTATAAATTATGATGGATGACAATTCACAAGAATCACTATTCTCTACTTAAGAAAGTCAAGAGAGCCAGAGTAACTAGAGGTCTAGTGTTCATCTCAGAGCTTTTAAATGTTTGAGGTTGTGTCAGTAAGTTAAGTTAGTAAGTAAAGTTCTCTGCAACAGTTCCTATTTCTAGAAATTAAAATTTCATAAGAAGTACTTTTCAATCCTTAACATTGTTATCGGTGTCATCAGTTTAATAAGAATTTTTTCTAGAAAATTTTATTTTGTTTTAATGCTTGTTCATGAACAGGTATGCTTTAAGAAGTAAGCCCAGTAAACTAAATAAATCTTCATTTGGATACATACGTCTTAATTTTGTGATTTATATTTCTGAACAGAGTTGACCACATTTTTCCTAATTTTCCTTAGGTAACACTTAGTGTCTTTTTCCCAAGTTAACCAAAGATATGGCAGCATCACTTTAGATCAGAAGCTGTGACTACAAGCAGATGTTTATTCAAAAAAATAAAATAAAATTAAAATAATAACAGGACAGAACACACATTTTAAAAGGAATGCTGCTTAAATTTCCAGTTTTGTTCATATAACCACAGAAATCTTTTAACTGTGAAAATTCAATAGCAAATGAGTGACGTATAGAGGTATGTTTTGTTGTTAGCTCAGTACTCTGAATTCAGAGAACAGCGGGAGGGGTGCCACTTGCATATACTGGAGTGAAATAGTGGTGATAGCTATCAACGGTAGCCTGCTGCATAGTGAAACAAATCTGACTCCTAACACAAAGCACATACAAAACAAACTCTCCAGAATTTCATTAGTAAGTGTTGGGCAAAGGTGTCTTGGGCATAGTTCCCCTCCCCTATTTTTCAAGTGAAATTCAAAGCTTTTGTATCTCCAATTGACCATATTCTTTTCTGCTGTAGGGTGTGATGATTATTCTAGTTAAATTGATCATAAAAGAATAAAAATCCCCCAAAAATCATGGGTGCTCTTTCAGAGAGAAGGTTTTCAATTTCATTTCTCTATATTGTGTACTGAGGGCAGCTCTGAGGTATTCTGAATACTGCACACCAAAGTTGTTGTCTGATTCATGAGCGTTCAAAACTACATGGCCTCTACTTGCATAGGATATAGGTTCTTTATGTGGCTTGTGTGCTGCTGAGTGTGTCTAAATATCTAGTTGTCGTCATGTAGACTAGAGATAAGGGGGAATCAAAGCAAGCCATATTTTGGAGGATGTCCTACATTCAGAAGTTATGGTAAACTATGTTTTTTTAAATTTTCAGAAGAGTAATTTATAGGTTTTAGCTTAGCATTCCATTTCAGAAGCTATGGAGGATTATCAAATAAACTTCTTTGATTGCCTAAATACAATATGCTTTTGGCACTAAACCAACTCCTTCAGATTCTTTGGTGATTGAAAAAATGTTTTGTTGTTGCCCTGGGCTCTATCTAAAGAGTATTGTTCTCTGTCTCACTGCCCTTTTCCATACAGGATAACAAGAATATGTTTACAGCAGTCAGTAACTTGATAAAACTACTCAGACATGAGAATTAAGTGACTGAATAAACAGAATTACTTCAGTTATGTGAAAATATCCTCATATTCAAATAAGTTTATCATTTCAGCACAAAACGTATGCTATTTTTCTGAGATAGTGAGGTTTCTATACTGGAGATAAGCTAGCTTCCTTTAGGCTTGTCGACTGAACAAGACGCAGAAAAATTATAACCCTATTCATGAATTTTAATTCTAAAATACCTTAGTTGAAATCAGTTGAATTTCTTTGTCTACCAAGGAATCTTACTAGCATAGTTCCTGTTAACAATGTTACAGACATTTTTAAAAATACCAAATAGATATTACCCAAAATAATGTTCCATTCACCAGATAAATGGCTGCACAGGTACAGATACATCTGCTGTCTGAATTTCAAGTATCACGTTAAGCAAGGGAAAATATCACACTGAATGGTCTTATTGGGAGAAGACACTAATTCTCTTGAACCTCACTGGCATAAATTGTCACTACTCAGACTACCCAGTTTGCATTCTGTACTCATAGCTGGAAAGTCCCTCTTTCATAATTTAGATAGATTATCTGAGTCCATCAGTTGTCTGTTCTTTTTTTTTCAAATGCTCTATATTCCAAAGGAAGTTTGAAACATTCAGATGTCTTACACAAAGTGGAGACAAACTAATAGAAATAGCTAAAAACTAAATTATAACTTAAAATGTTCTAACACAGAGGACCTATAACTTCACCAAACAGAGAGCAGATTGCATAAAACATTGCCACAGAAGGGTATAAAAACTCTCTTCCTCCACAGTAACTCCATCCTAGTTCTGAAATAAGTTCTAGGCAGTGCACCCCACTGGCTGCTCTAGAGAGCAGGTTAATGATGATAAAAGAATAAGAACATAAATAAGACTGAGACTGTGCTCTGACACTGTTTCTGTCTTTTTACCCTCAAAGCAGTACCAAAGAAGCAGCAAACGGTCCATGTCTCTTTAATACTGAAGCCATACACTTTGTAAAACTGAGCTGTTTCACTACTTCTCACCTGACAATATAACTTATTAACTATGTGCCAATGTAACCCTTGAATCAAAATCTTGAGCATCACAATTGTCACAGTCACCCTGTCACACAGGTTAATGTCTTTGGTCCCCTCTTTCATCTTTTACTTTGCTTTAATAAGAACCTCTCAGTATCTACATTCACTACTACCTTTTTGATTTCAGTGCTGCAGATTACACTTGTAATTTAAGACATCCTCTTCAAAGGTCTCACTGATGACCTCAGTAAGCACCTCAGAAGGTGATTCCTCAGTGCTCCTGTGGTTGGAAATCTATTAAACCCAAGTCAAATGAAATCTTAGCCTTTAATAAATGAAAACTAGGGTGAGCCAACAACCTTGGAAACTATTCATTGCCATCATGCTATCCATAGACTACAAGTTTCTTTTTTCTTTTGATGTGATTTTTTTTTCTTTCACACCTGAAATGCTCAGTGCCCTTACAACAGTTTTATTTCCAATTATTCTTGCATAAAAGCCATGCATATCTAGCTTAACATAATAGTGCTTCCCATACAGATGAAACACATCTATATAATTTCTCCCTTCAGAAGAGATATGAAGAGGTGTTTTATCTGCAGAAAACTAACCTGCTTCAAAGATACAGTACATTGTTAAAAATCCATGCAGGGTACAATTAGGAAAGAGGGAAATATGATATGTCATGCTCAGGATCAAACTCGATGCATTTCATTACCTAGCCTGTGAAAGAGTCAGATGGAAAAATCTGGATTAAATATTTTTAATGTATATAAACACAACACGGTTTTATAGACTGCCTTCTAGAAATAAGAGATTGGTCTCATCATTGCTAATATTTTCAAGGCAGATGTTGAATCTATTCCATACTCAACGTATCTGCCAAGAGTTATGAAAGCTTACAATGTGTATTTAAGTTGGTGTGCATGTGGAATCAAACAGGAAAAGAGCAGAATACTTTGAAAACCCTGCTGCTTTATTCACTTTTAATCCACTTATTGGAGTCAAATTGTGTGGAATCAGCTTTGAGAGGGTTCAGGAGACCCAAGATTTGTACAGGATCAGGTGCTACATTCTTGTTTCAAACAGATTAAAAAGATAATTACCTAGCACGTACTACCTAGGCCATTTAAACAGGCACCCTTCAAACTTTCATGTCACTCACACAAGGTGTACTTTAACAGATGCAGGTTGATCTCGTGAAGGCTGGCTGCATGTGTCAATACTGACTGTCCTGTGCCCAAGCTTTAAATAGTTCTATAACGCTGTTCCTATGACCTAATTAATTTAATATTGAGGTACCAGAGCTGCGCAAATGGGAAAAAATCCAACTTCACTCTCTTGTCACATTAGACATTTGGTCTTGTGCTTAATCTCCTTAATGAATTTTGCTCTTGTAAAGCTTAAGGGATCAGATGAAGGATGTGCAAATCACAGAGACCCTCATTCCTCACCCACTCCCTCATTATGTTTAATATACCAAACCCTCAAGCTGCCATCACAATTCATCTGTCAGCATGCCACCTGGGCTTTGTAAATGTCAGCATCTATACTGGATCCTTGCCATAATTCAGCAGGACCACTTAGGGCTCCTGGTGACCATGGGGAAGTAAAAACACACAAAGAAAAATTTAAAACAAAAAAAAAGGAAAATAAAAAGGGGGAGGAAAGAAAAAAGAAAAGAAAAGGAGAAAAAAAAAGAAAATTACCCATGCACATGCATTGTAGGAAGTAATTTTACATTTGGGAAGAAATCCTATGAATTCCTGAAGAAAAATTAATATAATTTCCAGAAAAGTGATCAAAGACAGGAAACAGCAGCTCAGGACGGATGAAGACTGTAAAAAACCCCCAAAAACTTTCTTCAGGGTGAGCTACCAAATTTCAGTGTGTCATGATAACCTTTCAGTACATATGCAAAAGCCCAGGACAGAGGAAAGCAAGGAAAAGAAGCTCCTATGTCCATAAGAAATTCATACACGTGAATGGGATGAACATTATCATTCTGGTAGCAGTAAAGACTGATATGTTGTGAAGAGCCAGACTGATGAATGCCACAGAATGTCAGCTACTGAGATGGTGTTTGAAATGGATATCTCTGAATTAGTATTTGTAAAGACATTTTCAACCTTATGGCACAATGTATCTTACTTCAGAAAATCAGTATGTCTGTCATAACACGGTCCCATGTCTCAGCTTGTAAACTTTGCCTGTCTTAGTTCTGATTCTGGTTAGATCTGATACTAGACTAAGTTTCATTGAATGAATTGTTCTCCATGAGCTGATTCCAGAATCACCTTGATCAGTAGTCATTTAAGGCTGTGTGCATAGTTCTCCATTATGAAAAAAAAATTATTAAGCAACAATTAAAACAAAAAGGTTCTGCTTGGGTTATCCAAACTATACTAAGTAGCCAGGAGTCAGTAACATTCCAGTAAGTTTTGCACAAATATCAGGTTAATAAGATAAGAGAAAGAAAGAATAAAGCAGTAAAAGAAAACGGAAAGACAGCAAGTGAATACAGAAAGGTAAGTGAATGTAAGAAGAATGACAAAGTACAGAGTCTTCAAAATACAAAGCCTTCTAAGGTTTCTGGATCTTAACCAAGTCATGCATCTGGTAATGCCGTGGGTGAATAGGAAGACTGCGTCAGAGAAGCTGAATCTCACACTTAGCTCCCTAGCGGGGAGAATGTACCTACTGTTACACCTTTTTATTGGGTGAATTTTTGTCAGGTTTTGGTTTGTTTTGATGATGCCTTCTCCCATATTGTCATTTTGCTTGGTAAGCCACACAGAACCAGGAAGGGGACACAAATACAACCTACTTCTTATTTTACAGGAACCCTAAGGGATAGGACCAAAGCAGACAGAGTCTCAAGGAAGCTACCCTAACCTTACATATTCTGGGAAAGAATAAATAAGTTACTTATGATCTCTGCCTTACTGGATTGGGTTTTTTATACACAACAAAGTCTGAAAAGAAACTAAGATGATTTTAGAACAGTAATGCATAATCTTACACAAATGTGTTAAGTCCTCTTGGCTAGATATCTTGCTAAAAATGAAGTATTTTCATAGGAGAGACACCTGTTTTCTGGGGCAAGGAGGTTAGGTTTTCCTTATTTTTTAAATTTTGTTAGGGTATTGTTTTTTTGTTTTGTACAGAGAATGCGTTATGAACTCCTAGGGGTATGAAATTACTTAATCATACACAATATATTTCTTGTCAACCTAACCTTTGAGGTGCAAGATAGAAGAAAAGATATATTGTATAAATTAAAAGGCATCAGACACCTCTTTAAAGGGAAGTGTTGAACATTATCTGAGATGAGAAAGGCATTCTTGCATATGCTAATAATACCACCAATACCAAATATGGAAAACGAGAACATGAGAAGTAGTAGAAAACAGTTGTTTGCCAGGAACATTCTGTGATGCTGGATCTCTCCTTCGATATATAGAGCTTCATGAGGCAGCATTTCTGCAGCTTTCTAAAGTCAAGTAATGAAAATGAAGTCTCAGAGTTGCTCAACTAATGCTGATACTAATGCTGTACAAAAAAAGATGTGGTCCAAAGAAGGGCCCCGAAGATGATGAAAGGACTGGGAACCCTGATACGTGAGGAAAGACTGAAAGAACTAGATTTGTTCAGCCTCTAGAAAGGAAGGATTAGGGAAGACCTTGCTACAGATAAGGTGCAGACTTCCTTTTTACAAGGAATAACACAGAAAAGAGAAGGGGTAATGGGTACAAGTTACTCCTATGGAGATTCCCATTGGATACAAGAGGAACATATTTCATAATGAAAACGATGAGCCATTGGAATAATCTCCCCAGGGAAATGGTGGATTCCCCCAGCAAAGGACACTTCAGACTCAAATGGACAGGGTTGTGGATGATCTTGTTTAGACCATGCTTTTGCCAAGAAAGTTTGGATCAGATTATCCTTGAGGTACCTTCTAACCTAATACTTCAATGATTCTATTATATACTGAAAATTAAACCATTTCCTCTTTCTGTTTTTTTTCTGTGATCGAGCCTGAATTTTTCTGAAGTAACTTCAATGTAAAATTTTTGAATTTGCAATTGCCTTTATGTTAAAAATGAGATTGCTTTAGATGTTTAAATTTAAACATCATTATTTTACCTTTACTTTTGTTAACAAACAACAACAAATCAGGTTTGTATGGAAAGTAATACATTTGGACCTTAGTAAATGACATTGATCCCTTCTAGTGAAAAAAAATTATTATCACACAAGAAAACATAGCAAATTTGCTATTCGATTAATATTGTAGGAAAACCTTTTTCTTTTCCAATGATTGAGTTGAAAAAAACAAAATGCTGATAAACTGCTTTGAAAAAAAACAAAATGCTGTAATTTTAATGTAAAAGTATGTAGTAAATATAAATACTAATATTTGTTAATATTAATTTGCTATATTTGAATAAGGTTGGATGAAAAATCTAGGGTTATTTTAACATCATCACTGCATCTACTAAGTTATAACAATTAATTTAGAACTGTGTGACAGTATAAATATTGCAGGACATATGCAGTAAACCAAAAACCTTCAAAGAATTTTGACTTTTTCGTCAGAAACACACTTTCCTTACAGCATACTAACTCTGCATACTAACATGCATACATGTGTACTTACACATACACACATACACATGTATATACATATATATATGTATGTATATTACTCTGAACAGACAAATGGAGAAAAATTTACATGACAAATTTACACCGCCCAAAGAATTTCTGAGGATTTGTTCTCTTACCCTCCCCTGCGTTCCTCCCTTCACATGTATACATATTAGATGTGTTATATTGAGCAGAATTCTGTCACTTCCTTGAAGCTTTTCTCCACTTCTTATAGGCCTTCATCCTGGCAAGCTGACAGTATCCTTCAATGCTTATGGAATATTCTGATTCCATCTTTTTTTAAGCACTTCATATTATATCACAATGCAATTCTGGATAGCTTTGATCAAATTGGATTTCATTTTAAAAAAACTGCAGCAAAAAAAGCAGGAGTAGACACCTTCCTGAACATGTCTAATTCACTCCAGATTTCTCAGGTATCCCAACTTCAGTGCTTGATGGCTTTCTTTGGTATCTGTACTGACACTGTTTATTTTGATTAACGACAATAAATAATTAATTTTTGTTCTTTTCTACCTCTTTAAATAAAGTAGTAATGAGTACAAACTTTCCAACACACATAACTAAAGTTTAAAAATACAAATCCATATAAAAAGACTTTGCACATTTTACATTATCTTACTTGAAATCAAATTTGAAATTTTCCTATAAATCTTTTGTACTAAGCAATTTGAAACTGCACAGGGGTTCATTATTTTTCTTATTAGCTAAATTTCCATAGCAGTATCATGCTGATAAATATCATCAGTGATGCCATAAATTTTACTTAAATTAATACGAACAATAATGTTTTATTAGTACGTACAATGGAGCACATCTTAAATAATCATTAGATTCAAAAGACTCTATTTTCTTCACTCTTTTAATTTGCTGTATCCATATCCAGAAATTTGCCAAGTACCTTTTCAAATAAGCATCACACTGAAAAGTGTCTCTACCCTTTGTTCTGCCCTTCTATCATTTAGAAAGCACAAAGGCACAATAGCACTTAGGAAGAGAGTTATATATTTCACACAGAATCACACAGAATATTCTGAGTTGGAAAGGACTCACAAGAATCATCAAGTCCAACTCTTAAGTGAATGGCCCATACAGGGATTGAACCCACAACCTTCATATTATTAGCACCAAATTTGATTCTAGAACATTTAAAGAGGGAATGTGACAGTGAGATAGCCACCTGCAACTGATGTATTAGGTTATCCAAGGGAAAGGGACATGTTCTTTTTAAACAAACAGAATATATAAGCCAAAGAATATTTTTATCACTCAAGAGTAAAGAGATTGTCTAATGGATTTTAGGACAGTTCTGAGCAATTTTAACTCACTCATTCTCACAAAGAATGTACTCACACTCTCTAGTGCCCTGATTAGATCTTGGAATTACACAGCACTGAAGGTGCTGTGCCTCCTGCCCTGCCTGCAGCCTGGTGACACAGACTGACTGCCAAGAGCTTAGCCTTTCTAACGTATACATCGAAGTGTCTCCTCACCTTAAACTTCCCTCCCTACATTGAAATGGAAAAATAATTTATTGTCTTAAGAATTTGTTGCTTTATCACAAAAGGAAATTAAAAGAAGTAAAATAGAAATGAATGAACTCAGAGGGAATAGCCAGTCAGCTAAGGCTGGGTAAGCTATGCAATTGTGGTGTGAAGCAAATGAACCTTACTTTGAACCACTTCAAACAACTGGAAAAGAAAAAAAATCCTATCAAATCTGCCATGAGGGAAGCATATGTGAACTGCACATGGTCTGAAAAATGGGATAAAGGATCTAAATAGGTCTTTTACTGTCTTTATGCCCTGATTCATGGAAACAAGAGAGTACTTAAACACATGCTTACTTGCAGGCATCTGCTTTACGTTTATTGTCTTCAAATGAGAAAGCCAGTAGTTAAGTTTATATGTGGTCCTGAATGGAATGAAACATAAAACACTCTGTCAGCGTGGTTCTGACTTGGGTCCCTGCCTTTGCAGTATAATCAAAGTAGCTGCTAAGTTTATTGTAAGTTATTTTTAGAGAAGACACAAATAAGCTGTCAAGATCAGCTCTCAGATGTGAAATAAAAAAGCTCCACATATATAGTTTGGTTTGTTTAGTCTTAAAGATTTGGTTTCCCTATCATCCATTGATAGGGGAAAAACTATTTTATAATTTCTTAAGAAGACACTGTAGAAAAAATTTTTGGGGTATGTGCAGGCACAAAATTATCAAGACCTATACCTGAATGGTTGGAACATTCATTTCAACACTTCAGTTAAAGCCAAGCATTTAATTCCTGTTTACATTTTTCTCTGACTCACAGTAATTTTTGTGTGTGATCCTGTGTGGACTAAATAACCCCCCAGTCATGGACCACTTGAAAAATAAACAAGTACAAAACAAAATACTTCACTGAACATAGTTTTACCCCTGGGGAAATGATGAGAACAAAATATGTGACAGATGTTAGTCACATTGCTTAATGCACTGCTGGAAGTTGCTCGGATACTATGGTGATGAGTGTGGTATGAGAACCTATATAGATTAGAACCGTTTAGTAAGATGTATCCTAAACAGACTCATTAGATAGCTATTACTGGAAAAAAATTGGAGAGGAGGTGATGCATGAGTTGTAGAATAGCAGACTTTTAAATGTCTTTGAATATATATGTTCTCCTAAAAAAGCCTTGTGTCTATTATTAAATGATAAGTAGAATAATTGTTTTCGGTTTTAGATCATTTATCTATGTTTTAATTTGCCATTCTGTTCATGCAGCATCAAAGATGCAAAAGCAAAGCCTTTAGAAAAGCTGCTTAGCACAATAATTAGTTTTTGTATGAACATAAAGGGCAGTCATGAACTCAGAACAGAACAGTAATAGATAAACCAGAAAAATAGAAGGCACCTGCCAGACAAGATGGGACAGTATTGTTGGTTAAAATACTATCTATTTCCCTCTGGATTCGTATAAGTATCTTGACTCCAGATCACACAAGGTAAACTGTGTAAATTTTTTTTTCCTTCGGTTGGATATGTGAAATTTGTGTAAAAGAAACTCTACTGTTTAATCAACAGGAATTCTTAATTGTTCCCTCAATAAATTGTTAAGGGATTTGTCTAGGATAGAAATTAACAGTATAAACACAATATTCTTCTAACAAAGTTATCCCAGCACTCGACAATGACCAAGCATATACATTCAATATCTATAAAACGGAGGAAAAAATCAGGTGTTCAAAATATGTGGTTTTACAAAATTTCATAATCAACTCAGAATTTAGGTTGTAAGCTTCAGTTATAACATCCTAATACATTTGGCTATTTAAATTGCTGGAATTGAAAAAGAAACCTTTTGTAATTTGCCTTTATTTGTTTCTTTCTCTTGCTTGCAGAACGGAATGTATTCGTCACATATGATGATACCGTATTGTCTCCTTTTTCTTTGCCAGTTACTCCAGTTATCTCAGAAAAGCATGAGATGACACTTTATCAAATGACAGCTATTACATAATGGCTTCCAAATGAAGCAGGACTGCCAAAGTCAATGGCACCTATAAATTAAACTTGGTTATCTCATATACCAAAGACAAAAAATGAACACTTCAGAATCTGCAACTTTTAAAATCATGCAACAGAATCTCAGCAAATTTGTGAAATTTTGGACAGTTTTTTAAGATCTATCGGTTCAAATTCCCACCTTGCCAATAACTCTTTTTTTTTCCACAGTGTCACACCTAATGATTCATCAAAGAACTTCTTTGTACATTTATTCTTTTCATCTTCAACTTGCTTAAATTTACTCAAAATTTTGCATAGAATAACCTGATTTTAGCTAAGTATAAGAATATAGTAATGAAGATTTCTCCCAGTATCCTGACACTCAGCTCAGAGTAGAGGATTGTCTACTAAATTGTCTATGTGAGATCTCAGCAAAATCCAGATTTCTGTTAATGAATCCATAACAAAGGAATGAAATGCTACTAGTTTTAGAAGTCATGCTAACAGTCAGAGTACTGTACTATAAAGTATAAATTTTTAATTCCAAAATGCTTTGCAAATTGCAAATGCTAAATCCTCACATTGCTCTTTGGAAGAGAAAAAAAAGATGTCACTAGCTTTTTCAGAGAAGAATCTTATTGAGAACCTGACAGTGTTAAGCATACTGTTCCAGGACACGAATCAAGCCTTTAAGAGAGCTGCAATTTGATGTCAGGAACTCCTAACCCTATACTAAGTTCAGTGGACCACATTGTCTCTCATGCCTTGCCAGAAGCACATCAAGTATAGAGCGCTTTACTTGCTTATATCAGTACTAAAGATAATGCACCCTTTCCAGGGTGAGCCCGTATCGATGAATGAACATTTAGAAGTAGTCACGATAGATAAAATAAGCTGGACTTCTTACTTCAAATCCTTATCATAAATATTGGATATGATGTCTCATACATAGGCACAAAATTTGCTTCCCTAAGCTTCTGTTTGAATTGACTGCCACTAAGTTAGTACTCAAATTTCCCATCTCAGGCATTCTGATCATTCATGCATTTTTGGTTGTCAGACAAAAAAAAGAGATCTGACAGAATAAAACACTATAGCACCCTTTAGAAGACAGCCTTTTAGAAAACTGTCCCAACAGTCTCCTTAGCAACACAAGTAATTTCAAACCAATTCTGTTCACTTCCACAAAGGACCTGTAAGAGTCAGCAAATTTTCTTTGCAACTTCATCCATTTAAAAGGCTCATCACCATAGGTACCCTGTAAAGTCTGTAGAAAGTTCTAAGAAATTCCAGGGATAATTCAGCCAATACCAATACCAACATGAATTTACAATGAGACACTGAAGCAAAACTGCAGTAAATTGACTTTTTGATCATGTCCTTTGCATTAGAGGTATTGCTTTCAAAATGTGACCCATTATGAGTAAAACTTGGCTGGATGTTATATGACCACCAAGCCAATCTCTAACTCCTCCTTCTTAACAGGATGTGGAGAGAATTATAGAATCACAGAATGGTTTGTGTTGGAAGAGACTTTAAAGGTCATTTGGTATCAACTTCCCCACCATGGACGGGGGCACCTTCTACTAAAACTGCTTGCTCAAAGCCCCATCCTGGACTTGAACACTTCCAGGGATGTGGTATCCAAAACTTCTCTGGGAAACCTGTTCCAGTGCCCTACCACTCTTACAAGTAAAGAATTTCTTCTGAATATCTAATCTTAATCTACCCCCTTTCAGTTTTAAGCCATGAGTCTTTGTCTTACCAGGACATGCCCTAGTCAAAAATCCCTCTCCAGCTCTCTTATAGGCTGTTTTAGATATTGGAAGGCTCCTGAAATATCTCTTTGAAGTCTTCTCTTTTCCAGGCTGAAGAACCCCAGCTCTCTCAGTCTGTCTTCATAAGAAAGGTTCATACAAAAAGTAAGGTAAAAAGCTTGTGGGCTGAGATAAAGAGAGGGTAATCACTTATCAAATAACATCATGGGAAAAACTGTCTTGGTTTGGGGAAGATTAATGTAACATTACAATTAAAAATACAGTAAGATGGTGAGAAAACATAGACAATGCTAACAATATCTTCTCCCCACTCCTACTCTCCTCCCCAAGCCCATTTTTACTCCTTTGTTCCTTTCCTGACTCTTTGTCTCTTTCTCCCCTTGAGTGACACAGGTGGGATGGAGTATGGGGGCTGTGATCGGTTCATACCACTTCATCTCTGCTGCTCCTTCTTCACACTTGTCCACTGGTTGCGTGTGGGGTCATTCTGCAGACTGCAGCTCTTCATGATCTGCTCCAGTGCAGGTCCTTCCCATGGGGTAGAGTCCTTCAGCAACAGACTGCTTGAGCATGGCCTCCCTCAGAGCCACAGGTCCTGCCGGAAAACCTGCTCCAATGTGGGTTTCTTTCCATGCATCATAGGTCCTGCCAGGAACTCCTTTTTTGTGCTATCTATGGATTGCATCTTTCTTTAGGGCATCTCTACCTGCTCGGGTGTGGGATCTTCCACAAGCTGCAGTGTGGGATACCTGCTTGACCTCAGTCCTCCATAGACTGCAGGTGGACAGTCTGCATCACTATGGTCTTTACCATGGGCTGCAGCTGCAGGGAAATCTCTGTTCCGGTGCCTGGAGAACTTTCTTCCTTCTCCTTGATGGTTGTTTCTGTTACATTTTCCTTAGTCTATTCTCACAGCTGCTATGCATCATTTTTACCCTCAAATACGTTATCACAAAAGTGCCACCAGCTCATCTTTGGCTAGCTGCAGTCATTTCGGTTGGACAGGGGGGTAAGTCCTGGTCTCTTCTCCCAGAGGGCACCTCTCAGCTCTCTCTGTTACCAAACCCTTGACTTAAACCCAAGACATCCATAAACATTTGAAAACATGTTTTAGTCTTAACTTCAGAACAAGTCACATACTCTACTTTTGACATAGGTTAGCATCGAACCATCACATCCATAAAATGTGTAATGTAAGGTAGTAAAAATTGACTTAGATATTTTATGTTGTGGTGTCTATGTTTGTTTCAAAAATAGATTTCATAATGGATTTTTTTAAAGTCACAATTGCTATAGTCATAGCACAACACAGTAGAACATGTGACATAAATGCTTTGATCTGCTGCTATTTTGCAGCCCTAGAGAAAAACCATTTTGTCAGAGATGCATAAACTTATACTCACAGAACTCTCAAGAATATGTTTGAATGGCCATAACATCCATTGGACATGCTTTCTTCAAAGAAAATTGCATTAACCTATTGAATTTCTTCTTGTAGTGAAATGTTTTCTTCAATGATTTTCCCAGAGTTCTCATATTTTCATGGCATACGTATTATTAATTTGCTTTATTTTCTACTTTATTATTTAGTTATTCAGCATTCTAAGGTTGTTCCGTGTTTTTGTTAACCTATTTCTACCTGAGTGTTTCTAGTAATTGCTTCATGAAATCTAAATTTTCCTCTGTCAGGAAACAAGTATAACGTAAATAAAAGCATACCATTAATAATAATAAAGCCTATTTCAATTAAAACATTCTTTCCCTAAGCACACTTATGCATTAACACTTCAGACAAATCCCATTGTGTCTCTGCATTTGGAAAAAGCCATTATGGAAATCTTGCTGTATGCCAGAGAATCCACAGAAATTCTTTTGCGCCATTATCACGGAAAATAAGGCCCCAGCAAATGGAAATACAGAGGTGGAAGGATCTTACTAAGCAAATCAGATATTTGTTACAACTTGCAAGGGCAATAGCAGCTTACAAACAACACCTCCTCAGCAACATTTTCCCTATCATGTACCATACTGTTCACCTGGGAATATCAACAGCTGCTTCAGAGCTACATAGCACCAAAGCACTGACACGTTAATACTAACAAATTTCTTTTGTATTGACAACAGGACCAATTATAGAGTAGGCTTGGGAGAAGTGATGGATATAGTTAGGTTTTCAAAGATAAGAGTGTCTTTTTCTCATATATCATATTTTTCAGTCTGTGCCACTATGATGGACTTCCTTTATGTAGGTTCCTTACATAGGAAATCACTGGTTTGCTTGATTATTTGTACAAGAGCATGTGAACAAATAACATCACATTTGCTCATATAATGATTTAATAATCTATGATAATAATTATAATAATGAATAAATTTTAATAAGTAGATTCCATTTCCCCCTCAAATGTCTCTGAATTAAAAGGGAGGTTATACAAATATGCTAAATGTCTACATGCTTTTTTTAAGCATCTCCTGAGAAGACAAGTATAATCTCAGATTAAGACTATTTAAGACTCTAATTCTATTCCTAGAGAGCTAGAGTAGTGTGACATTTAAGTTCCTTGACAAGCACCCTAGGTCATGCCCACACGCCTCTAGTTATAAGGTGGCTATCTGAGAATCAGATATCTTCTATCAGTCTTCAGTCACATGTTAAAATACACTCACCATAGAAGAGAAATCTATATTTAAAAGAAAGAAAACAAACACAAATAGTAATGTAACTTTCCAAGTTTCAGATCTTAATAATAAATGAACAACATAGGGAGAGTTGTTTTGGAAACTTGTAAGCCTGGTAATCATATATTGTCCAGAACACAGAAATGAAGTTTCACCTGTAAGAACTGTGGTCATATAATGAACAAATGTTCTGTCTTTCCTTTGGAGGTGCCTATGTTCTAATACTATTACATTCCCTCTGTCTTATGTAAATGGGAAGTGGCTGCTATCAAACGGAATAACAAAACCAAAGAATTTCACTATTGGTGATGCTAAATCATGCAGGAAGAAGGTTATGTTCTCTTATTTTTCTTACTAAATTCCCATGAAATTCAGGTGGCAGTGCCCAAATTATTGCTTCATGAAAGTTGTAGTCTGTGTATTTTCCTTTTGCTACTGAACTATTTCCCCTGTTGATTCTTTGCAGCAATAATAAAAAGTAAGATGAGTAGTAAAAATGAAATAGAAGCTCATATAAACAAAAATAGTTGACACTAGACCATGTATGGAGGCAACCAGAATTAGCCAGCTCATCCTTTTTATAAAGTTAAAATTTAAAATATTCACGATGTTATGTTGTTGATAGTGATGCTATGTTTTTAGACACAGACAGTTCCAGTTTGCATTGACATACTGTCATCAATTATGCTTCACCATCTGTGAACATAATTAAGTTTACACTTAAATTTGATTTTAGAACGTATCATTCACAAGTGACTCTTGTTTACTAAACACACTTGGAATAAGCAAAAACTGAATAGCATGCATTTGAATAAACTTAGAAACAATTTTGCATGCAGCCCTCATAGGGCTATAAATGTATAATTTAGCCATTCTCAATGCATAACACACCTGAGCCCTTTCCAGGATTCAGGAACTCACTTAAGTTTTGTATGCCATTATCCAAATCTCATTTATACTGTTGTCATTGTATATGACTCTGAATTGTAAAAAGGCCTTAAAATAGATGTAAATACCACTGACACTACCTTAATAATCAGCATTTGGCAGTTAAGAGGAATCAGAAATTATATATGCTTTTTTTTTGAAGAAGTAGCAAATTATATCTCACACAATATTTTGTCAACTTTCAAAAACCCTGAAGTACTGAGCTCTATGGGAACTGAAGTGTTCTAGATCTAACAGATCATCTCAGTATTTCATATCACATGTATTCTGTACTTTTATTGGATAAGCATAGTATTTATAGCCAATGTAAGATTGCTTCCTGTTTGAACAATTGTGAATTTGTGATCCATTTTCTTTATATATTTTAAAACTGTTCCTGAAAATTACCTATTTTCCTGGATGTGTCTTCCTGTTAACCTATTTGCTGAAATATATGTGGAAAGCACACACTGCAGGGATTCAAAATCAGTCAAAGTGAATTAATTTAAAAATTCAAATGAAGAGTGGTGGGTTTTTTTTAATATTCTCTGAGCTCTGATCTTGTTAATATATTAAGAACAAAACTAGCAACATGAAGAAGCTGTTTAGATCTCCTCAGTGGAAGCCTTTCAGAGGGAATGAGAAAATGAGACAAAAATCTATTATTAATATACTATTCTGTACTACCAACCCAGTGTGGCACTCCTGCCTCTTTTACAAGGTGAAAATAACCAAGCTGATAGCAAAACCTTCAAAATCCACATTACCATAATGTCTTAATGCCTCTGAATCTTCATGGTATTTATCCATGCAATACCTCTGAGACATAATAATGTACCCTCATCCCAGTTTACATAGCAAGAACTAAGACACAGAAGCTGAAGAGCACAGTTCAGAATGCATTTAGAAACTTAAAAATACAGAAGTCTGCAGAAAAGTAGCCTGCAGATAAGTAAAGAACACCACACTTGATAGGTGAACATTAACATTCTTTATGCCTGTGCACAGGGCAAACAGGCCAAAGACAAATCACTGACTCCTGTCAAACAACGTTCCTGTACAGGTTCTCTTAACACCAGCTTTTCACATGGCCTGCTTGGGCTGTTGAGCTTTGCACTGTTTTTAGTAGGACTAGGGTTTAGTGCTTCTTCAAATGCAAAATAAGATGACAGGATAGGGATAGAGAGTTTAAAAAAGTTACTGCTTAAAGTAGGATTTAATCACCTTCATGGGGAATGGGAAGAGGATGCAAATGAAGCACTATGCATCTTCTGACAGATCTTAGGTTTTATAAGACAGGGAGATATCTCATCCTAATCCTATCCTGATCATTTTTTTCCTAAATTCTTGACACCAATTTTATAGTAAGAAGTCAGATGAGAAGAAGGTTGAAAATGATAATCAGATGTTGTAGGGTTCTGTGTGAATTGAACATCCTGCTACTTGGGCCCACTTGGTCCTGACACTAAGTGACATTCTAGGACATCTTCTCGGCCTGTAGCACAACTCAACCCCTTCAGGTTGTGTTGTGCACAGTCACTCCTGTGGGGAACACTGGGATTCTTCATAAGCAATTCCCTAGCTGTGACAAGATACACACATTCCTGTGTCTGGCCAGCAGTATCAGCTGAGGGTAGGGGAAAATCTTCTGAAGTGTCTGGACATAGAAACTTCAGACACTAGATTTCCTGCGACCTGCTGGCTGTGTGTTTGAGAGGCTGTGCAACTGATTCCAACCATAGCCATGTACAGCAGTTCCCAGGACTGCTCAAAGAGTAGATGGAAGCAAAAGTCTGTGTTTCCTCTAAACTTCTGGGGCCCATCCCTCCACTCAGTATACCATGAGCCTTAACTATCCTGGCCCAGTGATGGGAGACCCTTGTGATTTTGGACAAACCCTTAGGAGACCCTGTTGTCCAGGCATATCTGTCTGGAAAAGCTCCTGTGGTCAGAAGTCATAGGGATGAACAACTGAGTATGACTTTGGAAGGAAAGAAAAAAGTAGCTGAAAAGAGATATATTTGTAACAAATGCTTATTCTGTGGCATAAGAGGCAGATCTATCAGAGGTACAGTCAGTAGTGGTTAGGGTACCTGCAGGACATACCAAGGGAAACCTGCCAACTCTCATAATCAACAAACTGAGGCTAGGTGCTTCCTGAAGCCTTCCAAACTGTAACTACAGCAAATGTATGGCCAGCTCTCTGTGGCGCATCCTCACGTGAGAGGATTTTGGTGGGCAGTTAGGTAAATTTTCTTCCAAGAATCAGAAAGAAACAGGAGGGAAGTTAGCAGAAACTTCAGGAGCAGAGGATGTGATATGCCAAAATAGCATCATTCTCATCCCAGAGAGAACCAAAAAAAAAAACTTAATTAGTACCTTACTGATAGGACTGTACTTTATACTTGATATATCAGAAATAGAATGGAAGACCTGATCTAAATAGGATTTCATACCTGTCTTTTACTGCTTACATGGGTTTTAAATATATTTCTATTTTATAATTGTCAACTTTAGTATAAGGAAGAGTTTCTATTAAGAAAATTAATATTCCTGCTTGGTTTTATACCTTTTCTGACACTTATGATTTTTCATTTGATAACCTAGTGTCTTATCTAATTTATTTGATCTCTAACAATGGTTTATATCTACCTATCCTTAGAGATGTCGACTCCCCCACAAGAGGATATTAAGCCCATAAGCACGAATCAATAAGGGAATGTTGACAATAGAAACCTCTGAAAAATCTAGATATTTTTACATGAGCCTCTAAATAAATATGATTGAAACAGCTACCCTTGAATACTAAAGCCCCAACATTCTTTGAATGATTGAATTTCTGAAAACAGATGAAATGTACTGAGTTCATATATGACACATAAAAAGTAAACAATAAAGCACATAGTTGCTAAAGGGAAAGTAAGGTCAAACAATTATTAGTGCATTCTAGTCTTTCAATTCCTAAACCTCTCCTATAGTAGGAAAGTAGGAAAGAGAAATGCCTCTAAGAGATTAAGAGGTCTGTAAATGTTCATTGAGGATTAGCTGTTAATATATGTTAAGAATGGATTCCAAATGCTCACAGACTTCCTCCCCTTATGTTGCAGCAAGCCAAATTCTTTGAATTGAGGTAGGCTCTGTCAGGGACACTATCTTTTGCTTTTTTCATTGGCAGTCTCTGTTTTCTAGGATGTAACAGAAAATGTGTAAGTATGAGATACAGATCTAGACAAAGTGTGAAAGAGACAGAAAATATAGGTCATAGAGAAAGATCTGTTCAGAGGTTAGTACCTGAATGCCTTGTGTTTGAAATGATAAACTAAAGCTAAACAGAATTATTTTGCAAAAAGTACCTTTTGGGAAATAAAAGCTCCTCTTTAGAGCAGGGAGTGACATGGATGAATTTTGTTACTAATGGCTTAACTTCTCAACTCATCTTTCTGTCAAGCCTCTGTCATCATGCAACTTTATAAATCAAGTCCAAACAAATCCCCGCCTAAGTCAGAGTCTACTCAGAAAAATGACAAGCTGGGATTCAGAGAAAAATTTCTCAATGATCTCAAGCTTCATAGGATTTAATGCACTCATTAAACACTGATGAAGACTTTAACTTGAACCTTCCAATAGTGAAGATATCACAGTAAAATTTAGATTATTTTAGTGTTTGATGTTTCCCTTTTTGCCTTGTTCACCCTTGAAAGAAATCCAAAAAAAAATTCTAGCTTTTCAGTTGATTTATGATCATCACAGAATCTACCTTATTTTTTTTGACTGTCAAAGGAATGCACTTGAAACTGAACTGTGCGGTAGTCAGTAGGGCATTCAGTATAGCAATAGACAGCTTTGATTCAAAATATAAGCACCATTCAGAAGTCATTTGTAAATTTATTTTTTTGGTGCAGTACTATAAACTGGAGTTTGTAAGTGAGACAATGACATCTTGCAAGATAGGGATTTTTTCCAAGGCAACTGTACCATATTATATTATGACAGTGTTTTTGTTCCTGGAAAGACTTTTTTTTTTAATTGCCTTTGCTTTTGAAGTCTCTGAACTTATTAAGCACTGAAGTCCTTTTATAGGAAAATCACTCATTCTGTCAAACAATTCAAAACCTCAGTGAAGTCCATGTTATCTGAACATGAGATTGGAATCATAGGGTAGCTAGAAATATCAGTTTAGTTGGCCAACAGATTCAACTCAGAGTGTTCAGGTAAAATGTTCTTTTTTACCTTTTTTTTTTTTGACACCAATGCACGTAGAAGTAGCACACTAACACTTTTAGGCAAGCAATAAAAATAAAGGAGCTTTGATCATATCTGAAAACATCAAGTACCAATTACAAGAAAAAAACATTTTCTAGTCACTGATTAGAAAAGTGTAGTGAATTAAACACCTGCCACATTTTACACTAATAAAGGAAGATTGATTTCTTGTGATACCTACTTGGTCATAATCATAGCAGGTCAGATGTTGCACACCAGATGTATTCAAAGGCTCTTGGCTACTGAATGGAAACCTTTGGATTTGGTTTTGACTTTGAATGCAGCACTGCTTTCAGAGCCTGCTTGCTTTCCTTTATTCTTTTGTTCATTTCTAGACTATTCCCAACCTTGGACACTTTCTGACACTAGGTAAGATATCATGTTTCCTGCTTCATAAACGTTTTGCTTCAGCTTCTTTATAACATATTGCATTTAGATAATATCAAAATAGCTGTTGGACTTTCAGGGTTGCCAATTTAGGCATGGGCATTCTTAGACAGAAGAAAATAGAAACAACTCTGAGAAGAACCATACAGAATATTTATAATCTTCTGACAGTTTACGATAATGAAAAAGACTCAAAGGTTCCCCTATCATTATGCCAAAAATACCAAAAAGATCCATGTGCGTTGGTTAGGAGAAAGGAGCTGCAAACATTATATTATATGGTCATATAGATTTATCTATACTGTTTCTATTATGAAGAATATGGAGATTTTTTGTTAGCAGAGGATAACCAAGTCATGGAATACTTAAACAAAATGGATGCACATAAGGCAATGGGCGCTGATGGAAGCTCACTGATGTCATTACAAGACTACTCTTTGAATGGTCATAGCGACTGCAAGAAGCATGTGAAGACTAGAAGAGAACAAATATCACTCTTACATTCAAGAAGGATACAAGGAAGATATGGAGAACTACAGTCCAGTCAGCATCACCTTAGTCACTCATCACTCAGATGATGAAGAAAAACCTCCTGAAAAGCTTTTCCAAACACATGAAGGGGTTAAATAGGAGTAAATGGCAAGGATTTACAGGGTGAAATCATGTTTGACCAACTTGGTAGACTTCTACAATAATGTGAATAGCTTGGTGGATGATAGCAGAGCAGCAGATATTGTTTACCTTGATTTCAGAAAAACCTTTGACCCTGACTCGCATAACATCATAAAGAAACTGACAAAGTAAGGTTTAGTTAAGTGGACAGTGAGATGGATTAAAGACTAGCTGAAAGGTTGGGCCCAGATGACCATGATCGGTGGTGCCAAGTCCTGCTGCAGGCAGTTACTAACAATGTACCTCTGAGGTCAGTCCTTGATCCAATACTCTTCAACATCTTTATTAATGACTTGGTAAGAATGAAGTCTCAGCAAGTTTGCAGACAACACAAAACTGGGTGGAGTGGTTTATACATGAGACGGTTGCGCCACCATTCAGAGGGATCTCAATAGGCTGGAGAGGAGCCTTGTGAATGTCAGCACAGGTAAATGTCAAGTTCTGTATCTGGGGAAGAAAAACTCAATCCACCAGTTTATACAGGAGGGCAACTGTCTAAAAAGTAGCTTTGCCAAGAACGATCTTGGGGTTCTGGTAGACAACAAGCCAGCAATACACCCTCAGAGCAAAGGAGGTCAGTAACTTCCTGGGTTGCACTAGGAGTGTTACCAGCAATTTCAGGGAGGTGATCCTTCCCCTCTATTCAGTATTAGTGAAACTGCATCTGCAGGATGCAGTTCTGGGCTCCCACTGCAGGAAAGATGTAGACTTGACAGATCAAGTAATGCTTCAACAAAATTGATTGAGGGACTAGAGCATCTTTCATACAAGGAAAGGCTGAGAAAGCTGTGACTCTTCAGCTTAGAAAAGGTTCAGGGAGACCTCATCAATATATATGTATACCTGAAGGAAGGGAATGAAGAAAAGGGAGCCAGACACTTTTCAGTAGTGCTTATTGACAGGATACAGGCAATGGATACAAATGAAAACAGATAAAATTCCATCTGAATATAAGAAGGCATTTTATTGCTGTAAGGGTGGTCAAATGCTCTGTGTAAAAGAGAGTGTAAAATCTCCACCCTTGGAGATAGTAAAAACCTTAATAGGACATGGTCCCAGACAACCTGCTCTAGCTGATTCTGCTTTGAACAGGGAGACTTGGACTAGATGATTTTAAGAGGTCACTTCCAACTTAAATGATATTGTGATTATTATTTCTGTCTCTAATATATAGATTTATTTATTTACATATTTGTTTTCTTGTTTGGTTGCTTATTTAATTCAGTGAGAAGTAAAAAGAAAGCCAGTCAGAAAAAATATATTTGAAGATGTGCAAAGGAAGACAAAAGAAAGAAATGAAATTTAATAGGCAAGAAGCAGCAGTAGGCATGAAGATAATTTAAATATTGCAATTAGAAGATTTTTAAGTGAATAAAAGATGACAGTTTAAATGCTAACTGTTTTTATTGGTTTTCACTGAGGGAGTTAGAGAGAACGTGGTAGCACTCAGAGCTCTACCGCTGTGAAAGAATGCAATGTATGGTGTCAGATGAACAGACCAGCAAAAGTCTCCAAAGGTTTACTGCAGAGCTGTGAAACCTGTCAGTTTTGTCCTTCAGAGAAACTAAAGCTTTTAAACTCTGCCCTCTAAAGCTGGATAATCTGGCACAATAAAAAGACCATAAGACCCAACCACTGACTGCTTATAGGTTTGAAGAAAGAGCCAGAAAAAGGAAATTAGAGGTAATAGCCACCTGTCTTTTCAATCCCATTACAAATTGTTTGTTTCTGCAACTGGCCCTATAACCTGCAAACAAGGTTTGAATGGCTGAGTATATGAGGGGAAAGCAGTGCATACTGTCTACCTGGACTTCAGTAAGGTCTCTTACACTGACTCCCATGAGACCTCCTTAGAGAAACTAATTGCTTATGGCCTGGATGAGAAGACAGTGAGATGGGATGAAAAACAAGTGAGTGGCCAGACCCTGAGGGTGGTGATCAGTGGTAGGAGGTGTACTTGGAGACCAGTGGCTAGTGATGTGCCCTAGGGATATCAATACTGGTTCCAGTCCTGTGTTACATCTTTAATGATGTGGATTATAAAACAGAGTAAATGCCAGCAAGTTTACTGATGAAAAAATGGAGAAGAGTGGTTTACACCCTAGAGGGTCATGCTGCCATTCAGAGGGACCTCAACAGGCTGAAGAAATGGGCTGAGAAGAAACTCATGAAGTTCAATAAGTAGAAGAGCAAATTCCTGCATTTGGGGAGGAAAAACTCCATGCATCAGAGTACACTGGGGGCTGTGATGGGAGCACACTGGACCAGCTGGAAAATGACTTGAGAGAAAATAAGCTGCATGTCTTGGTGGACACCAGGCTGAACATGAGACAGCAATGTGCATTGCTGAAAAGAATTCCAATGATATCCTGGGCTGCACTGGGCAAAGTATTGCTAGCAGATGGAGGTTGATGATCCTTCTCATTTATTCAGCATTGATGAGGCCACCCCTGGAGTGCCATGTCCAGTTTTTTGCTCCTCAGTACAGAAGAGACATGAACATTCTGGCGAGAGTACAACAAAGGCTACAAGAGTAGCTCATATATGAGGAAAATCTGAGAGGGCTGGGACTTTTCACCCTAGAGAAGAGAATGCTCAGGGGTGTATTATCAACTTGAATGAAGGATGTAAAGAGGACAGAGTTAGGTTCTTTTTAGTGGTGCCCAGTGGCAGAATCAGAGGTAATGGGTCTAAACTGAAACACATGAGCTTCCTTCTGAACATCAGAAAACACTTTTTTACTATGCTGGTATAAGTTTTCCAGAGATGTATTGAGTCTTCCTCCTTGGAGATATTGAAAATCTGTCTGGACATGGTCTCGAGCACCTGGTTCTGGGTGGCCCACTTGAGCTGAAGGGTTGGACCAGATGACCTCCAGAGGTCCTTTCCAACTTCATCTTTCTGTGATTTTGTGAAGGCTCTCTACCTTGTCCAGACAAATGTGCTACAATAATCTAGCACTCTTATTCTAAATCAGAGTCAAACAAATGTAACCTATAAAAGTGCATTATTTACATTAGATTAGCCCACATCATAACAAGAAAAATTTTTTTTCGTACACCATTATGTGGTCAACTATTAAAAAACAATTATCAAACATATCATGTCACAGGAAGACATCTTTACACATTATCATCATCATTTACTGTTTTACAACAGCAATAGAGATTTTGTGAAAAATTGGTTTTGGTTTCCTAACTCCATAAAATAGTCTCACAGGCCTTAGAAACTATGATTTGGGTAACAGTTCATGAGCAATCAGTTTAAGTCTGGACATCTGCTCAGTTCTACCTTATATTTGTACCCTTGTTATTAATTAATTAACACCAACCATATATATAAATGCAAAAGAATGTAAGAACAGCTGTCCTGGATGAGGATGAAGGCCCACCTAGCCAAGTATAACATATCCAGCAGCAGTTTAGAACAAGTGGTTAGAGAAAGGGTAAAAGGAGCAGGGCAAGTATTAAACGACTGTTTCGCTCTCTTTACTTTTTGCAGTCAGTGATGTAGGAATTTAGTGAGCCTGAAGTATCACCTGAATGTTAATGTAGATGACAGATGATAGACTGATCTTTCAGCAATTTTTTTAGCTCCTTCCTGAACTCCAGAATATTTTCTATTTCTTTGGAAAGTAAATGTTATAATTTAATTGCATTTCTTTGCAGAAAATGTTTCTAAGCATTCTGACTAAAAATTCCACATGGTATCCCTAGTTCTGCAGTTATCAAAAATTCAGAATAGTTATTTCCAATTCATCTTCTCAGTGCCATTCTTGATTATCTTTATTGTTTTCCTTTACCTTCTTCATAAGATGAGCAATTGTAATATCTGTTGTTTCTTTAAACAGAATCCATCTCACATATCAGGTGTTCCTGACTGCATTTTGTACAAGTTCTTGATGAACTGAAGATGGTCTGATGGAAACTGCATGCAGTACGTAAGGTGCGGACACACTCTGAATTAGGTCCATGAGTAATTATAATTTTCTCTTAATTTTTTTCTCCCACTCATTACTTTAGATTATTTCATTGAATTTTACATAAGATTTTTAATCATCTTTATGTTGTGGGCCCTTCTCTATGATTAAGTATAACATGCTTACATAAATTATTTACACTTATGGAAAATTTGGGCTACCTTTTGATAGACATCAATCAAGTGATGGAACCTGGGCAGTCGATTGTGCAAAAGCTCACTAATCATCAAGTGGGCAAGCTCTGACTGTCTATTTGGCAGACAACCTGTCACCTAATAAACAGACTAGCTGACTGAGGAAACACTTTCTATCCACTCTCTATTCAGTTTACTAGTTCATTTAACAATTGGTAACTTTAAATAGCTAGGCAAGTACATTTTCACAATGAGGATATATCATTATTTTCACTAAAAGTGGTACTCTAAAGAGCAAATTCAGTGACATCGGGGCAGCAGTCACTAGGTGTATGATTTTAATATGAGAAAAGTACAGGTTGTAGTAAATTTATGAGGAATCTAAATATGAAAAGCTACAAATAAACAAAGCTATTTGAATCTTATGTGTAACTGCAATGGAGTCTGGATCCCCGTGCTCTTTCTCAGCCTGTGTTTCTTGCTGTTAGTAGATGAGGACCTTCTCGTGTTTTTATCTCCACTTCCATACTCTCATCTTTTCTTCTATATAGGTTACCAGTTGCTACATAAAATCAATATCTGATGTCCAGGCAGAGGTTTTGTTATGCCCACCACAATACTAACTTTATTTCTCATTTTTTGCATTTGACCATCACTTGAACTTTCTTCCTGGGTTTTTTTGCATCTTTCAAGCTGTCTTATTGGAGTCTGTATTATTAAAATATTAAACTAAATATAAGTCATATATTTTATATATGACAATTACAACTTTTGCTCTTAATTTCTCATCTGGTGGCTAACCAAGCATTGATTCTCGGATCCCAGCTTTGCCTGGTTCTGTTCAATGTTAGATGAATAAAAAGAGTATAGTAGCAACTTAGGAAAGTTGGGTAGGAAAAGGAAAAAGAATCTAAGAATAATAAAAACTAAATTCTTAAAGTTCATTATGCATTATTATCCTGCAAGGTGGATAACAATTTTGAAGTTTTTAAGCCATGTATTAAAATAGTCTATGTAAATACCTATAAAATAAAGTCAGTAGAGAGTACATATTGAAAGCATTAAGGCTCATGAAAACCTTGGTGATCTGTTGCTATGTGATTTAGTTTCTATCAAGTCTGTAAAGCCTTTTTTTAATTTTATTTTTTTTTATAGCTAAAGGCAGACAAAATCTTGAATAGGCTCACAACTGGGAGACGAGACAGGATTGAAATAATTTTTAAAAGGTTGGACAAAATATTCAAATGGAAAAGGAAAAGCAAACAGATAATTCTCAGGATACTTAGGAATATTCTCACTCTCGGATTTTTAGAAGAATATTTATTCAGTAGTCAGAATCTACATACATCAAAAATCTAAATCTGACAAACTACTCCAATTACATGACCACAGGCAAATACACTATGACTATTTCTGAATAGAAGTCTCCAATTTATAGGGATATTTCCAGAAACCAACGTGGGAGAACCTTTTGATTTTCTATTCTGCAACTTTATAAATGTATTATTTATTATTTGGAGCCTTCCCTAACCTTATTGTTAATAAGATTACCAATGCAAAGCAATCAGTTAAGTCAGACTTGCATTTGTTCTGTAAGGCAACAGAGGAATTTCATCAGAGTATCCACACACACACATGGCACTATTTACCCTGGCACCATGATGAATTCCTGTGTCAGGACCATCGATTGTTTACTAACATGGATACCACAGGATCCTGGATAGGAACTCCGTAATCTCTCCTCAGGTACATGATTAAGTAGCAAATGACACCCACCAGCATCTGGTGAGCTGTCAGGTGCCAGAAGGTGTTTGTAGTGGTAATTTGGCCATCTGCAATCTGTGTTGTCAGTGCATTGTAAGTTATCACTGTCTCAGGCAATATTAACTTGCAATGTTCTTCTGACGTTTCTTCAGTGGATTGTGAAGCAGACATATGGTACAAAATACTTCCTAGCTAGCTCCTCTCACCTTTCCAATAGTAATGATTTCTGTTGCTTATCAGTAAAAGTATTGTAGATTATGCTTAGATTTCTCTTCATGGTACTTTAATATTAACTCTGCTCAGGTGGTTTTACCTGGTTTTAGGTATTCTGAGTCATTTTAGTGGCATGCTTCTACATTCTGAAGAACACAAGACATAGGAACATATGGCCCATGGTAATTACATATTTTGCAAATTACTTAGCAATTATACCTGAAGTTACCAAAAACAATTTTGTTATAACTTGATTTCGGGTTCTGTAATAAGGCTTTCAGTTTATATGGAAAAATAACTAGATAATTATTTTGTGGTTATATGGTCATTAAACAATAGATTAAATAATTAAGATTTAATTATTTTTTTTTTAACAAAACAATGCATCTGGATAACAACTTATATGCCAGTGTTAGTTAAAACAGCTAAGATATATTTTTGAATTACAGAGTCACAAAAGAATGCTGACCTGCAAGGACTCCTTGGACAAAATTATCTTTGTGGGTCCCTTCCAACTCAGGATATTCTATGAAAAGAAATGTCAGATGAGCCTTGATTGTAAGTAGTTTGGACCATTATTGCCATCATTCTTACTGGCTCATGTAAAAAATACGGGGTTCGTTAGAGCTTTTCTTTTATTTTTATAATATATTTTCTCATGAAATTAATATCACACCTAGAAACCACCTAGAATTTAGAACAAAATAGTGAAGATAGGAATCCTCCAACCACTCATTTGCAGTGGAAATGTAAAGTGACCTTAACTGTGGACATATTAAGGTAACATTGCTACTAGAGGAAAAATTAACCGATGGATGCAAAAACAGTTTTATTTTTAGATCAACATCTTCTAATATGGAGAATTAGAATGAGAAGATAGGAGTCCTGATGACAAATACATTGTGCATTTATTTAATGGGCACTGAGTAGTTCAGGGAATTGTTAATAGTATTCAGGGGCTTTCATCACTGAGTCACTAGGCTTGAATCTGGCCCAGGTCTGCAATGACTGAAAATCATTACGATTTGATAGTTCTTCAGTGCCCTATGCAAAATGAATTATGTTCTTACTCAGAAACTGATGGTCATTAGTAAAAATTACTACCCACTGTAGAAGAACAAGATAGATAAGTATGGTAGGAAAGGAGGTTATACAAAATTAAGATTTGTTATAATAGAAAGAGAAGGGGTCACATGAAGTATACCTATTACAGAATATTAAGAATATTAATGTAGACATTATCAAAATCTTTCCTTCAGGTACAATGAAGTATCTTTTCTTGTTTCTTCTCTTCTTTACAAAAAAAAAAAAAATTAAAACTTGTAAAGAGTTCTGGCTTTTTGTCCTTGTTAAAAAAAAAAAAAAAAAAGTCTGAAAGTTCAGTGTCATTAGTTTTAACATTCAAACTAATAAGGAAACATCCAAATACTCCTAAACCTGTAATGATTAGTTCAGAAAAATAGAATTAGCACTTAACCTCATTTGGAGATGCTAAAGATACTTGCAAATCTGGTACGTTCCAACCGTGACAAACAAAAAAATAACTCACCAAACTTTTCTTTTATTTATTTTCTCTTTATTTCTTTCACACATTCAATGTAATAAAAATTGTAATCTGGGAATACTATTGTAAGATTTTTTTTCCTTTTTGTGTGGCCTTTATTTTTTACTTGCAGCTTTGTGATTTTACAACACTGTAGAAATTTTAAGCTTTTTAAGAGTAGTAGTTCTGTCTACTGATAAATGAGTAATGAGTTCTACTTATCATTTATTATCATTTACTCTGGGGAAAAAAGGAGGAAAAATGAAAGAAAGAATGCAGATAAATCAATGAGTTATTGATTTCTTCAATCAACTTCAATCAACTTCAAACACTGGAAAATATTATTAGCTTAAATATTTTAATGGGGCATGGGGTCCCCCACTCACCAGAACCTCCATGCGGCTGCAGGGCCGCACCTGGTGGGGGAAAGGAAAGTGGACAGGCCAAAATCCCAGCAAATAAGAACTTCTGGTACTGTAAGGCGAACTTCTTCTTTGGACAAAATAACAGCACCTTACCTCACAGGACAGTGGCCACATGATCCCCATGTACACTACCCTTCATGTATGAAAGATAAATCTACTCAGAGGCCCAGCTGTTGGGCTGAAAAATGAGCAGAAAAGAGATCACATCAGTGCTCAGCATCACAGGGAAGTGCTGATCAACTGAAAGAGATACACATTTTGACTGGGGCGCCCCGGGTGCGCGTGGCGGTGGCCCCCCTGGCGGTCTCCGGCCCCGGGCGCGGAAAGGAGTGAGAGAGGGGGAGCTTCACCAGCATGGACTGTGCCCTCGTGGGAGATGAGAGGGGGAGTGTGCAAGTTTCGAGCTGGCTTCCCGCCAAGTCCCCGAAACTCGACAACAAGGACCCGCCTCCCAGAGAGGGAAAAGAAAAAAAAAACCAAGCAGCCAAAGCTATAGCAAATATATATATATATATATATATATATATTACATATGAGACAGATACACAAAAGGAGAATACCACACACAGAAGGGGGGGGGGGGGGAAGGGGAAGGGAGAAGGACAAAAAAAGGGGCAAGGACCGAACAAGCCAACCAGCCGACCGAAGGCAAACTAGCAAAAATCTCACCACTTCCCTTCGAACAGGCAGGATGGCTAGACACGGCCCAAGGCTCTCCCCTCACGCGTGGCAGATAACGGTAGTCACTGTAGGCCTCGGATCCAGATAAAGCAGACCAAAACAGGGACCCGCCGTTCTCGAACCTCGCCGGAAAGGAAGAGAGCGAGATGCCTCCCGCTGGCCTTATTTATACCTCAAGTTACGTAAAGGAATAGCATGGAATACTTCCGTGATCACTTTTCTAGTTCCTTCCTGGTTACAAGTTGGTCTCCAGGAAGGCCTAGAGTGAAACCACCACATTCTCCACCCCTTATTCCATACTATTTCTTTACGTAACACCTATGTCTCACGTTCGTCTACATCCCGCGCATATATATACACATTTGCATATATATATATATAGTTCTTGTTGGTCTCTCGGCACAGTTGTCTCGTCGTTGGAAAATCAATACCGATGTCAGTTCAGTCCAGATCTTTGGTCTCCTCAGTCACCATTACAGTTCTGATTTATGGCTGTTTCATCACTGGACTGTCTCATCACCAGATACCAGCAACAGCTTAGTTCAGGTCTCTCTCTCATCTGGTGACTGGCTTCCTGTAAAAACACAACTTAGGACATACAATTAGTTTTTCCCCAAGGCTAAGTTTCCTTGAGGCACACACTGGATGACTCCATCCTTCCTCATTACCCACCACGTATGTCCTGGCCCTTGAGCAAAGACAATCCCACGAATGGGTTTGTCTTGGCCTGAGGCAGGGGTAACCCAAACAGCTTTCCCTAGCATTCCCCTCAAATGGATTGCTGGAACTTTATCTCCATCAACAATGTGAAGGGATTCTGCCTGTGCAGGGCCAGCTCGATTGACAGAACCCCTGGTGTTAACTAGCCAGGTAGCCTTGGCTAAGTTCTTGTCCCAGTTTTTATAAGTCCCCTCACCTAATAACTTTAGAGTGGTCTTCAATAATCCGTTATATCTCTCAACCTTCCCAGCAGCTGGTGCATGATATGGAATGTGGTATACCCATTCGATACCATGTTCCCTCGCCCAAGTGGTGACTAATCCATTTTTGAAATGAGTCCCGTTGTCCGACTCAATACGTTCTGGGGTCCCGTGTCGCCACAGGACTTGCTTTTCAAGGCCCAGAATGGTATTCCGGGCCGTTGCGTGGGGCACTGAAAAAGTCTCTAACCATCCCGTTGTTGCTTCCACCATGGTAAGTACATAGCACTTACCTTGGCGGGTCTGTGGCAGTTTGATATAATCAACCTGCCATGCCTCTCCATACTTATACTTATCCCATCGTCCACCATACCACAGGGGTTTCAGTCTTTTCGCCTGCTTAATAGCGGCACAAGTCTCACAATCATGGATAACTTCAGAAATGATATCCATGGTTAAATCCACCCCTCGGTCTCGTGCCCATCTGTGGGTGGCATCTCGGCCTTGATGACCGCAAGCATCATGGGCCCATCGAGCCAGAAACAGCTCTCCCTTCTGCTGCCAGTCTAGGTCTACTTGTGACACCCCTATCTGTGCTGCTCGGTCCGCTTCTCTGTTGTTATTATGTTCTTCATTAGCTCGCTTTTTGGACACATGGGCGTCTACATGGTGGACTCTCACATTCAGACTCTTCGCTCTGGCAGCGATGTCCTGCCACAAGTCAGCAGCCCAGATGGGTTTTCCTCCACGCCTCCAGTTCATCTTCTTCCATCGCTCCTCGGTGTGGGGGGAGGTGACGGGTCCACTGAGCCCTTAGAAGTTGATGACCTTAAAATATTGGATGGTACAAGGCCATTCCCATGAGAACAGTGAAGTTAATTAACCATTCCCATGGACAGAGCAGCCTTGAGAAGACAGGGGTTGACTGGAAAGATGATAAGCAGTGTAAGGACAGAGATGTTGGCTGTGTTTCACAATTGCGGGTGTTAGTGTTATAGTGTTTTGTAGAAATTATGTTTACAGAAAGTGTGTGGGAAAGTGTGGATTAGCTGCCTCAATAAAGCAGGCTGCTGCGCTTAAGCAGCAGACTCTCTAGTCTCAACTCTCTGTGTCTGTGTGTCTGCTTTTTCTACTGACCAAACCTAACAATACGGTAGATACCCCGCGACACCTCGGAGCACACAGAGGAGAAGGACAACTCTAAACCCGGCAGATGGAGCTCATTTAGCCCCGTAAGGCCATTCATCTAAGAGAAGGTCACTCTAAACAAACTTACGTCCTGAGGACCTCGCTGCCACCATCCAAGCTCGCTCAGCCCTGGTAGATGAACCTTAGGATTAAAGGGTGGATTCAGTTCCACACATACTGCATCTCACCTAAAAAAATTCACTGCACAGGCTCGAAGGCCTTACCCACATTTGCAAAGCCGGGTGAGGGTCGAAATGGCCATCTTCTACAAATGTGGTCACACAAAGATCAAAAGAAAAAGGCATATACACCTGCCTCCAAAGGTACATCCAAATTAACTCTAGCATGCTGGAACATCAGAACCATGCTCGATTCTGCAGATAGCAGATGTCCTGAGCATCATTCTGCCCTAATTGCCCATGAACTGGCTCGTCTCAAAATCGACATTGCTGCTCTCAGTGAAGTTCGCCTTCATGAAGAAGGCAGCCTTAGAGAACATGGTGCCAGTTACACAGTCTTTTGTCAGGCAAACCCAGAACAGAAAAGCATCTCTCAGGAGTCAGCTTCATGATCAAAGACTCTGTTGTTCCTAAACTCGAAAACCTGCCGACAGCTCATTCTGACCGCGTTATCTCCCTACACCTTCCACTACACAACAAGCAACACGTTGTCCTCTTTAGTATATATGCCCCAATTCTCCAAGCTGACCCTGCTGAAAAAGATAAATTTTACACTGACCTGCACTGCCTTACCCAAAAGGTTAAGATCAGATGATAAGATCATTATCCTTGGTGATTTCAATGCCAGAGTAGGTAAGAATTTTGAAGCATGGAAAGGAATATTAGGCAAGCATGGTGCTGGAAGCTGCAATGATAATGGTCGACTTCTGCTAGAATTCTGTGCGGAACAACAGCTCACCATCACTAATACTATCTTTCAGCAGAAAAATAGCCTGAAGACAACCTGGATGCATCCTAGATTTAAGCATTGGCACCTCATCGATTATGTCTTGGTGCGACAGAGAGATGTCTGTGATGTCCACCATACCCGCATGATGCCAAACAGACCATCAGCTATCTTCTATAGTGTAAGATTATGCAATGTAATTCTTTCAAGATGAAAATAAAAATGTATGCATATGTATAATACATTTTCAAAATTTTATTTAGTTCTTCTAAAGGTAGGTATGTTTGGGTATCTTTGACAATTCTTCAAGAAGCATTTTTACTGGTAGATACTATAGGAGAGATTTCTGTTTTCCTTCTGTATTTGTAGCTCTATTATCCAGACCCAAAATTGGATAGCACAAAAGAAAACACACTAATTATGACAACTATATCTACTTAGAGAAAGTAGGGAGATTAAAGGGAATCATGTTTTCAGGAACTTCTTATGTAACTTTTTTCTGATCAGTGTTCAAACTATGGGCAAATTCAACTCTTCAGAAAACAAATAGTTCCACCAATGCAGCAAACAATGTATACTCAAATACAATAATACATACTCAAATGCAGTCTAACTGCATTTATGTAATTCCAAAAAAACTTCAGACTTGTGCAATTCATGAACAAATGTTGAATTCAGACCACCTACTGAGATGTCTTAGGTAAAGCAATCTATCAGTGATTTGTTTGTATTGCCTCCTTTGAAGAATATTGGACCCTACAGTAAAGTAGAAAAATATGAGGAACTGCTACTATTCACAACAAATACTGTTATTTTTGTTTTGATCTAATACATGGAAATTACTGCTGCATCAGGAATGCCCATGATAAATATATTAAAATTATATATATAATTATATATTAAGTATATTGTTCTAACTTCATAGCAGATGGCAATTATGCAGATACCTGCACTAAAAGACAGCAACCAAACATGTCAGTTGCTCACAACTCTTGGAATCTAATCAAGCATTCCTTCTTGTGATGAAATGCATTTGTGATGTAATGTACATCCCATGGTATCCTCTGAATCAGTATAATAGTCACAATATGTCTAGGAATCTTTTGCTACACTAGGTCTTTTAACAGGTGTTCACCTGAGAAAAATAAAAACTTTTGGTTAGTCATAGACTGAGAGTTTTGGAAAGGGAAATATCGTTAGGTTACTCTAGTAGTCAATAGAGAGTGATTCTGATGCTAGTGAAACTCTTTGGATCACTGGGGTATCAACAATAACAAGTATTTCAAAGGAATGTTAATGAAAATATTCAGATATTGAAGAGGAAATAAAATATTTAATTTTCTAAAACAGCTCTAAGAAATATTGTATACAGTAAAACCCTTTCAATTAAACAAATGAACAACTTTTATTAATTGGAATCCACAGCCGTTATAAGTTAATAAGACTCAATAACTGTTTGGACATTGTTGTTAGGACAATAGAACCTGAAAGAAAAAACATGTTCCCAGCAAAGATCCTGCCTGTATAGTAACTGGTTGGACCTGGCCTACAGGAGGTACTCTTGGCTTTCCTTAGCGACTTGAAAAATTCATTATGGAAACCTGACTTTCATGTCCTAGCCATGTAGTGAATGTGAGCAACTATGCTTCACATCTCATGTTGAACAAATAACAGCTGGCTGAACTTTCTGGAGTCCAGCTTTTCCAATAGACTTGAAACTTAAAGATGAAATCTTTTACAGAGATTCATCATATATTAAATCAGTCTTGTTTTCATTGGATCCTATTAAATCTTACATACTCTTGTAATTTCTTAATTTCATGTTAAACACATGGTTTATTTTTACTTCTTACTCTTTCTTCTGTCACTGAAGAAGGACCAATGTATGTTTTGAGAAAAAATAACCCTGTTGTTATAAAGAAAATACCACATGTACATAATTGAGGATAGCACTCAGTATCTAATATACTCTGCTATAAGAGCAACTTACTACATAGTAATGTATCTGATACTAGGCCACAGACTTTGAAGGTGAAGAGTAAATGGTTTCCACAGACTAGCTCTTCTGTACAGCCCGGGACTTTCTGACGACAAGTATGCTGAATACTATGAGGCATAGTAATTCAAACAAGAAAACAAATTAAAACAAGTCTATTATGCATTTTGCTACTGAAAACCAAAACAAAACGAAACCCTCAAAAAAGTAAACAAAAAACACTAAACTTATGTCTTTTCCCAGCTTTTCATGTCTTGAAATTCTTCAGCCTAAAATGAGCAAACTGTCTCAAATGTCCTTGACATCAAAAGCTCCCCCAAATATACTCATTTCCAAGTATTATACATTTTTTAAATTACAGCTTTCCTTTGGATATAGCAATAATACCATCTAACTCCAATTCATGAAGAGAGAGCAAGTGCTTCTGCTAAAAGATTCAAGGCAAAAGCATAAAACAATCATTGATTTCCATGCCCTGGGAACTAACCTGACCACTAATTTTTCTTCATGTTCTTATTTGGTTCTTTTCTCCACTTTCACAATAAGACGAGCAGAATTTGAAGTCATTAATTATTTGAAATATTTGTTGAATTGAGGGAATGTAAATTCTTATTTAAGTATACTACTTAAAAACTTGTTGACTTCCTGTAATCCCTTCGTGCATGTTTTAAAAATATGTGGTTCTACTCAGGCTAGAGTTCTGTAAAGTGGGTTTTATAGAGACTCCGTAGGCTCATATTTCTGAGTGGATATGTATGTCTTGCTTTTGCCAAGAGTCTATTGGCTTTTATCTTCCCCCCTCCCACCCCTTGTAGTACGCTTCCAGACTCCTCTTCTTTCAAGCTGTGTCAGTGAAAGTTTAGGACTTTCATTATATATTTATTCACAAGGAAGTGGAATTTCTGGTCTTTAGGAAACACTCCTTTGGACATAACCTATACAGAAAACTGTGACTTTGCAGTTCATATTATTGCAATTCAGCAACAGAATTCACACACACAGAAAAGGATTTTAGACATTATTTTTGAGCTTAGGAACCTAGGTGACATTTCCCATAGAAATACAGATTTAAAAAAACTAATAACAATGAAAGAAAATATTCAAGTTTGAACATAAAATTCAGACCATTTATTTCAAGAAAATCAGCTTAAAATAATTTCTGAAAAATTCTTCCTATTTATATTGCTTTATAGTCCTTGTGAATGACTGATCTTATTTATTTATTTTTTTAGTCAGGTTTTTCTAGGATTGCTGATGGTTTTCTGAAAAAAAACCCTCTTTTTTCTGATAAAGAACTTCATGAAAGTTTTATACAATGATGAAAGTTTCCAAGTGATAACACACACTAAAACACCCCCATTACTAGAAATAGTGTTAGGTACTGAAAATTTCCTAGCTATAGAGCAGAGTTTCTACAAAGAAAACAAAGTAAGTATTTGAAGGTAATAAGAAATGACAATGAAAGTTGCAGCACTGCCTGAGTTTTCTGTAGCTGGTAGATACTGACTATGAACTACTGTACGGGATAAACTTGTTGGATGTGAAAAATAAATAGTTGCAAATAATTACAGACCTTTTTATAAGTATGCCATATAAGTATGGCATACTTATATGCTTCTATATTAAATACAGCAATGATTGGAGAACCTGTTGTATGCAAAAGTATCACTTAGAACTGATGACTTGATCTTGCAATTGTTATTCAAATAGAAGTCCAATCGATTGCAGCAAACCTTGGAAAAATATGAATAGTGTTGTGGAATCTGTTACAGTATGCAGTAATTTCCAAACAGCTAACTTATTTCAGAAGGTTTTATTTATTAAACTTTTCCATGTAATGCCATAGCTAAACCAATTTGAGATCCAGAGCACAGGAACAGAGACTTGAATATAACCCCAATTTTCTGACCTCTGCCATTTTTCCAGTGCAAGCATATAACAAATTAAGGTCCTTGTATCTGAAAAATGATCATTTTTCTTGGTGTCTTGGAGACAAAAAGTAACACAGAAAGCAGTAAGGGAGCATCAAAACCATCAGTGCTCCTAAAAGAAGTGAAGAAAGAGAGATTTTGATTGATTATTTTTTGAGAGAGCTCCTGCTGTGAAACTGCTTCTTCTTGCCTGATTATTCCTGGTTTTAGAGAATTCATCTTGTATATTCATTGCAAATAAAGAAAATTGATGATTCACTTAAAAACATATCTTAATTTTTTATCATTTCTCCTCATTAAGAAAATACAGATACGTGACAATATTTTGACAAAGCATTCAAAATAAACAGGGTTTTAATGGAATAATGGAAATAAGAACAAAGCATACAATGAAAAAATAGGTTTTTCCATCAACCTCTTTAAATAAATATTAGAATAAGAATACTCATATAATCATAAAGCTAAAAAGCTTAACTTTAACATATCCAAGTTTTTAAGAAATTAAGAATATAAATACAATACAAAGCTATAAGTAACTGACTTCTTAATCCCAAGGGAAGTGATTTGTATCCTGAGCTAAATAATTAATTTATTTATTTTTTTCAAAATTTAAAATGAATTATTCATTCAGCATTGGCCTTATATAAAAAATTCCAAAATCAAGACACGTAAATAAAAGTCAAAAACTTTCATATGATTTATTAATTGAGCTTGGAAAATTACTCTATCAATATCCTTAAACATTTTAAAAAAATTTTTGCTGCTGCAAGTATACTCTTTTTGCTTTCAAACTTCATGATGATTTTGCCTGATGTAGCCCACTTATACTGAATGGATGAATTACACTGAATTAAAGAAAGCCAAGGAATGAACAACGTTTTCAGAAACTTCTCAAAGTCTTTTGCCTATCTGAAGATTTGTCTCACTTTGGATGTATGAGAAAACACATTTTATTCTCCAGAACATCTCTTAAATATTACAGTGATGGAAACAGAACTGAAACTTAGGGTGGGAAGTGCATGCATCTTTTAGGATTTTATTGTCATTATTATAACTGCTGATGTTTTGACTTCAAACATTTTAGTTAAGCAGGAATATTCTACAGGATTTATATGTTAGACCAAAACAGCTTGAAAGTTAACTATTTACAGCAACTGACCACAAACTAGCTACAGAGAAAGAATTATTCACAGGAATTATTTACTGGATGATTGTGAATAATGAGCTAATTTAGGAAAATCACAATCTGTTCATGGACAATTTGTGAGCTGAAGAGAGTTAAAATTCATCAACTAAATTATTTGTTATAAATTATTCACCAAGCTCTAATGAGCACCCAAAAATATGGTTGCTTCTCTGAAACTTATTCAAATTATCCAAAGTGTCTCTGTATGTATAGAAAAGCCAGGAATATTGTTTCATACTATTTAATATCTCCTGACGGTATTTTCATTTTACTTACATTCCAAGCTAAAATATGAAGTACAGAACAATGTAAAACTCAGAGATCATAAAAAGGACAAAAAAAGTGCCCCTATTATTTTTCACATCTAAAAAATATTTTCACTGACTTTAATTCAAGCTTGTGGTGAAATCATACTGCACTTTAGTTCATTCTTTTATTATGGTAGTTTACATTGCAATAGTTCGGTCTTCTGATTCTGAGATATCTAAAAAGAAGATAGACTGACTGAAAATTCAAATTTCTAACAAAAAGACATTTCACCTGTTGTCTTTGTCGTCAATAATACTCCTTTTGCTACATCTTTTCAGACACTCACCACATAAACACACATTTAATACATCACTTTTCCCCCTTATCTAGCAATGCTGATGATAAATGTTTCAGTAATTTGTGGTTTTCATTTGTATGTGGTTTACAGTGGTTATCAAAAAAATAATGACAAGTACCACATTACAATAATGTTCCTCAATTGCAGTTTCATGGATCAACTTAACTGCTAAATGTGTGTTAGCTATTAATAAAGCTCTCTGCACATTACATACAGGTGCAACTGCGTCTGCAGTCAACAGTAAACAAGCACAATAAACAATTTCGTAAGTACTTTGAGGCCAGACTTGAAAATTACTGAAGACAGTGAAGAGATTTAAGTTCATTTTTAAGGGAACTGGAAAAAAATTTTGGGTGGCAATTGTGGGGTGTTGACCTTGGCTGCCCATTAGGTACTCACCAAGTTTCTCAATCACTCCCCTTCTTCAGAGGAAATTTTCTTCAAAATAAGAAGAAAAACTCATGGGTCGAGACAAAGACAGTTTAATAAGGAAAAGCAAAGCCTGCACATGACAGTGAAGGAAAAAAAAATTCACTCTACTTCCCTCCAGCAGGCAATGTCCAGCCATTTCCTGGGACCAGGACCTCAGTACATATAGCCATTACTTCAGAAGACAAATGCTTTAGTAACGAATACCTCCCTGTTCCACATTTTTTCCTTGCCTTTATTGCTGAGTATTATATAATATAGTATCTCTTTGGTCAGTTTAGATTAGTTGTTGTGACTGTGCTCCTGCCCCAACCTCTTACCTGATCCCAGTCATTCAGTCCCAGGCCAGAGAGAGCCTTGATGATATGCCAGCACTACTCAGCAGAAGCCAAAACACTGGAGTGTTATCAATACCTTTCTAGGGACAATTACAAAATGCAGAACTATACAGTGAAATGGGGAAAGTTAACTCCATTACAGACAGGAGCAATACAGCAATTTATCTTACATCATTTTGGTCACATAACAGAAGATCAGTTAATTTCATGCAATTTTCTATATCTACATTCTTAACTTCGGGCTAGTCACTGTAGGGTCCCCTCGTATTCAGTGACAAGAAAAAGATACATTAAGATGCTGATTTGTCACAACTTTTACATGTCCTTTTTTAGCATAAGAATAATTCTCTTAAAGAAATCACATGGCTGTACAGTGGCTGGAGAAGGGCTCTGGATTGATTACTTCAGACCTAGAAATCTAATTTCTAGACATCTATGATAAAGGACATGTGTCTCGCTATAAGCTGAGACTGCAGTTTCCTTAATTCTTTTTCTGTAGTCAGTGGAAAGAGAAAAAGACTGATCTAGAAAATGACTTAGGAGTTAACTGGTCTGATTAACATCTGAAGATTTTTTCTTCTCTCTTTTGGGTGGAAACTGGTACACGACAAGTTCCACTGAACACAAGGAAGGGAACTTGTCCTCAAGTTTCCCTAGGAGAGGTTTAGATTAGATACTAGGATTTTTTTTTTTTCACTGAAAGTGTTGTAAAGCATTGGAACATACTGCCACTTCATTTGAAGTGGTGGAATAACTACCCCTGGAAGTGTTCAAAAAACATGTAGATATGGCACTTGAGGACATGGTTTGATGGTGAGCATAGTGGTGGTGTTAGGTTTATGGTTGGACTTGATGATCTTGGATGTCTTTTTCAACCTTAATCATTCTATGAGGAAGAACCTCTCTACTGTGCTGGTGTCTGAGCACTGGAACAAATTGGTCAGAGATGTTGTGGACTCTCCCTCATTGGAAATGTTCAAGAACCGTCTGGATGCAATCCTGTGCAATGTGCTCTAGGATGACCCTGCTTGAACAAGGAGGTTGAACCAGATGACTCCATCAGTGATTCCTTCCAACCTTCCTTCTGTGATTTTGTGACTGTGTAAAAGGAAGAGTAGCATTTATGTGCCCCATCAGACTGCTGGGAGGAAAGAGTGAGGACAGAAATTTAAAAACACCTAACTAATACGAACATTTTAGAGAGATGGTCCATAGATTAAGTGAATGCTATCTGTGTGTATATCTCAAAACACAGGAAAGATGGTGGTGGTGATTAATTGGGATGTATTGGAAAGTGTGGGACTTGGAAATTAGGTAGATAGTATAGAATAAGGGGTGGATATTTTCTTGCTTATGGCTAGCATAATTTTCTTCCTAGTAGTTGTGTTTTGGATTTAGAATATGAATAATGTTGATAACAAATGGAAATTTTAGTTGTTGTTGAATAGTGCATACACTAAGTCAAGGACTTTTTTACTTTTCATGCTGCACTGACAGCAAGGATGCTGGGGTTTCCCAAGAAGTTTGGAATGGACACAGCCAGGACAGCTAATCCTACCTGACCAAAGGGATATCTCATACCACGTGGCATCATGCTTAGCATATAAAGCTGAGAGAAGAAGAAGGAAGAAAGGGGGACATTCAGAATCATGGCGTTTGTCTTCCCAAATCATTGGTATGTGTGGTGGATCCCTGCTTTCCTGGAGATGGCTGAACACCTGCCTGTCCATGGGAAGTGGTGAATTAATTCCTTGTTTTGCTTTGTGTCCCTGCGTGGCTTTTGTTTTACTTACTAAATTATTTTTATCTCAGCCCATGCGTTTTCTCACTTTTCCTTTTCTTTCCCCTATCCAACTAGAGACAAGTGAGTGAGTGGTGGTATTAGTTGTTGGTTGAGGTTAAATCATGACAAATTGTCAAAACAAAGGTGAATTTTAATGTCATGATCCAGAACTGGAAAAATTGTCACCCTGGGAAACTGCTATATCTTTTTAAATATTCAGATTTTATTGAAACTTTCAAAAATGGTGGAAGAAAAGCTGAAATATCGATGGGTTTTGAGCAATAAAAAGAGGTCTTCGTTTTGAAATGCAGAACACTTGGATGAAAAATGGAAACATAGAGTTAAGATGAAAAAAATATGAAAGTCTAAGTGAAAATATAGATCTTTTTCAGAACAAGAAAGAATTGTCAGTTTTTCCAATCAAAAAACCCAAACACACAATAAACTTCCCAAAAAACCCAAACACCCCCCACACAAAGAAAACCAAAGCAAAATCTCAACCAAACAAAAACAAAACAAAAAACCAACCGAACAAAAAAGCCCCAACCAAACACACCCCCCCCAACCAACCAAAAAAAAAGACCCCAAAAAACCCTCAACAAAACAAGAGAGATGGGAGTTTTTTCCAAGCTCCAGTTCTTCTGATTCAGTTTTAATTTCTATTTCTAAGTTAGACATTGAGAAACTAAAAAAGAGAGTTGACTGTGACACAATTAATGATGTTGAGAGCAACTTTTCCCAAATCTATAGTAGATCCAAAGTTATAGCTATTGAACCTGTTGCATGAATGCTTTATTTAATCTTTCTACAAACAAAATTGCAGCCTCACTTTCAATTATCTCATTTATGCTTTGATTTATATTTAATTATAAATATTTGTATAAGGAAAAATGAACTTCCAGTTAAGTAACTAACTCAAGTTGTAGGAGATAAAAATTAAATGCCAGTGACTATCATATTTTGCCTAAATAATCTAAGATTAAAAAAACCCTCAAAACATTTTTTTTTCTATCTCTTATTTCCCAACTTGAAAATGAGATTATTGACACTTTACAAGGGCATTATGCAGGTAAGTGTTCTGTGGCATTCAGATATTATTGTCACAAGGTAATATAAAAATAGATGGCTAAGGGTTGCATAATAAAGTATTTCTACTGTAACTACTCAGGACCACTGTTCCCACCTGTTCTAAAATACATCACTGCCTGCTAAATTTCATGCTCTCATATGTGCCAAAGATGAATAAATAAGGTAAAACGCCCTTCACTAAGTAAACCTCTATTTGATATAGCTTAGAGACTTGCAAGATTTTACATACATTTCCACTAAAGCAATAACTGTGACCTACTGTTTGCATTTTGATGCTCATTACTCAGAGATCTACAGTTAGTATCCCTGTCGTTTCTTCTTTAATTAGAAAAGGTGAATATTTAATGGAAATTATTAGTCAAAAATATTTCATCCGTATTTGCTTTTTAATTATCAGTAGCATAGATGCAGAAGAACTCAGATTTAAGTGTATTTTACAAAGGCATACAAGGTATGCGCTCTGTAATAGAATTCATTTTATATACATACACTTGACTTTCCTAGACAATGACTATTGACAGATCAACATTTTAGTGACTACACTTGTAACTTGACTAATGAGGGTCTCATTATACAAATAACGCTGATTTTTTTTCCTTAAATCTGTCTAATCAATTTCCTTATGATAGTTTTATTTTAGTAACTGACTTTGGATAAGCTCATCATGATCCGATTTCAGAAAGCTGTAATGGTGATAAAATTGCTCTTCTCTTTACTTTGGGATGATGTCTACATAAATGGACCAAATAAAGCTAAATTTTGTTTGGAAAAGTTAAGTCTTCAATGGAACAGTAGATAAATTGTTCGACCTGGAAAAGAGGAGACTGATGGGAGACCTCATCGCAGTCTACAACTTCCACATGAGAGGAAGAGGAGGGGCAGGCACTGATCTCTTCCCTCTGATGACCAGTGACAACACCTGAGGGAATGACCTGAAGTTGTGTCAGGGGAGGTTGAGATTGAATATTAGAAAAAGGTTGTTCCTCCAGAAGGTGGTGGGGCACTGAAACAGGCTTCCCAGGGAAGTGGTCAGAGCACCAAGCCTGACAGAGTTCAAGAAATTTGGACAATACTCTCAGGCACATGGTGTGATTCTTGGGGATTGTCCTCTGAAGGGCCAGGAGTGACCTGATGATCCTTGTGGGTCCCTTCCAACTCAGCATATTCTTTGATTCTGTGTTTCTGTGAGTTTTTTTCACTTTGAGCTCAATTAATACTCTAATTGTTGAATACAGCTGGAGTGACAATAGAGCTTTAAAACAATGTGAGAAGAGCACATATATCTTCCAGGTCCGGTCCTGTGCTGCTGATTATGCATATCACAAAATAAAGGGCACATTACCAGCTCTGTAGCTTCACAATCAACCTCCAAATCTCACTTCTGTAATATCTATCTATTTACCTATTTAGGAAAGTGTTTCTTTTTTTTTCCTTTTTGTTTCTTTAAAAAGAAACAAACAAAAAAACAACTAACCAAACAAACAAACTTGCAAGTACAGCCGTAGCTGTAAGCAAACAGAGGCTCTGAACAGTTTGTGGTCCAGCACACATAGAGGTTGTGCAGCCACAGAGGCATATGTGAGAACTTGGACAAAATCAGTGAAAATATGGGCTTACTGAAAGCACATTCAGGTCAATGATTACAAGCTATTAAATTATATAACTGTATTAGGCCTCAGTTCTCTAGCACATTACACAGTAAATCTCACTATCCCCACTGAATTCAAAAGAGAGACATGAATACACAATTTCTCTATATTAACCTTGGATTAGTCTTCTTGGATTAGTTTTATATCGGTTATGCTTGCATGGATACATATATATGCTCTGTTTTACACTGCCTATAGTGAAAAGTCAAATGTATCCAGAACTTAAGTTACTGTTCTTTCCTTACCACTAAAAACATGCAGTGGACATTGTCAGTACTTGAAAATTTATTGCTGGCCATTAGGCTATTGATTCTTTACATGGATTCTCACCTGGATTTTTGGCTGGATATCAGGTATTTGCAGTGGCTCATCAGTCAAGTGTTCTAAACAGAATTTACCTTGCTGGCATGACTCTTTTCTCATCCTGCACTTCACTTTATGTAACACTGACTGCAAGTTGCCTATTAAGCAGTAACAAGTCTCCATACTTCCACTGCATCCAGATAAGCACAGGAAAAGTCTGCCCCTTATATCACCTTACTGAATATGTCCAAATGACATAAAAGAACAGGGTCAAAAGGGGTGAATGAAGAGAAGAAGCTGCCTACCAGGATAAGTGAATTTCCTAACTCTGGCAGTTGTCAGTGGGTTGCGTTTTTTGACCTATCACTCAGCATGATCTTTACAAGTCTCCTCAGCAGTAATTTTTAAAAGTTTGGGGTTTTTTGGTATTTTGTTTTTTTTTTGTTTTGGTTTTTTTTTTTTCCTGATAAGCTCTCTTAATAAAAGTTTTCTTACAGAGCTTTAAATTTAGGTGTGACTTTAGTGAGTTTTCAAAACACAGTCATTGTTAGCCTAAGTTATATTGATAAAGGTAGAAATATAATTAAAACAATAAAGAGTCTGCTAAGAATTCTTAAAATCAGAGTTTAAAAACTCTAAGGAGAGAAGACAGAAATATGGGTCCCATTACCAGCCTTTAATAGAAAAAAATATATCTTTTTTATTTTAAGGAGTATATAGACGTTGGCATATGCAAAAACATTATGCAAAACCCTCTTTACCTCTCTAAACTTTCCTTTAAAATCCAAATAGAGTTTAAAAATAAACAAAACTAACTTATCACATTTAAAAATCAGACCCTTCTAGTTTCACCCAATTAAATAGAAATATCTAAGTGAGGAATGGAGATATCCAAATTTCTTTACAGTTGATACAAAAGAGTTACCACAAAGGGATGAACTAAATCAAAGTATAGAACTATCTCTATTTATTTTAATTATACTAGAAGGCTAGGCTTCTACACACTTAACCTGAATATTTAAAGGTGGCATTTGTCTAATGTTTTATGGGACTCTAATTTTCACTTTATTCAGAACTATTTCTAAGTGAATTGGATGACAAATAATAGACATGGACAACTCAGTGTTCAGTATTTCCTTACTAGCAAGTAAATTTGAACACTTCAAGGTTATTCCAGGAATTAAAGTGTCATTTTGGCCTTTATGAGAATTGATCCCAGTTTTATCAAAAGCCCAAGCTATCTCTGTCAAAAACTGTACCTTACCTTACATTGTCCTGTCAGATCTTTCTTTATGTTTCTGTCCTAGTTAGAACAGCTGGGACCAGTTCATCACTGTGTGGGTGTAACCCAAAACTGTGTATTCTATAGCCTTCCATGCCATTTCCAATAAACTGTTATTAATGAACCATTTACACCATCTGCACATAGAGCCTGACTCCTCAGGCTATAAACTAGGTGTTAAGAGGCCTGCGAGATAGGAGGGTGTTTTTGTCACGCCCATTGAGGAACCCCCCCACCCTGAGGGAGGTACTGAGCATTCCTATCTGAACTGGAGGATATATAAGCTTGGAGTCTTGGGACTTTTTTTAACCACTCGTGGGATCCAGAGGAAGACTGCAGATCATCGCTCTCAACCAGACTGTAACCACCACTCTCGACTGGACTGCAACCACCACTTTTCAATCGGACTGCAATCACCACTCTTGACCAGACTGCAACAGCACTCTCACCAACAGGTTTTCCCTCTCCTTTTCCTTTGGACTCAGGGGGCCCAAAGAACACCACTCTGTTCATGCCCCAGGGTGCTGGGTTATACATTTGGGTTTTGTGGGTTAAAACCAATTGTTTGTCTTTATAATCGTACTTATTGTATTATTTTATTAAATTGACTTATAATCTCTCTTTTGAGTTGAGTTCATTTCCCCTGCTGGTTTACCTTTAAACCAGCACAGTTTCCTACCTACCCCATTTTCTTTATTGTCTTTTAGTAAATGTCAAAGTTTTGCTGGACAATAAATGGCTACAGGACCAGCAGCCATATGACTGTGATGGGCTACTGCTATTTGTGGTATAAATGTTCTGTCTCTGTGTCAGAGTTCTCAATGGAAATTGACTATTTGCTTCCTTGCTTGTTGTGATTCTGTCAACACTGAAGGTACATGTTCCTCTATTTCCTGTTCTATTTGAGTGTACAAATCATAAGAAATATTCTTTAAATACAAGCTTTGTTTGATGAGGTTTAAACTAAGGTCAGTGACTAATGATAAACCAGTATCCTTGGTAAAACTTTAGAATAAATTTAACAGGAGTAATATAATATTCTAGTGTTAGTGGGGGGAAAAAACACCTCTTCATGCGCCATTGTTCTAAGATGTTTAACATTATGTTTTGCTCAATTCAGCAATGGAATAAGGATAAATACAACAACTAATAACAGAGCAGAATACACTGAATTACACTGCAGAAGAAGATACCTCCATGAAATCCACCATGGAATACAATGCTCCTTGAAGATCATAGACTACTTTGGGTTGTAAAGGACTTTTAAAGGTCATCAATCCCTGTGTGATGTGCAGGGACATCTTCAACTAGATCAGGTTGCTCAGAGTCCAGTCCTACCTGAACACAAATATTTCCAGGGATGGGGCATCCACCACCTCTTTGGGAAACTTGTTACAGTGTTTCACCACCCTCACTGTAAAAACTTCTTCCTTAAATGTAATCTAAATTGATGCTCTTTTAATTTAAAACCATTACCCCTTCTCCTATTAAAACATTCCCTGCTAAAGCCTGTCCCCATCTTTCTTATAAGCCCCTTTCAAGTACTGAAAGGCCACAGTGAGGTCTCCCCAGAGCCTTCTCTTCTTTAGACTGAACAACCCCAAGTCTTTTAGCCTATCTTCATAGGAGAGGTGCTCCAGCCCTATGATCATCTTTGTGGCCCTTCTCTGGATACTATCATCACTACACTGTTTACTGTTCTTTCCTGTTGTACTAGTACCTCAGGTCTCAAGTCAGGCTCTATTTTTCTTATTCAAGGATAAAATACCTGTTGTGTCCAATGTGTATTGTGAGTGGGCCAGATATAAAAAAGCTGAAAAGGAGATAGATATGAAGACAAATGATCAAAACCACACCAGATCAGAGCCTTGGTCTTGGCAGACACACAGTGTGAGACAGGTCATGGTGCTATTTTGGCAGAGGGTTGGGTCCAGTTAAATTCCTTATGCTTAAATGACTCCCTACAAACAACTTATTAATGACAAAGCAGTTGCCACAGTGACAGCAACATCCAATTGCCAGGTACCATGGGAATTTCAGCCAGCTGTATCCTTCCCATGAGTGATGTGAAGCAGAGAGGTCATGAACACATCAAATATATCTGTGACTAAATATGCTTTGGCAGCCAATTCTAGTTAATCTCCATGCTCTCAATTCGTTTTCAAACTGCAAGTGCATAAAACAGGACCAACCACTTAATATCTGGCAAAAGTGAATCCATGTAGCAGTGGACAGCACATGGCAGCTATCAATAACACATAGCTACATATATTAAAAAAAAAGTAAATTCAAAAAACCCCAAGATTTAAAAAACTTATCTTTAGATAGAAATAGCAGCTATTCCCATCTTGCCAACTCAACCTTCCTGACGATAGCTTTTCTTGTCCAGATTTTTATCAATATTAATACTCATTAATTTGCTAAACCTGTGAATTCCAGGCTGTTAAAACCAGATTTCACTGAAACACTACATAGCTGACAACAAAATAGTCTTAGTAAAGCAGTGAATATATTAAATAGCTTCTGTTACGCTATGTTCCTGTGGATTTCCCATCTTCCTTTCCAGTTTCTCCTGCAAAATATCCTTTGGTTATTCTTTTCCCATTGTCTGTTTTTTATTAAGATTTTTTTCCTTCAGAGCTTAATTTTCAGTTCTCTCTGTCTTATCACCATACGAAGTTATATGTCACCTACCATGATGATGACTCACAAATCTCTGTCCTCAGCGTTGATTTAATTTTCATCCCCTACTTCCTCATACGTTATCTTGATTGCCCTTTAATAATCAGTACTGAGCACTTGAAAAACTGAGTTTTTCTCTTTTTCTCAAAAATACAGAGTTTCCTTCTTCCCTGATCTATTCATACTTACAGATAGACATTTGGTCCATTCTATTATCCAGTCCTTCCTCCTCTTCAGCCTCCTTAAGGCTCAACTGGCTCTTTTTTTTTGCAACACACACTGGAAAGAATCTTTCCTTTAGATACCCACAGTAAAAAATCAAAGATTCTCATATTTCAGTGTCTTCTCAGTAATAATGACAGGTATTACCTGAAAAAATACCCTTTGGAAAGGTTTTTAAATTCTGTATATGATTAAATTTCTAATCTTGTTTTTAACTAATAAATAATGGGTAGCATATATGTATAGTGAATCAGTATAATTTTTAGAGTAGGTCTAAGAGTTAGATGGTTCATCCTAACTTCGAAGTATCTTTTCATCAAATGTGTCACTTTATTTCACCTCCCTCCCTGCCTGTTTGTTTGTAACTGTGACAAACTTTTAAATTAGAAGGAATAGAGACTCTCCTTTTTGTCTTTTTGTCTTTTTTTCTTTCTTTTTTTTTTAAAGGTCTGAGTCCTCTAGCATTTACATATCACCTCCTATAATGCATTTAAGTTTCATATGTTGGTACAAAAAAAAAAAGGAAAAATAATTTAGCTTAATGGATTCAGGGAGGATAAGTAGAACAGTAGAAAAATAACACTGCGGAGTTTCTTTTACATTACAAGCTTGACAGAGAGTGCTTTGTCTTGACAATCTTCAGCATGTAGATTTTTTAATTTTTCAAAGAAGTTAATATTTCTAATCTAGCAACACCGTTATCCAATGGAAAGTAATATAGATTTTGGATGTTGCATGAATAGAAACAAACACTAATTTGCTCTACGGTTTTAATAACTCTAAAGAACTGTAATTCACCTCCTCTTACAAAACTTTGGATGCTGCTCAAAATATATAACCTTACTCTTGTTCTGGATTTGCACATACATTTGCACATACAATTTCTACATTCGAAACACATTCTACATTTGCAACAATTGTAACATAGTTTTTCTCCTTTCATACAGCTCAAATCATCAAGTACTTTGTTTATGACAGCTGTTCTTCTTTGGTCCAGACACTCTTGCAGTATCTACATGCTGTAATTGTTTTTTTCACAGTGCTACTTAGATAGAGGCTTCTTTTGACTTCTTGTTCTCCAACACATTGCTATCAAAATACCCATCTCTCATTGAGGGAAATGGGTAGTTTGGTGTAGGGGATCAATGTATTAACACTTACTTTTACTGTGAAAATTGAGCCAGCCTTTATTACTCTCTCATTAGCTTTTGTTTTCATCTGTTGTTCACTGAAATGTCTGTACATGTCCTCTGAGAAAGTTTATTATAATGTGTAACAAGAATAATTGTTAAAAGACACATGAAAACCTTGGCAATGGATAAGAAGAGGACCTAATAAGACCATTACTAAACTAAACTATAACATGTTATATGGTGCTATCAAATTGTTTACTTGTGTAAAATTGTTGATCTGGTGCCTCTCTTTCTCTTTTATTCTATTCTTGCAAATGTCATCATTTTGTCATGTGTGGCTACTCTCTGTTTCTTTTACTAATTATAATTGTAACAGCAATATTTAAAAAAATGCAGTGATATTATGAGCCTCATTGTTTGACACGATTCAAACTATGACAGAAGATATGATTCACCTTGATACCTTTCAAGGCTTGGCACCACTGTAGGTTAGAAGGCAGCAAGTATGTAATTTAGTTAGTAGAAAACAAAATAATTGTTCTTTAGAAAAATGTCATTACTTTAACATTTATCTCATCTTAAAACACAAATTATTCACATTGTATGTTAAAATATTATAACACGGTAAAAAATATGATGTATAGAATATTAGATGTTTCCTACTATGTAAAATAAAGTGGAACAATACCGTTAAGTGACACATTTTTACTTCTTCAAAATACATTTATCATCTCAAATTGGAATAATAAAACAATTTGTTTTGATGTTATTTCCTGAATGTATTCAATATGAAGATGTTCCTGTAAAATACATTTCCTGATGTAAAATTTCATTACAAATGTGGATTATTGTGTACCTTTTAAGTGAGCAATAGTTAATAAAATTAGATTAAGTAACAATTAAAAGACAAAAATATAATTTATTAAAGTTTGGTATCAACTTAATCAATTTGGAGAAAAATTTCTTTTTTTTGAGTTGAACATCTATATACATATCTGTCTCAGGAATGATGTTTTGTAGATAAAGTTTTACAGAATAATTAGTGTGAAATTTAGTACTTCAGTTAAATACACCATTGATTCTGTATGGTGGCCATAGAGTCACAGTCTGAAGTAGCTCATCAGTTGCAAACTGGCTTTTAAATTACAGGGTTGATGTTGAGATCACCATCTTGAAACAGCAATTGTTAACACTATAGAACTATGCTCTGAAACAAACTAGATTCTTTCTTTAATCATTGTTCACAGTCATTTAATTCATAAAAATTGATACATATTAAGTACTTCAGCAAGTCCATAAATAAGGAAAAGAAACGCATTTAGATGAACACATATTTACATATATGAAACATACAAAGAGGTATGTATACATGTATTCTTTTGGTATTTTAAAGCTAGCATATAATGAAACTAAATTAAATTTCCCAGCCATTTCTGGTTTTGTACTGTAGCTATAGGACTAGAGCTCAGAGTATTTTCTAGATTTTTTACCTGGGTGCTGTGAGTTTAGATGGGACATTCTTATTTGATTCTTTCTTCTTAAGTTGTGAGCAAAGTGATCTAAAAGCAAAAAAAAGTCAGTTTATCAGGCTTGGCTATTGAAAAAGAGGGAGAGAAATGAGGTTGCATTAGTAAGAGCCAACAGTTTACTTTCAATGTAAATTGCATGTATTCAGAGTTTAAAAATATTTCCATGAGACTGTCACCTCTGCAAACAGTGCAGTTCAGGCTGGTAGATTTCATGACATTACGCTACATTCTATGAAGTCACATGCCAAAAATATATCATGCCCAATTAATTCAGTGCTTTGTAGATACAGTAATTTGGAAATGCTTATGACAACAGCTCCTGGCCAGGGTATTTAGAAACACGTTTTTGTCAGTACGGCTTGCAGAACTTGTCCCAAAAAGCTAGACTGCAAGATGACATATGAGGAAATAAAATTTCTACAGGTGACCTTGTGCCTTTGTATTTTGCTTTCAAACTCTTATTTTCCTCTATGAAAAGAATATTAGAAGTATTATTCTTATTTTGTGTAACATTTCAGAGCTATAATAGTCTGTTTAAAATGCCTAAAGAGCATGAGAGCATGTGGGAAGTAAAGATTCTATTAGAACTTCATGCTTCTAAACATACAGTTTCATACATGCTTCTCGCATAGTTTTTCATGCTAACTTGAAACACATCCTCCCTTCCTCCCTTCCTTTCATACATCCTTTTTTTTTTTTAATTTCTTCTTTATTTTTCAATTCATAGACTCATAGAATGGTTTAGGTTGGAAGGGACCTTAAAGATCATCTAGTTCTAACCAAATGATAATCTTGACTTTGGGGAGTTCAGTAAACATTAAGGAGACAACATTTCAAACAATTTTCAATCCAAATCTTTATTAAAAATAGACAGATTTGAACAAAGGCAGATTGTGATCAAGTGTTTAGCTTTATGTGCGTTGCCTAATTCCGCAAAGTACACACCAGCAGATTTTTGACGAACATTAGACAATCACTTGCAAAGCAGGACTCTGAACCTTTTGTACAGTCTGAATGGCTACATGAAAGGAGATCTTTGCAGTTTACTGAATACATGACAAGCACAGGAATGAAGACGTGAAATAAAAAGAATTTCCATGGCACCTACTTGAATTTCTTGTTAATTCATATCAATTAACACCATTGCTTGCTGAGAATACAAATAACTATGATTTTCTCATAAAGTGATATATTCCTTTGTGCATCCAGTATGTACCTTTGACTGCTCTGCATTCTATAATATTTCCACTCTAACTTACAAACAAAACTTAATTTTTTCACCATTTCATTTGATATAATTTTTCCTTTGCCTATTACTCATGGAATTAGTCACTTGAAATTCCGCTTGGAATTACATCTCTTGCTCTGCTGCCCACTGTGCAAAAACACCCGTTTTGCCAAGAAAATAATGGTATTTAAGGTCAATTTTCAGGATGGTGGGGCTCTGGATGATTAGAATAAATTGGAAAAAAAAATAAAAACAACAAAAAAAACTATTTTAGCCAGTTTAAATAAGTGTTTATACAAACAACACAGGTTGGAACACATGACAAGTTTAACATATGATTTTTTTTTTTTAACTTTTGATTCAGAAGTAGATTTAACTATTTGTCTGAACTCCTTTATTCATCTTTCTCATCCTTTCTGAGAGCACAGAAGGAATGGAAGGGAAGTTATATGAACAAGGAGTTGATAGGGTTGGAATGTAATTGTTTTGTTTTATGGCTCAGCAGGCATCCTGCATTTTACAAAGGCAGGTACAAAGCTAAAAAGGGCTTCAAATAAACATTGAGATCTGACCATGCATTAGAGGCATGCTAAGTTAGCAGTAGCCATGTGATAAATACAAATTGTCTTTCTTTTAAAAAAAGAACATAATAAAAAATAGGCATGATTTTTAAAAAAAACTCAATAAATATTATTTTCAGTGAGGTAAGATATAGAAAGAGAAATTGTGCCACTTTCAAGACCTAAAAGTCTCATTCCTTTCTCTTTATGATTTTAACATAACACAACTAAACCATCGCTGAAGATGCAGAGACAGCTAAGTACCACTTAGTTGAAAAACTGCTAACTATAAGCAAAGTTAAGGAGTTAACATATTTCTGCAACTGAAGCTAATACTTAGGACTGAACATGATCAGAATTCAGAGAAAAAACATTAATGACATTGAGAGTTGATTCATACTCTCAATACATAAAGGGCATTCATCAATTTTTATGCTTGTGGATCCCTCAGCAATATTTGATGTTGTGATTGCTAGCTCATCGAAGAGATGTGTCAAGATCAAAGGAAAACTAATATTATTTGATTTTTTTATTATTTGTGTTCACACTGTGGGAAAAGTGTGTAATTTTCTCTGTGCCTTACAATTTTTGTTCTCTTATCATCCAGCCAGGGTACAATATGGTTCCTTCCCAAATGCTCCTTCCCAAGACTGTATTCCAAAAGAAAGTGCATGTGCAGCTTTAATCCATGTCTTCAGCAAGACATATAACTGGGAAGTGTTTCAGTCCAGGTCCATGCTGTATACCATGGTGTACATATAGTTCCAACACAATTTCAACCAATATTTTAACATTGCTTTAAATTCTATCTTCCCATCTCCTGACCATCCACTCTATACAAGCATTATTTTGAACTTGGTTGTGTGTTGACTTGATCTATATTATGGGTTGGATTCAATATTTCCATTCAGAAAGAAATGTGAGGTTGACAGAAAGGCGTGTTTGTCATTATCCAATACTTTCTTGGGCTGGGAGGAAATGGTTTTCTGAATTAACAACAGCTGAATGAATTTCAATCTGAGAATACAGAAATCCAGAGAAGATATTTGGAAATCTCAAACTGATAATGAAATCTCCTTTTTTCAGGTAGAAAATCACAATTAGATAGTTTAGTGCATTCTCTTCAAAATATACCTGTGTTTCCTGGTGATCATGACATTCTTCACATTCCAAAATTTCTATCTGGCTACAAGTCTCCATCCTAGTCAGCAATATACCTCCAACCCATCCAGCTTCAACCAGTCCAATATATCTTCCTAGCAACACAAACAACTACAATTAGCATTGGTCTTTTTTTTTAGCCTATTCTCTGCTTTACACATAATTTTAAGACAAGTTATAAAAGCTCTTACTGCCATGCTTCTGGGACTAAGACCATAGAAACACAAAACAGATGAGGCTAGAAGGGACTTCTGTTTAAACTCCTACTCAAGAAAGGCCATCTAGAGCTCTGTGCCCAGGACCATGCCCAGATAGTTTTTCAATACTTCCAGGGAGGAGACTCCACACAAACTTCTCAGGCAATCAGTGCCTGTGCTCAGTCACCCTCACAGTGAGAAAGGCGTTTCCTGATATTCAGACAGAACCATCCGTATTTCAGTCTGTGCATATTGCCTCTGGTTCTGTCCCTGGCACCACTAAAGAGAGCTTGGCTCCGTCTTCCTTGCATCCTCTCATCAACTGATGAGATTCCCCCAAGCCTTCTCTTCTCTAGGCTAAACAGCCTTAGCTGTCTCCACATCTCCTTGTATGAGAGTGCTCCAGTTTCTTCATCCTCTCTGTGGCATTTTGTTGGCATCTCTCTACACTTGTTCTCTACTGAGGTTCCAGAACTGGACATGATACTCCAGGTGTGGCTTCCCCAGTTGAGATAAAAGTGAGCTTCTTTGCAACAGCTATGGTCAGTCACATCCTGCATTATTCACTGAGCTTTATAGGCTCGTGGCCCTTGCACATCTTCTCTGAGTCTTCTATTTTAGGGGTTTATCTAGTGAATCACATTCTACCTCTAGGGGTTTAGTCAGTCATACAGAGTCCCTCTGGATGAAAGCACGAACTTTTGGTATATCAGCAGCTCCTCCTAGTTTTGTGTCATCAGAAAACTTGTTGAGGGTACACCCTCTGGCATCATCCATATCAATGGAGATGTTAAACAGGACCGGAGCCACTATTGACTGTTGTCATACACCACTAGTTACTGTCCTTCAGTTAGATTTCCTGCCATTGATCATCACTCTTTGGGCCTGCCCATTCAAGCAGTTTCCAACCCATCTCACTGTCTGCTCATTCAGACTGTACATCAACAGCCTGTCCATGAGGATCACATAAGAGACAATGCCTTAACCATTCTTATTGTTCCGTTATTACAACTTGTGAACATATTTTTGTTTCTTTTTCTCTGCACATCTGTGTCAAGTCTAGTCCTCTCTGTACTATAACCCTCTAGGTGGTAGAAGATCATGATTAGTTCTTCCCGAGCCTTCTTGCATGCAGTTTAACCCAGCCTCCTCAGTATTTCCTCATATGAGATATGTTTTAGCTCAATAAACATCTTACGCATTGGAGGGCCCACAACCAGATATGTTTCTCTAACTAAGGCATCACAAGTACCAAATGAAGAGAAATTAACCCTTTCCTGGATCTGAAATATGTGCTTTTTGTAATATACCTCTGTAAGTGGTTGGTTTTCGGCACCAAAAACATGCAATGTTAACACTTGTCTGACTCACAGCCCACCAGGACGTCCATGTTCTCTTTTTGCAGAGACTGATCATTAAGTCAGTGCTTAGTCTGTATGGTTGCAAGTTATTCTGTCTTACCTGCAGGACTTGGAATTTTTGTTTTCTTGATGAAGAAAAATGGAGGAAATAAAAAATCTGAAACAATGGGAAAGTATACTGAAAAATAAGGAAAAATATGAAACTAAAAGAGCAAATAAGGAAATAAGCTGCTTAATATGTGTACTAATGAGAACAGAGACTAAAAATCAAAAATACCTGGGATGATTTCAGGAAAGCAAAAAAAGTACTTGACTGTATTCTGTCTAGACTCTAGACTGTCTAGACTGTATCCCCCATTCCTGAAATGAACAGGAAAAAATTGAGGGGAAAAATGCTGAAAAAGAGAAATCTTATTATCTTTCTACTGCTGAAACAAAGTGACAGAAGATGGAAAAGTAACTAACCATGGAGAAGTCACATTACAAAAAAGGAAAAGGCCAAAGTGAAAGACTGGACAAATACAATTAGGAAGAAAAAGACAGGAAAAACTCTAGGAAAGGAAGATTTGACATTCAGATTACTGCCATATAATGGGTTTGACCTTTAATTTACTGAATTTCCATTTTTCTTATCTCTGCTTTGTACTTAGTTCTATGGGAAATTTTACATTTTAAGACACATATCCATCAAGTTGAACTATTTATGAACCTAAAGAAAAACATCTGCTCTTGTTACAAATGTATTTTTCTAAAGTTGTACACTGTAACTGCCAACAAGGAGCTCACATGTTTTTGGAGTTAGTCACGGATATTTCTGAGGAAGTACTTGTGATATTTCTGAGAACAACAGTTTAGATCTCAGATAGTAGGGTCCTTATTAAATTACATTGCACACGTGATGAATCCTTGATATCACATTTAGTTATTCCAAGTGTTGTGAAAAGTACCAAGCAGATGATATTTAGATTTTATACACACCGTTGATATATATGATTTTTTTTTTATTATTTGCTTGTTTAGTAAATGCAGAGATTAGGAATGCAGTCAGGTAAATTTCTTTTATGCTTTTTCTTCTCTTATCTCTTCTGAATAACACGGAACAAATAAAAAATGAACCTAGAAAACCATTGGACACTTGGAAGAAAATAACTATATTAAGAGTATATTATGGTTAAATATTCTGGCATTTGCAGCAAGCAAGCTTATGAACCTGCCAGCCTGTAAGTTACAACCTGGCTTGAACTTTACATTACCTTGAAGTATTTCTCAGAGAATAGAATACTCGTTCTGTACTTTGGGGAGTGGGTTATAATAAAGTATATCCATGTAACATTATGCAATATTTTGTTTCATTCTGTCTAGTAGGGTCTATAAAAGTTACTTATTTCAAAGAACATTGCAAACATACTTAAATAATAGTATTGTTTCACAGAATGAACAGTTGTTGAAAACTTGCTGGAAAAATCAAAGGTTGTCCAAGGTTACAACTAAATTAATTTAGTCTCAGTGCCTGAACTGAAGCTTTGAAAGTTCACACTGCATATACATCATCAAGTAATTTCTTTTCTGCTTTTATATGTTAGCAATCAGACTAATATAAGAATTACTCAATTTAATTTTTCTATCTTGATTTCTTTAAGTTAAATCTCAAGTCTTTCATCTTGAACTCAGGAAAAAAAAAAAGCAAGAAAGAAAAATAAACTGAGCAAATAAATGTTTTGGTAGTCCCTGCTGTCTTTCTTTTCTTATTAGCATTGGGTTAGGTTAACCTACTCAGATGCTCTCTCACTCCCCATCCTTGACAAAACAGTGGGAGAAAATAAGATGACAAAACATTGGGAGAAAATAAGATGACAAACCTGTGAGTTGAGTTAAACCAAGGGAGATAGCCCTCCACACGGGCATGTCATCACAAAAACAGACTTAACTTGGGAAAAATTTATTGCTAATTAAAAGTGTAGGACAGTGAGAAAAAGACAAAAGTAAACAACAACTTGCCCCTTCCCCTTTCCCATGCTTAAACTCATTTTTTCTTTCGCAACTCCTCTAACTCCTTCCCTGTGGACAGTGCTGGCAGGATGGGGAATGAGAGATTAGGATCAGTTCCTAACAGTCCTTCTATGGTGCTCCTTACTTCTCACCTGTTTTCCTTGCTCCAGAATGGATCCTTCTCACAGGCGTCAGTTCTTCAGGAAATATCTAACTGCTCCAGCATGGGATATTTCATGGTCTGCAGGGAAATAACTACCCCAGCCTTCTCCAGGATTTGCAGAAGAACATCTGCTCCAGTGTCTGGAGCACCACCATTTCCTTATTCTCTGACCTTGGTGTCCACAGGGCTCTTTCTCACACATTACCCCTCACCACCTTACAGTGTTTTCACTCCTCAAATGTGTTTTTCCTGAGGTGCCACCATCACCTTGGCTATGGGGTTCAGCTGTACACTGCAGTGGGTTTGATGAAGCTGCCTGGAACCAGCTGTGTCCAGCATGAGGCAGCTCCAGCCATTCCTCACAGAGGCCACACCTGCAGCCATGCACTACCAATACCTGAACATCTGTACCTAATACAATCAACATAGTAAAGTGAAAAGCAATTTATTAAAATCTCAGAATACAAGATACAATAAGATATTGATACCATGATAACAAAGCAGGACAAAATTTGGATTACAGTCAAATTGGATCCTATTGATCTCCACAGATTAACTTCTTCTATGGTTTTTCAATTCTGTTAAAATAGAACTAATGCAACGATAGTACCAGCAAAAGTAGCCAATCAGAAGCTAATTAATCAACAAATGGAAAGGATAAGATTCATTGCCTTTATTTAAGCTTTTTAAAATTTAAGCTATTTAAAATTTAAGCTATTTAAAATTTAAAACCTTAAAAAGAAAACAAATCACACAGATTCCTTATATAGTTTATGGGGGAAAAAAAAGGCAGGCAAAAGCAAATCTGAGATAGGATGATTCAACCTTCAAAGCCGGCCCCTCTTGTTCTGTTGATTATGGGTAAGACCTTGATTAGCAAAGAGTCTTGCTAGTTTTAAGATCTCCAGCTAGCTTCAATACCTATTCTGGCGGTGCTATCAATGGAGATTAACCCCAATTCAAGTTTCCAATTTCAATATCAGTGAAAGTGATTATTCATATTCTATTATACTTTATTTCCAGGGCAAGATACGCTGTTCATCTTGTTCTTTTTTTTTTTTTTCCTCTTGCTTTTTTTAGTTGTTTTATTAATTTTGTTCAACTGTAAAATATTTGATAAGTACTATCTTCCTTATAATTAATTGTGCTATTCTTATGACAAGGACATCTTAGTCCCATATCGAGCTTGTGGAGTCTCCTCAAGATACAAATAATAAATTTTACTAAATCTCCAGACACAGAATATGACAAATAAAAATGACAAATAAAAATGACAGATATTCCTTTCAGATTTTTCATCAGCAAGAAAACAGCTTTTTCAGACACTGTTCTTTATTTTTTTAAAACTGAATGCTAATATTGCAACTTTATCTTTTATTTATTTTTCACTATCATGACAAAAACATTACACTCTGGATACAATACAACTAATGAAAAATCACTTCTTGCATCCAGCATAAAAGCATGATTTTACGAAGTCAAATTTCAGTCTTCCACAAGCTTTAAAAATTTTATTTAGTGAGGAGTCCAACATTAGCATACCTGACTTGCTTGTGACTTTAAACCTTGTGACTTTAGACCTTGGGAATTTAGACATTTTATTGACTATATTAATAGTAATATAACTACTTATAAGAATTGTTCTGGGGAACTCGCAGCTGGAATAGATTCATACATCATTTTCTTTCTTAACTTCTCTTTTGATCAAAATATTTGTTGGCTGATCTTTTTTTAGGTTTTATTTTTGTTGTATATTTTATTGCAAGATACTATTTTGCACAATCTGTTTGAAATGATGTAGAATGATATGTATATGTTTCTGATAAGAAATCAGTCTAAAAATTTGATAGATAGAATGTTTTGAGTGTTGAACATTACTTTTTCTTTTCAATTACTTTGTGTGCTGCGAACTACATTTAATATCTGATGTATTGAACAGTATTCCTTCAGTGTTCCTTCAGTCAAAAGCTTAGGCAGAACTCTCTTTAAAATGCATCCAATAACAAGCTTATATTATCCAACTTTGTGCAATATAGATTTAGTGTGTATATTTTTCTAACATCATTCATTCCATTGCTTTTTTTCCTTAATTGTTTTGAAGGTGTTAAATGTTTTTCATAGGAAATATCATAAATAAATAATGTGCCATTTTAGTTATTCTTTGCCTTTATTAGTGAGAACAGTTAGGCAATTTGATGTAATCTGCCTGGAGATCTTTCAGTGATTAAGGCAAAAAGCATTTATAAGGAAACTAAATGAGATTTTTTGAGTGAACAAAACAAGTTTTTCATAATAGCATAAGAATTAAGATTTCACAGCATGATCCTTCTACAGAGATGCCAAGAACTCATATGGATTATTAAAACACAAATGAACTTTTAAGAAGCTCTAATGATCTATACACTACAAGAATGTTTAAATGAAAATAGACAATTAAAAATTATTGCTTTATGAACATCAAAGCTAAGGATACAGTCAGGTTAAAATATTTTGAGAGTTTATTATACCTGAAATAACCTACCAAGTAATTTCTTTCTCAAAATCTGTAATGGGGAGAACTTGTTCTTCACAGAGCCCAAGTATAATTAAGTGGATGAATAAGGACTCTACATGCTATTTTCCACCCCATCTGAAAACTTATTGTAAGCCCATGTTGTTTACAAGGATATAGAGTTTGTGCCTATTAGTTCCCCCTTTGGTGTGAGCACTTAGGGAGCAGATGAGGTGAGAAATGAGTCATTCCCTATTACAAAAGAGGTAGTACTTCTTATTATTCCAGCAGAAAATTACACTTACTATTGATTCCAGGGTTGCTCTATTCTATACTACATTCTAATTTATAGATGCTTAAATGACCCTTTCACCTAGAATCTAAAAATAGGACTCAGGACCTAAAAGCTTTTAAATGAGGATTTTGATAGGCAGGGTATGTCCATAATGCATTAGAATGAACGATGATCTTGCATGAGATAAGTTGCCAACACATTAAGTGTGTAATGCCATTCAAGTCACCAGCTGGTGACCTGGCCATGGGAGTGGCAGATATGACAGAAGATCTACAGGAGGTCCATCTGGTATGACAGACAGAAGCCTAGAGCATCTGAAATAGAATAGACTGATTTCAGGCAACTAAATACTAATTGTACTCAACAGAGCCAGTGATGTCTGTCCTGTTCCTCCTAATACAGACATTTATATTTGGCAGCTCTTTGCAATTGTCTGTAAGGTTGAGTCTACAAGAAGAGCTGGAAGAAGGATTTGGAGAGCTACAGGTGTCTCAGTCTGACCTCAGTGTTGGGGAAGGTTATGGAGCAGATAAGTTTGATGGCATGTTCAGGACAATTTGAAGATCATGTTGTAAGGACTTAAAGAGCACCGTTGCCTGTCTCAAACAGCGTCAAGGCCACAGAAGGAACTTGCCATAAGACAAGTGACCACAGTGGGAACTTGAGATAAGAATAGAATGGAGAAATTTGCAACAGGAAAGAGCTAATTCCAGGCCTGATGGAGGTAAGATCTGGTTAGCACATCCTGGTTACTGCATCCAGACAACAACTCCCACTGTGGCAGACTGTTGCAAAGGAAGCAACTTCTCATACACATATTGCCTCAAATTACGACAATGGTTTCTGTGCCCCATGGATACTCAGAACTTGGACTGCAGAAAGGTGGTGCCCCAAGAAGAACGACTCCTGAACTCCCACCACCAAGAAGTTCAAGGTGAAGAAGAATCAGTGGGATGCTACGGGATCCACTGGTGGTGACTACCTTCTGCTTGATCTCTCTCTCTCCTCTTCCCCCTTTTCTATTTCTTTCTATATCTCTACCTCTCATTTACTGTTAAATAAAATCTGTACTATTGACTTTGGCATATGGTCTCATTTGCACCTTAATTCAGGAAGAGGCAACTCTCACTAATGGGATCATAACAGCAGCCCAGTCAGCATGGACTTCTGAAAGGCAGGTCTTGTTTGACTGACCAGATATCCTTCTATGAAAAGGTCATTAAGGGGACGTTGTTTACCTAGTCTTCAGTAAAGATGACACCATTTCCCTCAGCAATCTCCTGGGGAAACTGCCTGCTCATGGCTTGGATGGCAGTAGCCTATGTTGAGTAAAAAACTGACTGGATGGTTGGGTCCAGAGTGAATTGAGTTAAATCCAGCTGCTGACCAGTCACAAGTAGTGGTCTCCAGGGCTCAGTATGAAGCTGGTCCTGTTTATTATCTTTATCAGTGATCTGGACAAGGGGATTGAGTGCACTTTCAGACAGTTTGTAGATGAATCCAAGTAAGGCAGGAATGTTGATCTGCTGGAGGGCAGAAAGGCTACACAGAGGGATCTGGACAGGCTGGATTGATGGGCCAAGGCAAATAGTCTTAGAAGCCCAAGTGCCAGGTCTTTGTACTTTCTACCCTTTCTAAAAATGGGTGCAATGTTTCCTTTTCTCCATTCACCAGGAAATTCATTTGGCTTCCATGACTTTTCAAATATCATGGAAAGTAGCTTGGCAACTTCATGAGCCAATTCCCTCAGGACTTTGGGATGTGTCTCATCCACTCCCATAGACTTCTGGATATTTAGGTTCCTCAGGTAGTCACAAACCTGATTTTCTCTTATATAGCGAGGGACTTTGTTCCACCAGTCCATATCTTGCAGTCCACCCACTCAAGAGGTGCTGGAAGAGAGATTGCCAGTGAAGACTGAGAGAAAAAAGTTGTTGGGTACCTCAGTCTTCTCCCCACCTGTTTCCCAGCCTTGCTCATCAGTGGGGTCACACTTCCTTCAACCTTCCTTTTCTGGATGAAATACCTGTAGAAGCCCTTCTCGTTACTCTCTGTGTCCCTTGCCAAGTTCAGCTCCAGCAGCACCTTGGTCTTCCTCAACTCATCCCTATACAACTGGGCAGTGATCCTATACTGGTCCCAGGATATCAGATTTGAAATACGTATTTAAAATAGATTTCATGTAAGGACAATACTTATGATATATTAAGTAAAGAAACAATGTTTTAGGAAAGCAAATATATAACTACATGAAAGGTAACTGAAACACAGACATGACACTTTATTTCTAAAGTCACTATTATTCTACCTGGAGTAATCTCTTAAGTAAATATTGCCAGAGCACCAGGTGTCAATGTAAAGCATTAGCAGTAGGGATAGTGTCTGAGAAGAAAGGCCAGAGGCTGCTGTTTGGAACACTGGTCACAGCTGGTTCTGTCCAGTTCCAGCCAATTTCAATGGACACACAGCAAGACACTTGTGATGTCAACAGCTAAGCACTTCAGGGAAAACATACTTAAGAAATGGCACAGTGCCATGGAACTGCATGGAACTGAGGTGTGAGGGACAAAAGGTGTGAGGGAGTGAGGGAAAAATTATGTGAGAGGCACTAAGGTTGGAGAAGGAAAGAGAAATGCTCCGGGTACCAGAGTAGATTCCTCTGAAGCCCATGGACGAGATCACTGTGCAGCCTATGGAGGACCCCACACCAGAGAAATGGAAAAGTGTGAGGAGGAAGGAGTTTCAGAGAGGAACTGTTACAAAATGACAAAAGCCTCCATTTTCTATCCCCCTGTGCTTTTTAGAGTGAATAGGTAGAGATGTCAGTAAAGAAGTGAAACTGAACCTAGAAAAGTAGTGGAAAGAAGATCTTTTTCTCCATTACCCAAATACAATTAAATCACTTTTCTTTTAGTTGAGTCTCTTTTGCCCATATCAGTAAGTGGCAGGGAATCTCTCTGTCCTTATCTTGATGCAGGAGCATTTTAATTTTATTTTCTCCTCTTGTCCAGTTAAGGAGGAGGAGTGAAAGAGAAATATTTTCAAATTTGGTTGTTTGAAACTAAAAACATGTGAAAACTGGCATTCAAATCTGTAAGGAGAGGAAGTGTACACAGAGAGAATTTGTATTTCATAAAAATTTAAAAAGCCTTGTACATCAAGTCTTTTAGCTTTGCATGACACTCACAAGAATTTAAGACTAATGATCAGTGACACTAATCAGTGTACTGGCACATATCCTGTGATACCTTGTCACTGACAATGGTCAATACTTTTCAGACAAAAATGTACCTGGAACACTTGTAGCAAATATGGGATAAAGTTCCCTTTGCAAAGGGTTTATTTACCATATCTATCCTTGTTAACATTGTTATTCAAAAATCCTGCAAACATGTTATGTTAAGTGCATGAAAAAGGCAGAGATGAGAATGGACTTTAATGAACTATCATACTTTTTATGACAATAAACAGAATTTTCTTTATAAGAGACTACATTCATGACACAATCATAGGACTAGCTTTTTATAACACATGCCAAAGTAATTTATTTCTCCATAATTCCATGCTTTTTATGATCTATTGTAAAAGTGTGTGAAGACATTTTAGTCATTCCTCCTTCCTCCACGCATAAAACACATTAAAAAAAAAGTTTTCGAATATGAGAAGACTGAATCTTTTTCACTTTTTGTACTTTATTTTCAGTAACAAAATCTTTTTCTTTTAAATTCATGTACTGACTTCCTTTTACCTGAAAAGACTGGGAGGATAACAAAGCTGGTGGTGAAACCTGGTATGAGCAACATATTGCATCATTCTTTAAAGTCTTTAGGTGTGGAACACAGTACAAGTATGAAGTATGGAGCAGAACTTGCAAATTGTACCTTAAAATAATTCTGCTAGAAATAGCTTTTAAATTTCATAAGAGAACAGCTCTGTGAAGCATTCGTCCTTTTAGGTGATTCATTGCCTCTAGGTTTAGGCATTATGGGCAAGACAAAAATTTCCATTTTGATGTTTTAGAGTGTATTAGTTAAAAACATGGTACGAAAGATGTTTTAATTTTTTTATACGAATTTCCAATTACCCAAATGTTATTATTTGATTTAAGAAGACCTTTGCATATTTTGAGCCAGAAGGAGCACTGAACATGTAGTTATCGAATATAGAAACAAGTGGTGAAATCAAAATATGATGAATTTTAAGTGATTTGCTATCAACAGGATATCACTGAAATGCTCATGTTACACGTAGGATTTTTTTTAGTTTTACTGTAAATTAAGTCATCAGTGAAGCCAAATTTATCTGGTAATATTGTTATCTAGCTACATGCCATGGACATAGAAACTGCTATAGAGAGAGTTTGGATGTCTTAAATCTTCTTCTCCACAGGAAATGCACCAGTCAGAGACTTTTAACTGGTAGTCACTCAAAATGGCAACACTCTCTTTTTCTTCAAAATAGTCCTGCTATAAACTTCTGATAAACTTCTAATATCAAGTAATTAGCTTGCTGCATGAGGGGAAAGCAATGGACATTGTCTATCTGGGCTTCATTAAGGCTTGAGACACTGTCTCCCACATGGCCACTGAGCCACAAGCTCAACTGGGAACGTTATTTTAAAAATATATTTAAGACTCCAGAAGTTTGCCCACTGAACTTTTGTAGGGCCTTTGGTTCTTTAATACCTTGAGATCATGTAAAGATAAAACACTGCACATGTTTTCCCAGGAGATATGTTTAATTTTAGATGAAATACAGGTAAAAATAAGAGATCTTGGCAAAAATTTAAAGGGGTAACAAACAGCCAAGTAGAGCATTCCACAAAGCACTGACCCAGATGCCAATCCACACAATTTAGCAGAATCCAACACACTGGTTTTAAGTTACACAAAATATTAGAGAGACTAAGAGAAATATTAGAGATTAAGAGAAAAAAAAGGAGTTAAGAAAGAGACTAAGAGAAAAGAGATTAAGATAAGGAAAAGGAGTAAAGATAGAGAAAAAGATAAGAGAATAAGAAAAAAGTAGATTATTAAATAGCTACCACCAAAAAGTCAAAGTCCAGATTCACATAGTTGAGGCAGGTCCCAGGAGAGCAAGAGGAAATCCAGCACATGTGCTGCTGCATTTATGTGTGTTGGCATCCTGTGGCCACCCCTTCCAGGTGGGACATCTGTCACTGACCACTCAGTGTTTCCAGGCAGGAGTGAAGGGTGGTGCAGCCAGTCAGAGGCTGGGTTAGGAGTTCCAGGGGGTGTGGTGTGGGCAGGTTGCCAGGCTGCCTTTTGGTTGACAGCTGCTCCAGGGCTGCCATGTGGACTATGTGAGGTCACAGTCCTGCCGTGTGGGTTCTGCAGCTGCCCTTCCCCATACACAAACTTGAATGGGTTCCAACCCGTAATAAAATAATCCAGTGCCTCACACCATAAAATCCTCATAGATGAGCTATTAAAGTTGGGACTAGATGAGCAAATACTGAAGTTAAAATCTGGTTGAATGGCTGGGCCCAGAGGCAGGCAATCAATGGTACAAGTCTAAGCTGGAGGCCAGTGACTTGCAGTGTACTCCAGGGATCAATAGTGGGTTCAGTACTGTTTAGCATCTCCATTAATTACATAGATGATGGGGCTGAGTAAACCTCAGCAAGTTTGCTGTTGGCACAAAACTGGGAAGGGTGGCTGATACACCAGAGATTCATGCTCCCATTCAGACGGACCTCCACAAACTGGAAAACTGAGATGAGAGAAACCTCATGGAGTTCAACAAGAAGTGCAAAATCCTACACATGGGAGGAACACCCCCAGCCACAAATATCTAGGAGCCACACAGATGAAAAGCAGCATTATAGGAAAGGCTCTGTCTGATCTAAAGGGTATATGATTGAACAGGTGCCAGCAAGGTGCCCTTGCTGCAAAGTCCAGTGGTATTCTGGGCTGAATTAGGCAAAGTATTTCCAGGATTTCCAGGCAGGTGATGCTTTCCTTTTTGCAGTACTGGTTGAGGCCACTCATTGAGTTTTGTATCCAGTTCTGGGCTCCTCAGAATAAGAGACATGCACATATTGAAGAGTCCAACAAAGGGCCACAAAAATGACAAATGGGCAGAAGCATCTCTCCTATGAGAAAAGGCTGAGACATTTGGAACTGTTCAGTCTGGAGGAAAGAAGTCTCAGAAGTAAATACGTTAAGAGATGATCTAAAGAAGACAGAGTCAGACTCTTCAGTGGTGCCCATCCACAGAACTGGGGGCAATGGGAAAAAACTGAAACACAGGAAGTTCTGTCTGAACTCAGGAAACACTTTTCCGCTGTGAGAGTGACAGGTTGCTATGGAGATTGCAGAGTGTGCGCCTTCAGAGATACTGGAAAGCGTGGTCCTGGGAAACTGGCTGTAGGGGCCCTGACTGAGAATGGGGGTTGAACCAGAAGACTCTCCAGACTTCCTTTCCATCTTCAGGCATTCTGTGATTCTGTTACTCTGTGATAGCATGATAGATTTTCTCACTCCTTCGATCATCAGTTAATTATTCTGAAATAATCTGGAAAGGGGCAACTTCTAAGGTGCATGAAAGTGTTTTTAGGATAATAAAATTAAAGTTAGGTACCACAGAGTTCTGTGTTATAGGCATGTCAGATGCTCACTCTTGCCTTTGAATAGACTTTATCTGTTGGACTAAGACTAGAACCTTAGAAGATTGGATTCCTGTGTTTTCAGCTCAAAATAACTGTTGTTTTAGTTGGGAGCTTTTTATCAGAATGGTATTTCTTTCTCAAGAAATTTCTGAATATATTGAATGATCATCCATTTGAAAAGGAGAAAACCAAGACCTTTTTAAAAAGAAAAAGGAGAAGGAGAAGGAGGAGAAGGAGCAGGAGACAAAAACATCTATAAGACAATGGAATAAAATAATTAGGAAAAAAGCTATGCAGAAATTATTGAAGTGTAAGAGAACAAGAGACTAGGTATGAAATGTAGCAGAGATTCTTTCTGTGAAACAAAAGCGATACTTTTCAAATAGTTCATAGATAAATTTTTATTTTTATTTTCATTGAGCAATGTACTTATTTAGCACATTATCAAGTTTGTTATTTTGAGAAAGAAGTAGGGTGAGAAAAATGAAATTGGACATCCATCATAATATCAAATAATGAAGGTCTCAATATTATATATCAATATGAAAAACATCAATTACTAAAGGATGAAATCTAAGTCACAAATGACTGATTCCAACTCTGATAGTGATTCAGAGGTCAGAGAGCAAAAAGGTAGCAGTTCTTTCTGAAAATCTCCATTTGCAATATTGTAGTGTAACATGAGCTCAGAATAATCCCTTTTTGTATTTTAGTCTATAAACAGATTATGAAGAATTTTTTTTCATGCTTTGTTTTACCACCAAAGATTTCAATATCAAATCACATATTTTTCCTTTGTTTATATATGTAGCACTGAAAATGAAATTCTGAAAGAAAAGACATTTTAAGAATCATGAAAGGTTAAAAATTATAAAGGCTTTTGCAGTTTTAACTTTACTAAAAAAAAAATATAATAAAGAAATCTAGAATGTAATAGCTAAAATTTACATATTTTTTACATAAGAACTTCTTATTTCAGGTGTCCTTTTTTTATGGTCTTATCTCTAGTAAGGGAAAAATAAAGAAAAGAGCACTCAAAATTCAGTCCTGGAACATAGCCTTTACAAGACAACAGAGGGTGATGAATAGACCAGTCTATATCCATTCTCTCTGAATTAGTACCTTAAGCCTTATTTTTAGAGCATTTTTAACAAAAACATATATTTCAATATGACATGATTATTTATCAGGTGAGCTGGCTTTTTTTGACAAAAGGTTCACATTTTCTGCAAAAAACACTGGTGAAGTATTAGGTGACCTGAATCTCTCAGGCACAGAAAACTGTTCCCTTGAGGTTGATTATTTGGCTTCCTGAATATGTCATTCTAAAGAACAGCAGATACATCTTCCAGATTCAATTATGGAGAGGCGACACCATCAGTTCCTCTTAATATAACAGTTTATCTTGTATTGTGACTATCAGGAAAGCCAATCCTAATGAACAAAATGTCAAGCATATGGAGGTAAGAAAGATAGCTGAAATGGCTCATCAGATCAAGATATGAAGCAATCCAGCCCAGGAAAATTAAACAGCGAGTGATTATTGTTTGCAAAGACTGGGCTCATCTGTGCATGCATTAAATTTATTGTTTTAATTTACTTTTAAATAGAAATATAACTTCTTGGATTTAAATACATTACTTCTCTTTAATAAATCTGTCATAGTTGTGTCTTTATCGTATATGAATTTGAGAAATAATCTTACATTCTAGGGAAAACACAAATAAATCACCATTTAATGTTTGTGATGTACACAAAACATACATGCAACAATCTTTTAGTATTTGGTCACAGCATTTGCTTTGAATGAAGGTATGAAAAAATTACTTCATCTTTCCCATACATTATATTATAGTAACATGTATAAGTATGTAAGGCCATATGCTATTTGAATTATCTAATATTCAATAAATTCATGATTAGTCTTTATAGAACAGGACTCAAATGTCAAGAATATAACTATTCAAGAAGGAATGAGCCATCATAATGTGAAATTAGGGTAACAGTTATAAATCTCATTATTCTCTGATCTACTGTGAGATATGGAGGGACTACACTAAAAAACCACAAACCAACCAGAACAGGCAGTATTCAGAGGCACTAGGAACCAATCTGTATTGCACTGCTTCTACAATTTTATGCAGCAATTTACAGAGTGGAAATAAATGTTGTAGTTTATAAAGAACCATTCTGTTTCTAAAAGACCTCTGAGAACTAGTCTAGGCTTTGACTGACCTCCATCTTGTCAACTAGACCATGGCACTAAGTGGCATATCCAGTCATTTCTTGAACATCTCCAGGGATGGTGACTCCACCACCTCCTTGGACAGTTCATTCCAATATTAAACAACCCTTTTCATGAAGAAATTGCTCCTGATGTTCAACCTGCACCTCCTTTGACACAGCTTGAAGCTGTGTCCTCTCATCCTGTCACTAGCTGGCTGGGAGAAGAGGCTGACCCCCACTTCACTACAAGTAGTTGTAGAGAGCAAGAAGGTGACCCCTGATCTTCCTTTTCTCCAGGATAAACACCCCCAGCTCCCTCTGCTGCTCCTCATAGGATTTACTCTTTAGACCCTTCACCAGATTTGTTACCCTTCTCTGCACATGCTCCAGCACCTCAATGTCTTTCTCGTAGTGAGGAGCTCAAGTACTGGACACAGTACTTGAAGGGCAGCCTCACCAGTACCAAGTACAGGGGAACAATCACTTCCCTAGTCCTGCAAGCCACACTCTTCTTGATAGAGGTTTTCTTGGCCACCTGGTCCACCAGCCTTGCTGGCTCATGTTCAGCTGGCTGTCAACCAGCACCCCCAGGTCCTTTTCTACTGGGCCACTTTCCAGCCACTCTTCCCTCAACCTGTTGCAACATATGGGGTTCTGGTGGCCAAAGTGCAGGGCTTGGCACTTACCATTGTTGAACCTCATACCATTGGCCTTGGTTCTTCAATCCAGCTTGTTCAGATCCCTCTTCAGAGCCTTCCTACCCTTCAGCAGATCAACACTCTAACCCAACTTAGTGTCGTTTGTGAACATACTGAGGGTTCTCTTGATCTCCTCATCCAGATCATCAATAAAAATATTAAACAGGATTGGGCCTAATACTGAGTCCTGGAGGACACCACTTGTGACCAGCCACCAACTTGGTGTGGCACCATTCACCACTACTCTCTAGGTCCAGCTATCTGGCCAGTTCTTAACTCAGCAGAGAGTGCCCCTGTCCAAGCCATGAGCTGCCAGCTTTTCCATAAGAATGCTGTGGGAGACAGTGTCAAAGGCTTTGCTGAAATTTAGGTAAATTACATTCACAGGCTTTGCCTGATCCACCAAGTGGGTCACCTGATCATAAAAGGAGATTACATTGGTCAGGTAAGACCATCCTTTCCTAAACCCATGGGCCTGATCCCCCGGTTGTCCTGTATGTGCCCTGTGATTGCACTCGAAATGATCTGTTCCATAACCTTGCTGGGCACTAAGGTCAGGCTGACAGGCTCGTAGTTCCCCAGATCATCCTTCCTGCTCTTCTAGTGGATGGGCATCACACTGTCCAACCTTCAGTGATTTGGGACCTCCCCAGATAGCCAGGATTGATGATAAATGATGGAGAATGGCTTAGCAAGCTCTTCTACCAGATCCCTCAGTACCCTTGGATGAATCCCACCTAGTCCCATAGACTTATGTCAAATGTCTCAGTAGGTCACTAACTGCTTGCTCCTCAATCAAAGGGTGTCTATTCTGCTCCCCATTCCTGTCTACCAGCTCAGAGGGCTGGTTGCCCTGAGGATAACTATTCTTGCTGTTAAAGACTGAGGCAAAGAAGGCATTTAGTACCTCGGACTTGTCCTCACCGTTGGCAACATTGTTCCCACCACCTCCAGACAGTAAAGGATGGAGATTTTCCATGGCCCTCCTTTTATTGTTAATGTATTTATAAAAGCACTTTTTATTGTCTTTTACAACTCTGGCCAGGTTGAGTTCTAGCTGAGCTTTGGCCTTTCTGATTTTACCTCTGTATGACCTAGAAATATCCTTGTACTCTTCCTGAGTACACTGCCCCTTCTTGAACTCTTTTTTTCCCCCTGGATTTCTACTGAAGTTCACTGTTCAGTCTAGCCCAGTATTCTTTCCCACCAACTCATCTTTCAGCACATAGAGATGGCCTGCTCCTGCACCCTTAAGTGCGGAGGTCAATAATGCTAAGACAATCCCAGGGAAGTCAGAAAACTGGAATGCTTTATTGGACTCACAAGTTTATATTTAAAGGGTTTAGGGTTTACATATTCAACAGAGGGTTAGCATATTCATTCTATTAAAATTGGGGGGTTTCACAAGGATGACGTAAGGGAAAAGTCCAGGTTAACAAGTCTTAGGGTCTTAAAACTACATCATAGGAAAAACCCTTCTTTATCTTGGGGGATTTCATGGGTGAACAGGTAACACAAAGGGAGAGATAAAACACAAAAGGTTTTCTGCACAGGTTTGATGAGATCAGGGCATGGTTTCTCCAGGCTTGGGCAGAACATTCCAAACCCATGACATCAATGGATCCTTGTCTGGACTCTAGATGGAGGTTTTTTCCCAGTCTCTGTCAGCCCAAGGCTTTTGTTTAAACCTAGCAGTTTTCTTTTTCTCATACCCAATTTTTGGAATCCAACACTTAAGATTTCCTTCTTAAAGTATGTCTAGCCTTCCAGGACCCCTTTACTACTAAGGATTGTTTTCCAGGGAACTCTTGAACCAGTGTCCTGAGTAGGCCAAAGTCCACCCTCCAGAAGTCTAAGCTAGACATTGTGTTGACCCCAGTCCATACTTCACCAAAAATTGAAAACTCTGTCATTTTGTGGTCACTATGCCCATGACGGTCTCCAACCACCACATCTCCCACTGGCCCTTCTCTGTAAACAGCAGGGCTCACAGGGCAGCCCCCCTGATAGACTCACTTACCAGCTGTGTCAGGAAGTTATCTTCCACACTCTCCAGGAACCATGCTGAGTTTTCAGTAGACATCTGGCAAATTAAAGTCTCCCACAAAAAAAGGACTAACAATCATGAAATGTCAGCTTAAAGAATATTTCATCTACCTCTTCCTCCTGGTTGGGTAATCTGTAACAGACTCCACCAGGATATCTGTCTTGGTAGCCTTCCCTCGATTCTTACCTTTAGTCACTCAACGTTATTGTCACTATCCTTGAATAGTCAAAACAGTCCCTAATATACAGAGCCATACCATCACCTCTACCTCCTCACTTGTCACTTCTGAAGAGCTTGTAGCCATCCATTGCAGCACTCCAGTTATGTGCATCATCCCCTCACATTTCCATGAGGGCGACTATGTCATAGTTTTCATTCTGCACCTGGGGGTGCTGGTGTCCAGCTCCTTCTGTTTGCTATCCATACTTCATGCATCAGTGTTGATGCACTTCAGCTGGGGTATCAATTTCACCCCCAACCCTGGCATGCAACACCTATGCTCAGCTCTGCTGAGCCTGGTCTTACCTCCTTCTCCTGCCAAGCCTAGTTTAAAACCCTCAATGAGCCCTGCCAACTCACAGACTAGAATCCTTTTGAATCCTTTTCCCCCTTTTATATAGGTGAACCCCATCTGTCTCCATCAGGCCTGGTACCATATAAACCACCTCATGATCAAAAAAGCCAAAATTACGTTGACGGCACACATCTTTTAGCCACATGTTGATCAGGTGTGTTCTGTTCCTTTCAACATTCTTCCCTGTTACCAAAGGAATTTAGGAAAACACCACCTGTGTTCTTGTCCCTTCAACCAGTTGCCCCAGTGCCCTGAAGTTCTTTTGATTGCCCTAGGACTTCTTGCATCAACCTCATTGCTGCTGGCCTAGACAGCAAGCAGAGGGTAATAATCAGAGGGCCGGAGTAGTCCAGGCAGTCTCTTGGTAATATCTTTTACCCAGGCTACAGGGATGCAGCAGACTACCCTATGAGATGGGTCCAATAAGCATACAGGGTCCTCAGATCAGAAGGGCCTCCTGTCAGAAGGAAGTCACCTAAAAAATTACTGTTCTTTCTTTCTTAACACCCACAGTTGTAATGTGCCTGATTGACTGACTTGTTCTGGGCAACGCTCCAGATAGACTTTGACCTTCACTATTGTTTGCCTGACCTCTGAGTTCAGAACTTCATACCTGTTCTGTAAGAGTATTTGGGAAAGTGAGGGAGGCCAGGAGGGGACTCTCCCACCTCCCTGAGCAGGACCTGTTTCCATTCCCCCTCATCTTTTAGGTCCCCTCGTTCTGCCTTCTGACAAGAGGATCAGGGCTCCTCTGACATTGCTGAGCTTCCTTCTGCTGCATTTCTCTCAAGGATGGAAAAATGTGATTCCACCAATCTATTTCTTTCTCACACTCCCTGATACTCCTTAGCCTCTCCACTTCCTCATTAAGCTCTGCCACCTGGCTGAGCAAACGGTCACACCTGCATGCAGTCATCTCTGCTGCCCTCCAGTACTAATGCCAGGTTCAAACACTCCCTGCAGCCAGAGACCTGAACAACTACACTCTTCTAAGAGAGCTTTGTCTGGGTTGCCATGCTCCTGCTTTTCACTGTGTGGAAACCATCACTGGGTCTCTTCTAGCTGGGATGTTAAAAACCACCAAGTGAGCTCATCTCAGGAACCTGGAGGGTGGCTGTGCCCTGCTGCACAAACTGGCCACACAATGTCCTGTTTGTCCCTGCTGTCTTGGTCACTCACGTTTCCTGGAGCCATTTAAATCTCCCAAGGATGCTCCTGGCAATGACCCCGCCTTGCCTGATTTTCTCCCAAGAGCCTCAGGGTCCTGACATGGCTTGGGGCTGCTGTTTGAGTTCCTGAACTCCAGAACTGCCCTGTACAGCTTGATCTAACTCACCCTCAGGCTTACCTCGGTCACCCTTGCTGCTGCTTCACCATTGCTTTGTTTTGTTTTGTTTTGTTTTGTTTTGTTTTGTTTTTTCTACAGAACATCTGCAAAGTTTTATAAATGTTTTTGCTTTGCCATCAGGTAAAACAAAGACCTTTTGTAGTGTCTTGTGCCAAACAAGACACTAGACTAGTCAGCCGACTAAAGATTTTCCTGTTCTTTTTATCCTAAATTTTATCACTAACTTTCCCATTTTTTGACAAAGGAGAAAGATTGAACAATAAGTCAGCTGAGAGTGCTTCTTTTCTGAAGAGGAGGAGGAGGGAAAGATGTCAAGCTTTCTCTCTACAGAAAAAGGTATTCCAGCTTGTATTAATGTGAAATATTAATGGGAAGTAAGCACGCTTCTATAATTTTTTTTTGAGGGGTTATCTCTCTCTCTCTCATGATTGAGAGTCCAGCCATCAGAGTATAAAGCAGATTTGTCATTTTTCAACCCAGTGAGTATAAGTGTTTACAAAAAAAATATGAACCTACTTTAAGAGACTGAAAAACTTTTTTTTCCCCCCATAGGTTGTAATTCAAATCAGTCAGGAAGAAAAAAAATATTTAATTTTGATTTCTATGAAGAACCATAAAACTTGGACTTTACTTAGGCATTTACTAAGTGATTTCAGGTCTCCTCAGTTACTGAATTTTGAGAGAAAATAAGTTGAGGTTTTTGAGGAGTTTTTGTTGCACTTTTAGTTAACACTTCTATCCCAAATCTGAAATGATAAAAGCCATTGAAATTTCACTGAAATACCAGTGCTTCTGTGGAAAATCTTTCTGTTATCATTTCCTACATAAAACTTTAAATTACCTCAAGCATCAAATTAATGTATATAATGCTGATCCAGATGAAAGTAGTAGAGAGCAGTGTTTCCCACAGAATGTTTCCCATCCACTCAGGTGGAGATCAACACATGCATCTAGTGAGGGATTGTCATAGTCTTGAGAACATTTATTTTCTACACATGCCTTCATCTTGGAAGTTTGGGGTATTTATAGATGCAATAAGGGTTTCTAACATCTAGTGTGTTTGTCAAAATTACTTTCCATTGAAAAATACAGATTTAAAACTCTATTCAACTTCCCATGGTGCTTGGCTTTAGCTGAGTTCTTGTAAGAGACTACATGTGGGTATTAATTATTTGTTCTATTTTTTTTAATGTCACTATTTAAAAGTTCTTGAGTACTAAAGAAGTAGCAGCCTGTAAACCTTGTAAATTTTCTTTCTCATGGCTTTCTCCAGGAAGATAAAAATTATAAATTTTACAAATACAACAGTAAAATAAAAAAGATAACGAAGTTCACTAAATAATGAAAACAATCAAGAAGTTTGTAGAAAGAAGGGCATGTTACTTCTATTTTTGTCATAGTTAATTTTGTACCTTGAATGAGATTATAAATGCAGCAAAAGAATTTTCTGAAATTTGTATGCTATTTATTAATTTGCTATCCCTGGAATGCAAAATACTTATTCTTCTATTGTATTTTAGTCCTTTCATTGTTCAGATCTAGAGAATAAACACATCATTACCATTACAATCCCATTTGGGAAATGAGTAAGTCGTAAGTTGAAAAATCTTTGATATTCATTATAATGTACAATAGGTAAAGTAGCTAAGGAAGACACATCTAAAGCACCTTGATTCAATTCATGCATAAGAAGTCAAGAGAAATATCATTGTGGTGCCTAGGGGAAGGTCATGTTAGAAGTGCACAACCTGATTTAGAGCTGAAGGCCATCACACATCTGAACTTATTGGAATTTCAGACTGAAATGATGGAGTGCATTTCAGGCTGCAAGCACTGCGGTAAGGACAGTTCTTTTTCCAATAAATGCCAAATAAAAGCTTGTAAATTTATAATGCCACCTGCTCTCTTTCTCTCTCATACTCTCTAATTCTACCCACCTCTGTTTTCCCTCCTTCCTCCTCACAAAAAATAGATACATGGTAATTTTTTGAAAAAACAAGGGAAAAGGGGAGGGGAAGGAAAGGCTACGGATCTTGGATAATTGAACACCATCACTGGTTAAGTAATTGTAAAGCATTAAAGTCAGTGTGAAAAAGAAAGCAAGAGAGCTCCGTGTGTTTTGTTGTCTTTTAAAGAATTGCAGGAGCTTATACATTGTGTATGCACACAACACAAATATCTTTTATGGTCTTTCTCTTCTCATAAATGCTTAATATAATTCACTATGAAAGAAATAGCAAGTAATTATTACACAAGTCAATATATACACATTTACATTATGAATGTTACAAAGTATGTAATTTTTTACTTCTTTTGAGGTGACCTACATTCTAAATATTTTTAAATAACTTTGCAGCTTGATAAAACAACACCAGATGAAGAGCTTACTAAACTGTATAGATTAAGCAATATGGTTTTGTGGTTTGGGCTTTTATTTGTTTGGTTGGGTTTTGAGGATTTTATTTATTTAGTTGCTGATTTGGATTTTTTTTCTGTCTTCCTTTCAGTGACAGTTATATCAGAATTATATCTCTTTTTACTTATTAGAGAGAATTTTAAAAGGTTATAATATCTCCCAGGTTTTGTGATCATATAACTACAGCGTAGAGAATACCAACAGTCATAGATAATGACTGATTTATTTTTTCATAAGGTGACTGATTATGCAGCTTCATCCATCAGTACGGTCATTGGACATACCCTTTTTTGTGTATGCATTTTTTTATACATATCAGTACACAAACATTCATTCATTTGTGATAGCACTTTGGTGAATCTGTTTTGGTAAATTATGTGGAGAGCAGAATCAGATAAAGAAAAGACAATGTAAAAATCAAAAGCCTTGAGTAAAGCTTTCCAGCTCTGTCTATAAAATTATTGATATGTGTATGAATGGTTTTGTTTTTACTCAGTAAGCAGAGCTTCACAAACTATAGCTACCACTAATGCCTTTTACTGCAGTAGACCTTCTATGTAGCTGTTAAATTCTGACAAGCGGATCTATTGAGTTTGATAGAAAGCTATGAAGGTTTATATATTAATGGACTAGTAGTTACATAAATTAACTATTTGAGAAAACATATTGTTGAGAAAAAAACCAGGAACAAAACAAAAAAAATCCACCTAAACCAAGAGAAATTGTATATTATACCCTTACTGAATTAATTAAAGATTAAAACAAAATGGGAGTTTTGGAAGACCATTAACCTTCTTTCACCATAAATGTGTACTCAGTATTGCTGTTTGGATCAATGCAGTAGTGGGCAGTAAAGTGATGCACTGCAAATAAAACTGAAGCTGATAAATGAAAATTTACTGAGTATGTACATGAACAGCAAGCAATCTTCCTGCATGAAAAAGTTAGCTTTACAAAGTGTGCATGTGCATGAGGTTTTCCAAATATTTCCAAACCAAGTTTTCACAAACTTTTATTTTAATATCACTTAATTTCTCTTTTTTATTTCTTTTTATTTTTTTCTTCTTTTTCCTTTGGATAAAATATTATCTTTCATGCTTCCAGGTAGCCTCTGATAAATTCAATTTTAAGCAGTGCTTTGAAATGTATTTTAAAAATATCAATGTATTTCTATAACTGGAAAGATTTTTTTTCTATTCAGACTCTGAAAGTAAGCTTAAATCAAAAGCACATCTTAGCTTATATACTCTGAATCAAATTGTGATACTAATCTCTCTTGAAAAAACTGTTTCTACTTAGAGGAAAAGATGGCTGATGAACAGTTTCCTTCTGCTACTAGCGTTACAGACTTTGCACATCTCCAGAATGAAAAGGCAAAAGTTTGGGTATGAGTCACACTTAACTTTCATTTTCCTTGGAAATAGTTAAAATATTATAGAATCACAGGCAAGTACTAATAATGAACAAATTTTTCTTGTTTTCCATTCTAATAGAATAAGATTTTGTAAATAATAATTTAACCTAAAATTTGGATACCATAATACTTGAAATATAATTAGATTTTATTTGGCAAAATGATAGTTCTTTTTCCTGGCAAGCAAATATAGACATCTATGATCCTTCCAAAGCAAGAATCATTACTCCCTTTAATGGACTTCTAAAAGTGTACCTTATACACCTGAATGCTTTTTAAAAGGGAGACAAAACTATCTCATTAGGAGAAAACCCAACTAAACAGTCAGATTGTATGCGTTACAAACACAAGACAACACTTCTAGCTCTAATTTACATACACATACTTATTTTATACTCTTTAATTACATCTAGCCATATAAAATGACAAGTTTCTTTTGTTAACTTAATTTGGTAGAGGAATGTCATGATACAAAATCATAACTGCATCTACTTGTATCAAGTAAGTAATGAATTTTTGCTGAACTGCAATAGTTGACATTATGAGGTTTACATCTTCAGAAATATTTCAGAGTGCATTTTTCTATTAATGTTTTGTTGGAAGTCATGCTTATTTCATCAAAAAAGACTCATCCCTTCTGTTTATAGTACTCTAAACAAACACTTTTCTCATTTTGTGACATTTCTGAGTCATGTAGACACTCTCAGAAATCAAAAATCTCTCTTAAATTTTTTTTCACGTAGTTTCCGTCTCTCTTCAATTTAGTTTTTTAAATTCATTAAGACAAATTTCAAGTTGTTTGTTTGTGGATATAAAAGGGTCAGTATCAAGGAGAAGATTTTCGTAGTACTCATGACAGAAGACATTTCTATATTCTATTTCATATTGCTACATCTTCTCTTCAACCAGTTAACTAACCAATTAAAAAATGTGTGAACATGCTATCCTCCAGTCTAATGATAGACAGATAAAACAGGAATGTGCTAATACACTCAGAGTTATCTTCTACTCATCAATGCAGGAAATTAAAGATAAAACACTTGATATCAGACATTCACATGGGTAAGATATTGAATATGGCATAGTCATCAAAGGAAATGCCATATGGAAACCCATATGGCTCAATAGACAAGTACTAACAGATTTGAGATTTGCTCTTCTCTAACAAATTAAAAGGAACAGTTTTTTTTCTCTAGTAAAGAGCCACTGCATGGAAAAATGTAAAAGAAAGGCAGTGATGACAAGGCAAGGCAAGAGGAAAGGAAAAAAGGAAAAAAACCCTCCCACTTTATTGGTAAATGACCACTTGTCAAAATTTCTAACATATTCTATAAATAATTTGTTGTAATTCATGTTTTCTTAGTCACTTGTACTCCTTCAAATCTTCTGACTATACTCAAAGTAATTGAGAAAACAAAGAAAACCAGACCTTATCTAAAACATAAAGAGATAAATAGATTATTGATAAATCTTTTCATTTTGTTCAGGGCAGGCTAAAAGGGGTTGCCCTACAACTGACCACAGCCATCCCAGGCAATTGCTGCAGAAGCACTGAGACATCAGTGAGTGGTTGCTGTCTCCTACCTGTAAATTGTTCCCGAATCCAACTGCTGTCATCGGTCCAGTAGGATGTACAATTTGTGCCATCTATCTCCAGAGCCTGTGAAGATTTTGGTATGGTTATAACTCTTCCCTCATCATTTGTCACACAAATTGTGAAACCATAGAACAACTTAGATTGAAAGTGACCATCAGTCACCCAGTAAAGTCAGGGAAAACTTCCATTTTAAATTAAGTTTCTTCAGGCATTATCCAGCAGAGTTCCAAAAATCTCCAAACAAGGAATTTCAGAATCTCTGGGGGAAAGTTGTCCCAGTGTCTGATCACCTATTTTTTCCCCCCATTTTCTTAATAGCAAAAGGAAACTTTCCTTGATGGAATTTGCATTCATACTTATCATTTTGCTGTTCCACAAAGAAAAACCTGGTTATATCTAAACACACATTCAATAATGGAAGACAATGTGAAGTTGACCCTTTAGCAATCTGTTCTCTGAACTAAACAAAGCCTATATACTCAGCCTGTCCTTGTGAAACTGTGTAATCACAGAATCACAGATTTATCTTGATTGGCAAAGATCTCTGAGATCATCGAGTCCAATCTTTGATCATCACTTTGTCAACTAGACAATGGTACTGAGTGTCACTCCCAATCCAGCCACTTCACAACAGTCTGGTGGATCTCCAGTGGCTTCCTCCAGTTTGTCAAGTCTTTCTTGTACCAGGGAGCCCCCAAACTGGAAGAAATACTCCATTTTTCAGCAGCCTTATGATAATTGTCACTTCTTTTAAACTGTTAGTTATGCTTTAATAGTAAAGACAAGGAGGAGTTTGGCCATCAGTGCTGTGTTTGGGGGGAATAATTCGACTATATGAGCTCATAAGATCCCTTCTGACAATGTATTCTGTAACTCTGCAATTTAAAATGTATACCAATTATATGAGGAGGCAAACACCTGTATCTCATAGGGCTGAGGACAGCAATTGAATTCAGGACCAAATCACAAATTTGTTATGACTGACACCTTCCACTTCTCAGGATAGGCCTGGAAAGAGAGCATATTTCTGACATTTTGCAGATTATTGTTATTATTTAGTTCTCTAAATGATAACAGTATAAACAAAACAAAGTAATTCTTGTAAATATCTTTTTCCAACATCACTTTTGAGTAACTCCAAAAAGAACACAAATTTGAATGGAAATACAGAGCTGCTTACTTCTGAAGTTCATGAGGGTTAAGATCTTCTAGCAATGATAGTTGATAATCAATAAAATTGATTTTTACAACTGGATGACAGTTATATGAAAAGAGCATTACATCTAAGTCAGATATGAAACATCTGTAATATTTGTACTCTGATTACCCATTATCTATTTAGATTTTAAAGATAATTGCTTTTTAACTGCCCACAGGTTTTATGTTCTTATTTGCTAAAATACTTTTAGATTATCATAAATAGTATTTTCATAAACTACGGAATGCCCTCAAAAGTACAGTTTTACTTCATAAATGTAGATCTAGTAACAAGAAACAAAATGCTGCTGCTGTTGTCCCTTACAAAGAAAAAAAAAAGAAAGTAACACATACTCATCAAAATCACTTTTAAGCAAGAATTCTGAATTATATTTTTGGTATCATTTTCATTCAACCTCTCACTCAGTTTTATTACTGAGACTATTAAAGTCTTGCAATGCTATTGCATGAAGAAAATAATTTTTATTCATCTCGAACTCTGTATTTTTTCCGCTGAATTATAAGATAATCAGGTAATTTAATACAGAACTGTAAGTCAAGAGAGGAAAGGGTCCAGAATGGCAATAATTTCAAGTACAGTTCTTTTTTTTGTTATTTCAAAAACATAATTTCAGTACTGAAAAGTGAAAGAGACATTTTTTTTGTTGTAAAGGACTCAGTTACTTCATAGTGTTAAACATGGATTTTCATTGTATGTTTCCTTTATTTTATGTTTTAATTTTTTCTTCTTACTTTATCTACAGGATATAATATGAGACATTTAGGAGAAGGAAAGTTATTAAAAAATTCTATGAGTGTATTGGGATGGGTGGCAAGGATGTGGTGGGTGGGGAAGAGTATTTTGTGCACTGTTACAACTTACCTAGTAAATTGGCGGAAAAACTACCAAAATAGTTTTTAAAGTTGAAATCAGAGAAATATTAAGATAATCTAGAACTCGGTGGTAACATTGATGATTAATTCATAGGAAATGCATAGTTTATTTACAGATGAACTACACAAATGTGTACTGTGTTTTGTAAAAAAAATGAATGTTTTAAAGGAAATTGTGTGCATGTTATGAGAAGAAAGGCACTTTAGGGACTTGTCCTGAAGCCAGAAGTCAACAGATTTTGATGTTGTCCCCAGTGAGAACAAATTCAAACCTTTATGGCCTTATCTAAATACCCCTGAACTAAATGAGAAACTTTCCACTGAGTTTGATTTACCTAGAAGAGCCATAAGGAAAACCAGGAGACTTTCAAAATCATGAAGAGCAGTCAGACATCCATTTCCCACTAAATACCAGTAGCATGTATGCCATCTCCAATTTTGAAAATGTTCCTTTAAAAGAGAATTTTAATTTTTTTTTTTTTTTTGGTTTAGAGAAAACATTAGGACTAGTTAGGTAACTTCCCAAACACCATGGCCACTGTATAACACAACTATGTGTCAGTACTAATGATTTGTTTTTAATGTTAACACAATTATTCTGAATTCTTGGAAGGACTTAGGCAGCAAGGTCAGCTTTCTTTGCATGGGAGGGAAAATGGATTTAGTTTTAATATGAAGCTACATGTATACATACATTTGCATTATATAGTGTAATTCTAATTCTCTGAATTATACTTCCAGGATCAGGTCTAACATATTTGTTTCTAGGATTTTACATTCAGTAAAAGTCATAGAAATCCCTGAAACAATAACAACCTCCACATCACACTCATTGCATATTACCTTCAAGTCACAAACTATTATGTTGAAGATACTCACACACATGAGAGGATCTATACGTTAGTCCTTAAAAATGAAATGCTTTTTGCCTATAATTTTCAATTTTTCTGTCATATTTTCTCTACAATGTGATTATTCCTTTTTCCTATTTTATGTTCTTAAAAATATAAACATTTACATCAAAGAAAGATCGGTTATTAAATGAAATAGAAGGGATGAAAGAGGCTGAAATAGACTCTAAAAAAAAGATTATGAAAATTGGGTGCTGAGTATAACTCAGTGTTTTTTTGTCATACCTCAACATTCTTCAGAAGAATTATAAAGTAATTTCTAGGTTTACATGCCCTAGGAACATGCCTGTATATTTTGGTGTAAATAGACCTGTGTGTTTCCCATGACTCTGAAATTAAACACTTCCAAAAAAATTTGTTTTCCATAGTCCCAAGTTTATATATATTTTTATTGTATTTCTATTCTCTATGGTTTCAGGAGATATAACGTCAAACACATGAAGACACTGTAAACTGAAGAACTGTCTTTTGCCTAAGGCAAGTAGAAAAACAGAATAAAGCCTCCGAGATGTATGAATTACCCCATTCATCTCACTCTGAAATTCCAAGACCACTTATTTCCAAGAAAGTACAATTTACCAGTTTTTCCAAGGATTTTACTGTTTCCAAAGATGAACTTTAATGGTACCGCTGTGAAATCAGCCATGTACATATACATACATGCATATAATGTATATGTAAAATAAAAATATATCTAAATAGATGTATTGCTTCCTGCATTTCTGGTATCAGGCCATGGATTTTTCTGCTTTCTCAGTTTTTGTGCATAATAGAAAATGTAAAGTGCCTACGAAGGTAGGAAAATGGGGCAAACAAGAATGGCATCACAAATTTCATCTTAATTTCCATAAAATGATATTGAATATGATTATTATTTTTCTTTGATATAAGTTTACAGAATCTTGGAGCATAAATTGAGATGGATTCAACATTTCCAGTTCTGTATGCTATACATACTTATGCTTAATTCCTAGACATCTTTAAAATTCCTGTAAAATACGCTAAATTCATGCTAATTAGTATTGTACTGTAAGATTTATAAATGTGTGCTGTTTGCATAGTGATTAGTAATTTGGACTAAATTCAATGTAATAATTTGTAATTACAAAGACGTTTTCAGGTTTCTTTTACAAAATTCATGTAAGCTCTTAATGTATGGTCTGTGCCCTTTTGTTGCTACAGAGCTCAATGTTGAAGGTGACCTTAGCAGAGGTGGACTAGGTGGAATTTAGATGTCACCCCCCATGTACTGAATCCGTGATTTCCTGATTCGAAGTAATATGCACGTTGCAGAAAAACCTTTGTATTTGGTGTAATGTACTTTTGTTTTTAACACATTGTTCAAAGCTACCAAAGTTATTCGATATTATGAATAATGTTCTTATTTTTGTAAATTTTTTAATGCCAAATTTTACTGCTACTGTGCTCTTTTCAAGTATTTTTCAAATGGTTGAACTAAATGACATTCAGTTACGGACCGTGTGTTGGTCAATTTTATTGCTTTTTGATGGGTACCTGAAAATGAAATAAAAAGTATCGAAATGCTTGAGTGAGTAGTGAGTAGTCTTACAAATACTTCTAAGCTTTGGAGGTTTTTATAGGAAAATAAGAGTAATTTCTTGTGAAGGGCAACAATTGGTGTTCTTTTTTACTGATGTCCTCCTTTGCACTGATGTTCATGTCTGGATGCGCCTTTCAGCATTGTCTACTTCTGTTTTCTTCTATCCTTGAAGCCAAAAGTGTATTTATGCTCTATCTACATAAAGCAGAATCAGAACTGAATTCCTAAGAAACAAACTTTCACAAAATCTAGATTTCAGATTGGTAGCTTTGCCTAGAACAAATGTTGTTATGAAAACCTGTATTTGTTACACATATTCAAAATCTATTCATATGTTACTTGAAAATGTAATTCAGTATACCATTACTCACTCCATAAGTTTTGCCATGTAATTTAATTTTCCTTAGTTTATGATAAGGAAAAGACCCAACAATGAAAAGCAGAAGAACACTGCATGAGAATTCAGAAGAGACTGACTGGGGCTTCTAAGCAATTCTTTTAAGCATGAAATTTATTTTTTACCCTATGTTAAATTAATTTATATTTAATTTTATAGTTATTGTAGCAATGTATGTAGCTCCTAGAGTATATTGGGATGTTTAGGTACAAATAAAAGACATTTAGAAAGTAACTAAGGAGGAAATCAAGGACAGCTGTAGTAGGATTGTTCTTGAAGAAGGATGTTTCTGTAATTTAAAAAAACAAAAAGACAAGAAATAACTATACAAAACTCTACAAAGGGTAAGATGAAGACCTGTAGACAAGAAAAATTACAGAAAAATTAAAAATAAGGAAAAAAAATCGAGGCAGAAAAGGATGTCACTAGGAAAGAAGAGGTCAGTCTTCAAGAACTAAAACCAGGTGAAGGTAACAATGACGTGTAACATTTAACTTTAATATAGTTAGTTACATTATAGAAAATGTTGTTTTAAAATATAACTTGAACACAAAAGGTTCTGTTCGAAGGTGCAGGTATCTGCAAATTAACTTGCCTAAATTTCTATTGTCATCATGCTTAATGAAGACTCAATTCAGGTGAAACGAGTGTGCCACATATGACACTCCAGTTGTGTGCATTGGATAGGCTTGCTGCTGTACATGATCTAGAGATTCTTTTCTCGTTTTCATCTGCCACACACAGGTCTTCTCTAGGTCTGCTGTTATATCTGCAAGTCCATGAAGATGACTCGGACACCATAAATTACCTGAAATGGCACTTCTTGCATATGTGAGGTCTATTGTAGTTAGCCAACTCCACTTATATATCTACAGTAAGATGAGTAGATGTACAGATTTCCTTTAATGTCTTGAATATACTTACCTGTCCTGGGAATTTTGATACTTAGCTCACATGTAGGAAGAAAAATTAGGTCTCTTAATCTGTAGTTAAATCCAGATTGCTTGAAGTGCAGTTCACACACAGGCAGAAGACAGAAACTGAAGGCTTTTGAACTACACAGTGACAAACAGACAAAAGCATGCTGCTAATGATGAATTCACTCCAGTTAGCTCTTAATTACATTAATTTTTAAGCACAATGAAGAATATGCGAAAGCTAAGGTTTTGACACACTTCTTGATTTTCCATGTGAACACAGTGTAAAGAAAGGAGTCATAAAGCAGATTATTTTTAAACAGTTTTTTCAACATATTAACAGTATGTGATGGTTTAATGGCTCACATAGTGGAAAAGTGTAACTGCTTTTCATGCTAGTAACCATTGTAATACATTAACAGGAAGAATAGTGATTTTAGTGCAGTGGGTGTTCCTTGGATAAGACTCCAGCTGCTATGAAAGCTTAAGCCAGAAAAGCTATCCTGAAACTGGATTGCTTGATGACAGACTGTCAGAATGTATTAAGGTTCTTAAGATAACAAGAAATGCTACGTGATAGGTAAAATTGCTTTGTGTTTGTAACTTACTGTGTCATTTTCAATGTTGTGATAGGAGATGCCTAATATCATTGTGATGTGCTTGGTTCTGAAAATTGACTTATTAATTGCATTACTGACATTCTGTATCATGGGCAAGCTATTTTTTTTCTCTTTATTTTCCTTAACAAAAAGATGTAATTCTCATTCTTCTTGAATTAGCCCAACATAGTCTAAAGTGATATAGGATCTCAGTTATTTTCAGAGCCAATTAAGAGATTAGCATCATAATAAGTCCCAAGTAAAGACCTACATCTTTTGTTTTCATTTCTTCTTAAATATTTTCTTCACATCATCTCAGTTTTTCTAAATTAACTTGTATGCAAACATATCACTAAGAAATGCACTGTATTATTCTTGCCTATGATATGAAATATATAATATCAGGAAAATCTCTTACAAGAAAAGTCCACTTGTTTAAAAGGCTTACTTTGAAATTTGTCAGATTGAGGAGTCTGCCCCAAGCGCAACCTAAAATAAAACCAACAGAGGGAAAGAATTAAGCAGTGAAAAGTGCTTAGTTGATAGTCACAGAACTTCAAGTTAAAAGCAGAAATTATAAAGGTAGGTGATTTTAAGGATAATTTCATGACTGTTTTATTACTCCATTCATAAGATATTCCACCTCACTGCACAATTCTTTCAGAATTCTGGGTTTAGATAGATAGTATTTATTTTGGAGTAAAGTTCCCTTGATGTCTTTCAGGTATAGGCTCTTCCTTCATTTCTCCTTTACCCCCATGGGTACTACTAACATAATCCTGCAACAGTAAATCTTCTCAGACAGAAGAGTGGTCCCTCAGAGTATAAGTTGAATCTAGAGTACAGTTTAACTATATTAACAAATGACAGAGAGCTAGGGAGAAAATAGGTGAATTACACATTATTAATCTACTAACTGACTTCCCATCTCTATTACAGGTGGCTCTATTTTCTTCTAAGAAAGAATGTTGTGATTTAGCTTCATGATGCAAGATATCTGGTGTATCCCTTGAACAAGGCAAGGTTTGCCATACAGTTCATTTTTTCTTTGCAATCTAGCTAGTTAAGCTTGTCCTATAGTCAGGAAACAGAGACAAGAGTATAAGACAGTGGGTATGAGATTTAAGCAATTTCTGGGGTTGGGGATTTTTTTTTCTGTCTTGGGGAAATCTAAAGGAAGAGGCCTAAATTCTTAAAAATCTCTTAAAGCACTTAAAGTGGAATGAGTTTGGACTACCTTGTCTCCATCTGATTACTAATCAGCCCCTTGTCTTGAGTTTAATCAAGCTCCCCTTAAAAGCATTAACTCTCCACATTGACATTGATAAACAATTTCTGGTCTGAAACTCTGTGAAGCTTTTGCATTTGCTTTTGTTTTCTTCGATTTTGGTTTGTTTTGTTGGGGAAGTGTGGGGTTATTGCTTTGATTTTGGGGTTGCTTTTGCTGTTGGTTAGGTTTTTAATACACCCAGAAGAACACTATGATGGCTAGGAATTTAGGCTGAGATTTGCATATAGTCTAAACTATCTTCAATTAATCTTATTCATTACTACGAGCCAGAAAAAAGTATTTAAAAAGCACAGACTTCAAGAGAGCAGCTGACTTCTTCCACAGGAGTCAGTGAAGGAAAACCAGAAGCAGGCATCTGGGATACCAATTATCCAGGGAATATGAAAGGTAAATGAGAGGCTTTTTAGTTCCTCTAAGTTATCTGAAATATAAATAATTTCTGTACTTATGTAATGTGAAGTACGGTGGAACTAAAAAAGGAAAGTATGGGTGAGGAGACATAACTGAGGCCTCTATGTAGGGAACTCGGTACTGATTTCCTGAGCAACCTTGGAAAGTCACATTGAAAGAGAAAAGTATCTATAAGATTTTTTTTTTGTTGCAGTTTTTTTATTGTAAGCCAAAAATCATGTAGCTTGGCTGTTTGCCTAAACTTTGTCAATAACCCATAACATGCATACAGCAGCATTTGCAAACATTGCATTTAATTATTCTTTTTTTCTTTAATGCTACATAAAACTCAGAGAGGACAGAGCTCCTGAATAAGGACTTAATATCTTCTATAAATCCTGAGCAGTCTAATTTCCTATTGGCAAATAGCATGTGGGATTCCTAATGGGCTTTACCTACATGTATTTGAGAAGTCCATTTCAAAATTCACTTTATGTAATTGGAATTAGGTGCTATCATTAAAATGTAATGCTATATAATCCTTTATTTTGGAACTTTTTTGGTAGTGGTGGGGTTTTTTTGTTCATAGCACCGAATTTTCTTTAATGACTATGCAGCTGGGTAATTAATAAGTATATTCTAGAAAGGGATATTGAAGAGTCAACTTGACAATAAATTGTCTCTCAATGCTTTCTTTCTCCTCTTTTCTCTCAAGTCATATTTTTTTAGCTTTTTTTTTTTTTTTAGGTAAATTGTTTCTGGAAAGCTTGATTAGTATTTTTTACTATGTCAAAATATTAAAAAAAACTACAAACATCTATAAGAAGATATGAAAGGGTATTTGTAGAGGCTCCGTTCAAGAAAATAAACATTAAATATTGTTTTGATTCCTTCAAAATCTTATAAACTCATTAAGAAAAGTTCAGCTCATCCACTAGCTTTCTCAAGATAGTAGTGAAAGTTTATATTAGTTTAGACATTAGTACCTATCCTAACCCCTCTAGAAAAATACTGCCTGAGATCAGTCACCTCAGCAGATCAAAACTGACTTTTAACTCACCTAGATGAACGCCCATTTGCTTCAGATCTGAAAGGGCAGTATCAGCTACACAGGATGGTACTGGATGGTACTATTTGTACAGGATGGTACTATTTGGTCAGACAAAACAGTTAAAGAAACACTCCTTTCAAAACAGCTATACTCTTGCAATGCACACCAATTTCCTGGGAAAAAACTTCTGGAGGCTTCCTATTTTAGAGATTTGCATTATATTGCTCCTGATTTAATCCTTGTAAAAGACTAGAAAAGAATTGTGTAGTGGGAGTATAGCCAATGCAGATGGACACATAAATACTTTTACAACATTACAGTCAGATCTTATGATATTTCTAAATTACAGTCTTCATTTCTCCCTCTGTCAGGACCCCAGTCACAGTTTTCATACTCTTCTTTGCAATTTCTTATATTTACCTAGAAGTACTGCAGCATGGAAACACTAGTGAGCATCAAGTTATATTTTGATTACCTTAATGTCTGTCAACTTCCAGTCTCATACAAAAGCTAAGCTGTAGTAAACTGTTCTAGTTGTTCCTGCTTTCAGTGAGTAGTTCACGTTTCAAAGCTTAGCATCTTTTGCAGATTCACCTGTTTTTTACTCTGGACTTCAATCTTTTTCTTTTCTTTTTTTAAATATTTAACTGTGCTCCTTTTTTGCCAACAGCAGCAAGTTAGTGTCCATCCAAATTTCAATTCATATTGGCCTAAATGTCCAGAAACTTCTAGGAGCAAAAGCCAATGTTGAAAAATTATTGGGTGTGGTAGGTAGAAGTTGTTTTGGTAGTTCTTTGCTGCTGCTTAAATTCACATTTCTTTTACTTTTTTATTCTCCTCATGGTCACATAAAAATATTAACATAGTAATATTAACATGAAAGTACCCCTGAAAAGGAAACTAAGAGTTTCACTCACTCCATTGGAAGCTTGCAACACATAATTTCAGCTGCCTGTGTGATTAGATGGAGCAAGGTGGGGGTTAGAATAACAAATTGATCAGCACTACACCTAACATCATTAATAGAAGAACATGAATAATCATCATGAGAGTGTACAGTATAATCACTTGAAATATATACAGTGTAGTTTTGGGGGGAAAGTTATAAAAAAATGTGAATTAAAATTTAGTTACAAATGTTAGTTTAGGTCACATACTTCAGCACAGTAACTTAACTCCTATTAAAAAAAATCAACTATATAGTTAATCTATACTTTTAGAAATGTGAAATTGGTGAAGGGAGGTAAGTCCAGAAATGGGAGAGAAAGAAAAAGAAATGGAGCTTTAAATCTGGTTGAGAGAACTCAGATGAATGGTCTTGAATGATTGTTCTTTTTCAGTCAGTTCCTAAAACAAGAACTTACATATTCTAGATCAGCAAAGCGGAATGGCAGTGTGATGTGATATGAAATATAGTCTTTTCTAGTTTCTCATCTTTTGAATTGCATAAGTTCTCTGCATTAAGTTCTTCCAATTTAAACATGTATTTACTGAACCCTTGAACATATCTATGAAAAGAATAGATAGACGATAAATTTAATTAAATATCATTGGATAATTTAACATTTCAAGTGACCAAGCTCAGCCTGTTTCCTTCCAAAGCAGAATTCAGTAGTGCTGCCTTTTCAGTCTGCTCGTATTAGAATTCCAGAAGACCTTACTATTTACACAGCAAAGAACTAATGCCTGGCATAAATAACCTCATGCGTTGCAGTGATCTAGATGAGAGGTAGAGGGGTTTTCTTTTTTCCATATGAAGCCAAGTATATGCCTCTCTAACTATGTTTAGGTGAAATCGAATAATTGTTTAGTGGAAGACACAAAGTTGAAATTGTTCTAGATATAATATACTGCAGTTTCTTAAAGTTATATGAATACATGGAAACACACATTTTATCTCTTCCTGTTTTGTATCCAGTGAGTGAAATAACTGCAGCAGCACAATCAGAATCAGATATCCAGGATTTCTTTTTCTCAAATGACTACTCCTATGTTGTATGTCACATTTCTTTTTACTTGCTTTATCAGTGCCCTACAATGTTTTTATTGTTCCCTATACCATACCGGCAGTTCAAATATAGATGAAATCAGAATTCACTCTTTGAACTCTTCCAAGCAGGGGATGAACTCTCCCTTGCAGTGAGCTAGACCAAAGGGTGATTAAAGCACATTAAATTTATGCACTAAAGCAGAGATCTCTTCTACTCATCTCTGAATAGTACTAGATAGTCACTTCAGAATTCCATTTATGTTTTATAAATGTGAGACAGAGTATCACCTTAACAGCCTAAAGAGTATTGTACCTCAAAATGGATACACTGATAACTGTTAGGTGACTCTGGAGAGGAAAAGATGCTTGATACCATGGGTGGTCTGAGTAAGTCTTAAGTTAATATTACAAATTTTCTCTGCCAAATCTCTGTATTTATGCACCTCCTGGCAAAATACAGTCACATTTTCAAAACATCACATTTCTGTTACTCAGTACTATGAAAAGACCGGGAAAACTAAGAATAATCCTGGTCCAACCAAAGCCCACATGGTCTTACTATCCATGATGAGCTTATTCAGATCTATATGTCCCAGTGGGACACATTGAAGCTACATGAAGGCTATTCAAAATAAAGTAATTCAAAATCAGTATAAGAGCTTTTTATCTTATACCAAAACTCCATGCAAAAGTATTAAACATTATTGTGTTTGAATTGGTGTTCATTCATAGTCCAGGTTTGAAATGTACAGTCTTCTATCCAGGAACAACATTGGGCCTACTTACTAGTTGTTTTGTTTTATCTCATTGTAAGACAACTGAGATCATAAAGATCCCTGTGTTGTCATAAAGGCCTTTTTAGTATGAAATATCCCTTTCCCTTCAAAATTGATCACACTGCATAGGGAGCTCAGTGAAGCTTGGTCAGTGATGTCAGGTATTATCTTCATTGCCTGCAGTAATATAGGCTTTGACTGGTGACCTACTGCCATATATCAGATTGGCTGTAATAACAATGAAGAACAAAGAACATCATTTTTATTTTGCCCAGAGCAGGATCAGTCTGCTGCAGTCAACAGTCTTCAGCAAACAGAGAAGACATATACATAGATATATGCAAAACAATTCATAAAGCAATTTCAAGTTTACATAACTTACATATTTCACTTATTATAAATTGTTGGCATAGAAAACTGTTCAATAATTATCTGGTGTATTTTAATAGTTATCCAAATTTTAATTTCCTATCATCCAATGTTATTACTCTCCATGAAATGTGTGTGGTCTGTGTCTTCACATCAAAAAAAAAAATCTCCAAAATGTAAACTGATACAGTCCTCTATTGCTCAAAAATCCTTTCTGAATTGTCATCTTGGCAGACTTCCATATTAAAATTTATGAAAAATTATTTCTTTTGGAGTTTCTTGTGTAATCTCTGGCAACAAGGTTTTCATTGCATCAAAAGTAGAAAAAGATGTGTTGGTTTTGGTGCAACTTTTTCCTGTAGTTTCTTCTCACCCCTGTTGTCTTCTTTTCATAAGTATGTAGTGCACATGTTTATGATGCTCTAAACTGTAGGAGATAAACTCTCACTTCTCTGAAGACCAAATCTGAACATTCTAGCTTAAATTACTTGCACATGTTATAATATTCAGGCCACAAATACTTATATGTTGATTCTTTTGTCAGAAACTTACATTGTTTCTCAAATTTTTTGTTGCCCCAAGTTTTCAGAAGATATGTAAAATAAAATCTCTGCAACCATTGCGCCCAAAGTTTAAGAGTTATTATAATTTTAAATATCCATAAAGATGGGGGTCAATGTGATTTCCTTAGATATATTGGGAGTTTTCTAATTAGGAAGCCTAAAATGAAAAAGAGCATTATCACTTGCGTAACTCCATGACTTCAACAGTTACTTCAACAGTTAATTTTTCATCCATACTTGGAAATATTTCTCCTAGTCATTATGACTAGGAGATTAATTTACGACATGTTTCAACTTGGTGACAAGTCTTGAAAAGTTGCTTGCAAATTTTTGTCCTCTGCCCCTTTTTACATCATCTGGTACTACCAAGAAGATCTGTCTCTATCATTTTTGTAAGCTGCCATTAAAACAGCTGTGAGAAACATTTAGATTGCCCCTTACTTTTCTCATCACTAGACTAAAAATATTTACCACTTTTAATCTCTCTTCACAGGGCATGAAATGTGCTTTCACTATTTTGACAGAATTTCTTACTTCTTCTCCGCATCCATCTTCAAATGGTCTGATCCAAAAGCATGTCTCCATAGCACTATGTAGAGGAGAACAATAATTTCCTCTCTTCTCCCATACATTCCTGTTACAGTAACCAGATATGTAGATTCTCTTATTTACACTGAAAACACATTGTTGATTCATACTGAAGTTGGTACTCATCCATTACACCTAAAGCTCTTTCAGCATGGACAAATCAGATATAAAAAACAGAATTTTTTTAATTAAGAAAACAAAATATTTAATTGGGGTTTTTCAATATGACATATATAAAATTCAGTGCAGATGATAGGAATATTGGACAGCAATGATATACAAGTAGGAAAGCACCTCTGGAAGTTGTCTCCTCCAACCTCTCTGCTCAAAGCAGGGCCAGGCAGAGTAGGTTCCTGAAGACCTTCTCCAGTCAGATTTTGAATTTTTTCGGGGTTCAAGACTCTGTAGGTTCTCTGGCTATTCCAGTGTTTGGCACTCACAGTATTTTTTTTTCTTTCTAAAAATAAATTTTTCTTTATTTCCGTTTGTGTCCATTGCCTCTCATCACTGGATGTGAATGAGAGGAATGTTCTTTCAAGTCTCCCCTCAGGCATTTATCGTTGTTGATAAGACCCCCCCCCTGAGCCTTCTCATCTTCATGTTGAACAGTCCCAGCTTCTCCTTATATGAGAAATTCCTTATTTACCTCTGTGGCCCTTTACTGGGCTTGCTCATTAGGTGCATGTGCATGTCCCTTTAGTGCTATTGACCTCAGCACTGGATCCAGCACTCCAGATGTATTTCACCAGTGCTGAGAAAAAAGGAAGGATCACCTCACCTAACCTGCTAGTCACTATCTTTCTGATGCAGTCTAGATTGTTGTTGGTATTCTCTGCTGCAAGAGTGCATTGATGGCCCATGGTTAGCTTGTTGTCTGTCCCCAGGTTCTTTTCTGTGAAGTTCCTTCCCAGCTGGTCAGACCCAACCCTGTACAGTCGCATGGAGTTATTCCTCCTCAGATGTGGGACTTGGTGTTTCCCTTTTTAGAACTGCATAAGATCCCCGTTAGACTATTTCTCCAACCTTTCACAGTTCCTCTGAATGACAGCACAACCATCTGGTATATCAACCACTCCTCTGAGTTTCAGATTATCTGAAAACTCAATGAAAGTACACTCTAACACTTATCCTGTTTATTAATGAAGCTGTTAAATAGTATTGGGCCCCTATATTGATGCATAAGCCTCCAATCAGACTTCCTGCCACTCATTACCATGCTCTGAGCATGGCCATTCGGCCAGTTTCAAACTTCTGTTTATCTGTTTATCCAGCAACAGTTTTTCATGAGGATCTCATGGGAGGCAGTGTCAAAGACTTTTGTTAAAAGTAGTTTTCATTGTGTTTAAGTAAAATTTCTTCCAGAAACTGCATTATTTTGTGTTCTCTCTGATATATTAAGTGACCTGTGGGCAATCAATTGATTAGATATTCATCAGATGTACAGATCACAAAGCCTGATTAGTCTAACTCTATGCTCTATATCAGCGTTAGAAATTATTTATAATTGTGATTCCTATCTAGGAGAAAGCAAAGCATCTCTTGATTGACAAGCTCTGTTCTTAGATTTGTCTGTTTTTTAGACATATTAGAGATATGATAATCCCAGAAAATATCTGCTGTGAATGTTTTATTATCTGTAAAGATAGTTACAATTATATTAAGCAGGTAGAATTTTTAAAATCCTTTAAAAATTACACAGATGTTTAGGTATCCCTCTTTGAACCTTACCATATCTCTTTTTACTCTAAATTATCATATAAAATCCTGAATGATTGTATGTCTCTTCTGATGATGTTCATTAAATGAAAGAACTCTAAACACTGGGGAAATATACTATAGTTTTAATATGGCTTTTTAGCTATTTGATGAATTATTAACAACTGCTGTTCAAGTAGATATGGTCAGATTTGCAAATGTTCTACTGGTTACATAAAGCACATCCAAAACTTTCCCTGGTAAAGGGGACAGAGGTTGTCATCCAGCAACAACTATCATGTATCATTAGGTCTCCATAAACTCAAAGGATGCCCTGGAAACATACTGGAAACGGTAGCCAGATGAATTTCCAAAAGTACATTGAAACAAGTCAATTTTTTATAGTCTTCATTCACTGGAGATGAAGACTAACATAAAACACACTAGGTTATTCTTCCAGAGAAAATATCATTGAAGCAAAGCCTTTTGTAGAGTTGGATTAAAATAGCAAACAATAATCGTGGTGCACCGACATTGAAAAGTATCTATTCTGGAGAAGGAGAAGTGTCAGATTCTCTTGCTTTCTACCTTTTTTCAAACTATCTACAATGTATAATGATACTTATCTTCTAAAGACAAGCTACTTCTCTAACCCTTGTATTGTTTGGGTTTTTTTAAGGGATTGATCTCTCTGTTTCCCTTCCTTTGAAGGGGTTGTAGTCCTTAGGTTTTGCTCAGAGTTTTGAACCTCTGAATAGAAGGTGCTTTAAGATCAGGAGATCTTTTTCTCCATGTATTACTGATAATAAGACTCACATATAAAACAGTACAGGAGAAGATATCAACTTGTTAAGTTCCCCATTCCCAATTCTGAAATATAATTAGTGGAACTAGTTGTTTTGATTTTGGACTTACATATGCAGTCTAATGAAAACTGCATGGTCAGTTATGGGAATTTTTCATAGTTTTATACACAGTTCTGTGCATGATAAAAAAATATGTGATGCCTATACAAGATATGTCATTACTCCATCTCTAGTTTGTATTCAAACTCATCAAAAAGTGGCCATCTCTGTCAAAAGCATATTTTTACTTTCATTTTCAAGGCCACTTATAGCATCTTTTGAAAGAAAACCCTTCAGCAGATGATCCTCCATGATATTTCCTCTCATGTGGGATCCTGGAAATCTCAACAAATTTTTGTCACATATGATAATAGAGTGTAGAAATGAAGATGTGTATCTGTATATATACATATATGTTTGCATCTTAGTATTAGCATTTCTGCAAAAATTTATCATTAAAATCTATATAATTAAGGCAATATTATTAGTATGCCTTTTCCTTGGTTCTTTTCAAGTTATATAAATCTGTGGGGAAATGAAAGTAATATCTGTTCAATTACCCTCTTGTTTAGGATTAATGATCACATGGAATTAATAAACAATTTAAATGTTGAATATAAAAATAGGAAAAACATGGACCAGCGAGTATCAGGTATGAAATTTTACAAAGGATCTCCAATGTCAAAAAGAATTTTTCCACTTCGGTATTATCTTCAGGCATGTGGAGGATTCAACATGAACCTGTTACTGAATGACAAACAGAAGATGAATCCATCCAATCCCCAAGCCACTGTAGTCATATGCCAAGTGTCATTTTTTGAGCATAAAGACAGAAGTCTCAAAGCAAGATGCTGACAAAGAGAAATGTTGTACAAAGGATTGAGCATGTTAATATTCCCCTAAGTGGACATATTACACAGGCCAAAAGAAAAACCATGACATATCCTACTCTTGGGGCAGCCCTCTCGACTCTTGCTGACTCTCAGAAATCCTGATCAGAATAAAATAGAAGCAAGCTTTGTTACCTCATCAAAACTAAATCTGCCATGTAAACATATAATCTTTTTGTTTTCTCATCTCTGATGTTTAGCAGAATTTCAGGTATTGTTAGTATACATGATACATGAGAAAATTCAAGTGGAACTTGAGCTACAGTATAACATGCATGACAATGCCTAAAAGGACCTTAACAAGTGAACTGAGTAGAATAAACAAAGGTATAAGTAAAATATGCATAGTATCACATATTTAATTCACTAAAGTAAAAATGTGCAAATGATGTTTCCTATTGCACATTATATGCAATTTCTGTGAGCTATTATCAGTTTCTGATAATCAGTTTCTGTGATCAGTTTTACCTATATAAATAACAGGCAAGATAATGATAGCAGTCTATATGGGAGCCTTGTTTGGTGTCTTAGATCTTGGAGGATCAGCTCCAAGAAGCCTACCAGGTAACATTTCCTCACAAAGCAAAGAAAAACAATAAAAAATATCAGTGTTTTGTCAAAACTACCATACCTTTCTCCCTATTAGTTGGAACTGCATTTAGAGAGTCAGCAATACAGAGGGGATATAATGATAATACATCAGCAGCCAACAGGTTACTCATTTCCTTTCTGCAGATGTAATTTAGTTCTCCATTCAGGATATTTACTTTGAAGGATCATCAGTACGTCTTATGAATAAAGCCCTTTGCCTGTCTTTGGACTGAACTATTAAAGGAAGGCGAGAACCAAAATATTTTTTCGGTAAGAGTTGTATGGATATCAGTAAGTAGTAAAGCATAACAAAAGCAGATATCTTAGGGGAAAAAAAGTGATGCTGAGGACCCAATAACTGCTCCATATACAGTTTGGATGCTTTACTTCAAATTAGCTCTTGTCTAGTCCCCTGGACTGAATATCACCCTGGAGTGGATGCACACTGGGCTCCTAGAACACAGTTTATAGAATCATATATTAAGGTTGAAGAAAACCTCTAAGATCATGGAGTCCAACTGTTATCCCATCACACTGTTCATGCCTAAACCATGTCCCCACATGCCACAGTTTTGAGATAATTTTTATCTGAATGGATTAAATCTGCATTCTCCAGGATGAGAACCTATGTACAGGAGGTGGATATGAACAGGAGATTTACTGCAGAAGTAAATCTCTGTCTCTGATCCAAAGTCAAAGGTAGATGATGTAGACATACCGATAGGCAATGTTTTCTCTAGTTATACTGACAGATTCAAGTAGCTGTCAAAATATGAATTACATTCACAATATGGTGGGGTTTTTTTCTTACTATATAAAGTGATGATTCCTATTCAATGGTTTGATTTTCTTTATTTTGCTTTCTTTTTTTTAATAAATAAGATGCTTTTATGAGCTGTCACTCAAGCAATTCTTTTTGTGTATGTGTTTGTGTGTGCAAGCTATGAATACTTTGTTAGGCTTAGATATAATTATTTTTCATTTGAAAGAACACAGACATGAAAAGCACAGAAAAAATATACATAACTTTACATAAAATATATCTACAATGACGTGCTGGGTCAGGTTTGGCAAAAAGTTAAATGCCCACCTAGTTGTTCATTTGTTCCCTCACGCTCCCAGGGACATGTCAGGGAAAAACAGGAAGAACAGTTGCAAGGAAGGCCATGGGTCAAGATAAAGCCAGGCAGATAGCTTATCAATTATCAATTGCCAATTACAGTTGTGAGCAGAAAAAATTTGTCTTGAAGAAAATTAATTTAGTGCCAAATAAAATAAATATTTAATTACTGCTTTGTGTAGTGAGAAACAAAAATTCAAACAATAAGAGAATATCTTTCTTTTGTTTTCTAGGCTCAACTTCACTCCTTGGCCTCAGACTCCTCTCACCATCCCAAATGCTGCAGGGAGATGAAGTGGTGGGGAATTATAGCCGCTACATGGAGGTGTCTTTTTGCTGCTGCTTCCTCGTCATTCTCCTTTCCATTCCTGCACTGTGGCCTCTTCAACGAGCTGCAGGGAATATCTCCTCTGACACTTGGAGCATCTCCTGCTCCTGGAACAGCCTGTGTCTAGCACAGGGAAGCCCTGATCTCTTCTCACAGAGGCCACGCCTGCAGTCCCCCAATATTGGGCACGTTAATCCAATATAGATGAATATTTTCCTTTCCATATTTCTCTAAAAGGTAGAGGTTATAGAACTAGCAGCACTTTCCCCCCACCCTTTTCAAGTCCTCTCAAAAAACAAGTATCATATAAAAATAAAGGACAAGAAATGGTTATGCTGTAATCCATGCTAGTCCAGAGTGAGCTGGAACACTACACACAATTTTGGGCAGTAGCTTAAAAAAAAGTATACATATAATTGTTAGAAGTTCAGAGGAGACACAAAGAACTAATAAAAAGTTTGGGAAAAAAAAGACATTTGAGAAAAATCTAAGTGAACTGTGCACATTGATTCTATAGACAAAGAAGACTGAAAAGGCATATTACTGTCCTTGAATCCAAAAAGCTATAGTTTAAGGAAGAAAGGGACCAATTGCTCCCCTTAGAGAATCAGAATTTAAAGAGGAATAATGAACTCCAGTTGCAGAGGAGAATTTTGGATTAAATATTAAGAATATATCTTAAAAGCTATGCTAATAGTCCAGGAAAAAGACTGAGTTGCAAGGGGTTGAAGTGTAATTGGTCTTGGTAGAGATATTTGAGCTTAGGGTTTGACACTCATTCATAAGCAATGTTTTAGGGGTCCTGAAATCAGACTGTTGGACTGACCAAGCAGTCTTGACCAAATGAACCTTCTAGCCCAAATCATTGCTCTATGTTTTTCCATGCTGTGTGAAAGGAAAGCACTACGTCAGTTCTGAAAACAAGCCTTTTATTTTTGCAAAACAAAGTGTGCCATGTCTTCACACTAGGAGAGGGAGTTAGAAACAGGGGGTGGTGCGGTCCTAATATGTCTGTTTACTTTCATGAAGTGAAAGTAAATGTGCCTTAATGCACATTCTAGGCAAGTGTGTTTGTAAAATCCTTTCTTTATTTGTTATTAATTCATGATGTGTGTAGGGTTCTAGACACAAAGTGGTGAATAAAGCTTTCTATTTAACTACAGAATGGGAACAGCAAGAACTGTCAGCTTTCTCATATTGTCTCATCAATATATTATGTTTCCGGCTGAGAAAGTAAAAAGAAAGTTAGATTTCCATACTCAGGCAGATTCCTACTGGGGATACATGCATATAACTTTTACTGGCAGCACGCATAGTATCACTTTTTCTAAATGAAAGTTATCAACCATTTTCTTGTTGTTATTGTCTTTTTTTCCCCTAAGGATAGAAAGGACAAATTATTTTTAAAATATTGTATGATTTTGCATACAAACATCTCTGTTCTGAAATGAGATCTTCATATATATTTAACCAAAGAAACCCTTAAGAATCATCCAGTAGTCATTAGGAATACATGAGCACACAGAAATATATCTGCAAAGATATTGTTAAAAAACTAAGGTCTTAAACACGGTTTCTGATTTTGAAACAATTTCTTCTCTCTTCTCATTGTGACAATGTGTTGCACCAGCCAGCAATTAAGTACCACACAGTACTCACTCCCCTGCCTATGCCCCCAGTGGAACGGGAAGAATCAGAAAAAAATAAAACTCAAAGGTTGAGATAAGACCAGTATAATGATTGAAACAAAGTAAAATATGGTACTACAACTACTGATTTTAGTAGTTGTAACAAAAAGGAAAGACAGAAATAAAACCCAATAATGGCAAGTGATGCACAACACATTGCTCACCACCTGGCGACTGAGCACAGCCCATCCCTGAGCAGTGATCAACCCCTCACAGCCAACTCCGCCCGGTTTGTACATTGAACATGACATTCTGTGGAATGTAATATCCTCTTGGCCAGTTTGTGTCAGCTGTCCTGACGCTGCTCCATTCTAGCTTCTTGTGTATCTGATTGCTGGCAGAGCATGGGAACCTGAAAAGTCCTTGATTCAGAGTAAGCACTACCTAGCAACAACTTAATTATCAGTGTGCTATCAACATTATTTTCATACTAAATCTAAACCACATCACTGTACCAGCTACTAAGAAGAAAACTAACTCTATCCTAGCCAAAAGCAGGACAGTAACCCAGTGAAACCATATTAAATATGGTAACTATGACGTATAAGACTCAACCAAAAGCAGGCATTAAGCCCTTGCATGCTACTGTTTCAAAAATCCCAATCCCACTGTAGATACAGAACTCTGTTTTTATTCTTCTAGGGAGTTATACTGTACTAATGTAAAATATTTGTTTTCAATAGAGCTTTAATTATATTAGTTATTTATAGTTATTCCAATAGAGCTATCCTCTCTGAATATGATACTTTTATCTTATGACGTAAATCAAAATCCCATACTTGAACACCCCTGAATTGATTCTTGCGACATGAAGTCATCTCTGTTAAAATATATATTATAGTTATTGAGTTATATTTTATTTCTGACATCTGGTCTGCACAGTCTGACATTTATTGGATGATTTTATTTTATTTTATTTTATTTTATTTTATTTTATTTTATTTTATTTTATTTTATAGGTGCTAACTTTTTCAATTGGTACTTTAGGTTTTCTTTCCTTTGCTTACCTTATCTCTACCATCTTTTTCTTGTTACAGACAGGGATTGGGGCAGTTTCACCCTGGTTTGCAAGTCCAGACATTGTCCACTTGTAGAAATTCTGTCAAAATCTCCTGAGGCATGGAGTTCTTCCTGTCAGCTTGCCTCACAAACCCAGCAGAACTGAACATTTCAGAAGCCGATCTTAACCAATACTTGCCTTCCAACCATTCATTTTCAGGAAAGATTGATAATATGCAGACACGCATTTTGTTATTTTCTTATTTGTCAGTCTGTTGTGTGGTTAGAGAGTAAATTATGGCTTCTTAGACTATGATTTGCATCATTAAAAGCTAGAGAGAAATATAAAAGTATTTCTTTATATGGGAATTTTTGGTAAGATGTCATATAAACAAGACCCAAAGGAGAGTTTGGATTTCCTCAACTGCAGTTTCCCCAGGCATGAAAAATATATTTGATTTTCATGGAAGGACCCATTTTATCTTCACATATAATACATTTCCAACACTACTGACTCTCTTCCATTAGTTTCTATGCCTACCTTGCTACTTGTAAGGCCATGTGATAGTAAAATTGCCAGAAATGTTATCTCTCACTCTATGTAGGCAATATTGGTATTTCCTACCAATTTGGTTCCATCTCTAAAGATAATCTTCCATTACTATATAAAATAAAAGATTACATGGAATAGATATTACTCAACACAGAGTCTGAATGTTTCCTTGCTGCAAGTTTCCATAATAGCAAGTATAAGGTAAAAAAATCCCTACGATATCATGTCAGGTGCTTGGCATAGCAACTGTCTGTTAAATAGTATGTGCTATAAGAATTATAAAGAAAACTGTTGTGTTTCGTTCAGCTCTGAAGCTACAGTAAAAACAGCAGCCAAAGGGTTATGTTGAAAATCAACTGTAAGGAGAAAGGAAGGGAAAGGAAGAGAAAAGAAACTTGGAAAGAGTCTTGGATTAATCTGCTCCTTGGAGTTCTTCATAATCCTGCTGAAAAGGGATTTTTGTTGTTGTTCTGTTTTTTTCCCCTTCCTCACAATGCAACCTAACATTTGCTTTTTGAAACCTGAGAAATAAGATTTTTATTTTCTTCTGTTTTTTTTGGTTTTTTTCTTCTTATTTTTTAAAAAGCCTGTTTACCCAAAGATTCATAACACTTGCATTCACAGACATACCTTTTTCTGTAGTCCTGTTCATTACAAGAGGATTCTACTCAACAGTAGCCTAACAGTCTACCAACCAGGGATATTCAGGTTTCTTTTTTTTAATTCCTATTGTATATGAAGACTAGTGAAAGAGGATAGCATTATCCCTATTTATTTACCAGAATTGGAATGGCTGCTATCATGTTGCCATCACGAAACTACTGTCTTCCTTGTCTGGCCTTCTTTCAGAAGTAGCCTGATGATCTGGTGCAGTTTTGAGACTGCAAGTTTGGTTGCTATCCCATTGTTGTTGTTTTCTGTGGCTCCTTATTTCAGGTTGGATGAAGATGCGTGTACAGAGGAGAGGAGGTGGTAAAGCAAGATTCATTGGGAGGTTCAGGAAACTCAGCCATGCAAAAATTTGAAATCAGCAATAATTGGTGCTTCTAAGGCTGAAAGTGTGTTGGAAGATGGAATTTTGATATAAATTTTGTACTTAAAGATTGGTCCAGCACAATGTCCTTAACTCCTGTTCCAAACTCTTTTGAAGTCACTGTAAAGATTCCCCTTGAACTTGAGCAAATTTAATTTCCAACCTTAAGAGTAGCATAGCTATTTCCTTACTTGGTCTGTAATGAGCTAGTGCCTAACAGAATGCTATCAGGCATTGTGAATCTTATGCAGCGTCCTAAACTTAATACTGATTGACTTATAGCAGATATAACATATCTGCTATAACATAACATATAGGAGGCTGAAATATTCCTGCCCCCCTTTTTTTTTCCTCTGAGACTTCACAAAAAAGGTTGAACGCAACTAAAATTAGCAACATGTAGATACAGACATAAGCAAGAATGGACAGAGAGTGAGTAGTTTAAAAGAGAGATAATGCTAGAAATATTTAAGACTGCAGGGCTTTATGCTAGAGCAACTGCAGGACTTCTCATCCTTCTCTCTCCACTGCTACTTATTACTTTTGGGAAGTGATGAGGTTTGATTTAGGTGTGAGAGACCTAAAGAATGATACTCCTCAGATAAACCAGCTTCCAGAAAAAGGGAAAAGAGGAAGCTGTGAAAATCTATGCTAATGCTCAGAAAGATAACACACAGAAAGATGTTGCTAGCTCACTATTAAAGAAACAGTGTGTAAGTACAGAGAACACTATAGGGAAATAAAAATCAGAAAATGCATATTTGTCAACAGTAAACTATGTAGAACTATCTCAATTCCATTTTCTGAGAAGTGAGAAGGATGGGAAAGAATTAACAGAAATCTACAGGAATCTATATTTGGTAAAAGCTGTTGACACGATCTTATAAGCAATCCAGAGAAATGTGTTCTACATGTCACGATTGCAAAGTGAATGAATGGTGTGAGAAACTGAAATGGTTAACAATGGTTAAACATTGTTAAGATTACCGAAAGACTTTTGTCCACTGTAGAAAACTGTGCAAAGAGACAACTGCTCACTGAAGCACCCCCCCCACACTCCCTCCCCAAATTTGCTTATTAATGTGGACTGTGAGGGGAACTTGAGATAAGATAAAGGTTCTACTATTGTCCAGTTATCCCAGGGGAAGAATGTACCCACAACTGTGAAAGAATAGAATGCTGACCCCCATGGACTTCTGTCACCACACAGGCTTTTTCTCTCACCACTCTGGACTCAGACTGCAACCATCACTTCAACAAGACTGGAACTCACCATCGAGAAGACCACAAGAACAGGATGTCACCGGAGTCTACAGAGTGGTGATATTTCTTCTACCTAGCCTGTCTCTCTGTCACTCTCTTCTTCTCCTCCTCCCTTTCTCTTTTTCCTATTTCTTTCTATCTCTCTCTATCTCAAATTTACTGTTAAATAAAATCTGTACTATTGACTTCAGCATATGATCTCATTGGCACCTCTCAGGGCAGGGACATCTCTAAGAATTTTAGTAACCAGATCATAACATGTGGTCAGTTGAAAATAAATAAATAAATGCATAAAGAAATATTAAAAAAGCCCCTTAATGATTAGCTGTCTTTTCAACCTGGAAAACTATTTCAATTGAGGTCTCCCAGGCCTCACCTTTACTCCACAATGCAGTGCTTTGTTACAGAGAACTAAGTTAATGCAATACTATTTAAAGGCACTCTCAGGAACGCAGCCTCTCCAGTGTTGATTACTTGCTTTACAGATACACCTGTTCTGATTTTGAACATAATTTACTCAAAGATAATAGTAGTATGTTCATGACACTACACTGCATATCCAATGAACCTGTCTTAGAAAAACATATTATTTATTATTTACATTAATGTCTTGTATGGTGAAACTGAAAAACCCAACCCTGGCAGGATTATAAAATATATGAAGAATGGAATTAGAATTTGGAATTATCGTGATCTGTTGGAGGAATGGGCTGAAACTGATAAGAGTAAATTCAATATAAAAGTAGGAGTAATACCACATTAAAAATAAATCAAATGTGTAAATCTAAGATGGAGGTATGAATGGATCAAGCTGAGGTTGAATAAAAACATGAGCTTAATCAAAAAAGCAAATCTCATTTTGCAGTGTATTAAGAAAATGGTTGTTAAAAAAGTAATGTGAATACTTCCTCTTTCCTTAACAAATCCTACCTGCAAGTTTTCTGTAATCTCTGCAAGACTTTCTTTAAAAGTATCCCTTGCCCTCAGAAACTATTTTCCCTTCTTATATGATAAAGAACAGGTACTCTGAATTGTACCTCTAAGATATGTGGAAGGTAAACCTTTTAATAGTCTCAGTTTGTCTTGTTTTCAAATCCTTTTAAACAAAAACTTGAAACAATTAGAAAAACTTCAAAAACTCATAAGATACTTAGATGTTGTTGTTAAAAGTAGGAAAATTTTATCTGCTTATAAAAAAAGATTAAAGAAACTCAAATTGTTTGATCTTGAAAACTGAAGGCTGGTTTAGACCATAATACCAGTTTTTATATGCATAAAGGATAAGTAATGAGAGGAGAGCAACTAGTTGTTTTCCATATCAATGAAGAGCAGGGCAGAAAAATCACATATTTAATTTTCACTCAAGCAGGTTACCATGAAACACTGAACTACCTTATTCTGGGAGCCAGGCATGCAGAATATTTTATTATTCAGCACATAAAAAAAATTGTGCCAAAACCATGTCCATTTATTTCTACTGGACTCCTTGTAAAATTAAGTGGAACTGCAAAATGAGTATGTGTATCAAAGTCTGGTCCCACTTGAGCTACTGGCTCTGCTGAGATGTGTCTCTGAAATTATCCAAATTCCATAGTCGAAGTGCATATTTTTCCCTGGGTCAAATCTCCAGTAATCTTGCAAGTTTAGTAGAAATGCTGAAGAAAGAAAATTCAAATTTAACTAACAGTCATTTTGTGAAATTAGAATGCAATTTGAAGCAGAAGTTCAAAATACACTTCAGGAAATCAAAAGGAATTAGATAGTCTAATGCAGTCTCATTCTGGGATAAAAAATAAAAGAAAAATACAAAGGGAATCTCTTCACTTTGATGTGAGAGAAATATAAACTTTTACCCAAAAAATAGCATATGCATTTTGATGTGACCCATGTAACAGTAAAAGACATACCCACCATTGTGATATCCCACATAGTTGAAATTACCTGTGCTGCTACACAAAGAATAATATATCCATCACTTTTCCTTATAAATTAAATTGAAATGTTTGTTAAAATTATCTTTTCATCTCTTTCTCTCTCCTGTCACTGCCTGCTTCTTCTTATTATTTTTGTTCTTCAATCCCTGCCCTCCCATACCGAACTCCTCCTGACAGAAAAAAAATGTCAAGAGATAAATCTTTAATCCTGTTCTGAGCGCACAGAGATTTTCTGATCAGGCTTATGTTTGGTGTAAGGTAAGTCCAAAACAAAAGAGCAGACAGAAAGATGGCTTAGCCTCTTACCATCCAGAAGTCTCACTTCTGAATTCCAAATTGTTATGATTTCCTATTGTCACAACACAAAGAAGTTCTTAAGAAATCTAGCAACATAATGAGTCTCATACACTAGTGTTGCAGAACACATTGATCTGAAGATAAGGGACAGTGTGTTATGTATGATATATAAAATGTAACAAGTTAAGTTTATTTTTTAGTCCATTTTTCTGAATCCATTATACTTGCCCTCCACCTGTGTAATCTGCTCATTTTCCTCACCAGTGCAGATCATTTTGATGCATGCCATCCAGCTTCAGGATTCACCTATATAAAGATAGATAAGAAGAGTAATTACTTTAGCAGATGAGCTAATGAAGTCTATATAGAAACTCATAGCAAATAGCTATGAATTTAATAGACCAAACTAGCTTCCTCTTTTTAATTACACTTTCTCAGCCTGAAATCATGATTGTAATAAGTACTGCTCTTTGTTTGCTGCTGGGTGGTCAAGTACCATATGAGATGAGTAAATTGCTTCAGTTATCAGAATATGTATGATTTCTGAGAAGGAGCAAAATGCTGTTGCCCATTCACAGGGACTAGAAGCATCAGTCATCTCATTTCTAATGACACATCCAGTTGTCAAGGCAAAAATTTGAAAACCAGTGCTTCTACAAGAGGCACTTTTTTTTTTAAAATAATTTCATCTGTAACCAGGGATATTGAAAGCACTTCAAAGTGACAAAATGTGTAGGAGAGGAGATCATCATCAATGCTTGTGAAACTGAAGTTATTTGTGGTGACAGCACTAAATGATCTTCTTCACAGTGATGGGATGGAGTGCTTCTGGCTGAGCCAGGGGCTGAAATGCACAAGAACAAGATTTTCCAATTCAAGGTCTAGCTGCAAGCAGCAGTAAACTTTTCCCTGACTTGCCCTTTTGTTGCTTTTGAAGCATATTGCACAAAGCCTTACTCATATCCATAAAATGGGATTCAGCTAACATAAATTAACGTTTTAGCTACTGACAAACAATGCTTGCACAATTTCAAGGCCTTCGTTTTTTACTCTGCTGCCCCAGAGAGTAGGCTGGGGATGAGCCAAGGGAATGGGGATGAACCCATCTGGGATAGCTGATGCCAACTGACCAAAGGGGTATTCTATACCATACAGCATCGTGCTCAGCAATAAAACTGAGGGGAGTTTTTCTGAAGTATTTCTTGGTTGGAGATTGATCCTGTGGGCTGGGCATTGATCTTGTGGTGGTGAGCAGTTCCATTTGTACCACTTATAGAATCCTTGAGGTTGCAAAAGACTTCTAAAATCATTGAGTCCAGCTGTTAATCCAGCGCTGTGTTAACTTAGCAGTATGTTAACCCACTATGTTCGCCACTAAACCATGTCCTCAAGTGCCACTTCCACATGCTTTTTGAACCCTTCAGGGATGGTGTGTACGCCATGTCTCTGGGCAGCCTGTCCCCAGCCTTCACAAAGCAAATATAAGAAATATTATAAGAAATATATATGAAATACATACTGATGTTTCTAATAGGTTTCAAAATCCACCAGAACTGTTTTATCAATGACAAACTTAAACAGTTCATACTAAACTTGTTCCTGTCTCTCATGCTTTCACGTGATCTTTATCTTGACCAACAAGTTTTCTTGCTTTTGACCTTTAGATTCTCTCTCGCATTCCTTTGTGAGGACAGAGTATCGGCAGTGAAGAAATGAGACTGCACACACAGAATTCGGTTTCGGGATTTCTCCACAGATCTCTTTCTGAGTTTCCCTTTTATTCATATTCTTTTGTAAACAGCACTTGGTGTTGTCTTTTAGTTAACCAGAATTCTCAAGATCTTGCTAAACTGGTGTTTTGATCCCACACATTCACACCTTATCATTTTGTGACGGTTTTCAGCCACAGAGAAACCATGCAGACCATGCAGACCATTCCGCTCTGAGAACACAGCACTCTGTCAAAACACCAGTCAAGGTCGGCCCTCCTTTTGGGTTCTAAATAAATGAATGCAGGTGCAGGCTGACTCACCTTGTTCCCACAACAGAGCAAGCGTCTGGGTGGAGGCTTTGCTGCCACCCATGTAAACACACCATATTCTCAAGACTAATGAAGATCTGATAAAAAACTGAAGTTTAAAAAATTATTACTATCTTGTTCAAAGCTTTTTTCAAAGGTGTACATTCTTTTGCAGCTGCACAGGCCTACTAAAAAACATTTATTTACTGTAGTCTTAAAAGTCCCAAACATTGACACGAATATTAATTGCTTAGTCTGCAACCCCATTTTTACTGTAGTCAATGGAAGAGTATTTAATGCATGTAGAAAAAGCTCTTATATCAAACATGGTCACAGACCTATCCCATTGCTGTTGCATCTGTATAGTTTACTTTTTCACAATACAGTGAGCATATAATAGCTTCTTTTACAGAATAAAAAAATGGAATTGCAGACCAGTTCCAACTTGAATGAAACTCAAGTTTCCTCAGTAAAAAATTGCATATTGGCCTATTAGAATATAAGTCATAAAAATTAACTGTGCCCCAACATGATATTTTTTTTCATAATTCCCAAGGCTGATTAATTTTCTGATATCACTGAATTATTTCACATCATATATAAGGATTTAGATTCTGGTTTGAGAAAACATGACATCTGCAATATTCTATAGAAACTATAGAAAAAATAAAGCAGAGAAAAAGGAAAAAAAATGTTCAAGTGTATATTATACTGCCTGTTAAGAGCAGATTTAATACATTACTGAAAGACAGAAGAAAGTACAAGGTCAAAAGATTGTATCCAAATAATTGGTTAAGCTACAATATTTCAAGTTACTCATTGCACCTGAGTGACTTTTTTTTTATGGAAAGGAACCACTGAATTCCACTGGGAATATTGCAGCATCCAAAATACCCACTCTAAGAAGCTTAGAACTTATACCTTATTTTCAAAAAAAAAAAAACCAAACAAATCCATCTCAGAGGATGTAGTCCTGTCAGAACTTCTGTCCGTATTAAATGAAGCACATGACTGATCCCATTTGGATCTTCAATTGCTAATATGATGAACTAGATAAATATTTGCAACCTTGGATAGTTTCATCTGTGTCGCTGGATTTGGGAATTAATAAAGGCTAAAATTCATCTCACCACACTTTAAGAGTTATGCATCTAATCTAAACAAGTTGTAAAATTTCTGTCTTCTGGAGAGAGTTAATGGGAATCTTTTCTGGAGCATACTTCATTTGACTTCAGCAGAGACATTTCAGGCTAAGTTCCACTATCCCTTGTGTTGAATAAGCTACTACTGAAAGGGGTTCCTCCACCTCTTCCCACCTTTCCTTGGGAGTTCCTCTTTCTTCTGCCAGAATACAGGTTAAGACACCAGTTTGACAGAACAGCTTGAAAACTAATTGCTGTTCTGCTGGGTTTGCTTTAAGATGAGCCCCTTCCCTGGAGCAGAGAGAATTGATTCTGAAACTGGAAGTAAGGGGAAGACTCTCCACTTTCTAACAGAAGACCTCAGTCAGGGATGGCTTAAAATTTTATAGCATAATTGCTCAATTAATTGATTTTGTTAATTGAGTTTATTTAAGATTAGGATGTTTCTGACAGTGATTTTTTTTTTAATCTCTTTCTGGCCTCTGCCATGTTTTCTGCTGCTTTCTTAAGCAGCATAGTCCTATGTAAGCACAAAGGTAGCAAGGAGAAATACATGTGAGCGTTTAGATCACCATGTTGTTCAATTCACTCCACAAGTCACTCAGAGTTATATCCAAAACCTAGGAGAGAGAGAAAAAAAGGCTGGCGAAGGGATGGGATGCAAAAAATGCAGGATCATAACTTTCAGTGGAAATCTATGCTGTTATCAGCTTCTGCTGATAATAAACACTGGACACAAAACATTCAGGAAAAATTACCCTCCTGAGTTACCTTTCTCTTCAGAGATTATAAAGAAGGAATGGAAAACTAGTTGAGATTATTTAGCTGGGGGTTTTGTGGTATGAATCTCCTCCTACATGACAAGAAAGGATGACATATAGTCCTTTAACTTGCTTTTTAAATTTCTCTCTCAAAAAAAAAAAAAAACATAAGAAAAACAGCACAACGAAAAGAAAACCAAACAGTAAATCTTCTTTACAAGCAGAGTTTGAAAACCAAATTGCCTCTATCTGTCTCTTATTTCCCCAACAACCATAAAAGAGTAAAGGAGAATTTATTTTGTGTCATTTTTTTTAATGTATAAACAACTTTAGATTCCAGTTATTAACAGGCAGTGTCTAGATACAAATCATATCTTACTCTTCCATTAAATAAACAAGATGAGGATATCCCAGGTCTGATGTCAGGTAGAAAATGTTTCCTTTTTTCTGTGTTTATATCACTTTAATTTATTTACTTTATTTACTTTGATTTATTTACTTTATGGACATTTAAACTGTCAATAGGATGACACTTTAAATATGTCCACAAAAAAAGCTACCTTAAAATTTCGACAGTTGTGTCAAATGTAGAATAACAGAGTTAACACATCGAAAAGGATGTGGAGAGAAGCTTATGAGCTGAAAAGGGACTCAGAGAGGCCAGTCCACCAGAGCAAAATGTGGTAATGAACTCGGGACTGATAATATTCACTGGCAGAGGCTACTATCTAGAAAGAAATGCAGTGTATTACATAGGCTAAAGAAAAGGATTCTGCACTCATCTGTGAAATATGTAGATGCAAAACAGAGCGAGTAAGATCTTCAGCTGGATTTTCAGAAGGACAGTGAGAAGTGGTATCTTAGTAGCTGGATTTTCAGAAGATAAATCAGGATATTTTTAAATTAGAGGAATTCTCCCACTGAGGTTTCTCGGGAGATCTGGGTTTAGCTATGGCAGAAATGAGGTATGTGATCTAGAGCAAGCTGTTCAAGTTAAAATTTTAGAGAAAAAAATTATTCTTAAGTAGGAGCTCAGTTACATTTCTATTGGTTATTAAAAAAAATTCCTTTCTCTAACTCTTCTTGTTTATTTTAAACAACCTCATCCCCTGACAGTCTCTTTTAAGGGAAAGAATATTCTCTTGTCTTTCTACAGGCTTGATTTCTTTTGTCTTGTGCAGAGTTTTGCATCCACATGTAGATTTAATGCGGATGATAAATCTGTCTTCTATTGTCTGTACAAATAAATCTACTCTGGACTTATCTGTACCACTGAAATAAAATGAGAAGCAATAGTACTGACACTCAGACTATGGAGTTTTTATATTATTTTGTTCTGGATAGTCAGAATTGTTTCATGCAGAAAAATTAAAAACAAACTTACTTGAAAACCAAGAGATTGTGAGTGGAGATGCAGTGTGTGTTTAAGCAGAGCTTCTTTCTACCTGAGCTATACAAATATTAAAATTAAAACCAACACTTCAATAAGAGATCCAGAGATTCACTCACTATGGAGCTTTTCACTCAACAGTGCTAGTGCACATGTAGAATGAGTGCAGTACTCAGTGCAGTACTAGTTCCTCTGAAGGCCAGGCAAGTTATGCAAAAGAGACTGTATACTAACAAACAGGAGGAAGACTTACGATTGACTAAGGTGGGTAGGAAATAAGAGTAAGATAGACAGATTTTAGTGGACCATAACATACATGTGAGATATTCTCATGCCATATGTAAAGGTCTGTGCAGAAGCTGGTAGTGGTTCCTAGCAGAAAAGACCAAATTATATAAACACACACAGCCACAGAGTGGTGTCCATTGGATTACTGGTCTTTGTAAAAATCAAAGGTAGCTGGAAGAACACCAAGGTAGTTCAAATTAGAGAAAGCAATTGTGCTGTGTCACAACTATCAATTTTTGACTCTCTATATATTAAATAAATTTGCAATATTGATAAACTTAATTTCCCTACGAGACTACGTAATTGTATTTGAGCATTTATATATATATATAATATGGTATATTACTATGTAAATATAACAGTCTGGAAGGGAAAATAACCAACAATAATATACAGCATTAGAAGTAAAATGAACACATTTTTTAATTGAAGGTAAATTAACATTTTTTTTTCTACTATATTTCTTTATTTTATCATCAGCTTTCTTAGCCCTGATTCCAGTTCTTGCCTTCTTATAGGTCAAAATCCATAGATGAATCATCTTCATCTGCTGCTGATGCCCATTTGTCCTCCTGCTTAAGACTTGGCTCCAACTCCCTTTTAAAAACCTGTGAAAACACAATACAGGTAAAAGGCCAATCAGTTCAGGCAGGAACAATCACTACTTTGGCTTAAGGGTATGGCTGCCAGCCATAAGCACATCTGTCATATTGCTTTGAAGAAAGTGAAGCTTCATATAGGGCCAGAGATGCATTTGCATAATCTCTTTGACAATAAGTGACGGAACAGCAATAAGGTCTATTTTGGACTATAAAAAATTGTGAGCTGTGAGGGAAGAAGGTGAGGTGGGAATAATAAGACAAATATTGAAATGAAAACAAGAAAGAACAGATGGGTTAGACAAATCAGATATCTGCATAGTGGAAAAAATATTATATACAAATGCATTTTCTGAAAATGTGTATGTTTCTACTGTGTAGGCATTTCTGAACAAAGCAAGAGCACTAGAAAACTGAAATAGCAGAGCAAGATCAAAAGATGAAGCCATTTGGGAGTATAAAAATAATGCTAAGACAGTGCATAGGGTTCTGCTGAGCAAAACAAGGAACACATTAATTATATGGGAACTCCTAGCATGCAAGTGTTAGGAATATTGACATGTGGGACCTTTAGCCAGTGTATCATCAGATTTACTTTGTATTATGCAATATTGTACTGATATGAGTGATCCATGAACAACAAATCAATGTTTAAATGTTTAAAGAATTTATTTTTTTAATATCCTTACAATGGAAAAATATTCAGAATTGTATGTTGTCAGTATATTCACATTATATACATACTTTAAATATATTGTTTATAACACTGAAATGCGTGTTGTCATTATATTTAGAAATTATTTAAATTTTCCTTGGATTTACTAAACACATGGTTGATATTGATGTTGTTTGCACTTTGAATTATTGGGAAATGTTTCAATTTGAATTGTCTCCTGTTTGATGGATCAGATAAATCAGATGTTTTTATTTCCAGAACTTGATTATAAAATGCACTCACAACAGACTCTTTCACAAATGCAAACAAAAAGTTCCTGCAAAAATGTGTGTAAGCAAAATACAATAGTCCACGGGAGATACAATGAAGTTGCCTTTTTATCCATAAGTACCTCAGTGTGACAGGAAAATAAAAGTGCAACTAACTAACTAATTATCCAGTATGTCAGATCATAATTATCACGAGCTGTCAAGCCCTTTTGGTGATTTACAGTACAGTAGAATAAACTCGTATGTTGGTCTATCTCTTGAAGATCTATCTAACCAGGGATGGTCTCTCTAATATTATATGCCTTGGTTTTGTGTTTTAATCCTAGGAAAATAATACTGATATAATCTTCTTCCAGCACACAGATCAACTTTTCTTCTCTCTTGTGAATTACTTTCTGAACATTTTATTGTAAATTGTTGAAAAGATCTTGCTGACTGGAGCAAATTCCATGTAATCAAGGACAATTGCTATAAAATGGTAAATGAACACTTATTGGAAGCTTGTGTGCCCATGATCCAAAAAATGAGCTATCAAGATATCAGTATAAATAAAGACAATATTCAATTCAATCTGCAGACCAGCTTGTTCCTTTTATGGGGCAGTCGACATGCAAGCATCGACTGAAGATGGATGAAACAAAACAGAATTCAAGTGTCTAAAATAGAAGTTATAACCCATGTTAGAGTTATCAATCAGTCTGTCCTTTAAACAGTATGAATATAGTTACTTTCAACTCAACTATTTCAAATCTGCTAAAAGGACAAGAAATTTTAGGTCATATACTGGCATAATGACAAGGAATTCCTGCTTCCCTCCCGGGTTTCCATGAAACCTCTCATCTGGTTCAGGCTTTGGTCTATAATCTGGTTGTCTTTAATTGTTATTTTCTCTTTGGGCTATACCCACTGGTCAAACGATACATAACATATCTATATTATACTGAATTAAATAAATACTGGCTTATTTTCACATTTCCAAACTGAAGTGTTTGGCTTGTGGCTGAAAAATAAAACAAAAAATACCCAAATCAGAATAAACACTTTTATTCAGAAAAAAGACCTTGGTATTGGTCTATTTGTGATTTTCTGGGGAAAAAAAAAAAAGGCACGTGACCTGTGACCTTTACAATTATATTATACTTTTAATGTGATATTAAGTAATACAATTCTATGGTATCTTCCTTGATGTCATTTATTTTTTATAAGATTATATGGTAAATTCTTTGGGTTTTTTTTAACTTCTAGAATAAAAGTAACTAAACATAGTACTTTATGCCCACACTGTGCCTGAAGATATAGGCTCCTCCAGATGACATTTTTCCTCCTTGCAAGGTTAGTTAGAGACTTTGTAGCAGCCAGAGTAAATGAGAATAGCAAACATAACATATTTTTACTAAGTAGAGAATTACCTGATGGCCTGTATTGCCATATTCATTATATTACTGATATGAATTATATTTCTCTTGCCTGCAAATGTCTCCAAAGACACAAAACACATATCAGAGTGGAAGAAACTGACTTGTGCACAGAGTCCTTCATAAACATGACTTTTTTTAACAGGAAAACCCCACAAATTACCTAACCATGCAAACAAATAAAAACTCTTCCCCCAAAAAACACACACAAAACCCACAATACAAAATCGTGATAGCCAGATAATCTATGTTAAGCATTATGTGATATCTGCTTTACTCAACATGAATGATCCTTCAAAAAAATTATTTCAGTAAGAGAGAGCAGTCTTAGGGCCCATCAAATGGCACTTTGTAAGTAAGCACAAACACTGCCACCAAGGACTTAATCAGATCTCTAGCTTTCCATCCTTTGTTGAAACAACATTCTTCAATAACCTCAACAGCCTATCTACATACCACATTGACGTTTTTTCAGACCCTCAAGGACTGTTTGCTTCTTTCTCAAACCCTTGTGATCTGCAGGAATGCTCTAGGCACTGAACAAGTCAAGAACCTCTCCTGGTATCTGAGAATTTTCATTGAGAGATTTTCCTTTAATCAAAACAAATAGGCTGTTTCATGCCAAAAGTGATCTTATTGACAGATCCTAAAAATGTTAAATGAGCAACCTGTTCTGTAAATGTTGCTTTTCTAATTTAAAATCATTACAGCACTGGAGCATTGACATGGTGTTATTTATTATAATTTCTTGTTTGGTTAGTGTAAGTTATTCCCATGATTCCTTGTTTGATTTTAGCTTTATTTAAAATCATTAGCACAGCATTTATGTTTATATTTATAATCCTCATAGTGAACCAATACATGGAAGTGATGGAAACCAATATTCTTTTAATATTGGTTTTGGCATTTGCTAAATTAGGTCTTGTAACTTTTCAATATTCAACAGATTCATGTTTCTAAGTTAGTTCTTTAGCAGATTTTATATTTCCCTTGGTATTCAGTTATTTCTCTTTTTTCTGTGTTAATTCATAACACATATAATGAAAAATGAAGCAACAGTCATAAAACATAGTGAATAACTGTGTTATAATATCTGGATAATAAGAATGTAGCATTTTAGCATAAATCCTGGGATTTTTAACTTTACTATGATTCCAAGACAAGTAAGAACCCATGGTTTTGCACTCAGATTTTTTAAAATATATTTTTATATAGAATACGTAAAAATCATTCTATAGCAGAATAAGTATTACTGAGCAGAGCAAGATCATGATCATTTCAGAAAATTTAAAAATTAAAGAGATGTATAAAGAAAAGCCATTTCATTGCTGAAGTATCCGCTGCCTCTTATGCATACACTACACTTTGGTTTTATATGGAAAATGTCAAGAACTTGTTTTAAGGGGAGATCTAAAACAGAATTGAGGACCTTTATGTTTACAATATTGTTGATTTAGCTAAGAGCCTTTTGATATCTTTTGTCAATTTATGTTTAATTTCAGCCTCACAGAAATTGAACAGTTGTAGTCTTTATGTGCAGGTAAGCAGTAGTATCATTCTATTAGTTCAATTCTGGTATAATTCAGTTTCATTTATATGTAGTTATATCACTGTGTGAGATCCTGGATCCGAATCTCACTGAATTATTGATATGGGTTGGAACCAACTCACTGTGAGTGTGCATGTGCAGAAGGGCTGGGCCTGGACCTGCAGGTCCATGGTAAGGTCTGCACATCAGGCCTGTGCTGAGGGCACAGGGCAGAGCTGAAGGCAAGGCCTGCTGCCCACGCAGAGCACACGGCAGAGCTGCAGGTCCTGCAGCCGGACTGTCAGTCAAGGCAGAGCTGCCTGGTAGCCCACCCACACCACACCCCTGGAGCCTGTGACTGGCTACAGCACAACTCACTCTGGCCTGGAAGGCACTGACTGGATATCCTGCCTGGGAGGGAAAACTAAATAATATAAATTCATAAGACTCCGTATGAACTCCCTCTCTCTTCTCTGTCTCCAACTGGTACCATGTGAATCATTGAATCTTGTCGGCAACTATTTTTATCTTTTCCTTCTTCTCTGCTGCTGCTTCTCTCTCCTCTCTCCTGCAACCTGAACCACGTGAACCATCACATCTTGTATGGTCACAATTTTTCCTTTCCCTCTGAACCGAACCTCTCCGAACCGAATCTCTCCAAACCTCTCCGAACCTCTCTGAACCTCTCTCTTTCTTTACTCTTTTAATCTGTTTTCTTCTTTTACTCTTTTTGTGGGTAGCTTAAAACCAGTGAATTTAGTTTTACTAAAGCTAGTATATTGGTTGTTTGTAGAGGGTGTTTTCTGTGGAATAGGTTTTTTTGTGCTGAGTGTCTTTGTGAAATGCTTTTTCTTGGTTATATTTTACTCCTGTAAAATCTTTTGCCAAAATATCTTATTTTTCCCACTAAATTAAAAGAATTTCTCTTAGAGAAGAGTGTGTGACTCCCTGGATGCTAATTCGAGGTTATAATGAACCAAAAGGCTTTTAAAAAGTCCTAAATAAAAATGTAACCACTCTGGGCAGCTTATAGCTTAAATCCAGAGTGTAAAAACTGATAAAAAATATTAATGAAGGTAGGGGTCTATCAGAGTCTCCTGTTATAAAGTGGTAAGTAAAACTGATCAAGATATATTTTTGAAAATTTCATAAATCTGAGTCTCTTTTAGAGTGCTTGAATCAAGACAATAAGAATGACAATGCATATGTGTTTATTTTTAAACAGCTAGCTTTATAAAACTGAAGATTTTATGATAATTATGATGTGAGTGCACCATCTCCATACATTTTGGAGGAAAAAAAGAAATTAAATATTAAAGTTATTTATTTTAAATACCCTACAATATCACCACTTTTTTTCTCCCAATATTATTTTTTCTTATTTTTATAAGTTTCTAATGCAACTTTTATTCAACATAGAAAGTTTTTACTTGTGCATTTATAGTACTTCAAATTGTGGCATTTAGCATATAATCATATCAGTGATTAATTTGTCCCACCATCCCAATAAAAAAACCAACCCAACAACAAAACCCCCACAAACCAGAATCAATAATACAGCAGATTGAGGTTTTTACTTTTATAAAGACAAAACAGAAAATATCCATCTTCAGAAATACAGAATAAATATGCTAAAATGCACTAAAATATACTGTAGGCTTTGCTTGTTGGTAATCTCATAGTCTTGTTAAGGTCATGGTAGACCTCCATCAATATTTCTTACTCTGTTTGACTGTAACAAATTTTGTTGGAGGCTTCCTATTTTTCATAGTCATTGGGATGAACCTTAAAACTGTTATTCTCCTTTCTTTCTGTTTGTCTTTTTTCTTTGGTTGGTTTTTTTGTTTTTTGGGGTTTTTTTTGCTTTGATTTGGTTTTTTTTGGTTTTTTGGGGGGGTTTTTTTTGTTGTTTTTTTTTTTTGTTTGTTTTGGTTTTTTTTTTTTTTTGTTTTTGGTTTTTTTTGTTTTTATTTTTATTTTTACTTTATTTCACAGTGCTGAGTGTACAATATTGTAAGAAGTATCTGACCTCTTCCACAAAATTAAAGGTAGGTCTTTGGACATCTCCAGGAAAGCAGGGATTCATCATTGTGGTGGTTTGAGTCATCACAAAAATCCAAAATCCAATTTCCAGGCTTCCCCCACCCCTTCCCACAATTTTATCTCAACACTGAAGAGAAACTTTCAGGCAAAAGGCCTCTATAGGGGAATAGGGGAAGTATATACATTTTATTTTACACAAATAAATATACTGTACAAGCTAAAAGCAACTATATATATAATATTACACACTTCTATCAGTCCCTTTAAGATTCTCCCTTAATTCAGTCCAGGAAAAAGCCCTTCAGGCTGATAGGTAACCAGTCTTTCTCTCATGGGATTGTTCAGGGAACCTGATTCACTCCCCCCACCAACCTCCAGCTGTTTGCTGAAGTCTTTTCCTCCTCACGAAGTCCAAGAAGATAGCTCTGAGTCCTTTCTCCTTGGTTCAGTGCCATCTCTGCTGTGTGATTCTCTCTCTCATACTTCAGTTCTGTGCTGCTGTAGTTCAGTCAGCCTATCACACATACGTGTCTTGGAATCTTCATTCCTCCTCCGAGTTTTCGGCTGTCCTCTGTTTAAATCACTGCAAGGACATCCTCCTGGCCTCTCTCTGGTCCATCTCCAATTTCACCTGGGGTTCTCTCCCTGGCACCGGGCTGCATTCCGCCCGTCCATTGGCTCTGCTCCAATGCTGAGCCTCCCCTCTACTTTACAGTGAGAGGGAAAAAAAAGAAGCCCCCTCCGCAGTCTAGCTGCAAAGGGTAGGGGGGAAGAGGGTCTGGCTCCTCGCAAGGAGCTTGCCTGTCTCTCTCCCTTTTTACCTTATGTTGTGAGTCTCTCTCTCTCTCACAACACTCTAATGCTGCCTCCAAGCCCGGCTTAGCCAGAGCTGTGGGCCCTGCCACCCCTAGGCCTTCTCACACCCACACAGCAGACGACAGACAGCAGCAGCCAGACAGATTGCCAACAACTTCTACTCGTTGTGTATATATTATTTTTCACAGGAGCAAACACGATGAGCGGTGATTGGCTCTCAAGAGGAGACTGCCCTGGTACCCAGTCACCTCTAGGCCCCCCGGCTCCCGGGGGGGCAATTTTCAAACCATGACAATCATGCATAATGTTAACTTCAGAAGGCAAATGTTATCCCTCCAAACACTCCCTTCCTCCAGCTTCCCTCAGCAGAGCATGTTGTCATTACAAATCCAAAAGCTAGCTCCATACAAGCTACTATGAAGAAAAGTAATTCTTTCCCAACCAATACCTGTACACTGTGAGATCAAGGATATTTATGGTCTGGTTTTGTTAATTTTATTTTGTTCTCCTATATATCCACATGTATATTTTGTTTCATAGCTGTCCCTTCCAAGACTTTTATCTATATGTAGATGTAAAAAACTACTATAAGTAACCATGTCTGTATCTCTTGTCTACATACAGATGTACACACAAAAACCCAGAAAAACAGTCTTAATCGCAGAATCAACCAGGTTGGAAAAGACCTCTGAGATCATTGAGTCCAACCTACGACCTAACACCACCTTGTCAATTAGACCATGGCACTAAGTGTCACTCACATCTAGTCTTTTCTTAAACACTTAAACACTTTCTTAAACACTTAAATACTTTTCTTAAACACTTCTAGGGATGGTGACTCCACCAACTCCCTGGCCAGCCTGTTCCAAATCCCAATCACTCATTCTGTAAAGAACTTCTTCCTAATGTCTGACCTAAACCTCCCTTGATGCAGCTTAAGACTGTGCCCTCTTGTCTTGATGATAGTTGCCTGGGAGAACAAACAGACCCCCACCTGGCTACAACCTCATTTCAGGTAGTTGTGGAGAGTGATAAGGTTTCTCCTGAGCCTCTTCTTCTCCAGGCTAAACAACCCCAGCTCCCTCAGCTGCTCCTTAGAAGACTTATGCACCAGACCCTTCATCAGCCTCATTGCCCTTCTCTGGACACACTCCAGCACCTCAACGTCATTCCTAAATTGAGGGGCCCAGAATTGAACACAGTACTCAAGGTGCAACTTCACCAATGCCGAGTACAGGGGAAAAATAACTTCCTTGGTCCTGCTGGCCACACTGTTCCTGATACAGACCAGGATGCCATTGGTTTTTTGGCCACCTGGGCACACTGCTGGTTCATGTTCAGCTTCCTGTCAATCCAAATTCTCAGGTCCCTTTCTATCTGGCTGCTCTCCAGCCACTCTGTGCCCAGCTTGTAGCGCTGCATAGGGTTGTTGTGGCCAAAGTGCATGACCCAGAATTTGGTCTTGTTGAACCCCATCCCATTGGATTCAGCTCATCTATGCAGCCTGTCCAGGTCCCTCTGCAGAGCCCTCTGACCCTCCAGCAGATCAACACTCCCCCCCAACTTGGTGTCATCTACAAATTTGCTTATTAGCAAACACTCGATCCCCTCATCCAGATCATCAATAAAGATATTAAACAGGACTGGGCCCAACACTGATCCCTGGAGAACACCACTAGTGATTGGCTGCCAACTGGATGTGGCACCATTCACCACCACTCTTGGGTCTGATCATCCAGCCAGTTCCTAACCCAGCACAGAGTGCACCTGTCCAAGCTGTGGGCTGCCAGCTTTTCCAGGAAAATACTATGGGAGACAGCGTCAAAGACTTTGCTGAACTCTGGGTAGACTACATCCACAGTTTTCCCCTCATCCACTAGGTGGATCACCTGGTCATAAAAGGAGACCAGGTTAGTCAGGCAGGACCTGCCCCTCCTAAATTGGCTGTGTCTGATTCTCTGGCCATCCTGTAGCTGCCCTGTGATCACACTCAAGATGATCTGTTCCATAACCTTACCAGGCACCAAGGTCAGGCTGACAGGTCTGTAGTTACCTGGATCCTCCTGCAGGCTCTTCTTAATACCCACATTACCCAACTTACAGTCATCTGGGACCTCCCCAGTTAGCCATGACTGATGATAAATGATGGAGAACAGCTTGACAAGCTCTTCCACCAGCTCCCTCATCACCCTAAGATGGATCCCATCTGGTCCCATAGACTTCTGAGCATCTAAGTGGCTCAGCGGGTCACTAACTGCTTCCTCACAGATTACAGAGGGGCTATTCAGCTCCCCACCCCTGTCTACCAGCTCAGGAGTCTGGTTGTCCTGACAACGACCTGTCTTATTGTTGAAAACTGAGGCAAAGGTGGTAAGTACTTCAGCCTTTTCCTTATCTTTGGAACCTATATTCTATCCTGTGTCCAATAAATATTGTAGGTTTTCTTTGCCCCTCCTTTTGCTGTTGATGTATTTATAAAAACCATTTTTATTATCCTTTACAGAAGTGGTCAGATTAAATTCAAATTGTGCTTTTGCCTTTCTAATTTCCTTTTTACATGACCTAAAAACATCCTTAAACACTTCCTGAGTTGCCTGCCCGTTTTTCCAAAGGTGATAAACCCTCTTTTTTTTCCCCTGAGTTCCTGCAAAAGCCCCATGCCCAGCCTAGATGGTTGTCTTCCCTGCTGGCTCACCTTTCAGCACATAGGGACAGCCTGCTCCTGTGCCTTCAAGATTTCTTCTTTGAAATATGTCCATCCTTCTTGGACCCCTTTGTTTTTAAGGCAGTTTCCCAAGGTACTCTCCGAATCAGCCTCCTGAATAGGCTGAAGTCTGCCCTCTGAAAATCCAGGATAGAGGTTTTGTTGATACCCCTCCTTGTTTCACCAACTATTGAAAACTCTAGCAATTCATGGTCACTGTATTCCAGATGGCCTCTGGCCACAACATCTCCCACCAGCCCTTCTCTGTTTTTAAACAGCAGGTCTAGCAGGGGCCCACCTCTGGTAGGCTCACCCATCAGCTATGACAAGAAGCTATCCTCCAAACACTCCAAGAACCTCCTAGACTGCCTCTTCTCCACTCCTTATACAGCTGTGGGAGCTATCAAGTGGTACACTGCTCAAGTTTTTGATACTTTCCTTGTTCTGCAAATATCTCAGAGGTGGAATACTGAAAAGACATTATACTGTGCTTCAGTTGAAACAATATCTAAAAATTGACTTGACTTTCAAAAGCACAAAGCAAAGGAGCCTCTTTGCTCATTATTCAGCAATGAAGAATTATGTACAAGCAGGGCACAAGCAGGAAAGCACAGAAAAAGCTTGGTGGTATTTGTGTCATCTTAATTCTTTTATTCTTTCCTTCTATCTGAAGACATTTCTAATTCTAATCTTCACTTCATTCCCCAGGAATGTCCAGCAGATTTCAATTTTAGTCTTCAAAACATGTGTTTTAATGATAGTGAGACAAATTACAACTAGGGTGGCTAGAAGGTGCCAAGAGGTCTCTACAAAAAGACCTTCTTCAGTTTGGTGTGAACTTCTCAATAATCTGTCCTTGCCTTCCTGTAGCAGGAAAGACACTCAGCTTTCAGCTGTCTTCATTCAAACTGGGCTGAACTTTCTACTTACTGTCCAGGAGCCTTAGGCAGAGCTCTGATTAGAGTTTTAGAAGGCACATGGCTGCTGAAACCCGGGTGTAATCACACCCAGCAACCAAGCTGAGGTTTCGTACCTTTATCCCTTCTCCAGGAAGCTATTTGTTTCAAAATGCTTAGTCACCTCTCACTGAGATTTACAGAGTGAAAATAGACAGGTCACTTACAAATTCAGTGGGAGGCATGCCCCCTCCCCTTCCATGCAGTGTTAGAGACACATTTCTGAAGGCCTGGGGGTGTTTACACACTGCCACCTGCTGCTTTTATCTCCTTGATCTGAGTTTGCTCTGCTCTCAGCAAGCCTGGTGATCTGTTCTTCTCTGCCTAATTCTGCTCGTCCTCCTGCTGTTTGATCCAGAGCCCAGTGGAGTCAAAGACTCCTAAGACTTCCTTTGGCTTCAGTGGATTTTGGAGTCTGCCAGATACATAATTAATTTATTTCAATGGGCTATGAATCAGGCTTTTTGTACTGCCAGATGTATAATTAATATTTCAGGATGAATTCCAGGTATCTTGCTGTTTTGTAAGGTTCTTCCTACTGTCTCAGTTCCTGTCTCTTATGTAGCAAGGTCATAAACTAAACTCTTATATTCTTAAGTCAACAAACAAATCAATAAAATTAATAAAACCATGATTCGATGCTTTTAAATGCCTATCAGTTACACAAGAAAAATACCTCAAAGGACATTTCTGTCTCAAAACCAATAGCTTTTTCACCCTGAAATTTCCAAATGAGGGCTATTTTTTCATTGTCTGATAAAATACATCTCTGACTGTAGTTTTATCATTCTTTACAACTTGAGGGAAAACTTAAAGTTGTTTATGTATGAAAAAACCAGAGGTTTGATGAAATTGAATGAATTTGATGAAATATTCTGATATCACTGGTGTGGTGGTTTGAAAAACCTTTTCTCTGAGGTAGTAATGGTTTGCCCCACTGATAACACCGGACCAATCAATAGTCCACATGCGCCCTACAGAAATTACATGCCCACAGAAACGGAAGAGAGGGTAGTGAAGGTAGGGTAGTAGGTAGGTAGCCATGATCTGAGCCACGAGGAGGCAGGGGGCCAGTGAGTCCCTCTGGGGGCCAAGGGCCCCCAGCCCCTACTGAGGCCATGGGAGACCTGGTATAGTGTCAAAGCTGGACCGGGCCCCATAATCAAGAGCTGGAAAAGTAACTTAGAAAACAGTACTGATGAGCCTTAAAGGTGTGATCAACTTAAAATGAAAATTGGAACAAAAGCTTTGAAATTCACTGCAGGAGCTTGCTTTCCAGTAGTAACTTCTTTGATTTCAGCAGAAAGTCATGAACTTCATAAACTAATTTCTACAAAAATAGGTAATTTTTATTTAATGAGGGCAGTTTTTAAGCAATGCATGATTATCTTAATGACATTCACAAACTGCTTCATGAATCACCAAGTTTTGAAAAAGAAGGAAGTACAAGTGAAAAAAAAAGTGTTCCTTGGTAATACTGTGATTTATGCTAAGTATATGAAGTACTGCATGTGTATCTATTAAAAATGGGAGGTCATCAAAAGATTGTCAGGTACTGAAGCTCTCAAATTTTATTTTAATCTTTTGGCAGTTGCTATCAACTTGTGTTTTCTGCTGCTCTGTGCTTTAAATAGACAACACACAAAACATTCAGAGCTGTTACTGGAGCTCGAGGATGAATCCTATCCACTTCTGCATTTTCTCTAAGCTTTAAAGAAAAGTTGTTGACACAGTTTAGCAAAAACACTTAGTCTCTTAGATATCACTCTGCTTCTGAATAATCTTTTTAGTGTAGAGATCAAAAGAAAAGCTTTCATCATAGATCTTGAATTGGACTCTAATCAGTGTAGGAGTTCCATAAGCTTCAGTGCAAGACCTTTTCATTTTTCTCATGTGAAGATCAATTAGATCATAAGCTCTTCAGAACAAACATCAGATTCTTTCAGTGTTTACTGTACTAAACAATGCAAAGCACCACAGTTTTGGCTTCAAGAAAACAAACTGTAATTGACATGTTTGTCTCAGAGAATGGAAAGATCAAAACCAGTGAACTACTTTCACTGCTCAGCTATGTAAACTGTATCAAGACTAAACTAGCCATAGTCAGTCCCACGGATCAGGATGAGTGCATAGGTGTTAGATCATCATTTTAGATGTCACATTTTTATTTTAAGTTTACGTAGGAAAAGATGTTTTGCCTTCTCTTTGATTTTAAAAAGGCAGAGTATTTTTTTCCCTCCATGATAACACAGCACTCTTTTTTTCTTTTCTTTTTTTTTTTTTCCTAATTTTTTTCTGTATAAGTGGACAGGAAAGGTATAAAGGAAAAGATACTGTGTTGGAGTTCTTCTAAGTGATGTGTTTGGGAGGAAATATGACTACAACTTTTATCTTTTCCCCTACAGCACAAAATTCTTACTAACCATGTATGATGAGGCACCGTGTGGATGGAATACTTACTGTAAATAATATCAGCTACACATTTGGAGAACTTATTCAAACATTATTTGAAGCCAGTGGGGAACTTTCTGTTGATTTTAAAGGGGTTTGAAATTGGCCTTTACCCTCGCTTTCTGTTCATGAATCATTCAGAAGCCAAACCTGGTGTCTAGTTATTTGTAAGTGTGGGACAAATAGTTTGGACAAGCAACTTCTGGTCTACAGGCTGTTTCCAAAATGTTGATTTTGACTGTTTACTGTTCAATATTCATGATGTGTGATTAGTCATCTACGTCATCATGATTTGCCTCTATCTAATTGACAGACTGCAACTACTTAAGCTATAGCATGTATCCATTTACATTCTTATAATGGAGCAACTTCTTGCTGTAGTATATGAATGAATAATGAATAATAAATGTTGAATACTGAATAACGAATAATAAATAATTTATGCATTTTGATAAGATTTTTAAAACAAATATTCACTCGTTAATGTCTGGAATTTTGAATTTGAGAACATTTTCACAACTATTACAATAAGATTTTGGAATAAAAAATAATAACTTTAGTAATATCTATGATTGCACTTTTAATGAAAAATTAAGCCTTTTTTTTTTTCTTCTTTGAAGTGTTGGATTAGGTCTGCAGTATAAAAGGAAAGGAAGGAAACTACATTATTAATAGGAAAAGTGGTCAAGGGCTTTTTTGGCTTCATTGCTTTGCTTCACTTCTACCCAGAGGCATTCTGGACTTAAGGGAGTAATGATGTGCCATATTTTCTTCTTGATTTCTTCTCAACTAAATGTGTCCTCTGATTTAACATTCCAGTGTTAAATTAGTGGTGAAGCGTCTGGCTCTAATTGGTGAAGGGTCTGGCTCTAATTCTCATTAGCTTGGGAGATTCAACATAAATATTAAGACAAATCCCCCCCAAATTTAACTTACATTTGAGTCAATTGCATCATAAAATATAAGCATTTCTCAATATCTCTCTTGATTGAGCATCATCACCTTGCTACTAGTTCCTTTTACATTCATAGTTGCTCTTAGTTTTGCCTTTCTTTCTCTGGTTGCTCCTTTCTGCAAGGTTTTCTTTTGTTGGTTGGTTTGGCTGATTGGTTTGGTTTTTGCTTTGGGGTTTTTTTTGTTTGGTTTTTTTTCCATTTTTCATTTTGGAGGTTTTTTCCTTCTTTTTATCCTAAGTCTTTGGATCTTTTAATTATATTTTTATGTCCTCACTTTTCCACTTGATGATTTTCTTTTATTTTTCTCTATTCATTTTTTTTAATTTCTCTCATTGCGTTTAGTCATCACCAGTATTTTGCATTTTATTTTGTTAGCATATTATTTATTATTTTCAGTAATCACTCAACTTGTACTTAGCTCCTCTCTTTGCCAGTCCATCCTTTTCCTCATCACATTTCTTCTTATTTATCAGCCAAGTTGCCTCTTGCAAAAAGGGGGCAAGTGATTCTGAAGAAAACATAACATTTCTTGAGAAACTTGTAACACACAGCATATTGTCAATTACATGTTTCTAATGCTCATGGATCTCTTTCTACCCTTTTCTGGTGCAAATCCTGTATTTATCGTTTTCTCTACCTGATTTGAACAAGGGCTCATTTCCAATAAAATCTGCCTGGCACCTTCAGTCTAATAAGGGTATTATTTTTCTAAATACTTATATCACTCTTAACATAAACTCAGAAGCCTCCTTCACATATAACTTCAACCTCGTGTTCTGTCATAATCTCACAATTAAACCAAAACAAGATAAATTAGAAGAGAACAACTCAGAACTAATCCCTAAGTCAAATCAATGGTGGCTTAGTGAGAAACCACTGCTGTGGATTTAGAGACATTTGATGTTAAATAACATCATAATTAAATCCTGTCCATTAGATATAATTAAATCTCATTAGTAATGTGGCAATATAAAATATCTTTTAATTCTCCAGTTTGTATGTGTTGCGGTATATTACTCTCTGACCCCATTCTTTTAGACTGTAAAATCTAACGATTATAAAGATTCTTTTAGATTGTAAAACCCTGGCCAGGGTGGAGTTAACTTTCCTCCTAGTAGCCCATATAGTGTACTTCGTATTGGTCATTAGAACAGAGTTCATAACACACCAGTGTTTTGGCTATTGCTGAGCAGTGCTGGCACAGCATCTGTGCTACCTATCCAACCCAGAACACACTCTAATCCAAACCCTCAAAAAGGGTCAGGAGGCTGATGATGGGCAAGAGGTAAGATGGAAGGGACATGGCTAGGACAACTGATATAAACCAACCAAAGGGACAGTTCATGCATTATGATGTCAGACTGAGTAACAAAATCTAAGAAAATAGTGTGTGTGTGGAATACATTAACAACTAAGAATCTTCTTTAATTTACTATCTTCCAAGTCAACTGTTATGACACTTGAGGCCCTGCTTCTCAGGAAGTGGCTAGACATCACCTCTTAATAGAACATATTTGTTTCTGCATGTGACTTTTGCTTTTTTTTTCTGTTTTACTGCCTTATCTCAACCCACAAGTTTTTCATCTAATTTTCTCCCCCTGTCCTGCTGAGGAGGCAGAGTGTGAGAGCAGCTTTTTACGTATTTGAAGATATTTGATACTACATGGGGTTTTGATTTAACAGAGTGATACAGCAGCATACTAAAGTCACACTGTAAGCAAGTTATAACAACTGAAGCACACAGTTGAATCACAATATAGATTTGATTCGCATTTCCAGTCTCTGTATACTTCCTGTCACTTCATTGGGTGAATGAGCCAGCTCAGTCCTCCCAAATCAGGAGCAAAGTCAAGCACAGGAAGAAGAGAGGGGAGGAGGGAATGTGTTTTAAGATTTGATTTTTATAAGTCATTATCCAAATCTGACTTGATTACTAATAAATTAAACTAACTTTCCCACGTTGAGTCTGCTTTGCCCATGACAGTAGTCAGAGAGTGATCTCTCTCTGTCCTTATCTCCACCCACGAACCTTTAGTTACATTTTCTCCCTGAGGAGGGCTATGATAGAGCAGCTTTGGTGAGCACCTGGCATCTAGCCGGGGTCAACCCATCACAGCTGGGGACTATATAACACTGAAAAAAGAATATAAAACTAAAATACCTCCCCTCACAATAATATTAAAAAAAAAATAATAAAAGAGGAGCTTACCATCTATCTTTTGAAATTCTTACTTTTAAACACTGTCAGCATCTAAGTAAAATCAAAGAGTTTGTAATTTTTTTTCTGTTAATTGTGTTTATAAACAGTAATTCCCAGCAGAGATTGAAAATGGTAACAAGTCAGAGGTTTATTCAAGATGATCTTTGATTATTTTGTAGTAGTAGCACAATTTTTCTATAAACTGTGTTTAAATTCTGCCTATGACCATGGCAGAAAATATACTTGGAACTTTTACGTAACTTCTTTTTCCCCTTCTGTCTTAGACAATAAAATACTTTGAGAGGAGAAATTTCACCTGACTCTTTTTTTTAAATGCAGATCCTTTATATATTTATCATCTCAAGTAAAGGAGAGTTCTGAGATGCAGTATTCCTTATGCCTTTAGGATAAATGTATTTCCTCAACAAGGACAGGCTTTCTTGAAATTTCTTGTTGATTAGAGGTTTAAAAAACATCTACAAGAAAAGATTAAAAATACTGGAACAGATCTCGAAAAAACATGATGAGAGGACTCTTCAAACACATGAAAGTTGTTGCAGAGAGGAAGAAGGCAAAATGTTGTCCAGGTCCTATCCTTTCAGATTAGAGCCAAAAGCAAAGGGCTTAAAGTGTAGCAAGATCAACACATTTCTATTGGTAAGTCTAGCAAAGCAACAAGGGACAACAAGATGGGGAAAACTGTGAAGTTCTCTCATGAACAGTCACAATAGGTCATTTTTAAAGCAGGCTAAATAAATATCTATCAGGAATGTTACAGGCACATTAAGCCTTCACTAGGCTAGAAGAAGTAGACTAAGATGGCATCTCAAAAGTTTTTTTAGAACAGTCTTCTATGACTCTATAATAGACAACTTAGTTTCTTCAGGATTGAGGCTCCTGTACACAAATCCTTGTCAGTTTTACAATATCAGCTTAGAGTCAAAATATACTAAAGCACTGTGAGCATGGAATAACTGCTGAACCTGTTTCCTCTCTGAGTAGGGTCTTTGCTGCCTTGATTTAGGAAAAGTTTCCCTGGCAGCTCCCTGCATAGGTCAGATATTACCTAGAGAAGCATTTGTTATGTCAGTGTGGATATGCTGAATGGATACATTTCCTTTTTAACTACACTAATCACCTAAGGATTTATAGACAACAAAGGGAAATAGACACACAGAGTGTATGATTCATCTGACCTACTTTAGATATCTATTTGAGGAAGTGAATTCTGTCCTTAAAGCACCTATTAATCTCCAAAAGAGCAACTAAGATTTTTATCTCAAATGAAAATGCCTTAAATGAGATTCCCATCCACTTTTGCTAACCTTATGATGGTAAGGGTGATATGAGTACTATATAAAGAAGAATAAATGATATAGTTATAGACAGGACATTTCTCTCATGATAGTACTGATGAACAAAGCAACTGTCCTCACAAATGGGTAATTTATTTCAGGTCTATAGTGCAGTTTGAGATAGCCTGACTCACAGCTACAACCTTCTGAAACTTCAGTACATTTTATAGAAACTTTTTCCATTTTACTATTTTTTTTTTATCTTTTATTGTCATACACAGAAACCCACACAGATAAAACATGAATGATTCTCAGGTGGCATCCAGCGACAGTCTACAAATTTTGGGAAGCTGTTTCAGTGTACAACCATCCCAACAAAGAAACTTATGAAATGAAAAAAGTAAAAATGCAAAAACTCAAACATCTTAGAACTAAACAGCATAAACCTCATTGAATTTTGAGGAAGTTTTACCAATTTGTATTTATTAGATTTGTCAGATCTACAACTGCCAAAATTCATGTTCTTCTTCTGTATATTAAATAACATGGAATATGGGATTAAATAATAAGGAATACGGGATTTTATTTTTTTATCTCTTATCAATAAACCAAATAATGTTTTACTTATTAACTTTCAGCATGGACACACTTTTTTTTAGACTATTGGAAAGACAAATACTACATCTTAAATCAACTTCCAAGGCAGAAATTTCTCCAGTTTTGTGTAGTTACAGATGCCACAATTCTGGAGAAATGAAAGACAATTATAATTTTATTTCCTCCCTGCAAGAATAATAAATAAATAAATAAATAAATGCATAGAAACTGCTTTTCTAGAGAAATTAACAATCAGAATTTTACAAAGCTGTTTCAGGCTATGTGGAGACTTTACACTTCATTTACTGAGACCAAACTCCAAATCCAATTGTTTCAAAACAAAATAAATTGAAGAGGAGAACTTCTAGAACTTCATTTTAAAGGGATTTAAAGATTTCTAGATGTGAGGGGGTGATGATGCTTTTTTTGTACACACTATATTATTAAATATTAGCTAAAATCTACCACTCCAGTCTTCTTCTCCTTGAAAATTTATCTCTTCTGGTTCTCCACAATTTAACAGAATGGGATCCCTAATCTCCTGTAAGACTGTAATGATACTTCATCTTGTTCATACAAAATTAATAGAATTACATCAGCAAGTATACTAATAAGAACATTAATGAGAATATGAAAAAACTAGACTATGAACATTAAAAAAAATGAAAATGCTACATCATCAGCAGGGAAAAAATATGAGATCGTTTCTGATGCATTAATTGTACTTAGAATGATGCAGAGGTCATTGGAATCAAAGGAACTTCAGCATATGCGTAAAACTGAATTTCAGAAGAGAGGTTGAAAAAGATAATTAGTTTAAACATAGAATGCTCATTAAATATAACCAAAAAATGACCACAGATCCTACTGCCCATTTCAACGTGTAACATGGAAAAACAAATTGTGATTCCTACTAAGATCCTATGTGAAATGATACCAGTGGCAGTATCCAACAAAATATATGTATCACTGATGTTATAATAAGTAAGAGGTGCTGCGTCTTTCTGTGGGAAATAGGCAGGCTAAGGGCCTGGAAAAAAACAGACCTTTGCAGAGTACTAAGCAACTCATCACAGGGATGTGTTTGCAGCTCTGAAAAATTGCCATCTCCCCAGGCAACAGCTAGCAGCCAATCGGATGCTCCGGTCACAGTTTTGACTTATAAGGAATGTTTTCCTGTTTGTGTTTGGTTCTAAAAAGTCTGTGACCTTTTGAATAAATGTCTCAGTTTTTTACCCCCCTTTTGAGTCCATGCTTCAATACACCACATCTTTCCAACCAAAAGTGGTGTGGTGTCAGGATTGTGTTCAGTATCCACCACTAATTTCCTATGCCAGTCTCATTTCCTCAAACTAAGTGAAATGGAAATTGCCTTGAAGTATATACTAAACACTGTAATTTTCTACAGAGCATTGGTTATGAATATACATAATTCTTTTATCTTTATATAATTTTGTGGTTGCATTTATCTGATAATTAACCTTTTGACATATACCTCATAACTACCAGGTACTCCTTTCCTGTAATTACACCCGTAACCATAATAGTTGCCAGTTCCATATATTGCAAGTACTGAAATTTTTCAGTATGGACCAGATCTGAAGCTGTTGCCACTTCAGCGCTTCTTCAACCAAAATATAGGACGATTACAAGAATGGTTGTTTGACCAGTTGAGGACTGAACAGAAACTGGTAAGGAATTTTATTGTCCAATATTACATTATTTTGCTCTATGCATTTTTCATGAAACTTTAGAGAATTTCTGTGACAGTAACACAAAAATATTACTTATTTGCTTAAAGTAAGTCCACTAAAGCCAAGTTAAACGTTAATGGTGGATCTGAATCTGGTGAGAAGTGCCAAGCGCAAAAGGCTTCATTAGTGCATGAGTACTTCTATAAGTATAGAAACAGCAAAACAATGAACAGGGAAAATATGCACCTGCTATTGAGTAGACATGGGGCCCTGGTGACACAGTGTGAGGAAAAGGCTGTGGTACTGACAGCCTTCTTTGTCCCAGACTTCAGCAGTAAGATTAGTCTTTGGAAAGCCAAGACCACAGAGACAAGGAGGAAAGTCTGGAGCAAGAAAGGCTTAGAGGCTGGTCTAGATCCAGTTTAATTACATGATCTAACCCAGTCGATAAGCCTGACCCTTATTTTGTATCATATATAACACAAATAGTAGAGGCATTTAAAGACAATGTACCAGAAACCTACTTTAATAGTCAGTGATCCTAATACTTGAAATTGTTTCTATGCAGATATCCTCTTGTGATTGACATGATAAAGGTCCTAGGTTTTTAAATTAACAGACCAACTTTCTCACACCAAATATTGCAAGTTGTAATTAATTAACTTGCTACTATCTTTATGTCAAAACATTGAAGCAAAACATGTCTTCACTAAAACTCTCAAGACTTAGAGACAGCATGGATTTTTTAAATAAACTTAACCCTATACTCTACAAAAAGTGGCAATAATATAATCCTTGGCTATTTAGAACACATTTTTAACAGAATTTAATTCTAGAATAAAAATCAACATCTACCCTGTATCTTCAATTTCTGAAGAAATTATTATTTCCACAGTAAACTCCAAAGTTGAATTTCATTTTAAACTTTATTAACTGGCAATTTATTGAAGCAATTGATTACTAACATATAAATATTTTATAAATAATTGTCGCAGATTTCAAAATTTTATCCAAATCCCAGTTTTAAAACACATTTATCCAATATTCCAGGAATATTGATTGTACCATAGTTAAAATCCATCTCAGATTCTCTTTGACTCAGATAAGCTACAGCACTGGAGCCTAAAATATCATTACTTACATAGCTGTTCTACACCTTTCCCTTGTTTAACATTGCCTCAGTTAGTTGTGTCCAAGTCATACTTGCTATGAGGAGAGGAGGGCCATAGCAATGTGGGCATAAGTCACCAGTGCCACTTCATCTGATGGCTCTCAATCAGCCTGTGGTACTTTTTTTCCTATGCAACAGTAGGCTCAGTTAGTAGGTTTTTAATTGAGCAGAAATTGAGCTTCTGGTTGCTGCAGTGAATAATATGTTAAAGGTAATTTGAAGTAACACTTGCTCATTTATCAGAGTTTATTATAATCTTCCAAGTTGTGTGGTGTGGTCAACACACTGGAGGGAAGGGATGCCATCCAGAGGGACCTGGACAGGTTTGAGATGTGGGCCAGTGGAACCTCATGAAGCTCAACAAGGCCAAGTGCAGGGTCCTACACGTGTTGAGGCAATCCTAATCCCAAATACAGGCTGGGCAGAGAATGGATTGAGACCAGCCCTGAGGAGAAACTTGGGCATTTTGTGTATGAGAAGCTTAACAAGCTGACAATGTCCACTTGCAGCCCAGAAAGCCAGCTGTAACCTGGTCTGCATGAAAAGAAGTGTAACCAGCAGGTAGAGGAGGGTAGTTCTCCGCCTCTACTCTGCTCATGCAGTACTCCAGATGGACTACTGCATCCAGCTCTGGGACCCCAAACTTTAAGAAAGATGGGGACCTGAAGAAGCAAGTCCAGAGGAGAGCCATGAAGATGATCAGAGGGCTGGAGCACCTCTCCTGTGAAGACAGGCTGAGAGAGTTGGGGCTGTTCATCCTGGAGAGGAGCTCTTGGGAGCTCTAGGGAGCCCTTATAGCAACCTTTCAGTACCTAAAGGGGCCTAGAAGAGAGCTGAAGAGGGATTTTTTTACAAGGGCTTGCAGAGATAAACAAGAATCAATGGCTTCAAACCGGAAGAAGGTAGATCTAGACTAGAAATAAAGAAGAATTTCTTTACTGTGCGGGTGGTGAGGCACTGGAACAGGTTTCCCAGTGAAGTTGTGGATGCGTTATCCCTGAAAGTGTTCATGACCAGATTGGATGGGGTCCTGATCAACCTGGTCTAGTGGAAAGTGTTGAAACTAGATGATCTCTAATGTCTGGGGGGGTTGGAACTAGCTGATCTGTACAGTCCCTTCCAACCCAGTCCATTCTATGGTTCTTTGAACTGTCTGTACCTATGAAACTCATCACATGACTGTACTTCTTGAAGGACAGTTATCTTTCTAATACACATGAAATTTCAAAAGTTTCAAGACTTATTCTAGCCATACTTCTAGCAATTCTTAATTACTTTTATTTTGAAAATTTTACAAAGAGTAGTAAACCCCTTTAGCTTGTGGACCCGTTATTTTACAATCTTTCTCTCAGTTCCCATTATTTCTCAAAGTGTAGTCATCCCTGCCCTTAGACATGGTGTCCTTGCTATTGCTAAAGTATATCATACTAAAATTAATGAATATGTGATTGATTTTGTCTTCTGCTTACGCATTTCAGTAATTGGTAAACCAATAACTGAGTACATTGCAGTGAGTTTCTTTCAGGTGTCATCTATACTACTGTTTAAAAAATTCCTTGATCTTTGGATATTTCAGCAAATGGTCATGACTCACTTGTCATGCTGTGCCATTTGTAACAATTATCCAAGTACACTTATAATTTTAATTTTGACAACACAAAGCATATTTTCATTAGGATCACTGTAAACAAATATATAGAGAGATCAAAACCAAGCCAATTCATCATTATGTTGACTGTTATCATTACCAACAATCAATCTCCTTCATACTGTCTTTATTTTCTTAGAAGTTTTAAATGTATTCGTCATCTTAGCCTTCTTCCTGAGAATAGTGCAGTGCTGTAATATGGGTTGAATGGTGAGTGGATATAGATGTTCCAGTTTCATTCTTAGAGAAACTGGGAAGAAGAACTTAAAATAATGGAGAAGGGTCTTGATAGTAAGGTTGTGAGAATTTTTTAAAACATAAAAATAAAAAAACAGCTCTGAAAGGCTGAGAAGGAAGAACTTAACTCCTTTTTTATGCATAAGTGTAAAAGAAGTGAGAAAGTAGCCCAGGGTGAGACATTGCTTGGCAAAGAGGAATATTATGTACTGGATCATATATATGGAATAAGTGAACATTTATTTGGATCTCATTCATTGAACTTAGGTAAGGACATAAAAAAAAATCACTAAATATCTGTCTCTGTATGTTATCATTATGAGCAATGGTAAGTACCTTATGGAATGGGTTTTGACACAGATCAGTGTCTAGACATTCTTTGCATAGGTTGTAAACTTTTATTACATAAACAAACTTCATAGGTTCTTACAAAAACTTTTAGTTGTGTAAACTTCTGCAGATTTAGTAAACAATTACTAATTAACCCTTGGATGTAGTTAGAAATGTAAAAATAACACTAAAAAAAACTAAAACAGAAAACCCCCAGCCCAACCCACCCCACCCCTTCTATTGCTTTATTATCTGTGCATATGTGTCCTAGGGATGCTAATTTCTTGTAGTCACACAATCTGCCTTTTGAGATCTTCAGACCATAAATCTTAACAAGAAGCATGAGACATAAATGTAAAAAAAGCTGTTCTTCAGGGCCAGTGAAGCAACCTGTGTTCTGTATGTGTTGCCAGCTACAAAATCAGCATGCTCGAGCCAACAGATATTGAATTAGTGCATGAACAGCTATTGCTTCTACAGGAAAATCTCAACACAGTCACCTGTGTTCTTTCTAGAAACCGTGCACTTTTCCAGAAAATAGAAGGATTTGGAGCAACTCAAGAAAAAAACTAGAGCTGTACAGAGTGTTATACACAGGACATCCATCTTCTCCATAGAGAAGGAAAGTCTGGACTCCCAATGCAGACTTGTTCTCCTGTGTCTCAAACAGAAAAACTAACCCAGAACCTACGTACCTGTCAGTCTCACTTCAGTGCCTGGTACAGTTATGGAGAAGATCATTCTGGGAAGGACTGAAAAACACCTGAAACACAATGCAGTCATCTGTCACAGCCAGCACGGCTTCACAAGAGGAAAGTCCTACCTGTTGAACCTGATTTCCTTCTATGACAAGGTAACCCACCTAGTTGATCAAGGGAAGCCAGCGGATACAATCTTTTTGGATTTCAGTAAAACTTCTGATACTTTCTCTCACAGGATCCTTCTAGACAAAATGTCCAGCACAGAGCTGGATAAACACATCATGTCATGGGTGAGCAATTGGCTCACAGGTTGAGCACAGAGGGTAACAGTGCATTACGTAACATCAGCCTGGTGACCTGTCACTAGTGGGGTTCCACAGGGCTCCATCTTGGGCCCTGTGCTCTTCAACAGCTTTATAAATTACTTGGACAAATGACTGGAAGGGATACCAAGCAAGTTTGCAGATGACACAAAACTGGGAGGAGCTGTTGACTCCCTTGAATGCAGGGAGGCCCTGCAGAGAGCCCTCAACAAATTAGAGGACTGGGAAATCATCAACCATATGAAATTCCACAAGGGAAAGTGCCAGATCCTGCACCTGGAATGGGATAACCCTGGATGTACACACAGACTGGAGAATGAGATGCTGGAAAGTAGTGCCATGGAAAGGGACCTGGAGGTTCTGGTCAATGGCAAGTTGAATATGAGTCAGCAGTGCCCTGGTAGCCAGGAGGGTCAACTCTGTCCTGGGGGGCATCAGGCAAAGCATCACCAGCCGGTCAAGGAAGGGGATTGTCCCACTCTGCTCTGCACTGGGGAGGCCTCACCTTGAATATTGTGCAGTTTTAGGCAACACAACATAAGAAATATATTAAGCTGTTAGAGAGAGTCCACACGAAGACGGTGAAGGGCCCTGAGGGGAAGCCATATGAGGTGTGGCTGATATCACTTGGTCTGTTCAGCCTGGAGAAGAAAAGACTGAGGGGAGACCTCACTGCACTTACAGCTTCCTCATGAGGAGAAGAGGAGGGGCAGGCACTGATCTCTTCTCTGTGGTGACCAGTGACAGGATCCAAGGGAATGCCCTAAAGTTGTGTCGGAGAGGTTTATTTTGGATATTAGAAAACAGTCCTTCACTCAGAGGGTGGTTGGGTACTGGAACAAGGTCCCCATGGAAGTGATCACAGCACCAAGTTTGCCAGAGTTCAAGAAGTGTTTTGACAATACTCTCAGGCAAATGATGTGACTCTTGGGAATGGACCTGTTTAGGGCTAAGAGCTGGACTTCAATGATCCTCGTGGGTCTGTTTCAACTCAGCATAATCTGTGATTCTGTAATTGTCTTTTAGTGCTTATTTTTTAATAAATTTATTAAAGTTTATCAAAGGGATCTAATTTCAGGGGAGGATTTTTGAGAGCCAACTGAATTGAGATCTCTCTAGACTAAATAAAATGCAGTGAGTAAATTTTGGAGTTTGAATGAGCCTGATGATATATCCAGCTCTATAGCAGATTCATTTCCAGCTTTCAAAATGTTTATATTTCCTGGTTCATGGCCTTCACTTGTCTCAGTTTTTGATTACCCAGTTGTGGCATGAGGCTTCCTACACAACTGGGAGATTTGCTGGGAGATAACACAGATGTATCTGGATTTCTGAGAGAATAGACTTTTTTTCACATTTTTTATTGTTTATCACTTATGCTAAAGATTATTTTGGTGCTTCCTTTCCAATATAAATAACAAAAATTGCAACAGCTTTCATGACTCACCAACTATATGAGCTGATGCTTGAATGCCATCAAAAATTCAATCATCTTTTACCTATTTATGACTCACAAAACTTCTTCTCCATTACTATTTGAGACTAAAATATTGGTCAGTCTGCCTGACATGCTTCTGTGAATGTCTATCACTCCAGCTCGTACCTAAAAGACAACCCTTAGTTTTCCTTCACAAAAAACTAACCTCTACTTCCTTTCCTGAATTTTGAGGACAATGCAGCCTCTCACTCAAACCCACAACCTCAAAACCTGTCACTCAAACCCACAACCACAAAACCTGTCACTCAAACCCACAACCTGGATGTGCTTCTTCTCAGTGTGATTTCATTGCTCCCTGGATTCTGTAGGTTACATCTCTATTTTTCTGTAGTGATATCTGCACTCCCTATCCAACCAAAAAGCTAAAAAATTCTGTCCAGATTTTTATCAGCTCCCACCTAAGCAACTCTTTATAGCAAACTCTCATTTGTCTTGACAATTGATTCCTTTTTATACCCATCTAGAATTAATCATCTTCTCAGTCATATTATTTTAGCAATGTCACCTCTTTTTTATACCTGTACTGTTCCTCTCTTTCCCTTGTTACATCAAGCATGAAATATTTATTGTTTCTTTCAAAGTTCTGCTGTTTATCCTCACTTGATCATCATTTCTCATTTAAAAAGTCACATCCTCACACCATTCTGTCAGCCTTCCTTCTCTATAAGTTCAGTTTTCAAACACCACATTGCCAAATATTTGGAAGTGTGTTGGGTTTGCATGACAAGGTTTTGGTGGCAGAGGAGCTACACGGGTAGCTTCTATGAAGAGCTGCTAGAAGATTCCCCTATGTCTGTGTTCTGGTTCCGGCCAGGACATGGTTAATTTTTGCAGTAGCCAGTGTGAGATACTGGATTTGAATCTCACAGAGGATTATATTAATTACTGGGTCAGAGCCAACTCAGGTGTATGTGTGTGGGCAGGGAGGGTTAAGTCGAATCTCACAGAGGTAAAGTAATACTGTATCCCACATAGCAGCCCCTTGGAGACTGCTGGTGCAGCCTGAAGCAGGTGTCAGTCAAAGGTAGCCTGAGAACACTGCTACACACCGCATATCCTAAACCCCCTAACCCAGCCTTAGATTGGCTAGCAAACTGGGAGCACTGCCCCTAACCCTGCCCTGGAACCCCAGAGTGGCCAGTGGATAGGGAGTCCCGCCTGGAATGGGAGGCCACAGGGGGCCAAAGCACATAAAAACAGCATGTGTGGCCTCCATCTTTTGCTTGAGACCTACCTCCACCATGTGGAAGCCGGGCTTGCACAGGACTTCATGGTGGTAGCTAATTTTCTCTTGTTTTCTCTCTTTCTTTACTCCTTTTTCTTCTCTTGATCTCTTTTCTGAATATTTTGAGTAACCTAAAGATGGTGGATTGGATTTTGCTAAGTTGTGTGGGTTAGCATGTGCTAAGTCAAAGCTTTGTGAAATGCTTTATATGTTACGCCTTTAAACTTTTGCCAAGATCTCTTATTTTCTCCCTTATTTTCTAAAATTATTAGTAAAAGTATCTCCTGAGAAAACATGTGCTGCATCTTCTCTTTATGCTACCTCAAGGTATTAAAGAACCAAGGGCTCTTCAAAGTATTCAGTGCACAAATTTTTGCAGCCTTGTATATTTTTAAAGTAAAACTCCTGTTTAAGCTTGTGGCTCTGGAGCTGGGGCCTTATAGAAAGGCCAGGACCTGGAGGTTATTCTATACCACTTCACATCATTGCCGGTGGTGGGGGTAAGGGAGTCTCTTCCAGGGAGAAGGGGTCCCTTCCAGATTGGCACAGTGTGGTGGAGAGAGTATCAGGTATTGTGTTTTTATCAGGGAAACTCTGTGAATTGTTGGTTTCTTGCACACTCTGACAATAGTATTGTTGCTGTTACCATTCATTTTCTTATCTCATTTGTGTTTCCAGTAAATTGTTCCTATCTCAACCCATCATCTTTGCCTTTTTTTTCCTTCATTTCTCCTCTCCAGCCTGCTGCAACAGGAGGGGAAGAGGAAGGGGGAGTGAGAGAGTGGCTCGTGGTTTGGAGAATCTCAGTGGGAGCACTAAATTGGGGAGTGCCATTCCTAAACCATGACAGTCCAATAGAGTCAATGCCAGATGGCTCCAGGATGGACCTGCCACTGGCCAAGGCCATGCTCATCAGTGACAGTGGCAGCACCTCTAGGATAACAAAATTAAATGTGGGGGTGGAAAAACCTGTGCAACAGAAACTGCAGTTGGAGGGAGGAGCGAGAATATGTGAGAGAAACAGTCCTGCAGACACCCAAGTCAGTACGGAAGGAGGGACAGGAGGTGTTCCAGGCACCAGAGCAGAGATATCCCTGCAACCCATAAGGAAGACCATGGTGAAGCAGACTGTTCCCCTACAGCCCATGGAGGTCCATGGGGAAGCAGAGATCCATCTGCAGCCCATGCTGGAGCAGGCAGTGACTCTGCAGGAAGCCTGCACTGGAGCAGGGTCCTGGCAGGACCTGCAAACCCATGGACAGGAGCCCACACTGGAACAGGTTTGTGACCCTGTGATGGGCACGTGCTGAAGCAGCCTGTTCCTGAGGGACTGCACCCCAGTGGAGGGACTATGCTGGAGCAGTTTGTGAAGAAATGCAGCCTGTGGCAAGGACTCATGTTGGAGAAACTCATGGAGGACTGTATCCTACAGGAGGGATCCTACACTCAAGCAATGTCAGAGTGTGAGGAGTCCTCCCCTGAGGAGGAAGGAATGACAGAGACATGTCATGAATTGACCCCATTCCCTACTTCTCTGCACTGCAAGGACGGTAGAAAATTACGAGTGAAGTTAAGCCAAGGAAGAAGGGAGCATTTTTTTTAAGATTTGGTTTTACTTCTCATTACCCTACTCTGATGTAACTGGTAAAAAATTAAACTCATTTCCCCAAGCTGAGTCTGTTTTGCCTGTGACAGTGATTGATGAATGATCTCTCCCCGTCTTTATCTTGACCCATGAACCTTTCATTATATTTTTTTCTTCCCTGTCCAGTCGAGGAGTGGAGTGATAGAATGGCTTTGGTGGGCACTTAGCATTCAGCCAGGGTCAACACACCACAGAGAAGAACTTCATATAAATGTTTTCAAGATTATTTCATTAAGTTCCCATGATGTTCTTCATCTTTGTGACCCCTATTTAGATACCTTCTTATGACTAAATTATACCCTTTTATTGTACTTCTCTCATTGTTTGTATTCTTATGTATTTTATGTTTGAATTACAGTGTCTATGAATTGGGAAATGGATGGTTAGCCCATGCATGTTTCCAAAATACCTATCACATCAGAGTCCTAACAGTCCCAGGCAAGATCTGAACTATCACCTAACTCTTAACATATATCCAAAGGAAAACAAAAGTAAAAACACAAAGCTCTGCCTCATCCCTGTTTAGGGCCTAGGAGACCACAGACACTATAATTTTCTCTAGAAATCTTGTGGAAATCTCAGAAACTTTACTGCTACATGTAGGCAGATCTGGTATCCTGGCTGAATAAAGGATTTAAATGGATACTTTATAGTTAAAGTCACATGAGCCCCACAAAATAGCACATCTGTGCTTGAGAAATGGGCAGTATTCCAGACTGGAAGGGGAAGTTTGTATTATTTTCTCTAAATTGTAATCTAGACACTTCTTTGCTTGGAGGGGCTCAAACTTCATAAAAGTATTAAACTGTTCAGTAATTAGACTGAGATTAATAGTAGCCTTCACACATGTTAAAGAGAGGAATGTCAGCTGTCAAAAATATTAGTCCCCAGAAGGACAGCTCAATGCTCTTGTTCGAGTCTCAAATGCTCTTGTTCGAGTCTCTCCAGTCTTACATGACCACTAGTAAAACTGAAATAAGAGCCTTACCTCAACCATAAGAAAACATGCAAAGTACATGTGAAGGGCTATGTGCTCTGACATCTTTTTAATCCAGAATCCTAACTGCCTTAAGTATTTTAAAGGACTAGGTTTATTTTCATACAGACCAATGAGCTACTTTCCTGGGCCTTTCTTGATTTCTGATGTCACCCACTTCTCTTGCCCAACTGTAATCCCTGTGTTCTGGCTACTCTAAAAGTAATTCCTGTGTGGCGGCTTCTAAGATAAGGACCTATGCCTTAATTTATGTATCCTCTGAATAAATTCATCCCCAATTATCTTGACTATTCTTATGTGGGCTCTTTGACTTTGTGTATGCTATTAAAGCATACTTATACTCCAATAAGCAATCTGTAAAAAATGTATAATTGGATTCTCTGTGTGTTGTCTCTCGTTAACTCTGTCTTAAGTGTACTCTGTTGACAAGTTTTTAAAAAAACCAAAAACCTATTCTGACAGTCAACCTTGCAAATTTGTCCTTAGATCTGCAAGTCAAATTCTGACACTATTTAAATTCTACAAGTGGAGCTTTGTTAATAATGTCTTGATTATTTGTGAGCACAAAAAAAACCCCAAAGAAACACAACCACCACCCTAGTTCATATTTTCACAGCTTTATAGGCACTGGAGTATGGTGCTGAGAAGAATAAAATAGTAGATATACAATCAGTACAAAGAACACATCTCTGCATAAATAAGTGTAAAACATACTAACTACATGAAGGAATGCAATATTTAAATGTAAGAGAGCTGACATTTGAAACATACTGTTTCAGAGAGAAAATTTAGATATTTGTTCATGTTCACTCTGAAATTAACAATTTTCATGTGACTGCTTTGTAACACTACCTTGCCTAAGTAATAAACTACCCTATGATGTTACAGAAAATTCTATTTTTTTCAGTATTTTTGAAAGAAAATGTGTGCGTGAGCAAGGGATTAATAGTAAAAAATTTACTTTAATCTTATATATTACATAAATTATGTATAACATGTCACAAAAGAAGGAGACAAAAAGAGAAAGACAGAATTTTAAATCCAGTTCTGAACTTCTTTCTGTATTTTAAAATGCCAGCTGCTGCTGGCAAATTCTAAACAATCATCTATCCTTCTCCAGTCCTCGGTACAGCTGGGTCTGAACCAACCCCAAGCTCGATACAAAGCTGCACAAGGGCTGTGCTGCCTTAGCTGTTTCCTGCAGGGATTGCTCTGGCTGCTAAGGAATGGATGGAATTCTGCATATGCTACTCCATCTTCCTTTCCATGTTTGATCCTGGCATGACCCTGACATGCCTCACACCAAGGAATGGGGTAACAGATTGGCTGTAAGGGCATTTGTCCAACAGAATTTTGTATTGCTTAACAAGAATCCCCCTGAGCTCTTTCTACTCTGTTTTCTTTCAAATCCGTGCTACATTGTTAAGCAATGCTATTTTTAATGAACATTTCAATATATTTAAAAAAAGATTTTAAACTACGATATATATGAGTTCAGTATGTTTCCTGCTACGCTGTATCTACAAGTAGACAAATGAGCTAATGCCCAACATATCTGTTCTTAATGTCCCTGAGATACTTAGAAATAGATTTTAATGTTATAATTGTATTTAGCCATATAGTTTCCACTGTTCTTTTGTTGAGATTTATAATACTGTATCAACTATGAATTAATACTTTAGTCTCTCCTGTATTTGTTACCGTTCTGTCCACAGGGATCAGCTGTCAGATGAAATTCTCATTAAATCTTTTAGTTGTATTAAATTCTAATGGAAGCACTGATAAAGTGCTTTGGGGGGAGTCTTACTTTTTCTCCATTAGCATTTGAGATTATTCAGAAGTATAGAGTTTTGGGGTTTGCCTTTTTTTTTATTACTGTGTTATCTGTTGCACTGTCTGTTTATGAAATGCCCTTTTACAAACTTTCACACCATGACTAAACTTTTCTGGGAATTTTAATTTTTTTTTTCTAGTGGAGATGAATTGTAATTATTTTCAATATCACCTTTAATTTGTCCCCATGTTTAACTGTTAACCCTGTGAGATATAAAATATTTTTTTTTTCCTCATACTATCAGGAAAATAGAGTTTAAAATATAGTCATTTACTATTTAATTATTTAAACCCTATATTTACATAGTACCTGCTTTGATTTCATGGACTTTACTAATCCTAAAATGAAACTAGTTTGGCAGTGCTTATCAATGGCAGAAACCATAATTTCTCATAAAACCCTTTTCTCCTTCTCTCCCGAAATAAACCAAAGTAAAACAAAACCTCTCTTTGGATAAAAACAGGCTGCACTGAAGTAACTCCAAAAGCTGATGTTAGTTTCAGTGGAGTCAGAATTTTATCTTTGTTTCTTGCCATCCTGTTTTATCTTATTATTCCAAAAGAGCCTAATCCACAGTCAGCAGAAATCAATGTAAAGATTCCTGCTGATATAATTTGGCTCACAAAGTTCAATATTGTTTTGTGGATGCCGTTTAATATTTACCTCAGCTGTTATCCAAGGAAATGTATGGAGGAGACAATCTATCTTCATATATGTGCACTGAAGTTTACATTCTAAATGTTAGGTTAAGGGATTATTTGAGTTTAAAATATGAATTTACTGTAAGTGAAATGTAATGACATGCATAAGAATCTGGTGGCTGCTAACAGAATACCCTGTCTTGATTTTTAGGGGAAGAAGAAAATTAGATTGTACTCAAATAAAAAGACAATTTTGATTTCTTAAGCAGAAGGAATATAAGTACCCACACTGGATTTGGACAAACAATTGAAAATTAACACTCTGCCTCTTATAAAAGTATCATGGGGCTTTTTACAACCAAAAGTTGTCACTGGCTGGCTTTTATGTGTTCTCTGAAAACAAAGGCAGGCTGGCTCTGATAGCACATTAATTTTGCATAGCACAGCTCTTAACATTTGATGTTTATTTAAAAATATTTTCAGCTGCAATTTTCAGAGAACTGGGATTAAGAAATGATTGTATCTCTTGCCGAGGGTTATTTGTGCTCCCAGGTACACCACCGAAATTAAATCTACATGAGTATTAGACCTACCTTTTAGCTAGTATTACAAGATCAGATACTAACTACTCCAACTCAGTTACTAATACTCCAACTGATATGCATTTGTGGTACTTCAGTTCTTTTCTAGGTACATTTTTTAAAAATAATCAACAGACATAGTAATTTAATTTCTAAGTCATTCATTCCCCTTGATCTTAAATACAAATATCTCTTCTTCTCTCTAGAAAAATAGTATTTTCTTACATAGATTTGCAGAAAAATCCCACCTCTTTCTGTTCTCAAGCCCCTGGGAGCTTTGCACCCACAAGGACTCCCTATGGAAGGATAATATAAATATTCAAGCATACTGAAGTTGTGAAACACTCCTCCATAACAGGAACCTCTTACACTTTTATTTTTTCAAAAATTTCTAAATATGGTCAGTGCCGTGCTGCTAGCAAGAAATAGAAATTAATGTGACGGGAGCTCCACAATCTTTTCAAAATACAAACTTCTAGGATGAATTCTAAGAAGTTTTTTCATTAATGGAGTCTGATGGTTATGCATTCTTAATGCAGCAGAGACGTTGCATAGTTAAACAATAAATAGAGCGGGTGACATTTCAGCTGTACAACTGACACAAGCAAGTTGCTCACTCATATCCATTATGCTATGTGGGATTTTCAGTGCCATGTTCCAAGACGCAGATTGTGATGGTATTACATAATGGTGACAGAAAGTAAAGTATGTTTCAATCACTAAATTGTGCAGGCCGTTTATGAGCTGGTAACACTGAAACTCTGGGTAGGAGTCCAAAAAAGAAGCCTGACAAGCACAGATGCCCACACGAAAATTCCTCACTAAGCACATCTGAGAGTTGGAATTGCACAGTACATTTTCCTTTGCACAGAGTCACTTCTCTGAGTACTTCAGTGCTGCCTCAGCAATTGTGTTTCAATGCAAACTTTCTCCATCTCCTTTTGTTTCTTTGTTAATTTGGTGTCTTTTCTTTCCTCTTGGTTTCCTAGAGGGAATGATCTGTCTTGCAATACTTCTAAGGGAACGGCTAAAAATGTTATAACAGAAGTCCATAGCTGTTTTATCTTCAGACCCAAAAGGGTGAAGTAGGCTCATTCTGCTTGATTTTTATTTGAGCCTTACTGAAGTGTTCATGGGCAGGAGAAGGAAGTTGATTGAGTGACCTAAGCAATGTTGATTAATTGAGTTAGTAACCTGTGGCTGAGTTCCTTTAAGTTTCTGAAAGTGCCTACTGTCTACAATAAGATTCTTCCATTTGCATTAATATCCACAAAATGGATACTGTCCATAAAAGTTATGTATGGGTGTACAAAAATTGAATAAAGGAATGCACTTTCCTTATGACCTCTCCGTCTAGTGATTACAATTGAGCAAGACACTGAAAAATATTTAATAGGTAAAAACACACAACGGCTACTGAATGCAAAAGGATGTGCATGCTTAAAGAATGAACAAGACCAAATGGCAAGATCAAAGCCTGATGTACTATCCCATTGTAAGACCCTGGCTCCAAAGCCATGTACTCACTGAGGCATTTTTCTTTAAAAATATACAAGACTCCAAAAATTTGCCCACGAATGTTTTGAGGGTCTTCAGTTCTTAATACCTTAAGATAGCCTAAAGAGAAAAATCTACACACTTTTCTTAGGAGACACTTTTAATTTAGGGAGAAAATAAGGAATCTTGGCAAAGTTTAAAAGGAGTAACATACAACCGAGGTAGAGAATTCCACAAAGCACTGACCCAGCACATGCCAACCCACACAGCTTAGCAGAATCCAATCCACTGGTTTTAAATTTCCCAAAATCTTAATAAAAGAGTAAAGAGATTAAGAGAAGAAAAACAGTAGAGATGAAGAGAGAGTAGGAAGAGAGGAGATTATTAAATAGCTACCACCAAATAGTCCTATGGAATTCCAGTTTCACACGGTGATGGTAAATCCCAAAACAAAACAGAGACCATGTGCTACTGTATTTACGTGCTTAAAAGAGGCCACACTTCCCAGGTAGGACATCCAGCACTGACCACTCAGTGCCTCCAGATGGGAGTGAGGGATGGTGTAGCCAAGCAGAGGCTGAGTTGAGGGTCCCAGCGGTGTGATGTGGGTGGGTTCCCAGGCTGCCTTTTGATTGACAGCTGCTCCAGGGCTGCCATGTGGACTCTGTGAGGCTGCAGCCCTGCTGTGTGAGTTCTGAGGCTGCTCGTCTCCCCCGCACACACTTGAGCTGGTTCTGACCCAATAATAAAATAACCCAGTGCCTCACACCCATCCTTTTCCTTTGTATTCTTATAAGCAGGTTTTAACATTTAACTGACCAAGAATACTTTTGATGCTAAATATTCCAGTGTAATATTAAACATCTTTTATTTTCTAAAGAGCTGAAACTCTTCACTTTCAGGTTGTTTTTTTTTTCAGTTTGAACTAGCACTATAGGGCATGGAGGGAATCAAAAGTGTCCCCCTGGAAACAAAAAGTTCCAATTTGGAATAAATTTGAATTGGAGAGCAATATCTGAATTGTTAATCTCACCTTCTTCAAACCAACTCCTTGTGGACTATAAGCAGATGTTTTTTCTTCACCCAAATCTTACTAGTAAGGTAGGTGGGTATTCATAGAGATTTAAGTATTCATTTCTCTCTGAATTTGACTGATATTTTCCATTGTCTTTACTTCTTCATTACTTGATATTGAAATATTGAAATATTAAATATTACAGCTCTGTTTCAGATTTTTTAGAATATTTCATATTCCATTTGAAAATAATACCTTGTTTACTGGATAGGCATAAAGCAATTTAGAAAGTTCTGTTGTGATTTACAAATTTTTCTATTTATTAAAGCCCTTACCTTTTAGTTAGCAGCTATTTTATATATTCATAATAACTGTATATAGCAGTTATTTCCTTTATCTTTTTTTGGGGTGGGACAATAGTCCCAATTGACCATTGATTATGGAGAAAAAGTGCATTACAGAGCTGCTAGGATGAGAAGGAAAAACATGCGTTTCACAGACTTCAGATTAATTAAGGAAAGCAGAGTGTAATCACCTACTTCAAATTCATCCAGGAGAACGTTATGAGAAATACCATACAATTTTTAATGAGCAGTTTTGTTCAAGACTTGTTTTTTTTTATTTATTTTATCTGAAAGAAGGTATCTTTAGCAATAGGGTTTCATCTAACACTAGGAAAAAATGTCACCTTCTGGATCATCATAATTATCATCATTATCATCATCATCATCATCATGGCTAGGCTTCACAAACGAAGATTTGAGAAGGACTTTACCCACGCTTGCTGCAAACACGCTGATGGCTAAAAAGGCCAATGCAAGATAGACAAGTCTAGTTAAAAAAGGCACAGTGGAAAGTCTCCTTAGGCAGTATTGGCAAGACACTGTTCTTTCTGTGTTGTCTTTTCTCCTCAGGAATGATTCTGCGTGTGTTTTCAAAAGAAGCAGCAGTGTTATAGATAGTGCATCTCCAGGTCTCCCGACTGGAGGCCAGAGTAGACCAGTTATGGTGATCAATATGGCCAAGGCTGAGATGTTGTTTCAGGGAGTCCTTGTATCTTTTCTTTGGGGCTCCTCTCTTGCGGCAGCCGGTGGCAAGTTCACCATAGAGCAAGATCTTAGGGAGGCGGTGGTCCTTCATCCTTGAGACGTGCCCTGCCCAACACAACTGTGTTCTCAGCAACATGGCCTCAATACTTGTGACAGCTGCTTGTTCTAGAACAGATGTAATGGTTACATAATCTGACCAGTGGATGTTTAGGATTGTACGGAGGCAACACTGTTGGAAGCATTCTCAGAGTTGCAAGTGGTGGTGGTAGATGACCCATGATTCGGAACCATATAAAAGAGTAGACAGCACAATGGCTCTGAAAACACTGATCTTTGTACTTTTCTTCAGGCGTTTATTACACCAAACTCTTTTATGGAGTTTTCCAAAAGCTCTATATGCCTTTGCTAACCTGTTGTCTATCTCTCCGTCAATCTTACCATCCAAGGAGATGATGCCTCCCAGATAATTAAACTGCTGGACTAACTTGAGCTCTGATTCACCAATGATGATATGGGGATGATGGAAGACTTCCTGAGGTGGAGGTTGGCAGAAAACTTCTGTCTTCTTCAAACTGACTTCCAGCCCAAAAAACTCAGCAGCATCTGCAAAGCAGGATGTTAAACGCTGCAGAGCTGCTTCTGTGTAGGCAACAAGGGTGGCATCGTCAGCATAAAGCAGCTCCCAGACAAGATGATTTAAGGTCTTAGTGTGGGCCTTCAGTCGCCTTAGGTTGAATAGGCTTCCATCGGTATGATATCGGATGTAGATACCGTTTTCTTCATCGAGGTCTGCCGTGGCTCTTTGGAGCATCATGCTGAAAAAGATTGTGAGTAGAGTTGGTGCAAGAACACAGCCTTGTTTTACACCATTGTTTGTTAGAAAGGGCTCAGAAAGTGCATCACCATATCTGACTTGGCCATGCTGATCCTCATGAAGTAAAATAATCATTTTGAGGAACCTGCTGGGACATCCTAATTGTTCCAAAATCTGCCATAGACCTTTTCTGCTCACAGTATCAAAAGCTTTGGTGAAATCAACAAAGGTTACATAGAGACCTTTGTTCTGTTCCCTACATTTCTCTTGTAGTTGTCTGAGAACAAATACCATGTCTGTGGTACTCCTGTTGGCTCTGAAACCACATTGGCTTTCAGGTAGAATTCCTTCTGCTATAGCGGGTATTAGTCTGTTCAAAAGTATTCTTGCGAGGATTTTGCCAGCAATGGAGAGCAGAGTAATACCTTGGTAATTTGAACAGTCTGATTTATCTCCCTTCTTCTTGCACAAAGTGATGATGACTGCATCACGAAGATCTGGTGGTAGTTCACCTAGTTTCCAACAATGCACCACTCACTAATAGTATCTCCTTAAATACTTTAGAGATCCACAGAGGTCTTCCTTCGATCTGTATACAAACCAGGCTGACCTCATTTAGTTTAGGGGTTCTTGTGTGATAACAATTTAAACCTGTTTTTCTGCAGCACTACGGATGATTACAATTCTCCCAGCCACCACTCTGAACCGGAGCAGCACTCTAGAAATACCCCCATTTGAGAACAATCTGTAGTTTGATTAGCATGGTAGTTCAGGGGCAAAGGGGTGCCAGGAGTCTTTTAACAACCCTCTGCACTAACACAGGTAGCAGAGCAGAAGAGGGAGTAGATTTGTCGTTGGTGTTTAGGCTTTCCTCCCTCGCACTGAAGGGAGAAGATGAGAGGGCTACAGTGTTACAGGGAATTAATGAAGTTTTGACTCTACACCCTAAATATTGGCAAGACATGCGGCCTGCAAAGGAGAATACTCTGTACCATCTGTAAGTCTACTCGAATCTTTTCAGTCTGTTTCTCTCTTTCTATCTACCTGCTCAATGGACAGTATGTCTAATTGAACATTTTATACTTAAGCCAGAAGTTCAGCTGTCTGCTTGAAGCTCTAAGTGCAAGTAGGTAAACTCAAACAGATATACAAAATATTTTTTGTACAACTGGTCCACAATTTTCATTTGAAATGTTATTTCAATAACAACTGCCCTTTTATAGAAACAAATTTGATTATTATTATGCCGTTTTGATAACATTTTCAATTGAAAGATCTTACAATGTCTAACAAAGCCAGTATTACTCAAAGAGTTTGTCGTAGTTAGGACAGCTGAGATCAGTTCATCATGGTATGGGTGTAACACAAAACTGTGTATTCTATAGCCTTCCATGCCATTTCCCAGAAATTGTTAGCAGTAGAGGCCTGTAGATGTTCCTGTCCTCATACCCTTTTATGGAATTCCCCGCTCTGAGGGGAGGGCTGAGCATTCCTGCCTGAACTGGAGAATATATAAACTTGGAGTTTTGGAACCTTTTTACCACTCGTGGGATCCAGAGGAAGACTGCAGCTCACTACTCTCAACCGGACTGCAGCTCACAGCTCTCCCAGACTGCAACAGCTCTCCCACCAGCAGGTTTTTCCCCTCTCCCTTTACTTTGGACTCGGGGGGGGGGGCCCAAGGAACACCATTTTGTTCATGTCCCAGGGTGCTGGGTTATACATTTGGGGTTTGTGGATTAAGACCAGTTGTTTGTTTGTATAATTGTACTTATTGTATTATTTTATTAAATTGTTATTCTGATTTATAATCTCTCTTTTGAGTTGAGTTCATTTCTCCTGCTGGTTAACTTTTAAACCAGCACAGAGTTATAGAAATGCTTTAATTTGCTCTTTCTCTAAAGGCAAAAATGTCAATCATCCTCTGAATTGTGTAAATAATTTTTTTTGTTATAATACTTTCAAGAAACATTTGAAGACATTATTAAATGCTGTTTTGAGTACTGCCCTACATAAAAGTCAAAGGCTGAGAAGTAGAATTTCTTTTCTGCCCTCCTATTCCTTTTTACCTGTTCTTTTGTTTTTATCTAGGTCTCGTTTTTTTCTACTCTTCTTATGAATCTTAGTCTTTGTAAACTATCAACTGGATTTCTCTGGCAATAGCACTATTTTACTTAAAGTCTATTAATTGATCTGACAAATCCCAATTTGTATTGGTAAGTTTAGGCATATAAGAATATCTTCTGCAGTTGATACTATTTTTTGTGACAACAAATTAATATAGGTATTCATTATAAAATGAATCTTCCTTTTGAACAGTTATAAACAAATTAGCAACAGGCTTGCATTCTGTAGTAATACTGTTTTTCTGTCAAACTCTTTTGTTGTCCTTTCAGTCCACAAAACTTTAGTGCCATTTCCCAGGAGAAAGCCTTCAGCAAAGTAGAGACACTTCAGAGCACAGCTAGGTACAGAATACAAGAATTATAAAACTGTCATAAATGTCAGAATTTATTGCAATCAGCAGCACAGTAGCTGTGCCTGGAAAACAGGCATTTATTCTGGGGAGTTCTTTATGGTCTGGTAAATTGCATTACATTTAAACAAGGTTGTAATGACAATTTATACAAAATAACATTTTAATAATCCAGGACACTGCCAGTTTCATGGGATTTTTTTTCACCCCCACATTACCTTTCCATCCTTTACTTTGTTCTCAGACTTTAATTTTACCACACATAGCCAGCACACCTTCTTTTTTTTCTGTTACACATACATACTTCCCTGCACATTTCTCTGTAACAACAGCACTCTGAATTTAATCTCCCAGGTGCTAGTTTTGCACCTGTGTGACTTCACTGACCACAGAGGAGTATCCAGAAGTTTAGATGACTGTATAGAAGATAAGAGTGAAACTCAGTAACATTACAATTATTTAGCTGGTGTTTTCAGTTATATGAGTCCTGGGTTACACAAAATTCTGGTATTCACCTTTTCTTTTGGCATCCAAATATGCCTTTTTGGTTTTTTGGTGTTTTGCCTTCTTTAAAGAGACTGAACTGCTAGAGATTAATGCCTCAGACATTCGACCACCTGCAGTGACTGCTCCAAGACTGGACTACTGGTGCTGATGGCTCAGACAGCAGCGTGCTTTGCTAACAATATGCAGAGTGGCCACCCAGATACTGAAAGTGTGCACACCTACCACCTCAGGCTACAAGGTAGGTGTTGAACAAGATAAGGAGAGAAGAAAATTCTGTGAGGTAGGATAGCTTTTTGTCCTTACACAGATGACTCAGCTGTGATGACTCTCCTCCAGCCCAATGCACACATAGCCTGAAGATATTCATCTCTGCTGATGGGCCATAATGGATCCACCTGACATAACAGACAGCTGTAATATCTTAGAAGGTGTCAAAGACTCCTGAAATGTCCCGTGATTCAGTATTACATCATCCACTGCAGAAGTCCCTGCCCCAGGGTAGGTAGTGGGGCATTCCCACCTATAAAGCCACATAAAAGACCACACTTGAACTTCACTCAACACTTGGTTTTCTTCCCTCGCTGCATGGGAATTTCCTTGGCACCCAGGCCCTCTATCACCACCTCAATGGATCTAAACTGTGATTCCATCACTTCGATAGGACGACAACCATCACTTCAACCAACAAACATCGAAATTGCAACAACAAAATATTGTTGCTGGATCCAGTGGGTGTCTTGTCCAGTCACCTGCAGGATCCACAGCCCCGCTCCGACTGCCTGTACCAGCACTGCAGCCTCATTCCAGCACCAGCAAGCATCTGCCAGTGTTGAATCCCAGCTATCTGCCATTTCCTGCCAGAACTGACTCCCCAACCATTCCTACCAGATTTCCTGGGCATAGGGGAGACAAAACACATGGAAGGTTGGCCAACTTGTCTCTACCCTGTGGACACTGTGTGTTTTTTCAGGTGTGGGAGGCTGGCTGCCATCTCAATTTGGTCCAGTGGGCAGGACTTGGGAAGTTTCTCCTCATAGGTTGGTTTAACCCACTTTTATCAGTATTATTATTAGCATTCTTCATGGTAAAGAGTTACTTTTTCACTTATATCCAGGTGTATTTGGTTTCTCTATATATATTTGAGGAACCAGGGGTATTGAATCCGAGTGAGGAGACTTCTGTCTGAGGTCTGCGCCCCTCCAAATTGTCTCAAACTGAGACAGTATGAAAGCTAGAGATCCTAAAAAAAGCAACCCTCTCTACATACAGTAAGGAAGGAAAGTCAAACAACAGAAGAAAATCAATGTGTTAAAAAAAAGAAAAGATGATTTCTGAAAGTGAATAATTAAACAGAGGCTAGAACAATATAAAGGAATTCTATATTTCTCTATAGAGAAATAAAAGAACACACAGAAGGCAAAACTGTTACAAATAAATATTTAATATTTAACCATTAATCAGCATGTAGTCTAATATACATTACATATGCAGCTACAGTTAACCATGTTAACAGAATAATTGCCATTCTGTGGCAGACTCTATTGTTCATCTGTCTCCCTGCTTTCCTCTTTTCTTCTGTCTCCCCTACCCATCCTTGCTTCAGTTCATTCTCTGTTACGTGCCTTAAACTTGCATCCATCTTTTCTGTTGCTTTTGACACTTTCTGTAGTCAAATAATGGTGAGCACAGGTAATATATTATTTATTTATTGAGCATTGTGCACACTGGGAGGCAAATTAGTATTCTGTCCCTATCACTCACTGCTAGACACTGCACGCATTTGGAACACATTACCACATTAGACCAGTTGTGAGGCTTTAAATTAGATTTGTGACTTGAAAGTTTGAATAAGAAAACTAATAGAACACAAAATGAAGCAGAGGGAAAACGAGATTAATTATCTGCAACATTTGGACTGAACTGTTGCTGATGCACTGTGTTGTAGAAGGCTATTTTTGTACTACAAACATGCTTTAATGTTGCCTGTATTAAACTACTTGCATGGTTGTGAAAACACATTTATTTACAGTTTTTAATATTCCAGACTTATTTCTAAAATTAAAAATAGGTATTTTAAAAGTGCTGCATAATTGTCCCCTCTGTTGTTTTGCTTTACTATTCTGAGACAGGATGAATTGTAAGTACCATGGGAACTGTAGAAAATAATAGTGAAAATAAAAATTTGAATCCTAATGCTGAATTAGAGGAATATTAGATAAGAATTTTCAATGTAAAGTTGTTAATTTTGTCATGTTAAAATACAAGACAAAATTATGTATTCAGTGAATGTATCAACGCAGTTTTTGAATAGGGAAGTATACACACAATGCAAAAATAGATAATTTTTTCACCCTTTCCATTTTCCTTCTCATATTCAGTATGAAAAAATAGTAAAGACTAACACAGGCAGTAGCCAAATTGCACGTTTACAAGTTGATTTATCACCACTGCATCAGAGACTGAGTTCTCGTTTCATTTCTAAACTTATTTTGTAGTGATTTAGACAATTCAGGTAGACTGAGACAATTCACCTACAAATAATATTGAGTTCAGGGACCCTATATTTTTACGTCACTAGTTTTTCTTTTACTTGTTCCTCTTTCTTTTCTTTTTCCTTACTTCTTTTTTTATTAAGTGAGACTGCTGATGTTTAATAAAGGCAATTTATGGTGGAACAACAAAAAATGTTGAAGCAAACCATTGCCTACCCAAATGAATTTCACCAGTTTTGCAGTATATTATCCCCTCTTCAATATTTGTACATGTTTTTCTTTATATAAACAGCCTTCATCTACTGTAAACACTTATTTTTTACTATTTCCGTATAATTTATTTCTTCCAGTTTATTGGCTTAGAAAAATATTTTCTATAGTGCTTGGACTTTTAGGAAACATGGTTAAATGAATGTTTAATTCCTGTGCTTATACAAAACGAATACCTATTAAGTAGTACTGTATAACCCTGATGCATTTTTAAAATTCAGCATCTGAAAATTGGAAGAAAAGCTATGGATGAATCAAAATGAGAGAAAATCTCTTTCTTTGGATATTCATATATGCACAGTTACACTGACTACACCCACACATGTATATATATGATTGAAATGTGTTTAAGATGCTTTGTCAGGTGTTCCAAGCACATATTTTTTCTTCAAAAAATATTTGTTTTACTAAAAATATCTGAATGATAAAGAAAGTTTGTTGCCTTTCTGTGTTGCTGTGTTTTTAAAGAACAAAGATACATTAATTAAAAAAGAGGAAGTAAAGTGCAAACTGTAATGGCTAAGGAATTGAGGCAGTTAAGGGTAGCTAAAAGAAATATGTATGAAATATGTATATGTGCATTTCTGTTCTGATGTATATAAATCAGAACCGCAACTAGCAACTTTTATTGATACTAACAGAGATGGCAAAATTAGGTATCTTGATGCAGAAAAAGCAGAACTATTTAGTCTATGTTTATGTTTGGCATCATAGGGAAACAATACCTATAACAACAAAAAACCCTCAGAACAAGAGAGAAGAATAGATATCAGATTTTATATTGTTAATTAGGTTTATTACAATTACAATGTATTAAAAAATGTAATGAAGTTAAGCATTTATTAAAACACAGAGCTAGGACACTCGAATGTAAGAACACCCAAGGAATTATCCAGAAATGTCTGCGGATGTTTTCAAACAGAAATAGTGGAAAACTCAGAGAGTATTTGAAAATAGCTGAAATGCTGTACTAGTGTTCTGAAAGGTTACAAGAGAGGAAATTGAAGGACAGCTAGGTTGATATCAATCTCTGACAGTTATCAAAAAGCTGGCCTGAATGTAATCAGCAAATAATTAAGAGCTGGTAACATTCAAAATTAGTGTCAGCCAATGCAGTTTAATGAAACATAAGCCTTCTTACACAAACTGTTTACTGTTCTTTACAAGATTACACTGTTGGTTTATAAAGGTCAATTTGCTGAATAAAATATTCAGACTTCTGTAAGGTAGTCTGATTCACATCACATGACTTTCTGGTTTAAAAAAAAGATGTCTTATAAAAGGAAGATATGCATATTTAATGTACTAATAATTGTCTCTGCTACTAAGTCCCAATAAGAAACTGCAGATGAGAAATTATGAGTCACTACAGATGGATTTTCTTGTGATGCCGTGAATATATTGCAGCCTAAGGTTATTCACTGTCTATATCGGTAGTTTTGAAGAAAATATAAATGAACAGTGAATAAAATTACTGAAAATACAAGAACACGTTTAGTGGCAATAAATAAATAAAGAGGTAATCCAGGTAAACACATTAAGGTGAGACATTATTTAGTAGAATGAAGTACATTTTAACACTTTACTTTTTAACACAAAGGGGTGAAATATGATTTGAGCTGATCCAACAACTAGATGCTTATCCAAGCTGCAGGCTTCATAGGCTCCAAAAAACCAAAAAAAAGGTCTGTTTCATCCTTTTCCTGTGCACTGGAAGGTGATTTCTTCCTCTACTGCTTCCAAGGAGAAAAATGGAGGAAGAACATATAGTACAGGGTAGAGCTGGCAAGTTTGGTATATTGACAGTTCCTTGGAATTTGCCACCTATAACCTTGTCTTCCCTGCTGTCACTGACTACAGCTAACATGGTTCTCTCAAGCTTTCCATTCTCTCCTTCTTTTGAGTTTGACCTTTGACTTTGTACCTCTTTCTTTCAGCCTCATAGGTATAAAATCTTACTTTCAAGTCCACATGTGAGAAAACTTGAATCAGTACTATTCCCATGATAACCAACATAATTCAATTACCCAGATGCAATTCAGAAATTAAGCTTCAGCACCAACTATACAAGAAGAAAAGTAGTGTTCCTGCACCACAACATGATATTAACAAAATTATTAGTTGACTGCTATGACAAGTTCTGGTGCTTTTACTGTAGAAAAGATGTTGTAATTTTAGAAGATTTTGAAAACAATTACTGGAATGAGGAAGGATGAAGAAAGTGGCTCATGTGTAGAAGCTGCAAAAGCTCCACGTATTGAATTTCTTCAAGGACATGACTTCATCACAATCTACAAATGCCTAGTTGAGAATCTTTGTGGCATTAGGCATAATGAGATGCAGTGGTTTGAAGGCAAAGTTAGGTAAATTAGACTAGATATAAAGGTCATATCAGAGAGATCTTAACAGAACAACTTCCCTAGGAAAACAATGACTTCTCTATTACTTCTGGTTTCAAAATGAAGCTATAAAAAACCAAACCAAAACAAAAAGAAGTTAGCAACACAGTTGTACAGTTGTTAAGTATACTTCTGTTGTCTGTATTACATGAATTAAGTTAGGTTAACTAACAGTCCTCTTAGTTTTAAAATCTCAGTAATTCTCTATATACAGCCTTTACTCACCTTTGTATGCCTGGCACTTTTTAGTTAATGGTTAAGAACATTGAGATAGGCACTTTGCAAGTGTCTGAACACCTACAGTGCATTTTCTATGGGATTTGGAAGCACATCTGAAGAAATTTTCCAGAAATATGCTGCTGAACTGATACGAGTACCTACTTAAAAAAAAAATCTTCCTTGTTGTAAGATAGTGTTCTTTTCTCAGCTGAATGTTTATGTGCTTACATCCTGCATAGGGCGAGGAGACAAACAAACCACCCATCTTTGACAAACAACTGCTAGGCATGTGCCATAGCTCTGACACCCATAGTAAATCTGGACAGTTGGCCACTCTAGATGGTTTAATTATCCATGCTAATTTCCGAATATGAACTTTCGTGGCTCTGGATTGGCCAATACTGTGCAATTGTTTGGTGTCATCTTGATGTGTAATGCAGCATTTCATGCCAGGACCATTTTCCAGAGCAAGACGCATTGGTTCTTTGACCTTCTGGTTAGACACAGACCACCACTATGTTACAAGGTGCTTTGGATTATTCTCATCACTCATATTAAACTTTTCCTTTTTTGCATGATACTACATAGGGTTCATGTAGGGTTTCTCAAAAAAAATTTAAAAATTATGCAAATCATAGACTATTTGACAACTCTGACCCAGTGTGCTCGGTGTCTCATTTGGTCACTAGGAAGGTGTATCATTGCAAATTAACTTGCCTGGCTTTTTACAACAAGTGTTGAGAATTATTTTGGCCAGTGATTCTTCTGTCGCAAGGGTTAGGATTCGTGAACTACAATTTGTGTGTTTTTTTCATGGCTCCCATGGCAGTGCTTTTGGCTTTACTTGGGATTGACATATGTGCAGTTTCTATTTATTTCCTAATGTATATCTTTGGTTAAGCTACTCCATCTATGCAGTACATCTGCATGTCACCTTTGAAGTAAGAAAAATAATATATGGCATTGCATAAGATTCTGATTTGTATACAACAATTTTAAGTTTCAGAAATTATGATGAGGAGTGTTTAAGTAACCGAACATCTAAACAGAGAATTTTGATCAGCTCTTCTCCATTTTAAATATCACAATCCTTTACTACTGCTACTACTGTTGATGCACTAGCATATGCACACTTAAAATACATTTTGAGAAGATTTTGTTTTGTATTAAGAGATCTGTTAGACCATGGATACTCCCTTCAATTTACCAGTTGCAAAAGTACCACTTTATTTCAGAATCAGTTATAAAGAGTTAATCATGCCAATATCTTGAACTGTATTGCTACTTCTCTAAGACTTAGAATCATAGCATCATTTTGGTGAGAAAAGACCTCCAAAATCAGTGAGTCCAACCTTTGGCCAGTCATGACCTTCTCAACTACACTAAGTGCCACTGTGGAGAACCAAGCCTAAGCATGTAAACATGTTTTATTGCAAACATTCTAGCTGTTGTGACAGGAAAGTTGTGATTGGAAGAGAGGGTGCTGTGGAGGTGGGGCAATGCTGTTCCAAGCCAACTTCCTTTTCTACCTTAAAAGTCTCAGTGTGCCTGCATCAACTCCCCCAACTCACTTCCTGAAGGGCTCAAAAGGGCTGGCTGCACATGCATGAACAAAAAAGCATGCACCAGATTACCTATAAAAGGAAGTGGATTGGTCCCACTTTCTTTTTATTTCTTTTTCTTTCTTTTTCTTTCTTTGTTTCTTGCTTGCTTGCTTGCTTGCTTGCTTGCTTGCTTTCTCTCTTTCTCTTTCTTTCTTTCTTTCTCTCTTTCTCCCTTTCTTTCTTTCTCTCTTTCTTTCTTTCTCTCTTTCTTTCTCTCTTTCTTTCTTTATCAATATTCTACCTCTATTTATAAATATTCTACCTCTTACTCTGTATTGCTTTGTTGTGAGAGTTGGGAGCATGTTGAAGTGTGTTGTAAAAGTTGAGTGTTAGCTAATGCTTTTGAGACTAAATAGGGGGCTAGTTGCTAGAGTTAAAACGATTATATAATAAAAAGCATAAAAGTTCCCTGACACATGGACTGATGCCTCTCTTCAGTCTGACAAGAATTTACAATGAACATTGCACCCCCTACCAAGTGGGTAGTGACAGCCACATCCAGTCATTTCTTGAACAATTCCAGGATGGTGACTCCACCACCTCTCCGGGCAGTCTGTTCCAATGCTTTGGAACTCTTTTCATGAATTCCCGTTGTCCAACCTGAACCACCCCTGGTGCAGCTTTAGGCTATGTCCTCTTGTCCTGTCTCTAGTTATCTGGGAGAAGAAGCTAATCCCCCCCTTGCTACAAACTCCTTTAGGTAGTTGTAGAGTGTGATAAGGTCTCCCCTGGGTCTCCCTTTCTCCAGGTTAAACAATCCCAACTCCCTCAACTACTCCTCACAGGACTTGTTCTAGACCCCTTGCCAGCTTTGTTGCCCTTCTCTGCACCTGTTCCAGCACCTCAATGTCTTTCTTGTAGTGAGGGGCCCAAAACTGGATATAGGACTTGAGATGTGACCTCATCAGTGCCGAGTACAGCAGGACAATCGCTTCCCTAGTGCTGCAGACCACATAGTTTGGGATACAATTCAGGATGCCATTGGCCTCCTTGGCCATCTGGGCACAGTGCTGGCTCATGTTTAGCTGGCTGTCTACCAGCAGTCCTGGGTCCTTTTCCACTGGGCTGCTTTCCAGCCACTCTTTCCCCAGCCTGTAGTGATTTAGTTGTCTTATTATTGTCAAAGGCAAAAAAAATCTCTGGTACCTGGCCTGATGTTCTCTTTTCTGTGCTTGATTGGTCTGCTTCACCACCCTTGAGGCTTTGTCTGCTAAATCAGCTACAAAAGTTACCAGACAACAAAGCCCATCTAGCTTGAAATTAGGATGCAACAAAAGTCAGAACTATTACATAATTCTGCAATTATCAATAGCAGCAATTCAAATGGAAAAAGAAAATTAAAAAAGAGAAAACAAAGAAAGTGACAGAATCTTAAAATATTAAAAAATATCAATAGTTCAAGAACAAGGCATTCAGATTTTTCAGACAAGAGTCATAAATAAACTTAAATTGTTTTGCAGTTTTTTTCTCTGGGACTGTTTAATTTGCTCTTGCTAAACTATTTTTGCCCTACACACACATTTTAGATGCGAGTGAGTTAAAAAGAGAGTGGTTTGATAACCTGGTGGCTAAGCACCTGCATTGACTGGGAAGAAGCATGTAGCATCCACTTTCTACTTTTCTGAACATAAGGTACTGTAAATCAAAAGACTCAATTTAAAAGGGAAGTTAAACTTCAGTCCAGTCTGTGTTACAGAGTAGGTAAAAAAGAGGTTTATAGTTCTATCCTCCAAGGAGAGTAAATGAATTAATGAGCTAGACAGCTAAAAGTGGTCCTTTCATCTCTGTAATATTTTTTAGTGTGTCCTCTAATTACTTTTACTCTTTGCTTCTAAATTCAGTTCTTGGGTTTGGGAGGTTCTCTGTTGTTGTTTATTTTATTTTATTTAGATTTAGTTGCTTAATAAAAATAGGGGTTTTAATTATCCAAAAAGCATAAGACTGAGCATTTAGGCACATCCAATTTCCCAGTATTTTCTTAATCTGAGTTCATGAATATGTGTGTTTATATATATACATGTGAATGTATGTGTATATGCATATACAAAAACATAGATACACATATCTATGCAGATACACATACATGTAGAAAAAGATATACATATAACAGTTACATATACATATAAAAGATACCTATACATATAAAAGGCCTAGGAAAGTTTGTAGGTAACTGCAAATCTGAGATTAAAGAACAGCCATACAATGGCTCAGATTATTTAAATTCTTTGTTTACTTACATTCCAAAAGTTAGGTCCAATAGCTTCTTTTTTCTTTTGCCAGATGAACAGAAAAATAGTGAGAAAACCCTAGGAAGAGCTTATGAGTGTACATCGCAGAAGTACACTCTTTTTGACTTCTAAGTATAATCGTTCAAACCACAAACAAAAAGGCAGCTAGGGAAGCTTAAAACTGACAATAATGATGAAAGGAAGGAGTCATTTAATAGAAAATGTAGTATAATATGGTGAGGAAGGAAAAGGTTAGCACTGGTATTTATATCTTGGATATGTAAGCAGAGACATTGGAGACATAAAGCTAGAGAACTGACAGTCATGGAACTGCAAATATTGAGAATAACCAGAAGGACCAGAAAAAAACAGGGAGATTAAATTGTTCATTAAAGGTAGGATAACAGTATGGAAATTACTGTTTCAAAAAGTACAAGAAAAGGGCATTTTTAGAGTGGTGCAAAGTGTGTTAAAGAGAAAGAATAAAGTTGCATTTTCTGAAAACCATATAAGAGGTTCTCAGTTACAAAGCTGTGTCAAATGTGTAATAATGCAGCTCTTATTGCTTAAATCATTTAAAACAAGACTTAATAACATATTTTGAAATAATATTGTACCAGGAGGAGGATGAACTAGTAGACCTTATCCTTTTTAGATCTCTGTCACTTCAGTACTTTATCCTATTCCATTTAATTAGTTATGAAAAACATTAATCAATAGGCTCTTTTCTGCCAGTTCAAAAATGGGAACTTCTGAAACAGTTATTACAAAAATGCTATATATAAAACATCCATAAAATTTTTATTTCTGTTTTAATAGATGGTACTATACTCTTTATTAAGTCTTTCCTCAGATTTTTTTCTTTAGAACTAAAGAAATTCTTAACATTCTCTGGAGAATAGTATTAGGTCAGTATTACAACTATGGGAGTCTCTACAGGGCTTTCTGTGGATTGTGGATGTTGGCACTTTTTCTTTTTTCTTTTTTTTACTCTTTATGAAGCAAAATATTAATTTTGAAATAAGGATCAGAGTTTCTGCTGCGTCTAAGACAAGCAGCTGTAGCAGAAAAGACTTTCTTACCGTAGGTAGCCTCATGTTTGTTTTTTCTTTGGCACTAAAAAGGATACGATAGGATACATTCACATGGCTGAACTTGTCTGTAAATGATAAGATGAGAAATGACAACATGTCTTTGAGAACATGAAGCAGCAGTGCGTGTTCAGGGGTTAATTTTATATAGGAATCCATTCGCAGTGCAAACTGGTTTTGGGCAAGAGAAAGGAATATTATTAAAGAAGTGGTGTAGACAGAAGGGTACATACCAGTGATACTGAAACAAGTGATGGTAAGAAGAGAAAAAATTGTGCAAGTCAGTTATTTAATATTATTGGTTTTGAGAGGAACATCTGAATTCTAAAGAAACCAATATTATCTCTGATATATTATAAACAGATAACTTTATGGCAAAGAACCATTAGTCCTGTATAGTCTTGATGTTAAGCTCCACACTGTATGCTTCTGCATAACAATAGGTTCAGTTGGCTTTTCAAAATTTTTAAGAGCAATCACTTCCAGCAATGATAATGACAACCACTACTAAGCAACCATTTTTTCCACTGACCTAATCATATAAATAGTTTTGCAGAATAAATTTAAAGAGCTAGTCTATATTATACCAATTTTAACAAATACTGTGATTTATGCCTAAATCTATTCTTATTCTTATGTACTAAAGGAAGGCTTTAGCTTAAAAGAATAGGTTAAATATAAATTAATCATATAGTTAAAAATGTTGCTTTACTAAATATCAACTACAAATAAATGTCTTTTTGAAAAGAGGAAAAACATTATTTAAACCAGTGGTATGTATTTATGCATAGTTGCTTAAAAATTTTTTTTAAAAAATATTATTTCTTACCCTTCATTTTTGAAATATGCTGTACTGTCATAGACTTCCAGCTGTATAACAATTTAGAAATGCATTGAGAGAAGAATTCAAGTAATTAGTCATTTTTTTTTCTGTTTTGAGAATAGGTGCCAAATCAGATGTTTACAATTCAAGAAGGGCCTTATCCTGGTCTAAAAGTTATTAATGACTCTTGTTAGGTTCAAAGATCTTTTTATGTGTTCTGCGTAGGGATTGGATGTTCACCTGCTTAACTAGATATTTTAAAACTGAGATTTGGATTGGGAAATTGTGAAGATATTGCCAAGTGATGCTTTAATCATCTTTATGGTTATTGTTTATATATGAAAGTTTTTGTGGAGTTCTGCAGATAAACAGTAAGCTTTTTGAAATATTCCTGAGGATCAACAACAATATTGATATGAATGGGTATGAGAGAAAATGTTGCTCATTAGCACTCACTATCTTTGCACTGCTTTGACTGACAGTGACATCAATTCAACAACAGTGTGCTTTTCTGTAGAGGAGACTATTTTCAGCAGACTTTACCAATAAAATCAGGGTCATAGCCAGTATTAAAATCTTGGTTCTTCAGCTACAAAGAAAACACTGCATAATAGTTTCAAATTGGCTTTCTTATAAAGTGGTGATTTTAGAATTATAGTGGACCATCAGCTGTGTAAATCAGACTTTTCTAGAGTCAAAATTTTAGTTTACTTTTCATGAATCAATTTTGATCCTGAAATAAGTAGTCACCTTTCCAGCTGAACTCACTGAAAGTGACAGCACTGGTCTATGATTAGGCACACTGGTCAACATTCATTGTAGCAAAAATAACTGAGATGCCTAAAACAGGTGAAATCCAGTTGCTTTTCACTTCCTCAAACACTAATAGCGAGAGAGATGGGTGCCTTCAGCAGGCATTTTGCGAGGGTGCCTGCACAGCCACCCTTGGCAGATAACCTGGATAACTTAAAAATAAGAATGTGAGAGCACATGGTGTTTATGGAGGTTGAACAAAACTATCTGGAGGCTGTTTGCAGTAAAAATGGTAACATTAAGCACCTGAGTAGAGCTCAGCCCAGCCTCACGATGGGGTGCTGGGAAGGACCTGTACCCACAGTGAGGTGTCATGTGGGGCTACCACCCAGGGCTACCTCACTGCTAGGTGCAGGGGATCTTGTGGAGGGCTTTGTCACACAGCACTGGAGGGCTCACACCTCTTGCAGGAGGTGAGCAAGGGAGGAACCTGCATTGCTGGAGAGGAATGCCAATGACCTCTGTCTGGGGTGTAGGGGGGCATTAAATTCTTTAAGGTTTAGTTATGGAAGGGTGTTTAAAAACTTGCATGAGCTTATTAGCATTTTATAAGTGTCTAGCTTTGTGGTTTAACTATTGTATTATTGATATCGATCCTGAATATACAACTCACTGTTTTCTGGTTAATTACATGTCATTAATAAATCATTAAATTGCTTTGATCCTAATTTAGTTTAAACTATTTGAACTGAGCAATTTTTCTCAGCAACACAATTCAATGCATCTAAAATTGAAAGAGTTTCTGTTCCTCTTCACTAGCAATAGTGTTTGACTGTTCTAGCTTAGGAGCCTTAGAAAAAACACTGAACTATACCTGAATTATTGCAAACAGCGACATAGAATCTGAATAGATATTAGCATTGTAGATAATGAAGTTGCAAGTCTTCATCCACATATTAAAGAAATTATCACAACTGGAACAGCAATCCCTGGGGCAGAGATATTTAAATGAGAGAGACTGTGTTTTCAAAGTCTTATTCTGGAGAACTGTACAGTGAAAGATGGTTGCTAAAAGTTCTCAAGCTTTATTGAAGTTGCTAAGCAATGATCAGGAAAAAACCACTAGTCTCCTACCAGTGTTGTTTAAGTGTTCAGGTTTTCTTGTTTCGTTTTTGTTTCTGTTTTCTGTCCAAGGGGTAAAGTAGGGCTACATGATCACAAAGATGTGATAACTGATGGGCTATTTATTGCAAAGCAAGGACTACAGACAAATGTCAACACATCATGAAAGTGCTTCTATTTTACATAGATCAAGAAAAGAAACAGAAGAATTAGGTAGGGCAGGTAGAAAGGGACACAATAAACAAATACTTTCAATTATCTCATACAAATTAAATAGGCCTGGTCTCAGTTAGGGCATGTAGCCAGGGAAAGAAGAGGTCCAAGGGCCCCACACAGAGAAAAAGGTCTGTTAGTTATGATGTCTGTCAAAGGATCTTTTCTTTTAGGTCACTGCAAGGAAATAGCTTTTAGTGTTTTCCCTACTTATTTTTATTTTACACACTCATGGTACTACGCAGACATTTGGATGAAATTAGGCAACAAAACTACTTTGTGCAGCAGTCTCTTTTTTTTCCTTCAGTCTGGCTATCAACATCTCGTGTAGGAAAACAACGGGTATGTTGCCCCAAGCTCTACCTGCTGCGTGCACAGACATCCCTCCTCCCCCTCTGCAGTCACTCCCACTGAGACTAACAGCAACCATGTGTTATCCCAGCTCCTTTTAAACTCATTGATTCTCCTGAGAAGATCAACCTGTCTCTGCAAATCCGTTGGCTGATTGTTTCCTACCATAACTATCTGACAACACTTAATACACTTTCTTACCTGTTATTTCTTAATATTCATGTACACTGCACATACAATATGCACTAAGTGCAATTGGTGTCATAGCAGATGAATAGAGCAAAAACCTGTATGTATTACAGGAGAAAAAATCATGGGGGGTTTTTTGGTCCACTTTTCCCCTCCTAAGTAAGCAATACACTTTTTCCATTTTGTTTGCATTCAAAGCCCCTTGGAACCTAAACAAAATAGCATAGTTTTAGACACAGATTTCTTTGTATTTTTAAATTTTAAAGAAGAATTGTAGCTTTTTGTTACTCACATTTTTCAATAGCTATTACATTTCAGTTCTGCCAGAAGGACTCACTTCTGTCTGCCAATCAGTGTCAACAGCCAATCTCATCAATGCAACTGGACATTTATTTCAAAATATTAACTTATGTTCTGGTAAACATTATTGATTATGACAAGTGATACTGTATGATTACTAACTGGGTAACTTCAAACATATGGAAAATCTCATTTCTGATTTCTTTACAATGTGGTTATATCCAGGAGAGAAAGTCCTAGTAGAAAATGGTGTAACATATAATAGTCTTTGAAATATAAAATAATAATTGCTGCTCCACTGTTACCATGATACATAATTACACAATACATATTTTAAGAAGTCTCAGATTGCATATCCCCATGGCAGGAAACTACTTCTATGAGGAGCATTTCATAAATGGAGGAAATTAATGTGCTAAAAGCCAAATTATGACAGAAACTGACAAAAGCAATGGGAAAATCAGTGTGAAGGATAATACTCCAGGCTTGATTTGTTCCACTATACTTAACCATTACAAAGAGGCTCTCAGATCACTGAATGATTTGTTCTGCAATACCTGTAACTGTGCACAATAGGCTAAGTGAAAGGCGGTATCCAGCAAAACTTTTAAGTGCCTTGCTTTTGTCGGTTTGTGTTGTACCTTTAACATTATTTAAGTATTATGGGGAATATTGTTATTAACAACAGATTGGTACTGAACTACCCAGCCTAAGAGAACCTAAAAGAATAGACCTAAAAGATCAAAAAATACTAGGTACGTGGTACCTAAGCTTATTATCTGAATCTGAGTGTCTTATCCTGCACTTATTTTGCTGTGTCAATTAATTTCTTTGACAGACACCAGCTGAAATATTAAAGGAAGGAAGCTGGTCAAAGAGGCATGACAAAAGATATTGAGTAGCAAAACAACTTTTTTTTTGGTAAGTTATTTTATCCCTGTCTGACTTTTACTTTAATTCAAATAATTATTATATTAAAAAAATGGTTTTCCGTTTCAGGACTTTGATAAATGATGATGCAAGGGCTGGTAGATAAGTGTACATGTGTCAGTGTCACCTTTAGGGTGCGGGGAATAACCCGGTGACTTCAACAGCAAAGCCACAAAAATCTTGAACTAATATGAAGTTATCATGGAGTCAGAAACTCCAAAATTAATTGTTAAAAAAATGAGCATTTAAATCGAGTAAAGATACAAAATGTTGCAGTTTTCTGTGAGTGGATTCACAGTGAGTTTCATAGACAGACATGGAAGCACGGACAGTGATTCCAACTGCAGTATCAGGAAAGCTGGGGACTCAAGGTGAGGCTTAAATACCATAAAGAAGAACAGATACGAGGGTAGTGCTGCTGCCTTCAAGTTACATGTTCTGTTTAGTAGCTTGAGTTCTATTTAATATAATTACAAATTATGTGGATGAGGGGATCGAGCGCATCCTTAATAAGTTTGCAGATGATGTCAAACTGGGCAGGAGTGTTGATCTGCTGGAGGGTAGGAAGGCTTTGCAGAGGGATCTGGACAGGCTTGATCGATGGGCTGAGGCCAATTGGATGAAGCTCAGCAAGGCCAAGTGCTGTCACAACAACCCCATGTAGCGTTACAGACTTGGAGATGGATGGCTGGAATGTAGCCCAGTGGAAAAGGACCTAGGACTGCTGGTAGATAGCCAGCTGAACATGAGCCAGCACTGTGGCCTAGGTGGCCAAGAAGGCCAATGGCATCCTGAATTGTATCCCAAATACTGTGGCCTGCAGGACTAGGGAAGCGATTGTCCTGCGGTCCTTGGCATTGGTGAGGCTGCAGCTTGAGTCCTGTGTGCAATTCTGGGTCCCTTACTTCAAGAAAGTGCTGGAGCATGTCCAGAGAAGGGCAATGGAGCTGGTGAAGAGTCTGGAGCACAAATTTTATGAGAAGCAGCTGAGAGAATTGGGGTTGTTCAGCCTGGAGAACATTGTTGTTGTCTACAACTACCTGAAAGGAGTTTGTAGAGAGGTGGGATATTAAAAATTTCTTCACCAAAGGGGTAGTCAAGCCTTGGAACACGATGCCCAGGGAAGTGTTTGTGTCACCATCCCTGTAGGTATTTAAAAGACATTTATATGTGGCACTTACATGCATGGTTCAGTGGTAGACTTGGCAGTAATAGGCTAACAATTGTACTCTATGATCTTAACATTATTTTCCAACCTAAATGATTCTATGATTCTATAACCACTGAACTACATGGTACACAAAAGATATCTCACTTCTGTTGGATCTAGTCCATTCCAATTCAGAGAAGAGTTTGGAATTAAAATCCTGCTGGTGTTAAGCCTTTAAGTAGGACACTGCTGAGGCTCAAGGTGTTGTACAAACGCAAAGAGGCAGGGCCTTTACGTGTCTGCAGACCTAGATAGCAAGCTTAGTAGGAATTTTGAAGAGCTAATTGATATTTTAATATTCACAGAATCACAGAATGGGTGGGATTGGAAGGGACTTTTGGAGGTCGTCTGCTACAGCCCTCCTGTTCCAACAGAGCAATCTACAGCAGGCTGCCAGCACTGTACCCAGAGAGGTTCTGAATATCTGCAGAGATGAAGATTCCAGAACCTCCCTGGGCAACCTGTGCCAGTAACTGGTCACCCTTAGAGTAAAAAAGTGTTTCCTGATGTTCAAGAAGAACATCCTGTGTTTCAGTTTATGCCACTGGTTCTGTCACTGGGCATCAATGAAAAGTGTCTTTGCTTCATCTCCTTTCCTCCAGCATGTACCCATACTTTGGAGTTAAGCCTCCCTAAGTGCAGGACTTAACACTTCCTTTCAGCGAACTGTGTGAAATTTCTGTCAGCTTTCCATATTAAATGAAAGTAGTTAAATCTTGTTTCCTCATACCTAACTAGCTTTAGGCAACTCAGATAAAAGTTTAGATTAGAAGGAAATATACACAGTTCCTTTCATAATCAGTGTCAGTACCTACTTGTCTCTAGCTCTAGCATCTATAGAAGAAGTTTACTGTAATCTGAATACATTGACATATAACCATAGTTTATGGGTTTCTAAACCAGGGACAGTTTACCTTTATATGCAGCCTATATTTTCATTATTCCAGAGTGCAGTGGTTTTCAGAATGCAGAATAAAATCAGTCAGAGAAGTTAATGCTGCAGCCTTATCTTTCTTCTGAAAGAAGAAGGATCAGTCTGGACCCCTAAAACTTGCTGTATTTAGTGGATTCATGTCTGGTACTAAGCCTTACAAGCTTAAAAACTTATTTCACACTGGTTTACATAAGGCAATTGTCCTGAGTACGGAATACTGAGTAAATAAAAAATTGAGAAAGCAGTTGTGGTTGTTGGTTTGTATTTTTTTTCCCTAAGAGGGAGTATAGTTTCCAAACTAGATATTACAGGAATTGTTGTAAGGAATGAATTAGTACTTGTAGCCTTGTTCATCAGTTCAATTCATTATGTGGAAAAGTATGTAAGCCACAAATGAAAATCACATAAGTAGTTAATGCAAGAGTGTTGGAGTTGAGTAACAGCAATGACTGCTGAGAATTAACAGAAGAGTGTGGTAATATGTTTTGGGACTAATAAAACAAAGCATGACTATTCAATAGGATTGAGAACACTAGGCAAATGTTTGGTAGGTGGAGAGGATTAGCTTGCTTATTACATGTCTACCAGATGCTGTGCAGCACAGCAATGTAGCAAAGGTGCCAGAAGTGCTGATATGATATGGCACAATTCCAGGCTAATATACCTGTTCCTCAATTATTCTGTATCAATATAGTCCTTTCTACAGAACACTGTACTGTGTCATATAAATGTATCTTTACAGAGAATGTACTAGAAAAGAAGCTGTGGGAGAAAATGCTTCATCAACAGGAAGGCAGCTTCAGCATCCTGTTATGTTTTACTCTCACATAAGTCAACAGCATGTTTACTGCTGATTTCAGTTGTGTACGGTCAGACTGCTCGTGTGCAGGCGATTCATAGAAAAAGTACCAATATTAGTAAAATATGGTACATGAATTATAGAGGTTGTTTGATCCATCACAGTCAATTTTGGTTGACAAACTAAATTAAACTTCTTCTCTGTAAAAGAGAACACCTACAAGTAAATATATGAAAAGTAAATTAGCTACTTGTCATTCCTGAGTCGGTGACCACTTATATACGCAAGTCCTCCTTCAACAACTACTCTCTTATAACTTCAGCCAGGGAACATGCATGAAAAATATAAACTACAAGCTTGTAGCAATAGAAATGTAATTTTAGTTTATTTCTTTGCTGAGGTATGGAAGTGTAGATAGCTTGTTTTGATACCACAAAATCAATTCAGCCTTTTTTTCTGAGAAAAACTACCAGGTTTTGCTTAGCAAGTACTTGTGAATTTGATTTATTGTGAATATTTTCTATTTCACAACAAAACAGCTTTTTTTTTTTTTAGTATATATATGAAATGGCAATTTTCCAAATCTGAAAACTGCCTTTCATTTGTATGGAAAATAAGAAACCAAAAGTATGGATCTGTTTTTCCATACTATAACCAAGAAAGTTTTTTTTTACACAGATGTCACTCAGATACCTTAATTTCCTCTTTTTGAATTTTATTAGGGGTTTTTTTCTCTGCTTAATTCCTAATATAATTTACTCATTTTTTTAAAATATAAACTATTGGAAACTAAAATTTCTCTTAAATTATATTTCTTGAATATTTTCATATTTTTTTTTATATTTCTTACAAATATGTTAATCACATATTCTTACTCTTTGTGCAGTCAACCATTAAAAACATTCATGTATTGCATGATAGGTATAAGGGAAGACACAAACAATTCTATAAAGAATCGTAATTTATGCACAAGTTTCATACTCCCATGCAACTTTAATGATAGGAGACCTGCCTGAGGAAAATATATGAAAAGACTAGCATATCAGACATTGCTCATATAAGGCTTGATGTCTATGGTTAACAGAAACCACTATAATAATCTTGAAATTAATAGGATGACTTTCATTTAGCCAACATTGACTAGTTTATTAACTGTAATACATTAACAATATATTGCCAGAATTGACTTAGTAGGCACAATAAGTGATAAAACTGCAAAATCTGAGTATAATTACCCCCTGAAGCATAACTGAAACTCAGTAAATAATAGCTTAAATTTATTAGAATGCAGTCCATTGTGTATAAGACAGAAAACAAATCACATATAAAGCACAAAAAGATACATATCTGTTCATAGTAAGTATAGTTTAACTTTTGACATCATTACCTTTCTCCAATCAGCATAAGGTAGATTGGGCACAAGACAGATATTAATTCAGTAAAAAATATTTTGTTTTCAAATGTATATTTTTAATGAGCTTTCTAAATGTTAAGTTTACCTTATCATCAGTTTTATTCTGCCATCATTTTTCACTGCCATGAAATTGCGGATATTTCCATTATTCACTGGATGTCTTACAAACATTGATTATCAGCTATTATCAAGACATAACAGATGTATACATTTGATATTATATAGTTTCGCAATAGTCTTGCAAGCATAACTTTGTTATGCTCATTTCATGACCTGATTTCAGAAAAATGTCTAAAATATCTGTGTACCTCTTTCTGGTTAAATATTTATATAATGATTTGTAACAAATAGTCATCTCAAATCCTGTAATATCAACTGATGGTAAAATTAAACTATATTTTTAACTATGTGTAAATTCTAAGCCCAAGTGTATTTGGTATCAGTTGTATTATAAGGTAATACTCATTCTTATTTCACAAGTTAACTCTAACTATCCTGTAATAAAATATGACCTCCAATGCAACTAAGATTTACATGTTTCTGTATGAAAGCTAAGAAAAACCAGTAGAATTAAATTCTGATCTGACCTTGGAATTTTTTTTTTTTGAGGGAAGAAACAAGTCATCATATGTGACAAAAATTTTCTGATATGACTGATTTTATTCCCTTCTAAAAACTGCATTACGAAGTCATATACATTGATGAACTTGATGAACACTTATTGGTTTTTCCAGATCTTGCAGCTCCTTCTATGTTCTTTTCACAGAATATTGACCCTTTTTTTTTTTTAATTAATGAACAACATTCATATTGGCATTTAAGTTACAAGTGATTTTTTCCTGTTTACTGAAAGTAGGCAAACAAGTTCAACATTATATACATATTATTTGCTGACCTCTTTCTACACATTATATTTTATTTTCAATAGCAAGTGTTTAAAAAGGTGGAGGGAGGAGCGTAGGGTGCAGGGTGACGTGGAAAACAAAGACCTCAAAAATTACAGAACAGAACAGTGGGGTATCCCCCCCAAGTGTATGACATAGATAAGGAGGTACCATATGAGTAATTATGGGAAGTGGATTCCCATGGGGATTACCTTATTAGAATCTGTTATAGGAAAAGCATTATGAGGAAGCTCTGCAATCTTTTTTTTTGGGAAATAAAAACATTTTTGTGCCTCTCTGAAGTGCCTGTACACTAATGCACACAGCATGGCAAACTAGCAGCAGAAATTAGAGGTCAGTTTGCAGCTCCAGAGCAATCATCTCATTGAGATGATGGAGACGTGGTAAGGTAGCTCACAGAACTGTAGTATTGCAAAAGATGGGATATGGGCTCTGTAGGAACGATGGGTGTGGGAGACATGTTGTGTTAGGTGCCTGCTACAGACCACCTGATCAGGAAGAAAAAGCAGCCAAACTACCTGTTCTTCAAAAGATGGAGGGCCCTTGCCCTTATGGGAGACTTCAATCACACCAATACCTGTTGGAAGACCAACACAGCAAAAATGAATGCTCTATCCAAGCATGGTGGTTACTCTTGTTAGTAGTGTACCCATATCAGAACACTATTTTCCTGAGTGGGTGAGTCCTTAAAAAAGCATTAGTGATCTTAATAGATATACTCTGTGCTGATGTTTTGTTTGTTCTGTGTTTTTTATTTTTTTTTCTCAATGAAGAAAATAATGACACGTTCAAAAGTTTTCTGAAAAAAAAAAAGTCAGACATTAAATTAATTACTGCATTTAAGGCAATAAAACTTATTTAGTAAATATTTCAAGAGTTAATCCATTGTCTCTATTCTTGAAAACTGAAGGTGTCATAGTGATATGTAAGAAATCAATTCTAATTTAATTTCCTTCTTTCTGTCTTTTGACTGCCTATTGAGAAATCTGTAACTTATCTTGTAGCTACAGGAAACTTACATGTAGACAAAACCAATAAGCTGGTTTTTTTCTTTTTATTTCTTTTATTTTTTTTCCCCAAAATGATTGTACCTAAAAGATAACAACAAAATCTCTCCGACTAATTTCCAAAATGGGAAGACAGTAATGTGTATTTCAGCATTCAGTACATGACAAATGTCTATTTTATCTCCTCATATTCTCTCACTACTCTTCCCAGTCCCACCAACTAAGTTTCTAAAGACAGCAATTAGCCAATTGTCAGCCAATAATATGCCAAGAAGCTTATGCAAGGCTGAAAAATCTGGGGATACATTTTAAAGAGTTTGTAATTGATGCATCACTTTTCTTTAGAGCTGACAGATTTTAGCTGCCTGTATGAACATCACTATTTGTGATCTAACACCAGTATAGGTGTCCTAGGGTATGCAACACATTGTATGGCTGAAGGTGATAAGGAATCTCCCAAATGTGGGAGGCCAACATCATTCAGAGGCAGAAGCTGGCATCCAGGTAGCACACGTGTTCAGGCAACTGAATCTTAGACTGGTATCTCCTCTGTATGTAACTTACTAGCCTAGGGAAAGGAACTTAACCAGCAGAGTGTTGTAATACCAATGTATTACAATATAAAGAAAAGTGAACTCCTAATCACAGCTGCATAGGAAATAGCTCTGAAACAAAAAAATGACAAACTGTGAAAATAAAAAATAAAATTTGCATTACTGTGAGATGAAGAGTAAAAAAACCTAACAACCCAAAAGTAGAGATTAAAGCTTGAAACATTCTGGTTTTTAGGGTTTTTCTGTTTTACATCTTCTATGAGAAAATCAAAGACAAAATGAAACAAAACACAAAAGCAGTTATAGTTTTGAAGGTCATAATGAAATGGGAAAATTTTGAACCTAAGGAACCTCCTGAAATGAGGAATATTCTTTAAGACTTATAGATTGACACAAACATTTTCATTTGAGTTACAGATCAATTGCTGAAGTGAAGCACTGATGTGTTCAGAATGAAGTTTGAATCCCATATTTGAGCAATATTGCAGAACATGAGTGATAAAATTATACCAGGAGATATGCCCACCTATTCAGTTCATGAGATCAAACTAGAGCCATTCTGAAGAAAAACTCCTGAAACAATACAATATGTATCCTGGGAGCTCAACACCAAATGCTTCCACTGTACAGAAAACTTCAACTGAGCCAAAACAATTGCTGATGTAGATGTAACCATAGAAATTGTGGACTGTATTCCTTCTGTTTCTCCCTGTGTACTTTTTGGATAGGTGCATTCCTCTGTGGTTTGAATGAAAAGTAAAATACCAAGATAGTTATGAAAAAACAGCCTCAGACTTCAGAGGTTTCTGCTTTTCCTATTTCCTAAATCTTCCTGGAGGGGTGTGTACATATCTAAAAAAAAAAAAAATGTAGTTTATAAAATCCTTCAAATTTTTCAATTCCTGAGTTGTTATGGATGTTTTTGCCTCATGTTATGTTAGATGGCAGGGCTAGTTCAGAGGTTAAAAGGCTGAGGGCCAAGCTTGCCATTATCACTCTGCCTGCGGACCACTTCTCTCCCTTGGGAATGAGTTGCCAATGACAATTACGTTATCACAGATCACAAGCTAATAACATGCTGACACTTTTTTGAATTCCTCAGCACCACCATATTTAGGTTCCACATCTCCTCATATTTCTTTTTGGGAGAGTCTAGGTCATAGCGTTACTTTTGTTGAAAATCAGTGTTTTAGTCAGTAGTCCTTTCAAGACTATAGTTGTTGGTTTTATTGTAACCTCCTTTACATTCCTGACTTTAGGTTGGTCTCTGTGGCTCTGCAGACAACAGTTTTTCAAGGAGCAGCCAGCCATTGCAAAGCACAAATACCTTTACCCAAAATTTAAGTATGACAGAAGGAAGCATATTATAAAAATTAAATAGTATAAACTCATGGTTACTACTTCATATCCATCTTACTGTAGCATCTAGCAGAATCTTAAAGTGCATATGTGACTCCAATCCAGATTAGGAGAGTATGTCTGTGTATACCTGTTTCTGACATATTTTGCTGTCAGGCTTCCTAAGCCAGCAAAGCTGTTCCCTTCAGGTAGTAAAAATTTTAAAAAAGCTCAGAATTTATACAAACAATATTGTGGATATGGTTGTGATTTTTGTTCTTGAACCCCCAGGAAGACTGTAGTACTTGGCAATCATTAGAAATCCTGTAGAAAAGACAAATCATATAAAAATATTGAAATTTCAGCTGTCAGGTGCCCTGTGCTGTGCATTTACAGTGTTTAACTTGGAACATCTATCCCTAAATCAGGAATGCAGGTTCTTTCACAGTGCAATTCACACCACCTAAAAAGAGTCTGCATCTCTCTATTGACTAAATAAGAGCTTAGAAACTGAATTGAGAGGCTTAATTTTAATCATTGTGAATACTTCCTGTCTCCTTTGTCAATACCATTTATTTGAAAATTAAATCTGAAAGTTTTTTTGTTCCCAAAGGAGCAAAATTATGCCATGTGATATCATGAGGAGATTTTTATTGTCACATGACATTGTCAACAGCAAGGTCTTCTTTAGAAAATTGCTCTCATACTTTGCTCAAGTTCTCCCCCTTTAAATGAAAAGGGATTGTTTAATGAGGAAGGTAAAAAAGGAAGGATTACAATGAAATTGCCTGTTACTGATCCTGTCAATGAAGAGGTGGTATTTACCCCAAATGTGATTGTCAAACAAATGGAGAAAGGAAAAACAGTTACAAAGGTGATATGAACTTATCCATGCAGTGCCAAAATTAATGACTTCCACAGAAAATGTTCTGCTCCATAACACCTCCTCATGTCTTTCTTTCAAGAATTAGGTGACTGTCTGAAGTATGATATAGAATCAATAAGGTTGGAAAAGACTTCCAAGATCAGTGAGTCTAACCTTTGACCAAACACCATTATGTCAACTAGACCATAGCACTAAATGCCACATCCATTGTTTTTTGAACACTATCAGGGATGGAGACTCCATCACCTCCTTGAGCAGCCCATTATAATGCTCAACCACCCTTTCAGAAAAAAAAATTCATCCTCATGTGCAAACTGAACCTCTGCTAGTGCAGCTTGAGGCCATTTCCTCTTCTCCTGTTAATTGTTACCCGGGAGAAGAGGCCAACCCCTACCTGGCTACAACCTTCTTTCAGGTAGTCCTAGAAAGTGAGAAGGTCTCCCCAGAGTCTTTTTTTCTCTAGGCTAAACAACCTCAGCTCCCTCAGTTGCTCCTCATAGGACTTACTTTCTAGACCCTTCTCTGGACAAGCTCCATCACCCAAATGTGTCTTGTGAGTGGCCCAGACTCAAGGTGCGACCTCACCAGCGCTGAGTATGGAGACACAATCACTTCCCTAGTCCTGCTGTCCACACTGTTTCTGATACAGGTCAGGATGCCACTGGCCTTCTTGACCATCTGGTCATACTCTTGGTTCATGTTCAGCTGGCTGTCAATCAGCATCCCCAGCTCATTTTCTGCTGGGCTGCTTACCAGCCACTCTTCCTTGAGCCTGTAGCAACACATGGGGTTATTGTGGCCTAAGTGCAGGACCCAGCACCTGGCCTTGTTGAACCTCATACTGTTGTTCTCAGGCCATCAATCCAAATCCCTCTGCAGAGCCTTCCTACCCTCCAGCATATCAACACCCCCACTCAACTTAGTGCCATCTGTGAACTTACTGAGGGTGCACTGATACCCTCATCTAGATCATCAATAAAGATATTAAACAGGACTGGGACCAACGTTGAGCCCTGAGGAACACTAGTAGTGACTGGCCACCAACTGGATGTGGCACCATTAACCACCACTCTCTGGGCCTGATCATCCAACCAGTTCTTAATCCAGTGAAGAGTGCACCTGTCCAAGCCCTGGGCTGCCAGCTTCTCCAGGTGAATGCTTTGGGAGACAGTGCCAAAGGTTTTACTGAAGTCCGGGTATCAGCTGTATCAACAGCTCTTCCCTCATCCACTAGGCAGGTCATCTGGTCATAAAAGGGTAACAGCTTGGTCAAGCAGAACCTGCCTTTCCTAAAGCCATGCTGACTGGGTCTGATCCCCTGGTAGTCCTATACATGCTCTACTCAAGATAATCTATACCATAACTGTCCCCAGCTCTGAGGTCAGGCTGATAAGCCTGTACTTTCCCAGATCATCCTTACAATCCTTCTTGTAGATGGATGTCACACTGGCCAACCTCCAGTTGTCTGGGATCTCCCTGGTTAACCAAGACTGATGATAAATGATGGAGTGGCTTGGAAAACCCTTCTGCCAGTTCCCTCAGTACTCTTGGTTGGATCCCATCAGGCCCTATAGACTTACGAGTGTCTAAATGTGTCAGTAGGTCACTAACTACTTACTCCTGGATTGAAGGGGGTCTATTCTGCTCCCTGTCCCCCCCCAGGGGGCTGGTTGCCCTGAGGAAAACTGATTTTTTTGTTAAAGACTTAGGCAAAGAATGCATTTATTACATCAGTCTTTTCCTTATCCCTGGTGACAATGTTTCCCCCTTCATCCAATGAAGGATGGAGATTTTCATTGGCCCTTCTTTTGTTGTTAATGTGTTTATAAAAGCACATTTATTCTCTCAGAATGAGTCCTATCTGAGCTTTTACCTTTCCAATTTTCTCTCGACATGACTTAACCACATCCTTGTACCCTTCCTGAATTACCTTCCCCTTCTTCCAAAGGACATAAACTCTTTTTTATCCTTAGTTCAAGCGAAAGCTCCCTGTTCAGTCAGGCCAGGTTTCTTCCCTGCTGTCTTGTCTTTTGGCTCATGGGGATGGCCTGCTCCTGCGGCTTAAAGATTTCCTTCTTATGTCTAGCCTTCCCCTTTGTCATTAAGGACTATTTCCCAGGGGACTCTGACACAGTGTCCTCAACAGGCCAAAATCTGCCCTCCAGAAGTCCAAGCTAGAAATTTTGTTGACTCCCTTCCTTACTTCCCCAAGGATCGAAAACTCTTATCATTTTGTCACTATGCCCACGATGGCCTCTGACCACCACATCTCCCACCGACCCTTCTCTGTTTGTAAACAGCAGGTCTAGTGGGGCACCACCCCTGGAGGTCTCGCTCACCAGTTGTGTCAGGAAGTTATCTTCCACGCATTCAAGGAACCTCCTAGACTGCCTCTTCTCTGCCATGTTGAGTTTCCAGCAGACACCCATTAAGTAAAAGTCTTCCACAAGAACAAGAGCTAGTGCTTGTGAAACGTGAGGCAAATGCTTACAGAATACTTCATCCACTTTCTGGGTCACCACACTCCTCCTAGCAACGGCTTTCAACTGTGTGGAAATCATCATTGCCAGGAGGATGGCTGTGCTCTCCTACACAAAATGCTGCACAAAGTGCCACATAAGCAACCGTGCCACGTCCTTCTGACAATGCCACATCCCGTTTGCTTGCCCTGTTCGCTGCCCTCCCTGGAGCCATTTAAGTCTCTCGTCGTTGCTTGTGAGAGCTGCCAGGTCCTGATAGGTCTCTCTGCTCTCTCTCAGGGTTCCCCAACTCCAGAAACCCCTTGTCCATCTCCTTCAGATGTTTTGCCCCAGAACTTACCATGTTGCTGCTGCTGTCACTGTGCACCTTGCTGACTGAATTCCTGCAATGACTAATATCTTGGAGGATTTGTGCATGTTAATTTATTTGATAAAATCTTTTTAGATATGCCAAGTATTACTATTATCACTACTGTAAGAAAAAGTCTAAATATATGCTCTTAGAAAGGGAGCATGAAATACTCCTGTTTATCCTGCCTAGAAAAGTGTTGTGAAGGTTTTTATTTGCTTGGTTTCCTGGTTTGGTTTCCTTTTTTTAAATTACCTTAGAGTTTAATCCCATTAGTTCTACACTAGAATTTAGTGGGGTTTGCAGCGCTTAAGTTTTATTACTTAGTATTTGTCAATATTACACAATTCCCTTTGTGACAACCTATCTACAAATCAAATCTAACTCCTTTTTAAGTTTTTCTGTCTATATGGCCTTTGTTCATTGTCTTTCATTTTTTTGTCCTCAGAAAATGCAACTAGACTGCAGTTTGTGATTGTAGAAGATCTTTCTAAATTAAAGGACATAACATACACAGTAGACTTTAAAGCACTAGCCCCGTAGACCTGAAATAACACTTTGTCTGGTTTGACATAGCTAATTCCACAGGAACTATCTATAGTCACTGTCCTGCTATTTTTCAACCTGTTCTGTATCTCTGCCTGTGTCCTGCCCTGAATCCCTGCATCATCTTGGAGCTTAAGCAGGAACTTGTCATGTGGAATGTTATAAAAGGCTTCCTGAAAATCCAAATATATTGTGTCATCTACTGGGCCCTTAGCAACCCTGTCAGTACCCCTTTGTGTAAATTTTTCTCCCCAAAAATGCAACAAACAAAACCACTGAAAAATTACTAAAGACACAATTAATAACTCTTTATTTACAGACAAGTGAATAAATAAAAAACACACTCTGCCAGAAAGGTACCTTGCAAACTCCAATCTGCATTTACCCTGACTATCCCCACTAATATTAATGATCAGAGTAATAATAATAACAATAACAATAGTTCTGTAATTCTTATCTACTGTCTTGTCTAAGCTTTGAAGTAACTCCAGAAAATACTTACTTGCAAACGTAGACCAACTAAATACATATCAATTATTGAAATGTTTAATTGCCTGGTAACTCAGTTAGTGTCTGTAAAATATGGCTGCTCCTTAATCAAAAAAGAAACTCTTGTACATTGTTATCCACTTGCTATTTCAAAACTAATGCTCTGAAGCAAAGAGGATGTCTTTCTTTTATTACTATGCCCCAACTCAGAGTAAGCAAAAAATAGAGACAGAGTAGATAATGGACTCCATTCATGAATGCAAAAGGCTATTTCTGAGCAGTTACTGCATTGTTTATGCCAGCAAAAATTACATAAGTCTCATTTGCTACACAAATTACATGTTTTCTATGCTTCATTGGACTTTTTACATAGAACATAAATGGAGCTTTTGCAATAGGTACTACAAAGACAGCTATCAGACCCAGTCTAAGCCTCACTCTTAGGGTGAAGCATTTGGCTTTCTTCAGGTTTGCAGTAAAGTCAACAGAATCCAAAATTCTCTCTATGTTTATCTTTTTATTTCCGTTCAGCTTCTAGTTTCTTGAGTTTTCTTAATGAAATTAAAATGGAGGTTTTCCAGGCAAAGCTGTTCTAATTGCTTTAAGACACAAATCGGAGGTTAATACAATCCATTAAATATTGCCAGCCTGGGACAGGCAAAGGGCTTCGTGTGTTGACTGCACAGCAGGACTGCCTGGCCAAGGAAAAGGTCAGGCAGTTGCACAAAGCCAAAACACAGCACAATAAAACTTTTTAGCTGTATTACTGCTGTGAACATGGGGAGGTTATGTGAAAGGAACTTCTATTTCTCAGTCCAAGAGCTGCGAGAGTGGTATCTATTCACCTCCACGTGATGCTACAGATTAACCTTTCAAAAACAGCTTTGGATAGTTCTTTTCGGTGTCTGATTTTAGCCTGAAGTTCAAAGAAGCTGGCTACCCTGTACAACTCAATGAATATGGCAGTGAGCTCTGCTCTTGGAAATCATGTTCCAATGTGAGTATTAGGCTCAGATGAGGTTACGACATTTCATTACAAAAAAGACATGGAGGTGCTGGAGCATGTCCAGAGAAGGGCAACAAAGCTGATGAAGGGTCCAGAGCACAAGTCTTATGAGGAGCAGCTGAGAGAGGTGTGAATGTTCAGCCTGGAGAAAAGGATGTTCAGGGCGGACTTACCTCTCTCTACAAATGCCTGAAAGGTGGGGTAGAGAGGTGGGGCTTGGCCTCTTCTCTCGAGTAACAAGGGACAGGATGAGAGGAAATGGCCTCAAGTTGGGCCAATGGAGGTTTAGATTCGATATTGAGAGAAATTTCTTCACAGAAAGATGGTCAAGCACTGGAACAGGGTGCCCAGGAAAGTGTTTGAGTCACCATCCCTGAAGTTATTTAAAAGATGTGTAGGTGTGGATCTGTGTGACATAGTTAGTGGTGAACTTGGCAGTGCTTGGTCAATGGCTGGACTTGATCCTAAAGGTCTTTTCCAACCTACATGAATCTATGATTATTTGAAAGTTCATATATTTTACATACATTGTTGTGGCAATAGAGCTGGATTTATCCTGACTGTGCTGATTCTGTTAAAAGAGAGGGATTTACAACACTGTTGCTACCTCTTATTATAATTACTGCATAAAAGTAATATTTAGGTATAGAGAAGCTTCTGCATAGAGAAACATTTCTACCTGTGAGATTGTCCATATGCATAAATAGATTAATTCTGGTGTATTCCATTGTTTTTTTCTCTTACAAACAGACTACATAACATTTATGCCAAATCTTTTTTCCAGCATTTGATTCAGAGTGGATGCATATTTGTCAGTTTGATGAGCTTCTCTCTTTTCCCTTGTTGATAGTTAGACACGACAATATTGCTCTTACGTCTCATGGCTCTTTTTACAATTATTCCCTGAATAACTGATACTTAAAAACTCTTACAACTGAAGCAGTTTGTAAACAAGAAAATTTGCCAGAGTAACAGCAGAATTCAAGATGGATTCCATAAATTGTGTCTATCACATCTAAATCCTTCTTTTCACCTACTAATCAGAGACAGTACTCCCATCAGGAGTAAGACTTTAATTCTCTCTGAAGTCAGAAAACATTCCTTCTTTCTCCTTCTAGTATTCATCTCAAGGAAACTGCATTCTGAAGCACGGAAATTACACATTAAAGCTTTTGCTTGCTTGGATAGGGTGTGTGCCATCTTATTAACTACTGTGAATCAACCTCAGCCCCTTTGGTGCCTTCTCCAGAAATATTACTTTGGAATCACCACATTTTATTTACCAATGAGGTAAAAAGAACCTAATTATTCTGACAATTTTATCTAAGGCTTGCAGATTTTATGTACTGAGTGTATAAAAAATAACTTCTTGATGAATAATCGTCTAGGAGTACATTTTTGTAACCATCATCTGAAAGGGTCCTTTTTACACACAGATACGCAATTCTTCCAGTGGACGATAAATAAATTTACTTTCCTTCAGGGATCACTGTACCAATATACGTACATATAGATAAATATACACATATATAAAAATTCTAATTGAGATATAGCAACTTCTCTACAGAGCTGTGAACTACAGTGAGACAACTACCAAAGCTTTTGAACTTTTTCACATTAGCCATGTGGTTTCTGTCTTGTAATTCTCTGCCGTTCAGTTGAAATTGTGGGTAGCTTTTTTGTTGACAAGTAAGAACCAAGAACTATAGCAAAATAAAAGCTGGAAATTGTCTATTAATATAAAATATCAAATCAAACAATGCATAAAAATAAAAATAACCTTAAAATTATGCATTTGCAAAGTCAAAATTTTAAAGGGTGAAAGCATTAGTGAATACGATTGGACTCAATGATCTTAAATGTCTTTTACAACCTAAATGACTCTATGATAACACTGTGATAATACTGTTAAAGTTTTGCTGGTGGCACAACAGAGGGGAGGTTGCTATAGCTCTCTGTTCCCAAGCGCAGTCAGTGGCAAGGCTGAGCGTGCATTCCCCAAGGGCACAGAAATCGGCAGGCAATACACACTGCAAGCCACATGGAACAGTACAGATAGAAAAATGCAAACACAGATAGCATAAACAGTTGCCTAATTTTGTGCCCCTTCCTGTGATTTCGGGGTAAAGGTCTGTTAGTGGAAAATAGTGTGCAGATATAAAAAGCTGATCTTCCCAGTAGCATGGACTTATGCACTAAGGGCAGGAACTGGCCTTAGAACCTTGTTTTCCCCATCTTCTGGCACTCCCAAAGTCAGCAATACCCTTTCAGCTCCTTGTAGCTCAGAACTCCTCACTCATATATTTGCACACACAAACGTTTTTGTACACACACACACGAGCACACACATACTGTTGATCCCCCTAGTAAATGACCTTGAATACTCAATCTACCCAGTAGCTGATCCCTAGGATCCTCTTGTCTCCAATACAGCCATATACATGTAAACATGTCACTAAGTCAACCCTTAGATGTTATGATCACTCTAATAGATGATTCAAACACCTCTGGTCTCTCCAGTTGCCAACTTCTAGACTTTCCAGTCTCTCCAGTATCTGGCCCATGCTTCTGTCTGCTTTGATACTGGGTTGCTAAGCCTCTTATCCTACCACATGGGCTACTCTGACATGGTATTTGCAAGCAATCGCACTGACACGGGTAGGCACACAATGTGGAGGCACCCCATGTGCTAAGACTTAGACATATGGGTCCCTATGACCTGTGGTTCCACACCAGTTGCTGACATTCAGATATCCAAGTGGCCTCTGCCAATGAAAATTCTCCTTCCCTTTACGGTTGCTGAGTGTGCTTGGCAGGGAAAAGCTTCAATGGCAGTAGGAGTGTTGTGTGAGGGAAGAATGAGAAGCAAGTCTAAAACAGCAATGAGACTCAGACAACACTGACAGGGGCTGGAAGCCGATAGACAAGTCTCCACTGCAACAGAAAGTCTTCCTAAGACTAGAAAGTCTTGTACTGAGCTTGCTGTAACTCCTGTATTCGTAAGGTTGACAGAAACCCAGGGTGAAAACAGGGAACCATCTCTTAAGAATGCTTGGGAATAGAGAGAAGGTATCCAAAACATTTATTGCTTCTCTGTTGTCATTCTGTATTTGAAAGGTAATTGTTATGATTTATATTCTAATAAAAAATCAACTTTATATTATGAAAGTCCTTTCAGTCTTTTTTCCCCTCTTTTTTAGGAAAATGTTCTATAAGGAAAACGCACTAACAATTTCAAACTTAGTTTCAAACATAGAATACAAGACTGAACTCCTTTCCAAGGACTGAAGTAAGGATGTGCAGATAGTAAGAACATGGGTATCCATGTGACTGTTAAAGAGAGAATAGAGAACAAAGATGCAGAAGAAAGGAACATAAATTAAACACTAAGCCACTATAAAATCATCAGAGATAAAGAGGACACAATGGGAAGCTGAATTGACCAGATGGTCTGAAGATCAAATATGCTTTTAGAGTTTTGTTTTCAATATTCACGGAAGCAGAGAAAAGAAGATATACCCTGGGTACAGTCTCAAGATACCACTGATGGTAGAAAACTTCACTAAAGGTAAATACTTTGGGTTTATGCTGAAGATGATAAAGAAAAGCTGAACTCTGTTTTAGTGGCATTCTGATTTCAGGTTTTGTTATTAGAAGCTGTTTAAACAGTATTTTAATAACTTTATGTTTTACTTTAATTTATATATACTGTATAAAAGCCATACTCCCTTTTGAATTCAAAAAGTATTGACAAAGATGGATGATAGGCTATTTTACATTTATTGTGACATATCTACTTACTGTAATAGACATGCAATTATACAAACTTTGACAAGTTGAAAATGATGCTCCATTTCTTTGTACTCCTCAGTTATTTTATTACAGTTTGTGAATAAGGAGTGTTACAGAGTAGAAATGGTGGAGTGGAGTGGGGGAAGAATAAGAATAAATGGAAATAGATACTGGTTTGACCTACTGCCAGCAAAAATAGCATTAAGTTCACTTCAACATTAATTTAATACAATTAAATAAAAGTGGGTTAAAAGAAAGGCAAAAAAGGAAATGTGAAGAAAATAATCTTGATATCATCATTTTGCTGTCTTCAAACTATTACTATTAATAAAGAAGTAGTAGAGGAAATAGTGAAGCTTTCCCCTCATTATTTACATGCGAACTAGATGTCTGTCCTCCTATTATAATTAACAGAGACTTAGGGCAGGATTCAACTACATAAACATGGGTATATACTGCCACCTCAGATGCCAATACACTTAAATGGAGTTGGCAGGCTAGAGAAAGAACTTATGGAAGATATGCAGCCTTTTGGAGATCAGCAGCTAGAGTTTGGGTGCCTTATCTGTCTTACGTTTTGGTACCTGAAGCCTGCCAAAATGACTGCTGTAGTTGCAACTGCAGAGATATTCAGCAAATTCTGATCCCAGAACCTGGCATGCTAGTTGCCAAAAAACAAGAGTCTATTGTGATTTGAGGTATTTTAATGTACTAAAAACATCTGGGTTAACACCAAGTCACAGGACCTGCAGGAGACCTATTCCCTTGGCAAGTGACAGATAGAGGCCAGGCTAACATCTCAAATAGGTGAACATATTTAGGGAAGCTTAGTAAGGCCAAAATATCTTTTTTTTTGTTTTAGTTTGATAAGTAAGAAGTACCCAGTGACAAATAAATGAAATGGATCTATGGATAATGGCATGCATATAATGGTGTGCGTGTACATACACACATATGCATATGGTGTGCATATAGTGTATGCATTTACATTATATAATGATTTTTCTCAGCAGATAATTGTTTTCCTGCAAACTCCATTCTTAGCTATTTCAGGACTACTTCCTTTACTCACAGGACCACTCACAGATAAATTAATTTCTGAGTTATCAATATGGGTATAAGGTGTTCTGTCAATCTGATGCACTTACCTATGATACCCTGAAGCCAGGATATTATATTTCAGAGTCCTTTTCTTTGTAGGTCTACCACACAGGTTTAGTGATATCTTTCCTCTCTCTTTCTAGTACATTTATGAATTTTCTACTAGGTAAACAAAATTTATTTCATTTGCAATATATATAAGCATTTTAATCCAAGAAACGCAGGGTTCTACAATTACTTGGGAAAAATTAATAGGACGTGAACATTTGTGAGATTGAGAATCTCTAAATTCCTAAATTCAGATTTGTGGCAATTTGGAATCCTTCTTTCAGACAAAGATTAAGTTGTCTGGTCCCTGGGTTCTGGATTATTGCTGGAGAAGCCTAAAATTGATTTATACTGACATTCTGGATCACAAAGTTCCTTATATACCTAAACAGAAGTGCTCAGATGTCTGTAGATCAACCTTTAGCTAAGCACATAGATGCATGATGTTTTATCTAAGCTCTGTCGTGATTCAAAGACAGACTGATGAAGCACGTGAATTGTACTTCCTCCTGTGAGAAACCTACTACTGACAACTTTTGAATAGCCTTGTGAATATATTCCTTCATTTCAACTGTTTCCATGAGCCACGTAGGAACCTAAAAAAAAACTTGAATGCTCAAATGAAGTTTTAATAAATCCTACAAATCTTTAAAAATCTGACCTCACCTCTCCCTTTCATGTTTGATAGTACTTTCTTCCATTGTCCCCATCCGTCTCACACTTTCTGAGTTGTGATTTTTAAGGACAACAATCTGTTCTATATTTGTATTTTAAAGGCAAGTCTTAGTACCAGAAGCGACCCACAAAAGCAGAGGTAATTTGCACTTGTCTAAAATGTGCATTTCTGCACATAAATACAATAACCCTCAAATAACTGTTATGAAGCAGAAACAGGTAAATTACTCTCCTATAAGCATATGTCAGACTCCTTTGTCAAAAAAGCTGTTTGGTCCATCTCTGTGTTATCAGAATTTGAGTTTGTTCAGTGAATATGAATTCCATGTTTCTGTGCTTTTCATGGATATAATTTTGTACCCATTTTTACAAAATATAGAACCTACAGGGCTGAAAATGCATATATTTATTTTGAGTGGCAAGTGTCTTAACCTCTGTATACTTATTTTCTCTCAAAATAATGGATTAATATCTGAATTTTGTGGAACAGAATATTTTTTACCAGCTGGACATCTCTCTTACAATGAATATGTCTGCATAGATAATTTACACACTGCAAGATGAAACTAGGATCCCATCACTCTGAGAATAGAGTAAGTTCATACACATTTTAATTCTTGTTAAAATCATCGTGCTAGAGATAGAGAAATGTTGTGATGTTTCTGTTTTGTAGTTTTTTGGTTTTATTGCTGGTTTGCTATTGTTTTTCCCCCCTTACATTCTTGTGCACTTAAAAAAATAATTCAGGCTATTTCCATACAAATTATACTTTCCCTGGATTCATTAAATGCTCTTTGCTGAGACCATAACTGGACTGTCTTCTCTCAAACTGCCTATGCAGAATATTGAAAGGGTCAAAACAGTGCAGCATGCTACTGTATTTCAAGGAGTAGAAAAACATGCAGATTGCTCTTGTTTCTCATTCTTGTAATAAGGGATAGTAACAAGAAAAGAAAATGGCTGAAAATGGTTCTGTTCCCATGTGTCAAATATCATAATTAGAATAAGAAATGCTACAAATTAACCCATTCTCATTACAGTCACTATATTAGAATTTCATGGTCCTCTTCTGATGCTCTACTCTTGCTAAGCACATTTACATCTCATCAGTGAACATAAGCAGCAGATCCGCTGGCGGTGAATGCTTGATTCACTCCAATTTATGTCTTCTTTTCAGCTGGGGAATCTATTGTGTGAGCTAATAGCAGGTTTCCCATTTGAAATGACTGCAGATCTCTTCACATTTGGATACAGTGCAAGCATTGTCATAATTTTTTTTTTAATGTGCCACATAATTGTCGCATTACACTATGTGCAAGCAGAAGAAAGGAAATTTTCAGCATTAAATGAAATACAAAAGGCAATACTATGTTTTACTCTCAGTGATGTGAGATTGAAAGACAAGAACTATTTTCTCTTAAGCAAGTAGTGAGTATAGCTGCAATCTTTGTGATCACCTGCATAAGACAACAACCATTTCACCATACTTCTGCAAGGATGGTTGTCAAAAAACAAGATTTTATTAAAACAATGAGTGGGACAAATGAAACCTTTCATAGGGTGTTTTAATTGCCGTGTCCCTATCATCTGAATGTTTAATAGCATAATTTCCATGACATTCTCAAAATGTTCATAATATTGCTATTGCTAATTTAGTGCAGTACAAGCAAAAAGTGAACATGGGTGCCTGCATAGTTAACAATATTAGGTTGTTTTCCCAAATCAAGGTGTGTAGAGAAGAAAAGCTCTACTTGGGGTGTTCTACTTGTTCTCTTGTGTCTGATCTGATAGCTAGAGAAAGAACAACATTCTAAAATATAAGGGAGGTTTGCTGCTGATGTTAATGGGATAGGATTTCATCAAAAAGATTTTGTCCTACTAGACAGGAGAGCTACATGCAACATCTTTGTACGACCCGAGAGATTGACATAGGAGATGCATGACCAGTGACTCAAAACATGGGATCATTTCACCTGTCCTTAATCATTAGGGCTTGGATTCATTTAATCTAACTTTAGACATTTCCAATATGAATGTTGATGTCCTGGATAAGATTCAGTTGCTTAACCACAGGAATTTAGTGCCACTGGAGGTCTTCTAGGATGTTGAAAGTATACACAGGCCACCTAGGTAGGGCACAGAACTTATGGAGACACATAGACTCTAGTACCAAAACTGAGTATCAGGTCTGATATAGTACAATACAAATAAATGTCACTGTGTGCCTACATTAGGCAACTGAATATTACCCCTAACTTATCTCTTTGGATGTTCTATGGTCAATTCAGTTGTCTATACATGGGTGTATTTGAGTTGTTCTATTGTATTCTACAAAACCTCCATCATTCATGACAAAGGTCATGAATATTCTGCATGTATTGTATCATATGTGTTTACCTTAACGAAAATATCCTGGACACCTTAAAGCTCCCAGCTGAACCATTTCTGGCATTGCTAGTTAAATCTAGCTAATGCAATCAATGAGAAGAGTACTTCCTTTTAGGTCATGATTCCTCTCAACAGCTTCAGATGTTTACTTTTGGATGAGATGAATAATACCCTGTACATTTTGGTTTTGGTTTTGTTTTGTATTGGTTTGTTTGATTGATTGGGGTTTTTTCCTTTTTCTTTTTTTTTTTAGCAGCAGTTTTAAAAGATACAGGATTCTCAGCTATGAAGATAGATGTCTCCTTGCCTTGCTTTTCCTTTCCTTGCATTTCCCTGCCTCGCTTTTCCATATAACCAAGAGCTCCTTAATTCAGTAATTCCATAGCGATGTGGGAGCCAGGCTAAACAACACTATGAAAAGATTAGAGATGAGAATATACCCTCATTTTTGCCAACACAGTTACAAGAACACATGAGTAACAAATCAAAAAATTATTCTATTCTATGATCCTATTTCTCAAAAGACTAGTGATAGAGATCTGAAAAATACCACTTGAACTTCTGGCATTCAGCTGTTTTGAATATACTGAGACTGTAGTTGTGTTTAGATTACTACTTACTAGATAAGTGAACTTGAATTTGTGTGTGTCCTTGTGGAAGCTTTGTGCTTTCAACCTGCTTTGAGTTTCACTGTGTAAATTACAAATTACAGGAGAAAGAACCCTGTCATTTACTTTGTGATTTAGAGAGCTCTTCCATACCCATTTTAATTGTGCTTTCTAATAGTGAAAAATATTAGAAAATACTTCTTCTCGCACAGAAGAAGTTCCATACTTCTTATCAACTTTTTCATGTTTCTATATTCTTTCTGTCATTCTTTTTCTAAACATAAGAAAGCCATGATACAAAGTAGTGTAGCGACTAAAAGAAATATGATAAAGTCTGTGGAATTTCACCAGAGTTCTTGAGAAGTCCACTGGATCTATAACTATATTTGCGTTTGTCCAGTGAAGACAGCAAATTAATTTCAACATTAATAGTATGTGTCCAATCTGTAATATGAAGTGTTGGAACCTGAAGTAAGAACCTAATTCTGTAATCATTGAAGTAATTTTTGAGATTTCCATTAAATTCTAGGCTTCAGATTTGGTTTTTTTCATACATTGAGCCCCTTTTTTGCACATCATTGAACAGAAATTTTCAGTTACCTCAGTCTGGAGTTAGATTTCAGTGGGTAACCTCCAAATAAAAGGCTCTCTGCTGCATTTCAATACCATGGGTGATCCAGCCCCTCCTTGGTTTTATTTTAATGCTAATTTTAAAAAAAAAAAAAAAGGCCAAAAAAAGAGCAATCTGCCATGGATGTGTATGATAATTGACATAATGGACCCTAACAGTTACTTTGGAGCATAATAGACCACGACAGCTCCATTTGGAGCTTACTCAGAAATTGATATATTTTACTATAATTTAATTAAAAAATAAAACCTAGACAAAAATATCATTCATTTATATACAATATCATTTTCCATTTAAATATTAGGCTGCTACACACACATACATATACACACAATCAGTATCTTAAAAGAAATGGTAAGCAAAGATTTACAGAAAGCCTTCCCAGAACTCACCTGATCAGAATAAAGAGTACTTGATGGTCTTCTCACTTGTCTTACCTGGCTAGGTGAATGAGGTATGCATTGTGGTAAGAGAGAGAAGTGAAAACTAACAGTAAGTTATGAACAGAATGGGTCATGTTCCAGTGGTTCTAAAAGCTGTTTAGCTGGACACCGCGATGGCTTGTGTTCAGCTGGCTGTCGACCAGCACTCCTAGATCCTTTTCTGATGGGCAACTTTCCAACCACTCTGCCCGGTTCCTGTAGCATTGCATGGGGTTGCTGTGTGTTTTCTACCAGGAAAGGAAAACATCTCCCATCCTAAGTAAAATGCAGGCTTTCTATATGCTGTTCATTTCCTACTAGGTAAACAAAGATGCAGGTTTACTGGTCTAGAAGGCTTCTGCTGTGGGTAGACGAGTGTGACAAATATTTCTGATTTTTTTTCTCCTTTTTGTCTATGTGTTATTGTAGTGGTTTGATTTAGGCCTTTCCTGGTAGCCAGGTTGAAACCAAGGAAATACCTATATCCCAGTATTCCACCATATTCTTTACGTAAGCAGTCATATAAATATAAGGGGAGAGGAGGTTGAGTTCTTCTTCTTCTCTTCCAGAGGACTTGGAGAAAGCAGCCTCCATGCAGCTCCTCCAGCTGTGGGGGTGTGGGCCTGTGGCTTGTCAAGAGGCTGCTGCCTTCTTCCTGAGTTTGAGAAGGAGATGTGGTGATTGTGGGCTGGGACATTTCTGCTTTCTCAATGAAAGTATTGAGATTTCGTTTGCTAGTCCTTTATTGACTGTGTATATCTGGGGTTTTTTTCTTTCTTCTTTTTTTTTTCTTTTTGGGGGTGTTTGGGGTTCTCTTTTTGTATGTATATAAATGTTATATATATATATATATATACATATATATATATATATATATATATATATACTTAGTTCTGTTATTTCAGTTCCCTTGTTTTTTTCTTTTTCCTTCCCCCTTAGTTTGAGGGGGAGAGGTTTTGCTGTGGACTTGGGGACTTGGTGGGGAGCCAAGCCCAAACTGCCACAGTTATCTTTTAGAGATGAGCATTGTTGTGACAGTATCATGTTTTGTATTCTAATACCTCAAAACTCAGGGGGAAAAAAAAATCTATAGGAAAACTTCCGTACCTTGAATATTTTCTTACATACTGATTCTTATTTTTTATTTCATTCTTGGGGTTTTTTTGAGGGTTATATGTCACTATTTACGGTGCCCAGAAACGGCATACAGTAAGGAAACATAGTTGAGTGAAAAAGTGCAAGGGAGAAGATTTCATCATTAAACCTTTCCTTATCTGCAGCATTATGAGTCTCACATTTGACTTGAGCCATGAGGTCTGCAGACAAGATTCATTACCCACTAAGAGCCCATGGACTCCATTCCATGGACCTTGAACTAAAGACCCAGGTACATTAACTTCAGTGAAACAGTGCTCTGGTCCAGCTGTACCTCTTCTTGTAATGGAGACAGTTAAGTCAGAGTGCGGTTACCATGTTCCTTGTGAATGCACAGCACATACACAAATCTTATTTTAAAAAATCAGATGCTTTAGATCTTGGAGATGGAGAGTTTGCTACTGGGCACATTTGGTATCAGAACTGTATACATCTCCTCTACGTTAACACAGAAGATTTTAGTCTTCCACCTCAGTACTTTGGAATCTCTTTGGAGTCAAAAGAAAGTGATCAGAACCCTAAGAGATACCCCTTATTTCAAATCCCTCCTTTGACTTGGGAATGCAGCTTTTCTCCATCATCAGGAACTCTTAATTGTCATGGTTCACCTGGTGGCTGGAATTTATCTTCTCACTGACTAAAGAGGAAGCATGGTTGACAAGACAAAAAAAATTGAAGAGCTCTTCAGAAACTTCAGAGAGATTATTCCCTTTGTGGAGACAGATATTCTAAACTGCCCTCCCAGGACTCCTGACAGTTTTTGATCTAGTCTATAGGAAGTGATTTTCAGCAGGAAATATCTTGCTTACTTTGTATGTAAGGAAAACACAGCTTCAAACAGGAGGGCTTATGTTCAGTCTGGGAACACCAGGCTGCATGTCAGCCATCACTGAACTCCAGAGTGGGACTGAAGTTCAGACATATCTCTCTGATTAACTTTCCTTTTTGTTTGTTTAATAAACAATTCAGAGATGTAAAGTCAGCAATGTTTACAGTAATTGTACAAATTGTAACATTTACAATTACACTATGTAATTTTCTTATGTCCTTTCCCTGTGGGCCCTAAGAAAGGGCACATGCAGATACTAGCCATATTTAGGGACTAGTCTAAACTCAGTTGACATCATTCCCTTGACTTCAAACAACTTCTAACAGGATCTGCCAGAGAAAAACTGCAAATTATCTCAATATTTAATGAATTAAGACCAAAGAGTAGGGCTAATCAAAAAGCAGGATGGAAAACTCCCATGTATCCTGAATAAAATTCACTGTTATATGTAAACTATGCGCTTTATCCAAGAATGCCAAATATGGACTTTGTTAAATTGTTAATTATATAAAGTCATTAGGGTTTTTTTTTCTCACTTACAATATAAATTTAAATAATTTAGGAAAAAATGCAGAGTAAAGATATCATAAATATTTTACTTCCTCATTTGAAGGGCATACTTTTATTGAAATACGTATGGTAGTACATGCAAATGTAGACTTTGGACTTGTATCATCGCTGTATGTTCACAAAGTTGTCTTGCAAGTTATATAATTTAGGCTAATGGACTGATGTAGTAACATTTTTAAGTGTTATAATTTCTTAACAATGTTTTAAGAACATCTCAGTAAAATAAAAATCTTTTTATACATATACCCTTTTTTAGAATCAGGTTATGTCCTATTTTTGGCCAACTCTAGGGAACATAGTTACTTGCTAACTAACTTGAGGGGATTGTCAGTCTAACTTAAACAATAAAATGTTTCTGTCTAGTAAGTTTAGTTCTGGTCAGAGCCTTGAGATGTTCTGGTGAAAACTGTAAATTAATCTGTCTCTTTTCTCAGAGACAGGGTTAGTCTGTGCTAATGGGAAAGGTCTCTTATCAGGGGTTGATGGAGACAATTAATTAAATACTTCTGATAGAGAACTTCAGCAACTATGTTCTGAATCTGTTTTATGGTCACTTAGATCTTTCACAGTGCAGAGATATCATTTTGTATCGTCTTCTGTTGCTACTGTGCAGAATAGCTAGTGCTTGTAATGTCATTTTTCAGAGATTTTCCGAGACGCTGTGTTCTTTGATGTTTATAAGTAAAAGTAATCCAATTTACCAGTTGTCATTTGAAAGATTGTAATAAAAATGTAGAAAATATCAATATTCAGTTTTCTCCTTTTCATATTTATTTCTGTGAATAGCTTCAATATCACACAAGGTACGTTTTATTATTCAGAGTAGTATTTTTGAAGAAAAAAAAAGATTCAAAAAGACTGATCTGAAAAAGTCTTCTATTTCTATTGTGATGGTCCTCTGATTTGGTTTGAAATGTCATGTTAGGACTTGTTCTTATCCTGACACAGAAATGGATCTAAAATAACTCTCAATCAGTTAAATATTGTACCACAAAATAAAACTGGGGTGAAACTGGTTGTTTTCCAGTTTTCTTTTAAAAAATATGTTTATTTTTTTCCATACTTAGTCGTTAGATATTCTGATCCATGCGTATTCGGGCTTTTGTGAAGACACAATTAAAGGAACACCTTACCCCCAAGTACTCTTTTCTTACAACTCATTGGTTTTTGACATGCTTACTGCTACATCAGAATGTGGCTACTGTTTTAAGTTGCAGCTGAGACTTCTGTAAATCAGCACCTGAGCACTCTATAGATCCCTCTGGCCACATACTTTGAACATGTGGTTTACATTTCAATGAAACAGTACCATACAAGAACCTATTTGCAGCAGACTGAACAAAGCTACTGCTCTTGCAGGGTATAATGTCCTGGTCTACCTGTGCATTTTTCTTCCCACTCATTTTGCTACTCATTTTCAGAACTGTCAAAGTGTTACCCTTTTGGTAAATTATTTGATGCAAGTTTCTGGTGTTTTGCTCTGTTCTGAATCAATAGATATATAAGCTGGGAAGAAATGGTAGGGATAGTAAAATTGTGCATCCATAAATGCCTGAGCTATGTAAACCTGTAATGTCATCAGAAGAACTACGAGATGGAAATCTCTGCTTATTAAAAGCTGAGCTTTGTGGTTTTATCACCTCCAGTTTGGATTTATAAATGTCATTTGATTTCTGTGGGCCTTGTGGACATTTATCAAATAAATAGCAATTCTCAGAGTACAGTACTGCGAATATACCAAGCTTTCAGGTGACACCATGCTCCATGACCTGAATTAATTACCTGAAAAAATTCATAGGGCAGAAATATCCTGTCATAAGCACATCCCAGCCCCCTGGTGCTCCCACTCAGATCCCTCTCTCTGGCTGTTTATTTGACACTGTGAAAGTTTCAGGGTTTTCAAAACATATGCACATTATGTGCTCGCCCTACTTTTGAATGTAGTAATAACTCTGTACATGCAAGGGTCAAAATAAAGAATACTGCCACTAACATCCATGGGATTTAAATTTTCAAGATAAGTTGGACAAAGGAACAAGTCTTGGACAGGAGACATTTCACTCATGCTACATTTGCCAAATTCTCTAATTTGGACTAGTTAAGAGATCCAGCTGGCTAGTTTGATATCCTCATGTGGAAAGCATCAGTTAAGTGATTACTTTGAGCAATAGTTCCTCCCTAACTCATTGGTTTTCTTGCTACGTGACAGATACCTTCTTTAAAAACACCACTACACTTAGGCTGTTCTCCCTCATGTTTCAGCTGCCCCTGTGGCAGTGTCTCTAGAGAGAGTAAAAAATTTCTTCTGTTTGTTTTGAGATCTCAGAATTATTAGTACTGTGATTATAAGTATATTTTAATAAAGGATATTCTTCTACCATTTCCTTTGGACTTCAGGCTGCTGAAAGAGGAGATCCAGTCATAGATTGGAATACAGATGAGAAAGTCCCATTCCTTGTGGCAAATTAAAATCAACACTACCCTCTTCCTTAGGAATCAGAAAGGGAGGAACAATTCTGGCTTTTGATTGGTAGTAAATGTGTTTTATTCCTTTCTTAGGGTGTGATAGCTCGTGATGTTTTAATTTTAACAGCTTAGACGTATGAGTTCATAGCTCCATCAATACTATTAATTAGTTATCTAACAGCATGTTGGAGTGACAGATCTAAACAGCCCCTCTCAGGGGTTAATAACAGTGAATGTAGGAAAAGACTGAAAAAGAGACTGGAGAAGGCAAAAATTTTCTCTTTTCCTCCCTTCTTCCCTTTGTGTTTTATTTTACTGCAGAAATTGTATACAACTGAATTACATGACCTAGTGGTTACAATAATAATAATAATACCCTCATAGAAAGTAAGAGTAACAGAAATGAACCTATACCTGAATTGTGCCTAATGAGTGGATTTGGTTTCTGTAACACCCCAGGCTCTTCTCACAAGCTCATTGAAGGGTTTTACATTAAAAAGATACAAGGCTCCAAAAATCTGCCCAACTGATTTTTTAAAATGGCCTTCAGTTTATTTTATACCTTGAGACCATGTACTGGAGAAAGGCTTTGACGCTTCTCCAGGGGTCAAAATAACACTCTGTTACTGGCAAACTTTGGCAAAATAAACAAATTTGGCAAAAGTTTAAAGCAAGCGTTCAATCAGCATAAAGAATTTCACAAAGTATTGACTGACCAAATTCCAACCCCTCCAGGTTTAAGTTACCCAATTATCAAGAAATTAAATTAAGAGAAGAGGAGGAAGTAAAGAGAGAAAGAGACACAGAGAGAATTATAAGTACTACTTTAGATCCAGTGTAGATCCAGCTACCAGGAGTCCAGGAGCAACAGGGCTGTGAACACTTGGTGGCCGCATGGTGCTGATTTTATTGCTCTGAACTCCTGTGGCCACTCTCCCTGGGGTGGAGTTTGCAGTCTGCCAGCCAATGTGGCACTCCAGCAAGCGTGGTGTGGGGTTTCAGGGGTACCAATGGCTAACAGCCATTCTGGGCAGGACTAAAAGCTCCAGGGACAGGGTGAGGAGATGGGGCAGTGCTCCCAGCGTGCCAGTGACTGATGGCTGCACCAGTGGCTCTCAAGGAGGTGGAGTATGAGGAGGAGCACCATCTCACTTTGACAGAACCCAATCTGTCCCCTCCCACACGCTCAGTTGTTTCGAGCCAGTAATAACTTCAATAACTTTTTTTTAGTCCCTCACAGTGTCTTCAATGAATGTGTGGTGACTACAAACTATGAGACTCTATAGGATCACAGATCTTGTCATAATAACAATTTCCCTTATTTTCTGATCATTCTCATAAAAAAGCAGAACATAGTATAAGAACTAGTAAAATGAAAATTTATTTTCAATATTGTAAAATATTCCTTTTATTTCTGTTTTTTTCGTTCTCTGCTGTCATCCCAAATTGGCTGTATTATCATTTGACACAAATTTAAAGTAATTTCTGATATTGCCTGAGTATCTGAACAGAAGCTAAAGAACAAGGTTTCATCACAACGACTTCTAGATTTCTATAACACAAAGACTTAATGTTTAGACGTTTTTTAGAATCTTAGTTAAGATGCTAAAATGGTCGCCAAAAATGAATCTGCTGAATTGGACTTTTACAATATTTATTATTGCTTAATGATTCAAGTATACTTGAACAAAAAAATGAGCAAACCTAAGGGTGAACAATGAACAGAGAAATCATCGTTCAGGTCACAGCTGTAATCAAATCTTTTTACAGTCCATCGTAAAATAACAAACTAATCTTATTACTAGTCCATTTGAACAGTTCGTCAAACTGTTGAGTATATAAGATTGCTGTATTAGTCAGTATGGAGCTGGGAATTTTTTTTCTGAGATTACTTTCCTTTTGTTTGGGAATTTCTTGCCTCAAAGCTCAGTCAGGATAAATCCACCATCTACTCTGAGCTAATCGTTATTTAGAGATGGTAATTCAAAAACTTTTGTATTAACAAAAGTAAGGGCCAGATTCTGAGCCCAGGACAGGATAATCTTATTTATACATGCAAACTGGGGGATGAGAAATAGGAGAGCAGCACCGTGGAAAGGGATCTGGATGTTTGGGTGGACAGCAAGTTGAACACGAGTTAATAGTGTTCCTTGGCAGCCAAAAGGGCCAACCATGCACTGGGGTGCATCAGGCAAAGTGTTGCCAGCCAGTAGAGGGAGGGGACTGTCCCACTCTACATTGCACAGGTGCAGCCTCACTTCCAGTATTTTGTGGAGTTTGGGACCCATCAATAGAAGAAGGACATCAGACTATTATAGTGTGTCCAGAGCAGGGTGATCAAGATGGTGAAAGGCATCGAGGACAAGAGGAGCAGCTGACATTGCTTGGTTTGTTCAGCTTGGAGAAGAGAAGGCTGAGGGGTGACGTCATCACAATCAATAGCTTCCTCAAGGGAAGCAGCAGAGGGGAAGGTGCTGGTTTTCTCTCTGGTGACCAGTGATAGTACATGAGGAAATGGATTGAAGCTGTGTCAGGGGAAGTTCAGGTTGGGCATTAAGGAAAGATTTTTCACTGAGAGGGTGGGTGATCTCTGGAAGAGGCTCTGCAGTGATATGGCACCAAGCCTGACAGAGTTCAAGGAGCATCTAAATGGCACTCTTAGTCATATGGTTTAGTTTTAGGTAGTCCTGCGAGGAGCAGGGAGTTAGACTCAATGATCTCTATGGTGCCTTCAAACTTGACATATTCTATGATTTTATGATTGATTTATGATCAATTCTGTGATTCTTTTTAATTATCTGGACATATTCTCTGGACTATTCAGGAATCTAAAATGAAATTTGTGTTCAGTAAATCTGTTGGTCTATCATAATTCTATTATCTTCAGAAACTGGCCAAGCATCACTTTGGTTTCATCGGGACAAATTAGTTCTGTTAGTAATTCAGCTCTTAAGCAAAGAATGATTTACTCTACATTCCAACAACTTCTAGTTCTTATTCAGCTTTCTCACCTCTAATGTATCATTCCAGAGTGTGTGCACATTTCTAAGAACTCTTGTGAGATTCAACTTTTATACTCACTTTTACTTGACCTCTAGATGCACATAAGAACAATGAGTTCTTCAAGATTCAGAGGAGAAGGTGTTTTATATATTACTTGTATATAATAAAGGTGATATGTTTCTGAAATATGACTATTATTTCTTGTGCTATTAACTCAAGCACAAGCAAAAGGATCCCATTTAGCCGCTGGATGCAGATGAGCACAGGTCTGTAGAACAGGATGTTTTTAGTTTCTATCGATGTTTCAATATTGATGCTAATTCTGTTACTATTCATACTGATTAGGATGCTACTTCATGTCTTTGCTCAACAATTCTGATAGGTTGTGTGGTACTACTCATCATTTGTAAATCACGGATTAAATATACACACTCATACAAATTCATATAGTCATCTACATTCTACATTATTTCATGAATTTAGTGGAAAATTATTTTCTTAATGTCAATGTTAAGATGATATTTTGATTTGCTGATGCACATTTATGATTTTTTAAGTTGTTCACTTAGCTTATATGCTTTACTGGATTAGATGCAATGTTTCAAATGAGCAAACATATTTTAAAAGTCTTCAAAAACAGAATTTGTAAGTGTAAATTCAAACTCCTCTTTAAACAGACTTTTAATCAAATAGAATAAGACTTTTTAAAGAGCTCAGTTGTCGTTGAAAAGATGTTGATGCAAACTAGTTGAATAACTAGGACATTTTTGTCAATCAACTTTTTAACAATATTTTTTATTTTTAATCTCCTGACTGCAAAGTATAGCTGATGGGCTTTTGTCATGTTTTATGTATAAAGTTGATATATATCAATTATTTCAGAAGCAAATGTATTGTATGGTAAGCTGATTGCCAAGTCTTGCTTGCCTTACCAGAAGAAAAAAAAATACAAGGAAAAAAAGACCCCAAAACACAGAAAAAGAACCCTCAGCTTTAAAGTTGGTTGAGTCTTTAAGAAACTATTAAGAGCATACATGGGAAAACATCCATTCAAAAATATGACAATTAGTTCACTTTCATCTTGGGAAAAAGACAGAAATTAACTTCAGAATCCAGAAATCTAAACTTCCAATATTGGACACTAAAAAAAGGATTAGTAAACAAAAGAACTATGTGTGTGTTATGAACACAACCACCTAAGCGTGCTAACCATGTAACACAGGTTGTGCAAATAGGCTAATCCCCTAACTGACACTTGAGTCAATGGAGAAAGGCAGACCTTTACAGACATTAGTCCAGATTCCAGATGTGCTGAATTGCCGGTGGCTCTTCTCTCTCTGTGATAGCTATATGTGCAATACAAATACGACTGATTGTGCACATATAATTCAGATATATAATTGTGCACATATAATTCATGCCAGCAGGGATCTTAGTCTATATTAAATATCTGTTTACTGTATGTAAGTATGTAACACAATTGCCATTTTTGCAGTATTCATCAACAGTGTGGTTGCAAGCCCTGCCACACCAGCCAGCTTCAACAATTTCCAATTGCTGAAATGAAGGAAGAAATAAAAGTGTTTTGTTATTTTATAGCATCTTTAGCTCTCTGTGCTGACAATAAAGAGCTAGATTGTTTTTTTTAAGATGAAATCTGGTCTGGAATAGTGATATGTTTTCCTTAGTTAGTATATAGTGAAACTGTCAAAGGAAAGACAGTTGATGTCAGAAAGGTTCATATTTATTCATTTTTAAATTGAAGTTGACTGTGTTTGCTCTCATTACTGCTGTCATAAATGGTCAAGGACATCTAGGCATGTGTTTTCATAAATTATGTGATCATTCCAATACAACAATTCTGAATATTGAGTCCTATAGCTCCATTATGGTTTCTAAAGTGCTCCTGATGCAGCACTATTTAGGAACCTGAAACCTACTTATCTCTTTTAAAAAAGCAATTACTATGACAACTCAAAGCATCTCAATATCACTTCTTGAAACTCAAATTTCAAAATCAGAATTGTATGGTCAACCAATCCATTGTGATAGGGGACAGTGTAGTGGAGGTGAATGAGAATTGCTCACGCCTTCGGGAACACATTTAATTATCGATACTGAAACAGCTTCATTTGAAACAGCAAGGACAGAGAGAAGCGAAAGTGAAAAACCCTTTACTAATATTTATCAATTTTAAACAGGCATCTAAGACCACACATTATTTGATTTATTCATTACAATGATTTTTCTCTTTGCTGCACTCAGTATCTCTGAGTTTTATTTCAATTAAAATATAAAGACACACATCAAATTATTTCTGCTTACAAAGACAAGACCACCTAGTGTTTTCTGTATGTTTAATTCACTCTCTCCTGCCACAAATGCTTGAGGCTTTGATTAGCTTTATCTTACTTGAAAGAGGCACCCCATGTAGAAGGAGACAGAGTGATAAGCTTTCCTGTTGTCTCTGCAATTCTGAAGGAAGATTGCTCTATTCTGATCACTGAGCTACCTGGCAAATACATTTTAGAAATCAAACAGGCCCTTATTCTTGGTAACCACTTAGCCAATGTCAAACACCAAAGCAAAATTTGATGAATCTTCTGTTGACTGATCTGCTGAGCTAAACACACTTTCTAAGGCAAGTACTGCAATGTCCTTCCTTTAATCCTTTAAATAAAGAATCATTTTATCTCCTAATACTTTTTTGCTTCCATTTCTGTTATTTGTGTGTATGTGCCAATATTTGTGCCTGCTTAATTATTTTAAATTTATTTAGAAGACTTTCATAAACTTGATAAGCTCATCTTTTTCTTTTTTGCACAGGTATTTAAAGATGAAAGGGAAAAGGCTTGAGCCTGAAAAAGAGAAGGAATGCTGAAGGAAGAAGTAAATTTATAGTTTTGAGAAGCCTTGGGTTGGGGGTAATATTTATACTGTACTGTATGAACACACTTTGCCAGGGCTAGGTATCAGCTGTGTAACAATTTATGGTTATGTCAAGCTTGCCTCCAGCATGTGGAACAACTCTCTTTTTTTCAAGTATGTATACACATTTAAGGAAAAAGTGTTCCTTTCAAATTGTAGATTATAAAGCGGGTTTAAATAAAATACTGATGATCACTAGCCACTTATAAAGCACCTTTAACTCAGGAATGAAGCCTATTATAAAAACAAAATGTTTCAGTGTTCACAAAAAAATAAAAAAAACAAGAAATGGTGTATTGTAAGTACTTATTTTTCCTGGTTTTGCTTGCTTCTTAGGTAGTTAAGTATAGATATCATCTATAGGAATAAAAATTTTATATTTGTCATAAATATATATACATGGCACTGAATATGATGGTAATAAATAGTCCTAAATTGTATGCTTAGAAATAATGCCTTATATAGATATCAATGTTATCATACATCAACTTGAAATGTAACTATAGTCTGTAATTTCTCTTCTCCACAAGCTGTTTGTAGATTCCTTGTCTTGAAAAGAAAGTTTCTGTTTTTCTCATGTTTTTAGTTAAAGTATACTCCCTCTTTTTTTTTAACCTTCTCTGTAGCATAATAGTTAGATAAACATATAGATTTATGCCCATGAAAACTGCTTTTGAATCATATATCTTGCAATTTTCATAGTAGCAGGCATGGACATAGATAGCTCTCCAGAGGATTCTCAAAGGAAAATAAGTTCCTCACAGACATAGGCATGCACCATTAATACCATTTAAATTATTTAAACAATTGAGAATTAAAACAGAAATAATTTTCCATGTGTATTCTATATTGGCTTTCTTTAGCCCCGAAAATTCTTAAGAAAACAAGATTGATAAGTATTTTTCCTCACTTCCATCTGGTTACACTATAAAATCAGGAAATATGTTAAAGGTCACAGATCAGAAAAAACCTAATTCTAGCAAACTGAAAACAGAAGTCATCAGAATTAAAATGTAAGAAATTACCAAATTCTTCATACACAGAATATTTTATCCCAGAACATGGAATATTGAAACTGTCCAACACATGCTGTACTGTCAACTGGAAATCTTAACATTCTCTAAAGGACATTTGAAGAGTGGAAACAGAGCATATATAAACAAACTTGCTTGGTCCATGGGAATCTGAGAGTTCAAAACAGCTTCAGATTTTAATTTGCGGCATGTCTAACTCCTAATTAACCTAACTATGAAGCTCAGACAGAAAGTGTGTTGGGGTAAAAAAAACAAAAAAGCAAGCAAGCATGTTTCCAGTATAACAGATAAATAGGTAGCTATTACCTAGGTATTGTTTCTGGACAGTTTACCTCCTTAGAGATCTTAAAATGGGATTGTTTACCAGTAATGAGTTTTCCCCGGGTGAGCAATTGTTTTTGTAGGCGTATAGTATGTTGAAAGGTCCTATTTGCTTGTAGCCTATATATATCTGTAATTTGCCTGTAAGCTATATAGAGCATTTGTAGGAAAAAATCTTTCATTTGGAAAGATTTTATTCTGGCTTTGGCTTTTCCATCTACATTGTTTTCTTTAAGCATTTAAGTTAACATTAAAGTTCATTAAGATACTTAAGCTTAGTTGCATAAGGGATATAAGGAGTAGGCCAGATAGCTTGCTAAAATTGCAACTCAGCTGGAGATTTTATTTCAGGACGTTTCAGAAAAGTAATGTCTGTCTTGCAAGTTTAAACAAAACAAGGTGCCATTTTTCCAAAGTCTTTGGTGCTTTAAGGATAAAACAGCCATCAAAGCTTTCCACCTCCCCAGAAGTCATACCCTGTATCATCTAACAACAGAAAGAAATGGAAAAAGGTGCTGGTCTGGTGTATTGGCACTGTATGTATTGTATGGTCCTACAACACTGTGCCAGACATTAGAGAGAAGAAACGGAAAGAGGGGTTACTGTGCTTCTAGTGCCTCTGAACACAATGACCAAGACTCCCCTTTCCATGAATACTAAGCTGCACTGAAATATCAGCACAAAGTTTGAGGAGAGGGAGACAGGAGTCACGTGCTCTGTCACACTGAATCTGTTGGAAGAGGTACATTTGGGAAGGGGGTATTTAAGTATTGTGAATATCTGTGAAAGAGCTGGAAATGAATACTGACAAACGAATAAGACATTGAATTTGACATCGATATGCTATTCACAAAGCAATAGCTAAGGTTAAGTTTTGCATTAAAAAAATGTTTCTATCTTTTCATAAATTACAGAGATCCCAACAAATTAAGATCACTTCCTATTGCATATGACATTTTTGATGAAAATGTGCAGATAAAGTTACATTTAAAAAATAAGTCCTTAAAAACAGTCTAGTATCAGAAAGTTCATTTGTCCTCACAGATCTTAATAATGCATTCAGTTTTTTGAGAAAAATGCAATACAAAACTTTTGAATTTCCCATTTAAGTAGATTATGAGAAGTCAAAAAGATTCTTTTTCCTATTCTGCATACATACAAGTTGGCTTGTACTCAAGCAACTAAAGCTGCTGCCAAAAAATGTGTAGTCAATGCATACGACAGAGAGAGATGGTGAAAAATATGTAATGTAATGAGTTTCAAATCTGTTATCATAAATTTCAGTTCACCAAAACAGAAGTGTTGTGTCTTGGTTTACTGGTTGGTTTACTGCTTTGTTTTGTTTTGTTTAACGTTAGTCTAGAGACTGGACATAATCTATTAATGTGAATGTTACTTTAGCATTTTTAAACATTTGATTTTTTTTGTTGCATAATTTAAAGTCTTAAAATTCTCATATTATAGGATGCATTAGTTCTGAAAGCCAATTTAAATACTACTGTATTTAAAATTGATATTTAAATCTTAAAATTATGTTAGTGTCTAAACTTAAAGCTGTAAGCTGTCGACACAGACTACCTTTGCTGTGATTGAAGAAAGCCATTAAACTTTGCCTCATTTATTGACTTAAGCATAGACCTAAAGACAATTATGTGCTTAAAAGCTGCTTCTCAAATAGATCTGATTTCCTGAATGCTGAATTTAATTCTAAGACATATTGTGTTGAATTGACAATTAATACAATCACACTCTGTATCAAACAAAAAAAATGAAGGACCATGTGTTCTTGAATTAAAAAGACATCCTTGGATCCTTGCAATCCAGTGGTGGATTCAAATAGAGAGAAGGGATGATGTGAGATAAAAAATGTCCAAATCAGAGGGAAATCTGTAACTTTCTTTTTTTATTTTCCAAAATATGGAATTTTTTTTTTTTTTGAAGGGGATGGATATTACCCTTTCCCAAAACTGATTAATCTCTGACAAAGATTTATAGTTCCTCTCCTCTTACCTCCATTAACATCTATTCCCAATCTCATACCAATAAAGGTGTTCTGGAGAAATTTAAACTGCTCAGCCTGCTTGTGTGGCTCATAAAACTCCAGTCTTTCATGTAAAAAGATGCATACTTCCACACTCTGAATGGTTATATTACACAGCTCCTCACCCCTGCTCTGTGCCCTGGTGACAGCCGCACTAAAATACTGGTGGGGTCAGTGCTGCCCTGTACTCCATCTTTGGTACCAGGGTTAAACTGATCTTGCACTGATCACACATCATTACAGCATCTACTTAGATGATTCATTGCACCAATACATCACCACAGGGTTGTCAGTCAGAAGATGGCACAAGCTCGGATAAACAGATCCAAGAGCAGGTTCAATTTAATTACAGGACAGAAGGTACCTTGATGTTCCTTGGAGACAAAACACTTGTGCCAAGAATTAATATGCTCTGCATTGCTGTGCAGTGGTCTGACAAATATGTTGAAGCATCTGAAGAGAGTTCACACAGACTTTGTCAAGAGAGTGATTCTAAAACAAAGATGAAAAGTGAAAATCCTAATACCTACTTCATAAAAAAACACCCACAGATTCTAACTATAATCTGCATTTCAGTACTTCAAAGAAGCTTTACAGGGACACTGTCAGATCATATTTGGCTTATAATGTAAGCCATATAAAAATAAGTTGCTATTGGAGTTTTATTATCTTTCTTAAGGACAAACATTCTTTTTGTGCAAAGTTACACCAAGTAGCTAACCAAGGAGATCACTGCTAGTTGAGGGAATTGAGTTACCATAAGAAAAAACATTAAAAACTGTGTACTCCAATCCTTTCAAGATTTCATTTGCTTTATGAGACACTACCATATTTATGTGCATATTTATTTTCTTATTTTGTTCTAAAATTGAACAGATGAGATCACGTTCACAATTCATTCCTACATAGCTAGTGGTCAAAATAGTCTTTTACTGCAAGGCGTTGTGTTGTTGTTATTTTTCGGAGCTCAGCTACTGCAGCTTGAACACTGCATCTTACCAGTAGTCATCATGGCCAGGTTTCACGAATGAAGATTTGGGGAGGGCTCTACCCATGTTTGTTACAAGTGTTCTGGTGGCTAAAGAGGTCAATATGAGATAGACACATCTGATTGCAAAAGGCACAGCAGAAAGACTCCTTACCCACAGTATGAGAACCTCAAAACACATAATTAACCTTTCCAACAAGGGTAGTGCCTTCCTTTGCAAAACAAAGGCCAGCTTTATGGCAAATTTAACCAGTAAGTTTATAAAGTTAAATTTAAAACAGTGCAGTGCATTTATGTATGGCATATATGCACATATGCTTATATAAATGTATGTATATTTGAACTTTAACACTTTCTCCCATGTGCTTTTTTTGGTCTTTATATATATGTATATATGCTTATGTATGTGTAAACATATATGTGGCAGTTAATGCACAAACATTAAAATCAACACAGTTTTCCACGTTTTCATCTTTTTGTGAAGTTAAGCTTAGTTTATGCCATTCCTAGAGTGTCTGAAGTTAGATATTTGTACTGACAGCACATTACTCTATTATGAAACTGTTAAGGAGAAGCCAGAACTTTTGGCTTCTGGGTTACATCCAGATTTTGGAGAGAAAGTTTTGGCCTTCTGTTACAAGTGTTCTGCTGTTCTATTTGAAAAAAGTGGAGCTGAAATTTTAATACTTTTATTTTTATGCATAAAAATAAATAGGGAAAAGGCTAAACTGTTGGGATTATCAAATCAGAGGAATGTTCTTTATCAGAGGATTATCAGCGAAGGAGTTTTAGATGTTTCTATTTTATCACCCTAACTATCAAAGTTCTTAGGAATCAAATAAAACACATCATTCTGGGATCTGTGCAAGCAGAATAAAAGGTCTGGTGCATTTACAATCCAGACAAGGCAGCTAAAAAAAGAAAAAAGAGGACAGAGACAAGCACAGAACCATCAAAATCAACTCTACTGTGTTTTCTTGTGAGTGTTTGGAAGTTTTTTGTTTTACTTTGTTTTGTTCTATGTCTGGTGTTTTTCTTTCCTGATTTGCTATTTTTCACTTCTAGTGGAGATCATGTTAGTAGGAAGATAATGGGATGAAAATAATAAATACAGAGATGTTAGAGATTTGGGGTCATGTCCGAACACTCTGGGCTGCAGGGAACGTACCACACAGCCAGTTACTTCAGACACAGGATATTCTCTATATAATCTGCAAGAAAAAAATACAACTAAGATCAACCTCCCCCAAAAAAATCTGTTGAGAGATGAACTCTGTTCTCTGCCCCTTAAAATCTTTCTGCAACAGCTGTCCTGGTTTAAGTTTTCTTCGCTTATCCCTGTAATTCATTTCTTGAGCATTGCAGGGCTTAAGGAGATCTGAAGTAGAGGGGAGGAGGGACTGCCCCAGAGATCGTGGTTGCTCCTGGAGCTTCCTTAGTTAGTGAAATAATGCACACAACACAAAGGAATATTTTTTTCCTACAAAAACAACTATTTAGAGGTGTACTTCAGCATAATTATACCTGTAGCATTGTGTCTGTTACTGTATAACGCGTGCTAAACCCCTTTCCCTGTGCAAATAAGCTAGGTGTGTTCATTTAAAACCACAATCTAAATTATACTAAAAATATTGTCTTGTGTAGGGCAAAGTTGTTATTAATAGTGAAAACTTGTCTTATTAAAATTCAATATCAAAATTCAAAATCCTCTTGAGAACAAGGGACATTAGACTAGGGGACAAGAGTCTGTCTCTGAGAAGTCCTACAGGTGCATTGTCTGCAGCCTTGTCATGGGATCACCGAAATCACGGTTCTTCTAGGAGCACACCACTGATCTCATCTAACTTTTACAACTGGGTCCCTGTAGAGAGCAGGGCATGCAGAAGGCAAGAGGGGAGGGACTTGGGCACAGCTTGCAACAGGTTGAAAACATACTGGGCATTTCCATCCAGACCTGTTTGTTTGGAGGTGCCCTTAGGTCATCCATCTTAGACACAGCAGAAGTAAACCAGGCATGGAGACAAATGGACCAGATCATACACTGGGCTAGGGGCCTTTTTGCAGTTATTGTTTCAAGCTGTTGGCAATATACAAAAGTCATTGCTGTACTGGTTTATACTCAATTGATGTTCTCCTGGTTATCTTCATTACCATCTGTGCTAGAAGTACTGTTTTCTTAATGAAAGTTTAGTATTTCCATTATCTAAATGGAAAGCAATAGAATTGATAGAGAAATTTAAGGAGAAAAAACCCAGAAAAATTAAATTGAAAATTGCCCCAGTTTTGGAATAATCTAAAGTGTGATTCTTAAACATATTTTTCTCCTATTTTTCTTCTACCTCCCTCCATATTTGATAAACTAAACAAGATAGTGAAGCTCCTACTACTTTATGTTTATGTTTTTTTCTCTCTGGATATTTTTACTGTTTGACTGTAAGGATTTCTGGCACACTGTGTTGCTCGTATCATATAGTTTGCTTTAACTAATGGAGACATTTTGTGTGCTAAGACTCTGCTTCTGTGTTGCTGTCTGCTAGTCTAAAGCTCAAAGAAACATACCAGGAGGAGGAAATACATTATAATTGTGTAACTTTCTTGATTTTCTTCTTTTTGTTGTATATATTTTGTTTTCCTGAAGGCTGGGGGAGGAGAGGAAGGGCACAGAAACAGGAATACTGGCATGGTTCCTGATTTGTTTGTATTCAGGTCAGTAGACAGTGGCAGAACTGCTTCTGAATGTTTCTCTCCTACTGTTGTACCCTACCCAGCCCTGTGACAGGAACATCAAAAAAATTTGGTTTGTGTTTCTGTTTTAAAATATCTGTCAGAGTCCTGCTCTGTTTTCATCCTGAAGCACTGAGAAGCTAGAAAAACAACTAAATATATAAGAAAGCTTTTCAAGAACAAAAATTCTACAGTATTTGAAGAATAATTGCCAGTAGCCATTTAGTTAACCAATATATTCAGAGAAAGGTAACACTCAAATTCCATTAAATATTGCATATCAGACTATGGTTTATCTAGATATACATGCTCACAGAGCACAGTCATTTTGTACTACCCCACTCCTTGCTTCGTATGGCCTTGGGCTTACTTCAAAATATCTGATCCAAGTTCTGCGTCAGAAATGCAAAACTAATGCAGTTGCTTTTTTTTTTTTTTCTTTTTTTCTCAGAAAAAGTGAAGTGCACAAACTGGAAGAAATTAAGATCTGCTTGTACAGCTGAGTATTTCTCAGTAAAATAATTTGGCACATACTAAACCTCTGAGAGATACCTGGCATGGTCTACATATTTCACTTGTCATTTATTTTTGTTGCTTGTTTTTTTTTCATTTTATAGACACTATTGTAAAAGCAGTTTATCAACAGGTTGTCAAGATTAAAAGTTCCAGCCTTGGGAACAGCCCAATTTTCATCATATCAGACATATCATTCTGTCTCATACATTACTCAGTTGAAGGATAGACTAGAAACTAGGAAAATCTGAAAGCATATAATGGAAATTATCGGTAAACAGATGAAATATATTGCTTTAATGGAGTCTATGGGGTTACTCTGACAGCCTTTCCCTAAAATGTTATGAACCACCTGGAACTTGGGGGAATTCAGAGAAAGGATAATAACAACACTTTGTAGTTTATAGTCCTTTCAAATAAGGGTCTCTAAACACTTCAGAAATGTTAATCAAATGTCATAACGGTGCTGTGAGGTATTATTCTATTATTATTATTCAAAAACAACAAAAGATCCTTTTAAAACAAAAGCAAGCTAATGTTTCAGTGTATCTGAGTGCAATTCAATTAAGCAGTCTCACTTGGTGTATATAGTTTTAGCAGTAACTTTCTCATATTGTAGTGAACAAGAAAGGCACTGGGTCAGTACTGCACCAGGAATCACTACCAACCCATATATGCTGTGCACTTTCCTGGGATGTAATCCAATATCTTCTTGTGATACTTGTAAGTCATTCATAACTCCCGATCCCAGGATTTTGTCTTGCTACCCTCATTTGAAAAACAGAGAATAGCACCTTTGCTTTCAACCAAATCTTTGAAAATCTTTGCCTCAACTTCTCCAGTTTTGAAGTAGATCAGAGATCCACAAGGAGAGAGGGGAAACAGGACCATTTATATATGCAAAACAGTTTGATCAGGAAACAAAAAAAAGACCAGGAAATGAAGATTTAATAAAAAGAGTATCCCATGTCATGGTTAAACAGCTACCTACAGAAGGCTAATGATTATGGAGTGTTTTAATGTATGACTATACATGTTTTATCATATAGCCAGTGAATCTGAAACTCTTTTTATGAGTAAGTATTCTTTAACTGTCCAATGCAAATAATTACTCAGCTCTGGATGATGTATGCACTATAACCGCTGCAGTTAATATACATTGATTTGATTACATATCAGAAGATGGATTCAAGTGAAAAATTATTTATAACAATAAAGGTTATATTAAATGCCTGACTGCTTAATTTGTATCTAACTGTGGGGTTTACGTTGTTTTTATTATTACATGTTGCTTCATCTTATAACTGAGTTACTCAGTTAAAACATTCATAAATATGTCTCGGAATGTAAGTTTATTACTACAGACAGTTTCAAGAAAGCTTAGCAGTCATATCATGTAAACATCTATCTTATAATTAAAACTCAATTAATATATTTGCAACAAACATTTGCTGCTTAGAATGTATACAAATATTGCTTAATGGAATCTAAATTTAATCCCTATTAGAAACACTTTAAATTTGATCACAAATCTTTATCTCCACTTTACATTTTAAACATAAAAAGAAGCTCAAGTTTCCACAATATCTTAATCACAGAAGATTTTTATCTTGTTGAGATCAATATTTAATAAATTATGTTATGCTGGCAGTCTGCACACAAGGGCAAAAAGAGTTTTTGCAGAAAAAAACCCAAAAAAATCCACATACCCAAAAAATGTGTAATTGCTGTGCTTTTAAAACGCAGTCTCTTGTTTCCCTTACTTGTGTAGGCAAGCATCAAATTTAGCTAGATAGGCAGATTCTATCATCCACTGAAACCCTCAGAAATCCCAGGCAGTCATGCCTCTGAAATCAGGATTTAGCTGCGTAAAAGCAGCAGGATTGGGCTCAGGACTAATCTGTGGTGCTGTCAGTCTGAACTGCATCCCTGGTGGACTTACACATTTAGAAGTTGATGGTGATGGTGACATTACTGAAAGGCAAAAGAAAGTATAAAACATCTGCTGGTTAAGAGAGCAAAACAAAACTGAAATGTGCCCCAGAAGGGTTGTAAAGAGAAATGGGGTTAACATCTATAGCAAATGCAAGAGGAAATATTTCTCTCAAAAACTAAACAAGGTGAAAGCCTGATTCCAGCACTCTGGATTAACATTAGGGATAAGAAAACACAACAGAAAACAGGCTTTGTTGATGGGGGGAGGAGGAACAGGGAAAGGAAAAAAACCCACAACACCCACACAAACCCCCAAATTAGACAAGTCTAGCAGACTTAAATTTCAAAAGCTGCTTTTCAAGAGATAGACTCCTTCTAGCCAGGAGAGACAGGATGATCTTTATCTTCCCATTTCTCCACTCTTCAGCCTGACATTGGGATGGGAAGGTTCATGCAGTAGGAGATAAGAAAATAATACTAAGTGGGTAGAGTAGTTCTTCATAAGCTCATATATGCATTGAAAAAGTACCTATATACCTATAAGTATTGTGTGAAAGATCTTGCAGGACCTGGCAGTCCTGATTGCCAGGCTTTCCAAACCTGTCCAAGCAAACTGAGCACACATAGTATGTTCCAGAGAGTAAATTCAAGATTGTAGTTACCATAAACTTTATTAGACTTGCTACATATATGCACATTGTGTTAAATAACTGTACCTGAGAGTAGTCACTTTGCTGACTTTCAGAAAAAAGACAGGAAAATCTGCAGCATGTCATTTGATCTGGCAATATGAGAATGCCTGAACTGTAGGCAATGCCTGGAAATCATAATTCTGGTTAATGGCCTTAGGAACCTCTTGCAAATGAAAGTTCAGAGCCTGTTCCTATGGACCTTTGCCTCGTGGTGTCACTGATAAACATACAACTGTATAACCTTCTCTGCCACTGACCCTCAATCTTACAGTGAACAGCATGGTTCTGACTGATCCTTGTTGTGTTAAATAGCATATTATGGGCCACTAACATGTCTGAACAAGTAGATGATGAAGGATGCTCCTGAACTGTTGCCTTATTTTCCTACAGTCTCACTTGTCTATATGTATGACTGCCCTCTTTCTGTCTTCAGGCTCCTTGCAGAAACACAGGTTTAATTGGAAAGACGCAAGAACAGTAGAACAGAAATTTCTGATTCAAGTACTTCCCTTGTTTTAAACCCTTTGTTTTCTTAGGTGTATGGGAGGGGTTAGAAGCATCTGGCAAATATAAAACAGACAAATGTCGTGCTTTAGAAATGATATTCTCCAATTTCGTATTCCCACTAAAACCACTTTGCCACTCTCTTCTCCTCCTCCTTAAATTGAAAGTACAAAAGGCAAAGAACATGGGTTGAGATAAGAACAATTTACTGGAAATAGCAATGAGATAAGAAAATTAATAGCAACAATATTAATAACAAAAGGCATAAGACAAAGAAATTATTTACATGGAAATTCGCAACAATACTGACCATATCACCCTCCACACTTTCTCTTCCCAGAAGGAACACCCTCCTCAGAAGCCAGAGAGAGAGTCTCTTTCCCCTGCCCTGACAATGATATCGAATAACATTATTATTACATTCTTTTGCCACCCTTACTCTTTTAATGGAGCAGCATAAAGTTGCTGTGGCTACAAAGAGAAGTTGTGAGGAGGAAGAGGAGGCAGTGTCAGCAACATTAGGTGTTTTGCTTTAATGCATATACTTACTGCCTGGCCCTGAATGCATGATGTTGTTGATGTGTAATCACAACTGGTTGTGAATATAGTTGACAGGTAACATTGAAAGGAGATGGCACAGAAACAGTGGTGCTGAATAAGTGACCTTGTCTGGACACACTTTGTGTGTATGTGAAGGCTATGTCTTCACTCATTTCAGTAGACTTATTAATATCCTTCTTGCTGAGTTGAAAATCAGAGTAATGAGGTGTAGTAGTCCTCATACCCACAGTCAAAAGGCTTTGCTTGATAGGTCCTATTGGTTTTAAAACTCAGGAAGCTGTGAGTTGTAACATTAGAGTAACTTACACCACTTCCATGAGCAAAGCCAAGACTGTCACAGATGGAGTGGTGCACTTCACTTGTAAGACAAAAGTAGCAGTATGTTTATTGATACAGAACTATGATTTGACTAAGTTTGCAAGTAAATATGACAATGGTTTAACAACATTCAACTGCAGGGTTGGTCTTCATTGCTTATTGCATAGAGGACAGGATCAGATAAAAATGTCAGGGAGTCAGGAGGTTCAGAAAAGACCTCCTTATGTTCTAAGTTCCTTTCTGAAGGGAGTTTATGTGCAGTTGTATCCGTACATAGTCCCAGACTTGGTCAATGGTTTATATCTAAAGGACTATATGTGCAAAATCAATCCTTTATATCACTTAGCTAAGATTTTAAAGTTTCAACATGGCTATTCCAATTCACTTACTAGGCCTTTGGTGAAATAAGAAGTCTCTCAGCCTTGAGGAGTAACCTTGAGGTACATCCCTACTGAAGGGGACATCCTGGTGTGCAGCTCACTGCTATGGGGGATTGCTCAACAGGTTCTGGACTATCCACCCTTTATGGAGTAAGATGATTGACTCATTTTCTAACCGGTTGTATTTTGAGTCGGTATCTGCTCAACTAGCCCTCAGTTGTTGAACAAGATTTATGGCCCTTACCCGTTGTTTTGTTATCTGTCTCCCCAGAGTACAACTTAAGCCGGACACAGACATCACAACCACCACTGGTGGCTATCGCTCAAGCAGAAAAGAACAGAGAGAACACCTCCACACTCTGTGACTAACATGACATTAACATGTCATTAACATTTTAATGACATTCTTCTTGAAGAGAGAATGCTTTCTGGAAATTGCTAATATTATATAAATTATATAGATATATATGTCATCATACACACATATACTGGTATGAACTCATGAATGTTAGTCAGGAAATTTTAATTTCCCTTGGATTACTGAATGGTTCTATCTTCATCACTGTCTTCTTTTATGGTTGATTTTCCTCTTAACAATTCATGACTTTTCTGCCTGAAGCAGTTAATTTGTACTTTTAGAACAAATATTTAGTAGTGGGTATTCTTACATGCACCTCTCCCCTATGGGATCCCAAATTTTTGTAATGAATATGTCATGGAGATTCTTATATATGTAATGTTTTCTTGTTCAACAGGTAGAGAGATGAAAATGTTAAATGCAGTAGGTTTGTGGATGATCATCTTTGCAAATAGATGTGTCTGTATTTCATTTTATTCATATAAGTATAATAACAAATATAAATGTAACATTCAAGACTATTGGGTCCTTTTGCTAGAAAATAAGACAGTATACATCTGAAAATCCAATCACTTTAACACAATATTCCGACTGTATTCTGCTGCCAAGGGGATGTGTCCCTTATTGTTGGTTTTGTAATAAAATTACATGCGCAACTTACATAAGACAATAGAAGGATGTTATACTAGCTGTAGATGTCTGTCTTTTCCCTTCCATTTCATCCAAATACGTTTCAACCTAAATAGGTTGAAATACACACACCCTTCTAATATAAAGTCAAATCACTGTCATTTCAAGAATTAAAAATATTCAGTTTTGAAATGAGGTAGTTACATGAAAAGCAGAGCTAAGGAAGCCTAATTTCCCATGACTCTGTTTCACTTTATGGCACATCACAATGTGCCCTCCCATCTCAAGCGTCAGATTCTGTGACTGAATCTGAATTACAGTTATGAAGAAACACTATGTATGAATCTTTGCCTTCTGCTTGCTGGAATGGTAACAGAACAAGCTTCTCCTCTACTGTGCAAAAAATTTACAAATCCTGTCTGTGGTTTATACACTATATTATACAGGGCTATCATAAAAAATGTACACCTTTGAGAGCTCTGTCATGTTGTCAGAGTTAAATTTGGACAAAGGCCTTAAAATGATTAATTTTTTTTTTCTTTTAGTTTGCTTTTTAATAGCATGATATCCAAATATACACTTTTGATGTCTCCACATCCAGAATTTTCAATATTTGTTTGACTAAATGGTATGCATTTATTTTGTTGATGTTTAACTCATTCAAAACTTCTCAGTCATTCCATTGGCTTAACCTTAAAGTTACATGAGTGCTATGTGTGAAGATAAAAGAAGATGAAGTTTAATCATGTGTCGCTGGGTATCTGTCGAAAGGCCTCGGTCCGAAGTGGGGAAGAAAGACACACAAGACACACTAGGACAGTGAGACAAAGAGATGTCTGCCTGCTCAGCGCAGCAGGCAGCTTTTTATTCAGTTCTCCCACTTCTACTTTCCCACACACACAACACAAATATATTCCCACAAAAACACTGAGGAATGCCGCACCTGCACTTCAGCCACACAGCTCAAGGCTGTGTCCATGGGAACTATCTAATTAGCTCCACTGCTCCCATGGAAAATGGTCCAACACTTTGTAACATTCCAAACCCCTCAAACTTCAGTTGTGGGGCTGTGACTTCACCTCACAATCATGGATAGTGACAACTAATAAGCATTTCTGCAAAAGTTGAAATCTTTGTTATTAAGAGTAGTGGAGACAAGAGATGATATGTATTAACTGGCTGCAACATTATTATGTTTCTCATTATGAAAAAGAAAGTACAATCAGGAGAGGTGCTTTTAGTCAAGAATAAGAAAGGTGAAAAGTGTTGTTCAGCACCCTGATAAGACCTTATATAAAATTCCTGGCACTGTGCTGTTCATCCATATGCAAGATAACCAAACTAAATAGCCATGGAGAATAAGCATTAAAATGATAGAGGAACAGATATTTAGTCATAAGTAAGAAAATTTCTCCAGAAATATGAAAACTGACATAACTGCATACAGAATGGAAGCGGAGTAAAGTGTCATGTAGCCACAAGAAGCAGATAAGTAAAAATACTATTGCACCAGAAACAAATGGGTATAAATTAGAAATGAATAAATTCAGTCAGGAAATATAAAGCTCTTACAATGAAATAAGGCACTGCGGTGCCCTAACATGGGGATTGAGAAGGAGGTATCCTAGCAAGTTTTATTTAACGAGTCTATTAGTACTTGTATTAACAGATAACCTGCTAGGCAACTGGAGTATATGTTCTAACCTTCTTCCACAATTGTGTTCTACAGTTATATTTCATGAATATGAGATAGTTGTTTACATTTTTCCTCAGCGTGAACTGTCAAAAAGCACCCAGAAGAAAATTTTGATAGTCTTGTCAGATATTGTTTAAGAAGTAGTTGAAAACACAGTTTGATTTTTTCATATTGTTTGACTTGTAAAAGGATGAGTTCCAGAGGTGCTATAATGCTGGATGCTAGAATGTCATGCCATACATAATTATCACCAGACTTAAGCAAATCTAACTTATACTGAAAACTAAATCTAGAAAAGTGCTTATGGCCTTATTTCCTTAATTTATTTTTGATTGTTTTATTATGTTCAAGAAAGAAGAATACTTGCTATACAGGGGTAATGTTTTCCAATTAATTTAATTGAAATTATTTATGATTCATAAAATGTCTTGGAACAACATGATATGGAAATAATTATTACAGATAAGCAGGCAAACAGACAAAAGAGAAACATCAAATTCTCTGCTGGTAGGCCTATGCCTGCTTGTTTCTTGGTTAGCAGAAATATTGTTCACAGAACAAGCTAAAACTTGCAACAGCAGCAGCTTCATTTCTGTGAAAGCCTGAAAAAGGAGAACATTCATGAGATCACTGATGATAAAAACTTGGCTAAAGGGCAACTTGGGCCTCTGTTCTTCATAAAGGTTCACCTGGGTCTGTCACATTTACTTCCTTAGATTCTGCTAAAATCAAAGGTGCATCAGTATAATTTCAAAGCAGCTGCCTTATTTGTTCATTCTGCTGTGTGAGAGGCATCAGTCAACAGTGAGACTAACATTAGTTCAATCAGTGGCTACCTTATGCTTCCTAGCCCTTTTTACAAGAAAGAAAAAAAAAATAAACTGTGTTTACCACTAAGCAATGTTTGTTCAACTGACTTTAAAATAGAGATTTATGATAAATAATGGATAACTTCTTGCTAGACATTCATCCAGTCCAGTAGGTATCAAATCTACTAGAAGATTTAAATGTTTGGCAATTAGGAAAGTACGACCACTGTGGAGAAAAATTGGGGAATTCTACTTTGTTACTAGTGGTCATCATGGCTGGGCTTCGTGAACGAAGATTTGGGAAAGGCTCTATCCACATTTGTTACAAGCACGTTGGTGGTTAAAGAGGCCAATACGAGATAGGCACATCCAGTTGCAAAAGGCACAGCAGAAAGACTCCTTAGGTGGTAAATTCTGCAAGGCACGATTCTTTCTGTATTGTCTTTTCTCCTCGAGAGTGATCCTGCGTGCTTTCTCAAAGGCATCAGCAGCGTTATAGATGGTGTGTCTCCAGACCTCCCAACTGGAGGCCAGAGTAGACCAGTTCTGTTGATCAATATGGCCAAGGCTGAGATGTTGTTTCAGGGACTCCTTGTGTCTTCTCTTTGGGGCTCCTCTCATGTGGCAGCCAGTGGTAAATTCACCATAAAGCAAGATCTTAGGGAGGCAGTGGTCCTTCATCCTTGAGACGTGTCCTGCCCGACACAACTGTGTTCTCAGTAACATGGCCTCAATACTTGTAACTGCTGCTTGTTCTAGAACAGATTATGTATTAGTCACATAATCTGACCAGTGGATGTTTAGGATTGTACGGAGACAGCATTGATGGAAGCGTTCTAGGAGTCGCAGGTGGTGGCGGTAGATGACCCATGATTCAGATCCATATAAGAGAGTAAACAGCACTATGGTTCTGCAAACACTGATCTTTGTACTTTTCTTCAAGTGTTTATTTCGCCAAACTCTTTTATGAAGCTTTCCAAAGGCACTTTATGCCTTTGCTAACCTGTTGTCTACCTCTCCGTCAGTCTTACCGTCCAAGGAGATGAGGCTACCTAGGTAATTAAACTGCTGGACTGATTTGAATTCTGATTTACTAGTGGTACTATTCTAGGATTTCTCAGAGACCAAAGATGCAGGGATGCAGGGATGCAGAAACACTACGCTGCAGGTAGAATCTATAGTGGGATTGTATCAACTACTGTTGCTACATATTATTTCTATACTCATAATATGAGTTTCTCAATATCTGTCATGTAGACAAGTCTTTAAAATAAAATAAAAATAACTACTATTAGAGCTGGCATGAAAGCTGTTTCATAGCAGCTTTTTCATGTTGTTTCTACATTTCTAAAAATTCTGTAGGATATTGGTTAATGGGGTACAGGACAAGACAGGAAGGTTGTGAAAGAGTTTTAAAGCTTGTCTGCCATGTAAACACAGATCTACTTATATATTGTCACATAATTTACAGCGGATGTGCTTAGACACTCATTTTTTTGTCACTTATTGGTATTATATCAGGATAACAGAACTCACTGATGTTTTATGTCTTATATACAAGGACAATTTCAATTAGAATCACTCCCTAAATTTTGAGAATGACAGTAACAAATGCAATTAGGTTATATTGATATATATTTCAGCCTATATATAGAGAGAGAAAGATATTTCAACCTTCTTTTTCCTGCTTGCTAAGGAGTCTATCTGCTGTGTCATTCAATATGGAAGTCAATTCCTGACCATAATTTTCTACAACATATTCATTTTTTTTAAAAAGTATATTCAGAGAATAAGTGTTTTCTCACCTGGAAAGCTAAGACCAACAGCTTTTTATCTTTCAGGATTCTGAAGTCAATAAAAATTACAAAGCAAAAAAACCTTGCTCAGAGTTTTTGTTGAGAAGTCCTAACATCACAGTCAGAGAGGTTTCACAGTGTGTATAAAGAACACTATACCAAATTTAAACTCCCAGGGCGTAATTTTCAGGTACACAGATGTGTATTTCTACGGAAAGTTGACAAGTATGATGATGCTTTTACCTTTCCCCTGTTCTTGAGGAAGATTAAAGGTTGAACTAGTACCTCAAATACTCTAGAGCTCGTGTCTCAGACCTGTGATAAATTGATCCAGGGAATGGCATTAATTCAGGTTGTATCTATAAGCAATGGATTTAGAGGCATTATTCTGGTTAATCATCTCACCCTATGCGGCATGTCAACATATCTCAAATGAGTTGTCCTCTGCAGGTTGCTCTTCTCAACATGAGATAACTTTAGCCTAGGCCTTAAGTTTTTGAGATTAAAGTTAGGTGAGATAAATTCCATTATAGTTTATGCCACATCCTCCTCATTTAGTGGCCACTTAATGCTCTTTAGGATCAGCATATGATGCTAATACAGTACTGCTCTCCCTCAGCCCAGAAAGCTTTTCCTCACCTTGAACATAAAGAGTACCTTCTGTATTTGTAGAATGAGGAGGATGTGGCATAAACTATAATGGAATTTAACATTGCTTTAAGGCACTCTACTGAATCCTGAAGACCATTCTGCCCATCATGTGGGTGATTATCATGTGATAGTACTGGATGGTGTGTTATGAACAGACATAAGTTTCACTGTATCAAGACCCCAGGGGACCTCCTGTTGAAATTTCACTCAGTGCTGTGCTGAGCCCAAGATAATACGCCCTAATTTAGCCCAGTGGTATTGAGAGTTGCTTATCTGTAAATTTTCAGTCCTGCTCTTTTCCTGAGCTCTGGCAGAGCAAGCTCAATTTACTGATCAGACATCTCTGTTTTATGTACTCTTTGGTAGTAACTTCTTTTTTTTTTTTTTAAAGATGAACTTTCTCCTCAAAGAATGGCACTCATCTGTGTGCACATGAGCACATTTATACCTTGTCTATATATTTCTTACAAATTAACTGTTCAGTCACTGCGAAACAGTGAAGTTCAAACATTTTCTGAGCATCGTTTTAGTACACATGCTCCCTGTGAAGACGATGGTGGGTGAACTGCAAAGTTGTTCAAGGGATCCGTGTTTCTTCTTTAAGCCTACTAATTACTGTAATTGAAGCTGATTCCAATTACTTTCTGGATAGGTCTTAGTTTAATTTATACCCGTGCAGTTCATTTTCCCATGCAAATCCAAATTTTTGGCTGTGAAATCAAATAACTCATAGCTCACAGACAGCTATTTTAAACCTCCTCCTTTCAAAAATTAATTAAACTGAAGCATGCAGTTTTACATGTCAGTCTCAGAACGGAGGTCAGAAACTAGCAAAAAGTATCATAAGTACCGTGGATCTGATCCTGCCCTTCTTAATTATCTTTAGCATCAGATAAAGTTCAGTGACACTTTTCACTGTCTTGGATATTAACATCAGAGTTAGAAACAGGGACAAAATCTTGAGGAAAAACTTTGGTGAAACACCCTGCAGCAGTAGCAGCAGTCTCTGCTAAATATACTAGAAAAACAATTATTAATGACCTTTTAATTTAAAGGGGGAAAAAAAGGTAACTGTTGAGGTCAGAGAATGGTACTTCACCAAGCACAACAATGTCAAGATTTCAGCTTGCATATGGTTTACCAGGACTTATCGACTATTGTTAAGGATAAGGAAGCATGGGAAGATTTTTTTATTCATTCCTATATTTATTCTTTCAAACTGCAATGCTCCATAAGTCCTGCAGTATGCTGAGGAATAAGTGGCACCAACAATGGATACACCATTTTCAAAGGCAATTTTATAATTTGCCATATCTTCCTATTCGTGTAAGGCTTTTTTAAAGTAGCCACATAGGAGAGAGGCTGAAATATAGTTTTGGAAGCTTATTTATTACTCTATGTCTACTACAAACATGCATTACAAAAGACATTCTACTGGAGCATATGGTTATTGTTAACACAATTCACAAGTCATTAAGTATAGTAAATAATTTACACATCAGAAAATTGATTGCTACCCATAAATGATTTCAACTCCTGTTTATTAGAATGTTAAGCATTTTTCCCTTTCAACAAATAGGCTCACTTTGAAAAGCCTTGATAGCCTGAAGCTCGAGATATATAAAAGTGTTAGTACCCCTCTTTGTGCACTGAATTTGTCCAATACAGTACCTAGTCTGATGGTAGAGACGTGGTCTCTTCTGATAACTGCTTTCAGTTTCATCTCAGTAGGAATTTTGTTTGTAAGAAATGTGAGAGGAATATTTGTTAAAATGAGCCCAAATCTCTCCCTGCACCTCTGCTTCTGGTTGTACCTTATAATCACAGTGGTTTAGATCAGCTGACTTACTTGATACCAGACTTCAGTCTGAGTATAGCAAACGGCTTATAATAAAAGATATTATCCCCAGGTATGACCTGGATTAAATTAGTGGATAATTTTTAAAATGGCATAGTATATTGTGAACAAAAGTATGGATGAATAACACTGGTGCTTTCACTCCTTTCTCTTAACTTACTTTCTTTCAAACCTGTTAAAGTTTTATATGTTATTGGCTCTTCTGACGTAAATGTTTAGTTAAATTTAGGATGTTGAGGTTGTTTCTGTTAGGAAAAGAAATTAATGATGAAACCAAGTGTTGTGAGATTTTTTTGGTCATAATTAAAAAAAATTAAGAAAAAAGCTTTTTTCTCAAACCTGTTTTCTCAGTGGGGCTGTAATACATTGTGTAGATTAGATTTCTGGTCCTCAGCCACTTCCTTCAAATTGTCCCACTCTCTTTTCCTAGTGAACAGATCACCAAAAAAAAATAATTTCCCCTCATGAGAATTCTCTGTCTGCTTGTTGAACACATACCTGTACTTTACAAGGAAGTAGATACAATTTTTCTGTGGTGTCAGTATCTAGTTTTCTTAAGGAGAATATCCATTTGGTTCAACTATACTGAAAGTAAAGCAACAGTTACTATTTCCAACATTTTGAGAATTCTGACAAACTGAAAGGAGCCATAATGTTTAAAATTTTATCTTATTTTCTATTTATTTGATGCAAGTCAAAATAAATATTAATTATCTGCTGAAAAGTATTCTAAAGGTTTTATATTTCAGAATAAGCATGTCAGTGGTGTCATTTGGGAAGTCTCACCTTCAGGAATCAAGCAAGGTATTGATTGTTCCAACCAATTACGTCACCATCTGAAAATGTAATTAAAAAGAGCTTTTGCATAGCTTACTGTCTGACTAACCATGAACAAAGAAGAGCACACATGGGAAAATATTTTACAGTCCTTAATCAAATGAAATCCTGTTGTTTTCAATAGTAGTTACACTCAATTAAGAACCACGGATTTGGACCTATGTGTTATAATGCACAAGGGCAAATAATGGCATCAGAGATGATTTTAGGATGAATATATGTGTGAAGGAAATACAGGAAAAAAGGACTGAATCTGTGCTTCATTCTACATGGATTTTTACACATTCTTCATCAAATTAGAATATCTCTTTCCCTTGTCATAAGGATTTATACAGTGCTGGGAAATAAGACAATAAAAGTTTCCTGCCTTCTTGCCTTTCTGCTTACTTCAACCATTTGTAATCTTCAGTTTGCTCTGAACTGAGTTTTTAGTGTTGCACAACATGAAGCATCTCATCAATACTGGTCAGACCATACCTCAAATACTGAGTTCAGTTTTGGGCCCCTCATTACAGGAAAGTCATTGAGGTGCTGGAACAAGTCCAAAGAAGGTGATGAAGTGTCTGGAGCACAAGTTTTATCAGGAGCCGCAGAGGGAGCTGGGGTTGTTTAACCTGGAAAAAAGGAGGCTCAGGGGGACCTTGTTCTCTACAACTACCTGAAAGGAGATTGCAGTGAGGTGGGGGGTCCATCTCTTCTCCTAAGCAATAGGACAAGAGGAAATGGCCTCAAGTTGAGCAAGAGGAAGTCTAGATTGCATATTAGGAACAATTTCTTCCCTATAAGGGTTGTCAGGAACTGGAACAGGCTGCCTCTGGAAGCATTTGAGTCACTATCCCTGGAAATATTTAAAATTCGTGAGGATGTGGTGCTTAGCAACATGGTTTAGTGGTGGACTTGGCAGTGTTAGGTTAAGAGTTGAACTCAATGATCTTAAGGGTCTTTTCCTACATAAAGAAATCTATGTTTGAAAAGGGCATTTATTCAGACTCACCTATGCCTCATCACTGTGTAGGATTCTTTGAGGTGAGAAATAAATGCTTTGAAGGAATCAGTTATAAAGAACAATTTCAATTCATGGTCCTGAACAATTTCAAAAAATGAGACAAGTAAAACTTTTCCCAAATGTAAATCTTATTTGCAGCAGTAAATTTAAAAAAAAAAAAAAAAAGAGAAGAAAAAAACCCCTCAACAGATCATTTCCAGAGTATAAGCAAATGAGTCTGCAGGATAATCAGCTAAAAGTAATCTCTCATGTAAGATGATTTTATCACTCCCTGAGCTACTTGTTCCTTACTTTTCAACTGGGAAACACATGTAGCATTACAGACAGTTGCCACAGTGGAATAAGTCCATTGAACCAAATTTCTTATAAAAAAACACTGAAAATCCTGAAAGGTGTGTCTTAATTAGTTTTGATATGTAATTAAGTTGTTTTCTTGGTGTCTTCCCCCTTCAGGTTTTCTGACTCTTGTGTAATACTGAGATGTATTAATTGTGTTTCAGAAGAAAAAAATCTATTTTGGGTGTTATAAATAGCCTTACACAAGCTCACATATACTCATGTAAATACTGCAAAAAAGGTACATGTCCCAGAAGCTGTAGAGGACTGAAGTTTTATCATCCCAGGAGAACATTTACTGTTAAAACCTATATATCACGGTAAGATATTGACCTTATATTTTAGAAAATTAACCAAAACACATTAACCAATTTGATTTCAGCACTCTCAAGACTAGTAGAACATGGGATTGCACATAGAAAATCACTTCATATTGGAAGAATGCTTTCTAAGATACTATTTATGGGGAGCAGGGCCTGATTGCATTGAGTCTGATTAGTTAGAGAGAGTAGATGAGTTTTTATCTCTTGGGACTCAGAGAGAGATTGTAGTGAAGAAAGACCTAATGTAAGGAAAAGAAAGATTCTGGTCCTGTTGCAAAAGTATTAAGCTCAGTAACAATCTGTGAAGCTACCTTATTCCATCTTCCTCCTAGACACTGACCTGTGTGGCATCAATCTAACAATTCAAATCATGACTAACTTGAGTTGTTGTGAGGGACTGAAATGTTAATGATTAATGACTCAAACAATCAGTCATTTGCAAAAGCAGCAGGTGCTTTGCCGACTATGTACAAGGTAACAGACTAGGTGCAGGAGGTGTGAGCACTAGAGGGTGACCACGACAAATCAACCTCTGTTTAGCAACAAGCTGGGTTTTGAGCCAGGTAAAGGAAGAGGCTGACAAGAAGCAGATTCTGTGAGGTGGGATAATGCTTTTTGTCATGCCAATGTCCTCCCTTACGCAACTGGCTGTCGATTTGCAATCAGAACATTTTTTTGATCAGTTTGTTCAAGCTTATTAATGGCTATATAAATTTCAGGTAGGCATAGGTTAAGATACTGTAGCTTATATGCAGTATAAAAAATATAAGAAAGTTAAACAACAGAAATTCTTAAATAGGACTTTTGGACTCTGCGAGGGTCATTACTTGGCTATGAAATCAAGCTGAAGGAGCTCTAATGGTAATAATTAGGAATGGTAGTACAACCCCATGAGTTCTCCCTGTAATTGCCAGTATCTGCTTGAATTTCAGATACTTGCAAATACTATTTCTAAGCTATTTTCTTAATTCCTGAAGGAAACAGAACAGCAATTGTGTAAAAAATCTCTTTATCACTGTGATGCTTTGTCAATTTTTCAGTTACTGGAGCACATATAAATTTTAGTTTAGAGATTTTCTACAAACAATTTTGGAATATTGAGGAATTGGAAGAACCATTCCCCAAATAATGAAGTGAATTAGACACTTATCTGGCTTGTTCTCCAGCCACTGCTCTGGATCTTGCACACATCCTGGGTTGTATCTGCTAGTCTTATTCAGAAGTTTTGTGTACTGCAGTGTTTAGACCACAGACACCCATGGGAGTCACCTAAGGTCTTCCTTCCTCCAGAAGGAAAGTTCATTGTAATTCATCTACAGAATTCATTTTGAAGGTCCACTTCTAAGCTGGTGTTTTTGGAAAAAATTTCTGGCTCTCCAGTTTTGGTACCTGTCCTCTCCACATCACAGCTGTATTTTAGAGTAAGGGCTTGAGGTTACACCAGCATTCCATTTTCCTGCATATTTGGTCTTTCAACAATGAAGGGAATGCAGCGTGTTTGGGTAGGTGACTGAATTTATAAGATGAAAAGGTCAGCTTTCCTAGATATGCTGTGCCACCTACCCTCTTGCCCAGCCTAGATGCAGCTGCTGCTTCTTCTTTAAATTCGTCTCCTCCTTTGTTCTAGAATGACTTCTTAAATATGTGTGCTCAAAATTATTAGCACTTTTAATTATTACAGTAGATCTTATTAAAATTAGCTATTTACCTCTTGAAAGAGTTATATTTTAATATTTCTTTCATTCTAGAGAGACTTTCCAGATAATATAATTTTTCATTTTTATGTGTTGTTATTTTCACTTCTAAAATGCATGTACTCACTGTAACCACAAGTGGTGTTGGTTGAGGTTCAATTTGCAGTTAGAGAAAGTTGATCTGTAAGAGCTGAGCATCTCTGCTGACTGGGACAGCTAATTGTTATGTGGGTGAAGCAATCTGTCAGATTGGTAAAGGTATCCATCCCAAATGACACTCACTCAGAGGTTTCTTCTCCTGCCTATTGAAGTTGTCCTTTAGAGGAAGAGAGTCAGAGTTCACCACTATAAATAGATATCTGCTAATTTTAAATCCAAATAAATAAAGGCAGGTAGGGAAGATTTCATTGGGAATTAGGGTCGTAAATATATGTCTCAGTATAGACCTAACTTCCTAATTAAAATATTGTGATTAAAAATTAAATCCTGCCTCAAATGTCACAAACCCTGGAGATACCTAAAATCAAGAGGAAAACTGAGTGTTCTTAGAGATCTCCATGTGGCCAGAAACCAAACTGAAGAACATACCTACCCAGTTCCCTAAAATACAGAAATTGATGATATTTGAATGTTCATTCTTACTGGGCCTCATCCAATAACCACATTCTGGTGCCCATGGACCAAGTTTTCGTCAAAATCTATTCAGCTTCAAACATACAGCAGATGCTGGTTTTTTTGTAAAAAACATGACCGTGATGATTAGTGCATGAAATCAGCGTGGGGGTGCACACCCAACCTTGGCCAATAGCCTGGATAACACCACCTGTTAAGAATATGAGTGCACACAGTGTGTGTGTCTGTTGAATAGACAAAACTGGATGGTATTTGTTCAAAAAATTATCATTAAAGAGGAAGATGACTACTGCCCCCAACTGTCAATGTTAGGAAGGAAGGCAGTGACCAGCTGAATTAAACACTACCCATGAATTTTCAGACACTTCTGAAACAAAGAAGAAGGAAATTTTAAAAGAGTTATGTTAAAATTTTAAATTAAAAAATTCCAGACTAAAACCACCGCCATGAAAATTCATTGCGGAAGGGAAAGACATGGAAGAAGCAGCAACAATCGTATTGGGCTTGTGCCTGCTGGATGGCCCTGCAGCACCACAACCTTAGCCCAAACCAGGCAGTACAGTTGTCTCACAGGAGCAGCTTGCACCTGGCAGTTGAGTGTCAGCATTAGAGCAGCACCCAGGTCCCGCCTCTGCTTGGTGCAAGGACCTTGTGGGAGGCTTCCTCACACAGAGCCGGAGGGCTAATATTCTTCAGAGGGGGTGAGCAAGTGGTGAATCTGCACTGTTGGAGAGAGGTACTAGTGCCCTCCATACTGGGATCAGGGGAACTTCTGGAAGAGGATTAAATTTTAGAGGATTTTGGTTAAAAAAGGGTACTTAGAAATGTGTACATGCTTATTAACATTTTGAAAGCATCTAGAATTGTGTTTTGTCAGTTGCATTACTGATGCTGATCCCAAATGTATAGCTCACTGACTGCTGATTACTTATGTGACATTAATAAATTAAAAACTATTTTACTCCTGATTTTGGTTAAACTTTTCAAACTGAGCAATTTTTTTCTTAAGAGTCAGGAAGATCAAGTTTACATCCCAAAATGCCTTATTCAATCCTGACCTTTTAGCTTCCCTTCTTTTCTTCGTGAGCAAGAGAAAAAAGACAAAGATTGCATCAATTTTTCAAATAGCAAACATATCTAGAGACATATTGAGGTCCGAGGCATACATTTCTGTTTGATATTATTTCCCATATGTCCAGGATATCCTGTGCCCTATTTCAACACAAGAATTTTTGCCTGGATATCTCTATAGTCAACACAGAGTAATGGGCTGCAATTCATTTGTTATGTTTTATAAATCTATTTAGGGATTAAGTGAACTGCACCTTAAAATACTTTATTTTTCTGTGATTATTAGGAATTCTGATGGATTAAATTATATCTGGTCAGATTAATACTATTTCTACTGCTAACAACTTTTTTTCCACTGTTGATACTCTAAATGGATGAAAGTGCCTGCTGGAAAAAATGTGTTGAAGGGAAATATTCATAAACATCCTTTTGCTTTGTGTTTGCTTTTGCTGATATCTGAAAATAGGTTATTTGGATTGCCATCCTCCAACAACCTGACTTTTCATTCACTGTTTTAGGAGTGTGTTGGACTGTGATTTATTGTACAGATGATAGAAAGGCAGGCAATGTGATGCTTATGTAATTGTTGGATCCAGTCAGTGACTGCCACTTCAACTTGAAGATTAGGATACACATTTGGGATGTACTGAAATATTTTCATTTTGATTTTCTGGCTAATCTAAACCAGGAGCTTTAATATAAGCCTTCAATTTCACATTTGTCATATAAAACTTTTGAATAAGTATAAACTTAAAAGATTCCTTAAAAAAATAAAAATAAAATAATGCAGTAAGATGCTTACACTGAGATGTAGAAACCCAGCTTCAAGCTGCTGCCCTGAATCAGGCACAGTGCCAGTGCAACCTAAAAAACCTCCAGGTATTATAGACCATGTTAGCTCATCTGCTTAGTGGCAGAGGTCATGATGAGCATATCACCCCAGTGGTCCATTATCTGCTCATGAAATTCAGAGACCAAATCAAGGATTCTCCTCTAGTATTAAGACTCTCTACAGGATTGGCACTAACTGGCAGAAAAATTGTCTTTCCCTGCATGATCCTGACCTCCCAAGGCATTACATTCGAGTGCGGCTCTGAAACTCTTGACCAATGGAATAAAGATCATGTGAAATATCTGACATCGAACTGAAGTATCTGAACATCTAACTGTGAAGAAGAGTTACTGTCATGCATGTATGTATTTGTATAAGTAATGTAAGAGTAATTGCTTCTCTTTAGATTTCCTTAAGCTTTGTACATATGTATGTAACTTTCGTATAGCCACAAAAAGGCAAGTACCCTCCAACCTCTTTCCCCAACCCAAGAGAAACAAAACAAAACAAAACAATACAAAGAAACAGCAAAACAACTAAACCCAGCAAATCAATACAAACAACCTATAGAGAAGTAGGGGAAAAAGAGATTATTCTTGACATTTTCCTCTTTATACACATGGGATCAGGGAAGTATATGAGATATAAAAGCTTAACTACTGGATTTTGAAATTACTATTTTTAAATTAAAAAAATCTATTTTTATTTTGACAAATGAGTAAAAAATGGCAAAGTATCTAGATTGTGGGCACTGAAGAAGTCTGTTGATTGAGTCTAGTTGATTAAGACTTGGTAGAGGAGGGGAAAGAAATGGATATTGTCTTCCGTGACATTAGTAAAATCTTTGACACTATTCCACATAAGTTCTTAATAGAGAGACTGCTGAATGAGAAGCCACTGAGGTAGATTTAAAACAGACTGAATGATTGGGTCCAGCAGGCAGCGGGCAGTGGTACAAAGTTTAGTTGGAGACCAATGACTAATGGTTTGCCCAGGATCAGTAGTGGGTCTGATGCTGCTTAACATCTTCATTAATGATAAGGATGATGGGGCCTTAGTGCACCTTAGCAAGTTTGCTGAGGAAACAATACTCAGAGGAATGGTTGATATGCTAGAGGGCCATGCTGTCATCCAGACGGACCTCAACAGGCCTGAGAAATGGCCTGAGAATATCCTCATGGAGTACAACAAGGGGAAGGTTAAGTCCTGTCTTAGGCCAAAGAAAATTTCATTTGTTGAAAAGCATATTTTTAAAGGTGATTTGACAGGCTTTCCAGTTTTGAAAGTAGATTTCAAGAAACTGGGTCTGAGGAAAATTGGTGTCTTAAGCATTCCTTTACCAAAGGAATGTTGCCAGCTTTCAACAAGCTGTAAAAATATTTATATATTTGTGTACAAATGAATGTATAAACACAGAAACATAAATGAATTTAACAATATGTATAACCATGTATAAGTACACACAGACTTCAATACATATATATATATATTTAGAGGCAGATTTTAAAGAAAGATTCTTGTGAGTACATGTGAATATACAGAGGCTTATTGAAAGTGAAAAGATCATGCACTACAGTGACGTAATTTAAACAAATATGATTTGAATACAAATAAAAAAATAAAACAACTGTTTTAACTTCAATCTTATCTCTTATGGGGTTTATGGAAAAAACATCTTTTCTATGGCTGGGAAATGAATTCCTGCTGAAGTAGGCTAGTTTAAGCTCCTTGTGTTTCAGTGTCATGTTTCCTGTGAATAATCATTAAAGGAAAGTAAAATCAATAAAGATATTTTTTCTAGAATTCCTGAAATATTTGAAAAAGCTGTAGCAAATACTCTTTGCTAGAACTGAGATAAATACATAAATATAGCTTAGAAATAATGGAATTCATTGCAGAGTTCTGGGATCAGAGCTTAGAACTGCATAGTAAACAGTTCCAAAAGCATTATCATAAGTCAGAGAATCTGAGGACTTCACAGCTTAATATTTACATTGGTGAGTTTTTTTCGATAGGGTATCAGGAAGGAACAGTAGATCTGAAACAGTAAGAGAGCAGTGGGAAGTACTTCAGTGTTCTCCTGGACAGAGCTGCGCAAACTCCTTTTTCCTGAACTTGACATGCAAACTGTAATTCCTTAAATATATTTTATACCTTGTTTTGATTATGCTACAGTAATCTGCAGGTATTTCATCTTAATGAAAAATTCCAAGTAAGGCAGGCGTCAGAATAGGCCTTTGTTGGTTCTGAAGTGCACTTCACTCACAACGCCGCACAATGCACAAACCCACCACACTACCCTTGATGCCAGATTGCCTCTACAGCAAACAGTTGCCTTTGAGAATTGATTTACTCCAGGAAACTGACAACCTCCTATTCAATTCCACTATGAAATTCATGTGAAAAATCCTGGTCGATGTTTTGCTTTCAGCATCCTATGTGTTGAACAGCTAAGGATGTTGGACGAAAGAAGAAACCAATTAAAGGGTCTTTGGAGATTCAAATAACTTGTGTTATCCTTTCACTGCTCATTGACTTTTAGAACACATTTAAAATCACAGACAAAACCAATGTAATTTTTTCACAGGGAGTGTTGGAATACCTAACTAATTTGTGTATGATACTAAGCAAGTTTGCAGATGACACAAAATGGGAGGAGTTGTTGACTCTCTCAAAGACAGGGAGGCCCTGTAGAGGGACCTTGACAAATTAGAGGACTAGGCAATCACAAGTTCAACAAGGGAAAGTGCTGGATTCTGCACCTGGAATGGGGCAACCCTGCATGTACAGTCTGACTGGGGAATGAGATGCTGGAAAAGTGCCACAGAAAGAGACCTGGGGGTCCTTGTCAGTGGCAAGTCGAATGTGAGTCAGCAGTGCCCTGGCAGCCAGGAGGGCCAACCGTGTCCTGGGGAGCATCAGGCAAAGCATCACCAGCTGGTTGAATGTTGTGATCTGGTTATTAAAATTATTAGAAATGCCTCTACTCGAGTAAAGGTGCAAATGAGGCCAAATGACAAAGTCAGTAGTATGGGTTTTATTTAATGGTAAATTTGAGACAGAGAGGTAGAAAGAAATAGGGAAAAGTGGAGGGTTGGGGGGTAGAAGAAAGAAAACAACAGAGAGAGATTAAAACAGAAAAAGTATCAGCGTTCCATGTAACCCTGTGGCATCCCATTGTCCGGTTCTCTCATTCTTCTTGATGGTGAGAATTTCCCAGAAACAGTACATTCAGGAGATGCTGGGCACCTCCCCTTGTGGAGGGGGAAGCTTTGAAGTCTCTTGTAACAGGCTTGTTGCCTCACTTGTATCACATGCAGTCATCCTCAATGAATTATTCTGACCAGAAGACAGTTCAGTAAGCTACGCCTCTGCACTCTGTAAAGGCTGGGTTGCAATTGACACTTTATTAAACCATGTACAGCATTGGTAGGTGATCTAACAGCCTTCTGACAACCTTCTACTGTTATTTTTGAGGGTAAGTGGTTCATTTCGCATCATTTTCACTGGGAAATTAGGTTTTGTGGAGAAGTATTCTGTGTGATAGTGTTTGAAGTGACTAGGAAATGAGGGGAGATTGCTGTGCCATAGGATTGGTTACTGTGAGAAAATTCTCTTCTATCAATTTATAGAAACGGCAAAAAAACTTTCGCAGGACAAGGAAACTTACAGAAAAGGATCCTTTATTTGCAGCGCTGGGTGCAGTCCCAAGCCGCCCGCCTGGAAAAGCACACCCCTCCCCGAGCCCGTGTCTTTCTTATACTCTTCAGTTACCCAATATCTTGAATATTCAGCAGGTAACAAGTATTTTACCTTAAAAGGGTACTTTTCAAACTGGCGGGTGGGTGTCACCCTCCCACCTGATTGGCTCCTCACTTGATTGGTCCCACCTGATTGGATCAGGGCATACCCCCTGTACAGTTTGATTGATTGGTGACGTACCCCTCTGTACATGTACAGGGGGACCCCCCTGTACAAAAAGACACGTGGCTGATATTGTATCCTACCTCGGCCGCAATATTCCCTTGGTGTACAGCCCTGACGGGGCCTTTCACCTTACAATCTTCGCGAGACGCCTGAAATAAAATTAAATGGGAGGTAAGAAGGAAGTCCCAACACCCCGTTTCCTACTTACATAACTTTACTTATAATAAAACCAGATTATTTTATTTCTCATAATCCCCCCTTTTTGTCTTTATTCATGGTTTTATTATAAGTCTCTTGTTTTGTTGATTGTCTTTAGGTTTTCCGTGTTCGTTCCCACTCAGTTAGTATATCTTGTGCCTTATTCATCTCTTTCGTTTGCTTGGCAAGTTCCCACTCCAGCAGTGCTTTCCGTGCTTTCTCCATGCCTTTCGTCTGTCTGGGGGTTGGTCGCAAGATCATGATTTTCTGGATTTCTGGGTCTCTAGCTGTAGTGGTTTTCGGGTCCATTGGCATGGCAGTTAATTGCATCCCTTGGACAACACTAGAAATTAATCTCATAAAACATGGGATTAGACAGGGTATGAACAACAGTCCAGAGACAGCACATAATAAAAAGAATCCCACTTTTTTCCACCATACCCCCCCAAAGAATTTAGCCCACCATTCTCCATCAACTATGGAGTTCCATTTTTGAACAGGGACATGGGTGATTTTTCGGATGTTGGAGGCTATTTCCATGACAGCTTCATAGTTATCATCAATTTGTAAGCAGCAGTCTGAGGTGTTGAATTTCCCACAGACTCCTCCTTCCTCTGCCAAAAGGTAGTCTAGGGCCAATCTGTTTTGGTATATGGCTGCTCTACTTTGGCGCTGTTGTTCAGCTATTAGTTCCAATCCCTTTGCGGTTTGATTTATAACTATTTCTACTACAGCTTGGAGTCGTATAATTCGGTTGAGCATATAAATGGGTGTACGGTAACCCCATGTACCATCTTGTGCCCATGTGGCTGGTCCATAATACTCAATAATTCTCTCAGGAGGCCATTCTTCCTCCCCCCATTTTTGGGTTCCCCCTATTGAGTGTTCTTTGATCCCAATGTAAGGTGTTCTCCCTTTTACTTCTCTTTTTTTTCGGTTAAGGGAGTCATATAACGGGACTCCCAATTCATCTCCACTCTCCAAGGGCAATAGGAAAAATCCAGGCAAAATTATTCCTATGGTACAACAACCGCTCCAATTTTCTGGTAGGACTGTATATGCCCTTTTTCCACAAATCCAAAAAAGTCCATTTGGTGCTTTCCAAAAATGTTTGGACAGGCTATCAGCATTTTCCCAAAATATTGATATTTCCGTTATTCCGGAAAAAGGGTTTACTTTGGTTTTATTACATTGATATAGTTTTTTGTTCGCATCCCACTCACAGTTGGGGCTCCTTTTTTCTGACCAATAGTTAGTTGGGGCTTGTGGGAAATACCCACTGTGAGTGGAGTTGGTTTTTAGGGTTCGCTTGCAAGGGGTTTCTCCGACTGGGTACGCAAAATGTGGTCCTGTTCTCCGTATACAATCTCTCCCTATTACTGTGGAGCTTAATATCCATCCTTCTGGCCTATTCACTTTATTATGAGAAAATGTGTAATTTCCTTTGAGTATTTCTTGGGCATCCAGACTAAAACCTCTCCAGGGCCATTCTTCTGCCATTAAAGGCCCTCCGCATACCCAACATCGACTTACTCTTAACCCTTTTGCAATTTTTTCTGCTAGATCAACAAATAGATTTTGTCCCATTGCCGGGAGCTCAAAATTTCCATCTATCTCCCCTGTCAGTTCAGAATATAGGCTGCTTAACTGTGACAGCGGGTGGTTCTTGGATTGTTTTCTCTCAGTATTTTCAATGATTTCTTCTATTATTATTTCAGGGGCCCCCCATTCACTAGTGATATCCCAGCAAATCCATGTTTCTTTTACGGGACAACTTCGTCCTAGTCGTGTCCCTTCTGGTCCTAAGTTTTGTGCTATCCCATAGCGTCTGTTGCCTATCACACAGGTTTCTAATTTTTCCTTGTCATAACAAACTTCGTTCACATACTCATGTGCCATAAAGATGGTTACCGCACCTGTTTCATAGTATGCCTTTTGGTAACATTTTTGGCAGTGGTCATTGGCAACAACCACTAGCAGGAGCGCAGCTAAGATAAGCAGAGGTCCAGTATAGCATATACCTCCACTGTCCATGCCTATCGGATTGCAGCCGACAGCAGGATGGGAAGATCTTCTTGTGGCAAGTATAGAGGCTAATCTGGTCTTGCCCTCTATTGCTCTCTATTGCTCTGTCTTTGCGCTCGAGTATAGCTTGGCACTTAATAGCACAAAAAAATTTTGTTGGTTGGTTATCTATTTCCTAATGCGCAGTCGTTCTCTAAGAACTATGGGTCTTAGTAGCGGTAGTCACTCCTTCGTGCTGGGTCTCTGATTTCGTTTGTTGGGAGTGGTGTTCCTTGGCTGTTGTCCTCTCCTGGAGACTGTAAAAACAAAATTTTACTTCCGGGTTATTTTCAGTTTTGGGTACTCTCCTTGGCATTTCCACTCGGGAGTGGAGGAAGGGGGTGTTATAGGCCCTTTGACTCTTGTACTATGGGTCCACCCCTTCTCTATAGTTCGTATTGCTGTTTCAGTGGTTAATACCACTTGGTATGGCCCCTCCCATTCTGCTTTGAGGGGCTCTTCTTTCCATGTTTTTATCAAAACCCAATCTCCCACTGAAATGTTGTGTATTTTCATCTCTAGTTTAACAGTTTGGGGAAGTAGTCCCTGTTGCCTGAGGTCGTCTAACCTCTTGGCTATTGTTGTGACATATTCTCTGAGGTATTTTTCGCCTAGTTCCAGAGTTGGACTTTGGTGGGTTTTATGGCACGATGGATAAGGCAGCCCAAATAACATCTCATAGGGAGATATATTTAGGTCTCTTCTGGGGGCTGTCCTGATCCGGAAGAGTGCTAAAGGTAAACATTTTGTCCATGGCAACCCTGTTTCCAGGGTGATTTTGGTTATGGTTTGTTTCAGAGTTTGGTTCATTCGTTCCACTCTCCCCGAACTCTGGGGGTGCCACGGGGTATGATGTTGCCACGAGACCTGTAGAGCCTCGCACGTTAATTTTAAAATTTTTGAAGTGAAATGTGATCCCCGGTCCGAATCTATGGTTTCGGGTAGTCCAAATCTGGGAACCACTTGCTCTAATAATGTTTTAACTACACTTTGGGCCGTGGCTTTTAAGACTGGAAATGCTTCTACCCAATGGGTTAAGTGATCTACAATTACCAATAAGTATTTCCATCTTTGTACAGGAGGAAATTCGGTGAAATCTACTTGCATTCTCTGAAAGGGTCTAGTTGCAAGTTCTCGCCCTCCAAGGGAGCGAGCTCTTTGTACCCTTTTGTTTACTTTCTGACAGATCATGCACTGGCTTGTTATTTGTTTAGCAACAGTATACACCCCCAGGTGCCCGTAAGCTCTCAAAAATGTTTCTACTAAGGCTTGGGTGCCCCAGTGTGTGCTGTTATGGAGTTCCTTTAGTACTTCTCGTGTAACTGCTTCTGATAGTATCTGTCTCCCATCTGAGAGAAACCACTTTCCCTCCTCGTCTTTCTTGGCTCCCATTTCAATCAGTTTTTGTTGTTCAACTTCAGTAAACACTGGCTGGGATACTTTTTTTGGAACTGGTATCAGGGCCATAATTTTTGCTTCAGGTGTCCTGAGGCTGAGAGCGGCCTCTTGGGCAGCCTGGTCAGCTCGAGCGTTTCCCTGACAGATCATATCTTTTCCCCTTTGGTGCCCCTTCACATGTACAATGGCAATCTCTTGTGGTTTTTGGATTTCTTCTAGCAAGGTTTCTAGAAGTTCACGATGACTTAAACCTTTCCCCTGGGAGGTTACCATTCCCCTCTCATGCCAGATTTTCCCAAATATATGTGCAACCCCCCAGGCATATCTAGAATCAGTATATATGGTTCCCATCCCACTGCCAATTATGCGTAGGGCACTGACCACTGCATAAACTTCACACGCTTGAGCAGACCAGTCCTTTGGCAGAGTCCCTGACTCCACCACTGTGAGATCTTCTCCATCAACTACTGCATAACCACTTTTTCGTTTCCCTTCTATGATTTTTGATGATCCATCTGTAAACAAATGTATTCCTCCCTCTATAGGGATGTCTAATAAGTCTTCTCTGATCTTTGTTTGGTAATCAATAATGTCTAAGCAATTGTGTGCAGTTATATCATTCTCGGTATTCCCTTGTCCATACAAAAATTGAGATGGATCTACACATGAGTTAGTTGTCAGGCTTAAGTCGTCTTTTTCCATTAATATAGTTTCATATTTTAGAATTCGAGAATCTGTCATCCACCTTCCAGATTTCTGACTTAAGACTGCTCTTACTGCATGTGGAGTGTGTACTTTAATCTTTCCTCCAAATGTTAATTTTCTTGCTTCCTCCACCAGTATGGCTGTAGCAGCCACCGCCTGGACACAGGCGGGCCATCCTCTGATTACTGGGTCTAATATTTTTGATAGGAAACCCACCGGCTTTCTGACTCCCCCCCAGTCCTGGGTGACCACCCCCTTGGCAGTCCCTTCTGAGGCATTCACGTAAAGATCGAAGGGTTTCTTTAGATCGGGCAAAGATAACACTGGGGCTTGGGTTAAAATTTCTTTCAATTTGTTAAATTCCTTCACCTCTTCTGGGGAGTATTCTGCTTGGTAGGCTTTTTCGGGTGCTGTGTCATTTGTCAACTTTTCGTACAGGAATTTTGTTTTACTGCTATAATCTAGAATCCATAGTCTGCAGAATCCTACTAATCCTAAAAATTGTCTGATCTCTTTCTTTGTTCTTGGGAGAGGGAGGTCTAAAATTCCCTTTATTCTTTCTGGGGTTAGCTTACGTCCTCCGTTCTTTATAATGTGTCCTAAGTACTTTACTTCTTTTTCCACGAATTGAAGTTTATTCTTTGATACTCTCAATCCCTGTTCCCCCAAGAAATTTAACAGTCTTACTGTTTCCTTCTCTACTTCTTTTTGTGTTTTTCCGGCCACTAGTAAATCGTCTACATATTGTATGATGACGGTTCCTTCTTGTGTATCAAACTTGCTCATCACAGTTTCTAGGGCTTGTCCAAATAAGTTGGGTGCTTCTGAAAACCCCTGTGGAAGTACTGTCCACCTTAGTTGTTGTTTTCTTCCTGTTTCTGGATTTTCCCATTCAAAGGCAAAGATGTCTCGAGAATTTTCATCTAATGGACAGGTCCAAAATGCATCTTTCAAGTCAACTACTGAGAACCACTCATACTCGGGGGATATTCTACTCATTATGGTATAGGGGTTTGGAACAACTGGATGACGTACTCTAACTATTTTGTTGATTTCTCTCAAGTCTTGGACTAATCGGTAAGTTCCATCACTTTTCCTCACCGGTAAGATGGGGGTATTGTATGGTGACATACAGGGTTCTAATAGGTTGTCACGAATTAATTTCTCTATTACTGGTAGAAGACCCTTTTTCCCTTCTAGGGGAATGGGGTATTGTCTAATGCGAATGGGTATATTGGAATACAATTCTACTTTGAAGGGCGGTATTTCCAGTCTCCCTCGGTTCCCATCTTCAGCCCAGACTTGGGGATTTATCCCTAAGTCTTCACGCAACACAAAAAGTTTGACTGTCACCTCTTCCCCTTGGGGTACTATTCCCACCCCTAGAATGCCCATTAGGTCCCTTCCTAGTAGATTTACTCCAGCTTGTGATGTAATTAGTAAATCTGCTTCAATTATTTTCCCATTCCCTTTTATGGTTACAGCTGGGGCTATGGGTACTTCGAACGTTTCTCCTTTTGCTCCCATTACTGTAACTGTGCGTTTAGAAATCTTTACTCCTGGTGGAGGTTGAATTATGCAAGTTCTTTGGGCTCCTGAATCTACTAAAAAGGTAGTGTCTTTCTCCTGGGGTCCTATCTTTAAATTTATCAAGGGTTCTTTTCTTTCTTCTGACCCCAGGAGAAAGAACCCCTGACTTTCCTATTCTAAGTCTTCTTGTAATTGGTAGACTCGGATGTCTTTCCGTTTCTTATTGCATTCTTTTTGTATATGGCCTTCTTCCCCACAGTAGTAGCAACAAATTTGTCTTCTACCTTGCGTATTTGGGGTTCTTCCTTCTGTCTCCTTCCTGTCTGGCCGCTTAGTGAATTTGTTGACATATTGAGTCCTCTGTTTCCTTTGGTTTCTGGGTCCATGGCTATATCCTTTCTGGGGTTCTTCTTCTTCTTTTTGTTCTGTTGTTTGTTTATTCATCTCTTTAATTGTAGCCATCATTATTTCAATTTTATTCTTCTGTCTTTCCTCATCTCTTCGTACATACACCTTTTGGGCTTCTTTTAATAAGTCGTTCAATCCTTTCTCGTTCCAATCCTCTATCTTTTCTAATTTCTTCTTAATATCAGGCCAAGAATGTGTTACAAAACAGACCTTTAATAGTTCTTGTCCTGTTCGAGAGTCTAGTTGTACCCCTGAATATTGTTGTATATTTCTTTTTAGTCTTTCTAACCATTCTGACGGTGATTCATCTTTCTTTTGTCGATCATCAAAGGCTTTGGCTGAGTTCTGCCCTCGAGGGACCGCCTCTTTAATTCCTTTAATGATATAACTACGATAATCAATCATATTTTGCCTCCCTTCATCTGTGTTCTGATCCCAATTCGGGCGAGCTACGGGTATTTTCTGTTCCCCATTTTGACCATTTACTCCTTGGGGGTGTTCTCTGTTCCATACCCGGATTCCTGCAGTTTGAATCATTTCTCTTTCTTCTACAGTGAATAAACTCTTAATTATAGATTGCATTTCGTCCCACATGAATACATTTGGGCCTAAAAACTGGTCCAATTGTTCTGCTAACCCTAGTGGGTCCTCTAGTAACTTTTTCATTTCCTTTCGGAATTCCCTGACTTCTGTACTGGTAAGGGGAGCGTTTACATATCCTACCCCTCCTTGTGCTCCGTACATGGGAACTTCTCTGAGGGGATAGAGTTTTCCTGGTGTTTCTGACTCCTGTTCTTTTCTCCTCCTTCGTGTTTGAGGGGGACTAGGAGGAGGGCTAGGAGGGGGAGGAGGGAGAGGAGGGGGAGGAGGGGGAGGGGGAGGGGGAGGAGGGGGAGGAGAAGAAGGAGGAGGAGGAGTTCTGTTTAGATCTTGTGCTCCATTAGCTTGGTTTCTGTCTGGGTTGTATGGAGGGGGGTTATTTAAACACTCTTCTATTGGATCCCAATTTGGGCCTTTTTTCTTTTTCTCGTTTTTGTTTGTTTTACTGTTTACAGTAACTGGAAAGAGTTTCATGGGTTTTAACCAACATGCCGCATAAGCGCTTTCTTCTTGGTTCCATGGTTCCTTTTTATTGACATAGGTATTAAGGGCTTGACAAATCCAGTTGTCAAAAGAGCCAAATTGGGGCCAGATAAGGTAGTCTGATTTTATTGGTTCTTTTGTCCATTCATATATGCAATATTGTATCATAGTTGCCTTATTTTTTCTCCGAGTCCACCTGGCTTCGTCCCATGTCTCTAACATTCTGCCTAAGGGGGAGTCTTGGGGAATATTAGGTATTTTTTCTGATTTTTTCTTTCCCCTCTCCTTTACAGTTGTTTTACTTCCCGTAACTCCCATTGTAATTAATTGATAGGATTATACACACTTTGCCAAAACTAAACAAGAAATACCAAACTTGAAACTTGGGAAAGGAAATACTTATCCCAGAGGTAGCGGAAAAATCTGCAGGGATTCCTACCTAGGGGTTGGCCGGGGGAGGACCCCTGCGGGAATGCCCCGCCCAGGGGTTGGCCGGGGGAGGACCCCTGCGGGAATGCCCCGCCCAGGGGTTGGCCGGGGGAGGACCCCTGCGGGAATGCCCCGCCCAGGGGTTGGCCGGGGGAGGACCCCTGCGGGAATGCCCCGCCCAGGGGTTGGCCGGGGGAGGACCCCTGCGGGAATGCCCCGCCCAGGGGTTGGCCGGGGGAGGACCCCTGCGGGAATGCCCCGCCCAGGGGTTGGCCGGGGGAGGACCCCTGCGGGAATGCCCCGCCCAGGGGTTGGCCGGGGGAGGACCCCTGCGGGAATGCCCCGCCCAGGGGTTGGCCGGGGGAGGACCCCTGCGGGAATGCCCCGCCCAGGGGTTGGCCGGGGGAGGACCCCTGCGGGAATGCCCCGCCCAGGGGTTGGCCGGGGGAGGACCCCTGCGGGAATGCCCCGCCCAGGGGTTGGCCGGGGGAGGACCCCTTTAAACAAAGATAGGGACAATATCACTGTCTCAGTCTTCACCTGGGACACACACAGCACAGCACGCCTCTCTGGCCCCTGCCAGACCACGCTTCACCCCCGTCTCCTCCGAGCACGTGCCACCCCTCCAAACAAAGGCCGCACGCTCAGGGACACACACAGCACACCGCTCTGCCCCTCCACCGGAGCGCACGCCGCCCCCGTCCCTCCGGAGCAGGCAGGCACCTCCTCAAACAAAAGCAGCTACGATATCGCTCTCCCACCCGGGACTCACACAGCACAGCACGCCTCTCCGGTCCCCAAAGGCCGCAACGCTCGGGTCTCCTCCGAGCACGTGTCACCCCTCCAAACAAAGACCGCAACGCTCGGGTCTCCTCCGAGCACGTGTCACCCCTCCAAACAAAGACCGCAACGCTCGGGTCTCCTCCGAGCACGTGTCACCCCTCCAAACAAAGACCGCAACGCTCGGGTCTCCTCCGAGCACGTGTCACCCCTCCAAACAAAGACCGCAACGCTCGGGTCTCCTCCGAGCACGTGTCACCCCTCCAAACAAAGACCGCAACGCTCGGGTCTCCTCCGAGCACGTGTCACCCCTCCAAACAAAGACCGCAACGCTCGGGTCTCCTCCGAGCACGTGCCACCCCTCCAAACAAAGACCGCAACGCTCGGGTCTCCTCCGAGCACGTGTCACCCCTCCAAACAAAGACCGCAACGCTCGGGAACATACACAGCACGCCGCCCTGCCCCTCCGGAGCAGGCAGGCACCTCCTCAAACAAAAGCAGCTACAATATAGCTCTCCCACCTGGGACTTACACAGCACAGCACGCCTCTCTCGCTCCGGTTCTGCTGAAAACGTATCAAACCCCTACTACGAGTTACCCCAAACTAATCTTTTTTCAATTTTTATCCCCCCCACTGTGTTTTCTCCCCCGGGAGTTCTCAGTCTCACGTCTCACCAATCACTTCGTCTCTTCACTGGCCAGTCCTCTCGCGAGAGACGTGGAAACGCAGTTAGAAAGACTCCCTCTCGCTTCGCGCCTTTAGGCACGTCTCAGTCACTCTCACGCACTCTCCCGAAACCCAATTAGTCCCCCTCAGCCAAGGGACCCCAACTTGCCCCTCCGAGGGACTCCAATCCACCCCCTTAGGTTTAAATGACTCCCTTACCGGGTTCTTGTGATTCGTGTGTTGCCGCGGTCTTTTTAACCCTATATGCCGGCCGGCTCTTCTGTTTTCCTTGTTCTGCAGCCGTATTTCCTGGGTCCTTTTCCGCAGCCGCCCTGGACCGGGGGGTCTCGTCCTCGGGCCGCCAAGCTGGGCGGGGCGCGTGCCTCCCTGGATGTTGGCCCCCCAGCCCAAGGCTGCCGGGCGTTGGATCCCGGACGAGCCCCCAAATTGTGAGAAAATTCTCTTCTATCAATTTATAGAAACGGCAAAAAAACTTTCGCAGGACAAGGAAACTTACAGAAAAGGATCCTTTATTTGCAGCGCTGGGTGCAGTCCCAAGCCGCCCGCCTGGAAAAGCACACCCCTCCCCGAGCCCGTGTCTTTCTTATACTCTTCAGTTACCCAATATCTTGAATATTCAGCAGGTAACAAGTATTTTACCTTAAAAGGGTACTTTTCAAACTGGCGGGTGGGTGTCACCCTCCCACCTGATTGGCTCCTCACTTGATTGGTCCCACCTGATTGGATCAGGGCATACCCCCTGTACAGTTTGATTGATTGGTGACGTACCCCTCTGTACATGTACAGGGGGACCCCCCTGTACAAAAAGACACGTGGCTGATATTGTATCCTACCTCGGCCGCAATATTCCCTTGGTGTACAGCCCTGACGGGGCCTTTCACCTTACAATCTTCGCGAGACGCCTGAAATAAAATTAAATGGGAGGTAAGAAGGAAGTCCCAACACCCCGTTTCCTACTTACATAACTTTACTTATAATAAAACCAGATTATTTTATTTCTCATAGTTACCATAAGCACTTCAAATGTTTATTATCATACAGTACATTGACAAGCTTTTTACCCAGTCTGATGTCTTGTCACTTACCAAGCATATATATCCTAACACTGAATATAAAAATAATTTTTAATACATCCAGGCTGACTAAACAATAAAATTCCAACTAGGACCATGGAGTCTGTAGCTTCTTGCATACTTAAAGTCTTTCTTTTGGTTTAGTCCTAAATATTTAGATTCTAATATTGTTTATTTGTTTGTTTGGTTTAACTCAACAAATATAGTTACAGTTAACAGCAAAATAAGAGAGACACATCCTTTTATACACAGAAATTCAGAATAGCATGGAAACTAATCATTTTTACTGAGCAGCAGGGGCAGAGAGTGACATATCAAGATGCATTTGCAACTATAGTTGTTTTTCTGTGCCTCATGGGTTTGAAGATACTGCTTAGGACAAGGGTTTTGGGCAATTTTTTACATGAAACAAATGTTATAGAATGGTTTGTGTTGAAAGGAACCTTAATGATCATCTAGTTCTAGTCCCCTGCCATGATCAGGGACACGTCCCACTAGATCAGGTTACTCAAAGTCCCACCCACCCTGGTCTTAAACACCTTCAGGGACCTGGAATCTACAACCTCTCTGGGCGACCTGTTCCAGTGCCTCACCACCCTTATAATAAAGCATTTCTTCCTAATATGTAACCTAAACCTACCCTCCTTTAGCTTAAGACCATTCCCCTTGTCTTATCACTACATGCCCCTGTGAAAAGTCCCTCTCCAACTTCTTGTAGCCCCCTTTAGGTATTGCTAAAAGATCTCCCCAAAGCCTTCTCTTTCCCAGGCTGAACAGCCCCAGTTCTTCATAGAAGAGAAAAGTCCTCGTGACAGCCTTTTGTGAATCACACAGGACTGGCTACAGACTTGATAGGAGTTGAATTATCCTAATACAATGAAAAATGGTCACTGTTTTAACAAGTCAAATTATCTAGGTTAAGTTCATGATATTCCATGTTCCCAATCCATTATGTATAGAGCCATTGTTCCCACAGAATCAAATGCATGCACATACTGGCAGACAGCTAGGCAGATATGTGGTAGACAGTGAATCAGCAAGGCACAAAAATTGCACCTAGTTACTTACTTATAAAACTAAATAAGGCTCATATACAGTCTTATATCTGCATTGTTTTTCTTAGAACTGCAAGTCAAGAACAAATCTATACACTCTTATTAAGTTTATAAGGAATATAGTTCTCATGGAGATAATAAAATGTAATGTTTTAGGCTACTAGGGTGTTTGTAGAAGATTTCCACTTTGAAATTCTGATAATGGCAAAACTCCCATTGGCATCAAGGAGAATTCTGCCTGCCAAAAGACTGTAAGATCAACCAGACAGTATTTACAATAAATTTACAGTACATTTAAGAGCTTTTATGACTTCAAAAATCATTTTGTGATTTCCCATATAATAGGTCTCTAGACTTCTGATGGACTAATTTACAGGTTATTCTTCATGGATATTAGTATACACACTTAAGAGAAAGGTACAGATTAGAATATCTTAGAGTAATGAATTTTACCCTATCTTAAACTTCAGGGACTTAGAATAAAAATGAACCATCAGCATTTTGTTTGGTTTTAGTTCAACTCTCCACATAACCAAACAGAGTCACAATTCATCAAGAAGATGCTTTCTGCTGGAGAGAGAGCTAAATTTTCTCTGATTATGTCATGGTAATCAAAGGTATTTGTCCTCTTTATTTGTATGAAGAATACATTTGTACCTTGTGCAGTAATTAATGCTAATAATCTAGACGTATATTTTCTAATTTTGCATGAAAATGGGAATAATAACAATATCCTACTGTAAGAGTAATTTAAAATTCCCCTTGGTGCTTTAAACTACCCAGGGAGAGAGGGGAGAGGGACAGACAAAGAAAAAGAAAAACATGAAAGGACAAACAGAGGGGGAAAGCGAAGGTTAGAAGAAGGAGGAAACTCTTCTGGAGGCTGGTCTAGATCAGAAACCATAAAGAAGTTTACTGATTCTGACTGGAAATTCCCGTGTCAGTTCCTTGTGTTTAAACATTATTAATAACGCTCAAAATGTCATAAAGAAAGAAAAGAATTGAGTCATTTTTAATACACTTTGCACACCGATGATTTTATTCTGACTAAATGGTATAGATTGAGACACCATGACAGATGTTTTCTGATACTGTAACATAAGGTGGTTTCTAGTGGCTTGTTAATTTTGTTCCTTTGTTGTCTTGTCAACAGCCCAACAAAGTCAAATCTAGAGATAAAAATACTAGCTTACAATTATTAACACTGTTTCATTAAACTGTTACAGTCCACTTCTCATAAAAAGAAGTCTAGAACTGGATAATTGCATCATGATTGCAGTAGTGATTTTCTCCTTTTGCCAATGACTTTGTACTGCAATTCTATTGCTCATAACCTTTGAATACCTGACATGTAATTTTGTTCTGATTTATTATACTTTAAATAATATTTGATTGCTATGAGCTACATGATGGTATCACTTAGTCTGGGCATTACAATTGCATCTGAGTGTTTACCACACTAAGAAATTCATCATAGGCAGTTTGAAAAAAGGTTATGGATACTAAATAAAATTACTTCTTTCATGAAGTGTTTTTTTTAATAGATTTCAAAATTTCACATCACTAGAAAAGTCAGGTTTAGAAACATTTTTTTCTTAAAAGAAAAAATAATGCTCAATTTTCTCTGTCTAAATATACACATATAGATTACAGATGTGCTATTAAATTGTCTGCTTTTGAAAATTATATACAGATCCATCAACAAAGTGTACAGTGCAGTTTGATAATTCCCCTATCCAGTGTGATCTCAGTACACTTTTTATGAGATTACATAGTGAAAACTTACCCTGCTGCACCTTTTTTTTTTCTTTGAGTAGGGAATGGAAATGTGAACTGTTTGAAGGAAATTGTCAAAGGCATACAGAAGAAGCTACTATTTTTCCCCCTTTAAGTTCACTTGATTAGTTCATAGGAAGGTCAGCTCTGGGAAAATAGAGCAATGGCCCAGCAGGGAATAAAAATAAGAAATTGTTAGACCTCTTCTCTTCTCGTCGCTGAGGTACTACTACTTTGTCAACACAAAAGATCCCTTTTTCACTTCCAGTTTTAGCTAAGATAAAAAGAGTCATCTTGTACTTGTATGAGACCAGTTGCTTTAGTTTAGATCTTCTACCAGAATAAAGTGGTTTGGGCTTATATAAAGAAATAATATCTGAATCTCAAATAGGGCTTTTCACAAACCTGTGAAGGTTGTCACAGGGTTTTTGTGGGAGAACAATCCTTATTAGATTTTTTTTTTTTTAATTATAACAGGGAGAAAATTCCTTTTCTATATCTTTTCAGAACCTGACAGTTTATGTCCAAGTGGCCTACCATTACCTAGGGAAAGGCATTTTTACCCAATTATCTATATATACAAAGACACCTGTGTGTATAAACACAGAGACACCTACATGCAATTTTATCTTAAGAAACATACCACTTCCCTGTCCACTGGTACAACTGTTACAAAATCTTTGAGTTTACTTAAGTTTGAAAGGAAAGAATTATGCTGAAAAGCTTATAATTTTATCTTCAATTGGGAAAAAAAATCGGTAAACATAAAAGGTCTTTCATGTCTTGAAAGGCTTTTCTCTCTTTTAAAAATTTTACATTCATATATAGTTACAGCAACAGAGGATTTATTTATGAAGTTAGAAGTATAGATTACAAATATCTCATTGAAATGCAACTCAACAGACAGCTGAGAAAGGGAGGCAAATATTATCACAATTTAAGCTTTAGGAAACTAATAATATCTTAGCACTGGATACTCAAACTTATCAGTAATCGAGTATATGTTGTGCAGCTGAAAATTTACTTTTGGGGAAACATCACCAGCCAGTCAAGGGAGGTGATTTTCCCACTCCGCTCTCCACTGGTGCAGCCTCACCTTGAACATCGTGTGCAGTTTTGTGCAACACAATATAAGAAAGTTATTAAACCATTAGAGAGTGTCCAAAGCAGAGTTCTCCAAAGGAGAGCAACAAAGACGGTGAAGGGCCTTGAGGGGAAGCCATGTGAGGAGCATCTGAAATCACTTGTCTATTCAGCCTGGAGAAGAGAAGAGAAGACTGAGGAGGACACCTCATTGCAGTTACAACTTCCTCATGAGGAGAACAGGAGGGACAGGCACTGATCTCTTCTCTGTGGTGACCAGTGACAGAACCCAAGAGAATGTCCTGAAGTTGTGTCAGGGAAGGTTTAGGTTGGATATTAGAAAAATGTTCTTCCCCCAGAGGGTCGTTGGGCACTGGAACAGCCTCCCCAGGGAAGTGGCCACAGTACCAAGCCTGACAGAGTTCAAGAGGCGTTTGGATGATACTCTCAAGCGCATGGTGTAATTCTTGGGGATGGTCCTGTGCAGGGCTGAGTGGGACTTGATGATCCCTATGGGTCCCTTCCAATTCTACATGTTCTGTAATTCTAGGATTCTGGGAATTGAAAATAGAAAGTGTACAGCAGTATATCTGTTCAATCACAGTGAACTGGCCTTTCAAATATCTCATATTTATTCTTCTTTAATTATCATTCTTCACAGATATGGGGCTTAGGTTGAACTGAAGTGTATGCTACAGAACTAGTGCAGCTATTATCAACTTGTATTATATTGCCTGTCAGTCATTTTATTAAGCACCCACTGCCTCGACTTTTATCACAGCGAACAGCAAATGAAAAGAGAATTTTAGAAAATTTGAAAACATTATTTTACACTTTTACAGTATAGATTTCCACAGCAGGTAAACAGTTTTCTTTAAAACAAATTAAAAATGTGGCATATGCCACTTTCCCTAGCAAGAATAAATAAGACAAGTGTTCCTGCTAGAAACATCATTTAGAGCCATCATTAGAAAACTCAGTAGCAGTTATTTGAACAAAGTCTAATTAACCAAGAAACAGTATTAATTAAAAATAAGTTAAATAATTGTCTCACGTGAAGGCAACAGCATGATAGCTCCAACAGCTACCAGAGGACCAAATTCTAAAGGCAACGCAAATTCACCATTTTGCTCAGCCCACACAGACAATGTTCAATGCATCATGGCAGTGTCTTAATAGTTGTACTAACCCCTTTCATAAATGATAGGTTCTGAACTACACAGAACTTTAGGAATTACTTGCAATTTAAGCATTGTGTAGACAAAAGAAAATACTTTAAAAGCATGAGCAAAGGTGAAGGATGTGAGTTTTTGAAGGTCTTCCTATCTCAAAAGGACAGGAAAGTTCACACAGTTTTCTGTTCACTTCTTTTCACCCTGAAAAAATAAGATGTTGAAATAATTTAGTCTTCAGAAACTGGGCATACTTGATCAAATATAGATATCCAGAACTAAAATCATCAATAGAGTTCCTCAAAGTTCCTCAAAACAGTTTGACCTAGATTAACTAATGAATGGAAACAAGAACTCATTCTCAGGGAAAAAATAACCTCATCTAAACATAAACATGTAGAACAAGTCAAACAAATTGTGTCTTAAGAGTATAATTTTTTTTCCTTAAATAATGACAGACTTGGATGATTAATTCGTCTGTGATTTCCTGGGCTGCAGATGTTTAAGATAATTGCATCCAAGAGGATCAAACGATGTATGCATTTCAGAAAACATGAATTATGTTGAAACAGCTGTACACTTCTAGCTAGACCTCTGCGGAAAAGAAATCTACCAGAAGGATCTGGAAAACTGCTGAAATCAATAGTGACACCCCTCTCCTTGTCCTCAAAAAAAAACCAACAAACAAACAAAAGTCAAATCAAACAAACAAAAATAAAACCAACCAACCAACCAACCAAATAAAAACTAAAATCCAACACAATGTGGTTTCCCTCCTCCCCTTCCCCACAATCTAAGTATTAGGGAAAGAATACATATGAAAGATCTTCTATGAAGATACAAACTTTCAGGTAACACCCTATCCACCATATCTAAACAGAACAGATTCTAGTCACATATTTTGAATCCTGTTTTATGACACCTGGGCATCCTTAATACATGCATATAATATATGTCTCCAATTTTTTAACTTACAGTAATGGCCTTCATGAAAAAGTTATGCTATAGGATTTCATTCTTTAAAAAAAAATGATGGCATAATATTCCTCCAAGCTTGCTGTCTGATTGAATATGTAATGTAACTCAAAATGTGAGAATGTCATGGGGCATCAGAGGAAAGGAGCTAGAAATACACACAAGGACATATTCCCTTACAACTTTGAAAATAATAGATTTTTTTATTATTATTATTTTTATACACAATCCTGTCCTCCTTTCCCTTTTCTGATTAGCTTTCCTCCATGACTTCTCTTATAGCTCTTTAGCCTCCAGCTGAGATGACATGTGGAAAAATTCCTCTGAGGCCAATGGTAATGTGGGTCTCTGGATTGCCCAGTAATAATGCCAAAGTATTGTTGCTAAAATCTCTCAAGCACAACACCTCCAGGATAACAGCTAATGGCTAAGAAAGTAGGAATGACCGGAAGTTCATTTCCCTTTTTTGTGCAAGAAGAGAATGACCCTGTCTCTCCTCTGCTGTTCTTCATTTCAAGGTCAACTCAACACATGTTTTAAACTATGATACTTTATGATACATGATTACACAGTACATACCCAGCACTTCTGTATTTTCTAAACTTTATTTTCTATGGTTAAACACTGAAATGGGTAATAAATTCCATGTATCATATGTGCAAGTAGACAATCTGTGTGACAATGACCAATGACCAATAAACCAGTTGTGGTAGATTGAGGAATATGATGTATGCTTTAAACATCAATACCTCTGCAGCCTCCTGTGTTTATAAACAGGGTTTACAAGAGACAAGAGCTAGATCTTTGATCTTAACCCCGAGAGTTTGGAATTCAAAATATTCAGTGTTGTGCAGTACAGTATGTCAATAATTAAAGCAATATATAATGTGTAATTTTTTGTTTATTTTCTGGGGGACTGCTTAATTTTATATTGTTCCATTACAAAAACCGTCTTGTAGGCACTGCTGTAATATGTAGAACATAATTAAACTCTCGTTAGGATTCTTTTGATTCATCAATAATGATGCAGATTAATAGAGTGATGTACAACATATAGGAGTGTTTCCTTCTTTCTCAAATGTCAATTATTTTAAAGTTTTGTTTTAAAAATAACACCAGCCATGAAATTTCCTTTTTTTATTTAAAGTCCTCTACAGGATGGAGCTGGTATCAGAAATGAAAATGGAAGTTATTTCCATGTGAAAAAATGTTGTTCAACTCAGAAATTCCTAGTGAAGTCTTAGTGCATAGTGTATGCCTTCAGCACATAGGACTAGGGAATAGCAGCATAAGAAAAAAAATCAAACAGCCATTATCATTATTATAATCATCATCAGTCATCAGCTCCATCACACAGGTTTGTGCATATGCTGTAATGAAAGAAAAAAAAAAGAAAGAAAATAAAAAGAAGAGAAAGACAAAGAGAAAAGGCTCCTGCTAATTCTAGATTGCTGAATAGTTTTAACCAAGCAGTACACTATTCCTCTAAATGACCTCTTAAAGGAGATTGCAACTCATCAGCTCTGTCATTAAATTAATCAATATAATCCCATTATATTTGCTTCTTTTTTACAGAGACACTCATAGGAAAGGTTATCAGCAACTCCTGTGTGAGCATTTTTCTGTCCCCATGGATGCGCGATATGTCACCAACTGTCAGTCAGATCATCACCGACATGGACAAGAAGCAGTGGCTGTGTGATTGGCCTATGCAACATACTATATTCTTCCAGAATAATGAATATGAGTCCAAAGGGACCATCGTTGATGTTGTCAAGCATGGAAATTTGGTGAAAATTCCCTGCTAAGTCAGTCAGACCAAATTATTTTTATGGTGTATTCCTAAAGACATCCCTGGTAAAGATAGTGAGTTTGCTACTTTTGTTTCCTACTATTCTACTTGTCAGGATGCTCAAAAGTACCTTTTTATAAATTTTCCATAACCCTTACAGGAGTTTTGAGTCACTGAAATTTTCCTGGAAATATATTGGGCTAAGCTTTTTCAGTATAAATTACTAACAAATACAGAACTTCCGTTACCTGTAATGACTGTTCTTTAACCTTCTTGAAAAACCACGGTAAGAAGCAGGATTAAGAATGTCATTGTAACTGGCTTAAAATCTGATTAGAGACCATGTGATTTTTAGAGTAAATTATGGGTAAGAAAATTCACACCCAAATTTGGGGAAAATACTATTTAGAGGGAGAATTTCACATTCTGATGTTTTTATTTTTTTTGCTTAGTACTATCAAATATCACAATGTTTCTATGTTTACTGAGATGGTGAATAATTGTGCAGAATTCAGCTATTTCAGAGTTCCAGGAGCAGGGGTATATGAAGCTTATGAGATATTCACATATATGGCTCCAAGAAAAATCATTCACCAAGCTTTGTGGAAACTGTAAGTTCCCCAGAAAAGCTGGGAACAATATTTCATTAATACCGCCTAAAGTTTTAAACTTACATCAAAATAAGATAGGAAGAAATTACTTTCTTTATCTTCCATAAAGCACCTAACATCTAAATAAATTTATTAAAAAATCTTATCTATCATTGCCACAGCACTATAATCTATTATCTGAGACATATGCATGTACCTCAGAATTAGACACTGATATTTGTTGATGACTTTATGGGCATGTCATCAGTTAAAATTGATCAATACTTTCTTCTGGTTTGCCTGAAATGTTTAAAAAAGGGTTCAATGCAAAATGCCCTGGTATGAAAATGAAAAACCAAGTGTAGCAGTTTATGTTTTGCATTTACTTAAGCCTGAGCTGTCAAAACAGCTCTACAGTGCTTGATGGATTTTGCTTTTGTTTTGTTTTCAACTTGTGTATGATGACCCATATTCTACATAAATTTGCTCTAAAAACATTCAAATTTGATATCTAAGTACAATGGTTTAGCTTTTTTTGTGTGGTAGTCTGACCTTGGTTGGATGCCAGGTGATTACCAATCCCCTCTATCACTCCCCTGCTAAGCAGGACAGGGGTGGTAGCAGAGAGAAATAAGATGGAAAAAATCCTTATGAATCAAGATATAGGCAGTTTAATAAAGCAAAGGCTACACATGGAAGTAAGGTAAAACAAAAGCAGATAATGTCCAGCCCAGAAGGCAGGGTTTCAGTGTTTGTAGTGGTTGTTATGGAAGACAAACACCATAATAACAAATGCCCCACCTCCTTCTCCTTTCTCTTAGCTTTTGTCACAGTATAGACATCATATGGAATACCCCTTTGGTCATCTTGGGTCAACTGTCCTCGCTATATTCCCTCCCAAGATTTTACCTACCTCAAGTCTACTGGTAAAGGGGGAATGTTGGAAAGGCAGCACTGATGCTGTGCCAGCACTGCTCAGCAGTAGCCAAAGCACTGGAGTGTTACCAGCAGCTTTCCAGCTACCAGTAAAAACCACAGAGCAGTGAGGACTGCTATGGGGAAAATTAACTCCATTTCAGTCATAGCCAATAGACTTTCCTATTGATTTTTTTTAAATACTTATTCTATGAATTGTACAATACCAAATTAGTAGAAGTCTATGCTGTGATGGCTTATATAGGTGTCTTTGACTTCTTATTTATTTTCTCTCAGAAACTGACTGAGCACAAAGAGTTCTGGTTCAGCTTTTTCTCATTTCAATGAGAGGAAATTAACTGCTATACATACAGAGTAAGGCTCTTCCTATGGATAAAGCAAGCACACCTTAAGTATTGTCTGGAAAAAACAGATATAGAAAATTGGCAGCAGGAGGATGATAAAGAGACACTTCTCCAAGTCAGTCCAGATTATGTGTGATGAAGAACAAGATCAGTTTTAAAATGGTGTCAAATCTCAATTTCTAGATCATGTTAGATGACAATATTCATACTTTGGACAGGGTTTTGCTTCACTTCATCACTTCACTTCAACGTACCTAGTAAGATGATTTATCAAACCAAACTGAAGACTATTTAATCCAGAAAATTATTCCTTCCAAATTTTTTGTGGCATGTCTGAGTCAAACTCTCAGAGAACGGAGAAAAAACAGAGAAATTTAGGACAAAATATATTTTAAATGCCAATTCCTTATACAGTTTTCTCAAGAATCAATCAAGAAAGTCATTCAACTTTTATGAAAAGGAATAGATTTCTTTCCTATGTGCCAGTAAGAATCGAATCTTCATCATTTTCCTGAGTGAATTAGGTCAATGATAGCAATGGGTCAAAACCCAACTACTTGTGAACAAACATTCATCTATCAAATATTACAGCAAAATTTCTAAATCAGCAGTATTTTCTGAATGTTTATGTATTATTTGACAGTGATTAAAAAAGGTTCTTAGGTCTTCCTTTTAAGAATTTTTATTTTTTTTTTTTTTTAATATTACAGGCAAAATATAATTTTTATGTAAGTTCTTATGGTTTAAAATATACACTGTCAGATTTATAATGAGCACCTAAAGCATTCTAAAGAGTTTTCTCAAGTAGTAGATAACAATAAGGTAGTTTAAAAACAAAACAAACATAACAGTAAAAAACATTTTAGGGATTTTTTTTCATTTTCTTTAGATTCCCTAAATTACATCCTATACCCTTTGCATTCTAAACAAATAAGGATGCATATGTACCATTTCAGCTCTTTACTCCTCATACAACCACACTGACCAAACACTCACAGAAAAAGGAGAAAATCAGTCTTATCATGGTATATCATTGTAGACAAATATTGAAAAATATTTTCTGTATGAACCACATCCATTGTCAATATGATAAGACCTCTAACTTTGGTTTGACCCTTTATGTATTGTTCATGACAATATGAAGTAACAAGAATCAAGTATGAGCCAGATAAAAACTGAGTAAAGTACCACTATTCTTATCTTTTCATATGCTTATAGAGAAAGCAGTTCTTCCTCCTCTCTTTCATTATATCAACTTAAAACACACACCTGAGAACTTCCTAATTAATTGACAATACCATTGACCCATAATATTCTATGAACATATTTACCTTGTTTTCATTAACAAAGGAAAAGAATATAGAAAAACATTATTTCCCTGGAGTTAGATTTCCTATATTTCTGATATCTGTTTTCAGAGAAGTGAAACTTAGGCCTATGTCTAAAATTGGAACAATCTCTGGTTGTTTGCCTGCATATATTAGAGACTATGAGATCTGCCATTTCCAATATATTCAGTTAATGTTCAATTTCATTACTCAGAACAGGGAATTACCTTTTCCTAGGCTTGAACAATGTGTAAATTAGTCAGTACTGGCAGAAGTGTGCACTTAAACTCAAATTGTATTCACACTGACCTTCATTTTCCACCTGACTTGGGCTTTTTTCCTATATTGTACCTCTTCTGTAGCATATGATTTGCAAACTCAGAGGAGATGGTAGCCATACTCAATATCATGGAGGAAACAAGGTAAGTATAAACAGAAGTGAGCAAATTTTAGAAATCAAATGTTTAAATGAGGTCTGCTATACAGTTTCAGAATGATCACTTAGTCTAGACCTCAATACCACTGTCAGACAATTTTTCCTGGGCCTAAATAATACTCTATAGAACTTAATAGTTGTAGTATTAGCAGAATCAGGTTGTTAGCCAATGTAAGAAATGTAATTAAAAACCTTTTAAAGTCCATTTATGAAAGCAGCGATATACTCATTGGCAACTAAGAAATCTGCTTTAGAGATGACCCCAGTTGTCTTTTGACGTTTTTAAGTTATGTGTTTTCCAAATAAGGTTTGCAATTCATTATTACCCATGTTTTTTTCTATTATAATGAAAACTGCAACAAATTGGCACTTACAGTGGGTTCACAGGAGGAATAACCTCATGTAAATATATTTGTAAACATCACAGAGTGCTACTATTCTTCACTACTATTTCATTACTTCACTGATAGTTGGAGTTTAAATTAATTTAGTACATTTGAAAGTTGCCAAACTGACATCCAGAGGAGCTGCAGTCTCTTATATAAAGTGGAGAAAAAAAAAAAAGGAAAGATACAAGTGAGATATTATCCACTCCAATATCCCCTGACCATTTTCTTGGAGGATTGTCTGAAATGTGCATGTCTCAACAGCATTCATTTCACTTACTTTATTTATTTCCTGTACATGAATCGAAATCCATTTTAAAATTTGAAAAGGTTCATGCACAAAATTGTTTTTAAATACAGAAACAGACATATGATGAATCTGATAAGATGTTGCTCTCTTTATTTATGAATACTATTTTTGGCTATGAACAATTTGATAATACAAGAACTAAACCAAACCTCTTTTCCATGCATAATGTAATTGGAGTTTGTATATGCCAACAGCTTCCTCTCAGATGACAGATTCTCATTGGATAACTAGAACTAGTCTTTCAGTATAAATAAAAATGATCTCTTTTAGAGATGATGATCATGTCTTCAAATTCTATTAACAATAAACTTGAAAGATCTTGGTATTTGCCAAAAATTCATCCCAAGTAAAGCATGGAGTCACATATGCCATGGTTTAACCCCAGCCAGCAACCAAACACCATACAACCACTTGCCCAATCCCCCACCAACTGGACTGTGGAGGGAATCAGAAGGGTAAAAGCTAGAAAACACATGGGTTGAGATAAAGATAGTCTAATAGGGAAAACAAAAACTGCACACTCAAGCAAAGCAAAAAAAAGAATTAATTCCCTACTTCCCAACGGTGGGCAGGTGTGCAGCCATCCCCAGGAGAGCAGGGCCTCATCATGCCTAACAGTTACTTGGGAAGATAAACATCATCACTCCAAATGTCCTACCTTACTCCTTCTTTCCCCCCCCCCCAGCTTTATATACTGAGCATGATATGGTATGGAATAGCCCTTCATTCAGTTTGGGTCACCTGTCCTGGCTGTGTCTCCTCCCAGCCTCCCATGCACCTCCAACTTCCTTGCCAGCACGTCAGTACAGAAAGCAGAAAAGGCCTTGACTATGTGTAATCTCTGCTCAGTAACAACAAAAACATCTCTTCATTATCAAACCTGTGTTAAGCACAAATCCAAAACATAACTCCATACTAGCCACTGTGAAGAAAATTAGCTCTACCCCAGCTGAAACCAGAACAACTTATCAGAGAAACCAAAGTGGAGGAATTTGTAAGACACTGACTATAATGTGTCTTTCCAGTGGGTGTCATGCACTAAGTGATGACAAACTATTCTATTACCTGGCAATGAATTTATTTCTTCATTTTATTGTTGGCTGTTCTTTTGACACCTAATTTTTCTACCAAAATTTTCCCTTACTTTCAGTTTTGTAATACTTAGTGCCCACAGCCAAATTCAGTTGCACTACTGTGGTTACAGCCCAACTAATTTCAGTGTATACTGTCTGGACTATCTGTAGTATGCAGTATAGGATGAATCCAACATCTAAGACCAATGATGGCTTATGAGACATCAAAAACTTTCCTCTAGGAAAAGAACAGTAATAATTTTTCTCTGTGTATAGTCTGAATAGTGCTGTGAAAAAGTATGATGTTCCACAGTGGTATTTTTGTTGGCTAGCTTATTTCCTTATACCTGTTTGTATTTTTTGTTTATGGGTTTACGTTTGTTTTGATTTTGTTTAATACAGCTGAGGGTATTATCTACTTCATCTAGTTTTCTATATGACTCATAGAAACCTAATTAGAAATTTTTGGTGACAATAATTTATTGATAAAGTAGCACTTTTGCATTTCTCATTTGTGACTACAATGATCATCAGAGATTCCCTCAGTTTTGATGTATGATTTACTAATATGACTGAAAATATTATCAGTAAATAATCAGTTTGACATGAATAGGTAATACACAATTGATGGTATATTTAGAGTTAATCATAAATTAACTGGATGACATATGTTGACTCAGTATAAGCAAACTGCTTGCAATAACCATTGTGATGAGACAGATAATAGGAAGTTTACATCTATTTTAAAAAAAAGTCAGATAACTAGAGCAAAAAAGTGTAGAAAGTATAAGTAAGTTCCTCAAACTTCCTGAAAAATTCATTAGTAATTATTAAAACAACCTATTTGCAAACACATTGAAGACAAGAGTGGAGTACACAATGTACAGAATGCAGCTTTATGAAGAACAATGAACCCAAGTGATCTAATCTTTCTACACATTGACAAATAGAAAGGGAGTTGTTTGTCATATACTTTCATTTTTTGTAACATTTATTGTTCTTGTACATGACATTGTCTTAAGAAAATAAGGGAAATGCAGTTAAATGATACTGGGGTGGAAGTAAACCAGATTGGATATCCATAGCCACAGAGAAGGATGTGAAATTGTTCTCTGTAATCTTTATGTATTGGATAAGAAATAATGAGCTTCAAAAGCAGCACAGAAAAATCAGTATAGACACTGGGGAAACATGTAAAGGTAAGGTAGCGAATTACAGGCATAGATTGCTGGGGGAATCTCTGTCATAGAAGTCTTTAGGAGAAGTAGAAAAATGTCTATGCAGAATCATAGAGACTACCAAGTCTGCCTTAGGGCAGGGAAAAGGACTATATGACCTCTCCATGCCTTCTTAGTCCTGTTTTTCTGAGATTCTATTACGTAGACATCTAAATGTGAATACATTATTGAAAATGTTGTAATACTATAGTTAATATTTTATAATAATAATAAAATAGTTAATATCCAATGAATGTTGATAATGACAATTGTATTATTTTTTACTTGTAGTTTAAATTATGATTGGTATTTGAATATTACTGAGTAAAAGAGCCAACCATTACCAAAGATTTAATTTGTGAATCAATATTCAAATAAAAGAGTCAAGGTCACTACTTTTTATTATTATTTCATAACTATAAATTTTACTTCCTGATAGGACCATTCAAATTGATAGATACAAAATTTTTATTAAAAAAGAACCAGTGGAATAGTTCCAAGGACTAAGGATGCATGTACTCTGGTCTTTTTAATCTCAATGACATGAATTCTATTCATCCATTTAGGTTTTTTGTGGCAGAATAGCAAACTTGAGCTTCAGTAATGAAGATAAGAAAGTAATTCAGCTTCTTTAAGGAGACTGATAGGCAAGATCCCACGGGAAGCTGATCTGAACAGTAAAGGGACTGATGAGATCCAGTTTCCTTCGCAGAAAAACTCCTTAAAACACAAGGAGTTCAATCCCAGTATGAATGAGAATGTGTGGCAGAAGGCTAGCTGACTCAATGCAGAAATCCTGAATGAACTCAAAACCAAAAAGAAAGTATATAGAGTTGAGCTGGGGACACTCCACTAAGAGGTAATACAGAAACAGTGCCTAGGTCTCTAGGGCAAGAATTAATGAAACCAAAGTTCAGTGCTGAACTGAACAGGTGCTGAAAATGACAGGAGATGTAAAAGGGAACAAGAAATAATGTTACAGGTCTGTAGAGAAATAGTAGGTGTAAAAAGCAAAATGTGGGCCTGCTCCTGAATGAGACATATCTATCTACATAGGATATTGAAAAGCCTGAGGTATTCAGCGCCTTCTCTACTCAGTACTTCCTCTATCTCAGACTAAGTCTCTGTCTCTAGTAGAAGAGTACAGGATAAAGAGTGCTACAAAGGCACCAGAAGACAAATTAGATGGAGGATGTCTTAGTGATTGCTAGAGCAAACTTTACATGTACAATCCATGAGACCAAACTGGATGCATCAAAAAGGTCTGATACCATTCGTAATCTGCCTTTATAATCTTTGAAAAGTTACAGAGACAAGAAGACATCCATGATGACAAGAAAAACACAAATGTGATGCCCATTTTTAAGAAGGAGGAAAACTGTCTGTCTCACTCTTGCCTCTGAGATGGTAGAACAAATCCTGCTGAAAGTCATTTTCAGACACATGAAGCACAAAAAAATTCATTGGGAACTGTCAATATGTTGTGTGTGAGCACAGTTCATGTGTAACCATGCCAACTAACTTTTGAGTTGATTGCCTCAGTGGACAAGAGGAAGGTGGCAGTTGTCCTTGATCTTGACTTTAGCAATGATTTTGACACACTGTTTCACAGTGTTCGCATAGCAATTTTGGAGAGTTTTAGATAGTCAGACTGTTAAGTGAATAGAAATCTGTCTAGATTGTCAGACTGCCAAAGAACACTAACAGACATCACTTCAAAGTCCTACTGTTGTCCAGGTATTAGTGGTATTATGCAGAAAATAGTATTAGAGCTCATGCACAGTATGGATGACAAAACAGACTGCACCCTCACAAAATGCATTGATGGCATGAATCTGAGAGAAGAGGATGATGTACTGAAGCATAGGAATGAGATTTTGTCAAACTTGAAAACTCCAGTAAAAGTCAGTGAAAACAAATGTTGAGTCCTGCACCTGGAATGGAGTCAACCCACATGACAGGACAGGCTGGAATCTGCTGTGCCAAGGAGTCCCAGTGAGCAGAAGACTGAACATGAAAAAACAAAGTACCCATGCTAACTGGAGAGAAGACATTCAGATTCTCCTCAGATATGCTCAGTGAAAGATTATTATACAACAGACAGAAAAAAGCTGCTGTAAATAAAATTCTGACTATATATATCTAGATATAGATATATATAATCTTCATGGTGGTGATGGTCAAGCACTGGAACCCTGAAATATTCATCCCCATTAGATATTCTCAAATCTAATATGTCTAACAGAACACTTCAAAGCCAGTCCTGCTTTAATCGGGAACTTAGGTGACCTACAGAGTCCCTTTTACCCTAACAATTTTTATTATATTTTTCTTCCTTTTTTTTTCAAAATTATAAGAAATCTAGCTGTAATACCATATTTGTTGATTTAATCTTAGGTTCTTCTTTCAGAGGTTGCTCTTATTTCTTTTGTCTTCCCTAGCTCACACCATTTTTAAAAGCTCCTGTTGAGATTTATCCTTTTAATCCTGTTGAGATTTATCCTGTTAATCTTTTTTTGTTGTACTTTCCTGAACTGCCTCTGATTTGTTAATATATGTGTGATATTGAGGTTTCCAGAACTGAACTTATTCTTGCAGGTGAGATCACACTGGGGTTATATAGAACAAAACTATTGTATGCCTGCTATGTGACATCAACGTGACAGATTCCTTGGTCTCTAACAATAATTCTTATTTCTTTTAAAATAGAAAGGGGAATGATCACTTCTGTATCTTTGCAAGCCTGGAGCACAAATACAGACATGCACGAACCGGCACAAACGCACAGATATACACAGGCATATAAAGACATAAACAGTTCAGAGAGATTGAGTTAATTTCTATCCTTCTTTTGTACATCTCCTGTACAAAATGATTGGTATTGGGAAAAAAATGCAACCAAACAGAAGAAGAAAAAGAATATTCTCTTAGATTTTTTGCAGAAGGAAAAACGGGGCAAATGGCTGTAAATAACAGTGATTACAAAAGCCATAAGAAGAGATGTAGGAGTATATTAGTCATTGATTCATTTCCCTTGAATGGTGCACCTGGTCATATAGTGATATGGTGAAATGTTTTCATAAAATCTTTCAATATGACAGTAAATTGTAACACCTTTTGATTAAATAAATCCCAAAGTATAACCAAGCATGAACAGTAGGAAAACACCTTGGGATACAGGGAGTAGAAATGTTCTCAAAAGCTGTCTGCACTTAAAGCTAAACTCTGCCTCACTTCAGATTATCATCTGGTTTCAAACTAGCAGTGTCAGATAAGCTATTCCTTCTGTTTTAGCACAATTTTCTTTCTCTGGTCTTGATAGTTTGCGAATCTCTCTGACTGTCCCAAGAGAATCATCTTCACAGCAAAAGCTTCTGACTCCACTTCACACCTGACTCTCAGTGAGATGAAGCATAGACTAAAGGATCTTACTCCCCCTCAACTATATTCCTAGATGAAATACTTTTCAGACAGGTCCACAGGAGAAGGTTATGAACTACAAGGAAGAAATGAGTTCAGAGGGTAAAAGTGACAATTATTTTTCTACATGAACAAAAATGAGAAAAGCATTGGCCTTTTCCTTAAAAATGTATCACATTGAAAGCCCAATACTGACGTTTTTGTAGTCTTTCTTCACATAAATGTCCCAAAGAAACCTCTGAAAAAACAATCTGACAAGCACCAACTTTTATATGATCACCTGATTGCACTTTTTAAAAAGGAAATGTCTAGAAAGCACTGCAGCATTTACAGACAAATAATTCTTTATAGATGAAACAAGAACCTGAGATAATCTGTGGGGTGGTATTTACACATCTTTATATTTACCCACTTAAAAATCATACTTTGTACCTCCAGGAAATTCAACTGGAATGTAACCCCCATAAACCAGATCTAAACTTCATTCCATGTTATAAACTTACAATCCTTGAAACCAAAAGGAGCATATAAGGGTGATTTTGAAGATATCTCTGCATGCATTTTATCTGCTTGAACATTTGTCAGCTAATCCTCAAGGGGTTCACAGTGAAAATAATTTCTGCAACCAGAGCTAGTGTGGTTTCAAGGCTAATCAAGGAGCTGACGTGGAGAAGGGGAAGACCAGTAACTCTCTTTCCAAGAGTTACTGCCACTGAAAGGTAATTTTCAAGCCCAGATCTCATCTTTGCTTGCTGGAGAGTTTAACTCAAAGGAAATGATTCAGATGTAACTGAGTGTCTTCAGATAGGATCTCGTGGGGAGTTGATGAATGTCCATTTTACCCATTCTGCTTACATTCTGAGTTCAGAGTCTTCCTGTGCTGGTTCCATCCCCCCCACCCCCTATCTCCTCCCTTGGAATTATTGCTTTGGCTGTATGTCAACACCATGCTTGTAATTTTAACTGCTTGCTTAGGCACATGATCTTCATTGTTGACTCCAGCTAAAGCTCTTCTAAGATATATGCTGAAGAAGAGCATCATGGAAAAAAAAAAGCATGTAGAAGAGCAGTACCTCCTCTAATACCTTGTATCTCAGTGGTGTTGTGTACGTTTCACTTATTCCACAAGGAATTTCTGCTATAGAAAAGTATCTGCAGCCTTCTTAACCTTTTGATTTTATTCCTTTGCATGATCAGTTTCAGTTCTGTGATTATTAAAAAGCAAACTCCATTTCACTTTTTTTTTTTTTCCCCAGATACATCAGTTCCCTAAAAAAACCCTAAGTGATTAAAAGTCCTCTGACTTGAAACATACATTTTTCCAACTGGTTTCATCTGTTTTCCATTCAAAAACAAAAGAAAATTCCATCAAATCTTCCACTCATTTGGATTGCATGACACCAGGCAGAATTTTTTTCTTGTTTTGCAGTATGTATATACCATTTCTAGCCTATTATCCCACTGATATTTCCATAAATGTAATTTTTCAAAATACATATACATTTATTTTCCCATATTATAAATTAATCCAAGGGCATGTTAAATGATCACAGTTAGTATGACAATGTTCTCAAAAATGCTTATGGAATAAGGCACTAGAAACAATATTTTACTCATTAAAATGTTGGCACTAGTGAGAACACAAACATATCAGCGTCGTTGTTTCTTGATCCTGAGTGTCATGATTGCGTATTTTTTCAACAAATCTTTGTTTGTCCTATTTTCCTGTTGAAAACAGAGGTTTCAGTGGGAATTTTTTATGCTTGGTGATGAAGGATAGACCTCTCTTTGAGTTTGAGCTCTCTTCAGATGTACAGAGAGACAATATATACAGGGCAAATAGAATTAATTATAATGCCAGATGTGAATATTAATACATGAACAAAATCTTACATTTTTTGATAAGTATTCTTATTCAAAACTAATAACCAGTATCTTTTTTTCCCTGATGATTGAGCTCCCTAATCTCTTTTCAACAGCACTGCTGCTAATCAACATGAAGCAAACTAGCAGATTATTCAGAGAACAATCATGTCTCTGTGGTCTGAACAGTAATAGAGTCTGACAACAGGTTATACACAAAACCTTACTGAGGCAGTAAGAAAGATGAGCAGCAATCCTCCTAATGGTGATGCACCTTGATCACTGATAACAAACACAGGGTCATAAACAATACCATGGCTCTGGTAGACTATCAGGGGCTTAATGTCCAGTCAGTCGTGCAAATGACTTTTGAATACGGGTAAGAGTTGTGCCACTCCTTGGCTCCACCAGCATGAGTATGAGTTGAGAGAATCACACGGTACATGGCAGTAGCACAGACTACATGTCATCTCAGATGATGTGGGTGACATTCTCCCTGCATGGCAATGGGGGCAGGGGGTCAGGCTGCAAGAAAAGAGAGACTTGCGCAAATCGAACAAGCTTGCACTAAAGACACTCCAATTAAATTTCCAACAGTTCTCAGTTTCTACTGCATTGTGAGGATTAGATCTAAAGCTACATTGTCTACAGCACCAATAGATATCAATCTGCAAACTCTATATGAGTTCTGTTCATTTTTCCCAACAATATCCCATGGTTCATTCATTGTTCCTTGATAGGACCTCTGTGTGAAATAAAAACTGCCACTTGACAAGTGTCAGACTTCTAGACAAAATGTCCATGAAGAAAAAGATATCCAAATAAATTTTATGGAGTAATATTTGTGAACACAAAGTTTTTGAGAATTAAGCAATATTTTTCCACATTTAATTGCTCAGATTTTTGTGTAGAAAAGGTAGTTTAATTATCTACCAGTATACTCTTATTTTGCTGGTCATGAGAATATGATTCTGCAATAAAAGCAAATAAAGTTGTGGTTTGTCAGTATGCCTCCTCAAAGAGGCATAACCTGTTTTTCTCTTTTTTGCTCTCTGAATGAGAGAACAAAACAATACACAGCAGCTGCTTATACTTTTAAAACCCGTTCTCATTACACTGTGTTGGACTTCAGTCAGCGTGCAAAATTGGACCAGTACGCAATCTGCAGCCTTATTAGAGCCAAGCAGTGCACAGAGATAATTCACAGACCTTATGCACAGCACTTCTATTTCTGTAATCCAACCTAGCCTAACATCATGACATACTCAGTTCAAGGTCAATTCGGGTGCCAGTATGCTGACCAGATACTTTTCTTCAGAGCATCTTCTTGCCTTTTTTTTTTTTCCCTAAACCACATTTGATCAGTCCATTAATTATTACTGCCTAAGTGTAGAACTTCACAGAATCCCAAAATCACAGAACAGTTGGAGTTGGAAGGGACCACTTGAGATCATCTAGTCCAACCCTCCTTCTAAAGCAGTTTCACCTACAGCAAGTCGCACAGGATTGCATCCAGGCAGGTTTTGAATATCTCCAAGGAAAGAGAACTCACAGCCTTTTGGGACAACCTGTTTCAGTGTTTTGTCACTCTCACAGTAAAGAAATTTTCCCTCATATTCAGATGTTTCAGTTTGTGCCCATTGTCATGAACTTCAAAACCTTTTTTGTTGAATTTTATCAGTTTATCAGTTTGTCTGTTTTCTGATCACTTTCCCAACTGAGCCTTTGTGAATTTAAATAAGTCTCTTCTGTATTGCAACATTTAAATCATTCGTGAAAAGCCAGAACTGTACAAGACGTGAAAATCTTCTGCAAAACCTGCCTAAATGCTACCTTCCAATTTGACAGGTAATCACTGTTAATGATTTTTGGGGCATATCGGATAATTTTTCACATCTATAATACTAATCTTCTTAATCTTATCTTTTGCTTATAAGTGTCACATAAAGCAGCTTCAAAAGATTTTGTAAATTCAAAATATCTTACATATACATTTCTTCTCTTTTATCTGTAAGACCGTTATCCTATCACAAAAAGGAAATTATATTATTCTGACAAGCTTTGTTCCCAAGAAATCTGTGATTGTAGTTGCTCTACTCTTACGTTATCTCTATGTGCCTATAAATTTTTTTGATTATTTGTTCCAGCTTTTTACAAAATGAACTAAAGCTAACTCACACATAATTCTCAATTCCTACTTTTTCACCTTTCTGAAGATGAGAACTGTGATTTTCTTTTTTTTCTCAGTTCTCCAAAACTTCATAACCTTTCATGAATTCTATAAGGCTTCAGCAATTCTTTAAAGTTTTCTGAGTAAAATTCAATTGGATTATCCAACATAAAACTTCTAACTTACATTAGATGTCTTTAATATACTTTTCCTTTCTCCAGACTAAATCCTCACCCCTTTCTTGTTGATTATGTGTCAGCTGCCTGATCTCAGACAATCTTTTTAGCAATATCTGAAGCTAAAAAGAACATTAAACACCTCAGAATTCTTGGTATCATCATCAGTTCTTCCTTCCCCCGTTCAGCATTTCCCTTTATCTTCATCTTGATACTAACATGCTTACTGCGTGTCTTCTTGTTGCTCTTTATAACTCTTGCCAGTTGTGTCTTATTTTACATCTTGGTCCTTTACAATTTTTTTCCACACATTTGTCCTTAACAATTTGACCTCTTTTTCTGTATTCCATATACTCCCTTCATGCAATTAAAATCCCTAAAGAGTCAATACTTTACCCAAGCTATGTTTTTTCTATACTTCCTATCCTTCCAGTATTTGCAGTCTGTGATTGTGCTTTTAATATAGTTTCTTCATTAAGCTGCCAAATTTCTTCTTCTTTACACATGTTTCTCACAGAATATAAGTTTTAAATATTCTTAATTATTGCTCTAATAAATTTGCAGGTTCAAGGTTTGTTTAATCTAATGTATGAGAGTCAGGAGTTTTCCCCAAGGGAAATCTATAAAGACAGTTGAAAGTATTTTAGCTTTTCCTGTTCCGTGGGCTTTGACCTATTTCCCACAATCATCCAGGCATTTTAATATAACAAACTCCCTGCTATTGAAGGATGTAACCCGGATTTCTCCTGTTCTTTTACTGTGACACATTTGTTATTACCATTGTTATTGGTCTTAATTTTTTTTCCTAAGGGACTAAAGACAAATTTGGGGTTGGAGTTATGGAGAAATATGTGAAGTAAATGTTTCAAGCAGCTTAATTACTATGTACTTAGTCATAATTCTCCAGGGACACTGACATTGGGGCCAATAGATTTTCATTAGTTGGTATATCTTCAACATTAAATTAACATGTGCAGTTGCTATCTTTTCTTTTTATAAAAATCACTATTCAAATTTTTATCTTAGTATTGAATACTTGTACATAAAGCTCTACTATCTAATGAGTTTTTCACAATTTGTTAACCAATTGTTTGTGCTAAACCAGAGAACCATAATTTGTTCCTTTTCTAAGTTACTTTTATCCTCTCTCTCCAAAGATAACTAGAAAATAAAGAGAAGCTCAGGAAAGCGAAACTTTCTGATGACATGAAAAATGTAAGTTATGGGTAGCTGATATCTGTACTTCTGCTGCAGTTGGATTTATATCATGTCTCTCTCTTGAGTGGGACACAGAGACTGAAAGAAAAAAATATCTGAACTGTAATTTCAATAAAATGAAATAACAGTTGAAGGTCATCTTATCCAATTCAGAAATATCCAGCTCAAAATGCAACATATACTTTATGGAGAAATTGTACTCACTGTGAGATAACCATATGGCTTATTTCAAATCTATTTGTAAAGAAGGGATACTGCCACAGAGAGTTAATCGAATATGATGCTCATAATGTAATATGAATCACAATAAAAATCCTAAATAGACATTATGGTAAGAGCAGTGAAATGGAACTCGAAATAAACAGTGCAGATGAGTGCAAGTCAGTTAGCTTGAAAGGACAGGAGCTTTCCAGTGGAGGAACAGCAACCGAATACAGTATTTATTCAAGGACTATTAAATGCAAATGTAAAGTGTATGTCTAAAGCCAAGTGCAACTATTTGACATATGAGTGGGAAAAAACAAATACATAGCTTTGTTGCTGCAGGATGTGTTCTTGTTAATTTCCTAAGTCTCTCCCCTATAGGATTCTTAGGCATCTAATAACATGGTTGAACTCAGATCGTAACCTTACTTCAACACGGGCACTAATCTGTCTCTATTTCTGTGCATATTGTCAGTAGACTTGTTCATTATGCTTTCCCACCGTGAAATTTGTTTGTTCACATCTTGGAATTGGCCAAAGGATTCAACTGTTGTTGGAGAATAAGGATGGTCTATCAGAGAGCAATACAGACAAGGCAGTGAAAATCCATCATCTCCATGTGAAACGTTTTTTTTTTAAAAAAGAATTTTTCTTTTTTTTACAGGGTACATAGGGTCAACATGGAACAGTGAGGAATATCCTTTAACTGTCTTTCTTATTGCCGGTAACAACATAGGTACAAGCACAAAGCCTTGGGGACACTTGTGGCCTCAAAATCATGCTTTCCATTGATGCCGAAAAGAAAATTCAGGGAGAAAGAAACTCTGAGACAACTTAGTTTTAAAGGTGAGATAAGGAAAGGATTTAATTCGTGACTAGGCAGAAGGTTACAAGATGTGCCTCTCTGTTACAGATGTTACAATGTATAATACTCTCTGTCCAATCCCAGATTTTATCCTCCCTCTGGCTTTTACCCTGGACCACCCCTGGTCCACCCCTAGGAAACTGAGGTGGGGGTCTTTTCGAGACCACCTACTTTGTCCCCCTAGCCTTCCTCGGAGCACAAAGGGCACACGTTCACCCAGTTCTTCACTGTATCCTCGCGGTTCAGGCCAGGATTAGATGTCCTCAAACAGAAGAGGTCTATCTTAAAGAGAGACTAAACATTTCTACTGGAATTCAGGGGTATTGATATGGGGAATTGGGGTAAAAGGGTTGGGATATGTGTGTAGCTTCTGTGCTAAGGGTAAGGGAATAAATGCTACTGCTTCTAAAATCTACTTATAAAGCTTATAAAAATTAGAAAAATCAAAAAAACAGATGGACCTTAAGGTATCACCATTTGAATTATTGTCTTACATTTTTAACTAGATATCCACACAGACAAATGAATTTGACATTGCAGCACAAGGGCATATCCGCAGAGTCATCTTTAAGTGAGTGAGTACAGGAAGCAAAGAAACACTATTTTTGAAGAATAACCTGAACTTGAACACGGATTAGCAACTAGAGGAATACTTTCTGTCTGCTGACCTGCTGCATTCATGCTCCAGTGTCTTCACAGATATTTTATACAAGTAGCTTGATTAAAGCTGTTGTGCAGTAAGCTGATCCACATTAGTCATGCTAGGTAATAAAGGCAAGCAAATTTATTAATATTGTTCATTCTTACAGAGAACATTAAGGAGTCAGAAGTTTGCAATCAACACCACTGTGATCTGGTTTGTTCCATTTTATTCTCACCCTGTATCTTCTTTTGGTGAACTTTCACAGGACTTTATGGTGCAAAATAGGAAAAAAATGATTATACACAAAGTTGTAGTTAAGTGAAACCTTTTAAGTATGATTTCTTTGAATACTTAAATATTCATCATAAGAAAAGGCAGGTACTTTAACAAAAATGATTTCTTATTAAAATGTCAGCTTCTTCAAGGTTTTTACCTTGAAGAATAAAAAAAAAGATAAGAGTTTCTTTTCTGACTTTCACTTGATGACTGCAATACACATTATGGAGATAACATTAAGATATGCTTCATTGTCCGCTTAGTGAATTATACAAGTTTTTGGACAGAAATCAAAAGACTAAATTTATCCACATTTTCACTTAGCCTCTGAAAATACTCAAATATATTGAAATATATAAGCTTCTCACAACAACAGATATATGGAGCAGGACAATAAATAACACAAAAAATTATGACCATATATATGTTACACTTTGACTCCGGAAAATAAGCCTGTCTAAAGTATACAGCTCAATTTTGAGATCCAGCTGTGGAAATATTTCACCCATGTTCAACACTTTGGTTGGAGTTTTGTTTCCAAGACTCTCTAGAATCAGACAGATGTGTATAGGTAGCAGGTAATATGTAGGTATGGATGAAAGAGCAGGAAGATGATTGTAATTTATATTTAACTTTGATGTACACTGTGTGATGAAAATTCACTTCTTTAGTGAGGAGTTTATCTTTAAAAGGTGTTGCAGTTTCATTCAGAAAGGAGTTAAAATTCTGACTTTCACCAGATAATATCCAAGGCATTGTTGTCTGGATGCAAGGTAAGACCTCATAAAAATCAGGCTTCTCATAAATTATGTCACAGCTAAAACACCCATAAATATTGCCAATCCATGGAAACACTTTCAGTTAGGTTAACCTGATTTATTATATGTGTCTACATTGGGAAAACATAATTCACTTGTGTCTATCTCTTTCCATTGACTATAAAAGGAGTTTGATGCAAGTGGTTAAGGGCTAAACACTTACATTGTTTAAATGTAGATAAAATGCATTTGATTTAGCTTACAAATGGATTATTCAGAATTAATATCAGTCATCTATGTAAACACAAGATAATTAAAGATGTGTATAAGCATTGTTAACAGAATAAGTTAAAAAGTAAAATTGTGCCTGAAGTAAGATTTAAGCTCAGAGGCCCTATCCCAAGACCACATATCAACCAATGAAGATAGATATGTAGCCTAAGACACCAAGAGACACAATCCAGAGGCTTTGGACCAAAACTAGCTTGTGGAACAGTGTAACCAGGTTTTTACAACACATTTGCACATCAGGTATGTTATCAGCCAAGTTGTTTGCAAAAATTTCTTCCAGCCATTTGTAGATCACCTACCAGGCTTTTGGGGTTTGAGACATGACTGAATCATGAAATTTCTAACGTTTTGTTTTGTTTGAGGACTCTATGTTGATATACTTAATTTCTAGTTCCCTCTTCTCCTGGGGAGGGTCAAACATTAAAATCATTGTCACACCAGCATCTCCAGCAAGTTATGCTCAGAGCTCAGCTTCATTCTCATAACTCCAGTGTTCTCAACAGCTTTGCTATGTGCCTAATCAAATGACCTGTAAACTAAATGACAGCAAACAATCAGTCCAAATCCCCTCTGTGTTCCCTGTGCCACGTAACCGTAATACCTAATAATTATGATAATTATTTGATGAAATAGCCTAAAATAATTCATATAGTATATCATTGTTGAAATCAAAGTGATTTGTTTACAGCATAGTGCCAAAGCAGTAGGTAGAGTTGCCCTGCCAAGCTACACAACAGCGAGGTGTTTGAGAGTGAATGGTATGCACAGGGTGCAAGGAGTTTAAGCCTCTCTATACCACCTGTAAGGAACAGTTCCTAGAATCTCTGGAAATGACCCTTATTTTCACCTCAGAAGAGTTTATGGTTCCCTACAAAACAGAGCCCAGGTACTCCATCTGCAGCATGGAATGGGAGCATGGGTCTGAAAACAGAGACATGAAATTATATGGCATAGAAAACTAATCTTATGTTATTGATATCTAAACATTCTGCAGTCATTTCACATCACTTAAAAGCTACACATGCAATTTAAGCTTCCCATCTTGCTTGTTGATAAAACTAGTCAAAAAAGACACGAGTACTTCCAGAAAGAAATAAAAAGCAATGTATCCTACCTGACTTGGACATCTATGTTCAAATAGAGCTACTGGAATGGAAGTAACTCTTAGCCTTTCTTGCCAATTAAATAAGCCTAGATGAATACACTGTTTCTTTACTTTTTTTTAGGTGAACTAAAGATAAATGGGGTAAATCCCAGTCTACAACTGAAATGTTATGGGAAATGGAGCAATTTTTTCCAAACGTTTTAATCATTATCTTTACACCATCATGCTGTTTAAAAGTTACACTCTGCTAGGGAAATTTTATTCTGCATTTTTTCTAAGCTAATCATCTCCTCAAAATACAAGAAAAAAAGCCTTCTTTTCCACAGTCCAGAGATTCAGTAAAAGGAGGGTGGTAGACCACAACATAAATGGTCATCTTTCAGATTTTCAACACAGGTTAGTATGTTGGGCACAGGAGCAGGCAATTTCAAAATGTCAGAAGTCAAGCAGACAAGGCAGAAAGCTGGCTTGGCCAAGCGGTCATCTTCTTCTGGAGTTAAGGTTGGGTAAACACTGACTCACAGGTCAGGTGCAAAGGGTTTCAGTGAATGGGGTAACATCAGATTGACCACCTGTCACTAGTGGGGTTTTGTAGGGCTACATCTAAGCCCTGTGCTCTTCAATATCTTCATATATGACTTGGATGCAGAACTTGAAGCCATACAAAATAAGTTTGCCAATGATACTAAATTGGGAGGGACTGTTGACTCCCTCAAAGGCAGAGAGGGCCTACAGAGAGACTTAAACAAATAAGAGAGATGGGCAATCACCACCTGTATAAAGTTTAACAAAAACAAGTGCCATTCTCTGCACCTGGGATGGGGTAATCCCTGATGTACACACAGACCGGGGAACAAGACTGGAGGGCAGTGCCACAGAAAGGGACCTGGGAGTCCTGGTCGATGGCAAGTTGAATATGAGTCAGCAGTGCCCTGGCAGGCAGGAGGGCCAACCATGTCCTGGGGGGCATCAGGCAAAGCATTGCCAGCCAATCGAGGGAGGTGATTGTGTGGCCTTACCTTGAATACTGTGTGCAGTTTTGGGTACCACAATATAAGAAAGATATTAAGCTGTTAGAAAGTGTCCAAAGGAGGGCAATGAAGATGGTGAAGGGCCTTGAGGAGAAGCCATGTGAGGAGTGACTGATGTCACTTTGCCTGCTGAGCCTGGAGAAGAGGAGATTGAGCGGAGACCTCATTGCAGTCTACAACTTCCTTGTGAGGGGAAGAGGAGGGGTAGGCACTGATCTCTTCTCTGTGGTGACCAGTGACAGAATCCGAGGGAATGGCCTGAAGTTGTGCCAGGTGGGGTTTAGTTTAGATTTTAAGAAAAAGTTCTTCCCCCAGAGGGAGGGCACTGGAACAAGAAAAGTGGTCACAGCACCAAGATTGACAGAGTTTAAGAAGTATTTGGACAATGAACTCAGGCATATGGTATGATTCTCGGGATGTCCTGTGCAGGGCCATGATTTGGACTTTGATGATCTTTGTGAGTGCCTTCTAACTCAGGATATTCTATGACTCCATGATTCTGTTACATGTACATTAAATAAAATGTTTTCTTAATGTGAAATATTTGTAAGTCGACAGATGATTTCAGGATTAGCCTTGCTAAAGCTGAAAAATAAATGTTTATTTAATTATTTAAGAAAGGGCACATAATACTAAATTTGAGATAAAATCGTCTGGGCCATCTGATATCTGTCTGAATGTGATACAAGATTATCACATGAAACATGAAAAATGAAAAATAACCTTTTAGATCATATAGTCCATACCTTTCTATTGCAGCGTTTCAGTTTTACAGGTTTGGTTTGGGAATTTTTTCCTGTCAGTTTTGCTAACTCCAAAATCCCTCATGTTGATTTAATGTTGCTTGTTTCATATGTTTAAATATACATTGTATGTACAAACACATTTAAACAAACATATGGGGGATTTCAGCATAATGAATTCCTGTTAGCATATTTGGCAGTTCTCCTCCTACATTCAGGCTGTTCTATAAAATGGGCTTAAATCTCTTCACAGTACAGTAAATTATACCAACATCATCCTGCACTACTGAAGTTTAGTAGAAACTCCTTCAGTTTCTCTTTCAACTGTTTGTGATTTCTCCCTCTAATATACATGTAAACAGCTTCTCTCCCATGCTTTGTCTCCCATCTCACCCAACACACAGAGGAACACACTCACCTAGCAGATTTTTCAGTTGTCTGAGGTTATTGAAGGCTCTGTTGCCACAGAAATCGTCCTTTATTCACCACAAGTTTTGTGAGTTAATTTAGTACCACCTCAACCTACTTTTCATCTGTAGAAAGGTGCATAGGGAAGGAGAAGTGGGTGGCCATGGAAACCTCTGAGAAGAAGAAAAGAAGTGAACTGTCTGGTTCACAGCTTTGAAGAGCCAGAGAAATGGTTTGGTATATTGGTTGTGAGTTTTCCTCAAAGTCAGTAGTTCCAAGCTAAAGAATATCATCAAGATATTGTTTCCCTCACAGAAAATTGCCAGCAGTCTCTATTTGTCATATTGAATTTCAAAGCTCTGTTTAAAATGAAGAGTTGTGATTCAGACACAAAATTGTGAATTGAGCAGATACTGTACTCAGACATAGGTGATCACCCTGAATGACAACTCATGACCAAACAGAGTATGTACTGTGACACATCTTCAATTTGTATTTACATCAATACACAGAAAAAATCATGACAGTCACTCTAAAGTCTTATAATTAAAAAAAGACAACATGTTCATCTCTGCTTATTTAAATTGCTTTAGTCAAAGTCAATATGATAATCAAATGTACACCATGATGTGTAGGGGTTGCACATTCTGAATTGTGATCAGATTAGTTCATCAACAATTTTTGAAATACACAGAAAATACATTCAGTAAACTGTACTGTGTCACCAAACTAAAGCATGAACAGGGAGAGAAAACAGGATTATAAAGGGTAACAGTTAGAATTGTTTACATATTTTAACATTCATTAAAAAATCCACTAGATTAAATTCTTTTAGGACATAACTGCTCCATGGATTCCACAGTCTGACCCTGACAATATGCAACAGTGATATTTTTACTGCTGATAATGCCCATCTAATAAAATATACCTATTCCCTAGCTGGACTTAGAATACTGTAGTCTTTTGAAAAGAATACACAAAATTTTTTATAGTTTCATATAAGCAGGACATAACTGATTAGCAAAAAACTGTGCTGAATTATTCTTAGCTGTGGGCTAGGAAATACAGTTTCTATTAATTTATTTCATTGGAAATATAAGCACTCAGGCAAAGTTAGGCCCCCTTGAAATTTTCCCCATTGGATAACTTGGTATTAAAAAATAATTGTTTACCTTTTCTGATTGAAAAATTACTGCAATTGTTGTTCTCATTTAAAATATAGATGTAAATTATTGACACAATTTTATTCTTATTGTAATATGACAGACGGAGAGTTAAGTTTAAAATATGTTTATATGTATGTACGTGTGTGTGTTCTTGTATATATGTGTGTGTGTGTGTATAGTGCAAGATTACAAACAGAATAAATGAGAAACTGAAAATTGTCACTATTATACTCAGTTGCTGCCTGCTTTCTGTAGATAGTCACCTTGCAATAGAAGGCTAACCAGTCTCTTCTGCTGTAAACATCTGCTTATATTAGTTAAGCTCATCAGCAGAAGTTAGGTGCAATTAATGTATGCAGCTTTAATGAAACATACAAAACAGCAATTACAGCCATAATTATAATATAATTAAACTGCAATCATATAATCAAAGTAAGCTACATAAAAATTTTGTCTTTGAAACAACTCAAAAGAGCATTGTAGCTTTTTTAACATCTCATATCTACCTCTTTGTAACTTTTTTTAACAAAATATATAAAGAGACAATAGTCTAAATTTAATACGAAAGAACAACAGCAAAACTTACATAGTTTACTTGACAACCTTTCATGGGGTTTCAGTGCATTTCATTTTTACTGAGGAAAATGTTACTCAAGTGCAGATACACTACTTATATCTGTGGCCTTGTCAAATTCCATTAGGAAAGCAAGTTTGGGTCTGGTCAACACTTAGGTAGTAGAGCTTCAAGGATACATCAGGTGCTGCAGGAAGTGATACTACGGTTTCCATAAATAGCATCTTCTAAGTTTATCTCACAAAAATATTAAGTGATCTTGTGATTTGTACCTGCTGCCATTAGAGGATATGATGACATATCTACTGCCATTTGTGGATACTAAACAAGGTATTGTAGTCTTTTATCAGCAGAAAAAGAAAAATAAAATGAAATTCAATGGGTCAGCATGCCAATGAGGCAAATTTGTTGTTTATTCTTAGTATTTCAGTGATTTAATGTATTCTCCTTGCTACCTAGTCATCTTTCCAGCATTTCATGTCTTTTGTGTTCCTGAAGGGGAAAAGAAAGGTAATAATGCGGTCCATTCCTTTCAAACACAGGAAAAGGGCATTTGGGGGGTTTTTTTGTTGTTTTTTTTTTTTGGTTGGTTGGTTGGGGTTTTTTTCTTTTGTTTTTGGTTAGTTATATTGTTTTGTTTTGGTTTTTTTAATCTTCTCCCACCCTTTACAATGAAGACAATATTTAAAGGGAGATGTTTTCCCATGGATACCTCTCACGAACATTGTTGTACAAACTTTTTATTTCTTCAGAATATGATGCTTTGTTAAAAACAAGATACATTAATACCAGGCATCTTCGATCCCAGGGCTGTCTGTTTATTACTGAGTCATATATTTTCTCCATAGGTCTGCTTTCTGTATAAAGTAGAAATAAAATGTCATCTACTTGCCTTTTTGCTTTTTTTTTAATATTTGTAATTCTTTTGTTCTCCCAACTGATTACTGAGAGTCACAAAGTCTAGTTTTGAAGGAAATTTTTATTTTAATTTAACAAGAAAACACAATATATATCAGAAACTGTTATGGCTTTGTACTTTCATTTGAAAGAAAGCTCTGAACTGTAATAGGAAGAAAAATCAAATTTGCATAACAAATGCATGGTTTATAACAGGTTCGAAAAACAGAAAATCAGGTCTTAAGTAAGAAGGCAGCTGCAGAAAGTTAAAATCCAAGAGCAAATTTCGGGAAAATGGAGTCTCACAGAACTCCTCATACTTTTTTCTCAATTAACCACGTCATAGAAAGTTTTGGTCAAAATACGAGAAGACTAGTGCCAGGGTTAAAACATCAGGATGAGACTCGTGACTCCCATCTTCTACACTTCTTTTTTTCACCCTAGCTCGTATAACTTCACTCATAAAAATTCTAGTGCTTGAAGTTCATTCAATGTATTAGACTTATATGTGTACAGTTTATAAACCAGGAGCAGCTGTAAACCATTTGCAGTTAAATATGTTGAAGATTAATTTAGGTGTGATATAGTAAATTAATTGGCAGGTTAAAGACCCTTATGGTTTCAGTTTGGGCTTTATTTATTTATTTATTTATTTATTTATTTAATTCTATGATGGAGCAGTCTGCTCCTGAAGGACTGCATGCTTTTGAAGAGACCCATACCAGAGCAGTTTTTGAAGAACTGCATCTGTGGGAAGGACTTACATTGGAAAAGCTCATTGAGAAGTGTTCTGTGGGAGGAAGGAGCAGCAGATACAATATGTGATGAACTGACCACAGACCCTATTCCCCATCCGCCTGTTGCTGTGCAAGTAGGAGGTAGAGAAAATCGTGAGTGAAGTTGAGCCTGCGAAGAAGGAAGATGTTTTAAGATTTGTTTTTATTACTCATTATCCTACTCTTATTTTACTGGTAATAAATTAAACTAATTTCCCCAAGTCAATTCTGGTTTGCCTGCGATACTAATTAGTGAGTCATCTCTCCTTGTCTTTATCCCAGGAGCCTCTTGGATTTTTTTCCTCCCCTGTCAACATTACCCTTGACAAAGAGGGTAATAGAATGGCTTTGGTGGGCACCTGGCATAGAGCCAAGGTCAGGTCACCACTATAGTTCTTATTACTTTTTATAACTCTATTTTTTTTAATCTCTTTACATGTAAATCTCTAACTCCTGAATCCTCCATTCCCTTAAACAAAACTTACTATTCTGATACAAACATGTCTGCAGCAAACATTTTTGCTGTGACATCTCAAAACTATAATGATATTTTCATTGTAAATGGTTCATTTAAATAATATCATGAAACATTAAAGAAGCCTGAAGTAGGGAGCTAACGATGACTGCAGATTTTTCCCTAAACAGCATCTTACTGTTGTAGTTGCATTTTATCTTGTTATTTATTCATAAACAAATTACCAAAGATATTAAACTAAAGTGAGAAGTGAAATGGATATCTTGTCACATGAGGAAACATCTTTAATTGCCAGTGACCCCAGCGATTTTGACATCTTTGATTCATGGGTCTTACTTACCTGTGAAAATTATGAGATACTCTCATCCCAAAGTTGTCCTTTAAATAATGCAGAAAATGTTTTCAAGCTTTGATATAAGAGCATCCTGCATCAGGAGTAGTAAAAAATAGCTCTCAAAACAGACAAAAGATGGCATATTTTCCTTCAATCTGCAAATGGGAAACTAAGGCAAGAGGTTTTAACTGGTTTTTTTGGGATAATGTATACTAACCACCTTTGAGATGTCTTGACACCCTATATGAAGTTTACTAGATATGTTTGTTCTCTTAGTGCTAGCAGGTTGAGAAAAAATAATTAAAAATAATTTTTGAAGGTGTCTAACTGTAATACATTTCACAAGTGATTTTCAGACATATTATTATTAACTGAAACTGAAAGTGAGTAGTTTTAGATTAGATATTAGAAATAAATTCTTTACTGCGAGGTTAGTAAGACACTGGAACTTAAGAGTTGTGGATTCCCCACCCCTGGAAGTATTCAAGGACAGGTTGAATGGGCTAGCGAAAGGTCTCCCTGCACATGGCAGGGAGGTTGGAACTAGATGATCTTTAAGGTTCCTCCCAACCCAATCCATTATATGATTCTATAATTCTCTGATCCTATTATATTTATTTACCAGATGAAATTAGATGTGATGCACAGTTCACACTAGCATCGCTTTTCAAAACAGTGAGAAGCGATTCTTACTAATGCTTTCTGTGTGAAGGCAAAATGAATAATTTCAAAATGTACACTAGTCAGTTTGTGCATGTCAACATTTTCTAACAGGACTTGATATGTGAAGACATTTTTGTGGAAGGCTGTTGTCATCAGCAACCAACTATTAATAGAGACCAACCACTAAAGCAAAAATTCATAAATGTGCACAGGATGTTACTGACTGTCCAATAAAATCAGCATTTCACATATGGTATCTATAAAATTCATTGCTAATCCAAAATGTTTGGCGAAGCGTTCAATTTAAAAGCACAGTATAAAAACCAAGGAAGTTGCAACAGGACACAAATGTTGAATAATTCCAGTTTCATAATAAAAGAAGAGAAATTAACAAAAGAAAGTAGTGTTAAACAGAATATAAATGCTTTAAGCTTATTTTCTGTTTAGTTACCTAGTTTTAGAATAGGCTAGACAGTTCCAATGATACCTTTTAATTCTTCAAAACATACTTAAACAGTGCAATATTCCTTGCCTATTTCAAGATACTATTTGATGATGAAAGTCTGATGCCCTAAATTTTTTCCGCTAGGGATCAATGAATACGTCTATGCTGGTTCTGGAAGACAATAAACTGCACTGTTTCCAAAGACAGGAATGTAGAAGGAGAAAAAAGTAATTAAAATAGAAAGAACAGAAAACAAATGATCAAACAGAAACCTGCACTGTAAAATGATTAATTAGTCAAAAAATATTTTTTCTCCAAATGATGAGGAAAGGCACAGAAATCAAGTATAATATTGATTTCTGGTCTTGAAAATTTAGGTTATGATGTACTCTTGCACTAGACCTTGGGAATGACTACTATAAAATAAACTTTTCTCAAGTTTTGCAAAATTTGATAGTTTTGCCCTCAAGTTGTGAGCTATTCAGCTTTCATTCAACCCAGAGCACTACTCATTTTCCTGCACATCAATATGTCATACTATTCAGTATGCCCTAGAGTATGTGTTGTGGTTTCTGCTGTGACTTGAGAAGGGCAAAGTAGTGCCAATATCTTATGTCACACCTAACAGCTCTATGCGACTTCTTCTGATATCCTAGGTCATTCTCCTACAGAACTAGATGCCTGCATTTGGAAAAGTACATCAGCTTCTACTGTCTTTCATACTTTTCTTTCGTTGACAATATGACTTTGTGCTGGTTAGTGGTGGGTTGGTGCAGCAGAATGAAATTTGTTGCTCTGTATCAATTTTTGTATCCTGGACAGATGGCAAAGAGGAGTGGGTGAACATCATAGAAACATACAGACTGAATTACTTGACGTTTTCAGGGAAAGTTTCCCTTGTTAGTTTGCTGCCTTTTTTTTTCCCTGTTTTTTGTTTGGTTTTTTGGTTTTGGTTTGGTTTTTTGTGGTTTTGTTTTGTTTTAGGTTTTTTGTTTGTTTGTTTGTTGTTTGTTGCTTTTTGTTATTGTTTTGGTTTTTTTTTTCTTTGGTGCGGTTTTCTTTGTTTGTTTTTTAATTTTGTTAATCTCATTTTCCAGAATCAAAAATAGGAGTGTTCCAGAGCATTATTTGCTCTTTCAGGCAACATTAGCAATCTCATGTTCCAGCATGGCATGAAATTTCCCCAGCATATTTCACCTATCTTTCTGTGCTTTCTCTGTGTTATCTGACCACCCTTCTGGTGCCTAATTTTCTATTTTAATGCAATAATGTACTTTTAATATAAAGAAAATTATAAGAAGAAGAAACTCACAGAGTCAAATGAAGCCCTCTGATGCCTGTAATAGTCTCACAGCGGATACTGACCTTTCTGCACTTCAAGGTAAGTACTGGAGCAGGTGAGTACCTGAAATTAGGTAAAATTTATTTAGGACTCAGGGTTCTTTCTCTGTTTCTTAAAATTTCTTGTCCTCTCAGATGAAACTTCTCATTTTCTCTGCACAAGAACCAACTCCAAGTAATCTGATATAATATAATGCATAACCGAGGGGGGGGGATTGAATTCTACATTGTCCAGATTTTTTACTTGATTTCCTTCATTAAAAAGGTATAAATAAGTCTTTTGTCTTAAAGAATGCTAGTGGAAAGAAGCACTCAGAAGTATCCTTAATTTATAGACACACTGGGCAATGATTTAGTTTTCACTGTGAGCTACTGGTAGAAAAATATATAAAATAATATATCCTTAACTTCTACCACAACACACAAAAAGAAATTAATTTTATAATGTTGTTTTCCAAGTATTACATAGTGTCTATATGCAATAAGCAGCAACATACTTCATCATGCAAGAAAGTCCAGTATTAGTTTAATGTATCTGTTCACTTAACAAAATAACAATAATTTCAAAGAAAAGCAGGAGGAGGTGAGGAGGTATTCTTGGTGCCTCCAGAAGCAGAGATTCTCTTTGCAGTCTATGGACAAGACCAAGTTGAAGCAGGTTGCTCCTTTTGCAGTGTGTGAAGGATTGTGATCGAGCAGGTATACATATCAGACCCTGTGGAGGCTTCCATGTCAGAACTGGTAGATAGTTCCTTGTAAGACCCTAAGTCTCAAGCTACAAGCTCACCAAAGGGTTTTCCATTAAAAATATACAAGGGTCCAACAATATTCACCCTCTGGACATATTAGAAGATACTTTGGTTCTTTTAACACCTTAAGAGAGAGCACAAAGGAGAAATGCTGCACATGTTTTCTCAGGAGGCATTTTACTGGTAAATTTTAGGAAATAAGAAATCGTGGTCAAAGTTTGAAGGGTAACATACAACCAAAAAATATATTCCACAAAGCATTGACTCAGCACATGCTAACATGTACAACTTAGCAAAATCCAACCAATTCAGTCCCAGGTTACCCAAAATGTTAAGAAAGAAGATTAAGAGAAGTATAGAAAGAGGGAAAAGAGAAGATCATCGCTACCACTGAAGAGTCCTGTGCAAGTCCAACTTCCACATGGCCAGATGATAGGGTTCAAACAACAAGGAGAGCACATGTTGCTGCTTTTATTGCTTTGGCCCCCTGTGGCCACCCCTCCATGTGGGACTCCTGGTCCACTGGCCGCTTTGGGATGGGGTGAGGGCCAGTACTTCCACTATGTGAGCCAGTCGGAGGCTGGCTTAGGGGTTCCAGGTGGCATGGTGTGGGCATGCTCCTGGGCTGTCTTTGACTGATAGCTGCTTGGGACTGCCCCAGGACACCTGTAGGGGATGGCATGTGGCACAAGGCATTACCTCACTTCTGTGAGATTTGACATGTTCCTTCCCCCCCACACACACACACTTGAGTTGTTCTGAGCCAATAATTAATATAATAATCTACTGCCTCACAGTGCTGAAGGAAGATGAAGTCCATGGAGAGCCCACACTAGAGCAGAGAGAAAGCGTGAGGGAGAACGAGCTGCAGAGAGGAGCTGTTATGGAATGACCACACATCCCCTTCCCCATCCCCCTGCACTGCTCTCTGTGGGGGGCAAAAGGAGTAATGTAAGCTTCAGGAGAAGGCCAAGGAGTGAGGAATGAGACTTTTGCTTTAGCTTTATCTTTGTTTTTCACCATCATATTCTTTTTGTTGACAATAAATTAATTTTCCCCAAGTCATAGAATCACAGAATAACAGAATCATAGAATTGTAGGAGAGTTTCAGTTGAAAGGGACCTCAGAGATCATCTAGTTACAAGTGCCCTGCCATGGGTAGGGACACCTTCCATTAGATGAAGTTGCTCAAAGCCCCACTCAACCTGGCCTTAAACACTTCCAGGGATGGGACATCCACAGTTTATATGGGCAACCTGTTCCAGTGTCTCACCATCATCACAGTAATGATTTTTTTTCTAACATCTGACCTAAACCCACTCTCTTTCAGTTTAAAGTCATTCTCCCTTATCCTATTACTAGATCCCCTTGTAAAAAGTCCCTCTCCATCCCTCTTGTAGGCTGTCTTTAGGTATTGGAAGGCTGCTCAAAGGTCTGCCTGGAGTCTTCTCTTCCCCATGCTCAGCAACCCCAACTCAATCTGTCTTCATCGAGATACTCCAACTTTCTGATCATCTTTGTGTCCATTGTCTGAACCAACTTCAGCAGATCCATGTCCTTCTTATGTTGAGGGCACCAGAGCTGTAAAGTAGTACTGAATGTGGAGTATCACATGAGCAGAGTAGAGGGGCTGGCCATGCTTCTTTGGATGCAGTACAGGATGTGGTTGGCTTTCTGGATTGTGAATACATATTTCTGGGTCATACTAACTTTTTGCAGTCAAGTCTGTTTTGCTTGCTATGATAACTGGTGAGTGATCTCTCTTTCTTTATCTTGGTCCACGAGATTTTAGTGTTAGTTTTTCCCCCTATTCTGTGTAGGAGGGGTAGTGAGAGAACAGTTCTCTGGGTGCCTGGCAGCCATTCAAGGTCAGCCTACCACACAAATGGTGAGAACTGGATGAGGATGTTAGGGATTTTAAGAACAACCACCTCCTCCAGCAGGTCCAGCTCAGGACTCCTGCCCAGTGCCCCGGGGTCTCTGCTCAGGCAGAGGGATGCCGCTGCCACTTTCCTGCTTTCAAGTTCAACCAGGAGCAAAGCTGAGCTCATATCCCAGAGACACAGAAAGATACACAGACACACAGGGAGCATGGGCACTGATGATCACATAGCCAAGATGCTGCCACCCAGCAGCTTCCACATTCAGGATTCACACCAGACACAGGCATAGACAGACATGTCCCCTTCTTCTCTTGGGCTGGTAGAGGCAGAAGGTCAGTAGTGCAGCACACACACCACAATGTCCAATTTAACAAGCACACGGACATTTGTGGATCCCTCAAGCATCAGCACGGCTCCTCTGCCCACCCTGTGCACCCCTGCTCGGATTCTGTTGTCTTGAAAAGATATGCTGTTATCTTGAAGTATCATTTATGTCCATACTTATTTTATCTTTGTTTGTTGGCATGTAGCCTTAATCCTCAAACCATCTAAAATGACTATTTAATCTAAAGTTACCTACTGATTTCACATAGTTGCATTAGCTTGATCTTCACTATTACTATGGACATAACTCTCCAGATGAGTGTTAATCACATTTGAGGAGCTAATCCTGTTTTTGTTATTAAGAAGAATGATGAGGATGAGATAGGGATATAATTCTGGCACCTTGATGTACAAATTCTTAAATGTTTTCTGTACTGCAATCATGTATTTGTTTGACTCAGACATGAATAACTCCTGTTATTCAGTTATCACACTTTTGAGGCTATAAATAATTCAAAAAATGAATTTGAAATCCAAATTATTTTCTTCTGAACTTCAAGGAATTTGGGTTACTTTAGTATTGTTACAATAGAATGTAGGCCCACAAACAGATTCATGACTTAGAGGTCACATGATAAATTCCATTGACAATTGCTGTTTGAGGCATCTCATTTCATCCATTTTTAATAGTTTTTATATAGTCTTTATTGCTCATAAATCCATGATCACGAAGAAGAAAAAGACTTGCTTTATAACATTACTCAGCCCATAACCTCAGTCATGCAAGAAAAGCTATCCACGTGTAAAGAAGAGTTCAAACCTCTTGAATCTGTACATCTTAACATACACTATCAGCTGTGGTCAACTGCACTAGGATGCCCAAGCAATTCAAATATAGAAAGCTTTAAGTCTTTGTTGAAAAATGGTGGCATTAATATACTTAATTAAAGTGAAATTTGAAGAAACTATACATGAAGAGACTTTGACATTTTTAAGCAGTAGGTAGGAAATCTATCCCATAGCAAGCAGGCTTTATGTAATTTTCAGACCGTAGAGAGCAGGATACTGGAGCCAAGCAGAGCAACAGTGTAACGAACCCTCAATTCTCCAATTCCACCCACAGAACAAAAAAATGGGCTTCAATTTTCCCTAAGCCAAAAAGAACTGCAACTTAGTTAGGAAAATGTCTATGATATAAAGTACAGAAATACTGTTTTTATGATTGATAAAACATTGGGGTAGTCTGACATTCAAAAAACCCTCAGAAATTCAGCAGAAAATGTTCATAGAAAAACCAAGTTTGGATACTTGTAGGAAATAGATAATTCTCAAAGAATTCGAATATTCATTTCAAATAATGACAATGCTGAAATGTTAAATATTTATGAAAGCTTCTCTAGTCTTGTGACTTCCCCCTCTTAACTGTACATCATTATAATCTTATTCCTTACCCTAATTATAAGCTTTATAACATTATACCTCCTCTGTATCTCCATGAACTATCCATGATAATTTACTTTTCCTGACTAGTGAATCATATATCATTGTAGTTAAACCAGCAGTTAAGAGGCACATACTAAAAATGAAATCTTTATTCAATTGTAATAAATATCTCACCATGCTCTTATAGTCTAGGAATAAAACAAAAATATTGCAACTCATTAAAAAATAATATAAAGATAAATATTTCTTTTAAAATATTTACCAACTACATGCAACTTTCTGCATCACAGAAGTAAGGCAGACTGCATAGATTGTACGATGCGTTCAGGGATATTTTCAGCTTTGCCTAATAAAATCATATCACAATTTACTCTAATTTAAAAATTCAGGTCTAAAGCTACAAATGCATTTAGAAAACTTTTTATTTTAGTTATATGTGCCATCTGATATTAACCACTGTACAATATTAATATGCAAGATCAATATAATTTTCTGTTTTCTGCTCCTTATGGTGATCTTCACTGAAGACTTATTTTTCCCCTAAAAAATTAAATTTGATTAAATGGAGTTGGCAGTGTATGAAAATATGCCTTTTGCAATGAAATGAATAGCATACAATTTAAAAAACCCCCCTGATTAAACAAAAAAATTAAGGTGTCTGTTTAGTACAGACAACAATAAATAAATTTCCTGAATGAAGAATTTTGGGGTAGCTTCTGAGGCTTTAGGAAGTCAGGCTGCACAATAATGAAAGAGGAACAAGGCACACTGTGTTTCAAAGTTGTTTTTTATAGAACTCTAATATGCACATAAATAAAGCCTCACAAATGTTACTTTCACCTTGAAATTCATTATGATATTTAGAATTATTTCTGATATAGGAAGGAGATATAGTAATAGTCTTGCAACAATGCTGCTTAACCCTGACTTTGTAATGCTAATCAAGATAGACTAATATTATATGAAGCAAACTCCTAAATTCCCTTAAAGGCATTCACTCTCCGTAACACAAAAGCAAAACAATAAAAGAGGAAGCAATAGGAATGTGAGTAAAATTACTATTAAGTGATGTCCTAAAACTTGATCTCATTCTTCTGCCAGCACCGGTGGAATTGAAAAGACTTTGTCACATTCTCTAGACACATTGACTATGAATAAAACACATACCTTAGATAACTGAGGAACTGGTCATGGATTAGACCTGACATGACATAATAGATTTTGAAGGCTTGAAGAGGAATTTAGACCATTATAGCTAAACAGGAAAAATGCCTAAGTGAATCAGACTAATAAAACCGTGTCTTAAACGAAATCTCACATTTGATAAAGGATACCTTCATAACCATTATCTTAAGATGTCACCCTAAGTGAATTCATAAACTACCCAAACTCTTAAAAAACATATACTCAGTTGAATTTGAGTTTATTAGAGAAACAATATCCTAAAGACTTGTGGTCTATTTAGAAGTTCTGTATGGTTTGAGTAGACATTAAGGATTATGTAGTCCATAGATTTTTTGGGGGAGAATAAATCATATAAATGTGTTGAAGGATATGTTTTACTCTTTCTCAGTGTTGATTTCTGTGTGCTGACTGTAAAAACATCCTAAGATTTTTTTAGTGATTCCTCACTGCAGATCCGTTCTAGAAGGAGAAGATTTCAAACAGTAGCAAAAAATGGCATATACACGCTTCTTCAACATTTTCTGCTTTCTACGGGTTACCATGCAAATCTGTTTTCTTGTTGTTTAATTGTTTGTTTGTTTTCATCTGCCTTTTCAGAATTTTAATACCTTCCATGCAATGGCTGCTGCAATAGTTAGCCTGAAAGGTCCTTGGATTTTACTGGAAAGAGATCTGCAACCATTGAGATACCTGAAATGAGACCACCTGATGGACAGACTACAGAAGCCCTGATGCATCAGCAACACTGACAAACAATCATAAGGATGTGTTTATAGCCTTCTGTAAATCTGATGAATGAAAGAGTTGGACGGGGCCTTGAATACAGGTAACTGTTCCTGCACAAGGGGATAATTTTAGAACTTTTCTGAACCAATATAAACAAAGTGAAATACAACATTAAGCAGAATGGTGAAGATGGTATAAGAATCAAAATGACCCTTCATCAAAAAACCTTACATTTAAATTGCTTTTGATTTTCTAGGCCTGAAAAAAAATTATTTTCTTCACTACTGCCCAGAAGATATACTAGACTAGGCCACCACTGGCTGCAGAAATAGTCTAAGAGGAGAATTTGAAAAAAGAGGAGGATTTGAACACATACATGATATCACAGGGCGTGACAATTTATTTGAATGACACTTGCCAGAGATTTTTTATTTAGCTTAAAAGTTATTTCTCTGTCTGGAAGTAAAACAAAACAAGATTGTCTTAATCTAAAGAAGGAATGTACTTCAGGAACCTTCTCAGGAACAGAATTAATAAGAAATGTGACTTGGAATCAAATACATTACTTGAAGACTGTTTCACAAATCTGTTAGAAGTCAGAGCTTTATTGAATTTACTTTGAAAGCTGCATCAGAAGTCATTAATATTCAAGCATTCACATTGGCTTAAAATTGTGTCGTGGGTGTATGTGGTTTTCCCCCCCTGGAGCTGAAGATGGTTGGTTCCAGGGCAGCACTTCCTGGGGCTGAGCCAATTAGAAGTTTTAGTAACGCCTCTGTGATAATATATTAAAGAAAAAACTTGTTGTGAAGAAGAAATTCCAGCCATGGGAATTTCTGACAGAAGGTCTGGGTGGCCTGGGCTGCCTCCCCCGCCATGAGCTGGTGGAGGGGTGGCTGTGGCATGGGCCCGTGGCAGCAGCTGGCCCAGAGCAGGTAATGGTGGCCTCTGCCAAGGGGCGACTGGGGCCGGGGCAAGGGCCCTGGCCGAGGCATGCAGCCCCATGGGGGAGCGGCCCTGCAGCCCTGGCCAGAGCCGGGGCTGGGGCCATGGTCTGGGCGGTGGAGAGAGGCCCTGCAGCTCCTCCCCCAGGCCTACCCCACGAGCAGCTTGTGCTGAAATCAATCCTGCCCGCTGAGCCGACCTGTCTGGGCTGGGGTGGCCCTGCTGCCTCCCTGCTGCAGGCAGGCATGGCCGGGCCGAGAGGCGCGGGGGCGCCACGGGCTAGGCCAGGGAGGCAGAATGGTGCCACAGCCCCCGGGCCCGCCCCACGAGAAGCCCATGATGGAGCAGATGGATGCATGGGAGAAGGCCGTTACCCTCCATGGAAGGCCCAGGATGGAGCAGAGTCCTTCAAGAGACTTGTGGCCTGTGGAGAGGAAAGCCCATGCTGGAGCAGGTTATTCCCAGTAGGACTTGTGGCCCTGTGGGGAACTCACATTGGTACAGCTCACCCTCCGTGAAGGACTGCATCCCATTAAAACCCCTCAGGGTGCAGAGACCCCCTCCACCCCATGGAGGAATGACCTTCAGGACGGCAGATAGGGAAGACTTGCAGCCCGCGGGGGGGGTGGTCCTACATTGGAGAGGTCCATGAAGGACTGTTTCCTGTGGGAGGGACCCCACAAAACAGAGGAAGGACTCAGAGCTTTAGCCCCCCCTGTAGCCCATGGTAAAGACCATGGTCGAGCAGGCTGTCCTCCTGCAGCCCACGGAAGGGTGACCCACAGGACAGCAGACCTGGAAGACCTATGGGTGGACTTTTCTTCCTGCACTGATGCAGGGGGAAGAGGGAGAACATAGAAGGAAGGAGGGGTGGTTGGAAAGTATAAGACTGTTTTATTTCTCACTCTTTAGCTCTTATTCTGTTAGTAATAAATTTTAGTATTATTCCCATGTTGAGTTTGTCTTGCGTGTGTGACCTCTCCCAGCTCTTAGCGATTTTCGTGGTTGCCTAGAATCTGGCCAAAGTCAACCCATGACAAATTGCTAATGTCGTGTCAGAGGAGGTAGAAACTTTTTTCTAGCCTCTTGAAGTTGCACTGTAAGGGTTAAAAAAAAGGTACAATTTTCTTTAAAAATTTTAGCTATGTTGAGTTACGTAAATTATCCACATCATCCTGAGCGAAGATTGCTTTTTTAACTCAATAAATACAATGCAGCATTTTCCAAATAATCAGCAATTTTCCCTCTTGAGTCGTCTGAAAAAGACTCTGAATTCAGAAACCATCTAGCAAAATCTTGCTTAGCTGTGTAAATAAGCCTGAGGATGTTCTGCCAAGCATTACAACAAACTAGCTAAATCATTGACTATAACCCACAGCAGAAAGGCTTCTAAATGGAAGATGATATGCACCAGAAGCCTTTTCCTGACTTGCAAAAATAGCAGCAGGATGGGGACAAATAGATAAAAGAATAGATTTCTGACAGCCATATTCTATTCCACAGATGAATGAGGGCATCCCGTTATTCACTTTCTAATAACATTTTACAACATGGCAATTGAGTTTTAGTTCTGAAGATTTTATTTATTTTGAAATATTACTTAAACATAAAAAAATATACCAAAATATTTCTACTACTCTTCAATCAGGTAATATTAATTAACACGACAATTAAACAAAGAAAATTAAGGTATTTAATGTTATACAACAATTATTTTTGCAAGGCATGAGCTACCATAAGTTTATGGGTTTATGTTTCAGACCTGACATGTTTTTTGGATTCGTCTGGAGTCTAAAATATACAAATAGAGACAAGTAGAAATCCTTAAATTGGTTATTTTGTTGCTCTCAGCAGTCAAATGGTTTCCCATGAGCATCTTTATCCTGTTCCTGTTTCACTGAATAAAAACACTGGATCTGACCAAAAAAAGAGCAAATGCAGGTGGACATGCTTACTTGTCTCTGATCCTTCTGCTTTCTCTTCCTTGCTGAGACTCCAGAAGAACACTAACAACCAGTTTACAGAGCAATGAAATCATTACTTGTACACTTATCACTATTATATTTTTACATAGAGCTATATAAAATAACCTTGGGAAGAAAAAATACAGACTTGAAATTCTAATCTCTAAACTCACAAAATCTAATAACCATGCTTAATTTTAAACATTTCTAGCCAATTTTTATTTAATTAAATTACATATTTTGTCTAAACCTAAGCCTGATGATCGTAGGATCTTGATCTAAACACCTACATATAGCTAAATGTTTCTCAGTTCTAAAACTCAGCTTTAGAACTTATGTAAGAGAATATAAATAATAAAAAAAGCTTGTTAATATGTGTGATGTGTAGTGCTGTATGAAGATTTAAAAAAAAAAAAGGGAAAAGAGCTCATTTTCACTTCTGATTCTGTTACCTATAGAAAGATTTGAGAAAAATCATGATGCAAACAAAACTATATTATGTCTTGTTCCAGGGCATTCTGTAGTAGAAGAAAGAATATCAGTGTTCTTTGCAGATCAGAAGCAATTCCATTGAAAGCATTCATGTAAAAATGCTTAGAGACCAGGGAATAAGACTGTGACAATTCCTAAGATGCAATGTTCCTTTTCATGACATTTTACAGTCACTTCCCAATTTGCACGAGGACCTTCTCCTACCTTCTTTTTTCCCCAAAGACAAAATTTGAACATGTTGCCTCCACATTTGTGCTTCTGCCCATCTTTGAAAAAAAAACATAACACATCAAATCTTCATTTCCTTTCCTTTTCTTCTTCCTTTTTATCTCTTTCCCTTTTTTGTCTCTTTCTCTCTCTTTCTCCTTTGATTACTTTCTCTCTCTTTCATTTTCTTTCATCCCCTGAACACTGATGGAAAACAAAAAGATTTTTTAGTTTTAGAAAACTGTTTGAAGTTTATGTTGCATGTGTTTGTTGATTCCTTTTCTTTTAAATTCTTCTAATTATTATAGGTAGCTGTAAAAGCCTCATCCTAGTCTCTCTGAAATGAAGTTTTAATGTCTTCCACTAATTTTGGAGCTGGCCTTTATTATTATTCTGATTTTTTTTGATTGCACTTTTTTCAGGGTTAACAAAATTAAAGTGAAGAAACACTAATGCACAGGAATTTTTGATAAAAAATAGACATGCAAAGAAATTATAAGAGTGAGTTATATACTTAATACTTGCAATAAATTCAAGGATTATATGAAACTTGTAAAAACGTCACTGAGACTGATAGCATCAGCATTACTAAACATATTTGTTTATATGTCTTGGATTCTTACACAGAACATATGAAATCCTTTTCTTTTTACAAAAGTAGTATCTCACTCATTGCAAATGGCATTTGTTTTTCTAACTGTAACATAGAAGCGGGATATTTTTGTATTAAAGGAAAAATGTATTTGTTCAAGACTAATGATTCTTTAGGTAGTGTGCTACCAGCTGCTAACAATCTAGGAAGGAAATCGAAGAAGAAAAGAAAAGAAGAAAGTTGTGAAAGCTCAGGGAGCAAAGCAGCATACCTGTAATATTATTTGAGACAGAAACAGAGAGAAGAAAGTCATTGCTGCATTGCATTATGTTAGAGGTCCCTGGTGGCAAAGACCTTGGAAAGGTACCATATGAAAAACTGTGAAGTGAGAAGGTATTTAATCCTTATTATTTCATGAACAGATCTACTTCTTGTAGGAAATTACACTATGTCCCCCTGCGCAGAGGGAGGATTGGCAACACGTGAGGAGAAACAACAACTATCATCAAGCAAATGAGTGATGCAAAATGGGAGAATGTTATTAATGTTCCAATAAGAAGTATGTCCATGTTTCCCCAGAGTCATCCGCTGTTTCTTGCCTGAGGGTAAAAACAAGGAACATTGTGTCTCTGCCTCTGAAGCTACTTTCCCTCACTGGGAAATGTATCTCTCCTTTTCAGTCTTTCCAACCACATTTATTGAGTGACTCTGGAAAAACCAAACCAATACAAAGAATTCCAGAAGGGCAAGAACACCTCTTGAGTGTAAGTTTAATGCACACTACTGTAAAAAAATATCCCCTCACACCACTGCACACATGCACCAAATAAATTCATTCAGCATAGAAAACAGACTATCAGTATGAATTTCATGGGCGAAAAAAGAACAAGATCTCATTTTCTTCCTTTGTTGTGATACGACGATGCTACATGCTGCCAGATCCTTCTCTTAAATTGCTCTCTAACAGCTAGATGCCCTCCACAAAGCTGTCACCAGAGAAGAATAGCAAACACCAAGGTTGTTTTCATTTGTTTAAGCTCCTGCTGTGCTGCTTGTCTCCAGTATCAAAGCATTCCTTTTTTAGAACAAATTTCTTTTAACATATTGTTCTCCCTTTCTAAGATTCTGCTTGGTTCACATAACAAAATCTTCACCAAACACTCATTGATTTATTGAAAGAAGTTACATTTTCAAAAAGGAAAACACTGCTGGGATATAGATTTTCACATATATAATAAGAAAGTCAGCACTTATATATTGGTAACATATGATCCAAAATCATTACTAGGTTTTCTGGTACCATGAAATGATATCGTGGTCTATTTCTGTTGCTTTCACATCAGAATTATGCCTTTAAATGTTCTGCTTCCAAACTTTGAAACAGGTTCTTTTTACCACATAAACAACCTAATATGATAAGGACCAATCTCAGAAGACATTTCTGCAAATCTAAACAGTAATGTCAGTATAAAAAATTAGGTGATGTCTTGTAACATTCATTGTCGGAGCTAGTGATATTCAGAGCTAGTCTGTGAATCCCTACAGACTTTGTGGTTTTTTTCAACTTTCTCAATTTATGGAATATTAATAAATATGCAACACAGTAAACTAAAGTTACTAATAAAGAGTGAGATCAAGGTTGTTTAAAAAAAGAAAAAAGTAATTATTTAATAAATATTTAATTGTTATATTTATTAATATACAAAAAAAATTGAACCAGTAAGGAGATATATCCCAGAAAGGAAGCATCACTCTACCTGCAGTTTATTTTTCATCTCATAAATGACAGTCACAAAGTTGTACTATTTATTAGCACTGTAGTGAGAGCACACTGTTTGATTCAGTCAATACTGTTCTTCCACCAAGAGGTTTCAAGGCAATATAAGCCATTACGTTCTCCTAGCATTATCGTTAGTCTTCACTTTTTTTTTTTGATCATGTGACCGGCTCAGCAAGTCAACATGATGAAAACAAATGTTATTAGACCCTCGTTTTCACACTGAAATCCCAGAAGAGGAGCTATCCTGCTTACAGCTCTAATTGCTTTAACAGCACATCTTTTGGCATTTGTTCTTGTGGGTTTTATTCTGCAGCCCTACTCTGCTTGAGTAGTACTGTTCTTATGAGTAGTTTCATTGATACCCAGGAACCTCCTCTCACTATTAAGTGCTTCTCAGCAGGAGTAAGGCTTGTAGAACTGAGTAGTGTAAGGTTATTTCAAAAGGGCAAAGCAACTGCACATAGATTCCAGTGAAAGGAAACACAAGCCTTACTTATCTTACAGCTATCCTCCCTACCTGCCACCACTGCTTTTCAGTTCCCAAGTCTCTCAAGCACAAAATAAACAGAATTCTACCAAGCTGGAAACAGCCAATTCAGGTGATGTTGTGGTTCATTTTTAAGCCAATGCATGTTATTCAGGATATTTCGATACAGTAGAAAAAGTACAACTTCAAGTGGCTGCAGGACTCCTGGTTCACTCCCTTAAGATAATTTTGTTGCGCCCATCTCCATTAAAGTTGTTACATTAGACCAACAAGTGAAAATAACTTTGCCACAGTATGATATGTATAGTGTTTGATTTTCAGAAGGATTTTAGTCAGTTAGTCTTCCAGCTCCTTGGAAGTTTAGCAGAATTAGGTATATAACAAATCACCTAAAGGAATGTATTCATTCATATGCATTTGACACAAATGTCTATGAATGCTAAAGCCCATTATATAAAGCGGAAAATTGCCAAGCATGGTTTGTCCAATAAATATCTCAAGTAGGAAACCTAATCTGTAATAGAATCAGATGAAGGAGAGAAAGCAGCAGGATACAGATCCATACTCAAATACCAGATGCAACACAGCAGCGTTAGAGTGTTCTGTTTGGGTTTTTTTTCTGGTCATGGGAAAATAAAGGTATTTGAGTGCAGATAGAGTACTTCCCTAGAAAAACTGTGTGGCATCCCCTGTCATCCCAAACTCATCTCCACAGAGCGTTGCAGGACTCATTGTAAGACCCTACGTCTCAAGCTATGAGCTCACCAAGGGAGTTTTACTTAAAAAAATTCCAAAAATTCACCTACTGAATTATTAGAAGACAAAGCATTCCACAAAGCATTGACTCAGCACGTGCTAATCCATACAATTTAGAAAAATCCAACCAATTCAGTCCCAAGTTACCTAAAATATTAAGAAAGGTGATAAGAAGAAGGAGCAAAGAAAGAGAGAGAAAAAGATAAGATCATAGCTGCCACCAGAGTCCTATGAGAGTCCAGCTTCCATGTGGCCAGGTAGTAGGTCTCAAGCAAAGATGGAGAGTACATGTTGCTCCTTTTATTGCTTTGGCCCCCTGTGGCCACCTCTCCTTGTGGGACTCCGAGCCCACTGACTGCTCTGGGGCTCTGGAGCAGGATGAGGGGCTCCCAATGTGTGATCCAGTCAGAGGCTGGCTTAGGGGTTTCAGGTGGCATGGTGTGGGCCTGCTCCCGGGCTGTCTTTGGCTGACAGCTGCTCCAGGGCTGCCCCAAGATATTCGTATGGGCTGGCATGTGGGACAAGGCGTTACCTCACCTCCGTGAGATTCAACCTGTCCCTCCCCACCCCCCACACACAATTGAGTTGTTCTGAGTCAATATAATAATCCAGTGTTTCACACTCATCTCATTAGTTTTCACTTATGCCAATGATGTCAAATCTCTGGGACTGGGCCAAAGCTTCGAGCTCCTCTGGTATGCTCCTTGTGCCATGTGCATTGGTGTAGAAACATTCAGGTGTGGCACATTGTAGCCAACACCTCCTGAAGCAGATCAAGGGATCCCATTAGTGCTGATTTCTTCGCACGATCACATTGTTCATCACTGGCAAACCTGGTTTTGTCCCTTACCCCTTCCAAGCTAGTTTAAAGCTCTGTCAATGAGCACTGCTAGCTCCTGTGCTGGAACTCTTGGATTACCAACACAGACACATTCAGACTGAAATCTGCAGCAGTGTCCAGCTTTATATCCCCACTGGAAGAAATGGAAGTCTGATCATAGGCTCCAGTTTTAAGTGAAAGTGAAACTGCTACCTGAAATGTTTCACCTGGTTCTTTAATATAGCCTTTCAAGTGCAATTTATGGCTTTGTTCACTATCTACTAAGTATATTAATTAATCAGCACTTTATGAACCCAACACTCTGCGGGTTTTGCTGCTTAGCAACAAAACTTCCTCCAGTAAGGGACTATATCTAGAGTTCTTTAACCAGCTTTCATCTTCCATGGCATTTTTAAATTCAGTTAATTCATTACTTTTAGAAAAGAAAGCACTTCTAATTTAAAAGGATAAATTATTTTATTTAATTTTTTACTTCCATTTTAAATCCTAAAATGGCACTTAGAAATTACTATAGCTGCATTAACATATTATTCATGATAAATGCATACAATAAAATCCAAACAATAGTAAAATAATTACATCAGCCAAATGTCAGCAGTTCTTTTCATTGCTCTGGGACACACTCTAGCTCTTTCCAAAATCCCTATTAAATCTGTAATAATGTGCTCCATCTCTGGACACAAGTAAGAGAGTAGTAAATTATACTTCAGTGTAAACTAAATTCTAAAATTCAGAACAAGACCTTTGCAATTTACAGACATTTTAAGTTCTAGTGGTTTTAAAACAGGTATTTCTCAGTCCATGAACTCTTCTGTGGAACAGATAAGAGCTCTGTTTGGTGCATCAAGGGTTCAGTTTTTAATTCCACTGTTATGCATAACATTATTAGAATTAATATTGGTTTCTCTATTTTTTGGCTCATCAACTGAAAGCTAAATTTATCCCCACTCGTGAAAACATCAGTTTCAGAAGGTACTCTATAATTTTCCATCCTTCACAAGAAATGTGAACATTTACCAAATATTTGGCCTGATTCTTGATGTAGTATATGCACTTAATGTCTACGTCAGAAGTTCAGAACCGAAATTTTGCCTATGTCTAATTTAGGAGCAGTTATAAAGTTAGTGGTGCTAACTCTTTACAGTAAGGGAAATAGCCCATACAGTAGATGAGAATTAAAACAAAGTAAAAAAAAAAAAAAAAAAAAGAAGAAATTTACCCGTATTTAGATTAAACAATACAGTCCTACACTTTTCAACACTTGATTCATAACACCAAATGTTTCAGTTTACCCCTTGATATACATATACACCATCAGAGAAAGGATTTCTTTGGAGAGAAAATTTAGAATGCATAATTAAGGCATCTGGATTCTATGCTAATGGAGTGAGCCTTTGGCAGGTGCTAAGTAGACAAATATATTCTATGTGTGCATTTATGAATTATGCTCTTTTAGTTTTTCAGTATAACTTGAATTTCACAATGGTGGAAGTTATGTTCTCCAATGTACATGCTCCACTACTGTTCAGTTGTTTAGTGTATGTGGCTATTGGGATAAAAATATGATCCTGTATTTTCTCTTTTCACAGTATGTGAAACAAATTCTGACACAATCTTTCACATCTGTGGAGTGCTTCCTTTAAGAAAAACAAATGGGAATATTGAGGGGTACAACTGCTTCCAGGAAAGTACTCCATAAGACAGGCATTCTTTTAAAATCTGTGTGAGCATAAAAGGATACTTTTAAGTTGACAAGGTCTTTTCTAGAACTGTGCATGTTTGGTGTATGCTGAATAATGTACTTACACGAGCACTAACCAAAAGTTTGGATTACAGCAGTTATTTTTACAGACAGCTTTTGAGAAGGTTTTTATTTTGTTTTGTTTTGTTTTGTTTTCCCTTTGGAGTCACTGAATTCTGTTTTTTGATACAGATGAAAAGATGGCATACAGAGAAAACAAAGTTACATTGAAATGAAATATGACTCAAAAATCCTTTGTAATTCTTTCTTTAGGTATTGCTCCTCCTTCAGATGATCATTGTCTCTGTTCTTCACACTTTGTCTTCGTTCAGAATATTCTGAAAGATTGAGAAAACAAAGGATAAGCCTCACATTTTTTCCCTTTTTTCACTTGAGCAATGTTGTTGCTCTCAGTTATTCATCTAATATCACAGGTGAAAGTCCTGAGGACTGCCACTCAGTCACGTGACATTAATATGGAAAAAACTTCTTGCTACCACAATGTATTCCATGGACATATTAAAGAATATTATCTGTCTGCATTTTTTTCCATGTTGCTCTGTGCAATCAGTGCTCAGGAGAAAGGACTTATGAATGTAGTTTTGCTTTGATTTTAGTTTTTGACAAAACAGTTGTGCCATTTTTCAAATATTTAATTTTTCATGGTAACATAATAAGGTGCACAAGGTTTCTTAAAATGTTAATAAGGCACAAATAAATTTGTGCAAAACCTTTTTTTTTCAAATAACTGAAAATATTTATAGCTTCTAATTGCTGCAATGCAGTCATCTGTTGAAACACTATTTTACATACAGAAAAAAAACCCCAAAGCTAGATCTCATTCATTTTTTGTGTGTGGAAGTGGGTGTCTAAAAATTTTGAGTGCGTTTGTAGAGAAAGGCAAGCAGTCACGCAAGGGTGGAAGTTTTGGTCAGACTGAAATATAGAAATAATATCGTCAAATAGACATTATTAATGGACTAAGCCATCATAATCATTGAGGTCTCTGCCACCTCTGAAGTAAACTTTATGAGCCTCCTCATGACTTTCTACATTATTCTATAGACCTATTAACTGCAGTTACCCAGTCTGGGAACCACCTAGAATCTGCCTTGAAGCTAATAAAGAAAAGCCTGTATCTGCCTGCAAAACAACATGTAAATTTTCCTAAAGAAATGCCAATATTCAGAAATAGTTAGCAGAATATTTGGAAAGGGGTTAGTCATGAAGATATTTAAGACAAATTTTGCTGATTTGCCATTAAGAAATTAAAATACTACTCTTTATATACTGACAAAATATGGCTGAGTATTATTAGAATAATTATTAACAGAATTTATTGTCATGATTGTGCTATTTTTTTCCCCATTTTCATAAATACTGAGCACTAAGTTACTACAATTGAAGCTATGGGAGTGTTTAAATACACTTTTTAAGTCTGAGTTCATGCTTAAAGGCATCTTAGAGTGGTGTGTTTGTTAGGACAGACTCAACCAATTGAACTAAGTCTTCAACAGTGCTAGTATATTCAAGACTCCCAAAGACCCTAGAAATGACACATGAAACATCCATGCATCTAGAGAACAGTCGGAATACCACTAGACATTTCAAATTACAATAGATACTCATGTAAAAGTAACTGAATTGAGTCTTATTTGTTGCTTGTGGATTATTTGACTACAGCAGGAGCTCAGAAATAGTAGCCAAAGCTGCCTGTAGTATGGAGTTGAATCCCTCTGCAAAAGTGAATATTCTGTTACCTTAAGTGCCTAGAGTCTTTTGAGTTCATGTAACATATTTCAGCTGGCTTCCATCTGTCTCTGCAGAAAGGTGCCTCTCAAAGCTCTCCTTCTGTCCCCCTATGAACATTTTGGCTACCCAGCAGATTTGACATGTCACCTGACACTTGTGTTTAGACAACTGAAGGCCACCATGGGTAGACAGTCAAGAGTAAAGAGAATAAAGAGTACAGTACAATTTTGGAGTGACTCATTTCATAATATGAAGCCTTTCAAAATGGTAAATCATCCCACTGATGCAAGACACTTGTGTTTCATCAGTGAGTACAGACATCTTCCCTTTAGGAGGTCAGAGTTCGATGTGATTAGTCCAGCTACAGGCTGATTTCTGAGTACCTTTCATCCATTCCATTGATGGCTAAGTGGACAAGCCTTTTTGGAAAGTTCATGACACATTCATCTGCTTCTGCAATCATCTGTTCACTTTGAAATATCTGGCAATTAGCTCTGTGATTCTATTTTTAACAGCCTTAGTTAGGAAGAATACACCATTCTAAACAGAAAATAGATCTCAAAAATAATTTAGGTGCAAAGAAAAAAGCATAAGCTGCAAAACCAGTAGCAAATGTAATGAATCTTTTAAAGTGCTATTTCAAGTTATTATGATATTCATAGGAGCTTGAAGCTGAGAAAAAACTGCCTGTATCCAGAAGCTACCTTATTTTTGCTTGTTTATCAAATCCTTATTTCATTCTCTAGCAAGTTCTGAATTATTGATTTGAATGTTGATAAAATTCACCCTAAAGTTAAAAAATGATGAAAAGAGAAATTTGAATTGTAAATATTTCTATTAAAGTAATTGTTTAAAAAATGAATAAAAAGCCCAATAAAAACTGCAGAAATTTAGCATATAGGTAAATCATGCATATTGTACAAGATAATAGCCTTTCATCTCAACAGTTTGCCTAACACTGAAGAATGAGATTAATACGGAATCCACAGTTTCTATGAAGTTATTTGTGTGGAACTGATCCTCTGAGATGTATAGAGAAGAACTTTGAACTACTACTTTTTTTTTTTTTTTGCCTTATCGACTTACTTCTAACTGCTTACAGAAATATCTTTTTTTATATATACTTCCCTGAAACATTATTCTTTAATCTTCATTTTTCTTTGTGAATATGCTGGATACTAAACTTGAATGACTGGTACTTGTCCATTATATTCTGTTGCTGAAAAAGGGCTTGGTTATATGGCTGTTGATTTTATTTTTATCCTTTTTCTGTGGTGCTCCCAAACACAAAAATTGTCTATTTCAGGTAGATACAGATAGAGAAAAACTCTATCTGCATCATACAGAGACACTGCATTATTATCTTTTACCTTGTATTTATCAAATGTTTAGATGGGTAGTGGTTTTAACCAAATAACTTCATTCAAGAAAAATCTGGTGAAAGATATATCCAAGGACACTTCCTCTGGACCAGGAACTATCTGAAGCATAAATCCCTATAAGCTCTAAGAAAATCTTTATTATGTTCATGTAGTGGATTCTCTCGGATTCTCCACCAGTGATTTCTGTGCATCAGACACCAGATGTGTCTTTTCTCTAATCTAATACAATTTTAAAGACATTAACAAAATGGTGTAATGTTATACTTCAGATATTTTCTGCAAAATTTTGAAATTCTAAGGCAGGAAGAAATTCTGAAATCCACAGCAGCACTAGGATGTTCTGGCTTAAACAACAGGATGTTGAAAAAAAGGCTTTAAAACTTGTTTTAGACTTTAGACATTGTTTTACCTGAATGCATATCACGAGATAAAATGAGAGAGTTATAATTTATCATGATAATCAGTGTTATTTTGTCTGTTTTGGTTAATAAGACTGTAGAAGAACATTTCCTGTGCTTCCCTCTCAGATTTTAATTTCTTCTCCTTTCCTTTTATTAGGAGGGAAATTTGTGCAACAAGGTACTGTAAAGTAAAGAAACTATGAAGGAACAAAAATGGTTTTTCATGAAAAAGATTCTCAGTTATCATTTATAACTCATCCAAGACATAAATAAATGTTCAAAAGTGTAAATCAAGTGATTTTGGATGATGGGGAGGTATAGCTAATCTTGTGACATTTTCGTTGCTAAAGCCAAAAAAATATCCAATATTTAAGCAATGATCATGACTTTTGATATTTCATCTCCCATTATTCTAAAAAATAAAAAAAATTAAATGGGAAAAAGTCAATACATTGAAGTAGACTGACTGGATGGTTAGTTAATAGAGGAACATTCAAAACTATTATTACACAAATGGCTAAATTAATTGCAAAGTTTTTTTTGTTTATTAAAAAGGCTATTCAGAAGTTGGATAATGTTCATAGACCTGTGAACACCAGTAAATATATGGATATGCACAAATATGGGCATAAAAACCTTGACTCAAGTATTCATTTATGAACTGCCTATAATGCTGCCCATATTATAAGAGACTTCGGTGACTCTTTAGGCTTTTCCATTAACCATTCCATCTACCTATGTCAATCTAAAGAACCAAAACAGTATCTAACAGAAAATCTAAAAGGCTTTGATACTTTAGAAATGTTCTAGCTTTTTCAACAAGCCACAAATAACATTTTCATCTAGCCAAGATGATCCTCTTATGGATCTCCAAAGAACTGATATAACTGCTCTCTTCATCCTAAAACTGGTCAAAATTGAAGCTATTCATCTGATTCAGGTTGTGATACTTAGAAAGACTTTAATGTGACCTTATTTTCTTTAATGCTCAGACAAACAGAACTAAAATTTAAAGACTACAGATTATTTTCAGAGAGATTGTGAGAGTGAACCATCTGTCCTATCCTTTACTAAGTTAGGTAACTTTCTTTGCACTGAGCTCTATTCTGCGTGACATACTAGAAGACACTATGAAATCTTGATTCTGTAAACAGTAATGAAAGTTTTGCTAGACCACTTCTTATTGACACAAGATAATAATAATAATAATAATAAAAGAGAGTTAGAAGATCTTCATGTCTTTCTTTGTACCACTATTCTACCTAAATTTACTAGAAACTGTTATTCCCAAAGTCAGATTTTTTTTTTGCTATTCTTATTATGAATAGTTAAATTTTGTTTAGCATCTATGCATCATTTAATTTCAAAAGTTTGCCTTTCTCTTATATATACTTCTAGCAGCTTTTCCATTTTCAGATCAATGTATTAATGTAGTAAGCTAGTGGATTTCCAACACGAAAGACACAGACATGCAAGTGTAACCAAAATTCTTCTTATTTCCTATGACATCATGAGTAAAGAGCTACTACTTTTGGCCTTCAGATTTCTGTTCATTACAATGTAGCTTGAAGCAATTTTTTTAGATATGGTTATTTCTTATAGCACATAGTAATCTTACATATTTCTCAAACTTTTTCTTGAAGGGGCAGTGATGTAGTTTTCTATATTGAAGCATTTACAGAGTAAATGTATAGGTTTATCTTTTTTTTATCCAGAAGTATGAATTGCTTATCCAGAAGTATGAATTGCTTTTAATTTCTCTAAATCGCTGACTTGTCTTCCCATGAAAGGACTGCATGAATATTTTATACAGTAATCTATTTTTCCTAATTTGTTATTTCAAGATGTTTATAGGTGTTCTCATTTCTTCATTCAAAAAAAGAGAACACAAGGCAGTTTTCCCCTGTATTTTAAAGTGGGAATCTCATTGGAATATATCTGCCTTCAGTCATATAAAGTTTTGAAAATGTGATTGTGCTTGTCTGCCTCAGTAAAGAGTGCTGGGACTACCAAGAAAAACAACCTTCCAAAAACTATTCAGCAGCCATATCTGGGAAAATGCAGACTAAATAACCCCTCACTTCAGTGGTTTACCAAACTGAAATAAAATAACATGTTCTTTTAGATATTTGTTCTTGAAGAAGACTAACTTTTCATTGACAAATCTGGTGTCGAGTCAGCACCTGAAACATATTTGCACTAGGGTTATTTGACAATGTTCATAGGTTTGATATGGTTAATTTATTTTGTGCTTGGTACATACAAGTCAGAAGTACCATCAAACTGCTTGCTTCAACCTCTTCAACTTGCAGTGCAGTCCTTCATAGAAGGATGAAAAATCATTCTTTGTTATTCTGCATTATCAGAGCAGTACACAAGTATTGGTGAATTAGGCTCAACTTTCAATCACTGAACAATGAATTTGAAACAGGAAAGTCATGGGTAAAATCCTGATCTATAATTCTGTACCCATGTAATATAATATTTCCAGTCTTGTAAGTCCATAAGTTCTTTATTGAGTTTGAAAGGGCTCAGGGCTACAACTTGCCAGGACCACTCTGTCTGAACTTGTCTTGATCAAGAATTATTTTTAGTTAAAAATAACTATTACAGCAAAAGAAAGAAGACATATATGCAGAAAAAGCTTAATATTTACAGTATTAAAATTGTTATACCACACTCCTTAGTTTCTATCCCTTTTCCTAGATCACTTTTCAAGTACTGATCCCAGAATCACAGAATTGTCAAGGTTGGAAGAGACTTCCGAGATCATCCAGTCCAACTGTCCACCCAGCACTATCACTGTAACTCATATCACCCAGGACCAGATCCAGATGCTTCTTGAACACCTCCAGAAGGGCACTTATTCTACAGGTCCTGATATCTTGTATTGTAGATATGTGCAGGCCTTGGTTAGCATTTCAAGTGATACAAGAACACTATCTCCAGGCAACAACATATTGCCCACAGAATCACGTTGAGGCATTGTAGGCACCAAATGGAGTGTGTTCCTCTACTTCATCATCCAGTAGAACAGATTACCCAGCAAAGTTGTGGATGCCCCATCCCCGTAAGTGTTTAAGGCCAGGTTGGATGAAGCTCTGAGCAGCCTAGTTTAGTGGAAGGTGTCCTGGTCCAAGCATCTAGTTTGGAACTAGATGATTATTGCGCATTATTGTAATACATAAATAAATTACACAGACCGGCCAGCTCCTTGGGGGGGGCTGAGGCAAAATCCTCTATTCAAATCTAAACAACACCTTATATTTGCATGGGTCCAAAGTAACACGTGACTCGCTTGACCAATCACCACGGGCTATCTTACTGCCCATGTGCATGGGAGTACTTAGGACTACACCTCCCAGAGTGCTGTATGGCACCTATTCTGAAACCCGACTCCTACAGATGATCCTGAAGGTCCCTTCCAACTCAAGCCATCCTATGATTCTGTGATCCACTACAAAGAGTCATAGGTCGTCATAAAGCCTAAGTTGTTACTGCTAATCTCGTGTAGATGTCTTAGTGTTAAGTAAGACACGCAGGTATCCCCAGAAATGCCAAGGCAGTGGAAAGAATTTAAATTCATTTAGAAGGCCAGAACATGAGAAACCTACAAAACACCTGACAGTGCAGTTTACGCACCGGGCCCAAGAGAGAAAAAGGCAAGTTCCTGCCCTCTCAGGGCCTCTTTATCCACTCTGTTCTCCCCCACCTTCCCAAGGCCTCTGTACATGTATGTTAGGGCTCTCCCTGTCCAGGGTAGGAGAGAGAGAGGCTGAGAACTTCTCTTGCTATGCAGGAGTGGGGGGAGAAAGCACTGAAACTGCCTTTGAGAAAGAGTTACATTTTAGGCAGAAAGCCTTCCTAAGCAAAAACTGTCTCTTTGCAACAAAATCTTCTGGGCAAAAAGGGTATTCTATCTTCACACTTAGATACCTCGTAGTGTTTCAGAGGGCACTCCAGCTGAGTATTGTCTCCATGGACAATGGCAAGAGCTTAAGCACATCTGTAGACACCTACAGGAAGGTTTCAACATGTTAATGTAAGTTAATGGTAATTAATCTAAAATAGAATCCAATAAATAGAGAAAAATTAATAAAAGCATATGGAATCTACTTTAGAGTGGGGATGTGCTTGAAAAAAAACCTAAATATCTTCAATTAAGATATGGAGAACCTCAAATCAAATCCATTTGCTGAACCATAATGGAGCAGAGACCTGAGTCTGTGTCTCCTACTTCCTAGAAACCAATTTTTTAAGCACTTGACTAACTAGTTAAAGTGGGAATTTTTCCTTTTTATTAAACTGAACTAATTAGTCGAATTCAGCATAGATTTTCCAGTGAATCTAGCTTTACCCATACTGATTTATAATTTGGGAGTCTTTCATCAAACAAATTATGTGTTAAAATAGAAGGAGAGATAACTGCCTTTTCCTGTCCTAATTAAGAAAGCTTCACCAGAGTTCATTTTAGTATTAGTTCTCTAGGTGCTATTTTGTGAAATCCTAAGATACTTTAACACTCTCAGTAAATTATATTTACACTGCATTTAGCTATCACCTTATTTTTCAAATCAGATTCTACTTACCATATCTTTAACCCTTAGCTTTGTTACCAAGCACACTGCATCAGGTTTGGAAGGCAGAAATAGTATTTTTCTTTTTTTTTTTCTTCTTTCTCCCCCCCCCCCCTTTTTTTTCTGCTTTATTTGAAAAGGAAAGGATTAATAATCCTTGGGAATAAATACTTTCATTATAGCAGAGGGTTTATGTGGAGAATAAAACAAATGCCATATGTGCAATCTGTAACACATGACATGTTGGGCTAAACTCATTCACATTACATAACATATCATATGCCAAATAGGGTCAAGATATTTATTGATAACCAGCTTAATTGCTTATCATTCAGAAAAGTTAATTGAGCCACAGTTTAATCTTTTCATCCTGATGAAAAATATTCACAATACATACCTAACTAATTACATTACCTAGAAAGGTAGTAATTTAGAGTTTTTCCACATATTTCATTATTGTGCATTTGCCAAGATATTTTTTGTTATGCTGCTGTTGTCACCTGTCACTCAGTGAAAATGCTTGGCTGGCATTATACTGCATCACTGATCTTTACCTAATGTGAAGGAGGTGACATAACTTACTGCTTCTTCAATCATTTCTTGAATGTAAAAACTTTGCCAGGTTCCTTTAGATGTCTAGGACATCAGACTGTAGATCACACCTCTCATTTGGAAAGCAAGGATATTAATTCCTACCAAGACATTAACAGCAAAAGAAGGAAGGATTACAGTAGCATAACTGTGATTTTTCAAAGATGAAAAATTAATAACACTTTAAAAGAAAAGACAGTATTCCAAAACAAGAAGTCTTTTTGAGGGATTTTTATTTAAATAAAAATTAGCTAAAATTCTGCTTTTAAGCACAAAAGGAACCTTTTTATGGTTCAAATCTATCAAGAATATATTCAAAAAAGTACTAAGATTTGTATAATTTCACCAAGTTCTCACAGATTGCTTTAGAAAATTCAGTGTTTTGGAGATACAGAGTGTTTTCTGTCTACACATGGCTAGATGGGTTTAAAAACCTTGGACTACATATTTTTAAAATTAAATTGCTTTATCTTAACCTCAAAATCTGTTACACTTGAACATTTATATTATTATAGTAGATATGAATTTGTTTAATAGCAACATGAAGTCAAGAACTAAGTTAAAATAAGAGCAAGAGTATAAAAGTTTCAAAAAATATTTAGAAATTGTTGAAGACAATTCATTTGATGACCTTCACCACTGTTGCTATGATTTCTAATGTTCATTTGTAAATCATCTTTTGGTAAAATTTTCTTTTTATGTCATTGATAAAGAAGATTTTGATATCATGATATTCAATAAATGAAAAAAATGTTAACAACAGTGAAAAAAAATTAAGATCAGAAGCTTATTGAAGTGCAATAAGATACGAAATATACACTATGCAAAACTTAAGGATAATAGGAAAGCAACTATATATTTGCATGTAATACATTGACTTTATCTTTAAGCTTATTTACATGTATACACACAGATTACATGCATGTTTGATATATATACATATATAAATATACATATATAAATATATATATGTCAACATATATGTATATAGATAGACATATGGATATAGACTTAAATTTTTATATGTACATAATTTTTTTCATAAACTGTCTGGTAAATGGGAAAAATACTGATGTGAAATAGACATATATCAATGAAAATGATGAAATAATTTATATTCTAACAGTATCTAAGGGACATTTTAAACAGCATCTCTAACAGTACTTCCAAAATCAGAAATTTTTGCAACCTACCTAAAAGTATGCTGAAAGTGCTGGCTGATGAGCACATCAGCTCACTAACACTGATTTTTAGTTAGTGTTATAGGACTGGGAAAATCATAGAATGAGAAGGAAGCTAATGCTGGATTAACACTTTAAAAAAGAAACAAGATAACCTGTGTCAGCAAATAGGAAGATATCAGCTCTTGCAAAACGATACACTACACTACATATTATTTAATTAGTAAAGAATTAAAGCCATGTAATTTATTCTACTGAGTACTGGTAACTGATTTTTTGTCTTTCTTTAAGAAGACTTTAAATGTGGTATACACATTGTCATATATTTTGGATTCTGTAAGGAATCTCACTCATTGCCAAGCAAATATGATAACTATGATCTAATCCCCATGGAGCATGTTAAATGAATTAAGAGTTAGCCAATTAGTTGCTGATATTTGACACTGACAATCAGAGGGAAATGGAGAAGGAGTGAGATTTCACATGGGTAGGTGATAGTGTGACTGTCGCAGAAGGTTCTGTTCATTCCCTAATTGAAGAATTGTTGTGTTATGATGATGAGTCAGTCTACATACATGAAGAATCAAAGTGATACCACACTCTAAGAGACGCATAGTGCTCTGATTTTATCAAAGAATAAATCTAATTAGAGAACTGACCAAAACCTTTACTTTTTTCTTTTTTCTTCTTTTTTCTTTTTTCTTTTTCTTTTTTTTTTTCCTAGAGGAATTCTCTCATCCAGATTCTTCAAACTCCTGTTCAGAAAGATATAATATCATGTTGATAAATCATTACGTATATAAAGCATATTTGTCATAAAAATAATTCTGAAAAGACAAAGTGTTTAAAGTCTACAGTGATAACTATAGGAGTTAGTTTTCATACAGCACAATTTCACATTTGCTGTACATTCAGTTACAAAGGACAAAATGTAAAGAGAAAGGAGAATAAATTTCTAACATGACTATGTAAAAACAGGAAAGGGTGAGAGAATATTTGAAGAGATGTTGTAAAAGATAACAGCTAGAATTTGTGAACCAGATTATCAAAGAATTCCAGCTTTTCTAGTGAAGAAGAGTGATCGTGAGCCTAAGGGGCCATTTAAACCAGCTTTATGCATTTTTTTGAGATGTGCCTGAGGTGTGAAATTTTGAGTTCTTTATTCTTTATTATAGTATTTATCAGAGACATAAGTAATGACAAAAGCTACCTCAGTTTATGCCTACATATTACTAATACCTCTGTTCCAAATGACCATATGTAACTGCCTTCTACCCTACTCATATATCCTACAGAAATTGCAAATTTAATTGTCTTTTCATTTAGTCTCATTTATACATCAGAATGCCAGGTTAGCTGCACATCTCTTTCAGCAGTGCAGAGAAGGATCTTGCCATTATTAACTAAAGACTGCATTTAAACCAATGTAAACAACCCTGTACCAAGTCTAACAAAGTAAAACTTAAAATGCATCTGCTTGACATGATAAGTAATGAAGACCTAGATAATTTTAGAAGCCACTTTTCAAGATATGTTCCTATTACAGAATTGTACTCTCTCCCAAAGCATTTATACAAGGCAAGCTATGTGCTTTGCATTCACCCTTTAACTATGTTTAAATTCCTTCCTTTTTATCTTCACTATAAGCCTTAGAATCATTGATTGCTAAGGTGCGAGGCACATAGTTTCAATATATGATTGTTAAAATATCCAGAGAAAGATCTACTTTTCCTTCAATAAGAAGCTATGTGCTGGGATTTGCTCTTCAAATCATGAGGTAGTTTGGAGTCTAATATTGTTGAGGAGTGTATTTCATATGCTACATGTATTTTGTTCAGCTACAGCCTTTTGACAAAGAAAAAGCAATAAAAATTCTTTATTGAAATTGTACTTTAAATTCATCTGTAAATTCTAGCTACTCAAATAGTGAACAAAGAAACAATCAAATGTCTTCTCTGATGTTTTTATACTAACCAGAAAATAAAGTTAAAATTACAGAGAAGCCAGTAACTCCAGAGTCAAAATGCAATAAAACCAGGTATAGACATTCACCATATTGCATGTACATACAAAACCAAATAAAAGAAGAACATGATAAATTCCTGAAAAGCTGAAACCGTATATCCTTAGCCACATTTTCCAAAGTGACAGGGGTTTCCAAAAGAACTCAAGCCCTCTCCTTATGCAAACAGACATCTGAAATCAAAACCTCTTTTTGTAGGGCAGTCCTTACCTACCAGCAGTCCTAGTTTCTTCCTTGTATTAAGTTCCAGAATGTGCATGTAAATTATTTCCTTCCTCTGAGGTTTGAGAAAAAGGTTAGAGATGTAGATATCACTGAGTAGGTGAGATAGAAGTTTTCTCAAACACAGTAAATTTAGCATCTGAAATAAAGATTTTACAACAGCTGAAGACCCAACTCAGAACACTGAGTTGGAGGAGGCCCAAAAGGGAAGATAGGGATGCAAAAATAGATTTCCAATGTTGAGCAACATCCAGCTATGGCTCCAGAAGTCTGTAACAATTTACACCATGCTGTATCAGCCACCATCATCCAAAAGTTTTGGATGTCTTCAGGCGTGTGAAAATGATACTATATGCTAGAGAACAGGTGGATATATATATATATATATATAACCTTAGAAACATGATGGGCTTTGTATTCCAGGACATCTTGACCTGGTTCTGAATGTAATTTGATAAAATGTCTGGGACTGTATAATCTGTAATCTCTTCATTAAGTTATTCTAAGACAGATGTTGGGAAAGAAACAGATGCCATACAAAGTTCTAACATGTCACAAATATCTTACAGAACTACTGTCCCTGCATAGATATACTGTTAAGCTCTAAAATATGAAGCATTCTTGCGGACAGAAGAACACAATTAGTGCTAAAATGCTGCATATACTATTCTTTTGAAAAGCTCTTCAAGCTTTCATTGGCTTTTATAGTTTTATAGAGTCTTCTTATTTTATTGTGCTTTGATGGCTAGATATGCATTAAATATGTTTGATATGACCAGACTATGAAAATTGGGGTTTATACTTTTAATGAGGTTTGAAAACACAATCCAAACTGCAAATTTCTAGAAAATAGCTGTTCCTATATCACAAAAAGAAAAAAAAAAAAAAGAAAAAGAAAAAAGAAAAAAATTACCTCATATTAAGACCCATACTTCTTTCATTACTTTCTTTATTAATTTAAGGAGAAGGAGTCCACATACACCATGATGCTCTGGAGAAACTCCTGTGTTTTGACCTGGTGTAATCTCTGTAATTTAACAGGTCTGGTCCATAACAGAAAAACAGCATTCTTCTTGATGTCAGCTTTTTAATGGACTGCTGTATCAGGAATGTGGAGCAATAGAAGAGATGTTTTGCTCTACTGTGACCTTTATAGTAGCAGTGATGCATTTAAACCAAATGAAACCTTGCTGTTCTAATAGCACAGCTTCAGAGTGGAAATTCTTGCCAAATAGTATCTAATTATCTGCTAAATATATTTCTGTATAAAAACATATTAAGATTTACAATTTATATGATTCTAAGCAGAGAAAAGTTAAGCTGCTAAGGAGAACAAAGGTAAATCTTCAAATAAAATCACTCAGAAGTGTGCAATGGGGAAATCAGGGCACATAACTTCATAACCAAATAAAGTCCTTTGCTCCTGTTTGTGCTAGAAAAATATTTCACGGCTAATGGAAAACAACTGAATGAAAACAATCTTTTTTTCTAAAAATCAAGTGATTTGTAAATAGTAAGTAAAACTAGTTTCAAAACACACTAAAAATTCCTCCGTTGTTCCATTGGCTTGATTTTCCTGTTGAATTTGATGCTTTGATTATGTCATTAAATATTTAATATTTTTTGAATTAAAATTTTCCACTTTTATTATTCTATTATGAACTAAAAATGAATATGTAAGTAAAACATAAGGTAGGAATTACTTTCTGGGGAAAAAAACTAAACAAACTATCCTTTACCACTGATAACAGCCTTCCATTTTAGTGTGACCTGTTTACTCTTTCCAAGATTAATTTTGTCTCCTTTGCCAAAACTACTCTGAGTGCCCATTAGTATTCTATATCAGACAATATTTTGCATTATTGCAAGAATTATTTAAAAGAATAATTTATTCTGGTTGTGTACTGTATTATTCTTGGCCAAAATGTTACCATTAAAATTATGGGAAAACAACAGCAGGAACAGTTACCAAAAATTTAGTATGAGAACATGTTCTGAACTCAGACAAGAGCACTGTCTGCTGTCACTTACCACATCTGAAATGCTGTGTTGAATGTGGCATTATATGTTTCCCATTAACTCTCAAATCAGAAATTAAATCTGAACAAATAGAAATAGTTGTTGTGCAGCATCAGAATTATTCCTTTTCTCTCCAGCAGTACTTACATCCCTTACGTGTAACTCAACTATACCAAGGTCCCACAGCCTCTGTCCGTAGTAGTTTTTAATCTATTCCTCTAGATCCTGCAGACACAACAAAGAATCATTTATTTAAATCTCCTGGGAACCTAAAAACTCAGATTTGTATGTTGCATAGATGTCCAAGTTCAGTTTTTTTCCTCAAGATGTGTCAAGATTTTCGTAACAAGAGAATTCTAACACATGCAAGAAGGCAAAACAAGGGGTTTTGTTCTGCATTGCTCTTTTCTTCTGAATATATTTCTCTGAATCGGTTCTATGTCATCAAAAGTAATTAAGTACTTATTGACACCAAGATAAACAGTAAGACAAACACTAGGACACTTGTTTAGATGGTTAAACATTTAATATAGGTTTTTACCTCAATTACTAAAGAGAACTAAAGGATAATTGTCTGGTCTACAGTACTCACTTTTGGTTAAACTCTCAATACAGGCACTATCTGAAGATGACTTATGTTGCCTTAAATGTCTCTCTAAAAATGGATTGTCACAATCTCCAAAAGGTCTTCTTTCCATTAATATGCAGGGAGTTTTGTTAACTACAATACAGACATTAGCTTCAGATATCTGATTTAATTGTAACGAAACCTACCTAAAGACGTATATCTCAGGTGCAAACTTTTTATTAACAGGAAATCCAAGAATGTCATTCTGAGGATTTTTCATTTCTGAATATGTTTTCTGGAGAATATATCTCCATCACATAGCAGGAGAACAGCTTTGAGACACTCTCCAGGATGTGAACCAGACAGGTAGGACACAGAAACAACAAATGAAATGCAAAGAGTAAATTTATTTTTGTTACCTCAACAACCATTGGATCCCAAGCATTTGAGCAGAAGTGGACGTATACAATTCAGGCACTGTAGAACTCAGTCCATACTAGAGGATGACCAGACCAGCTATCTTCATCTGTATATCAGGGATTCATGCAGGACTAGTTTACCATTGTGCTTTAATTTTTCACCCAGCAGGAATCACAAACATGTTCAGTGGGGTCCCTCTAAGTTTATCACAGGCCTATGTTATCTAAACACATATGTTCTTGTCAAACATGTGAAACTAAATAAGGATTAATATGATATATGTGTTTTTTGACATCTCAGCTGGAAGTCACTTGAGCATGTTTATAATCCTATTTGCCTATCTTCAGCTATTTTCCCCCACACAGATAAGACTAATGCCCCTATTAGTGTAAAAATCTCTCCTTTGAATAAATGATGAATACCTCCCTCTCAACAAATTTTTGTAACATGTACCGCCACACCTGTTCCTCTCACCTTTTTTTCCTTATAAATACACCTCAAGTATTTTGTGCTAATAAATTCTAAATCCCTAGATTTTATTTTCTCATTTTCATGAAGAAAACCATAAATCCACATTTAAATCAAACTTTTTTGGGGGGTTTGGTCTTCCACCAACTTTCTGTTCATCAATCACACTGAATGTTTAATTGCTTGTGTATGGCATTATTATAGATTACTGCTCTAAGTCCAGAGACGTGGAATTCCTTTCCTTTTTGCAGTTTTCTTCTCCTTTAGCTTTTATAGATACAATACAGAGGTAAAAAAGTGAAATCACAAGCAATACAGATAATGTCTCAATGTTAGATACTGTGATGTGAGCACATGAGCTGCAACTCATACTTATGTTGTTCTTAAAAAAACTTAGGCCAATAATTGACTCTGAAAACAAAACTGTGTCAACTCTGTTGGATTTTTTTTTACTTAAGCCATTTACCTGAAGATCATTAAGTTAAATGATAGCGTCTATATTATGGCAAATTATTTCATGCCTCCATGTGTATGGAATTTTCCATAGTTACAATAAATAAAAATATTACTACAAAAATTCAAGCTCAACAATGAAGAAATTTTATCAACAAACTGTCCAGTGATCTAAAAAATAAAGAAATTACCTATCATAGTTCCAAACCTACAAAGATTTTAAGCTGTCTCTAACACTTGAGGACACTATTCAGATATTTAATTTTGAATGCATGTTTGTTAAAGCCTATGTTATAACAGTATTGCATAACTGTTCTTTCACATTACAAAAAGAAAAATGTTTATAGCCTTAGGTCATTTGAATATATTAGAGGCAGGAGAGTGACTTTAACTTTTCCTTGTGATAGTCTCTATTGCTTCTTTCACAGGGACTTCTATAACAAAATTCAAAGTCAAGTACAAACATAAATATGAAAATCACATCAAATCTCTCTTTGATTTTAAATAAATAAGGTAAAAGAGAATTCAATTCTTCTACTTTGTTCTGTCAGTTAAGGAATCTCTTTTTAAAGATATCCAAGGTACAAGGATGACTAAGATCACTGCTTTTTTAGGACAAATTTATCTATTGAAGGTTCTAAAACATAGCCTGATCCTTTACTGTAAAATGTTGCAATCAATGCCATGGCATTTAATAAATGTTATAATAAATAACGTTAATATATAAAAATCAATAAATATATTCATGGACAATATCTTACAAATTCTCAGATAGATGTCCCATGGTAGAAAGATCAATAACATGATTGAAATTTTCTTAGCTAACTTTAGATCTCAAAAATAGTGTAGGTGAATCGTACATCCCCTACAGTCAGTGAGGATACAGGATATGTACTTGAGAGAAAAATAAATACCGCGTGTTACAGGCTCCTGTATAGGGGTAGGGACAGTGAATCACTTCTTTCTGTATATTATTTGGGATGGTTAACTGTAGAAATCTCAGATAGATAGTTTAAACTCTGTAGCAATGTTTCTAATGGTTGGGATTTGGACAGATGAGCTGACACCTTCTGACTGCCGGACTGCCTAGGCTGTGGTGTCCTAGTAGTACTGAGTGCATTTTCAAGCTAATCAGTTCTGCTGTTCGCAGCTAAACTGTTGCTACACTGTGTGAATGTATTTGCTCAGGTCAATAGCACTCAGGTCAGGTGCTCCACTGAGCAGTGCAGTCATGCCCAAGCGTGTCCTAGGAGAAAATGTTAGTACAGAAAGGACAGTAATTTGATCAGATAGACCCGAATATCTGTGAGAATAGCACAAAAAAAAAAAAAAAAACCAAACCAAAACCAACCACCCATAAACGAACAAACAAATAGAAAAACCACCTTAACCCAAAAAGCCAAACCACCACAAAACCCCCAAAAGAAACATGACAGTGTTTCTGCTTGCTGGAAGAAATAAATTCTTCAGATATTTTCCAGTCTATTTGAAAGCTATTACTTTATTTCATTTCAATCAAAAAGTATTAAAAACTCTTTTTTATTTAATATTTTTAAATAGTGTTCTTACATGAATTCTAGATGTTTTGAGTTAAAAAGGAATCAACAGTATTTCTGTGATATACAGAAATCCTTGTTTAATCGTGCCATTCCAGAGGAAACACACCTCAGAAAATGCTATATATAAACTCCAGAACAATCTAACAATAGTTAGCTGCCTCATTAACTAAGTGAGCTGTCTTTTAGTAGTCATTATACTACCCTGGATAGTAAACAAATTCCTCATCATATTTAGTAGGCTATACCTTTAACAGCTTACTTTCATTGCAAGCAATACTCCTTCCTTCCTTCCTTCCTTCCTTCCTTCCTCCCTCCCTCCCTCCCTCCCTTCCTTTTCACTATTTGGAATGGTGTTTTCTCTTAAAATCTTTGCAAACAAATAGTCTTCAGCTATTTTCTTATTCCTTTATAATTTGTCCTAACACTTTTACAATCCAAACTCAATGATTTCTAGGTGAATCAAAACAAAATGAACTTGTTCTTTCTTGCTTCCCTAAAAAGAAGGCCAAGATGTGCTATAATGCAGGGTTTTTTTATAATGGTATTTTGTAAAGGAAAGAGAACTCCACTTCTGTTTTTAGAGCCTTTTTAGCGCTATACAAATGTTGTTAGTCTCAGTTCAACTATACTGAAAGGTTTTGTTGGGATAATGTAGAAAGGATTTAGAAGATTGGCACAAATTAAATGTCACAATAGATTTTGGGCAAAGAATACCCAAAAAGATAGGTGAGCAACTTGATGACAACTGAACATCTACAAAATATATACAGTGAATGGGAGACAGAATCTTTATCCACCGTGAGTGGATAAAGTTTTTTATTATGTTAAATTATGTAATGTTCTATAGGTATAGTGGATAGGTCAGATGGACTGTAGGAAGAGTGAGCTGCCAAGTCAACTTGAAAAGGAATCCCATCTCTGAAGACATTATTTTTCCTTGTTATACTTTTACAATAGTATTACCCCAAAAAACTGTGGGTATGTGCAGGTGGGTATGTATCTACCTTCCTTTATGCAGTGTAGCAATAGACACACTTTATTTGGCTAAACACTGCCCACTTAGTAACCAATGTGAGAGAACATGACAATGAGTTCATGGAGAGTTTTGACCATCCTTTTGATTAAAAGAACAGAAGATGTTATCTGACTAGTTTATCCAACAATTACTTTTTCCAAGCTCAATTAAAATTGGAGTTATATACTTCCTTTTCCTTAGGTGGCCTAAAGAGTGATACTATTGTAAACACCAGCTGTGAATCTGAACTACAAAGAATTGCCTTTTTGACCTTGTTTGGAACAAGAGCATAACGCTGTTCATGAAATTGCAACATGAGATACATACCCACATAAAGCAGTTCATCTTTCAGTTCCCATTCAATTTGAAAACAACACTGATGATGAGTCCTCAAGATGTTTGCCAAGTCCTCAAAGTCAACATTCTTACAAACACAGCAAATCATGTCAAGTAATTTATGTAGGAGATGAGCCGAATTATGATTTCATTAATTTAAGACCATCAGTGGAGTAAGTTTACCCACAGAAATCATCGTAAATATAATTAATGGATATAACCATAAATAGTATTAATGTGAAGCTGTTCTCCAAGTGTTAAGTGGTTGTTATGGTGATAATATATTAAACTAAAAATTACTATGAAAGTTACTCAATATTAATTCCAAATTTGCAAAACTATCAAGAGAGTTAGGAAATTAAGATTTTTTAAAAAATTAGTCAATGCACCTGCATGTGTTTCATGTGCAAAATTAATTGCCATATTAAATTAGCAGAATGACATTAAGGGATCATTAGTATCATTCATAATTATTCATTATCTTTAAGTTGAATCATATGTCATTTCCTTGACATACTGTATTTATTATTAAAAAGGTTGGCTTTTCAAAACTCTAATTATGGGTACAGAACATATGAAAGATATAATATACATAGTAGGGAAACCTAAAGATAAATATTCTAAAGCAATTTTTTTTCTGTAAAGAATGGAATATTTAATCTAGAAACTTAATCTAGTTGGGATCAAAGCCTTGAGAAAGACAGTAAGTTAGGATAAAATATGGTGGTGAAAAATGAAAAAAAAAGGAAAAGCATTGGCATCAAGCTAATCAGTCACTGTTTTCATTAATAGTCTAGATGTTACAACACACATCTTTCTTTACATTCTTTGAACTAGGGTGGGGCAAAGTGACTGCAAAGTGTTATTAGGTGTATATCTTAGTTTCAAGTGCTAAATCTTTGATTTTTTTCCACTAATTTAAGTATTTTCATTGTTCATATGAAGATGCTTGCTTCTTTTTGAGACCTAACATATAAACTGTGCAACCTTTCTGAGGTGTACTTTGATTCTGTATTATTAGTTTACACATATATAAAAATATAATTTAACATTTATTCTGGTACAGACTTCTGCTAATACAAGCTGGAGGTTGTAGAACCATGAGTTTAACCTTTACTCAAGTGCTCTGTGACTGATGGATTGGCTGCATGGTCCCATGTTCTCTCCTGACACACCCCTAAGTGGCAATTAGTCTACGTCTTACATAGCCTCAGCTGTTCTGCACTGACAATGATAAACAATAATAAAAGCTCTACTGTCTTCAGCAGATTCACACCAGCTGAAACTATGATGCTGTATTCTCAATATAAGACTAGCTACTGACAAAAGCAAAATCATACATTTCAAGATTATCTTAAGTGTTTTTAGGGGAAAAATACTATGAAATAAGGAAAAAAAAAAGTAGGCACTCAAACAGCATAACCAATTTCCTTGGTTTCTACATGTGCAAATAGGTTCAATGTGTTAGGAGACTGGGGTAAAGAATTTTGTCCTCCTTCCAGCCAACTCACATGTACACAAACATCTTTAGACACTTAATGTCTATGTCCTGTCACACTCCTGGGGACATCTCTGAGTGTAGATGAATTGCAGAAAGCAGTATCAAACTCTAGCCCAGGAGTTACATTTTTGAAAGAAAGGCAAAATCCTGATAACAAGAAGTTTGCACAGTCTTCTGTCTTGAGCCTTTTACCTTAAATCTGCTCTTTTCACATCTTTCTCTGACAGAGTTCAACACTATTCTTTGATTATTAGGCACTAATACTATTTAGTATTTACAGGAGTTCAAAAAGACCAGGAAAGTTTCCAAAACCAATGGATGGACTGCATCTTTCCCAAAATATGCAAGTATATCCACAGAATTCAACTTTGCACTGCAGGTTGCTTGAAAAACCTCCTTTTTCTTATAAACTGTTAGTTATGAAAAATGGATGCCAGAACAACAACTATTATTGAGTTTTTTAATTTAAAAAAAAAGAAAAATTATAGACAGGAGTTATTTGGCATTACTCTTCAACCCTTTCTTGCTAAAGTCAAAAATACTGCAAATTTAAGGGCAGTCATTGCTGCAATCAATTAATTTTAATTTAAAGCATTCGACAAGTAGATTATCCTGTGCTTGGGTCACTTTTGATGATCTTTTAAAATTTAAAAGATAATAATTAATTATTTTAAGATAGGAAAACATTGGGCATTGCATCACCTAAAATGAACCAACACCTAAAACAGAATGACAACCTAATGAGTGGCAGTCAGCTGTTGATAGTAGTGGAAAGATAGTGATAGTTCATCATACTGATGTTTAGCTTCTTAGCCCCCTCTTGCTCCATGCCCTCTCTCTCTCTTTTCCCAACAAATACTGGAAAAGAAGATATTTATCTATCTACCTTCTCTTTCACAGATGTTCTGCAGCATGTCCACTGTCTATCTCCCCACTTTAACTCTAAAGGTCAACACTTTTACCACCCATGTAGCCTCACATGCTGTATGCAGCTGGGTAAGGGAAGTTAGCTATTACACAGTAATCTCTCTCCTAAAATAGTTGGTGTGTTCCTGGTACCCCAGAAATGTGCCTTTGAGAGAACTGACTAACCTTTTGTTGGAAATCTGCTCTCTTCTTACTTTTAGTCTCCTTGTTTGGCAGGAGAAAAGCACCACAATTAAATTGGAATAGTAAGCAACACCCATTCAAGAAAATCAATATAAGTGGCCCATCACATATAAAGTCCTATTTCCAGCTAATCTCAAGGGCAGGGACAATGTTTTTTGGGTTTTTTTATTTACCTTTTCATCTCTAAGTAAAATGTCTGTCCTTTAATTCATTATTTTTCAAGTTATGGTGTGCACCACAAGTTTAAAATATCAAAACATTAACTCAAGTAAGAATTAAAACCTGCAAAAATGAATCTTGGATATTTTTTCTTCAGATACCTGGAGTTTTTCAGATGGAATTGCACTTCTACTCCAACACATAAATTTTGAACTCTTGCAGTATTTGGATCAATGATTTAAAAAGCTTTCTTTTTTCCCCCTTACTTGTACAATTCCTTTCTTTTATTTCGATTGACTCTTCTCTGAAGTACCTCTAGGCATTAAGTAAGCCAAGTGCAGTTGGTGAATTGGAATGGAGTCATTGACTGTAGTCAATTGTCTGCACACAATTATCATCTAAATTACTTTGTAAAACTATGTTGTGTGTTTCCTGCTTAAAAGCACGGTTACTTCTTTATTCTTGACCTTTCTTCTATTACTTTGAATATAATTTCAGATGATTGAAAATACGTTTTTAAGCTCCTGTTTTTGTTCACAGTCAACTTGGACATTTTGTGCTTCTATTTTCTCTCCAAATTTGATTCTGAAGAAACAAGACTTCTTAAGACCTCCCAACTCGTTAACCCTCCACCCTTACTTATGGAGAAATCACCTCATACAATCAAACTACCAAATAATCCAAAGTGGAATCAGTGTTGTTTGTTTGCATAATAATAGCAATAAAATAGCAATAACAATAATTATTTATTCTAGGATATCACTGATGACTGAATAACATATTCTTGTTTTCATGCTAACTATATCAATTGACAGTCCAACCCACTTAATTCTTATTCTATCATTGTCTTGTAGACTAATTTTTATTTTCCTTATTTTTATCTCCATGTACTTTCAGACAACTGTTGTGTTTCCCCATCAAATTTTGGTGAATAAAACTCAAATTTTCTATCTTTTTCCCATATGACATAGTATTAATTACTTCCATACTTTAGTAGTTTTTCTTTATAGATAAAATGCCGCGGTCTGAAGAGGGGATGGGACTGTAGCACAGCACGGGTCCGGGACACAAGGCAGGGTGCAAGTAGAATCCCCTATTCACGCGTGCACACGGTCTTTTATCAGCTCGGGAGGGGAAAGGGCCAGAACATAGGGTGGAGCATGAGACAGACAAGCGGGGGGACAAACCAGGATAGGGCAAAAGGGGGAGGAGCAGGGGAAGCAGGCAGCAGGCAAACTCATGGCAAGCCTGGGCACGTCCAGGCTGTGCACTGTGTAGTGTGAACACAATGAAACCACATAATAACAGTAAAGTCCATATAATAACTGTAAGGTCCATGTAATAAAATCCTATCAATTGCTGTATGTTTTTCTCCTCATCTGGAACTGTTCCCATCACAATAAAATATAGATAAGTTTGGAATGGCATTTTTCTTGAAACGTGCAGTTTTGTGGCCTGGGTCTTATCACTGACTTTTAATGGATTCTCTCTCTTTTTTTTTTTTTTTTTTTACTTTATTCACAAGGGCAAAGAAGTATTTATAGACAACTAACTTTTCTCCCTGCAGTAGAACAATTTTCATGGCATTTTTCATCATCTTTGACTCCTTTTCTTTTAGTGATATCTTTGCTTTCTTTGTAAGATTTTTTGATGATATCATTAGTAGGGTGATATTTCTCACGATTTTTTTTTATTTTTGTCTCTCATGAGCTAATGCATTTCATGCATGCAGTCCTGACTGTTGTTCTTCTAGGTTTCTGTTACCATTCCACTATCTTTTTATAGAGTACATATTAGAATTGCAAGTTCTTCCTTTTAGTTTTCTGAACTTATATTAACACAGAGATGAAGATTTCGTGCTCACCACCTTCTCTGTCTCATTATCATTCATGAGGATCTTAGCAATGGTGGTATTGTCTTTCTTCCCAGTGACCATTTTATAAAATCATAGGATCAGAGAACTGTTTAGGTTGGAAAAGACCTCTAAGATCATTGGTTCCAACTGTTAACCCAGAACTGCAAAGTCCACCACTAAATATGTCCCCAGGTGCCACATCTATGTGTCATTTAAATATCTCCAGGGATGGTGCCTCTAACATTTCCCTGGGCAGCCCATTCCAGTGCCTGACCACCCGTTCAGTGAAGAATTTTTTTTTATATATCCAGTCTTCCCCTGGCACAACTTGAGGCCGTTTCCTCTGGCTCTTTTACTTTTTATTTGGGAGAAAAGACCAAGCCCCACCACAACCATCTTTCAGGTAGTTGTAGAGAGCAATAAGATCATACCTGAGCCTCCTTTTCTCCAGGCTAAATAACCCAAGCTCCCTCAGCTGTTCCTCATAAGACTTGTGCTCCAGAAACTTCACCAGCTTTTCTGCCCTTCTCTGGACACGCTCCAGCACCTCAATGTCTTTCTTGTAATGAGGGGCCCAAAACTGAACATGGTGTTTGAGATGTGGCCTCACCAGTGCTGAGTACAGGGGGACAATCTCTGATCTAGTCCTGCTGGTCGCACTATTTCTGATACAAGCTATGATTCCATTGGCCTTCTTGGCTACCTGGGCACACTGTTGACCAACACCCTCAAGGCCTTTTCCACCTTTTCAATTTTCTGTTAGTGACACTCTCTATCCACTACTGTTCCCTTATGCGACAATTTTTCTCTCATCATGAGTATTAATATCAGGATCAGAAGTTTTAATCCTTTTAATCCTTTATGTCTTTCTCATCTTCTGTTCCCCTATTCGCTAAACTTCATTATCCTGTTCTAATCTCCAAAGACTGAAGACAGTCCAGTGGTCCTTTCCAACCTGGACTTTTCTATGTTTCTATCATCCAAACCTCTGTCTTCTTCAGCATCTTTCAGAGTGGGCAAGATGCTGGAAGTGGACATAACCATAACAGATGACTCAAACTAACTAAATGGATATTCCACACCCAGGTGATGTCTGCTTAGCAATAAAACCTAAGAGAAAGGAAGAGGAAGGGAGAAAGAATTATTACTCTTCCAGATCAGCCAGAATGTGTACTGGAGCACTGGAAAATAGAGAATGGAAGTTCTATTTCCCTTTGCTTCCATGTGCAGCCTTTGCTTTTGCTTTATTAAACTGCCTTTATCTTGACTCATGAGGCTTTTTCCATCTTATTTTTTCTCCCCAACATGCTATTGAAGAGGGAAGGGATAGAATGGCCTGGTGGGTACCTGGCATCTAGCCAAGGTCCACCCACGACAGTTGCCCAGGAGTCCATTTGCTCCTCAGGACTTGATCCCAAATAAGAAATGTTTGTATCACTGGTGCTACGTTCCAAGGAACTGGGCTAACCGTTTCTGCACAACCCATTAATGGAATAGGCCTGGTACCTGTTATGTTATCCTTCTTGCTTCTCTGATTCCAGTACCTGAATATCTCACTTTCATCTTTCTGTTATCTCAAGAGTTGGATGCTCTATTCTTATTAATAATCTCCCTTCATCTTTTGCTTCTCCCTCATCTTTTCCTTTGAACTCACATGAGTGAAAATAATCTTACAAAGTCTTTATGTAAGAAACTCTTAAATCAATGAGAATACTGCAGGAATAGAGAAATACTTAATCATCCAAATGTCATTTGGCTGATGTTAAAAAGTCAGCAGGAGAAGCTCACAACATTAATTTTAATCAGTTGTTTAATAATTCTTCAAAACAGTGTCTCTTATATAAAACTTGTTTGCACAAATCCCCTTGGTGTTTGGACACAGTATATATCTGAATATAACTGTACTTGCATTTAAAATTTAACAAATGTGATAGATGTCTCTTGGGGAGGAGCAGCTGGACCTCTGGATGTAAAAGCTGTGAGTAGTTATTGCCTGAACTAAATGACCTAGCATTCCTAGCTCAAAGGCTAGATTAGATTAAAAAATGATTTGTAGTCCAGTCACTACGAAGGGAAAGAAAACCACACTAATTGTGGGTTATGTGCGTATTCACATAATGTTTTCCTTTATTATTTTTCCTTGATTATCGCCTGGTCTAAGCAGGCTAGTCTGAGTATGGCTTCAAAAATCTGTTTAGTGTTTACTACAGAAAAAACTATTTGCTATTTATTTTGACCTGTGTCAAAAATATTTGAAGGAGTCTGCCCTTAACTGTCTACCTTAGACACAGCTCTAAACCAATTCACTGATCCAAAAGTTAGTTTCGTGGAGAAACACACTGAGGAGAAAAGTCAGAGGTGGGAAAAGTCTATTAAGATATCCTCCAGGTATTATATTCATGCATACACTAACTTGAGGGAAATGCCTGGAGCAGAAAATTGCACAGTATAGATTTATAAAGTTCCTGTGTGTAGCAGTAAATAGGCAGGATTTAAATTTAAAACAGATAAAAGGATATACTTTGTTGCACATGCATAATTAACCCAGAGAGCTCATTGCCCCAAAAATATCGCTGAGGCCTTAAAGATTAGCAGAATTTTAAAAAGGATTAAACATTTATATGGATAATGAGAGCATTTACATTTGCATAGAATTAGAATTATTTCTTGAAAGAAAAAGTTACAAACTATCTTATTTCAGGACATAAAACAAAAGGTAGTCATCAGCAATAGGAGGAAATTTCTCATCTCAGTAAAATTATTGCATAATTGTTCATTTCAGCTTCTTTATGAGTATGTCGTTCTAGTCACTGACAGTAACCAGATGCTGTACTACACACAAATATTGCTCTATCCAGAATAGCAATTACCAGGCTCCTACTGACTTATGTTAATGACCTCACAGGTACTATGCTTGAAAAAGAAGTGTTTTATCATTCAAATTTGTTCACAAGGAGATAAAGGTGGCATGCAGACATAGAAATGTTTTATAAAAAATTCCTATTTCTTTTGCAGGAGGGAATGCTTCTGGATAGATGTTTCAGGGAGTGTTTAATGAGTGAGTGGCATAGAAATAAAATTATTGGCGTGAACAAGTTAATGACCAATTAAGTACAAAACCAAAACTAAATTACTTGCATTGGTACCTAATTTAAAATTGTGATTGTAATCCAGGTAATGGAGCTCTGCTGGAAGTGTTCTTAGCACTCCCCTAACAAAAAAGTCATTACTGACTGGCCTGCTGCTTCATATAATTGCTGTGATAAGCCACCACAAATATAATTGGCTTTAACTAAAAAATATTTCATCATAAAGCAAGAACAACATTTATACTTTGATTTATGTATTTATAGCAACTTAAGGAAGAACATTAACACATTTAATATTCAGCCATTTTTACTGAGCCAAAAAGTGTAAAGAAAAGATCTTAAATGATCTTTAAGAAACAATTTAACGTTCCTTAAATTGTGTTCCTTTTGAACACTGAAGTGACTTAAATAAGCACATTTACTCTGTTAAAGACAAAAAGGGCTTCAGATTAATTTCTGTATTCTTTTGGCAAGTTTTGCTATTATAGTACAGTCTGAGAAGCTTTCTGGTCCCTAACAGACTCTGATGAATTGTGTATATTTCTTTCGTGGATATCCACTAACATTCTCTGTTCTCTTGCTTGTCTAGCTCAAACAAATAAGAATTTGTGGTAGCAATAAATATCTTAAAAATACAGAGTGTGAATATTCAATGGAAAACCATAAAACCAAAATTTCATTCTCTTGATTAAGAGCCTCCAATTCCCATTCCTCCGATGCTTGTTCTAACAAAGAAGTTTATCAATGGGAACTTTCATGGAAACACTCATTTTTAATTGAGTATTAAGCATATTCATGACAAGTTCATTTTAAAAATTATGTACACTGAAAACCTAATTAAAAAAAGCTGTAGTCAGCCAGTGAACATCAAATCATATAACACATGGCTTGTATGTCCAATGAAAGCTAATCAAGGGCATTTAAAAAAAATGACTATTGGCTACTACAATTAGCAATTTAGCAAGACACTTTTGTGCATCTCTATTTCTGTGTTGTCATACAAACACAGATACTAAAAAATATTCTCCTTGCCATTCCAATTGCAAATTGTACAGACTAGTTGGAGCATTTGGATCTCAGAGCCTCAAAATTTCAAATAAACAAACAAATAAATAAATTCATGCATAAATAGCTAAACGTGGGTGGGTGGGTGGTGGCAGAAATCTTGCAAAACTATTTGCTGTCATTTATCTGGCCCTGGTTTTATTCTTCATAGGAATAAACCTACTGCAGAAATTGAAGCAAGTAGAAGATAAACTAAGGTTAATAAAGAAACATATATCATGATGCTTTGTTTGTTTCGGTCGACACTTTCATTACTAATATTCATGGGGTTTTTTGACAGGGAAATTACTGCAATTCTATTAATTTTTAAAGTTTTGCTGTACTGTTTTGTTTAAGTAAAAATTTAAAAAATTGCTTTTTCCTAAACATCCTTTAAAAAAACATCCTTTCTGATACTATTTTGAAGCAGAAACTCAGATATCTTAGATATGTTTTGTAGATAATAGTTATCAATGTCGGCTTAGGGTTTTTAATAAAACTTTATAGAATTTTTTACTAGGAACTCATAGAATTCTTCGTAATAACCTGAAAGGTACATCTGGCTTAGCAATTCAGCCCACTTTTGCAAGCCCTTTGGAGCATGTTGACCTTTGAGTATGAAAGAAGTTCCAGTGACACTAATGGATTTTGAATCAAACCATAAAAAAAAAAACAACATCCAGAGTAGCAACTGTCATCAACAGAGTACTGCATCTGTTCATTTTCTATATCATTAGTAAAAGGGACAACCATTTCCAAAGGTTACAATGTCATTGTGAAGAAATTCAGGAGTCACTGATGGAACCTTATAAACAGTGTATCTTTAGAAACATTATATCATCCACTGAGTTAAAAAGTGGTCTGATGTATTGTTTCATCCCATACTACTGCTTGATATTTATGTTCTTTTTTTGGCCAGAGAAAAAGCAGAAGAAAGGGAATAAGTCTGATTAATTTAATATGTAAATATTGTAAATATTTATATTTAAAATATAAAAAATACTGAAGTTGGTCTCCTCTACTAAGCAGTAAAAACATAGTGGAAGAAAAGGTGTCCTATTCCCTTGGGAAGGAATATAGAAATTTTTATGTTAGAACATCTGTGTTTGAAATTCCAATTTTCTTTTACTATTTATATGTTTTCTTTAGAAACAATAACATTTTCATAAGGCAAGCAATTGCTGTTCTACTGAAATATTGTACTGGGTTTGGGTGGAGTGGAATCGGTTTTCTTCACTGCAGCCCATTTGATGTGTCTTCAATTTGTGCCTAAGACAGTGTTGATAACAGACTAGTGTTTTAGCTATTGCTCAGTACTGCTTGAACAGTGTCAGGGTGTGTTGGTTTGACCTTGGGAGGCCACCAGGTGCCCATGAAAGCTACTCTATCGCTCTCTATCCATTGAAAACATGGGCAAAAAATAAGACAAAAACCTCGTGTGTTGAGATAAGGACAGGGCAAATCACTAGGAACTTACTGGTTAACACTGCTGGCAAAACAGACATCTTGGGGAAATTATTCTAATTTATTATGCATTAAATCAGAGTAAAATAATGAAGAATAAAAACAAATCTTAAAACACCTTCCCCCTACCCCTCCCTTCTCCTGATAGAGATAGGGGAGGTAGAGCTCTCCTGATCTCCCGATCTCCCCTGGATGGCACAAGGTGACAAGAAATGGGACTTGTGGTCAGTTCACTATGTGTTGTCTCTTCTTCCTCCTCCTGTTTTTCTCTCTTCCCTTGCTCCTGTGTAGTGTCCCTCCCGCGAGAGAAAGTCATTAACAAACTTTTCCAATGTGGATCCTTCCCATGGACTGCTGCTCTTCATGAACTGCTCCAGCATGAGTCCTTTCCACAGGGTCCAGTCTTTCAGGAATGGGCTTCTCCAGGGTGAGTCCCCCATTGGGTCACACATCCTGCCAGAAAATCTGCTCTTGCATGGGCTCCACTTCATGGGCAGCCATTCCTGACTGGAGCCTGCCCCAGCATGGGCCCTTCACAAGCTGCAGCTTCCTTCGGTGTTTATCTACCTGCTCTTGCCTGGGGTTCTTCATGGGCTGCATGTGGATATCTTCTTCACTGTGGACTTCCAGGGGCTGCAGGGGAATGACCTGCCTCATGTGATCTTCTGTATGGACTGTAGGAGGGTGTCTGCTCTGGGGCCTGGAGCACCTTCTCCCCTCCTTCTTCACTGACCTTGATGTCTGCAGTTGTTTCTCTAACGTACTCTAATTCCTCTTTACTAGCTGCTGTTTGTGAGATACTGGATCCAAATCTCACTGAATTATTGATATGGGTCAGAACCAACTCACTGTGAGTGTGTGTTGGAAAGGGCTGGCCTTGGACCTGCTGAGGGCACAGGGCAGAGCTGAAGGCAAGGCCTGCTGCCCACGCAGAGCACACGGCAGAGCTGCAGGTCCTGCAGCCGGGCTGTCAGTCGAGGCAGAGCTGCCTGGTAGCCCACCCACACCACACCCCTGGAGCCTGTGACTGGCTACAGCACAACTCACTCTGGCCTGGAAGGCACTGACTGGATATCCTGCCTGGGAGGGAAAACTGAACTGTATAAATACAGGTGACTCTGTGGGAGTTTCTTCATCTTCTCTCCTGCAACCTGAACCATGTGAACCATCAGATCTTGTTGATAATTATTTTTCCTTTCCTCTCTCTCCTTCTCTCTTTTTTTCTCTCTTTCTTTATTCTTTTAATCTGTTTTCTTCTCTTACTCTTTTTTTTTTTCCTTCTCTTTTGGGTAACTTAAAACCAATGAGTTGTGTTTTACTAAAGCTGTTATATTGATTGTTTTTAGTGCATGTTTTCTGTGAAATGGGTCAGTGCTGGGTGTTTCAGTGAAATGCTTTTTCTTGGTTGTATTTTACTCCTGAAAAACCTCTTGCCAAAATATCTTATTGTTCTCACTAAATTAAAATAATTTCTCTTAGAGAAGAGTGTGTGACTCTTTCTCTGAATGCTAATTTGAGGTTATAATGAACCAAAAGGCTTTTAAAAAGTCTTAAATAAAAATGTAACCGCTCTGGGCACTTATGGCTTAAATCTGGAGTGTAACACTTGTGCAGCAGCTATGCCTTTTTACAGCTCTTTACCCCTTTGTAAATGTATTTTCCCTGGAATGCCACCACCATACTTGGCTCAGCCTTCATCAGCAGTGGGTCCATTTTGGAGCAGCTGGAAGTGGCTCAATCCAATATGGGGGCTGCTTGAAATGTTTTCTCACAAAAATCACTCCTGAGCCCACCCACTACCCAAACCTTGCCACAAAAAGCGAATACACAGGACTTTTTCTTACTCTCCCTCTCAGTAAAGTAGACTGGAGTTGACCAAGAAAATGGGTGGGGACGTAGTTAGGTTGGTTGTCTCACATGCAAAGTGATATTCCATCATCTAATGCCATATTCAGCAATAGAAACTGTAGTAGATAAAGAGAATTTGGGGGTTTTGTCTTCCATGATGGCTGTGGGTCAGACACTAGCTGGGCATTGGTCCGTTTGTGGGAGGTGGTAAATGGTTCCCTTTTGCATTTCTTTTCTCTTTCTTTGACTTGTTAAAGTATGTCCACCTTGACCCATGAGTTTTATTGCTCTCTATTCTCTCTCTCATCCCATTGGAGGAAAAGGGACAGGGAAGGAGTAAGTGACCATATGAGTTCTTAGCTGCTGGGCAGGATATACCCAGCACAGGTTATGTATGCATAAAAACTTGTAGGCTGTTCTACGACATTGATAACTTCAGATCATTTAAGTTCATTAATATGCTGCTGACATTTCAGTAAGCTAATATCTGCTGGGTTACATGATGCCATATACTAGACACACAGAGCTGGAAGAGCACTGCCTGATACTATGAGAAGAAGACTGATCTCATTATCTAGCAGAACCATCATATTTAAGTAAATACTGCAGTTTTCTAAAGTAACTTTCAACAGACATAATGTGAGCAGATAATCTCACTACATTTCTCTATTTTGAATCAGAACCACTGAATTAATCTGTTCTTTAACTATTTACCCACTCTGTCTAACCTATTCAGATATAAAATTGTGACTCAAAAGGTAGTGACATAGTTGGAGTTTTGATCACTGCTTATCTATAAACAGCATCAGGGAAAAAAAAGTCAACAAAAATCAGCATCACCCAAAAAATCCTAACCTTTATTTTGTTGCTCAGATTTTAAACCAGGTTGAACTGTGGTGTTGTTTCCGTGTAGTACTCCACATATACAAATCCATAAAGAAATTTCAGTTTCATACTTCATTTAGGTACGCAGTATGTTCACCCACACAAATCCATGATCTCTAGAAATTGTTTCATGGATATCAATTCATTCTCCTAATGTTAGTCACTTCCCACAAAAAGCTACTACTGCCCTTATGAAATGTGTTATGAAAGAAAGAGGAAAGAATTCTGTATATACCAAGTCTGTATAATGCAAGTGCTCTGCCACTTAATATTGTTGTCTAGGGCCATAGAAATTTAGGAGCTCATTGTCCTCAATCTATTGTTACAGTATTTCTCAGTCCCCAGTGTGTTGTTTATTCTCTGCTTCATTAGAAATTAAAATAATTTAAGACTGTTCCTGACCTAGCTTTTGAGAGTTTTACTGGGACAATACTGCTGGCATAACAGAATGCCAGCAGAATGGAATGAGAAACAGGGATTGTACGATGAGAATAGGTCACGGGGAGTTGGACCCACTAGGAATTAGCAGATGTCCCTCTAACTGATGCATCCACTTAACACAATGAACAGTGCAGAAGACTCAATAATAATAAGAAAGGGAATCTTGATTTACAATGTTATGCTATTTTTGCTATCTTTCAAAAGGTGATTTTGGTTTTGTTTGCTAAATTTCAGCTCACTAATCAATTATTAGACATGCCTTTAACAGACCCAAGGTCAATGAAGGGTATCTACATCACAACAGATGAAACAAATGCTCTTCATTCAAACTAAGGGCTCTAGTCTTTATTTTCTGGGAAGAAAAATAAGGTACTAATGATTATGTTTTACAAAACTGAAGTAATTTGGAGAATGTTCTTCATGGTTTTGTGCGTGTGGGGTATGTTACCAAGAGGCTGATTACAGTTTTTGCTATTTAAAAATTTATTATTTTGCTATTTAAAGTGTTCCAGCACTTGCATGAATTTGAACAATTTAGATATTGCTCTAAATTATGATTCTTGGCTGTGATTCCCCAGGGAATCACACTCTAGCTGGGAATTACCCAAACAAGTCTCGCTCGTCTCCAGCTTTTAAACAACCTAATCACATCACACAACAGGAAAGTATATGTATGTTATCCTAAAGAAAAAAAAACCTCTTAGAAATGGGTTCTGATGTGCAAAATTCCCTTGTTTTCAGTAAAATTACAATAACTGATGACAGTAGAAAATCTGGTCCCAAAAATTCAGCAGCACTGAAAGTTTTCAATTTGATTAAATTATGCAATCACTTATATAATAAATATGTATTATGTGTCTGATCTATGCAATTTCGATGATTCATTTTGTGGTGTGTTTGTAGGATTATATTTTTCTTCTTTGAATATGACACAAATCTTAAACCACCACAAATATATATTTTCTCCTTAACTTTCATTCAAGTTGATTCTAGCAGAAATCTTTCCAGCATTTTTAAAGGATCAAAGCAATACTGGTACAAAAGTCCTCCTTGAAGTACCTTCAAAAAATAGGATTCCCTCCCCACTGCCACCCTCTCCTATTCTCTCCTCTCCATTCTCAGGTTTAAAACATCAGGCTTGGTGATATTGAGCAGTCTTGTTTTTCTCTCTCTTTTTCTAGACTTATAGGAAGATCAATGTGTTATTTTCCCTGAATACAAATTGCTATTAGAAATATTTTTACTAAGATTGAAAAAGTTCTGCATATTGCTCCAGAATTGTAGTTTCCACAACAGTTGCCTGGAGTATTTACAGTTTATTTATCTTTGCCCCTGCATTGTCTAAGGGCCTTGTATTGTTTCAGTATCCATGAACTCATAGTTATCCATTGTCCTTCTTATCCCCCACAGAGCACAGAGTCTGTGGAATGTTAAATCTCTCATTTTTAAAAGCAATTCAGAGAAAACAATTTTTCTTCCCCATTATGCACCTCCACACTTCCAAAATCAAAGCCTTTCATCATCAAAACAATCTAAGGGTCTGCCTCCTGATATGGATAGATTGAAATCCAATATTAGTGGGTAGTCTTTGGTGGAGTATGTGTTTAGACTCTTGGCTTTGTTACTTTATTTCACATTTTAAAGCACCATGACACATCCTGTGTGAATAGCACTGTAAAAATACTTCTGTCGATCTAAAACCAGCATTAGGCTCCATGGGTGCCAAACTATGGTAACACATGGAGCTTTCACAGTTCAGTACTCAGTCACATTTTTGTAAGGGAGAGTTCTAAATGATGCAGTTACCAGCTCCCTGAAAAGTGACTGGTTGCCAAAAAAAGCCCTCCTATTAAAGAAACACATATGGTCATGAAATATTTTCCAGTTTTTAAACTTGTCTAGTGATAATTCAAATTCACAAGCTTGAACCATGTAAAAATTGTCTGCTCCTTTTTTTAGGAATGTGTACTTCTTATGGCATTCTTTATTTATATTATGTTTCCCATTTCAGATAAGATGAAGTTCATATTAGCTTAAACAAAGGATAAGATTAAAGAATCAATATATATCCTTCCTTCTGCATTCTTTTTCCCAAAGTAGTAATGTATTCTTGTTGTACTGGTACAATCCTTTCTACTAAACAAGTTTTTGTATTCACTTATATGCTCTTCATAGCAGGCAATTCCTTCCTTCTCCTTTTCTTAGCTTTTATACCTGAGCTGATGTCATATGGTGTGGAGTATCACTTTGGTTAGTATGGATCAGCTGGCCTGGTTGTGTCCCTTCCGAGGATCTTGCCCTTGATTGGAAGAGGGGAGAAATGCTGAGACAGTGCTGATATTTTGTCAGCACTGCTCAGCAGTAGCCAAAACACTGGTGTGTTATCAACATCTTTCTAGCTAACAATGCAAAGCACAGCACTGTGGGGGTTGCTATGGGGAAACAAACTCCATCTCAGTCAGATACAATACAAAAATGTAAGTGCAAAATCATTCTCTGTATTTTCACACCTCCTAAAGGTATCCGTTGTTATGCTTATTAAGTTATGAACACAAGTATTGCCATACATATATTCATCTTTCCATACCATTGAATTTTTTGAAACAGCTGCATATTCCTCGTGTGTGTATCAGCTTTTCTGTAAATCTTTAAGTAAAGCTTTAGCAAACACATCCTCACAGTCTATTCCAATCACTTGTTAAGCTTGATGAGACAATCGCTGGTGTTACTTCTGCCAGTTATCTTTGAAAACTGTTTGATCAGTCAGTTGAAACTGCTAAAAAGATGCGGAATTTAAAACGACACATAGGTAGAGCCTGTTTTCATAGGAATATATATTTTTTAATGCAGAAAAAATTTAGGTATCTGGTAATTCAGATATCAAATAAAGCAATTTATTTTCACCTGAGATGTAATTTTTTGAACTGAAGAATCAACAACTTTAATCTGAAAGGCCAAGGTTAGAAGGCAGTAATTTATTTTTGTTCCCCAGTGAATTGATTTGATAGTTTAGAGAAACTATTTTTGAACAGATGGGTAAGGGTAGAAAGCATTTGTACCTTTTATGCAGGAATCATGACTATGCATTTGGGCGTCGTGTGCACTGGCGTAATCCATAGATGTCTTTAACTGTAATTTAAACAACTAAATTTGAATAAACTTACTTTTTTTTTTTTTTTTTTGCTCTGCAAGGAAACAATTACTTTTAGGGCTGGTCCTTTCCAGTTTAAGATTGATTTTTGAGATAAGGTAGATAAATCACTTTCAGATGCTTGTATTTCTTGTTATTGATTACAAAGGGAAGTGATTGCCTCAGACTTAGGAGTCTGATTGTCAGATACAGTAAGTCAGTTGAAATGAATTCTATGCAAAGATAAGAAATTCAAGATTTTTTTATTCCAAAAATCTAACCAACTTATCCTTATGTGGCAAAACCAAATTCTTGTCTTACCATATTTTTGTTGCAGTTCTACACACTTATTAGGTGTGTAGTCTAAATGATAGACTGGGCTAATTTTCCATCAGTAAGGGGATATTGTGTGAAATGCAGGCATTATTTCTCCATATATTATTTTTCTTTTCCATCTTCATAACAGATTTTAACTGTCTTTAGAATGAAATTCCAAAACAGCGTATCTTTATAGTATTTGAACAAAGAAAAGGATTGTAATAAGACTGAAAATGAGAACTGTTCCCAATATGGTTTGTATGGTTTGTCTTTTAGGGTTCTAGATGTGTAGTACACTTTGAAAAGTCTGTAATTCCCCCAAAATAAAGAGAATTTTTAATATTTGAGTTTTAAGTTATGTCAAGGGTTCCCAGAGTAAAAGAGTGGATATACAGTCTCAGTAAATTAATTAAAGTTCCTTTAGGAAAATGATCTACATATCTCCAGAGAGATATTTTGATATTTTTAATACAAACTCATCCTGCAATTTTAAAATAAGAAACTCCAGCTTGATGTTAATTTAAAATTAAATAACATATTTTGAGAGTGAATACTTTGCTGGAAACAATGTTCAGTGACAAAATGCATGACTACGTTTGTCGTATGTTAACCTGCAAACTCCTCACGAGACGTTCTCCTATCATTAAAGGAGAAATTAACAAGTCAGTAATTCGCATTCTGAACTTCATTAGCACACAGCTCACCAACAATCTACCTCAGTATCTGCAGGTCAGGAGACAGCCGCTGTAGAACAATATCTTCTTTTTATGATGGTTTTAAGTGAAAATATATGCATCTTTGCAATAACATTCACCTCTCTATTTACATACACAAGGTTATTTCCCAAGGCTATTTTCGTCTGGTCAGAAAGCACAGATTTGTCTTTTGTAGAGGCAGAAAACAAAAAAAACATTATTGGAGAAACTCCTGGGAGAAATACAGACAGAAGGAAGGAAAAAATGAAAAGGAAAAAGAAGAAGAAAAAAAGAAAAGAAAAAGAAAAAGAAAAAGAAAAAGAAAAAGAAAAAGAAAAAGAAAAAGAAAAAGAAAAAGAAAAAGAAAAAGAAAAAGAAAAAGAAAAAGAAAAAGAAAAAGAAAAAGAAAAAGAAAAAGGAAAAGGAAAAGAAAAAGAAAAAGAAAAAGAAAAAGAAAAAGAAAAAGAAAAAGAAAAAGAAAAAGAAAAAGAAAAAGAAAAAGAAAAAGAAAAAAAAAAGAAAAAGAAAAAGGTTGAGATCAAGGTTGAGGAAGAGGAAGAGGAAGAAGAAAGATAAAGAAAAACAGATTATACAGTGTCTTGTAGTGTTTTGATTAGAGATTGAATTGTTTTTCCTTTGCTGATAGTCATGAAAGAAGAATTTAAATATTGTATTATTTAATTATGTTTTTCAGATTCAAACTTTTTTTCTCGTTTAATTTATTTCTATTAATGAAGTCCATATGTCTTAGTTTACTTTGGCTGAACACCTGGTGTCCACTGAGACTTCACCCAAACACCCCAGAGGGAAAAGGAGGAGGGATGGGGGGAAAGGAAAAAAAACTTGCAAAACTGAGGTTGCTGAGAAAGACAGTTTTATATTTACACAGAGAAGAAAAAGGGAACTATGAGCACTATACACACAGGGAAAACTAACAATAAAGACTACTTCCCCACAAAAGGTGTTTTCCTCCTCCAAAGAACAGCCATCTATCCTGTGCAACTGTCCTGGAAGAGAAGCATAAACTATTTCCTCCTCCCTCTCTTATATCTGAGCTGACATAACATGGTATGGAATACCTTACTGGTCAAGATACATCAGATGACTTATTCTAGGTCACCTCCCAGAAAAAGAAGTATTTTTTAGCTAGCAAACCGATTACACCATACAAAGTAAACTTTGGCAATTAATTGAGCACATATTCTACACTGAACTTCCAAAGATTGGCATGGCTGTGTGGTGATATTCAGTACAATGAAATTTTAGTCATGAGAATTTGAGGTAGTTTTGAGGAGTGGTTGCTTAGTTTGTTTACATTTTTTACTGTTTGATAGTGGGGTTTAGCGTAATTCTTATTCTAGAAGAAAACTGTTCTATTTGCACTGAATAAGAACAGGGAAGTTGGGTTTCTAATTTCTTAATAAGGACATAATTCTCAGAAGACAGGTGTAGCCATATATAATGTAGAAATCAAATAACAGGTAAGACCCATTGAGAAGTATAAGATTTGTCTCATGGTAGTTTTAATAAAACTTGTAAATATTTATATTTATTTCAGATGAGAAAAAGGGAGAAAGATCTGTCACTAAAACCAGTATGTAGAAAAATACAACTGCAAATTCCATCATTAAGTCTCTGTCTGTGTTAATAAATAAGATAGTCCAGGGACTCTTTGGACCTCAGGCTAATTAGCCTGTTTGAGAAAACAAAATAGTAGTTTTCTTTACAGCTAATCTCTCTTCCTAAATAGACAAGATGTGTTCAAACTGCTATAGGGAACAATCCTTGGCTCAGGCTTTGACTGAGAGAAAGTTGTTGATCTTAACAATGACATGTTAGGGACTGTGTTAGCAATTTTGTAGTATAGGTGACTGCTTGCCAGTGATCAGGCCCTTACCATGTTGTATTAGATTAACTATTACAAGAGTATTTCAAAATCACAGATTACTTGGCTCACAGTACTTGGAGTGGATTAATATCCAAAGCAATATCTATCTATAAGGCTGAATAGGATAGGTCTAGACCTATGTAAGTTTGGATCCTGTCAAAGTTGACAAGTCTACTAGGGCACTTACATGCAAATCTATTTTATCTATATTTCAATTAAAGTTATGAGTGCATTTACCCTATTCCTTTATGCAGACATAAGGAACTTTTCTTTTTTCTCCTGAGGGCAGTGTAAACGTACCTGGGCTAAACAATGTTTTGAAGTCTAAGTTTGTTTAAAATCTAAGCCAGCTCTTTCATTAATTGTTGTGCCTCACCGTAACTAAAGCAAATAGGACAAATTTGGTCCCTGGCAGTCTTTTTAATTCCTGGACCTTGCAGGATTCTAACAGTTAAATGGTTCATAAACCTACTTCAGATTAATAGCGTAGAAGAAAAAAAACATTGAAAGAGGATGTAATTGTAATTGTGTATGTTGCGTTGTAGCTACTCTATGTGGTTTCCACTCTATTAAGTCTCTTCATATGCTTCAGAAATTCTTCTCATTTCTTAAAACTAGTCAGGGGGCAACTCTGACACAAATGAAGACACCTGTTCTGCTTCAGTCCAGTTTTCCTAGAGGGCATCTAGAAAAGAACTCTCCAAATTTGGATGGGGACATCTGGTCTTCCTTTTTCTCCTCCAAGAACAAGGGGATTTGCTGGCTCTACAGAAGGAGAAATCCCCATCACAATCATTAAACCAAGGTAGGAATTACTTGAATGTATTTGCATCATGGGCTGGCTGAGGCATATGACTAGGGGACAAGACAAGGTGTTCAGGCTGCTACAGTGCAGCCTGTGTAGCCAGAGTGGCGTATCACCACCTGGTCCTGTGCCCCAGCAAAGTTGTGAGAGTTGGAGGGGGAGTGATCACATGATTACTGCAGTGCAAGGGAACTCATGTAATTTATAAAACTGCATACATCTGTGATTAAATGCTCTGGATTCCAAGTCTACTTAGTTGCCACACTGTCATTTGGTCCTGAACTGTGACAGATGTGGCAGCGGTGTATAACTAACTACTCTTTTCAGCAGTGCTTTGTGATGCTGCAGCAGAGCATAGCTATAAATCTCTTACCACTTTCCAATTTCACTCATTGTTAAAGTTTTTGACTTTAGCTACAGATTAAAAACAAATCATTATGTTCATGACATGACTGTCTTGTCTGAAGAGTTGGTGGAGCTGAATGGCCATTTTAGTCTCTTCCACCCTTTGGTAAAAATTTATTCTAGTGCACTGAACTTTCTCAGATAAGCAGTGGCTTGAATTGGGATCTCTCCAAAGACAAATGTCAGAAATAAAACTCTCAGAGCGCTATGCAAACACATCTAAAGTCACAGACAAATTGAACTCGCTTGCCTGAAGTCAGACAAGGTGAATCCATCTCAGTATTCTTTGCTTAGATGCCTCAGCTGGTTGCCTAAGAGCAAATGGAAGAAACTTGGAACCTGATATTAATGAACCTCTTTATTTCAAAAAAGTTATTTTCAATAACCTACTGATATCAAGACATTCTCTCATCACAGATCTTTCATCTTCCTATGTCTCTGTTGTAAATTTGGAACAGACAATCATACAACTCTGACAAGGAATCCCAAGTTTCTGTTAGGAATGCAGAGTTTAGGTGAGACCATGAGTTGGGCCAAAATCAGCAGAGCCCATGTCTGGGCTGGGCTGGGCAGGGCAGGGCAGGACTGGAGTCTGGCACTACTACAGCATCACTGAAGAATGGACACATGGACCTGAGCTGAACTGAAATGGGGCTCCTGGGCCAATGGGCAGGGGTTGTGAAGAGGCCTGGGGGGAGCACAGGACTAGGCAGCACAAGTGAGGCACATTATAACATTGAGACGGGGCCTTGACAATTTTCATTAATGAAAGTTTTATGTGCAGAGCAAATATGGAATTATAGACATTTAGAGAAACCTTAAACTGTTTCAATGTGGAATCTTAGAATCATAGAATCATTAAAGCTGGAAAAGACCTCTAAGAGCATTGAGATAACTTGGCCCAGCCCAACACTAAACCATGTCCCTAAGCACCAAATCTGCAAGCATTACATCATGATTGCACTGATTTTTTCTTATGCTTGAGTTTTCCCAAGTGTATTTTATCATCTCATTCTGTAATAGTTCAATGAAAGAACTTACATGTGTGATGTTTTGTCTCTTGATACAGCTGCTTAAAAGTTGCTCTTTGAACAGCTTCCAACTCATAGCTTCAGTGATGGGACAGAGTACTTAGCAGCTTCATCTGTAGCAAGAATTTTTTTATTTTTGTCAGGAATGACAGGACAGTAAGTACTGGAAGAGTTTGGTTTGGATTTCTTTGGGTTTTGGGGTTTTTTTTGATTGTGGGTTTTTGGTTTTAGGTTTGGTTGTTGGTTTTTTTTTTTTCTGATTGTTTTTGCTACTTTTACTATTTTTCCATAGCAGTTCATTCATTGGCATTCATGCTCCTGTTAATGCTTCAGCAGATCTCAGAAGCACGCTTTGTAGTGCCATAGCTGTCAAATGAAGGTTGGTACTTCAGTGGAAACACATGAGAAACGTACAACCTAGAGATGAATTTCACAACACTGAAATAGTTAAGCACTGATTGTAATAGCATGCCAATACAAAGTATAAATGGCTCACAGATTTCTGCTGAGTGCCTACTTATCAAGGAAGTCTGTCGGTAGAGGTAAGGATATTTGTGCCCACAGAACCTCTACTTTCCAATTTAATTCTATTGATTAATAGGTTTATCTACTTCCTTATTACCTGTAGGCATCAGATAATGTGAATTTAAAAAACAGAGAGGAGTGGAAGTCTGTAGCCACATCCACATATTGTGCTCTTTATTGTATCTTCAAGGAAGACTACGTGGCAGAGTCAACACAGGAAGCAGCACTCCACCAGAGAAACTCTAGGAGTAATTGTGCTTGAAGTAAGAATAATTCCTTCTGTAACTTTGAAGACTAGAGAGGAAATGTGGATATCATGCCCTATTTCCTGAAAATTATCATTTTAGTCTTTACCCAACAAGCTTTTAAATCTGACACAGGCAGAGTAGGTTGATACAGCTATCACTTTGCAGAAACCAGTGACAATTCCAAGGCACACTTGGAATTTAGAAATCTCTTGCTCAAGAAAAAAGCAAATACTCACATTTTACCTGATCTTCATTTGATGAAACTAAATATTTAGGAAAAAAACTTTCTCTTTCACAGTCAAAGCCAGGGCATTTGTACCCAAAAATTTTAAAGGAAGCACAAAACTAAATAATCTCTGTCTGTAAATGACACATCAGGTGTTCCATAATGTCATCTGCTTTAAAATTAGATCTTTTAATTTCTTTTTGAAGCTAAATGAACCACAGAAAATAATTCAGTTGAAAACACATCAAAATCAAATACGGAATGGATTTTGCCTGCAAGCAGCACACAGCTCATTCCATATTCTGAATTTTTTCCCCAAAAGAAACTAGTTACCATTATATTCTATAACCATGACAACGGTCTTGCTGTTCTTTTTGATTTATTAATTTCCTTGATTATGTTAAAATGTGTTAGAAGTTAATCCATGTTGTAACTGAGTACCAAATCTTTCCCATCCCATTGCTACGATAGCCAAGGTTTTAAGACATTATACTAGGTGCATAGATTTCTCATCTATACGACAAATAGGTAAGAAAATGTGAATTCTGAACTATGTCTTACGGTGTTGAAAAGTTGCAGCTTCAGACACTACTGAGAATTTTTAATAACAGTTACTATACATTAGTATCTTAAAGATTTTTAAGACTTCCAAGAATGTTTGGTTATGGAAGAAGAACCCCAGACAAATAGAAAACTCTTCACCCATTAAAATAGTTGTGGCATTTGACCTTCACTTGAACAGTAAATCTGTAGTCATTTAGGAAATTCAAGACCCTTTCTGGTACAATTCCAGCCTCTCTAAAATGGAATCTGATATACGGCTGATGAATGGCACTCTGGTGGTGCTTATTTCTCTTTTTTGACTATAAAAGGGCAACTGATGGTGACTTTGACAGCAAACTTTAGACCTCTACAGTGGGTTTAATTCAACCCAAGGAAATTTACCCTTTTACCAATGAGACGCACAGTCATGGCTTTGCCACATTCGTCCTTTTTGGCAAAACAACCTAGACTTCAATCATGAAATGAGACAAGCAATCAGGTATCCCAACCCCCATTTTACACATTGTAGGTAATATAACACTGACAATAGGAAAAGGTAGTGTTAAAATGGAGCAATAGAGTTGCTCTGTATTCCTCCTGTGTATTGGTTTTGAGATTTGCGACCACACAAAGAAAAAAAATATATGAAATATCTTTTACTATTAATGAAAGCATTCACTTGAGAAGGAAGCAATTGTCTGCTCTAGGTAGAGCTAAAGCATTTACATTAAACATTCACTGTATAAAGTCCTAATAGACATTACAGTAAGCTGTCTGCGTTAAGATACTCGTACTATAGCCTTTAATGTTCATTTTTAATTTTGTGGTAATTTTTCTTGAACGTCTGTATTTTTCTAACATCCCATTTAAAAATCTGGACTTCAACACTGTGAAGTATCCTAGCATATGTCTCAGAGCATTGATTTCCAGTATAAAATATTGTTGTTTGTTATGAGTTACACAGGAAGTAAGTATAGGCATCTTCCTAGTTAAACCCAATCAAACATTTCCACTTTCTGATACTACCTTCTACGTCCTGCAGTATAATTAAATATGCCACTGACTACCTGGTCTTTCTTGGACTTCCCAAACAAACTGCTCTTTGAATTATCTCTGCCAAATTTCTTCTCCAATGCCATAATTGCTTCAGCATTGCTGATTTACGCATATGCCATTTGGCACTCAGCAAGACTATCAGAATTTCCAATGTATTGGGTGCCCTCTATTCTCCACTTGGCTCCCCCTCCTCAAATTATACTATGTTCCCTTTTATTGTCTTACAACCACAATCCGAAAGGAACTGACATGAGAGAGAAAAGAGAGAAAATAGGATAAAGAATCTCATTATGTTGTGTACAAGTCTGCTCCTCTTCATCTCTCTTTTCAGGCTTCCTATCCTCTTTGGTCAAGTCTCTTATGTCTGTGTTTTCCGTTTTATGTGTCTTGCTTACTTTATTACTTTAATAATCATGGGTTTCTTTCAGTGTATTTTCCTCAAATAATACAGTATTTTCAGTTTTCAGATGGGCATAAATAAAAGACCAGTTTAAATATTTGAAGCTCTTGATGTTCTCTTCCAAGTGAGGAATATATGTAATCCAGGTAAGCATAGACTCATTTATTAGGCTTTCACACCTGCCAAAGGCAGTTATGTATATAAGCCTCCCTGTTTGAAACTTTTAATCTTTCTTATATATTAACATGTGGTCTCAGTTGTGGCAATACCAGTTAAGAGAGGATATCTTTTAGTATCCCTGGCAAAGATACAGGGTCAATGATTTCTTATGTCCTGGTAAGACACACACTCATGTTCACAAACAGAACTTTTATTATTAGAATCAAAGGCTAACTGTCTCATAGTTTAGTTTTAAGATAAGCACAATAAGCAGCCCTTCAAATGGAAGGAACTCCATGAATAATGGCTTGTCATCTAAGCAGGAGCCAATAGTTATGTACTCAGGAATGACCTTAGTATGTTAATCCATTTTCAAGTAAAGCTGAACAGTCACCTATCTGGGCTGCCTCCAAGGCTGACCCATTTAATTTTCTGCCTGGGAGACATCTCCATGTTCTGCTTTCTCTTCCAGACCAAAGTGAATACTTACTTGCCTGGGAGGCACTGTACTAAGTTTGATGAATTACCTCACATGCTGACCCAAACCTCTGCCTGTCTGGAAGGCACTGTCTTTCTATTGACCTAATTATTAAGCAGACTGTAACAGTTACATGTCCTAAGATATGTAATGTAAATTATATCTAAAAGTGACTGTCTGTAGCTTTAGATTAATAATTCATATTTAAAGTCATCTTGGTTTTTAAAAGTAGCTGTGACTTTTCCTTCTGAAAAATGTTAGAACATTCATTTAACCATGGCAATAATTTTTTTTGGTGGTGGTGGTTTATTTGTTTGTTTTTTTTTTTTCTTTTACTTGATCAGTTTCCTGATCTTTATTTTTCAAAATGTAGAAAACCAGGAATTTATATTTCAGGTTTTCAAGGTCATTGTGAAGCTTAATCTATGATCCTGAATTCCTTTGTAATCTTCATTTAAAAGATGTTGTAAGTGCAAAATAGTAGTGGTAGTATTTCTTAAATCTGTTCTGAGTTCACTAAACTCTTAGAAAATGAGCCATTTACATGACAGCTGAGATTTATAGGTGAACATTGTCAGTGACTGCAGAAGAATAGTCAGTGGATAGTGATAGTGGATGAGTAATAAAATTTAGTAACAAATTAAATGTTAAATAGAGAAGGTTAAAAAAAAAAGACAAGTAAAAGATGATTGTGGTAGTAAGACTAAAGCAATAACAGAGAATATAAACAAAATTGGTAATGGAAAAATCATGAGTTGAGAAACTTTCAGAAGTAGTACATTAGTGAAGAGACCAAAATAAAGAGACCAATTAAAATACATACTGACATTTTTTAGGCTCATCTGATCTTTTCCTTGTAGTATTAAGAGATATATGCTTAGCTCTTTTCCTCAACTTTACATTTAGAAAGAGTATGATTTTATAGAAAAAGTGTCTAAGCAAATTTCCATGTATGATGAATCAGATGTAAGTACCTGCATGTGTGCAGTAGGAAGTGTAGAGGGATTTGGACACACAATAACATAGACAACCTTCAAAGTAAATAATTCATTTTCAAGGTTATGGATGTGAATGTCATTACAGAATACAAGAGGCAGATCAGAGAATGCCTCTGAAATCAGAGAACACATCAGAGAGAGGAGGTCCAAGTCACACAAGGCAGACTATGACAGAGGACTGAGCTGTAGCCTGTCCCTGTGGGATCCATTAATGAAACACACTCTGCACTATGGACACAGTCTTAAGGAAAATTGCTCTATTCTCTTTCTACATACTGTGGATTGGTTTAAAGAATACTCAGTAATCATTGCACAGAACCTAGGTGCAAAATCTATGCAAACAATTGATTTCTTTCCCCTGACTGACAATGAGACTTCCCCCTTTTTTTTTGACATTCTGACTGTCCCAGCTCTAAAGGTTCTCTGTCCTCTGTCATGTGAATCTGAGTAAAACTCTGGTGATGTTTTCTCTACTACCTCATCACGCTACCTCAAACTGTGTAACTATATCACAGTTTTGGATACAGATCAGTATTCATTTTTAATCATTCCCGTATTGACAGAGGTAGTAAACGCCCCGCTTCTCTGATTAAAGTAGTAATTAAGGCATTTCATACATTGGGAATAGTGTTTTATTTTTACTGCCAGTGCTGTTACCACTAGAATTATTTATTAAACTGCGCCAGTGGTTTCATAAACATCCAGAACATCAAATGAAACACATCAAACAGCTTACCCGGTCATACAAACTTAGTTCAAAGGTAAACCAACCTGACTCTTGCTGTTAACAAAGTCCATGAGAAAAAAGAAAAAAAAATGACATAATGTCCAAATTGCTATGTCTATGAAATTAAATGTCTAAAGATGGAGATCTCTGTTTTCTAATGAACAGAACTGCTGAGTAATTGCAATTTCCATCCCACAAAATTCTTCACATTTAACAGACATCATTTTACTTTGAGTCAGCATATATATCTGAAAAGGTAGCTGTTCCCTTGGAAGGGAAATTTTCAGAAATAATTAAGTTTCTTATTCTGCTTTACTGTAGAATACCAATCATAAAAGTTTTTAGCTTTTTTCTAATTTTCTTTCTTTCCTTTTATTTTTAAAAGCATAGAAAGACATGGAAAAATATTTTTTATTATTTAATATTAAAAAAACAGAAAAAAATACTCCATAAATTAAACATGGTCTTACTGTTTAAATTAAATACTCTTATTTGTTGTGTACCATGTATTTCATACTCTCATTTTTTTAAGTGTTCCAACTGAAAAGTGTCATGGAGGATCTAGATTTTTGAATGATGAAAAGGTTAGTTATGTATTTTTTCACATATATTTCTGTTTAAAGATGTTTTCAGGATTTTTTTAATATACTATAATTAAAAAAATTAAATGCATAAGGAAAATGATTGAATAAACAGAAAAAAAATATCAAAAGTTCAAGTCTGCTTAAAGATGTGTGCTAAAAATGGACTTCTTTTAAGATGTGGCTAAAAAGCAAAATCCCTGGAGAGAAAAAAAAAATCCACTTCACCTTGTGCTTAAAAACCCAAAGGGTTCCAGTTACAACGTGTCACCTTATCACTCATGCTTGAAGTGCTTTACTGCTTAATCATGTAATACTCTCATCTCGAACAATATCTGAGAGAATGAAAAATCTCTGTCTTCTTCAAATCTCACTAGAGCACAGTGTGTGATAGAGTAGAAGGTTTGGTCAATATGATTTTGGTTTTTTACTCCTTGTTAAAATTCTGTAAAACTTACTGCAAAATTCTGAAAGTAGTAGTGAGAAAACTCTCCTCCACCAGGATTTCTCTCAGCCCACTTTTAAACATGATCCATAATTTGATCAAATGCTCTTGGGCACTATTAAATAGTAATAATGAACTTCACCTAAAGCCCTTAGTAATTTTGTTCCACATTTCCTTCTCTAATTATCCACTATTCCCTATTTATTATTGCTTCATTCCCTGCCTTGAGGCCTTCTAAAAATACTAAGAATGATAAATTAAACAATACATTTTGGCACCAAGTTAACCAGTGGGGAGGGTTATAATTTAATGGGTTGTCTTCTGAATTAATTATTTCTGAATTATTTAATTGCAGCTTCTAAACAAAATTTCTTGCTCAAAGTGTGACACTGAAAGCCAAAGTATCTTCATATATTCTCTAGCAAAAGGTAAAGCAAAACATTAAAACTATAAATGTTTAAATTAAATTCACAAGATGTCTCTACACAGATCAATAAAAGCCTTCCATTTGCTTTTATATTTATATTTTTGTTAATCATCAGTGTCTCCTCCCAAGAGTCATAACAGTATTTTTCAGGGTAATCTCACAAGTGTAATCGCTAGGCAAATGGCACTCTGGAGTAAATATCTTTTTACCCATCTTTATTTTTTAGTAAGAGTAGTCATTGGCTTTTATATGACATCATTATACTTTTCATTCAGAATCCATTTTAAGTAAAACTCTGATTTTATTTTTAATATTAGAACTCCCTATTCACTCACTGTTCTTTTCCAGCTTTATTATTAATTCCTGATATAACTTCTCTTGTTCTTAATTTCTAAAATAAATATTTTTATTATTTTGAAGAATATGACATTTGGAGGAATACTAAGTAAATGGTGGCATTTGTGTGTGTTATCTAAACAAGATCATATAGATTAACCTATATAAAAACTTTGCTGAAATACAGCAGAGCAAATCTGTCAGTGTCTAGATTTATACTCTAGACACATTTTTCTGCATTGATACTGAAAATTCTTATTATGGAAATAATTAAACGTGCTATGCAGCCTGTCACTTGTCTGGGATTGACAAAAGAAAGAGAAAATCAGGTCATGTGATCCATTTATCATGATGCCCTACATTTTGTAGGACTGTGTTCTTTCCTAAATAAAGGAAGACCATGTATTTCTTACACTTAGTAGATATATGGAAATCTGAGTTTTAGTCCTCATGCTACTAATTAATGTCTCTTATCCAATATAAAATTTTCAGTACCATGGATACACAGTTTTATTTCAGATTGTTTGTTTTCCTACTATTTTTGGTGCTACGGCTATGAGATGCCAGAGCAATACTCCATTATTTATCTTCCTACCAAAAACTGGTGCAGAGAAGGAAAGGAAAACTTATCCCAGACACTCAGAAATTGCAGATCATTTTAGCATAAATTCATTGGCTCCTGAGTAGCCACAGATAAGAATATACTGTAAGAAAACAGTCCTGCTTTCAACACTTAAATATAATTTTACTGAAACATTGCTGACATATTTTTCAACATTTTAACCAGGGTTGTTCCTTCAAATTCATCATATACCTAATTCTGTTTCTCTATTCTCTATCCTTGGGCATACCTGCAGACTGATCCAGGTTCACTTTAAGTCATTAACTATCTCTGAATTAAGAAGACAATATTTATGTAACGTGTTCGCTAAGGGATAGAACAAAAAAAGTATCACAAAAATGTGTAAGATTGTGTAAGCTGAAATTTGGCACCTTACCATTTTATTTATGTTTTCACCACTCCCACACCCACATTTTCCCCCTTTTAATTTACTAGTATACTTCAGGATACATTGCTTCTGTAGGCTATTTAGTCACTCACGTACTGGATGTGAGGCAGAGAAATCCAGCTTTTGTCACATACCACTTTCTAACTCAAGACTAAGCTGTGAGCAGTGGTGTCTGTAGCAGCTGTCTTACTGGCCTAAGAAGAAGATGATGATAAAATGACATGAGCTGTACTTGCCTGGAGGATCCCAAGCTGTAAGGCAAGGCAGCAAATTAAAGCATCTGAATCTACAGTACCCTGGAAACTTTCCATATATTATCTGAAGCAAGGTAAGAGCCTACGGGCTAGAGTTCTCCTTACTGTTCTGGCAATTCTTCTCCATCCCACTCTGAATTTCAGTCTAAAACTTCTAGAGGCATTTTGGTCCAAGAAGTATGGACAAAAGCCTAACAATCCTCTGCTACTAGAAAAAGTGTTTGTGCTGCTCCCAGGTACAAACACTCAACATTACACAACACTGTTGAGTCTCAGGCAGGGCCAAGATGGAAAGTGTGATAGATTGCAGAGGTGTTTATGGTACAAGGACTAAGTATTGCATGCAGCACTTAAGAAGGCTAGATATTTGCACTACCTCAATTTATTTTTAGATCAACAGAAAATTAACTAGGGACACCTATCCATAGGGCTGGAAGAGCTTTCTGGAGAGTAGCTCAACAGAATCAGTGAAAGGTATACAGCAAACTGTGATCTTTTGGCACATGATGAGGTCAGGAAATTCCTGAGAGGAGTGTATTTTCCTGCACCAAACAAGATCCAAGCATTAGAAATGACAAAAAGAAGGAAATTTTCTGAAGCACCCAAAGATGACTGTATGACTCTTTCTGCTATTCACAAATTCATAGACTGAAAAGGAGTGGAAGATCTGCCTTGTGAAACTGCAGAGGTGTAAGTTTATTTTTATTAGATTTGAATCATGACACCTGGAGTTTTCCCTGTTTGAAGAATTGTTCTGTTCTAGTATCTTATTTTCTGTTTCAAGCATATCATTGATTTAAAGCCTGGAAGCAAATGGGAAGACAGGCTTACTGGAACAACTTCATAAACCAACCATTTACCTGTGTTTCTCTGATCTTTATAAACCACTTAGAGGTTTGATGAGTATCTTTTCTTTTGTTGTTAGGTTTGATCATTCAGGACATAATTAGTGATAAAGATGTTCCAAACTGCCAGTCTTCCAAGTCCAGCTGATTAAATCTAGACATAATGGCCTCAATCTCTTTAATAAGCCTGCTTAATGCATCTTCCTTAACTTAAAGTCTGGAAGCTGTTAATCATATCCGTGTTATCTGTAGGTGATTTTGCTCTCCTTTAGTCATCTTTTTATAAATACTTGGCACATATATGGCAATGAAGTGGCTCGTTTGATGAAAGCATGGTGTCATATATACTGAAAATAGCATGAAATCTTAATTACAGCCAATAAAAATATCTCATTTTCTGAAGACCAATAAAATTTATCTAAAGACATAAAATTATTATTATTATTAATAATAATAATTATAATAATAGTAATAAATTATATTGGATGACATTAATATATTAACCCTTTAAGAAAATAAAGTAGGAAAAATGTTTTTCAAAACGGGAAAAAAAGAGGTTTATATATTTTATAGTTTTATTTCACCCTTTTGTATTAGACAAAACTATGGGAACAATGTTTCAGAGCATATTTATGCATTTACTAATAATTTGGATAAACACGCATGCACTAAGATATATTTCTTAGGAAAAATTCCTGTTTCATATCTGAAAAAAATGAACATGATAATCCTCAAGTATTCAATAGATTATACAAAGTCTGAAATAGCCATGTAATTTTTGAACACGAAAACATAATATAGTTTTAAAGAACTGCATGGAAGAATCACCATTTGGCATTTAAAGATACCTATGACTGAGCAGCTCTTTTACTATTGAAAATTTATTTATAATTCTCTTATTTAATGGCTTTGAAATAGTATCCACAAAAATCCTGGGTTGTTTTTATTTATTTTACAAATATAATATTTTTGTTCAAGTAATCTATCTTTTTTTTCCAATGGACTTGTTACAAGGGCTTGTAGTGATAAAATGAGGGGTAATGGCTTCAGACTGAAAGAGAGTAGGTTTTGATTAGATATCAGGAAAAAAATCTTTACTATGAGTGTGGTGGGACACTGACACAGGTTGCCCAGAAAAGTTGTGGATACCCTGTCCATGGAACGCCAGGTTGGATAGGGTTCTGAGCAAGTTGGTCTAGTGAGAGGTGTCCCTGTCCATGGCTAGAATTAGATGATCTTTAAGGCTCCTTACAACTGAAATTATTTGATGATACTATCATTTAATACTAAAATAACCCAGATTTCATAAATACAAAAAGAAAATATATTCAGATTATTTTATTTACTTCTAAGAAGATTTGTGTCTGTGTAAAACTACTTTCTCTTTCTTCAGCCCATACCACAATGTTTCTGATTAGTTATCTAAATAAAATTTTAAGCTATATTTTGGTGCTTTTTTTGTAATGATTTAGGAGAATACAAGTTCTGTGTATTTGTTTTTGCTAATGTCCTAAGGTGCCAAATGAGCTAATGCTACTAAAACATACACAAAGGGTTTTTTCTTTAATAGAAGAAGACGAAAAAGAACTGTCATTCATAGCTGAGTTTTGAAATAAAGATTAGTGTTTCTAGTATAATCCATATTCACAAATCTTTCTTACAGTGTGCACAAGGTTTTGCTAGTAGCTCTATCAGCACAAGTTTGATTTTTTCCTTTAATTTCATTACAAGATTAATGGGTCGAAGTCGGCTAAATATTCTGTTCTATTTCTGCATTTTTCCTTATCCCACTGTCATATACCTGACATCCTCGTGCAAATGTACAGTGACCTGTTCTACTCACAGTTATTCAGAGGTAAGTAGTTATTTAGGGTGAATGCAAAAACTGAAGTAGCATTTTGAGTCTCAATGTGAATTTTTCAACTCAAATACCACAATAACATAATGTATACTGTTCATTGAGCTTCCTATTCCTTTTGTACAAAATTGGAAATAAATTTTTTTGATAATTTTAAATGTCTCTATTTTTCAGTTCTTGTGAAAAATAATAAAAACATTTTGAGGAATTAAGTAAATATGTAATTTTTTTGGTGTACTGGTAAAAGCTAAATCACTTGGACACTTTTTCAGAATGCATACTACAATCAACTTTAAGTATTTTATTCACGAAAATAACTGCTTGTAGACAAGTGTTAGCAAATTTTTTTTCACTGAGAAAGTGAGAGCCAGCTCTTCATACATTTTCTAACTTTTCTCTTGACAGACCTATAGAGGAATTCTCATTATAATGGTTGTTATTCTAAAAATGTATGAGCTGCACACTTAGAAAATATTGGCATGTATATATCTACACAAGAGTTTCTAAACAAGACTATGTGTTAAGGCCCAAAAAAATGCATGTATGTGAAGTGATCCTAACATATCTATGTAGTGAATAGCATGGTCCAGACTGCCTCAGACTTGCTGTAGACTTTAGGTATAAAGTGGAGGACAAAATAAAACATGCTAAAAAGGAGTTTGGTTACTACACAATAGCTATTAAAAAAAATAGCAGATAACATGCCCCTTGAGAATATCCCTATCTCAAATATTTATATTTCATTGAGTATCTGTGTTAATTAAAATCAAATACTGTAACCTGATTTTTCCAAAGAACCCCTGGTACAATATATAAATGGAGAATAAAAAAGATATTAAGTTAGGAAACTGAATCAAAATTCTAAATGCTGGTAAGTATTCTTCTTAGAGAATATATTTCCTTTTAGACCAATGTGCATATCAGGAGACAAGGATCAAATTTTCTGTCTGTCTGTACTTTCTACCTGGTAGGAAATGTCCTTCAATGCTATAATGAAAATACAGGAAAGTCCTGAATTTTCTTAAAGCTTAGAAAGGATGGGCTTCTCACAGCACTGCACGTCCACCCTGAACCCAGAGCTGGAGAGCTAGCTGGTGCAGTAGGAATAATGCTGAAGGCCTCTCTACAGGAAAAGCTAGCATATTTTGACTCTTTCATTATTGCTGAGAATCTTAATAGCACTCTGCTCTGCAGGCTGCCCTAGAGACATCTTTTTTCTATGTGAAGTTGTACTAGGATTACCCCATGGTGTTTTCTTCAACCTGTGACATACTGTGACATGTAAGGCAGTTGAGGTGTAGGAAAAAAGCAAAGTTAAATTGTTTCTTTGCCCTCCTTTCTGCCATAAGGACCTTGGGAAGTCATAGTTGGTCTCTGAAGTTTAATTTCTTCATCAGTAAATTGGAATGAGCTCCAGTTCTTTCTTGGCAAAGTGTTTTTTGTTCCCTGGCTGAAAAAGAAGAAGCAGACACTAATTAGGTATTACGGACATATTAAAGTGCTTTAATAGCAAGCACTCCTGTGTATATTAGATAGATAGATAATTGTCTTGTATTTATTTGTAAAAAAGATACCATGTTATGATTTCTAAAATCACCAAGGTGATTTCAATAATCACCTGTTATTGACATGTTTCTAACTTCATATATGATTTGAAAGGATCTTTTTCCTATAGTGCTGTTAGCTTGAGGGAAATAGAGAAAAAAAGTAATAGAATAAAGCTGGCTGTAAAACACTGAGGACTCATGGACTCAGATCTCTGAGTTCTGGGTTCTGCTATGGAGAAGACCACAGTGGTGTTGTTTTATTATCTCCGTTTTCACGTTAACATGCTATGAATACTAATGTTAAGTGGCAACAAGGAACAAGAGATAGAGTGTAGGTATATAATAAGCAGTAATAGAATGTGTTTGTTAGCTGTTATTTACATCTTTTGTAGAATAACTAGGTCTAATCTATGGGCTGTTAATTTTGTTAAAAATGGTGTAGGTTCACACTGTAGCGCATTGATTCTAATTTTGTGAGCTGCTCCTAAACTAAATAATTTTTTTAATTAGGTATATATAGTGTCTTGAAACTAGAAAACTCACAAGTCTCTTTCAGAGGAAATTTAAACAGCAATCCAGAAACATTATACTTCAAAAATTCTTAAACCCCCCCCACTCCAAAAAACCCAAACCCTTATAATTTCAGCACATTTCACATAACAATAGTCATGGATAGCAGGCTACGTGGCAGGATAAGGTATGTTACACTATGCTGTCATTAAAATTATGCCACAAAATGAAGCATTAAAGGAAAATGAAATATTTCACAATAAACACACAGTACTTTAGATTGGACCATCTTCTGACCTCACCTCCTGCTAAACGTTAGATGAGATTGCTCAGGACCTTCTACAGCTGAGTTTTTAATATCTAAAAAAATTAGGATTATCCAGTCTCTCTGGAGAACCTTTTCCAGTGTTTAACTGTCCTCACTATGAATTTATCTATACACAGTCTATTTCCATTATGTCAGCTTTTGACTGTTGTCTCTCAACTTTTCACTTTGCAATCCTAATAAGATTCTGGCACCATCCTCTGTCTAACTGCTAAAAGATAGCTGAATGGAGCAAACAGGTCATCTCTCAGCCTTCTCCTTTCCATGTTGAAGAAATTCAGTTTCCTCAGCCTTTATTTCGTGTTCCTCTTGCCTTCATTGTTCAGTTTGTCAGTCTTTCTCCTGTATTGGGGAGCCCCAAGCTGGAAACAATACTGCAAGTGCAGCTTCAGAAATGCCCCACAGAGGAGCACAGTGGCTTCACTTTTCCTACTGGCTATATTTGTCCTGATGCAGACCAGTAAGTGGTTAACCTTCACTAAAGCAGAGACTCATTGCTGATTCATGCTCAACTTAGTGACAACTAGGACCACCAGATCCATTCATACAAAATTACTCCCCATGCAAACAGCATCCACCTATACTGAGGCACGGTGTTATTGCATCACAAGCGTAGGACTTCTTGCTTGTATAAGTTGAATTTCATGATGTTTCTGCCAGCCCATTCCTTCAGCTCCTGGAATTCTCTCTGAATGACAGTGTACTAGTTATTTCCCAAATTTACTTTCTTCTGCAAACTCAGTAAGTGTATTCTTTCCCAGTCTCTAGGTCATTGTCATGGATGAAGCACTTCACTTGTGAGAGAGAAATAGCAGTGTGTTTATTGATATAGAACTAAGTTTGATAGCAGATGCAACAGTAGTTCAACAAGATCCAACGTTATGGTTGGCCTTCATTGTTTACTGCATAGAGGACAGGGTCATGAGGTTCAGAAAGGACCTCCTTGCATTCTAAACTCCTTTCTGAGGGGAGTTTAGGTGTGGCTAGATTCACATAGTACCATATTTGGTCAATGGTTTATGTCTAAAGGACTACATGTGCACAGTCAGTCCTTTATATCACTTAGCCAAGATTTCAAAGTTTCAGCATGTTTATTACAATTCATATACCAAGTGTCTGATGAGATAAGAATTCTCTCAGCCTCAAGGAGTAACCTTGGGAGGTGTCCCTATACAAGAGGACATCCTGGTGTGCAGTCCACTCATCCAGCAGGAGAGCTGGATGGGCCCTGGAATGTCCACTATTTATGGAGTAAGATGAATGACTTATATTTGTAAACCAGCCATATTTTGAGTTGGTACATGCTCAACTACCCCTCAGCTTTTGTGCAAGACTTAGGTGTTGAGCAAGATTTGTGTCCCTTAACTATTGTACTGTTACCTGTAAGCGAGATGCAGCCACCACTACAATCACTGGTGGTTATTGCTCAAGGAGAAAAAGTGAGGGGGAGGATCACACTATCACAGTCACTGATGAAGATCTAAACTGGATGAGCCCTAGGGTTAATCCCAAAGGAACCACACTCAAAAATATGCTTTTGAACTGCTGATGACTTATAAGCAAGCTTTTTATGAGTTCAGTGAGCCTTACCTACCTTTTCTCCATCTTTTTAAGGCTATTTCTTTGCAGTTATACTACAGAGATTTTACAACTGACCCTGTTGCACTTACCCACTCATCCAGTTAACTCAATGTAGAAGACAATCATACTGAACAGGCATGATTTGCCCTTAGTGAATCCATACTGGCTGTTTCCAACTACCTTTTTGCTTGGAAATAACTTCCAGAAGGATTTGTTGCATTTTCTGCACAGAGAGCCTGCACTACCTTGGATCTTCTTTCCATTATAGAGGATGGATATAATAATTGCCTTTTTCCAGGCTACAGGGAACTCCTTTGACAGGTACAACCCTTTGAAGATGACAGAGAGGGACCTTGAAATAACATCTGAAAGGTCTCTCAGAAGTCTTGAATGTCTTCAGTCTGTCTCTGTTGAAGGTTTATATAGTTTATTAACATGATCCCTAACTTAATATTTTCTTGCTGTTAAGTTGTACTTCTTTCAGTCAGACATGGGATGCCTGACAGCAAGTACAAACTGACACAAATGAGAAAATTAGTGTCTCTGCCTTTTATCATCAGCAATTCACTTTCCTCACTAATAGCAAACCTACATCATCTTTGGTTTCTGTTCTTGTTGTTGCCAACATACTTACAGAAGCCCTTTCTGTTGATTTTCACATTTCCAATTTCAACTATGAACTTTAGTTTGACTAATTGCCTAATTCCATCCATGCATCTCATGTAACATTCCTATTTTCCTCTGGGCAAGCAATCTGAATTTCCTCCTTCCATAAGCTTCCTATTTGCATTTGAACTCCATCAGTAGTTTTTAGCCATACTGGCCTTATACCAAACCAGTCTGACTTCATTATAATAGGATGGACTATCCCTGTGCTTTGAGGAGTTTGTCCTTTACAATAACCAACTCTCTTGGGGTTTGGTTTGTTGTTTTTTGGTTTGTTTTTCATTTTCTTTTTTCCCCTTTGAAGCAGCATCCAAGGGATCCTGTCTACCAATTCCCTGAAATTCTTCCTTCTCTCTTCCTCATTTTTCTGACAATATTCAATTATATCATCTGATGGTGTTTGGAATGAAGACTGCTGCTGACAAATCACGGTACTCATTTTTATTCAGAAGTAGCAGTTCTGGCAGATTTGACTTACCAACTTCTGTCCATGCAGAATCTGCATCAAAATACTGTCCTTAATGCAGCCCAGAAGTCTCCTGGTTTGCTTGTGTTCAATGATATTGCCCTTCCAGAAGATGTTGGAGTAGCTGTAGGTTCTCCATGATAACTTTGTATTGTAACCATGAGACTTCATGTGTTTTGCAGCATTAATCAAGAACTGTATGGGTCAGTATCCAGCACCTACCATAAAGTTTTGTCTGTCTATCTCTCCTCAAATCCAGTTTCATAAGCAACTGATAAGTCTGTTGCATATTCCATAGCAGAGCTCTATGTATTTCGTTAATTTGTTGACATAAAGCACAATATCCCTTTTTTCTTCCCTGACTCTTTTTCCAATATGAACCAATCCGAACATGCCCCAGATTTCACTACCACATGACTGCAAATTTAGCAAGATTTGTAATAACATTAGAACTAACTTTGTTCCTAAATTATCCATCTGCCACAAAATCTGTTTGTCTCTCCTGTTCTTCATTTAATTACACTTCCCTTACCATTCTACATTTGTTGGGAATAAGAAGTCAGATTTTGTCTCTGAAGATGAATCCAACACAGCTCTATAATGTCCTTCCCTGAGAATAAGAATATCATGAATATACTTTCTGTAATTTGTTCAGGGTTGTGGGGTTTGGGATTTCATTTTGGTGTTTGGTGGTTTTTTTGGTTTTTTTTTGTTTGTTTGTTTGTTTTTTGTTGTTGTTGCCAGTTCACATGTTCACATCCTCAGACAAACTTGCCTTAGCAGCATAGTATGCTACAATGCCTTTTTACTACAAGTTATCAGCAAAAATGTATTAGATTTCCTATGTTCCTGTGTTCATGTTTACATTTAAACTACTCTTAAAGAAGACTTGCACATTTTAATTTATATTTGGACATAAAGTGAACCATTAGCTGTAACACCATGACTTCACGCACATAAATTAATTACATGTTTATTATCTGAGAGAATAGTAAGGTGAAAATACCACCCTTCTCAAGTCTTTGAAAACTTCAAAGTGAAGCCCCTTTGAGAAAATGCATATTTTTTGACCGCTATAGTGATCGCTGCATGTTTTTGGTACATCTGATGTAGACTTTTCAAAGCAATTTGTCTGTGTGATTCAGCAGTTAACATGGCTAGGGGACTATTCCAAATCAGCAGTTTGAATGTTGACATGTTTTAGAGAGTAAAAGAGTTTAAAAATATCAGCACAGTCTAGTCTGTGCCAATTGGCCTCAGGGACAGATAATGACCATGTACACACCTACTTTCCTAATACACACACATATACTAGACACCTCCTTATTACTTATTAATCAAATTGAGTCCTAATGTCAAAAATTCTTTATTACATATTGTGAAAAGTCTAAAGATTGTATATTTTATAAATACTGTATGGGAAATCAGTTAATCATGTGAGAGGAAGCACTCATAAGTAGGAAAGTACAAAGTAAATACAAATAAATCATGATGGCACTGCAGATAAATAATTGTTCTAGCTGCTTTTCTGTCATATTCATTTATAAGGCTTCTTTTAGCCTTAGGTTTAGGGACATCTTATTTTTAGTCAACTTGGAGCTGTAATTTTATTTTGAGAATTAATTAAAACTATCTTACTAAAGTACTTTTTAAAATCACGTCTTATAATGTAGCATACTGATTGGTGTGGTGGAGAGGTTTTATCACCCTGATGTTAATTCTTATTGAAAGATGATTAACTGGATTTAAGATACTCTTCCGCTATTCAGATCATAGCTTTCTTCCAAGTCATTACATATTTTCCTTTTGTCAATTCAATGTTTCCATTCCATTTATGAAACTGTACAGGCTGCCACATATTATAAATTTAATATAATCACAAGCTATCCTTTCTTTAAAACAAAAAAGTTTTAAGTTAGACTGGTGGTTAACGTGCCTGAAATGAGTTAAAAGATATCAGGACTGATGTGTTTTGCTTTTATTTTAAACAGAAACTTATTGAAATGGGTACTAGGCAAGTCTCCATGAAAGAGTGAAATTAGGTTCTACCTTCTCTGTTCTAAGATATATGGACATGAAAATTTAGTGTGAAATTGTACCTGTCTAAAACAGCACACTTCTTATTTTGCTTCTCATGTCTACTCAACACTGAAGCTATTTTTTTTATTTTATATAACTGTTATAACCCATCTCTAGTTTGAGAATTCATTAGTAGTCTATGTAGATGCATTGCCTGGTTCATTGGAGGGACAGTATCAATTTTTCTTTTATTACCTTAACCTCCTCTACCATTCCCCTCCAGTCTTAAGGGAGAGGTGAAACAAATGTGGAGTTTTTTTCTGTATACATAAATTTTGTGATGCAGGTCAGCAGTGTAGGGTTACATAGTCCCTTTAGATTTCCTGAAAATGACACAGGAGATAGACTTACACTGAAAAATAAAAGTTTGATTTCTGACCTACCTTGACTTGGGCATCTAACAGTTCAGTGTCTAACAGATTTACGTCATGTACTGGTTTTGCACTCAGTAAGATACAGTTAGCCACTTCTAGAAGGTATTTCATGTCATGTTAGGATGGGCAATAAAAACTACATTAATAGACTTCTGGCAGTTCCTACTTTTTTAACTAGGACATGAAAGAAGACTGAAGATGACTACAGTATAAATGTCTAACTTTAAGACATAAAAAATAAGATGAAAGTAATTTTACCCTTTCTCTGACAGCTGGTAAAGTTGTCTTACATGTGATAAAGATTACATTTAGACAAATTATGCAGTCACATAGTAACAATTTTTTTTTTCCCCTTGGAACACAAGTCCTGGACAACAGCTTTATATCAAAACTCTTAGTGTTATTTTTAGAAAAAACTTGAAAGTAATTTTTTCTGAAGAAAAGGCAATCCATACAAGTTTATAATACAGACAATAATGTTATTTGTTTCAGGGTTTTTTTCTAGGAGAATGAAATTTTGATCCAGTCTTATGACTATTTTTAAAATCTGTATTTACATTAAAAAATGTTTGGTTATTTCTTAGTTACAGAGAGTCAAAATAGGTAAAGAATTTGCCCTTCAGCATGAATCTTCTTAAAGAACTCTTTATAACCAGTCAGGCACTTAACACAGACAAAATACCAGCAGATTTTATCACAACTACTGCTACTATCTATGACACTTTTACTGAGCAAGTTTCTGATTACCAAATGGAGAAAGAGTGGAACTGATTGTTCTACAAAGGAACAGTACTAGCCATATCATTTTGCCAAAGGAGTTGTCTCAGGATAGAAAGAGAAAGATAAAAATCAAAGAGGTAGATAATACCATCTTATTAATTGGTATATTAGAGGAAGAAAGATCTAGCAGGTAGTCCATGCTCCTGAACACTTTTTTAAAACTTGAATAGTTTTAAAAAACATAGGCTACTGAAGCAGGATTTAATTAGAGATTGATACACCATTTGTAATTCTATAAACATACAAGCATAAACATTTACATATATTTAAGATGCATACATTAAGCAATTCAGAGAATATTTAACACAAGTTTACGTGATTAGGTTCTATGCATGGTAGCAGCAATGTGGACATCTATCTTTGATAGAAAGGCTAGATGTGTTTAAACCCTATCAAAAAGAGTCATTTGGCAGTGTATAATAAATGTTATATGTTGACTAAAGCCTCACATCCCTATTCCTTTAAGCATAAAATTGGAGATTACATCAAACCCTGCCTGTGTTGTCCCATATTCTCGTCCTCCTTGCCCTCTACTTCTACCCTGAGCCACTTAGGTTCTTATCATTAACTTTTTTATTCTGTATCTGGATCTTGTCTTAATAATCATCTATGACTTGTACATATACAAAAATAAGTGTTAAAAATCATCTTGTATATTTTGAATCAGTGTCAGCATGTATTGAGAGAGAAAATTAGAAGATCATAACAGTGACAGTAGGGTTTTTTTGTCAGAAAACCTGTTTATGGGTATAGAATCCTGGCAGAGATGTTTTAAACCTTCGCGGCAGGAAAGGAAGAGGTGGAGTCTTAAAACCTAATATCTTAAACATTGATATCTGTATTGGCAAAAACATTATCATACAAAGATCTAAAATTACTTGAGTACCACAGACATGGTATTTGTTCTCAGACAACTGCAAGAGAAGTGTAGGGAACAGAACAAAGGTCTCTATGTAACCTTTGTCGACCTCACCAAGGCTTTCGATACTGTGAGCAGAAAAGGTCTGTGGCAGATTTTGGAACATTTAGGTTGTCCCCTCAAGTTCCTTAAAATCATCTCACTCCATGAGGATCAGCACGGCCAAGTCAGATATGGCAACACACTTTCTGAGCCCTTTCTAATAAAGAATGGCGTGAAACAAGGCTGCGTTCTCGCTCCTACCCTATTCACAGTCTTCTTCAGCATGATGCTCCAAAGGGCCACGGCAGACCTTGATGATCAGGACGGTATCTACATTCGATACCATACCGATGGAAGCCTTTTCAACCTAAGGCGACTGAAGGCCCACACTAAGACCTTAAACCATCTTGTCCGGGAGCTGCTCTATGCTGACGACACCGCCCTTGTCGCCCACACAGAAGCAGCTCTGCAGCGTTTAACATCCTGCTTTGCAGACACTGCTGAGCTCTTTGGGCTAGAAGTCAGTTTAAAGAAGACAAAAGTTCTCCATCAACCTGCACCTCAGGAAGTCCCCCATCATCCCCATATCACCACCGGTGAATCAGAGCTCAAATCAGTCCAGCAGTTTAATTACCTAGGCAGCCTTATCTCCTTGGACGGTAAGATTGACGGAGAGATAGACAACAGGTTAGCAAAGGCATATAGTGCTTTTGGAAAGCTTCATAAAAGAGTTTGGTGAAATAAACACCTGAAGAAAAGTACAAAGATCAGTATTTACAGAGCCATAGTGCTGACTACTCTCTTATATGGACCTGAATCATGGGTCATCTACCGCCACCACCTGCGTCTCCTAGAACGCTTCCATCAACGCTGCCTCCGTTCAATCCTAAACATCCACTAGTCAGATTATGTGACCAATACATCTGTTCTTGAACAAGCAGCAGTCACAAGTATTGAGGCCACGTTGCTGAGAACACAGCTGCGATGGGCAGGGCACGTCTCAAGGATGAAGGACCACTGCCTCCCTAAGATCCTGCTTTATGGTGAACTTGCCACTGGCTGCCGCAAGAGAGGAGCCCCAAAGAAAAGATACAAGGACTCCCTGAAACAACATCTCAACCTTGGCCATATTGACCACCATAACTGGTCTACTCTGGCCTCCAATCAGGAGACCTGGAGACACACCATCTATAACACTGCGGATGCTTTTGAGAAAGCACACAGGATCACCCTTGAGGAGAAAAGACAATGCAGAAAGAATCGTGCCTTGCAGAATATATCATCTAAGGAGTCTTTCTGCTGTGCCTTTTGCAACCGGACATGCCTGTCTCGTATTGGCCTTTTTAGCCACCAACGCACTTGTAACAAACATGGGTAGAGCCCTTCCCAAATCTTTGTTCACGAAGCCTAACCATGAAATGATGACCTCTGTAAATGCAGATAAATATCCTTAGCTGCTCTGTTAAAGCACAGTAAAATATCTGGACAGACATACCACCAACTTGTGGAGTATTTTTATGTCATAATTTTTTTCAAATGATATTTTAGTATATGTTGAATGTGTCCAATAGGATAATAATTTCTAACAATATAGTAAAAAGTGTATTTTCCATGTTAAAAGTATGGAAACTCTTACTACTGTAAGAAGTTGTTTGTCACTGAAAGGTTAGCTTCCTCTCCCTTACAAAAAGGTCCTTAAACCTCAACACTTGTCAGAAACATTCAGACTTAGAATCGGGAGAATTAACTTTATTATTCTTTTCACACAGTCTCTGACCTGAAAGAATATTTTTCGTTGTTTTTAACAAGCTAAAAAGCTTTTATTTTACGCCTCCATCTGAATTTTTCATCTGTCCTGTCTACAGGACAGAAAGGAAGCTGGTAGCATTTCAGATTAGAAAAATAAGAAAACCACCAGAAATTTTTTAGATAGATATGTCGCAGTATGATAACCATAAAAAAGAATAACGTGGATTTCATACTGCTATGCCTTTCCTTATATTTCATCACATTTTAAACAAATGGTATGACAAAAATTCCTACAATGTACAGCAGAGGTATGGAGAGAAGATTTTACCTCTGGAGTTTGCAATATCATTAAAATATAGGGATGCATACAGTTCTTTATATTATAATTGATAATCTATACAGGAAAACCTATGCTAATGAAATCACTTGTCATTATAAGGTATTGTCTATCTATATTTTTGACACTGCACTCTTAACTTATGCCTTTTTCAAATGTTTGGTGAATCAGTCTTCCTAAGTGAGTGCATAAACTCTCCGTCAAATCAGTGGAGAAGATGTTCCACTTGTGAGCATTTTGCTTAGTACTTCTTCTTTGGATTCAAAGTCATAAATCATGGTGATGAGTTTCCCCCTTAAAAAAATTACTTATTCCTGGGACAGAATCTTTAACCATAGAGTTCTTATTTGGAAAAAAAACTATGTTAGCCTTCAGAAACAATCACTTTTCATATCTCTCCAGTCCAGTAAACTGTATTATTTAAAGAAAGTGGATTAGTGATCACTTGAGACTGGGAGGGAGTTTCCTCTATTTTCCCCCAAGTAACTCAGAGTAAAAAAGATTTTGATAGAACTTTCTACTACCTGGCACATGAGAGCATATCAAACAAGGTTTATTGCCTTTCAGTCATGAGTTCACTAGCAAAAAAAAAAAAAGCTTGTTTGACTTTCATGGAGTTGTGAGTCTGGCAGTCATTCCACAGAGAGTCCTACAGGCTCCATCATGGGAGACTGTGGGAAACTTGTAGTCTAATATAGGATTTAGGTATAGGATGACTAAACACTGACATTCATACAGTTTTAATGTCTAATGTTAAGCATTAAAAATATCTCATTGACAAACATCGAGGAATTTCAGCCCTTTTCATAGTTTAAAAGACATTCTGAAGATCTCAAGACTGCTGTAGGTTGATGTAGTGGGTTAATTTTTGCTGGTTGCCAGTACACCACCCAGCTCTCTCAGTCCCCCTCCTAAACAAGATAGGAGGAGAAAATAAAATGGAAAATCTCATTGAGACAAAGGCAGTTTAAACAGAAAAGTAAAAGCTGTGTGCAGAAGAAAATCAAGAAGGAATTTGTTCACTACTTCCCACTAGTTACTAAATTGATGTTGAAAAAAGAAGAATGAGAACAAAGAACAAATTCAGAGCTGTGTGAACAGCAGAAATTTGGCACAGAACAAGTACAGAGCCCAAAGCCAGAACTTAGAACTGGAACAGGGCACTTGCTGCATAGGCAGATGCTGAAGAAAAGGGACCAGTTTATTCACAGTGTGCAACTGAAGGTACCTCAAGAAACTCCTGCTCCACACAGGACTGGAATAATCCCCTCTTTTTGTATGATACCTGCTGAGTTGCTTCCTTGATCTTTCCTCTGTGGGCATGAGATTTGCACACTTGTATTATAAATAGCTGCCTTGTTTTGAACGATTTTGTTATCTACAGCTACTGAAGTTAATGGGACTGTTCATATGTCCTAAAGCATAACTGTGCTGAATCAGTGTCTTTAATGATAAATTCTATTGATTAAGTGAGAAGTGATGATGTACATCATTGCAGAGGAATTTCCAATGATTGTTCTCCCAGTGCAAACTGTCATCTCCAAATGGTACAGTAAAATCTGTTCACTGAAAAGATATTCGGAGTTTACCCAGAATTCCTTAAAATCAATTATTTGCTGAAATTATTATAGGAAAATTATGTTTCTTTTCTCTTCAAAACATAAACTTATGCTTATAAAAATACTTCCTCTTCAAAACAGAAGTTTTCCCAAGAGGAATCCTTTATTCCACAAAGATTTGTAGCAAAACTAATAATCAATGAAGCTTATACACATAAAACCCTCCAAAGTATTGTGATAAAGAAATAAGACATTCACATCTGCCTGGCATGAGAAGTAGTTTAGCAGAGGAAGCCTAAAGCAGTGTGTTTTTCACTGGGAAGATGTCAGAGTCCAAGAGAAAGGCTAATATTTATCTTTTCCAAAGTAAGCTACATGGTAAGTTTTGTGTAAGACAATTTTAATTGTGGATTGTTTCCATTTTTTTTTGTCTTTCTGGCTTTGCAGATTAGAAAGATTAATCTTCATTTCTCAGCAGCTGACTACTTAGAGTGAAAAACTAACCAGAATGACAATAGTTGCTGAAGCAGATAATATAGCTAAAAATGTGATGTATACTGGCTTGGATTCTAGACAATGTGTAGCATTCCTTTTATTCTCTGGACTGAAAGAAGAATTAGATTCTTCATATGAACAGTGTAAAATTGTGATGTGTAGTGTATGAAGGTCAGCAAGTTTGATTCACCTGGCAATACAAACAAATAAACAAACAAATAGAAATACAAAAAAATAAATCAGAGTTCCCTGCTAAAACGTACTCTGTAAACTTTTAAATTAGCAATCAAAAATTATCTTTTTTCCAGCAGTGAAAAGAAAAAAAAACCAACTCTGTCAATAGTAGCAATGTTGGAACTAGATGATCTTTAGGGGTCTTTCCAATTCAAGCCATTATATAACTCCATGATTCTAGGATATTTTCTAAATTATATACATGGTATAAACCATATATACTATATAAACAAATACCTATATAAATTAACTTATATATGTTTATTTTAAGGTCTTGGCTGCATAGCATTGAAATTAATTTATGTGTTTTCCAATCATAATGATGAGAATCCCTCTCACAGTAGTATTGCCATCTGAAGTAAAATGTCTACAACCCCATAAAATCTCTCTTTTTTAAAAATGAATTTATCTTATAAAAACATGTAGGATAAAATATATAAAATGGTTTATGTAATTTTATCCTATGTAAGTTTATCCTATGTAATTTTATAAAAAGTAATCTACTTTGATGTTTGGTATTACAACAGATATTTTTTAGTCGTTTTCCTTGCCCACATATGTCCCTTTTTTCACCTTTTATATGAACATCTACCCTGGAACAGATACTTCATTTTGATACAAGGCACAAGATTTTGGTAAAAATCGAAAAATTTTCATAGAGCTGAACCTAGAATGTAGAAATTATGCTGACTTCAGGTAAGAAGAGCCATACGCCCTCAGCCCCAGCTTTCAGATACCAAGAAAACTGGTTCTTTTACTGATTATTCCATCACCAATTTCTTCAAATTTTAATACTGCTCTCTAACCTTTCAAAAGTATCAATTTACTACAAGCAGCAGAAAACAAGACTAAGCAAAAACCTAACAAACTAAAAAACTATTTATCCCAAAGCTTAGGATGGAATCATAGAATCACAGAGTCATAGAATGGTTTGGGTTGGAAGGGACCTTAAAGATCACCTAGTTCCAAACCCTCTGTCACAGCAGGGACACCTTCCACTAGACCAGGAAGGACAGAAAATGAGAAGTTTATCCTTGCAAAATACAGTTTCCAAGTCCTTCAATAAAAAAATTTTTTTGATTTATTCTTTGAAAACAGACAACAGGATGAGAAAAAAAACCACAAGCCACTTTTAGTCAAATGCATACTTTAAAGAACTTCTTAAAACATGCAAATCACATAAACATCAAGTGATCTTCCTGCTGGCATGCCATTTCACTCCCCTGCTAACTGTTTCCCTCTATCTGTATCATCTATTTCTCTGTCAAAAACAGCTTGGTAAAATTATTGAACCAAGGGCCTCAGAGATGAGTAAAGGACCAGAGCACCTGGCATACAAGGAGAGGTTGAGAAAACAGGGACAGTTTAGCCCAGAGAAGAGAAGCCCCAGGGAGATCTTATCAATGCATATCTTATCAATGTATACTGACCTTATGGGGTCAGTAAAAAACATGGAACTGGGATCTTCTCATTGCCCATGAATGGGACAAGAGGAAATGTCACACAAATTAAAAGTAATGAAATTCTGTTATCTTTTTTTTATTGTGATGATTGTCAAACACTGAAAGAGGTTTTCTAGAGAGGATCTCCACCCTTACAGATATTTAAAACAGGAATGAACATGGTCTTGCTGTGCCAACCCTGCTTTTAGAAGGGGCTTGGACTTGAATCTGCAGTGCAGTCTACAGAAGTGCCTCCCAGCCTCAGTGACTTTGTGATTCTGTGATTCTGTCATTTGGTTAATCTTGCTTGCAAAACTTCTTGTCCAATTCAATACCTCTTGTTCTGATTATTTGTTTGTTTGTTTGCTTGTTGTAAACATTTAGAAGACAGATTTTCCTCTGTACAAACATTTCAGAAAGAGTTTTAATTAATAGAAGTACAGAGACTGATGTGCAAATGAGTATTCTTGTGTTTGATTATACATTCTTGAGTGCAATTATGGGTATTCACTTCAAAAGTGCTATCATAGCCCTCCATAATGTATATTCATGTCCACTGGCACAACTCCTATTTCAAACCTTTGAGCAGATCTAACCAGCCCAAATTTAAAAGAAAAATTTTCTCCCTACATATGAAGCCCATCATCATTACCAGAATGCAATCCTAAAACCTATAACTCTATCAGTTATACAACAAACTACAGCCATGTTCTCCACCCACTACTTGGAGAGATGAACCCCTGCTCCAGCATGGGGTTCCTCCCACAGGAAACAGTTCTCCATGAACTTCTTTAACATGAGTTCATCCCATGGTCAACAGTTCTTCACAAATTGCTGCAACTTGGGTTACTTTTCCACGTGTGCAGTCCTTCAGGCACAGGCTACTCCAACACGGGTCCCCCACAGGGCCACAAGTCCTATCAGGAAAATCTGCTCCAGTGTGGGTTCTTCCCTCCATGGGTCAGCAGGTCCCAGCATGGGCCTCCCACAGGGTCACAGCCTCCTTCGGGCATCCACCTGCTCTGGAGTGGGTCTCCTCCACAGGCTGCAGGTGGATCTCTTCACCCCTATGGTCCTCCATGGGCTGCAGGGGTACAACCTAACCCACCATGGTCTGCACCACAGGCTGCCGGGGAACCTCAGCTCCGGCATCTGGAGTACCCTCTCCCCATCCTTCCCCACTGACCTGGATGTCTGAATAGTTGTTCACATGTTCTCACTTCGCTCTTCTCTGGCTGCAAATTTCATCTGTGCAATAACTATTTTTTCCCTTCTTAAATGTGCTATCACATACTATCATTCCTGATTGGCTTGACCTTGGCCAGTGGTGAGTCTGTTCTGGAGCCAGCTGGTATTGACTCTACCGGACATGGAGGAAACTTCTGGCAGCTTCTCACAAGCCACCTGTGTAGTACTCCCACTACCAAAACCTGGCCACGCAAACTCAGTGTAGGAAGTAGCATGAGTACACTCCAACAAAGCCTGAGTGAGCAAATTTAATCAATGTTTAGAAAAACTCAAGGAAAAGACCTGTCGCTTTTGAACAACAGTTTTACATTTTATGCAAAATATTAGAAGCAAGGAAGTGTTGGCATTTTGGAATTCTCTTTGTAGAAATTGCATCAACTGCTAGGAAAATGTGGAAAAAAGGTAAATTTGAAAAATGCTTTGTAAAAAACTTTAATTTACCTACAGAGTACAGGTAGAATTGTCTGGGGAACTTGGCTGCCTGCCATGCAGGACGGTCAGCAGGTCGCGGGGCCAGGCTGGACCTGACCAGGCTGGGCGGCGATCGAGGGGCCAGGCTGGGCCTGAGAAATTGTCGGACCAGTGGGAGGGTGGGTAGGGAAGCCCCGTTTCAGGGAGGGGGCTCCCCAGGCCAGCGGCAGTCCTGTTTGGAGAGCTGCGGGTATGCGGTGCAGGGGGAATGAGGGCAGGCTCTGGAGTTTGGGGGTTTGGGCTGGGCTGGGGCTGTGGGAGATGCCTGAGCCCCAGGTGGGTGTGGGGACCCTTTATCTGTCTGCCCGTCCCACCCAAGTGTGTGTCGGGACTGCTCCCTGTTCAAGCATTGTTGAAGTGAGGATGGGATGTGCTGGGCTTGGCTCGCTTACGGCTTCTGCCCAGGAATGGTTTGTTTTAGAATTATAGCATCTTGGAAGGGTTTTTAGGACAAGGAAATGTCCTTGGGTTTGAATGTAGGAATCTGGGGGGTAAAAGTAGGGAGAGGAAGGCTCGTCCAAATCATTTTAGTGAGGGAAAAGCTTGTGCGCCCTTATGTGGTATATGCCGTTGGTAGGGTCTCCCATACTAGACAGGTCAAAACTGAAAGGTCAGATAAAATGTGTCCATGGGCAGGATGGGCTCACTAACCTTCCAGCAGTCATCCTAGGAGAAGGAAAACTCTAATTCCAAACCCAGACACACAGAACTCGCTTAGCCCTGTGAGGCCATCCATCCAAGAGAAGGATACTCTAATTAAACCTGTGTCCTGAGGACTTCACTGTCATTGTCCAATCTTGCTAGGTCCTGGCAGATGAACTTTAGGAGCAAAGGGTGGGACCAGTTCTGCGCATGCTGTGCCTCACCTAAAAAATCCACTGTGCAGGCTCGAAGGATATCTCCACATTTGTAAAACCCTGTAGCAACAGGTGAGGGTTGAAACAGCAAGTGATAAGGTGCACTGGAAACGCAGACCCAACCCTGTATGCAGGCAGTTCAGGATATTGGTCGCCTGAGACTGACCCTGGAGATGACAGCCTTGTTCGGCAAGATCCTGAATGACCAAGCATCCTTTTTCAAGGAGAGCACTGCTTGCTCCACACGGAGAGGGGCCTAGAAAAGGTGGCCTAACCAAAGCTCATCTCCACCCTTCACCTGGTTGGTTAACTGCAGCCAACGGGCATCTTCTGATGCGGTCAAATAAAGATATACCTAAAGAAACAAAGGCACACACTTGCCTTTAAAGGAGTGTTCAAATTGACACTCACATGTTGGAACATCAGAATCATGCTTGATACTGCGGATAGTAGATGTCCTGAGCATCGTTCTACTCTAATTGCCCATGAACTGTCACAACTTAACATCAACATTGCTGCTCTCAGTGAAGTTCATCTCCATGAGGAAGGCAGCCTTAGAGAACATGGTGGCAGTTATACACTCTATTGGTCAGATAAACCCAGAACTGAAAGTCATCATTCAGGAACTGGCTTCATGATTAAAAATTCTATTGTCCCTAAAATTGAAAATTTGCCAACAGGTCACTCTGATCGTATTATCTCCTTACACCTCCCACTCCACAACAAGCAACATGTTGTCCTCTTTAGTATATATGCCCCAACTCTCCAAGCTGACCCTGCCAAAAAAGATAAATTCTACACTGACCTGCGCCGCCTCACCCAAAAGGTTCCTGCAGATGATAAGATCATAATCCTTGGTGATTTCAATGTCAGAGTAGGAAAGAACTTTGAAGCCTGGAAAGGAGTATTAGGCAAGCATGCTTTGGAAACTGTAATGATAATAGACGCCTTCTGCTAGAGTTTTGTGCGGAGCAGCAGCTCACCATCGCTAACACTATCTTTCAGCAGAAAGATAGTTTGAAGACAGTCTGGATGCATCCTCGATCTAAGCATTGGCACCTCATTGACTATGTTTCGGTGCGACAGAAAGATGTTCATGATGTTACAACTGGACTTGTCTATCTCGTATTGGCCTTTTTAGCCATCAACGTACTTGTAGCAAGCATGGATGGAATCCTTCTCAAATCTTTGTTCGCAAAGCCTAGCCATGGACAGGTAGAATTACCTTAAAACACATATCCTTGAAATAAGCAGAAATCCTGTGCAATGACTACAGACTAGCTAGTGAAGTATGTATAGAGGCACAACAACAGAAAGTCAAGTTGGAGTTGTTTGTGCTTTTCTCATTTCTTGCATAACAATCTATGTATTGTTCATGAGTGTGACAGTGACTACTTTGATAATACTCCATCATCAAATGAAGATGTCTCCATTAAATCTCGGGATAGTAACGTCGCGACGGAAAGCTCTAGACACCTCAATGTGAGAATCCAGGAACTTCGTTTATTGTAGATTGACAGTAGCTTAATATACACTCTATAATAGGTTCATGAATATTACAGAAATCAGGCTCATTATTGGTACTCGGTTAGGTGGTGATATCATCTTAACTGCTTCCCATTGTTTACACAGGTGGCTCGTTAAGTGCCTTTGTTTTGGTAATGCCTAGCTCCTGTTTCTCAGCTCAATTTAGGATACCCAAGGACGCTGCTGCTTTCTCACGGCCCTGCTATCTCAGACTTTCTCATGGGCCTAGTCAGACTGCGTCTTATACTTTAGCAGCTCATCCATAGCCTTAGCCATGTTCATATGTCCTCGTATTTCTAACCAATCCACTACAGGATAGTCTTTTCAGTCTGTAAGGAGAAATTATTTCATCATCATGGCTAGGCTTCACGAACAAAGATTTGGGAAGGGCTCTACCCATGTTTGTTGCAAGCACGTTGGTGGCTAAAAAGGTCAATACGAGACAGGCATGTCCGGTTGCAAAAGGCACAGCAGAAAGACTCCTTAGACGGTATATTCTGCAGGGTACGATTCTTTCTGCGTTGTATTTTCTCCTCAAGGGTGATCCTGCGTGCTTTCTCAAAAGCATCCACAGCGTTATAGATGGTGTGTCTCCAGGCCTCCCAATTGGAGGCCAGAGTAGACCAGTTATGGTGATCAATATGGCCAAGGTTGAGATGTTGTTTCATATGGGTTAGTAAAAACAGCTGTAGCAGTAGTGACTAGCATATAGCATCATGTTGCCCACAGTCATCTGTGTAGAGTATTTAACTGCAAAATTAAAATACAAAAAGATGTGCTCTTACATTTGTGCGTAGCTGAATTCTACATTTTGGAATGACTGTTTATTGTCAATGAAGTATTATTTCCTCTTTAGTTGAAGACTTTGTTTAAAAGGGCATGGTGGTAGTGCCTCAAACCATGAAAATGTTAAAATGCTTTTGGTATGTATTTGTTGTGCATTTAAGAGGGAAATAGACATTTGTCCTCTTGATTTCAAGACAGCAATTACATTGAATATTTGAAAATGTGAGCACTTTACTACAATCAGGTAGCTTGCATCTCCCTTCACTAAAGACTATAATTTGCATCTTATAATGCTAATGTTAGCTTCAAGATAACTATTCTATTACTTAATTGAAAATGACAATGAATGTTCCCTTCTAACTGCTGTCCAACTCCTTTGCTGCACAGATGCAAAGTAAAATCTGAATAGATCATCTAATCCTTCAAGCTTCGATAATCTACATGAGACAGGTGAGCGCCTTTCTTCCTTGTACATAAGTACATGAGATGGAGATGAAAAGCAAATATAAGAAAAATTTTAACCTTAAACTCAGTAAAGTTATGGAAACTTTTTGAAAACTTAAGGTAAGATTAAATTTACTTCCTCCTTAAAACAAAAAATATGATTTCTGAGTTGGTCTTTCTTAGCTTCCTTCATAGTCAGTGGAAAGAAGTAGTTACTTTTAGAGAGCAATTAATCTCATTCTGAGACAAGAAACTGTACTAGGTCAGATGGATCACCTTTAAGGATTTGTGAGACTGCCCTGTTATACAGTTCTGTGGCTGTAAAGAGAAACTGTGAAGTCGTCTTAGAGTTGATGGTTAGATGGCTAAAGTTAAGTAAGATTAATCCTAGCCTTAGTACCTAGAGTTTTGGATGCTCCCCACATCATTCCAACACATGATACAACAAACACAGCCCAACATGATGACTACAGTCTACATTTTTTCCAATACTGATCTACTTTTTAGATTATGTTTATGCTAATTATTGAGAGCGGGTCATTAAAATTATTGGAGGAGAAAACAATAAGAGTAGCAAACCATAAAGATTTATCCCCACTCCTCTGTAGTTGCATCATATATTAGAACTGCCTTAGCAACAGACACACAAAATTGCTGAGTTGCAGCTCTGACCTGTGCTGGTAAGAGCAATGTACAATTCTCACTCTGTGTAATTCACCTTAGTTAGAGCGTTGCTCCTCTTGGTGTGACAATTTTAATAAGGAGATTATAGGATGGAAATACAGAAATAATTTTAAAATAAAAGGGAGCAGTTAACAAATTCAGAATGGATAGATAGAGAGTACTGGTGAACCTGTGACTTTGTTTTTAATGACTTGATACAAAATTTAAATAACAGTTTTATATATACTATTCAAATAAGATGCCTGGTGAATAAGTTACCAAGAGACTTTGCTTACCCTTGCATTTATTTTTTATTTTATTTCTCATCTTGATTAGAACAAATCCCTTAATATTCAAGGCATATCAATCACCAAAGAGTATGGTATATTATTAATAGTTTGAGAACACTGCTAGAAAGACTTCTAAAAGAAGTAGGTATAATTTCCTTTCAAAAAGCAATACTCTGACTTTTTTTAAAAAGCAATTTGCTGACTATAAGGGGTATTACTAGAGGTCACCATGTTGCATACAATATTTCAAAGGGATGCCCATTCACCCATTGCATGAACAGAAAGCTTATTGAATGTTTTGCTTCAGTGGGTGTAGACTAAAAATGTATGATAACATTTGCTGGAAAACACAAACAAGTGCTTTACTGAGGTTTTTCAGAATTTGGAAATTCATTAAGTTTATGCAAGGCTAGTGCCAAATTTAATTATGAAATGTTCTTGGTCCATCTTAATTTTCCTCGTTCAAATTCTGAAAATTGCCACTTCTTCCTGAAAAATTAGAAACTTCAAATATGGTGGTTATTCTCTTTCTTATGGGATAGAAAGCATTCCTTAATTAGTTCTCTTGACACATGTTATCTTTATCAGGGCCATAAAGGAGCTATAGGCTTTATTGCTTCTGTCCACCCTCGCCAAGGAGCTCCCCACACCCTACCCATGGACCCAGGAGCCCCACTTCCACTTAGCTCAAGGCCATCAGCCCCAGCATCAGCAATGCCACAGGAATGTTGGTCTCCAGGTCTGCCACAGCCTTGTACTGCTTCATCATGGAAGCCCTTGATCTGAACTCCAACCCTTGGGCTGAGTTCCTGGTCTGATCTCAGTCACCACTGTCCCTATAGGCCTGCATGGTCACCATAAGACCCAATCCTAGCTCTGACCTACGGATTGGCTTTCCAGCTTGACCTCAGACCTGCCTCTTCACTGTGATATATCCTTATAATCCAGACTTGTTTGACCATCTTCTCTGAGTGTACCCTGCCCACCTCACTAGGTCCTGTGGAACAGGGTCTGCTGGCCCTGGGATTTCCCCCTGGATGCCTGGCTTATCTTCCCTGACTTATGTTCAGTGCCGATCATATTAGGATGAAGAAATTTTATGTTGGCTTTCAAGATATATTAAGAAAAAAAGGACTGCCTTACACCCTTGCAGGGACACCACCAGGAAATTAAAAATAACACATTCCCAAGAGTCTCAGGGGAGCGTTCAACAGAAAGCACAGAAATTAAATTAAGTCAAATGCCTTAGGTATTCCTGTTATACTTTCTTTATTGAAAAATGGACAATGACAATTTCCAGACAGTCAAATCCTCTTTGGAAATGTTCTTGCCACAGTGACACAGAATAACACATCAATAACAGTTGTTTATACTCTAGAGGGAAATCCATAAGCATCACTAACCAAATATAAGATGCAAACAAAAAAAGCTAAAAAGGACTTATTGACTTTATTCAAAATTCGGAGAAATATTGGACTGGAAATATGACCTTGTATTCTTCTAAATTTTTTCTATATTACTATGTGGGTAATACATGATATGAAAATTTTCACCAACTGGGTTCCCAGAAAGCCACAGAGCAAAGCAACAAATTTTAAATTCTACAATTGGATTAGCATATACTTTGCATCAGATCTACTATGTGCATCCTGTTTATGACTTAACAGATCTTAAAGCTGATTTCTACCCCTGGCAAAAGTACATCTGTTTCTACAATCCAACCATTAGGTAGTCATAGTATATAATAATTAATTTCCACCCACCAGGAATAAAATATTAATTTAAGATTGTGGCACAATACTACGTGCTAGACATGTAAATTTCTTGGCTTTGTGTTATATTTCATCTACTCTGACAATCTCCTCTAAGGAAATATAAGAACTTCCTGCACTTTCTACTTTTAAAAAATACAGAGATAATTGATTTAGGTCATAAAAGTCAGCGAATTAAGAACATTAACCAAGAAAACAACTCTTAGAGATTTATAAATTAATGTGTGCCCTGCTGACCATTAAAAACTAGGAACCTTGCTTTTATCCTGTTTATAAGGTTGCTGTGAGGTCGAACACAACAAAGCTGATGTGTCTGTAATCTACAGTGGGTCTACTAATCCCTCACCCTACTTCTGTCTAGGCATTAACCTGTGACATGACTTGAGATGCCACCTTCATCAATGCCAACTCTCTGGCAGATACACTACATCTATTCTTTACAGATGAATAGAGATTTAAAATGTTTAATACAAATCCTGGAACTTTTGTATTTATATTCCTTATGTTAATGTGGGCAATCTTTTGACTCATAATGTTGAGCTCAAATATATTTTCTTTTGAGCTCCTAAATTCCCAAAAGATTAAACCAAAGGGGATTTGTCCATCACAGCAAATTACATATTTAATATGATAGACAAAGGGAATTTACTAGGATATACTGATTTTTAAAAGCTTTTGGCTCCGTAAATCAGGTTTTCTGGTTTTGAGACTAATGTAAGGCGGGATAACTGATAAAATATTGCCATGTCTTTGTTCCTGTTAGTATATGAAAGCAAAATGTAATTGCCAAGAACCATGGAATACAATCGCAATTTAAACCTCTAGTGATTTCTTTTCTTTCACCATTTCCTTGATTTTATTGCTTTTATCATTCAATAAAGTTTGGAGTGGAACTGTAGTTCTGTTTGAAATGCAGTAAACCAGTGTCCTTCAAATCTCAGAGAGGGTAGGGATGAAAATGAGGGGTTGAGGGAGACAGGGGTGGGGCACATGGGGCAACACAGCTTGTGCCTCCCAGACTCCTGTTCAACTATTAAATACCTGCACTCAAAGTGAGGAAAAATCCTCTCCAGATCATGACCCTCATTAGTAGGTGCAGCGAACCAACTACAGAAAAGGAGTTTCTATGTAAACTGATGCAGTATATAATACTCAGGAGAGGAATATTGAAGGTAATGAAGGAATAATGTTGGTGAGCTGTAAATGAAGATGTAGAATAGAATTGCATAGGAAAGTGTGTGATCTCTCACCTTCATGACTTGTGTTAGGAAGCAAGCCTGAAAGATGCCAGCAACTGTATCTTTGTGTATGGAGTATGACTTGTTTTATTATCAGAGAGTGAAATTAATCAGGAAGGAGAAAAAATGTGAGTCCAGAGCAATGACAGAAAAACTGAATGTTACTCTTCTCCCTGCCAATTTTATTACTGAATTTGTAATTAAATCTTGAAGAGTTTCCCCCTTTATTTCTCTAGGTTTCTTGAGAACAGGGTAAAAAAATAGGTGGACTTAAAATACAAAGTTCATTGTCTCCTGCTACTTGCACTAGGACTGTTCATTCAGGCCAAAATACTTTGAATCATCTCAGTCTTCACCAACTTTCAGTAAATCTAAGGCCCAGCACAGAAACAATCTGCACGTGGACCTTCAAATCTGAACCTGTGACTTTTGTGTAGCAACTCCCCTCGTCGCAGTGAGGAAGGTTATATTAGAAATAATGCAGCCTGCACTTTCTTGGGGTCTATCTCAGCTTGGAACATTGTTAGCAGCTGGAAAAGGGAGCACTCTGTTGATCGTGTTCGTCTGGAACACAGCAGCAGAAGGAAACAAATTCTAAAGATGGATTGTAGCATAACTCCCTACATGAACTTTTTTTTTTTCATCTCATGCATCTTGTCTGCTTAACCTGTTTGTTGTAGTACTCGGTCAGGTATTGAACACGTATCTGAGAGAGTTCATCCAAGGTTTCTGGATGCAGACACTCCAGGCTGTAACTTCTTCATAATTGTGAAAGCTCCACTGCCTTTTCCTAACACTCCTGATCCTATCTTTTTCTAGAGCTCCTAATTCTCCTGTAATACAAATTTGCAGATTGTGCCAAATAAATTCTAGACTTATGCATCCTTTTGGGGAATGTAACATAAATAAAGGAATGCAGGGACTTTGAAAGGCTGTCTTAAAAATTTTACATCCCATTTTTTACAGGAAAAAAATAAGATTATGTGTAACAAATATGCAACACCTATTCACATCACAACACTTAAATTATTTTCTGTCTTCTATTGAACCCCTCTTTTGGATAATAGCAAGTTATCTAGGTATTTTTTTTTCTGGTTTCTTTATATTTCCTTCTTTTTCTTTGACTTGTATCACAGAATACAATTTTTCTGCCCACTCACTATCCTCCCTACCGTCTGTAGAAACATTTCTTCCGTTCTGTTTCTCTAAATGCAACTTGTAAGTGATGTCTTTTAGAGTTTTCAAGACTCTTAACAAAGAAAGTCCTTGGTGGTTCATCCTCCCTATGTGAACTTACTGGTTCATGTCATTTGGTCTCTTTCTTTTTCCTTGACAGAGCTATTAATATATGTATGTCCACATGAAAGACTTGTGGAGGCCACAGGTACTTGAGCTGCATAGTTGTCCATTAGATATGTATTTCTTGCATACAGTTAATATCTCCAGGCAGAAAAAACCACTAAAATAAATAATTAAACTAAGAAAATTTGTATTTAATAATGTTCAATTTTTTTAAGAACTCAGATTTATAAAGTTTAGATTTAATTTTAATTCTAGAGGATGGACTGTTTGACAAAGTTAAATATAATCCACTATTTCTTACTTGGTACTGCTTCCAGAGTTGGATTACTCATAACTTGAGTTTTCTTTCATCCTTAACTTGGAGGTTTTCATAGTTGGCATTAAAGTTTGAACATTCCTATACAACAAAACAAAGAAATCCTTTAGAGAGTAGCAATAAGACCACAACAGAATACTGATGATGATTACTATAAATCAGTTATGTGAGCCAGGAAACAAAGAATTGAGGAAGAAAAACTCCTATAGACAAACCCAGAAACAACATCATATTTTCTGGATTCACTTTCAATAGGTTATATTTTCAATCTGGATGCAAGATTTCCTGTCATGTTGTAAAACATAAGTGGTTCTACCCCCCCAAAATAAATCAGTTCTTTAAAATTGAGATTCAGAATAATGGGAGAAGGTTGTGATGCTCAAAAAGCATTGGTTTTTTTGTAGTATATGTAGTAGTCAATGGTACTGTTCAGTCAACAGAATTCAGGGAAAAAAAACTCAACACTACCATTCTGTACATTAAGCATATTTGGCTTAGGTCAGTACCAGCTGTCCTTGGAGAAGATCCAGCATCTGTAGAAAGCGATGTTACAAGATGTAGTGCTGTTTCAAGGTCTTTGAAAAAAAAAACAAAGTGAAAACTAGTGCTCTTTCTTTCTCCTTTCCCTTTCAGAAAAAAACACCCTTCACCTTCATGTTTTAACATAAGAAAAACTATAATTTCCTTAATGATAGTACTACTTCCAAAGTCCGTTACTGATGATATAACAGGTAATCAGTCTACAGTACTGGGACTTTATTTCTAAAGATCTCCAGGTCAATTAGTCTCAGGACCATCATATTTTTGATGTCTCATATGACGGTACAGGGAAAACTTCATTTCCTCTCACAGATCTGATAACCATTTGTGGTGTTAATTCTGTCTCATAAACCCCACAGTTATTCAAATGTCACTGAGTGCATCATGAGTCTCAAAGGATGAGAAGGCAGAAATACATTGCTGTTCTTTGATTGTAAAGTACCTGAACTTCAGAGACATCCAGTCCCATCGTACTCAGCAAATCAGTTCAGATGCTCATGACTGAAATTGATAGCAAGTATATAATTCAAACTAGGTTTTCTTCTAGCTTGTAACTGTCTAATAAATTAAATCATATTATGCTGTGTCACGTTGATATAGTAGGTGCTGCTTAAGTCCAGGTGGACAGGAACCACAGTCCTTCCCTCATCCATTAAGTGAGTCACAGTGCAATAGAAAGATAAAGTTAGTCAGACAGAACCTGCCTGTCATAAACCCTTACTGGCTGGGCCAGATCCCCTGGTTGTTCTGCATATGCTGCATGAAGGCACTTAAGATGATCTGTTCCATGACCTTCCCTGGCACTGAGGTCAGGCTGAGAGACCTGTAGTTCCCTGGATCCTCCTGGTCTTTCTTGTAGGTGGGTTTACTAACTTCCAGTAAGTTGTGATCTGCCTGTTATCCAGGACTGCTGATAAATGATGAGGAGTGGCTTAGTGAGCTCTTCAGCCAGGTCCTTCAGTGCCCTTGGGTAGATGACATCCAGCCTCACAGACTAGTGTGTCCCAGTGCTATAGCAGATCACTGACCATTTACCCTTGGATTCATCTTTTTGCCTCTAATTTCCCATACTTGTTTGCCCTCAGCTCATGCTGGGCTTTCTCTTTCATTTGTCCAGTTTTATCCTGGTGAGATTCACTGTAACAACCATGGTCTAAGTTTTCTCCTTTGATAGCCATAGAAAACATTCCAATTGGAATATTGCAATATTCCTTTTGTTCCTCTACGCTTTGTTGTTCCTCTGATCCTCTCTTGCCTTTGTGTTTACTGTGATTAGCTATTTATCATATAAACTGATAGTATGTAAGGTATAGAATATTTTATGACTAACAGTATCATAGAATAATAGAGTGCCAGGTTGGAAGAGAAGCTCAAGGATTATCTTGGCATAAGCACAGCCTAAACAAGATGGCCCAGCACCCTGTCCAGCTGAATCCTAAAAGAGTCCGATGTTCAGGAATCCATCACTTCCCTGGGGAGATTGTTCCAATGGTTGATTGTTCTCATCAAGAAAAATTTTCCTGTTATGTCTAATCTGAATCTCCCGAGGAGTCACTTGTACCCATTATCCCTACTCTTTTCCATGTGACTCCTTGTGAAAAGGGAGTCTCCATCTTCTCTGTAGCCATCCCTTAAAATGACACATACTCTGTCAATGATATGACACTATGACATAACATGCTAGTAGTAGTGAGTCAAACGTCCAGGACCATTGCGTGGTGCAGAGCTCATCTGGTGCTGAATCTACATACCATCATATATTTTTGCTACCCAGAACACTGTGGTTGCATAAAAACAGTACATTGGAAAAATATCTTCTAGTTCTTCCTGGGGATTATGTGGGACTGTTCTGGCTGGCCTGTGTCAAAACTGTGCCAAAATACAATTCTAACAAATTCACAATATGGATCACCAGTTCTAGTTTCAGGAATAAATAAATTCAGGCGCTGTTCAATATCCCAATATAACTGCAACATGTATTTTGTGAGAAAACATTTGTCTATAAAACAAAGGGACAATTTAGGACTGCAAACGTTAATTATAGAAAACCATATTTTGTTATAAGATACAGACAAACAGAAGAACTGTGAGGATTAAATTGCATGTGCACAGACTTCACTACTTCCTGTGATACTAGGTGCATGCAACACTGGCTAGTCCTAACGGAGGTTTGCTCTCATATTCTTGGGTTGTTTGGGTAGGTCCACATTTTTGTGGATGCCTTGCTTTGGCACAAATCTAGCCATTAAGTGAGGAAAAAAAGATAGGTTTCTTTCACTAAGGTACTGAGGTTATTCCATTTAAATCAGAATTTTACTCTCAGTGTGTTTACTTTACACTCAGAGAAGAATTCCAAACTATGTGATTTAAGGCTTTTTCTGAAAGGCATGCCTCTCCCTCCTTATTGACAACAGAGACCTTTAAGTGAAGAGTTGATAACACCTTTTGCATAAATCAAGTATCTGCAACTGAGTTTAAAAAATCCTGTTCTTCACAAAGTTGTTTTGCATGAATATCATTAAAATCAAAATCCTGGAAGCAACTAAATGATGTTGAGAGATTCAAAAAATTTGGTTGGATACTGGGAAAAAAAACCGAAGGGGATTATTTGCGAATCTGCCAGTAGTTCCAGCACTGAACCATTGTAACTGTCATTAACTACTGGAATATCTGAATAGTAAATACTTGACTTTCAGTTAAACCTACATTCAATTGCATTTTCAAAAACTATTAGGAATTCAATTACAAAAGAAAAGTATAAGAAAATTTATTTCTTTAAAGATGCAAAAATGCATGACAATTGGATTGCCTGAAAGAAGAGGGAGCAGTATTTAGGAGAAAACATTCTCAAGCCCTGATTCTCAGAAAACCATATGTAACTTTCCATCCTATTTGAAAAATGAAGTTTAAATGCATAGATATTTTTATAAAATAAGTTGAGGCCAAAGCACAGTACCATGACTTGTGATATTATTCTACTAGTCTTGCTCTGCCACAGACTCATGCTGTAGTCTCTGAAAGATGTGATTTCCATTTATTTTAGTCTGTTACGGGGAATGTAGGACTAATGCGTTCTCTATGAAGAAAGAAGAAACTATCACAGTAACTGATTTTATTCTGTTGTGTAATAAAAACTGTAATTGTACTCTTAATCTGTCCCTCCTTAAGCAAAAATACATATTTTTAAAGAAGAGACATCTAATCTTACTTGATAAATTGCTACTGATATAAAATCCACTTTAGTCATAGCTCAGTAAAATTTCCATTGACATTTCATAAGTCACTAACTTGAATATTAAAAATCATGTATTGTTTTAGATGGAGTTACACTGTCATTTTATTTCTATTTTTATGTAAAACTATTGTCATGGAACCTAATGATGCCCTAAAGAATCATGGGAGCCAAAAAATAGACTCATCAGGTAGTTATTAGTAGAGATAAGAGAACAGGGTCTTTAATGAAGGCTTTCAACAATGGGGATTTCAGAGACGCGCACATTGTCTCCAGGGGTTCCACAATTTATGATATTGTCCATCCAATCCCAGATCTATCCACCCCCCAGATCCTTCCCAGTTCTGCCCCTGGCACGCCCCTCTGGAAATTGGGTCGTGGGTCTCTAAGACCTTTCCTTCCTCAGCTTCCTCTTTGTCACAATACGTGCAGTCTTTTGGAGCTCCTCCAAGGTTAAGGATTTGAAGGTTGCTTTGTCTATGGTGTATCTTGTTGTCCAAGTCAGGGTACAAATGTTCTTAAATGTTCTTAAACAGAATAAAGACCTACCTCGAAGGAAGTATAAACAAGCTAAAGGAATCAAAAAAATCCAGAGGCATCACTAATCAGAAAGGAAATTTCTGATTCTGAATGATTCTCTACACATCCTCCTAACTTTAAAAATTTTGTTGAAGCCTGCTGACTCAAGCTCTGAAAACAACTATATTTGAGTAACGTGGGCACTTCAGAGAAATTTTCTGAGTTATATAAGATTGAAGAAACAGATGGTTTATTACCTAACTTCTTTGACTTCAAGAAGAGTTGGGTATCTAGATCCTTGCCCACTTGCAACAAAATTCTGCTCTTCTGTGAGCAAACGATTAAGTTAAAGATACAGTAGGATTTAAAAAATATGTTAGCTCTGTAAAACTTATTATCAACAATCTAAAAGTAGAAGAAAGTATAAATCATTAAGAACCTAAGCCCACTATGAAATTTATACATAAATAGGACAATCCACACAAAATATATTAAGAACAGATGCAGGAATTTCCTGAACTAGAGTTGCATGTCTATAGGTACTAAAATTTCTTCCTATCAACTTTCAAATAAAATAAAAATCCCTTATCATACCCTTTGTGTGTTCCTCCATATATTTTGTTCATCTATTCAGCCTTCTTCCTGCTTCAGATATACATATACATACAAACCCAAAACTGTGTATGTCTTTACATAAGTATTTTCAACTACTGATTAGTCACTACCAAATTTGACAGGAAGAAAAATATCAGAAAAAAAATGCAGTAGGAATTTTTTAGTTGAGTAAGGAAGAAAAATTAGTGAATCTTATAAATCTACACTGAAAGAAACTAGCAGAGCTAAGCTATAATGTAATCCCTTTGACAGAGCCCAGTTAACCAGCAGGCATGCATGCTATTACAGACATGACACAAACATGCCATATTTTATTGTTGAAAGTGACATATATGATAGGAGTAGGAGAAAAGCTGAGAGATATTTACAGGAGAAGATGGAAGTGAAGGACATAGAGGTGTAGAAAACCAGGGTTCATTAATGCCACTGTGCATAGAGGTTCTTTGCAGAACAAACCCTGCCCTTAAACCACTTCCTTGAAATCGATAGTACTTATCACAAACAAACAAATCCCGCAAAAACAAAACAAACAAAACCCAAAACAAAACAAAACAAAACAAAACCAAAAAACCCTAACAACAAAAAAAAACAAACAAAAAACCACCAAAATTCTTTCCCACTGCTGAGTTTACCTATGACAAAAAATACAGGTGCGTGTTGAAGCACCAGAGACAAAAAGTCAAAGAGCATTGTGATAGCTGCATTCACTTGAAATACCATACTTATAGTAAGAGGAATTTTTCTCAGTATACAGACACCTCAAAAGGAAGAATATAATGAGGCATAAGTAGAAAAACATCAAACAATTGCATGAAGTAAGCTGGAGTTGCTTATTTGGTACTATTCCTCTGATCTGCAAATTCAGATGTTCTCATAACAAATATATAGGTAGAAATAACTATATTGTCTAATTTTTGCTGAAGAACATGAATGAACATATGGAATTTTTATCTGGTAATTGTGGAAGAATGATTGATTTATTTTCCAGTAGGGTATAAGATAAAGGAGGAATCTCTGATACAAAATCAGGACAGGTGATAACAACTAATTAAGTAATAAAATCTTCAATTATTATTATCTACATTACCACTAGTATCAGATTAAAAATATTGAATCATAATCATTTCTCATTCTCCCTTCTTTTAAATTAGAAATATCTTCTGTATTTGAGTGATTCTGCTGTTGATGATACAGATGAAATTTATTTTTTCTTAGTGCATAGAATTTAAAAGTGGCAAAGAGGATCAGAATTTGTCTGTCACTGAACATCACATCATCTGTTAGCCACATGTTGCCCAAGGAAATAGGCAAGCTGTTAGCCTGTTACTAATTTTAGTTTGTTTTTATTCAGCTTGGCTTGTTCAGTTGGGTCACTAATTAATGTGCTATGATTCAAAATTAAAAGTTCTTCTTTTGTCCTGAAAATACTTGTTATAATGAATAGCTAACTCAATTTCTTATAAAAGTATTTATCACAGATTGCCAGGTGGTTCATTTTTGCCTTTACGGAAACAGAGAAGAGCACGATATTTTGTAATTTTGATTGATCTAACAGTTCCCATCAAAATTACTGCTGTAAAAAAGTGATTCCCAATGAGCTGGTTCCCAAAAACATGAGTAAAATAATCAACTGTGGGTGTAAATTTTTCTTTAAGAGTAAATTTGAGAAAAAAACAGTGTTGAATTCTGTGAAAAATAAATTACAGCTTCACACTGTTTACAAACTATTAAAAAAGCCATTCTGAGACACAGTGGCAAATTGATCAACATACAGTTGAAGGTAGACTTGACTTTGAATGCAAGCAGCATAAAAAATATATTCAACTTTTTCTTAATTGTACTATTTTTTGTTCTAGTAACCAACAGAATGATTTGAAAAGTTTATGTGAATTTTAAAGAAAAGCTATTGATACTTTTTTTTCTCCTTCTTTTAGCACTGATTACAAATCATAGGATAATTTAAGTCTGAAGGAAACTCAGGAGCTCATATGATCCAACCTCAAAAAGGTTTGTCACCTTAAAGTCTTCAAATAGAATGGAGGATCAGATCGAGTATTCTATACAGAATGTCATGTAATAAGATTATAACCATAAACCCTACACTTCTTAACATAATAAAAACAGCAATGCATAATGATCAAAATCCAAACATTCTCAATCAGAAACATGGTGATACATATTTGTTGACAACTGCCATTTGTGTGACTCTTTTCCAGAATACAGATTTGCAGACTTTTTCACATGAAGCTAAAACATATTTTAAGTTTTCTATCTATGGAGTGAAAGACTGAAAGTAAGCAGTTACCATGACGTTTATTAATCTGACCTCTCTACTTCATATTGTAATTCTTCCCCATCATCTCATGCATGGTAACTGGAGAAGGAGAAGAAATTAGTATTATTACTGCTGTACTAATCTGCAGAACCATTAAGAGACAGGAGTCATTCACTGGATGGGAAAGTCAACAACTTCCTCTGACACAACTTCAGGCCATTCTCTTGGATCCTGTCACTGGTCAGCACAGAGAAGAGATCAGTGTCTGACCCTTCTCTTCCCCTCATGAGGAAGTTGTGACTGCAACGAGGTCTCCCCTTGGTCTCCTCTTCTCCAGGCTGAACAGACCAAGTGATCTCAGCTGCTCCTCATACGGCTTCCCCTCAAGGCCCTTCACCATCCTGACCAATATAATCACTAATAAAATTGCTCTATTTTACACTCAAAGAGCATTTTATCTTCACAAAGTATTTTTTTAAATACTGTGGAATTAAAATATGATATATAAGTGGCCAAGACTGCTTTAGAGTTTAAATAGTAAGAAAATTACTATATGGGACACATTCATCAAACAATATAAATTTCAGGCGAACCACATAACTAAATACTATGAAGGCATTTAGTCCAACAGGTTAATACAAGAGGTGTTGTCGTGGTTTGGATTTTGTTTTCCCTCAGAGGCTAGAAAAGTGGTAGACCCCAAGGGGTGGAAACCCCTGGAAGTTTTGAAGTTCTGCCCAATGGGTGCTCCTGCAAAAATGTAAACATCCCACAAGCTCACCGGAAGAGAGGAGTTGTAGTCTGGTTGTTGAGGAGAGGTGGCCATGTTGTAGAGCCACGAGGAAGGGGCTCTGAGCCCCTTGGGCCCTCTGGGGCCTCCCAGCCCCTGGCTGGGGGGGGCTGCGGGGACCTGGAACAGCATAAAGCTGGGTTAGGTGCCTGTAGTTATGCCGGGAGATGTTTTCTCCATGGGCGCAGAGCAGCAGCCAACTCTGACCAGAGGAACGGTGGCAGAGAGCCAGAGATAAGACCTGAACCGGGGGAGCAGCAGAAACAACATGCAGCACCAGAGAAAGGACTCCTGGAAAGAGAGCCGAGGAGAAAGAGAGCCAGCAGCCTGAGAGACAGAGTTCTAGGGGTAAGACTGTACCAGATCCCCTAAAACTCCCTTGAGACCCCTCTTGGAGAAGAGGGACATGGACTCCTATTTTAGAGGAGCCTTGGAGTATGCAGCACCGGAGAGAGAGAGGAGCTGAGAAACTCAAAAGACGTCCCGGAGCTGGACCGGGACGGCCAGATGGAATGCGGGGGGAGTTGACCTTGGCTTCCCCCCCCCTTGCACTGCTGCCACGGTGGCAGCCTGAGAGACAGGGCACAGAGGCCCTGCAAGGAGCTGAGTCTCCTGGAGATACCAGACCGTCACAAAGACCCCCTTGTGTCTTCGTGATATGACGTGGTGATACGACCTTGTCTGGGGTTACGAAGCCCACGGAAGACCCCTCGGTTGGAGGCGATGGGGCCGAGAGAGGCTTGGATACCTCCCTCGTGAGTGCTGGCAGAAATCTAGCTATCAGCTGCTGCATGTGGAGAAGACAGACAGACTGCTGCCTCAGAAGATGCTGCTGCTTAAGGACTGGAAGGGATCTGTCCTTCTTTCCCTCCTGGACTTTTATTTGGAGGGGAGAAGAGATCTGATCATTGTAAATACATATGTCATGGTAGAGATAGTTTGTGATCGCGTGTATAATGTGATATGGTATTTATTTGTACAGTCATTGTAATATATTCCCTTTCCCCCACTTTGAGTCTGGTGTGTTTTGTCTGGAAAAACCCATCTCACATTAGGTTGAGATGTGGGAGGGGGAATGGAGCTAGGGAATTGGATTTTGGGGCTATCTCAAACCATGACAGGGATGTATTTAGCTAATTTTTTTTCCAAAGTTTTTTATCAGACTTGTTCACTTTTGCATACTCTGCTTCAATCCATGATTCAGGAAAACATTTTATTCACACTGCCCTGTATGATATGTTTGAGTATCAATTTAAACAGGGGTTAACTTATGCATATTCCTTCGTGGTTTCTTAAGTCTTGTATTAGATTTGTTAACATCATATCCTAAATTAATACTATTCTATGAGGAGTTTTTCTAACAGAGATTTTTTATGTAACTGACCAAATGTGCAGATAATATTTGAATCAAATATATTGGATTTCAACAAAATATCTTGCATTCTTTTGTTAGAGATATGTGACTTGAATTTCCTCAAAAACTTACATGAAATTTGAAATCGTGGAACCACTGGAAACTAACACATCTTTTGGCAGAAGTAGCACTTTTATTAGGTCACTAGGAAACAGAAGGAATAAAATTGTGTGGATAAATGACAAAACATGAACACTGATTAATACTGTATTCTGTTGAATATGAAAAAATAAATTATATAGAAATTTGTTTTGCTGTTTCAGTGGATTGGGGAATAAGGAAAATATATAGTATGATTAAGAAAAATCCAACAGTTTGCACTCCCTCAATACCTAAAAGATATTCCAAGAACTAAAAGAAAAAACAAAAGACCCACCCAGTATTCTCTCTGGGATCTTCAGTCCTCTTTCTTTGTTTTCTATCTTACCAATTCCAACCACATCCACCTGGAAACTGATTCCTCCAGTTACGTAAAATGAACATTACAGAGATCTAGCAAAAAGCTTAGAATTCTCTTCTATGGAAACTTATTTCCAGACAGTGAATGGTTCTCACATTTCTGTGTCCTCTCTTTTTGCCAAAATCTTCTTTGGACAATGCTAGAGAAAAAAGTACAAGCTTTACTCTATAGGATCATATTTTAAAGACTCAGAAGTGATGTGCATGTTTGATTTGTTTAGCTTTTTTTCCCTCCTTCTCCAGTCATATAAAATCACAAAGAATAAAGGAATCTGAAGCTAATGATTTTCAATCAGTTCTAGAGGGAAGGGTGGCATGCATGCAGGAAGGGAGCTCAACTCAAAAAATACCTTTACAAAGGTTTGTCTTCTTTAAGTTTTTATCCAGTAAAATGAAACATTTTATTAATTCTCTCATAAGTATGTATCTTGCTTTTGCTAGGAAGAGTACTGCAACTCAATTTACAAAGCTATAAACTAGTGATTATAAAGATCTCAAAACTGGTGTTTTGAGTAACTTACTATTTTAAATTTTACTAGGCCAAAGAATCCCTTGCAGTTAAAAAATCTCTTTCATTTTTACAAACATGTTTTCTCTACGCATTGCTGTGAAAAAAAAAGGAAAAGAGAGCAACTTAACATTTTTTCTAATTATAGTTAGGTTCATGCAGAGTTGTCCCCAAGAGACTCAGCTGAATGAAATGCCAAGAAATTGGAAGAGTCTTAGAACACACATAAACATGCACAAATCTTTGCTATGTCTTCTTGAGTTGATGTACTTGAATTCTGAGCAAAGTTGATGATTAACTGTTTCTGATTCATGATTACAGCCAGAACCTGTAGATTAAAACATGAATGGAGCACACCCCTAAGGTAGAAAGAACTAATTGTGAGAATAAAATGGCCCAGATTAGATTTCACATAACTTAAGTACTAATTGGAAACAAATAAGTTAGGAGATTAATTGAACTTCATAATTCAGGCAGAGATCTTCCAGAAGCCAAAAATTCATTAGCTTTTCTTCTTAAACATGCAGAAGATCCTTGATACTGCTATATAAATGTATATAGTCATGTCAGGTATTACTGAAGTACCCTGAAAGACAACAAAAAGCTTTAAGCCCAAAGTCAATGATTGCACCTCTGAGACATTGGACATGTACACAAATAAGGAGAAGACTGGTTTTGCTAGAGAATTTTTTTTTTGGTAATTGGAAATCAAGGAGGAAAAGAAATGTCTGTTATCAGCCTCTCTACTCGTGTTTTTATGGCATAGTGTCTCTTCACCTTTGCTTTGACAATCATCAGACACTTTTAACTGAGTGAAAAAACCCCAAGAATACAAGTAAAATGTTTCTACCCAGATACCCTCTGAATATTGAAAAGTTATTAAATAAGATGTGAAACTCACAAATTCTACTGCTTTATAAATTAATGGAAATTTTTTAATGAACTGCAAACACAGTTCACAAATTAGAGGTAAAGTAACATACAAAAAGAAATTAAATGCTGCTAATAGATGGAAGAATATGGTTGTTCAAGATAAGTCAAAGTTAAAAAGTAAATTATGTAAGTTATTTACTACAAGACTCACTTGTAAAAATTAGTAGATTTGAAAACAGTCTAGGTAATGGTGTCCATTTTCAGTACATGATCATCCCAAAAGATTTTATTTCAGCTCTTCTTTGCATGTGTCACTCCTTGAAGTTGCACTACCACATTGTCCATTATAAGAGCTGTGAAATTTATCTAATATATTTACTGCTCTGAAAAATCGTTGTCTCTTTCCAGTCAGTGTTTTGTATTAATCATTTTCTCTCAAAAGGAATACTGTTTTTTTGGTTTGCATCCAGACTTCTACACACTACTACTTCAAACAGAATAACAAGCAAAAGAGACATCTAGGATCAAATTTAATAGTATAAATCAAAGGAGAGAAAAAACTGGAAGAAGTGCTCAAGATTGTCCCAAAGAGTTCTTTAGAACTGCTGCCAAGGCAACTCCAGGAAAAAAAAAATTCATAATGCAAAGTCCAAAGAAGTTACTTATGATTACAGAAAAAAAAAAAAAAAGTGATGTAGTCAGTGGGCAAAAATAAAATGTAAACTACATCTAGCCAAAATGAGTTTGGTTTTTTCTTAGTTTATGATTTTTTTTCACAGAACCAAGCTTCTCAATAACTTAATTTTCTACATGTTTAAGCAATAAAGAAGCCTAGGATAAATGATGCAATTTAGCTGGGCATTGCTTCTTGAAAAAAAGACGTCTGCACATAATGTGCAATCTTGATGCAGTATAAGCAGCAGTGTAATTGAGTTTTGTTTATCCAATATGTATGCCAATATGTGGACAGCACAACAGTCTATTGTGTTTGCTGGCAGGTAAATTTCTCATTTAGTGAGAAGATAGCTCTTCTAAAAAATCAAACACAGAACTTAATTGATAGTGAATGTTTAATTCATTTTCATAAAAATCAATAGTGTTTCTCAAGGGGATAAAGGTGAATTAATTCATTTATATAGATCTTTAAAGCTGGTGCATAGTAAACATGAGACGTTTAACAAAGGTTAAAGAGTGCTTGTTGATAGGCCTTCAACATAGCAACACTTTTGATTTGTTTGAGTTCTTAACACTGGGAGGATTATTTATATTAAATTATCACGGTATCATTCCACAGTAGAACAGGTGCTTCCTCATGTCATGGTCCTACTGCTAGTAAATTCATAACACGTGCAACAAATCAAAACAGGAAAAAAAGCATATTTTTAATGAATATAAGTGAATTAAATTCTTTTGATGTGAAAAGCATTTTAATATATATAGATATATACTGGATACCAAATGCCAGTAATAGTCTGAGTGACGTAAACATACAAACCCACTTTTACATGCTGGTTTGACTTCTTATGCCCTGAAATTGTTAGAGTCTCAGTAATAATAAAAAGAATGAAGGATAGGAAAAAGGGTAGATGTGAAAACTGCAGGGCTTTCATACAAGTCTATTACTATTAGTTTGATTTGCTATTCCCTCCTTTCATAATTCTATCACATGTTTTTGGGGGAGGTTGTTTTGGTTTGGCTTTTTCTACAGTCTTTACTGTCTGCTACAAATCACAAAATTAAAAGACTCCAAAATCAACAAAGCAAGTAAAGAAACAAAGATTACAAAGAAATATGCCTCTTTTTGTGAATTCAAATGGCATTCAAAAACATGTAGTAAACTTAAATATATTAAGACCTGTATTTTACAAATTTCTTTGCACAAGCATTAGTCCTCCTTTCAGAACATGCCTGGAGTTTTCTGTTGATAAATAGAAAACTGTTGATACTAAAGAATTGTAAAATTATCACCAAGAGAGGAGAAAACCTTGTTGAGAGTGAACAGTTGAAGATACAATAATGAAGGCAGAACTTCTCTTCATATTCAGAATAAAATAAAGTGAACAACTTAGTCACTGGAATTTCTTTAATTATAAAAACTTTTTTGATCTGCCTCCCTTTGAGATAAGAATTTAACAAATTATTAACAGTGGTCATGCAGGTCCTAGTTGTTAACAGCACTAAGTGCACATTACATTCTAAATTCAGTCTGCTTCCTCCAAAACCAGCAAACGATAAGCAGAACTATTGTTTCAGATATGTTTGGTTGTCCATGTAAAAGACACACTTCCAAATTCTGCCTCAAATACAATGACTAAGTCACTCAGTTACATTGGTATTTATTTGTTGATGAACATTTGCAACTACAAAGGAGTTGCTTTAGAGGCTATTGATTATAGCAAGGCTTGTGTCTCACTTTTATCAAGAATTGCCAGAAATTTAAGAGTATTAGAAGACTTCATTTCATAAGCTGCAAATCCTCTGAGAAGTGGTGTAACTACTAGACCTTAATGGAACTCAGTAATTGAGAACAGGGGTGAATACCTCAGTTTTGTTCTCCTGTCCAACATTGAGAGCTAGGACAAGTTTGGAATGCTTTACATTCAGCTTTGTAAATTGGGTATGATGCCATTTAGTCAGGTTTATGATGATTGATCCAAACATAATGACCAGCCAATAAGATAACCAGGAATGAATTGCAAGTTGTAGATGAAGGTCTAGTCAAGGTCTGACTTTTAGCATGCAGCTACTATAATAACATGAAGGTAGCAGAAGTCTGAATCAATAGCATATTAACTACATCCTATATCTAATTACAAATATAGGAAACTGTAGGCAAACCCAACCATATAGTAAATGGGATATAGTTTCTCCATCTATGCTCACTGTCCTGGTTACAAAGAAAGGGGGTAGAGTTTTAGCACAGTATGGGTGTGACCAATGTGTTCAGACCAATTTGTTCATTCCATATCACTCATGTCATCACTGGGACTGTGGTTTTGACAGGCAAAGCTGGGGTCTGGAATGGTAAGTGTACCATGTTGTTTGGCTCCCTCCAGCAGGAAAGTGTTGGGATCAGCTGCCACGGTCCAGGTGTCAAGGAATGGGGCAGCGACACTGCACAAAGTGTTCAACTCAAGGTAGAAGGTCGGGTGCAATGGCTCTTTATTGAGGGAGTCTCAGGGTTTATATAGAATTCGGTATGCAAAGGGCTAGAAAACTGGGTGGAGCATGGGACAGACAACCAGGGAAACAAATGAGGGTAAGAACTTGGGAGAAGAGGGAGGAACTGGGGAGGAGTTGGGAAAGTAAAAAGCCAATGGGAGCTCTTTCCACACTGCAGCATTTTTCAGCCAATCGGAGAGAGGAGCAGGGAGAACATGGGACAAACAACTCAGGGCAAGCCTGGACATACCCCAGGCAATACAAGTCAATGGGGATAATACAACCATATGGGGATAATACAACCATATGGGGATAATACAAAAACAATGTTCAAACTGTCAAGTCCATAAGATAAGAGTCCCCTTATGTGCCGTAAATTTCTCTCCAGGTTTTAAAATGTTCCCAGTCAGTCTCTTGCTCCTCCACAATCAACCCCTGCAGACCCAGCTTCTCTACCAGCCTCTCTGCTCTGCCACCACTGACTCCCTATCTGTTCCTTCAAGTTGCAACTCCAAGACATGGTGCTGAAGGATAGCAGCAAGGAGCCCGAGATACCACTCTGAGAAAAGTGGTGACAAGCCTGAGCCCATTGGGGTGCACTGAGAAAAATGGCCGTGGTGCATCTGAGCTCAGAAGGGTGTGCGCCTCTGGCACTGGCAGAGTGGAAGCAGCTGCAGAAGGAACAGAGAAATGTGGATTGGGAGCAGTAACAGGGAACAAAATGGCAGTGGACTGAGGCGCAAGGAGCCAAGCTGAGCCAAATACTGCCAACACAGCCAAGCACAGCAGGATGGAAAAGTGGGCAGTATGATGCAGACAATCTAGCTTTTTGGGCTTTATCTGTCATTGCTTTCCATTGTATCAGGATCGGGGATGAGAAATGTTAGCCATAGGAGCTCCCCCTGCTGTATTGCCTTTTTTTCCCTAAACCACGTGGTCCAGGGCGCTGGAATGGTCACCATATTGCCTTTATTTTTTGTTCCTGGTGGTGAATACCCTTTTGTGGGTAAAATCCCTTCTTTTTATATATCTTTCTTATTAATACTGCTGTTGTCATTGTGTGTGTCTCATTCCATTGTTTTATGCCTTTAGTAAATTGTATTTCAATGCATAATCTCTCCTTTATTGTCCCTGCAGTACTTGAAGGGGCAGAGGTAAAGGAGTGGTTTATTTGGAGTTTAGGCCCCTAATGGTGTTAAAACCAGCACACTTGTGTGTCAGCTACATTAAAGAGGATAAAAAAAAATGTATCTGGATGTTGTTATAGAGTAGTTAGTTATCTGATGTTGTCTTTTGCTATTGACTTTGCAGACAGCTTTAAAACATCTTTTTTATATGCCTATATTTTTATTCACAATATATATCCTTGGCTGGTGTATTCTTTATCACTACAGTAAAATTGTCTGCGTGTGGTTTTACTTAGGTTTGGTTTTGGTTTTGGTTTTGGTTTTTTTTTTTTTTTTTCCCTAAGGAATGCTATTATTCCAGCTGTTCTGGGGGAAAAAAAAGTGTTGAAAACCCTTAATTAACTTCCACTCCAAATAATAAGCAAAAGAGCATGTCATAGTTAACAGGTACAGCCACAGATTACGTAAAATACTATTCTCTTGGTTTAATATTTAAATAAATGTGAAATCAACTCATCTTCATTTAAGCTACTCCTAGAAAAATACATGTTGTTTCATTCTACTGAATCTTTTGGATGAGGTTGATGTTTAGGTGAAACACCCTTTCTCAAAGGTTTCTGCTGGAAGCTCATTACCACATACCACATAATAAATAACTTCAGTATGTATAAATAAACATGTTGTAATCAGGTGTAGCATAATAGCAAAACTGTTACTGTGGGTTCATAACCCATACAGATCTATGCTGCATCACTCAGTCCCAGACAGAGACATTAAAGCTATCCCTGCACAAGCTGGGTCTGGAACTAGAAGCAGTACTGTTGTGCCAACATTGTGCTGTGCCAGAGCCAAATAATCCTATTAAGAGGATGCTCTGATGCCAAGACCCAAGTGTGTTATCTGATACTGCATAGTTCTTTATATACATACTAAGTTGTTTGGACATTCATCACATAGTACTGCATTGTATGGTGTAGGAATACATAAATGTCCTTATTTACTGTGCAAAACACAATGGACCCTGATATGCAGGATTTGGTGTTTATTCCCCTACTGTTATAAAAACTCATTATGCAAAAACTCATTATATGTCATCAAGACTTCACAGTGTCTAGGGTTAAAATTCTTGCAGCTCCACTTCAATGAAAGGTTGGTACTATTCCAGGTTAGAGGGGTTGGGGTTTTTTGCACTTCAAAAGGTGCATGTAAACATATCAGGAAAAAGCCAGACTATCTAACCCTGGTACTTCTGGCCGTCTACTCATGACAATATAGATGTCAAAGTGAGTGCACTATGAAATACTGGATAAGTATTCAGAGGATAATGTCTGATGCATTATAGCCTTAAGGTGCAGAAGTTACACTTGTTCAAGGAAATTAAGAAGGTAAGGCAGTTATTCTTGTATACTGCTATTAGTGTCTAAGCTGACTGCTTTCAAGAGACCTCGTATTTGACTACACAAGCTGCAGTTGCACATTTAAACAGCAACGTGCTTGTACAGAGTCAGTGATTTTATGTGCATACCTTAATCATAAAATTAGCCCTGTTCTTGTTAATAAGGAAACATTTGTTTCTCTACACCAGAGAACAAAACAAAACAAACAAAAAAAATCATTTAATGGAGATCTTGCCTGCTCGGAATATATCTACTTTGAATGTTCCCTTTTCCATTGTATCTTGATTCTGTGTGTTGTTGATCCTTCAAGCTGTTAAACTCTGACTGCATAATTGTTGTCTCTCTATATGTCAGTACATATACTGCAAGTACATTTTAAATAAATCATGTAAGAAAGCAAGTACCATTAAGATAAAATATTGTAAAATACAATCTAGCATATGCATACCTCAGGGTTGAAGTTGGCCCCTTTCTTGCTAATATTGAAAATTCATCAGAAACTTCTATGTTTAATGAAAGGAAATAAGTTATAGTATGGGGTTTTTTTTCACTTTGGACTTCATCCATATCCTAAAAAAAGTACAGTTCCATACCTGTACCCTTGTAGCAGTAATTATGATATGTGACGTTAGTTAAAAGAAACTAAGGCACTAACAAGGTATGTGCTATCTGAGTGTCAAAAAGGATCCAGACCTTGGATCTACAGCTTTGTTTCATACTTTTCCAACTATATCTTTATGGTCTGGTATATCTATAGGATCAATAACCAAATTTTGCTCAATTGTAGAGACTGACTAAATACCATTACTTGTTCAGATTTCAATAGGATAGAAAATCTTTATGTATTCACCAAGTTTTAAGACCCTGGGCTTGAATATCTTGTTAAGCAATTTTGCCTACATGCAGCACAAAATATATGATCTCTTTTTACAGTAATAAGAATGGTGATCTTTCAAATTAGGTCAGTTACAAAGATTAATACAAAAAATCACCTTAAAATGTGCCATGTCTTTAAATTCTCGTTGAAGTAAGAAAATGTTTAGATTAAAAATGTTGGTGAAACATATTTGTTGTAAGGTTTTGTTTGTTTTCTGACTATCATTTCTTTTCTTCTCTCAGAAAAGTAATAGGAAAAATAGATTTCACTGCACTTTAGTCTTTTCTTAGTAAAATATTTCTTCTTGTTGGACTTTTACTTCATTCCTGTGATTTCTCTGAGGTAAGGTAATACAGAAGCTGGTACTTTACCTAATATGGTTAATTTAAGAGAAAATATTATTTTTCCACATCTAGTAGTGTAAGGAATGCTTCGACTAGGGAACCAAAAAATAAGTGTGGAAAACTTTTTTCTGCAATGACCCTTCATTTTCAAGTCTCTTGTGCTATCTCAGTTTGCTTCCCTGTGGTTTTATAATCAATATTGGTCTTGGAGCTTTGTAGAAACCCATGTTGACAACTCTGCAATAATTGCTTTTTCTTTTTAATTTCCTTGAATACCTGGAACCGTAACATTTTCGAACCTTATGTGAGGAATCCCATCACAACCAGCAGATCTTCAAGCCATGTTGACATCCCTGGAGAAGTACCTTAGATCCTAATCCTAATTTCTCCAACTATTCAGTGATGTGGTAGCAATTACATAAGTCAGTGCCTACCTTGCATTGGTAGAGAAAATGTGACAGTCGATTGAAAAAGGAAATAAGCAATTTCAGTTATACATGAAAGCACATATAAATTAATATACTCCAGTAGAGAAATATATATCAAGTCATAACTTATTTGTTTGCAGCATATACCGTGTTCCTAAGCACATATCTTTCTGGGCTTATTTATCGTCAATAGCCACTCAGCAATCTGTGACAAGGGAAGGGTAGGTACTGCAGACTGCTTTGCTTCAAATATATGATTTTCTTGGTGATGGAGTGGACAGAGTGAGAATGGGTGGGGGGAAATGAGCGGGGTGGGGAATTTTAATTTTTAGTTAAAGTTTAAAAGGCAATAGTGTTCCTATTCCACAAGGATTATGGAGATGTGAACATTTAGGGTTCAAGAACCTTGAATATTATAAGTGATTAAAAGATATGGTAGTAGTTTTTCATTTCTGTATGTAAGCATTTCTTAATTCTAGAAGGTTGGGAGGGCATTGAATTTCATGATCCTTAGAGGTGCCTTCTGTTCCTAACTATTCTGCAATTCTGCAATTCCTTCTCATAGAAACATGCTGCTTTTGGGTCATGGTATTTCCCATAATCCTTGGTCTTGCTATCTCCCCTAATTCCACAGCGGAACCATCTGCAGAAACTGCTACTGGGTTAATTTGTGTATTATAAAGCCTTCTTTAGCTTCAGAGGGACTAGATATGACCCAGAGACAACATGAACATTAGACAGATTGTAAAACTTAATCCATGTAAACTGTGACATTTATGGTTGTGCTTAATGTATTTCATCAGGCAGAAACAGTAAACTCAACTCTATATCTCAGCATTTTTCAGTTTCCACAGATTCCGAAGTGAAACCTGCCACCAAATATTAAAAAAAAAAAAATCTTTCCTGCATATATAACAAATTACCCTTATCTGTAATGATCAAAGCTGGATACATGGCTTTCCTGCTGAAACTATTTATTCAATAAGATCCACAAAATCATAACCAAGGGCTCTCATTATTAAACTCTCTTCATTAAGCATTACATTTTATGGCCTAAAAATGTTTTCAGCTGAATTTGCATGAAACAACAACACATATGTGGCTAGTCAAGTTGATCTAGGTTGAAAAAAAAAACAACATATCAAAAGCCACAACATTCCCTACGGCTGATCAGCAAATAGTTATCCAAGGCCTGTATTCTGGAGGAAGGCATTCTTAGACGTAATTTAATATCATACTTCATTAAAGTTTAAAAAATTCCAAACTACATTGTTTTTAGCTTTCCATTTTTCTCTTAGCATGTATATACCTTGATTTTTCTGCCACTCCTTTTATTGTCTGCTGCCTTGCCAAATAATTTGTAGTTTTTTGGATTGTTCCTTCAGGTTCTGCCTTATTCTTTCCTCTGACCTTTTACTTCAGACTCTTCTCAACCTGTTTCTCAAATGGGTATCCTAACTAACTGTTCAGCCTTACAGTTCATGCTTTCTTCTCTCATCTGAGAGAAAACATGATATGGTAGTAGTCAACAATATTTTGTCAGTGACTCAGTTATTGCTCTCTGTGAGAATGTTGTCTCCAATTTTGTGTCATCGAATTAAACAGAAAAGATTACTTTCATATGCAACTATTTTGGGGGTTCAACCAAATCTTTAATACTTAGCTCTGAATGGCCTGCACTCTGGAAATATGATTCTGTAGATGCTTTTCCACTTTACTAATTATACTTTAATTTTAATTATGCTTTGTCCATGTTAAAATATTTTATATTCCTTGACTGAAGAGAACTTCTTAGTTAAAAATGTCATATAGCAATAAAAAGAAAACTCAAGTAAACATCTTGCAACCAAAATAAAATATTGTTATAAAATTAAAAAATTGAATTTGAAAATATAATATAAATTTTACATGTAGAAATCACAGTTTCTTTTTTTTTTTATTGGTGACAAATCGCAAAATCTGCATTTAATTTTCCAGAGATCAAGAACAAAGAATGTGTCATTTGTAACTTCCACTTCAGTTGTTTCTAACCTGCACCTCAAATATGTAAGCTGACAAAACTCAACAGGTACCTTCAGACAACAAATAACTTCTTATACACAAAAAGAGATCAATTTAATGAAATAAGTTTTACATCCTGAATGGCCTTTTAGGCTCAGTGAAATTTTATTTTAGGTATAATTCTTCCCTTTCAGTCTGATAGGCTCTGACCAACTATGCTATACGACTCTTGCATACACAAGGGCTTTCCTGGCTTAGAAATCTCACTGACCTCCTTTACTTGAGACAACTTTGAAATTTAATAAATCAGTTACCCCTGGTTATGTTGTGTCTGATGTATCTGAGAGAACAGTTTGTCCTCCTGGCTCCACGGCACTGCTGACTCATATTCAACTTGCCATCAGCCAGGAACCCCAGGTTTCTTTCCACAGTGCTGGTCCCCAACCTCTTGTTCCCCAGTCTGTTTGTACATCCAGGATTGCCTTGTTACAAGGTGCAGAACCTTAGAATAGAGTCAGAATTATTAAGGTTGGAAAAGACCTCCAAGATCAAGGCCAACCTTAGACTGAATACCACCTTCTAAAACAGAACATAGGACTACATAATGACTAAGCATTAAGCATAGTGCTTCTGGTGAACACTTACAGAGATGGTGACTCCAGCTCTGTGGGCAACTTATTCCAATGACTAATCACTCTTTCACTGAATTTTTTTTTCTAACATCTAATCTGTACTTCCCCTGGTGCAACTTCAGGTCATTTTCTCTTGTATTATCACTTGCTGTATTGGAGAAGAGACCAGTCCACACCTGAACCTTGTTTTCTCCAGGACTAAAAGCCCCAGGTCCCTCAGCTACACCTCGTATGACTTGTGCTCCAGACCTTTCACCAGCTTCACTGGCCTTCTCTGGACTTACTTCAGCACCTCAATGTCTTTCTTGTAGTGAGGGACCCAGAAATGAACACAGTACTCAAGGTGCAGCCTCACCAGTGCTGAGTACAGAGGGACAATCACTTTCCCAGTCCTGCTGGCCAGTATTTCTGATACAGGATATTATTGGCCTTCTTGGACACCTGGGCACTCTGCTCTCTCATGTTCAACCAGTTATCGACCAGTACTCCCAGATCCTTTTCCGCTAGGCTGCTTTCCAACCACTCTTCCCCAAACCTGTAGCAATGCATGGGGTTGTTGTGACTTAAGTGCAGGACCAGCATTTTGCCTTATTGAACTTGATACTGTTGGTCTCAGCCCATCAATCCAGGCTGTCCAGATCCCTCTGCAGACCCTTCCTACCTTCCATCAGATCAGCACTCAGGCTCAGCTTAGCGTCATTTGCAAACTGACTGAGGGTAAACTTCATACGGTTGACCATTAAATTATGTTGAGTCAAAAGATGTTCAGGAAGTACCTTGTCTCTGCTGTGTTCCCAGGAATCGGTTTTTATGCATATAATCACCTTGCATAAATTTCCTGTTTGTAAGTTTGTAATTGCAATGCCCCATATTTCACAGATGTGTTGTTATGGAAACTGCATTAAAAGAAAAAATTAAATGGAGGAGAGTTGAATATCTATCTTAGAAAAAAATCCCAAAAATTAAAAGCAAATCTCTTTCTGTGTGTGAATCAGAAGAAGACATGGGATTAACAAATAGGAATAGCAAGGAAAGGACAGAAAGAGACAGGATGTGCCATGTCAACAAAAGAAATGCTGATTCAGGAAGGAAAAGGTTTCAGAAAACTAGGTGGGCAGTAGACTAGACCCTAAGGCAAAACTAATTTGCCTGAGTGGCACTTGTACAGCAGAAAATGCAACCTGACATTGACCTTGTCAGTATTGCAGTCACAATGTTTTCACAAGGAAAAAAAATCCTTGAAATATGGATTTCAATAGAATGAAAACACATGGTATCCTTCCACATAGTGCAAATATCTTCTTTTTCTACACAAACCAGGCATGAGAAGCAAAGGGGATTTCCAATTTTCACTTGCTTCAGTTTTCTGCTTTCTTTAGGGGAGTAGAGAATCAATGAATACACTTTTATGATGTTTTTTCAAGGATTTTATATAGCAGAGGCTTAGGCAATATTTGTCAGTGCTAAGTAACCTCCCATACCTGTTTTTTAGTGTTCTCTTGTAGGGGCACAAATTTTTGCCTTTTCTTATTCCTGTACTACAATCATGAAATAATTTTCAAATAGAAGAAATGGAAAAAACAAACAACAAAAACGACAACAACAAAATAAAATAAAAACCAACAACAAAGTCCCCAGAATCTTCAAGAATCTTCAGTACAAAGTTGCAGTACTCTGACAGCACTACCACTGCAGTGAGAATGAAACACTGACTGCAAAGCTGAACATTATTGCTGTACTGGACACTGAAAAAGTATAAGCATTCTTCTTGCAAATGAGGTTGTGATAATACAAGATAGTAAAGACTATTCCTCTGCAGTCACTTTGTTCTCCTGTCTTTGCTTCTTCTCCAAAAACCGTTTCAAAATGTCACATTATAAGGAAATGTATTTCAGACCAACACACTGAGAGAACAGTTAGTTATGTAAGCTCTTTGGGAAGTTTACAAATAAAACAAGTGCAGATTTGCTCCCATTGCTCAAATAGCCATGCTTTGAGGCTCAAGGAGAAGAACTGTAAATGCGAAATAGCTCAAGAGGCCCAATTTTGTACTCCTTCTTGGATGGCATTGTCACTAGATAGTTGATATGACAAGTCAGTTCCTTTTTCATATCAGCATATAGGGTTGTACATTACAAGAACAAATTGGGGGAAGGGAGGTGGGAATTTTTGGTTTGCCTTTTTTTTTTCTTGCGTTATTTCACAATGCAGCTACTGACACTTTACAGATGCCATATTTCCTGTTTGTATCACCTGAACATCCCATCTCAGTAATGTCTAGAATCCACCTGTTTCAAATAGAGATGTGAAAGCTCTTCATTACTAGACAATGGCAAGACAGCTGTTGAGGAAAGAGTTCAGTAAGGAAAGATTTTAACCCTAATTCATCTTTCTTTTGTTTTGCTTGCTTTGCCGGTGCTAAGGTGGCAACCCTTTATGGCAACCCTTTGCGAATAAGAACATTTGTTTGCCTAATAAAATTAATTTTTCATAATTAGGTTATTTTTTTCATTTTGTAGGTCTTTGCTTTGTTACAAGCTAACTCTGAAAGTTATGGTCTTCATTTAAATCTCTTCTCTGTCCAAAGCCTTTGGTAATTTAGTTACTTCTCTCTGTTGATATCACCATCAACACTGAACCTTTAGGTGTCTGCATTTCATATGACATATCTCATATTCTCTTAGTCTCTTTATTTGTCACTGAAACTTAAGCTTTAAGGCAGAGAACTGTGCTTAATGCTTCATTCTTTTCTCAGACAAAATGTCACTCCTAATGGAGATTTAGTCTGAAAACTGCAGGATTAAGGAATCAGGGAGCAATTAAGGAATTAAGGGAGCAAATCATCACAATTTCAACCACAGATACAGTCAAATGTTCAGGGGGACTCAGGTTACGGATTTGTAATAAAATTAAGTGTTTGTGAACACACCAGTGTTTAATTAATCTTATGTATAGTTAAATATCTTTAATATGGGCATGCTTAACTGAGCTAGCTAAACACAGCCAGCTAGATCACTTCTCATGAACTTCTCATCTTGATGAGATTCATTTCATCCTGATATAGACAGTTAAAATAGGAAGATGAAAAACTGCCTATTTCCCTCCTTTAGCTAAGATCGAAATGTTCAACTTAGATGTGGATAGACATTCACTGCAGAGATCTCAGACAGGATTCATTTCTGTAATATGATACCTTATTTTAGGTCTTTATTTGTAGAAGTCTATGTATGAGGCTATGTCTAGGCTACCATGATTCCATAACAGTGAATGGAAAATTTAATATAATTATTAAAACATAGAAAATAAGAATGAAACATTTAATGTTTATTTCAGTTGTCCTCAGATAGACCCATATAGTCCTTTGTATTGTTATTGTTTACGTGGAATGCAGGTCACACTAGGAATATTTGTTTGGACTAGCAACTGGAAGCCACATCTGATACATTAGAGATCTAAAAGGTACAGATGTTTTTATGCAAGCTTTCAGGAAAAACAGGGAAAGAGAAGGGGAGGATTAGTACTTTACACTAAGGAGCATATAGAATGCACGGGATAGGTGATGAACCAGTCGAGAACTAACAATAAGGATTAGAGGACAGAACAACACTGCTATTGCTTTGGTAAATGTCTGATACAGACTACATGATCAAGAAGAAGTAGAGGAAGCCTTCTTTAGATACTTCAAAGAAGTCCCCCAATTGTCAGTCCTGGTGCTTAATAAGAGACTTCAAATACTTTGATATTTCCTGATCTGGCAACAAGGCTAGGCAGGAAGAACTGATCAGAGACATAAAAGCCAAGGAAAATCTTGACGGCAGTGACTGTGAGTTAATAGAGTTTGAGGTCTTGAGATAAGTAAGCCAAACAAATAGTAGAAACACAGGACTGTATTTTAGGAGAGTAGATTTTGGCTTCCTCAAGGATCTCTTTGGCAGGGTTCCATGGGAGACCTTCCTTGAGGGCAAGGGGCCAAAGAGGGATTGTTAATCATCAAAGAAATTCTTCTCAGACCAGAAAAGCTGTCTTATTCAGTGGTCAGAAAATCAAGAAAGCATGGCAGAAATCCAGCCTGGATGAATAGAGATTTAGCACAGAAAGGAAATATAGAGTGAATGGAAGTAGTAGACATTTCTTGAATCTGTACAGTTGGAGTTAGGAAAGCCAATGGTCAACTGGAGTGGAAAATAGCAATGAATGTGAAGACATGGGACTTCATGACCATAGAAATGGAAAAGAATGAGGTAACTAGTGCATTTCCCATTTTTACCACCTTGTTTTACAATGGTGGGAATGTAACATTGCTTCTTCTAAAGGCACAATCAGAGAACAGTTGAACACACATGTGTCCATGGGACCAGAAGAGATCCAAAGCTGACGAGGGAGTCAGTTGCAGCTGCTCTTCAGAGATGGTAATCTCTGAAAAGCAAACGTTGTTAGGGGAAGTTTCTGCCATTTCAAAAAAGGCTGTGGTGGGCTAATTTTAACTGGTGCACAGATGTCCGCCAAGTTGCTCTATCACTTCCCCTCCTCAATAGGACAGAGGGACAAAATGGGGATCATTTTCCAGTTACCATCATGCACAAAACAGACTCAGCTTGGGGGAATTAATCTAATTTATTGCTAATTAATCAGAGTAGGATAATGAGAAATAAGAGCAAATGTAAAAACACCTTTCCCCATCTTTTCCTTCTTTCCAAGTTCTGCTTCACACCTGACTCTTCTACCTTCTCCCCTACTGAGCAGCACAGGGAGATAAAGAATGGGGCTTGCATTCAGTTTATAATATTTTGTCTCTGCTGCTCCTTCCTTCATACACACTTCCCCTGCTCCAGTGTGGGGTCCCTTTCACAGGATACAGCCATTCATGATCTGCTTCAATACAGAAACAGACTGCTCCACGGTGGGTCCCCCACGGGGCCACAGATCCTGTCAGCAAATGTGCTCCACCATGGGCACCTCTCCAGGGACCACAATTCCTGCCAGGAGCCTGTCTACCATGGGCTTCTTTAGCAGGATGCTCTGCCCTGAATGTGGCAAAACAGCTTGAAGATTGCCCTATTTTGCACAGCTATCAGTGGTGGACTGGGAGTAGGTGTCACACTGCTTTTGGTGTTGAATTATGGTAAAACCAGTCTGACTCATTAACCTCAAAGCTAAACATCCTGACAGTGAGGTGAAGGTGTTGCAGACATGGTAAAGTATCCTTATTTAGAATGTTAAGCCGACACAGTTGACAGGAGGACATATGACTGACAGTGTTGTAGTGGTTTGAATCTTGTTTTCCCTCAGAGGCTAAGAAAAGCGGTAGACCCCAAGGGGTGGAAACCCCTGGAAGTTTTGGAGTTCTGTCCAATGGGCACTCCTGCAAAAATGTCAACATCCCACAAGCTCACTGGAAGAGATGAGTTGTAGTTTGGTTGTTGAGGAGAGGTGGCCATGTTGTAGAGCCACGAGGAAGGGGCTCTGAGCCCCTTGGGCCCTCTGGGGCCTCCCAGCCCCTGGCTGGGGGGCTGCAGGGACCTGGAACAGCATAAAGCTGGGCTAGGTGCCTGTAGTTATGCCGGGAGATGTTTTCTCCGTAGGTGCAGAGCAGCAGCCGGCACTGACCGGAGAAATGGTGGCAGAGAGCCAGAGATAAGAACCTGAACCAGGGGAGCAACAGAAGCAACATGCAGCACCGCAGAGAGGACTCCTGGAAGGAGAGCCGGGAAAAAGAGAGCCAGCAGCCTGAGAGACAGAGTTCTGGGGGTAAGACTGTACCAGCCCCCAAACTCCTTTGAGATCCCTCTGAGAAAAGAGGGAGACGGACTCCTATTAAGGAGAAGAGTTTTGGACATGCAGCACCGGAGTGAGAGGAGCTAAGAAGCTCAGAGCGTCCTGGAGCCTGGACTGGGACGGCCAGAGGAATGCGGGGGGAGTTGACCTTGGCTCCCCCCGCCCCTTGCACTGCTGCCACAGTGGCAGCCTGAGAGACAGGGCACAGAGGCCCTGCAAGAGATACCAGACCGTCACGAAGACCCCCCTGTGTCTTCGTGATATGACGTGGTGATACGACCTTGTCTGGGGTTACGAAGCCCACGGAAGACCCCTCGGTTGTGAGGCAATGGGGCCGAGAGAGGCTTGAATACCTCCCTCGTGAGTGCTGGCAGAAATCCAGCTATCAGCTGCTGCATGTGGAGAAGACAGACAGACTGCTGCCTCAGAAGATCCTGCTGCTTAAGGACTGGAAGGGATCTGTCCTTCTTTCCCTCCTGGACTTTTATTTGGAGGGGAGAAGAGATCTGATCAGTGTAAATACTATATGTCATGGTAGAGATAGTTGTGGTCGTGTGTATAATGTGATATGGTATTTATTTGTACAGTCATTGTAATATATTTCCCTTTCCCCCACTTTGAGTCTGGTGTGTTTTTGTCTGGAAAAACCCATCTCACATTAGGTTGAGATGTGGGAGGGGGAATGGAGCTAGGGAATTGGATTTTGGGGCTATCTCAAACCATGACACAGTCAAACACTATAAAACTCCAGTCTCACTTTAAAACAGTGGGTTCTTCTAACACACTTGTTTTAGGAGTGTATATGGAGATTCCTCCCTTGGATTGGGACACTCCTCACAGTTACTCCTCTGCTGTCTTCTCACAGAAGCCACCCCTGCAGGTCCCCTATTGCTAAAACTTTGGCATGTTAACATCATAGTCACCCACCTATAGGTCAATAATCCCCTCGTCTGTCCCTGGGAAGGTAATGGAGCAAATCTTTCTAAGAGCCATTTTCAGACGTGAAGAACAAGACGGTGATTGGAAACAATCAGCATGGATTTACCAAGAACAAATTGTACTTCAGTAACCGCCATAGCCTTTTATGGGGAGATTTCTGATGGCATGGATAAGAGTGGACTGGAAATCAGAATTAAGGAGTAGTAATCAGAAGGTACAAAGTCCAACTGGTGGTCAGTTAACAGTGCTTTCCCTCAAGTGTTGATAATGGGGCCAAACTGTTTTTATTAATGCTGTGTTGGATGGGATGAGTGTACTCCAGGGAGGTAAAACCAAATTTGTGGGAGCAGTCAGTATGGGAGGGCATGACTGTTATTTAGAGGGACCTGGAAAGGCTAGAAAAATGGACTGACAGGAACTTTGTGAAATTTAATAAAAATAGGCATTAAGTCATACACTGGGGATATAATAGTTGTATGCAATGGGACAGCAACTGGATGTCATCTTTTCAATGAGGACAAATACAATATCTTTGACAAATGCAACTTTTTTAAAGACTGACAAAGTTCCAAAGAAGCTATTAAAAAAACCCAAACAAATGCAATGAAAAAATCTAAGAAGTGATATATGAAATATTAAGTCATTATTCATAAAAAATGGTGGAAATATAGGAAGTTATCCCCTAAAAAATTTTGTTTATCTAGCATTTGAGGTAAAATGGTGAGGCATTTAATTAAATCAGTTAAGAGAAGAAAAGTGTTTTTCTTTTTTATTGATTCTAAGCAGTAAGAAGACATCCTAAATTATCTAATTCATAAAGATGCTAAATTGGCTGTCTAATTAGTCATAGAGAAAATATCTAAATAGAAAAACATCAGCATGAGTTTGGCCAGGAATAATTGTATTTAGCTGTGCATTTGAGATATGGTTACTTATACTGCTTTATTCTTTCCCTTGAGTTTGAACACTGATTAAAAAAAGAGGCAGGATGCAGGTTTCATTATTGATTATATTGTCTCCAACTTTGCACACAGATTTCTTTTCCCCAGTTTATAATAGCAATAATTGCCTCATTAAAAGAATTTCTGAAGGATTAAAGTAATTAAATGACTAGGCTTGATAAGCTTTTTTAACTAAGATTTTGTTTGCCAACTCATCTCCAAGAAATGCTCAAATTTTTTTTTTTAGATATTTAGGCTTATCTTTGAGATTGGTCAAAAATTGGTTTGACTCCTTCTGCCAGCACCTTCATTTCAGCAGAGGGCAAAAATGACGGAAACTCATTTCAAGTACATTTAACTGTTGGCCACTGTTTCCTGATCATTCACAAAAATGATATTTCCCAAGGCAATATGTACAAATATACTATGAGGAAAGAATAACATTTTCCTTCTACTTCTCAAATAGTTTTCTGCTTAACTGGAACTGGAATCATACAGAAACAAGCTCAAAGCTTCAAAGAGGAAACAAGAAGGAAGTGGATATATGTCCTTAAGGATGTTGATGATAGGAATCAGTGCTGAGTAAAAGAAAGGTTTCTAAGGACGAAGTTCTAGAAGAACGTCTTGCTAGTACTCTGCCTGAAACCTGGAGGTAATTATTCTATAAGCATATATACAATCATTTAATATCCTGAGCTGGAAGGGTTTTGATGATCCCACAAGGATCGCCAAAATCCAACTCTTAGCCCTGCACAGGACAACCCCAAGAGTCACACCATGTACCTGAGAACATTGTCCAAATGCATCTTGAAGTCTGTCAGGCTTGATGCTGTGACCACTTCCCTAGGGAGCCTATTCCAGTGCCCAACCACCCTCTGGGTGAAAAACCTTTCCCTAATATCTAGACTAAACCCCACCTGACACAGCTTCATGCCATTCCCTCAGGTCACCATTTCTGCCCCTCCTCTACCCTAGTGAGGAAGCTGTAGACTGCAATGAGGTTTTCCCTCAGTCTCTTCTCCCAGCTGAAGAAAACAAGAGACCTCAGATGCTCCTCATACAGCTTCCTCCCTAGGTCCTTCGTTATCTTCACAGCCCTCCTTTCGGTGCTCTCTAATAGCTTAATATCTTTCTGATATTGCAGTGCCCAAAACTGCACGCAATATTCAAGGTGAGGCAGCCTCAGTGCAGGGCAGAGTGGGACAATCACCTCCCTTGACCAGCTGATGATGTTTTGTTTGATGCCCCCCCCCCCAGACACGGTTGGCCCTCCTGGCTCCAGGGCACTGCTGACTCATATTCAACTTGCCATCATCCAGGACCTCCAAGTCCCTGTCTGTGGTACTGCTTTCCAGCATCTCATTCCCCAGTCTGTGTGTACATCCCTGCTTGCCCTATTCCAGCTGCAGAGTCCGGCACTTTCCCTTGTGGAACTTCATATGGCTGGTGAGTACCCAGTCCTTTAATTTCTCAAGGTCTCTCTGCAGGGCCTCCCAGCCTTTGAGGGAGTCAACAGCTCCTCCCAGTTTTGTGTCATCTGCAAACTTGCTTAGTATCCTTTTGAGTCCTGCGTCCAAGTAATTTATGAAGATGTTGAAGAGCACAGGGCCTATGATGGAGCTCTGTGGAATCCCGCTAGTGACAGGTTACCAGTTTGATGTTACCCTCTGTGCTGAACCCCTGAGCCAATTGCTCACCAACAGCATAATGTGTTTTTCCAGATGTGTCCTGGACCTTTTGTCCAGAAGGATCCTGTGAGAAACAGTATCAAAAGCTTTACTGAAATCCAAAAAGATTACATCAACTGGCTTCCCTTGATGAACTAGATGAGTTACCTTGTCATCAAAGGAAATCAGGTTTGATAAGCAGGACTTTCCTCTTATGAAACTGTACTGGCTGTGACCAATGACTCTGTTGTTGTTCAGGTGTTTTTCAATACCTCACAGAATAATCTTCTCCATAACTACCAATCACTGAAGTAAAACCAAGAGACCTGTAGTGTCCCAGGTCATTCTTCTTGCCCTCCTTGAAAATCAGGACAATATTCGCCACCTACTAGTCAACTGAGATCTCTCCAGATTCCCAAGACTTTTCAAAAATCATTGAGGGAGGCCTCACAAGACATCAGCCAGCTCTTCGAATATTTTCATATGAATTCCATCAGGCCCCGTAGACCTATAGGGATCCAGCTGGAGCAGTAGATCCTGCAACAGTTCAGGGTCAACTGGGAGTTTGTCACTCACACAGCCACAGTCTTCCAGCTCAGGGCATTAGACCCCATTAGTCTGTCATTGGTGTTGAAGACAGAGGCAAAGAAAGCATTAAAAACCTCTGCCTCATCTCTGTCCATGTTTTGGAGGTGACCATCCTCATCCTGTAAAGGGCCAATGATATTTTTATACTGCTTATTGCCATTAATATATTTGAAAAAACTCTTTTTATTATCCTCCACGTTTCTGGCCAGCTTCAACTCCACTGGAGCTTTGGCCTCATGAACTTTCTCCTTACAGTGGCAAGCAGCATCTTTGTATTCCTACCATGATCTTGCTTCCACTGGGCATACACCTTCTGATTTTTTGCCTTATTGTGGGAGATAAATAGGCTGAAGGCCTGGAAAAAAACAGACCTTTGCAGGCAACAGAGCAACTCATTACAGGAGTGAGTTGCAGCTCTGAAAACTGCTGTTTCCCAGGCAACAGCTAGCAACCAATCGGATGCTGCAGTCACACTTTTTACCTTATAAGGAATGTTTACATGTTTGTGTTGGTTATAAAAGGCTGTGTCCCTTTGAATAAATTGTCTCAGTTTTTCCCCCACCGGGTCCATGTGTCTTAATGCTGTGCACCTGGTTTCCAAAAGAAGATTCCTCCTCAGCCAAGCCAAACTTCTGCCTTTCCTGCTTGACCTCCAAATGTGGGAGTTGCCTCCAAATTTGGGAGTTGCCTGCTCTTGTGCCTCTAGGAGGTGATGGTTAACTCCAGCACTGTTGGACCCCAGTACCTGCAGAAACATTATCCCAGGGGACCTTACTCAGTAGTTCCCTGAGACTAACCCTAACCCTGAAGTCTGCTCTCCTTGTGTCCACAGTTGAGGTTTTGCTGGCACTTTTCCTCCTGTCAGTAGATTTTTTAAACTAGATCACTAGACTAGATCATGGTCACTGTGGCCAAGAAGGCCACCAATCTCCACTTCACTTACAAGACGCTTTCCTTTAACAAAGCAAGGAGGTTATTTTTCCTAGTTGGCTCCCTTAGTACCTGTACCCTGAAGTTATCTTAGAGGTGTTTTAGGAATCTTATGGACCTGTTTGTGCCAGCTGTGTGGCGTTCCCGAGTAACATCCAGCAAGCTGAAGTCCCCCATAAGGATAAGGCCAGTTGATTCCAATGTATTCCTTACTTCTTCAAAGAATTAGTCATTGACATCATCGTCCTGGCTAGGTTATGTATAGTAGACTCCTGTATATATACGATTCCTGTACCATATTTACAGGGTATTATTCATGATTTCAAGGAAAAATAAATCTTCAACCCCAGATTTAGGTTATTTATTTTTAACAGAGAGTATCTTTTGTCCTTTTTATACATAAAACCTCAGATCTCAGAAAATATTACAGAAACAATACATGTGCATACATTCTATTATGAATAACGATGTCTTGAATTATGCTAGTTTATTCATAATTAAAATAGTATAACATTTTTCAACAAATTTATTTCTATTAGAAAATAAGAAAGCACATGAACATTTATCCTATTTCACTCCAAGGGCAGATAACAAAGCAATATGATTCTCTAGTTGCCTTCAAAAAAACTTACAATATTTACTTTTCCCAAACAAATAAAGATAGGGTATAGCATAATTATGAATTTGTATGACAGCTACATAGCCTGAAGGGTCTGAGAACTAGCTACAAGCAGCGAATAAAGAGCAAATTTCAAAAAATTATTTTTTTTCTTGGAAGGATATAGAGATTTTTCTCTATTCTGTTTATTAGCTGGTCACATACATTGCTGAAATAGGAAATTCTGAGTTGTAGACTGAGCACTTGGAGAGTGCAGTGGCTCCTGTCATGCTTTCCTTTCCATGGAAACTAGGTCAGGGTAGAAAAGATTGTCCTGTGCCCAGATCTCATTCAATACACAATCAAGAGTCAGTAAGCCATGAGAATAAAAAAGACAAGCCTAAGCGTGCCCTTCCAGCAAGCAGGTGGAACTGAGCACAGGGAGAGAAACTTGAAATGAAAAGAGAGAGAAAGAAACATGAAAATTAGATAGAAATTATTTTTAAAATAAATTAATTATAAAAAAATAAAAATAATTCGAAAGAGAAAGGCCCAGAAAAATGGGCTATCATTGTTTGAAGTCTTTGACATAACCTTCCTGGATTTTGCAAGTCTTCTACATCTGCTTATAATTTTTTCATTAACAGCTTACTTTGAACTTAGGTATTGATTAAGTAGTGGTGTTTAGTAATTTTAAAACCCCATACACAAAGTCCTTCCAGAGATCTGCTTCCTCAGGACAGTTAGTCAGTTGCAAAAGCTGCCAAATTAATTGGTAAAATGCTCTGCTTGACACAGGTAGTACATTGTGCCTCAGAAATTTGTTGTTGGCTTACTTGTCTCATGTTATATGTAAATAGTTTTAAAACACTGGGTAGACCAGTGAAAAGTAGGTGATAAACAATGTTATGTGTAGAAGGAAAGACACAAGAAAAAGTACTGAGATTTTTTTAATCCTTCAATAAAACTGTGTTCACCTCCCTGTTCTGGCTTTTTCTTCCAAAGCTTCCTAGGAACAGCTGCAGCCTGAAATGAAAGGGCGTCACATGTGGCCCTTCCTGCTGTGTCAGTCAGAGCGAAAGGCAGCTACAACTCTGTCCCATTAATTGATGAGTAAAAATACACAGGTAGATCTCCCCACAAGAGAGGTATATTCTCCCTGCTGTGTTGTGGGTTTTTTGGTTGTTGTTTTTTATTTTTTTTAGTGGGATTTGCACTTAATATAGATTTTGGCCTGTGACTTTTGAGAACCAGAGCTAAGAAAGGTAACGGGGAGTTGGGTGAAAGGGAGCTAATCTTTCCTTATCCCCTCCTGGAAAACCTGCAACTGAGTGCTTAGTCTATCTGTATTAATGTTAACTTATAATGTCATGTTGTCTTTGAGGTCCTATAACTTGCATTTTATTTTAAGAGTTTTTGTTCACTTGATTAAATAGGAAATTATATAGCTATATTTTATCCCTTTGCAAATTAATTGTATTTCTGGTTATAAGGTGAAAACTTAAGCACTAACATTAGTGCTAATGTAAGAAATGTTTTTGCACAGATAAATATTTTTTTTAATGAAGAAAAAGCAGATAAGTATGGATATGTATTCTGTTATGCAAAATTCCTCAAGATACAGTCACAGAAAAAAAGAGGAATTAATTTGGCTAAGCATATTCATTAAGAGTGTGAATGCCTGCACCTGAGCTAATCACTTCAGGCTCCCTTGTAGTCAAAGAAGAGAAACAGGCACTTCTAGGTCACAATTCTTATCCTAAAATAGGCATCTGAAGTAGGTCGGATGAACTGTACCCTGAGAGTGCCTATTATTTCGACTCACTATAAAGGGAGCCCTGGCTGATTAATTCAGATTCAATGTAGAGGTTTAAGGAAGATGAGGTGAATCCCATTCATGGAATCCAGAATGACTATTTAGAGACCAACAGCAAGAAGTGAGAGTTCTTGTTTTCTACATGTATAGATTCCAAGGTAGTTACATACATCTAGACACTGACTTTAAGTTCCTAAGTAATTTAGACATTTTGGAATATTTAATCTTATTTCATGCATTATTTTCTTTTTGCTCAGAGAAACTACCATCAACTTTTTATTACTGTGTTTCAGTGTAATGATGCATGACTTGTATTTTCTTTTATTAATAAAGATGAAAGCTTTCCCCAACCTTAACAGACTTTTATGAATAAAAACAAAGCAAATAAATTCTCCTTTTCATTTATTAAGAATGTCCTGTACTACCAATAGCTTGGGAAATATAACAATAAGGACAGATCTGCTGTTAGGCTCACCAATATAACTTGATTTCAGCAGGAGTGCTATGAACATTTTATCAAATGAACATCTGAGTTTCAAATCAAGCCAAAATGCCTTGGATTTTCTCTTCCGAATTTATGTGGAGAAATAATGGATTCCAAACATATTTCTTCTCCTTAAATGTGACTCTGTTTCAGTACTGAAAATACTGTCTTATTTAAGAAATTTTTGGTTCAAATGTGAGAATGAAACAGTAGATAATAGAAAAGGAACGTTAATGAAAAATATTTTAAAGCAGATATAGCAATATCTTAACTATACCATACCACTCAGACCCTTATCCACTTGAAGTATATATGGATAGTTTAGAAGACCTCAAATCAGTAAATAAGTAAATTTTACAATGCCAGTGAAAAAATTCTGATCTAAAAGGTTATTTTTGAGTCTCTAACTATTTCTCACAGTAAAGTATTCCATTCCATTTTATCACTGTCAATGTGGGTATATTATGATCATCTTAAAAACAAAATCTAAATGAAAAAGAAATCCAACCCATAAATTTTATTATTTTTCAAGTTATTTGTTGGAGAGGAACTGAAATAGTAATTTTAGATAACAAATTTTTCCCAGTCTTTGGTATTCCAAGCAAGAAAAAAGCAAAGAGGATAATAGAAGCAATATTAATAGGATTTAAACCCCACTGAGTTAATAGGATGCCTTCCATTGACTTTGGGGTTTTGATCAGATTCTAAAGTAATGAAATACATCAAATTACTTCAAGTGTTTAGAGCTTGCTAACAGAAGAATTTTGTGAAGGATATGATGGTTTGAAGAAAAGAAGGGATGCAGTAGCCTTTGAGATTTCTTCCAGTTCTGTCATTCTAAATAAAGATACTTGTAACAAGCAAGATACATCTAAGCAGCAAGTAATAATGAGATTAATGTTACTTAACTTCTACCATAATCTTAAAATCTTCAACCATCTAAAATTGGAGCATTTCAGCAATTTATGAAGTCTCCTTCTACACAAAATAAGAACACCTGGAAATTATTGCAAATATTTCCACACCTATTTTAAGTTAATCTCACTCTGTTTGGTGGACGAAGTTTAGACATCTAGGGAATAAGAATTGCCAAATTCTCAAGAGCTAGAGTCTGTTTAACTCAGCCCTTCTGAAACCCACAAAACCTTGAAAAAGTCAAATATTAAAATATATTGGTGCATATGTACTCTGGTGGGAGAGATCACCAGCAAGAGATCAATGTATCAAGAGAAGAGAAAATATATGTCTTTCATTTCATTTAGAGAATTCAATAAGCAGTACAATTTAAACTGTTTAGCAATGTGGTTTTTTATCAATGTATTTATGGTATTTCATGCTTGAATCCTTTGGTGTTTTGGTGTTTGGTTGTTTTTGCCTTTTTTTTATGATGTCCCTGGGGTGAGAGCATTCCTAATGTTTAACTTTGTCGTGTAGATTACTTTGGTTCTAAGTCGATTAAAGCTCAAATTCAACCTTTGCCTCTATGGAGGCATAATGGAGATTTAACAGCTTCTGTCTCACAGCTGAGAGCTGATTTTCATGAGCAGCATATTAATTCCATAGCTTAACCTTTCACAGTTTCACTTAACTGAAATTATACAGGTGTTTAAGTGGTTTACTGGAGGCAGACATACAATAACAGGAATGCATGTGTATGCATAGGGACGCGTGGGCCTTTCACACATGAAAGTTTCATCTTCATTCCAAGTGCTTGAAATGATGCAAGCACGTATTCTGTCCCACAGTACTGGTGTTTTAACGAAGCTGAGGTATGCAATTCATGCCGTGACATCTTTGTGATTTCAGAGGCCTGTGAGATAGTGTTGAAGGACTCTGCAAAACAGAGAGAGGAAATGGTAAAGAAATCCATTTATCATGGTTTAGAAGCTGTTTTGAATCTGAAAATTAGTTGTTCTGAATAAGAGAAAGTCACTAGGATCTTATGTGTAGAAACAACTGGATAGATGACTGAATCGTTGACTCCGAAAGTCAGGGGAAATGAATAGTTATACACAATAGCAAGTCCAATTTTAAGCATTTGGGAAAAAAATGTAGAGCTATGCTGTTTGACAGTGTAGATATACTTGCTAGGGCTAAAAGACCCGCTGTTTGGCAATGCTAAAAACTGTCAAAGAAATTTGAGCACGTTTATGCTATGCAACAGAAGTCAATGCACTGTTGAAGTTGCCACATAACTTTCAAGTCCATTACTTTGTCCAAAACATTTTAACATAACATTGTACGCATTGTCCTCTACTCAGCATTGCTGAGGCCACGTCTGGTACCATATGTCCCATTCTGGGCTCCTCAGTCCAAGAGAAGAATGAACATACTGGAGAGAATAGAGTAAAGGGCCACAAAGGTAATGAACTGACATACCAAAAAAAGCTGAGAAAGCTGTGACTGTTTAGTCTGGAGAAGACTCAGGGGGAAACTTACCAATGTGCATAAGTGCTTGAAGGGATGGTGTGAAGATGGAACCAGGCTCTTTTCAGTGATGCTCAGTGAGGGGACCAGAGGCAAAGGACACTCAACGAAATTCAGGAGGCTCCATCTGAACATCAGGAAACACTTTTCACTATGAAAAAAATAACAGAGGTCAGAGTGACTGAGCACTGGCACAGGTTGCCCAGGGAGATTGTGAAGTCTCCCTCCTTTCATATGTTCAAAAGCCATCTGGACACTGCCAGAGAAGTCTGTTCTAAGTGGCCCTGCTTGAGCAGGGTGGATGGACCAGGGCAACCTCCAGAGGTTCCTCCCAACCTCAACCGTTCTGGGATTCTGATATAGTTCTGATAGGAGCTATCTTGAGCATGTCAGCACAGCAAAATGCTTTCTTTAAAAATCAAATCTGATCATTAAGACCACATATTTATATCTAAGTACTTTAATATGGTACAACACACTCATAGAGAAGGTTACAGAGTAAAATTGGATACTGTTAGCTAGACAGCAGATTTTACTTTTAGCTGTTATTAAAAGAAGTGAGTAAGCAGTTGGCAGACTTATCAGATCATCTGTCTGCATGTCTGTTTCTCCTTCTCTCCTTCTGTTAAAATAAAGTGTCTGTACAGTCTAGCATAGTAGTCATTGGAAATTGTGCCTTTTGTCCAACCAAAATATTTTTATATTTTAATGCACATTTTCATTCCCTATTTGATTTAGTCTCAAGTGTCCATCCTATTTCTGCACCTGAGAAAAATAGATTAAAATATAATCCAAACAGCATATTAAATTTAGAGAAATTCTACTCTATAAGATGTCTGTAAGTTCCTGAAAAATTCCATATAATTTCTTGAGGGGATGTAGGTGAAAGTCAAAGATTTCTTGCAGTCTTTTGGAAGAGCTGGATTTAGGACATGTTGGTGGAATGCATACTTTCCATGATTTTACCTGTACTCAGTAGATAGTACAAATTAGAGATGCTAAGCTTTCCAAGACTCTTTCATCTCTGAGACCCCTCCAGATCAGTTTAAATCCATGTCCATGAGGCAGCAGAGTGCACAGAAGACAGGGCTAGATAAGAAAACAGATTCAGACACAAATTTAGTTAACACATGTAATGCTTAAATTTTAGGGTGCTGATCTTGTTCCTACTAAAACACACCCATTGCTACAGTTTTAGCCTATGAAAATTTACATTCTTAAATAACCAAGATAATGATGTTCTGCCTTTAATATTTCAGTCTTTTGGGTCTAGTACTGGCCTTTATTGGGAAGAGGGTTCCAGTTTCAAAAATTTGAGGTACCAGTTGCCAGATACTTACTTTGTAGGATGACAGTGTATTACTAGCTGGAACCTAGAGAAAAAGAAATAAAATCATTGACTGATCAGAAGAGCAATTTTGCAATATAGAACAAAAAAATATTTTTTCTTTTTTTTGAAAATGAATTCCAGAGAAAAATTCCATAGACTTTTAGAGCACAAGAGGTTACCTTTATTTTTATTTTGCTTTCCTTTTTCCTCCCAGTCTTCTGTTGCTCTCCCATTGTTAACATAAAAAAATACATAATCTATTTGAAAGGTTACAAGAATTGCTAGTATTCTTAAACAAACTGCTTGGGAGAGAAGTATCAAGGTTATCCAATAATTTGAACAAAAATAAGCTACCAGCTAGTGGGAGGGTAGGAAATATGAAAATTCTTTGAAGGAGACAGAGAATGAATCTCCATATTTTGAACAAGATGAATAAAGCATATACTCACATCTTTAGACTATCTTGTTCAAAGGCTATTGAAAATTTCTCTTTCTTTTAAACCTGTCCAGTTCATCTCCACAGGACATAACTTAATTCCAGTATATATGTATATTTTCTCCACTCCCATCCGCGTGTGCTGGAATATCACACTATGCATTCTTAGGCAGAAATGTGCTTTCTTTTTTGGACAATCACATCACTTTTGTTACTGACAGTGCAAAGAATGTATATCAGTGGTTGAATATTTAAGTTCTTCAAAATCCGTGGAATAATGAAGACAGTATGTCCATCCAAGGGAACAATTGCTTCATGGGGAGTCTGTGCATCTCAAATTAGTTGATTCCTGGACTTTAAATTGGCCCTTGTTCCTGTTGTTTAAAACCAGCACAGGGTAGCACTGGCAGGAAAGCTGCCTGCCAGAAAAGGGCATTTTCAAAGTCACACAGCATGAACATTTTCTTGTCAAGACCCATTATAAGAAGAAAGTAAGTGGCATTTCAATGAAATCCTAAGGGGGGGGGCGGTGTCTGGTGGTGTGGTTTGGGTTTTTTTGTTGTTGGGTTTTTTTTGGTTAGTTAGTTTGTTGGTTGATTTTGTTTGTTTGATTGGATTTTTTATGTTATTTGTAACTAGCTGGAGAAAAAAGTAACTGATACTGATTCTGAGAACATAGGGGCATCTGTCTATTACAAGAAAGAAGAGATATGTTTGGAATAAGGAGATCTAAGTATTATATTTCTTACTTTCTTGCACTTCTAAATTTTGGTATAAATTATTCTTTTAAAATTTTGATGCAAACAGTGCACTTGTATCGCATTTCATTAGGTTAAACACATTCTATGATGTGACATAATTTGATGTGACCTGACCAAACCAGATGAAAATGTCTCATTGTATCACGTACTTAAAAAGTGTCTATCATTCCTTTTAAATCTATTTAAAAATTATTTATGAAAAGTTAAACAGGTCCTTTCATGTATCAATTTCTTACAGTCCTGGGACAGACAAAGTAACAGCAGTCTACTATAAGGTTCAGATCTAGCCATTAAAAAACTCTCACTGACTTTATATATAAACATTGAATTTCCACTTAGTTCACAGACATTCTATAGGATATTGCATTATTTCTACTTCAACTATTTTCTAAGTTAATAATCAGTGCTTATTTTTAGAAGGCTTATTAACTGACAAAAAATTTTGCAATACAAATTCCCAACTGGCAGTATCAACTCCTATATGAAGTTCTTCACCCTTATTCTTCAGAGTTCTTCTGTCCATATTATACATGTGCAGCATTTGGATTGTAATCTTTCTTCCAGCTCTGTAAAACTGTGTTATGAGTCTGCTGTTAAAACTTTCTTTCTCATAGATATTCTTAACAAGTAGGGAGATGTTTTACAAATTCCCGCAAGCCATGTACTTTTCTGCCTAACATTTTAAATCATCCATCAATACTATTTGAGAAGAAAAATACTGAAAAAATGGAGAAAGAAATCAGTAGGTGACTCCTTACTGGCAATTAACAGTATTGTTTCCTGATCTTTTAATATATGGGCCACTGAGCATTGCAAAAATGTAGTTACTATCGTTGTGATTGTCTAAAGACCGGGACTGCAGTTGTTAGTATTTCTGCAGGCAGCTTGATGAAAACACAGGACTTTTACAAGATTTGTTGTAAGTATATAGTGATTTATAAGTGCCCAGTTACTCTATCTACTGCCCAGATATGGTCACAGTCCTTCAGCAGCTCACTTTGAGAGGTAATTTGAAAGAGAGACACATTCTAGTCCTATGCATCTGTGGACCCACATCTGCCTACACAGATAGGTAAAAATATGAGCTCTCTGAAAAAGACATGTCATTCAACTCTGGTATGGGAGACTTACACCTCTTTAATGTGATTCTTTGAATTTTTTTGGTATTCATATATTCTGATTTTCCTGTCATTAAGTATAGCACTGCACTGATGAAGACACAAAACAGCAGGTGCTGATTCACATTTTTCAGGTTAGGTACAAGGAGAGGAATTCATGTTTGTCTGAACCCATCCACGCAGATCTGTTTTCCAAAGGCCACAGTGCATCAGGGAATACAGCATTTACAGTGCATGGAGAAGTTTATAAGGCATGACGATATAAGGGACAAAGTCAACATTCAGGGGATTTCAGAAATTTTTTCTATATCACAAAACAATGCTCTGAGAGTCCCTAGGTTGAAAAGTCATGGATAGTTGATTACACAGTTAGGAGTCTTTCCAGAATACATATCCAAAGGGCTGTTATTGGGTGACGTGGACTGCAAGATGTGGTCTGGTTGTCTGAACCCCATGTTCCTGACTGCTTGATTGTGGCTAAGTGTAACCATGTAGCCCCATAATACAGTATTGTTAGTGCTAGTAGTAGGCTATAAATTTTGTACTGAGTTTGCAGAGACTCAGGAAAAAGGCTCATCAGGTCTGTTTTGATTGTGTTTCTCTTGATCTGCCTCCAGATCTTACTTGATTTCACCATGGAAGCATCTCCCTAACTGACCAGGTATCCATATCTAATTTGGTTTACTATTATTTATATTTATGTAGTACTCCAGTTTTATACACAGCTAACAAGCAGTTTTGCCAGGTAGAAAGGGTTATTTATGACTAACACAAATATGTAGAGAGAAACATGCCTGGAAGGGCAGCAGAAACTTCTGGAGTCAGAGACACAGAATGCAGCACAGACAGCACAAGTGTGTGGTGATAAGGAATGGATCACAAGATGGTGTTAGGTTATGTAATGAAAGCTCATCTGCACCCTACTGAAGAGGACAGGGGCAACAGCAGAAGGGTGTGCTCAGATTCTGCCCTTAGCTCCTCCCAGGCCCATCGCAGTAGTCATCACCCCATCAGAAGCCCATCTGCAGAAAATCAAGGAGTACCGGGACACAGTGGAGGCAGGAATCCAAATTACAGCTCATGAGGAACAAACACTGTGCCCAGGTTCATCACACTCAGCCTCACTACTGGCAGAGCAGGGGATGTGGAGCTGTGAGAATGGAGCTCCAACAGCCTTACCTCTTTTGAGCTGCCAAATTTGAGTTTCCCCTAACACTGGAGACCCCACAGCTATAACCAGCTCAGCAATGGTCAATTAAAAAATAATAAAGACCTAGAGCTGGACAAAACTGGTTTCAGGGGTAACAAAGAACACAAAGAAACAGTATTAGACATATGTAAAAGGCACCACACATAGTAAACTTGGATGCAACCTGGAGCTGCTGACCACTGAAGAAAAGAAAGTCATAAAAGACCATACATGGTGAAAAAACACCAAAGAAAAGGACTGTGGAAAAGAAAATCATCAACATGAGTACCATGTTGCTTCCAACAAGGGAACTCCAGTTGTTGGCAATTTGTTGTAACACTTCCCTTACCACCATGAACACTATGGTGGAACCACTGACACTAGGACCCTGAGTGGCAGTACAAGGGAGAGCACAGCACCTGGGAAAGGATAGAGACAAAGACGTATGTATAGTAAATATTTATGTTAATTGTATTGCTGCAGATTTGTGCCTTTTCCTGTATTCCACCTTTTTTTTTCCCCTCTGTAAATAATTAGATCTAGACTAATTATGACTCTGGAATTAAACTGAAAAGTTTTCCACTATATTAATAATAAACCCATGGCCTCTTTTATATATAGCTTGCGCTTCCTCTTTGCCCATAAAGAAGATTTAGAGCATGAGAGAAGATGCTGTTCTGCTGGTGACCATGTACTTTCTTTGTAAGGTCGCCTGTGGAGAGTTTTGACCAGTTACCTATTGCTTATGCACATTAAAAGAACAACTGCCACAGCTGCTCATTTTAGACCTTTCATTTAACTCAAAATTTTCAGTATTGTGTTTGCAGATTAGTTCATAGGACTCAGTTAAGTGCTGGAAGGAAAAAAATAAGTCAGTTTTGTAAGTCTGGAGAGCTTCAAAGAAAACATATCTTGTGGTATCTGTTCTACTGTACTATTTAGCACCTTTCCACCATGAGGGAAAAAAAATGGTCCTTTTCTACAAATCTAAGAGCTAACTACCACCATATAAATGTAAGTACAATTAGGTAGAAGTCAATGGGCAGTAGCATTATTATCTTAAAATGACTGGTACAATTATCTTATCTGTTAAATATATCTTTCCATAATGTTGGTGGTGGACAACACGAACATGTTTTATACATAAAATAAAAGTCCTTTCAATCATAACTATTTTACAGAGTATTAATCATCCCTAAGTTTTAGTCTAACCTAAATGCAGTAAATGGACACTTATTTCAGTGGTTGTACGTATGAAAAAAATCTTTTTGTAAAGAAGATTTCTTAGTTCTATCAGTATTTAATTGACCACCATTGAATTGACATTTTCAGAAGTAGCATATGCAGAAAAAAGAAGAAAGTACAACTGGAAGTGAAGTCTGTCAAATATTGACCCCAGACTCAGTATGTTTTCTTGAATTTGGAAGAATGTGAATGGTTGAAAAAAAATTGGTTAAAATGTTCCTGTTTGAAGATGAATTTTGAACATAACCAAAGAGGAAGACTCCACAACCCTGCTGGGCAACTCGTGCCAGTGCTCAGTCACCCAGTGCTCAGTTACTTTTTTCATGGTGAAAAGTGTTTCCTGATGTTTAGGTTGAGCCTTTTGTATTTCAGCAAGTGTCCATTGCCTCTGGTCCTCTCACTGGACATCACTGGAACTTGTGGTTCCATTCCAACAAATGATAGACTTCACCTCTCCTAGATTACCATGAAGGACCACCTCTGCAACTGATACCACAAAAACCTTGCCACATAAATGGAATACAGATATTTGTGTGATTGAAGATTTGGGAGTTTTGTTGATGTCAGCTGAAGTTGACTTACAAATTAAAGCAGTAATTTACAAATCCCAATAGAGGAGAAGCCAACAGCACAGACATTCAAGAAGTAATCTTTTGAGTAGAGAGGCACAATTATATTTTTTTATATATCATTGTGTTGAATTATCACGAGAGGGATATGATTATAAAAGGGTGCACACTCTTTTTGTCCCTGAGGAGTTGTGGTTACATTGGGCCCCATGTAGGCATAGGACTATTAGCTTTGGACTTATGTGATATAACATGGGTTACAGTCTGAAAATTTGCTGACAAGGAATGAAATATATCAATTTTTATAACCTCATATGTCAAATTCAGTAACATAGCAAGTCCTCTGATACCACTGGATATAATAATTTGATCTTTAGAAATCTGATGTTAACTAACCAAAGATCTTTTCATAACAAAAAAAATTACAGTTATACCAAAGACACACCAAAAATCAAGAAATTAACCCACATATTAACTGTATGTAGAAGTAAAGTAAATAGTAATTTTAGTAAATGTGGCTCAAATATTTTAATAAGACCTTTTTGTGATAGTAGACACTGGGATGTATTAAAACTTGGGAAGCAGGTGTGCAAAGTGCCTTTATTCATCCTGATGGTAGGAAACTCTGGTAACTACTGACCCATGCAGAGTACTGTTTTACTGTAGGCTGTAGATAGCCGGTTCTGAAATACAGCATTTCATTAATGTGAATCTGACAGAATTTGACATGCATAAGAATTACGTAAACAATATGTATCTAGTATGCCCCACTGTGACATTCACACAGTCTGGCTTTGGCAACAGTTTGGTTTTGTAGGCTACTTTTGACATTTAAGCAGAAGCAAAGAATCTTTCTGAAAGAAGCTGGGGTTTCTTGCCAGGTATGAATATATATATCTCTTTACAAAGGCCATCCTCAGGTGAAAAAAATCTGTAGAATTGTTGTTGGAGGTGACATGTTGCAGTTGAGGTATTTTGATGAAAAATAACTTGAATATTACCTGAGAAAAATATACTTGGATCTGACTGTGAATCCTTCAATTATATAAACAAGACCTTCACCTGGCAAAAATCATCTCCCTTGACTCAGTTTTATCATTTTCATTTCACTTTATTTATGATGTTTATTTATCAGGACATTATACCTTCTGCTTGTATCTGAGGGCTCTGGTGAATTTTTGTTACTGTGGGAATTTTCTGCTTTTGGAAATAGTGTTCAAATTTACATGCATAGAGTATACTAATGGGAGATAAGCCCCAATAAAAAAAATTGGTTTACTCTAACCACATAATTTTTTTTCCTCAAGTCGAGATGAGGCATGGATTATTGGTCTTCTATATTATTATTATTTCTTGTTGAAAGAAGTTTAGGAGGATAGTTGACCTGTACATCTTTTCTATTTTCTAACCCTGAAGGTAGTAGAAATGTCCTTTTCATATATGCGTGTATACATAGATATGTATGGATGGATATAAATTCTTTGGGGTTCTGTAACAAGCTTTTTTTTTGTTTGGTTTTGCCTACAATGATTATTTGGTTTGCATACTCTATTTGTCCTTTTGCTTTCTATGACTCCTGAAACAATAAAGCCATATAGGTTTTCTTTTATCTTCTTCCCAGAGGAGAAAACCTTTCCCAGAGGCATAAAGCATATGTCTGTCGAGTACCTTCAGTTCTCTTCTGTATTTTGTCGAGAGTTTTTGTTTCCCCTGGAGACATCATCACATGCTTCCTCAAGTCCTCTTCTGTTCCCATGTGTAGCACACCTTTTTATAAGACCGAGAACTCAAGACATTTTTGACTCCATGATGAATTTTTTTTCCCTCTTGTCCTTTTCAGATGCAACCTATATCTAATTTATCTGGTTCTTCTAGGGATACAGCTTAGTATATTGAGTTATATTCATCCATTATAATTCTTCTTCACCTGACACTTTTTTGTCATTGTGCTCATTGGTAGCACTTTTTCTTGTTCACTTGTAGCTACCTTGATATTAACCAGGGTAGCCAATTCCAGGGCAGTCACTTGTCATTTGGGGATTTCTTGGGTGACCACAGTTCATGTTAATAAGGTAATGATACTTCAGGGAAGTGTCAAACCCAAAACTTATGCTCAGAGCAAGCTGTACATTTTTCAGAAAGCATCAGTTCACTAGCATTTGCGCTATTCATTTGTAGATCCCGTGTGAAACACTTTGTTTTCAGTTTATTTTTGTATTCTCTTGAAAAGAAATGTGTCATTTACAGGTTTCATTTTTGCCTAAAATTTCTTCAGGATAGGTAGAGGATTCACAGGAGTCCAAGTAAACCATTCAAGTTAGAGAAAAATGGCCTAAACCCCAAATATTTGATATAGGTTCAATCAAGCAAGAAAGTTTTCTGAGATAGCTTTATTTTGGCTTGTACCATTAAATATAAATTCAAAGTGAAGGTATGTCTGTCTTCTTTGTTCGTCCTTCACATTTCTTTGCTTGGGCTCTAAAAACTGTCTTCCCATTCAGATGGGTGAGTTGCTTTCCTGTTTTGGTAATCACTCAGAGATGAGAAGACTGAGAGAGGTTTGCTGCACTCAGTGGCTGGAGTTGCTCAGCACTGTACAATTGCTGGTGCAGCAGTGAGCAGCAACAACAGAAACAAGCCTGTTTAGCAGTTGTGACTTCGTTCTTTGTCAGCTTATCTACAAGAAGATATAAGTGTGCAATTGACTGGGCTTACACATCAACTCCAAGCCAGAATTCATATTGAAGGATCCTTCATATGGAAGAGACATATGTGTAATCAAGTATATGTTTCTCTCTTTGGCTTTTTATATGCAATTATGTGTGTAAACAGAATCCTTTTATCTATGTGTTACTCCTGATTCAGGTAGTCTGTGCCCAATGTGTTCTGTGTGGGCACCTTGTTACTTCATTTTGAGTGATTTCTTCAACAGCTGGCTAAGGTTTGGTGTAATGATTTGACTAGTACAAAAGCTGTGCAACTCTATGGATTCAGACCAGAGATATTACTGATACTCCAGATATTTCCTTGCTACTTCCTGTTCTGCAGGTTATCTGATCTCATAGGCAAGCTGGTGGTCTCTTGCTGGAGGCCTCCATCATGTGTTGGAGGCTGTTTCTAGCATTGGCACAGTTGGTGCTGAAATTCCCTTTCCATTTCCTGTCAACTTTTGGAGTACAAGTGGAGATATCCCCAGCATAGACACCACCCACCATAGTACTTTAAGCCCAGCAATTTTATTCTTGTCTGCTCCTTCAAAAGAGAAAAGAAAAACAGCTTTAGGGACAGAAGGGGAAGGTTTCCCTAGTTCATTCTTTAAATAACACTAGGGCAGAAAGAAACATAGCTCTGCCAAATGGGTTTAGAAAGCCAGAGGCTAACACAGCATAGGAGGTGATGGCAAAATTCAGAATCAATCACTGTATTGTATTATATTTAATCTTCAATTTCATTTATACTCATCATCTCTTCAGTACCAGCATCTTATCCAGTATTGATATCCTGGTAGATATTATAAATTAAGCATGATGACTCCACTTTTCAATGTCTACAGAAAACACAAAATTGTTAAAAATGGACATGTAATTGATGTGATATTTTTATTCTTTACTGAGTTCATGGGGTTCATTTTTTCTTATTTTCATTGTCACTTTTTATGTTTGATAACTTTGGTTTACAGAACACATGCTTTTATTTATTTCTAGGTGTATTACATCAAACATTTTGCTCAGCCTAAACTAGTGCAAATAGTGGAGAACAGAAACTAGTATTGCTGTATATTATTTGTTTATTTCAGATCAAGTAGCATTTAATATGTGTTGTGTTTATGCTATAAATTCTACCACCTCAAATATTTAGGCGGATCTAAAACAAAAAGAATACAAATTACGTGACTAAAAATTTTTAGACAATTGCTACATAGGACAAACAGATCCAATTTAAGGCTTTGTTCAAATGTTTTACCACCAGATTAAATTTTTAGATACAATGCATAAATACAAGACTACACCATGAAATTTTTCAGAATATATACTTAGTGATACTCCATTTTCAGTGGTTTAACACAGAGAAAAAAAATATTTTTTTAATTTGAAATTTACACTTATATGCTTATTTTTCTTTATTTTATTGTGAGACATCTAATGGTATATGTTTTTTGTGTAATAGAATTGAATGTTGCCTCATGTAGAAGGATTATATAAAATATGTATGTGTGCGGACCTACTGCCCCCACCAGACTCTTGTATGTTGAAACAAGATGAAACACCTTCAGTTATAGGGTGAGGGCAGAAATGCCCAAGATTTAAGTTCGTAGAATGTTTGCTATAGATGCCTTTCAAAAGATTTCAAAAGATTAATAATTCTATAGTGTTAACTTGTGCTCTTTCTAAACAGGTGCTCACATTGCGGTACTGGAGTGTACCGTAGACTTATATTCCTTGATATTCGGAGATGTCTGTCAAAGACTTGTAGAGTAAATGTCTGTAAATGACTTTCAGAGTCATATCTTGTATGTGTTTTTATTCTCCTCCAACTGATTTTTTATTTCACTTTCCTTCTCAGTTAAATTTAGAAGTATCTACTCTTAGGGATATTTCAGTCAAAGGCACTAACCTTTACGCTTGATTCTCCTTTTCCCTGTCTTTCAGATAGGCAATTGCAAGGCATTATTGTTAGAGAAGCAGAAATTTCAAATCCTTACATGGTTCACTAAATAGCTAACGTTCTATTCTTATGTATGAAGAAAAATGTTTTTAAAATAATTTAATTGTCTAGGCCAGATAAAATTTATTCAGTATAACAGCTGTATCATACAATTTTACAGACATTGCAAGGCATAACCATATTACTGAAAGTAAATGAAACCCTGTGTTACAGATATTTAATTTTTTAAAAAATAAGAAATGAAGAGTTCCCATTAAATTCTGCTTATCTTTAAGTGCAGAAGTTTAGCAGAGGGACTAAGACACAGATAACCCAGCCTGCTACACTTTTAATCTTCACTCCATTCAGTGGACATTGCAGTACATTTTTGACCTTTTATCTCTGACATGAGATGCACATTTGATGTTGAATAGTGCCCTTTCTCGTAAGGAGCTGCTAAAGAATTTTAAAGCAAGAATTAAAGCCTGTTTTGAAAAAAAAATTAAATACTATTTGAATATATTTTCATTTCTGTAGTAACATTATGCCCATCCTGTGCAATACAAGTTGAAGGTAAGCATGGATTCCAAAGTGCTATGTATTTGACAGTGACCTCGTAAGTTTTAATGTATCCTTTTTGTGCCAAAGTATCTGAAAGGTGTAAAGATATATGGTCTGCCTTTCTCCCAACCCATACTGTTCAGTACTCAGGAGCCCTTAGTGCACATCAGCAGTGACACGTTATTGACTGAATATTCATGGGATTCCTGTCATTTTAATACTTTCTCATTCTGTCTCCTTGTAATCTTTTCTCTTTCATAACACTTTTTGCAATGCAGAATCCCTTGACATATGTTTTCCCTTCTTGATTTTCAAACATATGTTGGGCAAAGCTGTAAAGCTTATAAAACAATAGTTCCTCCTGTCCTGAGCAATTGCCAGATTGTAGATTTCCTATGAATAAAATATTACATTTTTAAGTACTGAAAAAATACAGAACCAACCTCACTATTGAAGATTCCCCAGAAGACAGACAGTTCACTCAGATGTGATTATTACAGAACAGTCACCTAAAATTATCATGCTTTTAATGCTAGTTTCTGATTTAATCCAATTACTATTCCAGAACAACTGGAAACTGTGAACTCTGTTCACCCAAGAGGGGGTGGCAACAACCTTAAATCTCAATAAGAAAAACTGAAACACTGACCTCTATATTCCTAGGTGCTTCAGGGTATAATTAGGGGTGAAATCTTGCAAACAAGAGCCAGTGGCAAAACTGTTGCTCGCCATATGGGTGCTGTGTCTGATTCAAGGCTACACAGTTTGTGCCTTCCTCTCTACATATATACATTCCATATTATAATGTGAATATGTACGATTTCCTTTTAATTTTCTTCATAATTAATCAGAAACTCTACCATCCTCACCCTGCCTTCACACGTCTTCCCTCAGAGACTTCACACTCCTGATCATTGGAACATTGAGATGGGTGCTGTGAATCCCTGTCAGCGCCATGAAACACCACAGAAAGCAGAGCTGACACTGGCACACTCTTTTAAAGAAGTTTTCTATTTATAAACCAAACATCAACGGCTACTAAGCTCACTCAAAACCCCTGTGAGCTCCAGGCAGAGACCTTTCCTTTTCACAAACAGCGTTGTGTTCTGCTCTGAAAACTGATGCTGTCAAAAGAAAATGTAGAAATCATCCAGCATCCTCCTCCTGTATTCCTTACAAAGAAATTCAGTTTTAGTTCAAAAAGATTACATTTTGTTATTGTCCCTCTTGGTTAGATACAAGCACATGGAAATTATCTGGCTTCCTATCTGTCCATTTTACTAAAAGAGACAATTTTTTTCCCCACCAGAATGGAAATGCAAATATTATTATTGAAAGCAACAAATGAAAACTTCAGGGGTGAAAAATTAGTTTTATCCACCAACATTTCACTCATTCCAAGGATTGTGACCTTTCCAAATTAAAGCTTTTACACTATAATACAAGGCTTTTCAAGAAGAAAATAATTTTAATTCCATTCATCTAAAATAAATGTGTGCCTTCATATGATCAAAGGAAAAAGTGTGTGCATCTTGCCTCTGCTGTACACCTCAAATAAAAATGTGGGGGGAGGCATCAAAAGTAGGGGATATCTTAAACTTCATAAAACCTGTACATTTGTAGTGTTACACGCATATTCCCATACTGTCTTACAACAGACCTCTTTCTGTACAGTTCCAGTAACTGGATTTACAACAGCTTATTTTTATTCATAGCTAGATAAAAAAAAAATACATTCCCTGAATCGAAGTGAATTAAAAAGAAATAACATGCAAGGGGAGAAAGTAGTACAGATTTCTCATCAGCAGTCTAATCATGAGTGACCCACAGGCAACTTGAAAGCTGCCCACACAATTACTCATGGACTCTGCTCAGAAACGGGCATCGCTGCCAGGAAAATCTCTTTCTTACCTTGAATGCAAGTTTAGTGATTGCCACCTACAATAGGAATCGGTGGGGAGGAACACAAAGTGCAAAGCACTGTGTTAAACTGACACTATATATCACTGTTTGGCAGGCTGTACATTTTTATGTGATGTATTTTACAGACATAGATAAATATACACAACTAGGGTAAGTATGACCAACAGGGTAATTCCTAGTCTAGTTTTTCTTTTCGGTTGTGCCAGTCTCACTAAAGTTAATAGACCTGCCTCAGTATGAGAGACAAGACTTTTTGAGTGTGCCGGGTGAGAGAGTGGTACTTTCTGTTTCGTACTATGCTACGGGCAGACTAAACACTCTGAACTTCCAAGTAATGAAAAGCTGCGAGATCAAAGCACAACTGCCTTGGTAACCACCATGGCTAAAACCTGATCATGGTTTAAGTGACTTCAAAAGCATTATGTGAGGGATGACTTTAGCATTTGAACTTAACCTACAGTGATACTCCAGCAACATTATGCATATAAAGGAGGTTTTTCTGCTGCCTATGGCTGTGTTAGGAACAGACATGACCAGCTTTCAACCACTAGAAAGGAAGTCTTTATTAGCATTTTTTTCACTGAATACTTTTTTTCCCCAAAATAAATCTATATTGGTGTGGGTGGAAGGTAGGATTTAAATTATTTCCAAAATTGTATAAAATTCTCTCAACGATTTCAACAAAATATTTTTGACTTAAGAAAGCCTGAATATTTTGACAGTTTAGTTGTTGGTTTTTAATGAAGTAAGTTTAAAATATCATCAATACAAAGAGCATCAAAAGGCTTTAAAAATCATAAAAAATAAATAAAATATTTTCTTTTCAGCTGAGCAAAATGTGTCTCTGTACCTGGAAAAAACTTTTATTTCTAGTTATTTCTCTGAGGAAAATACCACTTTAAGAAATTCTTGTAGCACTGTTTTATGGTGAAATGAAATCATTCTTTCCACTCAATTGACAGCTGATCTGAAATAATTGATTCACATTTCATTTGCACAGACACAGAATGATGTTGCTGAATACAGTATCTTAATATCTTTTCATAGTACATTGTTATATATCCATATGTGATGTTTTAAAGTTTCTGTATTCATCACAAACACTGACTGATGTGACTGTGAAATATATTAAACATTATAAACACAATATTCTAGTTTGGCAGGGAAACACAGAAGAAAAGAAATAGGTTGATTGAACTGGTATATGACCTCATCACATCGTTTTCTTTGGCTTTTCGCTGTCTATTTATTTCCTTCAAATGGCAGGCAGAATCTTTTTGTTATTTATTCTGCCACCAAACCACCTTTAAAAACCAGAAGTTTATATATAGCAAATCAGTGCCAATAGAGTCTTTTTTTAATTAATCTGAAAAATGTGATATGCTTATTGCTAATTGAGTTCAAATACGTTTATGTAATTTAAACTGTTTTCTAATAACTACTCGAATTATTATTGAAGTCACTCAAGGTTACTCCTCTAAATAACCTGTGGACTCACTGGTTTTATTATTCTCCCATAATACTGAAATATGTTCCTTTTAGAGTTATACACTTGAAGAAGGACATTAAAACATCAGTGCTTTTTAGTAGTTAAGAATTTTATAAGAACTGAGATCCTCAGCTGGACTGATTTGCAAACTCTGAGGATTTCCACTAAATTTAACTGTTACCTTTCCATTTCCAAATATGCTCAGAATCAAATTGTCTAATAATAAGCTTCCTTAAGGGATATACTTCTGCAATGAAAAATATATAAGGCCCTGCATATTAGAGTGTCATATTATCTGTGGAGGAAAGAGAAGAGATTGTTGTGTGGGCTTTCTTTGTTCAAATGAAACAATCAGCATTGGTTGGTCTGAAATAGTAAGGTTATTGCAAATCAGTAAGACCAAGTAAAGTTTCCATTCGAATCAATGGCAACCTCCTATGGACTCATGTTGTGCTTAAGGAAAGGAACTCAGAAAAGTCACATTACTGTGTAAGGAAAAAGATGCAGGTCTGGACAATTTCTTTGAGAAGTGTAGGTAATGATAAGAGAGCAACTGTAATAAGTGGAATGGAGACATTAAAATGATGATGCACTGTTTAATTTAGATGTACAGAGACCTCGTAGCTTATTTTTCAGGATTGGTTCATTTACCTATTTTGAACACATAGAAGAGACTTCAATAGAAAGTAAATATAACAATTTGATTTTGAACTCTGACCTCCTTTGCCCTTCATTGCAAAGAGCTTTTTCCTGATTTCTTAAGCAAATTACTGCAAAACCTAGAAGTTATTCAGTAAAATTGAAGGAGTGTGGGCATTTTCTAAGCCCAAGTTTGTCATAATTGCTTCAGGTGTGAAATTTCTCTAAATACTATATGCACCGTGCATTATATTGTTGGAAAATCATGAAAAAAAGAAAATCCTTAGTGTTATGGAGAAAGCCTCTGGGATCTCAGATGTCAGTTTGAGGAGAGAGATTGCTTTACCTATAAATTCATCTCTCCCAGAACTGACATCCAAGGTCCTAAAGCCTTTTCCATATCATTAAAGACTTTTTTCATGCAATTCCAGCAACATAGTGCATTCTCTTCTTTACAAGAAATGTTCAGCTATTCATATTGCAGACAGCCAGACATCCTGCTGACTGTCTAAGAATATTAGAACTTTTGGAAATGGAGGTACCAAAATAAGATATTGCACTAAATTTTCAATAAGCTTTCATAAACTAGAATCCAGTATATATTTCAAATGAAAAATGTAATTTTGAAAAAGCAAACAAAATAATTCTAACAAAAATAAAAAGCAAATGAAGTATTATCTATTAAAAATGTTGGATGTTCACATTTTAATTTGCATGTGTGTGTTTCTTAAGAGTAAACTAGGAGAAGCATAAATGGACCGTCAGTCTTACTTTGGTGTTATAGCACCTTCCTCTGTGTACTGAAAACACTCTATGCCTTCAGGTAATAACAAATTACAGTCACAGATTAACTGCATTAAAAGAGAAAAGAAATGTACATTTTTGTCAGTGAGCTTTGGCTCTGTTCAAATTTACTGCTTTAGTTACAATTAGTAAATGTTACACGGATTTTAAGACAATTTTATTCTTCATATGAATTGTAGAGGAAAGCAATTTATTATTAAAGCAGGCTAGAGATGTGGTACTAAGTGTATCATAAAGTTGTGCCACTAAGAGGTCAGGGATATTAATCTGAGCAATAGTTTTTCCCATTTAGGAGCATATGGCTGTTAGCAAACTCAGAGTAAACAGAGAGGCTTTTTCAAATTCACACTACAGCAGCTGCACACTGAGGGACTTCTGGTAGCTGAACAGCTCTGGGGTATTATTACTCTGTTTTTAGGCATTAATAGACCAGAATAGATCTGTTGTTATATGACCACAACATGAGCTCCAGATGTGCTTATACTTTTTAACAGGTGAATAATTTTAAGTACTTTAAAGGGTATTTCTGAGGTTTGATGTGAGTTAATTTAGTGGATAAATTAAACATGAACTTGAGTGATTTGCAGTGGCTTACCTGAGTGCACCCTTTTTTCCAGGGGTGTCAGAGGGAGGGAGGAAGAAAAAAAGGAAAAAAGGAAAAAAAGGAGAGAAGAGGGTCGGAGAGGGTGGGAGGGAGGGGAGGGTCGGGGAGGGTCGGGGAGGGGAGGGGAGGGGAGGGGAGGTTCGGAGAGGTTCGGAGAGGAGAGGTTCGGAGAGGAGAGGTTCGGAGAGGTTCGGAGAGGAGAAGAACATGGAAAGGAAAGGAAAACGGAAAGGAAAATGTAAAGAGGGAAGGAGGGAGAGAAGGAGGTAGGGAAGAGAAAAGCCTTGTTGTGGTTGTGAAACTCTGAAAACCTGTACAAATTGCCCTAAGGGCATGAATCTGTGCAACATAGCAAATCCCAGCTGAGGTCAGGGGACTTCACGGAGAGTGTAATCATGTGGGTAACTACAGCTTCAACTTGGAGGAATTCTAAAAGCAGCTGAGATTTTGATAACTATTAGTTTTATACATTTACAGCTGAAGTTTTGGAAGCTTAAGTGATACAAATAATTATTATCAATATATTCTAGAATCAGAAAAGTCAGAGGATAGGCTTGGCTGACTCAGGTATTTTTGTTCTGATATTAGGTCTTTTGGAAAATTTTTCAGACTCTTTTGCCTGCCTTTCAGAATCACAAGGCCTTATTTTTGTCATGACTGCAGCACAATAGCTGCATCAGCCAACACTTTTGAGAAGATACATGCTTTCTAGCTGAACTGCAAAAATGCTTGTTAATGTTGACCGCCACTTAATATCCAGAAAAAATAGTTTTTCACACTGGAAACAAAAATATTAATTGTTTTAGATGTGATTGTGTTTTATAACAACAGATTGGGCAGCTCTGCAGCCTGGGAGAGAGCTAAATAGTCTTTTATTTTCTTTGTACTAGACATGCATAGAAATTTGGGAAGTGTATTTTATCTGTCACTTCTGCTGGCAGCAGACAAAATTTGCCTACATTTGGCTTCAAGCCCTATGAAGTCAGTCTCTCTTCCTTTAACCCTGGTGTCTTACTTGGATTGTAATTACACAAGGGATAAAAGGTAAGGGGTCTGTGAGCATGTTACCTAGGGGTGAGTGGTATCCATTCCCCCATAAACCTCTCTAAAATCTTTCAGAGTCTTATTTCTTTGCTTTTTGTTTTGAACGAGCCCCAGTCCTAGCAGAGCAACAGAACCAGAAGGAAAGAAGAGGAAGCATATCGCACCTTCACAGTGGCAGGATTTTCCTGAATACCACCAAGCTCCAGAACTGGGCAAATGGCAATTTGGGCTCAGCAAAAAAGGGCTCACAGAATCATAGAATTATTTGGGTTGAAAGAGACCTTGAAGATCATCTAGTTCCTACCACCCCACCGCAGGCAGAGATACCACCCAGCAAATCAGGTTTCTCAGGGTCACATCCAACCTTGCCTTGAACACTTCCAGGGATGGAACATCCACAACTTCTCTGGGCAACCTGTTACAGTGCCTCAATACCTTCACAGTAAAAAAATCTCTTCTCTTTTAGTTTAAAACTGTTCCTCCTTTTCCTATAATTATCTGCTTTTGTAAAAAGTCACTCTCCCTCCTTTTTATAAGCCCCTTTAAGTACTGGAAGGCTGCAATGAGATCTCTCTAGAACCTTCTCTTCTCCGTGCTGAGCAACCCCCTGCTGTCTCAGCCTGTCTTCACAGGAGAGGTGCTCCAGTCCTCTGATCAACTTCATGGTCCTCATGAATGTTATACACCGGATCAGTTATTATTGGCTCAGAACCACCTTGTGGGGAGTGTGTGGTGTGTGTGTGGAGGGGGAAGTGATGGGTCAAACCTCACAGAGGTGGGATGGCATTGTATCCCTCATAGCAGGTCCCTGAAGCCCCCATAGAGGCTCACACATATGGCCCATATAGACCAGGAGTATCTGTCAGTCATAAGTAGCTTGGTAAAACTATAACACACCACACATCCTGGAGCCCCTAACCCAGTCTCAGATTGACAGAGGCAGTGAGAACACTGCCCCTCACCCTGTCCTGGAACCCCAGAGCGTCTGCTGAGTCAGAAACACTGCCTGGAGGGGTTGACCATAGGGACCAGAGCAGATAAAACCAAGGGCATGTGTTTGCCTCATGTTGTGGCTCTGCCATCTGGACATGTGAGTGCTGGTCTTCCACAAGGTTTCAGTGGTAGCTACACAAACTGTCTCTCCCTCTTCTTTTCTCCTTTTGCTCCCTCTGGTTCTCTTTCTTTGTTCCTTTCTTGGTGCTTCGAGTGGCTTGGAGCTGGAGTGATTGGATCTTCACTTAAGTGTTGTGGATTTATTGGATTTTGGCATAAGTGTTGTGGATTGGTTGGATCCTAAGTGTTGTGGATTAATAGTATATGTACTGAGTTGGTACTGTGATGGAACATTTTTTCTAGCTTGTGTAGTGTCTTTTTGAACTTTGGCCAAGCTCCCTTATTTTCTCCACTAAATTAATAAAGAAACCTCTTGGGAACAAGCCCATGGCTCATTCTCATGACACTATCTTGAGGTATTAAAGAACCCTATATCTATATATTAAAGTAAAACCCCTAGCTGGCAGCTCCCAGGGCTGGAGTCTTACAATGAAGCAGCAGGCCCCTGTCTTTATTGTTCTGAGGACCCCAGACCTGGACGCAGTACTCCCAAGTGGGTTCTCACCAGAGCAGAGAGACAGAATCACCTTCCTCAACCTGCTGGTCACCCCTCTTTTTATGCAGCCTAGGATGCAGTTTGCCTGCTGGGCTGCAAGCACACACTGCTGGCCGATGTCCAGCTTTTCATCCTTTGGAAACCCCAAGTCATTCTACATAGGGCTGCTCTCAATGACTTTATCTCCCAGTCTGGGAGACTCATATCTGGGATTACTCTGATCCAGGTGCAGCACCTTGCACTTGGACTTCTGAACTTCATGAGGTTCCTGTGAGTCCCATTCTCAAGTTTGTTCAGTTCCCCCTGGATGGCATCCCTTTCTTTGTTTTGTCAACTGCACTGCTCAGCTTCGTGACATCTACAAACTTACTGAGGGTGCACTCTATCCCACTGTCTCTGACATTGATGAAGATACTGAATGCACCAGTCCCAAGCCAGAGCCCTGAGGGACACTGCTATTGCCGACCTCTGCCTGGACAGAGCCACTGACCACAATTCTGGCTGCATCCATCCAATTTCTTATCCACAAAATATCCACCCTTCAAATCTATATCTCTACAATTTAGTGATAAGGATGTTGAGTGGGACTGTGTCCAAGGTCTAGGTAGTTGACATCACTCAGTCTTCCTGTGTCAACCATTGCAGTCACTCCATCACAGAAGGCCATCAGATTGGTCAGGCATGATTTTCCCTTAGTTGAGCCATGTTGGCTGTCTGAGATCACTTCCTTGTCTTGCACATGCCTTAACAGTGTTTCCATGAGGATCCTATCCTAACATAAGAAAGAGTTAAAAAGATGTGCTTTACAAAGATGTCTATTTCTTCAACATGTAAGATGTAAATACACTCATTTAGCTAATATCTTCTTATTGATGATTATCCCATTTTATTTTGTATGATATTGCAATTTTAAACCCCAATGTCTTACATGTGCATGCCCACACAGACACATGCACATGGCACAATTTTACTAAAATTTTTCAAAAATAGTTGTAATTTCCTAAGAAACAATAAAAGTGTTACCAGTAAGGATTCAGCTGAGGTTTCTAAGTTAGAAAAGCCGTTCATTTCCTTTATGGTAAAATGTACTGGAAAAGACAACATGAGAGAGAAGTTCTTAGGTGGGAAAACTCCAGACTTTACCTAAGCCATTGCTGCTTATATGGCAATGCGCTGTTCAAAGATATTGTCATAGTCTGCAGGTAGAATAGAATTACTTTTTTTGCTTGATCCAAAATCTTACCCCAGCCACAGCATCATATATCTGTTGCATCGGGTTCTGGGTTCTTTGTAGCATCTTCAAGCTGTACATGGACATCACTGGAAACTTTTGACATGATGGCTAAGTAGTTTAGATATGAATAAAATACTTTATTTGGGACACCATATGGTGGAAAGGAGGCTGTAAAATAGCTACATGACAAGAGAAATTCATCCACTTGATAAAGACCTACTCACAGCCTAAAAATATCTTACTTAGGTAAGACATATGGCCTTTGTTCTGCCATTCATCTGCCTAGAGATGTGAAAAAACCCCCACTCAAACAGTAATGAAGGATGGTTAAAAAATAAGTAATTAATTTTATAAAGGAGTAACACCATTTGCTTTAGCTGCTCCTTTTCCTTGTCTGCAGAGGATTGCTTGGTTTGGCTTTTGTCAAAATTCTCTAAACTTTTTGAAATTTCCTCAGCCAAAGATCAACTCTTCTGTATCAGCTTTCCCTAAGCAGAAGCCTCAGAGTCTAAGGGCAACTATACAGACACCTGTTAAAGAATAAAAAATAAAACCCAGGGGAAAAAAAACAACAAACCAAAACAAATTTAGGTCTAGTTTAACTTAATTTTCAATATTCATAGTAATATAGCAAATGAGAGGAAAACCATTCTTTTTTTCTTTAGTCCTTAATGTAGGTGTGTAGAAGAACATCATGTCAAGATTTTGCTTTTCCAGCATTAGGGTGTGCAAAAGACTAACTAGAAGAAAGAAAAAACAAAACAAAACAAAACAAAAAACACCTCCAAAACAGAGAAAAAGAATGGAGAAGCATAGACAAGTAGGAAAAAAGATTTTAGATCAGGAGAAAATGAAAAGTTACAAGGCAACTGCTTGCAAAGATGTACAGGAGGAACAGCAGAGGTACAACTGAGAGAAGCAGAATCCAAAGGCCCATGAAGTCACACCAGCCAATAACAATGGTCATGCCTTCAGGCTCATCATTTTACCATGGTTTTAATAATCTAACATCTCCGGAGTATATATCCATCATCTTTCGGTACTTCCAAGGCAGTCCACCAGTGAACATTGAGGGAATTGATGTTTTACTGAGGAAATAAAAAGAGTATATAAAAATTCAAACCTACATTTTGCTATTTGGCATATACAGTAAATGATTAGACTTTATTAATTAATCTGGGCTTTCATAAACCACCAATGTATTTGAGCAGATTTTTTTTCACTCTTTTTAGAAGAATAAGTAGCATGCAGACATTTTAATAACCTCATGCCTCAAGTGTATGTATTTCTAGTACCTGCAAGCAACATGATTCATCTGTCGACCACTTAATTTCCTAACTTGAAGGATAGTAAGCTATTTAAACAGAAGGGGAGAAATGCATGATGAGAAATAAAGAGGTCATTCTATTTTTAATGACTTAGCCTGCATCTCCTGGTTTCACTTGTTACACATTTTTATCCTTGATAAAATTATAGGCTACCTGCTGTCAAGCAGAAATGAAGATCATATGAGTAAGTATAACCAGGTAAAATGTAACCAGGCAGCTGATCTGTTTCCTGCATCTTCATAGCTTATGGGATTAAAGCATGACAAGCAGAAAAGTACAGGGATCATGGTTACACAGATCAATCTTCATTTGGGATTGTTACTTTGATGTGATCCAAGTAAATTCCTTTTAAGAAGTAAGGATGTGGTTTCCACTTATGGTGATTAAGTGTAATCTAGTTTGATTCAATATATTACTACATAAGTTTCTTTCCAAGTTCTTTTCTGAAGATTCAGGAACTTTCACACTTACAAATTTCTGCTTACTGGGAACCTATTTCTACAAACTTATTGAAGCAGTAAATTGAATAGGAAAAGGAGGTTACCAGTTTTCCTTCTTCAGAAGTATCAGACAACTGTTATTACAAATAAAAAATATTCTGCATCTCTTTTGTCTGGCCTACCACGTAGGTTAATAAAGTCCTACATCTAGTTTAACTTTCTGAAGGCTTAACAGTCTCTTGCCCAGACTCTCAAATGAATTGCTGGTAGGTCAATGTGAAACAGACCCGAAACCAGATAGCATCAAAGTGGATCTATTTGAATTTTTCCTCTGAGCAGGTCAAAAACACTTACAAAGCTTAGAATTTGAAAAGCTAGTTTAAAAATTAAATTAACTAACATCATTTTTTTTTTTGAAATAAAAAAAACACAGGATGAGAGACAATATAAATAAAAATAATTTGTTAAGAAATCTTTCTCGGAGCACTTTATTCCAAGCAAGGTTTCAGGGCATCAGGCTAGTGACTCTAAACTATTAAAATAAACTATTTCCTGCCATATTACCTTTTAAAGCAGCTTAATTTCTAGTCCAACCAGGTCCCATAGCACTGTGACAAATATAACCCTGATAAAATTTTCCTCTCCGCGTTGTTTCACTCATCCATAAAAGTTCATTGAAAGTTTGTACTAGCAAGTTACAGTATGGTGAGTGTCTCTGTATGGCTCAATCTCCAGCTTCAAGGAACTGCTCACCATGAACTACTTGGTTGACTACTGACTTACTTGTCAACTTCATACATTAGAATTTAATGGGAGCAGCTCTTTTTTTCTATGACAGAAAAAACTAATGAGCTAGAAAAAGCAACAAAAATCTAAAAGTCTTAAAACCTTTACTCAAAGTTGGTTACCTGGAACTAGTGAGGCTTGCAAAAATATACAAATTTCTCAGCAAGAGATAAATTAGAATATGAAGATTAGACAGCCCGTCAGAAAGTGGGCCATTATATCATCACTTTTCCCTTTTTCCAGCAGAAAAAATAATATGCATTTTCTCCTAGACTCTGATAGGCACACTGATTCCATGGATATGTTTGGACCAACGAAAATTTTCTACAAACATGAAAAAAGTAAAGATCTGATATTAACATTACTAATCAAATAAGGTACATGAATTTACACTTTGCAAATTCCACTGCACATATAAATTTTATTGATGACTGTGGTGAACAGTTTATGAATTACAGCATGATTAATGGAAACTGATAGATTTCGATTCATGCTTTTGTGAGACATATGAAATAGTCTATGCAGTCGCATATGACTCCTGAAGGCTTGACACTCAGGCAAATAAATGAGTCTGGCAAACATTTGGCTGCTGCCTTTGCAAAGCAGTCTGTGCATGTCTTCACAACTGAAATTACTTGAAAAAAACAACACATTAAATCTGTTGATTAGCTCATAAATTTGGACTATCCCTTTATCCCTGCTCTTAAGTCACGGAGATATCCAGGTAGTTTTAAACTGGGGAGCCTTAGCTGGTGCTCTTTAAGGTCTGAGTTTTCTAAGTCTATCTATTTGGAATTACTGTCCAAGTTGCTGCCTATTTCAGTATGCTTCTTAATGATGTCATTACTTTGTTGAGAAAATGCTGATATTTAATGCATCTCCTTGCACTGAAAATTCTCACTCTAATGTTTGAGTATTTTCCAAACAGTATCAGCAATGTAAACTCACAGACCACACGAAAACTCTCATATCCTTTCAAGAAAAACTTCTGCTTGGGGTAAGTGATAAGAGAGCATAAGAGACAGAGCAAGCAAAGGGAAAAGGAATATTGTCAATACTTTTTCTTAATTCCAATCAAAGTCCATCTTTAGCTCACCTCCCCTTTTGTTAATCTTTGGTCAATGTCTGAGTCCTTTTTCCCCTTGCAGATTTATTCTTTCTTAACTCTCACATCTTTCCCTCCCTGAAGTCTTAACACTTTATAGCTAGAAGCTTTTTCTTCATGGCCTCTCCCCATGATATCACCCTATTACCTGAGTCCTGCACTGGCTTCTGATTTCCTTCCACAGTCACTCTCTAAATCCTTATTCTTGTCTTCAAGGTTCTATTCCTGTCTATTTCTCTCTCATCTCTCTCCTATTTTGATGCTTGTGTGTATCTTATATCCTTTCAACTCAGAAGCATGACTTTATTTCAGCTATGAAATCTGTGCTGAAATATCAATGCTCATTCCTTATATTTCAGCTTCTGAGATTCTGTAAAGAACACAAAAAGCCTGAAAACAAAACATCTAATTCTCAATATTGCTATAATCAAACTTCAGATAAAAATACATAGTAACTAGCTTTACCATAATAAAATTGAATGTAATTCCTAGCAATATTTCAACTTCAACAAAACAAACCACTTAAAAGTAGTGATGGCAAACACTAGAAGACTGCAACACACTATTCTTTGTCAACATATAGACCTTCATCTCATGCAAGCTTAATGATTTATCACACCTCCTACACCAGTGCTTTCTAAAATTGTTTCCTAAAATGAAAGAAAATGGAACCAATGGCCTGGTCATCGTTCCCATGGGATCTCTAACGAAAAAAAGGCTCACCCTATCTTCTGGACCTGCTCAGGTAGTCTTTTGTTTGAATTAAATATTTATGTCCTACCAGAGCAGAAAAAAGCCCCTACAAACCCACTCACTGAGACTGCAGAAGAATCACCTATCTTTTCAGAAAGCAAAAAGGGCACCCCCAGCATTAAAACAACAGGATATGAAAGAGATTAAACTGAAAATATGAGCTTTTTTAAATGTATTTGAAGAAGATGCATTACTAAAAGTAGTTCCTCTGAAAAGAGTAATGATTTTGATTTCCTGTTCAAGATCCGGGAGAAGACAATGGAGGCACAGCTAATTAAACTTCAGTTGTTGAAATTCCAGCCTGTAAACAATCTAATTTGAAATGCAAGTGCCTCATAAAAACCTTCTCAAAATCTCCACAGGCATCTGGACAATGAAGACAAATGTTTTGTCCAAGATATTGAAGATAAAAACACTGACTTTGTTGAAGTCAACAGCAGGTCTCCCATTAGCTTCTCAAGGGCCACAATTTCAAGAAGAATCTTCGTAAGTACTGTGAACCTGATGATAAGTGAATTGTTAATGGTTATAATTTTGCACTGAACATGTCATATAGCCTTCGTACATATACATACATATATGTATATATTCTCAAGTAAGTACATACACAAATTTCCTACAGCATTTTAAGAGATAAAAACATAGCTACTGAAAATATATGGAGGAGGTAAAAAGGTGATTTATGAAAAAAAATCTAAAAGTCTCATTTCTCTGTGTCTGTTCTACTATATTCTTTCAAATCTCAAATAATCATTTGTGGGAAAAGAATTTAGACATTCGAAATTTATGTTTTCCATTTCTTCTATTTTTTTCCCCTTGTTTAGCCCTCCTAAAGCTGCCTTCCTGTGAAAAGGACTTTAGACCTTGCTGAAAAGCACTATGTACTATTTTACTTTTTCAGCAATAATCTTGAAAAAACACATACATATACAGATAAATCTTAAAAGCCTTCCTCACAGAAAGGTTGACCCTGAAGACAAGGCCATTTTAAATGGAAAAAAAGGTTTTAAATAAGTGCATGAATATTGATCAACTCCACTTATAAAATCTCTGTAGTACAGAAGGGCCAATATGTTGACTTGTTTGGTGCAAATACAACAAATCCAAAATGCAGGAGTAACACAGTAGCACTAAAAGATGAAGAGATGAAGTCCTGTTTTTATATTTCCAACATTTTGTCTCTATCCAAGCGGTGACTGTCTCCATATGAACCTTCAGCACGCTACCATCCTGGCAAGGCAAGCTGCTTCCCAGGGCAGTATGAAGATATACCTCACTCCAACAATTTGACTTTGAGTGAGTAACGCTCAGACTTTTCTGCAGCTGTGCATGATGTGTCTGCTGCAGTGTGCTTCCTCAGTCACATGCAGAAGGAAGCAGACTAGAGTATTCATAAATATTGCTCTCCTCTGTCCAACTCATGCAGCAGAAAGCAAGACCCAGGAGACAGCCTCGCTCCAAGCTGTCCCTGAGAAGTTTGGTCATCATATGGCTGGTACAGGCAGCCGAACCTAGTAGTCTGGACATCTCTAGGGTCTCACACTGTGTACATGGGTCCGCCTCATGTCCTCCACTAACACTGCCTTTAAAGATGGGAAATACTTTTTATGTGATGAGACCATTTTTCTTCAAGGGCAAATTCTGAGAACTGTTTTCTGGAAATTAAAGTACCTATGATAATTAACAACTTTTGTTGCTACTAAACTAAGATTTTAGATGTCATTACCAATCCCTTGTGTCATCATTCTTTCAGTCATTCTTTGACATGATGTTTCAAGACAACATGCTTGCAGAAATAATTGGAGTATGCCTTACACTCAAATTCAATACAATTTTTCCTTCAGTTCCTTTTTGTGTTTGATAATCAGCAAAGATTGAAAAAAAAATTAAGAATAAAAAAAATTCTTTTTGTTTCAGAAGCTGAAGAGACTAATACCTCGAAATTATTTTCTTCAGCATTTCATGAAAATCAGATTTCAGGTGCCTTTGACAAGATTGCAAGTCAGAATCAGAAATGTTCAGCAATTGAGAATAAACTGCTCTGGAAACAAATGTGACAGTAACAATTTTAATGAAAAGGAGAAAGGCTAGAAAACTCAGGTTGTGTTTTCAAAGTCTCTGAAGTCTCCAAATGAGATATTTGCTGCCTCAATAACAAGTGCAAGATCTGCACTTTCAAAAGGCGGTATAGCAAAGAAAGAATGATTATTGACCTGACAAAAAATATTAGGCAAAATCACAAACTGGTTATGCAGAGAACTTATCATTCTGACCAATGCCACTAGTTTATCGTCACATATTTCATCTGGTTCTATTTTTGGTTTTGTTTTATTTTCCTTATTTCCCCTCTTGCACTTTAGTTCTTACAGACAGAGACTTTCTTTTCTATTCCTGTATATTCAATGTATTGCTCATTAGGGCCATGGTATAGCATTGCAGATTTTAAATCCTCACACAGAACAAAAGAGAACCTATATAAACTACAGAGCCTGGAAGTTGTTGTGTTGATGTTTGATGAAATGAAGAGACTCTGTGTCGATTTCATGATTCCTGTTGCAAACCTTTCAACCTGTATGAGATGTGTGTTCATTTTGTATTACTGCTATTATTGCTAATATTCTTGTTTTAATCACTTGAAGTGATTATTATTGTTATTGTTGTTACAATGGTCATCATTATTTAAGTATTTCATATTACCGATACTATTTGTCCCACATCATCGACCAAAGTAGTGAACTAATAATTGCTTTAGACAGTGACTGAAAAAAATACCAAAAAAAGGTTCAAAAATTCACTTGGGGAAAACCAAACCAAACCAAACCACCCAAACAAACAACAATAACAAAAAAAAAAACCAAATAAACCCAACCAAAAACCACAAAAGAATCAAAAATTCAGGTGTTGCTCCAGTCTTGTGAATGCCTTTATTTAGATGAATTGTGATTCTCTGCATAAAACATGTAGTACTATATTTGGGGTTTTTTTGGGTCCAGAGAACAGAACAGAGAAGCAAACAAGGGTAGGATGGAATATGAACTAGAAAGTCAGATATGAATAATACAAAGCCAACCAAAACTTACATAAGTAGCCACCATGTTTTGTCTCTGATATTCTCTTGAAACTGCTGAAATTTAATCCTTTTCATCATGAGATACAGTTCCATATTCTGTAGAGGCCACATCCCCACAGTTTTGCTAAGGCTATTCTCAAAACATAAATCAACTTTTGTCCAGTTGAACATTTAATTGTATAAACAGTGAGTAACAGAACCTCCTATTCTGATCAGATATTATTAGTATTTTTGGTTTTATTTCACAGTATTATTAGGAAATATGAACTCAAAACATTAATTAAGAAAAAGAAAACCAGAATCAATTACAATTGTTTTTTGAGAAAGTAAATGTTTTTCCCAGGGAGTGATTCCTATTTTGATGATCTCTGTAATGACATAACTATTACTTAAAAAGGGAATAACAAGCATCTATTGTCTTTACAAAATTTAAACTGACAATGCATAAATACTTTGATAACCCCTTCTGCATCAGAAAAATACAAATAGAACCACAGTACAGCATACGAAAAGATACCGTATAGGAGGTCTTATTAAGATATCTGTGGTGGGTTGACCTTGACTGGACATCAGGTGCCCACCAAAGCTGCTCTATCAGTCTTCTCCTCACTTGGACAGGGGAGAGAAAATACAATGAAAGGCTTGTAGGTGGAGATAAAGGAGAGATCACTCAAAAATTACCATCATTCGCAAAACACACTCCACTTGGGGAAATTTGTTTAGTTTATTAGCAATCAAATCAGAGTAGGATAATGAGAAACAAGAACTAAATCTTAAAACACCTTCCTTCCACCACTCCCTTCTTCCTTCACTCTCAATTTCTCTACTGTCTGTACCCAGATGCAGAGGCGGGTAAGAAAAGGGGATTTTGGTCAGTTCATCACACGTTTCCTCTGCTACTCCTTTCTCCTCCAGGGAGGACTCCTTACTCTCTTCCCCTGCTCCAGTGTGGGGTCCCTAGTACGAGAGACAGTCTTCTATGAACTTCTCCAGCATGTGTCTTTCTCACAGGCTGCAGTTTTTCACAAACTGCTTCAGCATGGGTCCCTTCCTCAGGGTCACATCAAACCTGTTCCAGGGTGGACTCCTCTCTCCATGGGTCCATAGGTCCTGCCTGCTCCAGCACAAGCTTTGCATGGGGTCACAGCCACCCTTGGGCATCCACCTTCTCTGGTGTGGGGTTCTCCACAGGCTGCAGGTAGATCTCTGCTCCTCTGAGAGCCTTCATGGGCTGCAGGAGAACAGCCAACCTCACTAAGTGTGTTCACCACAGAGTTCAGGGGAATCTCTGCTCCAGTACCTGAAACACCTCCTTCCCCTTCTTCTTCACTGTTTGATCCCTTCAGGGCTGTTTCTTTCACACATTCTCACTCCTCTCTTCTGGATGTTGTTTTGCCACAATTTTTTCCCTCTTTCTTACCTTCTTCCCCTGATTTGTTATTTGTTATCACCCCCCTGGACAGTATCTTGGAATCGACTGCTGTTGACTCTGTTGGACACGGCAAAAGCTTTTGGCAGCTCCTCACAGAAGCCACCCCTTACGAAAATCTTGTCATGAAAACACAATGCGATGTCTCTGAGACGAATGCATGAAAACAGCAGAGCCATTGATAATTCTTGTTTGAGAAATAGTGAGCTATTTTCCAAGGAGAAAAAAAAAAGCTTATAATTTCTTTTCAAGTGCTTGATTATATAGAGCTGGCAGAGATGGCACAAAGTCAAAAGCAATTCTTGTTTGAAGAGCTAAATTGTGCCTGGTAGTATGTGTGCAAGACCAAACTCACCTACACTAGCTAGCAAAATTCCTGCTATCAGTCCTGATCCCTCTCAGCCTTATGAGATCCTTTGGACATTAAATCATATAAATAATGAATGAAGAAATCATTGAAGCAAATAAGAGTGGCTGGCAAAGAAGCAAATAAATGGACCTCACCCTGAGTATTTTATTACCAAAACAAAGATCAGAGACGATACTGGAAAAGAAAAGCACTGCATCTAGATCTTGACATCAGAGAATTGTTGCCTTTGATTTTAAATATTCACATTTTACTCTTTTGAATTGCATTTTTTAAACAGCTTTGTGGAGCCTGAAATGTGTGTGTTAGCCAAAAAGCTCTGCATTGGCCTGAGCCTTGCTCAAGTGATTAATTGCCTACCCACTGACAGGCCTTCTTTCTCCAGGCTTTGTCTGAACGCTGCCCTTCTACCTTTCCACTCTTTCGATGTACATTATTTTTTGTTTACAGTCATTGGTCTTCATCCTTTTGAGTGCTGCTCACCGAAGTCTACACCTTTACCAGTATGATATAATGTTACTTGGCTATACTCCCACTAGTATTGTTCCTTTGTCACTTTTAAGGCAGAATGCCAACAGGACAGCGTGAGTAATAAAGATCAGAATACACTCTCGCATGGCTTTGTTACCATCTTTTGGTTCATTTAACTATCACCTTATAAAAATTATAAATTAAACAATAAAAACAAAACAAACCTCCAAACCCCTAAAACTAGACATATTCTTCTTCTTTTTTTTTATTTTTATTTTTTTCTTCTGAGGCTTCTAAACCAGACAAATAATTTGTCAACCCTTGGATAATTCTTATGTGTCAGAAAACATCAATGAAAACCACTGTGTCCATCACAGGAAGCCATATCTCTCATATACATGTTCCTGAGAACTATTGTTTCTGCACAAATTAAAGACAAATGAATAGTGGCTTATCCCATCATAATTTTACATTTTTTTTTCACTGAGTTACTGTAATTCATGTTAATATTTAATGATTTTTTTCCCTCATGTCTGGTAAGCAAAGAAAACTGTCTTGGGCTGCCCACACTTTGCCTGTGCTTCCAGAGCAGAGTGAAAAAATAATGCAGTGATACTGAGTTTCTATAATATTGGTTGATTTTAACTAAAAGGATTAACATGATATTAAAAGTTTTGAAGAAGGCAGATACTATGGCAACACAACCTTTCCACTTAGGAATACAGAGGTGAGGGCAAAATATCTACTTTCCAGGGAATACAGAAACAATCAAAGAAACAAAAGCTGTTCCCAAGCTCCACTTGCCTTCCATTAGAAAGGCTGGAATTTGAGAAATATATGTCACCTATCAATATCTCTAACAGAGACATTGCATCTACCTGCCTATCTATACTAATGTATTTGTACAAGAATAAACTCAAGTTAGAGATAATAGCTTAGAGAATTTCTAATAAAGCAACTTTTAGTCAGGATCTGTAAGAGTTTAGAGAAGGTTGTTTTTTCTTTTTTAATGAAAATAATTTTCATTTTCTAACCAAATAAGAAAAATAAAAAGTATAGTAAAAAAAAATTACGAAACTATTCTCAATGTGCTACAAATATGATTGTATATTTATTGTTATAAACAAGGAGTTTGTTTAAAGGAGATTAAATCTGAAAAAATTACTTATCCTTTTGTCCCTCCAAATTATGGAAAGCAAAAAAAAAAAAAAAAGAAACAATTTTTAACCATCCTATGTAGTCCATAGCACATATTTCTAACAATTCCAGTATTCATGAGGAATGTCTTTTCCAAATGATAAAGAAATTTTATATGCTCAATATTTGCAATACACTATTGCCTGGCACACTAAATCTACTTGCATATTCAGCACTAATATCATCCCATGGTGGTGAATAGTTGACCAATCAATGAAGGACCTGTGTTCTGTGATCCTTAATATAGTAATAGTGAAAATCTCTGACAATTTCTGGAAGTGAAATTCACTGTTCGTGAATTACTGAGAGCCCCTACTTCAATGGACAGTTAAATTGGCATTCACATCAGAATCACAGAATATTCTGAGTTGGGAGGGACCCACAAGGATCGAGTCCAACTCTCAAGTGAATGTCCCATATAGGGATCAAACCCACAACCTTGGTGTTATCGGTACAATGCTCCAACCGAGCTAATCTCAGCAGTTAGTGTGTGAAGTTCAAAGCCACCAAATGTGTAAAAAAAACTACCAACCTTCATCAAGAGTTCCAGAAAGATGACATTTTCATAAAATGGAGATTGAAGAAGCCAAAATGTCACATCTTCCTGCTTATTCTGTGATGTAGCTAAACTTTAAATTTCCTACAAGGAAAATCTTTCTTGCACCTCAGTTTTTGACAATTTCAGTACTAAAACTTCTCATCAAATGCTCAATCATTTTGAGTGCAACAAAATAATGCTGACATTATCCTTTTAATTTTTTTTTTGCAGAAATGCATCTCATCAGAAAGGATATTTCTATTATTTAGGTGAAGTTTGTATACTGAGTTCAGCTGGGAAGGTCTACCAGTTAAGGTGGGAAAAAAATAAAAGTGCACTAACATATATCATGTTTCATGGTGAGATGAAATGCAACTTTGGAAACAGATTTGACATTTGAGATTTCCCTGTGTCGAAAAGGCAGAATTTGTTGCAGACATAAAAATGCTCAGTATGTACATCTGGAGGAAGTTATGCACACTTCTCTGAAGCACCCCTGGCAGCTGATAATGGAGAGCTGTTGGCAGTGTTTAGAGAGGCAGATGCTTACCTGTGCTCCTACAGTGTGCAGTCTTGGCTTGATGACAAGGTGAGGAGAAGGACAAGTCATCACAGAGTGGGGGCAATTGGCAGCTGGTACCCTGCTGGGGAAGGGTAAACAGGTCACTAGGGCTTCTTACTCATCTGTAGCAGAGCCATCAATCCATGCCAGAATATGCACTTTTCAGAAAATAAAGCAATTTCTTTTACAGGAGAATGGAGAGAAATTAAAAGGTTGATAACTTAAAGACAAATAAAAAAATAGTTTTGCAGCTCAGAGCGTGATATATTGTGGACTGAAAATTACCATCTCTACCAAAAAATTGCATCCAGACTTATCTGTGCACTAAATGAATGGTGGACTTGTTGAGACAAGTGGCAGGTGTTGCACTGGCAGTGTTCAATGTCAACTGGATGTTGCTGAACTCTTTAGAGGGTACTTCCCTACAAAGTGTTTCTTCATAGCTTTCTATTATTCAAGCTGCAGGGCAGGTCGTCTTATTTGCCCTTCTTATGGAAACAGATTATAGTTCACGAGTTGTTCATTATGACTCACTAACAGTGTGGAAGGTCAAAAACAGGAAAGTGTACAGTAAAAGAGAAAACAAAGAACCCATTTACCCACACAAAAAACCCCTCAAACAACAAGAGAAAAAAATAAACAGATCATCTAAACCCTTTCCTCTTGGCAGTGCTGCTTCATGTCATCTTCTGTGGTAGAGTGTATTTGCATCAAAGGCACCACATCAGATCATGATATTCTGAAGTTGAAAGATCAGTGACAATTCAGAACAAATAGGACATACAAGCATACTTATTTCATGCTTAGTCAGTTAGTTTATTCAAAGTTCACTATCAGTTTTAACAATGGCAACAAGGATTTTTAAAGCATTTGTAAAAGCTCAGAATACCAAATACTGAGGTATCTTATGATTTAAATTTATTTAAAACTAAATGACAGTGGAAATATTAGGCAAGAGGAACACTTGAGATATTATTTGGTTGAAGATGAAACCACCTCAAACACTGTTATTTGATATGTATTTTAATCTGAGAATGGCTAAGCATGGATAGTGAGACAGATGTCATTCACATTAATGAACCAAGAGTCCATGATGCACAAATTGGATAACATGTGACACCACCAAGGCCGTTCATTTGTCATATCCATAAGATTGTTTCATACCCTCCTCACTGGAAAAAGAGTCCAGGTGTTTTGATCAAAAGACTAGAGTCTTTTGGTATTTCATAAGCATTTGTGAAGTCCAAAAATTTGATTCATCTGTTAAATTTTGCTGAAAATAATTTTCATCAAAAGGCACTAGCTCCATAATCTCCTCGCAGAAAGTAAACCTTTACTGAAAATCAGTGTACTTTTCCAATTAAACAGGGTTTCTAATCATATTCATTGAGAATTACATATTCTGGTGCCTTAAAACATCCAGACAGCATTGATATTGGACAGTGGGTTAATAAATTATTGAAGTTTTTCTCTTAGCAAAATTAAAATCTGACATCTGATGCAAGCATATAATAAACTGACCTGTCTGTTGTGTCATCATCTGGATACAGTATTTGAAGTTAGGTGAAATTTACCCCCGGTGAGATGAAGCACAGTATCTTGCCATTAGCGATGATAAGAGAAACACTTATAGATGTAAAGTCTAATGACTACTCTCTGTATAATGGTTCTGGATATCCTGAAGAAGCACTGTAGCTATTATAACCATTCACATAAACTTACAGGAAATGTTAATGACAATCAAAACTACAGGTCTTCTAATTTATTACACATCTACTCTAGATTTGAAAAGTGATCCTCAGAGATTTTATTTCCATTTAGCCAGTGCCTTTCTATGCCCATTTGCTGAGGTCCAAAGGGGGGATGGGGCCATGGCACAGCACGGGTCCTGGACACAAAAGTAGGGTGCAGGTAGAATCCTTTATTCCAACGTGCACACGGGTTTTTATCAGCTCAGGAGAGGAAAGGGCCAGAACATGGGGTGGAGCATGAGACAGACAAGCAGGGGGACAATCCAGGATAGGGACATGGGCAAAAGGGGGAGGAGCGCAGGAGGAACCGGGGAAGGAAAGGGTGAATGAGGGCTGTCTCCTCACTGCAGCTTCTCCGACCAATCAGCAGGGAAACAGGGGAGCAGGGAAGTGAACAAGCCTGGACGTACTCGGGAGATACAAATTCTGGGGAAACATACAATGTGTATATACATAATAACTGTAAATCTGCATCATAAAGTCTGTTCAAACGCTGTACATATTTTTCCACTTCTTAAATCGTTCCCATTCTAATTCTTGGTCTTCAACACCCATTACAATTTTTTTGCCTTTCAATGCTAATAACTTACCAAATGATTCAAAGCTAACTTTGATCAAAATGGTGAGGTATGCATCACTTGTGAAAATGACTCAACCCTGTAATAATACCTAATACAGAACCAAAAAAGTACTAAATCTGAGAATGTTGTTCTACTGACTTCTGCCTTATTTTCGCTTAGTCAGTTTTGATCAGCTTCTTCCTCTTACACTAGTGTGAAAGAAAGCTTAGAGTATAATGCTACAAAGATTGCACCTAGAAACGTACCTAAGACTGTCTAATGAGATTGCAGTAAACAGACAGACATGCATATGGGTGTCTTTCTTGTTTATGTTCAGAGCAACTCATGCCATTATGAGAAAAAGGCTTATTTTCTTACTTTTAATAAGTGAAAATGTAGGTTCTTATATTTGGGAAGTTCAACCTAGACATTTGTACCAAAGAAGATATAATCCAGTGCAAAATTTCTTTATAGTACTCCTAAGAGGGAGATATTTTCACTCTATCAATACTATTTTTTCAATTTGGTATAGCCATTTTCATATAATCATTTTCTACACCTATCAGTATTCAGTCCACAGGCAGGTAAGTGTTTTCTGGGCAGTTCTGGAATTTTAAAGTGTCAATCATCTCTCCTAAAAATGTAGAGTCTTTTTTAATAATTTTAAAATTTTCCATTTCTTCATTACACATTATTTCTTGTAATGACCAATACTTCTCTAAATTGATGCTCTCCTAGTACAAGTTAAAAAAAAAAAAAGAAAATAAAACTACACATTCTTAACAATCACAGAAAAAGAACATCAACTTTCCCTGAAGAATCATTGCTCTTCATAGCTATAGTAATATCTCAGCAAGCCAAATCTTATCAAAACCCTTTTGATACTTTTTACCAATCTGTAATATTTTGCATTAGTTGTTTCAAGCTTATAGACATCAGGTAGATGTCATAGTATGAATAGATGTCATGGTCATCTTGGAATTCCTGATGCCCCTAAATCTCTGACTTAGATTCAGCACAATTTTGGATGTATGACAACCATGATTTTTAAAGTGAAATAGCTATGCAATATCTTTACTATTTTGCATGAATTTCACGTTCTGTTTCAATTTACTTTCTAGTGCAGAATGAAAAGTGTCAGTATTTTTGAGGGTCATTCATGTATCCAAAACATAAGGGTAGATATGTATGTAGTGCCTTAACACAATCTGGCCTTTCTTGGTAATTACTGCATTATGTTCGATCTTAATATCATATACCTCTTGTCTTACGCCACTGGCTATGACATAAAACAGGACTACTGTAGCTTGGCTTTTCACTACCACACATGAAACGCCACTATAATTAATTAGTGTTGTTATAGCAACACCTTTTATGACATTGCTTGACACTCAAGGGAGGGAGTAACATAGGGGTGAACTGTATGAGAAGTCATGTTGTAAATTTCGTTCTCAAACTGCCTGACTTCATTGCTTTTCTTTTTTTTTGTTTAAATAATTTTCGCCCTCAAATTGGTTCCCTGCTGTATTGAAACCATCGAGCAGTAAAATCTCAGCATTAATCTTATACTGGTCTTGCTCATGTGAATCCTCAGGGGGTCATGCTAAAATTTGCTATTAAAATGTACAAATACAGGACATGTTTTATTTCAGAGTAGTTATTTTTATTATAGTTTTTTATAGTGATTGTGCACATGATAGAAACTTTTTTACTGTACTTCACTATCAGTAATGGGTACTCCTCACTTACATGGACAGTATTAAAGAGCTTTTCTTTGAAAACAAAGCTTATGTCCTAGCAAAATGTTTCTACTGTGCATCACTTGCAGGTGTGGAAAAAACGTAAGTATTAGAAAGTAAATACAATTTTGAATATTAAAAAAAATAAATAAAAAATAAGGAACAGCCTTTATAGAAGTTTTGGTAAAGGAGGTCCCAGCCCTTTTTTCAGGAATGATACACACCATTAAGTCCCTGCTTTTAGCTGTCAAGCAGAGCTTCATGTAAGGGAACATTTTCCAACTAACATGATTCTGAATTTTTATTTCTGAGGTGAAAATATGGTGAATTATCTCTTAAATGTTGTAAAAGCCTCAGCAGTGATGCAGCTGTAGGAGCAGTTCTGTTGGGACACAACAGCTCCTGTCACCACAACTTAGGTGAGTTGCCCAAAAGCTCACTGCTAGCACAACAGTACTGTTAGAACAGGCAGTTCCTATACTGCTTCTTCCCTATTCTCTTCCCCCACATCCCAGCACAAACACACAATTTATCAGCTTGTTCTTCCTTTCCACCTGGAACCAACATGCTCAGGCAGCAGACACTGCCAGTTCTTTGATCAAGATGAGTAATTTGGCTGTCGCTCATCTTCTCTGAAAAGGACCAGTTAGGAGCTCCTGCTGCTGCCTCTGCAGCATAGAGTCCTTTGGGTTTCACTCTGTGATGCTCTTGTGCCATTAGCAGGACAATAAGGCAAAATGAGAGATGAAAGACATCCTAAAACAGTCATTAAGATTAAAAAAAAAATCCAATTTTTTTATACATTTATTACACACTTTATAAATAATGAACACTATTTTTGTTATTATTTTTACTATTATTATTATTATTATTACTAAATATTACATTTAACATAACAGCATCATATTTGATAAGGGATAATGCAGTGAAAGAATTACTTATCCCAGAGCTTACACTGAAGAAGCAAACACCCATAAATCTCTAAGGGATTTCTGGGACTCATTCCCCATATCATTAAAATCTGAGAAAAAGAAGCCACTTGAATGCTTAAGAGAGAGCAGAAATAAGCTTTTGTCTTCAGAGAAATCAACTAGGAGGCCAGGAAAGTCTAATCTAAAATGCTAAACAGTCCTTGAAAACAAGGATTCACACAATAACTGTTATTTTATAGATTCTTTTATTCCCTCTTTCTGGCCAAATGAATTGAAGTCTGAATTTTGGCATGGCTTCTACAAAGAAAAAGATAAGGTGATCTTCCCACCTGCTGTGTTATCTAGTCTGCTTCACTAAGCTGAGAAATGGAAATACAAAGTCTGTCAAGGACAATGGGGAACAAAGCAGCCTGGTGAAATTTCTGATCAGTATATAAAAACTAAAGGACTCTTTTCCACCAGCTCTTCAAAGGAAAGTGTTAACAAGATAGTTTGAAACATATCGGTTCTGGGTCTCCTGTATTATGCATATCCTGAGATTGCCTCCAAAAGTCAACTCCAGAGGGATTTAGGCAGAGAAATACCTAATTTCTGCATCCCAAGAAAACTCAGATACTGAACTTAAATACGTAAGTATTTAGGAACTTCTGGGTATTTTATCTGGTGCCCAGAAAACTTTACATTTGAATAACAACATGCCTACAGAGGTTGTATGGGGCTTTTCAGTACCACACTCTTCATTACAGATATCTGCAGAGTAAGTCCCACTTCAGATAATTCAGTCCTTTTTTAATATGGCCCTTAGGCACTTCTGAAAATTTCATGTTATGAGTCAAAAGCTGACAAGAGAAAAAAAAAGATAACTGAATGGAAGTAGAAAGGTAAACAAACAAAACTGTTTAGCAAAAACTCTCATTGTTCTCTTGTTCTTCTTTGTATATCACAGTACTGCTGGAAATAAAAATATTATAAGTAAGTTTGGGATCCTGGTCACAGTTGATATGGAAATGGACTGAGCATCAGAGAATTATTTTTCCTGTACCTACATTGCATTCAACAGTGTGTTGTCACCGTAAGTACTGACAGAGATATGTGCTGGAAACCTCAATTAACAAATTACAGGTCTATTACAATAACACCATATAAATACATTTGTGCTCTGTATAAATACAATTCTGCTCTAGTCTGAATTTCATTTTTCCTGTGGAAAAATAGATATACAGTGATACTAGCAGCCATTTTTATTTGTGTAGTTCATAAATGGAACTAGATCAGCTATTTTTCCCTTAAGCTATCTTAAAATGTCTCCTAGTTACAATGAGCTTTATTCAATATTCTGTTTACACTACATAACATAGTATGTGACAATGGCAAATATTCTTTCAAATGTCACTAATACTAAAGTGAAGAGTAACTGCCATACCAGTGATCCTTTGAAATGTGTGAATAAGTATGTAGGAGAGCACCACTGATGACAAGAAATTACAAACATGATGATAGATCAGTGGGACACAGAAATATGGGTATCACTGTTTTAAGTAGAGATAGGGGTTTATACCTGAGAGGAAAAAAATCTGTATTTTCTTTTAAAGTGCATTTTAAACTGTCTTTTAACTCTTAATTTTAATTTTTTTTCTTCAAAAGAATCTTCATGTGTGCACTATTAAAAAAAAGCAAACTGGCAGGACATTTTATACAGTGTGTTCCTTGAGCTTACAAATATCTGCTTCAACAAAACAAATAAAGCATCAGGAGTTAAAGCTTTCCATATAAAGACGAGCTCATCTATTCCTGAATTCAAATGTACATTATGCACTATAGCTTCCTCTGCAAGGACAGTGTTCATCTTGCCAAAACCCAGCTCTCTGATGTTGGCCTTTATATTCTTTTTCTTGACTACTAATGCAGCTGTAGCTAGTTCAGATGTTGTAAGCTGAATAGTAGAAGTCTAAAGCTAGGTTAGAGGAGTCCTTCTCCTCTGCAACATATTCTCTGTGCAGAAAAGTGATTCTTCTAAACATATTAAGAGAGACAAGCATTTTTCTGATGCTGTCATATGTGACATACAGTGTTCAAACTGACTTTAAAGAATTTGTTATGAAAGAAATTTCTCTGAGAGAAGTCTTACAAATTTCTTCCTTCAGATTTGGTTAGTTTAATTAAATGAATACCCTAACAGAGTTGGTCCTTATTGGGTCTCTGGTTTTTATTCTTTTTTCATTACAAGTAACATTTTCATAGCAAGAAAAGGAGAATTGCACTGAGTAAAAACAAAGGAAAATAATTAAAAATTTATTTTTTTAATTTGGTAATTTTAAATGCTTTATTCACAAAGGACTGATCCGCATACTCTGTCACCAGAAGTCTGTAGTCAAGAAGTTAATGACAAAACCCCAGGATTTAGTGAATGTTATTGATTGACTGAAATTCTAAAACTGTTTACATATTATCAGCGAAGTAGCAGCACAATTGTACTGCTACATGATTATTGCTGATATTTTTCTCTAAAAATGGGCACTGACATATGTATGAGTAGAATACATTTCAGTTCACCATAACATCATGTTCCCTTTTCATATAAATATATATCTTTAATATTAACTCTGCAGAACACTTTATAGTTTTTTTATAGTGGTTGATCTCTAGCTTCTGAAAATACTTGTTAGGACTGGTAAGTTGTTCTGTAAAGGAATGAAAATCATTATTTGTTTCTTTGGGTTTCATTGCTTAGCACTTGTATTTCCTACACATTTTCCCTCTTTGAGGAATTAAAAGAATATAACTGGAGAATTTTCTCTATTACCTGTTTTTTCCATTGTACTTCACACTGGAATGAGGAATATGGGATATTCTAGGGATTTAGGGAGCAGCATGCTGAACTGATATAGAATTCATGACAAATGTTCGATTTCTTATATTTGAAAAGCTTTTTCTTTTAGCAGTTTGATGTAAGAAGCTATCTCTGTCACTGGCTGTTCAGTAGCATGTCTATGTCCAACGAGCCAAACCATCAGAACTATAAATGCTCTGTCATATAAATAGTAACTAGTTTTAAGGAAAATCATGATAAAATATTATCCTAAAGGTAGACCATTTACTGAGATCCTGATAAAATGCCTGAAGCCCAAGACTGAAGACGATTATTGCACAATAAAAGTAACACTTCTCTCCAGGGGAAATATTTTTATACAGTTATAGCTCAGAAAAGTCGCCACCTCATTTATTACAATTTTAACTTTCTTTCTTTTAAAATGAATGGTGTAAATCTTTTCTGGACAATTCTCTTAAACAGACTTGGTTGAGTTATTCATTCTGAGTAATATTAGTTGTCAATGTGGACTTTTTTTATTCACAAACTTCTGCAAGCTGACCTGGAAATCAAGTCTTGGTCTCAGTAAAATTAGTGGGAGGTTTGCTATGTACTTCAAAAAGGCCAATATTCATCTTTTGTATTGATGATATGTTCAAATTAAAGTATCTTGTTGATGTATATGAGACTTTGTCTTATCCTGAATTAGAATTTTTTTAATGTGGTTTTTCTTTAAAAAAACCACAAAATTATATTAGTTTGATTACTCTAAAGCAATGATAAATATTAGGGAATAACTCAACCTGACAAGTCTTTAGCCCATCATCACAAAAACATATTCAAGCAGAAGCAGATAAAACAATAGAGAAAAAAAACACATTAAAAGCTTTGTGCAGGTTAAAACCACAGTTTAGTGGTTTTAGTGCTGATGCTTAAATTACCATTGTGAATTTGTCACAATTCTCTAAATTTTAGTAGACAGTAAGAAAAGGTCAAATTTAAAAGAAAAGATCATCAGTAAAAAGAATGTGGTCATTAACAGCAAACAGGAGCTAATGATTTTAATGCACCATTATCTAGAATGAAAAAAATAAAACCCACGCTACACAATTATTATAAAGAAGGAAACATCACAGCCCAAAACAGAGGAGATTACCAACACATTAGGGAACTTGATGCAAGCTAGACTATGCATGAGATACAGTTTTAACTTCATATCCCAGGACACAAGAAAAGGCAAAGAGGAGAGAAGGCAAGAGATCATCTCAGGGTGTCAGAGAAGGGCAGTAACAATTCTTCCCCTTAATGAGACCACATAACTTAAAGTTATATGGAACCTGTTCAAAATTGCTGCCATATAGAATACTTTTAACAATAACAACCCTCCCCACCCCTAAACAAAAATGCTTACTTTTTTAAGTAGATATTCAAAATTTCAGTTGGTGAATAGTTCAACTGTAAAAAGACAGTTTTAATTTTCTAAAACATCTGCAAGTTAATCAGTTTTCTTAGGAAATTATGTGTCAGCAACAGTCATATGAGCCATCTCAAGTATTGTTTCATCAATTTATTCTCTACAAAGTACCCCAACATCTTGAGGTTTTGTGTTTCTTTTCATTCTGTAGTAAAAATACAGGTTCTGAACTATCATACTGAATTAACGTAAATGCTTATGATAAGTAGTATTTGTAATTAGACAAATTTATAAAATTTAAGTTGTTTTTAATTTCATAAGTATTCCTTTGCAGATTATTTGAATTTTATTTAAAATAAAACAAACAAACAACAAACAACAAAATCCAGCTCCAAACTGTGATATTTTCTATAAAGATATGTATAAATCCACAAAAATACATATTTTCTGGTATAAAATTCTTTCTATGAGGTTAAAGGTCACGTTATAAGAATTTGCCAATAATGAGTTCAAAACTAAAGAAGTCATACATTTTCTATTTTTTTTTCTTTTCCCTTAAATGTTGAGATATTATTGCACCACATAACATACTGCTTCCATTTCATTTTTAAGAAATGGATGTTTAGTGCATCTGTTCTTCCCATTAAGTTGGATCAGACGAGGGCAGATTCAGTATCATACTATTTAGTGAAGCAATACTCTTTGTGAAAAGAAAGCCCATCGTTGGACTTTAGGGCATAATTGGGTCTGTGATCCAACTGAAGATCACTTGAACCTGAACATCTTGGCTCCTGGTGCAGTGACATTTTTACAACATTCAGCATAAGGAGAAACCTACTAATGACAGAAACCTTAAGAGAAATCTGGTGGCTGCTCAAAATAAATCTCAGTAAACGGGTGATCTTGAAAACCATATACTTGATGATGGAAGCATTTGGGATGTGCTACTTAAATGAGCATAAGTTCATTCAGCCTGTTTAGCTGCCACTTTTCAATTTAGCCATATGGGAGGTTTCCAGTTGAGACATTTAATAGCCCTAACAACTTGCTGTTCTAGAGAAATTTGATTACAGTGAATACAGCACTGGCATGCTGCTTGCATAGCTGGCAAGGATGTGGAACATAGAAAAGCTGTTAGAGACTGAACTTTTCTTCTTGGCTTATCACCTGACAACCATCAGGGTTACATAAGTGTATACTGTTTGACTTCTATGGTCCAACTTCACTGAGTCATGTTGTTATTTTAGACACAAAATATGCTACATTCTGAAGTGAAAAATTAAGTTCTTGACTTTCAAGGTGATGATGTTTATTTACCACTACCATAGGAAAACATAATATTTATTATATAGTGGCATCATATGCACTTATAAAAAAGTGCAGAATAAAAAACCTTTTGGATTGGAAAAAATAAAAGGAAAAAATAATAAAACCAACCAGATTTCATACAAAATATTGCAAGAAGATTTGAGTAGCTTCTATCACTATTTTGCATATCATAATTTTTTTTTTCTAATTCTGGCTTTCTGGTTTTTCATATTTTCATTAGAGACTATCCAGTTACCTCATATAGTAATTAAAAAGGCTCAGCATCTTCCAAGTAGGAACAAATTATTTGGTCTTCCTTTGGTGAGTCTAATTAGATAGGGAGAAAGGTAAATATCCTTTCTGTCTTTAAGGTATAAATTAATGTATTTGCTAACTTCAATTTTCACATTAATAGTTTTCAATTCATCCTTTTAATCGTTCCTTTGTTACCTTATCTGCTTCAGAGCTATATTGTTTGCAATATTCTGGCATTGTTTATGGTTCTAACAGTCAAACTCAATTAGGAGAAAATCAGAAGTAAACGAGGAGGCACAAAGACATAAAGCTTAGGATTAATCTGTAGAACTTTGTAGTAATTTATTAAGTGATAGTTTCAAAACAATTGACAGCATGATCAGTTCTGATATTGACAGTCCATGGTCATAAAACAGCCCCAAACTTCTCCATTGTAATTTTTAATGATTATTTAGATATTGTAAAGAGAATGTGACCAAGTCCTGTGGCATTTTGGAAACAGCTGCTTCTTGCATACTTCTCTCTTCACTGTAGAGTTGGGGGGTTTTGTATTTTTTACATTGTTTATTTATTTCTCATTAATATTTTGTAATATTCTTTCAATTTCTTCCTCAGGTCAAACAATAATTTTTCTTCATTGCCTATTAAAAAACCCCACCAAAACAACAACATACTCCCTCTAATTCAAAATCAGAAGTGTATTTCTTATTTTAGAACAAAGAATGTTCCAGAAAATAACTTTGCAAATGAGATCCATGTCATGCAACCTTAGATGAAAGCAAGCTGGTGACTAGGCTAAGTTAGTTATCTAAGACTTCTTGACAGTCAGTGATAAACAGGTATCTCTAGAGGGCATTTCATCCCATTACCTTAAATACCTCACAATATCTGTTTTGTAATGGTTTTAATCGCTGTATCCTAGAGGCTTTTTCCAACTAGCAGCTCCTGCCAACTGTGTCGCTCACTAATTTTACTCAAGACATGATTCTTTCAAAAAATTAATGACAAGCTAAGTGAAAAAGAAATTAAGAAATAAAAGACAGAGAAAAGGAAATGTATTTGTTAAGGAGAAGGAAGGGATGGTTTTCTGTTGATTTTTAAATGTTCTGTAACTTTCGGATTAGTATTACTATGGGAAAAAACGTTCAAAGTAAACTGGCACTTAATTAAAACTTTAAGAAAGTTATTTTATAAGATTTCCACACATCATTCCTGTTTCTACAAAAGAAATGCTTTCTGCAAACAAGGACAACAAAACATGTAACAAAATAAGCTGTATTCTTAATTGTGTTATTTTCGTATTTGTTTACATGCTTTTTCTCTTACGACACCTACACACACTTAACCTTATGAAGACACCCAGGGCAAAACAGGAAAGAAATAGGCATTTCCAGTGTTTAATTACAATGGAAAACCAATTCCAGCACAGAGGGTAGAACATCTAATATACTTGTCTATACATCTGGCCTGAGGAAATGTAACTAAACATAAATTATTCCATTGCATCAAAGTGGTTTTCATTTAGATGCAAGTGGGGGCCATGCGGGGCTATATTATTGCTGCAGTTCCTAAGACGTCACTAAAAGTAGAAGAAAATTATGTCTGCAAACTGTGGATTAGGGCTGGGTGAGCCAGTTTAAAAAACAATTTGTATCTACCCTGGAGAAAGAAACCCTAGAGGAAGTTTATTAAGGCTGCAGCATTTAGGGGACTTATATATGCATTTTTCTCCTTATTTAGTATGCTTTCCGGCAAGATAGAAAAAATCTTTTCTTTTCTCATGAGAGAAAGAAACAAATTGTGTCTAATTAATTTGTTAATTAATGCTTCTTATTGACAGCATCATATTCCTCGTCATGCATCATTTTATATCATTATTTTTGTCTAAGACAAAAAGCAAGGAATTCTGCTGGGACCAACAATATGAAATGTTAATAAATATTGCCTTAAGAACATCATTTAAAAAGAAAGGAGGAAAGTGAAGTATGTTGTTCTGTTTAGTTATTTGTTCAAAAGGGTCCAGTAATTATGTGTACTACTATAATTAAGGCATTTTTGCAATTGAATACATTAATGTCTGAAAAAATAGTGTAATCCTATGATACAGCAAAAGATTATAAAGAAGAGCAGAGAACCTTGAGACATTCTCTGCATGTTTTTGCTACACCATCACTGCCATGTAACACTTAGGCAGCATTGAAAATTTGAGAATACCTCGTTCCTCTCCATATCCCAGCCTCAGATAAATGAAGCTTCATTTAATTTGAATTACTCTTGTCCCTCTCAAAAAATCTGTAGCAAACAAAGTCAAAAGTCCAGGGCAAGGGGATTTCAATAAGATATTTTTATATAATTTTGTCATCTGCAATTACCCTTGGTCAGAAATCCACACTGTCGAAGAGTTTTTGTACATTTTGAATAATTTTGAAAGCAAAAATTAGATCTATTTTTCCAAAGTTTGAAAGTGCCACACTAAAGTTATAGCTTCCTTTGATAAAATTTTCTGTAATAGGAATGCAACAGGTCTTGTCTAGACGGACATTATGAAAAAAACTGTTGTGATCTCATGCATAAAATTGTATATGAATCTAAGGAAGAAAGAACGGGTGCTCTCATTATGAAATGTGAGAATTATGAGAAGTAAAAGAGGATTGTGTTGAAAACATCTGTGGTAAAAGCTCCAGGGATGTTACATGCAAAACTCTTCAGGACAATGTCATATCCAGTTTTATTTAGCATTTATCTGTGACCTATATCAGGCAAAAGTTATAGACACTCTGACACAACAACTATAAAGAGTCTATGAAGTCTATAAAGAGTCCATGAAGGCTATAAAAACTCCATGATTCAGGGTGTAAAATTAGAGGGCTTTACTTATCACAGAAGCAAGCTTTTGAAACAGAAACAGAAGGTGCTATCTACTTTTTTCAAGGCAGAGCTTGATCAATCTACACAATAGGCTTTGTGATGCTGTTACCTGTTTTACCAGGGCCCTGGGGCTGATGACTCATATTGACTTTCCTAGACATTTACTTAATCTTACTTAGAAAATACAGTTGCCCACTCTGTTCATCTTGTGATTTACTGGAGAACTGGACATTCAGTGAGTGTTTATCTGCTCTGATTGTTCACTATATCAGAGCAAAAGGATTTTAAAGTGTCAGTTTCTTAGCTGATGCAGAAAGGTGAAAAAAGTCCACTGCATCCCTTTTAAGTGGCAATTAGATAAAGGCTTCAAAAGAGGTTGACAGGGCAATACTGCAAAAGTTAAACCTATCTTGAAATAACCACTTGAAAACAGAATATCAAAAATAAATACACAGATCTTAAAGCTTGTGTTGTACAAGACGTAGTATAATCATTAATCTTATGCTGAATGCATCAACTATGCTTTTTTCTTCAACACAGAGGAAAAGGGACAAGGTGGTACACAGACAACGAAGTGTTTGTTCCTTTAACTTGAAAACGGTCACCTGGTCTGTTGGAAGGTGTCCCCACCCATGTGGGGGGATTGGAACAAGGTGATCCTCAAGATCCTTTCCAACCCAAAACATTATGATTCTATGATAATACATGGTTGCCTGTAGCAGATAAGAAAATGTGCCTGATTACTAAGAAGTCCCAAGATTCTTCTCAAGGGTTCTTCTTTTATACCCTGTGTTAGCTTCTAGCTTAAATACTCATTAGCAGTAAGTTAAGGGGATAGGAAGGTCCAAGGGACACAGAGGAATTCCTCAAGGAATGAAGATAGCAGCATTCCTGAGCAAGAGCTACATGACAGACCTCACAGGACACTCAGCATCGCAGATCATATTACACTTACTTCTAGGATGTGCTAGCTGCTGTGAGATGTGGGCTAGTTTTTGTATAAAAACACATTATGCAAATCTGTAAAACAAAATAAAAGGAAGAAAGACCAGACAAAACTTTGTGAACCTGTACAGTATTTTATTGTGGCTTAGTATTTCTTACCTTACCATCTGCTTTTTCTTACTTTTCCTGTCTTCTTACTTTATGGCAATTTATTTATGCAACAGCACACTCGTAGAGAAGGGGCAAAATATTCCCAATATATTGCCTCAGAAAAGCAAATGAGATTAATTTAGTTTTCCTTTGAAACACTGGCAGACTGAAAAAATTGAAGCACTGCACTACACAATCCCCCTTATGAACATTTATTTTAAAGGCACACATGAACTCTCTGAGGAGACCTGAAAGGAAAAAACCTAAGACATACCTGTGGAGATCTCCGAAGTCTGTAGAGAGTACAGTGAAATCAAGCAGATGCATTATAAGTCCTCTGAAGTTAGGAACTATTCTGGTAATGTATACTTCTTAATTTGTTTTTTATTTATTTTATTTCTAAGTATCCGCATTTTCCTTCTGTATTGCACATCTCTGCTTTCTTCAAAGAGATATAGAAATTTACTTCTAAAAGAAGAAAAGCCCCAAGTGAATCATAGATTATGAATGTAGAAAGAAATTTTGGTTGGTAAAACAGTAGTTTGACATTTAGCTTTCCTCTCATTAGAAATTCAAACAAATAGGAAAAAGTTGAAATCTACCATTACAAGGTGATGATTGTATCAGGTTGCTTGGTTATTAGCCTTGGAAATATGGATGTGGTAGTCATTGAGATACTGACAGTTGGGACATAAGTATTCCTACGTTTCAGGAGTACAAGCCCTGGAAATACCAACAACAGAATAATATTCACAACTTCTATGGGCTTCATGAGAATAACCTATCTGACTGGCTGACATGGAAACCTGAGTTTTGCTGGAGCTGTCAAGCTGGTGACAGACACTGGAATTTACTTGGCAGGAACTGCTTGTAAACGTACATTGGTTGGATCTCTGGCTTTCGCTGTTCGATCATTTTCTAACACTCTGATTTCCTCAAACTGTTGAGTTGTGGCAAAACCATACTTCTTACTTTGCCATTAATCCAAATACTTCATGATTATTTACTTGCAAAGTCTTTGTTCCTCTTGAGGGTAGAGGATCCTACTTCTCATGCCCCTCCCCATATACATGTCAGAGTAACTCCGGAAGGGTTGGTGTCAGCCCGAGACCCAATCTGTTACAACTCATCTATCCCAGTTGCCTTTCACTTTGAATGAAAGAGGCTAACAATTTCATAAGTAAAGCGAGCTCCATTGTGAGAATTCTCAAATAGCCACAAACAGAGAAATGAGGAAAAAGGTTTCTGCAATTTCTGTAGATCAGAGAGCATCACCTCTCTGAAAGAAGAACCTGTCATTGACTCTTCCATAATTACCATCTGAACTGTAGTTTTAATGACATTAGGAAAGCTGTTGCTTGCCCCTGAACTCTGAAGGAATTGTAATAAAAAGTTCCTGAATGTCTGTTATGTAACTAGCTAAAAAAAAAAAAAGAAAAAAAAAAGAAAAAGTGAAGAAAAAAATTAAAAAAAATAAAAAAATAATCTGGTAAATTTCAAATTAGTCCATTAAACCTCAACATATGTCAAATATGTGGAAATTATCACAGAATCATAGAATCAGCCAGATTGGAAGGGACCTCAGAGATCATCAAGTCCAACCCTTGGTCCACTACCACTGTGATTACTAGACCATGGCACTAAGTGCCACATCCTGTCTCATCTTAAAAACCTCCACGGATGGTGAATCCACCACTTCCCTGGGCAGCCCATTCCAATGCCTGATTACTCTCACTGTAAAGAATTTCTTCCTAATATCCAACCTAAACCTCCCCTGGCAGAGCTTAAAAGACCGTGCCCTCTTGTCTTATTGATAGCTGCCTGGGACGAGACCAACCTGGCTCTAACCTCCTTTCAGGGAGTTGTAGAGAGTGGTGAGATCTCCCCTGAGCCTCCTCTTCTCCAGGCTAAACAACCCCAGCTCCCTCAGCCTCTCCTCATAGGACTTGTGCTCGAGTCCCTTCACCAGCCTTGTTGCTCTTCTCTGGACCTGCTCCAGCACCTCAATATCCGTCCTGAACTGAGGGGCCCAGAACTGGACACAGTACTCCAGGTGTGGCCTAACCAGTGATTCTTCCCCTGGCCTAACCAGGGGAAGAATCACTTCCCTGGACCTGCTGGCCACACTGTTCCTGATCCAGGCCAGGATGCCATTGGCATTGCCACCTGGGCACACTGCTGGCTCATGTTCAACTTCCTGCCAATCCAAACTCCCAGGTCCCTTTCTGCCTGGTTGCTCTCCAGCCACTCTGTGCCCAGCCTGTAGCAGCACATGGGGTTCTTGTGACCAAAGTGCAGGACCCGGCACTTGGCCTTGTTGAACCTCATCCCGTTAGAATCAGCCCAACTCTCCAGCTTGTCCAGGTCCCTCTGAAGAGCCCTCCTGTCCTCCAGCTGATTGACACTCCCCTCAGCTTGGTGTCATCTGCAAATTTGCTACTGGTGGACTCAATCCCCTCATCTAAATCATCAATAAAGGTATTAAACAGAACTGGGCCCAACACTGATCCCTGGGGGACACCACTAGTGACCGGCCGCCAACTGGATGCAGCTCCGTTCACCACCACTCTCTGTGCCCGGCCCTCCAGCCAGTTCCTAACCCAGCACAGAGTGCCCCAGTCCAAGCCGTGGCCTGCCAGCTATTTCAGGAGTATGCTGTGGGAGATGGTGTCAAAGGCTTTGCTGAAGTCCAGATAGACCACATCCACAGCCTTCCCCTCGTCCACCAGGCAGGTCACCTGATCATAAAATGAGATCAGGTTGGTCAGACAGGACCTGCCTTTCCTAAACCCATGCTGTAGCAGTAGAATTAGTAGGGGAATACAAAACTAGGGAGAAGTATGGACATGAGGAGGAGTGAAAAAAGAGCAATCTTTCAGCAGGAAATTATGTTTAACAAATGTATTGGAATTATCTTAAAGATCTCAAGAAGCATGGTGAGGTTATTCAGATAGATTTAGTGTACTTGGATTTTCAAAAGCTTTCAAGAGATATTTTATAATAGGCTTTTAAAGAAATTAATCTGCCTCAAAATAAAAGGAAAAATCCTCTCATGCACTAAGCAATGGTAAAGAAAGAGAAAATAAACTATAAGAATAAGCTACTATTTCATCAGTAAATGATGGCAGCCAGTTCCAGCTATCTGTGCTGTTATTTGCGTTGTTCAGAACATTCTAAAATGTAGGGATAATGAAGTAACAGACTTTGCTGATTATAAAACATTTGCATGAGGAAAAGTGCACTTTTGACTGAAAAGTTACAACTGGATATCACAACACTTAGTAAGTTGTTAAAAGAATCCTGTTGTGCAGAATAAATTCCATATCTGTAAAAGCCATCTGATAATTATGAAGAGGAGATCAATGTTTACATAAATTTAATGGTACTCATTTTTCACTGGAAATCGTAGGTTGTCAAAGATAACTACTAGAGTTGGGTCAGAGCTGTTCAAATATCTGATGCAGACATTCTGGGATGTGATAGTGATGCTTCCCTGGAGCAGAGATAAAGGATATGGTACAAGGGAAAGTGAAGATAAAGCATGAGAAACTAATAAGATGCATATAGATAAAAGGAGAATTAGGAAGTACTTAGAAATTGAGAGATTTTAGAGGAAACTTACTATGTCAGAAATATAAATAAATACAGTAGATATTGTATCTCCCAGTACTTACTTATTTGTTACCAGTAGAGGTTGTGGAGACTGAAAGTAAAAATGAATTTTAAAAGGGATTAGACAAATAACTGAGGCATAGAACAATCAATGTCTTTTAAAAACAACACTTTTGATAAAATTTTCAGTGTAGGTAGCCTTTAAGAGATGATTGTTGGAAGCTGTGAAGGTATACCAGAGAGACATTACACATTATCCGTTTTTTAGTTTAGGATGAAAAAGAAAAAGCCAACTAATTTAGCAGGTAGGGCTTTATATTATAGTGTAACAAGATGTCTAAAAGAACTTCCCCTTGTCTTTCACTTTTGCACATAGGAAATCACTGCAACATTGCACTATACAAATCATATCTGTCCCTCTGTTTGCAATAACAAATAGGAATTCCTAACAAAAATATGCTTTACAATCCGGGGTTTGTAGGCAAAAGAAATAAATAAAAATGTAAAACCATATTAACCTTAAGCCTAGAGATACCCACTTTGGTTATATTTCCATATGCTTTGTTTGTAGGAAGAAAATTTCTACTGTCATAGATTTTATATAAAATGTTTTAAAATATATGTAGTTGAGACATATGCAAGTCACAGTGTTTGTGGAACCACAGTATCTATGGAATTTTTATTTTGAATTAGAACATTGCACCATTTTGAATTGGTAGTTTAAAATTATCTTTGACAAGAAGAAAAATTTCAGAAAGTTGATTCCTTACAGCAATACAACATTTTTAGTTTTATTTAGGTCCAGATATTTTTCTACAACTTTTCTAACTACTGAGAATACTTCTCTGTAGGAAAAAGTCCCACAGCATCTATTTTATCTTTGGCAGAAATAATACTATAACAGATGCATTACTTTCTGGAATATTATTTAATTTCTTAAGTTTAAATAACTATGTCAATATATTAAAAAGTGCTTTTTATCACAGTCTTCCAGCTAAAAAAGCTTATTTTCTCTAATTTTATCTAAATTTTAAAATTTCCATTAACCTTGCAATAATTATAATTATATGCATAACTATACGTATAATTATATTTGTAAATATGTATAATAATAAGGACATGTTTTAATAACTACATATGTAATTATATGTTATATATATAAGGTATTAAAGAAATCTCTTTGCTTCCAAGAAAATTTAAAGAGTGAATTTGGGTTCACATTAATTTTTATTTTTCTTTGCTTAAGATATGTAATCTAAGCAGACATGGATTTTGATATTAAATAGTTCAGCTTCTCCTAACAAAATTCTGAAGAATTCTGCAACTAGCGGAGGCACGAGTCTTAATTCGTGTCTTCCGCAAGATTATACTGAGCTTTGAGGCAATTTTGAGGTAATACATTGCAGATACTTACTGAAATTTTTCCATCATCTAAAGTGTTTTCATTTACTTGGAAAATACCCTGATCTTAAAGAACTAATTTAGAGACAGGTTCGCTTTTCCAACAGAGATCTGCCTAAAATGAGTTTCTTAAAAATTCATATTTAGAGACCTAAGATAAAACATCTAATTATTCATGGTGTGATACAATACTCAGGATATATGCACACTCATTTATGAAGGATGTTTATACGAATAGTCAAAACAACTCCAAAAACTTAAGCAATGTGGTTTTCTCTCAGATGGCCTCAGAGGTAGATCTCTGAATATCACTACACTCTGCTATGTAGAATGAATTTTACTGGGATAACTAAATTGTAAAGGGGCTCAATAGTATGTCACAACATAGGGCAGAGCTCACGTTCCGCAGAGTAGAGGAATCTTGTTCCTCAGAGTAGACTTGAAGGCTGGATGCAGAACTGGTGCAGACCTATCTCAGGAAATGCTAGTGAAAATAACTTTGAAAATTGGTCCATTTCTTGCTGCTTTTAAACCAGAAAGATTGTAGATAGCAAAAGGTAAACATGGTGCAAGTTGGGCTGATGGTTTTTTTCTTCAGAGAGATGAGTTGGCAAGGAGGCAACATGATCAGCAGTACATCTGTACAGAAGACTTGTCCTTAAATGGCTTCCCTGCCTTCAGACAGCCCATGAAGCCCACCATTCTTGCCTACATTTATTCTGTGGCTTTTCAAGGTAGCATGCCTACTCTCTTTGTATTCCTGATGAGTAAGTCTTTCATTTTTGTTTTAGTAAATTTATGAGGATGTAGATTTTTCATAAAGTTCTAATACACAGTAAAACAGTGTGTTTTGTACACCATCAAGACTCCTTGTGACTCCTTTCACTGCATTTTAATGGTATTCATTACATATATATTTAGAGTTTCAGCTTGATATAAAAATATTTATGGCAATTTTTGCAGGACTGATTGTAATTTAAGGACAAGCACTTTTGATAATGAAATTACTATTTTATGTTCATTTTTAAATGAGGAATTCGATTAATTTTCTAATCTACACATGCAAGCAAACATACTCATGTGTATATACACATACAGATCTATACACATGTATATAGATATATGGAAATAAGAACTGGCAAAAGGAACATATAAAATATGTAATCTTTTCCCTATGTAATTGTAGTGTCCCAAATGAAATATTTCTTCCTTCACATTATACTTTTTATAGTGCAAATACATCAGGATATTTAACCATGACTCAATGAATAGTTGTTTTAGAACATTGTGATTGTGTCATTGTGTCATTGTGATAAACTTTCTTGGCGACCGAAATAACATTTTCCAGAACAATTTAATTGCCATAGTGTGAAAGATGAAAACCTAAGCCAAATGTGGCTCATTTTCTTCTCACTTCCCCTAATGTAAAATAGTAGATTATTTTAAGTAGTAGATCTCAACTCAGAATTGGTGCCTTCACCTGTATTTTAATTGTGGTCATTTCCACAGTAAATTAAAAAGAAATATCTACCCCATATTGTCATTTACAAAAACCATTAAGAATTCAAGATGAAGAACATAATTTTTACCTCTGTTTCAGCTTAGAAGTTAGAGAATGAGAGAAAAACTGACCTGAAAATACAGGTATGTTAAGTGTCTTACAGCTCATTAACTCAGATGTAAAACCCATGTAAGGATTGCAAGATAACTATTTTTACATTTGGTTTTTAGTTTTCTGACCAGTTTTTTGTTTGCAGTTTCTGTTGGAGTTTTCTGATATCTATGAATTTAATGTAACATTGTTTCCTTTACATTTAAATGCTTTCACTGCATGTTTAAAGGGTAGAATTTTTATACTTGTGAAATGTGCGTGAATGATTTGTAAAAGCCATAAATAAAAGAATTTCAAAAGGATGCATCTTTTTTTTGCTTTCTTTAATTATTCATTACTCATCTCATAATATCTGATGATCCTGCTATTTAAGAGACACTGCGCAAACAGTGGAGTCCAGGGACTATAAAAACTATATTAGTGTTCATTAATACCATGCCTCTCTTAGAAGTCTAAAGAAGACATCTGGAGTAAAGCTAGAAAATGGTTCAATGAAGATCACAAATCAGAACAGCAGAGCAGTTTTTGTGAATTCTCATGTATGCAAAATATCTATGATGTTTATATTAAAATGCATTTAAGGCAACAAAACAACTTCAAACCCCCTCTTTAATGACTAATTTAGGGGGAAAAAATGAAAGAAAAAGAAATTTTTAAAATCATTTTAGTATAACCTGGGACAAAAAAACTACTATGCTATAGCCAGGACTGCCACTATGGAGCAGCATTAATGATATTTGTCTTCCCTAATTGTTCATTTTTATGTTTAAATACATTTATATTACTCTTACTTTAAAATTATATATGCTTTGCAGGGATTGGTGGAGAGGGATTATTGTTGAATTCCTATTATTTTCACTCTTAGAAAGTGAATGTACAGGAAGTCTGAACTTCATTTTATTGTGAGGGTTTTTTTACCAGAAAAACAGCTATTACAACCTTTTGCATACAGTGGGGAGACATATTCATTTTTCAAGCTGACTATAACAATTTCTTCTCACTGGTATTAAAAAACTTCTAAATTTTTAGGATCTTCTGGTCCTAAAAAACCTACCACTATCAATGGTGATTAAAAAGACAAGAATATAGAATTAAACACTTATTGGTTTTCTTGTGGCACTGATGATGAGTGCTGGAGGGTATTTTTTTTCAGAAGAAAATAACCTGTTTGGCAACAGCAAAAACACCTTTAAACACTTAAGTCTGGAAAAGGCTAATTCTGATAAAAGCTAGCCATTTTAGGGAAGGATCACATTAGCAGTACGATTGCTTAGTGCTTTTGCTTCTGAAAGCATGATTACAGCAACTGAAGACATTAAGAAACCAAAACTGTGAACTACTAAAGCATAGACTGCAAAATAGAAGTACTTATTTTTTCCCCTCTTTTTCTCACTGCATGTGTATTTCCCAGCGTGTACACTACACATTTCCTTAGGGCACAGTTAAAGTTGCTTCAGGGATAATGTTTGTGGGCCACCAAGACCCATGTTAAATTTACTATGCAAACTCAGTCTGAAAGGCATGAAGCACCTTCACCATAGATTTCAAAGTGAATTAGCATAATAAATACAGTATAGGCTTTAAATCTACTTTTTAGGTGAATATGACAGATGTGTAAGCCATTTCTACATTAAGTCTACTCCAAATAATTAGAACTGCTCAGGAGCTCAAATTTGAGGTCATAGGAGGACGTATAATAGCCAAAGGTAATGTATGAAGAGAAATAAAATCTGTCTATATCCTTTAGTCCTTTTGCACATCAAAAAACTTTAATAATACATTGTTCATGATTTTTGCTAGTAATTGCAATAACTTCCTTGGTCCACAGAAATCAATAAAACCTTTAGTATTGACTTCAATGCAGCCAGGTTGTCACCCTATGCACTATAGTTTATGACATTTTGTTTGGGACCTTTGCCAATGTTTGGAGGACCCAGATGGTGCTTATACAGAAAGATTAAATTTTAATCTGATCTTCTGTGATTCTTCATGAGAAACAATGCTAGATACACAGAAATAGCATCAAGGGTCATCTTGATATTTAGTTTCCTAAGAAAGACAATCCTGTGTTATCACCCAATTTATCCCAATCCACAACCTTGTCAGTAGTTTGCAATTTAAACCAAAAATAAAAAAAGCGATTGTAATGGTTTAAAAGAAGTTAAATGAAAATCATTGGGAAAATACAGGGAAGTTAAGATCTTGAATAAGGAACTGACACAGCATGAGGATATGCACAATACACAAAGGTATTGATGTTCACACTATGTCAGTCTTCACATTTAAATAGGAAAGCATGTTTTACAGTTTCCTTTGTTTAAACTTCTGTTTGAGTTTAGCTGAAGAACACATTAAGAATTTTCATTGTGAAAAAATATATTTGCATTTTCATTCTGTAAGTAATAGAACTGTGACGTTTTGTGTTTTTTAAGACAACACCATCTTATGATTCTACCGAAATATATGAGAGTGTTTGTAAAATATGACTTTTGCCTTGATGTGTCTCGTCTAGGCCAGTCTTGACATATAGCCAATGCAGGAAGAACAGGCTTCATTGCATTTAACGCAGAAGCCTTAAAGAGGTGGGGTACATTTCCCTTTGGCGATGCCCAGCCCTCTATTAACTATAGGTTATTCTGAGATTAATTCCATCTTGAGTACATAAAGATGAAGGTAGATATTCAGTAGAATTTTTCAAATTTGTAAACTAATTTGATGTCTAAACCTAATGTGAAAAAACCAGAAGTAATCATTTAATCTGATAACGTAAACCACGAACCTGATTTTTAAATACCCAAATATTTTCTAACATCTATATTCTAACTTTCCCAGTACTATTTTGCTTGACCTCTATTTAATTTTTATTTACAGTCAATGAATTGCCTTTGTCTTCCCCCTCACTAAAGAACTAAATTTCATTTTGTTAGAATGTTAAATTTCATGCTGAGGTACATTTTTGAAATGCAATATTGAGTGAGATAATTGAAATTTACACCATTGATATTTATGCAATTCAGATTTTGCTTTTGGCAACTGAACATTCAAGATGAAGGTATCTTTCATGAATTTTATAACTAGTAAAGCTTGATCACTGCAATATTAGCAGGAAATAAGCACAAAGTAGGCATGAAAACAGTTGGAGTGAACCCACTTAACAAGAGGAATTAATATTCTTGCAAATGCTTTACAGTATTCTCCCACCTCTATTTTGGTACAAACAAAAGGGAGTATCTGAGGCTGAGTTATAAATTTTACATTTGATTAAGAATGAAGCACAAAAAAGTACATGAAGCACGTTAGAGGAAATGTTAAGCGGCACAGGGGAAGTCACACTCCCACCTTTTTATTTTCAATGGCAATCTGGAGCTAAAAATCACTGACAGGCTTTTGGAAAGCTTCCTCAAAGCACATAAGCTGTTCATGTTTCTGAAGTAGGAAAAAACCCACATAAAATAGCTATGTTTGTCAGATAAATTTTTGTTTGTTTGTTTGACAGTGATTGATAATGCTGAGCAGTTTTGTCCTATTTTGTATCATCAGCATGATTTATATGACAGTGACGGTATTATGTCTTTGTACTTACTCAACAAAATATCAGTTTGTCAAAGCACACAACATCTTACAAGTTAGAAAAAACTGACACTTGAACAACTTGAACTCATGGTGGGTAAAAATGCTGGAAAAGATTTTTGGTCCAATTTGGATTAAATTTGGGACCTCAGCAGTGGAAAATCCTCGTTCTTTTTTCTTAGCTACAGGAGTCAGACAACTAAGGAGAAAACAATCTATTACTTGTCCTAACACAATATGTTTCAGTGGAATGGCAATTTTCTTGCTACCTTTTCCTACCTCAAGATGATAGATAGGTCTTACTTTTTCTTGAACTCCCAATTTGAAAAAGTTTAAAAAATTCTTTTCAGCGTCTTTCTATCAGACCTCAATCTTCTTGTCGATCAGTTCCTGCTTTGTGTTACTTTCTGAAATACTTTTGCAGTAATGTCTAGAAAGATGTTGTGCTAAGGAGTATTTTCAATAGAGTTGACAATTCCTCCTTAGATCTGAACATTCATGAATGGTGATACAAGGGAGGTCTGTTTTAGTTTACTTTGTGACTTTAACATAAACTCTTTTCCTGTTGTACACCTGTCACAAAATTTCATGCAATGTCATCTCTAGCAGTGTCAGCCTCACCATTTCATGATGACAAGTTAAATGTGTCAAGATATGTTCTTCTGATTCAGTTTGAAAGACTTATATAGTTGAGTCCTACCAGAGCTGACTGGAAGTCCCCATTCTCCCAGTGAGCTGTGATATTTTAATAAATCAACTCTGTGAGCCATTTTAGTGCAAATTGAAGTAATTTATCTGATGTAACTTGCTCTACACTGGAGAACTGTAGAAGCACTCAGGCACCACTGGGAAAGTGGTGACTTGTGAATGAAGTATTAATTTCACAAATTATTCAAATTCGAATGGAAGATCTCATCTAATTATGTCTTTACTCATCTTTTCAATATAGGGACTTAACATATTTAGGGAAAGAAAAAATAGTACACTTGCACTAGGAAAAAAGGAAATAAAAATTATACATAGAACCTATACATAGGTTCTGTGATGTATAAGGGATAGACCATGTGCCATAATGTTACAAAATTCAAACCTCTTTTTTATCCCTTAAAATAATTAGATTTCTGATGAATTTTCTTGAAATTACAGCCTAAGTGTAGAAAAAAGTGGAGTAATTTTGTGGATGGATTGATGAAAGTGGGAGGTACGAAACAACATGCACATTCTGCATTAGTGAACAATGGAAACACTTCAGCAGTTTCAAAGAACACCAAATGAAGCAAAAAAGTGGGAAGCAACATACAGATCCAGTTCCAGCAAGAACATACAGAAATAGTCTAAAACTTTTGAGGAGAAACTCACTAAATCAACTACAGATTATGACAGTCCAATTGTAATTTTTGTGGGGAAGTAGATATTAATGAAGTTAAATGAAAAAAAAATCAGAATGAGGCAGTTCTGAAGTTTATGCACTTTGTCAAACTACTACAGGTAAACAAGTACTGCACATCCTATAAGCTATGACAGGTTTTTTTGTGTGAACATTTTTAGTCCCTGAAAAATATAACATATTTTCATGTCATTTATACTCTTTCAATTACGTGCTAGCACTAGTTGAATGACATTTCATTTGTTTCAGGCTTACAGCACATAAATAGGGAGTTCCTACACAGCAGCTGGTGATCACTAGCTTCATAAGCCGAAACAACGGGACTATGGATTCAGAGTCTATAAAGACAGAACAGACAAACATAAAGGGAAAGAAAAGCAAAAGAAATAACAAAAGAATTATGCAAGAAAAAGATGGACTTTTCTTTTATTAACCTCTTGCTTAGAATTTTTTATTCTGTTTGCAATAACTAAATCCATTGACATAGCCACTGACTTTGTTAAAATTTACATGGATCTGATGATCTCAGACTGATTCCACTATCAGCTTAGGGCTCAATATGCAGCCACTCCTTCAGTTGTTGTTCAGCGCTGTTAGTCACAAAAAAAGCAACTTTGCAGGACTGAACTACAGATGTGTTATATATTGAGACATTTTGTTTGGTTTAGAGAATATACACCAGTTTTTATCTTGAATCTGATGGCACTAAAGCTATTGTGAAGGTCACTGAGTGCTTTATAGAAGTTATATTATTCTTTGCTTGTAAAGGACTGTGAACTGCCAGAGTCAACTAGACAAGTTTACGAAAGACCAGTAAGCAGAAAGTGACATGAAAAACTATTGTATAAAACAGAAGAGCTGACATCTTTCATGAACTTAGAAAATAACTCATGTAAGTCTTTCAAAGTATTTATAATGTTTGGAAAATTATTGTTTCCCAGCTGCTATATTTTTTTCTGTTAGATAATATGAGACGTCATTGAACTAGAGCATTTGAAGGTGGGATTTTGGTTGAGGTTCCTTTTTTTATTTATTTTGGTTTGGGGGTTTTTTGGGGAGGAGCTGGTGGGTTGTTGGGGTTTTTGGGGGGTTTTTTGTTTGTTTGCTTTAAAACCCTGAAAGCTTTTGCATTTTAAGAAAGTGCTGCTGATTTACGGAGGAACAAAAGATTTCTTTTTAAAATAAAAGAACATTTATCATGGTATTAAACAAGGCTGAATCACTTAATTCTATTTGCAGAAAAGTATTAGCAAGTATTATTCTTTGTTCTTTGTTAATTAGATGGCAGAAAGATATGCAGTTGCAAATGCAGTGTTGTGCACAGAGGTATAGCCCAATCATTTAGTTTGGCTCTTCAGTATATGAATGGGCAGTTGCTGTGAAATGCACACTGTACAACTGATGACAGATTAATTTTGCTCTAGACTAATTTCTTTCTCTATTAGAGTATCTAGTCAATTGGTTCACACATATCTGCAATGTGAGCATCTAAACTGAACTGGGATGAATAGAAACTATTTCATTGCTTAAGATATGTATTCACTACTCATTCCTTTCATAGCACTATATTAGTATCAATAAACACTCAACTGCCTGACCAGAATATGTTACACAGAAGCACAGAATGGGTAAGGTTAGAAGAAACCACAGTGGGTCACCTTGTCCAACCTCCCTTCTCAAGCAGGCTCATCCTAGAGGACATTTCACAGGATTGCATCCAGATGATTCTTGAATATCTCCAGTGAGGGAGACTCCACAACCTCTCTCTGCAATATGTTCCAGTGCACAGTCAGCCGCACAGTAAAGAAGTTCTTCCTCATATTCAGGTGGAACTTTCTGTGCATCAGTGTCTGCCTCTTGACTCTTGTCCTATTGCTTATCACTACAGAGAAGAGTTAGGCTCCATCCAGTCTTTAACAGTAAAACCAGTTGCCTTAGGGCAACTGGCTCCCCTGAGCTGATAGACAGGGACAGAGAGCAGAACAGACTCCCTATAACCCAGGATTAAATAGTTAGTGATCTGCTGTGCCACTTAGACACTCACAAGTCTATGGGATCACACGGGTTTCAACCAAAGGTACTGAGGGAATTGGTGGAAGAGCTTGCTAAGCTGCTCAATATCATTTATCATCAGTCCTGGCTAACCAGGGAGGTCTCAGATGACTCGAAGTTGGCAAATGTGATACCCATCCACAAGAAGGGCCAGAAGGAGGATCTGGGGAACAACGTGCCTGTCAACCTTGGTGCCTGGCAGGGTTATGGAACAGACCATCTTGAGTGGGATCACATGGTACCTACAGGACAACCAAGGGATCAGGCCCAGCCAGCACAGGTTTAGAAAAGGCAGGTCCTTCCTGACCAATGCGATCTCCTTTTATGACCAGGTGGTCATCCCCACCTAGGGGGGGAGGGAGGGAAAGGCTGTGGATATAGTCTGTTTGGACTTCAGCAAAACCTTTGATACTGTCTCCCATAGAATATTCAAGGAAAAGCTGACAGCCCATGATTTGGACAGGTGCACTCTCTGTTGGGTTAAGAACTGGTTGTATGACCAGGCCCAGAGTGTGGTGCTGAATGGTGCCACATCTAGTTGGTTGCCAGTCACAAGTGGTGTTCCCCAGGGGAACAACCTGTTTATTGGATGCACACAGATGTATTTGGAAGTAATAATATAAACATATATAAGTTATAATTCCCTAAAAAAAGTTGTTTTGTTTGGTTTTTTAATGATGTTCCAGGATAGCTTTATTTATTGTATGTAAGTAACCATATATTTAGAGTAGGGTTCAATCTGTTCAAGTCAGGTAATTAAGTTACACCCACATTTTCTGTACCTTGGAATACACTAATAAGTCTTCTATAGGACAAGGAAAAAAGACAGGTGTTCTGGAAGGACTCCCAGCAGACATCTGCATATCATGTAGATTGTGATGAGAAATGCTCACAAGTTTAAAGAAAAATATAGTTAAGTAAGAAATAAAGACAATATTTTGAAGACTATAATCCTGGGAATTTATCAGCCCTCTTACATTGTTACATGTTATGAGAAAGTGAAAGTTTATTTTGTGAATCCTTCTAGTTAAATTTAAGTATCATTTGAGTGCTACTGGCTTTAGCTTATGGCTGAAGCTGATGGCATCACATCCCTGAAGTTTAATGCATAAACTGTAAAAAAAGTAGTGTTAGACAATAGATTAAAATAATACACTTTATCTGGAAAGGTATTTAATAGTTTCTGAAAACAAGAACTATAGCCACATCCTGACATCCAAGATAATTTGTCTGACCTTTCCTAAAGGAGTCCAGAGTAATTAAAATATTGAGTTGTTGGTGAATTGTGCTGCTAATTAGAGACCTTATCTCAGGTACTAGTAAGCAGTTACTTTATATGTTCTTGTTGTAGAAAATACCCTCATAATTCTGGTAAATGTTGGGCCTACTACACATGGACCTATCTGCTGTGTACAGGTGGGACAGGTTGACCCCAGCCAGCAGCCAAACACCTACCCTACAATTTGTTCATTATCCTCTCTCGTGGGATAGGAAGAAAATAAAGGATGGTAAGAAGATGAGTATCAAAATAATGACAGTGTAACAGGGAAAGTAAAGCAAAAAAAAAAAAATAATTATTCACCTCTTCCCACCAGCAGGCAGATGTCCAACCATTTCCTGGGAAGTAGGGCCTCAACATGTATAATGGTTAGTTGAGAAGACAAATGGCATAACCATGAACATTTCCACTCCTTCTTCTTTTCTCTGAGCTTTTATTGGTGAGCACAAAGGTCATATAACATGGAATATCCCTTTCCTTTTTGGTTCAGCTGTCCCTCCTGTATCCCTCCCCTCCCCTCTTGTCCACCCAAGCATATTAGGATTTAACAGGGAAACAGAGAAGAAAGACAAGTCTTGATGCTGTGCAAAGGCTTTTTAGCAATAGTCAAAACACTGTTGTGATTTAGCCACAAATGTAAAGTACAGCACCGTATGGGCTGCTGTGGAAAAAAGTTAACTCCATTTTATCCAGACGCTGCAGAATATGCAATGCAGATGGATGTAGAAGGGAAAGGACCCTAGCCAAAATCTCTTGGTTGCCTGCAGAAGGGATAACGAGATCTGCTAGAACAGAAAAACTGGTCAGGTGAAGTCAATCTTATAGCACGACAGAACCTTCTACAGTATAACTCAGTATTTTACAGTCATGAACGTTCCAGCATCTACTATGGGAACAATAATGATAATATCTTACTGTGGTTTAGCTTGTGGAAACATATGAGAGTGGTTAATCCCTCTTATTGCACATCCAGAAGTCTGGTTTCACTGTCACGCTTTTTTCTTCCTGAAGACTTCCTCTGGTTGATCCATTTGTAAATGGGTACTCAACCATTTCATCATGAAGTTAAAGCTAGCTATTTGGTCACCTTTTGTGTAGGTGCCTCCAGAACTGGAGGTGCTGCATACAGTTTTGGTGCCTTAGTACCTCTCCTGTGAGCAATAAACAATGTCCAAACTCGTTTTCACTCTTTCATATTTTCATGTATGTTTTATACTGCTTCCCTTGAGATCAGAATGTGGTGGATTAACTTTGGAGGATGGCCAGGCTCACAACAGAATAGAGTTGGGGGCAGTGGGGAATAGGATGAGAAATGGACAAGGGATTGCTTATCAGATACTGCCTGGGACAAAACTCAATTTGGAGAAAATAAATTCAATTTATTGTCACTTAAAATAGATTTGGATAGTGAGAAGTAAAACTATAAACAGTAAAATGACACTTTTCCTCCACATTTTCCAAAACTCGGCTTTACTCTTCTCCCTACACCTTCAGTCATCCCACTTAGTGGTACAGGAGGGAGTGAGGCTGTCATTATTACATGAGGGTTCCTCTCTGGTGCTCCTTTATTGTCAGACCTTCTTTTCTCCCATCTCCACATGAGTTGAACTTCTTCAGAAAATATCCATCTGCAGGGTCCTCCATGGGCTGCAGAGAAATCTCTGCTCCAGTTGCTGGAACACCTTCTTCTCTCACCTTGGTATTCTCTCTGCTGTTTCTCACTTTCTTTTGGTCTCTCGACCTGCCTCCATCTTGCATTTTCTGCCCTTTCTTAAGTATGTTTTCTCAAGGAGCCGTCATTTTGATTGAGTGGCTCAGCTGTGTCCTGCAGTGGGTTGGTTGGAGCTGACAGGAACTGTCTGTGTCCCACAGAGGCCACCCTTGCTGCCTATATAGCCAACACCTGGCCACCTGCAACCAGTACATAAGGACAAAGCAAAATTATGGTCCTCAGAAATAGGTGAGGTAATTTAGTCCTCCCATCTGTATAAGTTAAGAGACCAGGGAAGGATTTATTTTGTCAGATTTATTTTGTTTATGGGACACTTCTGGACAGAAATCTATTATAGAGGTTTGAATTCATATCTAGTAGACCTCAACTTCTACTTCCACTTTTTGCTAATACTGTTTTGACATTATATATTTTCATATGTTGGATCTGACAAATAATACTATATTAGTGTTAAAATTGCTAACTTCATACAAGTTGGAAAAATAAGGTTCAGACCTTAGTACTAGTGTTTACTCTTCTTCTGTGGTCTTCCATCTTCTTTTTTCTCAGGTGGCATTGGGAAATGGATGAGATGTCAACTGTCTAACAGTAGTCAGTGTCTAACTTTCAACATGATACTTGCACTCATTTTTGACAAAGATTTGAATATAACACACAAATCTTCCTAAAACTTTTAGTAATTAACTTTCCAGTGGAAAACTGACTGTTTCCTTCCAGTTTTTCATGTGAAACTCAAAATATTTTTGGAGGGAAAGAGGAGAACACCAGTACACTGGAAAACAAAAATTTATTGTTAGTCTTCATAAGCTATGAAGATCCTTTATACAGGAACAAAAATAGAGTAGAGCTCTTATTATTAGTTACAATGACACTGCAGTCATTTACATTTACAATGCAGTTGTAAATGCAAAACAAACTTCATTAACAGTACAACAGGGAAAAGACATTATAAAAGAAAAACTTATAGTTCCTATTGTTTACAGATGAGGGTGAGAAACATGACAGTTATCAGCATTTTTAAGTGTTTACTTGGACGAATACGATGATAATAATGAGGTGTCTCATGTTGTTGTTGATAGTTTCTTCCCTCTTTCTACAAGGTTTTATTGAGACCATTACTGTATTTTCTACCACAGTTTACACCTTAATGTTTCTTCAATGATCTGAAACTCTACATATACATATAGTGCATTATATATGTTGTTATGGTTTAGTAGCACTACTCCACAATTTAATGCCACCCTCCTACCCCCGCTCCCCTGCCCGCTCTGGTGGGAGATAAAAAAGGCAGAGATTATGGGCTGAGATAAGAACAATTTACTGGAGACAGCAATGAGATAAGAAAACGAACTATAACATCAACAATCCTAATAACAACAGTGTATAAAAGAGAGGGTGTTTAACATGCAAAATGCTCACTAATGCGGTGAGACCCCAAGAGAAATGAGCAAAAAGGCACATGGACCATTTGCCCCCCCACTTTCATTCCACCTGAAGCCACGCCCCTTCTTCTCAGAAGTGAGAACCCCTTACATCTGCCCCCCAGTGATGACATGGGTAGTAGTATGGAATAACAACCTGGAGATGCCCACACAGCTCCAGGCTCTGACACCTCATGGCTACTGAGAAAAATTAACCCTGTCCTTGGCTGAAACTAGGACAATGTAAGATACTTTTTCCTCATCTCTATTTTTTTTCCCTAAAAGAGCCTTTAATTTTGCATTACTACCATTAACTGATTGCTGTTGAGTTGCTGATAGCCCTGGGGCCTTTAGGATGATCCTGAACCAACACCTTGATGCAACATCTTCAAGGACTCTGCTGCTATCCCACTTTAGTCTTCCTTTACATTGCATACCACTGACAATTCAGAAACAATTTTTTCTTACACAGCATAAAAAATTGTAGTTTTATATTTACCATTTTTAGCAATGCATGTCACACCACACATGAGACTTAGCAAAAATAAAACAAGCTAGGTAAAAGTCACCTGCTCATTAAGAAATTCTTGTTACAACTAAGCAAGCTAAGATAAAGATCCAATGCAGACAAGACAAATCTGGATAAAGCCAGACATGTCCTGAGGTCTGTGTTGTACTTTAGCAAAAAATCTCTGGTCCCTTACTAGCAATGGTAACCCTATATTTACTGGGAAATAGAGCTACATTCAAGAGATTTAAATTTGCATCATTTAAACTTGTGCATCACACTAATACTTGTGGAAGAAAATTAAGACCGTTTTTCTCTAAAGGGAGCTGAACCAATAGTTCTTTGTAGTAACAAGAATATGAGGGTATGGAAATTATTTTAACAAGAAGAAAAAATTATTTGCACATCAAAAGCATAAGAGTAAGATATGATTCTTGACGACTTCAGCATTGGAAACTGTGCACATTCCTCATAAATAAACTAAGGGCAAAGATAGTTAGCAATCATACACATGCTTCTATTATTGCTGCAAAAATATCATCTGATCTGTCAGCATTAGACATTGTGGTAGTGTGATCAATGCCAACAACATACGCATGTGAGAGCTTTAATAAGATTTTAAGAAGCAAAAGAGAAACATCTTTTTCACTGTGAGAAATGTTAGAAATTGAATATGGAGAAGATAAGAATTTTTTAGCATTTTTAATGGAATGTATGTAAATCTCAAATCACCTTGGAATAAAAATTTTAAACTGTAACCTACAGAAACCAACAAGATGAATTTATTTCCAGGGAGAAAGGTTGGTATTGGCTATTTCATAACACATCCCTAACTGTTTATCATAATACATAAAGCAAATTTGAAGCAATACTTTTAGGGTACAGAATTTACCCCTATGACAAGAAAGAGAAAAAGAGTTAGTTTTGTATGCTTTCTAAATTAATTATATGCATGCGGAAATATCTCAGGTATACTACAGGCCAGTTAGCCTATAGCTTGTATGAACCATTAACACAAATAATTTATGATTGAACCTTCATAAAAAAATAAAAAGAAAACTAGCCCTTCTTTTATTTGAAAGTTCCTATGTATAATGGAGGAAGATTAGAAAACCTGAGAAAAAAGTCCTTATGGGCAACAGTTCAAAAACAACAGGTAGAGACAGTAAAGACACAAATAAACAACTGGAAAACTATTAGGAAACCCGAGAAAAATGTCCTTAGATATAAAAAGGAAGTCTTACCTATGGGCAACAGCTCAAAACCAAAAGGTAGGGACACTAAAAGCACAAATAAACAACTGGAAAACTGATGAAATTTGACAAGAACAAAGGATGAACAAAGATTTGGATGTGTGAACAATGTGTACTTTGCATTTGAAGATGCTGAAACTACCAAGGAATATTGCAGTATACTGTCTCCAAGCTCCCAACATTCCCAGGATGTTTGGTCAGTAGACTAGGTGTCTTAGGCACCTCTGCTTATTTTACCATAAATTGTAGATATATAAAGTAAAGCTTATTTGTTAGAGGGCTATTGTTTTCTTGGTTGTTGCCTGTCCATCTAATTCAGAGATGTATCATGAAAAATGCATTATGTATTAAAGAGAAGTAATCCAACTTTAATAATCTACAAGTGTTAAAGAATATGGAAATATGTTCAGAGTTGAAATAAAGATCTGAGACACTCAGACAAAGGAATTGCAGGTAAACTGAGTGAAAGGATGGGAAAAAATGACCTAGAGATACAGGTTATGTTGTCAATTTCTACTTTTTTATTATTTTAGTTTAAATTTAAACTATAAATTCTTTGAATTAAGTCCCATTTAGTCAGTCTGCCAATCAATTGGTCTATCTACTTACTTATATATCTATTTATTTCAGTAGGCATTATTTTGTGTACCTAATTATGTATATATTCACCCTACACAAAGCCCAAGAAAGAACTTTGACTCTTTTGACTCCCTGTATTGAAGAGCAGTGATTACAGTGGTGCTCCAACTACAGTCTGTAACAAAGTGTAATCCAGCCTCCGTGAGACTGGATAATAAAGGTCATTCACCACAGATTTTCAGCAATAGCCAGAAAACATATTCAGGTTTGAAAAAGCTCCATTCTTCTGTACAGAGAGTTATAATGCAGCTCAGGAATATCTGATAATGTGTTTCTTATTCCATTAAAATAACTCTCTTGGGATTTATTTTTTCTAAATCAGGCTTCTAAAAGATAGTTTCTCTGCATTTCCTTTGTAGACATTGAAATGGTTCAGACGAGACATTGTTTGAAGGAATCTATTTGTGTTTGTTGACTATAAACAAAGCCTAGAATTATTAGATGAGAATTAGACATCAGATTTTGAGATGTCCACAGTTCATTCCACTCACATACTGGAAGCAAGTACATAACACACCTACATTTAGCAAATCTGCTATGAGGTAACAACATACGATAGTGCCTGGTTTATACAGAATTGGACAGAAGGCAAAATGGAAATTAGTCCATTTCCTTGTCCATTTCATATTCGATGATGTTCAATTTGACATAATTTTCTAATGAAGAATCTCCTTAACATTCAGGATGGGATTCATCTCACCTAACTTACTAACTATATCTGAGCTGGTCATGCTAGGCCCCTGTACTGTATCCACCATAGTCAGTGGATAGAGACAGTATGGCACAGTTCATATAAATACATATGTATTCCCTTATGATGATGTGCATTATACCTGAAAATTCCTATTACTCTCTATGGGCTATTAAAAAGGCACTTAGTGGTCCACTCAGAGATGTGTTATCTACAAATATCTAAATCTGTTTTAAGAATTCCAACTGGATTTTATTTGCCAATTAATTACTGAACTCATTTTGTAAGATTTGACCAAACATGAAGCAACTACTCTTATTAAAAAAAACAAAACAATACAAAACAAAACAAACAAACCACAAAAAAACTAAAAAAACTCCCACAACTAAGAGAAAACATCTGTCATATAATCTCCACTTGTCTTTAATCATTTGAAAGTGTTCCCATTGACGATGAGGAGAAAACTCTCTTGACTTTGGGAGGATTATTTGGTCCAAGTTATTATATACAGATTGAACAGTCTTCAATGAGAAAAGAAGAAACCATAAATCCAAGTGAAAGGACTGTGTACAGAGGAAAATATCACAAAAGCTGCTTATAAGAACTGACTTTGCTCCTAGTTTTCATGCTGTATGTCAGATGAAATGTAAGGCAAAAATTACTCAGTTCTGTTTGCACTCGCTTGCCAAAATGTAGACAATTAGTTAAAGGAACAGCTGTTGTTGCTGTAGACAAGCTGGTCTGTAAAAATTAATTATGATTATTAAGAATAATCCTGTCTTGGGTCACAGATGCAATGATATAAGTTCTGTTATACACATTAATCATACAAGTCTTTTCTTCAAGAGACTGTAAAATTAAGAAGTTTGATGAAAACCTCAGTGATGTTTTTGCATGATGGACCTGAAGAGTGTGTGTTTTGTTTGCTTGTTTGTTTTTATCTGTATCATCAATGTATCAGGGAGTTCAAATGTTTTCCAAAGTAGAATGAAATTGCAGATTTCTTCAGGACAAATTCTGGATGTAGCCCAGTATACTTTCATTCATATATAAGAAAGTAATTTGATTTTGACAAAATCTTTTTGTGAAGTACTGAGTGCTTGAGACATAATTTTGCATTTTGAGGGGTTTCCTTGTTTGGTTGGGGGAATTGGTAACAACCGTATTTCTATGTCCAAGTTAATTGCTAGTTTTTTCTAGTGGGTTTCTGTGGCTGGGTTTTGGTAGCAGGGGGGGCTAAAGGGGTGGCTTCTGTTAGAAGATTCCCCTGTCCCATGGAGCCAATGCCAGCTGGCTCCAGGATGGACTTCCTGCTGCTGGCCAAGGCCAAGCCAATCAGGAGTAATAGTAACTCCTCTGTGATAACATATTTAAGAAAAGAAGGTTGTTGCACAGAAAGAATTCCAGCCAGGGAAGAGCGGAGTGAGAACATGGGAACAACAAGGTAGGCACAAAGGTCAGTGCAGAAGGAGGGGGAGGAGGTGCTCCAGGTGCCGGAGTTGTGGCTCCTGCGGCCCGTGATGCAGACCATGGTGGAGCAGCTGTGCTCCTGCAGCCCATGGAGGACCATCGGGGTGCAGAGACCCACCTGCAGCCCATGGAGGAGCAGGTGGATGCATGAAGGAGGCTGTGACCCCGTGGGAGGCCCAAGATGGAGCAGGTTTTCCCACGGTAGGACTTGTGGCCCCTGTGGGCGACCCACGTCGGTACAGCTCATTTGTGAAGGACTGCACCCCATGGAGGAGTGACCCACGGGACAGCAGTTTGGGAAGAACTGCTGCCCGAGGGATGAACTCAAGCTGGAGTGGTCCATCAAGGACTGTCTCCCGTATGAGGGACCCCACAGGAGCAGGGGAAGGACTCCTCTCTCTGAGCAGTGGCAGAAACAATAACTGACCATAACTCCTATTCCCCGTCCCCCTGCACCGCTGAGGGGGAGGAGAGAGAACATGGAAGGAGGGGTGGGGAGAAGGTGTTTTTAAGACTGTTTTATTTCTCACTCTTTGGCTCTTATCCTGTTAGCAATAAATCTAAGTACTATCCCCACTTTGAGTCTGTTTTGCCTGTGAAGGTAATCAGTCACTGACCTCTTCCACCTCTTATCTCTACTCATGAATCCTTAGCTGGTTTTTTTCTCTCTCCTCTGTCCAGTTGCAGAGGGAGAGTGAGAGAGCGGCTTTAGTGGGTACCTAGTATTCAGCCAGAGTAAACCCACTACAGTTTTATATATATATCTGTGCAGACATGGGTAGTTTGTATAAATTTTGGCCCAGAAAAGATTTCTAAGGTTCTAGAAAATAGAACCACTTCAAGCTTCAATACTAATATTAACATAGGGATAGCAAGAGAATTTATTTGTGGACTACTAACTGAATAAATACCAATATCAGGTTTTAACACATTTTCTAGCCCCTAACAAAGTTTGGAAAATGAATTTCTGTAAAACTAGTTTCATGATTACCTGATTTTTTTTTTAATTTTGTCTTCCTTCAGAGTGATCACTATCAACTAAAGCAATAAATTATGTCAAGTCTTGACGCAAGTCAAGAATAGGTAAACTTTAAAGAGACACGATGTTGGTCTTATCCTTATAAAATTACCAGACATGAAAACAAAAAAGGGACATTAGCTGGAAGTCACTAGTAGGATCATTTCAAGACATGAGAGTAGAAGAAAATATTCTTTGTATTAGACAGAAGAGGAAAAGTATTAAATATTTCTCTTTAACTTTACATTTTCCTCTAAAATTTCAGGTTTCCTGAGAGCCTCTGTCTTTAGTCTTCTGTCATGTCTTCCTTTCTAGTTTTCCTTTTCTTTTAATTTGTCACCTTGAAGTAGACAGATCCTTTTTTTTCCATAAATTTACTTAAAAAAATAAGTTAAAATTAATAAACCTTTTTAAATAAGAATCAATTAAAATAGTAAACTTTATGAAAGATTATCTTTGTAACCCTCAAGGTGATGGAAGTGTCTACTGCTCTGAAATTGCCCTGTTTTAATGATCTAAGGTAGGCAGCCCTACATATTTTCTTAAACCAGCTTCAACTACATAGTTTCTAAGCACCTTCCAGAAGTGCTTTAAGAAATGTGATGGACATTTAGGATATGTGGTTGCTTCTCCCTTTGAACCCTTACTCAGATGACTTCTTCTGTACACATTTTATAGAAATTCCTCTGCCTCCTAGACAGCTGTATTTCTTTTCTAAATCTCATAAAACTTTTTTTTTCCTTCAATTTGGGTTGTGATTTCTTTTTTCCCCAGTGAAAAAACTATCATCCATTTGTTTGATATAGATGTATATACTGTCTCCTATGAAAAAATATTTTCAAATCCAGGTTAAAATTGCTAAAAAAAACTTCTTGGAAATGTTTTTCAGGATTGATACATAAAAGTAGTAATGATGGACTACCTTTTCCAACACCATTCTCCTGTTTGCACAACACTGTGAGAATTCCCTTGACTATCTGAGGAAAATTTATCTCACATATATCTGTTAGTACAACATAATCTTCAAGAAATAGTTAGTGATGTTGGAAGAATTTCTCTTCAGATTTTTATAGTATAAATAAACCTTAAAGAACCAGATCAAATGAACCCAAAAAAGCCTATCAAATCAAAATCCTAGTAATCCTAGTAATCCCCCCACCCATAATAATAATAATAATAATAATAATAATAATAATAATAATAATAATAATAATAATAATAATAATAATAATAATAATAAAACCAGCAACAACAAAAGGAGAAGATAAAAAGCAGAAGATAGAAATGCTTCCTTGCCTCAGTTATTCATTTAGTGAATGTTAATTACATCCACACTTTGCAATTTCTGCCAAGAAGATACATATAGAAATGAAATGAGATGAAAATAATGAAAGTACTTCTCCATTGTTGTCACTGTAGTTTTTCAATTTTGGTAAGAAATCATGAAAATGGCTCTTATTTGGTTTAAATAACTTTTTGTTTCCTTTTTTCTAAGATCAAGAAACCAAACATTCAGTTCTTTGCATAGTCGTATTCAAATCCACTTGTCAGAGACTGTTGTTGCTCGTGGACCCTGAAAGGTGCTACACTCATATACTTTGGATTTCATTTCATGGCTAGGTTTCGTGAACGAAGATTAAAGAAGGCTCTATGCACATTTATTACAGGCACACTGGTGGCTAATGAGGCCAATACGAGATAGACATAACCGATTGCAAAAGCTACAGTAGAAAGACTCCTTAGAGAGTAGATAGCACAATGGCTCTGTAAACACTAATCTTGGTACTTTTCTTCAAGTGTTTATTATGCTATACTCTTTTATGGAGTCTTCCAAAAGCACTATATGCCTTTGCTAACCTGTTGTCTATCTCCCCGTCAATCTTACCATTCGAGGAGATGAGGCTACCTAGGTAATTAAACTGTTGGACTGATTTGAGCTCTGATTGGCCAATGGTGATGTGGGGATGATGGGAGACTTCTGTCTTCTTTAAGCTGACTTCCATTCCAAAGAGCTCAGCAGCGTCTTAGATGCTGCAGAGCTGCTTCTGTGTGGGCAACAAGGGCGGCAGTGTCAGCCAACAGCAGCTCCCAGACAAGATGGTTTAAGGTCTTGGTGTGGGCCTTCAGTTACCTTAGGTTGAAAAGGCTTCCATCAGTACGATATCGAATGTAGATACCGTCCTGATCATCGAGGTCTGCCGTGGCCCTTTGGAACATCATGCTGAAAAAGACTATGAATAGGGTAGGAGCGAGAACGCAGCCTTGTTTCACGCCATTCTTTTTTAGAAAGGGCTCAGAAAGTGTGTTGCCATATCTGACTTGGCCATGCTGATCCTCATGGAGTGAGATGATCAGTTTGAGGAACTTGAGGGGACAACGTAAATGTTCCAAAATCTGCCACAGACCTTTTCTGCTCACAGTATCGAAAGCCTTGGTGAGGTCGACAAAGGTTGCACAGAGACCTTTGTTCTGTTCCCTACACTTCTCTTGCAGTTGTCTGAGAACAAATACCATGCCTGTGGTACTCCTGTTGGCTTGGAAGAGTAAGAGACAGATTCCAGGCAAACTTTCAAACTAGGCTCGAAAACCATTCCACAGATTCTGCAGATTCCTCTCCTGAAACTTTGGATAAACTTTACCTAAATGGCCTGGAAAATAAATTAAATTGTTCCTGAAAATTAATATATTGTATTAATATTATTGTTACTATTTTCAATTGATTATTTCAGAAGATTCCAAGGAGGAAGAGAAGAAGTCTTCTTTAGGTTTTTTGTGTTCCTCTTCCCCCCTCTCTACCTCTCCCCCCCCTCTCCTCTCCAGCCCTCTCCTCTCTGACCCTCTCTTTGACTTAAGAGCAAAGTAGATATTCGAGCAGGCATCTAGACTTTTGATGCATAGAGTCAGTTCAAATGAGTCACAGCTTAATGGGCAGAGAGGTGATTCATTTGATTATTAACTTCATTGACTGGCTGACTAAGACTGTACTAAGGATGTTCTCACCTGGTACTGAAACAAGGTCATTTCTTTTGGGCTGTGTCATCAACAGCTATGACTCTCAGAAATTTCAGTGTTCTCAAACAAAAGAGAATTTCCAGAGATTATATGAGCTCTAAAAGTTGCTTTAGATTCATTAACAGTCATAGCACATATAATTCAACGCTGTATTGTCCAGTGGAACACAAAAAACAGTTCTATGCTGTATATTCACAAGCAAAGAGAAACATGCTGAAGTCTGACAAAGCAGACTCATTTATTCATGGATAACACTGGAAATAATTAACTAAACTATTCAAATGTTTACATGTGTTACAGGTGTTTCTAAACCGTGTGCTGGATGACTGCACAAAGAACAGTCATACTTTGCAGTTCTGTGACAATTCCTCTCTTTCTTTAAGCACCCATAAAGTAGTAAAAATTTTTGCTGTACCTTCAAGACATTTACAATCTAATTCAACCTTCTCTAGGTGAAACAACAAATTGTTTAACTGACAATGCCAGTGGAAAGTGAGAATTAATAGCAACTGAAAATAGCTTAAAAATGTATATATATATGTTACATCTAAGGATACATCAGGATGTGTCGGGCAATGTCTCAATATACAAGTGGAAACCCATAATGAGCAGTGTCCCTCAAGGGTCCATTCTGGGACCAATGTCTTAATTTATGGCATAGATAGGATTGAGTGCACCCTCAGCAAGTTTGCGGAAAAAACCAAACTGAGTTGTGCAGTTGATTGATGAGAGGGAAAGGATGCCATCCAGGCCAGATCTTGACAGTCATAAGGATTGAGCACACATAACCTCATGAAGCTTGCTAAGGCCAAGTGCTAAGTCCCACACCTGGGTCAGGGTAATCACCAACATTGATATAGACTGGTAGTTGAAGGGTTAGAGAACAGCCCAGAGAAAGACTTGGGAATATTGGTGCATGAAAAATTATTTGTAAGCTAATCATGTGACAATTGTTACTAGTATTACACATTATGTAGCATTAAAAAAATTTCTGGTGATCATCTTGCATCCCAAATCACTCTGTAAATGTTATGTTTTTGCTTATCCCGTCAGGTACATAAAAAAATACATGCATATATATCCAGCATATGTCAGCCAAGACTTACCAGAAATATTAACATGCAATTTCGCAACATAAATGAATTGCGGGGGCAGAAGGAAGTCTAGTTCTCCCCCACTGAAAAGGGAGTTGCAATGACCAGCTGAAGGAAAATACATAGGATTCAAATTAAACTCCTTTGAGAAATAAAGTTTTTAAACCTCAGTTGTATATGAAATAATTTTTACTACCACATAGCCTAGTCAAAGGTTTACATCACTTAATAGTAAAGGGTGGTGGTGTAGCACAGCTCCTGTATCTAAATTTCAGCAGGATGTCCCACCCCTGATTAATTCCATGTGCTTCTTTATATCTCAGCTGCTACATAATCAGTAGATATATTTCATGTATATATGTTAACCGGCAATGTCTGCTGCAAAATATCTTTACTTAGCAAGTATTTCAAGAGTCTTGTTACTTGGTCACTGAGTGTATACAGCTATGAACACTAATAACTGCTGCTTTGTTGTTAACTGGAAAACCACTGAGCATTTAAATTATAAATACTTCAAATTTTAAAAGTCTTAAGAAAAAACTCTAAATAATAGAATTTCAGCTTTATACTTGAAAATGGAAGCTAGTAAGTAGCCATCTTGGAAAGAACTCTGATGGTTGTAAAATAACAGCTAAATATTGGGTCCAATATAATAATCATAGCAATAAACTAAGTCCACAGAATCACAGAATCATAGAATAAGCTGAGCTGGAAGAGATCCACAAGGTTCACCGAAGTCCAACTCCTGGCCCTGCACAGAACACCCCTAGAAGCACACCATGTGCCTAAAAGGATTGTCCAGATGCTTCTTGAACTCACTTTTTGTGCTGTGACTGCTTCCCTGGGAAGCCTGTTCCAGCGCCCAACCACACTCTGGCTGAGGATGCAGAGATCAGTACTTGTCCCTTTGCTTCCACACATGAGAACGTTGAAGACCACAATGAGATCTCCCTGCAGTGTCCTATTCTTTAGGCTGTGATCTGTCAACCACTGCCAAACACCACACACAGCTCAATTCCAAAACAGAGGAATCTAACGTGAATATCCATATTACACATATGCTGGATGAAGTTCCTAAAAATGGAAATGTGTGCCCAACTTCAGTCAGTGGACTTGTTTGTTACAGGGTCCTCAAGTGTTCTATATTTGACTAGGTAGACATGAAAGAATGATGTTAACAGATTTACCAGTGCTCCTAATCCAATACGTCTTATTAAGTTCAGCAGAACTTGCCATCTTTGGCTTATTGCTTCAGAACACTTAATTAATTTGGCCGCAACTTGTGATTTTCGAGGGAAAGATGCCTAACTTATTAACTAGCTCTGCAAAATCATAAATACAGTACCTAAATATGAGGACAGATTCTTGAATTTTCTTCTAGGCACTGTTGTGACAATGCAAAAGTGGTGCAAAGTGGCCGCTGCCTCCTTTATTATGATTTACCCAGAAATATATTAATAGGAAGCACAAAAACAATAGGATTGACTTTTCCACTTTTTATTTTTGATTTTGGATTTTTCTTATCCCTACCTGATAAACAATTCTTTGAGGAGTGCAGTTGTTTGATATTGATTAGAGGTCATCGTAGGAACCACTGATCTGATTAGGTCACAAAGCCAGAACAGAACCTGAGCACAAGAAGCAATCCAGGTCGGATTGATAAAACATGTGCAACTAAAAGTGGGACAGATGAGGGAATGAACAGAACAAGATTTCTGTATGTCTTTTGGTACCCCTCAACAAATTCTCTATAATTTATATCAATGCTGTTCTGGTTTTCATTCTTGCTATTTGTTGGTGGGATAATTAAACAGCACTAACATATTAAATTATTTTATCTTCAAATTAGGTTATTATTAATTATAAAATAAAATTCTTTCAATATTAAAATAATATTGGGGTTACATTTGTAATCATGAGAGAGTTAAAATGTATTTTCTGTTGGATAAGTTATACCCGGAGAAGTTAGGCACAGTCCTTCTCTGGAATACAAGAAATCTGACATGCAATCTTTTTTGTGAAAGTTGTCTTCCTTACATGCAGACAGGATATGAAGCTCTCACAAACAGTGTAAAAGCCAAACATCAATATTCTTCTCATCATGAGGCTGTCCAATCTCAGTGTTGTCCATTATGCGATCTATGGCCCAGGGTGGAGGCAAGTAAAAAGCTCTTAATCTCTCTTGCAACCATAGCACTGAAAGAAAAAATAGGAGCCATGTGATAGAAAAACAATCAAGCATATGCAAATGTAACATGCAGCTCTACAATTGCTGTGTTTTTCTGAGTCATGCTTTAGCCCTGTAGCAACCTGGTGGGCTTACAACTTCATTTTTACTTTTTCTTTTTATGTTTAATTTTTTTCTTAATTCAATGAAAATGGTACCAAATATTATAAATACAATGAGGAAGGGGAAATCCAACATGTTCAGTTAGCTTTCCTCCTAGGTATGCTAGAAACATGCTCATCTATTCATATTCCTTTTGGCTCCATAACTGTGGCATTCCTGGTTGCTTAGGGGTAACAAAGAAAAACAGAACATTTACCTTTTTACCACATTACAGCTACCACAGCTTTGGTTTAAATCAGAACCCTGAGGAGGCTTCTGCTTCAGACGACAGGATGTTACAGATTATCAAAACTGCTCAACTCCCTTTCTTTTCAGTGTCAGGGTGGAAATACTTTCCTTCTACAACTTTCTTCTTTGACATACCCGGTGTAAGCTTGTGGCATCTTCAGTCCAATCTAGTATCTGTAGCATGAGTCAGCACAGGAGCTGAAGCTGACTCAGACTGACAGCAGTTGATTGATGATACATGCCTAAGTATACAGAAGCTGCTTGATGGAAATTAATGATTGATTTGAATATGCCTGATGCTAGTAGACTACTTAAATGTGAGATACTGAAACTCTTGAATCAAGAAAAATTAAACTGAGTTGATGGCTGAGGTAGTATAAGGAAACACACCTGGGTTAGTTTGAAGTGAAACATCTACTTTTGTTGGTTGTAGCTGTTCTGGTAATATATTTGCCTCACCTTCCTACATAACACAAATGAAGAGGCAGATAAGGAAAAAGAGGATATATCTATATGTATATAAAGACTGATTATTCTACTCTCTGGTTGTCCTTTTTCACAGAATCACAGAATGACACAATATGTTGAGATGGAGGGGACCCACAAGGAACATCAAGTCCAGCTCTTGGCCCCACACAGAACCATCCCCAAGAGCCACACCATTTGCCCAAGAGTATCACCCAAATGCTTCTTGAACTCCATCAGGCTTCGTGCTGTGACCACTTCCCTGAGGAGCCTGTTCCAGCACCCAATCACCCTCTGGGGGAAGAACCTTTTCTTAATATCCAACCTAAACCTTCTTGGACACAACTTCAGGTCATTCCCTTGGGCCCTGTCACTAGTGACCAGAGAGAAGAAATCAGTGCCTGTCCCTCCTCTTCCTCTCACAAGGAAGTTGTAGACTGCAATGATGTCTCCTCCTCAATCTCCTCTTCTCCAGGCTGAACAGACCAAATGCCCTCAGCCACTCCTCATATGACTTCCCCTCAAGGCCCTTCACCACCTTCATTGCCCTCCTTTGGGCACGCTCTAATACCTTAATATCTTTCTTGTATTGCAGTGCCCAAAGCTGCACACAATATTCGAGGTGAGGTAGCCCCAGTGCAGACCAGAGCAGGACAATCCTCTCCCTTGACCTGCTAGCAATGCTTTACCTGATACCTCCCAGGACAGAGTTGGCCCTCCTGGCTGCCAGGGCACTGCTAACTCAGATTAAACTTGCCATCGACCAGGATCCCCAGGTCCCATTCCACAGCACTGCTTTCCAGCATCTCATTTCCCAGTCTGTATGTACATCTGGGGTTGCCCCACCCCAGGTGCAGAATCTGGCACTTTCCCTTGTGGAACTTCATATGGTTGGTAATTGCCCAGTCCTCTAATTTGTTGTGGTTTTTCTACAGGGCCTCCCTGCCTTTGAGGGAGTCAGTAGCTCCTCCCAGTTTTGTGTCATCTGTAAACTTGCTTAATATCCCTTCCAGTCCTCTGTCCAAGCCATTTTTGGAGATGTTGAAGAGCACAGGGCCTAAGATGGAGCTCTGTGGAACCCCATTAGCGACAGGTCACCAGTTTGATTTTCTCTCATTCACTATTACCCTCTGTGCTCAACCTGTGAGCCAATTGCTCACCCACGACATGATGTGTTTATCCAGCTGCGTGCTGGACATTTTGCCCAGAAGGATTCTGTGAGAGACAGTATCGAAAGATTTACTGAAATCCGAAAAGATTACATCAACTGGCTTTTCATCAGCCTTGTCTTTAGATATCCTATATTTTTTATCATAATTCACCTTAAAGTCCCCTGACTAGTACAAAAAATAAGAACAATAATAGTTCCAGAAGCAATTTACCTTTGTAAATAAGTTTAAATTAACCCCCCTATCCTCAAATTGGCAGCACATTGTGAGCTAATGAACCAACACAGAGTCCCACTGTTTTGAGACAGAATAAAATTCAGGCCCCAGTTTTAAATAGTTTGCCTGTAGGCAAATTGTTATAACCATATGGAGCTCCACTGCCTTCACAGAGGGTAAAGCTGTGAGCCTGATCCTGCACAGTGCTGTCATATAATACTGTCTATCCCAACAACAAAATCCAAGGTCCAGATTCATCCCACCAAACTTTAGAAGTCTGAGGCATTAGATTTATGAGCAGTGACTCTCCAGAGTAGAACTGAAACCTGAGGTTCCCACTGATTATGGGTAGAGAAAACAGCCTCACAGATCTTAAATCAAAAGCATAAATTTAAATGAAACAAACTCAGGCTTTGCTTTATAAACTTCTTCAGGACAACAACCATAATTTTATTTGTTTCTGTGATGCTTTTGAGGAACTTTTGATTGGAATAAATGCACATGGATACAAACGATTGGGTTTCTGGAACACTTACAGGAGTTGCTGTGACTAATGTTATTCTTTTACTACAAAAGTTTCTCCATATCTTATTTCTGTGAGCATAGGTATAAACATTTAATGATGTTGTCCATCTTGTCATCATAATTATTTTTTATAAATATAGAAATTACCTCAGCACACTGAAATCTAAATATTGTTTATGCAAGTTACCATGATGGCATAAAGCACACCCAGAAATCAAAATTTATTTTGATCTAGATAGCCTCTGTGTTGCAGAATAAGAAAACTGCAAAGCATCCATAACTCCTTCTTTCCTCCTTTTGACATTACAAAAAAACCTAATGAGATGAGAATATTTTCACAGGAAAATGCAGAATTTTCTGATTAGAAAGTATCCTTCTTGTTCAGCCAAAACTCTGCCAACAGCAGTAATTTTTAATACAGCTTTTGTTTCTTTATTTGAAAAGAAGATAGAGAAACACAATGTAATTAATATGTCTATAATGAGAAGACTGTGAATCAAAGTGATGGGAACAAATAACCAGCTGGCTAAGACATATTCAAGAGTACATTTCAGTTATTAAAAAAAAAAAATCTAAGAAAGATTTCTCCCCTACTGTTTTCTATATATCATGTGATATAGTCCTCCTGATTTAGGAAGATATAATTTCTTTCACATAAATACATAATAGAGGATGGGAAAATCTTTTAAGAGTAGGGATACATGCTGACTCATAACATTATTTCATTTGATTATATTTTTAATAGAGACCATACATTTTTCTCAGTCTATCTTGTGCTCTAATTTTAAAGTGGAAAAAAAGATTCAAACGGTACTATTTTGTCAGCAACCCCTGTCCTACACAATGTCAATATAATCCATTGTTATGGTAGCATAGTTCTTGGAGTTAAACTGCCTGGACACACAGCATTGCTGGATGAGGGCCAGCATCTCCACATGGACAGACTAGGCTTTCATCTGATTCCCAGATATCTTCTTGGATGTCAGGGGATGAATAGGTTCTTTCAAATGGCTCTTTCAAAAGTCTTTCAGTCAAAATCTAATAAACACACAGTGAAAAATTTACATTGTACCTCAGAGACAATCCCACAGAGTGCATCAGAGGTATGTAAGCACATAACATCAGCCTTGTACTCCTAAACTCTGGAGACGAACAGCTGGAAGCAAATAGACAAATTATTTATTCTGAAATTTGTATTTTGTTTTATTTAGGTGTTGGTTTTTTTCTCATATATATTCATCCTTCTGAAAAACAAAACCATTCTGAATGTTATGGTTTGTAGTCCATATGTTCATAGTGGTATTGAGTAACAAAAGGATCTGTTGGTCTCCGTGTGGACAGTTTTCAGTAAGTTACAAAGGTCAGTGCATTACATCAGATTCACATTAATATGAAGGTTGTTTTAAAGCAGTATTGCTACTTTAAAAAATCTTTAAGGGAAATTAATATAATTAATCCCAACTTCTGTGCCATTCTCTACTGCAAAGGAGTTGTAAAATATAAAAAAATAAAATACCTATAACTGAAATAATTCATCAAAGCAATAGACAGAGGAAGTAAAATGAAATCTAGACTTAAAAAAAGAAATTTATGAGTGAACACTTTTAGATGACTTAAAAGAAAAACTTTTTCCTGTACTATTTCTGTGTATATGAAATTGGTACAGTATTCAGAATTATAAATAGAACAAGATCCATACTAATCTTTTTTTTTTTTTACTCTTAATTGTGGTTTTCTTTTGTTTTGGTTATCTATAATATATAATTAGAGATCGCTGTAAGGCAGCAATTTATCTCACAAACACCTGACATTTCTAAATTTTCATGAGTTATGGTGCCCACTGAGCCCCTCGAATGAATTACTGCCTTAAAACCACCTCTCTATTTCAAAGAGCAACCTTACAAATGCAGAAGCCTTTGCTTCTTGGCAACTGTTGTAGCATTTGAAATGTCTTTGTCTCTGGGCACTTTAAACTAATATTTCGTTAGTTGTTAAAACAGGGTAAGGTCTATGCTATTGATTGCCAAATAAATTGTTGTGAGACATTATTTTTCCCCTCTAGTACATCACTTTTTCTTGTTTGCTTGTTTTCCGTCTCTGATTTTGGAACATGTACAAGAGTTTTGTTTTATTAGCGATGAATACTATTGCTATATATAAGTTTGCTTTTTGTTAGTTTGTGTTTGCTGGGGTTTTTTTTAATATATTGAATTTTTTTTTAGTACTGCTTTTAGTTGGGTTATTAGCCAAGCTTGGCTAGATATAATTCTATAAAATATAGATAAATAGATAGATAGATATATAGATGATAGAGAGAGAAATAAATAGATGTAATTCAAAACAATTCTGACAATAGAACTACAGGTAAGAATTTTGGAAATGTAACTGCTGTGATAGCATTCATAAAAAATATTTTGCTGCATTACATAAGAGCATGCTGAAGAGTTGTGAAAACATTCCAAAGTTTCATTGCATCCAGACCTTCATAACCTTTATTCCCAGATAAAGGTAGCTACATCAGTCGTATGCATAGTGTATGAGATAGACTTCTAAGGGTGAACAACACTCTGGGCAGTAACTGCTGGATCTGCAGCATTTTTTTTTTCTGTTCTTCAGCTCAGTTTCATTAACTATTGCAAACATCAATCTCCTTTACCTTGTGCATTTCTCATCACATTTTTGCTAGATAAGAATTCATTAGAATCTGTAAATAGTCCAGACGAAGTACTGAGGCTTAGCCACCACTACTTGTATATTAAGCAACTTTAAAGACAGGTCATAGGCATTTTGTTACTTTCCTTTAGACTTAGGTACACTAAGAAAAAGAAATGGTGGTTTCATCCTTATAAAACTCAGGGGATTGTTCACAGAGACAGGAACACATTTGATGAATTTATCTTTCTTTTTGCTAAAGAGTTACCAATGAATAACTCTTATTTTGAAATATATGAAAAATTTATAAAAATATAATGTGCATATATTTTAATATGAGAGAAATCTTTAACCATTCCATTTACTTACATCCATGACAAAGTATTATATATTCTCAACTTGATGAACACAACTTTCATGGCTATATAAATAGAAAAAGAAAGGGAAATTTAATTCACTGAGGTAAGTGCTTACTCTTGCACAGGCACATTATTGTGAAATTTTTGCTTCTAGTAAGTATTCTTACAAGCATATGTTATAAAATATAATTTCTATAAAGAATATCTCATAAACTATTTTATACATATTTTATAGAGAGAATTTCTCATAAACGATTCTGAATTTCAGTCAAAAAACCCCCAAACTTTATGAGTTCCCACATATATCACAATATTTGTTCTCTCACATAAATTTGAACATTTTTAAATGTATATGCCTCTGGATATACATATCTGTAGTTATATCTCTACTAGGTCTGGCTGGAATGGAGTTAATTTCTTGCTTAAAGTTCACTGCCATGGCATTTTGCACAAAAGTATCACTGATCAGAAAACTAATTTTGAGAAATTCTCTAAGTTTATTCTGACTGATTAAAGCATAATTATTCCTATCTCTGCTCTTAAGACTGGGGTGGTTTTTATTACACAGGGGATACTCTCACAACAGAAGAGCACTTTGAAGTGGGTGATGATACTGGAAGATTTGACTACTAGATATGGACAGAAGGGTTTGTAATGTCTCAGAAAACTGCTGAGTGCAGATGCAGTGAACTTCACGAGATGTTTAGAAAAGCAGCTGTTTAGTCTAAGTTAGCAGTGCCCTGGCAGCCAGGAGGGTCAACTCTGTCCTGGGGGGCATCAGGCAAAGCATCACCAGGAGGTCAAGGGAGAGGATTCTGTGATTCTGTGACAACATACACAGCCTTTCCCTGATCCACTATGTATGTTACCCTGTCGTAGAAATAGTTCAGGATGGTTGGTCAAGCAGGATCTGACTTTCATAAAACCATACTGGCTGTGCCTAATCCTCTTGTTTTTCCTTTACATACAACATGATGACCTACTCCTGTACAACACCTTGGAGTTCTACATCTTGGCTTCTGTGCAGTTGTGTTTTCTCCACATTTCAAAAAAAATAAAATGGCATTAGAAAGGGCACAGAAAAGGGCAACTGCAACAATTAAGGGGCTGGAAAAAAATTCAGTCCTGCATTTTAAAACACCTTGCCTCAAAAAGAAGACTAAACCGGGCTGAATCCCAGGTCTGTACACCCCTAAAAGGTTGACTTCCTGGCTATTTGATGAAGAGAAGTGCTTAAGTCAAAGGCATTTTTAGGAGGTTTAATATTTCAAGGAAATTTTAGGATATCTTGTTTGGGAATTTCAGTTTAGTTCAGGACCATGTCTTTGGGATTAGGAACCAGAAAACTGAGTATCACGTGCAGCAATACTGAGTTCATTTTCAGATTCAGAAGCCAACGGCTTAAATTACTTGCCTAAATAAGAGCAACGGAAGGTATTTATGTCTCTAACACTTTTAGAGCATCTGATACATCTGCACAGGGAGGGTTCATGTGACGCCATGTCCTCTGGAGCAGCAGATGGAGGCCAAAAAGGAGAAATTGGTGCATTTTGAAGTTATATACAGGAAATTAAACTGCACCCACTGTATCTCACTTGGAATTAAAACAGAGAAACTCAAACATACCTGAACATATAGGAGGAAATAATATTAAGAGGCTAAATCTTATGGCTGTGATTTCAGTCACGTGAAAATAGCAGCTTTCCCAATTCTTAGTGATGTTAAAATGATGCTGGATTTTGCTAAGGAACTGAAACAGATAAGCGCAAGTTCTACTCAACCCAAATTACTTTCTTACTATCTACAGATTCTCTTACAGTATTTAACCTTTAGACAATATCCATTTTTGCCCTTGGAATTTCTTGCTGGCTGCCAAGCCATGAGGCTGTATACAATGAAGTATAATTTAACTGATAATTAGCTTACAAATAAAAATAGATGATAGGCAGTATTGAAATTACTTTTAATATACAGTTCACCAATTCCTACTGTCATGTGAAAAGGGGAGTTTTCCTCTACCCTTAGTGTTTTATTTTTTTGTCAGTGCCTCAAACAAGCTAAGACCCTTGTGCCCGACCAGTCTATCAGTGTCCTGTTATGGGACTTCTCAGTGAACAGTCCTGCTAGATTAGAGAGCAGTTCAACTGACTTATTCAGGGAAATATGCCAACAGCATAAGGGATACACCTCAGTGGGTCTTCCCACTTTATTCAAGTATGTTATCCACTGCCAGTGGCTGCTAGCACCCGTGAAGGACTCACACTAACAGTTTACAAAAGAACACTCTTTATTAATATAAAATTGTGACAGGTTAAGTTTCGAGTGTTGCTGATGATAGTATCTGACTGCAACTACATATTCAAGGCAATGACAGAGAAACTCTAATTCCCAAAAAAATTATTCAGCATGCATATAATGTGGTTCTTACCCAACAGGCCTCCCTATGTGGGGAGAAGACAGGTGCAGTGGGACTACTGATTCCAGAAGTTTCTATGAAGTTCTCTAAATTTCCTCCTTTCTTGACTTACTTTTACACTATTTCTTTATGCTTAAGGGGATCTTGAGTGACTTTAGTCATACATACCTTTGTTACTGATTGGTGTAAAATTATCTCATTCACTTTTAAAGATACTGTCAAAAAAATATAGAGCTCATACTCAGTGTGGGGTTGTTGTACCTTGGAAATGGGTAACTTTGGGATGGAGGTGCGCATTAATATTATAATTAATCAAGTTCATCCAAGAAGAGAGATTTTGCCACCATTGTTGACTCAGCAGCAGGACATCTCCTATCTCCCTTGATTGACAGGTGCTATGGAATTTATTAGCTTGAAAGTGCCATCAGTCTCCCCTTCCTGCAAAGATTTCTACAGAGCCTGGGCTCCATCCCCCGTGGCAGATGCTTACTCTTGTGTGGGAAATCATCATGGAGCTGCCAGCTGCATTCCATCCAGGCACTAGCAACTGCATTTTACCCTATAATTTCTGTACCCTTATAACTTCTGTTAGAATGTGAATATAACTTCTCAGTTTCCTCTAGTTTTAGCCCCAGCCATCTTTCCATGGGATCTTCAGCCATCTTTCAACGCCTACTGAAAATATTCAAATGCAATATATTAGTTAACTCTCGTGATATGGCTTTTAGTCAGTATGATTTCACTTCAAAATGGCCCTTTGTCTCCCTTGAAAAATAAGACATCTGAATGTGCATTAAAGCTGAATTAAAAATTTTTATAGTTATAAAAATAAGAGGTAACTAGATAAGAAACCTCTCTTGACTACCAAATAAATAAGGTCTTATTGAGGTTCACTGTTACACAGTGTTGTTCCACAAAGTCTTCTTAAATGTTAGCAGAGCGCATCTGCATAATCCAGACTGAGATTAGACCTCATCTCCTCTCTAAGTAACTGATGGGGAAGATAAAAAAGGGAAAGAAAAGGAAAATAAGAAGGAAAGGTTCTACAAAGTACAGCATATAGAATTAATCAGCAAGGCTCAATGGACTCAGGCATTGACTGAAACTTTGTAAAATATTGTTGACTGTGTTGATTATGTTTTCCTTCTTTAAAAAAAACACACAAGAGGCAAGGAAGGTGGAAACCTTCATCACCGACTGAATGTGATGGATTTTGATAATACTTGAGCTGAATGTTTTGACTTTTATTTTCAAAATACTTTTCAGTTAGATTACTCTTTGTTAAAGGATAATAAAAATAGTCCACACTGAGAAAGAATTATGTATTTTAGTTGAAGTGCTTTTATTATGGTTTTGATCTTTAAATTCATGGAGTACTCAAGTTTATTTCAAATTCAGAATGAAACTAAATATTGATATACTTCAGTAAAAGAATCTAAATCCATATAATTCAAATAGTACATCAAGTAAATAAGGACATGAAGAAAGGTAAACTTATTAAAACATGGATGAGGAAAAATCTCCTCAAAAATACTTATGGAATAAGTGCTAGTAAGAAGACCTTTAATACTTTTCACGCATTTCCTGGATTGTATTAAGTGGTTTGATGATAAGAAGTCACATTATTTTACATATTTTTGATACGATATATTTTAGGCTTCACTTCACTGGACTGTAACTGACTTCTATTGGGGGACTAAAAGATCTGACAAAGAATTCAGATAACAAGCAGGATTCACCTCTCAATTCAGGATGCCTGTTGCATGGAAGTAATACAATTTATTTTTACATGAAATTTTCTAAATGAAAATGAAAAATATTTTGTAAGAACAATAAATATTTCTTTAAAAGAAACTACAACATATTTATTAATTAAAACCAGTCATTTCGTTTGCTCATATTCCAATATAATTATTCAATTTACTCCTGCAAAATACTATTTAAAAGGGAAACTGGCATTTTTATATTTTTTTGATTGATACATATTCAGACAGAGAAAGAGATGAATAACAGTTGTATAATGGATGTATAATGGTATCACTCACTTATGTGAAGTAAATTTGAAACTTTGTTTGTTTATAAATTTATGAATTGACAAACTAAGAGGTAACCTTTGAATGAACATAGAAGAGTAAAATACTTTGTAGTTAGTGGAGTATTTACCATCAATTAAAGGCTTTGATACTGACTGTGGTAGAAAGATAAAACACCTACAGTGGCTGCCATGCTACTGCAAGCAATGGCACTAAACCTGAGGACTATAATTCTTGGAGAAGGGGGAAAAGAGGTTTCTTAGGTGAGTACAGCCAAATTTTAATCTCAAATATAAAAAAGCTACCCATAAGATTATGCACAAAACTTAATGTGTCTTTCCCATTTTTTTCTATCACCACATATTTGATATTTCACACATAATTCTCTGCTTTTTCAGCGTTATTTAATTTTGAAACAAGTTGTGATTAGTTCTACGAGTAGACTGGAAAGCACGGGCACGGGGTACCCTCCCACCCGCCAGAACCTCGGCCGTGGGGCCGCCCCCGGGCCCGCTGTGGGGCTGCCCCATTCCCAGGCGCCCCGGGCACGGGGTGACTCCCAGCTGTCCCCAGCCCCGGGTACGGAAAGGAGTGAGAGAGGGGAGCTTCACTGACGTGGACTGTACCCTCATGGGAGATGAGAAGGGGACCCTCAAAGCACGCAAAGGAGAAGGACAGCTCTAAACTCGGGCAGATGGAGCTCGTTTAGCCCCATAAGGCCATCCATCTAAGATAAGGTCACTCTAATTAAACCTATGTCCTGAGGACCTCGTTACCACCATCCAGGCTCGCTCGGCCCTGGCAGAGGAACCTTAGGATTAAAGGGTGGGTTCAGTTCTGCGAATACTGTGTCTCACCTAAAAAATCCACTGCACAGGTTTGAAGGCCTTACCGACATTTGCAAAGCTGCCATCTTCTGCAAATGCAGTCACACAAAGATCAAAAGACAAAGGCATATACACCTGCCTCCAAAGCTGCATCCAAATTAACTCTAGCATGTTCCCAAATCTTTGTTTGCGAAGCCAAGCCATGACTTTGAGACTGGAAGGTGCAAAGCCAACATTTCCATATTTCTATTATAAGTATTGCATCAAAATTGAATCACTTGTTGGTTATCTGTTTCAGTTTCAGATGAATGGAAGCAAAAGACAAATGGTTATTAATGTTTTAGTACTCTAAGAACATATGCTGACACAGGGAATGCTGAATCATTTTCTGATTCTCTCTTCTCCTCTTTCAAATGTTTATTTTCCAGAGTTGAGGATTTCTGCAAACAAAGAGAAATAAGAAATTCCAGATACACTACAAAACATGTTTTAAGGGTGGAGGATTGTTTTTCAGTTTTGTTCTTTCTTAGATTTTGGAAACATGATTCCTAATAATTATTGCTTTTCACTTTGCAGGTATGTCTTTTATGTTGACAATAGATCTCAGCCTTGGCCATATTGACCAACATAACTGGTCTACTCTGGCCTCAAATCGGGAGGTCTGGAGACACACCATCTATAATGCTGTTGCTTCCTTTGAGAACGCCCGCAGTATCACTCTTGAAGAGAAAAGACAACGCAGAAAAAATCGTGCCTTGCAGAATTTACCACCTAAGGAGTCTTTCTGATGTGCCTTTTGCAGTCGGACATGTCTATCTCATATTGGCTTTATTAGCCACCAGCTAATATGTAACAAATGTGGATAGAGCCTTTCTGAAATCTTTGTTCACGAAGTCTAGCCATGATGAGATGCATTGTAGTTTCTGGACAGGATTCAAGAAAAAATAATTATTTTTACATATAGTGCTATTCTTTTTTTTTTTTTTACAAGCCTTTAAATTGGCACACCACTTTTAGAGAAAAGAATTTTACCCTCTACAAAACTTTTTAGTATATGAAGCTTTGTATTCCAGGTGATTTATGAAAAAGAAAATTATGGACTCTCCTTAAGACTGTATTGCATTTAATATAAAACCAAATGTGATGGTTACTAATTAGTATTAAAGTTCTGTATATGACTGACTGTTTCTCACTTCAGAATCTTCTAGGTGCAGAAGAGTGAATCAGGCAAAAATAAAAGGGAGATGTAAAGAAAAGAAATAGAAAATTATAACAGATAACGCATTATATGATATAAGACATTATATTTAAATTACTTATATTTAAACATACATAAAAATATGTATATATACATATGCATATACATATATACACATGTATATATATACACACATATTTATATATATTATATGCTATAATACATTACATTTAGGTTATTTGTTCACTAGGACAAAATACGCGCCCTGCACAAGGCAAAAGGCCATATCTAAATGGCAAAAAGACATCTTACCTAACCTAATAATAATATGCAAAGCCATTTAGAGTGCTTACATAGACCTGAATAATTTCACCGTTGAATAATATATTGGAACAGCTTTGCATTTTTTAATTAACTGATGAATATGTGGTTTGCTTATCCATATTTTATCATCAGATGATCAATCATTTTCTTCCAACCAATTAATCAATGAATCTTTCCATAATTTTTGTTACTCAGTGCTAGAGATTTCCTACTGTAGGATGTGACTCAATTTAAAGAACTTTGCAACAATTGTAATATTTGTATTTCCACCACTAATCTGATGAAAATATTCAGTAAACAATTCACTAGTTTATGTAAAAACTGATATTCCAAATGGAGTAATAGATACAAAGATACAGAGATAAAGTTTCATTAAGTTTTATACTTACTTTTGGTTTTTTTACTTATAACTGCAATCAGTCAAACGTCATGACATAGGGATTATTTAGAAAAGCTATAGCTCTGTGGTAGAGTGACTATTAGTCTTTCTTCTGCACTAAGCCACTCAAATACTGGTAAGAGGATTTTGAGAATGGTTTATTGTCATTGTTCAACAAGATACTGTGGTCTTAAGTGAGAAAGCCATACAGTTATAAATGTCTGAAAAGGATGAAAAGGCATTTGCTTTTACAATGCAGGCAAACAGACAACTTGATGCAACTATTTGACATCATACATGTAGGTGTTTAAAACCTGGAGAGTTTGTGAGAATTGATTATTGATGCGCTAGAAGTATAACACAGAATACTACAAATTTTTATTTTTGTAAAAGCCCCCCATGGTAGGCCCTAACCGTAGTCTCTACAAAGGAAGAAATAGCTACCACATCCTCAAAAGAAGAAAACAATCTGGTTTACCTAGGCATCAACTCTTTTCTCTCATTTCAGAAGGCTACTCAACAGTAAATTTCAGTTCTATTTCTTTCCCTGATTGTCTCACCTTTCTGAAAGATAGATTCCAGACATCCCCCTTCCAGCTAGGTCAGATAATTGCTATTCTTTCACAGAGTGGCACTAGAATGGTGGAAAGGTTACCATTGTGCTGCACCAGACACTAGAAGTTTCAATCACTTTTTCCTGGTTTCCTCAAATATTTTTCCTAACTCCACTTAGAATGTCAGTGTTTGGGGGTGTTTTCTCCCTTTTTGATAACAGACTCTGTAGAGGGAATTTACCACAAGAAGTTGGCAGCAACTAATTTACTTAATTCTTTCCCATTATCGTCTTGGTAGTTTATTAATTAAAAAAATGTCTCCTTATTATGGTCAAAAAAAGTCTTTTTTCCCTGAGAAAGAAATGGCACACTACTGCCTATATATAATATTATTTCTCCCAAATTATGTTTTCTGGTTATACTCAAAAAAACACTATCAAGCAGAAGACAGTAGAAGTGGCCCTGAAATGATCGTCATAGTAAATCTATTGCCATCTGTCTTTATTACATTAACATATAGAACTGGCTGGTGATGTGCCAATTTCTTTCTGTGGCTGTTCCAGTTTTCTTCCTTGTTCAAAGCATCCACAAATTTTGTTTTTAAAGTTTGTTTTCCATTAGGTGTAAATGCTTAAGATTTACCTGCATATGAGTGATATTGCAGGATAAACATGCCCCGTTAGCCATAACTGAAATATTTTTCTACATTACTTGGGTTCAGAGGGAGTGAACATTTTTCCATACTTTGCTAGGTAGAGGTGACACATATGCTTCAGCTGTTACTGTCTTGATGATTCATTTTATTTCAAAGGTTAATACAGTTTCTGAATGTCATTGACTCTATAGCATGCATGAATTTATGATAAAATTACAGGTCAATATATTACAGCTTTCCATTTTTCACTTAATGTAGAATTTAGTGTTAACACAGATGAACTACTTAGGATGCTAATTAGTAGAAGGTATTATATTATACAAATTAATGAAATATTTTAACTAAATTTTCATTGAAAAAAAATGTTACTGAAATACATGACAGTGTGTCAGCTGTTAACATAGGACCACTCTCTGAAGATACTGCCCATTGAAATGACTCTCATAAGACAAATTTGAAAAATAGAAACTAAACTTCAGAAATTCTTTGCTGTTACTTAGGTTATTTGTTCCTATGAAGCACACATGGCCAAGTGTATGTTTTCCTTGAAAGCTCAATTATCTTAGCATCACTGTCTCATCAGAATTAAGCTAAAAGAAAACAAAAAATCTCTGAGTAAATTAGAAAACTACTGAATTACATTAGTGTGGAAAAAAAGTTCCCAGCATTTCAGCACAAAACTAAATTTTTAATATTCATCCATGTTTACTTGATGCCAAAAGCTTGTAACAAGGTATATTTATACTTAAAACTTGTAACAAGGTATATTTATACTCAACTTTCTAATAATAATGCTTAATTATAGAAAACAGTCTTGGAATATTTATGCTGTTTTCATAGTTTTTATCACTTTTTAATGATGCTTATTTTGTTCAGAAACGTCCTTTGGCCCAGGTAGAACTGTTAATTTTACATGGCAGTCCCATAATAAAATATATACAAATGAAATTCCAGACTATACTGCTGCATATCATTATGTAACACTCCAAGTCATGCTCTTGGCTCTGTTGTGGGGCATAAGCTACTCAATATTTTTATTATCAAAACTTTTTAACCAGAAGTAGAAAGTGATTTTCATTTGACATTATCTGAGGTACTCCATAACCTTTTCCAGAGGATTTGCTTGTGTTAGGTTGAAGAGAAGTCTGTATTGAATGTGATGGAAAGTTCTTCAGTCAATTACTTTATTATTAAAGTCAATAGCTCTTTACTGACTTTAGCTTTGATATTTTCCCTTATGTTACAGATTTCAGGTTATCTGTAATGTGAAAATAATCATAGAATACATTAATGATTCTGTTCAAAGCATGGAAAACACTTTGCTTATGCGTTCACACAAGGAATCTTTGGACAAACATTTGCACACAAAGTAAAATTTGTGTATTTTCAGTTTTTGGCAGTTTTACTTTTTCTGGTATTTCTTCTATTATTCCATAGGAAAAAAGAGCAGCTTCTGAAATGGCATATGTATTGTCTATGTTCCCACTTATGATCAGTATATAGAGGTTTCTCTGCTGCTCCTTCATTCTTACATTTTTCCTCTGCTTTGGCATGGGCTGTTCCCACAACCTGTAGTTTCTTTCAGGAAAAAAATATCTGCTCTGGTATGGGTTCTCCAGGTGGTTCCAATTAGGAAAAATCTTTTCCAGCATGGTTTCCTACATGGGCTGTAGGGAATCTCTGTTCTGTTGCTTGGAGCACCTCCTCTCCCTCCTTCTCTCACTTTAGTGTTCACTCACAAAGAGGAGAGAAGAGCTCTTTCTCACACTGTATTGTTCCATCCAACTCTCTCTATCCAGCATTTTCTGCACTTTCTTGTACATTCTCAGAGGTGCCATAGTCTTGGCTGAGAGGTTCAGTCACACACACTGGTTGGTCTGTTGGAGCCAGCTGGAACTAGCTGTGTCTGTCACAGTGCAGCCTCAGTCCCTCCTCACAGATGCTCCTGCAGCATCTCCATCTCATCACCAAAACCTTGCTTCAGACACCCAGTAAAAGGGTACTATGATGTCTTTCAGCTTGTATGTCTGTAGCCCAAGACATTTTATTTCCCAGTGGTTAGCTGTTATGACCCAATCTGACATATTTTTTTCGTCTGATATTCTGGCTGTCACAGAGCTCCTATCCTGTGTGGCAGTGGCTGTCCAAAACTTTCAACCAACCTTCATAAAGGAATTGGGGGAATTACAATCAGCTGAGAGAGAGATTTACATGTTTTCCCACTTCACTGACTTTTTTTTGCTCTACCTTTTTGTAAGTAAAAGCTTACAGAAGCTCAAGGGTTTAGGATAATATCGTTACTCAAGCAATTAAGGTTTTGAGCGATGAACTAAGTGTGATACCTATTTGATTCTTTTCTGAAAACTGCTTAGTTTGAATCACCCTTTAGGACGTTCCCCTTACTCTTGATCGTGGATGCTATTCTCAGTGTTTCTTGTGTAGTAACATACTTGTTGTACCAAATTATTATGTTCTTTTCACATGGTGACAATAAGCTAATAGGAATTCTGTCTATGGCTAGACTCTAATAAGATAGCTCTAAAATTTCTGCAATAAGCAAAGATATATAAGTGCAGCATGTATTTAAGAATGAAATGTTATACAAGATTCCTATGTTTAGTAAATTGGTATAAGAAAGTGATCATAGCAGCCTAAAGAACCACTGTAATCTGCACACAGACGACCTAAAACAGATCACCATGTTTGAGTTTATTATATGAAGTGGTCAACTGAATAATGAAACTGTCAAGAATTATACTGCTCTTCTTTAATCAATAAAAGTGGTTAATTAACAATAGCATGATCTTGCAAATAATCCTGTTTGATTTCATTTTAGTTTGCTGCTATGTCATGATGGGAGCCGATTATTACTGTAAATAGTAATTTTGCTTCCCATCATGATTTAGTATCAATCTTATAATTACATACTTGGCTTCAATTATTAACCACAAACAAAACCGACAATATATTATTTATGGTAATGGATATCAACTTGGATTCCAGGTGTGTTTTACTTTTGCTAACTTTAATGTGATAAAAATTAAAAATGTATCTTCTTCGGTAAAGTATTTAGATTCATGGAATGACTAAGTTTTCCTAAAAATTGCGTGCCAGCTACTACAATGGAACAAATAGTCCAAAGGAGAGCAACGAAGATGGTGACCAGCCTTGAGGGGAAGCCTTATGAGGAGTGGCTGAGGTTACTTGGTCCTGTGCAGGGCTAAGGGTTGAACTCGATGGTCCTTGTGGGTCCATTCCAACTTGGCATAATTTGTGATTTTTTGAAATAAACTGGGAAGATTTTTATTACTCTTCAGTATGGGAAAGCTATAGGCAAATAAGAATAGTAAAGTCTCATTTTGAAACTTTCAATGTATATAAAACAAGAATATACCAAATCATATTGGCTGGCTGTTAAATGCTCCATTACTGACTTGTACTTGTCTGAGTAAGACAAAAAGAAAGTCTAGGGCAGTAAAATATAAATATATAGAGTAATGGTTTTCAATTACAAGTCTACTAGACACATGAGAGTGGAATACAGAAGTCTCTCAGCAAGAGTCAAAAAGAAGTCAGTTTAAGATGCACAAGAAAATGTGAGGGTTTGAAGGACCATTGAGTTTGAATTTTTCTTATCTCAGTGTGCAAAACAATATGAAAATTTGCATCACAGAGTGAATGGAGGGGCCTGAACACAGTAATGAATATGCTAACAGTATTGTATCATTATAGGTGTAGGAAGGTTAAGCCCATTTAAAACCTATTGAATAAAACATTGTGCAGAAGTTATTAATCAAAATATTCTAATAGTATTACATGTCTTCTATTTTTAGTTTGTTTAAGTGCAGATGGATCAAGCATGCTCTGACTATACTTGGTGATAGATGCACAATTTCAGTTGAAGTTCCCTGACTTCGTTGTACAGACAAGTTATCCGCAACCAAATCTACTCTGGTTGAAATTTGGGTGACATAGAGAGATAAACATAACTCAAGACTTGATCTTCTCTTCTAAAAAAAGTCACTAGCAGAGGAACTGTCACCAAAAAAACCACCACCATCAAAAAGTTAAACATAACATTTACTATGGCTGGAGAAATGAAGAATTGAAAGGGGAGTGGGGGTTAGGTGATACGTGTGACTTGACTGTAGGCAGTCGTAAAAGCCCAGAAGAAAGGGGATAATGTATTTGTCTCAAAAAATGATAGCCTGATGGCTATGGAGTCAACTGGGGACTGGTGGTAATAATGTGCTGTGAGAAAGAACAGGACATGGATGGATCCTGGATTTGAATCTCACTGAATTACTGATATGGGTTGGAACCAACTCACTGTGAGTGTGCACGTGCAGAAGGGCTGGGCCTGGACCTGCAGGTCCATGGTAAGGTCTGCACATCAGGCCTGTGCTGAGGGCACAGGGCAGAGCTGAAGGCAAGGCCTGCTGCCCACGCAGAGCACACGGCAGAGCTGCAGGTCCTGCAGTCGGGCTGTCAGTCGAGGCAGAGCTGCCTGGTAGCCCACCCACACCACACCCCTGGAGCCTGTGACTGGCTACAGCACAACTCACTCTGGCCTGGAAGGCACTGACTGGATATCCTGCCTGGGAGGGAAACTGAACTCTATAAATACACAAGACTCTATGCAGTCTCCCTCTTCTCCTTACTCTCCAGTTGCCACCATGTGAATCATCGAATCTTGTCAGTAACTATTCTCCTCTCCTTTTCCTCCTTCTCTTTCTTCTCTCTTTATTCCTTTTAATCTGTTTTCTTTTACTCTTTTCCTTCTCTTGTGGATAACTTAAAACCAATGAACTGTATTTTACTAAAGCTGGTATATGGATTGTTTTCAGTGGGTGTTTCCTGTGGAATGGGTCTTTGTGCTGAATGTTTTAGTGAAGTGTTTTTTCTTGGTTCTATTTTACTCCTGTAAAAACCTTTTGCCAAAATATCTTATTTTTCTCACTAAATTAAAAAGAATTTCTTTTAGAGAAGAGTTTATGACTCTTTCTCTGGACACTAATTAGAGGTTATAATGAACCAAAAGGCTTTTAAAAGTCTTAAATAAAAATGTAACTGCTCTGGGCAGTTTATAGCTTAATCCAGAGCGCAACAGGGGCATACGGAAGTAGGACAGCACTTCTATGGGACAAATGTCCTTGTTCTGTCTCCTGGAGATAAGTACAGCACAATGCAGTGCAAGCACAGTCCAGAAATGGGCATGGACTGTCAACCAAAGGCCAACCTAGTAGATGGGGACCACTAAAGGCCAACCCAGTAGATGGGGACCACTAAAGACCACTGAAGCCCTCCAGCCCATTTCCAGAAAGGTCTAGAAGAACAAACTGCACATGGTAACTAATTTGTGTGGAGAGAGGGAGACTTATCTCCAGGGTGGGGAAAACTTATCTATAAAAAGGTACTCCCATGAAGCCTGGGCAAGCATGCCCCATGACCTTGGATACCCTGTCAACTGGATCAACGCTGGAGCCAAGACTTTCTTTCTCTCTTTCTTTCTCTCTCTTTCTTTCTCTCTTTCTTTCTCTCTTTCTTTCTCTCTTTCTTTCTCTCTTTCTTCCTCTCTTTCTTTCTCTCTTTCTTTCTCTCTTTCTTTCTCTCTTTCTTTCTCTCTTTCTTTCTCTCTTTCTTTCTCTCTTTCTTTCTCTCTTTCTTTCTCTCTTTCTTTCTCTCTTTCTTTCTCTCTTTCTTTCTCTCTTTCTTTCTCTTTCTTTCTCTCTTTCTTTCTCTCTTTCTTTCTCTCTTTCTTTCTCTCTTTCTTTCTCTCTTTCTTTCTCTCTTTCTTCCTCTCTTTCTTCCTCTCTTTCTTCCTCTCTTTCTTCCTCTCTTTCTATCTTCTTTCTCTCTCTTACCTTTTACCCTGTCCATTATTCAAAACACACTGGCATGTGCTTATACTAGAAGGTAAGGGACTAACCTATACCACTTTCCATGCCAAGTGTATGCTTTACTAATAAAACCCTGAAGTTTCTTTTGTTGACCCTTTGACTTTTGTCATTCCTTTTCAAACACAAACATCTATGAATCTTGGGTGCTCTCTTTCCCTTAAGTGTGGGATGCCACAGCAGTCATTGAAGTCTTGCAGGTGCAGTCTGTATTAATAATAGTAGGAGCTTTGAATGATTAGTACTCCCTTCCTGCCACTTTCCTAACACTTAGCTTGCAGTTTCTTTCCCTCTATGAAAAATGATTTTTCTGTTTTCTCTTTGTTGAGCCTCTGTCAATCACTGCCCTTCATTATCCTGATAGTACCGAAGTGAACACAGTTGCCTTGTTGAGATTCCATTATTGTTGCTAGTGTTTAAGTGTCACTTAACAAAAACATCATTAAATGCTTTGAAAAACAACAAAACCAACCTCAAAACAAAATACAGTATCACCTGAAAGAATTCAGTGGAACAGCAAATCAGTTTTCTCTCTTCTGAAGTGAGAACAGGTGGTGAGGGCTAATGGCCTCACTTATGAAGGTTCAGCAATATGGATGTCAAAAGAGAGAATTGGAGCATAGAGACATTCAGGAAGATGGCAATGCAGACAAGTAAGTAAAGATATCAGACACTACCTCAGCACTTTCCTTTACTAGTTAATAGGTGACAAAAAAAGGCAAGAGACAACTTTATTAGAGGGAGAAAAAGGAAAGAATGACTTGCTACTTTTACAGAAATAAGAAGGGAAACAGAAAACTTTTCAATCACTGACATCATTTATCCTCATGTTTGCAGGTATTGGAAAAGTTGCATAATTTTTTGCAGGATCCGTATCAAATTATGCTTTTAAGTTATTTTGAAGAGCAACCTCAATGTAAATTTTAACCATTTTTACCCAGTATTGTGCAGTGTGTAGGCCCTTTGTTCCATTTAAAATCTTATTTATCAAGCCAAGAAAGGACAAGAACCATATTATTCTATGGACAAAAGACAAGGTTTTCACTCCTCTGTTCTTTCCACCTTTTAACAGAAAGTTAGAGGACTCTGTAGCAAAGAGTGGAGGGCAAGATTATAGCCCTTAGCAATGTCAGTGGCTCGTTATTGCTCTGCATTTATGTCCCATACCATCTAATTAACTTGCTTTGTGATTTACTGACCTAGCTCCATTTGGCATTTTGCATCACAGAGAAATAGAGACTCTAGGACTATTCTGCAACTGGGAACAAAAGTCTGCCATCTACACGGGCTTTATCACAGTGTGAAGCAGAACCATCCATGCATCAGAGGATGTTATTAGAGGATTGGTTATTCGAAAGCCGTCTCCATTGTAACAAATATTATCACCTCTGATGGAAAAAAAAAAGAAAGAAAGATAGAATGAAAAAACTAAATCATAATGTTGCGAATGGGGAGGTTTAGCTAATACACTGTGCATGCAATGCTGTGGTTCATAGGCTACAGTCCATCTTTGTCCATTTGCCTAAATGATGAAATCATAACAGCAAGCTATAAATCCATGGGAGTTTCCCATGGGAATGAAAAAGAACAATGTAAGAAATAAGTGAGAAAGATATAAACTATAAAGGAATCAGCAACCACACTTTCTTCTTCCTTCACTTACATCAACTTTGGTCTCATCCTAGCAAAACCAATCATCCTAGAATCATCGAATCATCAAATGGTTTGGGTTGGAAGGGCACCTTGAAGATCATCTAGTTCTGACCCTACTGCTGTGAGCAGGGACATCTTCAACTAGACCAGGTTGCTCAGAGCCCAGTCCAACCTGGCCTTGATACCTCCTGGGATGGGGCATCCACACCTTCCCTGGGCATTCTGTTACAGTGTCTCACCATCCTCAGAGGAAACATTTTTTTCCTGATATCTAATCTAAACCTACTCTCTTTCAATTTGAACCCATTCCCGTTGTCCTGTTACTATACATGCTTGTATATAGTCTTGCCCCATCTTTCCTGTTACTGAAAGTCCACAATTAGGTCACTTTAGTTATATATTAGTTATATTTATTCTTGAACCATTCTCCTAAGGAGGTTAGTACTATTTCTCTTTCTGTATCCTCTCACTTGCAAAAACCTTTATTATAATTAGGCAGTTCCAAGCAAGTTTCACAAAGAAATAGAGATCTGAAAAAGAATATGTTTCAATTAATTTTTTGAGAAAAATTAGGAGACAGGTAAGGGATAGAGAATCTATTAATGTCTTCTTTAAGGGACAGCCAGGAATTGACCTACTGTGCTATTTGTTAGTCAGACACAGCAGCTATAGCTCTTATCCAGATGTAGACTAAGCTTTCAATTGCCCAACTACCAGCAAACACAAAAAGAAACTCCGGATACTGTTGGAGGGCTTATGAGACCTCATATGAAAAGAGCTCGAATTAGTGTAATGCATGCCAGATACATGAAATGGAGAGGAAAGCACTGTGGGTTTGGTGCAGCTAAGGAAGCCATAGGAGACTATAACAAGTTTCTTTTCAAATTAACTAATGAAGGACCTATCTGTAAAAATCTTTATGCAGACAGAACACAGATCCTCAAGGAAACAATTTTCATTAGTCATTATGGGATGACTGCTTTGAATGATGGTAGCTGCCAGAGCTTGCTTATATTAGATACTGTACAAGCAAAACAAAAAAGATACTTTTCCTTAAACCAGACTGTACATGTCAAACAGTGTGAAATGGGATATTAGGAGACTATTTGCAAATTTTGCCTACATCTGTTTACTGACAAATATTATTGATAGATTTACCAGTAATTATCTTCAATGATAATTTGTCTTGATTATGTGATTGAACACTGAACACTTAGCCCTTATTGCAGGGAAGGTAGAGACAGAGTTCATAGTGTTTGTGCCTCTTTATTCCATGTAGTTTTTAATCAATGCTTCATTTTAGTGTGATCAGTTACCTCCGTTGTTACCTAATAGTTCACTTTATCAGTGGCAGTCTGATGAAAGGCCTGTTGCTGATGCCATAAAGTGACTCTAATAAGTTACAAAACAATGTGAAGATGACAGAGTATTGATGAAGACACAAGGAAAATTGAGGAGAATGTTTACAAATAGTTGTAGTGAGATAAAATGAATGTTTAATGATCGATTTCAAATTAAAGTGCTAAATGGCTGATAGTTAAATAGTGCTGAAACATTCAAGTAACTTTGTCTGTAGACTAATAAAATAAAGTTTTTAGAATACCACATTGATTTGATGATAAAAATACCACTTAACATGTTGGATAATTTATATGAAAGTAAAAACGTGTTTAAATTGGAAATCTATTAGATGCTGGTAGAAAAAAATCCAGCTCTCTTTGATTACACTGCTACTATATATGCTGGCTAAAAACTTATTTCAAAATCATACTCTATAAATGATTTTTTATTTCCCTATCTGCAGAAGGAACTATGCCTGCTGAAACTGTTAATTTAAGAGGATATTTAACAATGTTTTTATTACATCACCCAATTATTTTCAGACAAAAAAAAGTGAGCCTCTGTCTTTGTCCCTTTACAACAAAAGGTTTAGTAGAAACACATCCAAAACAAAATGTAGCAGCCAGCTCCTTTGTATCACAGAGCACACATCTATAACAAGGCATATTAAGTTATTTTCACATTGTTCACAAGATATTCAAAAGATATAGATTTTGTCTGGTACAAACTATTTAACTGTTAAGGATGACTTCCCATGAGGCTTTTGTATGAGCTTTTTGACTCAAACTGACAACATTTTTTGCATATCTAAATCTTTTAATCACCAGATGTCATTTATTCAACATAATGGTCAATTTATTTTAGGTAGGTTAAAATCTTATGCAAAGATAAGGGTTGTTTCAATATATATAATAAAATTTAGCTTCAAGAAGAATGATCGTATTATTTTCCACAAAACTTGTAGAGCACAGTTTGAAAAAAGAATATTTAAAAAATTCATCTAGTCTCAAAAAAAATTTAAACAGAAGAGCTGAAAAGGGCAAAGAATCTAGAAATATACAGAGAAATTACTATAAACATAATGTAAAAATATTCAGGACATTATATTGATCCTTGTAAAAGTTTATTTCTATAAATAAATTAAAGGGAATTCTTAAGTAATGTTCATGCTTCTCTTATGTGTATACAAGAATGTAAACAAATGTAAAACATGTAGGAGGCACTTTGAACTAAACTGAAGCACTCTGGGAAACTAAACCAAGATTGTTTAAAGCAGATCAGGATAAAACAGAAGAGGGTAGTGTAACTTTCTATGTAAAAAGAAATTTAGATGAAAACAAACAAACAAAGAGACATCAAGTCTCAAAAGATCATAATTAGGATATGATCCTTCAGAACTCATCATCCTATATTTTGGAGAAAATCGGGCCTTCAGGAGTGGAGTTCTGCATAACAAATATAGTGTGACCTCTCTGATACATAAAGAACTGAGCAATCCTTTCATTAGGTTGAATGTTTGGTGCTAGGATAAGATTCTCTACTAGATGGTATCCCTGTTAAACCAGCTCAAAGGGCCACAGTTGTCTAAAGGAATATGAATACTTCAGGTCAAAAGTGGCTCTCAACACTTGTAATGTCTCCATAGCTCTCTTCTCAAAATGCAGAAGTTGGAAGTTTGTCCAGATTGGTTTGAGATTCTTCATGGAGGAGCAGCAAGTTGAACAAGAAAGTTACTCTCAGTAGTGTACTCCCTCTTGGTTACAATAGCAAAAGGATTCTTAAAGGGCATGTTTATGTTGCTAAATGAATGAGAGCTTATTACCTGTCTCTGTTTTGGGGTACTGCACATAGATGCCTCTAGGATACGATAGTGTTAAAGGGATTAGTCTGAAGGACGAAGCACATAAAAAGTCAGTGCCATTTTTATCCAAGGCCAGGAATCAGTTTCTCTTTCTCTCTTATTTAGCAACTAGAGACATTTAATGTTAGAAGCATGACCGGGTTGACAGTCTTATGCACTGCACTCTGAATTGTTGCCTGAACTCACCCCACACATGCTAACTAACCCATACATGCAGATGAAAGAAAAAATATTGATCTTACTCTAAAAATCTTAAGGAAAGCCTACTTAGAACTTGATCACAAGCTAATGGGAGCCAAAGGTAAAACTTTTCAACTGTGTATAGAGTGAAAATATATTAGATGTTTTTGTAGGTAGAAAAATAGAGATTCATTGTTATCTGAAGAACAAGATCATTATGCACAATGTAAGTATAAGCAGCAGCTGCAGGCTCCTTAAAAGTTAGTAAACCCAGAAAGAAACATACTCCAGTATTAACACAGAAATAAGTGAGTGCAAACTGAAAAGGAAGCTCAAGCAAAGCCTAGATGTCACATCTCTGTGACTGAACACTTGAGGCAACTGGGCAATGAAAACATTTGCTCAAAATGGCTTTTTCTTGTAGACATCTACTGTCAAGGTGAAGATGACACTCAGGCAAGACTCTGCCTATCAAACTGAGGAGTAGTCTCTGAGTTTGTCACTGAAAAGAGGCTTACTACACAAACAAAGTGACCAAAAAATATTGGTGCCAAAGGATACTATTGACATTCAGACACAGCTGAGAGTCTAGGGAATTTAAGGAATCTGCCAAGGAAAAACAAACAGGCAAAATAATATCTCCCCCCACCCACAAGAAGTCTTTTTTTTTATTTAAAATTTGCAGCACATAATAAATAACTAAACAAACAAACAAACAAATAAATAAATTTGTTTAGAGAAAACATAGTGGGTTTATATATACATATATATATATAAAATCTGTGATTACAGGAATAATTTATAAGAAAAAAAAGACAAAAATATATGCTTATACTCAAATATTTATATTTTATTGTAAAGACCATTAAAATATGAACAACATATTAGGGATGAAATCTTGTCTAATTTCCCTAACTTCAAAGACTATATTACAGTGATGTTCTCAGAACATCTACAGATGGGTACTTTGGCATAAATACAAGTTTGCAACAGGGGAACAAAATCTTGGTATAAACCTCTCAGTGATTATCTTATTGCTAATATAAGATCAAATGATATAAAAAATTAGACATTATTAAGTTATTCTAATTTGTGTATGGGAAAATCTATTGCTTAATCATGTTATTCTATTAAAAAATGAAGATGTCTTTTGTATAAATGAGCTGGTCTGTTGACCTCTGTCTGGCTCATTTCTCATTTGTGACTCTTCTAACATGCCACAGTTACTTAACTGTAACTAAAGTCAATCTGTTCTTATACTTTCTATCATTTTTATTATGCTTTGCTCAGCTGCTATCTGTACTGATGTAAAGTTATTTTTAAGGTTATCTTACACTAGCTAATATTCTAAGAGCTATCAGATGAGCTATAGCTACATGAAGGATCTTCAGCGTATCAGGGATTGTGGTTCATTTTAGGACAGCAGCTGGACACAAAAATCAAGAGAAAAAGAGGATTCCTTCATGTTCTGAAACTTTCCCATTCCTGATTGTCACATGGAAGTGGGGATTCTTTGAACCCTCTATGTCTGATCAGTCTGTCAACACCCCAAGAAAGCTGAAACCCTTGTTTTTGGCCAATCTGTCACTGTCCTATTATGGGGACTCCATTGAAGAGTCTGCTGTACTGGAGGGCAGTTCGACTAACTTGTTCAGTGACACACACCAACAGCATATTGGATTCAAATCCTTTAAAGAGGGACCCCCTCCTGGATGTCTTCAATTTTAATCAAGTATGTTATCTGCTGCCGACGACTGCTGTTGCCCTTGAAATACTCACGGTAAACAGCTCAGGCAATAACACACTTCACTGATAAACACACTGATAGAAAATTTTGACAGGCTAAGACTCAAGGACTACCGGTGATTATATCTGACTGCAAAAACATATTTGAAACAATATACAAACAAGCTCTAATCACCAAAGAAAGCTAGCTCAAGATAATCATTCAGTGCACATAAAATATTGCTCTTACCCCATAGGCATCCTTACAGGGGAGAAGACAGATTCAGCCCATCATTCAATCCCAGAAGTTATGATGGACTCTTTCCCAAATTCTCTAAATTCTTTACATTTTGGTAGAGCTTGAGTGACTCTAGTCTTACATACTTTTGTTGCTGATTGGTGTAAAATTCTCTTGCTTTGCTCTTAAAGATGTGGTCAATAAAATATAGAGCGCATGCTCAGTGAGGGATGGTTGTACCTTGGAGGTAGGTAACTTTAGGATGGAGATGTGTGGTAGTATTATAACTAGATTACAGTGAACCAAGTTCACCTGAATAAAGTGATTTCACTGCAGTTGCTGGTTCAGCACCACAACATCTCCTTTCTCCCTTGGCTGACAGGTGCTATGCAGTTTATTGGCAAGAATTTCAACAGAGCCTGGTCATAGTATGTCCACTCTGCTTCATCCTCCATTTCATCCCTCTTAACATGTGCTTAAGGTTTCAGGCTATGTGTGGAGAACATCATGGAATAGATTCCATGCATGCCAACTGCATTCCATTCAGGAAGTAGAAACTGCATCTCACCCTATAATTTCTGTACTGTTGTACTGTGAATATAACTTCCCAATTTTCTCTAATTTTACCCACAGTCATCTTCCCACATTGATATATGTTGCAGTCTTACAGCAAAAGATGTACCAAAGGTGCTGAAAGATACCTCATTCCCTGGCATTTGGCTGAAGACCACATGTTGGAAGCAAGTATTCAGAAGCAACCATGAAGAAGAAAAATGAAATCTGAAATGAAATACTCAAATGAAAGGAATAAGATGGTTGCAGAGTTGGCAGGACAAATATTCCTCTAGTGACTCTGTCCAGAGTCAAGAGCCTTAAAGATAATGCCAAATCTCTTTTCAAGTAAAGATGCAAAAAAGAGATCCAAAAAGGACTCCAGTACCTTGCCAGGCAAGAGAAATCAGCTTCTTCATAATCTTGGCAAGAGTAAGTTTCCTTTAGCCATTAGTTTGCTGGCCAAGAGAGGAGACAAATACTGAGATTCCTCTTCTAACGACTTATGATCCAATGGAAATTTCCTCACCTTCCTTTTTCTCCTCACAGTCATTCCTCCTCCCCTGGATGTAGCTGTGTGATCAAAGAAAGCCTCACAAAAAGTGACCTTATCTTCCACAGACAGTGCTGAGCGCAAGATCCCTGCTAGCACTGGCCCATGCAACACAACAGGCAGTAAAGTAACTGCCAGTCATAAACTCAGAACATAAATCTTCTTTAAAGACTATGGGAAAAGCAAGACTTTGGGAAGCTCAGAAGCTAAATACATGGGTGGTGATTGAACTCACAGTATCTCCTCCCACATGAAAGGACAAGAACAGCCTGCACTACACTCCCACTCAACACTAGCTTCAGAGACGATGGCAGAAGAAAACCAATTATCAGAGACACATGCTGGTTAAAGGCAGTGAACCGCAAGACATGAGACTGCAGATGAGGCTGTGAGGGAAATGTAATCATCAGTTATGTATTTATAAAACCTGGCTCAGTGGTTTTGCTCAATATAGGCCTGGTCATTGAGTACCACATCAAAAATATCTGTCACAACCAAAAGGTACAGTGCTGCAGTGCAATGTATATGAAAGCATTGCCTGCCAACAGCATTGCTTAATATTAACAATAAGAGTCTTGGCTGTAATATTGTAAATTCAAATGCTACTGAAGTCTTATAATATATCAAGTTCAAGAAGCAAATAAAATAAAATAAAAAAACCAGCATTTTTTTCAGCGTAGAGAAAGATAATCTATGTTTTCAAATAGTGTCATGGTTTAACTGTTTGGTGTGTGGGTTAATGGAGAAAGGGGCAAGTGTATACCACAGCCAGTAGGTGAGAATGCTCTCAGATATCAGTCTTGATCACAGAAGAGTTACAGTACACTCCCAGCATGGCAGTGATAACGTGGAAGATGAAGAGTCTTTAGCAGCTGAGTGTCAGCATACACCACAGGACATGCCATAACAATTACTTAGGATCCAGGGGTAGAAAAGTCAAACAGCAAATTTCAAGCACAATAGTATGAGAAATATAGTAATTCAGGGTTACAGTGTAGGCAATGGATTAACTGAGCTTTTACTTCTTTCCATCACTTTTTTCCATAATCACCAATTGCCAAAAGTGTGATTCCTGTCAAATAACACCAGCAACACTATGCCTTTCCCTATATGCTTCTTTTTGTAAGTCTACATCCAGTCCTGCTCTATCAGTTAGTTTATGGATTACTTCCTATGAATGATCCACATACTATCTTGGGGAAATCAACCAAAAAACACACCACCACCACTCACCCCTACACTTAGCACATATTTTGTGATGACTTGCTGAGAGAAGAAGTTTTAATGATTATAAAGCTGAACATGGGACGATTCTGTCATATCACTTAGCACAAAGCATAACAACAGGGCAGAATGAAAGCATACTAATCCAGATAGCATAATGGGTAACGCCAATAAAGCAGAAGGTCTCAATCACTATCACGTGGTGGCAAAGTGGATACCCTTCAATATTCCCATGTACAGATTGTGATTTTAAGTTTTTTAAAAAATCCTTGAGAGAGGACTCTGATGCTACTTTAATCTACTCTGTATTAATTAAAATATCACATGTGTGCTACCACATGCTTTAACCACATCTTCTGGCAGCTGTGTTGACAAATTTTTAAAAACATGGAAAATAACAGCTTGCTCCAAATTCATGCTGTGGGAAGTAATAGTTGGGGTAGCATGTGAAATATGAAGAACAGAAAGGAAACCATCCATATTGGTGTTTAGTGTCAAATACTTAAAGGTATGCTGTGCATCTCACAGTAGAAATAAAATACGTCTTCTGTCCCCAAGAGGTTATAATCCAAACTATAAATGAGTTACTGGACTTGAAAAATAAAAAATAAGAGTAAAGCATGTGAGACATCTGTATCTCTGGGGGATTTGTTACATACGTGTATAAATATCTATGTAAAAAATAATTTCACTTATTAGCATCCCCTCCACCTCCCTCACTTGTTTTACTTTTTTTACTTATCTCCTGTAAACCTTGGCATTCTGGAGAATTGAGTTTTCAGAATTTATTTATATCTACCATTTAGGCTTTATATACCAATATATAAATATATAAAAGTTATGTGCATATGCCTTTTATGAGATTACATATAAAACAAGGTTAAAAGGGGGAATGACCTTACTTTAGAGCCAATTATTAGATATGAGGGTGTATAGAAAAATAGGGGCATGCTAGTATTTCAATTTCTGATTTATTCAGAGATATGAATATTAATATGGATGAATATTTATTTTTAAAAATATGAACAGACAGGTTAGGGGGAAGACAACAGGCTGCTAAAGCTAAATAGAATAAGCCTTTAATTTATGCAAGAAAAAGTAAACTGAGGAGGGAAAAAAAATGGGTTGGGGAAAATGTTTGGAGACTAAAATGATATATTCACTAGAATTACACAAGGATCTGTGCCTAAAGTGTGTCTCTATCAGTATTTTCAATTAAGACACTTTGTTGCAATATTGTTTCTGTATTTATTGTGGAAATTTTTTCAAGTTTTAAAACTGAAACTAAAGGCCTTTCATCAACATTAATGGTGTTTTGCTATAATTAAAACTGTAAAGAAAAAATATATGAAAGCTTTGGATACAGACAAAAATAGACTAAGATGTTAATAGATTATATGCAGAATTAGACTATCTGCCTCATCATTACCAGTCAGGGGAAAAAATCTTAATATCTTAATATCAATTTAGAAATGTTATTGAAAACATTTTTATACCATTGTGAGCAAAGTACTCAAAAAGAAAAGGAGCAAAAGTGCCTTCATTTGCTTGGTTCCAACACTAAAGACAAGCTGCAGTATAAAATTACCTCTTGCTACCAGCTACATGGAAATGCTGTGTCATCTTGGATTCAGTCATCCTTGATTATACTAGTTAGGTGCTGAAAACTCATTGGATTTCAATAGCAACTGACAAAATCAAATCCTGCCACCTCCTCTGATAATGTAGGCCTTCAGCTCTAGCAATTACAGTGTGTGCTCAGTTTAATCACCTTTGCTATTTGGAGTGATCAGAAAACAGATATGTATTTTGAACTATGGGCCACTTACATGCAAGAATTGTAGATTTCACTCATCCTTTCAGTATGAAGGAAAAAAAAGTGTGGGCAAATAAGTGTGACTGAGAGGTTCTGTATTTTATGTTGGATAAATCAAGGTGGTTTCTTATTTAGAAAGGAGCAGAAAGAAGTCTTTCTAAATTCTGAAGTAGGAACCTACCTACTATTGCTAAGATTTTGATTGCCGATGACTGGTGCTTTCTACTGATCCCATTACCTGATTAATGGTTATTATTATTATTTGTTACTTGCAAAGTGCCTGAGGTGGTAAAGGTACTTCAAAGAGAAAATAAATGATGTGATCCCTTCCCCAAGGAGCCTACAGTCTTACAATATGAAAGATGACACAATAAGTGAGAGCAATAAAGAGTAGCGGCAATAGAGTGAGAATAATTACATGGTTACTTAGGTTCATTTTATACACAACTTGATGGTACTATTGTTTGCTTGATTTGTTTCTGCTTTTTTGAGTGGGAAGGAGTATATAAGAACACGGGAAATAAAAGGGAATAGAAAATCAAGAACTTTTAACTCTGCGTGTGTGCACACACGCATGTGCGTATGTGTGTAGAGGGTGAGTGGTACAGTAAAACAGAAATGTAGATTAGACTGTAGAAGCTACAGAGAGAGAGGGAAAACAGGTGAAATAAGTTGTGAGAATGAAGACTGAAATGAAAAAGGTGAAGGAATAGTGGACAGCAATTTGTTGTCTTCTCAAGGTATCTTCAATGAGTGATCATATCACATGGCAAATTAATTCAACAGAAAGTCAGGATGGAGCCCCTCCTCTTCTTTGGAAAACAAGCTTTTGGATAAGATGAAAGGCAGGCATAGCATCCATCACTGGATTAAGGGCTGGCTTAACATGCAAGTAACAGATCCTCTGAAGAACAGAAGTGAAGGAGTACCAGAATTTATAATCTTCTACTTATAATTCTTTCCTTTTTCTGTGAAACTTTAGTGTGCTCTTAGTTACTGTAGGACAGGTGACTTATCCAGCTGGACATTGTATCTACCCCACTATACTTACTGATTTTCAAGTGAATTTCTTTCATGGATTTTTTCAGTTGGTTTTGGCTTCTTCCCTTTTATAACAGTAAATTTCATACCTTATACCTGTGTTGAATAGAAAAATTTGTTTGTTTTTAAACATTGCTGATCTGATGAGCAGTGAGTCCATCACAGTGTTTCACTTTCGAAAAGGTGAGAAATCCTTCCTAACTCTTCTTCCTCACATTTCTTCAATATGTTCTGGGAAGTCTTCCCAACTACTGTCTGAATACTTTTCTCTTTGCCTTGCCTTGTCTCACCCTCCTTTCCCATTCTATACTTTCCTATCCCATCCCATCCCATCCCATCCCATCCCATCCCATCCCATCCTATCCCATCCCATCCCGATCTCCATCCAGCATACAGGGAATCACCTCTGTTCCCCTCCATAGGAACAGAGGGAGAGTGACACTTGCAGAAACTGACTCTATCTGACTAACTACCCTAAGGGCTCAACTCTGGTGTGCCAACTAGGCATCACAGAATCATAGAATCATTAAGTTTGGAAAAGACCTCTAAGATCACTGAGTCCAACCATGATCCAGTACCAACACATTCACCGCTAAATCATATCCCCAAATGCCACATCCACACACCATTTAAACACTTCCATCTAATGCCTCAGCTTATTCCACACAGATGCTGCTCCACAGCTTGCATCAGATATCCCAGGGTTTGTTAAATAGCACTACTCTTATATATGGGTTAGGAGGGGCACTTCTAAAGGCCTTGGCCCTAAAAGTTCTCTAAGATCCATTCACTGTATCAATGAAATCTTTATAGATCTCCATGGCAACTTAAATAATTAGCTTATGCACAGAAATTTACATTTAAATACCTAAGTCTACATGTTCTGAACTTAAACACTATCTTGTAAGTTTCCTTTACTACTTAAATTTAGGTCTTCAAAGCATGGCACAGGATCCCACTTTATAGACCTTACTTTTAAAAGTCAAATTTCAATAAAATAAGTTTCAACCTCCTGTACTGGCTCTCAATATAACTACTTATTGTATATAATTTATATTTGTAATTAAATTATAATATGAATTAAAAATGTATTAAAACAGAAAATCTTACTTATTAGTAAGTATATTAAATATTTACCAATTAGTATTTTAACTCAGGGTAAAAAATAATTAACCAATTGTGAATTTAATTTTTCATTATAAAATAGAGTAGTTATGTTTTTTAATTAGGGATGAGACTGAATCATAAAGCTTCTCTTCCACTTACTTTCAGGTATGAGTATTCCCAAAAATTTGATAACATTTTGGGATTTATTCAGGTTGTAGCTGATTTTATATAATTTTCTCTGCTTAAGGAGTTTCTTTATGAGGCATTATTGTTTGCAAAAGTATTTTCTTTCAATTGTCTCTGAAGGCACTGATTTCTACTTTCTAAAATATTTTGCAAAACAATAATTTCTTTTATACAATGTCAGATACTTCAACAGATTAGATTTCTTGGTCTGTCAAGTCAAGTGTTTTGCCCACAGCCACATACTATAATATATTTCACAAGCTGAAAAAGTTTCACATTAGAATTTTTCCCGATCTAACTATTCTAAAACATTGTCCCTTTCAATCTTTATGTGGTTAGAAATGTTCTTCTAATCTAAAAAAATATATAATCAATGTATGCTTCTATATACCATTAACATTTTTGTCTTAAATAGCTTTTCCCTTTTTCTTGAGTACTTATAGATGGATGCTTTGAGACACAATTTTTGTTTGTTTGTTTGTTTGTTTTTGTTTATTTGTAATCAGGGAAACCCCATTTAGAGTATTTCAGACAAAATCTCATCTATGTGTTTAAGTTCGTCATATTGCTCTGTTTCTACCACCTCATTCAAGTTTTCATTTTCCATTCTCATTGTTACATCTGATTGCATGTTGTACTCAAGACAGCATTCTCTTGAATGGAGGATCTTTGCATTTTCCATTTTTTTAAAAACTTATTTAGAAGTTTATTCTTTCTTCACAGAGGCAAGCAAGTTTCAGGGCACCATTCATCTCATACCAAGGAAGATGTCTAGAAGTGTTTGCAGCACTCACTTCCTAAAAATGTCTACTTCTCTTTGCTGACTGCAAAATGAGTTTGGTATGATCAACTGTGGTATAAATGTCTAAAATGTAGCCATCCAACAGCTGAACTAAATTTTATTCTGTACTAAAAGGCAGGTAGCTTGACTCTTTTTCTCATCTTCTTCATTTTCAACTCAAAATCTCATAATTTATAAGTGAACTCCAACAATCAGATAATTTTGAGGTCATGCTCTTAAATTTAATCTGATTTACTCCTCATGATTATTCACATTTTTCTGGTGTATTTAAGTAGTCCTGTTTTCACAATGTTTTCTCAACTTAAAGTTGTCAACACATGTAATTCAGTAAAAATAAAAATAATAAGTAAACCAAATATAAAAACATTAAATTTTAAAGCTGTCCATCTTCTTTCTGCTCTTCAGGTATTCCAAAGTTAGCCTCATTCAATTCTGATAGTTTCCTCTCTGTCATTACACATTGACAAAAACATCTCAAACATTTTTTTACATGAGCTATTATCCTAGTACAAATCTTCACTTTCTTCAAATTGATTGATAATTTCCATCTGATAGTGTTTCTATTGAAGTCCAGTTACACGAAACCAATACAATCCTCGTCGAAAAAATAATTTATCAAAAACATTTAGTTATCTTATTCTATTCCTTTAAGATTTTTCAACAAACTTTAGCAAATTCATGCTGTGTTCAATCCCATTTTGTGTTCCCTTTTTTATTTCAAAGACTGTAAAAGCACAGCTCTACTAAGAACACTAACAGGCTAAAGTGAAACTAGGCGATATATGAGAGTTTTATAATCAGAGATATATATTTTTTCTTTAATTTTCCAAATATGTAAGGTTAATCCCTTTGGAGCTTAACACTGCTCTTACTTGGTACTTTCAGTATCAGCTAGAAATATAGTATCATTACTTTTTGGTATCAAAGAACAAAGTAAACCATGTTTCACTCTTTCATATTATTCTTCTTGGTCATATTTTTCTATCAGCTTTGATATTTTCTATTTTTGACCCTGCATTAATTCATGGATTTATCCCTGTCATCACTATACGATTTATCTTCAACTTTCATTACTATACACCTGCTGGAAACTTAAACAATACCAATACCTGTCTTTAATACTTTTTAACTTTGCAGCGGCTTTCTCTATAGCCTTTTATGATTTTACAAAATCTAGATTTCAGAACATCCACATTCTTATATAAGCATTATGCTCAACTTTCCCTGTTGCGCATTTGTTTCAAAGTCAATTGAAATGTTTCCTCTTTTCAATGGTGTATATGTAATTTCTAACAAATCCCAATTTAGTATCACATGCTCTCTCCTTTATTCTTCAGTATTTATTCACATCTTTAATACTATTGATTTATTCTAGTATTATTTTATTCAATAAAATAACTTAGTCTTGAACTAAATCTGTTCCATAGCCAAATGCTGTTCTGACTTTGACCAGCGAAGAGTAGCTTTAACTTTTTCCACCTTCCAGGATTTTAATGACAAGTTAGTTTGAAGTCTAGGGTCAGATCAGAGGAATCCACATCTCATTCCCTCTTAGCTGTCCCGTGATTCCTGTCAGAGACTCCTTTGATATGTCACTTGTTAACTATCATACTTTCAGATCATTACTTTCAGTAAGATTTATTTTCTGTATTCCATACTCCTTATCTACCTTTTTTTCTTTCATTAGATTATAAATGGCAAAACCAAATTTTTAGACATCACAGACCCAGTCTTATATGCACTGGGATTTCTACAGCAGAAAATATTTTTAATAATTTTATCTGTGTCCCACTTGGCTGACTCCTGTATTAACATAGTGTAATTGGGTGTCATTCATCTACCCTATATTAGGAATCCACAACATGTCTAAACACCACTGAAGATGAGGCACACGCACTTAGTCACAGTTCAGTAGTCCAGTGCCAGATACCTGATTCTTTTATCTGTCTTCACTGTAGATTATATGGACCTTTTCCTAAGGAACACACACTTTGATTAGTATCCATATTGAGAAACCAGCTCATAAGAAACATTCATGGAAGAGGCTGTAAAGTGTTTTCTTTCATGTACAACCCAGAGAAGGCTGATGTCTGTACTGCCTCTTGGCTACTATTACAGTGTAGGGGCAAACACTGAAGAGAGATATCCTTGTATCACTGGACTTGGAAGCTGCTGGTCTCAGTGTCAACAGGTCTCTGATAAGAGTTCCCATCACTGGTTTTCAAGATGCAACTGGAAAGCGCAGTAGATAAACTCATCTAGACTCTCTTTCCACGCAAGACTGGACCAGATGATTTTTCAAGAATCCTTCCATTTTGAGCTGCTCTGTTGTTATATGATTCAATGGCCTCAATAGGATATTCTTCAAAGAGCAACCCTCAAGCATATGATCTGAATCAGAAAGCTTAATTTATCTAAATTTCACCCAGCTAAGCCTCGGAAAACCAGAAGTATCCAAGAGCTATGTAACAGAGTTTAAAAATTCTGATTATTTATTTTAACTGTAGGAGAACATGGGATTCTCTGCATTTCTTAGACCACATTGCCTTTGTCTGAACCAACCACTCATAGTAGTTATGGTTGGCCTGTTGTTACCTGGAATGTGAGGGGAATGGTCACATGTAGGCAGAGTTTGACAGAGATTTTATCTCTGACTGACAAAAACAGTCACCACGGATGGATTGAATGCAAAGGTCAGAAGTGGGACAGAATTACATATCCTGTGCACAGACCCTAGGGTCTCATCTCTAAATTTGATCTGCAAAGTAAAACAATCACTCCAGATGGCCAACATGTCATGCCCACCACTGTGAGAAATGCACTGTGTTATGTTTGGGAGTCGGGAAGGATGTGCTTGTATGACCTACAGTATTCTGCAACCTTCAACTCATCAGAAAAATGTGTGAAAACTCCAACTTCTAGTGAACTGGTATATGAGCAAGATGATGAAATAACAATAGTATTTGCCAAGGACGAATTTCATGGAAATCCTCAAAGCCAAGAATTATCTGATAGTAATGAAGAAATATCCGCATACCAATGGCCAATGGGCTGAACGGGGGATCACATGCACCTCCAGAGATATGCTGAGGAGTGAGTGCAGGACAGAAGATATCAAAAAGCTGGTGTGTTGCCTACTCTGAGACTCTCAGTTCAGACCTCACTGAAAAAAGCTTTGCAAGTTAAACACAAATAGAAAGTTTATTTACGTGGCATCTTAGCTATGTCCTCTTGAACCTATTCCTGTAACTTCTAATATGATTCAATTGTAAGTCCTGAGTGAGTACCAGCAGAAGACTGGTAAACATGGAAGTAAGCAGGAGAAATTGAAGAGAACTACTTAGCTTCGTAAAAGCCCTGTCTGCTCTCCTAAGGACAGATGGGTTGTATTCACTTTTTTTTCCACACTAAGTAAAAGTAAACATAAGTCCATTGAAGTAAATAGAGCAATATTTTGCAACAGTTGATACAGATGTTTAGTATTTCACAATGGTATCTAGTGGAGCTCTTAGAATTGATCTTTTTTTCATATAATTCCATTTAGAAACATAAAAATACACAAAAATCACAAGAAATCTGATCAATAGAAGGAAACATGCAAATTATCTGGGCAATACGTTTTTTGAGTTATTGAAATATAGAGAAATGTTCTGATATAGTTAGTTGTTGGCCAAGATTTGGAGTAGTTCAGATGTCTCTTCTCATTGCCATTCTGCCATTCTGTTATTCTTATGATTATTTAAGTAACTTCCAAACATGTATTTTGTTAGTAGTTTAGAATTCTGTTAATCAAGTAAAAGTTTACAAAAGTTAGCAATCAAGGCAGTTTATGAGGTACTGTTACTGCCAAATTTATCAACTTTTCTCTATACCATTGAGGATGGTTTTGCACAATCGGTGACTTCAACATGATCAGTTAAAAAATCCCAGTGACACTCTGTGGCATTTTAGTTAATTTCTCTATTACGGAAATTTTTTTTCCAGTCCCTAATGATGGGTTGACATTTAGTGATGATGTGACTACCTGTACCCGGAGAATTATTAATGAATATTCATAAAAGTTGTTTGATATAATTTTGTTGGTTTTTAATTAGTCCAAAGTTAAATGATAAAATTAAGTTTAGATGTTGAAGACTCTTTTAAATTTGTAAAAATTCTTCACGATCTATAATGCTAATAAAATGTTTTTCCTGTATGTGTGCCTTTATGTCTGACAATTAAAGCCTGACAAAGTCTACAATGATTTTGGCACCTAAATCCTTCTTTCCTCCTAGAAAATCTTCTGTGTTGATGCTCGTGCTATGTATTGTTTACAAATTACCACCAAATAGCTCTTTGATCTGGTGTTCAATAGTTCTGCAACTTAATGGCTGCATGTTAATAGCAGGCTGTGGTTGCCAACGGCAGCAACACTGTTTCAGCATCGAAAAGCAAGTACCATTTTGTGAGAGCAGATACACAGATCCCAGTTTGCTGTACTCCTCAATAAATTTTCCTGGTACAGGAGCTGAACAAACAATACCTTTTCTGCTCGATGCCTAAGTAGCCAATAGTTAAATGGATCACATGTAAAACTGAAATGGGAGGGGTTTTGCTCCTTTGACCCAAACAGAGGGCTGAGGAGGGGTCATCTGAACAGCCAGTCTCAGAGTTAGCTACCACAACACACTGAGCATGGCACCTGAAATCCTTGAGGTAGTGAAAGAAAAAAGAGGGTCATTCAGTTATTATTCACAAAAAAACAAGCAAACAAATAAAAAACCCCTTGTCAAGTCACCATTTTTCTCAGTCTCTTGTAATTCCAGTCATTTCTTCTCTGCTAGGAAACCACTGCAACTTGAGCTCTTGTTTTGTTCTGCAATGCAAATGCACAACTGGATTTAAACTACTGAGATTAAATATTGTTTAATGAAGAGGTAAGAATATATTTCAGTCCAGAGATTATTGTATTAAATGTTTAGCTTCACTTTGTGACACACTGATAAAATTTATGTATATTTATTTTTGCAAGGAAATATTGCAAGGAAATTATATTTGCAAGGAAATTAGCTCCGCTTGGGATTCACCCATAAAAGTTGAGGGAGCTGAGTGATGTCATTGCAAGACCACTCTCAATTATCTTTGAAAAGGGCCATGGTGATTGGGTGAGATTCCTAAGGACTAGAAGAAAGCAAATGTCACTCTTATTTTCATGAAGGGCAAGAAGGAGGATCTGGGGAACTACAAACCAGTCGGCTTCACTTAAGTCCTTGGATAGGTGATAGAGCAAATAAACCTGGAAGACAGGTTGAGTAGCCCAATAACCTTCCATGATGAAGTTACTAGCTCGGTAAAAATGAGAACTGGATTTTTTTTTTTTTAATATTTTTATATTGACTTTGGTAAAGATACTATCTCATCATAGATGGACTGATGAAGTATAGACTGGATAAGGTGACATGAAGGTGGACTGAAACTGGGTAAACTGCCATGGTTGAAGGGTAGTGATCAGAGGCACAAAGTTTCCATCTGATGGCCTATGATTAGCGGAATACCCCAGGAGTCAATATTGGGTCCATTATTATTTAACCTCTTCATTAATGACTTGGAGCCTGAGCAAATTTTCAGAAGACTCAAAACTAAAAGGAGTAGCTGATGCACCAGTGGGGTGCACTGCTATTCAATGAGCTGGAAAAATGGACCAACAATTCAACAAAGGGAAATATTAAGTCTGTCAGCTGATGAGAAATAACTCATACTTTTACTACAGGCTGGGACCTTACTGACCGAGAAATTACTTATGGGTCCTGGCCTACAACAAGTTGACCACAGCCAGCAATTTAGCCTTGCAGATAAGAAAGTTGATGGTATCCATGGTTTCATTAGGAGGAGAGTTGCCAGCAGGTGAATGGAGGTAGTTATTCTCTATTCACACTCAGTACTGGAATGCTGCATTCAGTTCAGGGTACCCCAATAAAAGAGAGTTGAGGGCATACTGAAGTAAGTCAAGTAAAAGACCAGGAAGATAAAAAAGGGATTGGAATTGGACTGGATTTTTGACTACGGGGCTGGATTTAACAACTGAGTTCTTAGATCAGATTTTTTACTTATAAATTTCCAGATGTTTGTTTTTTTGAGATGTGAAAACATTTCAATATGGAAGGTGTACTCTGTTAGAGAGAACTGTAAGAGTTAGGTGTACTGCAATGAAATAAAATGCTCTATCAGTTATTAGTTGGTTATGCTTTTGCTTTTCTTTTTGTTGTTTTACTCTTTTTTTGTTGTTGTTTTGCTATTTCTTGGTTTGCTGCTTTTCAATGATCACCAATCTGTAAATCAGATACATTATATTAAATGCAATACTGTGTAGCCTGGATCCAAGAGACCTTAAGATGTTCACGAAAAATTGCTCTCAATATGAATTTTTGAACAATTCTGAAAAACAGATGTAGAGATGGGGTATGTTGTTGAATGAAATATGGATGTCTATAATAGAGAGAGGATAGATGTGAAGCTATAGCTATTTGGTATTTATATACCTGCCTGTTGTTCTGTTCTATTTAATCTTTGGTCTGTCTGAACTTTACAACCTAATACAGTGCCTTTTGCCTCCTCCCTCTTCCTTAATTAACTTATCCACCCATCAAACTATTGCTGGAATTTGTGAAAATTTGATGTTTCAGGTAGAAATTAAGTCACATGGAACAAAGCACTGTGTAATACTGTTGACTTCATGCTCAGTATGGCTACCACTAGAAAAAGAAATAAAATAGAAAATATTTCTTGCTGCATTTACATTTGCTTCTCTCACAATCGTCGCAAACAGTGACTATCTGGGAATGAAAAAGGAAAATTAATGTAAATTTTATATATATGTATGCATACATATATATATATGCACACTTGATTCTGGTTCACAATAATTTTGTTTGCATAAAAGTTCAAAATAAATAAAAACAAAATACTAAATACAGAAGTATTTGGAGAATAAAGCCAATACAATTGTGTGATCCCTGTCATTCCAGAGCCTAATTTTCTCTTTGAAAACCTGTTCCATCATGTAATGGAGGGCACTAATCACTAGACCCATTGTGGCAATGTTCTCCAGACCAATTTATATGAGTTGAACAGGCTGGTGAGAATGTCACAGAGTGTACACTGTTTTCAAGGCCAGTTGCAGTTGATAGGGAAATGCTTTTAGGTCCAAGTCTGGGTAGGTTTGTTAGCCAGGGAAAGGTAAAAAAAGGGTACTCAGGTGGACTATACCTGTTCCAGAGATTACAATAAGACTGTACTAAGATTACAGTTATAGGATAGATATAGAACATACTAACAGATATATTATGTGTGTGTTACCCATGAAATTTTACATTCAAACAGCATTACTCCTGTATGTTATTGTAGAAAATGATACCTAGGTAAGAATATATGGCTTTTGATATATACCTTGTTTTTCAAAGTATGGATTTTTTCTCATAACTTGAAGATATTGTACATTCAAATTGGTAAATTTTTAGTATTTCTGAAAATAACAAACTTTTCTGATTTTAACATCAGATCTGATTTCAGGTGTTAATTTTTTGAAATTTACCAAGTGATTTCATAAACTACAGTCCCACTTTACTATAATTTACGAAAGACCAAAATTGAGTTCAGATGGGTTTTTGCCACCTGGCATTTCAATATAATGAAAGTAAATTTTTCTGTCCAAGTATGTCAGAATTAATGGAGATCAACAGAGAATGACTGCTCTATATTAGTATTACAAATATTAAAAAGGTGTAGGCTAAACCAGCAAATATTTGAAATAGCAGTGGTGTGAAGACCTTGACTGCAGGTGATAATGCTATAAACCTTTGTGCACTGTGCAGTAGAGATGCCAAAGCTGATTCTCACATTTATTCAGAGGCAGAAGACTTGGCATAGGAATCAAGTTCTACAGCTAAATGGAATAAAAACAAAGTGTGAATTGTTGTAAGAAAAAGAATAAAAATCTCAATAACAAGATTAAAATCTGGAAAATATTTTTTCTTTAAATGTAAGTTCAGAATGAAGTTTATGTTACTTTTTTATACATATGAAGATAGAAAAAAGTAATGTGCTTATATATGTACACTCATTTTGAGTATCAATTGGTAGCATCATGGCAGACATTTAGAAATCTTTTGAATTTTTTTAAACTTTGAGTACAGATCAGCTGACTACTCAGTAAAGCTTCTGTGTAGCAGTCATACTATTTAATTTAAAAATAAAGAGTTACCATATTTTCCACAATTTTTTCAGATCTATTACCATCAGTTTTTGTTTATTTCTAATAACATAAACAGCTCTTTGTTAATAATTCTGACAAAAGTACTTACCCACATTATACGCACAGACCACGTCCTAAACACGTGTTGCCTTGGCACCAGCAAGTCTAGGATCCATGTCCAGGAAGTACTACGAAAGCAGTTAACCTTTTCACCTCTAAGGCATATTCTGAGATATTTTTTTCTCATAGAGGAACATGGTCTAATATCTCATTCTTAAGCTGTATGTACAGAAAAATAATTCTTATGTAAAATAAGTACTTTTTTAGACGCTTCATGAAATGTCTTCTTCACTGCCATTTTGTGAAACAGGAAATAATGTCAGTCATTTATTTAAATAATTGGCATTGTAAGCATTCCATTTCACTATGTGATTTTTCCATTTGGTCATTAAAAGAGATGTCTGTTTTAGAGTTAGTGAAGAAGGCACTAAACTAAGGAGGGGAACCTTAGTCCACCCGTCTCCTACCAGTTTGATGCCATGACTAGCAAGAGATGTTGAGAGACTCGAGAGAGGCTGCAGGTCAGCAGGAGAGCACCTGAGGAGCAGCACAAAGGAATTCCAGCTACTCCAGCCAGTAAGTCAGCTTCATCAGGAGAGGCCCAACTTAATGTCTATATGCAAACACACATAGCATGAGGAATAAACATGAGGAATTAGAGGCTTTAAACTGAAAGAGGGTGGGTTTAGGTGAGATATTGGGAAGAAATCCTTTACTGTGAGGGTGGTGAGTCTCTGGAACAGGTTGCCCAGAGAAATGTGGATGCCCTTCCCTAGAAGTGTTCAGCCTGGTCTAGTGGAAGGTGTCCCCACTTATGACATTCTACACTTGTATGATTCTATGATTTCTAGAATGGCATAAAATTACATATAATTGAGGGGAAAAAGAGGGGCAGGCGCTGTTCTCTGTGGTGACAAGTGATAGGACTCAAGGAAATGTCCTGAAGCTGTGTCAGGGGAGGTTTAGGCTGGATATTAGGAAAAGGTTCTTCACCCAGAGAGTGGCTGGGTATTGGAAAAGTGGTCACATCACTAAACCTGACAGAGTTCAAGAAGTGTTTGGACAATACTCTCAGGCATGGGGTGTCACTCTTGGGGATGGTCCTGTGCAGAGCTAAGGGTTGGACTCACTGATCCTTGTGGGTCCCTTCCAATTTGGAAAATGACTAAATAAATTGCTCTGATTCTATTGTGAAATGTCTTATTCCAACATTATGAAATACAAAAAAAAAATAAATCTGTGAAATATATAACAACACCAGCAACTTCTTCCTGAACTTAATTACTGCCCTTTGCAAACAGATCTTGACAACAATTATTCTATTTCAAAACACCTTTAAAAGAACTGTGGCGTCCTAATATAACCTCAGTTAATAGCCAAGGTTTCAATTTAAACTTTTTGAATATTTGCTTTTTTTAACTGTAATAAAACTAGAACTCAAAGTACTATGGATGGATGCAGATTGTTAGGTTCATCCTTCCCTGGGTCACAGAATATCAAAACACTCATCACTAGAGGCAATTGAAACATATATGTAGGATTAAATCTATATATTTCTAGTGGGCAATAATACATAGATTAACCCATGATTTTTTAAATTACTATTATTTTTAATCTGATTCATTGAACATATGCATTTTTTTTGGTATATGATGATATTGTAGATCATTTACCTAAAATAGACTGTTTAAAATAATATTGTGCTTGCTATCTATCTGCCATTGTAATTCAACCAAACTGTTTGCTATCATTGGATACTAATCTGGGGATAAAAAAAAAAACTTAAAACCCACCAAACAAACATAACTCAGCATTTTCAGGATTGATTACAGAATCACTAAGATCAGTGAGTTGACACTATAGCTTTGAAAGGGAGGCACAATGAATATTAAAAAAATAATTTTAGTTTATTTGTTATAAGCCAATAGACTTTTTTTTTCTCGGAATGAAAGAGCAACAACATAAAGAGTACTTGAGAGTTTGCTCTTGGCTGAATCTTTTTTGAGTGTTTACTTGTAGTACTGCTACATTCGGGAAACAATTCTTTTCAGTTACTATCTAACAGTAAGTTAGAAAAGGAAGAGATGGACCACTCAGTACAGTCTATAATTAATCTTTAGTGCTCTTTTAGACTACACTCATTATATGTCATTGAGTTTGTATGTGTCATCTTGAAAAATCAGGTAGCATAAAGTAGGCACTCAAAAAGTGCTTGTTATATCGTGAATCACTTTATACAGACAGACCATGAATGCACTCAGGCTTATAATCACAAGAACATTTTTAACATTAAATCAGTAAGGTTCTAAAACTGCCTTCCAACTAGAGTCTTGAGGGCAAGAAACCTAAGAAGATTTTATCACTAAGGTGAGCACAAGTGTCATATGAGTTTAAATGATCACTACATGCCATCATATAAACGGAGGCACATGCTACGTACTTACAAACATTTTTGCTATATGATTTAATAGCATATAAATATCAGGGAGGACAATGTATCCTAATTTGATTCCCATTTCATCATTGTTCCTCATATATACCTTCTAAACATCTAATAAATTATCAGTCTTTTTATTGAATTTATGTGGTAAGGTTTTTGTAATGAAGGAGCTTCAGGAATGGCTTCTGTGAAAACATGTCAAAAGCTTCCACCATGTCAGACAGAGCCAATACAAGCCATATCCAAGATAGATCCGCTGATAGCCAAAGCTGACACCACCAGTGATGGTGGTAGTACCTCTGTGATAACAGTTTTAAGGAGTAAAAACTGCTGCATAACAGAAGCTGTGAGAGATGACTGAGAATATGTCACTGAAACAGCCCTGCAGACACCTAGATCAGTGGAAAAGGAGGGGAAGGAGGTGCTCCAGGCACTGGAGAAGTTGTCCATCTGCAACCTGTGGAGGATGCCTCGTCAGAGCAGATGGATGTGCCCAGAAGGAAGTTGTGACCTCATGGAAAGCCAAAACAGAGCAAAACAGGCTCCTATTTAATGGTTCAAACTATACAGCTAAATGGAAGACAACCAGTTTGTGTCCAAAAACTGGCCTCCTGATCATTCAGTGTCTCACCTCAGGTTCTGATGGCTCCAGAGAGTTCTGTCTAAAACAAGTCGACCAAAGGGAATGTGATCTAAGCAAGGATGGGAATTGTTCTGTGCTGCTTGGTTTGGAAACAAGTTATTGTCCTTGCACCTTTTTCAGCAAAATAGACATAGCAAGTAAATATTTACAACATTGGTATGAACTAAGATACTCCTATACTATTTATTATATTCAGTTACTAAGAGGCATAAGATTTCTTATCCTGTTGATTAAAAATGAAGTTGTTGATATAATACCACGTAATGCAATTTCTACCTTTCTACTTTGTTATCAACAAATACAAAGTCAAAGCATTAAAGAGTTAGAAAATGACAAAATTAAGATTGCTTCCAGTGGTTGGAAATGTTGGCACCTAGGCAAGATTTGAGGTAAAGAATTTCCAACTTGCAATGCTATTTCTAAGATTTTTTTAACAAAGACTGACTGTTAAGACAGCAAACATTGATTTGATATTCCTGTTTTTACAGAATAATGTATAGTGTGAAATTGCTTACTTATACAAACTTTTCACAAGTGCTTTTTAATCTCTTAGTGAATGCCTGACTTCAAACTATGGTGAGTATTCACAAAAGGGCTGGTAGAGTAAAGCACAAAGAAAACAATGCACAGAACAATATAATTCTGTGCTTTCAGAGTAAAGCAGGAAAATATTGTCCATCAAATATTTAAGTCAATCTGAACTGAATTAAATCTTTTTAGTTTTGTTTTCCAATCTGAATATACCCCACCCTCCCCCCAAATACTTCTTATTAGTTGAAGAAAGGAAGGATATGAAAATATATGACTGTTTAATACTTGTGTCATGTCTACTTCTTCTCATTTGTTGTTTAGGAGCCAACACCTTGTCCAAATACCAAGCAAGTGAAGTAGCTTGTAGATTGGTTTAGTATGTACTATCCTGTTGTCTGTTACACTCTATTTTCCTTTTCTTCTTTCAATGAGAAGAGACAGAACAACTATTTTGTAAGCCATTGATTCTCTATTTTCAAATGGAAAAATATAGTTCTTTAAGTAACCAGTCAGTTTAATTTAATTTCCTCAAGTTTCTGTTACAGGACTTGAGCTGGATTTTTAGTAATTGGACATGAGGCTTGCTGCTATCAGTCAAGGCCCGGCAGAGATGCTACACATATTACTGGACTCAGACTAACAATTGTGGGCTCACTTTCTGGTTCATCTTTTAGAACAATGCTTTTGCTTATTCACTCGTATCACTTGAGGCTTGGCAAATTTACTGAAATTTTTATCTCAGCTGAAGTGAGATTCTCCAGTAACTTCACAGTTGTGCAAAAGAGTTTGTCCAATTCCTTTTGAGTTCTTCTTTCCATTTATCTCTATTTGGACAGATAGAATTCTATGTACATGTCTTCATTTTTATTTTCCTTGTTTTTGTTTATGAGTTATAATCCTTAGCAGAAAAGGAAGTAAATTATAGGTTCAGTTTTTAAGTTAAAATAATTTTATGTTTTCATATTCCAGATTTCACGAGAGATTGTAACTACTTCCTCTTTCCTTTCTGAGTTTTTATTTTATGTCTGAAGAAAACAAGCTTTTTTTTTTTTATTATTTAATTAGCAATATTTAGTAGTAGAAATTTTGCCTTTCTTACTTCATTACTCTATTTTCTGTTCTGACTTCATCTTCAGGAAGGTTAGCTTCCTAAGCAAGTGAGAGGATATTCCAGTTTTTCTCTACCTCTTTACCAATGCAACTTTCTAAAAATCTTTGCATCTCTTGGATGTTTTATTATACATTTTCCAGACAACATAAAAATAATGAAATTCCCACAAGTTTCAATAATGAAATTTTTAATGTCCTCACATCAGGTAAATTTGCAACATAAATCCACAATTTATTCCATTTCTAAGTACCTACCAAGGAATACATAGGGATAATTTATTTTTAATCAAAAACACAGTCCAAAAATTTCCTTACTGGTACTTCTGCTTCTGTGGCTCTCTTCTGCTGTCTGACCTCATGTTTGAAGTGTTCTTTCAGAAAACTGGTGTGAGGGCTTGCCTTTTAAACACTGTCAGAGTTAAAAAGTACTAGATAATTTTTCATATCTTCCCGTTAAAAACATTCAAGATCTTTCTATAAGTCCTTTCATTGTTTTCAGTCTTGTTGGCTTGACAAATTGCTCCCTTTGGTTTCCAAAGTATGCCCATTTTCAACTGGATATTCGTTTATTTCTCACTTTAATTAAAACTGGTGAACCTTGATTACTGTCATCTTTTTGCTTTATGCACCACACTACGCCTTCACTACTTTGACAAAACAATACTGAAATAATTTAATTTCTCATTGGTAAGGTATCTGGTGGGGAGCCAGTGTAGCTATCACATCCAGCACATAAGCTGTTATATTTGGCTTCTTTCATTTTTAATAATTTCTGCTCAGAATTCAATAACCATGCACACATTTCTACATAAGAGACCTGCACCTGAAATGACCATATGTTCCAGCAATTTAATCTCTCCCTAGGTGGAAATGACAGTCAATGAAAATATGGCCTACGTTTTGGGCCATATGCAGTGAATCAAGACCTTGATCTGTCACTGGTAGCGGTTCTGCTCTGGCTTTCTTTACCTTCTCAAGTCTTCAGTGTATCACATTTGTTCACTTTGACATCATACAGAGCTCCCTCCTCAGTGGTTTTGGTGCTTATACACTTCCAAAGGTGAATTTTGCCTACTCGTCCAGTTATTCATCCTCTGGCTTCAATTTTTAAGATATTTTATATTATTTCCATGTTTTCATCTGAACTGCATCATTACTTCCACTTGTATTTGAAATCATCACATAGATTTCAAAAAACAGCAATTCATAGAACCAGCTTCTTTCTAAAACATGTCTGAGATTAATATGCACTGCTTCCCCTTCCCCCTCCTCCAGTTGGAGGCACAAAAGGCAAATATCACGGATTGAGATAAGCACAATTTACTGGAAACAGTACTGAGATAAGAAAATGAACAGTTACAATAATAATATTAGCAAAAAAGGCAAATAAAAAGAAATTATTTACACAGAAATATCCCGACAATAAACAGATACTGCTCCATCCACCACATTTTCTTGACTGGAAGGAACCCCTTGTCACCAGAAGGAACCCTTCTGCCCTGCCCCCAGAAATGTCATGAGGTGGTATAGAAAAACATCCAGGCCCTAGCCACACCTCCTCCTGGTGACTGCAAAAAATCAACCCTGTTCTGGGCAAAACCAGGGCACAAGGTAACTATACATTTTTATTTTATTTGTTTTGTACATTAAAAAAAAAAAAAAGCTCCAGATAGTGAGCTATTTTTACCCTTTTAAAAGATGTAACTCTTATACTTGTTCATTAAAAAAATATTTTTCAACCTAATTAAATTTATGAATGACAAATTCACATAGTATGAATTCTACCTATGTGTAACATATTTTACATACACAAAATATGCATCTAAGAGCTGTACATATGAAATATATTTGTGAATGTTATCACAAAAAGAGACTATTTAACTTATTATAGTGTGATCAAAAATAGATACTTTGTATTGTGCTGTAAATACAGTGTTTTATAGATGTAATTTTAATATTCCATTATCTGGAATAGATCTTGCATCAGAACCAGCCTTGCCAGCAGTCAACAGAGGTGATTCTGCCCCTCTATTCCATTGTGGCGAGACCCCACCTGGAGTACTGCATTCAGCTCTGCTGTCCCTAGCACAGAAAAGACATTAACCTTTTGGAGTGAGTCCAAGGGAGGGCCAAGTTGATCAGAGAGATGGAGCAACTCTCCTATGAGTAAAGGCTGAGAGAACTGGGAGTGTTCAGACTGAAAAAGACACAGCCTCAGTGTTACTTGATTGTGGCCTTTGAGTACCTGAAGGGAACGTATAGGAAAGATGAGGCAAGACTATTTATAAATTTGTGTAGTAACAGGACAAGGGGGAACGGGTTCAAACTAAAACAGAGTAGGTTAATATTGCGAGAAAGCGAAATTACACAATTACTGACCACAAGAGAGCTTTGAGATTTACGTAGAAATTATATGTGCTTGCCTGGTGAAGAAGTCCTCACCTGGCTGGTGCAATGCTGGGACAAGGGAGCTGATAGTCACTTAATTGAAGGTGATGAAGCACGACAATTGGGATCCATTGCTCGAGACCCTGTGATAGAGCAAGAAATGGGAAGGGAGATAATGGTATCCAGTCTTTGGCTCCGAATCCTCCACGCGGTGAGAGTGAAATACCCATTTAAGGAGTCCCTGAAGAGATCCAGCTACAACAATCCAGTTACAGGTGCTGCATAGAGACAGAGAGACCTGTTACCTTAGAGATATTGCTGCTCTGAAGAAGGGATCTTTCCTTCTTCCTTCCTGGACTTTTATTTGGAGGGGAGAAGAGATCTGATCCATTGTAAATACTTGTATCATAGTAGAGATAGTTGAGATCGTGTGTGTAATGTATTATAATATTTATGTATACAGTCATTGTAAGATATTCCCTTTCCCCACTTTAAGTCTTGTGTGATTGTCTGGAAAACACACATCTTATACTAGGTTGAGATGTGGGAGGGGGTTTGAAAATAGGGAGTTAGATTTTTGAAGCTCTCAAATCATGACAATTAGATATTAGGAAACAAATCTTTCCTATGAGGATGGTGAGACACTGGAACAGGTTGCCCAAGAAAGTTGTGGATGCCCCATTCCAGGAAGTATCAAGGCCAGGTTGGATGGGGCTCTGAGCAACCTGGACTAGTTGAAGACGTCCCTGCCCACAGCAGCAGGGTTGGAACTAGATAATCTTCAAGGTCCCTTCCAACCCAAACTGTTCTACGATTCTGTGATTATTGACATGCAAAAGTTATTTCACTTTTATACCTTTTTAGACTGCCACCTTTAAGTGGTATGCAACTGTGTTTCTTTGTCAAAAAAAAAAAATTGCAAACACCATCATTTTAATAAGGTATTTAACAACTCTCTTATTTTCACATCTATCTTTGGAACTGATGATTACACATTTGCTGCAAACAGAGCTTAGGATTGAAGTCCTCATTAGGACATTAGGTAAATATTTTAAAAATGCTGTTGTTTTTAGGCAAGACTGTGTTAGAAGCTGATGAGTAAGCCAGTTGTAAAATCATTTTTAAAGAACTGTGATCATGAATACATTAGTAATAGGCTGGGGATAATAAAATTATCATAAGGTGGAATTTATGATTCCTTTTAAAGATGACATGACTCTTCAATATGTAATTGACTTAGTTGGACTTGTGTTGTACATCAGGGCTAGGTTTGATCTGAAAATATGACTGTTTCCTAAAGGAATATTTGGAATATGTCAAGAGTGTGTGTGTGGGGGGAAATAAGGACATCACAATAGAATTCAGAAATTGTATCCTATACATTTCAGTTGATATTCCTCAGACTACCTTTTCTCATATAGTTTGAACTGTGTCTCTGAATCTATATCACAGTGTCATGTCTTTGTGATGGAAATAATGTATCATGGGATATTTGGATGGCTGTGCAAGACAAAAACCAGTTTGGTTGAGGATCCCTGTCTGTGGAAGACACTGGGGTATGATCTCCAATTACATTTTTCCAAATGTCAATATTTTCCCTTACAGAATTTGTTTCTTCTATATAAACTAGAATAATCCTAAAGGAAACAGGTATTTTTAATAAAAATATTATGTTATAACAAAATCTTTCTAGGATAAAAATATTATTTGAGCAGAAATTTTTTCAGGTAGGTCTAATCATTACTTCAAGGCCAGAAAAATATAAAGAAGAACATTTGTAAAATTACATTATAAAATAAATTTTATTCAAGAAATACACTAATTTCCCATAGACTTCTGATATTTCTTAAACTGCACAAATCTTTATTTTAAGTACTTAAGTGAAAAGGAATTCTGTAAATTCTTTTCAGAAGCTGCAGAAGATTAGTAGCCTGCCAGAGTAGGGTTTTATGCAAATATAAACTGCAAATTTTCTTATTAACAAATGCATGTTAGGTCTTGCGTTGTATATTATTACTAAAGCTAACTAGAATCATTTCCCCCATAAAAATCTCAAATTTATGAGGAAACAAACTCATATCTAAAATAATTTTCGTTCTGAAGTACAGTTGCTGTGCTTCATGGAAATGGTATTTCACAGATATATCTCTCTTAAAAAAAAAAACCAAAAAACAAAAAAAAAAAAAAAAACACTAAAAAATATACCTGACAAAACAGATTATTGCTAATATGTTTAAAAACAAAGAGAAGCCCAATGAAATAAAATCTACTCAATTCTTCCACTTAACTTATACATATACCAACCCCATATGAGACTATGAAAACTGCCACAGGACTTAAGTGATAACTAAGTTATAAGGACAAAAACCAGGTTCATTCTTTAGTTAGAATCTCAAAGTAACATGATATCAGGGCTGGAACCATGTGCACATGCAGTACACTTTAGTTATTAATTCTCTATGGGATCCAGCAACTCCCCAGCCAGTTATCTACACAGAAGGTACAACTATCTTGAGATAATAGCTTCAGATAAAAGACTTCAAAGTGTTTCACTGAATCTTCACAATTAAACATTTTTTTAAACATTACAGGAAACTTCTGGGTGGGAATTTTAGACAGTTCAATGGCTCCCTGGTGCACATTCTTATGCCTGTATTTGTGGATGAACATCCTGAGCAAAGCATCCAAAAGGCTTACCTAGTTGATTCCTGTTGCAGAGCTGACCAAATTGTGCACAGATATAACTTTTGCAATAGATCAGTAAAAATAGTAGAAAAGGCCACCCAGAATGTCACTAAGATATAAAGAGACATTTCATATCTAATAAGATATAAAACCATGAGAACGATAGAAGTAAATGTTCCTTGTGTTGGGATGGTCATCTGGGAACTGAGTAAAACAGCGGTTTTAAAGACTTTCTCCCAGCTCAGCTAGAGATATCATTGCAAGGACCCTTGCAACATTGACTTCAACTGTTACCAGCTAATGGATGGCCACCTCATTTTGGATATTTGATGCTCTTAATGAGAATTATTCTATTCCAAAATCCTGATCCATTAGTACTTGGGGTTTTTTCCCTTCCCCCTTCCATCAAACATTCTGTCCTGAGTATCTGCACAATAACCTCAAACTTTGAGTTTGGAGACATATTGTAATATTCATGCATATGGAAAAAGGTAGTTTGAGGACAAGCTCATCTTGCAGAGTTATCACAATAATACCATTGTTTAATATTAGGATACTGGTTGCAATTCTTGTGTCCTTTAGATGCATTGTTTCAAGATCCGAGATTTTGCAGATATAAAGCAGCAGAACATGGGTACACGTGTGAGGCTTGCTAAAAGCTGTCATTTGCTTTGGTTATTTGTCTTTTAGTTTTTTTCTATCCTGACCATATGTGTCCATATTTTATACAAGTCAGTCTGTATTCTTATTCTCATTTCCATGCTCTTTCCTTAAACTTGTTTCTCAATAGCTCTGCTTCTTAGTTTTACCAGGTGTAACCTCTCATTTCGGTTTCCTGCTATCTCTGTCTTCCTTGATCCTTTCTCTCTGCCAAAAGTTTGGCTCACACTTCTACCCACATGAAGATTCTGACACACAAAAAGTGTCTGGTCCTGCTCTCTCTCCTGAATGGCTCCACATCCCACCTTTACTTTCAGGTTTAAATTATTTATAATTCTTAATTGATTAATAAGAATAGTAAGATATAAAAAATTTTTCTCCTGACCTCAAGATGGCATTCAGCCTGAGCTACATGACTCAGGGTGATTACCCTCATTATGTGTGGCAGTTTATAGGTCAGGCTACTTGGCTTATTTGCATTCAGTGAGAAGAGGAAGACAAAAGTGATAGGGCTGTCTATCCCCAAAATTTTTAAAACTTCACAATTGCAAGTTTTATTGCCTTTTTCCTATTAATATTAATGTGAAGGAGGGACTTTTATGGCAAAATGTGATGATCATTTAGTTTTCAAGGCCAGTAAATTGCAGGTTAGGACAGGCATAGTATTCCTAAAAGAAAGGTGAAGTGGTGGTGCTGCTGCTGCTACCATACTTGCCGCCTGTGAGCTTGAATCTGGAGAACTGTCCTCCTTACAAGAAAGGCACCAGAAACCTGGAATTAGTCCCATGGATCAGGATGGGTAATTGGCTGGAGCAGGTAATGCTCAAGGCTAGAAGAACTTGGTCTGATTAGCACAGAGACTAGAAAGCTAAGGGAAAATTTTAATTTCTGTCTTCAGCCTTCTGAGAGTGTCAGTTTCACAGAAGGCAGAGAAAGATTCTTCCCAAAGGTGCATGGTGAAAGGATTAGATGCAACAAACACAAGCTGCAGCAAGGACAACTCCTACTGAGTATGAGGGAAGAAATATTTTTTGGTGAGAGTAACTAAACATTGGAACAAGCTGCCCACAGAGGCTGTCCAGTCTCAGAACTTAGAGATTTTTAAAACATGCTTTGACAAGGCCTTGAGCAACATGACCTAACTATGAGACTAGTTCTGCTTTGAGCAAGTGATTGGATTACATAATTTCTAAAGGTCGTTCCCAACCAAAATTATTCTATGCTTCACTATACAGAAACAATTCATTCTGAAAATTACAAACTGCCTATCTAATTTATCCTTTAGTCATGGAGCTAATTGACCAGTCAAGTACAGATGGTTTTGAAAAGCAGTATTTGCATCTCCAAAGAAATGAAATTATCAATTTATATTTTGAAGAAAAAATTAATTTTATTAGTATATTATTGTTAAATAAGTGGTGGGATGAAACAAGAGGTATGGGGGGCGGGGGGGGAAGTAAACAAGTTTAAGGAAAGATGATGAATTATCCTGGGGAAAAAAATATTAGCTCTAAATGTAATATGTAGCAGCAAACCGTTGCTATCTTTGTAGTGGAATCTGAGGCATAGAATACTCACAAAAGAAAATTATCTGGAAAAAATTAATTACATCATAAATAGACAAAGATAATTTTTTCTTTTTCTGTTATTTTTTAAAATTTTTTTTAATAAAGAAACTATGTAGCTGCTTTGTCAATTTGCTTCAAATTTGGATGCTGTATGTGAATATTTTTATTTGTTTTTTGCCTCTTCATCTGCCTAAGGATGCAGGTTAATTCTGATCAGTTAAACAGATGCCTTTACCTCAAGAATACCCTTAGCCAAGCATTAGCATGTTAGGAGACCTTAATAGGTAAGCTCCAAATTATTATTTATAGTATCTAAGTATGATGGGTTACAAGTTCCAGTTGCAAGGGCAGCCTTGAGAGCTAGTATCATACTGGACAACAGAGAAAGAATCTCTCAGTGACTGGTGACTGGCAAGGAGAGTTGTCTAATATACCTTGAGGAATTTGAGACCTTTGAGACACCTGAGATATGAACATCCCACTGAAATTTATGAAAGAATTTTTATGCACCAGATACTGCATGCACAGCCTTGTATACTACTATTGAGCTATATGCTCCTTTGGCAAATTAATTTCAAATTAGTGGAAATATGCATAGATACAACCTGTAGCTTCTTTAAGGTTCAGATGAGTAATGCCAGGCTATGAAGCTTAAAATAACCATTAACTGCTAAAAGCTATGGCAAAAATGAATGTGGAAGTTAGAGTACATGCTCAGATGTGATGATCATTTTAGAAATTAGTTGATTTTGGCAGAAAAAAGTTTAGTCCCAAAAAATACGAAACCAAGGTACTTCAAAACCAGACTACTTCATATAGATCACTCATCCACTCAGAATAAAATATGTAGTGGTTCACAAAAGAACATAGCATGGAGGTATCAAACTATTTGACAATATTATGTCTATTTGACTATGAAGAGCATGATGTATGTGTACACACATGCAGACAAATGCACAAATATGCCTATATGAAGATATGTGTATATCTGTATTTGTATATTTGCTTTAGTTTGCTGGTGTTTTCTCTATGGTTTTGTTTGTTTGTTTAATTTTTGTTATTTTGTGCTTTCTGTGGAAAACTACCTGTTCCTGGTTGGTCTATGCCTTTTGTGAATTTCTTAGGTGTCAGATGGAAGTCCATACTGCTGAACTGATATTTGATGCTATGTATTACAGGTGTTTTGTGAAACCATAAACAGACAGCAGTAGGGGAGAACATAGTACCTGCTTTATTGTTGGCACTTGATAGAATTACTGTATTTAAAGAGAACTGTGCTGGTTACACAATATGTTTTGCAATCATCAGTAAATAACAGTTCATAATGCCTACAGAGGAAAACTTAAAAAAAATTGAAAAATTAGCATTATTTTCTTAACCTTAACAATAAGACTGAAAATAACAGTTTGAATTACTCAAAAATTTCAAGTCTTTGACTAATAGAATAAGCTATGAAGACAATGGTTACTTATTAATGTGTTGTAACACATTTAGAATAAATGTTCCAGAGAAAAAATCCTGACAAATCTGTAAATCTTTTACTAGTCAGAAGAGACAATCTGTTAACAGCTATGCAAAAAATGGAGAAATGTTCAGAATTCTTACTTTGCATAGGATAAAAAAGTTAGAGATATAGACAGGGTTAGATAACTCACTGGGGGATAATGAAATATTTCCTGTTTCAAAGGAATAGTTTCAAAGGAATAACATCTTGTATAAACAATACTAAACAGCAAACACCAAAATATTTTCATTTTATCCTCAATTCAGAAGTGGGTTCATGCGATCATAAGATATTAATATTTGAATATGAGATAAATTCTAGTAGAATGTTAGTACTGTTCTAGTGTTTAGAAAGAGTGACACATCTATAAGAGTAAGCTCATTAGCATGACAAAAAAATTAGACAAAAAATAGAAGCAGGACTCTGCGATGGTGTTCACATTAGTACGAACACTGGAGATTTGAAAGGTAGTGAAACTGACAATCAGTGTGTTGTCACGGGAAAACACAATTGCTCTGATTCCATTATTAAGATGTTTCTGAAGAATTTGTCAGGCTACTATATGTTAAAAATGTCATACGCTGTATGAAAAAATGGATTAATTCTATTTTATACATACTAAAGAGATTCAAAAGCTTGAATCTGGTTATGCCCCAGTTTAAGTTCATATAGTTCAATTAGGTACTTTCAACAAAATCAAAGGGTGATTAAGCCAAACAATGTTCTGAGTTAGTCTTAGAGGTTCCTTCCTCTCTCGTTCAGCTACAGGGAGCCTGGATGGTATGGTCCCCATCTATGTTAGTGAGTAATGTAGTCCAATGTGAGTGCATTTGTATAGTGAAAGCATCAGGCCTGAGGACTAACTGCCCACATTGTACACAATTTGGGGGAAAGGATACCTTTTTTAAATTTTATTTCCTCCAAGGTTAGACAATTCTGGATAGAAAAAGCACTTTTAGTTGAGGAAAAGAACACACAGCAGGGACTAGTAGTTGGAAGTTAAAGACAGGTAACTTCACAAGGGACATAAAAAGATTTTTAATCAATTAACACTGAGATCAGATCAGAAATGGAAGAGATGATTCTCCAAACCTTGAAGGCTTCAATTAAAGACTAGAAATTTTCTGATGTAAGAATTGTATTTTAATGCACCAAAGTATGGGTTAAAAACAATTGCATCTAGGTAGAATGTAGTTGTCAGTGTCATATACAGCAAACTATGCTGGATGACAAACAATGCTTCTTCATCTGGAGCTCCAGAAGATATGAAGAACAAGGCTCCATTTCTCTTAGTTCCTGCACAAAACAATAATTTCAAAATTTAATAGAAATTTCACTTGAGGTTTACAACAAGATGCTACAGGTGGCAAAGTGGGGAAAAGAACTAAGTGCAGTAAATCAAGATAAGCTTATTTTGTATATGAAATCATTATTGTAGCACAGCACTTGCATGGTAATGCTAGATTGAAATTGTCTTTCTCAGGCTATAAACTTTACACTTGTTACAGTATCAATAATAAAAAGCCTGGCACTATTATACAGATTTTCAAATACTTGTCATCTCTGAAAAGAGATGAACTAGTATGATTGCATACCGGCTTGCTTCTCTGGAGGAGGATGGAATAGTCAAAAATAATCTTTTCTGAAGCACAGTATCGTTTTTTGAAAGATAGCTTAATATTCAGGGGTCTTGACACTCAACTAACTGAAAAAATTATTATAAAAGATGAAGCCTGAAATCCACTAATCCTTAATGAGTATTAATCTCTTAACTACTTTAAAAGAGAATGTTTTATATTCATGGGGAAATCCTGCACAAGAAATTATGTCCTGAGCATGTGCTGTTCAACATTAAAGTACCACTGGAATTAGTTTCAATTAAGAAAATTAATCTGAAATTCGTTAGTGAGCATTCAGATATAGCAAAAATTTGATTTTTACTCTACTAAACGGTTCATATTCTCTTTTTACATACAAACATTGAAGATAAATTTCCATTCTTATTTAATATGGATGGTTATCTTGATCAGAGTTGGGAAATTGTTTTTTACCTAATTTTATGGTAGCATGAAAAGAAGCACTATGTTTTTTCTCCATTTATAAAACTTTTTCACGTATATATGTTTGGTTTTTTTCCACTGACAAAGAAAAAGATCTTAATATATCTGTCTTAATATAGGTCTGTCTTAATATATCCAATTTCTATGCACATCAGAGAAATTATTGTCAAAGATTTGAGAATCCACCTTGGTCCATCAAAATGACACAAAATCTTCTTCACCTGCATGGCCAGTAGTAAAGCAATGACAAATAGATAGCAATTTTCTAACTGCTTCAGGATCAATAAATTATGCAAATGAACTATGCCACAGTTTAAAATCTGTAGTGTTTCTTGTAGAACATGCAGTATTAAAGATAATGTCAGAGAGGCTTGTGTGACTTTTTGAATCTGTTTTCAATATTAGCATTCCTCATGGAAACCTGAATAGAAGATGCATGGCATTTAAAACTAAAATATAAAAAAAATCATATGAATTTGAACATAAATAAGTATATTAAGAAGTGTATGTGTGTGTGTGTGTAGAACATGCAATTGATGTCACAATTATAGCTGATAGCAATACATCATTATTATACTTATAGTAAATACTAATGTCATCTCTTGCTCACCCCTAAAGTCTCATAATCTTTAAGAAACTTTACCAAGTTGACATATCTGTACTGGGTTTGCGTGACAAGGTTTTGAAAGCAGCAGGGCTACAGGGGTGGCTTCCGTGAGAAACTGCCAGAAGCTTCCTCTATGTCCGACAGACCCAATGCCAGCCAGTTCCAGGATGGACCTTCCTCCTGCCGAGTCTGAGCCCATCAGTTACAGTGGCAGTGCCTCTGGGATAGCAGAGTTAAGAATGAAAAAAAAAAAAATGAATATTGTGCAGAAGCAAATTGAAGACAGAGGAGAGGAGACTGAAAATATGTAAGAGGAAGAGCCTTGCAGACACCAAAATCAGTGCAGTAGGAGGGGGAGGAGGTGCTACAGGCAGTAGAGGAGAGATTCCCCTTCAACTTGTTGTAAAGGCCACAGTGAGGCAGCTGTGCCCCTGCAGCCCGTGGAGGTCCACAGGGGAGCAGTTATCTACATGTAGTCCCTGGAGAACCCCATGGGGAGCAGGTGGATGCCTGAAGGAGGCTACGACTGTGAGAAACCCATACTGGAGAAGGCTTCCAGCAGGACCTGTGGCCCCATGGAGAGAGAAGCCCATGCTGGAGCAGGTTTGCTGGCAGGATTTGTGGCCTCATGGGGGACCCAGGCTGGAGCAGTCTGTTCCGGAAGGACTGCACTGTGTGGAAATGACCCACAGTGAAGCAGTTCATAGAGAAATGCAGTCTGTGGGACAGACACATACTGGAGAATTTCATGGAGTATTTACTCCTGTGAGGGGGGAACTCCTGTGCTGGATTGGGGGAGGAGTGTGAGGAGTCCTCCCCTGAGGAGGAAAGAGCAGTAAAGACAAGGCATGATGAACTGATCACAACTCCCTTTCCCTGGATCCCTGAACTTCTGAAAGGGAGAAGGTAGAGAATCAGGAATAAAGTTAAGCCCAGGAAGGAGATGGGGGGGAAAGGTGTTCTAAGGTTTGGGTTTACTTGTCTTTATTCTCTTCTGATTTGATAGGCAATAAAATTCAATTATTTTTTCCCAAGTTGACTCTGTCTTGCCCGCGAGGGTAATCAGTGAGTCATCTCTCCATGTGCTTATTTTGACCCATGAGCTTTTAGCTATATTTTCTCTCCCCTGTCCTGCTGAGAAGGGGAGTAATGGAGTGTTGGTGGGTACCTGCCATCGAGTCAGGGTCAACTCACCAAAATATTTTTTTGTCTTTGTTGCTGTGTTCCTGATTTAGAAATTGTAAACCCTATGGTAGACTGAAAGCAGATGGTTTTGAGCTAATTAGCAGCTTTCAGGGGTATTTGGAGTGCAGATAGAAGAGGGTGAAACTTAACATATATTCTAGAAGTCTCACACATTTGGACTCAATGTCCTATTTCTGGCAGTGTGTGCTTATGAAATATGCTAGAAAAACAAGACACATTCCAGTTGCTTAGACAGATAGAAGGAAGAGATATGTAAAGAAACAGGGACAAACATCCTGATGATTATCCATATTCTTCCAAAATGTTGTGAAGTTGTTTTCTAGGACATTCCAGCTTTAATTCTTGGAAATAAAGATTTTGCTTGTTTCAAAGGCAAAAATTACCTATAAATCAGAGTTAATATTCTGGGTTTCTATGTATTCCTGGATGTCAGTGTTTAAGAAACTAATGAGGGGGAAAAAAAAAAGAAAATCTATGTTATTATTTATGCTATTAAATTCACTTGATCCATGCACTTTCTTAGTAGTTTAAACTTTTATATATACTCCTAATTTAGGACTACTAATGATAACTAATTGAGCACCTCACTAAGCCTTTGACTTCCTTTTAATGTGATAACTGGCAAACATGACCTCCATGTATTTCAGTCAACATCTTGGGAACCACAACATTTATATTGGTTTGTATTCTAATTTTACTGATTAATTTGATTCCCCTTAGCTGTTAAAACTAGATAATTTGATCTGGAAATGTGACACTTCCATTAAGATCTGAACGTTACTCACATGCTGTACAGTAGAACATAAAAAACAGATCTGCCTTGCACAGGTTTGCGATACACAATGACAGTGGAGAAATGAAACAGGAAATAAACTTGCTGTAATGCAATGAGCATGTAATGAACATAAAAGAGCAACATTATAAAAGTGTTAATAACTGTTTATTAAATATAAATGTTTACGATTTCCATCAGACAAGTCTGTTTCATTTATCACAGTGTACTTTGGTGACAATGAAGGCCCAATGATGAAGACAATTTATTTGACTTCATTATCTAAACTACCATGCTTTAATACTCCTGCTGTTCTAGCTTTCCTATGTATCGTCTCAAGGATATCATTATGTGCCTGTTATTTTTCTGTGTTTTTTTTTTAATTTATTATTGAGTTTGCATAGTAATAAACCACTAACACTACACAATAATTTCTTAATTTGCCCCACACATATTCATCTCAACACTTACATGTGAGGACAAAGTAGATCTGTTCTTTACAGGTATCCACTAGTACATTTATTATTATATTTATTTATGAAGCAATAGTCACAAAATGTATTTGGAGTCAAAGAATGAAACATGAAGGTTCATATAAAGTTATAAAATAGCCACATAGAAAAGACATAATATTTCTGAGGATAAAAGGACAGTGATGCATCAAGGAAAAAACTATGAATAGCAGGAAGTAAGAAAACCTAAGATAAGATATAGAAGTTTTATTCTGTTTATCCTAGGTCTCTCAGGTTCTTTTATACTGTTTTCTTTTCCAGATAGAATGTCATCCTACTGTTCCCTTATAAATGCTGACATATCATTTACAGCAACTATTTTCATTACCTTAGATTGACTCTGCTCTGTGGTTGTCAGGCTGCACCTGGAGTACTGTGTCCAGTTGTTGTCCCCACAATTCAAGAAAGACCTGGATGGTCTGGAGAGGGTCCAAAGGAGGTGATTAAAGGGCTAATCATATGACCTTTGAGGAAAGGCTGAAGGAGTCAGGTCTTTTCTCCTTTAGAAGAGATGGCTCAGTGGGTGACCTCATCACAGTATTCCAGTGCTTAAAGGGTAGCTCCATAGGGGACTGAGGGTCTCTTTGTAGAAGGAGCAAGTGGACAAGACAGTATAATATATTACAGGTTCTATTTTATATTTTTCACCCTTTTTTTAAAATAAAAGATACTCTTTGGGTACAGGGAAATGTAACAGTGGAAGTCTTGACAGGTATCCATTAGATAAAATACAATAGAAAACATGAGTATTTCAGTCAGACATCAAATTTTTATACCTGTGTTTATCTGAAAGAATTAAACCATAACTGCAGGAAACATACTTGCTTCTGGAAACAGTCCTATTAAGGTACTGTTAATCAGGGGAGGAGGAGTGGGTGGAAAAATACTGACACAAGAGACAGCTGAAGAATAAATATGGTAGAGCTAACAGTAAAAGGGAGAGGAAATGTTCAAAGAGTAAAATGTTCAAAGAAAAAAAAGTTCAGAACAAAGATGAGAAGGAGAATGATAGAGAAGGAAAGAGGTGACAGAACCAGTGTGCAGCGAACAATGCCAGAAGGAGGAAGAGAAAGCTTTCCTCCTAAACTGTTTGTCTGGCCAGTAGGAGAATCAGCTGCATGGTGGTGAGAATCAAAAGTCAGATACTGGAATTTTATTTTGTATTTTCAAGTTGCAAGAAGTGTACTGACGCTCTCTGCTATTTCTGTTCATTTATCCCAAGTAATACAGCCACCTAATCCAAACCCTGTACTTTACTCAGAATGATATAATTTCCTTGAGCCGGGCTGAGCCGCGCTCGGAGGGGTTGCGCCTTTGTGGAAGTGGAGAGGAGGAACATCGGAGCGCACAGAGGTTTGTCAGTCCAATTTGGGGGAGGGGAGGGGGGTTGGGCGGGCCGTGAGGTCCCCGGACTGGTGGGAGGGCAGGCGGGGCAGTCCTGCATGGAGTGTCGCGGGTGGGCAGTGCGACAGAAGATCTGTGGTAATTTGGTGGGACGATGCCTGCAGCAGTGACTGGAAGCAAAAGAAACATGAAACAAGAGAGGTACCTTGTGGTAATATCACCCAAACATTTTTGGTGATTCTTTTTTTAACAAGAAGTCCAGTGTTTGTAAGAGATGAAAAGCAAAAATATTCTGTCTAAGTCTTCCTGTGATAATTTGTCAAGTTAAAGATGTACTTAACTTTGTCCATTCCTGTAGGGAATAATTGCCTGGGGGCGGGATGGGGCAGGGGGAAAAAAAAAACCAACAAAAAAACCCCAAATAAAACAAAGTGTAAGAATTTATGTAGTGACTGTTACTACAAAGAAAAGTGACAACCAGTAAAGTAGGTTCGTCATTTCACAGAATCATAGAATAGCCCACATTCAATGGGACCTCAAAAGATTATTTTATTCAACCTTTCATGGGAAAGGGAGCCCAGATGAGATTATGTAGCATCTTGTCCAATTGCATCTGGAAAACATCCAACAATGAGGACCCTACCATATATCCAGGAAGGTTGTTCCAGCAAATTATTGTACTCCCTTAAAAAATTGCTTTCTTACACTGAAACAAAACTTCTCCCAGTGCAACAGGCTTTTCAAAATATTGTAGAGAACTCTGAGGGGAGATTCTAGAACTATTATATATATACAAGTGTGATAGGCAGGTTACCCTTCAATAGAGTCAGTTGAGTATTCAAGGTATGAGTTTCCTGCATGATAGCAGAAAAAAAATTAGCTCCCTAACTGATATTAAGAGGAGTAGAAAGCAGTCAAAACCCTTGCATTATAAACAGAACTTTCTGGTTCCAGATCTCTACAGAGCTTTTGAAAGGTAAGTTCTATTTTCCCTAGCAACGGCACTTGTAAGCCTAAACAGTGGTGCCTAGTTCCTGTTGTGACACCTTGTGGTATCTAGGATACTTCCACAGGGCCAGCTGATGTGACTGACTTCCCAGAGAATGACACGTAAAATTAGATGCAGTGCCCTACAGAGTCTGAAATTATTCTAAATGGCAGTGCTCAGGCAACCAGATCTTCTCCACTTTGTCTAATGAGTTTTCTTAACAGCTTATTTTGAGACTTTGTCCAAAGTCTTTTTGAAAGTTCAAGTTAAATGCATCACACAACATTCATTTTTATACTACTTCCTTGATGTATAGAAATAAATAGTACAGATGAAAACCTGTAACATATTTCTCTTCTTCAACCATTTTAGAGTTGAGGTTTTTTTCTGAACTGTTCCAATGTGATCTCGAGATTAAAGTGTTCTGGAAAAACATTGAACCATTAACAAAACTTGAAACCAAATAATTTTCTTTTGCATACTGGCTTGAAGAAGAGCCTGTTATCTGGAAATGCTTAAGAACTGCATTTGAATCTTGAGCTGAAATTCATGGCTTAAGTACATCTCTGGTTTGAATGATTCTCACTCTCTGTAAGAAACAGAGTGAAACACTAGTCATCTGATATACTGATTGCATCAAGTATCCTAGTCCCTATGAATGTATTTTGTGGAAATGAAGTTTCATAGACTCACCATAGGGCTGTGCTGACTTGGGAACAATGGCCAGAACTTCTTTTTAGAGTGTAAATATGAAACAGAGAGAGAAAATGAGAGAAAGAGTGAGAGAAAGAAAAAAAAAGAGAAAGAGAGAGACAAAAGAGAATTTTTGCAAATGGAATTGAGAAAATGAAACTGTGAACAATAATCTGATCTTAAAAAGAAAAAAAATTACGCCAGATAAATTTGTTCATTCTTGTGACTCAAATTATAAAGCAAATGCACAAATAGAATGCACCAGATGTAATAAAGCTTTAATTTACGAAAATATTTTATATCATACTTTACATCAAGATCTTCCCTGAAAAGTCTTAAGTTGGTCTGGATAGAGAAGCCACTCCAGTGTCTTCTATACTGTATTATTCTGTCACCACACAGAAGGACAGGACCTAGGAGATGGAGGGGGAATGGAAACAAGTCACTTCTTGAAGCAGCAGGAGAATCCCCTGCTGGCCTCCCTCACCTTCCCAAGTGCCCTTACACAATAGGTATGAGGCTCTGGAACTTGAGCACCAGGTAAAAGGTATGAATAAAAAAAAGTATCTCAGTCATGTATCTGTAATCTTATACAATTTCTCATGTATAGACCTTTCCTTAATTATTTCACCTGTTTAGTGAAAGTACTGATCTGTGTTCAATAAAGTATTATCTATGTATAAATACACACAAGTATATATGCACATATAAATATACATGTAATTAGAAAATAGATATTTTGTCCCCACTTTCTAGCCTTTGACCACATAAAATGAAAGCTAGAAATTTTCTGTTCCACTTTTTTTCATATACTCATACAATTAATCACATATAAAAGCACGCAATTGGCAGCATGATACTTCATCACTGATATCACTAAGACATGATTTCACCTCCTTATGAGTACTCAGCTCAGTTTACTTTTGCTTCCCCCTTACAGACCTGAAAGTATTGCAATTAGAGAGGAAAATCTATGAATCTGTTTAATCAATTGAGGAAAGATTCTTACACAAATGAATATAAATACATTTTTTAGGTTTTCTAAATTAATGACTCATTTAATAATTCCAATAAATTAATATATTCACAGATGAAGAGTGACTATAATATTTAAGAATGACGAAAACAATTTTTTTCTCATATTTTGTCCTACAATTTATCTGATTATTCTAAATCTTCTGATGCTGATAATTCCTTGTCTTCAAAAGAACAAATTTCTCCCCAATGTTAATATAAACAAACAAAACCCCCATGTAGGCATGTGTAGCATTCACCACACCTACATCCTGGTATTTCGAGCTCAGTTGGCTCTGCTTATGCTTATAGATACCCTGATATGCCTTGTTGAGAAGATGGACTTCAAAGTAAATCTGCTGTCATAAAAAAACCTCACTGCTTCAGATCAGGTAAAGTTTTAAAATCTGCTCTGAAAAGAAAAAAAAAAGCTTATTTTTGAACTCAGTTCTTCTTTGAAGTCTGGCTTCAATCCAATTTTAAAGAATCTGTCATCAAAGTCAGCAAGGTTTGAGCTGGAGGCTTGATTTCTGTAGGCTAGTCTGTCCTCAGCTCAACCCATAGCAATTTACTTGGATGCGATCCATAAACAGATGATCGCCGCTGTTCCTCCTCCTCAGGAACAAATTCAGGGAATCTGCTGCATAGGACAGAGACAAATAAGAAAGAATAGACCTAAAATTAATAATTTTGTTGTAGGAACTGCTGGTGTTCTTTTGACCTCACTTCACTCTCCTTCACCCATATTATAAGGCAGGAGTTAAAAAAAAGAAGGAGATATCTTTGAAACCTGAACAGGGATCTCAGCTTCAAGATAGGTTTGTAATAAGCACTTTGTGATAGCTCCTCACTCTCTGTGTTACCTCCCACTGCTGAGTGATACCCAGCTCCTGGAGCTCTAGTCTGAGCACATGAGAAAATTCACAGAAAGAGCTACAGCTAAAGCCTGTGATGTGAGATTGCAAAGCTCTTACTATTGCTCTTATGAAAAAAATGCTATGGTACAGGATGACTGTACCAGAAAAATTTCAGACCATTTTGGTCACAGAAAGGAAGTAAAATGACGTGGGTTTTTTGTTGTCTTTGTTAACATAGTAAGCTTTAAGTGTAAGCTTTAATCATAAGCTTTAATAAATAGTAGAATGAGTTATTTTACATTGGTCCAGCTTCCATACTCTGCATAGTTATTATTCCTCTTCTGAGTTGAAGTTCAACTGCCTTCGCCTTTAATTCTTTTTGGTAAACCAGACTTTCTTCATGGATTACCTGTGTCATAATGCCAGTTCAGGAAAAAAAAGGCTGCAATGTGAGGGAGGATGCAATGCAACCAGACCCACGGGAGAATGGAAGTGTAGCGGAGCGACTGGAATTTTATAGGGTACCAGAAATATCATCATTGAACTGAACAGGGAAAAATTCTTTCTCTTCAGTGTAGTAAAGCAAAATGCTTTGGAGTTGAGTGAAAGCAAAGATTACACCAACTTTTTTTTTTTTTCTATTATCTTTTTCTGAAGAAAAAGAAAACACTTCTTTTTCAGAAATTTCCACCAAATTAAAAAATAAAAAACAAAAGTAACAACAGTAGCATTAAGGAATAGGAATATTCAGAGCTCTTTGATAATACTGAAATAAAATATATTTAAGGGCTCTATATAATGCCTTACAGTAAAACAAAACAAACAAAACCAAACAAACAAAAAACCCAAACAACTTAAATAGCTATATTTTCTGCCTAATCTACATGACATAGAGCTGACTTACCAGATATAAAACCTTGATAAGGTTATAAAATATAATTAAAACCTTAGATAGAACTTTGGACTAGATTCCAGACGAACATGGTGAGAACGTTGTTTGCTGTAGAAGTAATAGGTTTTAGCTTTTGGATGTTTGCAACTCAAGACTAGATTTAGGGTAAGTAAATATTCATCAAATAAAAATAAAATTATTAGGCCAGTAGCAAAAAAACTGTCTGAAGCTCCTAACAATTTTCAAGGAGCCCAAACAAAATTTAAAGTAGAGATCATTTAATATTCTTTAGCTGATGTTAGCTGAATATTCAGATTGACTGACATAAAAAAAATATTACTTTTGAGACAAGGAATTTAAAATAAGATAACCAGTAGGCAGGACTCATTAGTTCAAAGAGCCACAGATTTTTCCTGATTCCTAAATGACCAATGTATACTCTTTTTTTTTTTGGCCTTTTTTAACATTATAATTTTGGATAATCAATTTCGAGCAACAATCACACTGATTCCGGGCTGAAACCCCAGATGTGGTATCTCATTTAAAAGTTTGGAATTAGTGCCAGTATTTCTCATTTCTATGAAGGAATATCTTTGTTTAATTGTTGCAGAACACAATATGCATAAATGTTGCTTTTGCTCTCTCTACTAAAGGATTAATATATATGTTTGTATTTTTTTAAATCTGTATTCTTAATTTAATTTAAAATGTAGGTGAAATATATTATGCTCCAAAATTAAAATACAGAAGAACTCACATAATTTGTTAATATTTTCACAAATTAAAAAAAAAAAAATTAAAATCAGCAGCTTTCAATAATTCTGTTTTTTCTTGGTTGGACATAAGAATCACATAAAAATCCAAAATATTTCTGGAGTTTGCCCATAAGTTTTGTGATTAAGACCTTTTCAAGACTATAATTCCCAAGCAGCAATTGAATTCACCAGCTTTCAGATAGTAAATAATTTTAAGATTCCTTTAGATTGGTCTGAGATTTCTCAGATTGTCAGTATGTTCAGAATGTCTGTTCTGCACTTATCTTCCACCTAATGCCATCCTCAGTCCAGATCTGAGAACCTGCTTGCTATGTTTCATATAAAGGTGTAACCAAGGAAAGCATCAATCAGACAGCAAAGCTGAGCCTCCTCAGATGAAGCTTGGAGGTCTGAGTCTGGAGTGTACAGTCCAAGATTTCTCTTCCGTTCCCTCTGGAATTAATAATAAGAAGCTTAAACTAAGCACCCTAGAATGCCCTCCTGGGCTATACTGGTGGTGGTTTCTTAAATTTAAGCAAAATATATTGGGTACCTAAGTTAAAAGCACACACTTCCATCTTTGATTTTCAGAAGTTTTATTTTTGTATATATCTGAATTTTTACATAACAATCAAGGTAAATTAAAATGTAAGCAGAGTCCCATAAACAGCACAAAGCTAATAATTCTTTCATTTCTTCAAGTGGTTATGGAATTTAATGTTATTAAGTTGAAACATTCTAGAAGGCCAAAAAGTAACACTGTTAGTAACACATGTACAAATCTTGCAAAAAAACCCACAAAACTGTGATGTGCTTTATTTTATATGTTGTATATTATTTAATTTTTTAATACATCACTTAAATGTTTTGTTTCCTAGTTACATAAAAGATGAAAAACAGTCTTTAGGATCTAGAATGTACTACATTCTAGAGGATATAAAGGAGATATCAGAAAAAGAAGATAATTTTTCATGCAGAAATCAGTCTGCTCCAAAATGTATATTTAGGTAAATGAAATAGGTGTAATCATGCGTCAAGTTTACATTTTTTTTCTACAAATTGATTCATATGATAGCACCATCATATCTCTGCCCAAGTCTGGTTCCCCCAGTAAGATAGCTGTGCAGTAAGCTCTGTCCCAGTGTGCCTCCTTCCTGCTTGTACCACAGCGCACCTTTATGAAGACTATTTGCCAGGTTCAGAGTGACTGTATTAGACACCTGACTTAGTTAAGGATGCATCTACACTTCCAATGTATAGTGCTGGGAGGCAAACCAGCTATCCTAAAGTAAATCCTGCTTACTCATCTAATTCTTACACTCTTCCTCCTCAACTTTCTCAAGAAAGACTAATGCCTCTGAACTTTCCCAGAGGGTGAGTCAGTCTGTCTTAATTAGGTTTCTGAATTTGTCATGTTGGATATGAACTGAAGCCTTCATCTGGATCATGCAGAAGAGAGAATGTGACATACAGCTAAATTAGATTTTAGGGTTTTCTAAGGGAATGAACTACAGTTACATTATACAGTAACTGGAAGTTCAAACAGTACATTTCAGAGTTACAATTCTTACAGTTTTTGTGATTTGTTGTTTTCCATATGCCCCAAAGTGTTAATTCAACAAAGTGCTTTTGTATGCAGTTGTATAACATAACTGTGGTCACAGAGTACAAAATTATTATGTGGCAATAAGTGAGACTGGTGCCTACCAAAAATGAAATAAGAGCAGATGCAACTTTCAAACTCTATATTCAACACAAAATGCAGCAGTTCCCATTTCACAATGGTCCATAAGGGTAACGATAGCCGAGGTTAGATTTAAAAGCTATTAATCAGCTCCCATCGACTTCCGTCGAAGTTGGATATTTGAATACTTTTAAAACCTTCGTCTATTATAATTACACATTTTTAATTAAAAAATTGGTTGCATAACTAGTTACAAAAAAAAAAAAAAGGAGATGAAAAGAGGAACGAGCAAGAGGATTGAAGGTTTTGACCTTCAGTGAATTTCTAAGTACTTTCAGTATTCAAACATGTGAACAGTCACATGTTCTTAGGACTCTTGATGAAGCATAAAGTAATATTAAATTAACACCTTGATAGAATTTCTTTTCTACTATGTATACAAATAGTTCAATTCTGAATATATTTGCTAATACTATGGTTTATCAATGTAATAATGTTTTCATAAGTATATATTCTAATATATTGTCAGAACATTTATCCTTTTGTATTAGTGAGAAACAGTGAGTGAGGGCTTCAGTGATAAACATGAGGGGTTTTTTTAGTGCAAAAAGAGATTTTTTTAAGGATTAATGTTTTGTGGTACCTAATAAGTTTATAGAATTTGAAGATATTTTCCATGTTAGAATTTAGAAATCCAAGACAGTGAAAGGAAAATGACATGAAACAGTTTTTAAGCCTGTCATGTTCCAGTGGGTTTGAATTTTTATTGTCTTTGTCCCCAGTTGATTACCTCAAGGAAAGAGGAATGGGATAGCCGGAAAATCAGAGTAATAATGGGGAAATTTTGTGTATAAAGCTATAGTAAGACTAAATGCTCTTTAATATATACTTCTACCCTCACGCATTTTTGCTATCCTCAGTGGAAGTTTCCATGCTATCCTGAACTGACAACACTAGCCTTTCAGTTCTCAGCATAAAAGCAAAGGCAAAGAGGGAGGATGCAGCAGAAGAAAATGGTCATTAACATCCACATGATTCCATCTTCTCTTCTTTATACTTAAGCTAACAGAAAGGTGATATATGAGAATTTGCCAGAAAGCTCAATGAAAAAAACTATCTCTAAGAATTTTTATAGCTAACAGTAAAGGGTACCTCAATGTCTATTTCAAAGTTGATTTGATGAATACAGAAAAGGTCAAACTAAAAATAACTAGGCTGAATCAGTTATAAGTGTAGTAACATATGCCTCATTTAATAATGAACTCTAAATTTGCTCTGCAGTTTAAGTAGTATCATGAATGCTAATTCTGACAGTAAAGGGTTATGAACTACCTGTCTGCTTGAGTCTGGCACAAGGTCAGGCAGTTACAAAACTAATGAAAACCCTGATGTACCAAAAGGTGGATGATTGACATGAGTGTGCTGGCTGAAGAAAGTGCTGAGGAACTCTGGTGCATTCAAAATGACAGTATCCTGAAACACAATTTACAGCACTCCATTTGTTTAGCCCAAGTGTAGCAATAAGCCCAGATGCTTATTGCCTACAACAACAGTAGCAGAAATAAGGGTATATTATATTAAACTTTTACATGAACCTAAGGTCATTATTTTCCAAATATGAGATTATGCTTGGAAAGACTTTTCTGTATATAATTCAGAGCATCCTGAAGGGATGAAAAGGAATTATTGTTAAATCTTGCTTGAGGGAAAGAAAGCATAAAGCTGTAAAACACTCAGCAAATAACTTTAATATTGATTACTTTAAATTGTTTGAAAAGCCTGTATGCTTCCATATGCCAGGAAAACCTTTGTTCCTTTTACCTCCTGCTGTGCTCTTCTCTTCCAGGTCTTTGCAGACCATGGGATTAATTTTCACCCATTTATTTCCTTTTTAGGTAAATGTACAATGCTACGACTATTTTTAGTTAATTCCCAGATTTCTGTAAGTAATGAGCTGTTTTGATAACATGGAGATACTGGACAACAAAGTATGTCCATCTAGTTGCATATAATGGGTATTAGAATGGAAAATGTCAGAAAACAATTAAGCAACAACAGATTATTCAGAAATCTTGAGAATACCTAATAGGTAAAACAAACTCCTTTTTCCATGAAGTGCTTTCCTGAGACAATTCATTCAGCCATGTAGGAATTCAGCCACACAGAATATTATTAAAGGGTGGATGTGTACTACGAAATTTAGATGATAATCTGCAATATCAAGATTTCATTATTTAGAGATATTCTGAACTCAAGGCCTTTCAGATGCACAACAGCTCTGAAAAAAATTGATTCCATTCAGTTAGGATTTTAATTTTGAGATATTAAGAGCTCTAGCAAATAACTGGAAAGAAATTTTTCTCTATTTTAATCTATCATCAACATATTTTGTCTCCCATCCCTCCTTACATCATCTTTCTTCCAGGTGTCTCAACAAGCAGGATTTCTACAAAATTTACTCCAAGTAAACACACACTTAGTTCAAAGTTGTAAAGTTAACACTGGACAAATTAAACCATTTCGGAGTCCTCCCCAAATCATCTTCAGACGCTGCATATAGAATAATGTGTCTAGTTTTGAATCTCTCAGTTCAGCAAGCTGTCAACATCAAAATAGGGTGAGTCACCAAAACAGGTGGCTTGAGCACAGGAGGTACACAGAGAGGCTGAGGGAATTGCGTTTGTCTAAACTCAAAAAGAAAGGCTGTGGAGGGATGGGATTGCAGTCTTTCTCCTCTGTCTAATGGTGGCTAAAAAGAAGACGGAGCCAGATTCTTCTCAGAGGGTCACAGAGAAAGAACAGAAGGCAATGACCACCATTGACAGCAAGGGAAATTAAAGACACAGGTGCTATCTTTGGCACAAAGAACCATTAAATCTGTAACAAGTTGCTTAGCAAAAGGCTGGAAAAAATCTGAAGTAATCTGGTATCATTTCACAGCTGATCCTTGAGGAGGAGGTCAGACTAAATAAGCTCCAGAGGTCCCTTGTAACCTAATTAATTCTAGGAAGCTTAATGCTAATTGTGATGGAATTATTGGTCTACAATGCGAGATAAACCATCTATGTGACCCTTTGCGAAAAACACAACTGAAGTTTAAGAAATGAAAACAACAGAAGGTAATAAAAAAGTAAGATAAAACAAGCAAACAAAGCATTCCTTTTATTTGTATTTTGCCTCTCTCTGGTCTGTCAAGCTACAGTGTAATGTATACATTCTTCTGTAGTTTTCAAACATGAGTCTGAGTCTGCTGCTGTTGTATTGTCACCACAGTAAATCTATAATAGTGACAGGTTTTGACCATTAAATAGAAAAAGGAAAATGGATTTTCACATGATAGTGAGACACCAGGTTCATGTTGGTCACATACAGTCACAATAACTAAAAGAGAAAACCAACATTCATTACCATTTCAGCACATATAAGGATCAGATCTGTACAAAGCTGCTGAATAGAGCAGATTTTCACAGTGATTCAAGGCAAAGTCATTTAGCACAGATGTTTCTGTAATTGTGATGCACTCAGGAAATTCAGCATTCAGTGGTCCTTGAAGAAGACTAGTCTGGATAAAGTATACCTACTTGAAAGTTATGGGGGCGCAGGGAAGAGGATGACAAGATCTTATCTAGTGTGTTTTTATTATTATATGATTTGTTCTCCACTAGGTTTGGTCTAGGGTTTGGAAGTTTGGGTTTGTTTGCTTGCTTGCTTGATTTTTAGGATAGAATTATTTAGCACACAGTGCTTCACTGCAGGCTAAGTGAATGGAAAGAGCTATGATCAACCACATTGAAGCTCTGTATCATTCCACAATTTAACAACATGAAGAACATCTCAGTTCTGCTTCAAAAAGCAGAGATTGTTTACCTGTCCTGTAGATATTTACAGCAATCTGAATGGCAGATCTTGCTTTCCATTAAAATCTGACTGTTTGTCTAATTTTCCTTTGTAATCACAACAACTAGTTTATGAGGGAATGTGGAATACATGGAATATTCTTAGATGGGGAGGAGGAGAAAAGAGACTATAACAGACCACATAAAACCTGCAATCCAGAGAGAAACATAATACAGGGCTTTGGACGGAACTTTAAGCAACCTGGTCTAGTGGAAGGTGTCCCTGCTCATGGCAGGAGGGCTGGAACTAGATGATTTTTAAGGTCACTTCCAACCAAAACCATTCTATGATTCTGTGATACATTCTATAGGGATGAATTATATCAAATAGTAACACATGACGTGGAGAAAAGACATGGAGAAAAGACATAGAGAAAAGAGGTAGACCTGGATATCAAATGCGATCATGAGACCAAATATTCAATTTCGAACAAATAGACTAAAACAGAAGCCAGTGGTGGAACTTGTTGAACTGTGCTACTAATTGCAACCAAGTGAAACAAAGATACAAGGCATTGTATGACCAAGTACTGGAAGAATCACAAAATCAACTGGGTTGGAAAAGACCTCTGAAATCAAGTCCAACCATTGATCCAACACTGTCATGGTTACTAGACCATGGTACTAAGTGTCACATCCAGTCTCATCTTAAAACCTCCACAGACAGTGAATCCACCACCTCCCTGAGCAGCTCATTCCAATGTCTGATTACTCTCTCAGTAAAGAATTTCTTCCTAATATCCAGCCTAAACTTCCCCTGTCAGAGCTTAAGACCATGCCCTCTTGTCCTACTGCTGGTTGCCTGGGAGAAGAGACTGATGCCCACCTGGCTACAACCTCCTTTCAGGAAGTTGTAGAGAGTGATGAGGTCTCCCCTGAGCCTCTTCTTCTCCAGGCTAAACAACCCCAGCTCCCTCAGCCTCTCCTCATAGGACTTGTGCTCGAGTCCCTTCACCAGCCTTGCTGCTCTTCTCTGGATCTGCTCCAGCACCTCAATATCCATCCTGAACTGAGGGGACCAGAACTGGACACAGCACTCCAGGTGTGGCCTCACCAGTGCTGAGTATATAGGAGAAGAATCACCTCCCTGGTCCTGCTGGCCACACTGTTCCTGATCCAGGCCAGGATGCCATTGGCCTTCTTGGCCACCTGGGCACACTGCTGGTTCGTGTTCAGCTTCCTGTCAATCCAAACTCCCAGGTCCCTTTCTGCCTGGCTACTCTCCAGCCACTCTGCCCAGCCTGTAGCAACACATGGGGTTGTTGTGGTCAAAGTGCAGGACCCGGCACTTGGCCTTGTTGAACCTCATCCCATTGGAATCAAACCATCTCTCCAGCTTGTCCAGGTCCCTCTGCAGAGCCCTCCTGCCTTCCAGCAGATCTACACTCCCCCCCCAACTTGGTGTCATCTGTAAATTTGATAATGGTATACTTGATTCCCTCATCCAGATTATCAATAAAGATATTAAATAGAACTGGGCCCCACACTGATCCCTGGAGGATACCACTAGTGACCGGCCACCAACTGGATGCAGCACCATTCACCACCACTCTCTCAGTCCGGCCATCCATTCAGTTCTTAAGCACAAAATCTCTATATTAATTCAGTTCATGATTCCATCTCACCACTATGTACTGGCATTCTTGTTATGGCTATGCCACCAAGTACAGAAGCAGGATCCCCTACCAATTAGAAGTAGCACTGGTCTCACTCTGCAGAACTAGGAGCTGCAATGTGTCATCAAATCCAGCTTCTTGTGTTAAAAAAGCAAATTGTCCTATTTTTTCCCTTTCCTTACCTGTCAAAGAGTATTTTCCTGAGGATATGTCAGTCTTCAGTCATATACATAGTTCCTATTGAAAAGGACCACACAAAAGCGAGTTCCTAAAGCTTCCTATCCTTTTTCTTTTTAGCTGTTAACAATAACACTAAGAACAGTGATGTTGAAAGTGGAAAATCAGAGATCATTTATCTTTTGCCTTTCTGGATCTGAACTTTCCATGTGACTAAGAAGAGCAAAGTCCTCATTCATGATCCACAGAAAGCTTTTCCTAAATATATATATTGGTAAAGGTATATTACAGAGGGATATTCCTTCTTCATCACATACACTGAGGCTTGTCGTTAGGTCATGGAGTGACACACACTCTTATGCTATCACAAGGACCATTTACTCCATAATCACTCACATGAAGGGGAACTACTTCAGCAATAGAAACCGAGACTGACCTACTGCAGATGTCCCACAGACTGATCTTCAAATCTCTGCTGTGGGATATATAACTGTTACACATGAAGAAACTCTAGCCACCCACTACTAGATAAAAGGTACAGAACTCACTTTCCCACAGACTGTCTATTGTGAGATGAGGCATATGTAAGTATCACAATCTAAAATAGGGTTCAAAGTTGTGAACCCTGCTCTAGTCCTCCCAGTAGTGCAGACTGTACCTGTGTATCTAATTAATCTTTAAACATACATGGCACAGGAAAAAGGCTTTTAGAGGATCAGTGAAGAGTTTCTTGTCACTCATACTCGTGTTGTTCCCAGGTAGTACTTCAAAGTAGAAGCATTTCTACAAGATAGGCTTTGTGGGGTTTGATTCCCCTGAACCAAAGAGGAAATTTAGGGCAACAGTGGCTCATGTTCTGTGTAGATGTTCATATTCAGCTATAAAGTAGCCAGGAACCACTGGATAAAGAAAAGTAACTTTAAGAAGTTACTTTAAAAGTAGTTTCCACTATTCTGTCTTGAAAGAGAAAGCTTAGTCACTTCCTTCACGACAGGGTTCATGGTTGAAAACTTATTCAGAGATAAAAGATAAAAATGTCTCCAGTACTGCCCATCACCCACTGCAGCGAGTATAGCATCCATTGTGTTCTCTTTTCTGCAACACTTGACTTTCTCACAGTGTAAGGGATTTTTTTCTCAGAAAACTCTGTTGGAAGACCCTACTTGCCAAACCCAGTGCACTTTCAGAACTAACCACTTAGTGTGTCACATGCTTTGCTCTGCACAACAGAGCATCTTTTGTTATCATGAAGTCTTTTCAAATGCAACCCAAACTCCCCCTTTGATGGTTTGCAGGGTAAAATGGTGTGAGATAAAGGACCATATTTTGCAGTCCAGAATAACTTCCCACTAGAATAATCCCATTGATTTGGGTGAAGCTCCACAGATACATGGCTGTTGCAGCTGAAAAGACAGTCAGACCAACAGTATCAGGTTGAGTGGTGGAGCTGAACTGAATTTGAGCTACCATATGGGTGGAGCGGCCTGATTACCTGCACATAATAGCAAGAGAGGTTGGAGAGGTCAATCTCACTTCCAGCATGATGCATGTTATGTCAAAATGGTTTGTGACAGCTCCCACTGGCTCAAGAATGACCCCTGCTGACTGAGAAATACTTATGACAGCTCCTACTGACCCAGACAGTGGGAAACATCTCTTTAGCTCAACTGGGATAGATGGTACTGACAAAATACAAGAAGTCCAGGTCAGATCTCAAATCTTTGTTGGTACATTGTAGTCAGAAAATGAAGTCACATAGTCTGGTCCTCTTCCAAGTAGTTAATCCAAACTGGCATATCATAGCTTGCCTAGTATGCTTAATAATGCATTTGCAAAGATCTTAAGTGATTAATCATCTTTCCGATTTCTCTCTTGCTCAGCTTTTATTGATTATAATCCGTATTATTAATTATATTTACAAATGAAGGTATATTTTATATTGTACATAGTCATTTATATAAAACCATAAATTTATACACATTTATATATATACATACTGCTGAAAAGAGTCTAGAAAAAAATATTGGTATAGGAAATTACACCAACCATGAGTATTAAAATAAATCTGTGTACGACCAAACTTAACTTATTTAATCAAGATACTGCATGAATGTATTTTAAAAGAATGCCATGGTTCTGGTCTTCCTTAAATAATGTTGGGTCTCTTCCCCATCGTTCTTTGCAAAAACTCTGTACACAGAATAGTAGCTGTAACACAGAAAGAAGTTCAAGCTGTTCAAGCTGGTTGCCACTGAGACAGAGAGCTGAAAGTGAATGATGTGCTGAAACACAAAGCTGCAGGATGAGATCAATATTTCTGAGATCAATCTTGTCTCATCACCTTCTTTGCTTGCATGTTTTAAAAATTTGCTGCTCACAATGCTGACCAGTAATAATTACCATATTTATAGTGGAATTCATCTCCTTTACATCTGTTGGCATGTGGCTTTCAAGATGCTCCATACTTTTTTGTCAAGAATGTATAACTTCAGGGTCAATCAAGTGCAATCATTTGTGTTTTACATCAGTAGAGTTCATTTATGTATGGAAACAAAAGCCCTAATGAGTTACAGTGAATCATATAATAAGGATCTCTCCTGACTTATGCAAATTTCTCACATAAATTTGATCCAAATAAGACACAAAAAAGGCTTAAACTATAAAATGAAGTCTCATGTTCTTGACATTTTGTAAGACTCCAGATTACAGCTACGAGGTTATCGAAGGAGTTTTACTTTAAAAATATACAAAGCACCAAAAATATCCACCCTCCGGATATATTAAAAGGGCCTTCATTTCTTTTAATACCTTGAGAGAGTGCACAGGAGAAGATGCTGCACGTGTTTTTTGGGAGGTCAAATAACACACTTGTACTGTCAAATTTTAGAAAATAAGGGAAGTTGGTAAAAGTTCAGGCAATATTCAACCAAAATAAAGCACTCCACAGAGCACTGACTTAGCACATGCTAGCCCATACAATTTAGCAAAACCCAACCCATTCAGCTTTAAGTTACCCAAATATCAAGACAGCAGTTTGCGAGAAGAAGTAAAAAAAAAAAGAAAAAGAGAGAATTATAGCTGCCACCTGTAGATCCACCGTAGATTCAGCCAGCAAGAATTCAAGAGATGGTAGGGCTGTGATTATGCAATGGCTGCATCGTGCTAGTTTCATCCCCTCTGGCCCCCTGTGGCCACCCCCAAGGTGGGACTTCCAGTGTGCCAGCCATCCTGAGGCTGGGTTAGGAGCTACAGGGGGTGTGGTGTGGGCAGTGCTCCCCGTGTCCAGTGACTGACAGATGCCCCAGGGGTTCCCAAGGAGGCTCCAAGGGGCTGAAGTATGGAACAGGGCATCACTTCACCTTTCTGAAATTCGACCTGTCCCTTCTCCCCCCACACACACACTTGAGTTGGTCCAAGTCAATAACTGGTATAATAATCCAATGTCTCGTACATATACTTGGTCTTTGTATGTCTGGATCAGTAATTCCTTCTAGTATTCTGTGTTAAAAATTTGAATTTATGTGTTAAAGTTTTCCCTTTGAAAAGTTTATAACTGAACAGACATTAGTATTGAAAGATTTGAATCACTTTCTGATAGAATGCCTTCCAAGAATGACTTATTGAAGTAAAATATTATCTATTTGCTCAGCCCTGATTTTTATACATAATTGATTATACAAATACAAATTCATCCTGCTAGGATTGCTGAACCATAAAAGAGTCAACATGGAGGCCTTCCTACAGTAGGAACAGCAAAAAATATTTTTAACATACTTACTTATATTCCTGCTTTATCTTGCTTGTACAGTTACCTAAGCAGCAAACTGGCTGGTCTATTTTCACCAAAGTCAGAACCTGGAACCCAAACAAATCTGTGAATAAGATACCAGTGGATCAGTCTTACCTGCATTGATCTTATGAATCATATGAAGTGTCCTAGCAGTCTTTGCTTCTTTCCATTCAGCGTAAAGTAAGCATAAATCATCTAGTGCAGAGGTAATCATCTCAGATGTCATCAGCTTTTGGTTTCCACAAAAATCTGAACCATTTTCTACCTCTGGGCTGACCCTGGCTGGCAGCTAAGCCCCCATGGGGTCACTCACTCCGTGTACCATAATGGAGGAGAGAATTGGAAGGGAAGCTGTGAGAAAAAAAACAAACCAAACCAAAATGCTTGTTCATTGAGAAAAAGATAGTTTATAAATAAAAAAAATAGAAAATAGAAAAGCTGATGCAAAGGCAGTCACTCACTACCTCCTACCAGCAGACAAATGAGCAAGAATTACCTTGGAAAAACTCTCAGTTTTATTGCTGAGAACAATGTTATATGATATGGAATATCATTTGGGTCAGTTGTTGTTGTCTGTCCTGGCTGTCTCTCCTCCAAGCCTCTTGCTAAGCCCAAGATTACTCTCTGGGGCAGCAGAGGGAAAACAGAGAAGGAGTTAATGCTGTAGAGCTAAAATACTGGTGTGTTTCAACACTGTTTTGGTCACAAATCCAAACTCCGGCATTATAAAATCTACTATTTAGTAAATCAACTCCATAGCACCTAGACTCAGTACAAAAATGATATCCACAAAAACATTGGTCAATTATCATTTGACCCTAGGTTTCATGGATCATGTCTGTATAGAAGACTGAAAACAGAGTGCTGCTGTATTTCAGCTGAAGTAGTACAGAAGCTGATAAAATTGGCATGTTTTATTTTCCAGAGGCACCTGTAACACCATAAAATTGTACCAGGTGCAAGAGCTCAGGCATCAGCAGGCAGGGGCTACAGAGGCTGCATCTCTGAGGAGAGGCTGGGACTGTCCCATCTGGTTCCAGCCACCTCCAACAGGCCCCTTCAGCAAAGATGGTGGTACCTCTGGGAAAACACTTGTAAGAAAGGGCAAAACATTGAATGACAGTGAGGAGTGAGGGCAAAAATGTGTGAGGAAGCCCTGTGGACACCAAAGTGAGAGAAGAAAAAGAAGGAGGAGGTGCTCCAGCAGCCAGAGTAGAGATTCCCCTCAACAGGTGGTGAGGACCAAGGTGAACCATGTATTTTCATGCAGCCCACGGAGGACCCTTCATGGAAGCAGCTGGATGTGTTCTCAAGGAAGCTGAAGCCCATGCAGGAGACCACACTGGATAAGGGGAAAAGTGTGAGGAGAAAGAAGTGGCAGCAAGGAGTTGTTGTGGGTTGACTCCCAAGCCCACATTCCTCATCCCTCTGTGCCACCTGGGGTGCAGGGTCATGCGAGAAGAGTTAAGTTGAGCCTGGGAAAAAGTGAAGGGAGGGGAGGTGGTTTAGTTTTTTGTTTTTCATCTAAATCTGTTTTAATTGTGAATAGGCTAAATTCCTTTTCCCCAGGATGAGTCTGTTTTGCCTGCAATCGTAACTGCTGAATGATCTCCCTGTCCTTATCTCAGACTGTGAGATTCTTCATTGCACTTCTACCCCTGTTCTGTGGGAAAAATAGTGAGAGAGAGACTGGATGGGTGTCTGGCAGCCAGTCACAAGGTTAACCCACCAATAACTGATGTTGCCTTACAGTTAACAATTTGTTTATGACTAGGCTAAGCCTTTACCAAACTCTGATTCTCATACAGTTTTTACCCATTTTGAATGCCATCTTCACAGTGACATTCACTAGATCAAATATGAGCTAAGGATGTCCAAGACCACGTAGCCTACCTTAGCAGAAAAGTAATGAAGCTGGTAGGGTACTATCCTGAGATGTGCAAGTCAAACATTCATGTCCACATTCTTTATCCAAACTTTAATTTGTATCTCACAGAAAGACCCTCATGCTAAGGGGGAACCTATTTCCATTCTGAAATATTCAGCATGACTCAGAACCACAGTATCCTACAACTCAGGCTAGTTTATCTATGCAACACATGCAATAAAAAGTGTATGCTATGTCTGAGATGCTTTTTGCCCAGTGAAAGAAGAAATTGCAGTTATACACTGTGGCTATACCAGTAATAGCTGTACATTTCAACACAACAGTACACAAGAAGAAAAATAAAATTGCAGCTTTTGAACAAATTTGTTTTCTGGCCAAACGAATGCTAAAAAAAGTGCAGATCACAAGGAATGCCTAATCCAGTAAAGCCTAATATTTGGAGAACAAACATAAAAATGTTGTGTTTGTATTCAAGATCTCATTTTATGTAAGAAATTGAACATGCCTATATAAAAATATGTCCAAAATCCTATCTCGGTGGTTATTCCTTTTATACCTGAACAACAGAAGCCTACTCTCATATCAAGGTTTGAACAAAAAACAAGACAAGCTTAGACTCAACTGCAGGTTATGGCCAACACTTATAATATAGGGTAGAAATTACTATTGAATTTCCTTTTGCCATTTAATCAAAATTCTCTCCAATTTGGTTAGGTCACATATTTTGGAAAAATAAAATGTAACCCACTTATATGATCAGAATATGCCTTTTCAGGCTTTAACCAGATACACTGTAAAATACTTTTTACAAACATATTTTTGTTCCTTGTGTCAACATTGCATAGAATTTTTTGTGATTACACTTTCAAGACACAGAGGCAATTATAAGATATTCTCTGAAGATTTTAATCTGTAAAAAGAAAACATAAAGATAAAAATGTCTTTAATGTTTAAGACCAAAGTCTGTCTAACCCAGCATCCCGTCTCTGAAGTCATCAGTAAGGGAAGTTGAAGAAAAGAATTTAAACATAACCAACAAAAAAAAGCAAAACAAAATAAAATCCACAATGCTAAAGTGGAATAAACCCTCTCTTTGTTGTGTCCTTCCAGCTTCTGGCAATATATATTTTAAGGATTTTCTGAGTTGGGGAATCACTTCATCATGTTTAATAGCTCTTAATGCTTTTCTTTCATTAATTTGTATAATCACTTTTTTAAACCCATTTATGCATGTGGTCTCCAAAATATTCTGTGGCAATTAGTCCCACAATGAAATTATGTGACCTGTGAAAAAATACTTTTTTCTGTCACTTGTAGACTTGTCACCTAATAATTTAATCATCTGCATGTAGTTCTGATTGCTGGCATGAGATATATTTCCCCTTTCCATGATACTCTTGACTTTTTGTATTACAGCCTTCCTCAGTTATTCTTTTTTTAAATTTTGTTTCGTTCTTCTTTTCTTTTATTCTCCCCCCCCTAAGATTCTGAGTACATTTAACTTGTCTTTGGACATAGGCTATTCTCCACCTCTAATCATGCTTGTCACTCTTCTCTGTACCTTTCTTAGTTCTCATATATCCTTTTGAAATGAGGGATTAGAAGTTTATATTGTATTCCAGATGCAAGTACCATCATAAAGTGAATTTCTATGCATTTCTATGGTTATATGGTATTCCATATTTTCTTCTCAAATCCTTCCTTAAAAATTGCTAACATTCCAGTTGCCTTTACGATCACTGATGGGTATTGATCTGGTGTTTTCTGAGAAATATACAATGACTACAAAATCCTTTTCTTGATTGGAGTAATGAATTTAGAGTCCATTGCAGCTTTTGAGCATTTACTGCTGTTTTAACCATGCTGATTGACTTACACTTCTTGACATGAAACTCCATACTAATTTATACCATGCAGTCAGTGAGTCTTGCAAGTTTTTTTCTGAAGCCTTTTGTAGTCAGCTTTAGTTTAGTGTTTCCTGAATAATTAAACAAGTAATTAATAACTGTAACATAACATATACAAAAGAGGAGTGAACAAAGATAGGACAGGCATTTCTTAACATTTCCCTGCTCAACTTTGAAGGTTTAATGTTCTTTTAGTATTTTAAAGCTAAGGTTTAAAGATGTATTTAAATTGTCTCAAGTGGACATCAGTAAATAATTATGTGTACACATACATGAACATATGGTGACACTAAAATAAAAAAGACTAATGTCTTTCAGAATATTCAAAATATCATTCAGACATATAGAAATATCTGAAAAAAGAAGAAAAGAGAACAATGTATCCATAAAAATGTGCATAAGGACACAGACAAGCATCCACTCAGTTTTAATAGATCATGTACCGCAGTGAAAGTGTCTAAGTAGCAGTGGGCATTCTTCCATTACACATAAGTAACAGTTGTATCGTAGTCAACACATCTTTATTTCAAGTTACATATTCAAAAACCCCGACCGTTACGGTTAGAAAAAGAAAAAAAAAATCAAAGAAATGAAAAGTTAGTTCTTTTATTCAGGCTTGGAGATTTGTAGTATTATATGATTGACACAGAAAGAAATATTATGTTGTACAATTCTATGTCAGACAGGCCCAGGGCTGTTCAGATGAGAGAACTAATAACCATGCTGGCAAAAGAAATTTCTTATTAAAACCTTGTTAAAGAACTACAATAATTCATTAAGGGTTATATCATTATAAAAATCCATCATTGTTATAGACTGTTTCCTGGGGCTTCAGTTTAGTAAAGTTTGACATGCCCTTTATGCTCTGAAATTAGGTAAAGTTAAAAATGATTTATGCACTGAAAATGTTAAACATTTTATAAAGCATAAAAATAACTATGCACAGCTTCCTAACCTTGGCATAGTACCTCAGGGGTTCGCAGCATAAGAAAAAATGTCTTTTAAAATGGACTGTTTAAAGCCTTGTATATTCAATGGGTCAAAACCTGCTTACATTAAACAGTGAGACCGCAAATGTCTTCAGTGGGAATAAGCTTTTGCACATGGAAATAATAGTTTGAGAAGAGCTAGGGGTAACATCAAACTTGTCTAATGAGATGAGACCAAATTAAAAAAAAAAAAAAAAGAGAAAATGAAGAGAAAAAAATCAAGTATGAGAACTGTGATTTAAAAATCATGGGCTAAGGCTCAGTAGGTATATTTCAGGATTAATTTTTGTCCTTGCTTCCATGCATATTTTCACTTCTAGCTAAAATTATGGAAATCATCTCCTCCCAGCACAAAACCTGATATATTATTTCAAATGAAATTAGGAAAACAGCATCAAATGAAAAGATTATTTAAGGCTCCATCACACAAGTAATGGGTAAACAATGTGCAAATCTTTGCTTGCATAACAGTTTGTGGATAATGCCACGTTGCCCATTGTAGTCACCAGCAGTACCATAGTGACACTAGCTGCAGAGATTAAATTCCATCCAGAGGACAAAATGCTCTGAAGAGAGATGTGAAATAACGTCTGTCAGTGGCATTTGTTCATGATGAAATGGGTTGTTTGCACCTCAACTAATAGTGAGCTGTGTTACAAATGAACACTAACCAGTCCCTCACCCATCATCAGCCAGATGTTTATGTCCAAAGTTATATACTTTTTCATATGCATAATTAAGATCCATTTAGATTAATTCAATGCTCAGTTTTATTATATGTTCAAATCACAGTACTTCCAGAATATCTGGACTAGTTATTTTTGTAGTTAATGCTAAAATTAATAGAAATACATCACAATAATTGGCATGCTTATTGGCTGTGACGCTGTCAAGTCAAGTTGCCGAATGGATTGTGGAAACTGAATTAACCTCTCACTTTTGAGGTGGTCCTTGCTAACTGGAATTTAATCACACTGGAAAGAGAGCATGGATAAGCCTGTATTTTTGATGCTTTAGCTGCACTATCTTTTTGGAAGGTGGTTGATTTTTCTCTCCACAACCAGGACACTGCCAGACATTCTTTGTAAGGCCACTTGTGCATACTCTTAGTGAAAATGCAAAAGTCATGCCAAGCATATTGTAATGTTTGAAACCTTACTTTTAACAAAGAAGCACACATATAAAGGCAATAATTTCTTGTCAGCATAACTAAAATTTTAACAATATAATCATTATTTGTCAAACCCTAATTTTCAAAGAAAAAAACAATAATAATACATTTGGAATTACTATATATGCACTTCCTAGTTTCTAGCCCTTTTTCTGGTGGTGTGCTTACCTTGCCACTCCTCTTGGAAATCCTCAAGTTGGTGATTTCATTCTGGTATGTGTGTGTTATAACACTGAGTCATCAGCAGCCAGAGTCCTTTTCCAGAATGAATGTGGTGTTCATGCTGATGGTATCTTTCTCCTCACTGTAGAGTCCACATGGGGTCATTTTTCTAGGTTTGCTAACATATTTTTACACCTTTCGTCTTCCTTCATTGCTCTACAGCTGGATTTACTATCTTTGTCATCCCTGAACCCAGTTTTATGCAACTCCAGGTCTGCATTTCTGTAACTGACTGTGAGTGAAATATTTATTCCTAAAGGATTTCCAGTGCCAGCCTGCACTCAATGCCTTATCATCCCACTCCTGTGGTCCTCTACACTGCATCATGCATCCCCACCTTTCAGAGACTCTGCTACCATACCAAGTCTGCATTTCTCTAGGCTATAGAGTTGCATTAGCATGTTACAGCTAAACTGAGTGAACAAATGTTGCAGGCAGGTCAAGATCAGTTCACACAGAGCAGGCCTGACAAGCCTCTGTCTTGAGATTTTTGCAAATTGAATGCAAAGCTTATGGTCTATTTCTTACAATGGTAGTGCTCTGTTACAGGGCTACAGGGTAAGAGTACATCCCACCTATATTCCATGCAAGGACCTTTAAAATATAAAAGGCTAATGTGCTTCCACTGTGAGAACAAAATACATCTATTAATGTTCCCATAAACACAGAGATCCCAACACTCTATGGTATAATTTTATCCTCATGATTCTTTGCAATGTGTGTTTAATTGGCACACACAAAATAGTGTTTTTTATTTTAATCATTAAGACCAACATCTGACATTTCAGCTTTATGGAGAAGTATGTAATGAACTTTCCATGTATGAAAAATCTGTCTTCTTCCTCTGACACTTACCCTAGAAATGATATTTTGACATCAGGGGCAGAAGGTATGGAAGGATGACACAGGGAAAAAAGGGAATAGGTTATCAGTCAGCTCTGAATGTAAATAAAATGTAGATACTGGGGTCTTTCTTGTTTCTTTTAAAGTCCAAAGTTGATACCAGATGTAGTATTCTTTATAACACCTTCCTGACATCAGATAGCTATTAGATTCTTCTTTTCCCTAGTAGTATTTTTAAATGAAATAGGTAGTTCCACCTGCTGTGAAAGTTTAAACCTTTCTCTCTCAAAGCTCTGAAAATGAATAGGCTCATTTATTTTAATGTAACTCCTTTCAGTATGCATTTCAGGTGTGTAATCTAAGATACCCAACTCATCAGCAGAATGGTAGGTAAAACAATGTATAGAATTATCACACACGATGAATGCAGGAAAATGTGTCAGTCCAGTTTGAAAATACAGACTTCCCATCTTTTCATAATTGTATGTGAATAATTTTGATTTCTGCTTAACTGCTGTTTTGCTCTCTTTGCTAGTTGCCATCTGGTGCGGACTCGGTTCAATGTATTCAGTGTTAAATGTTAAGGCCCTGTGTGGTTGCATCCTAGTTATTTAGTTAAGTTTCCAGATGAATAAATACAATAAGAAGGTTATGGCACTTCAACCTCCACAGCATGTTTTGTCTCACCTGTGCAAAATGAAGAAATAGTTAGGACATGCTGCAGTCTCTCTGAATTGCACTGACTCCATGGAGTGGTGTGTAAACCTGAGCAAATGCACATTTTTTGCAGTTTTGCTCTCAGAAGATAGCAATAAGCAAAAGTTAACTGTTTATGATTTCAGCTACTGTTATTGCAAAACAGGTCCAAGTACTAATTCTGGGTAATGAATGAACTGAAATAGGATATTTTTCAAAGGACTTAAATATGGCAGGAATGGGACACTGATGCTGGACTCTACTGTGGCTGAACTCAATATTATATTGCAGATATAATATAAATATGGCAGCCACTTAAATGGTGCTATTCCTTAAATGAGATAAATTTTCTGTTATGTTGTAGGTATTTCACTGCGAATAACGTGAACTACCATTCAGGCTGTCCAGCATAATCTGTATAGGATTATGTTTTTCTCTTGCTGACCCTTGTTTTACACATCCTCCAAAAAGGCTTGATGCTGCTCCCCTAAACAGTGTTCCAGTACTGCAAGAATATTTAAGCCAACATTCCTTTTAAATAGATTGACCACAATGGTTTTTGTTTTTCATATTACTGTCTTGGCCAAATACGGCTACAGTCTGAACTGGACTGGATGCACAAACATATGGCTGTCATCGTTTCACGTAGTCTGCATCACATGTATGCCACAATTCAGAGCTAAAAGGCCACAGGGCAGCAAATCTCAGATGCATTAGCCATCCTAGTAAATCCGTGACTCACTAAATTGTTTCACCTTCCCATGGTATTGCTGGCATCTTGAGCTCTGACTCTGTGATATGTTGTCGTTCACGACAGTAAGCTGTCAAAATGAATATACAGTTAACCACCACAGTCTAACTGATCTGATTAACTCCCTGTCCTTATTAGGACCTCTTCCTTCCACCAAAGGCCAAGTCTCCACTTGCATTAGAGCCCAAGGTTCTCTCTTTCTTACAGGCCCAAATTGTTTCCACAAAACATCTGTCACCACCTGAATGGCTAACTGGGACATATTTTTCCTCAGTTAACAGCAACTAGTACTTACTCCAGCTATAAATTTCTGATGTATTTTGAGAGCATTTTGTCTTTATTTTATCTTTATTTCTTTTTCTGGTTCTACTTATTCAGCATAGGACCATTTTTTGTTGAAGTCAGAGGAAATTTGTACGTACTATGAAATTAATAGATCAGCTTTCCCCATTCCAATTTAAAACAGACGAAAAACTCTTTCTTTCTTCTTTGTGCTAATGGTCTGAGCTGTGCACTCATGTGCAATCACAGAGTGATCTAGTTCTATTATTCCCTTTATTTTCTCTTTCTTATTCTCCTTGTTCTTATTTCCCTTGATTACTACCACGAGGGGTGCATTTGACATGGGCAGAAAAGAGAGAGAAATGCAACATCCTCCAGCAACACCACCTTCCTGTACTTAAGTTCTTGATTGTTTGAAAACGAAAAACACCAAGTCCAGAGGAACAGAAAATATTTGAATTGTTTGTTAGAGCCAGAAGGTACACTTACATTGCTAAGCCAAAAGCAAACTCAGTAGAATAGAACGAAGGTCCAGATTTACTGATAGGACCAGAAATGCTCTGCAAATACAAATTACCACAAAACCAGTTAAGCTGGTTTGAAATACTGACCTAATAATGAATTTGAATTCCAGGAATGGTATAAATCAGTCATGGTTGGAAAGGTGTTCTGCCTTCCTTTTGTTTTCTGTCTCATCTTTGTGAACATGCTGTGTGTATATCATACCAAAGGAAGAATGAATTGTCTTCCATGTTATAGGGCAGAAAATACGAAAGATAGAAATAAAAAAAAAAAAAATCCATGAAAGATTCCAGACAGTGTTTATGCTATACTATGCTTCCTCAATAGTGCCTTTTGTAAAAGAACCTGAAACAGGTAAACTTCTTGAAAGGTTGAAGGTGTACAAAAGCAAATATTGTGATAATAGATAGCTGCAGTCACATAACAGGCATGTAGCGGTGGAGCTCACAGTTGCTTCTTTCTCTGGAGTAAGACATGAAGCACTAAAAGCAGCAACAAGCTCTTAGCAAAGGTGCCACAGATGAGCAGTTTTATCAAAAAGACAGGTTAGCTCTTGGAGAATTTCCAATCCCATCACCCCATTTAATAGAAGACATATAGAAGCATCTACTGAATACGGAGACTACATTCCCATAGAGCTTCTTATGGTAAGTGCTGTCAAAACCACATAGAAATACATCCTCTTTGATTTAGCTGCATGCTGGTTTGCTGGGGGTTTTTTGGAAGGTCTTTTTTTTGTGGTGTTTGGTTGGTTGTAAGGCTTTTTATAAAGAACCTCCTTACTGATATGCTTCAGCTAGATAACTGTGGGAGTAAAGACATAGTTTCCTCCAAATGTCAGCCTGTGTCTGGAACAGAAGTTGAATAACTGAAACAAGAAATAAAATACAAATGCTTTCATGTAACTTATTTGTCCTCTGAGATAAACACAGAAGAAATCCAGTTAGATACCTGAAATATCAGTTTCTGAAATATCAGTTTCTGAAAATAAGTTTGCATGTATTCTTTTATAAACATTTGTCCTTTTCCTAACAAATAAAATATTCACTCTTTGACCACAGTTGGCTAAATCTGTCCAAATTAAAATTCACTGTTTACTAAACTCCCTAAAAAAGCTAAAGGGAGAAATACCAAAGGAGTATCCTGCTTCTACCTTTGAAAAAGACTTTAAAATTTAACTGCATATGTAATTCTTGCATACATTCAAATATAGAATTCAACTGAATGTGTTCCATGGCATGTGGTCTTATTTTTCAATTCAGTGTTGTATAGAAGACCATGGTGAGACAGTTTTGGTGTGCTATTCTATTTGCATTCCCATGCAGAGGCCATGTAGAGATGGCTAGGTGCCTGCCCATTAAGATATGCACAACTCTCTGCCTGGAGATGCTACAACTTAGGAAAAAAAAAAAAAAAAAGGTAACAGAAAGTGCTGAAAGGAAGGAATTTGTTTCTCACCTTCCTGTATTGAGAAACCAAGATATAGAAAAAAATATTGGCTTATTTTGGAATTTTTAAAACAAGTACAGACTCAGTTACTCAAAGTGGCAGTCCCAGGCTTGAACTATAAAAACATTTTGCGTGGGAGCTGCTGACATTTCCACCCCACAATGGGAAGGGGACTTTGTGTGTCCTATTTCTATCATCTGCCTGTACAGGTTTTTGATGACTTCCCTTGCTAGGACAGCTGTTAACGAACTAAAAATACATCTGCACATACAAGTACAGGTGGGATGAGGTTTCAAGAAAAAAAATCACCATTTTATTATTCTCTTAATCATTTGTGATTTGGTTATTTGTTTTTCTGTTTAAAGAAGTGCCCATTCAATGCCTTAGGCAAATGTGCATAAAACTTGAAACAATCCCATCAGTGTTTTCTGAGGACTAACGAAGCAGCTGGTTTGAAGAGAAAAAGCTTTCACCCGGGATCCTGACTGCTCCCAAAGCAGCTCTTTTCCTCCCACAAAGGCCCATTTCAGCAAACCTGCTGGAAGTCTTATGTGACATATAGACTCCCTGGGTAAACCAGTCTCCAAAATCTGCTTTTACCTTCTCTGGCAGCTTTGCTACTCCAGAGATTTCTGAGCTTCTGTTCTTTGCTCTGATGAAGAGATGTATGGTGGTCAGGATAAACACATGGAGTAACAGAACAACAGCACATTTAATGTGGATGTGAAGATGAGAAGAAAGAAAGGTAAAGCATGGATATTTTGAGGAGATAGGAGGACATAGGTGTCCATTTGTATTAAATAAAAAATAACTTCTTTAAAACATACTTTTGCCTTTGCTCTGCCAATCAGCATGCGTGGGAATTAAACATCTGGAGTGTGTCTGAAGTTTGAAGTTTTTTTCAAAAGAAATGAACTTTTAAAAGTTCATCTCCTAGTGTCTGACTGAGTGCCTTCCGAAAAATTAGCAATAAGACAGCTAAGGAAAAGTTGGCTTCTCTTTGCTAGAGAGCTAGGCGATTATCAGTGTGTTTTGAGGCTCACACAGTAATAGAAGTCATTTGTGTCTTCACATTACAAAAGCTAAGTCAGCCCTAACTGTAGTAATGATTTAGCAGCAGATTTCCTTATCATAACATTCAATACTTATATTGATATAAGCTTAGTAAGAATAATTTGGTGGAATGGAATTTAGATCTAGATTTTATTTACATGAATGTAGATGTCTAAAGAAGAGATAGGTATATACATTTCCTACGTACTTAAGAGATTTAATCAATACAGCCAACGAAGCCTAGAGAGCAAATCAAAGGCCAGCCTTTAAAAGTCTACCTAAGAGTAAGCTGAGTTGCTCTCCAGGCTCCTCAGATTGTCCTGATCTACAGCCTCCTCCAAAAGTGCTAGAGGACCACAGGATCTTCTTGTCCTAGAATTCAGCAATGCACTTGCATATGGACACAAAATCCCTTACCTGGAAAGTCCTTTCTGTATACCTTAGCATAGTGAGACGGGGTCAAGGCTACTTGTAAAATACAGGGTTAGAGGCAGCCTGATTTCAGAGCAGCAGTTTCTTAGTTTCAGGGGCTTCCCCCAGACACTTACCTCCATATTTAGGTCTCAAATGAAATTAGTGATATTTTTCAGAGGGCCTAAGTACTCTCAGTTCCTGGTGAAGTCAACATTCTCACATGATAAGGGAAGTTTTAGAATTTGTTTGGATAGCAAGTCTAACTGTAAAAGGTGTTGCCCTATTTATTTAAAATTTAAAAGAATTGCATTTGGGTGTATACTGACACCCAATGATGTGAAATCAGACACTGATAAATTTTCAACACTACAAAACTGAATAAAACTTATAATCAGAGCAATATTTTTAAAAATGGTAAAAGATTTCTCTAAAAGAATCAATAACCTATTTCAGGAATAAAAACTCATAATGAAAGTTTTACACAAATTGAAAGAATGGTAATGGATGAGAAATTTTATGAGAAGACTTTGAACTCAAAGATGGAATTCCAGCAGCACCTTATATTCAGCATGTTGATGTCAGGGCACTCAGTGCCCTGTATAACCTCAGCAAATGAACTTCAGGACAGCCTTGGGATTATCTTTGTGCTGTGGCAAAGAGAAGACTGGAGAACCATTTCTAGGGCAAAAGAGCCAGTAGCATACAAATGTGCACAGAGGGAAGGGAGTGCCTTGAAAAGAAAATATTTATGGATATGAGGATTTCCGCAATTATATTTGTGAATATTTATCTACTTGTAGATAAAGAATCAGACCAGAAGCCTCTCATTATTATATTAAAAAAAGTCTGGAAAATATATCTCCCCATACACTAGGATTGGTATTAATATTGTACAGAAATAGTTTGGAGATTCTGTGTTCATTCTTATATACAGGTAAAACACATGTGCACACACATGTAAATATTACTTACAGTTGGAGGTACATTTAATTTGGTTTTTCTCTTGTTCTGGTGTACATCAGAATAACGTGTTAAAGTTAGTGGAGCTCTAAGCATCAATGGGATGAGAATAAAGGTTTTTTTATTCCTGGTTTTAGGTGTTTGGATCTTCCTTCCTTGCTTGCTTCCTTCCTTTCTGTAGTGAAACAGAACCTAAATGCAGTAAAAGTTTGTGATTTTAAAAAATAAAAATTAGAAACCAGTTTTAGCATATAATTGTTCCTTTCCTTCAACTATGTGGTAAATGTTGTCAAATGCGCTGTGATTTTAACTTCAGTCTTACTCATAACAGTAGCATTTAATTTTTATTTAATTTCATAAAAGCAAGTAGAGTTAATCTGAATCACGCTGGTGTAAATAAAGGGAGAATTGAGTTTTGAAAGATCTTGCTGTCTGTTCCATAGCTGTCCAAATGGATGAAAAAACCTGTTATGTTCACCCAGACCATGTACCTTTAAAAGTGAACCGTCAGTGATTCATGGAGTTCCAATGAAATATGCAGCATTTATAATGCTGCTACATATGTGAACGTCTCTCTGTACATGAATGTCATTTAGGTATAAATGTTCTAAGTTGACTCAAGTATGTTTCTTCTGCGAAAACAAATAAACAAAAAAACAATCAACCAAACCACCACCAACAACAAAAAAAGTAAATTCTATTTAAATATATAGTAGGTAGCTATTAGATATTTCAGGTTGAATTCACAAAAAAGTTCCTGGGAAAAAGAGGGGAAATTTTATTATTGCCTCAAGGGGTGCCTCATTTAAAAAAATAAAATTCAAAAAAACCCCAACCAACCAAAAAACCCCACAAACCACTAGCGAGAAAATCTTAGAAAGAGATTTTATCTAGCAGTTCAGGAACTTACTCAGGATGTCATACACCCAAGTTAAAACTACTGTCCCTCTGAGGTGTTTTGAGTTTACATCATGCAAAAGAAGAACTTCAGGAATAGTCATTCCTGAATAGTTTTATGAGATAAGATGACATGGGACATATTCAGTACCTCTTGTCGTTAGAGAAGCCATAAAACATTCTTTGAAGTTTTAATTGGAGATTTTGTTGAAGCTCAACTTGTAATCAAAGTTAAAAACTAATCTTTTAGCAATTAATTTAGTTTTAATTTTCACTCACTCCTTACACTGCATGCAATGTGACAAATGAAAGGATGACTGCCTCTGAATATCTTCAAAGCTGATGGTTAAGATACTGTTCTTCAGTACTAGAGCTCAGTGACAATATTGCCTCTACCTTTTTGACCTTCAAAGGAATTAGTGAAGCATTTCTTACGGTATTACTTGTTATCCATTTTGCACAGGGAAACAAGACTTGAGGAGAGTGAGCATGTAAAACTGGTAAGGGTACCTGAAGAAAAACTGAGTTTAAAAGCAGAAGGAGAAAGACGGAATAGAAACCAAATATCATAAGCAAAATTTGTATCCCATTATTCCTTCCTTCCTGTTATCAACAAGTACCTCCATCCTTATCTGGTACAAAGCAAACAGACTTTCAGAAAGATAGAGCAAAAGGCAGGGCTGACAGTTCTGCAGTCAGCTCAACAGCAGCAGCGTCTTTATTGGGTGCTATCTGCAGCACAGAAACCAAGCTGCATTTCTCTTTTAAGCCCTCTCATGGAAACAACTCATAACTAGTAATGATTGATGCATCTTTTATCAAACACTCATAGCTAATCCAGTAACTGGATCTTTCACATTTACATGGCATTTTCAAGCTCATGAAGAACAATTAAAGCCAGCCACCGGGACATTCTCTTTTTTATCATAATTCACCAAGGACTGGGGCTTCAGTCACTGTATCTTCTAAAGCTTTACAATATTTTTCTATGACTATAAAGGAGTTTTCTATTCTGCAGATTTTAAGACTGTAGTCAGAGGTTTTTGTTGCTATTGTTCACAGCTGAAGGAGAAGGTTATTTGTTTTACTAAGATAAGGTTTCTAAAACATCCTGCTTAAAAAAATGCAGCAAAACCAGATGATGTTTTTTCTCTTTTTCTAGTTATCTGTTATTTTCTCCAGAAACTGAAATGTCATCTTGCCTCCTGGATAAATTATCTTTTTGATTAAAACACAAGCAAAAAATCTCCAAGATATAAATAAAGGTCAGATGAAGAGGTTCAGTTTAGCACAGGCATTGCTAAACACAAAGTTGTTCAGCTGCACTTTCAAAAACTTGTATATTTTCCTTTTCTTTCTTTGAACACTCTCATGACTCTTATGCTATGCTGTTTTCCAGTAAAATCACCAGGGCCGAAGCATGGGCCCAGGCACTAGTATTGCAGTTGCCCTTCATGTTAGTCCTTAGCACAGCACTATCCTCCACAAGCTCAGTCCATCTCAGACAGTGCCCAGGTAAAACCTGGAAGTTAGCTTGGGTCAAACAGCATTCCCACTAATCAGTTTGTTTGCAGTTACATTATTTAAATGTTAGAGTATCTAGCCATTAGCTATGATATATATTGTACTGAGATAGTATAGATGTAGTCTTATTGCCAGACCAGAATTTCACTCATTTCATACACCATCTGACCTTTTCAAGCACGTCCAAAATGAAGATTAAAACTGGAAGTTATTTCATTTATACTCATACACTAAATTGAAGACATGGTTTCAAATTGCTTCAGTGCCAGATAATTGTGCTTAAATGTTACACCCTGGTTCAGAAGTTCCACGTTTTTACCAGGTGTTACACTTTAATTTTGGACTTCAAGAGATTTTGCCTACACAAACTCTCGCAAAGTCTTTGATTCTTTGATACCTTGAGTTCACATCCAGAGAAAAGGCTACACACTTTTCTCTGGGAGACTTCTTTTAAATTGGTGAGAAAATAGGTGTTTTGGCAAAAAGAGTTTTACAGAAATAACATGCAAACCAAGGAAAAGCATTTCACTACAACACCCAGTGCAAAGAACGCAATTCACAGAAGCATTGCACTTAATAGCAAGTTACTAGGTAAACATCAACACAAACTTAAGTGAAATTCAGAAAATAGGTGTTTAAGTTGCCCAGAAGAGGAAAGAAAGAGAGATTAAGAGAAGAAACAATAAAGAGAGAAAGAGAGGACAGAAACACATAGTCACCATTTAAAAGGTGACAAGTTGCCTGGCAAGGACAACTACAGGCCAAGGCAATATGGAAACCTCTTGCATGTCTGTTTATAGACTTTGGCTGTTGTGGCCACTCCCTCTAGGCGGGACTTTTGGTTTACTGACCACTCATGATCCCACTTGCCAAAGTGTGGGGTGCCACAGACAATTAGGGGGCTCAGTGTGGGTGGGCCACCAGGCAGACCTTATTGACAGCCTAGCCACACAGCTTTCCCTGCCATGTGCTCTGGGCCATATTGGCTGCAGGCCTAGGTTTAGCCCTTCTGCACCCCACCCCCAGACATGGCTTTATTTGACCCATCACTCAAACTACCCAGTGAGATATGAGTCTGGTCTCTGACATAAGGTATCTAAGCTTGCAATATTATAAGAAACTTTTCTCCTGGGTTCAGTGAACACCACTGTTGTGGTTTAACCCCAGCCAGTAACCAAGCTCCATGCAGCACCTCACTCACTCCCCTACCAGCAGGATCGGACAGAGCATCAAAAGGGCAAAAGCTAAAAAACTCATGGGTGGAGATAAAGACAGTTTAATAGGGAAGCCAAAAACTGCACACACAAACAAAGCAAAACAAGGAATGGGAGGGCAAGTGTTCACCCACCTCCAGGAGAGCAGGGCTTCATCACACATTATACTTACTTAGGAGGACAAATGCCATTACTCCAAACATCCCCCCCTCCTCTTTCTTCCCCCCAGCTTTATAAACTGAGCATGATGTCATATGGTCTGGAATATGATGCTTTGGTAAAATATCCCTTTGATCAGTTTGAGTCACCTGTCCCAGCTGTGTCTCCTCCCAACCTCCCCTGCACCCCCAACTTCCTTGCCAGCGTGGCAGTATGAAAAGCAGAAAAGACCTTGGCTCTATGTAAGCACTGCTCAGCAATAACAAAATAATCTCTACATTATCAACCCTGTGTTCAGCACAAATCCAAAACATAGCCCCACACTAGCCACTCTAAAGAAAATTCACTCTACCCCAACCAAAACCAGCACTCCCATGAACAAAGAGAACCAGGAAATTCCACTTGAACATAAAAAAGAACTTTCCTGTGAGGATGATGGACCACTTGCACTGGTTCCCCAGAGACTCTGACAATATCACCTTCCCTGTAGATATTCAAAACACAATCCTCACTGATGTGCTTTAGGGAACTCTGCTTGAGCAGGGAGGTTGGACTAGATTTACCTCCAGTGCTCCTTTCTAATTTTAAGAGACTGCACAACAAATATCTTCCACATTTTATTACATCATCATAAACAGTTTGAGCAGGACATATCTTGAATCAGCAGCATAACTAACAGCTCTCAAACATAAATCTCATATTGAACTTTGTTCTAGGGTGACATATTATTAGTCAACAGGTCATGTCTTCTTCCCACTTTTCTTTCTTACTTATAGAGATATTGAAAGCCTCTTACTGGTACCTAAAAGACCAATATGTGTTATGACTTGACCTAACAGCTTAGTGAATTAAAGGTAAATTTCATAAATGTAAGATAAAAATATTGATTTTCTTTTTTTATTAAGACATACTTTGAATTCCAGAAAAAGAAAAATATTTATTTAAGGAAATTAAAGAAATATAGGACACAAGACGTAACTGTTTCCAAGGTTTTGCATAAGCACATGGAAACTGATTGACTGCTTGCAATCCACTGAAATAAACCACCTACAACAGAATCAAAATTCCAACCAGGTATTTTTAATGTCTCTTTGGTGTGAGCAGAACAAGATAAACTCATATTAATGGATGGTACTGCATTATGTAAGCAAGATTAGATATGTAGATAAATAGTATGTTGTCCTTGTCTTACACAATTACTTAAAAAGGAATACTCAGATTACATATAAACAAATACCCAGATGAAAGCTGATCTGCTGTTTCTGAAATAATGTTCAGTGAAACAGATTTATAAAACTATTTATAGGTCCAAGAGGAAGTGCTTCAGGGACTGTTTGAAGACTTTTGCCTTCTTAGGAGTGTGATTTGAGAATCATGCTGGTTTAAAAAATTCTTGGTAGCTAGATATCTGCATTATTTTTAAGTCTAAATATATAAAAATCCCAACCAATTTCAGTATTGCCTAAATTTCAACATCTTATTTATATACCCAGATTGTTGCTGCTTATTTTCCCCAACAAGGTAAATCACATAGCCAAGGTCACAGAGTGGAAAAATATAGTATTCTATTTGTCCAGGTGAAACTAAGACCCATCTCTTCTTTCTCTTTCCCTTTCACCCAGAAGGCAGAGGTCTCAAGGGACTATAGTGCCAGGTCAAAAGTTAAGAGCAATACCTTTAGATCCTTTCTTCTGCTAAGGCATCAGAAGTCTTTTTTGAGTACTCTCTTTTTTTTCTCTCTATGTGAACTGGTGAGAATTTCGCTTCCTTTGGGGCACTATTAGTTGTGCTACTTTCTAGGCTTTCAGAAGTCTTATTTGCTGTCCTGTCTGCCTGGATCTAGTCCTGAGGTTTAAACCGAATACTATAACTTCTTTATCTCAATATTTAAATGGAATCAGAAAATAAGTGTTCTCTGGTATTATATTAGATAGGTGCCTAGTGGGATACTAAAAATCTTTTTATGTACACTTATTTGGTAACAACTATCTACCTTACACTGTGTTGAAGTTATTATTTCCTGTTGGGGATATAAAAGAAAAATAATATCACAAACACTTTTCTAAGGCTTTCTTTTTATTTGTGTTTTGTTTTGTGATGTCCAATCTAAAACTATTAAAAAAAGAAAGGAAAGGAAAAAAGAATAAAAAGAGTGAAAGGGTCCAATTATGTACTAATCTGATGAAAATTGACAATTTAAAAAGCTGTGTTAGAATCAAAATGTGAATAGGCCTTCTGTTCTTCGGATACACAAAACTACCTACCCTGTAGAACAAAAATTATTTTTGGCGAGGCACACTTATTGTGCTTGTAGTGATTTGTGTGTAAATATATAATTTTCTGAGTATTTAATTGCTGCAGAAAAAAATTACTCCTTTCTCCATACTGTCTTTCCATCTATCCAGCAAGTTCAAAGGCTTTCTCTCCTTATCTTCAGTTTTTTCAACAACCAGGTCTGAAAAGATATACAGCTATCCTCATTGCACATATATATTAGTCAATAGAAAATATACAGAGTAAAGTGACAAATTTTACATATATTTATTAATTCATGATTCACCTGTGTTCAGACACTAGAGACAAGAAGGGTTGGAAAATATATATACTGAATAGAGTAGAAATATCAACCCCAGGGATTTTTACAAGGACTTTCTGCTAGGTATGAGACACAGGTAAGGAATAAGCCTGGAATTGATTGCCTAAAGTGTAACAGTTGTGCCACAGATAGATCTGAAGTAGAAGCTGAGCACAGAATTCTGAGAAGGGTGACTTCATCAAAGCAATGGGCTAGAAAGAGTACCTTTGCAGAATGGTTCCTTAAAGTTGTGTTCAGCAAAATACTCAATATTCAAATACAAAGAAAAGGGCAATGTCATCTATATATAAGAACATTACCTGGGGAAATGTAAAAATGTTTTTTTTTTTTTAAAGAAAACTGTATCTTGTTAAAGCTGTGCCAAAAAATAGATATGCTATATCTAAGCATCTTCAGAAGATTTCCAGGGTTATGAATGGGAGACAAATTTAGGTAAGAATTTGACTTCACCCTCATTCCTCCCTCAGAAAACTTTACCTCTAATACTGAGCTAACCAGAAAATCACACTGGCCTTTTTTCTGTGTGTAATTTCTAATTCTCATTCTTCTAATGAATTCCAACTCTTCTAATTTTTGTTGTTTTACTTTTATAAATGTTTCAACTGGAGGAAAAAGTAAGTAAAAAAAAAACAGTAAATAACCCAAGTTGACTGTAGAATAAGCCCTCATAAAGAGATTTTCCCCAAGTCTAGATAAAAATGGAGGAAAGCACTAATACTCCATTCTTTGTGTCCTAACTTTGATGTTTTCCTCGAAGTAGAGTAGTATTTTTCAAAGATCTTATGTGTTTGAGATGGGCTGTGATCTACACTTTGTATGGTGTCCTGTAGGCAAATGCCTGATGACTATATCCATGATTAAATTTTGATTAACAATTTTTCTGATTACCCCTAAGCTCTGCCAGTGCAGTTGGACTGAGAGCTTCAAATCTTTTAGACTTAAACTGTGAATCAGAAAAAGTTCCAAGATTAAGGCAGGGGCTTCGGAGGTTTTGTGGAGTTTTGTAGATAACAAGTCTTGGCTTGATACCAGAAAGCGATATACACCTGAACATAACCTAAAATGTTCACGATTTCCCTTTCTCCTTGCCTAATATAACACCTTCATCTCTTGGGCCTGACAAAGTCCCAGCATAGATGTGCTTTCTCTCTTTCTTTCTCTCTCCCTGACACATATTGCTATTGGATCTCCCACGAACAAAAAAGCATTCATCTTCAGACCTTATTAGGGCTTCATAATTCACTATCCATGTTCATAAAATTGCTCTAATTCAAATGGGTCAGTGTTTTATCTGTCAATATAAACATCTATTTAAGTATAAACTGAAATTAGGTATTAATAAATATTATATGATCCTTTTTCTTTTTAAGACTTTGGCAAGATATTTTGTATTCATTCTCCCTTTTTCCTAGGAAATTATAAGGAAACATGTAATGTTTGCCTTCAATATTATGAAAACCCAGAAAGGGCTCTGAAAATTCCAGGAAAACCCCATAAGTTTTGCTGATTCCCAGGTAAAAGAAAATAATAAAATGAAATTTAAGCTAACTGACAGCAAAACAGGGTCAGACAACATGCATAAGTTTTCAAGGTCAAAAGGCAGATGATTCTGTGAGACAATAATTCTGAGAACAGGGAACAGTTTTATTTATTTATTTATTTATTTTAAATTGCAGAACCCTTTTGGGCTGCTTTGTATTCTTTACAAGTTTTAATAATGTTTTGCTGGTGGATACCCAAAGTAAATGCATGTGGATATACCACTTTGTCTCTTAAGCGCTGTCTGCAGTATACAGTGTTTAACATTCTAACATTTTAATGCCTTTGTGACTCTATGTATCCTTGATGTCATCACTCCTTTGGTGATGTAGCTTATTTTCCGAGTTAAACAAAGGCATTGGCAGAGAAGTTACAAAGTGTTCTATGTCCTGACCCTCACATTGACAGTTCAATATATTTTAGAATAACTAAAGATATGAAAGTGGAATTATGAAACAAACAGGCACTTCAGAAGACAGTTCTATGAATTTATAGCTTTACTGCATAGTGGAACTGCTGTAGTTTTAAGAGAACAAGAACATACATCTGGAAAATAAAGCATAATGGTAGTGGCTCATTCAAAGTAAAAGATAAAAACATCTGTCAAATACAATGGTGGAGAAAATGTGAGATTATTTGTTTTGTTGGAATTTATTAATTTCATATATTTTGATACTTGTCTGCTAAATGAGGGTCGGGGAAACTGCCACACAGCTGATGATTTGCAATCACTTTATAATCTGTTATGGTTTTATTTTTCAACTATATCTAAAATTCATCCAGTCAGCTAGGGAAAAGTTCTCTCCCCTCAGCAAGCAGTTTCTTGCGGTAACTCAAAGCACACATACTCAAGCATCAACTGTCACCACATTGCCATCTTACTGTGAATGACTGGAATTTACTTTCTATTGTTAGTGGTGCTGAAAATTGCTATTAGATTGTACAGACTTCATAATGTGTTGTCTAAACTGAAAACATTTTCAGGGACGGAACTGACCTTTTAGAAAACTGCGCTTTCATCCTTAAAATGCTGGACTATTGCTATATTTCATTTAAAAGGTTATTTAAACTTTTTTCTTCTTTTTTTTTGGGGAAAGGGTAAGGATGTTGTGTGAAAGAAGTATCTTCATATAACTCTTCTGTGTCAAAAACCAGGGAAGAATACAACTCATTACTCTAAAGTTGCTTCAAGAAAACTAGGCAGCAAAGATCGCAGCTGCTATTCTCTGTGAGAAATGAGCAGATAATTGTAATTAATATTTAATACTTGCTTTCAAATCCTAACTGATAGTTATTTAAAGTGTTAAAGTGTTTCTTTCTATGAACATTCTGAGAAAAGATGAAAAGAAGAAAATGTTTTTCTTCTATGTTACTGACTTGGAACTGAGATACAGAGAAATGATGAGCTGCCCACAGTCAGACAGAAAAATCTGCAACAAACAGAGCAACTTAACCCATAATTCTTCAGTACCAGTTAAATGTCCCAACTAAAAATATCTTCCCCCACCAATTTGGCTGAAAAGCAATTGATTGCTAACATAACACAGCACCTGTGTGTTTAAAAGAAAGAAAAAGAAATTGAACCAGAATTACCAGCCTGAGGAGTGCTGACCACAAGCAGAGTTTTCCCTTACATTTTATCAGAGGATGGCAAAAGAAGTATGAAAGATAGGATTAATCCTCTTTAGGGGAGAGAATGTGGAAAATGATTACTGCAAGCACTGGTTGGCTGTAGGGCTAAGGGATCAGATTTTAGAAAAAAGTAACAGCCTGCTTCCAAACGATAAATGAATATGTGAGCTTCACTGATGGCACACATGACTGTTTTTAGACTTAGAAAAAGTGACAGAGGAAGATGAGCAGTCATGTAAGTGGTAGGGTAAGTGTATTAAAGGCATAACATAAGAGAAACGAGCTGACATAAAGACCAGTGACCGTAAGGAGAGGTGATAAAAAAAGAGAATGGAATATATTAAGGAAATGAGTTAACTGTTCATGTTCTGAATCTTGTATAACTCTCAGGTCAATAAAGAAAACAGCATTGTTCCATGAAATAAATGGAGAAATGTGGAATTAAAAGTAGAAAGAAAGAAAAACAGAAGACTGTACTGTATATTTTGCAGGCATCATCTTCTTAAAAAAGTTGATATGCATTCCATACATTTTTCATGATCATAAACATAAACTTTACATGGGTATTTGGCATTTCCAGAGACTGACAGAAGACTCAAACACATGTGATTGAGTAAAGAAGACATAACAGGGTAAGGTACAACCCAACTGTTCCTGGCCTAGCTCAGTTGCCAAGTAATGCAGATTACATGCAAATTTTTCCTTTGAAATTTGCAATAAATTGTATTGTCTCACCATGGGCTGGGTTAGGAGTGCACACACATTAACTGAGGATCAGCTTTTAGAGGCTACTGTAGAATTATTAGATCAACATAAAATATTTTCTGCTAAAATAATATCTATCGTATTTCAGAGGAGAGTATTAGACAGATGATCATTTAAAAAGTGGGCCACTCTTTTGGAGGCAGGAAGCCAATGCACAAATATGCTCCATTGCTACAAACTTCTTGAAGCAGTGAGCAATGTTACTGAGGCTTTCCTTGTTGCTTTAACTTCTGCAAAGGTTGATACAGCTTCCCGTAGATCCTTAGGGAGAAAACAGAAGCTCAGTCCACACTGCAGTGTGCACTCAGTCCACAGTGATACCCTTAACGCTGGCACAAACAGGAAGCTCTCAAAGATGATTGACCTACCAACTGAACAACCACTCAGATCTTTTGTTGGAGTTGAAGCTGTCTTACTGTACAATCGTGGGAGTTTTTCAGGAACAGAACACCATAGAGAAGTAATCTTTGGCCCTTCTATTGCCTTGAAGTTGGTGTAGCTTCTTACATCTTCTCTGTCTAGGTGTAGAAGATTCATGGAATCATAGAATGATAATGGGTTGAAAGGGACCTCTAAATGCCATCTGGTCCACCCCCACTGCAGTGAACAGGAACATCTTCAGCTACCTCAGATTGCTCAGAGCCCTGTGCAACCTGGTTTTGAATGTTTACAGGGGTGGGGCAACTACCACCTCTATGGGCACCCTATTATGCCTTTGCATCTCTTTTTAACTCGTTTTGCGCAGGTATTAGTGACAGTGCATAACATAAACAAACGGAATAGTCAACCTAAAATATCTTTTTTATTGATGAAGCTGGATAAGAAAGGATTAGAAACCACTTTCTCCCAAGACAGTATCTGCCATGCCTCAAAATAGGGTAGTATAGTGATGTTCACTTAAAAAGTCGATGGTTATACAAAGGTACTACTTTTTTTTTTTTCCTAAGAGACTTTTCATATAGAATTATAAATAGCTGTGGAAAGTAAGATGCCATGCAGCAGTAACTATGGGGATAAATATTTACATTTAATAGTCAGTAATATATTTATGTTGCTGCATCAGAAGCATGCATCTCATGGTTGTTGTTTTACTCCCCCAGGTCAAATATTCTGCAGATGTTCAATATATTAAATGATATGCACTACTATATAGAACAAAACCAAATGAAACTATAATAGATACTTAGAAATAATAATTAAAAAAAAACCCTGAAATGACAAAGTACAATTACTTCTTATCCTAAGGAAAAAAATGGCAGTATGTCATCATTACTTACTGAAAAATTCAGGGGGCCACAATTCTTGTACCTAATTTGACAGACTAAGAGAGACCTGAAATTAAAGTTAGATAAGAAAACTAAGGTAGTTTGGATAACAATCCATTTTTTCACTTGATATAGTAGAACATTGCTCTGGTTCTATACATACATACTGTTTCTGTGATTTGGTTCTTTTTAAAAACTATTTGATTGGAAATTTTACTCTCTCATTTAAGGACATTCTAGCATATCGTGATTTTGAGTAGAGCCTGTTGATAAATTTCCATCAAAGTCTATTGAATGTGGAATGTGTGTTTTCCTTGACACTGAAATTTTTCAAGGGTAAATAAATTGCCACTTCCAGCTCCCCCTGCATTTTTCTTTAGAGAATGTACACAGAACATTTTCTTTCAAGTCTTCATTGTGATAATTCTTGCATCCACTGAAGCTCTTAATTTCCTCATAGAAAATGTACTTGTGATGATGAGACTTCTGGTTCGTCACTATTGTGCAGTCATTATGAAAGATCTTCCTAGAAAGACACCCTCTACATGAAGAACCCAAAACACAGTAAGAAAGAAAAAGAATGTGATAAAAATTAATAAAATTATCTACTTATTTATTGTTATAGAGCATAACAAGCATGAGAATTTGAAGGATCAGGCTCTTAACAATCTTTCACATTTCATAACTCACTGTAAATTTATAAGAGTCTATGTTTTGTTTACACATATTTAAACATCACTGAGAAACTTATATCTATCCTACTGGTAGTTATTACAGGTGACAGGAAAACAAAGCTATTTAGGGACCACAATTCTAATTTCTATTGATTTCACTGGGGACTCAGGCACCAAAATCCTATTCAGTCAGGCACCTACGGACAGTTGTGAAACCAGCGATCGTTATTCATATTGTTGAGTGCTCACCCATTAATCAGTGTAAAAGTTGTGAATTGAGAACGACATATTTGTCAGTCCTCCTCACTTCCCATAAACACTCTTGTTGATTTTCACTTATATGTACAATACAAAATGAGTGGAACAGTGTACTTTACTGAATCAATACAGAGCATGATGATTTAAAGTGTCAGGATATAAGGCACAGATAAGAAAAAAACAGGAGGCAAGAATAGCAACATTACTGAGAAATGAAACAGAATCTGCTGAGAAAAATGGCATAAACACTTGGAATGACAGTAGAGAAAGTTCTGATAGAAATTTGGATAATAAAGGCAGTCAGGTAATTCACTGATGTAGCTACAGATCTCTTGGGCAGTTAGAGGAGATATGGCAGTACGCTCAGCATGGTCTCTTAGAGCTTGGCTTTAATCTTTATCAAGGGAAAAGTAATTACCTTGATACTGATGTTAAAAGAAACTAAGCAAAAGCCTAAAAGGAATTTTATTTTTTTTTCAAGGAACTCTGAATTGTTCGGAGGGAGATGATGGAGGAAAGAGGGGTCTTTTTTGTTTAGCTCTTCTGGTTTTGTTTTTCTGTTAAATAACCTACATGGTTAGAGGCAGTTCTGTGTATAATGCAATGACTTGAGACAGGTATAAACATAGTTGATATTGAGAACATGCACTATCTAGCAAACAAAAAATCCTCAGATTTGGCATACTTATGAGACTTCTTAGCAGAGAAAAAATGCACTAGGTTTAATGTCAGAAAGTCTGACTTTGAGGGAATGTGAAATGCTCAGTGGAATTTTGTCTGAGATTTTATAACACTTAGGAAATGTACAATTGAGACTGAAGTAATGGAAGAACTGACAATTAAAATTCACTCTGGTATAATCCAGACAGGGAAACAGAGAGCAGAGCAAGCTAGCAAGGAATATAAATAATATTGATACATGTAAGAAAAAGAAAAAAAAACTTTTAAAGAAATTTAAAAATTCTAGAAGGAACAGGAAGAAAATGAGGAAAAAAATGGAAGCAGTGAAAATAAGAAGATAAAGGATAACTCTTAGTTTACGTGGAAACCATTTTACTTCCTAAATCTAGAAGCAGCATAAATGATATTGGCAATAGTAAGTGAATGCAGATTTGCAGTGCACGTGCCATAAGCTCTTGCATTGGTTTAGACTGGGATAGAGTTAATTTTTTTTGTTGTAGCTTCTATGGGTCTGTGTTTTGGATTTGTGCTGAGAACAGTGTTGATGTTGCAGAGATGTTTCTGTTACTGCTCAGCAATGTTGACACAGTCAGGGCCTTTTCTCCCTCTCACCCCACCCCACCAAGAGGAGGCTGGAGATGCTCAAGTAGCTGGGAAGGAACACAGCCAGGACAGCTACCTAAACTGGTCCAAAGAATATCCCATACCATATGGCATCACGCTTAGCAATAAAAATTGAAACGTAGGGAGATGGGGAGAGGTTTGTGAGGACTACTGTTGCCAGCTGGGTACTAGCTGGGCATCAGTTTTTGGTGGTTTTTTCACTTGTTTTTCTTGGCTTTGATTTTTTATTTTGTGTGTGTGTGTGTGTGTAGATTTGTGGGGTTTTTTGTGTGTGAATTTTCTCTTGGTTTGGTTTTTTTGTCTGTTTTTGTGGTAGCAGGGAGGGAAGGTTGTGAGCAAATAGTTATGTGGTGCTTAGGTGCCTACCCAGGTTGAACCATGAGAGCACTGAAAGTGTTGGATGGTAACAAGGAACAATCAGAAATGAGAAATAAGACAGGATAGAAAGGGTTTTCTTACCTACTTTTTTTGTGACCACAGTTTTTCTCATCTCCTCTACTCACAAAATCACTTCAACAAAAAATTTGGATTTGCTGTAGATAACTGAAAAAGAAAAATGATGGATTGAAAACACTACTGCCAAATTCTGGCTTACTTAAACCTTACAAACCTCTTCAATTTAAAGTTACTTATGACCTAAATCTTCACAAATATGGGATTTGCCATTTCACAAATTGAACTGCTGATAAACTTTTCATGTCCAAAGTTTATACTAACCCAGGAACCTTTATAATGACAGTAAGACACAGCTTATGTTGGAATCAATTGCCTAAAAGTATGTGGCTATAAAATAGACTAGGTACCTTCTGTCATCCTTCCCAGTTTCCAGCTGCATCTATAGAAAGGCATGGATTTCCTGCAGTCTTGTGTTGTCTCTACCAAGATAATGCACATCTCAAGTACTCTAGGGCACCTGGTACCATATTTGAGCAGTTAAATCATCCTTTGGTAAAACAGTTTATTTTAACACTGTTATTTAAAACATGCTGAAAGGTACAACAGTTAAAGAAAGAAGAAGAAATAATGAGGTACATAATTAAACCAGGCTTTTTGATCAGAGCTTTCTAAAACCTAACTAGACATTTGCTATACTTGTAAGCTGTCTTGTTCCCAGACTTCAGCTCATTGAATCAGATGTAGTATAACTGTGTCTAACACCGTGTTACACAGCGATTTTTAAAATAAAAGATCTCAAATTCAGTTTGTAGAGTCAGCCTATAAACCTAAATGATCTTCTTTGAAATCTGTTTACTGTGAAAGGAAATTTAGCAAAACTATTTTTTTCAGTTTTTTGTTTATTGTTTAGCAAAGTCAAAATTTTCAGGACTTGATTGTTATTACTGCATTCAGTAGTTCATAGAAGCATGTCAACAGATGATGGACAGGCTGTGTAAAACCTTGTTTCCTACATTTCCCTGGGATTTCTGACTCAGAGCTGTATAAATCCAGGAGTAAACTAGTAAACAGACTCAGCCATGACCATTTGCTCCTCTTTTTGATCTGTTTTATTTTCTTTCACGAAACAGTTTATTCCCTTTTGTTCCTGGTCAGAGATCTGATCACTTCTCTAGACACTTTTCTACTCTTTTGCTTACAAGAGGGATTAGTATGTCATCTCCCTTGCTCTCTCTTTCATACACAATGTCATAGGCTTCTCTCCCCTGTGTGGTAGAGAAAAGCTGTGGAAATACAACCTTAAATCAACTTCTAGCAGTCTGTTAACTCTCTTTTTTTTTTTTCCGAAATTTTAAATCATGTCCCGTGTTCCATACTCCCTTGGTCTTCTGAAAGAATGATTAAGACCATGAGAACAGGAGTTTTGCAATGGATACCTGCAAGAAACAGCTACTGTGGTTCAGGACAGCCACAACTCTCTTCAACCCAACAGGTGAAAGCCATACAGAAATGGGTACCAGTCCAGAGAAGATTGTTTAAGCAATGTGTCTATTTGGAGCATTGCCTTAGCAATCCCAGCCTGTGGCTGCTGGCTGGTTCTGAAGTTTGTGTTCGGCTCCGGCCTCAAGGCACAGAAGGGGTCAACGCCCTGTTTCCCACAGCAGTGGATAATAGCAGGTACAACTGGCCACCCACTTGCCAACATATATTAGACTTAAAGTAGTCCAAGGGATTTCACAATGAAATACATTCACACAGATGCTACTTAAAAAACATTAAGGGGTAATACTTCATCGTGGAAGTGCAACTATTAGAATATGAGATGCCCATTCTAGGATTTACAAACATCACTCTATTTAACCTCTGTCGCAGATCAACTTGGCAGCTTTAGTTTAATCTGAGATACTTTATTGCTTTCCTAAATCTACCCAGTAAGGGTATCAGTATCCCCTACCAAAAAAAGAAGCATAAAGTCTGAAAATATCATAGGATTGGAATAGATTTACAGTATAAAAGAGATTCTCATTTAAAATGTTAGACCAGGAAAAGTTAAATGTAGAGGCAAGTAAAAGAAATTGCACTTGCTGTAATGTTAAAGATGAAAATTAAGAGATTGTAAAAATTATTCCTATTTCTTAAATATATCATGATTTTATTACTAAATCTTTGCAGATTATTAAAAAAAAACCACAGGCCTTAAAGGACTGCATATTTTATGTTCCAACAAAATCCATTTGCCTATTTCCATTTGCTACTTTTTCATGAAAAATACCTGATTCTTTCTTATTTTTTTAAATACTGCAAACTATTCAGCTAATAGCAAGAGAGCAACAGTTTATTTCAAGCTGATGCTGTCTTGGTCACATGAGTCCTGATATTTAAAGTATTTTAATCAATATGAAAGAATAACAGATGTTAAGCTCAACAAATACAATGTATAAATATTCTTTGCTGCGGTTGTAAAAAATACTTACAGGGCCTCTCTTTACAAAATAAAATTTTATTCTCAATGTCTCTGTTTATTTTCTAATATCTCTTTTCCATGAGACCTCTTGCAACATAAAGCTTCTCTCTTTGTCCCTTTTCTTACACAACTGTCCAGTCACTCATTTGGCCTTATATGAATTCCATATTGACTGAAAACATAAAAAAAAAAAAAAAAAAAAGGAGAAATAAAATAAATAGGGAAGTCTTCCAGTTATCTACCCCATTTCTTCACCACTACAGGGCTGTTCCTTACTGTATATTCCACAGTGCGCTGGTCAGTCTAGTTTAAGTGACACAGATAGTGGAAACTCCTGAACTTTGGTGGATTCAGTGCCTTAAACTACAAAATTTTGCTGTTAAGAAACATTACTTTGGATTATGTCTTGTAATGACTTTTTTTTTTTCAACAACATATTATTTGTAGCTATTAATTTGAATTGGAAAAAATTATTTATGTTGTACTGCAGATAAATGACCATGAACACCACAAAGAAAGTGCTGTTTTTTCATATGTGGGATTTCTGAATACAAATGATACACTGGCTAAAACAACATACCACTGGAAAACACCCACTTTTGACTTTATCAGTGAAAGCTGGGCAGAAAGGATAAAGAAAAAGTTTCGGAACTGAAGAAAAAAAAATAGAAAAAATTGGTACTTTTGGATTGATGAAAAAACTGGATAGCTGTTAATTTAAAATCAATAGCATGTTTAGTCATGTGGTAAGTGGAATTCCATGTGGTAAGTAGAATTCCATGTGATTGAAGGAGTTATTGATGTGTGAGTTTATTTATTTTCCTGTATGCAAGGTATCACAAGCCGAATTTCAGCAGAGTGATTACTGTGGCTGAAAAAAATTCTTGTGTCATCAACTGGGAGTTCTGTTTCAGGATGTAATCTCTGCCCACCTATGATGGTAATGAAATGATGTTAGCAAGAAGTGCACTTAAATACCTTGACTTTTCAGGACTAACAGCCAGCAACTAGGGATTAAAGAGAAGGGAGCTTCTACAGTGGGGACTTTAACTTAACCTGCTCATGCAAAATACATTTTTTTAATACCTTATTTTAATTTTCCCTGTGACATACAAGGGTTTTACAGTTATATGACACATGGAGAGTACTAGATACTTGTGAGTTATCCTGGAGAATACTTTCTGAGGCATCCAGGTGCCAGTATGAAATAGGGAAGAGAGGTTTGTCTTAAGTCTGGACTCTCTTGGAACTCAAGTGCATGGGAGACAGAGCCATAAGCCTTCTTTCATGAGAAGCTAATGGTGCTCCGTTGTTAGTACAGTGGTTAGTACTTTGAAGTGAGATGTTTTACAGTATGTTTCCAAAAGCATGTTGTATGTCTTTGGGCTTGTGCTCAGGAATATATGGTGCTTATCTAAAAAGCCACTGGAACAGGAACACGGGTTGGTGATGTAGTTGCCAAGAGGAGTTGAAAGAGTTGGTTTAACATCATCCACATTATCTGTAGAGAGCAGATTCTCAGAGCTGTGCTCTGATTTACTTGGAAGACATTACTTAGTTTTCTCTAAAGAAGATCCCAAAAGTGAACTAAGATGTGTGGCTGATCAGAAGACAGGGCCCTGTATGAATCAGAGTCAAGTTATTTCACAGTAATACACATTCAAAGAACATTCTGCACCTTGACTGTTGGAGTTCACTAAAGAATTATGGGCTCTTTGCACTCTTTTTTTCTGTCTTTTCTTTTTTCCATATGAAAAAGAAGCAAAACTCCAAAAGGCTTTTAAAACTGAGTTAAGGCACTCATCTGCAATGTAGAAGACAAAGATTCAAGCCACAGATTTGCACTAGACAGAGCAGAAATTTGAATTAGAAGTGTCATGTTTCCTACTAAGTATTCACTGCCCTACCCACTCTGTTTGTTTTTTTAAGTTTGATTCTCTATTTGGACTGGAAATTTTGGTTCTGCTTGTAAGACAGAGTTCCTAACACATTTTTCATAAAAAGCAGTATTAAGCAGTTCCACAGAAATGTGGAAGAAAAAATTTCTTTGGAAAACACAGCATTTTTCATACATAAACTTTCCCAACTTACTCTTTGAGACATATATGACTTATTCCTGAAAAACTGAAACTAAAAAATGCATTAAATTAATTTCATTTGAATTCAAATTTTAGTGAAATAGTTGTCTTACCCTTCCCCTTTACTGAGTATATGAGTAGCTAGGTCCTCAAGAGCAGAAGTTTAAAGGAACAATTTGACTTCTCTAGCAACTTCACATTTTATAGTCCATAAATAATTCTTTGTCTCTCTAGTGAACCACTGTACACAGACTTACTACAAAAAAAATAGTATAAATTAATGCCATCCAGCAACCGAGAAATACATGAGATGCTATCAACCCCTCTTCTGTTATCAGAAAAGCATAACATATAACAGGTAAATGTGACAGCAGTTTCAGAACTTCCTGGTTGTTATTTACAGAATGTTCTAAACTTTTCTGACAATTTCAGGATACTGATTAAACAGAGATTGGAAATAAATGTGATGGAAACAGCTATTCTGGGCCAAGTACGACCCATTTTAAATTTCAGTCTATTTTCCAGGTGTGCTAGTAGGAAATACTTTGGTTTTCTTACTCAAAACCACACCCAATTCAGCCAATCTATTTCTAGCCTAATTAGCTGGATTACTATAATGGATCATTAATTAATTAAAAAGTCATAATTTCTAGAGAATTATAAATTTTTGTTTGTTTTCTTGTTTACACCATTTAAGGGCAGATCTTTGAGGCTAATGCAGCTATAGCCTCATAAACTTGAATACATGTCATGAGGAAGGATAATGAAATCTATTTTTGGCAGTTACTCTGAAATGTTTCAGATTTTTGCCTCTCATGTTCTGTTTTTGAGGAGTCTTACATGTCCTTATCCCTTCTCAGCTTGTGGTAGAATTTGCTCTGCAGGTATTTTAAATTGTGTGTGCTGGTTTCAGCTGAGGTAACTTTTTTCACAGTGGCTAGTATGGAGCTATGTTTTGGATTCATGCTGAACATAGGATTGACAATATAGAGATGTTTTTCTTATTGCCGAGCAGTGTTTATACAGAGCCAAGGCCTCTTCTGCTTTTCATACTGCACACACTGGCAAGGAAGTTGGGACTCTGGGAAGAGACACAGGCAGGACAGGTGACCCCAACTGACCAAAGGGATATTCCATACCAGATTATATCATACTCAGGATATAAAGCTGGGGGAAGAAGAAGGAAAGGGAGATTTGGCTTTTGTCTTCCCAAGTGACCATTGTGCATGATGGGGCCCTGCTCTCCTGAGAATGGCTGAACACCTGTGTGCACATGGGAGGGAGTGAATGAATTCTTTGTTTTTCTTTAGTTGTGTGTGCAGCTTTTGATTTCCTTATTAAACTGTCTTTATCTCAACTCATGAGATTTCTGGCTTCTGTTCTTCCAACTCTCAGATCCCATTGGTAAGGGAGGGAGTGAGCAGCTCTGTGGTACTTGGCTAATTTTGTAACTGATTTACTAGACAAAGCTTCCAGGAAACATCCTTTTCTGTCAGCAACATCTGGATTTTCTAATGACAGAAAGCCTTTCTGCTGAGACTATACGGTCCTACATTCTCTTCCTGCTGCCAAAAAAGGCAAGAACCATCCATACTCCAAATTCAATCACACGGTGGTGTGTCTCATCCCTGTCACATTTATGTTAGTGGTTTCTGTGAGAAAAGCAATTGGATGTCATTATTCTCAATGGGTCAGCTTAGTTTGCCTACAGCTGGGGTGCAAAAGGATGAATCTAGACTTTTGTAATGAGATGATCCCTGTAAGACCTTTTATATAGCTAGTGGATGCAAATAGACATTTCTTCAGTGTAGTTCATTTTGTATTTGGAGTGATTTCTAAAGTTAGAAGACATTCACTTGATGTTCAATACTTTCTGAGGTAGACTCTGTGTTGGTGAAGATATCTATTACCGTGGACATTCTGGCAAATTCTATCATGCAGAATATCTCCTCAAGAAAAAAAAAGCAAAACATGAAGTACATGAAACTTGCTGTTTGATAGGTATATCTCACCTTGCAGGGGCCCTTCCATAATATCACCTTCCCCCCATCCTTCCATAATATCACCTTATGGACAATCTAAGAATAGTAACGACTGATCTTCTCGTGTTAACAGTTATTCACAATATGTCATATAAAATCTTAAACAATTGTAAGAATATTCACATGCACATCTGCAAATAAGTGTATATATGTGTGTTCATGCATGTGCATATATATGCATATGTGTGTGCATGTATCTGTATGTAGATAAATCATAAAACCTATATAAATCTAAAATATGCTCATTCATACTCAACACATAATAGCTTAATTTTAAAACTAAAGTGAGAAAATAAACAAAAAATCAATGTCATAAAACCATTTCATTTTTAATTGAATTATATCAGCCAAATATTATCCCATAGTTTTCATTAAAATTTACAGCAGAATTCTTTTTTTAATGTGTCTTATCTGATTGTTTATGTTTGCTTTTATTGCACATATCTCTTTGATCTCTAAGTAGCTATAATTATTATGTTTTCAACATGTTTTATGTTTCTATAACTGCTGTGCTCCATCAGATTTGGTACTTATACTGTCAACTTCAGGGCTTTTATGTTCTTTCATGTTTGTTTTGGGTGTCCTTTGTTTATGGAATCTAATATTAACATTTAAGTGCATATTTCAAAGGAAAAGAACCAAAAGATGTCAAACATGCATTCACTTTATAATTTATCTATATTAAGCATTCCTCACTACAGAAGTGCACAGTAAGAAATTAATTGATATGGTCTGACTTTTGGGGGTTTTGTTGCTAATGGCTGTTATTTACTGCTGTGCTTAGATGGATGTGCAGCAATTGTAAAGGGGAGGCTTTACACCTACAGACGTTATCATAAATTCAGTTCTCCTTTTAATGCTTTTGGTTTTTTATCCAATTTAGTTGGTTTTAATTGTTTTCTGTTTTCTTTACAGAACTCAGGAGGCAGAGGTCTTTAGAATTTAGAGCTCAAGGTGTTCCTTGTGTTGGTCCTGAAAGGACTTTTTGCTGTAATTTATTTTTTAAGACAATTTTGTTTGCTGGTATTTTTATTCTAGCTCTTTATTTTTTCACACAAAACTGAAAGATTCCCCCTCAAAATTAATTTAGCAGAATCTGAACATCTTTTTTCTAGCCATTTTCTACCCATACCTACTAAGGATTTACTTGGTATACTCTTCCATTTTGTATTCTTTGGCCAATCTTCCAGACTTTTAGTTTGATTGTTTGTTTGTTTTGAATCAGATCTTCTTCTCCTTATTAGATGTAGTATTTCTTGAGTGACATTCTGGCCTTTTCTAGACTTTTTCCTAAGAGTTTGTTTTACCTCTCATCCCTTCCTTATTGCAGTGTGTGATTCAGTTTTTGTTATGCACCATGCATGTCTGCAAGTACTACATCAGTCCTCTCTCGTTAGGGGAACATAGCTGTTTTATTCAGCATTGAAACTTTTTCTTTAACATTCAAATGGCATTTCAGGATCCTCACATGACAGTCACTTAAAAAATTTTAAGTTTTAAACTCAGAACATGCTGTGCAAGAAGAAGAATTTTTCAAATATTGAAACAAGCACAGAGAGGTTGATTTAGTAACAAAAAGTCACAACAAGAGTTATTCAAATACTTAATAGAATTTGGGTATTTCTTCTCCCCACCACTTTGCTGTGAGCATTAGACTTTTTCCTCAAAGCTGCTTGATTCTGAAATTTTATAAAGAGCCAAAATTGTAAACAGAGAAATCAGAAAATGGTAAAGAAGGGATGCATTGGGTAATCAAACTTTCAACAGCTCTGTTCATTTTTGGCATCATTCCATCTGTGCTCCCTCTTACCTGATGTAAAACATGCTTTATTATGCAGAATTAACATTGGGAAATGTCTTAATAGCCAACCAGATCGTATTCAGTGATTATCTCTTAATTTAACGAGGGTATCATTCTATAGCTCTGAAAATCTAGTTTAGTTCATTTTACTGCTTTTATCATAGCAATTACATCAATATAAACAACAATTAGGTAACTTAACATACAGTAGACAAATTAGTAACTTCCCTTAAAGTAAGTTTAAGGCCCTCTTGAGCAAGAGTTTTGAGTAGCAAACTGTACAGAGACCAAATTCTGAGACTTCGTTCTGCTAAAATTTCATTGTACTCTCTCTCTGATATTTCTATCTATACTACAAACATAAATCAAAATAATTCTGTGATATGGGTTTACAATGCAGTTTCTGACATGGTTATTACTTTGAGGTCTGATTCCTTTCAACTGTTCTTTTTTATTAAAATTGCAATATAAACTGACAGTCTACCCTGAGGACTTTTTTCCTTTCTTTTCAGGAGTTGCTACTAGAGGCTGTGGGTTTTGGTTTGTTTTGTTTTCCAGTTTACTATCAGTAAACTGACTAGATCTGAATTTGTATGCATTATACTGCAAAACATAAAGCAATACCTCATGTACCAGAGCAGAGTGTTCGCATATGCTCTCTTGTAGCCATTCATTCAGCACCACTGTGTCATCTCGTCCTAGGGCTTTAATGCAGTAAGGGTGATATATTTCCTCTAGCAAAAGGACTATTTCAGAGTTCCAGTTTTGTTTCTTTCTATCTGGTCATGTGCAGTTAAATATTGCAGTTTGTTGCTTCCTTATTTTTGTTGACACAACTGTTACTAAAACCATACTGTAAATCAGCTCTCTGAAATTATTTGTGTTCAAAAAGGAAAAAAAAAAAAAGAAAAAAGAAAGACCAAAAAAAATCAGATTTTATTTTAAAACTCTGATCATTTAGGGATTTTGTAGCAATGGTCTACCAAGAATTTCAGAATAAGAAGGGCCACTGAGCTTCTTTGGGGAGGAGGGAAGAAGGCCTGAAGTGGAGGGGTAGGCAGAAATTTATTAAACATTTTTCAGCTAAGAAACAACCAAATATCTGCTTGTGGCAAGGGAGGAGGAAGGCTGTAGAACATTTTAGCAGGCATTAAACATGCCTTCTTCACTCGTATTTTTAGTAAAATTAATAAAGCAACTTCCGTTTGTTATGCTTAGAAACACAACTCAAGACAACAGTGGCACAAGACCTGTCAAGAGAGTCACATCAGATTCATGGACAAGTCATTTATCTGTTTCAGAATTAGTCTGGGCTTTCAATCGAATTTCATGAAGAGTAAATTTTGATCATTAGCTTTCAAGGAAGTCATCAGGAGTATCAAGAACAGGAATTACTCATCAGTAGGGTACTTTTTGTCTCTCTTTGGTCAACTCACAGGAAACAGGACGTCTGGAGCCTTAAAAGTACTCCAGCATCTCCCTACTGCTTGTAGGCATCCTAATTCATAGCTGACATTTCCCAAAACTGATGACTGCGTCCCAGCACTGGAGTTACTCATCTTTCTTTGTGTCATAGTTTGAAATGAACCAATTGAATATCTACAGCTATTACACAGATAGCAAGCATTTCAAGACTCCTACTCCAAATCATGGTGTACGACAGCTACGTTTTCAGAGATGAAAGTTCTTGCAGTCATGTCCATTTTGTTTCAGTTTTCTCTACTGAAAAAAGACCTTGAGTAAAGCTAGAGCTGAAGCAGAGGAGTTGGAGCACTAAATCCCTAATCATGAACCCTGTTCAAATGTTTGCTCACTGAGCTCTTCAGGATTACTCCGTTTAGCCATCTTCAAGACATAGGTACTGTAATGTAGGGTAGCACGAAGTAGTATAAACATGAGCTAATCTAGACTGCTTATTTGTTGTTGTTTTGTTTTTTTTCCTTTTGGTTTAGTTGGGTATTTTTTGTTTTGGTTTCGTTTAAATGAATCAGCATAGGCAGAGTCTTTTAGGCTTCTGTTTTCTACCAATACTTGATTTAGGATAAAGGCTTCTGTTCAGCTACTAGGGCATGACTTGCTGTAGTGAATGATTTACTTTATATGCCTAAGTGTAGAAAAGGATTCCCAGATGAGACTTGTGAGAAAGTTGTATAGTCTTGGATCTGAACAGGGAACACTAGCTTAAATCTCTTCAGTCTTTCTGGGTTTTTTTATGTCTTGCTCTTGTCCTGCTAAGACAGCTTAGCTGTCTTCCTGACTCAGCTAACAGTCTTCTGAAAATATATTTCTGAGCACTTCATGAAAAGCCTTTGTGTCTAAATTGAAAAAGAAGATTCTCTGGTAACAGTCTACTTAGAAAAAGTGCAGCAAAACGCTCAGAAAAAAGTCTCTCCTGCAGACCCTACAACTAGATATCTCCTTTACATGACAGCATGTGGGAACCACGTGACACTAAGCCTTTATGTAATAAAGAAGGATGTATGCTCTTCTGAGGTGGTAATCAAAGAGGTTTATTTCAAATTCGGCGCTTCCCTTTATACCCTGATATCATGTGACCTTGTAAACAATAGGGTTATCCATTTAGACGCATGCTCCTTTGGGCTCCTCTGCCCCGGCACGTCCCCCGTGCCTTGGACACGCCTCCTACAACAGCAGGCTTCCAGGCATCCTCAACATACTCTCTTCTGTCTGTTGCTTTTCATTTTTTAAATAAAACTTAGTCATCATAATGAATGAGCCTGGCATAAACTGATCCTTTCACACTGTCCTAACCAAGAATTTATTTCTGAAGCACAGAAAAAGTTATTAATCTCACCTAATTTGAGGACAAAATTAAAATCTGAATATTAGAAGGACAGCCCTCTTAAGGTCTCTCTGTAGTACACTGAAAAATAAGAATTTGTGAGTTAGGCTACTATTGTGAAATTCCTTCTAGCTGTTCTCTTCAGGGATCATGTAGGAAATATAAGAACACTTACCTCTTCACCTAGGCATTATTTGAGTTAAATATTTGAAGGCTGTCAGTATTATTGCTCCTCCTATTCCACAACTACAATTCCAGAAACAAAATATAGTGATGCATGAATTTTGTTCCACTTTAATGCTTTTAATCCATAATAGTTTGTCTGGCCTTGGAACTAATGAATAAGGGAAAAAAAAATAAAGCAAAACACTTAACGGCACCTGGATTTATCTCAATGAAGTAGAGAATTAAAAATATATGATGAAATATGTGAAAAAATGTACAACCATCTGGACATTATTCTGGTTCTAGGTGGCCCTGCTTGAGCAAAGGTCTTGGACAAGATGATCTCCAGAGGTCCCTTACAGTCTCCACTGTTATATGATTCTGTGACAGCAATTAAAAAGTAAATTAGTTGAGAGACAAATAGCACATTCCAAGGACACGGAGTGAAATTAACTTTCATACTCTGTAAAAATATCATGAAATGCAAATGAATCAACAGAGTGGTTTTCTACTAATTTAGAGATGTCCCGCCCACTTCATCCCTACATACATACACGTTAAGGTAAAATCTATAGAACATAATTCATGTAGAGATGGTTGTCAAATCTGGAACTTGAAGCAAAAATATCGTTTGGTTTAAAATCATATTGTGAAAAATCTCTTAGCTCACAGATGAAATTTCAATTCAAAACCAAAGAGAAACACATCCCTTACCACTTCAGAATACCTGTTAATCTGATGGTCACTTACATACACCTGAGATAAAAGAAACTCAGGTGCAAGTCCCAACTCTAATTAATGATTAAATCAATCAAATAGAACACCTGCAAAAGGCAAAATTTAGAGAGATCATGCAAAGAGTCTTACATCAGTATAGTTTCACAGACTCCAAAAAAAGTAATTCTTCATTTTACTGATGCATGAAGAACAGTAGCCTTGCTCTGCTTGCTCTTCTTAAAAAGTGTGTTAGCATGCACTAATTAATCGAATAACATAATCAGATAATAGTGTTATCACATTGTTTAAATAAATAAATATATAAATACATGCATAGTTTTAGGTGAGAACATAACACTTTTTAAAAAATGTGTCTAAACTTTGCATTACCAAAAATAAAGGCTGATGTGCTTGCAATCTTTCAACTCACATTTGCATTTCTATGTCCAGCAGTGAATATTGTGCTGTTAGGCCATGCAATCAGGGCTGACCATGTACATAAATTTTTTTCATTATTGACAAGTTCATTATCGACTAACTATCAGGTGTTTGTTAAGGGCTGTTTTTCTATGTGTTTCTCACTTATGTTGCATACGAATTTTTCAGAAAACAGTTGTTTCATTTTGGTACAGAAAAAGAAAATCTTAAAAATATTCACCAGGTTGGAAAACTTTTTTGGCCACTTCTAACTATGTGGCAACACTCCCTTTTACAAGTTACCCGTAATCATTGCTACTTCATTCATTGAAATGTTCTTTAAAAGCAATTTTCTATTCAACACCTTGGGTAATTACAGTGGGAAATGATTGATAACATCAGTTGATATTAAATATTGTACTGCTAATCACCATGCAATCTTTCATGCAGTTATTCATTAGTTACTTCTTTAATTTGAATGGCTGACAATTTACATGGAATACTTCAGCTATACGAATTATCATATTTTTATTCCCAAGAGAAACCCTGCACTTCATTAGAACAGAATCATTCACATTGCTTTTGCTTCATTTTCAAGAGTGAAGTACTTTGATTTAAAAGTTCTATGGCTGTAGTCAGGCAAAATATTAAGTTCTTCATTGTCAAATAACACTATGCAATGCTTGTACAGTACAAAGGCACTTCTGGAATAAACAAAGTCACATTGTTATGCACTGTTCTGACACTAATAAACAGCTGATTGTGGTCTCTAAGAGAACTTTGTGCTTCTGTGTCACATTCTGGGAAATGATGCCATGCCCCAAAATATGCTCATACTATTAGCTGACTGCTAGAGTGGCTGTAGCTGCCATTTACTTTGTAAACTGCTTCACTTTATCACCCAGGACAGATCGTAATGTTTTAATACTTAGACATATATATGAGTCAAATGCTTAAATCTGATGAGCCTCCCAAAAAGAGCGTAAATACATAATACATTAAATCAGTTTTATTAATGGGAATTAAAGTTGTTTTGGAAGTAACTTGCAGTAATTTGGTGGAGACAATATATTCGTTGTGAAATACAGAACCATCTGCTGTATGGAATCTCATTATGTAATAATGCAGTGACACACACCACATAAAATCTGTGTTTAAAAATCTTGTTTCTGTTCCACGGGCAATATAAAGGTATTAGCTCATGAGCACATGTAACCAGACGGTGAAGGAAATGCTTACAGACTTGTGTTATACACTTTTCTACACAAAAATTGGACTCTCAGAACATTAGTTTTACGGTCCCCTGAAATTTACCCCACATCTCATCTCCTGCTAATGCATTGCTGTTTCACAGGCCATAAGCGGTTACCTCTTCTCCCTGTTGCACAAGAGCTAATGACCTTATCACTGCCCTCCTTGTTAACTTCCCCTCACTTCACCACGGTGATAACTGCTCTTTTCTCTCTACACTCTTGCTAATTAACGTAATGATGTTAGAATATTTGTTCCCAACATGGATTTAGCTTGAAGTTTTGTCCTTCTGTTTACTACCGCCTTAGGTTCAGACGGCTTCTATGTCTGCCTGGTTTTTCTGTTCCTTCAAACTTTACATGTCTTGGAAAGATAAGCTCATCAAGAGTTTCTGAGAGCCATGACAGGGACAACACATGTGTTCTGTTTGGAACACATTTGTTAATATTTTCTTATCACAGTTTGTATATTCGGGGTTTAGACAACCAAAAGTTTTGAGTGATGAGGCAACTATTTCAAAGTGAATATGAGCTATTGATTCAACTCCTTCTGATAGATTCAAAGACTTTTTACATATTTACATCGGCACACCTATATTGCAGACGTGCAGGTGATATTAGTATGATACATTTAATTTCCTTTTGTTCTTCCGACCCATATTCTACTGATAGACCATGAAAGTATTATTGAGATTAAAATCTCAGGGTAGTGTTAAATCTATACCTCATTAAATATATTAGATTTATTTTATTCTCTTTATTCAGATGTGCCAACTGAATATTACTCTATCACACAGTGTAGCAGGAACTCCCTTACTATTAGCAAATTCGGTGCTGTAAAATCACATGATCCATCAGAAAAAAAAACGTAATTTTCTTTTAGTGAAAGAATTTCACTAAATAATTTCTATTTTTATAGTAGAATATAAAACTCATCACTAGTTTTTTGCTTCATTTAAAAAAAATCATATTCTTATGTGCACAAATAGAAGTTTATTGACCTTTTAATTAATTTTTACAGTTTCTCCTTAGTGTCTTCTCCTCCTATACATGTGGAATCACTAGCATGGAGACTAAAGAGACACCACTACAATAGCAGCAGAAGGATCTGGTAGGAAGTCTGCTTCTCCACACATGTTAGCATTAAGTAGCAGTAGCTCCCCCAGGATCTTGGCAGAATCAGAGTAATGTGCCCAGAGTCCCATTCTGTGACTCCATCCTACATCTCTTGCTCATTAGTCTCTTATGAACTCCTCTTATAAGAAAACTTTAGTGTAGTTATACAAATTGTCATTCTGCAAGTTGTTTGGGTTTGGGGTTTTTTTGTTTCCTTGATTTCTTGAAATGTAATCTTTAGGGTTAGTAAGTCTACAGTCTCTTAGTACTCAATTTCTTCTGGTAACTCTGCCAACCTCTGTTAAAAAGTTCCTCTTTTTTCAGTGCTCATTTCCCATGTAGTTGTGGATAGGGCAGCCTTTTCCAGACAGAAGTCCCCTCTTTAGGACTTCAAAAAATGAAAATCTGTAGTAGAAAATTTGTTATGCAAATACTCCAGCTAAATTGCTTAATTTTACATTTTACTGTGAGTTCCCTGAACAAAATTATACTTCTTTCAAATAGCTGAACGTGACCTCAAGAGTTTAGATAAATAGTGAAAGCTCCACTCACGAACTTTTCTTGAAACCAGAGGGTGTGGACACTACCTTGAGTGTCCTAAACTCTTAAAGGCAAATATACCTTTCTGGAAATGGCATGGATTTAAACTCTACCTGGGAAAAAAAATACAAAGAAAAGTTGTAGAAATAAAATAAATAAAAAAGTCTATTCTGAATGAGTACAGCTGATTTATCTGAGAAAACAATGTTTAACATTCTGGCACAATGAAAAGTTAAATTTGAAATATTTCACAGGCCTTTTGAAATTAGGAAAGATTTTATGCTACTAAAAGTATATAATATTTTAAGGCACTCTTATCAATACAAATATTTTTATTTTATTCATAAGTATTTTCCTGTTTTATAATCTGCTTTTGATAGCACTAGAGAGAAGAATAAATGAGGTGTTTGAATTCCTATGTTTCTCGGAAAAGATCTTTATCCCAAGCCATATAGGCTTTTTTTCCCCTGGTCATTTATCAACGTTGAAAAATGTACTTAAAAGTAAAGTAAAGAGAAATGAAAATCAGATAAACTCTAAGATTAACACATACAAATATTACTCTATATTTTTGGGTGGGTGGTTGTTTTGGGGTTGTTTTTTTTCCTGTTACTTGCTTGTTTGTTTCTGTTTGCCCAGTTCTTTACAGTTCTCAGCCACAAGATCTATCAATAGATGTTATAAAAGTAAAACTTTCCTTTCATTAGTAATAAACAAGAAATTCAATATAGGAATTCCAGGACAATCTGACTTCTAGTTTAAAAGAAATGTTTCCTCTCTATCTGTAATGACTGAGTGCTATCAACATGAACAGCCAAATTCTGTTAGATTCCAGCTAGCCTATATTTCCAAAATCGCTATTTTTCCTCTAACTAGGTAGCTATAACTGTATCTTCCATGCAACTACTGTTTCTTTCATTCTATTGTTCTGTTTGGGTTATGATCTCAAATATGAAAAACCTCATACCTCCTAGATTTTAGGATTATTAAGAGGAAAATATCTTAAAATTTTACTATAGAATCATCTCACATTTTTCAGATGAACAAATCAAATAGTAGAACATGACTGGGAAGGTTCCTGAGAAATTATGGACCAAAACACCTAACAGAAAGATCAATTAAGTGTGCTTTGAAGACTATCTGATCTATGTCATCTCTGGCCTGTTCTGTTCAGATAACTGAGGAGTTACATGAAAAATAAGCTGTAGATTTTAAGATATTAACCTTATTCACAAAGCTTGAAGCATTTTTGTTCCTGCTTCACTGTGACCTGTACACGACTCTTTCTGTCTTTGTCTTTCTGCCTTTGTATCAGTCTATTGTCTTTGTGTCTTTGAGTCTATTTAATCAGATCCAAGATTATTAAATGCTTCTGTAAAACATGGCCATACACATAAATATATAAAAAGAAAAAGGACTTCATCTAAAGGTAGCACTATTAGTTCAGTCTGAAGAGAAAAAAAAATAGAGGATTATCATGGTGAAATCTTTCTTCATTTTTTTTTATAAAGAAAGAAATATCTTCTTCTTTTTATAAGTGACATGGAGCACTCAGTGAAAAGTGGCATCATCCAATTTATGTAGAATCATTAGCACTTCTTATGTGTTTTACTACAGAAAGTGAATGGCATACTGTCCCTAACATGTTTAAAATTTTAGTTTACAGTCTTCAAGATAAAATACTTTTTTTTTTTTCCAAGACATACATTTCAAACAGGCTCATTGAATTTGCATTTCCTTTCTAAACTTTCCTTTCATGAAATTCCATATATTTATACAGTTATGTTCAATATTGGAGGGAAAGAATAAAAGGGAAAATAAAGGAAGAAAAATAAAGAACATCAGAAATCAGCAGGAATTTCTTATTACATTACTTAAGAAGTATTTCAGCAAACAATAAACTTGACCAAATGGTCTTACTTAGCAGCTAATGTAACTTGTCACTGCTGCAAGCTTGGTATGTGCTCTGATTCTCTGCTTCTGGGTCTTATAAATGTATTTTCTGTTCTTCATCTTGACGTTTTTTTGCAAATTTATGTCTTTCCTTATTTTCTTATTCTAAATTGTTCTCTATGGTTTCAGGCAGCTATTTGGTATTGCTAAGTAGCGTGGAAGACATTTAAACCCCTCTACATATGTGCATCTTTTCTTCTCCTCTCAATAATGTATGAGTGAATATAGTGCTTAGGAAACTGAGATGCTAATAATCCTGCCTTGGACCGGAGGTAACGAGCAAGTGTGCATGTATCTCCAGAGAATGCTGGCAATTCACTTCTTACCTGCCTTGGCATGTGTCACTCTAGTCCTGAACTTCTTCTGAAGACAGATTGCTAATCCTTTCACAATGGCTGATATGAAAAATCAAAGGAAAAATATAAGGCTTGACTAGCTTAAAATTATGAGTCTCATTTTCAGTTGTGATCCATTAATGATCTGAATTGAGTCTGTAAGGAATTAAAGGGTAATATATTAATGTACAGGATCAGCTGTTCTGAAGTTTTACAACTAAATATCAAACTATTCATTTGAATTCAATCTTACGGCTTTAAAGCTTTCTTTATTTGGACTTCAGACTTAACACAGTTTGAGAATTTCTAAATGCTGAATAATTGATATCCATTGGCACATGAATAAAAACACATTCTTGATTTCATCCCAAGATATTCTTCTATCTGGGTTAAACATAACCATAACTAGACAAGCAATCCTGTATAAAAAAAAACCTGCTTTCCTTTCTTATCTGTTCTATCTGACTTTAGTAAGCAGTAAAACTCTCCTCTGAAAATCTCACAGCACCCACAAGCATAAGTGGCAAAGCCCAAATTCTAGTCTTACTATGATATCTCTGTATACCATGTTTTTCTCTTTCCTCTTTTATTTCTTTCCATCAGAAAATAAATTCAATAAATACACTTAAAATTATCTCCAGTGGTATATTTTCATTTTTAATGAAAGATTTTCTCTTCTAGGAACAGGATTCATGATTCTCTATTATCAGGACCCTCCTCTTCATAGTTTTAAAATGGGTGAAAAAAAAGAGGAAGAATGTTGTAAGAGTATTTTACACTGACTATATCCAAGTGTAATTCACTTTGCTGGTAAAGGTTAAAGTTGGCCAGTAGAAATGCTTTCAGTGAAAAGAAGGATACAACCATTTCTTCTCATAGACAAAAATCTGCTTTTGACAGCAGAAATATCAGATATTAAAACAACTATCAATTGTCTTATTCATGACATACAGTGTTAATAAATAAAAAAAAAAAAAAGAAAATTCTTTTTGAGCTTCACTTACTGCCCCATTGATTTCAAAATCACAGACTCATCGAAGAACAAAACTGTAATTAGTACTAGGCTACCTAGGTTGAACTTGCTCTACACATGCTAATAAACTATTGTAGCATGCACCTATTCAGAGGGAGTCAAACCTCCATGACTTACAGCTAAGTCAGTCATCTATCACTCCTGTCTATTCTTGATACTATGGAAATTTTGGACTTTTGAGTATTTCTTTACATCAGAGATAACTGAAAGTTTTGCAAACTAGCCAATGCATAAATTGGTAACAGGAGACCTACAACCATTCACAAAGGATTTAGGCTGAGGATGTTCTAAGTGTTAACAATGTAATCATGATTCCTTTCAAAATTCTTATTTAATATTTTTTTATTATTATTATTTTATACTGATTATTGATTTTTTTAAACTAAGTGTTGTGACCTTCATAGCTCAAACACACTCTTAGCATGGATTTGTAACTGACATAACTTCACATTCACAGTCTCTAGCAGTACAAAAGAAAAGGTAATCGGAAACTAATTTAAAAAAATCTTGGTTAGTTGAAATAATCATCTCTTTAACAGCATTGAAATAAATAAGGTTGAAAACCCTAAAACAAGAGCTGAAATAGATAAGTTATTGGTGAAAGTTTGAAATTACTTGTTAAAATGACTATTGTCTTTGGAAAAAAAAATCTACAATAATATGATATGAAAACTTACTACAAAAACAGCAGGGTGGAACTATCTAAGTTAAATCTGGACTCACTGCATTGGTAAGTGATGGCTGCATAATAGAAACAATCTCAGCCAAACACTCATGGCAGGAGTCACTAAGGGAGAGTCCTGCAGAGACAGAAGACCTGCTTAGTATCTTCAAAGGATGAATGGGGTGAAAGTTGTTTATTCCTGTTGACTCTAAGCTGTAAAGGGAAACGCAGCATATGCTACCCAAAGGGCTTTGTCTGAACATCATAAGATTAGCCATCAAAAGCACAATTGTATTTGTTTTGTTGTGCCCATATTGCAAGTTCTCTGGCTAGACTATGTAAACTAAAGTGCACAGCTTTTCAAGGATCACATTACTTGGCCAAACTTCAAAGGTGAGCCCAGACGTGGTTTCAAAGAATCATAACTGATTGCTGATATCTTTTAAAATAATATTATATCAGATCCCTTAAGGTGGCAGAGGATAACCTGGGTACAGAGGTGAGCATGCTAGAAGTTTTTCTTCTAATTAAGTGGAGACTCTAAGGAGGTAAACAATCCATTGAAGAAGGAAAACAATGAAATTTACGTTGTAACAGAAACCTAACAAATGTAAAATAGCAAAATAGCATGGTACTGTGGTTTGAGGAATTCACAGATGTCTTGGGCAAGTTATCTTGTGTTCATGAGTGAGGAGAGAGAAAGTCATCACTCCAGTACTGTCTTATTATGATAAATAGAAGAACAGTCTGTTCCCTGCTCCTGAGGCCAGATGACCCAGACTGCCTCATGTTCACACTCTTCTCAAACCTGCTCCCAGTAGAGAGAACTGGCAGCCTACACACTAGTCATTAAATGCCTCTGTGGTTCTTCTGACTCAAGCCATGCTCCTGAAGAACTAAAGTATGGGGGTTTTGGTATATTTTTTCCGGTTCAGATTCTCAAAAATAATGAGGGGGCTGTTTTGCATCATATGGGACCGGTGTTTTTATCACATAAAGCTGAAAGTATGTTTTAGGTATCCTAAGATATAAGGTTGTTCAAAGCCTGCTAGGAAAAAGGGAAACAAATCCAGTGCAGGATCATTCATTCTCAAGCAGTCTCTGAAGTGAATGACATCTGCTAGCATGCTCAGGATTTGTCTTTAAAGGAAGTTCATTGGAGCAGTCTGAGGGAGCTGACAGTTAACCGTGGGGGATGACTGCAAATCAAGTTCCTACACTTACTCCCCAGCTCTCTTTTGTTCAGCAGCCTATACATACCCTGACATTTTTAAGACCCTGAAATATATTATTTAGTTTCTATATAATGAGTAATTTTGGTTTCTTGGAAACAATATAAAGACATTTATATAATAGAAAGCTTGAGAACAACTTCACATATCCAGGTGGTCATCAAGACAATGGGAAATGCCATTTTCCCCTTGGGCATCCGTCAGCCCAGAGTCACTCGTTCGCACAGACTTTTCTGCTTGCTTACAAAGGGTGGACTGATCAGCTGCTGCTGGAGCTCTGCTCTTGGCTGGGGGAAAAGAAACCTGGTTTTCTGTTAATTTCTCTGCTTTTCTGGGTCCTTTGATCTAATGTGTCCCGTCCTTCACCTACTATGGAATACGAGAAGCATCATTATTACAATCTTATGGTTTTCATTCCTTCTGCAGTCACTCTGCATGATTTTCTATGTCATTTATTCCACTCTGACAAAATTTCTACCCTTCATTGCAATCATAGGGGAGGGAAACTAGAGGAGTGAAGAGGAGCAAAAAATTTAGTTACATGTTCTACGGAAATGTCTGGAATATATATACATTTCTCTCTATATATCTCATAACTAGCAGAATGTAAGCTTTTACCTATGCTAGTGAGTATTTGAAAACAATGGATCTCATCTGTGCCACAACTGATGCCAGATTTTTGCAGATAATATGCAAATGCTGGTTAAATAAGTTTGATCGAAGGTCATAATTCTGATGGGATTGGTTTTCATAGTCTTTAAAAAGTTTCATAAATAAAATCTCACTAAGAAAATATCATCTAGAAGGGTGGATTTTAATTTTAATTTTAATTCTCTTTAAAACCAAAAAAAAATATTCACAGTATAAAGGAAGGAAGAAGAATAAAATTTTCTTCAAGAACCTTCATCCGCTGCATGGATCATTTGGTTCAGTTATAAGTTTGTGTATGCTGATTTGGAACAATTATATTTTCCCTTGGTTTTTTCCTTGGTGATTTTTTTCTCAGTGATTTTTTTCTCTAATTTATTACTTGAAAAGCAAGTACCATTTTAGTCCAAATCTAGTCTGTAAGTTTAATGATTTTATTAAAAATTTTGCATAATTTAATAAAATATGTAACCTATCTGTGTGGCATAGGCTCTAAAGTTTCCAGAGTTGTTAGTGGGATGTGGTCTTTTTGCTCTCCTGGGTTTTATCATGTGATAAAATTAAACAATTACCTAAAAATGATCTTAAGGTCCCTCATAATTTCAGACATCTCTTAGACTCCCTTTCCTTCTCTTTTACTCTCTGTTCCCTATGATACAGCACAAATACTAAAATATATAGATTGGAAAGTTTGGGAGGTTAGGAAAAAAAAAACTATGGTAAAAGATTATCCTGGGAAGGTGTACTAACACAAACAATGGAATCATAGGCTAGAAAGTGCATGGTATTCCTACCTACTTTGATTGCCAAATAAAACTGCATCTCTTAATATGATTCTTTATACCTATGGTCTTCTACAGACAAATTAAAAAAATCATTTGAGAAGATTTAGAGGTAAGGCTATCATAAATCATGCCAGTTACCGTTTGTGCATGACTGTGCCCTGTTTTACCAGCTCACAATTTTTCTAAAGACAAGTAGCTAAGATCTGATAACTAAATTACTTTGCAAAAACTAACAATTTTTTTTCTGAGCATTTTTGTCAATGTCTACAAATAAATACTTAGTATATAAGAAGGAGATGAAAATCCTGTTTTACTAGTAATTATTTGCCAAGTGGAACTAATCTGAGTGATCAGAAATAAGATAATTTAAGACAAAATATAATAAGACAAAAGATTTGGGACATTATAGTTACAAAAACAGAACTACAATTTCCTAACTCTGTTGTTCAAACCCTGGGCCATGTTTGGTTACTAACATCTCTCAGTATAGCAGGGTACTGGAATTTGAATAATGAGTCTCTAACTATGTTAAATATCTTCCTGGCTACACCAAGTAAAAATGCATTTTTATAAACGTGTACACAGAATCACAGAATAGAATCACAGAATTACAGAATACACCTAGTTGGAAGGAACCAACAAGGATCATCGTGTCCAAATCTTGGCCCTGGACAGGACCATCCCCAAGAGTCACACCATGTGCCTGAGAGTATTGTCAAAACACTTCTTGAACTCTGTCAAACTTGGTGCTGTGACCACTTCCCTGAGGAACCAGTTCCAGTGCCCAACCACCCACAGGGTGAAGAACCTTTTCTTAATATCCAACCTAAACCTCCCCTGACACAACTTCAGGCCATTCCCTCGGGTCTGTCACTGGTGACCAGAGAGAAGAGATCTGTGCCTGCCCTTCCTCTTCTCCTCACAAGGAAGTTGTAACTGCAATGAAGTCTCTGCTCAGTCTCCTCTTCTCCAGGCTGAACAGACCAACTGACCTCAGCCTCTCCTCATATGACTTCCCCTCAAGGCCTTTCGCCATCTTTGTTGCCCTCCTTTGGACACTCTCTAAGAGCTTAATATCTTTCTTATATTGTGGCACCCACAACTGAACACAATATTCAAGGTGAGGTCTCACCAGTGCAGTGCAGAGTGGGACAATCCCCTCCCTTGACGTGCTGGTGATGCTTTGCCTGATGCCCCCCCGGACATGGTTGGCCCTCCTGGCTGCCAGGGCACTGTTGACTCATATTCAACTTGCCATTGACCAGGACCCCCAAGTCTCTTTCCATGGCACTGCTTTCCAGCATCTCATTACCCAGTCTGTACATCCATCTGGGGTTGCCCCATCCCATGTGCAGAATCCGGCAGTTTCCCTTGTTGAATTTCATACGGCTGGTAATTGCCCAGTCTTCTAATTTGTTGAGATCAATTCTGCAGGCCCTCCCTGTCTTCAAGGGAGTAAACAGCTCCTCTCAGTTTTGTGTCATCTGCAAACTTGCTTAGTATCCTTTCCAGTCCTTCATCCATTTATGAAGATGTTGAAGAGCAAGCACAGGCCCAAGATAGAGCCCTGTGGAACTCCACAAGTGACGGGTCACTAGTCTCATGTTCCCCATTCACTATTACCCTCTGTACTCAACCTGTGAGCCAATTGCTCACCCACATGATGTGCTTATCCAGCTGCATGCTGCACATTTTGTCCAGAAGGGTACCATGAGAGACAGTATCGAAAGCTTTACTGAAATCCAAAAAGATTATATCAACTGGCTTCCCTGGATCAGCTGGGTGGGTTACCAGGTCATATAAGGAAATTAGGTTGGATAAGCAGGACTTTCCTCTCATGAAGCTGTACTGGCTCTGACCAATGACACAGTTGTTTTTCAGGTGTTTTTCAATACTTCCCAGAATAATCTTCTCTGTAACTTTACCAGGCACTGAAGTGAGACTGACAGGCACGTAGTTTCCGGGGTCCTCCTTCTTGCTCTTCTTGAAAATCAGGATGTTCACCAGCTTCCAGTCAGCTGGGACCTCTCTGGATTCCCACAGATGGGTGAAGACAGATCCAAACCCTTTTCTTAAAGCTAACTAGGACTGTGCCAGTCCTAGTCAGGGAAACTGTTTGTCTAAGTAAGAAATGTGCTCAAGGTAACACTGCATCTTAGTAGGGCCTTTCATTTAGGACTGACCTAATTCACAGATGTTTCATATTACATTTTCCAAACTTTTCAAGGACTTGAGGATTTTTTCATTCATGACTGTGCAAAAAAGACATCAAAGATAAATTAAATAATTAATGCAAAGACAAAGTATAAAACTATTCTCCCTGTGGATTATGTTTATTTAACGGCTGCAAAACGGTCCATCTTCCATCATTTTTCTCTCTATATATTTCAAGCCCTATGACATATGCAGGTTTGATTCCAAACCAAAGGCTGGCAGGATTCGAACAGTGTCTGCAAACTGACAATACCTTGCACATAATGAATAGGTACCTATGTTTACCTTATTAATACAACAAATGGTCCATTTTAACAAATGGGCCACCACCTGCTGCTTAATCAAACATGTAGTCACAAATTCATCTGAAATAAAGCAATCTCTGTTGATGAGAGCATCCTCATATGAATAGTGTTTGTCTGCACCTGAAGAAAAAGACGATGAGTTGAAAAACACAGGACATATGCTTAGGAAAATAAATGACCTATACTCTTATATACATTTTTTTCTTTCCAAGAAAGAAAAGGAGAACAGAATAAAATCAATATGAAATTAAATACTACCCCCAAAATTATAAACTAGAAATATTTCCTTATATATTCTTATATGGCAGTGGATTTCCTTTCAAAATTAAAATCCAAATCAAAAACTACTAAAACAGAGAAGAAAAAGGAATACCTTGCGGACAATAAAAACTATGATCTGACATATCATCTCAGAAGGAAACAATAACCATTTATTCATGTGATAAAAACAATTTCCTTATATTTATTTACTAAGAAAAATGATTCAAAACAATGTCTTACCATGCTTTCAATAGGTATCTTGCAGAAAAATGATATAATTTGTGACAGTTGCAATACAGACCATGTTTTTTATTTCATTTGAAAAAAAATCTACAAAACAAAGCACAATTATGATTTGCTGCCTTTCTATTCCTAATTAGAATACCAAGCTTCATAATAAATCACTAGGAAAAAGAATGAATATCCTAAGGCTGATTTTAGCAGTCCTTGCTTCTTTCATACCTTGATGTGGTAGAATCTTCAGAGTATCACAGAACAGTTAAGGTTGGCTGGGACTTTTGGAGATTGTATAGTTCAACTTCTTTGTTCAATCAGGATCAGCATGAGCAGGTTGCTCAGGGCTGTGCCCAGTCAGGTTTTCAACATCTCCAAGGCTGATGACTTCAGCCAGCTGTCTGGGGAATCTGTCACAGAGTTTAATCACCTGCACCCAACAAAATGTCCACTATGTTCTAATCCACAGCCTGTGAATTTGAGTAATCTGACTCAAAAGCACTGAAGGATGTTTATGCTAGTTCAAGTTCTTAGGTGATATTTATCCCTTTGAATCACAATTAATGTTAATTTATAATCACAAAAACTTTTTAGTGAAATAAAAAATAACTGAAAAGTGGAAGGAAGGATCATTCTGGTGATTTTTATCTTCATTTTTTTACAGATGTAATGCATTTTTATCCATTTACTTCCCTGTTCCTCTTCAAGTTTTCTTGTTGCTCTGTATCCTCTTCTCTCCATGTTCTTCATTGTACTTTATCACTCTCCCTCTTTGTTGAACAGCTTTCTGTCTTTCAAACGTCATTGTCACAGTGGGCATTTTGAAAGCATTTTACAAAAAAGATTTGCTTCACAATATTTCCTAAGTTGTGTGGATATGTACATGTCAGAATGATGACTCTCTCTGTCATTCCTCTGTCATTGCTGTATCCTGTACTTTAAGATTTAATTCCTTCAAACTGAGATTTTCCTATTTATTCCATTCTTGGTCTATTATCACACCTTCTTGATATTTCTTCTTAACTTTTTTCTGCTTTGTGAATATTTGAATGAAAGATTAATGTAAAATTTCCTTGCTCATATCATAGCTCTTCAAATGATTGTATTCTCTCCTCTCGATTTTCATCGCACATCAAACGCAAAAGCACAGCAAAGAAATCTGTTTCTTACAGATACATCAAATGCTTGAAACTAACCCTTCCATTTAATATACAGTGCAGAGGGTTTGAATTCTGTAGCTGCCCCAGGAAAACTATGCAAAAACTCCACATAATGCTTCAGAAGTGTGGTAGTAAAAGTAACGTAGCTAATCTCTGCTCCTTAAAGTTTCTAAATGTTCTGCCTTTCTCCTAAGACTTATTCAAGAAAAACAGTTGGAGTTTGGTTGATTGTTTCTTTTTGAGTTGCAGGGGGGAGGGAAGAGGAAAAACAGCTTTTGGATGTTTTGTTTTGGATATGCACCAATATACTTTGGGCACATTTTTTCACTCTATAGAGATTTTCACTCTTTGCTTTTTGTTTGACAGTCACCTTTCTTCTATCTACGCTTTTCCACTTCAGTCCTTTCTTTCCTCATTGTAAAAGATAAAGTTCAGCGGATTCAAGTAAGTACTTGGAACTTAAATTAAACTGTTGATCTGAGCTCCTTTCTAATAGTCTGTGCACCACAAGAGCAGATCCAGATGCACAAATGACAAAACGAATTACAGCTTTTCTGTACTTTCTTCCACAATAATGATTTATCCCTTAAACAAAAACATTATTGGTTGCATCAAAATATTAATTTCATTTAGCTTTAGTTCACAAAAGCTGTACACTGAATCTAAGCAAACTATCCTCGACCCCTCTCTAGTTGATGAAAAGATATTGGTACAACCTGAGGACAATTTAGATGAGATGGCAATCCTTGCAGCAGTTTCCCTACTCTTCATTGGCTACCTGGGCTTTCTGGATTGTGATGTTGAATTATTACCTGTCTAAAGGTAGATGAGACAAATTTTATGTTCATTACCTCAAGACACAATATTGCTGTTCGTCGTTTCCTGTTATACACTTTGCATCTAGGTTATTCCGTAGCAAATTCCAATGCACAGTACCCACTGAGAGAAAAAAAAAAATAGGAACTATACATCTGTGCAGAAATATATATATATATATAAATAAAATACATTCTGGTTTTTGGATTCCATCTGTTCCCTGCAAAGCTGAACTTTATACATATTTAAATCCAACAAAATCAACTTAATGAACGTCTCATTGTAGTCTTAATCCTACAGTCCTTATGGACTTCAAACAACTGTTAGCTTCAATCAGCTAAGGTACTGCAATAAGAAAGTAAAGGGCATCCTGTCCTTTCCAGGGTCTACTAACTGTCTCACTTGGGTAGTAGTTCTAGTTTCTTGCATGTTATTTTTTTGTTGTATATTGTAGTGTAATTGCTTTGGTATAAAATCCTAGAATGAAAAGAAATACTTAAGTCATTCTAGCTTAAATGGACACAAATCTGAGACAATCTCCTATAAACACCTTTTCATCCACTGCAGAATTTCATTTGTTTCAATATTTTGTTTCTTTCGTAAACAGAGTTCTTAGATTAACTGTTGGAAGCCAAGCAGGTTAACTCCAATATATAATCTGTGAGGCATATATTATGTATAAAGTAACTACCTGCATGGGACCTTAGTAATACCTGTCATCTAAAAATCTACCCCCAAAAAATTATTGCTTTAATAAGACATGGAGAAGTGGACAAAAAGGGGAAGAAGTAACTTCTCATGCATGAAATTAGATTTTTCTATAAGAAATAAATAGTTACCTATGCATAATATCTCAATTTAACTATCTAGTCGTAATCAAACCAAACAAGAACAAGTACTGTAGCTTTGTATTCTTAACAGAGAATTGAGTTTCATAAAGATATTTTACTTATACTGGGTTAGCTCTTAACAGTGAAATACTGGGGAGTTTTACAATTCAATTGAAGCAGAAATCTTGAAAGTAAGTGGGAAGTATATAATACCTTTAAAGCAGACAACCATTCCCAAGATATCCACGACACTTTGCAATGTCTTAGCAATGCCCTATAGGTCATGTTGCCTTTATACCATTCTTAAAAGGAAAGTATGAGGTTTTTAGTGAGAATAATACATTTTATTTCTGTGGTATATATCTTCTAACATAATCAACACATTTTACCCCAGATGCAAACAAAATACCATCCCTGAGGTGTCAATGTTATTTTGTAAGGAAGCAACAATTATGAAGACCTTTTTTTTCTGAGAGGCCTATGAATTCTGAAACTTATGTAACTTGGGAGACCCAGTGCTGAGGATTTTGAATTGTGCATTTAATATTCAAACATTAAAGTCAGTGTAAATCTTTCATTTACTACAGAGATGCATTTTCTTTGGAACATTTTGGATGTCATCTATGCTTCCCAAATTTGTCCTATTGATAAATTTTTGAAGGTTGTAAAAAATATCAGGAGTTTTAGATTATAGACATTGAAAGAGTCCATACTCTTTACTTTGTAATTGATTTTTTTAATGTTTATATCGAGATCTGGAAAGGTAAAAACTAAAATATAATCTTATTATTTTAAAAGGGCTGAAAAATTTTCTAGGTTTATCTAGTTAAGAAAAATTCCACCAAACCTATAAAATTATACAACTCATCTTGTGTGTGTGAAAAAAAGATCATTTTACCGTTTTCAAAGCCAGCATGGCACACAAAGTCTTTTTTTATTTGTCTGAATCTTCCCATTGGGAACCTATACATTTTACTGTAGCACTTGATACTCCACATGAAGTTAAAATTACAGGGTATTTAATTTTAATATGCACGAAATAGAGTTCAATTTAAAAAATTTTCAGCAATTTGTCACTTGTGGAGTTAGTCATCTTATAAATACTGTAACAGGAATTCTCCAAGACCACTTCATTAAAACTGTGGAGGAAGAACACATATGGTAAAGAAAAGGAAAACCTGACAGAACAAAGTCAGTTAAGAAGAGTAGGTACCTCATGAGTCAGGAAGATCCATAACATTGCACATGAAGAGAAGGTTCCTTTTGGACATACATGGTATACTAAGTAATGATATCTAGGAATGACTGCAAACTTGAGAGTCCTATGTATCACAGAACCAGAAGATCTGTAGTAACCCCAAAGCCTCCTTTAGGATATTACATAGGAAAGGAACCAGAAAGTTTATTCATTTTGAGAGCACACTGTCTGGAAAATATACAGTGGAAGCTGACCTGTGAAAAGCTCTGTGATGAACTATTAGTGTGTCAATATTGAGAAGATGTGGAAGTTGGAATAAGAAGAACAGCATTCATTATGGTGAGACTGGGTGAAGATGTATCCAAAATAATATGCGACAGTTGGCATTTCAGTATATCACACTGCAAAATGCTCATCTTTTTTAAAGACTGCAGGAACTGAATGAATGCTGGTATTTATCTAAATTCTCTTACTCTGAGAATATCTATACTTCCACTAGTTAGGATAAAAATGTCTCAGAGATGTAAACTTTGACTTTGGCTCTGAGATATAAGACAGCTGCTAATGATCTAGGATTAGCTATAATTTTATCATGGGTATTTTTTTGCTTAATTGTCAATTGTGGGCATTTTCTAACCTACAGTGCAGTATCTGGCTTTAACCACTGTCAGAAACATGTTTGATGCTGCATTCCTTATGTTCCTACATTCTTATTTAAATTTACTTTTCCACAGGATGGTATCAAGCGATAAGTTACAACACAGTTGCATACTAACCCTACTAAATTTTTATTGCTCTTTATGCCTGTCTTCTGCCAAAAACTGTTACTCAGACTCTGGCAATGGTGACCATCATCTTCATACTTCTAAAACAATGATGACTCTTTCATGGCTATATGAAAAATACAGTTTGTTAGGATATATATACCTGTTTCCAGTATATTAATAGTTTTCGCTGCTACCATGTAAACTTCTTCATTAGTTTACTTCTATGAAAAAAAATCATTCCATGAAGGGATTCTTTCTTCAAAATGGAGGCAGCTTGATGGTGAAGAAGTTGCTGGTTCTGACATAATCAGTCACAATTATTTTCAATTTCTTTACAGTAACCAGTAAGGCATCAGGTGTTACACAGATATAGGAAACTCATCCAATGAGGAGGTGGTAATAGCAAAGCTTTTCTCCCGGTAATTCTACTTTTGGGATGCTAGTTTGTTTATTTCTGTATTTTAGTCCGGTGACTGCATAATATAAAGACTTGAACAGTCCTAAAGAACATGAACAGAAATGCAGACCTTTCAAAAGTTTAGGCACCAAGAAGCTACAGTGTCTTCCATTTATTTGCAAGAACCCTACTCTTTTGGCTTCATTTGATAAGTATATATTGCCATCTAGGATGAACAGATTGGGTAGATATGACACAGTACTTATTCTACTAAAAGCACTCTTGTGAAAAAGAAGCTAGAAATCATGATAGATAAAACATTTTCTGGCTTTCACCATAAAGTCAGAGTTTGTCAGAGCCTGAAAGTATATGTGCCTAGAGCTTCTCCTTATAATGAGAATCCCAGAGGAAATAAAAAATAAAAAATTAATTTAAAAAAAAGGACTTTCAAGGTCCAGAAAGTGAGATTTCACTAAACTGTAAACTAAGACCATTAACTTTTTTAAACAGATAAAACTCCATGTCTTGTTTCAGTTGCCTAAGCAATAAAGGCTGCTAAGCATCTGAGAATACCTGAGGTGTCTTGTCTAGATGTTCTTGAGTATTCTACCTAGCCCCACCTGTTACTCTGGGAGGCTGAATATCCTTCAAGTCTTGTGACATCTCAAATATGGAATCTCAAAATGTATTGGGTCTGGCTGAGCTGGAGTTCATTTCCCCACAGTAGCTCTCACAGTGCTGTGCTTTGCACTAGCAGCTAGAAGGGTGCTGATAACACACTGGTGTTTTGGCTACTGCTGAGCACAGCACCAACACTGTAACATTCCTTCCTTAGTTGAGGGCAAGATCCTGGGAGGAGACACAAGAAGGCCAGCTGACCCAAACTGACCAAAGGGATATTCCAGACCATATGACGTCAGCTGAGATATAAAAGCTAAGGCAAGGAGCAGGAAGGTGGGCATTCACTGTCTAATGGCTGTCTGCTGAGAAACCGTCAGGCGTACCGAAGCCCTCTGGAGTGGCCGACCACCTCTGCTCATGGGAAGTAGAGAATAAAACCTGCTATCCTTCGCTTCTGCGCACACAAGCTTCACTTTGCTTTTTTGCTTTAAATAAACTGTCTTATTTCAACCCACGGGTTGTCTTTTTTTTCCCTTTTCCACCTTGCTCTCTCTCCTGTGCCTCTGGGAAGGGGAGTCATAGAGCAGCTGGGTGGGCACCTGGTGTCCAGCCAAGGTCAGCCCACCACACTGATGCCAGCTGCTTTATGCTTGAACTGACTACATCGGACACAAGGAAAAATGAAGTAGAATTTTCTTCTCACAGATACATTCTTTTCAAACAAGTCCAGTACAAGACTCTGTCATCCCTGTGATTTTTCAAAACATAATAAATTCTGCAGTGCCCTGACCATTCTCCAGGAAGGCTCTCTACAACAGCTTGAGTCCTGTATGCCTGACCTCTGTTAAGGCTGCCTGAGGCATCTACTCCTCTTAGCAATTTCTCAAGCTCTGCGTGAGCTCTGAATTCCTAGGTCTTCCTAGAATAAGAATGGATGCTCTTTGCCCATACTTCCCAAGCTCTGCAATGGGAACAAACAACCCTCCATTGGTTTAACCTCATCTACTCTTCTTCAATTAAACTAATAAACAAGTTTGAAATGAACATATCAAACATACTTCCTTTCTTTTTTTTTCTGTTTTATCCTTCGTAGAACACACAGCTGCCAGGAAAAAAATATTATAGATTGAGAGGTACTGAGATGTTGCAGTGATGAAGCAAAAACACAGGAAAGCTGAAACTGCATTGCGATACTGTTCAGATATTAGTAAGTCAATGGTGTCTGTATCCAGCAGCAGAGGAGGAGGCGTCCATACTGATCAACATCAGACAGCTTTAGAAAAAAGAGATGATGAAGCTAGAAGTAATTCCTGAACTAAGAGCAAAGACTTGCATTTGAGTAATTCATTTTGAAAGGAAGATTTTGCCTGACAAAGCAGTCCCAATTATTTTATGTGATACAAAGTGAGAGCTAATTAGATGCTCAAATTATTTATACAAATTAAGCAAAAGCCAAAACTCTAAAGGGGGTAATTAAATTTGTTTGAAATTAGTATTTTATTGAAGAGGCCTGGAGAGATGCCAACGGCAGGATGCCTCCCTTTGAAAGCCTATTCTGCACTATTCTGTGAATCAGATGGATGCTCAAACAGTTCAGAAGATACAGGTTTCTTAAAGAAAAAAATGTGAAAACATGAAGGATTCACTGTTTGTGTTTGTCTTTTCTATATTTTTTAACGAGCTACAAATGTTATTAAGGGATTATGGAGAGAAAAAAAGTAATTGAGGAAACGACAAGAAAAAATTCACCTCTTTCTCAACAGGGTTTAATTTTAATGTTAAAGACACCATTGTAATACTAGAGGTGTATTGTGGCCTAGACTTCTGATTAAAGGATGTGCCTATTGCATATCTCTGCAGGGATGTGTCTTATGGTACTATGGCTCAAGATAGAACTACTTATTCCACCTTATTCCTAGTTGATACAAACAACTTTACTTCTACTAAAATAATTCTGTAGTAAATTATGGCAATTTTTACCATCCTCAGTCCATCAGAAATGAAGCAAAAACTTTATCCACCTCCTTTTTTTCCTCCCTAAGACCACTCTTCTTTCACTTTCTTCACAGCAAAATGTTTGCAGTGACAATTTTGATCAGCTCTCGTGCTCGTGCAGAAGCACCCAGTAGGGATTTTGTACATGTTCTCACCAAGACAAACCGGTAGCAGTTTTGTGACTCTCAAGTCTTGTCACTGCAGTGACACGAAACAATTCTGGAATTTCCTAGAGAAATGTGCAGTTAACTGTTTTATGACTTGATAAAATACTACCTCGGTAAAACAGAAAACTGCTGTGCTTTAACATCCAAAATTTTAAATTTGTCACAATAGTAAATCTGAAAGTAGAATACACTTACTACTGTCATAAGAAAATGTGAAAAAATGCTTTTCACATTTTGTGGGGAAAGAAGAAAGCAAAGACAATCCTTCTCATTCAGACTTGAAATTGCATAAGAGAAAAAGCATTAGTTTTGAAAAATCAGAAGCTTTTTTTTTCACCCTAACAAAAGCTAGAGTATCTTCTCTATCGGATAAAATCAAAGCATTATTCCCCCAAGGTATTGGGTTTTACCCAAAACAATACCTAAATGTTGAGATATAATTCAAAATCCGAAATTTCAATACTAAATTTATCTAAGGTACTCCTTAGACACTCACTTATCCTTTTCCTTCATATGCTGTTTTCCTGATTTGTATCATAGTAAATCCTAGAAATCCCACTGCATCAATTCCTCAAATCCCTTCATTAAACTCAGAGCAAAAAAGCCAGTTCTTGCTCCAGTATATCTATTCTTCACCATTTCCTTTTTATTCCATTATTAACTATAGTTCCTCTATACTGCATATCTCTAAAACTTTTGGTGGGATCTTGTATTCTGTGATCTGAAGAGATTATTTCTGGATAAAAAGTAAGATTTACCTAACTTCTGGATATCATCCCAAATCCACTGAAAATTATTCTATATTTATTTAAGGGTGGGTTTTTTTTTCCCCATGAGGTCAAAAGAAATAATGAGGAATAGGATAAGACTATCTTTGTAAATATCTTCATTTTACCCTTGTAAGCATTTTACTCAAAATTAAAAATGTATATATTTATGTGCACATCTTTGTATGTGTGAGCAATATTTTTAGACCATGGATTCTTTCTTTTGGTATATTTTATTATGCTGCTCTTTGAGGCAGTAAAATTAGTTATGATACTTTTATTGATGTTGATTACAGGCATGTCTGATTTCATTTAGCATTCGCATTGCACAGTCAGTGTCTTTTATAACCACCTCACTTTCACAGATGATTTGTCACACTGTAAAATCATAAGGGACATTCATTAGAATTTGTCACTCTGTTTCAGCAAACTAATACTTTTCAAAATAAAGGTTCAATTGTTTGTTTATAATTTCAGTCATGTTTTCTTTTAGGTTTTCAGCCATTTTGTATTTAAAATACTGCTAAGTGACTCTGGCACTGCTTAATATTGTAAGAAGTCTTTCATTTTTATTTCTGGCTGCTGATCAGAGTCAGATTTAGATCTACCTTGTTCCTAGTATCTTCAATGCCAGAACCCCTTCCTCCTGGTTTTTAAATAATTCACTGGAGATTGTTTTCTAAGTGTAGGGGAAACCTTAAGCAAACCTATTCTTTCCTCACTGAGAAGGTACTTTAGAGTACTCAGGTCCTTCGGATCTCATTGACCCTGTTTTGGCCCTTGTAGATGGGTGGTAGTGGGTGAAAAACTGTGTATAAAGCTGAACTCAGAGGATAGTGGTCAATGGATCAATCCAGAAAGCAGCTAAAAATAATTCTCCTTGGGGTTTGATGCAAGGCCTCATCAATGCCCTTGAAGATAGGCATCAAACTAGGGAAGCAGGTAATATGATAGAAAGATGGATGCCATTCACAGTGGCTTCAATAAGCTGGAGGAATGGACTGACAACATTTATGAAGGTCAAACAAGACGAATGCGAAGTCCAACAGCTGAACTGGAATAACTGGATAGAAAACAGGTCTTCAGAAAGGTGCTGGAAAATTCTAGAAGACAACATATTAAATGTGAGTCAACAGTGCACCTTTCTAGGATTCTATGATATTATTGACTACTTTCTATTAAATCTAAGGAGACACCAGTCACCTGTGTTAGGTTGGACACTTACTGTTAGGTGTCTACAGATTAGAGTATCTACATTTGAGCTGATCACTTGGTGTCCCCTGCCCCCTTTATAGATATTGAAGAGAGCACTACTAGGAAACAATTCATCTCACCTAAACTAGATTTTAAAAATAGATCTCAATTCTTCCTATTTCATATGCTACTTCAAAATACATTTCAGATCTGCTTATTTATGTCTATTCATTATGAAAGAGCTAATAAGATTAAATGATGTAGACATTAACATTAAAGTTGGGTAAGATGAAATATACCCAGGGCTTTCTCTTAAGTTGCCAACTATGGAATACACTCATTGTATTAAGAAAACCTTTCTCTTCCACCCTCCATCAAACATATGCACCTTTCTAAAGAATGCTTTTGCTGTTAAGAATAACCTGAAGCAATTAAAAAAATTTTACTTTACTGTCAGCTAGCACTAAGATGTGAGTCTTTCTAGAAGTGGTTGAAGGGTACACCTACAAGCCAACAGATGAGGATATGGCAACTTCACATACTCTCCCATTTCCTCACTAAAATACAGTAGTAGCTGTACTCTGTACAGTAGTAGGGTACAGGAACTAGTTGTATTTACTATGTAAAAAGAGTCAGAAAATGTCAGTGAAAAGAGCAGTACTAGAAAACCTAGGGGTGATAAATGCAACAAATGGAAGAGTGGAGGTGGAGACCTAAAGGTACACATGTCAGGCAAATAAACTTTAGCTGTCCAAGGAAAAATGTTTTGGTCCAGAAAACTCTGCATTCAGAGTAATCTATTGACTTGAGTAGAGTTTAGATAGGAGACCAAACACACAATATTTCCAGTAAAAACAAGTCATTTGAGGCAACAATAGGGACATGTAGTGTGAATACTCTTAAGCAGACAATTAAACAAAGTCTTGCTCTTAAAAAAGTGTGAAATCTCATGTTAGAACACAACAGAAGAAGTGGCTTTTGTGCAAATACCATATGTTGAGAAAGGAAACTCAAAAGAAAGACCCTTTTTAAAAACATGCCAAATCTTTTTTTCTCATACTAACATATTAAAGTACCTTCAGACTCTAGAAACTTGTTCCTGTTAGTACACAAGAGGAGTTTACCTGGCTCACACTAACTCACTGTGCACTGATGACAAAATATCCATATGTTCTTTGTACTCAGACTACTATGTTAGATTTGCCAGAGAAGATGTTGCTAGTCATCAGTGCAGTGTTGAGTTCTGCCCTGACAGTGTTTCTCAATGTTTATGCCAAAGTATTGTGACCTAAATGTGCAACATTATTCTTTTCTTCCTCCTTATCCAGTCCAGTACTAAGTGGAAGTAGCCTTTGATTTTTTGTCAGATATTACTTTTCGCCAGTCTTTGCATTTGATCAGACACAAGAAGAATGATTGTACTCATCTGCAGCACGCTGGCAGGCTAAAGCACTAATTAATCATAGGGCAAGTGTATCAGGATTTATCAATAGCTAGCTGAAGTGCTCAGCTAACTAGGGCGGCTAGACAGAATACCTAAAAGCCACCCACTTGCTGGATGTGCCCAAATCCACAAGGACTGCAGCACAGCTTTTGTTTCTTCCCAGCATAGACTGAAACATGATAAATTGGTTACTAGCGTGAGCAAAAGCTGGTCCATATCAGTGACTGACAGGAACTGCTACTTGGCCTTTGCCTTGGAGAATGTCTCTTGCCACCTATAGAAGAAGATACCTTCAAATATCTTCCTATGATTGTGCTGAAGAAAAGAGTAGACCCACAAGACTTTTTCAAGGAGCCATGCTTAGTTAGCTTCTTATGAAAGTCACATGAATTATTACACACGGTTTTCCAAGTGTGAAAATAGCCCAAATGTACCCATAAATATTTTCACTAGTAAAATAACTCCTACAATCTGTATATGTTTGTAAAATGGCTGAAAAGGCACTGATTGCCCTTACAGTATAAAGTGGACATATATGTATATTTTAAGGCTATTATGTTCGAGTATTAAATATGTGCATATGTTTTTCTCATTCACTGTGCAGATCTACCATTACTGTGAATATCTCCTTTGCCTGACTCATCCTGTCTCCTCTCCCTCTATAGCTTCACTTCTGAAATATGCCAAAGGAACTTCATTTATCTCCTACCCATTTTCACTGGAGCTACTGCAAATTATTGTTACCCTTAAAATTTGAATGAAAGTAAGACCTTTCTTCATTGCTGATTCATGAAAACTTGCAGTAGGGGAAAGATTATTTTTGTCAATTGAGTCCCGATAATAAATCACTTCAGTTTTTCTTTATTCATATGTTCATCCAGAAAATAAATTCTCTTGTACCCCTGACTTACCACAACTATTTTACAGTAACAGTGAAGTGAGAAAGTTCAGAGAAGTTCCCTTAACAAGAGTGGTGTGTAATAATTAAACAGATGGAACCAGAATATTTATACAAGAATTGTTCAAGCAATTGACCAAAGGTATAAATTCACTCATATTTTAGTCCATATTATGTAACAGGGAAATGGGTAGGAGTTCCATAGATTGAGGGGTTTTGTATGTTTGTCACATGTAATATAATTCTATAAGGTTGTTTTGTCAACAAGAGAAAAAAATCTGTCACTATCAAAATCTCAAAATCTTCCACCTTCTATCTTTACTTAGGCTTTTCTGGATTTTTTTTTTTTTTTTTTTAAGTTAGGACCTCCTCTTGGACTGGTAGAGACAGAAGGTTGCTAGTGCAGCACACACCACACTCCCCAGGTTCATAAGTATATGCATATTCATGAGTTCTCCAAGCACTGCTGTGGTCCCTGTGCCCGCTCAGCACTCCCGCATGGATTCCAGCACCCCTTATCTGCCCCATGGGTCTCTGACTCACCGCTCAGTGCTTGCTGCACAGACACAGCACTCACACATTTGTCCCATGGACACCGCATGCTCACAAGTCCCTCTGCACACCAGCACAGACCCTCCCACCTGATACCTCTGCCTGGACTGGGAGCAGACTAGGGTGGCCCTTTTACATGTGACTGGTCCATTTTATACCCCTTTCTGTTTACCTCTTCTTTGTTCCTCCCTGATCTGCTTCCCCTGTACATTTCTCCATCACCTGCTATAGTCCCACTGATGTCCTCCAACACCCAGTATCCTCAAGGTTGCGTTGTTGTCAGTTGTGAAATCCCAGTTTGCCTGCAGCTTCTCAATAGCTCATTAGCTACCATGACTGACCAAGTTTGGTTTTTATCTTTGTCTCCATTATGTTCACTTGTCAACTTTGTGTATTTTGTATTTGCTTTCCCCTTTTCCTCAGTTTCCCATTTGACAAGGACTCTGATCAGATAACTGACCTGGAAGAAGTGTTCCCACACTCCCACAAATTCTCATCAATTAGTTTGACAGACCATGTTGTCGAGGACCAAGGATTAGAATGGGAATGATTTCAGAAGTGGAAAAATATGTACAGTGATTGAAAGGACTTTATGATGCAGACTTCACAGTTATTATGTATATACACATTGTATGTTTCCCCAGAATTTGTATCCCCCAGGCACGTCCAGGCTTGTTCACTTCCCTGTTTCCCTGCTGATTGGAGGGAGAAGCTGTAGAGAGGAGACAGCCCCCATTCGCCCTTTCCTTCCTCAGTTCCTCCTACGCTCTTCCCCTTTTGCCTGTATCCCTATCCCGATTTGTTGCCCCGCTTGTCTGTCTCATGCTCCACCCCATGGTCTGGCCCTTTCCCTGCCTGAGCTGATAAAGAATTGCGTGCACGCTTTAATAAAGCATTCCACCTGCACCCTACCTGGTCTCCTGAATCCGTGCTCTGTCACGGTCCCATCTCTCCTTTTGGACCGTGGCACCAGGTCTGACTCCCTCCCTTTTAATTTGTCAAGCCTTTTTGTATCTCTACATGTCCTTGTTTATGGCTTCATCCTTTTTTCATTATCCCCTTTTGTATTGGAAAGGTCCCTGACCAGACACTTTAAAGGAACTGTTTCCTCTTTCCACATACTCACATACAGGCAGTAGCTAAACAAATGTACCTTTAACCTTGTGACAGTAGGGCTGCTGTCCACATGGGTTTAGAGACATGGTGAAGGCAGGTCAGTTGTACCTATTGTTAAAATAATTGATGTAGTTGAAAAATCAGAAAATCTCCAAGGCAACTCTTCTTACTGAATGAAAATCAACCATGTCCCAGCAACAAATGTGTATTTTCCAATGTATTTTCAGAGCTTCAGCAAGGGATTTTCCCTTTCAAAGATAATAATCCTGTGTTAGTTTTATGCATCCGTACTGTAGAATACACTGACCATCTCCAAGAAAACAACATGGGGGAAACAATCACCCCTATAAAACACTAAGAACTCTTATGAGAAAAAAAAAGAATATGTGTACCTGAAATATGTTTGTGTCAATTTCTGAATCAATGATATATACATTATACCCCATCCAGCTGACCAGAGTATCATTATAGCTAATGTGCAGAAATAGGTTTCTTCAGAATAAATTCGGATATTTCATTTCACCTTAAGGTGGTCATAGGAAATAAGTCAGATGGAACAGTTTGCAGTGCTTACCGTTCTCCAGTGGCTCTAACATTTTTTTTAACTGATTCAAGTATAGACATTTGCAACTATAGATGTTTTAAAATGTTCCCAAAACTAAAGGAAGTATATTTTTTAAAAAAAAATCTTCTGAACTTTCACTTCTCATCTCTGATTTTCAAAGAATAAAGAACATCTTCAAATGACAAGCATAAGGACTGAAAGTCAGGTTTTTAGAAACTAAACTCAGGAATTTATCAAATAATCTGGATACCATAACTGAAGGCAACTGAGGCAATATTTAAGATACACTTGCTAATCCATTTCTACTTTCTATGCCTACCCAAACACAATTTCTGTGAGGATCCTGTTTTTCAAGAGATAATTCCCAAGTCCAAGGCCTTCTTAGAGATAAAAGAGCCAGAAAGTTTGTGCAAGTCCTTCCTAAAAATAATCCGTAGGGTAGAGTGTATCCTCAGCAAATTTGCCAGTGACACAAAACTAGTAGGAGTGGTTTGATCTACCAGAGGATGGAGAAGTTGGCTGACAGGAACAGTTGCATAAGTGGAAGTGCAAAGTACTGCACAGGGAGAGGAACAACCTCATACACCAATACATGTTGGACCACCCAGCTGGAAAGCACCTTGTCAGAAAAGGCCCTGGCAGTCTGAGAGACACCAAATTAAACATGAGCCACCCATGTGCCCTTGACACAAAAAAAGCCAATGATATCCTGGGCAACACTAGCAGGAGTGTTGCCAGCAGGTGGAAGGGAGGCGCTCCTTTCCCTCAGTCCTTGTGAGGTCACACTTTTACTTCTGTGTCCAGTCCTGCACTCCTCAGTACAAGAAAGATATGAACATTCTGTAGACAGTCAAAAAAATAGTTCCACAAAGATCATGAAGGGACAGGAATGTCCTATGAGGAAAGGTTGAGAGACCTGGGACAGTGTAAACTAGAGTAGAGAATGCTCAGTGGGGTTTTATCAATGTATACACATGGTTGAAGAGAGGGTCTAAAAATGACAGACAGGCTCTTCTCTGTGGTGCTTAATGACAGGACAAGAAGCAATGGGCACACCCTGAAACATGGAAATATTTCCTGAATATCAGTAAACATCATTACTGTGAGGGTGACCAAGAACTGGTCCAAGTTTCCCAAGGAGGTTGTAGAGTCCCCATCCTTGGAGATATTCAAAGGCCACCTGGACACAGTCCTGGTGAACTCTTCCTGGTGGCCCTACTTGAGCTGGGAGTTCAGATGACCTCCAGAGGTCCCTTTCAACCTCAGCCTTTCTGTATTCTGTGACTCTGTGAATGCTCAGTGAATGTTCATTGGACAACTGGAGCAAGAGGCAAAGGTAAGAGCTCATGTGTGTCCTTGACTCTTTATAATGCCCACTTCAGCAGTGTTTCTTATTGAAAAACACTACTTGAAACCTGAAAAATTCCTTTGTGTGGAATAAATGCCCAATCCCCAGTGAATAATTCAGCTAAATAATGTCTCTAATAGCAACTGGAGAGCAACTCTGTTACTAAGAGTAGGGACTGTAAGGAAGGACATTTAATTGCTAAATTACTATGGGGGAATTATCTATTTCCCTGTAAATAACTAGGAAGTACTAGAGAGGGGTCTGTCTAACTATGCTTAGGGAAACTAATAAGCTCTGAAATCATCAGAAACACGCATGTGCAGCTGGATTTACCTATCCATATGTTGGGAAGCACATCTATTTAGAATCCTACTATGTTGGGGTACCTTTTATATTCCATAAAAGCAAAGCCTGATCAAGTGTTTACCCATTCTATGAAATCCAGGGTGTCATCTTAAAGACCTGATGTTACTCCTTGGGAGATTATTTTGTTATAAAATTAATCCCTCTGATTGAGTATGTTCAGCCAAACCTAGCTCTGAATAGCTTATCCCAAAAGTACACATTTAATATATGTATGCAATATGATACAAAATATGTCAGTACCATTAACAGGATATGCAAAAATGAAACATCTTAAAGTGATTAAAATGCAACTGTAAAACATTCTGGATAAGGTAAAGTACAGTAATTTAATAGAATCCCAACTCCAGAGAGAAAAGATACGGAACACACTACAGAAAAGACAGCTTACAAGCATAATGAAAATATGAATAATAAGGTAGAAATGATTAAGTAAGAGCTCAGTGAGATAATTCCCATGCTTGAGAGATCACTAGTAGAGTCTAACAATTTCTACAGCTGAGCACTTACTGATTTAAATATTGTTTGATTTCTCATTGTTGCACATAAAATGGTTGTGAAAACACAATGCCTGAGGTATAATATTCATGTTAAGTAATGTTTGGGATTAAAATGTTTTTTCCTTGAAAATCGCTGCACTAAAGAAATGGGAAGACCTTTCGTACACTGCTAAGCACAGGCTTTATTAGTGCCTTCCTACAATCCTAAACATCCACTGGTCAGATTATGTGACTAATACGTCTGTTCTAGAACAAGCAGCAGTCTCAAGTATTGAGGCCATGTTGCTGAGAACGCAGCTGCGTTGGGTTGGGCACATCTCAAGGAGGAAGGACCACCGCCTCCCTAAGATCCTGCTCTATGGTGAACTTGCCACCGGCTACCGCATGAGAGGAACCCCAAAGAGAAGATACAAGGACTCCCTGAAACAACATCTCAGCCTTGGCCATATTGATCATCATAACTGGTCTACTCTGGTCTCAAATCGGGAGGTCTGGAGACACAATATCTATAACACTGCTGATGCCTTTGAGAAAGCACACAGGATCACCCTTGAGGAGAAAAGACAATGCAGAAAGAACTGTGACCTGCAGAATTTACCACTTAAAGAATCTTTCTGCTATGCCTTTTGCAACCGCTCCTGCCTGTCTCGTATTGGCCTTTTTAGCCACCAGTGTGCTTGTAGTAAACATGGGTAGAGACCTTTCCCAAATCTTCATTCGCGAAACCTGGCCATCTCTCTCTCTCTCCATTAGTAGTTTTATGATAAATGTTACAGCTTTGATCCAGTTATTGTCCCTCAATTTACAGTTTAAGGCTATCAGTCAATAGCATATAAACCTCCTTCGCCAAAGTGGAAAAGGTGTTATTTTGTAAGATTCAGCAAAAGTCTAATGAAACAGAGGCATATCTTTATAGACTTTGCTGAATCAGAGCTTAACTTGCCTACTTTTAGCACTGAATATTGGGCCTTTTTAATTAAAAGATATCTAAGACAAAATTCTTATTTTTATTTCACAATCTCTCCTATTGTGTGTTTTTCTAGTCTATGCTTCTGAAATGCCATTCATCCTTTTTGCCTCTTTTTCCAGTTTTCTCATTTATTTTATTTAGAGTACATTTATCTGTAAACCTCTCATTGGCTTTAAAGGCAAAGCTGGACTAAGGTGTGCCTTAACTGTGATGGAATTGAAGCATCTTTTTGAATGATACAGAGTCACCTTATTTAATGTGGGCTATAGCAACATACTTGCCTACACGGTGGATGAATTCTTTAAACCACATTTTAATTAAGGAGAATCTAAATGTCTAATCACCTGTGCACACTCAAATGTCTGGTGTCATCTGAGATGCCATGCAGTACCCATGGAGTCATGCACATGGAGATAGCAGTCATGTATTGCATAAGACCTCTTGGAAACCTGCTGCCCTGGAATGGCAGCTGGAGGCCAGGCTGAATACACTCATATGATGTTAGACATGTTTATGTGGGCAAATGAATTGAGCTACCTGGCTTACTTGAAGACATCTGTACCATAAATACCTGAATTTCATTGAGCTGAAGCTACCATTGTAAATTATATTCAGTAGGGATGACTCTTCTCCAAAACATTGTGAAGACTAATCTTTTAACCTATGGAATACATCAGGCAAGTACTTTCAAATGTGTGCTAAGTAGTAACTGACAGATCTCTTTGTCTGGTTTTTTTTGACATTTCTGTTTCATACTGAAAATCCAAAACTCATGTACAGAAGATCCCATCCCAGTTGTCATATAAAATGGCATAGCTTTATTGGTTTCATCTCTGTGCACGGACTTTAACCCTATTATCTCCTTTTCCAACTTCACTCCCTCTTCACATTCCTTCTTCTTATCCCCCTTTCCTTTCTCCTTCTTGTTCTGTTCCCTTGTCTGTTGTCTTCATTTGCATGTCTCCAGAAGAGAATTATATAGACTATTATATGCCTCAAGGGATAATTGAAAATTAGGATTTTGTCTGTTTCTTTGGTTGATGATGATGTTGTTGCTGCTGTTATTATTATTATTACCACTATTACCAGAAGGGAAATAAAGAATACATTTCAAAGTAACCTTCCTCCAGATTTAGGAAAGAATCAGAGCTAGTCTTCTGCACTTTAGTTGAGGATAAATTCAATATTAAAATACTCAAGTCATTAGATTTAGAATAAGTATGGAACACATATATATCTTCCCAAGCCCTTCACAAGCCAGAAGCATGCAAAATAATGAACTGATTTTTTTTTCCTGCCATAATATATGTACTTAACAACAAGTCAACAAAATGGCATATCATCACTTACTTTTCCTAACTAGGTGCAAATTGTGCTTAAAGACAGAACTCATCAGCCCCTGGAACAGGATGCCAGTGAGTGTGCCCAGACAATTCAACAGAGTCAATATTAAAGCAAGGAACTATTGGGCAATGAAATGAGTCTTCCGGGTTTATGAAAGGAATAAAATGGAAGAAAATGTCAAGTGACATCAGGTTAGATCATAATTGAAAAGTTCCATATAATGCTTTAATGAACAGATGTCTGTGGTTATAACCTCAGTTTTTGAAAAACAGTATAGCTCAATGGGAGACTGAAGCTATAATATTTGAATCCAGTTGAGAACTCAGTCTAATTATCTCCATATACAATCAGTAATTTGCACAGTTGATCTCTGGGAATTCCTGTCACACTGTAGCTATGGACAATGTTTCATTTGAGTTCAATATGGAGCAGGTCAGAGCCCTAATTGACAATCTTAACCCAATACAGAGAGAAATACAGCATAGATCATGATTTACTGTAGTCTGCTAAGATCATTATTAACAACCTTGGCTGTTGCTGAGAGGTCTAAGATTTGATAATATTATTACAGGATCCCTAAACAAACTAGCAAACTCAGACATGGAAAGGGTATCATCAAAGCAAGCAGTGGAAAGTTTATAAAGATCTGTCAAAGTACAAAGACAACTCCAGTTCAGAACTATTCTAACCTGTCTGGATTAACACATAACTTTAAACTATTAGTGATACTATTATGTATTAGTACTGTGCAATTCAAACTTAAGAGGACTTTAAAAAGTCAGTTGCAGAGAGCATCCAGTCACAGTAATATTCATAGCATCAAGGCTTATGTTACACTACTGTCATTATTCTTCTGTCTACAGAATATTTTAAATGTAAAACCTTCCCTAATGAAAAGCTCTTTAGGATACTCTATATATGGGTTTAAGGTTGTTTTGTTTGCTTGTTTGTTTTCTTCTGTAGGAAATACAGGTTACTTTAATTCCTATTTATAATACAAGGAGCAGCAGAATTGAAATTTTATTGAATTTTATTTTCCTTAAACTTAAATAATCCAAGACTAAAGACATAACTGGATGTTTTGTAGGGTAAAATAAGTGATATGCAGATATATCTACAAACTATCAACTTGTTTGGGCAAGCATATTTCATTTATCTGACATTTTCCGAGTTTCATATTAATAAAATAGATTTGCTTGCGATTTGATATTGAAAATTTGGTGTGTTTATTAGAAAATTAAACAGAAATGTATCCAAAAGGAATAGTTGTGGATGTTCCAACGCTGGCAGAGTTCAAAGTCAGGCTGGATAAGGCCTTGAGCAACCTGGTCTAGTGGTAGATGTCCCTGCACATGGCAGGGGAGATTGGGACTAAGTGATCTTTAAAGTCCATTCAAACCCCTTAACATTCTATGATTCTATGAGTCTGTGAATGCATAAGATATTGGTTGTCTAGCCAGTGTGATGATTTTTTTTTCACATGAAATAAGTATCAAACCAACCACCCCTAACAGAGAGGCCTGTGATCTCCCAGCTGAAAAAACATGTTGTTCCTGGAAAATATTAGAAGTGGAGATCATTAATTTAACTCAACTATTTATTTTTTAGAATAAACAATGGAATTCCCAAAATAATTATAGATTCCCCACTCTTGTTATCTATTAGAGTCAGAAAGCTAGTGTGTGTAAGGGCATGTTAGCTTGCAGACATGCTCAAGCCCCTGATATGCCAAATGTGCCATTTGCTCACTGCAGTGCAGTGAAATCCTCCAGCAGCTCTGGTTTTCTTCCAGAATAGCTTCTCAACAGATGGCATCTTGTCATCATCAGCGGCTTGCCATCCCAGAGAGCCGTAAGGATCCATGCAGAGAATGATGCTTTCCTTTCTCTTCTGGAGACATCTAACAAAACTAGCCAATAATGACCTCTTCCCTTTCACAGACAATTCCACCTTATGTCAGCCGGTTTCTTCCAAGTCGCGTTGTTCCCATTCTGCTGCAAGTGTGCTGAAAGGACTTATGCTGTTTGACAGCTAAGCCATACACCAGCTAATTGCCATCAGTGAAAGTGAAATACAAAAAAGCGAACTCCTTTAGTTTCTGGTGCTGCTGCTGGTCATCCTGATCAGCAGTGTGAGCTGTTTATTAACATTCCGTCAGCCCTATGAACATCAGTTTAGAAATTAGAGTAGACACAGATAGCAAATAGCTTTGAACCACTTTGAGTGTAATTAAGTGTGAAGCATAGCTGAGGGCTTTATTTGATCCAGACTGGTCATTTTATTACTAATGCACTCTACAGAAAGTCTCTATATCCTTACTATGGTGGCTTTCTACAACACTGACTGAACACTCATGCTCCATGCTTTTTATTTAAAAATAAATGAGCACAATTAACTTTGATTTGTTTTAACAGTTGCAAAGGGTATACATTAAGGTTTACTCTCATGCAGTATTTGCATGTAGCTGTACCAAAACCTCCCACTGAACACAGTGGAACTTGCTGTAGTATCTCATCCCTGAAGTGGAAAGGCACATTAACACTGTAGTAAATATGATGAATCACAGCTCGGTCATCCTAAAAGAGTCTAGAGGATGGATCTAAAGATTCCAGAAGTCTTTCTTCTGTTCAGACGAATTAAAGCATCCATGCATGAGACCTTCCTGAAGACAGTAATAAAATACGATTTCTCTCTTAAACTCCTGGATCTTGCCTGACCTATTCAAAGAGCTGTACCAGTGAGTTTAACACTGGATGGATCACATGTTCATTAGCATATACTGTATTACTAAAAAAAGTTACTTATTTTTGTTATTAAAAAATTACTTAAGTTCATCATATCAGGGTTCAGTTCTTTCTACAGTATTATTTGTCATTGAAAAAAATGCTGATTGGAAGTTTAGGGCACTGATATTTACAGAAAATTGCTTATCTACTCAAGTTTTGAAGTTCTATAAATCACCTTTGCAATAAAATGAAGTAATTCATACCATGTAAGAGTTTAAATTAGAGTCAGAGAAGATTTTTTTTATTATTATTTCTAATGCACCAAACCTCAGATTGTTATTAAACGTAATTATGTTATTATCTTGTCTCACCTTATAAAATACTTTCTCAGGTAAATGAGTAATGCAATTTCTAGTACTGTTTCTGCTCAGTTAAACTAGGTCAAAAACAACACTGTGCAGGTCACTGTATCAAAGCCAGTGCATGCATTTTGTAGTAAAACAAGTCATCTTGAAAACTTGCCAGATGGTACTAATGGTTATTCATGAATTGCTATAATAATTTAAAACAAAATCCTTCCTACTGAGAGAAAAAAAATGCTGGTACGAAGACAATTGATTTGTTATGTTACACTCTGTAAGGGACAGATTCAGATCACTTTAGCTTTCCCATCTAAGACTAAGTTAGGTGTTCATGTTTGCCATAGATCTAGAGAAAGAGAGACCCTTCAAGGGGTAATTAATCCCACTGTAAAATAGAAGAGCTTAGTTACCTCTGCAGATTTGTTCTTTTTTTCAACTGATTATTTACTCTGTTGCCCACACATAAGGACCTAGTGCCATTGGATATATCCAAGGATAGCTGAGGTATCTATAAATTACCTGCTCATGAGGCCCAGAATATACAGAAGACTTCTGATCTTTCCAAGAGCCAGTTGATAGCCTGGCTGGGTAACTTAGGAAAACTCAGTTGACTTTAGATGTCCATGTTCAGGTAATTAAATCAAGTTTTAGACTGCCCTTGACTGTAAGAAGTCACATCTCCTTATGTGCATATGTGGTACTAATGACATAGTTTAGTGGTGGACTTGGCAGTGTTAGGTTAATGGTTGGACACCATGAACCTAGAAGCTTCTTCCAAACTAAAGGATTCTGTGATTCTATAATTGGGCTTTACACACTAAATTATTTGTATTACATAGCACTGTACACCATGAATACATATACACCTTTAGATGTCTGAATCTGTAACCAGTTGGGTGAGATTAATCTGATCAAAAAGTCCTAAATTATGCATTGAACTGAATCACAGGTAAAATATTGTCGTGGTTTAACCCCAGGCAGCCACCAAATACTATGCAGCTGCTTGTTAACTCCCCACAACAGGAGGAGAATAGGTAAAAAAGTAAAACTCATGGTTTGAGATGAGAATAGTTTAACAATGAAAAAAAATTAATAATAATAAAATGAGAGAGAAAGGGGAATAAAACACAAGAGAAATAAGTGATGCAGAATGCAATTGCTCACCACTCATTGATTAAAGCACAGCCTGTCTGCAAGCAACGATCAAACCCCTCACAGCCAACTCCCCTCAATTTATACACTGAAAATGACATTCTGTGGAATGGAATATCCTCCAGGCCACTTTGGGTCAACTGTCCCAGCTGTGTTCCCTGTCAGCTTCATGTGCACCTGCTCACTGGCAGAGCCTGAGAACTTGAAAAGTCCTTGACTTAGAATAAGCAGTACTTAGCAACAACTAAAGCATCAGTGTGTTTTCAACATTACTCTTCAAACACACTGCTGTACCAGCTACTAAGAAGAAGATGAAACCAGGACAAATATTAACCAAGAGATTATATGTTCTGCTAAGTCAAGGCCCAAATAATTTTGGAAGGAAGTAAGAATTAGTGCTATCAACTGTCCTGGTTCCAGCCAGGACAGGGTTAATTTTTGCAGTAGGTAGGAGGGGCATGGCTAGAACCCTGAGGTTACTCTAAAACTCTTCATGTACAGGGGACAGAAGGAAGATTTCCCCTCTGGTCAATTAGCATAGCAGAGAGATCAGGGGCTTGCCAGGTTCAGCATGATGAGCATTTGCATGTGAATCATTCACCTCACTTGTATATTCTGTTATTAATATTATTGCTGTTAATGTTCATTTCTTATTTCAATGCTGTTTCTAGTAAATTGTTCTTAACCCATAACCTTCACCTTTTTTGCCTCCAATTCTCCCCTCCAGCCTGCTGCAGGGGGAGGGGAACGAGGAGAGGGTGGTGAGTGAACAGCACAGCACATGATTTGAAGTGCTTCAGTGGGAACACTAATTGGGGAATACCATTCCTAAATCACAACAGTAACATATCTAAATGAAACTACATAAGCTTGACTGAATTGATTGAGTCACCCTACCTCAATACTACAGTTCCTGCTGTGCAGTGAAGGCAGTATTTCATTCCTCATCCAGTCTTAAAAATCTTCATAATAGTCTTAACAAGGATACCTTTTACAGTACAGATGAATATGGTTTAGAGCCAAATTCAGATATCCACACACATTTCATGTATCAATATGTGAGCCATGTATGCAAATTCCCAACATAAGCAATGGAAACATAAGACTTGAATCATCTGCTAAAACACAAGTGTCTTGACCTATCTGAGAAGTGCTAAGGTATCTGAGAAATGCACAGAGCTGCTAATTAAGACACAGGATGTACAGAATATCCATATAAAGGTATAAGATACCTATACAAGGCTGGCATTGAGATTCCTGAATTCCTGGAGCAGCAGCTGGAGATCACAATGGATAGTTAAGGGCCTTTCAAAGTGCAGTAGGTATCTCTGAAATCAAATAACCAAATAAATCTCTGGAGTCTATTATACCATTCTCACTAACACATTTCAGTGAGTAGAAAGCATCTGATTCACAAAATCCAATTTTAACAAAAATATTTATCAATAAATATCAAACAAGTCTGTATCTGAAAAAGATCAAAGTCCAAACAGGAATCTATGCCATTGGTTTCAGGGGAATTAACTTTGGGTTACAGCATTGTTCAATGCAATGAGAAGTTTTGTGAAGATAAATTAAATGGACCACAACTTTATATAAAATTACGTGAAACACAGGTCCACCTGCCTTGTTCTAAAATAGCTTTAATCATTTTATCTATTTTAACATTTGCTTTTGATGACTTGGGACTGAAGGAAAAGCTGCAAAAGATTAGACTTTGATTAGCTTTGGTAACTGGGTTTTGTTGGGGTTTTTTTTTGGCAGAGTCGAATGTTAATCATGGATGGTGCAGGGCTGAATCCCACTGCAGTAAAATCCATAGGATTATTTGATAGAATAAACAGTTCTGGTTTCAACCACTCACTAATATACCTCAATGTATTTACTGTGGGGAATGAGATTTTAAAGGATGAAATAAATATGCAATGTAAGAGTTAGTGTTAAGTATTTCAGTAAGTTACCTGAACCTCTTGAGAAATTGTTGGCTGTTCACATGTATTCTCCAAGTTCTTTTGTGTACCAATGTGACGGGGATGTAATTGTTCCCCACATGGGTTTACTGTAAGCCAAAGGCACACATTGCCTGTTAATGAAAGTGAGACTTATAGAAGCACCCATGACTAGGCAGCCATAATTTCTTGTGGTTAGTCTGGCATGAAATGTCTTTATAATATAAGAAAAATCCATAGCACAGTTGTTGAAAGCTCAGAGGTGTTGGTTCCGTTTTCTAATTTACTTTTGTATTTCAGTTTTGCATCATGCAGAAGTGGCTGCCTATTCCAATAAATAAAAAAAATTACCATGATGTCACCTTATATTTCTTCAGCAAAGATGAATCCATGGCACGTTCTAATGTCTTAGGTTGCATTGTGCCATGTGATGTGACTGAGCAGACTCTAATCTACAATAATGTGAAGCCTGTGACAAAAACTAGAACAAATATCTTGTGTCCCTGCTGTTCCTCATAACCTCAGAAAGGAAAGATACAGAGAATTATATAAGAACAGTGGGTAGAAGCAGTTAATTGGCTTTTTGCTGCTAGCATTTGTTAGACAAAAATACTGTCAAGCAAAGCCTGGCATGCAGAAATCATTGTTTACTGAGATGTGATTGTATACAGTTTGACAGGTATCATTCAGTTGCTGACCTGTAATGCAAATAAGACCAAAGAAAACATTGTCAAAGCAAGGTTAATCCTTGTTCAGATCATTGCCAGATCACTGTCAATATAAAATGGACATTCTCTGTGCAACTGTGGTTATTTGAAAGACATTCCTATCAGACATTTACATGGTGCATTGGTGGTTTATTCCACATGATAGAGAGAAGTTTTATTTCCCTATTTTGAAGAGGATCCTTAGGGAATGAGCTAAGCCACTGGGCAATGAGAGTGACCTTCTGGCTCATGTTTTGTGAAGGAGAAACACACAAGGAAACAACTTTCTGGTTAGTTTATGAGGGTCTAATAAGTGTGAATAAACATAAATGTTAATCTAATTGGCCACACTTTGGAAGCAGTTTTTCCATGACAGGTGACAGCTATGATGTTCATAAACAGCCCTATTTCTGAAGCATTATTACACTGAAGTGAAAAATAGTTCAAACTGAATATATAAACAACATCACAGCAAAACCCCTCCAAGTGACATTGATTAGAGCTTGAAGGAATAGCTTGAATTAAATTTGGGTCATGTGGTGAGTGGCTTCTTTAGTCAAGACTAGAAGCACGAAAACCCTCTGACTGAAATTTGAAAAAGACCTTTTGAATAAAATGAAATTCTGGTTTCGGCTTTTCTCTCCTCTTCCTTCCCTGTCACGCTTCTGTACCAGTATATCTTGAAAGGTTTAAAGGAAAGGCAGATGGTACCTTTCAAAATGTTATTGAGTAATTTTACATTAGTGTGTACTGTAGTGTCATTGTATTTGATATGGAGATGAAGAATATATTAGCTCGAGGTTGTCCATCATTTTCTGTGATCTCAGCTGGAGGTAGGATTGTTCAAAACTGGCACAGCTTGAATATTGATACAAATACAATTATAGCATCCAGCTAATAGAACTAAAAAATTGCTAATCAGTTTTATTAATAATTATGTGTGTAATTCTAAGAGTCCTGACTCCTACTGAGCCATTTAGGGAACTTCAATACAAAAATTCCACATGAGCAGCTGAATGAAGAACTGATTCATTAAGTTGTGTCAAAGAGTAAATGTTTTTTAGAAGAATTTGAAAAAAAGTGAGGATTTATTTTCATTCATGACGCAGACAGGACTCTCACTGAGTAGTGCAGTAGTGTACTGAGTAGTGCAGTAGTAGATTCCAAGCAATCTCAGCTGAAAAGCAGTTTCTTTAAATACGTTTACTTGGGTATTCAGATGTTGAGGCACTCCAAACTACTAGCCTCTTTTGAAAGTCTTTGTCATGACTATAAAGACATACTGAAATGTTATAAATTACCAGAGCCTACTAAAAACCAAAAAGACTTTTTTTGTAAAAGAAATTTCATCTTGAGTGAATAATTAAAAAAACAAAAAGAAAGGATGAAGGCTCCTATTGGTTTATAAAGAAGTGGATCTGGTATTCCACAAAGAAAGAATTATTTTAAATTTCAGCGACAGGATGTTTCTACATGAAGGCTCAGAACAACTCTTTTGCTTAAAACTGAAGACATATGTAAGAGGTGTCCTTTCTTAGAAAAATATACAGCTCAAACACTGAGCATATGTAGCAATATCTGCAAAGGGGCATGACTATTCACTATCAACCAAAAGTCTCTTTCAATATAATAGTTAAAAATTTTCCTTATGTATTCTGTAGGCATATTTTAGATAAGTTTCTCATCAGCCTGTACTTTCAGAAATCCTGTTTAGCTATTTGGTGTCCAACAGTAAATTTTTTCTCTTTCTTATCAGCCCCTCATCATGCTGGTTACACTGTTTTGGATACAAGTCAGTGTGCCATCGGTCTTCTTGGCCACCCGGGCACACTGCTGGCTCATGTTCAGCCGCTGTCGACCAGCACCCCCAGGAGCTTTTCCACTGGACATCTTTCCAGATATGTTGCCCCAAGTTTGTAGCTTTGCATGGCGTTGCAGTGACCCAAGTGTTGTGACCTGGCACTTGATCTTGTTGAACCTCCTATCATTGGTTTCAGCCCATCGATTCATCCTGTCCAGATCACTCTGCAGACCTTTCTTGCCCTCCAGAGATCAGCACTCCCACTCAACTCGGTGTCATCTGCAAACCATCTGGGGTTGCACTCAATCTCCTCATCCAGAATGTTGATAAAGATATTAGATGGAACTGACCCTGACACTGAGCTCTGAAGAACACCACTTGTGATTGGTCACCAGCTGGATGTAACTCCATTCACCACTGCTCTTTGGGCTGGGCCATCCCACCAGTTTTTTATTCAGTGAAAAGTACACCCATTCAAGCCAGGAGCAGCCGGTTTCTCCAGGAGACCCTAAAAGACTTAAGATATTAAATATCTGGGACATGTTCCTTTGAAAGAAGAAATCCATGCCTCAGGAAAGGGGAAAAAAGTCATCATACCTTTTATTAATTTTATTTTTAAATTTCCTGTCAGGTATATTCATGCATCCTTGTCTTTAAAAGAGACTTATAAATTCACCAAGATTAGCTATAGTTGTTAATACATAGAATTCTATAATGTACTGTACAGAAGAGCTAGGCAAATCATGAATTTTTCAATTTTACGTCCAAAAAGAAAAAAGTAAGAAAAACCTGATTTAGGTTGAAGCAAAACTTTCATATATAAACCTCTTAAATTAGCAAATACAAAAATTAATGTCACAGTTGGTCTGATCTATTTGAAATGAAAGGGGTTTTTTCTCATTTTCAGGCTTACTTTTTTTAAAAAAATATTTTCCTTTTTCTGTACATTGCCAAATTACAAAGACGAAAACAATTTCTCATGTTTATTTTAAACAGTAAGCAGAAATGTTTTAACATTTCTAGAAGTTTAAGTATTAAATCAAAGTTTGATATTTGAAAAGTTTTGACGAGGTTTATCCATCTTCTTGTATATAAAGACAAGCAAAAGATTTCAGTTTCATTTTGTGAATAATACTGGTCTTTTTCATTCTATATATTTTGTTGAATTCATGACTCACCAGCAGAAAATGCGAAATAATTTTCTATATCAGCTTTCTGCTAAAATGGTGCAACTTAAATATAGATCAGTTTGAAATCACATAATCCTGCTGAAATATTTAAAAAAATATAAGATTTTAACACCTTATTGCCCACAGAACTCAGACATAAATGAATCACCATGAGAATTCCTGTTCATTATAATGGATATATTCAGAAATATTTTAATCATAGGAAAGGAAGTAATATCTGAAGAACCTTTTAATTTTTAGGAATCACATATTGCATGACAGAATCAAAAATATTGTGCTTGCTAAATACATAATAATTTTCAATCTTAGAGCTTGACTCTTTTCTGACTTGATAAGATATAAGCAATATTTTTTATATAATATTATGTGAAAATAACCTCACAGGGCAGCCTGTTACATTTTGCATGATTCAGCTTTAATTCCATGGGTGTCTCTTTATCTTCCAGCATTATTTATGCAATTTGTTTAGTTTGCTTTACAGGCTTGCCAGCATTCATAGGGTAGACCTATTGAACCAAACCATAATAGATGTAATACATCAATACGTTTGAGCTGAACAGCTTTAATTAGGCCTTCCCGGTCATTTCATCAATTCAGTGGAGTTCCATTGGGATTTGGATAACACCATGTCTTCTGTAGTGCCTGAGAATTACAGCACTCCTGCCTCGCTCTGCCAGTCACATCACAAGGTTAGACAATCAACATTAAATCATACAGTAAAGTGTCTGTATTCCAGAACATAAATTCACCTCTAAAATAATATCTTTGAGGCCCTAAAATCTTTCCAACCTTAATACCAATTTGAAATTCAAGCTATCGTGAAATTTCCTGCCATAACATTCTGTTGTTGCTCAGCAGCAAATTAGAGGTGTGATCCACCTGAAGATTTGTACTTGTCAGATACGACAAATGTATTTGTTGCATTTGTCTGGCAGATGGGATCTGCTAAAGCTTGGAGATGTTACAAACTCCAAAGAATGATTTTCTGCCAGTGCAGTAGCTCTCTTGGTTTGTATTGCATTTGAGATCTATTTGCCGAACACATTATATAGGATTTAGCAGCCTTAAAGCAGATAATCTATTCACATTCACATTCTTCCATCAGGATTAAATTCTTCATTTTTAAAACTATTTGGTTATCTGAAGTAGGTGTTGTTTCTTAAATTCTTTGTTGGTCTGGTTTTTTTGTCTATTAAATGACAGAGAAAAAAAGATCTAAATTCTTCATTAAAATGAAAATGATTTCATGACAATAATAAGCATTTATATAAAATAAGCAGATGACCATGCTATGACAACTTTTAAACTTTCAACCTTTTCTTTTTACTAGACAACAGAGTAGCCATACTTTTTTCATGTAATTTCCATGGAATTCTAGCACATCAAAGGACAGAAATACAGAGACAACAAGCAGAAAATAAAAAATGTTTGTAAATACAGAAAGCAATTTGCTGAGCTGCATTTGGAAATTATTGTAGATGGTAAGGATGATACAAACTAGTTCCATAATTCTCTATGGGTACAGCTACATAGCAGTCAGAGACATGAATATGAAATGGGGTCAAACATGCCTCAGTTACCTTTCCTTTAACTAGTTCAGGGACCCTCCAAGATGAAACTGTCTTGCCACTGGCTTAAACTCAAGCTTCAAAATGCACTGTGCATCGAAGTCTATGCTGCAATGGCTGTCTGCTAGCTGCTCGGAAAGCAAAGATAACTGTTATCCCTTACAGAGTCTGAAATTTCTCCTCCAATTGCAATGGAAGTATAAGAATATCATAGCTAATTTGTAGTGATATAGAAAACATGAACTTTTAGGCAGACAACAAATTAATAACAAATAATAAATTCAGTTATCATATTTCCTTCTCTCACATACAAAATATGTAAGCTGTGCAAGTGCTCTTAGTTAAAATAAATAAAAATAAAAGGATGGAGATTCTGAGCTAATTATCTCAATACTCCTTATTTAGGCAACCATAGCTGGGCATCATTTCACCTGACCATAAAGATTACAAAATTGACTAATTAGAAAGTGAGGTTATTAAATGAAGGAGTCTCTGTATCCCGGTGACACAGTTACCTAACCAATTCACAATACTTATGCTTGTTTATTTAGATAAAAAGGATGAATCACAGAATAAAACAATGGTTGAGGTTGCAAGGGATCTCTAGGGAAATGTCTTCTGTTATTATGGGGGAACCTCCTGTGTTACAGTTTGTGCCCACTTACTCTGGTCCTGTCACCAGGGACTGCTGAAAAGACCCTACTCTGTCTTCTTTAGACCTTTTCTTTAAGCATTTATACACACTGATTAACTCCCTCTAAGCCTTCTTTGCTCTAGGCTGGACAGTCAGCCTTTTATATAGAAGAGATAATCCAGTCCCTTCATCTTTTTCAAGGCCCTTCGCTGGACTGTGTCCAGTATACCCATGTCTCTCTTGTACTGTGTAGGCCAGAACTGGATACAGTGCTCCAGGAGTGGGCTCACCGGCACTGAGTAAAGAGGAAGGATCATCTCCCTCCATCTGCTGGCAACACTGCTAATGCAGCCCAGGTAATCATCAGCCTTCTTTGTATCAAGGACCCATTGCTGGCTCATGTTCAATTTGGTGTCCACCAGCTATTTTCTAATTGGGCATCCCTGAAAATATATTAATTGATTGGGATTGTTCTTCCCCAGATGCAGAGTTTTGCACTTTCCTTGTTGAATTCCATGTGTTTTCTGTTACACAATTTCTCCATCCCGTCAAAGTCCTTCTGAATGGCAGCACAGCACCCTGGTGTATTCACCACTCTTTCCAGTTTTGCATGCTACAGCAGAGCAAGGGAAATCATGAACAAACTACTGAGGGTACACTGTGCCCCGTCATCCAGCTCGTTGGTGAAGATGTTAAATGGGACTGGAGCAAGTATGTACCCCCGGGGTACATCACTGGTTCACCTCCAACTAGATTTCGTTATCCCGATCACCAGCTCTGGGCCCAGCAATTCAGCCAGTTTTCAGTCCACCTCACTGTCTCCTCATCCAAGCCATATTTCCTTGGCTTCTCAATGAGGAACTTACAGGAGGCAGTGTTGAAAGCCTTTCTGTAATCTGTGTAGGCAGTAGCCACTGATCTCCTTTAGACTATCAAACCTATCATTTCATCATATGAGGTTGTCAGGTTGATCAATGACTTCTCCTTGGTGAAACAAATTCTATCTACAACTGATGATTTTCATGTCCTTAATGTGGCTGGAAATGTTTTCCAGGATTAGCTGCTGCATCATCTTCCCAGGGATTGAGGTAAGGTTGACCTGCCTGTAGTTCCCTTGGCACTTCTTCTTATTCTTTTTGAGAATAGAAGTGACATTTCTGCAGTCCTCAAACACTTCTCCCAGTTGGCATGATCAAGCAAAAGCTATCAAGAATGGGTGCATCCCATCAGTTCCTGTGGAATTATGTATGTCCACTTTGCTTAGATATTCTGTAACCTGATCCTCTTCCACAAAGGATAAGTCTTCCTTGATCCAACCTTTCCCTGGTCTGAAGGTTAGTAGACTGAGATGAAGAAGGCACTTAGTAACACAGCCTTTTCCATGTCTTGTGTAGCCAGGTCCCCCATTCCATTGACCAATAGGCCCATATTTTCCCTATTCTTCTTTTTGTCTCCTTTGTTCTTATAAAAGCCTTTCATTATTATCTTTGTCATCCCTGGGCATATTCAATTGCAGTTGAGCATTGGCCTTCCTAACTGCATATTTGAATGGTCAGATAGTTTCTCTGTATTCCTCCCAGGTTATCTGTCCCTGCTTTCATCTTATTTATATTTCCTTTTTTTTTGTTTGAGTGTGGTTCATACATCTAGGCCACCTGATATTTTTGTCTGACATCCTCTTTGGGATGGACTGCTGTTGAGCTTGGATGAGGTGATCTTTGAATATTAACCAGTTTTCTTGGGCCCCTGAGACTGTAGTGCCTCATGCCAAATCATATAAAAGAATGTCCTTCTCATCTTCAGCTATCAACAACACTAGTCACTCTTCAAGGTTGTACTGGGCTAATGTGGCAAGGTTTTTGTGGCAGTGGAGCCACAAGGGTGGCTTTTGTGAGATGACAGGAGCTTCCCCTATGTCTGACAGAGCCAATGCCAGCCAGTAACAAGAAGGACCAGCCACTTACGAAAGCTGATCCCATCAGCAACTGTGGTAGAACCTCTGGAATGACAGATTTAAAAAGGGGAAAAAAACTGCTGTGCAACAGTAGCAAGAGAGGGGATTTAAAATATATGTAACAACTCTGCAAACACACAGTCAGTGAAGAAGGAGGAGGAGGATGTGCTCCAGGCACAGGAAGAGATTCCTCTGCAGCCCATGGAGCCCATGCAGACAATGGAGGTCCACAGCGGAGCAGATACCCATTTCACAGTCCATGAAGAACACCATACAGGAGCAGGCCCTGAAGGAACATGTGACCCTGTGGAAGCCCACACTGGAGCAGGCTACTGTAGGACCTGTGATCCCATGGAGAGAAAAGCCCATGCTGAAGCAGGTTTACTGGCAGGATTTGTGACCCCGCTAGGGGGACCCACAATGGAGAAGGCTCTTCCTGAAGGACTGAAACCCATGGGAGAGGTCCACTTGAGCAGTTCACGAAGAACTGCAGCCTGTGGGAAGAACCCACATTGGAGAAGTTCATGGAGGACTGAGTGCTGTGAGAGGGACCCACAATGGAGCAGAAGAAGAGTATGAAGAGTCCTCCTCCTGAGGAGGAAGGAAAGACAGAGACAGTGTGTGATGAACTAACAACAGCCCCCATCCTTCTGCACTGCTGGTTGGAGAGAGAGGGGGAGAAGTTTGAAGTAAAGTCGAGGCTGGAAAGAAACATGTAGGGTAGAGGGAAGGTGTCCTAAGATTTAGTTTTATTTCTCATTACCCTATTCTGATTTAGATCGGCAAGAAATTAATCTAATTGCCTCAAGTCGAATCTGTTTTGCCTGTGAGAGTAATTGCTGAGTGATCTCTCCCTGATTTTTCTCAACCCATGAAGCTTTCATGATATTTTCTCTCTCCCCTGTTCTGCTCAGGATGGGAGTGATAGAGCAGGTTTGTTGGGAGTCTGGTAGCTAGCCAAGGTCATCCCACCACAAAGGTAAAGATACAGATGCATTTCAGTTTGCTAGAATTATTTCATACTGTATGGGATAATTGTTACACTAGATCCAGACATTGTAATTCATACTCTGCCATCTGAGAGATCGTAAATGATCAGTCTAGATCACATTACAAGGTGTGCTGGTTTAAAGGTAAACCAGCAGGGGAAATGAACTCAACTCAAAAGAGAGATTATAAATCAGAATAACAATTTAATAAAATAAGTACGATTATACAGACAAACAATTGGTTTTAACCCACAAAACCCAAATGTATAACCCAGCACCCTGGGGAATGAACAGAGTGGTGTTCGTTGGCCCCCCTGAGTCCAAAGTAAAAGGAGAGGGGAAAACCTGTTGGTGAGAGTGCTGTTGCAGTCTGGTCAAGAGTGGTGATTGCAGTCTGGTTGAAAAGTGGTGGTTGCAGTCCAGTCAAGAATGGTGGTCTGCAGTCTTCCTCTGGATCCCACGAGTGGTTAAAAAAGTCCCAAGACTCCAAGATTATACATCCTCCAGTTCAGGCAGGAATGCTCAGTACCTCCCTCAGGGCGGGGGTTCCTCAATGGTCGTGAGGACAAAAACACCCTCCTATCTCACAGGCCTCTTAACACCTAGTTTATAGCCTGAGGAGTCAGGCTGCTCTGGGCAGAGGGTGCAAATAGTCTGTTGACAACAGTTTCTGGGAAATGGCATGGAAGGATACAGAATACACAGTTTTGGGTTACACCCATACAGTGATGGACTGGTCCCAGCTGTTCTAACTAGGACACAAGGGTAATGCTGCCTTCGATTCCAAATGGATTCCAGAGGAACCAGCTTCTTCAACATCTTGGGGAATTCATATAGGACGTTGGATGGAAATTTCAGGCAGACTATATTGGTTAAACAACCAGTTAATTCCTTTGAACATAGTACAGATATTACCTATTTAAATGGTCTCAGAGATTATATTCTTGCTTGGCTTCTTTCCATATGAAATGTTCTAATCTGATATATCTTTTCTTTACAGAAATAGAAGGGATTAATCTGTAACTGCCCTGATGGGCACACTCAAATTTTAGTAAGTACAACCTTAACAGGATTTGAACAACCCATTGTCTTTCAATTGAGATATTGACAGTCATACATAAGTCTTCCAAGTCTTTGCTTGCTATTTTTTAGAATTCATAGATACATTATTTTACTCTCAGCATAGGTCTCCTATATTTTCCAGTTAATATTTTCCAGAAAAATACTAATATTTTACTATTGCAGTTTTTGATAGTCAGTACTCTACAGTAAAGGTCAAAACTATAAAACTGTATATGTTATAGTAGTTCATGTCTGGGACTCACAAACATTCAAGCTCTGACTAAAAGCACAGCTAATTTATTACACTGTGTATAACTCTTTCAGTTAAAACAAATAGGGAAGAAGAATTCATCAAAATTTGGCAGTATCTTTACCTTTCTCTGAGTGATATCTATAACTACTTCATTATGTCTTGAGACAAATGGTAAGTTTCCTTAAAAAGTGATTTAAAAAGCCCCACTAAGTTAGAACTTCATTAGAATGGTTAGAACCATTAACTTCAAACATACAGAACTTTCTTTTTTGCAATTCTTTACCATAAACTAATATCAAATGTCATAAAATGCATGCATACACAACTGACTTCACAACATTATCTGAGTAGTTAATGTACTTAAGTTTCAGTGTTCCATATTTTTTATATTTCTTTTTTTCACAGCATAGCTGTTTAGACTTTGAATACCTTTGAATTGCAATTCTCCATATCCTTAATATTGTGAGTACATTTGCTTTGATGTCCCTAGAGTCCAAATTTTATTAATCTATGGCTCCAGAAGCTTCACATTGCTGAAATAATAATTTCAAAAGCCTTTGGTCACTTTGTAGGTTGAACTGGAAGGGCAGAAGAGCATGTTGTGGAGTGTGAAGCAGGGTCTTTCGCCATCTGACAAATTCCCTGACAAGGGACAGTCCCAGGTTCAGAGTGATTGGCAGCTCCTGCAGCTTTTGGACCTGAACAGCTGTGCATTGCAGCTGAGCTGAAAAGGGTCCTCTAATTATCACAACGATAACAATCAACTGGTTCTGGCCAAAAGGGACCACTGCTGAGAACTGGTTTTGTAAGCTACTTAAAATTTTTCATAGACCACATGCAGTCTGCAGTCTGCCCTTTGTGACATTAGACAGTCTATAGCAATATAGCAATAAAAATAGTGGTATTGCTGCTAAGTAATTAAATTATGCTAGAGAAATGCAGTAAAAAGTTTATTAATGCTTTTTGTTACAAAGCAAAGTGTACTTTTATATAAGAAAACACTGAAATACTGGAGACACTTTAGCCTAATTAATGAAGCTGAATACTGGCTTAAGTGATATTTTGAACAAAATGGTAATGATTGTTTAGAGCTGTTTAACACATTGCAGTCTTCAGAGAGAGAGAGAGAGAAGGCAAATAAAACCTGACACACACTACTGCACAATCTGTAATAATGGCATGATAAGGATGAAGAAGGTAAAACAAAGATATGTAAAGCTTTACAAGGTAGCATGGAATACCTCTCTGGTAACTTAAATACATGCTCTTCTGTCCATTCCAAACTGAGATGTTTCCCTGGAAAAAGAAGTCCTAACAATTATTATGTGTGGTAAGGTAAATGTGGAGGTAGAATAATCACCAAAACCTAAAACCAGTAATTAGCAAGTACATAATAAATAATATATGAAAATATATTAATTTTAATATTAATGCTTATTGATATCCCTGATGGGTGTAATAGTATTTAATATCAAAAATCAAGGTCAAAGCATGTGCACTAATTTTATACAATGTTCCACTGAAAAAATTAACAAAGTTCACAACTTTTTATTTTTTCCCCCTTTTAATTACAAAAGACTTTGCAACAAATTATTGAAAATAGTGTATTTTTTGAAACTTTTTTGATTTTCAATAAAGAAATTTAACAGAGTTTAACGTGACTTCTTGTGAGATATTATTTGAGAAGACTGTGAATTTCCTTCCAAAAGGCTTTTTAAGCTTTCACTGAACAAAACTATAGTTGATGCAATCTATAAGTTGGACTGTATGACTGCCAGAGATCCCCTTTTCTTGGTCATTAATTATTTTACAGAAGTAAGAAAAATATTTGGAAAATAAATGAAACGTATAACATGACAATAGTCATCAAAATCTTTGCAAAGCAGAAAACCAAGCATAAACAGTTCTTTATTTACCATAATGAACATTAGAAACTCATTTCATTTATACTTAGACCTGATTTGTTTAGACAACAGTACTACTTAAGGTTTGCCCCCACTTTTAGGACTTTTAGAGAGACCAAAAGACTGTCTTTTTGAGAAAAAAAAAAAGCTTCAGATAAGAAGGATTCATTAAAGTTAATAGAAATATCTCCTGATTTCCATCAACTTGACATATCAGGCTTGTAAAATACTCTAGTGGTTGACACGTAACACTCAGGACTATGTTCTTTTTTTTCCATTTTGCTATTCTCCATCCTGAATTTTATTTCATCTTATATTGTTTCTACCATTTCTGGAAAACCATTTAATATCCACATATATCAGTTTCACATTTACAAAAGCAGGACACTAATATTTTTTTTTTTACTCAAGCTGTTGTCAGGATTAATTAGTGCAGCTACTAGGTCTAAAAAGAATTTGTCATTTGAAGTCAGCATTGACTAAAATACCATAGCTGTCCCATTAACTTGAGTTAGATTTTTGCCTGAATACATAATACAATATTGGTTTATTATCAGCAAACAAGATGTTCTCCTATATTTTAATTCTCTTCTTAATGGGAGGCTGCATTTTCTTTTTTATTTGATTTGATGTTTTTGGGCAGCTTTTTAAAAGCCAAAATAATGAATAAATGGAAACTGAGAAACTGTCAAAATCTCCTTACACAATGTAATGCCAATTGAGAGCTGGAATAATCAGAAGTATGGTAAATATAACATTCCTTATGCATATGCTGCAGAAAATACAATTTTTCAAGACCTTGTTCCGGTTAAAGTGGAATAGCATACATTTGGCTTGATATCAGCTAAACTTCAGGTTAATCACACTTTTAGCTATCACAGAGTGATGGTATGCAGAAGCTGAAGTGAGACTTTGCATTTAAAGGATGAAATTCTATTTGCTACAAACTGATAGCAGGTTTGGCAGCTGAATGATGTATTTCCGGAAATGGAAAGATGTCCTAGAAGTAACTCATGGCTGTTTCCAAAGATTTATTAAAACTAAGTTGACACCTGCATCACTGATAGAGGTAATTTCGGAGCTCTTGAAATTCTACTGACCCTAGGATAATGAAAATACCACCTTGTCCACATTTGTATTCCATGGTAGGTAGCATGGGCTCATGGCTCAGAATGTGAAACACTATCATTATGTGCTGAAGGAATTCACACCAGTAACTGAGGGCAAATGCATAGACTTGAAGATATTTCAAGAAAAGGTAGATACAATACTCAGAACAAAATGAGAGCTCTGTGCATAAACAATGATAACAGGTTATTTGGATAGTTAATAAAACTTAGGGTTCTGTAGGAGGAGTGCAGCCCTGTAACTAAGCCAGACTTTTTTTTTAAGGATTTTTTTTTTCCTCTATCACAGCAAGAATTTATATTATGCCTTAAAACAAATCAAATCCAGGGCATATGAAAAGTGCCATGAAATGTGCTTAGAAAAGTCTTGCTGGGGAAGAGACGTGCATATTTATGACACAGACAGCCATGAGGTGTACAAATTAAAACTTTGCTTATAATCCAAATGATGTTTTTAACAGTATTTTCAGATAAGAAGGATGTGTGTTAAAGTCTGATCAAAAGTATCAAATCTTTAGGCTCATTCAAAATGCAGATTGGCAATGTGAAATGGGATGACTGCTTTACACTAAAACACAGCAGAAATATTAATGAAAATCAAGAGAAATCACTTGAATATTTCACTACTTTTATTAACTTCGTCAAAGAAAACCAAAACCCCCTACCTTCTTCCCATGATTTATTAATCACATGCACTTGTAAAGTGTTTGAAAATTCACAGAGATTAGAGGAACAAAGGTAATCCAATAAATGGTCCTGAGGAGGCTGATCACTGCTGGATAAACAGGAAAATGATAATGAGAAAAAAGGAAATATTTTTAAAACTCATTGCTGTGAATTTCGAGTTAGCATGAGGACTGAAACATTTCCTTTACAAATCATGCCTATGACTCAGCTGTAGATCATGTCAGAAAGGAGGTAAACAATTCTGTCTTCCTTGAATATAGTAATAAAGTAGTAAGGGAGAAAGTAATGTTTTGAGGAAACTAATACCGAGACTGTACTTATACCAAATTGTAAGTCTGTAATGTTAGTGTCTTTCTGGGACAAATCAAATGGTTATTCCTTATTCAATTAGTGACCTTATTAGATGGCTTTGGTGCTGAAAATTTTTATTGAAACAAACTTCTTTCCAGTAAAGTTTGCTACTATGCTTGTCCCAAAGTGCCAATTGACTGACAAGTTTGTCTTAACTTTATTGACTAAAGTAATGACACTCTTGTGTTTACAATAGCCAAGGAGCCTGTATTAGGGTCTGTGCTACACCTGGGAGCTGCAGTTAGTTTTCATTCAAAATTAAAGAGAAAGGACAAGACAGCCATGTCCAATGATAGTTTCATGGCTGCAGCTCTTGCATAGGATGAACATTTGATTTTGGTTCTGTGTTCCTCAACCCACAGAGGGTCACAGGATTGCTGATTCTTCATAACAATATTTGATTTATTAAATAAAAGGAAAAAGATAGAGAACACTTTTTTTTTTTAGCACTCTGTAGTCATTACTTTTCTTTTTGAAGCCGTGCCTTGAATCTGAATTCTCTGAGTCTATATTGGGTTTGTGTGGCCAGGTTTTGTAGTGGGGGAGCTACAGAGGTAGGTTCTTCTCCAAGAAGCTGCCAGAAGCTTACCCCATGTCTGACAGAGCCCATGCCAGCTGTCTCCAAGACAGACCCACCTCTGGCCCAGGCCAAGCCAATCAGTGATGCCTCTGAGATAACATATTTAAGAAGATAAAAGGAGCTCACACTGATGCAGCCTGTTCCTGAAGGACTGCACCCTGTGAAAAGGGACCCATGCTGAAGCAGGTTGTGAAGAACTTGTGGGAAGAACTCATGCTGGAGAAGTTCGTGGAAGACAGTTTCCCATGGGAGGTACTCCACACTGGAGCAGGGGAAATATTCTTCTCCCTGAGGAGGAAGCAATGGCAGAAACAGTGTGTGATGAACTGATTATAAACCCTATCCTCCTTGTGCCACTGAGAGGGAGGAAATAGAGAACTGGGAATGAAGTTAAGCCTAGGAAGGAGGAAGGTGTGGGAGGAAGGTGTTTTTTAAGATTTGTTCTACTTCTCATTATCCTACTTCGATTTTGATTCTTAATAAATTCCATTAATTTCCCTATGTCCAGTCTGGTTTGCCCGTGAGGGTAATTGTTGAGTGATCTCTTCTTGCCTGTATTTTGACTCATGAGCCTTTTGTTATATTTTCTCTCCCCTGTCCAGTTGTGAAGGGGAGTGATAGAGCAGCTTTTGTGGGCATTCTGTGGGTCAAACCACCACAGAATCTAATAATTCATTTCTAAAGTTAAGTACAGAAGCCTACATGTGTATAGTGTTCATTTACAGTGAACACAGTGTTCTCTGTTGATTGTGGCGTCCTAGGATTATTTTAATATTATTATAGTTTCAGAACACTGAAAAAAGTATAGCCAGCACATTTTTAATTCCCTTTTTACTCCTTTATGATCCATGAAGTACACCACTATGTTTCCCCAATTTTTTCCCTCATTATTCATTTATTTTATGAATTATAGGAAGTGAACAATTTTCACTGAAATCAAGTTTTTTTTCCAGTGTAGCTTAAGTTGATTATATATCAGTTTAATATATTCACAAAATGTCTATGTGAACCTCTATAATGGGAGATATCCTAGTTTAATTTTAAAAATTCATGCTAATTAAATCTCATGACTTGACTAGAAACAGATTCAGCTAAGTAGATATAACCTCTTTTAGGGTACTTTTATGTTAGTCCCATCAGTTAATTCATTCCAATTGGAAAAAATGTTAATCTTCACAAGTTTTCCAGAGATCTACCTGCAAATACCAGACTGGAACACATACGGCTTATCTCAGTAAAATAACCCTAGGTATTGAATAAAAGCTAGAAAACCAGCTATATCCAACTTACAAGATATATTGGGTTTTATTTCTTATAGGATTTCACACAGTGGCAACAACTCGTGTTAAAAACACACCTGTCACTAGTGAAAACAGAACATAGATTAAAAGAGACCTATTTTCCTAAATGAATGTAGCATTGAAGAATATATTGTGCCACCTTCTTCTATTAAAGAACAGTTGTCTTACCACTTTCCAAGTTTCATTTAGGTACCACAGCTAAACAACTATTAGTGGCCCAGGAAAAAAAAAAGAATAAAAAAAGGCAATCTTTTCAAGGTGCTATATTTTAAGGAGTTTTTTATTTTCAGTAGAATAATTCAAGTTAGAAGGGAACTCTGGTAGTCAAAAAGTCCAAATCCCAGCTCCAAACAGGGTCAATCTCCAATTTAGAGACAATTTAAATTTAGATAGCAATACGTTATTACACTACTCAATAGTTGAGATCTACCTAACTTCATTTGACCACTTAGTGAGAATCCATTTATGCTGATTTTCACTGATGCTTACTTTGGGAAAATTATAAATTTGCCAATAACAAAATTTCAAGAGAAGAACTACTGAGGTGTTTGCAAGTATTTTCTCCAGTTTTCTTTCTTGTTTTCTTACATATGAGTGAACAAGTATCTGGTCTACTCACATGTAATTTTCATACTACATTATTATCATTTTAGACTATATGGTGCTCAAGAAAAGCAAGGAGAAATTTGCAATACCAATTTCTCCTTCAATTTCCAACAAATGATGCTCTATTCAGGAAAGCAGGATTATCTGCTAAAAATGCAATAATTTTCACATAACCTCAATATGTTTACCAAAATTAATTTTAAATTTATAGTAAAGCTATGAATGCTTTAAAATTGCTGCCCAACAATTTATTCACGGGCATATTCTAAATAACTCACTTCTCCATTTACTCTCAGGAAAGCTTAGCTAGATCAAAACTCACAGCTTACGACAAATAATTTTCACCTTATTCACAGCATCCTTTAGAAAAAAAAACAGGTCATCAATGACAGGTGATTTGTGCTTGTGGATCTGTATAATGCACAACTGCATTATGATAAACATCAACCAATAATGTCAGTCACACACTCTAAGAGTCCATAGAAACAGTCATACAATCGAGTCAATGTGTATATTTAAATGTAGTTACTATAATCAAAATATTAACTTAAGAGGGGATAATTTAGCTCCGAGCTTCCTGGAAAGATGCAAGCTCTTCAGTTCTTTACACTGAAACTCCTTACTTAGATTAAGTGAGTTTTTTTGATGTTGTTTTTTTTAGGCATGAGTTTTCTTCTCATAAAAGAACTTAAAAAAGAGAGTCTATACTTACAGAACATGCCAAAATAAGGGTATTTTATCAATGGATGAGTGCTCAGCTACCTCATTTATGGGAAAGTGTTTATTTTTTCTTAGAGAACTTAAGTTCATTTCTACTGACAAAAAAATTGGCAAGAATTTGGCAAAGTTGTACTGGAACGGAATTGAGGGAAATCCACCAATTTTACCAGTGAGCCATCAAATCAGATCATCTCTACAAAATCATAAAAGGTAAAATTCACAAATTCAAGAAAAATATTTTTAATAGTCTTGAACCAGAATTTCTGGTTCCTTAGATGTTTATGAAAACAAACGAGAAAGGATTTTATTTTTTTTTTGTTTAACACTTATTTTGCAGTTTTTTATCTGGCTACCAAAAGAGCAATACTCCTCCTGGAAATTAATCGTGAACTGTTATTCGGGATGCAAATGTTTTGAGACAGACACAAACAAATACACTTCTTTCTCTAAGTTCCAATCAGCATGAAAATGTTGCAAAATCCATCTAAATAAAATCCAGTGTTTCATATGTTACTATATATCCTGAAAAGTCTGAAATACACTGACAAAGACCTAATTTTGTCATCTTTTGAAAGAACGGAAAATATTGCTGAGAGAACAGAAACAGCACAACCTATTTGTGAGGAATTAGGGGAGAAAAAACGTTGGTCATACACTTGTTAAAAAATTGGTCCTTTCTGTCATAAAATAACTTTCCTCCTGCTAATATATTTCATTGTTACAAAGGTCATTGTTTGCTTGAATAAGGGGAAATAAGCTGTGAGAAACAGTTTATATAATGCAAATGAGAGAAGTTTGGCAGAGGCCTGCATGTTAATAAGCAAAGTACAATTCTCACTACATAGCTGCTTTTTGAAAAGTTTTCTAAATCCATGACCATCATGTGGCTAAGGGTAAAGGAGATTGGGTGTGCTGGAAAACTGCCAAATGTATGTGCTTGATAATGCCTAGATTTTACATATTTTTTTTCTTTTCTTTGAAAAGAGCTTCACACAGCAATATAGGAGATATTTCTTTTGTTTTGCAGATGGAAAAACTGCACAAGGGCAATCAACAACCTTATTTGAGGACGGAACCGAGGACCAGTATACTTCACTTATTCTGCAGCAGTACAGTTTACAAATCTAGTTATTACTACTTCTTTGAGTAGCTTTTCCCCTATCTTAGATATACAACCCAAAAAGACACCTACAATAAACCTACTTAAACTGATAAGGTGCTTAACTTCACACTGACACGAAGTATACAGGTAACATTTTCAAAAATCAAGATCTAAGTCTTTTGCCTTAGTGATATCAATGAACTCTACAACTCTACTAGCAGAAAAACTAAGGTATTCTGTGGTGAATCATCCTTTTAGGTTTCAAACTATGCATTCAATGAGAAATAGTGGTATTAAAAAAAAAAAAAAGCACTAAACAACCCAACATTTTTTTCTCCAGATGTTGAATGACATTTTCATTTCATCTGCTATTCTGCCTCTGTAAATCAGTGTCATAAAACTGCTGTAATATCATGGCTCTGTGGACTTCATACCTTGGTTTCTTTATATATTCTGCAGTCCTGAACAGTTTAAGCATAAACTGGAGGTAAGACACTATCTTCTGCTCTTATACATTTACAGTCACTTTACATTAGCATTTAAGCTTACATTTATATTAGCACTCAGTACTCAGTACTTTTAAACACTTAGTACAGTACTCAGACTTTTAAACACTTCAACTATGATAGGATCTATGAATAACCCATTTTAACATAGTTGACCTCACAATGCTTCTTTAGGGTTGGAAATTATTATTGCTCACATTTTTTGAGTGGACCCACAAAGTCTGTCATATGAGACTTGGCTGCATTTCTAAAGTCATCACTCCTAGTGAGGGCCCAGCCATAAATCAGTGGCATTTCTGACTAAGAGCTAGGCATTGGCATTATGTATCTGACTTTTTCGTGGTAGGTTTAAGAAAAAATCTCAGTCTTTTCCATAATCTTTTAATGAAAGTGCTGTCCTGAGAAATGTGAAGTAGAAAAAAGTTAAGTAGAAGAGAACCTGCACCTTAGGTGCCCACCTGCCACCACTATAATTTTCAACAAAAGATTAATGTGAGTTGAAAAAAAAAGATGAGAACACTACCACATTTTTTTCAACAGTAATGAAAGAATTTCTGTTTCTTAGACTGAAAAAGTGCTGTTAAGTCATTGAAATATTCACATTTGGTTTACAAGCAGTTTTAGTTAAATTGTTTAAGGTCATACAAATGTATGACAAAACATAAGAGAAGCCTATGCATTAGTCTTGGTAAAGCCAATACACTTAATTATATGCTCTACACTTAGTATGAATAATTATTTTGCTGAATCAGGAACTAAATGCCTGAAGACACAGTGAGTCTATGAAGTGCAAAACCACTCAGGTAGTGTAAATGATGTGTATCATATGAGCACTAGCATATGCTCAGCTTTTAATTGTTAATACAGTTCTCAGCAAGGATACCAGTGCACTATTTCTTCAAAAATATGAAGCTTACAGAAAATATGAAAACTCCTTCTGTTTTTCTCTGGTAGCAGATACCCACTGCTCAGTTTTTCAAAGTAAATCAAGCTACTGGCAGGAAGTAGCAGGCAAAAGAAATTATCTCCAACAAAGACAATGTACGCTTGATAAGTTAGGGAAAATTGCACTTTGTTTTAATTTTGGTAACGCAAGCAATTTTTTTCTCAGAAAATGGGAAACATGGGTCTTTGTTGAAGGTTTCTTTATGCTGAAAATGATTTTGTAGTCTTTGTTACTGCAGTAGAGATGTGTGAGTTAGAGATAGATGGAGGAATAACAAGCAGTAGAAGGAAATATAGATAAATGCACATTATCACTTGGATGTCTCCATCAACACAGTGTGATGAACTGAAGAGAGAGAACTGATAATTAAGTCATTGAAAATTGCTAAAAAAACCCAAGAGAAAAAAAAACTCAGACATGAACAGGTAGTGCCTGATCCTGTTTATAAACCATTATACAGATATTAATTGCATACAGTGAAATTTTTCACAAAGTTATATACATAGGTACTACCATGCTCAGAGCTGTCTGAGTAACATACATAGACTCCAAAAGTAACATAAACAATGAAGATATCAGGGGCAGCCTAAACTCTCTCACCTAAGAAAAGACCTAAATGCCACCTTGGATTTACTAGAGTAACTGCTACCGTCTCCAGTTGTTCCTACAGAAAGGAGCTGTAGGGATGGATACAATTGCGGAAGAATTTGTAACGAAAAGTTAGAAACTCGATTTTCACTATGAAGGCTTTCTGCCTAAATGGTAACTCTTTCTCAAAGGCAGTTTCAATGCCTCTCAATTCCTACACCACCCCCCCGCCCCATAGCAAGCCTCTCTCTCTGGTATGTAAGAGGAGAGAGAGAGTCCTAACAGACATGCACAGAGGTCTTGGAAACACGGGAGAGAAACAGAGAGGATACAGGGGGCCCTGAGGGTTCAGGAACTCACGTTTTCGCCCCTGAAGAGCAGGTATGCTGCATTGTAAAAACAGTGGTCCTTTCATCTGAAAGAAACCTTTTTGTTTAATTCTTCCAGTGCCTTGGCATTCTTTGGAAGAATACCTGTGTATATTTGCCTTGCACAGTAGATATGCCTGATGGTCTTCTGTCACATCTACATCCCTGTACGAATGTTTCAGGCACTTCACTGGCTATCCTCTGGACCCAGTCCAACAGGTTCATGTCTTTCTTGTGCTGGAACTGCAGAGTACTTCAATACCTCAGATGGGGGTCCCATGAGGGTGGAGTAGAGTGGGGGAATCATCTCCCTGTACCTGCTGGTCATGCTTCTTCTGATGTAGCCCAAGATACAATCCCAGATTATAGGGATAAGTCTGTAGAGTGAAACAGTGAATGATGAACACACATTTCAGAGTTTTATAACCTGATCTGGTAACAAAATTCACATTCGTGGCTAGAAAGCTTCAAATACACTTATTGAGGGCATATTCTGGTTAAACTTAATCCAAAAGGAAACAGGTTCATGTACTCCAAGACAGTTTCATAATACAAACCCAAACAGTAGATGGGCACAACCAGGAGGCACATTCCAAAGGCACATTACTGTCTAAGCTAAGACTTTTATATAGATTCACCCTAAAATGAACAGAAATGGAAAATAAGGCCTATGAGAGATACCATGGATCACTCGGTGAAAAGGTAGCTAAAGCACAGGTAGGACACACTGGGATACTTCAAAGGGCATTACATTCAGTGGTCAGGCGCTGTCCAAATTCATCTGCAGATTTTAAACACTCTAGGTGTCTCAATACAGGCGTTTGCCTATCAGCTATAGCATTTAAATGTCTACTGCAGACAGTGGAGGTCTAGTAATTGCTGTTAATATAGACTGCTGAGCTACTCAGCTGACATCAACATAGATTTGGTCAGATCTTCAGCTCTCCAGGTGTCATTGGCTATTTAAAGGAGCTTCAATCCATTTGTCCAGATGAGGGTCTCTGGTACTATTTTGAATGTGAAGCCTTGAAAATCTTCTCTTGGACAACATGAATCTCCAGTGGATGGCTAGGTGTGCATGTTACATATACTGCATCCCTTGTGACAAGGATGAAAGTGGCTGAATGATTGCACAGTAGGAGAAAGATAGCAACTATCATTAAAATGACTTCTTTAAGAAATGTTTGTTTAAGTCACTTCAAAATTCCAAGTATCTTCTCAAGTCTTAAAATGCAGCACTTAAAAGCTAAGCTCCTTAGAAATCACTTCATTCTGGCTGCAGAGATGCATTTAACCATGCTGTGGGAAAAAGCTGTAATGCTTGGTGCAGGAATGAATTGCACAAAAGCTCAATCTCAGTATGGAAATTATAAATTACGCTGGTACTTTCATGCCCTCAATCCAGCTAATTTTGGATGCATTTTAAGTCACAATATGCATACATAAGACCTTTTTTTTTTTCCCAGTGCTCATAGGAGTTATAAATAATGTGCTCTGGCTCATATATTAAAATAATCTTAACACACAGGTGACTTCAGAAAGTTAACCTTTGGGTAATAAAGAGTTACTTTCTTACAGAGACTAGACATTGCATAACAGAGTTGAATAAGCTCAAAGGCATATGAGGCATGGTGTCTTCTGGGAACCAAATGACTGGCATTTTGCAATTTCTATAGTCGACTGTAGAGGAGATTGGTGAAGATGTACTGAATAATTCACTGTGGTATTTCCTATTTTTTGCCTTTTGCAGCAATGAACGTGTCCTGAAGATTGTCTCCCTCTACTGGGCAAGGTGCCTTTTTTTAACCAAATTGTTAGATTTCTGTATTGTATGGCTTCTTTACCTGGAGTTCCTATTTTTGAGCAATATAACTACTTTGTTGCCTAGCGCCAGATAACAAAATTTGAAGGTTCTTCAGCTTTTCTTCTAGGCTTTCACCTAGATTTCATATTTTTTTGTTTTGTGGTTTTCAGATCTCTCCTCTCCTGTTAGTCTTTAGTTTTCTCTCATGGTTTCTTTGGTTATTTCTTACCAGACTTGGTACCCTTCTCCCTATAACAGTTTAATTTTCCTTTCTAAAGAGTTATAGTCTCCTTCCGCACCACATCAAACAACTTCCTACTGACAAACTTTCCTATTCCATTCCTATTTCTCTAATCTCCAGGCCTCATATTCTTCTATTTAAGTATATCAGTGCCATGGTGACTGTAAAATTTATCTCTTACATATGAAAGTGATTCTCAGATTCTCTCCCCTCTTTTTATTTTTTTTTAACCTGGTCCTTAAAATTTTCCAGTATTTATTCTTTTCAGAGATTTTTTTTTCTCACTCCTTCTCTCTCCATGTTTTCCCATTTTACTATTTTGAGACAAAAATATACAGCAAAAAGGATAATATTATAGAAACTAATTACTTGAGAAACAGGTAATTGGGAAACTAAATAGCTCACAGTGATGAGCTCTTACTTTAATATGACATCTGGAAAAGCAGCTGTGATCCTTGGATGCATAAGCAAAGAAATACTGAGTAGAAGTAGAAAGCTGATCTGCAGCACTAGTAAAGCTATTACTAGAATATTATATGATTCTAGTGTCCACATTATAAAAATAAATAAATAAAAAAGTTGAATGTGAAAATTAGGGCTTAGAAAAAATATATAGGGTCAAGAAAATATTTTTTAATGAGTTATTAAAGGAGTTTGATTCAGGTAAATTACCTAAAAAAGAAAAAAACCAGATTTGATCACTACCAGCAGAATGGGGACATTACTGTAGTGAGAGCTGACCACCTATTGGGACACAAGTAGATTCTGAGAGGCATAGGGCAAATATTAATGTTACGATTCTGTCCGTACTAGGGTATTTTACAGTATAATGCTTTTGGATAATCTCAAAAGAAGGAGCCCACAGCAAACCATTTTACAATAGTGGTAACAATACTGGTTAAAATATGATGACACAGAGACTAATATGTGATAGCAACCAGGGAAAAATCTTTCAGGGATCTTTCTTGTTATGGATGGAATCATAGAATCATTTAGGTTGTAAAAGACCCTTTAAGATCATCAAATTCAACTGTTGACATAGGAATGCCAAATCTACTACTAAATCCTGTGTCCAAGTGCCATATGCACATGTCTTTTAACTAGCTCCAGGGATGGTGACTCAACCACTTCCCTGAGTAGCTTGTTCCAGTGCTTGATAATCCTTTCAATGAAGAAATTTTTCCTAATATCTAATGTAAATCTTCCCTGGCATAACTTGAGGCTGCTTCCTCTTGTCCTGTCACTTGTTAGTTACATCAAAGAAGATTTCTGTCGGTAAAGACATGATGAAAAGCACAATTAGATATGGTGACTGAAAGTGGAAGTCACTATGTAACCAATACAAAGGCAGGTCATGGCTAGGGTTCGCAAACGAAGACTTGGGAAGGGCTCTACCCACATTTGCTACAAGTGTGCTGGTGGCTAAAAAGGCCGATATGAGATAGACAGGTCCGGTTGCAAAGGCAAATAGCCACTAAAATAACTTACCTTGGAATTTGATGGCCCATTGATTTGCTTGATGACTTGATGCCTTGGATTCAATGTGGTTTTAAAGGGTGTTCTCTAGATCAACCATGACATATTGATTTAACATAAACATCATTAATGAAATTTTGTGGTCAGGATACATCTTAGTTACCCATCAATGCGCATAAAGGTCTCTTAGATTACCTGAATCTATGAAGAGGAAATAAAACCAACTGATATACACCAGTAGAACCACAGAAAATTTATTTTTCATAAAAAGAATATTTTTAAAATTTCCTGAAAATTCACTGACACTGAACTCCTACCAGTAAGGTGGCTTCAGCAAATGATCTATTTTATCCTTTTTTTAATTTTGGCAACCACTGCACTGAGTAATGGGATAACAGAATTCCCCTGGCCATGCTGGGAATAAAATACCACCAAGGTAGTATCTGTGGAGCTGCTGGAAACCCTTTCATTCCTGAAGCATGCTGATATTTCTGCCAGCTTCAAGAGGCCTCTCATTTTCTGAGGTTCTGAAGCTCTGAGGCACTGTTTACATGATTTGCGCTGACTCATTTCTGGCCAGTTTTTGAGCAATAGTGATCAATCATAATTGAGTTCCTGGTACCATGTCACAACAAACTGATTAAACTCTCCCTAAAGAAATCACAGCTGTTATGGGGCCTAACCATATCATCCAGCACTTTAAATTACAAAGGAGATTATATTTGTCTCTCGGAGAAAACATTTTAATTTGAAAACTCAGAAAAAAAAATTGATCAAACAATGTCTAGTGGTTTTTGCAGATATTTAAGAATAGTACATTGTCTTTCAGAACTTTAGGGTAAGAAAAAACTCTTCTTCATTATAATACTGACTTGTAAGTTGTTTCTGTGCCTTTTACTCGTAACTGCTTACAAACAAAGTCCTTGTTTCACTGCACAAAGATAAGATTGACTTCATTAGCCAGTCCAGAGCTAAGTGCTGAATAGCTGCAAGGACCCACTGCAGTGATGAGTCATGCTGATAACAGATATCCTAGCCTGGAGAAATCCCACTGATTGCTAAGGGGGAGACTCTTAAGAAAGTAATTACCATTGCATAATCTATGATCTAAAAATCCTGGCTTTACCTCATTTGTAAATTCAAAACGCTTTATTGTGGGAAGTAATGACTAAATTTAAGCCCAGAAATGTTTTACACAGAAGTACTGAAAACCATAGCTGACACATATGTTTAGGGATTACATTGTAATTACATAGGGATTGCAGTGTAACTACATCTTTTAAATGCCTCATAAAATTAACTACGTTGATTTATACAGAGTTTGGATCTCAAGTACTGCTCTGTTGCTCAAAATAAAATTGAAGGGATCAAGCAAGGAAAATACCTATGATCTCAAACCACAAAATAAGCAAATGTTATTAGCTATATTTATTTTAAAACAAACAAACAAAGAAAAGGTGCCAAAATCCCAAAACAAATCTAAAATTCCCCAAACCACAAAACATCCCTCCCCCCCACACACACACACAGGAGAGCATCTGCATTGTAAGGAAAATAACTATTTAGCTGACTCAGTACCCAAGGAGTTATACTGAGGTAAGCTCAGTTTATGGAAACAGACTTTAGATCTGACTGACCTGTGCTAAGACAGCATATTGGAAGAAGAGGTAGAACAGGCCTCCAGCAACATATAAGAAATGCGTGTAATTTAGAGCATAATTTAACACATAATTTGAAGCAGCTTTTCCCTCCATTCACAAGATGCTCTAATTTTACTCAGGGCGAAGGAGCAATGGCAGGGAGCATGCTGGTGCCATCTTTGCATCATACATCACTACTTACCCAAGAATGAACACCTTGACTCCCTTTTTCAGAGAGCTTGCCTTACCATTTTTATTTTTTAAACAGTCACAAGCACAGAAGCAAGTGGGACAAGAGCTAGGCAAAACTCTGGGGTGTTGCACAAAATCTGACTGGGACATGCCTGTAAAGCTGAGCAAAGCTGCAATTTCCCAAAACATCTGCCTATCACACCCTAAGTTACATAGAACAAAGTCAGACATAAAGATTTGATAGATCAGGCTTGCAAATACAATATTGAGACTCATCAGAACAACAAAAAAAAATTAACTCAATAAGTCATGTAGCTACCCAGAGAAGATGAACATTTTCAGTTGAATTTTGTGAAGCTTTTGAAACTTCAGTGTATTTTAAGCAGATGCAGAAGTGGTTCAACTTCGGCCTGATTTCTTCAGAGATGATTATTTAGGGTTCTATTCTTAGTTCAGATCCAAGCGGACCTAAAGATAAGTGAGAATAAGAATGCCTTAAGAGACCAAGCTCTCATCTCAGATATCCTTTTCTTCCTTCATGCCCATCACTCTGCCCCTACCCAAAGCACTCAGGCTACAGGCCAGTGGCTTCTCATTCAGGCTAACTCAAAGCCAGGACTTCCAGATGTGAATGCAATAAAAAATATAGAACCTGTGTGTTATCTTTGCACAAACTGAGGTTGAAACCAATTATATTTCTCTTGTTTACACTCAGAACTTTGAACCCAAGTGTTATTCCTTCCTCTGTATGGCCACATCTTCAGCTTTGGCTGTATTTGCTAAAGCCTGCTGTGACCCATCTCAGGATCACTGACCATCCATAGCAGAGGATTTACACATGTATTGCTAAATAAAAACAGACTAGGGAGTGAACCTGAGACATAGATCCTTGCTCATTCACACCACTTAATTGTTGGATTGCTCGTTTTTTTTAAATGTCTCTCCAAGGTACATCTGCTAACAAAAGGAAGTAGATTTAAGTAGCATGGATACCAACAATCCTAAACAACATGGTGTAGTTTCTAATCCTGTTTTAATCACTGATATAGACTTGGCCGCTGTACATCACACTTCTAGCATAACCCTGTGCAAATTATTTCTTTGTGTTGAAACCACAGCACAGAGGGGTGATGGACATGCATATGCACCATCCACCTGTGGATTCAGGACAAGCTTGGCAGGCACAGAGACCTGGCAACTGGTATGTGCTCTTAGAGTCTGCTGTGTAGATATCACTTTACTGAAGTAAGTTCTTTTAAAATGAAAAGTGAATATTGACTTATTTGTACAGCATGAAAAAGGGAAACAACACTTTATCTGGAAAATTAAGGTGATCTCCATAAAACTTTTCTTCAAAATTATGTTAATATAGTGTTTCCTCATGAAAAAAAATTAAACCAGAGTTTTCTTGTTCTTGATTTTTATTCCAAATATATTTCAGTTCTTCTCTTCCCATATGGGAAAATGATTTATTTAATTTAATATTTTATATTGCAATAATGCATTAATATTAATATTTATAATATCTAAAAATGACACAAGGCATCAAGCCTACATTTTGACAGAAACAGGTTTTATTTCTCATTTTTCATTTTAGGGACAAGGATATAAGAAAAGGGTAATCCTTAAATTCCCTTAGGTCTCTGAATATGGTATTATAGTGTAATGTTTTGAAGGGTGTGGCAGAGAAAAACGGGGAAAAAAAACCCCTGAAAATTGGTGACTGGCATTCACAGAAATCGGAACATCCTATGATTCAACTTGACCTTTTTTCACAAGTTGTTTAGGGAATGTTGTGGGGGAATGTGAGTATGTGGGTTTGATTTTTATTTCTTATAACCTCAGCTTCAAGTGATTATAGCTGATGCTAGATTTTAATTTCTCATCAGGCAAATTCACAATTTTCACAGTTGAGGAAGAGCTTAAAGACATGAATCACCAGTTAAAATCAGTTAAAAAGCCATCCTAAATGTTGTGATTTCCTCAGGTTGGAGTAAAAATTTCTGAATTCTTCTGTTGGAATACAATACAGTAAAATGACACTAACTTCGCCAACCTGCCATATGAGAGTATCATACTGTAAAAGACTACATATTGAAACCCAGACCCTGTATGCCATAGAAATAGTCTTCAAAAGGGACTATGCTCATTGTGGAGCATATGCACATATTCCCAAATCAAACACAACATACAGTTCACAGTCATTTAGAACTCAGACCTCAGTAAGAAAACGGGAAGAATAGCAAAATATGAGCAAGATCCATTTGCGGTCTAAATGTAACTGACATATTTACTACCTAGAACACTTTATCTGGGCAAGTTGTTCTCCCAAGACATACTGAAGATAGTCACTTTTCCCTGTCTTTCACTATTAAACTGCTTACAAGAAACACAAGTTTGTGTAATAAAAAAAGCTCCAGAAAAAGTTTTGATTTCCAGATGAGCACCCGTGCTGATCAGACTGTTCATATTTACCACTAGGGGGCTACACATCAGTGTTATGCCTAAAAATTATCTCCCCCTCCTCCACTTTTCATATAATTTTGCACTGTGGACTTTCTTCAGTTTTCATGTTCTCCTCTGACAAAAACCCAAGAAAATTACCTAGGAACTGCAACAAACTCTCACAAGTTTTCGCTGACCACACACAGATGCACAAGTGCAGAAATTAAAATTACGGTATTCATTATCTTGTTCTTTCCACTCAGCTTTGAAATGCAAACACCTTTGGTGTGGACTGTGGGAGCTTTTCAACACCAGTGCACCAACAGGTGTACTTCTCTTGTTACAGTGTTTTTAATTTTATCTCCTGAAGAGGAATATAATTGCCCAAGCAGAACAAAAACACTTCCAAACAGTAAAGCAGACAGACTATTAAAGAGAATGTACATTCAGTGAAATATGCAAAGGTAACAAGAATATCTTTTAAACTATTTGGAAAACTGTCATCGATTCTTTAAAGGATGAAAAGTTTACAAGATATTATTTTTTCAACTGATTTAGAATATTTCTTTTTCTACCTAAAGGCTATTTCTACTCTAAAACACCCAATTAATTGTGCATAAAATTTGTCATTTCATTTGGTTTTTTCTTCTAGATTTTTTCACATAAAATCTGATCAAACTAGAGAGATTGCAAGAACATTGTAAAGAACTTATTTTCAACAAAGTCAATATTTTTTTTGGAGGGTCATTTTCTACTAGTATTTCAGTTTTTGCAGAAATTCATGTTGAAATCTTTTTTAGTGAGATACAGTTCAGGAAGACTGCAACTTGAAATCTGTAATTATTAAAATAAAAAAGAAGGAAAAAAATCACCCTACTGATACATAATTGCCTCAATATATACTTAAATCTCTACACTGTCCTCCTAAGACCACACCTGCAATACTGCATCCAAGTCTGGGATCCTCAGCATAAGGAGGATGTGGGCCTGTTGGAGTGGGTCCAGAGGAGGGTCACAAAGAGAATCAGAGGGCTGGAGCAACTCTCATATGAGGACAGGTTGACAAATTTCAGGTTGTTCATCCTGGAGAAGAGAAGGTTGTAGAAAGACCCTCTTGTGGCCTTCCCGTACCTAAAAGGGGCTAATAATAAAGAGGGAGAGTGACTTTTTTTATATGGACTGATAGTCAGGTTAAGCAGGAACAGTTTTAAACTAAAAGAGGAGAGATTTAGGTTAGATAATCGAAAAAAATTCTTCATTCAGAGGGTAGCGAGGCACTGGAATAGATTGCCCAGAAAAGCTGTGGATACCCCATTCCTGGAAGTGTTCAAGGTCGGATTGGATGGGGTAACCTGATCTAGTGGGTAGAATGCCTGCAATATTCTCTTCAATGTCACTTTCAACTCAAGCCTCTCTATGGCTTTTGTTTCTTTAACTTTCTATCTTTTTTTCCCATTTGCGCCTGGATATGTTATAGAGAAATAGCATGATTCAACATATAAACTCATTCTTATAAATAAGGAAGCAAAATGACATTCACAGATGCAATCTAGTTTATGACGAACCACAATTAGGATTTACAATAAGTGTTACTTCATTCTTTTTCACCTTTTCCTTGTAAGGTAATTGGTCAAAATGACCTTTAGTGAGAAGCTGAAAAATCTTATACTGCTTATTTCAGACAAACTACTTTTATTGTTAAATGCCAACACAAAAATATATTGGTACTACTCAACCTGAACATTTAAAGTAAAAGCATGCAAAGGAAATTTCTGACAGTATAGTTAATTAATGTTATTAGGTGTAGTACCATGGACCATGAAAGCCAAACTACATGACTGCTAACGGAGTACTCAGGGACTTTGATCTTGATACAAGGTAAGTTATGGTTCTGGTGACCTTCATCAATGGATTATGACAGCGACACACTTGAATGGTTCCATAGTTACAACATGTATCTGTTAGATGATTGGTGCTTTGATAGCCATATCTTTTGAGAGAAATGTATGACCTGTCATGACCTCAAGAAAAGAACATGCACCAGAGGAAAAGGGCTCATGGTGTGCTAATAAGAGAAGGTTATGACATTTTCAGAATGAAGGAGAAAGCAAATTAGGTTGAAACTAAGTCAGATAAGACTATGTTGCATGAACATAGGTGTATGTGTAATAACTTGTTATATTTACTTGCAGACACAAAGGAAATATTATTTCTCTTTTTTATCTGCATAGATCTATAGAATTGGAATTTTAGTAAAGGTGAATGAAAGAGCCAAATCTATTTCTGAACTTAAAACAATTAAAATTGAACAAGGATGCAATTTTTGGCTGTGACTGTTACATTAAGTTGATGTTTTCAAAATGAAATTTAGTTAGCATGCGTAAGACCCCTGTCAAAAAATGTGCAGATGTGATTGCTTTTTTACAAACCAGAGAAATAATCTTCACTTTTATAATCCAGACCACAAAGTTTTTGTTACTGTTCATGTGCTTTGTGCATACATGAACATAAGGTCAACAACTTACTGTTTTCTTTGAATAACGCTTACGGCAAAGACACCAGAACAGAAATAAGCCCTTGAAATTGTAGCTGCCATAAATGCATTTGCCAGCTGTATTACAGAGACAGAAGCATACAGAGCAGGAAAAAATCTACAAAATTATTAAGACAGTGGCCTCAAAAAGAAGAATTGAATTTAGTTATTCCCGTTATAACAGTCTTAGTGAACATGTTGGCTTAGCTAAACGCCAAAAGAAACAGGTTGTAATATCCAACTACCAGATAACAAATTTGTAATCTGTATATGAAATATGTAAATGTTTTGATGATGAACAGGTAGATGTAAAGTTATACACTCCAGAATTCTCAGGGTCCAGGTCTTAACTTCTGGTATTGGAAGATAGTTGATGTCTTAACTTAGACAGAACTGCTTTTCTCTGTTCATCCTTCTTCTCTGATACAAACCTTATATTTAAATTAGGTAACTAGGACACAAAATCACTTTTTCTTGAAAAACAAGACACATACTGATACTCTTTCTTCCTCTAGTATATCTCACTTTACTGACTAGACAAATGACATGAAAATTTGAGTTGAGAACACTTAAAACCCACATCTGTAAATTGTCTTATGAGGATCAAACCCTAAAATTTTAGTATCATCAGATCCTGAGCTATTGGACAGTCTGAGAGAAATAGCTCTCAATCTGTTTTATACTAAATTTACTCTGTTTTGCTTATATAATTACCTATGAAAAGGAATTGAGGTTTTATTTGGGTTTTTCAAATGTCAAATTATTTCCTTGCCATTACTTAGCTCGTAAAGGAATACACATACTCTGTTATATTCCAACTGACTTTGATGTAAAGCCTTTCTTAATGGATGTGTTCTGGGAATATCTAGGTGTTTCAACACTCCAAAGGGAGTAAACAGAGTCATGCAACCTAAACACACTAAGCTCACATCAAGCGACTTCGACAAAAAGTAACATAAAAATGTTGGAATTGGGATTCTGAAGTGCTCAAAAGTAAAACTTTCCTGAAAAGTATACAGTCCACCTTTTTTATCCACTCATAGTCCGTTTGTCCCCCACGCTGGAAATTATTTTCTGGATTTTTGCATACAGGTGAATCAGCTAGTTCCCTTGGAAAGTAAAATGGGTAAGTTCTGTAAAGGCCTATAGCCAGCAAAATGTTATGATATGATTCAGCTAATACCTCTCAGCACAGAGATCAGGTTAGCTATCTGGTATGCATTAGAAAGACGGTATGGATGAAGCCGGAGTGAATCGACCTCTGTTCATCATTGCCACACCTAGGAAATCTCCTTCACATATCATTAGAGAGATTAGCGAAGGTAGGTATATTCCATCACAATACACATATATATTTAACCCCAAGGAAAGTAGGGGATGCTGTTGGAGTAACTGAAAGAAATTTGATTTTAAATTTGACAATAAGGAAAACAACCATAAATGAGTTGTATTTGCGTACCAATGCACATACAGTCTTAAGCTGTAAGGGAACTATATATGAAGTTGAAGGCAGTAACCTCACAGTGTCTGAAAGAATGAAAAAACAAGTGCACACATTTAGTAGATCAGAGAAACTGAACTCAAAACATATTTACAGGAATTCTCAGGAGTAATCACTTTCATGTAAATGGATTGATACTGGATTCTATACAGGGATCAAATGTGCTGGGCAAAGGAGATAAGTCTGGCATCTGGCAGTGGAACATCCCATACCTATAAGGGTTTGTGTGCTGGTTAGGACTGGGATAAAGTTGATTTTTTTCACAGTAGCTGGTATGGGGCCGTGTTTTAAATTTGTGATGGAAACAGGGCTGATGTCACAGGGATGTTTTCATTCCCGTTGAGCACTGCGTGCAGAGTCAAGGCCTTTTCTGCCTCTCACCCCACAGACCAGCAAGCAAGCTGAGGTTGTACAAGGAGTTGGAAGGGGACACTGAGGGGACAGCTGACCCCAGCTGGCCAAAGGAATATACCATAACATATGGCATCGGGCTCAGCATAAAGCTGGGGGAAGAAGAAAAGGGGAGACATTTGGAGTGATGATATTTGTCTTCCCAAGTCATTGTTAACATGTGATAGAACCCTGCTTTCCCAGGGATGGCTGAAAACCTGCTCACCCATGAGAAGTGGTGAATGAATTCATTGTTTTACTTTACTTGTGTGTTTGTTTTTTTGTTTGTTTGTTTGTTGTTGTTTTTTTAATTTATTAAACTGTCTTTATTTTAACCCATGCATTTTCTCACTTTTCCAGTTTTCTCTCCCATCGTAGTGTTGGGGAGGGAGCGAGCGAGTGGCTGTGTGATGCTGAGTTATTGGTTGGGGTTAAACTACAACAGTTTGTAACAGCAGGTTTTTCAGAGGCATTGAGGTAGGGGTGTTCCAGTCCAATTCTGTGAAATCTGCAGCCCAACAGCAATCCTTTAACTTCATTAGGGTCTCAGGAGAGTGCACATGGCAGTGCTAACTTCACTTTTGAATTCAGTACTAAAATTCAACAAAATGCTGAAAGAAGACCGAAGACTGTGATTAAATACTTAGTTGAATTGGGACACCTAAGTTCCTCAGTGGAGCAAAATGCAAGTAGATACAGCTGGCGTGTTTGTTATGCTGCAAAGAGTCTAAGTATCTGAGCATTTATCAACATATGGTTCACTTCAAAACTTGAAATGCTGTGATTGTAGGGAACAGGTTCACAGTTAAACAACTATAAACCTATTTCAGTAATTTATTTAAATAGCATTTACTCCTGGGCTTATCAACAAGTGTGAATTGATTTATCCATTCTTCTTGAGGTCTTCTACTTCCCAGAGAGCTTTTGAAAATATATATTTTAGACCTGTCTGTGTATTTATCCCAGACACACAGTTCTAACACAATGTTAACAATTTTGGCAGTGCTGTCATGATGATGGGGCATCCTGTGATGAGGAAAACACACTCCATCAGGTACTGCTAATACAAGAATCAATAGTACTCTTTCTCACCTCATCAAATTTCTTCAACAGAGAGTAAAGGCATCACTCCACTGTTACTGAAAGATTAGAAGAATTGTCAGGTGAAATTCATCAACATAATAATATATCAATGTAGAAATTTGAAAATTTTATCTACTGAGGAACTATTTTACTTGATGAAAATATTTGTAAACAAGAAAACTAAGTTTTCCCCAAAGTATTTATACCTTTAATCTTTTGAGCTGTTGGAACAGATTAAGTGCAATCCTCCTAGCCTGACGAAGAGACAATATTCTACAACATACCTGGTAACAGATGTTTACTGATCACTGATAAATTTTGCATATTTAAAAAGAGAAATGGCCTTTAGAGGTAGTACTGATGTAATTATAAGAGCACATACAAACCACAGGAAGATTTGAAACAAAATCTAACCTGGGGATAAATTTAAAGCTGCTGTAGCTTTGAATCTGGGACTTATGCACACTTAAGCTAACTTCTTTAAAAATCAAATGAGATATAAATAACCCTCCTGCAAGTATTATAAAAAAGCTTTTTTTTAACTGTACTGCACAAACCTGCAGTTTTGTTCTGCATTTTCTATTCTAGTAAATGCACATTTTGAAAAGTTTTTAAAATCTACTCAAAAGCATACCTTTCAAACAATGCTTTCTAAAAAGAAATACTGAATTATGAACATGCTATTTACTTTGGAGACAGAAGCATCCAGCCAGAGAACATCTCCATACCATGCAGTCAACATGTTCACTTAAACCAGGCTGGTAATTACTCATGTTCCTCTTAGCCACAAATGGACATGAAATGAGGAACACAGTTAGGCTTTTTGTATAATATTTAGGGAATTTTAATATGACATATGGGCTGAAGAAGTCAGATGGGTTTTCAGACCTGCTGCACTTATTCCCTTTGAAGAAGAGAATTATATCTGGTGCTTTCATCTGAAAAAAGGCTAACTGGTACTTCAGTGCTATGGGAAATTTACTGATTAAAGACTTTCTCATTTTTTTTCTGGAAGCAAGCAGAACTGTAGACTAGCCTTACATTCACCTATATAGAAGACTAAGGAAATAATTCTGTTAACAACCTGTTCCTAGAGAGGATGCAGCATTTCCACAGCATCTGTAAATGGTCAGAAAATATGAGAACTTCTTATCTGTCAGATGTACATTCAGGAACACCATTGGTCAAAAGAAACCAAAACCAAATCAAACCAAACGAAACAGATAAACACTCATAACCCAAACAAAAACCCAAATAAACAAAAACCAAAACAAAATAAAAACCACACACACATTAAAACAAACAAACAAACACCTGAAAAAATACGCCAAGACAGAGATGCAAATCCAAGCAACCTAACCTGAAAATTGTTTGAATACTCCTTGTCAAGTACTTTGTGCCCATAAGGTAACAGAAAGACTGTCAGATAAATGAAATATGGAACCCTACTAAATGCATGATGCTCAATTTTTTAATAAAAAATAACATCCTTTGTCCAAGTATCAGAGTGTTTTAACAGAATAGTCTTTGGCATGTCAGAATCTTAATGCATCTATTGAGACAACATGCTTTGTAATGAGTAATATCTGGAATGAGGACAAAAAAGAAATTTGCAGTTGGAGATACAGCAAAGGCTGTAGTAATCTTTACAACAGTCTGTGTAGTAACAACAGGATCCTGCAACTAACTGTGAGGATCTGAATCATATGCATATTAAAATATTCATAATGCCTATAAAAGGATTATTCTTACTGAAGATATAGCAAAGTCTTGGACATTTTTGAAGGTGGAAACTTCTGCTAGCTTGCAAAGTTCTACAATCCACTTCTTCTGTAAAAGGAAAAATGTCAAACACATTTCATGCTGTATCCATAGATAAAATACAGATTTGCATGTCAATGAGGATTGATTCATATTTTCCCTTTTAAGACATTTGTGTTACAAGTGTTGCTAAACAAATCTTTCAAACTTACTCATTCATTAGAGAAGTAGTATTGTAAAATGAACAAGGAAAATGCATCATGGTTTCCATGAACACATGTAGGATGCTTGTGTTCCACTATTATTCATGTGGCCAAATTATCTGAAATGTGAGAGACTGGAGAGTTCATCCATGGCAGTTTTACCATGCCTCTGTATTTTAAGAAATTTTGAATAAATAGTTACAAAGTGGAAAATCAGACAAAGAATTCTTTACTGACTTGCCCTAACTCACCCTAAGCTAGGCATATGTCCGTCATATTTCAGCTCTCCACCAGTGGTCTCATATGATCATGAATAGGATGCACCAGTGACTCTTTCTTTGAACTTCCTGGCACACTCCACAGGTAATTTATTACATAAGGGCTGGCTGCAACCCTATAGCTCATGTGAATTACACACTCTCAAATTGATGCTAGAACCAAACCAGATTTTGCAGTAGTTAATGTATAGCCTAGCTCAAAATACCTCTTTAATCTCCCTGGAGACATGATGCTCAAAGAAAAGATATAACCATACTTTGTAAGGGTTCAAAATCCAACAAATTTTACTAAATTAAATATACAGAAGTCAGGGAAGAAAAGCAGGGAGCTGTGCCCACACTAGTGAGGTTTAGAATTGCCTACATGTAATCACTTAAAAAAACTGCTTGTTGGAACAATGCGTAAGCTGTTATTACTGAGAACAGTATCTTATACAACAAAACCCCATTCCTCATTATGTGTAACCTGTGAATTGTAACTTGACTGAGTTGTCTCACTTACCTGACTTGGGATATGCTGATGAATTACTTCAATCAGCTTCTATGCTGGTGGAAATCATATTTAAAATTAACTGACTGTAGCATCTGCTCCAATGCATCAAAATTCTGCAATTGGACTATGGCTAACAAGTACAGTTGCACAGAGAACATAAGTATGTCTAATGTCATACAGGGAGGTCTTTGATCTTGTGCTGAGTAGTGGACTTCTTGTGTTCTTAATGGTATATTCTGAAGAAGCAGGATTCACCTCGACCAGCATTTGGCTATCCAATTCTCTCTTTTGCTGACAGAGAGAAATAATTTCCATGAAATGGTTCAACCTATTCTAAAATACTTGCCTTCTCAGGCTGCTTATTTCCCTTCATCTACTTTGGAAGAAGCCTGAAGAGTTGTTGAGATTCCTTGTTTTTAAAAAGTTGCTGGAAGGCAAATTATCCTAAGAGTATATTGCATCCAACACACTGACTGTAGCATTTTAAGATTACATTTTGAATGAAGGATTAATATCCAGACAGCTTTTTTATTATTATTATTAATTTATTCCAATCTGAAAAATAAAAAAAAAAAAGTGCAGGAAAAAAAAATGTGGGGCTTTGCCAGAAAGAAAGGGGGAAGGTCAGTAACCCTGGAGTTCTTGGCTCTGCACTTATTTATTTATTTCCATGAGAAGTTGATACTGCTGCTTCTAGCATTTCCCTCTTAGCTGATGAACATGTGATGGAAAGGTGTGTGTAATTAGAGCTGTCAATATTGAATTCTAAATGTGCACTGCACTATGAATTTAATCTAAGTTTCCCTATCCCCCGTCCTCCCTCCCCATTGCCACTGGGAGAGGCTGAAGCACTTGACTGCTGCTGTGGCAAATTAGGTCCTAATAAGTATGATGCTTTACTGCTTCTTGTTTTTTCTAAGATACAACTGCAGCATTTCAGAAGAACTCACCTGGGCATTAATTCAACAAGAAATGTTGGTAGCAGTATTATATTTTCCACGTTTTGATATCTCACTGAATGACTTGCATATAAAGAGGCCTGGCAGCTGTTTTGTGTCAGTGACTGATGTGCTTGTCATTTCAGACTCAGATTCGGCAGTTCACTTCTGTTAGCCTTAAGAAAAATATTCCTTTTACAGTTTCCTAATATTTTGCAATTTTAACTAGCATGAAAAGAAAAAAAAAAAGAAAAAAAAAGAAAACAGAATGAGGCTGTGACAAAAGTATTTAAACGTTATATAGCACCTTTCTCTTAATGTTGAGAAAAAGGTGCTCTCAATTTATGTCACCTTTATCAATAGCAGATTTATTCAGAGATGGAGAGGGTCTTAAGTAACAAATATTCATTTTTAGTGCATTAAATTAGTTTGAGTCGTATGTTTACATCCTTAGGGAGCTCAGTCACAACTGATGAAACCTAACAACAACTAGATAGAAGATATGAGGAATTTCCATAAACACCTTATTTAAGATGGATGTTTTTATGCTGTGTAGAATCTCATCAGGGATCAGGATGAATTCATATGTTAAGCAGAAATAAAAATGCTACAAATTTTTCATCAGAAAACATGGATGCGCAGGGCCATCTTACAATCCACAGGTTATTTTATTATTTATTGCATCTGTTACTGCACTCAGAAAAGAAAAACAGAATGGCAGAAAGACAGAAAGAGCAAAAGAGAGAAACAAAAAAGACCAAAAGAGCCATCATTCTCATAATTAATGCAAAAAGAAGTCCTTTTTAATTTTGTTTTAAAAAAGACAATTTCTCCGTAGTTTAAATGCCACCAGATGGGCTCTGCTGCTCTGAAATAATGATATCATTATGCTGTATAAAATGACCACAACTGAGGCTTCTTTAGTCAGATCACAGCCGTGGTAGAATGTACCAGACTTTGAAGCACTGCTTTTCATTCAGAAAAGAAAAAAAATATTTTAGAATCATTTACATCAACGCCTCTGGGTTTGTTTCACAAAAGATTTCATTATATTGTTTTGTAGGAAGATTTTAAGCTCATGTAAAATTGTAAAATGTTTGCACTTAGTATTTTGTGATCCTTGCACTAACTGGAATCAGCTGCAAATTACCCATCAGTCTCCTCTGCAACAACACACTGGGGGAACTGAAACAGGTGAAAAATTAACCCTGTTTGATGTCGCTGCACCCCCCAGTTTGTCTGCCTAAAATAACGCCTGACTTCCTCTTGCTACCCCGCAATATATGTCACGTGCATTTCATACACCCTGCACCATGGCATTGTGACTGTTAGTAACAGGTCATATGTTTTGCACTGAGCCTGCATGATTTGCAGAAGTATGGCTTTGCCAAACCTGCTCTGCTTCAGCTTTTCTTGACCTGCCTGCAGCATTGTTTCTCCTGGTTAATCATGATGGTATTTTCTCTAACTGTCCAGATGTCTATGGCTAATTTGTTTCACTTTTCCTTATCTTTATGTAGTATAGACAGCAGTAGTGAGAAGTTGCTCTATTCATAAGGAGAGATTTTTGACTCTAAGATAGTGATGTAGAGAAATACGGTGCTGGTAGGATAGCAAAGGAAGACTATTGCAGAGGTGTACTGGCATGAGACAAAGAATGGAGGAAAGACTGGCACCAACAAACCCACAGCTCTAAACGTCTCATGGCTGTTAAAAGCTCATCTATGGTCAGTAACAGCAACATAGATGTGGATCTGAGTAAAACTGGTTTAGGAGTAATAAAGAGAACAAAAAATAGCAACTAAGACATAAGGGCCACCGTATACAATAAATTTAGATATAACATGGAGCTGCTGATGGATGAAGACATAGTAAAGGTGTTAAAGAATGGTAGCAAACATATAAAAATAACTCCAAGTGGATCCTAGAATGAAGAAGCCACCAACATCTTATTCCTGCCAGAACAAGAAGGACAAGCTGACAACTGTGATGTTGCCTTTTCTAGTAGTCCAAAGCTGTTTTAAGAAACTACTTTAAGTAGTCAGTAGTATAAGATCTAAAAAAACAGCAGAAGGGTAGGCATAACACCAGAAAAAGGGACAGAAATTAAGAAGTGTGTTACAATTTTAATTACATTATTAATCTTATTGAGACTTATTTCTCCATACAAGTATTATGGGTGTATCATTATTTCTTCTCCCTTATTCTGAAAAATTACACCAAGATTAAATATGCTTCTTGAGCTGCAGGGTTAAAATATCATTTACGCTAACAATAAATTTTCAATTTCATATATATATTTATACAGTATGCTTCATCTTTGTCCATAAACCAGAATTTGAGCATAACATAGAATCATAGAATCATAGAATCATAGAATCATAGAATCATAGAATCATAGAATCAACCGGGTTGGAAGGGATCTCCGAAATCATCAAGTCCAACCCCTGATCCACTACCGCTGTGGTTACTAGGCCATGGCACTAAGTACCACATCCAGTCTCTTTTTAAAAATCTCCAGGGACAGAGAATCCATTACTTCCCTGGGCAGCCCATTCCAATGTCTGATCACCCTCTCTGTAAATAGAGTATGAAGAGCTAGTATAAGCAATCAGTTGCATTTGCAAATCAATTTAAAACAGCTTGAAGACTTTCTGGACAGCACGAAACAATCATTGGAAAAAAGGGGATGCAAGAGTGGTATTTTACAATTGCAGAAGGGGTGCTGAGTGAAATAATAATATTTCTGGTGGAAAAGTCACAAATATAAGTTTCTCAATATTTAAAAGTGCATTAATGGGAAATTGCTGAAGCTGTTTTCCCAGGTGGTTTTGAAAATGAATACTCAATGCGCATATTTATATTTCTGAACATATTTTATTTCCCTGTAATGTTTAAGAAAAGGAGAAATCCTCATACAATAGCAAAACAAGACCTGAAAATGGAAAATTGTCCCCTTTGAAAAGCCATGCGTGATTATGTTAGTTCCACAGTCTTTAGAAATGCCTTTCTTTGTGCTCTTGCCTTGCCCTTCCTCAAGTTCTAAGCTACTAGACAGGTAGACGCTGACTGGTGACAGCAGAAGAGCCACAGAAACTCTGAAAACATTGTTTAATGTGGCTAGAACGGTGACATAGTCTTTCAAAGACTTTGACATCCCTCACCAGCTGACATTCTGCTTAAAAAAAAATCCCTGTTGACTGGAGCAACTGACACAGGGACTGTAAGTCATGAGATTCAGATCATCATGCGATCCCCTGAATGCCTGAGTGCCTTGTAAATGACAATATGTACCTGAATGTCAACACAGTGGAGCACTGAAGGAACTAAATGGCCCAGTGTGATGCTGGTAGTGAGGGAGAATTTTATGTGCTGCCACAAATGGATTCACAGCCATTGATGATCAAACAGCAATTGTTGAATACAATCAAATACCCACTTAACATGGGCACAGCTCTGCAATGCATAGATGGAATAAATCTAGCAGTGCTACCTTTCTGGACAGTGAAAATGCACCAGGATTATGCTGTTAACTATATTTGTACCCACGGAGATGCGTAGGGAGATTAGATTTCTCCTTTTTCTGCTCAATTGCAGTTATTTAAGCAAGTTCAATTCTTTGCAGCTATTTAAGAGGGTTCCAGTCTTTTGAGACAGGGAACAAAGCTTGAGTAAGTGAATTCACTTTGATTTAGTAGTAAAGATAAAGTTTTTGGGACTGTTTCGAAATTACATAATAGGAAGAAAGGGTTGAAAAGGAGACTAGGCAGTAGACTCCTCCAGTATATATCACTAGTACGAGTAGGAAGTAAATGTGATGTTCAAAAGCTACCACAGAGACACTGAATGTATTTTAGGAACAAGACAAAACAATGAATAAATAATGTGAGCTATCTTTTTTGTCCTAATATATCCCATCCTCTCCTCTCCTATTCTATCCCATCTCATCCTATCCTTCATATTGCTACTTATCTGTATATGATTTTAGCTTGCTCTCTGAACAAAGGTATTATACCACTGAGAAATACCAGGGCTATGGAAAGGCTTGAAAAGCTTGAAATTCTTTGCATAACTTATAGGGAGAAAAAGCATCCTAGTATTCTAGCCACAAAAAAAAAGTGTTACACTGAAAACCACTGCACTTTGGTGCACTGAGGTGCTACCTAAACTAACGAATAGGGGGAAAAAGAATCTGTTTTCCTTTTAGCCATTCACTTTGTAGCTAGAGATCTTAATTTGTGGCTTGAATCATTATCTTCCCCTGCTACCTACAGAAGTGCAGGGCAGTTAAGCTCTTAGTTTGGATGGCTCACAAGAGAGGTGGAACAAATCTCAATCTTTGAATCTTTGTTGGTTGACACCTCCGTTTAGTTAAGACACTTAATGTTACTTAGTATCTATTATGGATGGTACATTCCTGTGTCTCTCCTGAAACATGGAATGGAAACCAAATCTTCCAGAAAAATGTATTGGATTAATTATATTAATGGGAATATAAATAATTTTCATGTGAATTCTGGGGAATGAATAAGTAGTTACTGTGGAAGTTGAATGGGGAAGAAGGACTGCAATACTTTAGCCACTTTCACCATGTGACTGTTTATCCAGCTGTAAATAGAGCAACTATATGTTACACATATTGGTTGAGAGCCTAAGTTCATTCATATTGGCAAAGAATCCCAAGATCTTTAGTTGGAATGCTGAACAGAAGTTAAAGGATTATTTTTTATGCAGTTTTTTTTTAACAAAATGGTTTGAAAATGTTTTTGATTAATAGAATGAATTTAACAAAAAATATAATAGAGGAATTTTTCTCCTTTCCAGTGCTATGGCTTTGGCACTTGGTTACAACTAAACTATTTCAAAGTTTGAATTTTGAAAAGAAAATATTTTGAAAGGCTTTTAGAAAAACTGTTAGTATTCTAACAGCTCTCACTAGCAATACAGGTAAGAACCTATAAGGCATTCTGTTATAAAGCTGGATTTTCAGGATTAATTTATCATCTTTTTAAAATCCCATTGGGTTAAAACTTGTCATACAAGCTGTCAACCCATATCTCCTAAAAGGAAATGGTTCAAATACTTCATAAAAATTTTAGATATGAACCAATCCCCAGAACAGAACTTTTATTGGCTTATATGCATTTTTTTTTTATCAGATGAAGATAGAAATGCTGTCAGACATATTTGCAACAATGCATGCTAAACTACTATTTTGATGTGTTCTAGAAACTTAAAGGGTAAAATCTGCATAAAATGGCCCACAGATGCCTAGTACCCCTCTTGTCTCATGGGTGAATGGTAGTTTAATGAAAAGATTAATGAAGTAGGCTTGTAGCCTCTTAATGTGGATTTTACAGGATGCTAGTTAAAAGGATTGTGTTTAGTTACTGGAAAGACTGATTGCAACCTGCAGTACTGAAGCCACATGAATCATTCCATTAACATATAGAATTGAAACAACAAGCGATTTTAACGGTGCTTAAAATCATTTCTTGATTGATTAAATTCTTCTCCCAAGCAAGAACATTTTACTTAATGTCGGTAAATATGAAAAGCACAGTCTCACTTCTCAATAGCTACTTAGTTCTCTCTTTTACCTACTCTGGCATGCAGATACACCGCACCTGTTAGGTTCTGTTTTCCAAGTGCTAGAAACCACTCCGACACCACCGACTTTTGCTGTGGCATCTCGAAGACAGAAGACCTTCAAAATGATGCTCTGCTGTTCTGAGTGAAAGGAATACTGCTCTATTAGCAAGACTGTAGTAACATGGCACAGTGGATGAAAGGCTGTTGGCATTTTGGTAATAGATCCAGGACAAATTTTTTGCAAAAAATGTAGGAAATCAGTCTACAGACAGCTGTCCTCCTCTGAAAAGATCTAGCATTGAGTGGTGACTAAAATCCCTTCCTCATTCCCACTAGGATCACAGCTATCTTCTGACCCTATTTGTCTTAGAGGAACAGAGCCTTTGAAGCACTTCCCTAATGCCTGTTCCATCCTTCCCAGGTTAGAACAAGAGTTTTTCAAAACTCTCGAGGCAAAAGAAGCTTTGGTGCTACTCCACACACATCTGTTTACAAGCGTAAGTGTTTGTGTGCATGTGTGTGTGCACGTTAATCCAGCTGAAGGTGATGAGGAGGTAACCTCCCTTTCTTTCTATCGGACTGCTCAACTGCAAGAACTCCTCTCTTGCCCTTGCATGTAGGTTTTGCTTTTGTTTCTTTGTTTTTGTTTTCACCAGTGAATACCCACAGACTAAAAGGTTCAGAAGGCAGGTGGAGAAGGGAGCGAAAAAAACAGCATATAAATGTTGATTTCACAAGGGTAGTTGGGTATTCATTAGAAACATATTTATAGCCACTCCCAAAGCACATGCTGATTAAATTGGTCACACATTTTTTGCTGCTGTTTGCTCAACATGCTGTAGAGTTTTGCAAAATACCTATCAGTTAAATCCCAAATGGTGTTCTGCTTGAATTGAACCTAAGTTCTTAAACATATGCTTCATGCTAAAATGTTAATTGGAAATATTTATGGTACTGAATTGTGGATAACTATTGTTTTCCATACATACCAATTAGTTAACTTGGTCCTTATTTAAATTATATTTTGTAACCTAAGAAAATAGGAAGTCTGCCTTTTTAAACACTTTTCATATACAAATATTTTTATTGCACATTTCTCCACAGATTTCCAGAACCAAGGGAGATTTGTGGACAGTAATGATTTAGTGAGACTGGGAAGACACAATAGGAAAGATTTCTCTCTCCTTCGATTCAAGGGTAGAATGACTGAACTTTTTCCAACATAGCCTCCTATGGCCTATGGCCTTGGGCAATGGTGCTGGTTGCTTTCCTCCTATCCCCTACTGCCCCAAATGCAACTGTGTTTGAAGTTTTTTAAAACTCTTGTAATTCTTTGAAAGAGCATGAAAGAAAAATATTTCAGAACTTAACTGAAATTGACCACTGAGATGCCAATTACACTGTAAATAGCTGGAGAGAAGCCATTTGATGGTGAAATGGCAATATCATATTTGTTCTGATACTTTACTTAAAATAAATTGTTTTTTACAGATAAAGCTGCCTCATCTCATGTAGTTATTTAAATAATTTCTCTGTAACCCATTGTGAAAAGACTATTCTGTTAGTTTTCTTTCTATAATTCACACAGTTTTAAATAGATTTTAATGATGAATTCCAGACTTTTCCATTCCAGTTTACCACACAAATAAAACATATTTCAAAAAGAAAAAGATTTATTTTTTTCCCTCCAAAAGGTGAAATTTAAAGGGCTTTTTTACTATTACTCAAAAACCTACATTATACTTAAAATGCCTGCAATGGCCTTTGTACTATCAGAGTATCGCAAAGAGCTTCTAGTGAGAGAATAACTCTGTTTCACCTGGATCTGTGGGCAGTGATTCACACTCAGCATGGTCTTCTGCTGTCTCATATTTGACATACTTATTTAGAACTGTGCACCATGGATGCTGTTAAAGCAGAGTTCTCCTTGCAGTTTCTCAAAGTTACAGTGAGGGCACAAAACAGTGAAGCATTAGTCCCTCTCTGTCTAATGCATAGAACATTTGTTAGATTAATCAAAGTCTTTGGTTTTCTTCTTCTTCTCTGAAAATCTTGCCAAAATCTCTTATTGCATCATTTAAATCCTCTAAGCCAAATTAAAACATCATCCATTACGAACTCTGGAAATTTTCTGGCTCTCTTAGACCTACCCAATTAATCTCAAAAATATCCTGGGAGCAGAACTTTCATTTAAGTGTATTCGCTAAACTGAATAACATCCAAAGAGTGACTTTTAACCTGGATTTACCCAGAACTCCTTTCCAAACTACATCTGGCATTTTTGTTTGGTAAACTCAGCTTTGACTTCTTTACAAGTTTCAGTCAGAAAATTTTATGTTCTCTGTCTTTGCTTAAGTATTGTTTTTTGTCCTTGTGCTTTCATAGTATGTCATTAACACAATGGCTTTACTTTTTCCCACATCCCTCTCTTCCATGACGTCACAGTCTTTATTATTATTTCTTTTATTATTTCATCTGAATGAATAGGTGTAATTTTATTGGTGGATGGATCACTAGCATGTACTGATTTATCTGATCTGTAGTGGCTTTTTTGTCTGTATTCTCTGAGTCTTGAACAGTAGTTAAAAATCAATTCTCTTTACCTGTTGCTGATAAAAATATTTTTTCAATCAACAGTTCTCAGTATTCTCTGACATATATTAATTCCTCCTGGATAATAACATCCTCTGATCTTTGTTGGTCCCCTCTCCTTACCTTTTCCTGTTCTCTCAATGTCCCATTGTGCATGAATGAAAGCTATAACCCCATATAGTCTACCTTCCTAACATACTATTCCAATGATAGAGGCAGGGCTCCATCTGAGGCCCTGTGCTCTTCAACATCTTCATAAATTACTTAGATGCAGAACTGGAAGGGATTCTACGCAAGTTTTCAGATGATACAAAACTGCACAGAGTGATCCAATGTTCTTTCAAACCTTCTTTGATACACCAAAACCTATTACAGTAATGCAAAAAATATATTTGACATATAAAGAGATCAATTGAGCAAAACATGTCTTCATTATCAGCCCATAAAAAAGTATGGGATGAGCTGTTGACTCCCTCAAAGGCAGGGAGGCCCTGCAGAGAGACCTGTGAGTGATCTCTCCCTGTCCTTATCTTGACTCATGAGCCTTTCATGACATTTTCTCTCCCCTGATCCAGTCTTGGAGCAGAATGATAGAACAGCTTTGGTGGGCATCTGGTGTCCAGCCACAGTCAAGCCAACACATTGCTACTATTAAAGAGCTAATAGTCATGTGATTGCAAAAAAAGTCTTTTTTCTCCCTCCCTACCTCCCTACCTCCTTTCCAGGTGTTTCTAAGCCTTCTACACAGACTAAAAACAAAGTACACAAAATGTAAAAGGTACACTACTTTCACTAAAGACACACACAGTCAGAGGACAAGGACACTCCCAATTTTTTTTACTTTGTAACAGGATATGAATACAAATCTTTTCATAAAAGAATCGCACAGATGACAATAGAAAGCAAACCATGCCATGCATATATGGCAGAAGGAAAGAAAAAACAATCCCCGTCAGTCTAATCTGGAAAAAAATATCCTCTTGACACCACATCTAGCAATAGATTTATCTAAGTTTGTGCATTTGTATAAGTTCTGCCCCCAAGGATCCACTCCCTAATGTGGTCAATCTATAGGGCTTCTGTAAAAAAATTCAAAAGAAAAAAAGAAACCAAAAAATCTCATCTAGACAAATCCCAAATTATCCAAAGGTAAGAATTTTTTTTTATTTTCATCCCAGGCAACTAAAGAAGTTCTGAATCTCAAGATAACTGCACAGAGTGATCCAATGTTCTTTCGAACCTTCTTTGATACACCAAAACCTTTTACAGTCATGCAAAAAATATATTTGACATATAAAGAGATCAATTGAGCAAAACATGTCTTCATTATCAGCCCATAAAAAAGTATCCAAAGGATACATTTGGCGATAGGTAAAGGCCTTGTGGATTTGATGGCAGCAAAGCTCAGAGACATTAGAGAGAAGCAGAAAGGAAAAAAATAAAAGTTTTCCCAATATAAAAAAGAAGTTCAGGAGAAAAGGAGAAATGGGATCTCTCCCAAAAGAAACAGAGCAAGACAGGGAGATATAAAGACACACACAGATTGGGAGGAAAGGTGTTGGGTTTCTCCTTACAGAAGATACAGTACAGACCAGAAGTTCAGCCCACAGGGAGGAAGGGAGCATAAAGTGCACAAAGCTACATCTCCCATGAGGTTCCAAGGGAGCTTAGCCAGCACAAATGAATGTTGAGCTGGCACAAAACATTTAATTTCAATTTTCCCAATGGGAAAAAAAAAAGTAAATTTAGCAAAATCAATGTTTTCAGGTAAAAATTGGAGTAGAACACAGGAGCCAGTGGGAAAGGGTGATTTGTTTCCTTGGACTTTGCTTATTTATCCTGGCAGGTGCGTTTTTTCTCTAATTTAATCAAAGAGCTATATAAAGCTCTGGTGTTGGAGAAAAGTCAGAATACTGCTTAGGGAAGCTGGGGAGTAGAGACTCATTGGAAACAGCAGAAGAGAGCAATGTTGCTTGAACAACTGCTTGAACAGCTGGGATAGACTTTCCCTTAGTCTCAGTCCAGGTTATTTCCACTGCTCCTCCCAAAGTCCTTTGTTTGACCAGAAGCACCCTCTGAAGTGAACAGAGAGATACATGCTTTTCTTTTACTTCCCACATGCAGTATGAACAGCACCACACTGTGTTTGTCTGTGTCCTATATAGCCATCCACACAGGTTGTAGAAGTATACCTTTGGATGCATACACATAAATCCATCAGCCTCTTCTGGCCATACAACACATATCCTCAGTGTCATGCACTGCAGCCCAACTATCATATTATTTTGGACACTTGCGACTGAAAAAAACCACTGTCAGGGAGGGAGAGGCAGGGCATGGGAGGGGAGGCAAGGGAGATGAGGTGAAGCAAGGCGAGGTGAGGCAAGGAGAGGAGAGGACCCACTAACAATGATAGAAACATGATAGACAGATGAGAAAACCTTAAGATGACTGAAAATGTTGTCAATATGGTTTGAAGTGACACCATCATCAAAGGTATTTTTCTGGTCTGCTGATTTTTTGAAAGCAGAACAGTGCCCAAAGCCTTAGGCAAGTAGTCTAATTTTGTTTGAAGACAGTATTCCCTTTGTAAAACATAGTTCTATCTTTTCAAGGTACATGAATTAACATCAGTAGTTAGAGAATCTTGGGAGGCTTACATGCTTAGTCAAACTTTCTCTGATCTGCAAAATCTTATGACAATTCAAATCTTACAATCTTCAAATCTTACAAGAATTCATAACATTAATTACATTTTCTTTAGATACTAAAATGTCCCTTTGGACTGCAAATTTTCCAGGGGGCCACCTGTGGAAAAAAAGAAACAAACAAAACAGTTGACTGCAGACTTTAGAAATATATGTAAGAAAATTGCCATGATGACTTAGTTTAATTTTTTCTGATGGGATAGAATAGAATAGAATAGAATAGAATAGAATAGAATAGAATAGAATAGAATAGAATATTTCAGTTGGGAGGGGCCTACAATAACCACCTAATTCAACCATCTGATCACTTCAGAGCTGGCCAAAAGTTAAAGCATATTATCAAGGACATTGTCCAAATGCCTCCTAAACATTGACTGGTTTGAGGTATTGACCACCTCTCTAAGACGTGTTCCGTGTTTGTCCACCTTCTTGGCAAAGCAGTGCTTCATAATGTTAATTCTAAATCTCTCCTGACACAGTTTTGAACCATTCCCTTCTGTCCTATCACTGGGTCCCATGGAGAAGAGCTCACCACCTCCATCTCCATTTCCCCTCCTCAGGAAGCTGTAGAGAGCAATGAGGTCTCTGCTCAGTCTCCTTTTCTTCGAATCAGACAAGCCCAAAGTGCTCAGCTTCTCCTCATGGGACATTCCTTCTAGCCCTTTCACCAGCTTTGTTGCCCTCCTCCAGACTCATTAGAAGACATTTACATCCCTCTTAAATTGTGGGGCCCAGAATTGCCCACAGTACTCACAGTGAGGCCTCACCAATGCTGAATACAGTAGGAGAGTCACCTCTTCTCACTGGCTGGTCATGCTGTATTTGATGCATTCCAGGATGTGTTTTGCCTTCTTGGCTGACAGGGCTGGATCTTGACTGAGCCTGCTGCGTACCAGCACCCCCAGATCCATGTCTGCATGGCTGGTCTCCAGCCATCCCTCTCCCAAATAATACAGTTAAGCTTGAGGAAGAGAACTACATCTTGGTCTACAGCCCAGACTCAGAGACAGCCTCAACTTTATTTAGAAATTACTGATAACCTGGAGAAACACATTCGGTATACCAGGGAGAGGGATCTGTCGTGATTGCAAGCTACAGTGCTAGCTGCAGGACACAGAGAAAAAATTTGATTTAGATCTGGTCATACCCCGCCCCAAGACTTTTCCATTAATTCTGCTTCATTCCCTAGTAGAAAAAATGATCTATGGCAACTTTACATGAGCTGTGATTCAGTACAGTTACTGATGTTCTGCATGCTTCAAAACAGGACAGTAGAGTTTTACCAGAAGACTTTGGTCACCTTATGGAGTTATCAAGACGGGTTGTCAACTTAGTTGTGGTAACTGACTGTGTGCATTGTTGCCTTAAGGTTTTTGATTTTTCTCATTTTCATAAGTTTTAGGAGTAGTTATATAGCAAATGTAGATTTTAAAACAGTTGCATTTATTCCCTCACCCTTTAGCACAGTAGCAACACAGATACCCAATCCTCTTACCCCATTCCATGTTCCCCATATCAATCCCCCCCCTAAATTCCATTAGAATATTTAGACTTCTCTTCAAGGTAGGCCTCTTCTGTTTAAGAACATCTAATCCCTAGCCTAAACCGCAAGATACAGTCAAGAACTGTGTGACTGTGTGCCCTCTGTACTCCGAGGAAGACTGAGGTGATGAAGAAAAGGGTCTCAGGACGACCCCAGACCCAATTCCCAAGGGGCGGGTCAGGAGTGGACTGGGGTAAAGGCCAGGGGGTGGATAAAATCAGGGATTGGACAGACAGTATTATAAAATTGTAACACTGGATCGGAGAGCTGCACGCATCTTGTAACCTCTATGCCTGAGAGGCACCATTAAATCCTTTTCTTACCTTGCCTCCAAAATTAAGTTGCCTCCGAGGTTTTTTTCTCCCTGAGTTTTCTTTAGGTAACAGTATCCTTAAAATCTGCTCCAGTTATGAAACACACAAAGGTACTTTAGGTTAATGTTTTTACTTCATGACAGACTGATATCAGATCTGTATCGAACAAAGTCTTTGATCTAGCTTGAGAGAGTCAGGATTATTCTAAGGAAGTATTTCTCTTAGAATAACAACCAATACTACTACTTTCTTTGTGCACTTCTGAAACTCTTATAGTGGTCTTGAGCTGCATAAACATCAGTATACAGGCACGTTTGAGATGACCTAAGCTGTCCCACCTGTCCTTCAGCTGGTCTTTTAGTAAGTTATAATTTTTTATTTTATTTTACAGTATTGTGAGGATACCTCATATGATCTCTGACATTTCAAACACTAGAAGATTTTTATCTTTAGGTAACTAAGCTGAGCCTTTAAAGGCTAAACTAAAAAAAAATGTGAAAAAGGCTCTGATCAAAGTGAATATGTTCTTCCTTCATTTGGGTTTATTCCCTCCCACACTGCAATGATTAATTAGGAGAATGCCTAACACCTACAGGAAAGACATGCTACTAGGAGATATGAAAATAATTTAGTGTGACGTCTGTAAACTGTATCTGTAAGAATTTAAAAGACAGTAAACTAATGCTGTTTGTGTTTCTGAGCATCTTAGGGGCTAGGGATTTTTTTTTCACACAGTGAAAAAAGATATTTAACCTCTTTTAGAAAATGAAAAATGTATTTTGTCAGTAAAAAAACACAGTGAAAAATAACCTAAGTATTCCTCTAACTATATCTGTAAAACCGCTGGCCTAATAATGCAGTGTTTTGCTCTACGTATAGTGATGTATATATGTGCAAAGTAGGATAAATATCAACCACCTCAGAATGACAGTATTTTACACCCAAGCAGCAATGACTCTGCACCAATGCAAATGACAATCAGGTAAAAACCAGCACAAATTTAGCTCTGTAAGTAATCACGGAGGCTTAAAACTCAATCTGTCCTTGAAGAAAATAACTTCACTGCAGAGTAAGTCTGTTCAATAACACAGAATAATTTTAAATGAGTATTTTTCCCTTCTTCAAAAGCAGGTGATCTGGAGAATTCACTACTCTAAACCAAATATTGACTTAACTGACTATGTGAATTTTCTTTTACCGTGTGTTTTAAAAAAATTATACATACAATCTAAATAAAAGAAATAATAAGAAGATTTAAGGTTTAGGTGTGTTCAGGAATTCTTTTTTTTCCAGGTTTATAAAAATATCTTAGATAACGAATTTTTAATTAAAAGGTCAAATTTTGTTTCTCATTACTTTTAAAGACATGTATCTAATATATATATACATGCACATTATAACAAATATTTCCTTCTTTATTTTTAAATATTTTATTTTTCTCTCAACTGTTATCAACTTTTAGTTTACTTGAAAAAATATTTGGTCTAAAACCAAACACATTTTTGGTCACTTTAAAATCTCTTTCCTCCATTCTAAAGTTTAGAGATTTTTTTCAAAATAGATTTGAAAGGAAATTTTTCACCAAATAGTCTGTTTTACTTCAGTGAAGCAATATTTTTCAAATAAGAATAGTTAACTGAAAAATTCCTAGCCTGTCATATTAATTAGATTATCCTCTTTTGCCCAGAATCTGCTCACTACCACTACCCAGTTTGAAAAGGAAAATGTAACATTTAAGTAGTTCTTTCCTTAAAGACAACTTTCAGATTCTCGTTGATTCTTTGTTATCAACAAGAGAATGCAAAGGAAGAGATTTTCAGAGATGTTATGAGCATGGATATATTGAGAGGAAGTGAATATACATACCAGGCCACATCAGCTGTTTCTATTTGCTGGTTCTATCTGCACTGTGACACTTTCAATATCGAGGATGAGAATTCCTAAAATTGTTCCAAAGGGACACCACTTGCCTAGGCCAACAGCAACATGGCACAGAGCAAAACAGATTGGGAAAAAGAGAAAAGTATCAAACTTTGTTCACTCTAGCAGGTGGAACATTGAAGATCCCTAGGTAAGTGCCAAAATTTCCTGTAACCAGAAGAAAGGGTACATCACTGAAAGGAGCTGGTGATTGTGTGACAGAAAACTTTTAAATGGACAAATGATGTTCTAACTAAACATCATCTTCTTACATGTATTTGATTCTAGGTATCCATTCAACATGTCTTACTTTATCTCTTTGGCTTATACAGGTGTTTAAAAGTTTGCATTCACTTGGAAAACATATCTATTTCACAAAACATTTCTATATTTTCAATATTTGCTGTCAATCTGTGCTAGAAAAAAACAAAAATCTCCCTGTTCATCTGCGGTAGATCCATCGTATAAAACTGTGACCTCTTAGTACCCATTTTTCTTCTATGACTGGGCACTGCAACACAACTCAAATATAACACTCTATGTTATAGTCACCCAACATTAGGTGAGATAAATCTGACAATTCCTGTCTTTCCTTTGGGAGCTAATCAATTTTCTGTAATTAAATAATTATTAAACCAGAGGAAACTGATAGGTAGTTGCGAAATTTGGGTTAGAATAATTCATGTTCATATTGCTGCTCTGTATTATATCCAACATTCATTCTGAACAATGAGTTATTAACTGTTCTAAAATAGGGAACCTCTCTCACCTAAGCTATTCCCACATTGACTCAATAAATCTCTGTTGAACTACATACATATTTGCTTTTTTTCTTATCCTTGCGAATGTTTTCCAATCTACTGGTTCCAACAAAATTCTTGACTCTATTTCATTTTATAAAAATACCATTTCATAAATGTACACTTCATTTTACATAAATTCCTCCTCAAATCTCAATTTCTGAGATTTCTCTTGTATTTTATGATATTTTTTGAGGAAATATCAAATACTTCTTTGAAGATTTTAGCACAGCAAAAATCAATATTTATATGTAACACTAAAAGTGAGCAAAATAATAATGACAAAATCTGTAAAGGATGTAGTCTATTTTAAGTAGACATTTTTTCCAGGAAGAGATGAAGATATTTCTCAGTGATCACATCTTGAATAACAATGAGTTAGAAATATGACAGAGTAATTTAATACAGAAGGAAAGAAGTGAAGGTTTAGTTGCAACTTTTAAATGCATACTGAATTAACAAAAACCTTATATTGCTTTGAAAACTTTCAGATTTACAGATTTAGTATCAATTATCCACAGAAGCAGAGAAATGTAATGCTTGTTAATGTTGTGGTACAGATTTCAAGAGATAAAACAGAGCCATGCACCTAAGCTGTGGGATGGTTCCTATTTACATACAGGACATCTGTGTCAGTGGAAGTTATAGAGCAAGTATGCAGTAGTCATATTTTAGATATTTAATTTGTAGAAAGATTTTATTGTTTCCCAGTTGCCCAGAGTTTAACCCTCAGTAAACCAAATGATATAAGACATTCCATACTGAACTGAAAGAACACATAATGTGAATATACTTCAGTTTTCTAAATCGTTAAGATGGTAATTCCATATGTCTACCTTTTTATCTGTCAGTTTAGCCTCAATTAGTTTTGAAATAATTTACAACAACGACCTGGTTTTATTCAGCCAAACTAGCACATTGTAATTTTGCAATTGACCTTAACAATAAGTGACACACCACCGAATTTTAGATGTAAGCAAAGTAAGATAGGTGGGCTTTTCTCTTCATCAATTACAAGGAAAACTACATCTGAAGTTTGACAGCTAGACTATATAAAGCTAAATGTAAGTAAGTACTTTGTTCTAAATAAGAAGGAGGTGAAACTACATAGGGCTCTAACTCATCACGAAGCCATCCTCTGTCAGTACCTATAGAGCACTAGTGCAGCAGGAGTTAAACACCATGGACTCAGAATTCATTTAAGGTGATTGACATTTTGAGATGAGGGTACCTGCCAAACAATTCTTATTGAAGATAGATATACAAAAAAGAGCAATGACCACAAGCTGTGGCTCAGGAGGTTCAGATCAGACGCCAGGAAAAAAATTCCTAGGAAAATGGTGTAGTACTGGACTGGGCAGCCCAAAGTGACTGTGGACCCTTCTGCCCAGAAAGATTTCAAGACTTCATTGGGTAAAGCCACAGCTCACCTCATCTAGCCTTGTTTTGTGCGGGAGCCTGGAAAAGCAGATTCTAGAGGTCCCTTCTGACTAAAATTTCTAGGGCTTTATGACCATTATTGAGTTTGGCCTATGTATTGAGTCTGGCTGGAATGGCATTATTTTTCCTCATAGCAACCCATACAGTGCTGTGCTTTGTATTTGTAGCTAGAGAGGAGTTGATGACACACCAATCCGTTGGCTGATGACCAGTGCCTACACAACATCAAGGCACTCTCTCCAAATGCAATGTCAAAGGCCAGGAGGTTGGGGCGGGCAAGGGGTTGGGAGGGTGAATAGCTGACACAGTTAACCCAATCTGATCCTAAAGGGATATTCCACACCATGTGATGTCATGTTCAACAAGAAAAGCTATGAAAAGTGTGGGGATGAGGCATTGTTATTAAGGCATATGTTTTACAAAGCAACCTTTACCTATACCAAGGCCCTCCTCCCCATGAACTGACTGGACATTTCCTGCTGATAAGAGGTAAAGAATAAATCTTCTGTTTGGTTTTTTTTAGCTTTTCTACCGCGTCTGACCTTTGCTTTATTTCATTAAACTGCCTTTATCTTGACTCACGAGTTTTCATCTTAATTTCTCCCCCTGTCCTGCTGAAGGAGTGAGAGACTGGTTTACTGGGCAGCTGGTAGCCAGTCAGAATCAACCCACTGTGGCCTAATTTCCTGTAGATAAAAATGATAATATGTAAATACCAACTTTTGCTGTTTCAAAGGACTTATTTTTATATTCGATGCCAATAATCGAATATAAATCACAAGGTACAAGAAACAAAGAATGAGACACCTTGGTTGTGTATTTAGCTGAGTATTCTGGTCTTTTTGCATGACGACAATAAGAAAGAAGAGTTCAATGTCTGTTTCAGCAATGTTTCTTAGTAGTTCCAGCAGAACTGCAGTCATTTCTTTTCCTTGTATGTGCCCTGAACATCTTCTCAACAGGTCAGATCTGCTGACTAAAAGAAGGGATAGCTCTCAATGTCACATGCATTGCAACTCTATACTGGGCATCACTTTAGCCTGGCATATAAGGCCTTTCCTATTTCTGGCTACTTTTTTTTTTTCCAAATCTCTAAAATAATATTATCTGAGCCCTTTACTCATCTTTTAAAGTTGTTTGAAATTGGCTAGGAGATCCAAAGCTATATAATATAAGCTATTTTCCATACACAATTAATTCTTTTTGGCCATGTCTTCATTCCTTTCACAACAGCTTTCTGCCCTCTCATTCACAGCTCCAGCCCCAGGACTCCAGCCCCATGAATGTCCAATCTACCCACACAACTAGCTGACATCACTGTATAGTTCTTGTTCTTACCATAAGGCTCTGCTTCTCTTCCATCTCCCAACACATGGCTCTTGCTTCTCCAAATGTTCTTCACATCATTTTTATTTACTCTATTTATTTCCTTCAAATATACTTTATTCTCTTTTTAGTGTGTGTCCATTTATACTATTTTGTATTTTCTTTTCTACATCGTTAATAGACCAGACTCCTGCACTGTGCACTGAGCCTTGCTTCTCTTTTTCTCGCTATTCTGCATCTACCTTCACAACCCAGCAATGCTGATAGGGAATATTTTCTACTCCTAGACTATCAGGAGACTTTCTACTCCTCCCATTCCTCCCTTCCCTCTGCGAATGACCAAGAACTGAGACGAACAAGATTGACAGTCTCTGAAGCACAGAAAGTGCCATATGGGTTTTGTAGATTGAAAATCTTATTAGTTTTGCTTCCAGCCAAGTTGTGCATACGGAGCAGAGCAACTGGGGTAAGGAAAAGTGCAGCTAGAGGAAGGGGGAAGACCACAAGGGAACAAAAGAAAAACACTAGGTAAAAATACAAATAAAGAAGAAATACAAGGAGATAAAGGTAGGTGGTAGAGAGGGAGATTATAGTGTCCCATTTAATCCTTCCACCTTGCTGCCAGTTTTTCACAGCCCATATCCTAAGGTAATGTCTAGTCTAGACGTACAAAGAGAGTTAGGCTTTGAAGATTGATACACAGATTGATAGTGCCTAACTGACCAAATGATCAACAAAACAGACTGCGGAATTGTTTGGGTGGTTTAGCCACAAGAGACACTTCAACTTTTGCTCTTATGTTTTTCACTGTGGAATAGATTAACAATTTGCTGTCTACCTGTGTTTAACTTTCTGACTGTTCTCACACAAGTGCTTTTCATGTGAAATGTATTCACATTTACCTTTAAGTATTGCAATGCCAATGACCAAATCCCTTCAGGACTCCAGTCCTACTGCCTTTAACAGCTTTAAGCAAGAATGTACACATTCCTCCTTAGGTGATCTCCCTCACACGAGGCACAATGGCAGCAGCACATCATTTTCCCAGCAACCCTTTTCCCTGCCTGCCTTAAAGGCCTCTCAGAAGCATGTAAGAGATCGGGCAGGAGTGGTCAGAACACAATGCACCCTGGCTGTGCTTAGTCGGACAAATTCTTCAGCAGCTTAATGACAGCTGATGCAAGTTATATCAACCCCACAGCCATCATAATTTTTATAGACACTGGAAGCAGACTGAAGAATCAGGTAAACCATGATCAAAATGCACTAGATAAAAAAATACTCAGTATTAGAAAGGGAAGGAGCCAGGGTATTCTGTGCTAAAATTGAATTTACCCCCAAAGTCCTATTTTTTCTGTACATTTCCTATGGGCTCATAACTGTCATCAAATGCACTTCCACTGCTTTGCAATGTATATGCTAATACTTCCTTTGCAAGCACACCTGATAATTCCGGTAGAGCCTTGCAGCCTCAAAGCTGGCTTTATGTATTAATTCTCATTTATATTTTTCCCTTAATCCTTACATTTCTCCTCTGTATTCTTATTAGAAGTCAAATAAAACTGCAGAATTTTTAAAGCTTACATTCCTCTTTCTCCCTCCTTGTTTTTTAAACTGAATGAATGTAACAAATATTCTCACTAATGGAGAAATGCATACCCCTTACCTCGGAAGCAGTAATTGCAGCTTCAGAGTTCTTTATCCAGTACTTACCCATCTTTCCCCCGCCCCTCAAATTTAATATGCAACTACTAGACAACGTCACCACAAGTTAGTTAGTCATTGAAAATGGTGATGGTTGTTGAACATTATGTGGGTCAGCACAAGGCTTCTAATCCAGTGCTTCAATAATTTTGCTATATTCACAGTTTGAACATGCCACCATCAACACAAGGTAGCCTATGGAGCATGAAAATAGCATGCTTGGCTTCATGCCAGACTGGAGAGGCTTATAAACCAAATATTGTAAAAATTCTCAGTGTCACTGAGAAATAAAGGAAGATGCTGAGGTAGGGAGCAAGTCTTCTTGGACCCAAGAATGTTGTGTTCAATTTCATTGAATGGACTGTTGCACGTTTGATGAGCTCTTCAAAACTGATCTTATGATTCCAATAATATCCGCATTAACAACATCAAAAGAAAATCAAATCAGACAGTGTTTCTGTTCCTTAATCTTTGCCTAACATTTCATGTCTTGCACTCCCGGTTGTCCGTGAAACCAGTTTAAATAGAATAGGCTGGGAATAAACTCGTTTGTAACCTCATTTGAAGAGTAGCTGCAAGGCCTAGCAGACAGAGAAGAGCTTCAAAAATCAGAGATCAGCAGTGTGCTGTGGGAATGTCCAAACCAGCAAGTTCAAGAGTATGCTTTGCATTTTCTAAGGAATAGGACCTAGGGAGCTTCTTGGAGAGCTTAGCATTTCCTGAGGGACCTAAGCATTGGGCAGGAGCATGCTGTTGATGGAGCCCTCTGGGGAGAATTTCCATGCCCTTAATCAGAAGAAATCTGGAGGATATTATAGGTGCTTCTTATTCATCAACAACAGTGTGAGAATTTTAGATGCATTCATGGACCAGGTGATGTTTGTAAATAGGCTTCTTGAAATCTTGTCTGAAATACTTGGGGGCAAATGCAAATAATTTTGTCTTTGTTCAGTCCTTATTGTATGCTTGACTTGCACGAAGTAGACATACTGTAGGTTTGTGCAACCTTATTGTTAGAGAAGCCACCATGCTGCCCAAACAGGGTAGAGGACACGGTACATATCACCATAGCAGGATGTTCCCAGTGTGCTGGGCAAAATACATGCATTTGACTGCACTTATCTATACAGACTCATCTTTAAGTGTCTAGATCTGACCAAACTACAGTTTGAAAACGATTTAAGAGAGCCTGAATCAAGCCTACAGTAATAATTATCTCTACTGTGATTAATGAGAACCCAGTGTTTTAGAACCTGGCATTATTCAATCACCAGTCAAAACTGCACCAGGCATTCATTCCTGTGAATACAGATGCATGGAGGCACGGCTTCACAGCTGGTGTAAATTGGCTTAGCCCCATTGACTTCATGTAAATGGGCTTTATTAGGCCAGCTGAGGAACTGGCTCAGAAATCTTCAGCCCACCCAAAACACAGACCTTGTTTTGCCAGGAGAGTTAAAAAAAAAGATGTCTAGGTTAAAAATAAGTATAAAGGAAAAAAAGAGGGTATACTGTCGTTTCTAAAATGACTCAGGCTGTGTTAATGAGCACTGCTCTATGAATTCCTTGCCCACTCAAGGAATACATACTCCAGTGTACAAGTCACCAAAGGGTATTCCTGTTATTCTCTGCCTGTTTCTTTGTGTAAGTACCAGCTGCAAATACATGCAGTGTAAAAAGACGTTTTTGTGCATGTGTTGTTCAAAGCTCTGCTATTCTTTGAGTATGTGTTTAGTGGTAAATCTCTGAAACAAAGTCTGCCTCACCACCAACTCAGCTCACTTACAGAGGGAAAATATATGCCTAAGGCAGAGGCCCCAGCCAGATGTAAAGCAGAGCATCCTTCCTCTCAGGGAGCTCCGGGGAGATGGTGCCTCTCCTCCCCAGTGGGCAATACTTTCTCTCACTTCTCCACCTACCGAGGCAATACAGTCATGGTACCAACATGCAGTGGGTGCTATAGAAAAGGGAGACAAATTCTTACCTTTTTTCTCAGGGGATGGGAGAGAGTGCTCTCTGTGGGATAAAACTCTTCATTTGCATAGAGCAAGGGGACCGTAGCTGTACTGAAATGAGGACTGTGAGTTGAGCAGGGGGTGGAAGAAGTTTTCTTGCACCCTTTTCGCCAAGATCCACAAACAGATCAGAGCACATCATTCTTATTAAATAGTTATGGACAGTGATAAAAAGAGCAACATCAATTTCTTTCGCCTAATTCTTTTAAAAATAGTAAATACTGCTATGTTTAGCCAGGGGCAGCAAAAGCCTGTAATTCCTTTTCCCACCTATCATCTGTCCTTCTTCCTGTCAATCCTCTCCCTTTCCCCTTACCCTGCTGCTACAGGCAGTGCTGTTTTTCAGGTAGCTCGGAAGCTTTGAAGTTTCCCCCTCAGAAAGCTGATTATATAAATGTTAGTATATCTTCAACTTTAAAGCAGCTGGATCATCTCAGAGCATTTTACTAATTTTTCAGAAGGTTTTATACTGCTCTTTTTTTAGTGGGGATTTTTCTGAGATTATGAAGAAAAAGATGAATCCAGAAAGCAAGTGAAACTGTCAATAAAAGCATTTTTGAGCAAGTGGCATACTGTGACAGAATGTCATATTCAGATCTAGATTGTGCCCATGCATTTGCTATAAATATAAATTTTCCTAATGTTGTGAATAGTAAGTAATTGAAGGGTTTTTTCTCCCTATTGTGCTTGGAAGAATAGCAATGTGAATAAAATTTCTAAAAAGATTTTATCCATATTTCTAGAAGGAAATGATAATAACCAAGTGAATATCTTCCCTTGATAAAGGTTTTAGAAGTAAAGGAGGATTTTTTTTTTATCAGTGTGTTGTGAGGGATTATTTGTTTGTTTTGATTTTTATGGAAATATCCATTTTGTTGTACGCTCTCATGGCATGATGATACCTGGGGGTTTTTTAGGTGGGAAATGTGATTCTGAATGTAATATTCTCCACACAAACTCTACAGAGGATTTTAATGAGTAAGTATATTTTGAAAGAACTGTCATTACTGAGATCTTTTATATGTTTGAAAGTTTCCCGTAGCATTCATGCTTGCTGTCTCCTGGAAGAATTACAAGGTATTGGAAAGATATGGAGATATATTTTAAATACTTTATCAAAAGCATTTTGGGTTATTAAAACAATTTTTATGGAGGTAAATATACCATGCAATCAATGCCAAAACTGTCTAAAAGAGACATATGAAAATATCCAAATCTATAAGGAAAACTAAAACTGTGATTGTTCTCTCACTTTATTGTTTCCTATAACATACTGGCATGTGGGATCACATCCCTGAACAAGATAGTAGTACCCTAAAATGGCAAATCCAGGTCCTCAAGTGTATTCAGGTATCTATATTGAACTGATGCCAAGAGGAGCCAGATGCCTAATTTGCACTTGAATCTGTGGGCCTGTCAGGTTTGAGCCTCAGATCTGTATTATCTTTTACTTTACCTGTCAGTTATCTTTTTTAGTTAATGCTAAGTGCATCTCAAGATGTGGTGCCATTTGCTACTCAGAACACGAAACAGTGAGTTCAAGGATGGAGATAGAGTAGTTGCCAGGTGGCTTCCAAATAGAAAAGATTGTAAAATCAATTGGCATAGCTGCCATGTAGCAATAACAAACCAACTAAAAAAATCTAGAGCCTCCAATTTTGCTCCAAGATTGTAATACATTCTTTTTTAAAGGAATTTATTCAATTTTTTTCTTATTTTCCTTTATATAAATAAAAATTGTTGTAATTACTATCATCAATCTTTCATATACTGTAGTAATCATACCTGTCTACATTTTTTTAGTTGTCTAATGATGACATCAAACAGTGTACTGCAGGTGATTATAAGGTATGGGGTTTTTTCTATTCAGTGAAAAGATAAAAATAACGTAGATAAAAGGAATATATCTTTTACAAGACAGAATCTGAGTAGTTTGAGGTGAAAATCCATAAAAATATTAAAAGTGTTGTTGAAATGATGAGCCACTTCAGCAGCATAAAAATAATTTTTTATCTACATTTTTACTAAAAGCTTTGAATTTCTTTTTCTAAGATAATAATATATATATTAAAGTCCTTTGAAAAAAAAGTTAATTTTTACTTTAAGGTATGAGCTCCCTCTTTAATGTATTTTCCTTCCTTCCCAACACTTCTACTTAGTATTATCTTTTATAGCTAATTTTTGCTACCCCCTAGCTTATACATATTTATAAATACAAATGTATTTCTGTCTTCAAGATATATTATAATCAACAGTTTAGATCAATCACTTGCCAAATAACATTATTTAAGATAAATTTTCTGATATTAAATCAGAAAGCCCAGTGATTAATCAGAATTTACGTCAAATCTATTAGCAGTTTCTCCTAGTAGTATAAATACAACTTTTTCTTCTTTATAATTTCTATTAATCTCTTTCACTCAAAGTGCATATTACTATATTAGGTTTCCAGTTGTCCTTTTCAGTTATATATCTTCATGAGGACCATTATCCTCATCTTATAGATGAGGGCACTGAGCCAGTTGTAAACAATTTGCAGTTCACTGAGATAATTACAGGGGCAGCCATGAAGAGGATGCAAGTCAGCTTTGTCTGGGTCAGTACTTTCAGACATTGACAGCAAATACCCAAATACAGTGCTAAAATTTGATTTGGAAAGATGCTAAATTTATATCCCAAGTCTGTTTTATAGTAAACTAAGAAATAACCTTTTATCCCACTAAAAAAACAGGATTTAGAAAATTTTATTATATGTATGGACATTTCTTTGATTTCTTCCCTATACAGTGCTGTTTTAAATGTGTCATTTTTGAAAGCAGACAAAGCAGAAGAAATGACTTTTTAATATTTGGCCTATATCATGCATACATGGCACTATCAGTACAGTACCTTGATTACCAGATAAATGCTGACTACTGTCTCCTCTGCACTCTTTTCACTTTCAGCAGTATAATTTTATGTTAAGGTTTAGTGACACAACAATTGAATTGCATAAACATGTTCATTATGCAATCATTTAAACTTTGAATTTCTGCTGTAGGTCACAGGAGGAAGAGCTTTGTAAATCCTGCACATATCAAAAAAAACTAACAAGAAAATACCCACCCAAGACCAGCTGTTTTCATTAGGCATTGGATGTGTAAATATACACATTAATAATTTCTTTTTTTCTACATGTATAATTTGCTCTGCAATTTTCAATTTAATTAGATATGGATTTTCTTTTTGAGTTAGGTCTTTGTCTACATAGGTGTACTTACTAGAATCATAATCTTTTTATTTTATCTTTCCATTTACTCCTTAAAAAGAAGATACATCATTTTGAAGCTTAATTTAGACAATGAGCAACTTTTATTCTCTTTCCACACACACAAAGAGGGATGATGAGGTGTTGAGATACATGATTCTGCTAAACATTTGAGGCTTCAAAGAAAATAGAAATATTGGACGGTAAGCCGTCTGAAGAAAATTACAATGGAAAGATGGAATTATGCTCATGAATTGGGAAAAGAAGAGGATTTATGTAAGAATGATCCCTAATAACATGGAACAGACATTGTACAACCTGTTAAAGAAGCATTTGCGTCTACACAAGATTACAGGATAAAATCCAACTCTGAGACAGTGCTCTGCCCCCTGAATTTCAAGCAATTTTGTTATAGACTAAATGGGAGGTTAACACTGCACTTTCCTATCAGCTTGTCTGTGCCATGTCTGCTCATCGGAGTTCTTGGCTCATTGGCATGCTTCTGCCACTTACTCTGGAATTTATTGTGGTAGGACTGCATCTCAGACTTGGCTCGTAGCCAGAGCCTACTTCTTCATTCCCTCTTTACAGCTAACACAATATGAAAGTCATTAACAAAAAGACTTTCATGTCAAATTACAGGAAAAAAATCTCAATTGCCTAATAGGATTTTAAATTCTTATCATACTGGTGACTTTCTGTAAGTAATAACATTTGAAAAGAACGATTTAGCTGATGTTTTGTTCAAATACTCACTGTGCATTGTAAGTTTTCTTACAAGCTGAGATACACAGCTCTTCTATCACTACAGGGATGATACAGGGCAATGGATCACAGCCATACAACCCTTCTCTTCTGTTCCCATCCGGCTGGACTTAACATCTTATCAAATGTACTAGCTAAGGCTGTGCATATATTTCTGTTTGATGTAGATGTCAGGCCTATTTTTTGCATGTAAAGGAAAATGGGTTTGTATGTGCATATACATGATGATTAGATTCACACATATTCAACTCTAACCACAAAGATGTGTGTGGAGAGACACAGCTATACGAATACACACATATACACTTTTATCTTTGGTAATATTACACTTCTAACTGTGTTTGGGGCTAAATAATGTTAATGTTATTAAGCTTGCTATCATGTCAATAAAATGGATCTGCTGTTCTGCCCACACTTTTTGTGTCTAGGATCAGTAACCAGTTCCATTACACTACTATAATGACCTTTTCCTCCCCACCACTTCAGTATCTCTCCTTCATATTCTCAAGAGCTCTCTGGGCAGATATTTGGGTAAGGAGATTAAGATGGGCTTTGATGTCTCTGCCTATTCCCACATACTCATTCCTCTACGTTGTTCCACCAAAAGTTCAGATATCTGCAGGTGCTCTTAGAGAGCAGGACTATGGGAAGAGGTCTTACAACAGTGATCCAAACTTGCCAATGCTGAGTCATTCCTGATTATCATCTCCACAAATTATCACAATTGAATGATGTAACTCAATAATTTCTGATAGTATAGTTCTTCTCCTCATTAAAAAAAAAGATAGACTTCAGGTAGGATTAGCTCTCACTGTTACACAATAAGCTACAAGTGATATATGTCAGTAGAAATAAATGAAAAAAGAAAATTAACCCTCAGTTGTATAGTTCTCATCTAATTCAGACCCCTAGCATAACTTTGCATCTTCTGTGAAGCCTTTGACACAGTTTCTCACTACATCCTTCTCTCTAAATTGGGGATGGATGTGTTGACTGGACTGTAAGATGGATAAGAAAGTGGTTGGATGGTCACATCCAGAGGGTAGTGATCAACAACTCAGAGTCTCAGTGGACATCAGTGACAATGGTGTCCCTCAGAGGCCTGTGTCAGGAACACTGTTACTTAATATCTTCATTAATGACACAGATGAAAGTTCAAGTGCACCCTCAGCGAATTTACAGATGACACCAAGATGAGTGGTGGGGTTGACACACCTAAGGACAGGATATCATCCAGAGGGACCTGGACAGGGACTTGAGAAGTGGGCCTATGGGCCCTCATGAGGTTCAACAAGTCCAAGTGCCAGGTGCTGCACCTGGGTCAGGGGAACCCCTGTGTCAACACAGGCTGGGGGATGAACACATCAAGAACAGCCCTGAGGAGAAGGACTTGGGGGTGCTGGTGGATGAGAGACTGGATATGAGCTGGCAGTGTGCACTTAGAACCCAGAAAACCAATTGTATACTGGGATACATCAAAAGCAGCATGGCTAGCAGGTTGAGGGAGGTGATTCTGCCCTTCTATTCTGCTCTTGAGAGACCCCATCTGGGCTACTGTATCCAACTCTGGTGTTCCCAGCACAGGAAGGATGTCAACCAGTTAGAACAAGTCCAAAGGAGGTCCACCAAGAGGATTAGATGGATGGAGTACCTCTCCTATGAGGAAAGGCTGAGAGAACTGTGTTTGTTCAGCCTGGAAAAGATAAGGGATGACCTAATTTCAGCCTTCTGGTACCTGAAGAGAGCCTACAAGAAAGATGGGCGAAGACTATTTAAAAGAGCAGGGAGTGACAGGACAAGGGGGAGCGGCTTCAAACTGATAGAGAGTAGGTTTAGAATGGATATTAGGAAAAAATCCTTTAATGTGAGGGTGGTCACACACTGCAACACGTTGCCCAGAGAAGTTGTGGATGCCCCACCCCTGAAAGTGTTCAGTGCCAGGTTGGATGGGGCTCTGAGCAACCTGGTCTAATGAAAGGTGTCCCTGCCCATGGCAGGGGAGTTGGAACTAGATGATCTTTAAGGTCCCTTCCAGTCCAAGCCATTCTATGACTCTGTGATTCTTCTGTGCTGGAGAAAATAGAATGTTTATAAGAGTAAGGCATCATTATGAACTTTTCAGTTGAAATTTTTAGTCAAAAGTATTAGATATTAACAACAGTGAGAGAAGTTGTGTATATTTTTTATGCAATTCAAACTGTTTTTGTAAAATCATAGTTTTTTTCTATTTCAAGTAATGGTGTATCCATATAGTGTCTCAGAGGACTCAGATGGACTTGCCACTGAAGTTACTCTTTAAAGAAGAGGTCCTAGCTTGTTTACAGGTAAATGCAGCCTCCTTCTGTCACCTTCACATTATCCATTTGTGATTGCTAAATGAACAAGGCTGTCATAGAAACAGATGCACCTTCTAGACCTCTCTTTAACCTGGTATTTAAAAATAATGAATATAACTAATAATAATTAATAAATGAAACTGAGATCTATTAGCACCATGTTACAGTTGACTTTCAGATTAGTCGTTTGCTTCTGGATTAACAAGGCTAACTGACATGTACATTGGGACAGAAATTTTGTAGAAGATAGAAATTTTTTTGAAGAAAAAATTCAGAATCAGATCTTACCTAATTTTATCTAGGCATATCTATTACAGCCTTTAGGACAGGGCTTTCATCATAAGCTTTCTTAATTAAACACTAGGAGGCTAAAACCCTTCTAAGATGGAAATCATATCCTCTGAGAGCCAGAGAAATGAACAGGTTTTTCTTTGGTGATTCCTTACTTGAGAAATCTGAAGTGGATGTATACATGTGTACATCTGGAAGAAGAGTTACAACTGCAATTCTGAGATCATATTTTTGAGCACCGCAGGGCCCTGCCCCTCAATCTGCCAGCCTTGGATTTTGGCCAATTTTATATAGGTATTATACTTTTTTAAGGGGGATATCTAGACTCTAAATTATTTTTAATGCCTACAGAAACATATGTCTAGTTACTAGTTGGATCTGAATTCAGAGTGATGGATGAATTCCTTGATTAACAAGGGGTTCCATTTTATGTAAATAATTTCTGGCATTTCAAACAAATTTATTTCCCAAAATAAACAGCAGTCAAGAAAACAGTATATCTTTGACTCCATAAACTGTGTTCCTAGGAACACAGTGAACAGTTTAAGGAGCATTGTTCCTTCTCTGTAATTTGGATCTAATTTCTAGTATTGTGTGCACAGGTTTTAAAGTTTCTATTTTACTACCTCAAATGGGGTTAGCTTCAGTTTTAATAATGACATATTTTGCACCCCTACAACTCATGAAAGCTCGCTAATTTTTTTTTCTTCCCTAGCATCCCATCAGTATACTAACATTTGCAAGTCATTGGTCTAAACAGCAATTAATTTCAATGAAATTAAAAACTACAGAAAAGAAAGCAAGTAAAATAAATACCACAGTATAGGAAAGGCTGCATGCATCTAAAAACCCTGGAGACCCTCAGACTAAAATGATACACACACAAAGTAAATCCCAGCTGCTATTGTGAACTAGTAAGGAAAACCAGGTTTAATGTTAAAACCCCTAAAACAGAAGCCACAGTAGAGATAATTGAGTATTATACCTCTCACTCATTTTTACCCTCTAAATTTAATGTGTTTTGCTAGAAAACTGTTACAGCACCATGATGGGCTCAAAATGAAAGCACTATGTTATAGTGATATGTACCTATAATAATATCCCATATAAAATGTTGAAGTTATATTGCAGCATGATTAGCTTGGGTAAGCATTCTCCTACTAGCAATAAAAGATAAGGCTGTCGTGAACAACTCTGCTTATTTGCCTTCTAATTTTATCATAGAATAATGGAAGCCAAGGATAGAAAAGCCCTGTTGGGCTGCCTAGTTCACGTTGCTGCCAATGAAGAATCGATCATTATATTCTGGGTTTTAGCACTGATTATTCTTTTACAACTTCCCTTTGGAGGTCTCTTCTGTATTATTGGACATATCAATGTGAGGAAGTTTTTGTTGCTTTCAGCCTACATCTAACTGTTCTTAATTTCAGTTCATTAAACACGGTGACAACCCCTAACACCTAGGTAAATATTTCCTCTTTTTCCTGATGTCGACATCCAGGGACAGGTACAACTCTTGCTTTGTTGTCTGTAGTGTCAAACTCTATGCAATGTTATCACAGATATACTTCTGGTTAAGAAGTTGGGAACTGTTCCATCTATCCTGCTACAGTGTGAGGCTCCTCCCTGTCTGTTAGGGATGCCTTTTTACGTTCCAGCATCACAACCAAACTTGATGCGTTTCCTTGCTAGCTTAGCTATCTTTAGCTACCTTCATTGTTCAACAGACCTCTGAAATTACCTCCTGTGTTTAGGAACCTCTAGGAGCAGAAGTCAAAGTATCTTATCAGTTGAGTGTGGCTGCTGGACCAGAACAGAACCCTAACCATACCTGCCCAAAAGTTACTAATTTACAACATGTAGAATAAGTCTACACAAAGATGTTTGTTTTTATAACGATATGTTTTTAAAATAAATTCATAATTTTTAGAAAAGGGTATGAAGTAATAGTTGTGAAAAATATGGTACTTTTGGCAAAATTACAGAAAAAGAAAGAATCAATCATTCATAAATATTTAATAGTATCAAGTTCCCAGGCTATGTCTGAGCCAGTTTTGTGGTCTTTAACACATTCTCGAGATATTACTTTCTGCCACTTCTCCATTATAGTATCCTATATCCTCAGTATTTTGTTTTTATTTCCATGGGTTTTGGTTCTCATGAAAGGTTAGAACTGTAGGGTCAAAGTCTATCAACCCTCTAAGTTTGGTCTTATTTGAGATTTCATGGTTATGAAATACACAGGCACGGGGTGAAAAAAAGTAATGATAGCTCTTTTAGAGGATAACTCAGCTCCATCTCTGTAGGGAGACACTCTCTAGCTACCGTTGACTGGAGGAGTAGCTGCCACACCACCACGTCAGCTGCAGAGTAGGCATTATAGCAAGCTGGGCCTGTAGAATCTAAGAAATCTCAAATCTTTGCTATTCCACATTTTATGACCTTCATATTTCACACTTTATGATTTTAAAGGGGAATTTTAGAAGAGATTCATTAGGAATACAGAGAAAGGTGAGAACACAGCTTTTGTGTTTTAAAATGTAGGACAGCAGAAATTCATGCCCTACTGTTCTTAAACCACTGAAACATACAAACACCCAAGGAAGAAACAGAGATAAGGAAAAGATTGAAGCCTCTGATTCTTTTTTTTTACCTTTTTCCCCTTTAACACTGCTTTCTTGAGTGAACGTTAATTGTTCATGAGGCATTTCCAAAGAGCCACGTCTAGGATTTTCTGTTCAGAAATGAAGGTGTTGCAACTGTGTCAGCCCCGAGAGTCATCACTCTTTCTGAGCTGGTTATTTACGTTATCTTCTGTCTAACCAAAAGCTCCTACAGAAATAATTCTCCAGCCAAAAAGCAGAAAACAGGGCAGATTTAGGTCTATGGCTGATAATCCAGCCCCCAGACTCAAAACAAACATTTAGGAAAGACTGAACAAAAGTGCAAGAGAAGGCAAAAGAAAGAAAGAATGAAAGAAGGATAGAAAGGGAGAAAGGGTGAGAGGCAGGAAGGGTGGAAGGGGAGAAGAGAGAAGGAGACAGAAAGGAAGAGGATGTAAAAGAAAGGAGGAAGCAAAGACTTCCAGACAGATTTTAGGGAGGGGGTTTAGTACCAAGGGTAAGTTTTAGCTATAGACAAAATATTTCAAGGCAGTTCTGGTGCCATTCCTCACATATTACTCTGCTTACAGAGGGAAAACTGTAACTACTCAGTCATTTATACATGTTTCCTACCTGAGACAGTACCAGATGGTGCCGTGTAGTCTCAGGTTAATCATTATGTGAGAGACCTGGGCTGGGAGCCAGACCCACTTCACAGTCGACTGTGAGAACAAGCGATGCTGAACCTTACATAAGATTCACAAGCAGAGCCCTTGGATTTTAAACAGACATCTGGTACGACTTTTCATATTTATTTGCTGCAAGGGTTCAACTGAGCCAGAATGTGGCATTACACCATGCCAGTCTTCTCTGGTATACTTACCAATTTCTACAGAATACAAACTTTTATGAGAAAGAAATCTTCTGCTTGTACTGTTTGGGAGTTTCAGACAGGTAGCAATGCAGAACTGAGTCTCCAAACAAACAGATTGAAATAGTGCCTTTGGGAAGCAACTGTCCCTTCACTGTGCTGCACAAATAAAAAGCATGAAATGTATTGCTGCAATTCTATTTTCCAAGGTCTTGGACAGATGAAGGGACTCCCCACAAATTCATTTTTCGGTACAGAGAAAATTGCTTTTAGGTCTACCACTATGACTGCAGTGTCCTACTGCCCCCATGAAACAGGACTGATTTAATCTGCTACTAAAGTGCATAGTCAGGTTATGAGTATGCACTTCAAAAGTGTCAGAGTGTCAGTGAGATGGTTCAGCATTTAACTCTGTAGAAGGAGGAACAATTTCCTTTCACATCAATAGGATGTTGACTATGAAGAACAGTGATGTTTTGGCCAGCAGTATTTGCTGTATCACTAATTACAAAAAGAAAAAAAAAAGGCAACTGGTCTTTTCCGAGACTTTGAAACTGAGATTAATGAAGAGCTTAGAAAAGCATCAGCAGTTTCTCTCCTACACATGTATGCACACTCTAACAGAATCTGCCCAACCAAATGAAACAGTCATAATTTAAGGAAGTGCATGATTACCCAGTGGAATTCCAATACTGAATAAAGTCAGTAAAAGTGTACTGTACATTTCTGAAATGCAGATGATGCACATAGTCATAAAACATTTAATTTTCTTCACTAAAATATTTTCTAATACTATTATCATTTATATATATATAACACCTTTTTGTCTTTATAATATTTATGAATAAAGTCTGATTTTGCCTTCTTGAAGATCAAGTTCAAATATTAAGTTTTCTCTTTACCTTATGGGAGAACGTCATTGAAATTGAAGGGTACCAAGTGTTCTGCAGGAATAATCATTGCTGAACTTTTCCATTTATGCCTCATGTGATAAAAATCTTGTACTGTTTCAACAGTATGGCTATTGGGCAGAACCACATGTTGAGTAGAGTAGAACTACACTACCTTAAAAGAAAGGCTGTCATAGGAATTCTCTACTTTAAATTAATATCAGATGTTCACTGTTACACTGCCTGAGCCAGGCAATATTTTTCCATCTCCTCCTTACTCCTTTTGGGGTGTCTACTGTGTCAGTTTTATACAAAATGAAGCTCACATGTCAGTTTTGTATGAAATGGAGTTCTGATGGAGCTCACAGCCAGGAGGTCATCTGCTGAAGTAGCAGATTACAGTTTGGCCTAAAGTTTTAACATAAGTATGCATAAACAGAAATACACATATATATGCATGTATCTATATATAATTTACTTATTTATTTATATACATGCATGTGTGTATGCATTAAACAAAAATATCAAACTCCCTCTCAAATATTATTTTACCTTTTCTCACCATTTGACTACTAATAAAATGATCTTAAAATGTTGTCATAATTCTTGATAACAGCACCCTAACAGATTTTATAGTGCATACTTTATGAATCCAATGTGTTGTACAGATTAGAACTTTCTAAAAGCAGGTAATTAATAAAAAATACCCCGACCACATGGCAGAGATTTAGTTGCATTCACAAGAGAACTATGCCATTAATGGAGATAATCCAATCAGAATGGATGCCCGATTGTGTTGTGCTGTGCAATCACACCATCAAAGACAGGCCCTGCGTGCAGGTTAATTAGCTATAAGAGCAGAACATGACTAATTTTCATTTATATAGGGACACTCAGTGCCCACTCAAACTCACACTAAGTTTAGTAAGGCTTAGACTAACACAGATAGGCATTGATCTGTGATCCAACAATTCTTTGAACTATCAAGCACACACAAACAAGCAAAATGTGAAGAAAATGGAACAGAAAAAAAGTAGAGGAAGGTGGTAGAGTATCACAGAACATACTTTGCTCATTTATTTTGACAAGGCTAGTTTAAAGAATTTATGAAACTCCATAGTAACACTAATTAATTTAACATTCAAGTAATGAAGACTTGCTAATGTGGGGTCTTCATTGTAACAATCTGCCACTAAGCCTTTGATTAAAAGATTAAAAGAGTTGAAGCTTCCATTTCATTTATTTCTTTATTTTGATAAGTTCATTTTGTTTGCAGATTAGTACATTGAGAATTTCTTATTGTAACTTATTGCCCCTGGCTCTGTAACACAAGACAATTCAAGACTACATCCAATATATTGTTTTGCATGCAATAAAAGTTCTTGCAACTCCAGTGAGGTCTGGAAGACAGAATTAGATATCTAAATTTCTTTAAAATCACAGTTTCGACTCTGTTTTTAAGTGAATAAGCTGTGCCTTTTCTCACTCTTCTCCTTGCACCCATATGCTGCATCCCCATATGCAGTGACTTAGAAATAAATAGATAGGGCTATACCATTGGCTAAATCAATAACCTGGAGCTTATGATGTTTACCTGGAGCATGAGTACAGAGGCCTTCAGTCTCGTATGGTCAAACAGACTGAAACCATTTCTTCAATAAATGCTAAGCAACATAGAAGTTACTGTGTGAAAGACAAAGTGTGACAACATATTCCCTAATTCTTTTTATCAGAATATCATTAATTATCTTCTCTATACATGATATGCCTTTTAAAAAATATTTTAAAAAAACCACTTTCCAAACAGGTAAGAAATAAGCTTCTAACCTTATAACTTTCAAAGTAATCAATTGTTTCCGTAGCAAATCTTCTTGGATACCTGCTCTCTATATAAATAGATTAAAAAGCTGGCACATATTTGATCATATTTAAATCATTGGGCCTCTTCTCTGGGTTTGAATGACAACCCAAATGCATTTGCATTGAACAGACACTACTTCCTTGGGAGTTAATGAGTTAACTGGGAAAATGTCTGCTCACAAGCACATCTGTAATGATGACTGTAAGCTTCTAATAGGTGAAAGACCTGTAAAAGTAAATGATCCATACAGGTTCTTGAAGGAACCCTGCTGTCATTAAGATCGTCCTCTGCATGGATACATCAATACTATAGTTAAAATTCTGTTGCAGATCACTTCATCTTCTAGGTTATGTGACAGAGAAAAACAGAACTTATCCTGGAGTGCAGGATAAAATGATTTCACAGGGGAAGCCATCATCCATCTAGATTTCTAAGGGGAAAAAAAGAAATAAATTCCCTGTAGTTTTTTAATCCACTGTTTTAATAGCTCTGATTATGTTCATACAGAGATGATATTAACAAGCTATTTCTGTACATAATCACAAAATTCTAGCTTAGTCTTTCTAAACAGTACACACTGTACCTGTCTGGTATATTTTCATCATGTGATTAATTTTCAATGGGAAAAAATATTTTGACAAATCTAGGGTTTTTTTCATTACTAAAGAGGACTTAAAGGCTTTATAGGAAAAATAAGACTCCGACAATTTTTTTTAATCCTGGAAAAAGTTCTTTGGAACCATCTTAAATTTTGTAATTCTACAATTTGGGGATTTTTTTTCACATGAAGTTTTTTCCTACATTATTTTTTCATATTTTGAAATTACATTTGCAGTGTATTGCTATAGCAATATACTACAGGTCCTAACAGCCACAATTCAGAGGTTAAAGCACTGATTTTATTTTTTAAAATATTACAAATCTTCCTGTCACCAAATTTTCTAAATTTTGGTTCTGTTTTTGTTTTTATAGAATGGTTGGCATTTGTGATATTTATAAAATTTTAAACAGCTGATGTTAAATGTACCACTATCTTATTATGACCATAAACTGTTATAGGCAGGTAAAATTATGACTAGCTGCTGTAAAATGTAGTTAGAGACATCTTGCCAAAGAAAAGGCTTTGTCGTCTTCATATGAAGCATCTAATTGTGAACACTCTCAAACACACCACAGCAGCTGTTTCGTTAAGCAAGGTCTGATTCTGCACGTGGTAGAAGAATTAGTAGGCATATACTGAAGTCAACAATCTCCTTGAGTTCTATAGGACTACAGTATTCACTTTGGATGGGATTCATGTCTCTAAACTGAAACTATTGAAAAGTCAAACTTCTAGTCTTAAGTTAGCTCCCACAAATGGCAGAGAAGTGTTGCACACAGAGATACCTGGATTCATCACACCCTGAAGTAGCTGTATACAGTAGGTCAGCTGAACACTCTATTGAGGTGTTTTCAGTCTTCATTGACTGTTGAGGAAGTCTTCAAAAGTCCACATGCCTGCACTCTCTGCATTCAAAAATGGCATCCATTAGATCTTAGTACTTCCATATTTTGCTAATAATACTATGGAAACAGACATATTATGAGAGAGTTTGAGGTGTCAGCTTTTTCTATTTATCCTGGATCTCCAGAAAGAGAGAGAAGATGCATCATGCACAGTCTCTTTCGACATCTACTAATATCTTCATTGATCATCAGTCATTACAATGATACTAACCAACAAAATAGGATTACAAATCAGTTCTGAAATACCAGGTATTTTTCTCTAGTTGTGTGAACGAGAGGAGATGTTCCTTCAGGAAAGAATATTTCCTGTGGCTTTAAGACATCAAGACATTTCTTTTGCTTTCTCTTGTACATAGGTATACACTGGGAACAAACAATCTTAAGATTGTCTTAATGTCTGAGACAAAGAGACAAAAATATCCGAATAAATGTGCATGTTGCATTTTACAGCACAATACCCTAAACAGAACTGGACTAGGAACTGTTCTGATTTAAAAATTACTAGGATTTCAAAAATTTATGCATGGTTTTGAAGAGAGAGAGGATGTCCTATGAAAATAAGTTGCAAAACCACAATTTTCTGCAATTTCTGCAGAACACTTGCTTTTGTTTCCCCTTTTCTGTTTTCCCCTTAACTATTCCGATATGTTTCACTTTAATTTTCTGGGTTTACACAGACTCCTGTCCTGAAGCTCCTAATTGATTTCTGGTGACAGAGATGGCGTGTAGTATTCCCTCAGCTTTCTGCTTTCAGTGGCTCATACGGTATAACAGACTTACTGCCAGGCAGACAGGGACACTGGAAAAGGCATTTCAACCTCCTCTCTACCGTTACTGTCTATCATAGCAAATGTGTACGTGAATGTTGAGAAATTTTCACTTACGAAGCTCTTAGTGCACTTCCAAGCATGATACTCAACACTGACAAGTTCTATGACATGTGGTGTTGCAAAGAGATGGACTTGCTTTATTTATTTACTAAGATACCTTTCCTCCTATGTCACACTGAAATCAAAAAGGACAAGCCTGGCAAAATTGGCCCTACAGATTTATGTAGCCAGCAACCAAGTGGTTGTTGTTTACCTATTCCCTGCTGAAACGAAGCATGCCTCCTGAGAGGCAAACCCAACCTCAGTTCCAACTCTAACTTAAAAACTGGTCCATTTACTGCCCTCCAAGGACCATGACATAAGCATTAACCCAAAAGCATGTTACTTTTAATAGTAATTTTTTTTCTTCTGGCTCAGAGGGCATTGTAAATGGTTAGGTTTGGTCTAATATGGAATATCCGAGTGCAGCCAGTGTCTTTTAATACTCGCTAATATTTTTAATTGTACTGGAAATGTACTTGTATCAAGAAAATAATTTTAGGGAGAAGTATTTGCTTTATATTTCATCAGTATGCAGATATAGCTGATAATTACAAACAAGCTATGAGCCTGTGCAGTAGAAAAAAAAATATAAATTTATTTGATAATTTTTTTTAAAAAAACAACTTTTAAACTAAAATCAATTCCATTTCTTTTATTTTAACATTTGAGACAATTTTTTTCCCTTTCTGGACAGAACTTCATTTGAGGTCACTTGATTTAGAGGTCTGTTGCTTTTTTCAGTTGTCCTGCAGGCTGAGGATTAAATTTCTAAAACTAAAATCACAAAAGTTTTTTCACGCAACACATTATGTCAGAAGAGGTTTTGCTGTAATGCAATGCAATATGCATTTATAAAGAAGCCATGCTGATCATTTATTATGTGAAGATGAACCCTCTGTTACAATCATTTTTCATACATACTAAAAGGAATAGCCAAAAAAATCTTCCCTTAGGATTTAAAATGATTACGTGAAGTTTATTACAGAGATACTTCAAAAATAATTTTAGGGAAAAGCTTTGTGTTCCTTCCTTATCACTAGATGACAGCAGCAAGAACTTCACATATCAGAAAACAGTGTGAGGGTCATGGGAACAAAGGAAGACCAAAACTTTTTAATCTGACCAGACAGAAACTCTCCCAAAGCCATCATAAGGAAAATACTGGAATATGTAGCTGCTTCAGCCAGTATCATTAGCCCCTACAAATAAACACTATGGTGAAATCATCTTCTTTTTCTCTCCTGACTAGAAGTAAAAACAGCCCTGGAAGAAGGATTACACAGCAGTGAATTGCCTTCCATGTCTCCCAGGAAACATGCATGAGGTGTGTGGAAAGAAAGGGAACAGAAGAGAGGAAGAAATAAAAGGGCAGCAATAGCAGAGTAATGACAAGCAACATTCATCTTGCTACAGTTTTGGCTTTTACCAGCCTACTTAAAAACACTTTTGTTTGGTTTTCTTTATCCTTCTTCTCCAGAAACTTCCTTTTTTCAGATGGCTCCTGAGGCAAGGCAGGACTCTACAGAATCACCTTGCCTGCGGTGGGAGTCATCTCCCCTTAGTGCAACCATATGAAAACAGGTTTCTTTGATAAACACCGCCTATAGCAGTTCATCTCCTTCTAAGATATTAAAGCAACACAAATTAATTGCACTGTAGTGGTGCCTGTTACTGGGAGTCTCACTGACCAAATATGACTCCTGGTTATGAGATGGAAATAGGAGAGGAGAATGAACCCACCCATGCTGCCATGGAGGAGATGGGTGTGGTACCAGGGAAGAGAAAGGCACAAATGGCTCTGGAAAGCTCTGTGATCTCAGACCAAGGGATGTCCAAGCTGAATATGATGAATTCCAGAAAAATTATAGAATTTCACAGATATTTCACCTACACCCACTTCTTGTGAGCTGTGCCATATGACAGAACAATACAGTCTGTATTTATCATATCACATCAGTTCATGAACCATGCAGGAAACATACTTAGGACTGAGTTTTAGGTTTATTGCTGGGTATTTTGGAGTAGGCCCCTTACACACTGTGCATTAACGGGTAGAAAAAACAGTTTAGGGAGATCTCTCTCTCAGAGAAGACAGTCTTGTTTTCCTGAGGGTCTAAGATGAACAAACTGGGAATGGAAGTTGTGGTTAAGGGGGCACAGCACCTTTCCATTTCACTTGAAACCAACCAAGAAAATTTATCTGGCATATATATACACGTGCTGAAAAATCACCATGGACCTTACTACTGAAAAAATCTATTTTGCTTCAGAGGTTACCCTCATTTTTGATGATATCCCTTCATTTGCCTTACAAGCTACAGCAGAAAGTGATTTTGATGTAATAATATAGAGCTAAATACAAAAAATGCAAATTCATTTCTAGATGCATATATTCAGGAAGCAAGTACAGGATGTTCAACATCTTCCCCTTCGGCTTTATTTATAAGGCATTAATCCTCTCTCCACAGGTGAATGAAAACCAAAAGGCTCACACAACCTGCTTACAAATATGTCCTGTTTTTATCTATGATTGCTTCAGATCACTCCTGTGCTTCTCTGATGTGCTGGACTTCAGTCACAGCCCCTGATATAAGCAACACATTACTTTTTCAACCAAAAAAAATGTAATGTAAGCAAGCTTGTCAACAGTAGGGCCCAGCAGGCAGGCAAAGCAAGGAATCCAAAAGATTTCCTGGTATTTCTTTGCTAGCAGAGAAGATTAGAAGATAACACCTCTCATTTGGAAGAAATGAAGCAAATCTGATCAGTGCAATTCATCCTCAAAAGTTTATAGTGAGAGGGAGGTTATTCATTCAACATAAAACTGGTGCCAGTATTAAAAACTGTGTGGAAGTGATGTGTTTCATAGCACACTACACATGGTCAGCTCCTTGACCTGAAAGTCAGCCTTAGGCTTTTTGTGCAAAACTGTTTTAAAATTCTGACAACCATAATCCTATAAGGCCTGCTCTTATTTACTCTCTTGTACCTCTTCTCCCTCTCTACTTGTTTGATTAACTGGATGGGGTGATGTTGCTTGTTTTTCTGCTCCTTGCTGTGACCCAATTATCAATCTACTTGTTAAAAAAGTAGATTGATAAAAAAGACAATGAACACCAGACAGAAGCCGCCATATATCAACCCATTATTGCCTCCAGAAATAGAATTAATTCAGCTTTTTTTTCTCTCAGAAATAATTTGTGTTGTCAACATAAAAACCAGTAATTAGAGCTCCCTGTACTTTAGAAAAAGCATTAATTTCATGTTCTGTAAATCTACAGTTACAGACTTCATAAAAAAACCCAAACCTTCATGAGATGGTTCATTTGCTTCTCAAATACTGAGAATTGCTTATTGAAGTTATCTGAGGTCTCTTTTTACTGTGACCCACTGTCGAGGACCAAGAATCAGAATGGGAACGATTTCAGAAATGGAAAAATATGGACAGCGATTGAAAGGACTTTATGATGCAGACTTTACAGTTATTATGTATATACACATTGTATGTTTCCCCAGAATTTGTATCTCCTGGCCATGTCCAGGCTTGTTCACTTCCCTGCTTCCCTGCTGATTTTCTGGAGAAGCTGCAGAGAGGAGACAGCCTCCATTTGCCCTTTCCTTCCTCAGCTCCCCTGTCCTCACTGTGTGTCCCAATGCCTGCAGGGAGCAAGCACACTTCTTACCTATCACCCTGAGGAGGGACAAGGGGCTTCAACCCTGTATGACAGGTCAGCTAATAGAAAGAAAACACATCCTCACTGTGCATATGCCACAGTCTGAAGGGGGGATGGGGCAGTGGCAACCCACTGTGTCTGAAATCTTCAAATCATCATTCACTTTGTGTCTTAATGCTGTGTTACCATAAGAGGTAAAAAAGAGCGTAATAGTCTCTGTTGAATCAGAAGGACAATTAATACATTTTTCATTCTGAGACAATGAATGACATTATAAGCAGGAAAAATAAGGCTTTCATACTCCTTCCTCTTTGCTGCTTTTAACTTTGTTTAATAAAAACTGTTTAACCTGAATTATGTCACTTTGGGGTTTTGACAAAGCTTAAATATTATTAGAGATTTTTTTTTTCTTTTCCTACTATAAAGTCACATATTGGTTGGGATTTTAGGGGAAAATCTTTTAAAAAGGATGTTAATGAACCAGCCAGATGCAGCAGACTTCTGAATTCCTTTTTCCTGTGTGCTAAAGCCCAACTGGGTGCACTTTGGGACCCTGGGGTTCCCTTCACACTATTCCCATGCAGGTGGTTGCTGCTCTTCCTGTTTGCAGGTTCAGCCAGCATCAACACTGGCAGCGTACCCCCCCACACACACAGACACATGCACCAAAACTCACATAAATATCACCCTCCAAAAATCCCTGGTCCTGGCCTCCATCAGGCAGTAAACCTCTCCAAATGACTGCTGAGGCTGGCAGTTGGGTGTCTCTGTCGCCTGCAACAGGGAGTCACCTCTTATGGTGACTTATCATTTCTTCCTGGTAATCTTGCAAGGTTTACAGGTAAGTGAAATAGATTCTTTGCTTGTAGGTACACCTGGCTTCCCTTCACGTTCCAGAGTGGTAAACCTATTTTACAGATGTAAGTCCTCAAGCAAGGCAGGAGTCTTACTCTTGAAATCATCAGTGCCAATCCTTCCCCTTCTTTAGAGGTTTTTCTTGCCTTGACAGTGGAGTTGGACACTGCTTGCTTCTCTATGGTATATATATGTATATGTATATATCTCCCTTTCACCTTTGCAAATGTTACTCAGCCAACTCACTTCTTCCCCTAACTTCTCCACCTGGCAGGACAGATCTTCCAGGACAGCACACCTCTCTCAGGGCAGAGGTGATTGTTTCTGTCTTCTTTCCTTCAGCCTGGGACTTGGAGGGCTGCATCCACCACCTGAGGCTCAGTCTACATCAAAGCCTCTGCCCTGGTAGGGACAGTTGCTCCACATCTGCTGGAGAAATTGCTCCATGAAATGTTACCACTATGTCTGACTGCCATTACAATGGCAGCATTTCAGTGGAGACCCCCTTCTGCACACTCTTCTGCACAAACTGCTGCCTCTGAGAGCTGTGTTCTGGGCCCCTCCTGAGCACTGACTGAAGATGCACTGTCCTTCCCTAAGAACGGTGAAGCTGCAACAGAGGCTCCAGGTACTCTGTCAATCAGGTTGAATAGAAGCTATTAGAACTTCCTTGTGCCTACACCTTTGTAATTCCCCTTACCTCATCCTTGCCTGACAGCAGCAGGTAACCCTCAAGTTTCTCATAAGGTTCCCAGATGCTTCCCAGTGACCTTGGAGTTTGTCTCCAGAAGGTCCAGAAGCAGAATCCAGGTGCTTAATTGCAGTATCTGCCAGCTGCCTCTGTTAGCTGCATTCTCACACATAGACCCACAATCATAGACTCCTCAGGTGTTAGGATGATCTCTACATACTATACATTCCTGGACCCTGGACCTCTTTCCTAGGCACTGGTCCAGAATCTGAGTCTTCCCTGGTGCAGGTCTCCCTCTACTTGGCAGCTAGTCAAGCTTGAAATGTACTAGCAAATGACACATACACACACATGCACAAAGCATTGTATCTTTGCCTCTACAGTTCCTGCCACATGGATTTATGAGTCTTTTCAGTTCAGCCCTTTTCTGGTTGCTTGGCATGTAGACCTTGCAGTATTCACGTATAAAGGATAGGGAGTGAGTTTACACTCAAAAAAAATTGTTAGTAAAAGGATTAATAAGAAGATAGGTAGCTGGGCCCCTTATGCCTCTCCTCTCCATTTCCCTGTGCTTGTTTTTGGCCAATCTATCCTGATCCTTCCCTTTCTCCACTGTTGGCCTTTCCCCTGAAAAAATATACTATTTTAACAAATTATCACAAACCCACTTTAGTATCTGATAATAGTGATGTTTTTTCCTTCTTATCAGTTACAAGTTCAGATTGACCCTCTTCAGGGTTATCTCTGAGCAGTGCATTTAATGAACTGACATCTGAAAGGGTCTGGTCTTTGTTGTTGTCTTCATTGTGAATTTCCTAGTTATGTGTTATTTCCTTGAGCAAGTTTGAGCTGGCTTCCCACCAAGTCTCCAAATGCTCAGTGAAGACCCCTCCCCTCCCTCCCCCTTTGGGCAAAGAGAGGAAAGGAAAAAAAATTACAGAAACTGAGAGAAACTGAAATCAATCAGATTATATTAAAAATATATATTTACAATTATATATATACAATTTGAATATATTGTACACACGATAGGGAGCTCCCGGGGGGGAGTGGGGAGGAAAAGGGAAACGGGAAGGGGAAGAACTAAAACCAAATATCTTCTACATATCCACCTTCAATAGAGAGCTAGCGAATAAATACAAAAAAACTAATTAAATACTTCCCTGAACGAGACAGCAGAACTAACTCCCCATGTCTCCCGAATGGAACAGACACAAGGGCAGGTTGGAGCAGGCAGGCTTTGGCCTATACAAGTAAAACTGTCTGTGAGAGGGACCTGTCGTCTTCAGTCACCAGAAGAGCGAAGAGAGTGAAGGCCTCTTATCTGCGCCTTTTATATGTTGTGTTACAGAAAGGGATGATATGGAATACTTCCTTAGATTTCCGACCCCGTTACTGAGGAAGACCTAAAAAATCCAAAAACCAACCCACTACATTTCTTTATACTGAAGAGTCCATAAACAAGTAAATCAATGAGTGAGATGCTCTCTTACTTCACATACCCTTACAGCTTTATGTACCTCTGTGCTCTAGAGGAGGTCTTAGCCTTCTAGAATGGGAAAGGCAATGGTGCTGCTTGAGGAACACACTGCTAACTGTGGGCACAGACATCTTCTCCATGGTAAAGCTATAAGCTTTGGATGCTTATGCAGTTTGGCTTTTTGCAGCAGAGGTCAGACAGGAAGCATTCTGCCTGCTCCACTAGGGCTGTGCTCTCTGTCAGCTGCTGCACCCAACCAGATATTGCATCCTCTCAGCAGCAGAACATAATCCCTCTGCACATGGGTTAGTCTCCCCTGCAACCCCATGTCTCATGCAGCAGCTATGAGCAGAGAAACTGTCTCTGTGATTTCACTGCTTCCTCTTTTAAAGTCTAGCAAGAAAGAAATATTGTGGTAGTGGAGAAGAAATCAAGTGGAGACAGAGGAAGGGGAGAAGGGATGAGGAGAGCAGGGGTAGGTGGCCAAAGCAAGGTCCAGGAATAGAAGAGCAAGGATTCAGAAACAGAGCACGCTGGAAGGAGACAGTCAAACACAGAGATTAAAAAAATTAGGGCTTACAGGGGCTGGCAACAGGGAGAGAAAAAGGAGGAGGGAGAGGGAAGCAAGCATGTATCAGAAATAAGGAAAAGGAGTAGAAGAAAAGGGTGAAGCTGGATTACAAGCTAAGGAAGAAAGAGAAAAATTTAGAATCGTAACAGGGTATATTAGGAATTTGAGCAGAGAGAGACTAGAAAGGAGAGGAAGAGAATAAGGTCAGGAGAGACTAAAATAGTTAGAATTCAATCTGGAATTTTATCCCTTATTTTTTAGTCTCAACCATACTATCTAGGAAACAGCTGTATAATTCAGTACACTGGTGAAATCCATATCTCATTCTATTCTCATGGTTGCACAGTTACTAGTCAACATGAGTCACAAGCAAAACTTTTTAAATAATCTTTTAGTTTAACAAAAGAAACATACCATGAGTCCCAGCCAGAAATATTTCTTTTGGATATGTATCTTTTTTTTCTTGGTTTTAAGTAAATATGTGACAGATCTGAGCTTACTTGCAAGAGCTATTTTTTTGTTGGTTTGGTTTGGTTTTCTTTCTTACAATTACTTTCCCTGATTCCTTACTGACCTTTTGAATTCTGTCCATCTCAGCATCTTTGTTTTAGGGAGACAATCCTTCCAGACAACCACCCCTCTCCCCATTTCTCCTTTTAACCAACCAGTACAGATCTATTTACTGCTGGTTAAATAGATCTGTATTATCAGCAGCAGTGCACTGCAATTCAGTCACTTTTACCAGGAGCTACATATGATGTATAATTTTTCTTCAAGGCTTTCCAAGGTGCCACAAGTAAATGTCAAGGTGCCTTCCAGCTTTCCAGAAAGGGCAAGGGAAGATTTCAAGGATATTGCAAGGACTATTATCTAATTATATTTTATATGCCATACTACCTAATGGCTGAGTTCTGAAAGTGTATCGGTATTGATCAAAAAGGGAATATGAATTTAGGCATAGCTATTCTTACACATTTTCTTCACAATTTTTTTTCTTTCTGTTAGCTTAAGCCTGGTCTACATAAGGGTTGTTTTGAAATACAGCTCTATTTGTAAGTGATTATTGTTATTTTTATACAACATAATTCACGCAGAAAGAAAAGTCCTGAAGAACTAATGTAACAGAAGGTGTATGTATTTGAGGTAATGTAGGCCTCTGCCTGCCGCGGTCCGCAGGGGGGATGGGGCCATGGCACAGCACGGGTCCGGGACACAAGGTAGGGTGCAGGTAAAATCCTTTATTCCAACGCACTCGCGGTTTTTTATCAGTTCAGGAGGGGAAAGGGCTAGAAGATGGGGCGGAGCATGAGACAGATAAGCGGGGGAACAAACCAGGATAGGGACACAGGCAAAAAAGGGGGGAGGAGCGCAGGAGGGACCCGGGAAGGAAAGGGTGAATGGAGGCTGTCTCCTCTCTGCATATTCTCCAGCCAATTAGCAGAGAAATAGGGGAGTGAACAAGCCGGGACATGTCCAGGAGATACAAATCCTGGGGAAACATATATATATATATGTATATATACATGATAGCTGTAAAGTCTGCATCATAAAGTCCTTTCAATCGCTGTACATATTTTTCAACTTCTGAAATCATTCCCATTCTAATTCTTGGTCCTCAACATCTGCCTCTCTAGTATTCCAGTTATATTTTACTAATTTAGGGGTACCAGCAGAAATACTTTATTGTTTCATTATAGGTGAGATGGTAACTTCTTTAGAATAAATATGTCTTCTGTGGTATCTCAATGAAAGGCACAGTGCTGAATGCACACCCTGAAGTGTCATTTCATTTATTATGGGGAAATAAAGGGCAAGAGTTGTTAAAAGAAAGTCTATCCTTTTCACATTGCTAACTGCGTCAAATTCATAGGCTTTACTAAAAAAATGCATATTCAAACTTTGACTTTTTCCTGTATTATTCCTGATGGATTCTTGTTTTGTAAAGTGCAAATGGTTCATTCTTATTCTTAAAATATACCCTACCTTCGCATAAGCTAATATTTAGTCCACTGCACTGTCCTAAATAGAGTATAAAGATTACCTCACTAGTCAATTGAGAGAGATAAGTAACACTAATAAAGTTAGATTAATCCTACTTATTTCAGGAAGGAGTAAATATTCTTCTCTCTTTCCAGTAATAACAGAGAGCACCTAAATAATTCACTCTGATTAGACAACTGACTTCTAGATGGCTAAATCTAGATGAGATGAATCCTAACTTTAAACCTCCTGCATCTGATGTTTCAACTCAATCTTACCAAGTTATAAACTAAGGACTAATTGGATTAAAATACTGTTTGAAAAGAAAAAGCTACTATTACATTGCATTGTACAAGCTGACTTTTCAGCCATATCCTTTCACAAGAAAACTCTAATTTTCCATAAAATTCTGCTCTGTCATTATCTTCTTTGTATAATGAGGAGAAGGATACAGAGACAACCTGACCTGAAACTCTATTACATTTCCCATTCTGTGGCATTTTGCTTTAAGACCATTACAAAACACAAACCAACATTTTCTTTTCTAGACTTTTACAAAACACTGTACGGAATTAGAACTTAGGATTTTGTAGTAGCAAATGCTGGGTTTATTTTGGTTTTGGTTTGTTTTTTTATTATTTGTTTGGTTTTATATTTAGAAAATTGAAATTTGTTAATAAAGCCCAGTTCTATAATTTTATGTAAATCTAATATTTCAAATACTGAAAATAGTATAAAGTATTTTAAATCCTAATTAGAATACTATCAATATCTAAAAAAGACATTTGCTTAGTTAATCTATTGTTTTCACAGAAATTCATCCTTTTATTGCTGCTAGATATTTACATTTAAATGTGAAGTTTCAACTTAGTTTTTACAGTGTTTCACATAAGTCTATTTTTGTGAACACATTCCCCTAAGTTATGTAAAACTATTGAAAATCACAGTCCTCTTTTAGTTATCAGTTGTTCCCTGACAAAATGGAAGGAATTTGATATTTCATCCTGTGCCCAGTTTCTCTCCAACATTTAATCAATGACTTAATTGATGCATGACAGCCCAAAACTGAGAGAATCTGGAATGATGCTGAAGGGCAAGATCCGAGAATTCAGAATTACCTTGACAAATGGGAGAAAGAGGAGAAAAAAGCTGAATAAGGGCAAATACAAAATCAAAGCTTATACAGGATGGACAACATAACATTTTTCTGGGAAAGGATTTGGGAATTACACTTGATCACAAGCTGAAGATGGAATAAGGTCAGTGTTGTGACAGGAGGTGAAGAGCTGGGAGTGTGAAGGTAGTAGGAGAACTTGACAGAGGAACAAGTTCCAAAAAAAGGACAAATATAGAAAATTATTGTACTAGAAACAGAAACAGTAAGAGGTAACCAAGAAGGAATATAGACACACTGTCTGAGACTGCAAGAATGTAATTAGGAAAGCCAAAACCCATGCAGTGATGAATCTGATGAGTACTTTGAATGGCAACAAGAAGAGCTTCTAGAGGTACAGCAGCAGCAAAAGAAAATCTGAAGAATGTGTGGACTGTTCTAGTGGACAGAGGACCTGGTGACAAACATTGTGGAAACACCTAGACACTCAATACCTTCTTCACCCTGTTTTTTATTAGTAATAAGGTCTCCCCTGATCCTCCTATGCACTGTCCTGCTTTCTCTGAGGTGAAACTTCTGTATTTTTTCACAGACATTTCAGGGTTTTTGCTTATTAATATTATTTTTGTATTATTTAAACAGGTTCTTGATTTTATTGTTGTTACCTAATTTGGAGGAAAACACATGCTGATGCTATGTTACTTTGGTTTTAGTCCTGGAACTTTTCTGCATTTTGACTTTCTAATTGCTTGAAAAAATCAGTAGGCTGTGGCAAATCAACTGAAAAATTATAGCATGGACTTTTCTTATCAATGTAATTTTTTCTTGTTTTGCACTTTTTTATTCTAATTTGATCTGTTGTCCTTAATTATGGATGGCAAAGATATGTTACAATGCCTGTGTGTAAACACAGAAGCAGTGCAATTACCAAAGCAGGTGAAACTATGTTATTGTAAAAGAATAGGAACATTAAACTGAAGGAAATGTAGGGAAAATATTGCAGAAAAGATCTCAAGTGTTTGAATTTTTTTTTTACAATTTGCCGAACCAAAGAACTGCTTGGTAGCTCATTCACTTGTGTGTTTTTCGACAATGTTGGGTATGACACCATATCAAAAATACAATCTGGGGAGAGGTTTGTCCAGATGAGGTCAGGAAATTCTAGTCTACTAAAAAGTCACTACTGGAAATTTTTGTCAATGAAAAGCTATGCCTATAATGCCACAATGGTAAAATACACTTGAGCTTTTTTTGTCAAGAGACAGAGCTAGTGTTAGGAAATATTTTCATCTAACACTTTATAACTTCTTCAGTCTATAGAAGCATAAATACTGGTTCACATGATGCTTCTGTTGTTTCAGAGGGCATTATGTTATGTCAGGATCAAAAGCATCTGCAACATTAAAGGGTTTTATTTAATCTGTGAACTATTGCTTTTCTTCCTATGTACTAGAATGAGCTATTTGTCTGTATTCAACGAGAGAGCGATAAATACTGGTTCAATTTTAAGTAGTTGCAAAGATTTATAGATCCCAGTAAGATAAATAATATCTGAAAGTTTCCTTCTAAATGGTAGTACAGGTAGAAACTTTTAAATTATTTTATATCAGTGCTATCTTGTAGAAAAGAAATACCATAGCTTTGGGAACACTTTGGTGGTTCCAGAAAATATATACTTTGACTTTAAATATTCAGAGGAAAATGAGCTCTTAATTCATGCTGGTTTACATCCTGCAAATTCAGCTGTCTGCATTAAAGTAGCTCTGTTACTCTCCATGTACAGGAATCTTCTAGATGTTCTCATTTAGTTCAAATGTTAGCTGCACTCTAATATTTCCTTTGACTTGGCAGAACTTTGACACATAACTAGGGAATAGTGTTGTTTTCAGATGTCACTCAAAGAATATGGTGACATTATCCTGAGAGGTTTTATCTTTCCTTTTTGAGTGGGCATCCTATACCTAAAGATCTGTAATTAAAATATATAGCATAATTTGGGTCAATATAGCCTCATTGGTCCTCTTTTTCTTTGTTTAGAGTTACAAATGGCTGTAAAAACACTATTATTATTACCTCATGTAGCTTTTACGGGACAAAATATTTGGTATTTTTAAAGTGGAGGACAAAAGCCCTAAACAGTTCCTTGTTACCAGATCCTCACTTAACAGGACATGATTACTAGCACTAATAATGTTAGAGAAGTTTAGTCCTAAGACATAATATACTGATCTTCCTATAAAAGATTTTAAAATGGTTCCACTGACTGTGGTCGATTAAAGTCCCTTAATAGTGTTTTATTTTGCCTTTTTTTTTTTCCTTTTTCAGTTTTAACAGGTCACTGTTGATCTCAATCAGGTCAGACACCCTGTCAGAACTCAGTCTTGACACATCAGTGACAACACAGAACAGTCAAAAGCTTACAACACGTAATAAAAATTGAAGTCGCGCATGCTATCCTCTTGTGGCCTGACTGGGATTGTAGGCAACCAGTGATTTGTAGGCTCCATTACTTCCCAAATGTTCAGTGCACTTGGCCCTTGGCAGGATGTCAAGGACAAAGAATAATCAATCTTCAGATACCACTTTTGAAATGCTATGCCCTACACTTCCTTCAGGTGACTCATCCTTTTCATGTTGTCAAGATCCATTGATGAAAGCTGACTACTTTCAAAGGCCTCTGACAAGTAAAGCATCGTCAATACATGGAGAAAATTATATTGTGCAATCAGTACTCACAGAACATACCATGACTGATGGATGTTACTGCTTGGCAATATGATAGTGAACTTCTCTTCCAGACTCAAGACAGAGCCTTAGAACAGCTAAAGAGATCTTGGACCCAGGAGGAAAATGATCATCCTGGGAAGAGACTTGAGAAGTTTTTAAAAAGATTTCACAGTTCACATAAATCTAGCTGCTGTCTTATGGATGGTGACAATATTCTATTCTTACAGCAAATCCGTGCATTTTGAATAGGGCAGACATACTGCAGGAGCATGAAAATGATGTGAAAATCAATTGTAGTAATGCAGGGCAGCACTCACAAAGCAACAGCTATTAAGAATGCATTTCTGTTTTAATACATTTTTTAATCCTTTTTATATAAACACTTTATGCAGTGTAATAAAACTTTACTAAGAAATAGGGGTTTAAGATGTGCATTTCTTTTCCTTCCTTTCTTCTTCTTTTTTTTTTTTTGATAGTAACAGCTACCCTACTGTTTGAGGACAATTTGAGTAAAAACTCCAATGATATTGCTCATAATACATAAACTTGAATACTAATTCAAAGGCAGCTAAACTTTGTTAAGTAAGAAGGTTTAAATTTTGTTCTTCGAGTTTTTTTGTTTTCATAATGTGTATTTTTTTTGACCATGTCTAAGCTGAGAATGGCCTTCCAGAGTTTTTTAGTGTAGTTTTACCATTCAGTTTGACACATTTTTCGAATCCTTCCCCCCCCAAAAAAAAACCCCAAACCACAAAACAAAAGAAAAAAAAAAAAAACAAAAAAAAAAAAAAAAACACAACAGAAAAGTAACCAAAAAAATGAAAAACAAAATGAAACAAAAAAAAGAAAAACAAAACACACAAAAGAAAGGAACAAACCTAGCTGGTAAGTTTTTCCTCCTGACAACTCAGCATAGTGTTCAAAACTAAAACATAGAGACATGTTCAGATATGAGCAAAGACAGATTTACAGAGGTTGGGCTCTAGGGATCCTAAATGATTCTATGAGTCTAAGATCACAGAGCTGTAAACTTTTCCTTTTGAAATGAGGATGCTGTTTTGTCAAGAACCCACATCATGAAACCAGAGGTAAAAGAATGTAAGAGGTAGCACTGGTCTGCCATGCAAATGTAAAAGCATTCACCTGGAATGGGGTAGGAAAAAACTGTGTGCTTCTTTTTAATATGCTCTTTTTAATATACCCATTTTAAAATTAATATCAACAGAATCATATAATCATAAAATGGTCTGGTTTAGAAGGACCCTAAAGATCATCTAGTTCCAACTCTCTGCCATGGACAGGGACACCTTCCACTAGACCAGATTGTTCAAAGTCCCAACCTGACCATGAAGGCTGCCAGATACGGGGTATCCACAACTTCTCTGGACAACCTGTGCCAAAGTGTAAAGTAAGATATGCAGGTATCCCCAGAAATGCCAAAGCAGTGGAAAGAATTCAAAAGTTTATTTAGAAGGCCAGAATGCAAGAAACTTACAAATACCCTACAGTGCTCTGCCAAGCCCTTGCCACAGTGCTCATTGAAGCATCAGGCCCCAGGGAGAAAAGGCAAGTTCCCACCCTCTCCAGGTCCTCTTTATCCTCTCTGTTTCTCCCCCACGGAGAGGCTCCCAACACCTCTATGCATGTCTGTTAGGATTATCTCTCTCCAGCATAGCAGAGAGATAATACAGCTTTCTCTGCAACCCCCTCTGGACTGCAGAATGGAAAAAAAACCCTCTAACCCTCTTCAGAAGGCACTTTACAGGCTTCCTAAGTGAAAACAGAATTTCCAACTTTCATAAGGTTTGCATGGGCCCACCACTCAAGCCTGCCAAAGTCTGTCTGGGTGGCATCCCTTCCCTCCAGCATGTTGACTGCACCACACAGCTTGGTGTTGTTGGCAATGTGTTGAGTGTGCATTCAATCCCACTGTCCATGTCACCAACAAAGATGTTAAACAGTGCTGATCCCAATACTGTCCACTGAGGAATGCCAGTCATCACTGGTTTCCATTTCATATACTCCACATACTTCAATATACAGATCTGCTGCGTACAGTTACATGGGGAGGGAATGCGGTTTGAAACTTTTTTCATGCAAATAAAGGAAGATGCCCCTTCCTTCTTCCCCACTCTCTCTACATGCATATAATTTATGCATAAGATCCTCTCCTTTCCTAAAAGTCACAAGTTTCCCATGTGCAGGGAGCATAAAAAGTTGTGGAAGCCCTAGAGAAAGCAAAGATATCCATGCATGTATTGGAGTATCCTTTAAATTAAGTGAAGTAAGGTCCAAGAAACAAACTGTTTTCTCCCAAGTGCCTGATCAGTAAATAAACATATGTGAGCTGTTGTTGTTTTAATGTGGTTGTACAGTATATGTTTGCAAATGCAGGACTAAACCATATGTCAACATTTGCCTTAATGTACTCCTGGAGGCTACCTACGGAGGAATCAGTCAAATAAATTCAAAACGGCAATAAATACATGCACCTCCCATTACATTTCACACAGTTATATGCACAGTGGTTGCCTGGTGCATTGGGCTTAATTTACATATCTTGCCTTTTGCAAACTGAACATAATTTGGTACACTGTTTAAAGTTTATTATTCCAGTATCGTTTGATGTTCTAATTTACTTTGTGTGCCAGCATTTAATTTGCTACTAATCTCTTAAAGACTTGAGTAAGGATCATGGTAGCCTCATTTCCTAAAGACTTCTGTAACGAACTTGGGTGCTAGCTTAGTTTAACGGGAAGTTAGAGTTGCAGTTCATTACAGAACAGTGAGTCCCAGCTCTATTGAATTACTGCCAGGGAATATTTACAGGCTACAGTCATAGACTTTACCCTTCAATCAATGATGGTCTAAGGGAACACTTCCTGAAGTTTGTTAATGCATTCTGCTAGCCTGACAAGTGGGTGTAAGCTAATTCTGCAAACTTCAGTACCTTTCTGAGTGCTGCTTTGAGGCCAACAAAACATCCTAGTATTTTTTGTGAATAAACAACTCATCAAAACATATGAGAACAGAAGGTTTCAAACATAGCTAAGCAATTGGCACAGTCGTTTTAGAGTTAATTAGATGCACAATGGTACTTTATTCAAGCCCCCTAGACCAAGGGCCATCTGCATAACAATAGAGCATCTCTTATAGCCTCCTTATAACTCTACAGAGATGTGTATTAATGACTCTCCCTTTACTGTGTCTGTGAAATAGAAAGAGAACATTTCAATAAATATGAATAACATGCAAGAAAATTTTGCAGTCAATAGATTATGCTTTGACATTCTGTTCTATATATCTGTTGCTATCCTCCACCATTTTATTCCAACTCTGTTTTATCATTTTGGATATCACAATTATTGGTTCTGTTGAAGAACTGTACTTAAAAATAAGAGACCAGAGCTCCAGTGAAGTAGCACCATTGTAAGCAAGAACAAAAGTGCATGTTTCTCTATTCTTTATTCTGTTATGTGTCATGGCTTTTTCCTGAGACATAAAGTGTCTTGGACTTCAGGGAATAAGTGTATCCTATATTTTTCTCTGTATCTTGCAAGTAGATATGAAAAATAAATACTATGTGTCAGTTTATTACTTTTACTGCTGCTGGCTGGTGGGTAGAGTTCCAGCTCTCTGGGTGGCAGGAGAGAAGGAGTAAGTGGCAGAAAGCTGCTGCTTATGTCTGCCAGCAGTAAATTACCATCTCCTTACTCCCCAGTTGCTACAGTAACAAGGCCAAAGAAAAATAATGAGCCCAATTCTTTCCTTTAGCTGCCTGTGGAGTTATATAGCTGTGGTGTAAGTTCATTATTGGTTGTCTGTATGAGACAAACTCCAGCTCACATTGCCAGGGCGAATTTCAGGCAGAGATGGGTCACGGTGGAGAGACAACATGCACCATGACAGAGAGTCAAGTGGTTCCACATATTGTTAAAGACATTTAAAAGTAAGATGGCCAGGAAGTTGGGTGAGGTTTAGTATAAATGTCATAGCATCATTTCCTCAAAGCCATGCAGTAGATTGAATATGTCATTATTTGCAACAGTATTTCAGTGAACAATTTGTTAGAGTGGGAAATGCAGTAATTTACGCTTGAGAAGTTTCTTTCTGTGTGCAGTAAGGCATCCTGACACCACGGGGTAAGACGTTGGATTATTTGCCCCAATTTGAATTTTATTTAGTTCCAGAAACAATTACTGCAATAACTTCAAAAGACAAATCCAATAATCAAGTAATAAATCATATAGAAGAATTTTGGTTTTTAAAAAGAGTGCATTAAATCTTGCTAGATAACGAAAATAAGCAGCACAGATGGTTAAGTATAGAAAAAATAATAGACATATTTTGACTAGTTTTTATTCAACTACAGTAACTTAGAGATCCTTGTCATTGAAGAAACCCAAATATATGAAGCCATAAGAGCAAAGGTCTAAGACATTAGAAGAAATCATTATTGTTTAGACAGATTTAAAAAAATCTAAGATTTTTTCTACATTTGTATCCAGAATTCGTTTATCAAAATTAAGCAATTTTTCTTCTTAATCAAATATATTTAAAAAGTATTCTTTAGTGTAAATTGTCTTCACATACTTGACATAATAGCTCTAGTATTATAACTACTGATGAGCAACAGAAATATTTCTTGTATTCATGACAACACAGATCTGCATACTACCCCAAGCCAGTACCTTGGGGTCTGAGCTACTCCATGACTCCTGGTCTGAAACTTGTGCCATCCTCTCTGTTGACAGTTAGGCAAGTAAACTCACAAATTTTGAGTACAATCTGTGGAGAGTTTAAGTTCTTTTGAGGACCTGAAAAGAGGGATTTCTGCTTATGTAAATTATCTATTTACCTCTCCATTGAGAACATAGGGAACTGGTAGGATGTAATTAGTCCACTTAAAACTCACTCCATCTAGTGATTTACATTCAGCATTATAGTTCAATAACAGAAAGATCTGTAGGAAGGAGAGTTAACTTGTTCTAATCCCTTTTTCCAGGGAACAATTTACATTTTCTCTAAAATAAAGTATATGAATATTGTGTGGGCATGATACTGTATCATCACACCATTAGGCAAGAAACATACTATCTTCAATGCATCACTAGAAATGAAAGGATTCGTAGTCCTAATCAAATTTATATTTTCTAGATCCTGTAGTGGACTTTGGAAAAGTATAGATGATTCACCATCCAAATTTGGATATCAAAGGATTGTAGATGGGAGATAGGTGATTCTCAGTTTGTATAGACTGTTCCTGTTAAGGACAAAAGGAGATACCAACTCTATAGGGAGTTTAATCACTACAGGAACCTACAGAGATAAGCAGGGCTACAAGGAAGTAGATGTAATCATTCTCTGCACTACCTATAAGGTTTTCTAAAGCAAATGATTTTTCCCTTCACCTGGGTGTGTGCATATGTATCAAAATAGCTGATTCCTAACCTACATTCTTAAATTTGTAAATTCTTTTCAGATACATTTGAAAATATTATCAATCATAATTACTGAGACATAACCTAAGAAAAGAGTAGATAACCAGAAATCAGATACAAAGCCAAGGTGAACAAAGAAGATAAAGTAAAGCTATGTACTTGCCATCAACATGTTGGCTGGACATGACACAGAGCCATTAAAACTCTAAAACTAAATATATGTAGGTTTAACAAAATTTTCTATATATAGTCATTTACAACTGACTTGTACTTTATTTTGAGAAATACCAAAGTTTAAGTTTTCAGGCTATTATTTTCAAATGAAAAAAACCCTTTATCTTATTATCATGCCATTGGCTTTTTGTTCTATACCACCTGTACATTTTTTCAAACATAATTTTATATGAAACAGGGTTTAATTTAAACTCAGTTGTATAAAATCTACCTTGAGTTAGTTTAATTTAGACTCAAATGTGTCAAATGTACCTTCTGGAGTTTTGCTGTTAAGAAAATCATCTTCCCTGAGACATTGGAAAGAGAAGTTGTCGCTCATCTATGTGATCATTTCCTTTCATGAGTCTTTCTACTGATAATTTCTAGCAGCAAGCCTTTCTCATCACAAATATTGCACAGTCTAGTTATTAATAGCAGAAAGAGGGCAAGTTTAGCATCCATGATCTCAGAGTTGTGCCATTATGTCCTGTAGATTTCTTGTTGAATAAGATGTAACCCAACATATAAAAGATAATTCCAGTCCAGTAAGGGTGCATTTTTGCTATTTATCAAATGTAAATTCATGTCAATTAGATCAGATCAGGATTGGATGATATCCAAACTTATCGCCTATCCACACTACATGCAGGCCAACTCATGGTGACATCCAGATTTAAGTGAAATTTTAGGAAATTTACATATGGATGGAGAGTAGCCAAGATGACAGAGCCATAGTCTGGTCTCAGGCACAGATGTCGCTACACTACAGGAATTGATTGATTGCTTGGATTGTTGGTAGTCCTGCTGCCACCATCCATGACATCCACCCTAGAAATTTTGCTGCAAATCCCTGGTGTTCTTCTTGTAATGACATTTATAGACCCAGAGAACATGGGCTTTATAGACATTTATAGTATTCTGAAAATGGCAGGTGGAGATGTGATGGTTTACAGATGACAGTATGGATGCCAAAGTAGCTGCAGTGAAGTCATACAAGCCCAAAGATACAGAAAGACTGTAATCACTGCACAGTAAACCTAAGTTTACTTACAGGAGGTATTTTAAGATGAACATGAAATCTTTACATATGTGTTGCAATTTTCTTTGATTTCTTGGGGGATAGATTGATTGTTGAGAGATGAATAAAACTAGTAACCATATATTTGCAACAACAGTTTTCAATTGGAAAAACACATTTTGGAGTTTTAGACATAATTTAAGACAAAAATATACTTGTCTTTCGCAGAAGTTTTCATTTAATGTGAAATTTATTCTCAATTTGACAAGGAAAAGCTTTCCTTATCAATCCAATAAAACCAACAGTTAGAGGTTTATATGTGCCATCTCTATTTCAGTCCTATGTTGGTAACAAAACTGATTTGCCATTCATATGGCAAAATGGTAAGAAGTGGTTATGAGAAAAGAGTGTCTACAAGAGACACCAAAACAATGAATAGTATGTTCTGTATAAGACAAATGTTCCTTTGCATTAGATTTCATGGCAGGAAATTCTCAATCTATATATTCATGACTCAAAACTGTTCAGGAGAAGAAACAAAATGATTCCATCTACTCCCTGGAAACTGTAAAAATAAGCTCATACATACAGAGATGAATGGCATAAGACTCCTTGTTTTCTTCGATCCTTGTGGACCATGAAGACTGTGATCCCTTGTTGCTTTGTTAAGATGGTCTTAAGTGACTGGAGTTCCTACTCCTCCCAAGAGTCATCTGCGTATTAGGAGGTTTGAGACTCATGAAATCAATCCTTAATTGTGTCAATGAATTTCTGCAGTTGGAAAAGCATTTTTTTTCCCTATTTCTATTAAAGATCTCATGGTGATAGTTCAGTAGTACCCAAGAGGAATAACAACCATTTCTCAGCACTACTGGGGATTTCATATCTCATAAAAATGTATTCTGTTAAAAAGCAACAACAATAAAATCCAACAAAAAAAAAATTTAGTCTTCGTTGATAGTTCAGTTTTGAGAAAAGATATATCTTCTCAAGTACATTCACTTTTATTGTCTTTTTCTCTATTCAGATTTAGCCAGGACGAATATCAATCACAACCTTAATTTCTTACTTAGCATTTTACAGCAGTGTGTATGTCCTGCTTCACTGTTATTGTACGGTAAACCACATGCCTGTATATTTTATTTGTTCATGTTAATGGACTGAAGGAAAAAAAATCACAGACTAGTATAAAGTAACAAATTCATTCCTATGTCTCAGGACTTCCAAAAGCACCCACTTGTCTAAGTCACAGGTATTCAGAGTCCAAATCCCACTGCCCTTCACTGTGATTCTAAGTATTTCTAATTACAAAAGGGTCAGATTTACAAAGGTATTTAAAGGCTTTAAGTTTCATGTAGATGCTTGGTAGGATTTTCTGAAAGTGTCTTAGTAGTCCACTCTCATTGAAATTAATGTCTCTGAAATCAATAAAAGTTAAGTACACTGACATTTCTGAGGGGAGAAAAATATAGCCGGGTATCTGCATATTTAAGCACCTCATCTTTCTCAGACACATTTTAAAACCTTGCTAAGAAGCCAGGTCATAGACATGCTTTTGAAAATGTTACCTTAGTTCACTAGTTCAGATCCATTTCAGGCTATCATTGAGCAGCTGCTGTTTTGACTGTGTAGTGGCCTTAGTGAAGTATTATTGTGGCCTCAGAGCATATTAGCAAAAGCTTTTTTTTTTTAATCTTCATGTTAAGAAATTCCAGATCACTCAGTGAGTGGGGAGACTCCAGAGACAGCTGTTACTATCACTGTTACTATTATTCCTCAGAGAAAGAGCTCTTTTTGAAAACTGCTGAGGCTTAAATTTAGATCACTGTATCATCTCTACACTTACTGTCTTCTCCCCCTTGTCCAGTATGATCAACTTTCTACCCATTGCTATTTCCAGAAGACTGCTCTTTTTGTATGCTCCAGTAACAATGAAATATTCTGCCACTGCCTTTTAGTCGAGGTGCTTTATGTAAACATTAAACCAAGGAAGGGGGGTGGGGGAGTGGTTCACCATGCACCCTCATAACCATGGGGGTTAACTACTTAAGGAATAGTGAAATAGAATAACAAAGATGCTGCACTGTGAAAGCACGGACAATATGTGAAAAATTTAGTTGCAAAGGAAACCTTTTAGGTCTAAAAGGCCTTTAGAGTCCTAACTTTTCCTGTACATTGCTCATCTGATCATTAGACTTTTATATTCAACCATTGGTATACAGATGAGCAGAGAAATCTGGAATTGCTGGCTTCCTCTCAGAACTGAACATTTGCAGCACCAACAGAGCTTCCTCATCCACTGCTTTCTTTTGGTCAACAATCTTGGTTTTATTCCCGAGAATACAGTGTGCATTTAGAAAATCACATGACAGACTCATAAACCTCCAGGATGACAAGGTAATTTTGTGCATTGAAGGATTGTTCTCTCCACACAAGGGAACAATGCCTCATTTCACAAGTGTGAAGGAGATGTCTATCATTCAAATTTATTTCTTTTTGTTAAGGCCTTGAACCAAAAGATGAGGAGAAGAACTTAGTATTTTTCTTCTGTTCTTCATGTTTAATGAGAGACACTGTCTTTCAAAAGGAATGTGAGGTAGTCCAAGGCCAGAGACTTCCAAGTGTACTGGCTATCATATAGTGAACCATAAGGATCTCTACTCCCTCTCCCCTTTTCCTTTTTAGTTTTCCTGGAATTTGGGGTTCTTTTTGTATTTTTATTTCTACAATAAGCAGCAAAAGTGGGACTTAAAACTTACCAGATTCCAGCTTGTTTGCATTTTTAATTTTCCAGTATATACTGATACCATCCATTGAGATCTTGCATCATGAGAAAAATTCACAATTTCTAGTAATTGTTTCCTGTTAAAGATGATAAATTTTCAAAAATAATGGACCAAATTCTCTTATTACCTTACTCTGGGGTAAGACAAATTAGTTTTACAAGAAGTCCTGTATTAGTGTCAAAACTCCTACAGTACCTATTGAAAAAAATAGGTAAAATCAGAATTAGACTCTGATCTCCTTTTAAATATCTGTGACAGCCCTATTATGCACCGCCAAAGTCATCTTGCTCCATCTGTTCCACCCCTTTCTTGCATTCCTTCTGCAGTATGCTACACTTCTTTTGTCCTTTACTGTCATTCTGCCTGACTCAGAGAAGAGATATGGAATCTAGACAGAATTCCCACAATTATTTGTACCCTGAATTTGAGGTTGACTTAATAATGCAAAATATAGGCCTTGATGGTCTTTTTTTTTTTAATGAGATGACAAAGAGAAGTTCAGAAATAATTTTTTTTTCCTTAGTGCTTTCATCTCTGAATCATGTCATATGTTAATACACCACCTTATGTTTATGTCCCCTGGGTAGCTGTGTCAGCAGTGGACATGAGCAATCACCTAGAGGGGACTAGGTGATAAAGCTAGCAAAATTTACAGTCTGGTAACAGTGACAGTATGGAGCTGGCGGTACTTTCCACCGGTCTGGGGCAGCAAATACCTTCTCAAATTTACATGTTAAGTATAGTTAACAAAGAGCACAAAAAATTATGAGGTTTGTAAAGAGAAACACCCCACAGGGAAAAAGGTCTTGGAGTGTATAAAGATTTATAAAGTGTGAAAAACAACACAGGATCTGAAACAGAGAATGGAATTGCAAAATTCTAGGGAAGAACATATTCTTGTTATAATTTTAAACAGAAATATAATCTCTAAATGAGCTCTAGTCTTTTGATCATGGTAATTAAAATTTTGACTCAAAATTCTCTTCTCATATGCTTCAAAGTATGTTTATTTTTTTACTTATGTCAGCTGACTCCCTTATGTACACTAGAGAAACTGAAGTCAAAATCCCCACACGTTCTTCCAATGTTCTTTCCCCATTATGTTAATCTAGTTTTATTGCTGAATCTGCTAGTTGGTTACTGTTATTTTTACTGTCCTGTTTACTGCTCATGAAATCAAATGGCTCTGTCACTTCTGACTAAACAAGAATATCACCTACTATCATTTCTCCATACTGAACTGCTTAGGAAAACATAATTTTTAAATGGCAGAGTTGTACAAGTGTTAACTTAGGTTTTTCTGGCACATTCTCAGCTCAGAGTTTTCTAACCAGCTTTTCTTAGCTGCAACAAATGACCTGAAAAAAAGAAGGAAACATTGTCCATTCCACAAACTGTTTTCAATGATTTACTATTCTTTCTTGATTATGTCTTTCTGAAGTGTTCACTAATCAAAATTTTGGTCCTTTGTATATCATTATTATTCATTTGTAGGAATATATCATTGTGCTTAAAGTATACACTGTGTGGGGCTTAACTTTCTGAGAATCATTGCATAGAGTTGAACCAAACATTTCATCAATAACATTCAACACCAGAGTTCTGGGAAGATAGCCAGCAAAGAAAACAGAAACATGAAGACAGTAGATGCAGAGGCTTGTGAAGGATGTCGGGGGAAGATTCTTTAGCTATTAAATGTCATATTCCAGTTTTGATGCATCCTAACAAAAGCATGCTGGAAAATGCAGTGTCATGTAACAATATATAATTATGTCTGAAAAGGTTTGATAATTTTTCAGCAAAATACAGTAACAACCTTTCATATATGTACACAAAAGTTCTGAGGACTGGGATGAGAAAAGAAAAAATTCTAAAGACAAACCACAGTACCAGCAACTGAGAATAAGTCCTTAGCTCATTTAAGATACCAAAACTCCATTGTCTACTGTCCCATACTCATTGAGAGAAGGAATTGTAAATATGACTTAAGGATTATGCTTAGTATTATTAAGACAGCTTGAAAGATAAGATAAAAAGAAAAACAAAATCAGAAAAGGAAGATTCATTTTGGGAAAAGGACAGAAATCTAGGGTAAGAAAAATTCATGCAGTTTTTTGATTTTTAATAGCTTTTTCTACAGCAGGGAATAACATAATCCCACACTGTTGGAGAAAAATAGAGAAATATAACATTTAAATAGTTGACATTTTATGTCTATAAAAGGAAAAATCCTATAGTGAAATATCCAACTTGATTAACCAGGTGAAAGATGTCCATTAAATATTTCAATCATAATAATTTATCCTGTTTAGAGCTGTCACATTGGCTGTTAAGAACTGAACAACCGGTTTGGTGCTCAGCATGGTCTAGTAGTGCTGGAGGCTTCCACAGATCTTTGCAGCCAGGCTGAATGCAAAGTTCTTGTACAGCTGATCAAAACAGTTGGTGTTCTTTCTCCAGTCAGCTTCAGATCTTAGCTTTCAGGGAGCAGGAAGGGCCTCCAGGAAAGGGAACTGAGACCAGAGGGAACAAGACAGGCAAGAGCCTGATCATTAGAAGTGGCAAATCTGATCAGGATAAGGACTAGAGGTGATGGTCAGGGTCAGAAACAGACCGATGACCACCCAAAACCTCCAGATAGAGGAGGCACAAACCCAAGTGCAGATGTAGCTGCAATACATCTGCGCTGTAGCCCAGGTGGGGGCTGGTGGTTAGGCCAGAGCTTAAAAATAGCTACCGCAGGAAAGGTGGTGTAGGGCCTTGTTTTTAGCTTCTCCATAACAGTTCTTACCAGCAATAAAGCTGATCTTGGACTCAACCAGCTAAACTCCTTGACTCAAACATCTAATCTCCTGGAATGGTGATGCACTCCAGGCCCTGGGAATGCACATAAGGTAGGGCTCATGAGCACCCATGACTAAGTAATGAAGTCCTTTATGAAATTATTTATCCTTTCATGAGGTTCTGAATCACAGTTGTCAGTGTCATGGGGTTTGTGTATCCCACCCTGTCCACACCAGTCCACAAACTAGGTCTGAAGGAAGACTAGAAACAAAGTTGATAGTACAGTGAAGCAAGAGGAGCTACCGCATGGTCACAGGAAGTGGCAGCACCACACTAGGCTGCACTAGACGGAAGCTTATTTGCAGGTGGAAATCAGCAGTTCTAGACGTTAAATTTCACAGCTGTGGAGGATAGGTCTATTGCACACAGTCATGTAGACTGGGTGCATATGTCAGCAAAATTTTAATGGCGTATCATGCTAAGATCTAGGCATGCAACACCCTCTAACAGTGACGTGTTTCGTACTAACCATGAACACTCCTACATGGGCGTGTTCCAATCAATGTACCTTAGTATATAAGCCCTGGGAATCCAGCTTTTCATCTTGAGCTACAACATACACAAATCAGCCCAGAGCTGTATCATGACTGGAAGAAATCACTCCCATCCCGAGGTTGTTATTGTTTGTCCTACAGATCCCAGCTTTGCCACTTTTCACTTATAATATTACATAAAAAAACTAAATTATTTTTATAAGCTTAGCACAGCTTGTATTGAATTAGAAATTAGAGGCTTCTTTTGGATTCACCAAGTTACTCTTGGTCATGATCACTACTACCATAAGACACTGTGATTTCTTTAGCTTGAATCTTCAACTTTTGCATGCTGGAAGCTTATTTTTGTAGAATGAATCAATTTACTGGGCCCTTACTACTCTAATATATGAGGAATAAAACCCTTTACTCCCAGTAAAGAAATAATCTAACTAGCTGGCATCAACACAGTTTTTCACAGTGACAGGTAGACATTAAAGGTTCTTATATAATCTTTCCAAACACAAATTTTGTGCTTGCTAAATATTCACAAATAAAATTAAAAAAAAAAAAAGACCTCAAATTTTTGGAAAAGGAAATAAGTTATTGTTTTTATTTTTATGGATGTTTTGTAGATTTTTACAGATTTTGGAATGACTGAAAGAAACCATGAAATGTCAGCTAACAGAATTTCTTCCGCCCATGAGAAAAGAATGGGACTTAATAGTAGGATTTATAGACTTGGTCATTTTGGTCAAATGTCCAGGAGAAAAGTGAAAGAGCAGAACACTGTCAAGATAAAAATTATTCCTGAGGTCAGAAAATACTGTGGGTTGATTTGGGTTTTCATTTTCTTCTCTATCAGTCTCTATTTGAGCTGCATTACAAAAACATGCAATGCTCCAGAGACAGAGCTGTGTGAGTGGGTTGAGGTATCCATTCCTTTTGTTTGTTTGCTTGTTTCTTGCCTCCAAGCAGGGACTCGCTGTGGCTGCTGTGATGTGTGTGTGCACATTTTGAACTAGTACTTGCCTGTTAAAAATACATTCAACAAGGTGAAACCTGCTGAGTAAGACAAGGGTACAGAAAGAGACAATGATGATTCACTCATTATAGCACATCTCAAGATAATTCCAGTATTTTCTTTCTTTCCTCACATGAAAATTCTGTATTCAAACTCTTTGAACCTCTGACTCAGACTAAGGATCAGAAAGTCTTACATGTAGTCCTTATTGACCTTATGTCATGTTTTAACCCCAGTCAAAGCCAGGACGAAGATCAAGGAGATCAAGGGGGAGAAAAGTTACACTATTTCAAATTACAAATGGAGAAAAATAAAACAAAGAACTGGTTTTTTTCAGAGTATTTTATGAAAATATATTGCATAACAACACACAGTAATAAAAAAATGAAAAAGAGAGAAAGTATTAGCTGTCTGAACTTCCTTTTGCATACCATTTGCTTTTGTCATTTTTCTTGACTTAATAAAGCAACAAGATTTATTTTCTCTTATTTGTCTGTGTGGGGGGGGGTATTTGTGGATATCTTTCCATCTTTTAACTGACCAGCTAACATTCAGCCAAATCCAAAAGAGGGATTTAAGTCTCAGGTGTAGTTGTTAAGTTCGTACAGTTTATAACAGGAAGCCACAAAGATGAGTCTAAGGCAAAGGTCTGAGAAAAGTGTAGTACTTATCCAATATAAAAAACATCAGAAAGGAGAAAGTCAACAACAAGGCCCCAGTTGCTGGTAAAGTTTTAAGTGGAGAACGTGTGTTATAGAATAATAGAATGGTTTGCGTTGGAAGGACCTCAAAGATCATCTAGTTCCAACCCCCTGCCATGGGCAGGGACGCCACACATTAGATCAAGTTGCTCAAAGCCCAGTCCAACCTGACCTTAAACATTTCCAGGGATGGGGCATCCACAATCTCTGGGCAACCTGTGCCAGCGTCTTACTGCTCTCAGAGGAAAAAATTTCTTCCTAAGAGCTAATCTTAATCATCCCTGTTTCATTTTAAAGCCATTCTTCCTTGTCCTATCAGTACATGCTCTTGTCAAAAGTTCCTCTCCAGCTCTTGCAGCCCCCTTTAGGTACTGGACGTTGCCATAAGGTCTCCTCAGAGCCTTCTCTTCTCCAGGTTGAACAACCCCAACCCCATTAGCCTGTCTTCATAGGAGAGGTGCTCCAGTCCTCTGATGATCTTTGTGGTCCTCCTCTGGACTCATTTCAACAGGTTCATGTCTTTCTTGTGTTGAAGGCCCCAGAGCAGGATGCTGCTGTCCAGGTGGGGTCTCATGAGAGCAGAGTAAATAGGCAGAATCACCTCCCTGGAACTGCTGACCACGCTGCAATTGATGCAGCTCAGGATATGATTGGATTTGTGGGCTGCAAGTGCATGTTGCTGGCTCATGCCAAGTTTCTTGTCCACAGAAGGTGCGAGGTACCAGCAAACTCAGGAAACACAGAGAAAGTGAACTCCTACTTGTATGGCTCACTGCCTCATGTACGAGGATCTGGTTATCACATCACTCTCTAGGGTGCCTTGTATGTGTCTGCGCGCAGCAGTTTTTCAAAAATCTGAACACTAAAAAAAGCATAAACTGGGAAACAGAAACCTTTGGCAGCACTAAGAAAGTTGAAATTCAGTGCCCTGTTGGCCATCTGTGTTATAGAAGGTCTTTCACTTTGCAATACCCGGACATCCCAGATAAGGACAAAACAAAAAGGGGTTAAAACTTCTTTATGGCAACTTATGATACTCCTCATTTTAACAAAATCTTTATTTTGAATGACAACATTTCCATGAGCATTAGCAGTTCTTTTTCCATTTGGATTTTCATAATTGAATTACTGCCACATTGTCAGCTTTTCCAATTTTAATACAGCTCTTATAATTTTTTGCAACAGCTATTAAACACAAGCAATTGCACAACAAAATCAACTCCATTGTCGTTTAAAATAAAAAAAGTAAGTGTTTAGCTCTTGTATCCTGGAGAAAAATTTGAAAATGATACTTAAATTGATATTTTTCTCTAAAATTGCACACATGCAGACAGAAAATAGAATAATTAAAAGTGCATGAAATTATTATATAAATACAGAGTAATACCTGATTAAAATATACAGATATCCGTTAAAATCACATTATATCAATGCAGTATAGTATTCTGGGGCCTGCCTGGTGATTTAGTATTGACAATATTTTTATCAATACAAACAACATTTCCTTTGCTAAAATGCTCTTCCAAAACTGCATCTCATTTAGATTGACCTCCCTTTATTGATTTGCATCTAACAAGAATTCAACTCAGTATTTTAAAATGTTTACTTCTAACTTAAGGCACTTTTAGTAATATAAATTGATTACTCATAACTGTACAACCAATTGACTCATTCCGTAGTTTATATTAATCCACTATTTGTAGGCTGCCAATGAAGTTCATAAAGATCCTTCTCACAGTCCATTAATATTGACTCTCAGATTTAATGAGTTCATTACAATAACCATTACTGTATTATTAAAATGCAGAAGGAAATGTAAGCCTGTTTCATGCAAATAAAGACTGATATAATTAATCAAATCATACTTTTACTATCAGCATTATCATCACCATCCAGCATTTAATAGCCCTGTTTTATGCTTCTGGATAACTTTGTGCTAGGCACTGTACAAAACCAAGTAGTATGTAACCAAAGTGTAAGCAAGCAACAGGACATGAGTTGGACAGGAGAATTTAAGAATGCACTTAGACATTACAGATTAGTGAAAAAGATGTTTGTGTCAGCCCAACAAAACCTAATTAATAGATTTACTTTTCTTTTTTTTCTTTTTAAGGTTTGTTAAGTAAGTAAGATCACTTTAATCTTCTTGTCTGGTAATAACTGGGAAAAGAAAAAAGGGTATGTGGAGCTCTATTCCACATTCCTACTATCAATTTTACATTCATCATTTCATCACACATCCTTTTGTAATCTTTCTTTTTAGTTCTGCATGCTCAACTCTCCAACAGCACCATGCAGCAGTCCCTCCTTCTACCACGATCTAGCATAGATCCTGTGCTGAGAGACATGGGGAAGAAGAGGGTTTTGTTGAGTATGTAGAAAATAGACTTCCTTCCTAAACACTCTTATTATTTCTCCTATGGTGCTTGTTCTAATAGAAAAGTGTACACTTTTCTAAGCTCCTTGAAAGAAAAACTGGAAATGTTCAAGTAGAAATTTTGGTTCAGTATGTTCAGATATTCTGTCAGTAGTTTTGGGCTTTGGTACCAAAACGCTTGCTGACTCTTAAGAGTCATACATCAAAACTGTGGAGGAGAGGCATTTTAGACCTCTGTACTCTCAGTTTTCCACCTTGGCTATCTCCGCATGGCTATTTTGTATGCCATTCTCCAAGAACTAGGGCAACATATCCAGGTTCTGGAGTCTGGTTCCTGCAGCTACATCTGTCCTCTAGCATTAAACACAACTGAGATACCTCTCTGACTCTGAGTCCAGCTGGCAAGGGACAGCCTGTAGCCATTCTATTTTCTCCAGATCATAGTGACTGTGCTACAAGTCAGGAATGGTCCCACCTCCACATTATGTCACCAACTATTCCTAGAAATATTTGGGGAGGATGACATTTGGCACAGACAATAATTCCATTGGGGACAATTGTAATGATTTAGCAATACAGATGCTGAGTTTTCAACACTCAGGAAGGTTCCCAGACAGTATTTACTTTACATATGATCTCTGTAAGAATCAGGCACCTAAACCACAGCTTTCAAGTCCTTTAGCTGGAACTACTTACATCTATAGTTGAATCAAGCCCTCAGATTACTGTAATTACCAAATGTTGCTTATTTTTCTGCTGTGTCAAGCCATTTTAAATTAATAACCTAATAGATCAGTTATTTACATGGTTTATCAAAGAAAGGTCTGATTCTGCAGGTACAACTTTAATAGGTATTCTGCAGAAAAGTACCTTTTCTGACAGCTAAATTGAGTACCACTTAAAGGAATTGCATCTCCCTTGCATACTATGCCAAAAGTGGATCTAGTTAATAGTCTGTGAAGAAAAACTCTGTCCTCTGAGCCAAAAGAAGGCATTTCTCAGGTTCACTCGGAGCTGTGCTAAGCCCTTCTTTCTTGAGAATCATTAATTGCTTACCTAGGAATGGTGCTTTAGAGAGGCACTTGTAAATGCACAAAAAAATTTTTTACTATGAGTCCAAAATATGAAGTCTGTGCTCTATCATAGTTATAAGTCCTCTACAAGTAAAACTGTATCTAGCAAAGATCAGTTTGATCCTGAAAGCCAATTAACTGTGTGACACGGAAATATGGACTACAGGAACCATTTTCACAAGACTTGAGGCAGGAATCTGTCACGTCCTATGCAAGAGACAAATGCAAATGAAATTGCTGGATTTCTGCTGATGCCGTAGGGCAACGATGATTTGTCAGAAGATCTGTCTTACAGAGCACCAAATATATTGAAAACTTTCTGCAGCATTAAATGTTTGCTCAGTTACTCAAAAGTTTAACTTTTTCAAAGACACACATACACAACATCAGCAAGACGCAATTGTATTCTCATGGTGCGGCTGGGTGTCACAGTACCCCCTGTACTGGGCAGTCTAAAACCATGGGAAAGAAATTATCACTAGAGATGTTTGCAACCTACTTTCAGTTCTCTGCTTCAGATGAAACCTGCTGCAATAAGAACCTGTGCAGTTTCCTACTGACAGCTACATAGGTGAACTGCTGTACTCCTGCATGGAGAAGGAACCGTAGTTGCCATCAGTTCACCTTCAGTGTCAAGCAGTTTTCTTCATATTTCTTGCCTTTTTAGGAAGATCCTCACAGAAGAAATATCTGTACTGTGAAAATTGAATCTGCTTTGCGGCTTCTGAACCTAAGGATAACCTATAGCCATTCCCCAAATCATACATGGGAGGTAAGATTCAAATGTATAGACTACCCAGGGAAGTGGTTGAGTCACTATCCCTGGAGTAATCTAAAAGATATGTAGATAAGGCACTTAGGGACATGGTTTAGTGTTGGATTCCAAAATATGCTATCTGCAGAGAGAGATTTGAGTGGTCTCTGCAGAGAGAGATTTGAGTGGTCTCTGCAGAAAGCCATGGGCTACAGAAGCTGGGAAAACCCCTCTTCACTAACCTCATCCCTGTGGCAGGATATGAAGATACTCCTTGCATGATGTTATCACATGCCCTGCCCAAGCCACAGAGTCCGCACCCTGATCTCATCAGACCTGTGCAGAAGACCTATTGCATCTTATCTCTCCTTTTGTTTTCCCTGAATCCTTGCATTCTGTAGACCTGAATACCTGTTCCCCCCTGTAAAATCCCCTAAAATAAAACGGTTTTTTTTCCCATGAGGGAATTCCTAAGACCCTAAGATTTGTCAACCTGGGTTTTTCCCTATTACTTCATTCTTGTGAAACCCCCCAATTTTAATAGAATGAATATGCAAACCCCCCAATGAATATGTAACCCCCCTGTTAAATATGTAAACCCTAAACTCTTTAAATATGAACTTGCAAGTCCAATAAAGCATTCCAGTTTCTTGCCTCCTCTGGTATCACTGGGATCGCGTAGATATTGACTTGCTATAGTTTAGTGGTGAGTGACAGGCAGTGCCAGGTTAACAATTGGACTCAATGATATTAAAGTTGTTTTCTGAACTAAATGATTCTGATTCCATGATTAATTGCTGTAAACTAAACTAGTAAACCAATTTTGGAAAGTGTTAGCTGATCTGCCTTTGTGCATTTTATCTGTCTTTACAAAAAGGTTGTTGAACCTGTGAGTAATACGAATTAAGACTGGATATTGTTCAAAATTATTTAGCAATACTTGATGGATCTGACACAAGGGAATTTTTCACAGACCATATAAAATCCTCTGATCTATATCATTCTCCAAGGGATAACTACAAGTTTCTCAAGCAGAATATCAACTTGAGGATTGCTTTGCTACTCTGGCTGTAACTTTTCTTCTATGCACTATGCACACAGTAAACTATATTTTAAATGACAGAGCAGTGGAACAGGGTGCCCAGGGAGATTGTGGAGTCTCCCTCTCTGAAGACATTCAAAGCCACTCTGAATGTGTTCCTGTGTAATCCGCTCTAAGTGACCCTGCCTTGGCAGGGGAGTTGGACTACACAATCTCCACAGGTCTCTTCAGCCTTAACTATTCTGTGATTCTGAGATTCTTTAAGTCATTACTTAATAAGTGAGATGAGCCACATTCACTAGTTAAAGAAAGATAATAAAGTAACAATATATTTTTGTATTAAAGAATGGAATTTACCAGAAATGGTCAGGGTAGCTATTTAAGAACATTGCCCAAAGAATCCATCTGTAGATTTCATAGTTTTAAGAAAACTCAGTCTTTTTATTTTTCTCTTTAAAATAAATGATTGCAGTGACATCTACCATCTTTTTATGCTTTTCCACGTTTTCACAATTTGAAAGGCCTGAAAAATAGAATGGAATCCTTTATTTACAGATAAGAAGATACTCACTGCTTGTGATCAATAGCGTTATATCTAGAGATTCAAGCAGCTCAGTTAGAACCATAACAGGCAGAGTTTATTATTGGTAAATCAATATGATGTCTCTTAGCCATGCATCTCTTTCAAGAATCTGTACAGTATAATGATTATCATTATAAAATAAAGTCCGATCTCTCTTTTGCTATCTTCTGGTTTTGATCTTGTAAAACTGGGAATTGATTTTCCTAAAAATCAATATTATGTTTCCACCATGTGGCAGATACACCACTTAGCAACAGCTACAGGTGCCAGCCCTTGAGTGGGATTGGGAATGAATACATGCTGGGGGAGAAATTGCTCAAAAATTTCAAGATCAACATCTCCAGGCTAAAGAGCTATTTATTTTCTATGTCATGGGTGCAACACAGCAGCCTTCCCTAAGCAAACATGATGTGCATTTCCGATTGATTTTTCTGTTTTCCTCTGCAGATTTAACCATCAGCAAGAAATATCTCTCATTCGTATGCTGGATTTCCACAGATGTGAATAAATCCTACTCATCTCACATGAGAGAAAGTAAAGGAAAGCAGAAAGCCAGCTGCTACCCTAAAGAAAAGTTGAAGGTTCATGTACTTTGATAAGGATGGTCGTACAAAATATCAGACATTTATGCTCTCAGCAATCCTTCTCCCAACTTCATTCATTTAGACAGACTTGATGCAAGAGATGTAAAGAATCATTTAATTTTGTACAGGTATAAAAGGGCTGTAAGCCTTCATTAGATAGATAAAGACTGATAACAAATCTGATTGTCTTTAGGCTATGCTGTGCCTCTGAGATCTCATCAGTGCCTAAATCTGTCATAAAGCATATTAAACAAAGAGAAAAATTATTGTCTGTTTGGACAATTTGCTTGCTTCATTAAGATACTGTTATTGACTTCTAATAAAGATAGGCTGCTTTATCATTGTTATCTTAATTTTTCCTCTTATAAACCAAGATAGCAGGTCTTTCATGACACCACTTTTATGAAGACAGTTTTAAACAAACCACACACCAACTGTTTATGTCTCCTAGAGACAGCCTTTCCAACTGTTCATGTCTTCAGGCAAATCCCAGCAGGGAAGCATAATTGTATTCCCAGTAGCTATTTTCTGAGCATGATTAGTGAAGTTTATTCTCAGAGTCTAAAGAAAAGATAAAGAGTATTCCAATATATGAATTACATAGGGATTTTTCAACACTTCTGGAAATTTTATTTCTTTCTTCCTTTCTTTCCCTCTTTGTTTCTTTGGTTTTGTTTTGGGGGGGTGGGTTTGTAACATGTTTTTCAAGAAAAACTTCACATTTCTGATAAAATAACAGTAGCTATAAAATAACAAAAGTAATTTTTATAGGATTTTAGTATCAAGACATTATCAACACGTAGAGAATGAAATCAAAACAGTGCAGTGTCTTCCCAGCTTTGTTGCTAACAGTTTGCTTGTGTTACCATATTTTCCTGTGGTCCCAGCTGCCTTCCAAACAGCCAACATGCTTTGCTTCTGCTACACTCTTATTTAGCAGATATGAAAACTTGTCCTGTCACACTGAAAAATTGGAATTGTTTCGACATCAGTCTTCAAACAACATTACCTTGTGTATCGCTTTATGATTCTGCACATTTGGGTTGCTATGGAAAGAATGAGCTATCCCAATAAATCTCTTTTTATGGGCAGTAAATTCAAACATGATCAAGTTTCTGAGGATGCAAAAGATTTCATTGGCAAAGACCTCATTCTCCATGCTTTTGGCCATTATGTCATGCCCCATTACCATCTTCTCTATACAGCTTTACAGTTAGCAGTAAGCTTAATTCAGGACTACAGTAGTTTGTTAAGATTTTTACCAGGATACAATTTTTTAGGTGTAAGTCTGTAGTCACTGTGCTCCATGTTTTAAAATTTCTGTATTTTGGTAGATTGTATCCTTCTTCTAGTATCCAATGAATTTAAGAGTTTTGTAACAGTATTACAATGCATGGTTTTCAATATTTTCTTTTACCAAAGTTATTATTTAAAATATTATTTGATAATATAATGAATCATAGCCTAAGGTGAATTGTCATATATTCAGATATTTATCATACCCGTTGCTCAATAAGAGTGTTTTTGCCCAAATTCTAAACTGTGAATTTAAGGTAATGTTCCCAATTTAACAAATCATCAATATATCTGGGCCTCACAATTTCATTACTGTCATAAAGAGCACACAGTTATTCCAGGTAAAAGCATATTATGTGTTTGTCAAACAGGAAAAAAAGAAAGAAAAGTCATCTAAAACCTCACATCATTTTTATTTATAGGAAACCAGCATGTGGCAATCATAACACAAGAGATTAACTGTTCTTCAACACCCAAACATTTTTCATCAGAATTTTAAAGCAGAGTCCCTCAGCATGGGGCTCTCTGTATTCTCACTTGACAGGATCAATGCATATGGTTTCTGGGAAGACATGAAGATGTCTGTTTTATTAATAGGAGTTTGAGGAGTATAATTCCTTGCACATAAACTTACCTCATTCTGAGTCATCGTGAAATGTTTATATTTCACAGAGCTGTCTGTATTTGTGAAAGTCGAAGCTAATTTTTTTGTTTCTATTATTTTGTCCATTGCAGATCATGCATTTCAAATAAATATAATGCATTTCAACAGTTATCGAGTTCAAAACCAAGAGAGATGCAGGTAAATTTCCTAAATAAAACAGAATATAATTTACATTTGTGTTTGTTTGCTTGGATTTTTTTCATTTCCACTTCCTAAATAGAAATTTCTCATATCGTTAGTTTCAATCAGTTTTGAGCTCTGATTTTTCTCTCAATTAAAAATGAAATTTTTTCTGCATCTTTTCTTGTGATTTCTTAGTCATTTAAATCAACAATCTAATGGCTGAATAAGTTAAATGTGATTTTCAAATGCAGAGTGCCTCAGATAATTAATTTCTATGTTTCTAATAGCCTACTAGCTGTGATAAAGATCTTTCTTATTTATAAAATACTTTTATTTGTCTGTATTTTCTCCCCACTATGTAGCCATCATAAGCATAGCAATTTTTTTTTTTATTCCAGAGGGTCTATACCAATATAGGTAAATGTTGTTGACTTCCTATCATGATGACCTGACAAATTTTGCAATGTGTCTTAAGCTTCACATAATGTTTCAACTTTGGCATCTTCACTAGCACCTGAAACCCACTATATCTCAATAGAAAATTAGTTGGGACGTGGTAGTAGCCATGATATAAGTATAGAAGTACACCTGACAGACATAAAAAATTATTTCAGAAAGTTAGGAAATAATTTTTTGAACAAACATGATAAGTTGTTGTCTATTGTATATACAAGTGTACCACATCTACAGCAAAAACACATGAAATTTGTGAGAAATCCCAAAGTCAAAACATTTATCCAAAGTTTTTAAAAAATCCCCTAAAGATAAAAAACAATTATTTTTCTTTTATTCAATATTTTGTTATATATAGTGAAAAATCACTGTTGTGATATATAGTAAAACTTAATAAGAATTTTACTTTCCTTTTCCATTCCACTTGCTAAATCATATTATCTCTTCATCAAATAAAATGTGCAGAACTTTAGAGGATTTGGCACAATATTTTCTCTGCAGAATACTAAAAGAAGGCTTTAATATCCTATGAAAATTTGTCATTATCGATTCAATTTGATAGTTCTTTATATGTCATTTCTATCAAGACCTCCCAAATCCATTTAGAATTCTATAACGACTTGACCCTTCTCCTTCCCTATGTAGGTCTGATAAAAAGAAAAGAGAATTTTATGACAATATCCTTAATATAAATCACTGTCCAGGTTTATCACAAAAGAGATGGGACTAGGCATTGTTGGTGGCTGTTCAACGAATAAAATAGTGCATATGTCTGCAAGATGCACCTACTGACATGAGCACCTGACTGTAAGGGTTCAATGAACGCGTGTAATAGATGTATAGATAAGACTTTGGCCTTGTAGCACTGACAGCTGCAGCATCTGTGTGCATTTTAGAGAAGTACCTACCTGCGAAATTGAGGGTATTACGAACTCAGGGAACCTAAGTTAATTAATAAAAAGATGAAGGACAAAACAATAGATATGTTTCAGACCTTTTCCAGATTATAAATATTTTAATCTGGTACTAAAGAAAAATGCTTCTTTTTTTGTGGGATTAATATTCCCAAAAACTTTCTCCTTCTGAGGTATGCCACTTAATCCTTCCTTGGGAAAAAATGAATAGACAAAACTTTCCTTTAAAATGACAGTAGAATGAGGTGCTACCTCTGTTTTTCCATGCAACTAAAACACTCCACTCATCCTTGACATGGGAACAACAGCTGCCTATCACATCTGCGTAAGAGGATTTGACCACACAGGTTTCATGTTCCAGAATATTCCCCCAGTCCCCTCAACATAAATTATTCAGGGATGCGAGGAAGTAAATTATATCTTACTCTCTTTTTTTTAGGCTGATCTATCTAAGAAATATGTCAATAAATATTCTTTGATTCAAAGCAAATTAAGAAGCTTTGAATATGACTCTGTGAGCTCAGACACTAATGGCAAAACATTTTGGCAATGAGTGCCAGGTATATTTTTAAAGAGAATTTTGTTGATGCCAGACCAAATGTCTGCTGAAATTAAATTTGGCAGTCTGAATTTAATGTAAAGCATTGGTTTCAAAGAAGTCTGAAACTGAGACCCCTTTCCTTCCAGTGAATCTCATGTTCCTTGACTGAAGACTTATTATTTTTCTCTTCATATATAGAAGTACATGACAACATATATAGTTTATTGCAGTTGCTGATCAGCTGAGGAGCTGAAATTTGCTGCACATTTTATTATTTTTGCAGTCTATCATGTTCTCTTTTTCCCTCTTAGTAAAGAAACATTTTCTTTTTTTTCCTCTGTATTATGCTGATTTTCATTGTTAGCATTCTATTTTGACATGAAATTGAAAGAGTTAATAAACCATTAACAGAAGCACTGGAATTTCAGGAGGGAAATCCACTGAAAATTGCATTTAGGGTTTGAGTTTTTCATATATTTATGAGGTGGGGTTTTTTTGGATTTTTTTTTTGCCAGAAGAGATTATTACGATTATTTACATCGCCTGTATGCCTGTTTAAGCCGATGGATATCAGCCAACAATTCATGTAATAACTTGTATGCCTCAACAAATCGAATATCCCTTTTTTGGTCGGTGGTTTTTTTGTTGTTGTTGTTTCGGTTTTGGGGGGGGTTGTTTGTTTGTTTTTGTTGGGGGTTTTTGGTGGGGTTTTTTTGTTTTGTTTGGTTTTTGTTTGTCTGTTTGTTTTTTAATTTTTTTTCCTTTCCCTAGGAAAAGAGTGAACTGTCCTGGGGTCTTCTGCAGTTACTGATGTCCATCAATTTTTGGACCATTCACAAGTAAGGAAGTTCATAGAGCCTTCATTGGGAAAGAAAACCCTCAGACCAAGGCTCCACCTCATACCTTTTGACTCATTATAGTTAAGCTTTCATATTCTGTTTGAAGAGAACCATAGAGTGCCCAATGCATCGATAGATGACAATATTATAATGACAACACTTGAAAGAAAAGGTAAGATGTAAGAGAGACTCAAGGCTCACAGATGTAAATTATTCAAGAATAAGGTGAAACAAGAAAAGATGAGAGGAATTCACTTCCTTTAAAATTCAAAGGGTTTCAGTACACCGGCCCTGGGCAATTCTTTCAGTACACTGGCCCTGGGCAAAGCTAGAAAGAGAGGGGAGATTGGTTTTGCAAAAGAAGACACAAGGACTAACTGTAAGTGTGATTCTGTCAGAGAGGGACTAGAAGGGGCTGTTTGAGTAAATAGCCAAAGATTTCTGACACTGTAAACCACCAAATCACATTATTAAATGCATTAGTGTACCAAGGTCTATCTTATATTAGCTAGACTTTCTTCACTTACAATATCTATTGGAAAGACAGGAATGATAATTTCCAGGTTAAAGGCAATTAAGACCTAGATAGGTCTGTTGGCCACCGTACCAGTGTAGTACCTGAGTTTCAATGGTTCTTTCTCCTCTATATTTAACTCCTAGATGTATTTATGAATATTTCCATTGTGCTGGATGGCTTTTCCAGTTTCTTTCTAACAACAAACCTTCCTTGTCCACAATTATCATGGTAGTCTTTTTCTAAACTCATGACCTTGAACTTTGTACTACTGCATGCTGTCCTGGTATTGCTACTGAGGTCCCAGAGTTACTTAATTCTCTCTATAATTTATCTGCACTGGCACTACCTTCCAACTGAGCGTTTTTGATCCATATCAATACTATATTTTAGTTAGAGTTTATATTTTCAAAAGCATTGTAAAGTCTTGGGCAGGACAGGACAAAGGGAAATGACTTCAATCTGAAAGAGAGTAGATTAGATATTAGGACAAAATTCTTCACTGTGAGGATGATGGGATGCTGGCACACATGTGGATGCCCTGTGCCTGGAAGTGTTTAAGGACAGGTTGGATGGAGCGCTGAGCAACCTGGTCTAGCAGAAGGTGTCCTTACCCATGGTAGGGGGTTTGAAACTAGGTGATTTTTAAGGTTCCTTCCAACCCAGACCATTCTATGATTCTGTGACAATTTCCAATCCATTTTATAATTTTTAAAACTTCATTACTCCGTTTGCTGAGTTTGCCTATTAGTTATTAGGTCTTTATTTGGGGTGCCAAGGTAATTTTTAAAGAGATTCTGTTTAATAGACCATGTTTATTTATTTATTTGCTTTATTAAAAAGTCTTGGAAAATTTACAGGATTCAAAATTTTTATTTCAGTCTTTTACTTAATTTAATTATATGTTTTAAAATTCTTTTATTTCTTTCTATGCATTATAGTCCTTATGTTTCTCATCCCATGTCTGTTTCCTCTCTGATTTTATCTGCTAGATGTCAAAGATATTAACATTGAGGAATGAAAAAGACAAGCTTCAAGTTCAGCACCTGGCATCCAAATTTATTATTGAATTTGCTATTTATTATTAAAAATGTATTATAGAATTGAATGAGCAGAGCATATAAGCAGAAGTTACCCAGAGGAAGACGTAAGTCATTTTATGACAGGTTACATGTACTTAATGCAACTATTCACCATTTATTCATGAAAAACTGTGTGGATTATAGATTAACTGTTGAATACCTTGATGGTCTTGACTATTTTTGTAATTGAAGGCATCTTCAAATATATTTTACCCATATGTTATGTGGACCTGTGCCCATTAAAGAGGATTAAAATGGAACATGGAATGTCAACTCTCATTACAAAGCTGTGCCATATTTCATTTTAAAAAGCAGCTTGAGAGGTGCTTACTAATTTTATTTATTAATTATGAAACAAAGTCTGAGAATGGATGTTGAGAGACGTTAGCCATACCCTCTACAACAAAAATGCTAGCATAAAATAACAGCCAACTACATAGAATATTATTTTCAATCACCCTTTATAACATTTTGTCCCTTCAGTAAAGCTGTAGTAAATTTATCAGGATTATCAACTTACCTTTAGAAATGTAGTTTCCTGCTGTCTGAAACTGTATTAAGCAATAAGTCCATCACCGAGGTTAGGACTAGAAGAAATGTGGAAATTTTGAATGAAGTTATTCTTTTCAGAAAAATGGAAAGACACAAATGCATCCAACCTAATTTTGAAATCGAATTGTCATATCTGTATTAGAAGAGGTAAAATTACCTAATTATTCAAAGGACATCAAGATCCTCTAGAAGGGATTTGCATTTGAAGAAGTCTTTGGAGGTGGCTATTTCAATCCACTGACTGTAGAGTGTATTTAAGGCAAGTTTGCTCCATAGTCAAGTGTTTCAGTTAACTACCTAAAGCTTGATAGGATGAGTTCATTTAAGACATCTCAGAATGTTTTTGGGTTTGTTTTGTGGTGGGGCTTTTTTGTTTGGTTTGAACCTACTTCTATACAAAGAGGCAAGATTTCTATTGACTAATATTCAATTTCTACAAGTTAAAAAATCCTGAAATTCACTTTTCCAGGGTGTCCTGGGTTACAAAAAATTCTGATATCCACCTTTTCTTTTCTCTTTTACCCAAATATGCCTGCTAATTTGGACTGCAATGGGAACTTGAGATAAGATAAGGGTGGTACTGTTTTCTAGGAGAAGAGTGTATCCACAGGTGTGAAAGACTGGAACGCTGATGATTCAGACAACCCAGGTGCAACCCGAAGATGTGCAAAGTAACCACAAGCTGGGTGTTGAACAAGATGAGGAGAGAGGCAAACCCCACCCCCCACCCCCCCATCCTGATGAGGCTGGATGGCATTTCTTTGTCCTTACACAAATGACACAATTGTCCTAACTCCCCTCCAGGGAAACACCAGGACAATTCACACATTGCCTGGAGATATTCATCTCTACTGATAAACCATAATGGACTCACTGACATAACAGGCAGCTGAACCACCACCTTAGAAGGTGTCAAAGACTCATGAGGTGTCCTGTGATCCAGTATTGCATCATTCACTGTAAAACTCCCTGACCCAAGGGTGGTACTGAGGCCATTTCCACATAGCCTAAGCCAAATAAAAGACCACACTTGGACTTCATTCAAGATGAGGTTTTCCTCCCTCACCATAGAGGACCTTCCTTACCACCTGGGGCTTCGACCACCACCACCTCAGGGGTGGAGCTGGACTGTGACCTCAATTTTGACAGGATTGCAACCACCACTTTCACCAATGAACATCAAAATTGCAACAACCAAGTCTCAGGTGTCTTATGGGTCCTTCCAGTCACCTGGGGGGTCCACAACCCTGCTCCAACTGCCTGTACCAACACGTCAGCCTTGCTCCAGTGCTACGGAAGCTTCTGCCAGTATTGAATCCCAGCTATCCGCCATTTCCTGCCAGCACTCACTCTCCAACCATTCCTGCCAGGTTTTCCGGGTGTGGGGGAGGCAAACCACATGGAAAGACAACCATCTTGTCTCTGTCCTGTGTCCACATGTGTTTTTTGTTTTTTCTGGGTGGGGGAAGCTGGCTGCCATCTCGATTTGATCCAGTGGGCCGGACTTGGGAAGTTTCTCCTCATCGGTTGATTTAACCCAACTTTATTAGTACTGTTATTAGAATTCTTCTTGATAAAGAGCTATTTTTTTCTCTTACATCTGGGTGTATTTGGTCTCTCTCTCTGTGTTGGAGAAACCAGGGGTATTGAATCTGAGGAGGAGACTTCTGTCAAGGTCTCCATTCCTCCAAATTGTCTCAAACTGAGACACAGAGTCTGCCCAGTATGACAGTAGACAGCCTTCTCAAAGTACAAAAGTATACTTTTGTTTGAAGAATCACCATATCTGATCTGTACTTTCTATGGCTCTGTAACCATTTCAGTACCTTACTTGCACTGTCAACCCTTTTCTTTTTTCTTAATTAAACTGTCAGTTTTGTTACTGAAACTATCTGAGTGTATTCAATAAACTCTAGAAGAGAATGTAGTACCAGTCTGACCTGGGGTTCCGTGGGGTGCAAACATACATCATATCACGTGTTACAAGAACACACTGACTGATGTTAAGACTATGTCCATAGCTTTGCTTGGTTATCTTCAATTATTACAATAGTTGAAAATCAAGATTTCCAGATTGTGTCAGTAGAATTGTGTTTCTCTACATCTTTTGGCATTCAACTTCTGTCCTTTAGGATTGCCTGGATCTTACATTCTCTTCCCTTAATCTTTGAATAGTAAACAATACATTGACAAAAGATCTTCATGTTTTTGACTACAGACTTAAAAATAACTCTTAAATGCGTGCCCCTTGATAATAATATAAATCATAAGGAATATTTTCATGTGAGTGTTACTGGGAACATTGATCTTCATGAGCTTGTGAAGCATTTAATCCTCAAACACTATTAGAGCACAATTAATGGCTCCAATGTATCTGAGAAATGTATAAATGCATAACTCCTCCATCTGCCTGTATTAAAACAATATACATTTCTCCTGTTGTGCCTGAATAGTCCAACAGAGTGCATTTACTTCAATTTTTTCACATTCACCTTTAATGAAAACTCCAAGACTCACTTTTCTAGCCATTTGATGGGTTTACCACCCTCCTATATTATTTTCCCAAGAGTGATCTTTGCATCACAGTGTTCCATGACATAAATCATTACAGCATTTCAGAAATAACATAAACTTTGTCCTTTTGTTTTCGTTATTATATAAGGACATAATTTTTATCTAACACTATCAGCGCTTGGGTTTTGGAAACATGAATTTTGAAAGGATGAAGTTGGAAAGCAGAAAGAATGAGAAGGAGAGAGCAGTAGCAACTAAGTTCTTTGCTGTGCCAAAGAATTCCCCTCACTGTTCAGTGCTCCTAAATTTAAAATTAGAAGTGTTTCACTGCACCTGAATTACTTTGGCTCAGATAAGTAATTCCAATAGATCGGCTTTAGTGATAATCTTCTAATTTTAAATTTAGACTCACTGAAATGTCTGATTCCTTCAGAACATAATTTTCCAGGCTGAAGAAGTTGTCCTGTGGAGCTGCAGCTAGCATTAAGGGGAGAGACAGATTAGTGATATTATACAGTATATTCAGTTAGTCAAATCTTGACTCATCTTTCGAGATTTCGATATGTTTATATACAAAGTTTCATTTTTGGATATGTGTCATATCATAATTATTAATGGGAAAAGTGACTGAAAGTTCAAAAAGCTTTGCACAAGCCAAGAGATAATGGAGGCAGGCAAATACAAAATAGGAAGTGAACAGAGGCTAGCAAACAAACTCATGATCAAGGCTAAGGAAGAACCACAAAGCATAAAAACTCATATAATGAAATAGGTTTTAAAATATATTTAAACATCCACCTGTCTGAGATGAAAATTATGAATCTGATATGAAAAGCTAGAAAGGTATCACATTTTATGCTTTGCAGGCACATCATAAACTTTGTGGTTATAGATAAAAAATGCTAAGTTCTGCTGAAAGTTGAGTCACTTTTAACTTTTTGAAAATAATCTGATTACATCTAAGGTTTTCAAAAGCAGCTAAGGGACTTAACGGCCTAAGCATGGATTTGCATCACTGAACTTTTACTCCAACCTCATTCTAGGTAGACTTAAAGGTTGGAAATCTCCTACATTAAGTTAGTTTTCAGAAAACTGCCATCTACTCTGCACTAGTCATTTAACTTCCTTCCATAGCCAATGCAAACAGACATATTCCTCCAGAACTGTAGCATTGGATACTTCCCATTTTATGATCATAAAGAGTCATACTCTGTGGATCAGCTGTCCCTTTCTCAATGGTAGCATTTTATAGTCTTTATTCAAAAGTACAAATATTTACATAGGATACAATGCAGAAGAAAAGTAATCCGAGGTTCTGTAAGTCAATATCCAACTCGATATCCTTCATCCACTGGTCTATCATGTCATCACCAGAAAAGGATTAGATGTGTGTTATATAAATTTATATGTTTTCTTGAAAATCTTTCTCTTGAATCCCAACACTGCCTTCTGTCTAGAAAAAAAAGGCGAAATTTCATACATCAAGGCTCCTCCTGTTGGAACCATCCTCTTCCATAGAGATGGCAAATGCAACATCAGGTCATTAATAGTGTCTAGTTATATTTGTCTTATGTATCATTTCCACTCCATTTGTCTGTCAGTTTTGCATAAACTGAATTCTTAGTTAATCTAAAATCAGAATACATTTCCACATTTTTCCTCAGGGGTCATGGAACGTCAAAAAGTATTAACAGACTTAGTTGACATCTAAAGACACCCCAGGATACTACAGTACCCTTGGGTGAAGAAGAAAAGGAGTACTTCATACATGGGTATATGAAAACAAAAAACCAACCAAACAAAGAAACCACAAACAGACAAACAAACAAAGACAAGAAGAAACAAATTATGGAATGAAAGGGAAGACAGAAAGATTAAAATGTATGCATTAAGCTCTATGTGAGGAATTGTTCTTCAACCAGTAGCAAAACAAACCCTAACAGTTTACATTCCTTTTCAGATAATGAATACAGTCCTCTCTGCTAGGACATTTAAAAAGGGGGATGACATGAGGCATCTTACAGAAAATGTAAGGACTATGATGATCTTAGCCTGCTGAAACATTCAAAATGAACAAGCAAGCCAGTTTTATATGAACTTGGTTAGAGTTTCTACACTATTTGGTATGTGCATATTACTGTACATAAAAGATACTCAGGGCTGGGAGAGAGTACTGAGGAGAGAATTAAAGTGGGAAAGTCAGTATATCTCTGCTTGCAGCCAATTCCAGAAGTAGGACATCAATAGCTGAATGTGTTTGGGTTGGGAAATAGAGAAAACCTGCATAATTTTCAGAAAGCCACATGGGAAATTAGAACCCTTTAAGAAACAGTAAATCATGCTTCTAATGCCTAAGTTAGACCTAAATCACTAGACACTTGTGAAAACTTGGCCTTAGTTGTCTAGTTTCTGGTTTTGTTTGTTTGTTTTATTACCATATGTGTTCATAATATGAGCTGAGATATTCATAGTATATGCTGAGTTTTTGGTGATAAAAAAGGATGTTGATACAACCCACACACTAGAAATGGTAGAACAGAAGTCAGGCAGTGAAAAAAAAAAATTGAGGAAAAAAAAAAGAAAAAGGAACCACATTGATAGAATAGGTTTTCCAGCGAAGTGGTCACAGCACCAAGTCTGACAGAGTTCAAGAAGCACTTGGATGATACTCTCAGACACATGGTGTGACTCTTGGGGATGGTCCTGTGCAGGGGTAAGGGTTGGACTCGATGATCCTTGTGTGTCTGTTCCAACTCAGTAAATTCTGTGGTTCTGTGATTTAGGCAATTGAATGTAAACAACAGCTTGAAAGAAGGTGTGAAATAGATATTCCCAGAACATCTAATGGAAGGCTACCTAGTCCAATTTAATCCTGTTTCACGGCAGAATTCTAGCTGAAACACCTATGCTAGGAGTATAAATGTTTGGGGCTACTTCTGTAGTCAATATAGACAGAAGAAGAGTGGGAAAAAAGCCTAGAGAATGATGAAGTCTATCAGAGTTTCAACCCATCCTCTGGAGGGTCTCTATGCACTAGCATTCACCCCATCTGACCCAGCATCAGATCAAATGGGAGAGTGATTTTTCCTCATCAGTATTGGGCAAGTGTTTTGGGATTAAGTGAATTACCCTCTTGCAATACCTTTTCTCTTCCTTAACTATAAAGAAAGGTGATTTGGACTAGTTTGGGCTTTGGAAACGATCCCTTAAACACCTGAATTAGCACTTCTAAAGTATATCTTTTTCAGCAACTAAATTAAGATGGAATGAACCTTGGCTTCGTAGTTCTGATCCTCTGTTGCTGAAATCAGTAGGAGCTGTTTTACTGAGTCAGCTAGGTGTGTGAGACAGAGATGTTTAGTCAGTCATAATATAATCATCTTTCAAAAAGTAGATAACAAAAAAAAAATAAAAGAGCAAAACAAACAACATCTAAAGCAGTCCAAAATTCAAAGTAATAATAATCTGATGGGAAAGATGAAATAATATGAATTTCCCACTTGATCTCCTGGTCTATGGGATATTTATTAATGAAAATCAGAAAGAAACAATCAAGGGAAGTTAAATAGTTCCACTGTAGATATTGTATCTTAGTCCCATTGTATCTTCTCAGACCCAATTTTACAGATTAATCTGAAAAGGTTTTGCAGTATTTCTGGGCTTCTGTGGTCTTTTAACAGTCCAGTTCTTCATCCTAGACAAAATCAGGAGGTGAAAAGATGTATTTAAAAGAAAATGAATAATCTACTTACAGGTGGAAAAGGTGAAATCAGAGAAATGGAGCTTAAGTGATTTAAGTTTGCTTTGAGGATATAGTCTGCTACATGTTTTACTGAATGCTGTTGCAATTTATTGAAACTATAGCATATGTTATTGATATGGGAAAGGGCACACACACTAGATAATCTTCAGAGGTCCTTTCCAGCTTAACCTTTGCATGATTCTGTGATTCTGTGAACATTACTTGACCGGCATTAAACAATTTATAGTACTATGGTTTTTCAGGGTTTTTAATAAGCTACTTTACTCTGTTGCAATTTACTTTTCTATTGTTCATCAGATTTAGAGAATAAGAATGACTAAACCAGATGTTAATAAATCATGATTTCCCTGTCTGCTTTGTCCAGCTGTATTACCAGAAACTAGTGCCTCAGGCACTTTATCTCAGTGACCTTGCTTCAAGAAGACTGCCAAAGAAACACAGTCATTTTCCAGGTAAATAGATTATTAGATGTTGTATTTCTGTCATGACTACACCTTGTCTCCAGTATGTACATTTATTGTTTTCTTTGCTTCTTTTACCTTAGTGTAAATATCTATAGAAAAAGCAGCATTGAAAATACATCAATAGCTAGAAGTTATATGCCTCAGACAACTCTTTCTAAGTAACTCATGAGAAAACGGACATACAAACAGTGATGTCCTAATCTGTTCTAGAGGTCTTCAGATACACCTGAAGACTTCATAAAATTGGAGGTGCACAGAGGTAAACAACAGTTTTAAGTTCCAGATACTCAGAGACACAACCTTTTGTATGAATCTGGATGCCCCAGTACTATTAGCCATCCTACTCCTGCTTTCATTCCACTTGCATGTAATTTTTACTTTAGTACATGGTGCAGCATGACAGTATATCATATCCCAGTGGATAAAAGTACTCCTTCTCTCCAAACAGCTCTATAAAACTAAATGACCCTGCTGAGCTGTGTCCACATTTAGCTGTAAAAGGGAAACAGAGTTGAAAACTGAGACTTGAAGATTTATAATGGTAACAAGCTCCTCTGGAGCAGCAATCACAGAAGTTATGAAAATATGCCATAGATATCATTAGCTGTCAATTACTTCATCCTGAAGCTATTAGCTAGAAAATTTGTAATAGCAATAACAGTTTTGTCAGAAGCCACACTTAATTACATATATAAACCTCAGTTCAGTTCTTTTAAATGAAACTATATGTCACTCTAATTAGAAATACATTATATTCTTGATAAGTATTCTTAAGCTGACTCTGTTCAGCATCTCTATGAGCCTTTTTTCAGCAATATCGTATGATTTTATGGTGTTCTGATATTTGATAAGAACTGATTTTGCTTTTCATGATCTAAACCACTCTAAGACAGACTGACAGTGTTAGCTAAAAGTTAACTGTCATTTCTTCATTAATCAAATAACGATGGATGGAAATACACTGAACAATCATTATTTCATCAAGAGCAAAGGCATGTCCTAATGGACATCAAATAACCACAGTGTGGTCAATGACTGATTTTAGTGTCATTGCAGTCTTATAATTAAAGCTCCAAGTGGAGAATTAAGATATACATCTAAGCTCTTAATTAACCTGGTGACAGAAGCTGTAATGATTTGAGGTTGTATCTGTGCATGACTTATGCGTTGTGCATAATAGTGACAATTCTCTCTTTGTAACTATGTCAGTCAACATGTTTTATTTTGAAAGTATTGATTACTTATTTTATGTCTTTTCTTCCTTTCTTTCACCACGCATTCAATACCTGTATTCTACCTTGGTGATCATCCATCCTTACAGAAAGTCCACTGGAGAAAAGACTAGCTTATCCTAACAATCAAATACAACCCTGGGGAAGATCAGCTAGTTGAAATTTTTATCATATGTTGAGGTGAACATATGATAAGAGCTTTTTCTAGCTCTTATGCAGTCCCCATGATCTGTGCTCTCTAACTGGTACCATGCAATTGTGTCCTCCTAATTGCATAACATTTCAATACGAAAACACAATACCCACTCCAAAAATTTCCCTTATAGGACATGTGAATTCCAGGACACAGTCTGGATCAAATCTAGAACCATGTCCTTCTACTTATGAGGAAAAAGTTTTAATCATTAGGGTATTCTGTAAAATGTGGGACTTGAAATGCCATCTTCTTTCTTTTTTAAGAATTGATCCTGCTCCATTTGGCACCATGGCAGCTTGGAACCCAAGTGAATGGGTTATGCCATTCACCCAAGTGAATACCCAGCACTGCTACTTATTCCTTATATTACTTAAGTTTGATGGACATGATAGACATCTGAAGGTCTTCATAAATATATATAAGCAAATATATATATTTGATTTAGGAGGATCGCACAGAATAAGATGGCTCATAAATATATAGATACAACATTAAACTAGTGCCTCAGGCACTGTATCTCAAAAAACATCCTTTAGATGAAATCTCACAATACAGTTATAGAAATGGCACGTTGTTGCTGAATTTACTATCTGAATGCTTTGCAAAACTTTCTATGCCTGCGGAGCCAAAAAGCAACCTCCGTAAAATCCACATTTTTTCACTTTCTTATTCCCGTCAATGAACTTAATTAATAGAGAAATCAAATGCTGCTGTGTAAAATAGTTAGCTTACACTTGACAAATCATGAGTAGGAAAATTAAAAGATAGAAGTCACATTCAATTCCACTAACATAACCTAACGAGGTAAAGAACTCATTTGCTATGTTTGAAACAGGTTTGCAAATTGTGTTGAAAATGGAACAGATTTATCTTGTCCTTCTGTGGTGAAAAAATCATCTTCCAAAATAGCCTTAGAAACAAAAGTATATAAATACAAAGAGGGGGGAAAACTTTCTTATTTGTCTGGGATGTTGAAAAAAGAATAAAAATTATTTAAAAAAGGATTAGGTAAGCAACAGAAGTACCATGGGTGAGGGGCGGGGGAGAGTAGATTTATGATGATGCAATCAAAGCAATTTACAATCTGAAAGTTAAAGACAAGAAACAGTAACGACAAGAAGTGAAGGGGCACAAAAACATTATAAAGGTCATCTGAAAACCTGAGACTGTCTCAGATAGCTTTTTACTTAAAAGATCACATACAAACCAAAATACCCTTTAATCTTGCTTTTTAACCCTGTAACCATGAGGTATAATTAAACAAGGTTAAGTGTGATGGGTCCTAGAATACGTAGTATGTAAAAATAAAATCTTATTAAGAAAATAAAAACTGCAGTTTAGTTGCATCTAAATAGTTTGGTTAGGAAAACCGATCTGTAATAATAACTGACAGGTCATGTTTTCTAAATCAACAAAGGAAATAATTGTAGGTTCCATAGTTATTGGTGAACACTGATGCCAGCTTATGTGAGTTTAAAATCTTGCAGTGTTATTACTGGACTGTACAGCTGAGACAGTGAGCTTAGTTCAATAGTAAAGAAAACAGAAAATTGATTCACCTATTTGCAACATGTAAATTAGAATACAACAGTGAAGAAGGATAAAATGGCCACTTTCTTCTGTGATATTTAAACAAAATAGTTTGATAAGAAAAGCAATAATATTCTTTTAGTAATTTCTTCCTTCATATTGTTTTAGTACATGTTAGAGAGCTCGGCATTCACAATATTAGTTGCACCTTTTATCTCTGCTAACCCAGTGTAGTTTATAGTCATCTATCACTACCATTTCAGTCTAGAATAAAAGGATTGCAATTTTTTGGATGTTTGCACCATGAATTTGTTCATCTGTCTTCCTATAGTTCCTTATAGTCATAAGCTATAAAGAACTAGAATTGGACTAATGACTGTGCAGTGAATACAGTTCAAGCCAGTTTTGGAGTATATGAAGAACAAACTGATAAAGGAGGCATAAGAGTTTGTGTTTTCAAATGAAACATTTTCAACACTTACGCAGTTTTGGACAAACAGAAGAAAGTCCAGTATCTGAGACTTGCTGCAAATAGTTGCTTCCATGGTAAGTAATGTGATTTGCCAGAGGACTTGGTGATATTTTCTGTTGAAGAGGTCCTATGCAGATGGTAAGCGCTGCTGTCAAAAAAAGGATATCTCTAAATTGTCTGCAGAAGTAGAAGAGTACATTGAGATAAGCTTGTCAAAGCAACAAGTTTTAAAGTGTGCAAGAATTTTTCTATTATCCTCTTTTTGGGAAAAAAAAGTTCATTCTTGAAACAAGGAGGGGAAAAAAAGAGGAGGATATTTTTGTTCTAAACTATCATCACAAGAAGATTTCAGGATACCCTCTCATGGTTTGAGACAAAATTGATAACATGGAAATTAAATGAATGTTGATATCAAAACAGTTTATTTACAGATATTTAAATCATTTTAAGTACTACATTACTACATATTAAGTAGATAGGGAGATAGCAAGGTCTGGGAGGAAGGTTGGGTGGCTCAACTCAACAGTCCCAGGTTAGCAGTGCACAATCCTAAGACGAGTAGCCGTGAGGTTCCCTGGAAGTTACTTTGGTGTCCTCTCTTCCAGTCTTTTTGGATCTCCCTTAGGGTGCTCTCTCAGGTATTCCTGGAGTCTGTCATATATTCATGCAGTTTCTCTCATCTACCACTGAAGCCATTCATGTCTCCAAGAGCATCTTTCGGAGCACCTACTCTGTGTGTCTTGACAAAAGTCTCTTCCCAAGTGTGCCCCCAGGAGTATCTCCCCTTATGTCTGTCCCAAAATCCTCCCTACATTTTTCCCCTAAAGCCTCTCACTTGAGTTTTTTCCCAAGAACCTATCTCCTATGTATCTTAGGAATCTCTCCCCTTAAGACTCCTCCAACAGCTTCTATCCATGTCTCCCTAAGTGCCTTTCACCACATCTTCCCGAAAAGCATATCACCCATTTGTCTCACCCCTAACAGTTGTTTCCCTTGTGTAAATATGCGTGAGCTGAAACTCCATGGGCTTCTCTACCTGGCTGCAGAAATAGCCTTCTCCACATATGCCATCCGTACCCCTGAAACGTGCCAGCTATTCCTAATTCAGACCTAGATGATAAAGCCACCAAAACACAACAGCAAGATGAACACTGCTAACATGATAGAGGAAGATGGTGCAGCATGGCTGACCATAACCTTGTGTCACAGCGCAGCCCTAGCAAGGTGTAGTGGGTTTCTGGGGCTGGGTTTTGGAAGTGAGGGGGGAGTACAGAGGTGGCTTCTGTTAGAAGCTGCCAAGAAGCTTCCCCTCTCTGGTGGAGCCAATGCCAGCCAGCTCCAGGATGGGCTTCCTGCTGCTGGCCAAGGTCAAGCTAATCAGGATTAATAGTAACGTCTCTGTGATAACAGATTTAAGAACAGAAAGGTATTGTGTGAAAAAAAATTCCAGACAGGGAAGAGCGGAGTGAGAACATGGGAACAACAAGGTAGACACCCAGGTCAGTGCAGGAGGGAGAGGAGGTGCTCCAGGCACTGGAGCTGAGGCCCCTGTGGCCCATGGTGAAGACCATGGTAGAGCAGCTGTGCTCCTGTAGCCCATGGAGGACCATTGGTGCGCAGAGACCCATCTGCAACCCCTAGAGGAGCCCATGCTGGAGTAGGTGGATGTCTGAAGGAGGCTGTGATCCCATGGGAGGCCCAAGATGAAGCAGGGTCTTGCTGGCGACCTTGCAGCCCACAGATAATAGGAGTATGCTGGAGCAGGCTTTTCCCAGGTAGGACTTGTGGCCCCTGTGGGTGACCCACGCCAGTACAGCTCATCCATGAAGGACTGCACCCCATGAAAGAGTGATCCACGGGACAGAAATTTCATGAAGAACTGTTGCCCGAGGGATGGACTCACACTGGAGCAGTCCATCAAGGACTCCCGTGGGAGGGACTCCACAGGAGCAGGGAAGGACTCCTCTCTCTGAGTAGTGGCAGAAAAAACAACTGACCATAACCCCTACTCCCCGTCCCCCTGCACTGCTAGGGGAGAGGAGGGAGAACTTGGAAGGAAGGAGGGGTGGAGGGAGGTTGTTTTTCAGATTATTTTATTTCTCACTCTTTTACTCTGACCCTGTCAGTAATAAATTCTATTAATATCCCCATTTTGAGTCTGTTTTGCTCATGATGGTGATAAGTAAGTTACCTCTCCCAGCTGTTATCTCCACTCATGAATCCTTCACTGGCTTTTTCCCCTCTCTGTCCAGTTGCAGAGGGGAGTGAGAGAGCGGTTGTAGTGAGTACCTGGCATCCAGCCACGGTCAAACCACTACACAAGGGAAAAAGCAGTGCCACACACCAAGCAACCTCAGCACCCACAACTAAGTAAAGTTGTACAAATCCCACGAGGTGTGTAAGGAGTCTGTTCAGTGCAGGAAGGTACTGTTTTTGTACGATGTGCAACACATACTGTTACTCTGCATCAACTGATGTAGCTTTTGGAAGCACAGATTTTGTCTGTCTCCGTTCTGCCAGTCGACTCTTCATGCCCACCAAAATTGGTTTGAATTACATTTACTGCATAGTAGTCCTTAACTCTATGTATTACTAACACAGAATAGTGTCTATTTTGAAACAAATCCATAAAATCAATATAGTCGGTTTTCTGCATGCAATATCTGTAAGCAGACAGGCAATATTTAAATGGAATTTGATTTCTGTTGTTATGATTATTATTTTTAGATAGATTCTTTTACTGCATGGATCAGTATTCATGTTTAAAATGCATTCCCTAGCATAGGTCAGATAAAATTGCACATGATTGTTCGTGTTTGGATGAGCATGGAAGCAATTCTGTTAGAGATGCCCTGTGTGGCAATCAGTTTGTGAAAATACTTGTGACTTTGAAATTTGCTTGTGTATGATCCTGCCTGCTACATCTGATTGCCTGAAGATATTCAAGTAGGTTAAGAGATGCAAACATGGGTAAAGCAGAATAATCTCTAAATATCAATATTCATGCAATCTGATAATTAAAATTTTTAAAAATTATTATTGCCTTTCAAGATATTTCTATTTATTTATTTATTTATTAGAGGTGGAGAGAAATCTGGATAAGCATCTTTTTTTTCCTGATTCATAAATCAGATCTTTCTCTCCCTTCACTGAATACAAGTTTGACATCTGTAAGAGCTGTTGATTTCCCAGTAACTTTTGCAAATCAGTTTACTTAATTAAGTTTCTAAACACAGGCTATTAGGGTGAAATTCAATCTGAGATTAAGACATCTAGATTTAGAGGGTTTATTCTACTGCCTAAACACAGATGTCTATACCATTTCAAACACCAGTCATTCTCTGTCTAGCCTCTAATGGGTACTTCAGAAGGGTATGAATCTCCAATAGGTCGTGTGTCATATCTGTCAGCCCTGCGCAGATGTCTTTGATACTCTAGGGCTTCTGAAATTGCAGTACAAACCAAAATGAGCACTAGACTTGAAATATTTTTAGTAGCTCTCCAAGTGAGATTCAGTTACCTAAACAAAGGCATACAGTGTAATATGAAATATCTTAACATACTCAAAAAATGTGCAAAGAGTTGACAAATATGATACAGGATCTGCAGAAGCTCTCCATATTTCAGAGTGGCATCTGGAGGTTAACTAGAACACATAACAATGCCACTGAATTAGAGCCATTCCATTTGCTCTAATGAAATTTTGAAAACCTATCTCTCATTTACAGACTTATGCAGAGACAACTGAACTTGGTGAACTCAAATTAGAACTGAATTCAAGAACAAGTAAAGGCTGGGTGGAAAATGGATTGGCAGCAACCACAAATATGGATGGCCCAACCTCACAGCATTATCTATCATCTTTCTCTCTGCCTTATTTTTTTGTCCTGACACTTCACGGATCCTGTCCCATAGATTTCATGCTCAGACCAGGTAGTTAGGACCTATGACATTGTACACTGTAACATAATTTCTAAAAATGAGTCTAACACCAAGGGGTCAAGTAGTTCTCTCGTTACCTCTCACACTAGGCAACCATGTGTCCACTCTCATTGTCTTTGTTGAGAAGAATTCATTTTTTACAATTAAAAGCTCTGATTCGATATCTTTTTTTATGCTACTTCTAGAGGATCTTAGTATGATCTATTTGACCTCTGTCAATTTGACAGTAATCTACTTATCAAAAATAGGTTGAAATCTAGGCTAGACATAATGTGCAGGATATAGTTTGCCAGCTTTGACTGCCACAGTTGAAATGTCTAGAACATATATGACTTGTCCACAAAGGAATATGATACAGGACTTGTGGGAGATTCTCACAGACTCCCACGGTCACAGTAGTGACTCTAAATTCTATAATGTAATTCAGTTTGAAAATAGAATACCTACATTTAATCACCTGAAGTCTAAATGTGAGTATGGTATTCAACATCTACTTTTGTCATCCTACTAAAATGAGGCCAGTGGTGGACTCTCCTAGTAGCAAAGACTTCTGGGAGTCTTTCTGAGACCTTTCAGCTTGTGCAACAATCAATATGTTTTTTTAGGGCTTCTGGGCATCTTACAGAATAGTCACAGTGGAAAGCCACTTCCAGTAAAGACTTTGAGGTTCTTTGTACTTGTATCTTCTTAACATCATGTTTTGTCTTCCGCAGTCTTCAGATCTCAGAACCCAGAATTTGAGGCCCAAGGGAGGATGCCTTGCATACAGAGCAGAAACGTAAAATCCTGTCACATGTCAGACACACCAGATGGACTGCACGAAGGCTGGGCTGTGCTAGAGGTCTGTCAGGCTGCCCCAGAGGAGCACTACCTGCCAGACAGGTATTTGCATGGTTAACACCCCAAGTGGTATATTCTGATAAAGCTTGATATCTGGTGACAGAGTGACTATGAACAGTCTGGTTTAGGAAAAAGTGTCCTCCAAAAGTGCTTTATTTTACATTGACAAGAAAAAAAGAGCTGTGGATGATACATTCAAATGTAAACATCTACACTGTAGAAATTAAATTTAGGAGAGATGAATCCTGCATAATATTGTTGTTTGTGGGGGTGTAGATTCTAGAAAAATAAACTCTGTTCATTTCAGCTCAACATCACAAGAATGTTTTCTTTTCTTGTGAAAGTTTTACTTTTCTGTAAATGTTTCATATCAATTCTTTGAAATATTTAGACTTTACTCTCATACCATGAACATTTTGTATAAAAAATATATTTCCAATAAAGCGATTTTCTATCTTACTACTTTCTGATAAACCACGATGAATATCCTCAAGAGAATACAAATATTCTTCTGCGCACTGTTTCATGCCTATTTCCAAGCTGTAGCTGCACCTAGAAATATGCAAGAAGAGCTGTTTCAAAGAAATTCATGATTTTGTGTTCATGGAACTACCAACTAGGAATGGCACCACCTATTTCTTTATTTGCAAATATACCAATATTTCAGAATACTTTCATCTTTAGGAAGGAAAACAAAGACAATTGGAAACCTATATCTTTTTAAATTCATATAACTAATTATTTATCTGGAAACAGGTTTTCCTTGCCAATCATGTATAGATTTAGTCTCCAGGGGAGTTTGCAGGTTTTATTTAAAAAAATTTCACAGGCAATAAAGTATGTAGTCTTATGAGTTTGATGGGACCTGCTGTTTCTGTGGCAATAAAACTTCTATGAGGTTAATTCTTCCTCATGGTAAGGTTACTTTGATCACCCTCACTGGGAACTCTGTAGCATGTATTAATATGTATTCTAGGTTGATTTAGTAATGTAAGGAGTTGTAATGTAAATGACAGACACCTCTCTGGAAAAGCAATATAATCTGAATTAGTAAAGGTTTCATAATCTACAGTGTTAAGGTCAGTCAAGCCTCTAAGTGACCTGGATTCTGTATGTTCAGTTGACACAGTTTAACCTCAGTAGATAACTAAGCATCACACAGCTGCTCACTCACTCTCCCCTAGTGGGATGGAGGAGAGAATCAGAAGGGTAAAAGTAACAGAAGTCATGAGTTGAAATAAAGACAGTTTAATAACCAAACAAAAAAGGTTAAACAAAAAACACAAAGCAAATGAAACAAATCAAAACAAAAACAAGAAAGGGAAACAGCAACCAAACACATAATACAAAAGAACCCAGATGCTCAGCACTAACAGACCAAAATCCAGCCAGTTCCTGAGCAAGGTCACCCCTAGGTTTTACTGCTGAGTGTGATGTCACATGGTCTGGAATATCCCTTTGGTCAGCTGGCTCAGCTCTCTTGGCTGTGTCCCCTCACAACTTGTGCACTCCCAGTCTATTCACCGGTGCAAGGGCGAGAGGAAGAGAAGGCCTCCGTGTCAGCATAATTCAGCAATAACTGAAACATCTCTGTATTATCAACACTGTTTTCATCACAGATCCAAAACACAGTGCCATACAAGCTACTATGAAGAAATTAAACTCTATCCTAGCCAAAATCAGTACAATATTCACCACTTATTCCATATTATTTACATAATTTTCATGTCCCACACTATAAAGTAAATTCCCTATTAACCTCCACCTCACATCCCATCCTTTTATATATATACACAGGTAACATCCCCTTAGTCTATGGACCACCTCTGTGAAATGTCCATAAAATGCCCATAAAATATGATACTCATAAAATGTCTGGTGAGATTGTTTAGTCCATGACTTTGGCCTCCATCTGTTAGGGTGGTCAGTCCAGGCAGGAGAGGTGGTGTGTTATGTGGCATTACTGGACGCCAAAACCAGCTTATGGTCAGATCACTGCCCCTCTTCCACTGCTTTTTGTAAGGCTTAGCCTCCACTGGCTTGGACTAGGCCATAGGGTTTAACATTGCAATTAATTCCTCCCCTATCTTCTATCTTAGTTAGCAGGAAGAGTTTCCTGCTATAATATCTGTGACATATGGCAACTCCAGCAATACTGACATACAACATCATATAACACGTGCATCATAAATCAATAGCATCATACAATTCAAATAATGAGTTACTTTCACCCAAAAAAGTATGCACACTAGTTGAAGTCTCTTAACTTTATTAGTTCCACCCTGAATCTGAGCACAGGCATAGCATACTGTAAAATTAAAAATGGCAAGAGCAATTTCAGAAACTACAGTCAGAAAGATTAAATGCATGCTCTCTATGTAGGAAGTCAGTAGTCTTTCTCATTAGCAACAGCAGTACGTGCTTTTTCTTTCTGTTACATTAGTTGAATGCATTGCATTTTTATTAACATTAAAATGTTGCACAAATCACTATAGACTTTTTATCCCAAGGGCTACAGTACTTGGAAAAGTTCCTTACATATGCTAGCTATGTTGGGTAGTCTAGTTGACAGTGAAAAGGAGGGAGGGATCAGTTTGCAGACCTATATATCGTTGTATAAAACCACTTTACTTTTGATCAAAATCTCTAGTGTAGGATTTTCTATTTGTTTTTGTGCAGAAGGATCATAAGATGCAAGGCACACTTCCAGAATCCATTGATAGCTTTGCAGCCCACTCCATTCCTTTTTAGGCTGTTCAGTGAGTAGGCAATGAAAAATCTCCTCTGCGGAGATAGATGAATTCCACCAGTAGCCTGGAAAATGTGTTCTCTTCCCTCTGGACTAGCAGAAGATTAATGCCCTCCAAGGCTTGCCTAGCCTTAAATAACATTGAAAGAATAAGAATAGCAGGTTCCCTGGTTTGATATGCCTTAACCCAGTAAATGAAAACCCATCAGAATATAACTGTCTAAAGAAATTGAAGTATTAATATCATTGACTTTGCCTATATATCCAGAAAGAGTATCTGAACATTCCATAATCCAAATTGTTAAAAGGTACCGTTATCATGAAAATATTATGTTTTCAGGTCAGAAAGAGAGGAAGGCTTAATTTTAGGTCCTCCTATGGATAAAATATATATCTATCTTAAAAATGCAATAAATTTTCTATTGAATCAGACTAATAGTACATCTAGTCCAATACTCTCTCTCGGAAAATAGTAATGAGAAAGACAATTTAAAGAGAGTATGTAAGACTGCTCATTTTCCGCACCATCCCCATTGTACTTCTCTGATGCCTACAAATATTATACTTGGCATTCTAGAGGAAAGTCTCTTCCCTAGTCCTTTCAGCATCCCTTTATGGATCTGCTATCTGGGCATTTTTTCAATTCCTTCTTGAACTTGGTTATCCTTACTGCCACCAAAATCTCCTATAGAAGAAAGTTCGGGGAATTCACTGTCCTTCATGCAAAAACATTCCTTGTCCTATGTTTTCAAATACTGTCCTATTACTTCCACTGAGCATCCTAGTTCCAGTATTGTAGTATTTGGGAAGTAATAGTACTAAATTCACCTAATCACTTCCTTCCTTCTACCTTCTCTTCTTATAACTGGACAGAAACTAAATTTTCTAGCATGTACTACCTATGTCAGCTTTAAGTTTCTGGATCTCTAAGCTAAACAATCTGAAATATCACAGTCCATTGCACAGCAGCTGATTTCCAGGTTTCTGGATATTCATGTCAAAAGAGTCCAGGGAAAACCACATTTTTTGAAGAGTAGCTCAAAACTGGATATAGTCCAACTGGAACTTTTCTAAATAAGGTAGAAAGAATACTTCGCACATCTTGCAGACTATTCTTTTGTTCACATCTTACAGTATTATGCATTATAAATGGTTTTTATTACATCATTATGCAAATGAGAACCCCACTTAGTCCTTCTATTTTGATGATAAAACACTAATAACTTTGCTCAAGATTTGATTATTGGAACTACCTTCACTGCTCTATTAGTCTATTTTTTTTTTACTAATGACATATTACTCTAAACAGTATTTTGAGAAAATCCTTTGTGTCAAAAACCTTGAGATATTTTTCCCTGAGTTTCTCCCCAAGAGCTCCCTCCAGCACTTTTGGAAGTGCTTGCAGATCTAATGATTACTATAGATCTCCTATACTGGGGAGAATAGTTTCCTTTGATATCCAGACTGCCTCAACTTCTGGTGAAAAGCTATTACAGGAGTCCAAATTGACTGTGGTTGTGAAGCCCTGTTTTTTGTCCTGGACCTGTAAGATTTAAGATGTTTCATCCTTTGACTTTTGTAAATTGTGTATCTTGCCTCCTGATTTGTTGTCCTGAAGAAGGGGTTTCACTGTCGGTTTTTTTCTCCTCTCCTCTTCCTCTCCTGATAGATAGAGTCTATAGTCCAATATTTAAGACTGGATGCTGTAACTGAAAAGAATGAAAGTCCAACCAGACTAGTAGGCTACACATTGACAGCTGTCTCATGCAGTGGATGAGCATGTGCTTCACGCCAAGCAGTAGGAATCCAGAGCCTAAAGATTCTTTCTCACCCTCTCTCCTTTCCCACCCCCAGCAAATCCACGCCTGAACAGAACACATAATCACATTCCCTCCTCTCTGACACTCTGCAAAGCAAGGACAGGAGAGTACAACGCATACCTTATTTCCATTACTTGGCCTACACCCAGACACAGTGGTGGCAGTATTTTTCGGTTGCTTGAACCTGGTTAAAAACATCAACCTGCCTTGCATCTACTCAGCGCATTCTAGCTCTGATGAGCACAGATGCAGTTTTTTTCTTTAATGAGAATGTGTCACCAGTACAGACAACATTTGCGCAGCTGGCATGCATATTTCTGCACCATATGCCAACTTACCTAATTTAGCAGAACAAGCACATCATCATCCTGCTTAAAACAAAGTCAGCCTAGATAAAAACATTTTAGAACAGTTAAACTTTTAAAAACACAGTCTGAAAAACCCAAAAAGGCTCTTTGGTGTTACTGATGCACTTTTAGTTGTACACTGCCATACTCTTGCAACCTGAAGGTAAAAGCACATGTTAAGGTGCTTTTCTGAAAATATTGTAAGTGAATAGAACGTGCCAATAGACAGACCGAGTCTTAATGCCTTTATTGATATTGAATGAAAAGCAATACACAAAGTAGAAAAATACAAAAAATAATACTGAAACAAGGGCAGTGTGGGAAAGTAGTTTAACTCAGCCAAGCAGGGAGGCACCAACAAAGGTATGTTAGGGTCATGGCGTGATCAAGTGACAAGCTAGGAAAATAATCATTATAAATGAATATAAGTGGGGCAATACTGCGTTTGTCAAGGTTGGGGAGAATAATGTTATTCATGCTGAAATAAGAGACAGCATAATGAGTTTTAGCTTTATAAAAGAAATGGGAAAACCCTGCAAGTTTTGAAGCTAGTCTGGATTTCAGCATCTAAACTGGAAGTTGCCAGTCTGTCACTCCTTAGAATTTCAGTATTGATTGTCATGCTGGGAAAATATGCTAAGGTATTTTGCTGTGGCTACACACATCTGAATATCCAGAGTGTTGGCAGTGATTAGGACATAGAAGAGTGGCAGAGAAATAGAGACATCAAGGAAAGCTACTGAGGCAGTGTGCACCAGAGTAGTGTGCACCCTATTTATCTGTGGGTCTTCAGTCACTGTCCTGATTATTTCTCTTGCTTCCTCTGAAAAAAACCTGATGTCATGGACTAAGAGATTCCACAGGTTGGATTCAATCTCTGGTCTTTTAAGAAATCAAAACATTTTTATGAATAATATCCCATCAAGTTGTCAGATGGTCACACTATGTTTTGAACTAAAACCTGAAAAGCCTAATTTCAGAGTTTAGATTACCAGTCTGGTCTCTGTGTTCATAAGCTTTCTGTATCTAGATACAACAGGAAAAAATCTGCACAATAGACATTTTTGTATTTTGCACATAGCTTCTCCTCTGAAAACATTAATTTAGATACATACTATCTCAAATATATTTTGAATATATTATTTATTACAGTATTTATATTACTTTTGGTCACCTTGATTTTATCTGTAGATCAATAATTTAATGATTATAAAATTATCATCACCAACTGATGTAACAGATTTTACTTTTAGCTTTAAACACTACATAAACTGTTATTTGTATTCCATTTTATTGTCTTAAAGAAATCCAAAATACTCTTAAAACGTGTTTTAGATAAACTGTTTAATATTTACCACTGACTTTCAGTGGCTTAGTTGATTCCTAGTAAATATTTAGTCTACACATTTAGGTGTCAAGTAAAGCAGAAATTTATTTTCTCAGATTCTTTTTCCATTAGTGCTCATCAGTTATAAGTCAGGTTTAAAATTAGCAAAACATGAGTGCTAGTACGAGACAGATTTCTCACACTGTTTGATGTTCATTACACATTGTGATATACAGCACTGTAAATTCTACTTGTGTTTGTCTTTGTTTTGGCTGACTTTCAGTCTCATTGGCTTTTTTTAATGCTACCATGAACATTTTACCAGGTCCTCCTTTACTCTTTTTATAAGTGTACATAAAATATGTATCTGAAATATCTGTCAAGTCACTGGCATAAGCTTCCGTCTACAGTTATCAGAATCGTACATTATGTTATTAGGATTCTGTATGTTAACTCTGTTTATACATCGGCATCCCAATTATTGTTGCTATTATTATTATTTTGTCTGTGAAACAAAGAAGGATATATCTGGAGGCTGAAATCGAGCCTCTTGCTGATTCTCTGAAATGAAATTTGTTGACTACTTCCCTTCAGAAATGTTTACTGTCATATGCAATATTCATAATATGGATAGATATTTTATATGAGAATAATTTAATTGTCTGTTCTGCTCAACCGTTGTTTAATGAATTCCCAACAATCTGAGCACAAGCTGTTGGAGGACCATTATTAAATTTCATATTTGCTTTACAGTTTTCTTCACCACTGCTTCATCTATTTAGGATTATGATGACTATTAACTTTTGTTTTTCTTACAAATAAAAGATTTGAATACTTATTATTTGCAAAATGCAAAGTTTAAACTTTCATTGCTGGTGTCTATTGGTCATAAAAAAGTTAATTAACATTAAGAAATATTTTAATTTAACTCCAAAAAACCCTGTCAGGAAAAATATTGAAACCCAGAGAAAATGTGTAGCTACAGGAAATGGACAGTTTAGCATGTACTAAGAATATCTCAAAAGCTGCAGTAAAATTATTCAAGTGGTGTTAATTTCATTAGGCTAATTTCATAACCTGTTCTTAAGTTATTTGAAAGGGAGATAGGCATATGACCAAATAGGATGTCATTCACTATACTATTATTATTATATACAACTCTAGCCTACCACCTTTTATTCATCTCTTCTATAAACTGAATTGACTTAATCTTTTTGATCTTTCTTCCAATAAAAATTTTCTAAATTCTCATTTCCTTTCTTTGGACTGTTTCTCTTCTGCTATATCGTTTCATATCAAAATGAACACTGCAGCTATGAATACTGAATTTTTTAAATATGTGTCATCAGTATTGTTCTATCTTGTATCTTACCCTTCAAACAATTGTATGCCTTCCAGGTGTCTCTGGTGCTTATAGAGCACTGAGGGACATTTTCACTTAACTGCTCCAATGACACCCAGCTCTCTTCCCTAAGTGACTGCAACTCATTACAGATCCATCAGTGTGTAGGGGTAGTTTGTAGTATTTGTTCTAATTTATTTTTCTGTAATAATCTTATTCTACCATTGGGTTGTCTAATCGTGTCATTTTTTGAAGTACTTTCAGAGCTTATTTATATATACATTGTTTTTAATAAAGTTCATTATTAAAATATTCAAGCACTTCCTGGACACTAAATAATTTTCGAGAATAATTAACTCCCATTTCAATTTAAATGTTCCATTTGCTCAACAGCTACTCTTTTAATCCTTAAGTTTTTTAAAGTATTGCTTAAAAATTCTGTGAACATTTACTAAGGACCTGGTATTTCTGTGTTTACTTTATGTAGACCTAATTGTGGTCTTCTAGTACCTGAAGGGAACCTACAAGAAAGATGGAGGAGGACAATTTACAAGGGCATGTAATGATAGAACAAGGGAAAATGGTTTCAAACTGAAAGAGAGTAGGTTTAGATTGGATATTAGGAGGAAGTTTTTCATTGTGAGGGTGGTGAGGCATGGATACAGGTTGCCCAGAGAAGCTGTGGACTCCCCATCTCTGGAAGTGTTCAAGACAAGTTTGGAGGGGGCTTTGAGCAACCTGATCTAGTGGAAGGTGTCCCTGCCCTTGGCAGGAGGGTTGGAACTAGGTGATTCTTAAGGTCCCTTTCAACTGAGGCCATTCTACAGTTCTATAATTATTCCATCAAATCTTGAATCAACAGTTAAGATGGAGTTTTAATTAATTTTCACTACTCCCCTAGGCATTCCAGGTTTTCCCTGACTGTTTCACTTTTCCATTTAACATAGGTTAAACACCAACCTGAGGATGTGGAATTCCTATAACTGCATACCTGATGAAAAATTAACATAAGTATCTTATGTTTCTCGTAGAGAATCCAGGGGTGCTGTATCCAAGTATACTTCCTCGCTGCAGTCTGACTTCATACTGGGGAGAGACCTAGATATATGTCAGCCTCCTGTATCTTAATTTCAAAAATCAAATAACCTGGGTACACATCCCAGATACTATCAGGGTTTTCCAGTGATGTGGAAGATGGTAGCACCAAGATTCTGGGTGTGTTCTGTAATAACAGTCAGAAGTTAGCAAGCATAAAGGAGTATTTACCTTTCCTGTCTGTCTTCTGCAAGGTGCTGGCTGTGTGTACCTATGAAAGACAGGATGGAAAACCTAAGCTATTCTATAATAATAAGAAGAAATTACTTTTAATTGAAGGATTAAAATTCAATATTTGTCTATTTTAAAATAAACAGTTGTGGAAGAAATACTCACACAATTTTTCTTTCACTGAGCATCTTCTAGGCAAGTAGCTCAACAGTAAGAATAAAGGATCTGACTTATTTATTCTCCTTGGAGTCAGGAATTCTGTATTCTCAAAGACTCAGCTTCAACAGATGAGATATCCATTCATCTTCAATGTTTCACAGCTTTGTGACAGGTAAAAATTTGAGAGTTAGATGCTTTTGCTAATACCTGGTGATTCTTTGAGAATTCAAAATCACTCATTCAATAAAAATTGATATACGCAGTAGGATCCTAAATCAGGATTCACAAAACCAGTGCAAGTACAGTGTGAATATAGTCACCATAGTCACTATAGTCACTTCCCTAGTCTTGCTGGCCACACTCTTTCTGATACAGGCCACGATGCCACTGGCCTTCTTGGCCACCTGGACACACTGCTGGCTGATGTTCAGCCAGCTATTGACCAGAAACCACAGGTCCTTTTCTGCCAGGCAGCTTTCCCACCACTCCTCCCCAGGTATGAAGCACTGCATGCGGTTGTTGTGATACAAGTGCAGGACCTGGCACTTCACCTTGTTGAACTTCATCCAGTTCGCCTCATCCCATTGATCTAGCCTGTCCAGATTGCTTATAAAGCCTTCCTACCCTCCAGTAGATCAACACATGTGCCCAGCTTCGTGTTCTCTGCAAACTGCCTGAGAATGTACTTGATCCCATCATCCAGATAACTGATAAATATATTAAACACAACTGCTCCCAGTATTGAGCCTGGGGGAACATTGCTTGTGACTGGTTGCCAAGAGGATGTAACTCCCTGTGTCTGGTCATGCAGTTTTTAATGCAATGAACAGTGAACCCATCCAGACCATGGATACTTTGGGAAATGGCATTGAAAACTTTACTGAAGTCTAGAGAGACAACACACATAGCCTTTCCTTCATCCACTAAGCATGTGTCCTGGTTTTAGCTAGGTTAGAGTTAATTTCTTCTCAGTAGCTGTCACAGTGTTGTGTTTTGGGTCTGGAATGAGAATGGTGTTGATAACACACTGATGTTTTGGATTTTGCTAAGTCATACTTACCCTAAGTCAAGGTCTTTTGTTTTTTCCCTTGTCTCATGCCCTGCCAGTGGGAGGGAGCATAGCTGGGACAGGTGACTCAAACTGACCAAAGGGATAATCCACACCACAGAACGTCATTCCCAACATATAAAATGGGGGAGTTACCTGGAAGAGAACAAGCTGGGTTCAGAAAAGGGGTCTGGCATCAGTCAGCAGGTGATGATTAATTACATTGTTCATCACTTGCTTGTTTACCTTTTATTATCATTATTACTATTTACCATTGTTATTGGATTTTACTTTATTTTCAATTATTAAATTGTTCTTATCTCAACATACAAATTTTACTTCAGTCCTCCTCCCCATTCTACTGACATGGGGCAGGGAGAGAGGGGGAGTTGAGCAAGTGGCTGCGTGGTGCTTAATTTCCAGCTGGGCTTAAACCACGACAGTGGGTCACCCTGTCATAGAATGAGCCCAAGTGAGTCAAGTAGGACCTGCCTTTCATAAAGTGATAAGATTGAGCTGAACTTTGACTGAGCAAGAATTAGAGTAGTTTCAGATGCATTGAACGCTTTCTGTTAGCCCTAGTGATAGATATCCTTCCAAGTACCTCCAGGCTAGAGGAGAATGTAGGCAAGAGATGGAAATGCATATTTCAAACATTTTCTATATTTGTGTGCATGTTCATCTATGTGCACTGTCTCCAAGTACTGGTACATGCCTGTTACAAATAAAGAAAGCTGGGGTCATAAACACCTGATGAACACATCTACTATTTGTAAGAAATCACCCGCTCATATAACTGCATTGTGAAGCTGCTCATGCTGTACATCAAAACAAAATTCAGCACAATAAATACTGTGTTGTATTATATCAGGTCAATAAATACAAAGCAATGGAATATTAAAGAAACTGTTCTTTATGAGAATTGTGCTGCACACTTCAAAGAAACAGAATTATGTATCAGTGCACTCCATATCTAAAAAGAAAAACAAAGTTTTACTTTTCTCTAAGAAAACTATTTTCTTTGCAATAATTGACTGAACATTTTTGTGTCTACCTATGTCTCTCACAAAAGAGAGGTGAGAAATAAAATGCTTCCTAAAATCCTCTGTAAAGGTAGTATTGTTCAACAGTCTCTGCTATATGTTTTTCTTTATTTTAGGGTCAATTATGTGAGCAAGAGGAAGACTAGAAACCATAGAGAAACTTACTAAATCCCTTTATGGGCTATGGACATAAAAAGAACCTAAATCTCATCAGAAAGATCTTTTTGAATCAAAAAGTATGAGACTCCAAAAGAACACAAAATTTTCATCAAGACATAAGGGTCCCAGTCCGACAGTGATGGGCAGCAAGACTGTTCCAGTTTAATACACACTGTGTGTGTATTAAAAATCAGAACAGACACCACTGTATTTTGTCTAAGTGACATTCACAAACTTAGCTTTTTCACCCAGGCAACCATAGTTCTTGTTAAGAGAGGTCTATCAGATGCAGAAAGTGAAGAGAAATAAGAGAATAAGCACAGAATAAGCATAGAATAAGAGAAATTAGCATAGTGTACACTGCTCCCACCCACCACCTGCTATCCAGCTGTCTGTCTGCTTCTCTGTCTAGAAACTGTCTAACATGCTCAAGGGCTGAACCCACTGCACCAATGACTTAGCCAGTGCTTCCAGGCTCTCAGAAGACAATATTGGCATATCCAGTGCATGCTGGAATTTCCTGTTGGCTGTATCTACTTATGCACAGAACCTTGGCCCTGTGTCACAGCTCTATTTTGGTCCTTGTAGGTTTAATGACTTGAGCAACTTCAAAGGAGTTGCCTTGATATGAGATATATTTTGTAGAAGGTTTCATGCTTGCCCTTTTTCTTTCAAATCCCTCCTCTTAAGCTTTCCACCATTATCTGCTTTTTGTCCTCATGCCTTACATGTTCTTAAATTAAACCATCATCATTGCCAAGTTTCATTTACAGCAGCATGAGGTTCTGATTATGTTCATAGTAGGACTTACCCCATCTTGCACTGCACATTCTGTCATCTCTGCTCCTCATATATTGTTTGATGGTAAACTCTGGAGTGGGTAGGTCTGGGGTTTTAAATCTCTATGGAGTGCTATTTGAAATTAAAGTGATACATACATATTTAATTAGAATATGCACAAAAATAATTACCAATATTCTTAAATGACCTGAATACAAGATGATATGCTTTTAGATCTAAATCCCTTTTCTTCTCTAAATATAAGTTGAGACATTTGCATCAATATTTAAAAGAGATTTGGAAGAGAATATCTCTAAAAAAATCATCCAAATAGAGGTGCATATTTGTGGGAAAGTATTTTATTCCATTGTGACTCATTCCCTTCTCACTCTTTGAAGCTGAACAAATCCTCCATGTATCAGAGTAGGCTGCATAAATTAAGGACAGCAAGTTTATTGGGGGCCATACAACAATCTCTTACCTCACTATTCCAGCTGGAATTTTCTCTCTACAATCTTTTATGGTCAGATATAGCAGACTCTGCCTGGCTGCAAGCCAACCAGAAACACTGAAGTCCAAGATGGAATGAAATTTCCTTAAAAGAAGCCTTTCTGTAAGATACTAAATGAGGTTCAACACAGAGATACTGAGCCTGTACAGCTTCTGAGTGGCTATTGGAGAAGAAGGATCTCATGACTCTCTGAGAAAAGAGCAGTCACAGATTTGCTTTTGATATAGAAATATTCATACACATTTCAGTCACCAGAACACAGAGGGTCTAGGTGAATAAAAATTTGGGTGGGCATGAAGTTCTCAAATATTGTTGAATTGAAATCCAGATCTAATAGAACAATATTATTTGCTAAATAGCTCCAGTGATGCCAAAGCATCTTTTCACTTATTCCCTAAGAAATTTTCCCTGAGTTGATGCAGAAGTAATGGGAAAGGATTCTGGATACAAGAAGATTTAGTAAAACATAACTAAAGAGAAATCAATAAAGATAATGAACATATTAAGGAAACTTAGATAAGCTTAGAACCAGTTAAGATTTTCCTCACAAAAAAATTAAACTTTCAGAGGAAAAAAGACCATGGCCCTTCCCCACTCTCAAATAAAAAGAAAAAAAAAAGAGAGAAAAAGAGGAAGATCCATACTGCGAAACCAGATGAACACAGAAAAGTAATTAAATGGAAAAGGTCAGAAAAGGGCCCAAAGATGTATATCACAGGTGGATGGATGGTTTCAGTATCTAATCCTGCTCTGCTCCTGTTATATTCTGCCACTCTGAAACTGGGGTTACAGGGAGCATAAAGGCATGGAAATAATTTGTGTTGAATGTGATTGAAAAGGTACATTTTCATAGTTGGTTTTTGAGGTGTATAGGTTGAATGATATTCAGAAGAATGATGACACTAGTTTAGCCCAAGGGTTTATCTAGACCAATCCCCTGTCTTCAGGAAGACCACAGATGTATGCCTAAGTAAGGATGAATATATGTGTATTTCCTTATTATGTTCTTCTACCTTAGGCTGTTGATGTCTGTCTTTCTAGCAACCCTCTGTGGATCTGTCTTCCAAGTTCAGTTGCCCTTTGAACCCAGGTAAATTTCTTGCACCCACAATATTTTTTTATCCCCTCTGACTGAAGAAATACTTCTTTGGATTTTTTTGCCTTTGTTGTTGTTGTTTGAAACTTAATCCTCATAGTTGCACTTAATAACTTTCATCTTTTTTGTTGGAAGACACAGGGATGGTTTATGGTCTACCAGTCCTCTCTGCACTTCTCATGTCTCTAGCACACCTCCTCTTCATGCTGAATAGTCACAGTTTACTTATGCCTCCCTCTGGTAGATTTTATTCCACACCTTGCAGTCCTCCTTTGAATCTACTATTTTACTGACCAGTCTCCCAGCATCATAAGTTCTTCTTCAACCCTTCATAGTTTCCTTTCATTTTCATGACCATGCATAAAATAATGTTTTCAGCAGACTTTCATCTCCACCATTGTTCTCTGGATGTCATAACTATGTCGCACCCACAATCAAGAAAGAGAAAAGTCAGTCCAAAGTAAGCACTCTTCTTACATTTACAAAATAGAAGTGAAAGAGGGGTTTGAGGTTTTTAATATTAAAAAGCTGATAAAAATTCTTTCAAGCATGCTTCATTTTTCCCAACTGCATATTTGTCATACTCTCACATAAATTTCCATTACTCACTGCCCGAGACATGCAGCTAATAACTCATGTACCCTGTCACCCTGGAGGTGGGTCACATACAGCATTCTGGCTAGGCAGTATCTTTCAGGAGCTGGTTTGTTGTTCCAGAATAGCGTTTCTTGAACTCTATAGAGCAACTCTTTACAGTAAGACAAACATTGGTTCTCCAATTGTAGATTTACTAACCTCCTTTTGAGAAGATTTCATCTCCTGATATATTCACGTCCTAAAAATATGCAGAGCTTTGGGCTACATTGCTGTTGTCATAAGGTAATAACTCAGGTATTTCCTGCTTGACCACAAACTGATTGAAGGTAATCTTCATTACGAATGAAATCTTAAAGGAGCAGGCCATCCCCATTTGTTAAAAGCCAGTAGGGAAGAAGACTGGCATGGCTGAACAGAGAGCTTTGACTGGAACTCAGGGGGAAAAAAAAGAGAGTTTATGGCCTTGGCATGTAACTCAGGAGGGCTCTACAATGAAGTTGCGAGGTTATACAGGGAGAAAATTAGAACTTAATCAGCTACTACTATAGAAGACAATAAACAAATGTTTCTATAAATGCATTAGCCACAAAATGAGGGCTGTGGATGCTGTCTCCCTAGACCTCACTAAAATGACATAATTTTCTACAACATTCTCCAGGAGAAGATGGCAGCCCATGGCTTGGACAGGTGCACTCTTTGCTGGCTTAAAAACTGGATGGATGGCCAGACCCAGAGACTGGTGGTTAACGGAGTTGAATCCAGTTGGCAGTTGGTCACAAGTGGTGTTCCCTAGGGCTCTGTATTGGTGCCAGTTCTCTTTAACATCTTCATTGATGATCTGGACAAAGGTATCTAGCACACCTTCAGCAGTTTTACAGAAGATACCAAGTTGGGCAGGAGTGTTGATCTGCTGAAGAGTCAGAAGGATTTGCAGAAGGATCTGGACAAGTTGGATCAGTGGGCCAAGGCCAATGGTACAAGGTTCAATAAGGTAAAGTGCCAGATCTTGTGCTTGGGTCACAACAATGCTGCAGGCTTGAAGAACAGAGGCTGGAAAGCTACCCGGTGGAAAAGGACTTGGGGGTGTTGGTCAATAGCCAGCTGAACATAAACAGGGCTGAGTCACCATCCCTGAAGATATTAAAAGATATGCAGGTGTGGTGCTTAGGGATATGGTTTAGTGGTGGACTTGGCAGTTCTGAGTTCACAGTCGTACTTGATGCTCTTAAAGGTCTTTAGCAACCTCAGTGATTTGGTGGTTCTATGATTCTGCTGGAGTGTGCTTCACCTGTAGTGCCAAATCACTTATGGACAACAGAAAAAAGGGATTCAGTCAAAATGCACCTGCAGTGTGCCAGGAAATAGCTCCACTGAGACCTGAATGGCTGTCATGCCTTGAGATCTGATAAAAAAAAAATGTTAACAGGGCTGAGTTTCATCTGAGTGAGTAAATCACTGAACCTGAAGCTACTTTTCCCACTTATGTAAAGAAAAACATCCTCCCCAAACCCTAACATTCAGCCAATTACCAGTCTCAGCAGAAAACCTTTATCTTTCCAGCTTTCCTTTTGCTTGTATTGACCTTATGATTGAACATTTTGCCAGTTTCAGAGTATACTGTAATAGAATTGTGCCTGTTATCAGTACTATATACTTTATTTACATACCAGGGTACAATTTCAATGAAAGCTATTTTCTTACATTCTTTTATTTAAAACAAAACACCTTTTTCCTTTTTTAAATGGAGGAAAGTATCTGGTTTTGGAGTTTTAAAGCACCACACTGAATTGTTTTTATTATGTATTCCAAAATTCCAATTGTTTTTCTTTTGATTATGGAAGTGTCATTGAATATGACTTTAAAATATTTTTAGATTCTCTGATCTGCACCTTTTACCATCTTAGATAAGCTCTATATATCTGAACTGATAGATAAGGAAATCCATTTAGTTTGCTTAAATATTTAATGCATTTTTTTCCTTAACAACACTGTAAGATCCTATGTTGTAATGCCCCATTTAAAGAGAATATGGGGGATATTTCTACATTATCCAGAGAACTACAATAAAAAGGGTTGGTATGGATTTTGCATGACATAAATGGAAGTTATATGTATTCAGAATGTATATGGGGTGGCAGAATAATCCATCAACAACTTCTGATTCTGCAGGATTCCAGTATAGGGTACCTTATCTAAACAGACAAACACTCCTGCCTCTCGGCTCCCATTTCACAGCTATACAATGGCACAGACTATTTAATTTGCACTTCTGAAGTGTGTAGTGGCTGTGCACAAACATATGTGCTCCTCCACATGTTATTATAGCTGTCTATAATTCTCAGCTTGTAGGGCATCTTTTTGTTATACATGGCCTCAGACAGTATAACTAATGTAACTCATCCCCAATTCTCTCCCTGTTTTTTTTAAATCTCTTAAGAAATACATATTTCATATAGCAAGAAACCAGACCACATCATGATAATATTAATTTCTCTAGGTAGTGTTTAGCTTAAGGTGGAGGTGTTTAGTTTTGAAGACTCCTGTGGCCACTTATGGTGATATACCAAACGCCCATATGTGGCCAAGTCGGAGACCACTAAAAACTGATACCATGCCCTTACAGGCATGTGGACATTGTTACTGTGTCTATTACAGTAGGTCCAACTTGGATAGTTCATGAATTCAAGGTTGAATATGGGACATGATTATCCATACTGTTTAACTGCAATCCAACTGCCTGCCAAACTTTTGACACATGCAAACTAACACCCTTATACAGAAAACATCTGGGCATATCCTAAGGTGTTAGCATGACACAGGAAATGTTCCCAATGTATAGAGCACGTGAGACTGTACTGTTCAGAGAAAAAAGGATTTTAGCTGAATCCTTTTTTCCTTTGTACTAACCAGCTGTCTAGAAAGACTCAAACCCTCATATCCTTTTTTTTTATGGGATTACTATTTCTTTTACATGTTACCTGGTAAAATGCTATTTCTTATCTTCCACAAAGAGGAAACATTTAAAGAAATAGAAATCTGTCATTTTCAGAGAGGGGGATGTACAGATCAAGGAAGTTCAAGTTAGGGTCATATATAAGAATCAAAGTAAAGACTGACCTATCACTAAAGAACATTTGCCTTCCCAATTCTTTCATGACAGTGTACAGAAGCAGACTGATAATTGACATGCTCAATCCACTACAGCCAATAGACCTAAACTAATGAGCTAAACTAAACACCTCCTGCCCATCCTGTCCATTATGTATGGCTTATACTGTTCTCCAGATGGATTTCTCATAGAAAACTACTTGTGCATGTATACATAATATCTACATCTTGAGCTACTTAATCACACTGTGTACCTGGAGTGTGTAAGAAAACCAAAATCATTAACTAAACTGACATTTAGACAATTACATAAAAAGTAATCTGATTTTCAGTGATGATAAGCAGCACCAGCTTGAAAGGATTTTACAGACACCTTCAAAACTTTTGAAATATTTGTCTTTAAAATTATCTCTTTTTCTTTTTACCTGATTTCCTTAACTTCAAATCACCAGCAGGAGTGCTCAGATTATTGCCACTAGCACATGCTCCTCATGCTTCATTCAAAAATGCATTGGCAAGTTTATTTCATGGCCAAAGCAAAGTATACATATAGAGTGAGGTGCAAAACCACATCCTGAAAAAGTCAGATTCAGAACATAAATCTAGATGTCTGTTGACAGAAAGTCAATTCTTGTCTTAAAAATAAACTACCTGGCTCAAGCTAAGTTATGAAAAATAACACAGGTTTTTCTAAACTCACTATCACCTCTGTTTGCTCACAAGATTTAGACAGGACATGAAAACACATAGGAGATGATGATACATATGCATTTTTATCTGCACTACTTTCTTAATAGATTATTTGAGTGATTTACATAGTCAAAATATGCCAGTTTTCATGGGTGTGTTGCCTTGCCAGTATGAACTGCTGGAGAGAAATACTCCAGTAATTTTACAAGAGTTATAGATGCAGAAGTCAAATTATTTTACTGGCCCAAATAAAAGCTTTCCTAAAGACTTCAGACACTTCTGCTTTCTCAGTATCTATCTATCTACCTATCTCGCCCAATCCTACCTCTTTTAGTCTCCTCTTCTGTTAGCTAATATTCATACTTTGAGGTAACCGCCACACTCATTTAACTAGGAAACATTTGCCGTTTTTTGGTTCCATTTGCAAGAATGATTTAAGAAGAAATAAATAGATTCCTTCTCTCTTAACTGTTCCATCTTGAAGAGTGGGTGGGGGAAGGGATGTAAAGAATACAGAATGTTTTCTTATTCTGGTCCATTCAAGACAAAAACTCCTTAAGGATGCTGTTGACTTCTCCTGGCTTGACTTATTTCTAGACAACTTTTTCCTTGATCCTTTCCCATCTGCTTTTTGCCCTCTCTGCTTCATCAAGCTATCCTATTACTTTTTAAAGCAATTCATGACCTTGGTTTTTCATCCATTTTCAATTATAGATATCAGTATTCTCCTCTGCATTGTACTGAGGTTTTCTGCTAAGTGGTTGCCAACTGACCCTTAGTTTAGCCTAAATCCTTTCAATGCTATTTTTTTCTTTTGCTTTTTATACTACTTGATTGTGGGATTCACTTCTATCAGACATTAGAACTGTAAAGTCAGCACAGCTCTTCAGGGAAAAAAAAAAAAAAGAACTTTTCAATTCAATTTTAAGACTCACATCTCAATTTCAAGTTCAGAACTTTCCTAAGTTTTTGTTTGAGGCATTTTTAATATAAAGTGTTTTGAGATACTTTATATGGGCAGTGTTGTATAAATTCAATTTATAGCTGTATTGTAAGGTGAACTTTGTCTCCTATAAAGCCAAAACCAGAGATTTCGCTTGATCTACTGCTATAATGGTAGATTTCCCACCAATTTTTGCATGGAATCTTAATAAATACAACTTGCCTCAGAGATACAGTGAGGATCTGACAGCTTGTATATACCTTTCTTATGATTCATAGAATGGCATAAATTAGAAAGAGAAAATGGTCAATTAGGTCATCCAGTTTGTTCCAGAGTCAGTAAAAAATGATTAATTATAATACATTTTTACTGGCTTCTTGTTTCCAATCCAGTTTAAAATGGCCCAGCAAGTGGTGAATCTGGAATTCCTTTCAGCTGAGTTGCTACATCCCGGCTCATATAGGCTTATGCTTTTCATATAAAGTAAACTCATCAAAATCCTTTTCGATTGTGTTTAAAGGGTGGCAGAATTAACTTAAGAAGTCAATCAATAGCCTAATGCTTCAACACTTACGGGAGTTTTACATACGCCAACATCTGTTAAGACACATAACCCTGCACTAGTATGTAGGGTATTATTTTGTCTTAATCTGTAATTGCTCCTAATTACAGTCTAATTTAGTGAATATTTACAAACACATATTTATAAATTAAGAGTTTCATGTAAACCACTAGTCAGATTGACTAAATCCTCATCTGGCACACACAACTTTCAATATCCGTACAACCTACTATAATTCAACTAAGCTGTATTTTTTTTTCATTAATCATTGAACATTCACTTCCCATTTCTAATCAGCGTAGTATAATCTAATAAATTATGTCTAGATAAATACAAAGTGATGCACATGGGAGAAAACAATCCTAACCTTACATTCAGAATGATGGACTCTGAAATTGCTATTACTAGTCAGGAAATACATCTTGGGTAATTATATATGTTTCTATGGAAATATCAACTTAATGCTTAGTAGCAGTAGAAAAAAACAATTCCAATGGTAGGAATTATTAGGAAAGAAAAACAGAACAAAACAAAGAGCATTGTTATTATGCTGTTGTATAAATCCATTGTGTGCTTTCATCTTGAATACTGTGTGCTGTGTGAATCTCCCATCTTAAAAAAGAATATAACAGAACTAGAAAATGGAGAAAAAGAACAAGGATGATCAAAATGTGGGATTCTTCAGCCTGGAAAAGAGATGAGTGAAGAAAAATAAAACAAAAGTCTGCAAAATCATACACATCATGAAGAATATAAACTTTGAACAATTTTTCATTGTCTCTTCCAATATAAGATCAGAAGAATCTTAAACAAAACTAGCAGAGGAGGCTGGAGCAAAGAATTTTTCCATAGTATGGCTATTTAAACTTTGGAACTGTATTCCACCAGACATTTTGTATGCTAGAAATTCACAGGAGTTCAATAAGAGAGCAGACAAATCCATGATTGGGGTAAAAAGGGGAAGGGAAGGAAGAAAACCCAACATCCAGAGCTACCAAATATTAAGATACTTTCTCTGGCTCAAAAAATTACAGTAGTAATTTAGTAGTAATTGCTGGGATTTGAGAGAATATATCTAAGAAGCTTACCTCTGCTATTACTATGGTAGGAGAGAAGGTAATGGACTAAGAAAGATCTTTGAATCTGAACCAAAATATGTATTTCATGTTTTGATTTTAATAATTTACTTCATAATTATCAATTTGATATATATTTCTATTAGTGAGTTTCATTGCAATTATGTATTGACCATTACAATCTATCAAGTAGGGTTTTTCCATAGTCCCTTAATTTCCACTAAATCTAATGGACTTAGCCATCTAATTTACTCTATTTGAAAACCCCAATCGTCATATTTGTGTAACTTCCATAAATAATATTAAAAATGTTAACCATTGTTATTTTGTGACATTCTCCAAGTTTATTTGGTCTTTCTGCAATTTGCAAACAAAGAGATTAATATAGACATTTAATTCAAAGTGCAAACATATTAAGTCACATTTTAAGCACAGAGCTGTGAAAGGTTAAACCAGTATCAGAAACATACTTAAGTTAGCTAAATAGTAGTTTCTTCTGGTAACCTGCATTTAGTGATCACAGTACTTAAGAATGAGCTACATTGCTCATAAGTTGCAGGAAAACATATCACATGTTGGTGGTTTCTAGACTAAATTCAAATGCTTGCAAAAAAAATATTTATTAGGCTAGTTGTCCAGATTCCCTCTAGTTAATGTATCCTTATAAGTGTAATTAAGTTCTTCAACTTCAGATATGTGGATTGTGCAGAACCATATGATGGCAATGTCTATTTTTGTGTGCAAATGACAAGGGGATTCTGCACTGGCTCAAAAATTAGTCTCTAACACTCTGTCCCAGTGAACTACATCACCCTTTGCAAGCTATTGAGGGTACTTCCACTGACCGTATAAGGAAAGATGATGACCTAAGATATTGTTTTTCAGTCTATGAATTGCATTCTCTTGGGGTGATTGCAAAAGAGGCAAAAGAACCTGACAATTATTTTAAATGGCTTGCCAAAGTCTAGTTCTTCTAGAAAAGCAGGATGAAAATTGGTTGAGTTCCTGGAAACATGCAAAGCCAGTCATCTCTCACCCTCTTCCTCAGGATTATCAACATTGTGCAGCCAGCTCAGAGAGGCAATGGAGACAGGTAAATCAAGAAAAATTCTTAAAGAACTGGAAAAACTCTGCTTTAGATTGATCTGTATTTCCTTAATGTAGGCAGATATCTCTTACCATTTAATGTAGCTAAGTAAGCCAGTGAAATTGCCCTTTTTGGTGATATTGGCTCAACATAACTCTAACTCTTATTTTAAGTGACATTAGAATATTTTCTGTGAAGAGACATTTTTCTTTTCTCTTTTTTTTTATGTATTTACTTGGGGATTTGGAGTTTTTGTTGGCTTATTGGTTTATTTTGTTTGGTTGGGGTGTTTTGTGTTTCTTTCTCTTTTTCCCCTGATCAAAAAATTTGCAGTTTTGGGCAAATTTTGCGTCTCTAGGGCTGCATATTTCTTATGGTTAACTGCAGTCAGGACCTAGACTCACTGAGTAATATTCAGTAGTTTTGTTTCTGTAAAATTAACAGAGCAAATTGGTTACAGAGTAAAGCAGAGAGGCCCCTAGAATATGATGTTATTGCAAATAAGCTACTTCTATATTATCCTCTTTCAGACATTTCCAAACGATTTTGTCATTGTTCCAAACAGAATTAATTGCTATGTTTCTATGAAAACTCTGCAAGTTCTCATAGCTCCTGTGAACTTGACAATAATTGCTGGGGAAACGTCTTAGGGCAAACTGTTCTTAGTAACTAAGTGGGAATTTAGTATGCAATGGTATGATACATAACTACGACAGAAGAATAGTGCTATGGCGTGAAAGGTAGAGCAGTATTCTCAGCAAAGAAAAAGAAGACGACAAATTCAGAATGGGTTTATGAGTAGCATACCTTAATACCACACTAAATTTTAGCTATGTTATATTCTGATGTGTTAAAGTCCAAACTCCCTTTAAATTTAACAGTAATTAAAGGCCAATGATTGCATCTGTTTCAAATGAAAAAAATATTTGAATTATGCTTTTTTTTTTCCTCTTTCTAATCCTCTTTTACCCATATAGTTCATTTTTTATTGGTCTGCACTGACACAGCATGATATTCTCCCCGAGCAGGAGGTGTCATCAGAAACCTGGTTATATCATTTTGAGTCTTTGATGTCAGGAAAATCCAAGCCACCAATACTTTTCCCAGAGATAGGAGGGAACCACACTACATTCCATTCACTCTAGGGTAAGGAAAACTGCCCAGGGTTTTAGCCTGAAACCAGAAGTCAGGGACTTAGAAAACAAAAGCTTTTCTGAGTTATGTGATTTAGCAACTAATGTTAGTCACCTAATTTATGCTGTGGTCTATAGAAAATTATTTTGCCAATTTATCTTTGGTTTCTTCTATGCAGTGAAAATACACAACCCTGCTGTCATAGAGTGTCATAGCCACAAAACCACCATTTCATGCTTGTCTTAATTTAGTCTCACAGAGATATAGAAATCTAGAACAAACAGGAGACAGAGGTGGTACCTGTGCTTTTGGAGATTTTCCAAGGAAGATCGCAGTTCATGGCTTGTCTGAGCCTGGGGATCCCCCTGGCTCATCTACAGTTGGCCACATGAAACAGAGCTGTTTCCAACACCAGTCCCTGGAATATGCTGAAATAAAATCTTCGTTATCCATGGCCTACAAGCTGTTTAAAACTGTGTTTGAAAGGGAGGAAAAAGGAGGGAAATTCAGAACATATATGTAGAAACTTTGTCCCCAAATTCCCAAGGTTTTTTGTGGGTTTGTTGTGAGGGTTTTTTTAAGTGTTCCCCTCAGTAGTATTATTTTATTAACATTTTATTTCATTATTTTACTATTCCTTTCTGCATATGAAATAATTGAGGCACGTGGTAGGTTGCAGAATGCAAGGAATTATTCTGATCAGTACTGAATGCTAAAGTTACCTGCAAGTTCTGATAAGAATACACAAGTGATGATTTCTTTTCCGTTGTGAAAGCAGCTGCATTGAAATTACTGATATCCTTGCCTAATCCAGACTTATTTAGAGAAATAAAATTGTGATCTGTCTCTTCTAATGAGAGAGTGGAATGCTGTCCACATCATATAGTAATCCTTTTTAAAGCAGGGACACTGTGTATAAATTTCTACATAAATGGAAAAAAAGTAATCTTATCTACTGCCTATACTGCTTTCAATGTTATACCGGTTTAGCCAGACTAAAACTGTTGACAGAAATTTCTCCACTCAGATGAGAAGCAAAGATGAGAAGAAGCATTGCAATGGTGATGGAAAAGCTTTATATAATGAGACAAATCCCAGAGTCTCTAGGGAGCTCATTCAGCATGGAAACCATTTCATGTTTCTTTCATTATGGGAATGATACTTTAGGTATTAAAAGTGCAGAAGTGAGATTGCCCACGCAGTTATTTTAATAGGATGATTCTGAGTGAGTGGCCATTTGGTTTCGAAAGCAAGAGAACAGAAGCCTACTTTTTCAACCACTCCATGCTTCAAACAATTCCAGTCTATCACAGAATGGTGGCTTTAGAACCTCTGATTGTATAAACCTGTCAAGGCGTCAAGATATTACAACCTAAACAGCACAATCTACCAGAGCTGCAAAACTATTATTTGGTAGTCCATTTAGTTTCATACACTTTTTCCAATTCCCTGACACCTTAAACAAAATATGACAGGCATTTATACTGTATAGTATACAAGAAAGATCACTTTTTGTGTGAAAAAAAAAAACAACACCTTATCGAGAGGTGATAAAAGACAAAATAATGGAAACCAGGAACCACTTTGTGATATTTTGTATTATTTTTTGAAGTGAACAAGTAAGGTTATCTTGTTATCTGTGATCTTTGCAAAGATATCTTTGCTGTCCAAACTTGTTTATACACAAGGAAGGAGGTTGCCTATCAGAGACATATAAAATGACCCATGCTACAATAAAGTTGAGGCACATAGAGCTGTTTCTGCTGATGAGTCAATATTTATTTTTTGGTGAAGAGCTTTGTTTTCTTTTATTCTGGGTTTTCTTTTTATCTTTTCTGTCCTGGGTCTTTTTAGCTGTTATGGAAGATGTTGTTTCGGTACATAGTCCTATGCGTAATGTCATATATATTGACATGTCACCCTGCGTGAAGGGAGGGTAATCTTTGGGAGAAAAAGAAAATTAAAGAGGCAAACCCTGAAGCTTAAAGCAAAATTATCTTTGGCTCAAATATCTATTTTCTATACAGTAATTACCCTATGTAAACTCAGCTCTCCTAACAGAAAGATACCCTGAGGCGAGTTTGAAATACAGCATTGTAGTTTAAAGAACTGGACCAAATTTCTCAAAAATAGACCATTAACAAGTCTCCCCGAGTATTAACTTGAATAGCACAGGCTGATCACACAGGAGAGCATGCTGATATGAAGAGAGACAAGTATACTTTCAAGGGACTGAGATTTGAAATATTGATTCAGTCACATTAATTGAATTTTTGCCTTGAGAAGTGATTACAAAAATGTTTCTCCAATATTAATTTGTATCTGCTTTGGATAAGATTAACATTAATTTCTTCACCAGTCCCCATTACTCTTTTATTATTCATTAGCATCTCCCTTTGCATGTGTAAGAGACCTTGATGAAGCATGTTTATTCATAGACTAACCTTTTTAAATAATTCTAACAGCTCTCTAACAGAAACCTTCCTGGCATGCTGAATATCTCGTCTTTGTTTCATTATTCAATCCTTGTGCTCTATCCTCCACTTGAGATGCTGAACATGAATCATGCTGCTCTTCCTACTGCTCTCTTCCTCCCACTGAAATGTCCTCTGCAGCCTGATCCCACAGGATAGCTCTGTTCACAAAATACTGCAGCAAATTGTCTCCTCTCCTGCTAGAATCTAGGACAGTATAATTTTCACAGAGCCTGAGTGCAATTGTTGATTTATGCTGTTCTTAGTTCATCACATATTTGTTATCATGTTTTAAGTCATTGTTCACTTGCTTCTCATTAGAATATTTGATGTGAGCTAGTCTTTGATGAGAGTTCTAGATAGAAGCAACATTTTATTTTTTGCTTTGTATTTACAAACTTGTGACTATTTTTTTCAAGCAGACAACAAGAGAAGAGAAAGGGGAAATGTAAGAATGGAACAAATCAATTAATTTCTTCTTTCTTTGCAAAATCTGTATACTTATCTCTTGCACTTGCTAGTTTTTAATGAAAATGCACTGCAAAATGTGCTACAAAAACCTTTTTTAAAAATACATAACACATACATGCATTCACGTTTCTGATAAGCCCCCCTTCCACAGCAATTATATATAGCTGCCTCCAGCAAAATGCTGTCATCCCTTGCATTATCTTTTTGTGTTTATCTTACTATAATACCCAAAGGCCCTAATAAAGAAGGTTTTACAAATGCAAAGATCTGCTTTCTGCTTTAAAGAGCTTACACATTTTAATTTTCCACCTTAAAAATAAATTAGTGGACTATTTCTTTCTTTTTCCAATTAAGTTTAGAAAGAATCCTGAAAAAAATACTGATAGTGCACTCAATTTCTACATATCTGGAAAAGTAATCTGTTTCATGGAGGAGAAAAAATATACATTTATGTAAATCCTGATTGTTTTATAGTCAAGCAGTATAATTAGATATTAAAGTAGCCACAACTGAAATAGCTTTTGTAGAGTTCAAAAGAATGAGAATTGGTTTCTAATATACATTGTTCAAAAATGCTTGATTTTTCTTTTTTTTAATGGAGGAAAGAAGCATTTGTAAGCCTAACTTTATTTTTTTGAGAGGTTAGGAAGGGGAGGATAGGAAAAATATGACACCCTAAGAGAAAATTCAGTATTTGGAAATTATTAATTATAATTATTAATAAGTATCTAAGTAGCAGGCAAACAAGAAAAGAGCTAACATTTCAAAATTGAAATATTTTAAAACATTAATTTAAAAAGAAATTACTTAAAAAATGGAAATTTTTTGAGGTGGGTGTTTTGTTGGAGACCACATGGAGGGCTCAGGGGACATATTATTTTGTCTCTCTGATTAGACTCATTATCTCAACATGCAGAAAGGTACATTCCTGATCCCTGTATTCTGCTCATCCTTGACTGCAGTTATTGACACAGCTTTTCCACCATTATTAATATGTTGACTTCTGAAGAAGGAATTAATAAATTTCATTAGATCATTTATTTTACTTTTTGTTTATTTTAACTGAGGACTAAAAGGGACTTCTACTAGAGGTTAAAGAAAAGAAAAAAAAAAGAACTAAAAGGGAGAAATTTGATGCCTTAGATAGTCCTGTGTAATCCTCTGATAGAACAAGTACTTCACCCAAGCCCTACGTTCCCCAAGGCTTGTGTATTTAAAATCTGTCTTTATTAGTGCACTACCTGACAGCCGTGATGCCAGTGGTAAAACACTTGAAATCTGTGGGGTTAAATGCAGGGTATCCTTTGTGTTGGGAAAGGTGAGTGAGAAAGGGTTTGGTTTGTAGAAACACAGATTTTCTGAACCCTTCACAGCCTGAATGGAATGCCACAGTCCTTATGCTGTTTGTAGATGGCCTCTGACTGCTTAGTCACCCCTATAGAATTTACATTTTTGCCATCCTGAACTATGGATTACTTGCAGCAGTTACTTAAAGCTACTGGGAGCTGATCTAACTTTCTTCAATTACTTTTTCCACTGCCAGACATGGCTTTTCCAGGGTGATGCAGGTATCCTTCAACTTTTCACAGACTTCTTCAGACTGCAATCATTTTGGTTTATTTTTGGAGTTTATGGCTCTTCATTGTGGAACTGGCTTTATGTCTCAAGTAAGGAATGCTCACAACAGGTGGTTTTGGCTACAGTGCAGTTTTCTGACATGAGGTTTGTAGGCAATTGTTTTCTTAGCTGGCTTGCAGACTTGGAGCTTACAAGTCTTTAACTTGTAAGATACACATTACTGAGGGATTCTTTCGGACAAATGTATACTAGAGAATAAACTTCAATTCTAACCTTTCCTTTCATGAATAGAAGTTAGGCATGTAGCAGTAAATTTTCAAAGCTCTATGTAGGTTTTTCAGTGGCAAGACTCAAATTCAACCTGCCATATGTTCTATTGGCTTGCAGGCTGCAGAGGGTAGTTTCATGACACAACTTATCACAAAAATTGTTTCAACGGCTCCATCTTTTGAGGAAGGGCACTGATTTTGGATTTGAGAAGGCTTAATAAAGTCCCCAGCTAATCCACATTCTTACCTCATCTTATGTTACAACTTCAATGAACAAAACATTTTTAAACCCCTCTTCTTCACAGTCCTCTCTCCTTATAGCAGCACATGAGAGTGAAACAACACAGCTACAATAATGGAAGCCACATCATTAAGAATGTGGTAGAGTTCAAGTAGACATACTACAAATGTCAAAGGCATTGTGTTTAAAATGTTGTGAATTAGCATATAAGAATGTGTAATGACACTGTTGTTGTTTCATTAAAGCAATAGTGTCATCAAAAACCCAAATGTATGACCCAGTACCCTGGGGCCTGAACAAAGTGGTGTTCCTTGGGCCCTGTTTGAGTCCAAAGTAAAGGGAGAGGGGAAGAACCTGCTGGTGGGAGAGCTGCTGCAGTCTGGCCAGAACTGGTGATCGCAGTCCAGTGGTGGTCTAAGTCTGGTTGAGAGCGATGAGATGCAGCCTTCCTCTGGATCCCACGAGTGGGTTGAAAAATGTTCCAAAACTCCAAGATTATATATCCTCCAGTTCAGGCAGGAATGCTTGGTACTCCCCTCAGGGCGGGGAGTTCACAAAGGGTGTGAGGACAGAAACATCCTTCTATCTCACAGGCCTCTTAACACCTAGTTTATAGCCTGAGGAGTCAGGCTCTATGGGCAGAGGGTGCGAATAGTCTATTGACAACAATAGTCTAGTTTCTGGGAAATGACATGGAAGGCTATAGAATACAGTTTTGGGTTACACCCACCATGCTCTATGGGCAGAGGGTGCGAATAGTCTATTGACAACAATAGTCTAGTTTCTGGGAAGTGACATGGAAGGCTATAGAATACAGTTTTGGGTTACACCCACCATGATGAACTGATCTCAGCTGTCCTAACTAGGACAACCACCCAGATGAGTGGATAACAGTTTTAATTTGTGAGGCTTTGTCTTGAGACAGGGAGAAAAAGAAGATAGATGCCTTCACCGAAATTAAAAAGACTGAAGTGGAGAATTACAAAAGTCAGTGGCATTGAAAAATTTCAGGAACAGACCAAATTGATTTTGAAGTCTGAGCATATAGAAGGTTTCCCAGTTTAAAAACCATGAAGTAGTCAAAACAAAAAAGGAATTAAAACAAGAAGAAAGTGAAAAGGCAACCAGTGGAGTGGGGACTGTAGAACTGTGGAGACCTACATTTTTGTTGCTGCACTCCACTGTTCAAATGGTTGTAGAAATATCAACTTACAATATGCAGTCCATCATAAGCCAATGCCAAAGTCAAGCACTTTCTGACTCTTCTTCAGCCCCTGTTTGTTTCTAGAGCAACTTGGAGAATAGAGTGAAGTAATTTGGCCCACAAAAAATAATGCATTGTAAATGAAAAGTATTAGCTGAGGAGGAGGAAAGGAAGCTTGTTCCCAGGATGAGACTTTATATGGGATTTTTCAGCCAGTAGAATAATTTTATGGACATCTTTTCAATTCCTGAACATAGGGGTTGATAATGGAAATGCTGACAAATCTTTTGGTGTTCATAGGATTGTAATATCTTATTTAATGCTGTCAAAATTGCAAGGTATACTTTTTATCCTTTTCTGCTAAGAAGGCAATTACACAAGCATCTTGTTGAAGTAGTTTATAATATGATTAAATAGGCAACATTAAATCAACTGGTGATTGAATCCTCAGGAGAGAATGTATTTCAGTTAAAATTGTGAGCTACCATACTTCTTTATATTTAAAAACCCTTTAAACAGGGCACATGATGGTGCAATACCACTCATCCTAGGCTCAGGCTGAAAATGAAGGTGCTCCAAAATGTAAATATTCTATTTTTTTCTGTTCCAGCTATCTTAATGTTTACAGAATGTGATGAAAGCTGGTTGTATTTGCATTTTATTTAATCTTGGGGAAGACTAAACTTCACACATCTGGTGGAAGCAATCTTCTAAAGTGTTTGCTTATGTAAATTAAAAATAAGATTTCACCTGCTACATTTCTAAGTAATTTATTTGTGCTCACAACTGTAACTAACAAAGATTACATTTTTTAATCCATATAATTCAATTTTTATTTCCCTTTAATTCATATCATATTAGTATTTTTTGTTTGCACCCACATAGTCCTATGTTTATAAATATAAACTAAAAAGAGTTTGTTTGAAAAAAAAAAGAAAAAAAAGAGAAATAACAATCTCCCATAAATAATAGTTCTCAATCCTGTGTTTCTTCTCTGGAATAGAAACTTCAGACAAGAAATTTGCTACGAAATTCTATACTTTTGAAGTTCTTATTTCAGGACTATGATTCCAGCCATAGTTTAGTAGTCTCCTATGGCTAATAATGGTGAAAATTAAAATATTTAACTCTGTTAATATTTAATTATAAATCAGTTTCTGTCACCTTTTCTTAATTGTTGTTGTCTCTCTTTGAGTGCTCTTCAACTCATGAATGTGCTTGTTAATGCAATATCCAGACATCCAGGCAATGTTTCATATAAATAATATTAGACCATGCACATACCAACTCTCCTTACCTTCCTGAGCCGTAAAATGAATGTGCATCTTGAAATTAATTTAGCCTGATTTATTTTTTTGCTACCCAATTGTATTATCAACTTACATTCTTCTCTCCTCAAACTGCCAAATCAACACATTTCCTTACCTTTCACAGCCTTTCTTGGTGAAATGTCACCTGGTCATTGCACTGTCTGCAGTTGATTTCCACCTCTGAACTAATGAAGATATGCAGACCCAGGAGGTCTTCTGAGAAGCCTCTAAGAATCCACCTTGGTGCCCTATTATTTGCTGCTTATCAAAAATCTCCACTTAAAGTTCTTCATCCCCTTTTCAATCCATGCATCAGTATTCATACCCAAGCCTCCTCAAATTAATCTGAGGGCAAGATTTTGGAAGAGATTTGAAAACTTTAAGAAAATCAAACTACAGTGCAACTGCCATTTCTCTTCACTCACAAACTTAAAAATTCTGTGCAGTACCAAACAAATAAAGTGAGCCTGGTAAGATTTATTCTTTACAAATCAAGCTGCATATTGCTCCTGGTTATCTTTAAGAAAAAATAATTAGATTAACAGGGTAGCTATTGCCAACAGTCAGAATACTATAAGTCTCCCGAGGATAGCTCTTCCTGTCAACTGCATCCCAAATTAAGGCATTCTTGGTTTTAAAGAACTGAAGGGAGATAGCAGAGAATGGTTTGAAGCAGGTTTAAATGATAAAAGGGCTATGAACATAGTACTATGTGACCTTACAGTTTCTGAACCCCCTAAAAAATCTAAATTCCTGACTTTGAAAGAGGTACAGGGTAAAATTCACTGCAACTCAGTTCATATAAATAGAGAATAGAAAAGCGATGATTTATCCTAGCTGAAACTTGGTTTGTGTTCTTCTAATTGCAAAGTCTGTTATCATTTTAGGCACAGAAGTGACTACATTTACCTGAAAGTTGCTCATGAACACCATAAAATAAATAATTTCTAAAAAATTACATTTATAGATCTTTAAAAAAAGTTTAAAAGTTTAGAAATTAAAGAGATCAACCTCTTACACAGCTCTGTTTATATAAATGTCTGAGATAGGTAGGCTTTGCATATCTATAAATTGAATTTCCAATTAAATTAAATGAAAAAATGCATCTCAGATTAGAATTGGCCATAAATAGTCATATATCAAGTAATAATTAATATGTCTTTGCTTACCTTCAAGAGGCTTCTGTCAGTTCATTCCTTCACCTTCTGAGTCCCTCATAGTGACAGCCCTGCCATGTAGTGTACTAACTACTCACACTAATTTTGTGTTCCATGAACCTGATGATGGTGTACTCCATTCCATAAACCATCTAACCAATAAAGATATGAAACAAGACATGAATTGAATCGTTCCATGAAGAATGCAACTTATACAGCCACTCATCTGTTCAACACAAAGAAATTAAAGTTACTATTTGAAATTTTACTTTTGTAGTCCCTCTCCTGAGGGCTAAGATTAGTTTTGTTAATATTGCAGAGGATTTCAGAGTAAAAAGAAATACAGATCCAAACTTTACTGGGTTTATCCACTTCATTCTGAAGTCTACAATGTCATTGTCAAAGATAAATGTCAAGTCAGGAGAGAATCAGAGGTAGAAAGACACACTGAAATAACTATCATTATGACTAGATTCAGAGCTAGAGTGATTTGCACATACATAATTAACACTGTTTAAAAGAATAGTTTCCTAATTTTAAGAAATTAATCAAATGTATAAAAAAGTGGATCCATGAATCTTCATAGAATTCAAAACTCTGTTACATATTTGTTATTTCATCCCTTAATAAATTATTTGCCCTTCTGTGACAGGAATATTAAAGCAATTTACGAGAAGGGAGAGGATGTTCCCTTTTTTAAAGTTTTATCCAAGCAGTCGCCCTTGGCTAATATAAATTATCATACTACAATGATTATAGTAGCTTTTACAATTTACATTAGAAGCCTATCAAAGTTTTACCTAGTTGTGGAAATTTTAAAGTCATAATAATCATACATTCTTATACTGGCTGTGTGTATAACAAAATGCAAATAACCCGAAAATACTCGCACAGTAGGAAAATGTAGAATTGTTGTGGAATCACTGCGGTGCTTGAAGAGGTGAACTGATTTTGCTTCAGCTCAGGGCAAGAACCAATTTTCCAGCCTTTTCAAAATCTGTACCTCTCTATAGTCAAATGGTGGCTAAGGACATGGTTTGTGGTCTTCCTAACTTCTTGAAACCAATTTTGGGGCAATAAACCATATTTGCCTTTCTTACTTTCCAACACAAGTAAACTTTCTCCTGTCTCCCTTTTTGGTTCAGATGAACCAGCTAACTTTTTTTTTTTTTTCCGGTTTCAAAGGTGCAAGACCAGAAGATAGTACCTGAAGACTTATTATTACTTTAGCTGTTGAGTTTTCCCTGAGAGAATGCTATGAAATTGTGGCATAAAATATTAGCTGTGGCATAAGCCATCTGCTTTAGAAAATAAGTTTTCAAACATCAGACAGTATAAAGGGTGGTAATATATAATCCAGTTCACTTAACAAGTCAAGCAAACTCAGGATAAGAAAGTCTCCACCCAGAGGTGGCTCACCACATTTCCAGTTGTAACTTGCTACATTCATGCATATCTATAAAAAGTATTTCCTCACACTAAGCATGTTGTCATTAACGTAAGCTTCAGTTTTCCTCCTTCCTATTAATTATAAGTGAAAAGAGATGAGATTTAAAACCCAAGCAAAAAGTGTCTGAACACCTACAACAATGCAGGGCTAACTTTCTTGATCTTTCTAGTTTTAATTAAGCTTTGGTGAACAGTTAGTATATCCTCCTAATCAGCATAATTGTATATCATCAGAAGCTTATTTGAAAACAGCTACATGATTTCATAAAAACTGTATGGATGATAATCATATTAGTTAAATTTTCAGTCTCTAGCATATTGGCAGAATATCTTACTTGTCAAACTCCTGGCTTTGGTAGGCTCTTAGATCTCAACTTTGAACACCTGAGTTTGCATTAAGAGAGAAAGAAATTTTGCTCCCACAAAGATTACAGTTATTTTCAAATATGTCTATTTGATGCCAAATGCTTCTACCCTGAGATTAGCTTAGTTGGTTGGAGCATGGTGCTAATAACACCAAGGTTATGGTTTTGATCCCTGTATGGGCCACTTAAGAACTGGACTCAATGATCCTTGTGGGTCCCTTCCAACTCAGCATATTTGTGATTCTGCGATTACCTACTTTGTCTTTTGAACATTCACAAATTGCCAAGAATCATAAAGATATTGCACAGTGATGCCACATAGCCTTGTGTTTCTGCTTGATAATTTCATGTTACAGTGAAAATAAAATCTGCAGATTTTTTCTTCTTTGACACACAGAAAGAATCACTTATCCTGGTTTCTTGAGAACAAGCTGGAGATCAACAATGTCCATAACCTGCTAAACTAAACCATGAAGACCCACAATAGAGTTTTAACCTCTCTAAAATATTTTAACAGCAATATTCTGCCCAATTGAAGTCTTTCTTTGATTTTCACCTGTTGAGTCACAATGTCAAGTGAGATGGGCAAGTTAAACATCAAAATGCTTGCTTACAAATGAACGTTGACATATCAGGGGTCAGACTCTCTAATTCTCAAACACTAAATGCATTTCAACTACAGAACTGTCTGGAGCTTGCTTGATCAATGGGCTTTCTTGGATTATCACATGTAAGAGAGGACAGGAATTAATCTCTGGAGAGCAAGATTTCTCTATCCAACACTTTTCTGTTCTTTTTCTTTCAGCACATATGATAAATTTCTTGCAGAAAGGGACATAGTAGAACTTCTAACACAGAGACATGGAAACATTAGCTATAGCTTTGTCCACATGACTCCTTCCATCAATCACCTTTTCTTTGGCTCGTTCTGTAGTATTATATTCTCAAAGCAGACCAAGCAAGAATAATAATACATATAGGAAATGTTTTGTAGTGCTCCATCTGAAGACAAGAAGAGAAGAAAAGCCTTTAGTTAATGACTTGCCAGCCCATTCAAAGACATGTTTGAATACAGCACACTGGGAGACCAGGAGCTGATTGCATTAATTGACTAGTGATGTTTGTCTGAGATACGTGTTTCTCTTCCACCCTGTTGTTTGTTAGTTTTACTGCACTTAGATGACAGCTACAAACTTCAGCTCATCATTTGCTTTGAACACCATCACTAGGGAACTCACCAGTTGATTTCCTCTGAAGTTGAAAGTTACATTGCCACACTTAGGTATTTGTTCCTAGTGGGCTTGACTTTTGTTTTAATTGCCTTCTTCAGAAACATTCATTCTAATATGTAGCAAGAACTAGACTATAACATTGATATTAATGCCCAAAAAAAGCATGTATAACTCTATTGTTGCTGGCAGGAGGTTTCTGTGTGCAGCTTTGGTCTGGGCTAGCTAATGCTCTCCCAGACAGCACCAACACATGATATGGTGGTAGCACAAGCAAAGGGAAATATTCCTAAACTAGTGGCTTAGGGACAGGTACCACATTTCAAGTGGTGAGGCAGCTGAAATGTTCAGACCTCAGAAGGACAAAATACCCGCCCTTAGAGAAAACAAATGGCCCTCAGGGTGCTTTTTTGGTACAATAGTATATCCTGTAAGGTTATTTCTTATGAGTGGGTGGGTGTGATGGTGAGAAGCAACTGTTAGGATGCAGCATGGGCAAGGGTCTCCATGGGGCCGAGTGCTATGGAGATCCCCTCTGGGTGCTCTCCATCAGGGCAGGACCTGGCAGCCAGGTCCTGTCCCACTTTTCTGACCCTGCTATGGTATTGCTTATGCAGGGACTGACAGACCTAGGAGGCTGACATGGGGTCCTGTGCTGTGTCAGGGTCAGGGCAGTTTTCGGGAAGTTGGCAGGTACAATCAGACCATCAGTACCCCCATGGCCCTGGCATCAGAAACAGGATAGCACCATTAGAGTTTATCCCCACAAATATTTATTTTCCTAAGAAAATAATGTATGAAATTTAAATGGATAGGAAAAGCCACTGTAAAACTGCTGACATTTCTGCATGGCTGTGCAGCCTTCTATAAAAGAAAGCTATTTATTTTGAACATGAAACTCTATGAGTTCAAGTAAAGATCACCATAAAGGAGGTGACCCACAAGATATTAAAATTGCCTCTCCTCTCTCCTATTAGCAGCTGAAGGCCTCCACCCTGAACAGTTTCCAGAATGACAGTGAGCAATAGCAAAATTAGCATAAAACCGACCTTTTTTATGTCCTGATTTTGTCTTGTATAGGATTAATTTTCTTTCTAGTAGCTGATACAGTGCTGTGGTTTGGATTTAGTATGAGAATAAAGTTGATGACACACTGACATTTTAGTTTTTGCTAAGTAGCTCTGACTCCATGTCAAGGACTTTTCAGTTTCCCATTCTCTGTCAAAGCACAGGTGCACTAGAAGCTTGGAGCAAAGCCAGGACAGGTGACCTGAATGGGACAAAGGGATATTCCATACCATAGATGTCATGGCAGTATATAAAATAGGGGGGATTGGCCAGGAGGGGCTGATCACTGCTTGGGTATGGGCTTGCCATCAGTCAACAGGTGGTGAGCAATTGTAATGTGCATTATGCTTTTCTCTTAGGTTTTCTTTCTCTCTTTTTGTTATCTCCCTTTTTATTACTGCTGCTACTATTACTACTACTACTACTACTGTTATTATTATTATTATAATTATTATTATATTTAAATTAATAAACTGTTATCTCAACCATGGGTTTTACTTGTTTAATCTTTTTTTCCTGTTCTTATCCCCATCCCTGGTCAGGGCAGGGAGTGTGACTGAGTGGCTCTATGGTACTTAGTTGGGAGCTGTAGTTAAACCATGACAATTTATGCACAGATCATAACTTTTAATTCTCTTACTGAATCAATAGTCTGTGACAAAAGCAGCACTGAAAACTATTAATCATGGGCTAGCATGAGTCTTCCAGGTATTGGGGGGGGTCTTATGAAGTACCCCTGTCTAAAACCAAGGATGAGAAAATTAGACAGGAAACATTCGTGAATTCTCCTTTTCTACTGTGCTTTCTGTGATGGACTGATTTATTTGATTATGTTTCTTGACTTCAGATTGTATCAATTTTTGATGTGTTTCATTTGAAATGTAAGCCATTTTAATCAAAGTAGAATTAGCCTCTCAATACAGTTTCTTCCCTCCATTTACATAAATGTCATTCTTATAACCAGGAAGATGATGGCTTACATAGTCAGTGGCACTTCTATTCTCATCAACACAAGGGGAGAAAAGCAGCAGTTTAAGCAGAGGTATTAGACAAGGAAGATTAGGGACCCTTTAGGGAATATTAGAAAGCTGTAGCTTGTCCTGTCCTGGGTCAATAAGACTACTTGTGAAGTATTTATTGTACTAAACTTCCCACAGCTAAGATTTTGGTGCAAGGAGTTTCTTTGATACTTAAGTTTTTTGACATTACATTCAAACTAAGTGCATGGATATGAATAAATCTTCATTGTTACAAAAAAAGAACTGTATAAAATACCCATAAGTACTTTCAGGGATACCAATTTAAAATATTCTTTCTATGAGTATCCATGTCTGTGAACAGGGATTATTCAGATGATTTTAAGCGGAGTCAATGCTAAAAGAACATAATCCTGCAAAGTATTTTCAGGGCTTTTATATATTGTATCCACTTGCATATCACACCAAAATTATACGGTGCCTTGACGGTAACTCAAATAACATGTCAGACATTATCATTACAGTTGAATCATATCTAGAGAAGTAATTTCTAAGGGCAAAAGTAGTTTACAATAACCTGTTATACCTGACATTGAAACAGAGTAAGAGCACTCAAAGTCTCCAGTCAGGGTGGTATCTTTTACGTGGACATAATAATTATTTAAGCCCCCTGAATTACATCACACTTGTTCATCTGAGCAAGCTCAGTATGGATCAGAGACAGTAGCATAATCTGTGTGACTGTCTACCTATAGCAATACATTTGAAGAATAAAGGCTTAATATTTCCACTGATCAGAATATCAATAGTCATATTACAGTTTCATGAAGCTTTATCAACTGGCACTGCAAAAATCCTTCAAGGATTTTTTTCTGCTATCCCCAAGGAAGCAGTGAGAAGTAATTACATTTCCTGAGAGAGGAGAAAATGAAGGCATGATGAAAGTTTGAGGGTTTGATAGGGGGTTTTTAGCATAAATAATAAGCAGTATAGAGCACCACTTGTTGTTGTTGTGGGGGTTTGTTGGGGTTTTTTTCCACTTATGGTTCACCTTTAAGCTCAATTACCAATTTAACCAACCTGCCAAGTTCCACTTCTGAAACTCTTCTAGTTCTATTTTGCTTTAGCTTCAACACTAACTGAAGTATACTGAGGAATACATATAGAGCTGCAGTGCCACTTGCGTGTTGAGCTCTGGGTAGTGGAAGCCCAGGGCAAGAGGTCAGGAACTGCCCGCCCTTTCAAAACAAAGGGCTTGGGGACCTGTGGCTCCAGTGGGTGACCAGACACTCAGAGACACAGTAGGTGTGGAGGACATGGGAAGAAGAGCAAGACTTGTGCAGAGGTGGACTGTGAGGTTATAAAAACCCAGTGTTGGAGGTCCTCCACAGAGGGACCAGCTTGGGCTGTTTCTGTGTTACTGTGACATGAATAAATGGCTTTGTGGAACAAGTCATCTGAGACTCTGCCATGGGAAACCTGGGGCTGAATCAACAAGGAAACCAGGTCTGACTGTGTGAGTGGGGAGTCAAGCCAGGCACCCTCAGCTCACTGGAGCCACCCCCTGTGAAGGGGCTTCAGCCCCAGCAGTGACAGACTCTGGCCCTGGGAGTGTGACTGACAGAGAGTCTCATGAATGGTCAGACTGGGAAGTTTCCTTAAGACTGTTGCACTTCGGTTAAGGTGAGTGAGCTGCTCTACTGACTTTCGTCCAAGGAATTTGTTCAACTGTTTCCAAAGGGGACCTGAACTGTGCAGTCTCCCAAAAGAAAGCTGCAATGTTATTTGTGTGGAAATTTCAAAACCTGCACAGGTTAAACACCAGAAAATATGTCACAAAGACTACTGCAGAGAACATTCCTGTATGGGCAGGAAGACGGACTGCTTAATAAGCCCTTTGGTTCTGTAACAACTTCATTTCTAAGAAAACAGATGAGAAGCTGATGTTCAGAGTTAGAAGCGTGATATTAGTAGTGGATCAGTTTGGGGTCTTCATTGGATACCTCTGCATCACAGTGAAGTAGGGGTACGTGTATGTATGGATCTAAGTATTTATCAACTGCTAATCTTATTTGATCAGTGTTACTAGTGGCAGTCCTTGTGCTCTTAGGGAAAGTTGCTTTTGGAAATGACATCACAATTTCTGTAAAACTGAAGTAATTCCTTGAAAACACCTCCAAGTATCTGTGATACTTCAGTCATTCTATAACATGGCAAATTATTTATAGTTTGCAGCATTGCAGGGGGAAAATACTATTTTCATTACATTGCAGTGATTGCTGATCATCAGGGCAATCCATACAACTGTTGTTCATCTCTGTGATAGAGATCTTTTCAAATATTCATAACTCTGTGGAAGAAGTATTTTTACTTATAAAATTCTATGCAAGCATTCAGTCTGTGAGTGAGTTCTCATGTAGATACATGAACAAAGCCACCCACTGAAGGTGTGTGCAAAAAAAAAAAAAAAGAAAAAACAGATTTTTAGTGGGAAAAATCTGTTTATTCATGGCTCCAATAGCTCCCAGGGATTTGTACACAAGTCAGTTTCATTTGTGAATATGCTGAGTGTAACTAGTATTTCAGGTCTAAAATTTTGCAAAAGATCTTGCTTCTGAAAATGGAGATTTTGGTGTCTGAAATTGGGTTTTAAATAGCCTAATTTTAGTCACCAAAATTGGAAATTTGAGTTTCCTGGTCCATGTAGAAAAAAAATAAATCTCTAGGGTGCACTTCAGTGTTGGATTCCAAAAATTGGATATGAGAAAAAGAAAAACTGCTAAGTTTAAACAAAGCCTTGGATGGACAGAGACTGGGGAAAAACCTCCATCTAGAGTCCAGACAAGGATCCATTGATGTCATGGATTTAGAATGTCCTGCCCAAGCCTGGAGAAACCATGCCCTGATCTCATCAAACCTGTGCAGAAAACCTTTTGTGTTTTATCTCTTCTTTTGTGTTACCTGTTCACCCCATGAAATCCTCCAAGATAAAGTAGCATTTTTCCCATGAGGTAATTCCTAAGACTCCAAGATGTGTTACCTAATCCTCCCTGTAAAATCCCCCAAGATAAAGTGGGTTTTTCCTATGATGTAAGACCCCAAGGTTTGTTAACCTGGGTTTTCCCCTTACCTCATCCTTGTGAAAGTCCCCAATTTTAATACGATGAATATGTAAACCCCCTGTTGAATATGTAAACCCTGAACCCTTTAAATATGAAGTTGTGAGTCCAATAAAGTATTCCAGTTTCTCACCTCCCCTGGGATCCTTAGCTTCATTGACCTCCGCACTTCAGAGAATTCAATTTACGGCCCTGTTCTGATTCTCTTTCCCTGCAGTGGCTATACTTGGAACAATTTTGCTTAGGAACTTCAAAGGAGTTTCTCATCCATCCAACCATTTCATTTTTCTGCCACACAAACATAAAGTTTCAGATTCACATATTCATCAGAACCACCTCTTGAAATGTGCCTTCCTGCTTTCTATGATTCAGTGATCACTTTGGGATGCACAATGCTCTATCTTACCCAATCCTTTTTCAGTCTTTTTCCCTATACCAGAGTCTAGGAAATGAGAGAGAAGTGACTTAAGTTGTGGACTGTAAAATAGGTGGCCAAGTACCTTACTATTTTGAGTAGTTTAGAAAAAGAAGACAAAACAATCCAACAATGCAGTTAATTTTTCCTCGGGAAATTTCTACTCAGTTTCAACTACAGTGCTGTTGACACTAGAGTGATAATTAGGCTGTACACATCTATAAATGAGTTCTTTCCTCACCCCTCTTCATTGAGCCTCAGCATCTAGCCTTCTAACAGCTCGAAGTTGATCTGACACATCTCTTTAGTCTCTTTAATAAGTCAGAGGGACATGGCAAAAGAATGATACAACCCTGGACTGCCTTCTCTAGTCAAAGCAATGTCCAGGACAGGGACAAGTATGAAGGAGCCTTGCAGCATCAAAAACTTCAGGGAGAATCTTCACTGATTCAGACTGAATGCTTATTAACTTTTCCATGCAGCAGCAGCAGCTCAGCTGTCTTGTAAAGCAACCATATGCCAACAATAGCATGATTCACAGAAGGAATTTCTGAGACACCTGTCAGCAAGTCTACCAGCATCTAAATTGCAATCACATAAGAATTAGGCATCTCTTTGGACTCAGTCGGAAAGAAAAGAATCTCCTGGTCCTTCCTGAAGGGCCAAGGAAATGAAGAAAGTATGAGGAAAGAGAGCATGACAGTGAACAGGATGACAAAAATACCCCAGTTCTCCATAAAGTATTCAGAAAACTGTAAGTCATCCCACTGATAAGTTTCTTTTGAAGACCCAGTTTTAACACTATGCCTTTAATAGACATGTGTTTCCTAAACTACAGATTTAAAATATATTTTAAATTTCTCCTGGATAGTGAATGTAATAGTTCATATCATCTAGGTAAGTGTAACTGTATTACCAGTTACATCTTTTTGAAAAATGTAGCAGGTTTCTTAACACTGTGACTGACTCTGAAGGTATTTTTTGGCAGTAGCCTCAGCATTTTCCTAAGAATAGTGTAGTTTAATGTTATATCTTCTTTATTTTTCTGCTATCAGTGAAATCCCTCTCTTCTCCTGAAATTCCATGTTTGAAAGTCTATTCAAAATTCTCATTTCAGTTAGCCAAATATTTTGTGGGTTTTTCATTACCAGAGGATAATGAAAAAAAAAACCTGACATTACACAGTTCTTGTTCTATACTTGAAAATGTCAATATTATAGCACCATAGTTATTATCTTGTCTTCACTTCATGAGCAACTCAGGGGTTCCACTTCAAACATTTGACATTGCACCAAGTCAGATTAGAAAGATGGATGAGTCTAAAGGGATGGTGTCTCTCTTCCTTTGTGGGCCTGCAAACTTAATTTGACCCATAAGTTGCCAGAAATGAGATGTTATTCACAATATATAACTTAGATATTCAGCATTTAATTCTATGTACACATCATTTGATCTATCTTGTTTCCATGGTTTATGTCCATAATTGATTCTGATAATTGCCACATTTCCAACTAAGGTAAAGAATACATGTATCAGTGGTAACCCAAAGATCTTTATGTTCTGGAAACAAGTTCAAATATATCTTACAGGACTGTAGAGGTATCAGTGATCATTCCATTCTAGCGCAGGAAACTGAAATGTCATTTAAGCAGATATTGAAACTATAATTAAGCATAAGTGATATTAATTCACTGAGACAAATACTTCTAGGACATATTCCACACTCTCAGGCCATCTGGTGTTTGGATGTTGATCCCTGAATCCAAACATCCAGACTTGGGAGTCAGCGACTTGCCTCTTTCCCTGTCCAGCACCTTACCCTATATCTCTGCTGAAGTCTCTTGAGATCCACAGATCATCCAGGGTTCTGCTTCCCAGGATCCAACCCTGCCAAGCCCATATCTCTTAGGGTGAAACACCCAGATTCCCTTTGCATGTAAAGCAAGACGTGGGAGGAAAACAAGCTGTTGAAGACTGATGTTTCAAATTTATGGATGGGGGACAGCAGAGATACATGCAAGGTAAATATGTGGACTCAACAACTCTGATGGTAAACAGCCTCATTTGACTGTACCGCTGATGTACCATAGTTTAATTTGATTAATGTCCTGGCTTTGCATTTAATGCCTTCAGAGAGGCAGCAGACAGAAGGAATAAAGTCTCAGTAAAGAATTATCTTTTACATCTTTCTTTAAGAAATAAATGTTCTACCCTGCTGTAATTTGAAAAACAGCAAATCCCAACCAAAACTGTCTGAGGATGATCTCACAATTTTGAGGTGAACTAGCATACACACAGCATCCAAATCAAATTCCAGTCAAACTTTTTAGGTACACTCAACAAACATATGCAAATATCATGCAAAGTGGGTAACAAAAGTAAAGGAATAATGAGTTCTTCCTGCTTCCTAATCTTCTTGCATGTGCTAATCTAACCAAGATGATCTAAACCACACATAAATATCATATATTAAAGACAGGATCTTTGATTTGCCGAGCTTCAGACTTTCCTATTCCGCTTCATAATTCATAGAAAGATGAATTCTATTCCTTTGCATGGTTTAGGTTAATAGTCACAATACAACCACAGCCAGTGGCTCTCAATTGCTGTCTTGACAGCTCTTCGAAAACAGTCCATCGTCACAATGATGATCCCCATGTTAGCCAGGTAAGTGTCCAGAATACATCAATGTGACTGACCAATAAAACCCTAAAATGGTTTTTATTTATAGAAACCGATAATGGAAATTACATTGGTAGTGTGATTGAACTATGTAGTGTAACTTCTATATTTGTCTTACATTTGTCATTTGAATTGTGATTTCTATGTATTTTATATTACTCTGCTAGGTCAGAAATCCCGTGTAATATTAACCATCTTCAAGTAAGTAAGTTTGAAAGTAAACATTTAGTAAACACCCTCCACATATTGGATATCTAAAAGAACGTGGTTAGAGAGTATTGGACTCTGCTAGCCAGTCATGACTTGACTTCAGGCCCAGCTGGACATGACTTTTGTTCACTGCTCTGCTAGAGATATACTATTCCAAAACTGAGATATAGTAAACTAAGATATAGGTAATTTGACCCAGATATGACTTTTTTCCATCAAAGAACTCTTGCAATATGAAGTAAAATTAAACTTTTTTTATTCCTTTAAGACTTGTTTAATTCTTATTTAAAGCACTTTGAAAAAGAGTACATCAAGACATTATGTAAAAGGAAATTATTTATTCAGTGCAGGAATGGTAACTCAAAAGTACTTTTTTTCCCAGCCATAGTTTCTCTGGTTATTACTTTCTATTCACAGCAGTACAATTTTCTGTCCAAATAAACAGAGTTTATGTAAGAAAAAAAAATTGTACTGTGCTCTGTAGAGGTATCTCTTGATAAAAACAATGGGTATTGTACAAACCAGCATGGTACTTAAGAAATGAGGGATACAAAATCCATTTGGTATCACACAGATCAAACATCCATGATTAATTACAGACCTAATAGGAAAAGTAAACAATCCATCCTCATTGCAGAACAGCAAATATATATCTTCTTAATCGCAGTGGGATTATAACATCCAGCTCTCCACAGGTATGTAACTTTGTGTCACCAGCATCTGCCATGAATCATATAGAGTTATTATTCTCATTTTACAGTAAATAAAGATGAAAATAACTATACAGTATTCAATTCCTGATTATACCAAGAAAAAAAATAGTTATGTGCAATTTGGACTGTAATATTTCTTTTTGCTTGTCTCATTTGGCAACTTTTTTTTCCAACTATTATCATTATTATGAAATACATAAATGCACTTATCACTGGCACGTAGGCTTATTAACTAAGCAGTGGTTATACTGCTTTTGAAGGACTACAGCAGAGCACAGAAGCGTGTATCACATTTTCTTCTTTTGCCATGTTGTGGTATTGCTGTTAAGGACAAGATGTAAGCTAAGTACATTTTGCCTAAAAATATAAACTTCAAGGTTTTGCTTTGTTCTGTTTTATTCTACTTCGAACACTGGCTTTTTTCCCCAGCCATTTGTAACCATTTTACTTTACGCTGACAGATGCCACTGCTAGACACCAAATCAGAAGTTATGTTCTGCTGTAAACTCTCAGCATGTGTTACAAATTGAAGAAGAACTGAAGTTCCTTAAGATCCAGGCCATCTCTTCCATCATTACCACACTGTCATTTTTGTTGTATTTTGTGAGAGGAAAATACACCATGTTGGATTGCACATCAGCATTTGCGTATACGTGATGCAGAAGCAGATCCTTCTATGTGTGAATCTGATCCATGAAGCCAAAAGGATTCAGTCCTTTAGCACAGCTTGCTTGATTTTGACATAAGGTTATAGAAAGGTGGTGGTTTCCTCTCTTATTTATTCCAATACAGGATTATCATGTATTGGGGTAATCAATTTAACAACTGTGTATTTGAATACATACATAAATATGAAAGAAGAAAGTACTTGGAGATCAGATCTGTACTTAAACTTATTGTGTCTTCAAAGTAAACCTTTGTAGAGCAAGAGTTCTTGTCAGTTTGTCTGTCATTTATAACAAAAGTCCTTGGTAATTGACTCAGAGGAAGACATTTTCATGTGCTGATTCAGATAAAAGAATGGATAAATGCCAAATCCACCCTCTGTAATAATGGAAAGCAGCATTCAATTAGGGTTAGCTGGTTATGTTCTGCAGGTTCAGCTCATGCTGCAATTATTGTTTCATTTTGTTTTGAGTGAAAGAACATGATGTCTAGTTGTATTTTTAAATTAATCTTTTCTGCCAGTTTTTCTTCTCCTGCTTCATAGATTCCTAATGATGGGTTTTAGTGAAGTGTAGGGAAAGATATACACTGCATTTGGGAAACAGTGCTTTTTCATACAGTAAGATTCAGTATTTAGTATGAGTTGCATGCAATGATACAGACTCTACAAAGCTGGTGTAACTAGAAGCACTTCATGCAATGAAAAGACACCCAAAGTGTCTTTTCAAGGGGATGTTCATTGATGACTTCATTTTATTCTTACTAAAATGAAACATAAAGCCCATAGCATATGTTTCAAAGCCTGGGATATATAGAAAAGCAACCTCTGTCATGCAGTTTACTTTGCACATTCAGCTCACTTTTATTCAATATCTGAGTTGGGAGAATATTGTATTTCTTTTTTTTTTAAATCTCCTAAATGTACAGAAAAATAAATTAATTTAGGAGTAATGAAGAGATTGAACACTTGACAATTAATAAAATGTGCCTCAAGCAAGAAGTACACTGCCATACTTACCAATGGCTCTCTAAGCTCGCCTCTTTGTTTTGCATCTAGTTCTGTCCATGCAGCATCTCTTCTTTCTCTTTCTTTTTCTTTTTTTTCTTTTCTTTTTTTGTCTTTTCGTTTTCTTTTCCCTTTTCTTTTCTTTTTCTTTTTCTTTCTCTTTTTCTCATACATAACCTAGGCCTATGCCCCTGCCTTGGCCAACTGTATTGTAGCACTTTTTAGAAAAGCCATGTCACCGACTGGCTGCAAATCTGACTAAGTGCAGACAGGTCCTTAGGCTAGGAAGACAGAAGTGTATTTTGTGACTATCAGATTACAGTTTATCTGGTTGTGATGCTTTTTGTATATTTCATGCCTTCTTGACCAGCACATCTTTAACTACCTCCATCATGCTGACTCAGTACCTTTTAAACATATGCACCAATAAAAAGAACATCTTTTTATAGGATTTTCTTGAATGATGACTGAAGTTCTTATTTCTATTTATAAAATGGAGGCTCTTGTCCTTTTAGCAAATTTTGATACTTTGAAGTAGAGTGTTACTGCTCATCTCTTACCCCTTTATTTCACTGTTGGTAACATAGCAAAATCAAAACTTAATTGTAAGCACTTACCTTGCAAAAAACAGATCAATCTGCTTCTCTAAATGTGTCACATGAGAACAGCAGTCAAGTCCAATTGATTTCAAATTTATCTGGCACAACTACCACTATAATATTTTCCCTAAAATGCATTCAGTCAATACATTTACTACTTTTCAAAAGAAGTATTCACTGGGCTGATTACTTCTTTTTTTCACCAGTTGATTCATGAATGTTACAAATAACCTGGATATATATGGTTTGAGTCCATTGAAAAGTACAAAAATTCAAAGTATATACTTTTCCTGAACTTTGAGCTTCTGGTTTTGCCTTGAATCTTCAGAGTTTGAGCTCACACTCAGCCCATCAGCCTTAATACCAGCCCTAACGGTTCCTGAAGTGTTACAGACTTGCATGGTTACATAAAAGTTAAAATAAGATGGATTTAGAAGGATTAAGTGATTCCATATGTTATCTCAAAGACCTGTAGTTCAAGACAGAACAGTTCAAATAATTCATTGCTTTTTTCTTTGATAAAAATGTAGGTTTTAGCCTTCTGGGAAGTCTTTTTCTACAGTGTCAGCAGCAGCTCCAACCTGTCAGTTCAGCAGTACTTCACAACTACTGCAGTTCACTTTCTGTGTGATAGGGAAAAGAGAAGCAAGAATGATATTCAGGCTCTTCCAGGACTGTGAAAAATGCAAGATGTGAGTGACCACATCTTGCTCTGAGATATTGAAAATTTAAGGTTAATTTCAAAAAACAGTTGAAGAGGACAGCTTCAAGGCAGAGTAGGTAATAAATAGAAAAATGATTACAAAATGAAAAGGTTCCTCTGTAATGTGAGAACTGGTTCAGGGGACATGGGCTTAATGACTTCCTCTGTCAGGGACTGCCTCAGAGATTTTAGGGAAGTTATTTAATCTTGTCTGAGATATAATATAGAGATAGTGCACTCCTTTTATTTTGATTTTTTTCCTTTATTTTCAATTTAAATTCAAAAAGAAGGGTTGTTTTTTTCCCTTACGATGCACCTGCAGAAACCTTTTGGCATTGTCTCCCATAACTTTCTTATTGACAAAGTGAAGTACAGACTAGATAAATGGACAGCAGGGTGGACTATCTGAACTGATAAACTCAAAAAGTTAATATCGGTGGCAAGAAGTCCAACTAGTGGCCATTCACAAGTAATATCCCCAGTCAGAAGGGAGGCAATATCCGGGCCAATAATATGTAAAATATTGATTATTGATCTTGTTGGTAGGACAGAGAGCACCCTCAGCAAGTTTAAAGATGATACAAAATTGGGAAGAGTGGGTGATGGTACTAAGTGTAGTGTAAGGTACTGGTACGGCTACAGCAGTGTTCTCTTTAGAACAGACCAGTGTCTTCCCTGTGCTGGACACCAGGGGTTCCCATCAATTTCAGCCAGTTCGACAAGGGACCCACCATAGGACACAGCTAAGCCCATCAGCAAATGAGAGAGGAAGAGGGAGAGGGAGAGGGAGAGAAAGAGAGAGAGACAGAGAGAGAATGGAATTAGAGGAGAAGCAATGGGGGAGCACCAAGGTCAAAGGAGTAGGAGGTGCTCTATTGCAGGGCAGGCATGCCCCAGCAGGGGCAGCAGCTTGTGGAGGGCCCATGCAGAAGTAAATTTTTCCTAATGGGACCATGATATATGGATGATCTCATGACAGAACAATTACAGCTTTGGAAGGATTGCATCCTGTAAAGGACCCACACCAAACTACAGAAAGTGTGAGAGGGAAGGAGCAGAAGAGAGAAACCACTACCACACCTTACAATGCCAGTTGTCTCACTGAAGAGACTCAGTATAAACTGCATCAATAACAAAGTAGGAAAAGAAGAGTCTGGAGTAAAGCTGAGCATGGAAAAGGCAGCAGAGAGGTGTTTTCCATAAGCGTGTGCTTGTCTCTTTTTTTGTTTTTATTTCCCAATATCTTTATCAGTACTCAATTATCCATATTATATGGAAATAAACTAAGTTAAATTCCTCTGAGTCAGGTATCTGCTGCCTGCATCAGTAACTGCTAAGTTATCTCCCTGTCCCATGAACTTTCTTGCTCTTATTCTTCCTATTTTCCTGTCAGAGTTCATGGAGTGTGTGGAAAATGCTCTTAAATAATTTCAATTTCAAGCAGCCCATAAGTAGCAGGGAGTTGGATTTAATGGTCTTTAGGGTCCCTGCGATTCTATGATTCTATTTTCCCCCTCATCCTGATGCCACGGGATGAGAAGGAAGTGAGTGAGTGGCTGTGTCAGTGCTTGGATGTGAGCCAGGCCAATCCACCACGTTGATGCATCAGGTAGTTGTACTTAATTCAAAATGACCTTGACAGGCCAGAGACGTGGGCAGAGAGAAACCTCTTGGAGTTTAACTATGGAGAACACCAAGTCCCATACTTGGAGAGGACTAAACACATGCTCCAGTAAAGGCTGGGGCTGACTGGTTGGGAAGTATCTTTGCAGAAAAGGCCCTGAAGATCCTGGTGGACAAGAAATGGAACTTTTTCCCATTAAGTAATATTTCGTTACTATAAACAATAGTTAGAAACATTTAAACATTAAACCAAGGGCATCTCAATAAGCATTATGAGTCAATAAATATGGAAAACACTTTGTATAAAAGGAATCTTTGTTCTTGTAGTACTGAAGATGAGGTTAAAAACCTTGCTGGTGCAGTTACTGCCTTCAGATGTGCAGATATCAAAATTAAGATATCCTGGCCACATATCTTCTAGAATATTCATCACAGGAAAAAGGTAGGTCTTAGGCTTCCAAAGGGTAAAATGCTACATTCTACCAACTTATTTTATTCACATGTTGAGTATTGTCACAGACGTTTTCTATGGCCATTCTTCTCAAAGGATGAAACCAGCCCCTTAGACCTGATTCATTTTTCCCTATCCTCTCTAGGTATGTTTGGTGTAAAAACAGATTTATTATCAGATTACTGCTATAGACTTTGTTGAAATGGTAGAACTCATACCATTTAGGAATACCAACATACTGCAAGGAATTATAACAATGGTAGTGTCATTTGGAAACTTGTATTCTTAGCAGAAACCTGACATTTACCTTCCTTTTTAGGTACTCAAACTCAGTAATCTGTCTTTATTCAAGCAGAAGATGGTGCAGTTCTTCAGGTTAAATAGTGCAAAAACTATAATAAAGATGTAAAATGTTTATTTAGAATTAAAATAAATATTAGAGTATTTAGAATTAAAATAGAATAAATAATATACTGTTAACCTATGGTAATAAGGAATCTATATTGCTTTGTTTTCTTTTCTTAAAGCTTAAATAAAAGTTGAAATGTTCCCCAGCTAGATGAGAAAATTATTGGGAATTAGTTTAGACCTGTTTCTCTAAAGCGCTTTCTGGCTTTGTACTTTAATTTAAGCAAGTTTCTATAAAAAAAAAATAATTACCTAATTCTCCTCTCATTTTTACCTGTCTTAGTTAGAAGTAATCAGTCAAAGCCAGTAGTTATTCCTCTCACTATTTATGTCTGAATAAATCCAAATTAATTGCCTACATATTTGAATAAGAATAATTTTCATAAGTTATAGCAGAATTTATCCAGTTGTATTTTACAGGAGAACAGTTCTGCCTAGGATAAAGTTAACTTTCTTCATAGTAGACCATATACTATATTTTGGATATGTGTCTAAAATAGTGATAGTAATCAATGTTTTGGCTAGTGACATACAGTGAAACATCAAGGCTTCATCTGTTTCTCATGCTGTCCACCCAGCAAGTGGGCTGGGAGTCGAAAAGAGGTTGGGAGGGTCCAGACAGCACAACCAAAATTAATTATATCATATTATATCATGCTCAGCAATAAAAGCTCAAGGGTAGGATAAGGAGGGGAGAGACATTTGGAGTTATGGCATTTGTCTTCCCAAGCAGCTGTTCTGCATGCTGAGGCCCTGCTTTCCAGGAAGTGTCAAAACATCTGCTTTGTTTCACTTATTAAACTGCTTTATCTCAATACGTAAGTTTTCAGGTTTTGTTGTTCTGATACTCTCCCCTATCCTGCTGTAGGAGGTGGGGAGGAAGGGAGGGAGGGAGAGAGGGAGGGAGGGAGGGAGTGAGTGAGTGCTTAACTACTGGCAAGCATCAATGCACAACAAGCATCTACATCCTCAGAATCATTATTCCTTGGGGAAAAAAAAGTACATATTACCTAGGATGGTCCAATAAAAAGCAGGGCTTTTCCAAATCATCATCCTAAAGGGGATGTGAAGCTGTCATGCTACCACCATAACCATGGGAGGAATTTAGTGGCAGTTAAGAGTATAAGAGGTTTTTTCTGATAAGAAAGATATCCTGATATGAGAGATATCCTAGGGGCAAGTTTCACTGAACTACCATAGTAAAAACTGGGTTGGTTTTGGACAGACCACAGGTTGAAATACAATAAAAATTTAGAATTAGTACAGCACATGTGTCAGCAAAGCAAGCTCTTCCACCTGTACCCAGGCTGGCAAGAAGTGGTTGATAAACCTGGGATGTACTCTCATGGGGGCAAAAATTCTTCATATGTTTCTTGATCTATATGTTATTCATGACTTTATTATGGACAATTTCCTACTAAAAACTCAACTGAGAAAAAATGCATTTAAGACAAAATTTTATAATTTTTGCAACAGTTTAGTTTTCCATTACCTACTTCCAATTTGATAGCTAATTTCCTTTTTATAGCTATCATGCTTCCTACCTCTAACAGAAATATCAGGATATGAGAGGAAAAAAACAGAAGAGAAAAAAAAGGAACCTTCCTGAGACTACTATTACTACTATGCCTCATATCTGAATCTTAATCAAAAATGTACAATGCATTCTTCCCCTGAAAACATAAGAAAGATTATCTGCTCTCAAATGTGTGGAATAAATTGGACTGAAGATTTGATTTTTTTTTCTATTTTGTCCTGCTCAAATCACGGCTATACCTTTTTAACAAGAATGAAGTAGGTAGCCTCTATATTTTCCCTCTTTATTAATTATTTCCTTATTTCTTGACTGCCCCGTACCTTTTCGTCCTCTGCATCCTTTCTATGTCTCAGCAGCAGCTCTGCTTTCACCCTCTCTGTTCCAGTTTCATCTCACTATGTATCCTCCATCCCATTTACTCCTCTGTATTTTTAAACGAGTCACTGATAGATGTCTGTAGATTTATATTCTTTTCTCTCCTTCTCATTTTGGTATTTTCTATCAGTCAGTCATCCTTTGAAGTATTCCCATGTTTGCTTAAACTCAAGGGCTAATATTACACCAGGAAATATAAAACTTTGCTTGCCTTTGTGTTATAAAGCTGCCTTTGAATTTTGTAGCTGTTTTATGTTTTGCATTTAGTTGAGATTTAGGATCTGTGAATATTTCAAAATGTTTAAGATCATTGGGAACTTAGGAAAGAGTATAGATATAAAACATCCAGAAGAAAGATAAAATAAAAAACAAAGGCCTGGATTCCAGGTTACACAGAGAAAGTTTAGAAAATGTAGGCACCAAAGTCTTAGATTTTCAGAGAACTACATGTGATTTTAGATAGTATCTCCCACTTCCTACTACTTTGTTCTCTGGCAAAACTTCTATGTTGTGAAATACATCTTCCACTAAAGCAAACGAAAAAATAGCAGGTCAATTGAAATGTGATTCCTGTGTCACACTGAGTGCAATGTGTTTGCCAGCTGGTGGCCAGCCAACCGGACTTAGCTCTTTGTCCAAGACCAATGGGTGCAAATCATTAGGGCTCAGTCAAAGAAGAGAGCTATGATATTTTGTACCGAGTAGCCCTTCCCTCGGCTCAGCTGTGATAACTCCTGGGAACATTCACACCCAGGCTGAAGGTTTTCATCTCTTGTTGACAAGCCATAATGGGCCAAAACGGACTCAGCTGCACTGACATAAGAGACAGCTGCAACATCTCAGTTGGTTTAACCCAGTGTTATCAGTATTGTTATTAGCATTCTTGGTAAAAAGTTATTTTTTCACTTACATCTGGGTGTATTTGGTCTCTCTCTCTGTATTGGAAAAACTAGGGGCATTGAATCCAGGGGAGGAGACATCTGTTCGAAGTCTCTGCCCCTCCAAACTGAGACAAACCTCCACCTACTTTCTCCTACAAGCCCATTTTTGGCTCCATCTTATATCAACAGATGCAACTTTCAGTGTGTGCTGCAGGTCTGTTGCTCTAGGTGATGCTTTTTTAATCACGTTTTCTGCTCTGCTGATAATTTACAAACCTAACTTGAAAGCTAAGCTCTCTCAATCACATTATCTCTGACATTCAGTCTTATATAACTGTCACATATTTATATTAAATGATAGCAAAATAATCCCAAACAATAAAAGAAACAAAACCAAAACCTCTTGCAGAAAGAAAACCATTTTTTGAGAAAGTTAAAATTATCAAAATCCAGTATTCCTTAATTTGAAAAGTAGGACAATTGCAGTTTTGGTCTTCGAGTAGAGATATGCTTAGTTTAACAAGTCTGCCTTCAATTTCTATTACTTTGTCCAAATTTTTCCTCATCTGCATGGTTATATAGAAATTAGTGTCCCACCTGGGTTCCAATTGCTCCTCTAAAAGGATACAGGTTTTACACAGCTCCAGTGAACACCTTGGACTTTAAGGCATCTCAAAAGGCCCCTGTAAAGAAAACAGAATCAATCCCTCTTACTTGGATTTTCTTCTTTTCTTTCTGAAAATAACCAAGCAAAGATTTGTTTTAAAAGTTCTATACAGAGCACTTGGCAAACAATTTGACCATATCAATACAGTGTAAATCAAAAATTTAAGCCCTCCATAGGGAGTGAAAATATTTATCTGAACGCTGATAGATAAATTGTATTATTGAGGCAGGGGTTAAAAACATTAGAGGGTTGTGTTTTGCTTTGTTTTGTTTCTTTCTCAAAATCTATTCTTAAACAAATCAGGAAAACAACACACCTTACCAAGCGCCCTGGGGAAATGAATATAGGGATTCAAAAGTACTCCCCTATTTTGTATGCATGAATCATTGTCTGGTGGCAAAAATCAATTTGTCTCTTTAAAAAGGCCCCCTTGGGTATAGATGAATGCAGAGCCGTAATGGTTTACTGTCTTGTGTGCCTTTGTCTGATGACAAACAGAACTGGAATTGACAACAGAGAGTTATAGTCATGAGCTAAAATTATTCATGAGTTGTGACTTTTCCCTCACCTGGCTTTGCAAAAGTGCACCTGCAAAACAGTTCATCTATGTCATTCGTGTAGTCACCTTGACTGTATGCTTCCCTGTATTACAGGCACTGACAGCGCCTTGTGTCTCACTAGCTATTTACGTGCTCTGCTATTCCTTTGCAAATCAAGCACTCAGCTGTCTGCACAAGTGTACAGGCATTGGTAGAAATTAGACCACGCACAACAGAGAACCCAACTGACAATGTTCCAACCTTCATGTCACACAGTGAAGTATATGAAAGAAAAGATGGGGTTGCATGTCTACACACATTTCATTGCCTTACAGGCAGCATCAGAGAGTGGAGACAGCATTAGGCAGAAATTCAGAAAACACAGGTTTTATTCACAGTTCAGACCTTGATCTTCTCTATTACTTTAGACACAAACTTTTACCGGTCAGTGACTTCTCCCCTTCTACTGGGTCTTTTTTTCCTTTAATTAAAAGGTAAAAATTTGAAATACCATCTATTTGTATTATAGCTAGTGCAGAGGAGTTTCTGTCTCTTACAGTCACCATCTATTTTTATATTAGAGTTAAGATTATTTAGTAATACCTTCCCCAATTTAACCTCTATCTTTCAAATGTCAGTGGACGGTTGCTAGTTGATACCACATGAAGGTATCAACATGAAGGTCCAATACCATAGGATTCTTTAAAGCATCTAACTTTTTATCTACAGATAATATTAATTACTTGTTAAATTTTACTCTGAAATTAACTAAGGCTTTCATATAATAAATAGGACATAGGAGATCACACACTGTGGCAACAAAGTGCTGGACTGGTCAAGGAACATTTTGAATTCTTATTTGTTCTGATTGTAAATCTTTAAATCACTTGTATGTTTTCTAATAAAGTTGTTATGTTAACCCCAGCTGGCAACTAAGTGCCACGTAGCTGCTTATTCATTGCCCACCAGTGGGATGGGGGAGAGAATTGGAAGAATAAAAGTGAGAAAACTCATGGTTGAGATATAGTTTAATAGATAAAGCAAAAGGCACACACGCAAGCACAGTAAAACAAGAAATTCATTCACCACTTCCCACGGACATGGAGGTGTTCAACCACCCCCAGGGCTCCATCGTGCATAACGGTGACTTGGGAAGACAAATGACCTGCAGAGAGACCTTGACAAATTAGGGGACTGGGCAATCACCAGCCACATGAAGTTCAACAAGGGAAAGTGCAAGATTCTGCATTTGGGATGGGGCAACCCGGGATGTATGTACAGACTGGGGAATAAGATGCTGGGAAGCAGTGCTGCGGACAGGGACCTGGGGGTCCTGCTCGATGGCAAGTTGAATGTGAGTCAGCAGTGCCCTGGCAGCCAGGAGGGTCAACTGTGTCCTGGGGGGCATCAGGCAAAGCATCACCAGCCAATCGAGGGAGGAGATTGTTCTGCTCTGCTCTGCACTGGTGTGGCCTCACCTTGAATATTGTGTGCAGTGTGGGCACCACAATATAAGAAAGGTATTAAGCTGTTAGAAAGTATCCAAAGGAGAGCAACGAAGATGGTGAAGGGCCTTGAGAGGAAGCCATGTGAGGAGCTGCTGACATCACTTGGTCTGCTCAGCCTGGAGGAGAATGAGGGGATACCTCATTGCAGTCTACAACTTTCTTGTGAGGGGAAGAGGAGGGTTAGGCACTGATCTCTTCTCTGTGGTGACCAGTGACAGAACCCAAGGGAACGGCCTGAAGTTGTGTCAAGGGAGCTTTAGGTTGGATATTAGAAAAAGGTTCTTTAAGCAGAGGGTAGTTGAGCACTGGAACAGGCTCCCCAGGAAAGTCTCAACAGCACTAAGCCTGACAGAGTTCAAGAAGTGTTTGGACGATACTCCCAGGCACATGGTGTGACTCTTGGGTATGGTCCTGTGCAGGGCTAAGTGATGAACTCAGCCATCCTTAAGGGGCCCTTCCAATGCAGCATATTCTATGACTCTATGGTCTCTGTTTCCTTGGCAGAAATTGCAAAATCCTGAGATGTCTGGCTCCACATATAATCTTGTTTCATCTGAAAAACACAGATAAATATGGTTAAAAACAAGTAAAAAGATGTCTGTCCTCTATAAAAATACTCAGGGAGATAAGGATGTGCCCTAAGTTCACATTATATGCAGTGATAGGCTGTCAGTGTACAGATGATAACTTCTGCTGGCACTGGATACAGAAAAATAATTTAATCCAGAGCAAGTTAGTATTATGCATAAGGATATTCTGAATTGATTGTGTAACCAGATGTTACGTGAATTCAATCAAGAAATGCTTTTTGTCACCTCAGTTCAAACAGACAAGCCAGCTTCATTCCCAGTTGAGATGAGAACAGGAATCCATTGCTTACTCTATTAACAGTGGACAATTTTTCTAATAATGAATAGATTTTTTCCAGTCCTCTGATGAGATTTTTGAGTGCCAGATCTAGCTGTGAGAATTCTCTTTTTTTTTTTTTCTCTCTCTAGAAAGGAAGCAAGGGTTTAATTTTGGTCTAAAGAGCTTGTTGTGAATGCATCTGAAACAGAAATAAACTCATAAGCAGCATATGCCCATAGGCAATATTATAGCCCTCTCTAACAGGAAAATGCATATATCCTGGATGTAGGCTAAACAGGAGATAAGTGATAAAAGAAAAAAAAGTCAACATCGTACAAGCATACATTAATTCAGTGGAAAGTCCCTTGGGTCCAGTTCAGGTAGAAGATACCATAGATGAGGCACAGTGATGGCAAAATATTTGTATACTCACATGTGTTTTTCTCTTTTATACTAAAAAATACCTACTGAAAGGGGAAAAAAAAAGTTTATAAAACCCAGACATACTTTTCCTAAATTATGCAATATTTTTTTCTCAAAATGTAACCTTTTATTTATGACCTCAGACCCACTGTGGGTTTTAGAGCTCTCACTTCTCCAAAGAAGAGACTGCCTTATTTCTTTCTTTCTTCCTTTTTAAATAATGTGAGCAACTAGAAAACCTTTTACAATTCCGTGCAACCAAAAACTAATGACACAGTGTCAGGTATTCCTAGTAACTTTCTCCGAATCCTGTAGCTTTGCTTTTGCATAAAACTGAATGAACTGGCATTGCACTGACACGTATTTGTTCGGAGATGTTTCTACTAAAGTAGCAAGGTGAGCCAATAAACTTCTTATGAAGGAGTTGCAGAATGGATGTATTGTTGCACAACCCCCTACTGCCTCCAAAATGGTTATAATTTAAAATTAAATTAATTTTAAAAAGTACTATTCTGAGCATAAACCATTGGAATCTTGTTTAATAGGCACATCCTGTGGCCCACTGGGCCATCATAACTTAATAGGAAAGGGAGATGCTGCTGGGAAAACGCGCACAAGAGAGATGAGTTGTAAAAGTGTAATTGGCACACACACACAGCAAAATATCCCTGAAGACTCAGAAGAGTTCTCAGTCTTGAAAACATTTACAACCAAGCACAGTGATTTATACCCCAATTCCAGTGGATTTACTCATGAGAGTAAGTAATATGCTCAGTAGTAATTAACAAGCACGAATTTTCTCTGTTATTTTCACTGACTCTCATGCCTCTTCACACTGTCAAAGAGGTGTGAAAGAAGAAGGCCTGAGAACAGGGTCTTATTTTATGTTTTTTCCTCAAAGACATTTTTGTGCTATCAAATCCGGGTTCGGAGAACAAATGTCACCAACCAAGTAGAATCAACAAATGTGTAAACCCGTATGTCCCCATCTCATTCATCTCATCATGTGTCTCTGATAGTCCCCCAAAACAGCATTCATCTAAATAAGTTGTGAGTTTCAAAGTCTTATCAGCAAAATTGAAATGCTCAAGTGGGCAATTTGTCTATTTAGTTCTTTCAGTTTTCTTTTGCTCTGTATTTTCCCCCAGAACACATGTATACAAACTGACAAATGCGAATTGCCGCATGAAGTTAGGTATCTGGGTGTTGTCAGCAAATTGACATCCATTAAGTACTGATTGGCTCAAGCAAAATATAAACATACTTCCTCTTCCAAGTTTTAAACCATCAGTTTAAGGTTCTGTATTCAAAATAGCTCTAAAATTCTTGTTGAGCTTTAAAGCTTGTGCTGAAGTTCCACAAAAGTTAATGGGACAAATGCGTGCTGAAGCAATGTCTTATTTAATTTCTTAAAACCAAGCTCTGTTTTAGCTACTTATATGTTGGCAACCAGTCACTAGCTCTGTCCCCCAGGGATCAGTGTTGGGCCCAGTCCTGTTAATATCATTATTGATGATGTGGATAAGGGGATCAAGTCTACTATTATCAAATTTCCAGATGACACCAAGTTGTGGGGGAGTGTTGATCTGCTGGAAAGCGGGAGGGCTCTGCAGAGAGACCTGGACAGGCTGGATAGATGGACTGAATCCAACAGGATGAGGTTCAACAAGACCAAGTGTTGGGTCCTGCACTTTGGCCACAACAATGCCATGCAGTGCTACAGGCTGCTGGACAGTGGCCAGGCAGAAAGGGACCGGGGAGTTCTGATTAACAGGAAGCTGAATATGAGCCAGCAGTGTGCCCAGGTAGCCTAGAAGGCCAATGGTATCTTGGCCTCTATCAGGAATAGTGTGTCCAGCAGGACCAGGGAAGTGATTCTTCCCCTTTATTTGGCACTGGTGAGGCCACACCTGGAGTACTGTGTCCAGTTCTGGGCCCCTCAATATAGGAAGGACATTGAGGTGCCGGAGCATGTCCAAAGAAGGGTAATGAGGCTAGTGAAGGGTCCCAGAGCACAACTCCTGTGAGAAGAGGCTGGAGGAGTCTCAGGGGAGACTCTACAACTACCTGAAAGGAGGCTGTAGCTGGCTTGGGGTCGGTCTCTTCTCCCAGGTGAATAGCAATAGGACAAGAAGACACAGCTTTAAGCTGCACCACGGGAGGTTTAGGTTCGGCATTAGGAAGAAGTTCTTCACAGGAAGAGTGATTGGGCATTGGAATGGGCTGCCCAGGGAGGTGGTGGAATTGCCATCCCTGGCTGTGTTTAAGGAAAGAGTGGATGTGGCACTTAGTGCCATAGTCTAGTTGGCATGGTACATCATTGGACTCAATGATTTCAGAGGTCTTTTCCAAGCTAATTGATTCTGTGATTCTGTGTATGACAGATAGACATGTTCAATGCTCAGGTGTAGGTATCCATTCCAAGAGGAATCTCTACAGTATAGTTTCTATCTTCAGAATATCTTGGGATTTACAGAATCACAGAATTGTTAGGGTTAAAAGGGGCCTCTGGACATCATCTAGTCCAACTGCCCTGCCAAGGCAGGGTCACCAACAACAGGTTAAAATGGAATGCATCCAGGTGGGTTTTGAATGTTCCCAGACAGAGACTCCAAGGCCTCCCTGGGAAACCTGTTCCAGTGCTCTGCCACTAAGTTTTCCTCATGTTGAGGTGAAACTTCTTGAACTTTAGTTTATGTCCATTGCTCCTTATTTTATCTTTGAGCATCACTGAAAAGGGTCTAGATGAATGCCTTTGAGATATTTATATACATTGATGAGATTACAAGATATTAATCAGGTTCAAGTAACCCTCTGTTCTTTCTAAGCTAACTCAGAAATATATTTCTCTTGTATTTCTCACATATGATAAACATCTTTCCTTTAAAATTTTCACTATTTAATTTTCCCTTGTAAAATAGTTTCATTAAATCTTCAATTTTGTACATCTCATTCAAAATTAGTATTGTAGGTGGAGAAAAATTAATTAAAGTTAAGTGTTTTTCTAACCAGAGGTAAAATCTTGATTGTCAATCAGCGTCATGGCATGAAAACCTCTGATTTCATTGCAGCCAGGATCCAAAATTATTTCTGGTATTTATACTATTCAACCCAAGAGCCATGACATTTTTTAATAAATAATGAATCTTGAATATTTTCCTGAAAAGAAATCTGACATGGCAGGTTAGGGTTGGGCTGATACCTTCTTTTTCCTCATAATAGATGACCCCGAAGAGACCGGCTGAAGCAGAGGTCTCATTACACCACCTAGATATGTCAGAACAGTTCTGAGAGAGGGAAAAATTTAGGTTATAAGTTTCCAATAGTGTATGAAGTTATCTTTCTCCTCTTCTTCCCTTTACTGTACCCCTGACTGTTGCCTCCCAGACCTGCCTTCCAGAAGTGTCAAAGCAACCCCAGTTCATAACGAGGTAGCTGGAACACTCATGCAAAGGTGCAAGGAGGCAACAGGGCAAGGTAGAGCCTTGTGCAAGATTGCTAATGGGAGACCCTGGTTCTCAGCTACTGCCATCCTTTCCCCTCAGCTGCTCCTGTGAAGCCTTTGCCTGAGGAGAGACAACCTTATGTGGGGACCATTGATCCAGAGATTCTAGTGAGAAATGTTCAGGTAGTACCTTTCATAACAAATAAACTCAGGGTGCAAAAGGACAAGAATTCCAGCTATGCTACTAGACTGTGTTTGTTCAGTTTCACAAAGGCCCACATCATCATAAAGATTTTAGAAAGTGCCATTTAGCACAAACTGTACTGGGTTACCAAACAGATCCTAGTGAGGATAACACTTCAGGGAGAAAGCCTGCAGGGAAATATGATTTGGTGGTGGTTTCACTTTGAATGAAACCTCCTCCAGACAGGACTCCTAGCTAACATATCATCTTTATTCTACCACAAAGGAAAAAAGACTCTTCACCACTGCTGTAACTCATTCCTGAACTTAGACACATTGATTTCTCTTCCTGACTTACTGGGAAGTTTTGCTGTGTTGCCATGGAACAGCTCCACAATTCTGCCTTTGTAAGCTGTGTAGGTACTTCTAAGGGCAGAATTTAAAGAAAGTCTTTCAAGTTTCCTTTTTCAATGACCTAATATTATTTCACTTGAAATAATCTAAGCATACTTGGTAGCACTAGATTTTGATAAAAAATGCTGTTTGAAAAAAAATATTTTATGCGTAAGTCACATTGTCACTTTATATTAACTTTCTTATCCATTTCACCTTTATACTGTCCTCTGTATTCATCCATTTTTAACTAACTTATCTTTTTTCAGTCCTGAAATAGATTTTTAAAAAGACAGGAGTGCCCATCTCAGTCTGAAAGAAAGCTATTGCTCTGGCAATTAAAAGCCATTTGAACTCTTCATAAGCAAAGGAAATTTTGTTAGAATCATGTTCGTACTGTAAACTAATGAAGCTAATGTATAACTCTTTCATATAACTTTCTATCCTTGAATCTTTGAATGCTTTACAAAAAGTAATTTCAGTACTACAATGTAACTTTGCTCAGTGATTAGGTCCCCTGAGAGGTTTTCTAGTACCAATAATTCCCTAGACAGAAATGCTACTTTATATCAAAATGTACATGATCAACCAAATATATCAAATACTGAATTCTGTAAACTAAATTCTGTAAGTTTCTTGCACAAGTTTTCATTCTGAAGCACTAAATGTGACATTTCTGTAAATAGACTGCTTCTGTTCCATGTTTCCTCAAAAGCAGATATGCTATTAGCTAAAAAGATCTCCAACCTAAAATTAGTAATGGAATACTCAGCATCTCTAAATGCCTGTTGTGGTTCAGTTTGGGGTTTTTTCCTAATTGTTCAATTTTGATCTAATAATAGTTAATAGAAACAGATCAGTTAAGTGTAGCGCTGCATGATGCCATTTCTTTGGCTGTAGCAAGTAGAAAGACATTTAACTGTCTTCAGATGTCCCTTCCATCTTCAAAATCATGCAGTAGGTCTCAGACACTGCTGTTGGGGTTTATGTCCATGTACAATTACACTTCATAAAGGTTTCTAAAGGCACTTCAGAACACAAAGTGTCCTTGTAAAAGATGTTTCCTTCTACATGTGACCGTGTCAGGGATCACAGTATGTAGTAACACAGATACACCACAAATGCCTTTTGGGAGTGATACTAATGATTTTGAAGCAGCATTTAAAACTTCTGGTGTCTTGACAGCTCACATTACCATGAACTGTTGTCTGTAGTATGTCCATAGTTCATGAGAAATCATACAAATCTTCCAGGTAAGGTAAAAGTCATTTCACTACAAAGCTTTGTATAGTACTGTTCCACATGCCTTGTTTTCATGAGTGCCTGTGGCACAAAAGTGCAAATCAAATGCAGGTTGCTAAAAAATCTCTTCTGATTAGTACTGCACTGGTCTCAGCTCAGGTTAAGAAGTTCCTTTGTATTCTTGCAATAGCTCTACTCCCTAAGCCACCATATAAAACATTTAACAGGCCCCTGCTCAACCTCCCAGAATTTTCTACTGTGGGATTTTAAACAGCAACATAATAACCCTACCTGCAAGGACACTACATCAACTTTCATTAGCTTGGGAGAAATTTAAGTCTACAGAATGCATCAAAATCCCTGCTGTGAAACATGCTGTCTTCTAAGTGTAGTCAAAATAAGCTCTATAATTTCTTATTCTTTTTAAAATCAAAATTATTCGAGCCTCTGATTTTCCCTTTATTTTCTAGCTGTAGTCTTGGTGATTTTACAAATCCCAAATAAAAATAACAGATCATTATTCACAGTCCTTTTGGTCTTCATTAACATGGACTGAGTCACCAGCTTGCTAAATAAACAGAACATATAGATTAGACATATGTTTTTTCACCTGACTTATTTCTTGATGCAGAAAGTACCTCAGTTCTGTTTCAGTCCTTTCCCATGTGAGAACAGAATGCACCAATTAATAATGTCAAATTACAGCCAGAAACCCATGCCTGAATGAGCTTGTCAGGACAATGAGACTTTTCTGCTTATTATTTTCAGAAAATTCAAGTAAAAAAGAGAAGCTGTGAGCAGTTGTAAAATGTTTGGTTGTTTATCAGGGCTACAAACAAATATGTGTAAAAGAGCTTGAAGGTTGAATACTTTAAAATTAAAAAAAAATATTTAAAAAGTCAAGTTTTATTCATGAAGCATTAAAAAAATGCCAGTTCAAGAGTGTATCCATTATTTAGTAATGAATCAGTTATTTAGTGAATGAATTTAATCAATTACTTAGTAATGAATTTAAAAGGTTCAAATTCCTCCTAGTGCAAGCCCCCCTAATTCTTTATTCCACTTTTATTAGCAGTATTATGAAAACAAGTTAACTCTGAAAGAGACCTAGAAGATCTTGGATTTGATGGTAGGGCTCACCAAGAGAAAGAATCAACAGAGACTTTGCCTGCTTTTCCAGAATAACACAGATACCCTAGACCCTGCATGGACACGACAGATATGAAAGGGCACCCTATGCTTTGCAGCTGCTTATTTATCCCTTACAACTCTCATACAAAATATACTGACTCAGTTGTTTTTGAGAACTGAGGAGATTTCCATCTCGGAAAATGGACCAAGTATTATTGTGCTGCTGCTAAGTATTACAGCAATTACGTAACAGACCATTAGCACACTGAGAGATGAGATAAAATAAGTGCAATAATAAGAGAGAGTGAGAACAATAATAAGAAAGCAATCTTCTCCATTGTGCTATGAGCTCTGTTTCCCCAACCAGTCTTCTGACACCACCCAAAGTCAAACAACTTGTGGGTAGCTTGTTTGGCAGCTGGCTGAGCTGCTGCACACTTGCAGGAATAACTCATCCACAGATGTTTCTGCCTACTATCCTGGCAGTGGCCAGGCTTTGGAGTATTTCTCTCAGTTTGCAGCAAGAAACAGCATGGCAAAAAGGACTGACTCTTCCCCCAAAGACTTGATATTTAATTCAGGCACACTACAGCCGTTCTCTTTATACTGGAGGGATTCTTACACCATTCTTAGGGTAGGTTAAAATGGTAACCAGTTCAGAAGTAGTATTATAATGTCAGTGTATTGTGGAAAAAATAAAAACACTGTTCCCTATCCTTTAGGAATAAATGGATTCTTGCTTTATCTTAGTCTACCAAATGAATGGAGGAATCATTTTCTTCCAGCCAGGACAGCTGATAATTGCTATATGGGTTAGGTGTAAGCACAGTACATGAAGTCATCCAGTTTCCTGCCATCAGCTAAGCAGTAGTAGCTGAACTGGCTGTGGGTAGTGTCTTGTGAGAGGACTCAATAGCTCAGCTGAGAGCTGAAAAATCAATTTTTATCTAAATCAAATCACTGGATACCTTCAAATACACAAATTTATAGCAAATTTCCTTTTCCTTTGCAGTTATTGCATGCATCATTGTGTTCAAGAGATTTCTGTAGCAATGGTAAAACCTTCTGGGAAGACCTCCAAGGTGGACACATCTTTGATTATGTGGAGTCAGGTGGCAGCTGCAGGTCTGCCTTAGGTCAGGCCTGTCAGTCGACAGCTATGCCTTTTTATAGTGCTTTTTTCTTCCATGCTCAGATACCATCTATAAAGTGGTGAATCATGAAGAAGTAAAATAAACTTCATATGTGCAAAAGATGCCTGTTCAGATGAGGCCACAAACCTTCTGCAGTAGTTAATACAGTTATCGCAATTACTTCATTAGTTACCATGTTCGTGGCTATTTCCTCATTGTAAGATAGAAGCATTTACAGATGAAAGATAGTAAAAAAAAATTACAGGGCAGTCAAATCCAGTATGACAATTTCCCTCAGAATAAATGCATCTGTGTTTGTGGGAGCTTTTGTGAACAAAAATCTTTTGGACAAACATATGGGGGGGGAACAAAAGAATGGACAAACCTGTTAGAAACACTGTGGGATTGAACCTGAGCAAAATTTGACCAGAAGATGAAATTTTGTTTGGTTGGCTGGTTTCTTATTCAAGTAGTTTATGGTGGTTGAAAAAATATTTTGGTTTTATTTATTCTGCTGTGCTATCCACTGTGGAGAATGTTGGCACCTGCCCATCTTCCCTAAGGGAAGGGCTAAGGACAATTGTGCTGCTCTCAGGAACCCCAGCAGGGAACTAACCTGTGCCAGCCCATTTTTTGTCGTAACTTATTTTCTCTCTCTGGTCAGCAATTTGGAGGTCACTTGTATGGAAAAAGGAGAGAGCAGTTTATTGGCAGCCACTCTGCTGCCATGGTGATTCCTGCAGTACAGAGAATAGTGCTTGGAGGATCATAGGGGGATACTAGAAAGTAGGAGTCTTCTTTTTTTTAAACAGAACACGATATAATAGAGGAAGAGAAGTAATGTAAGTCCATAACAGCAAAAACGAAACAACATTTTGTGTATCAAAGAAATAGAAGGCAGCAAAAGGGATGCAGAGATTGGAAGGACAGGGATATATGGTAAATTTTATTAAATTGGCTTAGTAACATTTTAAGGAGCTATAGTGGGATTGGGGAGATTTTTGTTTTCTTGTTTGTCTCATATACTCATAAACAGAAAAATGCTGGCCAGCTCTAAGAAAGGGGCACCAGTCGTGCAGACATTTATCCAACAGCACCATTGGACCCTATGAATGTCAGGTGCTGCTCAAAAAACTAATTAGTTTGTTTTCATTCAATACTTTGTTGAAAGAATGTTTCATTTCCATGCAAATAGTGTTAACTCACAACACAAGCTAATTGAATTCTTACAAAACATCCCATGCATCCCATGCAGACCTGCCGAACAATAAATGCTAAACTCACTTTAGAAGATAGAATTCATATTAGGAGAAGGACACTGCCTGTCAGACTATTTACAGCTTTTATTATTTCAGATACTTTGAGTCCAAAAGTAATTCATCTTGTTACTGCTGTTAACAATAGATTGGCATTTGCCACTGTAACTAGCTGGACTGATAGCTAAAAAGTAAACTACTTTCTTGGGTGAAAAAAATACAGTTGAAACACATCTTCCCATGTGTGTTTTGAAGTTGTCTGTCTGCTGCTGCAACCACCCCTTGTCTTCCTGCCAGCTGCCACTACAACAGGACCTCAGAGTATGAACAGGTTCAGGAAAGCAACAGCCACGTGCTCTGTCCTCTGTCGTCTTTGCCAGTGCAATTACACACAAATTCAGTCTTCGTACTGGACTTTGCTACCCAATGACTTTCTCCAAATATGTATTAACAGTAGTTGGTTTCATTTCTTTCTACTCCTGCATTCATTTTGGCTGTATCAAGACATTTCAGAAGTCAGTCTAAAGTCCCTGCCTACTCATTAATCACTTTTAAAGTCCACTATATTTCTTGCCACTTGGCCAGTTTATTGATTCAAGCCATAGTGAAGCTCAAGTTCCAGAGGAGTGATGCGAGTTACCCTGAGTGCTGTCCATTGAGCATGCCTTTGGCATGAAGTTTTGATATCGAATGAACAGCAGTTTACAGCACCTCTGAACTGATGAGCCTACACTCTGCTCAGGAAAATAAAAGGTAAAACATTATGCCCTAATGTGAATTGCATAACATGAAGTTATTTTCTTCCAAGTGAGAGAAGGTGAGTTCAGTTGCAGATGCAACAGAAGGAGGTAAGAGCCTTTGCCAGGTAAAAAAACATGGACTTAATACAACATGCAAACGCAAACCTGATTGCTCTGCTACTCAGACCTGAAGGGTTAACATTCAGTACCATGCTACCTCAGTGCTTACAGCCAATAGAGTTTACACTGATCCCTTATAGGAACCAAAACTCAAGCTCTGGAAAAAAACTGTTGCTGAATAGAAGAGAGTTTCAATGCCAAATTGGACAAGAACAAAGTGTAGGAAACTTTTTCCTGGTGTTAGTCATTACTCACTTAGAAGTCTCCATGATTAAAACAGTAGTACTCAGAAATCCTGGAACAGCAATAAGAGCAAGGTTAATTGCTCTTATTAGCATTTTCTCCAAGTGAAAGTATTTCTTTCAGCTTTCCAGTAAGATCCAACTTAAACTCTTACTAATGCAAGAATTCAACCATTTTGCAGCTAGAAAGAAAATACTACAGAGATTACCAAAATACAGGTTTTCTTAAGCATGGTGATTTATTGTCAAAAATACACAGATAAGCTGATGTGCTTTGAGATAGAAACAGTTTAGAGACCTTTAAAATAGTAATATCCACTGCAGAATTTTGTGTTTTGTTGTCTCAAATAATCTCAACAGTAAGTCAATAGACTTAAACTTGCCATTGGAAGGCATGCTCATATATGTGTAAAATAAAAGCTTCTACAGGATTGATGGCATAACTGAGATGAAAATAGTCATTTCTGTCCACAGAGATTTTAAAGGCATGGAGATAATTTTTAATCTGATATTATGATGAAAGAATCACCTTTCAGAAACCTCTGTAAAAATAAAAGTTTGCAGAAGAACACTGCTTTGTGTAAATCAAAACATTCCATTTTTCATTATTTCTAAAAGTTTCATTGCTATTTAAGTAACTTTCTCCTAATCTCCTATTTTTTTGAAGAAATTAATTTTTATTTCTGCTTCAAAAAACTTTTTGATGCAACATAATTGAAATGCAACATTTAATACAATGGAGTTTTGCAACATCTGAGCTTTACATTAAGACTGGAGGCTGGTTGAACTGATCATAGATTCATCAGTCCTCTAAGCTAGTATGTCTTAGGTTTTACCTATTTCTAATCCACACTAATGAGTCAATGGCCCCTTTAAGAAAGGTAAATCTCTCCTGTTGATTCATCTAGGTCTGAAGCCTGACCTCAGATCCTACAGACTATTCTGTAGCTCTCTTGCAGTTGATAATATTTGGGGGTTTTCTCTGAATAATCAAGATTCGGAGGGAATTGGTGTACATCCCTGTCTGCTCTAATACAGAATAAAAACTTGGGAATTAGAACAACTACACCCAAGAACAGACTGACTTCAAATCTTCACAAAGAAACTATTTTTCATTAAGTTCTCTTCACAACCTTTTTTCTGGGGTCCTCTGAGAGAAATTTATGAAAATAACAAAAAGTGGCCATGGATCTTAAGCTTTTCTTTGCAAAAGATTCTTGACTATTGCAGGCTCAAGGACAAAAGGAAGGGAAAATTAAACTGTAAAGGTAAATATTGTGCAAATGTGAGGAAAAGGAGCATGTGGGATGTGAGAAATAAGAGATCTGGGGTTGCTATTTCCAGACAAAGCATCTGTAAACACACCTTCACTGCCAAGTGTTTTATACGCTGTCCCAGAGTGAAGTAAAAAAGGGTCTATGCACTAATGAATCTGGATGGAGCAAAAAGGTATTCATTTAGCTTAAGATTATTAGAAATATTCACTCTGGTCTCTACAATTCATTTTCTGAAATTCTAAAACAGAGAAACAAACAAAAAACAAACAAACAAAAACCCACAAAACCAACCAACCAGCCAAACAAACCACTAGCTCACCAGAATGACAACCTCACAAATAGGAAGAGTATTTGCTTTGAAATATAATTGAAATAAAGACAAGGTAAAATTACAGAACAGCAAGGCAAGCACCCACTGCATTTTCTCTATGCTAAACTGTTCCAAAAACTCAGTGATGCAAGATGCTCATACTGTGTAAAATATTAAATTATTCATTTGATTTGTATTTAATGGTTCCAAGAAAACCCAAGCTGGTAAAACACACACAACACTTAATGCACCTTTATTTTTATTCTTTTTATTTTTACTCTAGAAGGCACTTGTTCCAACACTTTCTGCATGTAGGCTAAATTATTTACCTCTGGTTTTGTCTCCGTCCAACATTAGCAGAAAGGTGTATAGTCTGTCATTCCCAGGAGGCACACATGCTTTCACACTCCCCAACCATATCGTTTTCAATTGCTTGCTCTTGTTAAACAGAGACAATGAAACAGAGAATTCTTAAACAAGACACACATTAGCATGTCTCTTGTTTTCTTAGATTTTTATTGCTCCATTTACTATTTAGAACTTCATCCCACTCCTATTGGAGTGAATAATGAAAATCCCATTGATTTCAATTTGAAAGCCTCTCAATAGCATTAACATCTAACTGTTGAAGAAGGGAAAGCAGAGCTGTGTAATGTTATCAGCCAAAGTTTTGCTCCTGGACCTGCCCTACACTTTTGTATTGTAGAAGTTACTGCTTTATCTGAGATGTCTCCTGCTTGTGGCCAAGCTGGCTTCTCTTTTGCGCAATGCCTCTTATTTTATCTGAGTCATGCTAATAATAGGGATAAAAGGAAATTTAGAATGTACAAGCCACCTTTAAAGTCTTGCTTGGCATCTAGCAGTTACCAATTGTTTTTTAAACTTTTGAAGTGGAGGGAGGAGGAGAGATGTTAATCAGGTTCATCTTCTGTATAATATTAAGTCTCACAGAATACAAAAGATCGAACACCAACTATTTCAGAGATATTTACTGCAAGCAACAGGGCTGCTCTGTGCATATTTCAGAAGTGACTGATGGGCTGGGAATGCTAATACGACTTCCTCGGCTTCCATCAGCTGCATGTGATCCTCCTCTTCCCACTCCTAAACACCTGTGTGGCTGTGGGACTGTCAGCAGAGTACATGCCACTATCCATTCCTTCTCTTCCCATCGTTTCAGAGTCCTGTTACCACCTGTTTAATAACCTGCTCCAGTAACCTTCACCATCTCCCTGCTCTTCCATCCTTCACCTTTGAATGATTTTATGGGTTTCAATTCATCTGAAGAAGGTGTCAATACCAGTGAAAATGTAACCATTCAGAAAGAGGCAGCCTGCACGCTCATACTAATAATTTTGCGTCAGGCATTCAATCTCAGATGATCTGGCCGAGATCTTTCAGACCTTTTTGGTCTTGCTGGCATTAGTCTGTTAAAGGTAATAGAACTGTGCTGATTTGCAAACAACTGGAGAGTCGGAGCCTTATTTTAAGCAATTTTGAGTGACTAGGAAAAAAAAAATCTCAGTATCTTAGTTGCTTCTTGCTGAAATTAAAAAAAAAAAAAAAGAAATAATTAAAATTAAGTAGTGAGCTTTTTGAGAAAGGATTTGGATTTTTCATTGTAGGAAACATCCATCAACATATTTCAATGCAAAGCAGGTATGCTTTTATTTTTTTAATTTTTCTTCCAGAACTCCTTATCTCCACAGGAGGTAGCTCTTCTTTCTTTTGAACAAAGACAATCCTTGGCCCTCAGCTTGTTGTAGTGACAAGTTCACTGCAGAACAGATTCTTCTTTCTTTTACTGGTATTTTCAAGAACAACTTGCAGAGTGACTTACTGTTCACAGTCACAGATTGCGGCAAAAAATACCCCAAGAAACAATCAATAAGAAGTTATTCAACTCTTCTAACACTTTAAAACAGATAGTTTTGGAATATAAATATCATATACTTCTCAATTGTTTTTATTCATTCCCTCTAATGCTTTTTTTCAGCATTAACACATTACTGGTGTTGGAGCTAAGAGGAGATAAAAAGAAAGATCTTTTCACCTGCTTGGCCCTTCACTTAATGTAACTTTTCTTCAGTGTATGCTTCTGAAGAATGAACATTTTGAATTTTTTTTCTTTTTATTTTAATCTCAAGAGATCTTATGTAATATTTAATAGGTTCTCAAAGGCAGAGCTTCGTTTCTTCCTTTTCAGCTCAGAACAACAGTTTGGATCACCTCTGACTTAATTTTTAGTTGAGAACCTCCAGTGCCAATACTGCCTGCAAGTCACAGACATACTGTGACATAAGCAACCGTATCAAATGACCGCACATTTGTGAGACCTGTTGCCTCTAGTCATTGTCCAAGTGTCCTTTGGATAAGGTCTAAGTATATAACTACTTGCCACCAATATAAACAGAGATTTTTCCAGAGAAAGTTGCCTGTTTCTCTTCTCATTACCATAATGACTCTCTTCTCAGCTCTATATTCTGTTTCCCATTGGAACTAAACCCTCTCTGTAAAAATATAGAAAGAAAGTCCCAGTTGCATGGGTGAAAAAAAGGCAAAGGCAACATCCTTTCAATCACCTATTATTGATTAAGGTACTGTGAGCAAACAGATACATTTTTCCCTTTCTAAACTCAAATATTTTCTATTTGAAGTATCTGATTCTGGATAGCGTTTTCCAGTTTGGGATTGAAGATAATGGACCTATTTTATTTTATAGACTCCAGGAAAAAAAACAAAAGTGGAAGGAGAATAAAAGACCCAAAACTTCACTTCATGTAAGAACTAACAAATATAAAAGCCAATCAGCAGTTCCTGACTATTTCTATATTGCACACAGACTGACAAATTCATGCATTCAAAACCCTTTTGAGGGGTGGACTACTCACAGATGCCTCACCTGTATTCTCATTATGCAAATGTATGTTGACATAAAGTTGCCCAAATATCTGAGAACTGCATTATCCAAGTGATTCCCACAGCACTGTCACAGATCCTGCCCTTCTATACTAATATCAGTGTGATTCCATTGTGGGAGGCTTTAAAGCATGCTGAAGCATAAGAGCAAAATTTGCCCCTTAAAGTAATGGACAGATTGACATATGTTTTCTCCATCCCTTTGGCTAGCCTACAATAAAATGCCTGGTGCTCCATCAGAGTTTGTAATTGATTGGCCAGTAAACAGCTTGTTGATAATAACATATTCTCACCATCTGATGTTTTGAACAATCCATAGCAATCTGCAGCAGCGTTATTTACACTGTGTTCCCTGTGCTGGGCATGGATCCAGCTTTTACCACCACCAAGAAGAACAAAGAAGCAGGAGGTCTGTCATAACCTTCAGAAGGCTTTGTGAGTAATTTTAAGGTTTTCAGAGATAGTTTCAGACGCCTAGCAGAGGATTTGAACATGGAAATATTTTTCATTTTCTTTGTTTTATGTGTCATATTATAGTGGGAAAAGGAAGACATATAGAATAACTTTTCATAGAAGATAAACATTTAAAGGATATTGGCTTTGACTGCCTGTGAAGACAGAGAGGCTCAAGAAATACTAAGAACCTCCCATTAGTCATGTTCTGTGGCCTCGAACTGATCTTCTGGGCCATGTAATGCAGAGTATCTCAAACATATCATGTCCTCCGCCTATTCAGATTGTCTACATTATTTCCCCTTGGATCCTTCCTAAGGAATTCAGATCATAGAGGAGCTTGATGTATGTATGTGTTTGTTTAAACACATATGCACTAGTCTGCAGATGGGTTTATGCCAGACCTGAGCTTGTAATCTAAGAATCTTCATAGCTGAGATGAGTGGTTTATGCTCTCTATAATCAAAAAATTTAAAATATTATCTGCAAACAGTGACATGCAAGTACTACCATTGGCAGAAGTCTTAGCGGAAGCAAGGTCTCTCCTAGGGTCAGAAACATTCCTCAACTCTCTATGAATGCTTAGTATAACCACTGAAAGTGCAAGTGCCAATGGGCTGAACTGAGGAACATACCGCAAGGGAGATGTTTCCAGAACAGAACACAAAGCTTCTGGGGAACAGTCAATTGCTTTCAGAGCACTTTTAAATTTAAGGACTTCCATTTCTATAGAACAGCAGAGCAGGGATTGAGAGGATACAAGCCTTGCACTTTGGTGTCCGTTTCAAATCCCAATTTCCATTTTAACAGTGAGGATATATTTTCTTTAATAGAAGTGTATATTCTGTATGTAATCATAAGGCTTAGTAATGATCTCATGTTGTGTTGTTATCAATCAAATCCCTATGATTTTAATATATTTATCTGACTGTTTTATAACTCTGAAAATGAGCCTTTTTTTCCTCCCAATGACTATGACAGTCTAATATTTGCTAGAGTATATATAGGATAACAACCAAAAAGACATAGCACTTATTCAACACTTACATTGTTTGTCTTTTAAAAAATCATCAGCTATTCTGTTTCTTGAAGTTTACTTTTAATTCTTACAAGCAAACACAAGATCCCAGTGTCATTGGTTTTTAAGTTCTTTAATGTAGCGATAACAAGGTCCTCTTGGCTAGAAGGAAATTTAAATCTTCCACAAATTTAAAAAATAATTTCATGCAAGATTCTTGTACAAAACAATCATCATGCTGTATTTCAATGTGTTAAAAATAGTCTTCCTTGCCCACACCTTTTCCTAATCAAAAAATTGCAAACACATAAAAATCTTTAGTACTCTAATGAAATAAGTTCTTCTTTGAAGATATCACTTTATCCGTAGAGATTTTTTCACTTACACAACCCAAGAATTAAGTCTTTTCCTTTCAAACTATTTGTTTTATAAATACTCATCTGAAGTTGATCTCACCATTTAATCTCCAATGGAGCTTTTTATTCTTTGACAGCACATTGGCTATATACCAGTTTCTTCTTTTTTTATCCTTTTTGCAGATTCTTCAGCTCAGCTGTTTCATATAGTCTGCCAGCATTTTTAGAGGGCTGCTTTCATTATTATTTAATGTGTGTTGGTTTCAGCAAATATTGTAACTACAACTGTTGTTTATTATGAATCTTTTTTTCCCTACAGTCAGTCAACTGGCAACATTCCAAACCCCTTTTTAATTTCCTATGACTAGAAAACTGTGCATGCAAGGTCTACTCACTCTTTCCAGTGTTTGACATCATTACTATTTAATATGTTCCTTCAAGAAATGTTGTTACCACAGCATTTCCTGACAGCTTTACAGTTCTGTTACCTCATTAAATACAACTGTAATTGTGTTTAAAAAATAAATACTTTGCACAGGGACCTTAAGAACCTCCTAAATTTCATTTGCTACACAACTATTTCCCACTTTATCCGCAATATTATAGGAGACTCACTTGCTACAAATTCGTTTTCTCTGAGTTTCCTGACAAAAGCTGCATCTAAAACCTACTGTAGTTCTCAGAATTTCCTAGAAAATTTAAGTTTCTACAAACCTAGGCAAGAAATATGGATAACAAAGTGGAAACTGAACAGAGTATAGATGAAATTGGTTCAGCATCTCTGTTTCATGTTTACTTTTTCAGTTTCAAAAATGGAGGGATGAAGAGGTTTCAAAAGTCACTGGAACCTTGCCTCAATCATTTAAGCAGTTCAAATTTAGCTAATGACTCCAATTCTATATAGAATACTTAAATCTGCAAAGCCATGTTAGAATTTTTTTATGGCCTGTGAAACTTCAGGTTTTGGGGTGAGGGGGTTTTCTTCTTATAATCACATACGGAATAAATAAATGTCCTTACAAATAATGCACAAAGAAAATGCAAATCTTTGTATTTCCCAAACTTTTCTGTTCACTGACTAGCCCTCTATTTATTCCATTAGTCAGTTCTTTATATCTTGAAATAATGGCACAGGTAATTTCTATTAGGGCTTTTGGTTATGAAAGAAACCCCTTCCTCATCTCCCTCTTCTTTCTCTCTTCTGCCTCACCCTCCTCATTCAGGACTAAACATAGACCTCAGAAACAATAAACCTTACTTTTGCTAGTATTTTCCTGTATATTGGGAAGAAGAAAAAAGTATTTCTTAGTCTGAGACCTTAAAAAGCAAGGTCACCAAGAGGTGTTCCAATGATGTTCCAAAGGCAAGTCAGCAGGAAAAAGAACCTTACAGACTTGTAAAATTGGAGAAGGTCCATCATTAGGTAGTAGAGATGCAAAAGCACCAGAAAATAGAGGTGTTTCTTTTTAAGCATTTTTTCAATCATAAACAACCTGGAGTAATTTTTTTTCAAGATACTCTAATGCCATCTGTCATGTGTAGCTGAAGTCTGTTGTTCAGTTCTAACCCCTAAGCATAGAAAAATTTTCTCCAAGGGGTAAATATTTAACCCCTTGGAGAATGATGTTTCTGAGGGAAGGATGGGATTCTGAGACTGCGAACTGCCACAGGAACTGGAGCCTCCTTAAACCCAATAACATACTATTTCAAATGAAGGATCTTACCTTTTCTTTCATAAATATTTTGACTTCATTTAAGATAGAAAAGTATGACTTACCAAATGCATTTTTTTATCCCGCCTGTTCAGTTACTCGTCCTGGGGAGAGGATGTGTGTGTGTGAGAGAAAGAACAAATCACATGTAACAGATCTTGCCAATGCTGCTCAATGCACTCCAAGAACTTATTCAAACACTGTTATTTTGATGGCCATACATGATTTAATTCAAAACTAGAAAGTAGCTCTTGGTAAACTTCTGTAGCACAGACTTTCATGGTATCTCATTCAAGCATTTGCATTTATTACAAGGAAAAATGAGTACTAATTGGCTACTGCCTTTCAAGATAGGTTCTTTTCATCTTTAGAACTGCACAATGTTTATCATTTTGAATTCCATTAGCTGCTGTCTGCAAGTTGAAGTAAGAGATGGGTCATTTTGCATCAGATAGCATCAGAATCCAAGTCATCACCTGTAACCTGCTGTTACAGTTATACCATTATGTAAATTAACACAACATTCCATGAATTCAAAATTAAAGAAATTCTCATATCAGGGAAAAGTATTCAATTGGCATTTTCAACAGATATTTATCAGACTTGGTATCTACTGGAAGCAATTATTTGAATTATGCATGGCTATTTCAATTATTTAGTACCTACACATTTCTAATAAAACAATTAAGTTCAACCTGTCTAAAAGAAGCCTTTTCAAACTTGACATGAAGATATAGAATAAGTAGATATTCACATACTAAGAACACGTCATTGTTTATTTGTGTTTTCCACTTTCAGTTCACTAAACGCTGCCCTATTTGCATTGAGAACAGAATTTCTTACAAACATTTCTTTCAGCTATTCTGTTTAGTTTTTAAAATCTGTTTTCATCTTCAAAATTACCATCAAGTTTGTTTATATCAAAACTGGAATTACATAAATTAAATTCTCAATGAGATCTACCTTAAAAGAATATTAAGGTTGAAAAGTCAAGTGCTCAAATGAAGAACTATCAAAATTAAGGATGCCTAAGTTATTCACAAGCACATATATCTTCCTTACCTTCTGTGGTGTTTCTAAATACACTAATCTGTGGTGGTTTTAAATACAAGATCCTTTAAAAATACCTTCTCAAATCTATGCCCATTCAATGGACAGGAATAGAAATTATTATAATGAAGAAATTATAGTTATGTATATGTAATATTACAATTTCAATTTCATATTAAAAATTCACTGCTTTTATATTCATCATTCAGTGCTCTATTTGTATTATAGTACTCATCTTATATCTAATTTAAAAAAAATCAAGTTAATCTTAAGTCTTAATATAGGAATTTGCTGTATCTGTAAAAAAGACTCAATGGAATAAGGAGACAACACATATGGACCAGGTGACCAGAAAACTTCTTTTCTATGATAACTCAGAAAATAAGGTTCAATGTCTCTTTTTTCAGTGATAAAAATTAAGTCTATACATAAGAGTTTGGCTGTGTTAAGACGCAGATCTGATTATTTATAAACAAGTGTTACATTATAAACAAAAGTGAATTTTTTCTTCTGAGAGAATTAATACTGGAAATTCAAGTGATCCACTCCAAATATCAGACCTGTAACTTCTGTTGGTTCTAAAATTAGAAGTGTGTCTCTTTTATTTTCCTTGAGATTCCTAATGATTCATCTTACTGATGTATTTTCTCTTGTGTTTATTTTGTCACTGTTTTCATTTTCATTCATATTTACACCAAATATGTAAATGCAGTCCCAACACATTAAATAGCACATATATTTAGAATGTTAAACATTCACTGTACATCAAAAAATGCTCTAGAGTTGCTCCCAACAGAATTTTCCTATCTAAAGTTAATGAGTTTTAATGTACGGTTTCCTTGTACCTTTCCTTTCTCTGCACATCAATCTGTTCATGGCATCTGTCAAGCATGCAGTAACAGGGAAATATTCTCAGGGGCTGTCAGTCAAATGACACCTTTCTCCTTTACTGGAGTTGGAAAATAATGCCCATATTTCTCTGAAATTCTCCAGGCAATGTAAGTCTAACTTACAAAACCAACACCATCTGCCCAGGCAGATTCTTGGAGCCAATGACACATAAAAGACTTTATCTGATCTCTGATGTCAAAGATGTTGCATTAGGTTATCAAGCTTCCACTTAACTAGATGACTTACCGTGCATACCTGACATTTGAATAAAATAGTTAAATAGAACAGTGACTGGGGTTGATTCACTGTATTATCACAATCAATTATTATAAGTAAGGATTCTAATTTATGAAAAACAATGCAATTACACGTTCAAATAAAGAATTGGACACTTTGGCACTGAATCACTGGAAGATGACCTTATTGAAACTATATGGATCTTAGCATTCCTTAGATATTTAGAAACAAATATTGTATCTGTAGGCAGCATACAGACCTGCATTTACCCTGGAATTAATCGTTGCACAAGGAAGTCTCCACAGATTTTCCTTTTAAAACTAGCAAATGCTTTGTGGCTTCCTGAACCAAAAAGCTCAGAACTACTCAAATTAAGAATATCACCTCGATCAGGAAAAGGCACAAGAGAGTTGGTCTCAGTTTTTCATTTATGCAACTGTAAAAGGAGTGTAGTAAATTATTTCCCCATCTCTCTCAGTTTGTCCATGCTTATTTTTTCCTCTAGTAAATTGTTTTTGAAAATTTCTTGAAGAATCATTCTTAATTCAAACAATCTAAATAAAATTTTGGAGGAAAATAAGAACTGCAATTCAACTTGCAGACAATGTTCATTTGCTTCTGATATTCACATTGCGTCTCCAGGCCAATTATAAAAGAACCAAATGTCAAAGCATCATCATTTACAGATGATATCAGAATTTTTATCCAAGTAAATCTTCTTTCCTATTATCATTATCCCAGCACCTTCAAGTATGATAACTTCAAATGATTTCTCTCTAACCTGGAAATCTCATTTTCTGCAATTCCGTTTCTTCAACCTGATTTGTCCTTATCCTTTGAAGTCAATGACAAAGCAATAATGTACACTGAGTGAGAACTACACTCACATGAAGAGAAAAACTTATTTTTAACTACTATTTTCTTCCTGAGAATATGCTAAAAATCATAATCAAAAAATAAATGAGGATATAATACAGATCTCTAGTAATGGGCTTAAGCAACATGGTAACCAACATGTTTGAAATGCACTGGCTAAGTGTCTTTCAATGATTGATTCAGTTGGTGCCAGTGTGTCTGATTTTTATGAAAGTCACAGCAATTGAGGTACACTATTATCATTTTCCTGAATATGGTATAACTTAATTTCAGCATTTCATTTGATGAGTAACAATTCTGTCTATGAAGAGTTGATTTTTCTGTAACAGGAATTCTTTCCTAAAAGCAAAATAATAAACTTGGAATTTTCTTAGCAACTCGAATTCATTCAGGAATTTGGGATGTTTTCATACTAGATGTCTCTTTTACACCTTTAAATGTCATATGAAAGTCTATTTTTGTTACTATAAATATTTAAGTTGAAAATATATTTTAATATTATTGAATACCAAATGAACTAGATGAGAATGGCTAATTTGATGAAAGTTTAGAATGATTTTTTTGATCAGTCACTTGTAAATCATTATCAAAATATCATTTCTGATCTCACTGCCAAACAAGGTTTCAGCTTAAAGATTCCAGCACTTCCTTCCTGAGAAAATTATGAGCAGAGATTTTTTTTTTTTTTACTAAGAGTACAGCACTCTAGAAATTTAAAAAAATAAAACACTTTAATATCTATGCAGTAAGGCTTTTTTTTGTTTCATGATCATGAACAAGTATTTTAAAAAGTATTTAAAAAAAAAATCTTTATTCTTACGCATCATAGTAGACAAGAAAAATAGGAAATCTGAGTTATTTTGATTCTCCCAATAGCAGAAGAATCGCATCCTACAGAACGCTTTATAAAACCAGACTTTTATGGCTTATAACTAAACCAAGGAAACCTTAGCCCCAACAAGGTTTAAGCTGCAAAGAATACTTATGGGCTATCAGCATTTCACTTCTTCCCAAATACTTACCTGGATAGGGTCACAGTAGCCCCACCAATTTCTGTAACACAGAGTACAAAAAAAAGCACTATTAATTTAATGTAGTTGTTTTTTACTTCTCCTTTTCCAAATAAGTATTTATTTATTGCTGGTTTCAACCTCAGGCTGATAGTTTGTAACTGTGAAATGTGAACTGTTCCTTTAACCGACCTTCTAAACTCTTACAACTGGGACCTGGAAGTTTCCTACCTGATTCAACACTCAAAGTAAGAAAGCAAACCATCTCGGTGTAAGTCACTAAGAGAGCAACATCTATGCTTGTCTTGCTTGCTGTCTTCTGGTACTTCAGACACTCTCAATAATCGAGCTTGCTGGACTTCTACCAAGTTATCTATCTCTGACAACTGGTGTGCTGTAATTCATACAGAAAACTATTATATTCCACTGAACTGCTGCAGTTCCCTAGATAAAATGGGAAATATTCCACAGATCTTCCTGTCAGCTTCAACCTGAAGGTAGGATTTAGGAAGGTTACATTTTCTCAACAAACAGGCAGTTGGAAGAGGTTTTTTAGCACCTCTCAGTAGGTGGAGGGGGGAGGTGTTTCAGCCCTTAAAGGAAAATAAAAATCGAACACATTTATTATGGTTACAAGACTTTACTGTAACAGTTCCAGAAATGCTGTCTTGAGGTCTCTGCATTGTCAGAAGTCCTGAAGAGTTGCTTCTCTGCACGGAATACAATCAGTTTCAGATTTCAGCAGCCTTCCAGCCTGCAGTGCAAGAATTTGGCAGATATTCCCATTACAGGCTCATTATTTAATGTTTGCTCTTTCCCTTTCTTTTTTGCTCATTTGAGCGGGACTCCTTTAAAAAAAAATGGACAAAGGAGTATCAGTCTAAATTGATGGCTCTGAAGACAAATACTTTTGGGGCAAAAAGTCAGACTATCTGCCACTTTTTTTTTCTAAAGGTCTAATGGGTGAATATGTGTGTACTTTTTGGACTCAACTTGTTAAAAAAATGATTTTTTTATTCCTTTTTTTATTTTGTACAAATATGAGAAGCTCAGTAGATGAGAAATGATACATAAGGTCTGAAAGGTCCAAAGCTTGTGCTGAGTAAGCGTCATTCCAGATCTGCTGCTACAGCTAAGTGGCCAGGCACGTTATTACAAAGTTCCTGATTCAACTCCTTTCATTAGAAAACTTTCAACAGCAGCAATAACAAAAAAAGAATTCTTTTGATACTTTTTTTTCTATTTTTTTTCTTTTTCGTTCCATACTAATGTCCATTCTGGTGCTACCAATTCAGAATATGCTTTTTCTGAGTCCGTTAGTGGTTTGCACTTCTTCAAACACAAAGCCATTGACTGGTACTTCAGAAAGCAATGTGAATAACTCACAGCATATTGGTTTTGACAGCATAAAATACAGGATTTGCCCCCCTGCTGTTAATGCCTGAAGGTGGTATTGCAAAGAAATAAATAAAAATTGCTTCCAGAGGTAAAACTTTTGCACCATTGTGTAAACAGAAAATCTGTGAGGAAAAATTACATGAGCTCTGTATTATTGGGGCTCAGAAGTACCACTGGTATTTTGAATTGCATGGCCACCTGATGCAGTTTTACTTGAGATGTCACTGAAAAGGAGACACCCTGTCCTAAAAGTGGGATGTGTAGCACTTAAATTATTTAGTCACAGGTGGTCTTCACCTGTATGTAACATTTGTAGACATAAATAGTTAAAGTCATCAGCTTTCCTTCCTCACTGTCTCATAAAGCAATCTGACAAATATCAAATTTACTTTTCAGTAAAACCATGCATGAATACCTTTGTTATACAGTCAGAATTATTATTAACTACTACACCAAGCACTAATAATCTGAAGAAAAACAACAAAATCGGGGTTTACTTTCATACAGCACATTTAATCCAGAAGAAATTCTAAATGCATTACAGAGGTTATTCTTTCGTCTATCGCTTGTCATGGAAATGGATTTCAATGCCCTTTCTTAGCATGCTATATGGATCATTCAAACAGCATACAATACTCAGGAACGCCTTCATGCATTACTGAACTGCAGCCGTCTGTTCAGCAGGATATAGTTATTGTTTAACAATACACAGCAACACAATGTAAGCCTTACTGAAATTAGCATGAAAATTTAAATAGAAACAATATTTCTGTGGGAGGATCTTGTTTTTCTGTTTTGTCCTGAGTACAACAAAAATAATTTTCATTTATAATTTCCCAGTAGTTAGACCATTTATCAAAAAAAGAGACAGCCCCAACTCTATCTATCTACTCATGAAAGATGCTAAACACCAGGTGAAAGTCACAAATGTGACCAACTGTTCCCTAAGATGGCACTCAAATCAGCTCCTATGTGACCGATGTATTCACTAAGATATCCTGCAAAAATGAGCATCTGTCTCCAGATACATTTGTCAATGAAAATGACCAAGGCCAAAAGATTTAATCATGGATTAAGTATATTCTGATGATGTTTAATGTGCTAGGTAGTCATGTAAAGAGAAACATGAATCTTGACTTGGATGTTTTAGGTCTCATCCTTACATATTACCACTGAGTAAAGAAAAAGAACAGAAAATAAAAAATTTGAGTAACTTGTTTTCTGTTCCTTGAATGAACTTCTGACACCACACATAGAAGAGTTTGGGGGCAGGAGGGTGGTGAGGAGTAAAGGGAAACAAGAAATATACCCACCCAACCTCTTATTATAGCATCCAAAAATTTTAACTGATATAAATCTATTTGCAATTGTAATTTATCATTTCAATATGCTGAATCTTGAAAAGTAAAAAAACAAAGAAGGAAACAAGGGACACAGTACACTAACAACTGAGATTAGTTGTTGTCTCCATTACTTGTCCTATTTTTCTTTATTGCTTCTGTTTTACAGCTTGTTTCCACTTTTTTCAGAGTCACAGATTATCATGATGACTTCTAAATCATTTTCCTTTAATTAGTCAGGGTTTGATCCCAAATAATTTTCGATGTGGCCCAGTGCCAATTGTTATTGAAAATAATTTCTGTCCAGTATCAGTTTCAGAGAGCAGAACAGGTCAATCTTTGTGCACCAAATTGGTGAAAGACAAGGAAAGGTTTTGTTAGAGGTTGTCCGATTAGAAACAGTTACACAAGTGACTTGTTTCCTCATTAAACACCAAAATAAAACAATTAATTATTTATTTCCTTTGTGGCATGTGATGCCATTGTGAGATAGCTTTTGTTTTTTGCTATATTAATTCTGTCAGCTTCTTAGATTTGTACGTTGTTGTACATGCAATCTCTTCCCTTAGTATTTTTTCTCTTCCTTTTTTTGTGTGAATTTTTTTTCCTCTGTTGTTTTTTCATCAGTGTTCTCTTACATTGAGACCAAAGGGGGTTTTATTTTTTCTTTGCTTATAATTTTTATCGTGCAAATTTGAAGTTTGACAATAGTGCCAAAAGATAAGAGGCTTTCCCTAGAGCATCTGCAAATCCTTTGCACAATGCTTTGGAATTTAGACAAAATTGCTAAGCCCTTCCTCAGATTACTATCAATTTTGCTGATAAGAATTTGAATTATGGTCTTGGTTATAAAGAGCACCATGGGGCAGCAAAAAAAAAGAATAGTTATAGATTATACTGAAAAAGTAAGGAGTAGAGTTTTAAGATGTTTTAAATAACTTTAGGGTAGAACATGGTTCACTTATTGGTGAAGTACTAATCACTCAAATAGACCCATGAAATTACATCTAAGAATTTGTGTAGGTGTTTTTCAATGGGACCTCTAAAATCCAGACCATAAATTATTCTCTGTTTTACGTCCAGTAGATGATGCATGTAAGGTTCTAAATTTTATCTTGAACACAACACTGAAGAATATCTTATTCTTTAAGTGCATAGTCACACTTTGTGATTTATTTTACCTAACTTAGGACACTTAGGAGCTTTACTGTCTCTTCAGTCAATCAAAAGAAAGAGACAAACCTTCAGAGGTAACATATTATTTTTGATTTAAACAACAGTTGACAGAAAAGTTATCCTACACGTAGCTGAATTTGTCCAATGAATAATAAACATATTTTCTGTTTTTAAAAAAAGTCCCTTATTTCTTCTTTGCTTTTGGTTAACTTCCTTATCCAATTGTTGGATAAGGATATGTCTTGGATATCCTATGTCTTGGATATGTCTTTCTCACAGAATGAGGAAATTACTGTTATCAGTAATTTATTTCCAATACACAAGGTGATAAAACTACAGTTGTAAACTGCACTATGGAAAACTGAATAGCTTTAGTTTGTAAAGCCATTTCTTTTTCTCCAAGACTTCTGTGAAACTTGTAGTTAATTTATTTTTTTTCTAAACTCTTTCACGTTGTTATGAGAATTTGACTAATACCCCAGAAATAACAGTTAAACACTGTCCACCTTATGAGCTTTGGCAGAGACACTATTAAAAACTTCTTGAATTACTCTAGGGATGGTGAGTCTTAAATCAACTTACTTGTGGTTACAGGAGTTATTACTGTTACAGAGATTCCAAAAATATAGGGCAGGAATTAGATCAGACCATATAGGTATGTATGCCACCTGAAAAAAAAAAAAAAAAAAAGAATAACTGAAAATATTAATATTTCATCTTTAGCAATTTAAAATATTAAAAGAGGTAACCACAAATGAAAAGCCATTTATTCTAGAAAATGTTGTTTTTTCAGTACCCAAACATAGAAATGGAACTTGGAATTCATATTTAGGATGATCAATGGATATCATTACTTGATAGTAACAAATGAAAAGTAAAATTATACCAGTATCAAAGAAGAGAAATAAGGAGCAAAGGACTGAATTCTTGTCTTCTCCATGAGAGAAATTTGACCCAAAAGTGTAAGAAGACATACATATAAATATACTTACATACACCCATATAATGAAATCTAACTCATGTATATGCGTGTGCACCAATATATTTAGAAATACAAAAAATCATACAAAAATCTATGGTACATGATATCACAAAACATAAAAATAGTGAGAAGCTCATGTTGCGGTGCATGTCTTTTAACAAATCATTTTACTAACATTAAAGTGTTTACACACATAATTTAAATTAAATTTTATTTTGTTTTATATAATACATAAGGAATAAAATACAATATCAAAATAACTTTTTATACCCTTTCTCATCCTCAAATTCTTAAAAAAAAACCCAACTTGCTTACAGGAGCATATAATTTACAGAATTTTATTGTAGTAGAATGCCTCAATATTTTAGAAAGGCAGGTGCAGCTGAAAAAGTTTTTTAAAAAGACCCAAATTATTCTGTCTAAATCTTTAGTGAAATAAAGCTCTGGATAAACAGATGGGCCTTCTACTCCGTGGGAAATGTCTTCCTCTAGCAACATAAGAAAAACATTATTTTTGCCCATCAATACCCCCCTGTATATAATTATCAAAGTTGATGCAGTTTTGCTTTACGTAATCTTAGTTGCTGGGAAGATAAACAACCGTAAACGAAAGGAAGCCTGCACTCATTTGATTCAGGGCTCTATAAATCCAATGCAGAGAACATGACACTTTTGTTAGGAGCTTGTAAAAGGGCTAATTCTAAGCAATTCTGCTCTGTTTACTGATTCTGACTGCAATTGCATGGCAAGCAGAAAATATGACATTCTCATAGTTAATTATATGGGGGGGGGGGAACATACAAGTTTTCAGCTACTACAGTTTGAAAATAAAGACATATAGGACAGCCCAGGAGAAGCACAAAAGGGGAAGAGCAGGATCTGCGCAAAGGAAGGGTTGCAAAAAGAAGAGGAGAAGACACCAAGCTATGAGATTTTGAGGGTGTGCAGACATTCCTGAGGTGCAAAGGAACAGGAAGAAGTTGCAGTGATTACTTAGTTCCAAAACATAGTAACTGAAAGGTGAGAAAAGTTTGGGAAAGAGCACAACCACATCAAGACAAATAAATTTCAATGGCAGCAGGAAAAGCAGAGGAAGGTTTATGTGCAGGAGAGAAGCAAGCAGGTGAGAGAAATGAAAGTGGTAGCAGAAGAAAAGAAAGGGAAGGTAAAAGGATGAGAGAGATAGAAGGAAATGAAAGATGCAATAGAAGGATGTGATTAGAAGGAAAAGTAACATGATGAATTAGAAGAAACATATGCTTAAGATCCAATTTAGGATTGGGGAAAGCTTTATAGAAGTAGAGAGATGAGAATAATCAGTGGAGATAACAAGAACAGACCAAAAAGGCAACAGCAAATGATCAAACTAGTTGGATTACTTTGGGAAGTAGAAGCAGCTAGATTGCAAGCAGAAAGCACTTGACTGCTGTTCTTCAAGGGATGAATTGCATTAAAGCAGCCCCAGAAATTGTATTTTCATAAGTATTTTCATAGCCTGGCCCTTAACAATCCATCCATTTGCATCCATCATCTTGGATGCAAAAACAGCATTCAGGGTAGCAACCAGATTTGTGACAGCTCCTCGCCTCACACCCTTGATGTCATTCCCTACATCTTGCAACTGATAGGCCTGCGATCCTACATCCACATCTCCTTGTTCCTCCTTGCTCTACCCGAATGGGCCAGCCATCCTCCTTCACAGTGTCAGACCCTGTCTCTCCCTAGGTCTGGGAGCAGACTAGCTAAAGGAGAAACACCTGCACCTATGGTGGCAGCAGTCACTCATGTAGGTCCCTCCCTCCCATGTGCCCTCCATCATCTGTTGCTTCCAGAGCCACAGGGCATGAGGAGGAAGGTAGAGGAGGAAGAACCATGGAGGGGTGGGAGTCAACCACTGCCTCTTAGATGCAAAGTGCCCATAACTCTAGAGGAAAAGGCTCTGGGAATAAACTTCCCATCAGCTGCATTGTTATACAAGCCACAGTGTTACCCAGTGACATTTTAAATGAATCAGACACAGGCTATGTGGGAAGGATGATGGATTAGGAGCAGGAGCAGGTAAAATACCTTGCAAGAGGATCACAGAGAAATAGACCAGAGCTCTGAGGAACATCACAAGATGCAGAAAGACAGAGCTGCTGCAATTTACATGCACTTTGCCCAGACTGTGCAGTGACACCTCCTTTTCTTGATACTCCAACTGCTGACAGAGGTGTATTAATTAAGGGGGGCAAACAGGAAATCAAAACAGCCCAAATCAAGAAAAACAAACAAACAAATGAACGAACAAACAAAAAGAACCTCACAATAAATTATTTAACTGTATCTGATGCTGGCTTCACAACCTGCTGGAGCACAGGGGAGCCCACATTGCTGGGACAGTGCTGCTGCCTGCAGAGGGCTTTTTTGACTTCCCTAAGAATAAATACCAACCTGAAAGTATTAAATATAGCCCTCACCTCCTATACATCCCCTAGAATGCATTCTGGTTGCATACCCCTGCTGCAAAACAGGCACCAATTTACTTTGAAATTTGGTTGTGACATGTAGCTTCCAGTGCTGTGCCCACAGCTAGACGTGAGCAGCATTTCCTGTGACAGGAGGACTCACTGCCTTGCTCAGGACTTTGTTGAGAAGAGGATAATGGGGTGCCTCAGCAGGAGAATGTAAGATCTCCTTAAAGTCAAGGATATTCTTTTTGTCATTGATGAGGATGTAAGTGGGAGAACATGGCTGCAGCTCACAGTGACAATTGTCATGGGAAGTTAGGGGAAAACCAAAGTCTTTTACTAAGTAAAAGAAAAGGTAGCCTTGCCTGTCTTGTCACATTATCCAACTGGCATCAGATCTAACAACTCAGGCTAAAGCATGAGACATTGGTAATAGAGTTTTGCAACTATTTTGACAAAGGACTCTACTCAAACAGCTTAAGAACAGAGTCCTTTATATTCTAAAACTTTAGGTCAAGAAAACAAATAATTTTACTTGAGAAAACACACGTCACAAGCTACTATCAACTGGCATTTTACTGTCAGTTTACAGGGAGTGTGATGCTACCCAACAAATGCATGAGGGAAGAGTTTTGTTCTGGCAGGATTCTGTATCTTAGATATAGCTGTAGTAATTAAGTTTAGAAACTGCAAATAAGAAACAGATCGCTAAAGTGAGTGACACCAAAGTAGAATTCTAATGACAATTTCAAGTTAGTTGAAATAGGCTTAGGGCAAGGTACGGTATTGCAATTTTTTTTTTTAATTCCCTCTGTGTGACAAATGAGGTGACAAAATACAGCTAATTTCTTTGTCAGAACAGACTTCTGAATAATGAGAAGAATGGGTGTGTGTGTTTACTACGTTGCCCATTTTGATTTATCAAAAGAATTTATAAATTTGTTTCTATGATCATCCTTTTGAAAGTTATGCATTATATCACTGTTGCTTCACAACAGATGATTAATAAAGGGTATAAAATTAATTTTTTCACATTTGATTCAAAATTTCATTAACTTTCTGTCAGTATTTCCTTTAAGTAAGTAACATTTGAGCTAGAGTGTGTTTTCAGCAGTGATATTTCTGTTCTTAAGAAAGCAAACACAGATTTATTTGTGTGCCTCCATACTTTCAAACAATCAAATGCTTATACATTGTGAGATTGCATGTGGGCCAATAATATTTTATACATATATATGCATGTGCAGCTTAGTGTTGAGTGGAAACTAAAAGTGTCTGCCTCCTCCAGCTGCCTCAGTCAGGACACTCTCCTGCCCAGGCTACCACTTTCCTGTCTGCAGATTCCATCAATTAGTGGAGTTTACCACATGTCCCAGAGGTGCGCACACACAAGCATACACCCCTTGCATGCACACATGGCAGTTCTGGAAAGATACACTCACTGACACCTCCATGTCTGACTACAGTAGCAGGCACAAAATTTCACTCACATGCATGAGGCTCTTACCAGTAGCTGGCAGTTGCAATCCTTGCAACAGGCAAATACATGGCATAGAGAGTGAGATTATGTAGAGAGAGAATTGAGAAAACATCCAATAAGAAGGCATAAGAAGACAGGACAACTGGATTCATCAGGTGCTGGGCACAGCTAGACAAGAGTACTGACTGACCCCGTTTTACACAACTGGCCCCTTTTAGACTGCTTTTAGTCTACCCCTATGTTTTCCTCCTGGGCCCTCCCTCCTTTGCACATAGCCTCAGCACTTGTCCCACCAACAGATTCCAACACCCAACACACTCAGGTTTGCACCCATATCAGTTGTGCAAGTCCCAGTTTGCCTGGACTCTATAGCCCATCAGTTACCTTGACTCACCAGTGAGACAATAGGTTCTGACTATTGTCTGTTAATGCTACTTGGTCAGGTTTTATGTCTATGGCTGTTTTCCTCCCTTTCCTTTCCCTATCCACCTGAAAAATAAACACCCTCAACTCCAGATATTCACACCAATTTGTGTGAATGACCAGGTTTGTTCTTATCACAACCTCCTTTACCACGTGTCAGTCAGGTTTGTATCTGTTCTTTTTTATAGTTTCTTTGTCCAGATATCCTTAAAAGAACAGACATGCTCCTTTCACATACCCTTGGACTTCAAATTGACAAGGTCTAGATGAATTTAAAACTCAGAAGTATTTTTTCTACAGTTTTAAAACTCAAAGGGAAAAAGAAAGAAATGCTCAGATGGATGTGTACTTTGCCTACCTGCACAGCAGAAATCAGTGTATTCAGAAATATTCAGATATTGAAGAAAACTGAATAACTTCTTTTTGTTTCTTTTGCACTGCTTTCACTCCATCATCTTGGCAATAAGCTTGTTCTCTGCATAAGAAAATTTCCTGAAGTACAGGTTAAAAAAAGCCAATCACAGAGTTCTAGAGAGATTTTTGGAAGTTTACAAATCTCATTATAAGCAATGATTAAACATGGATGGTTAACCCTGGAGATGAATTTGGAAGAATGCTAAAGCAGGGATATTTACCTCTACATAATCAAGCCTGGGAAACACAGTGTAACTTTTATCCATTTTAAGCAGCTTCAAATGTAGGGCTTCTCTGCAGTTAGTTCTTTTCCCCAATGCTTCACTTGAAACTTATTTTATCTTAGTAAATTACTTCTAAGGACTCAGCCATGTTTTCCGTATGCATCTTAAATTAAGTCAATTCCTTTTCAAGTTAGTGGGTGCAAAAAGGATATACGATAGCATTTTTCATCACATTAGCTTTGATACTACAGAATTCATCAGAATATACTCAAAACTTTTCTACTTATAAAGCGTAAATTATATATTAAACAAAAGAATTCACTCAAAGAATATACAAAGAGTAACAAATATAGTGTTCATTGGTCATATAGCTTCTTCCTTACAACAACAACAGCCTGACATATAAATTTTTGAAAAATGGTTTGAAGAGACGAGGCTTTTCATCATCTTCATTGACTGAGCAAAGTTACTGTTATGACATTGTAAAACACTAAACAAGCAACATAAGTAATTATGAGCATGCCAGTTTGTGGATGAAATAGTGGAACAGCTGTTTCATGACTCAGGTCATAACTAATAGAAGGCGTAATTAACACCAACTAACAGATTTTTAGAAAGTGGGTGATGTTAAACTAGTGTTTGACTATTAAATTGGAACTCTAGTTAGTTAGGAGGAGAGAATTACTACAGTGTGCTCAAAACAAATTCCATCCTTTCCATTCTTTTCTTCCCTATAAAGAAAAAAGCAATATAAATGTTTAGTGAACTAATCTCTTGGTGTATCTTGGACTCAGGATCATGTTTTTGTTCATGCTTTTCCCTTTAAACATAATTTAGTTTCCTTTTTCATTAAGAAAACATTTTTAAACATCTTAAAAATAGAGTATTAAACTGTGTGTAAGCATGACTACATGAAAAAGGAGCTAGAGTTAGCTGGGCATGCTGTACTTTGATCCCATGAAAATAAATTTAAAAATACACTTTTTAAGCAGCAAAAGGTTTTGCTAATTCAGAAATGCCAGCAGGGTAACTTCTGACAAATTTTGGATGTGCCCATTCTAGGATTGCATGCAAGTAGTGCTTGTTTTGATTCCTACCATTTTATGTCAATATAGATAATCACAAAGTCACAGAAGCTATGGTGAACTATGTCAGACTTCTGACAACCGTGAAGTCTTCTACAGAGAAGGGGAAGGAAACTGAGACACCTCTGTTATAGCTGATGTAAAACAGTGCAGTGGCATTTCCCCAAGTCAAATGGTTTTCATTTTAGATATTTTTTTTCCAGTCATATATGAAAATCAGAAAGGATTAGAAAAAATATTTCCAGACTTTCCATATAGACACTTCAACCAGCCTTTTTTCTAACTGTGTCCTCAAAAAACTATTGTGTTCTCTGGTCTTCCTATTGGTCCAAGAAAAACCACACCATTTCTATACAGTACATTTGTGTGTGCAGTGTCTTTACTTACATAAAACCAATCTCAAAATTAAATAGCTCCATTTCATAAAATCTGGTTTCTATGTTGCAGATATTGATAGTTTTCAATCTGAGCATAACTGCAGAAAGATTGTTTTCTTTCTGTATAGCAGTTTACAGAAAAAGAAGAAAAATCACCTTGAGTAGGAGTATGTCAACATTTGTCAGTACATTTAGCATCCAATCAGACAGTCCCAAAAATATGCTTTGGTATGTCAGAGGAATGAGTGCAGCAGAGAATGTCAGGGTATTTCTCATGACCTGTATCTATGTTTTGCTAAGAAAAAAAAAAAAGTGTAATACTTTTGATCCTGGTACAAACCTCAATATGAGGTTTTAGTTATTCCATATCAGTTATTACCTGTGACCTGTACATATTGTCTTTGAAGGGACACTTATGGCAATATTTTTATAAATACTGTTGCTGTCTCTGCAGCAGTCCACATTTTTGTGCCATGCAATGACTCAGATATATGCTTACTGTTCTGACACAGATTGTCAAGCTGTGTCATGCTATCCACCTTGGCCAGCTGTAAAGTCAAATTCACAAATTGCACGGGAAGCAAAATAAAATTAAAAAACCTGATTATGCTTAATTAAGTGGTCAAAAGATCAAAGTGCTTTCTCTGAATGTCAAAACATCCTCCTTGATTTTCACATTCCCATCTCTAATATAATGATTGGATTACCACATAAAGATAATTTCTCACCTAAAAAAAAAATCAGGAAAACTATGTATATTTTAAACATAGTTAAAAGATTTCTGTCAAAGTACGTGCAGATAATTACTACAGTTAAGAGCAGAAAAGTCGGCTAACCCTAAATGTTTTAAACTGAAATTCTACCAATTCTTCTATGTTTGCGGCATAAATGTGCATGGAGCTGCCTACATCTTGGTCTGAATCAATGTCTCTATGCTGAAGCTTCAATCTCTGGAACAAGGATCAAACACAGAAATGTTTAGTGCAGGAAGCCAGTCAGCAAGAACAAAAAATGAGTAGTTCAAGTGAAAATTTGCTAACCTCTTTCACGAGTATCTTACATATGCACTAAAACACAAATGCCATAGTAAAACCAGAATTCTTTGTATTTGATCAGTGAGGAACAAATTAACAAAGTACAGTAACATTCTTCAAGTCATACAAGTACAAAAATCAGTGTGGTCTTCTCCGATCATTACTAATTCTGCCAACATTGACACACACTATTGTGCGATGTATGTAGTTTAGACTATAGAGAAGATGAAGGCTGAGCTGCAACACAGATTTTGGATCCACACTGAAGACTGGATTTCACCTCATCAAAACTCCAGTTGCATATCCAGCAGAAAGATGACCTTTTTCACTCAGGCTTTTACTTAGGCTTTAGATACATAATGTGAATTTCACTCACTTACTGATACATTCTTTGTTTTGCTAGTGTCTGTGAAAACTTCAAACAAGAAGTAGATAATAGGTACAACTGAAGGATAATCTATATGTACTAGAGAACACTATCTCACTGGGATGACGAAAAATCATCATCTTTCTACTTATCCTTCTATTTCTATCTCATGAGATATTTTTTATATTTACAAAAAAGTATGGTTTATTCCATATAGAGTGAATTCATACACTTCTTAGAACTTTCCATGTGTCTTTGATTTTCTCAGCAATTCAATGATACTTCAGTACTCAACTCCTAATCTTAGAAGGGAATTCTACATCTTACCTCTTATATTTACTTACAATTTTATGTGTTTAAATATAATTTTACTGTTCTTCTGCAACCGGAGCTGAATGAGTTTTAAGCATAGTTCTAGAAACTGAACATCCCATTCTGACTTTTAGGGGGTTTTTCCCTTGTCAATTTTCTCTAGGTAATACTGATATATTCACTTGGAAATGTCATCTTTCTTATCTTGAAGTACCTCAAGAAATTTATACTTAAGATGTCTTCCAGCCATAATTACTCAAGATGGGAAAGTTGGTCTGCACTCTGAATGCACTGCACCAACAGGAGAAAAGATTCTGGACATGGTGTTGACTGAATACAACAGATGCACAAACAAAAATAATCAAACTCACTTTTTCACAGTTGTCTTGACTCTAAAATGCTACCAAAAATTACTTGCTTAAAAAAAAAAAAAAAAAAGATCAGTTTTTTATGTAGTACAGAGAAAGGAGTAGAGCTTTCAAGTACAAAGTAAACATTTTTTTCAATAAAAATTTATATTTTTGGAATCTTCCCACAGCCAGAATACTGTGATATGAAGTTGATCTTTAAAAAGTTTGCAATAAGTAATGCTTGCTTTACCTTCTTCATCAATATACTCCAGATGAATGGGCCAGACATTACTGAACTGAGGTTACACATGTCAAAGGTGTCAGAAGGGGTTCCTAGTTTCTGAATCTAGTCTCTTCATAGGCTATGCCCTGACTTTACGTAGATATAAATATGCATACGCAACACCCTTTTTGCATCTTACTGTTTTTCACTGAAGGCATACGAAATGTGTGGTCATTTATCCAAAAGATCAGAAGCCCAGAACACCAAGACGTGGTTCATGAGACATCAAAAACTGTTCATGCAATTTGAAAAACTACCACTCATCATAATAAACCTCATATCCAACCCAAAATTGTCACTTATGTGCGTTGAAAGGTCAACATTCACCTTCCTAGCTCAGTAGCTCTGTGGAGAAAAATAGTCAAACCACTGATAGAAGTCTGTGAATATAAATACTCACAAATACACACCAGTTTTCATATACCACTATCAACGATTCACTTAAAACTATTATGTGAGTTCGAATCAGATCTAAGATTAAATTGCTGTTGGTACATGTGTGTCTATATAGAGGCTTCAGACCATTGCATGAAAAATGGATGTTTTGATGGTTTAGGTGTGTTGTTTGATTTTGGAGGTTTTTTTGGTTCTTGGTGGTCTTTTCAATCTTCTATTTTGTATTATCTAAAGTAAGATTTGATTTTCCTCAGAATGGTCCTTAAAAGAAAATAATTAAAATATTATGGATCTGAACATTCTGGATGAGCGTTAACCAAAGCACTTTGGGGTTTTTTTGTTCATCATCATATGCTCTACACATACTCATAGAAAAGAGTCCATCAATGTGGCAGCACCTGTTCCTAGAAATTGCTTAAAAATTATGATTAAAAAATGCAAGTAAGAGCAAAGGAGAAAGAAGGTGAAACACATGTTCATTCCTAATACTTGTAACAGTCAATTCTGCTTGCCGCATCCAATTAGATAGCTTAGAAAGCACTAATTTAATGGCCTGCATCCAATGTGCTATGTACCTTATGTTTGTTCTCTGGTATACCCTGGAGTGTTTTCTCACCATGTGAAGAGAGAAATAAATTTTATAGGTAGTATATCCTTCTCATAAACTGCCTGAACTACTTCATTTTTATCTGAGCAATGATACAAGACAGAAGGAGCTGGCCACTTACACTGAATATGGTATCACTTCTGAGGAAATTGCTATTTCAGGTGCCATCATTACCCCTAAGCTTCTACATTTAAGAAGTACCAAGACTTTCTCGTAAATGTTGATGATAGGCTCAGCTCTGACAGTCATTGTTATACTGAGATGAAACTGAAGTCTTAGCGTGGCCCAAATGAATCTATTGGATATTTAGTCTGGAAGATGAAAACCAAAGCTAAAAATAGCAATATTCAAGGATCAGAAAGTCCAGGAAATGTAGAAACATTGCTCAAATCACTCTAAACACAAAAAGTGTAGCAAAGCTTTGAAGAAATTCTCTCATTTTGTGTACTTTTAAAGAATCTTAGTAGTTGACTAGGATGCCAATGTATGAAAAACACATAAAACCTCACAAAATCCCTTTTGCAAAGAACTTGCTTTCAGAGAGACAGACAGAAGTAAGGCAATAATAATGCGATACTGGGGAGTAGAAGACTGTACTTCTGACGCTTCTCTGTCCTTAGCTCTCTCTGGACATGATGTTAAGGCAAATTTTAATGACAGAATTGAAAAAGAGAGAAATGAGGAAACGTGGGGAATCTTAAAGAGAGTAGGAGAAATCAGGAGGGCACTCAATTAAAAATCTGTTAGAGACTGGTTTCAACTGCCAATCGATAACAAGTGTCAACTACTCTTTACTGAATGTAAAGATCATTTGTGAGGTGGGGAAGGATCATGAAAGGACTTTGAAGGTGAAGCCAAGCAGTTTGTGTTTGAAGTGGCAGAAAAGCAGTAGCTAGTGAAGGAAGGTGCAGAGACCGGTGAAATGGTCGAAATGACAGGCCAGGAAAATGATCTTTGCAGCAGCTGAGCAAGATTGCATTTGTCAAAGTCAGAGAAAAAAGAGTATTGCAGTAGCTGAGACATGAGATATTTTGACTGTGCAGGTAGATAGCAAAAGCCTCATCTTAGATATGGTCTGTCAAAAGAATCTGTGAAAACTAGGCATTACAGGAATGTGAGGATTTAGAAAGGGGATTCAAAGGGGCTAATCATCATTCTAGATGTCACCATTACCTAAGGAAAAATTGTTCCAAAACAAAAATGACTTCCTTTTAATAACAAATGACTGCTCCTCACTATAAAGCCCCTTTGGAATATACTGAGTTTTGTTGGGTTTTCCTTGTGTTTCTATTTCATCTACCACTAACTGTATCTCCTTCCTTCGTCATCACTTTTAAAGCATAGTCAGATTCAAAGTACGAGTGATTCACAGTGCTGATGCATGACAAAATGCAGTTTTATAATGATAATCTTAAGCACTTTCTAGCAAACCCATAATTTAGGGCTGAGTGGTGATGCCATAGCTTTGCAGCTAGGAGTTCAGACACTGGTATCTCAGGTCAATAGAAAAGTAAATTCTATATGCTTACTGTGTGCAGTAGCATCTGACGCTTAATACTTCAGGAGATGGTAAAACCTTTGGCTGCAGCTGATACTGAATTAATTGTGTGGTGGTGTCCAAAAGATGTAAGCAGAAAGATTTTTAAGCCCAGAGACGTGATCTGAAAATCACCGGGAACCAGTACTGCTGTTTATACTGAGCAGGAAATTACTTGGATAATAGATCTACTAATTTCACTCAGATCTTCAAAATTTTTAGAATATCACAAGAACAAAATCTATTATCTGACAGTACAGTTACTTGTAACTTGGGCAGGTGTTAGTGAGACAAAGTAAACCCAATTAGTAACATGGATTTTCCATAGGGTCTAGAAGGGTTTTAGTGACATCTTCAGGAACCAGAGGTCTCCCTGGCAGGAAATTTATGTCTTTCTCTGCCATGAGCTGTGATCTTATACCAGAATAGCACAGAAGCCCTATTTAGACTGAATTTCCATCCTCATTTGCCGTACACTTTGCCAGAGCAATTTATAACTTTGTTCACTAGCATTTAGAAATATTTTTGGGTTTAATTTTTGCATTTTTGAATGAAACACAAAATATTAATACTTCATGTTCTTCTTCTTCCACAGCCCTTTGTGTTGTGCTGGTCATTGATAAAATGTATCAGAGAGAGAAAAGAAATTAGTAAGAGGAAGTGCTGAGGACTAGATTCTTTTTCAACTGGCAGAACTATTCAGGGAAATGTTGTTTTAAAAAGGACCCATTTTTCATTAGAATTTCTAATAATTTTGTTGACTAGCTTTACATAATATTTAATGTTAAGTTAGATAGTTCATCAACAGTTGGTAAACTGAAATTTTTAGGTCAAACTGCTTGGTAACTACATACTACATAGAGAGACTGATGCACAGCTAGAGGCAATAGCCCTGTTTTATGAATGATTTCCTTAAAAAAGCTCAGATATTTCATATTGATTGAATGAATACTACTGAGGATACGAGATGCAAAACTCAGCAAAGGAGTCTGAATTCAGATATGCTTTTGGGCAGAGGCCTTCTTCCAGTGTTACTACTTTTAGCTGGAAATTTTAAGTATTGCAGTACTCCCCAGACCATTCTCGTACATTGTGAGATTGTATGATCAAAACGAATCTCAAATTTTGTGATTCTCTGGAAGGGAGACCTATAGACTAAGTCAATAGTCTAGGCTTATATATTCAGTGTAAAAGTCCCCTGACAAAATGTTTTATTTTGTTCTGGTGACAAAATGTTTTATTCTGTTCTGGGGCATCTGTATAAAAGAGTTTGGTTTCTAATAGAGCAGTACATCTCTGCAATGATTAGATGACTAGCCTAAATCTTAAGCCTGAGTTAAGATCATTGCCACTTTATTCAACTAAAATCTGAAGTGTCAATCCAGATAAATTTCTGAGTTATCTCTCTAAATATCGGTGACAGCTAGAAGAACGAATAAAGTCAAGGCTTTATTTTCTGGACAATAGACCTGTCCATATCAAGGAAATAATTTGCCTTAAGATAATTTTTATTGTGTAATGACAAGAAGGAGGAAATTCTAACTGTGTTTTCAGAAAGAGGCAGAAAAATATTAACAGCTTTTCTCTGGGTCAAATAGAAGAATTTACGCAAATACTTTGAATCCTAATCCACTCTTTGATCGTTGACTAACTTCCTCATTACAAGTGACCATGTCTGACTTTGTCTGCGGTAGACTTGGAATTCTCCATTCCATCATTCCACAGAGGGATCTATTTTCCTCATGTATTTTTACTTTATTAGTATGTACAAAGGCAGCAGTACTATAAATTTTAGTTGAGAATACAAGATTTTTCTACCATCTTCCACTGTAGTTGTGTTCTAGAAAGTGCCCCAAATTGCTAACACAGCAAAAAGATGAAAGTCAGCCATCCTGTTCATGCAGTCCAATATAAAGCAATCAGGTGTGCTCTCTGTTGTATGAACTAACACTTGGGTAGAGAGAAGGTTCTACATTTCTATGTGATATGACACAATTCAAGGAACATGCTTCTGGAATCCATCTTTTAGTTATTTGCTTGGGTGTTTTGGGCAAAAGGAGCAGTTTAGGTTTGGTTTTGGTTTGTGGTGGGGATATTTTTTCTGGTTTGTATTTTTTTTAAAATCTTTTATGTCAGCACGATTTATATACTTTTGGAAAGGATACGGAGCTGGGATGAGAATTTATGTGAATTTCCTTCTTATATTCACAACTACTTTGACTCCGTCTTCAGTCCTATATTGATCTTTTGATATGCATCTCTCCTGATTTGCTTGACATCTATTCTAAGCAGTGAAATGATTGATCACAAAGTTGACCGAGGGTAGATAGAAAAGGTAGCCTTGAAAATCATTTCAAATATACAGGGTTTGGAGAATGTAATCCCTAATACTATCTTAACAAAACCAATACATACAACCCAGGTTTTATCTGACACTAATGTATTTTTAAATCCTTGGACTTCATCAATATGATTGTGACTAAGGCAATACGAAAATGTATTTGGCACTCCCTCCTCATGTAGCTGGCAAGGAGTGGGCTGTACACAGATCCTTTGGCCTTCATTTTCCTCTGACTATTTTTGCGGATAAGTCAACCTTTGAGGCTATGTAAGAGTAGAGCTGGCAGTTGCAGGGCCCAGATGCCACACTCAGTGTTCCAAGTCCTGAACAGCAGGATTTGTAGCTGGCTGTTGCCATGTGCTACTTTAGATTCACTGTCCATAACCTGGAGGGTTTATATGTAATTTGCCTGCTGCTGTCATGGCCATTGGTATCCTTGTTCAGTGTTCCCTGGCTAAGATCAAGCCTGCAGTCCACAGCCTGTGCATGTCCAGCTTTGTGCTCTACATTCACCACTCCTGTCTCCCAGTAAACGTGTGTACAGGCCAGAAGAGTAATTCTCATGCCAAATATGCATGCAAATAGTGACCAGAAAGTTTCTGAGGAAATATAGAGCAAATTCTGTGAAGTCTTTCCATAAAGTGACACTTTTTAAATGTCTAAGTGCAAGTCATTTCTTCTGAGACAAATCTTTGTGCTGGTACAGTAATTCAGATTGAGAATCTATAAATGTCCTTGAGATAAATATTTTTAAAAGAAAGTTGATATTCAACTGTCTGAACTACTACACACAAAAAAAAAATTAAAAATACGACATTTACTTTATAATCAAAAAAGTTATTGATTTTGAAATAGGCAAGCTGGAGGAATAGCCAAAGGTTTCTCTAATTTAATCTTACAAGCACTTCAAAATACAGAACACCTTTTTAACTAGGTTTCTAACAATTTCTCCACATGTGGATCAGTTACTAATAGCCACAGTCTATACAAAAGTTACTGCAGAAATATATCTTGCTTTTATGGAGATTACACCATTGAGTTATCTGAGAGAGTAGGGACAAGGAGGTCATATGTTTTATTATTAGCATGTTCAGTGCAGTCAGTCCTGTATTCAGCACAACAGAAGTCCTTTTTCTTTTTCTTTTTTTTTTTCCCTGTCTCTTAATCAGGTTCTTTTATTGGAATTCCCAATTATGTTTGTAATAAGAAGTAGACACTTGAGCAAAAGACAAAGAAGTAGGCCCTAGATTTGCGAACCGGAATTTTCTATAGAGGAAAAAGGTAACATAGAAAAAGAAGTGTTATCAAGTGAAAATGCAAGAACTGAGTTATAAGTTGAATAAAACCCTATGGTATGTAGCAGTGAAAGTTGATGGTGTATGGAGAGACTGTGCTGAAATAAAGACGTATAGGCAGATGTCATATCTAAGGACCCAATAAAAATATTTTAAGCAGCCCAGATGCTGGTCTCCTCTATTTAAAATAATTTGGAGCTTTTAGCAAACACAAAGGAGAAATAAACACTGAAAAAGGAGCCAAGAAATCTGAAGGTCTTTTAAAAACAATTTAAAAATATTCTGCATGCCATAAAGATCAACAAAATATGGAAAAAGTGGTTTGTAAAAGAAGGTAGAAAACCATTTGAAAGAAATTATAGTGAAGAATACAAATATGCCTCTTATAGTTAGTCATTCTGTTTGGTTAGTCATTTTTATGCTACCTTTCTGAAGAGATTTAAATGACTAGCTTGCCTAGCTTGACTAGCAGTGTCATGGCAGTACAGATACACATACAAACATATGCATCTGATAAGTATAATGTATGTTATGCAGTAGCTATAAATATTCAGTCACTAAGTGTGGGAAACATACAGCTGAATAACCATGTTATGCGACAGGTGAGCAACTGGCTTACAGGTTGGACATAAGGAGGTTTTGTGAATGGGGTAACATCAGGCTGGTATCCAGTCACTAGTGGGGTTCCCAAGGGCTCCATCCTCAGCCCAGTTCTCTTTAACATCTTATTTAACAACTTGGATGCAGGACTCAAAGGAATACTAAGTAATACTGCTTATCGCACTGAATGGGGACGAGCTGTTTACTCCCTCAGGGGCCGAGAGGCCCTGCAGAGAGACCCCGAAAAATTAAAGAAGTGGGAAATCACCAACCATATGAAGTTTAATAAGAGAAAGTGCACCTGGGATGGGGCAACCTGGGATGCATGTACAGACTGGGGAATGAGATGCTGGGAAGCAGTGCCATGGAAAGGGACTTGGGGACCCTGGTCGATGGCAAGTTGAATATGAGTCAGCAGTGCCCTGGCAGCCAGAAGGGCCAACGGTGTCCTGGGGAGGCATCAGGCAAAGCATTGTCAACCAGTTGAAGGAGGGGATTATCCCGCTCTGTTCTGCACTGGTGTGGCCTCACCTTGAATATTGCGTGCGGTTTTGGGTACCGCAGTATAAAAAACTACATTAAACTATTAGAGAGCATCCAAAGGAGGGACACAAGGATGGTAAAGAGTCTGGAGTGGAAACCGTATGAGGAGCTGCTGAGGTCATTTGGTTTGTTCAGCCTGGAGAAGAGGAGACTAAGGGGAGACCTCATTGAAGTCTACAACTTCTTTGTGAGAGGAAGAGGAGGGGCAGGTACAGAACTCTTCACTCTTGTGACCACTGACAGGATTCAAGGAAACAGAATGAAGATGAGCAAGGGGAGGTTTAGGTTGGATATCAGGAAAAGGTTTTTCACCCAGAGTATGGTTGAGTACTGGAGCAGGCTGCCCGGGGAAGTGGTTACAACACCAAACCTGCCTGAGTTCAAGAAGCATTTGGACAATACTCTCAGGCACATGGTGGAATTCTTGGGGTGTCCTGTGTAGGGCCAAGAGCTGGACTCGATGATCCTGATGGGATCCTTCCAACTCAGCATATTCTATGATTTTACAATTAGGTGGTCTCTGTTTCCTTGGCAGAAACTGCAAAATCTAGAGATGTCTGGCTCCGCAAATAAATGTTTCAAAAACTCATGCTTTCTCTCATGTTTGTAAATTGCTTTCTGATACATTTTCCATATTATACTAGAGGTAACTAAACTCAGTAATACGAACAACAAAGGATCAAAATTTCTTCACTGAGACAATGCTTTCCATGCTGATCCCTAGTACTGCGAATGAAAAAATCCATTCAAGAAAATGGTTGAGATAATAAATGGCTGTTTAACAAGAATTTTGACCAAAAGCCACTACTTAGCAACATTGCAATGGAGGGAGGGAGAGGACAAGGTGAGCATGTTGGTTAGTAAACTCAGGATTTATGAAGACACTGTCACCACCCCATTATGACCCCATATCTCATCTGTGGAAACAAACTGGACAAATACGTCAGAAGCCTGGAAGACAAAACTGAAGAGGGCCATCAGAAGCTAAGAGAGGAACTTAAGGAAGGAACCTTCCATACCTTGCCAGGACAAACAAGAGTCTCTGCTATCAGAAGCAGGCGTCCCCAAGCTAAGGAGAGAGGATACACTCCATGATGGGATCTGTGGTTTTACCTCCATGAGCATGGAGAAGATATTTACATGTATTAGATTAGCTGTCCTTGCTTTATATGATGATGTTAAAGAAATCACATTCTTATATATCTGTAAATTTCTTCTGCACTTCACAAAGCTAATTTGACATTATATCATATATTTTATTAGTAGCTATTTCTTTTGCCATAATCCTTACTTGTTTATCAAGACCCTAAAAGCAGATAGGGTTTAAGCATAGAACTGAATGGTCATCTTAATTTTATATGGTCTGCAATCAGATAATCTGTATCATGTATAGAGATAGAGAGATTGAAGGAATACAGGGTCTATGTTTGGCAGCATGGAATTTCAGTTCTGCAGCTGGTATTTTGTAAGCATCAGTAAAAAAAGGAGATTTAAATGAGGAATTAAGAACAGGAAAGAAGCTTATCTGATTGATTTTGCCTTTTTCTTTCCTCTTTCATTTCAGTTTACATGAGGCACAATATCATTAAGATCTGTGAAAGGGAGTTTTCAGAACCATTACACATAATGTATGTATACGGTAAAGTTGAAAAATGAATACTTGTGAACAGTAATAATACACAGACTGTTAGTGCTCATCTTGCCCATGCACACCCAACAGCTGTACTGCAAAGCAGGACTAATTAATTCAGAATCATCCAATGTATTTTCAAGTGCTATAACTACCATGAATGTTCTGCGTTCTTGCTGGTGATGCTGTTGAAGGCAATGGTGAGGGCTGATTATGTCTATCTGATATATACCTGTCCAAAAATAATTTGGTTCTGTAATGGTTAGAATATAAAATTATTTTTTTGTCAGATGAGTTGTTTGGTGAGTCAGCAAAATACAAGTGAATCTGAAAAATACAAATGTTCTAACATAAATGCAGGAGTATTTTTCAAGTCCTGTCCCTTTATTCTCATGTGCCTATTTTTAAGTATCTCTGTAATTTCAAGGCTTCAGGTTATTTTGCTGTTCATTTTTTTTTGAGACATGTTTTCTGTCTGCAAGTTACAGAGAAAATACTGAAGAGTACGTTCTTTCTTGTTCCTTATGACTCATCATGAATGTGGATGTGGATCAGAAAAATGCAATCTGAAATCATGGGTTTCGTTATTGTACAACAGGAATGTTATACTTTTAAAATCTAAGAATTACAAAATTTTACAGAACTATGCCAAGCTCAGATATATGAAACTGAATATAATATAAAGGGAATTTTCAGAATTACTTCAAATATCTGTAGTCTATGCTTGTTTCACAGAATTTTATTAGATTATGATATATTACTCTATTTCATTACTCTGATAAGACACAAATCCATAGCTAAGAGCATAATTAAGATGACTATTTGTTTGTTTCCTTTAAGGTCAAGCCATATATGTGTCCTGTATATAGATAAATATATGCTGGTATGTCTATATACTTGTGTATGTCTGTGTGCATGTACACATATATATATATTTATATCTTCCGGTTTACTCCTCTGATTTACGAGGGGACAGATATTCCCTACCAACTTTGGCCTCCTTTTTTTTGTTACATAGTATACACACTAGAAAATAAGTGTTCCCCGGTAAAAATAAACCAAAAGAAACAAAAAGCTGGTGGAGTCAGTACAGCATCACAAAATACAACTTACTGCATATAGGGAAACTTCAAACTTGTTGCAACTTAACAGATCCCCTGGTCTGACTCCTATAAGCTAGGAAGAGATACAAATCCAAGAGTATGCATGACATCAGATGGTGTTTTCTCAGACTGAAAGGAATGCAAAATGTTACCTTGAAATGCAAAAAGTAGGTCATCAAGTTTTTTTATTTTCTTATTGAGTTGTCAGCTTGTAATTTCTGGTGAGATTTCTGTTGTTTTCTTGTTAAAAGCCTCTCCTTTCCATCTTAGAGGCCAGTCTTCGAATGCAACTAATATAATGAAAATTCCAGTTCTCATTTACAGCAAGAGTAAACTGCCAAGGCACATGTCAGAGAGGAAATACTGAAAATGCTATCCTTGTGTGTTACCCTAGTTACCTACGTGTTTGAGCACCAGTCACAGAATCACAGAATAATTTAGAGCTAGAAGGTAGCTCCAAAGAGTATCTGCAGAAGCATCGGACTTCTGCTGAAAATAGGACCATCTTCAAAGTCAGATTAGTTTGGTAAAGACCACGATTTAGGTGTACTAGAAGAGTTCCTAAGAATTTGTGAATGTGAACCCAGGACTAAACCTATCTCAAGAGGAAGTCTTGTGAAATGTTTTTGAATTTTGTAGCATCCTGAAGGGTAGGCCCTTTGGAGATCTGAGAAGTTTTCCTCAGTGACTAGCTCATGCTTTCATGAGAATGCTTTCAACATATTTATTTCAAAGAGAATAACAGCAGGTAATAATCTTGTCACTGACTAAATAAGGTATGGGAGAAACACAGCAGTTTTCCTAATGATTATTAACAAGAATATAATTTGTTGTAAGATTTTGAGCAGCAATGATCCAACTTCTATTTAAATAAATAAAAAAAATATATGAACCATTGTTATGTAAACAAGAGGGACAAAATACAGTGGAGCAAACAATGTGTATTTTACAGCAATAAAGTCATGCTGGAAAGTTATATGCTTATGAGAGAGTTTAACAGAGGAGAAAAGATGTCAAAAACTGTAAACAAAATGAATAGTGATGTAGAACATTGCATGCTGCCATTCTTATTCCAATACAAAGCTGAACCACAGGATATTTCAGTTCTACTGCAAGAAAAGAATCTTTTAAAAGTCTTGAGTGAAAATAGCAATAACAAAAGGCAAAATGAACAAACAAAAAACCCCTGAAGAACTCGGGTCTCAAACTAATTAGGGTTTTTTAAATGAAATATTCCAAAATGTAAAGGAAAAGAAAAAGAAATTCAAATGAGGATTGAACAAAGTAGTTGGTTAGATGTAACTGATGGAGGTGCTCTGTGGAGATGAAATGCAGACAGAGCTATACTGAGAAGCATCACCTAAGAATGCCAAACTGTATGAATTAGAAGAGAAACGAGATAAAACAGTGCGATGCTGGAGCCCATCCACAGTTGCTTTAAGAGAGCCTTTCACTAATGCTCTCAGCTACCACTCAGAGCCTGAGGTGAGAAAGATTATTTTGTACCAAAGCATTAGAAACCAATGGAGTCAGGCATAATTCAGGTCTATTATTTTGTCCACTTAAAACATATGTAAGACATTGTTGCCAGCTGACTCATAAGTGCCATCTTAATACTTGTCAAAGGACTTTACAAGTTAAAATAATTGTTTAATTTCTAAGTCCCCACTCGTATGTTGCTTGAAGATTGCCTAAAGTGCCAGATCATACAACAAGTGCAAGAAAGAGGAGTGAAAGGGATGCCAAGTCCTTACAGTTGATGTTTCTGAGAAAAGAATTTTGCTCTATTTCTCGTATTAAAGGTGGCAGAAACTGCCAGAAGTCCATGTTGATTATTTTTTATGGACTCTGACTAAGAGCATGATTACTCAGTGAAAACAGGGGAATTATCAAGTGTATTTAATTTTTGAATAGATGTTAATGTTTACACTTCTATACAGATGAATCTGTAAGGACTTGGCATCCCTTTCACTCCTCTTTCTTGCACTTGTTGCATCTGATTCATGATTTTAAGAGTATTTTTTTCATAATATATTATTTCAATCATAAATAGCCAGCTGCTGATACCAGCAACTAGCAGGCTGAAAATCAGAATATCTATGACATTAAAAATTTCAGGGTCTCATATAAAGAGCCAGATACTTTTGAGACTGTATATGAAAGCCAATATCTTCAAAAAGATATTTTTGAAAAGTTTCAAGCAGCAGTTTGAAGTTTTTTTCAGAACACAACAAAAGACACTTTGATCTCTAGACAATGCTTCTATCAGTAGTAGCTACAGAAAAAATGATTAGACAAATAGCGTATCTCATTATTGTGACATAGCAGTAGCAGAAGTATTTTACATGTCTGTTATAACAAAAGACAAATTGTAAAAAGAGAATGTAAAAGGTAATTTTTGAAACTTTCAGCAGAATTTTTATGGAATTTTAAAATAGTTACTTAGGCACAATTTTCTCCAATGGTTTCACAGAATTTCTCTGTGAAGAGAGGTTTTTCTTCCCCTGGACAACTATCTCGTGAAAAAGGTCTTTACTAAATCTCACAACCAATGTATACTCTGTAGGAGAATACCATAGAAAATTCCTAAATGTAGCTGAGATTCACTCTGAAGATCAATATTTAAGAGCCAGGACAGACTAAATCTCGATATTATCTCTTTTTATAGATGAAAAAATCCAACCTAAATTGTTATCATACTGCCTCAAGAATTATATGCATTTCTTCTATTAGCAATAGATTTAGGGATATAACTCTGCATGCTGAGATGAAGCTTTGCCACTGAAGTCTAATTTGATTTATCTATCAGCCAATTAGTGTATTATTAAAAATTCACAGCAGGGTCAATCTCTTGTTGATTTACATAATTGAGTTATCTGCTTTCTAAGTTAGGGTGCTTGGTAATTGCTGAAGTCTGTAGGCCAAATTCCACCTTCCCTTTTCTGTGCAACTTTACAGCAAGAAGCTGTCTCAGACTTTGGCAGAAATATATAAGTAGTATTCCTTGTGAACATCATTGTTCAACAAGAACAGCGTACTGGAATGATTCTAGGAAGATCTGAATTTCCATAAAGGCACTAAATGAAGAGTGTAAACATAAAGGAGGAAGAGATTTGCCTTTCTCCAAGTAGGTTCAAAATAGTATGTAACTGTGTGCAATAATGTCAGTTTGTAGTATTAAATACTGGCTACTGTTCAGGACACTTAATGTGAAAGTTAATTCTAAATTCTTGGCCAGAAATAAGACTTTCACAAGGATAAAGGCATAAAGACATGATGGAGAAATGTCATAAAATGTGAATCATGCAGCGTTTAATACAAGTACTTAAAGACATGCAGAACTAATGGAGAAATATTTTTTCTTTTGAAACTTCTGGAGCCTCTGTGTAATTTTGAAATACTGTTTTTGTTCCTTCCTGTGTCAACTGAAACTACAATGGAAACTTCCATAAAGTGCATCAAAACCTTAAGTGATCAGAATCTTCATTGACCCAGTATGTTCTAGAGATTAAAATACCAGTTCCAGTAAAGTCATGGTTATATAAGTTCCAGTGTTTTTAGTGGAAACAAAGTATGGTAAACTCTAAACACTTGAGAAAACTGCTACCCACAGTTACTATATCAGGTTTTTGCTCGTCAATCTCACCTCCTAAAGATGAACAAAATATATTGATGTCAAGCAGTTGCAGGTATGTTGGGAAAATATCGTACAAAGAGGTATAAATTCATCACAAACTTATGTAATGTGAAGACTTCTGAATTATTGTTTTACTAAAAGCAGACTTTTGCAAACCTTGCTGTTCAGATGGTTCACTAATCGCAAGACGCGCTATAAATACCAGTTAAAAGGAGTGAAAAATTAAAAATAAGCATGTTTCTTTGCCTATTGTGCTACTTGCAAATGAAATACTTGAGGAAATAATTTTTCCAGAAAAATCTCTTTCAAAGACAGAGATATTCAGGAAACCATTAGTTTCTGCAATGAAACATATCAAAGAGTTGCCTTCAGTTAATAGTTGGACTCAATGATCTTAGAGGTCTTTTCCAACATAAACAATTCTATGATTCCAAAATTCTTTAAAAGAGGTCCTTTGTTATGCATTTCACACTTCAAACAGACATGCCATCAGAAAAAAAAAGCACTTAAAAGATAAACAGAATTTGACTATTTGAACTAGTCATAGATATTGCTAAAAAAAAAAAGTTATTTCCTAAATACTATCTTAAATACTACCAGTAAAATTTGTTTCATCCTTCCTATTCATTGTTTGTTTTCTGTAATATGCTACTAAATTAATAACTTGCCATGACCCTCCTTATGCTGCTGCTTCTGTTAGTTCTTTAATGATGTTCTTTATTTTGAACTTAAAAGGCTAAGGTAACTCTCTGCAGAAAAATCAAGGAAATTCTGTTCATTTAAAAAGGATAGAGGAGAAAAGAGTCAAATTGCACTATAAATTTAGGAGGTAGTGAGTAATAGTAACAAAACCAGTATAGCTGTTCAGATCTTCCTTTCAAATATGTTGGGTTTTATCTCTTTTTGAGTTCCAATCATTAAGACCCACCATATGAGACAGGGAAAGAAGAAATTGTTTTATGAAAGGTCTGGGGCATACCTTAAAGGTGTGCCTATATGTCTATGTATTTCAGCTGGCAAACAGTAAATGATTGACACTTTGCATAAACACTTTCAAATCCAAGACTTTGACCTGTCATTTGTTAGAAATGCTACTTATAGTAAGTTAAATCCACAGTTAGCTCATATACCATCCAGACAAAGAAATTTTTTTACCATACAAACTCTAACTGTGGTGAATTTTAATACTCAATATTTCAATAGAAAATCAGAAAATCAAAAGAAACTGATCATTCTTTCTGCTTTGTTGACAAGAATGGGACTATGAGTATTTTAGTCAAAAATTAAGAAAAGTAAAATTGTCAGCAACTATAAGCAAAATGTACCTATTTTAAAGTGTCACTTGCAACTGCACTAAGAAAACCTGAATAGTATAAAGGAAAGTCATGAATACTAACCTTTCCTTTATGAATATAAACAATGGATACATAAGCATACATAGAAACTGATATAAGGCTTTGAAATCAGTGGTTTTTTTCTGTTAGCAAAAAAAGATGTTGTTTTCTTTCTCAGTAGTTTAGAGATTCATCTAAAGGATACTGCATATATTAGCAGGTTGGTTATTTTCCTTGTCCAGAAATACATTATGTGGTTTATAGCTAGAGTTATGCTATCATCCCTTCAGTGTATGAATTCAGGGCACATTCTTATTTAGAACATCAGATGTTAACTTATTTAAAAGCAGGGAACTGTCCTTGTTTGATTATTTGATAGAGCTTAAAACTATTTAATTGAACTCTATCAGTGACAGAATTATGCACCTATTTTTGTATTTGTAATTCATTTGCGTAAGTGTTTTCCAGATAGTCGAGAAGGAATATTAACTTTCACAAGACTAAGCAAATATGTAAAAAGTGAACAAGAAATTCATCTTCTACACATCAGTTTACTCTGAGCAGCACAGTTGAGAATATAATGTCCTCAGTAAGATAAAAATTCCTTCTAGACAAGTATCCTGTCCTCAATAATGGGTAACTTGAAAGCTTAGGCAAAAGCATAAAGGAGGGCAAACTACAGGGCAAGTATCCAGCATCTCTCAGTGATCTATAATGTCAGTAATGCTGTGAGACAGAGACACCATCATGCTCAGGTAGCACTAATAGCATCATTTGATGGATGAGGCACAAGAGAGACAATAGTGCAATTGAGTCCTAGATTTGGCTTTGCATCCAGTACTTTTTGGCTTAAGTCTTTTGAAAGTGTACTCTGATTTTAAACACTCACTTCAAAGGCTGCCAAGAACAGAAGAACTCCACATCAGGCAACAATAAAAATGTTCACTTCTTTGCAGTTTTCTCATTTGAGGAAAGGAGAATAGCAGTCTTAAAGTCTGTGGTTTTTTCTGGAAAGTAGAAAGACATGATTGAACTTTGTGAAAATATGACATTTAAATACAGCTAAAGAGCTATCAATATAATAAAATGGCTACAGTTCATTACCATTCGAGTTAATTAAGTTAATTTAATTCAAATCACAGTGCCCTCTCTAACTCATCCTCTGCAAAGCATGTCCTGTAGTGATAGGACAAGGAGTTGTAATTTTAAACAAAAAGACAGTAGATTCAGACTAGATACATGGAAGAAATGTTTACAATGAGGGTGGGGAAACACTTGACCAGGTTGCCCAGAGATGTCCTACATGCCCCATCCCTGGAAACTTTCAAGGTCAAGTTGGACAGGACTCTGAGCAACCTAATCAAGTTGAAGGTGTCCCTGCTTCCTGCTTGAAAGTCCCTGTTTTACTGCTTGTAAAGATTCCTTCCAACCCAAACCATTATATGAGTCTATGAAATGTTGCCTGTACTGATGAGAAATGCTTGGATGTGAAACTATGGGACTCTGTGTAGTGACTTAAAATGATCATCACAACTATGACCTAAACTCCCTGAAGGCTAAAGATTTCTGCAATAACTTAAATATACTATGAGTCAGGTCCTGCTTGGATGTCCATGAAGTGTATTCTAGCTTCTGTAGCATATGAAGAGAGTTTTTCCATGCATGACTGTTTATAATAAACTTCTATAGCATGTCCACCAACATATGAATTTGCTTAAAATTTTATCAGTAAATATATGTTAAAATAATGTTACAGTATTTCTTTTAGTTGCCTATATGGACAGTTTTACTAAACTTTTTGACTCAAAAAGTTCTTCATATCAGAATAACATTCACAGGAGTTCTCCAATCTTAAAACTTCAGTATGTATCTCCAAGTCAATCATCAGATTGCAATTAGTGCAATTAGACTCTATTGTGTCCATGGTTGATGCTAATTTATGCTGCTTTAGAGAATATAAAACTGTGTCACCAACGTTTAATTGGAAGGGAAGATATTAAAGGATAGGGAGATATTAAAGAATTACAGTGTTGTTAACAGAACAGATATATAGGAGTAATAAAGACCATCTGCCACGTCAGCAAGCACACTCCAGAGACAGTATTTCACTGTACCTTAAGAATTCTACTGACAACCACAGAGACACTGGGTCTGGAAAAGGCATGACAAGGGATCACAGCAAGGGCCCAACATTGCTGCTTCCACACCTTTGTAGTCTCAGCCACCCGTGGTGATGGGTGTCACAACCCATCGGTGAGGGGTGTAAATTTTCATCAGGCTGAACAAAGACACCAGACCACACGTCAGAGAACTCTTATGTTTTATTGTATAGTTGCCTTAACTGCAGCAACCAGCCCACTATTTAGACTCAGAAAGGTGTTGGCTAACAAACCCTTAATTTTTACAGTGCACTTCAATAAGCTCTGAACTCCTGCAACAAATTTCTCAAAGGTGCTGGCTCACAAGCCACAACGCATCAATTTTCAAAGGTACCGACTAACAAACCACAACACACTTCCATAAGCTCCCCACTCTCAAAACAAACTTCAGTAGAGAATATGGGGTAGAATATGACAGCCACACTTAGGCCAAATGAAGCAATGGAGGAGACAATAAAGGCAGAAAAAGAGAGGAAGGAACAAAAAATACCACTAATCCTTAGATCCCATGTTGGTCCTGCTGTATGGATGGTCAGGAGCTTGGAAAGTGAGACAAAGAAAGAGAAAGGTAAAGAGAAGAAAAACACAACGAGTGTTGTAGATCCGCTTGCTTTTATAGTTTAACTGGTACACGCCTCTTATGTAAACTAGATTTTTCATGACACTTCATTCCCACTTGCACAGTCAGCGCTTTGAGTCCAACAGGAAGTCGAGGAGGCGTGGGGACTGAGGCACAAGTCCCAAGGTGAAGCAGGAAGTTGTCTCAGCACAGTGTGTCCACACTTCCACAGGACCCACTCTTCAATTACATCTTTCCGGTCACAACAGTCAATGATTAAAACAAAATGTGCTTATATGCCTAGTCCTCCACAATAGGGACCTCAGCCACAGCACTAAGGTTGCTTAAGGGTTATTGTTAGGGTTGGGTTTCAGAGACCTCCAGGGACACTGGGACTGGAAAATGCATGCCAAGGGGATCACAGCAGAGTCCCAACATTGTTGCCCCTACATCTTTCTAATCTGGGCTACCAGTGGTGATTGGGACCTCAGCCTCAGCACCAAGATGCCATTAGGATTACAGTTAGAGTTAGGGTTCAGAGAGCCACAGAACCTAGACCTCCAGGAACACTGAGTCTGGAAGAGGGGGATCAAGAAGGGCCACAACATTGCTGCCTCCACACTTTTCTAATTTTGGCCACCCATGGTGATAGGGACCTCAGCTGCAGCACTAAGGTTGCGTAAAGATTAAGAGAGTCTACAGCTCCAGGAATACTGGGACTTGAAAAGGCATGCCAAGGAGACCATGGCAGGGCCCCAACATTGCTACCACTACATCTTTCTAATCTGGGCAACCCATGGGGACCTCAGATGCAGCAACAAGATTAGGGTTAAGGTTAGAGCTGAGAAAGTAAAAGAGCCTAGAGCTCCAGGGATACTAGGGCTGAAAACACATGTCAAGGGGACCATAGCAGGACCTCAACATTGCTGCCTCCACACTTTTCAAATCTAGACCACCCATGGTGATGAGGGATTCAGTCACAGCACCAAGTTTGCTTAAAGATTAGGGTTAGGGTTCAGAGAGCCACAGAGTCTAGAGCTCCAAGGCCTATGAGGCTAGAAAAGACAATTGCAGGGGGATTATGGTAGGGCCCAAACACTGCTGACATGACACTCTTTTAATCTGAGCCACTAATGGTAATGAGGATTTCAGCAGCAGCACAAGCTACCACTAGGGTTAGGGTTAGGGTTAGGGTTAGGGTTAGGGTTAGGGTTCAGAGATCCGCAGAACCTACAGTTTCAGGGACACTGGGATTCAAAAAGGAATGCCAAGAGGATTATGGCAAAGCCCTAACATTGCTCCTCCTACATCTTTCTAATCTTGACCACCCATGATGATGGGAACCTCAATTGTAGTGTCAAGTTGCCATTACATTTAGGTTTAGGGTTAGTATTTAGAGAGCAACTGAGCCTACAGCTCCTGAGGCATCAGGTCTCAAAAAGGCATTGCAAGGCTCTCATGGCAGAGTGTCAATATTTTTGATTCCACACTTTTTTACTCTGGGCTACCAGAGCAGCACCAAGCTGCCGTTGGGGTTACGGGTAGGGCTAAGGTCCAGAGAACCACAGAGCCTATAGTTCCAGGGGCATTCTGGTTGGAAAAGGTAAGCCATGGGGATCGTGGTAGGGCCCCAACATTGCTGCCTCCACACCTTTTTACTTTGGGCCACCCACAGTGGTGGTCCTCTGACACAGTGACGAGTTTCACTTTATGGTTGGGTTAGGGTTCAGAGAACCACAGAACCTAAAGCTCCAAGGATAATGGGGTCAGAAAAGCTATGCCAGGGGTATCACATCAGAGTGCTACCTTTGCTGCCTCCACACTTTTATAATTTGGGCCACCCATAGTTACAGGGCCTCATCCTCAGTGACAAGCTACCATTGTGGCTGGGGTTAGGGTTCAGAGAACCTACAGTTCCAGGGAAACTGGGGCTGGAAAAGTCATGCCATGGTGATCATGACAGGGTTCTGGCATTGCTACCTTCACACCTTTCTAATCCCGGTCATCTATGGTGATGGGATTAGGAAGCCATACGAGGAGTGGCTGAGGTCACTTGACTTGTTTAGCATAGACAGAGATGAGACACCGTTGCTGTCTGCAGTTTCCTCACAAGGGGAAGTGCAGGGGTAGGAACTGATCTCTTCTCTCTGGTGACGAGAGGGAATGGTCTGAAGCTGTGTAAGGGGAGATTTAGGAAAGGGTTCTTCACCCACGGGGTGACTGGGCACTGGGAAGGTCTCCCAAAGGAAGTGGTCATGGTACCAACATCCAATATTTCAAGAAGTGTTTGGACAGTGCTTTCACATACATCATCATTCTTAGAGTAATTCTTCACAGTACCGGGAGTTGGACTTTCATGATCCTTGTGCATCCCTTCCAATTGAGAATATTTTTTGATTCTATGATTCTAAATAAAACCCACTGTATTTTTGATGGATATTAGGTGGGTACATTTTGTCCTTCTCAGCTATTAGAATCATAGAACCATAGAATTGACCAGCTTGGAAAAGACCTCCGAGACCATCAAATCCAACCCTTGATCCAACACGGCTGTGGTTACTAAAACATGGCACTAAGTGCCACATGCTGTCTCATCTTAAAAACCTCCACAGACAGTGAATCCCTGGGCAGCCCATTCCAATGTCTGATTACTCTCTCAGTAAAAATTTTTTTCCTAATATTCAACCTAAACGTCCCCTGGCATATCTGAAGACCATGCCCTCTTGTGCTACTGCTGGTTGCCTGGGAGAAGAGACCCATGCCCACCTGGCTACAACCTCCTTTCAGGTGGTTGTAGAGAGTGATGAAGTCTCCCCTGAGCCTCCTCTTCTCCAGGCTGAACAACCCCAGCTCCCTCAGCCTCTCCTCATAGGACTTGTGCTCGAGTCCCTTCACCAGCCTTGTTGCTCTTCTCTGGACCTGCTCCAGCACCTCAATATCCTTCCTGAACTGAGGGGCCCAGAACTGGACACAGTACTCCAGGTGTGGCCTCACCAGCGCTCAGAACAGGGGAAGAATCACTTTCTTGGTCCTGCTGGCCACACTGTTCCTGATCCAGGCCAGGATGCCATTGGCCTTCTTGGTCACCTGGGTGCACTGCTGGCTCATGTTCAGCTTCCTGTCAATCCAAACTCCCAGGTCCCATTATGCCTGGTTGCTCTCCAACCACTCTGTCCCCAGCCTGTAGCGCTGCAGGGAGTTGTTGTGGCCAAAGTGGAGGACTCGGCACTTGGCCTTGTTGAACCTCATCCCGTTGGAATCAGACCATCTCTCCAGCTTATCCAGGTCCCTCTGCAGAGTCCTCCTACCCTCTAGCAGATCAACACTCCCCCCCAACTTGATGTCATCTGAAAATTTGCTAATGGTACACTCAATTCCCCAAAATACTCTAAAAACTAGTTCATACCAAATAGTGACGCAGTGCTTTCATGTAGGAAGAATCTCAGGAAATATACAGTTGTCATGATGTCTCTTTCGCTAAGCCCAGTCTCTAGAAATAAAGGTCTGAAATTGTCCACAAGCACAATTACCGTATGTGTCCACTGAAGCCATGCACAGCCAAAATCTGTTCTCAGTTGTCTAAACATGTGCAGAGAGTTTGGATTCTGCAGTTGGATATATTTGAAAGAAAACAACTACTGTATAAATGCCTAAATTCTAAATGAGCATTTTATCTAGTCTTGCAAAATAAATTTGATTTTCATTCAATTAATGACATTTGCTTAACTGAAAAGTATCCCAATACAGTAAGTGTTGTGCTATCTTCCATAAAAGTAAAATAAATATGTTTTCCTTGAGATGCTGAAGTGATAAAAAGGCAGTACATTTTCCAGTCAAATAATTTAAGTCTTTTAGGTCTTTTCTTGTCTCCCATGAGTTTTCTGTAACATTATCAGAAGAAAGAACAGAGGGAAAAATAACACAGAGGAAAAGAAGAAAAGAATCATTGCTTACCAGTTTAGCAATTCTAAAGCAAAGGAAGAAAAAAGTATCAGATAAATTTTCTTATTGCTAGCAGTTGTGAAAATCCCTGGGGAAAGGATTTTAATATCATCGCTAGAAGAGAAAAAAAACCCTGAGCCAGCAGGTTGGTATTACAATACTTTTTAAGTTTCTCCTAGGGATGCTAAGGAAGAGAAAATTAATATATATGTAGCGGTGGTCACTTTGATCTAATGTAAGTTCCAGTCCAAGTTAACTAGTTAAGTCCCCTCAGATACTTTCATCCTGGAAACTTCCTGAATACAGGTGTGCAAGATTAAAATATAGAATAATACTTGGCACAAAAAATGTTGCCAGATCAGGACCTTTAGGAAGCCCTTGCATTTCCAGCAGCTGAACATCTCCTGCGACTCTAGGTGTTAAAGGAGAAAGGAAACAGTATGAGCCTTTTTTTTTTTTTCTGAAGAGTGTAACATGCTTTCTGGTATGTACTGTGTGTTCTTTTTGTAAAAAGTAAAGCAAACTTTACATGGTACATATACTTAAAAATTACAACACCTATTGCCTTAGTAAAAGCAAAAATACTGAGTTTATTGTCAGAGAAAATTTATGGTAGACAAAGGGTATTAGAGCAGAACATCAAATTACTTAATCCTCAAAGAATGTTTCTTTTCCTTGACTATAAAAAGACAACCATATTAAAAAAACATATTCTGGTTCATAGTAATTTTCAAAAGTGGGGGCCAGAGGTTAGGCATGTCTGGGAATTTGACTCCTCAAGTTTAAATATTCAGCATACCAGATGTCAAGGAGAACAATAATCCAGCAGTAACAGCATTAACATTTGGAAATTTGCGGGTCTGGAGTACACAGAGATTAAATCAAAAGCTAGTTTCTCAAATAAATGGGATGAGAAAGCGAAACATCAGTCTGCAAGCAAGAAAGAAAACCTGTGAAGTTTAGCAATCCAGTTGAATTTTAGAGATATAGGAAGAATTAAATACACTGAAAGGCTTTATGGGATCTTAGAGGATTATTTAGATGCTTGCTTCCTTATGATAACATTGGTTATGACACTGAATCATTATAGACATATTGATGCAATAATATCACAAGATTGCCTGATAAACACTGCTGAAATACTGTTTATGCTGTCGGATGCCACACAAGCAGTTTTTTGGTTAGCTGGAAGCAAGAGCAAGCCCCACAGAATACCGGATCTTGAGGAAATTCAGGTGGAAATAAACAACGTTAAGATAAAGGAAATGAAAGAATCTGATTTAAGTTCAGAGGACAAACAAGCACATCCAAATGTAAACACAAGTAGGCATGCAGTCATGCTCAAGAGGTTTAATGGATGAAAGGTGGAGGAGGGAAAAAAGAAGGCCACAGTTCAGTGGAGATTCTTAATTCATTAGAATGCCCACAGCAGTAAGAGTCAACTGGAGGAATCAATTAAATATTACAGATGAGTTATGGCAAGCATAATCAAATGAAATAAAAAAAAAAAAAAGTAAAAAAGAACCAAGAAAATGAGATATGCTAAAAGTCTCCTTTTGGGGCCTTGTTCATGCAAATGTTTTCTTTCTCCAAACATTGCAATTCTTGTATTTAATACTTCACTTCTTTGTGGAAATTAAAGAGCACATTAAAATAACTGTGAATGTTCGATATGATTGTCACGTTCAAGTGTTTCAGGAGGGGGTGTGCCATGTCTCTAACTCAGTCTGCTGGCCATGGTAAGAGGAAAAACTTTCAAGTGAAATATGGTTTAACGAATTTACATAATAAGATTCTATATCACCCCCTCACACAGAGGCCATAAATTTCTTCAAGCTGGCTATAAATTATCCTAACATAGTTATACATTAACTACTGACATTTGCCTAGAAGTAACTTGTTGCAAGCTTTAATAAACTCTCATGAATCTCAAAAGGGACTGGCAGGCATTTCTAACTGAGGTAGAGACTCAGTGGAGGTTGTAAGCAAGTTTTTTAGAGACACTATACACACAAGGTAATTTCATCATGTTGCAAAAGGCTTCTTAGGACTCGTGGAAGCTTATTTTTAAGAATATTGGTTTACATAAATTGATGTAGGTAGGTTTGGGTTTCACAGAATCTTAGAATGTTTTGTATTGGAAGAGACTTCTGAAGTAAAACAACAAACATGTGCAGTTATACTGACTCTATTGCAATAAAGTAATCAAATGGTTTAACCTGCAATACATGAAGCAAGTCTTAACTTTGCTGTATGTTTATCACAGAGCACTTCAAATGCCTCTCTCATGTTGCCATAACTTACAATCATACATGTTTTTTGGGGGTTTTGGGTTGTTTGGTTTCTTTTACCTTAGAGGGCTGAAGAGCACTTTAGAAGCCATCTTCGTCTTTCAGTGGGTATTTACTTGTCTGAGGATAATATCTGAAAACGTTTTTAATATCATCATATAGTTGTTTAATCTTTAGCTGCAGTCATCTATTTACAAAGAAGGACACTACCAAAGACAACATGAACAGTCACACTGACCTAGATTTGTGCAAAGTTTCTTCTCATTTCCACCAATTTTAAATGAATGAAACTCCAGAGGAAAGTAATTTTCAAGTTTGTGAAAGAAACCCTTAAATTGCACTCACATAGTTTCTCAGAATAAAGGTCAAATGTATCAAATATTGATCTCCAATCTTAATGTATAAACAGTTTTTTATGAAATTTCATCTGTCATTTTATAAAAGCAATTACCTTATGCAAGGTAAGTATGAAACATTACAGTTTTGCTTTAGTGACTATCATTTTGCAACTGTCTGAGAGTAGATAGAACAAGAATTGAACACTGGTTATAGTTTACTACTCCTTTGTGTACACACACATGCACCATACAAATACACACACTAGTTTATTCATTTTGATCATTTGAAACTCAAGAAGTGGATATGAGTAGGAAATAAACATCACTATGAGGGCGATCAAACACTGGAACAAGCTGCCTGGAAAGGCTGGTTGTAGGAACACTTTCCTCGGGCACAAAAAAAACTCAACCAGAAAGGGCCCTGAACAACCAAGTCTAGTTGCTTTGAATCTTTGAGGTGGCTTTGAGTCAAGGGTGAGTGTAGAAAAACTCTGTTGGTCCTTTCCAAACTAAATGATGCTGTAATACTATGATTATCATACTACTTAGTATGACAATCTTTTTCCGTACAGGACAAAATGGATGTTCTTAAAATTCAGCTCTCTGAAATCCTGCAAAAAGAACAGGAACAGTCAGCTTTCCAGATGATCTTTCAGGTATAACTCCTCAGGTATGACTTCTCCCAAGTCCTGAAATAATACTACAAGGAAAGGTTGTAACCCCTTTATGAGTGACAACCATGCATTATATATGCATATTGCCCTAAGCAAGATCTTGTGAACAGTTGTCAATACCTTACATAAGTCTATTTTAGACAGGTATTAGAATCTTTTGTAACATGTCATTGGAATTATTTACCTGTCTCTTTACGAGTTGCTTTCACCTTCATGACCCCAGTGACTTTCTCGCTTGTAAAAGACTCAATAAAACCCTCAAAAAATAACTAAACCCCTCTATTTTCCATACTTCTCACTCATAGTAGCACTATTCATGCCCAAATGTAGGAAAGAATGACTATTTTCACAGAATTATGTCCCCATCTCAGTGTGAATACTGTTCCTTAATAATCAATAAATTCAGTTAACTCAGGCTTTTCTGGCTACTGAAGTAACTGCTGGTCCAACAGCTTTCTGAGGTTTTTTGGGTAGAACCCCAATATTAAGAATAAGAAGAAAACCATAAGGAAAGCAGATGTTAGAACTACTGGAGGATAATGAGTATGTTATGGCATTCTGACTGCATTTGGTATTCTGGGCTGCACTAGGCAAAGCAGTGCTGGCAGGCGGAAGAGGGTAATCCTCCCCCTCTCCTCAACCCTGATAAGACCACACCTGGATCACTGTGTTCAGTTCTGGACTCCTCAATACAAAAGGGAAATGGCTAAGAGAGCTGAAACGGTTCAGTTTAAATAGGAGAAGGCTCAGAGGGATCTTATCATTGCTCATAAGTACCTGAAGGGACAAAGAAAGGATCCAGGTTCTTTTCAGTGATGTTCAGTGACAGAACCAGAGTCAACAGGCACAAACTGAAACACAGAAGGCTCTGTCTGAATATCAGGAAACATTTTTTCTTCCAGGCGTGACTGAGCAGAAGCACAGGTTGCGCAGCGAGTTGTGGAATCTTCCTACTTGGAGATTCAAAAGCTATTTGGACATGGCCCTAAGCACCCTGGTATCCCAGCTAGGATAGAAGGGTTATACCAGATGAACTTCAGAGGTCTTTTCCAATCTCAATTATTCTATGATTCTATGAAAGACTGCTACACAACATGACTAATGTAAGGTACTTTTGTTTACCAAGACAGGCATGAGCTACCAAGCTGCTGAATCCTCAGTTTGCTAAGCTCTTGAGGGGTTTTTTTCCCTGTTTTTTGTTTTTTTCTCTGTCATTTTTCTTTCCTTGAGGTCTACATTTACAAAAGAATGCGTGATATCAAGCCAGCTTGGATTTGTGGGAGAAATGGGCAAAGTGTAAGAAAGTAAGAAAAACCTCTCAAGAAATGTGTTGAAGCAACTTCTTGATGAAGAAATGAAAATAAACATTTTGTCTTTTTTTTGAGGGGGAGAAGATGCCAAGACTTTAATCCCTGAATAACAAAAAATTTAACCAAGGTTTTTCCAAATACAAGGTCCCTTGAGTAATATCAGCATGTTTTCTGTTCTTGGCTCAGCACTCTTAAACTAGAACCAGCTGAGAAGAAACACCAGAGCATCCATCCCAGTCTGCAGAAGAATGGCAATGGTAAGGCCATACTTAAAAGCGGACAAGTGTGAAGAAATTTCCACTAACCAACTGGCCATGGTAGCAGAACTTTGCTTGGGTCTTCAGAGCAAATATTACATCATGATAGAAATTTTCATATTGCTGCTGTGGTGAAGGAAGGAACAAAGAACACATGACATTTAATTACTACTGTAAGGTTCTGCAAGGCAAACCTAATGAAGGTAAACAGGAAATATGGTTTCTATTGGAAACTAGTATTAATTGATCTAATCAATCCTACTATGCACCTATCAGCACCATTGAACACCTAGGAAGTACACATATATATGCACACACACACACACATATTTGTATGGTAATTCCAGTCACAAATTTTGTAGAAATTGGTCTGGATTTTGAACTTACCAAAAAAAAAATAAAAGGTCAAAATTACTTGCTAGAATACAAACAAACTCATACATGGAATTAATAGGGCTATATACACATATACACGCTTAGAGAAATATGATTTGCCTCCTTGATAAGCCTGGAATGGAGTAAGATGGCCCCTTCCAACAGAGCAGTCTGAGTAGCAAAAGGTGCTTATAAATTGGATATAACAATAAACTAAAAAAGGTTAATCCACTGGACTCTTACTGCAAACCTGTAGGTTATAAATAGTCTGCAAGGAATTCCTCTCATTTAACTAAGTGCACTGAAATAAAATAACTTCTCTGTAAAGACCTGTTATTTCAATCTGTCACCATAGTGATCTGTAGCTACTTTTTAGCTGGTCCCAGACACAAAAAGGCAAAAACTGCGTTTCCAAAATATTGCAGCTATTGCCAAAGACTATATATGGGAAGGGTGTGCATAAGTATCTTCTTCTACCAAAAACCAGTTTTGTCCTTCTCAAAGTGTACTAAAGAAAGTGTGATATTGTCCATGCTACCTCATTCTTTTTCTTTCTGTCTCTTTCTATCCACACATGCAAACATCAACAAGAAGGATATAAAGAAAAAGGTGCATATTTAGTTTCCACTTTCTTGTCTTCAAAGTTTTCCAGGAAAAATAAACAAAAAAACTCTGTTACATTTCATTTTATTTTCAATCTTTCCTCAGTTGTGTAGCTGAGATTCCTGTTTGTATTATGAACAGCAATATAAATCCCACTTCATATTGATACTCTTCTTATGGTAAAATTTCCCTATTTCCTGATTTACTGGTGTGTACAAACATCCTAATATTGGGACTGCCTTATGTAGAGGAAGAAATGATCCTTCATTTCCTGGAGAGAAAAATGTAAAATCATTTAGTGAATTTTGAATATATTAGTTTATTGGGGAGCCACGGATGAATTAGTTTTAATATACAAGTATTTACCTACTTTCCTATACTTACATAAAAGGATGAAAAGGATGTGAAAAATGGAGATACCTTTCTTGATAGAAATCAAAAGGTTTAGGGAAGCTTTTAATTCTTAATTTGAAGATTCAATTCTAAAACTTCCAGCATTTATATTACAGAAATCAAATCAGACCTATCAGAAACTTCAAAGTTCCATATTTTTTATTTTAGTCATTAGCTTGGTAATCAATATTCTGCAGAATTAGCTCTGATTCCATTCCAAACTGCAAACCTCATTAGCTACAATGTTCTGATGTGCTTTTATCCTCCATTTGTATTTTGGGGCTTTTTTCCCTCTTCACTTTACCTCTTTATTGCAAAGCATCTCACATTCTCCTAATTTATGTATGGTTGTGCCCAGTCTCAAAATGTCATTAAGTTGATAGGTCACACTTTAAATTAAGTTTGTCATATAAAAGTGTAATTTAGATCCAATAAAACAGTTATTACCACTTTTAATTAGGAAAAATAGCAGTCAGGTCTGTCTGAGAAACATTCTTAGATATAACCATGCAGAGAACCAGGCTGCATGTTTTTTCATTCAAATAGAATCACTGATTATTGCAGTAGCCCTATTCAAATTCAGCTGAGGGTGCATTCGTCTGTCAGCAGAACAAATCTCAATTAAAGAAAAGAAAGATATTTGGAAATTACAGTTTCAAGTGTTCAGCAGATCTCAAATTTCCGTTGATTGTAATGGTGCTGTCTCAGATTTATTAAATGTGCAGTGTTCCCTCTAGCAAATGGCTACAGATACATTCTTGCAACATCCAAAATTATGCAATTGGGATGAAGACTAATATTGACCAGTCTAAAAGCAACAGCTTTTTTTTCCTCTGGTTGCTTAGTCACACCTGTCACACCCGCCACACCCTGAGCAATAACTGTTGCTCATACCCGTCCATTTAAAAAGGTCTGTTCATACAAAACAGCTATCTGTTCATACCTGTCAGTTTAAAAAGTAAAGGTAAGCACAGTCATGATTTACAGTCGTTGCTGAAGAGGGAGATACAACAGCAAATTTAAATTCGGTGTGGTATAGAGCCTATAAGATGTAATGGGATATGTGGGATATAACAAAAGAGATAAATGTGGAATTTGCAAAACATATACAATTGCCAAGTCTGCTTCTGCTGAGTGTTGCTGCTCTTCTCCATTGTATCAGCAGTGAATACATTACCTGTTTACCAAGGAAGCTAATAAAGATACCTTTGAAATTACAATAATCATAAAGTGACACAGGGGGGGGTTTTTGAGAGAATAGTTCTGGTCACCACTGCACAGATTTTAGGTTAGTGGAGCTGTACTGAGTTTGAGAGTGTACAGCAATGGCAAAGGGGAATAAGGCCTGTGGCAGGGACTCATGCAGTTTCAATTGCTCACTAAGATGTTTTTGTTACATGGACTTTCTTTTGACAGAAAAATACAGATGTGGTTGTGGCTGCAAAACAAGGATACTTTCTTTCATCAGAAAACTAAATGACTAAACATAGAAGAGAAGAGAACAACAGTATGAAAATAAACAGTACTCTATCTGAAAGAAAATACATATCTAGCATGAAAAAATGTGACATTTACATCTATAAGGTATGGATGTTAACTGTTTTGTTTAACAATGCTATCTGGACCTATCTTTGCAATTCTGAGGAATGTACAATATTCCATTTTTTTCATCACATAATATTATATTGCATCAACTGAGTATTTTGCTTTTGGCTGCACATACACGTACATGTGAGTATACAGTCAGAGGGACTTTCCAAGTGAGCACTTTCCAAAGTTGTTACATTTTCAAAGGACTGACAGAGTGTTAAATGTCAGTATTTTGAAAAACAAGACATATTTTATATATCTTTAGTCACCAGATATTCTTGTTATCTCATATTTTCCATATAGCTGCTTCTTAAAGTATTAGAGTGGCAAGGTCATGTGGTATAGTAGTTCATCTGTAATAGGAAGTGATCAGCTCACCTCTATAATTGCTTTCCTAGAGCTCTAGGCACAGATTTGCCATGAACCTTTAATTCCCTCTCATACACCACAAGATGTATCTTGTCTCCTGCTCTGTTTCTATGACATAGGTACAATTCATTTTCCCAGCATTTTGTGGTAACATCTGCCTGGCTCCACAATCTTATGTGCTGCATGCAATAAATCAGCAACAAGCAGAATTTCCCAAGAGTCTAGTGTAGATTGCTTTTTTCAAACTTAAACTCCATGCTGTCCTCTTACCTAACATATGCCCTGATATTGAGAAATTCCCTTCTCATGAAACCACCTTCAGTCCAGCCACTGTTTGCATCTGCCTCTACACTTGTTGAACAGAACTCCAGAGATTTATCTTTTCTAGGGCACCCTAATATTCTGGTCTTGACAATATGCAAGAAAAGATTCCCAGGGACAAATGTAAGACTAAAGTAAGCATGTAGTAATACTCTTCTATTCTTCGGCTCTTTGTGTCTTAAAGAGAATTCCTTCTTGAGTTTATAGATAACATGCACTCCGTTATATATACCTTTGAATTTTTTACTACTTGTTGAATCGGTTTTTTAACTATTTATGTTTTTAGCGTCTGTAGGCTATGTCAGTGGTATGAAATTAAACAGAACCAGGAAATATTCCCAAACTCGAACTAGATCATCTGCTAAGCTGTTATAACAGTTGCTATCAGAGCTTTGGCTCATACCAATTAGAGCTCTTTCAAATATTTCCTAGGCACAATTTGGGAGTTAAGCACAAGCTAGGACCATTCCTAACAGATAGTTTGTATGCAGTTACTCTGTCTTGGAGGTTACAAGAGTTTAGTGCAAATACCAGCTGTCCCTTGCCAGTTATCCTCAGTGCCAGAAAATTGTGATCTAAAGGTATCTGTATCTAACATATCTAGTCTGAACATCCTAACATAGCAAGGAATTATATAGTTTATTCTTGATTTGTACTAAACCCAAATTTTTCAGTTCACATTCCCTAATTCTTGTTTGTTTACCTTGTTCATGTAATTATTAAGCCACGTAACAAGAAGTATAAAATAGCTACAGTATTAAGAAATAATCTAAGGGCCACATCTAGGCTAATGTAGAAGAAAACTAAAGCCAGATGAGATATCTTTACTTAAATGGGGTGATTCACTAAATTATTTTTATTAGCAAAAATATGTTGAGAAAGCATTCAGATGTGTAACATATATGTACAATATATCATTATAAACAATGAAATTTATTAAAGGGCAACATAATTGCCTGCAAAGCAGAGTGTGTTTTTAAAAGCACACTAGCATATTGCTAAATCTGGTAACTCAGTTAGGAAATATTTGGGATATTTTATTACAGATATGCTTTCTGAAATTCAGCCTTCAGACATATTAATTTGGATGATGGCCAGGCTCTCTGATCCTATTAACCACATTTGAAAACCCGCACGTGGCTGGAAAAATATAACATATGTACCACATTTCAGAATAGTAGTAAGGGAACTCTGTGAGTAATTTTTCATCAAAGAATTACAAGGTCTTCTATCACTAGGCCAGTATGTGTCAGGGGACAGGGATAGCCTGTTAATTTTGACCTAATAACTCCAAGGACCCCACATTCTCCCACAGCTAGGACTTTGTTTCACTCAGAAGCTTTGAGCCAAGACCTCTTTGTTGATAGTTATGTAATGAATCCCTAGAATGGAAATTTTGCTTGAACTGCTGGGAAGTCACCAGTTGTCCACCATGTTCAAAATTCATGCCCTCACCTTATATAAAATGACTAAAAAAACTTGTCTATGATCTGGATGAGAATGTTAACAAAACTACCCTCTTATCACAAGGCTACATTCATGACAAAGTCTTTCTTTCTGCTATTCTGGTCCATAGGGAAAAAAGGGATGGTATTTTTTTTTAGACACAAATTATAAAATGAAGTAAGGATGTTTCCAAGTATAATAATTTTTAATACACTTCTCATCACTTTTCAGTTCCGCTACAGTAAGGTCAAAGTTTATACTAGCCTATTCTAATGCCAGAAATGGCCAATAGATAATTAGCTACCTATGCATTAAAAATAATCCCTTCACCTCTCTGTTGAGTCCAATAGTACATATGTGGCTGATATGTAGCTTGAGTTAATAGATCAAGATCCAAAAAGTATCCAGCATTTATATGGCAGTAAAGAAAGAGAGAAAGGATCCATTAATTCTCGGAGGAATTTCTTCTGGGAGCACATCATCCTCATTTATCAAACTTTTATCTTATTTCTAGTTTGAATATGGTTAGCTCTAGACTGGTTTCAGATTTTAGTCAAGCATTTGTGTGACTCCCTCCAAGAGTGTGCTGACGTTGCCTCTGGGCTGACTGTATTGTGTTTGTGTGGCAAGTTTTGGTAGCGAGGGCGCTACAGGCATGGATTCTGTAAGAAGTTGCCAGAAGCTTTCCCCATGTCTGACAGAGCCAATGCCAGCTGTCTCCAAGACAGACTTGCCCCTGGCCAAGGCCAAGGACATCAGAAACAGTGTTAGCACCTCTGGAATAACAGACTTAAGAAAGGGGGGGGGGCGGGGGGGGAATGTGTAAGAGCAACCAGAGAGAGAAGAGACAATATGTGAAAGAAACAGCCCTGCAGACTCCAAAGCCAGTGAGGAAGGAGGGGAAGGAGGTGCTCCAGAGGCCTGTGCTGAGATTCTCCTGTAGCCCACAATGCAGACCATACTGAAGTATAGGCTGTCCCTCTGCAGCCCCTCGAAGCCCACAGTGGAGCAGAGTTCCACATGCAGTCCATGAAGAACCCCACTCTAGAGCAGGTTGATGCCTGAAGGAGGCTGTGACCTCACGGGAAGTCTGCGCTGGAGCAGGCTCCTGACAGGATCTGTGGCCCCATGGAGAGAGGAGCCCATGATGGAGCAGGTTTGCTGGCAGGACTTATGACCCCGTGAGGGATCCACGCTGGAACAGCCTGTTCCTGAAGGACTGCACCCCATGGGAAGGACTCACATTGGAGAAATTCATGGAGGATCATCTCCCATGGGAGGGAATCCACACCGAAGCAGGGAAAGAGTGTGGGGAATCCCCTCTCTGAGGAGGAAGGACCAGCAGAGACAACTTGTGATGAACACAATGGCCATTCCCCATCTCCCTGCACCACTGTGAGGAGGAAGTAGGCAACTTGAAGTAAAGCTGTATCCGGGAAAAAGGAGGAGTGGGAGAAACTGTTTTAATATTTGGTTTTATTTTTCATTACCCTACTCTGATTTCATTGATAATAAATTAAATTAATTTTCCCCAAGCAAAGTCTGTTTTGTCCATGATGATAACAGGTGAGTGATGTCTCCTTGTCCTTATCTCAACCCACTACAGTTTTATTATATTGTCTCTTCCATGTCTAGCTGAGGGGAATGATAGAGTGGATTAGGTGGGCAACTGATGTCCAGACAAGGTCACCCCACCATGCTGACATTGATAAAACAAAACATGAAAGAAAGACTCTGACCCTGTAATTTCAGCAGAATTGAGCGAAAGCAGAAACAGAGTTACTAAAATTTTTTTAAAAAAGGAATGGAGAAGTTCACACATTCAAGCACAAATATCTTCAATAATTAGCAATAACAGCAAGGGGAACACAATTACAGGCAGACTAAATTGCTTTTTATTTAAATGTTCTCTTTTTAAAATGTATCCCAGTGTGAAAGTCCCTCTTTAAATTAGTGAGAGCATGCATAATCTCAATGTCTCCACTGGGGGTTGTAGGAATATATGTTCTCTCACTTGCTTAGTTGTGCATTTAGGGGATTAGAAGAAAATTATACAGCCCTGGGTACTTTATAATGACAGATATCAATAGTAATTTAGCTAATTGAGTGTATTTCAGCTTTATTTTAATTTACTGGTGTTTTTCACTTTATTCTTTGTTATTTAGTTCTGCCTCAGTATTCTATTACAGCTATAAGCCTTGACCCTGCAAACTCTTTCTTGTAGAAATAGACTTTTCTTTCTATATGAGGAAGGAGTTTTACAAGTAGATCTGTATCCATTAGAGAACACTTAAGAAACTAGGGCAAAGAAATGCCTATCTCAGTTTCTAAAACTTTTTCAATCTACCACGAAAATAAATCCAAGCAATGTTTCTGTAAGAAAGAGAAAGTGTTTTAAAACATAAGCAGTTTCAGTTTTGTTCATCTCATTCAACTTTGTTCTCTGTTTTCCTGTAAAATAGAAAATTAAACAACATGGGTGAAAAAATCATAGAGCTCCCAAATTTGTAAGCACTTGGTGAAATGTACTGTATATTGAAATTTACAGGTTTTACCAAGCTCTGATAAAGCAAATAAATCACCCTGTTTGGAGAAATTTTTTCATGGTTTACTGAATATTCTGAACATGCTGCAAACTCAACTGAAAGTAATAATAAAATCTAATCAAAACTATTACCAATTTGTAGGACAAGAAGAAGGTTAAGAAAATGAATCATGATTTTTATAAAGTATTTTCTGGAAGGATTAGCTCCTGTAATTCCCATAGGCTATGAGAAAGCCTTTGTCTCTTTGCTATACCTACCCTTACTGTAATGTCAGTGTACCTCACAACTCTTACTGTATTTAACACAAAAATGTATTAATATATAGAGTTCATTTTCTTCATACAAGCCTATATCATGCTATTTTTTTGAATTTGAGTTGAAAATTCAACACAAGTGTTGTTAACCTAGGGATGTTTTAATTATTGCTGAATAGTGCTTACAATGCATCAGGGACCTTTTAGTTTCTCAGCCTTCCCTGACAGCAAGGAGGCTGGGGGTGCAGAAGTTGAGAGGGGATGCAGCAGGATAACGAAAACATTACCACCATATAGGTATATTCCACACAATATGACATCATGCTCAGCAATAAGAGCTGCAGGGAAGAAGGAGGAAGGGAGAGAACATTTGGAGTGATTATGTTTCTCTTCTCAAGTCACTGCTACATGAGGCGGAGCCCTGCTTTCCTAGAGACAGACAAACACCTACTTGCCCATGCAAAGTGGTGAACGAATTCCTTACTTTGTTTCTGAGCGCATCTATGCATTACCTATTGAAATGCCTTTATCTCAAACCACAAGTTTTCGTGCTTTTGCCGTTCTGATTCTCTCTCCTATCCCATTGGTGGGGACTGAGCAAGTGGCTGTGTGGGGCTGAGCTGCACGCTGGGGTTAAACCACAACACAACTCCATGAATTATAAACTTTATTTAATAGATGGGGAAAATAGAGCAAACATAGCAAGCAGACCTATTGAATATCACCGAGCAAGTCTATGACTCTAAGAAACTGAAGATTTCTTACCATAGGCTAGAAAACAATACTTTGTTCATTTTTCCTGTAATCTGTTACTTCCATTTGCAAAGTACATCCAGACAAAACAGCCCACACAAAAATGATAGAATTTTCCTTGATAACTGAAAAGGATGTAGGTCAATCTCCTCACAGAAAATACTACACTAAAAAAGTAAATTGCATCTGGGGTTTTGGATCTACCCTCTGCAATCAATATTTAGCTATTTCTTTTACAATGGGGAAGACATGCTTCTTATTGTGATTAAACTGCTTCCCAAAAGTCTTTCAAAACTAGAATTGCAAATATGCTTTTGCAGTTCTTCAGTTTTCTTGTTTTGTTTGCTCTCTTCAAGGCCTGACCTCCCCATCACAGAAGTCACAGTTCCCTATGCCTACACAAAATCATATCTTTTCAACCTGGGACCGCTGGAGCAGAAGGCACTGAACACATCCTTGATGTGAACCCCAGTGGTTGTGCTACTCTAGAAAATGCAGAACCCTGTGGTAGGCCAAAAAATCCTATTACTCTCTACACTCCAATATGGTTTTATTGGAACTCCGTATTTCAAAGTTGAATACATTGGACTTTTAGTTCTGCTATAAGCCAAATGCATTGTTGCTATTAGACATTAGCTATTGAAATTACTTTATAAATATGTACTCCCTATAGAAAACATGAATGGAAACCACACTTATTCTACATCTTTTTTGTACAATGCTAAAAATAAATCCCACATTATAGAAACATGCAAAATTGAAATTTTCACAATACAACCATAGAGTCGGTAATATTAAAAATACAGTTAATTTTGCCTTGGCAAATACAGGGCATAGCTTGGAACTTTATCAAAGCTTTTAAAAAAAGTCTTTTAAATACTGTTTTTTCCTGGGTTTTACTGAACTCTTGGGAATCAGTTGCTCATAGCTGATGTAGAACTGTTGAGATAACTGATGACATAACATGTCAACAACATGAATAGTCTGACACCATAATAAATTTCAACAATCTAACATTGTAAGCATCAAGAGAATACAAAATAAAGCAACAACTTTATCCCAAAAGGATGAAGTCCTTCTTCTGTGGACTAGAAGTATGTGGACTAGATGTATGTATGTTGAGACCTAGAGAGTCTTGTTGCAGGGTGAAAGGTTGGTGTGGTCTTCTAGACCATAGTCCTGTTATACACAGAGCAGCCTGACCCTTAAAACCATGAGAACTCCATGCAATTTAGGCATGTAGTTTATCCATCTATAAGCTCTAATAAGTCAGGACATGATTGTTTCCTACAGTATATTCTCAAGTGCTTCATCCAGTATAGTATTAAATTATTCACGTTGGGCTTCCAATACTTCCTCGGGCAGATTACTATGGCTTAATAGACCTCACAGGAAGTTTTACTGGTGTAAAGTCTGCATTTTTCTTAGTTCATTTTCATTCAGTTGTTTCCAGTTATGGTGCCTTGGACCTCTCAAAGGAAATTCTATACCTCCTAGGTGTTTACACTATTCAGTTGCTTGTAGACAGATATTGCATCCTCTAGTAATGAGTTTCTGGCCAGTGGTATCCACTCTGTTATTTTTCACTCTTTCTTCATAATCTATCTTCCTCAGTATATTTTTCTGTTGAGTTTCTTTACATGATAATTAGTTGTAAATTGGTGGATTAGCAGCAACCTTGAAATCAGATTGTTTAATATGGAAAATATATGGACCAAGAACTAACTTAAAAAACTTGGCCGGTACATTCTCACGTACTTATTTCGTCATCCAGCATCAAGGATACTTTGAAAAATTTGTGTTCTTAGTGAAAACACATCAACAGTTGAAAACTGAAGTCCCAGTTGGGACTATATGATTTAATGACTCTCGCTTAGCATCAATCTTATGTCATTAATTTTCTGAAATGGACCATATTGACAAGCATGTACACAAGTTATTTAGCCATGACCTGCCACTAGTTTTCAGTTGTTCATGACAAATGGGAGCATACAATATGACTTGAAGTCTCCTGAAATATTGCTGAAGATTATTGTCTGAGGCAGATGCTTGTATTTGACTGGCCTACATATTTCAGTCTTATGTACTATGGAATTCCTTCCTTCTTTATAAGAGGTTTGTGAGATGGAAACATAAACAAAAATTCAAATCCTTCATGACCACTGCAAAGCAATAAAAATCTTACAGCTCTGAATTTAAAACTCATGGGTGTACTGTAATTAATAGGAATATTTAAGAATAATTACATGTGATTTTCTTTTCCTTTTAGTGTAAGCTTTTATAAGCTACTCAATTAAGTCTCCAACAGCACCTTCCAGCTTAGTAACTTAGCTGAACATAAGAGGGAGAATTTTGTTATTTAAATAGTTCTAAAGATATATTATTCCTTTTTTTTATCAAGCAATATAGAATTTGTAAGGAAATACTACAGTGGGTTTTCACATGTCTTCTTAGAGTTTTCAACCTTTTTACTATGTTTTGTTTCATGCTATTTAGTTACAAACCTTAGTAATGTCATCAGCATGATTAAGAAGTCACTGAAAATAAAGCATGGGGATAGTTAGAATCAACTTAGATTTTAAGTATTTTTATTTTGGATGTAAATTTTAATGAAAAACATATTTCCAATGGCAATGGAGGACTTTCAAATCACTCAGTTTTAGACCTTCAGAACAGACATTTAACTTAGTATAAGTGTGCAGGGTGCCTGCATAGTAAACAGAGAAAGCTAGCAATGTTAAAAGGCTCTTTGGGAACTACCATCTTGTTTTACTATATTTGTAATTTTTGCTAAAGGAGTTGAAAATGAAAATGAAGTTACTCTTAAAAATTTCTATGAAAGACCAGACTACTACTTAAACCAGCAGCAGCTGTTTCAGAGATGAGTGATAAAAGGTTTCCAGTAGTTTAGGTGACAGATTTTCGCAGAGTTATTTCTAACTCACAAAAATATCAGTGAATATTCTTTTCAATTTTTTCTTTTTTTCTTTCTTTCTTTCTTTCTTTCTTTCTTTCTTTCTTTTTCTTTTTCTTTCCTTCTCTCCTCTGCATCTATTTAACAAATTGTGCTATCATATCAAATGCACAGAAGTAATGTATAGTATCAAAAACTCAGCATATGACAATAACTAATGGTACCTAAGGACTTTACTCAGTCAGATGCTCATGACCATGTGTCACTTTCCTTACTTCAGCCCCACTTCGGAAACCATATAGTTTTGTTATAATTAATCCTTTGGAGAGGCAAGATTTACCAATTCAGCCAGAAGACCAGAGTTCACGGGTTTTTTGATTTGCAACTCAGAGCATGAACAAAGGTTCTTGCACTTACCTGAACCCAAGAGTGTAAACACATCCAAAATGACCCAATTTGTTCCTACATGTATGATGAGTATTGACCTCTGATGACTTTTGCAGTATATAGTAGCAAAAAAATATATAACTCTCTCTGCTCTTAGCTACTAGAGCACTTATATTTTCTCCCATCAAGTGATTTTTAAAATCATAACTCAAAGCCCGTAGTCATTTTTAAAAAGGAAAAAAAAGCAGAACTGATGGTAGAAATATGAGGGCATTGCTGAATACCTACCCAGACCTCCTGCATTTTGGAGTAAAGACAGTTCTCAGCTAATAAATAAAAAAAAACAAAACAAAACAAACAAAACAAAACAAGAAAAAAAAATGTCCCAAACAATGCAACTTACATATTTGACTCAATGTTTAAAACAAATAAGCAAAATCAAAGCAAGCAATAAAACAAAACCCCAAACCCTTTCAGAACAGAAAACAGTGAATAAAATTTGCCAAGTGGAAAGCCCCGTGATAGCCAGAATTCTGCCTATCTAGGTTACAGATGGTGAATATAGCTAATGTAGAATAGAGCTAGCTGTAGAAGATATGGAGAAGGCAAATCAACAAGAGGAAAGACCTGAGAGCTAAAACCACCAAAGATTATGAGAAAGTGCTACGAGTGAGGATTTGAACCATGTATTTTGTTTTTCTTATATATATTGACTTCCTGAGATGAAGAAATTTTGCACTAGAAATTGGGAAAAACCGTTAGAAGGTATAAACAGCTGTAGGAGCCATTCATTCATGGCTAGCTACTGTCACACTGTCACATTTCGATGCATTACATCCATTAGGACAGCATGTCATGTTCCCCCTTGCAAGTAACATTGTTAAGTGATGGACAATGCACATCTGTTCCCAACATGTGTAACTACACAAAATCTGAGGTTTTAAAAGGATCTAAAGATGAGCTCCACTAGCTTATTAACTGTGAAGCTCTTGTGGTATCCATGTAAAGTTGAAGAAGGCACTTCATCATCACCCTAGCCCTGATTTCTATTATACAAGGAGAACAGGCTATGCCAGAGTGTGATTGAGTACACCTGAGGTCTGGATTGTCTTCCAGAAGTGCCTGCCTCTGTCTGTTGCCAAAGATAGAGCATAAGACAACACTCTTCTAACTTAATTGTGAGGTATATGTGAGGTACATAGGATGAATCTGGCCTCTGTACTGTGCTCAACCAGGTCCAGCAACATAAAGTTTTTAAAACACAATGAGGTATAAGACTGCAGAGGAGTGTTAAAGAGACATGTGATTTAATACTACTGTTCTGGTCTGTTTATTTAGGAGGAATTTTTCTGCCAAACATTCACATAAGTTCATCTGGAACGATGCTTTAGTACTGTGAAGGCTTTCATACACACCAATAATTGAAACATCCTTATGAGTCACAAGCTCTATAGATTCTCACACTCTCATTAATTAGCAAAGAGGTCAATTTGATGAATGAGAAGGTGAAATCCCATTTGGTCTCATCACCCACCATCAGAAAAAAAGAGAACTAAAGATTCAAAGGTACATCTTTAGTTTAATTGCATTTCACATTTAAATAACATAAAACTGTTGGCTAGCAACAAATCCTCTTAAATCACTTATAACTTTGTGTGCTACAACCCAATTCTCGCATAGGTAAAACCACTTCAGACATGAATAAAGATTTATGGACTACTCCCAAAGAGCATAAAGAAAGACAAAGTTCATGAACCCTCTCTCAGACAGAATCTGAACTGTTCAGCTGCACACTGTAGGCTATATACATCTGATATTTTCATTTCTTCTCATTTGCAGAATAGTGGTACTCAGTAGCACCAAACACTGACATTGTCCAAGGACAGGGAAAGAGTCAGTTAAGGAGTCAGGATTTAATTTGCAAAACAATGCAAGTAGTTGGAGAGCATATGGAGGGAAGGCAAGGGTCATAGGGCCAGAGGCATTAAATCACAGACTAGCAGTATGTATAGATCCAATTTCAAAGTGACCTTGGACTTAAGCATATATTTTTTCTGGTCATGATTAATCATAAACATCAAGCCTGTCATGAGCAATGTAAATGATTTTGCAACAGACTATGTGTATTAGTCCAGAAAGGGCCCAGAAGGTGCAATTCTTTCTTTGTTGTAGCAATATCTGTATTAAAAGTAAAATAGGCTGTTGAATAATAAATTCAAGATTATGATCAAGAACCAATTCTTAGATATGTTCCTAGGCATTTAAATACCGATCAGCATGCCAGTAAAAAACTCCTGTGCCATAGTTGAGAATCATAGAATTATAGAATGTCCTGAGTTGGAAGGAACCTATAAGAACCATTGAGTACAACTCCTGGCCCTGGTACAGGACAACTGCAAAAAACACACTGTGTGCCTGAGAGAATTGTCCAAATATTTCTTGAACTCTGGCAGACCACTTCCCTGTGAAGCGTGTTCCAATGTCCAACCACCTTCTGGATGAAGAATCTGATTTCCTAATATCTAATCTAAACTTCCCCTGACATAGCTTCACATCATTTCCTCTGGTCCTATAACTGGTCACTTGAAAGAAGAGATCAGTGCTGCTTCTTCCTTCCTCACTTTCATCCTCAACAGGAAGCTGTAGACCACTATGAGGTCTCTCTGGTTTCTCTTTTCTAGGTTGTGTTTGTTAACAGTATCGGCCATGCACTTGCATATGCTATGATGCCAACTTTTGTATTCTGATCTTATAAATAATAAGCAAACTCAGTAAAAAGTGCAATTCTGCTTCACTAGAAACTAAGTTGACAGAGTTTTGTTCAGACTATGGTCTATGCCTCCCCACAATAACATGCACAACTCAGACATCTATTTCCACATCATTAATAAAAGATATAAATTATATATGTCCATTTGTCTTGTGACAGTAGGCAAGATATGAGCCCCAATTCAAAGGAGTATGTGCATCAATAACAATGTTAATATCGAAAGTATCAAAGAACTAAAATATTGAAAGCATTCTAAGCAGTGTTGCACAAACCATCCTGTTATTTGTGACACTTGCTCTAACACCACCACTTCAGGAACTGCTTGTGATTATCTGAATTGCAACAAAAATTAAAGCTCCAAATAGCACTAACACATGATAACTTCATGGCCTATTCCTCCATGGCAACTGAGGTATTATACTTATTACACTTAATAAATCCTATTGCAATTTTGCAGAATGACAAAATGGTTGAGGTTGACACAGATGGCTGCAGATCATCTAATTCAACCCCCAGCATATTCAAAGACCAGGTTGTGCAGGACCATGACTAAAAAGGTTTTCAATATCTCTAAAGATGGAGACTATACAAGCTCTCTGGGCAACATGTGCCAGTGCTTGAGCACTGACACAGTAAAAGCAAGTGTTTTCTTTGTGTCCAGAAGAAATTTGATGTGTTTTGATTTATGGTCATTGCCTCTTGCCCTGTCACTGTGCAATTCTGAGAAAAGTCTGGCTATGCCTTCTTCATTCCCTTGCATTATGTATTTACACATATTGACAAGATCCCTCTTAGCCTTCTCATCTCCAGGCTGCACAGTCTCAGTACTTTCAGCCTCTCCTTATCAGGTGGATGCTACAGCCCCTTAATCACCTCACTAGCCCTTCCCTAGATTGTCCACAGTATGTCCTTATCTCTCTTGTACTGGGTAGTCTCAAACTGGACCACTCACTCCACATATATCTCACCAGCACTGAGTGGAGGGGAAGATTCATCACCCTTGGTCTGCTGGCAGCACCTCTAACGCAGTTTTTTCCATGCTGGCCCTTTGGTGTTGTTGGCTGATGGGCAGCCTGTTTTCCACCAGGACTCCCAGGCTCTATTCTGCAAAACTGCTCTCCAGTCTGTGGAGCCACAGCATATATTGGTGCAGGTTTTGTCTCCCCAGGTGCAGGACTTCCCTCTTCTCTTTTGCAGAACTCCGTAAGGTTCCCAGTTGCCCACTTCTTCAGCCTGTGTAGCTCCCTCTGAATAGCAGTACAAGCATATTGTCTATCAACCACTCTTCCCAGTTTTGTGTCCTCTGCAAACTTGCTGGAAGCATACTTGATCCCATCATCCAGGTCATTAATAAAGATGTTAAACAGTATCAGAATCGCTATTGAGCTCTGGGACACAATGCTGGCAACTGGCCTCCAGCTGGACTTTGTGCCAGTGATCTTTGAACCAGGTAGTTCAGCCAGTTTTCAGTCCACATCCCTGGTCATCCAACTGACCAGAACTGTCTATAATTTTAATAGATTATATTAATACTAGTATGCATTATAACTTATTCTAATTTATCAGTGCTAAATAGTAAAACAGTTTGCCTGATGTTGACTATATAGAGTCTACTCTGACAAATCATGACTGCCCAGACATCAAAGGTCCAGCATGAGCCCAGGGGACGAAAGATATTATTGACTGGTTATGTCTTCCACCTATCTGAAGTCATGTTGTCACCCCAGCCATGGCAACACATAATTCTGGTTCATCTATGGTCAAGGAGTCAAAATAAGAGGATGCATTGTAGAAAGAAATCTAACAGCAAAAAAGATCATCCCATGGTTACAGAAAGGGGACTTTTGTGCTGAAATGGGGCAGTAATAGTATTGTTGACCCAGCACAAATATATTTACCATAACTTGTAGCAAGGCGATCTCTGACTTTGTATAGCAGTGGATAAAATTGGCCAGCAATTTAACAAGCAATAATGTCAACAATCCTAAGGTCTAAATCTAGACATTTGTGATTTCTAACTTTGAACACTACCTGTAACTATATGCAGAGGAAGAGGTACTACTTGGGATTACTTCATCTAAATTTAAAATAGATGTTTAAGATAAGAAGTAAATCAATTTCTGCATATGTCTTTTTCTCTCAGTCAATAAGGTGACTAGGTCAGGCTAATTTCTAGTCCTTCTTCAATTCCTAAAGGTAGAAATAGCTGAATCCACATTGTGAAAATGCTGTGAATGAAGAAAACAGGACTTGGAAGTAGTGCACCTGTACAAATCCACAGAGAAGTCTTAAAGGGAATAAATGGGTTATTTATGGAGCTTAGTGATCAGGAGTGTGATGATGGAAGTGACAGTGACAGAAGAAAAAGAGGAGGGGTGAAAGTAGTGACAGGGAAGGACAGTAGATCACATGTGGCCATGTAAAGTTGAAACTGGCAGCAATCTAACAAGGAGATGTCAGAATTCTGTATCACCTTGCTAAACCAGGCATAGGGAGGCAAACCCAGAGTAAGAAGTTAGGTCAAGATCTAGGAGTCACAGTCATTAAACATGTGAGTGGGTAAAACCACTTTAAAAGGTACATATAAAATGTGATAATGAAATATGCATTAACTTAATTAGGATCATCAGAGACAAATCATTCCCTTTTTATGTATTTAACTGATCCATGTGAATAAAAAATTATTGAAAAGAAAAATTAAAAAGGTAGATTAAGGACAGACAAAAGACATTGATGTTCTAGACAGATATCAAATCACCCAGTCACTCTTTGATGACAGTATTTAAGACATCTAAAATGTACCAGTATGGAGGTTACAACGGCTAACACAAAGGCAGGAAGTAGTAGTTCCTGGTAAAGGTGTCCAAAATGTATTTAACAATGTTACAGAGACTTTTCGGGAATTAATATTTAGAAATTAAAAAGTGACTCTATTATTCACATTTTTGGTAATTCGCAAGATATTTGGTTTACTCTGATAGACTAAGAACTCCTCCCTTCAGCCCTGATAATCAACATTCGCATGATAATATCAGCATCCCCATAACGCTGATATTCATGTATTGCAGACATTGGGTTCTTTGCAAATTTGCTCAAACCTCTTTTCTCCTAAGGATTATGCCTGTCTACATGGGGATATTGAACTCTGAGTGTTATAGTCTCGCTGCTCCTGGATTTTTGACAGGTTTCTGTGTTATTTTAGTCTACTTCTGAGTCTTAATATTTGCCCTCCTGTTTATCTTCCAGTCCAAACAAATAAGGCACTGTCTTGACATTAAGCTTGTTCTGGGAATGTTACCAGAGAGTCTTGAGAAGATTCTTGTTTTATGATGACATTTTATGTTTTTGCTATTTCTTTTGACTGGGATTCAGTGGAGCTGATTTGTCTATGGGACCACTATTTTAAGGGGGGTAAGAAAATAAATTATAAGGAAATTAAGTGTAAACTGGTTTGCATGAAAACGGAAAAAAGCCACAGGCGAGTACTGTTGTATTTTGCCTCATATTGTCCATTTAAAAAGTCTTCACTATAAGCTTTTATCAATATAACCATTTATCAATATAACCAATTCTTTATATTGATAAAAATACCACTCATGTTTAAAGTAATACAGTATTTATCACTGTGTTAATAAAGCAACCTTTATTAAATCCAATATTCTGCATCCAACAATAGCCAATACTGCAAACTCCAGGAGAAATGACCAGGGCACTAATTTGTGACATACTGCACGTCAAGTAAAAATTTATGTTGTGTGTTTTGAGGGTAATTTAGTTATAACTGAAAATTTAAAGCGCTGCATGTGTATCCTACTTATTTACTGAATTCACTACAAACGGTTTATTATTCTTTGACGATTTTTTTCATCGTTAGGAGGATGCCCTGAAGGGTTGAGGAGAATGAGTATACATATGTAGAAGCCAGAAACATTCGATCTCATTAAGCAATGAAAATTGTCAGTGTAATGCAGGAATGAAAGTATATGACATTGCTAGTCTTATTTACACAGATGATTAAAAAGAGATAAAGTAGCTGACCCAGACAGCTAATAAATACAGCATTAAAAACACAGCATTTTCCACCTTATTTTTTCTGACCTACTTTTCTTTCCCATAATTGTCTTACAGTTATATCCTGAGTTCACATATTGGTTGCATTCATTATTCTGGTTTCCTAGTTATTTGTTAAATTTAGTAAGAATTTGTTTGATTAGGTTTGATTTAGTTCCTCTTGGGAGCCCTGAAGGACTGGGAAAGATAAGCAAATCCTACAAGTAGGACCTACACATGTTCTCTATCTCATTAAGGAATGAAAAGTGCTAGGTTAAGGGAAGAAAGGAGAAGCGTTATTCCTATTTACACCGAACTTTTAAAAAGCTATGGTATGATTCTCTGTGTTGTTTAAAGCTAACTACGTTCAACAAGCTTTGGAGTTCATTCAAAACCAAGGGAATTGGATATTTCTCAGTATATGAAGTTTACATTCTTAATGAAATTTAAAATAATAACTGTACAGAATCTTACTTTTTCCCTATAATTCTATTTTTTCACATCACTTTGTCATAATAAGAGTGCCTCACTAATCAACATTTCAGAGCTGGATTTTCAGAATATTAAGACCTGGCCTTAAAAAAGCCTATACCTTTATTTAAGAAACAGAGACACTATTTCAACCATTAACAAAAAGGTAGTATTTGGCCCTTAGTTAACTTACTGTAGTCAGTTATGCCTCTTGCGAGCAGTAAAGCAGAAAGAAACGAATTCAAAATATTAAACCTTTATTTTTTGCTAACATTGCCAGACTGGAGTGTCTGATTTATTACATTTTCTATGTAGTCTACGTGCAAAGTTGACAACTTCCACATTGTGTGTCGTGCCACCCCTTCCAAAACTGGTAAAGTCTACTTTTGTCAGCTTGTTCATGTTTCAGAAGCATTTTTTAAAAGGAGCTTTAATTATGTTTGCAAGTCTAGTATTTGCCCTTGAGAAAGACAAGATATATTCTTCTCACCATTACAATTATTTTCCTCAGCATTTTTTTTCAAACATTTTTCTACTTTTCCCTACTCACGTGATTTGCTAGATAAACACATTGAGAGGTACGGCAGGGACACATTCCCCTCAAGTATTTTATCTTCACTGGGAATTTAAAATAAAATTCCTGTAATATGTTAACATTGAAATGTTCATAAGTCACTTAAATACATATTCAGATGTAGGATTAGTTCCTCGTAGGTCGCTACTTCACTGAACATATAACCTTGCTCAAGGAAGAACTGTAAAAACTGTAACTCCAGTATGCTAGAGATCATTGAATCATAGAATCATAGAATGGTTTGGGTTGTAATAGACCTTAGAGAACATCTAGTTCCAACCACCTGCCATGGGCAGGGACATTTTGCACTAGACCAGGTTGCTCAAAGCCCCATTTATCCTGGCCTTAACACTTCAGGGGTGGGGCATCCACAACTTCTCAGGGCAACCTGTTCCAGTGTCTTACCACCCTCAGAGTACAGAATTTATTCCAAACGTCCAGTCTGAACCCTCTGTCAGTTTAAAGCCATTCCCTCTTGTCCTATCACTGCACAACCATCTTAGTGACTTTTTCTTCCCCACCCAGGGGCAGAGGTACAGAACACCACGCTGCATCTTCTGAACAGTTGTCACACTTCCATGAAAACAGGAAGGTCAGAAATAGTTCTTTTAAAAATTAAATTTTATTTCCGATGAAAACTGAGGTTCTCATGTAACCTCTAAATAAAAACAACTTTACCTGTTGGTAAAGTAATCATCACTAAAAATCAAAAAAAATCCATAGGCATCAATGTTATCAGCTTATGAATGCATGACAGTCTCATTTTATTCAGTAATACACTGAAGGATTACAGAAGCATAAAATGAAATTTTCTTTAAAGGAAACCCAGCCCCTGGAGCCAAGTCTAAATATTACAACTGAATGAGGAGGATTTTTGCAGAGAACTGGGGTAAAATTACCACTTAATGCCACTACTTTAGAGACTGGTCAGAGGAGATCAGACTGAGAAAGGTGCTAAGGCAAGTGTCTAATCAAATGGAGAGACTAACTGTGGTCAGTAGAATGATTAATGAACTTAAAATTAGAGACCTATTTCAGCAGACAGTCAAAGAGATGACAGGATCTTGTCCTTTAGGAACAGCAAGGAGAGTAGTTTTCATAGTTTCAAAGTACTCCTTACAGAGGTATTGCAAAAACCATAAAGCCTTATCAGAGCTAGTGTTTTGAATCCTGGCCCTGACTCCTGATGGGATCAGCACAGAGCATCTGTGTAGCAACCAGGGGTTCCTCACAGCCAGGGGTAGGATTTTTTCCTTAGTTACAGGTTGACACTTGTCCAGGAGATGTTTGCTGCTGTGAGATGTTGAGATATACTAACTTGTGCCTTTTACAGTTACTGTGAGGCAGCTTGTCTTAAAACAGACAAACAAAAGATAAATAGGGGTGCATTAAAAACTAACCATGTCTTTATGCTGTATGATTATTACAATGTTCGAGATCTAATTTAGTAAATGTTATCTGTGCTTCACTAAGAAAGACTATTAAATTGGTTTTGTTTTGAAAAATGCGCTACCTCCTTTATTTTTTATTTGTGTATATAGGAATTTGCATTCCCTGGTCCTTATTATTGTCTGACATGCACCATAATATCATCTTATCCCTTTAGTTTTGTTCCATTTCCTTTCATACTATCTCTTAATTATGCCTTTTTCACCTCTAGTCTATGGTTTCTGAGCCTTTAATACACATCTGTGCCAATTCCACCCTCCCCAAGGCTTGTCAGGTTAAAGATTAATGAGTAGACTTTACCCAGAGGCTTTACAAAGGTTACACATAATTACAAATGGGTATTTTACACAATGTTGAAAATGTGAAAGCTACTAAAAAAAAGGGGGGGAATGATGAAATTTATTGGATTTAACCTAGATCTTTTAAGACAAAAAAAAAAAAAGACAAAATTACCATGAAACCAAACAAGTTAATAAGTTCTACTCTTTGTTACAAAGATGGTGATAAAAACGAAAACACCATATGGTGGAAATTAGACTGCATCTCAAGCTTACAACATCACTGCATCCTAATTGTCCTTTCAAGTTAAGTAAAATGTGTTTCACGAAGATGTAAAGACAAAAGGGTCTATGATTGCTGGTAACTCTTCAGTTTGTTAAATTTTCATATTTAACCATTTTTAAAGGAAAAAAAAGAAAACATTTTTCCTGTGGCAAACCCTTAAAAAATTGCTTAACCTAGATGCTTGATGAGAAAAACTTATGTTGGCTAGTCATCTTAATGTTTTGTTTTCTCAATTTACAGAAATACCTTAAAATGCAAACTTGGTATCTGGGACAAGATTTTGATAAGTACAAGTTTAAATTTACATTCATAAACCCATGGTATCATACTAATGAAATAGTCTGACTTTAGGAAGTTCTAAACTTCACCATATCCCATTTAAGTTAATGGAACTACTTTGAAGTCTGCCTTCAGGCACTTTACTTGTTTGCTCCCTTGTTTCTAAAGCTTTCAGTATAGCTGATAAGTGGAGATTTATAAAACAAAAAGAGAAAAACACAAAACCAAAACCAAACAACAGACCAACAACAAAACCTCCCTCTTCCTTTTATATTGTATTATTAGTGTTCAAATTGTGAGCTAAACCTTTCAGAAATGTCTAAGAATCTTGGATACCTTAGAATTTGCTTCCAACTGTGGATTGTAAGACAACGTTTTCAGAGGTGCTTTGTTTCTTTGTTTTCAGTTAGGCTTGTTGGTGACTTCAGCTCTATAAAAACACTGCAAATTTTAGTATTATGACTTTTTTCAAATCCTTACTGGTAAAGGAAAAAACCTTTGTCTTTTGTGCAAAAAGTGTCACCACTCTTCAAGAGTAAGAGAATAACAAAATGAACACCTAAAACTACTGAAGTCCTAGAATTGTCTCTGAAAATTATCTAAACCCAGATGTTTTGTATGTTTATTTGGATTTCTCATTTAAGCATTTGCAATATTGGTGCTCTGTTTCCTTCAGTTATTTTCTTTCTTTTTTGCCTTCTCTTTTGCCTGTGAGCAATATCTGCCTAGCTTTAATTCCAGTCATATGAGTTTAACTCTTTCAGCAAGTGGCATTTGAATAGAAAAAATTTAAAATGTTGCATTTGACCATTAAGCAACTTGAGTTTGTATTTGAAACACCAGATAAATTGTTGGATTTCATTGCAATTCTGATTATTAAACATAAAACACACTCTCGCATTACGGGATCAGGGACAAGGCCCCTAAATGATGAGATACACATTATGCAAACAGTAAACCAATCTTTCGATTAGTACAAAGAATTATACTTTATAATTATTACCGTGTTCCTCTTATGTAGTTTTACAGCTGTTTATGGCAAATGATTATTTTATTAAATGTTAATGTCAGAATTTGACCTAAAACTCGGATTCTATTTTTTTTTGCGTGAGTGAATGACTCTAATTTAAAGTAAACATTATCACTTACAGTTTAAAATTCTAATTTCAGGAATTGTTCTTTCTATTCAGTAATAACATACTTTTATAGCTGATCACAAAGCAAATTTAACATCACCGTATTTTTAGAGAGGGAAGCAAATACTGAAAACCAAAAGGAAAGCAAAACCACCCAGGCACTTCCATTAAAGAGCAGTATTTTTCACCAAAAAACTTGTCTTAAAAATGAGACAGGATTATTTAAGTTTTTTTATCACAGAGTGTTGAAATGCTTCACAATGTATAGGGTACTTTTGCGTATGTAAGTAGTTTCTAGTTCTCTTGTAGAGATTGAGCTACTCTGAAAGCAAGGCAAAAAAAAAGAGGGATGTAAAGACTGACTCGAATCTTACATTCAGAATGCTTAAGTCTGAGGAGGGTTAATTTTTAACTGTTTTGATTTATTTTAGTTTTTAACATAATTATTGCTTAGTAAAAAAAAATCATACTTTTGGGAGCACCACAAACTGCCCTGGGGGAGTCAAGTTCCCTTTTGCAGCATAGCCAGAATATTTTGATTTTTTATATTGTATTTTGAATTATTTTTTTTTTTAAAGTATTTATTTATTTTCCTAGACATGAACAGGAAATTCTTCTTTTAGGAAGAGCATTGTCAGCAGGTTGAGGGAGATTGTCCTGCCTTCTGCTCAGTTCTAGTGTTGCTGCATCTGGAATGCTGTGTCCAGTTCTGGGTTCCTCAGTGCCAGAGAGACATGGAGCTCCTGGACTGGGTCCAGCGGAGGGCAATGAAGATGATTAGGGGAAAGGAACAACTCTCTTGTGAATAAGCTGAGGGAGCTGGACCTGTTCAGCCTTGAAAAGACTGAGATGGGACCTCATCAATGTTTTTAAGTATGTGAAAGGAGGGTGTCAAGAGGACAGATCCAGGCTCTTCTTGGTGGTGCTAAACAACAGGACAAGAGGCAACAGGCAGAAACTCTTTCACAGGAAATTCCACATAAACATGAGGAAGAACTTCTTTGGCATGTGGGTGACTATGCACTGGAATAGATTGCCCAGAAAAGTTGTGGAGTCTCCCTCACTGGAGATATTTAAGAACTGTCTGGACACAATCCTGTATAATGTGCTCTAGAGTGACTCTTCTTGAGCAGGGAGATTGGACCAGATGACCCACTGACAATGACCCTTCCAACCTTACCCATTTTTGAGTGGGTACAGAAGCAAGAAAGGACATCTATTTCAAGATACTAAACATTCTTTTTTGTGGTGCACCAAATAAGGATTTTTACCGCTGCTTTGGAGATGAGGGAAAAATTAGAAGAAAAGAGTTTAAAAGAAAATAAAAAAATAATTTGGTGTTGGCTAATGATACATCCTACTTTTCTTTTGAAGGTTATTTTAAAATTACAAAGATGTCTCATAGTTCCCATCTCTAAAAGATACAGCTTAATTCTTTCTCCCTGGACCTGCAGAGCTGAAACTTAATCACACAAGTAGACCCACACTGGCTTCAGTGAAGGTGCTTGTTTGTTTGTATCAAACTCAGACACATATTCATATACAATTCTGTAATTATCAATGTGCATAACATTTTGCAGGACAGCCACCTCATGTTTATGGCTGACCCGCTCTAATTACATTAAGCATGGCTAAAAATTCTTGTCCTCCTGCCAGGCTACCACACTTTTAACTCTGTATGAGGCTTGTAGGAAGGAAAATAAATCTATGTGCAATCTTTTGCTTTCAAGGGGTTTTCCTATTGTTTATTTAACTTCCACCTAAGCTAGAAGTAAAGAGGCAGATCAGTTAACAATATGGGAAAAGAGAATTTTGTATAGATTACAGTTTGCATGAAAGCAAAGCACAGCACAGCATGGGTGCTGGTGCAAAGGAGAGAAGAGGCATATATCATATCCTTATACTATGAAAAAATCACTCTGCTACTGCTTTTAGTGTGCATGAGAGGCAGGTTTGAACATTCAGGTGTATTCTTCAATCTGTCTTTTGAGTGCAGAGTGTAGAAACTGGAAATGTTTTGAATCTTAAGCAGCATTCTGAAAAACATTTTGAGAAAATGTAGAAAGAACATATTCCTTTCTCTAAGGGGAACAGTCAAAATTATTGACAAAGTAATTTCACTTCATGACTGGCTTCTACTGCTGTCTTAAGATTTCTCTTTGTGTGAGTGCCTACACCAGAGTAGCTACAGATCCATGGCAATGTTACACTCTTGCATCAGTATGTCTGAGTACTAAAGGTGTCATTGTAAGCCAGTAGCATGGATTGCAAGGGACCCATGAGATAGTGACTACGCTAGATTTTCTTTAAAGTGTGCTCTTTTGATTCGGTGGTTTTTCCTTCTGAGAGTGTATCTTGATGTCTTGGATATCTCTAATCCAGTGACACAGAAAGTAGAAGATAAATTATTTTTTTTTATTCAACTATAAATCCTTTTAATTTATTCTAAATTTGTTCCAGTTTTCAGATTGCTATAGCACAAGAACAGTGAACTGGACCAGGGGGGTCTACTGCTACTGAAAAAAAAAAAAAACCAAAACTGAAACCTTTCTTCATCTGAATCTTATCAGAGTCTGTCATTTGGTTATTTGAATTTCATGAAAACCTTCCCAATAGGTGACACATAGAAGTGCCCTCAAGCCTTGGTATCTCAGGTCTCACTGCACTCATATTTGTATCCATCATCAAGTAATTTAGACTGGACAAAATCATAAACTTTGATGGATGGTAAAAGCAATATAATAATTACTAATATTTTTAACTCTATAGCATGTATTTCATTCAGGTTATATTCTAATGATGGCTAATGATACCCTCCACTAATATAAATTAATATCACTTACCATTTCCTTCTACTGTTCACGTTGTTCTTTTTTCCCCAAAGCAGCTTTGTTGTTCACTGGAAATATACATATGGAACAAGTGACAGCTAGTCTCTGTGGCGGAAACATGAAGGGAATTTGAGTATATTTGAGATTATATTGATTTTCCAAACAGAAAATATAAGCAGAGTATTTCTGTATTTAATAAACTCTGCATTCATAGCAACAGAAAAAGGGAAAATATGCAACATGTAACCATTTACTACAGTGATACAGCTGCTGTGCTTAGCCTGAATGGTAAGGGTTTAAAATCTTATGCAACAAAGTTGAAGAAAGCTAATATACTGGTACCTCTGAAGAATATATATTAATTATTGGAGAAATCAAGACCACAATAACAATAAATGGGGTTAAACCAAATACCCATCAGTTCATCTCCAACAATGGCCAACAAGAGATGCCAATAGAAAGGAGTAAAATAGGTCAAGCATACAATGACACTTTCTCAGCCTCCAGCAATATGTGGCTCTTGGTTTTCCTAAGCTAGAAATGTCATTTTGAGGTGGTGTTTGGGACCAGATTATTAAGAGTGGGTGAGGAAAGAAAAAGTCTTTAAAATTGAATGTTTTTACTGAGCCCACTGTAAAGTATCTGTAATAAATTTCTAAAATATTGTTCTATTTCAATTTTCTTGTAGATTGTTTACTTAGAAAAACCTACAGAAGCTTATAATATCTAGTATTAATGGGGAGTGAGGAGGTGTTAAAATAATGCAGAAGCATTGAATGTTTTCAATAAAATCTGCACACCACCTGTGAAACCTCTATGACATATCTCCTAGTAGCTCAAGAAAAAGTTACTCCTACAAAAGTTAGCTACATTAACATGTAGTGATGTACCTGTTCTTGTGGGCTGTTAGGAATTAGAAAAAGCAATGAAAAAATCCTGAAAAGTCACAGATGTCCCAGTTTTCGAACATTAGCACCACAAAGTATTTAACAGGGGAAAAAATCCCAAACAAACAAACATACCCACAGTAGAATAAACAAACAACTCTACAAGGAGCAAAATTAAAATAATATCACAAGACAGAGTGCTGGATACACTGTCATGTAACTCTTCTATCCAGTTCTTACTTCTCCTCACAATCTTTTTCTAGCCTGAAATTGTATCCCATGTTACAACTTGGTCACTGCAAACTCACCTAAAAGGAAAAGTGATATCAATTTAGAATCAGCTTCTTGGAGGTAAGACATGAAGACGTATTTGAGAGCATTAATAGATGGGCAGATTTTCAGGTTCACTGTACACACAAGATGAAAAAAGAAATCATAGTAATATTAATGCTTAATCGGTAGGGATGAATTGGAAACAGATCTCATTGATAGGAACTATGTCCTGTTGAGATTACAAATACAACTGACAAAGTCACCTATGTGTACATAATCTGACCCAGAAGTTCATCTTATTTTGATTAATAAATTTGTTCTATTAAAAATCACTGTGCTATATATTCAATGGATTAAAACTGGCTGGTAGTCATCATCTAATAGGAATATTTTTAGTGGGATCCCACCATGATCTACTCTTGGCTCCACGCTAGTCAATATTGCCGAGGTCTATAGATTACACAAAATCAGTGGAGTGGTAGATCAGGATGAGAATTGGTCAGTTCCACAGAGCAATCAAGTTCCCTTAGCAAGATGAGACCATATGACCATCATGCCTCTTAAAATAATGGAGTTCAAGGACAAGCATCTGTGAAAATGGAATTTAGGTCAGAGTTGCAGGAAGGGGGAATGGTTTTTGGAAAACTACTGTTTCTGAAGTGCTAAACAGATGATGTTTCAAACATGACCTCCTGGTATGACAGAATACATAAAAAGCAAAGCAGTAGTCATATTCAGAAATAAAGAATAATACTGAGAGTAGGTGCAAACTATTTATTCCATCGTATATAACCATGAATAATATTAATAAAACAGTCAAGAAAAATAATAAGAAGTCTGTTGGCTGCAAAAGGGGATGTTTACAAATTAGAAATATTTAGTGAAGACCTAAAAGATCTATGTAAGACCTGGAAAATCTCACTTTTTCTGGGAGCCTAGTGCTCAGTCCTATTAATGTATGGGAAAGGTTATGAGTTGGTTTGATCACTGTGAGTGTCAGAGAAAGATTTCTGACTAGCAAACAATGATAAAACATCTTCCACTGGAAGGGAAAATTAATCTAGATAAATTTAGAGTGGTAATAAATGATTCTTAACAATGAAAGCTATCAGTTGGTAGAAGAATTTATTGCGTCATCTATCTATTGCATCATCTATTTACAACATGGTGGAGCCTCTGCTACTTGAAGGTTCTACCTTTTGTAAAATATATTCTTCAATTCACCCAAGGTTGTAGGTACAGGAATGAATATTTACAGAAGAGATGCTCACAAAAATCTGTATATGAGGAATCAAAAATGTTGTTATAGATGGGGGGGGGGAAAGAAAGAGAAAAAAGCTACATGCAATGAACCAAAAGGAAAGTACCTTTCCTGAAATAAGATTAAAAAAAAAAGGTCTCAGTAACACTGATCAGGTACATTTGGGATAACCATTTAAACATTTCTCAACTTTTTAAATTTTGTATTCATCTCTGCAGTGCTAAGCAAGGTTAATACCAGGGGGATTAGTTCTAAGCACACACCTGGCCACAGAAGGAGAGAAGAGGACACAGTTGCTGGAAAATGTGTTGATGTACAGCTTTAGACAAGCTTTGCTGCTGTGAAGGCACAGAGAAAATGAATGTTCAACAATCACCAGTGCCTGATGACCCTCAGCCAGCAGTGCACGTGGAAAGCAACAGTGGCACAGGTCAGAGCACAAGTGGAATGAATCATGTGCAGGACTTATTCTACACAGGGCTGCTGTGGGGTTGGATAAACATTTTGCTCAGTGCATTTACTCTTCTGTGTGCACTTCATCCAAAGCACACTGAGCTCAGCCAAACAAGAGTAAATGGATGCTGAAATGGCTCCCACAAGAGGCGGTCCTCTACAAGAGGTGTAGAAATGCCCACCTGTAATGGGTGAGCAGCTTCTGATTGGGTCTTCTCTATCAGTGGACAGTCATCAAGCAAAAGTGACACCATCACAAAGAAGCAAGTCAGAGGCTTGTGTACATGATGCTTCTCTCAACTACCATATTGTTGCCATATTTCTAGTTCCAAGTTATGAAAATACTAAATAGTTTCATATTCTATAAAAAGATTAAATCATCATTTTGTTGTGGGAATGTTATCTTGTTTCCTTTTATTTTCTAAATCAGAGTATCATTCCCAGATATAGGCAACTGAATGATCTCTAGTGTTTTGGTTTTCTGTTATTGCCTCCAAATCAAGAAGACCATTTTCTGAAGGCTTATTACTCTCAACTGAAAATGTGGAATTCCTTATAATAGTCTACAAGACTATTCCAATATGGATTATATTCGATGATATTTATTTAATGTACCCAGCACAGGTCAAAAGCTCATAACAAGAAAGTGACCTGACTCCAAATCTTATTTCAGGCATCAGAACATTTCATACTTCAGGCTGCATTGTGGTTTTGCACAATCTTTCCCTGAAAGCCATGTATGGAACAATAGATGTTTTCAGCAGCTGCTAATTAGCACTATTACAGACTGGACTGCATTATGAGTCAGTGCTACAGAACAATTCAGAACAGCCTGAGAAAGAAATGGGATCTAAATAGAAGTGCAGGTTCTGCCTGGTGAAAGTTTTCTAAGTATTTGAAGATCTAGTATGTCCATGACAAATAAAGCCAGTTGAAGCTCTGTCCTGTTTATAACTTCAATATATAAAGGTCAAGGAGGACAAGTCAGAGAAACCAGTTTGCTCATAACTGGACAAATACTTCTCAAATCAGGTGTTTTAGACAGACAATAAAACTCTCTGAGCATGACCCCATCTCTCAATGCAATAATAGCTTTGTGAATGCTGCTCCCACTCCTTCCTTGGTATATCCCAAGGTGACTGGTACATCCTTTCTCGCTACCATTTGTAAAGATTTTTAAACCTGCTAATGACTATTAGTGTCATAACCTGGAGGGAAAGAACTTTCTGCCAGACACACAGATAAATACATCTGTATTTTCAGAACCAAGAAAAGTCTCTTTCATTAACAGCATCCTCCTGGAGGTTTTCAGCCCAGTAGGAGTACATGCTCAGCACCTAGAAAGGGAAAACCTGCCATAACTGTGAACCTGCAACTCAATTTCACAGGTCTTCCGACCAAGCAATTGCTAATACATGTTACCACTTGTGCCTGTGTAAATGCACATTAACCCTTTCATTCCACTTTTTTGTGTTCAACTTTTATTTCAGAGACTCATAAAGGCCACCACTGGTAAGAGTCTTTATAGTGGAAAAGAGAAAATATTCCTGACGAGGAAGAGAAAATATCCCTGAACAATCACACAGTTTCTAAATTTGACTACTTGTGCTTTTTATGTGGTCTCTCTCTTTAGCAAAAACCTGAGTTGAGTATCTCACTGGTATCTCTGGTAACACAATGTGAAAAACAGTGTCTGCCTCTCTAACAGAATAAAATTGACCTATAGCTCAGACTGTTGCTGCTAGCTGAAGGTTATTTTGCTTTGACATATCCTTGCAGTGTCCTTGGCTTTAATTAATAATGTTACTGCCATGTATTATGAAAGTCACTCTTTTCCACATCCTGTTATCTTTCCAAATTAGGCATTTTAAAGTTTAAGCCTTAAGAAACACATAGAGTATTTTCAATCAAAAGTCCAATCTATTTACGTGCACAAGAGCTGAAAGATTTTTCATGCAAGTGGTTGAACTCAGGCTTTTATTATTTCTGCTTCAGCAGAAAGCAATAAATATGTCTTGAGACATGGGAGAAAGTTAATAAAAACTGTCCTTTCCTCTTTGTTCTAGACCCTGTTTTAAAACCAGCTTGTCTTTCATGAACAAATTAATTGGATTAGCTCTGCTTCAGCCACAAAGGACAACACTGTATGTTACAAGCATATTTGTATAATGAACCATCTCTGCACTGGTATACTAGGGGACTGATTCTGAAATCATATTGAAGCAAGTATTAGTATTAACATTACAGTTCAGTTTGTGGGATACAAATAAGAAGAGACACAAATTTTAAAAAGTCCCTGCACCGGTGAACTAATGATTGAAATAAAAAAGATCTGTATGGTGAATGATGGTATAGATGGGAAGCTTATCCTCAATGAGCCAGCTAGTCAGAAGACAGCTCCTCACTGTCAAAAGATATTAAAATGCTATACCCAGAGATATTGTCAATGAAAATTTCACTGTGGTTTGAGAAGATGTCAACAAAAGGAATAAAGATTTATAAAAATAAATAGTACTTCTTTCCTGAGATAGTAATCAGACTGCATTTTTGAAAAAAAATTACTTTTTTTTTATTGTGGTAATAAAATTTAAGCTGATACTATTGCAAAGTTAGTTCTTATTCAACATGTTCATTTTTTTGTTAATATAAATGGTTTTACATAAGGGTATCATAAGAGCATGTATTCCAAGCTCCATCCTTTCCAGCTTTCATTGATCCTCATTTGTATTTTATAAAAATAATTTTTGTGTTTTTCTGAGTGTTTGTGCAATATCTCAATTCAGAATGGGTCTCTGGTTGCTACTATAGCAAATAAATGAATAAGAATAGAACAGTCATACAGGAACATAACCTATGGAATTGAAATGGTCATAGTTTATTAAAAAAAATTTAAAAAAATGAGTTGTCTCCTTTCAAAATTAAAGTGATCTTTTGGTTTTGTTGTTGACTATAATCTAGGGTAAGTATTGATACTGGAAGACCCATGAATACTTACTTTCCAGGGTATTATTATGCTATGCCCTATATGGACCATTTATCATTGATTTTTTTTAAATATGAAATAATCATAACACCTAATCAGAAAAAATTGGAATTTTTTCTTAATTGAGTTCCCAGTAAAATTTTTTATAGGGGAATGACTTTTCCTTTAGTAGTCAATGAAAAATGACCTGCAAATTAGACCATAAGGACAAATGTCCTCTCCTAAATATATAGAATAAAAATATAGAATCTCTAGCCATGACAGACTTTCTGCTTTTTGGGAAGTTGATTTCACAGTTTCATTACTATCAATTACTGCTATTTTACCTTCTTCCATTACAACAAGGACAGCAGCTTAAAATAAAATGATAACTTCTCATTCTGAGTGTTCTTTGCAAACACCTACCAAGAAGTAATGAGGGCCCAAAGAAACTTCCAGCTGCAGACTAAGAAGGAGTGTTTATCACTAGTCAGCACATCATGCAGTTACAGATTTGCAGTAGCTGTTGGATGGGAAGGAGGTTGTTACATGGCCTGAATAACTGTTCACATAGGATACCATGATGGAGGGGACTATATTGTAGATTCCTGCATCCAAAGAAACAGATCCAGAGATGTTTGGAGTTGAGCCTGGAAGTTGGGGCATTCTTTAAAGAATCTTTCTATGTAGTAATAACCTGTGGCTTGCACAGACTCTTTCTTTCTCTTTGTTTCTTTGTTTCTTTCTTTCTTTCTTTTTTTCTTTCTTTCTTTCTTTCTTTCTTTCTTTCTTCCTTTTTCTTTCTTTCTTTCTTTCTTTCTTTCTTTCTTCCTATATTGTTTGTGAATGAAGTATGGGCAATGAATTTCTAGCATTTGTAATATAAGCCTTCCCACTTGCTGAAACTAGATACACCTTTCAGTTATGAGAGGCATAAATCCTTATTAACTATTAACTAGTGTTATAGGTACCATAGAATTATTCAAGCAATAAACGAGTTTATTTTTTCCCTTGGTTAGTTGTAAATGAGCCCAGAGGGAACCTAGGAGTTCTAAGTTAAGCTCATTTCATACCTGTAGCCATAGCTTTAAACCCTAATCCTGAATATGTTTATACATTTTTAATAGGACCCCAATTTTACATGCAGTATCCTCCAGTGGCTTCAGCTGCTGCAGCATTCTCCGGAACAGTTTTTCACGTAATAGGCTCAGCAGGTTCGATGCTTGATTATCTTTTTTCCAGCTCAATATCTTCTCTTTTCCCTTTGTTATACATCGACAAGAGGACTACATGCAGGTTCTCTGTGGAGGATGACTCTTATGTGAACGTGCAAGCAAAGTGGAATCGATCTGGCTGAATCCAGTATTCAAGAAATTTAACTGAATTATTGAAATTCAGGGTTGGACCCCTGGGACCTTGATCCTGTATTGTCAGCTTCAAATCCAAGGTGCACCAGCTGCTTGATAATGTGTTCATAGGATTTGCAGTAGAAGGGGTGGTGAATCAAAGCCTGTGACAGTATCGCTAACAGACAGAAAACAGAGGAACTGATGCTGAATACATTTAAAAATAAATCAATATAGACTGGCCTGATTGAACAATTCTGGCAATGCGTTGTGCTGGCATGGCTGCTGACTTACCAGTTTAAGAGTAGGCTCAGGATTCATGGTAGCTGGAAAGCTAGAGAGGCCTGTTGCTGCAGCAAAGCATTTAACTTCAAGGTAGAGAATATTTCTCATCTGTTTTCACTTGCCAGAAGCTAGAAACTATTGTTGCAGCTGCCAAATGGAACTAGATCAGGATTAAAAGAGAAATGAAAGGATAAAATGATACTTGCAAAAAGGTAACAAATAAAAATCCAAAGAAATGGCTTTCATTTATACTATGTGTGTGGAAGTGTTCTGCTTATTTTCCTCAGATATTTAAAGATCATTGAGAATTTCAGGCTGAAGTCAATTAAAAAAAAAAAAAAAGAGAGAGAGACAAAGGAGTTTAAAAACATTAATGCAAAATAGTGTTCAGCCTTTACCACCTCTACTGAGACCCAAGTCCCATCCTTCCTCAAGTGGGACCACTGGAAAAGGGACACAGAGACAGCTGCAGAACTGCTCTGCCCCATTGCATGTTGTTTCTTCATTCTCTCTCACCAGTTTACCTGCTTTGTTCAATTTATCATTGTCTGCTTCCCTTGAAATGGGACCTCAGAACACCTGGCTGAGCTGGACTGTGCAGTTGTCACTTTAACTTCTGCAAGAGGAGGACAGCTTTATAGCCTTTCTGCAGCATTATTCCCTTTGATGGGAATAAACAATATACACTTCTTTCTTCTATCACAATGTTGTTCTGAAGTCCTTAACCTTCCTTCCTTCTGTTCTTCCAGCCTATGTCAGTGGGAACATCAACAACTCAGGACTTTCAGGGCTGATTCCTCCAAGGGACCTAGTATTCTTTATCCCTTTGGAGTCAAGGGGCTCAATCAGGCTAAAACCATTGTGTGGGTACTTCTCTGTAATCAGACTACTCATGGCCATTAGTGCCTTGCTGTATGTATAGGACCCCTGACTCCAGTGGGAGCCAAGGTCCAGCAACACACGGGATCATTGCCTCACAAAAATGCAGAGTATATGTATCTACCTAAGGACAAGGTTTTGAGGAATACAAATTAAGTCAATGAGACCAAAGTAGCACCTTGGCACCTTTCACCTTCAGAATTTTGTTGAATGGGAGCATACTGTTGAAATGTGGACTTACTGAGGTGCATTCAGAAATCCTACAAAATTTACTACTTAGTTGGCTATGATATTAAGGTATCTACTCCTTATAGCTTAATTCTAAAATACAGAGGGTACAACAGAGTAGTGAGACACACGAATTAGTCTCATTACCTATGGGAGACCCTAAGAAATCTGCAAAAACCTAAACATAAAAGCAACAATATTCATTATTTCTGATTTAATAAATAAATCAGGTATCACCTATGTGGCAACCCATCCATACCTCTTTTCTTACATTCTTGCTCCATCTACAAACACTTCGTCTTGACATCTGCAATCTAAATTAGGGGCAACAGCCAACATCAGATCAACTTGAACCCGGAGTCTCAAAGTAGGAAAGTTCCTGGAGTTAAACGATGCAGAGGCTCTTGTTTGGTGAATTTCAGCTTATGTCCTAAAGTGATATCGTAATGAGTGCTTCTTTCTGCCCTGCACTTGATGTTCACTTCTCACTTAATCAAAGGTATGTGTGGGTGCTGTACAGCAATATAGAGGGAAAATTACTATAAAACCAGAAGAAATCCCTACCTCTGAGGTCTTTGTGTTTTAAGCCTCAAATCAAAAACCAAGTAATTACCTACATTAGAATGTATCACCATGTAATATGAGAGGTAATAATGGGTCAGCATCCCTCTCTCCACACTTCTGAAACCCCACATCATGCAGATCCCTCTTTCCACCCACGAATCTAGAAGATATAAAAAGTCACAGTTATTTTACAGCATGAATTGCCCTGTATTTGTTGAGATGTTAGGGTTGTCACTGTTTTACAAGTAAGCACTATAAGCAAGAGGATATTTTAAAATCCATTTACTTTAGCATGTATTCCCAAACAATTTTCTATTTTCATTCTTTCTTGTTTTTTTGTCTGCTTCATTCTGCTCCATTCATATTTAACTTCTTTGAATTCAAAATAATAAATTAATTTATTAGAAAAGTGACACTCTGTAAGTGCTCACATGACAGAAGAAGCAATGTTGAAAATGTTTCAAAATAAATAATCAGTTCTACGTTAGGGGGCACTACTTTGAGCAGTCCTGGTAAAGCATTTGCTATGTTGGAATGATTGAGGTTAAGACAATTTAAAAGCAAGCAAGAATTTTGATTGTAAGGAGGCAGAAAAGTCACCACAGGAGTAAAACACATAGTTTTCAGAACTCACAAAGCATGCATATACTAGTTTATAAAATGGGTTAACCTGTCTGTTCTCTGGTGTGGTGGGGGAAAAAATGTTTTCCCCCTGGAGTTAAAAAAACCCCCGAAGGGGTGGTGTCCCTTGGGGTTGATCCAATCAGCGCTCATGCAAAATTTAAACATATCACACCAAACCGGAAAAGAAGATTGATGAAGTAGTTGTTGGAAGAAGTGGCCATGTTCTGAAGCCACGAGGAGAGGGGGCAGGAGCCCCGCTGGGGGACCACGGCCCCCCAGCCCCCAGCTGGGGTCATAGAAACTCGGAAACAGTGTTAAACTGGACCGAAGTCCGTGACTGAGAAGCTGAGAGTCTTTCTCCACTGTGAGTGGGTAGCAGGAGATACTAAAAGCAGCGGCAGAGCAGCAGTGGACAGAGAACCATGGCAGAGAGTCAGAAGGAGATAAGGAGCAGCAGAAACAAGCATACAACTAAACAGAGAGACAGAGATCTCTAATGGAGAGAGAGAGAGAGAACTAAGCTCTACAGGGACAGAGTTTTGGGGTAAGAACTGAACCAAACCCCCCAAAACCCTTTTGAGACCCCTCCTAAGTGAAGGGGGTGGACTCCTACTGGATGGAAGTCCTAAAATGCAGCATGCGGCAGAGAGAGAGGAGCTAAGAAGCTCAGAGACATCCTGAAGCTGGACCAGGACGACCAGAAGGAATGCGGGGGAAGTGTCCTTACCTCCCCACTGCTGCTGCCAAGCTGGCAGCTGAGACAGAGCACAGGAGCTCTGGTAGAACGGCTGAGGCAAAGACTTTCAACTGAAAGCTGCCCTGTCGTTCTGACTCAAGGGAGTTTGAATCCCCTGAGGAAAGGGACCGTCACGAAGACCCCTGCACTTCGTGATATGATGTGGTGAAGCGAGCCTGTCCCTGCTATCACAGTCCATGGAAGAGAGAGGGGTGAAAGGAGACCCCCTCATGTGTAATGGAAAGAGATCCAGCTACAGCTTCTGCATGGAAGAAGAGAGGTTGCTGCCCTAAACATGGAAAGGATCTTTCCTTTTCCCTTCTGGACTTTTATTGGAGGGAGAAGAGATTTGATCCATTGTAAATATTGTTTTATCATAGGAAAGATAGTTAAGATTATGTATATGATGTATTCTAATATTTATTTGCATAGTGATTGTAATAAAATTCCCTTCTCCCCATATTGAGTCTTGTGTTGTGTCTGGAAAACCCATCTCACACTGGGGTGAGATGTGGGAGGGGGGCTTGGACTCGGATATTGGATTTTAGGGGTCTCAAACCACGACATCTGACCATGTGGGAAGTGACAAGGGCAAAGCCAGCATCCCTGTAGCTAACCTCTCTTTCTCCAAATGCAATGGTTCATCTGTCCTTTGCATTCGGGTCCACTGTAGATCATGCCTGGGCCCATGTTCACAATGAAATAATGTGTCAGGGAACATATTAACTATGGAATCAGGTCCAGAGGCAGAAAAAGGACTCTGTGTCCTCCATTCAGTTAATGGAAGTTTCATGTCCTTTTATTCCGTCCCAGGTAAAAAAACTGAAAAACTCTTTGCAACACAAGCATTCCTGCAATTCTGAGGAAAAAGAGCTTCAGTTTCAAAGCCACCAACCAATAAAGAAACAAGATCACAAACAACAAAAAAATCTAGAATCACAGAATATGCTGAGTTGGAAGGGACCCACAAGGATCATCAAGTCCTGCACAGGATCATCCCAAGAGTCACACCATGTGCCTGAGGGTATCATCCAAATGCTTCTTGAACTCTGGCAGGCTTGGTACCGTGACCACTTCCCTGGGGAGCCTGTTCCAGCACCCAGCCACCCTCTGGTTGAGGAACCTTTTTCTAGTATCCAACCTAAATCTTCCCTGACACAACTTCAGGCCGTTCCCTTGGGTCCTGTCACTGGTCATCACAGAGAAGAGATCAGTGCCTGCCCCTCCTCTTCCCCTCACGAGGAAGTTGTAGACTGCAATGAGGTGCCCTTCTCAGTCTCTTCTTCTCCAGGATGAACAGACCAAATGACCTTCAGCCACACCTCATAGAGCTTCCCCTCACAGCCCTTCACCATCTTCACCATCGTCCTTTGGACATTCTCTAATAGCTTAATATCTTTCTTATATTGGTTTGCCCAAAACTGCACACAATATTCAAGGTGAGGCCATCCTAGCGCAGAGCAGAGTGGGACAATCCCCTTCCTTGACTGACTGGTGATGCTTTGCCTGATGCCCCTCAGGACACAGTTGGCCCTCCTGGCTGCCAGGGCACTGCTGACTCACATTCAACTTGTCATCGAGCAGGACCCCCAGGTCCCTTTCCATGGCACTGCTTTCCAGCATCTCATTCCCCAGTCTGGTACTTACCCTTGTTGAACTTCATATGGTTGGTGATTGCCTAGTCCTCTAATTTGTCAAGGTCTCTCTGCAGGGCCTCCCTGCCTTCAAGGGAGTCAACAGCTCCTCTGAGTTTTGTATCATCTGCAAACTTGCTTAATATCGCTTCCGGTCCTACATCCAAATAGTTTATGAAGATGTTGAAGAGCATAAGGCCTAAGATGGAGCCCTGTGGAACCCCACTAGTGACACGTCACCAGCCTGATGTTACCTCGTTCACTATCACCCTCTGTGCTTGATCCATAAGCCAATTGCTCACCCACTGCATGATGTGTTTTTCCAGCTGTGGGCTGGACATTTTGTCCAGATGGATCATGTGAGAGATAGTATTGAAAGCTTTACTGAAACCCAAAAAGATTACATCAACTGGTTTCTCTTGATGAACTAGATGGGTTGCCTTGTCATAAAAGGAAATCAGATTTGATAAGCAGGATTTTCCTCTCATGAAGCCGTGCTCGTTGTAACCAATGACTACATTCTCTTTCAGGTGTTTTTCAACCCCTCCCAGAATAATCTCCATAACTTTACAGCACCAAAGTGAGACTGACAGGCCTGTAGTTTCTGGAGTCCTGCTTCTTGCCCTTCTTGAAAGCTTGGACAATATTTGCCAATTTCCAGTCATCTAGGATCTCTCTGGATTCCCAAGACTGCTCAAAAATCATTGTAGGATCTCTCTGGATTCCCAAGACTGCTCAAAAATCATTGAGAGAGGTTTTACGATGACATCAGCCAGCTCTTTAAGATTCTGGGATGAATCCCATGAGGGCTCATAGATTTGTAGGGATCCAGCTTGAGCAGGAGATCCTGCACATTTTCAGGGTTGACTGGAAGTTAATCATTCTTGCAGTCATGGTCCTCCAGCTCAGGGCATGGAGACCTCCTTGGTCCATCATCTGTGTTGAAGACAGAGGTAAAGAAAGTGTTAAACACCTCTGCCTTGTCTCTGTCCCCGTTTGTGAGGTGACCATCCCCATTCTGTAACAGGTCGATGATATTTCCATACTGCCTTTTGCCATTAATATATTTGAAAAAACTCTTTTTATTGTCCCCCACATTTCTGGGAAGCTTCAACTTCAGCCGAGCTTTGGCCACACAAATTTTCTCCCTAGAGCAGCAAGTAGCATCTCTGAATTCTTCCCATGTCCCTTGACTTTGCTTCCACTGGGCATACACCTTCCTTTTTTACCTTATTTCGAAGAGAAGATCCCTGCTCAGCTAAGCCCCACAACCTTTAATTAATTCCTGTTTTCTCTTTCCACATAGCTCTTTGGAAGGTGGGTGTTGTACTTTTTTTGGTAATAAGTTTTATTTAATAATAATTGTTAATGAACTTCACTCTCTTTTTTTTTCCACCAAGGATTCAGTGAAATCAGTGGAAACACTCCTGAAGAACTTAACAGGAAATGGATCCAACCCTCTTGGTCTTTTGCTTCCCCTGCAACATTTTTCTTTTTATGTTGGTTCCTCTTTCCCTTTTTCACTATCATCCAATTACAATCTTCATTAACATAAATCAAATACTAACATATGACTAATGCATTCGAGTAAAAACAGAAAAATATACACAGATGCTAACAACTGAGAATTCAGAAAAATTAAATATGTTGATCTGGAAAAGTTACTTTGCTGACACCTTACTCCCTTTCTATTTAGAAGACTTTGCTTTTGGAGCATGCATTAAAATATTTTCTGCGTGCTTAGAATACTCTTGTGATCTGTGTGGAACCAAATATTGTAGTCCATATACAGGAATGCTGAGGGAGTCTCTAATACATCAGAATGGTGTTATAGATCCTCAAGGAGGAAAAAAAATTCTGAGAAAATGCTTTGGACTGGGAAATTGTTATAGCAACACAATGTTTATTTTCACAAATACAACTTTTTTTTACACTCTAAAAAGAGGAAGAGAAAAAGAGAAGAAGCAAATAAAAAAGAATCTTTGTTTTAAGTTTTTTGGTCTCAAGTAACAAGTTGGTAACTACAAAGAAAAATGAACTCCCTTCCCATCTTCTGTGCAGCAGCACAGTGGTAAATTACCTAGGAATGTGAATCATTTCTGTACTGCTTTTGCTGAAATGAGAGTGCTGCTGCAGGGAGCCTGTACCAAATAGAATATCCAAAGCAAAATTAAAACACACAGGACACATGCCATGGCAGCCCATGGGACTGTAGAGGAATTGCAGTGTTCTCTGCTGATCCTGATACATCCATCAGCAATTCATCAGCACTTGAACTAAATTTTCAGCACTTCTAGATGTCAGGGAGAGCTTTAGCATATTGTGTGGTGAAGCGCTTGTGTCTTCAGTGTTCCTGCCTGGTTAAGTTGAATGCTCAGAAGAAATCAACTGGATTTCGTGTGCTTAGATACTTTCTGTATTGGTATTGACAGAAGAAATCTAGTATTGGTCTGCCAGGCAGCTGCCAAAGAGAGAGTTCCAGAGTGCTTTCCAGTTCCCAGGCTTCTCTGCACATCCCAGACCCAGATCCAGACTCCTTGCTCAAGTGCCCTTTTACTGCTCCTCAACATTGCGAGTAAACCTGGATTTACAGATTAAAAAGGAACAGCTGCATTTCCCAGGTCCCCAGAGGAGAAAAAATCACAGAATATACTGTGTTGGAAGAGATCCACAAAGATCATTGAGTCCAACTCTTAGCCCTGCACAGGATCATCCTCAAGAGTCATACCATACGCCTGAGAGTATCATCCAAACATTTCTTGAACTCTGGCAGGCTTGGTGCTGTGACCACTTCCCTTGGGAGTAGTACTCGTACCGAACCACCCTCAGAGTGAAGAACCTTTCTTTCCCTTCAAAGAAGTAATACAGATCATGAAAGTAGTTTAGTGTCAGGGTTGCTAAAATCAGGGATGTTCCACAGGGGAAGAGGTTCCAGGAGGTTGGGTGATGACAGGGCAGGTAGGGGCAGTGTCCTGCCTGGCAAGTTTGCAGTCTTGTGGTGCCCTAACCAAACCAGCAAAGCAGGGAACATGGACAGGCAGACACTGTAAACTGCCCCCTAGACCGGGCAGACAGCCCCAGGGATAGGGAGTGATGCCCATGGGGCCCTGACAATTAACATAGTTAAATAGATCATTATAGAGTGAAGTCTATATACAGGTATAAAGTTACAGGTATCACTGATATGCACATATAAAACTAAAGTGACAACTTTTACTGAATAATTTCTTTAGCATTTTATCCTTTCTATTGCTTAATTTCAGTCTCATTGCTCATTGTTTAGTGCTTTGTTCAGTTAAATATTACTTTGATTTCAACAGACCAGGTCCATATGCATAAGGACAATGTAGGTATTATTAAAATCAGGGTCTTGATCTTTTTGGTTTCATTTTTCCAGCTTCAACATGAAGTCTCATTCTAGGACACTTCTCCATCTCCAGCTCTTCATCATAATCAATCACATTATCAAATCCTTTTCACTGAAAATACTATGCATTGAAACTAATTCAATTTCTTGCCACCGCTACTTCTATTATAACGTTTTTCTAGAACTTTTTTTTCCCAATTTCAGTGCTGCATTTATTATGTCCTATTTAGGTCAAAATTGTCCCTTAGCTTTAGTGGGCCTTCTTTTACTTTTCCATCTGCTTTTATCATGTCTTTATAAAAATAGACCAAAAGTACTCTTGGTTTTTATTTCATTGCATTAAACAATTTGATAAGATTTGGCCACAAATCAGGCTTTCTGTTCCTATAGCACTGCTATTAACTCTTATCCTCTCTCCACCTGCTCCATTAGGAGTTTAACTTGTTGAGTTTTATGACTTGAATTCTAAACTCCATACCAGATAATGTCTCAACAGTGCAACTTATAATTAATACTTAATGCTTTCGTTTTGCAAAAGCCTCACTGGATACATTTGAGAATTGTATTTCCATTTTTTACTGCTACATGCACCTAGGTGGTGCATAATAATTCTTTGACTGACTAATACCCTTAAGTCTTCCCATTTCAACCAGTGGGCCTTAGGATGATTGCAGAAATTCTGATTGAAAAATTCTCATTGCTCCCTATGTTCATTACCTCACATTTCAAACTAATTAAATCACATACGTTGTCCCATTTCTAAAGCCTATCCATTTCTTCCCATGTGATATTCTGATCATCTTCCATATTGTTCATGTCTGCTACATTTGTATTTCTTGAAAAAAAATTAACGCTTTCCTGTATCTTGTACTAAAGATATTGCTGATATTTTCCATAACATTGGCTCTGATTCTGAGGAATTACAGCCAACAATTTATTTTTATTTAAGCATAATTTTTTGTAGTTCCCACATTATGATCTTGTGCTAATCTACCTTTTATTGCCAATATGTAGTTATTTTCCATGTGTATTGAATCCAAGTAGATTAAATGCTGAAACAATCTTTTCAGACAAGTTCTGTTACCAAAGTTATGATGAGATCCACTTACTTATTCATGGGCCTTTTTACCCCCTTTTTCATTCATCTCCATATACTTAAATATAATTCAAATGTTGTACTTAAACTTCATATAAAACTAATGTAAGATTACCACGTTTTATTGGGCCATTTCTAATTCCTTTTCTAGATAGACTAAGTATCCTTTGCTCTAGCTGTGCATGGTAGCTCTACCATGAGCTAGAGTCACTGCTTCCAGTTTCTTCTAGACTTTGTGTGCTATCCTCTCTTCTGAGTGGTCCCCTGATCCATGCCCATGGAGTTCAGTTGTCTCAGCAGGCTACGCCGAGCACCAAGGCATCCTCCAAAGGCAGGCCCAAAGTGCCAGGCTTTTGAAGGACGAGCTATTTGTGAGAAGGTCTTGCTGGTTCAGTCAGGGACCAGGATTTCCAAAGGCCTTATTGCTATTGACTGAATCTCCTAGAAAACAGCAAACTGAAGCTGTATTATCTTTTCCCTGGAGCCTGGCAACCTCCAGTCCTATGAGCAGGCACAAACAACCAGACACAAAAATATAGACCCTTACTTGGACCACCCTGCTTAAAGAGTTGCTGTGCAGAGGTCACCACGCAGCTAGAGATTCATCCTAGATGTGGGGTTTGCCTCTGGAGGGGAGGATCTAGCCCTGTACTGTCAGTAGAGACAGGAAAGATAAATGCAGAGCAGAGAACAACTGATGAAAGGCAGGTCCTGAGAGCGAAGCTCTGTAGGAGGTAACACAGCTTTATGAAAATAGTACGCACTCAGTGGAGACTGCAAACTCCAAAGATTTCTATCTTATTTGCAGAGAAAGGAAACTCCACTGGAGCTTTTGCTTCATTATTTGAAAGAACCTCTAACTTTTTCAAAGAAGTTATTGGAAATATGGGACTATTTCTTAATTAATATAGCTTTTTAATTCAGGGATGTCATCTTATCATGTATGATAGAATGAAAAAAAACAGAAAAAAGAATTTCAATCATATTTACATATACAATAAAAACTAGATAGAATCGATATGATATCATGAACAGGCAATGACATTTTTTAATCTTTATTCTTAAAAACACTTGCCTTGCTGATAAGCCCCGGTTCAATTGTCACAGACAAAGATCTTTTCTGTCTGCCCACGAAAACCACAGGGTCAAACAAGAATTTTCCAATTTTTTCACTTTCTGTGTGTTCACCCATAATTTCTGAATTTGTTCTAATTGCACCTATGGTCATTAGGTGATCTACAATCCCCCCCAAAGACTCCTGGTGCCAAATTTGTTTGGCTCCTGAGTGAGGTGTATCCATCACTGTGCCAGGTGAGCATTTATAAACAGAGGCAAGTAGGGTGTTCAATAAAATGGAGGGCACATACTAGGAACCACAAAAAACCATCCATTATACATAGTCCCTGCCAGAAAATCTTCAAGGCCAAAGCCTTCTTGCTGCAAACAGCTTGGCACTTATGTAGCCTAACTGTTAGAGTGTGCCTCTACCCATTCAAGGATATAGCCCAGTCCATAAAATTATCCATGTGCATAACTGCTGACAGGTTTAGAACAGCAGAGGCAAATGACTTATAAATGAATCTCACAGATGGCAAAACTGTTTGAAGAAGATTCCTCTTCTCCACTGGTGTGAAGTTGACTCTGAGGCACATAACTGCTGAAGCCTGAGAGAGGGTCAGAGGGTAGTTAAAAAAAAAAAAAAAAAAAAAAAAAAAAGACAAAGAGGTGGGTATTTGAGCCTCACAGCCTAAGCATGGAGCAGCTGAGCTCTACAACACTTCTGGTGGCATGCAGCACACCCACCAAACAGAGTTTATGGAGTAGATGTAGACTCCCAAACTGAAAATATACAGAATTTGGAAGTGTTCAAAATGAAATAGTGGCCTTTGTAGCATGGTGTTCCATCTTCTGCATTTAATTTCAGAAACTGAATACAACTTTCAGAGTGAGTTCTGCTTAAGAAAGTCCAGTGTGGTATCCTCCAAAATAAGCAATGAATATTTTCAGAAATTAAGAACAGGAGAGAGAGAGAGAGAGAGAGCTTATATACATAGGTAGTATACCCTGTTAGAGAACAAGGAATGATTGCTCTTAGTTTTTAAAAAACCTACTACAACCATTTTCCTGAAAATATGGTTAGTACAAAATAAAATAACATGAAGATGCATTGAGATTTACAAATGCTTTTTTACCTGATTAGATTTACTATGAATTCCCTGAGGCTCCTCTTTGCTTTCAGGTCTCTTTAGTTTCAAAGATAAATGAATTGAACTGATAATTTAACCATCCACATTATTTTTTTTTCAGAAGAATATGTATATGTATTCAGTATATGTAGCGAACTGAGGCTTCATGACATTCTAAAATTATCAATAAATAAAATAAGATTTGGAAAACAGAGAAAGCAATGTCCATGAACTCCTCTCATTACCATAAAATTTTTTGTTAAAAAATAAAAAATAAATTTTGGTATGTAACACTGGAAATATTTCTGCACTTTCAGTTCAAGTCACAAAATATATATTTCCTCATTTATCCTCACTATCTTAACAAACAAAAGCTCAGTATATGGAGAGAGCATTCATGCATGAGCTGTGCAAACATAGCACAAAATAGCAAGATTTGCAATGTTCCAGGCAAGTATTTTGTCAGCTTCTTTAGATTATGTGTTGTTTAGAGTGTTAGGTGTTTAGATTCTAGGTAATAATAGGTTCTACATTAAAAAAGGAAAATAACATGAGAATCTAGCTAGCTAGATTGCTGGGAGATAGATAGATAGATAGATAGATAGATAGATAGATAGATAGATAGATAGATAGATAGATAGATAGATAAGGCTTTATTGAGGTTTTAAAATACTTTTTTACTTTTGAGGCTTTTGCTGACTGTTCAGCTACAAGTAGAATTTATCAGCTTTCCCTGTTTCCAGTATGGATTATGTTACAGATTTCTTACTTTGATAACTTACAGATATTTTAAAGGGAAGTCATATCGCTAGACCCTGGCACAGGAGTCAAGAGTTAAAGTGCTGAATATGACTTTTGGAATATTTTTGGTTTGCTATTGTGAGAGGAGAAGCTGGATATTTTTTAAGTCTTGAATTCTTTTTCTGTAAATATTGTCAGTAACCAAGAAACCATGAGAAAAAGATTAAAAATAACCAGAGACCTCAATGATATGGTTTCTCATAGATGTCTAAATATGCCTAAATTTGATTTTGTTCCTAGACTGAATCCTAAACAGTGATTATTAAGCACTAGTCTAACCTCTTGTAAATATCCTATAAAATCAAGATCTTTTCCTCTTTTTGAGATTATAGAAATGCAACAGGCTGTTATGAATAGGTGTTGCTGCATTTCAGCACTTCTGGACTGTATTTTTGTTGAAAAATGGTGGGTATTTCTGTCATCAGGATATCTGCTAACTGGAGTAGCCACTACTCTCAAATTAAACAGACAAGATGAGCCTCTTGCTTTTTTACAGTATTCTTACTGTGAGATGGCTAAATGAGGCCACCCCCTGGCCATGGTTCATCTTCTGACAAAAACATCAGTGATTTTTTTGCTTCGCTTACATTTTTCTGAAACATAACTAAGACATGGCAAGCTATGCCTTTGGTCGGTTTGCTTAAAGCAGCAACTGGGGTGGTATGCATAGTACCACCATGTCCTAAGGACACAAACAAAGCAATTTTTGTATGGAATCACTATCTTCTATTAGCAACCAATACACTTTAAAAAAAATTCCAAACCTCCAAACAATAGTTAGACTCATAAGCCTGAAAGGACCTAAAGAAAGATTACTTGTGCCTGGAAAGTTACATGGTTTCTTGTCTGATAAAAGATATTTTCTCTGCTTAAAATCTTTACATTAGCCAGAAAGAGTCCTGTTCAGGAGCCTTTTAAATCTTTCTAGTACAGGCATGTCTATAGACTGGTACCAGGTTTCACTTGTACCAAGGGTGCTGCCTCATCTTTTATTTAATGTTACACAGTGCATCTTCCTGCTAGTCTAGGCAAGATGTTTTTTGTATCTCTTCTGGAAATTGCTCATATCCAAAAACACAGATCTAACATGCTTTCTGTGATATAAGCTTATGCTAAGCAGTATCTCCACACTTCCCAAAATTACATGTGCCTGTATCTTTATGTATTCTTTGATCATGTTGAAAGGATGAATCCATTGTTCTTGTTTATTAGCCCCAACAACTGTGTTCGGTACATGGGTGGAAACATTCCCTTCAGCATGTTAATTACAAATTCACACTAGGGGTTCCTTTGTGTTCTAAGAGAATACAGTTCTTTGATTACACAAGACCTAAGTGGCGTTTCAGAATATCAGCATTAATAACTCATTCCTACAGATCTACCAGGTCGAATTAAAATTAGGAAGACGGGTTATAACTTGTCAAGCTAGGTTTCTAATTAATGGAGTTGTGTTACAACAGCTACTTGCTCCTTCACAGACTACACTGTTTTCCTAAATACTGTTCTCCTGATGTCACATGATGAAAATCTGCAGTTTTGAAAATCTACCATTATGGATTTACAGGCGAATATAAGAAAATCTATTAAAATATATATAAAATCTGGTAAAATAAGTACAAAATTCTGAGTTTACTACACAAATATTTTGAGTGTTTTCTGTGGAATCTTCATAACCCTGAATTATTTCAGATTATCCTGTTGGTACAATGTCACAGAAATAACACTCTTCTTGCATGGAATGAATAATAATTTCCCTAAAACTTTCTTTTTCCTTTTTGAGCTGAAAATTTCAAAGGTCTGGTAGAATGACTGTGTTTTACTTGGAAATTATTTAAAAAAACCACTTCCTTTCATTGTCTGTTACCCTATTTTCTTAGACAGGGAGAGTAATATAACCTCTCCATTGGTGGGATTGATCCTGTCTAAATTAGTCATCTAAAACCTTATTGTCTAAGTACAGTCTAACTCTCTTTTGCTTCCCTTAGAGTTAATGCAGAGCAGTAAACATCTCCCAGTTAATACTCACCCTCAAACAGAAATCTAGCAAAGACCAGATAAATTCCCCTTTGCAGATGTTTGTGTCTTTCTATTAACTCTAAAAAGACATGAAGGTGATGAGCTCAGGTTTTAACTTGCCACCTTCAATATGCATGGTAAACATTCCTTCACAAATCCACATAATTACTGTCAAATCAGTATTTACAACATGACTCCCCAGTGAAACCTACAGGGCTTACAGACAATGGACAAGCTGTTAGCAAGCTCAGACTACTTGCGTGATAATTTGTTTATTTTCTTGTTATCTTATCCACCCCTTTCTCCCTGGTGGATGTTTTATACACGTATGTGTATCTTGCCAATCCAAAGGCAAATCTTGGCTCTGTTGAAAATGAGAGGGCCAGGATTTGTTATTCTCCTTAAATATCATTAAATATACAGAACAGTTAGGTCCCAGTCCTTAATATGATGCATTAACCTCTACATATTATCCCTCAAAACAAAAATCTACAAAGGACATATAAATAGACTGATCAAATAAAATATCTGTGACAGTACAATCAGCTTATTCTGCTCCTAGGGGGAAAAAAAAAAAAAGAAAGCACAAACCAACACAAAAACCATACAATGTAAAATGATCCTTTCAATGAAAATTGAGTTTTTATGGTTCCTTATTAGAGACTTCCCTTAGAACTAATTATATTAAACTTCTACATTCTCTGCTTTTTCTCATCAGTAATCTCACAATCTCTAAATCTGTGAAAGTAAATGCTTAGTCAGTGTGTAAATTGAGGACAATTATCATTATGACCACACAGTAATACAAAAATAATTAGACCGTTGCTAGCAGCAAAAATATAAATCAAATCAGTTTGTAATAGGAACATTAATAATTTGTTAAAGATACAATCTATTGCACATGAAGATAGGAAAGCAGCTGAGCTGAGCTGCTTTGCTGAAGACAGTGCTTATTTTGAAATAAAGAGCACAGAGTTCGGTGTATGTGCATCAGTGATAATCTATGGGCGATTGTGTTCAAGAGAATTTACAACCTATTCCAAACGCATGAACTCAGTGGAACTGGGAAATCAAATGGCTGAGTGGTATTTATTATGCTACCCTTATCTTTGCCAAGGTGGAGAGAAAGACTGGGACAGTTCACTTTGCCTCCAGGCATCCAGTAATGAGCCAACCAGTGGTGCATTAGGAAGTGGTGGGCAAGTGGCATTATCATCAGGTGCATTTTTAGTAGCAGAGTCAAGTAGCACTGGGAGCATTATAAGTAGTGCAGTCGAGTGCCGGAGCATTGGTTATTATAGCACAGAATGCACAATGGTTGGAAAGCTTTGGGAAATATAACAAGCAGAGTTAGGCCTGAAACATCCACTTTAAATACTGTCAAACTTTGAAGAGCAGCAGCTCTAAACTCAGACTTTCCTTTTGGCACCTAGAGATCACTCTTAACGGGCAAAACCTGAGTCTCAAATTCAAACTCTCTCAAATCCTAGAAAATCCGGGATACATTTCTGATGATAAGTAACACAGTCCAGACTCTTTCAGACCACAATAGCTAAATGCCACAGCAAACTTTTCAAAAAAGGAGCCATTTGGCATAATAAAAATTGGTAGTCAGGAAGCCAAGGTAATACGAAATGTGCAGTCTGATAATTATGAAATAATTATAAGTGATGGGCAATATTACTCAACTCTTTCTAGATATTGATACTGAAAAAACTCTTCACAATAGCAGGGATCACAGTAAACCTTTAGACAAAGGGGTCCATAGGATGTTAGAAGGCTTTGAATGGGATGAGGGTGTACTGCATCACAGTAACTTTGTATAGATCAGGCTGTTTTGAAGAAAATGTATACTTGGTAGAAGTTACAGCACAAGGGCTACCTCCCAGTCCATGTTTTTCAGCTGCCTTTGCCCTGAGTCTTCCCTTCCCCCTCTCTTCTTCTCCTGGGACCAACTGATCTAGCATACACAGCAGGCATTTCACTGGAATGGCATAAATTTTTTGAATCAGAAGGTGGGTGAAGAGCTGTGTCCAACACTAATCTATCTTTCTCTTTAGAGTGGTGATGAAAGGTACAGGGATGAGGGGACAAATGCAGCAAAGATGGTCCGATATTCACAGGATAGAGCAAAACAGGGAATAAATCTGGTATCATGGACTTTGTGACAATATTCATACATGCAGAGCAAGTAGCTACCTCGTATGGAATCAGAGACTCTATGTTGAAATTAAGGTTGAAAGAGATGTCTAAGATCATCGAGTCCAACTGGACTTGACACTGTCAAGTCCACAATTAAACCATGTTCCTAAGTGCCACATCTACACATCATATCAGTCTCCAGGGACGGTGACTCATCCAAATTACGTCAGTTTGAACAGCACATGTTTGGACTCAGGATATTTGTGCACTGGCAATGTATCATCAACAGAAACAATGGGTGATTGATATGAGATCTGGACTCTGGTCTTCCTCCAGCTCTAGACCAGCAGCGAGATCATAGTGATGCTGAAAAATGTTGATATGTTCTGAATGGCAGACAGGGCAAAGTCTCTGTATCTTTTGCTGTCCTCATTTCTAAGTCCACAAAAAGCTGTAAACCTTCAGAATATTTCTGGTTCTGCCGCCCTAATCTGTCTAGATTGGCTAGCAGTTTAAGGTTAGAGTGCAGGGTAGATGAAACCTCTGTATAAAGCTGAAGTTCTCCACACGAAAGACTGTAAAGACTGTGAAGAGTACAGTGTCTTCTCTCTGAGGTAATACAGCAGGGAGCAGCAGGAAGACTAACCAGGGGTTAGGTCTCAGGAAATACTACTAAAGCATATCTGGGAAGTGTTTTTCTCCATGTCCTCTGACAATGGCAAATGTCTTGGACTGAGTACAACTTATACCTGCAGCAAGACCTTGCAAACAGGAATGAAGACTGTGCATACTTATAAATCCAGAGCAAGTTATTGAGACCATTGGTCCATTATTGATTAAGAATTTCCCCTGTATTTGGTGACAGTAAAAAGCTTTGCTGATGGTATTAGTTACAATAGGCAATGAAAATGTGACTGGCATCTTCAGTTAGCCTCATGGGAAGATTTGTTTTATCTGATGTACAAAAGTATAAGGTAACCACACTATCTATGCTCAGAGCATGGGAATATTTCTCTGCAAATAGCCAAAAGGTGACTCCCACATAAGAAAGACAAAGGCAATGAAGAGCTAGTCACTGAAATCTTAGCCATTTATGTGGGAACTAGAGACTGAAATCTGAAAATGCTAGCAAATTCATGCAAATATGTTGGATCAAATCATAAAAGCCGCTCATAAGACATTAGCAGAATTACTATAATTGCTGAAGGAATACAAGGAATTCAAAGGATATTTTTTTCTTTTTTTCCTAATACAATAATATTTGAAATCTGTGGAAAATAATTTGTCTTTTAAAGGAAAAGAAAATCTTCACTATGGTGGCAGCTACTGCATTTCCTACTTTTCTTAACGTTCAGTTGTTTTCAGCTAAAAAAAAAAGGTAGAGAAAAACAAGTATGTCATTGGAGATTGTCTTGGTATTAATGAAAATTTATGTACTAGTATGTATTATAGTCCAAGCAAAAATCTCTTTCACTCTCTGCACTCTCTTTAAAAAAAAAAAAAACTCATAAGAAGGGGATTCATAAGAAAGTTGTAGTTGAGTATATTCTCTTCTTCTGTTTTGTTTTTCTACTGTCTTATACGAACACATTTGCTCTGGAAAGAGAATTTCTGCAAGGCTGCTTTAGGGAGGGACCAGGGCTTTTGCAGTGCCTTAACTGGTACTAAAATCCAGGCTGTCTGGATCTGTAACCAGTAACAAATTGAAATGGTCCAGCAACAAAAGTAGAAATAAATGTCAAGATAACTTATGTTCTTCTCATATGGAACTACCATTTATGGGGTACATGCTATTTCTTCTTCAGGTGTAGGTCAGAAGTGATAATGTACTGTAGCTCTTGTAAAAGGAGTACACAGAAGCAGTGTCTGTGCAGATTCATGTCTGAGCTTAGTGGGCACATCTCTTCATATATCTTACATCAATTTTTATGAGATATTTTCTCTCCTGGAATTCCAGGTGGTGTTGCAATTATTCAGCTATTTTCCACAGTGGTGCTGTCTGCCCACATGTTTCTGCTGACACCAATTGATTATGGCTAGTACTTTGCTATGCAAAATGGAGATCTTCCTCCTCTGAACTTTAAAGGATGTCTCTCAGAACACTTTCTCCTTACAGTACCTTTAACCAGCTGCAGAGTTTTGTCCCTATTTGTGGTATGCTCTGACTGATGAGTTTGGTGTTGGGCATCCTCAGGGTGAAATAGAGCAGATAACTGACTTGTAGCAATGTGTTCCCTCTGTTATTTAGGCCCCTTTTCTCCACATTGCTGTCTATGTTCAAGAAACATGAAGGAACTTAATTTATTTTTTATGTTAAGATCAACACTGGCAAAAAAATTCAGAAAAGGAATGGGTAGACGAACAATGAGCACAATCACTAAAGATGTGTTTTCTTGAGAAAGAAGACTAAAATATTGCATCTTAACACCCCTAAATGACTTATTTCTCTCTGAGTGATGCATATAAATCTGCATTTGTCTGGGCTCCTGCTGTCCCTCATGAGAGTATTAGTGTAGATGTCCTGTTTCTTTTATTGTCCTCCACTAAGCTTTATCCCCTCAGGAGCAGAGGGATTGGAAAAGACACTCCTCAAAGCAACAGCCAGAGGCCTGTAAATGCATTGGGAAGTCTTGCCTAGGGGAGGGAATTACACTCTGATATTAGACATGCAAATTAACCCTTCTCTGGGGGAACTCCAGAGAGACTAGCTTATAACACTCTAACAAATGGATTCTGGTAGTCCCATCACTAAAAGTAATGTGTTTTCAACTTTGCAATGCACAGTTTGGAATGAAAGAGTTTCCCATGTGATAAGAGATCCATATTTTGCCCAGGGCTAGATAATGTGAGAACTTTATGCACACTTCAGTGTGTTAAGTGTGAGCAACCTTCTCCTGAATTAGGACGTATTTCCTCAGTGAACATATGCACACTGCATTTGAGACTGTGCACATATGTCTTAACATAGGTTTACCCAGTTTTTACTTTATGTTTAGTAATATTTTTGATATTTGTGTCTTTTAATTCCAAAAGATAATCTTCATATTTTATTTCTTGCTATTACCTGAGTAGTAAAGAAAGACACTGAAGAATAGATCTGGAAAAGGAGAGAAAAATCAATATTTTCTCTATTTATTAACAGTAATGTGCAAATAGTAGAGAATATCCAAGTGTCTGTGTAAATGGCTTTATTTACATGGATATTTCAACAGATAGGTGGTAAAAAAATCACAGAAAGCCAAAACGTCTCTACATTCTCAGAATATAAACCAGTTCGTAAACTTCAATTATACCCCTAAATTTCAACATCTTGAGGACTTGGTAGGTGTAATTGCTTAGAGAGAAATTTTACATTAGTGAAATAGAAATATTTACACTTATTTTAATAAATGTCTAATCCAAAACCTGTTATAACCCGAGTCTCATCATTAACTTCAGTGAGATTTGGATCAGGCCATTTGAGCACAAGGATGAATAAACACACTTTGACATTTCTCTTACAGTGCAGGGTATGTGAGTTTTCTGCTGGGTCTTCCACTGCAAATGCCCTTTTGTGAAACCCGAAGATGTAAATTCAGGGACTAACATCTTCAGTATTTTGTTTGATCTCCAGTGCCATGCCATGATTTAAGAAGAGGCAGTTTCTAAAGTGCACTTGCAGCTGACTCAGACAAGACTGCAGGTAATGTTTGCTTTATGTACTGTTCAGTACGGTAATCCTAGATATATTGAAAGTGGGATCAGGGATCAGCATAAAATGATGTGACAGTGTTTAGAAAAAGGATATACCCCACTAGATCTTTGTAATTATAATGCAGGGAAGTTTGATGATGTCATTACTGCATTAATTCAATTTCTATAAAAGTTAAAGGAGCAAAAGGATCATTGTTTTTAACTGGAAAAACTTACTTTTGGATCATAGGAAGTTTCTGTAGTAAAGATCACCAAGATTTCTCACTGATTTGTTCAGACAGATGTCTCAAGTATTTCAGAACTATTCCACTGTTCATGCATAATGAGGTCCATAGCATTAATTATGTATGTAATATCATTAGAAGAAATGCTCTCTTGCAGCCGTTTGCAGTATGTTACATTTACTCACACTGTGAGATATGCCACTTTTAAATCTATCATTTGTCACTACCAAAGCTGAATACTGCACTGTGAGAACCTGAAACTCCAGGATAAATCTGTACTTTTTCCATGAAAGTCTGGACTCTTTCATACTGGCAGCATTCCTGATGCACCTATTTGCACTCAAGATAGTAGTTGTAGATAGTATAAATTAACAGCTGCCAATATACGGCGGAATCCTTTTATTTTTCTCCAAAATTATGCTTAGAGCAAGGACCTGGGGTTAAAATCAAAAAAGCTCAGTCAGAAAAGGTGAACTGTCAGGAGGCAGGGGATCAACAATATGTTCCCATAAAACTGATGCCTGTATTCCCCCTCAGAGCTGGAACAGAAACCTCCCAGTTCCTTCATCCAGTGTGCGCAACTTAATGCCTACACAAGAAATTGGTAGCTGGTCCATAAACGGAGTAGAACAGCTGCAGCTCCCCTTCATCTTGTGAACCTGCCAGTGGAGACAGCAATAACAGATAGCAGTTCTCTGCTATAGCTATTAAATGAGCTAATATGGTTTTAAAACATACAGTGGATGTATATGACATTTACAGAGTTGGTTTTATTTTAAGATTACTCAACAGTTCTAGGATTTATAGCTATTGAACTACAAATATTCCCCACTGTGGCCTGAGTTGTGTCAATATACTGATTCATTTGGGAGATTTTAAAATCATTAGGGAAGGTTTGCAAATTATATACCCTCAGGAATCACTGTGTTTTACCACTGTGATTTACAGTTTGAGATTCTTTAGCATGGGATAATCCAAATGCTGTTTAAAGCTCAATCACTTGAAATTAACTAACCTGTTAATTCCTGACTGATCTATGCCTAACCCCTTGGCACTGCCCAGGATGATTTGTCTTCAGGATCAAGAAATACAGGTGAAAATCCTATACCCATAGGAACAAAACACTAGTGTGACTGTTAAAATATAAAACTAAAAAAAAAAGTGCCTTAATTGCAAAGCAGTAAGTTGTGCTGTGAAAACATGCAGTTATACACAGTAGAATGCAACTACTTTTTAGTAATATCCTTATAAACAAAATTCTAATGTGAAAATGAGAGAATGTATATTTTCTGAGTTAAATTACACTGAAATGATTGATAAAGTCTGATGATTGGTTTTCTTTCTATTTTGTCTCACTCACTTTTATTCCCCCAGTGTTCCTGTTAAAAAATATTTATCTAATTTTGATTTTCCTGTGCAAATTCCAAAAGTTGTTTAAAACCCGTGTTATGATGACATGCATTTTGATTAAGTAGGCCTTAATGCTTACAATTCATTACCTAGGAGAGAGTGCAAACCAAGTACGATAGGCTACAAATGGTATTTTTTGATGGGGGTCTTTTCTCTACAGCAGCTCTGGCCAGCGGTCCTGCTCCCACACTGATGGAAGGTTTGGTGTGGTTTTCTGATGTCATCCATTCTCTGTCAGAACATTGCTGTGCTGTTCCTGCCAGGGATGGCCTGTTGAACTGTGTTGCCTTAACTATTCACGATACAGTATGAAAAATTTAATACATAGTCTACATGAAACAGCTCCTGCATTTAAAATAAAAACAACAACCCCCCCCCAAAAACAACAGCAAAACAAACAAACCAAACCAAACCAAACCAAACCAAACCAAACAAAAAAAAAAAAAAAAAAAACAAAAAAACCACACAACAACGACCTGAAGAATGTATGCTAAACCCTGGGCCATACTAAAGTAGTGTTTTTTGCTGGCCCACAGGGTCTTGTCATCCTCTGCAGCTCAGTAACACAGTATCAGGAGTGAACAGTGAACTCTCTTCAGAGCACCTCATATCCTTGAAATGAGAAGTTGGTGTAGGTGCACATGGAATCCTTTGGCTGCAGTTTCCCAAACGTTTGATGCCTGTGGGGATGTTGGAATTGTGTCAGAAGCTGCACTGTAGCTGCACAGAAGTTCTGAGCTCACCTTTTCCTCCCAAGTCGCTAAGGAAGAAAAAAAGTCCTGATTTCAGGATCCTGTCTTGTTACCTGTACCTGAATGACCCAACCCACCTTCAATATAGGATCAGAAAATACAGGATGAAATGCTATATTGACAGCAACCTTAGTTCGTGGGAGTGTGATACCCTATTTCTTGTCTAGGGAAAGGCAGATACGCACATCCCAGGCTGTTCAATCTGTCAGTAAGCCCCAAACCCCCAGGGAAGACAATAAGTTTATCAATGTCTCAATCACCCTTCCAATTTGCTATGCAGAAACTCTATCAAAGCTGCTGTCTAACAATCCCTTCGTGGTGCTTCTGTTGCAAGCTCCAACCAGGGGCACTGCAACTGTTATAGGAGAGCAGAGGTTTGCCTTTATCCTTCCCTTCTCTCAGACTACACACTGTACTGTACTGTTATATGGTAGCACAGAGATGCAATGATGTCTCGAAAATCCCTGTATTGGAGGAGAAAGGAGATTCTTTGCATCCAAGAGATGCTTCACAGGGGACCTCTAGCCCCACTCACAGGGCGGCAATCCCCTCACACATGAGGGAATCTGGCCTCTCCCATCGGTTCATTTGCCAAGCTTCTTTTCATGCTTTGAAAGGATATTTTTTGTTTAAATGGGTAAGCAAACAAGTGTATTTGCAATCCCCTCCTCTTTTCAAATCCATGTTGCTTTGGAAAATGTATTTTACTACAATCTTCAGGGTATAATTTTGTGGGAACCCCCATGCTAATCTATCAGCAGTGTAGCACTGAAGTGTACTTAAAATTAGGCTCCACTATGAAATGCCACGTGTTGTTTAAGCACTGCCAGCACACTTGCCACTGCCTTGAACATAAAAAAAAACAATCTTTGCCCCAAAGTGGTTACAGAAAGGGCGTTCCAGAATCAATCCCTATATGACTGATATCACTTTGCTGCAATTTGCAGTATGCCAAAGACAACTTGTGCTGTGCACAACATTTTAGGGGGGTGTTGCCCCACCTTTATTACACAGAGATTTATCAACACCTACAATACCTCTAAGAGAGCTGCAAAGGCAGCTGCAGACAGAGAGCCAGGCACACGCACGCATCAGTTGTAACATCTTAGGACAACGGTGCAAGATCGCATGGACACCTTCTCTCCCAGTCCCTTCTCCCAACACCAGCACTTACAAGAACCATTTATTTCCCTACATCGAGTTCTCCGCCGAGGTTTGCCAGCAGGAGTCAAGAATGCAGCTCCGTACCTGAAGGGATCTCGCCTCCGTCACCGTTTTTCAAGCTGGCCATTTCTCCTGCTTGATTTTACACGGCTTCCGGCCCTGGCTGCAGCGGCCCCGGCCCCGGCCCCGAAGCCAAGCCCCGGCCCCATCCCCGGCCCATCCCCGGCCCCATCCCCATTCCCATCCTCGGCCCCATCGCCATCCCCGGCCCCGAGGCGGCTCGGGCGAACCGCGGGCGGGCTGTGCCACCTAGTGGCTCTTAGGGGAAAAAAACCAACCCGCTGCTCACGCCGCAAATTAAAATCTCCTCTCTCATAAATATCAACTTGTTAAACTCTGACTTCAGTTTTAAAAGGCAGAAAATTAAAATGTATACCTCTGTCTCAAAAATTCGGTAATTAGACACAACCCACAGGTGTTATCTTAATGATGCCAGCTCTTCAGACTCATGGGCTGAGCAAGTATGGTGTTTTATTAACTAATTACGCTGTCTTAATTTGCCAATTTGAAAAACTTAAATGTCCTGAACAAATAAAATCATTATCTCGGATTTCTTCACCGTACCTGCTGCCTCGCACCATCTGATGCCTGCCACCGTGCGCTTGGCTGCATGGAACAGCATTTGGAGAATTCCGGGAGGCTCTAGCAGCAGTCCTGCACCAGACAGCAATTTGGTTTGCAAACCAGGGGATGCTCACACCATTCTCACTAACAACATCTAATGGTGACTTTAAAAGTCTTCAGCTTGTCTCCCTGTATTACTTTTCCAACACGTATCTTAATTAACAAGGGACAAAGCATTGCTCAGGCAGTGTCTCCAATTTAACAGAGCTGAGCCGAGCTGATTCCCCCCCTTCCCACTCTAAGACATCAGGTAGACATGGCATCTTCCCTTCCAAGGAAAACACTTCACATCTCTCAGTGGCACTATGGTCAATGAGAAACTTGAATCTAACTTTCTCCTCTCAAAAATGTAAAGTAAGAAAACAAAATCTATGCATCATTTAAAGATGCCCCAGGACAGCTTTGAATTATGCAATCCACAGTTATGTGAGCTGCTGTTTAAGGGATTCTTTGGCTCTTTCATGACACTGATCAATCCCCTCTTGGTTTTTCTTAAAAGACCTAGTCACTGAAGCATTCAAATCACATTATTCACATCATTCATTCACATGCCTGGAAAATAATGCAAATAAACACATAAGGAAGAATGAAATATGTGCTAACTAGCTACACCTTTCACAGGTTGGCCTCTCTGATTAGAAATCATTCTGTGAGGAAATAATGGGAGGATTAAAACCAGCTTTCAGTCTATTTTAATCCAGGTTCAGGTCGTTGCCCTTGTCATTCAAAGGATTGGTTCCTCAGGCACAATCAAACTTCACAGGTTGAGGCTGTTGTGCAAAAAGGTCTGTTGCTCTGTGGAAGGCATTCCCTTGGCCCATGTCTGAGAAATCCATAGGCTGTTCTAAATTACACCAACCTTTATCATTGCAAGGTACCCAGAAAAGAGATCAAGCACCTGTTTGACAGGGCACATGAGCCACCACACAATTTCCTCTGTCATATCTCTTTACCAGTGAAGCCAGCAGCAGGAGAGAGGAGTGGTGTGGAATGCCAGGACCATCTCTGTGTGATAAAAGTGTGCCCAGCCCTCCAGGGGCTAATTATCTGAGTGCAATTTAAAGTGGTCTGCAAAGAATCTGCTCCCAACAATTCTCTGTGTCAAGGACTGACAGGTCAAGCAGTTTTCAAACAACCACAGCTAGGGTATTTATACAGGAAGATTTCTGAGCCATATTAAATTACCTACCCTGAAAATCCTGGTGCTGAATACAGACTGGCATTATTGATTTTGGAGGACTCCAAACCCAGACTCTACAGCTTGCCTGCAGTTAGCCTCCTCCCCTGGGACCAGACGTGGAAGATGATGCTGTCAACCTGCTGCACACTCTTTCCAGAAGCAGCTTTAGCCCTTTCCTCCCTCCTCTCCCAGCAGCAATCTGACTTTTCCCTAGCACATCCTGCAAGGTTATTTACCACTGTTGGAAGGACAGCTGGGAGCAAATCCTAAGAGGGAGACTATGTCCTAAAATCTGGATTCAGCTCTCCAACCAGAAAATTATGACCATTCAGAAAAGAAAATGTGCCCTCTCACAAACAAAACCAAGGCAAATATATGGCAATGTACCCTAGAGGATGCTATCCTGGACTGGTACTCTGTAGACCTGAACTGCAGCCTTGTTCTGCCTGTGCCTTATTTTGTATGCATTTTCTCCACCTTGCACTCAATTTTACAGTAGCTTCTAGCTCAGGCACTTAGGCATTTGAACTGCCAAATGAGGTTTTGAAAGGTGTGCTCACATTTGCATATATTTCTCAAGAACCTGTCTTTATTTATGCCTCTCTCTTGTAGTAAATTTTAATCCTGCTAACAGCAGGAATAAATGTAGTGGGCAGAATAAAGTAGACTCTTAGAGCCTAACTTACTTTTCTTATTCTCTTCAAACAATCTATAGCCTTTCAAGTTTGCCTTTAAAGGACAAAAAACCCTCTACATTGAAAAAAGGTGGTTTGTTTTTTGGTTTTTTTGCTAAGCCATAGACAAACCTATGTGCCTCTGTAGAAAGGGAAAAGGAGATTGAAACAGCCTTAAGACAACTGAAGTATCTTTTATTTCCTATACTATTTAACGATGGTTGCTATTACTTTCAGAACCTAGTATTTTGCAGGTAATAAAAAGAGTGAAAAATCAATCAAAACAACAGAGCTCACTCCTAGAGGACAAAAAATCCTCAATATATAACAGACTGCCAGAAAGCAAGTGTTAAAATATCATGCATCAGGTAGAAGTGCTGCAATAAGGAATAGAGACAAAACACAGAACTATAAAAGAGACAGCTCACATTTTAATTGAAGAATTGAACAGAGGCTGACAAGGAGGTGTGCTCTGTTTCCACAGATGGTTTTGAAAGGCCGAACTGCAATGCATAACACCAAATTCAGGCTGCAGTGTTCCTGAGAGGGTTCAGGGACACAAACTGCTTTTATTATTGTTAGTTAGGCATCAGAAATCCACTGAAAGTAAAAATCAGGCTTTCCCCAACAGGCATGCTTTGGAAGCTGACACAGAACTGTTACTGGAAAGAAATGTTACTGGAGAAAGAAAAAATAAGCAGAGGGTTTTACAGAGTCTTAGTGAAAAATTATTGTCATTGCTCCTCAAAGAGAACAAGGCTGTCGTTAAAGCCTCAATACTAATGCCATTAAAGTCAGTGGAAGTTCTAGAGATATTTGAATAGTGGGTTTTTTCCCTCCTTCAGTTTTCCTCCCAGATCCAATTAATATAAAAAGAAATTGACTGATTCACCTATTGTTCAGGTCTCGCTCGCCTTGTCATATCTAAAGCTTCCTCCTAAGGTCTACAGAGCCGTACAGCATCTATCACACTTCTGAGCACAACATAAATAAGTAGTATGAACTGTAATGAGAATTCTAATTAAATGTGTAGCTTTGTGATTGAAAAATCTCCTTTCTCGAGCTGTATTTTTTAAGGAAAATTAAAAGGATGATTTGTAGTACCTGATGTCATAAAGCATCCCAAGTTAATGTATTGGTTGCCACACCACAATATTATGGAAATATTGGTATTTTATATGTGGCAAAGTCTTGTTATTGTGAGGTATTCCACTGCCAGTTAGAGATCCAACAACTACCACTGGCTAGGGAAAATTTTGTTTAAAAAAAGAAGAAAATATGGAAAAGGAAAAATATAGCACACAGACAAAGATACTTTCAACATGCTTCAGAAAAGCAGTGGGGAGGATCCAGAAGGTCACATGCTGCTGACAGAGGAGGCTAACAGAGAGGGGGAAGGCAAAGGGCTAAAAAAGCTGCTGATCCCAAATGTTACTTTCAAACTGAAAACATGAATTGCCATGTGGCATATCCAGTAAATGAGGCTCAGAGGATTAAAACATCACATCTGAGGCTCTACAAAGAACTGTGATGGATGGAATTAACACCAGTTCTTCTGATTCCTCTTGGTGCTCTGCTGTATGTTTGCCTCATGTAGCAAAGAAAATGAAATCATAGAAGCAGATGTCTGACCCACTGCAGAAATTTCTGTGGAGCCATGCCATGGGAAACTGTACCAGGGCTCAGATGAGGCTAATTGCTTCATGAGGGACAGAAGCCAGAAAATATACACATATGAAAAAGAAACAAATGAAAAAAAAAAGTTTTATTACTTTCTAATATTCTAAATTTGGACAGACCCAAGGGCCTGAGTTTCCCTAAGAAGAAGGAAAGGGAGTCTACAGAAAACCCTTTTGCCTTGGTTTAATTTGAAATCTGATTTCAAGAAGCTTTTTGCTTCTCTTTGAATTCAGGCTGCATTAACAAGCACTTTGACTAATATTTAGGCAGGTAGCCAGTAGGGATTCTGGCATACTTAATGTCTCCTGTTCCTTATGTATTTTTAACTTTTTAAACATAACCCTGTGAATCTAGGCATGTAAGTATTTTGTATAATAAGACCTATAATGTCTTATCTCTGCCTTCCATTTCAGAGCCTCTTCATTTTGTGATGATGCTGTGGTTGTGAGTTATATCACAGTGGAAAAATCTTCGGGGCAGGGCCACCCTTGCTATATTTTGTTAGGCTTCTCAGCACAGTGGGTCTCTGTATTTTTGGGACAGCTTTCGGCATACACACATGTTGACAGGTGCTGCTCTTGCCTTTCACCCTGTGAGTCATAGCCACAAAATAGTTACTCAGCTCTAAAGCAGCTGGATGCTCACGAGATCCCATGTTTTCACAAAGTGTTTTTGGAACAAAGGTTTAAATTATGAGTTTAATAACATATAATGGCACAGAACTTCTGTTAGTTAAACAACACAGCAGAGGAATTAAATGTATCCCTTTCAATCAGCCCTAGAGCAGCAGAACGCATTTTATATTCAAGTTTTAAACAATCTCCAGAAATGATCAGGAGGTTCTATTAGACTTTGGCACTTGATAAAAAGTCAGCAAAACCAAACTAAACAGTTCTTCTTCTAAAATGTGTTGTTTAACCATTTTTGATGCCAAAATTTTTAAAAAACAAACTACTTTTATTTTCATGAAAACATGAACAATTTTATTGCCATGTTTTTCTATGGAAATTTTCACTTTAAAAGAAAGGTAGCTTTTGGTTCAATGAGTGTTGTGAATGTCTCAAAACAGATGTTTGATGATAAATTAATCTCTATAACTGAATAACACTTCTGTAAGGCTGTTGATATAATAATTTAAATAAATAAAATTCTATTATAAACTGTTTCTCCACAGACAATACTTTCTCTGGTGCAATCTATATTGTTTTAAAATATTTACCAGTAAAGAGGGTGGCCAAGATAAAGCAGCTTTCTCTGTCACTGTTTTCCATTAGCTCCCTTTGAGATTAAATGAGCGTATTCCTTCCATTCCAGTGCAAAGATTTCCTCTCACCATTTTCTTGACAGTCTCCATCAAGATCCATACTGTCAGTTTAGTGACTTCAATCCTACTTTTATGTTGTTTCATTGCTGGGAATACCTCCATTCAGTAGAGCTTCTAGGAGACTGTGACTGCAAGAAACAAAGAAATGGCAATAAAATTATCAATAAAACAACTAGAGCTGAACCTGTACTTAATACAATTAGGATACCTTCCTGGTTAAGAAAAAGACACTTTTCATAAGCATCGTGCAAAGGAAAATAAGTAAGAAATTATTTAAATGTCCAACTTTTATACTGGAACTATATGTGTGAGATTACTCACAGGTGTAAATTTTATACAGGTTGAAGCTTCATATTATTCTTGATCATGTCTCATTTTTTCTTCCATTTAGAAATCTCTTTTTGAGACTCATTTCAATGATCAATCTTTAAAAATTAAAGTATTTGCTGTAACATTAATTAATTTTTCCCTTATGTAATTATTAGAACTGAGCAAATAATTCACAATGAATAATTCATATGCTGAATGTAAGCTCATTTTCTGCTTGCTGAATATCTGCTGCAAATCTACTTTCCAGTTTATTTGTTAATCAAAATTGTCTGACCACATTTGGTAAATATTTTTATCCCTGTATTGAACTTGAACATACCCTGTGAGCATTTGATATACAGTGCTTACTACATGATTTGCATTGGTAGATTGTAGTTGGTTTGGTAAAGCATGTGACTTTATTTAATTTTTTCATTTTGGTGAGTGTTACACTCTGGACATGAGTACATCTGTATGTGAATTTAAGTATGGTACTTGCAACTTCAAAATTTGTTTTCCTGTCAGTAGAACTCAATTATTCAAATGTCTTAAGGGGAAAGACCCACTAGAAGAAATGTGAATATGTGAATCTATCAAATGCTGAGCCAGTATTTTCAAAAACCTACTTATAGTTAGCACTCAGTTTTAAACAACTATTATGTAATTGAAGGAGGAAATCAGTAGTATCAAACTCTGCAGCCATATTTCCTGACCTCTAGTTAAAATGTAAAGTGTTTTCCATGTCATGGTGGATATTAGGGAATACTTAGTTTGTCTGACAAGTCCTTGCTTGTCATAATGAAAGAAATTTTGCAGATGATGAATAGTACTTCTATGAAGATTTTCTTCCTTAATTGGAGTAACTGAAAAAAGTTTTAGCAGGAATAAGCACATAGGAAAAATTTTGAGAGGTACCTTCTACATAAAGCTACCTATTCCTGACTAAAGCCAGGAGGCCTGAAAGTTCTGTATGTACTTTTAAATATTTGTTCTTATTTTTCAGTTATAGTTTTAAGGTGAAACTCCTTACCTGGATGATGATGAGTATTCACAGTACTGGAGGTTCACCTCTTCCATACCTGTAGGGTACACAAAAAATATCACTATTCCAACAAATACATCATCCTCAATCGTACCATGCTGTCCAGAATAGCTGTCTGATATGTGAGGAGACAGAAAAATTTCTTCTCCTCCCCTTTCTGCATCCTTTACTCTGTTGAAGTGTTTTGTTGCTTTTTCTCTTATTGAAGGACATACTGAAAAAATACTATCTGTACCCACAGAATGCAAAGACACCAGGTAAAATACTCCAAAGGTCATTTTCTTTACTGTTGCACAACAGGAAGGGATCAGATCATTATGAAATTAATTCAAGAAATGTTATATGAGGCAGAGCTATAAGCTCTTCATAAGAAAAGGCAGAAGATATTGGGCTAATGGACAATGTGTAGCTCAGTTCTGCCTACTTGATTTCACAAGAAAAACTGGTGTTATGCTTGTTAACCAAATTAATGAGTTTTTCTTGATTGTCACAAGGTTCTGGTAAGGCAAGAATTAAAAAGGAAGTTGAAATTAACATTATGATTTCTTTAAAGCAATTGAAACAATTGCCTTCTAATTCTTTCAATAACCTCTGAATATTAGCTTTAATAAAATAAGATTCCAAAATTTTAAATAGTGTTGTATTACATTCTCAGTTTAATAAAGTAATTTGGCATATAACTCTATGGAAATAAGGGAAACAATATAACACCAGCAGAGTTTCTTGTTCATTAAAGAATTGACTTTTTAAACTCTCAAACAGACAAATTTGAGGTTTCTCAGCAATAAAGTAAAATGGTACATTTTTTGCTTCAATATTATTATTTCTCAATAATCTAAAGTCACATACTTGGACATTTTACACAGTTGAATGTTTATTTCCCTTTTCATTTTCTTCTCTTTATCTTCATTTTTTGTTTTTTCATTACCTTAGAGTTTCTCAGAATCAATGTTCTGTAAAACAAACTCTTCCATTGCCTTGCTAGCCTTCTATGCTCTGACCAGGCAACAATAACGGGATCAAAACTGATGAAGGTAGGATACTTAGAATACAAAGAAGCTTTAAGGATGATGTTTCCGTTTTGTCAGAAAAACATCTTAGGTGGGCATCCTACCATAAAATAAGTTTAATTAAGCTTAATTAAGTTGGAGTACACCTGTGGTATTGATGCCTACATTCGAGCTGAAAACAAATGTTTCCTTTACAGTCACTTGCAGTGCATAACCCCTACCAACATATGTTAGATATTATACCACCAGAAGTCTTCCAGAAATGCTCATTTTTTGCACATTTTCTTTTAAGATAATTCCTATGACTAACTCAGTTGTAGGCTTTTACATAGTAAGTAGATTTCTAAAATAGGGTGTGATAAAACAAGGTCCAGGTAGGTAATTGGTTTGTAGTGCTTTCCAGATCTGTAGTTCCACTCTCAGGCATAAATTAACCATGAAATTTCAAAGGGCTTTTTTTTATCAGGTTGAATCAATAGGAATCACTGGTGTTTCTGCCTTACTCTGAAGAATGGGCTATAATGCCAAGATATAGCTGATGTCCCTAAAAAGTAAAACACTGAAAAAGGACTGTGGAATGTTATACCTATAAACTGTGTCTTTAATTAATATAGAGTTGTTGGGAGGAATTTTTGAGTGACAGGCATAAGGATGTGTGAAACAGGTGTTCTCTGGACCAGACTTCAATATCATAATTTCATTATTTGAGATGACTGATATTGAGTTGATTCGTGACCCATGCAGCCGTTCTCAGGGTGTTGAACATGCGTTCTCCTAAAAATATTTTGCATTGAGTTATTTATTGCAAAATAATTGTTCAGGAGCTTGTTATCTGTCATCTTTAATAACCTTTTCTTATTTTAAATAAATTCACTGGTATACATACTCTGCATTTGTTTGGTGCACCTTTAAAAGGAAGTCTGAGATATCACTTGCAGTAGCACCCAGAAGAGAAAATGACTGTCAAACTGTCAAAATTTGGAGACTTTTCCTTTGACATGAACTTAGAACTTCTTTCTGTTTTTTCTTTGTTTTTAGCATTTTACATCTTCAAAGTTCTTATAAACATTTTGTGATCACATTTATTATTTCTATTTATAAAATATCACTGTCTCGAGGACTAACAATACTGAAACTGGAGTTTTTTTAAATTCACACTCAGCTATTCGCTTATACAGAAAACATCTTCAAGTGGCACACACTGATTATTTCCTTATATAGCCTCTCCTTCACTCCACTAGGACCGCAAAAAATCCTATCAAGTTAAATCTAAGAAGAGTTCTGAATTAGCGCTGGTAGACATTCCTTTGATGTCTCTTTACACCAAAAGATTAATTTGGGTGCATCTGAAACCATCTACTGTTTCAGCTTAGCTTAGACAAGCACTGTTGATAGGACAAAACAACATAACATTTTATAAACTTTACAAAAACACTACAGCAGCCCCATGGGAACTACATAGTGCAGACTGGTACTGCCCCTCAGGAAAGCACTTGTAGCTGGAGAGCAGGAAATTGTTTTCTACTTCTGCTCTGCTTTGTGTGCATCAGAATTTGATGAGTCTTCCTTATTACCAAAGAGTACTCTTACCATTACCCTTACCATTCGGCATTCCAATATTTCTAGGAATGAGCTCTCTTTCCAGAGTCCCTGTAGCCAGCAGAAGTGGTTAAACCATTGCTGAAGCAAGGACTTCAACTGACTTTCATACCTCCAAGCTAAAATGTCATAACCAGCAAACTAAAGAACCAGGCTTTCACATTTATTTCCCTGTCTGTCAAAATGAACACTCAATTATTTACAAAAAGTGGAACAGCTTCAGCAAGTGAGACTGCAATGCACCAGTAGGCCTGCTAGAGAGATAGAAAAATCTATATTTAAAATCAGAGAGACATGAGAGTTGAACCTGCAGCTTACACTTCCCCAAAATCTGCTGTAAACATTGGGATTGAAGAGGCAAGAATAAGGAGATAAACAGAAGTACATAGCATTTTTTTAAATTAATTTCCCTTGTCAATTCAATATTTGCTCCCAAATTTCCTCAACATTACTTAAGTGGTAAAACTTATATCTAACATTATGTGGGATCAAACAAGGCTAAAATGATTTTCAGTTTTGATTCTCAGGAGCTGGGAGAGAAGCAACCAAACAAATTTTCATTTCAGGTTGACTCAAAATGACTTTTTTTTGTTGTTATTTGAACACTGAACCAAAAAAAAATCAGTGATAAATACAACTCTGTTCTGAAGATCAGCAAATGTGTGGGCCACTAGAAAATAACAAGGAGTGCTTCTAAGAAGTAAAGGACATTTTTGCAGATATTGTATGCTTCAATCCCAAGAAAACTTGTGTGGGAATCATAAGCTTGAGCAAATAATTTATTCTCAAACTGACAAGTTAAAGAAATATTAAAAAGGTGACCTGTAGGACATTTGTAATCTAAATAGTTAAAGGTGTCATAGAGAAACATGGACTTCTTCCAACTAAGCTTAAAGACAGTGCATAATACGGAGTACTCATTATTTAATCTTCATTAGGAAAAGCTCGTGTTCCTAACTAGTCTTATTGTTAGGACTAAACTAAGATCACCTCATTGATTCTACCTGCAAGTGGAAGGGGCAAGAGAAGACCAATAAGTGTATGGAGAATAGATGGCAGCTTCCTAGCCAAAGATAAATGAGGGAAGTAAAGTCCCAGCCCCTAGTCTTTGTTGCCTGAATATTTGAGGCCCAGTAATCTGATTCCAGAAATAAGTGGCTGAGATCCAACAGGGTGTTGACAAGACATTGACTGTTAACTGTAGTAATTTTGCTGACAAAGTCTGCTTTGGGAGGATAAATATCCCCCTACAGTCCATTCTTGGAAGTTGTTTGCCCTGACCTACTGATACTGCTTCCTACAGAAGCAGAATATTCCTCATATACTTCTCATTCAAGTCTTAATTTTTGCTGTACACAGCCAGGAGATGCAGCTGTCTCAGTAGGACATGATTGTGAAGTCAATGGAGCAACAGTATTTACACCATATGGATATACAACATGCAGACTGGAGTATCACACAGAAAGACAAGCTGTCCTACCCTCTCCTTAGCAAAATTTACAGACATAATACAGCTCTCAAATATCCCATGGGAAAATATATAACGTATATAATTCCAACTGCAGTTGCTTCTAAAGGTCCATACAGATAAGGAGACCTGACTAACTCTGTTACAGCCACTGGTTTCATTAAAAATGTCCAGTAAATGACAATGCTAATATGTTATCACATTTGGGAGGCAAGGAGCAGACTGGGAAAATGGGCTGCAGCAGGAGTGCAAGTAACCCCACGGTGGCCTCATTCAACATCCCTTATCATTTTTTTGGGGAAAGCCCCATTCAGAGAAGTAAGATTGGGATGTCCCTGGAGGGAGCAATGGCTCTGCTCTTCCATGAGCCTGTGCCAGTCAAAGACAATCTGCCTTTCAGCATGAGGCAGTGGTTTTACAGAGTTCAGCAGGACCCAGGCGATTATTGAACTCGACATGTTTCACATGCTTAGCCATTGGTTACACCCGAGGCTCTCTAAAGCTAAAAGTCTGGCCTCTCCAGGTCACTCTCACTGTCAGACCAATCATGCTAGTATGCCTGCACCAGTAAAGAAAACACAGGGACTGTCTCCTAAGGCTAGACGGACAACATGCACAGCACAGGAAAGGCACAGGGCCAAGTGTTATATACCATGGATGTATCCACTTTGGAAAACCTCCAATATACCCAAACTTGAACAAACTTGGGTTATGGAGAGAAAATCTCACTGTGAAGCAACTACACATCTGTAGCACACACTTCCTTCAAACAGATACAGGGAGCAGCAGCAGCCGCAGTGAGCAGTGAGCAGCTGCAGTCAGGTTGGAAGAACAGTTTTCCCTCTACCCTCCACAAGCTTATAAAATGGCCATCCCAGAATTATAGAAGACAGGTTTGAAACATGAGAGATCATCTTTCCACTCTTTGGTTACATTACCATACTGTATCCATTTTGTCTGACGGGTATTTAATTCCAGTGATGAAAACTCCAAATCTGCCCTAGACATGCAATTCCATTGTTTCTTTACCCCTAATGTAAACACAAAGAGTCCTTCCTTTCCTGGAAATCCCCTGTGTCACCAGCAAAGCACAGTCTTGAACATGAATACTGGATTATTATTTATGGAAGCTTTGTATTCAAATTACACACCATCCCTACCAGTTTAGTGCTCTACATTGTCAAGGTAATGAAAAAGATAAAAAAAAAATATTTAGAATGTACCTAGGTGAATGAGCAACATGTGATTTTTATTTTGTTAGAATGACTTTAAGTACAGCATTTCTAAAATTTACTGCACCGACTTATAATGAATGAAAGCAACATCTTTATTTTTGCTCCTTATAATCTCTTCTCCCCTTTGTGATATATTGCAGAGACAGAACGGGTGTTATTTATGTATTTATTTTAATTAACTGACTGGTCTTACAGCTAATTTCTTGACAGGTATTTTTTTTTACCTCCTTTTACTAACTGATTTAATTAGAATAAAAACTAAAGTCAAGTCGTGTTTCAAAAGATAAAACTTTTCCCTGATGGGAATGAGAGCAATTCCCAGCATCTTTCAAAAGAACAGTTAATTTTCTATTGCCTTAGTTTTGAAAAGCTTGCAGATCTGCAAATAAGAAAATGTAAACTGCATGTGAATGCAGGGCTCTGTCCTGTTTTTTTATTCCTTGATTAGTTTCACTTTAGCCATAAAACAGGAAAGAACACAAATGAAATCATGAATCTAAAGATCAGTGTTTTATAAAGGAAGCACAGTAATTCAATTGAGCAGACATTACCTGTTCAGAAAATGTTTCATGGGTAAACTCATTACCAAAGCTGCTCAGGGACACTCAGTGAGCCATTTTCCATTAGAATATGCCATACCATCAAGAACCCTTGTAAAATCAGGTCAGTTTTCCCAGAATTTAATTTTGAAAGTAAAAAAGGAAGGAAATTGTCAAGAGAATTGAATTCCCTTTCACAGAATATGCAGATCAAAGTTTTTTATTGTTAAAAATGCATCATAATTTGAATATTTTAATTGTGTATTACTATATTTTGTAGGGCAAAAATTGTCAACTGCAAAATTAAATGCCTCAGTTTTCTTGAAACAAAATATTTCTAGCCACCTGATATAACTTCAAAGTAAATTTCCTTCAGAGAATTTTAAAATACTTTGTTTCAATTCTCATACAGAATGTAGCCAAATTGTAACATTTCAGAATACATCTTATGGTGGCGCTTCCATTCACCTTCCACTTGTGGTGCTTAGGAACATGGTTTAGTAGTGGACATGGTAGCATTAGGTTAACAGTTGGACTCAATGATCATAAGAGATTTTTCCAGCCTAGAAGACTCTGTGATTCTAAGTTTTCTATTCACTGTTGGACACAAATCAAAACACTCCTTGCATACTTAACATCTATATTTGTTCAGGAATGGTTTCCTCTGGAGGACAGTATGGGAGCTGCCGCATCCCACTCAAGACAGTGCAGGTCCAGTGAGCAGTTTTAGGAACTGATTTTTGAGGTGCTAAAACAGGCCTGAAAGTCCCAGATTCTGACAGTGTTCTATTATAATTTCCTGTCTTGCTTTATGTAGAATCGTGATAACTTCTCATAAGGAACGCAACCAGGTTAGTTAAAAAAAACCAGTGGTGTCAATCTCCTAGGAGCCAACACTGCAAATCAAGTTTAGGAATGTGATTCACATTTGAGATTGAAGATGATCCAGTGGTCAGAATCAGACCATACAGTCCAAAGACAAGCATCCTGGTTTAATATAAGGGTGCCCATTACTTTTGCCCTAATAATGTTTGCTGTAAGGATGTATAGCACACATGGCATTTCTGCATCCTGTCTTTGTTACTACCACTCCATTTTGAGGATAAAGTAGCCTTGTATAGGTTCTCTCAAGAGATCACAAGTTTCTTTAAGTTTCAATCTCATTACTTTTGTCTTCCCAATGGACTTTTTAAAACAAAGTCTTCACATTTCCATCAGTTGCTTTGGGGAAAATCCACATTGAAAATGATAAAGAAGGTTCAGTTCTTTTTTTAAAGAGAGTCATGGCACATCAAGCAAGTATTGTTTGGCTTCATATGAAGAAGAGAATATGGAAATGAACATACAAGATTCTGATTTCTGGAAAGTGGTCTTAATAACCCCTGTAGACTGAGTGATGCAAAGATATTTAATATTGAGATAAGGAAAGGAAAAATATTTCAAGGAAAGAGAGAATTTACTTGTGAATTCTTTGAAGAGTACTCAGTCAGATGAAGCAATCTAAGTCCTGGACTGAAGCAACACATTGCTAATACAAATGAAATAAAAAGGTATGACCGGAAAAGATTATTCTTGCAACAAAATAATGCAGAAACTTCTTTCTTTTTACTTTAAAAAGTATACAAAATGCCTCTACCATGAGTTTTTTATCAAATTAATCAGAATTTGTAACCTGTACATAGCGGTTTCCGCAAGTCACATTTCACTTGCTCTAAACATTATTTACCATTATGTGCCATTTAAAACTGAAATGCAAAGAAACTCTGTATTGCAACATTAGATACTAGAAAAAGGTTCTTCACTCAGAGGGTTGTTGGTTACTGGTACCACTCCCCAGGGAAGTGGTCACAGCACCAAGCCTGAGAGAGTCCAAGAAGCATTTGGATGATACTCTCAGGCACATGTCGTGACTCTTGGGGGTGGTCCAGTGCAGGGCCAGGAGTTGGACTTGTGGATCACTTCCACCTTGGCATATTCTGTGATTCTGTGAACATTTATTTTATTTGAAAGGGTTCCTCTCCTTAAAAAAAAAAAAATAAAATATTCCTCAGCTGTTTTTTTGTATTTTAAAATATAGCAATGCAATTCTTCATCTATATTCACACTTGACACGAGTGGATATATTCCCTGTAGGTTTATAGGGCTGATCATATTCTCCAACACCTGAGGCAACTGAATACATATCATACAAACTTTTCCAAAGTCTGTAAACTGATCACTTCAAATCACAGACAGTTTAGGAAATATGCATGTTTGGGAAATATTTACACAGCAGTAAAAATCTTATTCCTCGTTCCATACATCAGCTTCCTGAAAAATCCTGAGTAAATTTCAGGTTTACATCAATAGGTTTTCAAGTTCAAAAGTCCAACTAACTTCCTGATTTTTTCCCCTCATAACTTCTCTGAAGCACTAATTCATTTACACACATTCCCCAACCTAGTCATTATATTGAATCTGGCCTTGTCTCTGTATGATCAGATCTGTGCCCAAGTGAGAAGCACTGAAACAAGGTTTGGTTGTAACTGCTGGGGGAAAAACAAAACAAAACTAAACAAAACACCCCCCCCCAAAACCACTCATATTTTATTTTAGTAAAAATAATTAATATCATCCAAGTGGTTTTCTTCTCTTCAATAAATCGTAGAGCAATGAGCCACATCATATGTGTTCTAGAACAACCTCTTCAAGGCAGCTGGAAGTCTCTGTGCATTAGTTTAAAGTGGACTTACAAAAATACTGTGATTTTTTGCCTTTGTCCTTAAAAACCTCCTTTTACACCTTTGGTCTTTGTTATTGCGTTGAGTTTTAGTGCATATTTTCCCTCTCATTCTCTCAGACTGCATTGTCAAATTAGATTTTTCTTACTCTTTTCCTTAGTGTGTGCATTGTTTTACCACTTCTCATTCCCTAGTGCTAAAAACCTTCCCGTGGAAGATCTGTAATATCTTTCAGAGAGGACAGGCAACATGTGCCAGGAATCTTGCCAGCTCTAGGTGACTCATCACATATGGTGGCACCAAATGAAACAGTTCTTTAATAAAATCAATCAGAATTTGTAATCCATACACAGCAGACTCCCCAAGTCACATTTCACATGCTCCAAACTCTAATTACAATCTGCCATTTAAAGCTGAGATGCAAAGAAACACTACATTGCAACATTTATTTTATTTGAAGATGAGATTCTCAAAGGCAAAAGGGTTGTGGTGTGCTTGTCTCAGTAACATGCGGGAGGTATTAGGTTCTGCCTGGCTGAAAATTGCCTCTGTAAGTAAGGAGTTTTACTGTGTTTCACATTGCACCACAAATTTTTCAGCATGTCATTGCAAAGCCATAATTCTTTTCAAGTTCATTCAAAAGGCCTATGGACCTTAGCAAACCTTTTGATAAATATCTGAGTTCTAAGGCAAATTTTATGTTACGCCATCAACATTACCAACAGTTTTAATACATCTCAGCATGCTGAGTCTGTATGTGGCAGCATATGTGATCCAGACAACTGCACAAATCATTGCAGCCATTCATTCAGGTCTGTAAGCCATTGTAATTAATGCAATAATTTTTTACTCTGTATTGGAATAATTTGGTACTATTATGACAAAAGTGTAAGTTTCTTTTGTTTTTCACTTTCATACATTCATCAATTCTATTCACACAAACATTATATTTTTTCTTCCAGTTCCTCTTCTTCTCACCCTTTCCCAACCCTAAAAATGTTGGAGACCTATCAGAAAAAAAAAGTGATATAGAATGGTTCTCCTCCATCTCTGGTCCTGATACATTTATTAAAACCCTATTCAGATACTAGGTTTGCATCCAGTTCTGGATGCATAATAGCACACAACCCTTACCTCTCTTGTCAAAATTGAAGTCATTCTTCTAACCTCTACTACCCTTCATGCACACATATAGTACACCATTTTTTGCAAGTGTAACTAATTCTTTTAATTCACTAATTATTATTGAGTGATATGTATATATGACATATATGTATGTATATTTATGTATATTTATGTATATAATTAGTATTTGTTCAAATAAATAAACTGGAAGAGAAAGCCAAAATGGAAACCCAGTTAACAGCTTAGCACTGTACCTTATTATTTATGGTAAGTTACATGTCAGCTGTGTGAACAGAGCTGATCATGAGAAAAAAGGCTAGTCCACAGAGGTGCTGGTTCCAGCATATTCTAATTCAAGCTACCAGTGGGTTTCTAACAAATATCATGTCCACAGCATTAGGTTGTCTGAGTGAAAGGAGTAAAATGCTGTTCCCCTGCACAGAAGGAACAACCACATGTAAGCAATAAAATCAGTTCAGCTTCAAAGCAGAGTTCATAGCCTGTTGACAAAAACAGTGCTGAAATACAGAGAAAATCAACACCTATGGCTGAGAAGTTCATATGTTTCATGAGTAGTACTCTCAATCTCACTAGTACACCCATAAAACTCCTTAGACTGATCATCTTCTACCAGAGGGCTGGTAGTGGCTAAATAAGGACAATAATGTTAAGTCTAACAAGATTAATTTTTCTACTGACAGTATTTTATTTTTAGGAATATTTTCTGTACAACCTTAGACTTACCATGGTTGCCAGGTCACCTGTATCTTTTAAACTTTGTTAAGGATTTCTCAAACACACCTCTACAAAGGATATAGAATCTCACACAGGAGATTACATTAATGCAGGAGATTACATTTTGTACATTATACTGTACAGAAGAGAAATGGGGAACACGATCAAGCACTACACCTACAATCACTCACAGTGCTTTCCTAATAGCTTCCTTATCCACTCAGCTTTGGGCTCTTCCAAGTAGTTTCCCAAGAAAAGGAAAGACTTGAATAGTCCTCGCTCCAGGATCTGATCCCAGGAGACAGCATGGATGGTATTGTACCAGACTTGGTTTCCTCCATCTGTGTTCCCCTGGAAGTGACACAATTTCCATAGCATATAAAGTCCTTTATGGAGAGTCATCAACCAAAACAGGGAGGTTCCAAGTTTTCTATCACCTGTTGGTCACTGAGGTACTAAGCCTTGAAATGTGGTTTGTAAATTAGGTGTAACTAAACAAAAAGCAGCACTAACCAAAATACCTCAGCAGGCTTTGCATCCTCGGGTACAGTGTTCTGTACAGTGAAACCTTAATGTGCAGCAAGTACCTATTTCATGCTATAATAAAACATCACTCTGGTGGATGACAGCACAGTCTTCACATCATTTGAGTTAATTTGAACTGAACAAGTGCCCAAACTCGCACAACATAGCTTTTATTTCCTAAGGGCATCATATGGGCTACAGACGAGACCAAAACAAAGTGTTATGCCATGTGGACAGTCTACTTAGAGGAGACTGAACTTCACCAGTGAGGGGATGAGCCAGGCCACACCAGTCTAGCTCTGATCCTCTGTCACTTAGCAGCAAGAAGGCAGCTGGGGAATTCACTGCCTGCTACCACAGCCGATCACAGCAGATAATCTGATTCATAGATCATCATCTTCTGTTTTTAAAACTCTGGACAAGGACAAGTTGGAGTTTTGATGTCACTAGTCCTCTTGGCAGTCACTTGGAAGGATGTTCTGAAAAATCATTACTCTGATCAAAAAACACTCATCTAGATTAGAGCTCAGTTATTCCTAGCCAAGTTACACACACTTGTACTTAGGCCAAAATTGTTCCTTAGGTTAAGTAGTTCTTTTTTTTCCTGCTGCTTACTCCTCTTTGATGCACTTGTCTGACGTGAACAAGTTAAAACTTCCTCTTACAGGAGGTGAGTGCTTTGTCTCCTTGGTCATCTTAGTAGCCCTTCTCCAAGCCTATTCTACCTTCTATTTCCCATTTAAAAAGAGGTTGTTTTTTAATGCAAAACATGTTCTAGAGCCTCCCATATGCTGCAATTATATTAATGGAACAGCAGAAGCTTGATTTACAGACCTTACAGTGAGTATGTTTCCTTCATTGGTCCATACAGTGAGAATTCAGGCATGACAGATGTCTTTAAAATCTGCAGACCACAGCAAGGCAGCTGTGCCCCTGCAACACATGAAGGTCTATGGGGGAGCAGATATTCACCTGCACCACATGGAGGACCCTATGATGGAGCAGGTGGATGCCTGAAGGAGGCTGTGACTTTGTGGGAAGCCTGCACTGAAGCAGGCTCCCGGCAGGACCCATGTCCCCATGGAGAGAGAAGCCCACACTAGAGCAGGTTTGCTGGCAGGACTTGAGACACTGTGGGGGACCTAGGCTGGAGCAGTCTGTTCCTGAAGGGAAGGGACCCATGCTGGAGCAGTTTGTGAAGAACTGCAGCCCCTGGGAAGGACTCATGTTGGAGAAGTTCATGGAGGACTGTATCCAATGGGAGGGACCCCACATGGGAGCAGAGGAAGAGTGTGAGGAATCCTCCACCTAAGGAGGAAGGAGCAGCAGAGACAACATGTGATGAACTGACCATAGCCTCCATTCCCCATCCCCCTGTGCTGCTTGCAGGAGAGAAATGGAGAAACCATGAGTAACCATATGCCTGGTGTTTCAAAATTTGCTTTTATTTTCTCATTATTCTACTTTGATTTGATTGGTATTAAATTAAACTAATTTCCCCAAGTCAAATCTGTTTTGCTCATGATAGTAATTGGTGAGTCATTTTTCCCTGCCCTTATTTCAACCCACGAACCTTTCATTATATTTTCTCTCTCCCATTCAGTTGAAGAGGGGATTGACAGAACAAGTTTGGTGGAGAGCTGGCATGCTGTCAGGATCAACCCACAGGTACCTTGGAGCACGTCATATGGTACTAGAGGTTTATGTTTAGGGAGCTGAACCAAATCCTAGATACATCGATTCTAGGCATCCTCATCTGAACGAGTCACACTAGGTCATATGTAAACATCTCCCTTTGGTGACATGAATTCCACAATCCAGTATCCAAACAGATGTGTCAAAAGTGGAGTTTTGACTTCCAGTGAAGTTTCTAGAGATATTTCTTTAAAATATTTTTCTAAGTTTATTTTGAAATAAAATGTAATTTAATGGCAAGTCAGGTTTTTTCATTTATTCATATATTTTGTTATACAAAGAGCAACATGAAATACAGAGCATATTTTTAGTCATATTAGTAATGACATGGCAATCTATGTTGCTGTTAATGTGTCAGTATGAATAATATGATAAATAAAATGTTCTAGTTTTTGAAATGTTATTATGAACCATTATTACCTAGAGCTGTTGGAAGCATCTTATTTTTATAGATTAATCTATGTTGTAATCAAAAAATTTCATACTTTTGATTTAAAAATTTAGGTGTCTGTTTATTAATCTAAGGAACAGCTTTTTGCAGCATCCTGGAAAAGTGATTCTCAGCAAACATCTACATTTTGGGAAGACCTTCTGCACTGGTGAGTGGCCCAGATTCATCCTGCTCTGCCTTAGGCACCAAACTGAAAGTCCTAAACTGGGATCCATAGGGAATTTGATTTGTAATTTCTTTCACAGAACTTTTAACTGGCTAGGGTGATGAACAGAGAGGATTGCAGGAGGAAAATAGCATTTTTTAAAGTTGAAGACAACAGGAAAACAATTGATATGTCTGAACACCTGCAGAGAAAGATCCCCTAATTATAACAGGGTTTTCTTCATATGAATCTGGAGTTTCCTTTAGTTCAGCTTGTGAAAGTTGTCAACATCTTTACTATGAATACAAGGAACTGATAAAAAACATTAATTAGTCCAGTATGCCTGTATCTATTTTCTTTCTCCTTAGTCCACTAACGGACAGCAGCAAGAGTCCCTTCTTCTAGCTTTTTCTGACTCTTGCTTTACCGGCAGCACAAAGACTCTGTTTCAAAGGATGTGTGTGTTTAGACTTGTGAAGGCTACTTCCAAGGTGATTACACACCTTTCTATAAGAGGACTGATGGCTTAAGGAGAGCCTACTTTCAGACTGTCTTATTACCATGATGATGAGGACCACATCTAACACTCCAGATTTCTCCAGCAAGTTACTTCTGCAGTGTGGATAGCACTTTGGTGTCTCAATACGGCTTGAGGAAGAGCTTGAGTGGGAAATTAGTGCTTAACTCCCAAGTATGAACATGTATAGGTCCCTAGAGTTAGATGTCCATAGAGGTTCAAGCTAAGTATGGAGCTAACTAGTAAATTTAGATGACATTAAGCTTAGACAATCCTGAAAATTTGGTCAATTAAATTGGTGCCTGGAAGTCAAATAAGTTTCAAGAAACTAGGTCTCCATAGGCAGGGATTTCAGCTGATGTTCCTTGTTATTTTGTGCTACCTTAAAATCACTAGAAAAAGAGGTATCTCCAGAGGATTATTCAGCCAACCTAAGATGTGACTCTGGAGATGCTTATCACCATTGATCACAGAGGCAATTAAGCCTTTAAGTTAATTATTAAGTTAAGCTAGTCAGATGCTTTGTTAGATAAGATGTACATAAACATGAATGCTTCTGTTATTTTTATACTCCAAGTCTTGGAAGAGGATGTTTAAAATAAGAAATTTTATTTAATAAATATCATATATGTCAAGTACTACCACATATATAAAGTAACAATGACACTTCATGTTTATATTTAAATGCTTTGGTCATTATATGATGTCATAGTAGGACAGGTAAGGGGTAGTTTCTCTCACCTCACCTTGACATCTACAATAATTACAATATTTACATCTTATGTAGATTCCCTTTAGAATCAAGAGAATGAAGTAGGTGCTTCATGATTCATCTGGCATACTGAAGTTGTCTAGATTCTGTTGAGAGGTGTTACATGCTAGAAGAGCCTATCTCCTCTGCCAGTCTCAAAGGGATTCTAAATAGCTAGCTTTGATTTGAATGTCTGCAACTCAAGTGTAGGAGAAATTACCCTCCTCCCAATTCTATTTTGTATACTATAGCATATCATGCAATTCTGTTTGTGTGTTATGAAATAATAAAAATATTTTTAAAAAACATATTTCTGATGATAACTTTAATTTCAAACTGAAATTTTGTAAAATATTATAACTTGCTTTACAAACGCCTTTGGGAGAAACTAATTTTTAAAAAATCAGGCTCAGAGAAAATTGAAAATCTGGTTATCTCATGTGCAGTAGAAACACTCAGTTTGGAACAACTCTTTTCAGTTAACATACAAGTATTTGCAAAGATTGTACTAGGAAGTGAGAGAAATATTTCTTCCAGGTCCTTAAAATCAATCAGCTGATGATGTCTAAGTACAAAACATAGTCTTTATGTGTGGTTTGGAATAAAAGAGCCCATGTAATTTTATATTTTACTCTTAAAGCACTCAGCTGAGAATGACATGCACACATTACCATCCATAATTTAATTTTGTATGTAATTTCATGCACACTGTGAATTCATCTCAATCCTACTGTGTCTACAAAAATCTTATATTTTGTAAGCAAATATCACTTAGGCTACATACCTCAAGTCATTATTAAGATAACCAAGTAAAAGAATGCAGCCCAAGAAGACATCTACTAATTTGATAAATTACTTCCACAGATGTATTTATCCCTTGACTAATGAAGACTTTAAACCCCTAAATAAATGAACAAAGGAGTAATGTTCCCAGAAGCATTTGCCTAAAGTAATTTGAGGTTATTCAGCAACTGGCACAATGCACAAAGTCACCATAAATCCAATTGCATGCTGCATTCGGTTCAGATTTTACAGAACTGACAGGGAACTGAAAGAGCAGTTCATCCCCTGCTTCGGTGATTTCTTATGAGATAGTTTGCCATAGAGCTTGCTGGATTTTTCTTAAAATGTTTTAAACTCGAAAAAAGTTAACCTAGCAGGTGACATATGTTGGGGAAAGGAAGTAGTGAAAAACACTGTCCTGTATCCCACTTTCCGTTCCATTTATTTTCACTTACAGCTCAAACACAAGGCCCAGATTTTTTAGTAGATTAGCTGTGTAACATATTACCTGCCCTGAGATTCCAGTGCAAGGTTACTTTGCTTCCAGATCCCACTCTTTGCCTAGATGTAGTTTACAACTGTTGTGGAAGGGAACTGCTGGTCAGTCTGTGCAGATCCAGCAGATCAGGACCAGATCCTTACACAGGCATCACACCTGCCCACACTCCATGTATCATATGCAGCTTTGGAGTCTATAAGGAAATCCACCGAGTTACTAGATGAATGTTCACTGCACAGTTCCAGCAAACCTTATGTTCCTAGGCTATATTTCACTTATTGCACATGTACAGTTGCTTTACAGCCCCACATACTTGCCAAGGTGTGTGGAACCACATTGCACACAAAACAAGCCGTCAGAAGTCCTTCACAAAGGAGCAAGAGGCAGAAAAGAACAGTTTGCAGTTTCTGGTAGTTAAGAGATGAGGTGGTTCCACCTCAGAAATGGTCCAACATTGCAGACCAATCATCAGCTTCTCTGCAGCTGGGAAAAGATTTGAAATGTTAAGAGAATTGGAACTAAATAAATATGATTTTTTTGGTCTTAATTAGATATGCTTAGAGAAACTATTTAGATAGACTAATAATAAATTAAATACTACTTCACCAAGATTTTTTTTTTGTAACAAGGGTGGAAGTTGTGATGCAATTTGAAGTTATTATCAAAGATAATTTCAACATTAAGAACATTACACAGAATCAATCAGTTGTGAAGGTTTGGAGCTCTAGTGTTGTACCACTTGAGCAAAATACTTTCCTCTAACATCTTCACACAGATATCTGTTAACAGGACTGACCTTTAGCTGAGAGGAAGTGAAAAAGACCTGTAGATTACAAGATTGAAACCTATGTATGAATAAATCTATAAAAAAAAAAAAGTAAGAAAAGAATATACTTGGAAACCTATACGTTGAATAAAAACTAAATAATAGAATTTATTAAAACAAAATGTAAACCAAATATTTTATTTTTTAAATGACAGTAGTCTCATGGCATGATAATTTGAAAATTGTTATCAGTGTGTGAATTTCCTGTGAAGCCAGTTTAAACTCTCCTCATAGGTTTAAAAAGATTATGTGCTCAAAGTAGGCAAATACAAACTTTCTTCAGCAATCAAAAAACATTTCCAGGTTCACAGTTTTGCAGACCTATTTTAAAAGACTCACAGTCTAGTGTAAGGAAATGTATGAAAACATGCTATTGTCTTTTTTCCTCTTTCCCATATTTATATGAAATCTATTCTTTTGAGTGCAAGATTCAACTAAAAATTATCTAAATATAAGTGTAGATAAAAGAAAGCTGCTAGAAATTTGATAACATGTTTTGCTTGGCAGATGCTGCCAATTCATATGCAGCATTACTGTTCCAATGAAACAAACTTGCCAAGCATACCTGATCTCTAGTTTAGATATCTAACCGTAGTATTTTCAGGGAAGAAAATATTTCTTCATCTTTTCGGATGGAAGTATCACCCTTAACTTTGGAAAACTAGGATGCACAAATTTGTGGATTGCTCCTAGGGCTTTGAGAGGCATTGTAGATTAGTTGGTGCTCTGAACGATAAAGCGGGCAAATTAACTCTGCAGTATTTTAATAAACAAGGAAACAAAACAAAAGAAAACAAAAAAAACAAAACAAACAAACCCTAAGAGTGCTACTTTTGTAAACATAGGAATCCATGGTTGGAAGATGACTTGTTCTGGTGGGAGAGTGATGTCAGTCCCTATTGAGTCTCCTTATTATGAAATACTTTCCCTACGAAGAACAATGGTGTGATAGTAGAGATACTTGCCATAAAGCTAATGAAGAAGGCCATGTGTGGCCCCAGGTGAGAGGAGAAAGGATACGCTTCAATTCTACTGACTAGCTGACTACTCTTTAGCTGCCTTGGGAGCCAGCATCTCTGAAGTACCTCATTCCTTCGTCAGTGCAGAAAGCTTTGAAGGCACACTGAGTCAAGATACCTAGCTTGGAATCTTCCTCTAGAGGTTTTTAAAGGCACTTATTCATGAGAAGTATTTCTCTAGATGACTAAAAATTTTGCCTAAACCTTAAAGCCAATGTTAAATGAACTGTTTTGTCCTCTGGCCCCATCCCAGACCCCGTCTTCAGCAACAGACACAAACATATGGATAGTATCTATCATATGTAGCTGTTGTAGATACTGTCTGTTAAAACCAAGAGAAGACCTTGAGAGCCGAAGAAAGCTATAGAAAAAATATACATAAATAATGTATCAGAGAAAGTGGGGATTTAATAAGTAGAAAAAGTCTCAGATAATAAATTTGACTTTTAAACAGGAACAAAAAATGTCACTCTTACTTCAGCTGGATTTTAATGCAATCTTCAAGGTGTAAGAAGTGTGGCAAATCAATAGCAAATCCCAGTGTCCTTATGCTGAGATATTCAAAATGTTAGCTCTAATGGGAGTCATATAAAAGCAGCCATAAACCAGTGCTGAACAGTTCACACATGTGCTGTAAAGAGATACAGTTCAGAATTTAAATACCTCATATATCTTTTGTACAAAGCTTCCCCCCTCTCTGCAATAATAAGTTTAAAAAACATTGCAGTCTTTCTCAAAACTGAGGCCACAGATGTGAAGATAGATAATTTTTGAGAAATTATTTTCTCTTCTTGGGTAATTATCATTAATGAAAGAAAAAAAATTCTTAAATTCTAATAAATCAGAGACAGAATTGACTGACCATGCATCCAAATTGCTGAATTATTCACACTGGAATTACTTCAAAGATTAACTGCAAATTGAATTTATGGTTTCATTTTTCATAACTATTGTGTTGTGACAGATGAGAGGAATTTCTGAGAAAAATGACAGTGATGGACCCAATTTCTAAGTACTCTATCTTCAAGATAGAACTAAACTATCTCTATTTACTGTTAGGTTTTGTACAATCTGTTTTGGCAAGCATAAAAATCTGTTATGAAATACAATATATCCTATTTTATACATCTGTCAGTTAAAAAAAAATCACTGAAAACCTCAACATTTCTTTTGAAAAATGAGGCCAATCAAACTAAAATAAAGTGAAGTTTCACAGACACTATAAAGACCAAAAATGCCAATTTACACCCATTTAAAAGCTTGTCCCCTATCATCACTGTTCATCTTCTCTGCATTCCAAAGGATCCTCAATGTCTGTTTAACATGCAGAATAGGGAAGAAAATTAAAATAGCCAAGGCCACACTACACTAGAGTTTGGGATATTTGTTGGGAGGTTGTTTTGTGCTTTTCTTATACAATACATAACAGAAATGGAGCTGGACTGTCCATGGTATTTTGGCAATACAAATTATAAATAACAATTACAACAGTAATCTCCAAGTTCAACAAAGCTTCTGGGCTAATACATAAAAACTGAAATACTAGACTGCCAGATATTAGAGACAAATGTTTTACCCTCAAATGGCTCTTATGTATAACTTGTATAAAACAGGAAAATAAAAACATGGGGTTTTTTTCATTTTTTCAAACTGGATTTGTACAGTCAGAGCCTCTTGGGTTAGAAATAATTGAAAGTAAGTTCGAGATTACACTTAGGTCACAACCACAATTGATGCCTGAAGCTTTTCAGGGACAAAAAATACAGGAACATTCATAATGTAAGATAGATAAAGTCAACACAAGTGCTACAGATAACTGCTGTTTAGGTATTTCTAGCTCACTAACTGAAAAACTGATTCTTTTATATTAGAAAAATATGGTTTAATAACTGCACTAACAATGAAAGGCCAGAATCTTTCACACTTATTTGTATTAACACTGAACTTCATTTCCAAGCAATATCACTGTTTCCAGTGCAATCTTCTAAGTATGAACAACAGAAGAATATATCCCACAGCACCCAGTGTTTATGGGGCAGAGTATGGTTTTGGTGCATTTTACTTCTCTTTTGCGGTACAGAGATGCATCTAATGACTTCAGGATGAGCACAGGAACTCCAGCAGACCCACTAGCTCTGAGAATTTCTAACTCTTCTTCCAGAATTCAGCTAATAACAAAAATAATAACAGTGACATTAATAATAATCGATAGAGGTTTTCATTATTCAGTTCTCCAACTGCATTAGTATTTGTCCATTTTACAGATGCCAAAAGCCAGGGATTGAAAATATATTGCTCAGAGTAATTCAGCCAGACAGAATCCACATCTCCAAAGTATCAGTACACCACCATCCACCAGGGTCCTCTACAAGTAAGTAGGACTATTTCCTCCAGAAATTCATCCTAAGCCATGGGGCTGATGCACGCCATGAAGTGTTTCAAAGTGTTGGTTCACACCATACAGTCATATTTCTTCATAGGATAGGACAGAAACCTGGCAGGGAGAAGACAGAAGACAGTGCCTGCTCAGGCCTTGTTTAGATGTGTAATCAGGCCATGGCGTGAACCCTGTTCCAGGACTAGTGTAATCCTCCCTCCCCCTGAACACCTTAAAAGTTACTCATCAACTCTACATACAGAAAAAAATTCCTTTTGCTTTCCCGATATTATGATAAAAACAATGTCATAAATATGCGGCAGGGTAGATCAAGAAAGAAAAATTACATGCCTTTGATAATAATTATATATAACTGTCAAAAAACTGTGCAGTTTTCAAAGCACTGTACAAAAAGTTAAACTAATGAATCAACACAACACCATCTTAGTTATTACAAAGCAAATTAAGTGATGTTAACCTTATTTTACATATGAAGAATAGAAAAGGAAGTACCTCGTGTTTTAAACTTGGCACAATTAGAACAGCAGCGCATTTATGATTGCACACACATACTTACTCTGTGGAAAAAGAGTTCTAAATTGTTTATTCAAGGTCACAAAGAAAGTTTAAGGCAAAACAAAGAATAGTCCAGTACTCCACCTAATTTTTAGGAATGTATTTTAAATGAAAGGCTCTCCCTCAATATGCATACAAGAAATTGCTAGTCTTATTCTTTTAGGTTTTTCACTTTGGCAGATATACAATCTATATGCAAATAGATATGCACTTATTTCTTTGTAACTGCATAAGCAATGATTTGAACTGGCTGCATTAGGTAGCAGCATGAAGTTGGCAGTGGAAATTATAGTTGTGAACATTTTCCATGTCCACTCTGTCACAGACTTAAGACCCTGGTTTAGCCAATGGATGTTGAATCCCAATCAAACACAGTGTGAGATGGACTGTCTCCTACTTTCCAATTTGCTTTCATAAAAGAGCATTTTTCATGGAAGGAACATGATCAATTTGAAGCATATAACATTAGGTACTTCTAACAAGTGTCTTATTTGACCTGCCTGCTGTTTTCTTTGAACTTTGAAAACATGGTTTTGTTTAAACTGAACTCTTTTATGGGAGCGTAGTTTACAAAGAAATCCATAGGAAAACTTACAGACCATTTTCTAATTTTCTTAGTTAATTTCTACTGTATCTAAACAACTGCTAACTTCATTAACCATTTTATTTAGACATTAACTTTGCATTCATTTTAATTTTCTAGAGTATAATTTGAAATACTGAGAATTATACTGGTATTATGGCAAGTCATAAGTATTATCATTATATGATTGTACATAATATATTTTCTTCTGTTACATTTCTCTATGCTTACTAACAGTATTGCCTTCTAATATTGCTTGAAGATACACATTTTCATATCCAACAAAAAATGATGTAATGATGTAATGTTCAACAATTCAGAAGAATACCTACTTTTGTCATAGTTTTATGAGAAATGTACAAAAAAAGCCTTATTTTTTTTTTTAGTTTAAAGGTGAATACTATATGAGAGTATCGATATGGTTAGAAAAATGAAATAGCTTTCTACTCTAGCTAGCTCTCCTTTAAAGTGCTCCTAAGAGTGCTTTTTCTCACTTTACAAGTTCAACTGAGTAAGAGCATCTGTGGTACATGACACCGTGGATGATATGCATTTGCAGATCTGCATCTCCCCATTTCTGAACATTATGCTAGTACACAATATCCTTTATTATGAAAAAAAAAATTAAAAAAAATCAAAGGTAAAAATAGAATTATCTAAATGGAAAAGTAAGTGTTGAATGGCAGTCCCTTTACAGTAGGAGAGGGAAAATAGACACAAGTAACTTAACCACTGCATTCACAGTGTCTAGACACCGAAGCATTTAAACCGTCCAATTCAGAATTATTCTCAGTTAGTAGCAGACTGTTCTCCTGGCTCTCTGTTTCTTGAGCTTTGTTCCTAATGGTTTTTGCAGTTTCTAGCATTAGGCTTTTCTGTTTCAACTCTGATTCAGAGTTGGGGCCTTTTTGCTGTATTTGTTCCTGTTCACCACAATAAACACTAAAATATCATGATAGTGGTTCCCAGTGTGACACTACTTGGACCCATCAGTTAAAAATGTAACAAAATCTTATATTAAAGTCCTTTCCTATCCAATTTTTGAAACTCAAAGGATCTGCACAATTCAGATAAATCACACAGACATCTCAAGTCTCTGGCTGTGTGTGTCAAAAATGAGTGTGATTTGCAAAGCTTTTCCAAAAAACTACTCAACCAAGAAGTTCAAACGGTTTGGTAAATTGGCAGATTTCTCCCCAAAAATGTGTTAATTATATCTGGTCACTGAAACTGACCTACTTCTGCAGGTCACGTGTTCCTTAGTGCAGAGTAGTTTACTGTAAACACTGATACTGAATCTGGATAATTCAGATATATTACCATAGTTCTGGAGTTCCTCCAATTAAACCTCCATTATCAGTCAAAGTAGCAGTTGTCACAATAAAAGGATTATTTCCACCAGTTTCAATCTTTAATTTTGAGCTGATTTGTTCTTTCAGACCATTTTTCCTTTTCCTCTTTCTCTGGTGTCATAATTATATATTTAAAAAATAATCCATCTCCATTCAAAAACTTCTCAAAATTATTTAGAGTATCTCTGAATAAGTCCCCGTATGGCACATAAACACCATATGAAGCCTTGAGTGAGCCATCTTCTTTGGAGGAAATTCACAGTGAGAACAATGTTCTGGAACAATTCTCACAATAATAAAAGTTACTGACTTTTTACATGTTTCTCATTTTCAAATATCCTGTCTTACTTCAATATATCACAGCATGGAGCTCTACTGTGTAAAATATTGTTCTAGTCAGTGTACACACAGTCGTTCATTAATTAGGAGCTAGGGATCTTCTTTACCCCAACAGAATACAACTTGAGAATTTTGTACTATGGAAATGTGCTAATGAGAACTATAAACCAGCAAATACACTGATACCCATTGTACTTTCAATTTTCTTGCATCTAAAATTTTCCTGCAACTTAAAAGATATTTTAGTCCATAAGACCCTGGTTTTATTTTTATTAGGCCAAAGAGAGATTGGAGATTGACTTCAGTGAAATGAGATACATTGTCAAATATGAAAAAAACTGAAGATGAACAAAGCGAACTGTATTGATGGGAACTCACCAGTGGAGAATTAAATATATGTGTTTTATGCATAAATGTGCATTTAAAATGCATTAGAGTATGTACAGTGTAATTAATAAAGTACATATGTATAGACCAATTTTTCTTTTTACAAGGATAACCAACCTCTTAATCTCACCATTTCAAGTAGTATTTTTTTTTACATCTACAAGGAACTGGAAAAAATTAAGTCCTTTTCTATTAGGATTCAATGTGCTCTGTCATAGTTGTCCTATAATTGAAACTAATGTTCAGTGAGGGCAGCACTCCTAGGTTTTGCTGCATAGTGCTATTCATGGATCAGTTGAAGTTAGCAGTGGAATATTTGTCAAAAATGTATCCAGACCAGTAGAAATTATGTGTGGAGCAGAGGAAAAAAATCTAGTTTTCCATTTTTTAGTGAATTAATAATCAATTTTTATATATTCAAGTCAATTAGAAAAATGATTTTTTCCAATATGTGTAGAAGTCATTTTGACATATAGAAGCATGGCAAAGTAAGACATACTGTAATAATTAGCTGAATTATTCCTGGCATGCCATGAACAATTACAGGATTAATAACTACCCAACCAAATAGTGTTATGTTGGAATAAATTGACCGACAAGGGTTTTCAGTTAGGAAATGAAGCTCAGATGGATCATCAATAAAAACTACTGCAGAGAACAGACTTTTGAGAACTTCAGTGTTTTACATTTACAAAATATGGATGTGATAACTGTGCTTAATGACTGGAAGAAGCTATTTAAAAATTCATTTAGATTATTTTGCTCTCTTTAATTGCCTGGCCAAAGCCATCGTCTTTGACAGGCACATTAATGTACCATGCAACCTATATTTAATTTTGTGTTCTGATCAAAATAAGAAACCTGATGCAGCCCTTAATTAACCCCCCATCTTCTGCACAGAGCTTTTTAGTTTGCAATTCTGCTCAGTTTACTGCATGTGACACTGGGTTACTTATGGCATGCAACACACTGACATACAATACAACGCTGTTTATTAGGAAGAGTGCAATATGCAAACTCAGGCTGAAATTCAGCAAGGTATTTAAGTACATTTCTAATTTAGTGCTTGCAAGAAATCCCATTTGCTACAACATAACTACTGCTTCCAATTAAGCACACAGTTTACTACCTGACTGAATCAGGATGTTAATTTGCAATATTGGAGCTTTTTCATCCTTTTTGTAAAAGAGTTAAGATTTATATCAGCAACATAGGAGGTTAAAACACACATTAAAGGATGGATACTGGCACAGTATAAAAACTACAGCAATATAGCTCTACTGGAATGCTTGTATGGACTTGGAACTGTGTTTTAACTCTTTCAGTGAAGCTACCAACAGAAGATTTAAGTCAGGTAAGTATTAGCCCAACCTTACAGTTTTATAGGCTCTCCCAAAAGAGGACCATAATTAGTTTTTCTGACCATGGCTTTTGCTTTTTTAGCCTATGAAAGAACACTCTTCAGTTTTCATGTTTCTATTTTCAAAGTGCATTCTTTCAGAAATGAACAAAGGAAAGACTTCCATTAGTGCTTCAACGGCAGGTAATGTTGACACATCTTATTATGTCAATGTAGAGTCTCTGAAAACAATACATTTTTGTGGGCTCAGAAAGCCAACACACAGGAGGCTCTTGCAATCCTTGGAGCTGGTTACTAACACATCCTAACATACTAACACATACTAACATTAAACACAAAACACTTGGTGAGGAGAATGCAACAGGGTCACAAGCCATGACAGTAGGGGTCTGGGCAGAACTCAAGGACTTGCTGCTCCAGACTTTATATGGAGGTAGATAGGCAGGCAGCAGTATGGACCAGAGAGAAAGCAGGCAGTTTGACTGTGGGGTTGTCTTGGGAAATATTCACTGGTGGCTGATCCATTAGGGATGATAAAAGGCCTATAGAAGGTGGTAATAGAGCTCCAGCCACTTCACAACTGGAGTTCCCAGCAAGCAGGGCAGCAAAGTCAATCCACAGGCAAAAGCAGTACTGTCAATAACTACGTGCAAGGACTTGTAACATCTTAACTTTTTTTCTGTTTTAGATGTTTTGGAAAGGAAAGCTGTGCAGTCATAAATTCATTTTTCCTTGAATGTGTCCTTCTTTTGTCTTCTTAGGGTTCTGCCCTGAGCCTAAGGTTCAGGCAAAAGTTAAGCATCCTCATTAGTCAGATCAGACTGAACATTAAGTAGTCAGTCACAGTTTTTCTTATGTCTATGACAGCAAACTGTCAGGCTATGTAATACAGATGAATTTGGATACTTTTCAACTTACTCAAACGAGACTTCCATAGCAGCTGCATTGCTTGTTTATTCTTCTAAGCCCACCTGCTATCCCAGTACTATGTAAATTTGCTCTTTATGAGTTTGATTCCTCATGTTTTCTATGTTGTTTGGAAACATGTATTGCCAAGATAACTACACCTTCTAATTTAGAAGTGACTTTCCTGCAGTTTAAATCTTCCTCTCCCCTGTGTGCCTCTGCACTCTAGCACATAATGGGCAACAGATAAGAAATCAGCATCAGAAAAAAAGAGTGGGTAACAACAACAAAACAAAACAAAACAAAAAAAAATCCCTTAATTTAAAATTTTGAGCACGGAAAAGCTGGATGATCATGTGCTTTTCTGAAAAAGATTTTCTCATGACCTCTGTATTGCATCTGCATGCTGCTATCAGCATGCAAATAACAGTGAAATACTGCATCATTCAGCTAAGAACCCATTTACTCCAGCAAAGGTCAAGTTCACAATACCCTGCGGACCACATATATAAAATTGCTATCATATTTATTTCCCTTCCAGATCAGTCCATCGAATTTACATACTTAAACAAACTAGCATCTAAAATTGGTCTCCTCATCATTGCTTCTTTTATAGTCCTCGAAGGAAATTATTTTACTTTCACATCTTTATGCTGCATATCCAAGCATATCCTCACCTTGTTGCTGTAGATTTAGAGACCATTATCATGCATGGTTATATACCTGCTAAATTGACTTTAGTCTTTCAATGTGATCTAAATTGTGTTTAATCTGCTCCCTTAATACTAATGGTACTCTGAAAGGTGAGCACATCACAAGCTGAGGAACTTTGATGCCTTTTGTATAGCCCAACTCTTCAAACACACCTTTATATGGATAAAGGCTCTGTACTTTCTACATCAATATTGTCAATGCACTGTAACCTTTAGAGCAATCTCACTACAAAATGATTATTACCCCCACAGGATAGATCACTCATTTAATTACACATTTACCCCCTCAGAATTGTCTTAAGCTGTGGCTATATGACACAGCAGTTTCACAAGATCTAGTATACTCATGGGTGGGGTTTTTTTAGGGAGAAACTACTTGTTCAACTTTTTTTTAACTTTAGGATATTCCCACTCTGGTAGATTTAAGAATATTGTTTCCAGGTTTTCCTGTTGTAACCTGTTTTTCCTGTGAACTTAAAGAGGGCATTTTTCTTTCCTCATTATTATTTCTCTGCTCTTTTGTCATATATAGTGTTTGATGAAAATGAGACATCAAAATGTTCATGTGTAACACCTAAACCCCACACATTTAATGTAAATTACGGACACTCATGCAAAACAGAAAAAATGGAGAATACAGTGATAAAAGCTTGCTGTGAAACAAGTTATCTTTCACTCTGCAACTCAACAAGACTACGCAAATTGTTTTCACATCATCAACTTTTTGTATTTTATTGTTTGTACAACAGCAGTACAAAGAGTTCTTAGCGAACATGTACTGCATTACATACATACTAGGAGGGACTCTTCTGTGGGAGTCATTTTCAACAGAAGAGAAAAATAAAGAAAAATTTAAAAAGACAAGCATGGAAAATTAACTCTGTGGGAAAAATCATGTGCTATCTTCACCTTTTTCCACTCTAAATGCTTTTTTCAATATGTATCTAAAGTACTCACTGGTGAGCTTTGTGGTGTCAGAGCAATCCACTTTTCTTTGCCTAGAAGGAAGAGACTGATCACCAGTGAGGTGGTGCTGAGCTGGAGGTGACTTTGGAGGTGTTGGGAGGTTGTAACTGAAATCTGTATCACTGATACTGTGGCACCCCAGGGAAGGTCAAATCCAGATCTTAAGACTGGAACTCAATTGCTTTAAGCCTGCAACCACAGTGCCTTGTAAACCCTGAAACATGAAGGGAGAACATACCTGGTCCAGCCACAGAAAATCTCTGAGAGCAATTTGATTCCATGTACTGTTATCACAGTTTTTGCCATAAGATAACAACCTTTAAATAGCTAAAGACTGCCATTATTTTGTTTTGAACTATATGCCTGCTTTTGCCTAAACAAAAAGAAGCTTCCATTGGCTTTTTTTTTTTTCTTGCACTCTGAGCCTGGGAATACTTTCTGCTGTTGCCATATCTGATGAGTATCACCTGCCTTAGCATTTACCACACTGTCAGCAGTTGTTAACCACCCTGGGCAGATTTTTGTTTGTTAACTTAGCTTGTCATTGTCAGCCTTGAGGTTATGCACACACAGATGGCTCATAGGCCTTGTTTTTCCTTTGTGTTTATTGTAATTTAAGCTAAAGGAGAAACTTGTAACAAGCAATTTCTTTTATGAATTTCATTTTTTTTCTATTCATTTTCATTGACTGTCCAGGAACTGATCTTGAATCTAGCCATCATTTGAATTTAACTGAATAAATTCAGGGGAAAAAAAATTGGATTGTAAACAAGTCACTGACACCCTTTGCTTTACTGAATTTGAGCTGTTAGATAAACATTCTGTTCAAATAGTCCATTGTTACTTGTTTCTTAGGTTAACTTTAGGACTGAGTGCCTGGGTTTGGATGCAAATGCTAGGATCAATAGATGTGAAAATTTGCTTTTGTTGTAAATTTTCTACACCTGCTTAAACTCTTTCAGCCTTTATTCTTTCCCTTCAAAAATCTTCCTACATCCAAGCTGGTTTTGTCATCAGTTGGGTTATGCTAGAAGCTCTGCAGTGTACCTTGAGAAATATAAGAAATAAAAATAAGAATATGTATAAGAAATAAAAAAAAAAGAGTAGCACATTTTACCATTTTTAAGAATGGCTCATATGCACAGTATATATTCACTTGACTCAATTTACTATTCTGAAAGGGCTCCGTGGCTTTCAAAAGATTATAAAGTAAATGCAGCCTCTTTGGGAAACTATCACTTTTGTCTATGTTTGCCTTGCCTTTGCAGCACAACTCCTCCTTTTCTGGTACCATCAGTATCTTAAATCTGGTCTGAGTTTCAGGGTGGGCATGACTAGAAGGAATTCATACACAAAAAGTACCATTTGCAGAACACTGCTGCTGAGCATACTATTCCCTTCTTTATTATTAGTAAAATAATTTAGAAGACTGACCCACTTCTGTGTAAAGAAATGAAAGATGCCAGACATGAAAAAAAAAAACATTAAAAACCACCAAGACAGACAAACTAGCAAAAACAACCACAGAAAGCCCCCACAAAGCTTCTAAGGATACTTGCTCCAGCAATACCCAAATGGTTGTCAGAGGGCTTCTGACATAACTTCATTGAGTAGGAATCCATTTCAAAAGTAGGAAAAAGTAACCACCTTCTTTGGCCTTGAAGATCCCAGCATAGGGCCCTGTGGGAGAGAAGGGGAGGGAGCCACTGCAAGTAGCTGTCATTCTCTTCACAGAAGGCTTACTTTACAGTGGTAAAAATACATCTCTTATCCATGTGCAGCTAGCAGTAATGGCTCTTGTAATGTGTTAGAACAGCAGCACTCCCTCAGAGCTACAAAGTGCTGTTAGTTTTTTCTTCCTCCTTCCTAGATCTTCCTCTAACGTATCAATGAAAATGTAGCGTAATTGGTGGACTTGACCCGACAAGCTTATAGCTCAGTAAATAAACATCTTGTGACTTGCCATATATGTATCTATCTATATGTAGATTTGTGTGCGCAAGTATTCTTGGGGTCATTTTAAAAAAGCTTTTCTCTTTTTTCCACTTATATTCAGAGAGCACCCTCGACTACCTACATATGTGCACGTGCCCCTCAGAGTACTAAAGAAACATACAAAGTGTTTTTAAAATAAAAGGAAACCTTTTCTCTTTCTTCCTGAAGCCACATCACCTCCAGTTTGGAAGTCTTTCCTTCCTAGAAATGTCTCTATTTCACTGCTGTTCATTGTTTCATTGAAGCTCTCTAGTTTTTTTGTGCATTCTCATGCTAGAGGCCGCTGATGGCAAGTGTCCAGGATAGACCTAGATCTCTAGGCTATCTCTATCACAGGTCATCCTGAGATCAGGGGGCATGCTAACAATCCTTTGTTTAAGACAGATGTCAAAAGAAATTAATTTTTTTAGTTGCTTAAACAGTAGAAAACACTAGAAAATACAGTCAGAGCTCTGGAACGACAGGGAAGGGAGCAAACAATAGGCTGCATTTTAACTTCGGTCTCCTTCAGTGCTCCAGTCCTTTCCATTTCATTAAATCACCTGCTAACTAACACTCACTCCCCCTAAATTCTGTAGGACTAATATGACATTTTATGTCTCTTCTCAAAATGACAGAGATAGGAAGAGGCATGTGCATTTCACCATGGGCACAGTCCACAGGCTCTACCTTACGTATAATCTTGCTATATATACCAGTCTCTGACCCCAGTGTACCAGAATCTGGTCCCAATTTTAACATAAATCTAAACAGAATTTGCACTAAATGCAAGACTGTCTTTTTCTCAAAGCCTATGACATTATTTTGTATCCATCTAATAATCCCAGAGATGTATGGGATTGATTTTTCTATCTGACAACAAATTCCAGCTGTTCCTAACTAGTTTTTTTTTCACATTAATGAAGTTACATATATTCTCAGAAAAAAAAAAGAAAAGAAAAAATATCTTCAATATTTTTAGGCAATAGGATATCAATTAATGTTTAGAACCATATTTCTCACATGTGTAAGAAGGCATCTCGTAGGAACCTTCTCTATAGTCTTGCTCGGATAGCCAAAACTAGCCAGTAGCTCTGCATAAAGTAATTTGACTTCTAATTAATCATTACCTTAATTATCTTATATTCACCCAGTTGACATCAGCCTTCAAAACAAAGTTCTGCATGCAGCTCCAACCAAAGTCAGCAGATGTCGATTCATATTAATACACAAACAGGTGATGAAGCCACTAATTCTGGTAGCCATTTCTAGACACATGAAGGACAAGAAGGTGATCAGGAACAGACAACATGGATTTATGAACATATCCAATCTGATAGCCTTCCCCAGCGACATTCCTGGCTTGGTTGGACAGAGAGGAGTAATGGAAGTTATTTATCTTGACTTCGGTAAGACTTTTGATGCCGTCTCCCAGAACATACTCGTAGACAGGCTGATGCAATTCAGATTAGGTAAGCAGACAGTGATGTGGACCAAAAATTGATTTAACCGCCAGGTTAAGCAGGTTGTGAGTAATAGCACAAAGTCCATTTGGGGGCTAGTCACTAATGGTGTACTCTGCACGTCAGTTGTGGGTAAAATAGCGTTTAACTTCTTCATTAATTACATCAATGATGGGATCAAGTGTGCATTCAGTAAGTCTGCAGACAACACAGTACTAAGAGGAGTGGTTGACACATCAGGCTTCGGTGTGCTGCCATTTGAAAAGACCTCTCCAGTCTGGGAAAATGGGCAAAGAGGAACCTCAGAGAGTTCAACAAACAAAAATCCCAAATCCTAGAGGAATAAAACCAAGCACCAGTATATGCTGGTGAACAACAGGCTGGAAAGCAGCTCTCCAGACAAGGACTGGGCATCCTGGTGTACAGGTTGAATGAGTCATCAATATCTGCTTGCAGCAAAGGCAGGCAATAGCATACTGAGCTGAGTGAGGAGGAGCATTGTCAACAAATCAAGGGAGGTGATCCTTCTCTTCCACTCAGTTCTTTTGAGGCCACACTTGAAATGCTGGGTCTATTTCTGGGCTCCCCAGTACAAAAGAGACATGGGCACACCTGAAAGAGTCCAACAAAGTGCCAGAAGGTGTCTAAGGGAGTGGATGGAGCACCTCTGATAAAAGGATAGACTGAGAGAAGTGGGAGGACAAAACAAGGGTCTTATCAGTGGTGCCCAATGACAGGTCAGGAGGCAATGGGGACAAAATGAAACACAGGAGGTTCCATCTGAACATCAGGAAACACTTTTTTACTGTAAGCATGACCAAGCACTGTAACAGATGAGGTTGTGAAGTCTCCATCTCTGGAGACAGTCAAAACCTGACTTGTCCTGCTGGGTTGGACTAGATTATCTCCAGAGGTACCTGCCAACCTAACTTGTATGATTCTATGATTCTATGATGCTGGTTATCAAAGGAAAGAGATATTGCAGAAAAGCTGGAGCTCTTTGTGAACATCTTCTTAATGTCCCAAAAATCTTGGTGAAACGCGTGAGCACTTTTGATAACATGGCGATAAGGCATTAATAAATAATCCTCAGGGCTACATTTTTAATTTGGATGTCATTCTTGACCTGATGAGTCCCTGAACTGATGAGTGGCCCAAGATATCCCTGTGAATGGCAGACAAGCCTTGCTGTGAAACTTCCCCTCCTCCCTACGGGTCCCTGAATTCAGAGACTGAAGACAGTGTATTAACAAAAAAAATTCACTCTGCCCACTGCTACTTTGGCTGTACCAGATCTCCACAATGAGTGCTAATATCTGCTGTGGTTTCCCACCTCTCCCCTCAATAATCAAGAGGGAAAACAATCAATGCTTTTCCCTGGAGGTGTGTATCTCCAAACTGTGGGAATTCAGAAGAAGAAAGTGAAAGCATCTCCTTCCACGTAGGGGATGGGCTGAGCTGTAGATACAGCCACAGTCTGTCCTCTGAGTGCTAACGTTACTTTGTGGGTCAAACCATTTACATACTGTACTCTGCCTAGCAATTTTATAAGGCCTATTGTCAGCAAACACTTGCCAGACTATTTTATGCAACATCCTTGCCCAAGTCCTTATTTACCTTGCATATTTTAATGAAATCATTTCACTCTCTTGTCAGTACTAATTCTGAAAGAGGGCTCAACCAGTATTTGTTTATAAAAAGCTTGTTATAAGCACAGCATTCATTAAGCTTTGCCTGATAATCTCTACTGTTCATTATCACAGGGCAATTGCTATTGCCGTATCATTAAGCTTTAAATACTTTGCTCTCTTTATCTTCATTAGTGACACATGCTTTAAATTATCACAAACATGCTGCAATTTTGCTCCCTTAGCTGACACAAATGCCATTTCAGAGGCTTCTGCTATAATGGTAAGTATCCCCTAAAAAAGCCTCTCTGAAGATCATTTCTTTCTTTTGAAAACCTTTTCTCCACATACCCATTAGCTGAGTGATTTCAAACACAAACCACATCTATTCTCCAACAAGAAGCCATAAGTCTTTGCCATCAATGAGAATCATATACTTTCTTAACAAATCATTTATATTTATTGATTTAAAGAATTTTCTTTATTTTTAAAACAGTTTCCATAATATACATCAGGAGTCATTTTGGAAAAGAAATGGAACAAACTGATTCTTTCCACACCACCCAGTATATTCATATTTAGAAAATGACAGGCTTTATAATACCTTTTCCAAGTTGGAAGTCCTCAACAAAATGAAAAATAAATGTGCTTTAAGGATACTATTGAACTGTGATTATTCTTGGAAAGATTCTGTGTTTCTTTTATTGCACAGAAACAGGAGTGAGTTTATCTGAATGACACAGACAGGTGTAAAAATTGCTTAGGAGGCTGCTCTGGCATCTAAGTACAAACAAGCAATGAGTGATTCAGAATGGCTGCCACCCATGGCTGCCAGACCTTGGATCCTGACACAGTCTGTGCACAAAAGGTCAGAATACCTGAATGTTATGCTTCCACCTGAATACAGCCCCTATTTCTCTTTTTGCTTCTGCAGTACCTCTCCAGGTAGAGTAATGGCAAAACACAGTCTCTATATCAACACCATGTATGTATTTAGCTTAGCAGAGAGCATTAGAGAAATTTCAATAAACCACATGGAAGGGGAAGTAGCATAATTCAAAGTTTAGCTCCCTCAAATGATCATATATTTTACGTTCAACAATTTTTAGGTAAAACCAGGAATGCTCATTGGTGTAGGAATGCCTCATCACACTTTATCTGTCCTCATGTTGCCTTGACCTTGTCATACCTCAGCATGCCCCTTTTGTACCTTTGCAGGTTGCCCACTGCAACCTTCTCTTTGCTACACTGCTCTTCTTTGGGCATCTTTTGCCATGAGTAGAAACTTGAAAGGAGAAATGGGTTAGCAATAATTATTTGCTAATAGGATCCAGCCAGGAGAAATCAGTCATATATTTGCACCCCTGCCACATAAATCAGGTGTCTCTGCAAGCCGATTGGTAACATAGGGAAGCGTAAGCCCCTATTGCCCTGCAGAACAGGCAGATCCTCAACTCTGTTACTATAATCTTCCAACTCCCTACATTTCATCCCAGGGTTTTAGACCTTTTCATGTCAGTATTCTTCTTCTGAGTCTTTGGCTTACAATTACTAGCATAACAATTTCACTTCTCTCTGTTTTTATTTTTCCTATTTTGAGTGGCTTTAGTGTATATATTTTTTTCTCAGCTCAACAACAACTTTTCTCTGTAAATCTGAGCCAAGGTCACACAGCTGTGCTTTACAAACCCAAACCCTGGAGCACAAACAGATGAACCTGTGGGCTACTCCACAGAGTTACAGGTTTATCCCGTTGCTTGCTTGCTTACTGAACCAAATGCATAGCAAGGGCAAGCTGAAGATTATTTGTTCCATACAGACATCAACACAGCCTCCACACAAACCAAGAGCTGATTATCCAAGGAAGAAAACAAGCAAATCAAAAAAGCAAAACAAGGAAAGAAGGGCACCATTCAGCAAATTTAGCCTAATAGGCATCACAGAGTTATACTGGAAAGCTCACAGAAATAGAGACAGATACACAATAAATGGTATGACTCAGTAATTGCTTTATGCATGTGAACAATGTTTTCAAAAGTCCAAAACAATGTCTGCAACAGAGACGTTAGCAAGATGTGATGCTAAATTCCTCATATTCATTAGAGAATGTCATAGTACTGGGTAATGAATTATTCTTGACACTGCTAAAGTCTTCTGTTGTCTGAAACCTTTTATCTTTGGCAGTCCGAAATAAATGCCAGGATGGAAACATGTGCCTCTCAAATGTATCCTGGCATCATCTTGCAGGACAGAAATTGGCAGCTTGTTGACAAATTTCATAGGGCATTTCATACTGCACTAACTGTCAATACTCCATCCTGTCAAATATCCTGCATCCAGAAGTGACCTAAGCTGAAAGAAAGTGAACAAACAAACATAATTCATTTTGCTGATTTTGTTCCCAGATGACACAGTCCCTACCCTAAAGAGATTATCGTTGATTTTGTAGTAAAGGATAAGGTAAATAGGTGCAGCAGCCTGGCATTTACATTACCAGAGGTTCTCAAACTGCGCTCTGCATACAAGTGGCCACATGGCTTTGGCCCTTCTGTCTTCTTTTTCCAGCCTCTCAAGCTCTTTAAGGAGTAGCTAAAAATAAACTTTCTAGCATTCAACAAAAAGCATGTTTTCCCAAAATTCCATTTACACCTGCAAAACAATTATTTGCAGTCTGAAATTGCAACAGGAAGTTTTAAGATTCAAAGCGGGAAAGGAGCAAACTCCAGGTTTATGAGTGAAACGTCTCACAAGAAAATCTTCGCATGATTTCATTTATCTCTGATCTCTGCTTTGGGTATATTTCTTACCAGCTTCCCATGAATATATCTGCAAATAATTCTATGCTTTAATATGTTGTCTCACATGGGCACCTGTACCCTGCCACAGTGCATGTTGCTCCAATTAGTTTTACTATCCATCTGCATAGCCTTTTAATGGCAAGATCACAAAAACTGGATGCAACATTCGTGATGATGAGGTGCCAGATGCACATTCTCTTATTGTTTGCTGCTGCTTCATGTGACAAGCTCATTTATATGAAATCCTAGTCTACCTTCCTTGCTTCCAGTGAGTAGAGTAGTTATTCCATTGATTCCTTGGGACTAATGAATACAAACACTTGTCTGAGAATATGTACAACTCAGTGTGAGTTAGTGGCAGGATCTGGCATTAGGAAGAAGTCAGCTGTGACTAGGAAAGGCTAGAAAACATAATGCCAATAACATATATAGATGGGAAAAAGCAGACTTAATTGCAGAATCCTGAGGGATTCCTCTTCCTATATCTATCCACAAGTAAAATAAGTAATCAATTTCATGGGTCTAATGTGGTAAGGGAAGTCTCCTGGAATTGTTTTCAGTGAACAGTTTCAGCTGATATAGGTGGATGTTTGTTTCACTGCTTGATTTTCAGTTATCACTTTTTTTATTTCAGTCACCAAAAGCATGTTCATGCCATTGTCAACTATTTGTTTTAAGGAATTCAGTGTAAGTACATGTACCATTCAGTGAAAAAGTGCTTTGAGCACATCACTCTTTCTGATTCCTCATTCCTTAACAAGATAACTATCTAAAAATATCTCACCATTCAGGAAATCAGTTAACTCTCCTTCATAAAGGAAATGCTTAGTTTTTATGTGGATACCTCTCCTAGATTTTCTTTTTGCCATTTATCGAATTCTTATGCTGTCTCTCTCTCTATTCTTTTGCATCTTAAAGTCTTAACTACATAGATGCATCTAAATGCATACATGCATTCAGGAACTGTTAGTATTTTTGTTTAATTTGTGTTTTATAAAGTTTTTCATGGGAAATGTTATGATAACTTTCTTGATAGCAATTTTTCAATCAGGATTGAAATCCTTATTGCGCATTTCCAGCTCAATATGAAAAGGGATTTAATGATGTCTAAAGGTCCATCACTGTCCTATGGCCCAATCAATGATGCCAGTGGGAAAACTTCTTTCTATTGACTTTGGTGGGCTTTGAATTAGATGTCTACAAAAAAAAAAAAAAAACAAACCAGCAACTGTGACTTATGAATATAAGTCTGTGACCACCAGTGGGGTGGTCTTTGTAGTTCAAGACCTTACACTGTATGTGTTCAACTCTATGTGCCAAAAGTTATTCAGCTAATTATATACCTAAACACCTCTGTGGTCTCTGTTGCCTCCATTAAGTTCAATATAAGACGTAGCTAGTGGTTTCTTTGCTAGAGGAGATGCTTTTACAGAAATGTTTAGTTTGCGTGTAAAATAAATATGTGCGTTGACCTATACATTGCTTCAACCAATGCAGATTAAGATGAGGTTGAAAACTGATGTTGTGACCAATGATATAAGTCATGATCATGTCTGTTAAATTTTGGTGCCCTGAAGCCCAGTGTAGAATTATGATGGCTGTCAATTCGCTGCCCCTTGATTCTCACTTGATCACATGCAAATATAATAGGTCCTACACTGCTGTCTGCTTTATGATAAAGGCAACAAGCTCATGCTGCTCAGATTTGTGAGCTCTTGTGAAAATCTTATCTCAGGGAAGAAACCTTAGGAAACTTAGGCAATGAGAATGATAAGTTTTCCTTTTTTCTGTAAAATATTTTATAACTGATTTTGTAATAAAATAATGTTAAAGCTATATGAAACTGAAATTAGAACACAAATAAACATGTGCCAAGACACTAGGTCTTTAGTACCACAGAAGAAAGCCCACTGTGCCAAAAGAAAGAATAAACAAGTACAGCTGACAAATAAGTTCAACTGTTTCTGTAGCACTTTTCAATTTCCAAGTTTTTATAGTTCTTACTGAGCTATCCTTCTTGGTACTATAAGGTGTTAATGGCTGCTAACAAGCTTGTCTTTGAACTGCAGACAATCACAGACATCATTAAAGCTGTTGAGAATGCTAAGCTTTTAGGCTAAGTGGAAGAAACCACTGAAATCCTCAAGTACTAAAAGTGTTGAAACAGAGGAAGTGACTGTCCAGGACCAGACAGAAACAACTTCCTTTTTCCCTTAATTGTAAATTCAAAGGCTGGCCAATTGCTTCCCTCAAGTTTTGGGCAGCACAACAAAAAAAGGAATGTCAGGAGACATGGAGATAAACATCTCAAAGCACAGCCACTAAAGGAAGCAGAAGATGAACTTCTGGGAGAGCAGAACTTTCATGAAATGTGGGCAAAAAATGCCTTTTCCATCAACTTGAAAAAAGTTGGAGGTTGAACTTGGAAAAAGGCATAAAGTCTTCCAGTAAATCCCTTTTCTAACATATCAGAACAGGAAGCTTGCTGGAGAGCCTGTGTCTACATCTATTTCTATCAATGAAAGAAAGCAGGGAACAAGGTCAAACACTGGATTGCTGTAGTCTCTACTCTTTAACTCCTGGTTTGTTCTTTGACTCTGTTTTGATTTGCCCCAAACTCCCATCTCTGGGAACAGTTTTCCTTAGGGCCCCAAGCAAGTTGGCTGTAAGGGAGTTGGTACCGCTTGGCATTGGAGGAGGATTTACCTGATAAACTTCCTTTCCTTAACAAAAGGCAGAGGCCAGAGTGTCAACAGAATCAAGAAGTGCACAGTGAAGAAAAGTACAGAGCAGAAAACAGCTAAGGAATTTTCTGTATCTGCATTGCGGTGTAAAGGAACCTGAGGAAGTTTTCATTTCAAACCTCTTCAAAAGTTCCGTCTTAGATCAGTGTATCAGGGACGTTGATACTTTTGGTCTGTGTTTGGCCCAGCCACCCGTGAGACTGTATCTTTTCTCTGCCAAGTTAGGAGAAAACAAACACTGATAAACAGGAACTTCATCCTTGAAGAGAGGTTCTTGTATAAACTATATTTAATTGGGGTTCTATGGTTGGCTAATCGCCTTCCAAGGTCGCTTGAAGGAGACATTGAAGAGGAGGAGGATGAAGTAAACCCCCAGACTCATTTTGGAAAGACCCCCCCAGGTATAACACGCATGCTCAGGGAAATCCCCAAGTAGCCACACACGGGCAGAAGAGGTGTTACTTGCAAAACAAAGGGAGGGACTGAGGGCCTCTAGCTGGGCAGTGCTGACCACACCGGCTCCGGTAGACGTCACTCAGTTAATTGTATAAAAGCGGTTAGATTTGGTTGGAGGGGGAAGCCAGCTTCACATCAAGTACAAGGTTGCCTTTTGCGGGGGCGCCCGCTACGTGTGAGCCTGCCGACTCTATCCGGGAATGCAGCTTCAGCTTCTAGACATTCTGGGTTGATAAGATAACTTTATAAGAAACACTTGGGTAATTTGGGGGAGTCGTACCAAGGGTTTATTTTCCTCCTCCATCCTCTCTTTTGGGTTTGTTCATTTTGTTGGCCACCTCTTAGTAATAAAGATTAGTGCTTGTTGAGCTCTCAACAGTGCCATGGTTTCAGTTTCAGTATCCTCCGAACTCTCCCTATTACAATCAGGTAAGTTGCTGATTGTATTAGCAAAAGAGGTTAATGAAGCAAATGAATCAATTGAATAGTCATATATCATTGGTTCTAAAGGAACTCAAGGTTGAAATAGCTGAACAACTCACCACTCCATGTCAATTCTCATTTAAATCTGTCTTATTATCAGAAGTCTTGGAAAGTGGCTAATGTGGCATCAGTCTTAGAAAGTTATGGGGAAAACTGAGAAACTACAGGCCAATAAAAGATCTAGCATATGCATTGAATGAATAAGTGCAGAACAAGTAAGATGTTTTATGGGTACATATGACATGTAGAGTCTCTTTTATAAAGAGACTTTTATGTCGCTTGTCATGACCATAAAAGCCACAGGAATTCACTGAGACGGTCCTGAGGCAAGTAGATGACAGTCTACTGCAATTCCCAAAAGACATTTGCCAGGGTTCTTCGCCAAAAGTTGTTTAGAAGCCCAGGCTATCATAGCACAGCAGGGAAGGTCCTCACATGTATAAACAACTGGTAAAAAGGAAGAAAACAATGTAGGAGTAAACTGTCAGCTTTCCCAGTAAGGAGAAGCCGTGAGTTGTTTCCCACAGGAATTTTCACAGGTGCCTGGACTGTTTAAAATATTCATAAACAGTGGGAAAAAAGTATGAAAGAACCAAGATCACTCACAGTATTGGGTATTCTAGAGTGACTGTGGAGAATTGCAGAAGTTCTCCATAGATACATTTATAATCTTAAATAAAACAGTCAGGTACTTTTTCCAGCCCCAACCCAAGTCGTACAGGCTGGTAGTATTCATTATACAGTACTTTCAGCTGGCTCTTAGCAGATCTTCAGAAAACTATAAATTGTTTTTTTTCTTTTTCACACTTATGTTCAAAGTAAAGAGAAAAATGTGAGGGCAGTGCTACTCTGTCAGAGTGGTATTTCTCTGGCAAGAAAGCAGAGACTGATTGTATACCCTAAGTCTGACTTGAAGGTAGATATGGATGTTGCAGAGTAAAAAGTCTGCATTATACACTGCTAGAAAACCATGTGGGATGGAGTGAGCCAAAACTAGAGCATTCTCACACAGCACATGCTGTCTCCAGCCTTGAATGGGTGTTGGTTTGGAGAGTACTAGTTGTACTGGTTGGCATCTTTTAGGGATCATCTTCTGACATGGCTTAACTTAGGGCTCTCATGGCCTCAGACTCTGGCCCATGGTTGCCCATTTTGTCATTTGTCAGCATGGTGCTACCTGACACTTCCAGCTAAAGCCTGACTACCATTTTGGAGGAAAAGCAATAGAACAGGGATGCCTTCTAGTATAAACCAGAAAATATATGCTGTGAAGACATATGTGAAGGCCACCTTTTTTTTTTTTTTTTTTTTTTTTTTTTTTTTTTTTTAGAAAAAGCACTTAAGTTTTTCAGCATAGTGCTTGAAAGCTTTTTGTTGCCCTGGTTCATTTACTAGAACAAATCCAGAAGGACTATGTGACAAGGCAAGGAAATAATAAAATTCAGTATAGGTGAATTTTAAGGGAGTATCATGGGAGAAGGAAAAGTTCCTAATCTTATGTACTGAAGAATGAGCTCAGAGATGACTAATAGTTACAGAGGTATGAGATCCTGATCTTAAAGATCCAGGACAAACTCATCTTAGTGTTCAGTAATGGTTGGGGAGGAAAAAAAAATTGAAAAATTAGGAATTATTAGAAAGGTTCATGGCAGTCTGAAAAACACTTTCAAAAGTATGGAACAACTGTACAGCACTGGAAAAGAGAGTGTATCATGACATAAGCCTCTGAAAACCCCAAGTACAGGAAGATGTCTAGGATAGGTACAGCTAGCCCTTCTAGTACCAAATCTATGGTTCATCAAATAAAACTAGCAATTGGTACCTCTAAAACAAATGAAAGAGAGTGATACTACACAATCTGTGGTTTTTACATGCCAAAACCTTGCTCTACAGCCCTCACTGTAGATAGGTTCAGGGAGCAGCTGGGCAACTTTGCGGAAATCTCTAAAGTAAATCTTGTCTCTGAGCCCCAAAATATTGGTCAGTAGGAGAGTACACAGGGAAGTATCAAATACACTTGTTCTGTTCTTAATCTCTTCTGCAGTCCTTTGGTTTTGGCCACCATCAGAGATTGTGGCAGATGGACCTCTGGTGCATCTTGGAACAACCATTACTACATTCTCTTGCTCTAATTAGTTTTTACTATGTTCAGTGGTACAGGATTTTCCCCAGACTCTTTTCAAATAAATAGGATTGCTTTTTGTATATACACAAAAGGCTGATACTTGATTTCAGAGCATTCTGACAAAGGTTAAAATATTGACTAACTCCTTGGAGCCAAACAATTGTACATGCTTTACACATCATCATGGCTGGGCTTTACACATACACACAGATATATACATATGCATGCTCAAATGAACACACTGTGATTCCATGTATTTTTGCTACAATGCAGGTAAGCTAATAAAACCCCTCAGACTGACATATTCCATCAATAGGTTTAAAAACCTTTTACAAGTTTATGTATCCTGCAAGCCTGCTAGCAAATATTTTGCAGGAATATTTATCTAAAGGGACTGGGTTTTTATCAGAGATAGGACTTGAAGCCAGAACATCTACCAGTGTGGCAATTTGATGGTTAGAAAATTTTTGTCAACCGAATGTGTATGAAGTGAATTTGAAATGTACAAATTCTGACCCTGGCAAGGGTTTGAAGTCATGTAACTGTCACCACTTCCAGAAAACCTGAGCTGCTCACATTCAGCTGCCAGACCCTTTGAAGCAGCTGCTGCCAGACAACCAGCTATCTGAGACACCTTTCCACAAAAACACTAGATCAGAGATTTCTAAAACAACATGATTATTCCCGAGACTCAGCAACTTCAAGGTAAGAAACACAGAACAAAACATATATTGCATTAGAAATAAAGCAGCTCCAGGTAACAAGTAGGGTAAAAGAAGTTAAGACCTTGCATTAGATTTAACTCTGATTCAATGCCTCTGCTGCATGCTGTAGTGGTGCCTGTCTGGGAGCAGAGAGTTCGCTTGCTTGTTTACTTAGGATTCCTTTCAGTTCAAAGCTTGTTTTCTAAAGATGTTTTTGCTACTTCTCATGCACTGTAGATATGAGAAAACCTCATGATCAGAAAGTGTCAGTAAGAGCCAGTAGCTGGTATCACAGTTAAGCATTGTAAATGTATCAATAAAAAATCTCTATGCTTAAGTAGGTAAAAGAAGAAATTTCAGGAATACTGAATACTTCACATTTTACCACAATATCATGATGACAAAAAGATCTGTGACCAATAACTTTGTGCTCTTCTAATGTGGAGTCACTGAGATTAATAGCCTTTAAAACCTTCCATTTCTCTTACATTTGATAGTGATGCCCTAAGGGGTTGGTATTAGGTTAAACCATGGTGTGACACTGACTCATTTGAGGTCTCTTAATGCCTGTCTAGGAACTGCTAGGTCTGGAGCACCTACTGCTAATGCTTAATGTGCTCTGCATTAGCACCTCATGTCAGGAAAACCTGACACTGGCAGATAAATGGATGTTTTACAGTGCAGTGTTCCCTTCTGCTTCTTAACTAATCAACAATAGCAGGAAAAGCAATAGAGGGGATTTGATGAGCCTTAATCACAATTCTATTAGAAAATAAATAAGTATAACTTAAAACCTCACTGGCATAATTTTTACAATAACTTCTAAGCCTGCTAGCCTATGGAAAACAAAACAAGGCAATTCAAAAGAAGTAAACTAATGATGATAGAGCAGCTGGCATGTGAAGATTAGAGAATACTTCACAACTTCACAAACATTACTGTCAATATTTTGTTAAAGTGAGAGTTATCCATGGCTTAGATATAAGGAAACTGAGGCAAATGGAAGTTGAAATTATGTTTTGAAAGGAGCCCCTCAGTGCTAAACTGCATACAATCATACACAATTGTGGTGGGTAAATGGCTTACTAAAGGTTAAATTGTCACTTGTCCACTTTCCCTATTCTCAACTGAGCACAAAATAGGCTTCCTTACACCTTTTCTTTCCTCTACTGGCTATGTGCATTGCTGATTACAGTCTAGAGAGATGGATGTCCTAAAAAGGCATTAAGGGAAAGGATACAAAATGATGCAAGTGTCACCTTCAGGGCACTCTAGCTCTACTGCCAAGCTGGACAGCCCAGGCACTGGCTGGCAGTACCAAGATATGATTTGTTCAGAAGGCCATGGCTTGACTGGGGCTTTCAGGCCTGTTTTAGGGAAGTTCAGTATTAAAATCTAACACTGTAACCTGAATGAGGTAACACAGAGTTTCTTGGTACAGAGTCTGAATTTTCTAGGTGTCACTTTTCCACTTTATCCTGTACAATGACCTCCCATCCTTTGCCTTAGTCTAACAGAGGAAACAACTAGCCTCAACAGGATGTGTAGCTGTAATGATAAGGGATTTTACTACCAGGGGCATTGTATCTTTAGCTACACTCAAAGATATATCCATGTCATGGTAAAACTAGGACAAATAGTGTTACTGAGATGGTATTACATAGAATTATGCTCTCAGGAAGATTTAATGGGATTCCTTTCTATGCTGTAATTAGGATGCAGTGTTTTAAATGTAGTAAACAACCTCCTTGTTAGTATTTTGTAGCAAGAGTTCTTGAATGCACTTACATAGGCAACCTAAGAGTATTTTCTAACTTCCAAGAATTTAACATTGCTCTAAAATCTTCTGCAAAATCTACCTTAAAATATCAACCAACCAATGAACATGGGTTTTTTGGCATTCTTTGAAGACAAAGATAAAAAGTAAACTTGATAATGCACAACTTCAACCACCCACATATATATGCAGCATGGTTTTACCTCTGGGCCTGTAGCACAGCAGCACAGACAGTTTTCATGGTAACCTACTAGAGGGCACGTACAGAGCAGTGTTAACCCAAAGGGGTAATGTAGAGTTGGTTCATGCACTGAATGAAAAAAATAGCCATGAGGAAGAACTCAGTATATACACACTGAACTCAGAAGCTCTTTCACCCTCCTTTTGTACTCCACAGACCTAGAGAGCTTGGCTATTATGGAAAGAGTGTGCTTTACCTTTCCTCAGCAACAGAAGTACTCTTCCTAAGTTCATGTACATGGACCAAAAGCTACCTGCAAGGAGCAAAAGCTGAAAGGAATTTCATGCAACAGATAAAAGATATTTCTGGTGCCCTAAAGTATTCCTCCTGCAAAATATCAAAAGTTAGTTACAAACAAGAGAAGCTTCTCCAGGAATTTTGCAATTGCACAGATAACAGCTTTATCCTATAGAAAGAATTGATAGTTTTGACAGCAGTTTATGATATTTTCTTACAGAGTCTCAATTCTTCTTCATTCAGGGAAAAAAGTCAACCTTACCCAACTGAGTGGGGAAGATTTAGTGTAGCAGTGGTATGTATTGGTACTAGCGATGCTTCATGTGTCTCCTCACCAGTTATGAATTATTTCAGAGAGTTAAGAAAGATGATAAAGCATGAAAATACACAAATGATCTTTTTGGAAACTGTTCCTGTCCCAGAAATGAACACATGAATATGGAGTTCTTGCAAATAAACTGCCAATTAGACAGGTGTAAGAGGGAGAGGGGATTTTAGTTTGGTGGACTATAGAGCCATTTTCTAACTAAGGAGTTATGTGGTTTGTGCTGCTTCCAGCTCATTAAAGGGGAAATCAATTTTACAGGGGACAAGCTGACTAGACTAGTAATAATGACATTAAACTTACAACAAAAGGGGAGATTAAAAAGGGGCACCAAATAAACACTCATTTAGAACAGCCAAGTTGTCAAGAACAAAATTAATCGAGACACTGAATGACAGAAAGAAAATAAATTCTTTAATTGCCTATTCATGAATGGCAGGAGCTTGTGCAGTAAACAGAAAGAGTAGGAACAACTACTATGAGAATGAATTTGACCTGCTCGATATTACTGGAACTTGAAAGAAAATTTCTGTGATAGGAATGTTAAACTCATTAACTATAAGCAATTTAGGAAAAACACAGTGGCAAGAGACGAGGCAGTACATGGCAATAACTGATTTCAGCCCACTGACAACCCTGTAGTAAATGTTTTTGGTGTTTACAGATCAATCTCCCTTGTCATGGAGACTGCGACAAGGACAATTACATGTAGGCAGCTACTTACCATGAAACTACCCTATGGAGCAGGATGATTAGTACCCTAAAACCGTACTTACAATGTCTATGGAGAGGAAGAAGAGAAAAGACTTTTTGTACTGTATGAGCTTTAAAAAAAAATGGTTTTTCACGGGTTGAAAAACCAGTTGAAAGACGTAGCTCTACAGGCTTGACATTTCCATATATAAAATACCTTTGAAATTCTGAAAAATGATGGATAAAAATTTCCTAAACCAAAAAGTTTTGTGTGTCTCCTTAGAAAACTCTGTACTAGACATCATCTTGACAGCTAAATCAAAATTGATTCCACAACTAAAAGTTAGTGATTCTTTAAATGAAAGTGAGAACTTGATTACATTTGTTACATGCAAATAGAATGTAACACAATTAGTCATTTACTACTTTAAAATTGCCTTTTTGGAACAGGACAAGTTTGTGCCTGATAAATAAGAGGAATGATATAAAAGGAAAAAAATGTGTAAACAATAATAAAGATATTTGAAAGCACTTTAAGAGATGATCTAAGAACTGCTATCAAAACAAAGTCTATTCTATACCAGCCTAGCTGAAAAGATAAAGACAATAGGAAATTTTAGATATAAACGTTTGACAAGGAGACAAGACAGAAAGTGAATAAATTAGATCATTTGAATTTAGAATACAAATGGAAATAACAGATGGCTACCACACAGAAGAATATATGTGGAATTCTATGGCTAGCTATCTGAGTGGGCTAACAAGAACCTTATGAAATTCAGCAAGGACAAGTGTAAGGTCTTGCACCTGGGAAAACATAATCTGGGAGTCCAGCATAGATTGAGATCCACTCAGCTGAGGAACAGTTCTATGGAAAGGGACCTGGGGGTCCTGGTGGACAAGCAGCTCAATATGAATGAATGATGTGCTGCTGTGGCAAAGCAAACCAAGAGGATGGTGGGTTTCATCAACAAGGATATCACCAGCAGAAATAAAAAAGTCATTATCTCTGCTCAGCACTTGTCAGGCCACATCTGGAACATTGTGTTCAGTTTTGGTCCCTGCTATACAGAAAAAGATGTGGACAGACTTGTGAAGGTCCAGAGAGGGGCTCCAAAGATGATGAAAGGAATGGGAAGCCTGACATGTGAGGAAAGACTAAGAGAACTCAGTTCATTCGGCCTCAAGAAAAGAAGGCTGAGGGAAGACTTATCGCATCTTCCAGCATTCAAAGGGTGGCTACAGCAAAGATGAAGGCTCTGTTTTTATGAGGAGTCATATGGAAAAAATGAGGAGTAATGGAAACAAATTACTACTGGGGAGATTCCGATTGGACACAATAGCAACATTTTTCACAATGAGAACAGTCATCCACTGGAATATTCTTCCCAGGAATTGGTGGATTCCCCAAAACTGGACACTTTTACAATTTAGCTGGACAGGGTGATGGGCCATCTTGTCTAGATCACGCTTCTGCACGAATGGTTGGACCATACGATCCTTGAGGTCTCTTCCAACCTGGTGCTATTCTATGAATTCTATGATAAATGAGGTAGTCTAGGTAAATATATACCTGTCTGCCTGACATAAATCTTGAGAAAAGTAATGGAACATCAGATAGAGAAACTGATTAATAAAGAATAGAGGGTAGCATATTTAATGTCATGCAACATAGTTTATGACAAAAGAATCTGTCAAATTACTGAGATACTAATTTTTTTATAAGAGAGGTACAAGGTTAGTGATAAGTTGCTATATTTCAGTAGAATATTTGATTTTATTCTATATATCATGCAATTAAGAACTTACAGAATCAGAATGCAAAACATTACATGAATTTTAAAAATAGCAAAAAGACAAGTAATTTTAAACTGTAAGCCATTGAGAGCATGTGTATTTTAACTGAAGTTTTTCCAAGGTTCCATGCTAGCTAATACTTTTTTACAATAACCAAGAAAAAAATTAAAACAAAACTGATTAATTGTGCATCTGAAAAATGCTGAGAAACTAATAAATAGTAAATGGAAAGATTATTAAAGCAAATCCATTCTGTACTGCTTGGTAAACTTGACAAAGATATTTTTATCTGGAAATGAACAAGGCAGGCTCCGCTGAAGGAACATGAGATTATTCCTGAAAGGAGTTTCTGTGCATGAGACTAGGTTTGCAGTCACTTGACTTTGGAATATCTGTAGAATAATTACTAAAAGTGCCTTTTTTTTTTTTTGTATGAAAATGAAGCTATTGAAGGTGGATTGCATTTAAAATATAAAAAAGCTGAAATTCCAGTTCACAAACCAGGTACATATAAATTTAAATCCTTGTTCTTCTGCTTCACATGTAGCCTAGACCTTTTATTATAGTTCTTGGGGAAGGGAAAGGAAGACGGGAAGAGAGAAAAATGCTGCACCTACAATTAAATGGTCAATGTCTTTCAGTTCTTGGCCCATCATCATCTAAACTAGGCACAAGTTAGAACACACACTGGCTTTCCTTTGTACTTCTGCATATAAATGTCCTCCTTATGGAAGTTTAATAGAAGTCAGAGAGGAGAAGGATACTGGGAAAAGGAGACAGATGGGAAGGGAAGATTGAGAGCTGCACAGCTGTGCAGCAACCCAGTTTTTCCATCACAGCCAGTGAGACAGTGGTCAAGACCTTCATCCCTAGTGAAGAAAATTTGTCCCAAAGGTATTTCAAGTTTGCCTTACTGGATTATTTATTTATTAATAGCATGATTTATTACAAATATTTAAATCTGAATTTTCCATACCTCCAGTGATTCTGTATCCATACTGTTTTGTTGTTATTTATGTTTGCAATTTGATTGGCTCAAGAAAGAGAGTTGCATGAGGAACAAACTGACCCAGGGAAATTAAATGCATGATATTTCACTCAATGGTTGATTAACAAAAGGTAAGTTTATGATCTGGCGTTTTGAAGTTCTCTAGCATGTGTAAAGTTGGAGCTTCAGCATGTCAGAAGTCTCCTTTTTTTCTTCACTGTTGGTGTATTTACATTTTTTTAATCCTCCTAAAAGACAGGTTTTCTTAACAGAATTATGTCACTGAGCACGTGAAATGCAGCTGGTTTGTGGATCATTAATGGAACTGTCCTCAGGACCATCTCAGTGTTTAATGCTATGAATCCTTTTATTATTCCCATTAACAAACTATTACTGATGCAATACATCATGTTGAATTACAGAGAACTCAGATAACTGTTTTCTATAGTATATTTCTCCCACAAAAAAAATAAAAAACAAAATAAAAAAAAAATCAGTATATTGCCTCTCCATATTTCTCATCTGCCTCCCCTTCTCTGTGGCTGAAAGCTCTTTATGTCTTCTGGTCTTGGACATAGATACCCCCCACCTTGCAAATACATTGGACTGAAAAGGACATGCTGGGTCTGTGCATCCAGTTTTATACTATTGAAAGCAAGACATTACATCATGTGCTGATAATATTATTCCAATTAAAATTAAAATATTTCTGTTTTCTTTGTTTTGTAGCTATAACTGTTATTGAAAACCTGTTCTTAAGTGCCACGTGTTAATTTTCTCTATTTATCAGGCTAAATGTATTCATGATTAGTTTATATCCATCTGTTTTTCTGCTGATGCCATCTCCTAAGTTAAATAATGAGAGTTTTATCCTGTAATAATTTTACAGACAGTAACATGTCCTTCCTTCTCTTTCAGTTCAGTAGGGGCAGCAGTCTAAATCAACCTAGCTCTATTCATCTTCTATTTAAAACAAAATCTCCACTTATTTTAATATATTTCTAAGACTTCTGTGCCCCCACACTAAATTAAATGCACCTTTCTTTTATGCAGGTGTCCAGAATGGAACATTGCCTTCCAAAGAGGGTCCCATAAGTACACAGCGTCATGGCCTTAGATTTCCCTAATCTCTGTTTCACTTACATATCCCAGAACTGATTTAACTTTTTTAACAAATATCAAACCAGCAGTTCATACTTACACTGTTTTGCTAGTATACAAGTTTTTCTTATCTACTTCTACTTATGACTTATGACAACACTCCTGTTATTATTATTCCCTAAAATTAGGACTTCCCACTTTGTTCTATTAAAATTAATCTCATTTCTATTGTTCCTGTTCTCAAGACATTGAAATTATTCATTACATAAAATCCCAGTCCTCTGATGTGCTGAAAATGCCGCTTAACTTTGAGTTATCATTAAATTTTGTTAGCAAACTGTAACTTTATGTGACGTCCCCTCTTCCACAATAATTAAAGTGTTCTACTTTCTTTACAGCTAATGTCGCTGTGTGCTGAACTACAGTAGTCATGCCTTTCTGTAAGAAAAATCACACCAATCAAAAAATATCCAAGTTCTTAATGACTTATGTCTGGGTGAAATTTCAAGTTTCAGTGCATGATCATAACTTAACCTTGCACTAGCATATTACTGCAAGTGTAAAACACACAATATTGCCTTGTTTCACTTCAGTTTCAGCACAAAAAATAAGCTTAAAATGCTAAAAAAGTTGAACATTTGATTCTTTTCATCCTACTCATGCATTGAAGCAAAAAATAAACTTTTCAGTATCTTTTATCACTTAAGAATGCTGACTGCTCCAGGAAATTAACCCACCTAATATGTTCAGGAATTGAAATTGCAAATTCTGTATCACTTTGCTTGTATTTTGGACAATGCAAGTAAAGGAAAGATGGGGAATAAGGGGATAGTATTTCCACCTGGTTGTCACACCCAAGTTGCCTGTTTCTTTTCTCGTGAGCTAAAATATATCTCTTTTGAGGGTTAATAGTCATTATTAAATTTGTTGTGAATTTCCAAATGCATGTGACATTTGGTTTGAGTTTGTTCTTTCTGCTGATAAAGAAAGCACTTACCCTTGGAGTTTAGAATGAATAGGATTTTAAGTCCTTGTGCTACAGAACAAAACCTAAATAAAGGGATAGTTGTGGTGCAGCTTGACAGTATGATACCAGGATCTAATTCTTATTCATCATAAGACAAAGTGTCTTTCAGATATTCTTGTCTTTGACACTACATCTTGGATTTCCTTATAAAAGATTAAATACATCCTCCTCTTTATATCCAGCTATACAATAGGTGTCCTAGTTTAAAAGAGAACAGACAATGAACCAAGAGAACTGGGAGGCTGACAGCAGGAAAGTCCATCCCCCTGAAGGCAAAACACATTGCTTTTTTATTAAAGTATGTCATGGACATGCTTAAAGGTATTTACAGCCCTTGGTCACAGTGTTTTAAAAACAGTTGCTGTGTCAAAATGTTTCTGAAGAGAGATGGACTACAGTAAGATGTGGAAAATTGATCTCCTGTTCCTCTTTCTTTTGTCTATTCCTGTCAATCATATGTTTCAGAAAGCAATTATGCTTATCATAGCAGAATACATTTAGCATTGCAGTCTTTGTGGGCATATGTTGTAACTGACAGTCGCTGATGTGGGACTTCATATGCACATATTTAAATATCTGAGTCATGTAGTAAAATTTTTGTGTGGTTTTGCCACACTCTAAGGTTGTGTTAGCATAACCAAGTAAAAATCTTTTTTTTTTTTACAAAATGTTCCTTTTCTGAAGAGGATCTATTCAATGACTTCATCTCAGGAAACTGTGATGACACTGTGCCGTAGAACAAAATATGTCCCAGGCTGAAACTACCACACTTGGGATATACCACAGGAAACATTGAAACTAGCAGCATTGCTTATGAATGTGTGACTGTCAAGGTATTGCTAGGAATCCCATGAAATTTAAGTATTTACTGTCCCCTGAAAGTACTGAGGGATAGTTTTTAAAATATTGCCTATATTTTTTCTTTATTTTTTTAATTTGTTAATTTTTCTTTATTTCTTTTCTTTAACTTATTATGTGTTCTAAATTTTGTATACCTTTTAACTGCAGTTAGACTCTTCAAAGCAAGGAACAGCTGACCATATTGACAAACTGACAGATTATGTATTGTGTCAAAGGGAGTACAAATAATTTTAACTGCTAAAAATTCAGGGCAAGGCTTTCTTGGCTGACTGATGACTTATATAGAAGACAATGCATGGCAGGTGCCAAGTTATCCATACATGTTCAGTAGTTATACAAAAAACTACAAAAAATTTTTCCCCAAAGATGCACAACATCAGATGTGTGAAGAGGAGTACACTGGCCATATTTGATATAATGCTCTTGTGAATATTGGTTTACTGCTGACTAAGAGGATCACCATGGGAAATAAAAGGCAAACCCTTCTGGAATTCAGCTACGCATTTTGAAATAGTGCATCAAAAAGCTGATTATTCTTTTCTTGCGTGAGAACCTTTCCAAAAGCACCTTTTGTCATGCAGCATGAACATAGACATATTATTTTTTCCATTTCCAAAGACCACAAGTGCTTTTTACTGATACAAATGTGCACAGAATATTTTGGTGTGCCTTGACATACTGTACTAACCCACAAATAAATAAGCAGTCGCAACAAATTTTCTCCTGTGTCATATCAACATTTGATGTGGCCCAAATATAACAATATGACTGAAGAAATTCCATGCTTAAAGAGAATATATGTTTCAAATAAAAAGACTAATCTCGTTTATATTTTAGTGGGAAATGATATACGCACTGGTAAAATATAAAACTAAAAAGCAGAGATGAAAAAAATTCAAAGAGAGAACAGAAATAGAAATAGAACTATATATTTTTTCACTTCCAAATTTTTCACCCATAACATATTTACCAGTTTAGCTATTTCACTACTTGAGTAAACTTCCCATTAAATATCTTGGACATCATACAGCTGTCTAAACTGAAGTGCTTAATGTCATCCTAGACTATCCGACCCCACTTTCATCTACCCTTCAAGAAGTGCATGAATCTCCTGTAAGTTCTGTGCCACATCTAACTGCTCTAGGCTGACATGTCAGATACTCTAGCAGGTACACAGTAACCCTAAGTATCCACATTAGCCAACAAAATCCCATTCTGCACCTCTGTCCCACAACTGGACATCTAAATTTAGGAACCCACAAATTCAACATGAATTGTACCTGCGATGTGCTTTTTGGGATGGCTTAGGACACCAGAGACATGGAACTGGCTGATATAATGTGGGACTTCAGGAAGATCTGTTCCCTTCTGGAACAACCCCTAAGTGCCCTCTGGGACACTTTGAGAACTTAAATAGCACTCACTACCTATTTGTTGACAATGGAATCAAACCCATTAATTTCTCTGGGCTTTTCCAATGTATCTAAGTGGTTTTCATCAGGACTGTACTTTGTAGTTATTTATGAACAACAGCAAATAAGTAAATCTTGTAATAATACATAAAGAGGATCATATTAGTTCAGCAATAGGCTGATCCTTTCTAGCTTATTTGTCCGAGAGGAGTGACCAAATCATGAGTCATTTACCATCACCACCTGTGATTCCTAGAACGCTTCCATCAACACCGTCTCTGTACAATCCTAAACATTCACTGGTCAGATTGTATGACCAATACATCTGTTCTAGAACAAGCAGCAGTCACAAGAAATGAGGTCGTGTTGTTGAGAACACAGCTGTGCTGGGCAGGGCACGTCTCAAGGATGAAGGACCACTGCCTCCTTAAGATCTTGCTTTATGGTGAACTTGCCACCGGCTGCCACAAGAGAGGAGCCCCAAAGAGGAGATACAAAGACTCCCTGAACAACATCTCAGCCTTGGCCATATTGATCTTCATCATTGGTCTATTCTGGCCTCCAATCAGGAGGCCTGGAGACACACCATCTATAATGCTGCTGCTTCTTTGGAGAACGCACACAGGATCACTCTCGAGGAGAAAAGACAACGCAGAAAGAATCATGTCTTGCAGATACCATACAAGGAGTCTTTCTGATGTGTCTTTTGCAACCGGACCTGCCTATCTTGCATTGGCCTCTTTAGCCACCAGCCTGGCCTGCAGGGAGAGATCTGTGAACCCAGGGCTGCCATACCTAGCTGTTGTTATGGATTTCTTTTTTCTGAGACAGAGACCTTACAGCTGTATTTGGTAAAAACATAATCCCTCTTCATCTCAGTTCTCCATATCATTTATTAATTTCTCAAACACCCAACCCAGAAGTGTTTGCCATTACACCCTATTATGAGCAGTTGCCCAATGAGAATGGTCCTCTTACAATTTATACTTGATCTTCCATACCGATTCAATATAAAAAGCAAACCACTGAGATTAAAATGTCAAACTAACCCGAAGTACAGACTCTTTCTCGTGAGCTGAAGTTGCTTAGAGTACAAAAGGAGTAGCTAGACCAGCTTCTCAGCCTTTGTAGGGGGCAGAAGGACGCAGGATGCAAGAAAAGGGAAGCGCATGCAGCCCCTGCTGTTTGTGAACTCTGCCTTAAGCTGTACTCAAATTCTGCAGAAAACACTTGACGCAGAGGGGAGTAAGTAGCAACTTTTTCAAATAAATTAGCAAATGGAACTGAGAAGTAAAAATACTCTAACATTCTTGCTGTTGTTCATCTGAGACTTTATATCAACCGCCCACCTCGAACACCTAATCGAAGTAATCTAAAGTTTAAAAGAAGGTTCCTATGCCCAGAAGAGTTCCCACAGGCATCTTGGACATAGTTTTTGTGTGCGTACACATCTGCACACTTGCTTCCAGTCTATAAGCTCATATTTCTCTGCACATCCAACAAAAAGTCCCCCTGACAGTCTGCACAATTGCAGACACATCTCAGTCTCAACACGTGAAGACAGTTGAGATTGGAATCTGGCACTGCATACCCAGATCAGGAGCCCTTAACATGGAGCCCCTTCATAGCTGGGGCTGCAACCCTGGGAAAAGGTATTATGCTACAGAACTGAGCAATTTTGTGGATTTAATGTGTGTTCCTGCATAGATGACAGAGGTTCATCACTCCCCACTGACTCTGTGTTGTCTCTGCAGAGTAACTACTCCCCAATACCAAATGCAGGACTAATCTAGAGACAACCAAGAGAAAACATTAAGCGTCAGGTTTCATCCATCATCCTACATTCACTGAATTCCTAAAGCCTGAGCCTGCTCTGAACAGGGCTGCACTGCAGAAAGTGAAATAGTCTCTAGCCACAAAGAAGCTTGAAAACTTGTGAAATTAGAGGATTATGTGACTGCTTCAGCCTAAACACCCTGACCGCCCCTCTGCATAATAACCATGCTGGGAACCATTTTCCATCACAAATACTTAAGATGATACATTGCTGTCAACTGATGGCACAAGCAAATAATTTTATTGCATTATGAATGGTTTTTCATTTTCCTAGCATAAGGGCAAGATTTTGGGTTGGCCATATGAAAAATGGTTTAAATCTGATGGGTAAACAGATGTTTCAGATAATTGGCAATTTAAATTATTCATAATGTTGACATGTTGCCATCACATTTCCAAATTAAGAATAGTCCTTTTTCCTACTCAACCAATACTAGCCACTGTGGCAACTGCTGTTTTGGAACATTTAATACAAAATGATGTGCTCTTCTGCTCTTCACACACATTTTAAAAAAAATTAGTAAAGAAACTCTTAATGTCCCAGGTGACCGTGATTACAAGACGTGCATAAATATGCAACCCGTTGCTACATCTATACTTCTCACCACACTGGTTTCCAAGTGACATCTGCTCCAGTGGATGCAACATGCTGCTAAAGGGCAAGAAAGCTAGTGAACTATGACCCAGTACCTGCTTACTACCAGTGAAAATGCAAGGTATCGCAAACCTATATTTTGTGGTCTATATTTTGTGAATAAATCAGAAAATAGTAAAACTCAAAGATACTTACATTGCTTAGATAACAGCTCATTAAGATTCTTTTCCACCTCAGTGACAGAGCTGTGACACTTGCACCAGAGTTCTATCAGATCCTCTAGACTGATACCACTTCAATCAGAACGTGAATTTCATGACTGCAGAAGGTCATCAAGTCAAATACTGTGTCTGATTTTTAAAAGGGTTGAATAATTTTATGACCATTAATAACATTTGCAGTTCTGCATGTTAAGACAAGGTAATCAAATGTCACACTTCAGAGTGTAGGCTGATTGCCATATAGGTCAGGAAGAGTATTTTTGTCAGTGTACACCATTCCATAAAATAAACTTGCAAATAAAGTTCAGCAAGGGAAAACCTTAGTATCAAAAACTTTAGCTTCCCTACTAAGTCTTGTTTATATTTGGGTACTTCATAAAACAAAGGAGATGTGTAGGACCAAGCAGTTTCAAAAAGCACTCAAGAAAATCCAGTATCTAAAAAGAATCAGATGTGAATCCACTTCAGAGTGTTTTCAGGTGTTTTGCAAGTTTCAAAGATTAAATTTCTAGCCCTCTTCTGAAATACTTCTTGGTATATAATCAGAAAATTAAAGATGAATGGGATTTTCAGAGGTCATCAAGTTCATCTCTGTTATCCAAGGCTGGATCAATTAAGTCTGTATCAGACAGATATTTATCTAATCTCTCTTTAGACTTCCAGCAATGGACATTCTACAGAGAATTTTTTTCCCCAGAATTAGAATTTCTATGTTATTCTTAACACATAAAGAATATGATAAATACAACATATATGTAATTCAATGTATTTACAGGATGCCATTAAAACTATATTGTATCTGCTATTTGGGTTTAGCTGCAAAGTTTTTACTCCCGATAAAGTGACCAAGGACTTTATCACACCAGAGGTAGCACACACTACCTGAAACTAGTAATTTGTGGCTAAAGGAGTTCATTCTCAGAAGCTCTATCTGCTAAGCTACATCTCCAGATATTATAATAACAAAAATTTATTTTATTTATACAATCTCCACAGTCTGCCCATTTCTCAACTTCTTTAAAGTCATCTCCTCAAACCTACAAATTTAATTTCCTTTGAAATCTACAAATCTGCCCCCCAAAAAGACGGGGTTTTATGATGCATCACGTAGGAACCATAAAAATATCTTTTTTTTAATTAATAAAATAACATATAAAGAATTCAACCTTAAACTAGCTAGTATGGAAATTAGATTTTCACACCTAGGAAGTCTGAGAGCGCTTGTAGAGAAACACGAAGGAGATGTGTTTTGTACATGATGATAAAAACTTTTCAGCTTATCTGTCAAAAAGTTTAAAAGACCTTCAGAAATGAATGTAGGTAGAAAGGGTTTGGTTTAGATCTGAACAGAAGAGTTATGCCTACCTTTCTAAGAGCCCTGCATCTGACAGTGACTTAGACTCTGATAGGTTGCCTATCCAAAAATATGACTCATTGATATATGCTTTTGTTTACCTTTTAGATTTAGTCCACAGATTCCTGAAGATCGCTTTAACAAAGGTAATGAAAATTAAAAAATATCATTATTATTATAATTTCAGAACCACAGGAAGTTAGCTTCTTTATTTCTAACTGGTTTTCTGTTAAATTTATCAGAAAGGAAAACTAATTCTTGAAAATCGAAAACTTGTTGATGAATTATTTTGGTCTACATATCTTGTGAGGCTTTTAAATTAGATGTCACACATATGTCTTTTTTTATAAATGGAAAAAATTGTTCTTTCAAAATGTTTGTTTTATTTAGACATTATTGCAAAAGTAGATGAACTGAATGAAAAACAAGGCAAAACTGTTGTCCAGATTTTTTAAATTATTATTTGCTATATATTTCCTCAGTTATATATTTGATCTCTTTAAAACATTAAAAATGGGAAATAAGTTTTAGAATTTTTTTTTAAGAATTTAAAACTTACAATAATATATATATGTAACTATAAAACACAGATTATTATTTTAATATGAGTAACAGACAAGCCACTTAAGCATCAATAATTCCAATGTGCAATGACTATAAACTCCAATTCTTCATTCTACCTGGTTCTACTCTTTAGAATTAATCAATTATCCCCAGTTTATACAGGAGGCATGGTGCCAGAGCTGTTATCCTGTTCTAAACCTGCCTGACAAAAACTAAAGGTTTTCAGTAAATATTTAAGGGCCTATCAAAACAGCATAACATAGCACGATATGGCGGACACAGAATGATGTAGTCGTACAACTAGAAGCAATAGTCACATTACTCAGGCACAAAATTAAGGCAGGGGTTTTAGCTTGGGTCCAGCAATGTGTCAGCATGTTTGCATGGGTTTGGATTCCAGGGCACCCAGCTCATGCTCACTTGATGCAGCAGTGCTGCCTATTTTTTTTTAACAAGATAATTTGCAGATTTTGAATGCACAGAACCATGTCCTTCATCGTTCTTTGAGAACAAGAGTCAGGCAAACAGTTCTATGCTCAGTCATTGCAAAGTTTAAAGAATGCTTTTTTATGTTTTATTCTGAATTGAAGATGTAAATTTAAAGAAAAGAGTTGAAACCTGCCTGAAAAGTGTCTTAATCCTCAGCATTTTGTTGCCTTTATTTTATCCCTTCAAAGGTTGAGACAATTTTATTTGTGAATTATTTCATTTGGAGGTATCTGTGAAGTTCAGTATATATATAATGGTACATATTGACTGTGAAATGCTTGTGGCTGTCAACCTGAGGACATTAAAAAATACTTTTTTGTGTGTGAGTGTTGTCATTTAGCTGGGGTACTAGAAGATCGGACAGCCAAATTAGAGCAACTGGTTGATTTTCCTATAAAGATTGATGTGTATGACAGAATGACAGTTGGCATGAAGTTAGGATGAGATGCAAAAGGAGTCACAACATCAGGAAAGGTGTAAAAGCTGTGAATTCACAGGAAAAAGTTTACTTCTGAAGCACAGCACAAAAAAAAAGAAAGTCAGAAGAAAAGGCACTAAGTAAATGTCTGGAAAAGAAACAAAGGTAAGGTGAGTACTTCGAAGTGTGAATGTGTATTAGGTCTGGCTGAGCTGGAGTTCATTTCCCCATAGTAGCCCTCACAGTGCTGTGCTTTGCATTCATAGCTAGAAGGGTGTTGATAACACACTGGTGTTTTGGCCGCTGCTGAGCTCAGCATCAGCACTGTAACGTTCCTTCCTCAATCGAAGGCAAGATCCTGGGAGAGGACACAACTAGGACAGCTGACCCAAACTGACCAAAAGGATATTCCATACCATATGATATCAGCTCAGATATAAAAGCTAAGGAAGGAGCAGAAAGGCAGGCATTCATTGCCTCCAAAGGCTGCCTGCTGGGGAACCATTACGCGTGCTGAAGCCCTGCTGCTCGGAGGTGGCCAACCATCGCTGCTCATGGGAAGTAGAGAATAAACATTGTTATCTTTCACTTTGCTTTTGTGCGTGCAAGGCTTTGCTTTGCTTTTGCTTTAATAAACTGCCTTATCCCAACCCAGGGGTTGCTTCCATCTTACTCTCTCCCCTGTCCGGCTGGGGAGGGGAGTGATAGAGAGAATGGGTGGCCAGCCGAGGTCAACCCACCATGGCGTGGAATAATAGTCTCCAAGAATTGAGTCAGTATCAGTAAGCCTGAGAAAGACTAGGGAGAGGAAGGAGATTGTAACTTAACATGTGAGGAAGCTATTGAGCATAAAAATAGAGATGTATTGATAACAGAAGATAGCCACTTTATAGATAGCCATTTCTATCAGATGAGCTGAGATAAAGGAGAAGAATCAGTCTGCAAAAGCTGAAAATATTACTAAAAGTTTTATAACAAGTCAGAAAATTTGGAATCATCTGCTATGTCTATTCTGAATGTTCTGCTGGTGATATAAGGCTAAAAGGTACCACAGCCAAGAAAGATTAGAAATAGAACACCTAGAAATAGAAATATTGCTGTAGTTTTTACTTGACAGAATGTGGCCGAAGAACACCGTAATGTTTGCAACTGCTGTTAGAGCACTGAATATCTTGGTGGCTGGACTCCAGATGTCATTCATCATCCATTGTAGTTGCCAGGATGCAGAGAGGGATTTAGATGAGCATGCAGATGAAAGGAGTAAGACCAGGACCTCAAAGACAAGTTTGGTAGCATGTCATCAAGCTGATTCTGTGAGGCTGCAGAGTCCATGGGTGTGATCCATCTCACACAGTCAAATGTTGTTGATGTCAGGTGTTTCCAGAGGATGAATCTTCCATGTCCTGCTATGAGGATGCGGTCACTAAGCTCTTTGGAAGTGGGCGTCCCCTTGCATTTACAAGGAGACCCTTCTTTTAGATTCCTAAATTAAGTCTCACGAGTTCCATGCAGACCTTTGGGCCATGTGTACAACTTGGCAAAGACACTCAAATCAAGCCAGCATTATTCAGTTTTTATAGTGGCTGAAAAAATGTTCTTTATCTCCTGTCAGAACTCACAGCATGAAACAAGCCAAATGCTTGCTGGTAGGGATGGTAAGTACAAAGCCAGTGGTTAAAAACATATGGAAAAATAAAAGTCTACCTGAGGTTGGAGGATGGATATTAGATTCATGATAATAAAAGTATCTGATAAAAAGTTTTAATTTTCTTGCAGTGAAAATACCATTCAGTGCATAGAAAAATTAAGTTGCATAGCAATTATATGTAGCATGAAAGGAAAAACTGTGCAATTTTATCTGACAATATGGGCCGATTACGTGTAATTTATAGCCAAATAGGAAGTCAAATGAATTTCGACAAAGTGAAATTTAGTGAGGTTAGAAAAAGTAGATCATGGCAACCTTTTAGAGATAAGAGATACCTCCTGAACAAGGCAGAAACATTGATCGTGAGGCATTTTAATTACTCTGATATTGATTAGGATAACAGGAATGCAATTATAAGGAAGAACATATTCTTAATTGTTACATATTCTTAGTGCAGATGTTTTGTTTCCAGTAATTCCTTGAGCAGGTTTTATAGTCCAAGGCTATTCCATGTCTAATACTAAGAAATGAGCTAAATGTAAGAATCACATTTAAGATACAGAGCATCCTGGATCTACTTATTATCTTATCATTGAGTCTGAAATACTCATGAGAGAATGCTGTGTACTAGAAGTGTTTTGACTTTGAGAAAGAGGACAGTGAAAGAAAGCTGGATGCTCTGAGGAATGCTGATTGGAATTCTATAATGTATGAGAAATCTCCTGAAGAAGGGGAGGAAATATAATATTTAAGAAACAACTGATGAGAAGGTAATTGAAATTCATCTCAAGCAAATAGCTGTTCTGCTGAATACAGAGTAGAATGTCAAGCAAATTAAATGAAAATATGACAGAATAATAAGTCTAACTCAAAACTGAAAATTGAAGTATGTTTTTTCTCAAAACTTCCAGTTCAATTACACCCCTGAAAGCAACTGCATTTTTTTACCATCTATAGAGAAAGCCTAAATAAACAGAACTATGATAGAAGAACATATTGCTAACAACTAAAAACAGATTAAATCAATCACACTTCTTGTACATCATCTAATTGGGAAAATGTCATCAGTGAATTGTCTAATATTCCAATCTTGTTTATGCTACCGTTAAAATTCTTGATCTTCAATAAAAGCAAATCAAGCAAACAATTCAGCCATGAAATCATAAAAGCTTTACCATTTATGTTAATTCTCTGCTTTTCTCAGACCATGCAACCAATCTAGGCACAGCAGTTCACAACTGGTGACCTCCCTACTGTCTAGGTCAGAGACAGAAATCCTTGGCTAATAGAACAGATGTTTCTGTGTATGAGCACATCCTGGAGAACAACACCTAATAGGTATTTTGTATGGAGATCTTCTTTTCAGGTTTGGAAACCTGAGAAGTGTTTATCTGCAATCTATATTCTAACACTTTGAGGACCTGGCCAAATCTTGGTTCAAGGTTTACCTGCAGTGATTTTGTCTTAGTTCATCTCAAATGTCCTAGATCAGAAAAGTTATATTCAATCATCATATCCAGAAATGATTCATTGAACAAAATCATTGACATCCTGCAGACTAGATTTACTAGGAAGTCAAAAGAGATTAAGAGTCTTTTCAATTTAAAAGACCTGCTTTTTCATCAGGAAGTGGAGCTCTGGCATGCTGCTGCTTTCTTGGTTTTGCACAAGAAGGAGTTGCTGGAAGGAGTTTCAAAGGATTAATGCTTTTCCCAGGACAGAGCCCAAGTGCTTGGATTATACACAAATGCTTACTTTGAATTAAATGATTGCTGTGCTTTTACCCATCAATATTAGCAAGACTCCTTGTCTTAAAGGCATCACAGGTCCCATAAAATCTGTGCTGTCTCTGGACTCGTGTAAGCTCCAGATCTACACTTAATGCTATAGAGCCCTTACACCTGAAAAAGCCTGCAGCTGTTTAATTCAACTGATATGGAACATTCTAGAAAAAGTTTCTAAGCAATAGAATAGTTGAGGACAGTTTCCTTCTTACAGTGACTGTAACCACTGAGATTTCAATTATATGAGCCTTTGCTTTACAATTAAAACGTAATCTCAGTCAGCTGGTATACATCTGTCTTGGTCTACCTCACAGCTGGATATGGATCTCTGTGAAAATGAAATCTCTCAGCCAGTAAAGAAAAAGGAATCTGTAGAATCTTCAGTCTGTAATATGGGTCAGATCAGATGTGAGACTCATATCTTCAAGAGAGGTAACATCTGCTGAACACACCTTTACCTTCCCACTGTCTTTTCATTTTTAGAAATGGTAGAGTGGTGGTTAGCTATATGGTGGTTTTGGTCCTGATGGCTTCTCCTTTTGCAAACTAGATGCTAAACATTAACTCATAAAGTTAACTTCATTATTTTGGTGGTATTCTTTACAGATGATCCTGTTCTGAATAACCTTCCCACAATTTGGAAACATGGGGGGTTTTTTGCTATTACATTGCATAATTAATATTACTCTGCTTTCTCCATAATTTTTAACATTCTACTACAATGCTTACCTTTTCATCTCATTCATAGGTCTGAGGCACCCTTATAGTATTAAATCAGCTAAATTACCATTTCCAGGTGGCAAATTTACACCTGATAGTATCTACATGCATGACCTTGCAGGAGATACAATTAGATTTCATGCCACTTTATAATTCTATCCTCTAAAACGACTAGGTTTTCCTGTGTTAATAGACCAAACTTTAGAAGTACGGTGTCTCTCAGCTTTGCATCCTCACATTCCTCTCCATGATTTTTAAGTAAAATATTAACATTTATATCGATTCTCAAATTCCTTTGAGGATCTCTATTGACAATTTCTTTTCAAACCAGGTGTTTCACTTACTTACATAATCATTTTTTGTTTAACTTTCAGCCAATTTGTTAATTTTCACATAATTACAGCCATCTTCTCCATATGAATTAATAGTTTCCCATGTGGCATATCTGTTTCTTTTAGAAGATCAAAGAGATCTTTTTGGGTTTTTTTCCCCTACTGGGAACATATACTACCTTATCAAAAAGTGTTTCAAGTTTGCTTGGCATTCTCATTTTCTCAATTTCCATATTCTTCACAACTTGTTTTGGCATATTGTGGAGAACAGTGCCATTCCTCACTGAATAGAGTCATTATCTGAATCCTTATTATCTGCCTTCATGTGCTAGTTTTCACAGTTAATCTGTTACTAAGATCATCCAATTAATTGTAGTAATTTATTTGAATTAAATGTTGCCATTCTTATTTCCATACCTCATTCTCACAGGCCATCCTAGCTTGACCCTTGCAATCTATCATGTGTTAATATTCAGGCAAACTAGGTTACAGGTGGTTTTGATGCTAGCTAGACAGTGTATACCCAGTATAAATATTGCACTTCTTGACCCATCCCCTCTTAATTTTAAACAGCTAGTTAATATTTCTTTTAATTTCCTTCATGACCACTAAACAAACTTGAGTTTTGGCACGCCTTACATTTCAGGATTTGTAAGCTGTAGCTTTCTTTACTGGTTATATTATTTTTTTCATTCTTTCTTAACTCTTAACTAATCACCAAGGTCCTGTCTCTACTGCTAGTTTATCTACTTATGCCTGGAAATCATGTCCAAAATGTATATTAAAACAATAGATGAAGAGCCATTACAATTTCTAATCATTTATGGACCATTGGTATTCATAAAAAAGTCAAGTTTTTTCTAAGGTCAGGTGTGCTTTAGTCTAGCTGACTTCACTAAACATTTTCCTCAGTTTGCCAAGGTTGGTTCTTTGGAACAGAAATGGCCTAATTTTGTTTTCTGTCCATTTGATGTGAACTAGGTCTGTTCTAGATCCAAATTTATTTTCAATGGCTAAAGGTGCTTATGATTACTTTATAACATTATATGAATTTTAGTTTATTTGTCTGCTTTTTGAATCTGAGCATAGATATCCATGTTTTATTTCTATCACCTCCTCAACAGCACTTGTTTTGAAATTCATCCAGGTCACATTTTGATACCATAGCAGTTTATGTTTTCTCAACTCTTTCTACTTTCCTGTCTTTACACATCATCAGTACTCAATATTATCACATTATTTCCCTCCTTACTTCTGTTTTCTTCCCTAAAACACATACCAAAATTTTATTTGGGATAATTATTGCACTGTATTTCTAACCACTGTTATCGCTTATTATCTACCCAGCATGCCAGTCTGTCTGCTGTTCTTTACCTTATACTTCAAGTATTTACATTGTTTCTTGTTTCCACCTACACTTCAACTCCTTTGGAGAAAATTGTTTGTATTTTTGTGAGTAAATACCTTGAAGTTGCTAACAGAGAGGTAACATTTAAGGAGATCTTGGAGTCCTCCGGGCACCAGAAATGTTACCAAGTTCTAATTGGAAAAAGATTAATGTGGAGCTGTGCCATCCTCCTGCAATACCACATCATCTTGGAACACTTCGCTTCTGTGAGTAATTTTCTTCAAAAAAAAAAGAAAAATCACGTTTAACAGTAGGTGTCCAAACTAATGGCAATATTTCAGTTCAGATTTTGTGCTAGGTTTTGCATCATGTTCCATCACACAGCACACGTAGTAAGATTCATCATATTCCATCAACCAGTTTTGCTAAATGTCAGGCGTTTAATAAAGGAAAAGGGCAAAAAGTTTCAAAGTGTTTGCATTGCCTTGTTAATCAGCACTTGAAAAAGTTTTGAAGAACTCAGTGACTCGTTAATTTAAGAGCGAGTTTCTGGAAGCTATAACATAGCTGAAATCCAAATTTTCTTTTAACAATCAAGGGACTTCAGCTGCTAGATTTCAAATGTTAAAATGTACAATTATATGTGCTAGAAATCTGGTTTGCCTAGAAAATATATGCAGGCAGCAAAGTAATTTGTCAGTATTGACTAGAAGAAGACTCTAAGAAGTGTCTGTGCCTTTCATAGAACCATCTCTTCGCCTGCTTTTCAGGACAGACCAAGTCCAGTATCAGGTATTACTGGGTATTAAAAAGTACATCCTTACTATTAAGGAGATGAGCAGGACTGACAGTTCAGCATCCCTAGGCAAGTACAGTTGTTAGTTGCCATCCATTACATGACAGACATAAAAAGTCTAAGAAAACTAACAGCTGAAAAGTTTTACTGTCATTCTTTAAAATTAATCTCACCACTTCTTTTTGCTGTAATTCATAATTCTTTGTGAGTTCTCTTACAGCATCTAGCATACAGAATTGAACTCCCCAAAGTCCATATACAGTGGGTAGCATTATTTCATCTGAATTGTTCAATTATCCTCTGTGAGGGTACTTCAGTAACAGCTGTTCAATGGAAGTAGAGGTGGCAGAATCAGACCCTCAGCTTATGTGGGGTTCAGCATCCCTTTACTGTTTGCTTTGATTAACTACATCACCACACATTTTCAAAAGGAAATGCAATTTTCACTAGCAGTAACTCAGCAACTTATAGTAAAGGGGTAAAAGCTTTGAACAGACAATTCTAGGTGTTGGAGATATTGCAAGTGATAAAATGATGTATAAAATGACATGATAACAAACACTGACCATATCTCTGATTTTTCTTTAGTAGCAGACAATATCATCATTCACACAGCTGTGAGCCATTCAAGAAGGCATTATCCTGTGAGTTCTGACATCAAAAAACTTATCGCTTCCAGCCTTACAGTAAAGCAGTTTAGTAGGTAATAAAAATGAGCAGGAAATTTCCGGAGTGGTCTGAGTTGACAGCAGAGACCAAATTTCCACAAAGTGGTACAGTTATATATAATTTATATCTCTGTGCACCATCTAATCCTTCTGAGAAGATTAATTCTGGCAGAAGGCATGCCATGGAAAGACTAAATACCTTACCTCAGGGTCTGCAGTAGATCTAGACAGTTTTTATTTCTTCCAGAGGTTCCTCAGAAATCCTGCTGACAAAGGACCCCCCAAAATATTTTTTTAATTTTTTTTTTTGTGTCATTTGCAGATCTTCTGGAAGTCCATCTCTATTCCTAATTAAGAGAAAGACTCTGGTTTTGTTCTGTCCTTCCTTTTCAATGAACTTTAAGCTAGAATTCCTGATTGACATTGCAGAACATGCTAATATAGAGAAAAAATTCTGTAGTGGTTAGTAGTATGGTGAAAAGCATGGCCCATGTACTATAACCAAAGTTCAATTCTAGCTCTTCACACCTCTGTTATCTTAACATTGCAAGAAATCAATTTATTAAAAGCTAACTATCAGCAGAAAAAATCAATACTCCATACTCTAGTAAACAATATTCCTGAGTGCTGTGCAAATAGCAGCCTCATGCTAACTGCTGTGCCAGAGGTATCCTTTGTGAACTCAGTCTCCAAATCCCCATCTTTTAAAATGTTCTTTTCATTTCAGATTGACAAAGAAAATAAATCATGGAAGATATGGTCTGTGTTGGAAACAGAGCCAAAAAAATCCCAAAACACGGGATTCAGTTCTGGACTGCAGGTGCCTACATATAAGTATGGACCATCTGCTAGGTTTCTGAGCTCCTATTTTAATCAGAAGCATTCCCGGTATCTATTTAGCATAAACAATGACTGGTATTTGAAGCACTTGTGACAATTATGTCTGGCCTCCACTCTCCACCCCTTTCCTGTAACTGCTGTATTGTATATGGATTTTCTGGGTATTTTGTGGTATCTGAAAGTGATACAAGACATCTGCATTCAGGAAGCTGAACAGAAATCTTGGTTAATATGGTTAGTCTCATCTGCTGAGCCAAATCTCCAGGTTTGACTGACCTTATTGACTAAATCTCCCTTATTGATAATGAGGCTTTAGTCACCCAGGATAGGCAACACTCGCATAAATACATGTCTGCATTTGAAATGCTCTGAGTGCATCTGGACTGGCAGATGGAGGACAGGGTGCAGCATGAGATGTTTATATTTAGGGACTGGCATCAGGCTTCCTCAACATGTCGATATCTGCATGTAGATGCCTTAATGTAAGGACTAAGTCCTATCCCAGGTAACTGTAGTTTCCTGAGGCTCGTCAGGCACGTACCTAACCTAATAAATTACTAACTTCATTAAAACTGTTTTCAGGGGTCCATCTCCTTCTCAATCACCTTTGAGGGGTTAGGTTTTCTTGAAAATCTGGCTTTCTATTCTAAAAAAATTTTGGTATTAAGTTCATCATCCTTCTATTTTCTCTCATTGTATAATGTATATGTTTTTATATGCCTTTTTGCCACCACAGTCCTATTTATCTTTCAAATCTTGAGCTCTTTCAAGAGATCAATATATCCCTTGGCTCTCAGTTTCAGCTGGACATATAATAGAAAAATATTTCAAGTAATATATTGTTTGGAAACAAATTGTTGAAAAAACTCTCTTTCCAAATATTAGATGACTGAATCACCCTGACATCCCTTCTTTTTTTTGTCCATTTAAATTTTTCTTTCTCTCACACACAAGTAGACACACAACAGCACAGCACAAAAAATGCAGCTCTAAAACAGAGCCCCACAAACACTGGAATTACAGCTTTCAATATGGCCTTCATACAGCTATAGTGTTCTCAGCTACCACGTCTTTTAATGAGATCTGTTTGGTCTGGCTTACAACTGCTGAAATACAATCTCTGTCACGGGTGCATAGATAGCCCTCTTCACTCATCTATCATTCCTCACTCCATGATTATTTAATGTCATGATTCCCTTTGAGGAAAGTGCATACAGCATATTCAGAGCTCAGTACAGGATGAGTGCTTTTTTCATGAAACAGGCTGTATTTCCTGACTTTTACAGAAAGAAAGAAACAATCTTTGTGCAAAATATCTCTTCACACAAATAAGAGAGCAGGGCAAACTGCAGAAAATTTACTGTCCTAGTTTATTTTTGATACATATGGATGCTCTGACTTTCCTTACATTGTTTTATTTTTTTTCTATACTTTGAAACTGTTTACAACTGTGAGTGCTAGCAGTCATTTTCTTTACTCTGAAAAAAAAAAAAAATTCAGTCTTCCCTACCACCTGCCTAACAACTCTGGGCACATCAGTGTCCCATCCTTTGGATGACTCTAAGAAGTACTACAGTTATCGTAACCACCTAGAGTGCTTCCCTGCCTTAATATTTTCCTGCTTTTTCTGAGAAATATGTCTGATACAAACTCAATCTCTTGTTTCCTTGCTGTATTTTTTTTATATAATTTCATAAGTATCCACCCTAGTGGGAGCTGTGAGGTGGTGGTTTTCTCACAGAGAGGTGGTGGGTGGGACTGAGAAGTGAACTATTTTAGTCGTAACACTACACCTGCTTTTCTGTAAATGACACTGCCAGCCTGCTTCACTGTGAGTAATTTAGGATTTGAGTCACGCTCACCTAGAGAGATATCGTTTTCCTTGCCAAATCTGGCATTTTGAATGTTCCATCAAGTTCATCTTTTTGAAGAGAAATCCACTTTGGGACAGATTTTCTGCTTCACCTCTTAGCCAAGGCAAAAACTGGTAGGGACCAATCTGTACAATTTTTGTGTGCAGGAATTTTCAGCAGTCATGGGAACAGTTGCACACATAAGGGTGACTCATGGGAACAGGAGTTAACCAGGCTGGACCCAAACTACATCATTTCCTGGCAGTTGGTATCTGCCAGCTGAACCAGTGGTGTACACACAGCCACACATAAGAAACTCTGGTAAACACTGGACTGCTTAGTCAGCACACCTAGGATCACCGTACATGGGGAAGATTGCATTTTAAATGTCACTCTCCCTATATATAATAAGTTTGTCCTTATAATGGAGAAAATCTGTTTTTTTTCATTTATTTTGTAAAATAGCTTTAGGTAATACTTCTGGTCTGCATAAATAGGCAGGAAGGTTGTAATTTTGTTAAAAGCATGATATAATAACATATCCTTGAGAAATTTGGTAACGCCTGTCAATGCTACCATAAACATACTAAGTAAAGCCCTTGTTATAACTTCATTTGAGAGAGCTTGGTAAGAGCTAAGGCACATAACAGGGTGGAATTGAATTACAGTGGCCTAATAAATTACCAGCCATTAGCTGAATTTACTTAATTGTCTGTGGGTAGGCTTTTAGTCCACCCCAATTGTGAGGTAATAAACATCAGTGAATGATTTCAGAAGAACATTCAAAGCCTAAATAACAGTAAAGAGTCTAAATATTTTGTTGAACTGGTGGCCATGTCCTCATATGATATTAGATAGATCAACAAGTGATTTTTCAATTCATGTTTAAATTTTATTTGTGATATGTTACTTGAACCACAGGCAATCTGCAAAAGGTAGAAAAGCTGAGGAGCATGAGGGGGAAGCAAGTCATACTGATGAGTCTCAAATCTGGCAGCCCTGAAATCCTTCTCAAAACAGGTTTGAAACTGCCAAAACATATTAAAGTAAGGGAAGAGAAGGGAAAAACAAAAAAACCTAAACCAAAAATAAGCTTGCCAAGATAGAAGGCAAACGGTTTTCAAAACTGCAATATCTAGAAATCTAGAGTAACAGCCTTTATTGAAGAACTTCTATGGTGTTTTAAGTCCCACTTTGTGTTTACTTGATGCTATTTTTCAGTTGGCTAGCAATGGGAATATGGTTCTGTTTATTTAAATAAGTTTATCTATTTTAAAATCTATGTGGATACTTTTATTGGTCCATCACATTTCAAAATTGCAAAGTTAACATATATAAAAATTCTACTGTGAACATTTAATTAACAATTAAGTCTCCAGAGTATTTGTGACTAGATAAAATTCTGTTTTAATTAATTCATGTGAATCTATAAAGACAACTTGATTGTCATTTGGATTTCCAGTCACAACTTTTAAACTCTGAGAATTCCTAATCACTCATGCCCTACCTTGTCATGCATAAAAATACACTTAGCAGTACTCAGTAACAATACAACATCTTTGATCTTTACAGTCTTATAATGAGGTGTGACTTTGCAGTAATTTTTCTATGTAGAAATGGGGTTTGATTCAACCTTATTTTTAATAGGTCTATTTAGTACATCTTAAGATATAACTACTGTGTAGGAATCAAAGGGTGGTGTGATTGTTATTGTTTCTGAAGCTGGGCAAATATTGTAAAACTAAAAATTAACTTCTTATGATCTTACTTATCTGGCTTCTTTCAGACTTTTGACATCTGTTTTCTGTAAGAAACTGTACTGTAAAATTTTTAGTTCACATGCTTGGGTACTAATGCAAATGTGAATGATAAATATGGACATGCAAATATTCACATAAGAATATGGCATTTATATGTGAAGGGGAATACCATTTGGCACAAATAAAAGAGCTATTTAATGAGCCATAAAAGAAATTTCAATCACACTATTTGCAGGTACACGTATTACTGGGTTACAATCACAGCATCACTGCATATGCTACATCCAATATACCTTTTTAAGGAATACCTCTTTGGCATAGCAGGGTAAGATATTGAGCTACTCAACCAGAGCTTTGCTAAATGAAAATTTCGCTAGATATTTACCAGTTGACACTCCATTTCTGCCCCTTCATTCATTTGTCTTTTCAATCCCTCTTTCACATTCATTTCATTTTTCACTGCATTTAGGCCCTGTGGAACGTTCTCAATAACCATCACTTAACGCATCCGTGCTTATACATTCACTTAGACACACACAAATTGTACGTACATTTGTACATAGGTTCATGGTACCTATAAATAGGTATTGCTATTAGAATAGCACACATGAGACAAAAATTGATACTCAGTAGACACATAAGTAAAATATAAACAAATTATTAGAAATGTGCTGTTAAAATTTATGCCCTCTAAAGGCAAGAATAGTATTAAAATGTTTCAGCCTAGAAATTTAATACAGATTTGAATTTGCGACAGGGAGAAGATATCTTTCCGTTAGTGAACTTCATTTTTGTTTGATCTCCCAATCTCTCTACAAACTGTAATCTCCTTTCATTTGTTACCCCAGTGTGATGGGTCAATAGGGTGTAATTTAAATATCTCTGCTCTCTTTCACTCTCTTCTTTTCCTCAGCCCACTTCTCTTACAAAATAAAGGCATTGTAAAATTGAAATTCATTAGTTAAATTTCTTGTCTTGAAATTTAGAATTTCAAACCGAGGAAATGTTGAGACTCAAAATTTAGTACTCCAAGTATATGTAATTTAATTGTTGAGGAATTATTTCTTACGAAGTGTGAAAGAATTATCTTTCATGAATACAATGTCTGTAATGGGTATTTTATAGAATCTTAAAATTATTTGGATTGGAAGAAACTCTAAAGATCACCTAGTTCCACACCCCCTGCCACAGCAAGAATGAGTTCCACTAGACCATGTTGTTCAAAGCCCCATTCAACCTGCCTTTGAACAGTTCCACAACTTCCCTGGGCAGCCTGTTCCAGTGCCTCACCACTCTCACAGTGAAGAATTTCTTCCTAATATCTAATTAAAACCTATCCTTTCTCAGCTTAAGGCCATTCACCCTTGTCCTGTCACTACACACCCTTGTGAAAAGTCCCTCTCCAGCTCTCTTGTAGCACTCTTTAGGTACTGTAAGGTCTATCCAGGGCTTTCTCTTCTCCAGTCTGTATTTACAATACATCAAATGCAAAAAGTCATGAAGCAGCTGTTTAGCGCTAAGATTCTCCTCACTTATATTCTCTTTGCACTAAATTTTCATTGTCAGGTAAGTTCTGTACTGCTATTTTCCATACTAACATCGATGTTAGATATGGACAGGTAAAGGAATGGATAACAAAGGGGAACAAGGAAGGAAGGAATAGGAGGAAGGAGGGAGTGAAGGGAGAACTGGGGAAGGTGGGAGGACGAGAAGGGAGAGAGGGAGAATGGGAAGAATGGCTAAGAGATGGATAAAATCTAACAATATGGGAGGTAATAGTCAATTACACCATATCCATTATGACTCCAATTCAAACATGAAAAGGCAACTGCGATGCAAATGTATCAGCTAAAACGTATTCACTGTTTTTGAGGGTGTATCCCTGTGCTTCACTGGGCTCACCCCCATTGAACCTTGTTCACACTTTTTCAAAGTACATAAATTCAAGAGATGCAGAGTACTAGGATACTGATCTGAAACTAGACACTCTCTTAAGAGAGAAGAATAAAAGACATTTGCTTGTTCGGTATGGTAAAAGAAGACTAAGTGGGGAATTGACTGTAAACATATCATGAAGGGACATATGTCAGCAGGTAAAAAACCTGAAAAAGCTCAAAAATGATGTGAGCACAAAAAAAAAGTGTAGACTGAGTATGATATATACTTAAGCTGTAAGTTACAAGGTTATGTGATGTGGATTTTGCACTAGCAAGACAGTGGATTCATGGCCCCAAGGGCTCTGGTGTGAATTCCATGTTCCTAACTGAGTTTCACTTTTAGGAATTTGCCAACAGCTACCAAAAGTTTTACTCCTGGGACCTGCAGTCAGTTAAACGAAGCTGTCATGGTGAGTTACAGAGAAAAAGGTAGCATGTCAATTAAGCATAATGATGTGGTAATTAGCTTTTCATTTTAACTTTCTAACTATGTGCCACTGAATAACTGAAAGGATGCAAGAAATTTAATCTCTTCGTCCTCTATTAAAAAAAATGGGATATGTGAAGAAATGAAAAATATTTGACTACTCAGAAAATCTATTTGTCTTCTTTGTTCAGCATGTCCTTCTATTGATCACTATTAGTACTTACAAATAGCTTGAAGCTGTGATCCTGAATTGATATTTAATTAAAATGAAGATCTATTCTAATTGTATGGTAAACACATCAGAGTTCTGTATGTAAATAATGTCAATAGATGAAGGATAAAAGAGGAATTTTAAATAAGTGTTAGAAAGTTTGCAATGGGGCGAGGGAGCAAATCATGCAGAGAAAAGCAATAATTAAATTCTGCCTCTAATTTAGTTTTACACTGGATTACACTCTTATGCTGAAGTTTAAAGACTGATTTTTTATTTACCTTGCTAAAATGAATAAATTACATGTATAATATGGGGTTTAGGGGGGGTTAAATCACAAAAGTAATGTTTTCTTCATCAAAGTGTGAAACCTATTTGTAGAATGAGTAGACCATGTGTCTTCATGACATTGAAACCTATAAAATGAAATTACTGAAGTGCCTTATAGAGAATGGTGGTTTTCAGAGAACATTTTGTCTCTCACTCCTGGTCAACAACTTTCTATCAGTGTGCCCTTTCTCCAAACTCATATATATCATTAATGGGGAGCACTGAACTGGTCTGTTTACCACTCAGAGAACTCAGTCAGTTTTCCTTTATCAGGTCCTCTATAAACAGATAGGAACAGCCTCACATTCACAAGCCCTGGTTGCCATGGCCTCAGCCACCCTGATACCTTCTGGAGGAACAACACAGACGAATATAAGAATTCAGAAGGTTCCTGCAGTGCACTGATGGTAGCTTCCTCTTTTGAGTGATAGAGAAGTCAATGAAAAGAGGTGCTGTGCTGCACTTCATGTTCACAATGAGCAACTTGCTGTGGATATGAAGTTCAAGGCAGTCATGGCTGCAGCAACCCTGGATTTAGGGCAGGGAGGAGGGTAAAAAGCAAGCTCACAGCTCTGGACTTCAGCAGAGCAGACTTTGACCTCTTCAAAAGCAAAAATGGAAGCATACAGTGGGTGGAAGCAAGGATGGAGGAATAGAGAAACATTGTCTGAGCATCCAGGGACAAAGGAAGGCTAAAGATCAAGTAAAACTGAATCTGTCCAGGGATATCAAAGGCAACAAGAAGGACTTCTTTAAGTACTCTCAGGTGCCAAAAAGGAGACCAGGTAAAGTGTGAGACCTTTGTTTAACAGGAAGGGGATGTGGTTGTACAGGACACAGAATAGGTCAAGGTACTGAATGTTACCATTTTCTCAGTCTTTACTAGCAAGACCAGCTGTCAGGAATCCCAGAGACTTGGGGAAAGGCTGGAACAAGAAAGAGGTACCCTTGGCCGAAGAGGGTCATGTCAAGGAATATTTAAGCTAACTGAACATGTATAAGTCCATAAGCCTGTTACAATATGCCCTGCCAAGCAGGAGTAACTTTTGTTTTATTAATAAATCCCTTGGAGTGAATTAAAGTCAATCAATACTAGATGATCAGTGTTTACAGATATAGATAGATAGATAGAGATACATAGACAGATATAGATATATTTTTTTTATTTATTTTAGAACAATTTGGTTGCAAAGGAAAACACATTTGTAGCCGTTGTTATGTATAGTAACATGATAATATAAAAGCATAAAGGTATTGGAAATGGGAACAGGAATTTAGCTGTTTTGGTAATATAGCAATGTATAAACATAAAGATATCACCCAAGAAAATTCCCTTCCTGAAGGGCAAGAAGAGATACCCAGGGAACTATAGCCAGTCTGTCTCCCCAGGATCCGTGGGAAGGTGATGGAGCAGCTAATCCTGGAAATCATATCTAATTATGGTAAGGATAAGAAAATCATCAGGAATAGTTGACATGGATTCGCCAAAGGGAAAACAGGCTTGACCAACGTAATAACATTCTATGATGAAATGACTGGCTTGGTAGAGCAGGAGAGAGCAGTGAATACTGCCAACTTGGACTCCACCACTTCAGTTTTTTCACTGCCTACCAGGCCTTCGACACTGTCTCACTTAAGATACTCATAGTGAAACTGGTAAAGTATGGGCTGGAGGAGCAGACAGTGAGGTGCATTGAAAAATGTCTGAATGGTCAGACCCAGAGGATGGTGATCAGTGTCACAAGGTCTAGCTGGTCTAGCCATTAATTAGTGGAGTACCCCAAGGGTCAGTATTGGCTCCAATCCTGTTCAACATCTTCATCAATGTTTGGGATGATTGCCAGAGTGCACTTCAGCAGGGGTACAAAAACCAGGAGGAGTGGCTGATACACCAGAATGTGGTGCTGCCATCCAGAGGGACCTCAACAAGCTGGAGAAATGGGCTGACCGGAACCTCGTGAAGTTCAACAAGGAGACCTGCCAAGTACTGCAGCTGAGGAGGAACAATCCCAGCTATCATTACTTGCTGGGGGCCACTCAGCTGGCAACCAACTTGGCAGAAAGAAACATAGGGATCTTTGTGGACACTAGGTTGAATATGAGTCAGTAATGTGCCTTTGCCACAAGGAAGGTCAATGGTATACTGGGCTGCATAAAGTCAAAGTGTTGCCATAAAGTTGAAGGAGGTGTTCCTTTCCATTTATCCAGTGCTGGTGAGGCCACACCTGGAGTGCTGTGTCCAGCTCTGAGCACCGCTGCATAAAAGAGACATGGACATACTGGTGAGGAGAGTCCAACAAAGAGCCACAAAGACAATGAAAGGACTAGAGCATCTCTCCTGTAAGGAGAGGCTGAGAGAGCTGGGACTGTTCAGCCTGGAGATGAGGTGGCTCAGGATGGATCTTGTCCATGTATACAAATACCTGATGGAAGGGAATGAGGAAGACAGAGTCAGATTTTTCTCAGTGATACCCTGTAACAGGACCAGAGGCAAAGGGCAAAAAGTGAAACAAATACATGAAGTTCCTCCTGAGGACAAGGAAGCACTTCTGAGCAGTGGCACAAGATGTCTAGGAAGGTTATGGAGTCTCCATCCTTGGAGATACTCAAAAGCCACCTGGACATTGTCCAAGGCAACTGTCTTTAGGTGGTTCCACTTGAGCAAGGGGTTTGGACCAGATGACATATTGACGTATTCTTTTCCCTACTGATATAAGCAATATCTGCAATGTCTTCAAATATTTTTGTTTTGGTAGTACCTGTTCAAACAAATGGGGTGTGAACAGTTCTCATGCATGAGTGAAGAAAAAAGTGCTCAGGAGTAGAATGCATGCATACACTCACCACAGCTTTTAGGTGTTGTGTCATTATTTGGGGAAGACGTTGAAAAGAAAAAAAATCTGTTTGAAGAAAATTATCTCTGTAATTATACGGTCTATGTGTCAGAAAGATGATTTTCTTCCCCTCAGCTAGGATTCAAATTATATTCAGTAGGGAGCCTTCACTGTTTTTACTGGCACTGAAAAAGTACTTGAGAAAAATATGTGTTTGTTAAACCACAGTTCTAAAATTTTATTAGTTTTAGTAAGTGGTTTTAAGTCATTTCTTAATTTTCATTTTTAAAGGTTTTATTTACAGACTACTTTCTGATGCAATTTTTAATTCAAAATGACAAATCTTCAAAATGTAGTCAGCCTTAAGCAGAATTTTTATTTTTCCTTCTTATCATGATTGTGCTTAACCATACCATAATTACATCAACTGCTCTGCTGTGTTTGTCTTTGCAAGGACAAAAAGCTATCAAAGGTAATTATCTCTGTAGTAGAAAGCAATGCCAGCATATTACTAATCTATGAATTATTTCTTCTATTGCAGGATATTGAAATAGATCTGATTTCAGCCCAGTAACCTCAGTTAATATCTGTGAGAGTTACTTTTCCACTTTGTGTCTCAAAGCAGAGTAATGAGGTGCCTGGGCTAAGCAGTAAGGTGTGAAAACTCCACTAACTTCAATCATAGTTTACACAGAAAGAAGGTATCGGTCTAAATTCCAAAATGAAAATGTTTCAGCATGAAAAGGCTTGTTCAAGTAGCACAGACATGGTTAAATTACAATGGAATACCACAGTGAGCTAAACCATGGGAAGTAAATGCATCTTTAAGTGAAAGACCTTATTTTTCTGTGTTTTACCTCAGAGACGTGCAAAGAGTAAGAGTCAGGTACTGTATCTTAGGTGAAACAAATTCAGCTGAATAGCTGACTTATATCTCAGCCTTAGGGAGTGGTTTTTGCTAACAAAAATTAGGTTTGGGGCTGCATCTTCAGAGTGTGCATGTGTGTGCATGCATGTGCCCTCACCCACATCCTTGAATGGCCAGAGTGTTTCTTATCAGCAATCTGCCTCATGATTTAGTAAACACTAATATAGCAACACCAGCAGAAGTTAATTATTGTTTTTTATGTCAAACTAGGCTTTTCCTTTTACTTCTGTACTTCTTTTACTACTGTAAAACCTTGGCTAGGTTCCTAGTTCCATGTGCATTCATTTATCTTCCTAATGATAAATATATAGCACAATCAATTTGTCTCATATACTTTTTACCTTCCTTTCTTTACCCAAAATATATTTTATTTCACCTCTTGAAGAGTATAAATATATTTCACTCAATTATTGGAAAGTCTATGGTAATTCACTGTTGCCTGAGGCTCTCTGAGTTATATCTCTTTCACTCCTATGAAAAAACATAATAACAGTGCTTCAGGTGTAATATTTTCAGTGGCAAGATGTACCTGGATAACTATACAGTGCTACAAAAATAGAAGGATCCTCTCGTAGCTTGACTTTCCTTCCTGAAATTTTGAACATTCCCACGATATTCCACAACAATGTTGTTTCTCCAGGTTAAATTTTGTTTGGTTTTGAAACATGGCCCAGCACAGGTGAAGTTTGACTTTTATATTTGAAGGAGTAGAAACACAATAGCTAACACCATCTTATTTTCAATTCAGTAGAAATAGGGCAAAAGTTTATCTGGGGATTTGCACTCATTCCCTCCCTCCTTAAACCTCTACACAGTTGAAAGCTGCACTAAAACACTTCTGGCAATCTATTGGTATAACTGTTTTTCATCATAAAACACCTGTTGGAAAACAGTCAAAAAGTTTTGTGAAAACACGGAAATTTTCATTACCTTTCCTTATAAATTGGAAAGCCTTCAAATAAGAGTAAAACAGACATTCTTTACCTTTTCAAATATCATACCTATTTCTCTTTCAAAATTGGCTCTTATACAATCTTAATTTTAAATGCTAGGCAATACATAAAAACTAAAGTGGACTGCAAAGCAAAATACATTTGTAGTTGCATTATGTGTGACTTTAAAAAGTTAAAATTCTGACATATCCTGCAAAGTGTTAATTTCAATTCCTTGCAGTTCTTGTAGGTGCTTAGATGGGCAGAAACACTTAGCTTTCTACCAGTTTATGCTCTTTATAGAAATGAAAATTAATAATCTGTTTCTCCTATAATTTGGTCATTGTTTTCATTCTCTGGTATTATGCACTATTTTTTAAGATTTGTAAGTATCATGAAGTGTCAAGCATTACTCAGAAAAAATGAAGACAGTCCCTGATTCAATTAATTTACAATCTATATAAAATATCTTAACAACTATATTAGAAATTATTTTTCCTGTGTACTGTCTCATTAATGATCTACTCTGTATTCTATCAAGACCAGTATGTTGTGTTTATTACAAGAGTTGTGGAAATTCATCGTAAAGTGATTCTGTTCCTTCTTTTTTTTTTCTTTCTTAATATGTTCTCAAATTGCTTAATAATGTCTTAATTTTGTATAAGGCATAGTGCAACAACATAGCATAGCTGCTGATTGTTCTTCAGCTATAGCAGAATAAAATGTACTAGATAATGTAGAAAGAGGGAAACAAACTAGTCTGGTAGAATTAGGTTAGTAATTAGTAGTTTCCAGTAGCAATACATTTTGATTTCTGAACTAAACAGATGTAGTAAAGAAATCCAGTATATTTTGAAGAAGGCAAGGATAAACACAGATATAGACCTAGGCACTATGAGGTATTACTTATATTTGAGGAGGGTGAGAATCTTAGGTTCCATTCTTTCAAACAAGTCCATGAGGATACCAGAAACAACCCAACCCAGTACAGACCCAACCATTAAGTGACAGACAAAAATATATACACATAGGTCAAAAAGAACTTTAAAGAAATTGGTCTGTAAAGAGTTTTATAGAGTAAAATAATTTGGCCCTTAATTACTGCTCGTTTTACAATGGTTTTCTGCATACCTTCAGCTAGTAGCTCATACAAAAATATGAAATACAAAGCAGTATTCAGAGGAATAATTTGTGAAGTATCTATGGAGAGTATATTTTTGTTTTGCGCAGTACATTTCATTCTAACTACTGCATTCAGATTTAAGGAACAAAAAAATTCATGATGATGCATGGATCAGTTCAGAGCTTCTGTTTTGATTACTATTTTATTACCATTCATAACTCTTCACAAATCACTAAATGCTCAAAAATGAGAGAATAACAAATACACATGGTGGAGGAGTATGACAAAAACAAAAAAAAAAGCCATAGCCTTTTTAAAGATTATTATCAAATAGAAAGAAAGTCAATGCTTCCTAAGAAAGATAGCAATCACAAGTTATCAAGGAATCCCAATAGTAATAAGCTTGGTTTTCAGCTTCAGATGATCATTTCCCAGTATTTGAAGGGCAAGTATGAGAAGGAGTACTCTTCCCATCAACTTGTATTATCTGAACATAAGCAGCAAAAATTCTTACACGGTAGCTAAATATTCCCTAATGGTGTAAACAAATTAATAGCTCTGAAAGTTACGTATTTTGTTTGAAATTATTATTGTGGATACAAAAAGCCAGAGACTACAATGATTTTCTTTTAAATGAAAGTACACAAGGAAAAATAAAATAAACTAAAAATTCTGTCAATTTATGGAATATGTAGTCCCAGATGTTCTCCACCAGATATCGCTTTTTTTCCCTCTTTTCTCCTTCCTCCTTATACCTACTGCTAACCTATTAAAAATTCCTTCTTCATTCTTATGCTTACCAGCTTTGTTTTGCTTTCTGGAACCCCCACAACAATGGAAATTGCCTGCCCTCTTTGCTGCCAGTGCCCCGCAGAAGGCTGCAATCCTGACACAAGCTCTAACACCAGCAGGTAGTTAATGAATGGAGGATATACTGTCTTGGGGTGCTCAAAACTCACTCTGAAATGGCAGGAAGACAGCCCAACAGCAGGAAAAGTACATCTCCTTGTACTTATTCCTGCTATAGGAATAAGGAATAAATCTGAAACCAGTAGGCAGTTGCCCCTTCTGCTACCCTGTAAATTATATTCTTGCCAGGCCATTGTGTAAACTCTTTCAGTTTCCTGAGAGATTTCCTGATGGGTCACAGTACTGGAAGTGACACCTACAGCTATTGGAAATAATGGCCCATAGCTGAAGCAAAAGAGAATTAATGACAGCACTTTTTATTCAAGATAACAGCCTAGTAATCCGTATCAACACTCCAGAGTGAGTTCCTACAACAAAACCAAAAAAAGAAGATAGACAGTTTGTTTGGGCTGTGAATAAAAAGAAAATATCTTTTCTTTTTTTCCTCCCCCAAAATTCTATCATCATTATTTTCCATTTTTTCTCTCCCTTTTCTATCACCAGTGAGTAGTTGAGGGATATATTGCTGAAGACCTAAGCTTTTCCTCTACAGAAGTGATATCAATATGTGTTTTTTACAGAGTCCTGACAGTGATTTCAGTCTTGATCTAAAAATAAGAAAATAATTCTCCATTACACATTTTCAATATTGCTTTAGATCTCCTTTTGTATCTCTTCTAAAAGATACATCAACTAATGCAATAATGTTATCGCTTGTGTAATGCTCAATTCTGATGCACCTGACTAACCTGTGTTTCCACAGACACTTTAGGTGAAGGGAAAGTCTGTTTGAAATGGAGACGAGAAACCAGAATATTGTCTCTGTCAGGAAATTGCAATGGTATGGGTCACATCTCCTTTGTTGTCTTGTGTCATGCCCACAAAAATACAGAATATATAGTACGAGTCGGATTTGGCTTCAAATGAAAGTGTCTTTAGCTGTGTGTCATCTGTCACTCATATCTTTAAGCTCCCATTATGCAGAGTAGAGATCAAGGGCTCCAATCAGTATCACAGTTCATACAGGTATCCTGTTAAAATCATTTAGGGTACCTGTGACGGCTTCAAAGACTTAGTAAATATGTCAGAACATACACAGGAAAGAAACTCTTTGCTAGACCAGCAGCCAAAGGATGAGACAGCTGAACTGCCAGTATACTAAACTGTCCTGTAACTGTATAGGAAACAGCATTTTTGGGGGTTATTTCAGCCTAGGAGACTGCCCTGCAACATGGCCATCCTGCTTCCCCCTTCAGCAGCTCTGTCCATGGATTTCTGCAGAGGTACAGGCACAGCAAGCATTTTGCTAATATGCCTACATGGTGCTGCCAATTTTTTCTCTTTCATTCCCAGCCACACATATATCATTATGCTTTGACATTGTTGTTGCTGACTGAACTTAAAAAGTTTTTTTATTCCATAGGTAATTTGCAACATTTGATTTAAATAACTTGGAAACCATAACTAGTGAGTAAAGCAAAAAAATGTCTGCATAACTTGTTGGTTCCTCATTAAATAGCAGAATCCTTCAGGATTTATTATTATTGTTATTATTATTATTACTATTATTATTAAATATAAAATTATCCAAATGTACCAGCTGAATTTGGAGGTGTAACCTCTTTGTTAAGTTTTAGTCAAATACTAATGGAAATGTCCCAGACCAGAAATCAGATAAAAGAAAGTTAATAAAGGAATTTCTCAGAGACCTTTTGTAAAATGGAGATTTTCTAATGAAGGAAGCAAATTATTCAAAATAGATGTAAAAATTAATGATAACTACCTGATGCTATTTAAACAGACAATAAGCATTAATAAAAAGGAAGGTTTAACAACTGCGTTTCATTGCAAAAAATATATTAGCCACTTTTCACAGTCTGAAACCTTCATCAATCAATAATAGATAGTACTTACTCTCTCCTGCTGGGGAGCCTTTTTTATATTTTTAATAGAATACATTGAATGTAGGTTACCATAGTTACAGCAGAATTTCAGAATAAGTTTTGTTTTATCATAATTGCTGCATATTAGTATATAAACAGCTGAACTCCGTTTTCCACCAGTAGCACTAATTTGTGCCTAGAGACAATTCTCTCCCCTCAGAAAATTGAACAACAGCTTAAAATATGCTATAAGTTTGTGGTCTTCCCCAGAGAGAGTGGAAAGTTTCTGCAAGTCAAGCTGTTTGTTGTTTAGAGCCTAGGACTGCTGGGATCAGTAGCACAGAAAGGTGAAGCTGCAAAAATCCATCACCAGCAGTAAAGGGAAATTAAAAGTGTTCCCTACTCCACCCCAGACATGCTGAATTATAACCATAATACTTCCCATCACAATTGTTTCTGAGCAGACCTGAACAGTAATGAATTTGGCTGGGATTTTTACTGAACCATATGAGAGTTCAGAAACTAACAAGGAATGCAACATAAGATCTATAAAGTTCCCAGTTTTTATCGTCATAGTGTTTTCTAACATAGGAAACTATCATTCCCAGGTTACATAGGCTAGGAAGTAAGAGCTTCTTCATCATGCATTCCTTATTCAGCTCCATAAAGACTAATACTCATCAGATATCTGCTTTATTCTTTAGAGAGTGGAATTGTGAGAGTAATTTTTTTCCTGTGTGAATTACAGGATTTTTAATTTCTCCCAGAAATATTGAAAAGCAGGAGATGATAGCATCACAGAAAATTTATGTGTGAGGTAGAAGGTAAAAAGCCTAACTGAGATCTCAACTACTAGCTGAACTGCTCCCTTCAAGGAATTACACATGCAGAACTTCCACTGCATTACCCTATTGTTCCATGTTAGGAAGTCAAACAAAACTTCATATAATATGCTGAGGTGCTTGAAAAGCTGACGTCTGAAAGGGTGGTTGTTATGTTTTTCTGAACAGAAGAAAAGTCTTCCAAGACTAGTCAATAACTGACACCCCAACAAGACTTTTTTCTGTTTCTTTTAAAATGCCGTGGTCCTGCAAGTAACATGCAAAGGCAAAGACAGTATGTCATATACAATTTGGAAGGACAAGAAACTAATGTCAAGTTGAAGATTGTCTTCTCCAGTGTGACAGCAATTGTATGGATCAATGGATTGCAGCAGATAGTAGTCTTAAACATGCTACACTTTAATTACTACAGTTTTGTAGCAGAAGATGGCTCAAGTGGCACTGCGTAACTGAACACTGAAAAAAAAAAGCACATTAACTTAGCAATGCCTATTGGTTTCCCTTTTAGTCAGAAAAGAAATTCTTTTCATTAATATTTTTTAAATTACTTTATAAAATCAAAGTAAATATGTCTAGTAGTATTTAATCTTTTCATATCTTATTTTAAAAACTTATGTTTTGGGGATTACTGTTATCAAGACAAGGAATTAAGGCTTCACAATCTTGGCTTTAGTCCTGCTCCAGTCTAGAAGGATCGTATCTTCATAATCTTCACCCTTGAGATTTTAGGGTCAGGATGTTCAAGAAAATATCTATTTTGCTTTTGAACATGAACTTACATGTTTACACATCAATATTCTTACCTGAAATGCTTCCTCCTCCTTAACAGAACAAGGCGAGGTGATTTACTTAAACCTGGTAGGTTCAAAGAGTCCCCCACACAAAAAACTTTCCTCACACAATTAGAAAAGCTGAATACTTTAATTCAAATCCAGAGTTGTCCACAGATCATCCAAGAAAAAGAAAAAAGAGAAAAAAGGTGACATCTATTGGATAAACTGCTGGTTTTACCTCATCCAGCTCCAGTTTGGGGTCCATTTACTTTATGTTTAGAGTTACAGTTGCAGAATAAGTTGCTTTTGTCATGCACTGGAGAAGAAGCAGGTGCTTGTGCTCACCAAGGGTGGCTGTTTATTGCTTTTAATGGATCTTTCAATGTTTGGTTCATTTTTCTCCCATTATCCATTCTCATGTCTTCATCTAGTAATATAAGATACTAACTGCAAAAGTGCATCATGAGACCTGTAAGATTTATGTATAATAGTTTACAAGCACACAGAAGGTCAGTCAGAAGGTCAGTCTTTATCCTCAAATATTTTAGCACAAATAGACAAGCTCAAGATAAAGGATGGGAAGAAAAGCAGTAGAGTGTCTCATTCAAAACAGTATAAGAGCAGACACCAATGTCCTTCATCCCATATACTCTTTATAGAAGTTTTATGGTGTCTTTGATTAATATGGTTGTTATCAGTTTTCTCTTTTTACTCCATACCAAAAAAAGCCAAAGTACTTCAACGCAAGAGTTGCAATGAAAGAGAGTGAAATTTTCGATATCACTCAGCAATTAACATCCTGCTCTCTAAAATATTGACCTTTTGTTTTGTACTTGAACGAGACATGGAGCACTATGAAATATGTCTAGAACAGCGCATTTAATCTTGGCCATTACTGTGCAGAGAATTGGTGTCTCCCACCAACTCCATACATAATCAGGTCTTTCATCCACAGCATACGATTTCAAGGTTGTCTGGACTGAGCTCCTATTTTCTACTTTTTTTTTCTTAACAGTAATCTTCATGCATTTGTTCTCTCCTATAAATTCCTCTTCCTTCTGTATAACACCTTTGTATGTCAATTTAGACTACACCGGTAACTAATCTGCCACTTATTTCATTTCTTCCTCAGCTCTAAACAACAAAAATACAGAGATGAAGAAATAGACACCCGTAAGAAAAGAATCACAATTGTGTTGAGAAGGCACTATTAGTAAGAAATGGGGGGAGGGGAGAGGGGGAGGAAAGTAGGGCCTTGTTCTTTAAGAGACATTGAACCATTGACCTTAAGCATTTTCTCTTATGGTCCAGAGTGAAGTTGCTAAAGTACCTCACCACAGGAAAGAAATGAGAAATTTTGAGGGCTATTGAGCACTGAATTCTCATGGTGGCTCAGCAAAATGTTACTTAGAACAGGTGTTTCTCTAACCGTGATATGTTGGGTAAGTTTGCAGTGTTCAATAGCCCCGCAATACCTCTCTAATGTCTCTAGTAATAGTACACTGGACTGCCAAAGAGTACAGAATAAAACCTCTCTCAAATCTGGTTGAAGATATTTGTAATTCAGCATATGTTTCTTGTACAGCTATTGTTTTCCAGAAATAAGGAGGAGTTTTGGATCAGGCCCTGAAAGGACCCACCTTACTGCAAGTGACTTCTTTTAAAAATATTTGAGTCTACTATGCTAGAAGCTTGACCTTTCTCTTTTTGAACAGAAAGGGAGAGTTTTTATTTCTCAAGAAAAAACGTGGCTGTTCAAGAGGTCAACTCGAAGGGCAGGAAATCCCCCATAGGACAGGTATAATTTTAAGGCTCTAGGCCTATACATCGTAAGAACAGTTTGGAAGCAATCTTTCCCACAGTTTTAAATCCAGACGCTATTATTATAGTATAAACATAATATGGCCAATTTGCAATTTCAATTAACAATAAACATAACTATTTAATAAAAATGGAAAACAGATGGCAAAAATAAAATAAAATGCCCATGGCTATCAAATTTGCTCAAATTAAATGGAGGAGCAGGAAAGAAAAACACATTCAATAAAAAATAAAAGATTTACCAACCCTGAGGAAATTTGTGAGGACTAAAAGAGAGAAATGACCGGAATGAATTCTCCCAAAGTAACTTAAGCATTTTTATATGCTTAGACTCAGTACTTCTGTACTGGAACTTTGACAAATACTGTAAATAGGAACAAATATATAGAATATGAAAAAAGTTTGATGAAACAATGTGGCAAGTGACACTGTTTGGTACCATCATCATCACTGTAGCAGGTGCGTGAGTCATTGAATGGGCTATGATATTCCTATAGGTTAAGAAGAAAATTTGACTAAATTAGGAGGGAAGGGAGACGGTTGGGTTTTTCCCAATGCCAAATATGGAGGCTTCTTTTTTTGTACTTCAAGTAGAGCAAGTACTTGAAGCCCTGACTACCTGCAATGGGAGTGAACTGTAAATAGGCATATAACACAATAAGGTCACAGATTCTGACCGCTGTGATTATCCAGGGATATTTTACTAGCTGCAAAAAATTTTATTTCAAAGGAATTGTATGTCATTTCACAGTACTGGGCAAACTATTCTTGGCAAACATTTTAACTAATAAATTAGACCCTTTTTTTGTTGGCAGATTATTAGTAAAAGTATTATGATCCCTATAAATGTGTTCATTTTCATTAAATTATTGTGGTGCTTTGTACAAACATTTTTCAATCAACTTACCTGTTGCAAACTTTTCACTTAATTATGTCCTTGACTACTCAGCATGCACTATTTCTTATTCAAAGGGTGTGATTGGCAACTTCAGTTTCATAGCAGTTTCCGTCACTACTTGCCTGAAATTCTAAATGTCCATAAATGGAGTAGGAGAATAGCTGTGGTAAAAAGATATCCAAATGGGTTTGGGTTTGCAAGCTTATTGGTTAATGAATGGGAAGATCCATTCCCAAATTATCCTTCAAACAGGAACACTGGCCAAATGTTCGGTATGGGTTTAATGCGTCATTTTAGCAGGTTTTACATGAGTCCCTTTGGTCCAGTGAGGCACCTGAATCCCACGTTGTCAAGGACCTACAACCCTTCTTTCTATGTCAAAGACAAGTCAGGATATTGTGTTGCTAATCATGTCTCCCCCCAAGGATTACTCCCTCTGACCGTGAACACAGCTGAATTGAAAAGCAATTCAGGACTTGCCAGAATGCCTGACAGTTTCTTCCGCATTTTCCAAGCTCAATTTCAGGCAAACAGTACCATGATGATATAGCAAGTACTCAATACCAACATTTCAAGCCTCAGCAGAGAGAAACAGAACTGACAGTAAGGCCCTTAATCAGGATGCATGAACAAGCAACAATTCATTTTACTCTTGCAGAGCTGTGCTGGGCCAAATAAATCTTCTCATAAAGTTACAGGAGGCGAGCTAAAAAAAAAACAACCAGCAACAGAAAAAACCCACCCAAACCAAAAAAAACCCAAACCTGACCCATTTTGAGCCCCTAAGTTTAGAGAAACCAAACCTGAAAGCTTTCATGTAAAACTCAAAATCTCACATTCTCACATTTTCCAGGTAATACATTGCACCTTCTGCGCTTTTTGTCATTGTGGTGGTTATGACTTTAGTTGCTGCTCCAGATAATCCTTAAAAATCACACCTAAACTAGTGATGACAGAAACAGAGGCAATTCTAGCCTGTCCCATCACAAGCCATGATTTTGCTCTTCTGCTCCACACACAAGTACTACAGAACCCAGAGAGGAGCTCTGCTCTCTTGTATACCTCTGAAAACCATTAAAAGGGGGAAGGTTCTGTCCTGAAAAGTCCTCTTCCCTGACTGGGTCACCTGGCAGCAGAGGAGATGTGATCAGAGCCTGTAATGAGGAGAGACATATCTAAATCTCAGTGCTAGACATACCCCTTGTGTGAGCTGGGTAGTTGACTCTTGTGAAGTGCAATCTGCAAGCCATGAGACATCGTAACAGCTGACACGACTCATGTTCAGAACATGAGTTTTAAGGATTCCACATATATGCTACATCACTCCCTATTGAAACAGATACAAGAAATTAATTTAGGGATCCCAGTTTTCCAAGTTTTCCTTCATTCTACCTATCAATTTAAACCTCAGTTACAGTCAGTGGGCACTTTTACATATAGGCACATAGGTAAAGCCAGATGCTGCCAAAGTACTTAGAAAGCTGAAAATTTTAACACCATGAATTCACATAGAATTATCCACTGCTTTATTCCTAGGTGAGACTTTTAAAAAGAAAAGGTACAAACTCCTGGCGTCTGTACTAGCAGAGCTTCTCTTCCTGTTCTGCACTCTCTGTGCAGAATGCTTGGCTAGATGGGAGCAAGACAAACACAATTCAATGATGGTAATTTAGGCTGAGAAAAGCTGAATTATAAAGTAATGTTATAATGCCATAATTGCTCTAGAACTGTGCCTCATGTTTAACAATAGCTGTCTGCAGTGCCATTAAAATAATGACTTTCAGATTTGCCAAGACTTTTATTGTGAGAAATCCTGGCCACAAACACTTACAGACCGCTTTTTCAATTGGTTTAAATTGGTGTGCATCCACTGAAGTCACTGCATGAAGATATGACCTTTATGCACAAAAGACCCAAAACATTCAGCAGTTAGGTAAGCAGACAGTGTTCTGGTAACCTTGGATGTTATGACACATGACTCAAATTTGTTCAGAGAAGCTGAAGTTGTTTAAATTGATATACTTAAAAATACAGAACTTTTTGATTAAATGTATATCATGTATGGGGTACTTTTCATACCTATTTAGACCTGTTGCAGAAGTACGAGTCAGCTATATGCTGTCACATGTCTGAATATATGTAACTTCTAAAATGCTGACTCAGAGAACAGATCTAGTCTTCTTTTCTACAGCCACCCTTAACAGCCTCTCATATAGTGACAGAATGATGATCTTATCATGTTGTTACATTTTCCTTTTGTTGAAAATATGCCTAAACAAGTAAAAAAATACTAGTTTGATCATCAGAATTTGTCATGCTTTATTGATACAGTATCAGCAACATGTATGTCTTTGTTTCTATCAGGTTGCTAGCTAGCACAGAGAAAATGTTATTGATTCACCACTCACTGTCCTAGAGGTAAGGCTGTCCCAACTTTGATATATTCACATATCTAATATCAGAGGCAGAGCAGTGGGGTGGTGTTAAATGCTGAGTTTTCATTGAATTAAACTACAGCAGATAACACCTTTTTTCATCATGGTTTTCTCCTAAGTCCAGAAAAGAACCACCCAATTCAGCCTCCTGATGATTGTGCTGTCTTTGAAACCTTGCCTTATCCCTAACTGACTTTTTAAATTAATTGCATTATGGACACAGTCTGACTGCACACACTAATAGGCATCAGAATATACACAAGAACAGCTCTGAGGGGTAATGAAAGAAAAGGAAAGGAAAGGAAAAGAAAAGAGAGCAAGAAAGAGAGAGGCTGAGAAACTCCTTAAGAATGCCATATGAAAAGCTTCACTTTTAGCTTGTGCATGGACAGCTACAAAGTATTTGCACAAATAAACCACCTTGGTCTAAGGTATACTAGTATCCAAATAAACTCATGATTAGTTCATAAAACTTTTGTTTGAGTTAATATTGCTTTCCTGCATTCTCAGTGCAAGAAGGCTATAAGGACTCGTAGTGCAGACTTTCCTTCTGCAAAAGTAGTTAGGAATTTCCTCCTCTGCTCAGTCCCATTACCATGAACACAGGTGATGCCACTTGTGATGAAGCCATGGATCTGCCTAATTCCTCTTTTATTTAGTATTAGTCTTTAAACTTCCTCATCTCTTTGCTTGAAACTAGCTAATGGATCTAATAGATATTGAAGAGAAGAAAGGCTGACAAACTACTGCAAACACAAAGCCCTGATTTTCTTCAAATGTTAAGCTGAAAATCATTCTCTTGCTTCTATTCTTTTTTCCTCTACTTAGTCAACAAAGGCATTGACTTCAAGTGTATTGAGTGGTTACTCCATGATCAGGGTCTTGCTGCAAGAATTTAACTTAGACTTTCACAAGCTCAGACATTAGATTCCATATTGCCATTTTAAATATTCCTACTTGGGTAAAACTTGTTCTGCATCTAATTTTAATATAAGAATGGCTATACAGAGTGATAGCCAAAGTCTATCTAACTGAAGATCTTCAATGCAAGCTGCAAAACTGCATCTCTCATTTATTCAGTCTTCCATTTGTAAATAGAGGCCATTTTTTATATCAGCATACATTTTTGTAGGGTTTAAACATCACACCAGCAATGTAGTTCACAGTTGGTTTATATGTACCATCTGGGCTTTGCATATAAAAAGAGGCACCTAGCCTTAATTTTGGAAGCATTTGCAGGAGGATCTGTTATATACACTGTGCTGGTTTAGTCTGCTTCATGTTTGGAAGGTAATAACTCAGTAGTATTTCTAGGACTTGGCATTTGGTGTGCCATCTGGGGTGGTAAAGACTCTGCATATGGGATATGGTATGGTCCCAAATATTTTCTCTCTCTAACACCCTTCCCACTAAAGGAAACTTTCTCTTAAAGAAGCAAAATTCATTGCAAGTGTAGTATGCTGCCATGAACATGAAAGCCAAACAAGTACATATAGTGCATTTCTAGTCACACAGTATTGCTCCCTCACAATACAGTTCTAATATGACAAATAAGTGTTGCTTGTAATCACCTTAGTATTTTTCTCAACTTTCTCCCATTGTTCTTGTTTATACTTTTCTACATCACACAAAGCTCCTCTACATGCTTGAGATTTGTACTTCTTTGATGTTTGGAGAAAACCAGGTACCTTCTATTTGTTAATTAGGCATACATGGACAGCTATATTTTCAGGTAATCTAAGCTTTTTAGTACTGATTACTAAATTCATGGCAGAAAGGTATTTCAATGCTTGTATGACCCAATATTTTTAATCTAGCCCAGTACAGTGTGTCCATTTTAATCTTTCTTCATTTCATCTGACCATTTGGATATCACTTATAGTTTCTTATAGTTTGTTTCATTGATCATTCCAAGAATCCAATTTTGTGCTTTGAGTGCCAGAGCTGTATAGACTACGTCTGTTTCTGTGATCAAAATTAGACTACTATTCTCACATATTACTGTATCACCTTATTCCATTAGGTAATAATACATAAGCACCTATAATTTCACTTGCCCTTTTTGTTGTCCTTTCAAGTTGTTCCCATTATCTGCCACAGTTATATTCTATTCTCTCATCTTTTCCAGATTGTTAAATACTCGTTCAATATTCAATCCAAATTTTACCAGCAGTGGTGCCTTGCACTTTTATAAATTATTTATTATTTTATCACATCAATCTCTGACACATTGTATTTTTCTTTCCCCATAAGGGCATTCAAAGCTCCTCCTGGTTTATGCCATGAGTAAATGTTGTTAGTGAGCTGATGCATCCTTTTTTCCAAATCAGGGAAGAAGATGTTAAACCAGCCTTGATTTAGTACCAGCATTGCAACAAATGACTATGTATCTTCCTTCAACTTGATCTATCAATATTCTTTGTTTATGGCCTTTGAGCTAATCTTCAATCCATGCAACAGTCCACATATTTGTCAATTTGAATTAATTGTATGAGATTTCATGGATGCCATAGCAAATGCTTTACTGAAGTCAAACTATATTAGGTCTGCCATTTTCCTTTCATTTGCTTATTTGGTAATGCTATCAGAAGAAGCAATCAAATTTGTCTGATAAGATTTTTTTTCTTAAATCATGCTGCTTCTTTCTCATGGTTTTCTTATGCTCTGGGGGCTGTTCTGTGCTTGTAAGGGATGGTTCTTCCACACATTGACTCTGATTTGACTATTTGTCCCCCAAAAAGCAAACTCATTGTTCAGCATGTTATTTTCAGGGCCCAGCACTAGGTTAGGGGTCTGTTTCAGCACTAATCAGCAATGGTCTTTTATATTTATTTCAATGTATTATAGGTTAAATCATAGCACCAATGGTTGGGTTATTCCTCCCACATATAATGTGAGTTTTATTGTGGATTGAAGAAAACCAACAAAACCAGAAGAATCAAGAAGCAAGCCACAGTGTGTCCCTTATGTGAATTACAGAAAAAACATCAGCCATTTCCAGCTAGCAGACTCATAGCATTTTGAAAGGGTCATTGCCCAGGAAATAAAATTGTATTCATTTTGAATACTATGGGTTGTTTGTTCACAGCCATTGTTGTCGCAGTTGCCTCCCTTTTACCTGACATGGCAGAGATTAAACAAGAGACCTCCAACATGGAAATAGATTAAACAAGATACTTTATAAAGCCAAACTCCACAGTTAGAACTGTTACATGATCACAACTTGTGCATTTTGATTTTCAATACACAGCACCTTTACAGGGAGACAGCTTCTCTATTTGTTACTTTGGTAGTGCTACTACAATCCTACTTCTAAGACAACAGAGGAACATCAAATCACAATAATCTCCCAGTGAAATTTAATGTTCTCTGTACAAAAGTAGTGTGGTTACTGGTCTGGCTGAATGACGCATGTGGGCATTTTGGGTTATTTCTGCTGAATTTCATTCTCCACTTTGTGTCAGAACAGCAGTTACCCAACAGGGCCCTCCAGCTACCTATCAGTTCCACAGGTTCTTAAAACATATCTCTCCCCAGTGTTACAATTCTTGCCCTCACTGCACACTTTCCAGCCATTGTCCTTTACAAATATATATTTATTTCTACAATGAGTTTTCAGTTCTCACTGTTTTCAGTTCTCCTATTAGGTAAGACAGATGAGAAGAGAGGTAGATATTCTGGGAATCATCTAATCCATCTTCAGACATCTAAAGGACAGGTGATGAAACCCAAATTTCTACTCTAAGCTCCCCTTATTGCCAGAAACCCTTCTAGCTTCTAGCAGACAATGTGATCTGTCCCAGAGGCCTATTTTGTAATAAAATAATCTCTGCCTAGAATTCAACATCTCCAAAAGATGATATTCACCTATTTCACTACAGTGATGCAAAGGAACTTAGAAGATTAACTATGTTTCAGATGTCAAAGTTATGGTACATGAATCCTACACAGTGTCTCATAAAGGCACATAAAAATAATGTCATAAGACAAACTGATGAAGGTCTTTGTGTCTCAGAAGAGCAACTCCTAGTAAATGATCTCAGCTGAGTGTAAGTCTCAAATGACAACATTTGCCAGCTGCACAAATTCTGTGGATGTCACTAAGGGATGATATTATCAAATCATCTATTTTGTGGTATAGTCATACCTTTATCAATTTCACTAGGGGTCTATTGTTTAATATTTGTTGAGAACTGATTTGAATGTTTCAAATGTTGTAATGGTCTAATAATAAGATTACTTCTTATGTAGGAACAAGGGTGGTCCTCTCCTCTTTTTGCTGACACAAAATCAATTTCACTATTTACCCTAAAAATCCCAGTAAAGGACCACTTACTTAAAGATTTTTTCAAAAACTTTATAAATCTGTGGGCTTTTTCCTCTCTAGAGCCTAAACCTACACACTGAAACAATTTATTTGTCTGTAATTTATCCTGAAAGTGGATGTGTGGAACTACAAAATTTCTCCCCCTTCCTTTCTCTGTTGTTTTCCCTGGGTTTTTTTTTCTATCAAAAAGGGACTTATTGTAGCTGTCTAGCTTTAGCTCTGAAAATGTATGGGCCAATCTAAAATATATTGCCCTTTCCCCCGAAACAACAATTGACACAATGTAGTCCAGTTCTACTTACATAAAATTTAGAGTTTCGTAGTGATCCATGACCTTGTAAGGCTCATTATTAGATAGATACCAATTTGTCATGCTGCGCCTACCTATCAGCTTTTCTAGTCACTCACTTCATGCTTCTAGTGGCAAATTATATTTGACTTTCAATTTAAAATCCAGGGTACTTTAATGTAAAACCTCGGTATAATAATGGTGATGAAGCAGCAGGGCATGCAATTTGACAGAATGGATTTTTCTAGTTTATTGTGGCAGATTCCCCTCCCCCAGCCTCCAAAGGGAAGAAAAGGAAAGAAAGAGGAAAAGAAAGAAAGAGAAAAAGAAAGCCAGCAACACTTTCTTGAAACCCTGGTGACAACTGGAAAGATGGCAGATACAGCAGCAGGTTGTCATTTAAATATGTAAGCTCTATCTTTTTAAGTCACTCACTGAGCACAACTTAAAACACATTAGATGCATCATGACAAGCTATAATTCATGAATCCATGAATGAAGTTTTAATTCCTTTGTAATAAAAAAAATGTTCAGACCTCTTTTGCTGAATTGCTGAACTTAATATATGTTACACAGTTCCTGTCAGGCATGAGTAATATTGATGGCTTTTGTCTTGATGCCAAGCACCCACTATTAAAGGTGTCATAGGCATGTAAACCCTGATACAAGGGATGCATTATTTCAGTACTTTTAATGATGATCTGGTTTTGATCAATGCTCTATATAGGATATATGTGCAGGGGAAACTTCCCACTTCAAGTAAAATGTACATTGATTGTATTACTATGTTTTGGGGATTTATATTTTTATTATAGGAACATATCATGAGATGAATTCTGATTGGACAGTATGAAACATTATGGAACACATTTAATTTGCTTTCTCTCCTTTTTTTTTCTACGTGCGGAGAAGGTCATACATGCATTTAAAATCTGAGCTTCATTTTGAATATGATTCAGTTCACTAAATTTGGTCACCCAGACATTAAGTATCTCTGTAAAGCTAATTGTGTAAACCCTTTGAAGAGTCAACAGAAAAACAATAACTCTTGGAATAACTCAGTCACTGTATTTTAGGGATTCACCCCAACCAGCTTTAGACTTCTAACAGTTATGTATTGAAGTTCTAGGAATACCTTTAAGCATCCTTCTTAGTCAACAGATAGAAATAAGCATAAATAGAAGGTGACTCATCTGATTCATCTTATACACATTATTTAGGATAAAATTAATCACTGTCTAGGAGTATTTATTGCTCTCTAATAAGGGAAATATTGAATAATTTGATCAGACTTGTACGTCCAGATTCAAGTTATATAGGTTAGCATAGGTGTTTCTTTTCACTTCAACTCTCAAAATCCTGACAAACAGAATGAACTTGCAGAGAAGCCTGTGTCTCTCCTTTGAACATCAACAATTTACTCTGGATGCTCAAGTTTCAGATAAAGAGGATAGCAGACAGCAAGATTTCTTTATGAAAACTCTGCCATGTAATTCCTGGACATACAATGGCATACAGTAAAGATTTTGCCAGACATGGGTTTTTAACTGCTAGACTGAAGCATCTTCACACTGAAGTAGTAAAATTTTGGTTTGCTTATGAAGTTTTGAGTCTGAGCTACTGTGTAGTACACCAGACTGATGTATGTAGAGCAGCTACACTTTTAAGTAGAAAAAAAAAAAGAGAAGAATCATAGAACTATAGAATCATTAAGGTTGGAAAGGACCTTAATATCATGGAGCCAACCGTCAACCTATCACTGCCAAGACTACCACCAAGCCATATCCCTGAGTGCCACATCTACATGTCTTTTAAATACCTCCAGGGATGATGAGTCCACCACTTCCCTGGGCAGCCTGTTCCAATGTTTGACAACCCTTTTGGTGAAGAAAATTTTCCTGATATCCAATCTAAAGCTCCCCTGGTGTAACTTGAGGTCATTTCCTCTTGTACTATCATTTTTTACACGGGAAAAGAGACTGACACCCACCTCACTACAGCCTGCTTTCAGGTAATTGTAGAGAGAAATAAGGTCCCTTCTAAGACTCCTTTTCTCCAGGCTAAGCAACCCCAGCTCCTTTTACAGGACTTGTGCTCTTCACCAGGTTCATTGCCCTTCTCTGGACTTGCTCCAGCACCTCAATGTCTTGTAGTGAGGGGACCAGAACTGGACACAAGACTTGAGGTGCAGTCTCACAGTTGCTGGCTACAGAGGAAAAATGACTTCCCTGGTCCTGCTGACCACACTATTTCTGATATAGGCCAGGATGCCACCTGGGTACACTGCTGGCTCATGTTCAGCCAGCTGTTGACCAGCATCCCCAGCTCCTTTTCTGCAGGCAGCTTTCCAGCCACTCTGCCCCCATCCTGTAACATTGCATGGGGTTGTTGTGACCCAAGAACAGGATCCAACATTTCATCTTGTTGAACCTCATACCAATGGCCTCAGGTCATGGATCCAGCCCATCCAAATTGCTCTGCAGAGCCTTCCTGCCCTCCAGCAGATCAAAATTCCCACCCAACTCAGTGTTCTCTGCAAATGACTGAGGATGCACTTGAGACCCTCATCCAGATCATCAATGTAGATATTAAACAGGACTGGTGCCAATACTGAGCCCCAGGGAACACCACTTGTACTAGGGCACCAGGAGATGTAACTCCATTCACTACCACTCTCTGGGCCCAGCCATCCAACCAGTTTTTACCCAGCAAAAAGTGCACTTGGCCAAGCCACGAGCAGACACTTTCTCCAGGAAAAACATCAGGAAGCAGTGCAAAGTCTTTACTGAAGTCCAGGTAAATAAGATTCACAACCTTTTCCTCATCCACTAAGTGGGTCACTTTGTCATAGATTAGGTTGGTCACACAGAACCTGCTTTTCACAAGCCCATGCTGGCTGGGCCTGATCCTCTGATTGTCCTATACATGCTGCAGTATGACATTCAAGATGATCTGCTCCATAACCTTCCCTAGCATTGAGATCAGGCTGAAAGCCCTCTAGTTCCTTGGATCCTCTTTCCAGCCCTTCTTGTAGATGGGTTTCACATTTACTAGCCTCCAATCAACTGGGACCACTCTGGTTAGCCAGGACTGCTGGCAAATGATGGACAGTGTCCTGGCGAGCATTTCTGCCAGCTCCCTCAGTACTCTTGGGTACTCTCTGCATAACCTCACAGCATCCTTTTAGTCCTCCTGAGAGGCCTGCACCTTCTTTCACAGGTCATAAATTCTCCTTTCTCTCCTCAGTTTCAGACAATGCTCTCTCTTCAATCAAGCTGGTCTTGTTCCCTGACAACTCATTTTTCAGCACCTGGGGACAGCCTGGTTCTGCTTCTTTTAAGACTTCCCTCTTGAAGAATGTCCAGCATTCACGGACTTCTTTGCCCTTCAGGACTGCCTCCCAAGGGACTTTCTCAACTAGTGTCCTAAACATGCCAAAATCTGTCCTCCAGAACTCCAAGATGGCAGTTCTGCTGGCCCCCTCCTAACTTCTCCAAGAACCAAACACTCCATAATTTCATGATTGCTGTACCCAAGATGGCTTCTGTGGTGGGTTGACTTTGACTGGACACTAGGTGGCCACCAAGCTGCTCTATCACTCCCCAGCTGGACAGGGAAGAGAAAATAAGATGGAAAACAACTTTTAGGTTCAGATAAGGCAGTTTACCAAAGCAAAAGAGAAAGTTTGCACATGCACAAGCAAAAAGAGAAAAAAATAGGCTTATTCTCTACCTCCCATGAGCAAGTGATATTTGGTCACTTCCTGGGAAGCAGGGCTTCAGCACACATGACAGTTGCTCTGGAAGAAAAACACTGTAAATAACAAATGCCCCCCTTCATCCTCCTTTCCTTATCTTCTATATCTGAGCTGACATCATACAGTATGGAATATCCCTTTGGTTAGTTTGGGTCAGCTGACCTAGTTGTGTTCCTTCCCAGAACCTTGCCCAACTTCAGCCCCTTGATGGGGTGGGGCGAAAGTTGACAGCCAGCTCTGCTCAGCAGTTCTCAAAACACTGGTGTGTTACCAACACCTTTCTAGCTACCAATGTAAAGCACAGCACTGTGAGGGCTGCCATGGGGAAATGAATTCTATCTCACACAGAGACTCAATATAGCTTCCAACAATCACATCACCCACCAGTCCTTCTCACAAACAACAGGTTCAGTGAGGCACCACCCCTAGTTGGCTTCTTCACCATCTGTTTCAGGAAGTTTCTTCCACCTGCTCCAGAAACCTCTCAGATTGTTTCCTCACTGATGTATTGTATTTCCAGAAGATGTCTGGTAAGATGAAGCCCCCAAATTATACAGTATTTTGTCTGCCTCTTCATCCTCTTTGGACAGTCTATAACAGACTCTCACCAGGACATCTGCCTTGTTGGCATTACCCCTGATTCCGACACATAAAACTCAACCCTGTCATCACCACCGTCAAGTTCTAGACTGCCAAAACACTTCTGAAGAATTTGCAGCCATCCATTGCAGTACTCCAATTGTGTGAAACATCCCACCAGTTTTATGTGATTGCAATTATATCATAGTTTTCCTGCTGCACAGTGGCTTCCATTTTGTCCTGTTTGTTGTCCATGCTGTGTGCTTCGATGTAGATGTATTTCAGTAGAGCTATTGATCCTGTCACAATTTGGAGGGGAGAAGCCTAAATTCCTATGTGACCATGTTTTCTAACACATCAATAACCTAAATGAAACAAGAAGTTGAATTCTAGGTAGTAAAAGCAGTTCTTTCCTGGGAAATAGTAACACTGACATTCCAGAAGAACAGACACAATAGCTTTATTTTTTAACCAGGCAGCTGCAGCTGAAAGGAAGGGAGAAAGTAAAAGCAAAATTCAGAAGGAGCACACTAAATGTACAATTTCATCATCTAAACAGAGCCGTTTTGTGCTGCTTTACGTTCCAAAAAGTATCCTTTCTGCCCTTTAGCTTCCATCAGAAAGATATGGATCTGCCATCTGTGACAAATTTACAGCCTATGTGGATACTCTGGATAATAAAAACTGTCAGCGGTACTAAGAGGCTACATTTGAGCAACAGAATCCCATTCTGTATGTCTACATCTCAGCTTGTCGTCCTGTTTCCTTTACGGATAGCAGGCACTCATAGAGGATAATTCACTTGAGCAGTTTCAGGTGTCGAGCACGGAATGAGTTGCTTCATACAGTAAGCAACAAGGAGCTGCTAGTTTTCTTCACTGACTATAAAAGAAGTTCAGTGTTTCTCTTTTAAGTATCTTCACTGTAGATATAGTCATTCAGTCAGACAACTCTCATCCTCAGTATAACACATCAAGATCTTCTGACTTTTCAGAAAGTAGAAACACAGAATTACAAACATCGCAGCTCCAGTCTGTTTTCATAACATAATTCACAAAACACCCAAACCTCTACAGCTAAGGACTTTGAGTACAAGAATCAAAGGCTTTGAATCTAGTGAATGCTACAAGAAGAAAGAGTGAGCATTGTATGTGTCACTAATATCATAGGCCCTTCCTGTAACAGAGAATGGGATGGATGACAATATCCAGGTGATGGATGTAGACCACAGTCCAACCTACAAAAGAGAGTAAAAATGTCCCAAGTTCTACCTGGAAAGAGAGTGAGAGAAGAGCTATCCATCACAACACAATAATAAAATCTTCCCAACAATTGCAGACAGACAGCTGAAGCCCTGATATATTTGCATTATTCCATACTATACAAATCAGTTGCAACACATTTCTGGTATTGAAACTAATTTTTCCTCTACATGGGCTATCTCTATTTTCAGTCTGTCCCTTGTCTCCCTGACAGAGTTGGATAACTATACATGTTGTGGATACTTCTCAGAACTGAAAGACACATGCATTGTAGTAGTAAAAAACCAACCAACCAAAACAAACAAAAAACACCCCCACCTTTAATTATATGTATAAAAAGGAATTAAATTAGAATTAGCTTTTTTATAGGTCCAGGACAGTGTGAACTGGTATTGTAACTGGGGTAAACCAAAAAACCTTAAAAAAATATGGAGACCTGCAATTAGCTCATCAGGTATAGCCCACACACCATGATCAATGCCTAGAAAGCTGGAAAACAGTCAGGTTGTTACATATGACAAGTACATGGAGTCACAACTTACTTTGACACATCCAGCAGTGTGTAGAGGTTTTCTGAATGAGAAGTTTTATATGTGCCATTCTTACAATTTTCTGTAATCTTTACAGATGAAGAAATCCCTTTCTAAGTAATACAGAGGTAGGTAGATTCAACTTAATGTAAACTAAGCCAGTGGAGACAGGAATGCCAATGGATTATGACAATATGAGCAATCTGATAGATCTCTTCTTCAACAACAAAAAAGGTAACCAGAAAAGGTAGGGATTTTTTGCTTTGTTGTTTTGGTTTGGTTTTTTTTCTTCATTCAGGTAACAACTCACAAACTCTTGTGATGCAGCTTTATGTAAAGGATCTTTGAACCAACTAGCTGTGATCCCAAATCGGGCTTTTAGATTTATACATGCAGTTGCAAGTCAAACAGAAATGCTATTGCAGAAACAAGTAAAGTAACAGATGGGAGGACTTGAAAACTTAGACATGAGGTTTCTGGAAGAAAACTTACTGTTTTAAATTAAATAGATTCTCTGATGATCACCAGTTAGTAATCCACCCTACAGGTCTGGGTAGGGTTGTCACACTCCTGAACTCACACCTGGGTCTGAGCAGCAAGACTGTACAAAATATTTGTCTGAAGTTTGTTAGCTATAAACCCCTATTGGATCAAATGCATTTTATGACATAGGGGATACTTTCATAAAATCCTTTGTCCATTCCAGTTTCACACAGGTACACATTGTCATATTCTTTCCCATATGCTATGGGTTAACACTGCTAAAGAATAGAGACCTAAATATGAATTGATTTTTCTTTCATGTTTATTTTGGATTAATATGCAATACAATTTCTGTGTTACATTCCCTCTCCTAGTAGCTCAAAATTTTTCACAACGCTGCCTGGTAAGTTGCCTGGTTACATTTTGTTCTTGTTGTGCTTTTTTCTAAGCATTAGCTGAGCAATTAATGAACAAATCAAATAAATTGGAGCTGCTGTATTTTCCTCTGGATGCAAATGTGAAGGATAATTTTTAAAGCACTTTTATATATCTCCCATATCCTCTGGGGAGGAAGTACAGGCTTCAAGTTCTAAATTACTCATTCCTGCTGGCATCAGATGTATGCCCCAAGGAGTTAATTTTCAGCTCAACAGACAAGGATTTAACTACCTAAATTCATTTCTAAATAGAAAATAATATAACACAACACTTTTCAGACAATATCTCACAGGTGCTTTAGCATCTATAAGGGAAAGAACTAAAAAGGCTCTAAGAATTAAAATGTTCTTTTCCACGCAGATTATCTATGGGGCTGAAATTTCCCCCCGGCTTAAGAATTCTACTAGTGAAGGATACTTAATGCTAAATTAGATCAAACAGGTTTTAGCGTGAATCAAGAAATTCATATAAAGTTCTTCTCCAACCTACTTCAAGTCTTTCTAATCTCCATGTTGTAGTATTGCTTCAGATTCTAGTTATTCTTATAACAGTAGATTTCATCATAAGATCTAGGGGCCCTAGTTTTGGAACTGAATAGGAACACTTCAGAATTTCAAAACACATTGCTACTATATTTGTAGAGAGCAATTTAGAAATATAACCCAACTATGTTACAAAACCCAAGTCATTAAAAATAACCCAGATGTGTTTTCATAAACACTCTCCACCTCCATACTCCAGAAGACCAAAAAAAAAATAATCTGTGAGCTCCTGCAGTTTTATAAAGACAGAATGGAAGAGAAAAGGGAAAAGAGAAGAAAAGGTCGGATCCACACTGCATTCCCATGCTTCTGGGACTGCTGCTGAAGAAATTAATAAATGTGGACAATGAGATGAACCCTGTTGCTTTATATAAAGCAGATGTTTAAGTACTTTTTTGGTGTTACAACATGTGCGCCCATCTGACTGCAATGATGATTAAATTCATCCTGAGTTATTCTGTCACAGGAGGACAATTGCATCTTATGATCAGTGGCTGGCTCCATTTAGTGAGAAGTTTGTAAACTAACACAATGTACCCCAGCATTGTAATAACTCAACCGTGAGGATAACTGGCTGCAGGTAACCAAGAGTGTTAGCTTAAGTGTGAATCTACACCACATCTATATGATTTCCCTCAGCACAGTTCCCTACAAGCAGGGAAATGTTGACATTTGGTTAGCATCATGCAAACTACAAAATATTGTGTCCTTTGGTTTTGTTACAGGAACACTCAATTTTGCAAACATCATCATAATTTTTAAATATTTTCAATAAATATTTCATTCTTCATGTTACTTTGTCAGTTCTTCCATAGAGACCTAAATAAAGACTTTCTGAACTGAGCTAACTGAGAAAAAAAAAGTATCTTGATTGCAATTGCACTTTGTCAGAGCTAAACAGAATCCAACATTTCAAAAATTTGGTACGCTCTGGATTTAGAACCAACAATGTTTTCCATCTATAATTTCTAGGCAGGAAAAGAAAGATCAGGATCAGAACTAAGCATGAGAGTGAGGACATTTTTGGGCTTGGAATAAGCTCAAAACCTGAAGTTCTGCTAGTGGTATATGTCCAATTCTGACTGGAGTGGGATTTTAAACATCTGATTGATACATAGATACAAAATGGGCAACTGAATCCAGGTGACCAGCTCTGGAGTGAATCACACTCTGAAAGCTAGATAAGGTGATTCCCACTTCAAATATTAAATTTAACTACAATTTATCTTCTCCTTTTTTTCTTTCAAGTCAAGCTAGCTAATACTTGATTAGTTAATATAAAGAAACTGCTGGGACAATATGGTCAGAAACTTTCCAGCATTTAAGACTTTTTACTGCATCTTATTCAAATTGCAACCTAGCCCATCTCTTTTAGTCTGACTTTCTCCGAATAGTGCACTTCCAGCACCCTCTCAGATTCTCCTACTGACAGTATTTTCAGTCACTTTGCCTTACTGCAGTATTAGTTTGAAGACAGGCCCCCCGGAGCAAGAATTCAACAAATACCATCTCATACAGTCCATTGAGTGGCTATGTGAAACCAACAAATTTTATCATTAATATTACCATTATAGTGGGATCAGATTCAAAGGACTAGTAAGGTGTTCTCTATTTGTCATATAAACCTTTTCCCAAAGACTGGTCTGCTATCCAGAGTACTTTTATGACCACTACCACATGCCATTTAAATACACCCTCAGATCCTAAGCGGAAATCTTGCTGCTGGCGTTACTTTTCTGTATATAGGGCATTGCTACCACAATGCTATTTCAAATCATTAGAATAAACAAGTGACCAGAATGACCAGTATTTCAGTCATATCTCACAGCCACCTGATTACACAGCAAAATATATTCAAAATAAAAGGAAACTATTAAATGGACTATGTATTCTAGCAGAAAGGCAGGAGAAAAACTAAAAGTTGCAGTGAAACCTGCCATTCCTGAAAATTTTATTTTCTTATTGCCAAATAAGATATGCAGGCTGGTTTAGTTGTAGCTAGCTTTTATTAAAAACTTTGCCTCATGGCTCTTTATATGGATTCACACACTGTTAAAAGATTCAGTGCAAAGCAAATGGAAAGATTAATTTTGTGATATGGCACCAAAAGAAACAATTTAGAGCAGGGATTAGGGATTGGGCCACCACAGCAAGGCTTCTGGAAAAAGTCCATTATAACTACAAAACACTTCACAATAACTGTATCAGTGATCACAGAAAAGACAGAGGTTTTTAGCAAAATTGAGGAAATTCATACAAACAGAGTTTCTCCCCTTATTTTTCCAAAAGAAATGAGAAGGAGAAAGATTTTATGGAACTGAAAAAATGATTGTTGAAAATAGAATAACTGGAAATTCTTAGTCTACTAATGTAGTCTACTACCACTAATGAGAAATCAGACCAGTAAATTGGTATTTATACATAAGATACAGAGCACAACTGACAACCCAGTGGTCATAATATAGCAAGCAGGGCAGGATATTTTGGCAGTATATGTGTCATTTTATGTACCTCTAAATCTGGTTTATTTTCTTCATTCTTAAAAAACATTCTATCAATAAGAAATCCATGTATCCCCTTTCTTCAAGCTTGGCATTGCAAAAGATATTATTTAAGCAGAATAGAGCTAAAAAAATCAGCTGAAAACAGAATTACAAATTTCTAGCTGAATTCTTTCTCTCTCATGTACAAATTCATAGAGGGACTTACTCAAGTGATGGTTTTTTGTATCCTGTGTCCTCCCACACAAGCAGCTGTTAAAAAAAAAAAAACAAACATTTTGTCAGTTACATAGCTCCATTGTAATCTTTTTTCCTCCCTTCTCTCACTTATGCACTTCCTTTCTGCCTTCCCATACTGATCAGCTAAGATTTGCTCATTCAGATTCAGTGGTATGGTGTGAGACAGGAAATTCTGCACAACCAACCATGGTGCAACCAGGTTATGAACCTGGACATCCAGCTCTGAAGATAGTGTTTTGAATTAAAGAAAAACTCATACAGCTGGTTCCTTTTTCTTTCTGACATGTGAGTACCATGTATGACAGCCCTGATATTAACTGTAAAAATGCCATGCAAATAATTTCATTATCTCATTAGCTCCAGGATGAATTGGTCTCAGTTTTTCATGGTATTCACCATATAGCATCTAGTCACCATTATTTTGGTGTGTCATGGCAGAATGTCACCCAAAACAAAGGTTTGTCCTCTCCTGTGTTTATGAAGTCAGATTTATCTCATCTAAACTCAACAGAAGTGCCTACAATAGGAGTACAATTCTCCCAAGTTCCATTTACTAAGAAGACATAAGCAATTCTGAACTAGCATTCAGGTCATAGAGATTAAGGTAATCTTCAAATTCTTTAAGAGAAGATCTGAAGGGCCCTCAAATATTAGGCTATATTAGCAATTGCAATAGGGAAATGCCTGAGAGCGATTATTTCATATTCAAGTTTATACTATTACTGAAATAAAACAAAAGGATAATAATTTAAAAAAAAACCAATAAAACGAAAAGCAAACACCAAACCTTTGTAAATTAATGCTATGAATTAAAAGTCCCCCTGGTTTTTCACAGCATGCCTTCATATTTTTTGATGACTAAATTTCCATGCCTTCATGCTGATTGCTCCTAAAACACCTGGTAAACAGGATGCATCATATTCCATTGTTTTTTATAAAGACTTAAAGTCTGAGTAATTTAATCTCATAGCAGAAGAAGCATCCTAGTACTGCTCTTTGCTGTTGAAGATTAATTTTTACTAGCTACTTAGAGGGCTAAGGAGTGCATTACAACGGACACTATTATTCAAGTTCAGGAGACTAAAATCCATCATTTCTGAGCAGGGGGAAAATGATTTTTATTAGAGCCATTCACACAGCTCTATAATGATAATTCAATAACATACACTATCTCTACTTACACATTTTCCATTGCAATTTTTATCTTGTGCAAGAAGTAAAAAGTTCATTATTTTGCTCAAAACACTTCCTAATAAGTGTGCTAATTGAGAGTGTATAAGTGCATTTCAGTAGACTCCCATGTTTGTTTCTTGAGAAATTACATGAATTTGTCTTCTTTTGTGTGTTTAATGCTAGGAAGACTTTGTTTAAAGGAGAGCAACTGTGGTACCCATTGTGAGAAGTTAAAATGGTGAAAAACACATCACATGAACGCTTTGTGAAGGATACTGGAAATTTAGACTGCAGGATGTTAACATTTCTTCAGTCTTTAATAGGTGAATGAAGGTGAGAAGGAGGTCCAGTCTTACTAGGAAACATTCTCAATGGTGCTACAGACTCTAAAGATGCTTAATGCAACACATGGTAACCCACTTTCTATGTCTTATTGTGATTCATCAAGCTCCACAAGTATTGGCCTCATTCTAAATGTCTGGGTAGTGGCACAGAAGACATTAAATTATCTTTCTAAAGTGGAAGCCTTCATTCGTATATAGAATAGCCATACAAATTCAACTAATTTTGAATTTTCAAAAAGCCATTTGCTTCTATAGCCTCCATATTGTTATTCTAATGATTAAATCTATCTTCAGGGACTTATGTTGCAGTTTGTCTACTATTGAAAATGAAGAGCTTTGCTTTTCAGTCAGGCAGAACATACCCTCACCTTATTAGCAAGTCTTTTTAACAAAGCAGATTTTGAAATACCAACTTCTCCCTGAAAGTCTGCCTTGAAAATAGAGTCAGAGAGGCATGATGAAATGTGCTTCTTTTCACAGAGCCTGCTTGGGAAAATAATGTTTCTTAGATCTGTGGTAGGAATGGAACTAACTTGAGTCCATAAGTGAATTACTTAAAATCTTTATGAAAATGAAGAAGAGAAAGGGGATAAAGATTCCCTTCACATAATGGGAATCATTTCAGTAAGCACAGAAACAGTGCCTTATGACTCCTTGAACCAAACACAAATTTCTCCCCAAGAAGAAATAACTGATACCAAATTAGTTCTGACCTTAGAGGCATCAGACTGATTCCTTAGAAACACTTGAGTTTTAAACAGAATTCTTTAAACACCAAAAAATGTGAAAAATTTGTATCTCTGGATGTAAATATAGCAGCAGAAAGCAATTTCCTAATTTCTTTCCACTCAGGGTGGCCACTATGTCTGGGAGGTGAAAGGAAAGCTGTTGTATACTTGCATTTACTAAAAAATTCTCAGATTGTTGCTGTTCAGCATCCAGCTTCAGTCACAGCAGCCGATAGGGGAAGTCCGTGATGACAAGTCTTGGAACAATGAAAATGCTGCTGAGACAAAAGGGCCCTGTACTGTAGACTTTGAAGTTGTACCCATTGATTTTTTCAAATCATTTTGGTTAACTTTCATTCTGTCACATTGTTTTTAATTCAATCTCCACATACATGTCAGGCTCCCAATGTAAAGAATACATATACGAGGCCACTGCAAGCTTTCAGGGAAAGTAGGAGCCAAGGAAACACATCAGCTTTCTAGGACAGTCATGTAAGTAACTGCATATGGAAAATACAGAAGTAAAGAAAAAGAACTATGTACAATCACTTTTCAGCTCACTGATTCTATATCAACATTAATGATTAACAGGCAATTTTCAAAGTTTTGATCAAACACTCAGTGCTAGATTCCTATCTCTATCTCATGAACAAATCAGCTCTCTTAAGTTTTGTATATTTGTTCTAGAAATGTTTTGAAGACCTTCTGACTCCATTTAGATTAGAAGTAGTTTCAGTAGGTCAAATTCTGGTAATTTTACTCACTATGAGAAATGCTCAGCAGTAAATCTTGCCAAAACTTGCATTCAGATACAAGGAAAATAAAGGTAGAAAAATGCGGCCTTTGTTCTTACAGTCAGCATTAAAAATATGAAAATTCAGGGATTTAAGTTTTACCCCAAATGGATGGTTTTAATCCATGACAGTTGGTTTTTTTGTTGTTGGGGTTTTGTTTTCGGTTATTTGTTTTGTTTTGAGTTTTTTTGTTTAGAGTAGAGTTTCAAGTTGGGGTGTGTGTTCATTACTCTCTAAGCAGATAGGGGAAATATATTCCTAAATATTTTTTATTCCCTCCTGCACTTTAGCACATCACACTTTCTATATTTAGAAGTGATTAGATTTATTTACTTTGCATTGCAACTCAAAGGAGTAAAGAGCTGAATTCATTCTTACAAATATCTGTTTACATACCCTGATTTCTATTTAAGTAGTGACCAACTAAAACTTTGCAAGCAGAAGGAAACACCCATAGCCTTTGAAATTTGAAAGTAAATATGCAACATATATGAGCATTTCAGGTTATTGCGTTCCAATTAGAACCCAGAGCACAACAGCATTGTCCTTTTGACAATGAAACCTGCCTGTCATATTTGCAAGCACACACATGAATTAAACATATCACCTAAGCATAATGTTCTTGCATCTTATAACTGGGTCCTAGAGCTGCTCAGTCTAATGCATTATAATCATGAAAAGGACAGCTAACACACTGCTTCAGCGCCTGCTGGTATTGCAGCCATCATGCAGAAGAATCACTCAAGCTGATGGAGCTCCTCCAGTGGCATACAATAGGGAGGTAAAGTTCTTGTTGAGTGGCATCCAAGGTCTCATCATGCACTGACAATGTCCAGCTGCCCTTGCTGCTGTTGGCATCTGCTGCAAGTTAGTTAAGGCTGTTTGCCTGCAGACCACTCTCATATACCCAAGGGTACCAGCTAGGCACTCAACCAATCACAGATCAAGGGAGAGACTAGCTTGATTCCTCCTTTTCAGTCCAAATCCTCAGATGCACTTTGTGCTTTTCAATCATGGCAGAAGCTCTGAGCCAGAAGCTCAAACTCCAGGGCAATGCAAGCACTGTTGTAAGCCTGTGTGGAGGTGTAGGCGACTTTGGGTCAGTGGGAAACAAAGGCAGGAGATGAGAAAAGGGAAGGGGAATATAAAAAGTACTGAAAGGACTGTGCATAATGCAGTGTTTTGGGGACAAACACATGCTGCTCCCTCTCCGAAGCTGCAGTGTTGTTGCTGGAGACAGAGGGACACATCCTGTCCTCAGAGCCCCATGGTCAGGCTGCTCACCGGAGTTCAAGAGCATCAGTGCTGGTTTGAATGACAGTACATTGTCTCCAGGAGCTCCTGCTGGGCTGCACACCTCAGAGCTACTTCTGATCCAAAACAGTGACGTTATGCACTATCTAGCCCAGAGATTATTTTAATTTGGTTTGGTTTCTCTCAGAGACAGGATTAAAAAGCTGGAGTTCTAGGCCCCCTGCTGACACCAATGCGCCTCACCTCCCTCTTACCACTGTGTCACAGAGGTTGAAGATCTCTTTAGCAGTGGGACAAAGGGACAGCAAAAAAGAAAGCCCATATACTTTTCTTTCAAAGCTATCACTTGCAGAAAAATATGTTTCAGACTTTGCCTGCTGTGTTGCATAGATGGGAAACTTAGTTCACGTTTGCAAGTTGTTCAGCATGGATTTATAAAACCTTCCCCAGCAGAATGAACACACTTAAAATCAACTCCTCTTTTGAAAATCTAATGCTTTGCATCTGGGATGAAATGGGCGTAGGTTACTTACAGTCAAAAACCTGATATAATGCAACATGTAGAGCGTGCACTGCTGTACTTTGTAAAATATTATTTCTGAACGATTATAAAGGAGACAAGTAAAATCAAATATGGAAACCCTTCCAACTGCTGTATGGTTTGAATTTTTCCCTTTCCCTTTGGCTGAATCTCTTGCTGCTATTATTAAGATGCCTGCTGGGTGCAGGGTACCTTCATGGAAAATGGTATCTCTTGGAATTAATCAGCAATGCTTTAGGTGCACTTTGCTTCCTCCTCAAAAATCCCAAGGAATTAACAATACTGCCTATTTCCAAATGTCTCCCATGGTCTTATTAAATGTGGTTGTGGCAGTAGAAAGAATGTATCTCTTTAATAGCATATTGCAGCATTTAAAAGAGCACAGATGTGCTGAGATTGTTGGTCATGCAATTCAGTTTGAACAAAGCAAGTCTTTAGAAGGAAAAGCAAGGGCATGATCTGGCAGATTGACTGGCAGCTTTGTTATGGCAGAGAAAGAAGATCTCTAGTAGCAGTGTCTAAACAAGAGGAAATTAGTGTTTTCAAATAGTTTTGTAAAACTCATTAGAAAAATAGTCCCTGATGAACAGGATAAACAAAATCCTGAAGGAGGTATCCTTTAGCAGTACTAGGGCAAGCAAGGAGTTAAGATCTTGCATTTAGGCAACAAGACCACAAAGCATTCTTCACTACCTGAGATTCTTAATCATTTTGATTAAAATTTTGCCCCACAAAACAGGCAGGATGCTACCACCTTGTTTCCTCAGGCTCAAAGGCTATTTTTTACATGTTTATAGACTCTCAAAAACAAAAGCTGTGTGAAGGCTGATCACTGGAGCAGAGGCTGCTACAGTGTGCTATTGTAGTAGTTTTCCCTTCTACAGTAGAGTTTACCCTCTTTCCTAGGGCAGAAGGAACATTTTTGTAACAAGACGCAAGCCACTTTGAAGACTGGTACCACTAACAGTGCTGCAAGGTCCTTTCCTTCATAGGTCAGCTGAGCCCCAGAAAGCCTGCCACCTGGCTTGGTAACTCACTGCCTTCTCCTTGAACCCCAGAACTAGTCCTGGCTTGACATGTGTGTAAGACTCACCCCAGAAGACCCCAGTATATTGTTGCCCGAGTAGGGCTGTGCATGCTTAGTGGCACATGTGAGTGTAACCATCCTCTAGCAGCACTCAGACAATACAGCAAAGCTCAGTCTCCTCCAGAGCTATCACAGCTTCTGAGATTCTTTCTGCTCTGCTGAAATCCTCCATCTGTCTGCTGCTGCTCTCCTCTTTCAGGCTGTGTCCATACTGTCTGAGCACGACTGAGTAGCCAGGACTGGGCAGCAGCTGAGCCCAGACTGCAGGTGAAGAGTCCCATGAGAATCACAGCAATATTACTATGTCCATCCTTCCTCTCATTACCCAGAGGAAAGCCCATCATCCATCCTGGATAGGAATACCCATGCTCTTCAAAGGCTTTCTAGATGACCAGGAGACCAAGACCTTAGTGCTAACAAAATACACAGTGAGAGGAAGGATGAGTTGAAATCACTACAAATATAAGCCAAATCCAAAGTGATATATAACCACAAGGTACAAACCTGATGTAGCCACCAGTTCTTCAACATCTCAGGAGAACCCTTAGGGACACATCTACCTAACAGGGGAGAAACTGTAAGGAGTTTGGTATAAAGGAATATAAACTACTTTACCTAATATGCATATTTTAGCCCTCAGTTGGTTTTTTTTATAACTTTCAGTTTTTCACAGCCTTGTTCCCTCCAAGGCTTTCATGCAACCCTTCTTCCTTTTCTTTGTTGAAGGCATGTCTCCAAGGAGTTTCAAAACATAGCCTGCATCTATCTTTAATTTATGGTGTTGAACCTTATTTCCCCAAAGGTACTAGTTCAAACACACTGTCAACCTCATCTTTACATTTCACCTCTTATGCCATGCATTCCATCTTTAACACAGCTCTGATAGCCGTGTATTTGGGATATGGAAATATCTCAGAGGAAACCAAATGTTTACAGAAGTTCACTTTGCTACTGCATAAAATCACTCTCATTTCTCTCTGCCAAATAATATGTGAGGTGAGAACAGGGTTGTTTATTGTACAAATGCAAAACCAAGGCATACAAGAGCAAACAACAGTGGAAGAAAATTCAGACCTGTGCACTGCTTGAAGTCACACGGTGGTATGTAAGCAAGTTAATAAAATTTGTGGTCTAAAGGAAAGAAAACTCTTTTTAGTAACTTGTAAATGTAGAAAATAAAACAGCCTACACTTATTCCAGAACATTTTTCTGTGTATCTGTGCACTGTGCAACAGCTCTGCCAAAGCTTTGAGACATTGGCAGATTAGTAAAACCGTAGAGTATGTTAGCACCGCAGATCCCTGGCACCATCCGAAATTATTTCCAGTTCACATGCACAATATGTCATGATGTGCTGCATGCACATGGAGAGTTTTGGGCATATTTTGGGGTCTTCACTTCCTTAAATCTTCACTCTTGAGCACATGCAGATAAGTTGTTCTGTTTTGAAAATATTACATACTTAATTAGCTTTTTGAATTTTACTAAGGTGTCTTGGGGATTTGTAATTAATTCTAATTCAAATAATTCTAATTCTAAAGCAATTCTAAGCAATATTTCAGTCATTCTCTATAGACAGATACTGTATGGATGACAGATGTGAGATCATTCATGTGCTCAAGTCTGGATCTCAGCAGGTCAAAAGTGGAGGGAAATCAAAAAATGTCACATTAGTTATTATGCTCAGTACAGTTTTATCCAGTTTTCAAATGTGAAAATCATTTACACACATAGCAGGAGCTTAAACTGTTAAGGACTTGCAAAGTGCTGTTAGTCTAATGATGTTCCAAATCTCTTTTTTTATTACCTCTGTAGAGTTCATGTTCTTCACTGGTCCCTTACCTATCAATAGATTTCCTGTTTCAGAAGTGTCCCTTGGAGGGTACCAGATGGTGATGGTATTGAGTGGAACAGAACAGTTAATACTGTATCATGGTTGATGAGAATCCAGTAAAAGCATTGACATGACACTGTTGAACTGACAAAGAAAAAACTAACTGAAGGCTTGAAACTAGTAAACTCTGCATCTTAAAGAGAAGCTGTTTGTTTTCCTTCCTACTTGTAAGTTAAAACAAGCAACTAGTTTTATTGCATCAGCTTTACAAATATTTAAGTAAATAATTTTGAATTTTAGTAGAAAAAATCCCAGGTGACCTTCATTTTCATACAGGTAGGCCTTTGATTACAAAATTGAATGGAATTTCTGTATCAGATTTAAAATGGAAGTCACATTTCAGTTTTGACTATTGAATGGTTACAGTTCTCCATATTTTATTTCTCCTACCAATCCATAAAATATGTGTAATGATCTGCTCATAAGATGATGACAATTATATAAACATATCACAGAGTATGTAAGGGAAAATTTCATTGGATCACTTTATAAATCCATGAAGGATATGAGTATGCTCATAATAGTGCTCGGTTTCTGTTAGGGTAGATAGTGAACTTCAAACTGCAAAATGAATTTGCAGAAGATAAATTGTATAACAAGGTCTTTGCATGCACATGAACTAGTAAACAGTCTATTCATACTAGGGCTCATCACTTTTGTAATCCATCCTGTAGGGGGTCAGTGCTAAAATTAAATTATACCTGCTTACCATTCTCAATCTAATCAGGCTGTGAACTGAAAAATAAAACAATTAAAATTAGAGACAGGACAGCCTCCCACTGTTTATGATCTCATTCTATTTGTGAAGAGTAGGTGGAAATTCACCCATGGTGAGCATTTGGTTTATGTCAATTTTTTCTTGCTATTACAGCTGGGGCTTATTTTGTGAACTGTTTGCAGCTATTTCTGCTAAAAATAGGTGGATACCAATTTAAACTTCCTGGCAATATTTCAAGTCAAAGTATCATTAGTAGATAGTTATTATGCTGCATTTTATCGTAAGAGATCCTGCCATGAAGTCAATCTACACAAATATAAATAAAGACAGTTAGTATTACCTTCCAAATGACTCAATTGGAGGTTATTCATGTTTGGTTTAGCAAAATAAGCTAAGTTATTTGCAAGAAAATTTATTAGTTGCAGGAACACTGAGTTAATGAGACTTCCTAAAACTCCTTATCAGGTTAGACTGTGACACTTGGAGAGAAACTGGGGATCAATTTTGCCTTTTTGCCTCAGTCCTAAGCAAGAGAAACCTGTAGTTCTCCCTCGGTTTCCAAGGAATATAATTTCTTTTTATCACTACTCCCTTCTCTGCTGTGCAGTCTCATAACAAAATCATCTTCCCAAAACATATTCCCTCACAAACAAACAAACAAAGTGATAATTAGATACAGAATTCCTGATCTTCTAATGACAGCAAGGGTCAAAATGTGAGATCACGTAATGATGATTTGATCAAACTTCTGCAGGTACTTTCCTACTGAGCCATGACAGGATTTATACCTTGGCCTGTGAAAATTTTCAGACCCGGTTGCCATAAAAGTTTTCAATAGGAACCTCAGAGTCTCAGGGAAACTGCTTATACTATTTCCAGAATCTCCATCCTAAACCTATGAGCTGATAGTGTGGCTGCAGCTATTAAAGAGTTGATATTTCATTTCCATATTAGAAAACATTTCAACACTGAAAGGGTTGTCAACCTCTGGAACATACTACCCAGGAAAGTGGTTTAGTCACCAACCCTGGGGGTATTTAAAAGATGTGTTAATGTGACACTTAGAGACATGGTTTTGCAGTAGATTTAGCAGTTGCTGGATTGGACTGAATGATCTTAGAGTCTTTTGCAACCTAAACAATTCTGTGAATCTGTGATCCTATCTGCTGTTATAGTATGTGACTTTTGAGACTGTTTCAGTTTGGCCTGGCTCTCTTGCTAAGTCCGAGCTGCCCCCTCCCCCTTCCCACTCCTTCAAGTGAGTTAAAAAAAACAAAGAAGCTCAAGCAAAATGAGATTATATCAAAAATATATATTTACATATATTTACAATTATATATACAATGTTAATATATTGTACACACAGTAGGGAGCTCCCAAGGGGAAAAAAGGGGAAAAGGGGGAGGGAAAGAGGGATTATAAAAAAAAAAAAATACCCTCCAAATATATACCACTAATGGAGAGCAAGGGAACAAACAAACAAAAAAACCCTGAATTAAATACTTCCCTGAATGAGACAGCAGAACCATGCGAAGCACCAACCAACTCCCCACGCCTCCGGAACAGACCGGAGATAACAGCAGGTCCAAGCAGGTAGGCCTTGGCCTATACAAGCAAAGACCATCTGTGGAGAGACCTGTCGTCTTCAGCCACTGGAAGAGAGAAGAGAGCGAGCTCTCGTATCCGCACCTTATTTATATGTTGTGTTACACTAAAGGATGATATGGAATACTTCCTTAGATTTCTGACCCCCGTTGTTAAGGAAGGCCTAAAGAATCCAAAAGTCAACCCACTACAGAGACTAGTGCAGGAATACCACAATCAGTTTTTGGCTGTGAATCTCAGTGGTAAAGAGATTTATCTATTGTCAAAGTCAGTAAAGTGTTCAGGAGTGCCCAGCGGTGAAATTTTACAAGGTTACTAAGGGTAAGTGTTGTGTTGTGAAGGGCTAGCTAGGCTAGTTGCAGAGTTAAAGGTATATCATTAAAGAAATTATATCCAGCCATGTTCTCTGGTGCTGAAGACGAGATACAGCAGTGCCTGAGAGGAACAAACCCTCTTTGCGTGTTGTCTAGAAAATGCTAACTGCCCCTAGCTAAAATGCTACCTGTTAAACACTACAGAGAATTATCTACCATTACTTGTGCCTTGTGCACTGGTCCAGTCTAGTCTGCTGTCAGAGTCAGAAAGTTATTGTACTTATGGCACAAGGCATAGCAGCATTACCCTAAGCTCATTAGCCCCATGGAGAAATAAAGAACGTTAGTGGAGTTGGTACCAATACCATAGTACCATTACCATAATAATGGAGTTGTATTTTTTCTTGGTTATTATTTTTTAGGTAATATCCTGTTGAAATAATTGTATTGCCTCAGAGTGATATTCATCTAACTCACCTGAGTAACTAGACAGCTAACTGTCCAGAAGACAGGGGTCTAGTCTAAACTAATTGTTGAGTTTACTTTGCCTGTCTATCAAATCTTTCTTCCTAACTTAAGTACCCCTTTTTAATCTGGAAAGCATCTCTGGACGTCTGTGTCCGTCTCTGGCCAGCATCTAGACACTCATTTTCAAACAATTTAAAGTAGTTGAAATGGGAAGAAACATGGGGAAAGAAAGAGTTCTGAAAAGATGAGAGGGGGAGAATGGAATCAGTCTGGTTGCACATTTCCAAAAGCTGGGCTGTTAGGCTGGTTTAAGAAAGGCCTTTAAAGTGTACAAATATTTCTTTCTAAAGATTTTAAAATTAAGAATGCATATCTAGCGTGACTAACTCAAACATTCAAGCAGGATGGTTTAGACATCTTGTGCTGGCAGTGTAACACATAAAGTCAGATTAGATGCCTGGGGATCAAATACATTAAATGGAGGAAATTTACCTATCCAGTTGGAAATTAGATCAGTGAGAAAACTGATGTTTACATTATATTTGCTCCTTTAGTTAACTATCTGGTTTTAAAAATAACACCTTTTCAAATATAATATTCAAAATGTATCTTATTCTACCAGTGCTTGCTTTCTTTCATCAGGTGCTTACACCACTCACCCTTAAACTGCAAGATCTGGGTGCTAGGATCTCAGCTACACATGCAAATTTAATACGCTCCTGTAGACAAATAATGAGTTCACTCATCCTCCACCATTCACCTAAAAGTTGGGATGAGATAACATTCAGAAAGGATTTGGAGAACAAATGTCTGAAGCAGTCAGAGAAACAGAGAACCGATGATGAGAGTCAAAAGCACCCAAAAAAGAAAATTGTTGAGGAAAATGTTGTGATTGCATATTTTACAGAAAAAAAAATTATATGCTTCCTAAGCATATATGGTAAGGAAGACTTAACAAGAACCCAAACTGTATAAACTGCGTGAATATAGGAGGGTTTTCAACATCTGTTTGGAAAGAGAAGGTTCTTAGACATTTTGTAGAAGCAGTAAAACAGTGGTATTGAAACACAGAGATGCTTTCTCATTTGCAAAGCTAGAGAGAAGGAGGGTCTAAAATGATCTCCACAGTTACAGAATCTGTCAACGAGTTTTGTTAACAGCACCAGCAGGCAATTAGCAGCTGACAGGGTTTCAGAAAAAGGGTAAGGAATTTGCTTTTATTTTTACTATACTTCAGGGGAGGTGGAACACACAGAACATCTTAAGAGAGACAATGTAGGCAAGTTTGATGAAGGGAGAGATGACAATGAAGATGTTGATATGAAAATGACTGATGTAAAAATAATAAATGAAATTTTGTCTTCAGTCAGCCACTTAAAGAGGTATTAATCCCTAAGAAAATCCTGCATCTAACAAAGGAAAGAAGGGTGGGTTTTTTCACTAAGATAATGGAAGAGCACCAAGAGAAAGCAACTGGGAAACCAACAGTGAATATGAAAATACCCAACTAAAGGATAGAATACCACAAAGGAAAATGTGATCTGAAATGTAATGAAGCTTTAGAGAGTGTGAGGAATAGGGAGAAAAAAGGGAGGTCAAGGCTGTCATACTTAATCTTCTTTTTTGAAAGAGTAATTAAGATATTGCATAGTAAAAGTGAAAGGCTAGAAAACAGGAGTGTTTTAAGAAGGTGTCAGAGGCTGTAATTAAGCTAAGGACAAAGGTAGGCACATAACTTGATTTCATGATATTCTGGGTACAGGGAGAGGCAAGGCAATTGAATTTTTTTTATTACTATACTACAGGCACAAATTTACTTTATAAATTTAAGAGGTACTAGGAGTTCCAATAAATTTATTCTGCTCTTTCCAGTGCAGAGCACATCACATTTACATAAATATATTCAGATGATTTAGCCAAATCTGTCATGCAGATGATATGCTAATACTTCAGTCTTTTAAAACTTTGTATCATTATGATGCTATAGCTTACATGTCTACAGTTGATTAATCATTTAATAATGATAAAATGGAGTATAAGAACTATCAAACTGGAATTTTTTACTCTTTTTACTTCACTAAGTGACCATGTACAATTGAAAGTTACCGTACAATGTGAAAGACAGAAGGGACTCATGCCATTTGTACCAAAAGGAGATTTCAAAAGATAGATGAGCTATGTTTCTTAAGAGGATGAAAAAGGCCTGAAGAATACTGAAAATGTATTTTCATTTTGCAGATAACTGACATAAGCAGAAAAATTGTGTCTCATAAGTTAAGGATGCCCCTGGATGTGCTATTATGAGCAAATCACACACAGGGGGTTGCAAGAGAAATTTGGTTGTTCAGCTCCATCCTGATTCTTCCAGACTTCAGTCATTGGAAACGGATTCCAACTGACAGGCATTGAGATGTGACAGCTTTGCCTGGGATATTCACACACTACCTGACGGAACTCTTGGAAATCTGGTACAGAGAGGCCAAATTCTGCAAGGCACTAAAGCAAAACAAAACCACCCCACTCTCCAACTTTAAAAAAAATCCTCACTAATTTCAGACTCATGTTACACCTTAACAGCTTCCACATACTTTTTGTCTTAGAGTTTCAGTAGTTGGAGGATTGTTCCTTCAGGAATACTGCTTCCTATCACTCAGTTTTGTCAAAATGGAGTCTCCCAGGTTAATGCCTTTTTGTCCTTTTCTTTCTGCAAGTGCCTGTCATTAATGACTTTTTAACTCTTGAGAAAGCTAATAAGTTACTATTAAGAAACTGCAAATCTGCATGTAGTTATTTGGCAAGAGTAAGCTGTGTTTAATTGTTAGAGACTAAAATAATGGGCAATGAATTCCACTGCCGCTGGCAGTCAAAACTTCTCTAATACACCTCTATTTCTGCATTAGTTTAGGGTGAAACACGACCAAATCTCTTCCAAACAAAAGGCGCTTCTGTCAGTGGACTGTTTCATGGAGATAAGAATAAAGGAAAAATAAGTCTTTATGTTTTTAGCACAGATTGTTTACCTTGTGATAGATGTAGGCAAGTCTATTTCAGTTGACATGATTGAAAAGTATATTAAATCTCTCCTTTTTTTTTTTTTAAAGCAAAGTATGACCAGAATTAACTCTTTCTGTTAAGTCCTGTTTTAATGCATTGGCCTGCCTTTTTCTGCTGTTAGGTTGGGTTTTAAAAAGAAAAAAACCCAAACATATCTGTACCTGTGAAATGTGGTCTCTTTGCTACTAGCTTAGTATCAGATTTTAGCAATTACACAGTCATTTCTCTTCACTGACAGTTAAAGTCACAAGGCATAGCTGCCATTTACTTTACCAAGACCAGGATTTGAACTACTTTGTCTGGACTGATCCAGTCTGGAGACCGCTGTGTTGTCTCTGTTATTCATCTTTCACAACAAAAGTAATACCACAATTCTACCCAAAAGGAGGCCAGCACACTCCTAGAGAGTTTCTGTTATTCCTAAGCACAAGCAGTATGTTTAGCACCATAACATGGACACTTCAGAGGATGTAGTTTTCAAACTCTACCAAGTGTCTCTTGAGTTTTCTAAGGGATGTAGAACTAAGCTGCTTGTGTGCCCTTATGAGGTTGCGAGCTATGCTGGTGATGGTATATGCCTCTGGCAGGGTCTCTCATGCCAGACAGGTCAAAACTGAAGGGTTAGACAAAATGTGTCCAGGGCAGGATGGGCTCACTAGCCTTCCAACAGTCATCCTAGGAGAAGGACAACTCTAATCCCAAACCCGGGCAGATGGAGCTCGCTTAGCCCTGTAAGGCCATCCATCCAAGAGAAGAATACTCTAATTAAACCTACGTCCTGAGGAATTTGCTGTCACATCCAAGCTCGTTTGGCCCCGGCAGATGAACCTTAGTATTAAAGGGTGGGTCAAGTTCTGCGCATGCTGCTTCTCACCTAAAAAATCCATTGCGCAGGCTCGAAGGCTATACCCACATTTGTAAAGCCCTGTAGGGACAGGCAAGGGTCGAAAAGGCAGGTGATAAGGTGCACTGGAAGCCACAGACCCAACCCTGCATGCAGGCAGTTCAGGATATTGGTCGCCTGAGACTGACCCTGGAGATGACAGCCTCATTTGGTAGCACCCTGAATGACCAAGCATCCTTTTTCAAGGAAAGCACTGCTTGCTCCACATGAAGAGGGGCTTAGAAAAGGTGGCCTAACCAAAGCTCATCTCCACCCTTCACCTGGTTGGTTAACTGCAGCCAACGGGCATCTTCTGATGCGGTCAAACAAAGATTAAGAGACAGAGGCATACACCTGCCTTCAAAGGTGTATCCAAATTGGCGCTCGCATGCTGGAACATCAGAACCATGCTTGATACTGCGGATAGTGGACGTCCTGAGCGTCGTTCTGCTCTAATTGCCCATGAACTGTCACGTCTCCACATCAACATTGCTGCTGTCAGTGAAGTTCATTTCCATGAAGAAGGCAGCCTTAGAGAACATGGTGCTGGTTATACACTCTTTTAGTCAGGTAAACCCAGAACCAAAAGGCATCTCTCAGGAGTTGGCTTCATGATTAAAAACTCTATTGTCCCTAAACTCGAAAATCTGCCGACAGGTCATTCTGACCGCATTATCTCCTTACGCCTTCCAGTACACAACAAGCAACACGTTGTCCTCTTTAGTATATATGCCCCAACTCTCCAAACTGACCCTTCCAAAAAAGATAAATTTTACACGGACCTTACCCAAAAGGTTCCTGCAGATGATAAGATCATCATCCTTGGTGATTTCAATGCCAGAGTAGGAAAGAACTCTGAAGCCTGGAAAGGAGCATTAGGCAAGCATGGTGTTGGAAACTGCAACGATAATGGACACCTTCTGCTAGAGTTTTGTGTAGAGCAGAAGCTCACCATCACCAACACTATCTTTCAGTAGAAAAATAGTCTGAAGACAACCTGGATGCATCCTAGATCTAAGCATTGGCACCTCATTGACTATGTCTTGGTGCGACAGAGAGATGTTCACGATGTTCATCATACTCACGTGATGCCTAGTGCAGAACGTCAAACAGACCATTGACTTGTGTGCTGTAAACTTAACTTCAATCTTAAGTTCAAACCCAAAAGGGGTAGTATCCTAAGGAGGAGACTCCAAGTTAACAATCTCCAATCAACCACAGTGAGAGACAGATTCCGGGTAAATCTTCAAACTAGGCTCAAAGATCATTCCATAGATCCTTCTCCTGAAACACTTTGGCAACATATTAAAAACAGCATCCTGCAGTCCTCTGAAGAATCCTTAAGGTTCTCCTTCAAGAAGAACAAGGACTGGTTTGATGAAAACAATCAAGAGATCCAGGAATTGTTGAGGAAGAAGAGATCTGCTCACCAAGCACACCTTGCTCAGCCATCTTGTCATGTAAGAAAAGCAGCCTTTCCTCTTGCATGCAGCAAGCTCCAACAGAAAGCTCATGACATCCAGAACAAGTGGTGGATCAATCTAGCTGAAAAAACTCAATTATGCACAGATATGGGTGATTACAGAGGATTCTATGAGGCCTTGAAAACAGCATACGGGCCTACATACCAGGTCCAAAGCCCTCTACTCAGCGCTGATGCTCAAATGTTTCTCACAGATAAAATCTCCATTCTGAATCAATGGTCTGAACACTTTCAGACTCTTTTCAGTACTAGTCATGTAGTTCAAGACTCAACAGTTCAGTACATTACACAACAACCGGTGAAGAATGAATTGGATATTGCCCCTACTGTGGGAGAAACTCTTAAGGCCATACAGCAGGTGAAAACTGGCAAGGCAGCTGGGGTTGATGGAATTCCACCCAAAGTCTGGAAGCATGGAGGCCAAGCACTTCATGCTAAATTTCATGAGTTTGTGGAGCGCTGCTGGGAACTAGGCAAACTACCATCAGACCTTCGTGATGCAGTCATCATCACTTTGTATAAGAAGAAAGGAGATAAATCAGACTGTTCAAATTACCAAATTTTTTGAACAGACTAATACCCACTATAGCAGAAGAACTTCTACCTGAAAACCAAAGTGGTTTCAGAACCAACAGGAGTACCAGAGACATGGTGTTTGTTCTCAGACAACTGCAAGAGAAGTGCAGGGAACAGAACAAAGGTCTCTATGTTGATCCTTTGTTGATCTCACCAAGGCTTTTGATACTGTGAACAGAAAAGGTCTATGGCAGATTTTGGAACGTTTAGGATGTCCCCCCAAGTTCCTTAAAATGATCATCTCACTTCATGAGGATCAGCACGGACAAGTCAGATATGGTGATGCACTTTCTGAGCCCTTTCTAATAACTAATGGAGTGAAACAAGGCTGTGTTCTTGTACCAACCCCTTCACAATCTTTTTCAGCATGATGCTCCAAAGAGCCATGGCAGACCTCGATGATCAGGATGGTAACTACATTTGCTATTGTACTGATGGAAGCCTATTCAACCTAAGGTGACTGAAGGCTTACACTAAGACCTTAAATCATCTTGTCCATGAGCTGCTTTATGCTGATGACAACGCCCTCATTGCCCACACAGAAGTAGCTCTGCAGCGTTTAACATCCTGCTTTGCAGAGGCTGCTGAGCTTTTTGGGCTGCAAGTCAGCTTGAAGAAGACAGAAGTTCTCTATCAACCTGCATCTCAGGAAGTCTTCCATCATCCCCATATCACCATTGGCCAATAAGAGCTCAAATCAGTCCAGCAGTTTAATTACCCAGGTAGCATCATCTCCGTGGACAGTAAGACTGACAGAAAGATAGACAACAGGTTAGCAAAGTTATATAGAGCTTTTGGAAAACTCCATAAAAGAGTTTGGTAAAATAAACACCTGAAGAAAAGTATCAAGATCAATGTTTACAGAGCCATTGTGCTGTCTACTCTTTTATATGGGTCCGAATCATGGGTCATTTACCTCCACCACCTGCGACTCTTAGAACACTTCCATCAGTGCTTCCTCCATACAATCCTAAACATCCACTGGTCAGATTATGTGACTAATACATCTGTTCTAGAACAAGCAGCAGTCACAAGTATTGAGGCCATGTTGTTGAGAACACAGCTGCGTTGGGCAGGGCACGTCTCCAGGATGAAGGACCACTGCCTCCCTAAGATCGTGCTCTGTAGTGAACTTGCCACTGGATACCACAAGAGAGGAACCCCAAAGAGGAGATACAAGGACTCCCTGAAACAATATCTCAGCCTTGGCCACATTGATCATCATTGGTCTAGTCTTGCCTCCAATCAGGAGATTTGGAGACACACCATCTATAACGCTGCTGCTTCTTTTGAGAACGCACGCAGGATCACTCTCAAGGAGAAAAGACAACACAGAAAGAATCATGTCTTGTCGATACCACCTAAGGAGTCTTTCCGCTGTGCCTTTTGCAACCAGACGTGCCTATCTCGCATTGGCCTTTTTAGCCACCAGCAGGCTTGTAGCAAATGTGGGTAGAGTCCTTCCTAAATCTTCGTTCGCCAAGCCTAGCCATGATGATGAAGAACTAAGTAGATGACATGTTCCCAACAACCAGGCTAATCCCACTGCTTAATTTCAAATATTTGTTCAAATATAGCACTAAAATTCCCCTGACAAAGTCTAGGAGAATCTAAAAATAATAGGACAACATGTTTTCCTAGGCCTTTGCAGAAGTTTAACTATTGTTGCTGCTGATTTCTCAAAACCAGCAGTCTGACATATACACTAATAATGGAAATATTGGGGTCAAGCAGTAAGAGTTTGGGGAAGTTGCAAGAAAAAAATAACTTAATGTTTTAAAAAGTATAGGCCATACACCCTTCAAATAAAAAATATTGTATTTCTCTTCGGCTTCATAGAAGAATCAAATATCAGACTGGAACAGCTTTAAGGAAATTCCTGTCTTTTATAGGACATTTGCTAAAACTTGGATTAATGGAGCTAGGAGCCCATCCAGTGATTTACAACTACAGCTAAAACACAGATAAACAGAAGAAAGACAAAAGGTTTACATCAAAATCTTTGTTATCCAACTGAAAGCAAGACTGAAAGTTTTAGTAATACAAGAATTTTTCTCTCTCTCTGTAGGTAAATTCACTATTATTATTTGGAGAGCATTTGGCAAAGTCAACACACAAAGTCAATTCAGTTTTCTATTCCCAAGTACATATTTAATAAGGTAAAACTTTCACTGATTTTTGCAGACAGTTTTTCTCGACTAAGGCACTAGGAATTGTGCTATGCTAATTACTCAAAGCCTAAATTATCATACCACTAAGCACTAGGCTGACCTACTACATCACTAGACTATTTTTATGGCCCTCTGCTGTTGCTGTATTACAGACTAATTCATTTTCATATGGATTTGATATTGTGTCATATTTAATACAATTTAGTGTATTGTAGTTCACTTAAAATATGTTTACCATCATTAAAAATGAAAGGGGGGGGCATTTTGTCATACAAATTTCTCCTATGTCTGTGGTTTGCTGGGACACTTCTTCCAATATCTTGCAGTTGCCCATATTGTGGTGTGTATGTTGTACAGCACATATATTTCTTCAGCAGAACATGGGCCAGAGAAAATCCTGTCTCTAATAAAATATCTGGTCTCTATGCAAAATGTTTCCTAATGATGAAAGAGTAAGCTTCTCTGTGTAGAGAAAATATTGGCTTCCCAATCAACCATCTGGTGTATAGTGGGAATGGTTTGAGTATCTTTCTCAGTTGGAACATTTGGAAAATGAATATACTGTTGCTACAGCTCAGAATGTTGGCCATGATGTTTGTGATAATGTTGTTGATTTACCAGATGTCCTGCAAATTCCTGGTGTGGTAGTGTTTCCTGCTCCTATTGAAGTCTTCATTACGTGATGGCTTTATGATTGCAGTAATTTCTCACAGAGTAGGAGGCAGCTGAGAACTGTGTCCAAGCACAGCATGGAATCCATCATCCACTCACCATTCAGTTTGCACATCAAAATCTATACCAACATGTTGCTTCTAGATCTCTAAAAATTACGGGGGAATACATGTAAAGACTTGACTAATACCACTGCCATATTTTGCCATTTTTCTAAATCACTCAATGCCCAATACAGATGCTTATACATCTGTCTTTATGTAAGCACGCCCATTCCTTTTTCCTGCTTTCTAAGTAGCAGGCAGGAATACAAAGGGGAGTACTAAATGCTGTGTTTACTCATCATGCTCAAGAAGTGTATCTGAGTTTTGAATAAGTATGTTTCACCCTTCTGCTCCTGTTCTGTTACAGTAGATTAATGAAGATAATATATGATGTACAGCTGAACACCTAGGCTTTGACTTAAGAAATTAACTCATCTCTTTTACTTTCAAAATGAATAAGCACGTGTTGCTTTCTCGTTTTTGTTCCACATTGTCAACTCATAGATGAGATATTTATTTGGGTTATCTATCTATTGATGGGGCTCTGAGTAACCTGGTCTACTGGAAGGTGTTGGAAGTAGATGATCTGTGATTTAAGGTCTCTTCCAAACCAAACCATTCTATGATTCTATATCGGTACCTGTAGAGGAATCACAGAATCACAGAATAACAGAATATTCTGAGTTGGAAAGGACCTCCAAGGATCATCAAATCTAACTCTTTAAGTGAATGGCCCATACAGGGATTGAACCCACAACCTTGGCATTAGAAGTATAATGGAGGCCAAGGTACATACATACAGAAAAAAAGTGTATTTCACAAGACTAGCAAATACATCAGTCTATTTTTATCTAAATACTAACATGCTCACCATTCTTGTTTTCATAGTATGAACACTGCTCAGTCAGCACACTTTAGACATAATGTCACCTTACAGGCCTAAAATAAAAATGGTTGTCAGTGGTCAAGAAAAAGTCAGAAAATGCACAAGGACTTACAAATGCCAGGTTGGCTCTGGAACACGAAATAAACAAGAAATTTAAACAAATATGAAAAATATAAACACTATACTCAAGTTTAACAGACAACACTTTCTTCATCCTTCACTTTATTTTGTATGAATGTTAACAAGTTAAATTACTCATTTCAATTCAAGTAATTCATAAGTACTGAGATCCTGAACTACCTAACAGATATTTAAAAGATGAACTTACCTTTCTCACAGGTATCTCAAAGTATACAACACTCAGTTTGGCTGAGTATCACAATAAGCAGTAATTTTTGGCAGCAGTATGTAAGGAGCCAGGGATCTGCCTTACTGAAATGCAGTTCAGGCAGCAAAGTCTTCTGAACACCACAGAATTGTATTCCACTTCAGGTGCAAATAAGTCTAGTTTTAGTGGATATTTATGGAAAATAATAGAGAAAATACAAACACATCTGTGATTACGTAGATCCAATGTCCACAAAATCTGATATTGGAGTCTTGGTATTCCACACTTACTATGGTACACCATTAATAATAAATTTGCTTCACAGCTCTTTTTGTTTTTACAGCTAGACAAGGGAATTCTATGCCATGGGGAAAAAAAAAATCTCAGTAAGAGGCAAGATTATTCATGCCTCATGCTTCATGCAAGAGGGCATCATTTTCTGTGTGCAAAAATAGATCCTAGACTACATGTTGACTATGGGCTATTAATCTCAAACCAGAAAATGGCATAGTATATATTACTTGTGTCATTTCCACATTCAGAAGCAGGCAGTCTTTCTGAGATATATACAAATTTCTTATAAAGGAGCATAGGTTTTCTCATGAAAGTTTCACCAGTGCTTTATTCAGATAGATTGGAAAACCTTTCTTTCATATAATGTTTGTCTCCAGGCTATCCAGATCCAGCTACAGTGAGAAACTATAAACCAAGTTCTGTCAGTGAGAGCAAATTTTACAAAGCCTTTCTTACAAAGGAAAATGAAGACAGAAAATATTCAATTTGCGCTGAAAAGAAGGTGATTCCACATGGCTGATCCCACTGACTTTGCCCTGTGTGAGATCTCTCATTCCTCATCTCATTACCAAGAGCTGTCATTTAGCACACTTTATTTCCCCCAATATTCTGGATTCTTCCCAGGTGAGCTTCACACAAAAATATGAGAGGCATGGTGCAGCTTGTACTGCTCAGAGTCACTGATTAGGTAACTAGGCACATCCAGGTAGGAAACCTGAAAACAATTATGTGTTTTGTTACGGCTTATTTTATGTATCACTCTTGAAAGGTGTTGCTTCAGCTCAGAGAATGAGTGACAGCACAAGGAAGTGGTCACTTGAAGACCTGACCCAGGGGATTTGGACAAGCAACTTGCACTAGCAGAGATCTCTCAGAAGTACTGTTTACAGGACTGTTATGATCAGCAATTTCCAAGCTGTTTCAAATTGTGACTACACTTCCAGTTGAGATACATTTGCAGAAACCATTTAATTTCTTTCAGATGAATGCTCCTTCTCACAACTATTATCTATGGAATTGCTGCCTCTGCTGCATCCCACTCCATAATATTGTCAGCAGGCAAGACTAAGGCAAAAACAAAAACAAACACAAAAAGAACTCGGGTTTTATGTGCTAGCTCTTATAAGTCTGGTTGTGTTTAAAATGTTGACTCAGATAACTCCAACACCTACCTCTCTGCTGGCAGATATAACCTCGGTAATAAAGCCTGCAGAAAAAAAAAGAAGGCACAGCTTGAATATCTTAGCCTGACTGGTTTTAGATCTCTCTGCTGATGAAGGTGGATTTAACTAACATGCCAGAATGTAAAGCAGAGTGGGTGGAGTGCTGGCAATTCCTTTACACCAGTTTCCATGAGAGTAGTGGTATCCTTCAGCAAGAGGTTGGACAGACAACTGAGGACTGAAATATCTTAAGTTATCCCAGCAAGACTTGCCAGAGTTCTTATTCACAGTTCATACACTACAGCAGTTTCCATTCAACAACAATGCCATTTAAAAGTTAAATATTCCAGTTCTCAGTGGTGAATCTGTTAACCCTTGACCTGTCTCTTAAGGAAAAAAAAAAGACAAAGAAGAAGTGAAAATTTCAGTAGGCAGTGAAATTGGATTTGATCCAGTTTTAGGAACCCAGGTTGTTCCCTTAATCAATCCTTTTTGGAGAAAATTTGTGTCTCGCCTTATCTCATCCCTAGTTTTGGGTCAGGTCCTTTTCTTTCTGAATTAGCATTCTCATTTCCAATGCTTCCTTCAAAAGTAGTGAATTTCATGCTTGTTTCCCCTAAGAGATTTCTTTTTCCCCAGAAGCTGTGGATACAGCAAATGGACCATAATACATGTACAGATTCTGTCCTTAGTAGTTCTTGAGTTAGTAAAGCATTTAAAAACATTAAGACTAATCATTCCGGGTTATTGTATGTTGTACATTGCCTGTTGGGACTCTGGACTTTCAGATACATTATAAATCTGGATATGCAGTTGGTTGTCTTTTTCTCTTCATCATTAAGTGTTGGGGCTGATAGAGATCAACTGCTTCACTTTGTAAGTTAGCATTCTCTCACCTGCTCTGCATGACTACTGAACTGAGGTATGTTGTGACAGTTTGCCCACTCTTCCCTGTTCAGATTAATGAATACAGCTTTAACTGTTAATTCAAAGGCAGTCAAGCTTATATCTAACAATTAGAGTACAACTTCCCTATTCAGATAGTGCATATGTAATTATTCAGATAGTGTATTTGCAATTTGGCACAGTCGCTTTTACCAATTTGGGGTTAAAGTGTGTTTCTGCTCTCAAACCAACTTCGTAAAAACAGCTTCAGGATTCAGGGGGTTCCACCTTTATTTTTCTTCAGACATCCAAGGGAGATTCCCTATTTTTTCACACAAAGATGGGTTTTTTTCCAACTGGCATTATGCAGATTCAACCTGAGCTAGGAAAAAACCTGTCTTCTTTCCACAACATGCATATTTACTAGTAATAAAAATACTGCAGCCTAATTTTTACCCTTAGTTGTATCTGAGTAACCCAACTGAAAGAAAACAAAAAAAAATATTGCCCTGTGATGGTTGCACAGGTAAATCCCAAGGGACGGCGAGTGTTGAGCCCTGCAGCAGGCAGGAGTCTTGACTGATTGGTGCTGGATGGAATGAAGCTCTCACAAACATCTTCTTCCCTCTCCTAAGCACACGTAGGAAGCTGCTCATTTCACCATATGTTGTGGTACAAATAGGCTTCCCAACATTTGCCTAAAATGTAAAATAATTCATTCATTCATTACAGCATTTAAGTCAGAGGCAGATTCCACAAATGTCAAAGGTAAACTCTTCAAGTTAATATAACATGTTTTTTCTTGTTCTTCCCACTTCTTTATCACACATTCATGCTGAAATGTGGAATCTGACTTTGAAATATCAGCTCTTTTAAGGTTCTCAGGGAATTTACACATGGAGTGTAAAGGGTCTATTTATACATCTGAACAGGCATGTACTGAACTGAAAAGCACAACTCTGAAGATCTGAATTCAGTGCTTAGTTCTAATTTCCATGGGCTTAGTATTCTGCTATAAAATGGTAATAATAACACTTCATTTTCATCAAAAAACTTTAAAACTTGTCTCTTCCAATAGATAGGCAGATGAACTGTCACTGTGAATGTCAATTCAGTGTATGTCTCTAGGAGGTAATGTAAATATTAAAGTTAACAAGTGAATACTTTGTTATTGACCTATCTCCAAAGCTCCTCTGAACTACACCAAAACATATAATTGGAAACATGATCCTCATAAAATGTGATAAAATCCTGGCAAATGAGAGAGTCTTTTAAATTCCAGGGACCCCATCTAAAACAGCAAGTGATTTTTAAGCAAGAAAGAAAGTTAATTCCAGTATAAATATCTGAAAACCCAGGAACTTTGCTATGTGACTGTTACCTTCTGCCATCTTTTACTTGGTGGACCTTAGATTAAGAGGAGGGCTAGAGTCAGAGACCAATGAGAACACTTCTGTGACAGGAAAATTAATCACAATTTTTTTTCCTCAAACTTCTCTACTCTTTTAGATAGCATTCAGAGCAATTAAATTCAGATTATGTTTCAGATGCTAGGAAACTTTGTGTTTCAAAATGCATGTCCAAAGTGAGCAGAGTTGACCTCAGGGTTTGGTGTGTGGCTCAAAATTGCTGTTCTGCAGTGCAGAAATTAAAATGGTGAAGAAATGGAAAAGAAAGGAAACATTTGAGGAACAAATCCTATGAATTCTTCAGGTTTTTGCCAAACTTCAGAAATTATTACTCAAATAAAATACAAAGCCACAAACACTAAAATGCAGTTGGTGACAGGCACTTATTAGAAGATGAAGCACCCTCAGATCAAGATTCAAGCAGCCTCACACTGAGTATGATAAACCTATACAGTTCAAGTCCTTGTAGCATTGATGCTTCCTAATTAGCCAGATGCCATCATTGTAAACAGCCTAAAGAAAAATATTTCATGCCAAAATCTCAGCACTCTCACCTGGATTTATTTCAGAAATCTTCTCTTTTCTCTGTCCCCACTTGCTAGCATACAGGACTAGACTTTCAACAGGCTACATACGTGTCTGAGTGAGAGGAACCCCTATAGCATTAGCACTAAAAGGTGGAGAAGGATGAAGGGCAGCAGCTTCCAACTCCAGAGGGAAGGCTGCACTCACAGCACAACACCCTGACCTGAGACCTCACCAACACACTCCTATTCGCTCTCGCTTTCTCTGACAGTCACAGGTTTAATGTCATGTCTCTGTAGCTTTCCTGAAGAAAAAAAAGGGCTGTATTAGAAGTTAATAGCCCACTTTCACAGCTACACTGCAAGTGAATGTAATCTTTCTCCTCCTGTGTGACAGCCTTTTTGTGCATTAGATTGGAATAGACTGCTTCTGCCACTGTCCAACATCATGCTGACTTCAATGACTTTGTAAACACAGCCCACAACATTAACAATGTGCATGCACGCCTGGGCATGGGGGCAGCACTTAGGGCGTGTGTATTGTGGGTAGCAGGGTGCTGTCAAGGTTTAATAGGGTCAGGTCACTCTCTATTTCATCCCTGAACTGCTGCAATAGATCTGAGTTAGGCAGCTGGGCATTCACGACGGGGATATCTCCCAAACAGTTTTCATTACATGCCCCCAGAGGAGTCTCTGAAAAGACCTGTCGTTTTCACCTGAAATGGCCATAACGCTGCCAGTCTATTTGCTCTGACTTTGTCTTTAATAAGGTCTTAAAAACTGGTGTCTTTGAGGCTCTACAGAAAGAGTAACCTTAGCAGAGAACACAGCTGTTTGCCAGAGAAAAATCCCCTTGAAACCCATGTTTTGGATAATTGTAAGAGCAGGGAGGAGTGGGGGATGGAAGAGATATGCACATTTTTAATATAATAACATGTTTCCAATCAAGCTTTACAAGATCCTACACAGCATGGTTTGCAGTGGAGTGCTGAGTGCTGATGCCTGAAAAGAAACATGCTTTTTGATCATTATTTATTCTTCCCTTTTTTTCTCTTTTCACTTTCAAAGAATAACAAGATTTGTGCAGAGGAAGAGTCTGCAAAATATATTCCCCCAAACACACCAGCTAGTTAAAGGGTATGAATGAGCAGACAGTAAAGTTCACACTAGACAGTTAATGAAGCAGGGGAAAAAAATGTGAATTGGAATGTAATGAAAAATTCATACTTTCAGTACATGAAAAATAAGTGAATGCCCTTTAATTGTTCAGTTTACTTGCAGAGAGGACAGCTAGAATAAATTGAAAAACTATTCCAGTTTTTTAAAAGGAATAATTCTTGGTCTTCTGCACCTTGTGCTAAGTTCTTCAACCCTGCTGGACATGTGAATATATGAGGATGTGAGCCACTATAGTCCATTTGGTAGCCCATAGAACCAGGAATCAAATGGGGAGGAGCTGTGTAAGCATTAAACTGGCCTCATCCTCCCCCACTTACTCATGGGCTGCAACAGAAAGCGATGTGGCTGCTGGAGATCTGGGGAGCAAGAAATAGGGATTTGTGGCTCAAGGGAGGAGAGGAAAGTTGTCACCACTGCCAGAGGGATAAGAGAGGAAGGGTTGCCACTGAGAGGGGTCTCTTTGTTCATTTTCCAGTAGCATAGCACCTCTCTCCCTGTTGTTCCTGCATAAATCTTTTTCAGAATGCTTTTCCAAACAGGCAGGAAAGGCAGGTATGGAATTATGGAGGAGCGAATGCCAGCTGCAAGACTGCAGTCTGAGAAAGGCTGCAGTTTTAATGGGACTCTGGTTAACAAAAAGGATGAGGTAGGAGGAAAAGGGTAGGAGGAAGGTGGGGAAGTCTGATGAGATGCTGAGACTAAAGTAGGAATTGGAAGTAGCTGCATAAGGGGTCTGTCCTTACTTTCTTTGTGTACAGATTCCTCCCAAATAGCTCCTTGCACTGCTGAGCAGATTTCAGCACATATGCTCCTGTTCCTATCTTACAGCAGTATCCTTAAAGAATGTTTTCCTGTTAAATATGGATCTGCATACGCTTCAGAGAGCATTGATATTGTGTCTTTCATCAATAAAGCACTTGACAAATGCTTGATTAAACTCCAAAATAGCATCACTTTCATTGAAAAGAGAAAATTTACAAGTGTAAATTAATTACTTTTTAAAAATGGGAGAAAAAAGAAAGGAAAGGGATGCAGAAGAAATTATCTCACATTGAACTCACAAATTATCTCACATTAAACTCACAAATTAAACTCACATCAGAGTCAGGACCTTCAGCTCCTTTTCCTACTGTTCTATTCAGCTCCCCAAGCATACTTTCACAATGACAAGACACCCCAGAGCTATTCAATGCTCATATTGCATCAGATGAGTTTCTCACTGTGGGAACTGTCAGTCCATGACTTTTAAAGAAATGTGATAGGAGCACTATGAGTTCAAGTATAATCAAATTGAACAAGAAACTTTCACTGATGTTAAGGCTAAAGATTTTGTCTGATATCCTCAAAGCCAACTAGTCATAGAGTGGCTGAAATGAATTTACCTTGGTTTTGTACTCTGAGTACAATAATTTGTCGCAGAGGATTTTATGTCCTCTTCACTGTGAACAGTGCAGCAAAGCAACTCTTAAGCAGCTTGCAGTGGCGTAAATGGGCAAGAAATGTCTCCATTCTGGCATGCTTGGGCATTTTTTTTAATGACAGTCTAAAATGCCAAGCAAATTCTTTCAATTTCACATCCATTAGCAGAAGAAAAGACCAAGTAGGTCAAGACTGTCACATTAGACCACTTAAATAAATAGTAATAGTCTGACCTGACCAAAGGAAGATTTCTCCCTTTAGCACATCTACTAGTTCTTTATTGAGTTTGGTCTGAACAAGTTATAATTAAAACACAGTGCAGCCCGAAGTCAGTGAAGTTACAGAAAGGGAAACTCACCCATTATTTTCCAAGCAGATAATCAGTTATCATTAGTCAACCTATTCAGGCAGTAGGCAATATAGAAGGATTACTTTTAGATCATGTACATGTATTTGATCTTTTTAGATCATGTACATGCATTTGATCTTTTTATTTCTACAGAAGCAAAAAAGCAAGTCAATTCTATGAACTGCTAGAGTTGAATTTCACTCATGTACATGACAGCAAAGCAGAGCTTTGTAAAACTGATGTGTTGGCATGAGATGACTTTCTTCTAGAAAAATCTCATCTTTCTGCTGATAACAACATAACAGTGCCTCCTTAATTTCACTCAAGCCTGTACAGAAACTAAGACTACACAGGCTTATCAAGAGAATATGCAAGATACACTGCATTAGCAATAAACAGAAAAATGTGACTCTACATACAGGCTTTTTCACACACTATTATATCTTTCAGCTGTCATCATTAACTGCAATTCTAGAAATGTCTTGTTCTGTTGCCTTTGAAAAATAGATACGGTGATTACGATAGATTTTACTTGGATATACTGAATAAAAAAATCCCTGACAGGTATATGCCACTTTTAATATGTTTCTTCAACACATGTTCATCATTATAATGATTGAATTTGAAAATTTACACATCTCAAGAGGGAAAAAAAGCTTAAATCTGTAAATTGTTTTCCCATGGCAATTAGAATGAAAGTCAAACCTGGAAGACTAGTGGCAACAGAGCTTTACATATTTGTATAAAAGATGAACCCTTCTGTCTGTTCACTGTTTATCACAAAAGGAAAGAGAGAGATACAGCACTGCAGCCTAAGAAAGCTGATAATGAGTTTTGCTTCACAATATCTGGTGGCTCTTGCAAAAATAACAACAGCAACGACAAAACCAAGGTAAGACATCATGGCAACAGCAAGCTGTACAGTAGAAATTAGGATGATATTGTTGGTACTAAAGGATAGCTAGCCTCTGCAAAGTAATGTAACTGTGTCAAATGAAAGCCAACTTTGTACTGATCTCCTTGTCATATAAAAGGCAATGACTCAGTGAGTGTCACTTAATGTGCATCTGTTTTGAATGAACAGTAGCATCCATCCACTTCATAATAAGGATCCTGTTGTGAATAATATAATAAGTATGTGCAAGATAAAACCCATCAGAAGTGAATGTGTCAGTCAGAGTGATAAATATGCTGATTTGTTGATTCCTCCCCACCTCCACCCAAAACATGACAAAGTACATATAGAAAAATTAAAATGTTCCCACATAAGGTAACAAATTTTAAGATCACAATAAAATGCACAAGAAAAATTTCCACCTGAGACAAAATAAATGCTGCCCTTATATTGTATCTACAATGCGGTATCAGTGTTGGCTGGCTGATCTTTGGTTTGGGATGTCATAAGAATTGATGACAACTTCAAAGTGCTTGTCAAATCCGAAATGGAATGAACCTACTCATTCATAGGGAATTATACCTGAAATATACATCAGAGCAATTTTATTTTCTTTTAGTTGAAACCTAATTTTATTAATGCAATTTATAACTAACATTTGTGGTATTGCGTTGATGTGTGCTGCATGCAAATGTTCCAGAAGAAGAGAGGTTAATGGCCTGTAAATTGAATAGAAGCCATGACACTATCACACTTTTTGATGCCAAACGGTGGCACTTGACTGCATGGATGAGATTCAGTTGCATAAACATAGGCAGCCAATGCCATCTGAAACATCCTAACTTCTTCTAATATCCGTGCAGGGCTGACAAGAAAGACTGGCAGATCAGTGCTTTCCTGAGTTCAACTGCTGCTCTGGAAGGGCATATGTCCCTCATGGGGCTTGGGCTGTCTTTGCTAGCCCAGGCTCAGATACAGAATTTCAAATGGCAGTAGATGTCTGCGTTTAGGCATCTGACTCCACCCTTGCTGATTAAAATTGTTTCCTAAATGTAAACTATCAGAAAGCTTTTAAGTCCCAAGCCAATGAATTTTTCTTAACAGCAGTTCATTCCTCTCACCTGAGATCTTCGCATACCATATGTAAGACATTGTGTCATTTTATGGTGGTGTTATGGGACTAATGCCAGTGATGCAGCTGAAGTCCTAAAGTAGTTTTGCTATTTATTACCCTTCCTTGTAAAATAGCTTTCACAAGATCTACAGCTCACTAAGACAGATGATACAATGTCACCTATCCCTTACTCGGTACTGTCTATAATTGACAGGCATGAATCTGTTTAACTTTATTAACATGAATCTATTTCCTTCCTGTTTTAACAATTGGCAGAATATAGACCTAAATGGCTAGGTATTATTCCGCCCTGTGGTACTTTCTTTCCTCATTTCCAGGATTACATGGTGAAGTCACCACAAAAAATTATCCATCATATTTAAAAGGAACTAGAGAATTGAATAGCAGCAAGCACCTGATTCTTCATCACCGGATGGTAGCAAGACCCAGGTGCTTTTCAATGGTTGACACTGGATTTTTTGCTCCCCACAGCAATTTAAGGGGATTATACTTGCTCTTACCCTTTGCAATGTTACCTTCAAGCACTTCTGCTTGTATGTCATACTTCCCATCTGCTGCCCCTCTGTTTCACCCATGAAAGCCTTAATTTGGTGCTTTAAGCATTTATATATCTCTTTGCATCTTCAAAGCAGTGTACATGAGTTAATTAAATTACATGCCTAGGAAATAACAAAGTACAAGATACAAAGGCATTTTAAGCACACAGACAGAATATCAAGTTCTAGCACAACAGGAATAAATTAATAATGACCTTTTATAATGACTGAATTGCATAGCTTTGTTTTTCTTGCAAACAATAAGCCAAATAAAACTATTACAAATGGAAACATAACAACTTTGATGTCAAAAGTCTGATGGACCTGCAGACCTAGAAACCAAGTTATATGTCACTGGGGACAAAAAAAAAAGACAGGTGAAATCCTCAGATCCCAAATGAAAAATTATTTAATGTATGTCCTGGTTTCCACAGGAAAGACTTCTGTATGGGAAAGAGCTATTTGTCACAGATGGCTATATTTACTCCACATGAAAATACAGATGGAAAGGACAGTATTTTCACATATGCAGGTGTCTTTCTATAGAGTTTTGGGGTCACTTTTGACCACGCAATAGCTCCACAAATAAATTTATGGAAGATATCTCATGGCCACTGTCATGTCTCCTGTCCAAATACAAGTCCTCCCAGCCTTCACCTAGTTGCTACCTAGACAGGGATGTACACATAGTTTTCAGGCTTTTGAACCCTCCGTGATTTCACACACAAAGTTCCTTTGAAACACACAGTTCTGTTTTTGAGCAATCCCAGCACACCTTGGCCTTGACCACACTGATGAATTTTCTGCCTACCTCCCTTCCTGGTTTTATAAGGATCTACCAGCTTTATCAGGAGCCCTCCTTCAGGCACAGGAGATTTTAATTCAATTTCTGCCCCCACCTAAGAAAACCTGAATCCATTACAAAAAATGACTAGGATGGTCAGTCCATACTATCCTTTCGGAACATAGAAGTGAAATGGCATCTCTTTCGTTTCCTGCACTGCAGCTGTAAAGGCCTGAACTACTCTTGGTCCTTCAAAGCTATACTGTCAAACTCACAAGGAGAATAAAGGCATGGACATCCTCTACAATAGGAAGCAGCTCAAGGAGCTCAGAGCAGCTTGTTAAATGCAAGTAAGGCTTTAAAACATTTTTTTCTGGATGTAGCCAATGTAACTGTAATAACTACTTGAATTTTCTATTAACTATCTTTGAATAACCAATCAGCGTGCTGGCTTTGGTGCAACACATGCTTAACTGATCATTCCCCTTTCCTATCTAAGAGACCTAATGCAGATGATGTAAATTTTATTGGGTGGATAAATAGGTATGTTAGGTGAGTCAACATTCAACATTCAGCCATTTTAATGGCAAGGCAACAGCTCCACTGGAGATTTTTTTAAAAATAATTACAAGTTATATTTCCTCTTTCTGATTTCTGCAAATAGGACTTTTAGTAGCTAAGACATCTGTTTTTGCTGAGGCTGACCTATATAATTGCCACATACAAACATCCAAATCTAGGTCATTAAAATTTTTCCAATACACCACACTATTCACTGTATAGAACTCCTTCATTCATATGAGAAAATTAGTTTTGACTCATGGGAAAACATTTTGTTGTTAGTCTTTTTAATAAGATTTCATTATCCTCACAAAAATGGAAAACGAGGAGCTGAGAGATTATTTGCAGCGATGTCCGTATTCATTTCAGTTTGCAAAACTAGTGTGTGCCTGTGTGTCTGTGTGTGCATGTGTGCATTTATGTGTGTATGAGAGAGAGAAAAAGAAAGAAAAAAGTGTTTCCAATTCTTCTCTTACTTGCCTCCTTTTCATTTAGAAATATTTATTAGTTATGTGAAGTCAAAAACTCATAAAGCAAAAATAAATCCATCCAAGATACCTGTGATTTCTTAGCATCTTTTCCAGATTTTGAGTAGGAAATCTAATCTCTTTACGGTGAACTAATTGCAACTTTTCTTTTACCTTGAAAAGAAGTAGGGGCAGGTGACAAAAGGTAAAAAAAAAGGACAATGGCATGGGCTGAGCTATGTCATTCTTTCCTTGTAGGGATCAATATTTGAAGCCCACTGCAGTACACTTACAACTTTGCCTTTGAAACACAGATCAAGTTGGGTCAATGAGACAGTCTTTTTGTATTAAACCTTCTTTCTTCTTTAGTCTATGGACAACTTGTGAACTGAGTCTTCTGCTGGGTAACTACAACAGCACCTGCTTTCAAATGAGGCTTGCTTATAATCAGTTCTTTGTGTCTTTTTTTTGTGTGTGTGCTACTCTACTTCCATCAGCAACTTAACAAGCACAGAATATTTTAAAGCTTTTGATCCTAAGAGCTCTTACTCGTGCAACTTGTCCTCAGTCACACCACAAGTCTCACTGAAGCGCTGGATAAGAAAAATTAAATAGCATTTTGCATATAAATGTCTGAAACACAAGAGAATGCAGCATACCACAGTCAGATCTACTTTCTTTCAGGGATAACTGCATTTTGGGAACAGAATAAAACAGTTCAGAAACACAAAATATAATTCAGCAATATTTCATGGGCAAATACATCATATTCAGTTTTAGAGCCAGAGGTTTAGAGGATGGTCTTTTGTAGAATCTCAGAAGATAAGGGGCCAATGTGTACATCCCAAACATCAATAGTCAGATATCTGTGAGCCATCCAAGGACTGTTGGTAGTGATGGAAAAGGATTGATGGTAACAGCCAAGGATTGTTGGTAATAAAATACTGTGGAGAATAACAATATGTGGCTGGAGAAGGGGGACATGAGGAGATAGGGCAGCACTTTCATGAGACAAAAATCCTTGGTTTAGTTCCTGGAGATAAACACAGCACGGCACAAGCACAGGAATGAGGCCAAGAAATGGGGATGGACTGTAGGGGGGGATCAAGACCAGTCAAGAGTCCTGAAGACCCCTGACCCATTACCAGAAAGATCTGAAAGAACAGACTGCATATGATAATTAATTCCCATAGAAAGCAAGGAACCTGTTTCCAGGGCAGGGAAACCTGCCCATAAAAAGATACTCATTTGTGAATCCTGAGTGCTCCCTTCACCTTAAGGGTGGGACATCACACCTTTGCCATGGGAAGGGATGTATTCTACAGTAAAAGCTTTGGAAAAAGTGACAAATTCTGAGTTTGCCCTTAATATAACTCATCTGCACTTGTACCCTATATCCAATATAGACAGGAAGACAATGCAAGTTTCAGAGCTCACCTTTGATGAACCTACAAGATACTCAATGAACAGCTTAACAGAGTGATAGTTTTCCTTTTCTTCCAGCAGTGATACTGGCTGTAGCACACCAAGGACTCTTTCTGCAGGTGCAACAAGCACCATACACTTTTTTTGCAGTTCTGCATTGCACTGATTGGCACAACTGTCATCGTTATTACCTGCTCTCAGGGAGGTGTGAAGCTTTTTGCTGTCTGTCTGTATTGGCAGAAATTAATCAGGTACAGTCTCATTCAGGGACACAGATTTACAGCTGAAGAAAATGACAACATGGGAGATCATAATACCCAAAATGTTACAAAAGATCCACTGGAAAAAAAAATAATAATAATTATATTTATAATTTCTCCCATTTTTTACATTAAGTTATTTCAGTTCTTTCCCTCCCAAAAAATCTACACAATCAATACTGTATACAAGTAGTTGACTTTTGGTAATGGATCTGTTTGTAGGGTTCAAAGATACATCCTTCAATAGCACCGTAAAATAGTCCTGTACTGATAAATCATGCCTGGATAGACATTCCTGGAAGTGTTACTGTTAGGGACATTACGGTGACATTGATTACACATTTTCATCAAATAACTACTGAAAGTATCTACCAGAGGGTATGAAACAGTTCTCCCACAGTGAATGCCATCTATCTTTGAAAATCTGCTGAAGTGAAATAAAATTAATTATAAAGACATAATTTAGAAATTAAATTGGTTTTCTGTTTACTGGTATAGCTTAGAGTGTGGGGATATATACTTTTTAATGTATTCTACAATGCTGAAATTCTCTTGAAGAAATTGGAAGTACACATTTTTCTCTGAGTTATAAAAAGCAATACTCCAAAGGCAAAAGTTTAAAACTCTTTCTCAAAGTAAGCCTTATCTAAGCCCTATAAAGAGTATATGACCTAAGCTTCACTGGGTCAGAAGTTGAATTATATGGGGGACGGATAGATGGAGTTCTGGCTCCCACTCCAAGAGATGTCTATGCCTCCAATCAAATACCAGCTTAATATAAAATGTACAAATTCAAACTTTTGCTATGTGAAAAACTGCTCTGAGAACTGCAGTAGTCAAGCACCTTTTTGGAACTCTCAAATAGCACCTTGATTAAGTGGGAAAAAAAAAATAAGCACAACATAATTATGAAAGATTGAGCTGGCAGAGTCCTAAATTTCTGTAAGAGTTTAATTTTTCTACTGGGTTAAAATTTGTGACTGTTAACGTGGGATCCACATAAGGTTCACAAGTTTTCTCAAATATGTTTTAAATTAATCAATTTCAGGCCACAACTGCTGCCAATAACTGTGAGTTTTCATGCTATTAGAAAGTAATTAAAATTAAAAATTTAAACCAACATTTCTGTTCTACAAGCAAATTATTATTTCAGGTACTAACATAATTACTTGATGTTTCAGCATCCTCATGCTAAAGAACATCAAAAGCAAAAAAATATAACTTCTGTTTTAAATGGAAACTCTGTACATGTACCCTCAGCTCCAGTTCTGCAATGGAGTTTCCAGCTTAGCACATGCTACATCAGCAAACATAAAGATATAATAATGATTACAAAACACACTAGCCGTTTTAGAATCGCTAATAGCACTCATAGAGTCACTCCACTATCTAGAACTCACACACATCCCAAAAATTATGTCATACCCTTGATCTGAGATGTGAAAAATTATCATGAAATTGAAAGCGAATTATTTCTTGATTGAAGTGACATGAAAGCTTAAGACTCTCCTCTAGATAAAGTAGGCTACCATGCCTCTTGAAATGCCTGCTGCAACCAAGAAATCGATAAGGAGAGAGCAGAGTTAACATAGGACTTACCAGAAGTCCGTGGCCACAGGGAGTGCAGCAAATGACCAGGAAGTATCTGAAGTGGCAATAGTTGTCTGTGTTTAGGCATTCCAATTGAGACTGCATCTCTAGCTACCAAAGAAAAAACATGCTGCTTAAAAAAGTCTAATTTTTTTTCCTTCTTCTTTCAAGGATGCAGCAATCCAACTTTGAAGTATATGAATTTGGATTGAATTCTGTATTCCTACCAGGAACAAGCATGGTTTCCATCATAGTCTCCCTTCTCTGTGTGACTTGATGCTGCTGTCTCAGCCTCGGTTCTCCTCTGGATGTCAGGTTTTTAATTTAGTGGCCTTACTACAAACTAGAACGCAACAAAAGCAGTGTAAAGCACAACAGAAACCAAATCTTAATGTCATATCACTAATATATATGGCTTTCTCTTATTCTCCCTTTCTTTTTTCTTCTCATAATTGTACTTGTTAACTTCATGGTATAAGAATGTCAATTCTTCTGAAAATTCAGGCAACAGAGACCTCATTCACACATGTTTTTAAACAAATATGCAGAAATCCCCTAAGATTTTAGACAGTCTTGGCAAAATACATGCATATATACATACATATATATATATATATATATATACACACAGGCAGCAAAGTAAGCATTGTGCAGTTTTGTGTTTTGTCAGCTAGCATTACAAAAATTGATGAGCTGAAGAAACAAAGCTATTCTAAAGGCAGACTAACCAGGAATACTGGAGAAAGCATTGTCTAATATGATTCAGAGTGAAGTAAAGAAAAATGTCGTAATTACAAGTAACACAGTCCTTTGAGATTCCAGCAATGTTAAAAATCAAGTGATTACCATTTAACTCCTTTCAATCAACTTTGATGTAATAACGTAGCATGAGGGACTCAGACGTACAGTAGTTAAGAAAAGCAGAGAATTATGTGAATAATAACCCTTTCATTACTAAAGTGATTTTTATGTTTGAAAGATGATTGACTGACAGCCTCAGAGGAAGTCCTCTGTGTAGCAGCAGAGAAAGTTCATTGCAGCCAGTAGCGAAACAAACGCTCTCCCTGCAACACTAGTGCCTTAGATTAGGTTGCAAGGTTATCCAGGCAGGCTGGATGCACAGGGTTACAGGGGGAGGGTTACAGGGGGAAGTTCTATGGCATGTGAAAGTAAGCAAATTCTATCAAGAGAGAAGAAAGGGGTGTTAGGGATATTAGTCTATTTGGGATTTAAATAAAATGGGTTTAAAATTACTTTAAAATCTGAGTTATTTAAAATAATATGATCTTAATTATAGTAAAAATTGTCACCATTATAAGGATTAAATAGCTACCTTTAAACAATATTTATTCAGCATTGGTCAAACTACATCAAATGGGATATAGAACATGAATGCTGAAAAGGGCAGAAAATCTTAGAAAATCCTCAGCTTGTCCTAATGCTAACAGTCTTTTTATCTGCAAGCCCAGTAAAGCAATGTGTCATTACATCACTGCATGCTAAGGCAGTAGGAGAGGCTTAGTTTGGCCTGTCATAACACACTTGTTTACAGACTTAGCAAGGAAAAACTGGGACGTCACAGACTAAGTTTCCATCTTGTCCACAGAGTTTTGCCACTCTGTAGTATAAATACCAGCCTGAATTTTGAAACCTTTGCTGTAGGAATACTGGGGGATTTTTTTTGGTTTGCATCAAGAGAGTCTGGAGTGGCTGCATAATGAAATTACTGATGTCCTTAATTTTATGTGGATTGATGAACTGCACAGCCCAATCACTCTTCCAAGCCAAGGTTAAAGACATGACAGCTGAAGGATGAACGTTTACCATGTAGCATTGTCTTGACAGACACCTTGTACACATAAGCACTGCAGAAAATGGAGGACCTCTCTACAAAATCACAGCTGGGGCATTTGCTCAGCATCAAGCTATTGATGTGGTGCTTAGGGGCATGGTTTAATGGTGGACTTGACAGTGTTAGTTTTCTGGTTGGACCCAGTGATTTTAAGGGTCTCTTCCAAGCTAGATGATTCTATGTTCCTATGATTCTATATAACTGGCTATGTGCTTAATTAACCTTCACATCATTGTTTTGCAGGACACTTGGAGTTCTGGTCCCTTAGATATATTCTTTCAGGCTGTGGAGACTGCAAATTTCACTAACTTGCCAAACAGCTGAAGACAGCCCAAAGCTTGTGTAGGGCACTTAGCTGGTATGACAGCAGGTGTGTGTCCTATATGTAACTTGATCTATACAAATGTAGTTAGCAAATGGAAAGAAAGATTTGATCATCACAGCACCAAGAAAAAACAGAATGTGATATTATTATTTTCCTGCTATTATTTATTATTAATGACTAGATTCCTCTGAGAGGGGTCGACATCAATGTCAGTTGCCAGTTCTTGACACTTCTAAGGAAGAGGCCCATTATTAATTAATTATTATTATTATTGTATTACTGCACAGCTGTGTGATAGGTGATTTACAGACACATTCAGGCAGGGTCCCTACATGAAATGTTTAAAATCTAAAATATGAAAATTACAAACAGCATTGCAGACAACTGAGAGTGGGAGAGAGACAAAATGACAGAAGTGATTATGTTTGTTTCAGGGTCACTGAGCAAGACCCTGGGCTCAGGGGAGTCCATGGGAACTTTGCTGTTGAGCCCAGAGGTGCAGGAGTTTGCTGCTTAGTTTTGCTTCTCTTGCTGATTCAGAGGGAGAGTTGGGGCTTTCAAGTCTATCTTCAGATGCCACTGCAGCATCAGCTCAGTTATAGGACAGAGAAATTACATTAAATGTATCTCGGTCCTAAGCATAAAGTGCTGAAGAAACAAACTATTTGAAGGATGAGGAGTATTAAGAAGTAGTTGGCAGTTATTTAGTGGAAAGCACAAATTATTATGTCTGGTGAATGTGCCATTTTTCCACCCTGTCCAGCCTCCAGTAGCTACAAGAAACAACTTGTTCATAGTTATGTCCACTTCCTAAAATAGACAGACCTCTTTTTCTCTTACTTACATGTATTTTAACTCAGTGCAAACTTAATGACTTCAGAGAACTTACGTATTTCACTACACGAGAAAATGCTGCCTCTGGTTTAATGCAATCTAACTCAGGTCCCTAAGCGAAGAACATCTTTGCCCAAAGCTCTCTCTGCAGTAAATATAGAGGGACAATGACATTCAGAGGACAATTCTGCCCATTTAAGACCTGCATTGCCGTCTGGAGGTTTCTGTCTTTATCCACTGACTATGGAATTTAAGGTGATCAGATTCCTAACTCCAGTATCTCAGTGAGATGTCTAAATTGAGTAGAATAAATCCACGCCCCTATGTCTATGCATAATTTAAATCTACACCTCCTTGTAACTCTGCTGCAGACCAAGTAATTGCTGAGATGTAAGTGACAGCAAAAGATAGTCAATAGATAGGAAAACCATTAAGGGCTGTTTGGATTGCTTGTAATTTGCAGGGCTCTTCAAGAGTGCTTTGTGCCCATTAACATTTCACTTATACTGCTCTTAAATGTCAGAACCTGACTGGATTTTTCTCTTCATGAGAGGCATATAGCCAAGGTTTGTATCCTGCACCATACTTATTTATTTACAGCCTATTTTGAAAAAAGATTAGTTCAGTCAATCAAGGATTTTAATACGTTTATATGACACAACAGTGAATAAGTTTATTGAGTGTGATTTCATGATGTGGAATAGGGAGAAAGCTATCTTGGAAAAATGTATTGTTATTTTATATGAAATTCATGATGCTATTAAGTTTTTGGTCTCGTATAGTGTGGAGTGTAGCATTTCAAAGATAAACTATCTTGATGTTTTCATTTCAAAGACAGGTAATAAGTGGAATACAACAATTTCCTGGAAACCCCAGACAGGAATAATCTGCTTTATGCAACCAGTCACCATCCTGAGGCTCTTAAAAAAGTTTTACTTTATAGCCATTTTGAAAACCTGTAGGATTTGCAATCATGGCACTGGCTGTATAGTAAAGATGGATTATCTGGTTAATAAATAGAAGGAGTGGGACTAAAAAGAGGAATAAATCATGAAAGCAAATGGCACTTGCACTAAGGGAGAACAGTAGAAAATAGTTGTAGATGGAAATAGATAAAAATAAGAAATTTAGCATTTCAATGATACTTTATGGATCATTCATAATGACACCACTCAGTCTTCCTTCTCAGGCAGCATGATTCTTTTCTCTAATAGTCTCACAGACGTCAAGAACATCTCCTGGCTTCCATGCTGTGAGACACTGGATTCGAATCAAATCTCACTGGATTTTATTATTGTGTCAGAACAAACGTGTGTGTTTGTGGGGGGAGGGACCAGGTTGGAGTCCACATGGTCAGGCCTGCAGCCTCACGGCAGCACCAAGAGCCACATGGCAGGGTGCACAAAGCCTGGATAGGGCAGCTGTCAATCAAAAGGCCCGCCTGGTAGCCACCCCCTGGAACCCCAACCCAGCTTCTGATTGGCTACACCACCCCTCACTCCGGCTAGGAGGGCACTGAGTGGTCAGTGAGCTGGACATCCCGCCTGGGAGGGGTGACCATGGTAACCAAACCACATAAATGCAGAAGCACATGGGCTCTATCTTGCCTTTTCTCTCAGGATTGCCATTGCCATGTGGAACCAGACTTCCGTAGAATTCTTCAGTGGTAGCTATTTTTCTCTTGATATCTCTTCTTAATCTCTTTTCTTTCTTTACTCTTAATCTCATTTGGGTAACTTAAAACCAATGAGTTGTATTTTACTCAGTTGTGTGGGTTAGTGTGTGCTGGGTACTTTGGTGAAATGCTTTTCTTGGTTGCATGTTACCCCTTTTAACTTTTACCAAAATGCCTATTTTGTCACTAAATTAAAAGAAATCTCTTGAGAAACGTATACAGCGTTTTGTCTTTACACTATCTCAAAGTATGAAGAAGGCTCTGCAAAAGTTCGGGAGGCCAACTCTTGGAGTCTTAAATGTAAGTAAAACACTGGGGCAAGCACGTGGCTTGCACCCAAGGTCTTACACATGCTGAGTGCTTTTGCGTTATTGTGCATGCCTCTTACTGATGGGTACATAGATCCAGTGTCTTTTTTCCATGCTCCAAACTGGCAGGATGCTACAAGAGAAACAATCATGTTTGGACAACACAGTGTCCAAAGGACTACGCTCCATCAATACATTCACAGGCACAGTGTCACTTTAGCATTGTTACATATTTCTGGATTAAGACAGTGTTACATTAAACCAGTTCAAAGGATAAAAAGAGAAATTCCTGTGTACCTATGATTAACATCTACAGACATATAGATTTCACCAATTTTTTGTCTCAAGCAATATATTTTTCACAGCAGCAGATCTGTTCTGTGCTTGTAGAGTGTCTAGCACTGGACACACTAGTCTACAAAGCAATCTTCTGGAAAATAATGCAATGCTAATAACAATAAAGAAGAAATTAGCCAGTAAAGAATGTTTTAAGTAAAGGGAATATAATATTGAAGTCTAATTACATGGTCATTCAATCCCCAACATGGATATGACTTTGGGATACATTTCTTCATCCCTCCTTATTTAAAATACACATACAATATCAGTTCCTGAAATAAAGGCTCAAATTAGTCTCAACTGAACTGTAATGCCAGAAAAATCACTATCAAAACCCTCCTGATTTACCCTGATATAACCGGAAGCAGTAGACTGTAATTTCATTTGGAAATACTGTGATTGATTACCATCATTTCATTTTTCAGTTACAATAAGATAACTCTGAATTGCTCATGGCTAGGCTTCACAAACGAAGATTTGGGAAGGGCCCTACCCACGTTTGTTGCAGAACTCTGAATTAATTTCAGTGTAAATGAACTCAGGATTAGGCTTTTTGACAAATTTTTTGACATATACGTGGTGAAGGGAGGAAGATAACTCCAGAGAAGAATTTAACTCTTAAATCAACTGAATTAACCTGAAGGGACATTTGCCTACCTTCACACACTATGCAATTGTTTGGGTATAACTTCATTTCCATCTTGCAGACCTTTAGGTTCTTCTTCAAAAGTCCTTCCTCTTAACCATACCTGACCATCACATGATGGAACTTACAAGTCAGCAGAATTATTTAGTGAATCTCCCCACAAATAGGTCTGAACAATATTTTTGAATGAGAGGTTTAGATAGGCAGTTCAGAGATAATTTTCAATGCCATTTCAGGGAATACTAATAGGAACTTCAAATGTACAGACTGTAGGGGGGTAGCTAAAAAGGGATTTCAGACACACTGGAAAATCACATAATCACAGAATATGCCAAGTCAGAAGGGACCCACAAGGATCATCGAGTCCAGCTCCTGGCTCTGCACAGGATCATCCCCAAGAGTCACACCATGTACCTAAGAGTATTGTTCAAAGGCTTCTTGAACTCTGTCAGGCTTGGGCATCTGACCACTTCCCTGGGGAACCAGCATCCAGCAACTCTCTTGGTGACAGGACAAGGGTCAATGGTTTTAAACTGAAAGAGAACAGGTTTAGATTAGATTTTAGGAAGAAATTCTTTACTGGAGCACTGGGACAGGTTGCCCAGAGAAGCTATGGATGCCCCATCCCTGGAAGTGTTAAAGACCAGGTTGGATAAGGCTTTCAGCAATGGGGTCTAGTGGAAGGTACCTCTGCCCACGGCAGGGGAGTTGGAACAAGATGATCTTTAAAGTGCCTTCCAACCCAAATTATTCTGTGACTCTATCTCATCAAGTTATCTAGTAGGCAGAGGTGGCTTTTGAAGTTCAAAAATTAATATAAACTTAAGCGATCAAAACTTCTCACATGCATTTTCCACTCAGATAAAATACAGGTTAGAACTTTTTTATTCCCCACAGAGACTGTTCTGACAACCTTTCTGCAGTAAGATGCATTTATGATTCTCAGTATGGAAAACGTGTTTATACCATCTGTTCCATATTTATAATTCTTTAGTTTATATTAAAGAAAACAGTAAACTACAGGGATATTATGCATGCTGTTGAGGATTTTATAAGATTCAATAAATTCCCTCTTAACAATCAATGTTAAGCCTACAATAAATTCTAATCTTTCTCCTGCTCTACATTTCACTTTCTCAGTTCTTCAATCAGTTTTGTTGCTCTGTTCTCTAATTTAAGATGAGATATCAATTTTACAACAGGATAGCAGGCTAAACTCCCTTTTCAAGGAGAGTCTATGTGGAAGAATTGCAGCACCAAATCAAAACTAGAGCCATAGAAATCACTATTTTTAACTTTGGGTGGCAAATTGAAGAGTTAGAAAGAATAGTCCAGAAGAAGGAGACTTAAAATGCTTTGGTTTTTCTTGCCAAATTGTTGTTTCAATGACACCATCCATCATTTCCAGAGCGTGTAAGAAACAAATGTGATGATGACCTAGATTTAGAAAATTATCAAAAAAAGATCATCTCTGTTTCATCCAAAACTTGAGTTCTGTGAGCATGGGTCAAGCGCGTGGGTGATTCAGATTTAGCTCCCTTCTAGGTGGACTGGAAACACCATAATCCACCATGTATGAGACTGAACAAATATTGGGCTGCCTCAGTATCCTTGCAGAGCCAAGTAAGCATATGCTAGAATAGAGACTTTAGCCCCACTTCCCTCAGATGAATGTCTTCATCTTCTGGATAGACAGTTATACCAAATAACTGGTGATGTATTTTATAGAGTTATGTCTTCAGCATCCAGCAGTGAAGACCTCTCTTTGATTAAGAATCTCTTCCTGAATGGAGATCTGAATCAGGCTTTTCCACGGGGAAGTCCTCAACTGCTAAAATTAACTATTCATTGAAAAAAGGTCTCAGTTTCCTCTCTTATTGGTGTTTTTCTATTTCATATACCACATATAAACACTTACTGAGAGTAATAGCAAAGCTGTGAGTCTGGATCTCCAGCCAGAGAACTGGACAGATTCTGATCTTCACTCCAGCTTGTATTTATTTTTAGAGGATGACACAATATTAGGAAATCACTAGTGGAGTGGCATCTAGGAACTTCTGATGAGGATTTGAAGTTTTCAGATAGAAGAAGGAAGAGATAGCATTTTCTTCCACATTTCGGCTAACTGCTTTGACTCCTATACTACTGGTAAATGGGAATAACTCATCTATAATTTCGAAACATTAAGTCAAAACAGTTTCACAAGTTGGCTGTGTCATTGGGACAATGATGTTCTGTTGTACTGGGTTTTTGTTTAAATGTGGGGGTTTGTCTCTGATCAGATTGTATACCATTTTCATTATATATCTGTGTACATTGTAAATCTATAACAAGTTTCTGTTCTTGGTTTCCCTTTGAAGAATCCCTCTTCGTTTGACGTTCCTCAGATTTATGATGGATTATGAGTCACTACTCTTTCTGTCATCTAAGAAAACAAAGGAAAAGGGTTAGTTTCAAATTAGTATGTGAAGTCTTTCAGCTTCATTTTATTTCTGGTGACACGTTCCTTGTTCTCTGGAAATTATACTGAGATTCCCCATGAAAAAGCCTTGGTATACAAGGAGAGTTTCATTGACATTAATAATGATGTCCTATAGCACAGTCTTAAACATGCACTGATTTTGGTGCATGCTTAAGGCTTAAGTCAGCAGTATATTCACTGCAGCCAAAGGAGAAGCTTGGGATTTATATTACCACATTGAGAGCAGGATTGGTTCTTACAATTTTTTATGTTCTCACTTCCCCATAGCTGTGCTGTCATTATTGTCTTGTTCATTTGAGCACACACATAAAAAGCAAAAAGGAATAATGTCTATACTGGACAAAAAAAATTTCTGTAGAAAGGATGTAGGCAAAGAAAAGGGAAGAAGTGCACATCTGTTCTCTTGCAGGATACCAAAAATCTATGATAAGATTAATATGTTGTCCTTTTTCCTAAGACCTTTTTACTAAATAAAGGAACATATTACTCCATTTTTCTTAAAAAAGAGGATATTTGAATATATTAATTTGTTGGAAACATTAATTAACTATTTAGGTTAACTGTCTCTGTAAGCACAAAAGGCATAATTCTGGAAAGACAAAATGAGCCTTTTGGTGGGGGCTTTGGAGGAAACAAGGGGATGAGGGAAAGCAAGTGTCAGTTCTGCTAGTAACCCCTCAGTAAGTTTTCCCCAAACAAGCCTAGTGAGCCGAGAGGTTCATTTGTGTTTCACTGCCCTCTTGGACCTTATCTGGAACACTCGTGTCACACTGTGCAAGTGACCACCAGTGCTGGAGCAGGTCAGCTGACTGCAGGAGGAAAGTCTCCTTTCATGTGTGGACACCTTCTCATGAGTTAGAACACGGACGGGGCCAAATAATTTGCAGGTTGTGGATACCCCTAGTTCCTAAATATGTTCAAATCCCTAGTCTTTTTTGTGCAGTAGGCAACCTAAACTCTGAATGCCTCCCATGAGCCTGCACCTCTTCCTCCTTGATAAAAACAAGGACAGGTTTCTGTCTTCTGCTTGCCTTGGGTAAACAACACCCTCAAAACTCCTCCATAAGTGTTGTGAGAGCTCCATCTCCTGTTAAAGTTGGCTTTATCAGCTGATTTAAAATCTCAGTTCTGGTTTAAGGGCTGAATCACAGCTGAGCTGTCAGAGAAGGAGAAGGCAGGCAGACAAAGAGATACTGCTAGGATCAGCTGCAGAAACATGTCAGGCAAAGGAATGTCCCTGTGGTGTCTGAAGGATGACCTTATCTGTCTGGTTTTCCTTGCCTTCATCTCTTATTTCTTTGGTCAAATTCTGTACTCTGTCCCAAGGTTCTCCACTGACTTTGGTCAGGTAACGAGTGCAAGGCAAAATTCAGTCTTTTCAGAAAATTCCCTGTAAGCAAGAATGAACAACTCCTATTGTTAGAGATCTGATCCGTTGCAAGGTGTAACTGGTGGCAGGGCCAGATGTAAAGAGCTTGAGTAGGAGTTTAGGTTATTTACTGACAGATTTTTAATCAATAATCTGTTATTGCTTATTTCATTTAATTATTGATACCAAATAGTAAGATAAAATATGCACCTTTGCATACTAGGTGACCTTCAAGTTACTCAAAAAGATGAAAAAATATGCAGACAGGCAAGGGGAAACACAGCTTCCGTATTTTCCAGCCATTTTGTGTTAGGTCTCACAGGAAAAGGAAGCAGGAAGCCCATTAGCCCTAAATAGCCCTTTCCTCCCTGAAACACATGCCTGTAGTAGTCCACCCAAAAAAGTTTTTTTGTTTTAGTGTCAGCTTTTCTAACACATACAGATGGAGCCATGAATGGTACCAAGATACCACTCTGAAAAATCTCCATTAGCTTGACAGATAGGACTTCAAGTCAAAGGCACCTGCAGTAAGATGCAGCACTACAAGAGGAAGGATCTTCCATACAGGCAGTTCTTCAGCCATTTTAAATGGCTTGTCAAAATGAAATAGGCACCAAATGCAAGTAAACATTATCAGGCATCCCCCTCTCTTCATTTATGATTGATTTCAACTTTCAGCTCTACACTTGAAAAGAGAAGTTCTTAAGTGGGCTTTCAGACATATCTGAGTGCTAGAGATAAGATGATACTGAGAACTTCTGTCCTTTCAGGGGTGGGGGAAGGTGTGCTTGAACTGCTTTAGATGGGGAAGTGAGTTGAATCTGTGACTCCCATAGCTGTATGAGTACTCAGACTTTAAGCCATTCCATGTACATTTTCAGGGAAAGCAGCAGCCACTGCTGTACATTTGTCATAGATATCTCTCAGGCATGCCGTAAGCAGTTTCTAAGAATGCCTGATCAGGCTGAGCCTCTTGGCGAGAGGGACTGTCTGTGTGGACTTCAGTGAGAATGAAGCACTTTTCATCTGTCCTCCTCAGGCTGAGCACTTCTGGGCAGGCACAGAAGCGGAACACGAGGTTCTCAGGGATTTTAAAGGTTAAAAATTGAGGCATCTCCAGAGGCAGCTTGTGAGGCTTTTCAAGGTTTGGATGAGAGCTGAGCAGGGATTTTCAGGTTGCACATTTTGATGCCTGAATTCTTCCCAGTTCTCCTTGGAGGTAGCAGCATCATTTTGATTTGCAGGATGTAAGAGTAGGGAGCTTCACTGCCCATAGTGGGACTTCACACCTAAACACCTGCCTAAATACTTTAGAAAATGTGATTTATAGGTCATGACAATACTATTCCACACATTTCTTCTCTCCCGCACAAAGCTTGCAATTAAGGAGCAGATAATGAGTATTATAAAACCTGTTTCTGCTGTTTCTGAAGGATTTTTTTAGATGCAGTCCCTCAGTAGAGAGAATTTCAGTAATCTAATCCATATGTTGGTGCAGACAAAATAAACAAGCACATTTGGAAGATGTAGGCTATCTTTGCCTTATGTTTGCCTTTGTGGGGAGAAAAAAAATAATAAAAATACTTTTCTGTCATTTGATCATTTTTGTGAGTAATTGTCAGGTTAAACTGAGGCTGTCTTTTCCAGATAGTTAAAATAATAGCACAGTTCCTTAACTGCAGCAGTAAAGTATCAAACACAACCAGTTGCAAAGCTATTAAATAATTATAACACATTTTACAACTGCTAAAAAATGTATATGAATTTTAGATGGTGATATTATCATATCCCTTGTTAATATTCCTCAGCGATTTAATAGAATGACTTATGACAATTAAGTACAGTAACACCTTCTATTACAGTTTTAACATAATTTTGCATTATATTTTCTACACACTAAATCACAACTTCAGAGGAATCAAAGTGAAACACCAAAATGCCAGTCACCTCAGGATCCTGAAGGGGCAAAGGTGGGAAGTGTACTTAGTGTGAGTAAAACTGGACTGATCAATCTTTGGGGATGGTGATTCCTCTACTCAAGATGCTCTGTGGGGCTTGAAACAACCATTTAAGTTCTGAGGATAAATTCTTGGTGCAAGCAAATAGAGCAGGCTGTGGAAAATACTAACATAGATCAAATTCAGTGGTTTAAAGTCACTCTACACAACAGTAATAGAGTAATCTCACTATTTTATACCACAGCAACAATTCCCCCAGCATCATGGGATCCTCAGAGCATGCAGGTAGATTTTAGTCTTTTGGACCTTTTCCTCTGTTTGTGCTGTACCCTCTGAACTGCAGAACATCATTCCAGATTTCCATAACCTTTTTGTTCTGAGGCATCAGGCAAGCTGTGCAACTTGTCGGCAACTTGTTGGCCTCAACAAGTCTGGTTCTGAGGGCTTGCAGGAGTTATCGTGAGTTGGGCCTAGTTAGCAGAGCTCTTAGCATAGGTCCATGAGCTTTAATTGACTGTTTCAGAAGTAGATGAATCCTTTGTTCCAAAAATAAACAAGTACTTGGAACAATTTTTGTGTGCTCAAGGAAAATAAACAACCAAGCTTCACATACATCCTGTTGAAAATTGAGAAGATTCAAACTTGTCCAGAACTGTCCCAAACAGAACCAACCACAGCAGCTGATTGTGAGCACCAACTGTTAAGTCGGAAAAAGACAGTGGGACTAGTAGTGATGAGTCACTAGGCATGTATTTTCTGCCATTCCTGTAACTTCGGAAAATAAAGAATTTACAAAGAGATTCCTGGGGCACAGACCTCAGAGGGAACCCAGGAAGAAGAAGAACCTCAGCGACTTCTGGGGAACCCTGGGAATACCTCAATCCAGTCTCAGGACTATGTACCATACAGCTGCACCATTGCACTGACCCACCTGGCATTTGTCCCAGCCCACTTCATTGCTGCCATGAAGCAGGGAACTTATGCAACTCATAAAAATTCATAGATCTGTGATTTAACAGCTTCCATAATGTCATTTGTTGTATAACTGCACCAAGGCTCATTGGAAAAATGTGCGTAGCAGTGCAAAAGGGCTACAAACTACTGGTTAAAACCAGACATTTCTATAAAATCCCACTGCAGAAACATCCAGGATCTCACAAAAAACGGTAGATATAATTAGAAATTTGTATTACATTAACAACTAGTGTTTAGTCATATTCTGCAAACTGAGAAGTATCAATACATGAAAAAGGAGAAATCTACTGTCCTGTCACATCATGAACAATTCAGGTCTCAAATGCAGGAGACTAAGATCCTTGACCATAGTGGCCATTAGTTAAGCAGTTTGACAGTAAAGGAAAAAAGAGAAAAGGAGCAGCAATTAAAATAATAAGATTCTCTAGAAATGTAATAAGATGCTATAGGAGCTGTCCCGGAAACATCTATCATTTAGCAATGATAATCGATAATTAAATGAATTATTCCTTATTTTGAAATGGCCATTTCAGGAATATAATCATCTGTTAAATGCCACTGTATGATTTAAAAACAATGTTACATTTGGGATTTTTTCCTTACAGAAACAGCCATTACAAAGAGAAATCAGAAGGGCTATTCTAGGAGCCTCTGTGAACTAGAGCTGTATGTTATTAAACAACAGATATCCACTGGCACATAGAAAAATACTTAATCAGATGATTCTGCATTTGATCATTTGATATATATGCCACTGCCACAGAAACAGATGTCTAAATGAAGCAGTGTTGAAGTAAATCAGTGTAGACCAGAACTGTGATTCCTATAGAGGATGACATTCTCTCAAAAGTTCAAGCCATCCTCCAGCTTGTAGCGTTGTTCTCAATTTCCAGGAAAATATTTGGGCTTGCTGGAAAGAGATGGGGCTATTCAGTAGGATTCAGCTGAAACTTTTACAAACCAGATCTGGGATGCAGACTGAGCACAGACTCTGTGATCACTCTCAAATTGTTATATTATCCCTCCAATTGATATTGTAGCCCTCCAACTGAGACTTTCCAAGGAGCCTATGGAGGGTGTTAATGCTAAACTGTGTGACTGGGAAGCAGTCAGTGTCAGCTGGCCTCAGGGCCCTGGACTTCCTTCAACTAGTAATGTTGCCATAGGCCAAGAGTTGGTGAACTTTATTGGTGAATTTTCTACATATCTCACTTTGACTCAACCATTAAGTAACTGGTTGAGTCATGAACATCAATGACTTTGGAGGTCTTTCTTCAACCTAAATGATTCTGTGATTCTATGTTCACCGTCCTGTCATATTCTCAATACCTATAAGAAACAGTGTATGTTGAGTTCTCTTTCACAAGCTGTACCTGAAAAACTGTACTGACCTCTCTAGATATTCTAGTTAGACACCCTAATCACATTTTCCACACACCAGATGTTCACACAGTTGCTCAAAGGCTGATGTGTACCTCTCCATGCTGTCATGGTTTGAGAGCCCTAAAATCCAATTCCATAGTCCAAGGCCCCTCCCACATCTCAACCCAATGAGATGTGTTTTCCAGACACCACACGAGACTCAAATGGGGAAAGGGAATATGTTACAATGACTGTGCAAAATAAATACTACAATACATTATATACAATCTTAGCTATCTCTGCCATGACATAAAAGTATTTACAATGGATCAAATCTCTTCTCTCTTCCAAATAAAAGTCCAGGAGGGAAGAAGGAAATGATCCCTTCCATTCTCAGAGCAGCAGTGTCTTCAGGGCAGCAGCCTATCTCTGTCTTCCATGCAGCAACTGTAACTGTATTGTTGTAGCTGGATCTCTGCCAGTACACACGAGGGGGTATCCAAGCCCCTCGGCCACTCGTCTTCAAGCGAGGGTCTTATCTTCCATAGGCTGCATCCACCCAGACAACAGTCACGTCACCACGTCATACCACGAAGCACGGGGGTCTTCGTGACAGTCTGTATCTTCAGGGGATTCAAGTCCCCTTTGCAGAGCTCTGTGCTCTGTCTCAAGCAGCGGGGGAGCCAAGGTCACCCTCTCCGCATTCCTTCTCTGAGCTTTTCAGCTCCTTCCTGCAGTTCATGTTGCACTTCACCCCTCCCTTCTAGGAAGTGAGGGGTCTCCAAGGAGTTTGGGGTCTTTTGGTTCAGTTCTTACCCCAAAAACTCTGTAGAGCTTAGGTCGGCTCTCTCTGCTGCTGGCTCTCTTTCTCTGTCTCTCTCTCCTTCCAGGAGTTCTCTCTGTGTTGCTGCATGTCTGTTGTTGCTGCTCGGTCTTATCTCTCCTGGCTCTCTGCCACTTTCTCCGTCCACTGCTGTCCCTGCAGCTGCTCCGTCTGCTGACTCACGGTGGAGAAAACTTCTTTAGCTTTCGGCCACAGGTACTTAGCCCAGCCTTACACTGTTCCAAGTCCCTGCAGGCCCCCAGCCGGGGGCTGGGGGGCCAGAGCCCCCCAGGGAGGGCTCCTACCCTTTCTCCTCGTGGCCTTACAACATGGCTACTTCTTCCAACAACAACTACAACCACCTTCTCTTCCATTCTGCTTGTGATATGTTTATATTTTGCAGAAGCGCTCGTTGGGTAAAACCTCAAAACTTCAAGGGTCACCACCCCTTGGGGTTTTACCATTTTATAACTGCAGGGGGAAAACTGTTTCCCCCCACCACACGTGCACACTTCCACAAGTGCTCTAGCACAGAACTTACAATGCCAGCATGCTGACTGCCAGGCTTCCAAAAGGTGATTCCTTACAGCCTTTTCTGAGGTAAGAGCAGGAAAAAAAAGCTGTTCAAACAGCTAGCAAGGCTCAGCAGAAGGGCATCTCCTGTTGTACCCCTGGGTGGCCCAGAAATTACACTCACGGTCTACCCCCACTACATTCTGGAAGCCTGCAAAGGCACGTCCCAAAACTGGCAGGCAGTTCCCCACAGTGAGGAAACTTGACCAATCTGTCAAGTGACTGATATTAAACTGTTTTTGTAACTCCCAATAATGTAGACTAACAAGATAACACTTTGAATAGTGTATCTCAGGACAGGAAAATTATGGAACACAGATGCCTGACTGTGTCATATGTCATTCTTCTGTCCTACTGCCTTTGACAAATTTACTGGTAGTTGTAGGATAGCTGCATGGGTTCTTTGTTTCCTCATCTGTGTCTTCTCAGCCCAAGATTGAAAATTAACATGGTCTTCAATCAATTTTGCAAGTTATTAAATCTGTTTACCCCTGCAGCAGGTATATGCCAGAAAGTGGTGGATTGACCAAACCTAGCCCTTCTACTGAGAGACTTGTTACATATGTGGTGTTTACTAAAATCCTTTTCAAGGATAATCTTGACATCTGATCTCTGATGTAATTAGCACAATTGCAAATTTTCACAAGGGATTCTCTGTTCTTGTCAAAATCTTTACTGTAACAACCTTTGAATTACAATACAGTAGTAAGTGTACTACAGTGCTCAGTAGAGAAAGATACAGTAGGAACAATTCTAAATGAAATTAATTAGAATGGTTAATGTTCGTGAAGCACTTTGAAGATGGAAAGAGCTATAGTAGTGTTAAATTATAATGATTAGCATGCCAGATCCTGAAGGTCTTACTCATTTATTACCAATTTGTTACACAGACTAAACTTACATTCACTTCAGCTGAAGATTTATCTGAATAAGATATGAATCCAGATTTCCAAATTCATAAAATAATAGTAGTAAATATGGATTAATATACCAATCAATCTGTAAAAAGGCTGTGTTCATAGCTCCTGGTACTCAATTCTGCTTAAGAAAGACTCACTTGGAAATGTCCTCAGACCAAATAGCTCCATTGTTCATTTAGTTTGAAAAAAAAATGAATAGTACAAGCAAAACAATAAAAGAGCATTCTGCACTAGATTAAATAGGAGCTCTGTATGAGGGGAAGGGAAGGCAAAGCAAGACAAGGGCCAAGAGAGAGAGGAGTTCTGCTGGACCTGATATTGCAAAGGAAGGATGTTGGTGACATGAAGGTCAGGAGCAGCTTTGGCTTCAGTGACCATGAGATGATGATTCTCAAGGAGGGAGCAAGACAAATAGCAGTACGATAATCCTGGAATATGGGTGAGAACACTTTAGTCTGTACAGAGATCTGCTTAGAAGAATCTCATGGGATACCATCCTGGAGAGAAGAGGGATCTAGGAGCACTGCCTTATTTTCAAATATCTCTTCCAAGTGCAAGGATTGTCAATATGATGAGCATGAAATTGAATAAAAACAGTAGGAGGCCTGCATGAATGAACGAGGAGCCCCTGAAAAATTCAGACATACAGAGGCAGCAGACAAGAGGTGGAAGCAGGGGCAGGTGACCAAGGAGCAGCTCAGAGACACTGTCCAGTCATGCAGAGATGAGGCAGTGAAAGCCAAAACCCACCTGGATTTGAATCTGGCAAAGGCAGAGAAGAGAAGCAAGAAGGGCTTCTACAGGTATATCAGCAGCAAAAGGAAGAGTAATTTGAAGGAAAATGTGGCCCCACTGCTAAATGGGGCACATGATCTGGTGACAAACAACATAGAAAAGGCCAAAGAATTCAGTGCCTTTTTTTGATCAGCCTTTACTAGTAAAAGTCATGCTCACCAACTCAAAGCCTTTGTGACTAGTGGGGAAGTTTGCAGCAAGGTAGGCTTACCCTTGGTAGAGGAGGATCAGATTAGGGAACATTTAAACAAAGTGGACAAACATAAGTCCGCGGAACTTCATAAGATGTACCCATGCTGAGGGAGCTCTCCTGGAGAGTCAACACTGAATTATCTTTCAGAAGTCATCATGATTGGAAGAGGTTCACAAGGACTGGTTAAATTCAAATAACACACCAAGAAAGGCAAAAAGAGGATCCAGGGAGCTACAGACCAGCCAGCCTGAACTCAATTCTTTTTAAGGTATTGGACCAAATAATCCCAGAAACCATTTCCAAAAATATCAAGGTGATTTGAAGTAATCAGCATGGATTTATAAAGGTAATTTATGTCTGACCAACCTGGTAGCCTTCTACAAAGAAATGAGTAATCTGGCACGAGGGGAGAGCAGAAGTAGACTTTAGCAAGGCATTCAACCATCTTTCATAATATCACCATTGGCAAACTGATGAAGCACAGGCAAGATAAACAGACAGTAAAGCAGGCTAAAAACTGGCTGATCCTTCTGCTTTACTCAGCATTGATGAGACACATCTGGATTGCTGCGTCCAGTCCTGGGTTCACCTGTATAAGAGAGATATGGACATACTGTAGAGAGTCCAGAAAAGAGCTGCAAATATAACTAAGGGCCTGAAGCATCTCTGATACAAGGAGAGGCTGAGAGAGATGGGACTGTTCAATCTGGAGAAGAGAAGGCTCCAGAGGAATCTTATCAATGCATACAAATACCTGAAGAGCAGGTGTAAAGAAGACAGAGGTAGGCTTTTCTCAGTGGTTCCCTGTAACAGGATCAGTAGCAATGGGGAAATACAAACTGAAATACAAGAAAGTCCATCAGAACACAAGAAGGCAATTTTACTTTCTGAGGATGGTCAAATACTGGCACATGGTGTCCAGAGAGGTCTCCATTCTGAGAAAAGGAAAAGGAACAGCTGGAAAGAGACTGCCCCTTGCAGTTAGCTGTGATACTGTATAAGAATTCACACATTTAGGTTCAGAAAAAGGAAATACTTTGTGAAAGATTACCAAAGTGACAACCACAGAAGGTATGAATCTACCTGCACCTCATTCTCCAAGAGTGGTCATTTACTAACCCTCTCTTAATTCCCTTGTGTCTCCTTATTCTTGTCAGTGCTTCAGACTATTCTGGGCAAAAAGTTGTGACAGAATCCAAGATCAGCAATAATGGACATCACATATTGTCTCCCAACACCATCATTGAATGTGGAAGAAAGTTCATTTATGGGTGAAATGGGTTCATCTCTGTTGCTTCAGTATTTCTCTTCACTGCAAAAGTAGTACCTATACCTGGTAGTTACTTGAAAATGGTTTACTCAAGGAAAAGAATTACAGATACAGCAGCACACTTTAGTAATGCAATTAATTCCTAGTGAAACTAACAAAGTATCTTTGTAAAGGTAATCAGAGAGATTTTAATTCACATCTTATAAACTTTTTTTTTCCCCATATGATATGGTTTCTGCAAATAGTACGTATCTCACCCAAAATTTATTTGGTGAGCAGCCACCCACAGGGAGCACACATCAAGTTCTGAGTTGCAATAATGTCCAACTTTTCCAACTCTTGCTGAGAGCTAGCAGCTCCTCCAGTACTCCAAGGGTTTTTCAAGTAGTAAACAGAAGCAGCAGCTGGCCAGGATGCTAGGAGAAGAAAACATAAATTAGAAACAAGGTCTTTTTTTGGTTTTGCTTAAAACTGTGTTATAAGAGAAGATGCATGTGACAGGGATGGGAGTGCCTGTGAGGAGAAGTTACATGCAGACTTCTTACAGAGAATTTAAAATATTGGTTAGCAGTATCAATGTGTTTTGGCTGCATGCAAGTCCTTGTGTATTATTGTAGTGCCAGGAAAGTACACAGCACCTCTGAGTCATATAAAAGTTCTGGTTCCTGCACATAATCTGCATTTAGGCAGAAAGTAATAACTCAGAGTGGAGAAGAGCAGATAATAGTTCCCTAAATAGTATCACATGACAACTTGAGTTGATTTTAACTTTGTTGTCGCTCTGTACATATCCATAGCAAAACTGGCTTGTAAGCACATTGCAAACCCAAATTCCTGTAGAACTGTATAACCTCAGCACAGCATGCTCCTTATGAGTCCTGGTAGAGTGAATAAGTGCTTTGATCACATAGCTGTTGACATTAAATGTGGGCATTTAAATTACACTGTCTCATATAGATGCTTACGTGAGACTTGTGAAGTCTCTACACAACTGATGGAGAGACACAAACTCCTAACTCAGGCTCTTGTCTCCTGCCTCTTCATTGACTGTGCAGCAAGACTGAGCTCCTGCAGTGGGATTTATCTCACCTAATTTTAGCAATTCAAATGTTTAGCTTTTGGCTAAGCTGGTCTCCAAGCTCCTTCTACATTCAATGCAGAGATGGGTATTTCCACGGAAATGTTATTGTTCTTAACTTACACAGTTATCTTGAGGTGGGATGGCTTGCTTTCTCTCAAGGCATCCTTGACAATGCATTATAGCAGTGGACCATGTGAACAGTTCAGAATGGATGCCTGTAATCGACATATTATATTACATAATGTGATACAGAAGAACTTAAAAACATGGCAGTCATAAGCAGTGTAAAAATTGATTTGTAACCACCAAACCTCCAGCACACATCTAACTACATTCAGCTACGTGGAAGAATCATGAGTAAAGGAATTAGATGTCTATATCATTCTAACATACTATTAAAGCTCTTGGAGGTTAAAACCTTCCGAAAATAATGGTGCTGTTGAATTCAGTGGTGTTCTAAAGATGAGGGTTCAAAGATACTTCAAAGAGGATCAGCAGCTTCTCTTATCTGTGTCCCACTCTCAGTGCTTTATTAAATTATGAAGGAAGTTTCATTTGAGAGGGGAAGACTAACCCATCAGAGGCTACAACCAATAATAATTTACTGAGGGCAAAACTTGGCAAATTGTAACATTTGTGAAATATTATGAAAATAGTTTGTTGGGAAATGTTAAACTTTTCTAATAAGCTAAACTGGCAAAAAGGGACCAAAAATATACACATTGATATAGCTCTTTTTAATAATTAAATATAAAAAGAGAATACAATGAAATCAACTGTCAAGTATAAAAATCCTTTTAGTATTCTCTTTTCATGTTCAAAATCTTTGTTGTGTTTGAGCATCCATAATTGCTTTGTGTCAAGTTCCATAAGTCATTTCCATCTGTCTTTCAGCAAACTTGAAAATGTTTTTTGTTCTTTTGGTTTTAGTAGAAATCAGATATTTCTTTCAGCCAGCAAGGCTACTTCTGGCAATTGTTTATCCTCTGCCTCTCTTTTGTGATCACTGGGACCATCTTTCACTTCACCATGATACATGTATATTACTGTTTGCACCATCACTCACAGCTCATAACTTGGGATAATCCAGAAGGGCATTGCATGTATCGTTCCTTCTGTTTAGCCATTGAAATAACTTTACTCAGAATCAAAAGCTGAATGAAACAGCTGAGCCCAGCAAACAGAGCAGCTAACATGGGAGTTTCTGAAGGGTTAGCTACAGACTCTGTACTCAGAGGTAAAGCAGTTGCAGAAGGTGAGTTGGGAGAGCATCTGCATGCGTGTCTGTGTGTGTGTGTGTGCATTATCTATTCAAGTTTTGTCCTTTGGGGAGGCTGTGGGGACAGTGTCTCAATCTCCTATTAGACTATACTGATTGACTTGACAGTGTTTCTGTGAGACCCATCTGGCCTTGACTAGCAGGTCTTTGATCAGAATCAGTGCTTGAAATCATCAAGTAGCTAATCCCTCCCAGATTACTGATGGAATGAGACTCTGCAGCGAGAATTTATATATAAATCATTTGCCTGATGTGCTTTGGAACCACGCAGATGAAGGAAGATTGGAAAGAAAGACAATGACCGCACACAACATACAGGAGGGATATTTGAAAAAAAACACATCTGAAAAGTACCACTGTTGAAGATTCAAGGCAACAGGGACCCATCACTAAGGAACAAGCTGTATGACAGATCAGGGTTTGCAGAACAGGGGACGAGAGTACCATTTTATATACCTGCTCAAATTTCACAAAATACTCATGTCTGAGCCACTAACACAGCCCTGTGCAAGTGATCTTGAAGGTTTATGGATCAATTTTCTAGCCAATATAGTGCAAGCTGGGGCACAAACCACTGGCAGCTCCTACCATCATATCACATTTCAGAACAGCGTCAACAGCTCCTTAAAAACCTGCCTGTCCTATATTAGGGAAAAAAAGCTGAGAACTTGACATCTTGATGTGAGTGATATATATCAGAGATCTGTCAGTACAAAAACTACCTTGGAATTTCTAAAAAAAATTTATGACAATTTCATAACTCAAAAAATAATGTCATGGAAAGATAAATTTGATTTCATCTTGGCAGATAAAAGAGCACTGATCTAAGAACTAAAAACAAAGATTTTTTTAGGAGCAAGTCATCATGACTTAATTACATTCATTATATGCAGACTGAAAAAAGCTCAAATCAGTAATAAATATGGTTGGTGATTTAAAAGAGACAGGTTCATAAAACTGAAAACAACTATAGGTTGATGGAACTGGAAAAAGATATGAATAATTTGGGAGAACTGATTAAATATTTTATTTGATGGTCAAAAAGCTACCATCCCAACGCTGAAAAATTAGGTGATGTTAGTAATAAAACAACTTGACTTTAGCAGAAAGAATAAAAGCACCTACAAAAGCTAAAATATAGTTGTGGTCTGTGTGTGCATGTGTTAGTGGGGAGGGTTGTGGTGGGAGGTAATGAAAAAAAGGACAACACGACAGAAATGTATATAAATTTTGAAGATAGAAAGTTCGAGGAACTGATTAAGAAAACAAAAAAGAATAAAGTAAAAAGCAAGGGATTATACAGTTGTATGTAATAAAAAATCCAAATATAAGGAATTCTGCCAGAAGTGTTGGTTTTATCCTAAATTAGTAAAGTGGTACTGTCAGTAATAATGCAGAAAAGTGTTCAAAAACATTCTGGGTTTTATTTGGAAAAGGGGCTGTATATTTGGATTACATGAAAATGATGAGTACATTAATAAGGAATTTTTCAGAGGCTTTGTTTACATATGTATGTAAAAACTATGACATCAATACAAACTTTATTAATTTTGCTGAGAAATAAAGTGAGTTTTGAATGGGATTTAATCCAAGTTACCTGGGTCTATATTTAGAAATGCTATAAACAAGTCATTTGTTAGCCAGAGGGGTCCAGAGGAAACATTAGGCTGGGAGTCTACATTTTTTAAGGAAGCCTCTTTAAACTCCTAAAGTAGTTTCAAACTCCTAAAGCACTGAACAGATTTACTTCTTCATCTTGAAATGCTGATGCTTTCTTCAGTAGAATGCCTGCTATTTGTTAGGCACTTCACAAAGTCTCATATAAATTCTTTCTGAGCATCTGACGAGATGTTGTGTTTTTGGCAAGACAGGATGTCAGTGCCTGCTGCTTTTGAAGGCAGATTTTTTTGTGGAAGGTTGTATATAAATACATATTAAGGAAGAATGTTTTAACATAACATATGAGACATAAATATTCATTTCCTGCTGCAAACTATAGATGAACAAGGTATTCTAATTCCTTCTGATTCTTGAGCAATTATTTTTGGAATGTTTGCTACTTCTCCCGTCTGTTGATCCTTGATCCCGTGTTTTCTGTAAAAAGCAAAATACTTCACTGTAGGCTTCCTGGATTTCAGGAAAAAAACATGCAATGGTGAAGCTGACCAGAACAGTGAACGCTGTTCTCCTGTGCCCTGTATATGGAGGATGCTGAGAATATCAATGGTGGTACTCCCTACCAGCCTGAAATTCTTCCTGAATTCCTGTCGTTTATAAAAGCCAACAAACAAACCCCATAATTGGACAAGGACGAATTGCTTTAAGGGTTTATTTGTGCGAGGTGGGCAGGGTAGTGGGACTGCCAAACTTTTCACCTGAAGTGTCGTTTTGGTATTGGCATCAATCTGAAGTAAATATCAAAGTCCCTGTTCACTGCATCTGTGTGGAAAATGGTGTTTTCTGAAGAAGCATTTTATGTCTTCTATCAAACCACATGGGTATTTTCATTTTTCCTCTGATTAAAAAATCAAAATTGAAACCTTTTCCTCCTATTTTTAGTATTTGAAACAGAGACAAAAAGGATGTTTTCTCACACATAAGCAAAGGAAGCAAATATTTGCCTCTAAACTTTTCATCTAAAAGAAAAACTGCAGAAGCATTTACATGTTAATAAAAGCAACTCCTTCTACTGGTTATTATCCTCCTTTCTCACTCATGCATATTACAGTGATCCAAGCAGAGAATGAGCAGGCTTTCAGACCTTCCTTAGCATGCAAATGAAGCATTGGCTTGTGCATCACCCCTTGCATCTGAAAGCAACTTGTGTGTCGCAGCACAGCACCGTTCAGAAATTTGGGGGATTTTCCTCTATTCGTTCAGTCCAGCCAGGCAACATTTTGTGTGCCTTGTGTGTAGAACTAAACCTATTCCAAGCAGCAATAAAACTGAGAGAGAAGAGCAGGTGAAGACAAGGAAGGAAATTAAAATAGATGGCTTTTTTATGGAAACGTGTTTCGAAAAAGAGGAATTACAGCATTTCCCTCCAGCTGTACACTCAAAATCAGATATGAAGGACTATCTGATTACTTCCTAAAGTGTTGCCTGGGCGAATTAAGCGCAGGCCGTGGAGCAGATCCTCCGCATAAGCAATCGCTGTGTGCTTTTACACCAGCTCAAAGACTGGCCTTCTGCATCCTGTCTGTCAAATACACATAGATGCAGAACAGGTGCCTGCAGTCCTCCAGAGCAGGTATATCCCTTTCCTCCCAATGTTTTTTTATGCACCCAATGAGTTTCAGTACTCGATTAAACTCTTTTCCAACTTTATTTCATAGAGAACAGAAGATGATTTTTGGCAGTGACACTCAGCTGAACTCTGCTTTGTGTGCAGTTAGATTTACTTCTAACACTTCTGAATGTCGTTGCCCACATTGTTGCTTTTGTCCCAAATGCTCTTTTTGTTGGTCGGGTTTGTATTGAAATCACAGTTAAGCCATTCAGCATGGTATTTTCTCCACAGAGTGAAAAGTGTGTGAAAGCAGTTGAAGGTCACACCTATTATAAGAAAACAAAAGAGAGAAATAATAGGGCATCCATTCTGAAGTCCTCAGACTTCCAACATATTATTGCCCCGGTGATTTCGGTGCAGATAAGAAGAGTTGCAAAGGGAAGGAGGCATCTTAATCCAGCTGCTCCTTTCAGCATACACAATGAGTCTTGCTCCCCAGTCTCTTCCTGCCACTCCACGTCGTGGGCCTGGAGTGATCTCTAGAGAATATACCTCTGTGCCAGGGTACCACAGAGGAAAACATTCAGTTTGTGGGTTTCTGCTGTAGCACCCCTGAACTCCTTGGCACATTTGCTTCCCAAGCACTGCAGTCGCCCAGGTCCCATTTCAGTTATACAGATATTCTTACCTGGGACCTGTGACTAGAGACATATTAACTGGCTGAACAATCTGATTTCTCCAGTAAAGATATAGCTTTTTCTTTTACCCCACCAAATGAAGTGCCTGGGAACAGGACATAGAAGAGAAAGAGAGAAGCAATGTATTTCATTACAGTTTCTTCTTCTCTCCAGGTCCTCAACACTTGAGTCAGGAAGAACAACCCGCATTATTTGAAGTGTAATTAATTTATTTCTGTGTGACTCTTCCCAGCCTGTCAGTGTATTCAAACTCTTCTCTTTTAGCAGTTTTCAGATATTAGCCCTCCTTTATTGTATTTATCCTTCAGTAATATAGGACAAGGAGTAATAATTTTAAACTAAAAAAGGGAAAAATTTGACTAGATAAAGGAAGAAGGTTTTTACAATGCGTGTGGTGAGACACTGGAATAGGTTGCCCAGAGAGGTGGTGGATGCCCCATTGCTGGAAATGTTTAAGGTCAGGCTGGACAGAGCTCTTAGAGATCTGACCTAGCTGAAAGATGTCCCTGCTTGTTGCAGCTGAGTTGGACTTGATGACCTCTAAAGAAGTCCTTTCCAACCCAATCTATTCTATGATTCTCTTATTCTGTGATTTGGAAGCAGACATTTAACACCTTTGAAGTGAGCAGTACAGCTTTTTACACATTGTCTTTACATCTTTTTGTAATTATGCTGGTTTCTGTACTACAGCAAGTCTCTGATGCTGACAAGTCAAGCAGGGAAGAGCCTGCTGAGGTCTGGTTGTTTGGGCTGGTAGGTAGCTTGTGCAAAGGAGCTGTGCAAACCTCCTAGGCAGCTCTAAAGACACTAGGGTCTCACATCTCTAAGAGATAAGAAGTTCTCACACAGTTCAGAAACCCTCCTGCACCATAACCCTACAGTTCCAAACAGAAGGGGAAGAAAGGGTTGAGTTCACCTTTGCTCCAGCTGACACAGGGAGGGTACACAGCGTTTGTTAGTCAGTACACCTCTTTTAGTAGCAATGAGTTCCCAAACATCCCTTGCTTTCTGAGTCCTTGTCTAAGTCTGCATCTCTCCCAGGCCCCATTTTCCTCTGCATGAAAATCTGAACACTCAGCTAAACGTCCAAACAGTTGAGCACAGTCATTAGCCCTAGATCTTTTTTCCCCCTAGGCCGGATGTTTCCTCAGGTGAGGAAACATATAATTCCCTTGGAGTATAAAACACAGTGCAGAGCCATGAGCTACCTTGCAGACCAGAAGAATTAAAGCCACTTCCCTATCTATACCGTATCATATATATTACATTAGCACAGTACTATACCCAGGCTAATACACCCAGTTCTGTGTTGGAGGTAATAAACTTGCTTACTGGACTGCAGCCAGCCTCATGTTGTAGCTAACCTAAAAGAGGTATCACAGCTAACTAGTGACAGAACAGACAGCCTAAGTATTCAGGTGCTTAGCCTCTATTGAACTCTATGCTGCTGGAGCTCCATTGCTTTCAACACCTGAGCTAGTGAGTTTAAAGCTTAGTCGGGTATGTATTACCAGCTACTTGAGGGGGAATATTAAATGTGACCTGGTGCAAAGAAGGAAGGAATAGGATTCTCCTCCTTTTTGCCTCCCAGAAGTGGAATTATATATGAGACCATTTGTCTAAGTATATATGGTCTTACTGTCAGAGCTTGCTGGCAGAGTGACTTTGTTCTTCCACACAAAGCCCTAAATCATCAGTCCTGGAACCATAGAACAAGAGTATTACAAACAGGGAATGTCAATATTAATATCTCATTTCATTGTTTCTAATCAGCTAAAATTATTCAGTCAGGGCAAGTTCTGCTCTCTATTATCCTAGTGCAATTCATTGATTTCCACAATAGCCAAGTGTAATTGTGTGCAGAATTTGGCTATTAATGTAATTTTAATAAAAGTTTCTTCATGTATATTTCATAAATCTATTATTTTGCAATGAGAACTTTCTAATCAGAGAGAAGGTATCTCTAGATATTGTTGCTCATTTGGTAAGGTAGGCAATAAGTAATAAATACCACTGCATTAGAAATGTAAGTGAAAGTGAAAACTGGAAGTTGTTTTAAGATGAGAGTAGTTTAAATATAGTATGTTTGCTTAAGTATCTTTATAATGTAGCTTGGCTTTTCATCTCGCTCTTTGGTTAAAATGACTTTCTCTGGATTTAACTTTTCATACAAGAGGCTAGAACACCTCTGCACTAATGGAATAAACAAGACTGTTAAATTAAATGCATATTGTGCCAAAACCTTCCCTCAGCAATATCTGTGCATAGGAATTCATAAAAGGATTTAAAATCAGAGCTGAAGGTCACCTCTTCTGTATCACAGGCCATTGCATTTCTTCCCCTTAAGGAAATCAAGTAACGTTACTCAAATTAAAACATTCCAGCTCCCTTGAGACCTTACTGTTAAGTGCTTCAGACAGAGATCAGCTGAAACAGAGCCACCAAAAATGCCCACAACCTTTGCAACACCAGATAACAAAGAGGTGCTGTACTCTTGTACAGCAGGAAAAACCCAGAGCCCTTGATGCTCTGAATTGGGAAGAACCCACCTTTGCCTCTAAATGTGTGAACCTGACATAGTGGGCAAGAACTAAACCAGAGGATCATCTGTACCACAAAGGAGCAGTGTCCAGGTCTGCCCTGGGGGAGAGTTTTCCTGATCATGAAGACAAAAACCTATATGCTTGTCAACTCAGTGTTAGTGGGAACACCCAACTTCTTCTCCCTACAGCCTCAGCAGAGAAGGACTGAATGGGGAACTTTTACATCCTTTGTGGTATTTGTCTAGCTTGATTTCTCCCCAAGTGCTAGCAATCCATGGAACTTGTGTTTCCTATGTGTAGTTAGAAATTTCGAGAATCTTATTTAAAACTCATTGCTACAAAGATACATTTTGTTATTTATGGATAATGTCTACCTTTGGCATTCTGATGCAATGCTTCAGTTGGTGTGTGTCAGCAAGTTTGGAGCCCTTCTCTACGTATCTCTCACAGCTACTAAAACTCCTCTCTGTAGAGAACTAGCAAAATCCAGTGAAAAGTAAATAAATCCAGTGACTACTTCTCAACCACTTCTTCAGTCAGTAGAAGAGGGTAAGTTCTGATGTTATCCCTGTTAGATTTTCCCCATTCTCCTTGAGCTGAGGGCACCTTTTCATAGTACCCCTAACAATGCAGAGCACAGAGGAATGACTACTGCACTAGTTTTTCTCAGTTATCCCTTTTATATATAGAAACCCATCTTTTTTATCCCACAGCAACCCCTTACATCCACCTCTGATGACTTAGGCTCAGGTACCCCCAATGTAATTTATTTTTGAGGAGTCGGTGTTTCATCTGATAGGTTTTGCCCTCTTTCTGAAAGGCAGGAGTGTAAATCCAGATGTGAAAGAAGAAAGAAAATGCCTTTGAGGACTGAAATCCTCAATGGCTTTGAGACTGAATCTTTGAGACTGAATCTTTGACTGAAGGATTGCAATTACATTCCTGAAGCTGCTGAGAACTGCAGGGATGGCCTTGTTTAGTGTAATTTGGGATTTGAGAGAGGTTCCTCAGCTCAGAGGAGTTTGCATTCACTTCAGCTGCTTAGTTTTGCCAAAGGGTTACAAATAAGGGCTAAGGGGGGGAAATACTGTTTGAATACTCACAGTTGCAATGCTGAGACATTTAGGGCACTTGCAACCTATGTACTTTATGCCGTCCATGTGATAGATATTCAGGACTATTCTCAGGTGTCATCCAGAAAAGCCTGTATTTTTATGTCCTAGGAAAATTGCAACAGGGCTTAACATTATCAAATTGTCATACAAACAGATCAATTAGGAAAACAGAACTTGCATGCTTAGAAAGTGAAGGATATGTAAGCACAAGAGAAACCTTGGAAAAGGGACATTTGTACTGGATCTAGCAGCATGACTTATCACAATTATTTCAGCAGAGTAGCATATATCATACAAAATGCCATACCTGATAGCAGAAAAATAGTCAAATGTGTCATGTACCACACAAAAAGGGTGGAACCAAACTGTGAAGTGCTGTGAGATATAATGTTCAAGGTGCAATACACGATGAGTCAGAATAGAAAGAGATGACAGCAACCAGACAGCAGACCAAAATAAAATAAAATAAAAAGATGACATGCTGCCTTTGATCCTGTTTACAAGAGGAAAGCAATCGCACGGTAAAGCTTTCATGCTATCACAGAATCTGCAAGTGTAGGAGATATTGCTTCTGAGAGAGGGCTTGAACCTGCAAGTTTACATGCAGCTCTGCCATTAACTTCAGCTGAAGCTCAGTGTGCAGGGCGCCAGAAAGATTAGAGTCAAGATAACTCAGTAAGTGGCTTCAAGACAAGAAAGACGTATGCAAAGAATAATACATTGATCAATATCGCCCTGCACTGTCCTTCTTTGCACTGTATTAGCTCACAAGCTTTGGAGATAAAGTGCATTTTTAATGAAACTTGAGAATTATATAAGACTTTACCAACTTCCAAAAGTAGCCACATGCTTGCAAAAGGGTTTTAGGATTACTAGGGAAGCATCAGTCCAGTCCTCTGCAAGAGGCAGAGGAAGGGAAGCAGTAATCTTGTACATGGAAAGCAAGTTTTAGAGGGATCAGCAGGAAAGCAAGATTTAGAGGGATCAGCACCGATATTTGCTTCTTGAAAGAGAAACTCTTTTTCAAAAACTGAGTGGTATTAAATATCACATTACCTCTCAAAGTCTTTTGACTAGTCAGAGACTTTGCAACAATTATACGGAGGTCAGGAAAGGGAAAGACAAGCATGAAAATACATGTTTTCTAATATTTTGCAGCCTCTTCTGTAGCTGAGCTAGCAACTCACGTTTTTGCTACAGCTGCTATAAACAAATTCTGTCCAACCAATTTAAAAATAAAAAAAGAAAACAAGCACTGTGCTGAAACCTATTAATGTTATATGTAATGTTATATGTAAGAGTCATATGCAAAAGTAAACCTTAGCATCTGGCAAAGAAAGTCTCAGTGTAATGTCATGTCAGCCACTGAACATTCATAATTCAAGACAACAGCTGACTAACATGAAAGACTCCAGACAAAAATAAAAATGACTGGATGTCTAAAGAACAGCCCAGCTGGAAACATTTACTCATAGGACTAAAAGGCCACCATTTTCAAACATGTAAAAGTTTGCTGCAAAAAAAAAAGGAAAGTGATAAATTGATCTTTCTGTTTATTAGGGGTAGGGAAAGAGGTTGTAAGTTTAAACTGTTTCAAAGAAGCTTTAGATGAGACATTACGAAAAACTTCCTAATGTTAAGGATTGGATGATATATATGGGGCAGTCTTACCACCAGGCTTTTTAAAAGGGATACGTGAAAGACAGAAATGTTTACTCATAGCTATTCTGTCTTTAGGCTGAGGATGGCTGAAACGGCCTGCCTAGGCCATTTGAGCCTAGATTTATAAGCCAAGCTGCTGCCTCTGAAATGAAATACAACATATTTATTTTAAAATCATACTGCAAAGTTAAGGAGAAAAACTTGACTTTAATTAAAATTGCAGAAGCAGCAGGAACAGGAAACATATTTGGAGATTTGGCCTATCTTAAAACAATTTCTCTAGTGCAGCCTTCAAGGGGCATATTAATGTCTATCAGCAGTAAATATTTTGGCCACTCTCTCTCTCCTGAATGTGGAAGATGCAGAAAATGTCATTCTCCTTGAGGCATTTATGAGGCACTGTTTCATTCCTGTTTACTGGACAGATGGCCATGTGTTGACTCTCTAGACAAAGTAGTTTATTCTGGTGTATTAGTTGATTAGCTTTGAAAAACAGTTCTTTGGAGAGAGGGGGGAAAATTGTTCTAAAGCTTTTCCTCTTTTTAAAGGGACTTACTGTTCCAAATTGCTTGCAGCTTTTCTCTCCATATAATGACTATGGAGTTAAACATTAGTGAGTCTGTATAAGTAGAATAATGACAATAACTAGAGCAAGGAATGAAAATGTTAAACTAACAAATAAAGTGGTCGATTACTGAAACAGATGAGAAGGCAGAGGGCAAATTCGAATAGCAAGACATAGCTGGCACAATGATTAGACCACAGGCAAAGCTTACTGAGTTTGGATTCAGAATGCTAAAGCACCAACAGTGGAAAACAGAGGACATGCAACACAAAAGGAGCACAAAAAATAACTGGAGGATATATATAAAGGCAGAAGGGAAAATGGTGCAAGTGAAAAATATTATGAGACAGAAAGTCTAAAAAGGAAAAGTTTGCCTGAGGATGAGGAATTGAAGTGAATAGCTGCACTCCTGCAGTATGGTGTAGTTCTTTCTAAGGCAGGATCCCCCTCAGCCCTCCCAACCGGCCCCTGCTAACCCTAGTCCCCAAAGCACAAGCATGGCAGCAGTTCTGTGATTCCTCAAATTGCCCAGCAAAATGAAACTCTGTGCAGGTACATTTTCTTCAGATAGGATGACAATTTGTGTGCAGCATGCACATTGCTGATAGGGCTTCGAGACCACCCTCTGGCCTCATTTATAAAGAATCTGGGGATTCTACCCCTTTCTGAGGCACAGTCTCATACAGTCAGAAGAAAACCAGCAGCTGTTGATAATGACATGGTGAAGCTTATGCTGTGCAGGGTTGATTGATCTGAATTCAGGTGGTGATGGAGGGGAGCTTCAAGGACTGAATCATTCCATGACTACAAGTGATCACTGAGTTGTGCTAGCAGCAATAAAGTGAAGTCCTTTGGTTTTATTTAGGTTAGAAAAAACAAGGCAGAGAATGACTGAAAGGCTTGAGCGGGAAGGCAAACCTTGTTAGTTTCTATTTATTTTTACCATCTAATATCTAATGCTTCATAGCTCTTGTGACATTTCAGACACATGCGACGATTGCACTAAAATCTAAGTCCATAGAAGTAGGCCAATTTACAGCTGCTGAGGAGCTCATTCTTCTAGGGACTACTACTGAGACAAATCATTTTGATTTTTAGGCTTTCCTCCAGCAATCAATATTTTTATTGCTTTACTTGAGATAGAAAACAATCATATAACAACAAAAGTTGTTGGGTTTTGCTTCAGATTGTTTGCTTTACTTTTTACTGGTTTGTTTTGAGCACGGAGGAATAGCCTCTTTTCAGAGAAAATATGAAAAAGGGTGAAAAAAATTTATACTCTGAAGGGAAAGGGAAAAGGCTTCAGTGCACTGCAGACAGGCTGAGGCTCATACTGACTTTTTATTCAGCTTTCAGAGGCTGTGTTCTCATCCATGCTGCTGTTTACATGTAAAGACTTGCATTGCTGCACAGTCATATGCTACTGCTGAGTCGTTTCGTTTTGTTTTCTATTTCTCCCCTTCATTCATCCCATATCAGAATTTGTGTTTCAAATTGCATTGAAATATCTATAGCTGAAAATTCATATAAGCCACCCAGGAGGGATAAAAAGCACAGTGGCATGTTCACTGGAGTCAGCTGCCCAAACTGCCCTGTACATAAATACGTGGTTTTCCACTTCATCTGTCACAAGTGGGTGAGGGATAGCAGTCAGAGGATACTGTATAATCATGAGGCTCTGGCCTGGTGGCCACAGCCCAATCTTAAAAATTTTTGTTGTGCTTTTTGTCACCAATCTAAAATTATTCTGTCTGTCAGACCTGTTCTTTGAGGAGAATCTCAACATATCCTTAAGGTGTGAAAGACTCCTTTTGCTGAATATTACTCATTTTGCTAGCATCACAGGCACCAATATCTGTTTCTCAGCATTTAAGAGAAGATTTATTTCATTTATCAATTCCACTATTAAATTCTTTGAAAGGGGACGGATCTTTGTGTTCAGAAGCATAGAAAAATCTTCCCAAGTATTGCTCCATTTGTTTTGCCATTTGTGGTAAGAAAAGATTAGCACAAAAGAACAGATTAGTTGCTGGTTGTCAGCTTCTCCAACATTTATCTCCAACATTTAGCTAGTTAGCTAAACTAGTTTTACCTACATAGCCTGATGTTCAGTAAAATTGGTTTAAAATTTTATAAGTTAAATAATTGTAAAGATAATTATTTGGATCTATTCCTGGTGTTCTTCCTTGTAACTTCAATTTATTAGCTTAGTTTTTTTAAAAAATGTGAAATCTGCAGATATTTCTGTAAATTTTGCAACAACTTTTTAAAGTCTGGAATCTGCCAACAATGGAGTCCTAGAGTAAAGCTCCCAGGCAGAAGCATCTATGCAGAATTACCAGAAGAGTAAGGTAGCACAAGACAAATCACAATCAAAGAGAACCTGTGCTGTCAATAAAACGCAGGGTTTGTCAATCTCAGTTCTGCTTCAAACTCATTGCCTTACCTGAGCATCTCTCTCCTTTATTTCCCTAACTATAAAATTATAAACTGCCAAGATTAGCTATTGTGTATAGAAAACCAGTAGCTAACTAAGTGTTTACACAGTTTCCTGTCAGGAGAAAAAAAAATTATATTTGTGAAGGACTGAAAAAAAGTAAGCATTGAAAACATTCTGTTGTTATGTACTTATTTCTTATGAAATATTTCATCTACTAAGATATTGCTCTGACAGCCAGCTTGATGCCCCTTTGCAAGGACTGTGCTATTGACACAGAATCATTTCCCCCTTCGTAATAATATTTTCATGCCTCATGTCATTCCCACCTGTGGCATTTTAGTAATTAATGATGTTACAATGCAAATTCTAATCAAGCTGCATATGTATTTTGTTCATTTGTTTCCTTATGGGAAACATTTTAATTTCCCCTGGCCTTTATGCAGCAGCTGCATGTCCTTCTGATTATTTCTTCTGTTGAAAAGCGGTCAAAGTGTTGTTCAGGACAAAATTCAGTCCAGCTGTAAGTAGGTGAAACTCTTTTGGCCCAGAGTGTCCTAATTCACGTGCTATCTGGTTTTATTAAAAGCTAGGCAAATCACAGAATTCACGAGATGTGCAGTAGCTGCAAGAAAGAGAATTTTGGGACTACCAAAGCAGAATGCTGTAGTGTTTTGAAGATTGCAGCAGCTCTAACACACAGAAGATAAACTTTCCTGCTACAAAATGTTGTCTGCTAAGAACATGCCTATAAATATCCTCCCCTTCTTGTTTATGTCTATGAACTAGACGAAAGGATTAAAAATAGAATTTCATATTAACATACAATTTAATGTATTTTGAAAGGAATTTTAATACATGTATAGCAACTTGCCTATTATTTTAAACTTCTGTTTTGCTGCAGGCGAACATAAAGACAGCAATGCAGATGAAGCATAGGCCTGGGAGAGGAGTGGTATACTAAAGCCTGTCACGGCCTTCACAATTATTTTACTTCGGTCCTATGAATCTTTCGAGGACTCATTTTAATCTTCTGTGAAATGGAAACAACAGCTCAAATACATTGCAGGGGTTTTGGAAGGTCTATTTTTTCAAAGGTCTGACAGTCTCCGCTACAAAACACTATAACAATCTATTGCTTTTACATATATATTATACTTCAAGAAGATCTGAAGTTTTGTCTTCATTACACCTTAATAGCTTGTATTTTTGTTTTTTCTTGTAGCTGGAAGCAGTGTTTTAAATTACATTCAAAACACTGGGAAAAAAATCATCCTCTTTGTTCTTCCTGAGTTGTCCACACTGCCTTTATCTGCTTCCTCAACTTCACACAGTTTCCACATGTGAGGTTTCAGCTGAAGGGTAAAAATACGCCTGAACGGTACTTGCAAACTAGTGACCTATCACGGGCTGTCATCTGTTTTGCATGTCGAAGGTGGTAATGCAATGAAATCCCTATAACTGGGAAACCTCAGGTATTAAATTTAACTGAATAGAGAGAGGGGACTTGTGAAATTCTTTCAAGGGGGCACTTGTTAATGAATAAACAAATATTTTGTAATGTTGGTAACATATAATTTGATCCTATAGCTTTCTCACAGAAAAAAGATTTACTGCCTTCAGATCTTGACTGTCTATTCAGTTTTAACTACCATGCTCCCTTCTCCACTTAACTATGGATCACTGTGATCACTCTTGGGCACCAAAATAGAAATACTGTAATTTCCTGTCCGTAAGAGCTGCTTCTAACACCAAATTTCTCAAATTCTTGATGCAGTGAAGGCATCAAGATTCCGACCTATTCAGTGTTCACAGCCATCTAAGGAAGGAGGCTCAACTGTGGTGGTCCTTGGCCCATCCTTCTGAAGGCAGCATAGGAACTTGAACAGATTCAAAATTGAACAGGCACATCCAAGGATGTACTGCTTCATAAACTTGTAAACACTTTGTATCTTCTGCAGCCTGGATTTACTGGAAGACTAGCCTAGATTTACTGCAGACACACTGGAGAGATTTCCTTCACCTTCACCTTCCTTCTGTGTGCTATTTACCCTTTTCCTTTGTTTTAGGGACTGGCAGCCCTCCTTCCTGTATATCAAGGATCTGTAATTCTTTCATTCTGGTGAGTAATAGCTTTTTTCTGCATCTATACTCACCCTGTGCACCAAAATACCCCATTCTCCTCCCATATCTCCATTCGCCTCCTCCATCTTCTCCAATTCCAGTGCCTCTGTGGCTCTCTTCATTACTTTGCTTCCAGTACATCAGAGACCATTGTGTCTTCTGCTTTCTGTACGGGGCTCATGTGCCTCTAATTTCCACCTAGGTCTTCATCTCTCATTATCCCTTTCCTGCCCATGAAGTTAGAAGAGTTTTGAAATTTGGTTGGGACGGACCTTGCTTTTATGTAAGGAGATACTTTTTCCCCAGACTTGATTTGTAATCTGGAGGGAACACCAAGTTTGATAATAATGGGTGGATTTTCGCAGCAGATGCCAGGTGGAGGGTGTGGTCCTCATCATGTTTTCCAGTTTATAATTGAAATCAATTGAATTCTGCTCCAACTACTCCAAACAGCTTGCCTCTGAACTTCTGCAGTCAGTGGGATACAGCTCTCAAAGAATGTCATGCTACTTCCAAACAGTAAAACAACAGGAATTTGAAGTCGTCTTCATATCTCGGCCAACTCTCCCAGCTGTGTAAGTGCAGGACTAGTCATGTTGCTCTACAAGCAGGCGATGATTTGAAGTACCAAGCACCTTGATAAGTAAAGCTTGTGAAGAACTCTGTGTATAGCTAAATTCTCCATAGCAATATTAATGAACAATGACCTTGCTTTGAAAATACACAGTGTGTGTTTCTTCACTCCTTCTCTACAGTCTCTTCTGATTTCTGTTTCTGATTTCCAGCATTCTTGGAAACTTCTGCCCTGCTGGGAGACTTAGAGGATTTAAACTTTAGTTCAGTGACTCTAAACTCTAAAACATGCTCTCAAACAAGCACACATGCACCTACAGACACAAGGCTCACATTATAAAAGAGTTTTTAGTCATTTCCCAGCAGAGGTCTGTCATCATAAATGATCACTAGCAACCTAAGAGCACCGCTTGCTTTGTGTATGGATACACAGAAAAAGTCTTTGGGACAGAAAGATCAATTAAATTAAAATAATACAATGACATTTTTTGGAATAGTAACCTCTTTTTTAACTGAAAATAAGACTTTAAGAAAAGCACTTCATTTCCATATCATCATTTCTCCCAGCTGTACAACGGGATAATAACATTGCTTTATCTCACTGGGATTCTGTGAAGAAAATTCATTATTCTTGTGAAAGCCTCTACTACGAGAGATAAAGGGTTGTAGAAAAGCCTCTCAAAAACTAGTTTTGTTTGGGCTTATCATTAGTCATGACTAAAGTTTAATACATTCATAAGTGCTTGCTGTCTTTGGCCCAAGTTCAAGAAAGGTACAGTTAAGGAAAAACCTGAAGTTTGAAATTCTTAAAATAAAAAGGTGATGTTCCAATTCAAGAAATCAATAACTTTGAGGTTAAGAAATAGTGCCTACATTTTCAAAATCTATCTCTCTCCAAGCATCAGAGCAGCATTTGCTGGCACAAAGGGAGGAAGCACATTCAGAAAACTCAGTCTATGGCATTTCCATGGTGCTGCATAGACTTATTAGCTTATTGTGAGGAATTTTGTTAGCAGTAGAGCGAGGAATTCTGTTCAATGCTCTACTACTTCATTTTGATACATACTGGCAAGGATACATCCTGCCCCGGGCTGCTTCAGAGATACAGAGCCCTTCAATTGATGTTGCAGTTAAAGGCTCAGTCTGACCCTCTGGGAAGTATACAGTTACTTCTTCTTGGGTTTTTTTTACCTAAGTAGGGACAGTATCAATGTTCTCCAGCAATCTTCATCACATGGCTTTTCACAGGAAGAAGAACAAAAGGTAGAACAAAAAAGTACAGGTTGTCAAAGATGCTGTCACTTGGAACATAGTTCTCCTGAGCTGTATCTTAAAGAGGAGATAAAAGAAAAGAAAAGAAAATATTTTATGTGTGTTTGAGATGAGCTCAACGCGATTCCTGTTGTTTCTCTGCTAAAACACATCACTGACTAAAGCAACATAAAGCTCAAAATGCCATCTTTGAAAATAGTTAGACAAACATTACTTAGAGGCTCGGTTGTTTGGTTGTTTTTTAACTTTTCTTTAGCCTGTCAAACTCAAGAACTATCTCTCTCTGTCATTTGCAGACTCTCCCTCTGCCCCCTTGCCATTTACAAGGGTTTAGACAGCTATTGTGAGTCCTCTTCTCCTTTAGTTCTTCTGCTATAAATAACAAGGTGTGGAGCAATGAACATCTACACATGCCACTGCACCACAATGCAGTAATGCGTGAGGACTGCATGGCTTACAGAAAAGTTGATCCACCTATCAAAAACTCATCTTCACTATGTGTCTATGCATCCCATGCACAAGTTACATGACAGTCACTCCTGCTCGTTCTTGATTTCACCCAGATCGTATAGACTGTGTTTTACATGGATGTTATGTTTATGTCTGCTCCTTGGCTAGCAGCAGGCAGCAGTCTGATCCTGTGGGCTGAAGTTCAATACTGTAATAGTCACAGTGCCTGAGAGAAGCATGGTGACCACCTCAAGAGCTACTCCTGGTTACAAGCTGTTGCATCTGTGTTTTACGTCTGCAGTCTAATTTGTGTTCTACTCCACACCAAGCCTGCTACACAGTTGAGGATTGTATTTTGAAAACAGTAAGGGGCAAATTCACTTCCAAACATCGATTACCTTTTTAATCACAAGGAGAAAGAGAGCAGGAATCCTCCAGGAACTGGTACTCACACTCCACAGGCACGAAACCATGCAGCTAACAAGCAACCTATTCACTCCCCAGCTGGAAATGTCTAGTCTAAGCTACTTGTCTGGCATCCACCTGTAGTCAGCAAAGAATGAAAAACACTGAGGAGACTGACTTATCCAGTGCTAAAGCAGGTGTCTCAGAAAAGCAGCATGAATTGCCCTCTGGAGCTTATCTCCTCCTATTAATTATAAGGGTAGCCCGGAAAACTGGTTTAGAGTAGATACTGGACTTCCAGGCAGCTTAAGTTAGACGGGCTGACTTCCAGTACTGGTTGAAAGGAGACTACATCAGAATGCTCTCCACTCCTCCTATAGCAGACTTTCTGCTGTGCAGAAACTTCAGGCAAAGCCCTGGCTTAGTTTAAGTCCTTGGCAGCTTTCTAACCAGACTAGGATTTCCCCCGTCATACCTGCTTCTGATTCCTGCACTATCACAGTCTCACAAAACTACCGAGTAGGAATCACTGCAGTAAAACCCTTGTCCAAATATTTCACAGTGTAAGAAAAGAAGTCATGCATTTTTGAGAGGTTCAAAAATTCCGTTTCAAAGCTTCTCACAACCATGCCTTTACTTTGTAAAATGTTATTTTGCTTATCATAAAATAATGCCTTGATTGTTAAAGTGGATCTTTTTTCACTCAATGCCGTAAAAAATGGAATGAGTATTCACCAAAAACCCAAAGACTATTTGTAATGTTGAAACAGGTTGTGGCAGAAATGGAGCTGCTCTGTGTTAATTCCCAAATACCAAGTTAACTTGGTATGGTTTACTGGAGAAAGGTGTCAACACAGAAATTGGGAAACAATGAGGAAAGCCAAGAAACAATCTCAGACATGATACCTCTTGACAAACACGTGGGAGATTTACAAATGCAGGAAGAGGAAATGATAAAAGATTCCTGCAATAAAATACAATTCTGTCTGCAGAGGGGTATAGGTTTTTCCCAGGTAAGTAAGGGACACAGACAGACAGAGGTTACAGCTCTAACCACAGCCATTAGGGCTGACAGCGACTCGAAAATCTGCCGACAGGTCACTCTGACCGCATTATCTCCCTACGCCTTCCACTACACAACAAGCAACACGCTGTCCTCTTTAGTATATATGCCCCAACTCTCCAAGCTGACCCTGCCGAAAAAGATAAATTTTACACTGACCTGTACTGCCTTACCCAAAAGGTTCCTGCAGATGGTAAGATCATTATCCTTGGTGATTTCAACACCAGAGTAGGAAAGAACTTTGAAGCCTAGAAAGGAGTATTAGGCAAGCATGGTGTTGGAAATTGCAACAATAATGGTCGACTTGTGCTAGAATTCTGTGCGGAGCAACAGCTCACCATCACTAATACTATCTTTCAGCAGAAAAATAGTCTGAAGACAACCTGGATGCATCCTAGATCTAAACATTGGCACCTCATCAATTTTGTCTTGGTGCAACAGAGATGTCCGCAATGTCCACCATACCCGCGTGATGCCCAGCGCAGAATGCCAAACAGACCACTGACTTGTGTGCTGTAAACTTAACTTTAAACTTAAGTTCAAACCCAAAAGGGGCAGTATCCCAAGGAGGAGACTCCAAGTTAACAATCTCCAATCAGCCACAGTGAGAGACAGATTCCAGGCAAACCTTCAAACTAGGCTTGATAACCATTTCATAGATTCTATATATGCCTCTCCTGAAACACTTTGGCAACATATTAAAAACAGCATCCTGCAATCCTCCGAAGAATCCTTAGGGTTCTCCTTCAAGAAGAACAAGGACTGGTTTGATGAAAACAACAAAGAGATCCAGGAATTGTTGAGGGAGAAGAGATCTGCTCACCAAGCACACCTTGCACTGCCATCCTGTCACATAAGAAAAACAGCCTTTTGTCTTGCATGCAGCAAGCTCCAACAGAAACTCTGCGACATCCCAAACAAGTGGAGGATCAATCTAGCTGAAAAAACTCAATTATGCACAGATACAGGTGATCACAGAGGATTCTATGAGGCCTTGAAAACAGCATACAGGCCTACATACCAGGTCCAAAGCCCTCTACTCAGCGCAGATGGTCAAAGACCTCTGACAGATAAAACCTCCATTCTGAATCGTTGGTCTGAACACTTTCAGACCCTTTTCAGTACTAGCCATGAAGTCCGAGACTCAGCTATTCAGTCCATCACACAACTACTGGTGAAGAATGAATTGGATATTGCCCCCACTTCAGGAGAAACCCTCAAGGCCATACAGCAGGTGAAAACTGGCAAGGCAGCTGGGGTTGATGGAATTCCACCTGAAGTCTGGAAACATGGAGGCCAAGCACTCCATGCTAAATTTCACGAGTTTGTGGTGCGCTGTTGGAAACTCAGCGAACTACCATCAGACCTTCGTGATGCAGTCATCATCACCTTGTATAAGAAAAAAGGAATTAAATCAGACTGTTCAAATTACCGAGGTATTACTCTGCTTTCCATTGCTGGCAAAATCCTTGCAAGAATACTTTTGAACAGACTAATACCCACTATAGCAGAAGGAATTCTACCTGAAAGCCAGTGTGCTTTCAGAGCGAACAGGAGTACCACAGACACGGTATTTGTTCTCAGACAACTGCAAGAGAAGTGCAGAACAAAGGTCTCTATGTAACCTTTGTTGATCTCACCAAGGCTTTCGATACTGTGAACAGAAAAGGTCTATGGCAGATTTTGGAACGTTTAGGATGTCCCCCCAAGTTCCTTAAAATGATCATCTTACTTCATGACGATCAGCATGGACAAGTCAGATATGGTGATGCACTTTCTGAGCCCTTTCTAATAACTAATGGAGTGAAACAAGGCTGCGTTCTCTCACCAACTCTACTCACAATCTTTTTCAGCATGGTGCTCCAAAGGGCCACAGCAGACCTCGATGATCAGGATGGTATCTACATTCGATACCGTACTGATGGAAGCCTATTCAACCTAAGGCGACTGAAGGCCCATACTAAAACCTTAAATTATCTTGTTCAGGAGCTGCTTTATGCTGATGATGCCGCCCTCGTTGCTCACACAGAAGCAGCTCTGCAGCGTTTAACATCCTACTTTGCAGAAGCTGCCTAGCTTTTTGGGCTGCAAGTCATCTTAAAGAAGACAGAGGTTCTCTATCAACTGGCACCTCAGGAAGTCTTCCATCATCCCCACATCACCATTGGCGAATCAGTGCTCATATCAGTCCAGCAGTTTAATTACCTAGGTAGCCTCATCTCCTCAGATGGTAAGATTGATGGAGAGATAGACAACAGGTTAGCAAAGGCATACAGTGCCTTGGAAGGCTTTATAAAAGAGTTTGGCGAAATAAACATCTGAAGAAAAGTACAAAGATCAGTGTTTAGAGTCATAGTGCTGTCTACTCTCTTATATGGATCTGAATCATGGGTCATCTACCGTCACCATCTGCAACTCTTAGAATGCTTCCATCAATGCTGTCTCCGTACAATCCTAAACATTCACTGGTCAGATTATGTGACCAATACATCTGTTCTAGAACAAGCAGCAGTCACAAGTATTGAGGCCATGTTGATGAGAACACAGCTGCGTTGGGCAGGGCACGTCTCAAGGATGAAGGACCACTGCCTCCCGAAGATCTTACTTTATGGTGAACTTGCCACCAGCTGCCACAAGAGAGGAGCCCCGAAGAGGAGATGCTAGGACTCAATGAAGCAATATCTCAGCCTTGGCCACATTGATCAACATAACTGGCCTCTACTCTGGCCTCCAATCAGGAGGTCTGGAGACACACTATCTTTAATGCTGATGATGCTTTTGAGAAAGCACGCAGGATCACCCTTGAGGAGAAAAGACAACGCAGAAAGAATCGTGCCTTGCAGAATATACTACCTAAGGAGTCTTTCTGCTGTGCCTTTTGCAACTGGACATGCCTATCTCATATTGGCCTCTTTAGCCATCAGCATGCTTGTAACAAACGTGGATAGAGCCTTTCCCAAATCTTCGTTCGTGAAGCCTAGCCGTGAAGGGACACAGACAGACAGAGGTTACAGCTCTAACCGCAGCCATTAGAGCTGACAGTGAACAGGAAGCTTATTTAGTAGCTCTGTCAGCACTTGGCAACAACCCAAGTAAGACAGACATGCAAATTGGCCTTTGTTGTTTTAAAATCCTCTTTTTTTTATCTTCTATCTTTGCTGACTTATTATACCCAGCAGGGGCTGGGTGAGCTATCAATCCTTACCCCAGCTATGGCCCTGATACCCATCATACACCTCTGCATCATGGTGGGAATTGCATCAGAGCTGTAGGTGGGACCCACACCTTCAGAGAGGCCTCCAGCCAGGTACTCATCATCAACATGCTGCAACACACTCCCCCAATCACCCAGATGTGAAGGACCAGGAAGCAGGTTGGAAACGGCTTATAGTTAAATATGTTAATGAAAAGATGGAAAGGTGTGGTATTCCAATAAGCAATGCCATTGACATGTTGTATGGAGAGGGCAACTATGCCAGCCGACAAGATCAGGCTCTTGTGCATTTAAAATATCTGGACATTACAAAGGAGCTAGCAATGGAAGCCCTAAAAAGGTTGCTGATGCATATGTCCAAACACTTTCATTCACCCTAATTCATCAGGGCCCAAAAGAACCTTTTGTGGACTTTATAACCAGACTAAAGGAAGCTATAGCATGCCAAGTCCAGCAGAAAGAAAGCCAAGACATTCTGTTTAATAAGCTTGTGGTTGAAAAAGCTAACGAGGATTGCCAAGAAGCCTTAAAAATGCTAAAAGATCCCACACTTCTGGAGATGATAGAAGCTTGTAAGAATGTGGGGTCTAATTCTCATAAAGCAAGGCTAATAGCTGAAGCCTTAGCTGGTCCACAAACCTGTTTTCACTGTGGTGAGACAGGACATATAAAAAAGAACTGCCCTCAGCTAACCACAAAAACAGAGCTTCCAAAGACACCATGCAAGCGATGTGGCAAAGGCAGACACTGGACTAAGGATTGCGGGTCCCTCACTAATATCTATGGAAAGCTGCTACCCCCGAAAAAGTCACCTGACTTAAAGAGAAAAGTGACTTTTAATTCACTGCCAGACCTCAGACAGTGCACCTGTGAGCTGTCAGGAAACAAGGCAGCAAGTGCCAGGGGTGGCGTGATGACACAAACATCCCCTCAACTGCATTCCATCCTGCGCAGTCCATCCTGTCAACAGGTGCCAGGAAACCACAGCAATTAGAATGGATCATGTTAAATCTACCATTCCCTACAGTTCAACTTAAATCAGATAAACAAATTATGCAAGTTGTGCCCACACAACCTGACCCTGACCCTGAATTAGACCCAAATGAAACCTATCTGGTCATCTCACACCTAGCAGCACATGAGAAAGGAATTACAGTATTACCAACATTGCTAACTGAACTTAACAAACATAACATTTTTATTTGTATTTTTGTCTCCCTTCCACCTGTAGAAGTAAAGGACTGTTCTCCAGTGGCAAAGATGATCTCCACAACTTCTCTAATGAATCTCATGTCACGAGATGAGGAGCTCACAGTCAGCTATGAACTACAAGTCAATTGGACGACAACTGTACAAGCAGAAAGACCATTTCTAACATGTTCTGTTTTCTTTTCAGGATCTCGTAGTCCACAGAAGACCACTATCACTGGGCTTTTAGACACCATGGAGCAGTAGCATCTTGGGCTGGAAACAATTTTTTAGGGGGGAGTCACTGAGCAGATACAGCTGTCCAAACTGATTTGGAAGATGCAGATCTGTCCTCCCCCAGGCCCATTTAAACAAACCCTTTTTAACTTGCTTTGAAATTTTGCTTTCTCTGTTTGTATTGTTATTAACTATTTCTTGTGTCACAACATACTGTAAGAGGACTATCACAACAGATACTTTCTAGCCGTGCATCAAACAAACAAGAAAGGGTGAGATGTGAAGGACCAGGAATCAGAATGGGAACAATTTCAGAAGTGGAAAAAGATGTACAGCATTTGAAAAGACTTTATGATACAGACTTCACAGTTATTATGTATATACACATTGTATGTTTCCCCAGAATCTGTATCTCCCGGGCATGCCCAGGCTTGTCCACTTCCCTGCTTCCCTGCTGATTGGCTGGAGAAGCTGCAGAGAGGAGACAGCCTCCATTCGCCCTTTCCTTCCCCGGTTCCTCCCACATTCCTCCCTCTTTTGCCTGTGTCCCTATCCCGATTTGTTCCCCCCCATGTTCTGGCACTTTCCCCACCTGAACTGATAAAAAATCCGGTGCACACCTCAATAAAGCATTCCATCTGCACCCTACCTTGTTTCCTGAACCCATCCGTGCTCACCCTACCTTGTCTCCTGAACCCATCCATGCTGTGTCACAGCCCCATCCCCCCTTGGACCGTGGCACCCAGATTTTGGCCACCTCAAGACATGAGTAGAGTTTACATTGACCCTCAATACGCTGTGCTGGGCGTGCCTAAGAGAAAAAGGGATGAGAGATTCAACTAACTACAAAGAAATTAATTGTAAATATATATGTATAAAATACATATATTGCATAAATATATTCCTGTGTATCTGGAACTATCGGAAAAAGAAAAATGCATGCATTCAAAAGTCACAAATTATCTCTACTACAGTTTCCAAGGAATAATACTGGCCAAAAAAACCATTACATTTTTAGCAGTCTCATGAATGCTTGTTTCTTTTATTTAAGTCTGTGTTTCTGAGACCATAAGGTGCACTAGAGTCAAGTTATCAAGGGTTTCTGAGGTACCATGAGAGCTATAAACCTGTGCTTTTAAAAATGAAATATGATCTATGGCCCCAGAATCTGGGACTTCAAGGAAAAAAACAAAACAAAACAACAAATATCATGAGACTCCATTAAAATCAGAAACTGACGATACTGTGACCCTGAAGTGACATGGAAAAGTCAGCACTATTTCCAGGTACAGCGAGACTCATATTGTTAACTTTTGAAATGCTTTCTAGAACAATCTGGGGCCAAATTAATTGCTGACATAAGTAATTCACCTGAATAAGGTTAAAATTCACCTAGAGAAAGAATTTCACCAGGCTTGTCTATGAAAAACATTGGCACTGAGTGTTTTTTCTCTGTCCATTTGAGTAGAGCACAGGCAATTTTCATATCAGCAGGGTATCTTTTCTGGAAAAAAAAGAAGGAGACGGCAGATTTTGGAAACAAAATTATTACTTGCAACTGTGACAGATACCATGGTGACGCTTACAAGAATTTTTCCTATTAAGCTTTAGCAAGTGGTAGTGCCACAATAAATAACCTTTCATACAGGGAGGCTTCAGAAGGAAGAAATAAGGAATAATGCAAGTAATTCTAAAAGTTTAAAAAAGGATTTTATTGCTTCAAACTTAAACCAATAATGTAATAGAAACAAAAAAAGTAGTTGAACTATATGGAATTACTTACCAGAGTATCCTCATTCCTAATCTATAATTTATATGCAGATTTATTTTACATTTCTGTAAAAGTAATTAGATGCACTTGGACTCCAAATGAAAAATATCGGATTACATATAAGGCAGCACAGAAGTATCTGAGGTTAGATAACACTTCCAATGAAATGCTTATGAATCTTCTTCATACCCAGTAGACAACAGGGGATTTTCCTCTCCATTTCCCATTCTACTGAGGCTTCAATCCCTCTTTCCCTGAGAAATTTAGCTTCATATGGACAGAAACAAAGAATTCTGAAGGTGGAAAAAAATATAAAGTCAACTTAAGTGCTTTCTCTACAGATGAAATGTGCAGCTCAGTTTACAGAGGGATTTTGTAATATCAAGACCCAAAGAGATCAAAAGTAATAACAAGGAGTCTCTCAGAGTCTGTGGTGGCATGAAGGGATTGTGCATTAGGGAGAAAATTTACATTCTGTTTGTTGACGTTTTGTAGATTGAGCTATGCCAGAGGGATATAAATCAATGAAGATGCTGCTTTAGTATTTAAGTCCATTATTATTACAGTCCAATATGTTTTAATCAGAATAAGTTTTTTTTTTAAAAAAAGAAAAAAGAAAAACATGTTTAATTTTTTAAATTCTTTTAAGACAAGTTCCATTCCCTACTGCACACATACATATATAATCTGAACGTTTTCCATTTTCAGCTGATCCCACTCAGTCATAGGTATATACATAAATATGATAAATTTTTACCAGCGAATACATATAAATCCTTTGTTAGGATGGCAACTGTGCAACCAGAATCTGTAACTATAGCTAGAATTTCCCTACAGAAGAACACAGATTCCCTGTCCTTGGGTAGCTTCATGGCAGTCCTTTAATCTCCCTTCTAAGCAGTCATCATTTCAATCTAAGCACTGCATTCGAGGTTGAGACAGAAAAACAAGCCATGTGGTCTTATGGTCCAGGAAATATATGCTATCTCAACAGGCTATAGTTGGGATACAAATAGAAAAGGAAAGTATAGTCAAAACATTCAAAAGGAAAAGTATAAAATATTCCTGGGCTAACATGCTAGGTTGTTATATTTCTAGGGTATACTGATATATGTACCAAAACAAATGTCTAAATCCTTTTGAAGTTAACTTTAGGATTCATGAAACAACTACCAAAGTTAGCAGCTAAGATGTCCTCAGTCTATAGTAATGTTTACAGATAGAAAAGAAACCAGAAAAAAAAAGAAAGATAGATAAACCTGAAAATAGTGACTACTGGATGCTTGTATCCAACAGAGTAAAGAATGAGTTCATGTAATAAAGCAGTGTAAAGGTTTTCAGTTCAGAAAGGAGCACTTGGAGAATTTAAGTAAACAAGAGTTCAGTCCTAAAGGCAGAACTTTAATGGAAATCAAGGAGAACCTGACGTGTATAAGGCTTACAAAAACAAGAAGCTACCAAGAAAAATGGGAAGAAAGCTTTAAAATCCACCACATTTTTCAACTCCATTAAGAGTCTCTAAACTTACATGTAAAACCAGAAAGAATACAGAGAATAAAATGTAATTATGTAGGACAAACAAACCAGACAAGCAAAACAGCAGGATTGATTAAAAAAAAAATTTAAAATACCTTTAAAAATAAATTGGCTGAAAGAGGCCCACAAATAGAGAAGGCTGAAAAAACGTGTAGGAATGCACCAGAAGATATTTCTTTAGAAATTTAAATAAAAAGCTATTTTAATTATTAAAATGGATTCAAAGCTTTCTGAAGCATCACTGAGCACCACTGCATTATATATGAAAGAGAGATGGGAGTGTAGCAGAACTCAGACAGTATCAGGAAGGATTCAGACATGCCAGTAGGAAAAAATAGGGTGATTTTCTACTCATATGGACAAGCACGGGTGTAGACATGTGGAACACAAAACAGTGTATTGCCTGCCTCTTCTCATGTTATTAAAAAGAACTATGGCTCTGCTAAAATCAATGGAGCTGCAGCAGTCTAAAACAACAGTTTTTCTTGCTGTGTAGCAGTATGGTTGAAGGGTTCCCTTATGCTGAAGGAAAACACATTTCTCCCTCATAGTCCATTGAAGAAACATTTCCAGCATAACCCATCTTTATAAAAATACCTCCATGGGAAACGGGGAAACTTAGTCAACACTGATGAAAAGAGGTTCTTCCTTCAGGAGAACACCGGTGCAGGCATGTGAATGCATTTCTCTTGCTCTCTTTTACTTCTGAAACATTTTTTTTTAGGATTTTTAGGGTGAGTCATAGGTGTATCCCAGGTAGGCCACATCCTTGAGCCCTGGGCAGTAGCTTAGCTAACTGCAGAAAACCCTATGAAGCACAAATTGTGCCAGATACATAAAGCAAGGATCAGTTACAAAAAGATAGGGAACCACAGCTGATCAATATTTCTTCCCTAGATCTTGCTTGGCAGAGACAAACTGTCAACTGTGCAGGGTAAATAAGAGAAAAAATGTCCCATGAAAGTGGCATAAAACTTCCACAGAAATAACTCGCAGAGTAAAAGTATTCCAAAATCGAATCTAATAACACTGCATAGAAAAATCTATTCTACCAGTCTGGAATTCAAAGTATCATAAAGCTAGGGAACTGTGCAAGCAACATTAAGCAAGACAAACAAAATGTAATCCAGAGCACTTGTAACAAAAGCATAGAATAAGAAATGAGAGAATAAAAGTGTGAAGGCAGCCTAACGCTTCCACAATTAATAGATCTACTTTAAAAAAAAATCAATTCAGTGCAAAGTTAGAAAGATGTCAGAAAGGAGCAATTATTCATGGCTAATTACTTTTTAGAGGATGATGACAATGGGTTAGTTTTCTCTGGTATTGATGAAGAAAAACCTCTGGGGAAATCATTTGCAAAGGTTACCAAGGATATGAATTATTCTCTGGTATGTATGAAGTACAAGAATATGAAAGAATGAGTAAAATACTAGTGTAGTGAAGGTCATCAAGACAACTAAGCTAATAGCATAAATTACCACTTTAGAGATTCAAACATGCCATCAATATGTCTAATAATGAATGATCTCCTGGAAGGGATGATTTGTTATGAACCCTTCAGTTACTCACCAGAAAGAAGACTTTAGAATAATTTGATTCAAGAAAATATAGAAAAGACAAAATTACAGAATTCAGCCTGTAGTTGTCCCTGTGAGTGAATTAAAGGGAAAGAAAAAAACCAAACACCTTTACACAGGACTGTACTAAGGTTCGTTCTCTTCCTGCAGTGTGGGGTGATGTAGCAGATCCCCTTGTCTTATATTCATTTATATATTCCTCTCCAGAACACCTATCATAGTCTTTTCCATTTTATCTTCTCTCTCTTGTGCACTCTTTTACCCATATTTGTGGCTTCATTATCAGCATCCTCTTCAGTACATCCATTCACAACAATCTTGCCTATACTAGTCTCTCAGATAGACAGCAACAGCTTTATTTCCTGGAAAATTGGCCTGTCTCAGTCCCCCTATCCCAGTGGGCTCTCCATCCTAATTTGCTCACAGCCCATATTAGTTGTTCACATCCCTGCTCCAAGTGCCCTATAACATTTGAAAATCTGATTATAGAGTCCATAGCACTCATTACAAATTCTCCTTCTCATCCCTCTCTCCTGCCTTTAAGCTGCTGCCTCACCACCTCTGCCATTTAGCCTGTCGATTATACTGCTCTGCACCCATTTCTGTGGAGCTCTCCCTTCATGTTTTCATTTGTTCCCATCTTTACTTTAGTAAGTAGGATAGTCACACATACTGCTGTCACATTTATATGCAACCTTTGTAGCAGCTGAGGGGCTCAAAGTTAGCTCTATTAGCTACCAGTTCCTCTGTAACTGCTTGCCTGATTATGCAATTAGGTAGAAGTTCCTAGACTCCAGGTAATGAACATACATGAAACCTGCATATGTTATGAGATGTTAGCGAATTGTTGGCTCTCCTATTGTAAGACAAAAGAAAGTTGTGATTTTTCAACTTCAGCATGGAATTATTTAAAAAACATCAGGCTTATTATCACCTGTGTAGACTTCTGTTATAAGACAGAGTATAAAAATGCCCTGCCCGTACTTATAAAAAAGTGAGCATGTGATACTCTTCTAAATGATGGGATTAATATTCAAATTATAAAGTACAAAACTAAACAAAAGGCCTAGACTGCCATTTTCATACATTTTGATGCTCAGTGCTATTTATCTTGCAATAAGCAAGTCCTCTAGACATGACTTGAATATGTCACCCACTCTTTCCAAAACTTATTTGTTACAAGGGAGGCCTCATCCCTCACGTGTTAGAAAAAAAGGAAGAAGAGCTTGTGAGGAAAAACCGGACCAGCAATAAAGCCAGGAAAAAGCTGACCTCCCTTTGAGAGCTATCACTATGGAGAAATCTGAGGACAAGGAGGCTGCAACCGCCTGGCAAGCAGTGTGGGAAAAGGAAAATGTTTCACAAACAGCTCACCTGCCTTGGCAGCTAATAAAATCAGTAGAGTTAAGCTGGCATAAAAGTAGCATGCAGACTTTTTTAGTGGAAAAAAAATTGTGTTCAACCTAAAACATTTCTTGTCACCTAAAACCATGGCCTCCTTTGGGGTAGGGTGCATGCAAAGGGCAGGAAAATTTTAATGTAAATATTTCCACTAAAAACAATCAGAATCGAACCCGAATGAGTGAAAAGGTTGATATTTGAACATAATTTCAAAGGTGAAACCTGCTTTTCTGGTAACAGGGATCTAATACTGCATTTTCCCATCTCTTGAATCTGGTCTGATCACTGATTCCTGGGCAAATAAATCTGGAATGATGCAAAGAGGAACAATGCTTGCAGAGCAGTCATTATTTGAATGGTTTTGAAAACACCTAGCATATAAGATTGTAAACACACAAAGAACTAGTAGGAAGATCAGTAATAAATCAGGAGGTAAGTACAGAAGTGATCCTTTTTTATACAATTATAGATTTTAAATAATCTCATTTGTGTTTGTTTTTTTCATTTCCTCTGAGCCACTGAAATGTTAGTCTCTAAAAACATTGTTTGTTCTCTTTTGATTGGCAGTAATTTAGAAGAAAGAAAAGAAGGAAAGAGAGAGAGAAAAGGAGGGAGACAAAGTAGGAAGGAAGAAAATCCTCCTTGTGTGTAGGTGCATGTGTTTGCAGAACCATTTGGACTTCATTAGGTAGGTTCATTAGGTGAAAGTGTCATACTCCTACAAAAGAAAATGAATAGATTTTAGCATATCCAGACCATCTATTAAAATGGTATCAAAAGTTATAAATTCCAAAGCATAATGTTTGACAGTAAACTGTCATGGAAGCAATAGATTCATTATAAAATATCTAGAAGTGCATACATCTCATTGACTGTTTATCATTAACTGCATGAGATGCTTATAGCAAATGTCTAGCTACAATTTATATTTCTGATGACTCTCAAATCTATTACTCACCTTTCTCTAGTTTTATAGCTCCTCTGGACAGAATAGAAATTGAACAGTCAGGCTAGGTTTTGGAGGAGAATTTTCTGCTGTTGCTGTTCTCTATTATCTCATCCCTCCAACCTGAGCTGTCCCTGACATGTGATCAGACCCACACTGCCCAAGTGTTTCTCAGAAAATAAGGCTTGAAAATAAAAAATAAAAGGTAAAGAAAGATATTTAACTACATCTCCATTTTAAATCTTACAGTAATTTGACTCCAATAAACACACTATGGGTAAAATCTTAAAGGTGCAGTCAGGTGTGGCATGAGGAAAAACTCTGTTAAGGATAATGTGAGTTTTAAGAGTACAAAGTAAAGACAATAAATTTGTGAAATATTCAGTAAACCAAATATTCATTTGTGCCAAGGTATGGGCTCAAGAAATCTGATCTTGTAAGGAAATCATTATGTGTGCAGAAACACCATAACAGAATCAAAGCTAAAAATTAATACATTCCAATTAACGGTTAGAGTTTAAAATTCATATAGTTGTGTACATAGCACTATCTTATCTTTTTTTTAAAAGTCTTGTAGCTGTTAGATCAATTACCTACCCATTAATTGCAAAAGACTTCACTGAACTTACAAAAGGAAGGGTTTATTCTGTTCCCTTTAAAACTAGTATATCAGTTTGTACAGCTGAGCTTTAGAAAGCTACTGGAGCAATGGAGCTTGTAGCACCCACTAAGCACCCTCTAAGCCCAAGCTCTGGAAGCGTGGAGTTGCTATGCAATTTTTCATGGCAGACTTCATTTCTTTTTTGTTGACTATAACTATTGCAATTCTTCCTTTTACTGCACTTCCACAAATGTTAGAAAGAGGACAGGCAGTAATAGCAGAGCTTAGAAACACATTTTTCATGTGAATACTGGGTTCTGATGTAGCAAAACTTAGCCAGAGAAATCTGCATTCTCTGTTTTTCCCAGAGGGAGAAGAAGAAACAGTTTTTCTTGTTCAAGACCCCCACGTAATCTCTGAAAGAAAACTCAGAATGTTTGTTAAATGATCAACATTTAATAATGCATTTTTATACAAGCAGAGCTTCATAACAGTTCACATAAAAACAATGTATGATGAAATCTTAGCAGGAATCTACTGCATGCCTCTTTTCTGTGAAAGACTAGGTGAGTGCAGTTCTGCCTCTGTACAAGATTCGAGCTACACCTTCAATATTTTGTTTAAGAAATTATAATTTATATAAATATCTCATGGCAGATCTAATCCAAAGTACTGGATTTTACCTTGGAGATAATCAAACAACTCTAGAACTGAAGTTCATGCTCATACACTAATTTCTAGAAAAAATTATGTATGCAAAAATTCTCTTTTTTCCCTGCAATAAAATGATGTTTTCAAATCTAACAAAAGATTTGATGTAATCAAGGATTTTTTTTTACAAATTCACTAAAATCAGTCACTTTCTTATGCTTAATACCATTGTCAAAAGATTTTTTTTTTGTAAGATATCATGTTATACTGAAAATCTTCTATGGATAACTAGAATTATAAGTGAAATTTTCACTGATACACGTAGCTTTACTGTTATCTGAGGGACAGGAAGGGGAGATCAGGTGGTTAAGCAAGTCATATTAAGCAACTGAAATGCCCAAATAATGAAGACACAAATGTTAAATTACACTATAACTGCCTATATCAAAGCTATTTTCTTTACAACATAAGAAAGGTTTAACTGAATGTCAAATGTGAAAATGACTAGGCAGGAAAATTATTACTCAAAAATTGTGTGATGGTAGATTAAATCACATACCATAGTTAAAAAGAAATTAATTCTCAGCAGGTTGTGTCCAGGTTGCCAGCGCTAACATTAAAGGTCTGAAAGCTGTGTTACATCTGGAAGTCTCTCTCCTAAGGGTTGCTCTCAATCCATTCTCTGCCCAGCCTTTACTTGTGCTTGGGATTGCCCTGATCCAGGAGCAGGAACTTTCACTTGGCCTTGTAGATCTTCATGAAGTTCACACAGACCCACCACTCAAGCCTGTCAAGGTCCTTCTGGATGGAATCCATTCCCTCCAGCATCTTATCTCACCACACAGCTTGGTGTCATTGGCAAACTTGCTAAGGGCACATTTGATCTCACTGTCCATGTTACCAACAAAGATGTTAAACAGATGTAAGGCTATAAAAGAAGTAAAATGCAAAAGACTGTCAAAGAAATTGCAGCAGAAGTTTATGCAGCATGAAACACAAGCGCCTAATATGCACAAACCTGAAAAGGAAAATATACTACTTTTATGCAGAAATTTAAAAGCTGACACTGGCCATGCAAAGAGAGAGTGCTTCAGATTAGAAAAAGACTTAAAACAAATTGAAGTGAGGAGGGATGAGAACAAAAAAGGTGCAGAGGAGACTGACAAAAAGACCAATCCAGGTACATAAGGAACTTGTAGTACCTGATAGGAAAAACTAATTACGTTGTGCCGTTAAGCTGGACTGAAAAAGAGGGGAGAAAGAAACTGCAAAGGAAGATGAAAACATTGGATTGTCCATCATGATGAGGAGTTTTGCTGCAGACCAGAGAAGCACCTACAGAGCTTCAGGTACATAAAGAGACAGCAGTGCTTCAACATGACAGGGCTGCTGCTCCAAGAACTTCTCCAGCTGTGGGTAGGATCAGGCGGAATTCTTTTAAGTGAGGCACTTTATGGTTATTGTATCAACCTGTCAAAAGCATACCCTAACCTCCAAGGCGTGTCCGAATCTGGTGAGACACTACAAGAAGCTGTTCAGCACCCTCACTTGGTCCAAGAAAACTGCTGGCTCAGATTTACTTTTGTTCTCTCTGTCTTGCATATATATGTGTCCCACCTATTTATTTCATACCACTGCAGAGGATAAGGAATCGGACTTGTTCTTTCTCATAAAATATTTTGAAAGGTCTGATTTTTATTTTTACACAAAAAGAAAAGAGGGTTTTTTCTCAACACTGACATTTTTCACAAAACATGCAGGGAAGTAGGCAGGGAATTTTTGTCAGCCTGGAGCCTCTCTGCTAAAGAGAAAGGTTGTGTTTATCAGTGTGCCTGGGAAAAAAGAATATGGCTTCAGGTCCAAGACAGAATTGGGTATCATTCCTGGAGGCCTGGGTTGAGTTTCATCTTGGGTAATTGGACAATTTCTGAGGAGGATTTTTTTTTCTTTTCATCAAAACAGATCCTATTACAATGAAACCCAGGGAAAAAAAAAAAAAAGTAAATCGGTCCAGGTCATTGCATTTTGCAGGACTAACTGTTACAAATCACCACCATCCCCCTATCCGGTCTGCATATGAATACCTGCCAGAAAGACCAGTGCAATGCCATTGTAAATTCACCTCCTCCACAAAACATAGTTTTCCTCTCTATCCTGCAGGGAAATAGCAGAATTGCCAGACAATCAAAATACATGTTTTTGAAAAGGTCAAAGGATTCCAGCAAAATATTATATTTCATGTAGTGTACAAACCATGAAAATGTTGATATTTCATTATTGAGGAAAAAAATGGTAACAAAAACAGAATCTGACAACTTTTTTTTTTTCAGATTTGGGACAAAGACTGTGGCAAAAATAGAAACAGGTAGCCAGCTAACAACATCTGAATATAGCTTTTTGTTTTATAGTCATTCTGTCTTATGTAAAAGCCTTTAAACAACCTGAATCTTTAGTTAACCAGCAGAACTTACTTTGTTTCATGGCAGAGCTACCTCATAAGACCAATACACATGAAAAAAATGCAACTTGCTGTCTCTGACCTCATTCAAGCACAAGCACAAATGAACCTAACTAACTTTTTTTTTTTTTTAAATCACGTCCTTCGTATTTCTGGGGTACCAAGGCTACTGGGCTTCTTAATTTCCATATAGTTCTCACCATAGCAGTAATGCACTCTACAAGGCATCAAGCCTGTTAATCAGAAAAGCTTTCAGGGCCTCCTTAGTTCTAACAGTTTTATTGCAGATAAGTAAGCAGCTGAAACTGCGTAAGTTCAGGAGCTGCAGTAACTAAAATAGCCAATCTGGAGTAGGAGAAAATTGAATGCACAGTTCTCGGCAGCTTTGTCTCGAAGGAGAGAATGGAATTATTCTTCAAGTATTACCATGTGCCAGAAGAAAGCATTACTTAGGACTGACTATCGACTGTCTAATTGCAGCATTGAACCAAATAATTTGAAATGATAGCTATCTAAAGCCAAATTGTAAAGTGAATAGCGAACAAAGCAATAAATAATAGAATTACACATACTATATGTGATTGCTCATTGAATCAGATTGCCGGTAATAGTAAAAGCCAAAAGTAACAATCAGCCTCATAACTTCATAAAAGAGGAAATGCCATTAACTCCTAACTCCTTCTAACTCCTGTCATCAACATACATTAAGAAAGCAACATGGTAAATCTCCTTTTGATTATACTGGACCTAACCTTAACCTTATTCCTTTCTTATTCCTAAGGGTGGGCTTTTTCATACTTTAAAATTACTTCATCACTATTTGGTGTCTCAGAATACTGGCTGTTTTCACTCAGAAAACAAGCTGCAAAGCACACCCAAAAGGAAAGAGCAAAGGCACCGGGAAAGAGGAAAGAGGAGTGTCACTTAGGTCGGGGAAGGTGGTCTCAATTTGTTCTGGGAGATGAGACTGGATGTCTCCAGTTAGATTTTCCCCAGGGACTTGGATGAGCTACAGATATTCAGCTGATATTTCCAATATTCATATGTCTCTCTCTCTCTTTATATATATATATATATATATATATATATATATATATATGTGGGTGTGCATGTGTGTGTATATGTGTGTGTGTGTATACACAAAAAGAACCCAAATTCTGTCTCAGTTTGAAGGTCATACTTCATTTGCATTAGGTTTGAAAATGCCCAGTTCAAATGCAACACAAAATAAATAGGCTAGAGATACACTTTTCACATTGCAGCATGTGCAAATGGAATTCAAGTTTATTTAAGTCTTTCCAGCACAGCAGCAGGGTTACTTGAAAGAGGATAATTTTTCATTTTGCTGTCTGAAGGTTTTTTCTGTATAATTGTTAGTATGTGTGGCAACTGACATTCCAGGCACTGCAAGTCTATTCCTTTCCACTGTTACAAGCAATGTCAGAGGAGGTTCATATGCATCTTTTCCTGTTCTCACTGTATTATTTATCAAGTGAATATGAAATCAAAATGTTGATGCACAGAACAATATGTTAAACACTCTAATGTGCAATCCCGGCTTAACCTTGTCAACCTTCCACCATCGGTCAAAGGTCAGTTTCCTATTCTTTTAACCAGTATTTACCAGTCTTCCTTGCCCTATTATTTTTTTTAAGCTTTCCCATTTTTTCCCTACACTTCATGTTCAACCAAAAAAAAAAAAAAAATACCCACATAAGCCCTTGGTGGTACACTTTATTTTATAGCTGATGACAACCATACCCAAGAGATTTCAGCATATACACCCTTGCTCCCAACAAACCTGGAGGCAGGCTGAATCTATAATTTACTTCTAACCTTGCCTGAATCCTGTGTTTTTAATGAAGTGCTTTTTCTTACTCCCTAATATTTATCTATCTATTTCCTGACATCCCATATCTACTCCACACTCGGTTTCACATTCAGGTTACTTTCTGAGCAGATCAGGACCTGTCATGACTAAGATAACCAGATTGTAAGAACTTAATGGACATCTTAACTGAATAAATTATATTCTCACTACACTAAGCATACCCTATGACCAGGTTCTCATGACATATAGGTTTAAAAATCCCAATCTTGAAGAACAAGTATGCCAACATAGATTTCTCTAGTGGTTGTTGTGCAATTCCTCTTTCTCATCAAACCCTGTTTTACTGATTCCTCATACCATAAGTATTGAAATTCATGAGGACTGGGGCCTCATTGTTACAGGTCTTAGGGGGAAATAGAAGGCGGCATCACTGACCCAAAGACCACACTGCAGATGGCAGCTGCATTCAAAGTCCCACAAGAAGCCAAGGAAAACATGTGAGAGAACTGATTGTGATTATAGGCAATGATTTCAGATGATTTACCTAATAACGTGTGGTGGGTTGACTTGGATGGACACCAGGTGCCGACCAAGCTGGTCTATCACTCCTCCTTCCCAGTTCGACAGGGGAGAGAAAATAAGATGAAAAACAACCATAGGTTGAGAAAAGGCACTTTACTAAAGCAAAAGCAAAAGTCTGTGCACACACAATCAAAGAGGAAAAACAATAACTTTTTTCTCTAATTTCCATCAGTGAGCAATGTTCGGCCACTTCCTGGGAAGCAGGGCTTCAGCACGTGCGGCAGTTGCTCAGGAAAGCAAACATTGTAAATAAGTAATACTCTCCTTTCGTTTCCTTGCCTTAGCTTTTATATCTGAGCTGACACCATGTGGTACGGAATATCCCTTCGGTTAGTTTGGATCAACTGGCCTGGTTGTGTCCTCTCCCAGGATCTTGCCCTTGATGGCAGGGGGAGGAATGTTGAGAGACAGTGCTTATGCTGTGCCAGCTCTGCTCAGCAGTAGCCAAAACACTGGTGTGTTTTCAACACCTTTCTAGCTAACAATGCAAAGCACAGCACTGTGAGGGCTGCTGAGGGAAAATGAACTCCATCTCAGCCAGACCCAATACATACTGCCAAGGGTTTTGGGGGGCTTCAAATCAAATTAAGAATAAAGAGGATTAAAAAATGCCCACTATTTCTCTGTAAAGTATCCACTTCTCACTGTACCTGTTAGTTTTAGTCCAAAGTTACTTTGTCCAAATAAAAGTTCATACAAGCTCTTGTCTATAGACTTTCCGAAATTGCAGAGTTTGAGTTTGTTTTTTTTCATTGTATTCCAATATAGAATGAATGAATTGCCACCATCAGGTAAATTGTACCTTTAGCTTGCAGAGCTAAATGCCTTGTTGTGGCCCTTTCTAGGCTAATTGAAATAAGCTTCCATTTTCTCCATACTGTTTGAACACCAAAGACTACTTGATACCATGTCGTTGGCATTCAGACTATACTGAGACGTTCAGATAATACTACTGTTATCTTCACTAGGTGAACATATTCCTCTTTAAGTCCTAGGCATAAGTGATGTCTAATTATTACTGGCATAAATTTTGCCTGTGAAATCCCAAGATGCATGTCATTTAAAATTGCCAGTGTCACAAAAAGGCACTGACAAAAAGGAAATGAGGATAAACCAATTAGAACTGAATGCTAGATTACAAACTATTTGGGAGAAGGAACAAAGAAAGCTTTGATCGTGTATTGCTTTGAGAGAGACCTAAGGAGGATATGGGCTCATCTCGGACACATTAGCACTATGCCTGTGACTTTAATAAAGTTGTGTTCACTGACAGCAGTTCAGAATCTGCTACTACACACTTCCTAACCCAAATTTTAGGTAGATTTGCATTTTAGATGCTTTTAAATGTGCTACTTCCGGTGTATGCTAAAGGCAGTCCTTTCATCATCTGACTATACATAAAAGCAAACAAATGCAGGAAAAAAATAGCTATATACAAACGGCCTTAGAAAACATGGATAGAAAAAATCCAAGGGGAATTCATTGCACTAGCCAGGTTTCACAATAATTCATTAAACATCTACCACTTGTCCTGTCATTGACTATCAGTCTGGAAATTGACAACATTCTAAATGTGTCTGCTTTCATCACATATTCTCCCCCTACCATAGTTGGTAACATTAGCTGTGCTCAGGAAGCATTTTGCAGTCTCCATAGCTATCTTATCAATACCACCACAAAACTAAGGAAATAGATGGGGGAAAAAAATAATCACAACAGTCTACAGTTATAGTTGAAAGCATAATGCTTCTGTCTAGAAGATGAAAAAAAACCCTTGCCCTATAATCCTACATGACTATGGAAAACTGAGCTTTAATAATCAGGTTGAGACATGCCATTTAAGTTTACAGCAGAAAATCTGTCATATTTGTTGTTAACATTTTGAATAATCCTTAAAACCAGTAATCTGTTTATCATTTATCTTTTAATATAGCATTATTATTTCAGGAAAGCGTGCAAAGAGGTTGAAATGGCCTTATTCCAACAACAACAACAAAATCAATTCCTTTCTACAAATTTGATATAGGCAGGCTGTGTACTATTTGGAAAAGTTCACTGAACCATGAAGACTGGCATATGCACCATAAAATTCAAGCTTTATTTGATGAAGTTATTGAACATTGCATTTACCTCAACTAAGGTTTAGAGCAATCATACATGTTTTTACTGTCCCCTCAAGAAGGAAGCTTTGAATATGAACCAAATCATATTGCTACTTCTGAGAATTTCAAAGTCATCTGAGGAGGGGCACAGAAAAGATCCATGGTGTTTAATGAAAAGTATCTGTTCGGTTCAATTATAATACTAGAGGCTCACCACAGTGCCAAAAAAAAAAAAGATGAAAAAATATAAAAAAGATATAGTGCAATAATAACATGAAAGAATTTCGTTATCTGGCTTTCTGATTAAAAGTGTATTTTCATGTCAACTTTAGGAGAACTTATGTACAAAGTCTGTTTGCAACAGTCTGTTTTAATTTGTCAAAGGTTTACACTGTATAACTCAATCACATTAATTGCAAAGATTACCTCCTCTATTGTTCCACTCCACTTTTAAAGACAAACAAGGAGAATCCAGCTCCTGTAGTACCACCAGGTGTGACAAGTTGTTTTCTTTAGACCAATACCTGGTCATCACAACCTAGTGGTAACTAATCGTAATGGGAGCCTGGCAGACTCCGATGTTTTATTATTGTTAGTGTCAGCCGAAACACTGGAGGCATCAGTTTTTGGGATCAAACTCAGGAGCTCAGGAGATGTGTCTTCCTCATGTGACCACTTGACATTGACACTAACCTAAGTGAGAGAGCAGAGGAGTGATTTAGAGATTATATTCCCCTGCATCAGAGTGTCATATAAAAGACTCATCCCTCAGATGGTTACAAATAAGCTTATATTAATTGAGTCTTGCACAGGTTTAGATTCAACACAGTACAACAGGGCACAACAAGGTCAATGTGCCTTCCAACACCCTCCTCAGTAGCAAATTAAGCATATTAGGGAGAACATGTCTAACAGCCTCTGATAGCCCTGAACAAACATCATCTTTTCTCCAATAATCTGGTCATTTTAGCAATCGCACATGGGCCCAGTTTTAATTCACTGCTCTGCCAGAGGAGATGCTGAGTCACCTCTTCCTTCTACCTTTTACAAGAATGTCCAAACCACCAAATGATACAGCAGGCTGAAAAGGGCTGGGACCATTTGTCTTTAACCTTGTTCATGACAATCTGCCATAGAACTAAGAACAACTACAGAGATCTAAAGGGAGTAAAACATAGGAGAGTGAATCTCTCTAGTACAGAGGCTAGAGACATATTATAGCTAGAAACTTTTTGTGTCCACTTCCTCTAGTGTTCCATACTAAATAAAATTTTGGATTTTTCATCAGAGCCCAGAACTCAGGACTCCCCCTCTGTATTCAAAACACTTAAGTAGGCATTTGAGTGCTAGCAAGATCCCAGTACCCCTGTTACTAACTGGGCCTCTGGGAATTATCACAGTATCACAGCAATAATAAATCATTGTACAGCAATGCCTTTTAATTTTAAGAGTGACAGAAGCTTTGAAGTGAATTTTATGAACCAAGAAGGTAAGAAGCAAGTGAGGATTTTGGTAACATAGTAGTGCTCAAAGTTGAAGAGTTCACTAGAAGCCACAGTAGCTCTGAAATGACTTTTCATAGACAATATGTTTTCATGGTAGAAACTCCAGCAGGTAAACAGAAACATGACTCTTACTGAGAGGCTTTGTCCACTCTGCTGAGAAAAACAAGACTGAGCCTGAGTGTCCATCTAATTGTCCACATGATTTAGCTGCTAGTTACTCCTTAGTACTACACCATGACAACTAACTCCAAGAATTTTCTAGTATAAGGGTTGTTCTAAATAGTGTTGACAGGAACTGGTCAGTGACACTTGAATTGTGGGCCAGAAGTCAGCCCAACTGTCTTTTTTGCTTGTTGATGCACTCAAGAAGTACCCATCAGTGATTGTGAGAACAGAGTCCTGTGTCCCTAGAGTAGTGCAGCAATGGGAACTTTCTGAGTGAGGGAGTGCAAACAAGCAGACTCCAGAAAGCTAACAAGAATGAATTAGGTGGCAGAAGAAGGTTCAATACAAACATCAGTAAGTAAATAAATGGAGCTGCCTGGAAACAAAGTTGTATATCTGATGGCCTACATTGTAAAGCATCAAACCTGTATCACACCCTCCCCCAGATCCAATACATGGAATAAAGTGTTCCTTCTAGCTCAAATCACTAATTTATCAGCTGACAGGAGCAAGCAAAAGCAGATACAGCTCATGACCACATGTACATTGGGACTCTGAGCTAATATTCTATCCTGAAAGATTACAGAATATGGTAATGTCCCTGGGAAAAAAAATAAAGTTTGTTTTCTGACTACAGCCAGTTGGAGAAACAGTGCTTTGATGTTGCTGTCCCATCATGAATTTAAAGGATATGGATAATTTACAACCTTGATTAACAATCTCAGAGCTGAAATAGCTCATCCTCTTCACATCCCATCCTTTTTATTGAATGTGTTTAAGTATTCATGAACACATGATGGTAATCTTGTTAACACTATGAAAAGCAATGACATCCTCATTATAAACTGCTTGAAAATGCTCATGATCCTTTCACTAGAATGAGCTTTGTACAATTAGAAGCCTGAAAAAGTCACAGGTGCGCAACCCAGGGTGATAAAATTGTAATTGGAAGATACAATGGCACTGTAATGTCCAGGACAGTAGATTTTGCAGCTACAGACAGAGGGCAGGACACACCAGTGCTCCTTGTAATACTAATTTCTCTTTGGTGCTGTGCAACTGCATCTTCCTTGCACATTCAGGCTGAAAATAATCACAGATTCAGGAGCAGGTAGGTCCTTCCATCCAAATCCAACAGATGGGAGCTATTTAAGGCTCCTTGCCTTTCTTATCATGTTGGTAAAAGGTTTGTATCCTGGGATCAAAAATTACCTTAGGATGATTGACCATGATCTATCTCTCTTGGGTTCTCCAGAGAAATATTATATATTTGTGACCTTTTCATCTTTTCTATTGTGGTCTTTTCATCTTCACTATAGAAATGGGTATGGTGGGGTTTTAGTTGTGGAAATGGTTTTTGGGCTATGTTCAACAGGAGGTTCAAGTGGAGTTGACATTCTGTCAGTCCTTCTGCATACCTCTTATATAGCTGTTCTAGAATTTCAAAATATCTTCCTCTCCCTTCTTTTATTTTTCTTACCTTTGTGTATCAGATCTCTGAATTGCTGGATATCGATGAGTAGAAGAGGCTGAAGAGACGTATTATAGTCTTCCACATTCTCTGGGCCTGCAACTCAAGACAACCAGAGGTTGGCCTTAAAAACACACACATATGTTGCCACATGCACCTACATAGGAAGATAAAGACAGCAGGCATGGACTAGATTTTAAGAAACACTGAACCCAGGTAGTAGTTGGTTTGACATTTTGTGATGCGAGTCTCTGAGCTATGAATCCCATTTATCATGTTGGCTTTTCAAGAACTGATAGGAAAAGAGAGGATTTCAGCTACAGTTCAGCGTTTCTACCTAGTCAGTTAATCAAGACACCGTTAAGTGGGATAAGTGACAATGAAGGAAGAAAAGGTACAGCAGATGTGTCACACTCAGCCTGGAAGAGTCATATTTGACTTAAATACCTTCACTGCCCTGAAAAGGGACAGTTAGGAAAAGATTTCATTTACCTCACTGGAGACTTTCTGCTTAACAATCTCTGCAGGCAAATCAAATGAGACAATGTAGTATAAAAAAATGTGGTCTTTTAGAAAAGACCTGCTTCTCTGCTGTCAAAGAAACCTGCATAAGCATAAACACTTCTGGAAATAGGTGGGGATGTAGCAAACACTTCTGCAAATGTGTTGCATGTTGCATTTTTTTGGCACTTAGCCTGAGTGGATGTACATGAGCACATAAAGCAGCGCAGAATTCGGCCCTGCACTTCCAGTAACAAGAATATACTTTGCATTCAGGAAAGCTTTTAAGTGCACTTTTAAGGTTAAGTGTGGGATTCATCACTCTTCTTCAGCCTGGAAGTCATTTCTAGCAACATTTGGGTGCATCCCTGCCAATATAATCTGCCAGAGCTGGGCACATTTTTCTTCCTGTGAATGAACTATTCATATCCCCAAAAAGCAATTTCATCCATTCCAAAACAATTTTATGAATTCAACATTAATTTGACAAATAGTTTCAGCTGAGAAGGCTTTCTGAAACTTAGGTTGGCATAAAAAATACCTGAAAGAGTGACTTCTTTCCTCCAGTTGTCACCAACCCAGATACAGAAAACCTGGAGCTCTTAAAATGGACTAAGACCCCTGTCTTCTACCTCTAAAGACAAGTTCCTACACAGCACAGGGTACATTATCTAAAATTATGGGCTCAATATCTCTTCTTCATACTGTTTAGCCTTGCATAAACTGCTTATCAAATTCCCTGGAACAGGGACTGGAAGCCAGGTGTCAGATCTGTGTGCTGGCTCAAAGATGCTGCCGAGTGGTCTACTGCAAACCAACATCCAAAGAAGGAAATTAAAAAAGAAGAATGAATGCTTCAGTGTACCTCCACCCTCATTCCTAAAATTGGCCTTCCTAGATATGTAGATGTTTCACGCCTTCTGTCAGGACCATCTCCAAATAGCATAATTGAATTCTGTTATCTCCTTGTTTCTCACATCTGTCTTCTTATTATTATTCAGTTATTTATTTATATTCATTTTATCCAAGCTGGTAAGCTTGGATCCTAAAGCAAACTCTGATGTCACTGACCCTTGAGAGGGAGATCCATTTAATCAAACAGAACTAAAAATAGATAATTGTGCAAAGTTCTTATTAGCCATTAAATGGCTGCCTACTTCACTCCTTAGGTACTTGCCCTAACAGTCACTAATTCTTTTACATACCTAAGGTCTTTCCAGAGGGATCATCTGGATTTATTTTCCTCAGTCATTAAATACTGATGTAGAGTGATTTCATTAGGAAACCATTTTGAGTGTGGAGCTAGAAAGCAATGTGTAATAATTACAGCTATCCAAAAGGAAGAGAATCTGTATTTAACATGTTTACTGAAAAAGAAGATATTAATGTATTTGATTATCTATTTTAAAGGGAAGTCTTTATCTAGAGGATTGTTCTGCTAGTTGGTTTTGAGGTTTGGGCTTGTTTTCAGGATTTTATTCACAAATTTTAACTTAACCTAAAAGCACTGAGACTTCCAGAGAACAATAAGTTGAAGACATAAAGACGTCTCTCTGACAAGTAGGAGAGAGGGAAATATCTCCTCTGAGCTAATTCAGGGTCACATTATGCCAAGCACTCACAGCAGTTGCTGTGGAGAAAAGCCCCTGTTAACAGAAGGCGCACATCCAGAGCAGAACCTTTTTTAATCATCTCTTAGTGTTGTCCCTAAGATCTCTTGTAGCAGCCCCACCTCATCTCAGGCTGGAAGTCAGATTGCATAGGATGATTAATTCACTGAAAGTCTGTTAAAAAGAAAGTGCAAATTTATAAGTATGTCTGTCCACTGACTTTTGTCTTTTCCTCTTTAAATCAAGTACCTTATTCTAGGCAAATTTGGAGTTGAAGGTAAGATGCATTTCAGATATTATAAAGCCAGCAGGCCTGGAATAAAGAAGTTTCTCAGGTGAAGAAACCAAATCTGCTTATACAAAGAAAAAAAGTCTTATCCTGCAGTGTCAGAGTAATATATTCTTCAAGTCCTGACCATTATGCATCGCATTTATACCAGTTCTTTAATCAAAGCTGAACCTGGTGAATTGCAAATAAGAACGAAAACATTAAATGTGAAAGGCCAACTTGCTCATCTATATTTTTTGTCAAAATGACAGTTTTAAAATTACATAGGTAAAATACTTCACTAAATAGGGTTATAAATGTGTAATTCATCATGGCAGAACATTTTTATGTGGTTTAAAACTACTCTTTTATTTTAAGAGGTGAGGACACAAAATGGTAGGTTCATTCTTCATCTTTTCATTTTGCAGTTTATTTTTGACATAGGAAAGATGCAGCACGGTTGGAAAAGCTCTCGGAATGGTATTTTTACCCTTCTCTTTCTAAGTTGTTGTTTACCAGAGAGCATATTTCAAAGGTGAGTGTAAGTTCCTAACCTGGTTAGTGTATGTACATATACACAGCAAGCCTGTTACTAGATAAAACCCTCATTGCTTCACAAAGCCCTTATGCTGGTAAAATAGGTACACTATTCTATATACTGAGCTCTCTGCCTGCCTAAGTTCCCCCCTTGCCTCCTGCACCTCCTTCCCCAGTCCTCTAGTAAAGTACTGTGTTGCTGAAGCAGGAGAATCAGATTTCTTATCCCACTCTTTATGGGAATTCCTGAGTAATTGTTTTACAGCATAGTGTTAGGTGTACAGTTCCCCAGTGGCAATGGATTTGTTACCCCTTTAAACACGAATCACTGGGAAAACTTAGAGGAAAAAGTAATCAATAAAGTTGAAGAAATAAGGCAAATGCTTTCCTATGAACTCTCATTGTTTTGATGTAATTTACCTGGAATCCTTGTTCTTCATTGCAAGTGTGAATTCACATGCTGAGATTGCAACAAAGGATTAAGATAAAACTCCTGGCCCGGAGTAGGGGAAGAAAAATATCATTGCAAGGTCATATAGAGAAGAAGATCACTGCATCCAGGTAGTCTGCTGCATATGATGTTTTTGAGAGGCTGGCAAGTACAGAGCTTGAGGCAGGAGGAGGAACTGTCAGAAAGAAAGAAGAAAGGAAAATGTGATCTGACTCCTATTACATCCCGGGGAGATTGTCTCCAAATTCCACACCGGTACTGGGTCAATGACAAAGACAGTGACCCAGAATAATGTACCTCAGGTCTGACATTAACCCCAGTGCCTCATGGGTCATGGTTCAGAGCATTTCACCCATGTAATTGTGAACATCTGTCAAGGAACTAATTTCTTCCTCTCATTAAGTTCCCTGAGTGTGAGATTGAGGCCACTATGGAGACCTGAGCAATAAAGTTAACCAACTGCTGCACTTTGATTTCAAGAGTTTTCAGTTGCATATTCAGTCCCCATATGGCCCCAGTCACAGAGGGTATCCACCCAAAAAATCCCAGGTATAAGAAGACTGTGAATCCCTGTGCCCTTTGACATACATTTAGAGAAAGATGATCTCAGTGCTGCTGCTTTGAACCCTCTGCAGGTAGTCATGGTGGCCAGGTCTTTGAGGAACCTACTGCCATTCCAAAGTCACCCAATAGTTTGCTGCTGACCATGCTTCTTGCCTCAGTTTCCCCTTAGTTAGGAGTTAATCACAAGAGTGGTTTCCATTTCCCTGTGGACACATTCTTTGGCTGGACAGGCAATCTCAGGTGGACAGGATTTTCACTGTAGGTAGCAAGAGCTTTCAAAGTAAATGGGTTGACATCAAATGTTTTATTATGAAAGGAAAACAAAAATATTTTTTGTGTGTTTTCTGATGCTTTTTTACTTACCTCTGGTAAAAAAGCAAAACAAGCTGTGATGAGGGAGTTGCATAAACCCATAATTTGGCAGCCAATTAGTCTTTGATTTAGACAGTTGCTTTTTGAATATACTTTTTTTTAATGTGATTCCTTGCAGCTGAGAAATTTACATTTGAAAAAGAGCTTAATGCCAAGGCAGTAGTGGAATCCCACATTTGTCAAAGAAGTAAACTGAGATGAAATCCAGACCTTTTTAACATCCTAGGCTGGGACTGTTCTTACAGCAAATGAAAGAGAGGAGGGGAAGAATTTTTCCTCTACTGATACGAGGTTTGTGCAGACAAGCAGGGGAGCCAGATTCCTTGTTGCCTTTTCGCCTGGACTACAGTGGGACATACAGAGACATGCACAGCAGGCAGAAATAGTCCCACATAGCTTAGAGCTACTGCGAAAATTTGTTACCAAAGGTGGAGATTGGGCAGTCTAGAGCAGAACAGAAAGGAGGACAGTGTGACTCTGACCTCCTCCTGATGACTGTCCAGAGACACTGCAGACACAGGTGTGACACTTGAGCTGTCTTTACCATCCCCAGAAAAAAACAAGGTAGCCTCTAAATTCAAACAATACCAGTGCAGGCATCTCGTTTGTAGTCTGGTTACAGTCAGCTCTTTAGGCTGCGTATAGATCTAGTGGCAAGAACAAACTGCAGCTTCTTTCATAAATGCAGATGCTAGGGCTTGCTTCATTTTAAACTCAGTCATGTCAGAACCACACTGCTTTGTGCTGAATACAAAAGGAGAGAAAAAATACTCCCGTTCACTCTAATGAGACCAGTTGCTGGAAGAAACACTAGCTTTGCTGAAACACAGGAGAAACACCATGAGCGTTGAACCCTGCTAGAAATAACACTTTCTGAGTATGCAAACCTATCCAGAGTCAAACAAAGAACTTGGCAGCTTTTATGTGGGTGTACAGGTTGGTGAAGAATGTAGTTAGGAGTCAGCCAAGTCATAATGGAGGTGGATTAAGCATTGATATCCCTCGAAAATCTCTTAAGGCACATATCTATCTTCTTTTTTAGTTTCTTAACTGCAGGCCTGACACTAGAACACTCACAAAGGTTAGTCTTGATCAAGGCCAAAGTCTTGGTTCCTCACAACTGGGGCACATAGCACACATTGCCTTCCATGCTTGAAAATTTTGAGGAGGAAAACTAGAAGTCTTACAGACATAGAGATACTTACCTTAATAATTAGCCTGTCAGCTGCTGTTCTTGCTCTACTCCTCTGGGAGACCAAGCAGGAGATCTGTGGTCCTTACAGCATCCTGATGGGGTTACTGGAAGTCCAGCTCCTGTTAGTGTGTGTGAGAGATATCTTGTAGGCTGGACATGGGAATCAGTAACTCCCATTCTGGTACAGCAAGTTCAGCAAGGGACTGCCATGATGGTTGGGGTGGAGTACTTGGCCTATGAGGAGAGGCCAAGGAAGTGGGTTTTTCCAGCCTGGAGAAGAGAGAGCATCAGAGGGACCATACAGCAGATCCCAGCACCTTTGAGGAGGTCACTGAGAAGATGGAGACAGGCTGTTCGCAGCAGTACATGGCAGAAGAGCAAGAATTTCTGAGCAGGTATGAGGAAAGCATTTCTCATTCCCAGGAGAAATTAGGCAGTGGAACAGGTTGTCCACTGCAGATTTTCCAGATCCAGCTAGATAAAGTCCTCTGCGACCTAGTCTGACCCCACAGCTAGCCTTGAGTTGAGCACTATGTTTGACTAGAGATCTTCTAAAGACTCCCAGTCTGAAATATTTTATAACCTACCCAAGAAATTCTGGAAGGATTTTCTCTTGTGGTGATTTAAGAAGCAGAGGGCAGCACCACAGAAGTGCCAATATCTCTGGAGTACAGCTATCATCTAGGGGATATTTTTTTTTTTAATTCCTTTACAAAGACAGTATGGAGTTCACCTCACTAGCTGTGACATCCTCAAAGTTAAACTTGCAATCTCAGACAGCTCTGTGAGCCCCCTTCATAATCAAGCAGAAGAAAGGGAAATTCATCTTGTCATAAAACAGGGTCTGAAATGAGAAACTAGATAGGCACCATCACTTTGGAGGTGACAATGTCTCTTGTCTAGAAAGAGGATGCCCTTGAGCATCTACCTTTTACACAGTTAAAGCTAAAAGAAATGAGCCCTGTTCTAAATCTGAGGGAGATGCTGGCTAATTTCATGCTTGGATTTGATCAGGGTACTGAGTTGGCTTTGACAGGAATTGCAGGAGCTCAGAGACACTCTGAGACAGCGACAGCATTTGCTAGAAGTCTGAAAAGCAGAACATGTGAGGGCATGACTCCTGCTATGATCCCCTCCAGCAACTGTGTGCAGAGTGACGTTCTGGTTAAGCTCCCAGAATTAGGCACGGGAATGTCTACACAAAAAGCGAAGGGGGAGCTAGAGAATGCAATTTGAGTGAATTGGCTGGGATGGGATTTGTCAGATTAGCACAGCACGTATAACTAATTGTGTTTATCCTACCCAAGCAGCAGGCATCAGTGTAATGTGCCTGGAGTTGTTATGTACTATATGTTTCTCATCCAGGTTTCCCTAATCCGTCCTACACACACATCCCTTAGGGAATCTGTCTGCTCTAGGTGTAATACGCTGGTCTAATCTCTGCTATCCTTCTGCCAGACCATGCAACTCAAGCCCCTCTGGAGTCTCCTGTATCTTCATGAGCTTCCAAGTAAATAGGAGGGAATGTCTGAGTAAATGTCTGCTCAGTTCTGGTTAAGCATACACACTAATTTCTTCTGAGTCCTTATGCTAACCATTTAGGACTGGTCCAAAAGAGAGCTGTTGGGTGTCTGCAAGAATCAGCACATATACTATAGGGTGGAAAGACAAAACCTTCCCTCAGTTTCTCTTGGATTCTACTGGTTACAAAAGTATTCAAATGCTTTTTTACATCAAACCTCCCTCAGTGCCTAAAGATCTTCTGGGTGTGCACAGATAAACCTTCAGTTCTGAAAGCACTGATGAGCTCCATCTCACACTCAACCTCAATTAGCATTTAGAAACCCACTCTAACTCCCCTTCAGTTCCGTGTTTTTCACCTAACACACCTACAAAATTAGGGCCTTTATAAAACACTGTTGTTTCCACAGCTTGTTTTGAAAAGGCACCCAGAAGAGGAGGGTTATGTTCCTGCCTTTGCACAGTACTTACAGCAGGTCTGGATCAGAGGCAACCTGCATTCAATCCCCATCATTGCCCGAGGGGGTTCAAGACTAAAACAACATCCCAAAGGAGATTCTGAAAAACACAGCCTCTTGTAGTCAGGCAGTTGGCTGCTTATAGTCCTCAGCCTGGAGGTTTTCCACTGCATAGGAAATAGTTAACTTCGTAAGTGCTGGAAGCAGAAGGAAAGCCTGGCATGCACCCACTTAGCAGAGCAGCAGAATCCACATCTCTCAGGGATTGTACTCTTGTTCCTGCTCTGACCCCAGTGATGTTTTTTGCTGTGCACCATCCACAGAACAAGTGAAAAGAGAGCTTCCACGCTCAAGCACCCCACAGTCAGGTGTTCACAGTACCTCCAAGGAGCAGTGAAACATGGATTGCAGTCTCCCCAAGGAAATGTGGGAGCTGAGTGTGGGCTGTTCCTTCTTGGGTGACTGCACTGGTCTGTTACGTAAGAAGGTGACACAGTTTCAACAGCATACTTGGATCTGAAAAAAATTAAAATTAAAAAGAAGTGTGAGACCAGTATACCACTTTGGAAAATAGAGGTAAAAATGTTCTGAGAGTAAAATAACAAAATGGAGGGTCCAAGTGGATGAAGGCACCTGATGCTATAGTAGCATATTAGAGGGGACAAGACTCATTCCTGTTCTCAAATTGTCTCTGTTGGTTGGTTCACAGTGCACTGCTTGCAGAAATAATAGCTCAGGTCTTGGGAGCAACTTCACCTCCCAATCCTTTGAAAGCTAATTTCCCCAGACAAAGCATCACATGAACTGTGGCCACTCTGCTCTTGCTTCAGAGCTAACCCAGCTGCCTCTAGCTGGAACTTTACCTGCTCCAGGTAGACACACTCCTTCATGGCAAATAAGTTTTGGATGTGATTGTTAGGATCCTAAAGACAGCTAGGCTGAAAAATGTCGCTCCATGAAAAACACTTTTCATTGATTTCAGGGAAGCCAAGCCTACTTTCCTGATTTCTTGCTCTAGACAGAGCACAAGCATCCAAGAATGAAATCGATGTTACGAGGCAATAATTTTCTTTGCACCCATTTTTACTCACCTCTGTAAAAGTATTTAAAAGGGCTCGCAGAGACCAAAAAAATGGCAGGTTTGTGATATTAGACTGAAAGCAGCACAGAAGTGAAAAGCATCTTTGTCATATATTTTTAAATCAAGAGACATTTCTCTATTTTTGCCTTTTAAGTATTCTTTATGTGTTAGAATATTTTTTTTTATTGCCACTACCTGGAAATTGGTTTTAGAAGTGTGTTCTTACTCATTTATGTTTTGATTCCCTTTTTATAAATGGTTTTAATAGACTCTTGCTTTCTTGTATATTTTTGCTTGTAATTTGAAACGATGAAACAAAAGCTTTAAAGAAAACTTTTTTTTAGCCAGTAGTTTTTATTTTGTATAATATTTTACGCATAGAAAACTTAAGAAAAAAAATGAAAATACTTTCGCAAGAAGCAACACAGAATATTTTTTTTTTCCCCTCATAAATAGCTCAAATCTGCCACCTACCGATATAACATAGAATTTAATGGAACCAGCCATTTCAGTTTTTCTCTGGAAAAAATCTTGCTTACTGTCCAGCTATGTAAAACCAGTGCCATCTAGTGGCCAGTCCCAAGACTACTCAGGCAAAAAAATTATATTTATCACAATATCTATTGCTGCTTGCTGTACAACAAGCTACTTAGCCATTTTGAAATGGATTCAATAGGCTTAGTGTCCTGTGACTCCAAATCTTTGCAGCTATCCTCTGAGGTGACATATAAACCCCTACATTCATTTGTACTTTAACAGCAACAAAACACAAGGCACTGTGCAAATTGCTTTCCAGGTTAAATGCATTCTTTATTCTTGCTTATTTTGTACTTTTGTCTTTTTGCTACTTTTATAGTCCCTTTACTGGATAATCTAAACTTTCAGGGATCTTGGAAGGATAAAAAAAAAATTGATTGTCTTTAAGCTTGCTTTAAAAGGAGAGAGACCTAGCTCTTTTTTTACAAAAGTAGATATAATTTGTGAAGTCAAACAATCTATGCTTTGTAGTATGCCACAATAACAAACAAAAGACATAAAAATATCTACAATTTTGTTCAGTTTCGTATTTCCTTCACCATTTGCTGAGTACTGCTTCAAAATCTCAAATGCATCCTGTCGAGCTCAGTAAACATGAAAAGAGTAATTTATATTTATACACAAGTCCCACGCTTTGAAATACATTGTTAAAAACAGGGAAAAGAGGCATTGCCATAGACAAGGACTGCCCCTGGGACTCGATGCCTAAGTACCTGAAGAATCAAGTAGTCAGTCACTGGGATTTTCAGATACCTACCTTCAAACATGCTTTTAACATTTAGGTCATCTTGCTTAAGGGTAAACAAATTCAGATTCAGGTCTGATGATACAGATCTTTTAAATGCACTTTGGTAATGATTCCTATGGAATCCAATGTGCAGGGAACCTTCTATACATGTGTTGATTTAGAGGCATATGAAGATTTCAGATTACTCCCTAGTGTGCCTCTGATCACAAAGAGAGGCTCACTGCTCACATAAGAGTGGTGTGAGGTTCATTCTACAGTTAAGATAAGAAAGGACTCTTCTTCCGTGGATTCATTTTCCTTAGCTTCAAGCTTGCAAAGAGCCAGATTCTCACATCTGATCCAACTGCCCAAGGGTTCTTCTAATAGTTAAAAAAATAAACAGGTATTTTGAGGCACTTTTCACCTAGAATTTATATGCCTTCTCCTTCATGTCAAAGTGAATTGAGCCACAAAGGTGCTTACCACATCCCATCAAGTACAAAAGAGTGTAGAAGCAGTACTCAGACAAACACCTCCAGACAGCCACAAATGATCAGGTGAAACTCTGTGTCTGGATAGAGGTGGGCATAGACCTAATTGTCAGGAAATAATGATATTAGTTTTGCTCTTAACAAGTTCTCATCATTAGTCTCGGATAGTTCCACTGCTTTCCAAAATCTTTCAGTGTTGTACATGAGGGACACTCTAGATAAACACTAGAGAGAAATCTGCAGCTTTTATTTTGGTAAACAGTTTATCTGGATACGGAAAGTATAAAACATGATAGGTCCCTCAGTTGGAATCACCCAACATGTTGAATGTCCCTTGAAGATAATTGTGAAAGCCAGAGATATAAAAAAAAAAAAAAGCATTTTATCTTACCATTAAATAACCTTCATGCAACACGAAGCAAAAGTGCATCTTTAATTCCACCATCAAAAAGACTTTTCAAGTTCACAGGAACTGATAAAACTGTATGTCATTTAAACAAGTGTGATCCCTCAGTAACACAGAGTGGGATATGTGGGGCAAGAGATTATGTGACCATGTGCCTTCACTCCCATGGAAAGCCCATCAGCATTTGGAGAATCCAAGCTGTTTCTAAAGGAAGTAGTTTGCTCTGTCTCAAGGCAGCCAAGAAAACCTTCCAAAGATGACCTTGGCAGAAAACAATTCTACACTGAGCTCACACCAGGCAGGCAGACTAATACAGCTGCAGCATGGGGATCAGGACTCTTTTCATCCATCTCATGAGTCTCATCCTAGGAAATACTTTCTTTCTGAGCAACAGATACTCGGAATTTTTCAGGCATTTGTTGACAGTGGTGACAACGGTGTCAAAGACATTTAAAATGTGGTCTCACAAAGGCACAGCTCATGGGCAAGACTATTCAGAATGAACTGGTGGAACATACTGGTCAAGAATTAGGAGATGTGAACTGCGTCAGCAGTCAATAGTTTGGGGAGGAAGGATGTTTGTATATGTAATAGTAATACCAAAAATGTGAAGGAGAAAAGACATTTGTGATCTGCACACTCCAAGTACTCACACAATGTTCCATCAGAAGGTTGTGGTCCAGAACGCATGCCACTAAGGTAGACACTGAAGTGAGTTATGGCTGTTGTGTGCTTAGCCCTGGCATATAAGATCTGACTGGATCCCCAGCCCTTCCAAAGTGCTTGCCTGCTGCTGTGAACAGTGCAGTAAGACACCCCTCAGCAAGACCGTTTCAGGTAGCCAAGGTAGTGCAGCAAGCTTCCAGCCTCTCTTCAGTGGTCCTCTAGGGCTGGCAATTTTTTTAAACCAATGGACTAACAGAAGCAGCTGTTGGCACAATTTTGGAGAGAAAACAGCCTTAGCCTGGGAGGATCTTAAACCCTCCATCCTTGGAGGGCATTCCAGACATTGTGGACTCCCTGTCAGCACAAGGGAAAAGCCTCCCTCACTGTTGAAGTTGCAACACTGGATGGGTAAGAATGCAAGTCTTCAGACCAGAAGCAGAACAAGCACTGAAGAACCTGTCTGTCATCTGAAAGGAGGCACAATCGGAGTAAAACAGTGCTTTTCATCCCTTACTTCCTTTCTTACCAGCCACCACCATCATCTGATCCTGTTTGATGCTCAGTCTTAGATCCACAGTTTTGCTGCATTTTCAAAAAACATCTGTCACACTTTCACCTGTGCCTCCCTCATGACTGTGAAATGATCTCCATAAACTTTAGGAAGACCTCTTTTCACTTCATTTTCAAGATTCCCTCAGTCTTATCTTATCATCCCTTTGTACTTCCCACTTGTCTTTAACCACCTCTTTTCTTCTTTTTATACAGAATATTGTTTGGGGGAGTCTTTCCGCTCTGTGCTTATATTGCAGGCAGCATTGTGTGAATCTAAGTCCCTGAGCAGAGTTCCTGGGAGGGGAGTATTTGATGAATCCATAGATATAAAATGGTCATTCTGCACATTATGGAAACATCAAGTTCATCTATATCTGTTGGATACTTTGAGATTAAAAGAAAGATTGCATCTGGCACAGAACCAAAGATGCAGATAGTCTTCTTTCACGAACTGATGGTATTATCCCTCTTGTCTTCAAAGTACTTTTGCGTGAGAGAGGATCATCAACAGACTCCACACAGTTTTGCTTGGGGCCAACTTACAAAATAAAAAGGTGAAGCATTATAAAGCTGAGCAAGATGGAGTAAAGACAAATCATTCCTGTGGTGAGTAGCTACTCGCAGAATCAAAATTCATTTGGAAGCATCTTAGCATTGAGTTTTAAGGGCCCTCTAATGACAAATGAGACTACCACCAGCAGACCCAGGGCAGGAGTTTTATAAATGTTCACTGTTTATTGAAGCTTTGCTCATGCATCTAAATGACAGAACTAGAACTTGCTTGCCATTTTAGGACATTGCTGCCTGTATTTCAAAAAATACTTCTATAGTGACCTTGATCAATCAGTTTGTCACTACTCAGTGCTTTTATCTAATGATAAGTATCACAGAGAAAATGTAATGGTACTGAATCAGTGACAAAACTACTACTGCCTTGCAGTGACTTTGGATTTTTTTGCTCGCATCTGCTAAAATCACCAGGAGAAGCAGTACTGGCAAGGGGGACTATGATTAATTCAGTCTGACCCAATCTTTTGTTTTCCAGTGTCAGCATGTTGCACTGTTGCTACTTTGCCTGTGTCAATAATAACTAAAAAAACCTCTTTTTCCAGCTTTCTTACCTAAAAACATATTAGCACGTAAGGGAATACTTGAGTGAGGCATGTACAAAATGTGTTAAATGTATAATAAATGCAGCTGGGAGTTTTGAAAGAAATTTGTCATGTCAAATATTTTTAACTGATTATTTTTTTTCCCTTGGCATAATGAGTTAGGTGTTGTACCATTCATCACTTTCCATGATTCACTGAGCTTATATAATATCCATTTGCCTAGCACTGCTTATTTGAATAGAAGTTCCACCCCTGCAACAAAACCTGCAAACTTCAAAAATATTTGTTGCCACACTCATTTTTCATGAAATTCATCTGATGTAAGTAGGACTGTATGAAGACCATGGTAGCCTAATAGAAATATTTATTAGAACTAGTGATCACAAAATAATAGTTTAAGGCATGTTGAATTTATGTTTTGCCAAATCTTATAGAAGGGAAAAATACATAGTGGATCCTGCTTCAAAATTTTTAATTCCAGACACATTTTCACTAAAAGTGAAGTATGAAACTTATTTCTTCTGCTTTCCCTGCCAAAAAAACCACTGAAAGTCTTTTTCAAACCTTTCTTAATTAAAATAGTGTCTTTTACATTTTCAGTTGAATCATAGCATAGTCAAAATGTTTTTCCTTTAAATCTGGATTATATGATACAGTTCATAAACAAAAAGTATGGAATTCCTGTCATATTTTTAAATCTCAGTGCAAAATTAATAGTGAAGATACTGAAGAATCTCTGTTACACCAGAAGCTTAGATGATGGACTTGGACATGCTTTTATTAGACATCTTATCGAGCTTCTCTGTAACTGCAACTGTGTAATTGCCTTCTCACATCTCTCTGTTGTAGGTGTGGTCCAGTGAGCAGATGATGAGAGCCCCGAACAGAAAGCCAGTGCTTTTAGCTGCCATTGATTGACTTCCAGTAGTTGATATGGTACATGCAACTGAAACCCCAGACAGACTATCAACTCTGAGCAGGATGTATATTTTCCAAGTCTTGAGCATTTATCTCTGTCCAGCACTGATTCCCAGTCTTCAGATACCCCAAGTCATTTGAAGTTATCCTGGAGATCTCTACTTCTAAGCTTCTTTTGGCTCTTCCTAATCCAGCGCTAAAATTGGAGAGAGAACTGGAAAATCCCCATGCAGAATTTGGACAGTTCTGTGTATATCAAATACGCAGGAGTATCTTGTAGGACCTTACACAGCCCAAACGCTGCTCCCTGGCAGGGAGCCCCTGCACACCACTTTACTAGGATGAATAGGCCATTCCTACCAGTGCCTGTAAGAATCCTTGCTCCGTCAGCATTTGGTGAGATCTCTAAATTACATCTGTAATAACAAACCAAAAAGGAACAGGAAGCACTCCTGGCCCCAAGATCAAGGATGGAGTTCACACTGCATTTGATTAGCCTCTTACAGACCAGTCCTTCAGAGAACTGATTGAAGCAATCCGAGACAGAGGCAGGGACTAAGCTAATAAATGTGGATAATCAAGGTTCACTTCCTTAATTTGTTTTCAGGTACTCTTTATTGTACTGATTTAGACGCACTCCTTGTTCTTGTGCTTTTATCAAGGAAACATGGAAAAAGGGCAAGCATGTTACCCAAATTAATAGTATGGCCAAAGTTGTATTCCTACTCATTTAATTAGAATAAGCACACCAAAAGTGCATGTATTTGTTCATATGCAGGACCATGTTCAGTAGTATTTTGAAGCAGTCACAAGAACAGGGCTAGACTTCAAGTATGAGATTAGCAGAATCTGCCTCCTTGGAGGTCCTGCCAGAGTCATAGCATGTAGTATGTGCTGAGACATCCAGAGCTGTCAAGACTTGAGCACTTCCACAGATGCCAGAAAGCAAAAATTTACACAATACCAGATTTAGGCAGAAGAATAAAAGATCTAAACTATAGATTTTAGTGCATGCATCCCCTCTGCAAAGCTCTCCCCGTGCTTTCACATTGCAAGCACTGTAATCTTGTTCCCGCTCTGCCTGTTAAGATCCATAATTATATTAAAGCCTATCATCACTTATTCAGGAAAGCATCTCTTTAGCACATCCAAAGTGATTGATCCCCAAGGTTAGAGTTACAATGACAGAGAGGAACGTGTCTGTTTTCACAGAAGCACTCTTAAATGAGTTTTCTAACTTTTTTCAATGAACGAGGTCAGTTCTATTGGTTTTGTTCAGCTGGAACTCTTTAACAGTAGAAAATTAGATTGTGTAATGTATACACTTTGCCACCTGATCTCCAAACTAAGTACACTACCTAGCTCCACTGATTTTCTTTAATGAGGTGGAGATGTATATAACAGTTTTAAATATTCAGGCTAACATTTTCCTCCATCTATAATTATGCAAATCATTATATAGTTGTCTTTGCATGACAGAAGTAATAACATCTTACAGAGACCCTGTTAAAACTCACTGAAATCATCTACACAGATGGATATGATTTTACAGCAAAAACAACACAGACTCATTAGTTACAAACCACCACCACCATCTCCTAACAAGCTATGTGATACAGACAAAGGTGTGTATTGTGTAATGATATAATTTTGTGTTTGCAGTAGATGACTGAAATAGTCTCAAACAATTAATAAGATCAAAAGTAAAAAGAAAAGTCACAAGCTGTTATTATTTTTCAAGATGTAAAGGAAATACCATATATTTTTCACATATACTTCTGATTTTAAGATAAGCAAGTACCATATCCATCCTTTAGCATTTTATGGGATGTTTTCTTCCTTCCTTTCCCCACTCTTTCATTCATCAGCAGTGGTGGAGTTTGTCAATTCATCCCCGTTTTGCACCCATTTATACTTTCCAAGAGAAATACTCTACCAAAGGATGCATTTTCAATACCTCTATTTCTACCTGCATGTCCTTTAAGATAAGCAGGAAGCATCCCAAACTCTCACGCACATAGTATACTCATTAAAATAAAAAAGTCACAAATCTGTTTTAAAAAATCAACTTCATTTAAACTTAATGGTAACATTTTAGAAGGAATTTCACTGATATAAACATTTTTATAAACACTGGCATTCAAAAAAATAGCATTCAGAATTTTTAAATAGGTCCCATGAGCCCCATTTAGAGCTCACATGAGATATGAGTTGGTATCTCACATCTCTTCTTTTAACTCTTTTAACTCTACGAGACAACTCATGGTCCTTCACAGACTTTAGAAAAGTCCTAAAGCAAAATCACCTGATGTCAATACGAAGAAAGAAAAGACCTGCAATGGCCCTTTCCTGGCAATGGAAGAAACAGCATCTTACAAGAAGCAGGGATTCCTGCTGAAGGCAGAAAAACTAGCCACAGGAGAGCCTGCCCCTTTTCATATGCTCACAGTAATTATATTTTCCACTTTACGTTTTTTGGACATGTTGCTCACCTTTTCCTGTTAGGGGAGAGTACAATCATAAACATTTCTGGAGGAAAGAGTTGCTAGCCTATGATTCAGACCTTCCTGTAGCTCCATGTCTTATCTGTGCACTCTCTCACCTGGGGAGGCCATAAAAAGGAGGTGTAGCTTCTTCTTCACTGGGGCCTTCAATTCATTTCTGTTACAAGTATATAAATTCACAGATCCTCTCGTCCTACCCTTTGGCCCCTTGACCCCCTGGCTCCCTTGCTCTTCATAAAGTTCCCAAGCTTTATTCATTACCATAAAACCCTACATATTTTAGAAACCTACTCCCCTACTTTCCCCCTTTTTTCCTATCCTGGTTCTGGCCAGGACATGGTTAATTTTTACAGTAGGAGGCATGGCTAAGACAGGGAGGTTATTCTATACCACCTCATGTCATTGCCAGGGGAAGGGGAAAGGAACTCTATTCCAGGGAGCAAGTGTGGTGTATGGATTGGTTGGGGTGGGGGGCACCGGCTGTGGTCTTGTGGATTGGGCTTGATGAGCATTTGGCATATGAATGACTCTGTCTTTTGTACACTTTTGTTGTTAATATTGTTGCTGTTAATGTTAGTTTTTCTTAGCTCATTGCTGTTCCCCATAAATTGTTCTTATCTCAACCCATGATCTTTGCCTTTTGTGCCTCCAGTTGGAGAGGGGTTTTAGCAGGAGTACTAAATGGGAAAGTACCATTCTTAAACCACGACATTCCCATTTCAGATTCTCTTTTTCCTGCACACATCTCCTCTAGCCTATCCCTAGTTCATCTGGTGAACTCTAAGGGCCCTTAATTTCACAGCTACCTTCAAAAGAAATGCTGTTTAAATGAACATGACATGCCCATCCATGTGACAAACATTCGCACAAGCACAAATACACATCAAGCATGTAAATGCCCTCAAAATGCATGCAAATAATTTCTACATTGACTAAATTTTATATGCATACTTTTCAGAGCCATTCAGCAAGCTACAGGCTGTGAGGAAATATGCATGCTTGGAAGGAGGGACGTGCTCCTTGTACGCCCACCAATTCAGGAGAAAACATGGGCAGAGGAAAGAGGTAGGAAACTAATGTCTGGGGACAGGCTGTTTCTGAGGATGAGCTGCAAGAAATCACAGGAAAAGGAGAGAGTCTGCACAGAGGGCACTTATCTTGTTCTCCACACCGTATAACAGTGCCCAAATATTTAATGGATGAGAGTCCCAAACCTGAGAGTCCCTAAATTAACCTGGCAACTAAAACCACTTCTCTGGTCTACCAAAAAAAACCAATAAGCTAACTATATTTACAATTTTTAGGGGCACTTTCCCTGGGGAAACAAGAAAGATAAATGCCTATGTCACATACCTATATATATATTTTTAAAAGTGCAGATATTTTTTTCAGAATCACCTGATAGTCTTATGGTCTAGTCACACAATTGGGATGTGAAAAACTCACACCGAAAAAAAAAATCACTGTGGAAAGAAAAGAGAGTTTTGTTTGGTTTTTAAGGCACAAAATTTCATGGGACAAGAAAATCGCTTCTTGCAAAGATGTATTAAAGCTGCCTTTTTCGGAGGAAAGAAAAACCCCAGAGGTCAAGTAGAAGAGAATACGCCTCCAGCTTCAAGAAAAAGAACACAAACTTAATGGAGATCTATTGGAGGACACTGAAGTCTGCTTCAGAGAGACAAAAGCTACAAAGAAAGAGTAGTCTTTATAATGAGAAACCTCTGCTTGTTCTCTAAGTGTCAGGCACTTTGCCATTGACATGCTATTCCTCTTCCTTCTCCCGCTCATTTAGGTCAAGTCCATTGTGCTGCTGTTCACAGCTTTAATACCTATCTGCTTTGGACATCATTAAAACTGAGGCAGTAATAAGTCTCTGATCTGTTTATTAACGACAGCAATCCATAAACAAATAAGTTTCATTTTGCCTGGAGACTTGTGGTGTCTTAAAAACACATTTGAGGAATATTTCTGCTTTAAGTTTCTGATTGTGCCTAGTCCTACTAAGTCACAGGAAAATATAATCTGCACACTGCAGTGGTTACTCAGTGGTTAATGGGTCCCCACTGTTCTGAAAAAGTCTCTCTGTAAGTGCCCTCTTCACTGTAAAACTTACATAGCTCCGAGGGTTCTGATGCAGCCAGCCAGAGTAAAAGGATCCTCAAAAGTGACAGATTTAAAGGTAGAAATAGTGAGTGGTTTGCTAGAGGCAAATTATTTTAATGTAACACAGCAATGACAGCTTTCTACGTTTAATCATCAAGCTCCTGATTTTCTCCCCAGCACCTGAATTTCACACAATTTAGGGATTTAGGTAGATGCTATTTTACATTCCCCCTCCTGGCTGTTGAGCATACCTGCCAGGTTCATGTTGGGAGCCATGTTTATAACTTTCCCAGTAATTTTAAACAAAACCCTAAATAATTGCATGCATGAGAGACAGGCCTCAAAAGAGTAGCTGATATAGGTTTTCCAGGCCATTTGTCTGCTCTGGCATTTTCAGCACGGCTGAGGCACACTGATTGCACGTTCTTATTCTTGCCTGTCTAATAAAGCATTTTAACTCTTTTAAATATTTCTGGGATGTCTCTCAAATATAAGCACAGCTATTTATCCAACTAACAGCTGCTATGAGCAAAGGGAAACAAGAGTCTGGGGCTTCTGCTCTTGAGTTTCACAAGATTTATACTGCTAACCACTGGACTTCATCATGATTTGTTATGCCAAGTAGAATACAAGAATACTTTGGCTTGTGCACCAGTGTATGTATGTTTGTGAATCTCTGGAAGAAGGGCACACGTAGAGTCATGAAAAAAATTTAAAATTCCCCTACATTTGAGAGGCTAATCAGAAAGAAAACAAAGTGTATTAAAAATAAATCACTGTCACTTCCTCCTTTTGCAACTCTTAGAACTAATTTTTGATACTTGAGAGTATCTCACTGCTTTCTGTATTGTTTTATCACAGGTTCCAGCTAAGTCATCTGGAGAGGCCAAGGGCCGATTAACATAGAAGAAAACACTACAATACTTTAAAAAATGTCACATGAATGCATCTTAAAACCCCAAATCCATGACTTTGTGTCTTTGAGGCAGACCAGTAAACAATCCACTCAAGCCAGAACAGTGGCAGTCTGCTTCTCATCTAGAGACTCCTGGAGTCTGTGGACCAGACCTTAGCAGGTACCAGTTCCCAGTAGGAACTAGTTCTCAGCAGGGAACAATCCTTCAATATGACATGACCACTTACCTTCTTGATTGATCATGCTCCAAGACAGGAAGATTTCTTATTTCCTTTAGGTTGATTCTATCAATTCTTTGAGCTGAAGCACTTCCAGACAAATCATGAAGCTCTCTGTTCGCAGAAGGCCAGTCTCCAGACTACCATGAGTATTTTCTACCTGATACTCGGCTTCAAGGGAACTAGTCCTTTATTTCCATATCAATATAAAATTTTTCTTTTCCTTAGAAGCATCATCACATCTTTATTGATTCTTCCACTCACCTCCCTCATAAAAAATGAATTAGTGTGATTATTTCTGTTGTCTTCCCTCTACATCCAACGTCTAAAGATAAAAACAAATTACTGAGAAGCCCTACAAGTTTTCGAGGAATTGGACTTTTTTAACTGCTGTAAAACATTGCTCCTGTAGCAAGCTGTGCAAGCCTCCTGCCAGGACATTGAAGCCAAGGCTGAGGGGAGGAGGCCATATCCCACAAACTGTTACAATGTGGGGAGGCCCAGGGGTGAGTCTCTGGCTGTGTGATGCTTATCTCTATGTGCCAGACCATGTCAAAGGAGGTCCTCTGTGCATACACCCACCACTACCCTAGAGAAGGCCTCACTCTTAGCAGGGGTGCGTCTGAAGCACACACACACACACATCCAAGCCTAAAATAACTGTGCAAAAACCAGCACCTGCAGCCTCTGACTCATTCCTGCAAAAACGGCATGACTGTGCAAAGACAGCACCCCCCCACACACACTGGCAAGGTACCAGGAGGGTTTCTGAGGGTGTATAAACCCACTGGAGTTTTTGTTTCATGGGCTTCTTTACCCCACCACTCTCCAATGGACCAAGATACCAGCAAAAACAACCAAGTTCATTGGAGACCTCTGGGTGGTGAATATAAACTCTTACTTTTCCCCTTTCTTCTCTCTTTTCCCTTATAACTCTTATTCTCTCTCCTTCTCTCTTTTCTCTTACACATTTTCTTGGGTGATATCCTTGTGCTTTTATATCTCTATATTACTATAGATCATAATAACCAAAATGGCTACATACCTGCTTTCCTTTGCAACCAAGTTGTTGTAAAATAAACTATATATCTGTAAACACTGATCATCTAGTATCTATTAACATTAATTCACCTCAAGGGATTTATTAGCAAAAGCAAAAGTTTCTTCTGCTTTGTGGGGTGGGCCTTAAGTTACAAAGGTGGAGTCCATATTGCCTTTCCTTTGATTTCTGCTGTACAGAACTGTTCTTCTGAGACTGTCACTCTGGGCTTTCTTAGCAGACAAGTGCAAGAAAACTTTCTTTGCAAAACGAGATTCAACTAACTCATTTTTTTCCTACTAACTTTAAGACAAGATGAAGTTTGTATTTCGCTCAATTTTTTTTTAAAGGCTATAGATGCTGACTAGCTCCAGTACCCACGTGTACATTTTAAAAGTCTACAGTCGGTTAGACAAATCCCCCACTGGATGATCCAAACATCCAGGGTCAAATGTGGGGCTTCAAATGGGAGTACAACTCTGGGAACACAATGAATCACTGCCAGGGAGATGAGAGAATGGAGGGGTTGAACAAAATATATATCTGGGCATCAGATATGTAGTAGTCAGAGTGTGAGGCAGAGAATATAAGGACAGAAACAGCATGACTGGGAGAAGTGAATGTGAGCAAGAGAGAGTAAGTAAACTCAAATTTGAAGCTGGAGTTTGACCTTTGTCTAGAAATTTAGAAGACTGGATGATATTCTTTCTCTGAGAATAAAAAATAAATCACAAGTCAATACAATATCATAATAGAATGCAACAAAATACAATAAGACTACAATGAAAGGCTTTTATCTTAACAAATTCTTGTGGCTTTTGAAGTCTGACTTGCAAATTACTCTTTTTAATTTTTTGAGGCTGGTAATACTGACAGCTCTAATAGCAAACTCTCCATTTAAACAAAGCAATATGCTATTGCCAGTTGTTGAAAAACAGGAAGGAAAAATAAAACTAAAGGTAAACACCAAAAAAAAAAAAAAAAAAAAGAAAAAAAAGAGAAAGAAAATCCACATGCTGAGAGGGAAGCTATGCAAAACATTGCTTGGCTGTCACTGAGCTCAGATTGCAAAATATCAATGAGAAAAAAGGTCTAAGCACTCTCTGTTTCTGGCCCTCTGTATTCCATCATTTAACAGAGAAAGCTGTCCACATCTCACCAGGGGACTCAGCAAATTTGACACCACATCATGTTACTTTGTAAGCTTCTATCTTCACTTCCATCTCAGATGAAATACTCCCTTGCACTGGTGCTGTAAAAATGGAGAAAGCACACAGATTACCATTTCCAGTCACCACAGCCTTTTTTTAGCACGCTTCAGGCTTTTATGTCTGGTGCCAAATCCATTCTAAGGAATAGAATAGGAGGGAGAATTTAGACTGAAGTTTTAAGACATTGCTTTGTCTCTCATCTCCTCTTGCTGCTAAAACCTGATGACAAGGAAAATAATATTTTTCCATTCAGCCTTGCATTCCAACATCTTAAAACTAAGCTGCCTGGCTCCTCTTTGCCTTGCTCCTGAATGAGAATAATGGCAATTAATTTTGAATACTATGGGTTAACGTCAAATCATCATGTGAATCTAATTTTCAAATTAATACCCAGAAGAACAGTAGCCTCCAAAAAGCTTTCATACTATGAACAAGGAATAGATGTTTATGTATCAGACCCTAAATAATCAAACACGATCAATCTCAATGTCAATATTTTTTTTATTCATTACTTAATATAATTCCTTTCCAGCCAAACAGGCTGACACCAAAAGTGTCCATTTCTTTATGCTACTGAAGGTTACACACATGCAACTCACTTCACTTGTCTTCGCCTATCTAAAAGTTAGGTAACCAGTCTCAGATAGCTGCCTAAGTTTCATCAGTTGAGGATCTGGAAGATTCATCTAATCTGTCTTCAAAATTTATGTACTGTTTAATTGAAGAATCTCTACTCCCTTGAGAGGGAACATGAATGACTATGTAAAATTAGGGTAATCATAAGAGGGCTACTGTTACCTGACATTAATCCTTCTATAATAAGAAAATTTGCCCAATACATATCAAATTCTCTCATACCTAATTTCTCCTTTCAAACATAGTGCAACATGCGACATTTCAGCCTCACCAACCACAGAATGTTGAACTAGAGATGTTGTGAGATGATGAGCTGAATTATCCTGTGAATCCATGCTTTTGTGACACTGGTAAATTCTGAGCTCTTGACCTAAGAGCAGAGTCAACACCGCGCTTCGGAAAATCCTGTGTCTTTGACACATCTCCCTTTTTAGTTCTATGTTTATCAGTCAAAGGAATGCTTTAAAATTCATCTACTTGTCAATACACAGAGAGACATTAAGAATTACTAAACCTTGCAAAAGTCAGACTGTGTATTTAAAACTTTCATAACCATGGCCAACTGTTCATGTTCACTGCATTGCTGCTCAATATGCAACCAGAAGACTCCTTCCCCAAATGAACATTTGTGAGAAGTAATAACACATTTGAAGCTTCCACATTTTTCCAAGTTATTTAGTACAGTTGCCTTTGTAATTTTGATGCATTAGGAAAAGTCATTGTGCAGTAAAGCTCAGACTCTTGCCTTCACCTACGGAGAAAGGTGGCCAGCTGCCAATTTCTGTCTGCTGCCTGTTGAATGATACAGAAAGACTGGCTGACTCACAATCTTTTTCTTTTACTTAGCCCTTTCTCCTTTATTTAGCTAAATGCTTTTTTTAATTGTTCCTTTCATTTGAAAATAAAGATAAAAAGGAAACTAACAAAGGTTCTCTACATGGCTGACTTTGCGAGCACTGGGGCACATTTGTGGATTGCTTTAAATAAATTCATACAGTCTGGCTGTGCTTTCAACTCAGCTAGGAACGGATGAATGCTATTTATTCATATGCTGTAGTGTCTCCCTGGAATTCTGAAACATTATTTAAATGTATATTGCTAAGTAGATGAGGTTGGTAAGTTTTCAGCTAAAGCTATGTAATACACATTAATTATGCAATTACCATCTTGGGTCTGAACTTATATAAGCAATCAATTTATTTAATTCTTTCTGCACTATTATTGACCAGTATACCACAGATGTACATTACATATGCATGCAAAATAGTGTTATAGGTACATTAAAGGCAGATCTTGCAACATTTCCTATTCTTCTTGCACATTTTCTAACATTAAAACTTACTTTATTCAACTTGAAAAATTCTGTTTAAAATTTTCTCTGCTGTCTTAGATTCAAATAATCCAGATAATCTGACCAAGAAAAATCATCTTAAAATAAAAACAGGGAAAAATGGGAAAGCTTTTTGTAGCCCCAGGACAGACTTAGTCTTCTAATAAGAGTCACTAGGACTAGTGACTAGGACTAGTGACTAGGACTAGTGACTATGCTCTTTTAATCCCAGTTTATATCCAGGATATTGAAATGTCTCTAACTTTCCTTCTCGAGCCATAACCCTTTAAATGTGGACAACTTTCAATGCTATGCTATGACAAAAGTACATAAAGACCTCAGTAACAGCCAGTGCTCCTCAGTGTGTTACAAAATCCAAGTCTCTGCCCTGTGAACTGGCACAGTGGAATTTCTCCTGCTGCATGGACACACTGGGACATGTACTCCCACAAATACTACACACAAGTCATGCCCTCTATATGCCTTTTACTCCAAACAAAAAATCTGATCAACTCACTCCCGAGACCCCTGACTCTGAGACTAGATCTTAGCTCTCTTATCCTCTTTTATTGAACAACGAATGCTTACCTTTTAATGATTGTTAAATGCTTAAATGTTTGGGGTTTTGTTTGAAATTAGAAGTATCTTACTGGATAGTAGAATATGTGGATTCAATTTCTTCCTAACAGAGGAGCCCCTGAACTCACAGGCAACCAATGTTGATCCTATGCTTTCAGCCACGATCAGTCAGGCAACTCAGGAACACCACAGGATTAAATTCTGGCCAGAATCAAGAGGAAGGGATGAGAAAAACTTATCAGCCATTTCAAGACTGCAATACTCAGTAGCAGTCCCATAGATCCATGCTCAGCTGAAGTGGTAGAGTACCTCATCTACCTGAAGTAGCACTACACACCAGTGTTCAGGGAAGTGACCCATGAGTCCTCCAGTTAGGTATCTACAAGCATGATAGGTGCATGAGCTTCTGTTAAATATCTAGTTAATAGACCTATTGCCATAAAGTCAAATGCTTGTGACCGGTATAGTCAAGAGGGCCAGTTATCTGAAAGAAGACCACTTCTCACTGATGTGGCTTGGAATGAGAATGGTCTCCACATCTACAGTCCTGCAATCTACTTCCTCCGGTCCTACAATCTGCTTTCTTCCTACTTTGGTAACTTCTTTTCAGAGACATGGGCATAACAACAGGAACCAGCAGAGTTCTGGAAAACCTGTTGTAGAAGAAGTGGGAGCACAGCTCATTCTAAAGGGTGCAATGGGTGCATTCTAAAGGGCACGGCGGTAACTGACAGAAGGGTATTTTTGCACAGACATGGCCACTGGGATTGAATTTTGTGTAAATAAAACGTGATCTACAGATGGGCTGGTTTAGGACTGGAGCCTTGAATGTTTTTGCAGCTACAGGAAAACTCTGGTAGGGGGATGCATTCCAGACTTGACATCAACCCAAGTGTTCCCAGAGGGTCGTAGCATCATAGAACTATAGAATATCTCATGTTGGAAGGGACTCATAAGGGATGGAGTCCAACTCACTGCTCCTCACAGGACTACCTAAAGCTACACCATATGACTAAGGTGCCATATGCCTGCCCCTTGAACTCTGACAGGCTTGGTGCCATGAGTCCTAGTTCTAGTTTTACATTTTAACCGAGTAATTTAAAGCCCTGGGTTTAAATTTTAACCTGGAGGCAGGAGTTTAGGCATAGAGGCATTGACTAAGCTTTTTTAAGGAACTTTTTAGAGTTCAGTAATGAGTTAAGCTGTCAACACAGATGTAGTCCTGAGAGAAGGGAAGAGAAACAAAGAGAAGGAATATGTTGCAAATAAAATTCATGTTTTAGCCATTCCATTATGGCCAAATTTCTTTTCTTTTTAAATAAAAGTAGAAAGGGAGAGAATGACTAAGGATATCTGAAAATTAACAACTTACAGTGTGAATAGAAATGCTAGTATAGTTTGCTTCATATTAGGATAGCAATCAGAGTCTGAATATCTAAGAATCATTAAAGAAATTCTCTGCTAGAGAAGATCTTTGCCTCCTATTAAGGCTATGGTATAATGAGGGCCTTGCTCACAGAGTCACACATCCTAAAACTAGATTACTTGTAAAATTCATTCCTCCCTCAGGTAAGGAAAATTTTAAAGCTTTTCAAGTGGCAGAATTAGCAAGGCTATTTGGTAGTGTTTCTCCTCCTAGGAGACTTTTCTTCTCAGCTGTTGCTTCAGCTCAGATGAAAGAACAGCCTAGGACAGAACAGATGAGGGACTCTACAGACAGGGGTAAAAGGATCATTTTCACACCATTCACAAGAATTGGATCCCTCTGCTGCACAGGGAGCTAAAATTAGTCTTCTCTACAGGCCTTCCACTTTTCAAGCATTTCTAACAAGCTCACAGACTAGAATTGTGCTTCACAGATCTGTAAGAATCACCCCTACTGAAAATCTACTTGCATTACTGAAGAAAGAAGTAGAATGGTGTTAGGATGTTAGCTTTTCCTCTGCTTTTTTCTTTTTCCCACTAGCTCCTTGCAGAAGTTCCCTCACAGCAAGGTAAAGCTTTGATTTTTCCCTCCCTCCCTGCTTTTTATTGTCCTGACTCACTGTCTCTCTCTCTCTCCAAGTGAGAGATCAAAAAATCATGAAGATTAGTTGGTTTGTTGGAAGTTGTGATCAAACAATCACATTTCAGATCTCAGCAAAGATTAACTTAATGCCCCATTCAAAAAGACATTTGCCCAGTCTTGAAAGAACCTTAATCATAAGTTTTATTAATCAACAATTAACGAACATTATCCTAAATATTTTTGACAAAATGGCACGCATGAAAGTTTATCTGTTGTAGCAGCAGAAGCAAAATCAGACTAAAATCTTAATAAAAATATGAAGAGGCTTGTCATGATCTTCAATACACTGGAAGATTCCTTTTTTGAAATCAAGCTCTCTCTTGCTGTCACATTACACTATGTTGTTAATGAGCCCTTTCATTTCTCTGTGCATAGCAATAGATTTAATCTTAGCTGCATATTTTAAATGATTGATGTTGCCCTAATTACATTTTATGATATATTGTACCTCTAATGAGTAGCAAACATGGCATTACCTCACTAGTACCCAACCACAGAAATCAATAACTGACATTTATTCAATGAACTGCAAATTATGATTCACTAGCTTCTCTGTGCGTTGAGTAAATTCAAAGTGTAATTAATTTTCAGGCATATCACAAATAGCAAATGAGTGTGTGGGATAACTTTGAAAGTGATTTGCTCCTTCCCTGGTTAATTACAGCACAGCAAAAACTCTCGAGACATCATTCAAAGGTCTGAGAAAAATCTTGGTCTGATGGTTTGACAGAAGCCATCTCCATAGATGAAGAGAGCACAGTCATGGGTTACACTTTTGAGAGGACATAAGAGCCATTTCCTAAGACGTCTTATTGAATGAAGATGGTATCATTCTCAAACAATCTTGCCTATATATATTTACTTGTATACAACACTGAGAAGGAAATTCCTTGTTAGCTTTCCTACCAGGAAAAAAATATCCTACTGTAAGAAATATATAAGTGCCTTTTTCAAAAGAAAAACATTATCAGGTGTCCTCCAGAACTTGTAACAAGAGAGCTGACTTACTGTTATTCGCAGGTGATGGTTTTGCTTATAAGTAACATTAACGTTTACAAAATGAGTACTTGTTGCACCTTTCAGATCTTCTACCTGTGGCTTGTGATTTCTTTACTGAAAATGTCCACTAAAATCAGAGTACCACGGGACTTTGCAGCTCTGTTGGCACACCAGTTCAGAAGCAGAGGAAAACAGATCAACCAAGTGTTAAAGCTGAAGGCTCTGAAATTAATAGAAAAAGATTACTTTAGGATCAGTACAATCCTTTGCACTAAAACAGAGCCCTTTTTACATGGGCATGAAGTGATAGGACAAGGGGAAATGGCTTTAAACTGAAATAGGGTAGGTTTAGATTGGATACTAGGAAGAAATTCTTCACTGTGAGGGTGGTGAGGAACTGGAACAGGTTGCCCAGAGAAGCTGTGGATGTCCCATCCCTGGAAGTGTTCAAGGCCAGGTTGGATGGTGCTATGAGTAGTCTGGCCTAGTGAAAGGTGTCCCTGCCTGTGGCAGAGCAGTTGGAACTAGATGGTCTTTAAGATCCCTTCCAACCCAAACCATTCTATGATCTTTTCAGAGATAGTTGTACAGTTCAGGAACTTCAGTCCCCAAGAGGCTATGCCAGCCTCTTGGCTATTCCAGTAAATGGAAAACCTCTGGGACTGATCTCAGGCACTGAGGCCAGCTGGCATGAAAGGGCCAGTGTCCACATGGAGTTCCACTCTCTTGCTCTTCAAAATGGGCTCATCACAGGCAATGTGCTTCTTGGAAATACCCATGGTGCATGTTAATTCCCGAACAGTGCCCAGGAATTATGGGCTAGGCTGCTACTAGGTCTGGGCCAAACCTTTCTCAATGACTACATTGAAAATACAGATGGTCAAGTGCCAAACCCAGGAAAACACTCTGACACCACTTAATTCACCAGTAAAGATGCACCAATATTTTCCTCTTACAACATAGCACAGATGTCAGCTTTTTTTCCTAAACAACTCCCCTTCATCTTTAAGACATCCTCCTTAAACTTCTGAGGTCACCTTTCTGTGGTAGATATGATTTGCTCTTACAGCCTTGGCAGAGTTCTGTGTGTGTTACTGATGCTGGATTTATTGAGGTGATTTAACACAGAATAAAAAGGTGCGATAGAATATGCTACATTAGTATACACAAATTTAGTTGTAAATTGCACCCCAACTTTGATCCTCAGTAAATACTGCCAGTGTTATCCTGGTGTCCCAAAATATGACTGCAGACAGATGACACCAGATGACAACTAACCTGACCAACTCTAACATCGTATTCACACCTAACTAACATCGTTCTCACACCTTCACACTAGAGAAGGAGTGCTCCTAAAGCACATGCCAAAGTTCCCCACATAGTCAGCGAGGACTGGCAGGTACCTTTGAAGACCTGCCTGCCTAACTGACATGTCCAAAATTAAGCAGGCAAGATCTTTCTCTAAAGCAAAACTGCATCCTTCCATGAGATAAAAACTTAGAACACCTGATTTTTGAGGCAACTAAAGTGAATGTGTGCGTTCAGCACCTCAGGCAGAGATTCTGTTCTGCCCTAAAGAGACACTGAATTCACACCTGCTCTGGTTGTCAAGCTTGACTCTTCACTACCTAGTTCTGTGCAAAGCAAGAATAAAGACAGTAAAAATGACTTCTACTCAAAGAGTTCTTTCTAAATTCTAAAGGGGAAAAATGTGTTTATCCAAGTTTCATTTAAATCTTTATTTTAATGGTCACTTGCAACAAATAATAAGAATCCGTTGGTTTATTTTTCAATTAATGAAAAGAACAAACCCCATTTGTATAATGAATTGACCACTGCTCATTTCTCACACTTTCATCAAGTTCAGTGATTTAGAGGAGGCTTCTGCCTCAAGTCTGTATCTGCAAATAAACCAGGTTTTTCTTTCTTAGCCCATATACAACACAGAGCTACTCTTACTTTCAAGAAAGACACTCTTGATTCCTCTTGGCATCCTTTGGGAGCAAAGAAATCAAAACAGACAGGTGGAGAGGTCTAATTAATGGTGAAGTAGAGTTATCACTATGATTTTAAACTAATTGGTTGGAGTTTTTTTTCAACCTTGCCTCCATTATTGTCTTCTTTTATAAGTGTCTCGAAGACAAGGATGGCTGAGGGTTGGCCAGAACCCAATTTTAGATCTGAGAAATGGCAGAAGAATAATCATCTTAGACATGTTTCCATACTATCATTGGAGCTTCCACCAATATTTAAGGCAGATGGACAAAAGAGTAAAATTACCAAGCCATAACTTGCATTCCTGATTTTTTTTTAGAGACAAATCCAGTTTGATGACAGTTTTGACACACTAATTAAGCCACAGTAAATCCCTGCCTGGCCTTCTAAAACCTGGCTGGGCTGTGATAGAAGAAAATTACAGAACTTTATTTCTAAAGATCCTCGAGCTTCTATAAAATATAAAAATAATATGAATTTATGGAGTTAATTTAACCTACCCTGGCCAAATGCAATCTCTGTCAGTCTTGAATGGTTAATCCATAGACAAGCCTGCTAATGAGTCTGCTGTTCTGCTGAGGTTAATGAGCCCTTGAGCATCTGCTGAAGGCACAGAAACTTCATAATTATTGTCTTTTATTCAAACCAGCTGACAGGATAGACAGCAGCTGATTCTCCATGTTTACTGTATGGTTGCCAGAGTACCTAGCATGCCAACTCTGAGCCTGGATGTGCTGGTTATGTTGGTTAAGAACGGGTTCCTTCACCTGTATGCTGAGCCCAACAATATGGCCTTTATGGACTGGATTTGAACCACAAAGTCTTCTTTCAAGTCTTTATGGCTTCTATGCATGGTCCACAAATCTCAGAAATTAACTCTTCCTCGAGTGAGATCAATTCAATTCAGTTCAACCATCAAAGGTCAAACAAGATAGCTAGTGTATCAATACAATAGGCTCTAGAAAACTATTTTTTATTCCCCATTAGCAATACCAAGATAGCCAAAGACATTCATACTGGAGCAGTATTCCTTCCCAGCATTCATTGGTCACAGGATATGTTCGCTCCTAGAACACAAAGTATGTATGGGAAATGCAGGATTTTAAGTTGCCTTTGTGCTGCTGGAGGAGTTGTACTGAATAAAAATTAATTTGTAATGAAATAGTGGGGGGAGAGGAGAAAAAGAAATACTATTTTCCCCCCTTAATGGATGAAGAAAATGAGGTTGAGAAAGAGGTGACCACATCATCCATTTTCAGCTACTTTAGCATCTAACTTGCATGGTCTGAATTGCCCCCTGGAGGATCCTACTTCTTGTCATTGGCTGTACATGGAAATTGCCTGCCTTACTTATTACCTTTAGACTCAAAATTGTAGCTAAGATAAATCACCACAGCAGCCTAAAATAAATGTTATATATATATATATGCTTCAAACAAGCCAAGGGTTCTGTTTCAGAGTGACAGCTTCTTCCCCTGGGATGACTCTAGTGACTCTTAATCCTAGTTATTCATCCCACCCTTCTCTCCACTTTTACACGTCTCATCTGGGACATTGCAACTGCAAATGAGGCAGCAACTATACTGTCATACTTCACAGGCTTGTTCAGGTAAATTGGCTTCCCTTAATAAATGAGGCTGGTACCTGTGACAGTCAAGCCTTATTTAATAAGAATACTGTGGTAGAACACACATATCAACCAAACCACATTTTCCCGGCCCTGGTCTCTGTTGCACCATACAGGCTGCTAGCACTCACAAGCTATCAAAGAGGGTTCATATACACACACCTGAAAGAAGACTGAAGACACTAAAAATTATCCCATTTAACAGCAATCTAATTTTTACTGTGACTTAGAATACTATGTTTATTGAGGGACGTGGATCAAACTTGTGACTCTAGACTTAGATTTAGGTAGGTATATATTTTCCCTGAGAAGCATACTTCAAACTGCCTTTGGTGTTTGGGGAAGTTTTTATTAGGAGATGACTCTCAGAATTTCTGAACTGTGTATCACCTTGAAGTTAAGAGCCAGTGTTTATCTCAGTGGTTTTAATTCAAGAATCATCTCAGTCTTCAAAAAATCATATCTAAAGTGCCTAAGTAAGTACACAATGTAACTAAAAGCTAAAAAAGAATATAATTTAGAAGAATATGCAGCCAAAATGTAGCTACCTCCCCTGGAGTGCTTTAAGCTACACAAGTGGTGTGTGTAAAGAGCATCCTAACTCATCCACTAAAATAGCTTACTGGTCCCAGATCATCGATCATTTATATTATACTTTGGATATTTTTTTATCTTTTTTGGTGATGTGAAGTGCTTGAATTATGTCTTTCTGCTGTGAAAAGCAACTCCTTCTAAAATGATCCAGGAAAATACCAGGATCAAGTGTGCATTTACAAATAGAAAATCTTTGCTCTATTCCTTCTTTATTTAGTTTGATTGTGGAGATCCCAAAGCCTGTCCTCATATTATCTTCACCTGGATCAATTGGCCTAGTGACAGCAGTTTGTTGTCCAGTACCCAATTTTAATTAATCTTCTTTAACTAAAATCACTATTAAACAGCTCTCAGATATTGCTTTTCATCGAAAATTGAGTTAGCCTTGTCTGAAATGACCAGAAAAAGTTTAGTTCTTCACCAAATATTTTCAGGTGGAACTGATATTATATGGTGTAGAATATACCTTTGGGAATTCAACTTGGAGAGTTCAAATCAGCTGTCCTGGCTGTGCCCCCTGCCAACTTCTTGCACATCACAGTCTTAATTACTTTGGGGAAAGAGTGGCAAAAAAGAGAAAGTTTTGAAGGTGTGCAAGCATTGTTCATTAACAGACAAAGCATTGATGTATTACCAACAATAATAAATTGCTACTTTATCCACAAATCCAAACCACAGGTAATCATAAGGGCTGCTATGAAGAATGTTAACTCCATCCCAGCCAGACCCCCTACAATCATGAAAAGAAATACTGAAAAGTTTTATCTTTTTGCATACAGAGAGATGTATATAACTATGTCTATGTCCAATAATTTCCTAAATAACCTACATTCCTCATGCCTCCAGCACAGCTATTTTTATGACTTTCTTAGAGGTCTAATAGAGAGCTTTTGCTCATTCATTAGCAGAGAACTCATCCAGCCATGTGGGCATTAAAGTCTACCTGCACTGTTAAAGATGCAGACCTGAGGCCAATTTGATGCTATTTTTAAATAGCAAAAATATAAATAGGCCATCTGATATATCACACAATAAGTACTTCAGAATACGTTTGACTGTAGATGTACACTTAGATCTTTTTATTTACTTACATAATAATTTCAGAATAAAGTCATGGCTTGGTTTAATTTACTTTCTAATTCCTAGCAGCAGTAATTGCATGCTTTCACATGGTTTTCAGGTTCATTGATAAAATACAGATGATTTTAAAAAGACGATTTGTCTAGACACTGATTGATTTTACCATAATTTAAAGTAACATTTTGTCTTGCTGGAATTTTATTTACACAACTCAGTTAGCAACACTTTCTCATAAACACAGACAAAAGAACCCAGTACAATTTTATGATACTTTGTGATATCTTTCCATTGCTCTTTCAGAATGATATTCCTATATCAGAGGCACTTAGGGGTAAAGTGTTCTGTGAAGGGTGATTTAATCCTCTCTGCTGTCTTGACAGGACAGTACCTGAGCTGGTCTGCCTGTCATTTAGAAATCTTTTAAATATACTCTACAGTCTTTGGGGTTTAGGAATATTTGCTTGATAATTAGATTCTTTCTGCTTTGGCTGCTGGGAATGAAAATGAGACTTTCCAAACTGGAGGTATGGGCTAATAAATTGGTATTGTAGAATATGTGATTGTATGATCAATTTCATAATGTAGAGAAAGTGTTTTCCTTGTGTTCAGCTGTAAGGTATAAGAACTGTTACAGCTCTTTGTGTACTTGTATGTGTTTTCCTTTGCAGAGGATACAGTATCTGGAAAGGAAGCAATATTTTGAAGTCCTTTAAATTAGTATGAGGTATTTTTCTAGAATTCAATCATCTAATATGTTTTACTAAATCACAAACAATATATTCTCATATATCAGCAAAGGCTGACTGTAGCAACCTAATGCTTGGGACAGCAATATCACACAATAGGAAAATCTTAGGTGTTTTTACTCTATCAAAAAACTATTTATTATAGTTACAAATAAGTATATCTACATTTCTTTGGGCTAATTTTGCAGGCAATAAGATATCCTAAAATTATGCTAGGTCACCAGATACTATGCTAGGATCCTAGAAGCACCTACATGAAGTGAGCTGTAATAAACATATACCTATGAAATACATGTGCTTCAACACTCAGCAGTTCAATTGTTCCTATATCTCATTCATTTATTTATCAGTCAGTCAGTCAGTCATGGCCAGTCTTCAGGAACGAAGATTTGTGAAAGGTCTCTGCCCACGTTTGTTACAAGCGCGCTGGTGATACAGGGCTTTGCAAATGCGGGTAAGGCCTTCGAGCCTGCGCAGTGGATTTTTTAGGTGAGACACAGTGTGCGCTGAACTGAGCCCACCCTTTAATCCTGAGGTTCATCTGCTGGGGCCGAGCGAGCTTGGATGGTGGCAGCAAGGTCCTCAGGACGTAGGTTTGTTTAGAGTGACCTTCTCTTAGATGGATGGCCTTACAGGGCTGAATGAGCTCTGTCTGCCCGGGTTTAGAGTTGTCCTTCTCTTCTGTGTGTTCCGGGGCTCCCCTCTCATCTCCCACGATGGCACTGTCCGCACAGGCGAAGCTCCCATTCTCTTGCTCCTTTCACCCAGCGCCCGGGGCCGGGCCGCCGCACACACGCCCAGGGCCGGCCCAGGCCTGCACCGCCACGAAACACCCGTTCCGGGGCCGGCCCGGGCCCACACCACCACCTAACTCTAGGAAGTATCTAAGGCCACAATCTTTTATCACCATTCTAGATTTTGATCACCCCTTATCAAACTTTAGACTAAACTATTAGAGAACACCCAGGATCCTTGAAAGAGGGCCAAGCAGGACAGAGAGGGATGATGAAGATGAAGGAGGGACCAACTTTTGTTTCTTGGGACCACCAACCCAACTTGGGGAGGCGTGCCTAGGGGAGGGCCTGAGGGCGGGTGGGGGGATGTACGGTTTTTGGGCCAGGATGTAATGGTTAGTTAGGATAACTAGCCAGTATTATAAAATTGTAAGAGTTATTCTGCATGTGTGTGCTGAATGTATTTTATGCACCTTAAGGCCTTAATAAAGACCTGCTCTCTACCTTACTTTAACAAACTCTCCAGACAATTTTTCTTTCATTTTAGGCAAATAGTGCCCATACATATGACATGCACTTCGCAACACACATGGACAGACATGGACCAAACACTTTAGGAGTATTCTGCTACTCAGCTTCAAGAAGCCTTATGAACCAATGCTCAGCACTTGCTCACTCTCAAGCCTCTCTGAGGTGTGCCAAACTGAGCACCCAAAAAAAGAAGCACTCAGAAGCCAGTAACTTTGGGGTTTGAAGGTGTTTATCATGCCACCCTGTGATTACCTCATGTCTGTGTAACATCACTGAGATGTTTTACTCGTGAGTCAGGGACGATGATGACTAGGGGGTCAGACATCTCTACTTTTCAATCTATTCCTGCCTTTCCTCATCCAGGGCCTTTGTAAAGGAGAATTATAAGGTTTGTTTTAGTTCATTGCCTCCATTTATGTCTTGCACTCCAAAACTGAGATGTTAAATTTTATACTTTCCAACCTGATTTTCCATCATCTCTGAAGGTGGCTTCTTTAGCCTTTCTCCACTGATAACAGAATGACTGTCATTTAATTCACTGTCTCCTCTTTTGCTGTCCTTCATGCTCAGTTGATCTGCAGCTGAATGGACACTAAAAACAAAAGGAAACCATTAAAACTCTCTTTTCCAGACACCACAAGAAAATGAAGGACAATATTTTCAACTGTTAATTTGGCAAAATAGGCAAATTTACCTTAAATTGGAAGTAGATATTTCCTCACACCAAAGAGATGAAGAATGAAAAGAAGAACTTGGCTCTGAGGAAAAAATATCTTTGCTTATTTATTGCAAAGATTTAAATATCAGTGTGGTGCAAACATAACTCAGATTAAAAAATACTGAAGAGGAAGAACTAAAGAAAAGTTCAAATGTAATGTAAGTACAGTACAAACTTCTGCACAATACTTAGCTGCAGTATAACCTGCATATTTACAGGATGAACAAATCTGGTTTTCTCTCTTTACATATAAAGAGGCTGAAGTTCAGAGGAATCAGTCATTTGGGCACTTGGTATCTCCATCTTTGGGGACCTTCTCAAAGTTAGAAGCATTCAGGTCAAGCAGCAGAGAAGAGGAGTAACACATCTTCCATGGAAAGAGCACAAAAAAACTTCAGAGAACCTTTAGCTTACTCTGATTTCAGAGAGGACTCTCACGGTTGTACTGAAACACAAATGACTGAAGAGATTAGTCACAGCTAGAAAATGGCAGAAACTTAGTTTTATGAAGTGATGCCAAAAGGAGGTATGCAGCTCCTTTGTATTTGTCTAGTTATATCTGAATTATCCTGATCTTATGCAGTAATGCACGTACTGGGAAGCAGTTACTCTGCCCCACTTGTTGGCCTCTGGTCCTAGCAACAGTGGCAAAATTATCTTTGAACAAGGTCTTTTTATAGGAATCATGAATATTTCTTTATTCTATAAGCTCTATACAGAAAATCTCCCATCTGTGAATGATTTGATTTTTCCAATATGTCTTTTTTACTTGATAAAGGCAGGAGGCTTCTTTTAGCCCACCAGGGCTGACAACTACTGTAGCATTTCAAGATATGCTTTTGACAACGATGATTTAGCAATTAAGGGCCAACAGTGCATGACTTATTTCTTGGTCTTATTTTTTCATAATCAAGCCTGAGATGGCAATGTTTTCTGTTAGCTCTTCTGGGACTTTCTTTGATTCTATCTCAGATTACACTTGCTCTGGGCATCACGCCCCTGCAGGTTGACTGCCCTGGGTGCATGGTCATCCCGTTATTTTCCTGCACATGCACCAACCATTTCCAAACAAAGCAGCGTGTGCTAATGAAGGACATCTGCAGTTTAAAGAATGACATTTTCTGAGGCAAGATCAACGCTACACCCGTGAAGTGACAGGTAAGTTAGACCAGACATTGTAGATGTGTCCCCTGGGGCATCAGGCATTGACCTGATGTGGATTATACACCCTACAGCTTAATCATAGAATCATAGAATAATTTGGGTCAGAAGGAACCTTTAAATGTCATCTAGTGCAATCCCCCTGCAATGATCAGACATCTTCCACTAGATCAGGTTTCTCAGAGCCCCATCCAACCTGACCTTGAACATTTCCAGAGATGGGATATCCACCAACTCTTTGGGCAACCCGTGCTAGTGTTTTACCACCATCATTATAAAAAACACCCTCCTTGTATGCAGTCTGAATCAATGCTCTTTTTGTTTAAAACCATTACCCCCTTGTCCTATCAGTATATGTCCTGGTAAAAAGTCTCTCTCCATTTTTCTTAAAAGCCCCCTTTAGGTACTAGAAGTCTGCTGTAAGGTCTCCCCAGAGCCTTCTCCTCTCCAGGCTGAAGAATCCCAGCTCTCTCAGCCTGTCTTCATAGGAGAGGTGTTCCAGCCCTCTGATCATCTTCGTGGCCCTCCTCTAGATTTGCCCCAACAGGTCCATGTCTTTCCTGTGCTGAGGACTTAGCAAGCCTACTTTATTGCCTGCTGTGGATCTCCCCATCAGAGCCCTGGAGAAGACAGACCTGATGCGTCCCCGCTCGGGTGGTGCGGGGAAGCCCCTAAGACCCCCTGCCCCGCCCCCAGGCCGTTGTCCCTTTTGCCACATGCACGCACGTACAAACCACTCGCCCTCTTGGGTTTTTTTCCGGACTAACCAGCTCCTGGAGGTATATAGAATTCCGGGCTTGAACTACAGAGGGAGCCCGGGGCTCTGTTTTGGAGAGCACGGACGCCCGGTCTCGGCGGGGGCTCGGCGCCCGCCCCCGCCGCGGGACAGTCCAGCCGCCAGCGGGTGAAACCGCAGCCCAGCTGCGACCCGAGGATGCTTTTCCCTCCTCCCTGTGAAAAAATAATAGGACAGCAGACACTGACACGGGGAGGAGAGAGCTGTGACTATGCAAGGTTACGCACCGCAGATTTAGTTGCTCTCTCGAGTCAACTCCCAATCTCATTCCACACGTTTCATATTCGCTAGCTCTAATCATGAAACTGTCATTAGCATGTTTTGCGAACAAATGAAACCGCGGGGAGGCTGCTTCAAGCTCCCCGAATGTAACACAGTGAGTGGTGAGATGGCTGGTCTTAATGGAAGCATAAACTTCTGCAATACCTTGGAAACTTCTCCTCTTTTTCTCCTTTGTTTTCCCTATGAGATAAACAACTTCTGTCTGATTTTATCCCTGGTACAGGTTCTTGTAAAACCTGAATACAATTTGCTTTGCTCACCTGTCTGCACATTTTGTAGATTTTATGGCAGCATTCATGTGCAATAGTTTTAAGATTTAAACACCAGGAATGGAAACCATAAGAAGAAACTAATATATCTGAGAAATAAATCTGAAGGATAGAGTTTGTGGTCTTTTGTTTTAATTTTATAACCATTCCTTGAAACAGAACCAGAGTTAATAATCTAAACCAAAATCAAACAAATGAGGGACATCTCAATGTCATATTATCTCATCCTTATTAAAATCTTTAATATTACATTCTTTTGTGACTGAGACCAGAGAGTTCAGCCTGCTAAAAAGAAAGATATCAGTAAAAATACTCGTCTCTTTAATAAAGTATATTCCAAGAAGATAACTCAGGTTCACATAGTGCTAAGTATGCCTTATATTCAGTACCATCATGGCAGGTTGAAATACAGTTGAGATTACTAAAGTGCAGCAGAGTAGGAACAAATCATCTTTATCAATTCAAAGCCATCTTTTCTTTAACTTAGTGTAAATTAAGGAAGAATCAGAATTAATTGTTATCTGGACTAGATGTAGAAGAAGATTTCTTGAATTACATCACCTTCATCTTATCTCTAATCTTTTAATCCTTTTTTACCCAAAGGGCCCTTTCAGGCACATGCTAAATTGGCAGCATTATAAGGCTGCAGCAGGACAATATTGCTATTCTAATGATTTATAAGCAAATATTTTACTTATTAGCAATGCCTAATACTGGATCCATCAGTCCAGACTCAAGTATATTAGCCATTAACTTTCTGACACCTAGCATAAAACAACCAGTTAGGTCTGGCCATCCAAGCAATTAATTTAGATTCTCTTTGTGGACACCACGGGGATTTTAAAGTGGTCTGAAACTACTCGTGTATCTCAGTTGACTAATTTATATTAAATGCCTATTATTTAGATTGCTGAAGCTAGGGAAAATTAACTTCCCTAACTTAGCTATAGTAGGAGCCAGTTGCACACAGGTACAGAGATGTCTGCTCCTACTGTTTTCAGTGGGACATACTTCAAGGTTTAGGCCTAGGCAGCTCCTACATAACCCTATTCATCTTTAGATCATAAATGATTTCACATAGGAAAGAAAGGACTCTATTACTAATTATTATATGGAGAAACTAAGGTACAAAGAAAAATTGATTCTGTAAAATCCTGGGAAAATTAAAGGAAATTAATTGATCACTGTGCTTTCCAAGACTCAAGAGCATCCGGGGGAACTGGCATATAAGAGGTCCAAAACAGGAGTGAGAGTTGCATCTTGGTGAGTGGAACACTGCCAGGGCACAGCCAGGACTGCTCCACAGCAGGAGGGAGGCTGGAAGTGGAGGGTGGCAGCAAGGCAGGCAGAGGCACAGTGTCCTCACTTGCAGGGACACAGTCCGTTGGTACCCAAGCAGAGCAGGTCTGGGGAAGCAGGGGTCATCTGAGAGCCCAGCAACTACCAGACAGGTTTGCAGCAATAAAGCAGATCTGAGGGAATTCAGGGCAGAAAGCCAGGGCCAGTGAAGAAGTACTGAGGATGCACAGACATATATTCCTTTGCACCCTACAGAAGTAAACTGAGGAGCTCCCTGTCACTTGATAGTACAGATGCTGAAAGCTTAGCAAGCTTAAAGAACTGACAGGCAAAACCCTAGGAAAAAACTTACTAAGAACTGTTAAATCCATATTCAGTAAAGGAAGTCCTGGCATTTTGGCCTGTCGGAGCCTAAGTGAAATCATTCAGGAATATCAGTTACACACTTATCCCAATCCTATAAACTTCCCTAGGCTCCTGCCATCAGCCACTCTCACAAGCACAGGTGGTCAGGTGGGCAGAGCTGAGACAGCACTGCCAGGTGTGTGCCCTTCATGCAGCTCAGGAGTGGCTACGAACATCTCTTCACCTGACTCACTGCTCATGATCCATTATACTCAGCTCCTTCATAGTCTTAAAAGAGAGATGCTTCAGAAATACCTGCGCTACAACTAGGCTTCATTTTCTGTGGAGTATTTAATCTATTCTAACTGCTGGGGAGTGGGCATTGGGGTGGTTTTTTTTGGTGGTTAAGGCTGTTTTGACTGCCTGAGGTGATGATAATTGCACAGCCAAACTGAAACGTTGATATATCTATATAAAAAAAGTGTATGTGTTTCTTTTTTTACGTAATTAAACCAATTATTTTTATAATTATGATCCCATGATACTGTCTGTATGTTAAAATGCATGTAAATTGATCATGATTTTAGTCTTTCTACATTTATTTTGTATATAAGTTGGTTTTTTTAGTGAGAGGGGACACAGCAGTGCTCTTTTGCCGCTTCCCAGTCCATTCCAAATACATTCACCAGTTACAACTACATCTGAAAGTCAAGAAGAAATCCCAAAACATTGCATTTTTGCAATAGATAGGGACTGGAAGAACAGCCTGAAAGCAGGGGAAAGGCTGCAGTACCAATTGCTCCACTGCTTTTCTGGTGGCTCCATATTCTTCTGGATTTTTGTCGTCTATCAAGAGTAATCAGGTTGGATTTTTTTCATAGCTTGGCTTATCACAGGAGATTATGTGTTTACAAGGAGATTGTAGAGATTGTAGATGGATATTCTGCTTCACTTTCCCCCCAACTAATTTGAGAGAAGGTAAAAGCTGTCCTTCATCGAGAGGCATTATTTACAGAAATATCACAAATTTAAGTGTTTTATGTGTTGTTTCTTTCTGAAATCAGAAGAAGAAGAGATGTTAAAAGATATTCTATAAGTACTGTCGCCCATTTTGCTGCAAAGGCGAGTTTATTTCTATCACATATTTGCTAGTGCAATGGTACTCAAATGACAGTGCTTAGAGCTGCTTCTGTCACAGCCATGAAGCATGACTCACTCTTTCAGCAGTGACACCTTCTGCTTCTTATAGCCCAGAATAAGCTTCTTCCAGGGTTCCCTGTAGGTAGTTAAACCAAGTAAATTCAAAATAACAACTATTTGTCTGCAACCCACACAGCTGCTTCTTGTCTTTTGTGTTGTCTTATCTTTTTTTGGTATAGCTCCAGCCAGGATCAAAACTGGGGACTACCACATATTGTGCAGGACCAGACTTACCAGGATGTCCTCAAAAGACTACATCTAAGAGTACTGCAGGCCACAGGAGAAAATAAAATGTTAATAACATCCTTCACCTGGAAAGCAAGCAAATACAACATGGATCAACAAACTACTTCAGTACCATCCCAAAATTACATTTGCATGTATCAATGGCAGCATGGATTTTTAGGAATAAAACCTAGAGGAGATGCATCCTTCATCAATGAACTTATTTAGTCATATTCATACTCATAGGAAACTCGTATTGGTTTCCTGTGTATCTTCCAATGCTTGGTGGTTTACTTAAAAATGTTTGTGAGTCCTGAACTTCACATCATTCTTGTTTCTCATTATCAGTTAATTGCCATCATTAATCATTGTTTTCTTGATTAAAAAGTAACAGTCAGTTCAATACCATGTGATATGGATGACTAATCACAGCTCAAGAGTAATAAAGAGTTGAAATAAGTGTTCACGAACAAGTTGTCATCTGTAATTTGTCCTCATAAACTAGTTGGCAAATACTTATGTGCAATGAATACTTCCATACAAATTAAGATAAGCTTGAAAATGATTTATAAACAGGGGGAAATAGTTGAATTCATCTCGTATTTCATTTGCAATAAATAATTTGGACAAATACAGTTATCAGAGGGGGGAGCAGAAGGCCTTTATGGAAAGTGAGTATCTACAATGCAAATGAGTTGAAAATCACTTTTGTTATTGCCTTATGCTATCAAATTTTTAAAGTGCCAGGTGCTGATGTAATTTCTCTAGCAAGACTGTTTCATAATCCTAATAGCATTCCCTCTTCAGAAAGTTTTGTCAAAATTTTTTCTTTCTTATTTCATTGCTCCTTTTACCACTTCATCTTTCTCTTGTAGTCATAGGGTGGTGGATGGACTCCATGCAGACTGTCCTTGCAATTGCTTCAGTACACTTGGTTCCGCCAGTATTAAATACACTTTGAGTAGGATTCAGTTATCTCTATTAATCCATCATCTATGGCAGTTTGAGATGCTCTAACATACCTGAGATTCTCAAATGGAGATAGCAAATGAGACAGAGAACCTGTGGAGAATCTATTGCCTGTTGGAGAGGAGGTGTAGACCAAGAACAATAACTTAGGCTTCTCAAGTAGTAGTAGACACCTGCAGGGGGGCAGTTGATTAGAAGAAGAAATCTTCACTGCCTGTAGTTAATCTCAGGCAACTCCACCTGCATGTGGAAGGCATACTTACAAACCTAATTTTAAGTGCCTAGAACTAGGTGACATGAAACTCACCCAGGGAGACTGCCACCTCCATGCTATAGTCCTGTATTTTCACATGCCACCTAAAAAAAAATTCCATCCCCGCATTTTCAAGTATTTTCAAAATTATCCAAATTTTTGCATTCATTCACACCTAAGTTAGACATCTAGAGTCATTGACTGTATGGGCTGTTTTTTATTTTTCCCCAAATGAATCACTCTTTATTCCATTTTATCTTTTTATCTCTATATGCCTGCACTCTCAGAATCATTTTTATTCCTCTATCCACATGCAGCCAGAGCATACTTCCCTTCCCATCCTGGCATAACAAACTACTGTGGAAACAAGCTGTCTATGTTGTCTCTTAAAAATTAATTAAGCTATTAGATAAGAGCATGGGTTATGATAAGCCAAGTGATAGATGATGCACATCTCTGAATTAGAACAGGATTCTCCCAAAAGCTTCCAAAATCTCATTGGGCAAAAGGAAATTCCTTTGCTTGTACGGATCCATAGAATAGTCAAGTGTGGGAAACGGTGACAGAGACATGGAAAACAGGAACCCTGACAAATATGAAATATGGAAATCTGAACAAGAGGATTCAGAAGAAGTCTGTGGAGTTTCTAATAATACTACCTTTCCCACCTTCAGAGAATGATATGGTTGTTTGGACTATATGTTAAAGTTATACCTTACAGTTTGTATTTTACCCCTTTTTATGTACTTTCCTCTTATTAATTTTGTAAAATCCCTCATGGTCTGTGCCCTTGTTCCTTTCCTTGTTGCTGATTGGTTCTCAGCTGGTGCAGTGCACCATACCTTATTTGGATGTTCCATATATGGTAGTCTCCACCCAGTTATTCATAAAACCCTCCCCTTTCTCCCTTATATGGTCCTGTTTAGAATGGTCCACCCTCACTCCACCCCTTTTTCCAGAGAGTTCCCTCAAAACCCTATATAAGTCCCCGTCCCCCATTAATAAAGGTTCCCTCTGTTCCTCCTTTGCTCTGAGTCAGACCATTTGTTCTCCAGGCTGCAACAGTCAAGGGTCTAGAGCAAGTCAAGAACTCAACTAGTATTTTGATTTTAAAAAAGGGAGTGATCTAATCCAGTTGACTTGGATGCCTCACTTGTACCCACATTTAAATTTCCAGGTGAAGCAATTTTTCTATAGGAAGTTTCTACATTCTCTGGAGAGACGTAGATGCCAGTTAAGACCTCTTGAGGAAGAAAGCTGCTTTCCTGGGAGCAGGCAACTTGGTTTGCTGGAACTGTTCTGCCCCTGAAACCTTCAGGGTCATCTACCTCTCTTCTGTGAGTACACAGTACTTTTTGGAAACATACTGAAGCACAAACGGAATAATCACCCAAAGAGTCCGTGTCAATCCGTGCTGGAAACAGGCAAGCTGTGTCCAACAAAGCTTATTCTTATAGAGAGGGGGCTGTTACCATCTAGATAGCTAGTGATTAATTTCTCTTAATACATTGGTTCCATTACTTTCACCATGGGAGCAGCAGTTAGATTCTGGCAGCAGCAGTTACCAGACTTGTGATTTTTTTTTAAATTTTTGAGCACAAGCACATTTGCTCTGATACATTTACTATGGCAAAAGTGAAAAAGTGATGTGATACCTTGGCATTCAGGCATTTAAAAAAAACATTCCTTGCTCTGGCATGTTCTGTTCTATGAGTTCAAATTATTATCACAAAAATAGGGAAGAAAAGTATGTGACTGAGTATGGGCACAAGTGAGAACCTGTGAGCATGTGTGTGTAATTTTTCTAGTTACAGATATCTTGTTCAAGCTACCCCTAGCACAGAGATTAGTAATACTATCCAAAGCATAAATCAAGAGATACAAATAGAAAGAAAACACCTTGCCCTCTTTGAATAGCTGCTACAGAAGATCTTTTTGTTGGCCTACAAATTACTCCAGTGTCTCTAAGGGTTGAGATATATCATCTTTTACTATTAGCTATTATTGTTACATGCCTGAAGGGATGGAGTGGTGTGCTTCTATTTCAATTACTCAGGCTACTTTACTGGATATGGATTGAGCTGATTTTACCCTGTAAGAACAAATGCTGTTATTACATTTAATGATCAAAATCCTGTTTGTACTTGGCTAAAATATAAATCAGTAGTTTGGACGAACAGGCTTCAAGCTAAACAAAATTGCTTTGGGAGACCAAATAATTCAGGGAATTACCAATGGGCTATTCAGGTTTTCACCTCTATAGCAGGTCACTAATTGGATTTTGACCAGGTTCATAGTGGTGACGTGAATTTGGAACCAAAATTATTATGTCTGCTGGGCAGCCTTCAGTGCCTAATGGTCTCTATCCAGTTCCTAGAAAGCAGCTGTACTGGAATGGGCATGACAGGGAATGACTCACCCAGCCATGTTATTTAGCATAGTCTGAAATGTGTCATATTTTGGAGATATCTACTTGTGTCCATTAAACAGAAGTAGTATCTAGATTACAAGCCCAGAGTTACACTTTTTCTTTTTAGGTATCTGACATTAGAAAAAGGTATAGAGTAGCTGATTGATGAGGGAAACTTTGTCATATGCGGAAGTTAGATAAATATATTTTTTCTGACTTTCTAGAACTCAAAATTCAGAAATTCTTTTCATAATATGAAAGAAAAAAAAAGTTTACTGTGTATGTACAAAAAAACAGTAATGCTGGTATTTTCCTTGTCTCAGTATGAAATACTGGATAGTAGTAGGATGCTAATAATTTCAGACATAGCCTTTGGTTTTCATTTTCCTTTCAGGCTAAATTTCAAAAATCCACAGTGATTCAATGTGGAGATGAGGGAAGAATATCCCTCTTCAATATGAGAAACACATTTATAGCAGGAGGCAGGTTGGTCCATAATACTAAGAATTTATAATTTCTTTATCTGTTGTATCAGCTGATATGTCCTATTTTCCTCCTTCAATTCAGGACAGACTCATGAGACAGGAAGGGCCCTGCAGGACTATTTTATCCCAGGGGAATGCTAGTATTTCATATCACATCTCTTCAAGCTCCTTTTGATTATAATTGCTTTGTGATTTCATGAAAAACTTCAGCTTTAGTCTGTATTGTTCATTATATGAAGCTTTACTGGAACTATCCAACTGGCTTGCTCTGGTTTTTGGTGGGTTTTGTTCAGCTATCAGTAGCTGTGCTTGAAAGTTACATCTTGGATAGATGCATATTTCATACTGAGGCAAAGCGGTTCACTGGATAATCTGAGCTCTCAAGATGAGAATGGGGTGAATATCCATTGAGAGATACTTAAGTGGTAAACATTTGGTCAATATCTCGTTTTCTTTCCACTGTCTGAGTCTGATACTTTTCCCTGCCAGATGGTGTGCAAGAATTATTTCTGAGCTTCTAGACTGAGATGAAGCTTTTGAGCTGCTTTGAGGCCACATCTTTTCTCCAAAACACTTCTAAACAAGGATTTCAGAAGTCTCTGTTGTAAAGATTGAAGTGGAAATCTTTTCTAATTCAGTTTACTCCATGTTCGCAGAGGAGTTTTTCCAACCAAAGCAGTTTAAAGGAGCAAAACCAAAAAAATACGTTGCACAGTATAAGCAAGTGCACGTGAACATGCTCAGAACTCAGTAGGTAGACGGTCACTGCTGATTGAACAGGTCCAGCTATAGGCAGCATCCTATTCTAAATAAATACAGCAAGACAATGCAGCTCTGAACAAACATGCCAAACTTTCCTCAGGACTTCTGACAGCAGGCAGCCAATTACTTTGAAAAGAATGGGTTCTGTCTTATGACTGCCGCAACAACACAAATGCATTTCCCTTGATCCCAACATCAAGGTAGAGCTTTGCATTTCCAATATTTTAATTCAATACAAAACAAAGGTTTCAATGTTACTTTTTTTTTTCATAGTGAATGGCAGCTTGGGTTTTTCTGCAATCAGATTTAACAGCGGCAAGGTTAAAAGAGGTATGTAAATAATAGATGTCTTCTCTTTCCTAAAGCGGGATCTGCCAATTCTTGCCCTCCTTTTAATTTTGGGAAGGGAATATAATTTAAAAGATGACAGATTTTTTCCCATCAAGTCAGAGAAGAAGGAGGTCTCCAGAAGAACAATGGCTGGTGCCATAGCATGACTGACAGGCTTGAAAAGCAACTGTAAAGTTGCCAACACAACAAGCCTTTTATCTTTGATGATAGTATTTGAAGCTTGTGAATTTCATCCAAGGAGTAGGAGGAGGTATATGATGTCCTCCAACCACCTCTTTTCTTGCTATTTTAATTATCATTATTTAAGAAAAAATATAAATATTCACAAAATAGACATCCTTTTTTAATTCTTCTAAGTGAGTTACAGGAATATCATCACTACACTGCTGAATTTGGCTTTATTCCTAACATAAAAATACAGTACTCTTTTCAAGCTTCTTTGCATTTATTCCTATTTTCTGGGCAAATGAGTAGCCTTACATGCAAGTAAATTTCTTTGGAAGCTTAATCACAGGCCCATTCAATTAATGGGAAGGCTTGCCCCATTGTAGTAACACAGCCAATGTCTTCTTTTTATGTGTGACCATCATGGGGCTTTCCTAAGCAGGCTGTAGCCTTCAGCACTCAAGGGAACACACTGAAGCCCCAACTACAATCTGGATTTGTGTTACAGTAACTGGAATCTGGTTAATTAAAAATTTTCCCCTCCTCCTGTGTGAGCATCCAGCTGGTGTTGGCAGACCGCCTCTGTGCATATTCAGCTCAGGCAGTTTCGCAGTGCGAGGCTCGGCTGCGGCACTCACCAGGGTGCCTCACTGCACTCAAATGCATGAGGTGCTGAGGTTCCCTTTGAGTAAAACTAGGTGATTTGGTTCCTACACCGCAGCCTGCCACAGCAAAGACGAAGGGGAGGGTGCATCTGAAACATTGTCCCTTGCTAAGGCTTGAGCACTTGTATCAGACACAGCTGTCAACATGCAATTCAGAGACCTGGTACTAGCTTAAGCTTTTGGATTTCCCTTGAGGAGTAGGCCTCCACAACAGCTCTCTTCTGCATAACATCTTATCCAGGAAATAATAAACCTGAGTTCAGTGTCTTCCTCAGACTAACAGGTTTTAAATTTATACCTCCCAGAAGTGATGAAGGGTGCATGAATGGCCGTCTGTAGGCTTACCTGGGTGGAAAGATGCCTCCACATCTGTTCAAGCTGAATTTTTGTACAGCCAGGCATTGGAATTCATGGCCCTCATTGGAAGAACAGCAGAAGAGCCCAATTCTATACCTGGGAGTAAGGACAACTGTGTATTTGGATGTAGTTACAGGATGTTGTGTGCACATCCTACCTGACATAAGCACTGAAGGGAAAAAATCATCCAAGAAAAAGAAAGAGGCTTTTCCTTCCCCTGATGAGGCATTTAAGGTCTAAGCTGCAAATATACTCTGTCCCACCTCTTCTGACCCTGTAAATTTTTTCACTCCTGCTTTAAAGAGGAAGGATGTAGGGGATCATCTTAAGGATATGTCTGAATTATAGCAAGGATATCCTTCTCAGCAGTACAATCCCCTGTTTTAATCTGCACAATGTGGACATTAATTTAAATCCTTGGTCTTCTACTTCCTGACCAAATGCTCCACATTTGGTGGAGCTAATGATCATTTATACAATAAATTTCACAAGTTCTTAACTGAGGTCAGTGTTATCCAAACAACTTCATCATGGACCAAGCAAACTTAGTAATTAGATCTTACCAGAGAGGATGTACATGCCTTCACACATGGTCTAAACCAATATAAAGTCTCATTGCTCTTAAAATACTGATTTCAGCCTGTGTCCCACATTTCTGCTCAGTAGTATGCAGGTAGCCATATGGTTATCATCTTGCTGATCGAGCTGACTATGTAGCCACAGAAGTGCTTGTACTTGCACAGGGAAGTCATGTGTCCATGTGCCCATGATAGGAGGGGGAAGAAATAGGAACAGACTTCCGCTTGTGGCACTGAGACTTAAACTGCCTGTGTCCCATCATTTAATGTAAACCAGCAATTATAACTGTTGGACCTCCATCATAAGAAGTAGGCACCAAGGGAGTTTGCTCTAAAATACCAGTGACATTCTGGGACATAAGCAGGAACTTTTTAGTCAAGCCCAATAGGCTTGGAAAGGGTTTTCTGTGATCACTGTCCTTTATTTGGCCTTCCTATATGATATTTTAAGTGCCTGGAGCTGTTCTCTTGAATTTGAAACCTCTGTGGAATAAGGAGAGTTAAATGGGATTATTGGCACACTTCATGCATGATGGCAGTACGCTGAGCTATCGAGGCAACAGGAAAAATATGTGAACTATTCCCTTTCCAGCTTTAAAAGTAACAATGCACAGGATTATCTGTGATTTCTTTTACAAGAACATAAGAAGAGAGTCACTGAGTTAGACCAAAGGCATGTTTAACCTAGTTCTTGTTTCTGACAGCAACCAATAGCAGAGGCATTGAGGAAGACATTAGGAAAGAAAGAAAAAGCACATCAATAACAAACCTCTGTTTCCCTCTGTCAGCAGCTTAGGATCCTCCTCAGCCACAGGTTATATCAGATCCTTATGTTTAATAGACATTCTATTACAGCTTGAATAAGCTGCAAGAAAGATTTCCCCCACAAATCTGCCCCCTGCCCATTAGTGTTAAACTCTGGGCTCTCCCAGTATTAATGAGATATCAGTTATGGACAATGCATTCCATAACTTAATGATGTGAAAATACCGAATTTGTTTATTATAAGTTTCCCAGGAAACTTCATTGGATATTACACTAAATAATTATTGTATATTCACTTTTTCCACAGAATTCACTTTTATCTATGCCCTTTTTCCAAGTCAGTTCCTCCCCAGACTGCAGACTCCTTCTACAAAATAGTGGGACCAAACTTTTGACTACCACTGATCACCCCTGTAAATATTTTCCACCTTTTTTTTTTTTTTCCACGAGTGATAATGAACATTATTCATGAGGAAGAAGAACTGTAAATGATCTGTAACTGAATCTTCACAATCAAGAGACCTACCCGTTCAGCTGAAAACTTAGACACTCTTCCTAGTCCTGTAGCTCTTAGACACAAATGCTATGATGCGTGCCAACAGATTTAGCTCTTCATTATATAAATGCCAACAGATTTACCTCTTCATTTCTCTCCAACACCCTATCTGTTTACTTACAGCTTAGCTTGGGATTCTCCTTTGGAGCGAAACAACTTGTTTGCTGCTAAATTTGTTTCTTCCTACTCTTAGCCCTCCCAGGTAAGACCTCAGCAGTGGCACAGGTGAAACTGCACGAAATTCAGTCCTCCACTGCTGTTTTGGATAGCACCAGCTATCTCCAGTTCTTGATTTCAGATACTTGAAATACTAAGCCTACAATGAGTCCAGAAGAGCCTGAAGACCAGCGCAGAGGGGCTTGGCGCTAAACAATAAGAATGCAGCACATGGACTTTGGCCTTGACCACAGGCACTCCTGTATGTGGATACTGCTGTGGTCTCAGTTCAGGAGCAGAAAAAACCCTCCAGGTGTGCTTGCTACTGTTTTTTTTCTATTGAGGCAACCTAGATGTGAGTCTCTGAAACAGAAGATTGAATCCAAGTCTGAGGTTAGTGCTCCAGTCTCAAGGTTATTTCTACCTCTCTGAGCTTTGTATTTTGTACAAAGACCATCCTGCTAGCTGGGTGGCTTGGATCATGACTGCCAGACCTGACAGAGGGATGGAACTTCATTTCCAAACCCTAGATAGACTGAGATCCAGAGCCCTTGGGCTTCTGTGCAAGCAGAACTTAGACCACTGAGGAAAACAGGGGAGCCTGCAGCTTCTAAGAGAGCTAAACAAACTCAGAGGAGTTTGAATGGGCAGCGGGTCAAACTCCCCAGAGTCTGAGGGTCTGACTGAGGGACCGTTGAATCCCTCTGTTAAGAGATCAGTGCTTAAAGTTCAAGTGGTAAGTGGTGTCTAACTATTATTTAATTCTTTTTAAAAAAACTCTCATTGATTTAGGATTGTACTTATGTAAAGGGGAGGGAGGTATGTCTGCATATGTGTACCCAATTACTGTGCACATAAATCTACTAAATATACATTTTATATTTGTATGCATGCGATATATATAAGTATATCTCTTCATGCATACACACATGTGGTTTATATGCATATATACATTAATATATATGTACATGAATAGAATAGACTTCATCACTTAGGTATCTAAGGCAAGACTTTCTGAAAGAAAACTAGTGCCAAAGCCCCATTAAGTTGCCTGTCTTACTCCCTTTGACTTCTCTTAAAACTCAAGGCTCAGACAACAAATATCGTCATAAACCCCTCTATATTCCATTAAAAGAAGCTCCAGCCACATATTCCTTAAGTCTTCATCTGTACCTTTTCATTTTTGTTTTATTTCTTTTCCTCACTTTTTCTTGAATTTCTCTACAAATATTTTTAGTGAGTTATTATTAGACCTCATTTTTTATCCAGGCTATTCTTCATATCTTTTCCAGAATATTTGCATTTGTAGTTCTGATTTGCACCCAGCAATGGCAATTTGGGTATAAATGCTGAAAGAACTATCAGAGACAGGGAAAAACAATTGCACAAATGAGAGGAGATACTACATCATCTTCTCTGAATCTCTCATTCAAGTTTTCTAAACTATGGACTTCATCTCCTCATGCCCTGGAGTCAGTGGAAAGAATTAAACCCTTTCCTGAAGGAATTCAGGACATTAACTCTTGAAGTGCTTACCTGTTTTCCGTATGTACAGTACCTGCGGAGCTGTACCACTTCACTTAGACACCTACAGTGGGATGCATAAAGCAGAGCTTGACATTTTTTAGCTGTCTTGATGACAGTAACTTTTATTCTGAACTGAAATCCTAGACTAAAAACAGGTTTAATTAAAACAGTGCGAGCTTGTGTGTAAACCAGCCCTTAGGCACCTTCACAGAGTCATATAAATCAGAGCCATACAAGACACGTTATGTTCCTGAATGCATCTGCCTGTCAGAGTGAGCCCACCCATGCAGGATATCTTGTAGCATTTTATTCAGCCTAGTTTTAAAAGCCCAAATCATTCCGCCATTTATTCCAACTTGCACAACACACTCTGAGCAAATGCCCTGACTACTTAAGGTCATTTAAAAACCCTACAAAACACTGTACATAAAATTTGCTACCAGCAGTGTCCTGGTCAATTTACAAATAAGATATTTGCAGCACTTTTTAAATTCTCTTTCAGCTGTTTGCAGCACTTTTATTTATTATGATTGATAGGATTTTATAATAACACTTTGATTTTAGTTATGGCTATTTGTCACAGAAGTCTAAATATATTGCATAGGGAAGTAGGTAATATCATTCCTTATTTAAGGGTTGGGGCACTGCTGCAATGGCAGTGCAGAGCTAGAACTGAATATCAAGACAGCAGTAGAGTTAGGAATTATGTTTGCTCTACCTGAACTTCAAGACTGAGCCTAGATGAGGTTGATGTGAAAAGAGCTGTTTCCAGCACTACCTCTGCTATTTATCCACTTCTCTGTCTTCCTCTCTTTCAAGAAGTAGGTGCCCAAGACTTCAGCAAGACACTCACAAAAGGGGGGGGGGGGGTTTGATAGTCAGAGAGGGGATGCCGAAAGGGGTAATTAAAAAAAAAAAAAAAAGTCAAGATGTACTTCACAGTGGGGCTCCAAAAAATGGAGTCTGCAAAACCCAAAAGGGAAGAGAGGTTGTCATTTTAATGTGTCCTATAGCACTGAACAGAAGCTGTTTTCCTTGCAGATGCTCAGAGAGGAAATTATTTTTGCAAATAAACAGTCTCTGAGCCATGACTTAAGACAGCGTGTAAGCATAGACATGTTAGAGTGCAGTCATTCCAGATTTTGCTTTATTTGCATTTAGCGTATTGTGACCTACATTAAATGGTTTCCATGCACTGACCACAGAACAAGCAGGCTGCAATGACAGAGCCCATCATGCAGACAGCTCCATTTCATTAAGAAAGCAGTGCAGAATGCATGCTACAGCTTTGCTGTTTGCCGTTTTAGAACAGCAATATACATCTGCCACAGTACAGACACCCCTGGGCAATATCAGCTGGGTACTGCAGCACCATGGGAGGGGCTACAGCTCTGTGCTCATGCCCAAAGTCCCCACCTCAGCTAACTACTGTCCCAGGGATGATGCTGTGCCTTGTAGTGCCATGTGGCATATCAGATGCTAGTGCCCTTCTCTGTTTGTTTTCTGCTTTGTTTTCCATGGAAGCTTACCAGTGGAGGTCAAATACTGGAGGCCACATGGGGCCTTCATGTAGTATAGTCACACATACACAGTACCATACATGAGGCAATAAACTTCTGTGCCTAAGCTGGCTTCCATCGTCAGCTCAGACTTGTATGGGTAAAAAAAACTATTAACCCCTTCAACAGATAACAGGGAGTACACAGCAATAATAACAACATCCAGGTGCTGGTCAACATGCCTTTTCCATGGGAGGACTGCAAAGAATTGTAAATCCCAGTTTTACGGAAAAGAAACTGGGATAGCTAAAGCTAATTGATTTTCCTGCACTGTAGCACAGATATACTAAAAATGAATTATAGTCTTTAATATGGTTTTTAAAATAATGGAAAGAAATAAAAAATAGTGGGTGTGGACATGAATATATATAGAATAAAGTGCATATGTATCTCACAGACACACACAAACAAATGAGTAGAAAATAAGCCTGTATAAGAAGAAATGACTGTGTAAATTTAGAAAATGCCAACTCTAAAATTCCTCCTGTGAACTTCTAGCATTTTAAGGATGCAACCTTCCACTGCAACAGAAAATGTTAAATTTTTCTCAGATGTCAATAATGACTATAACTAGGAGTAGATACAGCTGTAAATATCAGATGTATGCAAAGGGTCAGAACTGAAATTACGTGAATAAATTTAATAATGACTCTATTTATTCCTAAATACCGACCTTGCAATTGTTATTGTTCATTAAATGTGTATGTTAAATGCAAACAGGATCACTTTCTGTATTTACACAAATGTACTTAGCACTTTTCTAGAATAAGTATCTTTTCCAACAGACTGGAAATACAAGGTTACTGGCAGCTATGTGATACACAGCTGTTCTGCTGTGTTATTTATCTATGTAGAGATCCCAAGCCTCCTAAGTGTGGTCTGTGGGAGAGTTTGGGTCACTTTCTTTGTCCAAATGGTCCATCTAACATGTCCCTCATCACACAGAGTACCATATGCCAGCTACGCTCTGAGGGCTGGGATCAGGTGTTATCAAACTCTTGCGTTCAGTTTGCTTCTTCAGGGTAAAAGCAAACACCAGCATGTCCATTTGGACTCTGCTGTGGTATTTCTATTTACCACATCAACTCCAGGCAGCCATCATAATTAGCAACCTCATGAAGCTTATGCAGCATTTGGCTTCCTCCTGCCCATTTGACTCAGAGCAAACGGAAGGGCATTTGGTGTGAGTGGAGCAGACAGGCAGCAGCTGGGAGAGGTGTCTGCATTACCACCTCCATACAAAGGTTCAAAGATGCCTTTCTCAACCCCACCAACTCAGTTTACATGATGACACTGGACCAAGTACAGGGCATCTCTGTGAATATGACAGCTATAGCCAGCTCCAGTATCCAGTCTCCCACATGACCATGCTCTGGACACTGTCTGCAATGCCAGACATTTGATTTTACAACGTTACCATTTCTGACTCTCAAAAAAAAGATTGGTTTGGGCTCACTTTAATCCTGGGAAAACTCTCTCCTTTGTCAATGCTTTTTGTCAGCCATGAAGACAGGCAGCAGAGATCTGCGATTTGCACAGTGTTGTCTTTCAAGCAAGGAAGGTGAGAAAGGTGCCGGCAAGCCCTACATAATCAAAACCTCTGGAGGCAGACTGTCCTGTTCCAGTGGTCCAGTCTTTCTACTGCTCATTATAGTGATTAACTGTTCTCCTTGTTCACCATAAAAAGAAAGACTTTTAATTTGTGGCAAACATTATTTAATTTTACATTTAAGAAGGCATTGCAAATGAGAGAGTAGTTGCACATTGGAGTTTGCTGCAAGGGGCAGTTGTGAAATCTAGGGTATATAATGGCTGAGCAATGGGTTTGTAACAGTTGAGTAGACAATGCTCTGTCACCAAAGGTTAGGTACACCTGACCCTACCTTACTGCAGATAGTGGCAATAAGCAATCTTTTGAGGATCCTTGCAGTCAAACATTCTATCATTTTATCATCTTTCTATCTGTGATCTTTGTCTATTTAGCTGATCCTGATGAATTTAGCAGAAAGTTTCAGCTGTGACCCCCACCCACCCCTTGTTCCACAGTATGCTTCAAAACAGAATGCCACCCAATTCAAAGTCATCACTAAAATAATGCATCTATCTCCTACGCAACGTCAGTGTGAGGAGGAGAAAATCCTAATGAATGTCTCCAAATCTTGGGGGATCTCAGAAACAACATAAGCCCTTTTTCCTTCCAAGCCCACATAAAACTGAGAGGCTATGACTCTGCAGGGAAGTGGGATGGATATATCTGTTTAACAATGATAAGTAGACAGCAGAAGGTAAGAAAGTAAGGATCAAGTGCACTTTGTGAGAAGTCTGTGCTGTCAAGAACTCGAAGAACAACATACTGGGACAGCTTCTCCATGATGCTCTGACAACACAGTGTTGATCAGAAGACTAGCTGCAGCTTGTCAGATAAGCACTGAGCACTGCATGTATGAGAGTTTGGGACAGTTTTTCCTGATTACAAAATCCACTGTTAACTTTCACCAGGTAGTTTTGCAGCAGCATCCCAAATACCACACAGAGTAAGTCCAGCACAGCCATACCAAAATATTTTGTCACATAAAAAGCCTACATCTCCCTCCTAAATTTCTTTCCACCACCACCCACAACTTGCAACTCCTGATTCTAGAGGGATGTAGAAGCAACAGCAATCAATAAACTGTGGATATGTTTGGTCTTGTTTGGCATGACATACTCAAGAATGAGCATTCTTGCTAAGATGCTGACCTTGAACAGCAGAAAAAATTCATATTTTAGTATTTACATGGACAGATACTTGCTGGCTAAGGTGAGAAGAACACTGAAACTATATGCCTCCTGTCTCTAGCAGTAACATGAGAATCTGGATAATCCTGCAACTTGTCTTCAAGGTGTACAATGGAGTTAAAATTTAATAGCTGTACATCATTGTTTATATAAACCACAGGAGTAAATAAACCAGATCTTTTCCCCTGCCTATCGTAATGGTCAAACTATTTCCCCACAACTATCCGACCACTTATAACTACACCTTTCTTGCAAATCCTATATGCCCTGTATCTTCTTACTCTCTCCTCCCACCATGTGATTCTTCAGGAATATCTCTTTCCCTATATTTCTTCAACAGTGCCCCAAGGTGAACAAATTTTTTTTCCTCAAAGCAGATAAAGATAATATGATGGCTTTAGTATATCGAGAAGTAATGCTGCAATTTCTTAATGGTTTCCAGGATGCTGATAATAAAAATACATGCTTCTACTGCAACCATTATGCCACTGCCTCTTGCCTGTGCTTTAGCCCTCTGTGATGACAGGCTGATTTAGATGTTATTCCCAGGTAGATGAAAGAGTAAGGAGAAGTTGTGAAATGTAGGTATGAAATCTGAAAATACAGAAGGTTTCTGTATCTGGATGTGGTCTAGTGAGTGCTGAGCAGGGGAAGATGATCACTTCCCTCAGTTTGCTTACTGGCTGCACTCCTGTTCATATAGCTGAGGAGGCTTTTGCCCTTGTGTGCTGCAGGGCTTTTGCGCAGTGTGCTGTCTCTCAAGTCCTCATTTTATAATCACAGATCACAGAATATGCTGAGTTGGAAGGGACCCACAAGGATCATCAAGTGCAACTCCTGGCCCTACACAGGACCATATCCAAGAGTCACACCATGTGCCTGAGAGTATCATCCAAACACTTCTTAAACTCTGTCAGGCTTGGTGCTGTGATCACTTCCCTGAGGAGCCTGTTCCAGTGCACAACCACCCTCTGGGTGAAGAACCTTTTTCTAACATCCAAGCTAAACCTTCCCTGACACAGCTTCAGACCCTTGCCTCGGGTCCTATCACTGGTCACCACAAAGAGATCAGTGCCTGCCCCTCCGCTTCCTCTCACGAGGAAGTTGTAGACTGCAATGAGATCTCCCCAGTGTCCTTCTCTCCAGGCTGAACAGACCAAGTGACCTCAGAGGCTCCTCATATGGCTTCCCCTCAAGGCCCTTCACCATCTTTGTTGCCCTCCTTTGGCCACTCTCTAATAGCTTAATGTCTTTTTTGTATTGCAGTGTCCAAAACCGTACACAATATTCAAGGTGAGTCCTTATATAAGGTTCCTGTCAGCCCATTCCTTTATCCTGTCTTGGTCTTTCTGTCTGGCAGTCCTGCCCTTGAGTATATCGACAGGTGCCTTCCAGTCTGTCATCATCTGCAGGCTTGAAGAGTGCCTCACCTCCTCTAGGTCACTGTAAACATGTTACACAGGTCAGGTCTCAGGACAGAGCACTAATAAACCTCACTGCAGATATGGCAGTAAAAAGAAAAGCCACATAGATCAAGGAACACTGAGCATCTCCTGTAGATGATCCACAACTTGCAGAACTGAGAAACTGACTGAAAACCAAATGACAAGCAAAGAAGAAAAACAGGGAAAAAGCAAGACAGGAAAAGAAAACAAGTAGAGAGGGAACAACAGCCAAACCTTTGAGCTAAGAGGTCAGAAATAAAGAAGCAGAATGTGTATTGGAAGAGATAGCCAGCCAGAACAAATAGAAACCCACCCACTGTGCCCAGGGGGTTTGTACTATACCTGATTCAGTTAGCATTAACTCAGTATATATTTTGACAGTCACCATGGCTTAAGTATAGATGTGATTGCCAAGCAGACTTTTATCACATTTTCCTTAAAACTTTGACGACTTTCATATGAAGGTCACTGTTTGAATATTTCAAAAGTAGCATAACAGTAAAAGGCATAAAAATAGTGGGTTTGTACATACAATTTAATGTATTCACATAAAGGCTGACAAAAGATTTAATCTTGAAGACCAGGAGCAAATCTTCCACTGGTCTCAGGTCCATATAGGTTGTTTTATTTCATTGACTTTATAAATGTCTTTTATAGGCAGTAGACCAAAATGAACACATCCAGAGAGTGATTTATTGGAGCAGTCTTAAATGCAAAACTCCTCTGGAGACTTCAATTTCTCTCTTCAATTTCAGTGAAAGAAAGGTCATGTGGCTAGCTCAGACTTGGTTGCCTAACTCAGAGCAGAAAACAAGAATCCTTTCTCCTATAATTACACAGACCATTGGGGATCCCACCTGAGCCTTACTCAGAACAGATGATCCTTGTGGGAACAAGATTTTTATTGCATAAGACTATAGTAGGATCTAAATCCTCCTGTCTACTTTTTTTCATTACCTTTGGTTGACTGACACCATTTCAAAATATTAAGTCTTAGAGATAGTGGGGGAAAGCTTGAGCAGAGCTGTTGTGCAAGAAGCACATTTAGAAAATTAACACCACAGGTCTCACTATGGCCAAAAAAAAATTATATCCCTGACTCTTTGTATCTTAGCATCAATTTGCATTGGTCACAAGCCACATCCTGTGGTTTTAGAGCATGTAGGAAGGCATAAGAATTGAAATCACTCCAGAAACACTTCAGCATGATTTTCACTCATTTTTGATTCTGTGTCAGAAACACCAGTGCAGAGACTATATCATGCAGGTGCTTTAGAGAAACAAACAATGTACTACCACCTTGGGAAAAGTAGGAATCACAGGTGTCTTTGAGATGCATGTGCCCAGAAAACCAGAAATGGAGTTCACTTGACCACGTCTAGGGATCTACCACAGATGTCTTAATATCTGAACTAAGTTTCTTTTGTAGTCAGTGGAGAGAAAGAGTATTTTCAGGGCAACTTCTGAGCTCACAAAAAAGGAGACATCTAATGCTCAAGTCAATTGCACATTACAGGCATCTAGTGCCATTTCAGATGCCCTAGATGGACTGTAGTATCTACATGGGGTAGACGTGTAGATATGACAAAGGACCTATGTTCTCCTAAAATAGGAGATAGTAGCCAAATGGGAGTATCTCAAATCACAGTAGGTGCCACAATAATGTAGGTCCATTGAATTGGACTTTTACATAGCAGCAATGGAATTCAGGTCCAGAATGTAGAAGCATATTAGACATTTGTAGTCAGCTGGTCACATGCAGTGTTTCTTTTAAACTGAGACTATTGGCTCTAGACTCTACTGCATTGACTAGATCTTCATCCACTAGACACCTCGTTTTCATGCAAACGCATAAATTTCAGTGTCTCAATGTGTCATTAAATACCACTCTCAGAGTGACACCGAGCTGTCTAAATGCCATAAAAGATGCTACAGAACCTCCAGCTGCTCCAGAAGAATTTGTACCTCTCATTAGTGATGTGCCTTTCATAAGAGCCTCATATGGCTCTTTGAGATTTCTTCAGGCATCTCAGACTGAATTAGCCATCACTATTTTAATGACCAAATTGAACTTGCTGCAAGTTAATGGGATGATTTCCAACCCCAGGGTTCACAACAGGAGAACACCAATACATCCATCAGCAGGTGATGCACCTGTATTATGTGAACAGCCTGGCACCTCCTCCCATGCATGCACACAGCTGAGACATGGCTATGGCAAGCTGCAACAGCAGCAATAGTACACTGGCAAGAGCATCTTAGGTACACTGCACTAGGTCCTCTTCACCCTTCCACATGCAAGGTAACATGGAAGAGGGAGGATTTGTACCATCCCATTTCAGAAAACACCAGTATCAATTTGATACAGGTATGAACTGGGCACTGGAGAGAAATGGATACTATTAGGGCACAGTTTGCCTGAACTGTATTAAGCATTTTCTTTGAAATAGCACCATTCTTGCTCTGTAAGTGCCAGCTTCCCTTCCCTGACTGCCAAGGCAGACTACATGACCAGTTCAAATATAGATGTCTCTACTGTGAACATCAAGATCTGATCATATCCCACACTGCACAACACAAGAATCTCAACAGCAAGGTTGCCTCGTGCATTGTCCGTCTGCTGTGGAAATGGATAAACTACCTCAGAGAAACTGTTTGGAAAGTCTCCAGTACATAATCTTGCCTACATTTCTGCCACTGCTGAACTGCCCCATGAAGCAGATCTGTCTGCCTTTGCCTCTTGCTGAAGTGCTTTTCCTTCAGGTTTTTCAAGAAATGATGTCAGCCTTTGAGGAAGGACTGAGAGACAGAAACACATACATATAATGTGTTTATATATATTTATAATGTTTTTCTCCACCACTCCACAATTCTGCCCAATCCTTTCCAATGGTCCAAAGTTACAGGACTTTCATCATTTTCATAGGAAAGTATTCTAACATTTAATACTTTAAAAGTTCACTCAGTAGTTACTCTGTGCCTAGCCTATATTTTATTTCTGTGAGAACTGAAAATGTATCAAAAGCCAACAGTAAAGAAGAAGGAGAAAAAAAGGAAAAAATGTGTAGAGGCATGCAAGAAAGAGCGAGCTTGTGGCATATGCATGAGCTTAAAACTTCAATAAAAAGTTAAATTAATGAAGGTAGTTCACAGTTTAAAATTAATTATTTTTGGGTTTCTTTTTCTCAGAGGTTCCTCTTCAATATTCCGAATATAAGCGGTGGTGGGATTATTTAGAAACTGAGTGCATTATAACTAAGGCCTATAGCAACCTCACTCAGCGGTGAAATTTGTTGTCTCCCTCTGATCCTCAGATTATGGAGATGAGGGGATGAATGTACATCAGTAAGATTCCCTACCGAGATAGCTTTTCACTCTTTTCAGTAAGAAAAAGATCAAAGGGAAAATAGATAATTAACATACCAAAGGAGACAAAACCCCTAGAGCTTTATCGTTGTTGCAATCCAATAATAAACAGCCAAGTACAAAAAAGATTATTTGATAGTGACACACAGAATTGAAAGCCTTTGAAATGTCAGCTTCTCAAAAAAAATATTTTTGGAAGGAAGAAAATATCCATAATTATACAGAATAATGCTTAAACATTGGGGAGTAACACTTCATTCCTGTGAGAGCTTGCTTGTAAAACTACTGTGCTTAAGAACAACAGCTTGGCTTGCCTTTATATAAAATAAAATAAATTTTTAAAAAAATAGCACACAAAAGGCTTCAAATCCCTTCCTGAGCAAACAGTAAATTCTTTTATAAATTAAAAATTAAGTACAGTTGTTCTTGTTCTATCGAAAAATATCATAAACCTCCATTCCCAGACCAGCTTCCAGCTTTTACAGACTTGGGGGCAGTGGAACACCAAGGTTTCAAATGATGGCTGTCTCAGCTGGCAAAGTGCTATGCCATGCTGTGAGTTCTAGGTACTTTTGGGAAGCCAGAAGCAAAAAAGACAAATTCATGTAGCAGCAAATCATATGAAACTCTTCCCTGGGGAAAGCAACTGCTCCAACTACATGGATACATCAGTATCAGCAAAAGAAAGCGGAGCAGGGCACAGGCCCAAGTATATTAATTTGCAAGCAGTTTCTCTAGCACACTTTTGGCTCAGAACAGCTTTCCTTTCACAGCACTGTTATGAAATTAGCACCACTCTGAGGCCATTCACAACAGATACCTGGGCACAGACAGCCTGAATTTGGTGATAATTTTAGCTACACGGACGGGAACAGTTATGTTTGTGGGGCCAAAGGATGATCACCTCCCTGTCCCATTTATAGGTGCAGATGCAGCAAATCAGTCTGTCTTAGAGAAATATTTACTTCTGGGACATCAGTTTTTAGAATAAGGGAAGCTGGGAACCACAGTGGTGAAGGGCTGTTCAGCAACCAGCACAAAACACTCCACTTTTGTCCTACCAAAGTCAGGTTTGCATCTTTGAAAATCTTCACATTTGGTATAATTGACATGATTTAGAAGAAAGATTAGCTCCTACGTGGTTACTAGCAAAGAATATTCAGGGATCTGCTTAAAAGACTCCTGTGGGACAAGGCCCGGAAGGGAAAAGAAAGCTGATTGATAGTCAAGGATTGCCTCCTCCAATATCAAGAGCAATCCATTCCCAACAAGTCCTGCATGGATCACCAGGGAATGCCTGGCAAAAATCAAGTATACACAGGGTAGAACCAGGGACAAGTAACCTGGGAGGAATGCACGGCCCTCCCTGAGCACGCAGAGATGCAGTTAGGAAAGCCAAAGACCAAGTGTAATTGAATCCAGCCAGGAATGTCAAAGGCAGCAAGAAAGACTTATATAAGTACATTAATTAGGAAAAATACCAGAGAAAATGTGGGCTCACTGATGAATGGGGGAGGGACCCTAGTGACACAGGACATGGAAGAAGCTGAAGTAGTGAATGCCTTCTTTGCTTCAATTTTTACTAGTCAGACCAGCTGACAGGAATCCCAGATACCAAGGGAAAGAATGGAACAAGAAAAACATACCCTTAGTGGAAGAGGGTCAGGTTAGAAAATACCTGAACAAATTGGACAAACATAAGTCCATGGGCCCTGATGGAATGTGCCTACAAGTGTTGAAGGATCTGCCCAATGTCATCACTCTCAATTACCTTTGAACAATCATGGCAATGAGTAGAGGTACCTGAGGAGGGAAGGAAAGGAAACATCATTCCTGTCTTCAAGAAGAGTGAGAGGGAGGATCCAGGGAACTATAGGCCAGTCACCTTGATCCCTGGGAAGGTAGATGATGGAGCCAATAATCCTGGAAGCCACATCCAGGCACAGTAAGGATAAGAAAACCATCAGGACTAGTGAGCATGGATCCACCAAAAGGAAGTCATGCTTGACCAACCTGATAGGCTTCTATGATGAAATGCCTGGCCTGGTAGAGGAGGGAGGTGCAGTGGATGTTGTCTACCTAACTTCCGTAAGACTTTTAACAGTTTTCCCATAAGATCCTCATAGAGAAGCTGATGAAGTATAGTCTGGATGAGCAGGGGTGAGCTGAAAAATGGTTGAATGGTTGGGCCCAGAAAGTGGTGATCACTGGCACAAAGTCTAGGCAGTCCAGGTATTAATTGATGATGGTACCACTGGTGTCAGCGCTGGCTCTGATCCTGTTCAACATCTTCATGTGTGATCAGGATGATGGGGCAGGGTGTGCTCTCAGCAAGTTTCCTGATGACACTAAACCAGGAGGTGTGGCTGATATGCCAGAGGGTCATAGAGGAACTTCAACAAGCTGGAGAAATGGGCTGACAGGAACCTCATGAAGTTCAACAAGAAGCGCAAAATCTTTCATTTGGGGAGCAACAATCCCAGGCATGAACATGTCCTGGGGGCCACCTAGCTGGAAAGCAGATTTGCATAAAAGGCAAAAAAAACAAGCCAGCAATGTGCCCTGGTTGCAAAGAAGGCCAATGGTATTCTGCACTGCATTACATAAAATATTGTCACCAGGTGGAGGGAGCTGGTCCTTGTTCTCTATCCAGCACTGGGGAGTCCTTACCTGGAGTACTGTGTCCAACTCTGCAGTCTCCAGTATAAGAGAGACATGGACATACTGGTGAGGAGAGTCTAACAATGGGCCACAGGGATTATTAAGGGTCTGGAGCACCTCACATACAAGGAGAGGGTGAGAGAGTTGAGACTGTTTAGCCTGGAGAAGAGTAGCTACAGGGGGATCATATAAAGCAATATGAATACCTAAAGGGAGGGTGCAAAAAGGATGGAGCCAGGTTCTTCTCAGTGATGCCCAGTGACAGAACAAGAGGCAATGTGCACAAACTGAAATATAGGAGGGTCCTCCCAAACATCGGGAAATAGTTTTTCACTGTGATTGTAACTGAGTACTGGCACAGGTCACCCGGGGAGGTTGTGGAGACCCCCTCCATGGAGGTATTCAAAGCTGTCTGGACATTGTCCTGGGCAACCAGCTCTGGGTGGTCCTGCTTGAACAGGAGGTTGGACCTTATAACCTCTAGAGGTCGTTTCCAACCTCAGCCACTACCTGGTTCTGCAATATCTTCTTACATCAAAGGTATTCTCCCTCTATTATGGCTGCCATTATTGTAGGAGAAAATTGAATTTCTTTGGCTTTTATACCACCTACTCTCTGAATAAAAATAAGTTTCAGTTTCTGCTGGAACCAGTCTTTACAATAATGAATATTCTTCATTTCACACTTCAGTTCATTAATTTATTCAGCATATTCATGACTCGATACTCAAGTGCCAATCTGTACTCCTCCTGGACAAAAAAACAACAGGTCCATTTCTTTAAGGCCCTTGTTATTTCAAGCAGGGATGCAAAGGAGAGGAGGCAACATTCAAAACTTCCTGCCTGACTCAGTAAGAAGAATCCATAGGAATGAATATACAGTGTACACTGAGTTTTACCTTTTAGGTCCTAAAACAGGCACATCCGTACCACTGGCACTAGAGGATCAGGAAGCAAGAATGAGTGGAGGACCCTGGCTTTTCAAGAGAACCTGGCTCAATTTGGGCTATTTCAAAACCAAATCTCATAGAGAGGGGCTAACCCTCACGTCATGTGTGAGCCCTCACCAGGCTCACACAAATTTTGGGCTGTGGATTGACCTCTGGCTATCTTTATACAGCAAGGTGGCAAGGCAGGCAGAGTCATAAATGACCCCCTTACATGAAAAAACTACATCTGTATTCCCAGTTAAAACACAACAGCCACCAATTTGACTCAGAGAATATTCTAGATTAAACCATCTGGATCCAAAACTGAAGAAAAGACCACTTCCAGATGGCCAGTCTTCCACTTCAGCCATGACAAGCTTAACACGTCAGCTATTATATGTAGAGAGAGAAATAACTTTCCATTGAAAAGATGCAATTGAGGCAAATAAATCACTGAAAGATGCTTAGGATATGACATTTTAGAGGCTAAATGTGACTACATTGTGTTTTAATAATACGTATTGGTTCCTAAGTGCAGTGCACAGTGGTCTAAAGAACCTTCAATAGCCTCCTGTAGATGCAGTTAACAGGATTGCCACTGTTGCTATCCTGATATACAGGTCAAAAGCATCTTAAGTCCACACTCTGAGTCTGCCCTGATAGTCTGGTGTTAAAGGTCTGCCTTTTACCCTGCTAGTGGTAAATCCAAGCATGTAGCATAATTTGGCTTGAAATTCCAAAATTATTAAAAACTCATTCTACTATTCAATGAGTGTGCTGGTTTAAAAGTAAACTGGCAGGAGAAATGAACCCAACTCAAGAGATTACAAATCAGAGTTACAATTTACTAAAAGGAGTAAAATAAATACAATGATCCAAAGAAAACTGGTTTTAACCCCCAAAGACAGATGGCTAACCCAGCACCCAGGGACAAGAACAGAACAGTGTTTGTTAACCCCTGTGCTGAGCACCACATGGCCTCCCTGGGTGCAGAGTAAAAGGGAAGGAAAATGGTCACAGTTCTGTTGAAGTAACAATCACAGTCTTATCGAGAGTGGCAGAACAATCCTGTCGGAGTTCTGGTTCTCCTCTCAATCCAATGAGTGGTACTAGAAATCCCAAAACCCAAAGATTATATATGCTCAGGTTCAGGCAGGAATGCCCAGTACCACCCCCAGGGCAAGGAGTTTCACAACAGGTGATTTAACTCTGAGTCATGGGATATTTTTGGAATCTTTGATGGTCTAGGTCATTGCAGCTGCCTATAATGCCAGTCCGGTATGGCCCATTAGCAGAGATGACCCCTCAGGCTGGGTGGGAAGGTGCAATGCCTCCCTGGAGGGGAGTTATCTCAGCTGAGTCAGTGGTGTGAAGACACACTCCCCTGCCTCCCAGGTTCTTTAACCCCAGCTTGTAGCCTGAGGTGTCAGGTGTGCCCTGGGCAGCTGCTGCAAACGATCCATTTATTAACAGTCCATCAGAAATGACACAGAGGGTGTAGAATATACAGTTTTGGTTATACCCACATAATGATAAACTGGTCCTGGCTCCTGTAACTAGCACAATGAGGAAAAGGTCCTCATGTAGCAGCATAACTGCCAAACCCAAATTCATCTGTAGCTGTACAAACTAGTTTCAACAACTCCCTTCTAGTTGTGACTGAGTGGAAACCCCCATTATAAAATCAGTCTAGGAAGAAATAAGGAGAAACTTAGCACTCAGCTCAGCTAGTAAACAAAATACTTCTATGGGTTCTTTGTAGGCTTGATGCTTCAGGCAGGCTGTAAGCACATCTCTGCTCTTCCAGAGTTAGTCATTGCAGTGTGAGTGAGAGGAAAAAAGTACCCAGTTTTAACCTCTATTGTTTTTCCACTTCAAAAAGGCTCTGAAGACTCTCAGAACTCCTGCAGGACTGCAAAAATTCTTAATGATATTTGGTTGTTCATCTCAATTCACCCAAATGTCACATTTAAAACTACTTTTGCTGAAGCAGAAACAGAAGTGTATTACAGACTAAGAGAGATATTGTGCCATGATGACTCTTTGGCAAGTGTTAAAGTTTGGACCTGGCTCCCCACCAAGTCCTCGAAACTATAGTGAAAACCTCCCCCCTCCCTTCCCCTTTGGGCAAAGGAAAAACTATAGAAACTGAAAAAAAATGAAACCAATTGAATTATATCAAAATATATATTTTTTTACATATATCACAGTTATATACAGTTAAAATACTATGTACATATAAAAAAGGAACCCCAAACACCCTCCAAAGGGAAAGGGAAAAGGTACAAAAAGAAAACCAAAACAGATATGCACCATCGAAACCCGGGAGCAATCAATAAAGAACTAGCAAAACTAAATCTCAATACTTTCCTTGAGAAAACAGGATCACACCACGCCACCAGACGGCTTCCTGGATTGGAAAGAAAAACAACAGGCCACAGCAAGCCTGACCAGGCCTCACTCCCGCACGAGCAAAGCTGGTGCAGGGAACCTGTTGTCTTCAAGTCCAGAAGAAGGGCAGAGCCTTCTCTCTTCTTATTATTTATTCCCTGGCTTACGTAAAAATCATATGGAATACTGGGAACGTAGGCTACTTTCCTGGTTACAAGCTGGTCTCCAGGAAGGCCTAGACTGAAACTATCACAGCAAGCTACCAAAATATAAAAAGCTTCTGACAAATAAATATAAGAAGTGTTTCATAAAACATAATGTTTTCTTTATCTATCTACAAGACACCATTTTTATATGTCCATTATCTTTTCACTATATAAGCATTTGAGAATTTAGAAATATCATGTGTGTGTTTTTGTCTGACTATTCTCATGTGTTACTAAAAATAATCCTTTCATCTGTCATTTATCATTAGCACTAGGCCAATACTGCCCCCTTCCCAAATAAAAATCACACATGTTCTTGTAGATGGCAAAATGAATTCACTTCAGTCCCTATTGTATTTACTTTCTCCCATTGTTTCAAGGAAAACGTTTCCAGGGGAAGGGGGAGAACTGTTAAGAAAGACAACTATCTATGAATATCAGAAAACAATCAGAGAACTTAACTTAAAACCGAAGATAGCCAAATATTTTTACTAGAAACCGAGTTCAGTGTGTTGTGACACATTGTAACATGCCACATTACTTATAAGATCAGTCAAAACCATTCACATTCTGAATAATAAACACACACAGAGAGTCGCTTATGAAATGGAGGATTATTTCCATAAATTAATTGGGAACAGATTTCTTCACATCTATTCACACAGAAGCAGCTTGTTCCACAGGCAGGTTTTTCTTGCTTCAATATGAGTAATCAGGAAAGAATTTGACCCTTGACAAATTATTTTGAATAACAAATATGTTTTTAAAATATTCTTATCTGCTTCTGGGTAAATTCATCAGCAAAACAGCAGGCAAAATATTCTACCTTCATTACTTTTTATTATTTAGCCATCTATTCTAGTTATCTCTTCAAAACCTCACCCTTTATAATGCCTCTGCTGCCACCCTCTTTATCTTCAGCTGTAACAGTAGAGGTTTTTTGGAAAAACCTCCTTCTGGTAACATTTATTACATGTTACTCTGATGAGGTAGAGAATGCTTGGAATGAAAATGAGGAAAATTATTCCTACAGAGGAAATGCAATGGTAATAATTATCAAGTACACTAAGTTTTCACTGTTTGATTATGATTCTCAGCCAGCTACTATAATTTCTCATTCAGAGCCGATTGGGCTGAAGGAAAAAGAAGTATATTTTTTAAGGCTTTGTAAGGCTCCCTCACTTCCTTTTTATGTCCAGCTTATCTACACAAAAAGATACACTAAATGAATATTGCTCAGATTGCAAAGTCAAGCACTTCAGTGCTAGTAAATGCCAAAATTTAGATTTCCTGAAAACATTAATTCATTCTCTTATGCATATACATTGGGCCACACTCTTTAATTACTTGATGACATACTATTTTTTCCACACAGTCCAGTACTCGTGCTTGATGGTGCTCACTTAAGAGTAAGCTCTTCAACATTTTCTTTTATCCTCCGCATTCAGTGTGGCCCCATGCTTTATTTACGGCACACTATTCAAACCCTGCTATGAAGACAGAATTAATTTTCTCATGGGCTTTTCTATGGCTGTCATCACTATCATACCATAAATATTCATTAGGCTAGAGAGAGAGGGAGAGAAATGCTGTAGTTTGGTGGTTGGAAGACTCACCTGGGAGTGAGTGCTCCAACACAGTCTCTGCTCCAATGAATACTTCAATAGCCTGTATCATACAGAATAGCTTCAAAAGGAGACACTAACCTGCTGGTACCTGCAGACTCCTGGTTACAGCATTCATCAGAGGGGTGGGAAACTTGGGTTGAGGATCTTCCCAATCAGGCCTTCAGAGGGTTAAGTATCACATATCAGACTGCTACTTGCCTTTCCAACAAAAGACTACTGTGGATAACACACAACTTCAGGAGGTGGCTTACTCCTATGTGAAGGAGTGAAAAGCTGTCTTTCTTCTAGCTGCAGGCAACTCTCCATGGCTTGCTCAGGAACTTCCTCAACAAACCTTCTGGCTTCTTCAGACTCGTCTTGAGTATCCAGTTGTCTTCATGATACCTACCAGTGCCCAGCATATAAGCCTTATATGGTAAAATAAGTCTAAACTAAGTACCAATGAAGGACCTAAGCCTAACCTAGTCCATAAGGAACCTAAAATAGGCAAATCCTTCTTTAGCCCCACATTTCTTAGCATTTGGCGTTCATGGTGTTACACTACTGCACATGGCACAAAGGCAGTCTGCTCCAAGCAGCTCAGCACTCACAGAATCACAGAATATGCCACGCTGGAAGGGACTCACAAGGATCATCAAGTCCAACTCCTGGCTCTGCACAGAACCATTCCCAAGAGTGGCTGAGAGTGTTGCCCAAATGCGTCTTGACTCATCCCTTTCTCCATTACTTATTTAACAAGCAAGCACTTGATGTGTTAAATAACCTCTAAGTGTGGACAGAAGCTTGAGGTTGAAATCCATAACTCTTTTCATTAAGCAAGGAACCAAAGTAGGCTCCAGCATCTCACTGCTTATTTCCTCTTATGCTTAATCACAACCTTGCTGAATCAGTAGCAGTTTGTAAAGGAGGAGAGAATAACATTTAGAATCTCTTGACTAAGGTAACTTCCTGCTTAAGCATGGTACTGGTCACATAAGGAGCTTTTTAGCTGGAAGATATATTAGCAACTTGTTAGGCTGGATATAGCTGAATGCAGCTGTCTTTGCCTTTGAAATTTATTCTCAGCTATGACAGTGGTAAACACCAGTTTTAGCAAAGTGAGAGTCAATCTCCACCCACTTTAATGTAACTTTTTTCTAATTCATATAAAACTTATTTGTGTAATGCCTCCTTCACAGTTTCTTACTTGCTTGAGAGCTTGTGTGCTGGTTTAAAGGTAAACCGGCAGGGGAAATGAACCCAACTCAAAAGAGAGATTATAAATCTGAATAACAATTTAATAAAATAATACGATAAGTACGATTATACAGACAAACAATTGGGTTTAACCCACAAAACCCAAATGTATAACCCAGCATCCTGGGGCATGAACAGAGTGGTGTTCATTGGGCCACCTGAGTCCAAAGTAAAAGGAGAGGGGAAAACCTGTTGGTGAGAGTGCTGTTGCAGTCCGGTCGAGAGTGATGATTGCAGTCTGGTTGAGAGTCTTCCTCTGAATCCCACGAGTGGTTAAAAAAGGTTCCAAGACTGTAAGATTATATATTCTCCAGTTCAGGCAGGAATGCCCAGTACTTCCCTCAGGGCGGGGAGTTCCACAATGGGTATGAGGACAGGGGGCACCCTCCTATCTTGCAGGCCTCTTAACACCTAGTTTATAGCCTGAGGAGTCAGGCTGCTCTGGGCAGAGGGTGTAAATAGTCTATTGACAACAGTTTCTGGGAAATGGCATGGAAGGCTATAGAATACACAGTTTTGGGTTACACCCATACAGTGATGAACTGGTCCCAGCTGTTCTAACTAGGACAGCTTGGTTTCTTAATTGCTGAGGGTTGAAATATTTCAAGTGATTTTCTTTTGCTGACAAAGATTTCTTATAAGCAGGTTTCAGTTAGTGCTCTGTTCTTTTTTTCAACCTTCCATGACTGCCTATGTTCCATGTAAAACATTTTTGTAGATTTCAGACTTTTTTTCCCTGGGATTTTCCACTTTTCCCTTGAAAGCATCCATTTTGGAATCTCAGCTTCTCTTTTAATCAACAGAATACACATATAATTCGGCATAGAAACACAAGCTTTCCCACATCTAACACATCCCAATTTAAATTTAAGTGAACACTGATGGAGACAAACCTAAAATTTCATCTTCCTGCTGGGGACCTATTGGAAGGATTACAAGAATCTGAAAATCTCTTCTCCAAAATTAGCCATAAACACGATCAAGAGATAGTAATGTCTAATCACCATTAACAAGGGTCAGATTTTAACTGCTGTCCTTAACCCTTCAATGTTTTATCTGAAAATTTCCAATTCTTTGAACTGTCCAGATGGTTTAATAGGGTCTTTTATTCACTCATATCTAATTACTTGTCTCCCATAAATATTTGGTTATATTCATTATAACACTGTGTGCTCAGGAAGCACTAGTCAATTTATAAAACCTTTATCGAAGATTACAGTCATTGCCACCTTGCCCTATTTTTCATTCACTGGCCCAGATTCTCTTAGCAGGCCATGGGCCAGCATCATTGAAGGGTAAAGTCTTCATTTATACAGACCTGGAAGTCCAATAATTGTAACTCTGTCACCAAAGGGCAACTGAGAATTGGTACTGTTTAGTAGCTCCACAACAGCCTAACAAGCAGCACGTCTGAGTTTCATCAGAGGGTTCCACAAAACGTATGTGGTACTGTACAAATAGTGCAGAGGGACCAGAAAACAACCAAATATAGAGCTCAAGGACATATACTTTGAACTAAACACATGGTGCTGGTAATGATTGGCATTCGAGTGCATGCTGAGCACAGGGTTAAAGGAACAAACAGATTACACAATAGAGGCATGAAAGAGGATCATTAGAACACATGACACAATGTATAATGAAGTAATTATCTGTATGGAAAGGTGAGTCATGCCTGACTCTTTGGATGTGTGCTGTGGGATCTGCTGCATGCTGCTTCACTAAGAGCAGACAGGCTATGCTTCTTAAGTGCTCTGTGGCCTAAAAAAGGAACTTGCCTTACCCTTCCAACACTAAGTCAAGCTGTGCCAGAGTCCTTACAGTGTCTGCAGGAAACACAGAGCTTGGAGCAGGTTTTTCTCTAAAAAGCCTCAGTTGTCATGGGGTCCCTGAATGTCTGAAGCACAAGAGAGCCAGCTGGAGCCAGCACAAGAAAAAAAAAAGGCAGATGATAGGAGAAGCAATGCAGCAAATAGTAGTTCTAATTTATCTTTCTTTCTCCTCATCTGTGGTCATACCGAGAATCTTGAGGTTGTTCTAAATCCCTCACACTAATCCTCCCCCCACCCCATTCCTAGTTACTGGAAAACGAGAAAGTATTTCATTACAGGCTCAGTATAAATAATGCCTTAAGCACATATAGATTATCTACATAAAAACTGTAATCAGAATGATAACCAAAATTGGCCATTGGCCATTTACATGCACCAAGTGCCTGGAATTAGATGACAACTGCATCCAGCTCCTGGGGACCATCCCTCTTTCCATGGCCTCCTTTTATCACTAGTAGCCACAGCAGTTCCCTGCTCAGCTGCAGAGGTCTTCGCAACTTCCTGCAGCCCTGCTGCCATCACTATAAGGCAGCCAGGCCTTCACTCAGCAACACTGAGTAGGAGGTGAGTCTGTGGGCAGAGAGGGAAAAGACAAAGACCTTCACTTGCTACATGGGCAGCCACAACAAAAGCAACTGTGAGGATTTGTTTCCCCTTCTTCTCCGAGGCTGGTAACCTGTTCACACCACCCTCATACCTCTAGTGAGACCCACACTGTTACAGGGATGGAGAGCAAGGAAAGGGTTGACTCCTGGAGCACATGATGGGGTGCACCTGCCTCAGAGGGGAAAAAGAGTTCTAGGACAGCTAGCTATTTGGGTTCCTTGATAGAGCTTTAAATTAGCTTGAAAGGGGAAAGGGTCAAAACCAGGTTTGCCAGTGATGAGCGATGGGATGGTGTGCAAAAACTTGAGGAAACCAGCACTAATGGGATGCCTCAATCTGCCTCAGGGTGTGTCAGCTACAATGTACCACACCTGAAATGTTTCTACATCAATGCACACAGCATGAAGAACAACCAAAAGGAACTGGAAGCTTTATCCCAGTCCCAGAGATTTGACATCACTGGCATAAGTTAAACCTGGTGAACAGTTACAGGCTTTTCAGGAGGGATAGGCAGGGTGGAAGAGGCAAAGGGGTGGCACTGTATGTAGTAGGATTAGAATGTATGGAGCTCACAGTTGGCAATGGCACAGTTGAGAGCCTCTGAGTGAGAATCAAGGGAAAACAAATACTGTGGATGTCACTGTGGGAATCTGATAGACCTCCTAGACAGGACAACGGTGCCAACAAACTATTCTTTGAGGAACTAAGGGACACTTCCAAGTAAATTGCCCTTGTCCTTATGGGGTACTTCAACTTGCCAGAAATTAACTGGAAGTATCACACAGCTGGTACAACCTAGGCCAGAAGATTCCTAACAAATCTGGATGACAACTTTATGGAATAGGTCCTAAGGGAGCTGCTCCTTGATCTGCTGCTTGTTGACAGAGTGGATCTTATGAGCGAAGTGGAGATTGGGGGCTGTCTTGGCCACAGCGACCATGAAGGGATTAAGTTTGAAATCTCTGTTGACAGGAGGAAAAGTGCCAGCAAAACCTGAACTCTAGACTTGAGGAGCAGACTTTAGGTTGTTCAGGAAATTAGTAGTAAGGTCCCCTGGAAAAATGTTTTTGCAGGTGCTGTGGTCCATCGGTGCTGGTCACTTTTCAAACATCATCTCCTAAGGGCACAGGAGCAGGCAATTCCTAAATGTTGGAAGTCAAGCAGGTGAAGCAGAAGGCCGGCTTGTCTGAGAAGGGATCTTCTCTTGGAAATAAGGCAAAACAGGAAGGTGTATGCCCAGTGGAAGCAAGGTCAAGGGACATGGGAAGAATTCAGAGATGTTGCTTGCCAATGTAAGGAGAAAATGCAACCAAAGCTCAGCTGGAGTTGAAGATGCCAGAAATGTGGGGGACAATAAAAGGAGTGTTTTCAAATATATTAATGGCAACAGGTAGTATAGACATATCATCAGCATGTTACAGGATGAGGATGGTCACCTCACAAACAGGGACAGATACAAGGCAGAGGTGTTTAGAGCTTTACTTGCCTCTGTGTTCAACGTGGATGATGGGCCAAAGGGGTCTCAGTGCCCTGAGCTGGAGGACCATGACTGAAAGATCAACTTCCAGTTGACGCTGAAATTGTCCAGGATCTGCTGCTCCAGCTGGATCCCTTCAAGTCTATGGGGCCTGATGGGATTCATCCCAGAATCTTCAAAGAGCTGGCTGATGTCAGTGCAAAACCTCTCTCAATTATTTTTGAGTAGTATTAGGAATCCAGAGAAGTCCCAGCTGACTGGAAGTTGGCGAACATTGTCCCGATTTTCAAGAAAGGCAAGAAGGAGAACCTCGGAAACTGCAGGCTTGTTAGTCTCACTTGCGTGCCTGCTAAAGTTATGGAGAAAATTATTCTGTGAGGTATTGAAAAACACAACACAGTCATCAGACACAGCCAGCACAACTTCAGGAAAGGAAAGTCCTGCTTATCAAACCTGGTTGCCTTCTATGACAAGGTAACACACCTATTTGATCAAGGGAGGCCTGTTGATGTAATGTTTTTGGATTTCAGTAAAGCTTTCTATACTCTCTCTCACAGGATCCTGCTGGACAAAATGAATGCATCATGTGGTGGGTGAGCAATTGGCTCTCGGGTCAAGCACAGAGGGTGATAGTGAATGGGGTGACATCGGATTGGCATCCTGTCACTAGTGGGATTCCACAGGGCTCCATCTTGGGCCCTGTGCTCTTCAACATCTTAGTAAGTGACTTGGATGCAGGACTGGAAGGGATACTAAGCAAGTTTGCAGATGATACAAAATGGGGAGGAGCTGTTGACTCCGTTGAAGGCAGGGAGACCCTGCAGAGAGACCTAAACAAATTAGAGGACTGGGCAATCACCAATAATGTGAAGTTCAACAAGGGTAAGTGTCGGATTCTGCATCTGGGTTGGGGCAATCCCAGATGTACAGACTAACTGGGGAATAAGATGCTGGAAAGCAGTGCCACGGAAAGGGACGTGGGGGTCCTGGTCAATGGCAAGTCGAATATGAGTCAACAGTGCCCTGGCAGCCAGTAGGGCCAACCATGTCCTGGGGGGCATCAGACAAAGCATCACCGGCTGGTTGAGGGAGGGGATTGCCCTGCTCTGCTGTGCACTGGGATGGCCTCACCTTGAATATTGTGTGCAGTTTTGGTCACTGGATTATAAGAAAGATATTAAGCTATTAGAGAGTGTCCAAAGGAGAGCAACAAAGATGGTAAAGGGCCTTGAGGGGAAGCCTTGAGAAGAAGAGACTGAGGGGAGACCTCATTGCAGTCTACAACTTCCTCATGAGGGGAAGTGGAGGGGCAGGCACTGATCTCTCTGGTGACCAATGACAGACCCCAAGGGAATGGCTTGAAGTTGTGTCAGAGGAGTTTTAGGCTGGATATTAGAAAAAGGTTCCTCACCCAGAGGGCGGTTGGGTGCTGGAACTGGTCACAGCACCAAGCCTGACAGAGTTCAAGAAGTGTTTGCATGATACTCTCAGGCGCATGGTGTGACTCTTGGGGATGGTCCTGTGCAGGGCTAAGAGTGGGTTATAATCCTTGTGGGTCCCTTCCAACTCAGCATATTCTGTGATTCTGTGAAACCTTAATGGGAGGTTGAAGAGAGGAAGAGGAAGAAAATGAGATATGAAGCTGGTAAGCCAGCTGGGAGGTAGCTCACCTGTGTTCAGACTGAGCTCTCAGTCTGCTCTCAGGACTGCTCTCAGGACTACATCCTTCATTTTCACACAGGGTGTGTTTAAATAGTGTTTATTCACTGACTGTGAATTCACAAACATTACTGGAGGCAATTCATCATAATCAGCAGCTCAGGTTACACTCTCCAGAATGATGGAAGATGTGAATTCTGTCATGCTACTGAAAGCTCTGAAAAAAAATCCCTTTCTCCCAAGTGAGTGCTCTAACTACTATATTATTATGTAGAAAGCTGGCAGACATATTACATCTTTTGATTGTGGGTTTGATGTATTTTTCCCCCAGTTTAAGAATAAGATTTTTACAGCTGCAGGGATTCCAGCTCAATGCACTACAAAGTGAGCACTGGGTAATCCCCCGAAATTTGTGGTTCTGCTGCAGGAGCATGGGGAAGGGCAGGGGTTCATTCACCTCTCTCTGCTCAGTGTTCAGTCACTCAGTCAGATCGTGAGTGGGTTTGGATTCCAGCCCAAGGCATTTTGCCTCCCTCACACACAAACAGGGGAGAATGTGTGTCCACCTGGGGATTGTGGAGTACAAAATGAGAACCAAACACTTCATTTCTAATAACACCTGGCTTCTCCTGTTTAAGCCATAGTCTTTCACTCTCTGACACTAATATATCACCCAGACTTTCCGAATACCATTTCATTTCTGAATCATGATTAGTAGTTACCATTTTTATTTATTTGCTGCTGTACATATAGATCTTTCACAAACATCCTTAACTTAGTTTGTCATTTATCTGTCTGTTTCCTCTGCTAATTTATATATGTGTCTATGAACTTCTCTATTTCTCATTCATTTTGATAATATCTAGAAAATATATTGATGCCTTCTCTTTCTAACTGGCAGAACATCTTAATTTTAGGGTAAGGAGGGGAACACCCACAGAAGCATTCATTAAAAAATTGCAATTCCCATATATGAGAATTTATGTTTAAATGTTTTCTCATTTATGTTTAAATGTTTTCTCTCACTAATTTCATTTATACTTATTTTCATCCTTGGTCTGCCATGGTGCAGATCTGTTACGAGCCTCAGGTCCCTGAGTGCACAAGTGGCCCTGAGCTGCCCTGAGCACATTGGCTTGACCTCATACCTGCTTTGGTTGGTGGACATGAGGACATGTCTGGAGGCCACCAGGCTCTTGGACAATCTTCAGTCCCTGTCGCTGCTCTGCTGGCCTTGCTGGAGCATCATAGCTTGAAGGGGAGGACACTACCGCTACCTGCCTCACCGCCACCTCTGCTCCTTTCCCCTGCTAAGCAGCCCTGTCTGTGCACTGACACCAAGACTTTTATAAACTCTTTGTGCTCCGGCATGTTATTTTATGTAATATTTAGATCCTCTGAACTATTTTCTCTCAGTAAAACTCAGACTCAGCATAGGTCCAAGCAACAAGAGTGCACCACAAACATGAAAAAAATGCTTCACAAAGGAAGTGCAGCAATGCCACTGACCTCAGACATGGTGGGATTTTCACAGCAGTTGTGTGTACTAGGATGCCCATGACTTTCCTTCACTGGGACTGCTCATCTATGTCCCTGTGCTGCTCAGAGTTGGGGCAGCCCTCACAAGAAGACAGTATGACTAATTGATTTCTCAGGTTGGCCAACAAATAATAAAAAAAAAAAACGAGCCTCATTTCAGACACTTTGGAATTTCTTTCATCTCTTCATCTCGAGAAGAATAAAAAATTTAATTATTATTATTTTTTTCAGTGCATATCATTATATTCCACTGTTAAAATATTCCACTCAACAGAGAATAAGAATGTTTTGGACACCAAAAATGAGCAAACACCCCCTTGAACAGGGAGAGACAAGTTCACAAAACTTACTGGTGACATTATTTTGCCTCTTACCTGTTAGCAGAATGGGGCCCAGGATTTTGAAGTCCTGGATTTAAGCCTGCCCTTCTTCACGGTCTTTGAACCCACAACTCTCAGACCCACACCCTGGGCCAGCCTAGGGTTGAGAGCACCCCTTACAGCATTTGTCCTTATGTTTCTAGCAGGGTACCATCTTCACCAGCTTCATAAAGTGGAACAGCTCTGGGAAGGACACTCAACAACACATGCCTCCCCAAAACCCTTCTGGTCAGGACTATCTAATCAGCAGAACACCCAAGCTCAAGGCCACCTTCTGACTTATTTGTCATAGGCAAAAGATCCAAGATTGTTTATGTTCATTGAACAACTCAAATGCCATGTTGTCAGTGTCTCCTGCATGGCTTTCCCCCAAACTGCAAGGAATCGTCCTGTGTCCTGACAGTTGCAGCACTTGAATGCTCAGGTGATGATATAAAAATGAGACATTATCCACAGCAAATGAGAACTACCTACACCTGAGTAGCTTAACAGGAGGGGCCTTCCCTGGGTGGAGCAGGAAAAATGAAATTTGCTTCAGTACAGCTGAAATAGTCAGTCCCAAACCACTCAGAACCCAAGCAAATGCCGCACCACCGTATACTGCTGAGTAAAAGTTGTTTCCTGAATTAAACCTCCCACATTATTCTGCCAGATTTATCCTGTCGACCCAAATTTATGACTAGTTTTAGGACAACTACGATCATATTTTCCAAAGATTTTAACTAGTCACAAAAATAAATACCAGTTATCACCTAGGTTTTCTACTCATTCCATTTAAGCAAGTTATTTCTGTTCTATCTAACACTTTTCCCATTCATGTACGGAAAATCATATCAGTCCATGTAAAACAGACTGCAGACATTCTTTGAAATCAGTCCACCACCCAAAATTATTTGCACAAGATCAAAACCAGTGCCAAATGTTAATAATCTAAATTAACAGAATTTTGCAGCCAATCTATATTAGCAATATGGATTGTAAAATAGAAAGGGTTCAGACTTATTTATGTTTGTCAAACTGTCTGGATGCGAAAGTGCTCACTTCTCTTTTTCTTGTCATCTCTCTCAGTCGCCATCCTAATCATGAGCCATCTCTTCAGATTTCCCTTGTACTATGATCTCTATATCTATCTGTCATCCAGCCTTGAGTGAAGTGGCTCTTCTACTCATCTGACAGAAGTAGAGTTGGTTTGCCAAATTTCCATCACTATCACTCCATGGCACAGCTCTGGGATATTAATAAATAGTTTGTTACCTAGGGCCACCCAGCATGGATTACTTTAGAAGCATCTTTTATCTTAGTGCAACAATTACAGTATTTAGTAGGTTAAGGGATATAGTGTATGTAGGATTTCAGGAAATCCTTTCGCAAGGTTTTCATTCCTTAGTTGAGATGCAGAGCACAACTATTTTAAGGATTAGCTCTTCCTTTTCCGAACACATGCTTCTTTGATGATACCACATCCTTCTATCTTCCTCTGTGGAACAGAAATGGAGAATAGTCGCACTGGGGGAATTATTAGCCTCAGCCTCCTTCATACCTTTAAGGCAATTACATTCCAAGACAAGAGTATCTAATGTGCAGCACTTTCAGCATGTGTAACTTAGGTAGTTTTATGAAGTCATAAAAACCTTCAGATATATTCTTCTTTTAAGGACTGTCATTCGCTATAAACCTTTAATGCAGATGTTTATTTTTTTAATGTTTTGAAAGTGGAAAATGTTTTCTAATAAAATATATGGATATTTTTTTTACTCTGTAAAGAACTCTGAGAATCTTTTCTTTTTCCCCGGTGGAGAACTAAAGGCAGAATTTTATAATAACCAAGGATAATTATTTTGCTTATTTGTATGTTTTAATTTGACACTCGGCACCATGCTATCTGAATGTAATATTGCTGCAGTGGAAGAGCATACAAAATAGTTTATGGAGAGTGACAACTTTCAGAGCAGTACTTTAAAGAATGAATACTATATACAGGCATCTTTTGCATAGTACCCTGAACTGGGAAGATAATATGTGCGTCATAGGGAATGTAATTTCTGCCAGAGATATCCCAGTAAAAATTATTCCAGATGCATCATTCTCAATTAAGATGTATGGTTGAAAACAGTTCACATATTTCTAAGCCGGAATCATTGCCTAAAGTGGTAGAAGACTGAGCACAATAACAGGCACAGAAAGTGCCAAGGTTCCTTTGTCTTAACCAGGCAGAGCTAGCTGAAAATTTCCCATCAACATGATTTTCTGAAGTAAAAGGGTGTGTCAGTTACAGGCAAAAGAAAACCTATCTCTCTAAGTATTTTCCTTCCCAAACAGTCCTAATCTTTAACTGTTCACCTTCATATCTTCTCAGAATTGCTCTTCTCTCTCAAAGTTTCTCAGAATCACACCTCCACTCCCACAGCCAAACAACTTCTTCCTTGGCACCTTCACTATGAAGTATTTCTCCCCACTTCTCTATCCCTTCGAACCTTTTTTTTATGTCTGTCAGTCCTTCTGACTTCAACTTTGTTGGGAAATTTCCCCCTAAATTTCACCAGATTAAAACCACTTCCTACTGAATAATCCATCACTTGGTTACGTCTTTCTGAAGTGCAGAATTGAAAAATTGCTTTGCCCAGTGACACTTTGCCTTTACTGGCAGTCATTCAAGTTTGTTAGAATTTTGTTGTTATTCATACACCAGGTGTAGGAATTTTTCCTATTACCAACTATGGATTTAATTCTAATAGTTGAAGCAAAGCATATCAGAGGACAAAACTATGTCCCCAAAATGTATTTTTTAGCTGAACACTTGTATGCACAGCAAATTCCCATTATCAAGCTGACGTAGCATTTGTATACAGACAGGATGTCTCCATTGGACAAAAGCTGTTTCTATGGGAAAATATCCCTGTCTTACACACACACACACACACACACACACACACACACACACACACACTCAGACACATGATCAAACCCACAGTTTCTGTCAGGAAAACAAGCCCAAAAACTTTAATTTTCCTCCTCACAAGTAAATATGTTCTTGGCTAAAACTTTCTGTTCCATCAGGATTTTTCACAAGAAAAAGACTTTTTTCTCAAGCTGCTGTATCCATGGGGCTTTAATCATAACTCTCTGAGTTTCACCAGCAAACTGGAAAAGATACTAAAATGCAGGGAGAGCAATACTGCAATGGTGTTTAGTGATCACCTCACTTCCAGCACACCTCACTTCTATTTCTAGCAATCCCTTTAAAGCAGAACATGTTGCAGAAATCTTGCTTGGAACGACAAAGACATGAGTAAGTGTGACAAGTTCCTTGTCAAGAAAAAAAATGTTTCAGTCCTCTGTCCAAACAGATTTCAAAAGACACGATGAGCTACCAGTGTTATTTGGAAATGGACACAGAGTGACAGATCAAGTATGGCTTTTAACTGATGACTACATAGTAAATAGAAAATTACTCCAACAGACAATTTAGGCACCAACATTATCTAGCTCTCCCGATACTTCCATAACCATTTCTATCTTGCCTAATTTGTTCAACCTAGTCAGCTAGGGTCAGGAAAAATGAAATTCTTCAAAGCAATAAAAAAACAAAGCAACACTTCCATTAGCAGTGCTGACATCCCTGATGGCTCACAGCCTAACCTGGCGGACCAGCTTAATTTCTGAAGCCAATGAAACACATCTGACCTCCCAGAGTCTAAGCATCAGAATATTCCCTTTGAAGAGAAGCAGGTGGCCCAGATAAAACACCTGTACACACACACATGCGGACCTACATAGTCTGTGTTGGTAGAGTTTCATGAGGCTCCATCCACCCTGGCTCTGCTTGGGTCATGGGTAGGATGCACATCTTATCCAACCTGTTTGGAACCTATCATGGATGTACTCAACAGTGCAGCACTGTCCTTATTCTCCACAAGACATCAAGGGTATCTCTCCAGCTGCCACTCCAACACCACTCAGGTCTACGAATACTGTGGCTTATCTGTTATATCTCTGCATATGTCAGGAGTACATTCATGTACCTAATACAGAAAAAACCCCTGCGTTTCAGGTGCCATCACTCCCTTGGGATGAGATTCAGTCTGAGACTAAGACATCTAAATTCAGGAGCAGGATTCAGCTGACTAAATAAAACTGTGCAGTGCCATTTCAGGCAGCCTACAGTATTTAGGACAGTCAGGTGGAGCACCCTAAGGCATCTCTAATGGCAGGAGACTTCAGTTTAGGTAGCTCAGATGTTTACCTACGGCCTGTGTAATTCCCAATGTAATCAGAGATCTTAAGAGTTGCACACACATACACATGGAGTTACATTTAAGACGTCCTATAATGTGGAAAACACTCCTGTGAAGACGATGGATATGACAGAGGACCTACAACAAGAAATAACTTCCCATAGCAGCAAGTTGAAACCAGGGAGGGTATCTCAGGGAATCTAAAACATCAGTGAGTCCATGTGTGGGCATCTGAATTCTGTTGCCAGTCAGTACATTCAGCAGTGCCTAGAAAGTGACTCAGTAATGCTGAAAACCCTCAATAGGGTTTTAGTAAGATTATAGTAAATACCATCATTTAGACACCTACATTTAAGCATCTCTACCTGGAGCCAAATCCCGTCTTACTGATCAGACAGATGCAGTCAGAGCAGTTGCAGGATCAAAATTGTCCACCATTAGACAGTAAGTCTGCAAACCTTAGTTCAGAATGGCAGGAGAAATTCTGGTTTGCTACACCACTCAGCAAACTTAGACAGATAGACTGTAGAGTCCCTGTAAAGGGGAAAACAGGATGATAATGACCAGCTCTACCAAAGTGGTATGAATTGAGACACTGAAGTCCCAGTTACTTAAGTAGCTCTATACAGAACTAGCAATTAAGATGATTCTAGCAATTGCACAGTGCTGACCACCTATGTGGTGACCACATCACTTACCTCAGCTGACCACACAGTTGAGAGTAATGAAGAAAGCAAAGCATCCCATAATTGCTGGACTTTAAAACGCCGGTTCACTATAGTTTTCCATATTTACTGTTTAAACAAAAGATTCAGTTTATGGCCAAACTATCAGGACATTGTTTCCCTTCCTCTTCTTATTTTACTATCACGCTGCATAAATTGAAAGTCACTGCATGGGCCATGAATACCTGAACTCTATAATAGTTCCCACCATGACCTGCATGTGTGCATTTAATCTTGGAGAGATGGAACAGACTAATCAGGGAAGATATTAGGCTGCTTACTTTTCATAGATTCCATTGAGATTCAGATCAAATAAAAATATGTCAAATATTTTGGTTGATCTCTACCAGAGGAGAAGCCAGAGAAATCCACCTAATATTTATTTGTCAAGAAGAGATAAATTCTTCCATTATGGTGATGAATATTATCAGTAGGGGTAGGAGAGCTGCACTAGAATTCTTGTATTATTAACAAACTGCCCATAGCCAGGTATACATAGGGCAATGTCATTCATAACATCAAACCAACAGTAACACTCCAGTTATTTATAAGTTTCTTGTTGTTCTTGCTTGTGACCTAAATTTACAAGAAGTCTGAGGTTAATTTTCTTCTTGCCAGAGTTCACTGCTTTCAGGAACATTAAATGTTTCATTGCTATGTTGAATTCTGGCTTCCTCAAACTCTACTGTCATTCTGTCACTGCTGCCTCTGTGCGTTCCCTTTAGGTGATGTTAGATCTATAATCTATTACGTTCTGCAAATAAACTTCCAGTGTACTGGCACTTGCTATTCTACTTTAAAAACCTTTCTTTCAACAGTAGCTGACAAGGACTTGGCAACTAGTCAAAGCTGTTCCCCTTTAGAGAACAGGAAGGCTATGCCTAGGAGATGTGAAAGGAAAAGCCAAATTGTGTTAAACTCTGGTGTTAAGAGAGCCAGGAGACCAAGGAAAGCAAAAAAGAAGAAAGTGTTTGAATTAGTGTAGTAATTCATTTGTGTTGTTATTGTTAATTACCATGTTTATCTCCAAAATCATAAGCGTGAAGAATAAATATGCATCTCTCCAGATTAGACCAACTTTTTCTTAAAGTAGCTAACCTGTGCATATTACTACAAAGGAACTAAAAAAAAAAAATTAAATTGCGTTGAATCTTCTGAAAAACCTGAAGCAGACAGTGTTGTGGCAGCAAACCTTTTTACTCTTTGTTCATTATTAAGTGAATATATCTATTATTTACAGAAAGACATTATCTGCCTTACTGCCTCAGCCCTTTAGGATCTTCAGAGTTAACTTAGTGCCTTTCAGGACTAACCTTGATACAAAATACTATTTTTGTTTTAGCCCCACAGCTCTGAAGGTTTACCAGCACTGAGAAAGGCCTTTACAAATGTACAGATAAACACAGGTTAACTGATGGGACACTGAACGTTGATATCCGAGGTAGATAAGGACTGCTTCGCATCAAATCGCGGTTCAGCAGCGATTAGCTGGCACACGCCTTAACACCGCAGCCATCTCAAGTAAACAATGAGCATTACGTTATATAGCAAGAGACTAAAAAATTAAATTTTACTGGCGTAAAAGACCTGCTAAGAGGACTTGGGAACGTGCTATCCCTCTGGTCAACTGCCAACCTCAACAGGCTCTCGGTCAGATTGCCAGCGAGGCAAAAGGCACCCCCCGCGGCAGGAAGGCACCGAGGTGCCCGGTTGTTCCGCGGAGGACCGCGAGCAGCCAGCAGATGGTAGCAACTGTCGGTCACTCCTAACCTGAGCTGGATTCCTGACACAACTGAGATGCGAAAAAACTCAGCATTTCACTATCAACAGAAAAAAATCTGGGTTAGCCTTTGCTACAGCTGATTTTAATTGATAGGTGAAAATGTTTTCAGAAATACTGCTGACCTATATGTGGACTTCTTAAGCTATACTGTCCGTTTAAGTCAATATTCAAAGGAAAAGGAACACTGGGGCAGAATGGCATTGTCAGAGTGTGTGAAAATGTTCTGAACAGATGGAAAGACAAGGAGAAAAAGACTGTCTTGTCTGTCCGTGGCTTTGAAAGAAGGGAAGTTAATAGAATAAGAACAAAAGGGTTATTACATATGTGCAGAACTTTCAAAAATCTGTAGCCCTATGTTTCCAAAAACCTGTCAAGTGTCTTAAATGTTAAGTATCTTTATGGGGAAAATATAAAAAATGTAATCATCATACTATGAGGAACACATGAAAGGAGCAAATAGCTCACTGTTGAAAAAAATTTCTTTTAGAGGAATACTCTCTGGTCCATAGTAACTGTTGCTGATCGAAAATTATTAGCTTGAAACTACAGGATGTGTCTTATAAAAAGAATTTGTAAATTTAATAACATAATTTCTGCATAAATTAAAATATTTTAATAGAATGTACTTGCTAAATAGTTGAATAAATGCTAATTAAGGGAAACATCTGCTCTGAACAAGAGCATTTACCACAGGCAAAGTGCTTGTCTGCAGTAGCAGTTTGCATGAGGAATAACAGAATGCAAAGCCTCAAACTGTATTTTTACTCTGACAGGGAGTTTAAGGATATGGCATGTTGAGTTTAACACGCGTTGTGTCCCTGATTTCCATACCATACTTGCTTAGTTTTCACAGGAAAAACTGAAAGAGGTGGGAGGAAGTGGGAAGGAGATGTTGCAAATGATAAAATATGACACTCAAAAGCTTAAAAGGGGATACTTAAGTCAAGCTGTAGTTTTCTGGTTCTTCATTTTCTTTATTATCACCACTAATAAAGGATCTTAGACACATCTGTACATCTCTATTTTCCTCAGAAACACCTATGTCATGTTCACATGCTGCCTGTGAAGAAAGTACAATGTGCTTAGTGGTCCTGCAAACAGCTTTCTATCAAAAAAAGGGCACAAGATGAAAATGCAACCTGAAGAGCCTCCATCAGCCTTCCCAGTTTTTCAGAACTGCCAAGTTATACTAGTTTGGAATCTTTTTTTCTTTTTCCCCTCCTTTTAGAAAAGCAGCATCTCTGTTCCTGAATAGACCCAGAGAGCAGAGCTGCTGAGTAAGAGGGTTGAGAGCTGGTGTAGATAATAGCAAAGCTCTGCCTGCCATTTTCACATCCCTGCTAAGCTGTCTGTAATAAGCATTACAATTAGCTTCTGATAGCTGCTAAGAGGCCTGCATGGAACAGGCTGGCTGTCTGAGTATGGGTCTTATTAGTGAGTTGCCTCTTCACAAAACTGCCTTCACAAGTGACACCCTTCTCAGCAGTCTCCGCGGAAGCAAAGGACTAAACCTATTCACAGACTGAACAGCCTGTAAAGCCTGTACCCTAAAGGACACAATAACAAGAAAATAATATAAAGGAGAATGAAGGAGCAACGACAGGATTGCATAGAAGAAGCTGCACTGATGCCAAATGGAGCATAATTTTCATAAAGGTGTTTTTTTGACCTCTGAGCTATCAGCCTTATCATTTTCTCTAGGGCTAAATATGCTTACAAGCTAGTTTCAACAACAAGCAATTCTCATGCCAACATCTGTAGCTTTTAGATATGGGGGGAAAAAAGCTTCCTTTTAAAACTTTGATTTATTCCCCACAATAAAATAAAATTATGGTGTAGTTGAAAATAACAGCAGCCCACAGTTCTCAAATACCTGGTAAAACCTAATTGGTTGGCTGACCCCTTGCCTGTGCTTCCTGATTATGCTATCACTAAAATCTAGTTATAATGATATTTTCTTTATTAAATTATGTGCTTCTGGCAGACATGCTCACTTTTGCAAAGGACAAAGAGTATAATGTACGACCTCAATGCAGTTAAACATCTAAGTCCTCTTTAAAATACACTTTATGTAGAACAATATAATACCAAAATGAAAAATGTACATGAATGGAATGAACTAAGTTTAAAGCAGGGGTTGGGGGTTTTTTGTTTTCTCTTGTTATTATTATGTTGTGCTGCATGTAATGTTATTCCAGACATCATCAAGGACTTCTCACTAAATTCTGCATATATGGAATCACTTTTTTCTAACCTCCAGCTGAGAAATTGCCATTTAGTTTCACTTAAATCTGATCATTATTTTCCTTCCCAGTCTGCATACGTAGTCCTGACACAAAGTCTCTCAACAGAAGAGTGAATATAAAGGTAATTACAGTGTTTTGTTTGAAGACTTACAGCACATAATTCAAAGTTTAATTCTACTGAAGGGCAAAATGGACCAATTTCCATTGTTCATCTGAAAAATCAAACTTGTTCTCCAGTGTGGTCTTTATTATAGAAGCATCAAACTGAATATAAAGCAGAGTTTTTCCTAACAATGTCATGTATACCATAACATTTCTCTGTTTCATCTACATATACAGACATGTACATGCATATAGCCAGATCCATACCTACTAGAATGCTTTCAGCAAAATTAGGAGGGTTACATCAGCTAAGATCTTGACCAATAGTTTTGTGTAATGCAAATTCAATAGTCTGAAATTGCAATGATGCAGGCACTTCTAATAGGAATAATTATGTTGGCAAGCCCACTCTGAATGGAAATGTAATAATAGCCTCATTCTGAGATCTGGAAGAACAGTCCTCAGGGGAAGATCAAGGATTCACAGCAGTGTAGACAAAATCAAATTTTACTGTCACAGTAATGAGGAAAAATTCTAGCAGTCTCAGTAATGGATAAGGAAATGCAGTGTTGCGGTAGCTCTGACACTCCACTCTGTTGCAGCCAGTTGCTGAGGATGCAAAGACACTAGCATAGTGGAGAGTTGATAGTAGGGATGGCCGCACAGGCAGTGGGATCACGACTGCCCACTGATGGGAGTCCACAAGTCAGGAAATTCCCAGTTGCTCAGAAAGGACTTTAACAACAGAGAAATTTGCCCTGCCTCAAGTCAGCCAATGTAAGCTGAGTTCTGCAGTTCTGCAGCCACCATGACACCAAGAACATCCTCCTCATTCTTTTCCTTGCTTTTCTGGCATGATTTTTCAGCTTATATGCCAGTCCTGGACATGTTTGATGATGCTGAAAAGTGCCCCAGAGCAGTTGTGCAGAATATCTCTCTGGCAAACTGAATTATCTTAATCAAGACTACAGTAAGCTCCACTTCAAATGAGAGCAAAATGTGCAAGTATGAAGCCTTCACTGCCAAAACAATCAGACAATGCCATCCGAAAGAAGTGACCAAAACCAAAGCACGCACCAGTCCCGGAGGAATTTATTTCTGCACTGAATCATCTCACTTTCTTATCTCCAAAATGACATAAACCAGAGCCATGAAAACAAGCCTTCACAAGCCTTCTGAAATATCTGAATCTCAGGGTTTTGGCTCAGTCTGACCCTTGATGAAATCTTGACATCTGCAAATATAGGCCTTTCACATGCAAATAGAGGGATGTAAATAGGGAGCACAAGCATTCTGGAAATGCTTTGACATACTGGGCTCTTGCACGACTTTTTCTGTGGTCATTTTTTTTCTCTGTAGTTAGAAATGTTAAAATATATGCTATGCAATGTTGTCAGGGCTTCTTCCCCTCGCTACCCATGTGCCTAATGATTTAGATGGAAACATATTCAAAAGAGTCTTTCACCAATCTCCCTGCAGGCTTAAATATTTTCAGCTCAGTGTCAAAGGGTACTGGAATGGGAGTGATACTCTGCCCAGTCCTTTTCACAATACAAATCATCCAAGCAGAGGCTGTGTGAAAAAACAGGGATGAGTCTGATGTTATTGTAAGGCTTCAGTGCTAGCATCCTTATAGCGGGAAAGGGCTCTGCTCAAGTTCTCCTGTGATGATGAGATTTACCTGTGCACACAACATGTTTCCAGATTCCATGCCCCTGTAAAGGCAACTTCATGCCTTCACCAGATAACAGATTTTCCCTGTGCAAAATTCTCTGCTGCAGTGCTCTCTCCTCAGGTGACCATCTGAGTGCTAGTATGACCCCAGGCCCTTTGTATGCTGCTTTCACTTTCACCATTTTAAAACTGAAATTTTTGAGGAGCAGGTTCCAGACACTTTTTGGGCCTTGCTAAAATCTAAAGACCAATTATGATTAGCCCAAATAACCTTTGTCCTCTCTTTGGGATACTGGCTTAAATTACCATTCACCTCATCCCATCTGATTTCCTTGGTTAACACATGGAACCTGTTATTCAATAGCTCTCACCATCTAGTTAATTCAGTATTATTGAAATGCTGGTTTTAGCCCAGAAAACATGATGGACTTCGATTTTTACATAGACTCTAATTTCCTATTTTATGGAACTCACAGCAATTATAATTTCGACAGCTGAATTTCCTTAAGCAAGTCAGTTTATTTTTGCACTTTTGATATCAGATTTATAGTCAGGTCACTAAGGACTAAAATGACTACAAGGTCTTCTCCAGGGAAAGCCTATCAGTAAGAAAGATATTCTTGGAAGAGTTTTAACCTTTCTTAACCAAAAAAGCGTTGTAAAATTTCATCTTAAGGCAATATGACTGACAGGTTTTTTTCCATTTTATTGCAATAATCTTGCAATCCTGCTTTACAATCCATCTTAATCTTCTACTTTCTTCTGCACTATTGGATTGAGATCACCAACATCAATAAAGAAGCAGAAACAGCATCTACTTATATTTATCAGGAGGAAAGAAGTGCAGTTGACAGTGATGAAGAAAGATTAAATTCTTGTTCACTTTCAGCCTGTTCCTAGGGATTTTCTGATGTATTTTAATCTGATGGATTTTCCAGGACCTATAAACAAACTAAACTGAAAATCAAAACAACAACAACAACAAAAAAAAACCACCAAAACCCTGCTTGACAAAGTTTTTCCTTCAATTCGCTGTGTAAATCTTCCTCATACACTTTCTACTACTTTCTCATTTCCAGGTTAGAAATCAGTGCCTGCATTCCAGAAACAAATGTTTTTAAACAGCACTGTAAAATATGGAGGTGGCCAAGGCACTTATTACATGTATGTAGTGATAAGTGACTGAGTCTTTTATTGCAGAGGTTGGCAAAGAAAGCTATAACATATTCATGTAAAGGGAATCATTTTCGGTTTGATTCAGGAGGGGAAGGAAGGAAGGAAGCAAGGAAGGAAGGAAGGAAGGAAGCAAGGAAGGAAGGAAGGAAGGAAGAAAGGAAGGAAGGAAGGAAGGAATTGGAAAATATGACTGCATTAGCTTCAGGTCTTTATGAACAAACCCTTTATGGGTTGCAGCAAGCATTTAGGGGATGTATACTCCTGTTTCAGCTTGGCATGTCCTGACCCTCTCTTCCTCTTGCCAGCTCTGCTGTGACTTTATAGAGCTGGTCAAAACAAACAAATTTTTATAACAAACAAGTTCAAAAGACATCATGAAAATTTCTTAAAAACATTTTGTTTGCTTGATTTACTTTTCTTCTTTCCTTCTCCATTTGACCAGGTTTTCATTTTCCATGGAAAGTTTCTGCATTTCAAGTTGTTTTTCCTCTTGGTGGCCTAAGATAGCCAGGCATCCTGTCAAACTATGAATGTACTCCCAAGAGGACACTATTTCCCCTCGTGCATATCATCCTAAAAGGATCATGGCCTGATAATTTTATGTTTTTATGTTACAGAGGTCTTACCACTGAGGTAGAGGGGCAAAGTACAGGGGAAACGTAGTTTTACTGTTTCAGTTTTGCAGAAGGGGAATTTAGGCCAATATTAAAATCACCTTAGAATATCATACTCTCATACTAGCCTGAATAAATGTGCAATACTTGGTTTCGCAGTCAAGCCTTAAGACAGCAATACTTCTGCTGGTTTCACTAGTGCAACAAGCAATAGATCCAGCTCAATTCAGGCATTAACAAAGTCAGGGAAAAAATCTGGAGACTGAGTGAAAAAAAACTGGAGCCTGGCTCACTGCGACTTGTTACCTCATGTAATCATTGTCATTTCTACAGGACATTGTGTAAATAGGAACATGTAACAATGGAATATTCTGATTCAGAAACATTTTCTACCTGCATTGTGTAAACGCCAGAGAGAAGAGGCCATGTTTTCCTCATGGCCAAAGTTTGTGTTCAGGGCCTGAGGATCTCTCCAAAGGCTTTAGCAAGCTGTTTGGACCACTAAAAGTAGATCTACAGACGTCAGAGATTGGTACAGAGTATTCTGGCATCCCAATAAGCATATTTCTGAGTATTTCACTTAGAAATAGTTCTAATCTGGTTCTATGGGCTAAGAATCTGTCTGAAGCTTGTACACTGTAGGTGATCTCAGTCATTTCTTCCAGTTTAGTTTCAACCTAGAAGAATCATGAATTGATCATGATTGCTGAGATTCACTTCATAATAGAAAGCAAAGCACCGCCCACGAGGAAGAGTTTGCTCTTAAGGCTAAGGAGAATTGTTGAAAGTTCATAAGCAGTAGAACCACATTCAACTTACTAATTCCAATGCATATTAATGCATTTACAGTAGGTAGTGTCTATCACACCAGTAACTCCTTCGGTGGTATTAATTGCAATTTGTTATGCATTCATTCATTAGACCCATTCCTCCAGATCTAGCTGTGCTCTGCTTGATTCAGCACCCGAGTGAGACATAATTTTCCTTGCACTTTCCGGTGCCTTTACTCATCATTTCAGCCCCTGGCATAATTAGATTCCCTGTTGGGAATTACTGATTCAGTCAGAGATTGCTCAAAGCAGCAATGATCCACCAGTGCTCTTTCCTTTAGGAAAATTTATCTTGGGATAAACTTGGTTCTGCACCAGCCAGAGATTACTCCTAGTCTGGATAACCTCACTGCAGCATGAGTAGGACAGGATCAGTGTGATAGCATATTTCCAGATTATCATACTAATGTGTCATTTGCTGTTGTTCTGATTTGATAATCGCTATATATCAGCAGCAGTCATTAGGCTTGCATTCATCATCATCCCAGATGAAATCTGGCAACACTCTAAATTCCAGTTTTCACTTTTTTCATACAACTTGAAAAACGGCACAACTCCGTGTGAAATTCTCCCCTCCTATATTTATTTATTTATTTTTAGATATTGCTCTATTCTATGCATAGGATGATTTCTATAAGAACATAGAGATGCAGCTCTAACAGAAAAATTGCCTAGGAAGTTCAGAACATCTGAAATCAGAAGATGAGAAAAGAAACCATTCTGCAGACTTAATTAAGGCTTTTGCTAGCAGCAAAAACTATAATGCAACATGACAGTTATTTGAATGATTTTTGTTAAGATGACTATTGCTTTTCATTATCTAATTTGACATTAAGGTTGGTGCTGTGTGTCTAGCCTGCAAAACAAAAATAAAAGTTAATAAAACACATGCTAGAAATAGAATGCAAGTTCAGAGGAAATGCTCTGGGGGTTAGGCCTTTCTCATGCTTTGGGGAGAAGTATACTACCATATCCTTGTCCTAATTTTTTCAGTGTAGTTTAGAAAAGACCTTATGGCTAATATGTCACATCTAATATAATTTGCTATTTCTGCCTTGCATCTTATTGAACCTTACTTTTTCATATTATAACTGCTCTGCTAGAAGGGCTATAGATAAACTTGTGTCAGCATTTCGTTATTAACACTGGCTTTTCAGTGTTTTTCAAGGCAGACATTAACATAATTCTCATCCCTGGCTTTAGACTGGAAAATATTTTAAACTTAGGTGAGAATCATTTGAAATAATTTTTAAAGAAACATTCTGGCCCACTTTTTATCTGAAGATCCATTTTTGCTTCTGAACAGGGAAACACAGCAGAACTTCTACTGAGTGCTGGAGCTTAAACCACAGACCAAGAAATTTCTCCTGGTGGTTTCACCTTCCTGCAGAATGTCGTCTTCCCAGTTCTCCTCCACAATATGCCAAAAGACTAGTGAATGATGAAGTCTGACCTTTGCAGGTGCTGCCTGCACCTTACACAAACTGAGGACACAGTGTACCACTCTAACACAAGAAAGTGGTTTCCTAGAACAGGGAGCTGTCTCTTCAAAATCACTAGATCCACGCAATTGCCAGAAAAATCCAGTCAATTCAGGATTAAAATAAAAAATTAAATGCAATGTTGTCTTTGTGATAATATTTTTAAATAAAACTACATTACTCATGAAGTTTTCACTGCATAGGAATACATGACCAAATCTCCTGGGAGCTTTACTTACAATCCAGTAAGAAATAAATAAATAAATACTGTAATTCTCCCTTGAATTATTGAACAATTGAATTGGCTAATACCCTCAATGCCAGCTGCACAAAGAAAATAAATAAAGAAGAATTTTTAATGAAAAAAACCCTCCTATCTCAACTGTGTGCCTTTCTCTTAAACAATTTAGATGCTGAACTGGAATATTGATTGATAGGTAATTAACAAAACATATCTAATTTAGCTGATGATTAAAGGTCTAAGTATCTCTTTCAAGTGGATTAAAAGAAATTAAAATATAAGTATTTCATTTGTGGAACTCTATTGCTTAAGTAATTCTGTATTAATTACTTGCAAATGAGGTATTTTTGTTTCATATGTTTTAAATCTCAACAAATACCCTTAATGAATTAACTGATAATGAGTGTGTTTTTAAAGCAGATCAGATACTAATTTTGAAGTAGCTTAATAGGTCCTTACTGCTGATATTGTCATTACCTAATGCTAACATCAGCAAAATAAAGTGCTTTCCATTTTTTTCAATAATCTTTTACTATTTTCTACTGATGCAATAATGTTAGCCCTACAGTAAAGAAGAGGATTTCCTCAGTCTATGTCTTCAGTATGATATTTTGGCTGATAATAGCAGGAGGCCTTTGTTCTTTCAATAGCAATGAAGACAATTTATGCTACTTATTGGGGGACAAATTAAAGAAAATAATACCATGTTTCTATGATTGAAATTGAGAAAAAAGGCATAAAATAATAGAGCAGCTGAGGTTGGAAGGCACCTCTGAAATAATCTCCTCTGACACCCTGATGAAACCAGGGTTGACCTAGCTCAGATTGCTCAGGGCTTGAGATTTGAACAGCTCCTAAAACAGGGTCCTCAATTTCCCATGAAGCATTGCAAGAAAATCTTCTCTGTCTTTCTCCATGTAATCTCTCTCTCTTCCTTTGATGCCTTTCACTAGCCATCCTGCACCTTGTGAAGCAGACTCACAGCTCTAGCATTTAGTGTCCAGATTCTTCAGATGATCTATTCACCAATACTTCCAGCTCACCTTTCTCTCCTCATAGTCCTCAGTATTCCCCCTCCAAATTTCACTGTTTGTTTCTTGCTTTCTGTATCACTAATAAGTAGGTACAGGTTGCAATTTCCTTAACTAAAAGTAATGGTTTTCTGACATCTTTCACACCCTTGAGATCAAGGCCAGGATACTTCTAATGACTTATTCAGGTTTTTCACTGGAGTCCTTTTCTGGTGTTAAAGTACCACATATTTGTATTGACTTTTCTTATTCTCAAAGTTACATTGTAACTTGGAATTGGATATTGACTTAAAATGCCTACAATGTTATGGAAATAAACCTCAAACTTCTTGCCAAAATATCAAACTCTGAATACTGTTAACCAAGAAAGTAAATATTTTGATGAAACACAGTGATGCTGTCACATGGACTTGAAAAATCCAATATCTCATGCTCCAGTTCATGGCCATAGTCTACTTCCCATAACTTTGAGACAGTCATCTAGCCAACCTTGATAGTTAGTAGAAAGCTATAATTGCCTCAGAGAGAGATTCAGCCGTCTTACCATGATGCGTGGCCCAAGGTAGGATGAACTACTTACTGCAATGCTTTTGTCTCCTTGTCTCAACACATGAATCTCCATCCTTTTTGAAGACCCTACAGTCTGTCTCTATACTTTGAGTTTTATAGTCATTGACTTCCAAAGACGTTTAAAGGATACTTCTATCACGAAATATCTGGTATCATCAAGTCTGTAGGATCATGCTGTTGGTTATTGTTCTAGACACAGCAAACGCAATCTGTGAAGCAGGCTTGGCAGAGCAAATATGTGTGAATGATGACTGAAAATTCATTATGCACAGTCAGTGAAACATAGAGAAGGCAGAAGAAAGGCCAAGACAGAAAAGGTGAAAATGCTGAAGGAAAAAAGGATATGGTTGATGCAGAGAAGCAGTATGGTCTGAGCAAAGAAGAACATGACAGCAAACCAGTCTGAAGGGTGCAGAGTGGCTTTAGATACAAAAAATAAAACAAAACTCATCCATCAACAGATGACATGACAACTACACATGGAGAGAAGAATACACAGTCAGAGCAATGAAACTTAAGTTGAATATATCTATCAATTATTGCTAATTATCAGTATATCACTCCTAAGGACACAGCAGTGATTGCACACAAAGATGTGATAAATTTTTTAGCACAAGGGGAAAGAGTTGAAGCAAAATTATTCATAACTCATCCTACAAATATAAATTCAGCATGTCTCAATCTGTGTCCACCAACAGACTCAGCCAGATAATGCATTCAGAGTAGACAACCTTTGAGTGCCATCAGGCAGGCAAGATGCACTGGTTGGAGGTAAAATGGGACCACTTGCCCAAGACCACCGCCTGGTACAATGTGCATCCACCCTTTTTCCACAAAGAAGTGAATATAAATCTGCTGACAATAGACTGCTTATTATCTTTCATATATTCCTTCACAGGCAGGATACAGACCTCTGGGATCTGTGACGCAAAGCTACTGGTTAAACACCTTTATTAGGTGTCTCACAGGCACCCCATGGAGAGCAGCTCCTACTTGCATGGTGCAAGAGAAAGAGGACAAAACAGGCTACCAAATAATTTTGGAGTTTCTCTTTGCCCCCCCTTTCACTCCAGTATGATTGACAAGGGGACCTCCCCACTGCCATGGATTCCTACTCTGAAGGACAGGACTGTACACGGCGTCCTTTTATAAGGAAAGCTGGGCTGCATTGAAAGAATAGGGTAGAAGGGAAAGAAAGCATTCACTTCCCCCCTCCTGTAATACAGTTCAACACACATGCTTTCTCTCTCAAGTGTTTACTATCTGGATCTTCTCCTGGAGGAGAAGATTTATTTCCAGAAAACTATCAAGCTAAAAATGTGATACTTTTAAAGGGCAGATTTTAACTGCACTTCTGATAAGAACATATATAAAACTCCTTTTTAGATTGATCTTCCTATGAGTTCCCTGATGCCTTGAGTGTTTTATTTGAAATGTTAGACATTCTTTGGAAAGAACTATGAGGTTTGGCTTTTAGCAAGACAATCAAGGTTTTATGCTTTTAATCACCATCTGTTGTTCAATAAGTGTCAAATTGTTCCTAATGCTATCTTCTAGCATACAAGGTTTTAATTTGATTTTGTATTCTGTGTTCATTACTGACAATTGAGAGCTCATCATGTAACATTTTTGTTCCTTATACTGTCTTTATTCCAGAAAGAAATAATTATACATACGCATTCATACACAGACACACACATATGCAAATGATGGGCATGCTTTTCAAAGCTGTAGAGGAATATAGAAAGCATATGAAATTGTTCTTTCAGTGGTCACCATGACTGAGGACCCCATAAAGACTATAAAAACAATATAAAAACAAATCCCAGGAAAACTGTTGAGAAACAGATAAAAAGACATTTTAAATTAATATACGTTGTACGTTACAGTGAGGTTCAGGGTTCAACTGGGAGGACGGTGTCTGGGCCACTAACAGAAAATAAATCAGGCGTCGACTCAGAAGGTGGTTTGGAAGTCACAGTGAAAAGTCAATACACCCTGAAACATCGTGTAAATCCAGACTGTGACATTTGATATAAGAAGGTTTTCTTCTGGTCACAGGAAAGAAAACAGATGCAAAAATGAACTGCCTTTGATGAATTTCTGCAAATGTCAACAGAGAAAACAGAAATTCTATTCTGCTCCCTGATATGGGATAGCAGGTCATCTGACAGTGACTGGTTAAATTATAGGAACACACTGCTTTCCTAAAGAGTTTTACAAATGCTTCAGGACACCTTTTCTGAAGAATTTTCTTTACAGTCATCAAGGAGAGATGAAATAACTTTCAACTGCCAATGTGCTGTTAACAATCTGAGCTCTACATGACACATCTGATTGCTTAGGTCAATTTTGAAATAGCCTACAAAGCCTTGGGAAACTGTATGTAAAGCCAATTGGGAAAAATTCAAGGTTGGAAATACAGAACACCAAGGTAGGTCACTGTAAAAAGCATCCTAACTAGTCAGACTGCTACTGTTTAGATCCTTGAGAGGTATAAACTGATGAAAAAAGCAAAGCAAGATGTCTTGTGAACATATATAACAAGACAGTAAGTGGCAAATAGCAAAATTCAGGAATTAAGCTGGAAATCAGTATCAAGTCTAATTCCAGAATTTTGACTCATCAATGTAAGTCAGAAAAAGAAAAAACTTATGACTGAGCTACCTGACAGGAGATGGACTCACAAACAGGACCAGAACAGGACCTCTAGTATGACAGGAGGCAGCTCAGACTAGACCCAGCACCACAGCATGAACAACCAAGGTTGTGTTATTTGCCACATATATTTGTCCAGTCTTAAAGATGTTTTAACATCCCTAGTCAGTCTCTTAGATGTTTGACTGTCTTTCCATTTAGAAAACCTTTCTAAATTTTGATCATACTGCTCTCTTGCTGTATCTGAAGCCTGTGGCTCCTTGTCCTATGTCCTGCTGACATGTAAAACATGTCAACTCATTCCTTTCCCAGCTGGCACAGCTCTTTGCCTATTTATTTCTCTTCTCAGCACCCTCTATCACCAGAAAGGAAAACGCTGATAGAATTCAGGGTTTTTCACACACTTTCACAGTTAAGACATTCTGAAGTTGGCCAGATGGACCATGGTAAGTAACACTTATGCGTGGTGAAGTGGAAAGGAGCACCAAGGGCAGAGCTAAGGAAATAATAGTAAAGCAGTTTCTCAATGACAGCTGAACACCCCAGCTATTTTTATCTTGCCAAACATACAGCAGGTCATCAGAACAAAAGAAAAGGCATTTGATGTGCCACAAACCACAGCCAGGTGACAACAGCCTTTGCCCATGGCAACAGCAGCAAAAGGTATATTGTATGCACAATAAAAAGCACCATAAAACCAGATAGCACTACCAGGTAAGACTTCATTCTTTTCCCTGCCTTTTTAGCTAAGCTGCAGCCACAAACGAGACCAGATTGCTTTTGCAGTGCTGCAAGAGCCTTCTCCAAGGACCTGGTTGGCAGGATGTAGCAAAGTCCTTGTTGCCTCACCTCTCTGCAGCCACAAGCTGTCGGTGATTCCAGTTAAGGTCATTTGGTGGGCCAAATCCTACAACACTCCAGAAATGCTGATATTTGATGTGCATAGCTGCAGACTGAAACCATGGTTAAGGTTCTGCTGAAAATTTGGCCCAAAATTCCAATCCAGCACCTATTTTTCCCTAAGTTTTCAGAAACCTTCCAAAGTGGCTATACACAATGATAGCTTGTGAAATGAGAGGTGATGAGGGCCCAGATGGGAAATAATTAGTGTCAGGGGTGGGGAGAAAGGACCACTATTATTGTATAGGAAGAAAGAGAAAAATTTTAACGTGACCTGTATATTGGGATTTGGAGAAAGGACCCAGGTGAGCCAAAAATGTTATACAGTGCCCAAGGAAAAGGACTTTAGGGGTGGTACGAAGAGCTCTATTTTGCCTGCATTAAGCTCACACGGATGGTTTCAGAAGCATAATTGCTTCTAAAATAGTCAAATTACACATTATGAATACATTATCTCATGCATTTAGATCTCTTTTTCTGCTGACAAATAATTCACAAAACGGTCCTAGTTTCTGTAAATGTATTCACTTGAAGCTTAGACATTGGTCTAAAAACAGATCTTTACAGCACTGAGAGAAACACCTTAGCCTGTTCAGCTACATTGATAGGTCAGATAGATAGATCTTCCATTAGACAGTCATTCTCTCTCACACATATATACACACACAAGTCAGTACATACTATCCAGCATCTATATTATGGCAGCCTCCTGAACGTTTCTCAGCTTGCAAGAGCAATTGCCATGGAAATGTTGTGACAATCCCCTCAAGGCAAATGAGTGGTCTACACAACAGCATTTCTGAGCTCAAGAGGTCCCTTTTCAGGGCTATAGTGAATTGAGTAAGTCACACCATTACTGAGGCAGTCTCAAGACTGGCAGTGCAAAACTATACAGTGATTTGCCAGCCTTAATCGCTTTTCAGCTCTATGCAGCAGCTCTCTGGAAGTCCTGAGACATGCTTTTCCAACACTTGCACACTATAACTGAAGCATCCATTGTTAAAGGGCTGTTTTCAATTTTTCTTAACAGTCCCTTTTGTGGCAGGGTCAGCTTTTTAAGGAGGGCTAACACTCCTTTAGTGTCAAAAGGACCCCAGTTTCCAAGAAAAAGATCCCACAAATCAAAAAGAATTAAAGAGATTATTTAAATAGAGTAATATTGTATTATCATAGCTTAGATTACTTCTGTCCTCATTCTTCAGCACAGCTAACATCCTCTACCATTTCATATTGCTTCCAGGTATGAGCCTTTTAAGGTTTTAGTATTCACTTCATTCTTTTCCTTCTTTACCTTTTCACATCTTTTCTTCACCTAGGGTTTCTCTCTCTCCTGCATTTGTGTGATACATAGGTATTAAAAATTAGTGCATATCACAGCCTGCTTGTACCGTCATCCTCCCACCTCTCTAGAGCTGGTATAACCTACCCCACATCAGAATATTTTCTTATAAGGTGTCTTTTATATAGGAGAGACTTCAGTTTTCAGTTATTACTTCTAAACAATACTCCTAGCAGATCAAAGATCGGGAATATTTGAATTGAGGAAGGGGATTTTGCTAGATATATAGACCCAGTTGCAAGCTCTAAGTTCATGTTTACTTACACTCTGTCTACCTCCCAGAATGGAGAATAGTCTACATCTGAGGTCTGGTTCTGTGCAATCTCTCTCTGTAAGGGAATTGACTGTTTATTAGAAGTGTGAGAATAACAGTCTGGGAATTTAGGAGACTTGCTCAGGGATAGAAATGATGTAGCATTAGTAGAAGCATGACAAGGACTTCATGGTATGTGTCAATGCAGAATTTAAGGAAACATACCCATGGGAGTAATACACACTCATTCTGCCCTGATGTGTTTGCTGTTGTGATCACCAGTGCAAAGCATTACAGGGTCAACATTGACGTGAGGATAACCACTCTTCTAATAGCCAGGCTGAAAAATAGTTTGTTTCCCATAAGCTGTCAAATGGCCATTTCCACAGTCACAGTCTCTGATATGTACATGGAGGCTTTCATATTCAAACTACAGTTACAGACACCCTGCTCATCCCTGTTAGGAATATATATTCTTTTAAGAAGATGAATAATGATGATTACAACAAATGTGAGTAACCGGCCCAAAAGGAATTGGTTCTCATAATTCCACCTCAGAACCTGCCTCCTGCATTGTCACCAGTCCAGTCCCTCCTCACCAAGTGGGAATGACTTCCAATGTCAGGACCTAAGCAAGAGCTGCCTCCCTGTTCCCACTCAGCAGAGTTATGCTCACCCCTCCAGTGTCTACAAAGCCCAAGTTTATCCCCCCAAGGTGGGTGGACCTGAGACGGTCATGGCAAGCTCCATGATCCATCTGCCCTTCACCCCCACATGTATAGGTGGTCTCAGCTCAGCATGTCCACACTGTTTAGCCAGCACCAAACCAGCCATCCCCTATTGCCCAAGCTGTCAAATGCCTGATCCCACTGCAGTCAGACTCATGAGGAAAGCGTGGGTCCATCTTAAAGTCAGGAGCCTGCTCAGCTGTCCCTTCCCAGAGAAATATGTAGCTCTACTTCCTAACTATAAATAACAGGCATGAAAACGGAAGTGGAAACCAACTTGGACTTCTGTGACCAAATTTGGACCTGTTTCAGATTTGCCTTACCTGCCGAAATCCAATACTGATCTTCTTGAGAGACTCATTGCTAATATTATAATATACACTGGCAAATAAATGCACACATCTCATTGATTACTAGAATGACTGAAATGAAATTGCTTCCTCACATCCTTCAGTTGTCTTTCTTAGCTCTGCACATGTAATTTTCCACCGTATTGTACTTGCTGTAAATTCTGTTTCGAAGAGTTTTTCCATTTACTGAAATACTAAACAGCCACAACAATTTATTTGCACTTCTATTGTGCCTGCCTCCCCTCAGAGAATATCAACACAAATTACAAACATCAGTGATTTTAGCCTCCATTTATTCCAGCAATATAATCCCCAGACTACAGATGAGGAAACTAAAGCGTGACTTGTCCAAAGTCATATAGGAAACTCACTCTAGAAATCAGTGTTGTCTTAAGGATGCTGGAGGCCATGGGTAATGGGAGCATGTGCATCTCTCTGTACATGCAGTGAGACCAGCTCCCTGAGCATGAGGTGTGGATTCACTCCATCTGAGTCTCCAGATCTGCAGAGCCACTGCCCAGAAAGTCTGACCTATTTGGCTGCTGGGCTTCTTTCAAAGGAAAAACATAAAACCTGAACCTTATGGTGCCATAATTTAGGAAATCACTGCCAAAAGTAAGAACCTAATTGCTGCACAGGTCTCTGCCTGCTGAAGTTTTAGGCCACACTTGAAAAATGGTGTGCATATCAGCAGAAACCTTTCATTTCAGTTTCTTTTCCTCCTATAGGTGTCTATAGTCCTTCTATCCCTAACTCTCAGCAGTGGTCTGGGAACAATGTCACTGGACAATTCGAACACAATCCAACTCAATGATCTTGGCCCCTATGTTAAGCTTTAAATATTAGGCTTATGATGAGGCAGCCCTCCTAAATTGTTTTGGTCCCTACACGGCAAATATGGAAAACTGAAGACTTCAGTAGAGCAGTTATGTGTCCAACTCAAGTGACCAAATATAGATGGACTACATAACTTTTTAGAGTTTTTTCAAAAACAATTACCATTGCCAAATATCTACACAGAAAACAGCCATATAAATACTTAGGTAATTACTATGGCAGGATCATTTAAACAGCAGCTTAAAATGTAAACTAAAGTTAAATACAAAAAGTAGGGGGACTAGACCTTATCTTCATCTTATATGCTGAGTTCAGTTTCTTTTGGTTTTCAATTCAAGCAAAAACACAGTCCAGAATTATTTCTTTAGAAGTCGAAGTTATTTTCCATTCGTAGTCTATTCAGTAAAAATCATTATATAGTCAACCTTTTTAACACAAATACCATGGGAGCTGAATTTTCAGTCATTCTTTTGCAATGCAGAGAGTCACAGAAAATGAGTTGTCATCTTCTTCTTACAACTGAATTCACACTGTGCTAGTTTTATAAGTTGCCTGCTCACACATCAAACATGGAGTTATCCTAAAAATATAGGTGAATAATAGATTTGATAAACTATGTTGTTTTCACATGATAGAAACTGTGTAAATTTGATTTGCATTTATTTGACATTTCATTTGAAAAAACAGGAATGAAACTTCCAAAATGGCACATTTCATTTCAACATTTTCAAAAGGAATCTTTTGCATTTTTTATTTCAAAATGGCTTTTCATATCAAAATTGACCTCATTTAAAAATAAGAGGATTCAACTGCATAGGGAATGAGTGGTTTAGTTAACCACACATTTTAGTTATGCCAAGTATGAAGCAAATCAGATTATTTTGGGGTCCTCTATCTCACCCCCAAGAAGGAAACATGCTACAGTTTGATGTGAGTTGAGCTAGTTGTTTCTTCTCACAGTTTTTTGTCTCAACCTTCAAACTGTAAATGCTATTACTTGTTTTTATTGTCATTAGAATAAAACCTTTGGGTCACATTCATCTCATTCGACTTAATTCCCCCCAAATGGAATAGTAGAACCCAGATACTTACATGTAGATGTCCAGAATGCAGATCTCTGCATGTGAGGTGTGTCTCATCCAAGAGGTAAAGGGAATAGAACCAACAGAAACTAGAAAGGTACTGAACACAACCTAGAGTAAACATATACGTCTGATCAGTAAGGAAATCTCTAATTTCTTGGACCAAGGCAACTGAGGGACACTTGTTCAGGGACTCAGTCGCAACACAATGGAAGCACCTAGGGCTGTTTAAGATGCCCTAGAAGAGGTACCTATAACAAAGGGGCTATGGGAAATACATCTCACTAGACCAGATACAGGCAAGGCAGTATACCCTAAAGCACTCCAAATGGCCCTAAAAATGGCAGGGTGGGCCAGAGAATTAAATCGCATCTGCTTAATCTAATCCACTTATCATGCAACAACATTCCAGACTGTTATCTGGCCTATCTATTTTGATTATTTCATATTTTTCCTAAAGGAGAAGGTGAAACATAGTTGGGCAGTGTCTAACTCTTTCTATGGATAGTGCCTATTCAACTGGCTTGAAGCAATACATGTTTTAGATTGATAAATAAAATGATGCATAAAATAAATTTCTTTCCATCTGATTCATACAGCTTTGCAATATAATAACAAGTGTGAACTTCAAATATTCACAGCAAACTCATCACACTGAGAGGACAATGAATGTTACACAACCAGTCACAATAAGCACTTCATGAGCTATTCACTAACATTTTGCAAAAAGGAAAAGTGGGTTCAGTTTTATAATTAAAGCATACATCCAAATCATTTGCTCTGTTAAAATAAAAGTACTCATTATACAGTCATAGACAGCATTTAGTTTCACTTGTGGAAGCCCAAGCACTGTTCTAACTGGCACTTGGGGTATTCATGTTGCCAGCTTTAGGCATCCCAATGAAGTGCCTAAATTAGGAGGCCAGTTTCCCTGGGCTCCCTGCATAATCCACAGAGAAAGAACAAAAGGAACCAATCTCCCTATATGACACCTACATCTCAAACACCAATCCATTCTGCAGACTTTTGAGCCCTCATAGTCCTGTAGACGCTTAAAATCATTAATAAATTAGCTTGTGATTGCTCTCACATGGGTATTTAGGACCATGCAAGACACCCTGGGGTATCATGGCTATCAGAGAGGAAGGACCGACCTCTCTGGAATGGTTGTGGTGGCCAGGAACGGCACCTCAGACAACTCTAGACCTAAACTACGTTGAGGTCTAAGTGACTTCCTACTTCACCTCAAAATTCCCAGAAGTTTATCTTTAATTACCCATGCACACTGAAAAGGACCTCTGTTTTGAGGCTAAGTATTTATTGACTGCCTAAAGGCTCTATTGCAGTCCAGGATTAGGCAGACAGGTGACGTTTGGGAGACTAAGTCTCTTGGAAAAGCTCAGTGTATTCTGGTCTGGCAGATATTCCATGGGAAGCCAAGCATTCCTCTTGCTCAAAAGGCTCTTTGGTGGCAGATGAAAAAGCTAATGTAATGATTTAATGGTAATATTTGAAATTCACTTCACTGTGTTTGGACATGTTCCCTCCACAATTGCCTCCCCCTTGTCTGGACTGAACAATCCTCCTGATGTGACTATGGAGGTCCTTGAGATGTGCACCATATTTGGGACAAAACAATGCTATTATCATACAAATGATGCTGAAGAGCTGCCTCTGTTGTGCAGGCTACACTAAAAAATGAATGAAAAAAGATTAGATTCTGTGAGATCCTTCCTTGCAGGAACAATGTATTGTAAAGCAGATTTGCTTCATTTCCTTCAAAATCCCTCAGATAATGCAGGACAACGCTTTTCAATGGTTCCCACTATAAGCACTGCATGTCTGAATAAATGGGAACATGGTACACTTCAGAAATCATTGTAAAGAATTTCTGTTTATCTGGATAAGGAAGGGTAGTCGTAAGACCTGATTATGCCTACTGATCCGAATGCATTGAAAACTCTGTTCCCATTTTCACATTCCTCAAGTAGCAAAACTTGACATCTGTGCAAAGACTGTCCCACTGAACAAAAAATATGGCTGCTAGTGCAACTAAAAGGGCTAGAGTTTGTTGCTAATGAAACTTTCACCACATATTTATCTGTCCTTCAGAGGAGTTTGTGGTTATTGTTTTTTTAAAGTTCCCACAGGAAATCTCTGAGGTTTTATCTGCACTTTGAGGATCATGTAAAAGGTTGGGGCGTGTTTGAATGCTGAAGAAATTATTCAGAATGCAGATTTGTAAACGAGGGCAGTTATTTACTCAGAACAATTGAGCCTGGGTATAAAAGCCAGGAAGCACATATACAGTGAGAGGGCTGGATGCCAGCTCTACGTGCTCACTGCCTATCTGTGGTTCTGAGCAGCCGTACCTCTCCGTCAGTGACACTAATGAGGGATGAGGATTTTCAGCTTCACACAGGCTCTGACTGCTGCAAGGCTGTTTGCATGGACCACTCTGGGGTTTGCATGCCTGCTATAGTTCATGAAAATATGGCAGTGGGGATGTATCAGCTTGTACCCGGATCTCTGCTCTAGCCTTAAACACACAGCACTTGTTCTGGCTGCTGGTATTTGGTCATCTCTTTAACACTAGAACAGTCATAGCTGCAGTTATCCTGTATAACTTGACAGTACCCTGGTAACAATTTTAATTAAAGGACTACATCACTGAATATTCACAAACAGCCTTTCCATTCCATAAAACCTCACACACATGCACAGGACACAGATGATATTTCCCTGAAAGATTTGTATCTGTTTCATGTAGAGAAATGCTGAAGTCAATCATTTGGTCATTTCTGTAGTGAAATCAGTAGTCAACTGTAGTAGGGAGCAGGCTGCAAATGGTGATGATTTTGTTATGCACAAAGAGCAGGTATTGAAGTGATGGAGCATTCAGTTCTCCCTCCTGAAGATTCCCCACCACACAAAGCAGAGTAATATAATTGTTAAGAATGGAGGGGTACATTTTCAGAGTGCTCTGCTCAGCAGTTTATTCTCCTGACTCTGATTAAAATTAATGGGAGTCATGCAGCTGAAACCCCATGGATTGCTCATGGTTTGATGACACAATACAGCTGCAAACGAAGGCAGGATTGTGAAGAGTCAGGTACAAAATGGCAATTTTTGCTCCATTTAACCATAATCTCTTTTCCAGCTCTCAGCACATTAACCACTTTTCTGCTGATCATGTCTGAAATGTCTAAAACTAAGTGGTGCTCTTTAGAGTGCCCTATTTCAGCAGTAAAACTGAGACCCTGTCAATACAGCAACTAGTACCTATGGTAACATCTATCTTGTATTTTGTTCCCCGAAGTAGAAGGATTTTTACAATGTGGACTAACATAAGATGCTTTTCACCCTGTTGCAGTCTACTAATACTTCTTTACTGAGATACGTCAAGAATTAACTCCTGGGAATGCTCCACAGGTACTATTGCTAAATCCTGTCTAGTGCATTGTTCATTTAACAAAACATTTTTCACTGTATGAAGCAAACTTGTTTGATTTGTGGGTACAAAATAATTCTTGGCCAAAAGTACATTGTGAATGTTGTGAACAAGCTGTAGTCACACACCCTTTATTTAAAGGAAAAGTATGTAAAAGCTTACTTAATAAAGTACTTAACTGCCAAAAAAGTTAAGCTTTATTTCTCTTGAAAGCTGTAAGTCAAGAAACCTTGTGGTCTGTCCTCGTTCTTTGTTCACCCCCAAATTCTTTCAGTGCCAAACCACTCAAACCTCTTCTTTTTGTTTCAGTAACAAACCTCTACCTACAGCTTTCACTTTTATCATGTTAGTATCACCTCCAAACTATCTTGGACACATCACTTAGGACACCCTGTCCAAAACTTCTCTACAGGCTGGCTGTGGAAAAACTTCTTCCTCATGTTTTACAGGTGCATTTCATATGGAACTCTGTTTCCCAAGCTGCAAAAAAAGTATGTCCATGATCTGCCTGTCAGTCATAGAAATCCCGATGCTGTAAGCTGAAGCTGTGCACTAAAATCTACACTCAAATAACCTAGGGTGCGGAACCGTGCTGGACTGCTGATCCTCCACGTGGTGTTTCCTGACTCCCTGTCTCTGCTCTCCAACTAGATTTTTTCAAGAATTAGCTGTGAAAGAATTGGAATTTCTCACCAGTATGTCAGCCTGTGTCGCTTGGACTTGGCCCTATTTCCCTTGCAATAGTGACATTTATTTTTCGGAGGGTTGCAAAATTGGATTTCTGTGACCTGCTTATGAATCCACCTACATTCCCAGGACATGGATAAGTGCACTTTAAAGTCATTTATTTATGAATCTCACTATATTAAAATGCTTTTGGGAAGGTTGCTTTGCAACAGAAAGAAGTTACTGGCTCATATTTCTCCATTTGGAAACATGAAGAGTTAACACTGGATAAAACTAAAAATCAAGAGATTATTCTTCGAAGCTTATTCATCTTGAGGCTCTTATGCAATGTCCATCACCCAAGATTCTGGACATCACTCCAGAAGATCAGAATAAGAAAAAAAATTGCCATTCTTCTTGAGCCTGATTCTGTGCCTGCAGATGCACATCTGAATCTCTTTGGGCCACTTCTCTTATTGTCAATACAAAGGGAAAAGCAGGAATTATTCTGAGCTAGGGAAAAGAGAAAATACTTCCCATATCCAGCAGAGAACAGACACACAGTTAAAGCCCCTGGGCCCTCAATAAGAAGACATCAAAGAATTGCTTCCAAAACATAATCCAGTTCCCAAAGACTTGCACTAAGAAATCCCTGCAGGAGCTGGTGATGCCAGAAACAGTACCATTCCCCATCCTGGTTCCTGTACTGCATGGCAGGGCATAGTGAGAAGCTGCATAGACTGCATCCCAAAGTTTTGTAGGGAGTCAGATTGGTCAAAAGGAAAAGACCTCAGTAATCAGCAGACAAAAGCCCAGGTGCACGTGCTTCATTTGACCTACAGAATCATGACTGTCCCCCCTTCTACAAAGCTGTAGATTTCTCGAGGGGAGAGAATCTATAAAAGGAATGCTTTGCAGATAAAGAGATCTTTCACAACTTCCAGATGAATTTTTCTTCTTCCCCATTTATAAAGTCATGGTAATATGAGTATTATTATATCTTCCCCTTCTTCACATTGGGTTTTCCATGTTAAATAACTGCTAGTGAAAGACTTTGGCCCACAGATAAAAGCCACTCTACGAAGAGCTAACTATTATTATTCCCATTAAAAAGGCCAAACTAATCTCTTCCTGCTTTAAAACACACCAAAATGTAGATTCAGCAAATGTTAAATAAAGGTGCATTTTATCACTCCAAACTTTCCTGAGTTCCAAAGACCCAGCATCTTTAACGTCACTGTTACTTGGGGGTATTTTTCATCACAATAAAACAATTTAGCAGAGAATGTTTCCATTCAAAATGTTTCAAATTGCATTCCTGTAAAATGTATTAAATGTCCTGCATTATGCATAAGAAGGATTTGTACCTCAGCTTTGCCAACACAAACAGTATTTCCAGCATAGGTAAGTAACTGAACAGGTTAATGCTCTGGGGTCTGTTCATAATACAGATGCTAATGATTCAAGCAGTTTGTGCATGTGCTTCCCACATAAACATCAAGAACCTGAGCTCTTTTTGTCAATCTTTCTAACAATGATCTTCCATCACACAGGCAATGGCAGCAATCTTCCATCACCTCGGTCATAGAATCATAGAATCACAGAATCAGCCAGGTTGGAAAAGACCTCTGAGATCATCAAGTCCACTCTGTCCACTCAATTTTTCTAGAGTATTCTTTGGCCCACCCTGATTACAGATCAGGAGCTAATTAATTGAGTCACACAGATGCATGTAAAATTAGCCAAGAACCCAGTAGGTTAACAAAGCTATGGCTCACTAGGTAAAGGCACAAAAGGCATTCCCACACCCAGTTGCAGAATGTTGGCACTGAGGAAATTGCCTGTCGATGTACCCATGCCACATTGCTCGCCAGGTATTTCTAAACAATCTGAGTTATTTCTGTGGTGGAGTGCTCACACTCTGGAAGCCAGTTAGCCACACTAGCATAGCCTGCTAGCCAAGTGTTCATGTTAGCATCTGCTAAAACAGCTATCCTTGTTTTCAACTTCAAGAAGCTGTCTATACTGCCAAATGAAAGACAGCAAAGAGGGTTCTGTCCTTGGTCCAAGAGACACTGGCAGCTTTACATCATCGCAGCTTAATGACTCAAGTGTCACTGTAAGGAGTTGCACTGCAGGGCACAGACATATCCTCAGTTCCCCATGCAATACTGTGAGAGACCTGAGCTTCTAAGAGGATGTGGAACAACCAACACACTGAGGCAGCCAGAAAGAAATGCCAAAGACTGAAATCTCCCAGTAAGATGGCACTGCAACACTAGGAGTCAGAGCCAAACCCCATACAAATCCATATATCCCTCAACTCTCATTACAGCACCAGCAGGAATAATACAGGGGCTGCGGTATGGGTGCAAATTCTCCATTCCTCCTCTGAAAACTGTATTACCATGCAGGAAGGAATGCAATATCCCTGGGTCCTAAGGGGTAACAACTGCCCAGTTCTTCTGTGCTTCTCTGAGGAAGAAGTCCTAAGGCTGGTTCCTATATGTTAGGCAGCTTCTGTGTATCTCATACACACCGTTCATGAACATCAGATGCAGGAGGCAGGCCGGGGGACTCTCTGTGTTCAGGGAGGTTGTTTGGGCTAGGGTATTAGCCCTCTTCTTGTTTCTTCTCTTTATGGCACCTTAGTGCTTCCTTTCAAACCAGATGGAGCCTAAACTCATCAGCAATAGAAAAGGTGGTGCCAATTCAAAGTGTTACACATGAGATTTAGAGGTAACCAGTCCATCCTCCTCAGTGATGAGGAAAAGAGTCATAGGTCAACTGAAAGGCGAGATCAACACAAATATTATAAGGTTTATAAAACTTGACCTAGAAGGAAGGGGTGGAAATTGAGACTTTCTTTATCTAGAAAAGAGCCATTGTAGCTACATGAAATGCATTTTCCACTACATAAATGGTTCTTAGACAGATGAGAGTTAACTGTGCTTTGAACCTGTTGTAGACAGACCAATAAAACATTCCCAAAAATCAAGCCACAGAAGTCCAGTAGCAGGATTATCACTGCATCCTTGTCCTGCTCCTATACATTTCTATGAAGCCTCTGCTATTGGCCACTGCTATGTAGAGGATGCAGGGTCAGCTGAGCCTTTGGTCTCAGCAACATAGTCATGCTTATCTTCTCAAATCCACTTAATTTTTAGCAGAGAAGATTTATGAAAAATTTCCTAGTTGGGAGGGTAGTTAAGTGCCAAAAGAGGTGACTAGGGAGACTGTGAAATCTCCATCATTAGAGATTTTAAAGAACAGATTACACAAACAGCTGTCAGAGGCAGCTTAGAAAGTGTTCCTGCCTTCAAGCAGAGGAGTGGACAAAGACACCTCCTGGGACCTATATCTAGGATTCTGCCCCTCTTCTGGACAGCTGTGGCCAAAAGCAGTGCTCTCTCACGTCTTCTTTCAGTGACACTTCCTGCCATTGGTGGATCCACCAGCTGTATAGCAGTATTGTCCACCTCCTTCTCTCTCCAGCATGATTCATGTACCAAAGGCAGAAAGATGTATGTGACATATGGCTGTGTCCATTTACTCCACAGGAATCATACAAAGCAGGCAGAAGTTAAAGAAGTTTGGGAGCTGCTGAGCTGGGAACTCAACCACCATTTTCCACCCTCATTGCTGATGAAGGGCAATGGTTTAAAGCCCGATTTGCCTTCACATGTGGCCCATGGCCAAGTACAGCCAAACTGGCCTGGAGAATGTAGGCCAGTGGCAGGAGCCATTCCCTGAAGACCTGAAAGAACAGTTGCCTGTGCATCTTCCCTCATTTCCTTTGGTTCCCCATACATAGCTAACAGCTTGCAAGCTGGCAGCAACCCAGAAAGCAGAGGGGAAGACACACATATTCACCCTCACACATACTTACTCTTGCAAACCATAATGTTGCAATTCCTTAATTCTCATCTCTCCAAACCCAATTCACCAACAAAGCTCTTGTCCTATTAAGAGAACTCCAATTTCTGCTAAATCTCAAGTTTTCTGGCAGTATAAAACAGGTTGTGGCTGCAGACTCTGCACATGGCACACACTTGTGCCATTGGTCTGTGGCTTTCAGGGAGCAACTGTTGAGCATCACAAAAACACAAAGAAAGAAAGGAAAGAAATCAAATATTTACAGGAGAAAAAGTGATCCTACCCCACATGGTACAAATTTAGGGGTGCATTGTAGCTACATTATGTGCGTATAGCTACTGAAACAGTTTCCAACAGAATGTTTACACTGTTGTCTGGAAGCATATTGTTTGTCTACTTTTCAAAGCCAATTTGTATGCAGCACACATCACAGCATGCATGAAAATTTAGACAAAAACACAGATGCGTGCAACAATCCCTAGTCAGCTCTTGTTGCTCCTTATTGTTTGTTGCTCAGAAGTACCAGGGAAAGAGGAAGAAGGTATCAACCCATTATGCTAGGTGCTGTACTACCCCAAACTTAAAGACAGGTATTTTGCCTGAGGAACATACTATCTCTGTTTAAGACAAGATATAACAAGTGATTGTAACAGGGGGTGAGGGAGTAACATACGGGAATGAATAATAAGATAGTTTATATGTGCCAGCTTTATGCACTGATGTGCCAGCTAATTGAATACTTGATGCATATAAATACCAATCTCCTACTGAAGGCAAAAAGTTAACTGTATCCAGTTAGCAATTTATCAGGATATTCACAGATAAATTAGTGAGAAATTTGGAGGAGTCCAGGGAGGGACATCCCAGAGAAAAGTGGAATAAATGGAAGAGCATGAAACAAGGGAACAGAAAGAAAAAGGAGGTTAGCATTGCCTAGGCAGCAAAGCAAGGAGGCTTAGGTTGCTGAGAGGGAAGGATGTGAAAGTCATGGATCAAAGAATTGAGAGCTTGTACCTAACTTGTTAAAAAAACAATGAGACCAAGGAGGACTGTAAAATGCAAAAGAGGATGAATATGTCACTGCACTTTGAATAGACCGGGGAGAACAAGGTCAGCAGGTGTTAGGAAACTCTGGGTGAAAATGGTCAGAGAGAAACTTATGTCAGTGCAGGCAAACACCTTCTCAAGAAATGGTGTAGAGCCACCAAACCAGTAAGAGTCCTTACTGGGAAGCATGGGGATGAGGTCTTCTCCACATCCAAGGAGGAAGAAGAGGAGGAAACACCCCCCAAATAAAGCAGAGGTAGCACCAGCGACAGGAGAGGATGCAACAGGGACATCTAATGAAGTCTACCCAAGGTTGTGTGCCACGGCCAGCTCAAGAACGAGCTTTAGTTTTAATAGCCAGCTCTACTGAACCACCTTCAACAAAGGCCTCAAAGGACAGGTCTAAGGGAAGAAGTGAAAAGATATATTACTCCTTCTTGAAGTGCTCCTTTGCAGAAGATCCCTCTCTCCCCACATGCCATCAGTGCATGGATCAGAGCCGAATTTCCCACCTTAGGTGACCTGAGTTAGGTGGTGTGAAAACCACTCATCAGTGAAATTGCATCTAAGCCCCTGTACTGCAGTTCCCTATGTCACCACACAGACAGATGTCCTCTCCTCCAGGCTCTGTGGCAGGTACTATTTATGTTCAATATTGTTTATAGACCCCAAAACCTCCATGGGGGATAACAAATCAATAGTCCAAGAGCTGAAATAAAGTCATTTTTTGCCTTTATTTTTTCTGTTTTTTAAAAGGACAATGGTCATTCTACAACTCTGCAAAACCTCTTATAACATTAACATAAGCACTGCGAGCTGCCAGTGCCCCCAGGGGCACTCATGTGCCTCGATGCCCCAGGTGCCCACCCGCTGGGGCTCCCCCCACCCCTGCCCAGGACCCCTTGTCAGCCCTCAGGGCCATCAGCCCCTAACCAGTGATGGCACAGCAGGGCCACTCTCCAGCTCCCTGCAGCCCTGCTCTGTCCAGCCATGGGCCCCATGGAACCTGGCCCACCCATGGGCCCAGTGTCACAGCCCAGCCTCAGCCTGTTGCCCGCGGAGGTGTCCAACACCTGGGGCTGAGGCTGCCCTGGTGCCTCAGGGCTGCCCTGATCCTGGCCAGGGCATTGGGATCGGCCCTGGCTGCCAGGCCTGCCCTGACAGACCCACTGGGAGTCCCAGCTGCACCCTGGGACCTGCTACCTGAGAAATATTAGCACAGGACAAAAATCAAAGGACAAGCTCAGCCTTGTTAGCACCAAAACATCCTGAACCAGCCCCTCTACACAACATATTTTAAGGTTTTGAAAGTTCAGGGATGTTTCTGCTTTCATTCTGGTGCTGAGCTACTGACGTCCAACCCAGTTGTGGTTTATCTTCTCTGCAGTGACACTGAGTGGTAACCTGAAGAGACGGTTACTGTCACAATCTTCCCACCTCAGTGACATCCATCCAGAACCTGGTGCCAAGTCATACAGGGTCTGGATCACACTGTAAATGAACATGGTGGGCAGTCACAGCATCCCCACCTCAAGTGGAAGCCTCCATTCCAGGCTGACCGATGTTTCCAAAGGGGAGAAAACTGTTCCCAAGCATCACAGAATCACAGAATCACAGAATCACAGAATGGTTTGAGCTGGAAAGGACCTGAAAGATCTTCTAGTTCCAACCCCCTTGCCATAGCAGGACATCTTCCACTAGACCAGGTTGCTCAGAGCCCCATCTGACCTGGCCCTGAACATTTCCACAGATAGGGCATCTACAGCTTACCTGGGCAACCTGTTCCAGTGTCTCACTACCCTCACAATGAAGAATTTCTTCCTAATATCTAATCTAAATCTACCTTTCTTCAGTTTAAAGGCATTGAAACATTAAAGATATTGAAGGAAGGATTTGAGTACCACTGTCAATTCACCAGAATAAGTCACTTACATGCTAACATCAACTCCCTCCCAAAGCAGTGATGAGCTAAGGAGCCTCAAGGCCCACACTGATGGCATTTCTTGAAAATAAGTGGAGAGCTGTTCACCTTCCATGACACACAGAGATAAAGAGGGAAAAAATATTTTTTTGCAGTATTTTCTTCTTCCTTTCTCAGCCAAATCCTTATTTGTGCTGTTACAGATTATTCACACAGCAGTCCTGCCTGTACTGCCTGATCTGATTAGTGCACCAACACCTCCATGGCTTTCAAATTCATTTCACAGGTTTACAAGAAACAGATACTGATACCTGGTAAGTGGCAGCACCTGGATTCAAAACCTATCATCAGTTCATCTGATATCTTCAATATCTTGAGTAACATCTCGGAGTGGTTACCCTAACCACCATATTTCTGTGCAGGGAAATAAAGCCCCCCTTTTGTACTTGTTGGCATACAGATTCATACCTTTGTGTTGTTCCTACCTAAGCATACAGAGTCCAGGTTGAGTGCAGTGATTCTATTTCAAACATTTGGTGCCCTGGCTTACTGTTGCACCACAGAAATTACCAAGCACTTTGTCGCAAGCAGCTTTAAATGCCTCTATAGAACAACTGAGATTCTTTGAAATATTTTTTTTATTAAAACAAAAACAATCAGTTGTATATGTGTTGATTTTGATTATTAGAGGGTACAGACACAGTTGCATATGTAAAAGCACAAAATGAACCACATGAACTGCTTTCTTAGTCAGAGCTCTGAATTTCTGAAATTATGAAAATAAGACATTGTTACAATGCACATACTCAGAAACTATCACACAATACCCATTAAAAAAAAAAAACAAAACCACATCATAATATTGAATTAGTTTGACCAGACTCCTGTTTTCCACAAGACCTCTTACTTTGCTATAAGATAGAATTACCCAGAGAACAAATTGGACCCTAGACTAACAAGGCTCTCAGGAATCTAATTACAGAATGGCAAAAATGCTGAAAAGAGGCACATCTAATAACATGTCTGTTATGGCAATGCATTATATATACCAAGAGCTGCTTGTGGCCAATAAAGTCAATGGAAAGATTTGCATCAACTTATAAGAGCATAAAGGAAAGGAAAACAATGTCTCTTGCTTTGTACTGCCAGGAAAATGGAGTACATGACTGAATTGTAGTAAGACATTCGTAAGACCAGGTTTAGACACAAGAAATTATTAGATGAAGCAGAGTGGGACAGAAGGGGCCTTATTTCACTCTGATGAAGATAAGTGGAAATTCATTCTCAGTTTCTGAGTGCCTTGCCTGTGTTACTCTGACAAATGCAAACCAGTGGGTAACTAGCTTCTTGGTCAATAGACAGGCTGTGCCCAGCTATTTCTGCAAACAAGATGCACTAAATCTATACACAAAATCAACCCTCAGAGGCAGGACAATTGTAAAGCACCGAGCATCAATAAACACTAATCAAAACCTAAAGAACCCAGTAGTGCCAAACACTGCTGCCAGCAATACTAGCAACAAATAGAGCAGGCAATCCCTTTAAAGAGTATAAGTAACTATATGACACCCAAAGACACAGTACATCAGACCAGATGAACTCTAAACTGGCAATAGCACTGTTTAAAGGCATAATGGGTCTCTCATTTTAGCTGCTGCCAGTTTTATCACATGCATATATCACTAGGGTACTAAGGCTGAAAGGTCACATCATAGCTTACAAGGTAACCATCGTTGTAAACATGCAGTCTCTGATCTGTGGGGTTATAATTAATACTCTGGATTGTATCTAACTTTTTATCCATAATGACACTAATTCTATCTTCTTGGCCAGTACTCGTGTCATACATGTAGAAGATCTCCTCTTTCTTAGTGTTCAATGGCCTTGTGGCATAAAGAACACCACATAACATGAAAGCATTGGAAACAGATGGCTTGTACTGTCTTGTCTGCCAAGTATTTAGCACATCAAGTGTGGTCTCATTGAGTTTGCTAATCACAATGTTGCCTACATTATTTTCTGTTGAATATATTACCCATAACCCACTTTCATCCACGGCAAAATCTATGTCTTGCCATGCTACACCTGCATAGGAGAAACGGTTACCAATAGCAGCACCTGGAAGCTCTTTCCTCAAAACCTGTGTGTTTCTTTTTATATCATGCTTCACCATATATCTTGAATTATAAGCATGATAGTACAAATAGTTATTATAAAGAGCAGCACCACTTCCTTCCCCATAGGTTATTCTACTTTCATACGTGGGTTTAAACAGCAGCAAATTATCAAAGGAATTATAAATTCTGTAGTATTCCAAGTATCTCCCATCTGTGTTCAATGGTGCAACCCAATAGACTTCGTCCTCTGGATTAGAGGGAGAGTAATCTCTACCCCAGGAGCCATATTTGTAGGAAAATCCTCTCCAGTTCAGCTTTACCACATAGGGCTGGCTGACATTCAGCAGTCCGCGGTGCATGCAGGTACCTGCAATTAAAGAGAAAAAAAAAAGCAAACAGATTTTCCAAATGTCATTACCAGGAGAGAGGTTTTGCAGACCATAGCCTCTAGACTGGGCTTACTAGAGGTTAGCTTTGTGGCAAAACACAGACATAAATGAATAGCTTCATGTGTAAAAGGTTCCTTTCGGGCTAAGGTCAGCAACTGAATGGCACTCAGTGTTCCAAGTTGAGTCAAAAAATTTAACAATAGAAAACAGAGTACATATCATTACAGTTATTTGAAGAATAAGAAAATAAGTGCTCACTGTGCTGTTCCATACAAGGGACAGATTTCTATTTCTACCCATTTGATGTTGGCCAGCCTGATACACTAGGAGATCCCTTGGAAAATACAAGTTCAGAAGCATTTTAGGTTATTTTCTACCTCAGTGGAACCAAAAGCTTGGGCAATGGGGAAAAAAGAGGAAGGAAGGAGCAGCAGCAGCAGTAATTCCAGAGTCACATTTCAGATTAGCATTCTGCTGTCAGAATCACAGCTTTACAACAGTGCGTCACAGCCACATGGTGCTTTGTACCTCAGGCCCTCAAAGAAATCTGCAGACAGTAACAATCACAACCCAGGAAATGTAGACTGATATTACTCTGAGTTTTCATGTGAGGTGACTTGGAAAAAAATACGACTTCAAGCTGAACCAGAACAGCTTTGTTTTACACATATCAACAGCAAAACCATTTTCAGGATCATGGAAAATTTAATTTAAATACAAGAAATAGTTTCCTTTTACTTATGGTGAATTAGTGACTTTCCTGTTTCCTGACAAATTCTCAGTACTATAAGTCACTGATGGTAAAAATCCTGCACTCAGAAGTGTTCATGGGCTGCTGATGAGTCTGAAGCTGCCACTGGCAAAAACTAGCATGCGTTTTTCCAAATGTTAATATCAGCTTTTTTTACTACTGCCACAAAAGTGTCCCAGATTTTTCTTTGTAAGAGTGTGTTCCCCTGAGGTAATGGAGACAGAGATGTCAAGTGATTGGTACCAGCTCACAAGCTTAGTGGTATTTCAATGTTTCCCAGTTCATTAGGGCGCGCTAGACACCAGACAGTCTTTCTTATTAAAGATGGAGTATAACATGAATAGACCCAAGCCTCCCACATCAATTAATGAATAAATTAATGACCACAATTGTTTGATGTTAATAATAACTCCCTCAACACAGGAAATCCATGCACTGCCAGCTATGGCGTCAATGATGAAAGTCAAGATTATCTTTTGAGGCTTTAATACTTTGTATGGGAACCATGCATTTTCTTACAGCTTCTACAAAAAGAATGGCTCATAAGCTCAGTCATATGAAGTGATGTCTGGCATATAAATAACTTCTGTCTTATCACAAAGAGAAATAACAGAGAAAGAATTTACCTTTTGTCCTCAAAGCTGACCATCCCTAAGCAAGGCCAGACAATACTTATGAAGAAGAACTGGAATTTCCTAAAGCCATTGATAGAAAAAACCTAGGAGACATTTTGTTCTCAAAGACATCACAGTCCATTCCACAGATAGAAGGAAACATAGAGACAGACCAATATGAAGCACTGTACTTGGAAAAACACTGGTAAACAAGATATTTGGTGAAAAAAATGGACTGTTGCAAATGCAGAGAAACCTCTTTCTGATCTGTTTTGCCCAGGAGAAAGGTGCTGTGCCTCTGGGACAAGGAAACCTGTATTCTGAGTGTTAGTAATGTCCAAGCAAGTGGGTAACATTTGTGCCAAGGTGTAAAGTCAATTTGGGCAGTGAAGCTCTTCATGTCTTCTTTTTCAATCAAAATGCAGTATTTCTTTGCTTCCCCTACTTTACACCTTCATTCTTCATAGTTTTGTGCGGTCTTGTGCTAAGGACTGTGACCTGAGGGACAGGTAACTCACCTGCAGCCTCCTCTCAACATCTGTGAGGAAGATGAGGAGCAGTTTTATATTAATCACTATGCTGAGCTAAATCCCTGTGTCCCCAGGCCATGTTGGCAACCTCCTTGGAGTCAGTATTGCCCATGAGAGCAGCTCTTCATCACTGAGTGTCCAGCTGATGGCAGAGAGGGTGACATGAATTGTAAACAATCCCATCTCCTCCCCCAGACCCTTTTGTGTCCTGAGATTCTTGCAGCTGAAACATGGCATGACCCCGGTTGAATACTGCTTCTCTTTGTACCACCAAGAATCAACAGAAATCAGCATTCCTGGCTCAGAGCAGATGAGCATTTAAGCATTCACTTAAGTGCTTTACAAAGGATGAGGCCCTGGAGCAGAAATCTCATTTCCAAATATAGCACACAAGGCAGGCACTGCTGTATGGCTGTCCAGGCTGTATCTCTGGAAATGGCAGTAGCATGTCTGGTAATGTGGCCTCAGCACTTGGCACAGATACCAGCATTTGGAGGTGCTTATACCTCAGCTCATGCAAAGGAAGAAAGCTAAGGCAGCAAAATGGTTTGCAGTCTGCCGACTTCATAAATCATTTGAAACTGTTTTTTTCTTATATCTCTATTATGTATAACTCTGGCATGAGGACTTCTTTAAAGCTGGTGACCTATTCAATATATTACTGTGCTTAAATCACAATAAACTTATCTCAGAATTAAATGGTTATTAAGTGCTCTAAAACTCTTCATTTGTTTAGAAAACTATAGCACCGAAGCTTGCAGGTAGTAGAGCACTGCTAAGCTCATCTATATGCGACCTCAAACAATTTTTCATGCCATTAAGCAGAACACAATTCCAGATTTATTTTAATAATTCATACATTGTTTCATAAATAAAAAACAAACGTGTGTTCAGCAGAGAGACCTTTTTTTACAAAAGAAATAATAATAAATTATTTTTTCTCCCCTTAAAGAGATCTCTCTGCTGAACACTTGTTTGGTTTTTATTTATGAAATAATGAATTATTAAAATAAAGTTAGAAGCATGTTCCGTTTTAATGACATCAAAAATTGTCTGCAGTTTCTATAGAGAATGTGCTTGATTTTGATTCCTTGAAAAAATTCTCACTTTTTTTTTTTTTTTAAAGAACTGTGATAGTCAGGGGTGATTCGTCTTTTACACAGGTTCAGAAGAATTCATTGTTGTTTATTTAATCTAAACTTGCCTCTGTGTCTGGATCTTGTGGGGAAAAAATGCACAAAGGAAACAAAGTGTCATGTAATTTTGTAAATATTAGAAGGTACTTGAAATAAATCCATATGCATTATTCAAACTTTCAGATTTTTAACTCCTTTCTCCACCATTTTGGGCCACTGATAAATGATGCCCTGGTATTTTTGCCTTTCTCTGTTTCATGCTAATGTAGCAAATAGACAAGGGAAGGACTAACATAAGTACATACACGTATACCTCTCCTCCCTACACAAAGAACCAGTGTCTCAGCTCAGTTGTCTCCTAATCCTTCTGGTTTATCAGAAAAGGAGCTGACACCTAATTGTCAGGACTGGAGTGAGTCTGAATTGCTTGGCTAACAGGCTGCAGAACTGAACGTAAGACACATCCTGTTGGGTCTCATTTTACCCACTTCACTCTGAAGCACCGGCAGAGCACTTCAGCTTCTCACTCCAACAATACAGGAAAACATTCCAGCAGCCTCCTCCCACCAAGCAGCTGCATCTGATTGCAGAAGAGAAGGGACCACAGTTGGCCTATCAAGCCAAAGATTACGAAACAAGGTGGGACTCACATTTAAAGGAACTCCCACGAGGGGCACAGAGACCAGAAGCAGGATGGTTCTATATTCTTACACATGCTCCTAAGCACCAGATGTGCACCCTCCTGTCCCATCAGATGAACCACTGCATCCAGATATGTGAGCTGTTACCAGCCTTACTAGGACTTGAGATACAGAAGACAGAGCTCTAATGCAAAGGTTCATCCTGTCTCCTACTGTCTCACTGACATAGGAAGACAAACAAAGACACTCCAGTCTTTCACCACTATCACGGGGCACAGATACAGGCTGACAGCTGTCAAAGAAGACCTGTGTTGGCAACATGTAACAGTAGATGAGGTGGAGGGAGGGCTGGAGTTCATCTGACCTGCCTTAAAGCAACTATAAGTTCTGCTCCCTTAGCTCGGCTCCCTTCACTGCCAGTGGAGAAATGCATGTGTCTCCGGGGGCAGTTCAGGAAGTCCTGGAGAGAAAGACTGGCCAGCTCTTTTCTGGTGCTTCTAGGTGCCACGGTCCGAGGGGGGATGGGGCCGTGACACAGCACGGATGGATCCGGAGAGAAGGTAGGTGTGCAGATGGAATCTTTTATTGAGGCGTGCACGGGATTTTTTATCAATTCAGGCGGGAAAAGTGCTAGAACATGGGGTGGAGCATGAGACAGACAAACAGGGGAACAAACCGGGATAGGGACACAGGCAAAAGGGGGAGGAACGTGGGAGGAGCCGGGGAAGGAAAGGGCGAATGGAGTCTGTCTCCTCTCTCCAGCTTCCCCGGCCAATCAGAGAGGGGAGCGGGGAAGCAGGGAGAGGGAAGCAGGCATGCCTGGGCACGCCCGGGAAATATAAATATAGGGGCAACACACAATGTGTATATTTATAAGCACATGAAAACTGTAAAGTCCGTATAATAAAGTCCTGTCAATTGCTGTATATCTTCCTCCATGCCTGGAACTGTTCCCATCCTGAATCTTGCTCCTTCACATCTAGGTATGTCTCTTTCTTTGTGGATGGATGTATTCAGTTCAAAATACAACCCAAATTACTCAAAAAACACAGAAAACTTGGGTCATAGGTAAACTGAAATCACTGTAAGACTAATAGAATTGCGTGAGTTTCAGCATTGGGCTACTTCAGGTTTTCCTCCTGCTGAGACATATTCACCAGTAGCTTGAAATCCTTAATTTCTGAGTGTATAAAAGCCAGAAAAAACCCAACGTTGCTCCTTTTTTCTTTTCTTTCTATTTTGCCTTTGAGTTTCACCTGACTCACTTCTCTCCTCTCCCTCTCTTAGATTATTTCAGTGAGATGTGACATAAAATCTTCTGCAGTACTCAAAGAACCATCCTGAGGTCTTTCCTCTCTATACCTGCCCAATGCAGCCACATGAGATCGGCACAAAAGAAAACAAATGGATAAATATTTCTTCCCACCAGAGTGGTGAGGAGCGAGATGCCAGGAACCATTGCAGATAGGAAAGCCAGTGATGATGAGGGGGATGATTAACTACACTCAACACTCAACACCCACCTCTCCAGTCAGACAGCAGGGCAAATGGAAACAAGTGATTTGTTTCTGTTATGTTGCTTGAGAACAGGCCTGCTCACTCTGAGAAATACAGCAGCAAAAGCCTTGGGGGACAGAGTCAGAGGGGCTGCTAACTACAGCAATGCAAAGAGAGAAGCTTTAATTAAACTTGCTTTTAGACTCATAATCTTAGATATCTTAGGGATTAGCCAAGGTCTCTCTAGTTCACATTGCCTAGCCAGGACATGCAGGAGAGAGGATGAAGGGGGAAAGAAAAAGCAATCTGAAAACAGGACAAAGAGTCAGTTTAATACAAACTTTATAAATATAATATGAACTAAAAGCAGGGCAAGGCCAAGTGTTTGGCAGAAATTCAAGGCATTCAAGCTTGCTGAGAAAACATATGGAAATTGTGTTCAAACACATAAATGAGTGCTAGAGAGCTTCAGAGGTTTAGGTGTGAGCATCCATGCCAAGACTTCAAAATGACCAACTAGAAAATGCAGCCCTCGTAGATACTTACTTCATCGTCCTAAGCAATCACATCTTACTATTTCTGTGTGTTTTCAGATACAGTCTGCAGGACATGTAGTTGCTCTACAAAGTTCTCTGCACAGATGAGAGTTGCTCCCCATCAGTCACACAAAGTCTATGCATATGCTATATACTAGTCCTGCGTGGATTAGCAAGGATCTGAGCCTACATAACACCTGGGTTATATGTAGAGCCGGTATCTCCCATCACAAAGAAAACTTGCCAGCCTGCAGCAATTTCTCTGCCAGTCCTTTGTGCCAGCCGCAGAGATTACCCTAAAGGTCGCCCTCATCCTTAAGGAGGCCGTGACAATACGCTCACACACACAGGAACCCCTCCCAGGTTCCTGTTGCTGTGAACAGAAGACAAACTCACAGACAACACCAGAGGCTGTCCTCAGCTGACGTCAGTGCTAGTAAGTCTTTGGAAGCTGTTATATCAGGCAGGATTTTGACCTCCTTGGTTATTTCTGCTACAATGCAAGGATGCATGAGCTAGCTGGCTCACCAGTTGGGAATAAGACAATGCTAAAGCAATACCATTTTGGTCCCAGACAAACTCTATCCATCTCCCTACCATGCCCTGAGAAACAATGGCAAATAATTCTATTCCGGTCACAATTCCTTGCAGTTACATTTATCCATCCCAGAGTTATCATCCTGCTCTAGACACGACTTGCCTGTCCCTGCATGGGGCTGCACTGTGAAGTGTTGTCCTCCCTTTCCCACTTAGTGAAAGCTGCTATGTCCCCCAGACACACCAGCCACCCAGACCTAAAAGCAGCCCTTTCCTTCTTCACTCATGGAAGGAAACAGTATTCTTGTTCCAAAGCTCAGTACTTTCTCATCAAAACAAAGGTTTGCTGTAGGCTTGAAGAGAACAAGATTGTTCCTTTCCACACACCATCACCCTCAATAAATCAGTGAGGTGCCTTTCATGTAGTTTTTTTTTCATTGAAACATTTTAAGCCCTTCCTTAAGAGGCAGAAAAGGGCTTTGAGATTTTTTAATACAGGTTTTTGTTTTGGCTTTGTCTCTTGTCTGATTCCCAGACAAGGTGTTACTCGTGCATTCTGTCAGAGAAAAACAGCAACTGCCTGCACCACCATGAAGACCCAGTGATGAGCTGCTCACCCTAAGGGAAGCTTGTATTTCTGCCTCTCACCTTTCCAATGAGATGTTTGAATTAGCTGACCTGAAGGTGATGAAAGGTAAATGCTGATAGGTGCAAATCTGTGCTCCTTGCAAGCAGGACACTACTTGTCCTTTTTTATAGGCTCCTCTAGCTGATTGCTAACCAGCTTATGTGAAAAAGCAAGATTCTTCCCCTGTGTATTGTATACAACACAGCACTTTTGCTCTTACAATACTCTGCCAAAAGGAACCCCCTGTGTATAAAACACTCAGGGGATCAACACAGTTTGATAAATCCTCTTGTCTCTTAGCAAGTGGGATGCTTGACCTGGCATATCTAAACTAGTGTTTCCTGAATGGTCTGCTCCAGTGTATCATATCTGACTCTCAAAATTTCTCAGACTGTGATTCACTCACAATGTGATTTTTCAAACTGAACACAATGTCAAGACAAAAGTTATTCTGGTTAAAAACTAATTACCACACACCTTGTGACTGTTGACACCATTATATGAACTGCACTCTGGGAGTCACTGTTCCAGGCCCCAGAATATAACCTTTCCTAGTTAAGAAAATGATAAAATCCTAGTTCCACTGAAAGCAGTAATACAGCTCCCACTTACTTCCCTGAGACCAGAATTTCTCTCCAAGTCTCTTGACGTTCTGTTTTAGAAGAATCTTTTGCCTGTGAAGCAAAAGTAATCTTCATGCAAGGTTACCTTCCAGAGCTTACATGCCAACAGCTTTTGTACATTGACTGTTGCTCACACATTTCCCAAGCAGCATTAGAGCAATATTGCCATGTCACAGGTCACTTTCACAGAAACTATTAAAAATCAAAGCTGGTTAGAACAAAACCCATACTTTCCCACAGGTAATTGTTTTGGAAAAAAAGAGAAGAGGGGTACAGATTTGCTTTTTGCACTATAGGTGAGAGGAAGATTACAACTTTTTCCAGTTGAAAACAGCTACTGTGTCTATAAGAGTTTGACTCCTGCCTTCATTTTCCATTTGAATCCGTTGCTGAAACTAATAGGAGCTGTCTACTCAAGACAGCTAAGGGTTATCATTACAATTGTATTTTATATTAACAAAGAGAAACCTGCATTTACTGGTCTAACTATGTATTATGTTATTTCTTATGTGATATGCTTACCTGGTGGGAAATAAGGGGGTACTGTAGTTTTGTTTGCGTTCTCTTCACACTCTTTCAGTCGTTTCTGCAGGGACGTAATTTGTCGACGAATTGCAAGGACATTGTTTTTGTCCAGTGATTCTAGTTCATTTACCAGTATAGTCAGATTTGTGATCTAGAGAGGAAAAAAACAGAACAAGCTTGATGTCAACTTTATTGTACAGGTATTTGCAGGCAGGGTTGATCACAACACAGAAGGCACTACAGAAAATGGTTTTAAAAAATATCCTTAGAATAGGCCTTATCCTACCAGCCTCAACTTGACATTTCCAGCAGAGGTATGTGAACACAAGGAAATGCTTTAAGACTAAGTTGTATAACAGAATGCAAAAATATAGTGTTATTTTATACTTAGTAAAAAAATAGCCAGAAAGTCATAGGCAAGTACTACCTATTAAATATAGAAAGTACTTATTCCAGCCTTACAAAAGTATCTGGAAATTTTATTTGCAAAGATAAATAATGGTTTTAATCACCTACTTGATGATCTAGAGGACAATGGAGAAAGTGATATTTCACTATCCATCTGAAGTAATTATTCTCTCTAGGTGAGTGATTAACTACAGTTTTGAAAATGTGATTTATAGTCAGCTGAGAAGGTGATAGTCTTTCCCACTTCTTGATTTCATATTGATTGGGCCACTGCCCTAGCAACGAGAAGCTGATTTTTTAATTATCTGAATTAAAGCACAGAGGCTTTCAAGCATGGGGGTCTGTAAATTAATATTCATTATAGTAATTTCATCAGCTTGTGTGCTTAACACTACACAACACTGTTAACTTTCAGGCAGATATTCTGCAAAAAAGGAGTGGTCTCCATTTGGTTTTGGGTTTCTTTACTTTTCTGTGCTTATCTTTTTTTATCAAGGAATAAGACTTTAACACGTTTAAGGTCAAGTTTTCTTTTAATTTATGTTGATGAAATGCTAAAATAATTCCACCAGCTGCAGTAGAGACAGGCTACATTTCCTCAACCTAAACACTAAAGAGAGAATAGACTAACTGTATATTTGAACCCTCTGTGGCTAATTAAGTCTTTGACAATACCTCCAAATATATTTGCTCAATGATGACATTGCTTCCAACAAGGCTGGGTTTCAGCTGAGTGACCAGTTTCTCCAGGTCACTGATTTCCACTTTCAGTAACTGGAAGTCCAGTTCTGTGTAGGATATACTGCCCTCCTCCATATGCTGCACTCTGATGGTTAGATTAAGAATTTGCTGCTGATACAGTTCAATCCTTTTTGAGTACTCTCTAACCTTAAAGAAAGAAAAAAAAGATACATATTTAAGTCCAGGTTAGCAAATAAGACAAGCCTGTTTGACATCTTTATTATATTTCTGAGTGCCCTATGCATAGCTTTCACATACTTGACATATATATTCTTCACATAAACTACGTAAATGAAATTCTCATCACATACATAAAAAATGTGAAATTTAACCCTCGCTTATTGTTGGCAGTTTCCCAAAATCCCCTCAGGAATGCCTGGGGATAACTGAAGGGAGAATATTATTCACAGTCTTCCATTTTTTTAATTCTTTGCCAATATTGTCTCTGTAAGCTAATTTTATCCTCAGTATGCCAAGAACTTCTGTTCGTGAAAATTTTATTAGGAAATATGCAGTGTATTATCTCTCAGAAGCAACCAGAGGAGGCTGGAAAATGCCACAAAGGATTCCCAAGCTTTTCAGCTTCATTTCCTATTAACTCTGAATCCAAATAGGACATTACCCTGTGTACATTTGAATTGTGTCAGACATTGGCAATACTGGTTTGATTTTTGTCTTTAGACAGGGGGAAAATGTTTAAACACAGTGTTAAAAATCAAATCTCGTTTAAGTGAAAGTGTAAAATATATTGTGGGCTTTACCTAAAGTAATTTATATAGCAGCCTTTTCAGTCTTTGAACCATTAAGCAGTTGTCCAGATAAATATATTTTCACACATATATCTGCGAAGGTAAAGGTCACAGCACAAGCATTGTGATGCAGAATGTTAAGAATATGATATGGATTTGAGACTTCCCTTAGAAATGTTAATTCCTCAAAATTTAACACTTTGGTAAAGAGACATAATTTCTCTCCCATATGCTTCATAAAAGTCATGTCTCTTTTCCCTTAAATCAATATCATTATATCACAAAAAATAAGAATAAATATAATTAGTTTGTTGCACTAGTAACTCCGTATTTATACTCTGAGATGGTATGTGTGCCTCTCTGTAGAGCACTGTTCTTTCCATAACTATTATTTCTTCAGCTGAAAGATTTTCTTCTCAAGTATTTTCACATTATCTTAATATTAAATGGTATGGCCAGTCTTCGCGAACGAAGATTTGGGAAAGGTCTTTACCCTTCGAGCCTGCGCAGTGGATTTTTTAGGTGAGACACAGTGTGCGCTGAACTGAGCCCACCCTTTAATCCTGAGGTTCAACTGCCAGGGCCGAGCGAGCTTGGACAGTGGCAGCGAGGTCCTCAGGACGTAGGTTTGTTTAGAGTGACCTTCTCTTAGATGGATGGCCTTACAGGGCTGACGAGCTCCATCTGCCCGGAGGGGTTCCCTGACCAGGAATCAAACCTGGGCTGTGGCGGTGAGAGCGCCGCATCCTAACCATTAGACTACCAGAGGGCCCCTAATATTAAATAAAAGTCAGTATTTTTCCCTATTGTCTCTGAAATGTCATCAAAGATTCTGTCATGGTGTAAAGACCATGAATCCTCCCTTTTTCTGTTCTGGCACCAGCCCTTGCGATTGGGACCCCCCAAAAAAACCATATTTATCAAATAATTCCTTTCAGTTTTGATTTGATTCCTTCTGTACCAAAGAGGAGGTATGGGAGCTCATGGCATGGAAATTCGTGAAGGGCAGAAAGGATCCATTAAGTCCATAAGTTATTTAGTGATGTGAATTAAGGAGAAGTGTAAGAGTAGATCCTCTGTTCAAAAGTATAATTTTCAATAGTGGCAAAACTACATTATAAATCTTAAAGAACCCACTACAAAACCTCTGCATGCACATACATAGTATACACCAAAACCAGGTTGCTTAGTTCCGTATATTTAAATCAGTTTGAAACAGGTCTTCTGTTCTAAAGAAGCAGCCAGACTTTGAGCTGCTCGAAACTGTCTCCACAAGCTGTAGCACCCTGACTAATAGCACTGGATGTTCTAGATCTCCCAGGTCAAGCCAGGGAAACTTCAAGCTATTTATTGCAATAAAGAATAAAAAATAATAGCCTACCAAGACTTAGACCTAGTTCCTTGTAACTGGCTGGCAACAGTGCCAAGAACTGGGATCCTTTTTCCTGGTTGTCACCATCATCTGTTTGGTAGGGATCAGTAAGAATAACCAAACAATGCTCTAGGAAAAACCAGAGGTAGTTGGACCTCACACTTTCAGTGATCACCAAAGTCAGTTTGGAGTTGAAAGAGATCTTCAAAAAAAACTTTTCAAATGTCAGTGTGTGTCTAGAGTTTGCACAACAACAAAAAAAGAAAGAATATATTAGTGCAGCCCGAGAAATATAAAGCAAGGCCATTTTGAACAAAATGGCAGTGCTGTGTGAAGCGATGTATATCATAGAGGTGAAGCTATGTATATCATAGAGGTATTAGGAAACCTCTCTAGGTATTAATAACATTTCTCACAGTAATACTGGTAATAATAATGCGATACAAATCCACAAACCACTGAAATAAACAGGCTGCTGGAATTAGTATTGGCTATTCATTAGTGAGAAACCTATGAATGTGAAGTTTTCTCCAGGGTCCTCAGAGCCTGGACAAAATGCTGAGGGCTGGAACAAGGCATACATAGTTATTTCAGCACTGATTGCAGAATGCTGCAGGACACAGACCTGAAGTTCTCCTCCCATATTAGCGGATTTTCACTCAGTCAACCATCTAGGTCATTTAAGGACATGTCAACACCATCCAGCAGAGTACAGCTGAGCCTGAACTAGCACCATCACTCTGCAGGGCCACACCAGCATCACAATGAACTTAAGCTAATATCTCCCCTGGCGAATTATTGGACAAATAAAATTTTCTCAGCAGTGCTGCTCTAACAGGTCTATACTGCTTTTTCAGACAAATCCAGTACATATGTCAAGCATAGCAATGCCCTGCGTGGAAATCACCACCTGCTCAGATCTGGTTTAGGAGTTTCCATACTTTAGAAATATCATTTGAAAAAAGAACATGATGTTGCTCTTTTATTGGCAGATAGATTTAAGCAGCTTGTAATCCCTGCTCTTCTACTGCATCTCCCTTCTAGGGACTGGCTATTGTCTCTTGACAGGCTGGCACAGAAATTTTGTGCGTATCTTATATTTAAGGATACAGACCAATAACTAGTACTGATTGCAGTCACATTTATCATAAAGCCTAAAGTAGGGTATGATGAGTGCACAGGGCCTGTGTTAGCCTTGTATAGGAAGGGAATGGAGTCATGTGAGGTATATATAGGGGAAAAAAATCCTCAGTTTCAGTTTTTTCCTCCTTTCCAAGCATTGTCACCTTCATGAAATGAAAAGGGCAGGAAAAATCTGCAATGCTCATTTACTGTGTCATTTACCTGCAATTGGTATTTATCAAAACAGGTTTTGCAGCATGCAAAAAGACACTTCTCCAGTATGCATTTGAAGAGTACAGAAGGGGGAACAAAGTTGCAGGATGAAGATGTAAAAGACAAAATGTGGGAGGACTGAGAGAAGATAAGAAATAAATGACAAAACCAGCAACTTCATGAAATCACTCAGCCCAGGACACTAGCTTTGGGCAGGCTTGCACTCTGTAGGTCCATAAGGAGCAAGGCTGGCAGTCTGCCTCCTGAGACAGAGAAGAATTCCATTACAGGTTAACTGGTTTTGCAAAGTAGAGAGCAAGCATGCTTTTGCCTCCTGTTTTGGTTATGTGAGGATGTTGTGGCCATTGTGAGCCATATTCTGAAAGGCATTTTGTCTCCTTGTGACCATGTGCTGATCTATCCCTGTTATGGAAGTGTCCTTTCCCCTTTTCTATTGAGAGGAGCAGCCAATTACTGCTTTGCTTTAAAAGGTTAATTTTCTTCTGTAATCATAATTATGCTGGCAAAGGTTGATCTGACAGAGGAAAAATTAGTCTGGTATTTTCAGCCTATGGTTTGTACTCACTTGGCACATGAGAGCATCTCTTTATCTGCAAGCTTCCTTGCCTGCTGATTCTATAAAAGGACCCCCTTGCTTTTTGAATTAACCAACAATCAGGCAAAAGGTTAATGAGTCAATCAGGCTGTTTTTCTGGGACTTCTAGTGCATGGAAAGCATCCTTAAGAGGGTCCAATCCTGCAGCTCTTACCCAGGAAAAGTTTCCATGAGCTTCAAAGGGTGTTTCAGAAGAGCAACTAAAGCATGGATTCTGAGAGTCAGAAAAGGAAGCATTCAGTAGAAATTCACACTGTTGTGGTGAGACTGGGTTATGTCTGAATGAAATTCCCTAGGAATTTGCTCTGGATCATTTCTAATAGTGGTCAATATTGAATGCTTGGCTTTCCTCCATTTCATTATTTCCTTCTCTCTATGAGTATTATCATGACTAAAGTAATATGCAGAATTGCATAAGGAGGATTCTTTCCATATGGAAAACATGAAGAATTTTTGAGCATGGGGATGCATCGCAAGATCTCAGAGTACTTAAGTTCAGTTCTCAATAGGGCCATGCTCAACAGCTCTCTTCTTCCTACAAAAAAATCCACAACATTATAACTGAGAAATCTTGCACGCATAAAGTTACACCAAAACACAATCTGTTCATTTTAATTTCTGACCCAATGTGTCTCTTTGCCCATATCACACCGAAGTATACGTCACACTTCAACTTGATGCATTGTAACACTGCTTGGAGGATTGGTCTCGACAGGATGAAATTCAGTGAAGCCTGAGTACGGTCAAGAATTTTCACTGTCTGCAGTGAGAACTGAAAGTTGAGGTCAGTAATGTGGTACACTGCTGGGCACCGAAGGATGACAACACAGTTGTCACCAGCTGACACCAGCTGGCAACCTAGACATTAATGTCTAGGGTAGGGATTCAGCTTGCCGTGAATTTAGAGGTGAGTTTCAGGTGCAAATCCATACACCTAATTTTAGGTATCTATAGCAACCTATGTTTATGTATAAGCATGATGTCTGAATTCAAAGGATATCTGAGACTGTCCACATGGAGAGGTCAAGCAGCACTTGAGATGCTCTGCATACCTGTATGGCACTCAGATAAAGGAAGCATGCATCATTCTGAGGAAAGTACTGGTAAGAGGTTGGTCACGCCAGGACAAGTGACTGGGAAAGGTGGTGTACAAGCACCTTGACGAATCATGCCAATTTTTTGGCTGGGAATCATGCCCCTGATCCTGTTCCAGTGCAGTTAGCTTCAAATGACCACAGTGGGAACTGTATGGGGATCTGAAATCTCAGTAATTTTCATGGCTCATTAACTCGGAGCTACACCTCCATGCTGCAAGGGATCAGGTAATTCCTGTGCTTGGAGGCAGTGGGACTTCTTTCAACTTGTCCTTCATATGCCTGCTGACAGCTGAATGTTTTACACTGTTAGCTCCAGTTCTTTCAAAACACACAGTTTGAACTGAAAGATCTTACCACAGGATCCCATGCCTGTTGTTGTGTTTTTTATGCATAACTTCTTATCTGTTCTTGATTATACCAGAGGAGGGTTATGAATATTAATGATTAGAATTTATAATTTAATGCTTTGCCTTTTCTGCTGATTAATTCAAGGACACTTCATTTCTTAAGATGCTTGGTTTCTGAAGGAAACACTTTCTGCTGGGCACCTAATCTGAATCCTGAATATTTATTCACTATAAAAAAATAAAAGGCAGAGTTCTGTCTTCACACGCAGTTCACCCAGTGCACTCCAGCATGTGTAGGTTTGCCTGAGTTCCTCAAAAAACCGGATCTCAATTCATGAAACAAGCAGCCAAAGCAGTGTAAGGTATGTTTGTCTTCAACAGAAATGCATAATTCAGCAGTCTCACTGTGACAGCTTCAGATGTTGACAAGGAAGATATTTGATTTTTATTTTTTTTTTATTTTTTTATCTGTGAGAGCAGAATCAGCGAAGGAGCAAATATTCACCTACTTCTTCACTCTGGCCTGTGGTGACCTTTCTCCTCTTTCCCTTCATTGCCTTCCTACAATCTGGCTGGCTTGATACAAATAATAACACATGAAAGAGCAGGAGGCTTGGCTTCCTATAGCATCATGTAGCAATCACAAACTAATAAAACTGAGCCAAAAGAGGAAAAACATAATCATTCTTCCAAAAAATACCATATGTCTCTAGCTGCAAAGGCCTAGAAAAGAGACAGGAGGATATTCAAATGTATGACATGCTACAATGTCAAAGATTAGAGATTTAATCACCTTTCTCCTTGTTCTTACAGAGCCCAGTTTCCCATGGTTTGAAAGACACACCACAGAAAAGTGCTGACTGCTGTACTTTTTCCCAGGCAACCATTTTTCAGGAAAGATGCAACTGTTATTTTTAAGAGAAAAGAACACCTTACTTTAGAAAGCTCTGTCTCAAATTTCTTCGAGAGTGTTGTGGCTATAATTTCCAGTTGCTCAACCTTCTGCACTGGAAAGGTGGTATCCGGCAGGTACACAGAGCATTGGCAAGTTCCCTCATCATCCACAGAGCCGGATACATTGGCAAAGAGCTGCAATAACAAATTGGTAAGAAAAAAAGTGTTAATATTCTTCTCTACAATTAGTACCTAATAATGTCTGGCACTAATATGAGTTGCGACAATCATGAGATCAATAACTTCATTACTAGCCAGCTTTCACCTTTTTCTTCCAAAGAACTCAAAATATCTAGCAATTTTTATGACTCAGTGTTACAAATCTCTCTGAAAATAGTCAAATACTGCTGTAAAGATTTTACCATTAGAAAAACAGAGGCCTATAATAGTCCTGACTTTCCTAATCTTATGGATAATGCTCCTAACATAATGAAATAACTTTTCCAGCAGATAGAAAAGTGGGCAACAGCAGGAAAATAGTAACTTAGTAATTTATGTCTTATATTTACTATTTTGTTAATCTAAATTGATCAAATCATCTAGTCATTTCCATCCATGGAGATGAAAGCACTGAAGTAGAACTAGTAACAGGGAAAGTTTTGAAAAGAAAAATCTTTCATTTGAAGTTTCTCAGCCAGCCACAGCAAACAGACATATATTTAATTATACACCACTGAAAGGTGATGAATTAAATATGCAGGTTTGGCCTAAGGTTGAGGTTCTTATTTTCCTACAAAATATTGCTCGTAACACCCACACATCACAGCCCACCCATCCATTTTTGTGAATAGCTGGCAAAGCTATTGACCGTGCCATTAGCATGAATTGCCTTGTCCCAGTTGTCTGCATGCTCAAAGCATCATCACTGGAGCAATGTGTATGAGGTATGAAAAGGTCAAGGCTGGCAATTCATGATCTTGCCATAATTTACAGTCAAAGCACACTATATTCTATAAATACTGGGCTGAATACTGAGTATGTTTGGAGCAGTTCTTTTTTGTTTGCTCACAAAATGTTTCCCAATTCATAAACCTATCACAAATTTCTTAATAAAGATATTCTATGTTACTTTAAAATATTCTAGCACACACTTCAATGCAGCTGCATATTTTAAGGCTACAGACTTACTCTTTAAACATGCTTCATTCTATAATCTCTCCTCCTGCCTTGCAGAAATACTAGTCTTATTCATGTGTTTTCTCTTTTTCTCTCCCTCTTAAATATGCAAACAACAAAACTATGTCCTGAAATCTGACATTTCAGCACTTCTCTTGCTTTTTCACAGTGATTTCAACTAACATCCTCACCAACAAACCAGTGCAGAACACACAGTGATGGCCAGCAGCAAAGCTGTCTTGATCTTTGAGCCCAAAAAGAGAACAGCAGCAAGCAGGAATGATCACAGTTCACACTTCTGGCAACCTCTTTACTGCAGTCACAACAAACAACATGCATCTCATTTTGAAAGAAAGCGTGAAAAGTCATTTTATCTGTGTTGTTCAAGCACCACAGGTCTTAAAATTTCACTCATAGACAGACTGCAGAAGACATTTAACATGAAAAGAAGCTTTCCAGAATGTCCCAGCACATAACTTCCACTGATTTCCCTGCCAGGTAAGTTACCAAAGCATTTCTGAAAATCCCACTGAGAACACACTACATATTATGTCTAAGTTTCCAAGTATTTTCGAAGATGTGGCTACAAGTATGTAAAATATGAAAATATGAAAAATAAGTTCCTAAGTCAGACATTTCTGCATCTCTGAGTCCTCTGTGTATGGGCGTGATTGGGATGGCAAGTTGCTCAGCAATAACAAAAGAAACAGATGGGGGGGAACCAAAAGAAGAAATAAATGTGGCTTAGTGAGTACATGGGACCTTCTTTTAGACTGTTGCACACTGGCATGCTAATTTTTATATGGAAGGTATTGTATTCTGTTCCTTCTGTGTATAACACAAATATGTGCATATGTCTACAAGAGAGAGTGTACTATACATAGTATAGCACAGTGTGTGCTACACCTTTGTATACATTGTACACTCTGCTATAAACTACAGTCTTTACTGTATATAGCAGTAAGTTTTCTAGATTTCCTGCTTATTTCATGTGCTAAAAAAAATTCATAAATGTATTCAGATGATCTCCCAAAAAAACTCCAATTCATGTTTTTAACCTCCCTGTGAAAAACAATCATTATCTTTTGACATTTGGAGGGAGCCTTGAGTTGAAAGCAGAGCTTCACTGCAGTAAGTGCAGCTTATATCTAAGCCAAGAGACAGTTTTTCCAAAAGAGTAAACCTGAGCAGACAGAACTGCTTCCATTCTTCCATTGACATTACAGACACTGGGATCATGATGCTGACAAGACCAAGAGGAATGTTTAGTTAAAAGCCCCTTCGGTCAGTAAGTGCTTCAATCAAAATATAATACCGGTCAAATGACAATCGTAACAAAAATGTCTTCCTTCATCCTGTAGAAAAATGCGTGAGAAAGTGTGCTACTTTTGGTGGAGTTGTATGTTTTTTAAAGTTTAATAATTTATACAGAATGCTTAAAAGAGAGTGAACTGTCCTAGCCGACAGCAAGGACTTGACAGCAACTTTCACCCTGTAAAATTAAGCTGTTAGATATACATATTTGAAGCTATGAGAAATGTTCCTTCTCCACATCCCTTCAAATTAAGAAAGGGAGCCAGCAGTTACTCAATTTTCTGAAAACCAGGAAATTTGTCACTGTATCCTAGTGACATTTACAATTCTGAATCAGCTATTTGCTCATCCTAAGACAGAGAATGGGATCCACAGAAACCACATGACAAGTACAGAGACCATGGCGGGGACAGAAGCCACCTCAGCTGGGCAAGGAGATGAATAAGATTTGGGTCCTGCTAGTTGGACTCAGAGAGAGAGACCCCTGACTCCATTTAACTTTCTAAATGCTCTACGGGAGTCAGAGACTTAACTCTGTTTCAGAAGAGGTCCCTCCACACATCCCAGGTGCCACACTTGGCTAGCCTAGACAAGAAAGATCTGCTGTCAAGCTGTCTACCATCTCCAACCTAATCTGGAGCTGTTCTTTGAACAAACTCTGTTTATGACACTAGCTTGCAGGACCATTCAGAGCAAGTGTAACCCATTGAATCTGTCCCAAGGCAAACATATTATTAAACAGTCACTGATAGAGAGAAGGAAAGAAACCAAACATTGAAATCTGCAGGCCGTGGACTTAAGCACTGTACGAGAAGGCACAGAAATCAGATTTGGGTCCCTCTATCAGCAAATAGCTGATAATATATAGTGAAGTAGAACAGTGAGAATCAAGATTTTCTGAATCCCAGCAACCAGAAATGGGTGCTCCTCAGCAAATAGTTTCAAGGCCCTGTTCTAGTTTATGAGAGAAGACTTCCTCCAGGGAGGCTAATCACCACATTGTTTGGCACATTGCCATCAAATCCCCAGGGCCCCACCTGCTTCATGTCTGGGGTCCAGTTCAGTAGTTACAAGGTTAATGCCAAAGCTCTGGATGTGACTTAAGGCATTGAATGCCATGGTAGCAGTAGCGAAGATTTTAGAAATTCACCACTTCCTAAAATACTGGATACACAACATATAAATGCTTTTCCCAGACAGACTAACTGGCTTATATGTATCAGGGTTAAGCCTCTGAGTGACTGTGTAGCATTTAAAGAATGGGACAGAAGTTCCTAAATTTGTTCTTTTCTGGACTTTTTTGAAGCATAGTAATGGTTATACCTTTGGCGGAGTGTGCAGTGTACCATTCGTATTCCTAGGCTGAGTCAGGTATGGAAGCATTGTATAGAGATGAGTGGTCTGAAAAGAAAAGGAAATATTTTTTCAGTGTAATTTCCTGCATATGGCACCATCCCTTCCCCACCAGTTAGGCCCCATCCTGCCGCTCCAAAGCACTTTGTTTTATTATGGGAGCCATCCCCAGCAACTGTAAAATTAATTGGCTTTTCTGATCTGCTGCTGAGGCAATGGTTTCCCTGAGCAGAGTGTCACTTCACATACACCTCTTCTTGAAGAAAAGCTCTGTGTGACCAGTGCAAGGCAGGGGACACTCAGCCGGTCCAGGAGGTGGGAACTGGGGCTCTGAGCCCTGGCAGATTGTATGGCAGTCTAAAAAGATAGTACCATGCCCCTCTGCCATAAATCCAGAGAATATTGTCCTCCCAGCAGGGATGTCTGTACCTCACTACCCAGCTCATGCTCCAGCCTCTCAGCACAGGACTCACTGCACCTTTCACACCAAGTTGTCAGGGTGTGAGCTGTGATTGCTGGGGAACGTGTCCCTCTGCTACTAGCACCATGGAGGTGACAGCATCCCACTGTGGGGAGGGAGTGCTGGGGAAAGACACCACACTGCCAAGGATAGAGCCAGGTCCACCTTGGGAACCTTTTAGGTAGTAAGACTATTTACACTACTTTAACTTTCATCTGTGGCAGATGTCTGCCTTCCTGCCACAGCAAGGAGAGCAGCTGTCACCCGTACTGTGGGTTAGCTCATCCTCACACAGTGTGCAGAGCACGGTGCATTGCCGTGGTGCAACACACTGTCAACCGTAACAGGGTCTTGCCAAAATCTCTGGCAGACTGGAAACTGGAGCAAGACACCCTCAATGTCAAATGGTGTCACAGACAGAGCACCAAATGGGCTTCCCTTGCAACAGGACACTCTCTGCTGGGTCTTTCTGCATTTCCCAAATCCCAGCTGGAACCATATTCCTGAGCCAGGGAATGGTGGAGAAATCCAAATGGCCAGCAAAGGGCAGGTCTATTGAGTGGCACAGTGTAAACAAGCTTTGTGGGACAGTTTGTCAAATAAACCCACTTGAACAGTCATTTGTGTGCTTCCATGATTACACTGTACACAACAGGGGGCAGCTAGTAGCAATTAAGAGTGTTTGGGCAGAGGAGCATCACAAATTGTGTAAATTACACAAACTGAGGACTAACTTAAAGCTAAGCAGACTGAGGAGGAATTTCTTCCCTATGAAGCCTTCTATCCTCAGCTTATCAACATATATTTACACCTCCATCTTGACTTTTGCAACTCTTCATTCCTGGAGTGGATAAAAACACCTTCCCAGGAGATGCTGACTTCACTGCCTGCATCCACAGCACTCTCAAACTTCAAAAAATATAACTAGGGGCACACAGGAATTTTCTGGTTGGTGACTAAACCAGATAAATCAGAAAGAGTCATAGGGAGCCAAAATGGTTTTCCTCCAATTTTAACTAATAAATACCAAAAGGCAGTTATTTTGGGTCAAAAAAAAACCAAAATGCTTTGCTTCATTTGAAAGACCTTTTAAACTATTCACAAACATTTTTTTTTTAACAATTGAAGTCCAGTTTTAAATTAAAAAAAAAAAAAAGACAGTACAAAATCAAAATGATCTTTCACTACTGTAATTTTTTTCTTAAAAAAAACATTTTTCAAAGTTTCCTCTTCTACCTCCCTCCCTGAATTTGATGTTGCCTTTGGTTTGGAGTTGTCATGGTATTTTTTCTGATTGATTTGATCTGCTTTGAACTTCTCTCTTGCCCAACCAGATACAGTATTTTGAGGAAGAGGGAGAGCACCCGACAAAAACCATGCAACATGGCTTTCATTTGCCTGTCTCAGAGCATGACAGCAGTCATGCAACTGGGAAAGCTCCCACCTCCCAAATCCTTCCACATCAAAGATGTGGATCTATTCCTGCTATAAGCCCTTGCTAATTAATTAGAAGCTACACAGAGCATTTAATATCCGACTTGGATCCTCACTGGGAGTTGCACTCATCTAACCAAAGGCAGAATTTGACTCTGACTTTAAACCTGTGCCTTGCTTTTACGTTTATTACCCAGTCCCTATATATTAGTTGGGGGGGAGGATGAAGGAATACTTTAAACTTTCTCTGTTCTTAAAATGATGCAGAGATCTCATAATTTTCCAGCAACCTTGAAAGAATTTTCAGCAACCTACATGAGAATACAAGAAGGCACCAAAGTTCAGGTTATGAGAGCCCCATCTTACCGCTTCAGTTGCTGTCGTTGTTCCAGCCAGAGCACTCAGGCTTTGCATGAGGAGCAGCACAGCCACCTGTGTGCACTTCATCTTCTCAGCCAGCAAATGTGACAGCAAAGGGAGAAAGGATTTGTTTTATAGTAGAGTCTGGGGATTTCCCCAACCAAACCTTAAGGAACTTGCGTGATATTTTTTTAGTTTTTGGATAAGTAAGTGATGTCATAAACTCATATAATAACAGGTGCCAAATTACTAACGTACAAAGAACACAAGTTACCCTCATAAATTAGTTATGTCCAATTTTCTAACAGGATACCTTTCCTGTACAGTACACTGTCTGATTTTAATCTTGGTTATGCAGAACATCAGATGCTTATTTGCTATGACAGGTAGACAGATATTTCCCTTACAGTGACTCAATCATAAAAATTCTTATAGATTCCTTCAAAGTTATGTAGACTATACAGGTCTTGGTGGTATTTATTACTTATTATATGTACAGAGAAGAGCAGGTCAGGTTAGACTGTTCACACAGCAGAACCATGTTCCCTTTTTTCCAAAGGCCAACAGACCTTTGCCAATAAGTAAAATACACAAGGGTCTCTACAGCTTTTCAGTTCCCTTTATTCTCAGATAGCACAGGTGAGACACAGACTATCTCCCATTTCCATCCCAGCAGTCATACGTATCATATATTAACACTATGTACCCATTAATGTTTGCTCATGTATTAGCACCGTGTATCCATCAATGCTTACTTAGCTGCACTCTTTTCATGGAGCTACGTGCCACCTGATCACAATGATTCACTGTCCTGTCTCTAGAGCACTGAATCAGAGAGATGAAAAAAGGCCACACAGAATTAGTGTGGTCCCCACATTCCCCAGCTGTGCTGCACTGCTGTACAACAAGCAGTGCGCTGCCTGCAGTTCCCAAGGCACCCAACCCACCATGGAAACTCCTCACTTCCAACAAGCTACTACCTTGGTAGGGTCAGCTGCAAGCCTCCATCTGGTGCAAAAGAAATTAAAGTTTCTCAGGTTCTGTGGATCACTGGGAAAATGAGCTTGGTGTTTGGAAGGAAGGTTCTAGTCAGGACTAAGGGAATAGCCATGTTTGTGCACTTGTAAAAGTCAAGAAGTCCCTAGACCAAAACATGACCATGACCAAAACAGCATTTTCCTTTTCCTTCTTCATTTTGTCAGACTGAGTTCTTCTATTAGGTCAGCAACAAAAGGCTATGGTTGTGTCTAGGTGAAGAAAGTGATTAGGAGACCCTTATTCCCTTTCAGTGTTGGTGGGCAGAGGTAAAGGCAGGAGCAGCAGTATTTCTGAGTAGCAGTGCTACCTCATATGAAACTCAGCTCCCTGGTAAGGAACTCTTAAGACTTTCTTGTGTTACCACAGCACTATCAGCTCCAGGTGGCAATGAAAAAGCTGAGGCTTAGGGCAAATCCATACTAGAAAACTCTTCAGAGGAGTCAAGTCCATTGGGGTAACACGTTTTTACCACAGCTTTGCATAAGCATAAGCCTCCTGGCAGACTCACAAGGTTGGAAGAAGCATCTTGCAGGGTAAGGATATAATAAGTTCTTGCAAAAACATTTTTTCACAGCAGAAGCTGCATCTCTACTGGAGGATTTCATGGCTAATAATTCAATGTAAGATAGACAAGACCTGGAAGGCATGTGATAATGTAAAAGCAAAAAGAAACAGAGCCATACTGGTAGAGCAAGAAAATTAATCCAAGCTTCTTCCTCCCAGGTTACAGTGATCTGCTTTCCTGGGGTAAATCACAGTGCTGTCCAGGGAATGGAGAAACCAAAACTGTAAGTACAGTCAGGGCTCAAGCCCTGAGCTCCAGTGCAAGACAAACAGAGTGGTTCATGTCAGAGCAGCTGTAGGCTATGAAATATCCTTTGCACCATGGGAAAAACACTTCATGCAAAAACTCCTTGGCAGCCTATAAACTGCCTGAAGGCAGCTGGCTATGGCACTTACAAACCCGCTGGCCTTGCTAGGGCACCAGGAATCCTGTTGCCTACAGGGAGGGAAACCTTGCAGCACACATGGCCACACTCGCAGGCTCCACTGTGTAGCAAGCGAGTGAAGTTTTGTAGGCAGCTTTGTGCTGTCAGCAAAGACAGCCTGTGAGTTTCCAGCCTGATATCTGATCAGGAGAAAAACCTGTTCTCTGTTCCTTCTAGAGGCTGGTGCTGCAAATCGCCCACAAAGCACAACAATTTCTCAATGTTTTTCTTTTATGCTTAAAAGGCAGTTCCGAGATAGGAAGCAAATATTGGCTAAGTAATAATAGTTAGTCGGTTGCTCTGGTATTTTCTCCAGGATGTGTGTTTTCACATGACCTCACAGAGACAATGGGGGCCTACATTTTTATTCCTAATCAAACCGTAATTAATGCTAAATAAAAATACCTTCTCTTGATCTATGTAGAGCTCTTCATCTGAAGAAATAACTTAGACTCATTGTCTACGTTTTAGAGGAGAGAAACTATTTCTATGTCATACAGGAAAGTTGCACTTATTTAGCAATTTCCACTTGGGAAAACAGGAAAATACAAGAATTTTTTCTTTGTAGAGCTGCACCCACATCAGTACTTCCTTGTTATGCAACAGTCATAGTGGGCAATCCAGGGCAAAGTCCCTTCTTTTACAACAGACCTTCTCTTTGATTTCGGTGGGAAATGTCTTTGCAAAAAACCACAGCTTAGGTCCCTCAGACACCTGTTCAGCAGATCCCTTCTCAAATCTGGTCTAATTTAATCACTGCTTTTATTACAGCAGAGATTATTGTGATTGTTATTTAACAGAGAGGTAGATGATTCATTTGTCCTCTAAAGCTGATGGCTCAATCCAAAGTCACCGGAGTTAAATATTATTTGAACATGCTTGGTGGTATGAACATAACCTTCTACATCTCAGTTTCCCATCAACATTTGGAAAAGATAGTATTTCCCTGCCTCAGAGCCATGTTTTGCAATTAGATGCATTAACAAGAGTAAGAGCCATTCAGCTATTACAGAACAGGGACCACATTAAACATGCAAAAATACAGGCAAAAAAAAGTAAATAATTTGTCTCAGTTTAGTCGGCCAATAATAGCATTAATTGAATGTAGGTTATGTATCTTGCTTCTATCTATCAAGTAATCATCAATAAATATATTTATCCTAGTTGATGTGGCAATTTCAAATTCTCGCTGAATTGTTCACTACATTCCCAAGACAGGTATAAAGAATAAAAATAAGTAGATTCAAAGAGGGGTACAGCACCTAATGGTGCTAACTTGACAGAATGGCTCAGACAGAAAGTACTGCACTGCATGTTACATTTTGCAAGTCTAATGTGAAAGCATTTCTACTCTTTGCCTGCAGACGCGATAAGACTCCGAGCCTCATGGAATCAGTATTTCAGCGCATGTCGTCCAGTACCCTCTATACTGTGGATTTAGCAAAGCTTGCCTAAAGCTTGTTAAATCCCCCCTCCCACCAGACTATGTATTCCTGAAGTAAAGCCAAAAAGATGGAGAAAATATTAATTCAAATTCATCTTGTGACACAAGAACAAAACAGCTAATATTCCTTTTTATTTTCTGAAGGTGTTTCTTTCTGAAACTAAAGAGTCTGGGCTTCTTTGATTATAGGATCATCCTGTAGTGAAACAAGGAGGTGGTCAGCTTTCTTTGATAAGGTGCTCTGTAACAACTGACATCATTATATCTATCTATTTCATGATATCTATGTTCGACATAGACCTGTTCTGCTCTGCTAATCCCTTTACATATTGCTTGCACTTTTTCCCTCTTCAAGAGATTCACATTCTTATGCAACATATTTTGGTGTCATCTATCATAAAGCCCATCTATTTGGAAGACGTTATGCAAATACTTTCATTTAATCCCTTTATCAGTAGAATGTCAGGTTAGTGTTTTAAAAAATATCCCTCTGGGCCATGTTCAAAATAAGAAAGTGTATGGGAAATATTAACCCCTAGTTTCAAAAATTATGTTAGTAAGGGTGAACCTCAATTTTCTGAGACTGTAGGAAAGGAGCATCTTCCTGGAGCAGAATTAGAGACTGAGTATATTTTGCAGAGAGGGTGAAATTTCCTTTACACCTTTAAAAACACCACTGACACAAACTGAGCTGACTGAGACTCAAAAATGAAAGGAAAAAAAATTATTGTAATGTCAAAAAAGAAAGATCTTCACTAAGGAAGACATAAGACCAAGATAACAGCTGGTGAGGTACACACCAGACAGAAGTATGAGAAATTATTAGCCACCAACTCTGGTTCAGCAGAAGAGCCTGTTACCCTGAAACAAAGCAATCTAGAGACTCTTGGATAAATTAATTATTTCTAACCACAATCTGCCTGTGAGCTCAAAGCCAAAAGTTATCAAGGAAGTATAGTGCTGGTCTGTAAGAAAGGAAGGACAACAGGGAGAGTGGATGGCAAAAAGGCTAGAGCATACATGAAAACTGTCACATTTTGTTAGAGAACATCAAAATGCATGAAAACCAAAATCTAGAAGTCTGTATATATTAAACACAAATAGTAGTATCAAAATATGCTGGGATGGTAAGAGAAAATGAAATCCCATTGCAAGGACACTTAAGAAGAATAAATAACTACTTCATTAAAAGAAACAAGAACAAAACCAGAGAGTAGTTTATATTCATATAACATGGCAAAAGAAGGCAGAAGAAAACATCCAGGAGAAGGAGCGTTTGAGGACAGTCTGTCTAGGAAAGGTACGCTGTTGAATTGTGATTATGATAGGTTTTCTTGGACAGCTAACCATATGTACAAATGCAGGAGAAACCTTCATGCAAATTTTTTTAAATAATTGCTCAACAATAACCTGGGGCAATGACAAGGCAGGGGACATGTTATTGCTGACAACAGATAACTGCTTCTTCAAAAGGCATCTGGGAAGCAGACCTAGCATGACATTGAACATAATTGTTTGCTTTGGTATTGTATTGCAGATAAATAATTTTCAAAAGTAAAAGGTGACACACAATTAGGAAAGACACCAACCTATTAAAGGTTGTCTTCTCATCTGAGCAGCTATTTGTTTAGCACTTCGGTACACTGCAGCTGAAATTCTTAGTCTTGCATTTAATTCTGCCTCTTCCCATAAAAGTACATCCAATGATGAGAATACCTACTCCTTCACAAAAACTTGTCCTTCATACATATGTCCCCAGACCCAAGGAATGGAGGAATACGACTTGGATGTGGTCTGAGTCATTAATATGAATCCCAGCACTTACAGGCACCTATATAGTAAAGACTTAATACAGAAAGGTCCTTGAAACATCTGCTCCACATATCACAATGTTACAAGTCCCAACAACAATAAAACCTTTATTAAAAAATGAAAGCCATTTCTCTAATGCCTGCATATGCCTGCAGTTGGTGAATATAAGTGCAGCCACTTGACCAGAGGGAAAAGGCTCCCAGCTGCTTTTTATGGTTTTGCACATTCCAGAAAAACTGCTACTTCTGTCAAATTGTAGAGCAGCACCAGCCTCATGCACCTGCAGCCCTGACTGCTCTGTGAAAAAGAATGTGGCTAGCCCAGCCAGGAGGTGGCAAGTGTTTAGTGACCCCTTGATTAAATGTGCACATATGTGCAGAGTTAAGAGACAAGAAAAAAAAATCTTCTTCCCCACAATAATCCCACATCTGAATGATGTGGCCTTCTCCTTCTTACTCTTTCTACCTGTTTTGAGTCTCAGATCAGGGTTGCCTTGACCAACCTAAGGAGTTGATGAGAGAAATGTGTTTTCATGACAGTTCTACTAATACTTTCCTTCTCAGAGATACAATCTCTTCCCTATATGTGGGTCAAGCAATGTAAAGTGTTCAATCACACCAAAAGTACTAATGACCACTTTCTCTTCTACAGGCAAAATCTTCTGGGTTTGGCACGGTTGCTAAGGTCCTCCTTCATGTTTTCATCCTCAGCCAGATATCACAATGAAGAGGATATGGAAAATATCTGAACTGGAATAAGAGATGAGGAAACCTATAGACTATCAGCTGGATATAGTTGCAGCTTTATTAACCTTTAGCGTTGTGAATATTTTCACATTAATATTAGATATCCCTAAAGAGACCTGTAGCATATATTTCAAAGGCCTCATCCCTTTCCTGTGGCATGCACACAAAGTTAAACAATCCTACACCTACTCAGCCTCTTTGGACCATTCCATCACCTCAGCACTATTACATGCAGGATCAAGGTGTGGCCATTGTATCTTCAAACTGCCCAACACTGTGTGGCATAGGCATGTCCACTATATTAGACAGGATATATAGGGGCTTGACTGTGATCAAATAGACTAGATGAGCAGCTATTTACATGAGTAGTCCTTTCTCTTCAGCTGCATTTATCACTCAGGGAGAAGAAAGCTCACACCCAGATAACACTTGACCCTAGAAAAGAAAGTCATCATTTGGTTTTATAAGCTATTCAAATGTTCTATTTTGCAGTTCCTGTAGAAATGGACATGTGTGCTTTGGGCTTTACAATGGACACAATGATTCATTCTGACCAGATATATAATTTTGCGTAATGGTAACTGCAAGCAATGCCAAAGCAGCTCTTCTCCCCTAGAAATAAATAGATAAGCCACACAAAAACGTGCTTGTTGGGCAGCACAAAGAAGAGTTATGCTCAGAGGTGTTCTCTACAGCTGATTGACCTGAACTGTGACTATAGGGGCAAGCCAGATTTCTGCAAACCTCAGGATGGGATAGGCTCTGCATCTCCTGCAGTTGCTATTATGCAACTCAGCCTACTTCTCAGAACAAATTAACATATCCGCTCTCACCTTTGAGACAACTGAAGTAAGAGAGTCTGAAGGTAATAGAGTGGCCCAAGCAGCCCTGGGGATCCTTGAGCAAGGCAAGCTTTCCTCCAGTAATGTTCTCACTATAACACGCACACTGATTGCTTTCCCTGCTGTTGACTACTGCAGACTTTCTGTCTGCTTCAGAGTTTATTAGTCTGATCCATGTTCAGCTGCAGTGAGTTTAACCCAGTCATTGAGAGAGCACAGGTAATGACCCCTCTATTAAGACATTTACCAGGGCAAATATCTCATTTTCAGTCTGTTTTAATATAGCCAAATTTCAAGTGTCTGATCTCAGTGCCTGCCTTAATGTTTTTTTAAGACTCAGGGGGATCAGAACAATTTTTTGTCGCTGTTGCTTCAAGAACAAGGTTAAAGGAGAACAGACAGTTCTTCTGAATGCTATTTTTTGGCAGAATTCTGAACAGCCTCACTGGCATTCAGAGGAATCTGGTATTCAAATGAACCTAGTTCAGGGGCTGAAAAAGCTCTCTTGTTGACCTCAAGAAAAAACTGATTTCTTTACAGAAAAATATCAAAGACACCATGCAAGGTCACTTATAGAAGGATGGGAGAAAGAACATGAGTCTATAATGCCCAAACTCCTGGGTGAGCTACTGAGCCACATCACCTCTCAGGGATCTTCTGACAAAGGGCTGCTCCTGGCTAATCTCGCTCCAGCAGTGCTGTGTTGCATCCATCTGCTGCCCTGCAAGAGTTAAGCAACACCAAAATTAGAGTCAAAGAAACAGAACTGCATCCTTAATCACATTCCCGTTCTTAGTCCAGTGTAACTCATGAGTGAAACCAGGCTTGTGCTAAGACAGTACCCTTTGAACTGAAGCAGTAGGACTTGAATGAGCTGGTGCTCCTGCCTGCTTCTGCCACCCTGGCAGGAACTTCTGACAGACTGACTATGATAAATAGCGGAGAAGGTGGGAAAGTGATAATATCTTGAATTGCTGTAGGTTGAATTTCACATGAACATGAGTTGGAGTACTCACAAAAGCTTACAAATGCAATTCAGAACACACGGTATGCTCTGCAGGGCTTGTTTACACCACAGAGTGTATTTAGACTGAGACAGTGTCATCCTTAAAGAAAAATAAGTTTTTCCTCAATTTTTGGATAGGCTCTCTAATTTCCAAATAATAGTGACTTAGATTGAAATAGTCTAAATTCACTCTGACTGGAGTTAACCTAATTCAAAAAAAAAAAGCACTCTATCAGTGGAATTAGTGCATCTGCCTAGAGAGTGCATTTCTATTAATAGAGCGCTATAGACAAGTCTGGAGCAATTTCTCAAAACACATATCAAAAACAGGTAAGAATGTAGCACCAGAAGAACTTATGGCCAAAAGGAAAGAGAAGCAGGGAGAAAATCCAAGTTGTAAAAAACCACCAGAGTTATAATATTCACTTTAATTTCTGTAAATGCACTTCTTCACATATCTTTCTGAAGAGCCAACAGCAATACCTGGAAAAAAAAAAATGTTTTTTCACAGATCCTGCCTGTTGAATCTCTTTTTTCTTTACAGTCTGGATTTCAGCTTCTCCCTGAAGGTACATGAGAGTCACTCCATAAACTTGACAAAGACCCATCTGCACGCCTATGTATTAAAACTCAGTTCTCTTCCCATGAGACATACTCCCAATGACTGTTTAGTGGAACAGCCTGTGGAAGTTTGCCATTGCGTTTGAAGTTTCCTGCCAGGCTGGTTTCTGCCGGTTTGTAACATTATTTGTGCAACTTTATCATTATGATCTCACCAGGAGTCTGAAGTTATGGTAAAATGTATTTACACAGAAATAGACTTTATCTTGTTTCCTCACAAACACACAGTATGATATCAGAATCTTTCAATTTACCCACAAGAAAATTATTAAGTTCACCATCATGAATGATTCTATGCATTTCTTTAAAATAATCATAAGTTAATCCTCTATATTTTTCAGTTGCAGTTTTTAAAGAACAGAGTAACATCGTAGTCAAATAGGATCTCAATATGATCTCTTCAGTTGTTTAATTAAAGAGTAGATCTTCATTTTCTTATATATTAGATTACAAAGTCAAAATGAAAGCAGAAAATCTACCTCTCCTTTAAAATGCAATTAAAGTTTCTGAACTCATTAGTTTTTATTTTAATTGAAGTAACATTGCTCTCTGAGTTGCTTAAAAACAGGAGTGAAACATTCATCTATATACCCCTTTTTCAGTATCTGCCCATCTGGACTCTGCTGTCATTATCAGAGACGTGTCAATAGAGCTTCCTCAGTGCAAATCTGATGAGAAAGGAGAAAAACTCTTGCCATCTGTACATACCAAAACAACTTGAAATCTCTGAGAGACCAGTTGTGGCCGTTCTTGGTGTAGCACTTTCAGAACTTTCTGACTCCAACTGACCACCAGACCACTCTGCTGGTAGTACCACCCATTAACACAGCAGAATGTGTGACACTCCCCAAGGCTTCTCTGCTCACATCTCAGCATCTCAACTTAAATGGCTGGAGGAGGCAATATCTGCATGCAGAATGTGATACGCTTTTCTTGTTGCCTCTTCAGTTTGGAGGGCAAAGGGGAACATGAGGCAGGATCAGCAGGGAAGAAGTGGCAAGGACTGCAATGTCTCCGACATGGGTGAAAGCAATGGACCCAAGCCTTCAAGAAACAGGGTGTACAAGACAGGATGAGAGCACCTGGGGCAACACAGCTCTCAGAAGGACAAGGCATAGTATGAAATGGGTCTCAGAAGGGGCCTCGCTTCCCCAGTTGAACTCAGCTGAACTCAGATGCCCAACCTGATCCAGGGTGAGGCCACCTCACCAAGTCCAGTAACACTGCTATCTGATGGCAGAGCATGTGACAGCTGTCAGATCATAAGATGGGAAAAGCATAGCGGAGAGATGCTTCCTATTTCCCTGCTACACTCACGCTAAATGCTGTATAGATATTATACAAAGAGCTTCCCTTCCGTTGGACTTGCTTGCACCTGTTATAATCTAATTAGGAGGAAATTGGACTTCTTTTGCTAACATCATAAACAGAGGCAACATAAGCATATAAATCTTTCTCTTAAATTCCTTTTTCTTCTTTTTGAAATGCCAGAAGACTGCCCTGTGAACCCAATGTGCAATTATCTTTTGCATAGCATGTTGAATAATGGATCAAGCTTATATCTACTACAGATGAAAATCATGCTTTTCTGAAATCCACTCATTGCTTCATGGACCCCAAATCCCCTAGGTGCTATACATTTCAGCTGCCATAAATCCATGTAACCTTCCTGTGCATGACACCATTCATTTAGACAACCAATTTAGTTAAAATGATAGATGTGAAAAAAACCCACATGTAACCAACTCCCCAGTGATCACACAGCTGCTGATGCTGAAGGGACTGTGCACTTTATTCAGCTATAGTCAGGCACTTCCATCCACATTTGCCACCTGCTGTCAATATAATGTCAGATGGAGCTATGCAGTCCTCACTCAGCTTACTCTTGTTCAAGCTTATCCCCTTCAGGATATTGCCAGCAAATCAAGTGCAGTAGGTGGAATCCTACACCCAATGCCACTGTGGCTTGTAAGAATCTCCCCACTGGTTTAATCAAGACCCAAAGACCAACTCTTAAAAAAGAGGAAAACTAGCATCTACTCCTCATTTTACTTTTTTTTTTTGCAAAAAGCCCTTGTGTGTATCAAGAATATTCCAATATAAAAACAGAGAATAAGACAACACACTAAATAAAGGTTATTTAGTACCCTTATCTCTGAAGTCTGAATCCTGCCATTCAACTATATAGTTCAACAGTCCTTACTCTCCATATAGTCCTGGGCATCCTCAAAGTAGTTTGGACACCTTCTCAAACTCAGCTAGGCAAGGTATAGCAAATCAGACTGTTAGGCCCCTATTCAGCAGTCTTTATGCAAATCCTTATGACCCCTTAATGTAAGTAGCCAAGTACTTTGGTGATTCAAGTCTTTAAACAGCAAGGAAGCTATATGTCAAAGTGACACTGCATATCTGTAAAATGAACATATGGCTCTTAATATTTTCTGAAAGGCTTTTATTTTACAATATGCGTCAATTTGTTGTGCAATCTCCAGTTTTCCACAATTTTTAGAATAATGGAAGTCATCAGGAAAAACTAAGGTTTTTTTCTATAAAATGAACAAAATGTCTTCCTATGATATTCCTCTTTGGCGTACAACAAAGAACAACCAGAGGATGCCCTTTCTTCTCAAAGAATTCACCATTGTCTCGATATGAAACGGGAGAAATAAATGCTTTTCTTTTTAAATCACTATAAATCAGCTTTCATAGTGGACTTTCTGCATAAAATTTCTGCTCAGCCATGTAAACAAATAAATGAATCAATGTAAAATCATTTTTATATGGCATATTGTCATCGTTCATTAGCGATTTAATTCTGCATGTGTTCTGCAGTTTGATAGACAAGTTGTGCATGGGAAAAAAAACAACATTCTTAAGACTTTGGCACCTACAGCAAAGCTATTAAATTCATATTAATGCATCAAAATAAGTAATCAGCAACTCTGAAAATCAGGTCATTCTTTTTTGTGCCTAAATATAGATCTAGATGATTAACTTTAGGCATTCACAGTTGAAAAATGTTCATCCAAATGTGTCATCAGGGAGGGCTGAATAGATTTCTACAAGAAACACTTGAGAGAAAAATTCTAAATGATAACAATTTAGATGATAAACAGTATTATAATTTATTATTCATATAGTTCTATTGGTGTGCCTGGCATTCTAAAGCAAGAGAAGAAATATAGCTAAATATGCTATTCTAAATATACTTTAAAGACTAGAACTGAGGCTATAAAGACTTAGAACACAATTACTGGTGTTCAGCTGATTGTAGTATTTTTCTATGGAAAGGATTTATGAAGAGATTTTCTCCTCTGCCCTGCCCTGTGAAAATAAAAGGTAAGGTGATACTTGTGAACTTAGAAGCAGACAGAAACATCATCATACAAAATTTTCCAACTCGGACCTATATCCATAAAGAAATTTAGTTTCTTAATTTCTATGTCAACATCCAGCTTCCCAATGACATCAAGAGATAAACAAAGGAAATCAGGAGTGGGATTAATCTCTAAAATCAGTAGAGAGAAAGGTAATTCCAAAGAGTGACATATATGACACTAAGGTAAGTGTCTCAGAAAGATTTTTGATATGACTCTCTTTCTGTTAATTAGAGAGGAAGAAAGACAACTAGTTTCAACCTGACATCTGACTTTCAGAGGTAAAATAAATCCTTTTATTAGTGCCTACATCAAAGTTCGTTTTCTTTTACAAAAATATATTTCTTTTGGATTGAAGCACACAAAAATCCCAGCATTGGTAGGTGCTGAAATCTAGGAATATTCACCACCCAAAAATCTCATGGCTCCGTATAAAAATGCATGACCCCTGATGACCAAGAATAAAGTATTTTAGCAGAGAGGGTCAACAAACGTTTTCAGAGTGAGCAGTCACACTCTTGACAAAGTGAAAAGCAAGTGTTCACTTGAAAAGAGGGGAACAGGTATGAGCACCAAGATGTACTCCTTTGTAAAAATGTGTTAAAGCAAGTTGTGTATTCCTGGTCAATCCCACTCCTGGCAGGCAGTGTAGTAAGCAGATAGTGACCATCTGAGTTTCATTCTGTGCCAGCCTCTGTATCTGGCATCCCATCCAGTTAGTACAATGGATTGCTTTTCCTATGGGTTTAACAGCACTAATGAAGAGGTGCTGAACAAGTTTAAATGCAAAAGAAAATGCATTATAGCAGGGCCATTCACAGAAATAACTTAATAATAACTGCTCATTTTGCAAAGAAGAAGATGGATGTTATTTAACAGGGTCTTTTTATCAGAAAATATTCATTTCTATCCCTCTAGCAAAATGTGTCATCATATGTTACAGAGAACTCGTTCCTTTTGTGTCTAGGGAGAAAACAGTTGCAGCGTAAAAATTTCCCATTAAAACAGAAATGAGGCCAGAATCTGGAAAGCACTTTAAATATGCACACCAGGATTACATTTAAGAAGAAATGTTTAGATTAAAGCCCACCCATGCTACCACTCCGTGACATGACAATGGCAGCAAACCACCTCTAAATCTACCTTCAGAAGTGACACTCAATTCTTTGTGGAGTGTTTCAATGTTGTACAGCACATCTTTTCACTCTGGTCAATACATATGGCAAAGCTGAGGCTCAGGATCTGTTAAATATAAATGATGCAGCCACCAAATCCTTTCAGAAACAGCAGAAGCATGAGATGGTTCAGAGACAGTCAAGTCTGTATAAAACAGGATAGATAGATCAACTCTCTCTCTCCCCCCACTGGCAGTAGAGTCTAGAGGCAAGATGTCTAACGAGTTTAGGCTAGACATCTAATTTTTAGACAGCAATGTTTCAGTAAGACCGATGCAGGGAATTGCTTACAGCAGGGATTAGCCCTAAAACACCAAGCTCTAAAAGATGTGCTCAAAGGTTAAATGAAGTTGGCTATGTGGAGTTAAGTTAGCTCCTTGCTACCTTATCTGCAGAGGTCCCCTCTTGGTCCTGCTGTGGTAGTCCCTTCAGCTTTAGTCCGTGAGAACAGAGCAGGTTCCCCAACTGGAAGTCAGACAGGATTTCCACCTGGATCTGTGGGCCAGCCAGAGCAAACACAGCATCTTAAACTTAATGACACATATGTTTTGCTGAATCAAAAGTAATTCCTACAGTCTGCTTCTTAAAACAAAGAAAGTAATAAAAACACATTCAAACTTCAGCAGTAGCAGAGCAAACCAATATATGAGTGGCGTATACTTATCTAGCTTCAACACCACAAAACAGCAGGCAGAGGCCTGCTATCCTCACAGCACAGCTAAACAAGCCATGCATCAGCTGATTACCAAATCTGAAAAGCACAAGCTGTCAGTGCTTTCCTGACAACTCTCAACTTCTGCAGGACTCCTCCCATGCCAGCAGTGCCTCTGTCTTTGTACAGTGCATTTCCCACCAGCAGGTCATACAGCAGTACAGTTGAGGGGGTGCAATGGATACAATACCAGTTCCTGATCTCCTCTGTCACCAACAAAATTGACTACCTTTCCACTGGTCTCAAGCAGCCTTTGATGAGGAACTCCTACAGGGAGTTGTCATTTTGATAGAAGGCATCAATGACCTGTTTTCTGCCACTGACACCTCTGGCAGAAGTCCCACTCTCCCTTCCATTGTCTTACACATCCTTAATGAGAAATATTAAACTCTCACACCCTCAGAGTCCTTCCCACTCAGGCCCTCCTTGCAGCAGGGTGAAGTGGCAATAACAAGACTGAATAAATGTGATGCAGTGAATGTCACTTTTCTTAGGACTGCTCTAGAGCAAACACAAAAATGGAGTTTGCATCCTACAATCTCCATAAACTTCACCATTTAGGTCCAGCTAATCTAGACCCAGAACAAATATCTTGTGTCAAATCAGGCAAACCACCTCCCCCCATTATAAAATCTATCTGATAAGCAACTGATCTTACAAACAGAAATGTAATTGTTTGAAAACTATAATGAAATTTTTTAAGTCTATTACAGAGAGGATAGAGAAGTTGTATTTAATTATTGTATCTGTTTTACGCCGTTTTTTACTACCTTCCCATTTTTATGGACTAGACAATTTTTGACCACTTACAAAGACAAATATTCTTCCTTAACCTACTCAGTGTTGATGAGAAAACAGAATAAAGAGAATGTTTGCAGTTTATGGGTACATCTGGTGATGCTGCAGCTCATGAGCCAAATTGATATTATTTAGTCGAGTGCCATCTACCACCAGTTAAATACAATCCTCATGGTTCCCATGTTAAAGAGCTTGCAACTGGGCATATTTGAATCAGGGTTTTAAAGTTTAGCCCTTCTTGTCTTTCCAGATACTAAAAAAAATTTGTAATTTATAACCATAATGAGTTATTCTGCTATGAAACCACTAGATAAAAAGAAAGAAGTCTTCATATTCACAGGGCCTTCAATAGTTAAGAGTATGTAACCTCAGTGACCTGCAACATCAAATGAGAAAACACAAGCTCAGTCTTTCAGCTTTTAGCTTTATGCACTTTGAATCTACAATTAACTCATTTCTGAGCATCTGGTCTTTTTAACCCCTTACATTCAAGGGTTATTTGATCTTTCAGCAATCAAGATTTGCTGATATGACAAACATAATTTCACACTTACTAAAAATGGAGACCAGCTTGTGACATGGAAAACTGGCTAAAGCAGGGTTTTTCTGATTCTTCCTGTTATTTACAATTCTATTGAAATGCTAAAAATAGCAAAAAAGAAAAATTAATTCTGTCCATTTGTATGACACCTCTTCTAGCAAACATGCAATACAGTGCATGACAGAGTTTACACACTGATCAGAGTGACCACTTTACAAGTAGCTCAAGCTGTCTTTTGTCTTTCCTTCAAGCACTTATCATGGAGGTTACCTTGGAGTGATTGGTTTGAGCCACTGCTACTTTTCTAACTCAATTAGATTCTGGCACTGATGAAAGTATGTCCCTGCTGTCACTGAAGGCAACAGCAGAGTCCTGAGATCTGTAGTACAAGTAACTAGCCAAAAAATAGTCATGATTCTATATTTTCACTCTAATATTCACATTATCAGGTATAGTGCAACTGCTTGGATCGCTGCTTAAGATGAGTGAGAAAAACAGGCTTCTGTCCTAGATTTTTCAATTATGAAGCTTTTAGAAACAAAATCTGGGGGTCTTTATGTTTGAGATTCATTTGAGATGTGTCTTTAATTCTCCAATATTATGAAAATATTTTGTGACTGCTTCCAACACTAAATAAGTCAACTTGAACTTCCATTCATCTTGCTCAGAAACAACCTCTTCAGTTTATACTATAGAGCTGGTAACTAAAGAAGACCCACCACTCTTACAAATATTTAGGCTTTAACTAGCTCATTGAAGTCGATCAGACTATTAGGTGCACAGCTCAAGGCACTTGAGTTCAACACCTTATTTAGAAGGCTGGAAAAAAGGTGAGGAAAAAAGAATCAATTTCACTTAATTTGAGACCACTCACTGAGGTAATAAGGTAATAAGGTAATAAATAGGGAATTCAATAGTATTAAATGATTTTATGTAATGGATGAAGCAAAGATGACACCTCCAATGAACAGTTCATGTTAAATCACCCTTAACTGGCATTGTCACACAGCCCGAGCCCAATACTTCAGTGCAGGATTCATAAATAATACCAGAATCAAGCCATCTTTTTCAGCTGCTTCTTGATTACCATTCACACCAGAATTAGCATATCAAGGTAGGAAGAAATGCATGAATATTTATTATCTCCATTCCTACATGGAAACTTAAATGAAGAATTTGCAAGAATATGAGAGACAGACCTACACATATTTATTTATATGCTTAAGCAAAACCTTTGAGCTAAAATTCTGATGGCACAGTAATGACTTTGAAGGGATGAGAAAGCTGTGGCTATGAGCATGTTATTTCTGTGAAATATCACTGAAACAATGGCAACGATTACTCTGATTGGCTGTACTGACAACGAGTGCAATCCATCGAGCCCTTGAAAAAAGGCAGCTAGGAAACAAGGGAAAGAGCACAGCTGAAGCCAGCTGAACTATGGCAGCGCATATAAGCCAGGCAGGCAAGCATTGCTTGGGCAATGTTTTGGCACAATGAGGGCACATGAACTCCCAGGACTTTCCTCATTTCACCCTCAAAACTTTCAGTGGCAACTGCTGCGCCGCAGCTCCTCCTCATCACCAGGCCCTTGTTCCTCCTCGGTCACTGCTCAGAGGACTACAGAGAAGTCTCTACCAGCGGCCGTCCTGCTATTGACAAGCATCAGACTTTCCAAAGAGAGGTTTAGGGTGGAAACCATCCTGTCTCCATTATCTCCCTGCCCAGATCTCAGAGAACCATGCACTCTGTTTCAATATCATGTGGCCCTTCTCAGCCATTCTTGTATCTTAGAAAAGAACCGGAAACTTGGTGTACCACTGGGACACTCCATTCATTTTCTTGAACAAAGAGAGGGACACCTAAATCCAGAAGGTTTACAGATGTGCCCACCTTTCTCAGTGTCCACCTTTCTCCATTGATTAGAGAGAAGGTGTCCCCTACAGGTGACAGGATTATCCCTTCCTCCCAGGTATAGGTATCAAAAACATAGACACATTTGCACTCAGGTTAGGTAAATACCATAATCATACCCACCTCTAAATATTTCACAGGGGTACAATAATTCTTTAATACATCATTTATGATTCTCCCATGATAGAAAATCCCCAGCTGATTTCTGCATTCTGCCTAGTAACCCGTGAATGGACTAAAAGTAGTGCTATGTATTCATCACATCAGAGCAGCTGGTCCACGCAGCATTGGTTTTGGTTCCAATAGTGGAGGAACTATGAGAGAAGGAAGCTTTTCAGGATGGAGAAAGAAGGGGAGGATAGGGAACATAGACAGAAGAAACAGAACAAGGAGGGGAGATGAAAAAGAACATCACTGAAAGCAACTTTTACTGCAGTTCAAGATTAATGACTGCTCATCCACAAACACTCTACAATCTGAGGTAAGTGGAAGAAATTGGAGCTGCTACTCAATAGCCAGTGCAGCCCTTTGCAGACATAAAAAGCAGTATGCTGATGTTCCCACTCAGACATATAAAACCAATGTGATGTATGTAGCTTTTAAGGGTTGGTGCAGTATAAAAGTTTTATTGCTGCTTTGGCTTGAAGAAAGCTACAAACCTCAGTTTAGGAATTGTAAGACCCTGTAAAAATGGTTATGAAAGGCATTTTTCCTAATCACGTTAGCAAACCCTTCTCTCCATTTTCTCTCTCATTAAAAAGCTTAAATATTTTACAGCTATAGTGTGCAGGCTTATGTCCAGATTACCCTTCATTAAATGACTTTTACAGTAGCTGGATACAAGCCTTTTCTATTATTACACACCAGCTAATTATGTCTCCTTTGTTTTCATTTCATCGTTTTAAACAAAGCTTTTAGGGACACAGCTACTCTGTGAGAGGTGTTGCCAAGCTGAACACATTTCCAGCAAATCCCAGCTGGGCTGCATTCATTTCATCTGATGATCTTTGCAACATGAAGTAGCTTTTTGGAAAAGAGAAAAAAAAGGAAAAAAAGGGGGGAAAAAAAGAAAAAAGGAAGAAAAAGAGGTAGACAGGAAGGAAGGAGAAGAAAAATAACAAGTAGTTTAGTGCAAAGACAGCTTCTCACTGGGGAAAAATCCAGCAGGATGTTAGTGAAGAATGAAATATGATGTACAGTGATTCTAAACATCATAGCTAAGCTATGTGAATGATCAGTTCTATCAGGCATTTTCTAAATTCTGACAGCATTGCTGTTTTTAGATTACCCCAGTAATGTTTCCAAAGTGTATTATTATATTCATGGCAAAAAAAGAAGGGGAGGAGGCCTGAAAATTACTTCCCTCCTGGCAGTGAATTGACATTTATGTCCCACATTGAGCCAGCTCTTTGCATTGCCTGGGAAGCCAAGGGAACCAACAAAAAGATATGATTTCCCCAGAGCTGGGAAGCCAAGGGAAATGATCAGGCATCTGAAGACTCCCCAGGGTACAAAGAGCAATAGCAAAAGGCTTTACTAAAGCAATATTTTTCAGTACCTGTGCAAATAAAACCTACATTTAAATTTTATTTTAATTACTCATTCTCACCCATGATACACTGAATTATCAAAGTAATCATATCAGGAATGATACTAAGATTTGTTATGTGTGTTTGCATGTACAAAGTGCCTTGTGAACAGTGTGTAAGGTGGCCGGCCCCTGCTCCACAGAGCCTAAAAGCCCACATGTGTACGAGTCTTCTTTTCTCCTCCTTTTCTCACGGGTATTTCATAACACTTCTTTAACTTTTTCTTTCGTTGTTCTTCAATCCTTTCAAGCCTTCCTTTACCAGGTAGCTTTCTAGCCCTCCTTGAGCAGATAGTATTCAACTAGCCCACTGAGGGAAGTTTTGCATGTTCCTGTTATCAACAGGATGCTTGTGAGTCCTACTCTTTACTTTCTATATACTTGCAGTTTGAGGTACATGTAAAGCTTTCTATGATTTAGTGAGTCTAAAATCCCAAAAGACAGTAAATTTGAAGATCTTCTATTGTTATCTGTCTAGAAGGTTATAGGATTCTTAGGGGACTGTTAACCTTTCTAAAATTTTTTTGAAAGACATTTCACCGTAAGGAATTCAATAGGAAACTGAAAAGACTGAAAACTTGACCTTGCCTCTACAGAGTAGCACGGATGGTTCATCCTCTATCAAAATATGTGAAGCTTTTCAGTGACTTACTGTGCCAGCACATATTTTTACTATGTATCAATCATCACGCATTCTTACTATGTACCCACAAGAAACCAATCCTTTGCATCCTAACTGCTTTCTTATGTAGATAGAGGAAGAAATGAGCTGCTAAATGCAGTAGATTTCACAGATTTCACAGAATGTTCTGAGCTGGAAGGGACCCACAAGAATCATAGAGTCCAACTTTTATGTGAATGGCCCATATAACAACCCTTCTTCAACCTTCCTATCTTGTAAATAGGGTATGCATGGACAGTTTTGTTCATGCTTTCCCATTCCAATTCTAGGTTATTCGTCAGCTAAATAGGGGCCAGGCTAACCATTCTTCCCAAGAATCAGCTCTAGTTTCCTCAGTGGTCCACTATTGCCCTTTGTCCCAAATATTGCCAGAGCAATATGACCAGTACACTCATAAGATCATTGGTCAGTAAGTAGAAAGTATGCACTCTACTCCAGAAACCTACTGCTCTGCACTCAGTTCATCCACTCTCTTTTCTAATACCGAACCTCATGAACTGTTTCAGAAAGACCCATGAGGTGAGAAGGCACCTTTATCTCCCACCAACAGAAGGCAGGAAACCATCTCCCATTCTAATTAATCCACAGACCTCCAACCCCATACAACAGCAAAAAATAAGCATAAGATTCCTTCCCTTGTTTCAGATGCATGAAATGTAATAGGAAGATGAAAAATGGTTTAGCAAAAATGTAGCTCTGAAAGATCCTTAGCCAGGTTACCTTTCCAAATCTTGCTTGTTTTTCAGAGATATTTGTTCATGCAGTAGAAAAATATGGAAAACAACCCATTTGCCCATGTGGGTGTTGCCTTCATTTTTCTCTAAAAACCCCCCTCTAAAAAACATTTCTCTCCCTTTTCAGCCCAAAGGGAGAGGGCTAATCACATAAGGGGACTCACTCGCAAAAGCCTGTCTCCTTGTCGCTGTCCCATTGCACTGGCTTTGGCAGCAACACAGCAGGGGTCCGATGCAGCTGTTGGAAAGCCTGCCCTGCCTGCCCAGCTTTGCCTCTGCTCCTGCTCTTTTGCTACTATATACGCAGAATAAATACCAAAGAGAAAAGCCTGTCAAGCAGACCATTTTCCATTATTTGGAAATTAGCAAGCTTTGTACTGTTTCTAAAACAAATTGTTTCCATTATCAGAACACTGCAATGTTGTATGCATCCACAAAAAATCATCACACAAATATATTTTTTCTTTAATGTACTGTGCTTTTTTTTTTCTTTGAAAAATTTTTCTCCCTTTTTTTCCTGAGATTCCATTCAAGAGGAATACAATAAAAACTCAGGTACAAACAGATTGTTTGCAATTATTTTCTTGTACCCTTCAGTACCAGCAAAACAATTTGTTCTCCTTAATTTCAAGAGAGAGCAACAATTAATTTAGCTAATGAGAATTACAGAGAAAAGAAAAAAAAATAAAAATAATAAATAAATAAATAAATAAATTTAAAAAAAAAAAAAAAAGGACTTCAAGGGATTCCTGACCGATAGAAAAAAAAAAATCTTATTTTGATCCTGGGGCTAAAAAAAATTTTTTGCATAAATAGTCTTACTGAAGCTTTATCCTTTAAAACTTATTCCCGGGATTGTGGATTTGGCAAATGCAGGCTTCAAACTGCAGTTATACTGATGAACTGATTTTTTCACAAAGTCCTTTTTTAAGAGAGGATATTATCACCAAGTTGGAATCTTAGACATAAGCCCAGGATGCTGCCCAGGATGCTACCCAGGAAACAAATTGGGCAAATGTTTGTATTTTTTTTACAACAGCACACAGACTTAGACATTTTGACTGTTGCTTTACTTAGGAGAAGAAAAAAGAAGTGCATTTGCTGGTTCAAACATCCCCCTTAGCAGAAAAAGGCCTGCAGGGAAAAGAAAATACATAAAAATGCACTGAAGCAAAGTAATGCTCCTTGAAGCTGGCTGTGCCCCTAAACTATGCTCCTGAGATTATATCCCGAGGCGGCAGGGGGCATGGTTAAGAGCAATTCTCCCCGGCTCCAAAAGAATGAAAGCAAGTGTCAGCACTGCCATAAAATCAATGCATGGATGATTGCTCCCAGGATGACTTGAAGCAGCAGTGACATGAGTCTGGACATGGTGCTGGTGCAGAATCAGCCCTAATGGCTTTCCATCTGATCCCTGGCTGCAGGGGTCAGTTCAGCTGCACAGGGATGAAACGCGAGGTCACAAATCCGATGTGTCAGCATGCAGCCAGCTCATGACACTTGTTGCACTGTAAAGAGGTTGCCAAATGGGATGGTGGAGCTTAGGATACAACACAAATCTGGCAGGCTTCCTTGTACCCTATTAATCCACTGTTCCTATACCTTATAGAGTACCATTTAGTGGGTTTTCGCAGTTTTGAGTTCTGAATTACAGCTTGTTCATCAGTTAGATGCTGTTAACAAGGGACAGGTGAACATGTACCATCATAATATAAGGGTACTTTGAACATTTATATTATGGTAATTACCTTGCATCTGATACTCTTTCCAGTATGTGCTAGCCTGGTCTAGAGAGCATGGATGAGTCTTACACCCCACTAATAGCATCTCTCTCCTTACTGTCAAGGTGACTGTGTGCTTGCTCACAAAATTTGCACTAGTATAATTAAAATCAGTTTTTCAATTCATTCAGCCTTTAGCTAGCACAGCTTCTTTGCACAGGGACATTTTCATCAGCTTACCATCAGGTTAGAGTAGCTAGCACAGGCTTCAGTCCCATGAAGCATTCAAGACTGCACTGCTCACCAGTTGCCATCTGTCAGCTGAACCATGACAACAGATTATAAACCCATTCCTGGCCTGCCCCTAGCGTCTAATAAAATGCCTTTAAAAGCCCCACTCTCACTCCTCCAGCTTTTCAAGACCACATAGCACCCTGGGGCCTGCCAAGCATAGCTAGGAATTCTCAAGCCTGCTCTCAGAGCCAGCAGAGTAGCTCCCCTCATTCTGCTTACATTCTGCCAACAAGCTTAGTATCTTCAGCTCTTTTCCTCTTCACTGCACTACACAACAGACCTGGAAATCAAGCCTTAGATGGATACCAGAGGCTATTAAGAGTGAATGAGAATTCTAATTACAAGTACTCACATTGTGAATGGGGTTAATTTCCCTGCGTTCCCCGAAGGACATCGGGAGGTGAAAGAAGGGAGACATATGCCCTGAAATCCCAAAATGGAAAAACAATTTCCTTTCTGCATTGTATTCTGCCACTCCCCATGAAAGACATGACAAGAGCAGTATGACCACTGGTGCAAACACACTTCTGCACTTGGCAGCATAAGAAGGATAGCAAGAGATAGATACGTACACTGGATGTATAACTGGGAGATGTGCTATGGGTGGGTAACAAGACTTCTAGTCTTCTGTCCCTGCCATCTTCCTTTATTTTCCACTCTCTAACTTCTTGCGTGTTCCTCTGGCTGCTCAGAGCAATCATTAGTGGCAGTTCAATCTCAGGCAGCAGCAGAAATAACAAGAGTCCAAGGGGGAATATGAGGGACAAGGGAGAGGCTGTTTGGGACAGACAGTTTGCACCGTTTCTTGTTCACAAACACATCACAATGCTCAGGACCTGAAGCCAGCTCTGATATCCTGGCCTGATTTCTGCACAGCAGAAGGAACCAGAGGAGCAAGAGGCTGCTGGAGAGTAGACTGGAGCAAGCAGTAACAAGACAGTGGCAGCAGTACTCAGCAAGCAGCCCAGGTGACGAACCATATCTGATGTGCTGAAGCAGATCTCACATTTCAGCCACAAAAGCCCATAGCAGTGTAGCCCCCAGCTGCCCATAGAGTACCTGCCACAATATGCCATACAGGTACTCCAAAGATACCTACTGCCTAAAGCTGCTCTCCATGGCTGCAATGGAGACTTATGAAACTTCCTGTATGTGCTCTGATATGGGAAGTACCAATGTCAAACTAGAAAACTCATCCTGGTGCACAAGGGATTATACTGAGGAGGATCTATAGTGGAATCCTAACACGAAACGAATTAAAATCAATTAAGACTGTTATTTTTATTTAAACAGCAGTAAGCATGGCTTAGATCCAGTGATCAGTGAAATAGTCACATGGGTTTTACTCATGTGAGTAAGTCCCATGGGGCTGGAAGGTCACATTTCCCATGCACATCAGTAGCAACTTTTCCATTAATATTATCTGTAATTTTTAAATAGCCGTACCCACCTACTAGGAACAGGATTTATCCCACTTATTGCTGAATGTCTAAACCCAAGGTGTCTAGTCTGACTTCACTGCTCCAGGCTAGCCTAGTCAGTGGGAAGAGTTAAGCACTTGCAGTTGGATGAGTCGTCTCTCATAGAGCAGGAGCTGAAGACATGCCCTTTGGTAGTGCTAGCTCAGAAATAGACATCGGTTAAGCTGCAGGCTTCTAGAGGTAGGTAAGATGAATCCTATGCCATATTTTTAGATAATTGGGCCTGAATTCTTTGAAAGATCAAAGTAGTATCAAACTTGTCTGTCTTGACACTTTCCAAAAGGACAATCTAATATTAATGGTAAATAATTTATCTGGGGAATTAGGTCAAGGTGCTGAACATTTTTGAAGTGAAAGAGGTCTGCAGAGCAGCCACATGTATGGCATGTCCCGCCTCACTCCTATGCAAATAGCTTCTCTCACAGATCCTACAATCCTCTATCTTTGGCAAGAAAGATGGCACACACTTCCTCATTTGTGACAGTAGGGGGCCTTAGGCACATCCAAGACTACTTACAGGCTTAAAGCTCTTCTTGGCGGCCAAGCACCCACTAACCTCAGTTCTGATAGAGCATCCAGACATGACACATGAATGCTGAACGACAAGTTGCTGTAATGTACCACAACCTGAAACGACAGTAAGAAACAAAGGTCTTCCAGGAATGCCAGCGACATTGCAATCAGCATTCACCTTACCAAATCTACATCTAACCATCTACATCTGATCTACTAAAACCACCAACTGGAGTGCCCTTCCCTTTTACAGACCTGCAACAGCACCATAGTGGGAGACCTTTACCTCAACTAACTCTAGCTGCCAGAGAATCAGGCATCTGATGTAAGCCAGTTGCTCCCTGAGCTTCCTCCTCCACAGTCACTGTGGAGATACATTTGTCAGTGCTCTCCAAAGGTTGCTGACCCCGTTTCATAGATTCATACAATGGTTTGAGTTGAAAGAGACCTTAAAATCAATTAGTTCCAACCCCTCCATCAAGGGCAGGGACACCTCCCGTTAGACAAGGTTGCTCAAAGCCCCATCTAACCTGGCCCTGAACACTTCCACGGATGGGGCATCCACAGCTTCTCTGGGTAAACTGCGTCAGTGTCTTAACCACCCTCACAGTAAAGAATTTCTTCCTAATACCTATTCTAAACCTACCCTCTTTGAGTATGAAGCCATTCCCTCTTGTTCTGTCACTACAAGCCCTTAGAAAAGGTCTCTTTCCAATGCATTTCTGTTACATACCTCCACTAGGACAGAATACAACACAAATTGGAGAAATCTGTTGTTCTTCATTGACTAAAAGTGAAGCCTAGATGGCTGCTTTATGCTAGCCGACTCCTGGTGTTTTGGGTTTTTTTGAAGCTAGGTGAAATAGATTCCACCTGAAATTTGCAAAGCAATTTCACAAGATTTACTAGAAGATCAGAAACAAATATGACATTTATTATATTGTGTTCACTCATCTCCACATTGAAAAGACAAACCGATGTCCTCTCTTAGTTACAGGAAGTGGAAACCTTAAATAGGAATATAAAATGTTACATGAATACTTCAGACTACTGTTTTTCTGCCTGTCTTAGTCACTTATCATAAGATATCATCATCATCATCATCATCATCATGGCTAGGCTTTGCGAACGAAGATTTAGGAAGGCTCTATCCACACTTGTTACAAGCACACTGGTGGCTAATGAGGCCAATATGAGACAGACATATCCGATTGCAAAAGGCAAAGCAGAAAGACTCCTTAGGTGGTATATTCTGCAAGGTACGATTCTTTCTGCGTTATCTTTTCTCCTCGAGAGTGATCCTGCATGTGTTCTCAAAGGAAACAGCAGCGTTTCCAGGTGTGTCTCCAGGCCTCCTGATTGGAGGCCAGAATAGACCAGTTATGTTGATCGATATGGCCAAGGCTGAGATGTTGTTTCAGGGAGTCCTTGGATCTTTTCTTCGGGGCTCCTCTCATGCGGCAGCCGGTGGCAAGTTCACCATAAAGCAAGATCTTAGGGAGGCGGTGGTCCTTCATCCTGGAGACGTGCCCTGCCCAGCGCAGCTGTGTTCTCAGCAACATGGCCTCAATGCTTGTGATTGCTGCTTGTTCTAGAACAGACGCATTAGTCACATAATCTGACCAGTGGATGTTTAGGATTGTACGGAGGTAGCGTCGATGGAAGCGTTCTACTAAAAAATTCACACACTGTTCCCTGCATATGCCTGTGTTTGTTTTCATAGGCTTGCAGGAACAGGAGGCTTTTCCAAGCAAACAATTACTACACACACAAAAAAATGTTATTGCCAGGATGTTGGATTTTTTTTTTTTCAGAGGTAATCTAATGTATTTAAGAGAAATAATGCTTTTACTATGTTGGAGGGGAAATTCTGATGCAAGCCCTTTTCAGGTCACAGTTTAAAAAGATCTGCAAGGGAAAGAAAGTGATACCAGTCAAGATACAAAACCAGCCTACCTCAATTTGCATGCTCTTCCTGTCACCTAACCCTTAGACTAGGTGACTAGAGGTAATTTTCGTATTCAAATGAAGAGTAACAGATGTAGATCTGTGAGGTAGTGCTGAATCAGAAAGCAATTTTATAGTAAACAGTTGGGCTTTTTACCAATGTTGACTGTTCAAACCAAATTAAAATACATGCACTTCTAAATTTCTTTCATAGAATCATAGAATCAGCTGGGTTGGAAGGGACATCCAAGATCATCAAGTCCAACCCTTGATCCACTACCGCTGTGGTTGCTAGACCATGGCCTCATCCAGTCTTATCTTAAAAACCTCCAGGGACGGAGAATCCACTACTTCCCTGGGCAACCCATTCCAATGTCTGATTACCCTCTCTGTAAAGAAATTCTTCCTAATATCTAACCTAAACCTCCCCTGGCACAGCTTAAGACCATGCCCTCTTGTCTTGCTGATAGTTGCCTGGGAAAAGAGCCCAACCCCCACCTGGCTACAACCTCCCGTCAGGTAGTTGTAGAGAGTGATGAGATCTCCCCTGAGCCTCCTCTTCTCCAGGCTGAACAACCCCAGCTCCCTCAGCCTCTCCTCATAGGACTTGTGCTCGAGTCCCTTCACCAGCCTCGTTGCTCTTCTCTGGACCTGCTCCAGCACCTCAATGTCCTTCCTGAACTGAGGGGCCCAGAACTGGACACAGTACTCCAGGTGTGGCCTCACCAGCGCTGAGTACAGGGGAAGAATCGCTTCCCTGGACCTGCTGGCCACACTGTTCCTGATCCAGACCAGGATGCCATTGGCCTTCTTGGCCACCTGGGCACACTGCTGGCTCATGTTCAGCTTCCTGCCAATCTGAACTCCCAGGTCCCTCTCTGTCTGGCTGCTCTCCAGCCACTCTGTCCCCAGCCTGTAGTGCTGCAGGGGGTTGTTGTGGCTCTTCCCTTTGACTTGCATATAAATATTGATCATGGATACTTTGATTACTCAACTTTTGATATTTTTGCTGTTTTTAAAATCTCTGAATGGAACTAGAAAAATTCACCTTTTAATGTGAAGAGTTTCCTTATTTTTACATTGAATTTTTGGATATGGTTATAATTAGGTGTTTGCACCTCAGCTACTCAGATTTTACTCATTCTTGGATCCAGCCCATTTCCAGGGCATTTAATTCCAAGCCAAGTTCTCTCCCCACAGGCTCGCAACTGGAGTTTGGCAAGTTTTTGCCTGAAAAATACATATAAACAAAGGCATTTGAACCCTGCTGAGTATGCCTTTTGAGGCATCAGATATTTAAATGGCACCTAGAATAGACAGCACAACCCGCAGAAAGAAATGCATTATCCTATTTTGCTTTCTGAGAGTAATAGGTTTGTAGACAATACCATAAATATGCTCTGAAAGGGACTTTGATCAAATTCCATGCATTCCAGTTGCAAACATAAAAGTTAATTGAAGCAAATGGAATTGCATAGATAGGGATTGAGGAACACCTACAGTTCTGTTCCCAAGTCTCCTTAAATCTCTTACCAAGTTTTCTCTGTTTGTGGAGTTGTTCCAAAACTTGATATAGCCAGTCAAAACACTTCCACTTTCACAGAATTCAAGAGTGAACCTAAATACATAGGTTACCATCTGCAAGGGATGTAAGCACACATTTGACTTTAAGAAAGAAAGTAGTGCAACTGCAGTCAGTAGCGTTACTGAGAAACTTCAAGACTGGCTTGTATTTTTATGCCTGACTGAATCAGGTCATCATTTCTAATTATGATCCTGATTATATTCTGAACTGAAGTCTGTGGGAATAAGAGCAGGAAAGTATGTCTCTGGAGGGTCACATCAACATAAGAATTAAATCAATACTGTGCAGCTCCACATCAATGAAATCACTGGAGTTAACACCAGTAGAGACTGAAAGTGTACAGTGGTAAATCAGATCCAGAGCTTGTTACATGGTTTTGACACATCTTTCAGTTTTATCAGAAATCCAAACACAAAACTTAGCACTCTGAAACATCAGTGGATTTTAGACACTCCCTGAAGGGTTTTGAGTACTGAAATCAATGAATGGATTGCAACAGACTGACCTATAAGTGTAGTTTTTCAGCTGTGACAAATGAAATATTGATAATGGTCTTCATTTTGCTTAAGTCTTTCTCACTCTTTTAAAACATCACATGTAATAGACCATAGCAGAATGGAAATTACTTATAAAAATTTGGCAGGGCTTCACAGAAAGCAACAATGATTTTTATTTCCCTGAGAGACATGTCATATACCAAGAAATGCTACAATATATACTGCAAGAGACTGCAGCAATGACTGGGCCAGAGTAGAGATTACTGATGGGCTGTATCAGTTCACAATGCTAACATACCTAATTAGGTTGAATTTAATGAATTTGAGGATTCATGATTATGTTGACTATATGAGCCTTATCTAGCCATAAGAGTTTTCTTACCTGAATGCCCCCAAGGTCAGCATGGCTTTACAGAAGGAGGCTCACAAAGCAATTATAAGATTTACAAAAGGGGGACTTCCAGGAACCTAAGTGGTACCAGTTGAGTCACTAAGGACTTGACTAACTCCTAAATAACCTAATAACCTTAAGCATTCAAAGTCTTGTCATAAACAACTCCCTACGTGTGCAAATGAATCTTCCTCAGCATGGGCTTTCACAGCCGAATGGCTGAACTGAAGCTTTTTTGATCTCAAAGTTCCCTTGCTGCTGAATATGGCAACATTACAACATCTTTGTGGACATCCTCCTTAGGGATCTGTCCAAGACCTTTCTTATTAGACTCTAGAGGCATCTGTGGGATGAAGAAAATCTGATGGTTCTTAGAACAGAAATAACTACCAGATAATCCCTCATACCAGATATTAGGAAATGCACTCTGGATTGTTTAGTTCACCCAAAACACAAGGTGAGAAATACCTAACCACTTCTAGACACTGGAGGCAAGATGTAGAGACAAGTCCATAAGCACAGTTTCAGAGGAATTGAATAGCAAGACCAGGGCACTGCCACAGTGCAGGTGTCTTGAAAAATAAGGTGGAATTTACAAGTTAACCAGGACATCTTCAAAAGCAGAAGATGGGGTCTTTCATTATGGAATACCAGGCTGTCTCACACAATTATCACTCTCCTTCCATAATCCACATCTCTGATTCTTTCAAGCTAACTGGGCTAAGAAATCAGGAAATTAGAATAAAATAAATAAAAACCTTATAAAACTCATTCCAATTATTTTAAATGTTAAAATAATTATTTTAAATACACCTCTCCTTAACCCAACATAATAAAGTTTCATTGTCGTCTCTCCACAATATAAAAGGAATCACCAGACATGAAGGAGCATAAGTAGAGTGGACAGTTAGTAAAGAGCTGGCATGTTCTGAACCTTGGATCTTTTCCTTTTTCCTTTTTGTTTTTTTTTTGGAATTGGCTTTCAAAACGTTTCCATGGAAAACGGAGAGGAAGGCAGCTATCACAAGTAACAACAGAGCCTAACCAGCAATGTGCTTTTTGGATCCTCCTTTTTCTCTCTCTCTTTTTTTTTCCTCCTTTTCTTAAACTCATCCAGGCTTAAGCTGAACAGTTTGCACCAGCATATGGCAAAGGTTGAGGTCAGACAGATAAAACGTTTCATTGCACCAAAGAATGGTTAACAACACGTGAATGTAAATTCTAACACATCGTAAAAGTGTTGCAGGGCAGTCTGAAAGGGGGCTTTAGTTATGGCAGGAAATCTGCTTCCCAGCCCCACCCCATCCCTTCCAGTTCATTTCAGGTATTGTGGAGGCTGGAGGGGCTTTGGAGTTCTCTCCACTGGCAATCTGCGCCCGGCCCCGCCAACAGATTTCTAATGACTTTCTGATGAAGATTTAGGAGGTTTTGTGTCCTGGAACTGTGAAGGATTTCAGCCAGGCACCCCTCTCCGGCAACCAGCCCCAGCAACCTCTTTTGTCCCCTTCTCGCTCCGCTGCACCCCCTGGCCCTGTGGCTTCTCTACAGATCGACCAAGCAGAAGGGGACACCCCTCCCAACACCACCCCGCTCTCCCGCTCCTGGGCCCGCAGCCACGGCAATTTGTAGCCATGCTGGTGGCAGGACCACCCCGCCATTGGGCTCGGGGCAACCCGCGGGATGGCCGCAGCCACCTGGGCCTCGCCGCGGCCTGTGGGACATGGCCCCGCTCCGCTCAGGGGCCACCAGCTGCCCCAGCGCCCTCAGGCTGCCCCAGTGCCCTCAGGCTGCCCCAGCCCTGCGCTCCCTCAGTTTCTCCTCCTGGCCAGCACCCAAAATGCCTTCTAGGCCTTGCTCCTCTCAGACGTGGGGTGCAGCCCGCTCCCCAGCTGGATTTTCCTCAGTTAAACCAAAAACAAAGAGAGGGAGCGACTGCCCCACTTCTACGGGGACCGTTCCTCTGTCTCTGGTGTTGCTGTCATTTTTTTTCCCTCACATTTGTGTTCGTTCTATCCCCACTCCCCCCGCCTCGTTCCCACATTTTGTCACCATTATTACAATAAATACAAAGGTTCTATGCCTAAGAAGAGACTACAAAAACATAAATGAATAAATAAATACTTAAATATCAAGTGACACGTTTGTGTCAGACATTAGCGCAGGCTCTGGCTTGATGTTTTCATTTATCATTTGCTCTAAGTTCCTGCAGCTGAAAGAGATAAACCGCGGCTATTCAAAAAAAGAAATGTATAAATCATAACAAAGCACCCAGTCAAAAAGGGCTTTTTTTAAATCTTTTTTTTTTGCTTCTCCAGAGATAAGCCGAAGAAGTGCAGTGCTCAATTGTGTGCCCCCATTTCCAGAGTGAAACTATTGAGGTGGTGGTAGATCATATATATTGGAGCAAGATATTGGAGAGTTTGTTATTTGTTTGACACAGACACGAATGCACGCAAATGCATGCACTGAGACACTGATCATCTTAATACCCCAGGCCTCTCTAAACTGCGCCTGGTATCCTACTTCCCTCTTCAGAGCTGCTCCAAGGCGAGAGTGATTAATGCTCTTTTTTAATCTAGAAGATGTTAAAAGTGTGACGGACATTGAGTTCAATTATGAAATATGACATGTTGAAAGGGTCAAGTCTACTCAAGCCCTGTGATAGAAGAAACACTCCCAGGAGACTTTGATTTTTGGTCAGATGACTGATCGTCATGTCCTCAGAAAGAATTAAATTTTATTACCAGCTCTTTGGCAGCATTTAGAGTTTAACGTGGCTAGAATTAAAGAGTGCTTAGTCTGATTTTTATTTCTTGTCCTTCCCTTTTTGTTCAAAAGCTACTCTATTTTTCTCACTTACTTGGAAGTGCCTATTAGAGAAATGCAGGTGGCAAGTTATCTCTGGAGGGGTTGTACTGCCAGGATGTTATTCACAGCTTATATTTGCATAATCTCTTGTCTTCTCTTAAATCTTCTGTTTTATTCTCCTTCCTTTCTTACTCCCTCAAGAAGTTCTCGCAACAGTCTGGCTTGGATTTCTTTCCTTCCTCGTGCCTCAATAACACTATTCTTATCAAGGGGTTGCAAGGCAGTGATCAGTCACACCTTCCTTCCATTCAGAGAGGCAACAAACACTGCAGATTGTGTTTACTTTTAACATCTGCCAAGACTTTTAACATCACAGTGCAAGGAAAGCCCCAAAGACAAATCCAAAAATGAGCATATTAATAATGGTTGGCAACCAGGATCCTGCAGCAAACCAGCGCTTTACCTTTTGGTGCTGTTTGTCCTTCCTTAAAGTTCTTTCTTGCCCTACGTCAGCCAGACTTCTGCTGGCTAAGAAGAAACTCACTGGTGTCATTGAGAACATGGTAGTAAACATTAAAATGCTCAGTTTACCATGCTGAGAACATTAGTGAAAAGTTAGCACAAGGGTTGGGGCTGTAAAGAGGGAATTCACATGCCCATTGAACATGGAAGCCTTTACTTGGGAAAGAAAGTTATACTCATACTTGATTTCTTTTTAGTTTAAATATGCATAACTCTTTGCTTCTCAAGTTTCTGGAGTCTTTTCTGAAGTATGTGTAACCAAATTAGACAAATACAACAAAAATCAGAAAAAGAAAAGAGGAGACAAGGAAGGGAGAGGAGAGAAAGTTATCAAGCTTATGACTTCAGATTCATTGCTCCCTCTGTCTGGGATCCAATCCAGTTGCCAAAATATAGGCAGCTTGTGCTTTATAAGTTACCCTCATGCCTACTGAATGCCTGGCTGCTCCTTCAGAAGAGAGCAGGTCTTCTGCAGGTCCTATGCCATGTCTGCCTGCCCCTGCAGATTTCCTACTGGCCTCTCAGATGGGCCAAGACTCTTTTCTGAGCCAGCTGAGTCAAACCCCTGTAGGCTATGCAATTAATTAACTCAGAGTACAATGAGATTTCAGAGCTAACATCTAAATTGAGGTGTCCAAAAGTAGGTGTCTATTCACCTAACCTACAATTAGTGGAGACTGATCAAATGCTTGTATTTACATTTGGCTGAGCTGGATTGTTTTCCATTATCTGAGGGATATAATGGGAGAAAAAATACTTAAGTCTCTTCTTGAAGTGTAAACTTACAATCTGGACCTGGGACCTCCAGACAGAGAAACTGGAATTAATCTCTGAATTCACTGACTTTGGTCCTTTACTACCTCAGGGACCACATAGTGCTTTTTTCCTTCGTAACCACCGTGGAAGTAGTTAGCCCTTCCCCACTCTTATAGGAAGACCTTTGCAGAACCTCACTGCTGCAATCATGAGGAACATTCTCATAACTCCAAGGCTTAATACATCCACAGCAAGCCTATATGCATGTGGTTGTTATGTCAACATCAGCCTTTGCATAAGAAATACTTTTTTCATTGCTGGAGTTTAACCCCCTGATCCACAGAGAGCAGGTATATCCCCTCTTGGCCTTCAGTTTTTGAAGGAAAACAAGCCAGGATATTCTATTTTTCTCTCATATGATAATCTTTTCCCTTTCCCCAATCACCCATGCATGAGCCTGTCAGTTTCCAACCAGAACTTACACAGGGTGCTCCAGATGAGATCTCACAGGAGCCTTGTGCAACCTTGATGGTGCTTTGCTATATCACTAAGACTGTTTAAAGTGGAGCAAAAGCTGTAAAAAGCCAGTAGAAAATATGAGGGAATTTTAATTCAGGGAGGAAATTAATAAGAAATTACACCATATAAAAATATACAATAGCAAAGGATATATGGAAATATAAATTGTGCATTAATCCTCTACTGTAACTATAACAGCCACTGCATTCAGAAGACAACTGTCAAAGACATCTTAGAGGACAGGATTTTTAAAAGATCCTAGACTTGTCCAAGTAGTACCAGCTCCTGCAATCACAATAGGAAATACAATTAGAAAAGAGACAGAAAATCACATTTGGTTCATGATATAAGCTAGAAATGTACTGATAGGGATACAAATAGGAAGGAATTTCTCCTATGAGCAAGTTTTGTTTGTATAGGAGACCCTCCCAGCCTTCAGACTACCAATAGACACTGACCAAAAAGAACTGTGGGTATAGCTGCACTGCTGACTTGAGCTGGAAATTTCTGTTAGCATGGGGTTTGGATGAGGGTTTCTTTTATGAGAAATAAATAAAAATGCTTTTTTCTTTAAGGATAAGGATAAAATAAAAGGATACTAGTGAATTAAAATGCAGTTTTGTTTGATTTTGAGATTCAAAGAGGTGTTGTTCCACTGCCTGGAAATGCAAATGGTGAGCAAGTGCCATGTATTCCAACTCTGTTGTTGGTAAGAACTTTTATTGCCCTGTGAGCAACAAGGAACAATGACACACATTAGCAACAGAGGACGCGGCCAGCCCGTATTGCCAGTCATGCTATGCCTATGAGAATTCTGTTCCTCTGAATACATTGTGGTTTTTAAACAGAACCACCAGATCAGGATGACTTTACCACATGGAATTCAGTACATCACTTGGAAACCATATTGGCCATGAAGTGTAATGACAATGAAAAGTTTGCAAGGGTCCTCAGATTTATGTGATGCTATTTTGTTAAAAAGAAAAGAAACAAAAAAGACTACGTGAAAATTCATAGCTACCGAGGTAAATCTTTAGTTCTCCTAGATTAGCCCTGTGCAAATCTTTCACCTACTAGGCTTCAGTTCTATTCATAGGTACAACAGGCTCTTCTGGGTTAATTCCAACCCTCAGTGTGCACTTCCCAACTACCATCAGTCTCCTTAAATTGTCCTTGAGACGTGCTCATATCCACAGAAGATAGCATATTGATTTTGCATAACTTAAATGATGGCTCTTCTAATGCAACTCATTTACAGAAAGTATGTAAAAATTCACAGTATGTTTGGCATGAGTGATCTCTTTTTCTTTTTTTTTTTTTTAAGTCCAGCCTCTAAAAATTATGTGCTGAGAACATCTCCATTGTCTTCTCCCTCCTGTGGAACCTTTCTCCTCTCAAAGTTCAGCGACAGGCAACAGTGAGTAGCAAATTGTACTGTCATGAGCTTGAGCATTCAGCTGAATTCACATAATTCAACCAACATTATTTCAACCCAAAAGGATACATGATTGGATTGTAGATATCAACTTTAGAGGTGAGAAGTAAACTTTCAAGCCAAATTTACTAAAGTACTGTAAAGAAAAAAGCCGGCATACATGTTTCCTTGGGAGAAAAACTACAATTTTGATTTATGGACAGAGATTATTCAGTCATATGTATGGTTTATGTTTGTGTCCTTTCTTATAAATTCCCTTAAACTCACTGGCCTATGTCCCATCACTTTAAAGCCTCAGTGACATCACTATTCATAAATGTTTCCATTTGTTTGAGAGGAAGGGATAGTTAAAACTGTAGTTTGCGATTCAGGAAACATGAAACCAGTTCCTGGCTCAGGCACAGACTTCCTTTGTAGCATTTGAAATTCTAGTTATCTCTCCTATGTCCAATTCCTCATCCCTAAAGAGGGAAAAATAAAGTGACCCCAAGCTATCCTTTGTCTGCTTCTCTAGAAAGATAATTACTTGGGACAGAAAGTGTCCGTGTACAGGGTGCTTCACCAGCAGGGCATCAATCTTTAGAATAATAGTTTCAGAATTGATCAAATACTAGAATATCAAATGCTTAGTCAGCCTATGAAGGGACTGTGGCCATAAAGAAAATACACTGCATTCAATGAAGTTAAAAATACCAATCAACCCAAGATGGAATAACTAAATCCCAGCTCTTCATAAGTGGTTTTCTCATGGTGCCTGAACAGCCCTTCTTATCTCTCTCTGTCTCTGCCAACCATCACATATAATAAATGGCTCGTGCCTCTTCAACAATCAATGAGGGAAAAGGTCTCATTATAGTATTCTGCATGTTTTGCCCTTCCTTCCAGAACCATTCTCCTGTTGCTGAGCAGTCACTGTTGTGCACATGCTTACACACATCAACAAGTGGCACTTCAAATGAACAGATGATACAGACCTCAGTGATACATATCTTATTTATGTCTATTGTCATTTATGTGTCAGCTAAGTGCTCAGCAGAAGTGGCAGGACTTACTTCCCTAGGCTGTTGGCCAGGAAATCAATGGAGCTCTCACGTGAGTACAAGCTTATCTGTGCAAGTAAAGACTACACAGCCTATCTCTTATGAGACTGACTGTCCAGAAAAATAAAGCCCAGAACAAAAGAACTAGAATTTTTCCTAACAAACATGGTTGGAATCAATTTGCATTCTGTATTAATTCACTATTTTTCATTAAATAGATGCAAAACATTCATCCTTTCCCTTTCTTAGACTTGGTTGTACTCACTAAAAAAACCCAAAACAAATAATCCAATTTATGTTAATCGTGGAAAATAGGTCCATTTCGGATATGAGGAAATGGTGACTTCCCGAGACTTATCCGTACTACCTTTGTTGACATGATCTTGAACAGTGGCTAGAAATTCTGTAGAAGTTTTTATAAAAGTATTGTTCATTATCTATTTTACAGCAGTTCCTTGAGATCCTGCCAGTCATCAGGGATATGTTATTCTGATGATGCCGATAACCTAGCAAAGGCATGGCCTGTACCTTAAATGTTTAAATGAAAGTAAGACAAAGCTGTACCAAACAACCAGAAGGAATACACGAACAGGATTCTTTAGGCAGTATTGACTGGAAGTTTCATAACACTGGTGAAAAAGTAATATGATATCACCAAGTACTGTAATGTAATAAAACCATGACAGATTGCTAGAACTGGCAAGATTTAGAGAGTCTGAGGGGGCAAGCATTAATAGCTGAAAAATTCTTTCTGCCTCAGCTCACCTTATCCTGCTGTCCAACGGAAGGAAAGATCTGTTTCTAGGACATGGTGATAGAGTTTGCAACACAAAGTAGCATCACAGGAATTTCCATGCCTCTCTATGGGACTATAAAACCTCTTCCAAGCACGTCTCGAACACAGGCATAGTCCTGCACCAGTTTCACACACACACACAAGCTCTGCTCTGCTGCATCTCTTTGCTCTGAGATGGTTTGCAGAGAAGTAGGACAGAGTCCATCTCCAGTTCCCAAAGCTGAGTTTATGGGAGCCTGCAGGCAAGTGCCTGGTACTACAGAGAACAGCAGCATTACCTGCGGGCCAGCCCTTGTAACATGAGACCTGCTAATACAAGAACAGTCAGCGGTTATACCTGGTAGCACAGACAAAGTGCGTTGTCAGCAAGTTTCAAGGTTTCAAGTGCAGGTTAGCTCAAGATTTACAGCATTTCTAGCTTTCAGATGGCATGGAAGTACCTTGAGAACAGCTTTTTTTGCTGTATTCAGCAATCTGTTTCCTATTCTGGCCACAGTCCAGAAAGACACAAGAAAAAAAAATAAGAAAAGGATAGGCAGTAACTAAATATTTCAGAACCTTCAAAATGATGTAGTTTGAGCAATTTTTTCGAAAAGGGCAAAAGGCCAGTGGAAAAGTGGGGGTGGGCTTTTTCTTCCAAAAACAATTTGCCCTTTCCCTATCATTTAAATTAACCAAATTAAACAAGCACTTTCTTGTGCAAGGGTGCTTACAGATTGTGTGGCTGCTTTGTTTTAAAAACCGTGATCCTTGTTCACAGCTTTTCCAGTAGCCAGGTTCTGTTTCCTAAGTGGGTTCTCTAGTGCCTGCTACTTGGCTGTGCTCTCACTGCAGGTTTTCCTTTGGTGGCAGCACTAATCTGTTTGCCTTTCCTCTACTTACCTGCCTGCTTCCACAGAAGTCACAGGACCACAATGTCCTAGAGCCTCTACTGCTGTGTCAATTTGCTTAAAATGGACATTTCAGTAGTTGTTAAAGGAGTGCAACAGTAAACACAGACAGGGGGATCGTGGGAGTCTAATTTCCTTAGGAAGCCTGGCTAGGAGTAATCAGTAGCACTTCTCTGGAGCATGAACTCTTCCTGGTCCTCTACGAATATCAGTTATTGAGTCCTCACAGCAGTTCGTTTGGGTAGGTTACATACACATACTCTTCACTCTTCAAAGGTGAATGAAGCAGCAAAGGGAATTAGCTTCCTAAGAATGCAATGTATCTATGGCAGGCAAGCACCAAGATTTCTCAGATGGTTTTTGGGATGAAATCCTGACCCCACTGACACCAAGGCGGATCAGCACTTACAAAGATTTGCATCCTCTACAGACACAGCCACCCTACTCCTGTGCACAAAACCATGGCCCATATGTGAATCAGATCAGTCTCAATATTTACACAAAACCCTCTGCAAGGTGCAGTGATTCAGGAACACAAAGAAATGCAACTGAGCAGTGTCTAGATGGGGAGTCTGATGTGTTTGCAATGCATGTACCAGTGGTCAAATTACAGAAAGGAAATCTTTGTAAGCTGACAACCAGAACTTATTTATTAATATAGGCTAAATTACTAATTTATGGCCACATATTTTTAGCCTTTTACAGAGCAACTATTTCATTATTTAAGATGTTTAATTATGTACCTGTATAATTAGTATCTGAAGAAAATAGGGGTTTTTATTACACCATGTCTTTAGTGAAGAGCAATAAATACTTATATTAACCACAAACTTTTCTAATGCTAACAGCCTTTAAGTTGAAAATATTTAACACCCTTCATGCCATGTCAAATAAGGGAGACCTGATTCTACCTATAGAAGAGTCAAAATTTAAAAAAACGAGTAAAATAATGCAGCCAACCAGCAAAACCACCAAAATAAATGGTGGTTTCATTTCAGATTTATAATTGTTCAGTTCTGGCCAGAAGAATGACTTCAATAGGAATAACTCGTATACAAGTGGAACAATTTTGTTCACTTGCTGCAGGTGTGTCAGGTAAAATCGATATTTTCACACAAAGAATCTCTTCTCAAGGTTTGTGGTTCTCTCTTTGGTGTGTGTTCTCAAATAGTTTTAGTAAAACACCGAGCTTAAAAACAGAACAAAATGTTCCTGAACTGGAAAAACTCGGTTTCATTTTCAAAATGACAGATCAAATAGAATGAAATATTTTTTTTAAATACAGCATGTTATCATATCTAAAAATAAGAGCTTCTACCATGTCTTGGATAAATGAGGCAAGCAACATGGAGCAGGATAGTGTTGCAAACCATATTTGTGGCTTTTTGAAGCTCCTATTCATCGAAGAGAGACACAGCAAAACACAGAGAGCCCTACCTCAGTCAGAACAGCCTCCTCAGACTACTCTGTAAGGTAGTAGTCTACCCTGCTTGAGTCCTCCAGGAACAAATAAGATACAATCTCATCCCAGATATATGTCCCTGCTCATGACGTCAAAGACTTTTTTGTCTACCTTTGTTTGAACTAGAAGTGCACATGAAGGAATCAGGAATACTGAAATGCCCAAAAGGAGAGAAGGTAGGTTATAATTTAGGTGGGGAAAAACAAGTACAAAACAAGCAGTCCTTTTCTGATATTTCTGGTATTTCATGTTCAAACTACAGAAGCAGGACCACTGTATTTACCTGTGTACCTGCACCCTATAGAGATGAATCCTGTCCTGAGTAGTTAGACCAGATTTTTTAACTGGCTAGATGTCAAGATTTTCATCCCAATTTCTTTCACTCCGTTCAGATGTAGCTGTTGGTCCTTTTGTGGATGAAAACAAGTGATGAACTGCACATGATTTGAGGGAATGCTGTTTATTTCCCACATCACATACATTATTTTTGTCAGGTGCATGAGCTGAACACACTCATCTCCATTTTATTTCAGAACACTTTTTATGAGCCATTCACCAAGCCATTGTGTATCCAGGTATGTGTATAGTTCTATAAAAGGAAAAGTCATCTCTGCTGATGCTTTCATTTTGTGATCCCTGTAAATGGTGTGAGCACAACTGCCTGCCCTCAGTGCCAGGATCTGGGAACTCACTGCATTAAGCATCTCCATAGCACCAAGTATCAGAAGAGAAGTGGCTTCAGCAAAGAATTCCAGTTGTTCAGTGTTTTGGCAAATGAGTTTTTACATTCAATGTGTTTCAAAATAATTTTTTAGAAGGCAAGACCAGTCAATGTGACTGCTCAGCCCTGTATAAAAAGTACCCGCTCACTCATCTGGCTTGTCACTTAGAAGGTTCCTGCAGAAGCTGAACTAACTCAGGAAAATGGCAGAAATGAAATCCAAAAGAAAATTAAGAGATTTTGATAGTTTCAAAAACTGGCTATGGGAAGGGTCTGGCAAACAGGAGTAGACACAAGGGAACCAGGCATGAGCAGAGGAGTAACAGAAGCCTCACCACTTGGCAACAGCAAATTGCTATATGAGAATATTATATGTTATATGACACCAGTGCCTAAATTTCTTTGTGAGCAACCTGGAGATGTCCTATAGAATGGACAGGATTTTCTGAGGCAAGTGGATCACTGAAAGGGAAAAAGATGCAGAAAGGTGAGGGGAAAAACCTAGTTATCTGTACTGGAAAGGAGAAGGTAGCGCAAGGAAGAACATAAATTTTTTTAATAGGATGGCTGTAATCCCAAACCTGTCTTCCCTTAGGCATGCCACTGGAAATACTGTGCTTTCACTCCTACCTCAGAGGGCAGATTCTGCTGATGCAGACTGGTTGAAATTGCTGTTTCACTAGAAAAGGCTCACATGGTTTTTATCAGAGCTTGTGGTCTCAGTCTGAGTGCTTACAGAAAAGGATTCTCTGATCTGTGCCAAGTCACCTTCTGGCATGTTTGCTGCCTTGTGGGACAGTAATGTCTACTTTGTGGGAGATCAGCCTTGTTCTCTGGAAACCATGAGACCGCAGAGACAACTTTCCACACTCACGTCCTTCAATCACTATGCCTCCACCGAGGTACATCTCAGCTTGTCCAGCTGCCAAGATTCAATGCCTTTGCCAGCTCTCTCAGTAGAGGTTTGGATGCCACATGTGATAGTGGACTGTCCCTGGTGACAATTCTCCTGCCTTTGGGGAGGAGCTTCAGCATCTTCTGCTGCAGCCAGTTGTGATCTAGTGAAAAACAGATTATCCTCCATGCAGGGGTGACTGAAAGTCACCAGTGCTGCCTGCGTTCCCTGAGTAGCAGCACAGGTTGGGTGGAGGAATCTTGTGTGCTCAAACACTGAAACACTGTTCATTTTGTGATAAGCACCAGCTACAGACTTTCCAGTGCGATATATTTTGGACCTGGACAAGTGAAAACAAAGCATCCAGCATTTACCTGTTTACATTTTGGGTTGTTCCACAAGTCATGGAATACAAATGACCAGCTAGTGGCTTGCTGCCAAGATTATTTTAGATATTTTGTAGTCTATGGATGAATTCTGAAGCAATAGTCTTTGTGAAAGGTAGTAGTCTTTTTGACTGTTATTTATGGAGATTTGCAATCAGAAATTCATTTTTTGCTTGCCTTACTTGAAAACTTGTTCTTTGTAGTGACTTAAGGTTGCTCATTCCAGTATTTTTATTTTTATTTAACAATAAAAAGTACAAGATTCCATCATAAAACAGGTAACTTCTATCTTCCTTACTTCAACATTACACACGCAGTCACTCTCTTAAGAAAGGACAAGCAGAGGGAGAAGGACTCTGAGGGAACAGACAGGATTTTATTTTCTTTTTGTGAGACGCTGGCGCAAGTTGCCCAGAGAAGTTGTGGATGCCCTATCCCTGGAAGCGTTCAAGGTCAGGTTAGATGGGGCTTTGAGCAACTTGGTCTAGTGGAAGGCATTCCTGCCCATGACAGGGGGGTTGGAACTAAATGATCTTTAAGGTCCCTTACAACCCAAACCATTCTATGATTCTACAATTCCATATATTTTTTTATCCCAACTGAACTGCAAAGAGATGACAGCCCTCAATTTGATTTCTGCTCCCCCTCTCTCTCTCTGGTCTCAGCAAGTTTCTTGTTAGTTTGTGGCTCAAAAATTCCTTCTTCCACCTCTTTCCAGGATGACTGTGGAGGCCCTGCAAAAGACACTGTTCCCCTGACATGTGCCCATGGTATCCTTTTTTCCCATTCTGGACCAATGTTGTTCAGCTATACGCAACACCAAGGAGGATATAAACCTTCAGAAGATAAAGATGGATGTCTCTTTAATTGTGTCAAACAGCATGCAGACAGTGCTAAACTCTCTGTTGGCCTTCTCTGTTCTCAGGGCTGTCACAACTCCTTCCTGCTGCCTGGCCTTTCTCAGCTTCTTCTCTCTGTCATGTCCCCAGAGGCGACTTCAGTCTCAGAGTGACTCAAAGCTTTCATGACCCCATTCCTCCTATCCTCCTTCTCTCCCTCCCATCCAAACACATCCCAGTCTTCTCTGCCTGCACAAGGACACTAGTGTCAGAGTAGCTTTCTGGGGAGTCATGCACATGTTCAAAATACAGTTGAAGCCAAGAGAAGAAGCATCTCTAAAACAGCACTGTAGAGTTTAAAAGTAGGTAAGGTAGTGTCTGGGCATTGGGATTACTGGACAGCGAAGTTCAGGTCTGTGCCCAAAGCTGTCCCAGACAGCAAGCAGTGGGGAGCTGTTGCTGGAAGTGTATTTGGACCAGTAGAGGAAATGCAGCATCCAGGTGGGCATTGGGCCATTTAATCAGCTAGTTTAAGTTGGCTGATTGAACTCCAGGTTGCACCTGGGCACATGAGTAACACTGCAAAGCACGAGCCAGTGCTAGGTGTGTTTCCCCAAAGGGTATGATTTCCCTATGGAAATCAGATGGAGGGTATTCATCAAATCCAGCAGGACCAGAGCTGTACCCTTTGTCACTACAATTATTTCAGGTCTACTTCATACTGATTTTAGCAATCAAAATCCCCTCTAGGAATGCTCCTTGTTTGCAAAATCACCTTCTGCTCTGACTGAAATGTTTGTATCTCAGTTGTTAGCCACAATAATGAGTTGACAATTTCCTCCAATTGGTGCATTTCATTCAAGACACATTATTGTAACCACAGCTGCCTAAGGTGAACAAAATCAGGTTCACCAAAAGCGCTATTAACTGACACATGAACAGAAAAGCCTCAAAGCCCATTGTTGTTTTCTTGCCTTTTGACCGGGACTGATGTTTCCTAGGCAGATGGGGAAAGAAAACCTTCAAAAATACAGGAGGAAGCAATGTTATGGGTCTCTGGTGTGAGTTTCTGCTTGTGTTTCCAGCCCAGCTTCAGAAGCAGTTTCAAGCAGCTGTCACAGACTGGTATGAGATGTCTCACAGCCCTTATGGATCACTCCTAGTTCAGAGGAATGCTGGATCCCCAGCAGAACAGAAGAGCCAGCTTCACTGTGAAAGAAAGGAACAAAATCACTTGTCTCCATTTCATCTTCCCGAAGGGTCAGGGAAGGTGAAAGGGGAGGGGGGAAGAAGTCCAACTGCAGTGGTTTAAATCTATTTTAATAATGTCTCACAGCCATGTGGTCTACATGAAAGACAATGGGTGGGTACAATTAATAATGATTGGTTTGCCATTACAGTGATAAATAACTTTAAATAGCTCTTCATAGAATTTGTTTAGTGCCTTCCTTTCCCTCTTTTTTTTTTTTTTTTTTGGTGGCAGATGGTGTAAAATCCCTGGGCCCTTTGGACCTTGACCTCCTGCAGATGTTGGGATGGGACAAAATGGTCCTCAGGATGGTAGAAAGGGAAAGAAAATGAAAACCCTTCTAATGTACCGTATCAGGGCTATCAGTGGGGTGGATCACTAACTGCTTTTTTATTACTGTCACTTACCAGTCCTGATTCTTCTATACCTAAAGAGTTATGTCAGTAATTGTGCGGCAGCTGAAAAGGAGAGTGGATGCATGTGGCGGTGAAGTATTATTGGAAAGCAGACCAATAGAAGATGAATGAAAGATTATGAGAGGAGCAAGCTACCATAGTTAGCAATGCTGCAACAAACTAGACATTGATATATTGTCCTCTTGCAGATATTCTGACAGCCTATTATAGTTCCCTTAATGAGGTTGTCATGCATTTCTCTTTTTGTAGCTATTAAAATCTTGTCTACATCTGCTGAGGTTTGCTTCAGAGGGGTGGAGGAAGGGACCCTTGATATTTTGTAGTCTGCCCTTGTTTAGTATCCAGGGTCATACCTGACCTAGTAGCAGAGAGGAATCTATAAGTTGTCCAAGATACAAAAGTTCAGTGGGTTTTCAAAGGAAAATAACCTCCACAGTGAAAGAAACATTTCCATGGTTGTATCCTCCAAGTGAGCTGAAAGCATGATGGATGTTAATATGACTAATGGGAACTTTCTACAACGATTCCCAGATCCACGCAGATGGCGAGATAATGTGGTATGTGAGTCTCATTAAGTATAAAAATCCTGCACATCGCCTCTGAATTACAATGTTACAAAGCTGCACTGCTGTGTATACTAGCAAGGGTAATCGGAGTCTTTCCAAAGTAAGTAATGAAAATACTCCCTTAATGATTTTCCTAAAAGTAATCAATGCTTCCCATTAGTAATATGCATGAAGATAATTAAGTAGTTAGATAGCTGGGTAGGTGAGTAGATATGGCAGATGTGTGAGCACTATGTGAGTAGTAGGAAGCAAAACTTCCACTGCTTGAACAGGTCTCTTCAACAAGGAAGATAAATAGACTTTGTAACATGATTTTTCCCCTTCTAAGACACTGACTGTTTTGCCTTTGGCTCTAACTTTGGCTCTAACTTCTGGCTGTCCCAGAAGAGTGATGTGCATGAGAGGCCTCCAAACAGAGTTTTAACTCAGATCTCTTGCATGCATTTTGCTAATTCACTTCTCTAATACAAGGTCAGTCTCTGGGAGTGAATAGGAGAAGGGTATCCATGGCTGATAAATGCAGCTGGGGAATCTCCAAGGGCTGGGGAACTCGCTTGCATCTGAATAAGGCTGGTTTAGGACCACCAGCTTCCAGCTGTAGGGCACAAAGCAGCCGCTCCTTCTTGCATGCTCTGAGCCTTGATATTTAACATTTAAGGCCTTTCAGATTCATTTTGAATGAAAACTCTTTGTCCCATAAACATTTTTTACTAAAACATGATATACTAGGAAATTTAATACATCAAATCAGATGCAGCAAGTTAATTTCCTGCAATTAGAAATTATACAGTTAGATAATTGTTCCACAGGGCCAACTGATTTATTCTAAAGCCTCTTGGAATATGTTCTAATACATCCAGTTTGTACATCTTAATTGTAGTTTAATAAACAGAAAGCACACTATATGTGCTGTAATGGCAAATCAGAAAGCCAGGATATAAAATAGTTTGGCATTTGATGTCTAAGTCATCATTAAACTAGGATTTGCAATGAATATGTCAGATGTCTTAACGCTGTTCCACAAGTGGTATAGAAAACAAGCTCCCCCTGCTCTAATGAGGCAGAGCGAAATGGGTGAATACATTTTGATACACAATGCATCAATGTCTGATTTGTTTTAGTGAAACAGTAACCTCTTTCCGTTTTTCTGGGTAAATGCAGGACAATAGACTAATGCCACATGAATCTATTATGTCTTATAGGGCTTTTAGCAGGAGTATGACTGTTTAACCAGGCAGTGACACGAGAAGAATTACTATCCGACACTCCAGCTGAAAGTAGAGATTTTATTGATTCACTGCACTGGCCTGCCATTTTAGCTTTGATTGAGAGTCTTTCATGAATCCAAAAAGGTAACACTCCCTCATTGAAAACAACAGCAGGCAGTCCAGCCTGGACTCAAACCATCTGCCAGCTTAAAAGAAAGATGAAGGTGTTTCCCAAAGCATCTACCAGCCTAGATCTATCCAGTAGATCTATCATTCCAACTAGTGCATATCCAGGCTGACATACAAGAAATGCCTGTGAAGTCTTTGACTGGAGGTTTCATGTAAATCTAATTATCAAAAGTGATATAATCTGGAAACTAATTACACCCAGCAGCACAGTAGCTACCACTTCCCTCATTCAGTCCCTCACATCTGAAAAAAGTTATATCTTCACATCCCAGAAATTAAGGGATATTCTTTTCTTTCCTTCTTTTTTCTTTTGAAACCCCTTTTGAAGAATTTTGTCTTTGTTTGTTGTAGACCAGCTGTTTCAATTAAATATTTTCCTAAAAGCAGAATGTTCTATTTTAAACAAAAGACATTTGCATTCCCAAGCAAGTCTGAGTCCAGAGTGGCATGTGAACAGTATGCATGTTTACACTTCAGTAGATATTCATGTAGTCCTAGTTCCATGTGCTGCCATTTCAGGCAAACCCAAACTCACACTGCAGACACAATTTGATACCTGTAGCTTTCCCTTCTCAGACCTCACCCTTCTTTAATTTTTAAAGATCACAACTAAAAGCATTGTAAAATATAATTTTTAAAAATCCTAGAAAATAGGCATGAAACATAAAGTCAATGTAAAGAAATGTAAAGTCAAGTATAGTAACTTAGAATATTTTGGAGTCCTACAGTCACCTGACATAAGCTTGAAGCACATTCCATGAAAAACCTACCAAAAAAAAGCTTGTCCAGCAACACTTACTCAGAAACTTCTCTTTTAAAGAATACAGTTCTGTTCACATCTGTATAGCACACTGAGGGATTTCAAATCCTGAATGTGAGCCATTTGGCTGTTTGTTATATATTATCAGACAAACATGTAGTTCACTCTCTGTTTTCAGAAAAATGGGAATTTAAAATATAAGAAGCCATGGATAAAGTCTGGAAAATATACATGGTGGGGGAAGAAAGAATGGAGAAAACCCTGTGTGATTCCCTGGGAAAACCAGGATCTGGCACGGACCCAGAGCTAGTGAGCCTCATCACTTCCAGCCTGACTTGTGTTAAGCTCCTGGAGTATCTCCCTACACCCTTCTCTAAGGTGCAGAATTTCTGGACAGTTTGTTAACTCAGGTAAGCTTCACCATCCCAGCAGACTGGTGCACTGGGTGACACAGAATGTATCTCCTGTGGCACTCTGACCCCAAGTATTGGATGTAGCACTAAGTTTACTTACCAACAAAAGGAAGCCTCGATAACACCTTTGCCCAGCCCTGAGCCAAAAGTAATAAATGCTGGACCTTTGCAGAGTTTATGCAGTCAAAGCAGTATGCTAGCATGGTCACAAGGCTTGCTTTCAGCTCTCAGTAGAAGCAGAATGAGACTATGTCCACTAAAAATGCAGGCAGACCAAACTCACCTCATTGCAAAGCGTTGCCAAAGTGTGAGCTCACATCTGTAGAGTACAAGTAAATCTGAAGACTTTGCAGGAGCAACTCTGGTTCTAGCAGACTGTACAGGAAAATAAACCAGGGCCAGGGTGAGGGCTTGAGCCCTGATTCACAGTTGTCTATACTGGTTAATTCTTAGCACACTCCTGGTAAGGTTTTGGCCCATAACAATTTGCTGTCTCCTACACAATGCCTAGGCACCCTTAACAGATGAACACAGATTTTCCTGTTTTTTTTTTTCTTTTTTTTATGCAGTTTGCACAAGGCTCCTTTCTTTTGGAGAGAAGAGGTCCATGGACACAAGCTAAGTTGTGTCACTTCTACTCAGAGCCAGCACCCAGTACATGGGTTCTGTCTTGTTTAATAGCAGAGCTGGGATGACCCATTTTGTATGGGGCTTAGGTCCAAGCAGAGCCAAACACATGATAATGCCATTCCTGGGGCATGGACACACAGTGCCCACAGGCCTGAGCTGCCTGCAGTGTACAGGCACTCACCTCGACAGTGCAAAAATGGCTAAAATGCTTCCCTAACCCTGCTGGGCCCTGAAACAATATAGTCTTGCTCTACCAGCACTGTGTCTGAAAGAATAAGCCACGCCAAGACAAACTGGTTCTGCTCAGAGTCAGCCAAGGTGGATCTGCACCACGCATGATCAGTCCAAAGCCTGGAGACATGGATAGCTGAGGACTGTGTGTACAGCTATGCAGCAATTAGCCTCAAGATCTTACAACAAATGCAAGACAATTTAGAATGACAGAAAAAATTTCCAAAAGACACGACAGTTGCACAAAATTTGAAGGCTCCAAAAAGATCTCAGGCATCAGAAATAGCAGAAAATTATATAACGCTTTCTCCCCGTTTTCCTCTCAGCCAAGTTTCAGACCAGGGTAATTACAGCAGGATTATTTCTGAGGCACAGAAAAAAAAGAAAATTCAGGCTTGAAATAAGATCAGCTCTGTGGGTTCAGCCCTGCAAATCTGCACTTGGACAAAAATTAAGTAATATTTTGAGAAGTTAGATAGCAAAACCGGGGACAATTGTGCCTGGCTGGAGGCACCAGTGGACCCAGCCTCTCCAGGCCATTTCTTCACACAGGCTCAATGTTTCAGGGTTCTGGGAATAGCCCACTGTGACTGTGATACCAGACTGCCAGGGATGCGTGTCATTCCCTTGCATTCCACTTGCTGAAAATCACAAGCTACTGTCAGCTACATGGAGTATGTAATCTGAGAAAATGCCACAAATAGCAAACTGTCAGCTCAGGAGAGATTAAGCCAAATGCTCTTCTGTGCCTTGCTGCAGAAATGGAAGCAGCAACATGACTGGGATCTCAGCTTCACAGACAGGACAGAGTAGGCTCCCCAGTATATATTCCTAACTGATTGGGCTCCTCTGAGTGTGTAAGTGTTCCTAAATGGGAAGCATAACTTTATATTCATGTGAGTGACATGCTATGTTGTATTTCAGTTGTGGTGTGTTATGGAGTGGAAACTTCTTGGAGATGTCCCTTTTCTATTTCTCAGGTTCTTAAGGAGACACAGTCCCTCCGTTTGCCAGTTCCATATGGCCTGTCTTCAAGCTGTTTCAAACAGAGGAATAACAGATTCAGAGTTCCTGTAAATTTCAAGGAAATAGGTAGCCTAGTAGAGACATTAAGGAAAAGACATAAGGAAAGTCTGCTGAGTGAGGTCAGCTCTTACTAAACTCCAGTATGGGACATGTGGGTTTATGAATGTTCAAATCACAAATTCACAGTAAGGTCTGCCGTATGACAGAAAAAAAACTTGAGAACCCTTGAGAAACCCTATCGCAGCCGAGGCAGGTGGGTTGTCTTGTGTCACACCACAGTTCCCATAAAAAGTCAACCAACCAAAACACAGTATGAAACAAACAGCCACAAACCGGGGCTGTGCAATATCCTGGGTTAACACTTCTCTCACTTCTTTTGTAATGTTGGTAAGCAGACAGGGAAACAGACTGGAGCAGTTTCTGCAGCATGATAGATATTTCAGGTAACATTCCCCACTGAAGACTGGCAGATAGTGTGACATTTCAGTCTTAGGCAGTCACATTCCGCCTGGGCAAATACACTGTCACAACCTTGTACGATTGCTGTACAGGAGCACTAATAGGCCTCCGCAGGCTCAGTCCTGCAAAGCCCTGTGAAGTTCCCAGGTTTGACCTCTCCTATTATCTGCTAAGGAGAGCTTAAACAAATGGCACACAACAATAAGAAGAAATACAATGTTCTTTGCAAATAAGGACTCTGAGTTTGTCGTTGCAATCAAGTTAATGAAGCTATAAAGAAATCACACATACGACCCAGTATCGCAGACTGTACAAAAGAAATGCACTTTATTTGTTGTGCTGTGATTTGATTTCAACATTCAGTTATCCTGCAGCAGACAATGCTCACAATGCCACAACTCAGCGATGGACCTAGGGGGAGGCTGCTATCACCAGCTGGATGAGAGATTCACAGCTAGCCAGACTATGCTAAAATATGCTGAGAGAAGCTCAACACCAGCCACTCTTCCTGTCATCCCTTCACCTCCTTGTTTGTTTCTTATTCTCATCCCTTATATTTCAGACCATGCCCTTTAGGGACAAGAACTGCCATTTCTCTGTATTTCTCCTGTGCCTGCGGTAATGCAGGTCCCACCCCAGCAGAGCATCTGTGTGCTATCTCAATCTAAGTGTTGGTGTGAGTCAACAAAACCATCTTGTTATTTCCCCATTTTCAAACATCCAGCTCATAAGTAGTCCAGTACCACAGCAGTACCTAAAAGGGATCCTGTTATTGCTGCTAAATTTGTTCAAATTCATTTCACTTACAAAAGGTACTAAGACTGTCTTAGTTCAGCAATAGCCTCACTTTCACTAATCACCATTTCATTAAGGCTGTGTTTTATACATTCGATTATTCAGTTTTGCCCTGATAATAACTAATGTGCCATTGTAGGCAAGAAGTGTTTCATCGCAACCTCTCCATTCCTAATGGATTCTCTGTTTGTTTACATTATACTGGGATAGCTATTGATCTTCGCACTATTATGGAATCCAGACAGCATTAGAAAATTCATTAATGATGACTATAGAAGCTTTAACCCCGTTTAAAATGTTCTTCACTTTCAGGCTATTCTACATGAATGACAACATCTATTATGGACAAAGGCAGTGTAACCACCCCTAATTTGCAAAGCATATTATCTGTGATCAATATCGAATGATAAAGCACAGCTGACTGAAAAGGCCAATTTTGGAATTCAAGTGACATATGGTTTAAATCCCACAGTAACCACCCCACACTAACTAAACAATGAGGACATACAATACCCAGGATTTCTAACGCAGTGCTCCACAATTAATACAGCTCTTCCCTTGAGAGTAATGCCACTATTTACATTTTTGGTTTTCCAGGACAGAGAAAGAGTTTGCTGTTTCCTTCATCACATGTGACAAGGTGTAATGCATAATGAAAAAAAGTCATAATTGCTCAATAAAGGAACTTTATTAGGCATATGGAGTAACCTTATAAAAAAAGAAAAGAAAAAACACTTGAACATTTTGTACTAACAAGAAACTGTTTTCAGTTTTTTTCTGAAAAATAAACATTTTCAACAAAATTACCCTGTATACAATTGCTTCACAGGGCTCCTGCCTATAACACTAGTCTTGTATGTCTTAATAATACTTTCCAGGAAGTCTGTTTGTTTTAGCTCTAGCCTACTTTAAAAGATAGATAATGAGGAAGACTAAAAAGTGCCTAGCTTACTGCTTCATTTAGATTCCATGACTGTTGTCCCAGCTCTTTCAAGTTATGTATTAATGACAAAGGGTTATGAAAGGATTTTATTAAACATTAAGTACCTTGGCAATGTAACTAAAGGCATAAACCACAGCAACGTACATGACAATTACATATTGCAGCTCTAAAAAAAGGAAACATTTAATTATTATGGCTTTATATAATTCTGACACCTATAAAAATTCTGGATGAAACTCAACCCAAGTGTAACTCACTGGGCACATAACAAGGATGAATTTAGTGTTGTGCATTGATGGGAATAGCTTTGCCTTTAAGAAACCAATACATTTTTCAGCAAGCCACATAATAGGGACTGACCTGAGCCACATAATTCACATTTTCATTCCCATGCAAACTTCCACAGAAGAAACTGGATGCATAGCTCTGTTTTGGGGGCATGTTTGCTCATAGTACAGGACAACATCTCCCAGTACACTCTCTCCATAGAAAGTTACTGAGTTTATATAGCTGGTCTCCCAGACTGTAAGGATAGTCTCTCAATATGTTTGCACAGCAATGAGCACAACATTCTTGGGGTGGGTTTAGTTTTCTATGCCATGAGATATCTTTGACATAGATATGAGCTAAGTCCATGGGCCATGGCTGTATGTTTTGGTTTCCCTTATGATCTGGTATTGTCCCCTGTCACAATCTGATCACTGGAGCCTGGAGAGCTACTCTACCCACATTTGGAATAACAGGAGCTCAGACACTCAGCACAAACCTGCTGTGATACTGAAGGTGGGTCGGCTGAACCCCACTCACCTGAGAGGTATAGGTGTTAGGTACATTATATATACTATGGTAGCTCTTTCTATATCAAGACCCATTCATAAGATAGATGGTCATTGAAGAGATAGGTGCAGGGGGAGGTTATCATTACACAGAAATCAGGACACAGAAGGGGTTGCCCCACACTGCTGAGTCTTCAGCCCACCTCAGCAGGCAGAACATAGCCATGCTCTGCAACCAGAATCAGTAGCTGTGAGGAACTATCAGGTCCCACCACTTAGATATAATCACTATACATCAAGAGATGTGTGTTTTAAGCCCTTCACCTACTAAATTATATGGTGCATGCAAAAAGTGCCACTCATTCCAGGTGGCAGCCTGGGCCTCAGTTTGCCCACGTGAAACTGGGGATGTGATGTAAGAAGCACTGGGAGTTTTGGAAGTTGAAGCCACAGGTACTGAGAAACAGCAACAGTGAGAGTTGCACTGAGAGATATCCATATCTGTGTGTTTCTACAGCTATAGATACGTGTATCAATTGCAATTTACATGCATGCAATTTCTGAATTAAGAACTAATTCTCACATTATTCACAAACACGTGCATGTGAACTAAGAGCACTCTCACTCTCTCCCACATCACTTTAGCAAGTGGCTTTAGCAAAGACATTATTTTACCCCTTATATACATCCAAAGTAGCTAAAATTAAAAATTATGAACCTAAAGTAAAATTCGCTGGAAAACAGCCTGTGCACAATCCAAGAGCTGAAATATATTAGGTTATATATAAGCTTGTAGTTCACAGAAATTTATATAGTCTCCAGTCTGCTAAAGGATCACAGATTTACAGAAGAAAGTACAAATTCCACTCAATCAGAAGGAGAGCAAAGAAAAACCTAGGGGAAGAAGAAAATACTATAAAAATAGTGGTCAAAAGTGATCAAAGCTGAACAGATCTGAAATGAAAAAATCTTGCCAAAAAAATCTCAGCTCCTACAAAAGATGTCTAGAATCCCCAGATATAGGAACCTGTTTCCTAGACAAATTTTAGTCTAACCCAAGTGACATTGCTGTGTAAAGCAATCTAAGCAACTTCATGAGTCCAGGAGGATAGCAGAAAAAAAAGATAAGTACTCAGCAATTTCAGTCTTAATGTAACATCAACCACATCAGCAATCATAACCTTCAACTACCTTGATATGCAAGGTAAGCCACTAAGAAGAGAAATTCATACATAGTGGAGATAATGAGGTTAATTTTTCTGTGAGCTATCATGGAAATTATTATAGTACGTTATCAGTACTTTGCTAAAATTTTTCTCACTATGGAAATCAATCTTCCCTTCTTGGCTAGAGCATAAAGGCTGAGATTTATAAAGCCTTTTAAGGTGCCTCTAAAATTAATGGGAATTGGATGTCCTCATTACCTACATGCTTTGAAAAACTCAGCCAAAATGCATAAAATGCATAGACGGCGGTTATCATTAAAACTTCTCCAATTCTGCCTTTGAAAGTGGATAAGGATATCACCATGTTCAAATGATTCCCTGTAAAGAATTTAGCACCAGGAATATTTAGCGAACACTACAGTGCTCACTGTAAATTACTTTCAAAGACATATGCAAAGACTTTATTTGGGCCTACACAAACAATGTTGGGCCTACACAAACAATGTAGGCATGAAGTAATACAGTGAAGTGAACCTCTGGGGACTAGTTGCCAGTACTGCAGTCCTGAAGGAATGGAATTTACTGTATATTCTAAGTAGCCATTTTGTTGCTCCAGCTGGGAAAGGTCTGGTAACATTAGACTGTATCCTTAGAATTAATTGTCTGCTGGTATGCAGACTGCAGTTCAGAGGTGTGAGGGCAATGGAGCTGTTCCAACTGGTTCTGTCAAACTCGTTGTTGAAATCATGACTAGTTCCCCACCACCTGAAAACCTAAATAAACCATTTTGCCATTGCCACCCTCATGGGCAAAAGCCATGTTGTTCTAGATCAGCTCTCCTTCTTAGCCCCATCTTTATCCTATTTCTCTATATTCTGAGTAAAAAATAAAAGGGGCATCCTTGCCAGCTGCCTCCTTCCCCAGTCTTGACCATGCCTCCTTTCTCACCCCTGCTGGCTGACAAATAAAACTGGAAGTAAATCCCATGTCTGTAGTGTGCAGTGAGGGTCAGGCAAACCCTGGGCAAAGTTTTTGCTGCTGTTGCTGCCCTGCTAGCAGATGGGTTAGCTTATGTCTAGCTCTGACACTGATATCATAAACATAAGCAGTGCAATCACATTCCACAGTGGAGTGCAGATGAGAAAAACCAAAGGAGAAAAGCTTCAGCCTTATGTAATTTCCATGATTAAAATCAACAGCAATGTTTAACTAATTGGACTACAAACACCTTTGCATTGGCATAATTTAAATAAGCTTAAAAACAGAACAAGGTTAAAAAACCAGCACAATTCACCTACCAACAGGGCTGCATAGTCTTTTCACTGAGTTTGAGTTACACAAGGCTTGCTTGTCTCTGCAAGAACCCCACATAGCCTCCTTAGCTTTCTGATGGAGTATACCCCACTGAAAAGTGAGACTGATCAATGTGTTCACTGTCAACATCACCAGCCATTACACCTCTGAACAGGGACCTCTTATTATTAAGGGACTGCAAGAAGAGGATGGAAACACACATTTTCCCTCTCCTGCTCCATTCCAGTGCCTTATCTTCATGTATCTCTTATGCAGATTTAAATGGAGGCAGGAAAACCATCAGTTTGTCTGTTACAATCACTAAGAGCAATTTGTGTGATGTGACCTCACGTTCATGGACAAGTGGTTGCATCCCCATGTGCTCATGTGCAGGGCAGATGAAGCTTGCCCTGTGTCTGCTTTCAAGTCGGTTTCAAAGTATTCAAAAGAAGTCATGGGAAGGGTGAGATATAAGAGGACCAGGTTGGGTTCTAAACATTTCTTTCAAAACCATGGGCTAGATCTCTATTGAGAGGGTCCTGAGCCATCAGGTAGGCTCCAGCCTCCCCAAAAGCACCATATGAAACCTTGTCTACATCTGCCCAGCTCTGGCCAACTGAAATAATGATCCAGGAAACCAAGTGTTAGGTGAACTTTGTTATATAACTGTTGCTGAACTCACATTTGGGGCGGCAGGCCAGCAGGTGACAGAAACCACTCTGGCAATTGCTAATCGGCCTTAGTAAGGAGTAAGTCAAAGAGATGGGCCTGGGGCAATATAATTAGCAAAGTCATTGGCAGCTTATGCCAACAGTCTAATTTAGAAAGTAATAAATAGTTAAAAACAACAGTCTCCCAGGGGCAGGAGAACTTATGTACGAGGACAGCTGACACAGAGAGGCAGCCATTGCCCAAGGTGGAACAACCCTGTGTTGGGGCTGAGCTGCCACATGACCTGACATGTCCCTCTGCCAGAGCAAGCATCTGCCCTCTGGTGTCCAGGGTGCTGGTCTAGACCGGATGAGGCTGGGGTTTGATTCATGTGTGTCATGCATCTATATGTGATAAAATGGAATTCTTGGAATAAAAAAAATCACTATCCACCCACCAAACTCACCATGCTAAGTAAAAGAGATTTAGATAGTATGTCACTGAGTGGTGTGGGTCTGTTCTTACAGCTATCCCACCCTGTGCCCCACAACTGGGGATTCAACTGTGACTTAAGGTGAGGAACTGCACAAGAGAAGAGGAACTTCTAGGCTTCCAGCCTTGCCCATGGTCATTGCATCATGAATCTGACAAGATGAAAACTGGTGGGCATGGGCCCATCTGTCAGCTCACAGAGCTGGGGGCTGGAGGGAAGGGAAAGCAGCAGAGAGGGAATAAAGAGAAGTGGGGAATGGGCTCTGTTCCCAAACACCTTGCTCAGCACATCAAGGCTTAATGTAAATTTCTGCCTATAGATTAACAGTGAATTACTGTCCCCTGTAGCAAAGATGAAGCAGGGAGGTGTGCAAGGGGCATGGTGTCTTTCAGAGCAGTTCCTGAGATTAGGCAGCTACCCGGCTTCTGCATTGCTCAGAGCAAAGCCTTGAGATGCACAGTAGCCCAAAGTAATGAGCCTGGCTCTGGCAATAAAGTGATTGTGGCAGTAAAGTGAAACAGCCATTATGTACTTGGCAACAGCTCTAGCCTTGAGATAACCTGCTTTTTAATTGAGCTGAGGAATGTTTTCATTCCTTCTCAAGTTGCATATTATTTATGGGTACAGTGTGTAATAATAAAAATTACATATCTCAGAAAAAACAGTGAGCAAAGAGTCAGCTGGATGAACACTACACAGCGGGTGTATATTTTCTAGAGAGGTAGTCATCTATTTTAAGTACCATTGTGCACTGTTTCACTGTGGTAAACCCACACAGAAAGCAGCAGAACACTAGTCATGTTTTTGCACATTCAAAGAAATCCTGTTTAAAGGCACAACCTCTAGTCATGTGCTATGAACTACCTCACCTCTGAGTTCCATGCACTCATCTCTTCACAGACCTCTCCCAGTCTGTACTCCAGCAAAGATGCCAGTGGAGAGAATGGCCACAAAAGGTACACCCCGTGCCAGAGTTCTGAAGCGTTCATCCTCAGCAGAGCATCTCCCCTCTCCTCTATAAAGGGAGCAGCAAAAATTGCTCCCAATTTCTTTCCATGCTTCAGTGTGCTGAGCACAGACACTATTGACAATTGGGGGAAGGGAAGAAATGCTCTGCCTTTATCCATTTTTAATTGCTCGAGACTGTAAAGTTGTTCTTCAGGAAATAAATACTTTGCTACTTTCCCACTCTCAGCACGCCAGCACATTTGGTTTATCGATAGGCATTTAATAATAACTTTCAATACCGGAATTTTCTCAATTGCTTCTTCAGATTTTTGCTCCAAACCACTGTGGTTGGATTACTCATGGGAAAAGCTGAGCAAATGGATTTTGTGTAGTGCACATCTGCACAGAGAGAGAGTGAGAGAGCACAGAACCACTTAAATGATAACTCAAATATTTTTTTAACTATTTTTCTTTGTGTAATAACCTTTTGTCTACAACCCCGCTGTCACAAATATGCTCTTTAACACTTTGTGCCCCGTCGCCCTCTGTGAGCAGTAAAAGCAGGACTTTGCTGCACATATTATCTTAAAAAATGTGTGTAGCCAACAGGTCTTGCATTTTAAATGGGAACAGGGCTACCTACAGGTTTGTCAGCCTGGCACCCTCTTGTCTCTTGTCTTTAGGTCTAGAAACCAAACATAGGAAGAACTGACTGAGGAAAAAAAATGAAGGCTGAAAAAGAGAAAGAAACAGAAAGAATGCTGTACTTGTAATGTAAATCTCATGTTTAAATAGGAGGGCTGAAGAATTGTGGCCAAGAAAAGCATGTTTCTCTGTAAGTGGTTTTGAATACCACTGAAGATGAATATAATAAGGCTGACAAACACACCTTAGAGGGTGACTGCAAGAATAAAATCGATTTATTTAATAATTTAGAAATTGCTTCCAGCCATATGTCCCATTAAAATCTGAAGGCCATTGTATTCTGTATTTCTTTGGTCTTTTTTCTCCATTTTAGTTATGCTCCACCAGCTTTAATAAATAAGTAATACATAGGGGGAAAACACTTATCTCGAGTGCTTTGCCACAACCCTGTAGGGCTCTTTGATTCTTTCCAACTCTAAATAGATCAAGTCAGGAGCAATCACCTCCCTGCAGAAAAATGATGTTTCAGGGTTAATACTTTAAATATAAGCAAGGAAGTCCAAAAATTAAAATTATATTAATGACTGTCAGAGATCAAAGCAAGTAAGCAACATATTAAACACATATTTTACTTCCCAAAATCAAAAGAAAAATCACCTGGATATATAAACAGCAGTAAGTAGCTATATGTTCTTTTGTAGGATGAGTTAAGGGAAAATGAGGCATAATTAGAGTAATAATTAATCCAGGGACAACATTCATTTATTCTATCACCTGTTTTGAAGTTTTCTCCTTATAAATGCTTCTACAGTTCAAGCTTCTTGAGATTTTTCTCCTGATTTTGTTTTGACCTTAGTTGTTACAGATTCTTGTTTTTACACTGTGCATTTTAGAAAGGAAATATGTTGGACAATCCTGCTTGTTGATCAATTAAACATTAAGTACTCACCACCTTACCCATGGAAATGCAAATATAGTGAATGCGCAATTCTTCTGCATCTATTTTATGCAAAATTCATGGTGTGAATTCTATAAACAATTCATAAAGTCAAGTATGAGTTTGATATAGGTGCATATCAGCAATGTAGGCCAACTTCATTTACACTGGGAAGTTAAACAAAAGCACAGAAAATGCCTTTCTGCCCACTTGAGTTTGACGATAAAGCTTCTGCATGGGCAGAGGGACCTTCCTTGTCTACTCTGGCAGTTTGATGCTTGCACTTGCAAGATCAGTAGGAAAGTTGAACTCTGCTACAGCAATAGCTATAACAATATCCATTAATTCTTTTCAGTCAAGTACTTACATTTTCCCCTAATATTGTTCTTTTTAACCATTCTAAAACTAAATAAAATGGAGAAAGGAAAGAGAAAAGAGCACACACTAAAAGACATTAGAAAGGAACTGGCTGAATGGATGTCTTTGTATTGATGTCATTGGACTGCAGATAAATAAATGGGAAATTTTGTTAACATGCTCTTACTTTTCCCAACATACCAACAAAAAGTAGCTTTAGAAAGAACTTACATAACAGCCCGCATGGATTTCCTTTAGCAGCTAGGGCAAGGCAGCACTTTCCACCTTCAGCTGCTCTTTGGTGAGCCACAAGCATACATCCCTTAGGCATTGGATGTTTTAAGCCCCTTTTCTTAAGGTTGAGGGCAGTTGTCATCATTCCTGCAGACGTAAGGGGAAGATAATGAGGGCTGTATCTTGACCTTGACGGTTTACAGGGCAGGGTAAGGACATGGATCCAGAGCAACTCTGTGTGGGTAGAAGGGCAATGTGGCACTCACCCTTAGAGAAAGTCCCTTTGAACAGTCTCATAGTGCTCTTTGCAAGAGCTTTATTCTTGCCAAGGTCTTTAGGAGCTCTCTTCAGCCATCTCCAAGAGAAGCCCCATAGCCCCTAGTGGGTCTTGCAGATAGCAACCATTTTTAAGGATTTCTTCCATTAGTGGACCCCTGAGAACTGCTGCTTAGGGCAGGGTCTGCAGAGCAGTAAGCAAATACGGAAACCATCTATTGCTTGGTTTTGTGTTAAGGTCTCATCAGGGAATATACATAACTGATTGCAGGGGAAAGGAACAAAAGCAGATGCTGGGTGGTTGGTGAGATTCTTTCATCTCCTATTTTCTGTCTCAGGTAGGTTGCTCTCTTGTCAGCTGAGCCCAGATAAGCGGCGCAGTAGCTATGGTCAGCATGGCCAGTGAGCCGTATTCCAACAGTCAGCTTTCCCTATAATCCTTATTATTCCTTAGAGCTGAAATGGGGGAGGGGAAGGAAGAGGATTTTGCTGCTTTTTGTGCCTGTGCAGGGCTGTGTGTTCTCTCGTCTGCACAGGGGCAGGCTCACTGCTCCTGTGTGTGACCTGCAAGAAACCCAGCAAAAGGGAGGAGGAGGAGGCACCGCCGAAGCAAGCAAGGGACAAAAGTGACTTGCTTGCTACTGCTGCTGCTGCAGAGTAGCTAAGGGGAGGCACAAAGCCCCGTGGACATTACCACTGGAAAGTCATTAGGAAGCTCACAGCCACAGTCCCAGCACAGATTGCAAGTCCTCCTCTCCCAAGGCATACACAAGGGCATGGGGGCTCAGGAGGAGGAGGGAGGGGGCCTCAGGAAGGAAAGAGGGGGACCAGTCCCTCCCCCAAAAGAGTGGAAATGAACTGGAAAGGGGTGGGTGGAGATCAGTGTGGGCAGGCTATGGTTTTTTGGGGGCGTGTTTCTTTCTCGTTATGTTTGCCCCTCCCGTCAGGATATTCTTTTTTTTTTAAGTTTTATTCATGAGTTGTTAACTGTTTTGTTTAGCAAATCGGTTTATCCCAATGACCTTTCCCTGCTTTAATTTTCGAGATGGCAGATGGCTCTAAAGAAATCCCCCTTAAATGCAGAACCAGACCCAGCCTGTTTTTTCACACGCTGGACCTGCATCAACATGCCAAGCACAGCTCCAGAAAAAAGGACAAAGTCCCCAGGAAAGAAGCAGGGAGAGAGAAGGAGGGGGAATGGAAGAGAGAGAGACTAGGCAGAGTCCAGGTTGAATATTTCTTGCATTGTTAATTGTCTGGAATTTCTCTCTGGTGCCATTTGCAACCCCCTACCACTACTGTCTTCACACAGGCAGCAAGCTCCAGGGAGGATGCCCTGTAGGACTGGTATCTCAAGGTGTCTGTTGCAAGAGGCTAACATCAGAGGGAGGAGAAACACATGAGATTGAGGGAACCATGCAGGAACGAAAGGCAGGAATGATGTGCAGAAAGCACAAGCTGAGCAGCTGCATTGGTATGAAAATACAAAGTGGGAACAGAGGGTTGGAGGGAAGTACAGAAAAAAAACAACTTGAAGCCCTAGCACCTTGAACTGCCAGCTCAGCCTCCTGGTGACTCCACATTCGGCACCCACTGTGAGATCCTGGATCCGAATCTCACTGACTTACTGATATGGGTTGGAACCAACTCACTGTGAGTGTGCATGTGGGGAAGGGCTGGGCCTGGACCTGCAGGTCCATGGTAAGGTCTGCACATCAGGCCTGTGCTGAGGGCACAGGGCAGAGCTGAAGGCAAGGCCTGCTGCCCACGCAGAGCACACAGCAGAGCTGCAGGTCCTGCAGCCGGGCTGTCAGTCGAGGCAGAGCTGCCTGGTAGCCCGACCACACCACACCCCTGGAGCCTGTGACTGGCTACAGCACAACTCACTCTGGCCTGGAAGGCACTGACTGGATATCCTGCCTGGGAGGGAAAACTGAACTCTATAAATACACAAGACTCCATGAGGTCTCCCTCTTCTTCCTTTCCAGTTGCCACCATGCGAACCATCGAATCTTGTCGGTAACTATTCTCCTCTCCTTTCTCTCCTTCTCTCTTTCTTTATTCCTTTTAATCTGTTTTCTCTTACTCTTTTCCTTCTCTTGTGGATAACTTAAAACCAATGAACTATGTTTTACTAAAGCTGGTATATGGATTTTTTTAGTGGGTGTTTCCTGTGGAATGGGTCTTTGTGCTGAATGTTTTAGTGAAATGTGCTTTTTTTCTTGATTGTATTTTGCTCCTGTAAAAACCTTTTGCCAAAATATCTTATTTTTCTCACAAAATTAAAAATAATTTCTCTTAGAGAAGAGTGTGCGACTCTTTCTCCGGACACTAATTAGAGGTTATAACGAACCAAAAGGCTTTTTAAAAGTCTTAAATAAAAATGTAACTACTCTGGGCAGTTTATATCTTAATCCAGAACGCAACACCCATGTGAAAGGCAAAGTGACTTTCCAAAGGTACCCTCCCCCAACCATTGTAAAAGACCTTAGTCCCACTTACTCCTGCCCAACACGTTTCAAAGTTTTAGCCCATTGAGCTGTTAGGGATGAATAAGCGAAGCATGTTCAAGAGTCATCATTTATCTCTTCCCCAGCTGGCAAATTTTCCAGAAAAATCTATACAAATTGTCACATCTGCTATCTTTCTCAACTCCTAAGTAATAGCACCTGGAGATGCCAAATTCCAAGAAGTGATTCTGTTCATTTTAGCTCACCATCAGGTGGCTCTGTTGAAAATGTGGTCAGAACAGCAACTGTTTAAAAAAAAAAAAAAAGAATTGCAGAGATGAAATGCATTCAGGTTCTGCAGTACTGGATTCTTCCCTGACCACAGCTTATGCTTAAAATTAGAGATCCCAAGCAGGGCTCACAGATGGCAATGTGAGCTTCTGCCTGAAACTAATTCATTCCAGTCTCCAGAGGGTCTGTATAAATACAGTTCTGCTAACCACTTAATCCTGTGTTTCATTTTATGTATTTAAGTGAACCCTATTGCCTTTCCTGGCTGGCTCTAGTCATTTTGAGGGGGAAAATTGGTGAGAGGATGCAACCGCATTGTACAACATCATAGTCCATCACACCAGAAAGGGGTAGAGGGGAAGGTACAACCCCGTGCCTTCTCCCTCTCTTTCACTCGACCCTGTGGAATTCCATGGGGTGAACGTATGTAAGTGCTGTCCTGACCCAAGTCCTGCCACAATAACTTCAGCCCATAGCCAAGGTATAATCATTGGACTACACACGAGACACTGTGGGTTGCGTTGCTGGGAATATATTGCATAAGATACCAAGAGCAGCAGACAGAAGTCCTTTTTACCTCAAGAAAGGTATATTTTATGCCTGGAAAGATGCAAATTGTGACAGTCTCAAGCTTCATCATGGAGTCTCTTGGCTTCTTTTCATTCTGCATGGTTTGTTTTTCATTTGGCTTATTCAAAGCTCTGTCCTGAGACCTGAGAGACAGTTGAGGAAGACAAAAGGGCCCCAACTGCATCAAAGTCCAAAAGCAGCCCCAAGTCAGTATTGATGAATCTCACTGATGAAGCTCAGCTCAGTCTTAACCCACCCACAACAAGGGAATTATTTTTGTTTTGGGAGATGCAAGGTACTCCTCCAGAATAACAAAGCCAATACCCCCTCCAGTGGCTTGCTGCATGATGGTGCCTAATAAACCTAAATAAAGTCACCACAGTAACATCCCCTCAACAATTCAAAGTTCTAACACCACTAAAGTACAGAGCCAGGCTGTTGACTTCACTGTTTATCTCATGTCTACCTTCACATGAACTGTTTGCCTAGCTCAAAACACACCCCAGCCCTGCTACTATTTGTGACAAGTGACCAATTTCCCTCAAATTACTAACCTGCAGGGCACAGTTTTTTGGGGGTTTGGGTTTGTTGGGATTTTTTTCAGATTTTTCTTATTCCCCAAGTGGATTGTGATTTCCTCAAATGCTTCCACTCAAACCACTTTTCCCCAGTGTTTGATTTCTGTGTAATGTCAGTTAACTGAGATGGCCCATGATTATTTCTGTTCCCTGATACAATTCAGAGTCTGGAGGTCTATCAAACTACTGTGGCTTCCATTCACTCGAGGAGAGGCAGCAGCAAAACAGCATTTGGAGATTTTATAAAATATTAAACCTCCTGCTTTCTAGGCCACGCAGTCCTTGCCTGAGGCAGCATTCATATAAAAAGTTAAGCTATTACAAGATTTATTGCCTAGATGCAAAGGAGCACACAAAATTGAAGTCTATGTCTCAGCCAGTTGAAACGCAAACAGATATTCCTTCTAAGGTGCCCTGAACTGTGCTGTAGACAGGCAACAAGACATATGCGGTTGGCCCAGTGCAGACCAACCTGTGCTAAAATAAAATCACCAACCTCTAAGCACTTGTGCATATAAGACAATTAGATTAAGGAGGACAAAGCCACAGTCCATGTACATAGTGCAGTTTCATCAGTGCAAGGGTTTGTCATCACCAGCGTGCCATCCATCACTAGCGTGAGGGATTCTGACAGTGGGAGGCAAGCAACTGTCTAAGGAGGAACCTTCAGTACATGCGTTTAAATTCATTCATAGATCCTTCAGTTACCATAAGTTTAACCATACTGTGCTCCAGATGGGCAAAAATGTCTGGTGGTTGGGATGGGAAATCACTGCTATGCCCTCATATGCCAACTGTACTCAACATTGATACGTGGACCAAGCTTCCCATGGGTGCCTCAGCAAGATGTGCATTTCTAAGATCTAATGCTTTATTTCTTCTCTGTGATACTCAGTGTCTGCAGACTGACAGATGATTTTTTTTTCATTATGTTCATGTGAGGAATATGGTTTTACGGAAGCTCAGAATCAAGAGGACCATTTTCAAGTGGTTTTATGAAGACATATGGAAGCCAGGTCCCTCTATATCCCTAGTGAGACTTCTTCTATCATAACTCTTGCACATTAGTTTTCCTTCTCAAAAGTGGTAATTCTCCAGTGCTTGACAAAGCTTTCAGCTCAACACTGCAGTGAAGCAGTAGCATGGTAAATCTGTTATGCCACCTGTCTCAAACTGAATATTGTAAGAAGATGAACTGTGTGTTCTGAAGAACAGAAATAGTCTTCACTGGTCATGCCATACGCTCCCCACTGGAAAACCTTTGCCTCCAGCAAAGATTCAGTATGCACCCTGGAGCAACTTTTATCTATTGCAAGTGTCATGGTCCCTCATGTACACAGAACCAAAACATTCACTAGCTGCAGTAGGAAGAGTATTCCCCTTTTTATTTGTGCACACACACGTGCACATGCAAGAGTGGCAGTACTTTTTTAAGCCAAAGAAACATCTAATATAATTTCCAACCTAGATTTAGCAATAAATCCCCACAGAATCCTTAGACTGGAAAGAACCTCTGGGGTTGCCTCATCCGACAACATCTCAGAGCTTAATGCTGAAAACAATCACCAGCTTCAACCTTCACTGCAACTAGACTGTTTCACCAACCATTGAGATGAAGAGCTTCTAACTCCATTTAAACTGAGAGGATGCATTCTCACTCCTCCACCTCCAAATGTCTACAGCTATGCTTTCTGAAGATAAAAAGTAAGCTCTTTGTTCTTTTTTTACCCTATTTGTAGAACATATCTTTTCTCTCTTTGTGTTATCAGCCAAGTAATTGGGTACTGTGACCTCAGAAACAGTATGTTCTACAGTAATGACCCAAACAGTATCACATAAGGTTGACATCTGTATTGGACCATCCCTAACCACAGAATTGTTAAACCATAGAATAGTTTGGGTTGAAGGGGCCTCTAAAGATCACCTAGTCCAGCTCCCCTGCAATGACCAGACATCTTGAACTAAACCAGGTTGCTCAGAGCCACATCCAACCTGACTTTGAATTTTTCCAGGAATGGGATATCTAACACCTCTCTGGGCAACCTGTGCCAGTGTTTCACCACCCTCATGGTAAAAACCTTCTTTCTTATATCGCATCTAAATCAACCCTCTTGTAATTTAAAGCCATTACGCCTTACCATGTTGCAACAGGCCCTGATAAAAAGCTTGTCTCTGTCATTCAAGCCCCCTTTAGGTACTGAAAGGCCACAATAAGATCTCCCCAGAGCCTTCTTTTCTCCAGGCTGAACAACCCAAACTCTCCCAGCCTGTCCCAGCAGAGATGTTCCAACCCTTTGATGATTTTTGTGACCTTCTTCTGGACCTACTCCAACAGTTGCATGTCTTTCCTGTGCTGAGGACGCCAGAGCTGGACACAGCACTTCAGGCAAGGTCTTATCAGAGAGGAGTAGAGGGGCAGCACCACCTCCCTTGACCTGCTGGTCACACTGCTTTTGATGCAGCCTTTCTGGGCTGTGAGCACACGTTGCCATATCACGTCCAGTTTTTCATCCATCAGGATTTCCATGTCCTCGGCAGGACTGCTTTCAATCTGTTCATCCCTCAGTCTGTGATGTTACCAGGGGTTGCCACAATCCAGGTGCAGCACCTTGCACTTGGCCTTGTTAAACGTCATGAGGTTCTCATGGCCCCACTTTTCCAGTCTGTCCAGATCCCTCCGGATGGCATCTTGTCCCTCAGGCATGTTAGCTGTACCACTCAGCTTGGTGTCATCTGCAAACTCGCTGAGGATGCACTCAATCCCACTGTCTATGCCATTGATGAAGATATTAAACAGTACTGGTGCCACTATGAACCCCTGAGAAACACCATTCATCACCAATGTCCAGCTGGACATAGAACTTTTGACCTCTGTCCTCTGGATGAGAGCATCAACACACTCAACGGTGCACCCATCAAGTCCATATGACTTCAATTTGGAGAAAATGATGTTGTGGAGAACTGTGTCAAAGGCCTTACAAAAGTCCAGATAGACTACATCTGTGTATATAGATATATACAACATACATATATATATATATACACACACTGTATCTTCTGAGGCTACAGAAGGGAATTATTGCAGAGAACATAAAACAAAGTACAGATAAAGATTTAAAATAGTCAGTTCTGGAACATGAAAAGTAAGGAAGTAAGATGTACCTTACTTACCTGAAAGTACTTTTAAAGAAGTGTGCATAGTGCAAAATATAGAAGTGTAGTTCATCATGATCAATTAAAAAAATAGGAAAAAAAACCCAAAAATTAGAATTAATAACAAAATTCTTATGTATCAAGGAAAAAGTTTACTGCTGCCTTGGCAGTGCAAATTTAAATTCACTGCTACAGTCCTCTCTGTCACATTAGTTGACTGCCTTCCTAGGAAATATTTATGTGACTAAGGGTTTGCAGTATCAGGCCCAATATAAATAATAATAGGATCACTTAGACGGAGTTTTACATCTGTACAAACACTGCTTAATGAATTCCTGATGGAGTTCTGCTGTTGACTAAAGAAATCATGTGAGAATCTCCACAATAAATGAAGCAGCAACACATTTTGGATCAAAGAAAATCATGCAGAAAAGCAAACCAATATACAAAGGGCTGCAGTCATTCTTGGCGTGTTTCCTCCCAGGTCACTTAGACCCTCTTTGGGCACTGCCACTATTTACTTTATAGAACAATATCCCGGCCTTTGAATTGAAAGACCTTCAATCTCTGATATCAGAGCTCTCATGTTTAACCAAGAGGACAGTCTTCAGAGGAAAGAGGGTGATATATCCAAACCTCAGCTCCATACAGTATGAACTCTTTATTGCAGAGGTGACCTTTTCATTTTGCTATTGTGCACTGTGAGCACAGCAAGGTCCGGATCCACGCCAAAGATTCCAAGGCACTCAGGAACGCAAACAAATAGCACAGTCCAAATTTAACCAGGGTATGACCACACTGATACTAACACCAAATGCTGTAACTGGGTGCTCAAGCTGCTGCACAAGACAGATAAAGGCACAAATAGTATTTTCAGAGTCAGACCATAAGGGAGAAATGTCCTGACCCTATTAAATTTACCTGCCAGATGTCACCAGGTACTTCCACATGTTCTTTTATATCCTCCCATGTCCATTTACTTAGGTTTCAAAACAACATTTTCATATTCTAAAAACCCTACCAAAAGATAATTTATTAAAATTACCCATACTGTCCACATACTGTGGCTTTTAGACCCACTACTCATACCCAAATACAGGGTGGTATAAAACTGGAGTTCAATCTATCTTAATTCCCTGAAACTGGATGTCAGCTGTCAATGCCAACCAGTTTTTGAGGCCCCAATGTACAAGGCTATTCAATCCATAGCTCTGGCATGCAGAAGAAGTCTCACCAGTCAGCATGGGGACCTCTTGGCTGTACTGTTGGGCACCAAACAGCAATGTGCCTCCTAACATGTAAACACATAGATCCTTCACTGGAGCTAGCTCCTCATCAGGAACAAACCCTGGAAATGCCAGGATGTGAATGAGAGCAATCCAAAAGCAGAAAACAGGCAAGAAGTTTTGGACCTGCAGAAGACAGCACTGCAGAAATGGCAAGAAGAGTGGAGATGCATAATGCCATAGTCAGCAGGCACCAGAGAGGCAGGTCAAACACATGGGTGAGTAGTGTTGTAATTAAATGAAACCAGCTCCCCCAGTGATGCAAAAATGTTGAATGATGAGATCCAAACAGCGGAGACCATCTGATACAGATCCCAGCCCGTAAGGATATAAATATATGGATGAACTGCTAGCCTTGGAACAAGTTAAAGGGAAGCAGATGCTGAAGTTACAGATCAAAGCAGCAGAAACTCCTAACCTTTTTTTTCTTTAAACAGAGAGTTTCAACCACTGTCCAGTAAACCGGTCAAACTGCCCGCAGGGAGAAAATTTAGAGAAACGATTTTTCACCACTTTAATGCTCTAAAATTAGCATTTTCAGGAAATAAGCACATAAAGAGAGGAGATTATTCTTGGCATAGAGTTAAGAAACAGTAGATAATGTTACCTGAATCACTGTTACTGACTGCAAAATAACTAAAATATGTCCAAGGGTTTAGTTCGATACCAAAAAGGGATCTGCTAACAGCATATTTGAAAACAAAAGACATGTCAGCAAATGAGCAGGAAAATATCCTGAAGGTTTAAAGGAAGGAAATTAAATCCTGGGAGGTAGCAAGAATACATCTTTTCATGAGATTGATAAGAAAATCTCCAAGGCATGCATACTGCTGAACATAAAAATAAAATTATTTAAAAAAAGGATGAAACACAAAAACAAGAAACTAATGAACACAGCTGCCTGGCTTGGCTTGAGGGCCTCTTTGAACCAGTTAGAAGCCCTTCAGCATTTGAGAATCTGACCAAACTGATGCAAATAGCAAGAAGCATACAGTACAACAAGGGATAAGTAAGGAGTGAAAGAGAAGAGGCTGAAAGTTTTCACAGAGGAGCAATATCTAAAAGTCATAGACTCTGCTTAAAAAAAGAAATCAGTTGGGGAAAATAGTGTCTGTTGTATTATCCGGGACTAAAAGAAGTGATTATTAGGCAGAGCCAGAGAAAGCAGCAGCCATACAAGGGGTCTCTAAGTTATAACATGGCTGGCTTTCTTCATAGATGGATACTTTTAGCATTTCAAGGAACAGTGTTTTATTGTCATGTTTTAAATGGCTTTACAGATTACATGCCCACATCCAAACACTTGGGCAAAGTTTACAGAAACCAGTTACTAGTTATTATTATGATTATGATTGCTACACACACATATTTCCAAGTCACTAAATAATTACCATCATGTTTCAATGCAGAATATTTTTTTACAGTCTGAAAACATAATGGCATCAGGCACACTGAATAGAGAAATATGTTTTTTATTGTGCCATGGTAATAATTGCCTTCACTGCTTTATATGAATTGAATGTTTTAAATATCATCATAAAAATAGCAATCCTTTAATAGGTATTGTCCTCTTCCATAATGGAAGTACAGGTCACAGAACACCTTCGTTTTCTCGTTTTTGACACTGCTAGAAACCAAACTGATAACTTCATTGTCACTGCAACATTTCTGAAGGATTTTATAGATGTCTAAAAATGCAGATATTAACCCCTGTTTTAAACATTTGCTCACTGGCATATGACTAAGAACCCTCTCTCTAAGAACTCCAGAGAAGGTGTCTGGCCTGAAATAAAAGAGCTTTTCCAGTTTCTTGGTAAGAGAGAAAAAGCAAGTTCTTTATCGAAAGCATATTAGCATTTTTTACCTCATTAATAACTTCACTGCAGCATTAATTTGCTTAATTATTGCACTTAGAATTCAACATGGTAGCTAATTAATTCAAAGGCTGGGGAAAAAAAATGGAATCATAACACATACACACATAGCACTGGTTTGGGAGCACACTTTTTGCAAAAATCTTTTTTTTTGTTCTGTTCCATGAAACACCAAGTCTGTGAGCACAGTAAGTTAAAAGTTATCTTTTTAATTATTTATTTTAATACATTTTCCCAGGTTTGCTCATTTAGTCTTCTCTCCTGATGAATCTTCCTATAATAAATGGGGCTAATGCATCCCAACATCCTGCTATCGGGACTTCCAACTCCATTACCCACTATTAAGATCTTGTTCTCTTCCTCTGAAAACCTTTCTTTCTATTTTACTGACAGTCACCAAAAGGCACACTAAATACTTAGCAGGTCATTTGAAAACAGGAGTTCACAGTTCTCCAAACAGCCTCAAAATTACCTTCTCATAGCCCAAAGGGACCAAAAAAGAAACAAAACCTAAATCCAACCCCAAGAGACCAGTCTTCATTTCTTAAAGTCTTTCCTTGCAGCTGAAAAATAAAATCATAAGATATTTGGGTCACCTGTAAAATTGTTAGCATCAGAATTCGAAATGATGTTCCAATATAACATCTTCTTAACTGCTTGCTTATCAGTTTTACATTTCCACAAGACAAAACCATCAAAACCCAGTTAATGCTCCAGGGCTACTCTGAGCCGACTGTCTCTCACATGGTGCTTCAAAAGCTGCCCACTAACTCAGGGAATTCTCACTGTGATGCTACAGTGATGCTCACAGAGGCATATGGTCCATAGCTGTATTAACAGAAAACCTTAACTGAATACAGCTACATAAGAAAAAAACTATTTCCAGCCCTGCTACTCTACCTGAAAAAAATAGTTCCATATTGATAAGAGTCTAGTGTAACTGGGCTAATCACCACACTACTATTTTGTTGCTTTGGCAGCTCAGTTCTTGCTACAGGCACCTTTCTACTTTAGTCTCTTGATGTCCTCATCCATTTATATTTTGCTTTGTACCACACTGGTGAGACAAGAGGCAACTGAGGATTTCAAGGTGCTGGCCTCCACAGTCCACACTTTCATTCTCTTGGGTTGTTTCAATTTATTCAACAAACTTGCTTACAATCAGCTGCACTTTTTGAAGAGAGATAACGGGAACAGGGATCAACAGAATCTGCTGTAGATAGCTTAAACATTTTGAAGTCTGATGTTACAGCTCATGTTACATTGCAAGAGAGTTGTGTTTAATGAGTCTCTCTGCTTGTACTGACAATATTTACACAAGGGCCAGAGAGGTCCATTGATGTAGTAGTAATTTTATTGGGGTTTGAGTGTCTAAAATGGGCTTCAGTTAAACTGAAACCCCCTCCCATTCAAAAGCTATTTAGCCCTAGAAATACCTAAATTCAGTCATCATTCTCTTTCCAGTTCTAAACATTATAAAAATTTAGAGTTCTAATGCCTGGCAAGTCTAGATCTGCTCCAGGTATAGGGAGCTCAGCCTTACAGACTGACAAGATGCAAACACAAAATATGCAAAACACTAGGCTACCTGCACAGCCCTCTCCAAGACGTATTCTCAGAGCACACCTAACACTGATGCAGTTCAAGTCCTCACAAAATGCACCCTGAGGCATCTGACTTTTAAAATGCATCTGGAAAAGAAGATGCCGAGGGTATCCTTCATCTGTATAATAGCCTGAAGAGGCTTTTACAGAGGTTCACACAATTATCTTGTCTCTTACAATTCCTGTTCCCTCTTCTGTCCCTTCTCCCTAGAATCATGTATAAGGCATTTTCTTCCTGCAGTGTTCCTCCCCACCTCATAAGCTCATCACCTGGTAGTTGTGTCTTTTGTGACCTACAGATTCAAACCCCCCAGCAGAGCAGAGAACAAACCTGGGTCTATAACTGCTTGGATAACTGCCATAACCAAGAGGCCACCATGCAAGAAACAGATACCTTATCATGTTCCAGATGTCTCTTGCAGAAAAATAATGAGCCTTGTTCCATCCTTTAAGAAAAATTTAAATTGTAGTTTGAAAAGACCCTGCTGTGAGGTGAGACATATCCCTTACTACAGCCAGAAGGTGGGCACCTAGGGGCTGCAGGTTGGGAGGGTTTCAAATGCTGCAGTCCTCTGCCACCCACTCCTAGCTCACAGGTCTGGTCAGCCCCACAAGCTATGGAAATCCCTCTGAGTCAAGCCCGTAGCCTTGTTTGAGAGCTCTGGCTTGGCAAGTGAAAGATGGGCAGTAAACCACGTGGATTGGAGAACTTCCAGATCTCGCCTCTGGTTTTTGGACGCTGCAGTGCCCCGAGCTGGAAATTCTGTAGCAGTGTCACATTCATTACAAAAAGGAAGGATGTTGTTAAATTAAACATGAGGATGAATAATGAGAGCACACACTCTGTTATTTATCTGACTTTTTAAATCATTTTACATATTTTATATATCAGACCACTTCCAGAACAGAATGAACTATAATTTTTTGTGCAGCTAACTCAGTGTCTGCATCATCAGAATTACCAATACATCTTCCTGTGGGATAACCTGGTATCCAGGAAGGAATAGGGTAAATTTGGTATGACCTGGATGTCTCTGCCAAGAAGTAAGCAGCAAAAAGTGACAGTTTTGACACATGAAATGTTAACTTTCAGTTGCTGCACTGTTTCAGTGTGTGAATGAAGCCAGTCAAATGAAAACTTCAGATGAAAACTATGGCTTGAGGCTATCTACAGTCACTTATATATGGTCTACTTTTTGGGGCACCTCCTTTTCTGCACTTTAGGAGGGAAGCTGAAGTCCCTGGTCACAGTTCTGTGCTAAGCTATAGCATCTCCAGCAAGTTCTTAATCGGGGGAATTACAGACCGGACCCCCAGAGCAAGCAGAGACCCAATGTTGAACCAAATTAACAAAAGATCTATTTAAGGAAAGATGTCTACATCTGTTTTATTGAGCATATGTATTCTGCTCATTGCTGTGCACCACTAAGACTTTTCATGCAGAGATCGTAAGGCATACATGAGCACTGCAGAAGCTCAGAGACTGCTATTTTTTTCCTTCTTTACTTTACCTCGTCAAGACTTCATTCAGGACCAGTCTAGCCTAAAATCACCCCAGTGGTAAAAATAAAGTCTTCCTACCAATGAGCTGAAGGACAAGGGAGCGTAAAATACAGAGGAAGTTTTCAGAGTCATTATTACACATTGGGGACATGATCTTATTTTAGCTACAGGACTCTGGATAACTGAGGACAGACGTACTACGTTGTACATGAAAACACATGTTTAACCACTGTTAGTAATGACAGGATCTAACAAGACAGGATGCTCTGTCCTCTGGCTGTGTTGATCCCAGCAGGCAAATGCCCTGAGTCAGCTTGCCCTCCCATGGACTGAGGGATGACTCCCAGTGGGAGAACAGTCACCACTTCCACCATCCCACATCCCCTGGATATCCATACTCAGGAGCACCTTCACCAAATACAGAGCCTTTTCCCCACCCTTCCAGTCATGATAGATGGCAAAGAGGAAAACCTGCAGAACAGTTCTCTGTCCCATGCTCCTGGTTACTGGCTCCACACACTGGGAGAATCTGACAAGGACCCTGTCTCCAGATTTTCTCCTAGACTAAAGCATCCCAGTTAGACTATATGGAGTCTGAACCAGGAGAAGGGAAGAAAGAACCCTGATCAAACATTGCACAGTTTTGCTGCCTTGTTTCTGGTCTTGAGCCCCAAAAGGAACACAGGCCAGGAGGTTAATCTAAAATAATGAGAATATGCAGAAGCTGGCAGCTGGATCGCCTTGGTGTTCACAAGGGGCAGATCAGCCACTTGTCGCTTTCATTATCTGGATTACAATGAAAAGAGAGAAAAGAGGGTAAGAGGCAATCACTTCCCTGCGGACTCTTTGCCCAGATGTTAAACCAACTGGTTACAAAACCCACACAGAGGCTTTGCTGCCAAAGCTAGGGCTGACAACAGGAGATGGAAGCATGGCCTCTACCTTTCCCCCTCCTGACAAAACAGATTGAATGATGCGCAGCCTGAATTTGCCACACAGATGCCACCTGGGATACAGCTCTACAGAGTCTCACATCCCAATTGGTTCCATGTCCCTCAGGGTTTGGAAAAGATCTTTGCCACCTGCACCAACTCTTGCCAATGGGCCTGCAGGGGGAGTCCCATGAGGATCACAAGCTGTGGGACCATGGGGCCCATATTTTGCGTTGCCTTTGCTGTGAAGCACAACAACTCCATCCCCACGTGCATTTCACAATGTCTTTCACCCCATGCCACTGCTTCAAGCTGTGGCTGTGACTCTCCTCCAAAGATTTTTCAACCCCCTTCTCTTAAATTTTTTCATTGCCATTTGCTCAGCACAAATTTCAAGTTTGTATTTAAAGTACACTTCTCATGAGTAATGCACTTAGACCACCAGGCAGGGCAGGAGAGGTAGCTCAAACAGACCCCTGCATTGGAGAGAGAATAGTTCCACCTTCTGGTAATCCATCATATTCTGGGCCATACACAGGGAATTCAGCAAATCCTCCTTAGGAAAATTCCCATGTGTCTCTGAACTGAAGGGCTGGCACTCTGCACCTTGTTCAGCCACAGCGTTCTGGCATTCATAACAGGTAAATAAAAACATTATTGCCAAATGCTTCTGCCTTCTTGTTTCCAAAAAAACCCCAGCATTCTGTTGATAAAAAAATTTGATTTACATAACTATCAACCTGATAACACAGAGCAGTCAGCACTGATAAGCAGAAATTGGGACATTTACCAGCTTCAGCAGACTTGAAATCCTGTCTTGTCTCTTTAAAAACAATGAAAAACCATTCTGGATAAAATCTTTCAGAATGTTTTATTTCCTCAAGAGAACAGATCTCTGTTCTTGAAAAAAAAGGACTCTCTAATATTAAAATATACTTAACCTGATAGAACAGAATGTCTCCTTTGAAGTTGTTTCAATCTTTTTAAATATCTAAAGGACCTAACCCACACAGGGCTTGCACGTTTTCAGTTTGAAAAAAAAAATCAAAGCTTTCTCCCCTTTTTTTCCCCCATGTACACCCGCTTGCCAATTATGGGAATTAGAAAAAAATCAGTGTATGAAAGAGGTAGAGCTTTTTTCACGTTTGTAATTATGCACAGGATTTAATCATTTGGGGAGAGGGACTGCTTGGGGGGAGAGAGGAGTTTTATTCCAAGAGTTATGCACATGCTTTCATCCTCGACCAAGTGTCAGCCACCAGGTGATTTTTCACAGGATCACCACGTTCCTCTGCTTAACAGCTCATCTCCAATTTGTTGAAATGATCAACAGCTCCTCATCTTCTTTATTAGTCTCTCTGTTTATCTGCCCAGCACTGAGCTTCAGCCAGAGAACAAGCCAAGAACAGCCAGATCCAGAGCTGTGAAAGATATTCTTCCAGCATCATCTGGCTCCTTGGCAGAGTCTGCGGGCAGCCGTACTCACAGCCCGTGCCTGCCGCTGGGTGTATCATGTGGCCATGCCGTAGTGGTACTGGCTGAGCATCTCTGTCCTCCTGGACATGATTTTCCTTTGATTCACCTTGAATCTGAGAAACCATTTATATGACCGTTGTCTCAGCTTTGATAAATAAGGGCTTATTTTAATGGCTGCCCATAAAAAATAGCCAACACCTCTTGTTTCTGCTGTCATACTTCATAAATCTATGTGCTGCCTTTAAGGACCATTCCCTTTGCTGTACAGGGCATACTTCAGTGGCACTTTTTCACAGCACATGAGCAGGATCTTTTCCAGCTGATTTGTAGCACAAGGGCTGGACTCCTTCACTGATGGATAAAAAAAAATCTGAAAAAAGAGGCATGGAACAGAGGACAGGAGGGCTACTTCAATGCTGCTCTGAAGATTAGAGCTATATTAGTTAGTCTATAATTTCCAAAATATATTTGCCTTTTTTATTTTCAAGAAAAGCATACCAAAAAATTAAAATGAGCAAAATGTTATTCATGGTGTAAAGGATGCAATCCTGCATGGCTATTGTCTTATGTTTTTCTCTTCTTTCTTTTTCCTCCTTTTTCCTCCTTTTCTTCCTATCACAAGAAAGACCAGTAAAAACTCTGTGTATATTAGCTGCAAGCATCATCTATAAAAATCCTGTCTTAAAATATTATTCATATCACACTGTTGCACAGTCAAATTTCATAGGAAACAAAGCACTAAATGCAACATAAATTACATCAGCATTACAACTTGGGCATAAATTATCTGAACTAAACAAAATCTGACCTTGCTTCTACTAGTTTGGTCAGTGTCTCTATTTTAGATGCTGCAGGTCATCCTTAAACATAAGCTTGTTCTTTCAGTTGATTTTTACATTTAAATTGGTTTAATAAATCGTGACACAACAAGCATTAAAGTATAAGCATTTTCTACCTAAGGAACTAGCAGTCTGTCATCTTCAGCAGTAGATGTGACACAGCTGAACACTTGAATCAAAAAAAAGATAATATTTCCATGGACTGCGACTGAAGCACTTGTATACAGGCATTTATTTGTCTATTTAAAGTTTCAACTCCAATAGTTTTTTCCTTTCTTATTGCATTTGTCTAAATCCAATTGTGAGTTCTTCAGGGCAGCAATCTGTCTCCTCATATATTTGTAAAACACCATGTACACCTATGGCACTCTGTAATAAGTAATTTCTGATCTGTTTATGATTAAAGAGGGATTTCAGGTGAAATATTGTAAATTGAAATGGACAGGCTAGAAGGACAGCTTACATTACCAACATCATTAGGTTGGACATTGTGCTTCAACACGGGATGGCAGCCAACGTGCTATGCACAGTTTGAGTTTGCCCATGTGCAGCTCTAAATGCTTTTTGAGAGACATCCTACAACCATTCCCCATGCCCTGACACCATGCCCCTAAATAACACATTGTGCAACATAAGAACACTATCCCTGAAAAGCTTTGTGCTGCAAAACACATCTGTTTATAAGGATATCTGCTGTTTTTTCCAGGGTTACTCTCTGAGAGCAAGCCAGACATGCTGCAAAGTGACCGGAAAGACAAGAGTACACTGTTTCAACCAGAGATGGAAAGAAAGTGGGATAAGTCACAGAAGGAAGAGCAGAGAGAGAAGGTGAGAATTTATTAAGTTAATAGGATTGCCTGGTGACTTGCTCAAGGGATGAACACATCCAGACCAGTCTGTTACCCACTTAATGGACATTGATTTTTGCAGGTGATACATCAAACATGAGAGTCCAGCTGCATGCTGCCTGTCGAAGTTCCTGGCACGCTTAGGATTACCATATTTATGATATCAAGAAGGCATGTGATAGCCTTCTTGGAGCAAACATCAGATCATGCCTTTGCCTGCACCCCAGGACACGATGCCTATTGGTGGCCATCCTAAAATCCCTCCTCTTCCAGAAACTCAGCCCTACATGTGCCCTTGCTGTCCCCCAAAAACAAAGCCCCTTCCATCAGCCCTTCCCAGTCTAGATTCCTTAGCTTCCCACTATATTGCAGTGCCTATACCCAATATTTGTGGCCCCACACCTCTTAAACAATCTCAGGCTCAAATTCCCCAGCTACTTCCAGATCACAGCTTCTAGCCTCCCCCAAGCCAGCTGCTGTCCCCAAAGCCAGCATTCTCATCACATTTCTCTCATCACTTTCCCCATCAAGTTCTCAGCTCCCCAGGCTTCTTCAAACCCCATAACACTCCCCAACCCTGCACCCCCCACCTGGTCCTCCCTCTCCCACCTTTGCTCACAATCCCGAATTTTCCGACCACTCCATCTCTCCACTATGTCCTTGCTATACAGAGAGTCCTACCTGCCTCCCTCCCTGCCACTCATACCTACCATGCTGCTGACAGCCCTGACATCCCAATGGGAGATCTTCAGCTTCTCCCACCAGATGAAACCCCACAACTCCCTTTCCATGTCCACTTCTCCACAACAGTCAATCAGGAGGAAATTCCCATCAATAAAGACTTCGCTGGGATTTTATATGTCTGGAAGGGTTTTAGAAAAATAAAATCAATAGCTTTGATTTTTTTCATTGCAGCATTTCAAAGGGACCTAACCACAGGCTGAACCCATTGCCCTCTGTGGAGTATTATTTACAGCAACACAAGGAGGTGTCTTGTCCGAGAACACACAGAGAGCCATAGCATGGCAGTATAATCTAGACCTTCAAACTCACAAGGCACACCTTAAGCAAACTGTGCCTGTGCATCATTTCTAGCTGCCCAAAATGAGTTCCGCACAGCTCTGCCTCAAGGCTCACCTGGGTCTTCAGCCTGTGACCACTTTGGAAGCCTCTTTTCATCCTAAAAAAGCTGCAGCCCCCTATAAAGCTTTGGTGTTATTTAATCTCTAAAGCCGCATTCCTGAGGCACCAAGACAAGGAAGTCCCATACAGGGGTTCCTTCCTCATCAGAGGAAGAGCAGAGAAGATTTACAGCTGCAGAGAAAAGGAAGACAAGAATGTCACTGTGTATCTGGAGGACAGTGAAAAAAGAATTCACCATCTGGGCAGCCGAAGTTTGTAGCTTAATGAGCAATCACTGATCTAAACCCCCATCATGCCAAAGGCAACTTGTGTTATTACAGGGCATATAGGGCAGGGGTTTCCCTCCACACACCTGTGTAACTCCATGGCTATGACACCCAAGGGAACTGCACTGGAAGTACGATAGTAGGACTGCAAAGTGAGGCACTTAATCTAGGAAATATGGAGCGTAAGGTGATCTTTGCAGGCCCAGACACACTGTGATACAGCTGTTATTTGCACAGAGAAGTGTTATTTCTCCACCATTCTCCTACTCTGGTCTGCAGACCCAAGAGCTTCAGTGGCATATTCTGGGTGCTTGCTCTATGTTCCAGTTTCTTCACATCGCTCAAGCCTTGCTCAGGATGGAAGCAATAATTTTCTCAAAGATATTTCTTTGGCCTTCCCTTCTCTTAAATTAGAGTAATTCACAGATTTTAATTATCTTATTTTCATAATGACCCTGTGGAAGGAGAGTGTGTCATTAATTCTACATTACAGTTGGTGAGTTGAGACACAAAGAAATGCAGGTTAGTAGATTAGTATCTGCTAATTTTGCACACTTAAACTGAAATGATCAAGTCTAGCTTTCTCTTCACTCTGTAGGGCCTGACATTGCAAAATCCATGATGCCCTATTCATATCTCCTTAGACCTTAAGGTAGAGATACTGGTAAGTCATAACTTCACCATCAGCTCTCCAACAGTTGTCCCCAGGGTTGCAAGACTTAGGTCCATCAAGACAGACCAATCCCTGTCTGAGGAAGAACAGAGCCAAGACCGGCATCGGCCTATCATAGCCAACTGTTCTTGAAATCAAGAGGGCAAGGGATGTTTTGCTAGAGGGTTTTGATGGTTTTTCCTGATACTAGGCAAATAGTTGGCTCTGACTCTCAAGTAGCCAGAATATCTGTTTGTGGGATATTCAGAATATCAAGTTTGTGGGAGACCAGGAAAAAAGCAGAGAAGGTTACTTGCTTAATCACTACTCTACTTAACTCCTTGTGGTGGGGGGAAAACAGTTTTCCCCCTGAAGCTATAAAATGGTAAATCCCCAGGGGGTGGTGACCCTTGGGGTTTGAGCCAATGAGCGCTTCTGCAAAATATAAACATATCAGAAGCAGACCGGAAAAGAAAGTTGTGGTAGTTGTTATTGGAGAAGTAGCCATGTTGTAGAGCCACGAGGAGAAAGGGCAGGAGCCCCCTGGGGGGCTCTGGCCCCCCCCAGCCCCAGCTGGGGGGCTACAGGGACTTGGAACAGTGTAAGACTGGGCTAAGCACCTGTAGCTAGAAAGCTAAAGAAGTTTCCTCCACCGTGAGCGGGCAGAAGGAGCAGCAGCAGAGACGGCAGTGGACGGAGAAAGTGGCAGAGAGCCAGAAGAGATAAGAACGAGCAGCAAACAGGCATTGCAGCCAAGGATGAGAGACACAGAGTTGTCTGAAGAGAAAGAGAGCCAGCAGCAGAGAGAGCAGGACTAAGCTGTACAGACAGAGACAGAGTTTTGGTGTAAGAACTGAACCAAAAGACCCCAAACCCCTCTGAGACCTCCTAGAGAGAGGAGGATGATGGACTTTGAGTCTTGGAGTGCTACAGCACTGCAGAAAGGAGCTGAAAAGCTCAGAGAAGGAATGTGGAGGGAGTGACCTTGGCTCCCCCCCACTGCTTTGAGACAGAGCATAGAGCTCTGCAAAGGGGGCTTGAATCTCCTGAAGATACAGACCGTCACGAAAATCCCTGAGTTTCATTGATATGACCATGGTGAAACGACCGTGTCCGGGTGAGCATAGCCCACGGAAGAGAAGACCCTTGCTTGGAGACGATGGGCTGAGAGGCTTGGATACCCCCCTCGTGTGTACTGGCAGAGATCCAGCTACAGCTGCTGCATGAGAAAACCTGATGCCCTAGAGACATTGTTGCTCTGAGAGTAGAAAGGATCTCTTCCTTCTTCCCTCCTGGACTTTTATTTGGAAGGAAGAAGAGATTTGATCCATTGTAAATACTATTTTGTCATAGTTAGAGATAGTTAAGATTGTATATGATGTATTATACTATTTATTTTGTACAGTCATTGTAATATGTAATCCCTTCCCCCCATTCTGAGTCTCGTGTGGTGTCTGGAAAACCCATCTCACACTGGGCTGAGATGTGGGAGGGGGGGACTAGGACTCAAGAATTGGATTTTGGGGCTCTCAAACCATGACACTCCTACAGGCTGCACTGTTTCAAATGTATAGTCCAGTTTGGTTGGATACTCACCAAAATGGCACAAGTCACTTCCCTGCATCTTCTTGCAAATGTCTAGTCCTCAAATGAAACCATGAGATTTCCATAACTTAGGGGAAAAAAAAAATCCACCAAAAAAAAACCCCACACACAAAATCCCAAACAAACAAAAAACAAACAAAAGAAAAACCACACACACACAAAAAAAAGAGAGAAAGAAAGAAGGAAAAAAAAACACAGGAAAGAAAAAGGAGAGCCTGGATATTTATTTCACAGGCAAAACAACCATAAAAAAGGCTAGGATAGATTTATCCTAGCTTCCTTTCTGGAGATAAGTGAACTGCTTCAGCTGAAGCTTTCTCTTAGAAAGAAGCAACAGCCTGAAGGCAACACCCAGGATGGAAAATTTCAGCTTAAACAGTTAATACTTGCAGAAGAATAAGCTCCTGGAGACAGATATCTATCCAATATAAGTATTGTTATTACAGGACATAGAAAGTCCTGAGTGTCTTTCCCCAGCACCCCTGCTGTCTCTGCCTCCACTACCCTTGCCTGGCTCTTTGCTCCCCCTTCCCAGTGCAGCTCTTCCAAGGCAAGACTTACATTGCCACCCACACGACCCAACCCAACACCAATTTCTCACCCTGGCTGTTTTATCTGGTGTAAAATAGCACAGCAAACCCAATCTGGGGAGTCACTAATCCAGAACCTTCAATCCAAGCTTTAGCTCTCCTATACTTACTTGCAGTTCTATATATTTTGTACTTTTTCCTGTCCTTATCTCCTGTGGGTCTGCCACAGGTTTTTTGACTGGTTAATGACTTTATCCCTGAGCTGAGCACACAGTCTCCGGTCATTACTGAGCTGCATTTGGATGTAGTATATTGTCCTCTTTGCAATGCCAGAGGTGTCTTACACAAGGCTCTCTTACTCTTTTGATGGACTGTAGACAGCTTGCTCATTAGTCTAGTATCTAATTGCTTATCAGTCACACTCTCAAGCTCCTCATTACTTCACTTACACAGCTACAGTAATTAGATTTCACATTTCTTTGCACTCTCATGGCATTGTTTTAGCCTGCTGAGGAGGCACTCATATATAATACACATATATTACAAATTATCTCCTGTAATTATCATATTCATTATAACACATGCATATGCATACATAATGTTGCTGAGGCAAACTCAAACCTCTTCAGTTCTAAATGTTCAGGATGCTCCAGGAGCATCACCAAAGGCTTGTTTGTCAGTTTTAACTTCTGCAAGGCTTCACCCATCTGTGACCCTTCGCTTACGAACCATGCCGGTTTGCATCATTTTCTTCTTCTCCCGCCCTACCACATACCTCTCCAGCAAAACAAAGCCTTCAGATCTGCTCACTGCAGAGATGCAAATTCTTTTAGGCAGAAACATGAATTTGATGTTTAGTACAGCAGCAAACAGAAAAGTCGCTTGAGCCGTCAGCCCTTATCTTTTGGGATAACAGATTTTATGCCTCTTTTTTGGTCTAATTTGATGCATTTCTTTAGCACCTACTCTCTAAGCCTCAAGCTTTTTTGTGACATCATTCCATACATTTATTATGGCACTTGAAAAGCGATAACAATTTATTTAAGTTTTCAGAATTGAATTCTGAAGACATTGGGGGCAAATGATTTTTTTTCCCCGGTGGTAATGTGTGAAATATGTGATGGTGTCTGTATTTCCAGATGCAAAACCCACAGACAAAGGGTAGCAATGTGCACCTCTTTTTAAAGTGAGTTAAATAAATAAAGGCACCAGATGGCTAAACCTGAAAAGGCAAATAGGTAATTCCCCCCAAATTGTGAAAGGGTTCCATCACCATAGACTACATCTGCAGAAGTAAACTAGGTAGAACCAGAGTATGGAGCATTTTATTCAGTGTTGCAGATGTAGCCATAGAGACTGCAGTGGTTTCCAGATGGCCCCCTTGTCCTGCTTTGATGCACATTTGCAGGTGCAGGAGGGACAGGTGACATTTGGGAACTGACTGGCTAACTCCTAAAGATGGGCAAACATGCCACCTAGGGCTATGGTGCAGATGCATCCCTCAGCCACGGGAAATAGCTCTACTCCTCTCCACTCTGTCACCAGCTCCAGTCCCAGGTCACATCACCCAGGGCCAATATTCTGCCTCCTCAGCTAGACCCCTTCAGTGAAGCGTATGCAGAGAATGAGCAAATGCCGCGCACGAAAGACAGACCATGAGTACAGGGACGTTTTGTGCATCTGGAGGTCCTGCAAAGGTCAAAGAATGGTAGACTTGGACACAAAAAAAAACAAAGAAAAAGTTTACCCATGGCCTCAAAAAGCAGTCTGATCTAATCCTGGACTCATGAAACGCAGCACAATGCAGCAGCAGAAAACCTTGAAGCAAAAATCCTGGGTGAGACACTCAAGAACACTCAAATGATTTAGGAACCAGAGTTTCCAAGCTTCTGAAAAGTTTACATCTCATTCACTCAGTGTGAATATTTAAAACCTTTCCAACTTTCTTGTAATGGGATGTGTTTGGTCTCCAGGTTCCTCTGTACTGCTATGTGATGTTTTCCTGCCCTGCTCTGCCTGGAGCTGCTGTACATCAGGCAGCAACATGCTGGCAGCCATTGAAGCTAAAATCCGTCACCCAGCACATCAAAGGTGGAGGCAGAGAGGGAGGTTTAACTATGAGCCCTTCTGCAGAACAGAAAGGGAGATGATCCCAAAACCACAATGAAGGAGAGCAGCCTGATGGAACTCATCACCGCTCCCCCCCCCATCCTTCAGTTGCAGGGTGCTCCTTGACATACCAAAATAAAACCTCAGGCTGGGTAGACTCCAGCCCTGGAGGCAGCCGGCTGAGGGGGAGTGCTTGCTGGCTCCCCAGGAGTGAATGGCGTGCTCCTGCCCTGGCAGGCAGCCAAGTGCGGCAGCCGCCCGCGTCTGGGCTCTTCCCCTGCTCTCGCTGCCTCTTCAACAGGAGTGACGCGAGGCACACTCTCGCTCACAGCCTGCTGCCACTTGGGAGGCTGGGAGAAGAAGAGACTTAGTCCTTCACAGCTGGGGGCCCTGACTTTGCAAGCTGAGGCGCGATTAGGATAGAGGACAAGGAGGGAAGAGGGGGGAGAAGGAGAGGCGAGATGGAGGAAGGGGCTCATGGCACATGGCTGAGTCCCTGCCTCACTGTCGCATTTTCCTCCCATGCCACCTTCATCACTGTAATCGTCTGGGAAGCAACCAGGAGCATACCAGGGCCAGAACCTGCAAAGCCCCCCAGCCTGGGAATCAGAAGCTGTGGCACTGTGCCCAAGCTTATTAACCCCGCTGTGACACTGGGCTAATTAGCTCCAGCATGGCATCACATTAATGCAACTTCTCAGTTTCCAAGACCTCAACAATAATTGCTTCCCACTGTCCCCTCTTGTCCTGCAGATGTATCAGTGGATGGGACAAGAAATTACCTGCACAGAGTAAGACTTGAAATATACAGACAACAGAGAAACAGGAAGGACATTATTAAGGGCATAGTAAAAATATATTGTCATGTATATAACTACCCTTGTGTTTGTATAAGGATACAATCTTACTTGGAAGGACTTTGGAAACTGTAGGAAGGAGGCAGAGCCCAAGGAGTGACCTGCCCATACTTGCTTAGTGTGGCACTGGGTGGGTGACACTGGCTGGCCAGGGGCAGCAGAAGGACATGCAGAAAGGGACTTGGCACACCAAATAGCAAGGGAGCTGATTCTCAGAGAAATCAGTGGAGCCCATCACAACCACCACACATAAGTATTCACAGAGGACTGTACCTCTTCGTGGTAGCTGAGAGGTGTATTTCTTCCAGCCATTCATCATTTGTAAGAGTCTAAAATTCCAAAGAGTCCTTCAAGGAGGAGACTGTGAATGAGACCCAGGAGGAAACAAGGAGCTGCTGGAGGAAAGCCAAATATACCAGTCCGGACACCTTCAAAGTGCTATGAAAGACATCCCAGGCAGGCATACAGCAGCAGCCACAGAGTGGGAGCACCAGCTCCCAACATCCAGGGAGAGAAGCTGTGCATCTCAGTGATCTAACCAGTTCTCAAGCTCTGAAGAAGGTAAGCACTTCTTCTAAAGGTCCAGATTGGAGACTGACTGTTACCTGCACTCCTTAAAACCAAAGGCACTCAGGCAAAATAGCTACAAAGAACCTGCATAATAAAAATAGTTACTTCTAAGGGCAACTCTGACTCAATAGTCATCATGGTGGGCAAACAGCAGGACTTGGTCCAATGCACCCACAGTCTGTGGACATGAGGGGTGGATTCTGAGAGAGCCTCAGCCCTCATCCAGTTTAAAATATGCTCAACTTCCATGGCATTCAATGGCAATTGGATACCTAAATATCCCAGACCTTGCTGGGGTGGAGCCTTGCTCCAGATGAGAAAGCTGAGAACTGAACATGAGAGCACCTGCCTCCTGATTTAACAGCTGAAGAGCCTCACTTACCTCTTCTGGGGCAGAAAAGTAGAGGGTAAAGAGACCTGGAAAAGGGGGGGGGGGGGGAGCAGAAAAGGAGAGGGACACTAAGGGGTAAGGTTGTATGGGATAGGAGGGAAAAATTCGCAGATACCTTGCAGGCAAGACAGACTATGAAGCACCCCAAAAAAACATGCACTAGACCCTGACAGAGGGCGATATAGGGAGACCTTTAGGAATGCGCTGCTGAACGGATACCTCCAGGCAGCTCGCACGAGGCCCATGAGGCACACGCTGTGTGGGGAATGTGAAGAACTGGTCTTTTGTTTCATGCCCCTTTGTTTTAACCTCTTGAATCAAAGATCCCAGCTGCTACTCTGGGAGAGGCTAGAAATTAATCCAATTAAAAAATAAATTCCCTGTGGAATCAAAACTGCTTGCCAGGTGGGGGGTACGGGCACACGATTTCTTTCTTCTGCAAAACAAACTCTTTCTTCCAACCCACATTTCACAGAGGGGAGGTGCAGGCAGGGAAGCATTTGCAGTAAATAAACAAATGATCAGAATGATTTATAACCCCAGTACCAACCCACAGCTCATGGGAAGGTTTGCAGCCTCTGTCTCCTATAAGCCCGCGTGGCCAGAGACAGAAGCACAATGCTTCATGCTACCCTCCAACGCAAACAGTCATAGAGCAACAAAACCCTTTGTCACTTTGTTCCACTCTTTTGTTTTCCAGGGGTTTTGGTCAGCCCAGGCTTGTGGAGCTTGACAGGTTAACCCGCACTTCCTTGGTTTCAGTAGAAATGATTAAACAGGGGGGATTGTTTAGGCCGTGAAGCAGAAGGAATTCCTTTGTTTTTGTAGATCACTCCAAGGCAGCCAAGCCTGTGGGGGTGCCCAAGAAGAAAGAGGAAGGGGCTGAGCATGGAGAGGATTTTCCAGGGAGGGAAGTCTCTGCCACTACTCCACAGGCTCAGAAACAAGGGATGGGGTGACATGCTTCATCTCAACTTCACATCTGGAGAGAAGTCAAAAAGACCTTTTAAGTATATTGGTGAGCAGGACCAGCAGGACACCATGCCCAGATATCCTGACTTCTTCTGAGAGGCACAGCAAAGTCATACCATCCTAGGGCTTATGCTACAAGGGGATCCCAACACACCACCCCGAAGACATGCAAGCAGCCTATGTTGAGAGGGCCAAAGAGAGAGGGGAACTTTCAATAGCCAAAGCTTGGTGCCCCTAAGATCTTCTGGGAACAGGGAAGCACATATAAGACAGCCACCTCTTCTTAAAGCCTGGCTTGCTTCCACCACCCCATGCTTGCATGAAGCTGCACATTCTCCCTCAAGGTATATGTGGTCCTGATGTGCTGGACTGGAATTCTTTTGGACTCTTACCTTCTCTCACACTACCAAAACTTAACACCTTCTAGCTTATCTCCATCAACGAAGATCACTGGACAGGATCCCAGACATCTGCTGAGAGAAGGAAAGTCTTACCCTGTTGTGCTGGGGACACTGACACCTTGATACACATATGCAAACCTACTGTGTTGTAGGTGATGGTGAAAAGGGCCACAGCAGTGTCAGTGCTCAGCTGGAGGAGTGAAGAAGAGGATGAGATCCTGGGGTTTCGTTGCTCCGCCTAAGGCAGTAACTACCTGGGGAGAGGGTAAAGCACTCACAAACTTTATTTCTAAGGGCTGAATCAGAATCAGGAGGAAAAAAAGGTAAGTTTAAAAAAGAGAACCTGGAGTGATTTGCTGGTGATCACTGACTTGATTGCTGTTGACATCAGGCTGGTGGTGTAGAAGTGCTCCTACTCCTTGGGAGCAACACATTACCCAGGAACCCAGGTTCACAGAGGTGAGTGGGGGAGCTTTGCTTTTTCCTTTGCCTGATGCCCATCTCTCGGAGCAGCTTTGATTTCTGTGTCTAAGAGGTATGGAAAGGAGCTTGGCAGCAGAGATCAGACCTCCGGACACCACAAAACACCTCCTTCTTTGCACGCTCTGAGTCTCTGCAACAACATTAAGTGCAAGAGAGCTGGTAAATTATTAAAACAACCTTGCAACAGCTCCAGAGAAACCACCAGTGCCTCAGATTCAAAGGAAAGGCTGTGGTGTGAGAATCCCCATTAGTAACAATACGCACAGTTTGCAAGAACATATGTCCCCGCATGGAGCAATCAACCAATGTGGGCTGTTTAACCACAATATTTCAAAGAAGTGCTTTTAATGCAGCTGATCCGTATGTTTATTTTGAGCTGTAAAACAGGATTCTTCACTAGCCTTTCAGAACGTTTCTGTGATGGACTCTATCCAAACTATTGAGGAGAAGGCTTTGCTCCAGCAGAGACACTGATATGTCAGGGCTTTTTTTAAATCAAAGTCACGACAGTGGAAAGAGAATAACTCAGGCAGGCAGAAAGTGCATTTGGCCTCTAAAAAAGAAAAAAAATTGAAAAAGGCGTGAGAAGCAAGACCCCACTGGGATGCTCTTAAGAATGGGTTTGGATTGTAAGCATTTGAGATGGGGACCAGGTATATGGGAAAGGGGAAGGATTTCCAAGTCTCTTTCTGATTCAAATACTTGAGCACACATTGAAAATACAGCCCCTTGCACCCTCTTCTCCTGCAGAGTGCATGGGAGGTGAACACAGGTCCTGGTTTATCGATTGATTGGCTATTTTGTAAAGAATAAGAGCTCCTCGTGGAATAGCCATGCCTTTGCGGGGAGGGGGAGGTAGAGGGTGGGCGGAAAGGTCTGGTCTCCTTCCCTGCTCGATCTAATCCTAATTAAAAATAAATTACATGCTGTATGGAACTTGAAATGGCAAAGATAATCCTGTTACACACGAGGGGCCGCCCCGCTGCCCACTCCTCGCTCCCGGCCGGCGGCCCCGTTCCCAGGCAGCTCGGCCCCGGCCTCTACACCTCGGACCACGGCCCGGTCCGGACCACGATCCGGCTAAGGGCAGCCCGGCCCGGCCTCTCCCCGCCCCGCCGGGCGACCGCCTGCGGAGCTCCCGCGGGCAGGAGAAAGGAGCTCCGCGGAGCTTTTTCGTATGGAAACCGGGCGTTCGGGGAGCTTTTGTTGGCGGCGGAGCGTGCCCCCCCTCTCCCCGCGCCCCCGCAGCCAGGGCTGAGGAGCGATTTAAATCCCATTTCCATAAGCCGGTGCTGCGGGCAGCCCGCAGCCCCCCGCTCGCGTGCCGCCCCGCGCAGCCCCAGGACGCCCCCGGGACACCCCTGGACACGGCCCCGTTCTGTTTTCCACCCTCTCCCTATAAAATTCATGTCTTGAGTTCCCTGAGACATGGGAGGAGGGGGGGGAGGGGAGGGGAGGGAAGGGAAGGGAAGGGAAGGGAAGGGAAGGGAAGGGAAGGGAAGGGAAGGGAAGGGAAGGGAAGGGAAGGGAAGGGAAGGGAAGGGAAGGGAAGGGAAGGGAAGGGAAGGGAAGGGAAGGGGGAAGGGAGAAGGGAGAAGGGAGAAGGGAGAAGGGAGAAGGGAGAAGGGAGAAGGGAGAAGGGAGAAGGGAGAAGGGAGAAGGGAGAAGGGAGAAGGGAGAAGGGAGAAGGGAGAAGGGAGAAGGGAGAAGGGAGAAGGGAGGAGAAGAAGGAGAGGAAGGGAAGGGAAGGAAGGAAGGAAGGAAGGAGAAGAAGGAGAGGAAGGAGAGGAAGGAAGGCAGTTGTCCTTCAGGATCCCTATCGTCCTTCGCTTAGGGTCTCCTCCCTGCGGGCCGAGGCCAGCACAGCCCTCCTCATGGCCGCCAAGGCACTGCGGCGCTGGGAGCCTGCGCCCGGCTCCACACAGGGCCTCGGTGCCTTGCGGGGCAGATGGTTTCGTTCCCCCCGGTTCGTGCCAGGTTTCAGCCTCATGCTGTTATTTTGTTCTTCTGGAACGAGACTGGTGTTGCTTCCCAGAGAGGCCCTATTAGGACAAAAAGAAAATCCTGTGAATAGGCGTAACAGGGCACCAGGAGGGATAGGTCTTAAATGTATTTTAATATGAGCAGGGCATTGTGTGTAATTCAGCGCTCATCATCGTTTAGTCAAAGAGTTATGGCAGTGATTGGGAATGAATAGACGGACATAATGGATACATGTGGCGTTTGCTCATTATATTCAACTTAGTCCAACTCCTCTGTGGAAACTGTTCAACTTTCTCTCCCTTTAGCCTGTCATAGTGAAATAATACAGACATTGGTTCCTCGAATGGGATAGCCTGCCATGCTATTATATTTCTGCAGCTAACGAGGGCTTCATAAGCCTTTGATACAGCCTGATCTTTGAAACCTTTCCAAATCTCCTCAAGCTTATGCTAAATCCTATTTGGAACTTTTTTTTTTTCCTTTTTTTCCTCCTCGCCTGCTAGTGCCCCAGGCTTAAGAAACCCGGGCGGTGACATGCATACTAAAGCATGCGGGGACACCTCCTGAAAGGCGACTTACGGCGCTGATCACAGGCTCTCACGCGAGTGACACGCCACTCCGGGCGCGCAGCTGAATGCGGCCACCGCCACCCCCCGCACCCCGCTAATGCGCGCCCGCACCGCACCGCTGCCCGCGCCCGCAGGGCACGCCGCGACATGCCACGACACGCCGCGACATGCCACGACACGGCATGACGCTGCATGCCCCGGCACCTTCCCGACCTGTGGCAGGACTGACAAACCCCAGTGCGCACTGTACGCCGTGCTCCCCGCGCCAGCGCCGCTGCCGCGCGTACGGAGAGAGCGCAGAGACGGAGACGGGGGGAAGAATGGAAGGGGGGGGGGGGGGAAGAAGAAATAAATAGAGAGAAAATGAGGAATAAAAACGGGAGGGGGGGAGGAAAAAAAAAAAAAAAAGGAAAAAAAAAGAGAAAGGGAAGCCCCAGACCCCGGAGAGTTAAGGAAAACAAAGGCGCGCGCCCCGCGCCCGCTCCCGCCCGGCCCGGGCACCGCCGGGGGCCGCCCGCCGCCCGCGCGGCGCCGCCTCCCATTGGCTCCACCGCCCTCTCATTTGCATAGCGCCGTCTATGAAAGGCCGCGCGGCGGCGCGGGGGGCGCAGACGGCGGTGTCGGTGTTTCGGTGCTGCGCAGCGCCGCGCCCCGATACTGCACAGAGCCGTCCGCGCCGCGCCGTCGGGCTGAGCCCTGCGCCGCTGACATGAGCCCCCTGCGGCTGCTGGCCACCGCCTGCCTGCTCGCCCTGTCCCGCTGCAAGACGGTGAGGTACCGCACCGACGAGGAGGGCGCGCCGGGCACGGTGATCGGTACGCTGGCCGACGAGATGCCCGTGAAGGCGCCGGGGGAGATGAGCTTTCGCATGATGAGGCAGTTCAGCAACAGTTCGCTGGTGCGGGTGCGGGAGGAGGACGGACAGCTGAGCATCGGTGAAGCAGGGCTGGACCGGGAGCGACTGTGCGGGCAGGCCCCCCAGTGTGTCCTGGCCTTCGACGTGGTGAGCTGCTGGAGGGAGCGCTACCGCCTGGTGCACGTGGAGCTGGAGGTGCGTGACATCAATGACAACTCACCACGCTTCCCCCACGCCCAGATGGCGCTGGAGGTGTCGGAGAGTGCCACACCTGGCACTCGCCTCCCACTGGAGGTGGCTGTAGATGAGGACGTGGGCTCCAACTCCATACAGAGCTTCCAGGTCTCCCTCAACAGCCACTTTGGTGTGGAGGCGCAGACGCGGGCAGATGGGGCACGCTGTGCGGACCTGGTGCTGCTCCAGGAGCTGGACCGTGAGCGCCAGCCCTCCTACACCCTGGAGCTGGTGGCCAAGGATGGTGGCAGTCCAGCGCGCTCGGGCACAGCCACCGTGCACGTCCGTGTCCTTGACGCCAATGACAACAGTCCAACCTTTGCCCAGAGCTCAGTCACAGTGGAGCTGCCCGAGGATGCACCACCCGGCTCCCTACTGCTCGATCTGGATGCTGCTGACCCTGATGAGGGCCCCAATGGTGAGGTGGTCTATGCCTTCAGTAGCCAGGTACCCCCCGAGGCGCGGCGGCTCTTCCGCCTCGACCCACGCTCAGGCCGCCTCACACTGGAGGCCACCGTGGACTATGAGCGCACCCGCACCTATGAGCTGGACGTGCGTGCCCAGGACCGTGGTGCAAGCCCTCGCGCTGCCACCTGCACCGTCATCGTGCGTCTCACTGACGTCAATGACAACGCACCGCGCATCAGCATCAGCGCCCTCCGTGGCGCTGCCAGTGCCGCTGGCGTGGCCTACGTCAGCGAGGCGGCAGCCAGCGAGAGCTTTGTGGCCCTCGTCAGCGCCTCAGACCGCGACTCGGGCACCAATGGGCAGGTGCGCTGCAGCCTCCGCGGCCACGACCACTTCGCCCTGCAGCGCGCCTATGAGGACAGCTACATGATCGTCACCACAGCAGCACTGGACCGCGAGCGCATCCCTGAATACAACCTCACTGTGGTGGCCGAGGACCTGGGCTCACCACCCTTCAAGACTGTCCGCCAGTACACAGTGCGGGTGAGCGACGAGAATGACAACGCGCCGCTCTTTGCCAAGCCCCTCTACGAGGTGGCCGTACCAGAGAACAACCCCCCAGGTGCCTACATCACTACAGTGGTGGCTCGTGACCCTGATCTTGGCCACAACGGTAAGGTCACCTACCGGCTCCTGGAAACACAAGTCATGGGGGCCCCCATCTCCACCTACGTCTCGGTGGACCCCGCCACTGGGGCCATCTATGCCCTCAGGACATTCAACTACGAGATCCTTAAACAGTTGGACCTGAGGATCCAGGCCACTGATGGTGGATCCCCACAGCTCTCCAGCAGCACCCTTGTCAAAGTGAGGATGGTGGACCAGAATGACAACCCTCCCGTCATCATCCACCCAGTGCTCACTAATGGGACGGTGGAAATCAGTGTGTCCAGCAAGACCTCCCGTGACTCCCTGGTGGCCCAGATCAAAGCTCGAGATGCAGATGATGGGGCCAATGCCGAGCTCACCTTTGCCTTCCTGGAAGAGTCTGAGCAGGAACTTTTCACCATCAACCCAAGTACTGGGGACATCGTGCTGAGGGGCGACCTCTCTGAAGAGCTGGGACAGCTGTTCAAGGTCGTCCTCACTGTGACAGACAATGGCAGACCCCCCCTGGCTGCAACTGCCACAGTAAACTTCCTGGTGACCGCCACTGCTCCATCCAGTATCCAGGACTTAGCCAAGCCCAGCTCCTGGGAAGGAAAGGCTTTGCAGTGGGACATCCCTCTGATTGTGATCATCATCCTGGCAGGCAGCTGCACTCTCCTCCTGGTGGCTATAATCACCATTGCCACCACCTGCAACAGACGCAAGAAGGGGAATGACATCAAAAACAATGTTGCCTTGAAGGACCAAATAGACATCTCCCACCTGGAGAAGGGCCATCAGGAGGAGGGCAGCCAGAGGGGGAATGTGTTTGAGGTACGAACCTTTCCCAGCAAAACCTCTTTCACCAGCTCTGACCCTTCTCCTGCTGCTGAAGAGATCTCCACCACTGAGAATGGCAGTGACAGCACTTGCCTCTATGAGGGTCAGAAGAGGCTGAGAGGACAAAGTGGGGAGGTAAGGACCCACTGCAGGGAAGTGGGGCAAAGGGTGGGGGTGTCTTGGAGGTTGTGAATTGCAGAGGTGCAGTTGATGTTGATTTACCCTTCACCACTCCCCCTCTCACATCTCCTTTAATTTCCCTCCCCAACAGCAGGCTTTTGCTGCCACTCCAAGCTACAACAAGGAGCCTGCTCCCCCCGTGGCCATTTGGAAGGGACACTCCTTCAACACTATCTCTGGCCGGGAGGCAGAGAAGTTCAGTGGCAAAGACAGCGGCAAAGGTGACAGTGATTTTAACGACAGCGACTCAGATGTCAGCGGAGATGCCCTGAAGAAAGATCTCATCACACACATGCAGAACGGTAAGGGCTCGGCCCCTGCTCCCCGCTGGACCCTCGGACAGACAGATGGGTGGATGGGAAGGTGGATGGAGGGACCCATCCTTGGGGCACAGTGATCAGGCAGGGCAGCTGGAAGGGGAAACGTGACGTTGCACGGCTCAAACCACCCATCTCTTTGCAGCAGGCTGTTAGATCTTGGTTCCTCTCTGCAGTGAGAGCCCAGCACAAATTAGCAGATGCTGGAAGTGCTGTAGGATTGGGTGTTTTTCTTCCCCAAAAAGCTTCCCTTTAAGTTAGAATTGTGAGGAGTGTCCCTAGCAAAATGACATAACCTTCCCAAGCATGGGGGTTTTTTTGTTGTATGGTAGAGCATCACCTCCCCACTGCTACCATCAGTACATTGAATCATCCTGTGACTGATAGCTCTGAGGATTATGAATTATGTGGATTTATTCCTGCAGTAACAACGGGTTTCTCCTCCTCTCTCTCTGTCTCTCTTTAGGTCTGTGGGCATGCACGGCTGAGTGCAAGATCCTGGGCCACTCAGACCGCTGCTGGAGCCCCTCCTGTGGCCGAGCCAATCCTCACCCCTCTCCACATCCTTCGGCACCCCTCTCCACCTTCTGCAAGAGCACGTCCTTGCCCAGGGATCCCCTTCGCAGGGACAACTTTTATCAAGCCCAGCTGCCCAAAACAGTAGGGCTTCAGAGCGTCTACGAGAAGGTGCTGCACAGGGACTTTGACCGGACGATCACTCTCCTCTCCCCTCCACGCCCTGCACGGCTCCCCGACCTTCAGGAGATTGGAGTGCCCCTGTTCCCAGCCCCCTCAACTAGATACCTGGGCCCCCAGACTGACACGACTGAGAAAGCGTAACCCAACATGCTCCCCCTCAAGTACACCCATCCCTGTGCGCACACAACTAGGTCACTCCTAAGAGCCTTTAAGTTATTGACCAGATCCGGTGTTGTATGTGTAAATATGCAAGATGTGCCTTAAAAATGAAGTTGTTTGGGAAAGATTTCCAATCACATCAGTACTGTTTGATATTTGCAAACAAAAAAATTGTTTGTAGTTAATGTAATTTTTATGAAATATGCAGTATTTAAATTTCTTTTCATGTTTTCTACATTGGGTTTTTGTTTTTGCTTTTGGTTCAGCCATGGCCTGCCATTTTTTGTAGTGTTTTTAACCTGTACATTGTGTAATGTAATGTTTGTACATAATGAAAATTGGTTATATTTTTATAAAATAAATACTTAAAAATGGGAATTCTTGCCAAAGGAACTATCTGAAAGACACAATAGTAATAATTAATAATATTATCCTGAATATGTAGAACCTTGTAAGGGAAATTCCTCTTTCACGGTGTAATAATAACCTGAGCAACCCAGTGTACTGAGAAGTTTGCCTTGCCAAATGTGACTTGTATTTCTTGAGTCTGTGGTCATCTTAAATGTTATTTAATTGCCTTTGGTTCCTGTAATTTGTATCACTGATAAACACTAATAAAGGTCTTGTGATGTGTCAGAGAGATCTGTTCATGGATTTTATGCTTCAGAGCATAGAGGTCTCTACAGGTTAACAGAAGTATTTTGTGCAGGGAAATGCACAATGCAGGAAAGAGCATGAATGATGCTACTGTTAGTCTTGCTGATCCTTCCTTCATCTCTGACAATACCTCACTGGACGTTTAGCTCTAGAGATTTTAATGCTGAGTGGGAGGGAGAGTTGTGTGACAGAGCTGGCCTTTGCTTTTCACTGCCTGGTCTGAGCTCTGCCAGCTTAATCCTTCATTGGTGGGAAGCAGTGTAATTTTAGGGAAGCAAATGAAGCTCCGTTCATCAACAGAAGTGTCCATGCTGTGCGAATATCTCTGCATCAGCAGCCACCCATGGACTTTTCTTTCTGTTCTGCTGAGATGTTGAGTCAGGCTGCACAGGTATGTGCTTATATGTTTATCTCTTGTTAAGGCAGCCTTACCAAAGGATAAGGACAGAGCTTGCCTTTGTGTACATATATTTACACATCAGGAGGAAGGTGCATTAAACAGAAATTAAAAATGTTGATTATGTGGAGATTTTCTAGGATACATATTTTGTTCCTCCCTGAAATGACAGTCCTGAAAACTAAATGATACAGGGCTCTGAAATTCCCTCCTATCGGGGTTTCAAGCTAAAAGCAGACAGTAAATCCTTCTGCTGAAATCAGGTATAGCATTTAGTGAAACAAACTGAAGTACAAGTATTTCTTCCTCTGTTCAAAAAAATACTTATACCAGCATTAACACTTCTATTGGAGTTTTAATATTGGATTGAACTTTTCCAAAAGGGTTAACTGCTTCTTACATGGAATATGTAATTTCACATTTTATACAAATCAATAATCCAAAAATTTGCACATGTCAAAGCTTTTGAGGTCTATTGTGAATTGTTTAATTATATATCTAATTACTATGGTCCATATATATAAAATATGACTGACCAAGAAAATATAAAGCCTTTTTAGACATAAACAAGGCTCTATTAGGCTTTGTGTCTCAAAATATAAGTAGAAAACATTATCTCACCTGTATGTCCCTTACCCAACAGCAAATCCCTTTCTTCCCCAACTTCCAGCTTTCTCAAGCCAATGTAACAAGAGTGGCAGAACCTGACCAAGTTTTTATGTACACAGGGTCTGAGTTTTAACTGGAGCTTCATAAAAGCCGTAGCATGAAGATTTGTGGTGGGCAGAGAGCTTCAGAGGATGTACTTGAAGGGAATTGAAATCAGGCTGATGCGAGACTCAACCAGGAAGCAACATCTGTTATACACCTTTTATGGTCGGGAAAACAGGTGAGCATTTCTGGAGATTCATCTAAAATCTATTAGTAAAAATCATGATACATCTAATGAACTAAGAGGGTGTTCTTAGTTAAATTTAGAGCTGAAGTTGCAGCTGAAAGGTGGTGCAAAGGAAAGCTGGTAGCCTCCCTGCCGGCTAATCATCAGTGATGCAGAGCAGCATGTCTGCATGGGAAGCAATTAGTCTCCATCAAAAAAAATCAGGGCAGTCTGATAAGCTGGTTCTCCCTCACATAGCTCAAAAGCCAGGGTTGCATACACCAACACCTCCACAGCAGGTCCCTAGGCTCTCCTGGAGGAGTCCAACTGGAAGTAGTCACATCAGAAGGACAGTTCATCACTTTGTATTGAGGTCCCAAATTCGCGCTGTTGGTGGCAGCAGAGCTTGTGTGCTTCTGGGACTAGACTGATGCTCTCCACTGCCTAACCAGGACTTTGGGCCACCCCAATGCAAGGCAGTCTGGAAATGGTAGAAAAATAAAGTCACCTGTTCCCATTCCCAAAACAGCTTTCAGCAGAAAGCAGTTGCAGTCTCACTGGGGGCTTTGATCTGTCTGTTCCAGAGTCCTACATGCTGCCAATAAAATGTGGGATTCAGCCACGCAGTATTTAAATCTGAGCCCATTGCTTTTTTTCTGGTTAGTGGAAAGATACAGACATCTTCTGAGAGCTTCCATCTTGGCTTGGCCAGGCAACGGGGATATTTCAGATGCATCACTGAAGCTCCTGATATCCTCTTTTCTCATAAGGGGAAAGGGCAGTAGCCCAGACTCCTCTAACTTTTAGATGCCTAAAATTAGGTGAGAGAAATCCCTAAGCTCCATCAGATAAGAGCACACATCATTCAAAGTGCAGCTGAGCAGAGAGGGGAGCCCAAGGCTTAGCTCCTGGGCAAGGCCCCTTGGATCAAACATTTGCTCCATTGATGCTATTTCAATGTGTATGTCCTAGGTTTTTTTCTTTTAGTTTTTGATTAACATAATTGAGATTTTTGCTAACATACTTCAGAAATTAATGCAGCAGGCCTATCAATTAAATTCTATATATTTGCTAAGCATGGTGTGGCATCAGCTGTATATCATGTGAGATGGATAGGACTGTGTGACCACTGAACCTTGTGGTCATGAAGAGCTGCCTTCTCCTGTCTGCCTTTCCCTGGCTCAGGGGGCAGAGGTGAGGAGGGGGTGCAGGGACACAGGATTGGAGACAGCACACCTTCACTGAACCAGCATTAATTCCATGGCCCAAACTGGCTACAGCATCCGGAGGTCACAAAAGCACTAACACTGAGTTGAGCCTGCTCCTGCAGAAGTCTCTGGTAGTCACCTATGATGGAGCCAAGCGCCCTCAACTCCCTTTACAGTCAGTGGGGAGAAACAGGCACTTCTTGGACACGAATCATCTCCTCCTGAATGAGCCAACTCAAATAGTTCTGGTGAGTTGCACTGAGAAGTTCCCCATCCCTTCCTGCATGCAGCCTACAGTGGCAGCAGATGTTCACACTGTGAGCATCCAATGTCTAGTGAAACACGTCTCACCCCATGTGCTTCCAAAAACTGCCAGGTAGTTTGCTGTTAGCAATGTGAGCACACTGACAGCATGACAAAACAAGGGAGCTGTAACCAAAGTAGGTTAGATGAAGATACCTAGTAGCATCAGTAGAATCAAGCCAGGATGGTGGAGACCAGCAGACAGAATCAGCTGCCAGTGTCCAATTTCTTTGGGAATGTGGAGTGATGTCCAGTCATTGTGTCCAGTTCTGGGCTCCTCAGTACAAGGCAAGGAGCTACTGGAGAGGGTCCAGCAAAAGGCCACAAAGATTATTAAGGAACTGGAGCATGTCTCTTATGAGGAGGGACTGTGGGAGTTGGGCTTGTTTAGTCTAGAGAAGACTGAGAGGGGATCTCATTAATATAAATATCTCTAAGGCAGGTGCCAGACTCTTTTCAGTGGTGCCCAGTGAGAGGACAAACAGCAATGGCCATAAACTAAAACACAAGAAGTTCCACCTCGACATGAGGAAGAACTTCATTACGCTGAGAGCACCAGAGCGCTGGAACAGGCTGTCCAGGGAGATCATGGTCTCCCTCTCTGGAGACATTCAAAACGCACCAGGATCCACTCCTGTGTAATCTGCTCTAGGTGACCTTGCCTTGGCAGGGGGGTTGGAATAGGTGATCTGCAGAGGTCCCTTCCAGCCCTAACAATTCTGTGGTTTTGTGACTCTGTGATGGGAGGAGACTAAAACAACAGAAACATACTAGTGGGTAATCTTTTCCAAGTGTACCTGCACAGCCATTGAGAGTAGTTGCAATATGTCTCCTGAGTGCCACAGAAATATTTTGGGACTGCAGGCTTGCATCTGCCACCTTGGAGACCTTGGGCAGACCTCCAAATCTGTTTTAACTCTCAATAAATTAAATTAATTTTCCCAAAGTCAAGTCTGTTTCACCTGTGACAGTAATTGGTAAGTGATCTCTCGGTATCTACCTTGACCCATCAGCTTTTTACATCTGATTTTCTACCCCTGTTCTGTTGAAGACAGGGAGTGAGTGAGAAGTTGGGAGACAGTCTGACTGCTGATCAAGGTCAACCCACTACACACACCAAGGAGACAAGATCCTAGAGTTGCCTTCTGTGGTGCTTCAGCCAAAAAATTTGTCAAATTGCCATTGACCTGCTCTTCTCTCCTATGCCTCTTGGATGCCTTCAAGGATGCTTTGTGTTTACAAATGTGTGATGGAGTCGAACACCGTGAGGTGCCTGATTTTGGCTTCTGCAGTGCATGCTCTAGATCCAGAATTCCTCCTCCAGGGTGGCAGCACTCACAGTCATAAGTGGATATGGCTGTGACCTCTGGGGTGAGGGCTTAATCCTGTGATCTCAGCATATCCCAGAGATGCTCAGAAAATGCTGCCTGGATGAGACCCTGAAGGCAGAGAGACTCCAGGGTGGGATTTAGCTGAAGATTCAGACAGATGAGACTTTTGTATCCAATGCGTAAGGGTCTACATGAACAGCAGGCGTCCGGGTTCCTGTGCCAGACAAGGAGGGCTGGTCAGGGAGATCTAGAGGGGCTATCTGACTCATCTCACAGTAGGCGCCTGCATTTGCTTAGCAAAATTGCTCTCTAGTCTCCCATAACTGCATTGACTTCCTCACCATTGTATATGAGAGCAGACTAAGCAATTGCCTTACACATAGGCACACACATTGTGGTGTGTGAATAGAAATTCAGGTGGGTGTGGTGTCACCAAAGGGGACGGTCCACCTTCTCTCCATCTCCAGCTTAATTTTCCCCTGACTCCTTTGACACCAGCGCCCAGGAGAGTCATCTGCCCATGGACAGATGTACAAAAGTACCAAAATCAAGTAGATTTCTGCACATTTAGGTGATTCAGATGTCAAGCAAGTGTTAGATGCTGTCAGGGAAGGGACAGAGAGGGAGGAGGGCCCCAGGGCCTGGGAAGAAGGCAGAACTGTATTTTTGGGCAGCAGCTAACAAGTAGATCAGCCTATTTGTAATGTAAAACGTCTAGAGATTTCTAATTGATTTCAAGGTTGGTCAAGAAGAAACATAGTGCCTTTTGGATAATTTGAATGCTTGGCATCACTAGTGATAATGCCCACTGACTCTTCAAACATCACCTAAGCCCAGATTTAGGCTGAAGAATGTGTACTAGTTAGTAACTGAAGAGAAGTTAAGTGTTACTTCCCATCATATACACTAAGGTCTTCAAGTCTTCTTTATTTAAGCAGATACTTCAGAGAAGCTCCCTGGAGTTGGGTTTCCCACTCCTTAAGCAGTGATACAGAACCCTCCTGATAGACACACAAAGCTGGTTTCGCGCTCATGCCCATGATGCCCGTGGCAGTAGTATCCCCATCACTCTCCAGGGCGCAAAAGAAGGTGGAAAAGGAAGCAGGCGGCCACCAAGTTGAGAAAAGTGGTGGCTTAGCCTGGATGTGAGAAGCCAGTAGGTTCATTCAGTTTATAATTATTAATCATTTTTGAGAGGGCATTAGAATCCTCGGGGTCACAGGCATGAGCACTCATGGTAGCCTGCAGCAGGCAAACCCCACTTGCCTGTCAACTCCTGCTGCAGTGGACAGCCAGCTGCTGTGCCCTGCAGGTAGTTTTGAGTAAGGAGGACCTACCAACCCCACATGTGAGGTAGGGAAGCAATACTGTGTGGTGCTATAGTCAAATGCTGTTTAGGAATACAGACGTATTTGTGGCAACTCCGTCTTTCAGATTTGAAGGCAGGTTTCTGTTCCAAGTTGTGCACCATTGCCTTAACCAATGCAGGATGAATGTGCTAGAGGCCAGAGGTGGAGGCTGCCTCCTACCCATTCTCCCCTCCCAGGTGACTACGTCAGATCCCAACACAACATCTTCCTTCCAGCTACCTCCAGCCATGAAACAATTGATTAACAGTTTACAGGTGCTTCTTAAATCAAGGTATTGGGTCTCAGCAGTAAGGTCACGCTTGGCCTCTGAGTTACCCAAATGCCATGGGATTTGGGCATTTCTGTCCTGGCAGGAGCACATGTGGCTGCAAGAGGTCCCAGTTCCCACCATGGTAAAGCCACTTCTGAGCTTTATGCTGGATTTAAAGTGGACACATAGTGCTACCACCACAGACAGATGGGCACCAACGCCTCTGCAGCAACCCAGGGTCTTGGGGTGGATGGCCCATGCTGGGTGCAAGGAATTACATTGGTCCCTGCAGGTGTCTGCAAGGCAGCCCCTACCCACCTTTGCAGTCCAGGTCCCAGGATCCTTCACTCACCCAACTCCTGGCTTAGGCTTCTGCCAGGGTGATGAGTCCTGGCCCTGCCTGGGTTGGCTGTTCTGTGGTTGATCACTGTAACCCCAGCTATGTTCTCCATCCACTTAGGATGGGGTAACTTGCTGAAGAAGAACCAGACCGCAGGGCCCCGCCGACAAGTTCTCCCTTTTTCCCACAGGCTCATGCTCTGTGCAGAAATACTGCTTATGGGTAAAGCAAAATGGCTTAGGGATAACTTGAATTTGCTCCTGCAAAGAAGAGGGGTTTGCAGGAGGTCAGCAGAGGTCATGATGGTAGCACAGTGAGAGCAGGTAGTTTGGGAAGACAGGAGAGAGGGACCCACATGATGTGGGATAAGTCATCGAGAGGCTGCAAACACACAATGGTCTGAGAGAATGATCCCCAGTAAAATAAGCAATTTAATTATGTACAGAGGATCCTCAGCTTAATTCATCCTCTTTTTCCATGCAAAACATGTCCACTGGATTTGGAAGAAATTCAAGAATCTTGACCTTCCAAAAGTCCTACAGCAGACACTAAGAGCAAGTTCGGTGGACAACTAGCTAGAAAAGAGCATGAAGAGGCACCTCTGCAAATCAAGATCTTAAAATTGCTTTTTCCTACTAATATACAACCACCTGAATCCCTGCATGTGGGACAACAGTAAAAAGTGCCTTTGGCATGTGGCCCCTAAGTGGGGGCATCCCATCCCCCACTCTTTGCTGCGGCTCCTAGATAATAATTCACCAATGTCTCCTCTCTCTCCAGAGTTTAATTTCACTTCTGTACCAAAGGCGTTCCTCCTCCCTCCCTTGGGGGCTAGATCACTTCAGAAACGGGATTCAGCCAGAGCTGGCAGCCTGCTGTGACCTTTGGCTGTTGGAGTAATGTACAATGACAAGAGGCCTGAGACACCTCTGAACACACAGTTTGGCAGGATGCTAATTAAAAGAGAGTAACACTACCTCTACCCTTTGAAGGCCCATAGCTCAGAACATTTTATGAACAACTAGGAGGTAAAGGAGAATGTTCAAGGCTACACAACACACCTGTGAGAGAACTGGGAGTAAATCCAAGTGCTTTTTGTTTACATATCAGTGTACAACCTGGCACATACAGTGAGTCCAGGACAAGACCAGATGGATGCACCAGAGACCAGTGGCATGAGAAGGTAGAAAAAATTTCTTCCAGTCACTTCACTTGAAAGAGGCTCTTGCCTCCATCGTCTCTCACCCACACCAGCAGTAAGCCATCACTGTCCAAATCGCCTTTGTAAAGGTCCCCATGATCCCTTGGTGCCATGTCAGATGATAACAAAGAGGTTCAGTCTGTCGCTTCCAAATTCATGGCTCCATTGGGCCCCAGGATGGTCGGGGTGCTCCTTTGTTTTACCACCCTGGCATGACCTGGGTTTTCTTAGCAGTTATTTATTTTTATTTATTTAACAGAGTAAATTGATTATCCATGTAACAACTTTAATCAATTATCTGTGGCAAAGAACTTCTCTGCAACTTAATTAGCAAAGTTCTTCCCTGACCTAGCAATATCTGATTGCATCATATAAGAGCTTAACTTTGAAATGGCAACACATTTCATTAAAAATAACTAATAGCTGCAGGGTTTAAAGATGTAAATGTTAATTTTCTTAATGAGAAAAAAAAGGGCATGCAGACTCTACCTGTCTATATTCATTATACTGTGTCCACATGGGATGACTCACATTTGCAAAACTCAGGTTTAATTAACATGCTTATTTTTACAATGATATTTCTCATTATAATAAATTAAATGTTTAAACAGCCAGTGCAAACATTTTGATCCAAGACAAAAATGCTTGCACAGTGCTAGTTTAAGCATTTAATTTATTATAATCCTTTCCATAACAAATGCCTTAGAAGTTGATTTCTTCGCTGTGAAAGGCTATTAGTATTATTTCCTCTGGTAACGTTTAATCCAAGACAATCAGAAGTGTAAGGCGTGAACAGAACTGGGCTGCAAGCGATGATGATGGATGAGATAGCGGAGGAACCTGCTCTGGCCGCAGTAGCACCGGAGCCTGCAGCGAGTGCCAGCCCTGCGCGGAGCTGTGCCCGGGCACCCGCGCTGCCACCAGCGGCTCGCACATGAACCCATCCAGGCGCACTCGCCGTCCCGAGCCCGTCTGGTACCCGAGAGCCTTTACCCCATCCCCGCTCCCACCCCACTCACCGCCCCGCCGCGTGCCCGGGGCGAGCGGTCTCTCTGAGCAGAACCTTCCAGTCAGGGTTTGCTTTCTTTTAATGCAACCCTCCTACGTGTCCTGGCGGGGAAGGGGATGGATGTGGTGCCTGAGCCGGAGACAAATCCCGGGAGGCTCCGCGTTCCCGGGGCGCTGCCGGCGGCTCCAGCGGTGCCGCCGCACGGGGGCGGTGCGGGCATGGCCCGGCCCCGCCGAAGGGAGGGAGACTGCGGGAACAGCGGGGTCGGCAGACTCCGGCATCCTCCACCGGGAAAGCCCAGAGGGAGAGGGTTGCGCTAAAATCATGGTGTCTGGTTAGACTGAGGGGTTCTCTGGTTGACGGAGCTTTTGTAGTCGTTGGTTTTCCAGCCCGGCGCGGGCCAGGAGGCTCGGCCGTGAAATCGGCAGCTGCGTTACACCTCACTGGAACGGGGTTCAGCTGCTGATAGAGGGCTGCAGCACGTCTGCCCTGAGGACAGGCTGAGAGAGCTGGGGTTCTCTAGCCTGGGGAGGAGAAGCAGGGGGAGACCTTATAGCACCTTCCAATACCTAAAGGCACTACAGTGGAGAGATGGAGAGGGGCTTTTGACAAGGATGTGTAGTGTCAAGACAAGGGGAAACGGCTTTACACTGAAAGAGGATGGGTTCAGATTATATATTAAGAAGAAATGAGGGTGCTGAGGGGCTGGAACAGATTGCTCAGAGAGGTGGTAGATGCCCCATTCCTGGAAGTGTTCAAGCCACGTCAAATGGAAGCCTGAGCAACTTGGTCTAGTGCAAAGTGATCCTGCCCATGGCAGGGGGTTTGGAACTAGATGATCTTTAAAGGTCCCTTTAAAGGACAGAAGCCATTCTTTTACTCTATAATTTCTAAAAAGCTTCTGGCCTTGTTCCTTAATGGCCAGGGTCCTGGGAGCAATCTGGGACAGGGAAGGTGCCCTTCTCCCCTTGGTATAAATTCACCAAAGGCAGCATTATTCCCCAAACAGATGCCAGCTGAGTGGGCTCCATCAACTCCCACCCAGGACCGGGACTGGGACGTGAGGCTCTGTGAGAGGTCGGAAGAGCAGGCCCTGGCAGGGCAGAACAGGGGCTCTCCAGGGGCATGTGAGGAAGCAGGAGGGATTGCTCAGCCTAGCTGGGAACAGGGAGCCAGCCTCCATCTGACTTTCCTAGCATTTGTGCCCCAGGGAGACATCTCCTTCACCTGCTCAGGGGAAATTTCCATCTCTGAGCTGGAGCAGTGTCTGCAGAAAGAAATGGGCCAGGAGGCAAATTCCTCTTGAACTAATCGGAGAAGAAAAGTCTTGCAAGAAGTAAAGCCCAGGCAGAGTCGTGCAATGAGGTGAGAAAAGCCCATGTGCTCATACCCCCCAAGCAGATAGAGAATCACAAGACAATGAACCACTTGGGCTGGGATAGGCACATAATGACCCATTGTGGGTCTCCAGCATAAAGCCACTGGCATCCTCTGTCACCATCCCACCCTTGCACCTAGGAACGCTCCCACCCCAGCTCAGAATCCATGTCAAATAACTGTAGCAGTACAGGGTATTTCAGTGATGCTAAAAAGTTAGTCTGCAAGTCGCTCCAGTTTAGTTCATAGTTCAAAAGTATAGAATTTGAATCGCAAATAAAGCTCATTAGAGGATCTGATTACTCTGTGAAGAGCTTTAGCAAAATACAAGTTGTCAATCAGTTTAGCCAGTCGACAAGCTAGAAACCAGATGATGGTCCAGGCTGAGCCAAATCAGCAAAGGGAAAGAAAAATCTCTCCTGGATTTATCTTGGACGAATGACTAATGACAAATGACCAGTGATTTTTTAAAGAAATAGGCATTAAAATATTCATGGACAAATCATCAAATCTCCCCAGATCACTGAATTAAATTTAGGGGTTGCTCATGGCCTGAAAAACGTCCTGCCAGAAGGTGCCCATTTATTTTTCATTGCTTGCTGCTTGACAAATCGCTGTGCTCACAAAAACTCAGCAGATTAATAAACTGATCCCACTGCTTAACTAATTGAGAAAAGCAAAAAAGTGATTTGAGTAGTAGTGTGATGGTCATTACAAAAATATCCACTGACTTTGGAAAATTGAGGGCACAATATTTTTACCTCAGAGGGCAGATTTATGTAGGCCACAAAGTGCCTTGGGTATTTCTTAGAGTCCCCGAGTTTATTCATGTATTATTTCCTCGGAAATTCAGTATATTTTTCCAGCAGGCAAGAAACTGGGGCTTCTGCGTACAAGTTTCATCTGCTCAAAATGTGAAAAAATATAGATCCCCTTAGCACATTCTGCTACAGTAGAAGCGAAGTGTAAAAGAAAAATTCCAAATATGTAGATTTAAAAATAAAAACACAGAACTCTCTCCTCCCTAAAAGGGATTTGAAGGGGGGAAAAAATCCCTCAGCTACAGATAGGTCTAGACTTTAATTGTCGAGCTGCCTGAGAAGAATTGTTGGCCTGGGGTCATTTTAATCAGGTTGCATGTCAGCTTGCAAAATCTCCAAATTAGCTTACAGCTTGGGGAGAGAAAGATGTTTTTCTTTCCTGAAGAATGCAAACAGATTGTTGTGACATGTTCTCAGTCATCATGACAGATCAGATCCCTGCTTTGTGCTGAGAGCCGAGAAAGAAGTCAGCCGCTTCTCTGGCTCCTTCAGAGATTTGGGCATCTCCCAGTTTGTCAGAGCTGGGCACGGAGTTTATAGAAATCCTTATGAAAGTGAAGTTTATATGCAAAGTCGCTGATAAAAGAGATTGACCTTAATTGGGAAGCAAGTATCTTTCACATTATTTAACAACCTCCAGGCCTTCCTAGCAGTCTGATGAAAGGGAAGTTGTGAAAAGAAACAATCTGTATTTATGCAGCAGGAACTATCATATCCTGAGCCATGCAGAAAATGACAAGGAACCGACTCATCCTTTTAAAAAAAGGATTAATTTGCCGTTTTCTTCCCGAGTTTGTAAAAAGCAAGGATGTGGGTGGATTTCAAACACCAGGCTGAGTACTTTAGTTGGATTTATGGCAAGCTCTGAGCCTGTGTGAGACTGTGCATTGCTGTGGAGAAGCAATGACCTGGGGTGATGATCCTCCCAAGGTGCTCACAGCCTGTGTGACAAAGGTCTGCATCTGAACTAATAACCAGCAGTGTCTCATTCATAGGAGGAAGGAAAGAAATAGTGTTTCTAAATGGTGATTCCTCCAATTTCTAGCTTCTCCCTCTTTCTCTTAACTAGTTCATGCACCTTATTTAGGGAAAATTAATCTGTCCCTGGTAGTGGCCAAGGGCTCAGTATTGCCTGCAGCTGGGAAAGGACACAGAAGGAGGAGCCCCACCTTGAGACCCTGTCATATTGCAAACAGGTAGAGGCACCCATGCATTTGCCATGAAGGTGCCGTTCTGAGTGGTTGAAATAGAATCATAGAATCATTTATGTTGGAAAAGATCTTTAAGATCATCAATTCCAACCTTTAAGCCAGCACTGCCAAGTCCACTGCCACGTCCCTAAGTGCCACATATACATGTCTTTTAATTACCTGCAGGCTGCCCGCTTCCTTGGGCAGCCTTTTTCAGTGCTTGACAACCTTCTCCATGAAAACATTTTTTCTAATATCCGATCTGAATCTCCCCTGGCACAACTTGGAGCCATTTCCTCTTGTCCTAGTTATTTGGGAAAGGAGATCATAACCCACCTCACTGCAACCTCCTTTCAGGTGGTTGAGGAGAGCAATAATGTTTCCCCTGAGCCCCCTTTCCTGCAAACTAAACAATCCCAGCTCCCTCATTAGAACTGTGCTCCAGACATTTCCCCAAATTCATGGCCCTTCTCTGGAAACGCTTCAGCACCTCAACATCTTTCTTGTAGCAAGGTGTCCAAAGCTGAACATAGGATTCAAGGTTGACAGCATAAAAATCTTCGTCTTCCCTGTTGTAAGAGTTTGAGGACTTATTTTTTTGTTTTCTGGCTCCCTGCCATCAACCCTGTTGGGACCCAGGGCAAGGCAGCAGTGCCACACAACCCAGATGTCAGCAAACTGTTAATCCCAAGGGACAGACCCCTGGGGTGAGAATCCCGCTGCAACTTCTCCAATTAGACAGCTTACCTCCTGCTTTGCCTCTGCTTTAGCCATTTCGGACTGAACGTATTTTATTGTTCAGACTCCTAGTTAAGCGGCTGGGAAGCTCTGGATGGAAGCATGCAGAGATTACGGGTTGAATAATAGAGTCAGGCACATTGGCTTTACATCGTTTTGCTAATAAAGCTGCAAAATAAAGCTGTTGACTCTTCTTTTATCATCATCAGCCCCATGAGGCTCTTCCATGTCTTGCCTGGTGATTAGAGCAGAGGACTGGGAACACAGGTCTGGAGTTCAGGCCTTAATGAGCCGCCAATTCGTCATGTTTCACTCGGGGCTCTTGACCTATTTGCACCTCGGCCAACTCAGCTGTAACACTGGTTGAAGGGTGGACCTCCTGGAAACCAGCTACCGTGCCCCAGTTGAGCCTTGAGTCCAGGTTTCATGGGTAAACACAGAACAAAAATCAACAACAATTTGAATCTGTGGTGACCCAGCTCAAATGCCACTGGGACATCAGGCCTTGCCAGTGTAAACAACGTCAGTCTCTGGGGTGCCCTATTATAATGTCAGAGCAAATCAAAGAGCTGTCCCTGCTATTTGTGCTGCAGTAAAAAAAATAGTGCTGCAGACTCTAGCACAGACAAGGCAACACGGTACCACCTCCGGTATCCGTGTACATCAGTACCTGCAGCTCTGAGCAGTGCTGGGAAAACCCTGGGTGGCATGTGCAATCCCAGCCAGGGGAAGCAAGGTCCCCCTTATTCTCTAAATCTCCGAGCTGCAAGACAGTCAATATCTCTACCCCTATCCAGGAAGGCTCCTCATGGAGAAATTGGCATGCCAAGGACAGGAAAGCCCTAGTGCTCTCTCACACCAAGTCCAAAATATTTCCAAACTGTCCCACAGCCAGGATGGCACCTCTGTTAGCATTCATTGCCCAGTGCAACAGAGGGAGATGAAAGGAGGAGTTCACGTTTGGTACAGCTTCTTTGCTGTGTAATACCTTCTAGGTACGAGAGGGATGCTGAAAAGAAGTCCTGCCTCAGCCACCTGAACCTGCCCAATACACAGACATGTCTACTCACAAGAAGTGCAGTGATTTCTCTCAAAGTTGAGAACAATCAGGAGCTTTTCCTCTGTTAAATGAGAGGTCGCTGGTCAGACTTTTAGGTGGCACAGAGGAGCCAGAGCTGTCAAGCTGGCACTTCATAGCAGGGGGGCAGTGAAGAAGGGAGAGGCACTATCCATTGGGATTTCAGCAGTGTGGAGTCAGCTTTGCACACACAGTTTGTCACAGCAGGCTTAATAAAATTGAACAAGAAACTGTTTTCAAACAGAGCAAGAGCACCTGGGATCCATTCAATCCAGTCCTGTGGCAGGGCCGTTCGCTCCCACACCTTTTCTGCACCTCCTCATGCACCTGCACTATCCAGCCATGTGGAGATGAGACTCCTGAACCAGAGAGATCTTCCATGTGCATCAACAAGAATCTTAGATCTACTTTTCTGTCTATCTTAACATTATTCCACCTTGCACCACAAAGACATGCCCAGCCAAGCACAGGCTTGGAAAGGGCTGAGGTTGAGAACTGCCTTTTAAATCCTTCTCCATACCAGGCACCTACCACTGATAACCTTAGCTGCCCTACAAAGTGCTGACTTGTAGGTGTGGAGAAGAGGCTGGAATGAAGCATTTTATGGAGTTGGGAAGGTGGGTATTTACACAGTGTTTCCACTGTACAATGTGATGAGATTGGTGCGGGTGGCTAGGTGTGAGCGCAGGTATTCCACGTACAATGGAGATCTCTGTTCTGCCATAAGGATCCTTTTGCTGAGGATTTTCCATCCCTTGAGGAAAATATGCTAACAGGTTTTAAATAATTAAACAAAACACACTGCAGGCAAACCCAAGTTGATCTTTAAAATGCATTATCCTCAGAAGGCATGAGAAATGCTCAGTGCTCTGCATGTTCCTCAGACCTCTTCACACATTAACTAATTCATCACACAAGGGACCACCCAGCTGCGACTCGACCACAGAGCAAATGCTATACCAGTCATCTCTGCCTTTAAAGCTGTATTGCCACAGCTGGAGGCCAGGTTTCTTCAGAGCCAACAAGCTCAGACGGTGAGGGAATAAAGCTCTTTTCATGAGGCCAAGCTTGCACAGAGAATATTTCTCCCACAGAGTCACTTGCTGGTCCCAGATGGGAAAGTCAGGCTTCCCTTATGGCCACGAGACGCTCTGGAGCAGCTGCAGCCACCTCCTTGCAGGAAGGGGGAGCTATGTGTGGTAAGGACCACAAGTTTGGTTTTCCATGGGTGGAGGCCAGGAAATCAGCTATGCTGAGAATCTTCTCTGGGCCACCAAGGCCATGTGTGGTGGAGACCTTCGAAGACAGGAAATCAAGGCAGCTGTGAGGCAGTTCTGTCCGCCTAGTGTAATGTTTCAGAACAATTATCTAGCTCTCTGCAAGCTAAGTCTTCTTATTCCCCAAAACCAACCCCAGAAGTGTTTGATAACAAGTCCTTACTGTCCCTAATACACTGTGCAAGAACAGGCAGCAGCTTGAGGCAGCAACCAGAAGTCTGTCAGCAAGGAGAAAGTCTTGCTGCTGAGGAGCAGGGAAAGGCCATGCCCATCCTCAGCCCTCCTCAGTGTTCCCCCAGCCATTTGGGTTGGGCTTTGCACTTGAACTCACAGGACCCCACAAACTTGTGGACAAAGGGCACTGCCATCCCTTCTCCAATTAGACCCCTTTCCTGCGGTGGTATTTTCCATCCTCAGCTCTCCCCATGCCATGCATGGCCCAGAGCAGATGGGCTACAACATGTGGAGCTTAAATTATGATGAGAAACAGGGCTGTGCTGGGGGTCCTCAGGACAGCGGCAGCTGTGAGCCCCACAGGAGTCAGCTCTTCCCAGGAGCTCACAGTCCCAACTCATCAGGCCTCCAGGTCACAGGCTGCCTCTCCTCCCTCCGTCCCTCATTCTTCCAGGATGTTCAAGGTGAAAGGTCCCCTCTTTTTTCATACTATTTCTCAAGCACTTGTTCCCCTCAGCAGTCCACACTGGACACACATGAGGACCCTGCTGCTCCAGGCTTACCAAATCACATCTTTGAGATAGGAGATGTGGCCCTAGCCAGGCCAAAATTATTATTGTTGTTGCTGATAAAGCTTGATTTTGTAAGGAAAGCCATGGAGGGAGGACAGGAATGGCCCAGAAACAATGATTGTCTTGGTCGCTGTCTACCCTATCTTTTACCTCTCAGGGAAGTATTTATCCAAGTGATCCATAGCTCCAGTTGAGCCGTAGCACTGTCTACTGGATTTTCCAGCAAGAACTTATCCATTTTCTCATCCATGTTCCAACTTAAGCCTTAGAGGCAATGCAGCTATTACAGCCCTCAGTGGGAAACAGAGAGGCCTTGGAACACCTTGATGCACATGTCATAGTCTCCATGGTCATTTCTGAGGACAGCAAGCTCAAGAAAAGGGTCGTGAAGATAAAAAGTCCCACAACACAAAAATTTCTCATGGTTGTTTATTGGTTTTTTCACTCTCCTAGGTTTAGGTTCTGAAATCTGATGTGAGAGAGGGTATTCTGGAAGAATTTTTTTTTTTTAAGTAAAGATCTAACCTGGGGAAAGAAGTATTATAGATTGGCTAAATAAAATGCCTGATGTAAGAGGCTAAATAAAATAACCGAGAATAGGGGAATAAGGATTAAATCTGCTGGAATCAACTCCTGCAAATATCTCATAAAGATGATGAAAGTAAAAAAAATGTTTAAATTATTATCAGAAGGGTGAGTAAAATATACAGTTCAAGAGATTGGATTTGTAAAAAAACATTCTGGCACTGCAGACGCCTCTGGGACAATCTCGTTGGAAATATTCTCTAAAGTCAGGTCATGAAATTAGTAAAAGAACAGTGCATAGATCGAAAAAAGAAATATAGTTGATTCATGGGTGCTTTTTGGTGAAGGGAAAAAAAAAACTAGGCTCAGCCTTTGCTACAAAGCAAAAAGAAACTTAGCAGATTTCTCATCAAAGTGTAAAGAAGCCTCTGGGAAAGAAACAGATTGATGCTACCAAGTTGTTTAAGATAATAACTACCTCCAAAGCTGTGGTTGGAGGTTAAGAAAGAAAGCAGACTATGAGCAATTTGCACAGAATATCTACAAAAGAGATCACATCGTTAAAGGTAGGAATGAAAGCAAGTAATGACAGCTAGTTATTTTATTTTATTTCTTTAATTCAAGGAAAACAGAAGGCACAGCTACTAGCTAAATTAAGAAGAATAAGATGAAGACATATGGATAGACGGGATTGAGCCCTGGGGAAAGACAAATCAGCCTTTAGCATCCTGGAGTGAGGAAGAGCAAACTGATGGCCCATATGTCCTCATTCGACCACAGGAGAGAAGAGGAAGGATTCAGGGTGATGAGTGACATCCTGCACCAAGCACGTTTAAGGCCATGCTGTCAAGTGGGGCCAGCTCAGCTGCACTGGGATGTCCTGCTGGGGATGCCTCCCAAACAGAGCAAACAGGGATGCCTGTCTTCTCCTAGAGTAACATTAGAACACAGGACATTGCAGGGCTTTCCAGAAAGAATTTCACAGCCTTCCAGGAAAAACAATGGTTTTGGTGTTCAAAATTTCATGAGTTGCTGATCAAAAAAGGGAAGACTGTATCAGTGGGGGACAAGAGGTGGAAAAGAGAGCATCCCAGGGGCACCACAACGTCCAGGGACACCATAGAGATGAGAGCCATGGTGATGACATACATATATGGGTTTTCATCCTTTGTCTCAGTGCCAGCAAGAATATTTAGAGTTTATCAAAATTCTTAGGTTGTTACTGGTAAAATAACTGTATTTGAGTTTAGTAGCAGAGGAGCTGTGGGGGTGGCTTCTGTGAGAAACTGCCAGAAGCTTTCCCCGTGTCCAATAGAGCCAATGCCAGACAGTTCCAAGACAGGTCTACTGCTAGCCTTGGCTGAGCCCATCAAGGACAGTGCTAGCACCTCTGGGGTAACAGAGTTAAGAAAGGGAAGGAAAAACCTGACAAAACAGCAAATGGAGACAGGAGTGGGAATATGTGAGAGAAACAGCCCTGCAGACACCAATGCCAGTGAAGAAGGAGTGGGAGGGGGTACTCCAGGAGCAAATGGATGCCAGAAGGAGGTTGTGACCACGTGGGAAGCCTATGCTGGATCAGGCTCCTTGCAGAACCTGTGGCCCCATGGAGACAGAAGCCCAGCTGGAGCAGGTTTGCTAGCAGGACTTGTGACCTCACCAGGGACCCACACTAGAGCAGTTCATGCAGAACTGCAGCCATGGGAAAGATTCATACTGGAGAAGTTCATGGAGGACTGTCTCCCGTGGGAGGAACCCCATACTAGAGCAAGGGCAGAGTGTGAGGAGTCCTCCCTCTGAGGAGGCAGCAGCGGCAGAGACAACTTGTGATGAACTGACCACAGCCCCTATTCCCTATCCCCCTGTGCCACTGCTGCATAGAAGGGAGAGAAAATCAGGAGCAAGGTTGAGCCCGGAAAAAAGGATGAGGTGGGGGGGGAAATGTTTTTAGGATTTCATTTCATTTCCATTGTCCTACTTTGTTATTGTGGTGGGTTGACCCCAGCTGGATACCAAGTGCCTGCCAAAGCTCTATCACTCCCCATCTCAGCTGGACAGGGGAGAGAAAATATAACAAAAGGCTCATGGGTTGAGTTAAAGACAGGGCAAGATTAGTTTAATTTACTACCAATCAAATCAAAGTCAACATTTTCTTTTTCTGTAGGATTTTTTCCCCCAAAGTTCTTTGGTTATTTTGAAAAGACATCAAGTATGTGGCACCTGAATTGGCACCATGTTATGGTGCTGTAAAGCCATGGAAAAGCAGAGCAGGTGCCCAGTCTCAGTAACCCTCACAAATTTTTGTTCGGGCCATCATGGAATTCAAATAACTATTTGGAACACTTAGAAAATGAAGATGAAATGCATAAGGAACCATAAGAGACTTAGAGAAGGGCACACAGCATGACCAAAGCCTTCTCATTTTTAATATTCCTATTTCTCCTTCTAAACTTTTTCTTTAAACTGAAAAATAATGAGAAAATGTGCTTCCTTGAGACAAGCCAGTACTATCAGCTAAACAACCTCACATTCACCGTAGCACTCCAAGTGCTCTGGAATGCTTTTCAGCCTGGAGGATAATAGTATTAGACGACCAGAAAGGCTGTCCTGTAAAAGACTGTTATTATGATTTCCAGTCTCAGAAGTTGGCTTAATCCAGCTGAGCACACACATGTTATTTAGAGAGGAGACTGGGCTCAGACACTTGTATCATCATCATCTTTATTGCAAATGAAGGGTTCAGCCAGTGAAAGGCAAGTCACGTTTTTTTGTCCTAAGCCCTGCAAACACTGGCTGTTGCACTCATCTTTGCACTCTGCAGCAAGAGTCTGGAGCTGCTGAATGCTGAGCTGTTTGCACAGATTTGCATCTGTCTAAAAAATCCTGTTTTCTCTCTTGTCACCTAATCAATCAAATGGCAAAAGATGCACTCCCTGCACCCTCCAAGGAAAACAGCTCTGTGCCCACACAAAAGGTAAAGCATGAGCATAGGGGTTAACGAGACGTGGTGAGATGTGAACCGTGTAACAGGAACATTTTTTTTCTTTTCTGTCTGCCTGAAATTTCATGCTGCTCTTCTGTCTGTGGAACAAAAGAAGAAGAGGCAATGATGCTCAGAGTTGGGAAAAAAATAATCTGGGATTGTTCCCTGCATGAGAAAAATATGTTTGGAAGATTACTTGAGGGATTTGTACCTTGACTTGAGCAGGGAATGCTGCACAGCTTCTCTCCTGGTGTTTAGGCAAAACAGCTCCCTCCCAAAGGACCAGTTCGCCCACCCACACCTTCCCAGGTGAGCAGGACCCAACTCACACCCCAGCCATCCAAGGACTGGCAGTTGAGCACCAGTCCCTGCAGATCAGCTCGTAAATGGCATCATTGCTTGGAATTGTTGGAATCTGCCCATGCCAAAACCCAACAGGGTCACTACTGCTCCATCAGTGGGGGGGGGAGGGGGGGGGTGAGCCCTCTGACCCCATCCTGTTTGCCCCAGGAGGGATATTGCACTTCATTACACAGCACCTGGAGTGAAGGTTCCTCTGTGAATATCCAGCATGACTGAATTCCACCTATTCAGTCTTTCACCAATATTGTCTTTGCTGACATTCCTCCTCAACACCACATCCCGAGCTGCACTTTTGCTTGTCAAAACAGCTTGGGTGACTGTCCTTCCAGTCACCTCCCAAAGAAGGAGCCACTGGGCACTCAGATGAGTGTCAGGATGGGAGGGGCAGCAGCTTTCCCACCTCAGGCTCAGGGGAAGCAGCTCAAACAAGTTGAAACCCCAATGAGCATCATCTCTTCCCAGGCAAGCACTCTTTCCCTGGCACATTTTCCCGTGGGAGACAAGCACAGGGGCCTTAAAATAAATCTGTCTTTTTAAAGCAGCAATGCTAAATGAAGGTTTGAGATCAAAGACTGGGATTCTCACATTTTGCCAAGACAGACATATCCATTCACGAGATTTTTGGTGTAACAAAATACTTGCTAATGAAGAGGATCATAATCTTATTATTAGCCCCAACCTAGCACAGTATGTCATTTGAGAGCAGGCTGGAATATGTCCTAGTTTAGGAAGTTGCACAGTAGGCTTTGCTTTTGATTTAATGAGCTGTGATTGTGTTTATTTTCAGCAGAAACTATGCCAGTTAAATTTTGGTTGAAGGTCTGATCGTTAACGACAGTAATCGACGGGAAGGATGAATTTGGGTTCAAGGGAAGGAAAATGGAGACTGTATGTCTCTGATAGTCAGTCACCAAACACGCAGACTCAAAGCTGCCAGCAGGCTCTGGATGATGGGTTTTAAACTACTGGTCAAGTCAGTTAAGGGGATTTAGATACGAAAAAAATAAGATTTTTGCAGTTATGGAGTGGGGCACAGAGAAGAGGCAGGTGTAGGAAATCAACTGTGGGGGCCAAACTTGCCTCGCAAGGGATGAGCCATGGTGGGACGAGGTCATCAGCTGGCCTCTGCTATCAAGATCCCGGAAATTTTTAAATGGGGGGACATGTCAGTAGTGTGCAACAACTGAACAAAACAAGACAGACAAGCAAAATGGAGAAGAAAGGGGAAGGGGAAGAGAAACATAAATGGAGATGCATACTTTGAAAAAAAAAATGCTACAGCAGATCTAGTTAGTGTAGGTGCTGCTCTGCAGTTAGATGGGGCCCCATGTGGCAGGCTCTCCCCAGATTAACAGCCCCACCACAATGCAGTGCTGTTGCCTGTCTGGATAGCTGGAGCTGGGCCACTGAGCAAGAAAGGCAGAGCAGGACAGGTCACAACTCAGACATCCCCCCTTCATGCTCTTTTTACAGTTGTTATTTTTTTCTCAGCTTCCAGCCTGGTGAAGGATGCTGTGCTTGGTGTTTGACACCATCAGCCCCAAATGGATCCAGCACAGTTTATTTTCCAGCATCAAAGTGCACATGCAGACACATGCATGAGCATGTATGTACAGTCAGGACATCCATATGGGGCATGAAAGAAACACAGACATGGACAGACACATGAATAGACACACATAGCCAGTTGTAGCCCTTAAAAGCTTGCCATGTACAATATTAAGATGAGTAAACAGATGCAGGTAAACATTACTTTCAAGCAAAATTTCCTATAATCCTACTGTACTTCAGATGCTCAGAAAACAAAACAAAACAAAAACTGAGCATGTCAAATTACAGGAAGCACAGGAAATCTGAGAGATACATCCACTTCAGAGGTAAAGGCTCAAGGTATCCATGACCTTAATAAATGAAAATTTTTAAAAAACACTTTGTAGCATTTCCTCCTCAAGTCAAAGGCAAATCCTTTGCCCCTGCTAAGCCTGTAGCAGGCCTGGGCTCAATGTTCCCTTTCCCAGGCTGTGCCCAGCCCGGACACGAGGCTGTTGCCTTGTGCCAGGCAGCGAGGTGTTTAGCAGAGCAATCACCGAACAAGCAGCTTGTCAACTCCAGCGCCTGTGAATTCCTGTGGCAAGTGTAAAAAAGCAGTTAATATGTTGTTCTATTTTAAAAGCTGTTTTTTTATGACGGCCGTCTCTCTAGTGGGGCATCCCTCCTCTCCGCCACGGCACACAGGGGGTGTGTGTCCCCTACACCCCCTGCTCGGGAGCTGGAGACCAGACCCGGGCGTGGGGTGGCGGGGGACTGGGCCGGGGCAGGAGGTCACAGCCCCAGGGAGCTCCGGCGGCCGCTGGGCAGCTCAAGGGGCTCATTGTGCCCTGGAGGGGGCGGTCCTACCCTCCCCGCCGGCCGGGGCCGGGAGCGGGGCGGGCCGGGGCGGTGCAGCCCCCCGTGGGGGCCGGGGCCGGGGCCGGGACCGGGGCGGCGGCGGAGCCCGGGGCACCTCTCCATCCCGCGGTAGCCATGGCAGAGGGCTCCGAGAAGGTGCCCATCGCCCACGCTGGGCCCGACGATGTGGAGCTGTGCCTGCCCCCCGTGAGTGATGCGGGGCGGCACCGGGCGGGACCGGGTGGGATGGGGACAAAACCTGTCGGGAGGGAACGGGACCGAGCGGGTCGGGATGTGACGGCACGGGTCGGGTCGGGAGGGGACGGGACGAGTTGGGTACCGGGATAGGTCAGGTCGGGTCGGTACAGGTCGGGATGTAAGAGGACGGATCAGGACAAAACGGGTCGGGTGGGATCGGATCCGGGCCGAACAGATCGTGATGGGGTCGTATCAGGACGGGTCGGGTCTGGTCAAGCCCAGGGCTCAGGACGGGTCGGGGTTCGAACGGGGGTGCCGGGGCGCGGGTCCCGCCGGGCCAGGGTCTCTGCCCGCCCGGGGGTCCCCGCTCCGCTCCAGCCCCGCTCTCCCCGCAGGCGTACGCGGCTGCGGCGCCCCCCGGGCCCGGGCGGCTGCTGAAGGCCGGAGCCGCAGTGCTGATCGCTGGAGCGCTCCTGCTCCTGGCCGGAGCCATCGGCGCCTTCTACTTCTGGAAAGCCACGGAGCAGCAGGTGAGCGCGGCTGGCGCCGGGCCCAGTGGCACGTCCGCACCCGGAGGCGGGCGGGCTTGGAGCTCTTGCACGTACGGAGAAGGCATGGGCTGGAAACTCTTCTTGCGAGGTCTATAAAGAGGTCTTTATTTTTCTCTTGTATTTTTTTTCCATGCTTTCAAAAATTTCCAAACACCTAAAATCCAAACCCATAATCGCTATCTGTGGTGGCTGTTTGGATGGAGCTTCCTGGAAGCACATTTACTAGCAAACACGAAACATCTTTGAAAGCACAGATGCTACATTGATTTCTGCTTGCAAATGCTCAGTGAACTCAAACCCCAACAAGACCCTGGGGATTCACATCCTGGGCAAGCTCCAGCTCTCAGGACAAAAAAAGCATTGAAATGTGTAAATTCCTTTTTCACATCATCTGCATTCTTGATCCACATTCTACCTAGACCCTCAAGTATATAATGCTATAATTAACCCAGTAACAGGCACCATTATTTCACTCTGATGCTTTGTATGACTGTGCATACACTTAGGCACTTTTGCTTAGCAGCTGTGGAGCAATTTTTAAAGTCTCGGTAAGTTTTGTTATTTACAGTTTCCGGGGCACACGTAAAACCCATGAAAATGAGAAGCTGTTGGTCAGTGTAAGAACCAAACCTCAGAGCATTAGAACATGTTTACAGATTAACTTTTCTTTCTGTTTACATAGTATTTTTGTTTAAAGCATATTTGAGACATGATGGTACACACATAAATGTGACTTACTCCATAAATTAAGTTAGTATCCTTGAATTTACCTTGGAAGAAGTTTTGTGCTGCCTCTGGTCACACGCCAGTCCTCATCAAGGAGAGCCTTGTGTGAATTCCAGCAACCAGAGCAGAAGTTCCTCTGTGAGACACACCCACACACAGAGCGATAATTCAGATAATCAGAAAGAAAAGTACAAGGTTTTCCCCCAGAAAGGCAGGACACGCTGCTGACCTCCAAGACATGCTGCAAGAGCCATCTACTTCTCTAGGCTTTTGAAAAGAGAGAAGGACACAAATGGGGATACAGTGCATTCAGCTCTGAGGAGGTGGGTGCACTTATGGAGTACAGGACAAAGTTTCACCTTTTTTTATTGCTCCCATCATCTAAATTCAGCCTTGCAAAATATGTCACATTCACAGGAGTCATTAAGCTTCAATGTTGATCTCTAGATGTGAAGTTGATCTCCCAGTGAAGACACTGAGAAACCTGAGAGTTATTTTTCCAAGCTGCCTTCAATCTCAGAAGGCTGCAGTTGACTTGCAAATGTTTAGGAAGCAACTGTAAAAATTATATTCAGGATCATTCATTAAAAAAATAAGGCATTTTTTAATCCTTATTTTTATTTTATATTTTTAAATTCTTCCTTAACTGACAGGGGTATCAAAGTCTCTACTCAAGCTCAGCCCCTATCAGGGGAGGCCACATAGATTGGTCTGGTTCTATGAACCACATTCAACAGGAGTCCTAGACAGCTAAGAATATGGGAATGACTCTGTATAACTGAGGAACCATGAATCTTTAGCACCTTAGACTTTCTTGAGCGAAGGTGAGAGAAGAAGAAATTTGTCTCTAGCTGTCAGTGTAAATTTTTCATTAAAATGCTGCAAAGGCTCTTTTAAGACCCAAAATAAACTGCTTGTGCAGCACTTCTGGCAGAGCTGCACAAGAGAATCACAAAAGCCCTCCACAGATTGTGGTCCTCCAGCAAATACAAACCACGCTGCAGCTTTCCTCATTGAAAATAGGATAAGAGCAAATACGCTGACAAGGAAAATACAAGCCTATACAACTTCACATCCAATTTAAACAAAGTTCACATCCATTACAAGCTGGGAAGCATGTTCGTATTCAAGAGGAACCTGTTTTTCTGTGCCTCAGCAGAACATCCTAATACATAAATAGGGGTTGGTCTCCTTCAGAGTAGGATATTCGCTCCTGCTTTCCTTTGGGAATCATGCCAGCATAACAAGCAATTCCTAAAATATGACCTAGAAGAAGGTTTTTAGGTCAGAGTGAACCCGGATGTGGACTCACATTGTTTTTGAGTAGAACTGTGAGCACTCCCTGGAAGGGGGACCTCAGGAGGTCTCTAGTCCAACCTGCTGCTCAGAGCAGGAACAGCTGTGGGGTCAGAAATGGTTCCTCAGGGCTTTATCCAGTTGGGCCTTGAAAACTTCCAAGGATGGAGACTGAACAACCTCTCTGGTCTAGCTGCCCCACCACCAGCCTGCCCCGATGGTCCAGTAGTGCAGTGTTGATTGTTGGAGGGTTATCAAATGCTTACAGAAGCAAAAGTTAGAAGGGATATGATAGTCAGACTGACCCACTGCCCAGTGTAGGAGGAAAGCAACAAGCAACTACTAGCATGTGCTATTGCTCTTTTTTCAATTCCAGGTGTACAACGTTCACTACACTATGAGCATTAATGGAAAAGTACAAGATGGATCAATGGAAATAGATGCTGGAAATAACTTAGAGACATTCAAAACAGGAAGTGGGAATGAAGAGGCTGTTGAAGTTCATGATTTTCAGATCGTAAGTACTGTCACCCTTGTCCTTCATGCTCCACTGCTGGACTCCAAGGACACCTTGCCCTGCCCTGACTTCTCTGCCCCAGTCAGTCTCAGGCTCCAGCCTCCAAACATCCGCACAAACATTCTTACTCTCCTGGCTTGCTTTTACAGGGAGACAGGCAGTTTCCTCCTAAACAAAATCTAAGTGCTTTTTGGGAATAAGCCATGCCATGTACCACTCCGGGAAGTAATATGGATCAGGCTACATCAGATTTGGCTCCATGTTAACACTGCATTTTCACACCACTGAGCAGAACTACAACATGCAACCTTGAGATCTTGCTAGAAAAACATTCTGGCAGGCTGTGAAACAACCCTTGCATGATTTCCTGTCATTTGAACTGGAAAAACCACCTCCCCAAACATACTTGTTTTAGGAGCATAGGGTCAAGACAGTAAGCCAACTAGACACCAAGGAGAGACCACTATACAGTGCTTGACCTGGGGAGCTTGCTCTGCCCTGAGATCAAGGATGGGAACTGCTCTCCATGGCTTGGCCTAAGTTCATCCCCAGGGGAAAGGATGGAGGCATTTAGCACAGATTATGCATCCATTCACCAAATGCAAGGTGCTGGGTCACTTGGATTGAAGCAAACACATTTGGGTACACCAGCAACTTGGCTGTGGCTGCTCAGCACAGAGTCTGGACCAAACAGATGCCAAATCTCAGCACAGTTCAACAGACTGGACAGAGTAGTTCACTGACCTGTACTACCCCTGAGCTACTAAAGGCACATCTATGTGATGCTGCAGAAACCCATTTACAGGGCCCAGACTCTGCAGTTAATGTTCTCAGGCGCAAAACAATCAACTTCAGAGTTAAGTCCTCTGTAAGTCAAAGCAGCACTGAAAATAAAGATGCTGCTGCTAGGAAGCATCTCTGCCTCTGGAGCAGCCACCTTCCCCTTGCTAGATCTAAAAAGGCAGGGAAATTCAGCTCCTTGGCTTCTCAGCAAGTACAAAAAAATCCATGCCAGGAGACCCTGGACCCCAACCACAGGACCCCAACCACAGCTGCGGTTCTGCCTTTATGGAACTCTCATTAACATCACCATAGCAACATTATTAGCAGCTGAATAAGAGCATCTACAGTGAGCTCTTCTCATTTGCCACTGCGATTTCACATCCACTCAAAAGCATGAGTCCACTGGAGAGATACCAAATTCATTTTGCCTCTACATGTGTTGCTGGTAAGTACTGCCTGTCGTACCCAGGTCAGAAATCAGCTCCCAACACCAACCAGCTAAAAGGACCTCTCAGGGACAGTGCCTGCTTGTAATTACAGAGAGCCAGGACCAGGCTCAGTGAGAGCAAAGGGATGCTGCCCCTTGGGTTTTGAGCCAAGAATGCACAAAAAGGTGAAAGCAATCAAAGAGATGTGCTTCCAATGGATTAGTATTTACATCAGTAGCTTTCGATTGACTGGCATTGCTGGAATGACTGCACAGTCAGTGAAGGCCTGGATTTGGCAATATTAGGGTACTCCTAGCATGCTTGGTGCATCACAAAGCCTTATTTCCTAGTGCACCCATCCCTGCACAGCCATCCCCTCTCTTACTGCTCAACAATTAGTCACTTTGTTTCGATGGGGGTGTGCCTAGCTATACAGGACCTGCAACATACAGGACATGACTCAGGTGTCCCAGTACCATCCATCTCATGCTGCACTAGATGGCCAGGGCACCCACGATGCCCCTTCAGGGCAGGTGAGAGGGGCCATGCTGACACCCATGCCCCCTTGTCCTGGCAGCTAGAGGCCAGGCAGAAAACTAGCACATCTCAAAAGGCACTAAGTAATTGTATTTCAGTGGTTGGCTGGAGCATGTGCAACTGTATGAAAAACAAGAAGTTTCGTCATTTACAACAAGGTATCTAAATTTATAACATAAAAAAAGAGTTCTTTTATGGATAACCAAATCTTACAGCAGAAATGTAGAAACTACAGACAAGGTTCCCATTGCAAAATGTTGATGCCTGAAGTTCTGGCACAGGTCTGGAAGGTACACCCCAAGACTTTCTGGAGACTTGCTCCCTCTGGAGCTCCTTCTCTTGCTTAAAACTAGACATCCATGGTTTATGCAATTGTGTTTCACCCTAGCAGGCGAGACGAAGTCCCACACACAGATTTCTGCACCAAATTTCCCATCACGAACTTCCCCTTGCTGTCACAGCCACTTACGTGTATAAATTGAACTAAGCTGCCCCCGTATTTTTGTAAATCTGTGTCACAAGGGTACCACACCACCAGCTAACACAACTTTGAGACTTCCTACGTTAGGTGCTAAGTTACAGTTCAAATCATGTCAAGTAATTCCTTAACAGAGCTACTCCAAGTAGCCTACAGCTTCCATGGAAGCACTTACATAAAACACACCCCACTTTCAGAAATGAAGCAAAAACTTCTAGACCCATTTGACCAAAATTGTGAAGTAAATGATGAGAGAAGAGTGTTTTATTGCATCTGGTTTTAAATAAGATTAGCATTCAAAATGAAAATTCAGTGGCAATTTTAGCAGAGCTGAGGCGCTTTCTTGGGGTAGCGAGGAGCTGGAGGGCTGTGCACAACCCTCTGCCTTCTGCTTTTGCAGGGCATAACTGGGATCCGTTTTGCTGAAGGAGAAAAGTGTTACATCAAAGCTCAGCCAAAAGCTCACGTCCCCGAAGTTGATGCTATGACTAAAGCGAGCCTCTCATCTGAGCTGGTAAGGGGTAATCTAATTATTTACTTTTCAACTACTCTTTGTACAGAGAGGGTCTTAAAGTGGTATTTAAATACAACTAAAAATGAGATTTGAAAGCCACTGTGGCTAGTTGTAGGGTTGTTGAGGATAGTGAATGACAGTTGAGGATTCACTGACTGGTTGCAAGGGGTCCCTGAAAAGCAAGATTGGTGTCAGGCATGTCACTGTGTCCAGGGACATCGTGAGAGGCTGCAGATTAGTGAGTGGGGAAGCCACAGACCGATCTCTAACAGATCCATAGGAGACCTCCATGACAAAAGCACCTGCTTGAGAATAGGCTGTGCACAAGGCTGGAAGAGAGAGCATGGAAGAAGCAGCTCTTTAGTCAATGCAATCATGGTAGATCCCAGGAGATTTCTATCAATGCTCTTGAACAGAAGCATGGACTCCATCACTCAAGCCCTCTGAAATAGTCAATAAAAGGGAATTGTGGAAAATATGGCAAAAATTCAGGTAACTCAGAAGAAAGAAATTGCCTTCTTAGTGTCAAACAATTTTACAACATGGCAACTAAATTTCATAGAATCTGCATCACAGCCAGAAAAAAGGCTGCAGTTCTCACCCAGATACCGCCAAACTGTCTCCTCACCTCACTTTTGCAAAAACAGCCTGTAGCTTTATGTGCACAAAGTCTGAGTTTCCCAGAGCTCAGACCCCCAAACCCATCTCTCACACAGAAGTGGCTCCAGTGACTTGAGTATAGCTGAGCCTGGACACTGGTGGGGGCTCAGCTACTGTCAGGAGAGCACAGGAGATTCACAACCTCTTTTCCTAGGTTTGCTCTGGTCCCAAGAGAATAAAAGCAGATACAATAACCAAGGAGAGAGGCGCTGTTAAGGCTGTACCTACCTACAATGGTGCTGTGATTACTGAACATCTACTTCAAAACTAAGGGGAAAAAGGTCTCCAAACCAAGTCAGCAAGGCAGCAGAAATGTCACAAAGCCCCCTGAAGCTGGTGGAATTTTCCCCATGGTGGGAAAGAGAACTTGCACAAATTCCAGACAGAGAGCTCCGTCTTTCCTGCCTTGCCTTATTTTAAAGGCAGCTGGGCTTTTTGTCTTCACTAGCACTACTGCCTAAAGATAAAGTTTGAATTTTTCATCTCTTTGTAAGAACAAAGTCATAGACCTGAAGACATTATCCTAAAACAGTCAAAAAGTTATTTCTAATACTTTACCTGGTGACAACAAGCCTGTTTCCTTGTCCTGTTTTTTGTGCATTTTCTCCAAAGATGCATCACCTACATGAACGCTGCAATGAATTGTATGCACCGAGGCCAAAACAAGCAGGCAACTCAGTGCTATCATTAATCTTTCCCTGACATTCGACTTTCCAGGCTAGATGTACAACAGGAATGGCAAAATAGTACTTATTTTTCCTAGAGCAAGTCCTCTCTCTCATATGCAAGTATTTGGGAGAAAGTATGCATGTGCTGTTTTCTTCTAACACGTATCATAACATTGCTTAAAAAAATGGTTGAGTAAAGTGAGTTTTATAGATACCCAAATTCTGTCCGCTCACAAGTCAGGATCATCTCAAACAAAAACAAAGGGTATTTTTTATTTCTGAAAACTAGACTTAGATATTTCTGATGTTGATAAAAGCTTAAGTGAGAGAATATAAATAAAGAGCAGTAGACAGATTGGAAAGCAAACTTAAATGACTTGAGACCTACAAAAGAAATCAATAAACACACTAAAGAAACAACAACCCAAGGGAATAAATTGATCTAGTCAGTTATATAACAAGTTTTGACGACTTTTATGAAAGCAATTTAGAATTTTAACTTTGAAACCATACTGGTTTTCATGATTCAAAAGTTGGTTTTCTTTTAATATTTCACTGTTGCTATAAAATACTTACACATTTTATGTAAAATAATACTTTGAACTAACAACTTTAAAGAATCAATCACTGGCATTTTCCTGCATTACTTTGAAGATATGAACCAAAAACCTGCAGGGTACACTTCAAAAAGGCAGGCTCCTTTAACTTGCACTTCAAGTTTTTGGTCAATTGAATTGCTTTTACCAAACAAGACCTTTAATCAGACCGATCACGTTGACTTAGAACTGGAAGCTGGAGCAGCTCTCAAGCTATAATCCTCTCTAAAACTTCTGAACAAGATTCCGCCCCCCATCCCCTGCACACATTGTAAATACAGTTATATTGGGAGTACATCAAATGTGAACGGGGCATAATAAAAGATTAGGGGCTTGGGTTTTGCTGGAGTATTTCATTGCTGCTTTGCTGAAGGTGGTAAATCTTCACAGTTTCTACCACCTGGAATACCGATGCTTTGGGCTAAAAAGATCTCTGACACCCAGCCCACGCACATGGGGCAAAAGCCTTCCAGGAGTGAGATGGGTGAAATCACAGCCCCAGCGAAGCTGACAGTAGTTTTGCCCTTTGTTTCAGCTGCGGTAGCCTTTCCCCAGGCCTTGGCTCTGTAAAGCCAGTTCACATTCATGCAACAGAAGGATGCTCAGTAGTAGTTGCAGCGGGTGATTATACAGCTTGGTGCTCAAGAATTAAGAGAAAGCAGGCACATGACTGCCCACTGAGCAGCAAAGGATTTACACTCTTCTATTTGCAGGAAGATGAAATCATGCCTGTGAGATTTGACAAAAATTCCCTTATCTGGGTGGCTGCAGATGAGCCTATCAAGCATAACAGCTTCCTAAGCCCCAAAATTTTAGAGCTTTGCGGGGATCTTCCAATTTTCTGGCTGCGACCAACATATCCCAAAGGTAACACTTCTTTTATTTAAAAAGTATTTTATCCCTCCCTTCATCTAAATGCCTTCCCGACATCATGTTTGCCACTGAAACTTGCACATCTGGGAAACCAGACTCCTCTCCTCCCTTGCCCAGCCTGTTTTCCGATGCTTTTGTGGGTTCATGCCGAGATTGGGGGTTTGAAGTTTATCCATTAGAGATTTTCCATATTTGTATTTCCTCAGACAATTTATACAGCCCATGTGGGTGTCTATGAGATGAAACATTCCCAGAGAAATTAGCCTCCTTCCTCAGAATGACAAGAGCTCAAACTAGCCCCCAAAACATTGAAGTAGCTGACACCAGGTAGCAGGAACATTATACCTGGCCAAGAGTTGGGGAATATCAAGTTCCTGGCCTGGGACCATAGCCTGTCCTGTTTCCTACTCTGCTTCTCCAGAGGATATCAGTGGAGTGGAAGGATGAGATGCTTTAAGCTACCCAACTGGTGGAGGTTCTGGGGGCAGTCCCAACACTGAAGTACTCTTGTCACCCAGAGCCAAGTTTAGCAAAGGAGTTCAGGAGTCACGAGGGAGACAGCAACTTCTCCAGGTGACTTCCAGGCCTAAGAGGAGAGAAGGCTTGTAAAGATTTATTCTTCCTTGGTCCAGTTAATATCAGAACACTTGGGGAGGACAACACAAGCCAAAAAAATTCACCACATCTCAGAGCACCTGTGGATCCAAGCTACCAACATTTTCCACTTTCCTCATGACCTTGCCTATCCCACTGAGCAACAAAAGAGCAGTATCAAAGCTGTCCAGAACCTGTTTCCACCAGGTTCCCCAGCTGTCCTTGAGAGTAGGGCACCATTCTGTCATAAAATCATTTTTAAAAAATGAGATGTGTATGACTGGTCTTGCTAGTGCTAGCGACTGCTGCTGACTTGGCATCAGTGACCATGGGGTGGGTCAAAAAACCCCCAACCAATCTTCTCACACACATTTTGCCTCAAGGAGGGGAAGAGGGGAGAAAAAAAGGTAATCATACTGTTTTGGATTGACATTGGCTGCAGATACAACAAAGAAAGGCAAGCAGCTCCCATGGGGATGCTCATGGTTTACTAATGCACAGCTTTGGCTTTCTCTCTGCCCTCCATCCTCTCCTTTTTTCAGTATTTAAAGAAATCACTGAAACATTAGATAAATACAAGGAACCTTCTGTTTATCTTTACTGTGAATGTTCAAGATTATCCTCTGGTGATTATTTCTTCAGATAGCCAAAGGAGAGAAATGAAGAGAAACAAGCGCCAATCAGGATCAAACTTTGATGAGGAAGACTTGGAAGCTGCTGCTGAAGAAGTAAACCCCAGGTCACCTACAGTGCAACTGAGTCAAGAGCTTGATCACCAGTTTAACGACACCAGGCCAATGGGACGAGAAACAGATCAAACATTTAATCCAGACAACCCATATAATGTAAGTATTCGCACTGCAATCTTCTCTCAGAGCTCAGATGGTGATGTGGGGTTTGTCTTTTTTTTTTTAATCTGCACAATTTTGCCTGTTCAGCTTTACTCTGAAATAACACACTTGCAAAACACCTAAGAAGCTCTTCTCCAGTTTTGATTAGATTTCAGTCTGAAACAAGTACAAGTGCTTGAGATCACAAGGTTAAGGTAAGTTGATGACAAGTTGCTTTTTGGGGTTTCCAGGTTCATATGGAAACAGCACTGGAGATCTGACAAGGATAGCACCTTCTGAAAACAAACCAAAGCTGGTCGATAGCTGAACCCCATCATTTACTATGAGAGAGAGTCCAGTAGCTAGAAACATGCTTTGCTCTGAAACAAATTAGTATCACAAGTGACTACTACAGAGGAAAGCAGTAGCAGTGTCTGATTGCAAAGAGATTATGGTCCAGCCAAATAAATTTGTTTTTCTCAGCCTCTTCTCTATCAGGGTAAGCAACTCTAGTCTAGCAAGCAACTGGCAGAGAAGAATCTGTTTAGACAGCAACAGTGGATGGAGGACGACTATCATAAAACTCGTTCTCACCCTTTGAGAAGCAGCAGCCCACAGAAAGAGCACAGGAGCCACCCTGCCGTGTCCCAACACCTCTGCTGCGCTGCAGGAAAGCTGGCTGTACAGTAGGCACCTTCCAGTCTACTGCACCAGCGCCAGACAATTTACACCCATCATTTGGTGCAGCAGGAATAAGTCATTTTAATACAACACTGTCACAAGATAAATGCCTCCTGCTTTGGAAGCAAGTCCCAGCTTTGACTTGACATTTATGCAACAGCAGGAGATCATTATACTGTGACAGCATTCTGCAGAGTTGACATCCCTTAATTAAACTTAAATTAATCACTCCAAATAAAGTGGATCTAAATCGACTCTCTCATGAGATAGTAAAACAGCAGTGGCACTGGAAGGTAACTTCTCACAGCTACTGACATGAACATGTCCATGAGGTCTGAGCTGCCCCACCCCTGGAGGGCAGTGGCAGAGCAACTGCCACAGGTCTGTTCTTCCAGCCAAGGGCTGACAGGCCAAATGGAGAATGGCCAGCCAGATACTGGTCATCAGACTTCCCTCAGCCTGCAGAGCAGGATTCACCTTCACCAACAGTTACTGCACAGATGCCGATATCCAAGCTTCCTTAGAGATCAAATAATTTGATTTAAAAGGACCATTAGTAATACTGTAAGTCTTTCCTGAAGGATTAAATGAATCCTCCCTAGAGCTATTTCTCTTCACCCGCTGTAAGTGGAGCCTGGACAACGAGCTCAGGTGTAGAAGTTCACAGTGCAGGTATCTGAATTCAAGGATGATGAATCCTGACCAAGGAAACAACATCCTCCCTGCTCCCAGGACTGGGAATGAGTTGCTGGGGTCCCAAACAACACCCAGCTGTCACCAGTGTCCTGTACCCCAGTCAAGAGATGGCACCTTTCCATGTCCCACCTTTTTGTTGTGCTGCTAGTTTTATGAATGACGAATGCTCAGGTAAAAAGCTGACTGGTACTTCAGTATTTGCTCTTTGCTGCTGCTTTTCTTGAAATAACACCAATGGGCAAAGAACAACTGAGCTTCAAAAAGCAGAATATCCAGGTTACCTTTTTCCCACAGAAAGGAGGAAAGGAATTTTGAAGGGTAAAGGCTTTTATGTATGCTTTGCTCCATTTAACTCCTTACTGTCAACTACAGAACAGGCAGAATTCTCACTGTCCACAATGCATCTAAGTGTGGTGGGAGTGGGAGGGAAGGAAGCAGACAGAGACAAGAGAGAAATACTCAGAAAACTGCAGGGGACCAGGGGAATACCTTAAAGAGTAGTTTCCTAGGAATGCTGTAAAAATCATTAAAATACAAAAATTAAAACAAAACATAAAAGACACAGCATATACTTCAGGCATCATCACCTACACAAAAGACTCAGATAACTCTTGAAATCTTTTTCATCACTAATATTTAAAACTTGGGAGCTTTCTGTTGCTGGATCTTTTGCAAGGACTGTAGAAGAAAAACAAGGAAGTTAGAGCTGCCTGTTGTTCCTTTCATTTTACATGGGTGATTGCACCAATTCTCCACTTCTGCCAAAGAGAGCAAGACAAAAGAAAAAAAAATAATAAAGCAAGATGTACGGGTCACTTAGTGGGAGCTTAGTTAACTTCCACAGGCCCAGGATTTCAGTTTTTACCCTTTGTGGGGTTAACAGGAGCATGGGTTTGTTCTGCCATTCTGTTAGAATGAGAGCACCGGGATGACATTTAATATTTTACATTTCAGCAGCTGGAAGGTGAAGGGATGGCTTTTGACCCCATGCTGGATCACCTGGGCGTGTGCTGCATTGAATGCCGGCGCAGTTACACACAGTGCCAGAGAATCTGCGAGCCCCTCATGGGCTACTACCCGTGGCCTTACAACTACCAAGGGTGTCGCACCGCCTGCCGAATCATCATGCCTTGCAGCTGGTGGGTTGCTCGTATCATGGGTGTTGTGTGAGAGAAAGCCTTGACAAAAAAAAATCTTTAAAAAAATCAGGAGACTTGACAACATAAGCAGGAATTGCAATGACGACAAACTGGTAACAGACTACAACCAAAGCAGCAGTACCGATCCTGGTTTTCAAAATCAAAGTATGTTTTACTGCACCAGAAGCAAGGTCAGATATTCTAACTTCAAATTAAAATCTTAAGTTAATATTCTATTAGATTTACAAGTGACAAGGGTATATTAGCACTTGCTGAACTAAAAAACTGAGACTCAATTCCCCAAAAAAGACAATAATAAACTTTGCTCACAAACTGGTTTAGCAGTCCAGAACCTTGCCTATAAACTCAGCCTTTCGTAACAAAATCCTCTCTTTCCAAGCTACATGTGAGAATTTACATCCAATTAGGCAACTAGCTCAACTTGTACACTTGGGAGTGCCTTTCATCCATGCAGCTTACTTAAATAAATCACAAGTTAAGTTGCTCCCCGTTAAGTTGCTCCCCGTTGCTATTTGGAGTTGCCAGGTCATTATGAATGGTTATAAACCAATTACAGCATACCTTTCCCCCAAAGCTGCTCCAGGGGACACGGGAAAGCATACATTGTGCTAAATCGGAAACAAACAGCAGGAAAAGGGGCTGTAGAAGGGAATGTGCGTGGCTGCAGAATCAAAACCCTTCGCACATCCCAACATCAAAGAAGCCTCAGCATTAAGAATCTTGTATCCATGATACCACTGTAGTGTCTAACAAGTATCTGCTATCCAGTTACTACAGCAAGAGTATTTACATGCAGTTGCAGACCAAAGAGCCTCAAGGCCCTTCAGAATCTGCAACAGCCACTGTTATTTATAAATCCTTGAATTAGACACTTTTGACACAAGATTACAACCCCTCTTTATTCCACATGGATAGCAGCCATTCAGACTAGCTCCTTTAGCTTCACTGAAACTAACCTCCGTTCCCTGAAGAGAAACTGCTTACCAGCAAGGAGAACAAAAAAAAAAAAAGAAAGAAAAAAAAGAAAAGGGTTTCTCATCTCACCCTTTTTGGTTAGGCAAACTCTGCAATTATTGGGATTGATCCTATTAGATGTTAAACCTCTAAGGAAGGTACTAAGCCAAAATACTCAAAGATGGAATGACTTAGAATTGACTAGCCTTGAAAACCAAAGACAGAGGTATTATACTGCCTTCATCCATACTATACACCCTGAACCCTACCACCGAGTTTATGGAGCCATCTAGATGGTCTTTATGAACAAAAGGGTCCAATTTTTCTTAAAGTTCACTTTCTGGAGCATTCACTTTTTTGACTAAACAGCTCTTGAGATGTTGCAAGCCCAGTAATGTTATTAACACTGCGTGATACACAGAAAAGAGGAATTAATTTGACATAATCATGGCTTAAAGAAAATAAAGACAACCTCATGTGAAATGCTAAACTGCATATCTAAAAAGCAAAGTGTTAAATGAGAATAAGATGAGACTAGAATTCAGTATTTTGTTCTATTGTAGCTTTTTTAATGTAAGCTTCACCTTCCCTTAATCTGAAGGACAGACTCGCTTTGAAATATTTAAATTATAAACTTCTTAAAGTGGGATTTCAAGGCCTGTTAAATTTGAGTTTCTCCTTTTTAAACTGAAAATGACCTTGATCATTATGTTGTTTTAGCAGTATGTCATTCATATGCTTAGAAAAGTCAGGTTTCCTTTTTTTTTTTTACTGCACATTAAACAAATACATTAAAAAACAACAATCGCTTTCTGTGCCTTTTTCAATGTAGAAACTGTAACAATTCCTTTACATACTCGTTCAAGAACTGTCTAGAGAGGAAAGGAAGGGGATCAGCAAGTGAAACACTGAAGGCAAAAAAGAGGGAAATATGACTATAGCTGAACTAGACTGTTGCTGTCTTGCATCTTGAGGCAACCTGTGACCTGCTTCTCTCTGTCTCCCCCCATAAAACAAAGTCTCCTTCTGAAGACACAGAAAACCTTTTTGTAGGTGATTTACCTGTCTACACATTCTTAAGAAAACTGATTCTTCCTAAACAAAAGCTTGCATCAGCTGCTTTCTATAGGCAGTCACAAAGCATGCAAGAAGTGAAAAAAGCATCCTACTCATGGATGCGTTAAACTGTCACATACAGCATGTATGTCTCAAGAACACTTCTGTATGCACAGTGCCAACAAAGCCTGAGTGATCATAAAATTTATCCATTTCCAAAAGATATGCAACAAAATGCCATCCTCAACTCAAGCTTCAAACAAGCAAATTCCTATTTACCTTCATACTAGATTCAAGGAAAGAAAAGTAAAGATCTTGTGCTGCAGCAAGGTTGAAAAGTCTTACTTCAGCACATCATCTAATTTTGAAGGAAAAGTTCTGAGGTGACACAGGAACAACAATAAAACCAACAAGCCAACAGTATGAAAAGACACAGTGATATTCCCTGCAGTGGTGGCTCAGACTCCAGCTCTAACTATCTGGAGCGATCCGATTCACTACTATACAGTATTTACTACCCATGCTGACGTTTTTCACTGCCACCACAAATATAATACCTTGGCATACTAAAGGCATTCCAACACTTCAGCATTTGGAGGGGGTGGGATTTTCCTGCAATCTGACCCTGTGCTAGAAGAAACCTTTTGACCAAAGTTTAGGGAAGGAGGAGAGAAAGAGGAACGACCTTGTCATCAACAGTATTTCCCACTACAGGTGGGGGGATGTTTGTCAGAGCACTGTAATTCTACTATCCTTAAAACTTAATTACCCATGTGATTGTGTACTAGGAGGATTAGGATGGCACAACAGATTAGAGCAGAAAAAGGGGATAACTTCAGGCTGGTGGAAAAGAGAAGGAAAACGGGAAGCAATGCCATAGGGTTAAAAAGACTGAAAGCCAGTGATGGGAAGGCAGAAGTCTCTTTTCTGAACCTACAGTTTGCTTTCTCCCCACTTAAAACAAATGAACCAGAGTCTCTCTCTTTGTCCTTTTTGATACAGGAATCACCCTCCACTTGTATGTACATTGAAAAATCAATAAGAAGCTGGAAGGCATGGAAGTGGGGGTAGGGGAAGGAATCTGTTTTCTGCCTCCCACGTAACACTTCACTCCTACTGCAGCACAAACAAATTCCAAGGAAGTTTCAGTGATCTTTTATAAACACTGTACCTATACCAAAGATGAGAGATACAGCCTTAAGCTGCAACACAGGCATCTTCCTCCAGACCAGGAGCAGAGTAACCCCATCTGTGGTGTTAAACGGCAAATCTACCGTTACCTCTCACTGTCCTGTTCCCATGTTTGCAACAGATGCACAAATCCGAGCACTGAGGTGAAACTACCTGGGTCTTCTAGACAGTACTATTTACAGATGACCAAAAGGCTTGGGGGAAAAAACCCTCAAGAGGTTTGAACACAACTAAAACATCATCTACTCTGTCCTTGTAGGCACTCATTGCCACTGTATCTTTCAGAGCCTCTATTCAACCTCCAAGTTCCCGCTAGCTTTCTCTGGACCTAGGGCTTCTGGAACTGTTCTGCGTGCGTTTTGTCAAGAACAAAACATACTGTTCACAAAGTTCATGAAGCACCTTCTCCCCAGCTCTGTAAGGAAATTTTGCCTACTGCTTTAATCCAATCCCCTCCAAACAGAAGAAAAATTCAACACACGCATCCTCACATTCCCCTTTCCCAAAGGCAAAAAGAGCTGCATTACTAGTTCACCTAAATTCTAAGGTGGAACACACACAGATTATCTGCCTGTGCTCAGAAACATGACAGAATTATGTTTAGACCTGCAAACTTGGTTTACAGGATTGAGATGGACAGAGCACTCTACCACTTGATTGCTACAAGTTTTAGCCTGAAGCTAAAGCATTATATTTGCATTACATATGCCTCAGGAGTACATAAATAGCAATGCATTTTATTTTACTTTTTGCCTTAAGCTACGTGAATTGAATCTCAAAGCAGTGAAACAGTACCCACTTAATACAAGAATATATTGTGCTTATCTGACGAAACACTCCCATGGTCTTTCAGTAAGTGAAAGTAGACAGAGGAAGTTCTACTGTGTTCTCTTCAGTAAGTAAGAGCAACTTGACTGGCAGAAAATATCCTCACATTACTTTTTAATTTCTATTTAAGAGATTTTTATCTAGGCTTTTGCCCATAGCAAGCCTTCGCTAAGCACTGTTAAGTGCTCCAAATGACATTTATAAAGCAAGGCTGGCCAGGAGACAAGAACCCAATTTTCTGACAAAGAGAAGCACTCAGACATTTGTCTTCCTTCTACACTAGAAAGGAAGAAATGCTTTTCAGAGCATAAATAAAAAGCAGCAAAGCACTTATCCAGGAGAATTGAGTTCAAGTACCTATCCCAAATCAAGTCAACTTCAATGTTAGGATCCCATATGGATGGCAAATGCTCTACATGTTGAGCTACTCAGAATTCTCTGAAGGTCAAGAAAAGCTCCACTGAAGCTAACAAATCACTGAAACAGGTCACAAGTATATTCTTTGAGAAACTCTTCCAAGAAGCAGATGTTGTTCAGTAAGTGCCAAGAGGTAAGGTACACACAAAGCCATTCCTAAATCCAATCTACCCCAGTTCATAGTGTTCAAAGAGCAGTGTGACATTCAGTTCTGAAAGTTATCAAATTTGAGCTTTGGAAAAAACAAATTAATTCTGAATCCAGAAGTGATGCAAAAGAAACCGCTGCCCAGCTTGCACTATAGGATTATCAGGATCAGAGTGCCTGAAGAAACTGCAGTTATGTCAAGACTGTAGTCACAGCTACAGTTGCCCACTATGACTATCCAAAGTTCATTGCTACCGCATACATCCAAAAACAAACTCTCGTTTTGGGATTTGTGAGACTTTAAAATTTTGGTATCTCTCTACTGTACAGGCATAGTAACAACAGTAGGAAAAAAGCCACTGCACTTTCCCAGCATCACTGCAAAATCTAGATTCCCGTTCCTCAGAAAGGATAGAATACATCCTTCCTTCCTCCTCTTTAGTTTTCAATCATCATTAATTACTGAACAGCTGCAGACTTCACTCGTTCTATTCAAACACCTGTTCTAACAGCCTTTATATTATACCAAGCTCCTCCAATTCACACAGCAGTAAATTAACCTATTCAATACAAAGAAAACAGGTAGAGTAACAATCAATCAGGAAAACCGCACATAATTAGGAAAGCAAGGAAAAGTAGCAAACTTAGAGAAGCATCCAATGGTTAGTAAGGAATGAAGTGGCTTTCAGGGTGTTGTCAATATTTGCAATTCATGGTGTTTTCTATGATCACAGACTATTTAGGTATCTCTGAATTCCCAAAAGACAGTGGCACATGGATTAGGCACGTTTAACACAACTTTGTGAGTTCATGTCTCTTTCACAGAATCACAGAACAGCTCAGGTTGGAAGGCACCTCTGGAGGTCACCCTGTCCAACACCCCTGTTCAAGCAGGGACACCTTGAGCCAGGTGCCCAGGACCATGTCCAAGTGGCTTTTGAGCATCTATATGCCCTTTTAGACTTGTATCTAGGTAGTACAAACAGAGACAGTACTTACATTCTCAGTTCCTTTGTAAATATTCTCTGTATATATTGTTATTTACAATTTGGTCGTGAAAAAAAAGCTGCACAATTAAGGACATACAGGTTCTTCTCTAAACACTCCCCAGTATTCAGAAATCACAGAACTTAAAGCAACTGCTTGCTGTCTTTGATTTCAGGCAATTACAAAAGATCCTTCTTTTGGAATACACAAGGCAGACAGAGGACCCATTTTTCTGTAAGAATTTCCAGTCACACCAAATTTTCTACCTTCCATCACTTATGACTACAGCTATCTATCGCCAAGGTGGAAGGACTCCAAAAGTGGGTATTTTGTGTCTGCATCAAGAATAGTAAAGTCATCCTCTTCCCTGAATGCACATTTTACTCCTATACATGCCAGGTTTTTTTTTAAGCAGTGTATTTGCATCCTTACCTATATGTTCTAAGCGATTCCCCCAACAAAAACCAAGAATACTAAAAATGAAATAAAGCAACTTCCGTATAGAAAAAGTTGTATTTACAGTTTTATTTAGCAGAGTTAAAGAGCAAACAATTTTAACACTGTTGTTGAAAAGTGTTTTTACCCAAAGTTGCCAAGATCTAATAAGTTATTGAACAGAAACACCAAGTGTAAGGCAGAAATCCTGACCAGCCATTAGAGATCACCCTATCCCAAAGAGCAGAGCTGATAAAGGCGGTAGAAAATTTGGACTGATTGACTCAATTTCCAGAAATTAGACAGAGATGACAAAAATAGGGTTCCACTTTTGAATATATCTTTAACATCTGTGGATGAAGGAATTTCTAGAGCACACAAAATGTAAAGACAATTTCTGTTTTCAAGGGAACATTCAGTGCTTTGAATCCAAGAGTACTATGTCCATATACAGTGGTCAGTACATGACTATGGCAACACACGGGTGGTAAAGATCAAAAATAGGATTAGAACTTTTTCCATTCCACATCATCAGGAGGATTTACTTCTACCTTCCTTTTACCGACATCAGACCAGTTGGTGCTCAGAACTGTGCCGCCAGACTCCATCTGCAAGACAAGAGGAAGCTTGTTTAGTTTGCTAGAGAACTCCAGTAATAAAAAAGCCACATTTCACAGTAAGCTTCAAAGAGTAGTGATTACACAAGAATTCTGTGTCCATACAGAATGAAGTCTGACAAAGCCATCATCTTCAGTTCAACAGTACTGTTATCAGTACTGGACACAGTGAGATGCTACTTCATTAACAAGAAACTTCTGAAGGGTGAGTCATGTTCTTGCCTGTGATGACTACAAATTAAAGTAGATACAAGCAATCAAGAGGAATTTGATCCTTTCAAGCTCTATACAAGCCAAACGCTCTGTTTCCTTTGATAACATTGATTGAAATGAAGAGACCAGTGACAAAGCACAACCTTGGACTTAGTCACATTCATTAGTGTACAACATTGTAGCTTTCAATGAGAGTTGTTGTACCAATATCTCCACTAGAACCATAGGCATTCATTATAGGCCCAACTGATGGCTTGGCTTCCCAACTGATGCAAAGTTTAGTAAATTGTGCCAGTGTGCAAAAGTCACACATTTCTTCAGAAAAAGAGAATGAAGACTTACAAATGATTTGTTCATGGCACGTTTCACTTCATCTGTACCATCTGAATAGATTTGCTGAAATAGTTTATTTAATGCAGCATCTCCTTCTAACTTCTCATTCTTCTCCTCTTCTTTGATTTCAACTACCAGTTTGTCCCAGTTCCTTGTATAGTGAGAGGATGACGGATATAAGTGCTGGGTATCTGAAAACAGAAGTGTTAGTTAACTAAACGTTTTCTCACGACTTTTAGGGCGGCAGAGAACACAGACACATATGTATCTGATGAATCAGAGATGATAATGGAACATGAAAATGCAAATGGATTCCTCCTAAATGATATAAGCATCTCAGTAACAAAAATAAAGGAAACTAAGAAGCACAAAAGTTTATTTTTAAGTAAACAGTTACATAACCTAGTTACCTAACATGAAAAAAGCTGGACAACAGCAACACAGATAATTAAAGTCAAAATGAGGCTGACAGAAAAACCCAAACAGGCACCCAGAACCATAGGAAAAGTTAAACTAAATTTCAAGAAATATCTGAAATCAATAAAGCAGGAAATTCAAATTCTCACAAAGACAGATTGTTAATCTGTCTTGAAAAATTCCAAAGTATTAGTTTTCATGAGATCATCATGGCCAGGCTTCATGAACAAAGATTTGGGAAAGGCTCTATCCACACTTGTTACAAGCACAGTGGTGGCTAATAAGGCCAATACGAGATAGGCACGTCCGGTTGCAAAAGGCACAGCAGAAAGACTCCTTAGATGGTATATTCTGCAAGACACAGTTCTTTCTGCGTTGTCTTTTCTCCTCAAGGGTGATCCTGCGTGCTTTCTCAAAGGCATCAGCAGTGTTATAGATGGTGTGTCTCCAGACCTCCTGATTGGAGGCCAGAGTAGACCAGTTATGGTGATCAATATGGCCAAGGCTGAGATGTTGTTTCAGGGAGTCCTTGTATCTTCTCTTCAGGGCTCCTCTCATGTGGCAGCTGGTGGCAAGTTCACCATAAAGCAGGATCTTAGGGAGGCGGTGGTCCTTCATCCTTGAGACGTGCCCCCCCATCGCAGCTGTGTTCTGAGCAACATGGCCTCAATACTTGTGACTGCTGCTTGTTCTAGAACAGATGTAATGGTCACATAATCTGACCAGTGGATTTTAAGGATTGTACAGAGGCAGCATTGATGGAAGCGTTCTAAGAGGTACAGGTGGTGGTAGTAGATGACCCATGATTCAGATCCATATAAGAGTAGACAGCACAATGGCTTTGTAAACGCTGATCTTGGTACTTTTCTTCAAGTGTTTATTAAGCCATACTCTTTTATGGAGTTTTCCAAAAGCTCTATATGCCTTTGCTAACCTGTTGTCTATCTCTCCATCAATCTTACTGTCCGAGGAGATGAGGCTACCTAGGTAATTAAACTGCTGGACTGATTTGAGCTCTGATTGGCCAATGGTGATATGGGGATGATGGAAGACTTCCTGAGGTGCAGGTTGATAGAAAACCTCTGTCTTCTTTAAGCTGACTTCCAGCCCAAAGAGCTCAGCAGCATCTGCAAAGCAGGATGTTAAACGCTGCAGAGCTGCGTCTGTGTGGGCAACAAGGGTGGCATCATGAGCATAAAGCAGCTCCCGGACAGGATGGTTTAAGGTCTTAGTATGGGCCTTCAGTCGCCTCAGGTTGAAAAGGCTTCCATCAGTACGGTATCAAATGTAGATACCGTCCTGATCATCGAGGTCTGCTGTGGCCCTTTGGAGCATCATGCTGAAAAAGATCGTGAATAGAGTTGGTACAAGAACACAGCCTTGTTTCACACCATTGGTAATTAGAAAGGGCTCAGAAAGTGCATCACCATATCTGACTTGGCCATGCTGATCCTCATGAAGTGAGAGGATCATTTTAAGGAACTTGGGGGGGCATCCTAAACATTCCAAAATCTGCCATAGACCTTTTCTGTTCACAGTATCGAAAGCCTTGGTGAGATCAAGAAAGGTTACATAGAGACCTTTGTTCTATTCCCTACACTTCTCTTGCAGTTGTCTGAGAACAAATACCATGTCTGTGGTACTCCTGTTGGCTCTGAAACCACATTGGCTTTCAGGCAGAATTCCTTCTGCTATAGTGGGTATTAGTCTGTTCAAAAGTATTCTTGCCAGGATTTTGCCAGCAATGGAGAGCAGAGTAATACCACAGTAATTTGAACAGTCTGATTTAACTCCTTTTTTCTTATACAAGGTGATGATGACTGCATCACGAAGGTCTGATGGGAGTTTGCCTGGTTCCCAACAGCGCACCACAAACTCGTGAAATTTAGCATGGAGAGCAAGGCCCCCATGTTTCCAGATTTCAGGTGGAATTCCATCAACCCCAGCTGTCTTGCCAGTTTTCACCTGTTGTATGGCCTTGAGGGTTTCTCCCAAAGTGGGGGCAATATCCAAATCATTCTTCACTGGTTGTTGTGGGATGGACTGCATTGTTGAGTCTTGAACTACACAGCTAGTACTGAATAGAGAGTCTGAAAGTGTTCAGACCAACGATTCAGAATGGAGGTTTTATCTGTCAGAAGCGTTTGACCATCTGCGCTGAGTAGAGGGCTTTGGACCTGGTATGTAGGCCCGTATGCTGTTTTCAAGGCCTCATAAAATCCTCTGTGATCACCTGTATCTGTGCATAATTGAGTTTTCTCAGCTAGATTGATCCACCACTTGTTCTGGATGTCACGAAGTTTCTGTTGGAGCTTGCTGCATGCAAGACGAAAGGCCATTTTTCTTACATGACAAGAGGCTGAGCAAGATGTGCTTGGTGAGCAGATCTCTTCTTCCTCAACAATTCCTGGATCTCTTGATTGTTTTCATCAAACCAGTCCTTGTTCTTCTTGAAGGAGAACCCTAAGGATTCTTCAGAGGACTGCTGGATGCTGTTTTTAATATGGTGCCAAATTGTTTCAGGAGAGGAATCTGTAGAATCTATGGAATGGTTTTCGAGCCTAGTTTGAAGGTTTGCCTGGAATCTGTCTCTCACTGTGGCTGATTGGAAATTGTTAACTTGGGAGTCTCCTCCTTGGGATACTGCCCCTTTTAGGTTTGAATTTAAAACTGAAGTTAAGTTTACAGTGCACAAGCCAATGGTCTGTTTGGCATTCTGCGCTGGGCATCACGCGGGTATGGTGGACATTGCAGACATCTCTCCGTCGCACCAAGACATAATCGATGAGGTGCCAATGCTTAGATCTAGGATGCATCCAGGTTGTCTTCAGACTATTTTTCTGTTGAAAGATAGTATTAGTGATGGTGAGTTGCTGCTCCACACAGAATTCTAGCAGAAGGTGACCATTATCGTTGCAGTTTCCAACACTACACTTGCCTAATACTCCTTTTCAGGTTTCAAAGTTCTTACCTACTCTGCTGTTGAAATCACCAAGGATAATGATCTTGTCATCTGCAGGAATCTTTTGGGTAAGGCGGTGCAGGTCAGTGTAAAATTCATCTTTTTCGGCAGGGTCAGCTTGGAGAGTTGGGGCATATATACTAAAGAGGACAACGTGTTGCTTGTTGTGTAGTGGAAGGTGTAGGGAGATAATGTGGTCAGAGTGACCTGTTGGCAGATTTTTGAGTTTAGGAACAATAGAGTTTTTGATCATGAAGCCAACTCCTGAAAGATGCTTTTCGGTTCTGGGCTTCCCTGACCAAAAGAGTGTTTAATTGGCACCATGTTCTCTGAGGCTGCCTTCTTCATGAAGGAGAACTTCACTGAGAGCAGCAATGTCGATGTTGAGACGAGCCAGTTCGTGGGCAATTAGGGCAGAACGATGCTCAGGATATCCACTATCCGCAGAATCGAGCATGGTTCTGATATTCCAACATGCTAGAGTTAATTTAGGTACATCTTTGGAGGCGGGTGCATGTGTTTCCATGAGAAATGCAATACTTAATTAAATAATACTTATTAGAGCAACAGTGCGCATAACAATACACAGAACTGCAAAACAGTGACCAAAACAGATGGCCAAAGAGACAAGCCCAGAGGAATTAATGACAAGCATATATCCTTAACAATCCATCAGATTAACCAAAGTTATGACTAAATTTAATACCTACGTTTCAGTTGTGGCCTGCAGACCTTTTCTGTCAATTCTTAGCAGTGAAAACAAGAATATTAGGCTTTTCATTGCAGATATGAAGCTGTGATTTTATTAACAATACTTAGCATAAAACTATTAATAACTGCAAGTAACTCAATACAAATAAACCCTGTAATACTTAACAGTTCAGAGGACAAACCTGGTGTAAATTGTTTCAATTTAGGAGAATCTCCCTGGCCCTCCAGCTTCTCCCATCTTACAGCTTCTGGCTTCTTCATTTTTATCTCAACCTACAAAACACGAGACAAAGAACAACTTAATCCAGATGGCAAACAGTTCTGTCAAATAGCTCCAAAGTAGTTGGATCCTGCAGCTGTAAAATAATACATATATTTGGTTTTAGAAAAAGAGCCTCTGATGTGAAGCCTGTATTGTAGCAAGATTTACCTCCCTAACAAGATGAAGTTACTTGAGTTCAAGTCACACATTAACCAAGCTCTTATGTGGCTGCACAGCTCTTGTACCCTTTTGCTTATGAGCAGTTAACTTTCTTTTGTTTACTGTTCACTTAATTTTTTTTGTAAACTATGGTATCCCAAAAGTAATGATCAATTCCAATGTCTCTACGCTGCCAGGCACCAAGGTGATATTACCTTTCAAGCATCCCTTTCTTGCCAGTCAACTCTAATAATTAAACAGCGGTTTTGAAAGACTACAAAATCCAACTTTATCTAAGTTTACATTTCATTTACCAAAACATTTCATGTTTGATGTGTAATACACAAACCAGAGAAACACCCTGAGACTATGCAGATCTTCCCACTGGAGAAATTCAGAAGCTGTGTTCATTTGGTTCAATGAACAAACACAGCTATGAAGAAAACTGTCTTGTATTCATTGACAAAACTGGCAATTAAAAATGGATATGGTTGCAATTACCACAGGAGAAATAAAATTATTCACAACTACATATAATCCCTTTAGACAACCATACTGAAATGTTTCTTTGTAATTAACCTTCTCCTTTGGTTACAGGGTTACGAAGTTGCAAAACAATGTCTGCAAAACAAGGACTGTCTAACGTCACTCCAATTCATTTAAGGAAATGTCACAAAGTTCATGTGATGCTATTAATTAACTGAAATTGCTTACTAAACTTCAGCAGTTCCTTATTTGTGAACAGCTCAGCAGAGGCAAGTTCTCAGTTCTATCCAAAGCCACTACAACCTGGGGATCCCTGCAGACCCAGGAACAAAGGCACCACTGTAAGAGCTAAGCTCAGATTCAAACAGCAAGCTCCTTGCACAGCATCATGCTGATCTGAAATTTTAACTTTATTTAATCCATTCTTCGAATCAATCACTGGTAAGCAATAATGAAATGAGCTCACTGAAGTTTCAAAGCTTCCATGTCTGCAATCATGCCGCATTTTAAGAATCAGAATATTCATTTATGATTGTTTCTTTTATTTCCCCCCTGGGGAAGCTACTGTTTCTCTACGCAAGCTTAAATACTTAATTTCCACAACTAACTTGTACTGAGAACAACAAAAAGTTTAAGACATGAGGTATGGAATGCCCTTCAAGGCAGGGGAGGGTTTCAGTAAATTTGTAAGTCCAACATCCCCATATGTTCGACTTCCTACTCCCTGAATCCGTTGGATTTTCAATGTTTTTAGCCACTTTACAAGTCACAAATTAAGTATCAGAGTATGTGTTTTTAAAATAAAGTTGTAGAACCAAAAATAACCAAATAAAATTAAAATATTGTGTTAGGTCTTGATGCCCAACCTACTGTCCCTGTAGAAGGGCTGTATTCCAGAGTTTATTATCACAATCTGTAAGGATGCAGAGATTTCTGTTAAACTGTGCAGAAGAAGCATTCAAACTGTGTCAATAATTATTCTTCAATAAAACAAAAGAACTCAGCAAAGCTGCCTCCACTGGACTTCTTTAAAATCACTTTGGAAATTACAACCTAAAAGTTTAATTTTTAGCACCTACACTCATAAATTTAATGCTCTGCCATTAGCTTAAGGAAGCAAAAAGAAATTTGTATATCTACATATAAGACAATCACGTAGTTCCACAAGTGGCAGCACTAGCAGGGTTTCTTCCCCCAATGGATTTGGATCTCATGAGTCAAACATTTAAGTTAATTAGCTACTTACAAAGGCACTAATTAGTTACAAGCAAAAAATGAGTATTAATTTAAAAGAACCTGTCTCTCCTCTGCTTATGTAAACTCTTCTCAACCTGAGGAAACCCTATTATCACTTGGGTTGCGTATTTAAGTTGAGGAGGCTCTAATTTTAACACACTGACTATTAGCACATCCCTGGCTGCGTTTAAAAAAAAGCAAATGCTTGATACTGAAATTCTCAGCCCTATACCTCTTCAGTTTCTCTGTTTCTTCTTTCACTATCTTCTCTTGCCCTTACACTTCAGGCTTTCCACAAGTATCTTTCGGTATCTCAAGTACAGACTATTTCATCCACACCAAATATGACCTCTAATGCAACACAATGCTTGATGTAAGCTACTAAACATGGACTTTTTTCTAGTCAGAATACAGTACACCTCAAAGAGCCCTTATAAAGACGTTTGGCTATTCCCCAGAGTACTGTGCCCATGCATTAAAAAAAGAAAATAAGAAAGAACTTTACTTTTGCTGCTGCAGTAATTCCCCTTCTCCTTTTTTAATCTGCTAGCTCTTCCACTTTCCTCTCTGAAACTGTTCCTAAGCCAATACCACATGACAAACATCTCTAAAGAAAAGTAAATGATACAAACTAATTCCCAGTGTAAGATGCAGATTTCTTAAATCTAAACCATTTCAACCCTACCAAGTTACAAGTATAGACAGCTGAAGGACTGAGACAGAACGTATTTCTGACATGATTAAACTTCTACCCCATCTATTCCATCCACTTCAATTGAAGTTACTCATTAGGCCAAGTGGCAGGCAGGAGCAAAACTAGGGAAATCATTAACTTCATACCATTATACAACCACATTTTCCAAAAATATAAAGCTATGAAACTCTGCTTCTGAAGGCACATATTTCTTCAACTTGAGAGCTTTATTTGATCCAAGGAAGAACAACTTTGCAAGTCCCAATTATGTGCACAAATGGCAATAAATACATTTTAATGAATGTTTTAAAACAGATACTAATAGCTATCACACAGAAAAGTAACACATCAGTACGGACATTTGTGTCATATCTAGCACACAAGTACTGTTAGCTTTTTCTCCCCTTTGAAAAAAATTCATTTGAGCAAGAGAAATACATCAACACTTTGCCAACTCCTTTGATTTAACATTTATATTTCATAAAACGTATGCCTGTGTGCCTCATGCCAACTTTAGAATAAAATACAGAAAAATTTAACTGCAAATTAAATGCTTTGCATGCCACTTAAGGACAAGCCTAATTCCTCAACTTCTCCTTGTAGCTCATGCTGTGGAGCCAACTGACCATCCTGGGAGCCCTCCACCAGGACTTGCTCCACTGCACTAGTGCCTTTCTTGCACTGGGAAGCCTAAAACTGGACACAATACTCCAAGTCTGTAAAAACTTCCAGTGCAGATATAATAAACTTTCTCTATTAATTTTTAAGTCCCTTGTATTTGGGGTTCAAAGACAGCAAAGCAAAGAGGAAAAGAAACATGGAATTTTGAGAGTAATTCATGCACTACTTGTTTGAAATACTGTCTTGAGAGAAACCTAACCCTCTGAGAAGAGGGTCAAATGGGGGATCTATTGTCTAGAAGAAATTCCACCCACAGGGAAGAGACACAGATAAATTTCTACTCAGAGTTTTCTAGTCATAAAAGTATTCAATTTTTTAAAGCCTGTCAGAGATTTAGATACAGATGTTTGCAGCTTAATCCAAGTGCTAGCTATCAGAAAAGATGTCACAGAGTTACTCTCAAAAGTTATCGTGAACCATTTCATTGACAGTAAAAAAAACACAAAAACCCCTTACTTAACATGATTGGCGTAAAAGACCATTTAATACATTTTAAAGAAATAATTTCTCCATTTATCTTTTGCTAAAGATCAACACAACACTAATTAGCCAACATTAATTTTCTAGATTTCTGCTAAAGTTTAAACCTCCAGTGAACTAGATTTCACTTGAACTCACATTCTGGGACAGACATCATCAGTTTAACTGAGATATATTAAAAGGGAAAGAAGTTTTATCTTCCTCCCTAAAAGGAGATTGTGGTGTACACTGATAAACTGCAAGATTTTTTTTCTAATTTCTACTTTTTTTATATATATTTTACAGTCCATGCTATGGGACTTGACAAATTTCTGTCAAGCTCTGATCAGATGGATGAAGGAAATCAGAACTGGCAAAGCTTAAGTAGCAGTTCAGTTGTTGATTTTGAGATCCATCAAAAATACCCTTTTCAATTCTGATGTTCTGCTGTATCAAACACGTGAAAATAAGAATAAAGGGTTTCTAATCAACTACTTCATTATTTACTGAACTACTGACTGCCTTGGCCAAGGTGTAAATTTTAAATGTTTAGAGCTGTCCTTTTTTACGGTCATCTCATGAATTTTGTAGGACAAAATAGCACAGTCTTCTAAAAATGTATGACCTATTCAAACTTAGTGCTAAGAGCACATGCACTTACAGTTTTGGTATCCTAGTTATTCAAAAACCTTTTATATATCGCTTATAGTCTAAATTCCAAGATCTTTGGTCCATAACTTGAAACTAAACATATTAGGATGAAATGAACTCTACAGTGTTATCGTGCATAAATGATAATTAAGAAATTTATTCTATAGGGAGTATACTGCAACAGAAGGGATTTATCATGTGCCCTTAATTTTCTTTGCCAGGCATGTACTATAGAGCACTGTGGCAAAAAAGGTTCAAGTTTCCTCCTACTGGTAATATATTGCCAACACTTATTACATTTTTGAATTTCAGAGAAGAAGCAATACAGATCATTTAGGAATTCTAAAGCCATATGTCACTGTATCCCAGTGCATGTAAACCATCACTATCCCAATAGTTCTTAAATCCATCTTTTCTCAAGACAGATAAAAACCCTCATGCATGGTTTTCTTTTATGCATTTAAATAAAGCATGGGCACTGACTTCTATGCTTTCAGTTCTCAGAGTATTAGGAAGTTTAAATTTGCCTCACATCCATCTGAATTCATACATAAGGAAAAAAAAAATCAAAGTTATTTTGAGCCAAGTAAATATCATACCAATCATTGGGGAGGTTTTCTTATGGTCTATCCAGGAAACTGCTCCAACTACACCTGCCTAAAAGATGCAAGATATTTCAGAAAAGTGCCTAACTCATATTAACTATCAGTTTACAATTTACAAAAAATGTGCAAGAATGGGAGATATCAATCTGCATGAAAGCCTCACAGAGAAAACAAATACACAAGAGCAACAAATGTATGCATTCAAGTGCCTGCAGGCAATTTAATGAAAATATCCAAAACAAGAAACTATCTTTTAAGGATTGGACTGCAACAGTAAGAACCAACTTCAGTTAAAATAAATCTGTTCCTCTGCTTATCTATTTGTGTACGCTGGCCTCTGAATAGAGACTCTGATGACAGACCAGGAGCGTGTGAAATAGTTCCACTCTTTGTCTTTTTCTTTACATTCAGCAACTAGCATCAGTTCCAGTTAGCTTCACAGGATATTTCAGAGTTTGCAAAGCAAAATATTGGTCTGAGTTAAAAAACAACATTCCACTGATGCACACAACCATATTCTTGGCATGAAGCTGCTGAGTGTGCTTCCAGCTCAGACATCTCTATTTAGCAACAAATGTCAACTGTAAAAGAGGCTGAGAAATCGATTTCTAACACCTCCCCTGTTTGCAGCACAACTTTGATCTGTAATTAAAGGACAGTTCTAAGGTAAAGCAACCCCTTTTATGACTTTTTCAAATGGCTCTAAATTGCTGCAAGTCATTGCTTGCACAAAGCCCAAACCACTAAAAACTGAGAACTCATAGTAATTGACCCTAGACTATTTGTAGATGGGGAGAAATAGAGAAAGCACCAGCTTAAATTTCCTTCAAGCTCATAAACACATGTGCTATAAGTACACACTCATCTTCACTCTCCCCTTCAAGTCTAAGGAGAAGAAAACCCCAGGCATCACCTAAAACACATCAGAAGACCTGGGGAAACTGCTCATATTTCACAAGTGTTCAAGAGAACATTGCAGAGTATTCCCCCGGAATCCCAAATACATGGACTGATAGACTGAACAGAAGAGGGAAAAGAAAGCAAACTTAGAAATCCTTACACTGTTTGTGCACTTCCACTTTTTTGACAAATTTTCTGGACAGACACAGATCAGTCAGTTTTGTCTTAAACATATTAGTTACTCATTTAAAGTTTTTATGCCTTTTTTCCCTTTATGAAGGAAGAATGATGACAGTATGTATACTTTGCTACAGGATAACTGCACATACACAACTTCCAAAGAGCAAACTTGGTCCAGCCTTTATATTTTGGCTCCCTCTCCTGGAAAGAAGTAAAAAACCAAGTAGCAACACTAAAAGTACCTTCCTCCTATTAAATGCTGAATGCAACAAGCAGTTTTCAGCATGGAAGTTTTTCTCCCACGTCACCCAACACCAGAACACAACTGAGGGTGACCACCAAAACACACAAAATCCTATCTATGGTATAGAAAGCCATGCTACATACAAACACGAGGTCAGCTTCCATTTTTAAGACACAAATTTCAAATTTATTTGCTGCTTTTTGGAGGAGTTGTTATTTTTTGCTTGATCAGATTACTATAGTGAGACAGAAAAGGAGTACAACCAATAACATCAATTGATTTAGTTATGATCTATCTACTGTGCTGTTCATGTACAATGTGTTATGCAGATTGTACCAATACCCTCAAGAAAATGGCTCAATACAGTGGTATTCAGCATTTTCTCACACAAACACTAACCTGAAGCTTTAGATCATCAGAATTATATGCTGAACAACACCAGGTAATTCTAAGTAACTTGCAAACTAAATGCGAGTAGGAGCCATAATTATCTCAAAGCTGAACTTCCAGGTAGTGTTAGCTACTGAACAGCAGATAAACTTTTGAATTAGGTAAAATAAAAATGGCCTCAAGTATGGCAGTAACACATACAGTCACTATTAGAGGCAGCCTGTATCTCTAAAACTGTTGACATTTGGAGAATATACAACACTAGAGAATGCATAAAGAAAGAGATTTAAGATTTTTTTCTCTTAAGTGGACTTCACCCACATATTACGCTGTTCTTGAGTTGGTATCAAATATTTTTCCTCTTCTAACTCACAGCTTGAAGTCAAAGTCTGCAGATGATAAACACTAATTTACTTCTGCTCAAACAGAAATCATTCGAACAGCTCAAAACATCTATTTATGCTGCCTCTGTACCACTTGCTAGTTCTGTTCTTTTCCAAACAGAATTTGTATCTCAGAGCGAGACACAGCATGGATTGATTGAAAGGTATAATTTTAATTTCACTGATGGAACAGAAACAATTCTTATGCAATCAACTGCATTTTTCACCACTGTCAACGCTCCCTGAAAGAACCAATCCCAGAGTCTTGAAGTTCTCTCTGCTCTTTGTAGTTACTTTAGAATTTGTAGTTCTGCAAATACAGTTCAGGCTATTTTCTCCTCCTGAATTTGCATCTTTGCCTTTATGCCTTTGCCTTTGTCAAGTGATGATCAACTTCAAGCAGTATCAAGGAAGCCCTCTATTGCTTCCCTTAGTTCCAAAATACACAGGATTGTTCTACTATCTGCCACTTCTGTTGTTTCATCTTTTATCCATTAAATTTATTAGTTTTACAAAGTTCATGGGAAACCCACACTATCTACCACATAACCTGCTCATACATTTCACTGTTTCCTCATCTATTTCCTGATATAATTGAAAAAAAAAAAAGGCCAGACTCTGTTGCCCAGTGAAGACTACATAATGCTAATGGCAACATGGCTCACATATTCAAAGCAGTAGCACAAAATAAAGCAGTGTGAACAAATGCAGTTACTCTTGCCTGAAATTATTTATCCACAGGAATAGATCTGTTTCTATCCCATGAAAACTCAATGTCTTAATTAGTGTGTAGTAAAAAGTTCATATAATTGAGAAGATTATGAGATTATGTCTCTCTTTCAAAGTCCTTACAAAAGGACTTCATGTAAACACTAAAAAAATAATTTGTGAAGGGTTTGAGATGTTCTAATCAATTAGATAGTTTATTCAAATAACTGCACATTTCCCACACTGCTCATAAGAACAAAGTACATACACAAAACCTAAGAAAAGAAATCTGCATTTCTATCATTTAAATACCAAGGCTGCACCATTCCTAAAGTGCTTAATATTTTTCAAGGTAAAATATTCTAAACCTGTAAAGAAGTCTTTGCATGCTTAACATAGACCTGCTTTTAATTTTTTTTTCTTCAGCCAGACTCCATCTGGTGGTCGGAACAGGAACCAGCTGGGGCATCATTTAAACTGTATTCCTTCACTATGCCTTCACGGATGGCCTTATACTACTCTTTTCTGCAAAAATAAGAACATGTTGAAGCACTGACTTCTGTAGTTAGATCACCCTCTGTGTTCCCTCTTATCCCATTTAGTCTCAAAAATATTCTCTCACAAATCTTTAGGAACATTTGAAAAGTAAATAAGTAAATGCAAAATATTTACCGTTCAGACACTGCCTGAACATAACTAACGCTTTCACAGCCTACTTTTGGAACATCAACCTAAACCAGGCTCTAGACTACTAGAGATTATTTCAGAGATAAACCCAGGCTAGAGATGGCAGTGTAGAAAGACAAAGTGAATTTCACAGTGCTCAGTACTATGTAGATGCTTCCTAAGAAAGTAACAGTAAACTTCAAGACAAAAGGAAAAGTGTAACACAAGTTGGGTAAGAACATAAGGCAAACAGGACCTCACAGTTACCCTTCTTGACAAAGTTCGTGCTCATTCCACTCAAATTTATATAAATACTAATGGAGTGGCAGATTTTCTACATACTTTGAGAACTTCACTTACTCCCCACAGCGTAAGAGCGCACATAGTTCAATCACACAACCTGCCTGGCTTCCTTAGTGCAAGGACTGAAAAAACAAGACCAACTTTCTGTGATAACCCTCTCATGCCATCTTCAAGTTCCTTGTCCCTGAAATGATGCAAGAACTATTATAGGTACCTTTCTGAGAAGGAAACAGGTAAAATGGAACATGAGTACACAAGAGAATTTCCATAAGCTCTGCAGAACCACTACTGAAACACAGGGGAAGAATCAACATCACATTCCAGCACCAGGGATTGAGGCTTGGGTCAGTGGATAAAGCACATATCTGCCTATCAGTTATGCCAAGAATAAATGCTATGCCAGACCACTGACCGTTTCTGATTTTTCTATACTGGTAATAAAGAACAAACAGGATGCTGAGACAGAAGCATTCCCTCATACCATGCAAGTTTCAAGTGTCTCCAAGCATGTACTATTTCCACCAACAGCATGGAATGCACTCGCTTGAAAAGCCATGAGCAGTTAATCTCATGGTTAACCTTTACCAGGAAGAAGTCATAGAAGAGTAAAGAACTATTTCAACACTGAAATTTTCAAAGTCTGACTTTTATTTCTTGGGCACAAAAAGGTAAAAATGGTTCACAAGGCAATACTGTCTCCTGAAAGTTTTGCAAAAAGGCACTCATACTTTCCTAATACCTCTATTTTAATCATGAAGATCACAGTCTTCTTTCTACAGCAACAAGTGAAAGAATCCTCAGCATAACTCCATCATTTGCACTTCAATAAGCACCGTCATATTACTATTTCTGATATTTGCACAAGTTTAGAAAGCCTCTCACTATCTGAAAGGCACCTTGAAGAAAGAAAAAGCATTCTTATATGAAAAGCAAGATATTATAACTAGTGCAGAGAGATGGAGCAGAAACTATTTCAAAATCAGAACAGCCAAAGAGATAATTTACACTTTAAGAAGCTTACCTTTGTTGAAAGCACTTTAAATGTACTTTGCTCTGGCACTACAGAATGAAGAAGATCAAGCTTTAAGTTGAAGTTTTCGCCTGATGGAAGTCTCACTGATGCATTCACCTGTTAAAAGTTAAAAAAACATATCAGGTCATCTTTGGCAGCAGTTCCATTTTCAAGTAAAGGACTGTCATTTGGCACCAAGATTATCATCAAGTGATTAAATTAATATAATTTCAGGTGATGTCATTAAATTACTGCATTATTTGACATGTTGTTTCTAAAATATACTAGAAAATGAACAGGAAATTTCACTTCTTGCCACAAGTATTTAAAACCCCTGTTACCTTGTCAGCTTGATTCGTGCTCTTTGGGGAAACAATTATTCAGCAAATGAAGTATCAATATGTTAATAGTGGAACATGAAAACAATCTGCAACTTCTCTTCTAATATATGTAAACTACATGGCAAGTGCTCACACAATTTTAACAACCTAAAGCAGATAATAGCAACTAACTATTTCTAGCAGTTCATGAAGTATCAACTTAGTTAAGAACCTAACTCTTTAATATTCTCAGCTAAATTAAACACGAACTTCATTGGTATGAAGTTCATACATATGGTATTTCATTGAAGAGACTATTGCACTTCCTTAAAATACATATTTTGCTGCTATGAACAATTTTAGTGATGTCAAAAGCAAAAAAATCCCACTGACCAATGTTCATTCTTTTTCTATAATTGTCCTAAAACAAGATATTACTCATTTATACCTATTTTTAGAATACCTCATCTGTCTGTTGCCACTCCAGATGCATGTGTACTCTAACATTTAAGTCCAGACCACTTTTTCCCCTATCCCCCCCAACACAGAGGCAGCTGAAAACCAGATGTTCCCTCTACAGCATGCACAGCACACTACTGCTTGTGTATCAGTCCTATGGACACTGTTGTGACATTGATCCAGGTTCACTTGATGGGGCACATGCACAAATACAGTTTAACTGTGCACAAAACAAGCTCAGAGAGAGGACCATCCGTACCATACCATTCTTTTCATGCTACTACAGCACATAATGTTCACTGGTTTAAGTACTACATCTTAGGTAATTCAGGGATAAATATCAATAACCAATAAAAATCACCTCTTTCTCCGAAAACTGCACACTGACGTCATCCTTCTGCGCATTCTTGACCATTATAGTCACAATTACTTGAGATTCTGTTTGGTACCAGTCATATCTAAAAAAAGAAAAAAAGGGAAAAACTGACTGCAAAGAGCTAAACAGATGAATAGCAAAACCTGCAGCAGTACCTGTAGGTTGTTAATGGGTGAGAGAAGACATAAAGGAAGATTTCTTCCCCTTCCTCTGAAAAAGCAGTTGCAAAATTGACAAGATAACTTGTTAAAGAACAAATAACTTTTAAATCAAGCAGCATTATCAAAATTAGATCACTTTCTTAACCAATGTTTGGTTTCTATAAATTGAATACACTTTTTAGTTCAGGATCTTAAAAACATTACCTACACTAGGCACAATGGGACAGGCTTTGAATTAAGCTCAGCATGAGAATTAGAAACAGAAGCCAGAATGCTTATGCTACTGCCCTCTATCCAGTGAGGTTTAACTCTCCTGAAAGTACCATTCAGTCTGAACAAAAGTGATGACACTGAGAAAGACTTCACTTAGACCGCCACGTTTTTAAAGTTACCCCCAAAAAATTTCTACAGTCATTATTCTTGCTTCTCCAATCCCCAAGCCAAAGAGCAGTTATATGTCAATTATTTTAAATCTCATGGTAAAGCTGAAGTCAACTTACTTGATCTTTGGTGGCAGAGGTTGCTGCTGCATATTCTACTTGAAGCATATTCAGTTGGAAAGAAAGTTACATCAGTGCAAGTGAAAATATACCATGAAGTACTTTTCAAAGACACAAATAATTTTCATATCAACTGCTCCCCTTTTCTTGATTTCAGCTGCTCCCCTTGTCTTGATTTTTGTATGACCATTAACTTACAGGTGAAGCTCTTCACTGCTCTCCTAGCCATTTATGCCAGATTAAAAAAGTTTCAATTTACATTAAATATGTCAATCTGTAACTCAGAATATATTGGTCAGTCATTTTATAAATAGTTAAATTCATCTTTAAGTCCCTTCTTCCTGGATAAGATGTATACCTGGAAAACATACAGTGACTAGGCTGTTAATCTATAAATCATGAAGGAAACCTGAAATAGGTCTAAAAGCTCAAGGTCCAACCTTTAAACATAAAAACCTTTTAACTCTGAGATTTGTCATTACATACAATCACCATGTTTTCTGTACACTTTCTCCTCCACCCTATTCTTAAAATATAAAAAATATAAGTAACTATTAAAGAGGGAGAAGAACACCCAATGCAAATTGCCTTTCTTTTTTTGTCTCAAGAAAAAACAAAAGGAGAGGTCAATGTTAACATTTCTTATGAATACTTCCAATAAAGAAACCCCCGAAAGCTGAGCACATTATAGCAGAAGAAAAGCCTGCACAACCCACTTGCAAGCTTTGAGAAAAATAAAGTTAGTTTCTAGCAATCCTAATCAAGTTAGTACCGACACCATGAGCTGGTTGATTTGTAAATTGGGCCTCAGACGGAAAGCCGGAAAGTTAAAATTTAACTCAATAAACATACAGTAATTGCCAGATTTGTATGCCATTCCTAAGGGTTTTCAGGGTTCAAATTTTGCAACCTGGGTCTCAAATAAAAGCACTCATGTTTAGAAGAAAAATTACATATTTAGAATTGCAGACAATAAAAAAAGATTATTTTTAATGCCTGGAAAACCACTGAAGCACAAAAGTATGCTTTAGCTTAACAAAGAAATCGAGATAATAAACATATTAAGGAAAACATCTTACCAAATCTGTCTGTGATGCTGCAGAAAGAAAAGAGTTGCACTTTCAGAAAGAGACATATTGAACTTATGAGGCATAATCTTATTGTAGTTTTCTTCAGTTACTCCAGACATCCTGCACTTACTCCAGTCGCAACAGTAAAACATGTCAGTTCTACCTCTAGTACTGTGCTCTACTTTTTAACCAGACTTCAATCAGCAACTTGTGTAAAGGAACAACTCTAACATAAAGCATGTTCTGATTAACTGAATGAACAAAATTTCCATTACTTTTCCTTGCTTACCAGAAGCCAATACAGACCTATTTAATCAAAGCAACATCACAGCAAACATGAGTTTTAAAAAATATCACTTTCTGGGAGTCTGCACTAGGCTTATCATCCATCCATCTATAGGGCAAGCACAAAGTTCTCATCAAACTTCTATGTCATGCTAGGCAAACTTCACTGAGGAATGAGATGAAAATTTGGCGGAGAAATTCACTTGTATGACCTAAAATATATATTGTAATACTTGCATCTAAACTATAGCTCAGTAGTCCCTCTTCCAAATAATTTTTCCTAAAAATTTAAATTTAAAATTTTTAAAATTTAAAACTTCAGATTAAATGTTTGAAAAGAAACAAATTTTCTCTTTGCTTGTTTATAACGCACGCTGCCAAAAAGAGAGAAAGATCAAAAAAAGGAATATTAAGCTGTAATGAAAAAAATCAGAGTTGTTGTTTTGTTGGTGGTTTGGTTTTGTTTTGCTAGTGTATCAGAGAATTAAGAAAATGGCTCAAAAAAGACAAGACAGTGAATATTCAGGATAACGCCCTTGAGAGGGCAGAGAAAGCTGTCACCCAAGATAACTCTTTACAAGTAAGACTGTGCATGCCAATCACTTAGCTAATTTCTCCGAATAAAATTAAGCTTGGCAAAAACATTTCACAAAGCAGAATTTTTTTCATTCCTATGCAACACAAAAGGGTTCTGCTTTATTTGGATTTAGTGAACAGGTTGACACGAACTTGTTTTACTGTCCTGTTCTCCAGTGTGCACCACAAAGAGGAGGGAAAGTCACAACAGGCAGAGGAAAAAACTACATCGGTCACTCTGTTCTATCTCATTAAAATCCACAGTTTAAGCACCGTGGATAAGTTGTCAGGGGTGTCTGTCTGAAAGACAGTATGAAAGGAAACTATACTCACACTCAGTGACTATCACAGATAAGACACCAAATTTCCACCTCTTTCCAACTTTATATTCTGTAAGACTTGAAAATTTATTTTGATGTCAGTTTTTAGACAGCAAGGTCACACACGCTTCTACAGTCAAAATTAGTTTGCAGTTGTGTATGAAGGTAAGTTAAAATTAATTATGACTGTCTGAACTCCAAATAGGTACTCCCCCGTCACAGCTAATTATTACACTAAAAACCTAATATTAATGTTCCTCTAAATCTGAAGTACACAAGTGCTCTGAGTGGGATTTTTTTAAAAAACCATTATTTTAAGTAAGAGGAAACTGGTGAATCTTTGAAAAACATGACACAGCTTCAAAGCACAGGGCAAATCAAATCCCTTATGAAGTAAATGTGTTTTTTCTTACCGTTTAATGTTTCTTCACATCTTTTAATCCAAATAGTAAAGGTATCATCTACATCTAGAAGAGATCAAACACAGTAACGTTAAAACTCTTCAAGCACTCCACGTACTGCATGAAGAAAAGTTCTTCTCAATTGCCAACTAGAACAAATCCATCCCAAACTTGCACCAAATTGCATCAATTTACTAAAAAAAGTAGTATTTCCTATTATCTTCTTGTAACCTCTGCCACTTCAGTGACAGAGTTTAAATAAAGTATTTTTGCACAGCTCCACTATTTAATTATATTTAATTAAAATCAAATTAATTTGTAGGACACTAGATTTTGTCTAAATAGCTGACCCACACATGCTATTGCTTTCCAGCCTGTTCAACCCTGTGTAACTGCTTAGAAAGCAAGAAGTACAGTTTTTACACATTTTTCCATTTTTCTTCAAACTATTTTTTCAAACAGTCACACACTTCCTCTCTAGAGAAATGTCAGAAGAGACAGTCTGTTCTGGGGACAACCCAAAGTTCCACTAGTTTTCACAAACACCAAGTATTTTCTCCAGATGGTTTCATACAAACACAAATAAAGTTTCAGAAAGTTTTAAGAAATACACAGGTGCCAATTCAACCCTATGAATCAAAATCCCAGAAGCTTAGGAAGACCTTGATATTCTAGGAAGCAAGCTCCCCAGACAGAAATGAATTCAATGGAAAGCAGCTAAAAAGGTAGCAGTGTAACAACAGAACAACCATCTTACTTCATCAAAATTCCTAGAAAAATCTTTCACAGTCAAGAAAGTAAAAAAGTGGCAACATTACTGACCAACTACTAAGAATAGCTTAACTCCCTCTCTTTTTACAACAGAGAGAATTCACACTGAGGGATTTCACACTGCAACTATCCAGCAAAGGAGGTCAACAAAAGAGTTCCCAACAAACACGGATGTAACACCAAATCCGACTCCACTGCATTTATGCGAAGTATGCACCCCAACTCCTTCAAATATAAAAATGTACATAAATTTTGAGATGCACCTGAGGTCATAAAATTGCTACACCACTCACTCCTCAAGCCATTTCCTCTTCCCTTTTCTTCTGCTATCCCACCAGGCATCTTAAAAGTTTTTTTACTAAAAGAGTGGTGAAACACTGAAGCAGGTTGCCCAAAGCGACTGTGGAATCTTCAGTCTTGGAGATACTTGGAAAACCATGGTAGAAGGACCCAAGCAAACACATACAAGTTCCAAGTTAATACTGCTTTTGGCCATAGCATGGAATTCTATGAGCTCCAGAGCTCCCCTGTAACCTAAATTGATCAACATTTTCAAAATTTAGCACCCATAACTTAAAAAGACTTGCAAGTTTTGCAGTGGGGAAAAAAGTTTATTAATCAAAAGCGAAATTAAGTAGGTTCAGGAGCCTAAGCAAAGAGAAACCTAGTCAAGTTTCCACTGGTCTGGCCTCTTTCAGCAGCAGGTGAGGAATTCTCTTTTTAACTATGGCCTAAGATCACTATGTGACACAAACTTAAAAAGAAAAGTCCACCATATCTTCCCTGTTTTCTGAAGAGGATCCTACTTACCAGCCACTGCCTCTTCCCCTGCATCCTGGCACATTTTATAATTTGACGCAAATGAATTTTTTTTCTTTATAAATGCATTATCCTCCCAAAGAACTTACCAGTAATTTCTATTAATAATTCTAGCTCAGAAAACCTAATTGCGTCTTCACTTACTGAAAATCTACTAATTCTTAGAAAACAGGAAAAGTACCTACTAAGAAGTTTCTTTAAAAAGTTGACCCATTCCACCTTTATTAAATTCACAGGGTGGTCACAACAAAAAAAAAACCAACAAAACCCAGAGAATTTGAGTATAATTGTCCTAAATCCACACAACATATTAAGGAGCAACAGATTACACTCCTTCTATCTAAGGCAGTATGAACTCCAAAAATCCACATGCATCTAGTTGCATAATTGAGGGAAAGGAATATTGCTTTCTAATGTTATTTTATAAAATAAAGAAACATTGCACATTCCACCACTCATCATATCAGGTCCTATTTCAATATCCCTGTAGGTGGGTAATGGGAAGCTTGTTGTGATACTCTGGGCTTGTCAGTCCTACACAAGTAGAAAGCTCTTCATTATTAGCATTCCAGACTAAGATTTAAAACAGTCCCTACATCAGCAAGAAACAGAAATGTCTACCAGTGTACTTCTGCCCCTTGTGTGGCAAAGAAACTAGATTTGCCAGCTAAGAATTCCCCAACACAGCAATTCTTTCCAAGGCAGTAACAGCTAAAGTCTTCTCTCTTTATCAACTGCTTAGCAATATGCGGTACATTTTCTCTGTCCTTTGTTCACTCTGCACTAGCTGGAAGTTAATTCTGTTGCCAAAATGTCTAAGGTCACAACTGTTTTCACCTGGCATCCATCAAACATTCCACAAAGGCAAATTCTGTTGCTGACAAACTTGCCAGCAAATTAGGCAGTATATGGAAGAGAATCAACTAAGTCTGTAATTTTAAAAAGGCCTTCAGAAGACTCCTCATCTCACAGAATTTTGTAATGAGATACAGGAAGCACAGCAGAAACTATCTTCGGATGTGAAAGCAATCAGGAACTGATAAGGAGCTTCAACAACATTTCAACCGAGGAAGCAGCAAAAGAATGGCAAAATAAATGAAAACAGGTAGAGGTCAAGCAATTTAACACATCAAAATATTGTGCTGTATTTCAGAGATTCTGGATTAGCCAAGAGGATCTTGGTATTCACTGACTTATCAGATAAAAAGACACCTGCAGTTCTGTGTGCTGTTGTGCCCTATAACATAAGTAGGATGTGAGGTTATCTATGCACATAAAAAACTTAAATTCATATTGGTTGCCTAGGGTGAGGCAAGACTATGAAAAAATAAAGAGTAGTCATTCAACAAAATCCACCAGTGATGAGTTCAGAGGTGTATGAAAAGTTACCTACCAAGTAAGGAAAGCTACGTAAAGTCACTGGAAGGAATTACTTCCTTCACGTTAAGATACTAAATAGAGAACTTGACTGCAAAGACAAACTTGTCTCTCTACTGAACAAACTAGTGGAGACTAACTAGTTATCCACACTACCAAAACAGAAAGAACTTAATGAAATTTCTTATTTCTAACTCCTATTTCAGAGCAGCCTAAACTGACAGCTAAGACTTGCTGCAATTCCACCACATTCCCTTTCCACCACCACTCCCACTGCCCCAACAATGCTCAGCCACTTCACTTCTGCTGGCACTTAGACCCTTTATTGGGCCATTTCAACACATTTTATCCAGGGGGAAAATACTTCAAAAATAGTAGGTTTCAGCAGACCTAATGCATTGAAAGAGGCTAAGCAAGCATAAATAGTAGGGAGAATGATCACTTGGCATCAAGCACAAATTAACTTCCACTTCCATGAAACTCCACTTTTAAATGAGAGGATCAAGATCACTTATATGGGAGAGGCAAAGTAATTAACTTTTTGCTAAGCCTTCATGTCCCAGCCACTATTACAGATCAGACAACACATTAGAAGATCTGAGACCATGACAAGGCTTATCAGATTAGTGCTTCACTCTGTGTAACCTTTCAAGGTGCCTTTTTTTTTTTTTACCATTTCCTCTTGCTGTTTGGAAGAGAAGGAATGGAATGAGGGTTTTATTTACAGTGGGGGATAGGAGGAAAGAGAAGAGAGCCACGACCATCTTGCAATTGCTTTGTTTTGTGCTTTCCCACGTCTTCTACCAAAGCTTTTCTGTTTTAAACTATTCCTTTCCTGCTTATAAAGTCAGGTTTTAAAAAAAGCTCTAATTGTTCCCAAACTAAAAAGGGCCCAAGTCCAGCTGGAGAGCCAACACTTTAAGAAAAAAAGAGATATAATCAATATGCTTCTGTAATTAAGAGGTATGTAATGTGAGGTAAAAATCCATTTTGCCAGTTTGAGCAGCCATTAAGTTACACATTCTTTCTAAAGACTGTTATATCAAATTGTTTAAGAAATTTCAGGTATACATAAGGAGCCTGCTCTGTTCAGAAGCTTTACTATGACACTTAATATTACACCATTGCCACCATTTTTTTGCAAGACCTCCAACAAGTAGGAAAACACTCCCCATTTTATAAAGAAAGAAAGAAATCATACACTAATTGCTAAGAACTTTGATACACATCTTTAAACAGTTTAACACTTTAATGCAGTGACTGCATAAATGTTCCCAAAGGTCAGATATCTAAAGTCAGGCATCTAATTCATTAGCCTTTAAAAAAGAAAATCCTTACTCTTCGCTTTAATCTAATACATTACCCATTTTTTTCTCATAAGCAAAGGAGTACTGTACACACAAGAAATTTTAATACTTACTGTCCAACCTCTGTCCCTCTCTGAAAGACTCTAAAGCAGATGCATAGTTTTTCATATGATATTCACCTAACCTGACAAGAATAAAGAAAAACATAAGAAAACGGTAATTACTTTTCAGTCTAATACACGTTCTATATATGGCGTGCTGTATTGGTTAAAACAGCACATGTAAAAATTTAAATCACCCAAGAGGTGTGGTTTTGAAATGGTGAGGGTGTTTAGATAACCACCTCAAACTAAATGGCTTTGCATAACCACTGCTTTATTACAGATGGGCTGCAAGCGGCAGGGCAGTAAATTTATTCACAGTGTTGCAAAAAGCTTGTACAGAACCATAATCCAAACACTAGTATTGACCTACAGATTATCACAATATTCACAAAGTACAAAAAATTATACATACCCTTTTCTAAGGAACGCTACAGCATTATTTGGGTTGAGTTCTAGGCTCCTCTTTGCATCTGCAACTGCATCTGTTGAAAGTCAGTTTAATGTTGAGAAATATAATAATAATGTTATAAAAAGCAGCAAATTGTCAGTCTTTTAGCAGTGAATTTTTTTCAGGTTGTACTATGTTAGCTTTCTTGGATTGTACACAAATCACACCATTTGAATTAAATCTAGTCACAACTGCTATGGATGAACCCTTCATGCAGTTGCAGAGCTCTTATGTAAGACGTAGCATGACTTTCATTTAGTGAAATCCTCTACTTAGATCCAGACTGTGAATCTGTTTGTTTGGTTTTTACTGGAAAGAAAAAAACAAAGCAAATCTTATTCAGCTAATCTTTTTACGAGGTATTATTCACTTATCACTTTCCTACCATGACAGGATTCATTCTCTACCAAGAACATAACGATGGAAGACACTTAGAACACAAATCTTGACAACTGCCTAAAAAGTCTACTTAAAAAAAGCTGCCAAGATAATTGTAGGCTGAAATCAAACAGAAAGCTGGGACCCTGGAGTACCCAAATAATTGAAAGTTTTGCTGAAACAAATCAAAGAAAACTACAAAATTATGTACTAACTGTAAAAGCATCATATTAAGTTACAGATAACACTTTCTTTCATTACTGTATTTGGCTTCAGATTGAAGACATCTTCTGTAAAGAACGTGTTATAATACACTTGGTAAGAGGATTCTTAGTGTTGTCTGAAGATGTTACCAGCATATTTCTGTAGAAGAATATGAGCATAAGCTCGTTGACAGTAACATTCAGCATCATCTGGATTCTTTTCCAAAGCTGTTGTCAGTTCCTGTAAACACACATGGCAATAAAAAATTAAGTGGTACCTCTGAAGTCCCCATAAAAACAATACTAAACTCTGTCAACTATGAGACATTTCAGATGATAACATCCTAACTGGCATTTAGTTCTCAGCCACAAAGCTTAAACATCAGAGCTTGAAGTACAAGCAACCTGCCAATTATATCAAATTCAAGCAGTCTGTTTCTTATTGAGAAGGAAACAGGACTTTCAAATGCTTTAAACGTGAAATCTCACACAGAGATGACCCTTTGTATTCCAAAGGCCTTCCTACAATTCTCAGCAGGTCCACTGGATTTGAGAGAGCAGTGCAGTATTAGGAATTTGGAAGTCAATACACTATGTCAGGACACTTGTGCGAGGATAACATGCTCAAAGCACTGTAACACAATGAAATACCACATAACATATTATTGAGCATAAAAGATTGTTTCAAATGCTGAGCACAAAAGCAGGAGAACAAAAGACTGAGGGAGCACAGGCCTCAGAGGATATATTGTTGCACAAGGGAAATAAGCATAAAGTAGTCCCTTGCTAGGAGAAATCACTGGATACATGAATTGAAACAATTATACTTTGTTCTCTATGAGAAAAGTTCATGACTTTTGCACATAGAGTAACATCACAGTGACAGCACACACCTGGAAAGACCACCTCCAATTCTCTCTTTATCGCTCAGAGAAGTTCTTCCTCTTTGCTAGAAGACAGTAAGTCTTCCAAAGCCACTACAGTACATTGCTACATTACAGTAACTTTGTTTGCTAAGTTGACTTCTACTCAGACTTCTACTTGGAATCTAGCAAGCATGAATGTAGCTAAGATACAAGCTTTAAACCTGCATAAATATTCATACAGCACAGCTGCCAAAACTCTGTCCCACCAAGCCAGAGAAAAAAGAAGAGAAGGAGGACTTGCCTTAGTTCTAGTTCAGATCAGTATTTTTTCTGTTTAACAGATGTCACATAAACTGTTCAGGCCAACTAGGAGTTAAGTGGCCAGAACAGCTTCTTTTAGCCCTAGCATGAGTTCTTACCAGTGTTAAGATACACAAACCTATATATAGATGCAGCACATAAATCTAAATCCTTGGGGGGGGTCTCTGAAGAAAGTGGCAGGTAGAAGACAATTGTAAATGATGCCCTCCTAAGATTTAAAGTCATTCAACAGCAGTTGTCATTACAGAAATACTCATGGCTATAGCTATTGCACATGGAAGGGACATGAGGAAACTCACATATTAAAATTAGTTCATATTATGCTGAGAGGTGAAGTACTTTTGACACTCAAAACCAAGCAGGGTCTGAGTCTGACACTGAACATTGCAGGCACATTCAGAAGCAGAGTCACTTCTATGACAGATCACCTCTCCCTCCAAACATTATTCCCTGTGGTTTTTGTTGATGACAGAAGCATTGATTAGAGCCAGCAACACATGAATGGATTCTCCTACTGAACTAGACCCAGAAAAGCAAAGCAAACCAAAGTCAACAGTGTGAAACTAGTCTCTTTGTTGGCTTTTTATCAGGAAGTCACCTCATCTCACTCAGACACATGCACAGAATAACTAACTCCTATAACCTATTTGAGAAGCCAAATAATACTTGACTAGCACCAGAAAGTCCAGATTATGGACATCAGCAACAAGCTCAGACTTTGTCCTCACACTCAAGTATGTGTTTTCTGCATATTTTGACTCTAAAGGCCCTTACCATGTCACCAAATTGCAAATCTATTTCTAAACTCATTGGGAACTTTCAAGTCCCTTCAGGCTAAATGATAAAGAGTTTATGTGAATTAAAGATTCTTTCTGACTCCACACAGCAATCTTTTTCAACTTACAATGAAAATAAAGTCACTGATAAGTTCAAAGCTTTATCATTCAGACAGTATTAAAAAAAGGATGATGATCCTGCACTTGCATCAGATCCAGGTGCAGAAAACCAATGGATGCTCTCCAGGAACTAAAGGAATCAAAAATCCTAGAGACAGTGCAGAAATGCCAGGCCAACTGGACACAAGTCTAGCAAGGTAGGGAAGCATTACACAGCAGCACTTATACAGAATCGTCTCCCAGATTAGAAATATTAAGGACATGAATTAGAAGACCTCACCTAAGACCATGCAAGCATGGCATACCACCTGTAGATCCAAGCTTGTAAGTCAGCAAAATGCTACACTGAACTATGTACACTAACCACCTCAGAGACCACCAAGCACCACCTGCCTACTCAATTCAGGAGTTTTAAAAAAGGCACCGGAATTTTAGAAGACGCTGGTATAAAAATTTTAGAAGACACTGACAGATATTAAATAATGCCTACACAATGTGTTACATAATGTTCTGAAGCACTGAATGTACAAAGAACTGAAAAGCAAAACAACTATGTTAATACAGGAAACAATACAAATGCATATTCTGTCAATATTCTTTAATACTTCTGAAGACCTTCTGGTGTCAGGGATTTTTGATTTGCTTCTTTTGGTGGGTATTTTCACCACACTATATAAAACTTTTTTTTTTTTTTTTAGGTCTTGAATTAGTTTTATTATGCCATATATATTTAGTGATTTCAAGCCCAGTTTTTCAGATGTAATTTATCTTTTGAAAAACTTTTAGAAGTTACAGGGTAAACTCCAAAGAACTGAAAAGTTTAGCATACCATTTTCTTTGTGGAAAGATAATTCAGTATCATCTTAGAGTCCTATTGCCTACTCTATTCGAGCAAAACTAACCATTTACATCCTCTCCCCTTCCAAGCACTTAAATAGAAATATTTGTCCACCCTCCAGTTCTGTCTTCCCATTAACCATCTGCTTTAAGTAAAAATAACCCTAGAAAGCACATTAAAACACGTTAACAGGCAAAATCATAGAACAGGTCAGTTTGTAAAGGATCTCAAAGGACCATCTCATCTAACCCTTCATGGGAAAGGCAGCCTAGAGAAGGGTATCCAACAGCCTGTCCATTGGTGTGTCGAAAACCTCCAGTGATGTGGACTCCATCACGTTCGCTGGGAGGCTGTCCTGGTGAGTGATCGTTCTCACCGTAAAAAAATTATTTTTTTATGCCGAGATGAAATGAAAATCAGTCCTGGTCTTCGCTAAACGTAGGGAAAGGAAAAAAATAGACCAGGGTAGAATAAAAACCAAGACAGAATACATTTCTCCAAAAAGCCTGGGGCTTTTTAAATCACAAATCGCAATTGATGTAGTTATGTGAGCTACCACCTACCTACACGAAAGAGAAAGTTGGTTTGTCTTGCTTTCCCCCCCGCCTCCTTCTCTGCCACAGAGGTACCGTGACAGGACGGCGCTGGGCACCCCCGCAGCCAGACCTCCCCTGAGCCAGGCTCCCAGGGAGCCCCCCCGGCCCGGCCCGGCCCGGCCCGGCCCTCACCTGCGCCGCCGCCCCCGGGTCCCGGTCGACGTCCCGGTCCGAGAACCTGCCAAGGAAACACAACGCCGTGAGCGGGCTCGGCGGGGCCGCGGGGGAGGCCGGGTGGGGCGGGGTGGGCTCTCACCGCCGAGGGGCCGCTCCCGACCCCGCTCCCGCCTCCTCCTCCTCCATTGCCGCCCCCGGGAAACTTCTGGAGCCGCCGCGGCGCCCTCGTCGCACGGAACCGCCAAGGCCGCGCCGCGCGGGGGCTGCCGGGACGGGAGGAGGAAGCGGCCCCGCAGCCCCGCCCGGAGCACCGCCCCCGCCGGACACGGAGCGACGGGAGCGCCGGGAGGAGACGCCTCTCCCTCAGCCCTGGCCGCCCGCCCCTTCCTGCCCTGGCGGCGCTCGGCGGCTCCTTCCTTGCCGGAACGATCATGGAGTCGCAGAACATGCTGCGTGGGAAAGGACCCCCAAGGATCATCGAGCCCAACTCCTGGCCCTGCACAGGACCATCCCCATGAGTCACACCATGTGCCTGAGAGTATCATCCAAACGCTTCTTGAACTCTGTCAGGCTTGGTGCTGTGACCACTTCCTTGGGGAGGCTGTTCCAGCACCCAGTCACCCTCTGCGTGAAGAACCTTTTTCTAATATCCAACATAAACATCCCCTGACACCCCTTCAGGCCATTCCCTCGGTTCTGTCACTGGTCACCGCAGAGATCAATGTCTGCCCCTCCTCTTTTATGCTGAGCCCCTCAAGACAAATCTTGTAATTTATTTTTTTTAGTTGTTAATTGATAGCTGTAGCTGGTCCAGTTATGATTAAGCAGTTGCACTGTGAGCATCGTATGCTTGTCTAATCTTTTGTTTTAAAGGAAAAGCAAAGACAGTTTCAAGGGGAATGGACTGTCTGGACAAGAGCCCCCAGGAGTCCAGTCAGCAGGGCTGAGCAGTAACTGGGGGAAAGGCCATTCCGGCAGTGGGAAATTGCAACCACTGACCCATTGAGCACCTACTTGAAACGGATCCCAGACTCAAATGGGGGGAAGAACTGTGCCTGTGGACTGATTAGCATGAGAAGCAAGAGATCACAGAATCAATTAGGTGGGAAAAGACCTCTGAGATCATTGAGTGCAACCTGTGACCCAACACCGCCATGTCAACTAGACCATGGCAATGAATGCCACATCCAGTCTTTCCTTAAACACCTCAGGGGATGGCGACTCCATCACCTCCCCTGGCAGCCCATTCCAATGTCTAATCACCCCTTCTGCAAAGAAACTCTTCCTGATGTCCAACCTAAAACTCTCCTGGCACAGCTTAAAATACAACTAGCAATAGAAGTTAGAGTACTAATTAATGAAAAAGTTGCATAATCTGTAACCAATGAATGCTGATACCTTTGTTTGTTAAAATTTGTAATTAGTGTGAAGTTTTGATAAGCAGAGAGCCAGCCTCTTGTGGGTTACCATCTACCTCCCTGCTTTGCATAAACCAGAATAAAAACCAGAAATACCTTGCCTCAGTGTGTGAGCTGATGCTGCACACTGGGTATCCAGCCCACCTTCAGGACAACAGGAGCATGCCTGGATGGTGGACAGGGCTTCCCAAAAGCAGCCTGAGGCCTCCATCCTCCTCCTCCCCCAGCTCCCTCCTATGAAATGCCTCAGAGATAAAAAAGTGCCTTTATCTCCTCTGCAGCCTCACACGTGTGCGGGGAAGAACTGCGACCTCAATTTTATTAATTTCTGACTCAGAATCGGCTGGGGTTTGCACTGGCGTGTTTTGTTTGGCTGCTGCCACAAAGGCAGCTGTGATAAGGGAGGAGTGGCTCAAATTCCCAATGTGGAGCCTTGTTTTATGATTTACTCCAGCTTCTCCCTTCCTTTACCATACCAAAGGGAGTCTGAAGTACAGATCGACCTGGCTGGTACATCAGAGCCTAAGGGATATGGGAACAGAGTGATTTCCATTCACTGTTATACAACAGTCTGCTGCTAGAGACACATTACTGCTGCTGGAGATTTTATTTTCTCCACTTCTCCAACTGACATAAACTAAGCTGACAAATAATTTTCCCCATGTAATAGTTGTATCTATGGCATGAAGTTTTGTTGCTGAAGCTGTAACTTTATGGTGCGATTTTTTTTCATTTCATATTTCCAGTAAATCACCAGAACAACTTCCCCACATCTAAAAACACTGATGTTAGTCAAGCATTATCACTTCAGGTTTCCTAGAATTATTAATTACTTGTAGTATAGGAAAAACTCCCCATTTTATACTTTCATTAAACAAACTAGGCTCCCTCTCCAGTGCTTTCGTCAATCTGACATAGCCCTCAGGATGAGAACTGTTATCAGATAGGCTTCTACAACACTTGTCCACATTCCTAGCAATATTGCCAGCACTCCCCAGCTGCAGGGAGCGCTGCCAGATAAACAACCACTGTTTTGGGTATGGCCAGCCTTCCTGGAATTGGGGTGAAGCATGTTGTGTTTGCAGGTGGAAGCCTAACTGCATGGGAGTCAGAAGGAATAAATACTGAATTAACAGGGCAGCTGTGGCAGAGAGTTGTTCAATTGTTTGTAGAGTTACTTCTGTGCAACTAGACCAAACTACCTCTGCTACATTTCTGCTATTAGTTTTTCTAGTAATCATATGCTTGAAGTTATAATTAACATTATCAACCCATCAATAAAACTTCCACATGAATTCAATCACAGAAAGTCATATTTCCTTTAATTTTATACTGATAGAATCATACCAGGTCTGTTTATTTTTAATCCACCTTCCGCTGAAACACTGCAACATGCGAGGTTTTGAAGCCCTCGCAGTTTGAGCTACATTTGTGTGGCACAAGCTACAAACACCTTTGCAATGAATGGCACCCTAGAATTATGTTCAAAATTTTGCGTTGTTTGTCTCTAATGTAGTGGGAGTTGATGGGAAAGAAGAAGCTTAAGTCCAGTTCTTGAATTAAGCTCAACCTTCAGCTGAGCTACAAGAACATACAGTACTGCTGTTTCAAAGGATACCCACAATACACTGGTTGTGTTCAAGTCTGTTTAGAAGCGATTCATGAATTGCTCATGTCCCACCACAGACCCACACCGACCAATCACCTTGTCCTGTTTCTCACTGTATTTTTGTTGTTTATGATTGTCAAAACATTACAATAATATAAAAACATTTCAGAGTAAATACAGAAAAATGTTTTTTTCATTTGATTTATTTTCATAATAAACCAATTAAAAATACAAAAGACAAGGACCCAAGGTTCAGTGGGCTCCATCATTTAAAAATTTGTCCTTAAATACAAATTCACTCTGTAATATGAATACATATAACATTAGACCTCTAAACATAATGATCCTATTTGCATCTATCAAAAATTTGTATGGAAACAAATTAGCTGAAAAAACTTCCCTGCGACATTGAATGTACAGTATTTACAATCAAAAAAAAAAGAATTCTTTGCAGTATTAATTTCCAAAAACCTGCATAAATTGTATATATTTCATTTCCCTCCCCCCTTACAAAATAATCTGAAGTAGAAAGCAAGATTGTTAAGCTTCATAGTCAGAAAATGGTATGAAATATTTGCACCTGTAGTGATGCCATTAGCTTCTGTAATTAAATATATCCAATGTTTTCATATAAAATATAGACATAGCAATGTCCATTACTGGAATATATGTTTTGTGTACTCTCAATAGGAGTGTATATTCTATTTTGCACACACAAGAGCTTGTGCTGCAAAAATGCAAGAGGATACCTGGTTATCAAATTCTAAAACTGATGTAATTCACTGGTATGAAACAAATACTCAATCATAAAAATTCAAAGGCATGGAATGAAACTGTCTCACTAAAAGTAACTGCTGCTTCAAAAGTTAAGTGATACACATACAGATTAAACAGAAAAGGTTACAATAACAATGTAAATCAGCAAGAGACTGAAAACGTAAAATAAGAAGTTTGAAACTTTGGCCAACAACCTCAGGAGGAAGTCTTCATAGCATAAAAAGCATGTTCCTTCATGCCTGTATTTTGAAAAGTGAGTAATATATAATTTTATTGATATGATAACACTTAGCAATTAACAGAAAATCAAAATCCATCCTAAAGCATGAATTCTAACAATTAACTGCAGAAATTAAGTAGCTTTGCAACATCTTGCTTCAAAATCAAATCATATATATACATATCTGAAAGGTCCCATCACATTTATGAAAATAATCATCCACAGGGTCTTTTTTTTAATTATTTAATTATTAATACAAATTGGGTTCCAATGGCTCATTTTCTTGCTTCACTTGCATGTTAGATGGGATACCATTCGAACTGGACACTACCATCACAAATGGCTGCTGCTGGAAACTCTGCTCCGACTGCTCGGTATCGTCTGATTTGTCACCCCCTTCCTTCACTGCTTCCTGTACGCCAACCTGTTTGGTTTCTGGTGCTTTAATAACTGAAGTGATCACTGTGCCCGACGGATGAGACATCACCTGGGAGCTGCTAGGCGAAAATGTCACCACGGGGGTAGTGGCACTGAAGGATGGAGAGGAAGCCATGTTGACTGTTCCATTGCAAATTGTCTGCACACTGCTGGTGAGCACCTGCTGAACTTGTGCTGGGCTCAGCACAATTGAGGAAGGAGGCGAGACTGGCTTCTGAGACTGTACCATGACGTTTTCTTTAAGAACCGTCATGGCTTGTGAAGTCGGAATGGCTTGTAAAATGAATTTTTGGGCTGCTGTTACTGAGGCTGGATCTGTGCTGGCTATAACTGTAGTAAGAGGCACTGTCTGGAGTGTTACAGTATGCAGCTGCTGATTTCCAGGAGAAACAACCACTGGAACCTGTGCTGGAGTCTGTAAAGTCCTGTTAAGATTAGAAAAGATTATAGGGTCAGAACACTTCCACGCTGAATTTTTAAAAAATACTTACTATAGAAAAATCATTTGGCATCATAAACATTTATTTACCCAACATTTCCAAAAGAAGTAGCAGTATCTCTCCTAATGAAAAAGAACTGAACCTGACCCCTGAATTCAGCAAGATGTTCTGAAAGTAAAGGTAACGTGCATGAACAATACTGCCATCACCAAACTGAACAGCCTGCCTTTGAGACATTGAGTAGGTCATCAAAAAACCTGGGAATCACATCTAAGCCCCCCCATCTCAAGCATCAACCAACATCACAAGCATGACCCACTACACATCTGCCATCAGTTTCACAAGTTACCTTAAATAATTCACAAATCACGAGCCTAAATAATTCATAAGTCAGGCCTTGATTCTCCTGACATCCATATATACATCTAACTATATGCAAAAGAATTCACATTGCAGCAGTAAATCTGGTCAAGACCTTCTCAGACTCCCAGGACACGCAGTTCTCTGTCTGCCAGGCTCATACATGACTTCTGGTTCTGAACAGAACCTGCTCCCAAAAACATCACTTTAAATTAGGAGTAATTCCATCAGTTGCAGGCTCAAAGACTTGGGTGCCACATTACTTTCAACAGATATACAGCTGCAAGGGCAACATTAGAAGGTTAACAGCTGTACTGCTGGAGTACACAGCTACTGCAGTGGACGACAGTGACTTAAATTTTACAACACACTCCAGGTCAAGCAAATAAAACCAAACCAAAAAATCCAAACCACAACATAAATAGTTACTGGGGAGGGAAAGAGGAAGGGAAGAATAACTGCTTTGACATTCTCCTACAGCTTGCTCCAGCCCACTGTGCCATGCTGTCTCTGACAGTCTTTCTTTCCTTCTGCTTGTCATGCAAAGTTCTCTCCAACCTTCCTGTTTCTTTTTAGTGTTTTATCCTGCCTGTCCTCCTCCCCTTTTTTTAGTTTTAGCTCTCCCTTGTATTTTCTCAAAGATAAACAAAAATAACTATCTCCTCCTACTACTTTATTTCTACCCCTGCTGAAATCACTTTAGATGCAAAGCAATTTTCTGTCAACATTTCTATTTTGAAGTCCACGCACAGCTCTGCCTCCTCTTTCTTCTGAAGACTGGACATCAGATATGCTCTAAGGATTGCCTACCATATATCTACCATGGAACATCCTCCTTTCTGTAGTCCTTCTATCCGTGTAGCATCTATTTTTCACAGCTCTGTGAAATCCTACTTGCCAGCATTTAGCCATTGACCAATCAACTCTGACTCAGCATATTCAAAATGTCACTTTAAAACCACACTGGCTATCCCAGTTTCAACAAAAAGCTTACCAAAGCAGGACTTATGTGGTGCTGAAGCTATAGGGCAACGTGGTTGGCCATAGTCCAACCACACAGGGAGCTGCATTCCCATTTTCTTAGTGCAGCAGCAGAAGTAAGTGAAGGAATATATGTAGATGATTTGCCAGGTCCTACTCAGCTCGGTCCTCTGGGAAAGGCATCTAGCTGAGCTCCAAAGATTGCCTCCAGCAAGAGTAGCCCCAGTAACCCTGCTGGTATTAGGCTCAGAGCACATGGGTACTCTCTGAGCAGCCTCCAGCTGCCAGTCCCTGCTGCATGCAATCTTTTCCCCCAGCTCCCACACAGCTTGCTAACACAAGGAACAAAACTTCCATCTGTAGCTTTCTCTTCCTCCCAAGAAAGAAGGTTGCAGTACCCAGCAATGCTGCAATAGCAAAACAAATCCAAATCCTTGCCAACGAGGCTTCCACACAGGTCTCATCACAAAGGCCATCATAACTGGGACTCAAAATTTGATGTGACTGACACCTGAGTCATCTTGAGCTCCTTTTTCACTAAACTAGAGACAGCCCAAGGAAGAAGCTCATGGAAATGGGGCTGGAGGTGAAGCACCAACTAGAGTGATTGCTTCTTTCTTTCAAACTTCTGGAGAACTTGGTGCTGCACCACAAATACCAACACGGAGCTTCAAGTGCAAGGCTCAGAATGACAGTACCAAGGCTCACATCAGGTGTGAGAAAGGTTATTAGTACTAACTCTCTTTTTTGTTTCTTGCCCCCGCAATTCTCCTGGGACCTTCACCGAAAAGTCAGAAATAGTAATAGGATGAGGGCATCCACTAGCTTTTTTTTTTTGGGGGGGGGGGAAGTAAACTACCTACAGTTAAACAAACTTGCAGTAAAACCAAAGTGTCACATACAAACAGCTCAACCCAGGAAAGTCTACAGAGACCAACAAATGCCAGTGGAACAGCTATGAAGGAAAGACAACTGACACTTGTCATCAGAAAAGCTTTAAAAGTTTCAGAGTAGATACTGAGTCAGCTCTTTAATCCATGAAGAAACTTACCTGAGCTTGAAGGATTAAGATCAACTCAATAGCTGCAGTTTTGAAAGCAGCACCTGAAGCTGATAGCTTGTGCTGGTATGCCATCCAAGGATTACTTTGAAGCTACTTTCTTGTTCTCTAGTTGTTTTGTAAAAAATAAAAGCTTCTAACTGCTAAATGGCTGTAAAGGACAACCTCGAAAAGTGTGAACTGGATCTAATCAATGCAGAAAGTATCTCTAAAGCACTAGGAGTAACAGCTCTGGGAAAAGAAATCAGGCCATTTGTCTTAGCATACTGTAATTAGTATCTGCATATCGATGCTAAGCCATTTTATTTCTCTTGAAAGCCAGACCCATACCTGTACACCATACTGTGATTAATAGTTTACTCCAGATGCTTTGTCTTTTCCATCAGTCAAGATATAGATATATGATACACAAGTATATAAACCTGTACATACAGATATATGTATACACATGTAGTATGAACCTGCTAAAGTAAAAGCATGCAGCAGGCGTCTGCACAAGCACAGCATAAATATTTATTTACATTACTGGTGGCCAAGCAAGGCATTTTTCTTAATTGTTAAAACTACAGACAGCTGTATCTGTTTACTAACTAAAAATCTACCTGCTCAAACTGTTTGCCTTGAATATCACTGAAAAAAAATACAGCTTGGTTAATCGTTTTCTCCATTAAAAAAAAATGTACACACTAATTAAGGTGATTTGTTAACACTGGGTTACTTTATTTTAGGTGCTTTGAACTGTATATTGTGCTACGCTTCCGAATTTCATTGATATTTTGCTAACACCACTTCTGCTCTAAGGTACAAATCTTTTGGTCAATTATTTTAAAAGTTCCTGCTGAGGTTTCAAAAAGAACAAGAACATTGAGCAACAGTGATGAAAAGGAAATGCTGCCATAAAATAATCTGGTTACAACTGAGAAAAGAATGACAAAAATTCAGAAGTCATTTTAGCTTGGCAGAAAATTATGGTCTATTTCTTGGTCCATTTGTTACTGTTAATGGCCTAGAATTGTGCAATATCTTATTAGCTCATCAAGAGGTAACTAGTGATAAAGCAAACAGTAAGTGACAGGCAAGAAAAACAAGTTTATTCATGGTAATTTACGTGAAAATTATGAAATGGAAACGATACCAATAAATACTGAAGCTACAAGCCAAGGAAGATATAAAAAAAATTGAAGCTACAAGCCAAGGTAAACAAAGTATTTCACAGTACAGTAATAAAATGAAACAATGCAATATTAAGAAACATAGAGAGATGTACCACAGAATTCCCTCTCCAACATACACATTGTTCAACCTACAGCTACAGAGGAAATGACAGCCTGCAGGTAAATAGGCTAATTTCCAGAGACTTAGCCCATTTGTTCAATTAACTGGTTGCCAGAACTCATTCAGTCAAGCTAGGGAGAATAAAGGAGGTGAAGAGGTGGGATGAGCTTGTTAGAATCACTTTGGATGCCTAAGTTGAGAGGTGATCTCCTCTGAGTGACTATACAGAGAGCATCAACCAAATGCTACTCAGGAGCTCTACTGTTGCTGCAAACTGCTCCACAGCTGCACTCATGGACATGACCCTCAGTCATCAGCAATCTTATCAATACTTCACCCCAGAGTATTTTCTCATAGCCACCGGCTGTTCTACAGCACAAGCCACACGGACAGGTGCTGCTAAGCAGTCCAGCAGGAGATGTCCATGAGAGGCAGAAACGTGCTTGATGCTGATGCCCTCCTGCCCAGTCTCCTGGGCACAGCCTCCTCTGAAGTGGTGGCGGTACACGTTCTTGTCTAATGCTTTGCCTGAACAACATCATTTCTTAACGTCATGAGGACAGAGGACTCAGTTCTTAAGGCTGTCCTTTTTACTGACCCATGGAGTTTTACATTCTTCTTACTAGAATTTTTCAAAACTGCACAGTCACCTGAATTAAAACTCAGGAACTTTGCTACTAACAGAAATCTGCAGAGCCCCTACCTCTTTCAACAGTGGAAAGACATGGAAAGAGAGCTCCTACGGATAGCTTCTTATTGTGCAGAAACAAAATTAGTCTGACTAGAGGATTTTGAAGTCCTTCCTGTCATAAGCAGTTGCCTTCTTGCCTACCACAGAAACTAAATCAGAACTGCGTTTAAGAAAAGTTCTTCTCAGCTGCAGGAAAATCACATAGAAATGTTTGGTTATAACCAAAGTCTTGACAGAAGATAGATAGCTGTGACAGAAGTCATCCCTATTACAAATGCGTTCTGAGAGACAAACCTTGTTGTAAGATAAAGAGAGTTTCTTGTAGAAGCCCACCGAGATCACATCAGTCTATTCCTGACCAACATCTCCCTCAGGAAGGACATTTTTCTCACCATCCTGAAATCTACATTGCAGACAAGCCTTCACTTAAGAGATTACAGAGATCAGCTCTTTGTAACAGTCACCTGTGTTTGCCTTCCTTTGGGGAAGGCTATGGCAGCAGTGAGTCAGATCCAACGGTATCTACTAGTCAGTGTGCTGGAGAGCTTCTACTGCAGGCCTGCCTTTGGAGCACTGATAGGAGACTACTGTCTAACTGCAAACAGAAGCAAAGCAAAGCACTGGCACTGATGGTGGCCGATCAAAGGATAGCCTTCTAAATTAGCCAGAAGTTGAGTTGTCATTGTGGTAGCTTGGACAGAACATTTTAGAAGAGCAGAATTTGGACTCAGAATTGAATACTGATAGAAACATTGTGTTTCATACCTGAAGCCTGCTAAAGCATTGTAAAAGGTCTGTCAGCAGTCAGCTAATTCCAAGTTTCTTGGTACACAGAGCTGCCAGCTAGATGATTCAGCTATGTCCAATACAGTCAATAAGAGACAGACACATAATTTAAAATTACTCACTATATAATCTTCTCTGAACCGTAATGTGAGAACCTCTTTTCACTACATCTTAAATCACTACTACTCTAGATTAAAGGCAAATGAAAATGCATTTTCATGAATCTTTTTATCTCCAGCCCTCATCATTTAAGGGAGAAATTTAATTGCCCAAACACAGGCACCTTACAGCCCTGTATGATGTCCTGCACAAGGTAAGTCCCTAGCCTTACAGGAGAGGTACACTTTCTGGAGCAACAGAAAGGATGCTCTTTACACTCAGAATGACCCAACGACCATGGAGCTGAATCCCAGGCCAGTGCCTCCTAATTCAAAGCTAAAATACAATTACTCAAATAAACCAGATGTTCTGGTTAACCTGTGTAAGTTATTCTGATTTAAACAGAAGAATTTTACAAGCACTAAATTCAAAGAAACTTTTTCTTCCTTGTAAATGGTGTCTCACTGGAAAAAGTTAGCAATAAAATGCTCATCCAGAGTGACATTTTTATTTTTGTCTTATCACTACAAACATTTGGTGCCAAACTTGGCTCCCAGTTACACAACTGGAGACTACAGTAACTGTGCTTGCATACACCAAGCCAGAACAGTTAGATCTGCAGAACAGCAGTGCGTTTACAATTTCAGATATTCCCACTGGGGATACTACATGTTTTCCTCAGTCAGCAAAATCCAGTTTGCTTGACCTGACCCTGCTCCTGCCCTGTTTCCTAAGCTTCAGTTAACAGATCACCACAGCCTTTCTCTTTAAGCACTGGGGCTGAAGAGGCATTTATCCTTGGAAAGTAACCTACAAGCTCTGTGCAGCTATAAATGAAGTTGCTGCCTGTCTCCTGCAAAGAACCAACTGTGGATTCTCACTGGCATGCCCATTTCTTTGAGAAACACCAAGAGGCCCTGGGGAACAGCCGCAACACTCTCTCAGTGATGCTCTGGGAGTAGTCTGTACCAGACAGTGTTGCCTAGTGCAGGGCAGGGATGCTGACATGAGCCCTTCACAACAGTCTTCAAATGTGATTCTTTTACCAAGTCCCTCAACAGAGAAGATGTAGGTTCAGAACTTACTCTCTGAAGGCTACAGTTAAGTGTTAAGAAACCAATTGTTTTGACCTCAAAGATGCTCAATATTTTCTCTCTTATTTTTTATCTTCTTAAAACACAACAGAAGCAAATTACTGCAGAGGGAAGACCATTTACTTCCATCAAGCAGAGGAGTGAACATTCCCATGAATAAAACTTTAGAACTACATTGCATAAGACAAACTATATGGGTTCAATATGTTCACACTTCGAGGCAGAGCCCAATCACTAAACAGTATGCGTCAGAAAAACTTTCGAGAATCATAACCAGACCCCAGTTTCCGTTTTGCCCAAATGACCTTGACTATTTACATGCCCCAACCACTGAACAGCAACTGGCAACCAATGTTGCTATTTGTCCTCATTCTTCCTACTATAAAGGGACTCCAAACACAATCCTACAGAGCATGTGCATACATCAGAAGGTCTGCCAACTCTTAGTCTACCATGGCATTCAAACCTGCTGTACATTTTCAAATCATGTAGACCACCCATTTCAACCCTTATGGAAGCTCCACTGCAGCAATTCAGTTGTGTACACAAACACATTCAATTGCTAGAGATTTAGCTGTTTGAACAAACCAACCTTTGTTTCAGCCTTATTATAAAACAAGAAAAAGCATATGCTCCAAAATAAGTTCAGTGTGTCATTCTACCTCACCAAACTACTTTAAGTTTGCACTTTGAAGTTGAGCAGAAATGTATCTGTCATAAATTGTATTTTGAGAGCCTGGAATGGGTAGTGACTATTGCACAGGATTCATCAGCACCTTGGTTTGCAGCTTGTCCCATCGTGGTGGTTATTATTTTCATTCTAACTGCTCAGAAGCTGTAGTATAATCTTACTTACCAGCAATACTTCTATACCATTCTGAAAAGGTCAGATGGTTCTTTTTTTCCCCTTCATTTAAGACACTTTGTCATCTTCGCTAAGAAAAGTGCAATTGAAGACTTCATGGAATAATGTTCTAAGTTACAAACAATGGATGTGAACCAATGCAATATAGAACTCTAAGGCTTTAAGGCTTTTATTTAATTTGAACCTCACACATATATCATCTCTACTACTTTTTCCCCTTAGTTTATTACCCAATGTCCGATTGTGAAATACTGTAATGCAATAACTGGATGTCATAATGTCACTGAACAGCTTTCCAAATGTTAGGGTGGACTTCTAGCCTGCATTAAGTCTTACTTCTGTTTGTTGTTACCATTCCTTATACCATCTATACTACTGACATTTTTTGTGATACATAATCTAGTGTAGGTCTAGCCTAGACCAATTTAACTCTGCAAATTCCTGAACTTTCTCCCTATTAGTGTTTAATATTATTGTTCTTCTGACTTATGTGGTACTGCATAGCCTCAATTATGTCTGTACTTATTTCCTTTCACTATATATTGCCCTTGTCAATTTTTACAAGTAAGTAAATCCTTCATCAAGCCCAAACTCATTGGACTGCACTGTACTGAATAGCTTCATCCCTAAGCTTTAAAAACATACAACACATCACCTTGATGCAGATTTTTATTAATTCTCTAAATTCATTTCAAAACTGGAATTTTTTTGTTAAATCCTTCATAATCATCTTTCACATAAACTTCTGATAAAATATAATCTTTCTCTCTCCTGTTCTTTGGAAACAAAGAAATTATTTGGTCGATTACTGTCATTACCCACTTCTCTGACAAAAAAGCATGGTTTATCTCAGAGAGTCAGTACCACTCCAAAACTACTGGTGGCTCTGGATGTAATTTTCAAAGGAAAGAACAGAGGAAGGGAGCAGGAAATAGCATTACTGCCATTTTGCAGCAGAAAATTATAACCACTAACAAAGCAAATATCAAAAAAAGTTATGATAATTGATTGAGAATGTGCAGCTCCTGAATCATATCCTGAAGCTTTCCTGAAACAGCTTTAAGGTCCACAGTCACTATATACAACTCTGACATTCCCGTGAGGAGCCTAGATTGCAAGAACATTTGTTTGTTTTAGGTCTTTTGTAGTCAGTATGGCTGAGATGAACAAGCTCCATATGCACCTGTCCATTGGGTGACGCCTCAGGCTAGGGTAAAATCAGGCTTAAGTGACTTTTTAGGATGCTGCTACTAAGGGGTAGATGCAAAAGAGTCATGATACTGTGTAGTGTTAGCCAGTTGACTTACAAATTCAGCCTGGAAGCATGACTGCCTCCAAAAATAGTCTGCAGATACACAGCTCCCATGAAATTATTCTGTTAATTGTTTTCTAAAATCAAAAGAACTTGTTCTTGTAACAGCAGCAAAATGCTAGAGTAGATAACATGGAACTTTCCCTTGCTGTAACTGGGGACAATACAAAAGCTTAAAGAGATGACAAAAAATTCTTAAGATGAAAAAGCAAGAAGGAAAATCTTTCTGAAGGGATCATGCAGACTCACCATGTATAATTCAAAAGCAAAGACACCAAACAATTGGTGTAGAAGCAGAGACATGAAAACACAGTTTCTGTTGTGGAACAGAATTGACAATGCCAATTTTAAGGAGTTGTGTATTTTAACTCTCAAAAGGATGTGCATCAAGTCTAATACCATGGGAAGGATGCACTTCCCCCCACCAAAGGCAGAGTGTTTACGTGTGTATGTGTCACAGTATGCTGTAGTCACTCTAAATTCCTAGGATCAACCACAAAGACATTGTTTCATGTCAATTAAACTGGAAGACTTGCATTTCTTGGAAGCAAAACAATCTGCTCTATCTAGCCATTAGCCAGTGAATTTATTATTATTCAAATATTTATGTTCTGTACATTTTCTTACCTTATATTCTGAACCGAGGAATTCAACGATTCATCCGGAACATTACTGGTTACAGCTGCATGTCCTTCTGTGAGGGGCTGCAACGGCTGCATTACGTGAACTGTCCGAAAAAGCTGAGTGGATTGTACTGGCTGCGGAGATTGCATTGTCCTCAAAACTTCTGAAGTCAAGCCAGGTGTCTGCTGCTGTCCAACTTCTACATGCTCCTTCAGCTTAGCAGGCTTCGCGTTTCCTGTTTTTAGCATCGCGGTTGATCCTCCCTTTGTTCCTGCGTTTGCAGATGCTCTAGTTCTGCTTGATTGGTTTCTGTTGGCCACCGCAGTCGAGAGCAGAGTTGAATCTGATGATTCAGTGCTAGGGCTCGCATCCTCATCATCAATATAGATGAGATCTTTTGGCATTTCTTTAAATTGATACACTAGACGCTGACCTTCTACTTTAGCCAAGATTCCTCTTTGGTAATAGTATCTGTTTAAAGCATACATACATCAAGTTACACAGGTTTTTTGCCAAAACCAAAACAAAGCCACAAAACTCCCAGAAAATAAACATAGCACTAACAAGTAAACAAACTTTTAAGTGTCTAGTTTCTTCATTATAAAAAAGTTGCCAGTTTAATAGCATATTGTTTTCCTCAAACAACTTTCATTTACTGGTATTTCATGTCACGTTTTACCTCCAACCTTAAATACCTCTGCGGAGAAAAAGAAAAGAACTCCACGACTTGGCAGCTCTGCTATCAACTCATACACTTTAAAAAGGTGCATGAAACTTTCAATTCTCCTCTTGACTCATACAGTTCTTTCAGTTACCTGAATTCATGCTTATTCACCAGTGAGCACAGGCAGACATTTCAGCTACAACAAAGCAAAGGGAACAGGACAGGAAGGCACTACTTCTGTTATATTTACAAACTAATATGACAATTTGAAATTACGCAGACTTAGGTGAGAGGTGAAGGGAAATTAAAAGAAATGCATAGCTGCTGAGTTGGACAATTATCCAGGTAAGACTGAAGCTTCGTGGACATCTGCTTATTTTGCAGTCTTTTATGTATGAGAAAACCCCCGGCTTGATAGACAGTGGCACACAATTCTATGTTTTAAAACTGTCTGTACACACAAGTTCAGAGAAGTGAAATCAGACCTGAATTCTAAAACCTTATCTTCCACTGGAAAGGGGATCATGTGCAACAAGTAGAAATAATTTAATGAATACACCTGCATTTAGCTTTTTTTTTTAGAAAAGACATTCAAATTTATGTAAAAGGCTTGCCCCACTTGAAATCTTCAGTCTTTTACTTTGTCTGTCTGACTCTGAAGATGCAGTTTTTGCAGCAGCACTGAAAAATGTCTGTGCTGAAAGTGAAGGTGACTGACTTGGAGTTGAGGTTAGTAAGGGTTACTTTAGTGAGCTAATTTATTTTCCTAAAATAATTTCTTCATTTTCCAAACTAATAGAATACTATGTTGTTATACAAATTAGATGAGGCATTAAATGCACACAAACCCTAAGGCAACAAAAACAGTCTTTTATTAAAAATGCACATACCTGAGAGCTCTACCCATTGTTTCATAATTCATGTCAGGTTTGTTTTTGTGTTTTCCCCACAACCTGGACACAGCCTTGGAATCTACCAGTTTGAAAATGCCCTTCTCTCTTTGAGTCCATTTGATATATTTAGGACACGTAGCTTTGTCCTGGAGCAGTGCTAGTAAGAACTCCCAGAGATAAATTGTATTTCCTAAAATGAAAGTATTTCAAAACACACAAAAAATAGAAAAAATATTAGTTGACCATATTTTATTAATGATGCAAATAATCTTAGAAGGAAGAAGCTGGGATCTTTACAAATAGATTGTAATATATAATCAAGACTAGGAAATAGTGATGGAAGAGGACAGGAAAAGATTCCTGTGAGTTATTATAATCTGGATGCCCAAACACCCCAGCCACTTTCTCTGTACCAGTCAGGCACCAGTCAACCTACAGCTGCACCATTCCAACCACCAAGATTAGACAGCATTAGTCACCTACGTATCCATTTCCCTCCTGCCTAATCCGGTTACAGAAGCAGTCACTACTGCTTTATCTTGAATAGGAACAAGTTCAAGTCTGTGATCTAAAAATGCTGGAAATTAGGCTGTTGCTTAAATGCTTTGCTGAATTGAGGTGAGTGTTATAATCCTTTAAAAGGCTAAACAAAATCCTTACTTTTAAGAATTAGATTTATATGGGGCAATCAGTGGTATGTGCTGAGGTAGGTATATCTTCAAGGATAAAGTACAGAAAAAGGTAATTTTTTTTAATCCAGTGAGCACTTGCACTTGCTGGTAGACAACCCCAAATTTAATTTTACAAACAAGCAGGCACAAACACTTATATATGGAAATCCATCACATCTGTTCAGTGTTTACCACGTATAAAGAAACAGTATTAAAATCACAGATTGTGAATACTTAAAACAAGCACAAAATATGCATATTTTTCTGAACCACATTTAAGGAGTCTAAACTCATACAACCAATTAGATCCTTTTTTCTGCCTTCTTTTTTTTAAGGCTTTTGACTTTCTTTTGGGAATCTGAAGCTGCACATAGGCTTTTTAGTTGTTAGTCTGAGAAAGTAAGTAAAAACTTCTTGTATCACGTCCCAGAAGTAGCTGTGCAAAAACACAGCAATGATAGCATGTGCAAGTTTCATAAATTCCACAAAATATGATGCCCAGTACATCAGAAGATGACAGGATCACTTTTGATAGCTTCAATTTAACCCAGTAGATTTTTTTCCATTTTAACAACCACCAGTCTGATCTCTTTTTCTCCTAAAAAATGAAATTCCCATAGTACTGTATTATAAGCTATATTTAGTAAATACTCATCAAAGTCATCAGCACTGGCAGTACAAAAATGTTAGCAGCTCCTTCAGCAGGTGGAAGCTTGAAAAGTGAGCATTCCTAGAGAAAAAACAACGCCTTTGCAAATGTCTCCCAGCTTACATAAAATAGTCTGTTTGACTTCAGATACCCCGGAGGTAAAGGTTAAGACTGTCATACAGGAGTGAGAGCATTCCCAGCCATTTATGATCTAATCCAGGGTGCTTTTGTTGTAGTCTAGACCAAAAATGCTCAGCTGCATCAAGGCAATCTGAAAATTTGTCACTGCTTAGCCACTGAAATCACTATGAAAACGACTGGCTGCAAAAACCAGGTCTGCTTTACCGACAGGCTTTTTTAACCTCCTCTGAGTCACAACAGAAGAAATAGGTAGAAAACTCAGTTTTCTCTAAGCATTGTATAATATAATTATACGGAGAACTTGTTATTTTAGCATACAAGTTCCCCTTAGGGAATACACAGGCAGCTCTCGTGATTTTCTAGCTTCTTCCCTGCCATGGCTGGTCATATTAGTATGTCTTTTACTTGAATTCTATGTTTCTCAAAATGCAAAACAAATGCTCTTCATAGCAGGCAGTGGTTTCAGGCAACACACTCCCTTTTATTTCCTTCAGAATTAGCAATTTTGTAACAATGGACAAATGTGAATTATGATGTATCCTTGCCATCATCGACAGAAACATTAGAATCTTCTGCCTTTTAATTTTTGTGGCTAGCTGCTTTCATATTTTCTATTATTTCATTTGAGCACCACATGGAGGTTCCTCTGATATTCTTCTTTCATTTTTACTTAAAAATCAGGTTGTAATTAAAAAAAAAAAAGGCAACAAGATGTACTTAAAATTAATGGCATTAACGTTAAATATTTATTGTTTGCCAATAATATTTTGTTCCTGTTATTGCAGAAAACGCCTCTTCAAAAAGAAAAAACCCAACATATTCATTTGTCAGTATAGAGACTTTTCTGACTTCATGAGTCTGACATTGTTATGACACCATTTTCCAAGGTTGGCCGGGCTTCTGTCCCAGCAAGTACTGCCTGCATGCAAGCCCATCAGTCCCTAGGCATACAAGCAGGCAGCCGTGACATGGGGGACGCTCATTTCCAGCTCCCACTGAGTGCAGCACAACTCGCTGGGTCCACAGCATCAGGCTGCCATTCAGACATGGCACGGGTGCAGGCGTTGGACCCAACAGCAAAGCAACAGAGCTGTTGACAAAACTGACAGGCATTACTGAACAGTCCAGTCTGGAGGAAATGATTTATTGTATCAGTTATGTGGCATCTATTTTTATTTCTCCCTTTTAAACACAGGAGGAATTAAAGTATCAAACCCCCAAGTTTTCTGCTGAAGTCTTCAAGCTGTGTTGTAACTTTTCTCCAAATTCAGGGCTCGGTACTTCCTGCTGCTGACTGGCAGCCTTGATTAGCTCCTCATGCAGAATTAGACACAGATGGAACACATTTTCAAAGATCATCCGTCAAAATAACCACAGCCCAAGAAACACTAATACAATGCAAAGCGCTCCCCAGGACTTCACTGAAAACATAGCAGACCCTGTGGGGGGTTGAAGAGTTTCCAAGAACCCTTGCAACTGAAGGGACAAATACATTTTTCTCCCTAGGAACTGAGTATTTCACCAAGCTCACATGCTTGTCTTCTACTTGCCTTATGATGAGATATGTTAACCATCCGTGAACATAAGACTTGGGTTTACATCACAAGAGAACTGGTGAACTTCTTCTTTTTACAGGTCACTCAGAAACAATGTTCTTTTAAAAACTTCAGTGATAACTCTTTGACTTACCCTTTCCATCTTTGTTTTTCTTTTTCACAGATATGTTTGGAGTTGTAGTAGGAGACTCAGAACGAGATGGTTTCGGTTTTTTCCCTGAAATAAACCACCAGTGAGTCAACTGCAGCTTTAAAAAACCAAACAAACGAACAAACAAAAACCCAAACAAAAAATCAAACAAAAAAAAACCAAGCAAGGACCTAAAAAGGGAAGAGATATGTTTCCCCAGTTCAAAGAATATTCAATTTCTACTAAGTTACGAACTCACTTCTATGCTGAACTTCTTCATTTTCTAGAGCAGGATTGGACCCCTTATGCTCTTACTGTACTTTTAGTAAAGACTATATTCACTTTCCTGAAGTCCATGTGCTTTGGAAATTTCTGTGGCTATTTAGGTACTCTTAAGAGCACTTAAAACAGACAAGATGAGAAGAATAAGCTATTAACTCTGGGTAAGAGTTTAAAGAGGAAAAGACAGATAAAATACAGAGCACTATCTTGTTCCCTCATCACCAAACTGGAATTTAGGGACAAAACAAGATTGCCTGCTTGTTTAATCAATTGCAAGTCTCCACTGACAGCATCAAACTACACTGTCGTGTGAAACAAACATTTTTTTCCATCCTGTTGTCTTTTACACCTTTTTCAACAGTGGCTGCACATAGAGGAAAGTCACTTGTTTATAACAATCAGAAGAACCAGTAACAAGCTCTGAAAAAAAAATCAGTTTTTAAAGTCATAAGAATGGTGGCTCTATTTGGTAAGGAGGACTGAAAGAAAGAAGTTAGTTACAACCGATTAGAAGAATGAAGAGCATTCATTTGAAAATGCTGCAAAATCAACTACTGAAACATAAGGAAATAAAAAAATCAAAGTCACGCTGAAATATTTTTCAATATAAAACCTTGAACCTACTCCTTTATTAGTTCTCATTCTCTGCAATGGCAGCTTTTACAGGTGAAGTAATTAATCAGAAACCTTCAGAACTTTCTTATGAAACAGCAATTTATCTTATCAGGTTTTGCAGTGACCCCTTACTACACTGACATTACTTAAATTACTGCCTATGATCCTTTGAGAGGTAGAACAGACTAAGCAAACATAAGACTCAGAGAAACATATTTCTAGTCCAAATAGCATATTTTCATAATTAAAGATCTAAAGAAAAATATTTTTCTTTTTCTCTATTTATTGCAGTTCAAAAGAACTGATGTTCTAAAAAGAGGCAAGACCAATAGGCCTGAGCAATCCCATACACTATAGCTTTCCACTTTTGGTTTTGTTTTTAGGGGTTGTTTTAGTAAGGAAACAACTCTGCTGCAGAGTAAGAGCAACAGTTTTTCACTAGCTCTGAAAAAAAAAAAAAGCTCAGTGCCAGGTTGCACTATCTCCTTTGCTCTAGACTTCCAAGTATAAGGAAGTCATAAGAAACAGTGGTTTGAGCACTCATCTTTTGACATTAGCAGTCTTGCTAAGTCCACCTTTGCACCTTTTTCTTTCTCCTTTTTTGACAGGGTATGGGGGAGGAGGGATAGTTAGTTGAGAGAGCTATAGTGAAGAAACTCTAGTAATACCTGGAGTCCGCTAACTTTCTTGCTTCCATTCAGACAGGATTCATGACTGAGGACAGGACACAAACAACACTCACCATTTTGGCCAGTAATGTTTTCCTTGACTTGAATGAAAGTGGGAGGGAGGAAATCCTACAACGTTGTTTTTTTCATATATCACGATACGAAAGGATAAAGAACTACTGGGGTATATTTTTAGAAAGTTTTTATCCACTCACCATTATAGGTTGAAAAAATGTCAGTTTTCCCTAAAAAGTCTAGATGAAGTCACTCTGTATGGATCAGCCTCCAGGGCACAAGAAATCCCTCAGGGTAACTTTGGTTAAGTGCTTTCCCCCCTCTAAGTTGTGTCACAGGAAGACTCTGTTGGGTGCTAGTCTTGCTCCCCCTCTTGAACAGGTGTAAATGTAGCTATTAAGGAGTAGGGAGTGTTATTTTGATGTCACTAATTTAAACCTTATCTCTAAATACCTTCAGTTCTTAAGACACAATGAAGTGGATGAGATCGCAATTGGGTCATGACTGAACTACTGCTGGTAAGCTTCAGGAAAAAGAAGTACTGATCCCATGTAATTTACATAATTCTGATTAGAGATAACCTAGGCTACTAAATATGAATACTCCGGCAACAGCAATTCTAGGCTCTTTCTTCAGCCTAGACTACTTCAGGACATCTCATTTGGACAGTCCTCTACCAGAAGCCCAACCAAAATTAGCAACCAGTGAAGAATGTGAAACTTCTTTACAGAAATGTATCCATGTTACTGCTGTATATCTAGGCTAGAGATACTTAAGACGATGGTTTCAGACCACACTGTGAGCTATAATCTCCAGGCGCTGACTGATACCATCAAGAGAAACAATTAACAGAGACACACCAGATATGTTTCCTTTGTTTAAAAGAAGGTATTTTTTGAAAGCACATTAAGCACTAGCACGCATTCTTCTTTGGTTCAATACAGCATGAATTTATTCCTTTTCGGAGTACATCACTAAATTCCTTTTTAGGAAAGAATTTTACAAAGAGGAAGGATAAAGAACATGCAAGAGCTAAGCCTTATGAGGGGCTTCCATAGTTTTGGCTAGCTAACTGAATTTATAATTGGTATTTTCACTACCTTCCCATAGCAAATACAGGACTGAAGGTATTAGTACAGCAAATTTCCAAGTTTCTTTGTCTGACACTCCTTTGTTTTTCCTGTCTTTCTGATGCGTAGTTTGGCAACTCAGTGCTCAGACATTCACGAGTACAAACATCACACTGAACACCTTTGGAGTTGAGCAGATGGGTGGATACAGTTCTCCTACTGTAGCAGTAAGGCCCACAAGGAAAGGAAGTGAAATCACCTCATCACTTCTGGAGAACATTTTCTTGGGGAAGCTCTACTTGACAATGCCATTCTGGCCCAGTTAGCTGGCAACGCTCTGGACTATTCATCCCGCTAAGTTTAGATGATGGGTTAATACACTAGAAGTCTATAAAATCTACAAAAACCCTATAAAATCATGAGTGACATGGATAGGGTAAAATGACCACCACCATTTGCCATGCCTCAAAACTGACCAAAGGAAGGGAAACAGACTGCACTTAAAAAAACCCTCTACAAACAAACAAAACACCCAAAAGAACCTCACCCACCCACTGCACATCATCCTAAAGGGCACTGCAAAATTAATAACACTTTGCAGCAATTCTTGTACATCAATGACTTATAAAAGCCGGGACATTCTGAAGTAACACTTCAACATCACTCAGGCCATACCACCTACCTCATGAACACTGAAATTCACTGAAAACTAGTAGCTAATGAAACACTAAGCTGATGAATCTTTTCTAGTGTTTGGGGTTTTTTTCTAAAGCAAATACACACATTTGCTGTGAAGCAACTGGTTTTCTAACCTACAGCTAGGGAGGAGGAAGGAGTGGGTGTAAGCAGAAGCACAACACGAAAGAGGGTATGAAAGCATCAAACCGAAGAGGTTAAATGTCTGGCAGACAGCAGCTCCTTGTTTTGACACACACAGAAGTCAACAGTATAAAAGAAGAAGGAAAGAAAAGAACAAAACAAAAAACAGTTTAAAATGCTGTGGTTATCTCACAGTAGTGCGCACAGCACGGTAGCTTCCCAGCAGTACTTTTAGGGCAGCTGCTGGTAAAGCTCCCTTCCACAGCAGTTTCAGTTCAGCTTTCTAAGGGGAATCAGAGACTTCCTGACCCACACCCCTGCCTGCAGGACCTTGTGACACATATGGGGCTCAGGAGGCTTCCTCAAGATCTCCACAGGCTGCTATGCTCTCTCTCACAGATAACTCCCAACATTTGGAATTAGCAGCAAAAGTAGAATTAAAAATGCACTCCTATTCAGCAGGATAGCTGACTGGGTAGGTAGCTGACTGGCTGGGTAGCAGGATTCCTGTTTTGGAAGGCTTTTATTTATCATGCTCTAGGGTTAGCCTTAGGATTAGCTCCAGAAACATAATGCCCTTGTTTTATTTTTCTTTTTTTTTTTTTTAATTTGTTGCAACAGCACCTAACATCTGTCTATATTACATGACTCTCTTTCCTTGTAGACATCAGCTTCAGACCTCTGATGGGGTCCATGTTGAAGTAGGTAGGAAAACAGGAGCAGAAGGTCTGGCTAACACCACTTCATTACTCTTTGGCACAGCACTGACTACAATGGAACATCACTACACTGTGTAAGCGTAATCTGTTAGAAATGGGATTAACACTTATTATAGCATGCAGCTACTAAAAAAAATTAAATCCTTCATATTTAAGAAAGCTAAAAAGCCCTCCTCATTCTCATCCCCTATTCTGAACTGATCAAGTATCTTCAGCTGAAGCTAGGTAAGGGCTAATGAAAGTACTTCAGGATTCACAATAACAAAAGCTCTATAGCTTGTATTGCAATTCTGCTCTGAAGAAGAAATATTCTTACAAATAGGAAGAAGCAGAGATTTCTGTTTCCTACAGGATAAGCCATCTTTGCTATGTCTACAACATCATTAGTCTAAGCACCAGTATATGTGCTCACGCTACTCAGGAAGAAAATGCTTTTTCTGCATTTCTAACTGAGCCCACTCAATTATTTTGGCCTGATAACTAGAATGGTTCCAGACATGCACAGGGGAACCGACCATGCCACCCCCTGCTCTCCTACTCCACACTGCTGTTCTCTGGTATCATCTTACCTTTTCTCTTCTTTGGTTGTTCAAATTCTGGAGTCTCTGGTGATTCAGCGTAAGGGTCTGGGGCTTCCACCACCTCAGGGATTCCATCAAGTGTGACTGACACATGTGTAATAGGAGCCACCATATCATCCTCTTCAGCTGTGCCAAACATAGTTGCTTAAAAGAAGAGGACAAAAGGAATATTTTCACACAGCCATGAGGACTTTTAAAAGTTGGGTTTAGACCAAAAATTTAAACATAGAATAAAATAAAACTATGACACTTCAGGCCTTCAAGGGACAGAAGACTAGTTCATAAGGGAATATATGAGCTGAAAACATTTTACACAAGCAGAAGCACTACTAAAATAGACAAATTTAATGATATAAGCCACCTCCCCAAAAAAGCACAATTGATCACACATTCACATTTAAGGCAATCTGCAAATATAAGTGTATGCTCTTTTATCCTGACAACATGCTAATCCTCTATCAGCCAAGCAAAACACTGCAATCTAAACCACCCAACTTCATTCATACCTTCCCTTTGTAATTCTTGATTCTTTCTTTTCCTGTTAAACTCTGGCATGGCAATGAAATCTTTCAATGCATACGACATTGGATTTCTGATACCCAAACTATGTACGTAAAGGGTATCTGGAAGTTATAAAATAATCTTACCAATTCCATGCAACCACACTGCACTGAATCCCTCCTCCTTTCACAAACAAACAAGGCAAATACAGATTAGATTTTCTTTCATAAAAAACTTACTTATTCTTTTTTCATCCAACATAGGACCAGGGGAGTCCATATTGAGAAGTGCTTCAGCAGCCTCGATTGTTTCCATTGTTTCATCTCCATTATGACAAGATGCTTCAACTAAAAGTAAAGAAGAAAACATAATTCTTAAGAAGCTACAAACTGGACTTAAAGCTTAACACAATATTTATTCTTATTTCATTTCCAGAAAAAAAAAAAAGAAAACATAGTAAACATGGTCTTCTAGTACATGAGTAGAAGCAGATTAGCTGGGGAGAAAATGCAGACTGCAATAATTTATTTAGTACAGTACATTTTTCAGATTACACGTAAAAAAAACCAAAACCAAAACCAAACCCAATACAAACCTTTTGTTTCTGCCTCATTGTTCTAACCCCTCTCTTTGCTGATTATGCAGTAAAACACAAACCCCATGAACCTAAGAAATATCACTATCACAAACAATAGTCCAGAGAATATTATTTAAAAAAACATGATATTGCTAACTTCTTATGGTGGTCCAAAGTGTTATCCACATGTCGATATTTTGTGTTATCCACATAAAAACATGTGGATATGACACTTGAGGACATGATTTAATGGTGAACATGGTGGTGGTGCTGGGTTGACGGTAGGACTTGATGATCTGAGAGGTCTTTTCCACCCCATAACATTCAGACAGTTAAGGGTCTGCACCTTCTTGGTGACATCTCCAAACAGCCTTAAGAAATGAGGAACACAGAGCTGGGGAGGAGGACAGGATGAAGAGAAAAGGAGAGGCAGTGAGTATGGACTAAGCTCCTGGCCTGGGAAGCCATAGAGCAAGACAGCAAATTGCAGATAATTTTGTCAGGCAGCTGGCAAGCTCAAGAGCTCAGCCACAGAGCATCTCAGTCCCAAGGGCCAAACAGCATCACTAGGGAATGCCTAGCCAGCTGAGGAGGAGACACAACATGTACAGCCCATGCAGTCCGTGGGCATGCTCATGCTTGGCCTGGTGCTGATGACTTGATCATTTCTGGTTCTAAGTTTTATCTGGCTGCAAACTTTCCATACCATTTACCAGCATTACCAAGACCTCAATAAGGATGTGACCCTAAATATAGGCACGCAGCACTGACAAAGCAGTTGTTTTCAGTTCCAACGCTGAATGGACAGGAAGGTTAACTCGCCACGATCCAGCTCAGCCAAAGCCATGGAGCATGGCTGGTTTACACTGCCACATACAATTTAAAAGCTAGCAGTGGTACCTCCAGGTTCTCAGCGCTGCAGGCAGGGAGGAGAGAGCTGCTGCTGTCTCCTCTTTCCCCACCGAGAGCTGCAGGAGGACCAAACCCGCTCACTGGCTTTCAGGTTATGGAGTAGAGTCACTTCTTCCCCCGAACGACAGCAGAGGTTGCCAGCTTTACATCACTGTTATACGACATGGCTAAAGGTTTACCATCCTTATCCAAGACTAAAGAAAGGAACTTAAAATAGCCATATAAATAAGGTAAGCACAGAAATTCATATAATTTGATGCTCACAAAAAACATAAGCATGTTAAGGAAATTACCCAGTCTGACCACTCATGAGACTCTCTGGCAGTCGCACTCCCAAGGCTGGAGACTGTCACTGCTGGGGCAGAAGTCCCTTCACAGGGCGTGGCTCAGTGAGCTGATGGTGCCCAGCTTGATTCCCCCCACACACCCCACTCACACAGTCAGGTTTCCTTACTGGTTCAAACCCAAGTTTCCCATGGCAGTCTCAGATGTCTCATTCCACAAAGCCATTTATTCACAGCACAGTAACACAGAAACAGCCTGAGCTGGTACCTCCAAGGACCCCCAACCAAGAAACCCCTGGGCTTTTATACCCTTACAGTCTACCCATGCACAAGTCTTGCTCTTCTTGTCCGTGTCCCTCCACCTCCCTGGTGTCACCAGTCTTCCTCTCCTTTGTTACCTAAAAGGTCAGCAATTCCTGGCTCCTGCTGTGTCTCTCAATGTCCATCCACCTACCTGGCTTCACCCATCTTAGTGCCCTTTGTTATCCCAAAGGTTGACAGTTCACAGCCCTGCGTCTTGGGCTCCCACCCAGATCTCAGTCTGTTTGCAAGCAAAGCTACCTGGACTAGATGTCTTCCTCAACAAGCAGCAGATTTAAGAAGAACTGGAATGAGATGGCTTATTTGTTACACTCGGCAAAGTCAGAACTGAAAGAACGAGGCTGGAGGGTATAATTTCTGACAAGTATCACATTTCAAACATTATCTTAAATAGGTGTAAGCTTTTTTTAAAAAAAAAAAAGGAAAAAAGAGGTAAAAAAAATGGGTAAGGAAAAAATGAAAAAGGGAAAAACAGTCAGGGAAGAAAAAATGGGAGAAGAAAAACGGAGGAGAAAAAAAGGGAAAACAAAAAAGAGAGGGGAGGGGGGAAACCATACCTAAAAATATCTTCAGTTTTTTCCCAAGGTCCTCTACAAGTTTTTGTTTATCTGAGCAAGCCACAAATGTAAGCCTCTGTATCTGCATGCCAATTACAGCCCAGTTACTGTGAATCCAGGTACGCTATGAATCAGCGTTGGCCCGAGGCTTGCCCAAACAGAGCTTTCTGCTCTGTAACTGTGCCTCATGTTGGAAGTTCCCCAACTCAGTCCAAAGTCCTGCTTTCCTTACTACTGTCTTTTTTGAAATTTTTACACCACTCCAGCCAATGCTGTCCCCTCCCTTTGCTTCCCTGGTGGCTGGCAGCTCTGGAAAGTGGACAACACAAGTGCATGTTCAGGCTGAGATAAGGGCTGTGGTAGTCACAACTGTGTTTAAATTCACTGCTGGCTTTACTAGAGACAAAACCAGGCACTGCAAAGCCTCAAAATAATGTCAGAAGAAATCTGAAGTTACTAAAGGTATAAAGAGATCCACAAAACACAGACAGAGCTCCCTTTTGCAGAATAGCTGGCTGTTAAATTTAAGCACTCACTTTTTAGTATCAACTCTGAGCTGATTGTTATCGGACACCGGAAAACTCAGTTTAAGAACCCAAGTACTTCAGAATACCTGCACATCACCCTTCATTTTCTTTTTAAAATAAGGCTTCACAATTTATAAAGAAAATTACCTCACTGGAGAGGTGTATGAAAAAACCCTCTCTGTTTTTAACCAGACGCCACAGGCAGCTGTGAATAATTTCTTTACAAAGTAACTGAAACCATACCCCTTTTTTTACAACTGGCATCTCATCAACCCATAATCCTCACAGATTAACACTGAAGTTCAGTTTCCACCTAACTACTCCTTTGGATTTCTTTGTACATCACAAATGACTACCTAAGATGCTGAGTTTGTGCAGGACTGCTAGAGCTTAAAAAAAACGTACAAAGCAAATGCTACCAAACTTCAAAATGTTGTAAAATAACTTCAGAACTGGTTAGTAATAACTGTTACTGATCTCTGAAAATGCACACCTCCATGCTCCCTATTCAGACTAGGGCACAGGGCATTTAAATGCAAATTTTCTGTCCCTCCTCTGTCATCTCCGCCCCCCCCCCAACTGTCTCAGTGCTGCCACTTTCCTGTTCCCATGAAACAATGCCAGGACAGGTGAACCACAAAATGGCAGGCTTCGATTAACTGCTGTTTTTTCTAAATTAAGCTCACCAGTCATGGTAAAGTTAAAAGAAAAAATTATAACAATAATTAAAAGAATGGTTTCAGGAATTACATTAGTTCTTTCTTCCTGTACACCTTAAAAGTATAATTAGCCACAATGGTAAAATATACAAAGTGTAGCAAATTGTACTATCTGACAAGTTGGCTTGGAATTTCTTCTGCACAAAACATTATCCCCTGTATTTGTCACAGGAAAAAATTTCAATATTCCATTTAGAGATAAAACTAAATTCAAAGCCAAATGCTCCAATTAATTTTGTTAATCACCCTTTACTACATGATGGTTAATCATTTAAAATTCCATAATACTGGCAACAAACTGACCATAAAATTGTCATCACAGTTTCTTCCAGGGAAAACTGCTTTTAAAGAAGAGGGTGATAAGGCAGGTCTGCCTATTCATTATAAAAAAATTACAGCGTGAATGTTAACTAACATAACTAAAAAGCTGGTTGCTGGCCATCTCTCAGCAGGGCTTCACGTGAAACAGATGCTGTTCTTACAGTTTTCTGCAGGTTATAATTTATACTACAGGCAAGTAATCACCAATGTGTGACAGCTGTGCTTTTGAAGGGCTGAAGCTACATCTTATAGATGAAAAAACCTACCACCATCCGTTATTCTGCACATAGATCCCTAAAAACTAAGTGCTTCAGTATCATGAGGCCTACTGCTAATTTCCGTTAGTCCAGGAGAAAAGAGAAGCTTATTGTTTTAGAGTCATAAAACAGTACTGAAAAAAACAGTAACTTAAAAAAACCTAAATCCTTCATATTAAGCAGTCATCGCTTAGTAAACTTAAGTCATTAATGATGGTGGTTTCAGTTTTGTTTTGCTGTGAACTTCAGGCTTATAAATATTTTACTGTGGAATTAGTACAGCCTTTACAATGTCTGATCCTCTCTCAAAGGCATAACGTGGAAGTGACTGAAAAAACTGGTACAAACTTCAAAGAGCAAAACAACTCATTTCACTGTTGAGACCAAACATGCGCATGAATAAAATCAAGGAAACTTTAAACAAGGGAAGAAAAAAAAATCAGCTGAAAAAAGAGTAGGTGGGAAATTCTAGTTACAATTGGTCTCATTTCAGAGGCAGCCTACAGCAAGCTGTGCTTGAACCGGGTCTCTTCCACACAGCAGTCTTGCAGTTCAAGCCGGCAGCTGTGGCCACAGCCAATGCTTGTCTGCAGTGGGTAGAGAGATGACAGGGGCCTTCTTCCCCCATGTCCTCTCCTTACCTCCTGTGGGGTGCCTTCACAGCCCTGGGCCCCAGACTCTAGCCCATTAGAGTCAGGCAGGATAGCTCCCTGCCAGAAACCATGGGCTGAGCTACTACCAGTGCTGCCTGTCTTGCATCCTGAGCAGGAGCTTTCCAGCAGTTATGCTGGTCCCTGCCTGGCCTGCATTCATCTACTTTCCAAGGAAACCCACAGCATGCACAGTAGCTAGCAGGATGGAGAGTAAGAAACAGATAATTAGGTAGCATCTCCTTCACAACAATAATCTCTGCAAAGTGGCAGCTCTCCATTTCTCAGGATTTTGCTTTTAAAGAAAACCAGACTGCTTCAACTACAACGGATGATAGGAACAATACTGTACTTGTCTGCCTCCAAAGTATCCCTGAAACCCTTGGACACCAACGGTTACAAGGATTACATATTTTCAGTTTCTGGCAGCAATTTGCAAACCATTCTCATGTGACCAGCAACAAAAAAAAAACTCCACAAAAGTGGAGTTTCACAATTACTCATGCAAGTAAAAGTTCACACACAAGATATTATTACAGTGAATATGGATTCACAAAAACGATCCACTACAAAAATTCACACAGACACAGTAAGTGGTGCTTAAGTAACACACTGAGGAAATGCCAGTTGCAGTGTGAATAATTAATATGAACAGCAAGTGAATAGTTGGCAAGAGGTCTCAAATAATGTTTGAGTATGTAAGACCTTCTTGAATAATAACCTAACTTATTTGTTTGGTCACAGTCTGTTCTCAGATAATTCACTACTAAGAAAAAAAAAAGAGCGATTTTCATCAGCAATTTACTGAGAACAGCTCATGTCAATTTACTCTGTGAACTGTTCTTCATGTCATGTTGAGTTCTTGTTTTGCTTTTGGTAGTAAAAGGTTGTATCAGAATATCCCTTTGGAACCAATGTCAAAAGCATGAGTGAAACCAAAAAGCTGTCTGCATCCCTGGAGACAGTCCAGGTGTGGAGCCTAGTGGATGAAAGGAGACTACCCCACCTTTGAAATCTGTTCTCCAAAAATGCTTCAAATGCATGCATTAAGTGAGGGGCTGTTTTTTAAAAAATGTGAACTCTTTGAGCTTTTCTCTTGAGAATTGTTTTCTCTTTGGGGATACATTTTCTAAGAGAACTTACACAAAACGTGTATTTTAGGCATTAATTATTATTAGACATCCAAAATAATTACTATGCTGAGCATACTTACACCAGTAAGTCACGCTAATGTGCACATTTTATAGCTAACTGTACACCCTCAGAAAGTTAAAAGTAGTACATCTACTCAAGCTGCATATTCCAGTTTTTTGGTATACATGTTTACTCAGGAATGTACTGCCTATTAAATAAGAGCAAACTAAACCTATGAAGAGCAAAGAAAAATCTTCTTGGTACTCTGAACAGGACCCTGCCTTAATCTCTGGATGAAGTTGATGAATGAAACTCTTCACCATTATCAGCTGTGCAACTGGGATTGCAAGCCACCTGCCAACAGTATTAATGCCATTTTCTCTGTCTCTTACAGAATTAACAGCATTCAATACAACTATTCATGTTATTCCCTTGTTGTTTTTTGTCATTAAGCTTTTTTCCACCATTAGTCACAGCCATTTCGGTGCAAAAACATCTCATAGAAAATGTTTTTATTAACAACCTGTGAGGGTGATATCATCATCTTCTATGATTTGCTCTTCTGCGACGTCCAGAGAGTTTTCAGTGATCATGTCACTAGGTTCATCCACACAGGTTAAGCCAGAGTAGTTATGCAGGAGTTCTGCACTAGGAACATGCTCCACAATGACAGCAGGGAAAATGGATGGATCACCAAGCTGGAGGATGGGGGAAAAAAATCAACAACAAAACAGTAGTTAGACCACATCCAATCTAACCACTTACTGATTAATACTTCAACAGACCTATACTACATCACTTGAATGTCAGACTGTCAGGAGAGAGTACCTAAGAACAAGATGATTTTTAGCACATGAAACCAAATAGCAGCAGTGTCCCATTACGAGACAGAGGCTGAATATCACTGAAGTATTTAATGTATTGACTTTACTCCAGTACGCAATACCAGACTTCTATGACATGATTTTACAGCATTAAAGCTGACAATACAGAGGAGTGGCACAGCGCAGTAGGTGAAAAACTTTGCTGACAATAATACTGCATGAGCGACTTGCTGCAAGCACCTTTATCTTTTGCTCTTCCCATCAAGTTGGGGGTGGAGGAGTCCTGAGGCTGTCAGGACTGGATGAAGCTCTCACAGGCACTAAGTTTCTCATGAGACATTATTTGAAGTTCACTATTTTAGGACACACTTGCTAAAAGATGAAGGTGTGTAATGGGTTGATATAAGTGCTCTAGTACATTCCCTCTCTAATTCTTATGGTTTTAGTCACTTGACATTCCTCACACCACACCCTCCCTGCCACTTTCCTTCCTAAGTCTGCTTTCAGACATCATCCTGTTGTCTTGATAGTTATTTTGCATCAGAGATACAGAAGAGAAGAGGTAGGTAGAAAACAGAAATCAAGCTGACCAGCAATAATAATGAAATGCACATTCTCTGAAATCATTCAACAGGAAGAGGTTTTCAGAAAATAACATCTACTACAGACACAGTATTTTCTAAACTGAGTCTTTTAAAATGTCATTTGCAGGAAGAAAGTCATAGCTGGTGATAGCAGAGCAGGTTCAAAGAAAGTCTACTGTAACTTTAAGGTTCCCTCATTACAAAAATAAAACATGCTATGAATGTAGTAAGCTTAAAACCAAGAAAACAAACCAGAAAGTTGCTAAAACACGTTTCTGAGAGAACCAGTATAAGTACATTTGGTCTTGCTCTCCACAGAAGAGCACAGATATGTACAGATTAAAGAATCATAGAATGGCCTGTGTTGCAAGGTTCATCTAGTTCCAACCCTCCTGCCCGACACTTTTAACTAGACCATGTGCCTCAGAGCTCCATCCAGCCTGGCCTTAAACACTTCCAGGGATGGGGCATTGCAACTGCTCTGGGCAACCTGTTCCACTACCCTTCTACCTTCACAGTAAAGAACTTTTTCTAATATCCAATCTAAACCTGCCCTCTTTTAGTTTGAAGCCACTCCCACCTGTTCTGTCACTACATGCTCCTGTATATGGTCTCAGTATATGGTATATGGTCTCAGTCTTTCTTGTAGGCTCCCTTCAGGTACTGGAAGGAAGAAACACAAGGTAAAAACCCAACCATATGATTATGATCTTGCTCAGGAATTGCTCATGTCTCACTCTTGCCACTACACACACCGTCACCAATGGAAAATGGTATCAGAGCTATTGGCTCAACACAGACAAAGCTTCCCCTAGGGAAGAGTCTGGACCATAAGTAAGTACTGAAAGTAGAAAGTGTAATTAGAAGTTTTAAAAGGCAGTAATTACCACTTCAAATTGCTCTGTGTTTTGTAAAACATGCCTCAGCAAAAACTGTGGTAAAGGGCAACCAGGATAAAAGGAAGAACTAAGAAACAAAACTGGTATTTTAATGGGCTTCTATCATGGACAGTCTGCTAAGCAAAAAAATGCCAACAAAACCAAAATTAAAAAAAATCTCAACAAATAACTGACTGACTCTGTTAAACATAAGCTTCAAAAGAGAGCAATATTGTAGGAGATCAATAAAAATGAACAAAGTGCAGACCAGTTAAAGCCCTCTTGTGCAATCATGTTGCCAGATAACAGGCATATATTGAGTCAAGCAATGGGATAGCTTCTACCCTACACCTTTGTGGCTACCTCTAACCAGCGCTGCATCGTGCCGGAGCACAGAAACCAGAAGTCATTGGTGGCCAAGAGGTCCCTGCTGTTCCTCAGAAGAGTCATGTCCACATGGTTTATCCTGTTTGTTTACTGACCCCAACATCCTTGATCCTATTTGCTTCCAGGCAAGATTAGATTAAATAAAAGCCACATCAATAAAAAAAGACAAAGCATTGTAAAGAGAGAAGAAAAAAACCCACAAACTCTATGCATTAAAAAAAAGGTTTTATTTTTAACAATATGTTCCATAAGCTATAGGAAGATGGTCCATGACAACTTTCTGAGATAAAATTCATATTCTAAAAGTAGTTTAAATACCTCAAATTCAGTAATATGCCACAGTACATAATTTGGGGATGTAAGTTTCATCTATCGCATGCCCATATGCAACTACGTTTAAAGAAAATTTGAAAAAGGATTACATACAGCTATCTACTCAGGCTCCAGTCACCTGCAAGCAAGAACAGTACATGCTTTGCAAGTACCTTTTCAGTATTCCAGTGACCATGTAAGAACTATGGATTTTAGGCAGGGAAGATGCAAGTAAGAAGGCTTCAGTCTTCTCATCCTGCTCTAGTTTACAGACGCTAAGGGTGAGGTTCATCTCACCTAACTTCGGACAGCTGGTGGTGCAGGCACTGGGACATGAGCTGGGAACCCCAGGTTTTATTCAGAGCCAACAGACAGAGATGGTATTTCTAGGGCACAGTTCCCCTCCCCAGTTTTAGGCTCCTGTGCTGCAATAGGGTGAGTCATGCCCTAAAACCACCTATTTCTCTGCATTGACTATAAAAGGGGGGAGGCGTTGGAGTGTTCATTTCTGATGTAGGCAACTGTGTCCCACACACACTCATCAGCAAAATAATTTATTTCTAATACAAAGGTGGTTCTGCATGCACTAACCAAAAGGTGGAGTGCACAGTATCCCAAAACTTTAAAAGGTCCCAAATTAGAGTGGATAAATCAGCAATGATTTTCAAGAAATTGACACAGAGATCCATAGAAGAATAATTTGTGTATTTTTTTCCTTTTGCCTACCTCTGCTGTTTCATCTTTCTTATGTAAAATACAGTTAAAATATGACACCCTAGCTCTGCCAAAGCTTTGACTTGACTTCAGCCCATCTCCCATATCTGCTGGATACATAAAGGAGTTGAGCTACTGCTGAAACCCTCCCAAATCTCAGACACCAAATTCCTTGCTGTAGTTTATCTACAAACCTGTCCTGTAGACTGATCTTTAACAATTCAGAGGAGTGCAAAGCTTCATACAGATGCTGAAGTCCCTGGAAAATCGCATGAGCAGGTCCCTGAAAGCACTGGTCATGCTCCATAACCCCCTGAAAACTGAACCCTCTCCTCCTCCAGGGTCAAAGACAACAATCTTCCTTCCTGCTCTCAAATTCTTCCAGTGTGTTTGACATGCTGACAAGGTGTTTCTTTTTTTCTCTGAGAATTGTCTCATCAGCTGTCACCAACTGACAGAAGATCAAAACACCATTTTGGTTGTGGAAATGGCAAACAAGGAAGGTGACTTCTTCCGCTTTGGAACTGTTCTCATACTACAAGTCTTCTAAGGAAGATAAGTTGTCCCAGGAATGTGGTAACTAGCTTCTAACTGGTGTGGAATAAATTTTGTGCAAGTGAGAGATGGGTGGGAAGAAACACATGTAATAGAGAGGAGAAGGGAAAAGCTACATGGAAAAAAATAAAAGGAGAAAGAAACCTCAGGGAAAAAAAAAAAGTCTGTCTTTTTAACCAAACGACAGAATTCAGACTCACAACGCAGATGGCTATTTATTAAAAGAGAAACCAGAAACAAAACAATGCAAAAACTAAACAAAACTAGGTGAAGTGACCTTAGTGACTAGAAAATGGCCTTCAGTTTTCTCTTGCTGAAGGTTCCTATGTGGGGGCAGAGGCAGTCTCTTGGCTTTAAAGGCATTCCCATGGCCAGCATCTGAGGATTGCTGCAGGCAGGTATATTCTGCTTGTTTTCCTGGGGAGACAACCTCATTACAGATTTCACAATTTTCCTTAAAGTCTTCATAAAACTGCAAGTGGATAAGGGAGGGAACTTTCTGCAGAAGCTGGAAATAGCCAAAAAAATTAAGACATTGGTCTTGACCAAGTGACTGCTTCAGGAAGCCCATGGCGACAGCGGGGAATGTGGAAGAGCGAACTGAAGCATGAGATGATGGTGCAGAAGTCATGGCCCGACCTAAAGGCCTGGACCTCTCTTCCGCAGAAGAAGGGAAGAGAGACGCATCCCTCAGAGACAGAAAAGGAGTCTTCAGGCACTGGTTACTACACCCATCAGAGCCACTTGAGAGAGCACGTCCTGGCAAAGAACAGTCATGCTGGGAACCCTGTTACCAACTTAATGGTTGTAATGATTCAGCTTGTCCCTGGTACCATTTAAAGCTCCTAGTATGGATCTAGCCACTCTGGCTGCTTTTATTCAACATTTTAAATTAAGAATGTCTTGATCGAATATCACATTAGCTGTAAGTCCACAAAGGACTAAATGAAAAGACGTTGACAGAAGAAGTTGCAGACAGGAAGAGAAGTAGGTTTAGGGAGCAGCACTGACTCAGCTAAAGCCTGTACAAGCTCCTGGACAGTTTTATCTGTGCAGTTTCTCCCTCTCTCCCATTCTCTCAACAAAAATATAACCCAAACAAAGCAAAACAAAACAAAGAAAAAAACAAAAACACAGAAAGGAGAAAAAATAGCAAACCCTCTATTTTAACCAGATCTCGGTCATGCAGTAGAAGCCAGTTTATCAGTAGCCTTAGCCCAAGCCACTTGTTCCCTTCTCAAAATTACGAGGATATTTTCTTCCTGTTTCTTCCTCACCATACATCTACCACGTGATAAAGGAATCTCTCAAGAAAAAAAAAAGTCATTCTGTTCTAAACTGCAAAGGATAAAGCTGATAAGAGCAAGCCTTTCCCGTTCACACGGGTCCATGTGATTGAGCCCCTCCCATTGCCATTTGCCACTGAATGCTGAATGCTTACATTTGCAAATGGACTGTTCATAATTTACGGTTGTTTAACCAAGACTTAAAAAAAAAAAATTAAACAAAATAGCCATGAATTATGACTTCCCTGAAATACTGAGCATAGCTGCCATTTAGATCCTGAACCTCTCTCTGCAGCTGTTCCATGTCCCAACAGCTCTTGGCACAACTGAGCTCCAGGCAAAGTTTTGTCAGGAAGAAAAGCACCAAAGTTCTTGCAATGACAGCTTGCAATGATGTGGGGGCATCACAAAAATAATTATCCAAAGATCAGTTAAATTACACCTCTGTGTAAATATCACATTTCGTATACTGATCAAAATCAAAAAAATGCTTTTGCCCAACAGAGAGCACTTACAGAGCTAAAACTTTTGAAAAGTACAAATTATGTTATCCATCCTTAAATACACTTAATCTATCCAGAATTTAAAAACTTCCAGAGTAGCAACAGCTCCTATGTGGTAAGAAGCAGATCCATCAAGTATAAGCAAGAAGCAGCCTCTTCAGGCTAATGTTGTGCTATGAATCCTTGTCCAAATTAAATCTTGCTCCAGCTTCCCAGGTCTTTACTCCTGCAGGGAGTCTTTACTCCTGCAGTCTTTGCAGGACTTCTCTTCTACAACTGAGTATTCCAGATTTAACTAACTGCACCTTTGATATCTGAACTAAGTCAACCCAGTGATTAAAGAGGAGCTTGCATCTGACAGTTTGCAGTGATAGACTTTCTGCTATGTACTCTCCACCTTCGATTTCATCACCTTTAAGCGTATGCTACAGGATGCCTTCTTGCCTTAGGCTTCTCTGGAGCAGAATTTAGTAGGGTTATGAGATAAAAATCACGATGGAGTTTGTTCCGAAGCTGAAGAAAGCTCTGCTAAGAGAGGTTTTACTGTCCTTTTGAGTGTTCTTTAGTATTTTTAAAGTTTTTCAGGTGTGCATCTGAAGAAATTGCAAGAGGCAGAACACACAGCTAAACTGAACAAAACCATGTCTGCTCACACTGCCCCTCCCAGGAACCACACTACTGAAGTAACCCTTCCCATCTCAATTCTCCCCTCTCCCATTGGCTTGTAAAGTAAAGACAGCAATGAACAACCAACAGAAGTAATAAGTAAGGCTCATTTTCGACTACACTTGTGCAATTCCCATATCTAAATCCCCAGGCTACCACAAGCTCTGGAAAAATACAGGGAAGGAAGTTACATTACTAATTCCACCCAAAACTGAGTTAGCACTTCAGACAGACAACACTCAGTTCATTGAAATGATCGCATGACTCTGACAGCAGAAACAGGCCACTGACCCAGCCAGATATTAGGCCATACAGAAAAACAGAGACAAGATTATGAAGCCAAAAATACTTTTTTTAAACAGAGAATAAATGCTTTTCACATTAACAAAAAGAGGAACAGTTTGTCATGGCACTTCTCGGCCTTTTAAGAACTGTTTCTCCACAGTACCCAGACACTTAATTTCTTGTAAATAAATGTAAAATCTACTATTAACTACCAGCTACAGAGGAGGCACCTGATTTTTACAAGAGGAATCTGACACTGAAGCTTCAGGACTTAGGATGTGGTTTAAATAATCAATATCTAACTGAGAGACTACTCAGGTAGAAACAGGCATATTTTCTCTGCAGTGTGAAAGAAACCCAATTTAAATTACATTCAAGTTTATTTCTGAATAGTTGATATACAATGACACAATTTAGAAACCAATCTGTAAATAACAGCAAGCAGGTACATATTGTCCCTTGTAGTCATCTATAGCACGACCATTACTTTTTTTCAGAATTTTATTCTAGCATATCCTAAAGAAGTTGAAACTACTGTAAAATACCAGAATTTGGGAAATTGTACATCACACACACATGGATTCTACTGGCACAAATCAGCAAAACAGAAAAAAACTTTTTTGGAGGAGCATGTCTCTCCAATACTGCAGAAGTTACAGCATTTCAATCAATTTCTGTTCTGCCCGTGCAAGTTACAGGAAGCAACCGGAAGCTTTTGAAACAGCACAAAGATCTGCTGCAACAATAATGACCTCAATGTTTCCTTTTTGTGTTTTACACCACACTTTTTCCTCATCTTTAACAATACTCTTAGCACTGACTTGTACAAATATGGTTTCTTACACCGTCCCATACCTGCTGCTCATCCTCCATGACGTTGCTGGCAAATTCAAACACAAGCTCATTCTGCTGTACAACTGCTGCCATAATAACGCATTCCCAGGTCTCAGCTCCACATACAAAGAAAAATGTTCTCAAATGCAAAAGAATGGAGAATGTCACCGAGGTCCAGCTGAGCAGAAAGGCAGGATCACAAAACGAATTGAGTATCAGTATTTGTATTTCTTAGATCATCAGTGTTCCTGGGTTCTTCTCTTCTCAAAGTGAAACAAACCAAGGCAAATCCTTTCCTGAGTTATTCTTCCCACCTCAATAGCCTTTGTCACTGCAGAGAGAAAAATAAAAAAATTATCATTAAAAAATTATTACTTTAGCTATGCAAAATAGTAGCAGTTGCAATAAAGCAATAAAACTGTTCTATTTAAGTCCAAGGAAGTCAAACACTTCTGTGTCTCCAAAGGTATTAGTTTAACTGATTAACATATGACAATTTTCATTCCCTGAAACAAATGTTCATTCCTGAAACAAAACTGTTTCAGGAAGTAAGACATCAGTTTCAAAGTGTTTTGTATTAAAGGTATGCGACTAAGGAAAAGTGACAGAAGTTAACAAAAAGAAAATCCATGTTTTCACTTGATTCATATATGCAGTTTTCACACTCATTAGTAACTCTCATCTTTACAGTTTACTCAAAGTAAAAATCCAAACCCTAGACTGACCTACTCGGCTGTAGATATCTCAAGTACATCATCTTTCTTCTTCACGCACAGTTCAAATTTAGCAAAGTTGCTATTTTGCAAGTAAAGCGCTCTAGATCTTTCCCAGTGTGAAAATGATAAAACCAGTAAATAAATTCTTTGTACAATCCAGAGAGTCCCCAAGTTCCTACATGAAACAGATCTTCAGCTTCATGTTAAAATGCACTGTGCGCGTACCCTTATCTCTACCACAGGCTCGCAAGCAGCCGGAAGGAAACAGCACTGACCACGTCATGGCAAATTAGAACCGGCAAAGAAACTGCACAAAGCAAAAAAAAAATTCCCAAACTACAGAACGTAAACAGCTTCAGTGAAGGATGTGTGCCTACAGATCCCATGTTTTGACTTACTCATCAGCACCAAAGGTAAATACGGTGAACACGAGCTTAGGAGGAGGTTGTGCTGCTCCATTCCTGGGGAAAAAGGCCAATGCAAAACCTCATCTTCGTATACAACTATGGTGACCCATAACTTAACAAAAAAATCTATCATTTCAAAAGGATAACAGGACCAGGTGTCTAAAATTAGGAACTTGAGAGAGTATGTTGGTGCCTAGGAATTTAAACCCATGTATTTTAAAGGAAGCAAAATGTGTAGTTCCTAGCATTTTGAGCAAAATTCTTTACACTGCCTTTGATTAAGGGCAGCTGTGACAGAAGATTTAGGGGAAGAGGTCTGCCTAACACATACCCATCCAGAGTGAGACCCCAAAAAAAAGCCTCAGGGCAACTTCAGTGCCATTGGCAAGGATCAGTATCTGCCTTTGTACAGGAGGTTTATCTTGGCCTTTTTTTTGCAGTAGGCTGAAACTCAAAAAAATGAAGGGCATCTTCCTCTCCCCAGTGCCAAGCAATTTAATTAGGGAGGATCATGTCAGAGACTCATACTCCTTCACTCTAGGAAATGTGACAGCTGTTTTTCCTCTATAGATTGTGGTATTCCCAAATTCCTAAGTAGTGATGGCAGAGCATTCATGCATTTAAGTCACTAGACCCTACCCTTCTAAGAAATCAGGAAACCCAAGATTATGCAAACAGGAGAACCTCCCCAACTTCCAAAGTGTGCTCTAATTAACTGTTAAAGGGCTCATAAGAGTAGCCACAACCCTAATTAGAGAATATTTGCTTTAATGAGAGTCACATGCATGAACAGAGAAGGATGTGCTGTAGGAACCATGACTATTCAACCTCAGCCCTTGTCATTTTGCTGATTGACTTGAACAATTAACACGGCTTTCTCTATACTTCAGCAAGGTTATAGCACTGAAAGCACTACATGCAACCATATAACCTTGGGTGACTTTCCCAAATGCAATTATTTGGTCTTGCCTTTTAGAAAATAAGGATAGTTAGGAAGCTAGACGCACATTGCCTGCACAGTGGGACTTAGCCCAACTTGGCCTATCCTAGAGTCCTACCATCCTATATTCCAGCCTGAAAATAAAGTACATAACTATACAATATATAGTTTAACATTTCCTACAGACAGTGATTGAAGTGGGTCAATCTATGTCAACAGGGACATACCAGCTCTTTCGGAAGAGAGAACAGGTATGGAAATTTATTGAAGTACAACTTCTATTTTGATTACTGCTTAGAAATCAGTTGTAACTCTCCAGTAAGATTAAATAATATTTTAAGTCACTCCCTCTAATCAGTGAAGAGTAACTTCACTCTAGAGGATCACAAGGCAAATACAAGAATCTCCTCCATTATCAAATGGAACTTATTTTTAAATTAGGGTTAAGCTAATTGTCCAGGGACAATCAGAGCCAGAATACTGCAAGGGCTTATAATCATGGCCATTACACTACCTGAAGCCACATGTATGAACAAGGAGTAGAAGTTCTTAAGATCCAGTAATTTTCTAAGGTCAGTAACAATTAATAGCATCAATGTAAAATCAGGATAAATGACAAGTTAGAGACATAGGCTCTCTAGCAATCTCATGAAGTATAAGGAAAACTGGAGGTGAAGCCACTCTAAGATAGATTTTTAAAGTTCCCCATGTGCACTGACAAATAACATTTTTTTCTGTTAGTGCCAGGTTATTCATTATTCTGTAAAATATTAATATTTTACAGTAGATACTACAATACCAAGATGCACACTAAATGCATAAGATCCAAAAGCTGTGGCAGCAAACTTACTAAAAGCCATAAAGAAACATTTCCTTACTTTATTTAAAAAAAACGACATAATAAAACCTCCAGTGCAAATCTAAACATAATGATTTAATACCATTTAAGAGATTACAGCAGCATAATGCATTTGATCCATACAAACACCATTTAAACCAGTCACACTTCATGCTAACAAGAAGTTCCTAATTATCTGATACCACTGCAGGAACAGGTATTCAAAATCTGTTTTACGAATCCTGCCCTGCAGTGATGCAGTGATGTAAGTATACTCCTTCTCCCCTACTCCCCCTCCCCAAAGCCACCAAGGACTCTATAAATAAAGTCAAATGATACGTTCTTCTTACACAAAAAGAAACATCTAACCTCAACCTTAGGACCAAAGACAAAGAGACGTGATCGAACAGGCTTTAGTAAGCTTTTATATCTAACCTTATAAAGATTAGAGACTCAAACTATTATTATTTGCAGGATATTTTTCATTACTTCTGTAGTAGTACACAATAACAGCAAATGATCTATTGGGCAATAATGGTACGGCAAAATAATGCAAAAGTATTTTCCTTTAACCCATATCCTTTTCTCTGCCATATAGAAAACAAGAGCAGCTTTTCACAAAAGCCAGCAGAATTCTAAAACAGCTATATTTTCCTTCACATCTATTCTTATAAACTGTGCTTTCATTATTCCAACTATCACAGGGTCCTGCTGTCTATAGGCTAACACAAACATGGCTATTGTTTTTGCTAAATAATGCCACTTATCTGATTTTACATACATCTGTGAGTAGAAAATAAGTTATTTGCAAACAGCATAAAATGTGTAAATTGTATTCAAATGCACAGTAAGCTTGACTACATACAAATAATCCTAGGAGAAAGGGAACTCTGTATATATTACCATAAAATTTACATCAAATTTTCAGAACTATAGAGGAAGTAAGGTCTTGCTTTCATTTTTACTACTTGTTGTAAAAATATATTATCAAAAGGAGTATTAAGACACTACAATATAAACAAACATCTTAATTTTACGTAATCTTTGAAACTGAACTCAAAAATAAATTATTTCAATTTCTCTTGAAATTCCCTTCATCCACTGATTTCAACATCTAGAAACAAGTTCCTCAGTCAGTCTGTCAAATGCACATTCACTCAATTTAACCCTTGGTACATGCTACTCTGGTATCCCCGATCATACACTGCAGTATTCCTTCCAGCTAGACATCATAACTTTTTTTCCATCACTCTTCCCCACATATACCCTGCACTTAATCCTAGCCCTGTTGAGCTACTAGCTCAGAAGCTTGTAAGAAGTGCTTCCAGAATCAACATTTTTGGTCACAATGGTGAAGCTGCAATACTGAAACTAGGTTCCAACTTTGAGGTAACAAAGCCATCATTTCTCCTTTAACTCCTGAGCCAATACAGCCCATACTACCACTGTGACAATATGAGCCAGTATAGCCCATACTACCTCAGCATTCAAGCCCTATAAATGCAGAACACTGGAATTTAACATAGTGGCACCACACTGGAGCAGGTGTAGCAGTAACCAAAGTACCAGGCACAAACCCAAAAATTTGCTGAAGAATCTCAGCTATGAACTTGGAAGGCTCAAGTCTTGGTACTGAGAGCATCCTGGCTGAGCTGAAAGATGTCTCCAGCAAGCTACTGGATCCAGTCCCACTTAGGGTTACTAAAGATGACTGTAGTCATCCTGCACTGCCTTTTTCATGAGATTAGTAAGATCATTCATACATCTGAAATAAGAACCAGCTTAGCTGCCTTAAGATTCAAATGCAGATCTGAATCCTGAGTTACTGATGAAACATCTCAAGTCATCCAGCACAGGGACAAATGGCTTGAGATTGGAATTTCCCCTTGGATTTCCTGAGACAGACTGCAGCACTAGCTCTAGCCTAGAAATGTCAAAGTTGTGACTTAAATACAAAGCTGAACTCCCTTCTCAACACCATCCTGGATGCAGAAGGAAGAGAGGAGTGAATGAGAGAAGAGGGAAGATTAAAGACATCACCTGGAAATTCTGAACAGAAGGACTGAAAACCATCTCAAAAGTGAGGTCAGACAAACACATGGATGGTAACCACATCATTTCACTCAAGTTTCTAACTCCATTCTACCACTGGAGGTTAAAGATGTATCAACTCAGAGTCAGTCCACCCTCTGCAGAGTCACATCTCTAAGTATCATCATAGAGTCAGGGGGGCAAAGCTGAATGATATCGCAGTTCTCTGAAAACAGAAGTCCCAAACCCACAATGATCTTTATGTATAGCCCACACTAAGCACAAATGTTAACAGTATAGTCTACTGTGCCATTTTCATGGACTAATTATTCCTATTCAGTAATATTATTAAATTGCACAGGACAGGGGCTTTGAACCATGTTCTCAGACATTTTTAGTCGGCAAAATGACATCTTCAGTTGGCAAAAGGACAAGCAAGAAGAACAAGTCACTTGGCACAAGGAGTTTCTGAAGGCTCAGTATTTCAACTGCTCACACAAATTAAAGGAGATAGAAAAACAACATGCTAAGGGGGTAGCACTGAGGAAGGAAAGAAGCAATGTAAGGAACAGACTCAAACCTTCTGAAAGCATCCACGCTGCCTATGGCAAACTGTGCAAATGGCAGCTGACATCATAAAAGCCAACACAGTGACCTCCACTGAGCTTTCATTAAGGACAAAAAAATCATCAGTATCAATAAACCCCTGTTTTGCAGCCCTGCTGAAAACCAGCCTGTGTCACCACAGGCTCTCACTACCTATACAGAAAGGAGGATAGCGAGTAAGATGATTCATGTGTTAAACATAAACAAACATAAATAACCAAAACTGACACACAATTCAGTCAATATAAAAGAAATTCAATTAACGCCCTGACCCTAAATCTCACATAAAAACACATTTACTCTAAAGAGAGCAAAAAGCACAAACACAAGCAACAAGTTCTTTGGCATCACCAAAACAAATAAAAACAAAAATCACATTTTCCTCCTTTTTTTTTTTTTGCAACTACCTCTTTTAGCCTGAATATTTAACTTGACACAAGATTCCTTTCCAGACTATTAACAGTTAACAGCTCCAGCACTGTTTATAGACTCCCCCACCCCTGAAACACTTTTCTTCCTATCTCCCATATTTCCTGATACTTTTTAAGTCCCTTTTATTTAGCACATTTATGTTACACAGCTGCTGTACACAAACCCAGCGACCTGGGAAAGCTGAAAAAAATTACACCGTAGTTGAGACTTTTTTCCTCTGGATCCTCTCCTGCCAGCATGCTCGATATGTCAAGGTAGCCCCAAATCAGTGTAGGCATGTAAACAGAGAGCACTACAAGTAACTGATTTATGCTGCAGCAACAAAGATCAGAGTACCACCAACAGGTCAGTCCTAAAGAGCAAACTAAAAGAAACTGAGGCAAAAAAGGCTCTACCCAACTTTACTACTGAAGCTCCTGAGCTCAGAATAAAGTATCTGAACATCTGCGAAGAGCAAGCCTCCCTAATCTTATCAGACAAGAGAAAGGTCACATTGGGTTTTAGTCACTTCTCTACAAAACGTTTGCTCTAGCAAAGTAGAGCCAACTCAACAGGAAAAGTTAGCTGTAGGTTGTGCTAAAGCAAGGGAACAAGGGTACCCCAGGGGGAACAGAGGGCCCAAATCCTCTCTCCCACTTCCCATTCTCCATGGATGAAAATAACTGAACACTGCATTTCCATAGGTTGGCTGCATGGTATAAGAAGAGGTTAGGGAGATGGGACATGACAACTCCATCCCACCCCTTGTCCCCAAATCATGCCAGAGATGGGACCTCCTTCCCTCCTTGCCTGCCCCCCCCCCCAGCCCTCCCCATCCCTCCTTTCCCCACCCCTCCATCAAAATTGTTTAATTTATTTGGCACATAAGACACATGAAAGAGAAGATGGGGGTAAATTTTCAGAAGTGGTTATGTGACCTAGCAGCCTTGGCTATTCATACAGCTCTGAAATTTCTCATATTGAATTTGGGTTACTTAAGCCTCAGCTCACAGACAGACCACAGTATGTGAACTGCAGTTAGATAAAAGCCACATAAATGTTGCTTCACAGCACAGCCCCTACTCTACATGCCTGTGTAGATGCATGCACACACACATCAGCCACAGTTACATGAACACACTTTATACCCATGAGCACAAGAATTCACATACACACTAAAACATACATATGAAATGTGTGCCCTTCTACTGATTTGACTTTTTACTTTTGGTGCAGCTGTTTTGGCTACCAAAGATACAAAAAATCCACAACTTCCCACATCTCTTTACAACATAGGGATACACAAAAGTATTCCTTCTCCGCTTCCAGTTCAGTCACCTCCACCCACTGCTGCTAATCACCACCACAGTACTGCTGGGAAAGTATTTAGCTTGAATTTCCCCTCATCCACTGAAAGCCAAACAAACAATATGAACTGGGCCACCCCTAAAAAGGGCAGTGTTCCCCCAGGCAGTGGACAGGGAGCTCGGACAGTCTGCCACGCCTGAGAGAATTCAGCAGTCAGTCTACCAGCCTGGGGAAACAGGTAGCACTAACATTTCCAAGCAGCATTAACATCTGGATCTTGGAAAGAGAACATCTGTGCGTCATTAAAGTCAAAAAGGGAAGAGGTGTGCATGAAAAGTCAGGCCTTCACCTGAAAAACACTGGCCACAAGCACACCGTCACACCGACCTTCCTGGCAGCCAACAGCATGACTGCCAATCTTTCTAAGAACTTCTCCATGTACGACTAGCTGAAGGTCACTATCCTAACAACTATCAGGTTTTATTATGAAGAATATTTCCAAAAGCATGGACTTGTTCAGCAATGTAATAGGGATTCAAGGACCAGATGAAAACATAACATTTACAGCAAAGACCTGCTTCTCCGCATAATGGCAGATGTGCATGCTAATGTGCAGTAAATGCAGAGGCTAGAGAGTGTGGTTTGCTGGTCCAAAACTCTTGGCAATCACTAACTTGGTCTGTCCTTTGATTCTGTCTTTGTAGATAATTCATCACTATTGGTAAAGAGAAGGACAATCAGGTGCTCATATTTCCAGGTTGATAAAATGAGAACAATCAGACATTCAATTAAATTGAGAAGCAACTAGTTTTGAAATGATGAAAGGAAAGAATTAAAAATGCATCAGCCTACATGTACTTCCTCAAACTCCTTGCTACAGACATGACAGAGGTCAAAAGCTTAGGAAAATTGTAAAATGTTTTAAAAACAGCTCAATGTAATTAGAACAAACCAGCCCCATTACATAAGGATTTCTTTTTAAACAATGGAAAAGAGCTGTCATAACACACAGTAAACCTCCAGTAACGGAGATTGCAATCATACATCTCTAAATGCAGGACTTCGCTGTCATTTTTTTCCAGGTAACTGCTCATTTCTGGATTCATATATTCTCCACCAGAAAAATAATAATATATTAAACATTCCAAAATTAGAATAGATGGACTACAAGTTTGACATTACACTGCAAGTGTCCACTTAGTCTAGCTCAACAAGAGGTAAATGATACTGATTATGGAGAGAAAGGAAAACAAAAGTTCTCTCATTACTTCCTCTCCTACAAAAATTACTATATGCTATTTATCTAAAAGTAAATTTGCAGAGACAGGACTGGTTTTATGTCTTGTATTAGTATCAAATACATCTTAATATTTTTTATACTGCACAAAATCTCAAAAAGTTGGTTTAAAAAAAGACACTGAGAAGACAGTAAATTGATAAAATCCCAAATCTAGTTCAGAAATTTCTGCAAACCAAATGACTTATTCCAGTGACACAGAATAAACGTGTTCTGGCATTTAATAGCACATTTTATGGAGCATTAAGACCACAATCCTGTAAGCAACTATAACAATAAAGCTGCAGATCAGTCAAATCTCACTGATTTCAAAGGAAAAGGGTCTCATACAAAGAGAGATGAAGGGCTGAGCTCCAAAACAGATAAAACAGGATATGAGGAAATCTGTAAAAGAGGTGTGGGAGAGGGGAAGAACTGTTTGACCCTGAAATGTTTTGCTCTTTTGATTAACACATACACACAGGAGAATGAATTAGTGGCAGTGGGAGGAAGAAAGATCAGGGAAACTAAATATAATTGCTTTGGCTAGGTGCCAAACTTCACAAATTACCACTTGCCAGTCTGTACCTAATACTGATATAAAACTGTCAATTGTTCTCTAAAAACTACTTTGCTCATAAATTAGTAACTCAGTCATTATTTTTAAATCATCTGAAGGTAAAAGTCAAGTTTACTGAAGAAAAAAGAATGGCCAAAACCAATGACTTTTTTTTTTCAGCTGCAATATAAATGCACACAAAATATATACATTAAAACTGAAAGCAAAAAAAAAAATAGCCAGTAGAAATCAGGTTCAAGCTAAAAGTTTCTTATTCCAGGGAACCTCTTCCAGCCAAGCATCGGTAACTCTAGATCAGGGAGTTAAACTCCCACAGGACTTTTTCAGCATTCTGCTGAAGTTGCTACAGGACTCAGCTCAGTAAAAACCCTATTACAACTTCTGCAACACAGATTTTTAGCATTCTGTGCATTTCCTTCTGCAATTAATTTTTTTTAAAAACTTTTTCAACTGGACTGTCAAGCACAACAAACAAAAATATTTAAATAAGTTCAAAATTACTCTCTGAGCCATACAAATGCTACATGATTTGCATTTCTATGCTTGAGTATTTGAGCAGTTTTAGAAATCTGAATTTAACTGATGTGCACCAGCTAGAAAGGGGCACAAACTAATCCACACAGAACTTGCTGAAGCCTCCCCTTTCCAAAGCACGAATACATGAACTTCAGGCCTCTGTGTGGTACTTTACTCTTGACGGTAATGAATACGTTCAGGGCTGCATTCAACAACTGCCAGGTTGAGAAACGTAAAGGGTCTTACCTTTGCAGTGTCTTTAAAGAATCTGTGTGAATACAGAGCAGATTAGGCAATGTTTCTGTTGTTTGCCTCTCATTTGCTGTCAGCTGTCAGCAATATGAACAGTCAAAAGCCTCTGGAGCAGGCTGGTATTAGTCAGCTAGACTTGAATTTCCAGTTCTTTTACATTGCTGTCTATTTTCCTCCATTAGGTTAGCCTGTCCTACCCTGGTATCAGATTACATGGAGCCAACATTTATAGCACCTTGCAAAACAGTCGAACATATCACATACCTAAGTCTGCCTATACCTGCTGCCCTCAAATTTTAACCCTTTCTACTAACAAGACAAACATTTATTCTAGAATGTATCACCTAAAAAACATTTGCAGTAGAGGAGTTGTTTTTCCTTCTTACCTCACAGCTACAGGACAGTGTGAGATTTCATTTTATGAACTGCAGAACACAGTCAGGCTACGCCAAGAACAGAGGCTCCGAGATGCCCACAAGAACAAACCTGGAGACCCCACCTCAAAAGAGAACCCTGGCCTGGAACCACTTGCTGCTTATTTTAGCAGGTCTGAGAAAACCCGAACAGCTCATTCTGAGTTCAAGATCATTTGATTCTACTAATTCCTTGCCTTCCTTCAGACCCTGCTGCCAGAGCAGGAGGCAGGCAGGCATGTTCTCTGCATGTGACCAGCATGGCGTAAGCAGATGCCATTTCCAGCCCTCCCAGCACCACTGGCTTCCTTCTGTCAACCCAGGATGTGGTGCTGCCCTGGGCTTGGCTCTTCCACCTTCTCCCCGATGGCATCCCCGAAGCACAACCTTCCTTTGTGTTGCTAATCCTATTTCCACAGTCTAGGGTCTGCAATTTAGACAGTGGCAAGACAAACTTTGTAATGCTGAAAAAAAAGGAGCAGCAATTTCTCTCTTTACACATGATGCATGGCCATCCTATGGCCATCAGCTGTGATGGTGGTGCTTCAGAGGACTACATAAGGTATTTCACGTGTTCTTACATCACAGGTTCTATGGTGAACTTGCCACTGGCTGCCGCAAGAGAGGAGCCCCGAAAAGAAGATACAAGGACTCCCTGAAACAACATCTCAGCCTTGGCCATATTGATCAACATAACTGGTCTACTCTGGCCTCCAATCAGGAGGTCTGGAGACACACCATCTATAACACTGCTGATGCTTTTGAGAAAGCACGCAGGATCACTCTTGAGGAGAAAAGACAACGTAGAAAGAATCGTGTCTAGCAGAATGTACCACCTAAGGAGTCTTTCTGCTGTGCCTTTTGCAACCGGACGTGCCTATCTCGCATTGGCCTTATTAGCCACCAGCGCGCTTTGTAGCAAACGTGGGTAGAGACCTTTCCCAAATCTTCGTTCACAAAGCCCAGACATGATGATATCACAGGTAGCTTAGCTTTCCTACACACTCATCATGCACCTTGGAATTAAACAGAGTTTTAACAAATAAAAATGTATATTCTTACAATTCACACAGAGTTGTTCAGGCAGCCTCCTTCTTGGGACCAGTGGTCCATTTTGCTAAAGCTAAGAATATAAGGTAATACACCATTACACTCAAACAAGTGAGCTAACTCAGAGAGCAGGGATGAAACACACAAAAAGAATTTTATTTGCATACTGCTTTAACCTAAATCTTTACTCAAGTAACCTTTTAACCCTTCAGTCCAGAATCACAGACCCAACCAAAGCAAAGCAAAAAATAAATGGCTAAGAGGGCTTCTGATGAGGTACAGTACAGCCCATATCAAAAAGCACTGCAACCAATACTTATCTATAAACTGCTTTAACATAGCATTAAACAAGCATTTTGGTCTTTGAGAGATTCTAGCTCTGCATATATAAAAGCACTTTTATTTATATTTAAGTTAGCACTGTGGTTAACAATTACACGGGTAAAATATAAATAGAAACATCAGATTTCCAGTCTTTCTTATTTATAAAGCTTATCAGTTTAAACACATTTTTGCAAACCATGTCTGAAGCTTTTAAATCTATTTGTCACAAAGATCCTCATTTAACTTTTCCCATAAACATAAGAAATTAAGCACTCAGTCACACATTTCCAATGGTTATACCATAGGAATTTATCAGTGACAATTTTCACACCAGGCAAGAGACCTGTTTTCTCCAGTCTATAACCAGACACAGCTTCCATACAGTGCCCCAACATACACCTTCCCTATACATTCCCAAGAGTCCATTTTGGCACCCATTCAGCCACAACCATTGAGAATACTTCTTAGAGAAGTTCTGGCTGAAATAGTTTGATGAGCAAACTAAGGCAAGTAGTACTGTAAACTTTTTTGTTTTAAGGGCTTGTGGAGAGTCCAGTACTATTAGTAACACAGACAGGGATTTATTTATGAGGTTGGAACAGGTGAGACACATATTCATCAGCAAATCTCTCAGAAAAATTAAGGCATACCTCCTACTGCCAAAATCACAAAGCCGATGTTTGTATTAAGCTTTCATACAGATTCCAAAAAAACACCAAAAAGCAACAAAAAACCCCAACCCAAGAGCAGTGACAATACCGCCTAACATATCACAAGCAGAAATATTTGATTCAAAAGTCTGTAGAAACAGGAACAAAAGGTAATTTAAGAAGAGGTGCAAAGTATCAAACCATACCTACAGTCGGGCAGATTGATAAGGAACAGTTGCAGACAGGGAAATCAGAGCTGTCAGTCAGACTTTTGACCTCCTTCTCACTAACCTCCCAAGTTTGATGAGTCTGGGGTGCTTTTTTCCACTGTTTGTCTTTTATAATATAACTGTCTGGGGTTTTTCAGCATGAGAGCATTCAACTTTATTTTTGGCTTAATCAGGTTCTTTACTGTAGCTCAGAAAGCATTCATATTAAGGAGAATTCATGTAGGCCATGATAGACTTGGTCATTTAAACGAGACACCAAAAGAAACTCCACACCTTTAAGACATTCTCACAAGGCATGGGGTTTGTTACTTCTTTCCGAGGTAAAATCTTCTATCTGACTTCCAGTGTATCATATTTTACAGATCACTGTAGCTGCAACTCATGTGTCATCTACAGGATTAATAAAAAAATACTTAAATTTATTGAAAATTATAGAATGATGGAACTAAGCTTTTAAACTCGCAGGCAGAAGGGTGAGGGCTAATTTCAGTTGGAAGGTTGTAACTGTATATTTTCCCTCAGCACAACCAGTCACAGCTGAGCTGATACATGCTGCATGGATAATTTGTACCAGCATTCCTGGTCACAGTTCACCATAGAGAAAGGCAAAAAGCAAAATACTCCAGTTTGCTCAAGTAAACTCAATTAATAAGCTCTCCTGCAACAAGCAGGAAAGGGAGCGAAGTCACCTGGTGACCAGTTTACTCTGAAACCAAGGAATACTCTCAAAACATTAGCTTAAAACGCAACTTGAGACTGGAAACAACTTCAACACACAAAAACACTGAGACATGAAGGGAGTGATATGGTCTTGGTTAGAAAAAGTGAATATTACACAGCCAGATAGCCAGACTTCAAAAAAACAAAACAAAGCAAAAAAACAAACAAAAACCCAAATCCACCAAAACTCCACAAACTCTCGCTGTAACTAGTTTGGTACACAAACCACCCTGTTACTAGAGAGCCAACCGCTTATGGGTGTCGAGTACATAGCACACAGAGTTCTATGTGCAGATTATCCCAATAATGTCATCCAATGTAGACACACTGAATATCTCCCCATTGTACCAGGAAAAAGGAATAGAACTGGCTTGTCTCTAAGCCTTCAAGAGATGACTCCTTCAAACCTGCAGAGAGACCATAGGTTTGAGATTTTTATCTCCAATTTTTGTCTTAATCTTTCCTCCTTGCACCTTAAGCATTACTCACTTGATATGCTTTAAGAATAACATTTTGAGAGGCAAACACTTCTATGCTGTTCTTATTTCCCTCTTGCATATGTTTGCCTCATTTCAGCCAGCTTTTCAAAAGATAATCATCTACGTCAGAAATTCACTGAATCGTCGTGCTGTTTTCACAGAATCACAGAATGCTGGGGTTGGAAGGGACCTTTAAAGATTATCTAGTTCAACCCCTTGCCAGGGGCAAGGACACCTTCCACTAGACCAGGTTGCTCAAAGCCTCATCCAGCCTGGCCTTTAACACAACTTCTCTGGACAACTTGTGACAGTGTCTCATTATGCTCATCATAAAACAATTCTTCCTTATGTCCAGTCTGAATCTACCCTCTGTCAATTTATAACTGTTGCTCCTTGCCCTGTCACTACAGGCCAGGCTAAAAAGTTTGTCCCCATCTTTCTCACAAAGCCCACCTTATACATACCGAAAGGCTGCAATAATGTCTCTCCATTCAGCCTTCTCCCAGCTGAAAAACCCCAACTCCATCCTTCTGATAATCTCTGTTGCCCTTCCCTGGAGCTGCTCCAATGGGTCCATGCCCCTCCTGTGGGGGGGAGGGACAGAGCTGGATGCAGTACTCCAGGTGAGGTCTCAGAAGGGAAGGGTAAAGGGGCAGAATCACCTCCCTCAACCTTCTGGCCACGCTGCTTTTGATTCAGCCCAGGATGTGTGTTGGTTTTCTGGGCTGCAAGTGCACCTTGTCAGGTTACGCCCAGCTTTTCATCCACCAGTACTTAGATGTGGGAGTATGGTGGTGTCTTTGCTTTTTAAGCCTGCACAGCAAGAGTCCTGAACCAACTGGCTGCCTTTTTTTAAAACTATGCCCTTCACCTATTTGTTTAGTATTACCCTTCCCCAAAAGCTACTGTTGTGTTAAATCAATGAGGTGCTGAAGGCTGCCTAAATTGGAGAAGGAGCATTAACACTATGAAGAGTACAGGCATTTCTGCTGTACTGAACACCTATTGAGGACATAACATGCTACAGACCTGAGTCATTTAAATGTCTGCAGAAAAAATCTTAGGTAAAGAACCAAACAGAGAATATTGCATCTAAAATCATGCCTTTAAAACCTCTGCAAGGTGAGAGATTGCTTATGCAGTTATAGTGGAGAAGAACATTTCACTAAAGCCATAATTAAAAATTAGGTAATACTTCTTAAGCTTCCAATTTTAATGCACTCTGAAATGTAACACATTCATTTAGGTTATTCTGAAAATGTATATGTTTCATGATGTTAAGCATAATTACAATAATAAATACATTAACTTGCAGCTATGCAGGATAAGACAGAAGCTAATATTCCCATGCCATTTGTACATTTTTGTTTTTACAAATCAGCATAGCTTAAATTTTGTATTCTAAAGTATTTGCATGGAGTGGGATTAAGAAGGGAGACTATTCGTCTGGGGAATTTCAAACTAGCAAACTTGGCTATTAAGAGAATATAAATTATCTCCTGATTTGTTGCTAGACTAACAATTCCCACCATGGAGTTTCAAACAGTGATGAAAAACATGACTTAAAGACCAACAAGATCAAAACAAAAAAAGCAAAAAGATTTCTCTTAAGAGTGTTGTGGAAAAGAAGCAGGGTCTGCAAAGGTCCCTCCAGGGAAAGCAGCGTCTGGACCTGCCAGTATTTCTCATTTCGTAATGTCTGGGGAAGTGTTCGCTCTGAAGCCCAAGTCACTCTCATATGAGCACACACCTGCTCCTGGGAGACACAGGAATTCACTGCTAATGAACTTGACACAGAATTTATGAGTGGTACATAAAAACACCTACAGAATTGGGGTATTCTGGAAACTTTTAGAGCTCCCACGAACTAGGTGTAGAGAAATTCAAGTCTCACCTCTTCCTTATTTCACCATTCAAGTTCCTGTGTCTTTTGCAGAACTAAATCAGGCATTAGAGGTGGGGGGTGGAACACCCCACACAAAAAAACTAAAACTAAAAAAAAAAAAAAGGGGGGGCAAACAAAAAACAAACAAAACCCAAAACAAAAACAAACAAAAACAAGGGAAAACTGAAGTTAAAGTGGAAGATTAACTAGGACAATAAACAAGGTAAAGCAGAGAGAAGTTGCTTTACATAGTTTCTAATTCATCCTTTAATTTATTCTCCACCCTCCTTTCTTTTTCTTCTTTTCTGTTGTCTAACATTTCATCTCCTGCGAAGTCTCAGTGGTTCGCTGTGACCATAGATACAATGAATTCGTATCAGAATGGCGTGAGAGTGGGTAAAAAACCCCAAACCTATGCTTTTTTCCAAGATGCCATAGACATCAAGCAGTTTTGTGGAGGTTTTACCACGTGTTTGCTCCAGGGGGTTGTGCCCAATTGCACCTTTCCTCTCTCAAACAAGACAGTACTGAGAAAAACGGTGCTCAAAAGCGAAAGGGAAAAAGGTTAGCAGAAGCATCCTGTCACTGTGAAAGGCTTAAAGCACAGCTATATTAGAAATGCGAGAGCCAGCGCCTTTCAGAGAGGCAAAGAAAGAGTTTTACCCTTGTAGTGCTGGTTCCTGGCCCTGCAGAAACACAGGGGACCAGGAGCTCAGAGCTATGAGCGGTGACTGCATCTGTGAGAGCAGCTTTTCTGCTGTGTGTAGAACTTCCTGTGCAGAGTGCGATGCACAGCGCCTCATAACACAAGCCAGAAGAAAAAAAAGAAAAAAACCAAACAAAAAGAAAAAAAAACCTCCAAACCCCTTTACCCATCCAATCTCACTGCCCATACAACCTTTCTACTCTTCCCAACCCTAAGGAATGTCCCCCTCAGGCTGAGAGCCTCTATATTAAAGAGTACATAGTACAGAAACTTTTTTTTGCACACGGCAAAGACATCTCTACTCAATGCTGGCTAGTCAGTGAACACAGTCTAAGGGAAAAATCCAATATTCTGGGAGCTACACTGTCATATGAGGAAGAAAAGAGCATCAAATCAGATAAAAAGGTTGAAATGTATCTGCAGTTTCAGTTCTAAAATAATTTTGATGTGGAAAGTACTTGGTTCTCTAAAATCTGATGCTGGGAGAGATATTATTTAAGTTCTAGCTATGTTATAACAAAGTGCATACCTTCAGAAACCATGTGATCTACTTAAAAAACATTACATTTATGTGGGGTTTTTGTGCACTTGTAAAAAGTTGTTTAACTGAACACCAGAGTTGTCTCAAAACCACAGAGATCCACAAGTGTGCTGAAATGAAAAAGTTAATTATTAAAAAGATTTTACAACAAAAACTCATCACGTCAAGTAATGTGACAATTATCTGCCCAAAAAGATATTCCTGGAATTGCACGACTTCGATGCCCAATCTGCCCGTTTCTCGCACTCACATAAAAACTCCCACACTTGTAGCTGTGGAAAATGAAACAGTGGACCTCAGTTGTCGCTGTGGTGATATCCTAACTCTCATGGTTACAATTCATGCTTTAAGAGTTCAAGTACTGCTTTCTGTTGAACTAATTAACTTCTGGTCTTTACTCTCAGGTGTTTAAGAAGGGGCTGGGATGGACAGCAAGGCCAAAAACATAGATGCAAGGGTATGCTCTTGGGAAGAGAGTTGGTTACTCAATGGTTGCCTGGGGCAGACAGCAGAGTTATCATCTCTGGGTGCATCTGCTCCCCAGCTCGTGGTTTAACTGACAGGAAGCACAGCCGAAGACACCAGGACCCAGCAACGAGTGTTTCCTGCCTGCACAAACAGGTCTGCCCCCCACGCACGCGTGTCCTCCTGCAAGGCTATGGCGTCCCATGAGGGGCAGAAACTCTGTGACACCTTCTGAAAAAAAAAACAACAACAAAAAAAAATGAAGTAAATTAAGCCCACGCACAGAAAGTCAGCCAGCAGTAATCACGTCAAGCGTACTGAAATGTGGCCCCAGAAGGCCACCAAAGCAGGGTATAAAATACTGGTGGCCCATTTTCATCTGGCATGGCCCAGGACAACAGGCAAGCCAGCTCTGGAGGTTTTAGAGTCTGGTCTTCCTCAAATACACTTGTACACTGCCAAGAAACCAAGTTACTTTACTTAACAGGCAAAATACTTTAAGATTTCCCCCTTAAATCTTCAGAAATTAACCACAACCAGTAGCAAAAAACCCACTGTCAAATACGGCATCAGCATTTTCTAGGACCACCCCTAGAAAAGGGGACAGGTTAAATGATCTACAGAGTTTGTCCAACAGTAACACCTAGAGTAACACACCTATCAGTGTTGAACTGAAACGCTGAAGAAGCATTTTGCACCCACATGGTAAGCACAAAAACCAACTGCTAGACAAAGTAGAACTTCAGTGAAAAGCAGAAACTCCAGCACAGCTATAATTTCTATGGTATCTGTATGTGAAGCAATATGCTATATGCAGCCCCTCTGTAAGTAGTCTTCTGCTCAGTCTTAGGTTTCCCCGTAATATCATCTGTCAGAAAACATCTTCTCCTTAGTCAGCCTAAAAACTATACTTTCAGGTAGGATTAGAAATTATTAAGATGGTTTCATATCCTTCCTCCACCAATGGCCAACTGGTGGTATAAAACTGAGGAAAACTAATTTTGAACCGTTCTCTGCAGGCCAATTAAAGCAACGGAAGACATGTCACTTGTGTGATTAAGTTGGAAAATATATCAACCAGTAGATAGTTAGCAAATTTAACACTATCACATACTGCTATAGTCTAGGAGCATTTTCTATATAAACTTAAAAGCAGTAAAAAAGTCTGCATTGGATTTCATGGAGCTTCCGCCACATTTTACCCTTCACGGAAATGAGGTGCTCCACCCTAACCTGCTCTCCATCCCCAGCTCAGAACTGTTCAGAATAAAAATGCCTTCACATGGTGACTGGCACTGTTAGTAGACACAAAGTCAGAGATCTGCAATTTCCTGTAAATGACGGAGCTCTAAATTCTCATTTCTAACTTAGAAACCTATTCTGCAAGTAGGTTCCTCTGATAGATCACACTTCGTTTACAGCTTTCACATGCTCCCATCTGAGCTCTATGACCACCTAGGTTATTCCACGGAACTTCAGCTGTCCACTACTTCAAAAGACAAGACTACATCCCTGCATGTCATTGGGTGTTTGACCCCTACGTGCCTTGAAAGTCAGAACGAAAGCCCTAAACTAGGACCCATCAGACACTAAGAGAAAACTCACTTCGGCAGCATTTCTGACATCCACTTAAGACACATGTCCCACCCTTGACAAGTACTCCCAAGTAGCCAACAAATTAAAAAAAACAGATACAAAAAAGTAATGATTGTACATAAGCCTTTCTGAACAAAAAAGCCTTGCAGCATGATCTGAGACTTACTGAGTTTTGCTGGATTGGCAAATGGAGAACTGAAAAAAAAAAAGTATTTTCCATCTCAGATTCCAACAATCCTATGTAGCCAACAGCATTTTGGAGATCTGCTTCTTACTTTTTAAGTCACGTTGGTCATATCTTGCAACGTGTACTGGCAGGATTCAGTGTTTTCCTGGGAAAACCAGGGTGGTAGATGCTGTAACTGGTCCAGAAACAGTTTACTCTCAAGTTGGATATTCATTTTAACCCTGAAAGTTCATCTGTGTCCTGCTACAGAACAATAGATTTCATCACAGCAAACATTTCAAAATTATTATATTTATTTTCATGGTGTATTACTACTGTACTAGCCCTAAGCATAACACATACAAAAAGTTATATTAACAAGCATAATGATATCTATTACATTGATTATACATTATTAAATTAGCCAGAAATTTATTCCTCAGGACTGCTGCTGCATGGCACTAGCAAGGCACCCGCATGCTCCAAACAGCCTGCCCCTGCATTTATTCTTCTGACTCAATTACAGCTAATGCGGGAGGAGTGGTCTCCACAAAACTGCTTTTCCTGCAGAACAGCTATGAGCTGACTTGTCTCATGTCTCTGCAACTAGTAGCCTCACTGCCTCGCTAACAGTGTGCTGTCTGGGGACGTAGGAGGGACCACACCTCACCAAAGAACTATGAAAAGAGAAGAGCATAACCGAAACCGAGCTCATCGACAACCACCATAGAGGCTCCCCAGACAGCAAGAAACAAACTGCCTTGATAGGTTTCTATTTGTTTTAACCAGCTACAACAGAGGGGAACATTATTTTTAATTCTACTATGTCCCTTTAATAAACACCCCAAAGAAGACATTTTCCAGATAACTGAGGAATTTTTTACAGTGTTGACTTACTAAGCAGAGCACAATAACCAGCTATTCTGTTTGCACTACAAGGCAGTACAGTGCAATGAGTTAATAATTTATCACAGCATTGCTCACAGCAACTGACCATAATCAACTTGTAAAAATCTTCCTCATTCTCACATTTTTTGTCTCAACTAGAATATAGCATCCTCAGAACTTCAGGTCTATCTGAACACTTTCTAGCTGAGGTCAGAGTTTTAATCTTCCCGAACACCTACTTTCCTCTTGGATTGTTTAAGGCTCAGAGCAAAGGTCATCATTTCATTTCAATAACCTGATTTGGCAGACAGGAATAACTAGAATATTTTTAAACAAAGTAAGAAGTTAAAATTCTTTCAAAACTGCAGCAGTGCAGTTCTCATCCCTGCGTTTCCTTCCCCTTCTCCTTCCAGAAGGAAAAGGAACAAAAAAGCCCAAGCTTCTCCCTCCACCAAAAGCTTTTATTTGCACATGATCAACAAATAACAAGCAAACATCTTTTCCTCCCATTTTACATTACTGAGACTTATGCCTCTACATAATTTTGGGCAATATCTAATTTATTAGTTAACACACTCTTCCTCTCGTTCAGAAGCATATAGCTGTGGTTTTCAGACAATTCATTTGGAAAACAAGCTTTTAACAGAGTTTTGATGTGGAGTGTAGAAAAGAGTTAGTTAACCACCATAATTATCACTTTGTTGAAGGTTTGGCCATGGAAAATGGTCCTCTTCATTATCACCCTTATTTCTCAACCCCAGCTCTTACAACCTCCACAGATCCTCCACTCCAAAAATCAATCCCTAACCTGGTTCAGCCAACCAGCCTAGCAACTTACTGTGGTGTGGACATCTGACCTGCCAACTTGGCTCATCTCGGCTGAACAAGATAAGGAAGGGGTTGCTCACACAGTTTGGACTGCAGATTTGAGGGGAGGACAATAAAATACTAGGAAACAACCTATGCTGACAGTGAGGAAAAACAAGAGTGGCACTTAAGTAGCACCAAGGTAGCTGGATAAGCGCTCCTGCCAAGGAATGATCATGCCTACCTCTGACTGTTTCACTATTTCACTAAAGGCACATTTTAAATTAGATTAGACCGGTGCAAGTTTATATGCTCACAAAAACGTATGTGTAGAATTTAAATTGCAACTTTACCTCAACTACTGCAGCTTACTCTTGAGTCTTACCTAAGGGCAAGCTAAGGGCCTGGGCAGATGCTAAATGAGCTGTTTAAGGATTTACAACCCATCACCTCCAGGACAGTTCATTATCCAAGTAAAACCTGCTTGGCCCAAAACTCCCTTCTGTGCTTCAGGGCACATCCACGTAAAGCATCCCTAATGGGATGTGCCACCAAGCCACCATGGAGGTTACAGACGCTGCCTGCACTTAGGAGCGAAAAAGGGCAGCTGGTGTGAGGCTGAGGAACCTTCAGTGTGCACATAAGCTCTGTAAACACACGGTGTGTGAAGATACCAGAGACAGCATCAAGGCACTAGCATCATTCTCCCATCTAGCTGGTAAATACCAGGCTTGTTCATGACAGACAGCGTAACAGGTTCTCCCAAGCCAGTCTCTGTCAGAAAGCAAGCTGCTTTCTTCCCATAGGGGAGATTTCACCCCATCTAGAGATCCCCATATAAGGCAGCAAAAATTAACCCACAAAACTTCCCATTAATTTTTTTCTTTTTTTTCCCTGCCACGTTGCAGCACGTATGGATCAGTGATTCTGGGTTTCTTCTCTCAGGGCATTATTTTACTAAGCTAGCTATTTGCTAGTAATGTAGTAATAACTATAGTAATAACTTCTAACATCTCTCCCCTCAAATGCACACATTTTAAATTACCATATATCAATAAATGCCATCACAGCTTTTCTGTTTATGAAGTCTGGAAGTACAAATTAACAAAATGCTTCCTAAGTCCACCTGAACACAAGGCACCTGTAAGAGAAGCTCTAAACATTACAAATATCAGAATCTGGATACAAAATGTACCCTTTCTAACCATGTGGCTACAAAAGTATTAAACCTTTTCTGCAAATATCCCTATTATTGTGAAACAAAACATTTGCAAGTCCAAGTTCTTATCTCGTAGTTTGGCAAAAGTTTTCCAACATTCTTCTTAGTTTCTTCTCAGGAAATCCCTCCATGGTCCATTTTTAAATGGTCTAAATTAATGGCTTTCTATATAAGAATCACAGAATTATAAAGTAGTTTTGGTTGGAAGGGGCCCTTAAAGGTCATCTAGTCTACCCCCCCTACATTGACCAGACACCCCCAACTAGATCAGGTTGCTCAGATTACAGCCCTTTCAGACAAATTAAAATTGTATTTCACTTAGTTGCTTCAAAAGCAACTTATTTCTCTGTTGCTTTTAACTGATACTAAAAGAAATATTTTTTCCACAGAAAAGGACCAGTACTTTTTAAAATGCCACAAGCTATCCTCAGCAGTCAAACTTCAGACTATTTCTCAACACAGAAAGTTTCATTTTCATTCATATGCCTAAACCACTACTTTGTAAAGAAAAAAAAACCAAATAGGCACTTCCTCTCTACAGTTCCTTCTTTTCTCTTTTTGAAATAAATAAAAGTTGGTCGGTTTTTTTTTAAAAAAAACCAAACAGCAGTAACACTCTCAGTAGCACATCACCAAGACACCTGGAGTCCTTTCCTGGGCTCACAGAGCCCTCAACAAGCTGGCTCAGAGGCACTGCGAGACAGGGAAGCGAATGTGTGCAGTCTGCCACCCTTTGCCCTCCATGGCACAGAAGCTTCATAATTATTTTCTTGATAGCTAATACTCTCACTTGTATGCTTAGTTTACAGGTGTCGTGACAAAGCTTGAATAGCTACAAAGAGTAAGTAAGTTTAAAGAGACTCTGGAGAGGGAGGAGAATAACAGCACAGAACAGCAAAGTACCAAGGGAATGGGAGTGGATAATGTAAACACCACCTCCAAGGGCAATGTCAGGCAAATTCTGTCTTCAGCAGACAATGTGCAAGCCCTGGTGCCTTCAAGACACAGTCATCATGAAAGTGCTTCCTAAGAGGATCATCTTCTGGTTGGAAAGATAGCCTCCACTAAAAACAAACCATGTCATTGCATCTTTGGGACACTATTCTCATTAGCTCCAAAATTATGTAGTGCAGCACATGTAGCACGTACAAAGAGGAGAAAACTAACAGTATCCTTGTCAACTTGCTTTTAACTTGAAATTGAGTCTGGTTGAAAGAGCAAGTTAAACATTAATTTTCTAACAGTAGTCAGCTCTGGGTATCACAAATTGTAACTGTAGTTTCACAATCGTATTTTTCTGCTTCTTTCCCTAGCTGCAACATAAAACTGGATAAACATCAAGTCAGCCAGGAAGTGGAGAACAGCAGAAGTGACTTGATATGAAGATTACAAAAGCAAGGTAGTTTTCTTCTAACCTGTCAGCTTTATTAACTCTGTCAAAAGATCTCATGAAGAACACAAGTAACTTTACAGGAAGATGCAGCATGACAAAACAATATATGCAGTCACAACATATAAACGTGTTTCTTTCAACAGCAGATAACAATTTGAATCAACCAAGCTCACGCCTTTCTTCCAATTCTGAACCTCAGTGTTGTGTAGGATGACATTTACACTGAGCCCCCCTATGAAGTCAAACTACAACCACGCAAGAAAGTGAAGCAAATGTGGAAAGAGCTCACAATTGAAGCAATGAGACCATTAGTACACTAATGGTAACATTCAAGAAGTGCAGAACATTCCCCTCAAAATAAAAAATGTACTTGGTATATTCACACAGAAATGTTGACGATTAGTTAAATATAGGGTGTTCTAGAAATAGACTAAAATGTCTAATTATAGAAGCAAACAGTGACATTCAATCCATCTAAAACCAACTCTTTCCCACAGTTTCCAACCTATGCATCTAGTATTCCTAATCCTAGCAAATTATCTTAACCATAATATCCTTTCCCCCAATACAGAGAGAAATATTTTTTACATGCAAATTTAAGAATTGGAGGTTCTTTCCAGGCTAACAAAACTACTATCAGTTTCACATTCAAGCCTGAACATAGTAGAAGTCACACGTGACCCAAGATGAGTGATCTCTTTAAGGACAAATAAATGACCTGAGCTCGAGCCCTCTGAAGATAGCTGGTTGGTAGTTAAGGCCCAAAGCACATCAAGGTAAGAATGCATAAAGTTTAGACCCTATCTAATGGGATCCTTTCACAAACACTGATGGAGTGGGAAGCTTTGCCACAGGACTGGCCCATATTGAAGAATAAATCGTTTTTATCTCTACACAATTAATCACATCGGATCGGGAAAGTGAAAATGTCTAGAGCCCTTCACATGGCTGCTGCGGACTTATGATAAGAAAAAGACTTTAAACTGCAGTATGTATAGTTTCTGTCAACTAATTTATCTGTGGAGAAACATTTAAGTAAGATTTAAGAAAGCAAATAATCTCTAAAAACACATCAGTGGCATTAAAATGATAAGCACAGTAAATCACTGGCATATGGTAGCAAAGTTTCAGCACTTATGGTGCAGATTGTAACCAAGGCTGGAAAGGTGAACTCCACCTCCTGCCACTCCCGTGCTGAATCACCCCAGCGGGGGAAAGTCCTTGCTCCTCCTCACACACCCAACAAACTCCAGCAAGTTACCAAAACTATCAGTGAAAACAATGAAGTCTACAAGTGAAAGCTGAAAAATTTTTGCTAACACTTGTAAGAAGTGAAAGATGTTTTGGAGATCAAAGCTTCTCCTCTGATACAGAGGGAAATCCTCCATTTTTTCTTAAATAGTCTTTCCTATCAGCTCACCAAACACAGTCCTGCTGTAGTTCCCTCCCTTGGATATGGCTGTGCTGAAAGAGAGAAAAGGGTACTCTTATACACCTCATGTATTTGGGGGTTTTAATACATAAAGTGTCCAAAGACTAACGCACACGACTGAAGTACGAGTTTGCAGCAATACCGAAATATCAGGCTATACCAGGCCAACCACATTCTTCATATCTGGACGTTTACTTCTTTATTTTTCTCATCTAAGTGCCAAGACCATGGACTTGACAATTCTAATATTCAACAAATGAAAAAAGAGCGCATTAGAAAACAGACACTTCCATAAAAGCATGGATTGGAAATAATGCTCAAGCTAACTGCCATCTAAAGATACCATCACTCCCACGGCTCATCTCTCAACAACCACAAACTCAATCCAAACTGAAAGACTCCTGCCTTAGGGTGTGCGAGGAGGAAATACTATTTCTTTATTTTGGGGGGTTTTTTTGGGAGACAAACACAGGCATGCCAATTAAAAAAAAATAACAACGTTTCTCTGTAACTTCAAACCCACTTCTCTGCCTGCTAGAAGATCTGTCCAAGCTGTCATCTCTAAGTCCTGGAGGACTTTCAAATCACTTTTTTCTAGCTCCACCACTGTACTGCAGATGCCTCTGCACAGCAGCAAGAGAGCGCGAACATGGCAGCTTTTGCCTTCAAAGAGGAACTACTTCTCCGTGAAGCCCTGATCAAGAGAAAGTAGCAGCAGCTATTTACCCTTTAGCACACAAAGACGTCTGCCCAAGATAAGCATCTGCAGTTTGAGAGCTGACTTAAAAACTCAAGATTTTAAGGCTGAATGTCACAACAGGGTCCAATGCAGAAGAAAGAAGGGGAGAAAAGAGATAAAGAAAGGGAGGGTCATGTTCTGCCAGTTCCAAGCATGGAACCCTAAGATCTGAAAATAAATGTCATGATGAGAAAAAGAAAGATGCAAATACGTTTAAGAATTTTTCAGGAAAAAACTTCTATCACTAACTCGGAACACTTTTTTCCAAGTGGTTCCTCTGTAGTTTTACCAGTTCCTCTGTGATTTTTCAACGTGAAACAACGCACCAAATACATCTCCCAAACCCTTGCAAAACTTGTCGCTTTTAGAAAGAAAAAAAGGTAAAATTTAAAATAAAAAGATGGTGGAATCACACTGTACTGTAAGATGCAGAAGGCAGATATGGGTGAACACCGGAAAGGCTGAAGACAAGAGACAGCCTCACCCAAAACATGATCATTTACTTCATGGTTGCCTCCCTCTCTACCTCCCCTGCAACCAATCACAGTATTAAGCAAGACTCCATTATACTTCTCAGATACAGGCTCCATACAGTAAATGACCCTGGAAAGTATTCCCCTGTGCACAACAGTTCGAGTGCCCTGTCATTTAATTTTCAGTAAGAAGATATCGAATCTGATTTTTCAAGTGAAAGACTGAAATACAGGGTCCAAAGCTATATACTCAGACAAAACTTTTAAAGAAGAACATTTCTGTTCGACAAAGAAGGTGGAAACACCAATTCTTTTTCAAAATACTGTGCTAGAGTTCAGAAGTACATAATTAGGAGAATAAAGGTGGTTTTCATCCACGGAAAGCTTAAGAAGCAATTTGACACACCGCAATTACCTCCAGGATTTTCTTCTCCCGTTAAAAGTACCACTAAGCCCATTTTATAATTGGTCTGCCATGTACACCATCCCCACTGCTTTCATTTCTTAATCATTTTCAGGAAAAGGTGAGTACCTGCCCACGTAACAACCTAACTCCTATTTTAAGACGACTCCGCGGCGGCTGCCGTTGAACGAGTCTGTTTCGGCAGAAACAGAACCTCAGTGTAAGGTCGCGGGCGCAGAGGGTGATCTGTCTCTGCAATGACAAGCCTGCCATTTTAAAGTCGCTCGGGACCACATCGGGCGAACAGCAGTGGAGCAAAGGTGCTCAAAGCCGCAGCGCTGACAGCCAACACTTAGCCCTAATCGCTCTGTACCGTGCTCTGCTCCAAGCCAACCGGGCCCAGGTAATAGCAGCTTCGGAATAAACAAAATTCGTCTGCTGACCAGTCCGCTGAGCGGCGGCTGGAGGGCTCGGGCCGGCAGCCTGCCTGACACCTCCGCACGCTTCAAAGGCGACAAAACTATAAAACACAGCAGAACTACAAACCAGCTGCCACACTCGTGCAGCACGCTGTTCGGAGCAGCACAGTGGCAGCCGGGGTGCCCTTTGCCCGCAGCAACAGGCTCAGCTTCAGGCAGCTTACCGCGCTGCTGCCCCGAAACGTCCCTTTACTCACGGTCTAGTTTATATTTTGGTTTTTCCCCCCGGTGCTGCGCTTTGCCAGAAGTTCCCTTTTCCCCGCAGTGCTCTTCCGACGGCTGCGGAGCGCTGCCCCGGGCGCGGCCGCACGTCGAGGCGGCAGAGCCGCCGCCAGCAGCCCCGGGTCGCCGCGTCCCCCCCGCCCGACTGTCCCTCCCCGGGGAGCACGTACCGCTCGGCCGCGGGGCCCGCGGCACCGCCCCGGCCTCCCCGCAGCTTCGTGCAGCTAAAATGGCTCCTGTCGAGAGGGGAAGTGGTGCCCGAGCCCCGGCCGGTGACTCACCGCGGGGCCGGGCGGCTCCGCTCGGAACGACACGACACGCCCCGGGCGGCGGCCGGCGCTCCGCCGGGCCCGGCCCGCAGGTGGCGGCGGCCCCGCTGCGCTGCCCGGCCCCGTGCCGGCCGTGGGTGCGGGGAAAAGGGCAGCGCCGCGGCCGGACAGGGGCCGGCGGCGGCCTCGCGACCCGCCTCGGCCCGGCCCGGCCCGGCCCGGCTCCCTCGTGTGCGGAGCGTGCCCAGCGCGGCCGGGCCGTCCCGCCCGGCTGCCTGCCGCTGCCCGCACCTCGGATCCTTACGAAACATCCCACCCGCTCCCCTTCATGAGTAATAATTCAAAGAATCAATTAGGTTGGAAAAGACCTCTGAGATCATCGAGTCCCACCTTTGACCTAATACCACCATGTCAACTAGACCACAGCACTATGTGACACGTCCAGTCTTTCCTTAAAATACCTCCAGGGATGGCGACTCCACCATGGAGTGGCAGCTCATTCCAATATCTAATCACCCTTTCTGTGAAGAAATTCTTCCCTATGTCCAACCTACACCTGCCCTGGAGCAGCTTAAGACTATGTCCTTTACTCTCATTCTAAATTAAATAAACAAACACGTTTCTGTGGAACATTTGGTATTTTATACCAATGTCATCTTGCTCACACCCAAGTGGTTATGCTCTGAAAAAAAACGAAACTCAGGAGGGCCTAAATTGCTCAGGGAATTTCAGTTGGAAAGTGCAGTTCCCAATGGAGCACTGACAGGCAGCCAATGCCAGAGCCAAGGTTCTCAGCATCCCCAGTAAATTTCTGATATGCTTTTCACGTTCTTTAAACAAACCCCTGTGCCTAATAAACAATACCCTGAAAGCCACCCAGCCCACAGCAGTGTAAAGGCTTGGGATGGGCTCTGCATACACACGGGGCACTCCAAAAGGCCTGACGGACATGTAATCTTAAAAACATGGTGAAGAGGGTAAGGACAGAGTTACTTCCACCTTGTTTTGTGGCATGGGTAAGTGCACACTCTGTTTGCAGGTGGCATGTGCACTGGTTTTCCACAAATTCCCAGAAGGGCAGAGTCCAAAGCAGCATGCCAGCTGTAAGGGAAGGCATGGCACAAGGACCCAAGCACATGCATCAGACGAGAGGGTGTAACTGCAGGTCAAGAAACTGGGAAGCAAGGAAGCAGCAGAGGCAACCTTCCAATGAGCAGGGAAGACCTGAGTAAAAGCCTGAAACTACTTCAAGCAAACACACTGAAATAAATCGAATATGCTTAAGCGCAGCTATCATTAACGCTCCCAGTAATAATTAAACAGTAGTCCCACAAGTAATGTGCTGAGCAAAACTCACTGTTTTATGGACATTAAACATAGCCAGTAGTTGGAGATATTAATTATCAAGAAGAAAGTTTCGGGGTTACTTTCAAGTAATTTAGTCCCTAAGATACCTGCATGGCACTTTAAGGCAAAATTAGGTCCCAGTTTATTGTTTAAAGAGCAACTACCCACGTACGATTTTATTAGCTGTAGTTTATTATCTTATTTTTGCAGCCTCCTTTAGTGGAAAATCTGGAAAAAGCAGCAGCAGCACATTTTTTATGACTTACTGATTAAAGGTATCAATTACTAAAGTATCTTCACTACAGCTCTTTATCAAAATGTCTTCATTTGTATTTCTCAGGTGAAAAAAAAACACGAGGAGGAAACACTGCATTGTTACTTTAGTCCCTATATATTTTCCCCCTCTTGCAACAGATGTATATTCCTTCTCTCCAACAACTTAAGACTAATCCAATCTTACACCTAAAAGCATTTTTTCTTGTGCTGCAAAACCCTTTGGAAATCATGGGGCGTGGAGGGAAGAAATCTGACCCAGGTGCACAGCAGTTACAAGGAACTGTAACATTGGCACAGGGAGAGTGCCATTTTAATTATTAAAGGAAGTCTAATAGTTATGTTTTAGAGGGGAAAGAAACAACACAGTCTTATCCAGGCAATCGACTAAATTGAAAAATCATTTAGTAGAGATGTATGAGCACAAGCTATGAAAACATTTTGCTGTTTCTAAGCTAAATATGGAAGCCATATTTTCTTAAAAGCATATGTTAAATGTAAACATATTTAGCAAGAGAGAATGCAGGTGGATGTTCATCCCTGGAACTGCATCAGGTTTCTTGATAATTATAATTTTGGCTTGAAGAATAAGTGACCTTGCCCATTGCTGGGATGAGTATTTCCACAAAACTTAGATCACTGCTTGCCCAAAAGACATAGCTAGACACTGACCAACAGCACAGCTTAAGCCAATTTAAACAGCTTTAGCCCTCTACTCCATCCCAGCCTCATATTCCTCACACTGAGCTACTCCCCTCACTGTTTCCCAGAGCAAATATTTGTGCAGCCGAGCAGCGTGGCAGAGAGTAAAACCCAGCAGCAGAAAAGTTAAGACTGGACAAATAAATAAATAATACATACTACAATTTTCACATTTTCAATGGCTCCAGCTCCCAGAGAAATACATGCCAAATCATACCCCAAGGGGAGCACTGCAGCCAAGCAGGCTTGGGGTAGCAGAGATCTGGATGTAGCTCTCACTTCTGCTGGCCTCAAGCATGACACCAGGCAAGCTGCTTCTCTTTTTACACCCTGGTTTGGTAATCACTGCCTTCCTTTGTAACTGGCTTTGAAACCTATAGGTCTGCAAGGATGGGATGGGATGGGATGGGATGGGGTGGGACTGGATGCATCACCAGGAGGCACAGGAGCCAACTACAGCAGCACTCTTGCACAAGGGGCAGCATGAGACTCTGAAGCCATGTGAGGACAGACCAGAATGATGTGCACTGGAGGTTTCCTGCCCCATGTGAAAGACATACATTTTAGTCTCATAAAAACAAGCCAAGAGGGAGGTTTGTGACTGTGCTCAGCTTTCACTTTTGGATGGGCGGTGGGGAGGAGAAAATATTGGTTTGTATTGAAGGGAACAGAAAAATTAAATTTAAAAGCTCCTTGGTTTTTATTTTTCTGTTATATTCTATACAAGTTCACAACATGAGAAGCCCTACCAAGCCCCTGATTATGTGAAACCCCATGGTACCATTCCTAAAGCAGCTTGAGATGCTGTTAACTCCTTTCCAGTATTGCAAGAGGAGATCTCACCACCCTGCTCTCAAGTCAGGCTCATACAATCAACTTGCACAGGCTTGGGACCTCATCAAAGTCTGCCTCAAGACTGGATAAAAATCTGATTTAAGGAACTTCTGGTTTGCATTTGTTTTTGTAGGATCCCAGTATCTCAAGCTTTGCAAAATATTTAATCTCAGGCATCCCTGTAGGAAGGAAATTCTAATAATCCCATTCACAAGCATGGCAGGAAAGAACACCTGAGCAATGGACACACAAAATCACACTGTTTGTGTGTGGAAGGACAACACTTGAACCAGCCTTCACCCAAGTCACCAAGAAACACCAGTAGCAATGCTACCACATTTTAATATCATAAATATAATATACATCTATCACAGTGTTACTGTCCTGGTATTTTGGGTTTGTGGACCAGCTCCTCCCGCTGTGGTAGGTGCCACATAAAACACAGAGGAACACTATTGTGGGTTTCTAATGCTGCCAGATGCATAATGACCTAAACATTTAGACATGAAGAAATCACATCAGGAAATTATAAGGTAACTTACTCCTATCCCCAAGGGAAGCCTCTGCTAGGACATTAGGTACAGAAAAATTCTTGTAACTGTGTTATTTAACAACTTAATCACGAATTCAGACCATACACTTCTGAAATTTTTAAGACAACTGTTTCCCATCTACAGATTTACATTTCCAGAGATTTTGATAAAAAAGTATCTCAAAGAAGAAATTTAGAACTCAGGGTTCTAGGTACCTGGAGTGCAGCCCATGCAGCTATCAGTTCTTAATTTGCAATTTAAAAGTATGGTTCATTGTTGTTTTAGTGCATGCTGAGTATAGGCTGAAAGTAGAGCACAATGATTTGAGAGAAAGCAGTCTACTTTTTCACTGTGCTGGTCTTCTCAACTTGAGTTCAATTGTAGGAAAGGAAAGGTGGTAGCAAACAAAGTGCATATGAAAAGATCACTACACTTACCAAAAGTTGAGAGGGAAAGTATCCTGGCCATCCTGTGCTTAATTGGAATCCTTCAGATAGTCAATGTCATCTTCTTTCAAATATATAAGGAAGTGTTTCTCAAGTCTGTGGTTGCACAAGCCTTCAGAAATTATGCCTTGGTACCAGAAGGGGCAAAAGAGGTGTCTAAAATTAGATGAATTCACAACCAAGCACGAGGCAACTTTAACCTCATCCATTATATGCTTTGAACCTTGCCTCCACAGTTTCCTAGTGAGGGCAGATTTGGCAAGGTGGCTGCACAGCAACATCCCACGCAGCTAAAACCTCTGACCTTGTACAGCCTTGCACAAACTCTTCTTGGATCATCTCTAAGGTATTCCTAGGTCACATCCCAGTGATGACAAGCCTCCAGGAAAATCTACTTGTATAGTCACTTTTCCTCGCTCTTTCAAGTTCCTTCCTTCCTCCTTTTGTTATAGGTTTGCCTCCCTGAGAAGTAATGCTCCTTGGTATTTCTGAGAATGGTTTAACATGTGGGTATATTCTCCTTTCTACTGACAAGCAACTTTTACAGGGAAAGAACTGCAAAAATCCAGGTAGTAGATACAGCTCTGACACAGGATAATCTCTGATTTACTCTCATCCAGAAGCTGCAGGCTCCAGCTCCTCTCTGACGCTTCTCTGCCAACCCCAACCACACTTTTTCCATCCTCTCCTTGCACCAGTTCTGGTCCATGTGGTACCTGTTAAACCTTCCACTGATCTTATTGCATTAATTAAATTAAATGCATTACTGTGGCAGAAAGCTGACTGGGGTGGGTGGGAAACACTGGCTGCTCTTGAACCAGCTCAGACTGTGATGAGCACTGCCAGCAAAGGACATGGGACCTTCCTCTGTGGGTGGTAGTGAACTAGTAGTCTGGGCCACCACTCAGGTAAATTTTCACCCTAAGACTTACATGATTGCACAATAGTCACAAAAAAAAAAAAAAAGGCACATTACTTGGGTGATGCTTCAGGCAGAGAGGAAGGACAGGGGTGCTGCTTAACCCACAGCTTTCAGATCTGAGCTAGCTCTTGTTCTGCCCTCCCTCTGCAAGCTACTTCCCCATTTATTTTGGAAAGTGCACTGGAAGTCACTTAATATCCTATAAATACCCCTGCCAGTAGGTATGACAGAAGTCACACTGATAAACCCACAGCTCTAAGGCAAGTCATGCAAAGAAATTAAAATAAAGACAGGACAAATTTCTATCCTATATTTCTTCTCTCAGTAAGCTTTAGACTGCACAAAAATCATGAAACAAAAATAATTAACGATGATCTGAAAATATTTGCAAAATACATGCAACGTTACTCATTTTTCTCAGATGACAGACAGGAGAAATCATCATGCCTCACTCAATCTTATCATTAACCACAGTCAGACAGGTAGCTAAAACTCCTGTATCCTGAAATCCAACTCACTAATAATTTGCTACTCTCCAGTTCTTCATTCAGAGTCACTAAACTGGCCAACAAAAAGGCCAACATTCCTTACATCTTGGACTGTCATTTCTAGACTCTGTTGTAGCATGGACCCTACAACAAATAAAGCGACTAATCAGAAGGAAATGAACAGAGAAATTTATTGTATACCAGCACATGGATAACTCTATCTGAATTTATTTTTTTAATCTAGAAGACCTTAATGCTTGAAAAGGCAGAAACCATTTCTGAAACAAGGCAAAAGATAGTATTGCTCTAATTAAGGTCCAAGTATAGCTTTGCACTGTAAAGGCAACACTGTTTTATGTACAGAACACTTCACTATAACATACTTGCAACAAAACAAAGCTAATATGAACACATTTTTATATGGTAATACTTACTGAACATCCCAAGAGAACCAGTAAGGGCATAGCAATATCATGTTTTTATCCCAAATTCTCATGCGGTACATGTGCCAGCCCTGAAAATTCCTTTAAAATCATATACAATAATATACAAGGCTATGCAAGCCTGACTGCAGTACGATTACTCTAGATCCTTAACTTTACAAAGGAAATGATTGCTTGGGTGTACAGCTGGTTTGAAAGACAAGTATTAGGTTGCCTATCTATTTCTACAGATTTGCACTGAAAAAAAAGCTTTTAAGAATATACAGATTTCCCACTATTGTGCAAGAAAGACACAAAGGTGAGGGGATACAAGGCATGAAGTAAAATTGATAAATACTGCTAAAATTCAAAAACACATGAAAGAAAGAAAAGTTTAGATTTTCCAAGAGTAAGAAACAATCTTTCCATAAAGAAAGTCAGTTTTGATTCTTGAAGCAGAACGGCGTTGAACATAATCCCACAAGCTTCAGATCCCCCACTAGTATACTCCTTCTGTGTATAGCTGTGTTGCATTAACAGGATGGTTTTATTTGCTCTGGAGTCCTTGCAAGGATAGTTTTTAAGAATAAAAGCTCAATTTGAAACTATTAGAGGTGTTACTACACCAGTAGTCATAAATTTAGCCTTTGCTCTTTTCCTTTCTTACACACATACACACAGAAAAATCCAGAACTATTTGTAAATATGTTGTTCTGTGGTTTTTCTTTTTGATGTCAGAACGTTGTAATCCCCAATATAAGACAAAAAAAAATCAGGCATATGAATGAAGATAAATATATACCAAGTGAAACTATGTTGTAAATACACCCAGAAGGAAGATAAAACCAAGTATTGGGTGGCTTTTATATAGTCAGTGGTTTCTTAACTGGGACACTTTTTAGCTGACCGAAGAAGCCTCATTAAAAAGCTATAACTGTATTTTTTCCTCTTCTCATTTTGTGAGTCACTCATTACATTTTTAGATGTTGCAACACATTCATGAATAATAAACAGATACTGGGAAGAAGAAAGAAAAAAAACCAACAGTGTTCACACTGGATTTTTTAATATCTGTATTTATCAGTATAAAAATCAAGAATGAAGCTGAGATTTGTAGAAGTTTCTATGCAAGAAATGCTATTAATCACAGACAAAGTATTTGGTACACCCAGAGACAAGCACACAGACACGCCAAAGTTAGAGCACGGTGGTGTTAGTGTTGCTGTTATTGTTTGGCCTTTATACTGAGCGAGAGGAGAGGGAAGGGGGGAGGGATCATAATGTTCCCCATCAAACCCTCTCCTGAGAGAGAACAGCCAGGCACCGCCCTTAGCTAGACAGTTCTGGACCCAAAGCTGCACTTCTGCAGCTGCCTCTTTCTTTTTTTTTTTTTTTTTTAAATACTTTTCTTTTAAAGACTAGAGGGTTAGGTTGCGGAGGCTGCGCAGTCCCGGAAAGTCAGCCATGCTACAGGAAATTATTGTTGATATCTTAAAGAAGTACCAGGGAATTATTTATTCACATTTGTGTTTTAGACAATAACAAAAAGAGCTTCCAGTATTTGCACTTGTTGGTGTGGTTGCTGCAAGGTTTTCCACTGCTCCAGTCAGATGAAAAACTGTTTGCTTCTATTCCCACTTTTGTTATCCTTTCCATCCTACCACCCTATGCAGGCCACACTGGCTACCTCACACACTTGTGCTGACTCCCTATAATGGTTGCAGACCAAATACATGGAATTAAAGGAAATCCAGATAAACATCGTTTTTAGAAAAATGTTGAGCTAGAGTTCCACAAATATTTTAGATGCTTACAAGAATGCAACAGGGTATTTTTCTGCACTACTCAGGATGTGAACACAAAGAGAAGGAAAGCATGTTTATTACTGCTCTTCCAGTTGCTCTAATTAATGGAAAAAGATAAAAGTGGTAATTTGAAGAGGCAGGAGAAAGAAAATAAATTGTGCAAAAAAGTAAGCTCATCTGAACGAATCAATTTTTCATTGCAACTCACTCAGGTAAAGACCTGGCTATTAAAGAACAGTTAGCTAGAAACACAACCCGGTTACTTGCTTGTTCAGGAAATAATACTTTAAGTAACAGGCTTACCTATCCAAATACATGCTACATTAACCAATTGGTGAATACATAAATCATGGAGAAGAGAGAAAAAATAAAAACCATAGGACACAAAAAGGAGGGGTATTGGGGAGGTTGGCACTGCAGGGAAGGTGAACTGGCTGCTGGAAGGCCAACATTTTGATCTCTCAGCCACATTTTGAGTCGCAAAAACAGCAGCTTCCATCTCTATGCTCATCTTCAGCCAGACAAGCAGTCCTACCAGCAAATCCTGTAAGATTAAAATACTGTGGGTCACTCCAAGAAACCAACCCATCACCTCTGCTATTGTCACTTGCCCATAAAAGTGAGGTACAGTAGTCAAACATATCCTAGAAGATTTCACTGAACGCAGGCAAGGAAGTTTGGTTCCAGAGAATTGGTGCTACTGTGATGTGTTCTCCAAAAGCCTCTTGGGAATCATCTTTCTTGGTTTTGTGGTTTAGGTAGCCCAAAACCAAAACTGGGAACCAGAGGCTAAGAAAACAAGAAGACGTTATGGCAGGCAGGGTTTCACAGATGTGATTTTCCTCCTGCTTTCTAAGAGGTCATTCTGTTATTAATGGAAGGAGCTCTATTATCCTCAAGTAACCTGTCATGGAGACTCCATTCAAAGTACTATATTATGTTTATTATTTCAGTCTAATATTGTCCATTTAGCATTTCATTATAAATGTTTAACCCTATAATCAATTTTGTCCTGCATATACTGAGGGTCCATCAGCTTTAAAAATATGTGTGCTCTGGAAAACATCCCACTGCAGTAGACTGATTTCATATCCCTCTACCATCAAGGGACAGATAACTAATTTGAGGAAGTGCTCACATTCTAGGATGGCAGCCTAAATTCAGAGTATTTCATCCACTGCTTCTCTGTAACTAATTTTATTTCTTGAACTTTTCCTTTTAATGCTCCCCCATTTTAGCAAGATGCATTAGAAATGTTTTCCAGCTTTGCATATCAGACAAAAATATACCACTTGTGACTGTGGTCACAGAAGCCTTCCTGTGTGAGTAACTGAAGAGTAACATCAAACTAATTTAATTTCAGTATTCAGAATAACAATAATTAAAACAACTTTCCTTAAGACAGCAGTCAATGAGCTCACTCAGGAAGGGGGCAGAGTAAAGAAAATTACTTTTTTGGGTTTTTTCCATTAATTGTCCTCATCCTCGGGCCTGTTGGTTTTAGGATATGATCCCTTGCTGCTTTGCACAAGCTAGGAGCAGCTTACTCCCTGCTACTCTGTTTTATGAGAAAATGGAACTCCTCTGCCCTAAACAAGCACCATTTAATTCTTTTATTGCTAGTCCTTACTTGCATGCAGCAGGCTGTTGCTTCCCCAGAAGATCCCAAATAATCTACCCAAGGTATCCAGGTGATTATAACAGGGTTAGATACATTATTTCTACTTACTTTCTGAAAATATACTACTTTTCCCTTAAAATACTAAAATATAATAAATTTCCCCTTTCTAGTCAAGTATATTACATTATCCAGTGAATGTTTTCAAAGCTACACAAGTATATCATTTGTGCACCATTGGGGCAAAAGTCAGATCTGGAGGAATAGGAATTTTGCAGCAAAATTACACAACACATTGAAAAAATTCAGTTGTAGCATTAAATGCTACAAAAACTAGCAACACCAGATAGCAAACAAGAAAAATGCTACTTGCATCATCAGAAAATGCACATTCACACTTTTGTTGAAATGGCAGCTGGATACTATGCAGGGAGAAAACAGAGGAGAGAACACCACGCTTTGGGTACAAATCATCAGGTACAATGCCCAAGGAACAATTCACATTTATAGGCAGAAAAGAGCAGGCTGAAGATCTGATCTGAAGATCTGCAAGCCAGAGTTAATACAGCACAGAAGTGTTAACCTACACTGACAAAACAAAACAGAGGAATGGGGAAAACAGCATATAATTATTCAGTAGTTGTGTTGACACTCTTTAATTTTAAAACCACTGCCCCTTGTCCTGCCACTGTCTGCCCACACAAAAAGTCCCTCTCATTTTTATAAGCCCCCTTAAGGTACTGGGAAGCCATGATAAGATCTCCTTGGAGCTTTCTCTTCTCCCAGCTCTCTCAGCCTGTCTTCGTAGGAGAGGTGCCTCAGCCCCTCTGATCTTTTTTGTGACCCTCCTCTGGACCTGCTCTAACAGGTCCATGTCTTTCTTTTGCTGAGGACCCCAGAGCTGGATGCAGCACTCCAGGTGGGATCTTGCACAGAGGGGAAGAATCACCTACTCTGAACACTTGTTCATACACACAATTTCTTGCACTGAGCAGAGCAGAAATACACTTCTGCTAGCTGTGCTTGCACAAGACCCGAGAAGATGACTACTCGTCATCCATTTATTTTCACTTTTATTAAACACCCAAAGACCTGAAATCCTCTGGAAAAAAAAGTCACTGCTGAGATAAAATAGAGCTGGTGGCAGGGAGCTAATTCATATACTCTTTTTTTCCCACGTCCCTGATGGGGCCTTATTGCCTCACTTTCCCCATAACTTTCTGCTCGGATCTGATCACTGGCACCAACGCCCAGCTAACAACAGCATGTGACTCCCCACAGAGTTGCTCAGGGCTTTCTGTACCTTCTTCCTTATTTGTAAAGCACAACAAAGTAAGCCCAGACTTAAAGGAACTGTCTAAAAGGAATTGGAAGATCTTGAGTTCTTGGTCACATCCAACTGGAAAAGCTCTAGTGCTTCACTGATGGGCTACTGTTCACTTAGAAAATCTGATCATTAATTAGGTGAAAAAACTGCCTGTCGACAATTTTTGCTCCTCATCTCCTCAAAACACAATGTTCAAAGAACAAGGCAAAAAAATTTAAGTTGTGAATACAGATAACTGCTCTTCAATGTTATTTGGTAGCAGCGTTCAGATTTCAGTCCACTGGTAGCAGCATCGGATTTGAGTCCATTTTCCTCACATTTAGTAAAATGTAACATTTTGTTTTTAAAAAGGTCACAAAAAAATCCTTCACTAAACAAATGTCCACTAAGTTGGATGAGAGAAATGCAAATTTCTCACGACGGGTAATGAATTAAACTCAACATTCTGCTGTAGGTACTAACTCACTCCCTTCCCAAAAGAGCAAAATAATGATAAAAGTATCATTAAAGTAAATTTAATCTTAAAGACATGAAAACTATTTAACATAACAGATATGTCCTGGAAAAATTTCACAAAAGGTCATTTGCAAAGAATATAAAAGTATATTTCTGTCTCTCACCATCATAGCTGTAGTATATTTATGGTCAAAAGCCAGTTCGCTCATTCATTAAAATATTACAGCTGTAATGGTTGTAATGGTAACAGTTGAAAGCTGAAATTGAAAAATTCTTCATAATACTTTTACAAATCCTAAAGACCAAATCTGTTAACCCATAAAATTAATTCAACTAGGAAAACCTAAAAAAACCATTTAGGTTTGTTTTGGGTGGCTCAAGATGAAGATTTCACTTGAAAAGTCATCCAATGAAAGACAGATGCACAGAGCACATGGATATGCAAATATGTAAGAAAAGAGCTCAGCACAACCACAGAGGAGGTAAGCAGGTGCTGGGGGACCTGTTCTCTGCACAAAATTACGTGGTGGTATAATTTCCCTCTACAAGAAGGAAACATAAAAGTAAAATGCTGTCACAAGTCTGCCAGCACAAGGCTGGAGAAAGCCTTACAGTTCCATAGATCCCAGACACATCTCATTTCTAACATCTCCACTAACACATCAATAATTTCCTCAACCCTTCCCCCAGCAGCTTCTCGGTTCAGTCACCAGAACCTGCCACAGCTTTGCCACCTATGCTCCTCAGTCCATTTTGAGGGAAATAAATCTATTATTTTAACCAGGTAAGGTAAACAAAATAATTTTGGCAGAAACAGAAGGGTTCCTGTGTTCAGCTGGCAGGTTGAGGGGCAGTAAATGCAAGCAGAAGAGGAATGACAAGCTGCTGGGGAGCAAGTGATGAAGAAGACAGCAACCATCACAGCTATGGACTATGCTCTAGAGATTCATTGTTCCTTAGACAACACATTACTATTACAAAATAATTGGATGTTGGATTCAAAAACAAGAAGGCTGGATCAGTCAGTATTCCTACAGCAGTACACGAACACTAACTACTGTCACCATCCTTTTCTGACTAGTCTCGCTGTCCTCTTAGCCACAATACCACTTGTCCTGTCATTTATCTTAAAAAATAGCAAATCCCATGACACAGGGTAGCATAACCTACTCAACTCTTCAGCAGTTTAAAGTGGTGACAAAGTCCGCTCTTTCAGTTTCCCTCAAAACAAACATATCTGCTGTAATTCTCTTGATAAATCATGTCAGACCTTGAAAACAACAGACTCTGAGATTTCTCCTTGAACTTCTCCTCTTAACAAAATTAAACAGCACAGAACAGATGCCAGGATGCATTCCACCCTTGCCCAAAAAAGGTCTCTGAAGGTCTGCAACAAGTTGCAGAATCCTACAACTTTCCACCAGCAGTTCCACTGCTCCACCACCAGCTCACGCCCTTCCCCAAAGAGCCCAAACACACCCCAAAAGCAATTAAATTAATTCTGGGGAATGGCAAAATTACATCTTCAGTGGCCACAGATGTGCTGGATTAGGGACCACGTGGAAAGTTTGTACGTACACAGCAGGTACAGAGTAATACACTCAATAAAAACACCTAACTCTTGACTATCCTGACTATAGTTACATTTGGCAGCGGTGAAGGAGAAACCAAACCTGACAAACATAACAGTCTTACTACTATTTCCAGCCTTTGTTAATTTGGTTGTCTGGGTGCATAACTGTCACACACACACAAGCACACACACACACACACACACAATTTGTGCTATTAAGCATACAAACAGTAAGCAATATAGCTCAACCATTTAATAGTATTATGTTCAAATTTGATATGCCCCTAAAAGGGATGTTAACCACTTAACAATGCTGAAAACTTTAATCTCAGCCTCAAACATTGTTTCACCTCACAGCCAGGAAGGGATTCAAACTCACTAAATATTACAAACACAGTAAAATGTCACAAAGTGGCAAACTATAACTCATGACTGCAAACCAAGTTTTATTCAACTACTGAAACATCAAAATAGAATTCAAAAGTTACTGTTGGTTCTTTGATTTTGCCGCTTTTTGAGAAGAAATTTATTAAATAATCTAACTAGAGCCCTTAAAAACTGAAAAGATCCAATCTGATTTGTACTTCGTTATCAAGTTGGATCCTGTATGTCCTCAAAATCAATAGTGCATTATCATTAACTCCAATGCATGTAGCAACAGGCATATGGGCCAAACCCTTGAAGGCTGTACTGTCTTTATTTTCTCAAACATGCACATCTCAGTAGGGCAGATGAGGAAAGTGTATTTAAAAATCATGTTTGAGAGCGGTGCTTTAGTGCTTATGTATTTCCAAGTCAGTAGAAACACTCATATTTTCAAGATCCTGATTTACAAGAACTTGGTCTCAACTTCCAGTTTTCCTCAACAAGAAAACTTACAGTAAACTCATCTTATATAAAAAATGCAATTCGTTACCTTAAAACATTCCTAGGACATTTTAAAGTGTGAATCAAAAAGCCAAATCAAAACCACTGTGTGAAATACTGAACATCAGAATTTTGATCCTATTTACCCTAGAGTAGGTGCAATAAAATAAATTTTCTACAGAAAGAAATACTTCTACATTTAGAGGATATTTGTTCTAGTTCAGCTGCCAAGGGAAAAAATGTGTCTGTTTGTTATATTAAAAAGAATGAACTATGGAATTATAAAACATCATCTCATAGCCATCTAGGCTGAAGTGCAATTCCCAGGCCAAATTAAACCTTCAGCTTTACTGTGAAGCTGCCTGAAAAGGAGAATTGCAGGTAATGCTTCAACTTGATTCAAGCAGTCAGTCATGTTTCAGGTTACAAAATGATTTCACCATCATAACTTTTGTTTTAGTGACTGCCGGGGGTACTAAGCTGCCAAGTCATACACACACATTCTGTCTCTGTCCGCTTGTACAGGAGATCTGGCAGCAGGAGGGGCGTGCCTGAAGGACAGAGAGGTGGTTAAGGGGAGAGCACTGAGCAGCTGACCTCTGAACAGTGAGTAACATCCTTGCCTGTTTAATGGCGGGGAAATTTTTTTCAGCCCTGAATATAACTGTCAGCATCCTGAACAAAGAAAGATGAAACACCAACCTGGGAATACGAGGGGACTCTGTAAATGAGGATCAGATATTCTGTCTCCAGCTGCCACCAGATGTTGAAGCTCTGGAGGAAAGTACACAATAATTAATCATAATCCCAGAAGTCAAATTAGGCACCAAGAAAAAATGGTCCTCCTGACCCAAGAGAAAACCATTCAGGTTCTGAAGCATGATATTTTATTCTAATTTTGCCAAAGTAGCAACACGTGCTACAATACACAGAAGGCACTGCAAATAATCTTGGGTTTTCAATCTAGGGAAGAATGCAGGTAAATGGAGTACAGTTCTTCCCCTTTCCAAACACACTAGAAATGTCCTCCACCAAAGCAAGCCAAAGCACATCTTCGAGAAGAAAACCCCATCTCACTTTAAACACTCCCAGCAACAGCAAATCCACTACAATGCTTTACTGCCCTCATGGCTACTTATTATTTCAAGGTACAACATACCTAACTTCATCTCTCAGACACTGGATGGTCAAGTAAATATCATGTATTTTCCTTACACAAGCATATGATATATACAGGCATCATTTCCTCTCTCAGATGTACAATCTAAAATTGTGAAGACTGGTCTCCAAACCCTGGATCACTTTTGTCACTTTACTCTTACTAATATTTCACATCCTTCCTCACGTGAGAGCAGCAAAACCAGATATGGAATTCCTGTGATCTTACTAATGCCACGTACTTTTCTACTTCTGTGCAATATTTATATTGCTGTACAGCCAAGGGCTACACTGCAGTTGCAAAACTGCAATGAAAATTCCTGTTGAGATGATTGTCCGCACAAATTCTTAAATCTTTTAAATTACCAGTTTGAAGACAGTCGACTATCCTGCTGGTGTAACCACAGTCCTGGTTCCTTTGTATGTGGCTGCATGAAAAATGCCTTCTGATGGATACTGAACATTTAAAAAAATTATTTGGAGTACAGCATGCTAATAACTCGCTCCGTATGTGCACAAACCTGTATGTAATGTACTGGTAACAATGTGGTATCATCACAAAAGCTGTGAATATATTGATATTAACCAGCCTCACACCAAGATCCAGCCCCTGGGGAACCCTACAAGAAACAGCTGCACTCCCATAGAAAAAAGGCACGCCTCAGTTCTTCTCTAAACTAAGAAGGATTTATGAAGCAACTTTGCCAATGTTTGTGGTATTTATTCCACAGTGACTCCATGGCACTGTTTTAAACTCACACTTCACTGCAGATTTAATAGATATATCAGGGACACAATATAGGGTGAGTCTGCTACAATAGAACAGTTGATGAATAGCTTAGGAATTTGGGAGATGTGGTTTTTTACAATTCAAAACACTGGGAAGCAACTTGCTCTAGTTCTATTGTAAACTGGTCTTTAACAATCACTAAGTCATTTTGAAAGATTCAGAATGAGTAAGCCCTGGCTTGTCATTTATTTCAGAGGCGCCATTTTAAAGTTTTTAATTTTTCAGCCCGGAAAACAACAATGAATAATGTGAATAAGGGAAGGCATTCATACCATTAACCAAAGAGGTTTAGGTTCCATTCTCTAATTAAAAAAAAAAAAAAAAAAAAAAAAAATCAGAATCAACTGGCTGACAGTTAGTGGATCAGGTAACCTATCAAATAATATCGTAATTCAGCACTGTATTTCCATGTACATAAACATATACACAGTATTGATGAAGCTTGTAGCATCGCCTGTTAGGCAGCTGCTGAACACTTCCAATGCAATATGCTGCTTCCAGCTGCTTGTAACTTGGCCAGACTTTGACTGTTTGGGTTGAAATTTTCCAAGCTGAATGTCTGCCTCAGGCTAAATTTTGTTCCATGTGCTGTAAAGGTTACCTCTGAGTGAGGGGTGCAGAAAGAGGCAGACTGTGATTACAAGAACTCAGCTGAAACACTTGAGCTGTTTTCAGAACAAGAACAGGGAAAATGCTATCTGTTCAATGTATCTCTGGCAAACTTTAAAGGCTGTAGCACCTTTCCAGTTCCTGGTGACAGATCTGAAATCTGACATGAGGAGTGGGGCCCATATATTGCTGCCCCCATGAAAAGTCCACCTGCATTTGGTCAAACATATAAAGACAAATTGCACTGTGTGCATTTTCAGTAGGTGTTTGCTAGGCCATGTTCACATTCTTCTCAAATCCTCACGCTGATCAGAAAACGTAGGCCTTCCCCACAGCCATAAGCAACTTCTCCCCCAGAGCTGGTGCAGGACAAGGCTGCAGCTGGAAGGGAAGAGCAGGAGGCTCCAGGCTTTCCACATCAGGGCTGGTGGAGGCCACAATAGCACCAGGTACTTGAGACATGAGCAAGTACAGCAACACAGAGCACAGCCACGACCTATCACCACTGGTTATTCTCATCAGAGTCCTGGGTGTTACACTAGAAATCCAGCTGACAAAGGGTGGTGACACACGCACACTACCCTAAGCTGCCTATCTGCTTTTTGGCACTTTTCCTAAGGGAAAGAAAACCTAGGAAATTACAGAACGCAGTATTAAAAATGTGACAAAGACAGGAGAATTTGGGAATTATTAGAATTAAGTGGTCTATGGTAACTAAAAATGTCTCCTAGTGCTAATACGCACGGAGATCAATCTCTAATTGCAACTGACCTGGTCACATTTTTTTCCCCACTGAAGCTTTGTGATAATTAACAGACAAATTCCTCTTTTTGCCCTTGTTCTCTAGAGCATCACCACACATTTTAAATCCCAGAGGAAATTATTTCTTCTCTCTCAGGTTCTTTTATGGTTCTCATAACTCCAATGATCTGTAAGATAAAGGATACTGCTATCCATGTTTTTTTAATATGGGAAATTAAGATACGAAAAGATTAAAGCGAAAAGTTACAGACATGGAGCGAGCAATTCTGACACTCAAAACTTGTATTTTAAACACACTTAGACCTACAAACATCTTCTATATGTCAAGAGCAAACAACCGCTCACTTCTGTTCCAGATGGATAAGTTCAGCATAACTGTGAAGCAGATCCCAGGGACTTAGGCCAGGCTCCGAGAAAATCCAACAGCATATGGGTGAAAACCTTTATATTGAAATCCTTTGGCAAAGGCAGGGGTGGCAAAATCCAAATCTCCAGCTGTCTCAGGCATGAAGCTGCATCTCCCTCCGCATATAATTGTTTGCCTCGTTCATGTTACCTGTTCTCACTGCTGCCCAGCCAGAGAGCTGCTACACCTTGGAGGTCCACCTCTGGTTCATCACCCAAGCCAGCCAGGAAGGACGTGGTGTATCCCGTCACAACCGACACCATCATCGTGCGCAGGCCCGCGGCAGCCAGATGAGCCTGGCTTTTTTTACAGTTCCTGAGCAAACTTAGCACCGACGGGGTAGGGCTGGGCAGGGCAGGGCGGAGAGGCAGTAAATGTATAGAATAGTGTATAGAGATCAGCGACATCCACTGGGTGGCAGACGTTTCACGTCCAGAGACGTACATATACAGAGGTATACAAACGGAAGCTCCTAAATACTGGGCTTGTTCCCTGTCTCAGAAGCAGCAACTGAACAGGTAGGGTAAAAAAAAATAAATAAATAAAATTAAAAATGCCGCGGAGCAAGGTTAACATATTCTGCCTCCATTTTAACACCAGCTTCTTGTCTTGTCCACAGTGCTGAGGCACTGGAACTGCTCTGCCATTCGAGGGCCAGGGTTGTGCAGACTCATGGTGCCCCACATCCCTTCGGTAGGTGGGTACCCTCATGCAAGGCGACAGGGACCTTGTGAGTCTTCAGTCTCTGCTGCCCTAATTAACGAGTAATGCCTACAAAGGCCAAGCCTCTCAACTCCTCCTCAATTTAACAAACTCGGGGTGGGGGGGAGAGGGAGGAATTGTTTTGGACTAACAGCTGTAAATGTGTCCACGTGTGTAAGCAGCTAAGTTTTAAAGTTCAAAGAAACATAAAAAGCTAGTATTTTCCATGTATTTCCACTTAGCATCTAAACAGAACCATTTCAAAAGTTGCTTAGATGTTTCTGCAGAAGAGGCTGTGAACCAAATTTCAACCCAGTGCATATTTTTATAACCAAGCTGTAAACTACATAAAAACTACACTTATAATGGAAATGCTGACAAATGCATGACTCCTGCAGTCTGACCACAAGCCCTCCTTTAGGAAAAAGCAACGTTACCTCCCCCCCTCCTTTCGCAGGCAGCTCGACAGCAAGCTGGGGTGGAGGATCGTATGCACAGGTACCTCTGCCTTATCCTTGTACGATGGATCGAGGTAACTTCTTACAACCCGTGTTTCCCACATGTTGAATGAGCCACCTCATGTTTTTGCCATAAACAACCGGAGGGCCTCTTACAGCCATGACTCACTCCGCAGGCTTCTCCTCCACCCCTGTGCGTGACTGTAGCAAACAGGCTGCCAGCTGCAGCCGGTGAATTAACAGGACTTTTTTCGCAGAACCGTGGGGAGATCAGTCACACAGGGCGGGGGGCGCGGAGGTGGTGGTGGTGTGGAATACCAGCCCGGGGTGAGTCGTATTTGGGGGGGAAGCAGCAGAGGAGGCGACCCGGGGCCAGTGTCTCGGGGACGCCCGTGCGCGACCGTGTCGTCCCCGTTTCCCCGCCCCGGGACGGCGCCCCTTGGCTCCCCCCCCCGCGGCTGCCCCACGACGGCCGGGAGGGAGGGAGATAAGGCGGGGAGGGAGACAGGCAGAGAGAGAAGGAGGGAGGGGAGGGCGGCGGCGCCGGGGTCAGCGGGGAGAAGGGGGAGGCGAAGCCGTCACGCAGCGACAGCCCGCCCGACACACGCGCCGCCGAACTCCCAGAAAGTTGGCAGGGACGTCCAGCGGGACGGGGTTCCGCCGGCCGCCACACAAGGGCGCGCACCGTCGCCCGGCCGGGGCCCGCCGCCTCCCAAGCCCCTCCGCACCCCATCGCCGCCCCTCTGCTCCCCACACCTCCCATCTCCCGCGGGCACGGCGGGGCAGGGACAGCCCGGTACGGGACGCTGCCTCTGGCAGGGCTCGAACCCATGGCCCGCGGTGGCTCTCCCCGCCGCGGGGGAAGGGTCAGAACCTCCCTGTCCCCCCGAGCGCGGGACTCAGACGGCACTCACCGAGCGGCGGCAGCCCCCGCTCCCTATCCGAGCGGCTCCCGCTGAGCGCTCGCCGCTCCCGGGGTGAGGGAGGAGGAGCGGGCGAGGGCAGGAGGTGGGGAAGGGCGGGGGAGGAGAGCGCGGGTTGAGCCTTCCCGGCTCCCGTCGCTGCGCTCCCTCCCTCTCCCGGCGCCGCCCATCCCGCCCCGGCGGGCGCAGGGGAGCCGAGGGGAGCCGAGCGGAGTGGAGCGGAGCGGCGGCGCTGCCTGGGGAGCGGCGATGTGAGTGCCGGGGCTGGGAGGGAGCGGGCACAGCTCCTCGCCCTGCGTGCCGGGGCCGGGTCGGGCCCAGGCCCCCGCAGGCCGTGTGGGGGCCAGGGGTGGCGGGGCTGTGGCGGTGCCCCGGCTGCGGCCCGCGACCCCCACCCCGCTGAGAGAGGGGTTTCCTCGTCGCTCCGGTCCCTCTGTTCCCGGCCGTCCTCCTTCTGTCTTCGGGTTGTTTGTTTATTTGTTTTCGCTGCGCTTTCGTCCCCTTATCTCCCTGGCACACGGCGGGCAGCGGCGCCTCCCGCCGGCGAGGGACTCGACGGCCCGCAGAGCCGGGCGGGCTGCGGGGAAGAGGGCCTGCGTCCTCCTGACCCCACTCCGTCCCCTTGCAGTCCCCCGTCCTCCTCCTCCTCCTGTCTCCGTCTCTCCTGCCCCACTCCCTTCTACCTGACCCCCCATTCCCCCCTGCACCTCTTCCCCCTGCACTCCCCTTCCTCCCCCTCTTTCCGTCCCCCCTGCAACCCCTCTCCCTCCCCCCTTCTCCCCCAGGTCCCCCCACCATTCAGGCTCCTTTGACGTCTCTGGTCCTGCCTGGGTGAATCGCGCGGAAGAAAAGCCTCTGTACCTTGGTTTTACCTGGCCGTCGCTACCTCCTTTAAGTCTTTGTTTAGGAAATTTGTGTTAGTACCTGAGCACGTGGGGGGAGGGGGGGGTAGAAATCCAGGTCGAGGTCTTTTATTAGTTGCGAATGGCACATGAATGGCATTTGCTCCTTTCTGTTACTTTTCAGGATATCCTAACTTCCCTGCTAAAAAAAACCAAAAAACAACAAAAACAAAACCAAAAACAAATCTTAAACTGGTCAAAAATTTCTTCTCTGGGGCCATATTTGATAGTGAGCTGTGTGAGGCTGTCTTGCAGACTGGTACTATGTACAGCAGTGTTCTTAATTTTAGGTATTGCTAAAATTATACCTGAACAGTTTCTTGACTCAATTTATGTTGCTATTTTTTTCTCTCTTCTAATTCTTATCAAATTCTTCCTGACATAGCCCATATCTTTCTTCTGCATCTACAGCAGCAGACCTCTGGTCTCAGTAGATATCCCTGACTTCAGATATTTAACTTTTGAAGGCTGACTGAAGCAGTTTGCTTTTAGGTTCCCTGTATAAGGAAGAAACATGCACCTAAGGAGTTCAGTTTGCTTCTCAAGTGCCTCTTTAGGATGGAAAGAGCAATATTTTGGAGATTACAGTTTCTATCATTGAATTGGAAAACTAAGACAATGCTAATCTCTCTATTTGGACAACTGAAGTTAGGGGACATGACCTAGAGAACTGGAGTTCCATACATGCAGAAGGCTGCCTTCCCTGATAGCCTTGTGCATTCTTGTATATTATTAAAAATATTTTTAGCATTTGAAGTAGTTGAATCACCATCCCTGGAGGTATTTAAAAGACATGTAAATATGTCACTTAGGGACATGGCTTAGTGGTGGATTTGGCAGTGTTAAGAGTTGGACTCTATGATCTTAGAGGTCTTTTTCAAATTAAATGATTCCGTGATTCCATAATTTACAATTTAGAGAAGAGGTCTGGTAAAGCAGATTCATGAAAATTATCTTCAATGCCAATACAGGTCAGACTTAGCACCTTCTGCAAACTCTGCTCTCCATGAGATATTGTGATTTGTATGTAGTTCAGAGGGGGCTAACACAGTAATAAAAAGAAGCAACCACTTGGGTTGTAAATTAGAATTTACAGAAGGTCTGCAAAAAATATAATTGACTTGAGAGCGAAAAGAACAAAATCATATAGAGAACTGCCATGTTTCATGTGGATGAAACTCCCATCCAGTCCTACTCTCTCAGAGCCCACATATAGACATATATTCCGTGTCCACATATGTGGGCTCCGACATATGTGGACATACACATGATCTATTAGAAAGCCAAAAAGCTAAGGTTAGGTAAAGGACAGTCCTGTGTATTCACAGTGTCAGGGATGCTATTTTCTTTAGTCCTTATTTTTAAATACCATTTTTAAAAAATAGAAATTAAGAGTTCATATCTAAGAAGAGGTTTTAAGGTAGGATTAGTGCACTGTGAGTGAATGGAGTTGCTGTGAATTATTCAAGAGCGTGAGCCATGGCACTGGGACCTACTTCACAAGAAAACCTTTTTGCCCTTCTTCCCTGCCAATCTTAGTACTGCCTTTTTAGATCTCAACAATACTGGGATATATGAATTGGAATTAGCTGCTCTGGAATGGCTTCCCATGTGGAGGAGGGTCTATTGTGAAATACATGTGATTGTTTTCTTTTTCTTTTGTTCTTTCTACTTCTTTCAATTGCAGAACTATTACTTTTCTTTAGACGGACACAGTATTCCAAAATAGTATTCAGAAATAGTAACAGATTCTGTTACTATTCCTTTTGGGTGGCTGTTTTAGAGCAGCCACAATATCTACTGTGAGTTACTGTCTTTGTGTTGTCAAAAACTTGAGTCTTACTTACTTCACACGCCTGTACTCAAGAAGATGATGCATGCAGCAGCTGTTCAGTGCTCAAACCTGCAGAAAGCTGTGAGATGTTAACTTCCTGTAAAGTCTTCAGAGGTTGTAGATACTCAAACCAAAAAAGAGTGCTGAGCCTATATGTTAGGTTTTTTTACCCCCTGAAGGCTTATAATTTGGACAGATACACCCCTGATACAAACTCCCCTGCATCCCTGCCAGATTTCAGGTCTGTTTTAGAACAGAGCCGTTGAAAGCAAATGCTTCCAGATTTTGTTTGCACAGCCAAATTCTTTTTTATTGTGTTCAGAACCACCTAAACCAGTTGTCTCTCCTCCTTCCCCCCTTAATTTCAGTATGTAATAGGAACAAAATCCTCCAGCCCAGTCTCCAAGTAAAGTTTGGCAAAGCTGTCTCAGCTGAAGATAGCTACTTTATGAGGGTTTCTTAAGCCTCTGTATATAAGGCTTGCTGTTTGCACCACCTGTTTAAACACGAATAATATAGTAGCTTGTGAGGAGAAGAAGGTAGACAGTTTGGGGCCCTGGACTCTGGTACTGCTGGTGTTACTCTGCAGGTTACACTGTTGACAGAACCTGTCCCCTTGATGTGCTCCCAAACGTGGTTCCCATGCTGGAGTGTCCCAGTCACTGCAGCATAGGCTGCATGATCCTCATGGCTCAAGAAATGAATTATGCACAGTAAAAATACCTGAGTTTCTGTGTTTTCTCTCTGAGTTTCATCATTTTCATGTCTTTTGGAATGGCAAATAGGGCAGGTGCTGTTAGTGCAGAATTGCTACTTGTTCTTCCCCATGTTCTCGCTCCTTATGACATTTTAAATGAATTTTGGAAATCTGAAAATTGTTTTAACATTGATGCTACCTGCACTCTGCTGTTTGTAGCAAAGACTTTGTCATTTCATTAAAGTTTCAAGAAAATAGTTTGATTTTTACTCCCTCTTTTTCCCCTCCTTCCCCCTTAGCCCTCTGAACTGTTGCACATTCTGTGTTGGTGGTGCGACCAGTAAAAGTGGAAAGAAAATCACTGCACTTGAGGAAACATAAATTTCTTGCAAGTTAGTATAGGATTTCCAATTCTGGATGGAAGTTTACAGCAGTTTGTCCAGAAGTTGCCCATCTGTGTCGGTGCTTGCTCTTTTTTCTAGTGGTGTGAACTCAAGTGGAAAATCTTTAAGAGAATTACATAGTATGTAAGATTTCTCATGCCCATAAGGCACAGAATTGAGACTGTAAGTTACACAATTAATTTGAAATGCAGAATTTAAAGTTCCTAGGATATCTGGTTTTCTGCACAGAGTACCATTTACATTTATTTTATATGTAACAACAGAGAGCCAGCTTCAGTTTTTATCAAAACCAATAGAAGATGAAGACAAAAGGCTTCTGTGTTCAAGATGTGGATTTGTACTGAACGCATAGGTGTGCCCTCAAGTTCTCCAGCATGATTGCTCTATGTGCAGCTACAGTGGTTTGCAACAGGTGTGATGTCCAGTAGCATTTAGGAAAGAAATCGGTGAAAAATATAGCTATGAAAATACAACTCACCAAACTCTCAGGTGTTGACCTGTGGTGGGTGCAGCTGTACAGTCTTAATTTTAGCACTTACACTTGATTCTGTTAAAGAGAAAGAGCCTCCTGTGTTAGGTTAAACTTGGAAGTAGGCAGAGATTCCTGCATATCCAAGACATTCAGTGTGGCTTTTTTCCAATTTATGTGTTTTATATCAGAATTGTTCCATTGCCTTAGAAAGGTTAACCCTACCTTTAGCTGGAAATTTATTATAAATGATGTTGAAGGATTTAGAGACAATTTAAGAGTTATAGCTCAAATAGGAAAAAGGATCTCAAGGTATTTTGAGCTCTGAATTTTTCCCTTCCACTCATCTGGTTTTTCAGCCAGAGCATTTGATTTCTCAGGCTTCGCCCCTGGTGCACTTTTTTGTAACTCACAGAAAAAGCCTTTGAATTAAATGTGGGACTAAGTAATCACACAAAAATACACCACTTAGGGATGAGCAGATTTCTGTTTAAATTGGGGAAAGCCCAGCTACTGCTTTCTAGATTTCCAGAAAATTGCTTGAAAAGCTGCACATTGCTAACACAGTATTGCTTACAGGTTGGTACATTTTTGCAGAGTATATCCTTTGCACTTACACTTTTAAATAATTGTAGCCTCTTGGTAATTGTACTTTTACATTAAGCACTGGTAGGAGAATGTATTTTTATACCTGCTTAAATTTTAGGAGTTGAGTCAATCAGGTCTATTTCTGTAATTAAAGATCTGATTGCAGGTATCATGAGGATTGAGGGTGCTATTGTTGTGTGTGGAAAAAGTTTTGGTTTCATTGAATGAGAATGTATTTTCCTTGGACTTTGTGCATTGATCTTCAGACAGAAGACAAAGATGAATTTTTTGGGCTGACCTTTTTTAATATTGTCAGTGTAATCTTGAAGTTTTTTTTTATTTTGTCCCTCATTTTTTTTCTTTTTAACTTAAAAAATGTAGAAGTCTGTTGCTCAATTGTGTACTGTTGAACCAATGCATTGCATCTGTTGCTGCAAGCCTATGAGAAATAGAATTTTTCTGCACAAGTCTTATCTGGCATTATAAAGTGGTTTTTGATGAAGAAACAGCCATTGGAGCGATTGTTTATTTTGTTGTTAAATACTTTAATATACTAGCTTTTGAGCTCTGAAGTTTTCCCCAAGTTTCCTCACTTACCTAGTTGCGTGGTTCAAGAATAGTTGCATTTTTACACTGAAACATCCAAACAATTTACTGCCATGTCTGTGACCCCGCAAGTCAGAATCTGGTCTGGGATTCACTCCACAGTGTCCAGAGCTGCACCTTTGTGTTGCTGAGTTCATTGTGGACAGTATCAAAAGCAGGATTCAGCATTAAATCTAAAGTTTCGCTTAGAAACGTTTACTGATACATTTTTATGGGAAAGAGTGCAAGTTGCACTTTTATGACTGTTCTGTGTTTAATTGGGGTATCTAGAGCTGCTTTTTTATCTCTGACTTGCTTTGTCTTGTATTTCTGATTCTTAAAGCACCACCTCCACTGTAAAAATTTTGCAGTCTTTAGGGGTCAGATGGGCAGAATCCTAATACTGAACTGTGCTTTATGGGACACAGTAGTCAATGTAGCTACTCTTGCTGGCTCCCCAGACTTTGCTAAACAAAAAAAAACCCCAAACAAGCCAACAAAAAACCCGAAACAACCAACCAAAAAAAAAAAAAAAACCAAGGAAAAAACCCTCCACCTCTTAGCATTCAATCACCCAAAGAAGACTAAATTTAGTTTCTGAAAATGTAGATATATAGATAGATATGAAAACCTGTGGCTTTGGTTATTGTTTCAGATTAAAGATCTTTTTTTTTCTTTCCCCAGGGCCGATTACTGGAAATCTCAGCCAAAAAAATTCTGCGATTACTGCAAGTGCTGGATAGCAGACAACAGACCTGTACGATGGTCTACCATACTATGTCAATTATTTTGAATTACTAGGAATTTGAATTGCAGGCTTTTAACATCACTTTTTGATACTAGTCTATTGATGCATGAAATTTGTTTTTAAAAAATGTCTTTGTAATACTTGTGATCCTTAAAATATACTGCATGAGAACCAGATACCTGCATACAAGATGGTGTGTGCTGTTCCACTTGACAGTACAGATAAGAACTAAAATATCTGACCCTGCTTTTTTCTTTGAGTTCTGTAACTTAACATTTGATCTGTCTTGAAACTTTGTCTGCTCCTGTTCCTCACTTTCATGTGCAAGAAGAAAGCAAAACCTGGCATTTGTACTGTTTCTATGTAGTAGGCATGGTACAGCCAGCAGTCTTGAGCATTTAAAGCAGGTTTCTTTCATTTCACACAGCCTACAGAAATATTACAGGTGTTTCTGACTTGTAGATGTCTTTTGCAGACTACTAGACCCAGTGGTTTCTTACTTAGAAATAAGTTTTGCATTCCTGATTGGATGCCAGGAGTACTCTTAGAGCTGAGCTTCATCAGGCTTACAGTAAGATACCTCAATTAATTAGCTCACAAGAACTGCAGGTATCTTCTTGGAGTCAGTGAAGAGAACTGCTTATAAAGGGAGAGATATGAGTACCTTGTAAAGTCTGTCTTCAAATGAGTTATCCCTGAATGTGCATCCTCTGCACATCAGTTCATGCAGAGGAAAGAAAGAAATTCTAGGGTTACTAGGTCAGGTTTAGGCACCTAACATCTGAACACCTAAATGAGCTCAGACATTTTTTTCTGAGAACCACAGGAGGACTTCCACTGTTGTGCCCATAGGGAGCTTCTGAACTCCTTCCAGCTCCTACTGGCTTGTCTTCCTGGCAGCTTTTTGGCTTGCGGACTGTTCTGTTGTCCTTAGTTACCCAACTCTCCCACTTTGCCTTTTCTTTTTCTCTCTCTCTTTCTCAGATATGTGGACCTGCAGTTCGAGTTCATGAGATATTTGTGGAGTTAACATTATCTAATTAAGGGTGGTAGCTAATATTTGGAACACTAATTAACCCATATGGTTTTTAAAAGTTTGCATGAGAACAGGATAAAAAACAAAATTAATGACACTTGGAAGTGTCATCACTTGGAAGGATAGCATGAAGAGGGAGCCCAGGTTCCCTGTTACTTGTCTCTAATATGTTACTGAACAGTATTATTTGAAAAAATTTAAATCTTATAAATACACTGAGATTCTGTGATACCATCCTGGAGTGTTGCTGATTTTTCATTATTTCTATGTTGAGTGTTTCTCAGTGTTCCTGTGTTCCACCCATTTCATAGCTTTAGTTTTGCTGTAAGTGTTCTCAGAACAGGTTACTTTTAGGTTCGTTCAACTAAGCTTAGTCTAACTAAATTTTAAGTAAGTAAAATTATTTTTAAATTGTATAATACATATAATTTTTCTTGGTTTTTTTCTCACTTTGAAGAGCATTGATTTTCATGAAAGAGGAAAGAATCATAAAGAAAATGTGGCAAAAAGAATTAGTGAGGTAACTCAAATATCTTAATTGCACAAATGCTTATTTTTACTCTCTTATCATATTTGTTTAATTTATTCTCTTATGGGTTTTCTGTTTTGTTTTAGATTAAAAAGAAAAGCTTGGAAAAGGCAAAAGAAGAAGAAAACATGTCAAAAGAATTTGCGGCAATGGAGGAGGCTGCAATGAAAGCATATCAAGAGGATATGAAAAGGCTTGGAATTAAGCCAGGTAGTTCACATAGCTGCCAAAAGATAAAAGGCAGAATTGAAAGAATATTGAATAGGAAAGTTTTGTCTTAAATTGGGTTTTGGAACGTGAGAGGAGGCCTCCAGGACTGTGTTTGCTCATTAATAATAAAAAAAAAAGAGTAGTCTACAATTTGCGAGTAGTAGAAGTGGCAGCCCAGAACATTTTCAGCTATGGTATCCTCTGATCCATGGAACAATCAAATTCCGAGTAGAAAAATTAAATAATGTGATAACAAAAAAAAATAGGCTGTAGTTGGTGCTTTGAATGACCAGTGCTTCAGTGCTTCAAGCTTCCCTTGATTAACTTTATGTTTCACTTTTGCCAGTTGGAGACAAAAGTTCCTATGCGTAGGAGAAGACTGGGTTCCCACTTGTGTCTGACAGTGGAGATGAGAATCTCCTACTCAGCTTGCAGTTCAGCAAGTACCTTTGTTCTGTCCCTGTGAAGACATACTATCCTCTAAAAAAAAAGTTTGTAGTTTCAGGCTGCTGTACCAGCTGTCTTTCTCATAACGCTTTTAGTTTGGTTTTTGTTGTTTGGTTAGAGCTAATTGATCCAAATGGTTTTTGTTATTCATCTTTTTAAATTTGGACTTTGTTATGACACTATGGAAGTGCTACAGTGTAAGATTCTTTGAATATAGTCTTTTAAGAGTGCTTGCTGTGAGTGTAATATTGATGACTGTCACACATTAGTGAAAATACTCATAAGAACAAAACTTCCTATTTTCTGTTGTACAAGTGACTAATATTTAAGTGCAGATTATTACTCTTTTTTATAAGGGCAGTATTGTTTTCTTTAAGACGCTGTAGGTCCCAGTTCAACACCGAGTAAAACACAGAGTAACACAGTGGAAACTAAAGGAAAGAAAGAAAAGAAAGAGAAGAAGGAAAAGAAAGAAAAGAAAAAGAAGACAACTGAAACGAAGCAGTGGGTGCAAGGACTGTCTCCAGAAGGCTATACATATTACTATAACACAAAAACTGGAGGTAAAAGGAAATGCAGATATAGTTACTGGATCTAAGTGAGAAATGACTACCTGCATTTCTTTACTCTTCTACTCTTTCAGTAGTAAGCTGATTATTAAAATGTGAACGATTTGATGGAGTTTTGATATTTAACATTCAAGACTTAGGCATCCAGAATTTCAGAGTAGTTTTGCTGTTGATTAATAATAGAAGAATGCAGTAATTCCACAGTTTCTGGAAATGTTTAGCCTGTCAGAGGTTAAGTATACAAAAGATAGCTGTGTTCTTCCTAAACAAGTTTTCTGATCAGGAATGTGAAATAAACCAATTGTTTCTTTCCAAATTTACAGGCTTTATCTAACTGACTTTTCTTGAAGAACTGTGTGTTGTGATCTACTTTAGAGCATAAAAGCCACTCTCTTTTATGATTAACGAGAATTTTACAAACTGTTTCTTATAAATCTAAGGGTTGGCACTAGTATTTACTGTAGTCTTTCCTCATACAAGATAACGTCCAAAAGGTAAAAATCTTGTGCGTTTGGTTTCTTTTGGCCTAACATTTAAAAAAGGCCAAACAAACCCCCCACCTTTTTTTTTAACTGAATTTTCAGTATCTGTGTATCAGCCATATAGAGTCTAAAGGGTCGCTAATTCCAGTAAAGCCAGGTGTAATTATGATACTTTTGATTTATTTTTCATACGATAGTTTTATCAAGGATTATTCATATTCCAGTGAGGTATATCTATATTATTTGTTTATGTGTGTGCACACATCAGTGTTATATCTTTTAGATCTCGTTTTATAAAAGATTATTAAACATAAACAGGATTGAATGATGGGTGAAATGTGCCTTTGTTTTTTCAGAATCACAGTGGGAGAAACCTAAAGGATTCCAAGGCAACTCTCAAAACTCAAAAACGGTAATCAAATACTATTATTCATACTTTTCTTTAGGATACAGTTATGTAATAATTTCTGGTTTTCCTTGGTTTATTATGATCATGGAACCTATGTACAAGCAATTATTTAACACATTTAGAAATTTAGCATGTTACTCTATTTTCCTTGTTTGAGGCACAGGGAAACTTGCAGAATAGTCTAAAGACAGAAAGACTGTTATTAATGGGCTTTCCCCTGATACTTATCACTCCAGGATTTTTGTGCTTTGCAGCATTAAAACCAGGATTTTTCCAAATCTCCTGTTAAGTGATGTTATGTTTCTCATTTTCAAGATAGGTGTCATATGTACACTATGATTTAATGTAAGGGTTTTTTTGGTTTGCCAGTGTTGGATTTTACATTAGAGTTCAAAAAAACCTGGTGTTTTCAGAGTGCTTAACATTCTCTAGCTCTATATTGTCCCATCACATGCTGCTCTGGCTTTCTGATTCCCTTATCCTGTGGTTTTGCACCACTTGTTAATCAGCACTTCAACTTTATCTTTTCAGTCAAGGCATAGCATTGCAATATTTATAAGCCAATCTTACTGTAGCCTTCCACCGAAGGAGGCGGTCCTGAAGCTAATCTTGTATGGTCTTTGGTGCATATTTACCCTGACAGTGAACTAGTTCAGGGAGTGAAGGCATCAGAGTTTAGGTTAGTGCTTTGTAGGCTTATTTCCTTGCCATTGGCTATCTGGTTAATCAGAGAAATGCCAGTGTGGGGAGAGCAGACTGGGGGGAAAAGGCACTCCCTTCTTGGCAACAATTTGAAGTTAGCTCAGCTCAGCTATATCATAAACACACACCTTCAGCCTTGGATATCTCTCTAGTACCACATGGCTGTATTTTGCCATTCCTTCCTCACCCTGCTCAGTGACTTTGTGCTGTCTTGAGTTATTTTTGCTACAACTAAAAACAAGCGTTTGATTGCTCCCTTATTTAGTCTGAGCTAAACATATTGGGAACACTCTAGACCTCTAACAAGGACTCACTGCCCAGAAGTTAAAGGGCATGCTTGCAATATGCCGTGCAAGTGAGATTCAGGAGCCCTCCTGGTTTTACAGCACATTACATTGCTGCTCATACTTTGTAAGAGGTGGGAAGAACAGAATAATGAAGAGGCATATTGAAGACTACCTATAACCAGTTAGACTGACATTGTGCTTGTTAGAATTCGTGTCATAGGATACTCAGTGTGCCTAGTGTCAAATATTTGCTGAAAACCTCCAGGCGCCAGGTCTAAAACGATCAGGATCTAACACTTAACAAAAAGGATAGGTTGTACTTAAGACTACTTTTTTGATCCACTTTCTACTTACGTAAAAGAAACATTTCTTTTGCTTCTTTTCTTGAAATGAGCACACTGAAACTTTTGAGGACAAAACCTTGAAGAAACTTGCTTACTGAAGGCTTTTTTGCCTTTGCTTGCTCTAAACCTGCTGGTACATTTTTTGTTGTTGTTTGTTTACAGAGTGGGTGCAAGAAGCTTAACTTCTGATTTTGTTGCGTTTAAAAAAAAAATAAACCCAAGTTTTATTAAGAGTATTAAGCAAATGTAGATGTATGTGTGTGCAAAACGTAGACGTTATTAATGCCGAAATAAGGTATGGTGAAGCAGCACAGATATTCTGCCCAACACAGGGGAGCAGGCAGTATAAGTACTTAAGGAGCAGTGAAATAGTTGTATGTGCTAATGTAGCTAAAAATCGGGTTCTTAAGGAAGATGTTAGGTCATGGGTAATGCTGATCATGTATCTGTAGCTAATTCTGAAAAAAAAAATTACATTACATGTTCACAAAGATACGCCAGCAAGTTCTGCCACATTTCATATGTATTTATAAATCAGTAGGGAAAAACAGACCATTGTTGAACTCAGTGCTTTACGGAAGAAGTTAAATCATTGGTGTGCATTCATACAAAGTTTGATTCTATATTTGTGGTGAAAATCTATTTTGGGATACATTTCTGTTTGTTATTTAATTTCTGATAGTATTTATTGGTATTGTTTTTTTTTTAACCCTCACTAAGATCTGCGTCTTCTAGAGAATTTTTTCATCAGTCTCTAGTAAAGACAATAACACAAATAGGAAATTACAACCTCAGGGGTGAATACTTTGGAAAATAAAGAAAACATGTAAAATAATGGTCTATATAATAATTTGAACTTCATGGCAACATTTACTATAGAGGCTCATACAGATTATCCACTGTTTGAAAAATAATTGTTTATGTGCATTTGCAATATTTTAAGTCATGGAATTCAGTCTCATTTGAGTCAAAGGGAATATGTGCTAACAACATTAGGGGTTCAAGCTTTAAACCAGTAAAGTAACCACAGACAAAAAATACTCAGGAGTTGAATAATCTTACAAGTGATGCTTTGGCTGATCCCGATAACTTTTTCATTAGCTCCTGTATCTTTTTCCTAGGGAGCAGAGTGGGTAGAAGGTGTCACTGAAGATGGTCATACCTATTACTATAACACACAAACTGGAGGTAAGGAGAGAACTCTGTTAAGCTCTGTTTCAGGAGGGAGGGTTTTCAGAGAAGCTTTTTGTTTTGCAAATTAACTGCATTTTAAGGCCCTTACTAAGTTTTGTATTTTTTAAGCTGCAGTCTTAGTTGAAATATACTTGTTGCTTAAGTCACTGCTGGCTTTACAGCTGTATTGTCAGTGTGTATAAGTTCATGCTTCATAGGGTTTTTTAGACTTCAGCTTGTAACTTTAAGCATTCTTCTTTTCTATATGTATATTGAAATTAGAGTTAGGAAACTAGAAAGGGGATTTTGTTTTCACAGGTACGTAGTACTAAATAAGAATCTCCTAAACTTTTCATCTTGCTGGCATAGCATTGATAAGAGAGCCCAGAATCTTACCTCCCACTTCTTTTACCCTTTTTTTTTCCCTACATGGGAACTTTGTGGTGACTCCCTCAGAATGTTTTCTAAATCTGTTTGAATCATTTTAAGGTCAGTGAGGCCTCTCTGGAGAGGAAGTGTTTTTTATGCTGGCTATGAGTTTTTCTACTGCTATTTGGTATGAAGTGGCATTCCCCATGATGCCAAGAACAGAAAAAAAAACCAACCAAAACCTTTCAGTTTTTAAACCAGTCACTCCCCTGCCCCAATGATTTGTGGTTTCTTCTTTGGAAAGGGAAAGGAGGTGTTGCTTATTTTTAAACATTGCCTTCTAAGTTCAGATGCATTTTATGCATTTGGGTGTATTGTTTTTTTAAGTTCTTCAGAGACATATGACACTTGTGAATAATGTGTTTATAGTCATCGCATTTGGTAAAATTTTGGCTTGTGAGATTTCAAATTGATCCTTTACTTTTATATAGCTGTAAACGTCTTGGAAATGTTTGAGAATTACCTGTTGGTTCTAATAAGAGTAATCCCATCCTCTGAAGACAGGACCAATTTTTAACTGATGTAAATAGTCATAATTGTCTCATCTTAGACATGTAACTTAGGAGACTGATATCTCTGGACTTAGTGCTACAAGTTGTGCTTTGGGAGGCTGTACTGTATGTGGCACCTAAGAAAGTGAACTTTCTCATTTACTAATCTAAAGCCAGATGACAGCAGTACCGTTAAGTGACTGTGCTGTTCATGCAAAGTCCTTCACTGCCAGTTTTTTACACCTTTACTTCTTCAAGATACATCTAGACGCTTACCTGTTAAATGTTGTTTGCAGTTAAGGATTTCCTTGGAAATGGATAAAATAATTGGAAAAGTAGTTGTTTTGTTACATCTGAAAACTTATATAAAACTATAGATGGAAAGTTGGCCTACTTTCGCCTTATTCTTACTAAAACCAGTTTTAAGACCACTGAATCAACTTTTATTTAAATATTTCCTTTTGATGTATTTACTGGAATACTACCTTTTAATTGAAAATGAGGATATGTATGTACATATCCTATACATACTTTCATGTATTTTCAGATTGATGTTTGTGTTTCCTTGTTTGCTTGACAGCTTTTAATTAGAGACTTAACGTTACCAGGCAAAGGAGCACACGGAAGGGGTTTATCATGCTGGAGACCTGAGGCTTGCAGTTATCATTCTTTACTTTATCCTGTCTTTGTAATCAGCGAACAACTCAAATCAAATAGGCACATCTAGAGGGTAATTAATTCATCGGTCCTGTGTAGGGATGAGAGCGACCACAGTCGTGCGGACCACGGTTCACCGTGTGTTTGAGCTAATTAAAACAAGCTTTATCAACAGTGAACTCAGCTGTCATGACTGTATCTCTGCTGGGAAGTGAAATGTTATCTTTCTAATTATGTTTATTAAAACAAACATACTCAACAAAGGCACAACCCTCATGCTAAATTATTTGCTGTATTTTTGAATAAGGCAGCACTGCTTCTAAAAGGTAATGTTGTCGAAGCAACGAAAGATCAAAATTAGAAGCATAAATAATGGTTGTTCAAATGTTTTGGACAGTATCCACATGGGAGAAACCGGATGGTTTTGTTTCATCTTCAAATGAGAAGAGTCGATGTGACAAGCATTCCGAAGAGCATGCAGAAACAGCATCTGAATCAGACTCAGAAGATAGTGAAAATGAAGCAAAGAGTTCAGAAACAAACTCCAAGGTAATTTTCTTCAGATTTATTTTATATACATCATCTTATACTAAGAAATTATTGCTGTATCTTTTATCTCTTGTGATAGGCTGTACTCATTGAAATAAGATTAAACCGTATGACTGAAAGTAGAATTTTGCACTTCTTTAAATAGTAAAATGAATCTTTGTTCAATTGTTTGGCTCATTAGTGGCACTGTTCCAGGATAGAAAGCATGTTCTTTCCTTCAACTCACCAGAAGTACCTTGAATTCTGCAAGATATGTGATGTTCTCTGAGAAAGGTCACTGTCATCTCTCTGAAATAATCCACAAAATGGTTTGGATTTCAGTGTGAGAATGACTTCAACCCTTCATTGGTAAATGTGACTGCCAATGGACTCCAGGGAATGCTTTGGACCGAAAATGGCATGGTTATAGTTTCCTTATTAAATTGAGAAAAAGCATTGACAGCACATAGTACAACATCTGTGTCAATTAAATATTTAAAATGTAAATGTAAAACTTTAGATAAAAGTGTGTGATTATGGTTTTGGTTGAGTCAAATGGTTTTTCTGAACAGAGACAATTTAAATATAAAATGCATTCATAGGCAGATGTATTTCTGTATCACTGTGCATCATTATAAACTGCTATCAGGTATTAGCAATAAAGTGTGTGTATCTGCATGTACATAAAGCTGCATGTGAATTTTTTTCCTCATTTTTTATTTTAAGACACCCTAAGCTTTGTTTTTAAGTAATTTTGAATTGGCTATGCCTTGCTAACTTCAGCCTTGGTAGATGGGCTTTTCCATCTCGAACTTCTTGTAACATTTAAGAATTGTTTTTCAACTTTATGTAATGAAAGCTCAAGAAGAAAAATTTGCAAATTATATTACAATATGAACTTGTTTCAAGTTACTCTTGGTTGAAAACTATGAATAGTAGATAATACTAAATAAAAGATGTAAAATAAAGATACATTATGTTTTTATTTAGGCATTTTTGCTTAAGGTGGGTTTTTTCCTCTTTAGAGGAAAGGAGATAACAGTGAAGAATCAGAGGAAGGGAAGAAATCTCCTAAAGCTAAAAAGTTAAGTCCATATGGGAAATGGCGAGAAGTTAAGTCAGAAGAAACTGGAGATAAAGAGAAGAGTACATCAGCTTCCCAAGAAACCTCTAATGATGGATCTAACACGACCAACCCTTATGGAAAATGGAAAGCACTTAAGGAAGTAGGAGAAGAACAAGAAAAAGAAGAAGAAGAAGAAGGGTGAGTATCTTTTTTACCTCGACTATTGTCATAATGTTGTTTTCAAGAGCTGAAGCTTTTTCTTCTGAATTCTGGAAGCATTAGCACAGCAGTAATTGGAATACAATTCTTTCTGCCATGATTATTTTAAGTAATAGCTCTCCATTGCATATGTCAGTGGCGTTTTGGTTTTAGTGTAGAATTTTACTGTAAGTACAGAGTAAATTAAAGTGATTTAAGAATTCTAGTCATGCATCATTTTTTCAGAGGCTGAGTATCAAATGTTTAAATGTTGTTACTCTAAGCTTAACATCATCTCCTTCATAAATCTGGTTCAGCTTCCTCAGGCACTCTTATGACTGCTCTTTGAACTGCTTCCAGCCTTGGAACAGTAGAGGCAGCTTTCTTGGGGCCTCCAGCTTTCAGGCTAAATTCTGTTTCTTTTTCATGGGTAACTAGTTGGGCAGACTTCACCTGGAGTTTGAGATCTATCTTGATCTTCTAGGACCACCAGCAACTTTACATTGATCGTAGTGGGTTAGCATTGCTTTGAATTCCTTCCTTGTGGGATCAATAGTTGCTGAGATAATGAGTGTGCTTTTTTAGACTCCAAGCAATTTTTACCTAACACTGGTATGTTTGGCTGGGCTACTCCCACAAGCAGTGGATCATTTCTCACTTTGTGGTATTGTACTAACTTTTAACTGTTCACTTGAAGGACACAGCCTAGAAGACACTTCAAATTTTCTATCTTACTTTCACCTAGTATTGCAGTAAAAGACTTCTGATTCAACTATTTTCTTGTTCCCTTTTTTCTCTCATTTCAAAACAGAGTTAACCAAAACCAAAACAAAATCCACTACAGCCTTTTCTGCTGTCACAATGACTAAGTGCTGAAGACTATTAAAATGGGGTGGGAAACACTTTCTCTAATGATTTTACTTGGGAGATGAAAGACAAAATATGTCTAACATAGTTATGCCAGTTTTAAATCGGGTAACTGTCTCTCCCTGTCTCTCTCTATCTCCCCCATGCCTGAGCAGATGTTTTCATGACCTGCATCTGATCAGGAGGGTTGTTTTTGTTTTACTGCATAGTGCCTGAGGTAGCTTTGTTTGTTTGTTTGTTTGTTTGGGGTTTGTTTTTGTTTTTTATTGTGAAGCATGCTGTCTTTTATTGTCATTTTCTTGTGGCTTCCTCTAGGAGTCTGGAGAAAATAGGTTTTGGAGAATGAAAACAGTCTTCTTCCTTATGCTTACTCCATTCTCCACATAACACCTGTGTTGCATCGGCTAGCTGCTCCTTGACTTCTGAGCTGAAAAATTCTTTTGGGGTTTTGGAAAGCACTGTCTAGTAAAAAGTGCTTTCAGCTACTGAACGTTATAGATGAGCCTCTGCATGAGCATGCAGGCTTGAGATAAACACATGTCAATGAGACAAATGCAGTTCATTATTTAATTTGAGTCTAGGCACAGTGACAACCACTTTCAGGAGGTTTATATTTTCAGGATATGGCAGCACTTGCATTTTCTTGACGTACTTGACTTGCAATCATTCTTATGGCTCTTGTTTGGGTGCTCAAAATTATCCATGTCTTCCTTGAAGGGAGGACTTGAAACTAAGTATATACATGAGCTGACATCAGACTAATACTTGGTAGTACCAAGAGTATTCTTGCATGGATTGGCCAATGTGTATCTCTTTGCATCAGTGTTGTGCTGGTGTGATTCCTGACGGACTTGTGATTTAAGTAACTTTCTGCGAAATGTTTCATTCTTCTCTACCGTATATTTATGCCACAGGTTATCTGTGTAGAACACAGTGTTTTGCTGTTGACCCCTTAAAACCAATTAGTCGTTTTTAGTTGATGTCTTTGGTTTGTTCATATCACTGTTAGCTGTGATCCTGGCCTCCAAAGCCACCTCTCCCAACTTGGGGTCACTGACTGATTTGGTAAGCTTGTCCTCTCTTCTGTCGTGCAGTCCCTTGAGGATGGACACTTGAGCAGAACTACTCAATGGTATTTTGGCGGAGAACCACTGCTAAGTACTCACTGACTACTGTCTGTCAATATTCTTATATTTACAGACATGCAGCCCTGTTATCTTTTGCGGGACTGTTTACATGATGAGTACTTGGTCCATGGTCTAAGCTCAGCACGGAATGAGGTTTCAGTTTGTTACTTTTTGTGGCAACCCACACAGAAGAAACAAAGAACATGGATTTTTTTTCTTGATACCTGTCATGATGATGACTAGAAGACTGCATCTAGCTGAAAGATGCTTTGACAAATAAAAATAGCTGTTACGGTCTGCAGTACACCGCATTGTTTTCTCCATGTAGCTTAACCCTTTTATGTTTTCTTCTCTCCTCCCAGTGAAAAAGTGGACCTGGAGCTTCCAAGTACAGAGAGTGACAATGTAGCACCCCCAGTGTTAGAGGTTCCGGAAGAGGAACCAGTGATGTTTAAAGAGAAGACAGTCACCTCCCTTGGAGACCTGACAGAAGGGGTGCCAACATTTAAAAAGAGAAAATTTGAAAATGGAAAATCTAGAAACTTAAGACAAAGACTAAATGATCAGTAGTACTTAACAAATCATTTTAGATTCTGTTTAAGCTAGAGTGAATCAAAAGTTTAATATTTTAAACAGGCTTTTATAAAGAAAATGTTGGATAGAAATTGAGGATTTATAGGTATTAAAACGTATGTGAGTTGTTTTATTTTGATGTGATTGGTTTTGGAATGGAAGTTCGTGTTGTGTTACTTATGCAATACTGTAAATACTTTTTATTTTAACCATGCCGTCTAAGTTCTATTTGCTCTGTGTATGCTGTTTTAAATATGTTGCATAACATATTTTACTTCTTTTCTAAGTATGTGAGAATGTAGTAATGTTTAATATGGCAAAAATGAAGCAGATCTTTTATTTTTACAGAGGAACTGGATCAATAGCGTGTACTAGAGAGCAAAATCATCCCTCAAGATTGTTTATGTGGAGTAGTTTCCCCACTAATGAATAAAAATATTGTACTTACTAACCTTTGGTCAATCGCTTGCCGAAGAGTAGGTGGTGAGACTACCAACATTTCAAACTGATCGTTTGAAAGCTGTTTTTAGAGGAGTTAGTCACATCAGTGCCACCCATTCCAAATGATGTTCTGAAAAATTATTTCTGTACGTGCATGATAGATGTATTAAACCTCTGCAGAAGATTTAAACCTGATGAATCTTAACTTGTAGTAACAGCACCAGAGCCCTGTTGGAGTAGACATTTTTTCTTGTTGTATTTTGCTTTATTGTTGCCTACTTCAACTGTTACTTATAATATTTTCTTTTTTTGGTCTTGCTTTCTTTTTTTCTCTTTTCCAGAAAAAAAGTGCTTGCCTGATATTTTAAAGAAAAAATACTCTAGAGACTTGGCCCTGCTCTAGCATACAGGTCCCTTTTTGAGGTGAATGTGTTTTATCTGCTGATAAGAAGAGTGTGTTGCATAGTTGCAGTGTTCGATAACCTGAGAGGGACTTAGTATATTGAAGCTTGATCATTCTCAGTACCACAGAAGAGGAAAACAAAAGATCAGTAGAGCTGATGGCTGTACTGTCCAAGATGACTTGGACATTTTCTTAAGGATGGTAGATTTGATTTCTTCACTTGGTGGCATTGGTCTGCATTTAGCATCATCAAGATTCATTGCCTGTATTAGAATACAGCTGCACTTATTGCTTCTCTAGCAATGAAACAGTGGACCATAAAGGTTCAAATAATGAATCCATTAAAAACTGTCTCTATTCCTAAAGCTCACAGTGTTTTGTTCAGGAAAGTCTCAGTCAAAAAGAGGTGCAGTTAAGACTGTTGTCAAGAGTCCAGCAAAATAGAGTTGGTAACTCCTGAGCTTGAATTGCTTTGAGAAAACAACTGTTAATCTTTTGGATCAGTGGAGAAAGGAGTGCAAGACAGGAAATCTGATTTATTGTGTATTACAATGGAGGTGAAGTCTTTTTTTCTATTATGTGACATTTGCTTTATGTGTAGAAGAGAATTAAGTATTGTATTTAATCCTGTGTGTTTTCTTGGCTTCATCAGGGTTGTGGGTTTTTTTTCTGATGTTTATTCTGATAAATTTGAAGGTTTCCTGTAAAATCTGGCCCTGGATTGTCATTTAGAGATGCAGGACATGCTGGATGCTTTCACAGTCATAGTTCAGGAATATACAACATGCACTCCACATGAAAGACCTCACATGCAAGGCTAGAACAGAAGCGTCTTTCCTGCCAAGGAGAGGTTGTCAGGTTTGTTATTCAAATTTTTCAGGTTTTGTTCTTATTTGAACGCTACTCTGGCAGCTAGGAGCCTGCTCTAACTTAGTCTCCTTATGTTTGTGACCAGTTTACACTCTTCCTCCCAATTCACACAAGTACTGTCCTTGAGTTAAGTAGCTTTTCTTCATCTTGAATCCATCACATCATCTCTCTTCGAAATCACAAAAAGCATCCTTGTGTGACAGGACCTTCAGTGCTCCACCAGCACTTCTCTTCACCCATTCCAGCCTGAGTCTGCCTAGACTAGATTTGCCTAGGTGATTTTGCCTGGGCTAGTTTGCCTAGAATAAGGCTACACATGATGTCACTAATACTTCCTTAGCATATTGGAAGTAACTCTGGGTATGTCCCTAAACCATATTTGCCTTTCACATGACCACATCACACTGTCTGCCAGAGGTGCCCTGTGACTTAACAGTATAACCAGCTTTCTCTACTCCTTTCCCATTGCCAGCTGATGAATTAACAGCTGGTCATGCTCTCCTTTCAAGCACAATTTTTTTTTGTACTGCTGTACTCATCCTCCTTCTGTTACTCCAGGCCTAAGATATATACATTTCATTATGATTTCTGAAAAATTATTTTATTTTTTATTAGTACAGTTTTTTCCAGTAGTATAGCAATTTTTTTTGTAGGCTCCATTTTTAATATCCTCTGAGGAGGGCATCTTTCCTCTTGTTATGAGGTTTCCAAAATATGAACATCTTTCCTTTAAAATGTTTTGACACATTGAAGTCACAGACGGGGATTTAAGATAGCTATAACTACATCCCTTGAGTAGATGTTTAAAAACATCTGAAAATGAGTGTTCAAAACTTTTGTTCTTGTGGAGCTGCTGTTAGTTGTAATATGAACCAAAGGTCTTTGTACTGTGTTAAATAGACAAACCAAAACATTAGGAAAAGAGATTAAAATATTTTTTTTCACCTCTAGTAAAGTTAGTTTAAATACCTTGTGCTTGGTTTTGCTGTGTGACTTTTAAAGCTTGTGTTTCACAAAGAAATACAGATACAGCTCTTTGCTCTCTACTACCTCTGAAAGTCAGAGACTAGTTTATTCCTAACTGTAAATTATAAAAAAGGCCAGTTGATTTAAATTCGATATACACAAAGCCACTGTTTAATTTTGCAGCATGCTGTCATTCAATTGTCCTTATTGTGTATCTAAGCCAAATATTTTTCTGTTCTACACAAAAATACTGTCTTGTCTGAGATTTAAGGCAGACACTGCTTTTCCAAGACATCTGTTTTTTCACAGATCTCTCTCCCTTCTGTGCTATCTCCCTGCAAAATCTTCTGCTTTTGAAATTTGCTGTACGAATCCTCTAGGTATTACTACAGTTATGCTCCTCATCTGCTAATCCTTCCTTGGGCTGCACTGGCTTTTGACAAAGGAATGTTACTTTTTCAGATGAGTGTTTTCTTTTCTGACTAATCCATTTTCTATCCTACAGCATGTTTTTATCTGCTTGCCTGGTTTTATTGCAAGCTCGAGTGAGGACTACATCCTTGGTTTTACAGGCTGCCATAGATATCATTAGCAGTATGAGAAGGAGAGTCAGAGAGAAAGGGAGTCATTGCAATTTCTGATGATGATTTCTGTTGTGTGGTTTAGAGCAAGTCAATTCACTGCTCTGTATTTTTCTTTCCTTGCCTAATATTTTCACCTGCCTTGTTTGTTTAGAAAGACAGCTTCATAGTACAGGACATTTTGTGCATGTTTTTACAGCAAGGCCTGTCTAAAGTTGGTGATACTTTTAGAAGCAAACATACTGCATATACAGAAAAAAGAAAAATTATTTTATTGTGCATTTGCTATGCCAGGAGCTGTGCGGAGACCTGCTCAGTTTTACCCGTGTTATAGAATAATCCTTGTTCCTATTTAGGCTAAGACAAATTTTAACCCTTCACCTGGGGATTAGTAGATTGAAATCCAGACTTCCCCGATAGGGTGAAGTTTCATTTGACCATCATAGATAAAGTCTGTGCTGCAGCATCTGTGCTGCAGATATTGAGATTTAGAAGGTGGGAGGGCTGGTCATGATATGCATCTGAGTTAAATTCACTAATCTGTGCATGTATAAAACCATTTCTCCTTTTTTTTTTTTCTTCCCTGAAGGAGATTTTATTTCAGTGCAAATTTTTGGCATCTCAGAAAGGGAGTAAAAAACTATTTCACGCTGCTTGGTTTCCTTGATTTGCTTTTTGAGTTGTGCCTCCCTTTTTTAGTACTTTTCTTATTATTGCTGTCTTCCTTGAATCGTGTTCTTCCAGTATTCTCAGATATGCAAATCTGTGTATTACTGCTGTGCCATGTTTCTGGCATCCACCTTCACCTCATCCCCTGCTCTGCCGAGATCTTCAGAAAGCTTTGCGTTCCTAGGTAGGCCAAGGTGTCTCCAGGTCCCAGCTCCTGCCAGCCACTTCTGCTGTTTGCATTGTGCCCTGAAGAACTACAACCATGTCTATTTCCACACAACACACAAGCTATTTCAGGACTGACTACATGTGCTCTTTTGATTTCCTTGATAATTCATTTTTCTGAGACAGATTCCACTGTTCCTCCTATGGGGTTTGCAGCCCTAAAATCCTTCTACTTGTTGGTACAAAAGCTGTCTATACCTTCTGCTATGAGCTGCAGCAACCCTTGGGTTCTGTTTTGTCAGCCATACCTCTTCAGTCTCTATCTACCTCTTTAGTCACCTTACCTTCTACCTGCTAAATTATTTAACCTAGAAACTGTGTTAACCATTTGTGTGATTAACAGGTTTAGCTTTGTGAAATGTTTCAGGGTAGAGCTTGAATAAAATTTTCTGTACAAAGCAAGAAGTGTTACAAATAATAATCTCAAAAAGGCTAAATTTGCCCAAGAGGATTTCCAGAGAGTGTCAGCAAAAATGGGTTTGATTTTACATGTAAAACCAGAAACAGTCTATGTTAAAAACCATAAGAGAGCATTGTACAGACCACGGGATGATGACAGTGGATTTTAATGGCTTGTTTGGGGTGACTGAAGAGTGCTTGTTTTAGTTTATAAGTAACATCTGCAAAGTTAAACAGCTGGTTTATCTTCAACTGCTTCTCAGTTGCAATTACAAAATATTGCAAGCTCTTGATGTGGAGTTTATATGAAAATACAGAATAAAGCTTTCATTTGAACAATCTGCGTTACTACTGTTCATCTGTTCAGGGGGTTTAGGACAACCTGGAAGATTTATGGGTGCATATTCTGTTGAAAGTGGGGCCTGAGGCAAATATGAACTATATATATATAAGAACTATATAAAATATAAAATATATAATAAAAATATGAAAATGCTTCTTAAAAGAAATACTTTTATTTTGTGGTCACCGACATGGTGTCTGGGTGCCTTCCTGTAGCACATTAAGTGGTTACTGCAAATTTGTTTATTCTGTGCATCAACTATGAGTAATAAAAGGCCTGGGTTAAAATTGTTATTTTAAAAATCATTTGTAATAGAGTTCAGGTAAGGTTTGTTGCAGTCACTGTTAGTAACATTCAGAATAAAGCTGAATATATGAACTTTGTGATGACAGATTGTGATTCAGTAGTTACAAATTTGCTGGTCTCAAGAACAATGAGCAGTGCCCTGAGAGTTAGATACACACTTGATGACTAAATGGAAGTAATCAAGGTGAGGTACCTGGGCTGTTCTCCTGCAGAGGGTAAGCATCCATCTTTCCACTGCCATAGAAAGGGCTACTTCCAAGGGCACACACAGCTTTTATGTGGCTTCCTTCTTGGCTGAGTGTGATGCTGCTGCACAAGACCTCAGCAGGGAAAGGAAAGAGATGGAGGTACTACTTTTCATATCAATGGACAGGATCTGCAGAGCGATTAAGTTGGTGCCTTGCACCACCTGTAACATGATGTCTGTGGGTAAGGGCCCAGTTCCACACTGATGGTGGGGAGGGGAAGCCAGGCAGATGGGTGGTACTTTATGTTTGTTGTAACACTGTTTGACAAGGAAATGCAAAGCTACAGGAGAAGGCTGTTGTTTCTAGCAGAGGAACCTGCTCTTGCTCTATCGCACTGTCCCCAGGGGCTGTTCATTGGCCCCCAAGAAGTTGTTACCCCTTTTCCTCCCTGTGCTTTGTTACTGTAATTTTTCCTGCTGATGATTTCACCGCTGGAAGTCGTGATTGCTTGTAGGAACCAAAAAGCCCAAGTTCAGAGTATTCCATCCTGAAAACACCTCAGAAATGGAAGTGTTATACCCCACGTCCCTTCTTTGAGGACAAGTGCCAGCCCACAGTCAAACCCCATCACAATCTCTCAGCTCTTACATCCCACAGAAAGACTAGGGTGGAAGAACTTAGAATAAAATATGGCTTTGAATCTTTTTAAGTTAGGAGCAAACAGTTTCAAATAATGCTTTCTCAATGAGGAGAAGCAAATATTCCTGCACTGCAGGCAGTGACCTCCTGTAGAAGTAGGTCTGCTCTATCCCAAATTCTGTTGTAGCCATATTTTGCTAACACACACACATACATACACACATATATGTGATTGCAGAAGAAGCTTAATAAGACCCTCCAGAATCTCCCAGGCCAGGCTGGCAGAAGGGGCTTAGCTGCTGAATTTCAGTGCCTATGTTTGGGACATCCAAAACTTAGTAGGAAGAGGGCAGCTGCTGTCTGCTTTTCCCTTTCTCATCACTCTGTACCAAACCAGCAACAAAAAAGGGCTACAGAAAATTAATTAATCACAAATATCCCTAAGGTCCTGCAGAAATATGACCATCTTTCTTCCAGTAAAATAAATGAGGACCATTTTTTAAGTGTTTCAATAGTTTTTCATAGTTAAGTACTTCATAGGTATTAATTAATCCTGGAAGTGAAATCTGATTATTTAAAATGTGTACATTTTAAGAAGTTTCTAAGATTATTCAAGAGATATCATTAATAAAATAAATTGGTTTGTGTAACAAAAGTGAGCATGGTAATTGGATAAGCATATTATCTGGACACTCTCCTACTACAGCTGATCATATTTGTTATTGCCAGTCTGTCAGTATGGCAGAAGTACAAGCTCAGTTGCAGATCTTCATGGAGGGTTTTTTTTCTGAATTCTGAACTGCTTATTGCAAAAAGTCGAAGTTCAAATGAATACTGGATTGCATGGTAAATACATTTCCTGATTGATTTACAGAGCTATCAATTAAAAAAAAAAAAATCAAATCCCAGAAGCTTTTGTAATTAAAGTGTTGGAAGCAAGTCAGAAATTGTCAGACAAAGCTTGCTGATAGGAACACACAAAAGAATTGAAGAATAATTCCAGAACTGAGGAAACAAGTACAGTTTTCCTGCTTTCTTCCTGGTATAAATTCTGTCTTTCTTTATATAGCTGAATAATGTTAAAACTTGTTATATATACAGTAGTAAAAACTACACCATTCAGAAGAACTCCGTATTGAAATAAAAAGAAAACACTGTGATCTTGCAAGTTGACTGAGTTCAGCAGAGCACCTATTTTTGTGTCACGTTGAACATGGAGTATTCCTGAGTCACTGGGTGTGACGTCTGCCTGCCTCCGGTCGGCGCCTGTCAGCACACAGCACCACACGCGCGCAGGGAAAAACATAACCCAAGGCCCAGTAAAGCCGAGTGTGCTCACAGACATCTGGATCACCCTCAGGGACAGGCAGACATTCCCAAAGACATCAAGGCAGAAGCTGAATTCCAGAGCTACCTGGTTTGCTAAAATGCATCTACACTATGAACTTGTTTGCTCTGCCAAGAAGCAGGGAGCTGCCTGTTATTACTTAGTTTAAAACTAGAACACGTACTTTTACACACCACCACAGCACAAGGTCCAGTCCCACCCTAAGCTGACTCAAGAATGGCTGGAAGAAAGCTGACAGGATTCTCTCTCAACATTCTGGCCCCTTGACCAAGATCACTCCCTTTGCTTTTGTATATTTACTCTAAAGTATCATAATACAAAGTTATTTTTAAGGGATTTCATTTAGGAAGCTGACACAATAAATGGATAAAAAAGAAGTAGCATTCAGGAGGCCAGACTCTAGACTCTGTTGGGGGAGCTCAGTTTCTTTCACCTGCAGAGGAACATCTTCCACCCCCAAAACAAAAAGTGCACTCCCTGCTCCACCACCACGATTCTGTCTCTTTCCAGCTGTAATACAGTCAAGGCGACCAGCTTAACAAAGCCCAGCTGCCAAGACACAAGGAGTATGCACACAGTACTTCAAGCCTGTTCTTTTCTGCCATGTCTAGTGCAATAAATTCAACCCATTTGCACCAAAACATAAAAAGAATAGTATCACACACTGAGAAACAGAGGAATAGATTTTAATCAGCCTATCATCCAACAAACACACCTGTTTTATTTTGCTACTGAACACAACATTTTTGGTTTAACTCTACACATCATTGTCAGCAGCCTCCGCCTTCCGAAGCCTGCAGATTTTCTAGATATTCGGTGACAGCCTCTATCTCTGCAAACTCCAGTAGTCTGTTGATTAGCTTATCCAGTGCTTCCTTCCCACACAGAATTTCCTATGGAAAAAAAAGCAGACAAAAGCATTACTGACTGTACTTCAGTACTATTCTGAAATGCTGACTACTCCAATGAGGAGCCCCTGAAATGCTCTTTTTCTGCAGCCTGTCCACTTGCTCACTCTTGCAGTTTCTGCCTGTGTGAAAGCAACACGTGGTGGACAGCAGTGGGACTTGGCTGGCTGCCTGTGAAAGGCACATTGATTCTGGTAGCAACAAAAGGAGCTACTGGTGCCTTCCCGCCATGTTTTGATGTAACCCATGCGCTTACAATCCCCTATAAGAACAATCAAGGACTGAGGAACCTAATTCTAATGCTGTTGTCTGTGCCAAAAACTAGGCTGTTCTGCAAGCAAAGCGCAACTAACTTTTGTTAGGCAATTTATGGTTCCAGTTTCACTCAAAAAAGTAAGGAGTTCCCAGCACAAAGTAACTGACTAAGAAAAGTCACCTTTATGCAATCATGGAACTATTTCCTCCACCATGGTATTCTGCACTCCATTAAATATAAACCATTTAGCATGCCCTGCAGTCTCTGCATTTACCCAGGACACATGTGGATGCACTTTGAAAAGCATTGCTCCTTATGCAATAGCACTTATGGCTAAGTGCTGTTAAGTGGATACCTAAGCCAAAATATCAAGGGATCACCCTAAACTTTGTTCTGACATTCAAAACATTTACATAAATGTAATACTCAAAAATCCATTATCAGGAGTCTTTTTCACTGTTAAAAAACTGCAATAAATTGAATCATTGAACCATAGAATAGCCCGGGTTAGAAAGGACCTTAAAGATCATCTAGTTGCAATCCCCCTGCTGTGGCCAGGGACAACTTTCACTAGACCAAGTTGCTCAAAACCCCATCCAACCTGGCCTTGAACACTTACTGGGACGGGGCATCCACAACTTCTCTGGGCAACTTGTTTCAGTGCCTCACCACTCTCACAGTAAAGGATGTTTTCCTAATATCTGATCTAAACTAATCTGATACTCTCTTTGAGTTTGAACCCTTTCCTCCTTGAGCTGTCACTACATGCCCTTGTAAAAAGTCTCCACCTTTCTTGTAGGCTTCCTTTGGATACTGGAAGGATGCAATTCGGTCACCCTGGAGCCTTCTCTTTTTTCAGGCTGAACGATCAATAAGATTCAAGCCATATGTAGATATTTACTCAGAAATAAGATCTCAGATAATCTTAAAATGAAAACAATTCAGTTGTAGTTTCTTTTAAGTCTGGCCTCTGAGGCAAACATAAAAGTATTTTGTTTTTCACCTCAGCTTTAGGAGGAGAAAAGAATGGCTTAACAAAAATAAAAAGTCCCTCATGTCAGCTTTTTCTTTTGGATGTACTATGCTTCAAGAATCTCAAATGTCACCTGCCCAGTTTGGCCGAGAAATTCATGGAGCTCATTGAGGACTACATGCTTGATCATTTTCCACTCATACAGCAGAAGAAAAATACACAGAGAAGTAGGCCAGTGAGCTATAGCCTGTGTCAGTAATCTCTAACACTACAAGAAGGCAGGAAAGAAAGTTTAAGCTTTCTAAATCTACAATGTTCTGTCAGAGCACAACTGGCTACTTTCTTCATGTATATATATTAAATTGTTTTCACTAAATTATTTTTTCTTCTTATGGTACACCTAAGTATGTAACTTTAAATACTCCATAAGCAACCATTACCTTGATATTGCGGGCATCATATGAGATCCTGTGGTCAGTGACTCTGTCCTGGGTGAAGTTATAAGTACGAATTCTCTCTGACTGAGCTCTTGTTCCCAACTGTAGCAAAGCAGAAAAAAACAGATTCTGTTATGTTACGTTTTTAAAAAATCAAGTACTTCTCTAGAACAGCATATTTAGAATAAACTTTAATGGATGAGCCTGTTTCAACCACAAACCTAGCAATCACTGGCTTAGCATATGGGGTTTTTTTAAATATTGTGGCATTACTAAACTGTATTGTTTGTGATTCTGTATCACAGGCCAAGTTTTTATATCCTCCAGCACATTTCTATTCCAGCTCTGTAGCTGGAAGAACTACTTAACTCTCAAAAGTCATGTAAGGCAAGAGATACGTCTATATGAGTCCTTAGTTCCAAAATGTAAGTATTTTTCCTTTTTGGGGGGTTATAGCTCTCACAAAAAAATTATGAAAGTAGTCTCCATTAATAACGGAAGCAGCACAGTCAACGCGTGGCTATCAGAAATTAGCACCAAAAGAGTAAATTAGGAGTGAGAGGCTAAGTTACCCTCTAGTGGTAAAGTGCGAGAGTGCAAGCAGCACTCATCTGCACTCAACATGTGTAATTCAAAAGAAGGGATTTTTGGGATAAATTCTGAGATGTTAGGAAAGGTAAGTCACTTTTGCCTGATTTTCCACAGTATTTATATAAAGGTTCATCTAAGTCCTTTATGCAACTTTGAAGACTCTCAAGCTGAAATTAAAAACAAAAGATAAATGGCTCACTGCTTGCAACGATGGGGGAACACTCTGCAGGAACAATACATGTAAATACAAACCTGAAATTAGTGATTAAATAGCTAAGCTGGAAAATATGGAGTACTGAGTAATTTTCTAATTCTAAAGTTTTTCATCCCCATTGATCACTGTTAAATTTTGTACCACAGATGGGAAAATACTCAAAGAATGACAGGACATTTTGAGAAAAATGCACACTTTGCAGCCTAACTTGAGGTAACTCTTAGGGAGGCTGTTTCTTCCTTAAAAGGTTACCTAAACCATATCAAATAAACTGCTACCTACATGTCTAGTGGCAGGATTGTTTATCTACTTTTTTCTTTCAAAAGCTCTGTATGGCTATATCATATACTCTGGTTTAAAAACTTCTGAGAACTTCTGATCCTAGTTTTTCACACAAAATAAAACTTTTTACTGATGCTTTATTTGTGTAACTCTGGCCTTAACAGGGACATTAAATATATGATGTTGAGTTTTGCCTCTTGGATAATTCCAGTTAGTCTTTTGACTCTTTTGTTTCCAGCCACACGTCTCTTTTCATTGCCTGAGAAGTCTACAATAGTGTGGAACTGGGATAAGTAGAAACAGACTTACCATTTTAAAATACAAGATTTTCCCTTGTAAGCACACCTGGTTATACACACACTTACACACTCTTCCTTGCTCTGTCACAATCACTCAAAAAGATCAGAAACAAATCTACAACACAGTACCCCCTCTGAATCTCAGCCATCACACGTCCTCACCTGCAGTTTTCTGGCGCTCTGCTCTTGACTTAGTTGTTTTTCAATTATCTGCTGGTACAGCTTAGCTCTCAGTGTCCGCAGAGCTATTTCCTTGTTCAGCTGCTGTGACCGCTCCTGCTGGCACTCCACTGCCAGTCCTTTACAGAGAGATTCAAGAACTCAGACCAAAAGCCCATTATAACAAAGAACAAACAAGCTAAATTAATTCTAACACATTAGGCAAATGAAACCTACTGGAGTGCTGGTTTGTAGGGCCTTTCAGCTGTGGGATAAAAAGTCATTTTAACACACTGGCCAGAACCATTAGCATGTTTTTAAACTTGTCACAGCTGCACTGGAGGGCTTTGTTCAGTGCTACAAAAAATCAGGGATATTTTAAAATTTCATGAAGCAAACAAGTTTCTGACCTTGCCTCCAGAAAATGGGTTCACTCCAATTAGCTGTCATATGTTAAAAATGCAATTTGAACAGTCTACAGAAGCATGTTTAAAACAGTGTAACACAAGTTTTTAAAGTCTTAGTTCAGATAAGCTCTAAGAGACTGGAATTCATTATTCTGGCAGAAAAAGGTTCCTAATCAAAACTGGTGAGTCTTGAACTATGAATAATGAAATAAAGCAAAATAATGCTCTTTAAAAGAAATGTAGTACTTATTTTTGCTTCTCATTTGATTTTTGAAAGAAAAAGGCATATAGGAAACAGCTGTTTTCAGGTCACTACTGGAATTTCCTGTGCTTAAAGGGATTCTGCATCTGGACAGATAGAAGCTCTCTGAATTTCAATAAAAACAAATCCTGCGAAAGACAGAGTGGTCTGGCCTACATGATACCTTCCCATCAGCATACATTTTCCCTCCTATTTGATGCATGATAGCATTATCTAGTACTGAATGAAAATCTTTAAGTCGTCTTTTTTATCAGTCATGTAACTACAAGAGTTTCAGCCAAGCAAAGCGTGCCCCGGATTGCCAGTGGCCATTATGTCTGAAGGTACAGAGCACACAGCACGAATCATTTACATCTTCCATCCCATCCCTGTCACCCTCCATTTGTTCTTTCATCCTTCAAAGACAGTGTATTCACTAAACACTCCCTCTGAAGACAAACTGGCGTAATTGTTGTGCCACTGGTACACAGCCCTTTTCTCACATGTTGCCTTACTACAAAAGGGGCAGAAACCAGAAAGGGCTACTTCCTTTCTTTGGTATAGGGCCCAATCTGCAAGAGACAACTTGCAGGATTCATCAGCTTTCTTTTCAGGATGCAGATTTCGTGTGATTAGAAGCACGGAATACAGCCAGACTTACCTGTGGGAAGGTGGACAATCCTCACAGCACTATCAGTTTTGTTAACGTGTTGCCCTCCTGCTCCTTTGGCCCTGAATGTATCTATACGCAAATCTTTGGGATCCACTTTAACATCAACCTAGAACCAAAGAAAATTACTACTTCCTTCTCACTCTAGAAATATTTGAATGTCAATGATACTCAGCATTAAAAAAAATCACTTCTCAAAAACTTGCTCCTCTACACCTGAGTAACAGCTATAATCATTATAACTTAAAAAATGCAGTGTCAAATATCTCTGAAAAGCAAGTGATGCTATAAATATTTCACTTATTTTTTCAAACTCTTACTCCAGGTCCTTCACAAGACAAGGGGAGGCATGGGGGGTGTGAAAGAAAACAAAATCAACATTTTGTAAAACCACTTGCTTTGGAGGGAGACTAAGAAATAAGCAAATATTTAAAAACTACTACTAAACAGCAGTGCAAAGATCTTGTTCATGAGTTAAGCCTGAATGATTCTTGCAACAGTACTTAGACTCATCTAACCAAGAAAAAAATAGGTATATCCAGATCCATCCAAGTAAGGATTGCCACATTGAAAATATGAGTCCATGATGACCTGGACCATAGTTTGAGCTCAGTGGATGGGAAAGGAACATTCAGATCTGATCAATGTTGCAAGGAAAGTACTACAAAGAAGGAGGAGAAGGTTCAGGGAAAGCCTACAGGATCTGGGTTTGTTCATTTTATGCGTATATATCTGGTTTAAGTAAGAACTGTTGGTATCAGTGAAATCTCAGAAAGACTAGCCAACACGCTCATTCAAATTCGAAGGAGATTGTCCTTGATTTAACAGAGAAGGACACCAATAATTTAAATGAACAAAAAAAAATCAAAAGGACCTACAGAATCACATTAATATGCAACACTGAGTATTTTCTTGGATATACTCCCTGTATTAATACAAGATGTAATTTAAAATTGGCTTACTCATTACAGTGAGCCTTGCCAGTGTTGGGGCTGGAACACTTAATGAAATGATCATTCATTTACACGCCATTTCAGGCAACAGCAAATCTCTGCAAAGTTGGTTCTGATGATCCATTTACACATGTAAGGTACAGAGCCAAGGATTTCATCTTCCAGAATCAGAGCACTTGTAATTCCTTTGCTGGGACTTGCACAAAGCACTTGGGTATTGATGAAATCCCCAAAACAGTAACATGCTTTTAAATGCCAAAATGGGTGAGCGGGGACACACCGTCACCTTGCCACCCCGATTAACAGTTTACCTCCTCTGGCTGAGGGAGGACAATAACTGACATTGTCCCAGTGTGAATACGCTGCATTCTTGATGACATGCCTGTCTCAGGGATTCGCTGGACTCGATGAGTCCCTCCTTCATATTTCAGATGCCTGTAGACATCCTCTCCTGAAATATGAGCAGCAGCATGATGCAACCCTCCTAGAGAGACAAATAGTGTGTGACAAATATAGCAGAGAAACACCGCCTTTAGTTTCATTGTCTTGGTGGAATGTCTGAAGAACTACTGTACCTATCTCAGCTGGCGTATAGTTCACAATGTCAAAGGTCCAACGTTTGTAGTCTGCATAGTTCTGGTACATCTCAAACATTTCTTTAGTGAACTGCTGGCAGATGTCTCCTAAAAATATAAAGGCACTACAACATAAATAGCAGTTCACAAAATGGCAGTCACCAGTTTTTAGATTTCACTGCAACTCTTAACCCCACTCATTACACAGGTTAATGCTCATCTTTAGAAAGCATTACTTAATGCCAATAAAGTATAAAAAAGCATTAAGAATAACCCATAAGAGGTTTAATGAAGTTGGATAGAGGTTTGAAGCAATCTTCACTGTAGGGACTTTGCTGACCTCCGGTTGTTCTGCCAGCTGTCACTTCCAGTATGACAGGACTTCTATCGTATTTTTCCTTTGGCACTAGAAGCTGGAAAAGCTGAAAAGAAAAAAAAAAAAGAATGCTATTATCTCCTTCATGACTCTCTGTCTCCTCTTAATCAAATTTACAGCCGTCCTTTGCAACTGCCACAGCTTCAGCACACACAACCACTAATTTCTTTTGGCAAGCTAGTTAAGTAGGACTAAAAAGCTGTCCAATGGCCATTGCAACTCAGCATAGTCTGTGTGGAAATGGGATATGCTGGTGCATTCACACGAAAATTCAGTCCTGCAAAGTCAGGTGTCAGGTTACCCACTGCCAGCCCCATCTACCTATGAACACAAAGTTATTAGCTAACCCAGCCAATCTTTGCATTAGTCTTATTTTTCTGAAAGTGCCATTTCATATTATTTCAGTTTAAACATAGAAATGAGCCCAAACACAGAAGTTCCCACTGAATTGTTTAGCTTCTCTGCTTATAATTAATTTCCCCACTCATGTGGTGCTTTCAGCTGAAGACAACATGAAAGGTTTCAATCAGAAATCTTTCAAGAATGCATGTTCTGCTGCCACAAACAGTTACTAGGGTGTCATGTTAGGTTTCAGTAGCACAGACTCACCATTTTTTTAATCCCCTTCAGCATTTCCAGACAGACAAGCAAGCAAGAAAAATTACTAAAATACTCAGCTTCTAAGACACAATTGTCACTAAGAATCTTACTAACAATTAATGTTGCCACTTCTTTTCATGGAGAATACAGAAGCTGGACTTCTGTTTCATCTACACAAGTGTCAGCCTATTGGTAAGATCACAAAGGAACATTTTTCTGACATCTTTATTTACAAAGCTGTAAAATTTTACCTCAGGCTCACCTTTCTGCACAACAGGTTCATTTTTCCATCCAGAGTTTCCTTCTCTTCTAAGGCAAGCTCTAGAAGTTGTTTCTCATCTCTCCTGTCTAGCTCTAAATTCCAATAACATGAATAGATGTTAGCCAATCTCATCCATCTTAGAGCAAATTATAATGCAGCCATTCAAAGACATGGACTGCAGCACATAAAAGCTTGCAGCATTTTACCAGCATGAAATATCAAATGAGAACTGCCCAAGCCGTGATGTCCATTGCTAACTAAATGATCGTATTTTCCAGGTGTGCTGGAAGGAGTAGCAGGTATCTTACCTGTGATTAGACTGCCCCTTCCCACATTTTAGAGCTTACTAACACACTAGGAAACATTTTCAAGCTTACAGAAGCTCCAAACCTTTTCTGCTACAGAGGCTCCAATTTACAATAACTAAAAATGCTGATCACTTAGCACTAGGTTATACACTAAGTAGAAACTTGGAAGACAGTTGGAGTCAAGTGGAAAACCCAACACTGCTGAAACAGGGATCATCCTCTCCTTTTTATCTTTCTTCCCACTGTTCTACCTGCTGAGGAGTGGCTCTGTCACTCATCAGAAAGTAAAACAATTCAACTCACCAGAAGATATAAAACAAGTCTGGTTAAATAAATACATGTTTTTACCATGCCAAGTTGAACTGGATTTAAATTACAACTGGACAATCACCAGCACAAATGAAGGAATGGGTGAAGACAGGTTTGAACAGCTGGGAGTGAGAGCAAGGGAAGAAAGCAACAAAGAGGAGGAGAAAGCCTTTTCCCTTTTGACCAGCATAGAAACTATAGGTCTGCCTCAGATGCAGCATAAATCTGGACACTCAATCACTGAATGCATCTCCTCACCTTGCAGGACCTGAGCTCTGGACTCTGCAGCAGGAATTGGGTATCCCAATGGCAGGCACAAGTACCGCAGGCTCCACATCGCTGGGCCTCTGGAGCCTGGCTCCCCTTTGCAGCAGCCAACACACACACACACAAGGGCACACACACATTTACTGGTGGTCTCAGCAGCAACCCTCGAGAACTAAATGGGTTGGTATGTTGAATCAGCTTTGTATCCTGGGCAAGGACAGCAACAGCTGTTCCATATCACAGTTTTTAAAGTATGCTCTGGTTTTTTTTTTCCTTAAATAAAATATGTCAGATCAAGACTTGAACCTGGCATCTCCTGTACATAAGGCAAGAATCACAGAATGGGTAAGGTTGGAAAGGACCACCAGTGGGGTCATCTAGTGCAGCCTCCCTGCTCAAGCAGGGTCATCCTAGAGCACATGGCACAGGATTGTGTTCTTGAGTATCTTCAGTGAGGGAGACTCCATAACCTCTCCAAGCAATCTGTTCCAGTGCATGGTCACCTGCACTGTAAAGAAGTTCTTTCTCATATTCAGGCGGAACTTCCTGTGCATCAGTTTCTGCCCATTGCCTCTTGTCCTACTTCTTAGCACCACCAAGAAGAGCCCAGCTCCATCCTCTTGGCACCCTCCCTTCAGATATTAGTACACATTGATAAGGTCCCTGCTCAGAACTGTAAAAATTTCCCTGCCAGTATTTCACAACTCCAGCCTAAAACTGTTACTGAATCAAAGCCTTCTAGCTGGTCCAAAAAGTATGATTATTGATCAATCAGATACACAATATCAAATTAACTACTGTCAGCAGAGGTGAGAAAATGGTTGGGTGGTGACCAGTAAGCTTACAGTTTGAAGGACTGGTATCCCATTCCTACCTCCCTTCAAAACAGAATTCATTTAATCTACCCCATGACTCTCATCACCAGTGGCAAACTGGGAAATATTTTTCTGCTTCACTGAGTGTTGCAAATATAAAATCCTACATTAATAGTGAGGAATTCAGGTACTAGAGAGAAGACGGTCAGTTACGGAGCTAAATGGAAAACAAAGAGCAGTCAAATGAAAGGAACATCTGTGTTTTAACTTGGCCACATGATAAACAGTAAGATAAAATAATTTGGCTCCATTTAATTAATTTATTGGCTGCAATTTTCTACCACTCTTTTCCCTTCTTTCAAGTAGAATGCACTCTATTCATCTACATCATAATTTATGGAACTGGAAAAATTCTTCATTATATTTACTTGATCTAAAAATAGCCTTTTTAAGTTGCAGTATGAATTTCCCAAAGGTTTCTTAATACTTTTTTATTCTTCCAAAAATATTTCTTTTTCAGCATTAAATTTTTGTCCCTCGTCTCCTTCACTCTTTCTCCTTTTTTCGCCAGTGAAGAGAATTAGAGAAGTTTGAAGATTAAAACATTTTAAATAACCATTTTTTCCAAAAGCACAGTTATTTATTTCTAAAACTAAAGAATACAAATATTTTCTACCTTTCTAAATAAGTTACAATTTCACCAGCTTTATTTCAATATGGCTTACATTGTTTTGTCAACACCCCTTGGCTCTCTCTCTGAAGAGCACCATGAACTTTTGTCCTCCTCCATTTACACCACTGGGTACGGATTTCTCCCGTCCTTTGTTTTTCCCTTTCTTCACTGCTTTAATGTAAGCCCCATTCTCTCCAGGTCATTGTTTCCCTCTCCTGGCTTAATACTTACTGGTGTAGCAGAACTGCCATTTTTCCTTTCCTTTCCTATCATGTGTGCCTCCTCGCACTTCTAACAATGATGGGTTTTTTCTCCCAAATGTTGCATCATTACTTATTTTATAAATTCTTTTATTCCCCATGTACTTTCTTATTCCCACATGGTACAAAAACCAGCAACAATTTTTAATTCTTTTTTACCTCAACTTCTACTGTAGCAGAGTACTGAAAAGCAACAGCTTCTTCGACAACCATCAGATTTATTCCTTAAAGGACTCCCCAAATATTTTCAAAGAAATACTAGCTTTTGCTGCTTATATTGGAATTTGACAATTCAGAGCCTAATGAAAGTTCATGTAATTTGGTCAATAAATATCAATGAACTAGCCAGATGGACAGCCATTTTAAATAACACAGCTAAAGTCTGCATCTATCAAATGTTTTAGGCTCAGTAAATACTTTGCTTCAGTTCAAACTGCTCTCGGTTCTACCAAAAAAATAACCTTAATACAAACACTTCCCAGCCATTTCTGTTAGACAGGTGGCCGTAAGGTTCCAGACGATCCCTACTCTCCTAAATTGACTGTATTAAGACCTCAAACTAAAGTGAAGTGAGATGAAAAATGGAAGGATGTGGCTGGATGCAGAAAACCCAGGAGCAGGGAGGACCAGAGGGTGTTCCAGGGCTGGCTGAACTTATTCACAAGCTTTCCTCAAAGGCTGGCCAATGAAGTTTATCACAAACACAGCTAGTGTTTTGAAACTGTTCTCCTTACCTCTGCACATAGCTTCTAACTCCTGAACTTCTTTTTCAGCTTCTTTGATTTCTTGAAATGCAGCTGCAATGGGGGACAGATCGGCACATCTTCTCCTCAGGGTTCTTTGCTCAAAGTCATTTAATGCGTCTGCATTTAACAGATGACTAACCTGCTGGTATTCCTTGCTTAAAGTCTCCAGATACTTCTGCACAGCCTCATGCTTCCACAAAGCTTGAGAATCCTGATGGATTTCCCTATGCCAACTGTTAAAAGACAGAGTGAATCTAGCTGTGTCCAACAAAGACTTTGGCCTCCAAAATCCATGGTTGTGCAGTCCCACCACACATCCTATCTTCTTTGCAACGGGTGGGAAAAGACAGCTGGGAAATTGACTGTGACAGTAGCAATTGGCAAGCACGCTCTTGAACAGACAGATCCTTTGGAAAGGTTTCATTTTGTTACTTATTTTTCCACCACCTGAAATTAAAAGTAGACAGTGTTATTATCTAGAAAAAGAAAGCATTCTACTGAAAAAAAAAACACAACAACAAACAAATGCAAAATGCAAATGTAAAAATCAACAGAAGTGGATTCAGAGAAAATAAGAGCACGAACATCTTTGCAGCAGGATTTCCTTGGAACATACATTTCAGTTTCCTGACACAATTATGTTTTACTCATCAGTGACAAGACCTTCTAGGCATCTTCAGGCTTTTTATTAACAAATTACTGTGACACTCTAACTACTCAACTCACCCATTATTCTCGCCTGTTTACTTTCATCCATTTGTCCACAAGGAAGAAAGAGCAATATGCAGCAAAACCAGAAGTACTGCACCCTGCTTGCCTGGATGCCTGTTTTACTATCTACAGAAGGAGAGAAGGACCTTTATTCTACTTCTGCACTTTCCCAGATTCCCCAGCCAGCAGGTGCTATTGAATCCACAGCAGTAATTTCAGGACTGCTCTAATGTACAGAAAGCCAATTATACCTCTCATGGATTGCTCTAGTGACTAAAACCAGCTGTAGCAGAGATCCTGTTCCCTTTACCTTGAACACAGTAAAAGGCACAAATTGGGCTCATTATCTACAATCCTGGATTTAGTTGCTCAGGGGCATAAGTGGACTCAGTTCCAAAAGACCTAATGCTACTGATGATACTGGAATTGCTCCAGGTCAGCATGGACCATTTTTGTCTGGTCAAGTGCTAACCATCATTAACTCCATTTTACAATACTAATGTTATATCTTATTTTAATTAATTCATTAAACATATTAATTACAACCATCTAACTTATTTTTACTGGTGTAGTTAAGAAGCAATGTACTCAAATAATAATAGTTGTGTAGTATTGCTTTGCCTGAGCTCCCAGAAATTAAAATTCTTCGCTTTAAATGCCTAAAAAAATGAGTAATGGCATGACACAGACCCTCAATGAAGTCAGAAATTTCAAAATAACTGCTATGCTAAATAAAACAGGTATTTTCTCAGACAGATGTTGCTGCATCACATTTGTGCAGAAATAAGCACATATAAAGCTTTTATAGAGCTATGAGCAGTAAACGACCTATTAAATGCATTCCAAAACAGATTTTAATAACTTTTTTACTTGACAAAATTATCTTGTGCACATCACAAATCAAAACCGGTAAGCAAAAGTGACAACTGCAATTGTATCATTAAAATAATAATTTATAAAATTGTAATTTCAAGACAGGAAAGAGTTGTCAATATCGTGAACGTTTTAAGAGGTTACGAAAACCATTTCTAGCAATCAAAGATGCAAGTAACTCCATGCAGCTGAACTGAGGCAGAGGAATACACAGGAGGATGTGTTTCAGTGCACAAAGACTGAACCAGGATCAGCTCGAGGCCGCGCCTCCGAGGCCTCCTTCCACACACCTCTGCCCCCCACCACGGCTACCCCGAGCTGAACCCCCGAACGCCCTGCACGAAGCCCCCCTGGCAGCCCTTCCCCGCTGCAGGTGTTACGGGCGGACGGGGCAGGCTGGAGCAGGGAGACGCGGGAAGAGCCAGGAGCCAGAGCCAGAGCAGGGAGCCCCGGAGGTGGCGGGGGGTCGGCGGCGGCAGCGCGGGGGGCTCCGCTCGTCGGACCCGCCCGGGAGCTTCGGCACTCACCGTCCGCACACACGGGCGCCGCACAGACCCTGCCTCCACGCGCGAGGCCATGGCAGACGGGAAGTACAGCGGGCAAACTTCGAGTCCCAGCATGCCTTCGGAAAAGCAGAGTGTTCCCGGCGTGCTGCCGGCCGGCCAGCCCTCCGCAACACGGCGGGACCGGCATCTGCGGGCATTGCCTGAGCCCTGCCAGCAGGAGAGGCAGCCTCTGCTCTAGTGTGTGAAACCCAAGCCCCGAAATAGAAAAAAATGGGGAATGTGACCTTAAAAATAGGTCTTTGTTTTCGGTACCTTCCTCAGAGCTGCACAGTAACACACTCTGACTTCAGCAACACCTTGGGAGGAATGGCAAGAGTCAGAACAAATTACACACGTCGTTCCATGTATTTTCCCAAAACATGGCCTGAAAATAAACACTGTTTCAAATCTGATTATTAAAGATTAATTTCACATAAGTCTGAATAAAATAACATTAATTTCCACTTTATGTCAAAGCTATTTAAAATGAATTATTACTATGTTACTAAAGACAAACACTGTTTACAAAATATTAATGAACTTAACCATTCCAATTATCACTATGTTAGTTGGCTGCAGTTTCCTAATAAGATACGTTTTAAAACACACATTTTAATAGATAGTATTAAACAGATTATACAACTACCTCCCTAATTAAAATTTTAAAAATACTTAAGTAGCATTGGTTTTTTATCTTTATTATCACTTAAAAAAAAGCTTTCTTCACAGTTACTGACATTAAACAAGACTTTAAAAAAAAAAAAGGCAAAACTTTGGGTTTTGGCATGTAAAACATCATCAGGGTTTGGTGTGGTAAATGTTCCAAAAGACTGAAAATGAGACTGGTTGATGGGGAGGATTTGGATCAAACTTCAGAGCATGAATGACAACTAACTGCTCACTTAGACCTGAGGACAGCCTTTGGCTCTGCTCCACTCCCTGTGACAGAAGTCAAGGCAGACGGAGGTAAAGGCTGTTCCAGAGAACAGGACCCACCCTGGAACTGGTCCAATTTACAAAAGGGCCACAGCAAACAGCACCCTGAAACCTCCAAGTTGCTTCCCCAGGCCCGAGCCTGCAGCGATGTGCCATGAGAGATGCCATTGGTCAGACACCATCCCTGCTGTGCCTCACTCATCTTCCACTATGACTTTTGGGACTTAGTGAAATGAAATAATAAAATTACACTTGCATTGGTAAGTATCAAACATGCAGTTAGATACTTATGAATCTTGGGGAGGACAACCAAGAACCTAATAAGAACATGAAACTGCAAGTAGACCACCTGCTTCAAAACTGGTTTCAAAAGAAGAAAGTAGGCGAAGGAAAATCAAATCGGCTTCTACTCCAGCCAGTAATGGTTCTTGCATTAAATCCTCTGATTAAATGTGATCATGGTTCAATTTTTATTGTGCCTTGTGAGTGAATTATTCAAATTACCTGTGAAAATAGAGACCATAACAAACTCCCACATCCCCCCTCTCCCATCAGGCAGCAGATTACACAGGGGCCACACCACCGAGACAAAGGCTGGACATGTAAAATACACTCTTTCCCTAAGTTTACTGTACGCTTTTAGACTGCAATATAGGAACAGAGTATGAAGGATGGAAAATTGCATTGCTGTCTGTGCTTTCACACCTCTCACAGTTTGTTTTGATGCCTTAAAACCTGCAGGGCTGATGCAGAAGCTGGTGACGGAGCTGGTGAGGACCAAGGGTTATGGAGCATGGGCTGCTTGAAGCAGGGTGCCACTGCCTTCCTCAACAACCATGGCAGCCTGCAGGGCCATTGGAGGCAGAAGGGAAGAGTGACAGCAGAAAGACAGATGGTCTTCAAGGATCTGGGACAGAGATGGCAGTCCTGTACTTTAAAACCTGGCAATCCCAACCTACCAATTGCTTTAGAAACTGGAAGCAAAGAAATGGCTCATCAGACAGAACAGGCTCTAGGCTTACAACACGCTTGGCTTGAAGGCAGCTCCGTGCCCACACGGAGGCCCCTTTTTGCTCAGGGGGCCCCAGTTCAGTTTAGCGATGTGCAAATATTGTGCCACAACTTCTACAGGGCACAGAATAAAGTGAGCTACAGGGCAAAAATCACAAGCTTGTTACAATGTATAGGTCACTTTAATAGTGCTTCCCCCTTTCAGCCCAAACAGATGCCAACAGACTTCTGAATTCCTTCTGTTTGAGGAAAAAACTGGTGACAGAATCATACGCTTCTTGAATACAGTGCTGTTTATTAACAAAGCCTGTAGCAAGAGCTTTGTTTTGCCCAGCACAGTGGGATTAAATGACAAGAAGTTTTCTTGACTGTGCTCCCAAACCTCACTTTCAACTGGAGCTCTGCCTCCCTGCAAGGCTCATTTCTTTGTTTATTCTTTCTCAGCTAGTCTACAAACATTCCTTTTATTGCCTCCCCGCTTTTCTTTTCTTGCCACTTTTAACACAGACTTCTAATACGGACACATCTAAATGCAAATTGAACCCCTGCCTCTTATTTGCAATTTGCCTATTTTCAGGCAGCATTCTTTCCAGTGTTTGGACTAGCGGGAAACAGAGCCCTTTGACTGTCAAGAACAGCCTTATTGCTTCAGACCAAAGGTCTACCTAGCATAATATTTGCCTGACCCATCTAGGTGGTGCATCTGTTTATCACTCAACCCAACCAAGGCAAAAACATGCCTTTTGCTAAGACAGAAACTCGAGTTCATAAATTCAAGGCTTCAGCTAGTTATAAAAAATGCTGAAGACATGCCATGGTACAAACAGGTTCTCAAAATGATGCTGCAGGGCAAAGCCAAGTTGTCTGTCCCTGTCAACAATTCTCCTGCTTTGTAAAAATCAGACCCAGTACAACACTACTATATCATACAGCAGAAAGAAGAGTGAATTGGGTCATCATGGCTAGGCTTCGTGAATGAAGATTTGGGAAGGGCTCTACCCACGTTTGTCACAAGCGCGTTGGTGGCTAAAGAGGCCAATATGAGATAGGCACATCCAGTTGCAAAAGGCACAGCAGAAAGACTCCTTAGACGGTATATTCTGCAAGGCACGATTCTTTCTGCGTTGTCTTTTCTCCTCAAAAGTGATCCTGTGTGCTTTCTCAAAAGCATCAGCAGTGTTATAGATGGTGTGTCTCCAGACCTCCCAATTGGAGGCCAGAGTAGACCAGTTATGGTGATCAATATGGCCAAGGCTGAGATGTTGTTTCAGGGAGTCCTTGTATCTTTTCTTTGGGGCTCCTCTCTTGCGGCAGCCGGTGGCAAGGTCACCATAGAGCAAGATCTTAGGGAGGCAGTGGTCCTTCATCCTCAAGATGTGTCCTGCCCAACGCAGCTGTGTTCTCAGCAACATGGCCTCAATACTTGTGACTGCTGCTTGTTCTAGAACAGACGTATTGGTCACATAATCTGACCAGTGGATTTTAAGGATTGTACGGAGACAGCGTTGATGGAAGCGTTCTAAGAGGTACAGGTGGTGGTAGTAGATGACCCATGATTCGGATCCATATAAAAGAGTAGACAGCACAATGGCTTTGTAAACACTGATCTTGGTACTTTTCTTCAAGTGTTTATTACGCCATACTCTTTTATAAAGCCTACTGAAAGCTCTATATGCCTTTGCTAACCTGTTGTCTACCTCTCCATCAATCTTACCATCCGAGGAGATGAGGCTACCTAGGTAATTAAACTGCTGACTGATTTGAGCTCTGATTCGCCAATGGTGATATGGGGATGATGGTATTGAGTGTGGAAAATACACTTATTGCTCTCAGTGACCCAGGTGACTGACATCATTTAAAAGCATGCCAGAACAAAAAAAGTGAGAAATAAATACAATAAAGATATTCCTCATTACAGACCATATATCTAGACAGATTAACAAAACACGATCAAAACCAACCATCATTCACAAAAAACAGTGGCCACAAGCTAATGTTCAGCTAAGAAGAACTGTAGGAAAGCATACCCTTTATATTCTCCATACCTTTGCTATTTTCATCTCTGGAAGTTTCCTAAACGTATCTTTTTTTTTTTTCCCTCCTAGTTAGTATTTCTTAAGTTAGGCTGACATCCAGGTTACTCGCTTTCAAGGAATTGTCTACTCTCTTGTTCTCTCCTTTAGCCTGAAAGGAAAGCAGCTATCATGGCATCAGCTTCAGCAAGGCTTGTGTCAAGTCAAGGACACACTGCTCAGGATCCTCAGTCACAGTCATCTACTTATTGTGAACCAAATTAGACATATTAAGTACATAGTTTTTCTAATTGGCTCTTGTGATATCCCGTTTTCCGCACCCTTGCTTTACTGCAGGTATCTGTCGGGTTCATCATCTGGGACTGTAGGAGGATAACCATATTATTACAGAATTAAATACCTTAAAAAATAGCAAAATACAATTAATATTTTTAAAGGGTAATTACATAAACAGAGATTTTAATTGAAGCCACCGGGGTTTTTTTCACTTGTAAGATGGTCTTTTTAATTAGCTGTAACCTTGACAATTTAACCAGTTTTCCTTCTAAATAATGCCCCAGGCCATGTGGTTTTAGTGTTCCTGGTTGTTGGTGTTAAAATTTGTGGGTTGTTTGCTTGTTTTTTGTTTTGTGGGCTTTTTGTTTTGTTTTTTAAGGACGAATTCTGAGAACAACAAGAAGAAAAACGTATTTTCAGAAGAGCCAAGCGATGAATAAACGCCGCTGTTCCATGCATGCCGGGAACTTTTACATAACCAACTGCTGAAAATGCATTAATGACGTCCCCGCTTGCTCAAAGTCTGACTGCTTAAGTTTGCTGTTGTTTCCTTAAATACCAGCCAGGGCAACACCAAGCCCGCAGAACCTCCCCGAGCTCCGCCGTTAGCAGAGGCTTCGCTCCCTCCCAACACCGCCTCACAGGCTTCCGGGCAGCCCGGCTCTCCGGGGCGGCCGTCCAAGCGCCGAGAGAGGAGCGCTCCAGCCGACACGCCGGCAATCACAGAGGGAATTCTCGCTCCCGGCCCTGGGGCCAGGCGGGCGGAGGGGGGGGTGTCCGTGAGGGGGAAGCGGCGGTGCGCCTGCGCGGAGGGGACCCCGGCGGCCATTTTGCAGCGTCAGGCGGGCGGCGAGGCCGCCCCGGCAGCTGCGCAGAGGGGCTCGGGGGAGCCGGCGCGGAGGGCGGGCGGCGCAGGGCTATGAGTTAAAGAGCTGCCGCCGCTCGGGCAGGAGCTGCCGCCGCCCTGCCGAGTTTGGGGTATTCCTTCCCTGCTTCCCCTGTCCTCCTGCCCCTCGTACCGCCAGCCGCCCGGCCGCCCCCACCCCCGCCAGCCGTGCCTGCCCCGGGGCCGCCCGCGCCATGCCGTCCGTGCCGCTGCCGCCCAAGGAGAGCAACCTCTTTAAGCGGATCTTGGTGAGCCCCCGGCCTCGCTCCTCTCTCCTCCCGTCGCCGCTTCTCCCTCCTCCTCCTCCCTGCCGCACTCCAGCCTCGCTCAGTGCCCTCCGGGTCACTCCGCTCGCCGCCGCCGGAGTTGGCCCCGGCTGAGCGAACACGGATGCGGCGGCCGCGCTCGCCCGGGGGGGGCCGGGCTGCCTTCGGCTCCTCGTCCCGGTTCGTCCCCGCTTCCTTCCTTCCTTTGTCTGAGGCCCGCCGAGCAGGCCGGGCGAGCCCCCTCTGCTCGTGTCGGGGCCGGGAAGGGCTGGTGTGGCTCCTGACCGGGCGCGGGCGCGAAGGAGGAGGGGAGCCAGTACCTCCCCGGGGCCGCCGGGCGCCTCCCGCCCCGCCCGCCGCCGGAGTGCGGGGCGAGCCGGGGCTCCGCCGCCGCTCCCGCCTGCGGAGCGGGGAAGAAGGAGACGTCGAAGCACGGGGCACGCGTAGCAGGGCTTTGCTGTTGCTGAGTCGATCTACATCGGTGGTTTATTTCCAGCAAGAGTGTCGGTTTCAGTGTAGGGGCCAGGTTAAAGCGATTTCGTTCAGTCAGCAATTTTGAGTGTAGTTGAAGACGTCTGGCGGATTGAAGTTTTCCTGGTTCTGTACGTCCTTTGGATGACTTAACTTTTATGTGCTGGGCAACTTGAGCTCTTTGAGACTTCAGGGTCTAGAGGACGTTGAGTATTTGTGAGAGAACTTTAAAGGAGGAGCTCACTTTATCTGCAAGTTTGTACTCAATCACTATATCCTTTAAAATACTAACACTTTATGGAAAGAAAAAGCCCCTATTCCTCTCTCCCCAGAAGAAAACACAACCTCCACACAAACAAACACACTCCCCTTTTCACGAACTTGTCAGTGTGATAGTAATGGAGTTCCAGCCTCAACAAAACTGAGGTGTTTTTTGTCAGTTTGCCAGTCTGCAGGAGGAGGACGTCTGTGCAGCACACTAAGTAATCTTGTTGGCAGGCACAAATTTCTTGAGTTATCTCTGAATTGGTTTGGCTGGTTTCAATAACTTTGTGATTGAGAGGTGAGCATTTTGGCTTCAGGAAGCTGAGCTCAAAACACTGTAAGGCTGTGTACTCAGTATGGAGCTGGTGCATTTCAGCAGGTGCTTCAGAGCTGTTTTCTTTTACCTGCTTTGGGTAGTGTGCAGATTTTAAAAAACTTAATGGTTCTTAATGGGGATTTGTTGCCTACTGCATGGTTATGGTATGCATCTTAGTAAGTCATTCTAGCACTCCTCTTTCTCTCTGCTAAAAATAAATGACTAATATTAGAACAGTTAAGTGATTATTCTCACTAGTAGCAAACAAGTTCACAGTAGCAGTCACTTCTAAAGTTTTTTCAACTGAAGAGCTTTTTGGGAGATCATATTTTAGATGGAGTTTTTTTTTTTTTTTTATTAAGCAGTGGATAAAACTTGTGAGTTAGTGCTTAGGCAAGGACAAGAGGGATGCATAGAACTTCAGTGGATACAGAGATTTACTTTCTTTTCAAAGCTTTCAGAAGGCTTTAGGTGGTGCTGTGTAGTGTCAAATGACAGTTCCTAAAGTGTTAATCGCAAAACTGTTGGCTTGGCTCTTCTGCTGTTGCTTCTTGAAACTTAATTTCTTATTACTTTTTTTCTAGCTAGCTCTCTTTCATGACGCACTCTCTTTCTGGAATGTTAATGTCTACATAGTAAAAAGAGAACCCTTTGGCTACTTGACATGTCTCAGTATTTTAATGTAGTAGTATAGCTTGTGGTGCTAAAGGCTGTTTAACTGATCCAGCTCTTGCTTACTTTGGCACTGCCAGAATACTTAAAATGCCCATAGCATCCCTAGTAATTTCAAAAGTTGGGGGCATTTTGGGGGATTATGTGGGCGGCTGTATAATAAGACCTTACAAGCATGTAGTGATTTAATGAAATGGAACAGATGCAAGGAAACTGTACTCATGTATTAAGACTTAAGTATTTTTATGAATGCTCTGCAGAGAATTAGCAGTTGTGAAATGGGAAACTCATTTGGAGAGCATTAGAAATACTTCAGAGTGAGTGACGTGGTGTGTGTATGTAACATATGAGACAGGTTATCAACGGTCTGAACAAGATGCCCACAACCAAGCTGACAGAGCTGCCCTGAGTGTTGTGGCCTCTTGGAGTTCAGAGGAAGCTGTGAAGTCTGCTCAAGAAGCTGAGTAAATAGTCTCTAAGCCACATCAGTTTGTGTGCATGCATGCTTGGCAGTGCTTGAAGAAGCTGACTTAAAACTAGCAGTTGGGTGATTAGGGAAGTAATAGCAACTGTAGCATAGGTAATAGTTCTGTTTGCTCAGGAGTACTGTAAGGTAGTCCTAGAGCTCGTTTCTTTTGCTGTCCTGACTTCCAAGTCTGTTTTGTTTCTTAGGCTTGGACTAAGACTCTTCTGCAGAGACTTTTTCTCAGATTAGTTGCTCTTGCCTTGGAAGATCTGCTGGTGCTTGCAGGTGTGATGTTGTTCAGGATGAAGGGGCTGAGCAGCTTCAAGCTTTTATCTTCCACTTCTCAGTCTCAGAGAAAGCATGGATGAAGTATTTGAAGTATTGCTCCCCTGTTGTGGAAAGAGAAAGGCATCATAAACAAGAATTAATACAGGAATGCTGGTGTGTTTCTTACCATCTAAAATCAGACTTCAGCTCAGGTGTTTTTCTTAGTTAATGGGGCAGATGCAATGTAAAACATATACTCATGGTAGCTTAGAAATGTTTCTTGTTAAGGTTGAAGTTTGGTAATGTGTATTGGGTGTTTACTTCTAGTAAGCTTAGGCAGATCTTCTGTTTTTTGTATTTAAAATAGATTTGTGAGCTTGCCTTGAGAGTATGTTTCCATTTAAGCTGCTTTGATTTTTTTTTTTCCCCCCCCCTTCACCCTAGAATCCAGATTGTAAACTGTGTCTAATCTTAGAGTTAGTTTAAACATTGGCTTTATGGAATCAAATCAGCTCTGTCTGGATAGAGTACAGTTAGTAGTCTTTATAAGTGCTTTAGGGAAAAAGCCTTGGGTTTCTTGTAGTACTTTCTTGGCTTACTTGCCAAATTGTTTCTATTTTTAAGGAATGCTTAGTGTCTTCTAGTAACTATTGGTGTCCCCAGGTAACACACAGTATAAGGTCTTACCTGATGTTTGTTTCATGTCTAATAACTGAGGATAGTATCATGACTGTAAATAACTAATCCTTTGATTTCTTAGTGAATTCCGCTTATTGTTGTTGCATCAAATAAGGTTTGCTGTTTTAATTGCAGTTGACTTCAAGTAATAAAACACAAAAAGTTCACAAGTATATCCCTTTGCAGCAGTGACTTGTTGCTGCATAGTTCACTCAGTCACGTAATTTCCATTTTCTGGAGTGAGGAGATCTTAGCAGTTATTTAAAGTGCCCTATCTGAGGAGTTGTTTAACTTCTCTGTAGTGTCCTTTTTGTTCCGCAACTTCTTCAATAATCTTATGAAATTTATTCTTTGATAAAATATAAATATACAAGTGTTTGTAGAAGTTAATTAAATTAATTCTTATTTGTAGAATTCTAAGAGCTTTTTTAAGCTTTTATTTAATTAAGTAATAATGGATTATAAGCATGCAAATAATCAGTCTCCTAGTAATGATGTGGGGGAGTTATGGAACTATTAAACTCAATAATTGTGAAGGTATGTTGTTATGCTAATTAGTGCCTCCCAGATGAGATGAATAACATATCTGAGGTAGCCGTTGTAATCCACCACTGGAGTAGTGGGTGTTTGAAGTCATTAAAGATGCCTTCCTTTACAGAGAGGAGTGTGGAGCAGTCAGGTAAAGTCTTCTTGGTGTAGACTGATTAGTGGTGTGGTTGCTTCTTGTGCTGCTAAGGACGGGCAGCCTAGGAAGAGTGCAGGCCATTTCCTTGATATGGACTTTCAAGAGAGGTGGTGAGGATGCCTGACCAGCTGCATTCTTCTAATATGACAGAGTTGTGGAGGATAGATAACAGACTAATGATTATAGTTAGTAAGACTTTCATAAGGGAAGATGAGACTACACATTTGTCAGTAATTTGAGAGAGTCTGACTTGGGGAAGACTTTATCCTAAGTAAATATTCCTGTTTTAATTTTTCAAAAGGAGTTTGTGAAGGTCGTCATGAAAGGCTCATAAAGCAGGCTTCTATGGAATGATGCTGGTTGTTTCTTCACTCTGGACTTTCATACAGGAATTTTTCTTTAAAAAATGGTAATTTCTCAGAGTTAATTCCCCTTGTGCTGGATATTTTTCCTAATTGGTGGTGGTTATAGCACTGAATAGCAAAAAGAGTTCAGTTGTGCTGAACTATTCAATGCACAAAAAGTGAGGGCCACCTGCGAACATGCAGAAGTACTTCACATTTCTGGAGTAAGTTGAGTCATAACAAGTGAAATTGGTTGTAAATTTGGAAATCCTAACTTAATGCAGACCTACTGTGGGCTGTAAGATGGATTGCCTCTAAGATTTGCAGTTTTAGGGATATTTGAGGTTCTCTTAAAACAGTTTTCTTGTGCAGTAGTTGAAAACCACTGAATCCTGGGAAAAGAAAAACGCCGTTATGCCACTGCTCCAGTACGTTGCAAGTGTACATTTGCAGTGTTGCGTGCTTTGCTCTTTCCCTGGTCCTGCCCCCAAGCCTCCTGAGAAGAAGGAGGCAAGTATGAAATTACCAAACAGAAGAACAGAAGATGGAGAAGTTATGAGCAATCTGGAGAAGTGTGGTGGTTTGAGCCACCACAAAAATCCAAAATCCAATTTCCAGGCTTCCCCCACCCCTTCCCATAATTTTATCTCAACACTGAAGAGAAACTTTCAGGCAAGAGGCTTCTATAGGGGAAAGGGGAAGTATATATACATCTATTCTACACAATAAATACTGTACAAGCTAAAAGCAACTATATATATAATATTATACACTTCTATCAGTCCTTTTAAGCTTCTCCTTCAATTCAGTCCAGGAAAAAGCCCTTCAGGGCTGATAGGTACCCAGTCTCTCTCTCATGGGAGTGTTCAGGTTCCCCCACCAACCTCCAGTTGTTTGCTGAAGTCCTTTCTTCCTCACGAAGTCCAAGAAGATAGCTCTGAGTCCTTTCTCCTTAGTTCCGTGCCATCTCTGCTGTGTGATTCTCTCTCTCATACTTCAGTTCTGTGCTGCTGTAGTTCAGTCAGCTCATCATACATACCCATCCTGGAATCTTCATTCCTCCTCCGAGGTTTTGGTTACCCTCTGTTTAAATCACTGCAAGGACATCCTCCGGGCCTCTCTCTGGTCCATCTCCAATTTCACCTGGGGTTATCTCCCTGGCACTGGGCTGCATTCTGCCCGTCCACTTGGCTCTGCTCCAATGCTGAGCCTCCCCTCTACTTTACAGTGAGAGGGGAAAAAAGAAGCCCCCTCTGCAGTCTAGCTGCAAAAGGTGTGGGGGGAAAGAAAGCTTGGCTGCAAGGCCTGCCTCTCTCTCTCCCACTTACCTTGTGTTGTGAGTCTCTTTCCTCACAACAAACACACTCACTGCAATGATGCCTCCAACCCTGGCTTAGGCAGAGTTGTGGGCTGCAGGGCCCCCCTTGCCCCTGGAGGGGAAAGAAAAGGGGCCCTGCCACCCCGGCCTTCTCTCACACTCACACACACACACACACACACACAGCAGCAGAAAAAACAGCAGCCAGACAGACTGATTGCCAACAACCTCCGCTCGTTGTGTATATATGATTTTTCAGCAGGAGCAAACAAGATGAGCGGTGATTGGCCCTCTAGGGAAAATTGCCCTGGCACCCAATCACCTCTAGACCCCCCAACTCCCAGGGGGGGCAATCTCAAACTATGACAAGAAGCTGAGGAGAGTCTTGCCTATGTTCAAGCTATCGTGCTTACTTTTTATTTTGGTAGAAATAGTGGCTGCAGGCTCTAACAAAAAGTTCTTAGCAAAAAGGTAGTTATACTGTGGAACCCTTTGCTGCATGATGTATTAGCTAAGAGGAGGTTTGGATGCCACAGGGGATGTGTGTGGGCAACTGCTTTTTTTGTGTGTATAAAGGATGAAGGACCACCGCCTCCCTAAGATCCTACTTTATGGTGAACTTGCCACTGGCTGCCGCAAGAGAGGAGCCCTGAAGAGGACGTACAAGGACTCCCTGAACAACATCTCAGCCTTGGCCATATTGATCACCATAACTGGTCTACTCTGGCCTCCAATCGGGAGGTCTGGAGACACACCATCTATAACGCTGCTGATGCCTTTGAGAAAGCACACAGGATCACCCTTGAGGAGAAAAGACAATGCAGAAAGAATCGTGCCTTGCAGAATATACCATCTAAGGAGTCTTTCTGCTGTGCCTTTTGCAACCGGACGTGCCTATCTCGTATTGACCTTTTTAACCACCAACACACTTGAAACAAACGTGGGTAGAGCCTTCCCCAAATCTTTGTTCGAGAAGCCCAGCCGTGACTGAAAGGTACACCCTTTGGCTCAGAGGGTTGGTGAGATACAAATAGCTGGAGGCTGAACATTCTGTAAGAACTGCAGCAATGCACCTCGTACTCATAAGGGTCTGTTTATGCATCCAACACTTGTATCTTAGCAGGTGGGTCTGATCTTTCTGGACAAATCTGTATAATTCATGCAACTTTTTGTCTGAATCACTGTGTAATTGAGTATGGGATGTTGAGATGAAATTGGAAGTTTACACTGGTAATTGTCTTGAACTTGCTTTAAGATGTCTAAATAAAAGCATAACTTTTAAAGCCCAATGTTTATTTTTGTGTGTATGTATCAAGTACCACAAAACAGTGCTGATGTTCATGGTTTAATTTACTTAACTGCTCACAGATGCAGTTCCACTAGCTTGTGGAGCCACCTGCTTGGTCTGAGTTCTTGCTAGGCAAATTGCAGTTCATCCCAGGAAATGTGGCAGATTGGTCTCTCCAGTACTTCTACACCAAGTGCAGATTGAAAACTAATGAAAAATATGTGACAGGGTCTAGTTTCTGGTGTTGCTGTTATGCTTTGCAGAGGCACGCGCATGTTCATGAACAGTAGAGAACTCTACTGCCTCAAGTAGTGACAAAGTTACAGATGCTAACTACTTCTCAGAGCTCTTTCTGCTCTATGTTCTCTTGTTTCTGCCCTTTTGAAGCAAAGGATATTCTAGGGATTCAAGTAGTATTGAGTGTGTGCACAGCAAGAAATTAGGCTAGGTCTTAATTTAGGGCAAGCTTATTGATCATAGCTTCCCCTTTTAAAAGAGGTATAGTTTATAGGGCTTCTAAAGATGTCTATGATAGTAAATATTGAAACAACATTCTCTTATCATACATGTTCTTTCAAATAATAAATACATCAGTTTTATTCTGCCGATAATGAAGAATACAGACAGCAGTGATTACAACTGTTATTGTACATAATGCAGGTGGTGGTGTTTTTGTGTTTTCTGTAGATTTGAACTTAAATAATTGGGAAAAGCTGGTTAAAGGAAACAATTCTGTTGTATACAGAGAATCATGATAATGAAAACTTAGATATTACTGTGACATCAGTACTTTGATGAAAATGTTACCCCTGTATAATGCTGGCAGCTTATTCTGTTTGTACACCACTGTCTGTGATGTGACTCAGCACCGTTCTGCATTGCTAAGTCCCTGAGTCTGGGGAAGAACGATGTGGCCTGTCCATTTTGAGAATTGAAGTGAGAAAGGATGTATCTAAGTTACTTTCCTCTTTTTATTTCAGCTGATAAGGTTAACTGCTCTTATCAGCAGACGGTGGGGGTGTCTGTGCATGTGTAATATACCTGTAGGGCATTGTCCTAGTTACAGAGGTTGGGACCAGTTTATCATTGTGTGACTATAACCAAAACTGTATATTCTGCACCCTCTATGTAATTTCTGATGGACTGTTAATAAATGGATGGATTGTAGCGGCTGCCCAGGGCACACCTGACACCTCAGGCTACAAGCTGAACCTGGGAGGCAGGAGAGTGTTTCTTTGTCTTCACACCACTGACTCAGCTGAGATAACTCTCCTCCAGGGAGGCATTGCACCTTCCCACCCAGCCTGAGGGGTCATCTCTGCTAATGGGCCGCACTGGACTGGCATTATAGGCAGCTGCAACGACCTAGACCATCAAAGATTCCAAAAATATCCCATGACTCACAGAGTTAAATCACCCATACTGAAACTCCCTGTCCTGGGCATTCCCACCTGAATTTGAGCATAAACTTTGGGGTTTGGGACTTCTGGTACCACTCGTCGGATCAAGACGAGGACCAAAACTCTGACAGGAATATGACTGCGACTCTCGACAGGACTGCAGTCATTACCTCAACAGAACTGCAACCATCATCTGAACCAACAGGTTTTCCTTTCCTTTTACTCTGCACCCAGAGTTTTAAAACATTGGCAGTGGTTTGGATTTTGTGTTTGATAAGTTCTTGTCAGGAGACAGCAAAACCAATTTTTAATTTGTGGTATTGTTTTTAAAGGAATTGTACGTTGGTTTGGAATGGACTTCTCAAGGCCATCTAGTTCAACCCCTCTGCCATAAACAGTGACATGTTTAACTAAATCAGGTTGCTGAAAGTTCCTTGAATGTTTCTAGGGAGGAGACATATGTAACTCCTCTGGACAACCTGTTCCAGTGTTTCTCGATCCATATTGTAAAATATTTCTTTCTTACATCTTGTCTGAATTGACTGTCTTTTAGTGTAGAAACATCACCCCTTGTCCTGTCACAAGAGGCCCTGTTAAAAAGTTGTCCCTATCTTTCGTATAAGCTCCCTTTACACTTGCTCACCATGAGACAAGTCAGTGGAAAATTTGGATTGACCCTCTTCACTGCAGCTGTGTTAGTCACAGACCATCTTAAATAATTTAAAATTAGTAAAACGTTTAAGTTGATCAAGGAAGCCTGAGTGCTGTGTTTAACACTGCCATTTGGTTTGATGTCATAGCTGTCCTCATTTTTGAATGGGATACTACCTTTTATCCAGCCTTCACATGAAAATGATTTATGAAATGTCATTTTAGTACATTCAGGGGCAGTAGTACATTCAGGGCCATGAAGTGAGGAAGGGAGTTGGTTGCTGCAGTCTCTGAGTAGCTAGTTGAGATTTTTTTTTTTTGTTAGAGGACTTCTTAGAAGTGAGTGTTAATATCTGAGGACCATAATGAGATGTTCTTCAACCACAAAATTGCCAAACTGTGTTTTAAACTATGGCTTCAGTATGTGAAACATGTAGCTGTTCTCTAAATGCGAGGCCTTTTTCGAAGTAGCAAATGCTTTGTCTAGGGAGATGTAGTTCGTAAAAGAATCCCTTTATTAACCTGATGTTATAAACAGTTACACTTAATGTACATGTGAATAACGTGATTGAATAGTAATACGTGAAGTCCTGTTTTATAAGTAATGTTAGTGATTCAGATCCCTGATTCTGTTTATATTTAGTAGTGAAAGGGGGGTTTGTCTGTTTTAAGGGTGGAAGTGTTTATGTCCTCAAAAAAATTACATCGTGCAAAAAAATAAATTAGAATTTGTGAGTGGCAGTTCCCTAAGTAGAAGCAGCAAAGCACTGTAATACAGGAATAGTTTCTTCTTTAGTTTCTTCTGAAGTTTTTCTGTTTTATTCTTGTTACTATTACTTTTTACCTTTACAGTCATAGTTACTTCTTAGATGCAATTCCTATTTGACATCTTTGTAGAGGTACTTGATACTCCCCTGAAAGTACAAACATTATATGTAGCTTAATTGTGTGGCAAAGTCTGCACATAGATGATATCTTTGAGTTGGTGTTGAAAAAGGAAATAAATAATTATGAGAATTTTGCCAGAGGAGGTAACATCCTTCCAGGAGCATCTGGTAGCAAGAGTTCTGGGTAACACTTTGGCCTTGCCAAAATCTCCCTTTGAGGTTTCAAGTGTGTAAACATTCATGATTTGGCTTTAGTTTTAGCAGGAAATGATTGCCATAAAAGGGTGATGGACAATATCACATAAAGCACAACAGGTAAGGTAGTGTAAAAAATACAAACAACAAAAAAAGCCAACCCAGCATATTAGCTTGAGCTTTTAGTAAACCAAAGACAGATACTAGTACATGCATTTTAGCTACATTTGCCCTGATTACTAAAAAGACTTGAGAACATGTATAGAGACATCAGGCTTCTCATCTATGAAATGCCCATCTGTACTACAAAACGAGATAGTATCATGTACCATCAAAGTCTGGTCTCCTGTAAACAAATTGCAGGTGGAGCATAGTGTGCTCATCTGTAGTTTTTTGACAGACAGAAGTTTGAAAGTAGTCCATTCATGAGGTTTGGATGCTTTAAAAGCTTGTCCATGTAACTGAATCTGTCAGCCTTTCAGTGTGACGCATGTGTGTAGGTATATATGAGGAGAGACAAATAATTTGTATTGCTGAGCAAAGCCCTTTTGTATTGGTATACTTTTAAGCTAATGTATTGTTATAAATACAGAACTTATTTCCAAATGCATGTGCATATATGTATTTGGAGGCACTGGGGCTATTAAGTCACCTTTTGATTAACCAGCAAGACTTGACCCATAAGCATGGAATGCACAAAGTTGTATTTCATACTCCTTATGTTTCTGTAGTCAGACTGTCTTTTGACAAGCAGGTGGTCAGGAAATGCTTTGTGTCTGGTTTTGGGCTAAACTGTTTATTGACAAGCACTATGAGTACAATGAGGCTGAGGAAACTAGGATTATTTAGCCTGGAGAAGAGGAGGCTTGGGGATAACCTTATGACTCTCTACAGCTACCTGAAAGGAGGCTGTAGCAAAGTGGAGATCAGCCTCTTCTCCGGGTGACAAGAGACAGGACAAGATAGATATGGCCTCAGATTGCACCGAGGGAGGTTGAGTGGATATGAGGAAAAATTTCTTCACTTGAATTGGTTCTCCAGCATTGGAAGAGGCTGCCCAGGGAAGCGATTGAGTCACCAACCCCGGAGGTATTTACAAGGCATGTTAGATGTGGCATTTAGGGGTATAGTTTAGTGGTGAACTTGGCAATACTGGGTTAAAGGTTGGACTTGGTGATCTTAGAGGTCTTTTTTCAACCTAAACAAAGTATGCTGGTTGTCTTACCAGCAAGCCAAAAAAACTGAATATTGAACTTAGTCTTCCTCTCAATGTGGAGTGCATTAATTTCTCTCTCCCATTCATCTGTTGGGCTTTGGAAAATGTGATCTTGTCTGTTCTCCAAAAATCACATTTGTCTATAATTATCTTAAATTCAGTGCCTGAAACTGAATTCTATTGGATAAAAATGTCAGAACAAGGATAATGGATCTATTTTAAGTGCACACTTGACTCAAATAGCTTCTGGTTAAGCACTGCTGTATATTTGGAGTTTCACTCAACTTGCAAGAGTTGCAGAATTGTGGATCAGTGTTCACTATTCTGTTATTTTTGGGCTTACCTGTTTAGAAAGCATAGTTGGAGCATTCTTGGTATTTTCCTAGGATTCTTTAAAAAATTGTATTAAGCAGCTTATGTTAACAAAGCAAGTAGATGAATGGGAAAATTTGACCTTCTCCTAGAAGGGACTCCGAGTTTTGCCACAACCGGCATTATTTCAGATAAGGTGTGGAAGCTAGTTCTCAATTAAAAAAAATCTCAAAGCTCTTCTGTTGCTTTTGTTTAGATGTTAATTCCCATAGTATAACTATTTGCCTTTAATGGGAACCCTGTGGTCATCCTGCCATAAGTCAGTCAGGCTCTCTTTTTTTTTTTTTTTTTTTTTTTTTTTTTTGAGAGGTGGTTTTGATGACCTCCAAGGGTTCCTGCTGACCTAAATTATTCTATGATTTGGTCTGCACTTGGTCATGATTAACAGCAGGTGTCTTGAGTTTCAGGCAGCAAGAACTTAAAAACTGTCTGCAGTTAAGCCCTTCCTCACAGATTGGAGGAGGACCCTTGCTTTGTCACCTTAGCTGATTACCCAAAAGTGAGCCCAGGCGTGTTTCTGTTGCTTGTGCCCAGAAAGCAATGTAATGATCTGTTCTGACTGCAAAGGCGTTACTACACTCTGTATTAATTTAACACAGATTTTACCTCTGTCCTGGAAGATTGATGGAGTGGGAATAATCTATGGGAGACTGTTAAAACACTCAAGCACATAACTGCAATGACATAGTTTCTCCTGAGAATAGCTGTCTAAATTACAGCAGGACAATACTCCTTATTAACTGAAAATGGTGTCAAGCTAAGCCTGGTTTGGTGGTTTTCCTGCAGTTAAAAATCTTAAGTGACCTTACATCGTTTTCATGTTTGCTGATACAAGCCTGCCTTTAACTGGTTTAAATAATTTGTTTTATTGATCTACTGTAGTGATCAGTAATTGATTTAAATTACTAGAACCTTATTGACTTAAGTAATATCTTTCTAAAGAAGAAAAGGGACTTGGGTTCCCATGTTTTGTTTCTTCTGTATGTTTCCACAGTTGAACCACATTGTTTGCCAGTTTACCTAGTAATTAGGTAAATGGTATTCTAAGTAAATATAAAAGTAGCCCTTAGCTGTACTATTGCAGCTAGGTAGAAACTAGATATTTTATTTTTTTTAATAACCTGATAAATTCTCCCACCCTGATATCTATGTGGAGATTTCAGACGTTATGATTGGTCTGTCCTAGTTCAGTTTTCTCTCTTCTTTCCAAAAGTCTGTATTGGCAACTAGGAAAGTCTTCTGTCTTGTTTCTTGCTCTGGGAGGTGACTAGGCCAGGGAAATTGGATGCTGAAAGGAGTGTTTAGACTCTTTAAGACTTAACTCTTCTCAAAAGTCCTGTTGAGTCAAGATTTCTAACTTGTGTCTCCGTTTTAAGAATTTCTAAATCGAAGTAGACATTGCTACTCCCCTTTATTTCTGTTGAAAAGGAATTACTGGTTTTTTAATAAAAAAGTGGACCGTGAGGTAGAATATTGGCTGCATGTTCTGAGTGCTGAACAAAGGCAATGTGATATGAATGGCCATATTTGACTAGAGCTTGTTGGTGATCTGATCCCCATACCTTGCTGAATGAACGGCTGCATTTGTAATAGTGTGTTAAGGTACTCTGGCTTTAAACGCATTTCAGTGATTGTATTTCACCTCTTTTACAGAAATGTTACGAACAAAAACAGTACAAAAATGGACTCAAGTTCTGCAAGATGATCCTCTCTAACCCAAAATTTGCTGAACATGGAGGTAACTGCAGACTCAAGATTTGTTTTTTTTTTCTCCTATCATGAGCTTAAATGTGTAATCAGTCTGTTTCGTGCTAATAGGAAAGAAAGGAGCTTGTTGCAGGGTGTGATTCTGTCCTTATGACTGAATAATTACTCGGGATTTTCAGTCTTTGTGTATTCAGACCAAGTTTCCACTGTAGCTCAGTCAGAAACTCCTAGCAGTGGGATGTTGAAGATCAAAATATATGGTGGAAGCACACTTCAGTGGAGCTTCCAAGTAAGTTACCTTTCTAGGTTTCTGGGTCAGAATGCTAGTGTGGGTTTTTCTTAAGTTCTTATTTAAGGCAAGCCCAGCCTTTTTTTGGATACTGCATGAAGATGTTCTGCCAATAAATTAAAAATCTGTTTTTTTTTCTCAAGTTCATACTCTTAAATTTCCTGTGCTGCATACCAAATTGCTACTTTTAAGGAGCAGAGTTAAGTGTAACACTGTTGGTCTTAAGATGTGAAGCTGAAGACAGAATCTGGAGATCCTGTTCTGATAAGTATTGTGGGAAATAGGGCAGCAAAATCTTACTTCTGTTTGCATCCTCAGTAAGCTTCTCTAGTCTTACTGTATTACAGGTTTCTGTTACGGGGTTCAGACAGTCTTTCCTTCTGATACAGGGAAATTTTCTTGGGTTTTTTATGTTGAAGCAACCAAACTGAGTGTATCTGTACTGTCTCAATAAAATTGTTTTCCTATTTGATGTTGTCAAATCTTGGCAAAATGTTTGACTAGTCCTTTTCATGCTTCCATCAATGTCTGCTGTTTCTTTGTCTTCATTAATTCCCTAGAGATAAAAATTTTGATGCCTCAAAGCTAGATTGCTTTGTCCCTCTCTGACCTGATGTGTTCGTCTCTACTAGCACTTGTGTTTTTGTAACATCTCTGTACACAGATCTGTCTTTCCTGCTCTTGCTGCCTCTTAAACTTTTCCAGGACAACTAGCTGCCTTGGCAATCCATGTACTACTTGGGCTCTGAGCCACTAATGGCTTTGAAGCTTGGGAGTAAAGCCTGGAATGAACAGCTGAAGCAGAACTAAGCCAGTGAAATGATCTGATGGAAAGCTGCACTGTTGTCACACTTAGCTTCAGAGACTAGGAATTTCAAAAGTTTAGTGAGAAGGTGGCAAACAGATGGATCGCTGTGGCTGGGCAGTTATCTCTTTGGTGTGGGAAGGCAGGAGTACCTTGGCCCTCTTCCCACAGTGGGGATATTCTTTTTTAAACTTCTTGATATTGTCTGGAAGATATCATTCTGTCTTTCTCTGTTCTTACAGGATGGAGGACAAAAAAGCCCCACGTGACTCATTTTGGGTCATCGTTCACTTTAGGTGCATTTTTACAGAAAAAGTGTTAAACAGGTCTATCAATAAAACCTCAAACTGCTGTTGTAGCTGACCTCGAATCATGGGCTGTTGCCATTAATACTGAGGAAAAGGTTGTAGTTGTAGGAAAACCAGAGTACTGTGATGAAAAGGTGACTAATCTTCTGGCAGGGGCCAAAACAAGTGATCTCTTATTTAACAAAAAAACTGAAATGTGAATCTTGAAAAACTGTCAGGCATAATTCATGCATTACATGCAACTTGCTTCCCACTGTGTGCCTTGAAGAATGGGGGAAGAGGGAGAGCAGTAGTCATATCAATGTATTGTTTGAAATCTTGTGCCTCTCAGAATGTTGATAAAAATGCTGTTACATTGAGAAGGTCTCTTAGATCCCAAATATGATAGCAGGAAATACTCTTCCCTTAACTAATGCTTTCTAAGCAGTCTGTAACAGTGGAGCTGACTGACAGATTTGTTCGTTACAGTACGACACAGCCTAATGAATTTTTTTTTCTTGGTCTGCCTATCTGGAACTTAAACGCACATTCAGAAGCTCTCTAAATTTGCTTCAGCTTATTGTTAACTCCCTTGAAGCCAATTAGATTTTTTTTAAAATTAATAAAAGTTTGTGTTGTCTGTGTTCATCACATCTGTATGGTGCTCTGCAGTGGTCTGTTTAAGACCCATTTCAAGAAAGGAAATTATTCCATCCAGCTGTCTTCAGCTGTGCTAGGCTGCTGTCCTGATCTAAATTTATATTTTAATGGGGAACTTCACTGTGTAACAACTTCAAAGGATATCTTCACTGTGAAGTTGACATATGGGGAGTAAGAAACATAAGTATATGTTACTTCTTACAGAGACGCTCGCAATGAAAGGACTGACCTTGAACTGCTTAGGGAAGAAGGAAGAAGCGTATGAATTTGTTCGTAAAGGACTTCGTAATGATGTAAAGAGTCATGTCTGTATCCTTTGCAGTACAAAACCTGATCTTTTTGCTATGACATACTGTTGATGGAAATCTGAGATGCTGAGATTGTGACAAAGACTTCTGATGCACAGAAATGCTGATTTCTCTTTGCCAATGAATAAAGTGGACCGTTCTAAAATCTGGAGTCTAATTGAGGTTATAGATAGGCAAGAGAGAAAAAGTAGAACTTGTGCACCAATTGTATTGCTAGAATGAAACACTTCTGTGAGTAAGAATTTGTACTGTAGTTGCACAAATAGCGTGTTTTAAACAATGAATCTCTAGCAATAACTCTTATGGTCTTGTGGAGTTTGGATAATTTAATTTGTATAACAATGCTCAGGGGTTTGTGAATGTGACTTAACAAATTATTTGGAAGCATTTAATATTAAAATGTGTCAGTTAAGTCTGGCTGCAGTAATCAAACTGCATTTATCAGGGTGCTGATTTTCAAGGAAGATATTAAGTTCTTTGGACTGTAACACAAATGCATGACAGTTACTTTGTGAACATTGTAAATGTATCTTCCTTAATGTGCATTAGGTTGGCACGTCTATGGTCTTTTGCAGCGTTCAGATAAGAAATATGATGAAGCCATCAAGTGTTATCGGAATGCACTCAAACTAGATAAAGATAATCTACAGATCTTGAGAGATCTTTCTCTGTTGCAGATTCAGATGAGGGATTTAGAAGGATATAGAGTAAGTATTCTCTTTGAATTATTATTTATTGCTGTTAGCCTTCCCTTGTTGTTCTCTTTCATTATGAAGTCTTTTATTGTTGCTCCTTTTTTTCTGTTTCAAAAGTGTTTTAAGCTATTGTTTAGGAAAGCATGAAAACATATTGCAGCAGAGCTCCAGATAATGTTGAGAACAGCAATAAAAATAGTTGTTCTGGGAATTTGATTTGTGGATCACCTTGTAAAACTAGCTCTCAACTAATTTTTCACTCAAAAAGAAAAAAAGGATGAGACTTAGATTAGCAAGTAGGAGAACTTACTGTACTAATGTGAAGTACTGCAAAGGGTGTTTGGGGTGCGTATGCTGAGGTGGGTTTTGTGAGAAATAGACTATCATGTTTCTTCTGAGTATGTGGCTAACTTGGCCCATGATGACTGATTTCTTGAATCCCAGTGCTGTTTATTATCAAAACTAAAATGTTAATATTTGTCTAAAAACAGAGTTAGTAATTTCAAAATAGCTGAACTGATTTGGCTGTTTCATGGGAAGTAGAAGACTGGACTCTGGGCTTGGCATTAGTTGGTCTCCCTACTGAGGATGTTGAATTTGGTAATGCAAAGGGAAAAGGGAATAGCTGACTTAAGGATATGATTTGACTCAGGAAGAGGTTCTAAGAACTGCTGCAGCAGTATGAGGACCATGTGCCTAGGCGTGAGGAGAGTGGGACTGTTCTTTCAGTGCCAGTGAGCTCATGCTTTTTAATGGAAACTGCTCTCTGAGATTTCAATGCTCTATTTCTGGAAATAATTTAGGCCCTTAAGAGTTGTTCTTGACAATGACACCTTTTGTGTCCCAACAAACAGAGTTTATGCTTTGTGCCATGACTCCTATATTTAGAATGTATCCCCCAGATTTATAAGACAGAAACTTGCTGCTTTTCCTCATGCTGTTAAAATTTTAAAAATTTCCTAGGGCTTTTAAAGGTTCTTTTAAAATACGAGCTGTACTGGTGGTAAACTATGATGAATGTGTAGTAACTCTGTTTAGACATCTTGTTTTAAAATTGCTTTTCCTTTACTGAAGGAGACAAGATACCAGCTGCTTCAACTACGCCCCACACAACGGGCTTCCTGGATTGGATATGCCATTGCATACCACTTACTAAAAGATTATGATATGGCCTTAAAATTACTCGAAGAGTTTAGGAAAACCCAGCAGGTAAGAATTCCTGTTGTGGAAAGATCACTTTTTGTATAAGTGAATCAGTGTGTAATCAGACAGAATCTGAGGAATTATTTCTTCATAATTAGAAATCAGTTATGAATTAGGAAGCAGGTTTTTGTTTGTGGAGCTTTCTGCTTTGAGCAGAAAGGTTTCAGGAGCTTAGCAGCTGATATAAATTATACAGGAATACTGTTCTCCCCTTTCAATAGATTGTTAGGGTTGAAGATACAAGAGTAGTCTCACATGCAGTAACTGAGTAACTTAATGTTTGTGAGGCTTGTAGGTAAAGAAAACCTGTGATGATCCTGCCCCTTTACAATAGATGAAACTACAGAAAATATTGTTTAATATTGGATGTGCTCATTTACCCTTTCTCTTACCATAGTCTGGATGCTATTATAGCTCTGCAAAGAATATGAAAAACTTTCATTGGTTTTTATGCATCTGTATATAATACACTTTAAACCAGTGCTTGGTTTCAAAGCAACATGAAAGTATAGCTGAAAATACTTTGAACAGATTTGGTGTTACTGGAATGTGGAATAAATCAAATACTAAAGTCACTGAGTGTAACCTTTTATAAAGGAGAGATTATTCCCTTGTTGTGTTACTGGTAATGCAGAGCTATAAAGTTTGAACTAGCAGAACAGAGTGAATGGGTTGATTATTCTGTAACATGGAAAGAAAAAAATGTGTTTATAGCTGCATTCAGCTGGGGAGGCATCCTGGAAGCATTTTATAAAAGTACTGAGGTATTACCTGATCTATAGATTGAGATTTTTGTTCTGAAAAACCCACATATCCTTTCTGAGTTGTTATATGTTGGATTAACTGTAAGAAAGAAAATAAATTGCTAGAGTAGGGTAGTGTTTGTCTTAATCATGTATCATAGTCAAACAAAGGATGTTGCAAACCAGGTGTATATAGCTTGATATTTCAGAAGAGCTGTAACTTCAGTATTGAGTAAACACTGAAAGCAGTAAGTTTAAATCAAAACTGGATCATCTATTATGAGCAGTTGACAACCAAAAAGTCATGGTTCTCAAATGAGTCAGCAGAGCCCAATCTGAGTTTAGTGTCAAAATGACTGTTCGAATTAGGATATATAATAGATGGAAAAGCTGCAAATGTAGTATGAGAAATTGAGGTTCTTTCAAGGACTAAGAGGGCTTAATAGTGGTATTGGCCCCTTGGAGAAAATGGAAGTGATACTGTTAGTGTTGTTGTCTTTTCTCAAAGGTTGTGTGTAAATATGCTTGTTTGGGGGCAGTCATAATGCACTGTTCAATCTATTGACTAAGCCAGATTTAAATACCATCTACTATAGATGAACATTTTAAATCAGTTGAGTGTGCTGTGCAAGTTACCACAATCTCAAATCTCACCCTAAACCAAAGAAATCCTGAGAAGATCTCAAGCTGTCATGCAGCTTTCTGATGAAACTGGAGATATTTGGGAATTCCCATAAATAGGAAGATTGCTTATACATGAACAGTGAGCTGGTTTAATTGTTGACTAGCATCGTATCAGACATAGGCAAGTGGTGGAAAAGCTGCTTAAGCATTGAAGGACAGAAATATGCTACATGTGTTGGACAGCATAGTTTTATAGAAAATTAGTCCTGTCAAGCATTTCCTCTCTTTTTTAGATTGGTAGAGGCAGTTAAGTGATCAACTTAACTGTCTAAAACACTAAAAATACATATGAAAACATTAGTTTCATTTCTTTTGAAAATAATCTTGTGCTTTGCTGTGCCAGCTCCCTGATGAGTGCAGGCTCATGTAGAACCCCAAATAAGGGAAGAGAGAATCAATGTGTTGGGTCCAGAGCAGTCAGGAGAGGCCAAGCAAACCCACAGCTCAATTTTGCCACACTTTGGGTTTTCCATAATAGTCCCCTAATGTACTGTTTTTTCAGTGTCTGGATATTTCAGTTCTGCAGTTAAAATAATGAAGTCCAGGATACTCCACTGATCTTTCAGGAGTTATACTTCTTGCTTACTTTACTTCCCAAATCTGCCCTCTTGCTTTGTATGCACTCAACTCAATAGATGAAGTTGTGACTGACTTCATAGAATGTTGTATATAACTGTAATAAAAGGGTGGTGGTGTTCAAGGTTTAAAAGGATGGTTGAAAGACTGAAGGATAGCAAGTGGGAGTCTTCAGCAAACCGATGTTTTTGAGGAGTTTTATGGCATTCTGTATTAAGCCTGGTACTGTTTACCATTCATGTTAATGAATAGAGAAGGAAATGTAACATGCTGTATAAAATCCTGCTGTCATAGTAATTGGTAAATAATGGTGATGTACAGTGATCATATTTATTTACTTGAATTACTCAGACAGCTGTGTCCATTCATGTGTGAATTAAAACAGCCAAAGTGAAGCAGTAAAACTAAGAAAAAAAAATGAAGGAACTGTCATTTTAGTGATTGTGGGTGAATATCTGAAGATGCAGTATTACAAAATAATGAAGGTAATCTAGCTACAAGCTCTTGCCAAAACCAGCAATCTGACTTTTTCCCGTGTGCTTGCACTTCCTTGTGCAGCACTGGTTGACTTGTGGAGAGCTGGTTCAGGAAGTTAGTGACAGAAAAATAATCACTCTTTTGAAGGATTGATTGGCTGAACCAAACAACTATGAGGTGAGAGGGGAAAGAGGAAGGGGAATAATAGAGGGAAGTGAACCGCCTTTGTTGATCCAGGCTGCAGTTAGATTGACTTAGCTTATTGCAAAATTGTCTCTCAGGGCAAGCTTATGGGTGAAAGCAAAATATACCCTTATTTCTGAGAAGCAGGGATTTTCTCTAAAGCATGGATTACTGAGAGATAAAGACTTACTGATGAGCCTGTTGTCAAAAAAGTTAGAAAATTAAAAGAACAATACGGCAAGATAAGAGGACTAGAGAAAAAGCTGTCTGTGAAGGGCAGATATTCTCTTTGGTTACTGTAAGCAGAAAAAACCTAGGTGATTTTAGCACAGATTGGATGCTGGGTTTGGGAAGAAAGACAGGAAGCTTGCGTGACGGGGAAGATGGAGTAGTGTAAGGAAGTCAATTAACAAATTGAAGTGATAAATTGCTTTTTATCGTGGACAGTTTTGTTCTAGTGGCTGAGTTATCACTGGAAATGGTGCATTTTCTGTCTCTTAGTATCAATGTTGCCTGTCATCTGAAAGCTGTAAGTTGGCCAGATGCACAAGAAAGGGTTATGAGGTTGAAGACAGATATCACTGCAGGAAGTGTAACAGCTTGTGCTGTCCCAAGGTAAATTAAATGACTTAAGAGTCACTTCAGAATTTAAATTTTGGGAACCAAGGTGTAAAACAACTATGAAATTTGTTTTACTGTTGTATGTCCCATTTTTCCTTTCTTCTTTTCCAGAACAAAATTTTTATTCTTAATTTTTATTTTATTCCTAATTTCTGCATCAGGCCCACAAATACAGATATGGACAGAAAACCTCTGGAGTTTTGGGGGTCTGCTCTTAGGTATGTTTTGGCTGCATCTTGTCACATTCTTTCAGTGACAGCTATGTTAGGGCATCTACAGTTGTAAAGTTGATTCTTCTTTGGTCCAGGAGGAGAGGGAGAAATTTATTCTGAAATGACAGAAGTTCAAGTTGGACATCTGTGCAAAAATCATAACTCTTCCAGGGGGATGGAGGAGTAAAGCTCTGTTGTGCAGCAATAACAATGACGTGGACAAAAGTCTTTATAGAATATCTTAATCTTTATAAGACAATCTGATTATTCAAAGTACTGGGGTTATTAGCTGCTTGCCTTCTGATGAATTACACATTTAAGCTGTCATTAACCTGATGAGATTTTAATATTTCTTCAAAAACAGGCTTTTCTTAAAATTACTTTTAAAAATAGCTTTTTAAATGAAGCAACAGTAAGTGTAGTATCTTCCTGGTAGATTTGCTCTGTATGTAAGAAGGAGGTCATTTGATTTTTTTTTTATATATTTCATCTTTTTATTAATCCTGCTGAGCCAAAACAGCTATGGGTGTGGTCAATTTAAAACTGCTTCTTGTGTCTTGTATATATTTATGTTTTTTGGACTATCTGTGTTTTGAAGGCCTAAAACCAATACATGATATGCCAAAAAGCTGTGCTTCTTGTGGAATTCAGAACTTAGATATGTGTATTGTATTGGAGGAAATGATATTTTCAGGGGGGAAGTGAAGGCGAAAGAACTAAATTGGTGCTTTGAAGTGTTGTTCCGTGGCATTGCAGTAAGCGTAAGCAAGAAGACATGCTTAAATGCTTAATCCCTGTTCCATGTGCCAGTTCTGTGAAGCAGTTAAAAATGCTTTCACGGTAACAATGCTTTTTAGTGATTTCCATTGGGTAATATAGATAAAAATTGAGCAAAGGTGGAAACAGAAATGGAGCTGTAGATAGAGGAGATGCACTTTAAGAAGTAGGTAGAACTTCATGCTACCCACTCACTAGTATGTGCAAGGTATAGTCTTATTCCAATAGCTATCACTTGCTATACTGTATTAGCTTCTAAAAAGGAAGTACTTGAATTATGTTATTTTCAGCCTCCAAACCCATGTTCATTGTCAGATGTAGACATCTTTACAATATTTTATTTAGTTATGTTGCCTTTCAGAACATTTGTATGTAAAAGCAAATATTTCTAAAAATGCCCAATACTGTAAAGTTGCCTCTCAAAATTTGAAAAGCATGTAATCAAAAATATTAAATCCTATAAAATGAATTTATGCTTAGGGAAGGGCTGGAAGTAATGGTTTAGGACACTATCCTTAATGAGAGTGTTCCTTTCAACCAGTTAATGTTTTGGCTTTTTTTGTTTTGGTTTGGTTTTACTTATTAAATTACTTGGCTCTGTAGAGACTGGGGAACAGAAAAGTAATAGTAAACTGTTCATGACCAATGTGACTTCAAAGTGTGCTGCTTGCTCAGGAAGAAACAAAGTATGTAGTATCATGGGAAAGAATATCATTAATGTTTGTCAGACTCAGCAGCTTCTTACTTATTTTTTATGTAAAAAATCATGTTAGATTAAAACTGTCTCCTCCTGCAATTTCTATTGACACAGTACCATTCATACAGTAAGCTGTTGTATTGACCTGCTGGGCATTGTCTGGAGACCTCTGAAATTCTTGCAATTTACTTACTGTTGGAGTAGTTTCTGAGTATATTAGTGAAGAGCATTTAGTATGAAAAAAATATTATAACTCTGACAAGACTTTTCATTGCCTAAATACATTTTAAGGAGTTGATCCCTGAAACGAATGACTTTGTCACCCTGCTTCATTGTCTGTTGTATCACTGCAAGGTGAATGAGCCACTAGTTTAACTATAGCCTGTAGAAAGTCCTAGGTATGCAACCAAGAGTAGACATCAAAATAATTATCTGTTGCTTGAAAACACTCTGCATGCTCGTGCACTGTAGTTTCTGGGGGATTGAAGTGTAGTCCAGAGAACACTTGGTTAGAGAGCAACAGTGTAAATTTCTGATCTGAAAAATTCCCGTTGTCAAGCTGTGGACACTGTTTGGATGGTTCATTGCTTTCAGAAATAGTTTGATCCGGAATTTTGGTATGCTGAAAATAATACTGTGATATCCCAGCTGCGTGCTGTAGAACTTAAGTAAAAATTGTTGTGGAGTCCTTCAGAAAGAAAATACTATGAAGATCTTTGCTTTCTCTCATAAAATTCAATAAAATTTCTAAGATTTCAGTTTTTTATTAACTTACCATAGTGATAGAGAAAAGAGAAATAAAGGATTTCTTCTGAGCTGTTCTCTAACAGGGGATATCCTGAGTGAATCTGATTTGATTGTGAATAATGGGAGTTTTACATTTTGAATGTTTAGATGGGTATATAAGTAGACCTGATCCATTCCATAGCCTAAATTTTGTTCTGTGATATTGCATAGATTGTGAGTTACAGGTAAATGCTAACTAACATATGTTGTTTTTTTTCCCTTCAGGTTCCTCCTAATAAAATAGATTATGAATATAGTGAATTGATTTTATATCAAAATCAAGTGATGAGAGAGGCAGATCTTTTTCAGGAGTCTTTAGAACATATAGAGACATATGAAAAGCAAATATGTGATAAATTAATAGTAGAAGAAATAAAAGGTAAGTCATTATTCTTCCCTCAACCAATTTTGTTGTAAATTATTGCTAATGGCTTTCAGATATGATAAATCAGTAAAAGAAAAAAAACAAAAACATGTGAAATCTTTAATATATTTGGAACACTAACTGTAGAGAAAGTGGCACCAGGTCGTTTAACTTGGGATGACACAGGAGTAGAGGTGATCTCAGAGATTATTATATTGGTACATACTAGAATAGCTTTCCATAAATCAGGACTATTATAACCCAGTTTTAATCTTACAAAAAAGAATTTCATGAAGAATACTGTTTGAAGTACAAACACTGATTATTTTTCTTTCTTTTTTGACTGAAGTATCGAATTCTTGTTTCCTTTTTAAGCTTTTTTAATGCACTTATTTTTATTGCCCTCTCTAAGTGAATACTGAAGCTGACTTTTTTTGGTTAAAAATAACTCACAGTTTTTTTGTGGATTTGAAGTACTACTAACTAGTTCTGAATATGTGCAAGTAGTGGCACATATTCTTCAACTACTCCTTGCTTGCCAGTTGTGGTGTGTTGACCCTGGCCAGTGGCTAAGCCCCATACAGCTGCTCATTCACTTTCCCCAGCCTGCCTTGTTGAGTCAGGAGAGGGAATAGGAAGAGCAAAGGCAAGAAAACTCGTGCATTGAAATCAAGATATGTTAAGTGATGGAAAGATGAAAGAAAAAAAATCAGCCTCAGACCCTCAACTGATGGAAAGGCAATTACTTAGACTGCTGAGCTAGTCTCCAAGCAATGGCCACCTGCCCACTCTTTCCCCTCAGTTTTTAATACTATAAAGCATAAAATATCTTTTTGGCCAGTTTGGGGCAGCTGTCCAGGTTATGTACGCTCCCAGCTTATTGTCCATCCTGGCCTACTTGCTGAGTGGCAGAGTGGAGGTAAAAAGACAAAGCCTTGATGGTCTACAGGTACGGCTTAGCAATAGTGAAAACATTGGTGTATTACCAACATCTAGTGACAAATATAAAAACACAGTGCAGTATGAGCTGCTGTAGAGAAAATTAATTTCATGGAAGCTAGATCTGATAGAACCATTTACTTATTAGCAAACCAGTGTGATTTAACTGGTTAAAAACTGGTTAGTTGGTGTGAAAAATACAGATGCACTTAGGTAAACAGCCTGGTAGAAACTGATATAGTCATGTGTTTGAGTCCTAGAAGGAAGAGTTTCTTATTCTTTTGATAATCCCAGTAACTATTTTAAATACTCAAATACACATCTTCAAGTAATATTTTTCACAGGTGGTGAATGTTCCAAGCTCTGAGCTCTGTGTGATAGCTTCAATTAACACTTGTAACATACAGTAAATACCTTTAGAAAAATAAAGCCTCTTTTTAAGTACCTGTGTATGATTAAGCCTAATTTTCTAGTATTTCTAGTATTCTATTCTTTACTTGCAAGTGTTTTCTCATGTTATTCATAGCTCTTTACTGTGTTGCTTTTAGGAGAGATGTTACTGAAGTTGGGAAGACTGAAAGAAGCTGGTGAAGTATACAAAGAGTTAATTGAGCGTAATGCAGAAAACTGGTATTATTATGAAGGCTTGGAAAAGGCCCTACAACCTAGTAAGTTTAGCTACACAGATACAATAAAAATACATATGATATAGGATATACTCCTGTTTGATTATGTTACTGCTTTAGATTAGAAAGTTGTACTTGTGAGAAAATTATGTACCTTCCGATCTTGAATATCACACAGTGTGTTCATTTTTAAAATGTTCACTGAGAAACCTGTATGCATGAAAATACCTCAGCAAGTATTTATCTTCTTGGAGTTAAGAGTGGCGTTTGCTAAAGTGCTTGCATGAAGAGCCTTTCCTTGCCACACATGAACTTGGAAACCAAATGGCAATTAATTCCTGTCTAGTAGCTGATTGTCAGACTACTATCATATACACAACATAAAATTGCTATTTTGAGATGTGTTTAGGTGTTACTTCTTTCTGGGGGCATGTAGAGAAATATTCAAATACTTATTTCTAAATGGTCTTTTAAAGACAGACAATCTGAAAAAAAAATTCCTTTGGGGGTAAAGGTGATAAATGTTAAAACCTTTTTTACTCCAATGCCAGTTCACATTATTGCTGTTGTGTCTTTCCAGGAAAACAGCTCATTTTAAAAAAATTACAGTGTTGCAACTATTTGTACCATACTAAGTGTTTTGCAGTGATAACTTTCTGAGTGTTTACCTTTACACAGGAATAGTTTCTTTGTATTTAATTTTTGACTAATTAGTGAAAATTTATTGGAGTTATTCTGATGACATCATAAATCATAAGCCCACAATTATATTATTTGTAGATATTTTAGCTGCATTAGATTCTCAACCAGCTTTCTTCTAGGAAGTTTAACAGTTGGGTCTCATGAAGTCTGGGAATATGACTGGTAATTGAGTAATGTAAAAGATTGCATTTGTTACACATATGCAGAGTGTAGTCTTGCCCTTTGAATGGTTTTCCTAGTATATCCGTAGAGTTGAATTCCATGATTAGTGTCTCAGAAAATAAATTACTCAGGAACTTGATTATTCTGTCTGATAGAATAAATGTGTTGATGAAAGAATGTAGTTTTTAACAAAGAACCAGTCCAGTAGTTTTTTTACATATTACTATCCTATGTAGACTAAAATGGTACTAATTCTATAAAACTAATAATGCAACTTTATTTTTTAGGTGGTCTTAGGACTATTTCCTCCCCCATGGTAAGTTCTGGAGCTCCAACTTGTGACTTCAATTAGGGCTTTTATATGCTTTAGTTCCAATCCAAACATTATTTTAGTGTAACTTTTATAATTCTACATCTCTTGGAGACACTGGGTAATAGATTCCCCCCTCTTCCCCAACATCTGAGCTCAGTGACAAGATAAATTGTTTTTCTTGTGAAAGGAAAACAGGTGTTTATTATATATGTATTGTAGTCTTAATCTGTACATTCAGTTTTAAATTGCTTGATGAATTTAATATTTAAGCAAAACTGATCTTAATTACATGAAAGTGGCATTTTAAAGCAACAGATTAGTTTTATTTAAGTTCTAACCACATTGGAGCTCCAAAGCATATTATGGGGGAAAGGGGAGGAGTGGGAAGAAAATCTTTAAGTAGCTTTATTTTTGTTAAACATTAAGGTATAAAGAGTTCTGGTGCTCAGTACTTACACTGGCAGTATTGTACCCTGGTTTTGCTGTCACCAGAGGACCTATAACAGAGGCATGCTTGTATAGTACACTGTTTGTTTACCTGAGATTTAAAGTGCAATATATTTCTCTGAATGCTTTAAGTACGTCTGAAATGGATGCCTAGTGAAAAAACATTAATTGAAGCTATGAATGTTGTACACTGTGTGAATGGGTCTGCACACCACGTAACTGAAAGAAACCAAACTCAGTACTGTGTGTTTGAATGTGCAAGGTAATGGTCCTGTTTGTAGTTTATCCGTAGAGTGATTTAATGCTGGTAGTTTTGTATTGTGTATACAGTGTGTTCTCAGTACAGTTTTATACAGTAATGTTTGTGATTAACTGGAAAAAAATGTTTAAATTGTTTCAAACCCAAACCAAATATGGACTCTAGCTAAATTAATTCTCAACACTTAAATTCTCAACACTTAAAGACATTTGAAAGAATAGGTTTTTATGTCTGTTACTTATATCTATTATATTTGCTGATAATAGGCACTTTAGAAGAGAGGCTTCAGATTTATGAAGAAGTTAGTAAAAGACATCCCAGAGCAGTTTCACCTAGAAGATTACCTTTAAACTTTGTTTCAGGTAACAAGTTGCATATCTGTTCTGTAATAGTTTTTTTCCTATTTTTTTCTGAAGTTTTCATCAGGCTGTTTAATGTGCATTTAATACCTTCTTGTGCATTTAATACTTGAACATGTACACAAATCAGATGTATGCATTTCTCTTGGAAAAGACTATTTCTTATGGTTTAGGCGTTGATAGAAAAATGTCATACACTCGAATATGATGATATGAGTTATGTAACTTTGTATTGATAAAACTACAGTACAGAATTGTATGTAGATTTTAGGAAATCTTGTACATAATTTTTCTGCATCATACAGGTTAAGACTCACAAGTTAAAAGGTAGAGGGTATAGTACACTTGAATTAAAGGTGTAAGTGTGCATATATACATACCCACTACTGTATCTTTAATACACATAGTTTTGGTGTTCAAATGTACATTTACTGTGCTCTACTTTGCTGTAGAGCCGTTAGAACTTAATTCTACAATGAAAACTATCTGTGCTGTTAATTTAATAAGAATAGGAAAAAAAAAGTGGATCTGCAGTATTATGCAGCACAAATTATTTAATTTTATAGTTAAGTTCTTTCAGTGACTCAGTCCTTTCAAAAGTTGCTTTGAAATACAGTGCACAAATATCCTTAGTTCTGGAAGGAAAATATATATATTCTTTTTAAAATGGAAAGCTATGATCTTCCGAAATAGAAGGAAGGAGGCAAAGTGAAATGGTCAACACCATAAAAATATACACTTAAGATATAGATGTCTAACTGCTGAAACTCCAGTAGAAGACTTTAGGAAAGAAATATAAAGTATATAAGCTAGATTTCAAATATCAAGAAATTTGTGTACAGCTACGAGTTCCCAACATACCTGCTCATGCTTTTGAGGTTAGTTTTTAATTTAGCTCATTTACTGAGCACTGCATTTGTTGGTACCTTTAAATGTTACAGAATACAGCTACTCTACTTCCCTGTTGTTACTCGTGAGTCTGAACATGCATACAGATTTCCTGTGTAAAACACAAGATTTTAACTGCTTCGTGAAAAGTTGCCACTTGTGCCTTTTATAATCCTATATACTTCAGTTTCTTTGAAGATACAAGGGCTGATTTTAAGACATTTCAGCTAGATTTGAAAAGCTAGGTGACAGTAATTGGTTTTCTCTTGTAATAGGATTGTTATGATAACACATAGCAAATAAGGAAATAGCCTGCAAAATGCTTTCTTATGTTTTTATTAATAGTGTGTTTTGCTGTTGACTTCATTTCACTGTTTTGCCCTAGGTTACCTTGTCTCTGACAGTGTAGTGTCACAGCTAATATTAATTTAAGTAGGAATATGTATAGTAGCAAGGATGAGTTACTCATGCTGTAGCAATAGGCTAAATGAAAGCAAAATTTATTACTAGATTGATCAAAAAAAATCTCTTGGCTACTTTCTGTAGCATTTCATAACAAATAAGAATTTTCCTAAGTTAAAACTTGTTTCTGTTAACTTACTGATTAGGCTTGTATCAGACATGAATGTATAACACTGGTTTTGATCCTGTAGAAATTAATCTATTTAGTAAATGATCTCCTGTATTTATAAGTACAGGAGATAAGAATTTCTGTAGGTGAAAGTTAATAGTGAGAATATGAAGGTGTAGAAATAAACTTGTTTGCAGAAAAATATTTGCAAATTTCAAGACAATAGAATTTCTAGCTAAATGTGGTTGCTGCTCCAGTGTGGTCACCAACCAGCTGCAGCCATCTCTGTTTGATTCAGATTTAATTTACGTTAAGGAATTAAAATACTCTAAAGTGCAGGCTTATATTAAAAGGTCAGTCCTTTTCCAGACCTTGCCATTGCCATCTTACTAACCTTGAATTTGATACAAATCTGCTCCTTGATCCTACTGGAAACCACCTTTATGCAGGAAGGCTGTTACAATCAATTTTCAGACTGATCAAGTGTGCGTGTGGCCATGCAGTTTTAGATTTGTTTATGCTGCTGTGGATTTATGGCTGCTGTGGTCAGGTCTGTCCCTTAGAGACTAAATCGTGAGCTTGGCTTCTTGTTATAGGTGGGTGCCCAGCTCTGTGCTTTTTTTTTTTTTTTCAGATTTTGTTTTAAAGCTGTTCTGTTTTCTGTAAATAAATAGGTACTTAATGAAAGGTTGAATCTTGCTTTCCCAAATTCTGAATTGTAATTCTTCCAGCAAGAAAATAAATTAGAAGAATTCAACAGGAGAAACTGAGATTTTATTTTTTTTTTTTGTTACATAGGGGAGTTTCTGTAGTGTGAGAAGATATGTTTTAATTAATCTATCTGTAATAAAGCATGTGCTTACAGTCCAGTTATGGATCCCCATCCACAGGTAGTAAGAGTTTCTATATACAGCAGTTTATTTTAGTACAGCGAGGTGAAAACATGAGTTATTTTTATTAGTCTCAGTGTTTATCAGCAACAGTGCTGATAACAGTAAGTGTAGGACAATTAAGTAGTGGTGGAAGTACATAAGAATGTTACATACAAAGCAGTAGTGTCTGCATTTTCTGCATATCTATAAAACAATCTGTAAATCACATTTTATTGTGTTCTTAATGGATTGAAGTTTATTTCAACAGTTTTATATGTCAGTTTTATGTGTGTATGTTAGCATTATGTGAAGTGTACTGCTTCCTTGTGTAAAGAGTTAGAGAAGTTCACAACTGAATAGGCACTGAAGTGTAGCAACCTCATCCCAATGCAAAGCAAAGTCAATAAAAAGTACCAATTTAAAAAATGCCAAACAACAACAACAAACTTCCAAACGAAACAACCACAACTGAAAACAATCACTTTTCATCATAGGGATAAGAACATGAAATCCACCTATTTTCCTGGAGGGATGTCTTTTTTTTAAAGTCCTGCCTTTTTTTTTTTTTTTTTTAAGCAACATTTCTCAGAAAGATGGCACATACTGCAAGTATTGTAATTTTTATCTGAAAATATAATAAGATTGGATTTTTAGCTTTTTCTGGTATATTTGGATAGAGATGATTCTGACACTGAGCTTATGGTTCTGAAACAGTAAATCTTCTATTCTTTTCTGATTCCAGAAACAATCATATCACAAGTCATGTCCTACTCATAAAAAATAGAACCAGAAGGGAGGCAGAGCGTTAATTTCATCCATCCTTCTTCCTCAAATCAGGATAATTTATATCTGCACTGCTCCTAACACATTTGTCTAACTTAATCATAAAAAATTTCAATGATGGAATTTTACAAGCTTTTACAAGATCTCCGTTGTTATTCTTAACACTATAGTTTTTTCCAACGTTTGTTTAAGTAACCCTTGTTACATTCTTGGTAGCCAGCACTTAATATTTTCTCTTTTTAATAGACTTTAGAGGTTTGAGGACTCTTACCATGTCTGCCAGCACACTCCTAAACATCTAAACACTAGCAGTTAAAGCATTTTGCTCTGTTTTTTTTTTTTTCTTTAAAGTCTGGAGTATATTTGTGTCTTATTAAAGAACAGGAAAGTTTAAAACCCTTAATTGCAGTTTCTCAGTTACTCTGTTATCCAGAGTTGCACAGCAGTTAGTGCGTATATTTATATAACACTTGCAATCACTGACATATAACCAAACACACTTTTGTTTCTAGGTGAAAAATTTAGAGAACTAACGGATAAGTTCCTGAGGGTTAACTTCAGTAAAGGCTGCCCACCCTTGTTTACCACTTTGAAATCTTTATATTACAATCCAGAAAAGGTAAAATTTATTTGGTTTTAATGAAGTATTCTATATTAAATTTCTGATAGACAAAGAGTTTTTGTGTAGCTTTTCCTGTAACTTACCAAATACAGTTGAACGTTTTTCTCCTTAATGTGCTATTTTGTCGTATGTGAGTGGTCACTTGATGTCAAAATGCTTGAAATTAAATTGGTGCAGAATGCACTGAATTTTCTTGAAAAATCAAAGATGATAATTAGCTTTGTGTACTTTAAGTGCAAGTATTACAGGATTCTTTCAACTTATGGTTTATGATGTCACCAGAAGTAATGATTTTAAAATATAACGCAGGTGGCTGTTGTTCTACGTACATTTCTAAATTGCACTAATACATTAGTATTTACCACAAAGGCTTGTTTCTTATTTCAGTCTTTAGCTGAAACGTCAATGTATAATCTCTGTACTTCTGAACTCTCACAGTTTTGGCAAAATTGTGTCACATTAGAACTATTGTTTAAAATGTAGTTCTTCCTTTTAAACTTGACGGTAAGGTATAGTGAAAATAAATTTTCAAACTAAAGCATGTTACTAAAATGTGTAGAAAATAAAATAGAGATCAGTGTCTTCAGATATTGCTGTCTTTGCTGTAAACAATAAAAGTCTGGGTATTCTAAACCATTCATGACTAGGTGTGAAGAGGATTTTGTATCTGGAAAAACCCTTAATACATGATGCGGCTTTACAACAAGCAGGGCATGCTGCTTTATTTGGACTGACTATTCTTCTTTCTGACAGTTTCTTTATTCTTCTTTCTAACAGTTTCTTTGCTAGTTGTCCTAACAGGAAATTTTCAGTTCACTTCTGTAATCTCTACTTTCTCTCCATGGTTGATGTAATTTTAGTAAATTCTGATATCATGTTCTTGTGGTTTAACCCCAGCTGGCAACTTAAGTACCATGCAGCCTCCTGCTCACTCCACCCCTGCCTGGTGGAGAACAGAATCAGAAACAAGTAAACCTGATGGGTTGAAATAGGAACAGGTTAATGTTGAATCAAACCAAACTATAATAATACCAATGATAATAATAATTGTAATTAAAAGGGGAGAGGGAAGAATAAAATTGAAGAGAAATAAGTGATGCACAATACAGTTGCTTTCCATTCATTGACCAATGCCCAGCCCATCCCTGAGCAGTGTTGGCAGCTCTCAGCCATCTCTCCCCAGTTTATATACTGGACAAGATGTTCTGTGGTATGGAATATCCTTTTGCCTAGTTCAGGTCACCTGTCCTGGCCATGCTCTGTTTTGGCTTCTTATGCTCCTTCTGGCTCACAGTACACAGGAACCAGAACAATCCTTGGCTTGGAGTAAGCACAGCTTAGCAACAACTAAAACATCAGTGTACTGTCAATGTTATTCTCATTCTAAATCCCAAACACAGCACTGTACTGGCTACTAAGGAGAAAATTGCCTCTATCCCAGCTGAATCCAGGACACACGGGTATTACAAGCTTTTCTGCAGTGCCTATTGCTAATACACACTTTTCAATGTAAACATTTGAAATAGAATTGATATTTTTTTTAATTGTGAGATGCTGAGACTATTGCACAGCATTGACTGTACTTCTGTCTAAAGTTTTACTTCTACTATTTGAAATATGAAAAATCTAGAAATTGAAAAATACATATACATTCATTTGACATGTGACAAACTTTTTAGCACTTATTTGGTTTTTGACATGATGGATTAAAAAGATGAGGGCTACCGTATTTTGGGGTAGACTTATACAGAAGGGTGCCTTTCTGCTAGTTATCTTCATTGTAACAAATCAGTGCTGTTCAAAACTGCCAGCTTCATCCTAAAAAGTAATTAAAATCAGGACCTTCACCATTTCCAAATATGCTTGGATTTGTTTGTGCTGCTAGCTTCTGCAAAAGCATTTTTATTATATTTTACATTCTTCTGTTACCAACACAGATTGTCTTTTACACTTTACTTGGTTGGGTTTGCAGATAATTATAATGTAACATAAGAACCTTTTGAAACTTAGAGAAACCTTACTTTTAGTCCCTGACAGTTGATTTTAGAACTGCTAAAATTTAGGGGTTGGTGGCAGAAAATTGTGACAAACTAACGTGTGCTACACCTTTCAGGAAAACGTTAACCTTCAGTATCTAATTTGTCTAAGTTGGAGCATAGTTTTAGCTTCTCACATAAATTACAGGTGTATTTTGACTGAAAATAAAGATGATTGTAGTCAGGATCATGTTGTGCCTACCAGAAAATACGTAGCAAATTTCTGAGTTCTATACCAGTTGGGAATAAACAGTTCGCCGTGTATGTCTTAGGAAGCAGGTGCAATTTGGTGTTGTCAACTGCAGTTGCATTTTGAAGTGGCATAGATATGAGAGAGGACTTTATGAAAGAGTTGGTATTTAAGCCTAGAAAGTTCCTTTTTTTTTTTTCTAGAAGTTCGTATGGGTCCATGATCTTTTAGGAGGGCAAGGAAAAAAGGTTGGTTATATTGAAGGCAAATGTTGGTCAGATGTGTTCAGGAAAACCTTGTTTATTATCTAATTGCTGTAAGTTTGTACTTCATACTAAATGTTTTAAATAAAATTGCTGGCATACTTTCATTTAAAAACAGGTTGCAATCTACTAACATTAGTTTTGGGTGGAGTCTGGCTTCAGGTACACAGAGCTGCAAAGCTTTAGGACTTGCCCAGGTCAATATGAAGACTATTCAGGAAGGTTTTAGAAACTCTTCAGTACTTAACACTGCTTAGAAAGACTCCAAATATCAATGTTATAGATTGGAAGTTATGCTTTGTCTTCCAGTACAGACATTGTTGTAATAAACATCTAAACCAGATTTGCTGAAGTTGTGGAAGTAACATCAGAAAACAAGGTGGGAAAAATTCTGATTTTTTTTTTAATTTTTGTCTGTTAAAGGAGTTAAAATTTCAGTTGTGTTTTATGATGATCAGTCGTCAGTGTTTGTGTTCTAGTATGTTAGCATTGACTTGATCAAAGATCCTTTAAACAAATAAGGAGTTTGAAAGGTAAATTGCTCAATGAACAAGTAATCCACCAAGAATACACTGGACTAATTTTTAATTTACAAGTAGGCCAAACATCAACTTTTTTTTTTTTTGACTACACTCATTTTTCTTTTGAGAATTGTTTGACACAATCCTTCTCTGGTGCTATTTTTACATGTTTGTTAGATTAAGTTGTTTTAGGGAAACTAGAATTGCCTGGTATTTGTCTGAATTTCTTGTTTATTTGTTTGAAATCTTATCTGAGACTTCACTGAAGATCAGTAAGCTGTGTCTAAAGGGCCCTGAAGACAGGTAGTCTTTTTGTTGTTTGAACATTTCCAGGAAAAGGAAAAAACCTATAGGATATTATCTTTGCATAGTTTATTGTAGAGTATGTTGTCCTTCTGTACGTCCCTGCCCTTGGGTAATAATTTTCAGTGTATTCAATTAAACCAAATAATCCTTGTATGTTAGGCGTAACTTTTGGCAAAGTGAAAAATTTAGCATGATTGTCATCCAATAAAAGAATGGCTGAAGTAGTTACCTTTATCTCTGTTTTATTGGTTCTGGTTTTTGGGGGAGTAGGTGAGTTATTTCAGGCAGGAGTGTTCATGTTTCAGAAACTTCGGTGGTTTTTCTCCCAGATTCTCTGGAATGTGTTTTTAATAGTCAAGGAGTAACATTAAGTTCCAGATTCAGGCCTGGGAATTTAGGTCAGAGGCTGTAGAGTACTCTTCAGTTCACCACCATATGTGGTTTCCTACTCAGTCTCAGCAGATGTTCCCAAGGCTCCTTTTAGCTATGCGAGGTAGGACTGATAGATGTGTTTTAATTGTAGAGGGAGCACAGGCACCTGTAATGTGGTTATACACATACAGATGCCTGAACCTGTAGGTGCCTGCTGTGTGTTCCATGTTTCACTAGGGTGTGTTTGGAACTGCTTATACTTCTTCACGAAGTATCCATTGTATGAGTACTTCATACCTATGAAACTAACACTGAGGAAGCTTTCCCAGTTCTTTCTAGAAAGAAGTACTGAATGCCCCACCAAAAAGTCAAATCACTGCAGTGCTAACTGGGTGGAAGGGATGTTACTTTTTCAGCTACTGAACTGGAATTTTTTTACATACTTGTACCAGTATTGGTGTGGTGAAGGATGTGGAGTACAACTTATTTTTCATCTCTTCATTGAAGAATATGCCTTACTATGGTTAAGGAGGAAAGGTATTTTTATCTTTCTTTACAGTTTAAGTATAACTGTTTAAGATCACTTGGGTGAAATCATGGAAGGGTGCCATAAATGGGAAATGTAAAGTTGTTTGTTTCACGGAAAAAAGTAATCTTAAGGTTTTTGCTGGAAGAAACTTTCTTTGAGCAACCAAAGGCATGAGGATCTGAAATCTGTTCAATCAAGATTACATATAGTTTTGTTGCTTTTTGGCATTCTCTAAGACTTGTTTTGAGGTACAACATTCCTTAATAATAACTATAATGAGTTAAATAAAATATACCTCATATTGCATTATGCAGTGTATGTGTAATTCTGGAGCAGAAAAAAATATACATGTTGGCCTTGTGTTCAGTTTGTGATGCACAGAGGTTTATATTTGACTGCACAACTGGGTTGAAAAGGAATCAAGATCTGGTAACTGCGTGAAACTTGGATGCTTGAGAAAGTAACAGATGCTACTGTGAAACCTGGGAAAAGCAGGTTAGCTGGATGTTTCATCATTCTCAGCAGTACTGTTACCTTCTAAGAGGAAGTTGTTAATCCACTGATAATTGTGTTAAAGGAGACTTTAAAAGAACTGGAAGCTGATGGGCAGAAAGTGTTAAACTTGCTTTGCTGTAAATTGCTGCACATGCTTCTGCAACAAGATCCAGTTTGAGACTTTCTGGTCCATTACTGCTTGCAAATCAATGATATGGCTAATGTTTTTCTCCCTAGTTTTAGAAGGGGTCTAACCAATACATGGTTTAATCCTTCAAAGTTCTTCAAAGGAGCTTGTGATTCTTCAGGTTTTTGCACTGTTATGCTAATGTGATAAGTAGCATGTGAACTAGTTTGGTTTTTAATTGTCTTTTCCTCTTTGTCAAGCCACTTAGACTGGAGGAGACATAAGTAGTTTAGACTGAAGAAATGGAGCTACCAGTTGTCTTCTGCCTAGAAACTGTACTGCCATTTTACCTTGCTCAATGTATTGTGCTGTGGATAGAGCTTTTGATTGTAAAAATACTGTATCATTTAAAAAATCATGCCAGCTGTTCGGTATCCTGGTTGCACATCTATACCATTCTGTAGCATAAAATTAATATTGAAATAAGAAGTGAGAGGCATCAGGTTGCAGGATGAAATGTTGGACAAAGGATGACATGAGGTGATGTCTGTTTACGTTTTTTATAGTATTGGTAACTGCTTTTCTACAGGTTATATGGGTGAGTAAGGATAAGTTATGTAAAGAGTTCAAGTTATTTCTCAAGTGATAATTGTTAGTGTGCTGCCTTTTTCCAGATACCAAAGGCATGCACTAATCACTTCCTAACTTGCTGCCTTGGTACACAGCCAGATTCTATGTCTTCCCAATTGAAGACAAGGTCAATTGGAGGGTGATAGAGGATTGGAGGGTGTCAGACTGAGTCTTACAGTGTTTTTTCAGTGTCTCATTCAAAGCAAGTTTATAATATCATGTAGACTGTGTTCAGTGGTACATCACTGATAGTCATAGATCACTTTTTATCTACAAAACATTAGAGAAATCATTTGATGAAACACTGTCTTAATGGCTTTGTTTTTATTTTCAAAAAATGCTTGATGGTGAAGAATCATGTTCATCATTCTATGTTTGTTTCATATATCTCTTGAAGTAACCACTGCATGTTGTGAAGAAATTGGTTATGCTTTCCTTCTATTCCTTATATGGCAGTCTGAGGCTTTTTAAATGTGAAAACTCTTGGTCATAATGAAGTAGGGTAAAGGGAGTGTGGTTACATAAAAAGCAAAGCTCACAAATGTAAAAAGCACTGTACAAGGTTCTACTTACCTGTTGGGTTTGGAGAAAGGAAGGGAAATGGGTGATCTGGACAAGAGCTGAGACCTTTCCCTACAGGTTACTAGTATTAAGGAACTTCAGTTCTGAGCTTGATATTAATTTTTCTCAACTGATCTTTGTAGTGTCTTGTAAGGACAGTGTGTTTCACTTCGTGTGTCAGTCAGCTGACTTCGGGGTTGCTCTAACAGCTTGCAGACTCTTAAATGTCACTTATATGAACTCTTCTCATATGGAACAAATGCAGCAAAATGGCCTTTGCAAAACAATCACAAACAAAAGGCAAAACCAGATATCTCTTCAAAATCAAGTTCACACACTTTCCTGCATAAGTTGGCACTGTAGCTGTGCATGTTGGATTGAGTTGAAAATTTTATTAGTATATTATGAAGCATGATTTTACTAAATTACACATAATAGAGAGGAATATTCTTAATTTTTTTGGTGTTTTTTAAGTGGTTGCTACCTGTTATTCAGAAACAATTTGCTGTTTTCTGTCAAAAATAGAAAATTCAGTCCTCATAAGAACATGCTTTAATTAATCTGTTAATCAAATTTTAATTAGTCACCTACATTAGTGTATGGCTTCTAAACTGAAGGAAGAAATTAAATGGGGAAAATATGAGTATAGACTCAAAGTGGTTTTATAATTTATTGCATGTTGTTGCATGTATTAAAAGAGACACCAGCCACTTGGGTTCTATTCCTCAAGCATATCTGATTTTAAAATAGCTTTTAGAATACAGAATTATTACAGAGATTCCACAGTAAACATGCGTACCTTGGCTATGAATTCGGTCACCTTTTCAAGTACCAGCCTTTGCCTGTTTGTACAATTCCTCTTGAAACACATTCTTGCTTTTGGCTATTGTTTAAGATATCCTGAAGCAACTCTGAATGTCCTACTGCTCTGCAAAACTATAAGTTCATTCCCTGTTTGTGTGGGAATTTTTGTCCAGATGTGTTAACTAGAATGTGCTAACCAGATCTTACCTTGATCAGACCTGGAACTAGCACCTTCCTGTTGCAAATTCTTGCCTTCTATACTTATCTTAAGTTCCTACTGTGGTGGCTTGTCTTATGGCAAGTTCCTTCTGTGGCCTTGACAGTGTTTGAGACAGGCAGCTGTGCTCTTTTAAATCCTTACACCTGAGAGGAAGACAAGTCCCAAGCAGGTACTTAGGTTTCTTGTGCTTTCTCAACCTGCATCTTCTCACATCTGCTAGCGCCAAGGCAAACATTGGATATGGTGATATTTTGTTTTGATCTTCTGGGTATGATTTACTTCTCTGATAGGGCACTTCTTAGAACAGGAGAGTCAAGTATGCCATCTGCACGTATTCTGTATTAGACTATGTGCAACAAAATGGCGGTGGATGGTTAACTGATGCCTGGTTGTTGCCCTTAGCCCTGTCTTGATGATACTTGTGTTTATTCTTATACATACCTAAGAGTGGATTCCTGTACGTGTCAAGGAAAAGCAGAAGATACTAGTTGCCAATGATTTCATGGACAACTTTTGCTGTTATGCTAAACAAAAAAAACAAACCAAAACACAACTACAAGCTTGTTCATGGGGCAGAATCCAGAGAAATTCAAAGCACCTTTTGTGATAATTCTTTTTGTCATCTTTCCTAATGAGATTCTCATTTCAAGCTCAACACTTGTGGTAACTCTTCTTCAGGTCTTCTAGGAGTTGCTGATCAAGTAGCAAGTTGAGTATATCAAGGCAATAGAGAATGTACACCACTTCTCTGATTTTTGAGGGTATGTGGGTGTCACTTCCATTACTTTCTTAAATGCATACAATCTCAGCAGTGAAGGATCAGGTTATAGAACTGCTAAACAGATTGGGTGTGCACATGCTTATTGGGCCTGAATGGGGTGCATCTCCAACTGCTGCTGGAGCTGGACAGTGTCATTGCAGTCAGTCTTTGAAATTTTATTATGATGGATGGGGTTTCCTCAGGACTGGAGGAAAGCAAACATTACTCTTGTTTTCAAGAAGTACAAAAAGGAGGATCTGAGAAGCTATGGGTCACTCAGCTTCATCTCAATCCTTGTGCAGCTGATGAAGCAAGTAATTGTGGAAACCCAGAAAGTGTGGTTGGGAGTAGGTGTGATGTATTTGTGAAGGGGAATTCATGCCTGACTAACTTTATAGCCTTGTATGACAAAATTACTATCTCAGCACTTGTATGTTGGTTGGAGAGCAGTTGGTATTATGTATGTTGACTTCAGCAAGGCTTTTAATTAACACTGTCTGTGGTAACACAGACAACCTGTTGGAAGTACATAATTTTGACAGTGTCAAAAGCCTTACTACTTCAGGGTAGGCACTTGCCAAAAGAGCAGGTTGGTTGTTCAGGAGTGAGACAAGGTTAGTCTGAGGTTGTGATCTACAGATATGGAGGGATCTAGTAATTGTTTCTGTACAGTCCTTCATCTGTCAGTCTTGATTTTGGAGCTCTCAAAGTGGCACATATGGCATCTGTCTTTATTTCTGCTAAATTTCACAGTGCAAATTCTAATAGCCAATGTTGTGCATTTGGTGTTTTGTCAGTGATCATCTGCTCGTAGTCTCAATTAAAGAGAAAGACCTGCTTAAAGCTTCCAACTTAGAAATCAGCAATCATTTGGCCTGGCTGTTGATGTAGGTGCTCACTGAAGTAGAGTTTACCCTCTTGTAGTTGGTGAAGGAAGAGTGGAGGACTGATAAAATTCTAGTAAAGTTGTAATACCATCCAGATTATTTCTTGAGTCAGATAACTCATGTTCACCTTGCGTTCACCTTGCCTGCTGATGAAGACGGTTTGTTCTAGCAAATCTGGTGGCGTTTGTAACATTATACAACAGGAACTAGTGGTGTGACACTGTGGTAGGGTCAGTGTGCTGTGCTGTGTAAATGCAGAGCTGTTGAGAGGTGCTCAGTGGTGCAGTTTTCTGATGCTTGACAGGTGCCATATGCCAGGTTACAAGTGAGGTGCTGTGTTTTGGAGATCAGTACTTCAATTTTTAATGACTGTTACTTATATTCACTATTCCCAGTACCTGTTGTCTTACTGTAATCTACAGTGACAACTGCAATGGCATATGTTTAAAGAGAAGATGGCCTTTTACCCAAAAATAGCCTGCATTATGGAGGTGACAACACAAGTCCCATGATCTGTCATCCTCGTCTTGAAGTCTTAATATCTAGAAATTCCATGCTGGAAGAGTTCTTGATCTTTATATACTGTGTGTGTGTTGAAGGTGAGGATAACAGGCACCGAATTTGTAGGACTCCAACAGATGATGTTACTCATGGAACTGATTCATGAGTCTGTCATGCAACTCAGAATGGATTATCCAAGAGCCTTGAATTGTGGACAGAGTACTTCACATTCCCAGTTGTCCATTCCACCCTGTCTTTCAGTTGACATTTTTGCTGAAAGAACAGTGCAGGGGTTTGAGCACCAGTTTCTGAATCTGTACAACTATAAATATGTGCTCAGCTTTTTTCTTAATATGTTGTACTATTTAGTTAAAAGTGGAGCTGCTCAACCAGCTATTTCTGCAATGGCAAGCTTGAAAAGATGGTTGGATTGAACATGGGAAAGTAAAAAATATTGGCTGTCCTCATTTGGAAAATCCACAGACATGATTCAAAAAAACCTCACATGCTACAGGAAGTGCTTGTTTGTAGTGAGGCCAATGATGATAATGTGTTTTGAAGAACTGTAGTTATTTCTGAAAAAAAATAGTTTCTTTTACTTAACATTTAAAACACATTGTTCTTGTATTGCCTTTGGATATTTATTCACTTGATATTCCTGATCTTGCCATAAAACACTAAAGTTTTGCATCATCAATTCATAAGCATACTTGGAGGTAACTTGCATTTTGAAGTGAATTTGTTGTCTTTGTGACTTTAAACCAAGGACTAAGTAGTAAGAATTGTAGGTGAGTACAAGGAAAATGTCTCAACACAATGTAGTCTGTGTGTACATGGAGTACTGTGATATGGGTGTCTTAGTCTATCCAGGGAAGAGGACTTACTGTTGAGCTGCTGGGCTCTTCTTTTGTGCTACAAGTGATTTCATAGTTTTTATACTTTGCTTAGTACTTTATATGAAGTAGGTTGGTAAAATATGGGTATGAGCAAAGTATAACCATTCTCCTTGAATTTTCTGTTATGCTACACCTTTAATTTAAAAAGCCTACTATATAACATGGAGGCTTATTAAATCTTTTTATCAGGCTTCTTTCAGTTTCTAAATAGCAAGTGTACTTGGCTATTTAAATTACATTTTTTCTATTGATATCTTTCTGCTTGAATGAAATTCATACAGTTGGTATAACACTCATTATGTCAGGACGAAGCTGTAGGCTTTTTTGCATATTTGGGGAGCAACAGCTAGTGTTTAGAAGTGCCATTGCATTATTATGAGTTTTGTTGTTTATACAAAGTCTTTGTTCAGAGTGAATGTAACTGTGTCACATAGCAGAATGTTTGTTCTGGAAGCTAATAACCAAGTATAAGCAATTACATGGGATATAGTAATTTTCACATTCTATAAGCTACTGTCCAGGTGTATTAGAAATAACTGTGAACAGCCTTATGTGCTAATGTTCCTCACAAGAGGAGGATCTTGGAATTCTACCCCCACCTCCTCCCCAGAAAACTCTTTTTGTAGTTGAACAGTGTTCAAAAATACTCTTTGGTTCCTTCTATGTGCTGGTGTCTCTATCCATGAGATAAAAAGTCCAAAGAGTGAAGATCTTCAATTAGTAAACATCAAGGTTTACGTCGATTGTGTTGCAGGTGCATTGGTTGATTCCATTGAAGCTCGACATTAGTGCACATGTGCCCTTTTTCTGAGTATCTAAAGTTGTGGAGACTGTGAGGAAGTACTGGATGAGAGAAAATGTCTGGCTGGAAGAAACATCAGAAACAACAGTCTCAAAAAAAGGTGTAGGACTGTCCACACAGGAAGGTAGGCTGTCTTCAGTGAAGATATTTCTTTAACCCTTTCTGGAAAGAAGGCATATTTCTTCCTTGATGTGGAAAGCTAAAGGAATATAAAGCAAATTGCCACTGTTTTTTCAAGTTAGATGTCCTCTGCGAATTATTGGTGGATTACATAAGGAAGTGAAAAACATTAGTTCTGCTAAAAATCTTCTGGCATTTTAACGAGAAATAGCTCTGTAAGAGTAACCAAGGACAGCCTTTTGTTCATACTGACTCCCTCAGTGCAAGTGCTAGAAAGTTGTGTCTTTGAGTTAAAATTCCGGTAGGGGAAATCTGGGAAGTGGACTTTCTCAGGATCTGGTTAACAACTGGTGTGTTCATAGCAAAAGATAGCATTTCTACTATACAAGTGGATCATAAGGAGGAGTAAGGAAGTTTTAAAATAAGTGAAGGAAGGAGAAGGATGAGAACTTTTGTTGTAGGTACGACAAGGATAGGATCCTTCCACTCTGCAGTGAGAATGGGTAGTGTAAAACATGTTGATGGCTGACAGTTTGGGTCTGTGAGGTAACTTGTAAGCCAAGAGCTGACAGGTGTAGCCAGCTGACTTACAAACTACTTTATCAAGACAACTTTTTTAGTCTGCATAGTCAATGTTGAGATTAACTGCTCTAAGTAACAGTTAGATTGAAGACCCAGAAGAAATGCTCTCAATATCTCTGCTCATAGTTGCTCCTACTGATGTTCTGCTCATGTGGAATGATTTGCTTTTTTTAGTGCAGTCCCCAAACTTCTCCAAAAACTCTCAGAAAAAATCATTAAATTAGTTGTGTGATGACCACAGTGACAGAGTATTGGTTTGCTCTGAATTTGTTTTCTTATGAGTCTTAAAACTTTCAGCACAAACTCGTTTTACTATTGCTATCTTAATTCATTTTGTCAACAGTTTTATGACTGGATCATTAGTAATAACAAAACTAACTGGAAAGTCAGATGCTCTAAAATTAACAGTATTTTTCTGAATGTTTACATACTGTGATATAATGCAAATTTTTTGTTTGGCACTTTTCTCATATGCTGTGGCTTATGACACATTTCACAAGTTACTAGTCTTGACACAATACGATAAAAAGGGGATGTGTTGTCCATTTGACACATTTGAAACAACCAGTAAGATGTCAAGGCTGAATTCTCCAAACACTGATCATATAGCCTAGGATTTATAGTTTCAGGAATGTTTATCTTCAGAAACATTCACTGACTTCAGCTGATACCAAATGCTCAGCATATTAGAAAATCTGGTCCTACATATTTTAAGGCAAATGAAAATGAAAAAATCTTTATTGGTGTTCAGTGCTTCCATAGAACAGTATACCATTTCTTTCCTATTTCATTCACTCTTGGGTGTATGTTAAATGAGACAAGTGCTCTTCAGGAAAAAATGTATAACAATGCTTTATATTGTGTTGCTTGGTGTCTGTAATTGCTTGAGAATGGCTCCTTCATTTGTACCTTACAACCTCTTGGCTTTAGTGTAACTCAGACACAGGACTGCTGTTGAAACACTAAGTCTGAGCTAGCTAGTTATCTCTAAATTTTAGTATTGTTTTTCTTCTGTACTACACTCATATCAAGAAAGTGTCAGTTTTTATAATTTACCAGATATTTGCAGTTCATTATTAAGTGCAGGTTCATCTGGAGTGGGGTGCAGTACATTAAAAAAAATGGGTAAACGTCAGATCCTCAGTCTTCCATATGAAGTGCTTTCCTAGCACAACTTTGCAATTTATGACTGCCTGTGGGAGTCTGTTTCATAAGGCTCCATCATGTCTCTAACAGTATTTCTGGGGAAATACAATATCCCAGTTATAGTCTGTTTATCCTTTTGGACTAGTTCCTAGATGAAAGATGTCTAATACATTTAAGCAATGCGCTTTTTTTTTGAGCTCTTTGCGTAGTTGGAAATAGCGCATAAATGAGTAGGCTTCTCTAAAGTACATACTGGCTTCAGTTGTAGACTGACATGTTAAATTTCTATAGCTTAATTTGAAAATGCAGTAAAAGATGAGTGTTTCCAAGTGTAAAATCAGAAAAGAAATTTAAATAACCAACTTTTAATAGTCTTTCATGCAGTCCCTAGGCTTGTGTTTTAACTTTGTGTTGTACATTTTACAGCTTGACCACTATTGGGAGAGTTTTCCTGGGACAGTAAGTCTGTTCTGACTGTGGTGTTGCTGGTACTACTGAACTCTAGAGGCCTGCGCAGACATTTTCTAAATTGTGTAACTTCTCATTGCCAGTTTTGTAAACTGCTAATCTGTGTTAGCTTTCTCTTAAAAAAAAAAAGGCCTGTGTAGAAATGACATATGATCCTCATAGTCACATTACTTAATATGATACAGCTGAACACTCATGTTCCTACTTTGTTCTGTAGCTTTACTATTGCTGCACCTATAACCAATATACATTTTCATTGAAGTTTCCATAAGTTTTTGAGGGAAGTTAAACTATTATATTGATAACAGCTAGATGTGTAGTTGAATTTGAAAAATTATTTAACTACTTTAGTCATACTTTTGTTATTTTCTGAATGGAAAGATGCTACCTTTCATGAAAAAGATTAGAGGACTTCGAAGTTCCTAACAAAGAGAAGACCCCATTTTCAAGTCTGGCTGAATCAATCCTATGTTTTTCCATCCCAAGTAGATGCCGTAACAGTTTGTTGATAAAGATATTTGGAGTATTGATTTTACAATATCTTTTAAGAATTCGTTTTAATATTCAAATTGTTGCATTTGAAGCACTTAAAATTCATGTCTGGCTCTTGTATTTATAATCATTGTACTTAGTTTGTTGTGCTTAACATGAGACTGATCTTCTAATACTGTTGCTGGGCTCCAGATGAGGTTGTGCAGTTGTACTTTCAATGTATAAACATAACCATACTAGACCTCTTCATAGCGGCAGTAAGTTCTGTAATGAACAATGTTCTTGTGACTCGTTTGCCATTCTGGTTGAGTGCTCTGCTGTCTACACAGCCGGTGTGCCAAGCAGCTTTCCCCTAGCTGAGAGTTCTCTTCTCTAAGAATAACTTGGAAGTGCAAAACCTGTTACATATGGGACAAAAATATGTTTCCAGTGTATAAGCTGGAAACAAAAACTGGTTAATGCAGTCACATATGACTAGAAATGTTGCATGGTTTAGTCAAAATTACAAAACAATTGCAATGTTTATCAAATACTACTGCTACTATAAACTTTCTGATTGGTTATGCTACTACATAGCATTATTTTTAAGGGAGTGCTGCTTTAGCAGGTCAAGTGTACAGAATACTATATTACAAGTTACTTTTTGAATGACAAATAACAAACTAGACTAATATAAATGGAGGAAGCTTTTTCTTCTGGAGTTTAGTATTTCAAATAGCCTGTGTGTTCATTTGTGCTGTTGATACTAGAAAAAGTATCACTTGTTTTATTTCAGGATTAGCTATTGTTAGTGCTGGCAGCAAGGGACAGTAACAGTTTTAAAGATGGTGCTGCAGAGTTAGTGCTTTGTGGCTGGCCAGTCCTTATAAGCTGGTAGCTCTCTGGTGAAATTCCTGAGGATAAATGTCTTCTTAGCTACCACACACTGAGAAATGCTGAAGTTGGCAACTAACCATGATGCAATAGGATTAGCTTTATAGAAGAATAATAACATTTTTCTCCTATCTGGGTTAAGATGGCCAGTTACAAGCTGACTAGAAAGGTCTACTCTGGCCTCCAATTGGGAGGCCTGGAGACACACCGTCTATAACGCAGCTGTCTCCTTTGAGAACACACACAGGATCACTCTCGAGGAGAAAAGGCAATGCAGAAAGAACCCTGTCTTGCAGAAGATACCATCTAAGGAGTCTTTCTGCTGTGCCTTTTGCAATCGGATATGTCTGTCTCGTATTGGCCTCATAAGCCACCAGTGTGCCTGTAACAAATGTGGATAGAGCCTTCCCAGATCTTCGTTCGCGAAGCCCAGCCATGATGATGAGAAAGGTGTTTCTACAGGTACTTGAACCTGACTGTAGAATACCTAGGTTTTCACCAAAACAGGGTGCAAGATTCTGAGCAGCTGCTTAACAAACTCAGTTGAGGAACAGATCTGAATGAAAACTCACTGATTTCACTTTTTTTTGGCCGTTGACTCTGTTTTAGATGAATTTAACATGGCTGTGAAACTTGCCTTTAGATGTGTGTTTTAGTGCAGGTAAAGATTTTTGTTTCCCTGTGTATGTATGAGCATATGCACACATTTAACAATGGTTTTCTTAGGGAAGCAGGAGTGAGGATTAATGGCTCAGTTCAGTAAATTTAAAAACAGAGATGCACCTACATCTGATTGCTGATAGTTCTAAAGCAACACTTTCATTGGGGGTTACACAAAATAGTAAAGCTGTGTACTGGACATATGTCAAAAGGTGGATAAGAAATTTAATGCGATTTGTGTTTAGTAAAAGGCTACTTTTTATAGTTTTTATTTTCATGGCGTGAGGTGGTAAAATAATTTTTAATTGACTGTGATTTTTATTTCATTCAAATGTTAGCCATATACTAAAGTGTAAGCCATGGAAGTTCTCTGTAAGCGGCTGAATAGGCTTTCAAAATTGGAGTACTTTATTTGAACATTCTGTAAGCTTGTTCTGTGGTTCATACCTCATTGGGTGAGGGCAATCTGTATCAGCTATATAAAAGGTTGTGGAGCAGAAACTTTTCAAGTGAAACTAAAAAGTTGTTCCAAGTAAGTTGCCATGACTAAAAATGGAAGTATTCAGTCACTTGCATACCCTACAACTTTTCCTTTTTATACTGATAAATCTGAAGTTTCAAAGTGGGTAGATGGGACGTATTTTAAATAGTGGAGGAATATTGCTTTAAAACAGTCAAAATCAGCCAGTGTGAGCCTTGCTGCAGAAATTTTTTGGTTCTTCTCTGAACTGTGTAAGCTCATAGATGTTGTGAACTTACATACTGAAATGCAACTTTCTAGGTGGCTGCCCATAAACACCTTCCTGTGTGGATACATTGGAAGAGCCTGAACTTGGACCTTTTGTGCAGTTCAACTGTGCCAGCTGGCTCGTGTGTTTGGCATGCTTTGTTCTTTGCCTGAATAAAAAGCACATCTCAATTCGTGCCAATCACCTCTTGGCTGTAGATGAAGTTGCGTCTTGTCTTCATTAGGCCGTAGTAAAATACTTCTAATGTGTAGCTGCTCTTTTGCCCCTGCCCTTTTTCCTGCCATGTGGTTAATTGAATTTATGAGCTTTTTTCTTTTTGAATCTGTTGGCAGTTTCTTTATTTGAAACTTCCTTCCCATCAGTATTTCCATCCAGAAAGGTATGGTTAATATGCCCTGGATTGAAATACTGTTAATCATGTGATGGGTCCATGGTGGATATAGTGGATTATCAGAAGTTTACTTCTGCTACCATTTCTAAATATTTTTGCAGGCCTGAAATTTCACACCTAAGTGCCTGCATTTGTAGAGATGGGGACTTCAGGTTGCAAATTTACCATGTGGGCAGAGCTTAATGGGGTCTGAACCCATGATCCTCCACCACAGTCTCTCTAGACACCCTTTTCAAAAAGAGACTGCAAGTTCCTTGCCAAGCTGTATGTCTGTCTCATTCATCACAAGTAATCGAGTGACAACAGGGAGGCTGTGAAGGTATCTCTGTGAGCAAAGGGAGATGTTCTTATTTGTGCTGTTGTTGCATCAGAGCTTTTTCTAGTGCTAAGCTGTTGCTGGGGAAGCTTTTGTTTAAAATAGTGTGGACAGCATAGAATCAAAAGAAAAACAAGGAACCAACTTTTTCTAGTGGGCCTCTTCATTGTTTTGTGGGTTCAACTTTCAGCTCTGTTGGCTGGCTTTGTGTGCATGTGTGAATTGATTACCACTGTCTTGGAAGTGGACTGACAATGGAAACAACTCAAGAAAAGCTCGTTTTGGTGTTATTAACTGTGTGCCACAGACCAGCTGCAAACCCTGTTCAAAATTGTCACCAAAGGCCTTCTGCAGAACTCTGATCTAGCAACTGCGTTGTTTTTTCAATCTCAATTTACTTGAAACTAAGTTCATAAGTATTTTTTTCAGGGTCCAGTGATACTGCTTCTACACGTTATGAGCACCTTCTTATCACTCTTTTAGATAACATCTCATTGTAGCAAAGGCTCCAAGTATTCACATAGTACTCTTATGAAATGCTTTTATTGTTGCTTCTGTATTCCCATGAGACATTTAGAGTATTGCTTCAGGGCATGTACTGGATATTTCTTTGTCTTTGAAAGACACTCCTGATTTGGTTGTTAATGTCAACATGGTTTTCTGGCACGAGGAAAGCATTTTGCCAATGGTGCAGCTGAAATGCTTAATTTGTCATTAAGTCTTTAGGTATCCCATTTTTTCTAGATGATGACTCTTTTGAAGCTACAGAACAGCAGTTCCCTGTGGGTACTCTGCAGCAAGACCATTTGAAAATGGTTTCTAGATACTCTGAAAAGCACAGCTATTTCTCAATTTCTGGGACAGACATAAGGGTGCTTAACAAGTCTAGTGGATGCTTCTTCTGCTGTGCTGGAAGAGTGGTGTCACAAACTCAACTAAATCCCATTTTCTTGAATAAAGAATACTGTTCTTGCTTGGGAAGCCAGAAAGCTTTGTTCAGCACCACTACTTTCAGAGGCAGTGAAGGGAAATACTGTCAAAATTCAATTTATTTTGAGATGAAGACCAAGGGATTGATTTATTCAGCTTTGAGACATATTTGTCTGGTATTAAACTGGAAGTTTTGCATCTTTAGGAGTTGATTTTTCAGTTAAGTACTCATTTGATTCAGAGATGTTTGATTTACTGATGACAAAATGTGTGGTGCTTTGGGATCAGTTTTTAAGTCCCTTATGTGTTTTAAGTATATATACATAGATCATATTTCTTTCTTTAGTATTGTTCTTATGAGGCTGGTTGGTTACTTGCTGCATATGGCAGGCATGTTTAGAATGTAGCTACAAAACAGGTTGAGCATTTCATAAAATGTTTAGAAGTACTAAGTGGCATTTTGAGCAATGGACCTGATATTGGAATAGTTAATTGTCATGAAATGCAGAGGTACTAACATTTGTATTTACTGTAAATGTCAGACTTGTATAGTGTGAGCTCAAAAATGAATGGGTGGATTTTGAGAAACCATATTGTTGGCAAGGTCTGATTTCAGAAAGCATTAGCCTTAAATCAATCAGTATGTAGATTTTTATGTCAAAAGATGCAGTCCATGTTCTAGGCAACAATATCTTTCAAACAAAACAAAAATCGTTAATAGTACACATCAACCTGCCAGAAAACCACAGAAGTCTCTGCTGGTTTTTTGCTGCCGTGGGAAGTTCATGCAATCTTTTTCAAATCAGCTTTCTTTAACTGGGTGAGTTTCAATGCTTCAAAATTAATAGCATAAATTAAGTTGTACTTAGGAATTTTTGTTCAAGAGGATACTAACCAAATGTACTTGATTCTTTTCTGGCTTAAACTGCCTAAGATTAACCTGTTTCCTGCCACATCACCGTTAAAACGAATGATCAAAGATAGCTTGTAAAAAGTGAAGTAAACTATGTAAAGACACATCCATTTTTTTATCAAATTAAGTAGGGTTTTTTATATAGTTCCTCTAATTTGCTGAAGTATTCTTTTCAATGTGTTAGTTTCTGTTAAAATGATAGTAAAGCATAACTTAAGCACATATTTTTTTATATGTAGGTTTCTACAATCCAGGAGCTTGTTACTGGTTATGAAGCCTCTTTGAAAACTTGCGACCTTTTTAGTACGTGTGGTAAGTTTCTGTGGTCTTATATTAATTACCCTGTAATTACTAATACTGTTCATGGAAGCTATGAAGAACTGTTCAGGTGCTGATACTTTTTGCAAAAAAAAAAAAAGTAGTTATATGTTTTAGTAAATTAATTCATTACAGGAAATATTTGCTGAATTTGCCAAGCTTTGTTTTTTGTGTTTGTTTTTCAAATAGCAGTCTTCAGCCTTACCAGTTATTGTAACCTTTTTGGTTTTGTTGCAGAAAATGGAGAGAAAGAGCCCCCAACAACATTGCTTTGGGTTCGGTATTTCCTGGCACAGCACTTTGACAAACTTGGCCAGTGTTCTTTGGCCTTGGATTACATTAATGCTGCAATTGCAAGCACTCCAACGTTAATAGAACTATTCTATTTAAAAGCAAAAATTTACAAGGTAAAAAGAGAATTTGGACATGTGGAGTACTTTGTTTATGAAAAAAAAAATCAACCCATCAAACTGGTGTGAATGCGTGGATTGTGTTTCAGTTAGCAGTGGTTATGGGCATCAGTTTTCATGTGGGTTTGTTTTTTGGCACTGTTCTGTCAAGAAGAGAATGAAAACCCTTTTGTTTGGGTTTTGCAAAGCCAGTCACAACTTACAAAAACTTATCATTCTGAAAAAAATTCTGGGAGTGGGGGGAGTGAACAATAATACTGGCTTTTGTTACTTCTGACAGAGAAATCCCAGTAATTATAGATTTCAGGAGTTGGTCAATAGTAGGTTTATACTGAAAGTTAACTATTTAATTTCTCCCTAACAGCATGTAGGTAATATAAAAGAAGCTGCCAAATGGATGGATGAAGCACAGTCTTTGGATACTGCAGACAGATTTATCAATTCTAAATGCGCTAAATACATGCTGCGAGCAAATATGGTGAAGGATGCAGAGGAGATGTGCTCTAAATTCACGAGGGCAAGTATATTGCTTTAATTAAGAGAGGTTTTGCTCTCTGCTGGTTTATTTTTCACTCATAACTTTTTGACCCAGATAAAAAAATTCTTTTATTAATGTCCATTTTTAATATAGTGTTCTTACATTTAGTGGTGAAGAACTATATAGAATCATAGAATGGTTTGTATTGAAAAAGGCCTTTTAAAGTCCAACCCCACTGCCACAAGTATGGACATCTTTGACTAAATCAGGTTGCTCAAAGCTGCATCCAACCCAGTCTTGAACAATTCCAGAGACAGGGCATCAACAACTTCCCTTGTCCTGTCACTACTGACCCTGGTGAAAAGTCTCTTCCTGTCTGTCTTATGAACCTCTTTTATATATTGGCAGGCTCCTGTAAGGTCTGCCTGGAACCTGCTCTTCTCCAGGGCAAACCCCAACTCCCTTAGCTTTTTGTCACAGGACAGGTGTTCCAGCCTTCTGATTTTTCATGGCCTTTCTCTGAATCTGCTGTAATAGACCCATGTTCCTCTTATGCTGGGGGCCCCAGAGATGGATGCAATACTTGAGCTGTATAGACCTAGTAAGTATGGAAAAAATGGTTGTTCAAAGGTAGTTGTCCAGAAGTACCTTTTATTGCCATACTTCTAAGTACATCTCTGGAAATCCATCTGATGGATACCTTGTTTGCAAAACCTACTGTTTCCTGTTAGTACTATCTCATCTGAACTAACTGCACAGGATGATTTAGCATTAACATAAATTAGTTTAGACTTGAACATTTAATTCCTTTAAGCTAGTATTACTGACCAAAACTTTGTTAAAACAAGGTCTGTCCTTAAAAGATGGGATAACTGTATTTTTGACATTGAACAAAATTTGGATTCCTAAAGACCAGATTTCTATATCACTTATGTAACTAAATATGAAGACAACTCATCGTGTATGCTTGTCAGAAGTGTTAGAAACACAGAACTTTATCATAGGCATCTGGAAAGAGAGGATAAATCTCATCCTGAGTAATTAAATGTTGTGAGTTGAACTGGGTCTTCTTTCTGTTATAAAGACTGTTCTGAAAACTTGGTGGCTAGTATTCATGATATGTGGAATGTATTTTCAGTTTACTTATTCTCGTCTAGAGCATTGAAACTATGAAGTCTCAATCTGAGGATTTTTTCTTGTCAAAATATCAAGTATAAATCTAACTTCATTTATTTAGACTAACAAATTCCAAGAAACTCATTCTACATGATAAAACAGTAAATATATTGGTAGGTTTTTAGACTGGTGGATGCCACTTGCCTGACAGGGAAAAAGCAGCTAAAATTGTTTGCTGAACTTTAGGAATTTTTTTAAATAGTCTTGTTTCTGCCATCACATTGTAAAAGTAAGACTGTGTATACAAGCATGAGGTAATCTTAAAAATCCATTGAGACACTAATCTTCAGATAATTGGGTTTTTTTAATAATTTCAATCTATTCCTTTCTATCTTGGGGAGCATAGAATATCATAAGTATTATTCTCAGCCACTGAGTGTTTGTCTGTTTTCTATTGTATTCCAAGTAGTTGAAGGATTGATTGTTTGCTACTCATGACCTGAAACTAACCATAGTAGAAAGAAGCAGCTGGTAAATTATAGGAGCAAAAAGTGACAATGACACTTCTTTCAGGAAGGAACTTCTGCTATGGAAAACCTTAATGAGATGCAGTGTATGTGGTTCCAGACTGAATGTGCTGCAGCTTATCAAAGGCTAGGGAAGTATGGTGATGCCTTGAAAAAATGTCATGAAGTAGAAAGGGTAAGTAGGTGCAAACACCATCAATTGCTTCCTCAGTATTTCTCATAAACTAGTGAAGACATTTGTTGATGTAATCAACATGATTTTATATGCTATAGAAGCGTACAAAGCTTCTAGTATATTGACTTCTAAAAACAACTTGATACTTGATGATTTATTGTAACAGATGTCATCTCTAGCCATTATATGAAAGACTATTATTTGAAGTGAAAAGGTTTCAATATAATACCATGTCTCCTAACTATACAACTATTCATACATTAACTTTATGCTGTCTTCTAACAATTGTGTTTTCAATCAGAAGTCACATTTCACTTGGCTCTTAGAGTACCTAAGTCTGAACAATCATATTATAGTTTTTGTTAACAAACTGAGATTTTCCCCTCCCGATAGGTTCTTTTGGACAGAAGTTTCTATGTCTGTTAAATATTGCCTGTAAATAATATCAGTTGTAACTTTATTCACCTCTATCTAATAAAAAAAAAATATTAAGCAAGGGATGAGTATATGAGTGTCTATTTTTTTTTCCTTGAAGCATTTTTTTGAGATAACAGATGATCAATTTGACTTCCACACATACTGCATGAGAAAGATGACTCTTCGTGCCTATGTAGACCTCTTGAGACTAGAAGATGTGCTCAGGAGACATGCCTTCTACTTCAAAGCTGCTCGATCAGCAATTGAAATCTACTTGAAGCTCCATGATAATCCTCTTACCAATGAAAGCAAAGAACAAGAAGTGAATTCAGGTATCTAAACTGTAATGGAGGCTCACACGTATACTTAGCTTAATAAGCTTTTACTTGCAATAATTTATGTGTTACAGAGTAAATAGAATGCAAGATTTTCCTCTTTTCTGTCACAATAACTGAAAAGAGATTGTAGATAACATACTGCAGCTTTCTTCTCTCTGTTCTCTACTCATCACTTCGTAAAACTAGTACATGCATTAACTTAGCTGTAGTTGGAATACTTGAGAAGGTTATTAAGAGGAAAAATCAGATTCAGTTCAGCCACTACATAAATGTTATAAACCAATGAGTTATGAAACAATGAATAGATTTTGTGGGAAAGAAATCTAAATTGTAAGAATTTAATTGTGATTAAATGTATTTAATTTATTACATGGTAATTCTAGTTAACACTGCATTAACTTTTATCATTTTTCACATAACTTCAGGGCCAAAGAATACATGGATAAGTGTATTAGCAATATTAGTGCATTTAGAAAATTATTTAAAACTAGCATTAAATGGAAAGCAGACTTTCTTAGGAAGCCAGTAGGGTTGGTTTGGAAACTTAAGGATTTGATGACAAATTAGTTGGATGTTTTTTTACTTTAAGATAAATATTGCTTTTCCTTTAGTGGAATTACAACTACTGTCAGCACTGCAGTGGCTGTTGACTAAAGCAGTGAAATTGATGTTTAGCTCTTTGTAAAGGGGAGAATATTTGACACAAGAAAAAGTGAAGCTAAACCAAAAATTCCACTTAATACTGCAAATGCAATCTTACCTTTAATTCAGAGGTGAATGACAAGTTTTTCCATACCCGATTATGTATAATGAAGTAAATATAAGAAGAAGCACTTTTGAAAAGCTGCACTTGCGTCTTTTTTCTCTCCAACTTTAATTTATTTCTGTATGTAATGTAAGATCAGGGTGTGACAGAGGATCTTGACAGCAATATATCATAGAAACAAAGGTGGGTAATGTCTAAGAAGTCACGTTAGTTCATTTACCTGCTGTGCACTGGGATTCAGGAGGCTTGTCTGTGGGGAAAGACGGCACTGTGTGGATGGGGTAAAAAGAACACTTGCTTCCCTGTCTCTGCATGGTGGCTGACCCCAGCAGGGAGATCAGGGTGCTATAGCCATAAAAACAATGTGTTAGTCCCTCAGGAGCCGATTTTTCTGTGCCTTCCTACATTTTTAGCACAAATTCTATTCTTGGTGAAACACCACAGTAAACAGAGTGGAAACTACAGTATTATTCTGGCTAAACCGATCATTCCCATTTAACTATCCCATGGCATTTGCAGAAAATAAATGCTATTATCATGTCTGTGTATTGTTCAGACACTTTAATGAAAAATAACAAGCATGCTTTAAGATGGAATGTAAATCCATCTGGATGTTTCTAGATGGCACTGGAAGTAAGGTGAGTTACAGTCAATATTGGAGCTTAGTATTACCCTTGAAAACCATTGCCCATTTCCTAAATTAAAACCTGTCACAGATGTAACAGTTATACATAGCTGACCTTTCAAATCATTGATGCTTCTATAACAGCTATGTAACAGAAAATATGCAAGATCAAGTGGTATGTTGGGTTGTAAATAGTAATCCAGCAGTAATGTTGATCTAATGTGGTGGTGATACTCTGGGAAGTGCTAGTATTTGTGGAAATCACTGTGAAAGTTTGCCATTTTGAGATGGGGAGAAGCATAATGGTATGTCTGAGTTGTTTGAGGGGAAAAAAGATTTTTAATTAAATACTGTTAACATAAATTACATTACCTTAATCTGTAGAAAATCTCTCAGCCAAAGAATTGAAGAAAATGCTTAGTAAGCAAAGAAGAGCACAGAAGAAAGCAAAACTTGAAGAAGAGAGAAAGCATGCAGAAAGAGAACGACAGCAAAAAAATCAAAAGAAAAAGCGAGATGAAGAGGAGGAGGAAACTAGTGGACCCAGGGAAGAGCTAGTTCCTGAAAAACTGGAAAGGGTTAGCATGGTCTTTCCTGTTAAATTCATGTGATTATCATAAAAAACCTATGATACAGGTTTACTATCAGGTTCTCCTAAAAGAATCTATGTGTTTTAATAAAATCATTTTTTATGCAAAGATACCTTTTTGTAGTCTACCTCTATTTACTAAAGAAAAGTAGTATTTTTCCTCAATAAATTCGAGGTCTATGTTAATAATATTATTACTTTCCTTAAATTTCAGGGATTTTTTGAAACAATAGGCCATCCTTCATTAAAATAGATACTGAACAGAAAAGTGGGTTTTGCCTGAAGAAATCTGATTTTCAGACAGTGAATAAAGTAAAAAGTAACAGAAATTATTGCAGATTACAAAATTTGAAAAGACGAGCTAATATTTCTTTAAACACAAAACTACTTTCTTTATAACTTCAAACTTGTTGTCTAAGGTAGTTGTATTTAATTTTCTGAATGTAAATTACAACACTGATTAAATTACACAAGCAGTGCCAGAGTTAGCAACGATGCTGTCTTTGTTAACATGAAATCATGAGTAAACACTTTAAAATCTTGCTGTTTAAATAAAAATGTTGTGGTTCAGTTTAATTCAGAAAGCTAGCTTCGGTTCACCTTTGGCCTGTAGTTATTTAAATGGTCTGAATAACAGAAACTATCAATGGTGGATTTTATTTGACATTTATTTTAAGCTTTAAATTTCACTGTGTTTTTATTAAAACAGGTAGAAAATCCATTAGAAGAAGCCATTAAGTTCCTTATACCACTTAAGAATCTTATTGGAGATGAAATAGAAACACATTTATTAGCATTTGAAATATACTTTAGAAAAGGTAAAGTACTGCTTAATTTTATTTTTGCTTTGCAAAATTTTAATCCTTCAGTGCAGCCTGAGTGCAGCCTAAAATGATCTGGAATAAATACTTAACTGACTAAAGCTGAGGTTTGCATCATATCCAGTAATAATAGGGGAAATAGGATTTTTATTTAGCCACCCTTAAACAAAAAAAAACTAAGAGCAAAATAAGTTGCAGTATATAGTAATAAATACTGTAGAAAGATATTTACAGTGTGATGTTTAATTATCCAGAGGAAAACAAAGCCAAATGGACAGTAACAGTGTTGCCAGAGTTCAAGCAACAGGCACTTCTGTTTTATTAAGTGATTTGAATGGGGAAAAATAAATTTCCTTTCTAATTCTGCTCAGACCTTGAGGTTTCTAATATTTGTACTAGATTTACTGAAGAAAACAGTAGTTGATATAAAGAAAAAAAGTTCTGTATTCTTAATATTGGTTTCTTAATGTTTTGTTTTTTCTCCTTCCCACAGGAAAGTTTCTGTTAATGTTACAGTCTGTCAAAAGAGCTTTTGCTATCAACAGTAATAACCCATGGCTACATGAGTGCTTGATTAAATTCTCTAAAGCTGGTATGTATGTAGGAAGTATATATGTAATTATACAGGAAGTTACATTCTACAAGGACATAATTATGTATTGTTTGTAATGTATACTCTGTACACAAACTGATAAGAAGAAAAATAAAAACAAATTGGGTTTTTTTCATGATAACACCAAAGAAAACACAGGTTATGCTACCTAGGGTACTGTGTATGTATTATATTATACTCCTTCCTCCCTTAATCCACCAGGTGGACCTAACAACTCGTTTTGGCTAGATTTCACGGAGGAGTAAGTGTTCCAAAGATCCTGGAAGCTCTTTAAGTTTTAAGGAATAAGTGGCAGATACAGGAGAGAGATTTTGACCAAAACAAAGTGTGTTATGATCTTGTAAGAGAAAGCTTAAGTGACAGAGCACCCTTTATGAATGTTTTATTTATTAATGTATCAGCAATGCTCATGTTGACATATTTTTATCTGAGATTTGTGTTTCTGTGCAGATTTTAAAACGAGGTATTTTAGCAGTGATGTCTGTGGTTTCACAGTTTTCTACAGCTAAGTGACTTTTTTTTTTTTACTTCTCTCCCTCTTACCTTGCCCCTTCTAGTATCTGACCAGAGTAACCTCCCAGAAATTGTGAGTAAGGTTCTAACTCAAGAAATGCAGAAAATCTTTGTTAATAAAAACTTGGAGAGTTTTAATGAAGAATTTCTCAAACACAATGCTACCTCCATTCAGCACCAGCTGTCAGGTTTGTTTAACTTTTTTATGCTCTTGAAAAGGAGATGATTTAAGTGATACAAATCCAGAATCTTTATCTGCAGTCCCTTAAGGCAGGGTTATTTAGAAAATGCATTTCCAACAGTTATGAAACTGTAAGTGTAGTTTTATCAGGCACCTAAAGTAGTGCTAAATTCACCTGGCTTTTAAAAGTTACCCAGGGTCTGTTCAGAATCACTGGAAAAACTTAGCTTCAGAGGATTGTTCATCTCTCTTAAAGGAAGGTTAGGTAACTTACTACAGACTTTCATTGGCCTCTATAAGGTCCATGTTTCAGGACAGCATTTTGAGAGAAATACTTGCACCGCTTTCCTGCGAGCAGACTCCAGATTTGGGAAGCCAAATACAGATACCTGAGCAGTCAATTGCTCCTGATTCTTACAGATGTTTTCTTCCACTCTTGTAATTGTTGAGCATCTTAACTGGATGCTTTCCAGGTCCTATTTTCTGGTCCTCTATTGTTATGGAAAACAGTACAGTCCCTAGATAGGTCCTTGGTAGCATTAGGTCTTCACCTGTGTATCAGTCTTTTGTTTATGCTGAAACAGATTTGAGGCAATTGACTTACCTACTGTACAATTTTTAAGTTTCTTAAACAGTTGTCTTTAATTAAAGTTTGAAAGTCTGAAAGACCTAAACTGCAAGTCTGAGAGCACAAAGACTGTTTTCTTAGCTTAAAATTTCTAGAGAAGAAACCATAAACAGGATTCTAATCTTTTCAATTTCTGTACCATAGCCTCCCTCACTGCAAGCAAATGTTACTAGGTTAAGATAACTGTTTTGAGCAATGATGTCTCTATATTCAGTCTAGCAATTTTTGAAACCTACAAAAAGCAGTAAGAACTAGGAAACTTTCTTTAATTGGGAAAACTAGTAATTGGGGAAATAAGTTGAGCAAGAAGAAACAAAAGACCCAGAATGTCAGGTTTAAACTTTTCCAGTAAAATGATTTCTTCAACTTTTTGGGTTTTGCAGTAGATTATGTAGTGGGGTGAATCTGGATTTTGTATTTGGGCAAAGGAAAAATACATGAAATGCCTGCACATTCACTTAGATGAGATTTTAAATTAAGGCAGCTATGATATGAGGAGCAGAATTTTGCAGAGATGCCTAGACCACTTTTGATAAACTGCTTATGGTCCAAGAAGCTGCATAGTAACATAATGCACTGTTTTACTTTTCACTGATGTAGCCCAGTCCAGGTGAAGCACCAAACTTGCATTACACTTTCCTTGTACCTAAGCTACTTCACTTAGCTCTGGGTTAGTAGCCTCCCTTGGCCTTACTTTCTGCCATATGGACGTATACTGGTCTGAATGTTTTCTGGACCATGTTCCACAATTGTTTAGTAACTGTGTTGTTCACTTCCTCTCAGTACTTTTGAAAAGAATTCAGAGTGTCTCTGACAGAACATCTTTTACTTGCTTTTACATTTGTAGGATGGATTTCATTTAACCTGCTGATTTGAAGGGTTTCATCATCAACGTACTCTGTGATACATTTCTTTAGTAAAGACCTGTCAGTCAAGTGAGGCATTTCACTTCTGCAGGAGCAGATCTCCTGTGTTACTCAGTCTTTATGCTTCTAATAAATTTCAGAATGGCTTTAGGTTTATTAGTTTTCAGTTAAAAATAAGGGAGGAAGATATGGTTTATTAAAACTTGTAAGAAGTGTAATTCACATTTATTTACAAGTTTTCAGGTTCTGTGTGTCTGTATATGCAGTATGGCATTTAGGAAAGCTAAACATTGTGGTTTTTTTCTTGTGATAAGGTGCAAAGATGATGTATTTCCTGGACAAATCAAGACAAGAAAAAGCAATTGCTGTTGCTACTAGATTGGATAAAAACATGAGAGACAAAAATGTGAAGGTAAAAGATATAAAGTATATAAAGCCCCCCAAAGTGTGGGATCTTAAATAGTATATACTTTAATACAGGATAATGTACATGATAAATTAATATTTGAAAGAACAAGGTTTCAGATTTTTCCTGTAACTGTAAGATATGTGAATACCAACAAAGAAACAGAAATGTTCTTTTAGGAATAGGAAAATCGTAAGTCACATTTATTAACTGTTACTTTTGTTTCTTTAGACATTAACAAAGGTTTTCGAGGCACTGCTTGATGGCAGTTTTGGAAGCTGCCATGCTCAATGTGAAGAATATCAAGCAGCATGTCATAAACTGTTTCCTTTTACATCTGCCTTCATGCCTGCCACAAATGAGGACAACAGCAGCATTGCATCTATGAATCATACAGCCATTAACCATGATTTGCTGTCTAATGAAATTTGAAGTAGTGTGTGCAAGCCCGTGTGTGTGTATACCTACATGCACACATGTATACAAAGCTCTGACTCTCATTACATGCTGGCTGGATAAAGATCAGGGTTACTTTTCCAGGTTGTATTTTAATATCTTTAACAGGTATAAAACAAAATATTTGGATAGTTAAATGGAGTATGCTATTAGGGTTTTTTCCTCCCAATGAGAACTGCCAATATTTATGTAAACATTATCTTTAATCAGCATTTTTCATGTTTATACTTGTACAGGTTTAAGTCTTTTAATAATTCATCAGCCCTCCCTCACAAAAAATATGGATGTTGAAGAATGCTTTCACTTAAGTGTTGTTACCTATACAGATAAATGTGATCATATCTTGTTAATAAATTATCATTTGAGCGTTTTTAGCAGATTAAGACTGAAGTGCTGCTTGAATTGCCCTCTTTGTCTTTACTGTTCTTTAGGGTTTTTTCTGGGTTGTTTTGGTTGGATTTCTTTTTTAATCTTTGGTCAGTTTGGTTTCTTTTGAAGCACAGTAACAATTAAAGCATTGGGGGGTTGCATGTTTTTGTCAGGTGTGCGTCTTATATGGAACCAGTGTTGACAGATATGAAGATTAAGTTTGTGTAAAAAACAAAACAACTAATAACTAAGGCTTTTTGAAAACTATTCCATCTACCTTGTGTTCCTTAGCTATTGTTTGCTTAAGTTTATGATCATTTAACATTTTAAAGTTTTAATATTCTGAAGCAATTCCCTGAGAAAACATAATGAATTTGATACTGTTGTTTGTCCTTTGTTCCATTTCCCTCTTTTTCCTGTTCCTTCTGGTTTCTGCCCATCTTTTGACACTTAGGTTGGAAAAGCTGCTCCGGTCATGAGCAAATGCAGAAGGTACAGTAATGGGAAATATGGTTCTTTTCTACGTCATAAAAACTCACTGGTAGTTGTGCTGTATTACCTCCATTAAAAGTCTTAGTTGTCTACTCACGGCCAATACTCTAGTACTTCTCATGCCTAAATACTATTGCTGTAGGTGCTGCAAGGCAAAATAGTATCTGAGAAGTATGTTTTACATTTTAAAACTGTTTAAGGGAGCACAAAGAGGCTGACTACAAATCATAATGAACTTCTTTTCTTACTTTGTATTTTGGTGCATTAACTATTATACAACACATCAAAATGGAAGTTTAAATCTAATATACCTATTTAAAGCATAGCATTGCTAGACAAAATGACTACATATCACATGACAGCTTTACATTCTGTAAGAACTGCTATCAAAACATAACTATACTGTGGCTTGTACAGAAAATCTGTTTTCTGGAAACTGTAATGGAATCATTCAATCTCGGTTTGTTTTTATTTCACTACAGTGTAAATAATTTCAGTAATATTAACTAGCCCCTCAAAGGCAAATACCAATTCATGAAGAGGGGATTTTATTAAGACAAATAAACTGTTCTAATTAAAATTCTCCTTTGTGTGTCATCTGTTTAGATTAAAAAATTGTTGAATGGAAAATTCACTGTAAAATATTGCCAACATATGTTATGCTGTAATAAATTATTTTGTACACACTTGCCTTTGGTCTGGAATTTTTGCATATTTATGGACACCAAACTTTGGCCCTTCACAGTCATTAGGGTTTTTTTCTGTTGAGTTGCAGCATTCACTGGTTTAATGTTAACCCTGTAAGTAGTTAAGAAAAAAATGTTCAGCACTCTTTAGTGCATTGAGACATGTATCTATAAATAGTAGTGGCTTCAAAGGGAAAGAGAGCAGGTTTAGATCAGATATCAAGAAGAAATTCTTTACTATGAGGGTGGTGAGGCACTGGAGCAGGTTGCCCTAATAAATTGTGGATGCCCCATCCCTGAAAGTATTCAAGGCCAAATTGGATGGGGCCCTCAGCAATCTGGTCTAGTGGGAGGTGTTCCTGTCTGTGGCAGGGGGTTGGAACTGGATGATCTCTAAGGTCCTTTCCAACCCAAACCATTCTGTGATGGTAACATACTACCCTGAGAAATGGTGGTGTGTTTTTATCTTACGGGTTCACCACTTGCCATATGCTGTGGGACAACTTGCTCAAAGACGTCTCAAGCAGGGAGAGGTAGTTGACCACAACCAAGATTGTTTTGGCTCAGTAGCACCCTAGAAGTGCTTTACGAGCCGCATACAGAAGAAGACATCAAAGTGGTACAGTGTCTTCTGTCTTTTTCTAGTGATAACATCTCCACTGTTAGATATTTAATCCAGGCCTTCAAAAGAAGGCTGTGGCACTTTTACATAGGACTGCTCCTCAGCCCTCCACTATCTGTTTAGTTTGACACTTTAAATGAGACGAGCAAAAACACCTGGGATGTCTTTTCAGCAGTTAATTCCTTGAGAATGTAGATGAACAGTTTTGGTTTCTAGACTAAGAATTGTAGGAACCTTTTTGAGAATTCAGAAAATTGAGTCTCCTGTCACCCAGTGTGTGATTTGGTTTTCTCTTAGAACTGCTGGAGGCATAAGCTGCTGAGTTTTCCTCAGGGCTGTCATTGCAAATGTGATCTTCTCGGAATAATAGTTGCTTGGCAATCCCATAGACCATTGCAAAGAGCAAGTAGGGGAAGGATTACAAAATAAAGGAGAAGAACAGATGTCAGGGAAAGGTATTTCTTAAAACTATTCTGTAAAGATTTGGTGCCTGAGTAGTTTGGTTAGTTTTGGGTTTTTGTTTGGGTTGGGTTTGGTTTTTGTTGGTTTGGGGGTTTTTGTTTTTGTTTTTGGTTTTGGTTTTTCTATTTCAAAAGGATAGAAGATTCTGGGTAATCAAGGAGATCTTACTAGTTTGCTGAGAGGTAAATCTGGCTTATATGGAAATTTTAAATAGATCAATAAGAAATATTTTTAATCAATATGTCCCTAAAATTTGTGCCTGTTTTTGTCAATACCATATTCAAATGCTTTACAGTCTTGTGATGCATTCTCACAACTTCCTCCAAACTTTGTCTGTGTTGCAGATGAGCATGGTGTGCTGTGTGCCCTAATAACCTGCTGGTACCTCAGGGTGTCCAGGCAGAAGGAAAATATGCAAATGCAGCGCAAGGCTGCTGGCAGAGTGCAGGACCTTGTTTATCTGAACATGTGTGGCAGCATTAGATCGTTCAGAGTAAAAAGCTAAATCAACTTGCTGAACTGACAGAAATGTTTATCTTTTGACTGGTCTAATTTCTATTTGTTAATGAATTCATCAGGCCAGAAGTAGCGCAGGGGAAGCAGTGGCAGGAGCGATCCGAGGCAGCCCAACTCCTCTTCCATTGCAGTGCAAGCGTGGGGTTGGGTAGTGTATGTGCTGCTGCCTGGGACTCTGTGCCTGCAGATGGAACCAGGAGCTGTCATGCTTGTGACTTATCCACACTCATTAGCAGGGTGTCAAAAATGCTGCACCTCTGGTGCAAGAAGCACCTGTATGGCTCAGCATTTCAGTCAGGGTCCTCTGTGGCTGTGCTGGTCCTCAAGGTCTGTGAAACCATGTTAGAAGGAGCTGAAAAAGACAGTAGTAGCAGTGCTTCCTAAGTAACTAATGCCACTGGGATGTGTATAGAACAACAAGGCAGGGGCACAGTTTTGACTTGATCTTGGGTTTGCTGACATCCCCATTCTACAACCTTTGCACTCATATGGCACCTATATGATTGTGTTAGGTATTCTGCTATATTCTCCCTCTATATAGGTTAATTAGGCTACATTTGTTCTTTACCAGTCTTAGCAACATCTTCAAAATGCCTTACATAGTCTGGATGTGAAACTATAGATGCATTAATTTGGATCACTATTAGCTACAGTAGATTTATTTACTTACCTATCTCATTTTGTGGATATTTGAAAACCAGTTGTTTTGGGCTGGTTTGTTATGGATTTTTTAAAATCCCTATCACTAATCCCTGCACAAACCAAATAATTGTGTTAACGGCATAAACTTCAAGGGAACCCATTGACCCATCATCTAGTCTTACATAAGGTCCTGCAGTGCTACTGCCATCTCACACCAATCTCCCATCTCTCTCCTTCTCTTGTTCCTACAACCTGACAGGCAGGTGTACCCCAGGGCTGACAAACTTCTCATCATAGGGAATAAGCTTGTTCCAAAACCAAGGCCTTAATGAAAAAACCTGACCTGATACAAGTATGATAATAAAAGTTTAGTCCAGAATTAGCAATTAAGGCGAAAGGGGTAGCTTCTCACATCTCTTCAGCTCTAGTATCTAGAGAGAGGTCAAGTGTTAAATGTGACTCAAAATATTCAAGTATAATCGTGCTGTCGTGTGAATGCACTCGCCACTTACTGTTTTAACAGCAACATTATACATGCTTTTGGCATCTGGTTTTCCGCAGCTTAACTGCAGCTGTTAATGAAAAGTTCGTGGATTTTCCACTAGAGGGAAGCCTGCATCAAGAATATTTTCACAGTAACAGAAGGCTGAAGATTTGTATATTTTCAGATGTTTCCTCATTTTGCTGTAAGAGCATAGGAAAATGCTTATCTTCATTTTTCCTTTTCAGGCAGTGCAGAGGTCACTGGTGTTCTGTATGAGCTTAAATGTCTGAATTAGACCTGTATTTGTATAACCCAGCTGTCTGTAGGCATTGACGTGAGGATCTCAAGTTGAAAGCACTGTTGGTTGGGCTTATACCATCTGAGAGCAGAGACACTGGGAAAAGATATCTGAGCCCACAGATGATCAGATTGGCCTTTTGGGAGATGCCATGTCCTATGCAAAAAGTGTCATTAAACCCAGTTTCTACCTTCAGGCTGTTAAGAGAGGCAGAATGTTATCAGCCCTGAAGATTAGCCTTCGCTCCAGTGAATTTATCATGAACTCAATATGTAGTTCTGTTCCCCACTTGGACTTTGCTGCTTAAACATATTTCAAGTCTAGACAAAGTATTTGAGAATGTGCTGGCAACACTTAAGAGGAGGTTCAGGTTTTGAGAGGTTCCTAAATGTATTTTAGGTATGATGTAAGGTGGGAAAAGGAAATATGGTTATTTCTAGGACTAATTTCATATGATAAATGGTCAAATTTAAAGCAAACCAGGAAGCTAGGATCAGAGCAGGAGCTGTCTTCCTGTTCCCCATACAGTGCTTAGCACAGAGCACTCCTAGTTTGAGACAAGGATTTATTCCACAAGTAATAAAACTGTCATAAAGGCTTTCTGTAAATGTGAGCAAACTCTACATGTGTGAGGCCTGGCTCTGTAAATAGTAGTGCAAAAGATATCCAGGAATCCTCAATAGGCATCAGCCACCAAAGGGGTCTGTTAACTGTCACTGGAGATGTTCGATCAATTTTAGGTGATCCGTGCATTTGATTGTATTTAAAATGAGCTCTGAGAGTTCCTGAAGTTGGGGGAACTTTTATTTCTATTAATAACATGTTCCCTGCATCTCTAAATGTCTGTCCAGGGGAATTCAAACCAGTGGGCTGAAGCAGTTAGATTTGTCATATATAGATTTACTTGGGATCCATAAGAGAGACCATGATTCATTTGCTCAGGGGTTAGGGCACTAATCCAGGTGGTGAGCCATGTATTGGTGGTTAACTTGTGCACTGCAGAGCATCCATGTGTGAAGTAGTATGTAAATGTCAGCAGATGCCTTGCTGTCCCTGCACTGCTCGGGACCAGGGCACTCAGCTGTTATTTGTGAACACTGAAGTATCCATAAGGTGATTCTCCAGGGGACATAGACAATGGAAAACAAACAGCCCTGTAGTTACATCAATACATGTCAATCTTCTCTTTGGGAGCTGTAACCTTCACCGAAGACTTTCTGTTTTAGCAAGCAAGGAATTCTTAAAAATCAGAAGGCTGGACAGCTCTGCTGTCAGGGAACCTCTATATACAATGCAAAGCTGTGGCCACCTCAGGGTGCCAGACATCTAAAAATAGTTATTGCAGTGCCAAGACCTCCAAGGCTGATTTTCTTTTTGCTTCTAATGTGTCACCTAGACTATAGCACATTGTGCTGAAAGATGTATATCCATATGATTTCCTGAGTGATCTGACAATGTGTTGCTAAAACCTTTTTGTCTTCTCCCCACTGTACTTCTCCAGGCTCTGGCACTTGCTGCTTGCTTGTGTGAACAGATTCAAGTCAACAGCTTAGCATGAACCTAACATGGCAAATTTAGGTTGGTTGTCTACCAAGTAGAGATAGATAGACAATGAAAAGGCAGCAGTGTCTGATCAAATATTTGTGGAACAGTCCATACATAGGTGTATCAGTCTATGAATATTTTGTTCATAGCCTTCTATTTAAGGAAGGTACAAATTCCTCTGAGTTACCTCCCAGCATAGGAAGTATGTTTTTTCTAGAAGAAATTTTGATCCTTCTGGGTTTGCTATGACCATGCCTGGCTCTTCCTAACATGTTTCACAGACAATCTCACAATATTGGCCCTCTCTGAGGAGCTGGGATGTGGGGGGGTGGGAACTAACAGCAACAAAAAACTGATCAGAAGAAAGTTGCCTCTGCATTTTGCTCTATTATTAGATACTCTCTCATGAGCTTTGACCATCTTGACAGAAGCTCTGGCCTTCCTGAGGAGCGAGGACCGCAGTGGCTAGTGGCCATGCTGGTCTGCCCAGGTACGTGGCCTACCATGACATAAATTGGCTGAAGAGGTTCTACAGAAAACACACTATTTCTTTCTCTGGTGATCATCTCTTTTCCTCTGTTGTCTCCTCCTACTTGCCGAGGGCTTGTAATCTTGCTTTAATAACATGAAACTCACATCTGGGTCAAGCACCAAGCCTGGAACCATGCTGTGTAAGCGTTGAGTAGGTGTGTGCTCCTTGAAATGTGCTTTCAAGAAGACTCATGGCCTAAGTAACCCTGGGTACAGTGGCAAAATGCCCGTGTTTTTCAATGCCATGGCAGGATAAACCTCAATATGCAGAGCTGTGTTTTTAAGTCTCTACTGTGGCAAAACCTGCCGTCCTCTTGTGTAAATGCTCTGACTCTGGTTTTGTATGCAAATCCTCTGTTGTAGACATACAATTAGTAAATCAGTGCTGGGCAGTATGGAGTGGGCAATTCTGAAAGCCTATTATTTATGAAAGAGGAGTTGGAAATAGAAAATGAGCATGTGGAAGAAGTTGCTGTCACAGATCCTCCCTCTGGCTGGGAGAATTAGATCATGGTTTACTTTACTTCCATTTGTGATGAAGACAGGATGCTGCTATGACTTGTCACAAAAATTATTTGAGGCTGAGAAAAATGGAAAAAAAACACAGGGCTTTTAAAAATTATTCCTAAATTGAAATGCAGTTTCCTCAGTCAGAGGAAAGAACTGAATGCTGCATGTGGTCACTGGCTGTAACACTGGTTCTTTTCTTCCCATCTACACAACCCCCGTGCACCCGTAATAGGAGAGGCTCCAGTGGATTAAAGCATAGTTATTTCCCGACCATAAATATGCAAATCCCCATCCCTTAAAGGAGGGTGATTTACTGGCTAACCAAAGCTCAAGGATTATTGCTTTGTTCCACATTTGTGTGGTGGCTGACTCAATGGGGTCCTGGTCCATGACTGGCACTACTGCAACACAAATAATTGAAGAACTCCACTTCTGTTCTAACGTATACAACTGCATGCCTTCAGCAAACAAGTGATCTTGGCTTCTTCCTTGCCTCCTACTACCTTAAAGCCAACAGAGCATGGGAGGGAGAGTACAGCTTGATTTTTTTTCAGCCTGCTTTTGCAGCTTGCTTCAGTGGGATGGATAGGAACAACATCCTACACCCTCTGCCATTCCTGACATCCCCTGTTCTTGTGGCTGTACTGGTCTGAGTTTCCTTGAGATTGGTGCAAAACAAGAGAAAGATGCTTCTGGACCATGGAAAAACCAAAACATTGGTTTAGTCACACAAGGGCAAGTAAAACAGACAAAATGAAAACCCATGTACATTTTTAAAAACAAACAAAAAACCTACCACAAAACCCAGAGGATATTCAATTTTCCCAAGAAAATCTAATTAGAATTCTTCTTGGCCAAGGAATGTTTTTCTTTCTTTAGATATAGTTAGTATCTTTTTGGCCAGGTATTTTGGTCATGAGTGTATTTTATTATCATTGTAGTTATTAATTATATCTATTTAGAATCTATACTTCCTGGCCAGATTTAAGGCTTTGGAAACACACAATCCCCCAACAGTGCTGGATATGAAGTACAAGATGACTCAGCCAAACAGGCTCTGTGTCTGTGAGTGTGTGAAATATGATAATAGAAACAGTACAAAATGTGTAATTTTTAACCACAGCAAATAGCATTAATGTGAAATACATCTGCTGGAAAATGTCACTGCCTATTATTTTACTTATGAAGAAGATGAATTAGGAGAGATGTCTCATTATTTTAATACATAAGAGCTCCCTTATATGTTTCACTTGACAAGGCTTTAAATTTGTTTCCCATGTGGTTTTTGTGTCATATTTTTCATGAAATACAAGCCTCTCAAGTCTTAGATTCTAATTTTTTTCTTGTAGGTAAGCACCCATTGTTCAGTCAACATTCCTTCTCCTCTCGACAAAATTACCTTCTTCTTTTTTTTTTGTTTTTTTTGAAGTAGCACCGTATCCAGCTATCTTCATTTATCAACAATTCAGAGCCAAAGTAGGTGGAAAACAACTGTTTTTCATTTTCATTTGAAATAGTACAAATTTCTTGATGCAGTTGTAGTTGTTAAATGTTTTGAAGCAAAACTGGTTGAAAAGTAAAGAAGTCAGCTTCTCCAGTTCATGATCCAGCACATAATACATATCACCCCTGTTATGGTGACAGCAGCATCAGGTAGAGGTAGAAACAGTGGTTTGCCCTCAGCTATAGCCCACAGCCTAACAGAGAAAATAAAGTTCTTACATTGTACTCATATGAATACTTTCTTTTTTTTTTTTTTAAAGTTGTGTCATATTATCCTTTAAAACTGATATTTACTGCTACTGGACTCTTTTGGATGACTGCTGCTGAGGGAGGACTTAATAGAAGAACAAACTCTTTCCTTCATTCAGTCTTGTGCAGAGTCCCATGTGCCTATACAAGGGATACAGGCACAGCCTTGTTTTACTGGAAACAGAGTCAAAGTAGAGGCAATTTCTTCATCTCCAGTTGCCACACAGCATTCCAAATGCCAGGCCCTCTCCCCCACCTGGCTTACTGTCATGGTCCCTTTGCTTACATTTCTCTTGCTGTCTTTTTGTCTTTTTTACCACTTCTCTCTGCTTGTTCTCTGGTTGCTCCTTTGCACTGCAGGGGAAAAAGTGCCAGGCAACATCCATCTCCTTGCATTAAGATCCAGAAACACTAGTAGAGCTTTCAAGCAGTGTTTTGGTTGGTTTCTCCTACCTCTGAAGTGATCTCACACTGAAAAGGAGCTTCTTAGCCTCTTTCCATTGCCACTGTTGTATTATCTACTGCCTATATACTTTGCAGTCAGTGCATGTTTTATGCAGTTGGATTTTGAGGATTTTCTGAGGGACATGAACTTTTGCTGTGATTTTTAGTGAACTCAAGATGGAAGGTTCCCCCAAACCTGGCTGTAATATATGTTACAGCCCAGTAACTCGTGTGTTAATTCTATAACACACTCCATTCAATTTGCTTTGCTTCTACAAATTCTGTTTTCATGATGTAGCCAATGTTTTGCAGTAGCTAAACAAACATAGACATCATTGGAAAAACCTGGTGAGCAGTGAGGAAAAGAGGAAAAGGCCTTGTCATGCAGCTTGATATCAAAAATGTTTCTGCAAATGTGACCAGGATTTAGGTTGTCAGCAGTTGTCCCTTTTGACCCAAACAACTAAAATGTAGCTCTAATTCACACTAGTGTGAAGAAAAAATTAAGCTGATACCAAGAACTTTCCTAAGTACATAAGAAAAACAATTCATGTTTTCAGTTCCTAGCCTTTGACTGAGACCTGCATGTCTCCTGTAGAGTTAGGATACATTTGGGATGCTCTTCCATTTCAGTTTCACTTCCAGTCTTCAGTTTCCGCTGAATGAGAAGTCAGCTCATGCACAAGAAAAATGCTTAGAAATTGAAAACAACAGAAGTCAGCTGGAAGCAATACCAGACCTGCATCAAAATTACTATGGACCCAAGTTGAATTGGTAGTATGAATGTATTTTTCGTTAAGTGACACTATTCCTTTCATCTTCTCTGAAAAGGCACCAAACAGTTATTTTGAAACTTCTTTATTTCCTATTTACTCACAACCATCCCTCTCCTTACCTGAACTTCTCTCCCTTTCCCATGTAATGCTCAGCCAAAGTCCCTTGACTCAGAACTTTCAAATTCTTGAGTAGTTTTTTGTATTTTTTTGCTCTGGACAGAAGCTCATACTCAACTCACCATTCCAGAAATGTCAATATAGGTTATGATTACACTTTATCAGTTTCAGGGACTTTTAATCTAGCTGCAACAATAGTAATTGAAACTAAACTGCCACAAACATGTTTCAGAGCCAATAACTTATTTAAACACATCCATTCAAAAATCCAAGAGCTTCTGCCTCTAGTTACTGAAAGACAGAGGAAGAGAAAACTGTATGGGCTACACTTAGGAGGTTAATTTGAGAAGCAGAAAATTTAGAAGAGTAGTGAATTCAGGTTTTGGCAGAATTCAGCAGGAATATGTATGTTTTGCTCACAAAGCTACAGCTGTGAGTGGCAGTGAGCGGGTCCATGAGTTTGCATTAGAGGGAGAGAGAAAACCAAAAGGAATTGCATCAGTTTGTAGTAACTTCAGGTTTCAGTTTAAGGTCTACGGAACAGGTTGGGAGAAGAGGAAGGAAAATCCTATGAAAGATCTCTGGCAAAAGTTTTTGGGTTTTTTATTTTGGCAGTTTTTCAAGAGTGATTATATTGCTGTGAGTCACTCGCTCTTCCCACTGGTGTTGTGGATTGAGCTACAGGACAGCTGGGCTAAATACAAGGCTGTAGCTAATACATAGCTAGCTACAGGCTTATATTTAGCCCAGCTGTCAGCAAATGAAGCAGAACACCTTGGATGGTAGTTAGGTAGCCTACGTAAAATGCATGGCTCATCTCAGCCAAGTTTTAATTAGACAGCTCTCCTCACTACAGAACGAGTTTAGCAATTCACTCATAGGCAATTCCACTTGCAGCGTGAAGGATAAAATAGGCTGGAGTGTTAACCACTGTCTCCCTTCAAACAAGCATCCCGAGGGCAGGGTTCTGATGTGCTGAACAGGAAGACAAGTTATACTGATGATGTTTGGTCTATTCCTGCTCTGTGGCCCAAGGAGTTGGGTTTCTCTGTGTGTCAGTCTGGTTGACACCTGTGCTTTTTCATCCTCTGGCAGTTTTCATTTTTCTCTTTCACAGATGTCTAAATTTTTGGTTCCCTTGCTTTCCTTCAGCTAAAAGTTTGGTGATGATGGGCTGTTTGTCACTCCCAGGTTTTAGATTTAGTATCTACCCTAACAACTTGGTATTGATACTTTTGTAAAGAATTATTATTTTCACAGACTAATAAATACTAAAAGACTTGTGGAAATTATATATTCAAAACTCCAGGCTGCTTCCATGGGCAGAGATCTAGCTCTCTGGCTTTTATCTAGTATCAATACCAGTGAGAAGACAGGTTTGGGTTCCACAAAACATCTTTTACCTGTGGGAACATGGTGCTTACTCAACAGGAGTGATATTTTGGGGTATTCTTGCTCTTTGAAGTGGTGAAAATAAATGATTCATTAGACAAAAACTTTTCAGCCATTTTGGACTTGCAGATTCCCCCTTCTGCAGTTCCAGTTTTTGTGTAAGTGCATATGGTGCTGCATATATACTGTGAATTTTAACCTGCTTCCAGTAAATTTCTCTTCCTGTTTTTATTTCCTGTCTTACGTGAATGCCTCAGAAGTTGTTCATGGATCTGTAAGCATCTCTGGGTCGTGGTTTGAAAACCACTAGATTAGTCAATCTGCAGCACCAATGCCTCTGTAAACCACCTGTTTGGTGTCCCAATTTACTCCATGTTTCATTTAGAAAACTAGTACCTTGTGAGCCTTGCAATTTGGTTATATGAGGGCGTCTGTTTTAAAAGTCTTTCCCTGAAGCATACTTACAGGCAGGATTTGTTGATTTAAACAGCTGTGTGGCTTACAAGTTTGTGAGGTTAAAAATGCAGTAGGAAACCACTGTAAACATTGTGTCACCAGCTGGGGAGGATCTGGAGACACTGCGTTGAATGGTCAAGAAGAAATTCACTTTAGATACAGCTTGGACAGCGTCCTAGAAAATGGGAGGGATTCAGTAGCTGAGGTTTACATTATAAGTTGTGTTGGATGTTTCTCCCAGTAAACACGAGCAGCCAGGCGTGTCAGCCTGCAGTGTTTCAGGGCACTGCACTCAAAAGTGACTTCTTCGTTTTGCCAGACATGGGCTCCTCCTGTTGGCATTAGGGACAAAAATGCAGCTATTTCAGCAGGAGTATGTTGGGGCCTTTCAAGAATATTTATGGATGTGCATGGCTACATTGTCTATGGCATAGAACTGATAAGCATAAAAGTCAATCTTTGCTTCCTCCTGTAAAGGCTAATGGTTTATGTGGAAAATTAAAGTTCACCAGCTGAGTCTCGGTTGCATTCAGCAGAATCAAGGCTACTTAGGAGAAAACACAAGTATTTACTGAAAGAAATATTAAAAGACTCGACTATGGAGGAGTAAGCATGACCAAGGATTTTTAAGCCCAGGTTGTCTTTAAGGAAAGAAGGTTTCCCAAACATATGACTGTAAAGAATGGAAGTTTATGACATAATTTCTACATCGTGCCTGAAAATTACTCTGAAAATGTCAATTTGAATGCAAAATAATAATTTGAAGAGAATACCGGGGATAAATTCTTATACTACAAGGAAGCAATTATTTTTCCCCCCTACCCATCCACTCTCTCCTTTTATTAGCTCCCTGCGCTGAGCCCGCTCAACTCAGTTCAACTGAAAATTACTCACTTTCTTGCGGATTAGTTTTCTGCTGTTCTAACATGTTGAATTGGCTCAGCAGAAGATGAGACAAACCTGCTCAAAGCACATGCTTTGGTTTAGGCCAGGAGTACAAGAAGGGAGAAACAGGGCAGGTCATTTCCCTTTTTGTGGCAGCAAGGCCCCAAGCAACTCAAGCCCTGTTGTACAGCATCATCCCCCTTTGTGCTCTTTCTTTATGACGTGATCTCAGACCCCATTCCAAAAAGCTGTGAGATTGTTTGACCATCTTTGTGAGAAATAACAGGAAGGGCACAGGAGGACTTCTATCCTTTGGTTATTTTGCCTGTATTCCTCAAACATATTTTGCCCTTAAGTCACATCTTTAGACCAAGCACAGGACCAGCGCTTGGCTGGGATGTGCGTGGACAGGTAGGGCCGATCACACATTTAGATGCTTGAGCAAAAAAGAACTGACATCAGCTGCAGGGCCAGGTCCTTGTCTTTTTGGGCTGTGAGTTCTACCTAGTTACATACTCAACAGTTCTCCTTTCTGCCTTATGTCTATTGTCTTTCGTCCTGCTCGTGCTATTGACGTCATGCTCTTGTATCTCTTTGTTCCTCACTTTTTAACCTCGCTTTCCATCTGTGACACTGTGGTCTTTAAAAAGGATTGTTTGTAGCCACTTTCATTAGCAGAAAGAAAAACAGAGGAAGACCAGGGAGGAGGAAGCCACAGAATAAATAACAGTTGAACTTCACCATGAGAACTTCTTTTGATTCACTGCAAAAATAAATAAATGCCTCTATATCAGACAGTAAGGAGAGGTGAACAAATCTGTTTTATTGTCTAGAATATTGTTTTTCTCATATTGTATCTTGCAGGAGCAATGACAGCATGTCTGAAAATGTCAAAAAGTTTTGGAGATACGTTTTTCCTTCCTTCTCCCTGTCCCAAACACTTCTAACTCTAAATATTCTCATCAACACACAAACATAATTATAGCTCCCGATGCATTCTCGTGGAATAGCACCTGGTGTCTGTTTTCAGTATTTCTGGATGTAACTAAATATGACAGTCTTCCCCAGTGAGTATTTAACAGAACTGGTATTTTAGCTGCTCAGACAGCTTTCATTTAAAACGAGTGAGACACAGCACAAGAGCAATACTCAGTAGCTATGGCATGTACAAACATCAGGTTAACCTGACTTCAGGACAGGTGCTAATATCTTTCTCCTAAGAATAAGGAAAGCACTCCACTGGAGAACGCCCTGGCTGAGGCACCTGGGGCCATGGCTCCCTGTGCCTAAGCATTCCTTACATTTCCATTGCCACCTGCTCTTCTCCCCGGGTCACCCTTGGAATAAAGTGGCTCAGCTGTCCCCACGGCCGTGTCCACTGCTCACTAACGTATGGAGCAGGGCAATAACCATGGACAGATGCCAGCACAATGCGGTGGGGATGGGGATGGAAGGGACTCTCAGGGTGGCCGAGCAGCAGTTGCATGCAAAGCCACAGGCTCACTCCGAGTAAGCTGCTGCCACCTCGTCCTGCTGTGTGCCCTCGGTCGGGAGCAGCCACGGGGCTGGGTGAGGATGATCCAGCCTTGTGTTCCCGTGAGAGTCCCTCCTTGCGGCTGGCTCTGACGCTCGCTGTATCCTCCCTCCGCCAGCAGCCCGGCACACACCCGGTCCCGAAGTTAGCGCACGGGCATCACCCCGGAGGAGCCCCCATCCCGCTGCCGGGGCGGCGGGCGCAGGACAAGAAGCGACACCTCCCGGCGGTGACTGCGTTGCTAGCCGGGCTCCAGCTGCCCAGACACCCCGGCCGAGTCCCGGGCGTGCCGCTGCCCCCGGCCCCGCACGGCACACCTGCACCGCCCGCGGCACCGCCCCCGCTCCGCCACGGCCCGGCCCGGCCGGGCTATAAGAGAGGGCCGGCGGAGCCAGGCGGCTCATACTGGCGGCGGGAGGCGGTAGCGGCGCCGGGGCATCTCCGCCCGCCGCCGCCATGAAGTCTCCTGCAGCCCAGCGGCCGGCGGGGCAAGGTGGGAGCAGCGGGACGAGGGGGCGGGCGGGACCCCTTCCTCCCTCCCTTTCCTCCCTTTCCTTTTCCTCCGCCGGGGTGGGCACGGGGGGGTCGCGGTGGGGCAGTGCCCGTCCCGGTCTGACGGCGCTGCTGCCGCCCGGCAGGGCCGGGGGCGGACGGCGGCGGGGGCCTGGCGGAGGCGCTGGGCGAGTTCGACGCGGTGCTGGCCGAGTTCTCCTGCCCCGCCGGCCGGCGCCGCTTCTACTACGGCGACCACCTGGAGCGCATGAAGCGGCGGAGCAGCGCCAGCGTCAGCGACGGCAGCGGCCTCAGCGACTCCGAGAGTGAGTGTCCGTCGGTCCGTCCGTGCCGGCTATGCCTGTCCCGGGGGTGGGGGGTGCGCGGGAAGCGACGCTCCAAAGCAAGTGTTAAACCAACACGTCGCCCTCCTTGAGAGAGGCAGGGATCTGGGAGCGAGAAACCCGTCTATTTCTTTAAAAACAATGCCTTTCGCTAACGTTTTGGGTAAGAAGTCGCAGGGATGAGAAGTCTGGCCCTGCTGGTTTTACTCTGCGGTGTTGAATGGAGGGCAGAGTGGCTGGAGGGGAGCCACATCAGGGCTGGCTGCAGGGCAGATGAGCGCAAAAAAGCACTCCACGGGAGAAGGTCGTGCTGCCAGCCGGCTGCGGGACACTGGGGTGTCCCGGCATCTGGAGTAAAAGATATCTCTTAGGTTCGTAGGGACCGTGTATTGTTTCTCGGTAGCCAGAAGTATCTGTTGAAAGAGAGTGAACTAAAGTGTGCTTTTTACAACAGGTGGAAACACATTCAGATTTCTCGTTAGTTGGATCTATCCATCCAATTGGGTGGAATAGCGTTATCACTGTTTCAGAGGCGCTAATTTTAAGCTACGTTGTGCCCAAGTACAGTAGATGTATATCTGAATGGTGTGTGCAGAAAATGGAACAGGGCGGGTGTAGAGCTGCTTTGAGCGAGAAAATATAGAATTGGAACTAAATTGTTTCTAGTTAAATTGGAAAAACATTCAACCCTTATTACTGTTTTTAGTAATCAGGGAGAGAAAACATCTCTTCTGTTCCAGACAGTGAGTCTGGATGGAAGCTGCTGTTCTCTTTGGGAACAGTAGGTTACTTTGTCAGAAATAAGTTCTGCTAACAGTGAACAATAGCCAGGTTTTTTAGTTCCTAGGAAGCTTTATGAAACTTATCTCTTTTGCAGCTATTTATAATAAGCCTGCTCCTCTAATTTCTATTCTACCTCGATCAGTTCAGGGACTTAGAGTGCAGTTCTGTTGACTTAGTGCTAAAACACTAATCCTATCTTCCTAGTACTTAAGCTGTGAAAACATAGCTTCTCCAGATTATCGGAGCCCTTTATTTCATCATCATGGATATGATTTATTTCATTGATGAGTAATGTTTTACTTGCCCTGAACGTGGATGCCTTGCCTAACAGTGCCTTTGGGTTTTTTCTGTAGTACAGGGATCAAGGTGCTGTTCTGCTTTTCATGTTGTAGTGGACGAATCACTCCTTGTTAGTATTTCTTTCCCTCCAAGGAAGATTTGGAAACGTGTGCCCAATTTATTCTGAACACTTGTGTCTTGGATGGCTGGGGGTGTGTACGGTGAGATCTGAACTGAAGTTATGTGAGCTGTGTTCTAAGTCTGTTAATAAGTTCAGCAGTACAGCCCCAGTGTTACTATTTCTTGTGCAGTCTTCCGTGTTGTTATATATTAACCTCTCGCACACACTTATTGTATCTCACGATTTAGACACTTAGAGTGAAATACTCCACTGTTTAGAACCACAAAAAAACCTTCAACCCAATATCAAGAACTTATTGCATGGATAAAACTATCTGCAGTTACTTAGCGTGTCTGCTATGGTTCAGAAAACTTCAACCTCAAAAACTGTTTAAAATTGCTCTGTTAGAATTGACAAGAAAGATCTCTGGAGGAAAATGACGGTGTTCTCTGTCTGGGCAGAAAGCCTGGTGAGAAAACAGCATGCTTGTGTAAGTGGGCAGACAAGATCTTCAGGAAGTTCTGAAAAATAAAAGTCTGTGTCACAAATCTGCACTGATTTAGGCTGAAAAGATTAATGGGTTAGTAGGATAGACAGGATGTAATGGCTCTGTACGAAGTCCTCAAAGATCTTGTATGAGGAACTTGTCAAGTTTCTGAATTCCATCCTGTGCTTGAGTTCCTCTCTTGGTGATGCATCATGTAAAAGGTGGCTCTGGAGAAATCAAAATGACTGTCTTCTGGACACTGGCATATATGGGACCATGAGGGTACACCAGGAGTGTATGAGGATATGTTTAAGGGAAGGGAAACAAAAAAATAGCCAGCTCTCCCCATTCCTAAAGGCATCGTTTAGTGCAAACAACTTCTGTTTTGAAGTTAGAGTAGTATTGGAGAGGAATTGCAGGTTTATGAAAAGTGCCTTTTATAAATTAGAGTCCAGTGTCTGATGTAATCCAGCCACACCTATTTTAAGAAGAGATGCAGAGAGTTTCCTGCTTACCCCGGCTTTTTCTGTTTTTCTGAATTCATGACCTTGCTCTTCCCATGGTCATGCTTAGGTTAAACACCGCTGCAGGATCAAGGAGAAACTGAGCCAAAAGAGCAAGTTCTGATAGTATGAATATGTAGCAATGCAGAAGAAATTCTAACCATATTATCTGCAGATAGTTTGAATGATTTTTTTTGTTTATGAAGACTTTTTGTCTTTGCAAAATCTTATCCAGTGCCAAGACTATTGCAAGTACACTTTGTCATGTGTGTATAGAACAGTTCAGACTATTGTGTTTTAGTACTATCTGTTGTTTGTTGTTTAATCTAATCCTCCTAACTGATGTGGTGTGGCTGAAGGTTAGGTGTATGTATCTTTTGGCCACTCCTGCAGTGCTATCTTTTCAGTCAGGGATGGTACTGTAAGGGGAGGAAACACTTTAAACTGTTGCAACTGTTTGTTTCAGTGCCCCTGAATCAGCCTTAAATTCAACTTTATGAGAAGCTAGTAATAGATGTCAAGTGGTTGAACAATACTACCCAGTGGGGTAAGGAAAACCTCTCTCCTGGGGTTTCTGTCCCGAGGATGAGCCCATTTAAGTTAACAGAAAAATTTACAAAATATATCTATCAATGTAGTTAATCGTTCAAATATTGCTTTTATCCTTAAAATCTCTTGAGACTGTAGCTCCAAAAATACTAATTTAAATTCTTACATTACATATTTCAGGCTCTTAAGAAAAAGTATGATTTTGAAGACACTACTGTGGAAAATGATAGTACTTTGTTCTCCCGCATCTTGTCCTGTTATTTGACTAAATGGTCTTTGGATGAGGTCTGGCTTGGCTGTGGTTAAATATTGTACGCACCAGAATGGACTCAAGACCTTACAGTATCAGAAAGGCTTGTGTGTGCAGATGTCCGTGATGATCTTGGCCTACAAGTATTACATTAACCACAACAGCTGATTGGGTCAGTGCTGGAAATCTTGATGCAACTGAGGAGTTACTCCAGCATTCTTGAGTTGCTGGACTGTGAGTACTGGCTATGTTTCAACTTGATGTATTCAAATGAATGGAAGTATAGCAGCTTTGTACTTTAGGTTATTAATCATGCTGGAACTTCTAAGTTGAGGAATACTTTATAACTCTTTGCTCTTTACAGCCCATGTTGATTGTGATAAAATGGGATTTGTGCTAGAGCGTGCTGTTCTGGCAAAAGCCACTAGCGTAGATGCAGCTATATTGATGCACTCTTACAGATAGCATTTTCTTCTTATGTCAGAATAAGCTTGCGAAGAAGAGTGCTGGCTCGCCTGTCTAAATTGCATGTCAGTCAGTGCATTGTGCTAGCACAGTATGTGGCAATGTCAGGACAGTTTTCCAAATTTAGGCTTAGGATAATGAATGGAAAGTTGGACTTTATGAGAGGTTGAGAAGGGAAACACTTCGGTATTTCTTGTGCCAAAGTTACAATAACACTGAAAAGCTAAATCAGTCTGTTTTTGTGCTCTCAGAAATGTTTCACACTTGTAGCTCCGTGTTTTCTTGAGAAAGGTTCATCTTCCAGCCTCTCTGTTAAAAGCATTGAAAAATAAATGCATCAATTCAATTTTTGCACTCATACAGCCTGCAGTGTTCCTTCATAGTTACTTTTAGAACTATGTAAATGTTTTCTAAGCCATACTCCCTGGCTTTTGAACACAACAAAGAAGTCCCGAGTGCATCTAGAGCTCTTAATTTTATAATTTAAAAATCAAGTAGGTGCAAGTTTATTAAGGGGTTGAACAGGATCTGTTAACACCCAGTGCCTGGTGTAGTGCAAGGATTTGTGATTACATGCCATGGATGTCTCCATCTGCTTGTACTAATGCCTATGCTATCTAGAGCTGAAGCACTCACCCTGAAAAGCCTGTTTACGTTGGCAATCTTGTAATATGTGGCTGTAAAGAAGGTTAAAAAAAAAAGGCAACACAAATTAATGAAGACATAAAATAGTTTTCGAATGATTAAATAGACTGGGACACTCAGGCTAAAGAAGAGATGTCTTGGGTGGGGACAAACTAGTCTTCTGGAAAATCCTAAGTGACTGCTACCTCACCAGTACGAGGAAATCAAATTAAATTAACATGTTTCAAAAAAAAAAAAAAAAGGGTGTTATTTCTTTCATGGTGAACAGTTAAACTGTAAAATGTATTGCCTTAAGGTATGGATATTAAAAGTTCACATAATCAAAAATAACTAGATAGAATCACAGCAGGAGGGATGGGGCCATTGTGGTCTGCTTAGGCTGATGCTACTGCTGTCTCAGAAAAGATACTAATATGTGCTTTACAAGAATTTGGTAGAGCTTGTCTTGAAACTATCAGCATGTGACTGCACCACTCTTAAGCTCTTCTATAGGCATCTTATATGAGTTGCTGTGAAAGACAGTATGTAGAAGTAGATGGGGCTTTGGTCTTTGTAGCACATCCCAGTATAATGAAGAAGGAACCTTATGAGAAGGTAGATTGTGTCTGTGAACTTCCAATGGCCTGTCTCAAAAAAGAAGGCAGTATTTATAATGAAAAAAAATGAAGTGAGACTCCTATGGAGAAATAACGTTTTATTAAATGATCTGAGAAATTATTAAATTAAGAAACTATTGAATTACTGATATGTCCAAGGGAAAGAAAAATCAGAAGTTTCAGATGCATAGCCTTCTCTCCAGGTATTTCAGTATACTGAGAAATGTGCTTTCTTTTCTTACCACTCCAGCATATCTGTTGCTCTTACTCATTAGAAAGGAAGATTAGTAATGGGGAAGGTTGGAGTTGGAAACACGGCCTTGTAGAGTGTAAGCGTGGCAGGGGATTGGAAAGGTAAGCTTTGTATATAATGAGAAAACATGTTTTGTGTATATCATGATCTGAATTTCTGGCTTCCTAGATCACTTTCTTGTAAGTATGTGATTTGAAATCTTTTAAGTAATGAAGCTTAGATGTGTCAATAGTGAAAAGGTGTTTTTATCAGTCTGGGACCAGATGTTCATTAGCTAGGCAAAAACCCCACAAAAAAATAAACAATGCAACCAGCTGTAACTGTGATTAGATAAAAACAAACACTATCCTTGAGGGCTGCAATGTATGTGTTGTAGAACAAGTTCTTTGTATCACGAATATTTCTTACTTCTACTGGTGGCATTACAGTTTCCTGATTTTCTCTTATTTTATTAGCCAGTAGGTTATGTTCTGACTAGGAATTAGTTTTGCAGTCTATTCATTAAATTCTGAACTATTGTTTTATAATAAATTCCTAGTTTGTAGACACTTGAGTGGAATTTTAAAGCTCCTCTCTGAAAGCTTTAGGGTCGTGCTTTATTTTTTGCCTCTAAAACTTTCCCACTGAAAGCTGCAGTAAAAGTTTTACTTCCAATGCTCTTTAAAATTATCTTGAACTATGGTACTAGAAAGAGCATAATATTAAAGAAGTTAGACAACTGAACTTTTCCAATGGAAATGAAAAGTTTGATGTTTTCCTCCTTCAGTTAATTACTGCCCAGAACCAATCAATTGCTCATTTCATGAGGACATTCTATATTTACATGGTGTTGCCCTGTTTGTTTTTCTTTTTTTGTGGTTTAACCGTATATTGGAACAGGAAAGGTCAATACTAACTACAGAGTACTCTGCTGAAGTAAAATACAGCCATATTTATTCCTACCCCCTAATTTTGTAGCTATTGGCTTAGTATGACTGATGTAAATGAACTCAGTAACTTAAGTCTCAGATTTTAAGGCCTTTAAAAAAAGAGACAATTTGAGTGTTTTTTAAAACAGTGGAAGGGGCATAGTTTATATATATGCACAGGGACTAGAATCAAAGTACAAAGTGAAAAATAAGTAGTGAATGATAAATTTGCAGTGGGAGAGAAGGAGCTGGATGAGGAAAGACAGCAGCAATGAGACCCTTGGCATTAGCCTCTGTTTACTGGGTTGCAGAGGATGCTGTATTTGTGTAGCAGTGGAACCCTTCCAAGGGCCATTATTGAAGGTGAATGAGCAAATCTTGGCCATGGCAGCTGGTAGAGGGCAAGGACTGAAGTGTCCTTTTCCCAGAGCTTTCAGCTTTTCAGCCACACTTTACCAAACCAGATATTTTTCTGCGATGGATGTCCCAAGTATTTTTTTTAACAGTACATTGTTTTCAGCAGTTATAGTGACCTTGATGGTGGAGTCCATGCATTCCTCTTTGCACCACCAGAATTTTGGGTGCTTGGTCCTGTGTGTAAGCCACAGCCAGTAGCTCAAGTATGTTTTTGCTTTGAGAAAGTTTCAGGAAAATATTAATAGTCCATCAGAAGATAACACTGTTCTGTGAAAATATTTTACTTTTTGAAACTGGAAGAAAAACATTCAGATATTTAAAGCAACAGTTCTGTTTTGTTTTATCTTTGCCCAGTTGTAAATATTTCCCAGCACAATGTTTGCGGAAGCCAGTATGAAATAACATTTTCTAGTGTCCATACATTGCCAAGTGAGCAGTGAGTACTTTGAGCTACTTAGAGAAGGAACATGGAGAGAAAACCACAAAACGTGTCAGAGGTCACTGCTAGGTTGGATGTGTACATGGATATAAAGAAAGAATTGTGTGAATAGTTTGTGGCCAATTTTAATGGCTTACTAAGGCTTTTGCAATATGAGTTGCCCTCACAAACATTCACAGAAAGAAGTTTTTATTCTGGTTCTAGATAAGAGCGACTGTGGCTTTGGACTTTGTGTGTGAGAAGGATTGGTTTGTAATGTAAATCCCCAGCATCACTACATTTGGTGTCTGGATTCTAGTAGCATAAAATCCACATTAAAAGTATGCTCAGTTTTGTAGTCTTTATTCTCTGTATTACTTTTAATTAATTCAATGAGCTGTAAAACCTTTGAAATATGAAATAATTTGCAAGTTTTTGTTCTCCTTTTTTTTCAAATACATAACCTGGAGGGTGTTTTATCTTTGGTCTGTTCTGTCAGTGTTTCAGTGAGCTACAGTCTTGGCTACAGCACTGTTTGTGTGAGGAGCTATTACAAGTAACTTGGCTTTTTGATGATGGTGGGGGTTTTGTCCTGAACAACTATAATTTTTGATTCTATGTTTCCTGGTCACTTGGGCTTGCATCTTGGCTGAAAAGAAGTGTGGTTTTAGTAGGAAATCTGTAAGCTGATTTCAGGAGGAAATACCTTTAATGGAGAGAAAGTAACACTTAGTGTACAGGGTTCATGCTGCGTAATAGTACAGGACTGGTGACACTCATCATTGCAGAGCAGTGTTAGATTTTTTTTTTTTTTTACCCCTTAAGTTATTTTTTATGTTTTTAGGAGCCATTTTTAAAATGGCTTCCTTTTTCCATTTTTTTTTAACTAAAGTTGTCTCAATTCTGCTGTATTCATCGAATCTTTCTTGTATCTGAAGTTTCAAGTAGATTGGTTTGGATCTACTCAAATTTAGAGAGAACAGGCACTTCTTAAGAGTGAAGATAAAGAAACTGCAATTAAAAGATTGCATGAAGAAGCATACTTTTCTTTATAAACAAGAAATACCAACTGGTGACTGATTTTGGTGGCAGTAGTCCCAGGCAACAGATGTCAGTCACATCATCACTCATGTTTGCATGGTGCTGTAGGTAGCATGTGTGTTTGCCAGAACACGGTCAGAGCTGATTGCAGAGCAAACTGAAAGATACAGAACAATGGTGGACCAAAATACACGTGAAGGAGGGAAGTGTTCCAGGTTGAAGCTTTTCACAAAGGCATTTTCAGCATATGTTGTAACACAGGTAGGCTTGGAAGCCAGCGCAGAAGAAACAAATCAGCTTGCGGCTGAGGAGAGATCTGACAGGCTTCGTGGGTGCAGTCGTCTGGTCTGATTTGTCACTGTAACTGTGTACTCCTGTGGAAGGTGGTCTTGTGCTGGTGGGGGCAGCAGGCTAGAGGAGGTGGGGTGTGGACACACACTCTTCTTCCCAAAGATGGTGGAACTTGCAGTGAAGGAGTAGTCTGCAAGAGGATGGTCTTGATGTTTGATACCTGGAAACATCATGGCAACATTCAGTGGAGATGTAGATGTTCAGATTTTGGCAAGGCAAGCTGTGGTCCTGCTCCCTTTTGCTATTTCAGCAAGACACCCTTAATTTAACTAAGGCAGTCATCTCCTGGTATAGGACAGGTATCCAAGGAAGTGTGACAGTTCTCCCTCGAATGGACTTAATGCTGCAGTGCGACCACCTTCTAGGCTCCATAGACAAATGCTGCATGTGCTGCAGGGAGGCAGAATTGCCTCAATGGCAAGCAGTGGTAGTTACCACCCCATGTAATAAGACATACATTTATGGCCTAGGAAATGTACCAAATAAATAGAGACCACTGACATGTTCACGTTACAATGGTTTCTTTTTATACAACTACAGTTTTCAGACCACTGGCTTAAAACTACAGAACTAGCAGCTTTAGTGTCTCTAGCACAATGACAATTCCTCCTTCCAGTGTAACCATAACTAATACTTTGTGTGCACTGTACATCATGGAACTCGTTATATGAAAAAAGACAAGGTAAAGATACTTTTTGATACTTTTGAAACTTAAGGCCTTGTCTAAAACACAAGAACATCAAAATGATACTTGGAACTCTTCCTGTTGCTTTCCAGGGCATATAAAGCTTTCTTTGAAAGATGACCTAAAATAAGATTGCAGAATATCTTATGTACTGATGTACTGCTTCATGAACTCCAGAGAGTCGCAGAATAAAAGAAAATTAAAAGAGGCTGTAGATCTAAAGTAGCAGAGTAATGTATGGAGAAATGGATGCATTTGCTTTGAGAATAAAGGACAACACTAAATATATTCTCCATTCTGGGAGGCTGTCCTTTTCCTGGAGCTCTCTATTCAGCTTTTTTATATAACTTTTGCAAAGTTCACGTAACAAAATTTCCCAGGATATTGTGAATTAGGCGGATCCTACCAGGTCTAATTTAGCTGATGTGGGATAATTCCTGTAATATTTTTCAAATGATGCTGACTTCAGGGAAAGCTAACGCTTCCCATACTGCGGGTGAGGACAGAGCCTAGAACTGCTTGCTGTTTAACAGTAGGAGTGGGAACAACAGCCTTCAACAATACATAATTTATGTATTTATTCCTCTGATTTTGAAGTCTGTTGATTTGAGTTCAACAGACCGTATAGGAAAGGCCCCGCTTCTGATTTCAATTATGTTGCAAAATTGCAGAAGGCGTTAAATTTGCTTTATAATGTTACTTTTTTACAGGTGCAGATTCACTCTACAGAAATAGTTTCAGCCTCAGTGATGAAAAGCTCAACTCTCCAACTGCATCTACTCCAAGCTTGCCATCTCCATCTGTAACTCCATGTAAAGGTATGCTTATTTTTAACCACTGGCATTTTCTTCCTCAACTATATGGGCTTCTTTCTGTGAGCCAGGATTCATGCTTACACGGACTTTTTTTTTTAATGATAATAAAACTAAGGATTACTGTTAAACACATTTCAGATCCAGGTATTATTGTCTGGATTCTAAGTGGCAGTAGGTTGCTGTATCTGCACTTCTTTGCAGGTGACCTGGCAACTCTTTTTTGGTTTTGAAACACTGAGCTAAAGAAAATTACAGTTTTCTGTCTGATAAGGATTAATTGTAAAACTTACATAACAGTTATATTATTAACTTGTGTTACTTCTTTACTGAAGCAACTAAGTAGCTTGTGTCCCACCTGCTATAAAAACACTTAGACTGAATGCAGGGGTAGAGGGACTCCTCTGAAGCCCTATGCTGCTATTTAAGTTAACAAAATTGCCCAGATCCATATAGACCTTTGCACTGCTGATACAAGCCATGTGTTAGTAATTCCTTCCTCCTTTGAAGCTATGCTGTTTCAAAGTGGCTTCTGTCTTGCAGCTGATGTAACTTCCCATGACAGTGTTTCATTCAGGTTAACTTGAATTAACTCTAGAGCAGACATATCAATAAATGAACACATACATATGTACTACACGGTGCTTTCATTACAAATAATCTTCTCATATGAATGTTGAATAGCCTTTCACGCTTTCATGTCTTTTCCACAGTGACCAGTCATGAAAAAACAAGTTAAATGCTTTATTTTCAATTAGCATGATACTAGAAAGAAATAATGAGTATTAGTTAATATGAAGTAGCAAAAGAATTCAGTTAAACTGAAAGGAAATACTTAGCAAGGAATTACACTAAAGGTCAAGAAGTTCTTCCTGTTGAGAAGACAGAAATAGAGTTGGAAACTGGCTTATAATAGACCACAAAAATGAAGATGAGAAAAATAAGGAAGCCAATTGCAGTAAAACTAGATTGAATGGAACCAGTGGTGTTGTCAGGAGTGAAAACTTTGGATGTTTGGTTCCAAATTCATAGTGTATGGACTAAGATCAAAGGATCTGACAGCACAGCAAACCAGTGATACTGACATGATTTTAGGAGGCTGAGATTTGAGTTGGACTGGGAGGTAATTGGCTGGGGTTTTGTTCGTGCCATGCATACAGTATCTGAATAGATAAAATGAGGAAGATGCCCACAGTAGCAAGGGCATGGATTATCTGACATATAGCTTTTTTTTTTCTTCACTTCAACCTCTGCTTTTCAAGGAAACTAAACAAAGGATTGCTTTGTGTTGCTTCTGTCCAATGGAAAACTATAAAAGCTAGAGTTTCAATTCAGTCTCCCCTGTTGTCTAAGTGTATTTGGACATTGCAGCAACCTTATTGAACTTGGCTGACAATAATCCACAGCATGTTAGATACCACTGAAAATGATTTGGAGGATTGTGTGGTTCCAGTGTTTCTTCTAGCCAGAGAAATATATCATGTCTAAGCAGTATTGGCGGCTCTTTTGCAGCAAAGCTTGGAGACACAAAAGAACTGGAGGACTTCATTGCTGATCTTGACAGAACACTAGCAAGTAAGTAGATTTTTATTAGTAAGTTGCATGTCAGTTGGTACTGTGAAAGAGTGATGAAAGCCAATGGCCAAGGGAAAAATAGAAATAGTTTATATAGTGCAGTTTTATTTTTGTTTGCTAGTCCTATGGATCATTGTGTATAAGAAGGTGAAATAGCCTAAATTCAGATCTTTGCCTGAATGTTCAAGGCATGCAGTTCAAGGCAATGAACCCCTGTCTCCACCTCTGAGGCAGCTGCAATTCACCACTCCTTGTCAGTGTACAGATTAAGTAAACATCACTTTCCTAAATACTCAAAACTCAGCTAAAAAGTGGGGATTTGTTCCTTCATTATAAAGCTAAGAAACATGAGGAATAACCATAGGTGTGGAAAACATTTTTATTCTGGACTTTGCTTTATGAAAGAATTGAGGAGCCAGATAACTGTATCTATTGACCTAAACTAAATGTCAAAATCCTGTTTGTACTTGTCTTTACCACAAATGGAATTTAGATCACACTTTCTCTCACTATCTAGAAATTGTATCTTCCAGTCACAGTAATGGATTCTTCATTATGATTTTTAAGGGGAAAAAAACCCCTAAAAGACAGGCCACCTATTGCCAGCCAGGTACTCCGCCTAGTCTTTTTGCTTCTTCCTCTGCTGTTGTAAACATAAAATATATGTTTGTTTTGTGTTTTGGTATGTTTGTTTGTTTTGTGTGCAGCTAAGCCACAGAGCCCAAACTAATAAATTGTAGGACTAGACCTAAATAGCAGCATAAACAAAGCCCTCAAACTATGAACTGAGAGTTTCATATATTCATTAGGTATTTTCCCTTCCCTGTATTTCTTGAAGACCCAGACTTAATTCAAGACACCTGCCCTTATGAGCTTCCTACTTCCTTGCTATCTTACTTGTATCTTAATCCTGGTTTCACTTCTCTTACTTAAAATATATTTCTAGTTTCCTGTCTTCTGTCATGGATGTGTGCTTGAGGGAACTCCATCTTTCCCACTGAGTTTTAATTGACTGCTCTTCCAAAAAAAAAAATCTTAGTTTTTGAAGGTTTGTGTAGGACAATGAAACCCTAAAGCAGTAAATATTTACATTGCTGTATCTTGCACAGCCACGTTGCAGCTAACTCTTAAGGGACTGCCTATAGTACATAGATTTCATTTTTTTCCCTTGCAAGGTGCATCAAAGATGAGGGCAGAAACTACCACCTGCTCTAGTGTTTTAGTGGCTTTTTTGGTGTGGTTTTTTCAATACCAACTAAACAAATCTCTAGGCATCTTAGCAGAGCCTCATTTGTACAGTGAGTAGGAGGTCCAACTTCTATCTGATATTTTATATCATCACATTTTTGAGGAGTTGTATTTATATGCTTGAGGTTACACAGAACTTTATACAGATACCTTTTCAAACCTAAGGCATTTGTTAGAACAGTACTTGCCTTATATTTTTGCACACTAGCATTTCAGCTTTCATGTTAATTTAAAAAAGACATAATTTGGCCTGTCAGGCAGTCTAGCAACCTGGGCGTAGATGGGTGTCTGGTGTGTCAACAGCATGCAATCTTATTCAATTTAGAATGTAATGATCTATCTTCTTTATTTTCAGGTATGTGAAATTAATTTTTGGCACTGTGCTTGCCTGTGGGTGTCCTCTGAAGGATAAGTGACATCGGTCCCTGAGAACTGCTGCCCTTGTCTGGTAACTTTGCTCCCCAAGATACTCACCTTCTGCACATAACCTTTGTAAACTCCTACAAGTATTTAACTGTGGCGATACCAGTTTTTTTATGTTGCAGCAGATGGAATAAGATAACTTAAATATTACAGCTCTATTTTGCTTTAAAATATAGTTTAAATTGTAATTTAAAGTTGCTTTTATGCAAATATATTTGTAATTTTATATAGTTGAGAACTTTAATGCTTTTTTCCATTGTAATATATTTTTATATGCAAATAAATTCTGAACTGGAATCTGGATGTCTGGAAGCTTCCTATGTACATGACAACTCTGAAACATAAGAACAAATTAAACTCTTATTGAAAACAACATGCTTTAAAATATCTCGATAAAGGTGTATTTCCTGTCTGGCAAAATTTGTTATGCTGGTTTTATGTGATTGCTTAAATAAGAGAATTTTGTACTATGTAAAATTAATGCAATTGGAAAAATAATAAAACTGGTCAAACTGTTACTTCAGATTTGCTTTAATACAAATCAATAACAGTGAGCTATTAAAGATTTGGACAATAACACGTATTTTAACCTTTATGTAAAAGCTAGCTTTAAAATTGCAGACCATTTGACATGAAGGACTAGTTGGGAGGTCAGATATTTGGCCCATCAGTTTAAAGGTATGGAGGTCCTGTAGCACCAAGAAAATACTTAAGTGTCTGAGTGTTTCTGATACCAGACCTTTGGGTCCAGAACAGTCAAGCACTCTAAGAAGACTTCCTGGACATCAGTGTTATGCTGAAAGAGGAATGGTTAACCTGGATTTTCACAAGAACCTGATTCTTTCCATATGCATTAGGCACTGGAGGTGTCATTGTGACCTCTCATCCAGCTGCTGCAGGCTTTACACTTGGCTCTGCTGTCTGAGCTGTGCATATGGTTGCTTTCCAGTCCGCTCAGACCATGTGAGCTGGGCTTGTTTGAACTCCAGCTCTTATTTTGACCAAAGCAGTCTCATGACCAGTTGCATGAGTGCTTCAGTTATTGTGACCCCTTGGTCTGTTATCTTTGCATGTGTCTGGACTGTGTATGTACCTGTGGCACAGCTCAAGGGACTTTAAAGGATAGATTTGGACCTGCCTTCTGCAAGTTGGAGAAAACCTACTGTGTATTTCCTAATAGGAATGCTGTAAGAATGGTGCAGATCCATCTCCCTGGTTTTCAGATTTCCTAAAAGTTGAGCAAAATACTTGGGTTTATTAAACACCATATGATTTTTTTTCTATTTTGTTCATTGGTAAGAGAGAAATTCTGAACTTGGTACATTTTAATCTGTCTGAAATAACCTTGATGTGGCTGTGTGGGTTTTTTCCTTCTTTCAGGCAGAAGGGCGATGTCAAGTGGAGGAGTGTGTGGTGGAGTGTGTTTTTGAAGACTAAAAACTCCTTTCAGCATTTCCTACTGCTGAAAAGATTCCGTTGGTAAATTGTCCCTTAGGATAGAAGTGGAGTAAACTCATCTAGGAGGATAAAGTTTCATGTCTGCTGTAGGTTAACTTCAGATCTGTGAAGTAAGGTGGGATGATTCAGATTTGAGACAGTGATGTGCTTCTGCTTGCTCTGGGTCCTTCTCATAGGCTCCTGCGCTGCAGGAAACCCTTTATTAGCAGTGGAAATTCATTGCTACTCTACTGTAAACACACAGAAGCAAATATTCCTTTTTGCTGCCTCTGTGGAACTGAGAGGGGAGCCTGGCCCTCCTCCCCCATCCCAGATGTGAAGGGATGTGTTGCTGTGCAAAGCCAGCATGCAGGATTCCTCTGGCTGGCGTAGGACTTGCTGTTAAATGTAGACATGCTGTGCCTTTCAGCAGGAGCAGAGGGAAGGGGAACCAGGACAGCAGACACAAGCTTGTGCTTTTCTTTTAAGAAACATCATTTGCATAAGGCATGTTTTTAAAGCTGCTTGAATAGCAACAGCAGTTTTGGCTGGTTTTCTACATTTTAATCCTTATTGTTAGCATGAACAGTGGAGTGGTGGTGAGTGGTGCACGATACCATCCTGAAGGCAGAGTACCCTGGCTTTGTGTGTGTTAAGTAAGCTATGAGTTTCAGAGGAGGCCACTTCAAGTGATCATGAGGTGAGGGGGAATGGACAGCTGTTTGCATCTCTGTTTGGATTATTTGAGGCATTGGGCATGAGTTTTCCACTTAATTTCTGCATGTTCAGATGTTGCTTGATCCTATTGAATACCCTGTGCCTGTAATCAATATTTAAAGTTGGATATCTCCCTTTATTGAGTGAAATCACCAAATTAGTGCAGTACTTCGTCCTTACAGACACCCAGTTTTGAAGATTTTTCCATTACAAGCAAAGGTTTAAAGCATGAGGCGTGTTCCTCATTTTGTCTAGCATCAGTTGGTGATGGAGTTGGGGATTAAGTCACCATCTGCTTGAGTTTTTTTAATCTTATTTGTGCATGAACAGGTGGGGACTTCTTGCTTATACAGCAGTTCTGGAGATCATCAACTGCAAAATCTGGGAGTGTCTTTTGTGGAGCTGTTTATCTGAATTCCCTCCAGTTTATGTTCAGTTTTGAACATCTTGCTGTGTCAGAAGGAAGGCACTAATGTAGATGTCATTTCACTGGAGTATGCGTATGACTTAAGTTCATCATCTGATTACATATGGCCCTGAGAAATGCATTGCTAGAGAAAGTTTCTGCAAGACTATCCCCAATGAACATTGCTGGAGATTGCATTGTCCTAATGGGCCTGGCTGACTTTTTAATCCTTGTTTTGACCTCAGTCTTGTGCTGAGTTTGAATTCAGAAGAGAGTCTCAGCACTGTCGTGCCAACGCCACACACCCAGAAATGGAAACGAGCAGCTTAGACTAAGCAGATGTATTGCAACAGCTTAAGGTGTGTGGGGTGAGGTCCAACAATTATTTGCACGTATGCTTCTTACCTACTGCAAATTCCAGGTTAACTGGATTAGTTTAAGCCTCCATCACCGAGGCTTGAGTCAGTGTATCTTATCTTGGGTTTGCTATTAACTGTGTGTGTCCTTGGTGCCATCACCCAGGCTCAGCTGATATGCAGTAACACATTATGCCTGGTAACCTTAATAAGAGAGAGAGACAAGACAAAAGAGGAATTTATGTTTTTTCCTTGGCTGCACATGCATCTGTAGCCACTACTGATGTACTGACAGACAACTGAGTTTTTGGAAGGGAGGAGAACTGTTTTGCATCGGCAGTGACAGAACTTGCTTATAGGGAAGGGCTCGACCCGTACTGGCTCCCACAGCCTGTTGTCCTGGTGACTCTTCCCCTTCTTTGTTACTGTTACACACTTTTCAGTAGACCCAGCATGAGTCTCCAGCAGAACTCTGGAGCTCGACTCAGGTGGACCCAGCTGACTATCCAGGTGGTATTTGCACCACACTGGAGCCCATCATATGTGAGACTTTGTTTATCTGGAGGTGCCTAAGTGTGTTAGACATGACATCTGCTAGACTGTTGGAAGGAAACTTCCAACGTTGTGGTGTTTGGAAGCAAAGCCAATATGACTGCAGCAGCTCTTGAATTTAATCCAGCTCTGCATACTAACGGCATGAACTCCACATTCTCAATGGGAGAAAATTGTGTTTTCCATGTTACTTTCTACATTACTGACTTCGTTGCAGCCTGGCTAACAGCTCGGGCTGTCTAAATAACTTCACAAAAATGTAAGATGATCCTGGCTGTTATATCTCATCAGCTTAGACTTGTAAACCAGATCTTTTCAAGGTCCTCTTTTTTTCTTACAGATTCAAAGCTGTCAGTTAAATGCTGTAGATTGACCTATTAAAATAGGCTTGTCAATAAAAAGGGACCTGAGTGCTTTGGTTGCTTTTGCTCTTTCACATCTACGTTTTTTAAAACTAAAATGTTTATCAGTTCAGGTTTTTAAAAACTACAGATTGGAGGTCTGTGCCTCCATTCTCCCAAGGCATCAGTGCTCACTGGCTTCTCTAAGAGGCCTGAGGATGCTTAAATGTGCTTCAGCCTGGAAGTGAGTGTTGCCTTCTCCATAGCACATAGCTGTAACACTGATTACCATCCTTTGGTTCTGTTCATATAATGTATTTCAGATGAGTACGTTTAATTAAAAACATTACCCTTGTCTCAAAATAACCAATTGCAGTATTTTGATACATATTCAGTCTTCCCAGTTCCAATGAAAAAAAAAATCCTGCTAGTGCATTAAGTCAGGTCAGGATCAATTTCACCTGATTTGGGCACTTACCTGAAGTTAGGATATTGCTTGGCTCCTTCAATAGCCATCACAGGAAGGAGAGGGAGGCTTCTTTGACTTGAAGATCTTCCCAGCTCTTGATAAATGTTCACCTTGAGAAATGCTGACCCATGTTGGTCTTTCTCAGTTGTGTCCCAAAGCTGACCTGCATAGCTGGCTGCTGCTAAAACATTCCTTCAGCTCCAGAAAAGACCATCTTTAGCTTCAGCTGGTCACCAGCATTGCTAGAAAAGGATGAGACCAGATAATTCTCTTTAAATTCCCAACACCCTCAATTTATTTCACTTCCACAGGGGTGCAGTTCACCTCACAAGAACAGTCACTTTTTAAGAAAAGACACAATTCTGGAAAAACTCATTGGTGGCTGCAATAATGCCACCTTCTCTCTCTTTTTTTTTTCTTTTTCCTGGGTGAAGTGTCAGATTATCTCTTTTCAACATGTGCGCTTAGCAGCACCTTTGAGTTCTGTCTCACCCTCAGGTGAAAAACCTTGCTAGAGTGCATTAAAATCACACTTCCCCACAGACCTTGGGGCAGATATCTGTGAAATGCTCATGCTCAGATGCTGCCATCCCTCAAGCCTGAAGATGAGAATCAAAGCGTTGACGGTTCAGAGTGTGATGGCCCTGAGCAGAGTGTGAGCATGTGAGGGTGGAGAAACATTTTGTAAACACTCGTACACAAAGACATTCACAAAAAACACCCAAAAAACTCCACAAGAACTCTGTGGCAGGGAAAACCCTACACAGATCATAAAATTTTCTCTCCAGATCATAAAATTCTCCAATTGTCACCTTACACATGCACCTAAAGAGAGCCAGATTTTACCCTTATTGGGCTCTTTGTTTCACTTAACCCTTAGAAAAAAAAAATTTCCAGCATTATCAGCAGCTCAATTTTCATCTTTGGGAGGATTTTCTCCTACGCAGATTTCTACAATTAAGAGCACTGACACATAGTTTTTTGAATTTGGTATCTGTTGTTGGTTTTTTCTTTTTTTTGTGATTATATGGTTTAACTTCAGAGAATGGGCCCTGGGTGTATGTGCTACTTTATTTATCCCTATCAGGGATGGGGGAGGAAGGGAACAAGCACCCAAGAAGTGGGCAATCTTGACTGGAAAATATTTAAATATTTAAAATGTGAGATTGGTTTTAGTGTTTCTTTAATATGACACAATGGCTCATATTAATTTCTGGACTCTATGGACTCCTGTTTAAGACTAAAACAATCTTTTCTCACAGTGATGGCTGGACCATCTGCCACTCTTCCCTAGTCCTGATGACTGAGTGGTTGAATAAGAAGGAGCCGTTTAGCTAACCTCAGCATCTGCCAATTGTGCTTTCCCAGTGAGCTTTCAAAAAACTGACTTCTTTTCGACTAAAAATGAATTTCACATTATCAAGCCAAAAAGGCAGACTTCCTTATGCATTTTGAATACCATCTTTGTTTTGAAATGTCCCTTGGCGCTCATGTCACAAAAGCCTGACATTAAAAAAAGAAAAGGTGTTTTAAATTAGTCCTGAGTATTGGCTGAGACTCAAAATACAATAGGATGGCTCAGTGCCTGTGCTTATCTTGTGACATGCTATGGTTAGCACCTCATGAAATGAAGGGTGAATAAAACCACTCAAATGTTTCTGGAAACCTCTCTTTAGCTACATTTTTATGCAAGGCATTTTCACTTTCAGAGTGCCTCTGTTTCAAACCATTTCCCTGTAATGACCAGTCTATACTTCCAACTGAAAAAATTTCAGGCAGCTCTTATTTCTCGGGCTAATTCTCCCTTTCTGCCCAGGGGTGAGCATTTTGTGTGGTGAAGACCATATCCAAAATGGGAAACAGACTGAATTGAGTCAGTTCCTCCTCCCTTTGGGGTTTGGCACGCATGGATATGCATATATATAAAAGCTTTGCCTGAAAAAAGGAGAACTCAATAGCAGAGGTGAAGCTGCAGAAGCAGGGAAAGGACAGTGTAGGATTTTAAGGGTGCCAGGCTGTGATGTTTTGCTTTCTCAGCTTCTTACATACAACGGAGTTCTCTGAAGAGCTCTCAGAGGCAGAGTTACCCAAGATGGTGTGTCCGCATGCAGTACTGTGCTAACAGACTGGAAACTGGGATCCCAAAAGTGTAATTCCTGTTTTATATCTGTACATAAAAATGCATTTGCAGTATGTGTCTGTTAAATCACTGTTATAATTTTAAATTTTTCCTCTATAGTTTACAGACCATTTCTTAAAGCAACCCAATTCCATTATATCTTCTGAAAGTAATAAATACCTTCAAGATAAATAATTTTTCCTGTTTTTTGTGAGAACCAAATGGCAAGATGACAGACCTGCCAGCCTTACAAATGTAGATTATTTTGTCAAGAAGGAACACTACTGTATGGTAGCAATGTGTGGTTGCAAACTGACCATGCTAAAGGGAGAAAGCAGGATAACCAAGCTCTCTTAGCTTTGCTCAGAGAAGGGCTCAGCCTCTCATTTTGCCTATTTTTTGACTTTTCTCCAGCTCCTGTGTTGCTGAACTTTTATTTTTCCCCATAACAAGACTGAGATCATAGGGATTTGCATGGAAACTGATGCCCTCAGCTCATCTCAGTGCCAGAATAATAAGTCTCCTGCTCCCAATAGAAAAAAAGACGTAAAATCTCCAGACAGCCCGTTTATGTGGTGAGTGATTTGCTAGCCTATATGCAGAGCCTATTTTGATGCCTTCTTCTAATTTCATGAATCCCAGGGAGAATTAGAAAAAAGTATATATTTATGTGATATGTGCACGTATACATGTTCATCAGGTCAGTGTTTCTCTGCTGTTTCTGTTTGCACCCCCCATGGGACTTTGCTTCTGTCACCTGGGCTGTGTCTACAAAAGACTCCTAGGATGCTGAGTTTTCCCCAAAGGGAGCAAAACCACTGCTGTTTTGGGGCCTTACAGCTACCCTCTGCTGTCAAGCTCCCTGCAGATACAAGCAAGTATCTGTACAGATTTCTAAGTTTTGCTGAAGTCGTTCGGTACTGTGTCCAGTCTTTTGGGGGGTTAACTTGTTGTTTTAAAGAAAGGTTGACCCAAAATTCTACCATCTGAAGTGAACCATTCCTCCTCCATCTAGCAGAAAGGGAAGGAAGGTTCAGGAAATGGTGGGACTGGTAGAATGAAAGCCCACTAAAAGCCTCATGCCCCCTAGGTACTCTCATTTGGAACCATCAAAGGAGGGCTGACAGAAATGAGTCCTGAATCACATTCAGATGTGCTGGATAGATGGATTACAGTGTTAATAATAGTGTCACTCATCCAGAGGAAAGAAGCTGATGGATAGGCCGTGTGTGTCTTGCCCCTTTTAGCGTAATTACTTCCTCGTCAAAGCTTTGGGGAAAATAAACTACTCTTAATGGAAACTTACACAAACAACACCCAAATACTTACACAAGTCTGTTGCTGTGTGGCAAGATTGAATCAACCTGACTTGTTAGCTCACTCCTTCAGAAACCAAGCTGCAGTCCAAGCTGTGAACAAGTAATAGTGCGATGCTTCCACCTGATGCAATTTGAAGCAGCTGATGTAGGAATGTGTCAACTCAGTAAAAATCAAGATCGACTTTAGCATCAGATTATGTATTTTCAGTATTTTCAGCTTACAAAGGCTTGGCTTCAGACCCTTTTTTGTATTTATTTCCCTATGTGATTTAACCAGAGCTGAGAAAGCTGCTGATTCTGTACTGTGAAACCTCAGCCACCCAGACGAGAAACTGATATGACTTACTGCCAGCATCATGCTCAAACTTGCTGTTGTGTAGCCATGTTCAAAAGACACTGAGCTCCTGTACCTGACCCCATGTGAGAGTCTCACTCCATCTGCAAACCAAATTAACCCAAGTCCCTACCAGTTCTAGGAAAATGATGATGGTTTGAAATAGTGGGCTTGACATGGGTCCTTTTCCAGGGCATGTAAGCTCGAGTGGATGGTTTTTCCTCCTACGTGCACACAGGTATTCTGTCTTTGTAAACCATGCAGCAACAGTAGATCCCGTAGATCCCATAGATCCCATTTATGTCTTTTTGGTAAGCTTGCAATCTTGAGGAGTACAAGTTGCTTCACTGAAAGGAAAAAGAGAGTTTTGACGTGCACCTGGGGAGGAATTCTGCCTTTTCCTTTTCCTTTAGGGTGTTAGAGTTGCACAATATCTGGGGCTTTTTGACTATTGGGTCTGCAGGTGCTGTGGGAAGGAGCAGCGGGTGGATGTCTGCAGGTCTTTTTTTGCTACCATCCTAATGTGAAGGGAGTTGCTGGGGAGTGTATGCTCCCCATGGGGACACCCCTTGCAGGTGCTGAGATCCACCTCCAGATCCATCACCAGGCACAGAAAAAGGGTCTATTTTCACATGTGTCAAAATTAGGGACAGGAAAATAGTATTACATAGTATGTGTAGGCGCTTTCTGGCTTTCTTGGCAGACGTCCGCTTTCCACTATCCCCCCAGTGCATTTTCTCCTCTCCTGCCTCCTGTGCACCCCACTCATCCCTCCCCTACCCCTGATGAATTACTCTGTCTCACAGGAGTTGAGGCTGGCAGCATCCTCTGTGGCTGGAGGGATTGCCCTCAACAGCTGCACAAGGGCCAGGGTTGGTGCAATTTGGGTGTCCTCCAGGCACCTGACTCACTGCAGGGGGGCACCGGGGGCAACCACATCCCTCCCGCGGAGCTGAACTGCTCTAGTTTAAACTCTAGGCCTCTTTCCACCTCTTTGTCATCCTCTTTTGGGTTTTAGGAGTCAGAGAGAAGGAAGGGCTCTCCAAAAGGGACCAGGGCTGCAGAGGGATGCTGTTATGCCCCAACATGACACTTACCACCTATTCTGCTTGGGAAAGCCAGTGTGGATATTTTTCTCTGCTTGGTCATCTCAGTGGTGTGGCTTTGGCATGACTCAGGAGTGACAGACTTTGCCTGAAAGAAAGATGCCTTGCAAGAATTCATCCCTCTTCCAGAAGAAGGTGACTCACTGGAGATTTTTGGATGCAGTCTCCAGCTGTGATTCCCTTTGGAGCCTGTTTTGGGTTTCTTTCACCCCAAAACACATGTTGACTTTGAGAAGCAGAGTTCTACATCCCAGGCCAAATTCTGCTCCCGTTTAGTGAGTGTGGGCCAACTTGCTCAGTTCCCTGCATGCCACAGCCAAGTTTTCCATTTTGTACTTAGTTCACATGTCAGACGGGGATTAAAAGGCACCGTCATGAGCATTTACTCCAATTTTCTGTGCTTAACATGCACCCTAGTGTTTCTTCCAGTATTTCTGCTCCAAGCCTGTAGTCTGTGGCTGGTTGAGGACACAGGTCTGTATCCAAGATCTGAGGTGGAGAGCTGTTTCTGTGTCCAGATATTGGCAGCAACTGATCATAAAAGCTTTTCAATGTGTGGAAAGGCTTCCAAGGCTTTTATATTACTGACTATCTCACTGCTTTCACTGACAAAGGCTTCTGTTTCTGCAAGAGGGGGATGCCAAAACTGAGCAGGGGAAGAAGACACTCGACACAAAGAACCACAGCAGACTACAAACAGAGGAATGAGCTGGTTTTAGGCTCTGAGACCCAGAACCTTGCTAGAGAGAAATGCTGGTCAAGGGTCAGCCCCTAAACCCAACCCTGTTCATGAAAACCCCTCTGCTCCCTAGTGAAGCATCTTTCTTACTGCTGCCCTCCAAGGATCCCTTCCAAGGTGTCCGTTCTTGTGCAAAGGTCTCCTTGGGACTCAAACATGTCCCATGACCACTGAGCTTTTAAAAGTTAATTATCGTAATACAGAAGCTTTTGTGAAGGAAAATAAAAAGGAAGTCAGTGCTTAAAAGATTCTGTTTCACTCCCATAAAGTGTCACTAGTGGTGACAGAAAAGTCAGTACTCACAGCCATTTCTTCTCCTTGTAAAAGAGTAAATTGCAGCAAAGGAACTGGTATCTTCTCACCCTTGGCACAGGCACCATGGCTCGGCTGGGTATCTTCCCAGTCCACTTTTAGCAATATTAATGTTGCCCATGGAGTGAGGTAAGACTTAATACTACTGCAAACCATTTAAATGACAAATGTTTAAACATCTGAAGCTGGTTTGAAATGCAAAAACTGACAGGAGAAACAGCAGTCCCTGGCTGTGAGTTTACAGCCCAAAACCCTAGAGAGCTTGGTCACAGCAATAGAGAAATGTCCCCTTCCTTTCAGGCAGTGCTGCAACTTTATGTGAAGATTTGTCCACAGATGGGAAACTAATTGAAGCATGAGAGAAAATGAAAAGCTAAATTTCTTCTCTCTGTCTGTAGAAGCAGAGGAGGGCAGGTGTAGCTGACTTCTGTTGATGCTAAAGCGCTAAGAGCCAAGCAAATGGCAAGGGGTCAGTTCAGCTCGTTGCTCCATTATTTGCACTTGTGGCTTAATTTGGATACACAAATTTGATACCCACAGGCAGAAAAAAAATAAACTGTGATGTAGTTCCTGCAGCTACTTGAATTCTTGTACTTAGCTAATGCTTAACAAAAATGTGTTATGACATCTGAGTACCTGGAGTGGTGGGAAGGGGGATCCCTGATGGTCTTTGTTCCTGGGTTGAGGGCGATTATCAATCCTTGCTCACTGGCCAAGCTACAGTACAATGGTGCTGCTTCTCATGCCTGCCTGAGAGTCTGGAGCCTGCTGAGGACTGACGTGGCTTGGCATGCTCTGTTTTCAATGAGCTCTGGGTCCAGACCCAGCCCCTGATCTGAGTCAGGCTGCAGAGAGCCCCAGCTCAGGACCTGTGACTGATGTGATGGGGCAGCGCTGGTGGGACAAGACTAAATTATGTAATCTACTCTGGAATGATTTCCAGAAACATGGAAAATCCTGCAGAGGAAGGAAAATATAATTAATTACAGTGCTAAGAATACATGAAGGAGACTCCAACTAATGGAGAACCAAGTCATGTCCAAAGTACTGCATAGAGGAGATGTAAAGAAGCAGCTTACTTTGCTAGCCCTGTTTCTGCACACTTGTTTGACTTTAAGTAATTACACTTCATCTAATCGTGTCTTTTTGGATAGTTGATGTGAAAATTAATTTATGGGATACCTTGCTGCCTTTGCTGAACTTTTTGTGCTGAGTATGTCCCCTCATTTTTATCTACTGATACCCAGTCTCCAAGGACCCCTGCTCTTGCCTGAATAACATGCTAACCTTGGACATCAGATACCTGTTCTTTTACCCCAAGATTCCAAATTACCTCTGGCAAAAGCTGATATCTTAAATCCTCTAAGTCCAATATAAATGATTTTCTGGACTTGGAAACATGAGGCTGCCTGCAGATTTGGCCCCAAGCTTCTTCTCCCCTGTTTTTGACCAGAACACCAGAAATACTCCAGCACCTTCTCCAGCCCCTTCATTAGCTGTCTGGGTAAAAAGGTCTCTCCAGACCTTCCCAGCAGCCCAACTGTAAAATGTCCACATCCAGAACTAGTTTGTAGTGATTTAGCAGGACTTTTGAAACACTTAGAATCTGGTGGTCCGATACTTGCCTCTCAGTGATAAGGAGACTCATGCAAGTAGGAATCTTTGAGGACATGCCTAGTTAAGAAGGAGCAGACCCTTTATGGTGGATAATTTGATATCTGGAGAGAATTTTAAAAAGATATTTAAATACTTAATAATGACAAAGTGGCTCAAAAAATTGCCCTGGGGAGCAGCTTCCCATCCTACTGCTGAAGTGTTGTTTAGAAAGAAAGGTCAGATAGCAAACTTCTGAGGACATACATACACTTAGTCAAAAATCATGTTATCTGATTCACTCAGGTCAAACAGTCATCTATGTTTTTGTCTGTCTTACTTAGATGTGAACATTTTTAGAAGCCAAAGCTATGACAAGTATTCAAAACACATCAAAGAGACTCCAAACTGTCTCAAACCTGATTTCAGAGCAGACATCAGAAATTATTATGACATTTTAATCCTTTGCTTGATTCGTGTCATATTTTTAAAACTTTTCCTGAAAGCAGAGGGGCTGGAAGCTTCACTTTAGAAGCATCTAATGCAGTCTCCAAATAGACTTCTGAATAAAAATTGAGAGCTTCAATTTTGGAGCTTAGAAGTTGAAACAAAAGAAGTGTTTCTTCAGCTGTAAGCATGGTAGCTATGACTTTGCCAGGTGTTCTGTGTTCTGTCTTTCTTGGCATTCACTGTCTAGACAGGTTTCTTTCTGAAATGTGGTTAAATCAGGTGGGAACTTCTCAGTTTGCTCTTGTTTAGCTGGAGATTTAAGGAACTGTACAATAAATCATTCTGGACTTCAAATATGTAGGTCCATGGTAAGCAGTGGCAGTAACACAGATATTTCCAGCTATTTTTGTAGCCCTTTTGTAGCTCTTTCACAGCATTATGAACCAATTTTCACCTTCCTCTCAAATATTCCCCAAGAATGAGACACTGGTTTTGGACTTATATGATTTAGATTGGATATTAGGAAGAAATTCGTCACTATGAGGTCGTGAGGCACTGGAACACATCTGCAGAGAATGTGGATGTCCCATTCCTAGAAGTGTTCAAGGCTGGGTTGGATGGGACTTTGAGCACCCTGGTCAAGTGGAAGGTGTCCCTGCCCATGGCAGGGGGGTTGGAACTAAGTGGTCTTTAAGATCCCTTCCAAACCAAACTGTTCTATGGTTCTATGCCTCAAATCACATACAACCTGTTATTGCATTCACCATAAATAAAAACCAATGTCCCTCACAAACTTTCCAGAAGGTCAGGAGCTGCACTGTCGTCTCACACAAGCCCCCAGACATATTTATGTGTCAGTGAGGCTTCACACCTTAACTTAAGCTGGTAAACTTCTTTGAGTCCTGCCGTGTGCATTCTTTCGCAATGATACCATTTCCCTTGATGAAGTGCTTTGCCAGAGGTGAGGTACTTGTCCACCTGCAAATGCAGAGGCTGAAAACCTCTTTGGTGGGGAAGAGGGGAAGAGTCTGCTGGTGGAAGACTTGGTGGTATAATTATTATTTTTTTCTGTTTTTTACAGGCAAGAGCAGCTGACAAACCCATCCTGTCTGTGCTTTTTGTATGGCATTGCAAAATTAGAAAGTTGGTTTTCAATGAACATGAAATTGCTGAAGAACAGAAACAGAAGTGCCATAAATAGTGCTGGGCTCTTTCAAGCCACAAAGAGGAGACTGTTCTGCTGGGAGACGCCAGGGCTGGGAACACGGGTTTCCTTTGTTCGTACGTCATTATTCAGCAGCTGGCGTACACTGAGCACAACTCCCAGATTTGCTTGTGCCGTTAACTCAGCACAAAGAGGAAACTGTGACTGTCTGTGAGTTGTGGCCAAGAGAGTTCTAAGTCCTTCGGCCCACCTGGCTCAGAGGGGCAATGGTCTTCTAAGGATATGTGTTGTAGGGTAAAGAACAGGTCTGCACGTAAAATTTGCTCAATTTATTTGAGAGAAATGCTTCTGTTTTGTCTCTGGAGGGATAAAGAAATCCTAGTTCTTTCCCTTAGGAGATACAGCTTAGTCTCCAATGTCCTTGTCACCACTGTCAGTGGGTTTTGCACTGGGGATGGTGGCAGTTGATGTGAGCACCCACCTGTAGGTTGCCCATGCCTCCTGCAAGCAGCATTTCAGTTCCCTGTTTGAGCTGTTTGGCTTTAAATGCAGCTGAGGAAGCAACAGGCACTTATGGGGTTAGTCCTGAACCTGGCTGAAACCTCTCCATGGATATACCTCAAGGGCAAATCATGGGAAAATTGGATGCAACTCCCCAAGGGTGTCACCTAATAAGAGCCTGAACACAAGAGACAATTGTAGAAGGCTATTATGTTTTATCTGGTGCAACTGCACGTCTTTGGGGCATTGAGATCCCATCCTACATTCCTGTCTGCTTTCTAGATGTTTGGTGTCTCGGCTTGAAACTTGAGGCTACTTTCTTCCACTAGCTGTCTATGGCTGTGCCTTGGCTTTGTGCAGCCCCTGCTCAGCTTTTGATGTTGGAAATGAGGATGGTCATTAAAACTCACTGACTTCCAAAAGAGGCCCAAATGAAACCCTAACAATGTTATTAATAAAGGATAAGGTGCTGGCTCTGAAGGCTTTTGTCTCATGCACCTCATACCAGATAATGGCACAAGAGATGCTTGTAAATGGGAACTTTATTAAACTTTATTAAAGGAGTCACAGGAGCAAGATCTGCAGCTTTCAGCCTTGTCATGGGAGAACCACTGCAATAAAGCTTAGTTTTTAAATTAAGCTAAGGAAAGCAGGTTTAAACACTGTCAGTGATTTTATTATATGGGTATGCATGGAAACATTTGCTTACCTAATGAACACATGGTGAAGTTGTTAATTGATTGTAGGTGCCTGTGAGCCTCTGTGCATTGCACTGACTAATTGCCTGCTCAGTTTTTAGCATATGAACAGGAGCAGGAATAAATGCCTTGTGGAGTCAAGCTTGAGGACAGACAACCACAAAACAAGAGGGTTAGGCACAGTTCCTCCAAGGAACAGTAGCCAAGATCTGGGGGAAAAACCTGCCAAAATCATCAGCTGAAGTAAGTAACTCAAGAGGGAGCTGGGCAGGTTTCCAGAGCTGCAGAGTATGAGGTAAAGCCATTAACGGGATTTTTGGTTTTAAGATAATGAGAGATTGGTTAGTGACTGGGATTTCATGGACTCATGAAGGTTAGGAAATACTAGAAACACGGATGTGGAAGTCTCACCTTGGGGAAGTGGGTGCAGGAGCCACTCTGTGCCCACAACCAGACTCCCTTGGCCTGGTGCCCTGCAGAAGGAGGTGGCTGGCAGAGGGTACACATTGTGTTGGTGTTCCCAGAGGCAAGGGAAGGGTGAGATCCCCCATTTGGCCTGGTACACCGGCCCACCTGACAGTCATGGGGCAATGGCTGGTGGTCTGCACCCGGAGGAGGATGGAGTTACCTCCAACACGGGGGGTCTTTTGGCTATTTTTGTCATATTCTCCATTATTCAAGTTATTTGGACAAAGGACCTTGTTCTTTTCGGGGACAAAACTCATAAAACCCAGACAGTGACCACAAGAGCACAGTGGGGTGTCTGCTTTCAGATTGTAATTTCTGAGGGTTTAATGCCATGCTTTGTCCTTGCATTTGGAGAAGCTATAGATTTTTTATTTTTTTAAAGGTTTTTCTGGCAGGATTGTGCTAAAAAGATGGAGGATTCTATAAAAATTAATTGACCACTGTGGGTCTAAGTTCAAGCAGAAATGGTCAGTGTGTGCTGGTACCCCGCTGAGAAGCCAGCAGGGCCTTGGATGATGGTGGATTAGTCATTTTGTTGAGCTTCTTATTTGTCTGTGCCCTTAGGTTTTCTCCTACTTATCTGCATGCTGGGGGGCTGGAGCTGACCCTTTCAGATCTGACCCAGAGGTCTGCCATCCTGCTGCCCTTTGAAGCCTGGTGGCTCCTGAATGATGGGAGCCAACGTATTTGCCATGCCCACCAGGGGAGGGAAGATAGCCCCTCAAAATCCTCTGGTTGCTCTCTCGTTTATTTTTTTTTAAGTGCTTGGATACAAATAGCATAAATTGACAGAGCCCGTCAGCCTCAGTGAAGAGAAATATCTTCAGATGGGTATGCAAAATGGAGCTGGGCTTTTCCTAATGCACTTTGTTACAATTAGATTGTGTAAAACCTGGCACAAGGGTTAATGTGACCATAGGATCTCTCACTTCTCCAAGCTTTTCCATAAGCAACTGATCATTGCAAATCTTTTGGCATGCTTTACAGTAATCACCAAGAGATCAAATCAGTATTAATAAAATAACTAACTTTCCAGAAAAAAAGATTAAACTACACTATCAGCTGTGTCTCCACAGACACCACAGCATCTGAACTGAAAAAATAATGTTTAAACCCCAACTACATGTGGTGGAATTAGTTAATTTTATGCCTATGTGAAAATTTTCTGTCTTTGCCTCCCTGAAGAGTTTGCTTCATCTTGGTGTTAACCAAGGATCCATGCCTGATGGATACTTGGAGCTTCAGTTACTAGAAAGGGATATTCAAGTACTCAAATATTTGTATGCACTAGACCTTGTTAAATTAAAACTGTCTTAATCTCAAGTTTGTTTCAAGAATCTTAATGCCTCTGTTGACCTAATGTAATCCTGTACCATAACACTTTAATGTTCTATGAGAAAACCCCTGCTTGTTCCATTTTTTCCCACCCTTTCCTGTTCGAGGCATGCCTGCCTTATGGGGGCTTGAGAGCGTACTGGCATATCCTCCATAGTGCGGAGAAGGCTGGCTGATTAACACCCACATGAAAATATCCCAAACAATAATGTTAAAACCAACGAATTCTTCCCACTTGCAGCGATCCTACTGCAGCAGGAGATAAGAAATGGGAAGAAATGGTGTGTGATGTGAGCTATTACCCTAAGGCAGTGGAGGACAATAATAGTGGCTACATCACTAGCTAGGTACATGGGTGGTTCAGCATGGTAGCTTGGTGAAAAGCCAGTGGCAATGAGTATTGCTGCCTGGAGGGAAGTGGAGATTCAGGACGGACACTGGTTCCCTATGGCTTGGGTCCAGATCCATCCAAAACTCTGGAGGTTAAGCAAAAATTTAAGGGCTGAGCAAATGACACTTACCTAGTTTTGGACAAAGTGTGAAACTGGAGTGATTCAAAGGCGGTTAGTTTGTTGGCTTTTTTTAAACCCACGAAGTGTTGAATTCCTGTTTAGAGAAAAAATGACTAAACTTTGACCTTCACTGCCTTGCCAGTCCAAGTTTCCCACATTCACAGAGATGCTTTTCCTAGAAGAAGGCATCCAGAGAAACAATGTGCCTTTTGTTAAGAGCAGCCAGTTGAGTTAAATAATGCTGCTTTCAGACCCCTTCATGGTAATGGGAAAAGCTCAGTGCCCTTTTGGTTTACTGTCTACCATTTTCTCAAGTTAGGCTGGGCTTTACAGGCTGTGAGCGGACAGACAGGATGCCTCAAACCCTCTGAAGGGGTGTGTTTGTTTTCTGAAGCATGTACTGAGTAGGTTTCAGCTGAAAGCCCAGGGAAATGCTGCCCTGCAAAGCGCTGGCCTGGAAAGGTGATGGCAGCTGGGGAAGAACTGTTGGGTGGGATGAGGAGACACCAAGTCTGGCGTCTGACACCTACTTAGAGCCACTCTCCACAGCACTAGAGAGGGATAAATAGAGATAGAAAAGAGCTCTTTTTAGGGTGTCTTCTCTCTCAATCTGTGCCTAGGTGAACTTATTCTTGGCCATTTGCTTTTGTTTGTCTCAACTTGGCTTTGGGTTGCTTCCTGCCTCTTTCTAGCCAGCCCTCTCTCATTTATTCCTGCTCTCATTTTTTTTAGAAAAATAACTTCTCACCTGCATTCTCTCTTCCCTCTGTATCATTTTTCGTAGTGGTGGCGAAGGGAAGGATCTTTTCACTTTTTGTTTTTACAGAGAATCTTAGCTGCTTCCTATTTCTTTACCCTGCAAATGACATTACTGAGGCACATTAATGAGGGTGCACACCAGTGCTTGAGAAGTAGGAAACTTTTGAAAACCACAGGCTGACTACAATTTGTGTAACGGATTTTATTGCAGGTGTGCTGTGTAGAGGATGCAAATAACACCTCAAAAGGCTCACGTGATAGTTCATTACAAGGGTCATGCTTAGGTGTTAATGTAACAACTTGCTGCAAATGCTCAGTGTACATTATACTGGCTTGCTTTAGCAAATTGCCTGTAAAATCTTTTAGCACAACCATCTGGATGGCCCTGAGAAAGGAATGGAGGATCTCATGTAGGGGACTTGCATGTACTGGTGACTGAGATTTAACTTGTGTTAAGTAACTGTCCATCTGCCTGTCAATCCTGAGCCACCTTAGATGAGGCACTAAAGAGAAAGGATGATTAAAAAAAAGGCTAATAGGCTTTTGAGCTGCTTTTGACCAAGCACCAGAATCTTTCAACTGCTTTATAAATCATTGAGATGCATTTATGGAAATGTTTTGCTTATATTTTGTAATTCCAAGTATTGGATTAACACCATAAGATACTAGTTTTAAATGATATTTTGGCCTTTGACGCTATCTAGCTATTCTCTAATTGAGTGATTTATCTACTCATATGCATGTGGATAAAACCTCACAGTTGATGAATAAAAAAGCAGAGAAAGGACATAAATGAAAACTTCATGTTTTCATTGCATTATAAATTTATTAATGACTTCAGAGTTATAATACCACATGCTTAAAACCTTAATAAAAGAATTCATATTTCTCTGCATCTGATGCACAGGCAGCATTAACACTGTCCCATGTTCCTCTTGCACCTGATTTGCTCTCTGGGAACCATGCCATGTTGAAAGTGCATCATGTCAGAAAATTGAGGGAATGAGGAGGACTATGGCAGCTGTATCTCTATTCTGATTTTGCACATTTTGGGCACATTATATGACTACTGAAGAAAGACACAGATTTTCAGTGTTTCCTGTTCACCTTTCATATGATGAGGAACATCAAGGACTGGGTACAGCAGAGAGCAGGGGGGACCTGCAGAGCAGTCAAATAATTCTGATCAAAAAAATATACGGTCATTTTGGTGCATCAAAATTCAGCCACATTTTCTGCTGCATCAAAATTCAGCCACATTTTCTGCTGCATCAAAATTCAGCCACACTTTCTGCTGCTCAATGCAGCACTTGCAGGCTTTTCACTACAACCAAGTTTAGGCTTTCCCAAGAGCCAAAAGCAGGAAATTAGGCTGTCAGAGTCTTGGACAGATGAAACCCCCAGCGGGGGGGAAGGAGAGGAGCAGCTGGGAGGGGTCACTGGCTCGGATGGAGGACTATGTGCTGCAAAGGCCAGCAGCAACACCTAGATGTCCCTGTATCTGCAAAATCTGTCCCTGCACTACCCCTCCCTGTACTGCTCGAGTGGGAGGAGGGGAGGAGGCAATGCTAAGGCTCCTTTGCTACCACCAAATATTTCTGGGATGGGGACAGCATATGCAGAGCAATCATAACAGGGAGGTGTGTTTCCTGCTTCTGTATATTATGTCAGGGAAGCAGCTCTGTTCCTAATCCAATGCATTTCTTTAAAAAACCCAAAGTTATTTATAATTGTCAATTTGGAAACTATAATAGGTGACCTTACAGATGTCAAACCCATTCAAGCTGAAATGCAGATGTTGGTACAGATGGCACGGAGCATGATTTAATCATGGCGACAGCAAAAATATGTGGGACACCATTCCTCATATCACTCTTCAGCATCACACACTTTCCTAACCCTGTAATGTTATTTGTGGACTTTCTCCATACCACTATCTGAATGTAACATTGTCATCCTACTCTGAGAGTCTAGCCAGAGAAGTTCATATAAAAGATTCATTTAATGATTTGAACTGAAAAGGCTCTTCCTAAGAATGCGGTTTGTATCAAGTCTAGGCATAAAAAGAACTTTTTTTCTTCATATTTGTGAGATGTATTTAGTTTATAGGTGGCCAGTGAATATTTCCACCCTCAGTAAGAGGTTCCAGGGACTTTTAAACTTTGGCTTGTGCTAGAAGGAACTTGTAAGCATTTAAAAAGAAAAAAAGCTCATGAAATTTGTGTTCAGGGAACACAGATGTTTTATTCTAGTCCCCATGCCACTGTTCAATGATGTTAACAAGCCTCAACTCATTCTGAGCACATGCCTGGGGTAGGAAAGTTTATTTTATGCCTGTTGCTGATGAGGAGCCTTGAGCACAGGAGTTGAAGGGCTGAAGCCAGTGGCTCAGCCATAATGGCTCTGATGTGGTGCTGACTGTGAAGGCTGAGATCTCTCTGAGTCTACCAACCTGAGTGAGGATGGTTTTGTGTCCCATGATCCCCACAGCAGGTCTTGGCAACTACATGGCAGCGTCTCACTCATGCTCTGTGAGCTGACTGTGCCTCCTCTGATGACCCTCTCCTGGCTTTGGACTGTGGTTTTTAATGTGAGTAATTTTATTGCTGTGGCTGTGCCTGGTAGATCTTTCCAGGCAGGCTCCTTTGTCTGCATTTTTCACCTCTGTCCTGATCATGCCTGCATTGGCACTCAAGACAAGCCAGGTCAAGAAGATGAACAGGTTGAAAATCATGAATTTGTCCTTTTTTCCCCCTCCTGCTCTCTTCCTTTATGTTTGTTTTGGAACTAGGGGAAATCTGGTGCCAGATTACACCCAGTTGGTAGGGATCCACAGCTTCAGGGAACCAGGGTCTGGGTCTAGTTTCCAGACTACCTGGATTTGCACAGCTCAGCCTGTTCAAAGCAAAACTGTGTGTGATGTCTGGGAAACTGAGGGTCAAAATCTGAGATCTTTTTTTTACATTTCCAACTATCAGTATACTTACTGCAATGAGTTTTTTCTCGACTAGGATCACACTACACATGTAGCATGGAGGACACAGAATTTTTCTGCATGCAATCATGCCAGATGTTCAGACTAAGGATGTTGTGAGTAATGCTAAGGGTATCTGTTTGATTTTTTAAAGTAGATTTTCATATGCTTATTTATCCTGTCAAAAGTTGGAGAACAGATGGTCATGAAAATGAAGTTATTCCAATTTTATAATTCTGCCCTTGTCTTCGAAAAAACCCTACCATCACCTTCATCCTGAAGAATGTTGAATCTCTTCTGCAATCTTCCCACATACACTTATTTCACGGAAAACACAGTTGACTTTAAAACATTTTATTCAATAACGATACTGTTAACATTGTCACAATTTCAACAACAAAAGTACTTCTGAGTCAGGCAATTTTTTACCTGTTTAGTTTGATGGTACAAAACCTGTCTCCAAGATGATGAAGTCCTTCAGCTGAATGGTTTGCCTTGCAAGTGTATTTTTTTCTAGGGGAATCTGTTTGCTACAAATTGTTGTAAACAATCACACATTCTTGAGTGAGCGATCACCTGCATTTTCAGCAGAGCATGGTCACATCAAACACCTACACCATGAATTGTCTTGGAAAAAATATCCCTCATAGCACAGTGCCATAGGGTGTGGGAGGCATTTTAATTCAACAGACACAGAAGGGTCTTGACTTCACTATTTCAAAACGCTCAATTGCTTTAGGTATCGATATCTATCACTCAATAACTAAAACACCCAGAGCACCAATCGAGGACCGCAACTTACCTCATGTGATGTTGGGGTACAGCTGGATACCTGTTACATTGGATAAAATGTCTTCTAACATAATGAACTGTGTAAGATGTTTCCATGTGTTGAGTGCTGCTACTACACAGCATACACAGGGAGAGGGAGAAACACTGACCTTCTTTTTCTAAAAGGCTCTCAGTAAGGACAGGAGAGTGTTTGCTCTCTCTCCCACATGCTGGCAGAAAGAATAGAAAATGGTAAAATACAAGTTGGTTTGGGTTTCTTTTGTATTTTTTTAAGGATGGGGTCAAAACAGACATGTTTGCCCCAGAAGCAGAATTATTAAGGAACTGAATAACAACTTCCATTACTTTTACAGCACACAAACTGAAGAGCTTTACTTATTATCACTAAAACAGTAGTACTTAAAGCATTAACTAAACCCTGAACCTTTTCAAATTTAGAGGTTGTGTACAATGATTATATTTTCAAAGCGGCTTTCTGGATTTGATACATGGTTAAGACATATTTTATTTCTCAGTAAATATCTTGTACATTCTCATTTTTAGAGGCATGCTATTAATAAACATAATAATGTGCAATAGCCAACATAGCACAATAGCTTGGGTTTTAAACTGTAAAAATTATTTTAATACTTGTTTTGTAGTAATTTTTAAGACATATTTTAACTGTACAGATAAGAAGACTTCTGGTATCCTTGCATCTCTTAGCCATACTCTCAACGAGGCATCAGGTCCTTCTCTTGGTTTGATTTTGCACATATAATACAGAACCTGTATCTTCTGCCCTATGTGTGTTTACTCAAATATTACATCAGTATACTTGATCAGCCATTAGATTAGTCTTAATTTTATCAGGCTAACTCTAGCACGTTATCTATCTATCCTTATCTATCAGGACAAGCTCTAGCACGACATTCACAATCACACTTGACACCTAATGTTGGTAAAGGAAAGAAGTGAAAAAAGGAAATGGACTGCTGGTGTAAAAGTCTAGGCATCCCTCCTAACCCTCCTTGCACTTCATGTGCAAGATAAAACCTATTGCTTTTATACAGTCACATGAAGCTGTTTAAGTCTGTAAATGTGGAACATGCTTTGCTCTGACTAAAGTCACATCTGCTTGGGCTTCCTGTTTTTTCTGGTGGTTTTTTGGGGTTTTTTTGTACCTCAGGTAAATAATAATCCCAGATGACTGTGTACTGTTACTAACTGGCTAGTGGGTATGAACACATTACATATAGAAACAGAATTAGATCAAAATCTGCATTATAAGAGGTAATTAAAATCACTACTGCTGATGTGGTTAATGTTATTAAAGCATTAGCAATAGGTCAGGACCTGCTCCAACCAGCAGCTCTATTCATTCACCAAAACACTGCCTTTCCATAAAAAAACTGATAAGTGCAGAAGTGCCTTAATAAACCGTGGGAAGAGATGAAAAATACCTTAACACACTTTCAGAGGGCGAGTGACAGTTTAAGAGGGAATGAGTGACACGCAGTGCTGGTGCATGCATTGCAATGAGAGCAGTCACTGCTGCTGCTGTTAGCTAGACAAAGCCATGTTACTCTTAAGCATTTCATCAATTAAAAATAAATGCATATTAGGCAGCTCTGCAAATCCCAGAGATGTAAAAGAAGAATGTTTGTTGAATTTCTGAGCATGAAAATAACACTGCAAGTCCTTGTGAGACATGGAAAAGCACAGCTGCTGCTTTGATTTCCCTGGGGTAGCAATGGGCAACAAAGTAGGTGAGAGTTGCATGGCCGGGGGAAAATTTTGCTCTGAATTTTTACAATTTAGAGAGACACTGTCAGGTCAAATATGCTATGCAATGAAGCGTTGTTAAAGGCAAATCCCAAAACCTTTCCTTCTGAACTGAAAATTTAAAAAAGAGTTCACTTGCTTCTTCTCTCTTTCTCTCAGAATCTACCAGTAACACTTCCCCTCTACTCCACTCGCATCATATCCCACCTGCAGTACTGCACCCAGCTCTGGGGACTCAGCATGGTAAGGACATGGACCTGTGGGAGTGAGTCCAGAGGAGGGACACAAAGATGCTCAGATGGCTGGAGCACCTCTCCTATGAAGAGAGGCTGAGAGAGCTGGGGTTGTTTAGCCTGGAGAAGAGAAGGCTCCGGGCAGACATTATAGCAGCCTTCCAGTGCCTAAAGGGGGCTACGAGAGAGCTGGAGAGGGACTTTTGACAAGGGCATGTAGTGAAAGGACAAGGGGGAATGGCTATCAACTAAAAGAGGGCAGGTTTAGAACTGCTTCCTCCCTCTTCCACCCACTCTCATGGCCAGGCCTGGCCCTGGATGTGGCCATATTCTATGGGCCCATAAAACATGAACTGAAAGACAACAGACATATTCCGAAACAAAGAATAAAACCAAACACTACAGAAGGGTAATTTTAAATAGCATGCCATGAAATATAATTTATAGGGATAATCAAACGAAAGGTTCAAAATTGGATTTACTGCAGAGTTTCCCTTAAATAGCACTAATTTTTTTATTATAAAGATAACTGCATGTACTTTACTGCATGTAAATCTGAGATGAGAAAGTTTATCCACTCAAGTCATCTAGAAAGCATACAGTGAGCTTGCTAATTAACTGTAATAAAATCCTTCTTTTTTTCAGGACTGCTGGCAATAAAAGCAGAAGTGCTGAAGGAATTTCCATGTCAAAGCACATTAACTAACAGCCTTATTAATATGCCAATTCTTTATTGCATTTAGTACCTCAGCATAAGTTTATGGGACCAAGGTATTTCTATTTTGAAGTGCACTTCCCCTTAGCAGTAGCATCTGTGTGTATGTGTGCATACATGCACTTGTCCCAAACAGGGATAACCTTCTCAACTGTCTCCTCCCAGTTCCCTTCTCTCCAAACAGGAATTGCATCTTCAGCCTCTTTGTTTTCACATATATAGCTATTATAACAATACTAACAAGCCTTTGAAAAATGTCTTCCATCCTCTCATCATAAAGAGTTTCAAAGCTGATCAGACTTTATAACACATCCTAAATAGAGCACATTTTTGATGCTCTGGTAAAGATTTTTGCTGCAGGACTGGTGGAGTAGAGAATGACCCTTTAAAACACCAATGGCTGTATTTAACAAGATCAAATTAATTTGCCTCCTCCCCTCCAAACATGCTGCTCATGGTGCAGTTTGAGCAACTGTAGGATTAAGAGAAATATTAGAAGAATTGCAATTCCTCCTTTAGATTTTGATAAGTACTCTTCCTGAATTTTCTCCTATTCAGCTACTCTTACATTAATATCAGCAAAGTATCAGCAAAGTATCAGCTTAATTAAATCATACATTCAATTCATCAAGTATTCCATTGTTCCCAAAGAACTACAAAATATCTCTTTTTTCATAGATAAAGAGTAATTACCATCTCATGGGGCCAACCGACTGAGTTGCAAAGTAAGTTTTGTAACTAACTTGGATGTTAAATATACTCTAACACAGACATATCTTGCTACAATAGATGTTTGCCTCTTCCTTTATAAAAAAATAACTTATTTTCTCATGCCTAAATCTCTCTTCCAGTTTCATTTTTAAAAGACCCAAGAAAAACAGACCGTGAATGAGCTTTTTGCAAAGCATTAGTAACTTTTTTGTCTCCAGACATAAAAGTCAACCCCATGTGCTGAGGCCATCCCAGGGATTCTGTACAACAGTGCAATGGGACAGCATAATCAGCCATGCAAAGGAGCCACTGCAGTAGCTCCCTCCTTGGAAACACTGGTTATTGTGTTCTTAAGACCCTTTCCCCTTACTTTTCACAGGCAGAACTGAACAAATCTATTTTTGTTTTGTTTTCCTTCTTAAAAGGCACTTTCTCTAGATCTGACAACTCTGCCTGATCAGATAATGAATGTTTACATGTGATGGTCATTGTTTCCAAACTTGCTCCATTGTTCTCAGCATCGGGGTGAAGCCCCGATGCCCCTCAAGACAAGAAAGCAACAGCAGAGGAAGGAAGGGTTTCCTGCCTGACAAGAGCAGTCCTGTTTAAATGGGAGATGGAGTTAACCACCCATTCAAACATATGCGCGCAAAACACTGAAACAGATTGCCTGGCTCTGCCTTGCATAATATTACCAAATCCCAGTGAACCGTATTTAATAAGATAGGGTGAGATGACACTGTAATGCTGGCAACATGGCATGCAGAGGAATGATCACAAACTGTCCTTTATTTGTTTGTCCCTCCGGAAAAACATTTGTTCTGTTGCCATCCTCTGCCCCGCTGCATTTCTTTGAACATGCTAAGTCAGTTGAGAGATTTTGGGTGAAAATTTACAGCCTGGCTGTCGTGTAGATTTGGGTTGCTTTGCTGATTAGAGAACAGTATGTATTTTATTAAGAAATGTGTTTATCCTCAGCTTTAGGGTTTATATCTGCAGCAGGAGTGGGTTTCTTCTTTAAATTCACACACCGTGACATCAGTGATGCTTAGGCACTCGATAACATGGTAGATGTGAAGATCTGCTGCAAAATCTGGGGGATCTCTTTGGTATCCATGGCAATAAAAGACCGACCTGCTGGTAGCGTCCTCTGCAGCCTAAGGAGCAGAATGAGAGACAAGACACAATTACCATCTCAAATTATCTTCCCTACCACAAGCCAGGGTTCCTTCAGAATGGATGTTTTCCTTTTGCATACCTTCCCAATCCACACCATTCACATTGCTGTCATAATGCAATTAAAGGTTTGGGAAAGCAGCAGTGGGAGGAAACAGTAAGAGCAGCTAAGGCACAGAGATCCTTTCAGCTAGACAAACAAGAATGTTTACAGAGATTTCTATCCAGGTCCTCTTTCTGACATGCCAAAACTCCATTTTGATCAAGGTATCAGTGATCCCACGAGGTGTCACCAAACTGGCTTGCTGGTGGCAGCTAGAGATATACACTGGAAATGAAGACACTTTAAATTGACTACCATGAACCCACAGCTCTTTCAGTTCAACAGCTCCAGTGATTCTAAATGTGCTCTTTATATTTCTTCTCTGAGATTGCAGCAGATTAGATGGAAATGTATTTTTCTCTCAATATTAATCCAACACATTTTTATTCACAGCTTAACCTCCCTTAAAAAAGTTAAGCTAGATGCATGTTACAAACTCCATCTCCCTCGCATACAGTTAGCAAGCTTGGGATTTATTTTTCACTGCTTTTCAAAGGAATTTATGCTCCACACCATTCCTCCAATACTAAGCAAAGTCTCACTTTTAAACTTAGTAGTTAAAAAAGCAGCAACAGAGAATTTCCTTCTCCTTCCCCCACAGCAGTTACAGGAAGGCTTTGTCTAATTCTGGACTTCCACGTACATAGAAATGCATTTCAGTGACAGCATTGTGTGCATTTTCCATACCCACTGAACTAGGCCATTATAAGATCTCTTACACAGCAGGACATGGTCAATGCCTTTTTTTTTCCTTTTAATTCCTAGCAAAAGTAAAAGGACTTTCTGTAATTATAATCTTTCAGAACAGATTCTCTTTTGACGCATAATGCAGCTCTGATGTACAGACATGCAGCCACAATGGTGGCTCTGCAGCTGTATCTTTCAACCCTTTACTGATTAAAATTATGTACTGAGGGCCAATTCCCTTTGGGATTTCTCTCATTCTGCTCTAGTTGAAGACTCAGAAGCAGAAAAGACACTTGATATATGTGGCTATATCAGACTTTTGCTGCATGTACTTGTCCTCAGTGGATGTGGAGCCTGGAAGGACACCTGGGACATAATTTCCTTTTTCTCCCTTGTGCCCAAACAATTTAAAGTGAAATTATGTAGTAGAACTAAACCCAGACCATTAAACTCCAGCTTCTTTTGTTTTATTGCCTTTTTGTAGGCCTACATGCATTGGAACCACACACTGGGCAATGACAAAGGCATCCTGTCTCTGTTATGATTACATAGTGATATTACATACAGGGATAGTGCACATCCTCCAGTGGTAGGATGGCTTCAGTTGCCTCCTTTGGATGCACAGAATGCTCTCAACTAGCTGGCCATAAGGGATGTCTGTGGGTCCCACAAGCCAGTCTCCTTCCTGACACAAGTCAGAAGCTATCTACTAGCTTCTTGCTAGCAGATTATTAATATTATTATTAATAATAATTATTATTAATAATATCAAAATATTAATAATAATTTTAAAAAAGGATGAAAACTTGGACGTGACCTGGCAATGTGCCCTTGCAGGCCAGACATCCAATTATAACCTGGATTTCTTCCATCAAAAGAAGCATGACCAGCAGGTCAAGGGAGGTGATTCTGCCCCTCTACTCCACTCTTGTGAGATCCCACCTGGAGTGCTGTGCTGGGGTCCTCAGCACAGGAAAGATATGGACCTGTTGGAGAGGGTCCAGAGGAGGACCACAAAAATGGTCAGAGGAGTAGAACACCTCTCCTATGAAGACGGGATGAGAGAATTGGGGCTGTTGAGCCTGGAGAGGAAAAAAGTCCTGGAAGACCTTATTGAGGCCCTTCAATAAAAACAGGGGGCTCATAAGGATGGAGTGAGACTTTTCACCAGGGCCTGTAATGATAGGATAAGGTTTAGCAGTTTTAAACTGGAAGAGGATAGATTTAGATTGGAGATATGGAAGAGATTTTTACAATGAGAGTGATGATGCGCTGGCACAGGTTACCCAGAGAAGCTGTGGATGCCCTGTCTCTGGAAGTGGTGATCTAGTAAAAGACATACCTGTTCATGGCAGGAGGATTGGAATAGATGATATTTAAAGGTCCCTTCCAACCCAAACCATTCTATGATTTTACAATACCACAATCAAAACCTTAGTGCAGGTTAGCAGGGCCAACTATACCAAACTTCACTGCAATAAAATCATAGTTTAGATTTATGACATACGAAAGCAAATGGTATTAGGCATAAAACAAACGTACTCACCTGTCTGCCTGGTCTCCCAAGGATCCTATAAATATGGCGAAAGCATTGACTTGAGTATTGGTGGTCAAGACCTGGGCAAACCTTGAAGGCTGAATACCGTATCGTTCAAGATTTGCATCACTTAAGACGATAACGAAATACTCATCAGCCTCTTCCTTGGCAATTTCACGAATGGCATGCTCTGTCCCTTCCAAGGTGTGGTCTCCACTCATGCAGAACTGAGCATGGGCGTGCATAGTCTGCGTGCACAACATAACCACATGGAAATACGTAAGATGACTTTAGGAATAAACATTCATTTCAGCTAGCACAGGAGGGAGTAAATACTCAGTTCTGCTGTATTAGGGGATGCATCAGAAATGTGGGCAGCACTCCAGGTACAACAGAAGATGCAGCTTTTTGTATATAATATATCATATCTTAAGACAGGCAGCACTTCCTAAAAACACAGTGGGTCAAACAATCAAAACCCACACATGGACCTAATTAGACTGGGCCTTAGGGAAGGTAAAATACTTCGGTCAGCTGCAGTTTGAGTAGCTACATTCCTATGTATTTAAGGAAGAATTCAGGACTTAGTTTCCTAATACCATGACCAGCTCCTGTGTGTTCGTAATTTGCACTAGACTTCCAAATCCTAGTAGTGTCACAGTTATTATAAAATATCTGACTTATAACAGTAGCAGTCAGATTTAAAAGTTATGAAACATTCTGTTTGAGCTGTTATGAAATAAATACACTGTTTTCATTGATGAAGCTGTTTCCCATGCAGAAGGAATATTAGACATTACTAAATCCAGTCCTTTTAACTGAAGTAGCTCCCAATCTTTTTAAAATAATTTTTGAAGGAAACTCAAATACACAGTTCTAACCTATCAAGCTGCCAAACAGGCAAATCCTACAATATACTCAATTTTTCTTCATCCTAGTACAGTAAAATTGTGGTGAGTACACTCACTTCGTGATTGTGATTTAACATGTTTTCAATCTAGCATTGACACATTTTTCCACTGCTACTGTGATACATAACTTCTTGAAGGTGCCAGGCTAAATTGCTGACCTGGGACCTCTCTACAGTTCAAATTAGTCACTTATGCACTAATAATATCACCACATCATTTAGGCAGAGCTACCTATATCACTACATAATGCTTGAAACGTCCCCTATCCTTTGACAGATAGTCAAAATAACACATTTATGACCACAGCAGTCCAGAAAAAGGTGTACCCAGCATCTACTATTTTGGCATTATTTGTTTTCTGAAAGGTCCTGTTTCGATTTTATGCAAATACACAGATTTTGCTTTCTTGTCTTTCTTTTATTTTACTCTCCTCATGTTTTGTGTTCCGTGACCCACCCACAATTTTATCTTTGCAGTCACAAACTCCTTAATTATCCAGCATCACTTATCAGTAGGATTTACCTTAAGAATCTCTAATCTTTGCTTATTGTTCTTGGGAACTTTGTCACTCCCAACCAATGCGATGTTGAAGCCGTCTCCTGAATGTCCAACAATATCGTACTACAAGAAAGAAACGTCATCAGTCATCTGTTAGTCACAAATAGCACTTGGGCCACAATGATATAAGACAGATCAAAGGCAATTTGCTTTCAGCAAGAAAACCCATATACTGTTCCCTGCTTCTCTTTATGAGCTGCTTAAGAAAACTAATTGCAATTTCTCACTGACATGAAAACATGGGAAAGAATTTCTAAATAATGAAATTAAAGAAAAGTTATTTATTTCCATGGTCTGTTTTCACATCATCCCACCAACTGCAGAGCAGTGCGGCGTAAGATCGAGACCTTGCCCTCTCACATTGTCCATGTATTTTTTTTAAAGCAGTAATTTTCATCCTCTTGAGTCTGACAAACAAGAAGCACATTGTTTGACAGTAGCTCCCATGTTTGATGAACCTTTTTTGTGACCTCATTCTGCTCTTAAAAAAAAGGTATTACAAGCTGCCTTTTTTGAAAATCAGCACTTCTTATTTTTGTGCATAACAGATCAAAGCCATTGCTGACAGTAAGTAGAGAAGTGCATTCCAAGAGACTCTGTATGTTTTCCAAGGAGATGGTGTGCACTTGATTCTCCTGTGAAAGATGCTGCAAAAATGACATATAGAACTGTAATAGTTCAAAAATCGTGTTGAACAAAGAATGCAATATTGGGAATGTCTCTGTTTTATGTGAGAGCTTAATTGTTGTTACATGAAAACCAAGACAAGTTGAGTTACAGCAAGGTCCTGACCTGCCCTTTGTGTTGTGGATGTGGCAGTCACTCCAGGGAGAATTCATGAGCAGGACAAAAATGGATTTAAGAGCTCTCTACACCAACCAACAGAGCACAGTGTACAGATCCTGAGCCCAGAGAGACCTGAGCTGGCAATTCCTCAGCATGAACGTGCCTGTATTTCCCCCTGACTAGCTGGCACAGACCTGTATTTAGTTGACAGGGAGCCCTTATGCAATATTTTGCCTTTCTGTTTTCTTTTTTTCGTGTACTGTTACAGATCCCTGCTGAGTTCACCATCCCTAATTCCCATATAATCATTTCGTAAAAGGCAGGTCTATTCCTCAAAGTTTTTCTGTCTTTTCTTCCCTAATAAAAGCCACTTTATTTGGTATGTCAGGTCCTAGAGAGTGGAGAAATGGCATTCTTTATAGACAAAGCTCTTTTTGTTTCCACATCACTAATTCGCTTAAAAATATATCAAAAGAAAGCTATAGCAGCTGGAACAACACTTTTAAAGGTGACACTTCCCTCTGTGAAGCAGCAAATGTGCCACATACTATAGATTATTTCACCCAAGGTGAGATCATTTTATGACAGCCTCACATAACCCAGACTTCCTCCTTCTAGAAAATTTTTATATAATCTAGTCCCCATACAATCCCATTTCTTTCTGCTTTGTTGGCTTTTCCCATTACTGTTCTCCTTTTTTCTTCCATGTCTAGTATTTACTACTCAGCCTCACACAAAGCTTCCAGTCTGGCACATGTTTTCTCTTCAAAACCTATTTCTTATCACTAGTAACCTCTCAGACTCTCTCTTTCCTGATGAATATAAAGACATGGCAAATGAAAATATACAGATTTTGAGAATAATGCTGAGGTTACATTCAGCATACTTCCTAATTAAAACAAGAATAAATCCTGTTTAATAAATCCTGAACCACACACAAGAAGTGTGTGCATGAGTGTTGTTTTAAAACCTAGAGATAATTCAAATCAGAGGAACTAAATAAAGCAGAGGTTTAATGGAGCAGAAAATATACAGAGCTCATGGTCCTTATGCAATGTCAGAAATCTCCACATGTCTTCAGGGCAGGCTCTTAATTCTAAAACCTTGCACGGCCTTTACTGAGCAGTTTTGTATTCAGCATCACTTTTAAATCAACAATTTTGCTATGTAAAGCAAAATACTGTCATTCTCCTGTGTAAAAAGGTTGAAGCCTTTGTAGAAAGCTCCTTTCTGGTTTCCTGGTTGTCTCACACTGGGTGTCCTGGTATCAGCTCTGCCATACCGAGTTTATGGGAATAGGCCAAACTTTGCCATTTGGAATATCGTTTTGGATCTTGGCATATACCAGTAACAGACCAACCTTTCATCTCAAAAAGCCTGAGCATATGTGACAGACTGTATAAGGGGAACTGCTGTAGCTCCTAGAGGAAACACTTGATGTTGACCCTACAGTTTGGCCCCCTCCACATTCTTGCATAAGGCAGAACATACAGCCTGGGTTCAGGCAAGGCGAGGTTGAAATGATCTGAGCAAAGTATCGCAAGCACGTCAAGGCGCTCACCTGGGAACATCATGGCCCGTCTGCTCCCTTCTCAGCTAGCTGCTTATTATTCTTTGTGTGTGCCCATGCATGCACTGAGTACCATGCTTATCTTTAACAGATGTTATCAGTTTCCTTGTTTCTTTGCTGACAGCTTACTATGCTAGTTGTGATTTAAAAATGTTTGGTGAGGCAGCAGGGAAGAAGAAGTGGCTGTTTGCTTCATCCTGACTGCTGCATTCTGGGTCAAGCAAGGCCTCCTGAAAAACAGAGTGAGATCCTGCCATGCTGTGGAAGAGAAGAGCTGTGGTCACCAGCCCTCACATGCTGGTCCTCATGGTCCTCTGATCCCTCTGGAAGTTAAGTCAAGGACCAGGAGTAGCCAAAGCCTAATGAGTGTGAAGTTGGTTTTGGGCAGCTCAGCTCCCCCAGCTGTGAGGTTGTGAGTGTATGTGCCCCAGCGAAGGAGGGGATGGGAATGTAGCTGCACTGACTTGGATTGACTTAAGTCAACACAGGACTGCTGCCTGGGAGACCCTCCCTGGGAGGGAGAGATGGGAGTAGGCTCACAGTCAAGCTTTAGAAATGACAGAAGGGAGATGTTTGCCCAGGGGAATGTATGGAATCTGTCACAATTTAGGAATACAGAGTTTGGGACAGCAGTAAAACTGGATCAAAGAAGCTCACTCTGAAAGGGCAAAGAATTTAAACCTCTCACCCAGCTTTCCTTGTAGTAAATTATTACCTCCTCATTTGCATTCTAGCAAATGAACCCTTAGTGATTTTATATTATCTTGGAGCCGTCCTTGTAAAGAAAAGGTGCAGACAGCTCCAAAGACCTGGTCAACTGGGAATCCAAACACATGCAGGCACATGAAGACGTTGTCAAAACAAGTTTTCTTCCTTTGCAGTAGCTAAAGATGAGCACAGAAGAAGGGCCTTTGAAAAGCAAGGATCCAATCTGATGTTTTTTTCTCATAAATTCCCTAGGAAAATTTATGTGGATGGAGTTACCAGTGAGAGAAGAGCTGTGATATGATCTTACTCGGAACTACTTTTGTTTTACAAAATAGATTGCAAGCAAAGACGCTCAGGACAAATCCAGCAGCAAAATACATGTTTGCCATAGTGAAGACTTAATTGAATTCACATATTATTGTGGTACACAGCAGCTTGTTTTCCAATAGCCTCAGGTACACTGAGACAAGAACTGCTCTATTCAGAGCTGTGAGTACACAACATATAAACATGTCTCTTGAAACAGCATCATTTTATTGATCTCTTTCCATAAGGAAAGGTTAAAGCAATCTCTATTCCACTGTCACATTTTGCAGTGAATGGATGGGTGTTGCTGTCTAAAACGGGTAAAACGGAAGACTTTGTCTTCTGCAGCTGCCATGCCAAAAGGATTTATTTCTAAAGGCATTTAAAAAGCTGAAGGAAGATGTCTGCTGAACGTAAAAGGCAGTGTGAATTAAACAGAACTCTGCTGGAGGGCTGGACCTTTATAAATTCACCTCTTCTTTGGACAACACTAAACATTTTTTTTCCTAAATTTATTTCAAACCTTTTTTTTTTATTATTTAGAAGAAACTATTCTGCCAAGAATGTGGACCATTTCTCCTTTTCCTGAATTAGCAGTGTTGCCTCCATAGTAGATTTTACAAATGCTAAATGCTGAAACAGGTATATAAAATCTGCAATATCCCTTTAATATAGCTATAAATAATAAGTCAGGCTTTTCCTACCAGTTACATAACATGCTATTTATTGAGTCACAATATTTTAAAGGCTTCATAAAATTGCTGTTGGATAATTCACTGGACATGCCTCCTCAACCTACCATCATGTGTGCAAATGATGGTAATCAGGGGTGATATAAAACCATGCAGTTTGAGACAGACGTACCTCAGATAAAATAAAGAACAAACTGCCCTTATGTACAATTTCAAACAACTGGCACCTAAAATAAGATGTTCTAAAGATGAACAAAATTTAATCCTGCAAAATATTATAATTGCTTATTATAACATACATGTATAAGTGATGCATCCAGACATTTAAAGGGGCCAAGGGTCATTCGTAGGAACATACTTAACCTCCATTATTAAGATAAGACTGACAATGTGGCTTATATTATCTCAGTCACTCTCACTCTTTTCTTTAATAAAGCACTTCAGAGGAAGCGCGAACAGATGACATTGGAGGAGGGCTTTGAAACATGGCTGTTAATTTAAATGGATTTCCCGACTGTGCAATGGGCCTCCCGTTTCCCCCTTGACAGGGAATGATTCACTGCCTGCACTTTATGGGAAACAGAAGGAGGCAGGATGTCCCATGCAAGCATAAAAAGCTGACAAATACCTGCTGGCACTTGTCTGTCCTTTCATGAAGGATAACTTCACTACTTGCTTGGTACAGTCACATACCCAATACTCAGCTCTTCTGCATAAGAAGGCAAAGTATTTTCTACCTTCAGTCATGCTGTTAAGACCAATGAGACAATCAGCATCATCCGTGATAGCAAAGCGTACCACTCATGGGGAAGTAGGATAAAACAGCCAAGGAAAAGCTCATATGACTAATTCACAACCATATTTATTAGAGAACTAAACCAAGCATCATCAGAAAAGTGATCTTGAAAGCCAGGAATTGCTCTCCAGAATTTGCACTGCAGTTAGATAGCAGAAGGGAACTTTAGTTTGTAAAACCCCTTTGCTCAACAAGCCTGATGATCCTGTTGGTTCAACACTTTGTACAAGAAACCGCTCACATTTGCAGCATATATTGTTATGACCCTTGCAGGCCTTGCAGTCCAAAAAAATTTACTTTTATAAAACCAGTCAAGAAAAGGATAAGGAAAAGAAAGAAAGAAAAAAGTGATAAACTGCAGATTTCTCATTGCACACTATACAGTTGTGTGTTCTTCTATTTTTTCAAATGGTTCCTCTTTTAGATATGAGAAATGTATGCTATTTTTGCAGACATACCAAACATTCAGCTTTGTACTGAGAAAAATTAGCAGCATCTTGCAGATTGTCAACTGTTTTACAGAATTGAGTCAGTGATATTTTAAAACAATTACAGCATTTTCCTCCAAGAGGATCACTTTCTACCTAGCCTATTTTCATTACATTTGCAGGAATGCAGTGACTCTAGGAACAAAACTACAGTTTCAATTTGTTTGCAATTTTGCAACGTGCTCAGTTTAAGCAAGTTTAAGGGTGAGAAAGCATCACTGCCAGAGAAGATGGGAGCATGTGCTTCATTTCCTTAGGAAAGTAGCCTAAAAACAATGCCTGTCTCCTTTTATAGCCTTTTCTGCTGAAAAGTAAAAGTCTGAGTGATTGTACTTAAGAAGACATTCTAGAAGCATATGCCTCCATATGGCCTGATTTTGTATATGAGATTCCATGGAAGAGCAGAAACCTGAAGGATTATGTTGTTGGCGGAACAATGTGAAGTGGACCTCGCTGAATTGATCTGGACTATGATTCTATTAATTTTGTTCAGGAGATTTTACATTTGCTTTAGATGCATTATAATTCTTATGTTTGAGATGCTCTTCAGTAAAGGTATTGGGCATCTCTGTTCTTCCATTAAACACTGAATCTGTCCAGAACTAACTTGAGACTGGCCATTACTGTTTTCTTTATGGTTAAAGAAACATGCTCTTAACCTTGTTTAGGCTTATTGATACAAAAAGGGTATTAAATTTATTTACATTTCCTTTTCAGGCTACCATTAAATAACATTTGGAACTAATATCTTTCAGTACAAGAAATTATTTTCTTGCTTTCAGATAACTGGAAGAGAACACAAATAAGGACAAAGAAGTTTGGTCTTTTCCCATGATAAAGTACTGCTGTGTGCACTCTGGGCAGATAGAAGGGCAGAGCATCTTTGCATGTCCTGAAGCTTATATTCACTTGTGTTCTGTAAGCTTAAGCATTTCTGCTCAAAGAAACACATAAAAACAGAAAAAAAGGAGCAAATCTCACTAAATTGAAATCTTAAAAGTCTTAGATTGAATCCTCCCTTACTGAAACGTGTAATGTTTCTTATCCTTTCACTAGCATTATTTTTCAGGTTGCTAGAAATAGATTATTGTCTTTATTTCCTTGTGGGAATGAATAATGCTCTTTGGCTAGACTGACTGCTGAAACATTTTTTCCACTGCTCCACACAGCCTGTGCAATAACCACAGAGCTCCTAGCCCAGCTGCAATTACCTTGAATTTGTGCTCATAATTCTCAAAAGCTTCCATGACCATGCAGACAGCCTCCATGGAGCGTTCCAGCCGTCCATCCACCCCATTGAAGCGGTACATGCTGCCAGAAACATCCACCACCAGGCGCAGGCGTTTGGGTTTTTGCTGAGGGCTCCCAGGCTGACAGGGAAACACAACAGAACGAACCCCAGTATTAATGGGAAAGCTAAACATCAGTAATAACAAAACATTTTAGAAAGTGAACCCAATGCGCTTTGTGGAGCTAGAAAATTGTATTCAGCAAACACTCTTTTTTTTTTTTTGTAAAGAACAAAAAGATTTTAACTTTGTTTTTATTTCAAACCAGTTCCTTGACAGATATCTTAGCTCATTCTTTCCCTTCACCTTCAATGACTGGAAACAAAATACCTCAAAAAATTCCACACATTTGTCAGGAAAATACTTTTTCTATTTCAGCTTTGATTCTTCACATTTTATTTCAGCATAAGAGACTCTCAAATTTGCTCTTTCTGCCAAGGTCCATAATGGAAATGCTTTTCCTTGGCTTACAGTACTAACAGGGATTCGTATAAGACTGTAAAAACTTGTCTGCTGAGGTTAATAACATTCCAAAAATGTTTGAAATCTTGTTCTGATTAACTACTAGTTTCTTCTTTATTCTAACAGTGAAACCATTATTTTTTCCTGAAAACAAATCCCATCTGTTTTAACGATTTTTGGCACAGTACATTTAAGATAGGTGTTTTATTTAGCATGCAATGAGATGTGTCTGGATTCAAGTATGAGGCTATTGAAGATGATCTAGCAAAACACCCAGTCACATTATAAACAAATAACTAAAATTTTTCTTTTATCTGTAAAGCATTTGTGTGCTTTATTCTTTTAATTATTCTTTTTAAAAGCTGTGGCATCCCTGCCCTCAAAAAACATAAGGAAAGAGAAACCATTAAATCAAACATTTATTTTGGTTTTTATGCACAAACTTAAGGCATCTGTTTTTTTTTCCTTACTGAATTATTTTTACAAAGCCTTAAAACTGATACACAGACTAAACACATTTTGAAACAAATGAGAACTGAGGCTTCAATCACTTTTCCCTTATTGATCTTTCACACAGGTAGTGCCAAGTCCCGTAAATTGTTCAAAGCAAGAGACATCAGGATCAAACAGCATAAAAAATAATACCAAGGATTCATCAAATGCGGGTAGCTGATATGCAAAAAGATGCTGTACTCAGCTATTTAAAAAAAAATTCTTTGTGTGGTTAAAAACTGCAATCTGTCATTAAGTATTAGTGTTAAATATTATGTACTAGCCCCACAAGTTTTAGCCAGGTTTTGTTGGTCTGATTCAAGTGGTTTCTCTGTTCCTGACTCACATAGGTTTAATCATAATGCCTTCTAAGGAATGGCTGAATTAATCCATTGGAGAATCAACTTTGTCATATCTTAATGGTTTTTCCTCATATTTTTTTTTCCATCATAATTTTTATTATTGCAAATCTAAATATCTGAAGAAGTTGAAATTATTTGCATACCATGGAATAAGGAAAAGACATTTGCAAAACACTCTTTTTTTTTTTTAATTTCTAGAGTATCAGCATATTTGTTAACAAAAATTAAATTAGTGAGAAAATATCTTCCTTTTTTTTGGTAAAAACTAACAAAATAAATGTTTTCTGCTAACTGCCTTATGGTCATTAAAATACAAAATAAGAACATAAAAACTGTTTCACTGGATCAAAACTAAGCATTGCCTAGATCAGTGTTCTCTCTCTGAGGGTGGCCAACAGGAAATATGCATGTAAGACTATAAGAAGAGGTAAAGCAAATTTTCCGTCCTGTGGTTGCCTCTGTATCAGGGACAGCCCAAGCCAGAGATGATTCTTCCGAGTTTCTCATCCCTATAACTCACTCAAACTCAAACACAGATACTGTATAGCCACTATGAAACCAGCAAACTGGTTAAGCTCTTCTCCACCTTTCCCTGTTTCTTGTTGGATACTTACTTGTGGCTCAAGTTCTCCCCGTCGTTTATATATGGCTTTTTCTCCTGTCAGCCCATCAATGATTTTGGCATCATCTAGCTCTCCAACAGCTTGGTGTCTCAGCCATTGTCTTTCCTTACCCTTGGCCTACAACAGAAAAGAAGTCTTACGTCACTCAGTGATGTGAGTGTATGTTAGACAATTTAAGACCTACTGCAGATCACACATGCATTAATTTTCTTTGTAACAATGTGATAGTTTTGGCATAAGTCAAAGAAATCCAAACACATGTTCATAGCTGTCCTGTTCTTCTTCTCTGAAGGAAAAATTAACACTGACAAAGAACACGTTCCCTCTGTAACTTCGTCTTTTTTAAGTTGTTTCATATATGGGAGTTTAACTGTGGACTGCAGAAATATTAACTTTTCTTCTTTCAAATATGCTGAAAATCTGTGTAGCAAGCCTGTTCAGAAATACATACAACCAGAGGGACACACATAACTGACCATTTGTTATGTATTCTCAATCCAAGCAGCACAAGAAAAAGTCATTGGGTGACTTAGATATAAAACTAAGCAGTATTCACCTTAGGCAATGGTAAATGCTTTCTTTTAAAACAGTATTAATAATGAACCAGTTATATATTTAAAAAATCCTACTTTTAAAATCATGGTACTCAAAAGACAGTCCATTAAATACTTTTTTTGTTTTAGTTAAAGGGACACTAGTTATCTACAGCTTGACTTGATGAACTTGCATTACAATCCAGGAACTCAAATATTCAGGGTACTCCTACCACAGAGCATGCAATGCATATTGAAGACTCAATGTTATAAGGAACATATTTAAGAATGTTTTCAAAGGATAGCTTCATCATGGTTCATAATATGCAATTTCCATCTAAAGACAGTAAAGTCTGTATATACAGGTTTCATCATTTATTTAATTTCTGTTTAGATCTACACGTTGAAATTGTTCACCCTAGTAAGGATGCACATCCTTGCTGATTCAGCAAGGAAAGACAATTTTGAATTTACACACATATAATGCTTTTGCCCTCTCAGCAAATTGTTGGTTACCAATTGGAGGAAAATCAAATATCCAGCAGGACACAAACTGCCTTAAACATTGGTTTTCAGGAATGAAAAGCAATTGCTCTCTGTTGAACAGTTAGTCATATATGACAAATCCTCAGTGAACTGCAGGCCTGGGATTTGAAAGGATAAATCTGAGTTATGTATGCTCTGAGCAGGCAGATAATGCCTTCTTAAGGCTCAGAGAATCTTTGATTTTGGGTTAAAATTTATGAGGTTTTTGTTTTGGTGTGTAAGATGAAGGTGTTCTGGACTACAGCCTATTGTCTGTAATTACTCAAGAGTAATTGACTACTTGCCTGTGAAAATAAGTGGGCAGAAAGACTACAGAACCACAGAAAAATGTTTTGATTAATTAATTTTAGAGTAGAGAATTTACATAGCTATGAAAAAGACAGTTTTTTTAATTAGGTAGTGTCAAAAGCTTTACAAATGCTTCCTGATGGGAGGCAAAACCAATGCTGATACATGGAAATCACTGAAGGGGAAAGTGGAAAGCGTTTCTTAGGTTATGAATTCAGTCAGTTGTGTTCTCTGATACACTTCCATGATGCTACAGTCAACCTCACTTTAACCAGCTTTGGCCGTAGGGTATCCATGAGTTTGTTTGTACCACCAACTAGTAGTTTCCACTATCATTAAATATGCTTGGGATGAAAGTTGAAGTTCCTTCTTCCATTGGATTGATTCCTTTGTTGCCTTCAGTGTTGTGTAATATCACAAAGAGACACTCGCAAACTCCTGGTGACTTCTACATCTCCCACCAAAATGTTGCACTGTAGGGAGGTTTCCTGCTGTGAAAAAGCCAGTGGCAAATTTCAACACTCCAGCTAACCACTAAAAAAGTGCTCCTGGAGACAACATGCTGCTGAGTAAGCAAAGCCTTTTTAAAATGAATCATGCACCTTCCAGGGTGATGCAGCTGAGATGACTTTGTTCTTAGTCATCTCAACCACTCTAAGTACTGGAACAGAGGTAGATCCTTAACATTTCCTTAGCACTGGTGTTTTGTCAAATTTTTGTTATTAGCCTCCTTTCAGTAGGCAGGAGGAACAAACAACAGAAGATTATAAAGATTCAGCATCATTGAGCAAATAAATTCTCAACTAGTTTCACTATTCTTTTCACTGCCAGTGCTTTACCTTTGTGGCTATTTGATGTTCAAGGAACAGCAGTGTGAGAAGACTTTTTACTACGGAGAAAGTTAAAAACAGTTTAATATCTTTTGAAGCTTATGCAACAAAAGCCAGTATTTGAGCTGAAATTTTATTGGAGGAACACAGAGTTGACATTCTCTCCTAAAATAGGAAAGAATGCTGACAAAATCTGATCTAACCTCTTTCCAAAATAATGCTAAAATTATTTAGGCTACTTAGCACCTACCTCTTCCATGCAGAATTTCTCTTAGGAATTCTTAGAATTCCTAAGAGTTTATTTCCTCTTATAAAAGCTGAAAAAAAATTCTCTTAAGCATGTGTGTTATAAAATGTGCAAATATTGCATATAACAAAGAAGCTCCAAAGGATTTTTAATACGTAATTTTCACATGTTTAAAACCAATATAAATTTAAAAGCACCTACAATTTTAAGAGAAAACTAGAACTAATACATATATATCTTCCTTTGATATTTGACAAGAAAGGGCATATAACACATTACTATTTCAATACACTGCAACCCTATAGATAAAAAAATATATTCACTGTGTTGCTTTTGAAATTAGAAAAATGTGCTAGACACCATATCTTATCAGCATGGGAGTGGCCGATCACAATGCACCACTGCAGTAATTCTTTTCACTGGAAGCATATTCTTTTCACAGGCATATTTTCAAAAAACCCTGCAAATTACAACTGTGATGTCTGTAAATGTCACAGAAGAAGATGTGCATGTGAAGTGATCACATCTAAATATGTAACTCGTAATGATATGGGATGGTATGAAACACTGCCAGTTGTGGTCTGCATTTGTTTCTGAGAGAACGTGACACAAATGTTCCCTTAGCTGTTGAAATCACAAAACTGCTACTGACAGGACACAGGGTTTTTCACATTTTCAGTTCTCTGAGCCATGTTTACTCTAGGACTGCCACTATTTTATTCTTGCTGCTATGACCAGATAGTTCCCACATGGTCTAAATCAGACAGAGCCCAGCAGGCTCTGTTCCAGTGTGGGGACCTACATGAAGCTCAGAAGCTAAAGGGACAGTTGCCCCTGATTCCTTCTGTAATAATCAATTAAGAGAGAAGTACTTTCTGGAAAGCAAGTCACCTAACATTTAAGAAGGCCTTTCTGAGTTACTGACTGACCATAACCTTTTGAATCTGTAGCTCAGACAGACAAGCTTTAGGAGAGAGAGGAAGGCTCATCAGTGACCAGATTTCCTGGACTTCTGGCTTTGCTACTTCTACAGAAGATAAACAAAAACCCGTAAAGTTTTGTTAATGTTGTTCAAAGATCTGATAGAGATCAGTGAGTTATAAAAAATAAAATGAACAATGAAATTACATTCTCAGACTATGTTTATGTATCACTTTCAAGGATCAGTCTATTCCAAACATCTCTTCTGCTACTACTAACTTTTGGTGAGCTATCTGGACCTGAATCCCAGACTCTCGATTCTGGGAGGTAAAATTTAACCAAAGGAACATATTTTAAACAAACCCACAAAACTAACAATAAAAAGGCATATGTTGAAAAGAAAATCCAGGTTAAATAAACATGGGCACCATATTTCTATTATGTAAAAACAGACTGAGTTTGAAACAAAGTAAACTCAAAAATTTTTTAAAAGCCAAGTGTGTTCTCTACTGAGAAGGTAATTTGGGATTTTCATAAAGTTAAAAGCACATAGACATCTGAGCTGCAAAGTTTACTGGAATGGACTGTGCCATTGGCTTCTTATTTGAGATATGAGGAATGTCTGACTGGTAACAGAAAGAACACCATTCTAGTTGAGAACCTGTGGTGTACATAGGGCTAGCCAGAAAAAAAGAGGCACAGTTCTTCATCAGGGTTGAATGAATTACAATGCTGAAGAATCCAAAGAAATTTTTTCCCTCTCAAAAAGATCACATGAAATTTGCTTGGACTCAGCTTTCCTACTAACAGAAGGCACTTTGCAACTAAGTAACTCCTGTTATCATTTATCTTAATTTTCCTACTGCATCTTCTAATAAAATCCCTACCAACATCTGTATAAAAATTTAAAAAGTTAAAAATCTGCTTTCACTATTGCTCTTATTCTGTGATCTAGCTTTTCCAAATTCAGTGATTTGTTTCTTTCATCATAGATTCCGTTTACTAATTCTGTGGTTAGCTATTACAGACTTTGGCAGGAAGTTACTGAAGTCTCATAAAATACTGAGGCTTATAAGATTTTGCCTTGATATTAAAATGACCTTTCTAACAAAGCAAGAGAATAGGTCTCCTTATATTAAAGTATGTTATATTTTGATTATGATTAACATGATCCCTGAATGTAACACTTTTGGCTCCAAGGGATAAATAAGGCAGATTAAAAAAAGACTTCAAACTGAAGATTCACTTATTCATTTCCCACTCACAGTATGTTTCCAATAGTATGTGTGCTAGAAATATGGTAAAAAAAACAACTAGATATAAATGATGTAGAAAAATCCTGAGACTGACATCCAAATTTTTCCAATAGAAACCTGTCTATGTCCTGTACTGAGACACATATTAAGAGCATGCATCATCTACTCACGTCCATCTTAAATGTTCATTATGTGAGGAGTTCTCTGAATTGGTACATTCATAATAAAACAGGCTAATAAAACTGGTTCTCTGTGTATATATGCGATGGTAGTAATGTTGTTGTAGCTACAAAGGCCTAAAGATATAAGTAAGACGAAGAAATGTTACCCTTCTTACTTGTAATACCAGGGGATTGAGTTTCTTGACCCATTTGGAATCTGTTTATCGTACAAAGTAATTTCTTTCTATATGTCAGTTTTATTGCTGAAGACACAGCACAGTGACTAAGTAATAAACTAAGGTATATATACACTAATGGTTAGTAGTCTTCAGTAGAAATACTTATAATCAAATATATCTTATAAGGAGTAAATTAATTTTCCTTTAATTTTCACTGCAGATTGCAGATTCCTCCTAGAAACAATGCACTTTCAATTTTATCTAACCTGTATATGAACACTAGTATCAAAAAACCCCAGAAAAAACACCACATCAATTATCAGAAGAAAGGCAAACTGGTGGTTTTGATCTTAGGAGATTTGGGCTATACCTATCTTCATTAGCAAGAGTCAAAAACAAACCTGAGAAAAATCCATGTTTTCAGCTGCATATGCAGTAAAGCACTGACCTGGAGTAGGTGTCTCTTTTAATTTACACTGTAGTGGAGTGTTTCTTTCAATTTGCACTGGAGTGGAGTGTCTCTTTTAGCATTTGCGCTTCTCAGCTAAAAAAAAGTCTTTTGGACAAGAGGTAAAGACAAAGACTGTGCTCTACATATCTTCACAAATTCTTTTCATACTGTATAGTAGTATTTTCTTTCACAAAATTGTGCTCCTGAATAAGTAATCTCTGTGGTATGGGAATACTGTAACTTGTAGAGATGAGCACTGGGACCCACTTATAAGCAAGCTTCTTTTAAATTAGTAATATGAAACTGTTTTTCCCAACCATGATTATAACCTGAATCTGCTTTTAGCCTCAAAGGTATGATCACCACACAGTAACAGAATAGTAGCAGGATAGTATTTGGGGCCTAATGTAATGACCTCACTGTGTTCCTTAATTAGGGAATCTGAGATTACCTGCAGATTGTCTAAGATGATGCGGAGTGACTGAACTTGGCGTCGAACTGCTCCGGAGAACCTTTCGTAAGTTGATGCATCATATTCACTCATCTGAATCTCTTTCAATCTAAAGCAAAGAACAAGGAACTAAGAAAACTTAGAAAACAAGCATATCTTACATTTATTTAAGTAAACTGAAAGTTTATGTACTTGATAACAGGGAAATTCAGATGGCAACAAGCACACAGAAGAGACAAATTAAAGAAGTGGCAGCTGCTTTTGTGATTTTTTGACAAGGCAGGTGTTCACCAATGTCTACAGGGATTGAATCACATCAAAACTTATTAAAGTTACTAATCCTTCTACTTTCTCCTAATCTGCTTTAAAGTTTGAGAAGTAAAGCAGATGTCCTGAAAAGTGATCAAATTCAAAATGTTTTATTGGCTCAGGTGTTGCTATGTGTACATAAAAGGATCATGAGTGTCTATTCATTACTTCACTGTCGGAGCATTTTAAACATATCCTGATTCCTGCTTTAGCACAAAAGTTAAGTAAAGACACACTATAAAATCTGTCCCTGAAAACCTACAAATAGTAACTGTCTCAAATAGTTATCTTTGTGCTTCATAAAATGAAGAAACCTTGAAACAAAGAAGTTTTAAATGAACATTAACAAAAATGTACTCTCCCATACAGAAAATGAGTCATGTCACTGAACACTTTCCTGTCTAGAGAGCACAACACCTGCACCATGAAACTAGATATAGGCTTTTTCTATAAGTTTGCTCATTTCAAGTTCTGTATCATTCTTAGCATTGTAGCTAAGCACATCCTGCTAAAGTGGTGAAATTCACAATTGGAATGTTATTACAGAGGTCCAACTGCGAAGAAGGAGCAAGGAGAGAGGTGGATGTGCCAGGACTGTGTGCTGTTCCATATTGTCCATGACCCAACAACATGTAGCAAAGCAGCAGTTGTGTATCTGGCTACTCTACCATCCAGCATGTGGTTGGTATCAGTCCTGAGTAAAAACATATTGGCCTATCTGTACCCAGCTCATTTCAAACAAGCACTTCATAACAGCATAATTTCACTCATGGTGTTTTGAAAATATTGATTTTTAAATTAACTATAAATGAATAGCAAAGTATGTATAGGCTAACTATATTTCTAATTACAAGTTTTTTAATACCATCACAAGTTACTTGCCTGGAACATAAAGTATATGTGAAAACTACTGTTTAGACTAGTCCTTCAATGACGATATTAAAATCAAATATCAAATCTTTGTTGTCTTTAGTGATTATGTCTTTTTATATTTAAAATTTTGTACAGTCATTATAGCCAACATTCATTAGAGGCAGGAAAAGGGAACTTTCAGGCCTATGCACTTAATTTCATGGATCCTGCCATCCGAGTTCAGCGTCTTCAAATCTATGAAGAAAATATTTTTTTCAAACAAAAAGAACCTCACACACAGTTTTACTTTGTTAAACTCTACATCAATTCCCACTAAAAGCTAGTTCAGAAAAATACCATAAAAAATACTGCCTCTATTCAAGAGTAGCTGCTAATTTCATTCTAGTCAAATACGGCAATTTAAAATGTTTATGACAAGAAATATTACCTAGCCAGGAAAATAATCAATAATTTTCATATGAAAATTCTCCCTTCCAGATAATCCTGTATAAACAAAACAGTGAAATCTGCAGTTTCCCTTACGTTTTTTCGTCAGCCTGAGGACTCCAACCTCCTCCTCCCTGTTCTTAACTTTTACCTGTTAGTTCCCACAACTATCCAGGTGGTACAGAACAATAATTCAAGTCAAATGTGGTTTCGTAATAGGCTGCATTTACAGCTGGCACATGCCAGCTCACTTGGTTTTTGCAGGACATAAATTGTTACCTCATGTACAGATAATCAGATTTTACAGGACACAGCTGCACTGTTCCCACAGCATGTAGCAGTATCCAGGAGTTTCCTCTAACACAAATTTGCTAAATGACCACACAGGCAGGTAGAAATTCATGAAAGGATGCCACATGTGCATATGGACATATGCAAAAAGAGATGTACATTATCTAAGGCCATACATATCAATTGTTTCTATTATGAAGCAGCTGAGAAGCAATTTGGAAGAATGGGGATGCTTTTTTCAATGCAAAAGTACCAGAGGTTGATTAGACAGTTCAGTTGGTGGAAGAAATCTGAATCTCAGTGCACAGGCTGGGAAATAGTTGATTAGTAATCACACATTACACTCATGCTGGGAAGACCTGTTGTTCATGTAAAAGTGCCTGCTGAGGCTTAATAGTTCAAATCATCTCAACTTTTGGCTAGAGACCTTTCAAACAGAAGAAATTTGCTTGCAATGGTCCATTTTGACAGACATTTCTTAGGTGATAAACTCCTAACAACATACAATCTGGATTCATCTTAATTCACAGAAATTTTCATATGGTTTATCCCTTTTTAAAAAGATAAATATTTACATCACTCTCCTTATCCACCTAGTCATGTTTTACTCTACCAAACCACATAGTCATTTTAACAGTGTAGCTTAATTCAATAAAACATTCTATACATCTCGTCCAGAACAGTTAAACCTGTGCTGGTAAGATCTGTTAAATGAGAATGAACAGGGTAATGTAGCTGATAAATGCAGTTAAGACAGAAAATTCTTTTTAGCCATCTTTTTCAAATTCTTCTGGGAAATGGAAAGGAAAATAAAGATTTTCACATTACCTCTGTTTAAAGGCCTTTTCACCCATCTCTCGAGCAGCCCTCTTAACCTCTTCAGGAACAGCATCTTTTTCAGCCTGAGATACTTGATAAACCCTGTGGCCTGCATCCAGTCGATATGGCCCACCTTTGCCACCTAACCCAGCAGTGTCTCTCCCACCTAACATGGTTGAGATAAAAAAATCATTAAGAATATGCATTTGATAATAAATAAACCCACATTTTCTTTAAAGCTTCCATTGCCATATCTACAGATGTTCCAAAAATGCTGCCAACAATCCATAGTAGAAGTATTTCTTGCCAAAGATTTTCAAAGCCAAACAGCTATCATGGCAAGGAAGAACTCCCATGGAATACTCGTGTTTATAGTCCCTTGTGACCAGATTCATAACGGTTTCTACCTTGTATAAAGGGGACCATAGAACATATAAATCTTGTACATCTCCTCAAAGCTCCTGGTCCTTAAAGCTATTCATCCCTAGAATTTGTTGGTTTAAACTGTTTCAAATCCACTTTATCTAGTGATCACTATTATGCCCTTTTAGAATTAGGATGCACTTTCTGTGTACTTCTTGCCTACACTACCTAAATTGCTGCAGCTACAGGGACATCTAAAAGGATGGCAAATGGCTCAGTCTATTTTCTGTGGCTGCAAGTTTTTTAGTTCTCTGTATGACCAATGAAAAGAAACAAAATCTAATTGAAGAAGAGATCTGCTATATACAGTTTAAGTTAGACACTGCAAGTACTTATTTTCACTGGCAATAAAGCAACCCGGTATTGGATAAAATAGCTCTAGGCAGAGGATGGCTTTATAAAACCATTTTTGACTCACACAGCATCTCCCTTAGATATCTGGCAATAATGCATTAAAAAAAACAACAGTGAAAAACCTGTTCCACCAGCCCACATATTTCCACCAACATGTGGCATGTTGTCTGGATCCACTTTTCCATGTTTAGGGGAACTGACATCCAAACCACTTTCTCTCTCAATGGTTATCTGTAAAATAGATAAACAGAGCTGTAAATCTCTCTTATAGCAAAGAAAGAACTCTAACAACCTAATAATATGATACTAGGAGTGTTGAAGAGCTATAGGACCAGCAACATTCCACCTGAAGAGGACAACAGAATACAGCAGAGAAAAACAGGGCTCCCAAGTGGCACATTAGACCCACACCCAACCTAAGACAGAACCACTCAGTGCATTTAGATCATATCCACACTAGAAAAGCACTTCCTGATAACTGCCCAACATAATTCGAAATCCCCCTGTAGACAGAATCACCTGCAGTTTGAACACTTCTCAGAGTATTGTATATCCATAGCACCGTACATCCATTTACACATTTCATGCACAGTTGCAGTTCATGTTCATTATTGATGGGTAGATTGATCTTCCTTTCATGAATTAAAGGGACTAAAGAAATGAGGTGCTCTTCTCTGGGATTCATTCAAATGACACACTCACACAACCCTTACCTTCCCTGACATGACCACCAAAGTCTACCAAGGTGGGTTTTCTAGACCTGCCTGCTGACAGCACTTTCCCCATTGATTTGTGGCACAGCTGAACACCCAACAGCTGTCAGATGGTCAGGGTTGAGTCACTTTAGGCTGGGGATGGATTTAAGTGGGTGACTGAAGGTAAAAATACTCCTTCCCGTTACGAATTCTGAGTCATGTAGTGAATCAATGATTCATGTGTAAACTGCCCTTCAGTTATGAATCTTCTATAATTTAATGCCACTTCATTTTTTTAAAATGAAACTTAATGACTGAGATGGAAAATTAATGTCTCTAACCACTACAAATTAACTTTCTTCTCATCTACCATAGTACATTTAATTCTCCGACGAATTTGTGTCCCAATAACTATGATTTACTGCCTTCTCAAAAGTTCACCGGCATTATCAGGGGTTTCACTGTAGTGCAGTTTAATCCTTGAATTCACTGTCTTGCAGACTCAACTCCACGTTGACATGAATTCCATACACGGTTTTGAACTGAAAACATGTTCTCTGTCAACTCTGTCTTGGCAGCTATTCAAAACATAATTTTCTTTCCATTTATAGAACTTATATCAATTCAAAGAGGTATGTACAATACATCCTCTGTAAACCATTAGTCATGAGTGTAAAATCAAGACCTAATATGATAAATTACATTCATTTAACATTTGTTTGGGAAGAGAGACACTTAACCACAACAGCACATTACCCTTAGGGTTATATACTTTTTAAGTTTAAGAGATTTCCTCCAAAATAAACTGTTCTTTTTTTATAACTGGTAGATTTAAAAACTAACAGAAACACAGGTCAAAAATCACTGAACTTAGTTTAAAATAAACTCATAAAAGGAAAATGGTAATGTCAGCCTCATGAATCAAAACAAAATATTATTCTGTAATGCAAAACAATAAAATCATGCAAAAATTGTACATGTTCATGCTTCTGGGTTTTTTATAGAAGGTTCTTTATTCTGCAAAAGGAAGCTCTGTGAAACACACATAACCATAACCAGTGATGCAAATGTCATATTCTATTTTTGTCAAGTTCTTCCATTGAAAAACTTCACTAAACATTTTGAAATACAAGCATTGTTTAAATCTTAAAAGTTCTGTAGACAATAGAGCTTTACTGCTCATGTGTCTTTCTCACGTGTAAGTTGTTCACAAATAGTATTTCTAGTACACACGCAATAGACAAGTTTCTAATATAAACCTATTTTACAACAGTGTTGATCTGATTAAAGCAGGTATTTGTAAATTTGAAATGGCATATGGCTAATAGATAATATTTTATTTTATAAGGATTATTGGCTTTCTGTTCTTAAAATGACAGTACATCCAACATTTCATTTCTGTTAAAACTCGGAAAAAATTTTCTTGAGAGAGAAAAAAAGAAATAAGTGGTACAATCTATCATAGCTTAAGAATGTGACCTCTTCACTACCTTTTGTTTATATATAGTCAATAGCCTACTGGATAAAATAATTGTAAATTCAATGACACTAGAATGGAACACCACCAGCAGATGTGTAAGTGTCATGTAGGTGCATTGCAGCAGTTTCATTAATTTACTTATTTTTTAAGTCTCATCTGTGCAGACAAAAGGTAGAATTCTGCTAACTCTTAATACTTTAACAACCAATTTTTATTAGCACTGGTTTGCTGGGGTAATTATTTTTTAAATTTATGATACACTTAGAAATGGCATTACATTAGCACACTGTAGAATCCTTTGAAGAAAATTTTCTGAATGTGCTTTCCTGTTTTTGTTTTAAGCTCTTAGATAATTCCCTTAGTGACTTATCAGGCTTTTCTCCTTCCCATTCCATGTGTTTTAAGGCAATTTTACAACAAACAACTTCTCTCTCCTCTGCAAGTGCTTCTATAAACTAAAAGTTAGACTAGCAAATATCTATACTAGAATTGAAGATATATTTTAGAAATAAATAAACAATAAGTCACTGAGCCTTGACATGAAATCAGAGAGAGCATGAAGAAAAAACTGAAGAGAAAAACTTCTGGAAAATGATACATTCTTTAGTGTGACAAATATAAAGAGATGGAAGAGCCATAGATAAGTCACTCCTCTGAGAACTGGAGGAATTCATGACATTAGAAAGGTAGACTTAAGGGGTAGGATCCAAAACTGGAGGGATTATAAACCTGAGAAACTGAAGGATAGTCAGCAGCTAAAATCTAGTTTGTCTTGCTTGAGAAAGAAGACAAGAAAAACAAGTACTAAAAGTAGAGAAATGGCTCAAACAAACCTAAAATCCACTGTAATTTTTCCATGTTGCCTGATTGGACTTTCTAAAAAGAGTTTTCTCTTACTGTTATGATGGATATTTTTCAAATATATAAATACATAATTTCCTTGCTCAAAAGTTGACCTGTTCTCTCCTGAATATTTTCCGTTTGAATCTATCGCAAGACTTCCATTGTTTCTTTCAATGAGAGTTTTGACTAAGAATCTCTTCTTGAGGAAATCTGTGCTCTTCTTAGCTATACATGCACTGAAAGGCACTATTCATTACTGCATCACTGTGCAGATTCCACACTGCCTGGTGTGCATATCACGGCTTTGTGAAACAACAGACAAATTCAGTTAAGTAGCCTTGAGCTCCAGCTAAGAGGCACAGGTCAGAGTAGAATAACTGGGAAAACTGTGAATTTTTCCTTCTGAAACTTCCTTTTGATTTCCAAAATAACCACTATTTCCAAAACACTCATGGCACACATGTTTCAATTGTATGTTATCTAAACTTGTTTGCACATATTGATGATTCACAATCAGAGCATGAAAGCACTTTTCCATTCCCTTTGTGTAGGCTTTCCTTCAAAGTCTTATCACATTAGAAGCACAACTGCCATCCTCTCCCGAGATACATGATTCTTATTTTATTGTCTAAAGAGTTACGATTCTTAGTAAACATCAATGATGTTTAGATGATGTAAACATCCCTGATTTAAAATATTTTTGTTCTCTTATTTTCTTTGACTATACTATACTCTCAGGCCCTTACAGCAGTAAGTAATGCGTACATTCAAAAGGACTTTGTGGCAGAGGCTCTGTAGGTCTTCCAAAGTCAATGACGCAAACAAACAAAAATGTTGTGCAAGAGGAATATGAAGACTGCAGATCAGAAAGATACTAAAGGAACGTGCTTTTCTGAAGGGGCAATGGTAAGAAAGAAGTGCTTAAGAAGAAAATGAAGAAACAACAACAAACACCAAGACTTGTTAATGCTTTGACTGAATTTTCTGGTCTTGCCTCTTACACATCCATTCATTCCTGATAGCAAGGTCAGCCAGGCAGGAATAGAACTAAACACTCATTTTGCATTCAGTGAGAGGTACACAGTATTTGAACAACTTGCCCTATGTCAGTTCCTTCTGAGATATATGAATGTACGCCAGAATGGTTTTACCTGGCTACACTGCTTCTTTTTTCCCCGACAACACTAAGATTCTAAGAGTGAACTAAGTAAGATAAACTGATACAAATGCATTCAGTTTGGAAACTAAGTGACCTTATACAGTAATGTAAAAAAGATAAAGGGGTTCAAAGAAGCCAGTTACATGATTTACTGCACTCAACAACATGGTAAAACCAGGTGTTTCACATCTGTGTCAAATTTATGCCAAACAGCTACTAAAGGCGTACCAATCTGTAATAGTGGTCACTGTGAAGATGAGTCAAAGCCTGGTAGTTTTGTCTAGACTTCAGCTGGTCAGACAAACTATGGTATATTGTGTACTAAACAAATCTTAGCTATGTTTGGAAGTGGATCTAGAACCACATTCATACCACTTAAGTGAATGTGGGATTGAATTCTATTGAATTCTGATGTGAAATAATCTAATTTAATAACATTAACCCCTTGAGAGTAACAGAGCACTGGCATATTTTTGATACTTTTATAATCTCTAAGTAAGAGACAGAAGCTGAGTTTGTTGACGATCACACAGTTGACCCAGATTTACTGTGCATTGCCCCTACGAGACACTGTCACAACTATGGGAAGAAAAGGGCTTGCATTAACCCATAACAAAATAACCCATAACAGAAGTGTGGGAATTATGGAGAGAGATGCTGTACTCTATTATTCAAATTATTTATGCCCCACACATACCCATATTTCATTCTAACATGAGTTATTTTCACAACACAGTACTTCCCTTTTGAGTTCATAATTAATTTTCTTCTAATGTATTGAAAACAAAGCTCTGCGGCCCTGTGAGTAAAATTGGCAAAAAGCATTATCAAATTTAGCTTCAGCTGAATTTGTACAAGTGACCTTAATGATATTTTAGCATCCAGTAATCTTCATCCTACATTGCAATGAAACTGAGAACAAAAAAATATCTTTAAAAAGGAGCCTCACCACGCCAAAGGCAGTCCCAAGTAGCACAACTGTGCATTTCTGTATCTTAACAAGTACTATTCAAAGTACATCTGGCTTGAATGCATATTAATAGCTTTATTATTAAGATGTTTATAACAGTATTGATGAGTAAAAGACACTTAGCAAAGTCGACTGAAATGAACATTTCATTATATCTTTTATTCATGTTTCAGAGCATTCACAATGTTTCCCCATGTATTTTAAGCCCATACATAAGCTTATTCTTCGAGTCTGTTACAACAAACTAAAGACTAAAATTCCCTAAGTCATCTTTATTGGGGAGACAGGGAAAGAGAGAGGGAATTTCACCTCCTCCTGTCTTGTCCCAGTTGAAATTTTCTTTATTCCTGGGAGGTCCATGCAGGAGATCTAATCAACAGCTCTCACTGTCTTAGATGTCCAATACCTCCATTACCGTTGTGTAAAAGGCTGACTCTCTAAAATATGTTCTAAGCAGAATATGTACTTAGACTTAACTGCTGGCAGAAAGAGAACTCATGGTTACAGGTTAAGAACTATCTTATAGAATTTGTAAGCAGAAGTCAGATGAGTTTGAAAATATTTCTAGCTTTGAATAGAAAAATAATCAAGAAGTGAGACCTTCCAGTAAAATGTGAAGGACTTCATCCTTAATGCTGACTGGAATGTGACTGGGATGTAGATAATTTTTTTGGTCATAGATATTCCTGTCATCCTACCCTGTAATTGGCAGGCCTCTGTTCAGCACTACAAACTAGCTAGAGAGTAGATTGTCTTTTAATATAGAAGCTTACTTTTGTATTCCGATGCGGTTAACTTCATTAAAATTCCTGAAGGGCGCAGGAGGTGTCAGTGCCTCCCATTTAGGAGTGCTTGCCAGAAAAGCTCCTTTGTGGTGCTCACAGCAACGAAAGCAAGTTTCTGCCTCAGGACTGGCAAAGAAACTCTAGTTTCCAATGGGGGCATGCTGCCTCATGTACAAGGGAACAGACCTTTCACCTCTTAGTTTTAATTATCTCTGGTCCTGACCGGATGAACTCATATCTAATCCCCTTACATAAAACACAATGGTTATTTCAATACTCTAGATACAAAAAGGGGGGGGAACAAAAAAAAAAAAGTACTCTGCTCCCAGGCTAGCATTGTGCAGGTGTAAAAGGATTAAATTTTTACTTTAAAAAATGAACTGTATTTTCATTCCTCCAAATCAAATATTTCTTGTCCTTAACATTCTTAATGGGAATGTTTAAGCAGAGTTGGGCATTCCTTACAGGCTTTTACATCTTCATAATAGAAATAAATGGAATTACTCCTTGTTGCATCTGGTGACAAGGAACCAACTTCTCTTCTAAGCCCTTTAAGCATTCAGTGGATGATTCCACATAGAACACATTTACTAAAGCTGCAACCAGCATGATTTCATGTGTCACAACCTAATAAATACATACAAATTACACAAGCAAACAGGGTCACAGCTGCAGTATTTACAGCTGTAGACAATATCTATGTAGGAAAATCTTTAAAAGAAAATGTTAAGGTATCCAAGCATTATTTTCACATGCACTTATTTTAGTATTAATAATAATACTGCATTATTGCGTGCTTCTATCAGAAGAAAATAGGAAAAAGAATGTGTGCATGAAGATTTGAGGTAGAATACAATTCACATAATTCAGGTGTTTAGTTCAATGTAAATTAAGGAGGTGTGCATTAGATTAATTAGTTGCATGATTAGACTGTCCTGAAAAGTAGACAGATGTAGGCAGGATCTAGGCTGGCAGGATCCCATTCTCCATTTACTCTTTTTATCATAAAGGACAGAATCCTTCTGAGATTCGAATTAGAAGATATCTCCTCTTATCCTAACATATCTGAGATGTGGAAGGAAAGAATTAATCTGCTATTTTGCCTTTTCATTAATATAAAATAAATTAAACAGGACAGCTTATAGTCAGTGAAGAATATGGGTTACTTTCCACACAAGGCATTAAATAGTTGAAAAACATTAATTATAAGAATATAAACTAGAAACATTGTAAAGTTAAAATATCTATTTTTTTAAAATAACTTGCTTACTTCGTTATCGTCCTGGCTAAAAATTTGGCATGTATCAGAAGATCACTGAAGGAAAAGAAGTGAAAACATTTTAGATTTTTATCTTACAGGTGATTTGGGAGGTGGTTATTTCTTCATCAAAATAAGTGAAAAAAAACTGTTATCACTCTAATACATTATTATGAAAAAAGAATGACTTTGGCTGAAACAAAACATGACTATGCTCCAGTTGAAAAAGGCATTAAGTAATCAATCCCACAGTGGCACAAAGGATTAGGAAATGTATTCCACGGAATGCAGAATGTATTTCAGCAGATGTGCAAAAGACTGATTTTTCCCTGAAACAAAATAATTGTTTTCTTTTACTCCCCCCTCCTCCAACCTTAAACCCTCAGTATTACCCTCAGCTGCATTTCACAGATCACAAGAACATATTTTCCTCCAACACCTTCTTTATCAGTAACATGAATATATGCATTACATTCTCAAAGAGCACATAAAAGTTCTACATCAGGCAAATCAAAGGCTAATTTGCCTGTTCTGTGGTGGTTTTACACTCTACTATAAAACTGATTCTACTTAAGACAGAAAGAAAACATTTTATAATCTACTTACAGAAACTAGTGAGAGAAAGGCATAAACAGGCAAAAAAATCTAATGGCTTCTACCATGTTCACTTGTACTATTATGTTCATCATGTACAGTTTTTTTCTATGTACTAAAAATTAATAGCATAATTTCTATTCACATCAACAGCACAAAATTGAGCCCACAAGTAATTTTTCCACAGAAAAATTCAGTCTTGGACAAGACAATAAAAATGTATGAAACACATTCTATTTCTTAAATTGTATCCTGAAATGAAAAAACATTAGTTGCACTGCAGTATAAAACTTTTAATACATTTTCTTCATTCATTTGGCTTCGTTTTCATTTTCTATCTTGCCTGTAAAATTTTGCAAGAGTTCAAAATGAACTGATGAAGCTTCATGAATCACCTGACTCCTGTGAACATTTCTTTCTAGAAGTAGCCTTTAAAATTCATACAGGCATTAAGCTTCTGTCTTGAATAGCAAAACTGTTGAAAGAATCATAACTTTGGTGGAATTTTAGAACAGTGACAGTATTTCAGGCTGAGTATTTAAGGCTGTTATTAGCCCACCGATGCCCTCATGTGGTCAGAAAAATTGCTCGATCTAAAGTAGAAAACAGAGAACGGGGGTGGTAGTGGGGAGAAGGACCAGCTGCTCTTGCTAAAGGTCATGCTTTTGTCTCGATTCAAGAACTACAGCTTTGCCCAGTTCAGTCTTAACATCAGGAAAAGGCTGGGTTTTTGCTAAAATGTTATAAAGTAAAATGTTACTTTAAAAAATCCCCAATAAATTCCAAACTATCAGTACAGATTAAAGTAGATCCTGGAGTAAATATAAACAAGTTGAGATCACTGAAGCTCCTGAATCAATTATTCTACAGATAAACATCCAACCTAAAAAAAAAAAATTTCATCAGGCGAACTTGAATTACTCTGAACTTCCAAGTACAGTTTCAGAAAATCAAAAGAAAAAAGAGGATGTATTCAAAAAAACCAAAAATATTAATTCACTTAAGGTGCAAATACTTCATGTAGAGTCCTACACGATTAGTTGCGTGGAAAACAAATGGAATTGTACAAATACAAATGAGATTATCCAAGGAAGGGAATATGATGATCATTACCCAAATCAACTTTCAATTCTTGCTTATTATGAAACACAGTCCCTGAGGGACTGGCTATCTGCCAGGTTATGATGATCTCTTGAGGTAATTCTAATTCAAGAGAGCCAATGTCCAGGTATGAAAACTGGGGAAAAAATTAACATGTGCGTGTGCATATGCATATACCTGTGTGTGAATATATATTTATACATGCACAACTACATATGTACACCCCCCTCACTAATTTAATGTGACTGCTTCTTTTAACTTCAACAGTAAATGTGACATTTTTGGCATTATGATTACTTCAGAAATGTACTGAGCTTTGACTCCAGTTCAACAAAAGATTTACCTGCAATATAGGTAGGAAAAGAACATATTTAAAAAATATATTTCTAATGATAGACTTGGCATCCTATAATTGCTACTAAGCATTTGCCTTTGCCCTAATCAGATCCAAAGGTTAACTGATGGATTGCAGAAGAAAGTCTAAATGTTGGGAATTACTACTGAGTGCTGCTGAACTCATGAAAATGATGGTTTTAGCAAAAAGCCCTTGCATCAGGGGTGATTTGAGCAGTTACAACATAAAAAAGACTACTGGTGATAAACACATACACATTGCTCTTCTACATTACTAACATGAACCACATGTTCATATCTTCTAGCAGTTCACAGGACAAAGGATAATTTCCATGTTTTGTTATAACTTTTGAGTGCTGCTATAAGACCATAAAGACAGCCATTTAAATCTGAGAAAAATATCCATTTACTGCATCTTGAGTTTTGCTAAATATGCCATTACTCAGTCAAGCATGTTTCAACCTTGAGCAATCTAGAGTTGACATTTGTTCCCTTAGGTGGCTGTGCTGCATTTATGTGCTTTTATTTTCCCCAATTTAAGGTATGTTCATACTGATTGCAGCATTCAAGGACTTTCAAGCTATTTAACTTGGCAACACAAAGTATGTTAATATGGGTGTATAATTCATTTATCCCACTGACACTGCAGTGTAGACATATAGCATGAACTTGAACAGGTGACCTGCCTTCCTTAAGTCTCAGTTCCCTTCTCTGGAAAGCAATGACAATGCTTACGGGTCCCAGATGCTGCATAATTATATATTTTAAAGTTTAGCGGTGTCTAAAGGGAACTAGTTGTGGATGGATGAAGAAATTTTTTTTCACTTCTCCATTTAGCTACTTACAATGATTATTTGTGGAAACAATGTATCAGTAAAATTTTAACTAGTCACAGAGGACACCAAAAGAACACCTGTCTAGCACTACTGAGAAAAGGAATCACTATTTCAGATTAAAACATTCTTTTTGACAGAAAACTATTCTCTCAGTCACTTTCACAGGGCAGACGGTGAGAAATGAACACTCAAAAAAACTTAATCTAAAGCCTTCCCTATTCTTACACACATTTCATTCATGTCTCCTTTCAGTGCCAAGGCCCGAAACATATCCCAAATATTCCAAGTGCTCCTGAGCCGTCCTCCTCTAGGACCTCTTCCAACAGACTGAATCAGTCTGCATGAATGTTGTGAATTCAGTTTTGAGTTCAGATCTATCTTATCATATTATCATAAACTAGGTGACAAAGCTTTTGCCATCTTTGATCAAGTACATTTTTATGCACTCAACAGGTTTGGGTATGTCCTAGGACTTCTGACATTCTGAGTATAATCTTTACATAGCATAAAACATTTTGGACAACAGCCTACAGCAGGAGAACATTAAGTGGAAGAAATACAGAAATAAATGTTTTTGCTAATAGTCACAGATAAATGCTTTACCATCTATTGAAAAATTATGCATCTTTTAATTATTTTTATCTAAGCATTGTACTTCAACTAAATGAGACATACCGTTAAACAATGCTTATTGAAAAATAGTATCCCAACTATGTCAGAATGTAATCAGTGTTTTTCAATTTAATTTCTATCAATAACCCTTTGATGAAAAAAAGTAACACAAACTTACCAATGTCTGCCTATTGACATGAAACTTTTAGGGCAAGATTTTAAAAAGAAATTGTCTTTCAAATTCTTTTCAGATATTTGATAATGAAGAAACACTACTCAGGGACATCAAACAGTGAAAAAGCTAAACAATTTTTGGGCTGGAGTTCATAGCTTTAGAAAATACAGAATTTTGTTTAGATTTTGGATTTTAGGCACTCCAATTCACTCCAGTCATTTCCGAATACTGGAGTGTTATTTTGAGTTTAAAATTTCCATAAATGATGAAAATTTCTGACCTGCTTGTATAAATGCAGACTTATGTAAACACATACCATATTTTGATAAATTAACTTTGTAGCCTCAAGACTTCAGCAGCTTGAACTCTGTTGAGTATGTCAACAATACAAATGTTGACTGTTTTGAAGATTGTCACGACATTATACCAAGGGAGCCTAATTACTGATTATAAGTGGAACACCTGTTTGTTTTCCTCTGTTTCGTTGCTTATGTATATCCAGCCTGTTTCTGAGAGCTAATGTGTTTGTGAAAGCCAAAAGGCATCCCTAGAAGAGAATATCAATAGTTCCAACTGAAGCCTAGTTGAAGATTTGTTTCTAATTCTTTAAAATTATATTTATATTGAAAGCCCTCTAATTCTTTTTTCTCTAAAAAGTCAGGAGGAATCAAAGAGATTCTGTGTGTTTCTGCAAAACAGTGGTTCCCAGCCACCTGGACAGATCTCGTGTTGGTCTAAGAATATCACCATGAAGGGATAATAAGCTTAGCTAAGCCTGTAGCAGCTTTGTGACATGCATCAATGACAGGTTTTTTGGGGTGGATGGGTGATATGTGGAACACTGACAATTTCCTTAAGTGAGTTTCTGCTACAAGATGATTGGGAATGATAGGTTTAGTCAAGGAATTAGAGATGCCTCATTAGACTCCAAGTTACTTAACACAAGTATGCACATGAAACATTACAAAAAAGGAGGTGATTTTCATACACTGGAATGAACAGATCAATACATGGCTGCAAAGTATGTCCAATTTTGTAAAAAACAGGTATCAAGAAATATTTAGCTGTAGCATTCTTAGCAAAGTAATTGTCTCTAGAACAGGAGACACTGAAGTTCTTAATTGCTTAATTGCACAGGGAATCTACATGAATATATTTTCAAGCTAACAGGATCTTTTCATTTCCAGAAATGAATGCCTTAATGAAGTATTGCTTTTATGTCTAGGTCAATTGAAAAATTAAGTAGGAAAGGTGAAGGCCTTCATATCCAATTAGCAACTACATATCTATTATCTTATTGGAGATTACATAAAATAAAAGACCTAATTTTCTGCTTATTGCTCTGTAACGCCTTTGTAAACAAAATTTCTTAGGTTTCATTATCTTTCCATTTGAAGCAAAGTAAAAAAGTAGAGAAACAGAAGTTAGTTGTAATTACACAGGTCTGAAGATCACATAGGAGGCTTTGTTCCAGCCCTTTAGCACAAATTAAACTGCTATTCCAGTTCTGACAAACCACTGCTTTGAGCTATGTACTCTGTGTTGACAGAGGAAAGAAGAAAGATACTCAAAGGAGACTGCACCTTGGAATGTGCCTAGTAGAGAGGCAGGCTGTCAGTGGAGAGAAATTCTACAGTGGATCTTGAAAACTTCTTTGTGACCGTGGGAAAACTTCTTAGCCGTCTTTAAAACGGTTACTTGACATTACTAGTTAAATCACTTAAATTTTTTGATTACATGTACTTTCTAAGCCAGTATTCTCTAAAAATTAGTTGACTATTATTGAAAGTAAAGTAATATTGTTCAGTGAAATGTAAAGTTACAAAAAAAAATAACACCCTCCCCCCCCCCCCAAAAAAAAAACAAAAAAGAAGGAAAAATAACTGTTAAATAAAACTCTAACTCTTCCTGCTGGCTCTTTTAATTTCCATTAGTCAACTTGATCATCAGATGAAACTGGGTGGTGTAAACCGACTATATCTGGCCATAAGATGGTGCTAGTGCTACTGCACTGGCAATAAAAATGGCACTGGTAAAGTGACCAAGTGTCAAACACAAACGTGTTACTGGGAAACAGTTTCCTTTTCTCATTACTTTTATGAATGGCATTTGCTGAGGTCCAGTAACAAGAACACATCAGTTCTTGCCCAAGTCTCTGTAACTGCAGAACGTCTGGTAGAAAGAGAGCTAAGAGTGGGAAAAGAAAGTGAAAGAAGATGATTCCGGCCTAATACATCTCATTCACACTTGAGACGCCATGTAAACAAAGACCGAGAGAGATCTAATTTAGAACAGACTGATTCTGTTTTCCCATTCTAATTTACTATGAGTGGTTACAGAAATTCATGAAACAGAAATAATTGCAGTGGTAGACAGAGATCCTCCTAGTTGTGGCAGACAGAATCCTCCTAGTTGAAGAGGAGAAGTCCTCCTAAAGCACACTCTAGTTGTTCGAAGTGATACTTTCTCCAGTCACTAACAGAAATTAAAGATGCAATTGAACAGTCCTGAATTTTCCCTCTATGTTGCAATCATACATAGTAGTCAGTACATTAACACTTGTGTATACATAAATACCTACACACACAGAATACATGTATACATGGTGTGTTTTCAGCATCTCCTTAAACATTCCACATGAGAACACAAGCGTATGAAGATCCTTGCAACTCTTCTGCTGGGAGAATTATCAAAACTAGCCAAAGCCTAGTGAACTCAAGGCATCTTTCACCTAGGTTTGAAGTTTCTTTTTCGAAGTATAACCACAATATTTTTTCCCAAGCATCTGAATGCTGGAAAAGTATATCCTTCGCTTAAAAATTAATTTCATTATTCTACATTATGAAACTTACAGTTAAAAATCAGCAGGAGACAAAGAATTTATTTGCATTTAATTGCAGTGGAATTTGGCAAAAATACAAACAGTGTAAGACAGTCTGTCAGTAACCATAATTACAGGGGTCACAAAAAGTTTTAAAATTTAAGCTACTATGCCTCTTTTTTTCAGTGAACAAGTCTATTCAGCTTTTCTCACAGGTGTATTTCAACTTCACAGTGTTTTCCAACACATCTTTCCCTCCTGAAAACTCACGTGCAACTCATTTTGTTAAATGTATTTCACTTCAGCTTTGTGAACTCCTACCTGCACAGGACGACCATCTTCTTGGCCAATCATGTTCCTCCAGTCCTGCAGTGACCGCTGGAGGCTTTCCAGCCCAGTCTCCCACAGCCTCACACCTCCTCCCATGTCCACAGTAACCAAACCTACTTTGCCCAGTGGTGCCAAAAGGGCATCGGCATCCGAGATCTTAGAGAGCCATGATGTATATGGAGAGAGAGACTGTGATCTGAAAAACAAGAATTAATATGATTTTTCCTGAAGTTTCAATTAAAAGGGGAATGAGTATTTATGTAGTTAAGATGACAATTAAATGAAATTCCATCCTCATTTCATGAGAGACTACAACTAAGCCCTACAGACCCACCGTTTTATCTGAAACATTCCACCTACTGAAACTGGATATAACCAAAAGATACTTGACAGTGTAAGAAGCAGTTTAAAAGACCAGGTTGAAAGGGAATATGTTGCCTAACCCACTGCTGTATCGAATCTCTCTGAAAATAATCAGTCTTCAGAAAAAAAAACTATAAAAACTGTAAAAAGATGTTATAGAAAAACTACAAATGCATATAGAACTACAAAAGAAATAGGAGAAGACATGACCTGGCACTGAGGAAAATGCATTTCCATCAAATTAGAGTAATCCCTTTCTCTAGTGATTTAATATAAAATGAGGATTTAAACACTTATTTAACGATAGTACAGCTTTATGCACAGAGAATCTTAGCACCGTTTTAAACAGTGACCTTGCTGACAAAAGTTTGCTGCTGAAACAGAGGACCCCATAGGTACACAATCTGAAGGGAAATTCAGGTAATGTAGGAAAGACTCTATTTTTCAGTACTGTTAGTGATAGGCATAATGAGTCGGCAACCTACACTAACACTACAATTAATAATTTTCAAAAATATAAAAAGGAGCAACACATATGCCTCTACTTATGGCTGAAATTGTCATGTGCTGACTCAACTGAAAAAAGTTATCTTAGCATTTGACCAGGCTAACTACACCAGAAGGAGAAAAGGCTGTTATATTTTAACACAGAATTATTCATATATATATATGAAAACTCACTTTACTTATCAGTTCCTACTGGAATATATTTTTAAACTTGGACTTCTGCTCAGATCTGCCATATATAGCTTAAATCCTAATGCTAGATTAATGGTCATGATGTTGAAATATGGCTTTGTAAATTCTGTAATGTCTTATAAAATCCTGGCGTAAAATAATGTGATTCCCTACTATTTTTATATTAAGGTCTTATATTTTTGAATAACTGTCTCAGATGTAAGCCAATGGGCCAATTATAAAATGGTGAACAGTCCAAAAATAAGGATCTATTATTTAAAATGTTCCCCAGATTATTAATGAACCAGAATTACTTTAAATCAGAATCAATATTATCAAAAATCATCATCAAATGGATAGATTAAAAAAAAAGTATAAAATTCCTGACGTGTGAGTTTAATACACGGGCCATTTAAATATGCAAAGCTGAGAGATTGCCATTTTAAAAAAAAATCCCTTTATTATTATTGCAATGGAAAATGACAATTTGTAACCAAAATATATCTTTATATTATAAAACATTTGCAAATACTCTCTATAGTTGTGAGAGACAGATGTTAAAACCAAACAGAAGACACACAGTCTGGTTATTTTGATTTATCATACAAGATATTTGTGTATCACACAAGATACTTGTGAGGGAAAGTATACTTTCCAAATGGAGAACCAAAATGTAGAGAAGCTCAAGTTATTTTCAAAGTGAACTTTATATTGGACCTGAACTTGATTCCTAGTTTCCTAACACCCACCACCAGATCATTCTGCCTGTCTTTGTCAGATCCTAAAGGTAGGGAAAAAGGAAAAGAAAATAAAGGTAGCAAACCAGAATGTAACAGGGTAGATGGATGGAAGAGGAGGAAGGAGCAAAGGGGATGAAAATCAGAATATAAAGGTACTTTTCATATTTACTAATTAATCGCTACATTTTCATTGGTATCATCTAGTAAACAGATAAATTATGTTGACAACAAAATACTTCAGTGTTTGCAGAATTTTACACAAGGTATGAATTAGTCTTACTTTCCACATCAGAAGAAATACTTGCTTATCCTGATGTAATAATGGACACTAAATTCTCTTTGCTTTTCCTCTAAGACAGAGGCTGCTCTAATCAATAAAATCAGTTACCTAGGAATTGCAATGTATTTGATTTTCTTTGAGTTAAGATCTGTTACTTCCAAGTATCCAGCAGCTTGTGGAGGAGTGACATCTGAAAAAAAACAAACGTTATTTTCCTGCTGTATGATTAACTGGTTATTGCATTTGCATTAAATTTAAACATTTCATTATACAGTACCTGTCAAAAAATGACAAGCTTTCACATTCAATACAGGAATATAACTTGCAAATAGGGAATTGTTTTATTATTATGATAGTGAGTAAACAGTCACAGTTAACAAATAACAATGTATTTGTATAGCAAATGTCAAAATTACACACAGATATAACCGCTCACAAAAGCACTAATCACGCATTACCACAATCCCTAACTCACTGTTTTTATCTGCCACTGAAGATAATGTCAGTTTTATACCTGACTTTAAAAGCATATTGAGGAACATTTCAAAACATTGTGTTCACGATTTCCACTTCAAAATTTCTCAGTAATATTAACCTAAACGCTGTTCTCTTAAATCGAACCACTCCTTCTGGAGGTAGGTTTTCAGTATCCAGAGATTTTATAACTTTATAGTAAACAGCCCTAGACTATCAAGCATTTAATATTCTGTTTATGGACAGTTTAATGAATACAGTTAATATATGGTACTTCCCTCAGAAATAAATTTTTGTGTGTGTGCCTACATTGGCTTTTGCCAACACTTTGCCCGGGCTCAGAAGTGGCTTCCAGTTAGGAGTTGCCTGGAGTAAATCAAGGCAGTTTTTCAGAAAATAAACCAGAAGACAGAATTACAGCACAGTATTGGTACAAAATGTCATTGTCACAAGATGAAAGTAAGTCTAGATTTCCTTCAGAAACAATGTATCTTTAACCTCCTTGAAACCAAGGAGAGAGTGGCTGCAGAAGTGTTGAGCTTGCCTACAGCACACACAGAAAAGACCAGTAAGATCAGCAGTATAAGGGGATCTAATATCCAATGATTATATAGAGTAACCCACAACACTACTTTATGCATATCTACTGTATCTAGATATCTATAGTATACATACCTACAGTAGCACATCTGTTGACTTTATTCATCTTCATAAAAATGGAAATATCAAACACATCAAAAATAGGAAGAAAAAGCCTAGAAAAACTTTTTCCCTAGATTTTGTTACTCTTCTAAAATGTGCTTTCTCTTTTCTTAGTAACTGAGAATAATATACATATATATAATATACAGAAAAAAAATTCTGATGAAGATCTAGAACAAGGGCTGATACTGAATTGGAAAGGGTAGCACCGTGGGATAAATGCTAAGGGATAAAAATTAAGTTAATAAATTAGAGAAAGAACACAAATCAAACAAATTAAATTACAAAAAGACAAAGCATTACAGAGTAGGGAGCAATCAAATGTTTAAATGCTACACAGGAACAGCTGAGTAGGCCCTAAAACTGCAGTCAAGAATTTTACGATGAAGCACGAACATCGGAGCTGAACGAGTACAGTTCCTCTTTTGCCAAAGCCTGATGGAGAAGAATAGCTATGCACAACTCTAGACATCAATTTTTAAGGAAAACAGACACAGTGTTCACTCAAGGGCTACTCAGTACAAGGGAGACATGGAGGTCCTTGAGCAAGTCCAGTGGAGGTCTATGAAGATGATTACAGGACTGGAGCACCTCTCTTATGAGGAAAGGTTGAGGAAGAACTTCTTTACTATGTGGGTGACTGAGAACTGGAACTGAATGGCCAGAGAGGTTTTGGAGTCTCCTTCCCTGGGAAAGAACTGTCCTGACACAATCCTAAGTAACATACTCTAGGGGACCCTGCTTGATCAGGAAGGTTGGACTAGATGACCTCCAGCGGTCCCTGATAATCTTATCCATTCTGTGATTCTGTGACATGAGATAGTCCTGGGGATGACAGAGGTTAGAACAGATGGGCTATAAGGACAAATTTAAGGAATTTTTTTTGTCTGACTAGAGACTTTTTAAAAAAGCACATCCAATCCTATCGAGAAGACTCTTACAAAGAGCAATATCATCCTGAATGAGTGAAAGTGACATCAAGTATTCAGTTTTGTTTAGAGAAAAAAAAGATGGATACTCTGAAAAGATTTTGTATACAAGGAGAGTGAAGCATTGCAATAGGTCAGTTGTTTGACAAACATCAGTTAAAAAGAGACTACAGGTGTCATCCTGTCCCTATATAAACAGGTGGACCAGATGATGTATCAAGGTTATTCCAGTAACATTTTGTGTGACACTACATGTTGTTCCAGTTAGTGTCACACTAACAGAGACAGGTACTCAGTAATAGAATGTTATTTTATGTTCATCTATAGAAAGTGCTAAGAATCCAGGTAAATATTTGCTCTCAAGTAGCCCTCATCTCTATGGCCTTGTTTTTAGAATAAACAGTAATTATTATTTGCTGGATTCTGCCATGATCTCTTGTCTGAGTTTATATTTCAGGTCCATACATCTATTTGGCACTCTTTGGGGAAATTATTACTTGTTATAGTTTCTTTTAAAACTATCATTCTGGTTTACAGTTTCAATAAAACACATAAGTAATTATTTCTTTGCTTATTGTTCCTGGAACAGCTTTAGTAATACATATTGGAGCATGTTAGAGTTTGGCTGAGTACTTCAAATTATTAATAGAAATGGAAGGCTGTGTGCCAGAACTGACCAGCTGTCCAAGAAGATGAGAATGAAATCCTGATAGATATGGAAACAAAAGCAAAAATATAAAACAACTTCTCAAAGGCAACAGAAGACAACAGTGCAAGAATTTCAAGGGACTGAGACATACTTGATTTTATGTAGAAGGGTGCCTTTCCTTCACTATACCATTTCCCAGGGAAGGATACAAAGACTTATGAATGAAGTCTCATAGAACTTTCCTAGTTAATTAACTACAGGTTTTCTAATGCAGAAACAACAGCACCGATAATTCACCAATTGTCCAAAAGCCCCCATGAGTTATGCAGCACAATCAGGAATAAGCAACGCTGAATTTTAAGGGACCAAGACTGTTAAGCAGCTATGGGTAGCAGTTAAATGAGTATTCAATTAAATATCCTGTCAGTTAGTGAGACTGAGAGGCAAACTCCAGAAGAAACAATAGCCCAGCAGAGAAGGTTGTAAACACAGAATCTCAAATGAGCACTGTAAGGACTAGTACTTTATTATCTCACCTTCCAAGTGAGCACATAAATGCATGCCTCTTTTCTTCTGTTTTCCCCTTCTTACACTTGGAAATATTTATGACTCATGCCACGACAATGGCAGTATGAGGTCCCTCTAATCTAGTATTTTGTCTCCAAGAGATGCATGGAAAGTGTAAGAACAGACAAGTGCACATGGTATTTTCCTCAGTCACCAACCAGTTCCAATCTAGGGGCTTCTTTAGGTGAATGTGGTGTCTACGTTTTTACACCTACATATTTAGTAACTTCCCAGGAGTTTGTCCAGATTTCCTTTAAATCCATGTTTCAGCAGTCACAACATCCTTTGGGAAGTGATTTCACAGGCTGGTTCCTTACTCTATGAAAAACCATGTCTTGTTTGTTTTGACGAAGTTCCTACTAGCTTTATTAGCTGCTTCCTAACTGTGGTACTGAGTGCAAAATTGTTGCTTTTCCCAGATCTCCATGCCACACATTTTTATAGAACTCTACCATCTGCCCCTTTCCTGATCTTGTCTCCACATGCTGGAGGGTTGGCCGATCTAAACTTGCTCCTCCCTGTTGTCTTTTTCTGAACTTACTCCAGTTCAGCCTTCTCTCATCTTGAGATGGAAGAACAAAACTAAACCGTTTTAAGGACACATGGATTTGCACAACAGCACAAAGAGGTTCTTTGTTTTTTTTTGTTCCTTCCCTAGTAATTCTTAACATTTGATTTGCTTTTTTTAACTGCTATTGAGCTTTGAACTGCTATCTTAATGAAACCATTTATCATGACAGCAAAATAATGCTTGTAAAATGTTCTGATAAGCCCCATCTTCTTTGATATAGAATTAGAATTCTTTCTTCCCTCATGTATATTATATCTATACTGAATTTCATCTGCTATTTCTATTGCAGTGGGAATTGTAGTCCTTCTATAATCCTTCACGGTGAATCCTTCCTGACATGAATAATAACCAGTAACATCAGCACCATCACTTCAGTGTTAATTCATTTTTCTGTTTTTTTCATGACATGCTTAGTAGTACAGGTCTCTCTAGGATTTCCCTCATAGCTCCTCCTTCACTAGAAAAACTGGTCATTAACTGATAAATGGAAATGTCCTGAAAAAGTCCCGAATAATGGCTACGGAATAGAAAACCTACAGTCTTGCTCAAGTCCCATTTAATTGTATCACTAAGGTCATATTAAACATGATTCAGTTAAGATCAATTTTTGTAATTAATAAATTAAAACATCATTTAGAAAAGAAAAGAAAAATTAGAAAAGAAAATTCAATGATAATGATCTTCAAGGCCTGAAATTTTCCAACTTAAATGGTCATAAAGTACTGTACAAACCTCATAAAATTTTCTACGCATTTAAAGCTATCAATCACTGTTCATGAATATATTTCATCACAGTTGAGGAAAAAAAAATTAAACTGTTTGATCAGATGGAAGTCAATTTTCAGACTGATAAAATGCTCAGGTCACTGTTATCCGGGATTCACAAAGAATGTCCCCTGGTTTTTAACTATAGTAATCTAGCACGTTAAAATATCACATACCACAGCAATTAAAAAGGCTTTTAGAAATACCTGTCAATTTTAGCTATCATTTGGAAATACTGTATCCCTCTCTCACTCCCAAATTAATAAATTAATTTTAACAAAACCTCAGATTTATTGTCTGAATTTTTAAACCATCCACTTTAGAGTCAGATCCTCTTTTTTTCTGTGAAGCCTGAAAAAAAGTGACCCAGTCTGACCCTTCAGTAGTTTATAAAGTATGAGAAGATTACAGCCTGAAGTGGTATAATTGGTTCCAAGATGCAAACATTAACTAATTTTATTAAGTTTAATCTTTTTAAAAGGTAATCTTTCCTTTGTAAATGTAGGTAACTTAAGTTTTCTACCTTGTTGATATCCTTGACTTGGCTCTTAGTAATAAATAAAAGGATTTCTCTACACAGGGAAGTTAATCTCTGTTAAATGAGGGCAGGTATATTAGATAATTCATTCTGTTCAAGGGAGTTAATTTGGAATAAAGTGTTTATTCTGGGACAGAGAGTTCGCACACAGAATAAATCACAAATAGCTTCTCATGCTGATGAATTCAAAAAAACCTGCCATTCTACCATATACAAATACTTTGGGGGTTTTCTCTTTTGATAGTAAACTTTCTTTGGAGATTCCTAGAGGTAACTAATGCAGAACTCACAAATGCTCTTATATAGCAATAACGGGGATATTTTTAGTTACTTGCTGAAGAAGCTAAAGTTACAGTAATAACAGAAAGCTTGGCATGGCAGCACAAAAAGGTCTGAAGATCTCTAGTCTACACCTGCTTTATTAGTGTATAAATGGAGGACAGTTTTGCTGTATGTGAATGCTGCTCACGCAACATTCTCCTGGACAAGAGAAGAACTACAAAGCTTGGATCTCTTCAGTTTGGAGAGAAGGCAGATGTGAGTGAAGTTGGCACAGTCATGAAGGTGATGGTTACGGTGAATGCCGAACTGTTACTCACCCAAACCTGCAATACTAGAATAAGTGGCACTTGATAAACCTAGTAGGAGATCAGTTTTCACAGAAAATCGTGAACTTGTGAGTTTGCTATAGAGACAAACAAGCTCAAAGAGGGAGCAGACAAACTTGTGGACAACAGGTCCATAAAAGGAGATTTAAAGCCTGAGGCTTTAACTTCCTGAACTGCAACTATTGAGAAAGTATGAAAGGAAAGACAAAGAAGTGGATAGGCTCACATGCATTCCCAAAATAACCTTTCCTATAGTTCTGCTGGGGATAGAATACTGAGTTAGTCAGACAACAGGTTTATCTATGCATCTCTGCATGACACTGAGCAGAACTTGGAAATACTGGTGAAGGCTGATTGCTGAACTATAATAATCATATTCTTATAGTGGGTTTCCAGAGCAGACAGAGGAAGATTCCATCTACTGGGATATTCATAGTGTAGACAGCCTGTTAGTTCCCAGAAGCATAATACAGCATGTTAATATGATTCAAAATAATTTTAAAAATAAGTGCAACTACTCTCATCCTTCTCAAACATTTGCTCTGTGATTAAGGTTTTGGAAAAATTAATGAGTGATTGCAGTTTGCAAAACAAAAAACAAGTGTGTTGCAGCACAAGTACACGAACCTCTTACCTTTCGGGTAAATGTCTTTCAAAGGCACGTCTCCAGGTGCTAAAATTCTGACTATCTGATTAGAAGCCAATAAAGTTACACAATTGGTTTGTTTTGCAGCTCCTGTTTTCCTCTGGGTTCCATAATAAAATGGATCAGAAGGAGAAGCACATTTTTGACTCAGAGAGGAGTTTCTTTTCCAGCTATACACTTCACTGGGAGACTGCAAGAGAGAAGGAGTCTAGTGAAGAAAATGTTACCATTATTGAGCCTAGCAACAAACATTTCTTGATAAATTCCATTCTTTATTTAATTTCAAATCAAATGTGGCTACTGTGGTTACTTATGTTACCACATGACAAGGAAGAGACCTGCATTATTTTGTTATCAAAAACTCCTATAGGAATGAAAACCAACAAATCATATACATGAGTTTGAGGCATTAAGAATTTCTGAAGATCTGAAGTTGAACCTTTTTTTCTTATTGAACCAGGAACAGAAAGCATTGAAATAACCTAATCTGGAATCAAACTATGTAACAAACTGTTACCATAATCTAAGTTTCCACTAATGTAGATAAATGCAAACAGATATTTCAGTAGTAAATTCAAAGCAAGGCAATAAAGCTCCAGGTTCAGAAACGTAAATATAGTTGTTTACATGAAAGTCAGTTCCTTCATCTCCCACCATCTCCCACTATGGTTAAAAGAGCCTAGAGAAATAAATCATCTTGAAGGTCTAAGTATTTAGTAAGCTGAGCACTGCTACTACAAATAAGAGCTCAGATACCTTACTCATACTAAACACCTACACCATTAACACTAAACACTGAATTCGAAGTTTTACCCCATCACCCTTACATTTACTCTTAGCACTCCCCCTTTGACACTCACATGGACATCTAAAACCATGTATGAGGAAAGATGGGGCCTCAGTCTAAATCTGGCAGAGCAAGATGCTTCATGATCAGTATTGGCATGCTAGTATTGAAGAGTGTAGCACCTTTAGTACTCCCTCCTCTAAACCATCTCCCTTTTCCAGCAATAAACTCACATCTATTGTAAATAACATGAATAGCTAGAATAATCAATCTAGTCATATAAATCTAGATCAAGGAAAACTCAAAAGCTAGTTGCAAATACAGGGAATGCCTTATTGTCAAAAACATATTTTTGAATCCTTTGGGATTTCAAATTTTCTTCTGTCATTTGGCTTTCCCAAAATTCATGTATGTTAACACTTACATTTTCTAATTTGCCCCAATTTATTAAGCAAACATGACTTACAATTATTTATTCCATAAGAACTACTTTTTTTACATATCATTAGGTGGCAATTAGGAAAAAAATTTCAAAGAGTTAAACATACTGCTTTTATTTTACTTGTGTTTACCTCCACTCCTTGCAACAACCCTAGTCATTACACTGCCAAGTTTCACTTTCCTTTCTGGTCCTTTTCTAATTGTGTCACAGCAGCGACCACACCTACATGCAGCATTTACACTGAACTACATTACTGAATACTGAAGGGGCTGTATGGTTTTGCTACCATTTTCTATATCTTTTTTTCTTTTTCTTAAATCTAGTCTTTACCTGCTGCACACTGAGCAAAAAGTTCACACTGAATAGTTCAAAATTATACTGATATCCTTTCTCGCAGTTGTTACGTTTAATTAAAAAATGTAAAAACACATGATTTAGAAAATATTCCTCTAGCCAGCACTGTTCAGACCTCACCACCAACAAATTTTGTCTATGCTAGACATTATGTTGTCCAATTTCTTATTATTTAAAACTCCACTGAAATCCCTCTAGATTAGACTACCCTAACAAATGGTGTACACTACATGAATTTGTCATTCCCTTCTTTTTCCATATCATTTGGTAAACAGGTACTTAACTGGTTAAAGAATAAGCAAGATCATATTACTTCACTTAATAATAATGCCGAGTATTTACCAAGAGGTCTGGGAAACCAATAACAATAGTAGCATAATTCTGCTCATCCGAGAAGATCCTGTTGGGGGAGCTGATCTTTTGTCCCACAGCTGCACTGAGGTTTTCTGAAGATAGCTGGTCACTTGAAACTGCATGTGGCACACACAGTTCTGACGCTAAACAGGGAAATTAAACAAAATGAAAGTCATTAAATCCAGATGTGCAACAGGAAACAATATTAACTGTAAGAGTGCTGAGCACTGAACATTGCTATTACTTTGAGTATAAAATTACTAAAAAGCAGAAGATCTGATTATACTGTACTATACCACACAAAAGAAGCCAGGAAATAATCTTAGTTTTGTAAAGTTAAGTACTCAAAATCTCTAATTACTAGCTTCGTAGATGCTTATACCACTTAATTTTGCCCTCTACTGTGCAAATGAGGCAGGAAGCCTACGGAATAAAACAGCATATGATCTCACTGAAAATTGTTATAATGCAAATGTACCAAAAGGCAAACCTACCAATGTAGGTTTGCACAGATAAGTGTCAATGTGACATTTCTCAGTGACTGTCTTGCTATCTTTGAAATTTTAATAATATTTGTAATGCATTTCTGTTAAATAATGGTCTAGTTTTCTTCATCTTTAAGCTAAGGAAAACTAAATTTTATTCTGTTCAACTGTAAGAGCCTTTTACCTTGCCTCACGTTATCAACACAGAATTTGCTATCTTTAGTGCAGCAGCTTACACTGTTTCCACGTCAATGGGCAGACTATCTCATTCATCTGGCAGTGGGAGAAAGTCTTTTCTCCCTCAAAGGATAAATGGGCTACTGGTTTGGGTCTGCAGTACTACCATTTGTTGGTTCTCCTGTCACAGGTTCTGTCTCAAAGAACAAGAACAGGCTGAAGATGCTACATTCAGGGTTTGCTGAATGTTTTGGAAAAAAGTGGAGAGGGGATGTGATAACTTTTTGGATTGGAAGAGAAGAAATCAGATAACAAAGGATTAAAATAGCACAGAAAGCATGCAGTAAAAAACTGTCCACAAATACTTTGAGACTGGAAATTATAACGATGTTTCTATCCATCTGAGGAATGATACTCTAGAATGTTTTCTAAATAAGGTAGGTAGAGGAAGGAAACTACTGTGCTCTGATGGCGCTTGATAAGTTTGTAGAGTAAACTTACAAGAGATAAAATGGATTCTAGATATTTAGGCTGTGGTTAGTTTTTGGTATCCACTTTGTTGCTGTTTATGTAAAATTAGCCCTATTTGTTATTTGTCAATAACATTTGCTTGTATCACGTTTACACTGTGTTAATCTCATTTTTCATACTTATGCTAGCCACAAGAATAGAACAAAACCTTTTCCCTCTTCAACAGACATAAAGTGGTTTCTCTGTTTGTTTCCTCTGCCTCTCTGAGACACAGTGGCAAAACCTATAAACTGTTAGGTAGGATGCACATGTACCAAGTACACCAGAGATTTTGTGCACCATGATCAAATACTCAGGGTTGAAAATGCTATCAGATCTGAAGATAGACAGATCTTACCCGTCTGAATTACGAACATTGGAGATTTCTGCCTTATTCTGTAATTAAGACATGTCTCAATGCCTAGCATCATCTGGGAATTTTAATGATCAAATTCCCCCTATCTTTCAACACAGGTGTGATGGCCTCAATGGCCCCCTGCACACTATCAACAGAACTACAGAAACTGTGACTTCTGTTCTGTTTTAACAGTAGGTCTTTTGTATTTTTCTGAGGCTGGGAGATGTTTGTTGGCTCATCTGACTGTGTGCAGCAGATCTGCAACAGAGTACAACCTGATTTGTTCCCTTGTACTCCTGTTCTAATTGCTGTCTAGTCATCTTTCTTCCTTTTCCATTCTATATGCTTGTCTGTTTCCTGAAAGTCCATGACTGAGGGTCTTAAATGCTTAAATGAAACAAAGATGCTTTGGGCATGGGATGCGCCATGCCTTGTGAAAAGTTATTATTAAGCAAACATGATAAGGGGAGGACAAAAAGAGAACTGGAGAGAAGTTTAATTACTCAGACCTTTAAAAAGCCTTGTTTGTGCAGCTGCAAACAGAAATGATAAAAAAAAAAAAAGAAGGAACTAGTCAAGCTTGCATTCAATACCTGTTGTTAGGCCAAATCCCATTTCAGCTGGCTCTTCACTCAATGCATACAGCTGGCAAACCTCACTGTCTTGAGCTTCCATATGGGCACGCTTGGTTAAAAGAAATTTCCTGTAAAGGATACACATTTATAATAATTACTGATTAAGCCTGTAACTCTAAACAAGGACTTTTATCTTCCGAAACAGTGAAAACATTCTGCATTTATATAAACAAGGTTATCAACACCTTTTGCTAAAACTAAATACAATTTACCAGCATCTGTGAGATAGGAAAGGGTAAGCCAGCAATTGGCAGATTTGTCTTCTGGCAACTATTTACACATTTTCATTTGCTGTTGATTTATAAAAACAAGATAGTGCAGTAACATTTCTTCCATGTGATCATGAAAGTAAAGGAAGTAGGTGCCAACTCTGGACAATGTGTCTGTATTTCCAAGACTAGGTCCATGAACATTGTTATTTCTGAAGTTCAATACCACCTCAGTAAAATCAGTATGAATATGCATACAATCAAAGCTAGTCTAGACTTTCAGAGGCAGGCATATCCTGTTCATTTCCTACTCTATAAGCCTACCTGCACTTTCACCACAAGTAAATCTGCATTTTAAACACCAAATTTTAAGTCCAGTCAGTCTGAAAAAACAACTCTGCGACCAGGAGTGAAACTCCTGAACATAAACAAGACACAAACCAGAAATAATGCCACTAAGAAAACCAGGTTGAACTAACTTATTTGTTTCATTTTCCACCAAGAGCCAGCGGTCTTCAGCTGCCAGGAAAACAGATTTCAGACTGATCGGAAGGGAGATGGTATGAGTTTGACCCTCCAATACATCCAGCACAATAAGGTGGTTTCTGTAAAATTGGAAGCCAAGAGAAGGATAATCAGATAGGGATATACACAAGGAAATCTGTTATAGATCAATATAATACAAGGATATAATTTATTCTTACCCTGCTTCTTTGTAGAACACCAGCCAGTTTTTGTGTGAAAACTCTCGGCACATTTTGTAGTTGCTCTGTATAAAAATATGTCATAGAGCAATTAGTGTTTGTTAGATCGTCCCAGTGAGTTTCCCTGACTCCCCTGAAAGTGCATTATTTTTTTTGCTTTATTTAGAAGAATCCATGGCATTAATTACCTATCAAAATGCTATCTAGCCTGCCTTGTTCCTAGTCATATAATTGCATAATAACTGAGTTCATTATTTTGGACAGAATTCCTTGTAACAGAATGTTCCATTATTTCCAGTTCTAGCTCCAAAGAGGGATATTTTAAAGATACATGTCTTCAGACAATTTATTTATATTTTTCATATCACTATTCCATAAAAATTAATAACTGTTTGCTGTGTAAGACATTTAAATACACAGAAGACTAAACAATTAAATGCTTGGGCTGTAATACCAGAAAAGCTTAATGATCCTGGGACAGTTTTTCAATACTGAGCTTTGCTTTTAAAAAAACTTAGTACAACAGAGGCAGGTGTGACCCCTCACCATCTCTTCTTTGTTGCGCCACCATGATGTTCTTTTAGGAGACTCTTGAGCATCTGGTAAGAGCAAAAGTCGGCGAAGGGCACCACTGCTTGTATCCAGCAACAATATAACATTGCTCTGTAAATGAAAAGCAGATCCATGTACATCTTAAGCCCATTTAAGAGACTACAACAATTCTATCTGAAGCACTTTTGCAACTCCAGCAACTTAGGACATTTTGAAAAGGTAATCTAGATTTTGTTGGAAAACATAAGCTGAATTTTCCTCATTCATTTCAAAGTTCATAGAGAAATTGAATTGGAGAGGTTTAAGTACATGAGAGGGCTCACATTCACTTCTGCATAACCTCTAGGAACTAGACTAGTATGGCTTACATGTCCAAGCTCTGATCAGTTACAGGTGAGGGACACATCAATTTGTTCTGTCAAGTCACTAAAATATTTCTTTTTACTTTATGTTTTCTTACCATTTCTCTAATGTACCCATGGCTTCAGTAACACTGAAGGTGACAAACTGGTGAAGAAGAAATGGCTTAGTACTTTCTCTCCAGTTTCATACTTCTGATACTGTGGAGCCTATTAAATATCTCAGTGTGTGACAATCCTTCTGTAACCTGCACACTCAGGCAGCTTAGAGTGCCAGAGATAGGACAGCTGTGGGAGGACAGCAGAACAGACATAAAAAGCAGACGGGGTATTGCACAGAGTGGTGCGTTTTCCACGTCACACGAAAATATGGTATGCTAAATTTCAAACTTCTTCAGATTTCTCAATGCCCCAGGGTCCACACATGTCAAATGACAGGGGCATTTTAAACGTTTCTTTTTGCAAAATACTCCAGCTGCTCCTAATGTGTTTACCTAAGAATTCAAGAGAACAGTCATTCAGGGACAACCTTAACTGCATCAAATGAAATTTAAAAGGTACAAAGGAACAAGTTAATTAAGCCTTGGGTTGAATTTTTTGTTTGCCATTCAAGGAAATGTTAGGGTCTGCAAGGACATTAGGTTCTGCAAGAACTTACTAAAAGTAAACTGTCTACGTACATCATGTGCAATAACACATGACAGACGTTAAGGAAGTAAAACATAAATTCCCACAAATTCCCCTAAATAAAACAAATACAAACAATCTGAGTCACGGTGGTTTTGTTCTTTTTGGGTATACTTCATACCTTCACTAGAATTATTTGTGAGAGTTAACTTTAATAATGATAGAATTTAAAACTAAATATGGTAAAGCATTTAAAATATTATCAGTTATTTGGAGCATTTGGGAATTTCAGTTCAAGTTCAATATTTCTAAAAAAGGAAGTTTGCTTATGTATTACAAACCAAAATTATATAAATGTGGTTCAGGAAAAAAAAATAGGGCATTTGCTTTGGATTTTGGTTTTCTGCTATATTTTATTTATACTATTCTGTAGCAGCACTGCTGTACTGAGGCAATGCATTAGCCTTCCACGTGAGATAAAGAACACATACGAATCAATTACATTTTTCCACTTAGTGTTAAATTTATGAGAGAAGTTGGTAATATAAAAAGCCTCTCTACCCCACCCCTTTTGATGTTAATGGTTTCCTTCTGTGCTGTGACTGATGTATATTCTGTCTGTGTTTAAGAATAGATTTTTGCGTCACTTGCGAACACATCCGAGAGCAGCTTTGGCAACTCTTCAAGCGGGCTGGGAAGCGTTGGTGTGCAATTCCACTGTGTTTGTTCTTGACTGGGAGAAAAGTAACCTTTGGGTGACCTCCCAACCCCAGTGTCTGGAATTCCAAGCTCTGGACAGATGCAATAACCAATCTCGTGAAGTGGTGTGCCTTTATTTTTAGTTACTCCAAAGTTTCCCTTTCCTTACCACTGTTTTTATTTTAGCCAGCATTTTCCTCTAAAAAGTCTTTAAATCAAACAGGGCTGTGATTCATTTTGCTGGTATGGGAAGTTTTTCCTTATAGTCTTGCAGACAGAGTGGAGAGCTTGGGGAATTTTCAGAGTGGGATAGTACAAATAACTCGCTTTAACCCATTTGTATTTTGCTCCCCAAACTCACTGTCAGTTTTGATCTCTTCTGCCCTCACTGCTCATGTCCTGAGCAAGCAAGCTTGCAAATACAGACTCTTCTTAGCTGCCAGCTTCAGACTGAGGCTGATCTTTAGCTTGGCAGGGTAATCCCTTCATACCTCTTCTTGCCTCCTGTACCACCTTTTCTATTAGAGTCATTCAAGGACCCCTTGAGTGACATACAGGTAACAATCCTGACACTGTAAATATTAGGCATAGATACAAACATTAACACACTGTTCACCAGGTTCAATTGAAAAAAGTCTGTGCACGAATCTGTGGTTTGGGGCTCAAACCTCCATGTCTTCAGAGGAAGGGAAATGTATGCAAGTAGATTACTGGTGTTCTAATTCATGCAAGTGGCATCTTTCAGATGATTTGGGAGACTTTATTGTACTCAAGATTTCAGTGAACTGGGATAGAGATCTAGTAGAGATAAGCAGAGATATAAGCTTTGTGCTTATGGGAAATGAGTCTTCTCCCTTTCTATAAAAGATGCATACATTTCTATGTAAGCACATTTCTATGTGCTTGTAGAAAAGGAAAGTCTTATATAATATGCAGAAAAAAAATAACATCTACTAGTTTTTGAAAAAAAATACATCCTTTGTCCTGAAGACATACATCAGAATATTATGGTAACTAGAAGTTTCAGATGTTACTACTAGTATGTTACAGGTACTTCCATACTCAGGAATTACGTGCTTCAGGCCAGATCTGTTAAAAAAGTTAAAACTGTTAAAAAAGTCTTCTTTTAAATGATGATTGACATCTTCTATGTGTAGTGAGCAAGGTGGATCTCTGTGTCAGTTTCTGTGTCACAGGCTCCCTCACCCCCTTGTTATCAAGGAGCTTTGACAAAACTTGCAGCAGCACTTGGGACACGGAAAAGCACTTCCCTCCCTCACTACCCCACTTCCTGACCAAGAAATATAAAAGCAGAGTTAAAGAATGCTGGCAGGACACTGCTTGGATGAACATTGTTGTGCTCCTTGACATAGACTACAGGTTACTCTGTTTGTCCAGATGCAGCCTTTCAGCAGAGTAAAGTGTGTGTAAAAAAACCTGGAAGTGTGCTGTTAACTTAAGGCAAATCAATTCTCCATGTGCATTTTGCTCCTACAACCCCATACAAAATTATGCATAGAGTTATCAAAATTCTTTTCAGTCTGTAAATGTTCTTCTTCTGAACACTAAAACTAACTGGTGCAGAAAGAAAAAGTGTAAGTGGTGGGCACAAAGCTTTAACAGGAAGTAGAAGTACACCCTGAAGTACACGTGGGCAGGGGCATTGCTGCTTCGAAAATATGAATGCAATTCCCATCTTACAAGGAAGTTACTTGAGATTTCTGAAAAGTCCTTTCAAAGTCTATCACTTTAGTCTGAACAAAAAGATAGAAGCAGAACAGGCTGTGCTCACCGAGACCAATGGCCAATGTGAGAAATAAAATCATTTACTCTTTCTTCCAAGAAGATGTAAATGTGCTTTAAAATGAGATAAATACCCGATTTGTGCAATTAAGTTAAATCCCTGAGGAGTTTGCTTTCAGTAAAATTTTAAATGGACAGGAAGGAATGGTGATTTTTTATTTTATTTCACTGGAGGGCTCTAATGAATCCAGATGGATGTCATCTGTGAAATAAATCATACAAGTTTATTTGAAAAGCCACAGTATCATAATCTCATCTTTTCCAATAAGATTATCTTCCATTTAAAATTGTTCTTTTTTATAAATTAGTCAGAAGTATTCATCTCCAAAGACCTTTATTAAAAGAAAAAATGGAAAAAAATGCTTTTGGTATTGTCTAATTAATGTATTATGTTATTTAGGAAATAGCAGCTGTCAAGTGGCCTTTTTACTTAATAAATGCAAGTTCTTATTTCTACAAATATTGTTAATACTTCTTGGTCTTTTTGCAAGTAAACACAAATGAACCTCTAAAGCATAACATACATCATTTATATTGCTTGTTTTTCTTGTTTTGCTTGATGCACCTGTAGCACAAGTGGCTAACCCTTGGAGCCTTGCCAAAAATACAGATGTGCCACTTTTCTTAACATGTGAATGCTGCAAATTTTGAGTTTATGCCTGCCAGTGACCTTAGTAGATCTGAAAGTAGTCATCTTGACTATATGTTAAGGCTCCTGCTGCTGCCAGTAGAAAGAGAGAGGCACTTCCAGAAGACAATTCAACATGTTCTACCTTAACTGGGATGAAATGCTCTTCAGATCACCTTTATTCTCCTGGCAAATATAGAAGGTACTTGGATTATTGTCTTAGACCATATGTTTACCTGCTAATGTCAATAATAATGGATTTAATTTCATACACAGCAACATCCACCTTTTTTCACAGGTGCACAGAGCACATGATTTTTCCATGGCTCCGCTGCAGAAAGAGTTGGGAATGAAACCTTAGCTGTGAAGACTACAACAGCAGCATTTGTCTGAACTGTGCTTTGGTGACTTGCTTAAAAACCAATCCCAAATAAATTGCTAATGTCGTCCATGGATACAAGCATCCAGTATACAAAAGAACCCCTTTTCATCTTTTTTTCTGATGCAAGATGTGCAAGACTCTTACTTAAGTTCTCAAGAAGTCAAAAATTACTTTTGAACGGTGTCCTAAGTATACAATGACTTTTTGCAACCAAGTTTGTAATTAAATCAAATGTATTTTCACAACCAATGAGTAAGATCTGCCTCAATTGTAACACTATGTAAAAAGTTTTAAGATAATGCAAAACATTCAGAACATTTTAATTCTGTATTATTTTCCAGCAGTGTAAACCAGGCTTATTTACAGACAAGGTTTATTCACCTGTAGCACTTGCCAAGAAAGGCAAGTCTGAAACAGGCAATATTTAAGCTTTGCCAGAGAAAAACAAGAAGTTACAGCTTGACTGAAGTCACCTGGAAAGGGACACTGAGCTACAATAGTTTCTCCAAAGAGTAAATTTTATTTTAGTCTGAAAAACATATACATCATACTATCACTGAAAAATACATTCCATGAGGACAGACAAAACCAGACACTGATAAAACTACCTAAAGCTTCACAGAAGAACCTTTGATAAAAGCTTCATTGTTGACACCAAATGCTACCGTGATTTGGTTAAAAACAAAATGGTAGAAATTTTAGAGAATTAGAAAACAAGGAATATTAAGAAGTGTGAGACATTCTAAACATTTTTAGATACAAGATAGACTGCCATCTGTTTTAGTTTCCTGCACCAACTTTGCCAAAGAAGAATAAGGATTATTTAGAACCAAACAAATGTGTTACGTGCAACTCAAAAGAGCTCAAATGGTACTTCTATAGTTGTTCAACAAGAAGGTAACCTCAGAATCATTTTTTTTCCAACTTGCATTGGAAAGTGTCCAAGGTGAAGCTAAAGAAGGCACACGCAGTTCTACTAAAGGAAGAATTTTGTTTCTCATAAGGCATCGAGCTTAACTGTAGTGTTTGACACCAGAAAGTAGCACTGACACTTGACAAACATTCCTGGAACAACAGTATCACAAAAACACTAGAAATGACTGAAAATTATTTAACACCCCAATTCAGTGTAGGAAAAGTTCTTCTAGATTGAAGTCTCTAACCTATTGAAAAATGCGCAGAAAAAATTCAGAAAAAGAAAAGGAAAAACCAGCCAACAACAATGATCAGATTTCATGCCCATGTCAAACCACAATGACTGGTAGGTAACACAATAAACTATTATTAATATTAAAAAATGAACAGCAGCACTACAGTATACACTGTTGTCTCTTCCCACTCTTGGGCAAAGAAGTTTTGAATTGGAAATGTTACAATCAGTTCACTAACAGTAAGAGAAAGTGGAAAGCAAGCAATATTTGTCTTTAAAAAAAGTGTTCGAGTCAAACCAACACAGAAGTTGTCAGTGGTTCTAAATTTGCATTGTTGATACTCTGGATGTTAAGGTTTGCATAGTCTCCTTTCTAATCTTAATACTTCAAATGGTATAGAATGAGAAATGGATTCACCAAACAAATCAAAAATAGTGGTATGAAGGAAATATAAGCAACATTTTACTTTGTGACTCAGAAAACATCTCTTTTATATACTATTTGAAAAGTAAAAAAGGAAGCAGAACTTAAGTTCACATATTACACCTTACTCTGGACTTCACACTTTGCAAACATGCTGCTTGACTGAGACTCCTGAACTCGATACACTCTCTCCCTTTCTTCCATGAAGGCCAATCTCCCTCTATCAGTGAGAAATAAGATAAGCAGGTAGAATTCAGCTTCAAGAATGTCCAGCTAAAAAGTGCAAGAGGAAAATCCCCACATAAAAATTGAAGCTGTAGGCAACTCCCAAGCTTCAAGTACAGTAAAAGAGAGAACATTCAGCAGGAGGTAGGCTTGTCCAGGCTATTTCAGTCTACAGAGGTAGTCTCCTTGGTGATCCCACCCTCATGATGCTACTTTGCTCATCATTAAACATTTAGCTGCGTTTTAATTTTTTTTACCTCCTCTTCATGTAGAACCACTTGACCTTTGAGTGGATTTCCCAGAGGAGCCACAGTCACAAAAGGTTGCCAGACACTTCCAACTGTTCTCGGGAAGAGGTCATAAAGATTCACAAAGTATCCACTCTTACTAGAAACATTCATGAAGTACAAAGTAACAGGATTGCAGGTAGTAACATAAAGAACGTTTTCAGGTTCCTCTTCTGAAATGAGAAAATAATGAAAGGCTACTGACTGTGCATTGCTCTTCTGGAAATAGATGTGTCATAAACTTGGCAGATAATACAGCAAAAAGTACAGAAAAATCACTTCTGTTGACACAGGAAGATAAAGAGAGAAATGATCTCTTGATACTGATTAAATATTAACAGGCAGAATCTTGTAACACTATTGACAAACAAGCAGTCCAAGACACATTTGTCTAGACAGGACTACAGCATCTGCCAGCTGCTAATATGTAAAACACCTTTTCATTCGATTTTGTTTGTTTATAATCTTGGTTCACCCTCGTTCTCTATCCCATCTTCCCTTAAAATTCATGTATTCCTTCCAGAACTTTTCACATGTAGCACCTTCCTGAGTGACTGCAGACTATTCTTGAAATCAATACAGAGCCACCTAATTTCTGTTTTGTTGCCATAAAAGTCTGCTAATCTATTTAAAAGTTGTACTACAAGTAGAAAAAGCATCATTCCAGTATTGATCATTAATGATCTGTTTATAACAACAATAAAGTTTAGACATGTTTAAAATTATGAACGCTAAATACATTTATGAATATTTCCAATGGTGCAATTCGCTTTGAGACATAAGTAGTACAGGTCAAGGCAGGTTTGATCCAGTGAGAAAGAATTTTAATCAGCATGAGAACGGTGGAAAAAAAGCACAGCACTCTCCAAGTTAAAAAATTTGTATTAAAATCGAACTGACAGAGGAAAAGTCAAAGAATCGTTTTTAAGTAATGCAGACTTGCAATTTTGTGGCTGTGTTTTACTCTATTTACACATCTTTCCCTTAGTTTGAGAAGGATGCATATCCTTACAAAGACCACAATGACTCGGTGAAATTATGCTCCAAATTCAATGACTGATTAATTTTGTATTTCACCTGCTGTTTAAAAAAAAAGTGGAAATAAAAAATTATTATTCCTATAGTCCGTTCCCATAGTAGATATTTTAATTCCAATATTAAAATTCCTAGTATTATGCCTGTACTCCATTGCAAACACATCTAGAAATATCCACTACTATAAATGCACGGAAGTGTTACTATGCTTACGAAGTCAACAGTCTAGTCCTTCATCTTCTCCAGGATATGTCACTATTTATAATACTTGGGATCAACATAAAAGTTAGTAGCTTTTCTTACGGTACCTTTGGTTACAGTGACATCACAAACTATGTTAATTTCATCTAAAGGCAGTGTCCAAAAAGCAAGTTCTTCAGTGAAATTGAGGGACCTGGCTTCATGTCGTTCCACTGGAAAGCCTTGAATATTTAAGTACACAGGGCCCTAAAACAAACGACAACAATGAGGGCTTCCTAAAATATCCCACTCTCCATTTTTCATGAAAATCTAGAAATCTTCAAGGCATAATACTCTTAACACCAAAACCAGACCAATTACTAGCTAAATAAAAGGGAAAAGGAAATGTTTTCTGCAAGCTCTCTGAATGTCCATACTACCATTTTCTTTACAGTACAGAAACCATTATGCCTTTTCACTTTAGTCTTTTAATGGTTTGGAACCATTATTGCTTAATGACATGAAGGAGATATCATGTACTGATAAAAAGCAGTTCATACAAGGAAAAAAATCAGAATATTTTTGTTTCAAAGAAGTTCGATGGCAATTTCTTTTTATATAAAGTTTAAATCTCACCCCTACATCACATCAGAAATTAATGTTTTTCCTCACTCACTGCAGTAATAATTACTGAAGTTCAACCAAGAGCCCAGAGCTGAAAAGGACTTAGAAACTTTGGCTGCAGATAAAATTTTACCAAAAGTTCAGATTCAAACTTGGAAGTGCCAAAGACTTGTAAGAATTCAGCTGTATGCAAAATAGAAAAAGAAAACGGCTTTATTTTCAGTCTCTGATTGTAGTCAATAATTGAGGTCTGGGGTCTGAAACTGGCCACCTCCAAGCATCCAAAACAGCTATGAAGTTCTTTCACATGTGGTACTTTCAATATTCTTATAAAAATCTCTTTTAAAGAACTTCTGGCAATCTTAGTGATTTTAAAGCACATCTTACATTGTGAGGGCTAGGTATATAAAAATGATATTGTTCTGGTCAGTATAAAAACCCCAAGAACAAATGATAAGGACCACACTTTGTACACACTCTTTTTCCTAGAGAAATTAATCACATTTTAGATCCTTCATGTCCCAGTACATAAAACCAGTATTATATGAATTGGAAAAAAAGTTTAAAATACAAACCTTTACATCTATTTTTTGAGTTTCTGATGGACACAGCAGCTTCTGTTGTGCATTTCCTGGCTGATCAACTTTCCAGTAGCCCATAAATTTATGATCTGGTAATGGCAGTCTGTCAAATAATAGAAGAACAAGTGAATCTGTACATTTATTAACCTGTAACTGATACGGAATAAATAATTTAAACAATTGCATTTTTCTAAAGAAATATATCTGAAGATTCCTTGCTAAAAAGATTTCATTCCTTTTTAAATCATAAAAAACTTAGTCTCCTGTATTACTAATACAGTCACAATCTACGCAGTATGATAAAAGAAGAAGCAATGCATATAAAATTGCCTAAAAAGGATAAATTTTGTGACATATGCAGCAAAATATATCCAAATCATGTCTTGCTTTGCTTTATTCGGATCAGGTAGGGTATGATAGCAACCGTTAAAGGAACTCCTGTCAGTGGCTCACTCATCTAAAGCCCAGCAGAATAAGCAAAGTAAACACTGTAGCTAGTTAACAATGCAATAAAAGTTTCATTAATTATTTCTATTTATTTTACCACTAGTCACATGAACAAAGGCAAAGTAATACAGACATGAGAGTACCCCATTGCCTTCTGGCCAACACCATCTACAGAAAGGACAGGGACATCTTCAAAAGCCACATTTACTTGCCTTGGTAAGTAAATTCATTAATTTAGTATGAATTTAGTAGATTTATTCATTTCTGTACCTTTTATTTAGGGAAGAAATACAGGGATGACAGTAAAACTCATTTATATAGGAAAAGAAAATGTTGGTGTATGACAGTGTAGCATGACAGCAAAATAGGAACAGCACAATTTTTATTTCTTTCCTCTGAAGTGATTTGCAACCACTGAGAGCAATTTGAATTCATTAAATGGCATGAATACCTTCAAGCTAATGAACTTATAACTTTTGGTTTCTTTTACTTGGGATCAATTGCTCCTAAAGAGACCTCCTATCAAAACAACATTCTGTGTTCCATGTCGTTGCACATTACCATACAGCTACAGGACTTGGCAAGAGAATAGAAGACATTCCTTCTCCCAGTTTCTATAAATATCTTCAAAGTCTATTTTAAGGAAGTTCTCTTAGACTGTTTGTTAAAAGGATCTGCTTGGTCTCTGTTCTATCTGATGATTCTTGTTCCTACTGTTATAATTATTTTCCCTCTCCTCACCATTTAAACTGGTCCTTCTAGATACTAGAGATTTGTTTAATTTCTTCTTTATATTATATAGAATAAGAAGGGATCTCAAATAAAAAAAAAAAACAACAAAAAACTTCAGTTGGACTATATATGAAACTTAGGGAATTCTATTTTTGTTTTATTTTTCCCCTAAAAACTTAAGAGGAAAAGTCAGGGAATGAACACAAATATCCTCCAATCTTTGCTACTCATGCAGGAAAGATGTGTTAATGTTTCTTAATGGTATATTGACACCAAACCTCAAGCCACCAGGAGAAGCCAGAAATTGAAGGCAGACAGACACTCAGCCTCCATCACCTTTATGTGTTTGGACCATCTGCCAGGACAGCGAAAGACACTTTTTGCAAACAGAAAATTTTGTGGATGATATAGATTGTTGGTGCTCATAGACAAATAAATATCCAGGTGTCAGCAATATGCCACTGGGACATGTAAAGTGCATCCCATTAATTCCCTCTCTTAGTCAGAACCAAAAGAATCTTCATTGCCTGTTTGTTGCCTAATTAAGAATATTAATAGATGTCAATGTTTGCAGAGCGATTAATTTTGAATTCTTCCTCACTTCAGTTTGTATTTTTCCATTCTTTACACCTAGCTAATCTAGCCAAAATTCTTCCCAAATTAAGAAGAGAAATTAAGCCAGACTCAAAAAAAAAAAAAAAAAGGCAAGCAAGTACAATATGGCAGATGACAACATCCAACACTATTAGGGAAAAACATTCAGGACGCACTATTTCAACATACACAAAAATCTTAGCGAAATTTATTCCTGCAGTCAGAGAATGGGTAAACAGTCAAGTCACTATACTAAATGTCAATTTAGATGTCTAGAATTTTACTATAGTCTTCCATTTGGGGTTTCTAAATGATTTGTTGGCAAAACATTGGTTATTTCTTGAACCACAAGCTGCCTTGTGTGCAAAAAAATCCTGGAGATTTCTTTTTGCTCTATGAGTCCAAGTAGCATAATCTCTGATATGTCTATAATCAGGAATAATTATTTCCTGTTAGCTCAGTGGAACATCGACTTTCACAAGGATTTGGACTTTAGTTTTAATTCCTTACACATTACTCCCATGGACAACATCCCAGAAATCAACAGCTTTACTAATAATCATGAATAGCTATAAAATGTAACACAAAACATATGTAAATAACCAGTTCTAACCAAATACTGTGCTTTATATAGCAGTAGAATTACAGATTGCAAAGAAACAAAACATTCCCAAAGAAACAAAACATTTCCACTCTGTTTCAGCATTCTGGAGATTTTCTTTGCTAATAGTTCCTCTCTTCCCTCAGGAAAACTGATTTCTCCTTTCTCCTAGATTCTTGAGGTTTTGTTCTCTTCCCCATTTCTAAATGATTTACTTTCTCTGAGGCAGCAGACCAAGTCATCATAAACAGGAAGGAGTAGGGAAATGTAGATCAGAATTTAAGAATAAAACAGAAAGTAGAGTTCATAATACAGAGCTCTTTGTCAAAGTAATAGGGATCTTATTCTTCTAGGGATTGACAATTTTTTTTCTCCATCTCACTGTTCTCTCATACAAATTTGGTCCAAGAAAGACTGAGTATTGAAGAAGCTGGTGGCATTAAAGGTCTGCCTCCTGAATAACTTTCAGAAGAGACTGAGGGTGCAGAAGGACTGGAACATGCCCACACTGAAAATATGTATACATCTCAACAGCCTTCCTCTAGCGAATATATATGATACACAGCGAAGAAGGGAAATTTTCTTCTTTTCCTATAACTTATAATTAAAAAGTATGTTTTGAAAATAACTTTAAGTGACAGTACTAGTAAAATCTTCACAAGGTGCTCCTGCCACACTGCTGTATTTCAAATTAGTTAACCATATAACATTTACTTAAGTGGCATACAGAATACTATGGAAATGTCAACACTGGCAAAAATATGCAAGGCAAAGAGATCTGATGGGTATAAAAAGTGCAGTGGCTCAGTAAAAAGAGTACTGAGACTCCACTGCTCTCTCCAGCTAGGGGTGTACTGAGTGATCAGTGATTTTTTCTTTTCTCAAACCTGGAAAGGGTTTCTAAAACAGAAAAACTACAGGACAGACTGCACTAATCTTGTAAGAAAGACAAGATTTAAAAGCAAGTAATTTAAGCCAAGATTTAAAAGCAAGAACTGATCAGTTCTTTGATTATGATCTGTCAAAGCCTTTTGCTTAAGGAAAATTCAGGGGTTTTTTATTTTAATGTTTATTCGCTCTTAATTTTAGATCCTGGTTTTCTACAGTATTACTGTTGTCCATGAAATGTATACACAAGCAGGTACTTTGTTCAGAAAAGTGATTGCATGGGACTTAGAGCCGATGAGGCAATTCTACAAAAAATTACTATCTAGTCTGAGTTTCTTCATGCACAGCAGTCTAAGGGGAGATGATCTGTCAAAAGGTAATTCTCTTATGCTGCTAGAAAACTTTTCAAAATGACACCTACAGAACACAATTTCTTCCCATTTTTATATTTTTGATTTCAGAAAATAAATTCATTTTAGGCTATTAAAAAAATAAAATCAAACAACAAAAAACCCCAAACCCAAACAACTGTGTTCAAAAAGGCAACAGAATCTGCTTCATAAAGTTATTTATTTGGAGAACACAGTGGAAAATTGCTATGAATCTTGTAAGACTGAAGTTCCACTGAATGCAAATTCTTCACTGCCAGACTAGTACAGCTGCGGACATGAACTAAGACAGGCAACAAAGCTGTTTAATACATGATCTTGTAAAACAGTTCAGTGTTGGCATGGAATATATTATTCAAGGGCTCCAGTAATAGTCTGTGGTCCATGTAGCTGAAAAGACTTCCATCCCATGTAACCTTTCTGGACTAAAGGAAGATATAGTCTGAAATCAGGAAAATTCCTTACCAGCCAGTTGTCCTCAATTTATTCAAACATATTTTGATTAAAAATATAAGCAGTAGATATTCAGAACAGTCGTATGTTAAAACCCGTGTTCGCTGATAGTCAAGTGCAAAGCCCACCCTCAGCTGCCCCCACAGTGCACAGGATGGACAATAGACATATATGATATGAGACATATCCAACAATTAACTACAGATTACCTGGGGGGGGAAAAACCAACATCAAAGAACAGTCTCATGAGAAAATTAAAGCTGTTAAAATTACATATTTATATTACATACAGAAAATTCAGTTAATGTAAAAAAATAATCAAATTATAAGAAGCACTTGGATGTGGATAGTGACAGGAGGAAAAATACGGAATGGCAGTTTCAGCAAGGATAAATGTCAGAATTAGAGCTAAATGCTGTTTTACCTAGAAACTGCAGATGGTCTAAACTGTGCACCAAAGTGGCAGATTAACATGAGTTCAGACAAATGTGATGTAACAGATGTCAATGTGAAAAACAAAATGTAATTGTACATAAAGAAAGATAATGAGTTAGTACCACGAGTAATTTATTTTACCCACTATGTCTTGGCAAAGCATCGCAGACAAGCCATCTGCTTTACGCACAATACTGATAAAAATTATAAACTACTGGACAGGTGATATGAGGAGGGACAGACAATATCATAATGTTATAATCTGACAATACGGAACATGTCAGTGCCTTGAAGAATCGTTATCAGAGAATTACAGAATCAGCCGAGTTGGAAAGGACCTCTGAGATCATCAAGTCCAACCCTTGACCCAACACCACCGTGGTTACTAGACCATGGCACTAAGTGCCACATCCACTCTCATCTTAAAAACCTCCAGGGACAGTGAATCCACCACCTCCCTGGGCAGCCCATTCCAACGTCTGCTTACTCTCTCTGTAAAGAATTCTTCCTAATATCCAACCTAAACCTCCCCTGGCAGAGCTTAAGACCATGCCCTCTTATCCTGATGCTGGTTGCCAGGGAAAAGAGACTGATGCCCACCTGGCTACAACCTCCTTTCAGGTAGTTGCAGAGAGTCATGACGCCTCCCCTGAGCCTCCTCTTCTCCAGGCTAAACAGCCCCACCTCCCTCAGCCTCTCCTCACAGGACTTGTGCTCGAGTCCCTTCACCAGCCTCATTGCTCTTCTCTGGACCTGCTCCAGCACCTCAATATCCTTCCTGAACTGAGGGGCCCAGAACTGGACACGGTACTCGAGGTGTGGCCGCACCAGCACTCAGAACAGGGGAAGAATCACTTCCCTGGACCTGCTGGCCACACTGTTCCTGATACAGGTCAGGATGCCTTCTTGGCCACCTGGGCACACTGCTGGTTCGTGTTCAGCTTCCTGTCAATCCAAACTCCCAGGTCCCTATCTGGGAAAAAATGACAACCGAAGAAAACAAAAAGCTCAAGTAAAGCATTGCTTTAGAGGTCTAATATATGATACTAATTTTGCAAATAAACAAATTAGTATCTACAAATTAATTTCTATCTCAAAAAAAGAACTATTGCAAGAATTATTTTCTACATGGTCATTAGATACCATCTAATCTTTCCATCCATGATTAGGTATATTAATTCCAAAGTCTCACCTAAAATTCCCATAAGACTCACTGCTAGCGTCTGTTCAATTTCCCTTGTAATTTCAGCTGGATACAACCCTAAAGTTTCTTCTGTTGAGACCCTGTATTATAGTGCATTGCCAGTGTGCCTCATGGTTTCTTTCCTGTATTTACAGCAGTTATGTTTCAGTAGCAATTTAAGTAGTTCTGATTTATACAACTTTTATATTAAGTAGTATGTGACAGACTTCTCCAAAGCTTATTAAAATAAAGATTCACAAATCATTTGATACAAGACAAGCCAGAAGATACCTGTATAAAGTAGTGAGCATTTCAGTATAATGATTTTCCTGTCCTAGAATCTCCTGGAAATGCTTCTATAATGCAAAACTTTGTATTCTTATACAATGAATTTGCTGTAGGTTTGACTAACATCCTTGGGCAGAATTGGTTTGGACTACTATCCCAGTGTTCATGTTACTTAGTAGAAACCCTGAGCAATTTATTACGATAACTAGTAAGTCTTAGAAGTCTAGAAAATTAAGACGGGAGCACAGAAGTCATCTGTGGGGGTATGCTGTTTTTGCTAGAACAATGTAGAAATCATATCTGGTAAACCTTCAGACTGTAAACTTGTGAGAGCCTAGAAGCAGGTAGGAAAACGAGTTTAAAACAGAAAGTGATCTTGACAAGTCAGAGAACTAACTTGAAAAAATACAAGACAGTAAGAAAAGTGTAAGCACGAAGGAAGTTGATTACATAAAGTGACGACGGGATAAGAGCTATGGAGGGTTCTGCAGAAAGGATGTGGAGGTTTATGTTTAGAAAACCAGAGGTGAGTTAAACATTGAAAGAAATGCAAACATACTGAGCTTTTTAAAAGGAACCGTGGCATGAAATACATCTCTGTACATCTATGTTCTATACTCTTGTACTTGGCTCCACTAGAAACGAACTCGCCCAGTTTCACACACAATGCTTAAAGATAGACACAAATCAAGTGAAGAAAGGGAACATAAAAGAAAAATAAAATCAACCAATGGCCTTAAAAAAGAGGAAAGATTGAAAGGTGACTTTCTAATGGCAAGGATATTTAGCAACAAGACTGACTTGCTTTGGGAGGTTATAGAACTCCATCTCTGAAGGTCGTCAGGCATGAATCATGAAAAAAAAGAGATAAAGTTTCTATAAGGTAGTGGGACGGACCACATAAGCATCATTATCCTCCTCTCAGATTCATGGAAAACATTAGAGAGGAGGTCAGTACTCTAGTACCTTTTCTGCAGTGGTCCAAACACAATATACCAAATTACCTCAATGTGTCCATCACAGGAGCTTGCAATTATGGACTGGAGTAGATTTGAAGAGATTATCTCAATGTTCTTTTACCCCAAGGTAGAATCAACTGTGCTGAAACCATTCCTGAAAGATGTCTGTAATTCAAGGTGATCTGCCTGTGGCTTACAAGCTCCATAGGGTTAAATCTCATGATCAACAGCAAGGTTGTCCTGCAATGGAGCAGTAGGATAACCTCAAATTCCGGAAGTAGTAAGGGATTGAGACACAGATTTCTGGATCATGAGAGCCAGGTGGTCAGCCCAGATGGTGAGATCTAAGAAAATGTCGCTTTTATCAACTGTGTGTGAACCACTTCTGTAGTTTCTCCTCCCCTTGGGTATCAGTGTATAAAGAATGTGCTCATAGCTGCCAGTCAAGTGAAGTTTTGTGGGGTTCTTGTAAGTCCTTCATCCTTGGCGCAACCTGTCCTATGAAACCTCAGTGATGAATTAAAAATGATCACGTGATTATCTTTAATTCAATATAATTGCATCAATATAACTAATGCATTCTTCTATTTTATCACTTCTAGACTGAGCTGTCCCCAATTACAGCAGTCTTTCTCTTATGCTTCCTAAACCTCTGATCTTCTCATTACTAAAGAGTCCTCTCCCACATCTAAGACTTCTAAAAATTATACAAAGAGCAAATTTCTCAAAAACTATAGCAAACGTCATAATTCTTGAAAAGAGAAGTTACCGAGGGACTTTTAGCAGAGAAACCATGGCAAGAGTTTCAAGTGTGTACTGTCAATTTGGCAGAAATTGTAGTTGCTGGTTGCCTAGGCATGTAACAATCCTGTCAACAAAATTAAAAGGTACACCACAGGCACTACACTGCCAATCTTTTTGAATAGTTATATGTAAGATGTTAGATATAACAGTAGTACTCCATCAGGAGAAACCTACATTCACATGGACACTTAATATCATAGAATGGGTAAGGTTGGAAATGACCAGAGCAGGTTATCTGGTACAACCTCCTTGCTCCAGCAAGATGATTCTAGAGCACAAGGCACAGGACTGTATCCAGATGGTTCTTGAATATCTCCAGTGAGGGAGACTCTATAACCTCTCTGGGCAATTTGTTCCAGTGCACAGTCACCTACACTGGAGTAAATATCAAGACATCATACCATTTTAATCAGTCCCTCCTCAGCAAATATAAAATATATGTGTCACATGGCAGACTCAATTTTCTATATATCCATAAAGCTTTCTCCATGAAAGGGAAATATTTGTTTCTTCAAAAATAATTTATGTATTAAAGTTCAAGACAGAGTAAGTTTTCCAATTGCTTTTCAATATGATCTACTTAAGTCTGTTTCCTGTGAATTTTAGAAGAATTAATTATATTTGTTCATAGAATCACAGGATCATAGAATGGTTTGGGTTGGAAGGGACCTTAAAGATCATCTAGTTCCAATCCCTCTGCTGTGGGTAGGAACATCTTACACTGGACTAGGTTGTTCATAATTCCATCCAACCTGGCCTTGGACACTTCTAGGGATGGGGCATCCATAGCTTCTCTGGGCAACTTGTGTCAGTGTCTCACCACCCTCATAGTAAACAATTTCTTCCCAATACCTAATCTAAACCTGCCCTCATTCAGTTTAAAGTCATTCCCCCTTGTCCTGTCACTACATGCCCTTGTCAAAAGTCCCTCTCCAGCCTTCTGGTAAGGTCCCTTCAGGGAGTGGGATGGGGCTTGAAGGGCAGAGGGCATTAATACATAACGTAGCTATTTTGATTCTAATCTCTAGAAAAAAGTATATGGTGCAATATGTCAACTGGTAATATAATCCAAGAATAATTGTGATTTACAGACACATACAAAAATGGTTCTTAGACCTTACATGAATTGCCCCATTCGGCAGAAATATTTTCGTAGAGCCTTTTGCGAGCATCAAAGACAAAACCCAACTACCACTGAAGACAACTTTTGTTTCTACAGATTTAGATGATAAATAACAGGACAGAAGTGTGTTGCGATTCAATTAAAAACACAGGAGAAGAAACAAGTATTTCCCTTTATTAAGATGTAACTGTTTACCTTACAAGCTATCAGTATGTACATGGACATTAAAGATTAAATGTAATAATAAGCAAATACTCCATTACGAAGTATTTTATATTGTTGTAGCTTATTTGGAAGATTATAAATTTGAACCAGTGGAGGATTGACTTTCAAGCATTCCAGGTTGTTTTTAAATCACTTAGCAGCAAGATAACACACTATAAAAAGTGATCATGAGAAATATGTCTTCTTAACATATATTTTATGTTATTCTTACTCCTTGGCCAGTTGTACATTGGTCGGTTTTGCTCCAATAGGTATTCCATACTTGTGCAAAGTGTTGTACAAAATTTCACACATTTCCTTGTTGTAGGAGTCAAAGTCAAACACGTTTCGAACAACATTTGCGAGTCCTTCAGCTGGAAATTTCTGTGAAGAAACAAAGACTCCTAAATATCTTTCAGTGACTACCTATTAAGTTACAGCATATCATTACATACTTCTAAGATGAATAGCTGTAATAGTAACTTTTCTCGACAGAAAAATGCTTAAGTAATCTATGCTTTCAGTTTCTAGAATAAAGAAGGTACATAATTTCTAAGTTAAAAATTGTTGAATTAAACAAAAAAGCATGTGACAATTATTTAATAGTCAACATCATTAATAGTGAATTGTTTTCATTATACACATTACAAGATGCTGTAATCATTAGAAAATATAGTTAAAAGCAGCCTGTATTTTTTCAATTTACTTTCTGTAAACAATGAAGATCAAACACAAATACATATATTTGTATAATTCAGCCATACATTTAAGAATTCTCACTCTATTGTTGAATACAGAAAAACAGATGATACACTGCTTGCTTGCCAAAAAATACTTTACATCATGACGGATTTTCGTAGAAACAAATTCACTTAGGATTCACAAAGTTTTTTTTCTCAGTGAAAAATACTAGTTGAAATGTGCCATGTACATTAAAAAAATCCCAAACGTTTATCAAATTTTGATCAATTTCTCCAACAATGGAATTTTTGTTACTGTATTGGATTGATGATTTTGGATGAGGAATTGGTTGGATGGTTGCATCCTGAGGGCAGTGGTCAACGGTTCAAGGTCCTGATGGAGATGGGTGACAAGTGGTGTCCCTTGGGGGTTGTACTGGGACCAGTACTGTTTAATATCTTCATCAATGACATAGTGGGATCAAGTGCAGAGGGATCTGGACAGGCTTGAGAAGTGGGGCCATGGGAACCACATGAAGTTCAACAAGGCCATGTGCACAGTGCTGCACCTCGACTGGGGCAACCACTGCTATAAATACAAGTTGGAGAGTGAAAAGATTGAGAGCAACCCTGCCAAGAAGGACCAGGAGGTACCAGTGGATGAAAAGATGGACATGACCTGACATTGTATGCTCACAGCCCAGAAAGTCATTTGTACCCTGGGCTGCATCAAAAGCAGCGTGACCAGCAGGTAGAGGGGAGGGGATTCTGCCCCTCTACTCTGCTCTTATGAGACCCCACCTGGAGTACTGCATCCAGCTCTGGAGTCCCCAGCACAGGAAGTGCTGGAGTGAGTGCAGAGGAGGGCCATGAAGATGACCAGAGGGCTGGCACACCTCTCCTATGAGGACAGGCTGAGAGAGTTGTTCAGCCCGGAGAAGAAAAAACCCTGAGGAGATGTTTAGGCAACCTTCCAGTACCTAAGGGGTTACAAGAGAGCTGGAGAGGGACTTTTGACAAGGGCATGTAGTGATAGGACAAGGGGGAATGAGTTTAAACTGAAAGAAGGCAAATTTAGGTGAGGTATTAGGAAGAAATTCTTTACTGTGAGGGTGGTGAGGCACTAGAAACAGGTTGCCCAGAGAAGCCGTGGATGTCCCAATCCTTGGAAGCGTTCTAGGCCAGGATGGATGGAATTTTGAGCAACCTAGTCTAGCGGACAGTTCCCTGCCCACAGCAGAATGGCTGGAACTAGGTACCTTCCAACCCAAACTATTCTATGATTCTATAAGTTAAATTGGAGGAATAAGAGAAATGAAGAACCACTCAAAGAAACTTATGCCACTGATTAACAAAGAAACTGAGGTGGAGGACCCCAAGATGTAGCAGGTATATGCCCAAAGGAGGCTGTGACCCTGCGGGAAGCCCACATTAGAGCAGGTTTGCTGGCAGGACTTGGGATCCTGTGGAAGGCACACACTGGAGCAGTTAATGCAGAAATGCAGCCTACGGAAAGGACTCATACTGGAGAAGTTTGTGGAGGTCTGTCTCCTGTAGGAGGAACCTCGTGATGGAGCAGGGAAAGAGTGTGAAGAATCCTCCCTCTGAGGAGGAAGCAGTGGTAGAGACAATGTGTGATGAACAGACCACAACTCTCTGTCCTTCTGTGCTGCTGGAGCAGAGGAGGTAAAGAAAGTCAGGAGTGAAGCTGAGCTTGGGAGGAAGGGAGGGGTGGAGTGAAGGTGTTCTACGATTTGGGTTTAATTCTCATTGCCCTACTCTGATTTGATTAGGAATAAATTAAACTAATTTCCCCAAGTTGAGTCTGTTTTGCTCACAATGGTAATTGGCGAGTGATCTCTCCCTGTCCTTATCTCAACCCATGAGCCTTTCATTATATTTTCTCTTCTCTGCCCAGCAGAGGAAGGGAGTGACAGAGTGGCTTTGGTGGCACCTGGCCAGGGGTCAGCCCACCACAGATGTAAATGGAGCAAACCAAATAAAAAGCATTTTAAAAAATAATCACCAAATTGCTATATATACCAGAACCTTGCTCCTTAACAGCTTTATTTTACCTTTGTTTTTCTGGCAAAAGGTGGGAGTGAGAATTTTTTTATTTAAAAACTTTTAACTTTTTCTTCATATGCCTTTCATTCAAATACTAGATATTTCAGACCAGGACCTGGATGTTTCAATCTCAGTATATCTCTTTTACAGTAATGAAGATAAATTTGTGAAGAAGTATTTTAGGAAGTTGAAGTCTTAATTGGTTTATTCTCCACTAGTGAAGTAGGCTGGTACAAAGAATTTGAAAAACAGACTTAATGTAAGTGTCAAAGAAGCTTATAAATGTATTAAAAATAAAGATATTTGAGTCTTGCTTAAAAACTAAAACAGAAGAAAGCAGAAAATTTTCCTAAGTGTTTTGACCTGTACTCTTAATCAAACATCAGCCTTAGTAAGGAGTTTAATATTTTTCCCAACTTAATAAATATCTAATCTCTGTAATAAAATACCTGTGACACAAGCAATACTAAATTCAGCTAGTTACTGTGATAGACTGGAATACCAATGCTAAAATAGGCTTGTACAAACCTTTTTTAATCTGTGGTATACATGGCATAGAATATTTTAGTACTAGTGTTGGTATAAAAGTATGCTAAACTATGTCCTGCTTTTTAAACCTATCCATGAGGAACCTTTTAGAGATTCTGCATTATTACAGTCTAGCGAAATACAAGTTATTGTGGGATAATAAGTTGTCCTACAGCCTATGCTATCCTTGTTACAATGTCCATTCCATACTGAATTAAACAGGTACTAAAACCAAAATTTCTCCCAACTGCTATTCTAACTTAAGTTTGTGACAATGTTTAGTAGCCAAAGTACTAATAATGAAAATTGCACCTTGGAGTCAAACATACTGAAAAAGAAAAGCCCACCAACTTATAAAAAGGTACATGATGGTAAGGTTCATAAACGTGTAAAGCTACTTAGTACTCCATATGCAGGACTTTATTTCAGTCTGTTTTCAAGTGTGGCTTCTTTTTAATAAGAAGAGAAAAACACAATTGTGCATACTCCATATAATCAAACTCTCAAGCACAAGTCCTGTGAGGAGAGGCTGAGGGAGGTGGGGCTGTTTAGCCTGGAGAAGAGGAGGCTCAGGGGAGGTCTCATTGCTCTCTACAACTACCTGAAAGGAGGTTGTAGCCAGGGGGCATCAGTCTCTTCTCCATGGCAACCAGCAGTAGGATAAGAGGGCATGGTCTTAAGTTCTGCCAGGGGAGGTTTAGGTTGGATATTAGGAAGAAATTCTTTACAGAGAGAGTAAGCGGACATTGGAATGGGCTGCTCAGGGAGATGGTGGATTCTCCGTCCCTGGAGGTTTTTAAGATGAGACTGGATGTGGCACTTAGTGCCATGGTCTAGTAACCACGGCTGTGTTGGGTCAAGGGTTGGACTTGATGATCTCGGAGGTCTTTTCCAACCCAGTTGATTCTATGATTCTAGATTCTTTCCTTAGGTATATGATGAATACTGCGTTTTCTCTGTTATCCCCTTCTCACTGCAAAGCACGACCAACAAACTGGCACCAAGCTATCTTATCCACTCATGATCTGCTCTTTCACCTGTCCTGCACTAGATACTGCAGAAACCTTGGTCAAGTGCTTCAAATAATATCTGGTTTTCACTAGAAGTCTCCAAGTATTTCCATGGTTTGCTGAATCATTGCATAATTCTGACATCGATAGCCTTCTCTGCAATGAATTGCCTCAATAGTTCCATACCTCTTGGACACCATGAAAAATTTCCTGAGGTACAACTGATCACTGCTGCCAATAAAACCTGTTTCGAACACAAGCTACTTGTCAAAAAGTCCTCTACTTCAGTTACTAAAAAAAAAAAAATCACAAATCTCTCATTTTAATCAGAACAAATTCAATCACTTTTTAATAACTGCCTGGAAAATTGCTTACTGAAGAAAGGAAATGAGCGTTTACTTAAAGGGAAAAAAAAAGAAAAAGATAAAAGAAGCAAAAGAGATTGAATGTTTGAGGTTTGAGCTGAACAAAAATAAAAAAAATCATTTGGTTTGTATTGATTTTTAGAATGAGATTACTAGAGAAAATATTGATCTCTCATCAGCCTGTCTGGTTCTCATTCATTGATTCTTCCCCTTACACCTCTGTGTGCACCTCAGAGTATTTTCACAGCTTAGATTCTCAGCTATTCCTTAAAATAGTAAGTAACATAGGTTTTGCTTTTAACAATTTTATATTTTTATCTATATATTTTTTTGCTTTATTTGATACAGAATTTGGCTTGGTAAAAAAATCCATGTTTTTATGGATCTAACATTCCATGAGTAGATGTATTGCTATAGTCTGCTTAAAGTCTACGAGTAAAATAGTAGTTTTTTAGTAGAGATAGAGAATCTTAATTAAAATATGGTATACTCATTGCCCTGAAAACAAAGTCATAAGTAAATCTGGTATTGAGTCTGCAATGAGTTCAGATTTTTTTGTTTTAGACTTCCACCTTGTGTTCTCACTATCACTCACTTCCCTACATATTCCAGTGCCTTCAGATGCCTGCATATTTTCCATCTGGCCAGCACCACCTCAAAGGTCCACCCTGCACATTATAATAGGTCTCTCCCTACCTGCTCATTCCTCTGTGTTCTTGGTTTCCTCCTGCAGCCCTGATGCCCTTTCACTGAATGTTGCCAGCTCTCTCTGTGCCTCCTCAGTTGTCCTGTCAGCAGGGCAGAAGTATCATGTGTATGGCTCTTCTGAGCCACAGGCATAGTAATGGTTAATCAGTGCTCATGTCTTTAGTGGGCATCATCTACTGACAAGCAAGGAGCTGGATTCTCCCCCTGCCTTTCCACTCACAGAGACACTAATTTCAACTTGTCCCTCTGTCACATAGCCACTGTTTTTGATTAAATCAGCAGAAACCTAATTATCTTTGAAAACTGGTAACTGAGATTCACTGTGGTTGGCCAAAAGGGTAAAAAGTTATTACTGATGCGTTTGGTAGCAAGGTGAGAAATGAATACAATCTGTGATTTGATAAACCTAGTTTTCTTTTGAGATTAGGCTTAACATAAAAAAAAGTCCTATTTTACCACAAAAGCTTACTGAACAGGCCTAAAAGCCTGATGATTAGTAGACTTCAGGTCCAGGAGGTTTCTTAGACATTTACTGCTTGAAAACTGTTATACTAGTGCTTACTATTAGAAAACAATCTCAGATACAAATAAGAAAGAAGGCCTATCAGAAAAGTCTCAGCTTTCCCAAACTAAAAAACAGTTAATAAAAAAGCTATTGCCGTTTTATCTGGGTTAATGTGGGTTTCCTGATTAACATCTGCCAAGGCCTCATGAAAAATAGCATATTAGATTGCAGAGAAGCAGTCATAGCACCCACGCTGGTAGTACAGGCAGCATATGGTAATCCAGCAGAGCAAGAGCAGAGCTTCTTAGCTTGCCCATAAGCCACTATTAATATAAGCACTTTTGACATTTGACACAGTCTGAAAACTGGAGGCAAACAAGACAAAAAGGTTATATTCAGGTCACCTGCCATCTAGAGCTTCAAGACCCAAACTCCCTATATAGTATGTGGGGAGAAAAAGTTGCAGCAACCAAGTTAAGTACCTACATCAGACAATTTTCCCTATTCCTGCAGTTTCATGTCTTCAAAATAGTTTGGTGTCTTGACCTTCGCCAAAAAACCTAAGAAAAGTTAATATAGAGGCAACCTAGCTCTGAACACAGTGTCTAGCTCCAAGTAAATTACCACATGTTCCGTACTTGCTAATCTTTATGGGAAGATAATCTTGTAATTGCACTCTAGAATCAATCCTATATGCTGAGGACCACAATTAATCAGAGTGCAGAGATTAGCTTAATAATATGCTGATAGCATAGTAATCAAAATACTTTTAACTGACTAGTCCCAATGCTCAGATATGCTCTAAGGTAGCAGTAATCAAAAGCAATTTTTTTCTCCACAACATTCAACGTTTTTTTACAGAAGCAAAAAATTCCAAAATTATGTGAAAGAAATCAACACAATAGTACAAAGAAAACGGGGCTGTGGAACTGCTGTAAGGGAAATTGTTTAATAACATGACTAACTTCCCTCCTTCCTTCCTAAGGACCAGCAATTTTATTGACTCATTTCCCTCCTTCCTCTTTCTTCTCTACCTGAAGACCTAAAAGTTTCTTACTTTGGAATAACCATTATGCTTATATTCATTGTTTACATTTGGCTCCTCCCAGTCTTTTTATTTATTCAGATTGAAAAACAAGTTACAGTAAACAAAATGTTGCATCCCTTCAAAGAGACTGGGATCTTGAAAACAAATGTTACAGAAGAAATCAAAGCTGCATGTTGGAGATTTATTTGGATATTTTCACTTTGAAAGAGGTGAAAGATTAGCAGATGGGAAACTTCCCTGCTGATCTGAGCCCAGTGCCCAGCTTGATGTGATGTTAACTGATTAAGTGAAGGAGGCAGAAGCAGAGAGTTAAATGCCCTTAAGACAATTAGCAATGCAGCTCCTTCAATCTTCAATTAGATGCCATTCACACTCAAAAGAATTAAGTCCTGTGTTTCTGCACCAGTTAGTAACAGAAGACAGTACAACTTCAGATTACTTGGAGACAGATGATGAAGGAAAGAAGCTAGGAAGAAAGGTAGGAACAGAAAAAGGGTATGAAGACAGGAAGAAGTTCATTTTAAAAAATCCTAAAAACATCAGCTTTTCAGCAGCACAGCAACTGTTACTCAAGTCTGTAATTTTTCCATGGTCATTTTAAATGTAACACTGTGTTTAGAGATCTGCATGTACATGTTCTATCAGCTTGGTAAACAAATGTCTATCAGCTGGTAATGGATCCCAACAGACTACTTTGCTGATGTGTTTATTTAGATAGATTCCTTAGCTTTTAGGTCTGAATCTTGTTAATCCTTAGTACAAAGTTATAAAGCATTATTTTTTCTTTATATTATTGATATCATAGTAGCACCAATTTTGTCTCGAGACCTTCTTGCACTTTAGAGACCACAGAGCACAAAAATCTATACTCCCCAGAAATCTAGATGAACTGAAGATTTTTATAAGTATTAAATCTAACATGCAGGATCTAAATGTCTGTGTATATAAAAGAATGTTTGTGAATAAGTTCATGAGCACAAACCCAAAACTACCATGCAACTCTGCTATACTATACAGTGTTAAACATAGGAACAGTAGGTCAAAATTTGTGAGAAATTGTATTCTAATTGTATTAATGACATTAATTTTCACTATTTTTTTTAAAATCTCGGATTCAATAATTCAAGAAACAGTCTATAAATTATCAAATTACCAACTTCATGATTATAAACAGAACAAAAAAAAAGCACTGCCATTTCAAAGAGCATTAAGACACTTTATATTTCAAATACTTCAGGTAAAAAACATCTTTCAATTTATAAAGTCAGACTTTAACACTTAAAAAAACAAATCATCTCTAAAATCATGATTTTACAGTTAAATGTGTGTAGGAAGTAATTGTGGATCCTATGTACCTCCTTGTTAAGCTGTTATCCATCTAATATTTTCCTTAGAAAGAGTCCACCAGTGATGTACTACTGTTATGCAGCAGGAACTTGTTTTTTCACAGGAAAGAATTAAACCTACAAATTTTGTAGCAGCATAAAGTGAACAGTTGCACTGTCCCTGAAGTATTGTATGTTAAATATGGAATTTTATAGTGAGGGCCAGTATGAACATGGCACACTGTATTCACAGTATGAATGTGATATTTTCTCACACAGTAGAAAAGCAGACTCTTGTGGGTTTTTTTTAATATCTATAAATAAACATGCAGAAAAAAAATCTGCCCATATATATTTGTGATCCTTACCCTCAGACTATCTGAACATCTAAATAGGATGGCTCCTTCAAAATGTAAAGCTTCTCATAAGAATTAAATAAAAATGCATGAACAATAATGGCATCTTTTTCTAAAACCTTCAAGAATTAAAAAATTAACAGTGATGAACTCAGTTTTTCAATTAAATCTGATGTACTGTACCTGTAAATGTTTTACAATATTCACAACTTCTCTAGTTGAATAGGGATAGTTAATAATGCCTTGGTCAGCTAAGCTCCTGAGCTCTCCAAAAGCAGCTACCAGTTTCTGAAGAATTGGCTCTGGAACATCAGGACCATATTGTCTTAGCATAGCCATTTCAGACTGTGGTTTGGGATTATCAACAGCATGGCAACTAAAAATGTCCCCTAAAAAGAAAAAAAGCACAAAGTTAAGTAATCTATAAAGAGATAGCATCATAACAGCACCTTTAAGTTTAATATTGCAGCTTTAATGAAAAAGCAATGACTCAAAAGAATGCTGAGCACTAGCTTTTTAAAACTAAACAAGGCAAAAACTACTCTGAAAAATGTGAAGAACATTGAGGTTTCTGGAAACAAGAAGATCTCTCCTGTCATTTCAATGAAGCCAATCATGAGGGAGAAATTAACTTCAAGAAGAAACACAAGCCAAATGAATTCAGAAAAAAAGAAAAACGTTTTAAAGAAAACATAACTTGTTGAATGGGACCAATTTGCAAACCCTTTCAAAACACCACAGGATGCAGGGAAATCTTGAAATGCAGGAAGGCCCTAATGCAAACCCAGTTAAGAAGTCTAGAGGAAACACTGGATTTCTCCCTTCTCCCTGCCTGTCTTGAAGTATAGTAAGACATTTGGCAAAATATTCTTTCCATATATTTGCATTATGTTGATCCCAAACATATAATCTATAAAATTGAGTTTATTCTTAGAGAGCCTTTTAACAGTCATACAAAACTTTGCAGAAATAAGATCAGATCTTGCTGAAAAAGGACTTGGATTAAAAGCATTAGAGACCCTAAGCTTGAAAAACAAAATCAGTGAAGAATTCCAAAATCTTAACCAAGTCCCTGCCATGCAGTTCAAAAGCAGTAACATTAGCATGATCTGTTTTGTTTAAAGGGTCCATGTAAGGAAGGAAATTAGGTCACGAAAAAGAAATATGCTACACTAAATCATATTGGGGCAAGATAGCTGGTTGAAATTCAGAGCCAATGAGTTTCAGACATGGAATCTCCATTCAGTGGGAACCACACCTGAAAAACAAAGAACTACTATTTAACATGGAATTTAGTTTGCACTTGCTTTTTTTAAGTTTGTACTTGCTTTTTTGAATATGTTTTAATTTCCTGCAGAATAAGCACTATGGCCAAAGTTAACCAGAAAAACCCCACAAATTAGGGTGCCTGCACATAAATGGCCAAAGTAACACAGATAATACAATCAGTGGAATCTGGAGGGGTGTTCATAGCTGTCACGTAACACTGCCAAAACGTTGCCAGAGGCCCACTTAGAGTCTCATCTTGGCCAGTCTTCGCGAACGAAGATTTGGGAAAGGTCATTACCCTTCGAGCCTGCGCAGTGGATTTTTTAGGTGAGACACAGTGTGTGCTGAACTGAGCCCACCCTTTAATCCTAAGGTTCATCTGCTGGGGCCGAGCAAGCTTGGACAGTGGCAGTGAGGTCCTCAGGACGTAGGTTTGTTTAGAGTGACCTTCTCTTAGATGGATGGCCTTACAGGGCTGACGAGCTCCATCTGCCCGGGGAAGTCCCCCGACTGGGAATCGAACCCGGGCCATGGCAGTGAGAGCGCCGCATCCTAACCACTAGACTACCAGGGGGCTCCCCCACTTAGAGTAACACTGGACTATACAGGCCAATGGTGCTTCATCCCTTGCCCTTATGCAATGTAAAAAAAAAATGGTGAACAGTTGAGAGGGATGCTTACAGCTCATTTTTTTGCTATATTTGTATACTATATACACTCATTAACAAAGATTTCCCATAACCTTGTCTATCTGCAATCTTCGTTCAGATCCCAAAAAACAAAGTAGTTTTAACAGAGATGACCACATATTCACTTCAGGGCAAGTTTGGGCCCTTTTATTAACACATGTAGATTTACATGATAAGTCTTCAAGCTGAATCTCACCTTGAGTACCTTATGAGTGCCTTATGTGAAACAAAGTATCAATATGCATAAGAACCCCTTCTCCTCGTGAAATCTAATTAATACACTTATTCTATTAAACAATTCTATTAAAGATCATAATTTAATGTGAATCACTTACCTAATGTGCCGAAAAAGTCATTACCCAAGAAAGGAAATCCAGGCCTATTTGCCAGAACTATCATTCTAAAATCAGGATGAATAACTATTACATTTTCTCTCCCCTCTACATGAGCATGATCTGGAAAAGAAATAAAACGTATTAATTGCATATTTAAGCTTTGCAATCCTGAATGAGCGAACATAATTAGATTAGAAGAAGAATTCTTAGAATCAGAAGAAAAAATCTTCTAATCTAATTCTGTTCTTCTCAGAACTAGAAGAACAGTTACAAAAAAAAGGCTCAATAGCCTTTTTTTTTTGCCATTCAACTATAAGTTTCCTAGGTTTCATTTTGAAGCTTCGTAGTTTGTTACATGAAAATTTAACCGAAGTGTTTAATTCAAAAAACATAAAAATGCATCCACTGTTCTTGGGGTGGTGACTACCTGTCCTCTTTATATCTAATTTCACTGAAATGGTGAAGCCAGTGGTGAATAAAATGTGTTTTTATATAAGTCTGACATTATCTGATCTGGGAAGACAGGACTGAAATGCCTCCTGGTTACTACAAAAATCTGTGAGAACCCAGAGATACGTGATTTAACACATGTGAAGACCCCGGTTCTTCAAAATTACTCAGACTGACTCCATTGTTCCCTTACAGCATGTTTCCAGTGGCACACTGTGTTTGGGAATCCTTTAACTACCTCTAAAAAACTACAGTAATAATTGGGACTGATTAGCAAGACATTTTAAAAAAAGCCCACCTACAGTTTATGATGACAAGCAAAACTCAGGTGTGCCATGTGTGCTGAATGATTGCCACACTCAAACATTATTCCCAATGTTGTTAAAATGAAACTCATTACATAAAGTACAGTGTGTAGTAACATCAAGAGGGCATTTCAAACATGGTCTTTCTTTGGAAAATAATGAAAAATATTTAGTTCCTGCAATTCACATGAATTAAATTCCATCAAGTTACAAAATACTTTCATCCTGCAGAGTATATTTAAATAATGTAAGCATTTGCAATATTTGACTAGATTAACCCTTAATAATTCAACCTTAGGTATATCCATATCTTCATTCTAGATCTGATACTCCAACTGTCTAGATAGGCATAACCAAGATCATAATCTTGTCAACTAGATCTTTATTTCTTATGGTGAATGAGAAGCAGAGAGGTCAAATTACATTTTGTTGGGGTTTGGGTTTTTTGTTGGTGTTTTTTTATTTTATTTTATTTTTCAGCAAAATTCACAAGAATGCTAATTTAAGAAAACTTTGTGGCTATTCCAAAAGTAGTAAAGAAAATGACTGTAAATTCTTTCATTGTTAACCTTTTAGCATCAAGTAATGTATCCATTTGGATTGTTTTGGGTCTCTACTTAGCAGTGCAATTGCTGAAAACCAGCAACACATTGCATTCTATCGACAATGATCAAAACATTTTCTCTCTACTTACTGGCAACAATGCGCCTTCCATCTGACAAAACCATTTCCCCACTTTCTACTAAAGTTTTTAAGATACAGGTAACATTTGTTGGTGCTTTGTCTGCCTCATCGATCACCAAAATATGTCCAAACTTCACTGCTTTTACCTAGAAGAGAAAAGAATCATAACATCACAACCTCCCCCAAACACCTGCAAGTAGCTGCATTACTGATTTCTCAATCAGCAGCAGTGATGTTGCAGTGACACTGAGACAAGAAAGTGACTCAGAACAGGGATAAGCTATGACCAAATTGTAATAGAGGGAAGAGGAGGCAGATGGGACAAGAAAGGTGGGTGTTCCTGGTTCTTCTGGATAGGGATAGAAAGGGCTGTGCTAGGGAGGGATGTGAGAAGCCTGACTGAGAATGGAGTGCTGACAGGGAAGTGCAAAGCCAGCTTGCATCTAGATTGTCAACATGTAGCTGAATGAACTAAAGAATGGCTGCAACAGCTGTTTGGAGCCCAACTCAGCATGTAGGTGTGAGGTGCTATGAAAGAGGAGGAAAATACCACTCTATCAGTTAGAATGTGTCAGGTTAATACTAAATTATTTTACATACTCATTTTGTGTGTGGGGTTTCCCAAGCACATTAGGCACAGCAAGTGGGGCAAATATGACTAAAGTAGAAGTTAATGCAAAGTTTGCTACCATGCTCACTCAATATGCCATGAAAAGTCAAATCATGAATATTTTAAATTTCAAATGAAAAGCATTTCTAAATATAAAATCCAAATGTTACTACTGACCAGTGGTGAATCTTCATATACAATAAGACCATCTTTAACAGAAGGTTGTAGGGTAAGGCTTTGTACAGTGGTATCCCTGAAATGTGGAAAACCAGACAGTATTAATTAAAAATACACAAGAATTTTAGTTACAATAAAATGCAAAATGAGTAAATGAAAAACTGAGTACTCTCTAAGAGGAAAAAATATCTCTTTTTTCAGAATTCTTGAATAACTGGGAACACTGGTGTGCCAGCTTGGTGGTCAAATGCAAGTATCCCTGTCTCTGCCAGGACTTTCATGGTAGTTCTCCTTTCTCATAAACCCTCAAAACAAAACCACTGAGAAGTGAATAAGTATTTTTTGTATGTAGGCACATAATTGATGTTACTATTTCTGGTTAAGTATGCTGAAATTGTCATGTACGTGACAAACAGGTGATTCTCCCTAGAAGAACCAAACACGAATCATTACTGTTTTAGCTGCTCTTCTCCACATAACATATCATCAAGGAAAAAAACCCTCCCAAAACCCCAAAAAACCCAAATTCAACCAAACCAAAACCAACCCAACCCAACCCAACGATCAAAAGACACAAGCCCACCCCAAATCCAACACAACCAAACAAAAAACCCCCTACAAACAACAACCACCACCACAACCATAACCCAAAAAATCCCCCCCAAAACAAAACAACAAAACTAAACACACTCACATGGAATTCTAAAAATCAATTTTTAGTTCTATCTAAGCCATACTGGCTTCCTATATTTTATATCATGCACAGCATAAGCTCTGAGATGGGACAGAGACTTTAATAACACAGCATTTCTGACATTTTGTGTTTGATTTGCTCACATTATTTTTACCTTCAAACAGTGCTAATTAAAATCTGTAATGATAATATTCTTAATCTTCACTATTTTCATCTATTCCAACCACCACTGAATGTACAGATAAATAGAAAACAGTTCCAACTCAGAAAGGTCAAGCAACAGACATCACCACACTGGATTCACCTATATAAATTATGTCCATAACCAAGGGAAAGCCCCTACTTATTAGACAAAATACTTGCCAAAACCTTTGTCGAGATCTGTATAACCAACCCCATTTACTTCAGGGTTCAGAGGGACCAAATGACCTAGAGAATAATCCAGAAGTGGGTCATGACAGAAGGGTCCCCATGACTCCCATGGTTTCACAGGCAAGAGGATATGCAATTTAGTCTTAGGGCAAGTAGGCTATGCCAACCCTTTCCTCCTGTGTTTCAAAATTTGGCTTAGTCTGTGTCAACAGGATGATGGGCTGATCACATGACAAAACCCATCAGGAGAGTCTCACTTAACACAGCTTGAGATCCACATACTGGTCTGTAGGTAAGCTTAGTAACCTTTGCATTGTATGTGAGATTTGATGCAACAAAAATCTTTTACTTCTCACAGCCATGCTGTATAACAAAACTGTTTGCTTAAGCCTAGCTGACTCACTCTTCTAAATATCCACCTTAGTTCTATCTTTAATTTTGTAACACCTCGTAAAAAACTAACAATATTCTGATAAGCTTCTTGGGTACAGGAAATCAAACACAGTACTGTTTGCAGCACACTATTAAGTGGCCAGCTTCCAACTACAGTTTTAAACTGACAGAATAACTTGCACACTTCCTTTATTTGAAACTGCTGTCAGCAGGATTTCTGTCCCTAATAACTAATAATTTCTTGTTTAGCTTTAAACCCATGATTGATTTATTCCAGAGTTTCCATGCACAGGAATAAAGCAGAGGGCAGGAAGAGAGATTTTTAATGTTTAGCTACTTCATCTGAACTTTAATCCAGGAGGTGAAAGGTTACAAAGGTGGAACCACCTTCACTTCATTTAACCCTGTCAAATGCAGCCTGTCACAAGCAGCAACACTGCCCTAAATAGTTATATTAATATCTTATTCACTTGCAACATATAATTTTTTTAACCACTAAAATCAGCAGTAGTATAAATCTATTATCTTAGAAATTCTATTATGGACACAAAAATAAAGCTTCTATTGTCATCCTGCTAGTCTAACCAATTTCTGTGCTAGGCAAAGAAATCAATAGTGCATCCAAAAAAAACCAACAAACCGATGATTTTTCTTTATTGAACACACATTATTTATGGACTAAATTCTCAGACTATATGCATCAGCCTACCTCCACTATCAGTTAACATTTCTGGTTCAAGCCTATACAGTTGAAGATGCAGAAGAATTTTAAAATGTGTAAACCAAACTCTTGAGTATATGAAGCCACAGTCATAGGTTACTAATAAGCAATGGAAAAAATGTGGAATTAATACAAGGTAAAAAGGGGAAGGTTTTGTCAAACCTGAACTGTGATCTCTTTAAAGTAATAGAAAGGTGAGAAAATGGAGGATCTGAGGAAAGCATAGGCCAAGAATAATGTAAAAGAAGATGAAGCATTACAGGATGCTTTGGAGATCATAAATTTGTACTTAAGAGCCAATGCATGAAAAAAGGTAAAGTGAATAGAACACATCAGGAAATTAAGATCTCTAGTGGTGGTATGGATGGTCACAGGTGATGACGCAAGAAAAGACAAAAATGTTAAATGGTATTTTACTGTAACACAAACCAGCTTATTTTACTTTTGGTAAGCTAGTTAATCCACTGGTTCTGCAGAGATTTCTTACAACCCCCTGATATGGAACACTAATTTTTACTTAGTACGACCAGCAGCCCACACAAATCCCCCAGATGATCTCATTCTTCAGAGAAGACAGAATTGACCATATCTTTGCAGAAAATAAACACTTCAAGAGTTTAAGTGCTATTATAAAAGTAGTGTAAATCAGAAAAAAATACAGAAAGTATCAAAATGAAATAAAAGTTGACATCTTAAATCTAGCTCCTAAATTTTTTTATCATTTTATCTGTTTTCTATTTTGTTGATATTCAGCTATAATATTTTAAGGAAATATTTCAGGGGATTTGTAATGTATTATAGAAGTTAAATATAAAGCCAAATATTAATTCCTTTGTCTTGATGACTCAAGCAAATGCAAAACTCCTCCACTTGCTTAGGCTATCACATTCAGAAATGTATATAAGAATGATTTTGCCAGGGTTATTACAGATTAAATGTTACTGTCCTTTCAGAATCATAAGCTGTACAATTAGGTATCATTAATTTCAGTTCTTCAGAAACCTAACATAACCCAAACACAGTAAAGAATGGCTAAAAATAATTTGTCTCTTTAGGTTTTTTTTTTCTTAAATTTCCACTTTGTATCAAATTATGTAAAGACACTGAAATATAGAAAAATAAAAATATGCTAAATCTGAAATATTTTTGAACAACGCAACACGCAGAGTTTCCTAAATGTAAAATATGTCTGGCACTCAAAATTCTCACAGGAAAGGAACTAAAAGCTGTAATTCATGTTCTCTTAATAATATTAACACCTTAATATTAACTAGGCTCTAACAAAGACATGAATATCTAAACCTCCTAATTTCATCACAGTTAGCACCCTTGATGAAAATAGTTCTGACACAAAGAAGTAAGACTGTAGGAATATAGAAGCAATCAAGAAAAGCTGTCTCATATACTGTCATCTTACTTGACTGAACTGATTTTGTCTTTACATGATTGTAAAAGAAAAATACGAAACGCTCACTAATGCCTTTCCTAAGAACGTACTTTTACCAAGGAAGCCATCCTCACTCCAGTAAAAAACAAAAAAAAAAAAACCACCACCACCACAAAAAAAAATGTTTACTACTAAAACATTTAGTAGCAACTCCTCTGACAGTACCATTTGTACGAGGACTTCTGAGAATTCTTTTCATGTTTTTTTGTTTATTTGCTCACATCACTGTATTTTTTATTTTTTTTTTGCTACTGCTGCATTAGTTACCCTAGCTTTTTCTGAGTTCTGTAAACTTACTCGAACATACTACTGTGACAGCTATTGTTTCTTTGAGATCAATGCCTTCTTTCTGGGGAAGAACCATGAGATATGGCAGGAGAAATTTCCATCAACCTCAGAGACTTATTACCCAACTTCAAAAAAAGGTATTCCAATGCTTTAATTTAAGATTTGAGTCCCCAGGAAGACTTATGCCCAAATACAGGACACAGTGTCAGCTAACATCACAAACACCCACATTCACTGGAATTAATCCATCTTGACAAGTGCTGAACAATACAGTCGTGGTTTCTGTATCTACTCATGTTGAGGCTGAAAGGGTAAGAGATTATCTGTGGAAGGCAACCTTGTGTTTTATGGGTTAGTGCTGATAGTAACAAGCTTACATAAACCAAACTCAGGTTTTGGCCTTTATTTGCCAAATAAAACTTTCTGGGAGCAGAAAGGAAAAATCAGAGATGCAGAATATATACTCTAATAATTGTTGTTCTTCATTTCTGTGTGGTATCTGTTATCTAAATACGTACATATTATTATTTAAAAATGCACATAGATATATCTCTCTCAATTACATGTCACTCAGACATGAATATACCCATCTGCTGTGACCTAATTTTAAAGAGTATTTGAAAAATAATTAGGTCAAGGGCCATTTGAAGCTGTTAATTGGTTAGCTAATCCACTTGTGGATTATCCTGATGAAGAGTAGGCAATCTTAACACAAAGAATCAGTCTGCCTGATTCTGACATGTACAAATTAATTTCTTTAGCCAACCTACCATACAGCCATTGCATTTTTTGCATGATCGGACTGCTGTGTTTATGAAGTTCTGAAATGTCTGATTTCTATCTCATTTCTCTGTTAAAAACGACACTATAAAGCCTTTTTGACTTATCTGTATGCACTGATAATTAAATCCACCTTTTTTTCCTGCTAGGCTGTTATAGCTTCTCAGCAGGACATATGTTTGTTTAAAATTCAAGAAATTATTTGGAGTATAAAGGTACTCATTAATCAGCATGACTGCAGGTGGCAGAAGAAAGATCAAAGGGAATTATATGTTTAATTCATGTTATATGCTTAAATCTAAAGTTACACAATTACTGATACTTGGTCCATCTGTCCAAACAAGATGCAACATTTTCACTTAATTTATTACAATAACATAAGAAATTCACTCATCCTTGTTGTAAAATCCATAAATGAAGAAACATGACACCCCCTACAGTTCCCCTTATAGTGTGTAAGAATAAGTTCCATTGAGTAAACAGTGAGAAACTGTTACTTAGGCTTTAGAGGAAAATGAAACAACAGGGTCTTCTAGCCTGAGCTATTTCTCCATAACAACCATGCATCAGGATATTGAAGTTGAATTCAATGCCTACAAAAAGACAAATGAATTAGGTCTCTAACACCTGAAATCTGACAATAGCAGAGCTAGTCAGCCAGTTTATGAAAAACTAACACCGGAAACAGAGACCATTAACTGGCATGAAATCTAGGAAGCTTTGCATTGCAACTCTGTATTGACTGAAAATGTGTTTAAGAAAGGGGGGGGGGAAAACAAGAGTGAAAAACCACAGACACCTATTATATGCTAGTCAATACACTCAGTGTATTGACAACATAAATCTTCATAATAAAACTGTCATCTTATTATTTATTTCCAAATCTGAGCTACATAAGAATAAAATACACACTACAAGGTACAACATTAAAAGAAAATATTCTAGACATTCATGACTCAAAAACATGAGGTAAAATTACCTAGCCTTTTGTTTTGTGGCTGCCAACAAACAAAAACACATACACACACAACTTCGCTGTGTTCAATGGATTCCTCAAATAAACTAGTGCAGCTATAGAGCACTACCTTAAAAAGTCCACTACAGACATAGCTTTTCTGTGTCGTTCATTTTTAAAAACAGACCTGCTGAGCTAGATCAGCATTTAAATTGCTTAATATGGTCCTACATTCTTTCAAGAGAAGATAATCAAATGCAATTCTGAGAATAGGTGCACTATAATTCTAGTATTCATCAATGTTTTGGACAAAGGAAGCTATTTTTTCTGAAACAACTTTTAAAATTAGAATTTAAAAAATCTGAAGTCAATAAAGCTGAAAGGGTAGTTTTAAATTATCTCCATAGGAGAAACATGTAATTAGATTTTATAGTGATTATGTGTGCTAAAAAAGAGGGAAAGAAAATTAAGATTTAAAGATTAATGGACAGTTTGTAGTAAGTATTGCTTGTAGGGACACCATAAGCTCATTTTCTTACCCCAAACCTCATATTAATTTGATTGTTAAAGATCACAGCAAAATTATGTTTATTTTGAAAAGGATAACATATGCAAACTCAGGTAATTTTTTGAAAAAAAGATCATCAGATTACTGTAACTTATTAGGGAATCAGAAAAGGCACAACACAAAATGTAATTTTTAAAATGAACCTGGCATCAGTCACTAGAATAAACATAGTAACTAACAAGAAGATGCCATATCACAGGCAAATTCTTTGAAAGAAAATGTAATATTAGGACACACAACAGAAGGTAGTGTAATGTCTTCTAAAATAACAGTAAGATTGTAAGATAAAAAATAGAATTTCTATAGCAGTTATTATTCCATTGACAGTGAGAAACATCAAATTTACAAGAAAGCCAAATTGCTTTGGCATATATGTCACTGCCTAGAAAAGTGAAAAACAAGTTATTTCAACTCGTAAGAAAAGATATCACATGAACTAAGACTTAACATGGCTAATTTAGGGGCAAAACCTGTTACATTTAAAAGCTAAAGAAGAAAACTTCCTACATTCTCTATTTTCATGAAGAGGCATCAAATCATATTTATAAGCAGTTTTAACTTTTTTGACCTTACAGAGAACAACTCTCATACATTAAAAAACATTCCCTCTTTTTGTCATATGACTTTATGACTATTCATATTATCTTTTTTGATGATAAACTAATTTCATAAAAGATTATTTTCTTGATATACAGAAAGAGAACACTGGAACAGAACTAATCAATTCATGTCTTCTGCAGATTCACTGAGGCTCTGAGCAGCAGAAAATCCATTCATAAGGCATCAATAAATTATTGATGTAGATTACACTGCAGTCTACTCATCAAAAGCTTCTATTTCTGTAAGCCACCGCAATGTTGTTATGCAGATCTACATACTGAAAACATTAGAGTTGAAGTTGACTAGTTTTACTTCTCATGACTTCAGTGGCCACATCTGTAGTAGCTCAGAGGAGGGATCAGTTCTCTCACTAGCTAAGAGTAATGAAGTTCCCATTGCAACGGAAAAGGATTGATACTTTTCATTCCTGGACATTTTCAGTCGTGTACAGGAATGCCTGTGATGAACCGTCTGCAGAGGAGATGGTGGGCTCCAAATTTTGCATTTCCTACAGCTCTTCTGTGACTGACAATGCATGAAGCGAGAAAATATATCTGAGAAACTTCTGCTTAATAACCACTCAATATTTGTACTCATTTTCATAAAAATAAATAAATTATCTAGAAGCTATCAAACAATCTCATTACAAAAACTTTTTATTATTCTGAAAATGATGGTGAGCTTGAAGTTGTTTCTTAATTCCCTCAACTTTAACTACTGTTCCATATTGACACATTTGAGTATCAGCTAAGGACAGTGCAAATGGACTCCCTACATGGAACAACCACTGCTGGATTATGTATTTTATGAAGATAAGATAAACTCGTTTTAACTTCTTAACCCTAGAGCTAGCTAGGGTCATCCAGCTGCTACCTTGCAGAAATTGTTGCTATATCACAGAATCAGAGTGGCTGAGTTTGGAAGGCATCTCTGGATGTCATCTAGTTCAAGCCCCCTGCTAAAGCAGGGCCACCTAGAGGCAAGGTGCTCAGGACTGTGTCCAGATAGCTTTTGCATATCTCAAAAAAATCAAGGAGTGTAATGTATACCAAACTTTAAAGAAAAGGCATTGACAAGGAAAAAATAACATTGTGCCTTCCCAAACCTAGCAAATATGTTGCTTGGAACACAGATATTCCTTCTGCAACTAATTTTTTGTAAAGGGACTATCAAGACAGAGAGGTTTTTGTTTGCTATCAGAGCAATTAGGAACACAACTCATGATGGCAGATGACCATTACAGAGGCATCTTGCTCTTTTTGGCTATGTGACTTACAACAAATACAACCCCAGCAGAACAGAGAGGTGGCAGCTTTCACAGGTCTTGAGTTGACACTATGTGTTCTCCACAGTATTTTTCAGTTTTCATTAAAATCTTTTTCCTGTTTCAATGAAATACCAAATTTAACTTTAGATTTTTGTGTAGAACCACTAGCAAATTCTTTCAGCGGGATTCACGTGAGAGACAGCAAAAGTAGTAACAGAAAGGTTCATAAAATGATGAGGCTTTCCAGATTTCACTAATTTAGGAGCAACACAAATACTTGACTGTCGGGGTTGACAGCAGGTCTGTCGGAAGGAAGACAGAGCTGTAAGAGCGGATATCCTGAACTTTCTGCAGGGTCATCATGAGCCTGCAAGAGCAAGTCACTGTGAGTCTGCAAATGCTGAATCATCACGAGCTTGCTATAGGGCAGCCAATCGGGATGTATGTTTATGAAGAAACACCAATTATAATGCAACATGTACGTTACACTGGGGAGTAAAAATGTTGGAGATCTGTTGCAATAAAAATCTATCCTATCCTGTGCTATTCTTTTTGGAAGAAGACTGTTTCTGTGTTTTTCTTGACCCTGTGTTACATGTACATGGAGAACACCAAAGTTTCTCACAGCCAGTTTCTTAGTTACTGGCTGTAAAACCAGTACATGCTGAATTTCTGTAAATACCTCTCATTGGCTTGTGACTGCACAAGTCTCGTACGTTTTCACCTTTCTAGTAGCATGAGGAATGCATGCTCAAGGTGGAAGCAGTAAACCCCTGAATTTTAATATTAGACAAGGTAAAGCTGTTGTTTATTCTGTTAGATGTAGACAGCGTCCTGGGTGGACAAAATGGAGACAACCATCCCAGGAGGGTAAACAAAATTTAAGATTTCTCTGCTGAAATTTACTCTTGTAGGAAAGGAGTGACAGGGGAATCCTGGCAGATGAAAGTTCTTCCTTAACACAGAAGAGCAGTAAAACGCTTCATAAGTGCAGTCCTACAGAGAGGCTGTGCTGAGCCTACACCTATTACCTTTTCCAGAAAGAGTTCTCTAACTCCACAATTAATGTGATGAGAGAGCTGGTCAACTCCTGATCAGCTCCTAATATTAGAAAGTGTTCAAGAGGAAGCAGGCAATTTTTTGACTAATTTTTAAGCAAACATTTTTCTTAATTTCTGTCATTATTGAATCTAATCACAGCTTCCTTTCATTAAAATTTTCTGTTTTATGGTACCAAAATGATTTATAAGACTTAAAAATTTCAAGAAAATTAAATTTCTCAATGAGGTGCTGTAAAAAAGGTTAAGGGAAAGGATTCATAACCTCCATAAGCAATTGAAACCTTAAGGTCAGGTTGACTCTTCCCATGTGAATCAGTTGCACTGCAAGGAAATACAGATATCAGAAAGGAAGTTTAAGGAAAAACACACTATTTCTTCTGTTTTTTATCTCCTCTCATCATCTTGAAGTATGATATAAAATGTGAGATTTTAAAATTACTCCTGGTAATAGCTCATTGCATAAGGCAAACACTATCTCCTTGAATGTCATTGAACATATGTAGAGTTAGATCAGAAGAACTCCTTACACTGTTTCATCAAGACAGAAAAAAGCCCCTCAAACCAACAAAAAACCCCACCATAACCAAACAATCAACAACTAAAACCAAAACAGTTTTAACAGCATTTTTAGTTCTCTTATATCCCTGTTTTTAGTCAAAAGAGGTGAAGTATTCTTCTATAAAAGACAATTACATTGCATAACAAATTGTATTATACTACACGACAGTGTATTTCCCTCTTACTCACAAGCTATTAAAAGTAAATGTGGAATATCCTCATGATTCTGGCATTTAAATAGCATTTAAAGAAACATGTTTCAGAAAATGGTGATTAGATTCACAGATCAGAATGCTTCTCAAATTCAGTCTAATTATTTTTGTCTGTTATTTATTTGCTACTTTTATTTATTACATAACACTACATTTTATTAAAGATCTTTAGTATATTAATTTTAAAACTCTCTTTCCACTGTCGTAGTTTCTTCTCTGGCTACATCTTCATTATACCCACCAACAAGAATATTTATAGCTAGGGATATATCTCTTCTCCACAGCAGACATTATTCAGTTGGAAAACCCATTCCATATTGGCATTACCCTACATATGTGCCTATTACTCATTCTATAGCTAACTGTAAGAAGTGACAGTCGATATGGACAAATTCGGGAACTCATGATGTCAGCCATTTTCTGATAGATTCACCACCTCTTTGAAACTCAGAGTCTCAGAATATGCAGCTGACAAGTGCACATTCATTTCCAGAGAGACTAGTTGAAGTGGAACTAGAGTCTGTAAACCAAAATTCAAGGACTAATGCAGTGCCATCTGCCAGACATATTTCTGAAAGGGTAGAGAAAGTCCACCTTCATCTTACAGGGAATCACCTCCACATTTTTCATGAAGAAAGCATTAAAATTATCCTTTTCCCTTACAAGGTAATCAACTACAATGCATTCTTGGAATGTTCTATTTCTTAGTATCTGTAATTCAGGTATATGAGCACCATTGAAAGTATTATGTTTAGAAATACTTTCCTTGGCATGCTTAAAGGTAGTAGCTAGGAAATCTGCAGAAACACATAGGGTTATGAAAGATGAAGTGCACATTCCAGCATATTTTCTAATAAAATACTTCTATGCCATAAGCTACTGACTAAATTTTTCCCCACAAAGTATGCAACAGCTTACTAGTGAACTGTTTGGGGTTTTTTTGTAAACTTGCTCTTATTTTGTTTTGCAATCCAGAAGTCTGCACTAACAATATTGTAATCCTTATTTAAAAGCCCTGTAAAGTCAAGCAAAGTATTATATAGACTGAGTTCTTCACAAAGAATTTCAAAATGCTACCCAGGAAATAGATTTCTCATGTTTCCATATTCACAAATTATTTTTGTAGGACTGCTCATAATTTTCTGCTTTATTTTCTACTTCAATCTATCTTTAAAACCCTGCAATCATGAACAGTGTTTTACAGAAACTATAGAAGGTTGCATTGACAAGACAATAAAAGCACATTTTTTTTCCTAGTGATGCATCAACTAGCATGCTGAAACTAATACATTCTACAGCCCCATCATCACCCCAAACACTGTGCTTATACAATGTTCTCCTGAGCTATCTGAATTCATATTAAAGCACTGTTCTGCTTGATCACATCTCACTGGAGAACACACAGAAAGATGGAAATACTGTAGTACTTTGTGAAATAATTGTGATTTGCAAAAATGTCAGTGTATTTTATCTGTAAGGAGTGCTCTGCTCCAAGCAGAGAAGACAGCAGGAAAGTTAACACAAAACTAAAAGTAGGAGGTCACAAAAGCAGTATTTTAGAGAGAAGTGACGAAGTCTAGAAGAGGTAGCATAAAGGAAAACAGCAGTAGAAAAGTAGTGAGATAGAGCTATTCAAGTATCAGGAATACAAGTATAAGACATTTGAAGACAAATGGGTGAGAAAGTGAGAGAGAAAGTGTTACAGAGACTGTGTTGTTAAAAGGCAGAATACCAAAGATCAACGTTTTTATTAGCACTATTTAAAAAACAGTGATAATGAAAGGAGACAGAGTGATGAAGCTGGGAAGTTGAAGACAGAGAGGTAAGGACTAAGAATGAAGCTAAAATAGGATGCAGTTCAATCAAAAATGAGTCTTCTAGACATATTTAGTCTTTATTTCAATTTATTGGTTTCAAGCTCATGTCATAAAAAGCAGGTAGATAATTTGCTATTATTTCATCTTTTGAATTGTTTTCAATTGGTTTATTGTCTTGAAGTCCATTTTTTAGCTTGTAATGTAATTTTCTAATCCAAATGTTTATGGGTGAGAAAGAAATACATGCATTTAGCACAAGTGCCAAAGGAAAAAAGCTAAAAAGCCTTTATTATGTAAATTTTTTTGTCTGATGAGTGATATATTCAAACAAGCACCTTTGAATTTTTCCCTCACACAGTACCTCATGCTTAGGGAAATTTCTCCAGAAATGACAGCAAAATATATTACTAACTTCTTGAACCAAGTTAACATCAGTATTCTCTGACTTCTACTTCCTCTTATATTAAACAATGCGACTGCATTATATTCTTGTACCCACCCCCTCCTCAACCTGTCAGCTCATTGCTTCTGCCAGACAAATTCCTGTGGTCTGTGTGCCACTTGCCATAATACAGTCTTTGTTCAAACAGTGAGAATACATTAAACTTCAGAAACATGAGTTTTAAAACATGAGAAATTAGACTGAAAACATAAAGGATGAAAATCTAACACATTCTTACCTATGCAGCTGTAAATACTCTCTGGGCCTGTTTAGAAGGTGAAGGAATCTGTCAACAACCTTGTTTTTCCCAACACCCTGCAATAAATAAATATAATATTAAGACATAATACAGATGTACACATTTAAGGGTTATAAACAAAGAAAAGATAACTTGCCAAAGCTGTTAAAACACTCTCCATACTCCTTTACATGAAAGTACAACTTCAATTCAGTTCAGAGAATTCTGAACACAATTAAATGATATATGTTTTATTTTACATATATTTGCAAAATACTTATCTGTCTTACTAGAAATAACCAGAGGTAGGATTGTATCCCTAGAGTTATGTCACACATGCTGATGCATCCTTTAACTAACACCAGTTTTTCCAGCCTTTCTATTTCATAAAGGTATTGCAAAAATGTCAATGCTAGGAAGTTGTCTTGCATTTAATAGGAAAAGGTCATTCCCAGTGGTTGTAGGAAACATCCTGTAACTGTCAAATGGAGTTTGGGCACAGCCTTGGTAATACTTGCTGATCCTATTCCACTAGAGTTACTAAAAAAGACCCAAATAGAATCAGAATTTGGTTGGAGATAAAACTGTATAATTGTCCTATTGCAGGATGTCTGCAGTAGCAAGCTGTGCAAAATGATGACAGTGGGTTTATTAAGTGAATCAGGTGTTTCTAACACCCTGCTGTGCCCTATAAAATCAGTTCAGGAGCTGGTATTTCAGTTCAGGCCTAACCTGGTCCCATGGAAGGAATTAGCACTTTAGTCTTATCCTAAGAGAATCTGGGTCTTGTATCCAACTGCAGTAAGGAGATTCCCTGCAAAAGTACATTCTTGATCAGCTCTAAAATGCTGATGTTGATGCAGACCAAGATGTAGAAATTCTTATCCTTCCTGCAAGGATGTGGTTGCAGATTTGGGAACTCAGAAGGCCAGTGAGATTACCGAGGGTTGTAAAGGAAAAAGAAAAGGAAACAGTAGAAAGAAAATCTCAGTTGTAGCTTAGCCAAAAGCTGTTTGACAAGACACTGTCCCTTTGCTGAGATTCTCACTCTGACTGCATGAATGCAACTAGTAGTCCACACCAGTGGATAAGAAGACAAATATAACCCACAGAAAGATTAAAAAGATTAGATTAAACCAACTTGAGATTCCCTAATCTGTTTCACTTGGCATTGAAACAGAATAGGAGCATTCAGAGCTGCAAGTTATGGCATTTATGACTGTAAGTTCTAGCTGAATGATGGTAACTGCCAGCTGCAGAATTGCAAACCGCTTAACCTTCTTAAAATGGGTCTCTCATCTGACTACATTTATGAAAATGGACAATCATGCATGTATGTGTAATAGTTGAAACCACTGGAGAGTTCTCACCATGAGAGCAGAGGAAAAAATACCACAGCGCAGACAAGAATAAAACTACCTAGATTCTGCTGCAGACTTGACTCCAGACAAGAGAGCCAACTCAAGTCAGTGCTCTGCCACACGCCTCCTCACAAACCTTCTTCCATCTGATTCTTCAGAAGAATCTACAGCTTTACACATAGGTGTAGTAAGAAGCTGCAACACGCTTAATATCTTTCACCAGTTGTTTCCGAAAAGTGTCACTGGAAACAGTCTCCTACTGCTTTGAAAGGGGATGAAACTGCAGAACTTATAGGACATAACCATTTGGGGGGAAACTTGCAAGTTAGAAATTTTCTCAGAAGCATTAAAAGTAACCAGAAACAGGCTAAGAATCCCCTAGTGGCACACAGTTTTATTCACATGTTTCCTGCTACTTGCAGTCAGATACTTAAAATCATAAATGGGTGAATAAACAGGAATACTCCTAGTGTCAAGCACAAAACACCCATGCTGAAAGTAGCTTCCTTTCCTAAGAGAGTTAATGATGGCTGGGCAGATGTCTGCACACAGTTTCTGTACCAATCCCAAGCAGATTGCATATCCTATTTCGCTGCAGAGTGGGACTCCAGCCAGCTGTGGTAAGTACAAAGATGGTGAAATAGAACAACATATTGAATCAATGTAAAACATACTTAATATCAAAAAATGTGGTTACTGTAATTTAAAAAAAAAATTGGCTTTCATGTGCATTAACTGAAAGTGCATGTGGTTTTTATGTTTATTATAGATTCTTAGAATTATGCCTGAAAGTATTTTCTCAACTACGAAGGAACAGATTTTTCCTATAGAAAGAGGATCATGTTTTTGTATATTTCTATTCATGTTGTTATCACCAAGGGTATTAAGAGGAGAGCACCTCACTTCTAAGAACTCTCAGAGGACACAAGCATGGTCGAGGAGCACTGTGGAGGAAGGGAGAGCACAGTTACTAAAGTAACACAGTGGGAGCTACGCCACGACCACATCTCACCCTTTCTTCACTTTTATTTGTGCATCTCATCAGACTCTCTGCACAGTTCCTTTTACTTAATTTTAAGTATACCTCAATTTCAGAACATCATACATTTTTTAAAAGGTGCATGCAGTATTCAAAAGCCAAAAGGCATTCCCCCCCGGTTTTAAATATTATAAACATGTTAACATTGCCCAACTTCTAGGTTGAACTGCTTCCGAGAGTACATTGTGTGCCTTCACAGAGGCTGTGGTGTACCACATAAAATCCTTGGCTGGCAAGAGTAGCTGGAGCAAAGTTCACGTCAAAGCTTTTTGATTCCATCCCTCTACATTCCTACTTCATAACAAGTTACCACTTCTCTTTGTCTTGGCTACTCCATTGAGAAGTCACAATATAATAAAAAGGAAGGAAGAGACCAAAGATATTCAGAAGAATCTTTAGCACCACTAAGAAAGTGCAAAAAGAGAGTTTGGATGAGTTCATTTCTTAAGTACTATGCATTAATGTAAGGCCCAGAAAAGCAGGTTTATTCCAAATTCACCTGACCTCCATGGGATAAAGAATATGCCTGGTAGTCTTTTTCAGGTGGACAAGAATTGCGGAAAATGGTAACCCATTTTGGAAAAAAAAAAACACACCTCTGAAATGATTTACTGGCACCTAAGAAAAAAGAAATCACAAAATTGCAACAAAGTTATCCTCCTTTCCCCCGCCTGCCAGGGATCAAACTGGATCTTCTGGACATCCACACAGACAGTAGTCAACTATTTAAGCAGAAAGAAACAGAACTACCCTTCACTTGAACATACTTAAAGACTGAGTTGAACTTGGACTGGATTCAGAATATAATCTCACGTAATTTGCAATTATTGTAGCCTGAGGTAAGATTCAGAGGACAAAATAGTTTGCCATTAACACTTGCTGTATGATACTAAATATGCATCATTGCAGTTACTTAATTTAACAGAAATATAAACATGCTAATTAGAGAGAAAATAACATCTGTGTTAGTGTTTCAGCTGAACAGAATAAAAATATTTCAGAAAGCAAATATAAGACAATTTTTATTCCATCAGACATATGGGACAACTGAAATAGAAAAATGGGAAGTAAATATCTGCACTAATGAATAACAAAAAAGAAATTATGCAATCAGAAGACAAAATAATCTCAGTTAAAAATTCTTCTAATTGACAGTGTAAACACTTGCTACCAAGGATGAAATGACTTAATCTTCTGCAGTTTCAAATATAAACACGGTTATTACAGGTCCCAGGAGGCATTTTGCAATTCAGGACACAGATCTCACAGTAGTGGGACAAATTTATCCCCTGAACAGCCCAAACAAAGGCAATAAAGTTATAGTACAAAAGAACTGGTCCCAAATTTTTGAAATTAACAATTTGCCTCTTAAGGAAAAAAAAAATCTAAGCCACACTGCCTCATTTTTATTTTCTTCTAAATGATTTTCAGGTCATACTGAAGCAGCTAAAGAGGTTGCCAGGTTGTGCTCTTCAGTACTGCCCTTCAGCTGAAACACTGCAATCACACCTTCTCCATCTTGGCGCACAGCCATCCTGCATAGCACAGAACCTGTTTCATTACAAAAAGAATGAAACAAATTTTAAAACTGGTAAAAAAGCAGTTTTTCACCTTAGGAAATCTTATTTCATAATTAATTTTAAAATTCCATTATTAGGGAATGAAAGACAAATTTGGCTTATCATTACATTTTAGTATCCAGAACCCTCATGTCAGAGTTCTCAGTTTCTGACTTCACAGAAAGTGTTGTATTGACAATGTCAATATCACAGAAACTTGCAGCTGAACAACGAAAATGTTCAGAAAATGAAAACACTTTTGCTAACATGCAGTTTCTAACACTGGGTCTGGCACTAAACCACCTTCCATGGCCTCAGTTTGCCTGTTTCTGCCAGCAAAAACATTTGCAATGCATGCATTTTGGTTGAGGCTGCTATTTTCAGAACAGAGGATCATATTTCTGGTTTTCTAAAAAAATGTACTGTTATCAGCAAAGTAACAAGCAGCACCTATATAGAATTGTTTCACACACTCCAGGTGTTATAAAGCCCTGCTTGGAACAAACGTGAATAATGCAGTTTAATAATTGCAAAAGGTGTATCACCAGCAGACACCAGACATTGCTACCACAGGACCACTGCAATCGACCCTGTCACTGCTACCTTGTTTGAGTGTTAGCAACAAATTAAAACACTTGTACAAAAGCAGAGGTGGTTTTAAGTCTTGCCCCAGCTGCAATGTACATTTTTATCAGTCACAACAGCAAGTGTTCCGTGGTTTAGTATCTCATTTTTTTATTATGAGTTTATCATCCAGGGCATGCAAAAATTATGGTGACAGCAAAATAATAAGATTTCACCATTAGAACAAATAAACTTAATTCCCTGATAGGAATCATGAATTGAATGCTTTGGATGCATCTCTCACTAAAGGTCTAGATAAGCTTGTAGAGTTTATGTCTTTTTCTGACTTAAAGTACAACTTTCAACCCTGAGCCCTGTCAGGCTAAATACAAGCTTTACATTTCCAGCAAGGTAAGACAACAGTGGTTCAGTGGAGAGGAGCACATGAAAAATTTATAATAGAAAGAATTTGTGTGAAGAAACATTTAAAAAAATTTGATTCTTTTTTAATTCTGGTTCTTCCGTTTAATATGTACAAGCAGAAATCGACACTGTAAGCAGAGACACATTTAAAGAGGATGCCTATTCTCGTATGTGTACATACGGTTATGACTGTAGCAAGTAAAGAAGTATTTTCTGAGTTTTCCGCAACTGTCATACCTAATTCTCTAGACAAAAAATTTCATAGCATCTGGCCCAATTTAGCTCATTTGGAGTTTATTTTCTCCCCACTCATAATAATAATAAAAGATTGGTTCAGGATAGTACATTCCTACCTTGTAGAGGAAACTGCCTATCTTTAAACAAGTTCAGGCAGAAAAACAAGGACCCTTATTTCTAGAAAAGTTAAAATGCCAAGGATTTGCTTTTTCAAGTTTTCTGATGACTGAAATTATTGCACTTATAGTTTGTACTTAATTCAGTTTCACAATGAGTTAGAAATAAGAATATTATATTAGTAGGAAAAATCTAGTCGAGCACGTCATTTTAAGTATTTAAATATTTAAGAAAGACTCAATTATTTTTCCTACTAAATTTTTCAAGAATAAAATAAATTCCTAGTGGGAGCCCAAGCATTCTTGTAAGTTGATCTCTCAGTTAAAGAAAGGCAGCAGCAAGGATGAAATTACATTCCTCTATCAGGAAAATAAATTGGCAAATGTGCCAGAAGGCTGTTACGTTTCTAAGCTCTTTTAATCACAGAATGGTTGGGATTGGAAGGGACCTCTTGAAATCATCTAGTCCAACCCCCCTGCTAAAGCAAGTTCCCCTACAGCGGGTTGCCTAGGATCATGTTCAGGCAGGTTTTTGGTATCTCCAGAGAAGAATCATCCATGGCCTCTCTGGGCAGCCTGTTTCAGTGCTCTGTCACACTCACAGTAAAGAAGTTCTTCCTCATATTCAGATGGAACTTCCTGTGTTCCAGTTTGTGTACATTAACCCTTGTCCTATCACTGGGTACTATCGAAAAGAATCTGGCCCCATCCTCTTGACATTCACCCTTAAGGTATTTGTATGCATTGATAAGATCGCCTTTTCCAAGCTAAACAGGCCCAGCCCCCTTTCTCCATAAGAGAGATGGTTCAGTTCACTCATTATCTTTGTAGCCCTCCACTGGACACAGTAGCCATTATTAATGTATTTGTGATAGTTTTCCCTACTGTGGGCTCACATCAACACTTTACTAAGTGCTTCCAAAGATTTTGTTGTGGTCTTCTTTCAAATTATTTGCAGTATTTATCACCTTTATAGAATTCTTCGTTCTACTTCTGAACAGCTCATTCAGTAAATTTTAAGGCAATAAAATAATTCAGAATTGAGCGGTCTGTGAGCCTTCTCTATCCAGAAGGCCACAAATCCCTTGTAACTAGAAATATTTTGTTTGGTATCTTTAAAGACAACCAACGGTAGCCAAGACCTCACCTATGACTAATAAAGGTGGAAACATCCAACACATCTCTTTACACAACTTCCAAATGCAACAATTTTGGAAATGTTATATTTAACATTTAAAATTGTGAGACAAAATAAAAGTGTTTCAGCCACTGCTATTTTCCAACTTTTTCCACATAAACAAATTCTGTTTATTAACATAGTTTCTCTCATATTTGGCAAAGAAAATCCAAGGTCAAGACAGTAAAAGATAGCAAGTAGTGGCCAATCCACGAACCGCACAATGTCCATCAGGAAAAATTTCACAAGAACGCGGCCTAAAAATTTTCCTTGGTAATAAGAATCAATACTCCAGTCTGTCTCATAAGCCAGACTTCTCTCAGAAGCCACTGCAAGAGCAATATGTAATGACTAAATAAACAGTCATTGCAAAGTTTGGAATAAGTAACCTTTACCGAACAGGGCTCTTGCTGTTCTTTGCCTGTTGGTGTGAAAGTAATAAGCAGCTGCTTACTCTCAGCCAAAGACGAAGCTGCTGTATAGTTGCTTTGAGAAACTATAGATGGTCATTCACTCTCAGACTACAGGTTCACTCAGCAAGCAATATCAGAAGCCATATTTATAGCACTGGCATGTCCTTTACTTGGAAACTATTTCATAGCTGAAAATTCATATCCATCCACTGAACTCAAAGAAACCTGTTCATTTTTATATGAAATGGAAGCACATTCCAGTTAGCATCCAAAGTAAATAAACAACCACTGTAAACAAATATTTAGACAAAGCCACATTGCATGTACTACACTTATGTTGGGCCATACAAGACACAGGGAACACACATGAATGAAGTGTTGTAAAGTAGTTTACTTTAGAAGCTGTTGGTATCTGTTGGTATCTGTTGGTATCTAACACTTGTCTTCAAGTTCTCCTCAGTTTCATTATGAAAGCCAGTCCCTAACGTCCACCAAGATAACTTAATTCTAATTCACTGAATTTCAAAGGGAATTCACTAATTGTCAAAGTCTGTATCTTGAAAAAAATATTGGTAAAAGAACTCTCATCAGTCAGCTCTTAACTAAAATGAATATACAAAAGAGACCACAATTACTTTGAAAAGAGACAGGTCTTAAGATAGCAGGAATTTTCAGTGTGTACATGTGTTATGAAAAAAGAGGCAAAAGTGGAAAACCACATTTAGACACCCAAACAAAGAAAGACTACACCCAAAAAAAGAAAGACTACAGGTCAAGCCTTGCACATTAAATCATAATTGAACAGAGATACTCACTTACATAGGCATAATTTTGAAGGACCAAATTATGTCCTTAGGTATATGCCAACTCATTTAAATATCTAGGAAATTACACAAGCATTCAAAGGGATGTTAGTCATATGTTTTGAAATACCCAGGTTCACAGTATTTGAATTGTCAGTTATTACACTGAATTTCCATGATTCATTTATTCATCAACATGAAGTTTAACAGAAAGGAACTCAAAACAGCACTTTGTATGTCCAAAAAATCATTATCTTTTTCTTCCAAATGTGAAACAAAGCTACACACCGATGTATGTACCAAGCAGTGATACAACCCCACCTTCTTATACACATCAAACTGTTAAAGTAACTGAACAGAAAATAAGAATCCTATTTTTTAATAATTTGCTTTACAAAAAGAGGATGAAAACTCTAATATCTTCAATGTGGAGTTATCTGCACATGGAGCATGAAAGCATAATTGATGTAATATGGTTGCTTTTAAAGTACGTTAATGTGATTCATCACAAGCTGCACAAATTTACAGTAATATATTTAAGGAATTAGTAAGCAATTTCTGAATGGTTAGTGATCATTCCCAAGAAATCAAGAATGATTGCTGTGGTCCTAAAAGATTGCAGAATGGCAAATACAGTGCTTCAAACTTAAAAATAGTATTTCAAAAGGAAAGGTCTGTTGGCCATTTCTTAGTTACACATAAAAACAGTGGAACAAATTAGTAATGAGTAAACCTGGAAGTACTCAGAAGTATGTTAGCAATTAAAAACCAAAACCTTTATTACTGATTTGCCAAAGAGAAACCACAGCAAATCAACTAATTTTCCAACTTAATGGTACAGCCATTCTAGACAGCTGATGTCTAGAATCTAAGCAATATGTTCCAATACTTTGACCCAGTCAGATCTTTTAACACTGTTTTCAATTAGAGATTCAAAAGCCTGGAGAAAATGTGACACACATTAAAGATGAGAATACCACTGCTGGAAAAATACCTTATATCCTAATAATTGTACTCATACAGTCTTCAAAAATCTTCTGCCAAATGAGCCCTGAGTGTACCACTGGGCTCTGCAAGCTCTTCCCTCCCACCTAGAGTTCTACTTGCCAGTGTTGAAGGTCAGCTCTGAGATGGTGTTCCTGCCTCAGTGGGATTCCTTTTGTCCCCCATGCCTTGGGAGCTGCATGTATCCTCAGGTCCTTTCCTTGGTTCCTTCCCAACCTACACTGTGGAAATGCTGTGCCTGGCCCCGTACCTTGTCGATCCCAGCTTGACCTCAGACCTGCCTCATCCCCATGGACCTGTCTGGCAGCCACAGGCACTTGGGTGAACATGGCTGCTATTCCCAGACCTATTATTTTTGCTTGGACAGTGAAGGACTGCAAAACTTGTCATTAAGGACACTGTTCCTGCCTCCCTTCTCCTGTGGTTCAGCCCACTCCTGCTATTCCTTGGCAGCAGGTTCTGCAGGCAATCTGTACTATATAACATTTTAAACACCAACTCAGAAGATGGCATAGACAGCGCTGTTTATGAAAAAGAGTAAACAGATCTTGTTTCATTTATGAAATACATCAATTTCTATTTATGAAAAGATTAAACCTTTTGGGAGAAGCTGGCATCATCCAGCAAAAGTCTACAGAGGTTTCAAGTACATCACCTTTGTAAATTCAAGTAGATAACAAGGATGCTAAACAGATGAGACTGTATATTTTAATATATGCAAACTAATAACAATTAGTATTTTATATTCCTTGCTATATAGGTTAGATCATTAGTGCCTTGTGTTAAACTTTTTCTAAGGGCTATTACAAAAGAGAAACATCTGCTAAAAAATTATTCTATCCTTGCTAAGGAAAAGCTAAGCTAAAGGAAGATTATTTTATGGGGGAAAAACCAACTTGGTTAATAAATAAATAAAGAAATAGCCATCAGCAAAGATACTAGCCATAGACTTAGATAATACTCATGTGTACATCTCTTATCTGCTACTGGAGATTTTAAAGGACAGCTTTGATACATAGCTAAGAAGGATAACCAAAGCCATTAACTGAAGATTTTAATGGTAATGATGTTACATATAACTATTATTGTGTCAGGGGAGGTTTAGGTTGGACATTAGAAAAGGGTTCCTCACCCACAAGGTGGCTGGGCACCGGAACAGGCTTCCCAAGGAAGTGGTCATGGCACTATGCCTGACAGAGTTCAGCAAGTATTTGGAGAATGCTTCTAGGCACGTGGTGATTCTTGAGGCTGTCCTGTGCAAAGCCAGGAGTTGAACTTTTATGATCCTTGTGTGTCCCTTCCAACTCAGAATATTCAGTAATTCTGTGATTAATGTTTTCACTTTTTACTCTGATAGCCATGTAAAAAACATTTAAAGCATTTACATTTTCCACAGATATGTGCCCATAAAACCCCTGGACACTATTAGATAAAGAATTAAAAATTGGATCAAATATCTCAGTAGTAGAAATGAATGCAATTTCAATGAAGCAAAACAGAGATTTAATTTCATTATTAAATAATGAGTTTGTTTCAGGTATTGTAAGAGATCTCTAACTCACCTGGTTGCCAACTAAAAGAAGATGTTCTCCCAGCAGAAAGTCCTTGAGCATATCTTCCATTACCATCATGTGCTAGAGAAACAAAACCACAATTTTCACCCCTGTTTTTATGCTCTCAAGTTTATGCATTTGCTAATGACAGCAGTACAACAGGAACTTTACTTAAAGGATTTGGGGTCAAAAATTTTTGAACTTTATACTTAAAGTTACCTATTTCATAGCAAGAGTCTCTCAGTCAATAATAGCAAAGGCAATATATCCAACAATGACACAATGACACAAAAATACAAACTCCCCACATTTATGTCCTCTGCTGCAACTGATTGTGGGTGCCTGATTTCCCTAAATATATTTAACTGTCTGTAATCACTCCTTGTACGTTTCCTTTTAGCCTAGTTGAATGCTTGTTACCAAGAGTGTAAGAACTTTCTTTAGTACATGCAAATTTTCCAGCAACTGTACTTGGAGGAAGCAAAATGTATCCTAGTAGAACATTAGAGAAACCAAACAGAGAGAATAAAAGACAGCGTACATGTAAATTATACACATATATTTTATTAAAGATTAAACAACAGGTCTAATTAATGAAAAATACACTTTTTCTATTCTAATAAAATTTTATTTTCAAGGAAAATAAAGACAGGAAAACGCATGCTCAAATCTGAAAGTGTTTATATGTGTCTTACGATATGCAGCTAATTATTTTAGGTACATTTTTATTAATTATTAATTATTAATTTATATATGCCTCATTAAAGCCAAAGTGCTTGAGGTGCATTTTTACATATATTTTATATCATAAAAGGTAACACACACTGTACCTCATTTAACCTTATCTTGCTACTCACAAATAATTTGTTTAAAAGGATCAAAAGGATTTAAGGATAATGTGGCAATGCAGACTACTTTACTCGCAATAAAGTCGTGTCTATTTCTCCACTGTATCTAGTAAAAATAGGTCATCTGTAAGTAGGTCAGTCAACCTACTTAGAGAAATGAATGCTTGCCTTTAAATAAACATAAATTTTTTCACATTATCATCTCATCTCTAGTGCTTGATTAAAAAAGAAAATAATTAAAAATCAGTAGCTTTCCTGTAATTTCTGAGCATAGAAATGCTCATGTTTCTATGTGAAGGATATTTTACATTTCCAAATCTCTCTAGAACACAGGCTGGGGGTGAAGAAAGAAACTCTTGTAAATACAGTGCAATACCACAAAATCCTAGCCAGGCACGTCAAAAGACTACTGAATACTCAATTCACGATTTAATGAGAGTACTTCAAGGCAAATTATTATATTTTCTGGCATGTGTATACACTGGACATTCATAACTGATGAAAATAATTTTGACCAGATACAGGATAAATTCTAGGAAGCCAGTTTACCACACACATTGATTGCGTTCTTTATCTTATTGCTAGGGCAAAATACATCCTTCTGATGACTTCTTTTTTAATCCTAAATTGAATAAATATGTGTACATTATGGTTTCCCTGCAAAGCACCTTAGCCACAAGAGATATTATGTATTGATACTACTTCTTTTCTGGTTTGGTTGGCACTAGGACTTAAATTAGCGTGCAGACATTTAATATTAGTTACTTACACAAAGGACTTGTAAGTAGACATATCAATATTGTATCACCTTTTGCCTTTATTCACCCATGTTCCCCAACACTTGGCCTGAAAATGGCATTTGGCGTATTACCTAAAAAACTATTTCCATCCCTGTGCCACTTGTTCTGGACCAACAGCAGTGTTCCACAGTAATATCAAATTTCACTGGAACATGAATTGTTTCAAGACCAAACATAGAGAGGCAAAAACCTATGCATTTCATTACATTGTGCAGCACTGCAAAGGGCTGAGGACATATATTTTTCTCTGTTTCAATTTGTTTCTGTGGTTTCTAGAAAATGGAGATGTACTGCACTAAACTCAAATCAAATTTGTTCTGCAGTAGGTTTTGCTAAATGATCATTACAGCACTGGAATGACCAAACTACAAACCAGCAATGGAATATAAGAGTAGAATTAGTTTAGAAATGGGAACAGCTATCCTGACTGATATTTGGTTGCTGTTTCCTTCAGCATTTAGAGGGCAGGGACAGATACAGAGCTACCAGGGACAGATACAGAGCAGGTCATTCTCTGCAGCATTTTTAACAGAGGTTCCCTAAACAACATCTGAACACAGGTTGTTTACAGTTTTCTGAAGCTATAAGCAAGAAGGTGGAAAAAGCAATGCTAGCAGAACTCAGGATTTCATTTCCCACAGGCTCAAATTATGTAATTTATCGAAATGGCAACACAGAATAAAATCTCACACGAAATGTTAGTGGGGAAGATGAAGAAGTCTGTCATCTGTTCCCCTTGCATGGCCTGTCATCACCTTCAGTAGGTGATACCCGTGTAGCATAGTCTTTCTGTGGAGAAATTGCAAGTGAGGTAGGAAAAAAAGAATAGGAAAGGAGAAGTAAGCAAATCCACACCAGCTCCCTAAATGAAAAATCTTCGACAAGATCATACTATCATAGTGGCCTTTCAGTAGTAAAATATTCTAAAGGTAACCCAGAGGGTCAGTCTCTTTCGAAGGATACCTTGTCTGACAGTTTTGAGGCTCCCACGCTAGACGGAGAAGAAAGCTGCTGTACACCTACCTCTATTAAAGGGATGTGGGAGAAACAGAAACTAAAAAACCTGCAGTCACAAAGCCCTTCCTTTTCCTTTAACTCACTAATCACTCTTACTCTTCACTACTACTAGGAACCTAGTGAACACCTAGTCATTAGTGAAGACTAATGACTAATTAATAAGAAAAATTAATTAAAAAGAAATAATTAACAATCCTAACTAATAACTCATTTACTAATTACTCTTCCCCTTGCTTTTCAAACATGCAATGTTAATCCTGTTGAAAGGGAGGGTACTGGGTCTGGCTGAGATGGAGTTCATTTTCCCATTGCAGCCCTCACAGTGCTGTCCTTTGCTTTGGTACCTAGAAAGGTGTTGACAACACACCAGTGTTATGGGAACTGCTGAGCAGAGCTGGCACAGCATCAGCACTGTCCCCAACATTCCCCCCATCAGTAGGTTGGGGATAGGCAAGATCCTGGGAGGGGACGCAATCAGGCCAGCTGACCCAAACAAACCATACCATATGACATCAGCTCAGATATAAAAGCTAAGGAAAGGAGAAGGAAATGGGAGGCATTTGTCATTTACAATGTTTGCCTTCCCACTATGCGTGCTTCCTGGGAAGTGGCCAGAGATCACTTGTTGATGGGAAGTAGAGAATAAAATTACTGGTTTTTTCTCTTTACTTGTGCATGCACAAACTTACACTTCTGCTTTAGTAAAATGCCTTATCTCAACCTGAGAGTCATTTTCCAACTCATTTTCTCTCCTCTGTCCAAATGAGAAGGGGGAGTGATAGAGAGGCTTGGCGGGCACTGGGCATCCAGCCAAGGTCAACCCATTACAGGGAGGTAAAACTTTATGCAAAAGGCCCGTAAAATACAGCTCAGGATGCAATCAACAATCCAGTTCTAAGAGTGGATCAGTCCAGCAGTGGTAAGACAAAAATAAAACCAGTCAATGCAACATCTGATCAAATAATTCTGAATAAAATTCAGTTCAGACTCTGTTAGTTCATATTTTATTAATGTTCAACAGACTGGTTGTAATCTCTTCACAAAGGGATGAAGACACATCTGAAATGATCACCAAACGCTGTGAGAAAAATCTAAGCCTAAGGAAACTACTTCAGAAATATATCATTAAAATTCAGTTAGTACGTTATTTACTATATATATGAGCATACACATTAGTATAGCAAACAGAAAAAAAATTTTGTAACTCAGAAGTCAGAGATTTGTACTTACTTGTGCGTTTTCATAAAACAAAACATCAGGCACTTTCATTTTCTCAGCTGAGTTATAAATTGGCATTGTCACAGACCCTATCTTCAGAATCCCATTGTTTATTTCACCTGGACATTTTTCAGGAAAAAAGCAAATGCGTTACTTACAACATCCTCTAAGGAGACATGCAATCAACACCCAATATTCATGAGTAATGATTTACAAATTTCAACAAGGCTGTGTTAAAATTTCTGATTTCTGCCTGAAGAAAGAGAACACTTGGAAGAGTATCTGTTAACAAGAGGTTGCATTATCATGAATTTGAATTCTCTTTCAAACTGCAAAGAAGTGTATTACAATAAGTGATGAAAAAATGATCTTAGGGGAAAAGTATCATAAGAAATATCAGCAGTTGTGACTGCTGCCTTGGTTTAATTTCACACTCTCACTGTGTTATTGGAATATCACCAGTACTGTTAGGCTACATTTCTGCAACCCACAAGTTTTCCCACTCTCATTCTTCCTTCTCTCTCCTCCTGTCCCACTGTGAAGTGAGGCGTGAAGGTGAGCGAACAAGTGGCTGTGTAGGTGGTGGAGCCAACCTGCCACAACAGTATAGAGCCTCTGTTAATTCTCTCTTTCAGCACTGCATTTCTGCTCAAATGGGTTAATGCCAGAATATGTCACGTTTATCATTTTGGTGAAAACTGGCTAAATTTGTGCTAGTTGAAATAACCTTTGACTACAGCTCTGAGAGAAAAAGTACACTAGAAAAATTTCTTAGATCAAAAGAATCATAAATTCTGTCCTTAGGAAACTAACAACTAAGTGTAAATAATAATCTATGCATTAAAAACAGTAGTAATTTTTTTATACTAATTTCCTAATCTGGTATGGTGTAAAACTGAAAATAGCCTAATTTCTAGACAGATGTTTTTAGTTGCTCACCTTTATGGCATGAAATAGGGAAACACAGAAAATTCAAGGTAGCATCACACAACTGGCAACAGTTCAAATAATATATATAACAATACATAGATGGCTGCATATATATGCATATACATGTACATATGGTTGTACATATATATTATACTGTACATAACAGAAACTTTAATTTATACATTAAAATATCTCTGCATTTACATATGTACTTTTATATAACACACACACAAATAAGCCTATAAAACTAGAATCCACATGAATTAAAACCAAATATGTGTTTACCATTGCAAAGACCTAACAGTAAAAACACAGAAGTCAAATACATCACAGAAGAATGAGAGCAGAGGTAACGCTGGTGAAGCACAGTAAAGGAAACATTTAGTGAATGGAAAATGGCAAATTACAGTGTGCTGCCTGACAAAAGATATCAAAAGATGGAAGGGGGTCATACATCAATGAGAAAGGAGAAATGAGAAAAATGGCAGAGGCAGAAATACATGCATAGCCCTGAAGGTTACTACAAATGAATACAAGTTGGATGAGCTAAAGAAACAAAGATCTGCTCAATAAAGGTGACATGTAACAACCACAACAATTTAAAGAGAATAAAAAGAAGAGAAACTAACAAAGAAGCGCGTGCCAGAATGAAAGCAAATCATAACACAAAATTACAAGAGTCTCAATGAGAAAAAGGTAGATTTTAACATGGGAGAGAAAGAAGCAATGATAAAAAAAACAGAACAGAGAAATATTAAGATCAAACCAAGGTTGTAACTGTACAGAAGACTAGCTATCAGTGACAAAAAGAAAAAAAAAAGTAGTATTAGAAAGCCTGAGACAATGGATCTTCTAGACTGAGGAACACAAATATGATGGAGAACAAAATTCCATGAGCTGGGAATATAGCAGACAATACAAAAGTATCAACACATTGAGAGCAGAAATGCATTCCATAGAACAAAGTCACCTTTATATGTTCAACAATCTAAGTAACATTCACGAAGAGCAGGAAAGAAGACAGCACAAACTTACATGTGTAATCCTTTTCCTCCAGTTTCTTTGTGTTATCTGGACTCATTTCAATACCAGAATCCTGAAGATTTTTATGTAAAGCTGATCTAGCGAGATTTGGCAGAAACCTAAAACAAGAGAAATAATGGGGATGTTGTATTTTAAGTATTTTTCTTTTAAAAGTTTCCAGCATTTTCTGTAATCTAAAGATTAAATCTGACAATTTACCTGCAAGTCCAAACCCCAAATATCTATTCCTTTCACACCCAAATAATCTTGCACATTTCACATATCCCTAAGGAGAGGAATTGAGCTTAATTCATAGGCAATGAACCACATTTGTGGTTGGGCACTTATTTTGAAAGGCTTCAGTGTTATTTATTTCAATATTTGTAATGTAGGATGGATTAGGACTTGAGGTACGTAATGTCCTTATTCTGCTGCCAGTAAGAGCTACAGCAGAACTAATGTTTTTTCAGAAATACCTTTTCTCTTGATCCAGTTGACTTGGACCTCGGGTTCCAAAGAGAAAGAGTGAGCTCTGAGGTGTTCAGAACCAGGCCCTTTCAGTTTTCCAGACCTTTTGATAATAATAATTTGTTTTCTTTTGATAACGGGGGAAAAAAAAACCACCAAAAAATCCACCAAAATGCAAGCAAACCAAAGGCCACAAAAGAAAAACCAAACCCAACAAAACTCTAGATGTTCCTAGCTTTCCTAGATACAGCTTTTAGAACTGAAACTAACTCTCCACAAAACATCAGTTATCCTAGACATTAATATGGCTCTGCTTTGAGTGTTTTGAAACAGTGAAGTAATGTGATAATGGCAATCTATTTATATAATGTAATGAAGTATCTTCATAAAGATGAGAAAGAGTACAAAGTCCTTTCTACTTACCTTCTAGGTTTGAGAATATCACAGAAATATTTTTAAAGAAATTACAGACTTCAAGGAACAAGACGGCAATTGTATTATCCATTTAAATGCATTAAAAGCTATCTTGAATGTTAGCAACTGATCAAAAAGCTCTTGAACTTCCACCTAGACTAGCAGGCCTACCTGGAAAGGCAGGCTTTATTAACAGCATCATAAAGGCTTTCATCTGGATGTTGTGACAGTCGACGACAAATTCGCAATAGTTGTCGAGTAGATAAAAATGAAGCCAGTGACTGTGCCTGTCAAAAAATACAAGATAGTTTAATTACTTGATCTGTGTGAAGGATTTAAATCAAACAAGTCAGGAGAAAAACATAAACCAAAAGGAATTATTTCAATTTTTCTCCTAGTTCATAGATTCTTTGTGCCTTCTACAGCAACTTCTGCTTTTTAATGGGCAAGCTTGTAATTCTGTATTTTTTGCAATAAGTCGCTGTCACGGAAATCATTATGTCATCAAAAGATTAGCCTTATGATTTCACTTGGTAAGCAACAGGAAGAAAAATGTGCTGTGAACTGAATTTTATGTGCAATATAAAACCTAACACTAAACAATATTAACAATAACAAGGAGGTTAGGATCAATATGCTAAAAACTCGTCTGCTTTTCACAAACTGAACATGAGTTCCATATGTAATGCTCTGGAAAAAGGGTCTGGCAGATTCTTGGACGTATAAACAAGACAACACTGGGCAGCAGTAAGGAGATTGTATCACCTCTGCACACGCCTTCTGGGCGGGTCATTACTGGAACACTGTGTCCTTTTCTGTTGTCCACATGTTAAAATAAATGCTAAAAACTGGACCTGATTCAGCAAAGATTTACAGAAATTATTCAAAGCTTGAGAAGACAGATCTCAAACACACAGAGTAAAATTTAAAAAACAAACAAACAGAACCTCAAAACAAGTGACAATGTATTTAAAGAAAGAGATAAAGACTGAGAAAAAAATCATTCTATAATTATATCTGCCGGATGAAGGTATCTAATACAAACAGGTTCCTTATTTTAGCAGGAAACACACAACAATGAGCATGATCTGATAAGTCACGCCATGCTTTGCCTGGGTCAAGTGAAATATTTTAATTAGATAATTTCAAAATGTTTCATTTGGGTTCATATACATGATTTCTAACTGTATCAAAATTACCTTAATATATACTGCGATTTCAACTGAAAAAAAAAGTCTTGATATTTGACATCCAGAGGAAAAAAATAGAGAAAAGCAACATTTCAAGAAGTTCAGAGCCTTTTTAACTCCCCTTATTAATTTTTGAGCATGAGAAATGCCTTAACCCAATTCTTTCCCCTGAAAAACTACCACATTGGCAAAAAGGCATTTATATTAAAAAAAAAAATCAGTTCTATGAAATTCTACAAAACTTGTCTCAAATTATGAGAAAGCAAAGAACAATACCTTTTAAGCATAGGTCTGAGCAATGAGCAAGAATTCTTTAGACTGAGCTAACTGCAAAGATTACTACTCCTCCTCCTGCTTTCACTGATAGAAAATTGTGAAGCATCTTCTGAACAATCATAGTTCACCACCCAGCACTGTGGAGACTGTGATATAAATGACGGCATTTCATGTGTTATTTCAAGATCTGCTCAGCCAAGCATGAAGCAAGGGCAAGGGAGAGGAGCAAGTGCTGTATCCTTGCTATTCCTACTTACTAGCCAGAACTCTCACTGCCTTTGGAGATCATACTCTCTTCACAAAAGTATCTTAACTGAAAGGTTCCTAAGCAGAGCAAGTTTTGGCAGATAGGCAATAAATCACAACCTATGAGACTGCATTGATGGAGAAAAGCAGCTGGGCATATGAAATGAGGTAGTGTATTTCATATGTCATGCCACCTTGATTAAGTCCAATCTGTAGGGACGTGGGCATATAAATTCTAAATAATATATAGGTTCAGATCCTGCACTGAAATAAATAAGCACGGAGGAACAGGACGGACCACTGAGGAAAAGCTGCATTACGTCTTTTGGATACTTGCAACTGGTAGTTAAAATTTTGGTAAGAAAATTTCCTCCTTTCTTATATGGTTTGCTATTTTTTAAATTGAACAACCATAAGCTCAAAATTGGGTTAGTGACACTCTTTGTAATATATACCTATGAGACATCTAATTCAACAGGATCTTGATTGTGGTCTCCAGATTCTCTTGTAAATCAAGCAAACAATTACAACGACGCAGACAACACCTACAGAGTGAACAGTCTACAGGTACTCTATTTTTAACAAAATCACTCTAAACAACGGTTAATATTTCAGGATTATCTCTGGCAGAGATTTATTTATTCAGGTAACTCTATAAATAGCCTAACATACATAAGGCACACATTTCAGCTCTCTGCACAGGTGTGCTATTCTCGACATGTCTTATGTCACTGCTGATCACAAGAATCCTCCCTCGAACCATACTGTGACTCACTTCTTAGCCAACATCATATAATTCATTTAGGTAATTCACAATTCTACAGATAACCACAAGTCTATATTTGGAAAGGATTTTTGTAATGCTCTGTTTAGGCATGGTATGTGTCCAAGTATGCCAAAAACAATACACTTATACATTAGATATAGGAAGCTAAATAGATAATAATAACAACTCTGTCCCAACAGTGTAATTAAACGTCTACCTTTTCACTTACCTTTTTTAAGCTCAAAAGAGCATAACAGCCTCTTTCAGTTTCTTAAATAGTAAGACTGTAAAAACTATTAACGAAGTTAAAATCATAAAAACTAAAGACAATGAATTTCCATACCAGTTAAACTCCTGGACTCCAGTAAAAATGTTTTACATTTTAGTTACATCAAAAACATGCAGTGTTTTAGTTGCCATAGCAATAATTTCTTTTTCTTTTCACTATGACTTAGCTGTATCTTTTTAAGGAATTTTGTGGTCACTTTGTCAGTAGAACTTATTTTTCTTGACATGTCATCTTTAATAAATAGCCTATAGCAGTAACACAGCCAGGAGTTCTGGAGCTTTCCCTTTCCCAAATCTCTGCTGCTGCCCACCGGCATTTATAATGTCCAGGTAGCTCCTATTGCCCAAAAAGCCTCAACAATGTCATCTATCAAATTTCCAATTACTAAAGTGAAGTAATCAAAATGTATTTGAACGCACATACCTATTCAAAAGGCATCTCACCATGTTTCACTGTGAGTCACATATCTAAACTCACTGACAACATGTGTACTGTTCTTCTTGATTCCCTGGAATTCAAGCAAATTCCTAAAAGCTTTACTTATGCAGACTCCAAATATGTACATCATAAATCAAAAAAGTTTAGATTATGCAGTACAGTAATTGCCAGTAATAATTTTCTGGGGCTGGTTTTCCACTCAGTTGACCCTTGAAATAACACTATAGCTTAGCATGTTATACCCAGCCTTTGCTAAAACAGTCATAGCAGGAGATAGTAAATTTAAGGAGAAGAAAAAAAAAAAAAGAAAAAGGGCTCACTGTGGCATCATTTGTCTCTCGAAGCTTGTGCGTTAACGACAACAACTGCTCCACAGCAACACTGGGTACATTTGGAATCTGAAAGAAAAACGGCATTAATCATACTGCAAGATATGCAAGTTCCACATACAGCTATACTCAGATGCAATGAGCACACAGTTGTCACAGTTGCTTTGTGATGAAGACTACTTTCTTATTACAGTATCATTTAATATCACAATAAGAATAATACCATTAAAAGAAAAGCAGATACGCTGCTTTGATAAGATGTGAAAAGTAACTCATTTATGCTACAGTGAAATAGCAAGATATTTCTTTATGTAGCAAATAAACCTGTTCAGTAGGTGGTAGTCAGTAAGTGCCTAAAATACTGAATATACTTACCATTTTTTTAATAACTTCAATTTCTTCACTCTTGCTTAAAGATCGAACATTATGAAAAAGAAACAGTGTCAAAAACTCTGGACCCAGCCATTGTTGGGTACTACTTCCAATGACAGGAGGTTCTGCTAAGACCACTATTCTGAAAGAAGGATGGATAGGAAAGGTAGACCTACAAAAAAAAAAAAAGAGTTTAAAAATGCATTACCTGGCTTAAGCAGTGAATATCAAATTTAAATTTTACAACAGATGAAAAAGAGATAAATTATTGTACTGAATCATATAACAGTATATTCAGACCATTTGCAATGCAACTTTGTTAAAAAAAAAGGTTGCAAAATGGGACTTGCAATTTAAAAAAATTTACGCATCTTTTTATGTTCAGAAGGGCACCCAACTAAGCTACAGTCTACTGTGTTGTATATCTGAAATGGACACATCTCACTCATCTGATGGACTTTTTCAAGTGCTTTACCTAAAGCAGAATGTCTCACAGGGAGAAAACAAGACCTACCAGAGCTGCAGTAATGAGTAACTTCTTGTACTCAATTAGACTGACAGAAAGGATGACACTGTAGAAACCGGCCTAGATACCATGAAAAGACAAATTTAGTAAGAGTCTAGGAGTATTCCCCTTACAGATGTTCTTTGTGGCCCTTGGAAGATCATCTAGACTCTTAGCATGAGATTAATATGCCTAACTTTATAATACTCCTGAAAGTTATGCTTCAAAGACCAAACCAATCACCTCACCCCTGGCTCATTTTAGAGTCAGCATGAGGAGACAGGTCTCTCAAAAGACAGATTATGACTTACAAGAATTTAAGAATTGCTGTCCTGCATCCTTAAATCTACCCATCCAACTACATGTACCATTCCTCATTACGACAGCTGGAGATACTCCTTGGGGAAAGCACAGATGTCTAGCCACTACCAGTAGTCTATCCTCCTCATACTCGCCTAGCACCTACAACCATATCTTCAAGGATATCAGAGGGTAGATATCTATGTGCTTTAATGTCCGTTTACCCACAAATTTGTCTAACACCCTTCTGAACTTCTTCATCCTGTCACTGCCTGTGACAACATATGACAACATTATTACTATTGTTTTTTAAATCTTTATGGAACTGACCCGCTAGCTTCAGCCAGTGTTCCTCAGTTCTCACTGCATGATTAGATGACTAATAGTCACCTAATGAAGATAACGGGAGCTTACAACGCAAACTTAAATATACAACTTTTAGATGTGTTAGGGCACTAAAAGACCACTGCCTTTGATTTTGGTATCTTTGTCTTCTTCACACCTTTTTTATTCTTTATTTATGTAATATTTTCACCTCCTCTGACTGGACATTCATGGGTACTCATCAATTGGCACAAGTGCATGATCTCTAGAAGCAGAAGAAATAATAGAATAACAAGTCAGATACAAAAGCCAGTCAAATTGTGTGAGGAGGGCCTGTTTTCAACAACTAATTTTACAGTACTTTTAGATGCTCATTTGGAAAAAGCAAGAGACATTTAATTAGGCAACATATTGCTGTTACCATGTCATTTTCTTTATAAATTACTGAAGACATAGATCAACAAATCTACTGCTGTTCGTCACAACAATAAACCTGTGATACAACAGGGCAGTCACAGCAGTCTCTTGTATCAAAGCAAACTAAGGCAGTAGCATGAGTTATTCTCAGCTGAAAGTCATAAGCCTAGAAGCTACTCCCTGATTGATAAAAATAGAAATAGATGTCTGAAAACATCACATGAAAGAGGAACCAATGGGAATGTCACTGTCACTAAGCATAAAAAAAGGTCAGGGAACAGTAGCCAACCTTATTATAGAAGAAAACATTTCCTAGATAGGATAAATACATATACTTACAGACTTGCCTTTCTCTACATTACTAGGAAGAAAAACAACCCTTCTCCAGAAATCCATCAAATTCTAGCCCTTCTGCAGTACCATAAGAGAACACAAGAAGTAGTCAACTTTCCTGGTAAAGGAATCACATTTCTTTTGTATCACCTCCTTGTCACTGTCTAACTCAAGGGGCACCATGGGGACAGCCAAGAAAAGCATAGAAAGAAGTGGGAGGAGAGTAGATGCAAAGTCAGAGCAAGCTAATTTGGTGATATCAGTTAAGTTCACTGACTAATCTCTATACTTGGACATATCACAACATCACTGTTGTAGGCATCCAGTTTGTAAACATGAATAAAACTATTTGGCTACTTCAAAAGCCTATTGTTTGGACTGACGTTTGCAATGTTGAAAATGTCAAGCTAAGTGTATTATTAAAACAAATGCCACAAATTACTCAATCCTGCAGTTCTCTGAAAGTTTCCATCAGCACAACTGAAGAGCTTCAAAGTTATTCCATCACATTATAGATCAAGACTCTAAAGGAATATAATATGGAGAGCTCCTATGTGGAGCTGTACTTTATAGAAAAGAAATCTTTGACATGACAGGAAATCTTGTGTTTTTTGCAAATGAAGGCCAAGTAAGTGTATCTTGTTAAAAACCTGGCATCTTTCAATTAATGAGCCTCAAACACAGTGGGAAGATTTGGTGTTAATTGATTCAGGCAAAGAGTCTCTATCCTTCTCTCTATCAAATATTTATTGACAACACAGGCAGCAGAGCACTCTCCTAATAAAATGAGTGTCCTTCTTTTGACATTACTGTTTAATTCCAACCAAGGATTACCACCACTGCTCTTGAGAGGCAGATCAGAACACAGTGTGGGCAATTTTAGGGGAAGATTTTCTTGTTATTGACACATGGTTTCGAGCAATTGAAGTTTCTCAGAAAAAAAAAGAAATACAATGCAGAATGGCATTTCTAATGCCACTATGCAAAACCAAACTATTTTTGTTTGTCTCTTCCTGTAAAATGATTTAATAAATCGCATTTTCTATCAATTTTTATGAGTTGGGAATTGTTATAATACTAGGACCAAAATTACCTATTGTTACTTTCTTGCTGTATTTCTTAAATTTCACCGCAGTCTAAAATTAACAAATAACTTTATCTTAAAATTCACTAAACTGGGAAAAAACCAAACCCCTCAACAACAAATGAAGTAAAAGCTAAAAAATGTAAGCAATTAAAAATTCTATTGCTTGATAAAGTCACTCCCTGCCACACTTCATATTTGCCTCATCTACTGTGTGTTCCCTTTCAACCTAATTGCATGGAAAATAATTCACTGTCTGCAAGGCATTAAAACCATCATGAATTATGAGTGACTTCTTTTAGCTTTTCAACTATCCTATTACATATCTTCTTCTGAATTTTCCTATAATAGCTGCCTTTCTGCTCACCACAACAAGGACTTCACATCTGCGTGTGTGTGTGTGCGCATGTTCTGGGGGGTATATCCACACAAACAGGTTAAAATACTTCATCATGAGATAAACACTTCACTGCTTGTCTTGCAAAGGCTGTGTGCTATCTTTACAGTATCTGTCTTGGTGACGTAATGGATGATTATAGAAGAAATTCTATTGCAGAAATCTTGGATATGTACAGTACCTGAACACACTTTCTCTTAATCTCTGAACCTGGTTGGGGAAATGAATAAGGTATCAGCATCTATAATTTCCTTCTATGTAAAATATCTTGAAGGACCATCTGTCACTTTCTCAAGGGCTGCTTTTTTTTCTTCTCCTTAAACTCATAAACAAGAATTCTTAGTCTCCTCAAATGAATGAATGTTATCTTTCCATGTTTGCTAACTTCACAGCCAAACTAGCATAACAAAAAAATAGAGGAAAAATGACAGTGTGGCCAGTATTAGTTACCTTGTAGCTTACAGGCTTTCAGCAGGCCAAGGAGTATCCCAAAATCAAGGGCAAGGGCAACATATTGCTTGCACTTGTCAGTCCTGAGAGAGCTATTGCACTCACCAGTCTCAAGCTCTTCTTAGAAAAATGGTAATTTTTATACAGATGTAGAAATGTAATGAAATAATAGTGAACATATAACTCGATGATGTTTTTAGACCAGAGTGAAATACCACCCCTTTAGTAAAAAAAAATAAAAAAAAATCAAGAAACTCTTGACCCTCTTCTCCTTTCTCTTCTACTACACAGATGAGTATTCTGACTATTGAAGCACTAAAAATTAAAGGCACTAAAACCGTGGGAAAATATTATTTTTTTAATATCAAGCATTTTTATACAGGAACACGAAAGCCTAGTCCAAAATGTGTCTTGCTCATCTGAAGAAGGAGTCTCCTAAAACATCTCCATTAGTATCAAAATTTTTTATCTTCTTAAAAATGGGGAAAAGCTTTAGGTGTGTCAAATCCTTTTACAAACAGAGACTAAAAAAAGTGTTTACAAAACTTTTGATCATTGGTTAGGAATGGTACACCTTCTCTCTAAAACAGATTTAGATGGAAATTCTGTTTTAAAATTCCATTCACAAAGTAGTCTACTATAAAGCATTATCCATTTTTCTTTTCCACTATGAGAGACATATTTGTATTTAGGTACCCTACAACAGCATCTGGCCATGTCACTAGTGAGTCTTAAATTAAGGGAACAGAGAGTAACAACGAGTTATTTTGCATTTATGAACAATCAGAAGTAGCACAGAAGAAAGACACTGGAAACTATATTACAAATAGTCACTACAATCAAGAACACTCAGGTACAGCAGAGCTGAGCTGAATGCACTTCCAGTGAATCATTGATGTGCCTTTCAGTATGTTTCTTCCTCTTCCTCTGTTTCTCCTTAAGAACTACATTAGCACATAATATCAGGTAGATAATATGTATCCTTTGTACCATATTGATTCCCAATATGCAAATGACAATCGAGGCTGAATGAGTGGGACTTGTAAAAAAAAAAAAGTCAGAATAATCCTCTGATTCAAACAAAACTCGAAACCACTTTACACAGGAACTCCCTAATTGGAAAATTACCAGTAGACTTAATATGTCACTCAAATATCGCAAATTCAGTCCAAACTGGGAATGACATCATAAATTCCACTGACCTGGCAACGAGCAATTGCACTGAAATTACTTTAGTCAAATCTAGTAAATCAGGGTAAGTAAAGCTGTCTTTTCATCTTACTCTAACATCAGAAATACAGCTAACACCACTAGCCACAGTCAGTGACATGCAGTAAGAGAGATGTTTCTCATCAATATAGAAAGCATCTCCCAGTTGCAATCTGGTAAGAATTTGCCCAGCCAATCTGCTAATAAATTCATGGTACAACACACTCTGTGTCACTTCTCCACAAGGCAATACGTTGCAGGCAAAGAAGGGATGGTTAGCACCACCATGAATAAAGTCTGTGATTAAATCAGCTGTCAGTACCTCAGATAGCATTTGATGAGAAGGTGCCTGGAGAGAAGAGTTAATTCTGCAGCATTCTGCAACACTGGGATGTACTGAAGCTTGCAGGGACAGGTAACTACTGCTGAAAAGGATGAGTAGCAAGGAAGAATACAGTTCTGGAATCAAAGATGTCACCTACTGACTCACATCCTGGAGCCAGTGAAAGGTAGTGATGTTTACAGAATATGGAAGGCACCAAAACCAGGATGAAGTCCTAGAACACTTTCAGTTTGTCAAGGGCTCATGAGAACAGAGCCCCTCTGTAGAGAGGAGTTGTCCAGTGATGTCAAAGAAGCCCATAGCCAAAACCAAGGAAGTAGTTACATGTTTGTATTACTTTAACCTGGTTTCTTTTGAGTAAGTCAGTAGAGAAAACAAGAGGAGATTGAATGTTTCACCTAGGAGAAGGATAGGATTCTCAGTAAAATGGACTTCAGATAATTCAGGATGAAGAATTCTCATCTATAGCCAAGATGGAGCTAAATGGTCACACCAAGCTTCCAGATGCAAGCACGCCTAAACAGTGGGGTATCTGTCTGTTTTTAAGACCAAGTACTAATCAGAAATTCATTCCTGCCTAATACAGCAGACACCTCTCACTTATGGATTAGAGCGAGAGCTCACTGTCAGTCAAATAGATAACTAAGAGTTTAGCAACTCACAAAACACTATGTTGCAAAATATTAAAGTGGTTAAGTAAAAGCAGTACATTGCAATCTGAAGGAGTGAGAGACAGCCTTTCAAGGAAAGCCCTCACCCCCCCAAAAAAAAGACTTAGGGAGCCTCCAAAATAGCCAAAACCAATGCACAAATGCACAATTATCACTGAACAGAACAGTGGAACCATTAGGTTACTCAATGAGACTGAAAGAAAGGAAAGTAGATTCAGAGGTGACACAGTAAGAATGGTCTGCAGAACAATGATTGAAGAAGATAGCCTGGACAGTTCTCATGATTTAACAGCTAATGAAGGTTAAAGGGAGTCCATTGCCAAAACAGCCACAGTTATAGCGGAGACGCAGAATCCAGATGTAAAGCTCTGTTCTTGTGAAAGACATTTGATCCAGTAAGAGGGGCAGTACTGAAGATGAATGTGTGATTCATTGTCTAGGTTTTTGGAATATATTGGCAATGAAATAAAGGGTCCTAGGCAGTAAGCAAAACAGCACAGCTACTGCCATTCTGCCTGAAAGCACCTTGGACAAGACCATGAACATGAAGCAGGGAGGAGCCTTACACAATAGATATATTTGGAAGTACAGAGTCCACTGCAAAGTTGGGATACCAACCTAGATGGGCCCTTGGAGCTTTTTTACCGCTCTTTCAAAGTCTATGCTTAAAGTCCCAATAAACAGAACACTTCCCTGATGTACAGTTCTTCACTCAAATAAAACAAATGCAGGAAACGACCATCTAGCTAAGTGTATTGTCTCAGCAGAGTGGATAGAATTTGCAACAAGTAGGCTTAGATTACACCATACCTACAAAAAAGTAGAAGGCTTAAAATGAAGTTTGGTTTTTGGTTGGTTTTGTAGTGCATTTTTTGGTCCTTTTTTTTTTTTTAAACCCCACAGTATTTTGATCAAAAAGGGAACCAGAAATAAAAAAAACAACTAGTAAAAGAAAAGGGTGGACTATAAAGGAGGTCAAAGAAAAAAATCAGATTTAGTGAGAAAATTGAGAGAAACTGAGTAGTACATCATGAACTATAACCAATGAGGCCTCTTCATAGTGGGCACACACACAGCATGCAGCATTAATATGAGCATGGACATCTGACATAAAACTTCAACTGTTTTTTCAGATGGTAGATCCATTTCAGAATCACAATATGTTTAGCTCCTTATATATTACTGAATATTAGATTGCATTTGTTTTGACACACTCTCAACATAAACTAGAATTGGTCAGCAGTGTTTGACTATGTATCAAATATGGCCTCAGAGGACTAGAAAACATTTCTATCTGTGGAATGTTTCTGGTAGACAAGTGGAAATGAAGGAACAAAAAGAATAAGCATAATGGGTCCCAACCCATCCTTAGGATTTCCTGCCCCATACTAGTTGTAAATTAAATACCAGCTTTCTAGATAATGAGGTAAAAGAATGTAACAAGTAGTATTTCATTTCAACTTAGCTTTATTTTCCAAGGCTTTTAATAAAATGTTCCAAAAACTAAATATCATATAGCTTTATATCTATTTTTGGATGTACTTAAAATTTCTCTTCAATTTGTAACTGCTTCTCTTAAAGGATATTGAATGTTTTCCTTCTAGTTCAAGCACTCTAAACAGGATATAATTTTCCCATGTCACAAAAAGAAATAGAGCTCACAAGGAACCTGATGTTTAAAAGATGTTTCTCCTAGTGATTAGAAGGTATCTATTCAGTAGAAAAGCATTTTGCAGTTTTTTATTAAAAAAATGAAAAAAATGAAATGCTGTTTGCTTCCATAGTTGTAGCTGATACTTTACCTTTCGCGCAGTTTTTCATCAGAGAGCTGTAATTCTTCTTTTAAGTTTTGATATCTATCTTTCCTTAACAATCTGGTGCCGTCATACAGAGTCAGTTCTCTGTCATGTACTAGTCTGAAAATAAAGAATAAGCTTTAGCTAGCCACTGATTAATTTTTAAAATATCTATAACTCCACGTGTTTTTTTAAAAGCTATCTCAGTCAATATGGGCCACAGAAAAAGAAAAAGTTATAACAAATTCAGATGCATCCACACATGGAGGTAAAATAACATGTCTAAGTTTTAGCACATAGTCAGTTAACTTAGTTTAAACAGATATGGTAAGAATGCAAAAAATAAAAACCATCCTTCTTACCAGTGTAGTGTGCATAAATGGCATGAAACAGCTGCTTTGATATGCTTGTACCAAGTAATATACTTTTCTTTTGTTTCTTGAAGAGATATCTTTCAGTTGGATTTAATGATTAACATACATACAGACCTAGCTTTTATTTTTTCATAGGCAGAAGTTGATTAGCTATAACACATGCACACATCAGAAGAAAAAATCATAATGGAAAAGCTAAACTGATGACAAAGCAAAAACACAGTAGAATTCTCTCTTCTGCCCTTCTGCATATATATATATAAAAACAGAAAGCACAAAATGTTTTTGCTACAACTTGCTTTAAAGCTCAAGATGTCCTTTACGTTTACAAAAGGCAGTATATGATGCAGGCATATGAAACAGCAGAAAAAATGGACCTGACATTATAGATTATTATTAACATAATATTTGTTATTACTGTTTCTGTTCTGCAAAGTTTAACTAATTTTTTATTGAATTATGGAATAATGTTTAGAAATAGTTCTTTGCAATCAATATAAAGTATACTTTTACATATAATTGTAATGATCACATATTATTTAGAAGCAGAATGCACTCAAAGTATTAAAATTTTTTTGACATCTTGCATGTTCAGATCATTGTGCAAATATTACTAATTTTTAGATTTCATAATTTTAGAGTAAAATCTATCTCATTCAAAAATTCAGACTTACATTCCACAGTTAAAACAGACTTAAATTTCCCGTATTGTTGTAGACTTATAAAAAACGAAATAATTGCTTCTGCTTTGAATTACGTAAAAAAATGAGCTTTACATATTCTACGAAACTTTAACACTCAGATTGATCTTTACAGTATTCTTGAAGTTACAAAGCCATATTCACCAGAAGAACTTAACTTCTCAGTATGTATGCACTCAACAAACATATCACATGCACCCAACTCAGCTGTGCTCACATCCTGACCTTTGAAGTACAGCTAGAGTGCCAGGGTTAATTCGATGAATGCCATCAAGAATAACAAGCTTCCCTTCCAGAGCTGCAGTAACAAGTGGTGAGGGTCTCCAAGCAGTGTCTCCATTAGGAAGAGTATACCTTTGCTGTAGCAAGTCTCTAGCCGTCATATCCTGTAAGCATCAATTCATCAGAAGAATATATTTATGCTCATGCTCTATTTTTTTAATTTACAGGTACATGCTTTCTCCTTAAAAAACTGCTTTTTGTTCTTCCTTAAGGATATACCCATGGAAGATTAGCAGGAAATCTTCAATTACTTTTCCAAATAGGATTAGAAATACACACACAAATCTACACACAAAATGTTAAACAGTCTTTGGAATTTCTAGTTCTTGCCAATGCCACCTCTTTGAAACAAGAACAAAAGCCTTACTCCCCCAGCCTGCCCCTTTAACACAATACCAGCATATGACAACTTGTACACAGCTCTGTGTACAGAAGGGGGCAGTACTTTACACCTGGAACAAACAAGAATAATTTCGAGCAAAGATTTCATCATTAATCTTGAACACAGCATGATATTCCACCTCTCGGCAGGAAAATGCAGTGGAAGCATGACAGAAAAATAGACAAGGGTAAGAAAGAAGACATTAACACACATAATATCAAAAGTACATAGCATATCACAAAATAATGCTTAAGGGATAGAACAAAATCAAAGGCAAAATCTATTATATCCTCTAGCAAACATATTTTATATGTTCCATTAGAACAGTTAAGCACTAGAGTAACAAAGACATAATAGTAATTTTGTGACCTGGAAGATTAAATTCCTTCCTTGAGCTGTGCTGTGAACACAATTTAACCTAAAATCAGATGAGAATATATTTTTTATGTAGTTGTAGCTTTTGCATATGTACTTTTCACAACTACAAACCCTTTGAACTTTAAAGAATAAAAATAGAATATATTACGTCATATGCTGCCCTGAATCATTTCCTCTTTCTATATTTCCTTAAAAGCCCTAAAATAACAGGACAAAGTCTCGTTCCTTCGGTGCTTCCACATTTGTATAATCTAAAGTCTCACATTCAAATCCTCAAAACCACACCATATATTTATTGTTGCATTTCTGTCGTTTTACTGCTGTGTTTGCTCTTTTCTATTAATTAGACTAAAACTATAATATGAAACATTTTTATCAATCCTGTGTTTTCAGGACTTGCATAAGAACTGCATTCTGCAGCTAGTAAATGCTGTAACTGAATAATTAACTAACACACGTTTTATAATTCAGAGAACTATTTCATCTCTAGAGAAATGAAACAGCATAGAATATGAATTGACTGAGAGCCTAGTATGCTATATAGCATGTCCATCTCTAATTCCAACAACACTTGAGAACCATGCATTAATTTTCTGGAGATAAACTCAGAAGTGTATTTTGCTGCAAGATATTTTCTGAAATATAAAATGAATATTTATATTGTGATTTAAATGGTTGAATATTATTCAATTTAGGGACACATTAAAAGAAATATCGTTGCTAACACCTGCAGTTTTTGTAAAGGACTTATTTTATGGCTAAGTACTTGCCAGGTGACTTATTGTTTTTATTTATTCACTCTTACCCAATTTTTAATAAATTTTATTCAAATAATTTCATCTGTGATATTAAAAATAGTCTTATAATACTCTAATACTGAAAAATGCCTCCCTTTGGAGGGGAGAATAAGAATTAATTTTGCCTCTTATTTTGGACAAAGCAATGGCAACAATATATTGCCATATAAACAAAAAGCTTATTTTAATTTGTAACAGTCATTGTAACTTAAGCGGTTTACACTGCATTGTTTATTTTCTAAAATAGCTTGTATTCGGGGGGGAAAAAGGACGTTTAGGAGAGAAAACAAGTAGGGTAACTTCTGTTCCATTCCCTTTTAGCAGCTATACCAATACAAGCCTCCAACCTAGGCATTCTTCATGGCTCACAGTACTAATCATGTTCTTGGCAATTATGAGGTGAAAAATCTAAGTTTCCTGCTTTTCACGCCAACTTGGACTCATCATTTGTTAGTCTTTCTCAAATACAAAATTGGAAGGATTTTGTAAAGAAAAATTATGAGGTCATACAAATAAAAAAAGTCCTAGAAACGAAAACATCTCAGTACACAAACACTAGTGATGTGCTTAAAAGACTGTTTTTGCTGCAGAAGAAAAGGAGCAAGTTGCTGGAAAACTGTTATAAGTCTGACTGTTACTTTTTTTTCCTCTGAAACTCTGGGAGGAGAAAATCTTATATTTTATGCTATTTAAACTAAAAGTTCCTTAGATACAGTCCACAAAGAACTAGCTGGCTGCTGCTCCTTATCTGCTGTTGCTTATCTGCATTAAGAGACAAATTAAAAACAAACCTTTCCTAATCAGGATGAGTTTCCTTTCTCAGCAATTTGCCTACACGGAATTGCATATAATGAGAAATCTGTATACTGATGTCAGATATCACAAATGAGACAGGAACTGTTCTCTGAGCCAGCTATTAGTATATGATGATCTAGGTTCTCAAAAGGTTTGGTTTAGGTAAATTTGATTCTCATCTCACAACATAAAAGCTTTTAGAGTTGGGTTTTTTTACGAAATCAATATATAGAGATAGGCCTTTTCACACTTTTCAAACCCTTAAACCAACTTCAGATGCAAAGAATGATGAAGCAAATATTAAAAGTAAAGATCATACATATATAAAAAAATCCAAGAATTCATTTCTTCACAGAGCCTGAAGAAAAACAGTGCTATTGCCTCAGACCCAGGGTAAGTGCCCCACTACTCATTTTTGTGCCTGCAGAAATCACTGGAAAATAAAAATGAACCACAGGACAAATAAAAACCTCCTTAATTTTTGAAATGGATTTAGGACAATATGATGTCTCTCTGAAAAAAAAAGAAACAAAAAGATGCTCTTTTGAATCAAAGTAGAAAAAAAATGCTAGATTTACAGCATTATCAAACTTTTCATAGTCTTCATTGCTGAATTAGTATATGAACTTAACACCTGTTGTCATTAAATTATCCTATTACTTTGCTATGCAAAGCCCCTGATACGTTATTACATATTTTGAGAAAAACAAATGCATTTGGAAATTCTATTTATAGCTCAGATGCATTCAATAGTATTTTTATACACTGCTCCTTGTAAAAACTATTGAGTTTATGTAACATATTACATATTAGGAAACATCTACACATGTGGATCTCACGTTGACTTGGCTACACAGGAATTTATAGTGAACAAGCAGCTCACAGTCATTTGTTTGCTTCAGTGATATTGTCTGGTATCACCAAAAGCCTCTCTGTAAAACTCCTTTGCCCTTTGAACTTGATCAAACCCTGGTGAAACTGAAACAAAAGGTTACTTCCGTGGGAAATACTTCAAATCCTTTGCCTAGATTTCATTTTTGTAGGAATTACAGATCCCTTTGAAAGAAAGATGTTTACTAAACAAATAGTTCCACTGTCAGTTCTGCTCATATGCCTCCAAAAAGGAAGTCTTCTGCTCATATTCATCACAGCCATACTAATTAAAGGTAGGAAGTTGAAAAACAGTGGCCATGTTTTTAACCAAATAATTGTCTATTTTGCTGGTGAATACCCAATATTGTGTGCAACAAATCCAGGGTTAGGGTGTGTTTGTCCTTTAGCAGGTTTGTCAAGCTGCAAAAGCTATTTTCCTGGGATGATTTAAAAATATGTTTACAGTGACAAGTACAGAGAGAAGTACGCATACTGGCTGGACACACAGTTCTGGCTCAGAAACTATACATTTATCTTAGTAGACCACTATACAAAAGATAATAGGTGCTGCTGGGAATCCAAGTATATTACTACAAATGTAACATTGCATTGATGAGGATATGTAGCTTTGGAACCCAAATCTGCTCGCACCTGACCATGTAAAGTTAAAGCATTAGAAAAGGGCAGAAGTCATCTGTCTGACTCCAGCTACGCAGATAGAGTTTCAAAGTCTGTGCCCTTATCATCTGAAGCCATATAGGGGGAAGGAAAAGCAGTGGGATCCTGTCTGGGGAGGTTCTCAACAGTGCAAGAAAGCATAAAATAGACTGCCTTTTTTCATCATCATCATCATCATCATCAGTATTTGTCTTTTCTATATTCTCTCACTTTTTTTCTATTTCAACCCTTCAGCCTCATCACCCATTTCTGTCAGTGCCTCTCCCCACACGCCATTATACTTCCAAATCAGACACCACTGCCATTTCTTCCTTTGGAGGTCTCCATGCTGTCTGGGAAAAATGTAAAGCAGAGAAGGACGGAAGAAAGAGACCAATATACTGCATTAAATCTGATGTTAATGTTTCCCTGCAGCATTGCCAATTATCACTCACAATTGTAAATCCTGTGATATTTGGTGTATTTTGACTCAAAAGGCCATACGAGACTCTTGACTTCATATTTTATCTGAATGTTTCCATTCCTCACGGTTGTGGAGAAAGCCTTACACTTGATCTCTCTCTGCGTGAAAAGCTAGCAAATTAATGAATTCTACTTTTAAATCTTGTAATTTTCAGTTTATGCCATGAGGTTAGAGTGTATTACAGTCTAAGACAGACAGTTCTTTCCAAACATGTACTGAGCGGTCACTGGCTATGACATGGCTTGGCTATGACAGAGCTTGGGTTTGCAAAAAAACTCAACACCTCCAGTGGTGTGAGAAAGTCTGAAGCACTGTTCAGATGAAATACAAGGGAAAAACCCTAAATGTACAGCAGCCCTGCTGTGCCTTGTTTATCATACTCCAAGACAACAGACAACTCCAAAATCTTCTTTCCCTTATTATTCTACATGTCTAATCCCCCGGAACCACTACTACTACTACTTCTATGTTAATCTTTTTTAATAAAAACTTTACAATTTACTCAGTAAAAACATTCACACTGCCCTTACTTTTTAAATTACTGTAAATGTCTTTTCACATGAAAAATGCAGCTAAATTTTAAGGCAACTATGTCAACTGCCTGTGCATGTCTCAAACTATGTTAGCACACACTTCACCCCAAATTTATCTTGAAAGCCACGCTTGTACTAAGACACAACATAAATAAATTAGCATCAATTAGGTTAAGGATGGAAGACTACTGTCTGTTTGCTATAGTATCTATGAATAATGAAGTTAATATTCATTGAATACAATATGTATATATTACATTTAAACACCAGTCCTTGTTTTTCATTTCTAGGATGCAATATTTTTACACATGGAACTTCAACTTCTAATCTCTACTGCAACGCAGTCCCACCACAATTGTAATCAGATTAAACATAAATATAAAAAAAGAAAAGGCACTGAATTTATAATATTGATTAAAATTCCACATCTTGCACATCAGAAAAAAAAACCATATAAGAGGATATTAGGATATCTTGACAGAGGAGACACATAAAAAAACCAAAGATAGATTAAGCCTATGTTACATGAAGAATAACTTTTAAAAAATTCCCCAGAAACATAAACCCCATGGTGCATTCTTAATACCAAAAAGAAATTATCTGCCATAACTATATAAAAATTGTGCTGATATTGCAGAATTTCATTATAAGATTAAATGGTATATGGACCAAGAACAAAAAAGGAACTGCAAAAGGTCTTCCAGAGGCATTCAACATGCATGAACTACAGTGGTCACTACTCTGACCCAAAGGCAGGAAACATACTTCAAAATGGAAAAAAAAAAATCCAAAAAGGAGAAGACACAAAAGACAAAGTTTTCTTTACAACATTGAATGCCAAAGCACAGAATGAGTTGTCAGTTCTCTGTGGCGAGAAGAAAGACCATTGTGTTAGATGATTCACTATACATTTTACTTAGATTATCTCTTTTACATTCACAATGAACTCAATAAAATTGAAGGAAAGCAGTATCAGGATCAGTTTATATGTAATAACATTGTACTATCTATATTGCTGCACTGTACTCCCTCTATTTTGGCCTGCAGTAAGAAGAGACTTGAGCATTCTAACACAGAGTGTAAAAAATGCTCTATAATAATCAGAAGACTTTGCTATCATTGAAATCTTTGCTTCCTTTATTGTTTTAACCCATGTTTTAACCTACGTTTTATGAACATAGCTGCAGCTTTTAAAGTCACTGATTGAGAAGAACAGGATACACAAAGAATCAAGGTCTGTGTATTATACTTGAGATCATATTTAAAGCATGATCATCAGCAGATAGTTTCCTTACCTGGTAAAGCATGATAGGTTCTATGCTATATCCTAGTATATCAGCAAACTCCTTAGCAATAACAGTTTTGCCACAGCCCTAAAAAGTAAAAAAATAAGAATTAGATTATATTCTAAGGATCATGAGGAAAGGGGGAGAATTGAAATTTAAATTCTTACTTTTCCTCCAATTAAGCACATATCTTTAACCATATGGGATTGCATCATTTCTGCCAACAGTTGATTATGGCTGGAAGTCCTTATGAAAGTATCTGATCGAGGATGATTTTTTAACAGTCCAGTTCCAGCTGGAACCTATAAGAAAAAAAAGAATCATAATCCTAAATAAGCTACACCATGATAATGCTAGGCTTTGTGTAGACTAGGTGACACTTGTCCAAAACTACTGTAATATTTTGTTGATAATTGTCATCCATCAAACTTGGAATCGTCACTGTCACAAAATTTAATCATATAATTTCTGATAGACAAAGTCCTTCACATCTCCTTTGTCTACACTTCATGAAAAAGATTAACAAAATGTGAATCAATTCAATTGCACCTTTGGGGTCTGTGAAGAACTTTAGGCTTTTTGTGCTAGAGACAAAATAAAAAAACCCAATATTCACTGCTCATCAGAGAAACACAGAAGAGAAAGAGCAATTAGTATTGTGAAAATCTGAAGGAGCTACTTTGACCAGAACCTTGGAGAGTTTCACCACATTAAGGCACTTGCTCTGTTTCCACTTCCTGTTCTAGTCTGATAACTGTTTCATCTGCAAACTTCTTATGCCCTCCTGTTCCCAGAGACATTCTGTAGACATACTTTCAGAAGGCATCACCTATATGTCAAATGAAAACAAAAATCTTTGCCTCAGAAAAGAGTTGAACCAGATTCCTACAGATTCACCTTTTCCTGAAAAATTCCCATTTGCTGTTGTTCCCCTTTTAACTTTGTCATGGTACAAACTCTCTGAGGATATTCCTCACCAATGTTACTGTGATCTCTCTGACTCACACTAATTCACCTTTACAGACTCTCTAGACCCTCCAATTTCAACATTAACTTCAAATTCTCAGATCAGCATCTGTTTCCTGAATAAGAACTTATTTCACTCCCTAGCAGGTCATAAACTTCATTGGAAGAAACTCAAATTAATCATATTTGATGTGATTACTTTGTTCCACTTTTTCAACATCCTGTGTCTGAACATTACTAAGCACTCATTAGATTTTATTTGAAGTGTAAACAAAGACAGACTATTGTTTTTACTAAAAGAAAAAGCGAAAGCAGCATCAAGAGCATCATAAGTACTCTCTGCTATTCTAATCCAACTAAAAGAAAAAAGAAATTCAGAGGCTTTTTTTTTTATCCAAACTGCAATGATTCACATGGAGGTATGAGTTTATCTAGAAATAAAATCTTGTACATTCATAAACTAATATTCCAATATCTAAATGCATTTCCAGTAAATATCATGTATTAAAAAAAATTCAAATTACTTTCAGTATCAAGTGTAAGTGTCAAATTCTTGATGAAAACAAGTTACTGATTTTTAAAAACATATTATGGTTTGATGAATATAAATTCATACCTGGAATGTCACTTCTTTTTCACCAATTTGGACAGTTACATCAGCTTTGAAGGGTTTGTTTCCATGTACACTTTCTACTTTAGTAATCTTTCTGGGAATCAAGTGGTTTTCTGAATCTTGAAGCTCAAAACGCTGTAGAATTAAGAGGTGAGGAAATTAGTTACTGAATACAACTTTCTGGTTTTTCAAACTGTTCCTTCCAAAGCAATACCAGAAGTTCACAATGAATTGTTTGTGAAGTCCTAAATCCACTTACTTTACTTCAACTTTTACTTTACATACCTGTGATCACATTTTTGATGGCCTATGTATTTTACATTTAAAACCAAGGCAAAGAGATTGTACACCATCTACTTAGTGAGACTGTAGTGACAGATGTAAAGTGAAACTGTCACATGGTGACTTTGCCAAGTCTTAATCTGACAGTCCAAAACAACATGAGAAACGAATGATTGCCTTTAGCAAGTGTAATAATAGATCACCTATCTTTGCAGGTCATTATAACCAATTGCAGATTTAAACATCTGACTACCAATAAAAATAACCACCAAACATGACGTTTACTTAGCCTCACAGCTGCCTTATACAATGAAAACTGAGGACAACCTGTACAAACTAAGCCTTCAGCATGTTCTGGTATATCAAGGACATAAAATGGGACATTTGTCTTCTCAATCCTCTTTTGAGCATTATACTCTCTTATTTTGTGCTGTACATAGAAAGCATGGAAACCATCCAAAAATGTTGGGGAAGGAGAGTCATACTGGGGAGTTTATGCACAAAACCCCTAATAACCAAAACTACTGAATTCATAGAGTCATTTTATTCAACAGAGCGAAAGCTGAGTAAACAAGAGAAAAAGGAATATTATCCAACCCCTTAGAATTCTTAGAAAAAAAATTTTTTAAACAGAAGTCACTAATGTAAAGTAATTATTAAAAAACATGTAGTTTTATTACTACTAGGCTTCATAGCACTGCTGATTAAAGTTTAGAAAGAAAACTGAGATGGGTTTTTACAAACACTTTTGCTCTTCATCACTTCATAAATTCCCTTTCTGGAACAAAACCCTACTAAAATTTTATGTTTAAACATGTATTTAAGATAAATATGCTTTAGTAAAGGGCTGTGCCCAATTATATTCTTATTGTAACAGCTGAGTCTACTTCTGATACCATTAAATGCTTAAACAACAAAAGAGGATAGGAATGTCTACTGAGTAGTATCTCAAACTATGCTTCTAAGAAATGCTCCAATTAGGATTTTGTGAAAGGAACTACCAGATGTTCTCAGTCTTATCTTCATTAGGAAATTACAATATTCTTACAAAGTTAATAGCATTTTGGATAGAGTCAAAGGCGCTCATACACAAAATTGCAAACTGCTTGTACGCTAAAATCCCTTACCAATGCAAGAAAATAACTGTGAGTGAGTAAGAAAATTATCTGCACCAGCAGGCTCTGCATCAAATAACAAAGATTTGGAGACAGCATCGGCAGACCTTGTATACAAAGGTCTTGGGAGCGTAAAATTTCTACAGTGTTTTTTTGTTTGGTTGGAGTTTTTTGTTTTGGTGGGGGTTTTTTGTTTGTTGTTGTTGAGGGTTCTGTAGCCAGCATTTTAGACCCTAAGTCAGGACAGTGAAAAAGGACTGTCTATGTGCAGAATGTTACTGAATTTATATAACTTAAATTCATCTTACTGAATTTGTACAATTTGAATTCATCACATGTAACCACATAGATGCTGCTGAACTGAATACTGTAGTAATTAAACAAGTGACCACACTTACATCTGAACAGGACCAGCAAACAAAACTGTCTGTGGTTTTCACAGCAAGACAGATCTCTTTGACGCAGTTCTTCATTTAGAATTATGATAGGCAGATATGGAATCAGAGTGGTATGAAATGGATGTACAACACATTAAATATACCTCTGCTGAGCCAGAAACAACTTCCTCTACAAAATATTCAAGCTGATAGCTTCAAACGAATAATATTTGTGGCTTGAAATACATTCAGTATTAGAAAGCTTGGGAGATACTGGAGTATGAGATACTCCCATGAGAAGTGGGCAGTCTCATTGACTGAGACTCAAAAGAAAAGCAAAAAGAATAGACTAACCACCAAAAACCAAGGAAGTGGTTTGGCAGTCCTTAATCGTCAGGCCACATTCTGCATGCTTAGAAACATGTGAGAAAAGGCAAACTGTAATAATTAGAAAAAAATGAAACAAGAATTCTGACTACTTGGAAGTATCTAATGATTGGTAATGTCTCAAAATGGAAATTGCAAGGAATACACTGGCAATCCAGCTGGTCAAAGGAACAGAGAGTTTAAATGAGTAGTAGTTGCAGATGACCACTCTGCTGAACCCACAAGGCAGCTAAGTTATTCAAAAGAGGCATCCAAAGGCTGGAAGATTCTCTGCATGGGAAGGAAAGAGAATTTACCAAATAATAAGAGAACTGAACTGCTTCACAAGAAGCAAAATATGAACTGCAAGTGCAAGATGGGATGGATAGATAGATGAAGTCTGACAGATTCCACTACAGTGGTATGTATTGGCACCAGCAGCATCCATTAACACAAACCCCTAAAGATTATAAAATACTTTGGAAGGAGCAAGAGAGAAACAAATCCTTCCTTGGAACAAAATTTGCAAAAGAAATACCTGAGAAGTGAATAGAATTCTTCTGAAGAAGGATTATTCTTGTCTACACAAGAAATAAGATTCCAGTTTTCTGAGCTATTAGGCCACTCTCTGTGAGAGTGCCTACGTAATGTGAAGATTCCCCACTGCAAGGCAAGGAAACAGTTTCTGAGGAGGAGGTCAGGTAAGATTAAAGTGGGTGAGCAAGTAATAGAAAAATAGGTAAAAGGAACAAAAAAGCTTTATTTGATACAAGATCAAGACAGTAAACACAGAATTAATCAAAACATGAAAAAAGTGAAGAAAAATTCTAGGGCCTTAGAATGAAGTTAAAAGCTTGGATACAGGCTAAAATAGACTTGCTCATTTATTAAGACAAATCTGATCTATATGCTATCTCTAAAATCTTGTGGAAAGATTCTCCTGATTAAACTGTACAAAAGTCCAAAAAGTGGGTGTTGCCTACTCGTTCAAAGAGGTACAGGTATGTGAGAATTAAAAAGAGCAAACCCAAAATATCCAATGACTTTCAGTAAAATACTGCAAGTTTATGCGACAAGGAAGAAATAACTATCAAAAAGTTGGAGTCTCTTATGAGCCACCAAACTCAATCTAAATGAAGATGACCAGTTTTAAAAAAGCCTGTTACTGTTCTACTAACAGATAGAAGTCTATTTTCACACAGATGAAGGTTCTTATGGGCAACTTCAATTACCCTGAACTGTGGTGGATGGGCAACACAGTGTGGCACAGAATCACAGAAGGAGTCAGGTTGGAAGGGACCACGTAGGTCACCTGATCCAACCTCCCAGCTCCAGCAGGGTCATCCTAGAGTACATTGCATGGGACTGTGTTAGATGGTTCTTGAATATCACCAATGAGGGAGGCTCCACAACCTCTCTGGGCAATCTGTTCCACTGCTCAGTCACCTGCACAGGTAAGAAGTTCTTCCCCATGTTCAGGTGGAGCTTCCTGTGCATCAGTTTCTTCCTGTTAACTCTTGTTCTGTTGTTTAGCACCACGGAGAAAAGCCTGGTTCCATCCTCTTGACACCCTCCCTTCAGATACTTAGAGACATGGATGAGGTCCCCACTCAGTCATCTCTTCTCGAAGCTAAGCAGGCCAGGTTTCATAAGAGATGCTCTCTTATTGCCCTTTGCTGAACCCACTCCAGGAGCTCCATGTCTCTCTTGCACTGAGGAGCCCAGAACTGGACACAATACTCCAGATGTAGCCTCCCCTGTAGAGTAGAGGGGTAGGATGACCTCCCTCGAGCTGCTGGCAATGGTTTTCCTAATGCACCCAAGAATACCAGTGGCTTTCTTGGCCACAAGGGCACACTGCTGGTTCATGGATAGCTTGTTGTCCACTAGGGCTCTCAGGTCTTTCTCCGCAGAGTTAATCTAGATTTCTGAGGCTGCTTGGAATAATGTCTCAGCACAGGCACTGCACTGGCTAGGGAGGGGTGATGCACAGACAGCTCCCACTATACACAAACAAGGAACAGTTGGTCACGGATGTGGCAATCAATCACAGCCTTGGTTGTAGCAACTATGAAATAATGGAATTCAAAATCCTGAGGGGCAGTGATGAAGGCAAGTGACAAATGACTTCAGATACTGGATTTGAGGCCATATTGGCTTCTTCAGAGAAGTAATAGAAAAGACCCCACAGGAGTCACCTTTGACAGTTCAGAAAAGCTAGCAGCTCATTAAGGACAATGTCCTTCAAATGGAAGGACTGTCCATACCAAAACTCAAGAAGACAAGTAGAAGAGCAGCCTAGTTACACACGGAATAGAGGACTGAACTCCAAAGCAAAAAGGCAGTATATGGAGGGGGGATGTGTCAGCAGGGATGGGCTAGAAACATTTCCCTGACACATAAGCTTGGTTTTAGGGAAACCAAAAATTCACTAGTTAGCTACAAAGTTGGTTATTTCCAAATACGCACATTCAAATAACATCTAATTTTTAGCACCGAAAGAGCTGGGTAAGATGATCTAAGCTGTGAATGCTAATATTCAACAACACCCATAACTCCTATAACGTATTAAAAAATGAAAGAAAGCAGACACCGTGCTTATGCTTTAAAAGAATAAGTGGAATAACCCAGCGTAATTAGACTTTGTCAGCTATTACCAAACATCAATAAACCAACAAAACAGATCTGACCAACAACAAGCAAAAAAAGGGTAACACCAAACAAATCCATAGACCATTATAATCTACAATTATGCTATACTGAATGTATTTTGTGCATGTCATATCTATAGCCCTTTTAGTATCTTCTCTTAAAAGTCAAATGCCAGAGGTGTTTTTTAAGAATTTGACTACTTTAACCATATAAGCAGCTACTTTCAAGTTAATTAACCACTTATTATATAATGAGGATTCTTCTGGAGCCTTTAACTGAGGTCTAAATATTCCAGACAACCTAGAGGCTTCACCTTTCACTATAACAAAATTTACTAGCTTATGAAGGTTTTAAAAAATACTATGATGAAGATTTTAAGCATCAGCAATAATGTAGCCATTTAGTTTACTTTAAATTTCTTTTTTATGCAAAAGTAGCAAAGTAACATTAGTCAAAGAACTACTGCCATAATCCATCACTCCCTGGAATTACAATACTTACTAAAAGTAAATGCAATACTTACTTTTAACATGTCTTTGACTGCAGTCCTGCCTTCCTTTCCAAGGAAAATATTATAGGGGTAAAGTCGGTCAATAACATGCTGGACTGACATCATAGGAAAGGAATCCTAATTCAAATTTAAAAATATAAATTAAAAAAATTATAGGCTCATTCTGTCACCGGCCATTAAACAAAAAATCTTACATAGCTTTGAAATTAAAATAAGACTGTAAGGGCAATATACAATGACCACTATAAACAGTACTCAATTAATTGTCAAAACAGAAATTTCTCAGGTGTAATTCAATGTAATGTAAACGTCCATAGCAGATTAGAAGAACTATGTCCTAAAATTTATTTTCTTTCCTGTGCATAAATGGAAGTTATGGTGATGGGCTCAGATACCAAAAGACATATATGGCCAAGAGAGATAAATCCCACTACCAGTAACTGAGTTTCACTAGAAAAGAATCAGTATGACAAGAAATCTGTATTACAGTAAGGATCTACTTGTGTACACAATGATGTGTACATTCACAGAAATTTAGAAGATTTAATTTTGATTCTATTATATTGTACAGGTTCTATTTACCAAATCTGTGCATAGACATTTCTGAGCAGCTTGACTAAAACTGTTCTGTTTTGAAGTAAGTTACTAAGTATGCTTCCACTTTCTATACAAAATTGAAAACAAAGGGCTTTTTTACTTTTTTAAAAGTTGTTAGTTTTAAGTACTAACTCTTCTGTCAGGTGCTGCGAACTAGATGAAGATTTTATTATTTTGCTGCAGTAACAGAAAGAAAGAGAAATGAATTTATGACTACTCAAGAAACTATGCATAAAGCCTTTTGTGGTATGAAAAAAGGGTTTCAAACCCCCTAAGTTAAGTATTGATTGTTTGCTTCAATAACGACTTGCAAATATTTAAGGACTACTTGTGTGTAACACTAGTGAAAAACAGTCACTGGGCTGGCACTATCTTTTTAAGCCTTCATCAAAGTGAATATTATAATTCAAATGAAACCAACTGATTTTCAGTTACACACTTGGATTTACATTACTGAAAGAAAGTTCCTTGGAAATGAAACCAGGAGACGCATACTCTATGAAATGTGTAATTCAATTTATATTTATAAGCAGTAATAGATTTATATTATTTATAATGTTCCACATTAAAAAAAAAACCTGTAAAAATAAACCATTTAATGCACTGTAGTAAATGTACTGCTTCAAGGATCAGGGAGCCCTTTATTGCATTTTAAAAGCCTTCCGTCTATATATAAAGACATACCATGTAATTTGTCCACATTATCTCAAATGAATAATAATTACAATGGCGTGTATAAAATTAGCCTTTTCAGAACAGGATCCTATTAAAAAATTCTCCTTTTCAGCAGGCAGGAGTTTTCAAGCCAAGATATATGTTTTAGGACTGTGTGAATCCATGACAGAAGATAAGAAACTACTCGCTACAATACATTCCCTCCTTCCCTCCACACTTTTAAACAGTTAAACCAGCCAAGCTAGAAGCAGAGGATGGCACTGACCCAGCACATGAAGGAAAAATGCTGTAGCTAGTAATCACTGAGAACAGTCAGCTTAGAAAACCAAGTGATTAAAACTAATTCTAAAAGAAACAGTTTTCATCTACCTAAAAAAGACACTGTCATACAATGATAGTTTACATTCTCTAATGCAAAATAAAATGCTTCCTTCATTCCATAGTTTAGGTAATAGCTTAGGGCTCATTTTGTTTCTGTTACTCTGAAAGCCATCTGGCATTCATTTAAAAATAATTTTTCACCATGGGGCTCAAAGAATAAAAAGTTGCAATTTATTTTAAAATCCAACACGTATTTCTTTTCTAAAGCCCTCCAAATCCTGCTTCATTTCACTGAACTTGAATTTTAATGAGTTCTACATCTAATGTAGGATCACAAATTCAGAAAATAAATTATGTCTGTAAGCATCCAGCACAACTGAGGGGACTGAGCACCACAGTAACTATATTTCAATGTATATAATCCAATAAAACATGTAGAAAGTGATCTGCTGCTGAGCAGTACCATAGGTAGAAGGACTGCACATGAGACAACAGAGAACTATCCCGAGATCCTTCTACAGACTCCTGCACCTTGGAGAGAGGGTTTGAGAAACTGTCCTTGTACTTTACCCTCCTAGGCTGACCATATCTTACTGCATGCAAAAGGGCACCAACCCCTCTCTCTCTTCATACAGATCTCATCTCCCTGACTTCCTTCAGGAGGCACCTTCCATTCTGACTTTGGCTTTTTACCATGTAATTATAAAGTCCAAGAGACAGAGGACTATCTGGGAAAGCAGAAGGACTGCCACAGCTTTATTCCTGATCTGCCTGATCTGTCACTGTAAATTCAGCAGGTGTACAGTTGCGTATTTCCTTATGAACTGCAGGTGTCAGGAAGCACTGCATCTTCAAGTGTGCAAAACCTGCCTCTTCACGTAACCCTCCATTTCCATGTTTATTCTAAATCCATCAGACCACCCAAAGACCTAATGTAGGCTTCATCTCAGACAACGTAACTGTTTCCTCCACCCACATTTGAATAGTTTCTTGAGTCCTTTAACATATCAGTTGGAGAACAATAGGTGTCTTTGTAATGTGATCAATCTGATTTAAAGCATAACATTAAATCCAAAGCACTTTTAGGTTGTGCTTTTTATTTCTCTCCAGTGACTACCTGAGTGCTGCCAGGTAAACCATAGATGCCCCTGAAGTCAGGTAACATGATTCACCAGAGAGGAAAAAATAATAAATTGAGCGCTAAGATACATTTAATCACAGTACAAATTTTATGTCATATCATACTTCATCTTTCAATGTTATGCTATATGCTTGGTTAAAATATTATCCAGAGACATCTGAGTGAGACTTTTCTTCCTCAAACTATTCTTAGTTTTTTCAGGTTTCCTTTTTAAATATTCATGTTAATCTTCTTCTGACAAGATGAATAAACCAGATCTGAGAAATTTTAAGCCCATACAGTTTCACAGCATGTGTATGCACATACCAAAATCTGAACGGCAGCCGATAAGCTGTCTAAAGGAAAATCTGGAAGTCCCAGTGTAGAAGATTCTTGAGAGCAGAGAGTTGTAGCAAAAGACAGGAGCTGAGAAATTCTGCATAGGAAAAAGAATTACAGAGTTTTATACATGCTATCTATATTTAAAATACTAAAGCATAAAAAGTTAAATACAGTTAAAGATGCTGGAACTACTTCTGAGAGCAAACAAGTAAGGTGTAACTGAAGTTCTAAAGCATGAAGGCTGCATACAAAAAGCAGTGTGAGCATATACCCACTCATAAAAAAAATTTCTTCAGTTCCTGTCTCTATGCAGTGATAGAGAAGCAAAAATAGCACGGAATCCTGCAAGGACATCACTTATTCATTTTTTCAATTTTTTTTTAATTATGAAAAATTACCTCTCTGTGGAAATGTTTGATCCAATTGAATATAATAGCTGAAGATGGTCCTGAAAATAGAACATAAAATCACAGAATAAATTAATTTTGGGATCATATTGTGGGTCACAGGTCATGATATATATGGCATTTTCTATCTTTTCCTATAATTTAGACGTGAGGATTCTACTCACTCCTTGTCATAGAATTAATTTTATTTAAGAAAAAAAAATCAAATTCTTATATGTTTTACAGAAGTTACTTTTCTGCTGCAGCATTCCATGGCAACTCTAAACCTGCATCTCAGGAATATATTATTAAAAATGTACTTTGATATAAATTCATAAGTCAAGAATTCTTTTCAGAGGTGAGGTAAGTAAAACATAACATCAAAATATTATCTTTACCCAGTACGAATAATCCAATCTTCTGCTACAACACTCACCTTAAAGGGCAGATGATAAACATCTCTAGCTTGAAATCGAGAGCGAAGAGGTGGATCCAAAGGGTTACCAGAGTATTTAGGTACTGGCAGGCCCAGTGCTATCACTCGAAAATCTTCACTGACCCGAACAATCTTCCATGCATCTAACTCTGATTTTGTATGATCCTAAATAAATTAAAATAAAGCAACAAGAAGAAAAAAACCCCACATCATTAAAAACTTATGATGACTAAGCTTCAGATCAATTAACAGCGCTGGTCCTTCAACCTAAATGTAGTAGTGTTCTCATCTTTCATTGAGAGTGGCTAGAAAGCATTGAACTCGTCAAATCTGTGGAAGGTAAAACCAAGTTTTTTCAAAATGAACATAAAAAGAATGCTTGATTAGGTACAGCTTTCAGGCCTGTAGCAATTTGACCAAAAACCCCACAGATGGTGGTGCCTGTTGTGATGCTACCTTACATTACATCATGTGAAAAGGTACTAATATAAGACTGTTTTTATGAAGAACAGAAAATATACAGACCACAATGTTTATTTTACTCTAAAATATTAGAATTGGTTTACCACAAACAAGCTTTTTTCTTCTTCCCCCCCTATTACAAGCGTAAAGGCAACTAAAAATCTCCATTTTAAAACTTCCGTTTAAAAATTATGTTGTATTATATTAAATAATACAAAACTAGCCTCCTTTATGTATTATTGTCAAGTAAAGGATTCATTACACCAAAAAATGCAGTCTTTATCTTTCCACATCACAGTTAAGACTTCCTTGAAACCACACATGAGTACATTTCCTTCAGACCTAGATGCACAGTAATTATTCACACAGGAGAAGCAAAATGAACATTAGTTTATATAATACAATATTCCCCAAACAATAAAACAACAATATTAGATTTAATATTGTAGCAAGAGATTTATTTAACTCATAAACTATTAGCAGTTTGCCTGAGGCACTCATTTTGAAACATTTAATCATTAGAAAAGTGTTAAATGGAAAAAGGAAAAGAAAATGTTTTACAACTGAATCTGTTTGAATTCTCATTTTCAGTCTTTAAATAAAACTACATTTTAAAGCTTTGTTTTGAAATATAATAATAATACTTCCAATAACTGCATCTACTAATTAAATATAATAAAATATTTTTGGAAAAGGCATGGATCAGAAGAATTTTAACCACAGATGAGAGGCATAAGAAATATATATATATTTTTAGAAATTCACTATGGTACTTCACCACAGCTGGTAAGTTCATGCAATTGAGACCAATGACAGAAGACTTAGTGCATATTTCCCTCCTGTGCCACATGGGTCTGAATTATATAAGTAACCACAGTTAGGTATGGCAGACAGAAACGTGAGCAAGCAGGTGTTAGACTGACAGGTATGTGACTGGCAACTACAGTACATGAAAGTAAGATGCAAAGTACTACTGAAACTGTCAAAAAAAAAATAATGTTAGTGAGTAAAATCTCATTTCCTATCAATCTAACCATTTTCTATAGTTTAGATTGCTCTTTACATATACTTTTGCAAATTAAAGGCAAAACAGCACCAATGAATACAGTGTCGCTCATCTTGACCTCATTTGTTTGGTATCCTAACATTTTAAAGGCTTAGCAACAAGGCTATTGCAATGTTGAAGCATTATCTGAACTTCATGGGAACAATTTCAACTTAAATATCTTTTCACAAGTATATTTTAGTTCCACGTTTTAGAAACATACACACTTCATATAAGGTTAACATGGACTACTCTTTTTCCTGTGAAGACAAGATACAGATGAAAACTTTTTGTTTTTGAAAACAGTAGTTTGACTTCCCACATAGCTTACCCTGCCTACTTCATTCTATGCAACATTCCAGAAAAAAACCACAGAAACCTTGGTGAGATTTCCCCCATTTGATTTGTAAGTACTCTCCCCTTCACAACAGTATTCCAGCACTACCAAGAACAGGAAAAAAAAAAAGAAAAAGGAAAATCCAAAGAGCATTTCCATACCTGCAAAAGTTTGTCATAACGCTCTGCAGACATGAGAAAACGACCATCTTCAAGCTGCATTTCCCTATTCTCCAGTAAATTGTTTAACACTGGCAGGACGTTCCGCTCAGCCTTCTCCAAGCCTTCCAGAACAAGAATTCTGCCTTCAGTAGCTGCACGAACCGCACACTTTTAAAAAAAATAAAGCCCCACAATATTATAATAGAATTAAACCTTCCATATTTCATTAAATCCTGCTGAAAAAGAACCTCCAAGTGTTTCCCAAAACAGTGCCTCTTTCTGTAAGAATTAGTAAGATTCACATCAGTAGCAATCAGGAAGAATGACAGCTGACTACTTTAACAGTGCTTCACATTCATGAGCTGGACTTTTATCTCCTAACTATTACAGGGACTGACAGAAATAAGTTCTTCTATTTTGTACCAACAGAATAAAATATAAAACTTTGCAGAATTTTAGTGTATACACAGTATATATTAATATGTGACATCCTTTCTTTTTGATGTCACATAATATTTTGCACTTTTGGGTATTTTAACAATTCTGGGATAGGTATCTAAACAGAAAACATACAATCAAGGTGGTTTTACACGTTGACAATTATATTAAAATACTTAGAAAAAGGTCTGGTATTCCTTTGGATTTTTCAGAATATGCACCAGCATAATGCATCCTCAGCACATTGCTTAGTCTGATTAGATTATAAATCTATTGAAATCAAACATGGATGATGAAAACAAAATAGTGCTAATAAATAATACATTTTTTTAAAAAGTGAAAAAATAAAAAATATTTAGAAGTATATTCCCTGACTGAATACGGTCTTCTACAAAAACAGAATAAAAATGCAGTCATTGACTTTATAATCCTTTGGAGACTTAGGGATAGAAAATTATTTCTTTTCTAGTTAATTTGTTGTTTACATATGGCTGCTTATCTAAGTGCATAATGCTGAGCCAAAATGTAAAACTAAGCTGTGCTGGTGATTTCATGCAACCTTATTATAATGACATTCACTCAAGTACATTAACTGCACTTGCTATCTAATATTCCTAATTACTGCCCAGTAAAAGACTCCAAAATACAATGCATTCTTGTGCTTTTCCAATTTGCAGAAGTTTAATCAGATAACAACACGGCACGTTTGGGCACAGGTCACATTTAGAGGCATCAAAGAGTCTTTCTTTGCATTCCTATCACATTTAAATAAAATTTTAGTCACAAGCACAGTTACAAAGGGAGACAAATGAAGTCTCTTTAGATTATGCCTCCCATAAACTCCTACAGAAGAACCTGTCATATAATACTAGATGGAAATCTCTGATGAATACAATAGATGCCAAAAATTGGGTCAGAGAGAAAGAAGGAAGATATGAGAAAGAATAATGGAGAAACATTAGAACACAAAAATAACTTGAAAAATTATATATGAAAGCAGATGTATAAAGGATGCATAAGGACAGAGACGAAGAGTTCTGCACAACAAATTGATTGCTATGTGTTATAAAGTATCCAACTGAATCAGAGATCCATCTGAGAAGACAGTAAATGATAAGACTAATTAATTAAGATGCTTCTTATGCACAGTTTAGAAACATAACTAACAACTGGTAAATTAGCCATAACATAAGCTTTTCACATTGCTATTAAAACGGAAATAATCCCTAATCATTAATGTATCTAATACAGACCCAGGCAAACACTACTGAAAAAAGGAACTACTAAATCTTGGTACACATCTCCAGATCAAGCTCCTTTCTTAGAAAGACGAGATTTTTATATCTGGCCTCACAATCAGTATCTGAGGAACATGGAATAAACCTGTTAAAATAAGCGACAATGCTTAGATTATTTCTCTTCCACTGAACCACCAATTCTTTAAATAAGCAATGAATTTTGTTGTTGTTGTTGTTCATTGGGGACATTATAACCTACTAACAGGTAACATAAAATACCCTTCTCCTTATCCCATAAAATGTATACCAAGGATAAATTCTCTATTAACATTCTTCCCTAGAAAGGTCACTGGTCAAGTAAAAAATCTGCTTCAACCCGTTTGAATAGAAAACCTGAGTCTCCACCAGACAGTCCAATACCTGGCATGAACAAAATGCGATTTTGTCTAAACGCAGCCTGGAAATACAGCCAGAATACACTTTAACAAACAGTTTATTTGCCAAGCTGGTTGGATTATGCACATTTTAAGTCTGTGAAGACTTTATGACTGATTTTTACTAGCCAGAGGAAAATACACATTCTGTTCATATGGTTTCAAAATATTTTGAGTATCCATAGAATCTTGTTGACTCACGTTGAGACACGCACACTATGGATGAAGGCTTACTGAAACGACAGGCTTCCAGTATCAACACAAACCTCTTTCTTGAACTTGTATATGAAGGATATCTGCTGTAGGAGTGACACTGCTGACAGTGAATATTAGGAAGTATATAAAAATCATTAACTTCAAGAAAGAAGATACTCTTCATTAGCAGTGTAATCTTGAGAAGTAGCCTACTACACTATGCTGACTGCTGATCATCAGGACCAAATACAGAGCTTGGAAACTGTTGGAAGTTGTTAGTCAAAGTCCTATTTCTCGAGAAAACAAAATTTCAAGATAAGCTTCAAATTATCTTTACCTACCTATATGTACCTTTAACAATCAGCTTCAGGAAAGACTGAATGTACAACCATGGTTTTTTTACTTCTTAATCAAAGACACCCCATAACAATGATACCATGACCACAACCTGGGTTCTAATGTACTCTGATTGGCCTTCTACCAAACTGTGTTCCTTTATTTATTTTCAAAGCCTGTCTGAAATAATGGAAGTTTTTCTCCAGAATACAATTAAGTAATGCACACTTCATCTACCTCTAAAATTCTTGTGTTAAGTAGCATAAAGTCTGCTCTTAAGACCAGAACAGTTGAACTATCTCTTGCTGAACTATGCTATTTCCGCATTCTGGTTGTTAATAAGTAGTAAGTTTTTGCTAGGCATACTACAAGGCATCCTCTGAATCATTACTTCAGCTTTATCTGTGTATTGATGGATTGGTATGGAAACTAAAATGCAATAAAAAAATCAGAGGAAGGAAAGTAAGTTTGCAATCTGCCACTGAAAATCGTTTTTTAAAAATGCTTCCAAGAAACAAATCTTCATAATTCTATAAAGAGAACCCAGAAAGAGTTGCACTGCCTCCCTCTCTCACTAGCCTTGTTCATTCTAAATGTTTAATATCAAACATAAATTTGACGTGGGGGCTTATATCATGCAACCTTGCTAATAAATCTAAGATTAAACATATAAATACTTGTTAAAAGGCCAAGAGGGATTTCTTAAATGTTTACTTTCAGATTTATTGTCACTGCAGTGAGGGACTATTTTGCTCATCAGAGGAGGACAGATGCTGCTGCCTCCCACCTGTGCTCCCAGGGCTCTGGAAGGATGGTAACCTGGATACCTGCTCCAGGGAATACCTGCAGCTACTGCAGGCTGGGAGCAGAAACCTTTCACACAGCACTGATCTCACTGTAATGGCTTTATGCAACAAATACGTAACACAGAATGCTTACCACAGTTTCACACTGCATCTAAAAATACATATATTTTACCTTTAAAGGCAAAACCACCTTAGAAACAAGACAACCCTAAGCAGACTTTCATTGACTTTTCTGTAGCTGAACCACAGTGAGCTCCTCCATTTGAGCATTGCAAAATATAAGTGCAGGAAGCTGTAAACCCCAGTTTTGACATAAATCACACTGTATAAACACATGGATGAAGTTATATAGTGTTAGAAAGGGATGAAGGACAGAAAAAAGCTCCCCACAATGCACATACTGAAATGCATGAGAACTAATGAGGTAAGGATTCTCAGCATCTGTAGCCTAGCTTTCAGATGTCCCTTCCAATGCAATATCTTGTTCCCACCACCTGCACAATATCCCACACAAACTCATCCACCCAATTCTTTCCAATCATTCTTGTATCTCATAAACATCACAACAATGTAATGTCCAGATGTCATTTATGATGAAAAGAGACCCTTAACAACCATATACTAAAGACAACACAAAACTTTGGCTGGTTTTGAGCTAACATGATGCTGACTGCCTGCAGTAGGCTAAAAGGACTTGATATTAAATCCATGGCACAGTCTGTTTTCCAGCGAAGGGAGGTGGACATTTGAGTCCCTGTAACCTACCATGCTAACAAATATCACAAAACTCAGAGGAAATTGATACCTTCTAAATTTATTTCCATGGGTCAAATACAATGGATCAAGTTTTTAAAATTTACATTGTTCAAACTAACCAACAAGTAACAGGTAACAGAAAAAGAAATTATAGAGATGCAGAATGGAATATGTTAGGAGCTTTTATTACTCATTTTACCAAGGAAGGAAGAGCACATTGATCAAAGCTTGTAATTTACTGTAAATGGATCATGTTATTCTTCTAAAAAGATGCAAAAGAACCAATAAGATGATAATTTTTTATAATACTGATATGAAAACAGCAAACTCTCTAGAAATTTAGAGGCAGTCTAGAGATCAACATACAAACACATGTTGGGGCAGTGAAGCATACAAAATTGTCTCCTACCGGGGAAACTACTATGCTAAATTTTAAAGATATCTGTAAACAATGTCTAATTTTTTTCTAATATCCAATCTACACCTCCTCTGGTGCAGTTTGATGCCATTTCCTCTCATCCTGTCACTTGTCACCTGGGAGAAGAGACCTACCTCCATCTTTCTACAACCTCTCTTCAGGTAGTTGTAGAGAGCAATAAGGTCTCCCCTTAACCTAAACAAACCCAGCTCCCTCAGCTGCTCCTCATAAGACTTGTGCTCCAGACCTTTCATCAGCTTCACTGCTCTTCGTTGGACTCAATCCAGCACCTCAGTGTCCTTCGTGTAGTGAGAGGCCCAAAACTGAACACAGGACTCAAGGTATGGCCTCAACAGCACCAAGTACAGAGGGACAATCACTTTCTTGGTCCTGCTGGCTGCACTGTTTCTGATACAAGCCAGGATACCACTGACCTTCTTGGTCACCTCAGCACTCTGCTGGTTCATGTTCAGCTGGCTGTGAACCAGCACCCCCAGGTCCCTTTCCAATGGGCAGCTTTCCAGCCACTCTTCCCCTGGCCTGTAGCACTGCATGGGGTTATTATGATCCAAGTGCAGGATCCAGTACTTCGCCTTCCTGAACCTCATACCATTGGCCTCAATCCCTTGATCTAGCCTGTCCAGATCCCTCTGCAGAGTCTTGCTGCCCTCCAGCAGATCAACACTCCCGCCCAACTTGGTGTTGTCTGTGAACTGACTGAGGGTGCACCCCTTTGCCTCATACAGGTTAACAAAAAAGATGTTAAACAGGACTGGCCACAATACTAAGCCCTGGGAAACATGACCGGTGACCAGTCACCAGTTGGAGGTAACTCCATTCACCATCACTCTCTGGGCCTGGCCATCCTGCCAGTTTTTAACCCAGCACCCATCCAAGTCATGAGCAGTCAGTTTCTCCAGCAGAATGCTGTGGGAAACAGTGTCAAAAGCTTTAATGAAGTTTAGGTAAACAACATCCACAGCCTTTCCATTATCCATTACGTGGGTCACCTTGTCGCAGAAGGAGATCACGCTGGTCAAGCAGGACCTGCCTTTCACAAGCCCATGCTGCCTGGGCCTGATTTCCTGGTTGTCCTGTACATGTTACATGATGGCACTCAAGACAATCTGCTCCATGCCCTTCCCTGGCACCAAGGTCAGGCTAACAGACCTGTAGTTCCCAGGATTCTCCTTGTGACTGTTCTTACAGACAGGCATCACACTTGTAGTTGACCACAACTGCTGGTAAATGATTGAATACGATAAGACTTCCTCCAAAATAACAAAAACTATGTAGTAACATAAAGGCCTACTAAAGTCATATTCAACCAGTTTAAAAACAAAAATATCAACTTTTTATGAAAAATTACTGTAATCTTTTTCCTTAAATATTTTTAAAACCTTGTGCTAGTTGTTTAAAATAGAATTTATTTAATATAAATTTCTGAATGCATAATGGTATTGAAAGATGACACCCAGACCTACTATTTATCAAAAATGTGTAGTCTGTTTTTTGTTACAAAATTTTTCATTTTGTAGACAATGATATACTACAGTTTCGCATTTTACAATTTAGGTCACAAGTATACTGAATTACACATATTCCAAATGTGATGTTCAGGTTTTATTAAAATCAAAGTAATAGTAACTAATGTTATAAGTCAAATTAAAAAGGTAACTTAAGAACAAATTCAACCTTTTTTTTCACTCTGTAATGGAGTAGAGGGCTACATATGCACTATTCAGCCTACCCGCTGAGTTAATCAAGTGTTTTCTGGGTAGGTTTTATAGTGAATTTTCCCCTGTGAGGTTAGGAAAATTACAAGACAGGTACTGTTATCCACTCCTTTTTTAATTGAAAACCCCACAAAAGACAGAGAAATTGCAGTATACAAGAGCACTGTCAGACAGGCTAGTTAGTATCCAAAGAGAGAATCCAGCTGTCTGCAGTAGTTAGTGTTTCAGTGAGGATGAATGGCCTGCAATGGTGAGCATCTAATTCATAATGCAACACCATGGCACAGAATGAAAAACAGCTAAAGAAAAAACTATTGAGTTTATTGGAATTTCAAATCAGAAAACTTGGTTAGTAAAGTTTACTCTAGGAAGTGAATCAGAACATAAATATCTTAATGTGACAAGAACTGGAACAGTCTTTCATTTCACAGTCATTGATTTTTGCTTCTCCAGTCACTGATTTCAGTTTCCTCTCCACTTTTTTGTTTTTCCATTTTTGAAGTATCACACGTCAAATGATGTTTTATTTCCATCACCCCTTACCCTAACATGACAGTCAGGTGTTTTTGCAATAGTGTCTGCAAACTGTATTTACAAGAAATCATGTCCCCACACAGGCAGGGTCCGGCTATTGTAGCTGCTTTACAACAGGTATATTAGTACAACAGCATATTTACATCAGATATGTGAAACATTTTACCTCTTGGGCAAAGCCAGAACCAGGAACAAGCAAACTGAGTGTTTTCACAGACTTACTAGCGTAAATACCTACAAACAAAGAAACTTGGAGGGTTTTTATCTTCATTTGCTATAACTCTTGTCTTGGAGGGTTTTTATCTTCATTTGCAATAACTCTTGTCTTCAGGACAAGAATAAGGGAGAAAGGTAATTTAAGTTTTTCTTCCTTTTGAGTAGTAAAATAAAAAGGAAATTAGGTACTTGACAGATATCTAAAAGTTATTAAGTTGGTTATCACTCAGAAATCACTTTCACTCAGAGCACCATCCATCAAGTCCATATTGCCTATGGGTATTAAGATCCCATATATTACCAAGTATTACTCTTTCCCCCATTGTAGGAAATAACAGCTGAAAGGAAAGTAGAATATACATGTAACAGACACAAACATAAGAAAAAAGAACCTCACACTTTTGATTTTAGTCTGTAAGGAATTATAAATACGCGGTTCTAATACTCCTCCACATTACGTCACAGGCATTCCTCTTCATACCCGATACATCAACACAAGATACCAGAGTTTGAACTGTCAACTAACAAATCAAGTTAAATGCTGGCACTTTTCGTAGCATGAAAGAAATATTACAAATGATTAAAACAAAATCCCTTCTCAAAGTTAAGAGGCTACTATATAGGGATCCTCACCATGCATTTTCTTTTTAGATAAAAGATATACTATGTCAACAATACTAAAGAGTGAGTTCATCCAAATACTCTTGATTTCTACCTAATGTTTCCCTCTTTCTGTGCAATGTGGGACAAAACAAGAAAATAAATAGTAACATTCACACTTTTGGAGCAGTGCAATGCTTGTCTCTTCTCTCTACAAATTTTGCTCTCTCGCTCCTTGTTCTAGGTAGACAGATACTGCAGTGACAGTCAGTCAATGAAGTTATACTTTCTGACAATGCCTTTGCTGTGGCTAACTTACCAGCACATCAAAAGCCCACTGTCTCCTCCAAAGCAGTAAGTTAATAAATCACAGAATTAGTCTGTGATAGAGAGCAATAATTTGCTCTCACTGGTTATTTTTTTAAAGCTGAATTACCCTTACACAGCTCTTTAGTAAGATACAGAAAGATTTTTATTTTTATCTGTGTACACAAACACATATAAAAATACATACACACACTCTCAAATATGATTATAATCTCACACTCAAATATTATTATAATTTCATTCAATTATTCTCATGTCTGATTTTATAGTTCCCTTTCTATTCTGCTTTGATTAAAGGAAACCAAACTCAAATCTGTTTAGTGCTACTCCAGGGGATTTCATGTCATGTTCATTTTACAGACAGGATAGTTTAAGCTGTCATTTCTGTCACTCTGGGTATTTAATTGTTTGCTACAAGAAGTCTTTCAAGCCTTGTTAGAAGATTATTTTTCTGGTATCTTGACAATCAATTTTATATTTTATCATGGTGTAACTTATGATGCTGGTGCAGTTAGGGATGTAAAATTATTGTATTAAAATGAATATGTTCACATAGTTCAAAGATACTCCAAAACAGTCTAATTCTGTATATACAGAAATGACAGTGATATACATATATATCCACACAGTGGATACAGCTTAATCCGCAAATCTTCAAAAACATGACATTGAATTTGTAATTTTTCAGCACATAATCATATGACATCTATATACTTATTCCAACCTCAGTTAATTTGATTGTCTTGAACAGAAAAGGCTGTACACTTTATTAAGTGGTTTTTGTTTAGGAAGCTTGCTTCATTTTATGCAAAAGCTGGAAGTTACAGGGTAAACAAAACCAGGCATTTCAGACAACATGGTTTGTGACACAGTCCTGGAGCAATACACCTCTCAAGCACCAATAAAACGGCTTAGCTGCTCTCCCAAATGCATCTATTACACTAAAATAATGTAGGATTTCCTTAGATGTAATAATTACTAATGCAGAAGGCTGTACTAATAAGAGTGTAAACCAGAGATGTGCCTTTTATACCTTTACACACACAATAAAAAGCAAAACCACATCAGAAAAAAAAAAAGGACAAAAAATATCAAATCTAATTCCTTGGAATCTTCATACTGGTTCAATGAAGTTGACAGCTCAACTATAAAGAGTTATAGAAGCAGAAAACCACTCTACAAGACAAGCTCTTCTATCAATAAAAGCAAAATTAGAAGGTATCATTTAAATATTTATGTAATACAATTTTAACTAATTGCTTGATATACAACATAATTAACCCATGGAATAAATTACAGAATAAAATCAAGAGGTTACTTAATTAGCTCAGTAACAGCAATAATGACATTTTTGAGGCTTTTAACAGTGAATTATAGCTGAAAGCCAAAATTAATGGCCCAAGGTAAAGACTAGAAAACAGAATTTTCTGCTGTCAGTACTTGAATTAAAACAAATAATTCACCATTACCCCATTATAAATTCTTTATTTTACATTAGTTTAATAGGGAATGAATTTACCAATTCAATGTTTACCTTTCTGTATTAGGGAGGGTTCGGACCATACTGAATCTTGAAAACCAAGACACCGTTGCAAGCTCAACAAAACTGATATTTATTACCAAGAGGTGGCCAACAAAACAAACAAACCCAAAAGGGAGGAAGGAGGAGAGAAATAAGCCCCCAGTACGACCTCCCCAGTTACCCAGTTGTTGCCCATAAAGTTATCTTACTGACCTAGCATGCCTATAATTACCCATAGCAGAAGCTGCATCCTTGGAGAGTCAGTAAGTTCACAAACTGGCAGGCGTCCCCGCCAAAGGCAACATTGTCCTTGAGGTAAAGCTAGCTCTCTTCTAAGAAAACGCTACCTGCTTTTATACAATTAATTGAGTGACCTCAACCTCCGCAGGTGTGGCCAGCACTGCCCAGCCAGAGGCCCTCAGTCCCACCCCCTATTATGTAAGCACATCTCTTCTGCGCATGCATGAGAACTTCAGAAATCCCCTAACGCACATGCAGTGTGCTTTGGGGGTCTTCCTTAACTGAGTCAGGGGTCGAGCCTTCCTCCCTTCCTCTTTGATTTCTCCTTCAAATGCCCTTGGCAGACAATGAACCAATAGTAGAACACCAATTACAATAGTTTATACAGAAGTTCTCCCTCCAAGGATGAATTCACCGTTTTATCAGTGAACTTGGCAGGGAGAATATAAACTACTACAGGTGGCCAGGGCCAAACAGAGATCAAAAGTATCAGCATAAATTCACCTTGCTACACTTTCTTTTAATGGCCTCCTATTCCTGAGGTAAATAACCCCTTTTTCAGATATCTCTGTTACCTACCTAATTCCAAATCTCCCATTTGATTCATTCTAGTACTAAGAAACGCTAATATGCAAGAATATTTGATACGCTGGCCCTTCAATATACATTTCAATACAGAATTTCAGTAACTGTTTCCCAATTGCCACCTTTCAAATCTATTTAAAATAACTAACTGCAATTATGTTCAGTAACTTCATGTTAAAATACAGCAGATGTTTGGAAACCTCTGAGATAAAAATCTATAGCATTTAATCTGTCACTATTAAAAGTAGAGCTATAAACAACTGTAATATCTCAACAATCACTCAGAAAACTTTACAAACCTTTCTGGGTCTGCAAACTTGACGATTCACTAAATTAAAGTTCTTTCTGGTCACAAGATGCCAGGTTTCATTATAGTATATTATTATTCAAAGTGTAAACTACAGTACTATGTTAAGACTTGCATACAGAAAGCCTCATCTATCTTAAACAACAGCTAAGTTTTATTCAACCCACAGAATTCATACAGAGCGTGTTCTGGAAACCAGACTTCCGAACTTTGCTGTCTTCTCTTGGGTGTCATGAAGAGCAAGCATGAGATTCCACAGGAAAGGAAACAGTAGGTAAATCTGAAAAGCGGAGCCTAGTATCTTCAGTCCCTCACCTTTTCTTTAGCTCAGCTATGCCACTTGGAGCAATCCAAGCTCTTTAGGGAATATTTTGTTAAGGCTACCTACTGATACCTTTCTCTATCTTCAAACAGTTCATGGTCTGTGGTTTAAAGAAGAGTACTGTCCGGCTTCTCTAATGTCTTGAATTGGTACAGCCATCTGCAAATCTCAAAATCATTAAATGAACTAATTAAAATTCAGGCACCAATAACCTGTAAGACTTTATAGCTCAATAATAAAATGGAATAATTAGATCTATGATGGTTCTAAACACAAGTATGTACCATATTTTACGTATCTTTACCTAAAATGCAGGGTGAGAAAACTTCAGCTGGAACACCATGTTTCAAATATTCTAAGTGTTCACCTAAATACCAATTATTTATTTTCTTATTTTCCGTTCAGAGCTTAACCATACACTGGCTACAAATACAATGAATAAAACATGAGCTGAGTAAAGACATCATGATTCCAACTGATTTTAGTACTATGGTATCTTGCTAAAGGAAAGTCTTGGTCTGAAGTACCACTGTGTTGGATTCTGGTTAGAACCTTTTAACTGAAAATTTCTAACTCATTGAGGAAGATGGTAATCTTAGACCTTTACTCTGGAAAGCTAATCTTCCTAGAGTGTTCTTACTGGAGTGAGAACACTCAAAACAGCTTGTACAAAGTGAAGCAAGCTGTCTCATACTTGCATTGGGATCAATGTCTACAGACAAATACAGGGTTAACAGACCATCTCACATCTTGGCGAGCTTCTTACAGTCCCCAGTACAGCCCCAGTGGCCCTTACAAACGTTAGTTAATTAATGCTCTTACACTAAATTACCTTGACTATCCTATAGCAAGTGTGAGGATAAGGCTGTCCATAACAGCAAACAGGCATGGAGCTAACATGAGCCAAGGAGTTAATCCCACAACCTACACAAGTGCTCTTATCCTCTGGCAAATGAGAAGCCACAGCCTTAATCCACAGTAAATACTTCAAATTATCTCATATTGTGCAATCCTCACATTTCCAGAGAAGCACGAGACAATCTGAACTACTAGAAATAAATAAAAAAATATATATTTAGATTAGCTATTAATTCTTCATTCTGAAGATCCTCCATTGCTCAAAGTCATATATCATGGTTTCAACAAAGTCTGTTTAAAGGTTTCTTGAAAGTTTGGAGGCTGAAAAAGAGATCAGGAATTTAAGGGGAAAAAAAAGGAAAATGTTTCTTTAAAACAGATAACAGAGCTTTCAGGTTATCTTTTCTCTTACAAAACACTTGTATGATGGTGATATCATTAACCTCTACAGCATCACCAACTGAAAATTGTTTTAGATAACACATTTAAGTTCATACTACATCAGAGGAATTCACCCACCTTATATAATTAGAAGCCTAATCTGTGTAAAAATTTTAGGTATCTAGGAAAATGGACATTTCATATGAAGTTGTCATAGGTTTACTTTTTCTAAAAATCCAAGCAGAAATTTTCCTTTCCCCCCATCCCACTGTAAGAGAAGGAGGTTGAACAAGGAGGAAGAAGGGGTAATTAACTATACAAAAGAACTAGCTGGCAGACCTGCATTCCCAGCTAATAGCCCTTCTAAAAAACTGCAGGGAGGGGGGAAGAGTTTTTCTCCTCCTCTCCTTACAAACAGGGGACACTTTCACTTTTTGCCTTAACGGAGGCAAGGGGTGTGTGTGCGTTGGACAAGCTTTGAGGCCGTTTTGCTCTCGACCTGGTCATCTGGCTCCTCTCTGGCCTCGGTTTGCCTTCACACTGCCCTGTCTCCAGCCTGAATCTGCTCAGAATTCATCAGAGAGTTTGTGCTCGTCAAGGAAAGGGGGGGGTCCTGACCGCAGCCAGCCACAGACAACGTGAGTTTCATGGCAAAGAAACTGCCCCTCTTTCCCCTTCTCCCCTTCCCCTCCTTGGTGGGGGGAGATCTCCATTTTGGCTTCTCCTGTGATCCGGGGCCCCCCACGCAGTGGCCGCCAGAGCCCAAGAGCGCCCCCGCTGACCAACACTGAGCACTGCAGGCTCTGCTCCTCCAGTGATCCAACAGCGCTCCTGCCAACCGGGATTAGAATCGTGCTAGAGGTCAGAGAAGTATCAGACCGTTTCCTTTTTTGAAGGGGACTTCTGGGTACAGGATTATTGCTTAGTTGTTTTTGTGTTCTGTTACTGTTTTTGTCAATATACATATATCCTTTAACAAAGGGTTGTTATTTCTTCCTTTTTCCATACCTCCTCAATTGGAGCCTCTTAATTTCGGATTTACAATTGCTGAGAGAGTTTGGTCTAGCTCATAACTCATCCTCCTTAGCAAAACACTTTAGTCTCTTTACACTGAGACAGAAGTGTATTTTGCTTGCATAATCAGAAGGGAAACATGCCATTGATAACTCATGAAGAGAAACCGTACCTAACCCAAGTCACTCTATGGCTGTACTAAATCAGTTACTGATCTGGGGCAATACTGATGACAGGAGTGTTTAAATCATTATTTTAGTCCACATCAGCAGTGAGCTTTCAAACCACATCTCCCAGTTGCCTCCATTTACTGTGCTTGGGTTTCAAAACACAGAGCTGTTTGAAACACTTGAACTAGACTCTTTTGCAATGAAACTAGATCAGAAGATTAATTTCAGAAATACATCCAATGTGCTACAAGTATTGGGGAAGAGACGTACCAAGGGTAGTTCTGATCTAACTTGCACAGAATAGATCTTACTTGTTATAGAAGCATATCAAAAATTGTCTGCCTAAATCAACCCTGTAGTACTCTTATGAGACAGAGTAATCTTGGATTTGGGTAGAGACAACATTTTCGATAATCATGAGATCAAGAGTGCAAGACACTTTCTACTTGCATTAGAAACATATCAATCCATATATTAATTTTTCATCATATAAACCATTACTTCCTTCAAACTACTTGTAAACAACTATCAGGTGGTACACGAGTGCAACTTGCCTGATCAAGATAAAAAGCACTACCACCTCGGATCTCTCGTCGTTGTTTGAGGTCAGTTTCTGTGGTGTCCCTCGACAGTGCAATATATTCAACCTCCCGCTTTGTTAGCTCCTGTGGACAACAGATTAAAGTTATTACAAAAGTAAGACTATAACCTCAGTAAGTAAACTTTAAGAATAAGCCTAATGGTACATTTGTACAAAAGAGCTCTAGGCAGCAGCACACTGATTTGAAATAACTCTGAAAAAATCTAATATCTCTTATTTTAAAAATGTTTACAGTGTGTTCTGCCTCAAACAAAATGGTTTCAATTTCTGCTCAATAAACTTTTGTTTTCCCCAAAACCAAAATAACCAGCTATATATTCTTGCCATTGAACATCTGTAAAATTGTTTAAGTTAATCTTCTGGTTCTGGACCCCAAAAAACAATCAGCATCTGCAAATCATGAATAAAAATAAAAAAACACATTTTTTTTTAACTGATATTTATTTAACTGATATTCCTGCTATTTCCATATCTGGGTTATCATGCATTCTGCTTAGGAAACGGACTCACGATGACATGCTCTTAGCCCTTACTCCTCAATTAAAGGTACCACTGATTTAACAGAACTTTCTTATGAGGCATCTTTTAACTATAGTTGTATGAAAAGAATAAAGCAGAGATATGAAACCCTATGAAAATTATTTCCTTTCCACTTTCTCAGTGCCTACTGGTTACAAAGCCACCAAGTCCTTTATGTTGCAGGTAGATAAAATTGCACTTTCTTTAATTAAAGGAAAAAAACAGACTGTTTTTTCAACAGTTAGCCCCATGTATATGAATACATAGTAAAAGCTTTCAGTAACAGCAGATAAAACTTTTCCAGGCTTATGTATCTTCATTAAAGGCACCACAGCACGTATCAGCTTACACGGAAAGACCAGCCTTCCCATAGTTTTTTGGCATGGCACTGAATCAGTAAGCTGCAGCCTTTCTAATAGATCTCAAGTGCATAAAATCAGTGGCATAAATAACAATACACATTCTATGTCCCATGCCTGGATATCAGGTGTTTTCTAAGTCCTCTTTTTAGGTTATACCAAACTCTTCTCATTTTTTTAAGGAATGCATCAAGCTATCGAGTAGCACATCTGGTTTGCTGAATTAAGAAATCTTTTCTCTCTTTTGCATAGTTCAAATCTTGCAGCTTTCTCTTTTATGCTTTACCTCTGAGAGTTAGTATTTGAATCAGTATCTTTTGATTTTTAAAGGAATGACTGATCTTTATGACAACTGTTTATACACCTCCATTTACGATCCCTCTGCCCAACCAGATTCCCGATATAGCTCATGGTAGACCAAGTCCTACCCACATCACTTTTGGGGGCAAACAACCCTCTCCTCCTGATCATTTAAGGGCACTGACTTTTTAAATGAGAAATTTTGTACATGTTGCTCCCATGGTTCATGCAGATGGACGTAGGCAAGTCCTTCCCACATTCCAAGAGAGGATCATACATGCATCTACTTTAATCACTCATAATAACTGTTCCCAAATGTTACTCAGAACACTTCTTTACTAAATCCTTTCCTTCGTTTGTTTTTTTATGTAATGAAGCAAAAACGATTTGTTGTCTGTAACAGTAGCCAGATATCTTAATCTTCTAACATACATAATGCCGAGAACAAACTGTTTCTCCATTTGTGATAGCATATGGTAACACAGTTTTCCAACTCATTTTTTTTTACCCTGGAGTTTAAGCAGAAAAGCATGTATTAAAATGTCTGTACTTTCTATTTGTCTATAACAAAAATTGAACTTTGGAAAGTACATTTATGGAAAAACTTATTTACCTCCTAAGTAGCTTGCTGCAAGATTTTCTAGGACTAACTTTTTACCACTTGTCTAGTATAGGAATGACTAACTGACATTAATAACTATGTCTCCAAGAATTTAAACCAACGTACTTACCAGATACTGCATGGCAATAGATCGCCGGAGAGGCCCAGGGGGCCCAATAAGAAAGACATCTTGGCCAAGAAGATCTTTCTGCATTATCCATCTTAAATGGTGGACTACAGACTGGGCCAGAGAATCTGTCACTTTGAAACACAAAGATAAGAACACATTATTAAATTTTGAAAAGTGCTAGATACCTGACCATTCACACATTTTTTTGTTCTTGTCTTCAAAAATAAAATGAAGACATAAAGATGTTCTGTCCTAAAGCTGGATAGCTGAAAAGCAGAGAATTCCACGCAGAATTTATATTAGACCATTTCATTTACATATAAGTTTACACAGCTATCTTACCCACTGCTTTTTTGTCTGCACAACTTCATCCTTCAAAAAAACAAACAACATAAAACAGAAAAAAAAGTTGCTGATTCTTATTTCACATTAAACTGATTAACATAAAGATGTGTTTTTATTACTCAATGTTGAGTGGACTTCTCAGTATCAGTTAATATAATGTAAATACATTATTAATAATTTTTAAAATATTTATCCTGCCTATATCCCAAAGCTTTTTTGAATTGTGAACTTCAAAAAAAAAAATACTGTGATTGTGCCAGACGAAGATCAGTAATCAGGGACATACTTAATTTGTTATTTTTTTAAAAGACAACTCATTCCTGTTTATATTTTGACACAATAAACCACAGAATTACTAAGGAAATGCAAACCTTGCCGTATCACTACATTGATACCATATAGCTTCCAAAATCATCATAAAAAACAACCCAAAGCAGATCTGCTTACTTCTATTAAGAAATATAAAACTCATTATTTTAAAAAGCAATAACCTGATTATAATTAAACTAAAGCCTTTACCATATGCACTCAAATGTTGGCAGCACTGGAAATCATCATGCAGAAAGAGCACACTGAAGGAGGGGCGTCATATTCCCAGAACAGTCCTTCACATATCCCCCAGCAAACCCTGGCTCTTTCTCACCCACAAGCAAGAAGCACTAGTGCAGGAAGAGAAGGCGAACATAAGCAAGTCAGGAGGGAGACTAATGTATGCACGTATGTATACGGTTACTTTCAGAACAATCTGACAAGACTAATGATGGTCGGAAGCTGGAGGCTCAAGGGTGGTGACTGGGATGCTGAAGCACAGAAAGAAAGGAGCAAGAAGTAATGAAATCTCCAAATTAATATTTGGTTTTTTAACTTTTTTTCAGTGCAATTACTGGTTGCAATTAGAAGACAACATTTAAAAAAACAAGGCTCAGTGCTACTTAAGCTTTCCTGAGACAAGGAAGTAGTGTGTGCAGGGCAGAGTTAAGGACAGCAAGCAGTAGAGCCTCTCATTTCTGAGAGGGTTCAGTTCACTTTGCATACCAGAATTAAAATTCATTTTTGTAAGATCATAGAAACAGCTTTAAATGACTGTGTGACATTCAATACAGATTTTTCAAGCATAAAGGTGACTAAGGAAAACTTTGACAAAAACTTTAACTGAATGTTTTGGTCTTTGGTCTGGCACTCAGCAAAGCCATGTGAAATCATCTACTTGCAAGGAAATCTACAATATCCTGCCCACCAATATGAACAGGAATAGTTACGCACACAGGTGAGCAATCTACCTACGTACATTATGGTTGTCAGATTAATTTGTAAACTAACATTCCAGGTTTGCTTTATTGTTTTGTTTTCTAAACAACTGTCATGAGCATGCCCAGGATTAGCTTTCATATATGGTATAGTAAGATAATATGAATGCAAAATACTTTCTTCTTCACTGCAGTATTGTATTCCAAAAGCAATGCACATTGTACCACACGCAACTGGTCAAATGCAAATAAATCCTTTCCTTTCTACAAGATTTTCAAGAAAATATGGCAAGTTTCTACTAGATACATTCTTCGGGAAATAAAGGGTAATACATCACACCAGAAGAACTGCTCTGTCCAAACTATGCTACTGGACAAGTATGCAAATTTGAAAAGCATCACACAAACAAAAAGTATTATCTTAAAGGTACCAAAAATTTTAAGACAGATCTTACATTCGTTATTACTTCTACCTGCATGAAGCCAATGTGCCTCTAGTGTATTTTTATAATAGTTGTTCAGTACATTGTTCCAGATATTAAGCCTACTTCATTTTTCCAGCTATGCTGTTCTAAAATCATGTAACACTTTCTTTGTACATGCAGTCTATGCTACATAAACTATTTCCAAAGCACAGTAGTTTTTCAAAAGCAACCTTAGATGTACATACACAGTATCTTGTATATCATTTATATATATTTAGACTACTTGTACTGTGTTTTCTGCATTGCAAGACTTTTAAGTTTTCTCTAACATGACTTGAAAAAAAATTCCTCTCTATTCAGGAACCATATGTCAACATTACTACAAGTATCATGTAACCATTTTCTACAACATTTAGAAGACAGGGCAAATTCACTGAGGAAAGCATCAGCAAGTATATTACAGCAATTTTTATTAATTATCCAATGAGTCACATAGCATCTAATGCAAACTGGGTTTGAACAATCTGTTTTGTGGCACTCTGCTGATTAGCAGTAGTTAAATAGTTACACTCTTAATCTGCAGGATGGTGCATAGGAAGCCTCTACAGTGTATTCTCTAAGACACCATCTGGCACATGCAGGAGAGTAGTTGGTGCTACAATTTGCTATTCCTGTGTACCAAGGACAGATAGCAAAAGAAATTGCATTCTATCGATTCATAATATGTGATAAGTAGGACAGTACCTAGCAGAATCTGCACAAACATTTTGTAAAGTGAGCAGTTGAAGATGAATGGAGAAATCCCCAAATAAGAAAAGTAGAAAATGTTTTAGGTAGATTTTGAAGCAAACACAGCAGCTGTTCCTGTTTGATCCACAAATCAGCTTTTGATAAAACCAAGACTGAAATGGCTGTGCTAACCTCAGAAATTTTCTGGTTCACTCATACGTAAATTCTTGGCAGATGCTACACTCACTGAAGCCATAAGATTTGCTGGAGATAGCAGACAGTATCTTCTGGCAAGTCCTTGTGTCCCAGCTACAGAAGAAATCCCATAAATAAGGTGACACCTAACTCTTTCCACTGTTCAGACAGTTAAGTGAACTGATTCCCAAAAATATCTATTCCAAATGCAGTACAAAATACAGCAGAACTTGTGTCCCTGTTTGATCATTCACATAATAACAAACAGGCACTTAGAAGACAACAGTATACATAATTTTCAACAGAATAAAAGAAGATCTCTGCATACCCTGAACCTTCACTACAATGCATGCTCAGAGTCTGAAAATTTCTCCTTTTTTCAGGAGAGAAAAAAATTCATGACAGGAAAAAGATCTTGTCTGAATACCAAGGGGGTCCTTTAGCTGTCCACAGCAGCCTGCAGTACATCCAGCAAGGGGGCAGCTGCCATAAAATACAGTTACGGAAGAAGGGGAAAAGGAGGGAGGTCTTTGTCTAAAAACATAAACACATTTCAAAAAGGGAATTTTTATTTTATTTTTTAAATTAGCTCACTGAGACTCACTTCACAGCTTGTTCAGGCTGGGGGACAATGAAGAAAGATAGTGAGTTGGCCAGGAGAGAGTGGAGAAGGCAGCAGGGCCAAGGTGAAGAGGGAGGCGCTCCTATGTGGTCTGCTTTCAGTGACTGTCATTTAGCACTTTGCAAGTAAAACATTGCTGCTCTTCCCATTTTATGGTGATGCACAGAGTCCAAAGACTTTTCAGTCTTATAATGCGGTTACATCACAGACAGTTTTCACTGGAATACTATTTTTCCTCATAAATTTTTCATGGAAACTGTCTTCATTCCAAAAATTTTTGTTCTTGCGGTGGTAAGGAAATAAGTTGCGAGTCTTTGCAGGGGCTTAGAAAGGGGGAAGTTACTTTTTAGATGAGACCATAAACTCATAGATTAATTCCTCTGAGTTGATTGCTTCAGTTCTACATAGATAAATCATATTTCTTCATGTAAATTAAAAGATAATATAAAGGAAACATGTAAAACCAAATAGCTTTCTGGAAGAAACCCTGAATGGGATTCAGAAGACTATGTTTCTCCTAGTGACACATAAACATGGAATAAATGAAACTATTCTTAGCTGGATGTACAACTCATAGAGAAACACACAGTCAGAGCAGTTATCTGTAGCCCAGACTCCCACTGGAGGGACATACTGTGCCTGCTTTAAGGTGCAACTGCTCAGTTCAGCACTGAAAAGTATGAGAGATTCTAGAAAAAAAGCAAGAAAAATTATCAAAATAAATTGGAATTCAGTTCAGAAAATAAATAACTGTTTTCCAATATGCAAGACAGAACCACCACGAAGAAAAAAGTTATCTGTATATCATGGTTATGCTAGATAAAATAAGACCCAAGGGAACTGAAAGTATGCCACAAAAGACCTAAATGAGGTATTTAAACAAGCTTTTGTCACAAAAGAATCACTAATTACTGGAGCAAAGTGTGCAGAGAGGCTGTGAAATCCATGTCACCATCACATCTTAAGAACAAGGATGACAAACATCTCTCAGGAATGGTTCAGATTCAGCTGACCTTGCTTTGAAGCACACGGAACATGATTCTCTGAGCTCCACCTAGACCTTTGCAGAAGGTTTCCATGTCCCTGTATCTCCCTGTGCCTCACTCTCAGTACAGACAAAACAGAGATAATGATGTAAAATGTTCAGAACTCTACTGACAAAAAGATCACCATTTCAGATTCTGGATGAGGTCGTAACACCCAAATAACAGTTGGAAGCCTACATGAAATGTAGTGTTGAAATAATCACCATCTCTAACAGAAGACATCTTCCCTGAGGCTAGGAATGAAGTACTTACAGAATATTCTGAGTTCGAAGGGTCCCACAAGGCTCACAGTCCAACTCTTAAGTGAATGGCCCATACGGGGATCAAACCCTTGATGATATTAGTACCATGCCCTAACCAGCTGAGCTAACCTCAGGAACTATGCAATGACTTAATCTTTTGTTAGCACAACATTACAGTCATACTGCAATACAACCTGTCTCTATAATGTGTTGCACTCCGACACTCAGATGCAAAGTTAGCACAGAGAAGAATGAACACACATTCCAGTGCAAATCTGAACCTATTCTGAGCAAAAACTGAACGTACACTTGTCCTGGCTTCGGTATGTGGTGCACACCATCCTGTGAAAAGGACACAGAGCCATCTTACTCTTTTGGTGAAGAATAAATAAACAGAAACTGCTGACACCACTGAGCCTATTACAGAGAAATAATCCCAATTTCCTCAACAGTAGAACAATTTCAAGTACAGTAATCCATTTAGTGCTACCTTCTTTGTATCTCATTATTATGTGCACAAACATTCTGTTTAAATTCCTCACGACAATCACTGTTTCATATATTTCAACTGAAAAAAAACTAATAGAATTTCTCACTTAATCTCCTGTATACATGCATGTCCCTTTTGATCACACATTGAAGAGGGCACTAAGACTCAGGACATCTGGCACAAAACCATGCACTGTTTGAAATTAATCTTGCATAATTCAATGCAGTTGTGTGTAACATGACTACAGTCTCTCAAATGCACTTGCACCTTCACAGAGCAGCAAAGCCCTGTTGCAAGAGAATATCCCTTTTCCTGTCTTAATGAGGATTTGCCATCATTGAACTAAGTGTCCTGGAAGAGCTGTGTTAGGAATCGTTTTGTCAAAATTAATAAATACATGAAATGTCATTTTCATAACGTTTCCAGAAACAATTAAGGAAAGCAGTGCATTGACATGAATTCAACATTAAAAAAAAAATAATGTGCATTCCTGCAATTCAATTTTAGATCTAAACTATCACAGAAAGTCATACAAAATTTCTCCAAAGTAAAATTAAAGATACAATCGTGCTTTCAGGCATGGTGAGACTTTAAAAATATAGGATTTATTTTTACTGATAAAAGAACGAGCAGTGCAAAAATAAGTGCCCTCTTTCTAGAATGTATCAGACAGTTATAACAGAAATCCCATTAATAAAATTCCCTTGTGTATGACTCATTTTTGCTTGTCACCTTTAAAAAGAATTCAGATTTTATGTACCTTTAATTATCATCTTCCGAGAAAAAGCCATTTGTCAACAACAGCAAAACAAATTAATATTTCACATTAACACATAAAATGGAATATTTCATACAGAAATTGCTAGGTATCTAGCATAAAACCTGAAAAGCAAAGACATGAAAACATAGGGCAACCAGCAATACCTATCCTATCTGTTTCTGCAAAATATAATAAGGTGTAAAAATCAGTTAAAAATCAATCTAATTTGGTAATACAAAAACCCCACATTTTTTTGTAGCAATTATGTGACAAAATGACAAATGTGAAGTTTTGTAGGTACTTAACACATTTACCTTCCTCATTGTGTTATGATTTCTTCAGATTTTTAAGGCTATTTTTAAGCCTAGAATAATAATGCTGAGTTAAGAATAAGTTATAACATCCCTAAAATGTGTTGCAAATTATAGATATGCACTTTCAACAGCACCACATTTTAACACGGCTTTTATGTGGTAGAAGAAAAAAGCGGAAACATTTTATTTTACACAAAAGATAGGCTAGAAAACAATATCATATGTGATACTAATAAATGAACTGTAACTGCTTCAATTCCCTCCTATTAGTTCTTACTCCACTACAACCATTGCAATGTCTGAGACCTTTTCAGGGATATTTCCCACTTATGCAGATAATCTAATTATTTCTAGTCTTAGTTTAAAAGAAATCATGTAAGTACTTTCTCATTTAAATGTAATATTAATTACAAAAAAATTCAAAATATATGACATTTTAGTTTATAAATTAGTACATACATGCATAAATTGTGTTCATCTGTTTTACACCAAAACAACTTGTATCTACAGCATTCACATAGAAAAACAAAAACTACTCTTAAAAGAACAAAAAAATGTGTTAAGTAATGCACATACTCTCTAAGTATCTCATAAAGAGATGATATTCAATATGGAGTGAATACAACCTACTTCACTTCAGGAATATAACTTTGTTCTCCATAGTAACATTACCAAAGAACTTGAACACTAAGAGATAAAAAAAATTCCTAAGTTTAAATGTACCAAGAAACTGTATTTAAGTATTTGAAATATATTTTATGCTATTAAATACATTATTATTCTACTTTACTAAATTTTAACTCATTTAATAGTTAAGTTTACAAGCAAAGTTTTGTACCTTAAGTAATCCTACTGTCAGTACAATACTGATTACCAAGAGTATCCCAAGCATGACACAAGTTCCTTTCAGTTATGATTACGAAGAGAAACAAAATAATATATATGTTCTAATAAATGTTACATTTTGTTTTGATATCAGATTTTAGCTAAGATCTCATAATTCTGTAGAGTTCCATATTTAATAACCTTTTTGCTATCAGTTTTCAACCACTTTTTCTTCTTATAATCATTAACTACAAAAATTTCTCCTTTCATTCTTCCAAATGCTTTTATAATTCTCTTATCTTCTCAGAAAGAGATGTTGCTAGAGTAACTTACAGTTAACATTTACCTTGCTGAAAAGTGCAGATTGAACAAAACATGTAATAGTGACTGGGAAGGCATTGTTAAAATTAACACATTCGGTACAGCAAACAAAACCAGAAAGCAAAACAACCTACAAGAATTATAAATAAGTGAAATGGATCACATCAGTCATTAGCATAGACAACTGATGTCCTTTGTGATCAAAATGAGAAAAGAAGCATACAAAATAAAGGGTGAAAAGCAAAAATCTATCCTTTAAGGAGCTACAAAAAGTAGTAATACAGAGCAGCATATGAAAAGTAATAATACAGAGCAGCATTTCTCAACCATTTGGCTGCATTCCCAGGGAACTCATGAGGTATGGGAATTGTCATTACAGTCTAAAAAAGAAACCCTTTCCTCATAGGCTACCCTGTAACAGCAAGAGCTGGCACATGGCATTGGAAATTTTTGTTACCTTAGATCACCTGGTAGGGAAGTGACAGTGTGATACCTACTGGGGTATGAGAATTAAGCAGCCCACAATCCAGATGCAGATCAGTGATCTGGCCCACCAGACTAATGGCAGATTTCACACAAGTCAGACTGATAGCAAACCAAACCTTCCTCTTTGTATTGCCCTCTGAGCAACCTAATCTAGCTGAAGATGTCCCTGCTCATTGCAGGGGGTGTTGGACTAGATGGTCTTTAAAGGCCCCTTCCAATACAAGCCATTCTATGACTCTATATTTCTGCTACACCTCTCAAAGGGCAAATATTTCAGAAGAAATGCTGCATGACAGAATAGTGGTAAGAAACAAACATATCAGTAGTAACATAGGTCTACCATCCCACAGTTGGGATGGCACCTTTCAAAATCATGAAGCACAGAAACACAGAACAGTTGAAGCTGTAAGGGACCTCTGGATGTCATCTTGTCCAACCCTCCTGCTCAAGCAGGATCACCTAATGCCTGTCTGATGAACTGAAGCACCATTGTCCAAGAAAATGACATAAACTTTCACGCAGCAGCTCTCGCCCTTTCTGACACTGTACCAGCAGCCATTCCCTGTACACCTGTAACGTCCCTTTTGCCCTCAATCTCTTTCTCCCAGCAGTTACCCGCCATCCTGCCAGGTGTGCAGTGGCAAGTCCCTTGTTGATATTATCAATGCCATCTTTCTAAAAGGCCAAAGGAAACCCAGTGCCCCAGTTTTCTCGGTGTCTGAGTCAAAATGTCATGGGATGAATTTAGACATACTGGAAAGCAAATCCACTTCAAGTGAATGGCTACACGCACTATTCATCTGTAGAACTTTTCAAGCCCAGAAAGGACAGTAATTGGGAGTTCTTGGTGCTTGTCCTTGTCTATGCATAGTATAAGACATGCATACCCCTTCAGAATGCCATTTGTGCTTGGTTTTGGTCTGCAAATTTATCTGAGTGGAAAATCAGGTTTTGGTGAGTTTTTTAATTTGCATTTTGGACATCCAGTAGCCTATATGTGAAAGTGTTGAACAAATAGCAACTGATCATTTTGGATCCTCAGGAAACATTTTCCTGTACTGTACTACAAAATGCCACAACACAAGCATGATTCACTTGCTGATCCATGGTGCAAAAGAAAAAGCTCAAGAAGAGTGTATTCTCAATCAACAATCAGGAAATAAGGATGGTTGCAGATCCATGACATTTTTAATAAGGTATCAAAACATAATGCAAATTAATTTGTAAGTACATGTATGTGCATTGTTAATGTGTGTAACTAGCTGTGTCTTTTGTATTTGACAGCATTTTTCATCACTGTGCAATTGATTTCTCATTAACTTTGATGGATTGCGAAGATCTGTATGTTTGCTGACAACAATAACATGACAATCTGGGAATACTAAATATCACAGCAGAAAAACACCAGACATCTGCCAAACTCCTAGGACATATAATTACAATGCAATTGAATGATAATTCTAAACTGCCACAGTTTTACGACCAAACAATTTGAGATTATTTTTAGAAGTAATTTCTGGATAGAAACCCTTTTCAACAAAATAATTAAACATACACAAATGATCCTTTTACTATCCTACTGACCAGTGGAACAAGTTATATTCAAAGTTAAGAGATTCCTACACAATCAGCTGACCAAAGATATACTCAGCAAAGACAGCCTTCTCCAAATTTCCTGCTTTTTCAAAATATATTTCTTAGATAATTTCAGTAAAGTCTGTGGGGTAATTGAGTGAGTAGAAGTTTTCTGAATAAAGTCTTGAACCTCATTCAAAAAGAAAGTAGATTCTTACTGTAGTTCTGTGGAACAAGTTCTGGGTTCTTCGGTGTTTTGAGTTTAAAAGACACATCTCCAATAGTGACAGTATCACCTAAAAAAAAAAGAAAAGAAGTCTTTTAGTTCTCAGATACTTCAGATACTTTCTAAGAGCCTAAGGTCCTTAAAATTAAAAACATAGGCCTGCTGTGGTAAGGCTGACTGTGTGTTCACAAAGCAACCTCTAATGTGTTTGTGTTTATTAATTAGGCTCTGCTGCTTTTCCACAGATCAAGTATCTGGACAATTTGCATTTAATTTATATTCCTTGACTGTTTTGTTTTTTTTGTTATAACCATACATTACTTTGTTGAGACCTATGGAATTCAAGCTCAGTGTACAACCCCATTCCAGCTACCATTGTTGATTTACTGAAATGAAATCTTCAGCACATTTGCCTGCAGAACTAGCAGTGAGAAACACTTGTAGGGTGATGATCTTCCTGAGCTTTCAAGCAGCCTGAAACAGTATCCGTTGGAGGTACAAAATGACAGATTCATGCCAGTGGGCTCTTCCTGCATTCCCTGAGGACATGGCTGCAGAACCTGGCACCTTTCCAAGGTTTGAGAGGTCTCAAGCATTTCTTGCTCTGGATTTCGCCAAACCTAAAGTATCTGGACAGTTTATTTACTGGTCTCTTACTATGATCTGCTTGTCTTATCTATCTTTCTGCAGCCATAGGCTTGAATTAAATTTCTTCTTTCTTTCTCATGAAAATCAAAAGTGAAAACTAGTTTGCAGTCAGGATGGGTAAGCACCAAGGCAGCAGCAGTCACACAAAAAAACAGCACAACACCCAAATCCCAAGAAAATGAGCTGTAGACTGGTAACAAACCTGAAGATTATTTTTTTCAAGAGACAATCTAGGCTACATAAATGAGTTCAGAAGCACCATGAAACTAAAATTACTCTAGTTAAATGATGTTTTTTTCCATGACTGGTGCTGAAGATAACACCAGCTCCAGCGCTCAATAGACACTGTAGTGTGTGCATGAGGATGGAGAGGATTACTGGAGTAAGACTGCTGCACAGGGGTGTAGTTTTGCCACAGCACTCTGATTACATTACCTTTCCATGAACTGAGGCCAAGTTTTGGAACTGTCTTTTGTGTTTGCGCTTTTCTCAAAAAGAAGACGTATAAAGTACAGAGATCACAAACAAGATCCAACTCTAAAAACTCTCTTGTAGATCTGCCCCATGTCCTACTCTATACAAGAGGACTCAGTCTACAGCACCATGGAAGGAGTCAAACATTTTGGAAGACAAATGCTGGAACCAGAAAAGGAAATGCTGAAGAAGCCACTTGTCCAAATTAAGAGGTAACTAAAACTCCTTCCATACACACAGAAGCTCTCCTTTCAGTTAGCAGTGACTGTAGTTTTGCACTCAAAAGCCATTTTCTTCCAGCACACCCAGATGTTACTGCTCATCTCACAGGACTGAGAATCCCCAGGTCCTGACATGACTCACACAATCCATGGGAAAGGTTACACGTTTAGATTTATAGCAGCCAGAGGAGAATCACCTACAGTAACAAACAGCAAGCAGTAAAGAAAGGATTATAGCTGATTTCCTCCCAGATTGAAGGGCTTGACTTGCAAAGACTGGGATTCACAACCTGACATACATGCCTGAACATGGGTCTTTCTGTTGCTTCTGAAGTATAAATAATCAGGGTCCCATTTTTTCCCAAAAATATTGGCAAAAGATAGTAAGCTGGTTATTGTTCCCATATTTTATGCAACAATACAGTGCTCTAATGGCTTGCCAGAAAGTGGGAGACAGGCAACAGCAGTACTGCCATATAAAAGATGAACAAGAATTCATCCCTGGTCCTAAGTGCAAGCAGCACCAAGCAGTTCCCACTTTCCATGCTAGAGCTAAGAACCCTTCTTTGGTTGATCTGTGCAAAAGCCCAGAGGCGGGATGGTCCTGGACAGAGCTGGGCTAAGCTAAGAATTAGGCAGCTGCCTAGGGCTATAGCTAATTTTCTGGCCTTTGCTGAATTTGCATTTCAAATGCACCAAAGAGTACTATGTCCTCTTCAGTGTGATGCATTCAAACTCACTCCAAAAGAAAGTTCTGCACTAGCTTAGGTCCCTGGCCCCCATTCCGGGAACTGTTACATATCTAAAATTAAGAGTCACTTAAATTTAAGAACAACAGACTCAAGCACTGCAGGGAGTAATATCTAGTCTATGGCTCTCCTAGTGTTTTGCCCATTTCTCTAAGTTTTAAAGTAAGAAAAACTATTATTGCCTAAGCATTCTCTCCTCTTTCTTCTGCTGCAGCTCCAATCACTTTCTCATCGGGGAACAGCTAAAGAGGATCATGGCAGGGCACCAACATTTTTGCCTCCACACCTTTCTAATCTGGGCCACTCATGGTGATGGGATGAGGGGAAGCAGTATGAGGAACAGCTGAGGTCACCTGGCTTGTTCAGCCTGGAGGACAGAAGACCAAGAGGAGACCTCATTGCAATCTGTAGCTTCCTCATGAGGGGAGGGGCAGGAACTGATCTCTTCTCTGTGGTGACCAGAGCAGCATGAAGCTGTGTCAGGGGAGATCTAAGAAAAGGTTCTTTACCTACAGGGTGGTTGGATACTGGAACAGGCTCTCCAGGGAAGTGGTCACAGCACCAAGCCTGACAGAATTCAGGAAGTGTTTGGACAACCCTCTCAAGCACATGGTATGATTCTTGAGGTGTTCTGTGCAGGGCCAGGAGTTGGACCTCAATGATCCTTGTGGGTCCCTTCCAACTCAGGATATTCTATGATTCTATGAAAATGTCTCCAAGTTGATGAAAACACCCTAGGAGCTCACTGCCTCCTGCAAAAGCTAGGAAGAATTTTAACATTCTAAAAAGAGGAGGTTGCCTTACATATTCTTAGGAAATTAGTGACAGTTTATTTTCTCTCCATTCCCCAGTCAACATGCAATGATACCAGAATATATGATTAATTAGCTCCTAGGTGAAATCACCTCAGCTCAAGTTGTAAACACTCTTTCGTGCATACACAGTCTTCCAAAACACAGTAGGGACAAGATGCCAAAACAACAAGATGTCAGACTTTTTCAATATGTTGGAATGATGATATCAACTACAGGACAGAATCTCAATTACTCAGTCTATTGGCACATAAGCTGAAAAGCTTTAGTTGATTTCCTGCACTCCCTTAAAAAAAAACAAATCACAACTGAGTTTGGTCTAGGTGAAAAATGGAAAATCTATCTCTTCAGGTGGTATTTATCTCAGTCCCTAGCATGCTAACCCTGGACCAAAAATCCCACAGGTATTCCAGCCATCAGTGGACTCTACAAACTTCCACGAAAAATGGTGTGCTGGTTTAAAAGTTAACCAGCAGGGGGAATGAACCCAACTCAAAGGAGAGATTATAAGTCAGAATAACAATTTATTAAAATAATACAGTAAGTACAATAATACAAACAAACAATTGGTCTCAACCCACAAAAACCCAAATGTATAACCCAGTACCCTGGGGCCTGAACAAAGTGGTGTTCCTTGGGCCCTGTTTGAGTCCAAAGTAAAGGGAGAGGGGAAGAACCTGCTGGTGGGAGAGCTGCTGCAGTCTGGCCAGAACTGGTGATCGCAGTCCAGTGGTGGTCTAAGTCTGGTTGAGAGCGATGAGATGCAGCCGTCCTCTGGATCCCACGAGTGGGTTGAAAAAATGTTCCAAAACTCCAAGATTATATATCCTCCAGTTCAGGCAGGAATGCTTGGTACTCCCCTCAGGGCGGGGAGTTCACAAAGGGTGTGAGGACAGAAACATCCTTCTATCTCACAGGCCTCTTAACACCTAGTTTATAGCCTGAGGAGTCAGGCTCTATGGGTAGAGGGTGCGAATAGTCTATTGACAACAATAGTCTAGTTTCTGGGAAATGACATGGAATGCTATAGAATACAGTTTTGGGTTACACCCACCATGCTCTATGGGCAGAGGGTGCGAATAGTCTATTGACAACAATAGTCTAGTTTCTGGGAAATGACATGGAAGGCTATAGAATACAGTTTTGGGTTACACCCACCATGATGAACTGATCTCAGCTGTCCTAACTAGGACAAATGGGCTGGGAGGGAACCATATGTAAGATGTGGTGAGAGCTGAGCCCACAAAATCCCTAGGATACAGTCAGGGTATTCATCTTTTAATAGGTTTGTTGCTGCCTGGTGACAGATGTTGCCTCCAGCCTGCATCTGTCCAGAAAGCAAAAATATTAGCAGTGTTTAACAGAACTTCAAGCAATAATAAACCAAGACAGGAGAGTCCATTTTCCTAGCTAAATGAGCACAGGAAGGATTAGCCGACTAATCTTATCACACACTTCCACCTGGACTGCATTTTCTTGTCTCAATTTTTTTCTTCTGTACTTGTTTAAAAACTCATGTTTGGTTAGTCCATTTCCACTGCATTTCCAAACTCTTCGAACAGATATCTCTTTCCAGACAGGCTCTTTCCAGTGTTTCACCAGCTGGCAAGGAACTGATAACAGTCTTCTTAGTAAAATGGTGGCATTAAATCAGCAAGACTCATAATTTAAGAGCACGTATCCCACATTATTTGACTATGTGGTAAATTATGGAATAGCCTATATACTCCAATCCATCTCACAAGCTACTACCACACTACTGCAGACAAGGGCTATACACCCAGGAGTTTGTGATGGAGACTTTGTAACCTGTATAAGGCTTGCTTAGGCAAGCAGTGAAGATATGCTCCTGCTTTCTTGTTTCCCACCCAGAAAACAGTAATCTTAGATATCACAGTCTTTGGGGAAAACAGTGAGAGACAGTGCCCAAGGTACACAAAGAGGTATGGCTACTGAAACAAGACAAGCACTAAATAAGCCAGAACCCAAAAGGTAAGGGGGACATCTCATTCACGGGGCAGACAACATACAGAGAAAGCAGGTCTTTTAAGAGCCCTGCAACATGGGTCAGAAATTGGCAGCACATAAAGATCACGACTCAATAACAGGACTCTGAAGAGACTCTGGGAAAAAAAGGAGATATGAAAACAGCCTCAATACATGCAATGAGCTCTTTCTCCTGCATCTGGAATAGAAAGGTGTGAATTGCACCTCTGGTAATATGGAAATTCGAACATGCACAGTAACTGCAGTGCACTCAACTTGATGTTCTCTTCTTTAGACCTACACTTTAAGACAGAAACAATATCAATATCTATATCTGCTTTTTACAGTAACTGAGAAGGAAGGGCTCTTCAGGTGTGCAGGCTTATTTTTTCCACTCAGTCCACCGTGACCTGAATAGAAAGGTAGCATCTCTAGCTCCGAGCCCCTGAGATGCAGAGGAGGCAGCCAGAGGCTGGAAAAGCACTTTGGCAGGGCACCCCTGCATGAACAACACCCTGTGCTTTTACTCTCCCCCCACATCTCTTACTCACTGTTCTTAATAGGGAATAGTAGACTTGATGGACCTTTGTTCTGACACACTGTGGATGATTTTATTCTAGAATCTCAGAAAGAAGGCTTCTCAAACATGCAGTCTTACTGTGCACTTGGCATGTTTGACTTGTCTATTTGAAAGCTAGTAATTATCACACCAACTATCCCTCTTCTCCTCTCCACCTCCCACAAGACTATTCCCTAATCCTACTATTCATTCCTATATGCTAAAAAGACACTGCTGTTTAAATTATTTTCAACACTGGTAATATCTGAAGATAAACAAGTTGCATCTCAACTACAAAGTAGAAAAAAGTTTTATTCTACTCACCATTTTTCTGGTAAAATAACACATTAAGAAAAAAGGAAATGAATACATCTGAAAAGGTCATTTTTAAATAAATGCTACTGCAAAAAACCCCACCCTGAACAGTTCTATACATGTATTTAGTTTTTTAAGTGACAACACAAATAGTTCCAGTCTCATGTGTAAACTGTATTTATATTATGAGGGTTTTTAGAAGACACTACAATGAAGCTTCAGGAACATTATGTTTTTAGGTCACTGAATTTATTGCCTTTTGGCCTCTTTAGTCCTGAAAACATGTGAGGTTAATGGACTCTAACAATCATCTTGGTATGTTACACATTCACTTGTACACAGACTAGCCATCTGGTTTCAAAAGCCAACAACAGCAAGAACATATTAAAACTGTGAAGGTGCTAAGCTCCGCTAACATGAATTTCTGTGTGGGAAAATCACACCTGTTAAAGGAAAGTCTGAAATCTGTATTATATTCAAATGTATATTTCCAGGTCTTCAGTTCATTCTAAAGTGAAGAAAAGGAGGAAAAAAAACCTATGCTTTTAACTGATATTTATCCAGCATATTTCCATGAAGAAACAGAAAAGATTGTCCACCCTCACTTATTCTTGAAGAGCCAACTTATTTCTTTCATTTCATAGCAGCTCTTATTGGCTATCTTTATGGTTGCAAATATTATACAGTCACTGAGCAACACTGTCACCTATTCTGCATCACATATCAGTACTGGCAACTTCCCAAACACATAAGTAGGAGGGACAGAAACCTATTCCCTGCACTCACTAGGTTTGTTCCTTGACCACCACTGCTTTCACATATAGATGAGGTGAAGCTCAGCTGCTGCCGACAGGACACTGCAGACTGACAGCTGCTGCTGTCAAAATAGATGAATGTTTACACAAAAAAACCTATCTCCAATCTAACCAAAAAAATCCACTCCAGTTGCCCTTTTTTATGACCTCAAGTCTTTTCCTCTAAAAAACCAAAATAATTACTTCAAACATAAAATTTGAATACTACTCTATTTCTACTCAACATTCTTGTTAGACCTCCTCTTTTTTTAATTTTTACTTTTGAAGCTAACGCTGGAGTTTTCAATTGTCTGTTTTAGGCTAATGATTGTCTTTACTAATCAAAATCCAAAGCATCATTAAACCAAAATATTGGTATTTACTCCAGGAAGTGAATCTTTTCCTTCATTTTTCTGCATTAGTAGAAAATCAACAACATGAGTATGGAATCTTATCTGACATCCAGTCATGTAGAAAGCTTACAATCTTTACTTAGCAGAGAGGTTTTTTTTTTGTTTGGGCCAATAGCATACCTTGAAGGTAGGGAGTCTGATAGTGCTTAATTACAAAAGTGTGATGATGTGAAAAGTCAGTCTTAAATGTTTAATAGCATGATGATCTCCCATAGACTTGATATACATATTTCAGAATATCTCTTCATAATACACTTATCATGTGAAAGAAGTGCTAAGATGTCCATTTCGTCAATTACCAAAACACTTCAGAAATACTGGTGATCTTCTCCAACTCCCTGCTCAACATCATTTAACCTCCAAGACAAGATCTGATGAGCTATGGTTCTGTCTGACTGAATCTCAAAAACCTTCAAGGACAGATGTTCCACAGCCATTCTAGACAACCTCTTCCCCTGCTGTACTAGTCTCCTAACAAAAAGGTTTGTCCCACTGTCCAGTTCGAGCCTCCCAGACCCTAGTTTGTGATGACTGCCTTTTGATATATTATCTGCTGCTATAGAGTTAGACTTAATCATTTTTGTAATTATAATTGTTAAGTTGCCAACAGATTTCTCCTCCGTTAGGCCTGTTGCAAAACAAACAAACCCACATCCCTCAGCTTCTCTTCAGCGTGAGGTGCTCTAGGTCCCTCACAATTTTGGTAACCCTCCAGCGGACTCCATCAGTTTCTCATTATCTCCTAAAATTATAGAACCTGCAATTGGACTCAGCATTCCAGGCAGAGCCCCACCAGTGCTAGAGATGAACTCTCCCTTTGCTATTGCCCATGCTTCTAATGTAGTCCAGTCTATGATTCACCTTAATTGCTATGAGGTGTTGGCTCATATTCAACTAGACATACACTGCAACCCCACAGCCTTTTCACCAAAGTTGCTACTCAGCCAGTCCCTCCCCAGTCTACAGTGGCACATAGCAAAACTTTAGTCCAGAGGCAGAACTTCATACTTCCTTTTCAACTTTCACAGATTAAACCCAAGACACAGTTCTCAAGCTTATCAGAGTCCTTCCAGACTTAAGATCTGCACTCTGACAAGAGGGTAGGGATTTTGTCCCTACACACCAAATTGTGCTTTTACACTTCCGTTGTCTGTCCTTGTTTGGACTTGTATGCTCCCTTTTTGTACTGTAGTTCATTGAGAAGTTCCCTGCTTGGCCAAGCAGGCCTCTTGCTACTGTGGAGTGGTTCATTCCTGAGCCATCTTTAAGTTTTCTTTAAAAATCTTCAAGCTCTCCTGTGCAGTTTTCCTCTTTGTGGTTGTTACACAAAGGATTCTACCTACCAATTTCCTGAGTAAGTGAAAACCTGCAGTCCATAAATCAAAGGATCCTAACTCTGCTGCTTACCTTCCCAGCCTTCCTCCAGATCTGCAACTCAATCACGTTCTGGTCACTGAAATCCAGCCTCCCACCTATGACCAAACTGATCACAATTCTTTCCTACTTGAAAGCAGCAGATGAAGTGAAGAGTTAACCCTGACCAGTCTCTCTGGCATCTGTGTTACAAAATTTCCACCAATTTCCACAGCTCACAAGGTACCAAGAGTGCATACACAATGCCAGATTGCTCTCCTAGCTGACGTCTGCATGGCTGAAATCCCCCATGAGCATGAAAGCCCGAGTGGGAGGTTTCTGATAGCTGTCTGTATAAAGCCATATCAACTAGCTACTCTCAGTCACAGGGTAACAGATGCCTACCTCATCACCAGTGTTCCCTTTCAAATCTTCTGTAGCCAGTGCTACTTATGTGAAGAATTAGCTCAGAGTGTTTTAAAACTGTATGAAGATTCCTGAAGTACAGTTTACTCAGTGCAAAAAACCCCAGACTATCAATGTATTCTAAACAGAGCTTAGGTAACAAATACATTAGTATAATTTCAACAGTGTATTTAAACTAAAAAGAATCTACAACTGAAAATCAACATGATTGTTTTTAAAACTTCCCATTTACAGAAAAGTTACCCAAAACTGAAAAAACAGCTTTTAAATTCACTGTGGCATCTCTTACTACCCTGAGTTCCTGAGTTTGCCAAGTAGGTACAACTTTAATTTTATGCATTAAAATGGGCAGGACATGTAGAACACATCAACATGTATCAGGCCTGTAACAGTTGTTTAACAGGAAAAATTAAATTTTGAACAACTATTACATAATAAAACTCAGAAACAATATACTAACATTGACTCGTGGAACAACAGTGAAACCCTACCAAAGACTACACAACTTACCTGCCTGACAGCTCATCCGTTTGTTCCAGCTATATCTGCATATCTAATAAAATACACTATTTTTCTACCACCAGTCTTTTCTCTCTTAAATGTTAGAATAATTTGAACATAAGTCGGCATAACTCTGCCAACTTTCAGACAACTGGCTTTGAAAATTCCCATCTCCATTTGCTGCCTTCTCAGTTGCGCTGATGCAACAGCTGTTCATAAGGCCTCACCGTAAATCAAATCCCTGGAATCGTTTCAGTCACCACAACGCAGCCCCCATACAACTCCCTGTACAACTACGGAGGCAACGAACAATTACAGGAATGTTATGAGAGGCAAGAAAGAATGAACTTTCTTAAATAAGTTTTGCCAGTGAAAAAAAATATTGCCAGAACCACACTCCCAGCTGCCAATATGTGAACTTCAACAAAGATAATGACACAGGTAAAGCTGGAAAAGGAAATGTGCTGGAAAGCACTTACACCCACCATCCACCAGTTCCTTAGTCTTTACACAGTGATAGAACCAGAAAAAAAAACCCACACACGGTCCAATTCACCTTCTTCTTTCAGATTATTTATCAATTTTTACCACAGTCACTTAAATCCAGTACACCAATGATTAACATTTTAGGATACTGAAGTCTGACACAGTTTTCAGAAGTGACTGTGTTATACTCAGCAGTTACTCCCACACGTATTACTGAGATCTTTTGGGTTTTAAGCACAGGTTTGACTGTGAACTGCAATTGACCAGGTTTTGGAAAGCACAGGAAGAGAACCTGAACAGGCAGAGTTGCAGAAAACAGTAAACGTACCTACTATATATGTACTATACAGTATAGGTTACTTACTGTACATTGAGCAGTAAAGCATATGAGAGACCTTCCTTTGCCTCTACTATTTGACTGGCAATGATTTTCACTTTTCCAGCTCTTCAGTTTACATCAAATTCAGCATTTGTTCCCACAAAACCCTTAAAGCACCTCTGAATCTGTGTATTCTGTCAGGATTTTTTAAAATATTCATATTATGCATAGATATATTTTCTATTCAAAAATTCTTGAAGGAATTTCATAGTTATCAATTCCTCAAAGACTTTCCTCTTGAGTAACTTTTGAGAAACTAAACAAAGAAATGAACAGGTCAACTAATAAACATTAAAAAATAATAAAATGAAGAGATATGGGATTAAAGGGGTGTAATTAAAAGTGTTAGCAAGTACTCCACCATCAGCATCACTTGCTGCCATTTTATCTCCCTAATTTACAGCTACTCATCCCTCGCTCTGTATTTAGGAGCTTTGTTTCTTTTGGCATTTATCCTAAAAAGTGTCAGCTACCACAGGCATGGGTCACCCTTTCCAAACACCACTTCTACTCTGCACAGGCCTGTCACCTGTCTCAAAGGTCACCAGAGGATATTCCAGGGCAGTTCAGGTCATCCTTCATGGCATCTGCAAGCTCAAGGTCAGCGCTCTATTTCATTACCATACCCTGCAGGCACGCTCTGACACGCACCAGCCTCGGCAGCCCCTGACACAAACACTGAGGCTCTGCCTCAGCGCAGGGACGAAGCCACGCGATGCAGAGACAGAAAGTATGGTAAGATGTAACATGCTCTACAGAGAAGAGCTGTTATCATAGGTGCAGGCTGCAGGGCTGTTCCTTGCTTCAGTGTGGATGAAACACTGGGACGAGACACTATGACAAGCCACATTAAGCATCCCTGCAAGCCTGTGACTGAACTCTGGCCTTTACACTCATGCCACAGAATCACAGAATCAACCAGGTTGGAAAAGACCTCTGAGATCACCAAGTCCAACCTATGGCCGAACACCACCACGTCAACCAAACCATGGCGCTGAATGTCACGTCCAGTCTTTTCTTAAACACCTGCAGGGACGGTGACTCCACCACCTCCCTGGGCAGCCCACTCCAATATCTAATCACCCTTTCTGTGAAGAAATTCTTCCCTATGTCCAACCTAAACCTCCCCTGGCGCAGCTTGAGGCAATGCCCTCGTGCTGTCACTTGCTGCCTAGGAGAAGAGACTGCCCCCCATTTGGCTAAAACCTCCTTTCAGGCAGCTGTAGAGAGCGATAAGGTCATCCCTGAACCTCCTTCTCTCCAGGCTCAACACCACGAGCTCCCTCAGCCGCCCCTCTCCGGACCCGCCACACTCGCGAGCTGCGGCGCAGGGGCGGCAGCGCAGTCCGAACAAACCCGAGTCCACGGGGCGGTACCTCCTGCCGGCCTCCCCCGAGCCTGGCTGCGAGCAGAGCGCGGCTGCCCGAGACCCCGCGGCGGTGCCAGCGCTGGGCGCTGTGGCCGGGGCAGGAGCAGCGGGGGAAGCTGCGGGGGCCGGGCCGGGGGGGTCCCGAGGTGGTTGGTTACCTGAGCTATGCAGCGCCCTGACCTCGGGGCGGCTGCACCGCGCCGCGGCCGCGCCGCCGCCCAGCACCTGCCGTAGGAGCAGGCGGACTCTGCGCGCAGCGGGACCCCCGGGCCCGCCGCCCAGGCACAGCACCCGAGACTGCATGGAGACCGCGGGCAGGCACGGAGAGCCGCGGGCACACGGACCGCCGCCGCGGCCCGGCCGAGCCCGGGGAACGGAAAGCGCCGCCGCACAAAGTCCCGCCGGAAACCAGTGCCGGGCGGGCACGGGCCGGTCCTGCTGCGCTGCCGGGGCGTGGGATAGCGGGGATACCGGGAGGGACTCCCGCGGCCCCGGCTGCGCCCCAGCGGTGCGGGGACCCGGCCAGAGAGGGCGGCGAGGGCCCGAGACCCCCGTGTGTTCAGTCGAGAGGGATGGGGCGTCAGCTACGCGGACGGCTCGTTTTCTTTCGATAAGAGACGCTGAACTCCATAGGTGGAAACGGTTAAAACAGCCTGGAAAGCGAGGCGTGGGCAGCGGTGGCTGAGGTAGATGCGTGCGCCAAAGGTATTTCCTACCTCTGATTAGTTACATCCCGCTGCACTCATAGGCCCGTGTGCCCCAGTGCCGCCCCTCACCTCTGCTCTCGGTATTCAGTCATTTTGTACTTCCAGAGGAATTTGAACCAACTCACTCCGGATTGACTTTTGGCACATGCATGACGTACATGTGAGGGTTTTGTGAAAGGTGATGTTACAAAAGTAGATTTCAAAACTGACTTGTTTCAGCCAAAGGTAGTGCTCTTGGATCTATGTAAAAGCTCGGTAGTAAATTTTAGAATAATTTGTGAAAGGCTGAAGCTTTCCTGATAAAGAGCTAAGCCTAGTATCAAGAAAAATCCAGTTGAGACTTGAATCTCAGCACCAGTAAAAGGATGCTGAGAGAGCATTGGAGAGATAGAAGCCAGAGTCAAGCCACTGTCTTTATCGCCTGTACTTCAGTTTTCAGATATCTCAATGTCCATGTGGCTGTGAGAATTTTGCTCCAGTAAATCTCCCATTTGTGTTCTCAGCATTGAACAATTATCCCAAAGGGCGGTCATTACAGTGTGATTTAAGCATCTGTTTAAACATAGACAACTTAGACTTCTAAGCCCCTGTAAGGTATTATGAATGTTGATCTAAACCTACATGCATTTCTGCAGCTCAGTGTCAGGTGCTTTAAACACTTATGAGAGGTAAAATCTCACAATTTTCAGCATTTCCTGTTGGCTAGAGTGTTAGTTGAGTATAATTTCTATTCTTAGTACCTAATATAGGTCTATGAACCTGCGTTCTTGGTCTAAGGCAGGATAAACTAAATTAAAACATCCTTTTATGGATATTGCCCTAATTTCTTGTAAGCTGCAGATTGCAAATGCTGGAGGCTAAAGATAGGCTAAGTAACAAGAACGTCTGCTGGAACAAAGTAAAACGCCAGTGAGGCAAAATAATAACGGAATAACTTATGAATGTATCTTAGCACTCTGGGATATTAAATTAGAAAACTACATTGATATTCTCTGTCATATCTATACAAAAATAATAAATAGTAATAATCACTTGCTTATCTGTCGCTATTTAAAACCATCCCCTGAATGCTAAATAGGTTTTATGCTATGCTGAAAATAATGAGGCATTTCAAAGTTTTGTATACATTCATGGTAATTTCCAACTGTGAACATCCTTTTGCCTCTGTGTGTGTGTATATATATACACCTGTCAAGCAAAATGCTTTAAATTGCAGCCCTTTCTGAGTCATTTGTCTATAAAATTTTTTGCTTTTTAGAGCATTGCCTTAAAATTCTGAATTAATCAGCTTTTCCAAAACTTCAAATTCAGCCTTGACTTCATCCTCCAACTTTCCACTCGCAGCAACAGAAAACTATATTTACTGATTTTCAAACTGTTTCTGTGAAACATATAATGGAAACATTGTTATCTCTGTGCATAATTATGGTAGGATAGTTTTCTTGCATGTATACATGTATGCACGTGTACACAAACAGTTGCACAACTTGAATGTTGCATTGTTTTTAGGCCATACTGTCAGACCTGTCACCACGCAAGATTTAATACAATAGTGTGAATGTATAGAATCTACCTTATTCATGTATATACATGTGAAATTTTATCTGACTATACAATATTACATTATTTCTTGAACATGGCATCTGCTTCGTTTGCTAGTCATATATGCTTTACATATCTGGTACTTGCTCAATCCTCTCTATGGAAAGCATGATTCTGTCAGTGGTTCAGTGCTGTCATGAAGTGGAAGGATTTAGCAGTCTTCATCTGCTGTGTTTGTGAAGGCTTTCACAGATCATTTACAGCATTGGTAACAAACAGCGATTTCATATTTTTATTCCCTGGCTTAACAGCACTCCTATTTGGAACGTCAAGTTTCTTAACAAAAATACTTTTCCTTTGATTAAACAGAAAAGAACTTACTCTGAAAAGTGAGAGCTCTAAAAGAATCCCTCTGAGTTGACAGTTTCCAGACTGTTCTCTGCAGTAGCTGTCAACTACTTTGCTGTGTAGCTCTAGCTGCAAGACTAAATTAGACACAGGTGCAGACTGTAAAGAACAATGCATCATTTCTGCCTAGTTGTATTCAGTTCTCCTACACAAGAACAGAGAAGACTGCTGAGATGAAATCCTGGCTTCATCTTTGTAGGAAATCTCCCACTCAATGCAGTGAGGCCTGAATTTTACCCAAAATGGTCTGGCTGAACTGCAGTAAGTCAGTCTTCATTTACTGTTAAATCTTGGTATAGAGGCTAGGTCTAACATTAATCTCCTTTGAAGATATGTCCAGAAAATGTGAAGAGACAAAAAAGAAGTCTCTCAGAATTCATACCATTCCCTAGTGGTGTAGGTTCCATCTGGCAATACTAACAGAGAAAGTCAAGCCATTGAGGCAGGCCTTGCTGACGAATACTTTTCCTGAGATCAAGAGGTTACTTTGGGGGGTTTTTGTTAGTTTTGTTTATTTGTTTGGTTTTGTGAGGCAAAATTAGTTTCCTTGGTTTAAACCTTATAGTTGTTTTCCCAAATTATCTGTAGCCACTGATGTCTTGCTTTAGATACTAGATGTAGAGTCTGGCTTGTTTTCTTCTGTTGTGTGTGACTTTTGAACAAATACAAGTACTGATTTCCATGGAGCCACTCTAATTCACTATAATGAACCTTTGTAATACCAGAAGGTGCTTCTCTTGTATGAAATTGATTGGGAACAATATAAATCAAATCAAAATGGAAATGCACAGCTGTTCCTTTGTTGACCTGAATCCTAAATTTGTCCCCTAGTTTAATCCAAGTTGATATTAAAAAAACGGATTCACCAATAAGATACCAAGATTCTAATGTAAACTGTCTTATCTCGTGGTTCTTGCTAAACTGACTTTCATTCATAATGTCTTTCTTTGTATCTAATGATTATTAGAATATGTACCTCTTCCCTCTGCACTATTATAAAACAGCAAGAGTTACTGCTAGATTTTGTTCTACAAATGGCATTTATAATAGATTTTCCACCCCAGAATGTATAATTACTGCCTTTTTAGTTAAGGATTGAAAGGTCTTTGCTCTCTGTATGACACTTCCTTCTAGAAATTAACTCCATTACCTTTCTTCTGTTCAGACACCTCTGAACAGAGGCACTGTGTTTTTCTGTGCTGTTTGCACTGTTAGGCTGAACTCAAACAGCAAGTAAGGATAAAGTAATTATTGATTTTTGTGAGAAATAATGACATTGAGGTAAGGAAGACTGTGTAATCTGATTGCTTAGATGAAGGTTGACCTAACAGCCTCTAGCTACTTGGAAATACATTTCTTGAAGATCATTATTACAGCCATAAAACCTGTATTTTTATTATTTTTTCTCAAAGAATATGGAAGGTAAGAGAAACAAGTACTCTGCTGAGTGGTGCTTCACATTCACATTTGAATATGTGTTACAGTATAAATGCTCAGAGAGTATAAGGCCATAAGTGATGGCATCTGCAATTTCTTATGGCAAACTCCATCTGTTTTCAGTAGTTTGTAACTCCACCATTCTTTAATGATTTGGGCAGAAATTTCTTATGCTGAATTTCTGCCGCAGGCAGAAGACTTCTTTTGAAAACTTGAACAAAAATAGCTTAGCCACTTCTCAAAAAAGAAAAGAGAATGTTTTACTCAGGAGCAGCTATAACCAATACATGACTGGGAATGCTGCACAACTGAGTAGCCACATCATGAGGGAAATGCTCACTACTTTCCCTGGTGTTATTGGAGAGCAGAGGGGAGACCAAAGAACACTAAAACCTCTGTCCTACCTGAGAAATCTGCATATGATTTTACCCACATGAAAACAGTTCTTAAACTAGGAACCTCACCATAAAACCTCACTGATAAAGCCTGTGCTTTAGACTGGGGAGCAGAGTTCTACTAAGAGAGTCATTTTGGTTTCAGAAAGATGATTTTTGATGATCCCATTTTTAAATTTTTATTTTCTTTTAATCACAATCTTCTGAAAAGTGAGGAAATGTACAATTGTTTAACAGCTAAGTCAACATATTCTGTTTATATGAAGGATGACCTACAATAGGACTGCATTGGTTGAACCAGACTTCCCCCTTTTCTTTCTCCTTCATGGCCAGAGAGCACTACAAAGACACTCTGATGTGCTTTCAGTGCTCCTTCTTCCTTCTTTCCTCAGGCTGAGGAAGCAGAGGGATTAGGAGTCAAGCCTGAAGGGACAGTTAGAAAATGGTGAATTAAGCAGAAGGAACTCAAAGAGGCCGGGTGAAACCACTAGATGGATGTAGGGTGAGAGTAAAAAGTTATATGAACTAAAGTAATGAAGGATTAGGTTAAGATAGAGGCTGAAAGCACCATGACCGCAATGTTTTGCGAGTCCTGAGCACCACTGGAACCCCTCGTATTCTTCTGCTGACAGAAATAGTTGTGAAATCCACTGAAAATATACTGACCTGGTTCACTCATGCTGTTTAACTGAGTGGTAGGGGCAACTCTGCGGTCCTATTGATGCATAATGTGGACTCTGAGGCAGGAGGGTTGTTTTTATTTGATTTCTGTAATTGTTATTTCTTTTAACTCTAGAAAAATAAAAAATGCTACAATAAACTAATATAGCAGTTTACTGATTTTAGAGCTGCATGAAGTCAGATGTTCTGGAATTAAATACCAAACCAGTATTGTTATATGAAATATAACAATAATGTTATTGCTGCTATTGATATGAAATTGTCAGACAGAATCAGTGAGATGTCCAGAAAATGTGATTTCATTGGCTTCGCAGATATTCATAGACTGATAAAGCCTAGTGTGCATTGACAGTGTGCATGCAGGAGCTAATGGACTTAGGGAATACGTAGCATAGCATTAACACTAGCAAAGACAATGACCTCTTCAAGAAGAGAGAGACAGAAAATCCACATACTGAGCGCCTGCAGCTGTCCTTCCTACTGAAGAGGACAGCACCTGGGTAGTCACTCCTTCAATCTGAGGAACTCAGGGATGTGTGTTTTAGAATTACAGAATGATTTAGGTTGGAAAAACTCTTTAAGATCATCAAGTCCAACTGTTAACCCAACACTGCCAAGTCCACCACTAAACCATGTCCCTAAATACCACACCTACATGTCTTTTAAATACCTCCACCTCCCTGCACAGCCTGTTCCAATGCTTAACAGCCCTTTCTGGAAGAAATTTTTTCTAATATTCAATCTAAACCTCCCCTGGCACAACCGCAGGCTATTTCCTTTTGTCCTATCACTTGTTACTTGGGAGAAGAGACCAACCCCCACTTGGCTACAATCTCCTTTCAGGTAGTTGTAGAGAGCAATAAGGTCACCCTGAACATTCTTTTTCTCCAGGCTGAACAATGCCAACTCCCTCAGTTGCTTCTCATAAGACTTGTGGTTCAGACCTTCCCCAGCTTTTCATGCCCTTCTCTGGACATGTTCCAGCACCTCAATGTCCTTCTTACAGTGAGATGCCCAAAGCTGAACTCAGGATTCAAGGTGCAGTCTCACCAGTGCTGAGTACAAGGGACGGTCACTGCCCTGGTCCTGCTGGGCACACTATTTCTGATACACATTAATCACCAATGTAGGGTATCAGCTCATTGTGGCTTACTTGATTTAGCTGTATTGCATCAAACATACATTCACTGACAAAGGTTTTTGGGGTCCTTCCCTGTGTTCTTCATGGTCGTCATGATGCTCTAAAACAAATCTTATATTCTCTTACCCACATTGACACTGATAGAAAATATCTGCTAAATAAACTTCACTGGTTTGTGTTTAGTGTTTTACTGAACTGGAGGAGTCTACAACTGTACACAAAACTAGTTAGTAGAGCGGATGAGTAGTATCTGGGTAAAACATGGTAGTTCCATCCCAGTTTTATGTGCCCATATTCTAAAGCTTTTCCGGGCTCAGCCCACAACTCAAAGGCAGCCACAAAATATTAGCAGAGCTGTTACATTAAGAGCTAAGCAAAATCTGATCAAAGTTTACCTGAAATCTTTATACCTTTTCATGTTGAAATGGTAGGTTTCCTGTTTTCTTAAGCTATAAACACCTTGGCTTTTATGTCTTGATGTCTACAGAGGATTGCACTGAATAATCTCTAACAAGTCACTGCTGACATGCTGGTGACCCAACAGCTTCAGTGAAATGCCAGATTTCCTGAAGACAGAACTAGTGTTACCCCCCTGTAATTCAGTGTTGTCCCTGTGAAGCGCAGGCTAATTCTCTGTATCACAAAGGTTATTTAAATTTCAGTAAATTGTGAGGCAATGTCACAAGCTCATGTTTGCTGTTAACTAACAAAGCTTAACCATGTTCTAGCTGAGGAACTTGCAACATTAGTGCAGTAGAGCCTGAGGTCATTTGTGAGGCTTACACAATCCCAAAAGATGAAAATACTTATTGCCTCATTCCTGAACCTTTGAACTCTCTGTAGGCATTACTTTCATAAAAAATTGTCAACACGCCTGTCTGGCCACAGAATAGAGCTGGTGAAAAATTTAGCCCAGAACGAAGGTTGAGGTGAGCACCCAACTGGTCCATTTAGACATTAATATCCTAAATCCTTGCTTAAGCGAGCTGCCAGTGAATTCCCTGCTGGCATATGTTCTGGGTCCATCTAACAGTAGAGTTCACAGTCAGCAGCCTGACCCCTGACCTTGTCAATGTAAATAAAATACACGAAATTGTGCCTTCTGTGCTGTTGTCTGTGGGAAGAGGCCTTGTGGCCTGCATGCCATGAATGCATTAGCATTGCATGAACACTGAATGAAAACCTTCATGGGCTATACATGTACACAAATGCAGATTTAAAATAGCTCTAAATGACCCGGTCTGAGATTTTAAATCTCACAGAGTTGTATTAATATAATCTCTTGTGTTTAATATAAATCAGAATGAATGAGATTATTTTTTCTGGGAATTTTATACTGAAAATTGATTAAATCTTTTTTAAAGATGACCTAAACAGTTTTTAAGAAATTATTAAAAAAAAGGCACAGCCAGCTGTCATGAAGCCATAATGGGATTTTTTTTTTTTCTAAAAGAAAAGACCCTGAAAATGTTTGATATTCATTCTCATAAAGTCCATATCTGAACTCCTTTCTCAGGACAAGACTATTTAGCACAGGTCCTCCAGGGAAACTCCAACTTCATTAGAATTCTCTCAGTGTTTTCAGTAGTGCAGCATTGTCTTTTACAAATGTTATACAATCTGATTGTTGTTTCAGCTCTTTGTTTTAATTCTCCTTTACGTTCAGATGTAACACTTCAGTTAGAAAATTAGAAACATTAACTGCACTAACCAAGGATAGCTTAAAAAGAAGAGGCAGGAGATAAAAAAAAATTCTTTCTTTTTAGGTCAACCAGAATTTCAGTGTGTGTGAGTACAAAACTTACTTTCACCTACTCTCTTTGATGTACTGTAGCTAGCTAGATAATTTTATCAGACAGTCTGTCTGGAAAGTTTCAATTTTATGACAAGTGAAAGAAATGTGAAAATGGTAATTATGAGGAGATTAAAATACTGCAGTACATGTTTAGCTCATACATTAGGGGTGGATTTTTTTCTTTCTTTTACAAGTGACTGTATGGTAAAATAAACACTTTTTAAGTCCCCAATGGAACCTCTTAAATAATAAAAGATCTCAAATTCCTCTGAGTGTATTTTCAGGATTGAAATATGGTATCTGTCTGAGTTGGACAGAGTAAACCAACCCATATTGACTTTCACTTGCTGTCCTGAACAATGGTCCTTTGCTGTCCTAATATCTTAAATGGATTAATGTTCTAAGAATGCTTAAATGGGATTGTGGAGCTTTCATTTACACTTGGGACACTATTCTTCTTCATTCACAATTTCTTTCTTAGTGTTCAGCATTAGTTTTATCTGAAGGTCAATTTAAGGACATCTTAAAAGTGTTGCCTTCATTTCTACTTTTATTTCCTTATTTCTTAGTATGCTAAAGTAGTTCAAGAGCACTGCAAAGCACGTCAGATGCAGTTTTGTCTTCAAAAGCTCAGAATGTAAAGGCTTAACCCAGTTTGCATGCAACTAGTCAGTCATACTTTGATTTCAAAGAATGAGTACAGTTATTCAAATGGGTAGGTGTTAGCAGAATTGGTCCAAGCAGAACAATATACAAGTTCATGGGAGAGCAGAATTTTTTTTAAAAAATTTGTGAGTGCTTTTGCCATGATTTACATTGCACAGAGTGGCTGACATTATGTTGTGTGGGATGGAACTGGGTAGTACAGTAGGTAATGAGGAGAAGTGTATGTTCCCTTACACAATTTGTCATGCTAAATCAACACCTGAAATCCCTTGCCAGGCAGACATACAAAGGTGAGCGGGGATAGATATGAGCTCCTCTCTCCACTCTCTATGCTGGTTCAAGATGAATGAGCTCACTGCCAGATGAGGAAACAGACCAAGTAAAAGTGTGATGGCTCAGTAACTCGGTATGCAAGAACTTGACAGTGAGATTTATTGCTATTGTTCTTAATAAGTATAAAAGGGATTTGAAGAAGAGAAGGTGGGAGTCCAGTGAGCAGGGAATAAACAAGCTGGGTGTCACTTTACAAGCAGTTACGGAGTGCAGCTCACAGCACTTATCTAACTTCAGATTTAATTGTGCAGCTAATTACTTAATTGCAACAGAATCTATTTTATGTCCTATATGAACAGCAGCGCTGTCTGGGATGAGCAGAAAGGCAATAAAATCAACAGCACAATTTGAATGTATTCACAGGAAAGAACTTCATCTCTGAAAGAGGTGTGCCCCTTCAGACACCACAGTACCAGCAGTCATGAGCTTTTCCTTCTTCAGATCTGCATTTGCAAACCTGAAACCTTTTCTTTGCCTATAAAATGCAGCAGTCACAAAGATGTTTGGCAGCCTGTGCTAATACTAATAATATTCGGGAACAGCTATCAGTTCTTATTGCCTCCTTCCATTCCCACCTTCTCTTTGCTGAGTTCTTTGGCTGCCCTGCCTTTTGTAGTGTAGGGTGTTTGGGGAAGGAAATAAGCCTTTTTGTTGTGGTTTATAGGTGTTTATAGTTGTTAAACACGGAAGGGCTCTGAGGCACCACAGAACCACTGTGATGATACAAATCAGCCCAAGATAGATTCTACGTTTGTTATGATTAAATATATTCTTCCCCAAATTAAAGACAGATCCTTTGAAAAATAAGAGTAGGCCACTTCTTTTGTTCGTCAAGCACTAGAATATATCTATGTTGCTGAAAGATGATACTTGCTGGAGGCTTAGAAAAGGCATTCCATATTTGTGACATGATTTAACTGTGCCTAGCTTTACTTTGTTTCACTAGGTCCTCATTTAGACCACTTAAAAGGCTGCTTGACACAGACCTCCACTCTGATCCAGTTGCTGAACTGATGTGGAAGACAGAAGTATGACCAAAAAGCAATACAGTGTAACTGTATTTTTTTTTTCAGATGAGAAGAGGGTTGATAATACTTTGCATGAATTGTAGCCCAGTTGATACCTGGGGCAATAGGAACAAATATAAGCTTAAAAGATGCAGTCATCAGGAATGGAATAGAGTCATTGCTGTGTATAGATTATTTGGTTATATTAATAACATTGTAGTGACACAATGCAAGTGAAGAAAAAAGAAAAACTTGAGATTAAAGTCTCTGCTGAGACTTGAGTCACACACAAAGTGGTGATCCACTAGAAGCAAACAAATTAAAAAAACCATTGCACTGAATAACACAAAAAAATTAAGTGGAACAAATATGAAAAGTGTTAAGACAATCAAACAAAGTATTCCTTTTTTTAAAATGAGTAATTATCTCAGCATTCTTGCTTCTCTTACTTCCTTGTCAATATCAGGAAATCTATATGTGAATTTTAATTTCTTGCTAAATGTGTTAGCTCAGGCAAAAGGTTGCCACTAAATATATGACATCTATATTTCACAAACCCTATTGCTTGCTACTGTAAAGATTTCTCATTATTAAAAAATCAATGGAAAAGGGACATAGTTTAGATTTCTTCTGTTTCTTGATAGAAGGAATGTATAGTGCAAAATATGTTTAATGATAGCAGTATTTCATCTTGCTTTTATAGATCCAGGGGTTTGTAAACAGTTATTTAGCGATCTTTAATCCAACAAGGTTGATCAACATAAAAAGCCTTCCTGACAAATAGGCAAAATAAAAGATTGTACTACACAAAAAGTTGGTCAATCCCACTTTATGTGGTGGATTGACCCTGGCTAAGAGCCAATACCCACACAGATATACTTGCTTATTCCCTGTTTCATGCGCGATGGGGATAAGTGAGTGTCTGTGGGGGGGTTTGAGTATTGGCTGGGATTCACTCCCCACAGTCCTTCCACACCTGGTACAAAAGTTTTTCTCATCTCAAGAAGTTATTCTTTATGTCATGACATTGTATATCCTGGGTTGCCTTGAATTGCTCTAAACTTTGCAAATAGAAATGTCATCAAAGTTTGAACAACCAACAGAAGGTCCACCTTATAGTCAGAGAAAAAAAATAGCCTGAAAGGGCAATTCATTTTAACCTAAGGCAGGGATCTGTGTTCAGTTGAATTGTTATTTTGAAACATCTATTTCTTTCCACTGGGAAATTTGCTTTATTAGCCCAGGTTGAATGGATTACTTTAGTCACCCACAGCCAAGTGAGGCAAAGCCAACTAACTACTTACATCTTTGTCTGATTTGAATTGCTCCTTTTTGTATGCCTTTTGAAACCTCTTCAGTTGTGTCAATAGACATGTCCTATATTCTAGTTCAGTTGTGTCCCCCTTTATCCCAGAAGTAAAGATTATATTCTCAGTATTTCTTTTCTGTGTTCTGACACTATTTTTAATAATACGTACCCTTTCTTCAGTAACAGTTATTAATTATATTAGTTGTAGCCTGCTGTACTGATTCAGCTGTAGGCTGAGCAGGCCCAGCAGAAGAAGAAAAAGCTGAAACTTCATCTGTGACCTGATGCTTCATATACTTACTTCTCCATTTCAATAGTTAATCACCATATGTAGCCCAAAGTATTTGCAGTCCTCTCTCTTTGCTGATCAAAAAGATATTTTTTGTTGAGGAGCAGAAGGAGAATTATTCCTTACTTTCTTGTAAGGACAAGATACAGATATTGTCCCACTTCTACCCAAGGAAATCTGATAAAAATGTGTCTCATTGTTTGTAATTCTTAGAGCATTTATTTTCATTGGGTTTTTTGGCACAAGTGGAAGCCCTGAAGTTTTGAGGAAATGGAACTGTGATCAGGAGGAGTTCAGCAACACCACTGCATATACCTCCTATGTTTTATACTCATCCTTCTCTCCTTCCTTTCTTCTCTCTCTACCCCTTCTCTCCTTTGCCTCACCTTCTCCCCTTTCCTTCTTTGTTCCTTCTCTCTTCCCTTCCTCCTTTTACCCCTTCTCTTCCAAGCCTTTTAACTTGCCAGCTGTTTTGTAACAGATGTTTGACACATAACCACCCAACTTCACATTCTTATACTTTATACTACCTCTCTTTCTTCTGCTGGACTGTGTTATCATTGCTACTCATGCATTGCACATTACAAATCCCACATCCAAGTCTAATCAATGAAGTTGGATTCAAAATTTTGGTTGAGGGCAGATCTCAATTTCACCTTACTGAAGTCAACAGCAGATCTTACTCTGCCTAAGCCAATCCAATCCTAACTCGCTTTTGAGACTTGCATTAGAGACTTGCAGTAGGTTCTGAAACTTTTAACCTGAAAGGCAGGAAGTTATTGGAAAACAAGCTCTTGTTTTGCAGTCCTAGTGGATAACACCCACTTGGATGCAGTTGCCATCTGTTGTTTTCTTGGATCGTGTTAGAATATGTGAAATGTGAAAGAGAGAGAGGCAAAATGACAGACAGATGCAAGAGGGAAATAATGTTTGGAAAATTGATGTTTCACAAAGCAAGAGGAGAACATGAACAAAGCAAGAAGGACATGAACTATTCTATTTTAGTCTGGAAAAGACCTGCTGGGGCAATAAGTGTAATTGCACCGATCACCAAAATGTGCCTGGAGCATAAATAAAGCTCCCTGGCTGCCATAGATCCAGCATTACTTTTTATTTCTTTTTCATATGGTTTCCTAGGCATAATTGGGCTGAGTGCTGTCAGTAGAAAGTGGGACTAGAATCATCCTTTAGACCATGGCAAGAAGGACAAAGTAGAAGAGCAGTTAGAATAAATAACTTGTGGACTTAATGATGGAAGTAAAAGTGTGGCATTCCCATTAACCTCTTCCCTCTAGCAAAGCTGAGTTGTAATGAAGAATCCAGCCTGTGTCTTGTAACTTGTCTTCAGTTACAAGACAGGAAAAGAGAGGAAAAGTTGAAGTATAGGGTTATGATCAAAAGTTTCATCTGTTTGGTGATACTAGATGTATTTTCAGTTTAAATAAATTTAAATTAAAAATAAAGTGGTTTAGGATTCAAAACTAAAACCCACAAATTCAGTTGGTGAAAATTAAATGGTGTTGTTTATCCTAATTAAAAAAGAAGCATTTTTTTGTTTTGTTTTCCTCCCCTCAGCTATACCTGTAATATATAAAGAACATACTTATATATTTTGTGCAATATTGCACAAGACCCAAAATTGCTATATTGTACAGAATGTCCTGAAAATATTTTCAGAAATGTTTTAATAGCAAATGTTTCATCAAGTTGTCATATCACATTGTATATGGGAAGAGAAACACTAACACTGAATTAGTTCATCTGTTAGCTTCTGAATTTAAGCAAACACTTAATATAACACTAATATTTATTGTTGCTATAAGATGTTAGGTATGTCTGTAAGTAGTATTTAAATCTGATTCTCTTAAGCTGAAACAGTTTTACTGACTCAATGACATCAGCATTTCCTGAAAGAGAAGGACGTATTTCCTGTATTTTGTTAATATTTGACAGCACTGATCTTAAACGAGTAGCAACGTGACACTGATTTGCAAGACAGACTTTAAAGTACAGTTGAAATTCTGTATTATTGTATCCCATGTAAACTCATTTACCGAGCAGCAATTACATAATAAATTACATTTAAAGCAAAAAATAGACCCTGTTGTCCTTATTTCAGTCACAGAATTAAGCAGAGTTAAAAAGGAGAGAGGATCCTGCAGATGAGCTCTCAACTGACAATATTTTGTGTCTGTGCAATGAGGTTTCCTCAGTTTCAGAGCAGACAATCCACAGAAGTCAACTCCATGCTTTGGGTTCCTCAAAGGAGGAGGGTTTTGCTCTCAGTGCTTAGTTTGAAGAAAAAAAACCAAACCAAAACCAAAACCCCAAGAAAACTTCTGAAATAATCTTCACAGAAGGGACAAAGCTCACTTTGGGATATTGTAAGCTTTTTAAAGTTAATACTAGTATTTGCAATTGCATTCTATAAAATGCAATTCTACAGTTTCTACAGAGAGACAATGTGCTGATTTAAAGGTAAACCGGCAGGAGAAATAAACCCCAACTCAAAAGAGACCACAAGTCAGAGTTACAATTTAATAAAAAAATAATACAATAATATAATTATATGGACAAGCAATTGGTTTTAACCCAGCACCCTGGGGCATGAACAGAATGGTGCTCGTTGGCCCCCGTGCTGAGCCCCACATGGTCCCCGAGTCCAAAGGAAAAGGTGGGGGGGAAACCTGTTAGTGAGAGTGCTCGTCACAGTCATCTTGAGAGTGGTGGTTGCAGTCCAGTCAAGGTTCTGGTCCTCCTCTGGATCTGACGAGTGGTACCAGAAGTCCCAAGATCCCAAGATTATGTACACTTGGGTCCGAGTGGGAATGCCCAGTACCTCCCCCAGGGCGGGGAATTCCACAATGGATGGTTGTGAGTCATGAGATATTTTTTGAATCCTTGGTGTCCTGTTAGCAGACAGGACCCCTCAGGCTGGGTGTGGAGGTGCTAATGACTCCCTGGAGGGGAGTTAACATCACCCATAACTACAGCCTGAGGGGTCAGGTGTGCTCTGGCAGCTGCTGCAAATGGTCTATTGTTAACAGTTTCTGGGAAATGACATAGAGGGTATAGAATACACAGTTTGGGTTACACCCACACAGTGATGAAACTGGTCCCGGCTGCTCTAACTAGGACAGACAACAGGAAGTTTGAGATCAAAGAACTTTGACAATTACTTTGTAGTATCACCAGCAGGAACATCTTTTCTCTGAACTTGCAGTGCGCCAAGTCAAATTTGTGCATAAACCTTCACAGGATAATCCTAATCTGAGGTCAGGTGTTTGGGAGCACACCTACTAAAATAATTGGATTAATAAAAGTGTAAAGAAACACATAAGTAGTATTTTCAACAACTGGACGTACCTTTTTGTCACAGTTTTCCTCCTCACCAAGGACGTGAGGAGATCCTTTTACATTAACTTTAGCCAAAACACAACTAAAAGAAAAGAGCCCCTTGACCCTTCTACCTCCAAAAAGAAAAAAAAAAAAGCACATAAGAGGAGCCTAGACTGGTCAAAAAAAAAAAAAAATGGGCATTGCAGTAAAATAATAACACAGTAGGCTCAATCTTCTTAGGTTGCCTAAAAAAAAGTTTGATTTATCTTGATCACAATTTCTAATTCCTGTTACTTGGAATAGTGATTTACTTAGAGAGGAGTCTCTTCCCACAGAGCAAGGTGCAAGAAACTCCAGTGGTCAGAAATTAAGGCTAACTTTGATGGTGGAACAATTCATTCAGATTGTTTTGTAACCTTTTAATCCTTTTTTTGTGACTCTTTAGTGGACATTCACAATGTTTAGGCCAGTGCCAAGGTTGGCTGCAATATTATAGTCACAGTTGCACCAATGTCAGAGATAATACAGTTTACTATTATACAGTAAAGATTGTGTCCACCCTTTCTAAGAGGATCAGGCTGTGAGCATATATTCAGTCTCTAGCTTCCATGACCTCAGACGCTTTCCTTCTTTCTTCAAAGTATTGCTTTGCATGTGGCCTAAAACTTTCATAGTTAGCTTACCAAATGATTGAGATGGCTCGGTCACCTGTATTCTGCACTATTTGCCATTTCTGCAACCCTTATATCATCTGGAAACAGTTACAATACAGTATACTTGCTTGCTTTGGAATTACTGATGGTACTATTCTGCAGAATTACAGCAAATCCCTTTAGGAACTAATAAAGCTACCCTTTAATGATAATAGGGCACCTTTCAATCAGTGGGTTTTTGAACAACTGATTATTATCTTAATTTTCGATTGTTCTAAATTCTCAGTTACCTTGCCAAGAGGTACCAGATCAGGTGCCTTATAGAATATGCACACGTATCCACACTTGCTCTAAGAGCTTTTAGTTTAAAGACTTCATCCTACACTGCTTCTAGTTATTGTTTTGTTTCCCATTCTAGTCTCCCTAGAAGTGCGTGAGAGTGTTGGAGACTTGGATTCATACTGACTTGGTTCTTCATAGGATCACATTTCTGTGCCCTCATGGTGAAAGGCTCTCTATGGTGCAAGATAAAAAACAGTTTCCCATGGAGTTTACTGCTGTAAAAGAGTTTAAAAAGAAAAAGCAACCCAGACCTTGTGGAGGCAAAATAGAATGAGAAATGGGAGTAGAATTATATCCCCAATCTTTATAACTTTGATAATATTCAAATAAAACTATAATGTATGGGTATCTAGTCTCTTTGAATCAGAGGGTCACTATTATATGGTCAGAAAAAACCCCAGGTTTTACTCCAGGGCTATCAATAAATCCTATGTATTTTCACAACAGTAAGTGCCCCAAATAACCAACCTAGACCTTTTGAAGTTGAAGGCTTCCCTACTGCCAGAAGAGGATAACATCTGCATGTTCTGTTTTGTACTTGTACAAAATATTCCCTTCATTCTCTATATAACTAGAATCTGGCACTTTTGATAAGACTCAATAAGTAAGAGATTTGCAATTCTCTTGGCACCTCTTCTTTAAATGCCACTTTATACTGTCATGTAGGAATCGAGTCCTTTTCCTTGTACTTATGAACAACTAAAACTACTTGATCCTAGGCATTATTATTTTTCTGTTCAAATTATCTCCCTCCTTCCTGTTTCCTTTTCTTAATCTCTTCTCCACATTGCATTTACAGCCAAGATGAAGTTGTTGATCAGTTGCCCAAGTAACCAGAGCCCATATTGCTACATCAGTCATAGAAAGATGAAGTTCCATGAAAGCTTTTGCCTACTACTTTCTGAAGTAGATTGTAACATAGTCAATTCTGCTAAAAATCTAATTTAAACCTTCAGATTCAGTTCCATATTACTGTATGGGTTTGCTTTAAATCCTTGTTGCAAAGATTTGCAAACTCATTACTTAGATTACGAAAACAGAAACTTCTCTTTCAGTAAGTCCTATGAAATAAAAACTTGGAAATAACATTTTACATGTATATTTATACGTAAGTGTACATATTTTAGCAGAGATTAGTCAGACCTATTCTGGGATGCTTCTAGTGTTTGGAAATCTGGGTTTGTTTTGCAGGAAAGTAAAAAGTGGAATCACTTTGTGTGTAGACACCACACCAATGACAGGGACAGTTTTTAAAAGTGTGGTGATAGACGAGTAGCAATGCAAGATAATGCCAAATTGTACCACCTACATTGTACTGCTTGACACATGAAAGATATTTTTGTAACATCCCAGTGAATAATAGCTTGCAGTCTCTTCCCTTCTTTTCTCCCTTGAGACCCACAGTTTCTTGTGGAGGATATGTCAGATCTAGCAAAAAATGTGAACAAAGAGACAAAACTTCAGTCATGCAGCACAAATGTACCCAGATTGCTCTTATACTTCTGACAGAGAAAAGCACTTTTTGTCTTAAAAATATTCTCTCTTCATTCTACTTCTTTGCCAACAACCTGATATAAAAAACAGGTTAGGGACTCAGCAAGTCAAGAGGGGAGTTGTGTGGGTACCTTAGCAATGGTGTTATTCTAAAAGAGAAATCATGCCAACATGAAATATTGAAAAGCAACCATGCTAGCTGTGGAGCAATATTAAAGACTGCTAATTCTGTTTGGTTTTGGTCTTTAATAAGATGAGACACTTTTATTGACAGCTGGTTGGCTTGCATTTCTCCAAAATTGGAACAAAATTCAAGTTTCTCTGAAAAAAAAAAGGAGAAAATATGCTTTGAATAAAAAAAAAATGCAGTTGGGGAAGAATAAAAAATAATATACTATGTTAATACTGGTTCAATGCAAGATGTTTATTCAGAATTTTTTCAAACAAGATGTTAATTAACATCTCACGGGGGTTATCTTCTGAAGGGAAAACTTTCTTCGGTACAAAATAGTTTATGTGGAATTTTTCTTCTAGGTGAGCTAGGTGACATAGTACTGTGTTGCATTAAGGAGTGTTTTATTGTGTCGCATGAAGATGATGAGTTTTGACAAGTTAACATATTGCCATTGAATAAAGGTGTTATACTCATTTAATGGAAGGCGATGCAAGTTATTCTCCACACTGCCCTCAGTCTACAGAGGCACAGCTAGGAACCCTGTGAGAGGGTTTTACTAAAAGAAATTAAAATAGACTGCTCTTGTTAAAATTAGCATCTTTCTTTATTTATTATTTGTCAAATATTTTAAGATCACTTTTGACAACCTGTAAAGGCAAGGGGTGCACCTTAGGACTATTGCTATTTGTGCTTGCCTTTCCTTCTGTAGCTGGGAGAGACTGCAATATATATACTTAAATTAATGGCTTAAATTCAAGGATCTGAATGTGTCATGCAGGTCATTTATTTATAGCAAGCTGCCCAACAAACATGGCTCGGAGGGGATGAAAATGCATTCTACATGCGTGAAAGGCAGCAGATGGATTTATTGACTTCAGATGCAGTCAGAGGACACAAAGTGACATTTATTCCTTAAGAACCAGATACCATAGAATTTACTAGTCTGTATATCTACAGTAACACAACAGATTGTGACTGAAAGGTTTAGCCGCCTTATGTACTTGTGTTTAATTTAAATCAGTTAGTATTGTGTTCGGTGTTTATGTTTCTATCCTGCTAATCCAGTTTTTTGCAATTTTTTTTTGTTTGGATTACTTTGTATGAAACAACCTGAATTTGGAGTCTGTTCCATATTAAAGATTACTGACTTCCAATTCTCCACCACCTCAATGAATGTTTTTATTCCTTCAGGAAGAAAATCTAAGAATTGACTCCATGTGGATGTGACATACAACAAAACCCAACAGATGAATTTTAGGCATAAGCAAAGAAAGAACACAAAATAACCCAATTGGATTGACCATTAGCTATCAGAAAGTTGTCTGGCATGATGCTTCTGCCTTTCGTGTCTCTCCAGTTTTCTTCTGTCTTGAACAAGTCATCATCATCATCATCATGGCTAGGCTTCGCAAACAAAGATTGGAGAAAGGCTCTATCCACATTTGTTACAAGCCCGCTGGTGGCTAATAAGGCAAATATGAGATAGACATATCCGATTGCAAAAGGCACAGCAGAAAGACTCCTTAGATGGTATATTCTGCAAGACAGGGTTCTTTCTGCACTGTCTTTTCTCCTCGAGAGTGATCCTGTGTGCGTTCTCAAAGGAAGCAGCAGCGTTATAGATGGTGTGTCTCCAGGCCTCTCGATTGGAGGCCAGAGTAGACCAGTTATGATGATCAGTATGGCCAAGGCTGAGATGTTGTTTCAGGGAGTCTTTATATCTTTTCTTCGGGGCTCCTCTCTTGCGGCAGCCGGTGGCAAGTTCACCATAAAGCAAGATCTTAGGGAGGTGGTGGTCCTTCATCCTTGAGACGTGCCCTGCCCAACACATCTGTGTTCTCAGCAACATGGCCTCAATACTTGTGACTGCTGCTTGCTCTAGAACAGATGTATTGGTCACATAATCTGACCAGTGGATGTTTAGGATTGTTCGGAGGCAGCATTGATGGAAGCGTTCTAAGAGTCGCAGGTGGTGGCGGTAGATGACCCATGATTCGGAACCATATAAGAGAGTAGTCAGCACAATGGCTCTGTAAACACTGATCTTGGTACTTTTCTTCAGGTGTTTATTACGCCATACTCTTTTATGGAGTTTTCCAAAAGCTTTATATGCCTTTGCTAACCTGTTGTCTATCTCTCCGTCAATCTTACCATCCGAGGAGATGAGGCTGCCTAGGTAATTAAACTGCTGGACTGATTTGAGCTCTGGTTGGCCAATGGTGAGATGGAGATGATGGAAGACTTCCTGAGGTGCTGGTTGATAGAGAACTTCTGTCTTCTTTATGCTGACTTCCAGCCCAAAGAGCTCAGCAGCGTCTGCAAAGCAGGATGTTAAACGCTGCAGAGCTGCTTCTGTGTGGGCCACAAGGGCGGCATCATCAGCATAAAGCAGCTTCCAGACAAGATGATTTAAGATCTTAGTGTGGGCCTTCAGTTGCCTTAGGTTGAATAGGCTTCCATCAGTACGGTACTTGAACAAATGCAAATGAGTATAATAACTTGGGTTGTTTTTCCTGTAGTGTCTGGGCTTACACACCTCTACTATATTTTTCTAAACTATTTTTCCAGCTTTCTTCAAATAGAAGTACTTTTAAACTTCCATTTTATCACTCTGCAAATATTTCACACCCTTTTTTCAAAATAATTCCCTCATTTGTACTAAAATTTTCAATCAGATATTTCCTTGAGCTTGCAGAATAACCATGATCTAATAGAAGTAAACAAACAAAACACCTTACCCTTAGGACTGAGTATAAACTATTTATACTGCATTTTATGAATGTGTAAAAGTCACTACCAATACCATACCTGCATGAAGAACTAATTTCAGCTTCATTGCCTTCTATGGAGCTGCAGAAATTATATATTTAGTCTGATGATCGTAAGAGTATGAAAGAGTGTGTCTTTCTTACTTTTTCATTTATTTCTGCCTTCTTGTATTCACTTTCTTTCTTGAGTTGGAAAGCCATCGGTATGGTTGAGTGAATTAGAAAGATGTATGTGAAGAAGAAACCTGTATACTCTTTTCATTTCTTTGCTGATGGGAAGGCTCTGCACGGGCACATAGAGCACACCACCACAGTGCTGTGTCTGCTAGACACATACGCTCCTCCTCTCTTCAGTCCTGTCTCTCCTTCCCTTTAACTAGCCTTCAGTAGCCTTTCCCATTTGCATTTTTCCTCCTTTGAAATGTCACCTCCTTCCTACTGCTCAGTTCCACCAACATACTTCTCCTCATTACTACCACTTCCTTTCCCATCAGGATAAATATAGCTGAATAACTGCATGCCTTGGCCACTTTTATATTGTAGTCTCAGTCCCGTGTAATAACTCTCCCTGCTTAGGCATAGACTTTGCCCTGGAGAACTCAAAACCACTAGCTACATGGAAGCAGGAGGAAGTGTGAAAGGAGATACCACTCTGCCAGAGTACAGAAGGTGAAGAGTGCTGAAGTCTGCCTTTTCATGGCAAAACAGAGGTTGGGGTGATGGGACTGATCTTCCCATGGACACCTATGGCATGAACCAGCTTTGAACAGATGACTGGTGTCTTGGACTTCTCCTCCCCTCTACACTCAGCAGGAGACTTGATTAGAAAATAGAAAAGAAGCCTGATGCACCCTTGAGGGAAAGTTAGCTGATAAAATCTGTAATGAAGTACCTCTCTTTTGCTGTTTGTCCTCATTTAGTTTGCTAAGCGAGAATTTTCCTGGGTCTGTGGAGTGTCTTAATTTAAAAATGTTCCCATTTTTTTAGCAGCTGCACCTTTCTCAGCTTCAACAATTCAGTGTTTAAAATTGATATCAGCATTAGGCAGGCTCTGCATGCTTTCGCCCCATCATTTCAGAGGGAGAATTATCATATGTCTTACCCCGGCAACTGCAGATTACTAAGGCTCCCCAAGAAAGTGAAGGCTACAGACACGTGGATAACCTTTTTGAACTAGCCCACTTCAAAGGAATCGTATCTGAGATAGTAAGATGCAAATAAGCAACCTTTGATCTCATAGTGAACAACCAGCTTGTGAAAATAAGCTGGGAGGGGAGGGAAATCATCTTACGGCTTCTGCACAGCCCTGTTTGAAGACACATTCAAGATCATTAAGCAGAAATCACCAGCTCAGGGCAAAGCTGGCAGTTCTTCCCTACTCCAAAAAGCCCCTCCTCTCTTAAAGACACTGGACTTAGAAGCCTGGTAAAGCCTGGTAGGGCTTGTTTTCTTCAGACCCCCACAGAAGATGTGAGAAACCCTTTTCACTCTTCTAGAGGCCAAATAGAAAGATTTCTACAACCAGAGCACAGAGTCTGAGGCTGCTCAAAGCTATGGTGCTATTTTTTTTCCCATTAGCCTAGCAGGTTTGGGGTTTTGTTTTTACCTATTATAATGCTAAGGGAGGTTCTGCAAAGTTCTGCATGTCAGTGCCATGTTTGTCCCTGAATCTGTTGTAACCCAATGCAAAATAGGCTATTCATGTGGCTTAGGAAGAAGCCAAATCCTGCAAGTTCTATTTATATGCCTAGATGGGTTGGTGAAAGGGGTTAACTGTATCCCAAATACTTGGAATCATTAATCATTGCATTGTTAATAGTAGCAGCACCACTTTGCACCCATTTAGACATCTGTTTTTCCATTGATTTCTCAAACAGAATGTGTTTTCTTCCCTGTTGAAAGGGTTTGTGTAGTGGGATGTTTTTCTGCAGCCTGATACTGCTAGTTGCTGGCTCATAGAAAAAACACAGACCTGGCATTTGCATGGAAGTCTGCTTCTCCCTGGGCCCCATGCTATAGGATTCAGCTCTCTGAAGCCAAGAAGGACGATGTAAGGAGGGGCACTCACTAAAGAGGTCTGGTGCATTGGGAAGAAGGATTTTGTACTTCCCTCAGGAAAATAGCTCTACCTGGTAGTTCAAAGGAGTATGGCTCATGAACAGATCTTGCTAATGTATGGATCAAATTTTCCTTCCTATGGCAGTTTGAAGGGGATACTATGTGAGGCATAAAAAGAGCTGGTAGCATCTCTAGGCTTGGTTCGCATAATGCTTTCCACTGTTAGGGATACCAGGGCCTTGTTGTTTGAAGGGAGGTGTTTGAAAACACAGCAGGGAAATTCCTTAATCTGAACACAGCTTTGCCACACCAGAGAGGGAAGGTATACAGAGAGAATCATAGTCAATTTGGTTTGTCAACTAAGCCATGTTCATGCTGCTGACTTCTCTATTTTTGGATGGCAAGTAAAAGGTAATGTGTCAAGCCACTAAGAAGCAACTACAAATGAAGAATATAAAGAAATATCAAGTGGCTTCCCACCCAGTGAATAGCACGTACCTGTAGTTGGAATGAATCAGGAGGAAAAAATAGGCTGTAATGAGAGACTGGCTCAGACTAGGCATTTGCACAACAGGACCATATTGAGTTTGCACAGACTGCCTTAATTTTGGCATTGCCTACCTCTATGATTGCTTCTTTTTGTAGCCTCAACATTCTTTAAAGGCAATTATTCCACCGTATGCAATGCACAGCTCATATTAGGAACTTATGCAGCTTATTTACGGAGGCACAGTCTGTCACTGGAAACATTTAATACCATGTGGGTTAAGAAACATTAAAGGAGAGTCTCTTGAGGGACACATGGGTGGTATTCCCTGGAAAGCATCCTGAAGTATTTTTAGCTATGTATTTTCTCAATGTGGGATGAAAATAAGCCAAAAAATAGGCAAGATTTATCCTATGTAGTGTATGACTGTAGGAGAGACTGCATTCTGAAACGACAGAGAATGGATCTTGGATCTCCTAGTAAAAGAAGAAAAAGACCATCAGACTTACTGCATGTTTTTATTAAGTGATGCTTTCAGGGGTCTTTAAAGACTACCCATTAGGGTTATAAATTTTGTGTTTTGAGGACTTGGCACAATACTGTTCTAGCTACAGGGAGGTTAATGACTCTTCATAAAGACTTCAGCATTTGCTAATGGACAGTAATAAAAGATGTGTGAAATTCAGCAGATCAGAGTGTGACACTCCCCTATCTAGGACTACTCCATGCCCTGAAACATGTTTTTAAAATTAATTTTCAAAATGTAGAGCAATGAAATAGAACCTGATCTGGCTTTCACAGGGCCATGTTCATCTACCTCCATGAGGACAAGTGGTCTCATTGCAGAATTACACCACAAAGACTGCGCTTGCTATCTGTCCAGTCTTCTTGAAGTTCTCATTTCTCATGTCTCCTACATTGTAAATTCTGCTATTGTAATTCCAGACTGTCCAAGGCATTCTTCCTTAAAAATCAGTCCACCAAAATTCATTCATTTACTGACCATACTAATGCCTGTATTGCTGGTCTTTATGGAACACTCCCTCCCAAGCTAATTTCAAAGAAGATCTTTGTCATCATGCCTTCTTTTGGCTTTAAATAATAATATAATCATTGTGGTTCAACCTCCAACTAACTCACCTTAATGGTTTCTAAAATTGTTCAGCCAGCTGACAAAGAAGTTACTCATTTTTTCAGATCATCCGTGTACTAAGACGACTAGCATCCTTAAAATTAATTGGTGTGCCCAGCTCACACAGTACCCTCCCAAATCCCAGAACTGCAATGTAGGTCAAACATGAGGGAATTTAACCTCTTCCAAATAATGCTCCACTCTAAAGAGACATAACTGGATCTTGAAAGAGCAAGTTCAAAGTAAAACATCTTTACCTCCAGGTATTTTCCTGAAAGTGTTCCTGTTTTGGTTGGAGACTTCCCTTTACCTGTTTTTTGTTGTTGTTGTTGCTGTTGTTGTTGTGGTGGTTTTGGGGGTTTTTGTTGTTTTGGTTTTTTTTTTTTTTTTTCCACGGGAATCACTGGCAATTTGAAAGGTATCCCAAGGCTTGGCATTTGTGGTTGCAGAGCAGGCACAATGAGATTACTCTTTGGTGTCTCCATCTTTACTCTCAGTGCAGCTTGGTTCTCAAGCTGTGGTTTGACAATAAAGTGAATCTGTTTTTTGGGGAACTTAGTGTCAAATCTCAAAACCGCTGTAATTATAAGAATGCAATATATGGGTACAGAGTCATTCCACCGATTTCTTAACAATATATTAAAGAGAGAATTTTGTCCTAGCAGATGTAATGTAGATTTAATGTAGAGCAACTCTGTTTAGGCAACTCTAACTTAATGCTGTCTTCCTAAGGCAGCATAAAATCAACATAAAATTACAAAGTGAATGTAAACACTGTGCTGTGTGCACTGGCTAAACCAACTGAAATGGCATCATATGCTCTTGCCTGATTTTTATCAAATTTGTACTGCTAAATGACGTACAACTGCAGAGAGCTGGTATTTAATGATCACAGAACCACTTTTTCAGTAGTGTACCAAAGCAAGAACTCTGTGGTTAGAAAATTGAACACATTTCATCTTAGCATCTGATCTTCACTGATCTTCACAAACAGCCTCATCAGTGGAAGCTGTCATATCTAACAAAAAGACAGCTTCAATCATTGTCATCTAGGATATCATCGGGAGCATAAGATGGAAGAACCATAAAATGCGCATCAGCTGTAGAATTCTTAGTACTCTGTTTTTTATCGTGACCCAAACCTCCTCCAATGACAAAAAATATTGCTTTTGTGACAGGATGAGGGTATTTGTATGCCCTTATTTGCCCTACTAAAATAGATTTTTTTTCTAACCTACAGAAGATACATAATATTTGCATGATTATAAACTCAAAAGATTCCCTGATTATCTGGTCAGAAGAGATTATACATCATACAGGCTTCAGAAGATTTTACATGCATAGGATAGTAGTGGTTGATTATTTAGTTCTCTACAGAGCAAGTTTTAAGATACATCTGAGTTTGAATGAGAACTTCTTTTAAAACAACACCCAGTCTTCTGATTAAAAATTTTGAACTACAAACCTTGGCATGTTATTCCAGTGATTACTTTATTCTTGCTTTAAACCCTGTCCTTTTTTCTAGCTCTAATTTTAAACTCAAAGTAGGTAGAGTTTCTGATAGCTCACACATAGAATGAAGAAAGCCCTTGACCTCTTTCCTGTGTTGTTACCTCCAAGCTTTGACTTAAGTCGTCTCTCAACTTCTCCTGTTAATCAGAACAAATTTCTTGAGTCTTTAACTCATCAATGTTAACTATAAAGAATGTTTGTTAACTGTAAAGAATGTTTTGTGGTCTTTCAGGTGCTTTGCAGGCTCCTCCCTGCACCCTTCCTAAACAGTAGTCATCTGACTTGGACTCTGGACCACAGAACCAGATACCTACCACAGCTTTGTGGACCTCAGTGCTGAGCATAGAGGCAATATCCCTCACAAGTGCCATAAATTCTACTTATAAATCCAATTTTCCATTTGATTCTGGCTGTAGAACTTCCACAGCTGATTAATGACTGTGACCTCTACCACCTTTTCAAAACTGAGGCATGCCCTAAGGAATCCCTCATAAAGATAAGTATTTCCTACAGAATCTGTATTTCAGTGCAGAGCTTTGCATTTGTCTGTTTAGAAATATACTTGCTTAAGTTCATCTCATCAGCCAATCCAAATAATTTATTTCAATGATTTGCCCTTTTCATGATTTATCATCCCCTGGGCCTTCATGATATCTGCAAATATTATCACTTAAAGGCTGCCTCTCTCTGACTCCTCTGCTTGTTTCCATGGAATTCAGCTGCTTTCATCTTAGAAACTGTCACCTAACAAATCTGGCTGACCGGGAATTGCTCGGTCTTTTTTAGGTTCATCAGGTTGGTACTTTTCCATTCAAACCACAAACCTTTTCTTCTGGCATAACTTCACCCACAGGTCACAAACATGAAACCCCCTCTAAGTTTCCCAAACCTCACGCAGGCAAAAAAGTTGGTTGTAAATCATATCCCTGTTCCTACATTGTAAGAGTACAGAACAACATAGAGCAAAAAGCATCTCCAAACTTTGTCCTTAATTTACCATTTTGTTATTCATCTGGTCAAAAATGTATTTGCTAGTCACCATTGCCTTGCTCCACCATTGCTGGCAAGGGAAGAATTATCTCCCCAGGTTTTTCATAGCCTCGTGGATCTGTTCACAGTGACAAGAGCAAACAGACCTGTCTCCCATGCTACACAGAATCCCAGCTAATCATTCCCAGCAGACAAGGAGGACAAACATGCCTTTCCCACTGCCCCACACGCTCTGTGGACAGGGCTGGCATAACCCACCAGCACGCACAGTTCTTCCATCCAGCAATGAGAGATTTCTGTTATTGCAGGAAAAATCTCACAGGACTTACTTCACTACCCTGTGAAGTAAGATTTTCGGACTAACCAAATTCTGGGGAATGTGGTTGGTCCTAAAATATCAAAGAGAAGGGAGAAGTGTACGTGCCTGGATATGCTTTTATTTGGTAGCAGTAATGCAGATTGGCAAAAATTCTATTAAGAAAATGCTTAAAGCTGTAAGCCCTAGTAGCAATACATACTTGTTCATTACACCTTGTAGTAGTACTAATAATATAAAAATGTTAACTGTGCAAATCTTTAGTAAGACAATAAAATATTTTTTCCCTAAAAACAAAGATAAATATTATTCACATGCAACTTCTGTGGTAAGTGACAAGATGATGGTCAGCTTCAGAACATATTAACACGAGTCTTCACCCCTGTACATTTCAGCTTTATTAATCTAAAACACACACCCTTTTATTTACTTTTTCATTTATCTAAACTAGGCTTGGTTATGTGTAGCCAATGTTAACTTGGAGCTCTCCTGTGCCCTATGGCTGTTTTGTGGATTAAGACTCTTCCTTTAGATTAGAAATATAACTTAAATAAGGTTAAAGTAACAAAAATTTATTTCCTTTTCTGGTAAGTCATGTGCCATCCTCTCTTTATTAAAAAGTAAAAATAGCTATGCAAACCATCTGATGAGATCCCTTGAAAGTAATGTGGGAGCACTATTAGAGCAATTCCAGAATTTCAACTCCACATTAATTTAATAGACTCTATGAAAAACTTTGTGGAGCAATTTGTCCCTGAGGTAATTGAATTTAAATCACAGGATTTATAGTAAGAATTACCTTAATCTCGTTATACTTGACTCAATTGCTAAAAGCATTCGTTTTACTTAATATTGGTATTTGTGGAGTTACTAACTTATTTGTTACTGTCAGAAAAATGTATCATCATAGAAAAGTAAACAAGCAAATCCTTTGTTCCCTGCTCTGTTTCTCATAGGTATCTCCCTTCCTTTCATGCCTTCTCTATACAGCAAATATTTCTCTTCTGAAATCTGTCAATTTGCAAGGTTCCCCACTGATATTATGTGTTTTCAGCATGTGCTGGAACTGAAATAAATGAGACAAACTGCATGCTTAAAAGTAAGGGTATACTTCACTGTCTTGGCCGCAGAAGTCTTCCATGGTTTTCAACACTACATCCACCAACTCTTATGGGAACTATTTTTTTTTTCTGCTATGATATTATTTGTCTCAGAATCTTCTAGCTCATCTTCAAAGATTGGGACCATTGTCACGAGTCCATCATCTTACTTCTTCAGAAAGGCCACGTGACTGCACTTATACTTACCCACCACTTCCACATATCTTGTTGCCTATTCCTTTCATTTGTGCAAGCAATAAAAACTCCACTGGAATAATTCTTTCTCTTTCCTCTATTAAGCAGGGGGATGGGGAAAAAAAGATCTGTTTTATTTTTATTTGAACACATAGACTTAAAGAAGAAAAATTACCAAAGTAGGAACTTTACATATTGATTTGCTGTTATTGGAAAGCTCCCAAATATTGTGCTTAGTAGAACACAATAAAAGGAACATCTAAGTGCCACGTTTTTGGGTAGGCTAAATTCTTTCAATTTTTCATATAAATAATTTTGTCACCTATTTTCTCCCTTTTAAGTGTTAGGAGGGAGGCAAAGCTCTTTTCTCCCACTCCAATTTTCCTTCAGTTGTTTAGCGATCATTTAAATAAAACATCTACTTCTGTTCTGAGCATTTCAGAAGTAGCATTTTTATTCATTTTTATGTGATTTTAAAGTATCACGTTAATAACCTTTATGCTTTACTAGTCATTTTCTCTCTCTTTTATAGTAAATGTTTGTCAAAAAGTTGCATCTGCAAGGTCCAAATGAGTTCAAACTAGTGTATACATAGGTTTGCACTGGGCTTCCCAAGGTCAGTAACCATAAATGCAAAGCTCCATCAGAGGTGTTTGGCTCATATGTAAAAATGAGGTGAAGACACATCCTGTGTTTAATCATTTCAGTTCTTGTATTATGAAGTGAAACTTTAAAAAAAGAAAAAAAGGAGGAACTTGGGAATTACTGATCCATCACATAAACTTCAATTCCTCACAAAATAACAATAAAATGTTTCTAAGTACTTAGAAGATGACAGGGGGAGTTGTAATAAATACAGGCTTTTCAAGGACAAATAATGTCAAACAAATCAGACCTGTGGATGGGGTAGATTTACAGAAGCTTTTGACACTGCTGTGATGTTTTCCTAGGAAACCATGTCTCAGCTGAAATATTCCCTGGTGCTCACAGAGCCAATGAGACACTGTCAGGGGGAAGCCCTGCTTTACATACAAGGTGGAAGGATGTTAGAATACCCTAATTAATGGTTAGGATGATCAACCAAGGAGTATGCTCCTCACACCCGGCAATCCCAGGCTGATGTTATTTAAGGTGAGGCTTCAGCTGGAGCACAGTGCCCAATGGGCACTGCAGGTCAAGCAAGCTACAAGAAACATCTCTGGAAGTGTGAGCTGAGAGGTCAGAGATGAGAATGAAATTAGGTTGGTTCAGAGTAGAAATGTGTGACAACAGTATCTAAACCCACCAAAAGTAACCGCTGAAGAGGCATGGCATGGGTTCCATATATTCATGGGGAATTAGATGAAAATTGCACACAGCAGATTTAGATCATTCACTAACTACATCTATCTAGGAAGGATATAAAGTCCTGGTGATCAGGGTTTGAAAGGGCTATGAGATTGAAGGTATTTTTATGAAACCAAGCTAGAATACCTTAAATCTGGTTCAGCAATATTCTTAAGTGAATATATGTACATGGCCTCAGCCAGCAGCACTGGCAGAGGTCATTAGGGAAGGATAGCAGCAAATTGAGAAATCGCCATCTGCAGCCATCTGTGCTTTCAGATCATTTTCTTCTGACTTTCAGGTTACCTGTTGCAACTTAAGCAAAAAGTAGGAGTGGTCAAATGGGTAGGATGACAAAGACATCCCCCCAGATGTCCATAAGGGAAAATACCATTCAGCACCATTAGTACCTGATGCGGCCTCTTAGAAGGTGTTGAGGTGGTTATCCATGCCAGCAGAACAAACAGGAGGTGCTGACACTGGCAGAGGATGGGGAATTTAGAAGGGGAAATTAAAATGGTGGGAAGGAAATGAAGTGAATGGTGGATTGTCCCTCCATGGCTCTGCTGCTGCTCCAGTAAAATGCTTTTTCCCAAGGCTTTTTTTCTCAGTGATTTCTTTCTTCCTAAAGCACTTCATTTAGAAAATAGACAAATTTCTTCCAGCTGCATAAATAATTTCCCATTTGTAAACCCCAAAACGCCAGGGAATTGTTCAAAAGCATCCTGTCGCTTACAAGTAGGTACATGCAGAAGCGGTAATTAGAGTAATGAGAGGAATAAAAATAATGAAGAGAAAATGCACATGGCGGAGAAGGTCTATGAATGAAAACCGTAGGCTAAAAACATTTCTCAGATGCCAATGTGTGAGTCTCAAGCAGCAGGCACTAGAAATGTAGAATTTCTACAATAGTTTGGATGCTCTCACAAACAGCAAGAAGTGGATTTCAAGGCAGCAATCAGGATGTTACTGAAAAAATATACCTTTATTTTTTAAATGACTCATTCTGTTTTTTCAGTTACCAGAGAACTATGTGTGTTTTAATGCATTTATCCTTTTAATGATCCACGTTCACATATTTTGCAAAATTATTTAACAGAAAAAAAAGGCAAAAAAAAAAAAAAGGCCAACTGGCATGCCTACAGTGAAGAGAATGAAGAACAACATTTTCTTGAAGAATTTACTCAAATTAGGTTTGATACTACATGCCAAATACAGAAGAAAGTTTTGTGTTAGCCTAAATTGATGAAAATTAGTGTATACTCTTTATGTGATATATGCTAAAGGTAATGCTGGTGGAAAAATACAGAAAAAAAAATTAAAAAAGCTCATTCTTTTAGTGCCTTTCTACCTCAAATTAGGAAAAAAAATTGAAAGCTGCTTTATCCACCTCAGAGAATGAAAATGCTTAAAAAGATGAGGAATTTCTTATTATTGTCTAAGCACAGCATTGAAAACAAAATCTGTATGTTTCAGTGTGTCAAATATATCCAAAATATTTTGCTTAGAAAATGCATGCATGTATTACTATTTTCAATGGGCTTCATGGAAAAGAAAATGTCAATAATGAAACATTTGCTTTGTTGATCCATTTTTCACTGAGTCATTAAGGGCAGGCAATAGAAGAGATGAAAGGACATGAGGCATCTTTGAACACAGTAGATAGAGTAGACTACCAAGAAATTCAACCCTTAATGTCTAGACTAAGTGGAAAAATTTGAAAAAGATAAAAAAAACCCCCAAATAATCCAAACAAACAACATGACTTGGAATAAAATAAAAAAAATCAGAATGAAATTTAAATCAATCCCCAGGCTGTGTTGGAGATGTTTTGATGCAATTTAGTAGACCAGATTGGAGAACCACTGTCTGTTCCTGAGCTGGTTGTGGAAATCTGCCTCCACAGTGAGCTCTACTCCCAGCCCAACTTCCCATCTTTTCAAGGGGACAGATGGTCACTCCTTGTTTTAGCAGGCAGCTCTTCTACCCTTCACTAACAAATCTTAGGTGCTTTTTCCCCCTTAAGTGTGGGTCGTCACATCTTTGCCATGGGCCTGACTTCAGTTCCCTTGGCCCTCTATAGATGTGGCAACATGCCTCTGAACAAAAAACCCCAATAATCCTGTGATTCTGATATCCGTCTTCAAATCTATGTTGGCTTTGACAGAATTAAATTTTTCAGCAAAATACTTGGCCTGTGATTTTCAGCCAGTTCAGCCAAGCAGCAGAGACACCCCAGTCTCATCAGGAACTGTGCCCTTCACTCCAGTGAGCAGACCTCACACATAGGGAAATCACACAGGGCCGGGCTCCTTAGCAAAGGCAGAAATTTGTCTCCTTCACAGAAAGAAGTGAAAAACCAGATTTGGCATTCAGGAGCCCAAAAGTTCAGGGCTGAGCTGAATTGCATTGCATGGGTTTCATTTAGACCCAGCAGGATCTGTGCAGCAAGACCTTGAAATGTACCTTCAACCTAAGTAGGTTGTTGTAATCTTCTGGGGCCTATACTAGCTTTCCACTTATGGAAACCAAGCTTTGACCTCCGGGGATGAAATGAGGTGAACACAATTGTGCATCTGGTCACAGGTATAAGATTCAGGGCACATGAAAGAGAAAATGAGGATAAAGGCACAGCAAAAATCTGAATTTCAAGGCAAAAGAGTATGTATAATTTGTGAACTGAAGAAGTAACTTCAAGAGATAGAGTTTTAAGAGACTCAGTTTTTGTGGTTCAGCAAGCAAGGAAATGTGAGAGACTAGCATGACATATATTTCACTGCAGGTGACTTGCACCACAAAGTCCCAGCATGACCAAGGCTAAAGAGGTCAGATGTTGAGAGGTATAAACAACCATCATGTGAGATCCTCCAGTGCATCATGAGGAAAGGAGGGGAGCTGACTAATCTTACACTCATTCTTAGTGTAAAGCCCTTTATAGTATGACATTCCTCAGCAGTATCTCATACTCAGGGAACAAAGGGAAGGAGACCAGACGTCTTTGGGCAACTGTTGCTCACCATTAGCTTTAGAAAGCTGCCTTCCGAAAATCAAACTTCTCTAAGTCATCTTGTTTGCTTCCTTCTGAGGTTATTCTCTTACCATCAAGGCAGTTCATCAAGAGACTGATGATAAACTTATTACCAACAAAAATAGTTCCTTTTTCTACAGCTGGAAGAAATGCAGCAATTTCGGTTCCTCAAATGAGCTGTGCTGCTGTGGCAATTCTTTGGGCCTGGCTTAGGGGTACACCATCTTAACTTCATGGGAGTTTTCTATAGCCTTAGCTAAATGCATAGATAGGACTCCATCTTTTCTCACCAATAGTGCTACTTTTTGTAAATTGATGATGTACTTTGCAGAAGCCAAAGCTCAGATGGCAGTGTGCCATTTTTTGGTAAAAAAGGCTTAAAACGCAAAGAAAATGAATATATATATAAATAAAACTATTATAAATGCAAATTCCTTTACTATTTCTTGTGAAATCCAACTCCTTTTCCATGTTTGCACTTATCAGGTAGATGATTCAGAGATAACTTTTTGTAATCAAGACAAGCAAATTCAAAAGGGCAGGCTGAAACTGGGGTGAAGAACACTGTTATTTTGGATGGTGACTGAGCTTCATTTTTTCACTCGCTCCTCCAGTCCTACTTTTTCACATATCCTGCTATTCCACAACAACAGGAAGAAACAAATGAGTGAAAGTGTTAATAGAGATACAGCATCCACTTGAAGAGTAATAACGCCTGGTGTTCAAGGGGTAGGTAGCTAGTAGCTGGTAGCTAGTACACTGAGAAGGCTGAAGTATGCACACTGTGTAATAATAAAAGGTGTGATGGAGGGCAGAGAAATCCTGCTACTCCATAAGGTAGGCGTGGTGGCCATGGAAATTAGAATCACTCTGTGTCAGACATGGCCTACACAACCGTGCTGTCGGTTGCACAATAGCTATGCCGTGTCCCAGCTCCTAAGAGCTTGTCTTAACGCACCCGTGGGACTACCTGGCGCCTCTGTGGGGGAACGAGGTGCGATTTAACGCTCAATTTAACATCCAAAGGGTGTTAAATGCGCAGTACCGCGCTCTCAGAGCCTTCACGGGGACGGGCAGAGGGCTGCTCCAGCATCAGTGCCTTAACCCTGACGCCTTCACCGAAGGCTCGCTCGGGGCAGGGTGATGAGGGGAGCAGGGTGATGCGGGGGGCAGAGCTGTGCGCTCCCTCCAGGGCGCTCCACGACACCCAGAGGGGCCCGTCGGGGCCGCAGACCCCGCTCTCTGCCCCCGCACAAAGCCAACACCCCCCAACGGAGCCGGGGCCGGGCACAGGGGAGGCGGCGTATCCCCGGCGGGGCAGGAACGGCTCCCGGAGCACCGAGGGGCTTCCCCCCGCGCCGCGGAGCGCATCCTCGCTCCCCGGTCCCGCCGCGACGCCGACAGCCGTAGCGACCGTAAACCAGCTTACGCTCAAGGCGATTTGCCCGTAATCCGCTGGGCTTCTCAGGGCGGGAGGGGCTGCCGCGGAGCCCCCGGGGCGGCGCGGCGGGGCAGGCTCCGCTCCGAGCACCGCCGGACACGGCGGCGGCGGTGATGGGAGCGGCGCGGCAGCTGCAGGCCGGCTCCCCCGGGAGCCAGGGCTGAACCCGGTGGCCGTGGGAGGGAGAGGAGCCGGGCGGGGAGGGAGGAGGGGGCCTCTACGGGGCAGGGGGAGAAAAGGGAGGAGCGGGGCCGGGGTGGGGGGAGGACGAGCGGCGCCGGGGAAGCGCTGCCAGCCGGAGCAGTGGCAGCGGCGCGAAGGAGGCGCAGCCCGGCGGACCCGGCTCCGCTGCCCGTCGGCGATCTCCCCGCGGACGTTGGGGACCTGCTGCGGGGTGATGGAGGAGCATGGGTACCCTTCCTATAGCGCCCGCAGCCCCGCTTGGGAGGAGCTGGTAAGTACATGCGTGCCTTGCCGTTACACAGGCATTTCCTACCCTTTTTCCTGCCTGTATTGTTCAGCTGGGGGGTCGGCCTGTCATCCTTATCTGTGCCCTCCAGCCCCCCATTCCCTTGTTCCGATCCCGCTCCACGCCAGAGCCCGGCCGCCGGCGCTCGTCCCCTCCCCGCGGGGAGCGGAGGGGTGGGAGTCCTTCGCCCCCGCCGTGTCCGGCCATTTGCTGGCGGGCTCGTCCCTCTGGGAGACGGGGAGTTCATTGCCCTTTCTGAGTTTCACTGCCCGAGTGGAAAGCCTGGGATTAGCATCGAGAGCCTTTCCTCCAAGTTTGCCGGGGGGGCGGTGGGTTGGATGTTGATACCATTAAACGCTTTCTCTTAGCATAGCAAAAGCAACGTGTCCAAGCAGCGTTGAGAGGCAGTTTCCAGAATGACACTTTTCCCCCCTTCTTCTGTAGCCGGGCTGGAAATCGCTTCCATCGCGTCGGCAAAGTGGGCTGGGGCTGGGCTTACCCTACTGCCACCCTGCTTTGTGGGGTATGGGTAAAGTGTGTGCCTTTGGGCTGCGACGAAGGGAGGGGAGTGCCCAAACTACCCGTGAGGAAAGCTGCGGTGCGGTGGCTTTGTGGTTTGTTTAAGCAACTCCAAGACCCTCCTTCCAACCAAAGGAAATCATGTCATCGGCATCCTCAGCAGGCGATAAAATCAGATTTCCCTTTTCAGGGTAGTCTGGTCCTGGTCTCGGACTTTTCTCCATTGTGCAAACACATACACACACACATCAGGCAGGGAAGGCTAAAAATAGGCTTTGGGTAGCTGCTCGGGAGATTTCAGGCTATCTGAGAGGTCAAGGCTAGGCTGTCTCTGGCCCTGAACTTGGTGAGGCAACATGAAGCTTGGACCCATGCCACTGCCAGACTCCCTTTCAGATAGCTTTGCCATGTTTTGCTAACTCGTTGCATTGATCCAGGCCCCCTGGTTTTACTTGTAAACCCACTTCTAAAGAGTAGACGGGAGAGAGCTACACTTTGTCTGGATCACTGTGTGCACTCTCAGGAAAACAGCAGCCAAGCCCTGGAGATACCAACAGTGAATTAAGTTCACTCCCTTTCTTGTTATGATTTGTAGCCCTCCCAAATACATTTGTACTATCCTCATTTTTGTTATGAAGCTGAACATCCCCCTTCACTGCCCTCTGCAGTCCTCAAGCCCCAAAACTGTTGCCAGAGATGCAGCTGTGATAGGGAAAACAGCTGTATGTGTGTTCCGGTAACATGGAGTTGACATCAAAAAGATCAGGCAAGAGAAACCCGAGATTTTTGCCTGGAGAGATGAAGACGTCGTGGGAGGAAGGCAGCGAAGCCGATTCCTGCGAACACCTTATGCTATTAAGAAGTGACATTTAAATTGCTGCCGTCATCCAAAACTCAGCTGAAACTCAGGAGGCAGATGGATTACAGCCCCTCTCTGCTTGGAAATGCAGAGTCCTGGCTGAAACATCCAAACCCTTTTCCTTCTTTGATCAGGGCTTAGATAAACAAGGAGCACATTTTTTTTTTCCTCTCCATTTCCCCCTCCCCCATTAAGGACTAGGATTTGGGTCATGTTTATCATTTCATTGCTGCATTCATTAAAGAGTACACCCACGAATGCAGTTTTAAGGTTAACCACTGCACTGATTTCCTTTACAAGACTCTAATTTCAGCTGATCCACTCAATCATTTGCCTGGTAACCTGCTGGTAAAATACATAGTCTTTGTGGCAAAAGCCACATTGTTCTTTGCATCTGCTTATAAGCAGGCTTTTTATGATAATGGGGGCAAAGGGAGATTTAGGTGAAGATCTACATGATGAAGGGGAAAAATAGTACACACACATCGCCACTGGTCTCAAAACACAGAAAAAAGAGCAGCAGGCTAGGGGAAACTATTTATTTCAGGTTTTGAACCTGTGAAAATTATTTATCTATGCAAATCATTAGATTATTGGGAATTGCTCTTCTTATAGTTTTTCTGAGAAATAAGTGATGGACATCAAATGCAGCCACAACTCCTTTGCCTATCAGGGTTGGACTTCAAATTTCTATAAAATTCTTTCTTTAACTTACAACTCACTTTTTAATGGAAAACCTCTTCCTGAATACACTAAGAGTTGCATTAGACCCCCCATGATGGAGCTAAGTAAATGTGATATAAAATGCAAGGCTCATCCTGCATTCTTCCAAGAGAAAATTGATGGTGGTGTACTAAAAATGTGCATAATACATATCTTACAAAGCTCTAGACCCAACATTGATATTATACATGAGACCTGAGTCTTGGCTTTACCTTCCTCTTGAAATGTGTTAAGTCCTAATATATTTGCAAAGCATATTTTTATTTTTATAATTGCCACTTGTTTGGGCCTTTTCATTCTGAAGTGTGGTTTAGTAAAGTTTTTTAGTAAAGTTTTCTCAACATTGTAACCTACAGGATTGCCTTGGCTAATCCCAAACCAACCAAAAGTGATGTAGTTATAGTACCTTCACCAAATGTATGGATACATTTGCTATATTTTAGCTTCCTCTTTGGTAAGTAAGGAAGCCAAAAAGTAATAATATCACTAACTTGATCTGCAGAGGGAGTTCAGACAGGGAGATGTGAAATGAACTTGTTCAGAGTGGGGAGCCCAGTTTAAAACTCTATTTATCACTAACCACCAAAATTAGGAAAGATTCAGTAAAATCTTTTAAACATGGCAAACATGGTTAAACATTGTTAACCTGACACATATACCACTACTGATCCAAATCCCCTCAGAACAACTTTTTGAGGTGAAGAATAAAAAAATACTACCCATCAGTTTACAGATACCAAAGTGACCTAGAGAAAAAGAGGTAAATATGCTTGTTACGAAGGGAATCAATCTTAGAGCTGAAATCAAATAATGCAGTAATCTGTATTATAAACTATAATCTCCAGTGCAGATAGAGTGCATGTGTATTTGATTTTTTTTCTACATTGCATATGCATTTTATCAACACATATTCTATTATTGGGACTCAATGTGGTTGAGTTAAAATGTTTTCACAGTGTATATAAAATGTATCCAATATCACAAGAAAGAGAAGCTCATCAGCTGATATTAATTGCCATAGCATGAATGATGTCAGCAGAGCTGTTTTTTATCAGTAGTATCTGTTGAGCATCTTCCTTTAAATGCCAACCTTTTTTTATGCTTTTCACCAGCCTTCCCTTGCTTTAGTTAGGAAATTTAGGTCATTACTAAGAAGTGTGAAACTGAGCATGTTAAATGAAAGACACAGTGCGTGCAGATATTGCACGTGTTTTTAACGGCTGCATACAGTCCCACATTGTTCGAGAGAGCCTGACTTGCAGAAGTCTAGTGGTACCATTTGTACTACAGTATTTGTAGATATGTTCACTGAGCTGAAATGTGCTATTCAATATTTGTCATATTGAGTCTGACATCGATCACCTGGGAGAAATTCAACTGTGAGATGAAGGGATAGAAGTCAAGTTGCAAGTCCTTATTGAGGTGAACTTTCATGGCTACCTTAGGCAGCTTTACCTGGGTAAAAGCTGGAACTGGACCCTGATTATCAATTAATACTTTGAAAAGAAGAACAAGTGGAAATGGTGAGATCTTTAAAATGTTGTGCATGGACAACACAGAAAAAACTTTCTGTGCTAACATGAAGGAGTAACTCCTGTACTTTCAACAATGCTTAACACTTACTTGGTTTCTCCATTTTGAAAAACTCTGTAAACATTAGATGACTGCAAATTTTAGAGCCTGTAATTTTACAGAAGCCACGATATTCTTGTCAGAAACTATATTTGCATTGAACAGCACTTGCGGAACATTTCCTATCATTTGTAGATTTAGGTTATTAGTACTAAAATTGTCACCTTAAGTAACCTGAGAGAACATCACTAGTACTTTTTTTTTTTTTCATAGCACTCTGAAGTTTATCAAGATATGATGAAAGAGACTTGCTTGTAAGTGAAAGGCAGGTGCATTCTTTCCTGGTAGCCCCACTTTTTGTTTGGACAGTCAGGACTGAGGAAGATCACAATGGGGTAGCCCACGTGAGGATGAATGGCCCACCCTCTGCATGGTGCAGGAAGTGTGCAGCAGCTAGTGCTGATAATTAAGCTCTGAAAGGGAACAGAAGTTGAAGAATTGTATTTATTATCTAACAGTAACTAGTGTTGCTCAGCCAGCACTATTTAACTGAGTTGAATTAAACAGAGTTAGCCAGTCTTGCTGGTGTTTTGTTAGCACCAAGAGTTCCTCAAATCACAGTTACTATTACATGCAATACATGTTAGCATTAATTAGCAAACTATGTTTCATTGTCCTCTTGTGATATCCAATTGTCATTTACCTTCAAAAGAATCAAGGAATTGCAGTGAGATGTGTTCTGGCATAATTTGCTATTCCTGAAATTAAGATGGGGAAGAGAAAGAAAGGAGGGCGGAAAGACAAAGTGTCCATAGACATTGCTCTTAACTATCTTCTTAGCTGTGCCCTAAATTAATTCGCTGAGAACAACACATTCTTGCACTTGCTCAAGTTTGATCAACGCTTTTGAAAAAGGAGAACTCCCTCTCGGGTGAAGAGTGAGACAACACAGAATTGTCCCTTAGTTTCACAATTAGCCTGTAAGGAAAAGGAGCTATATGAGAAGTTCACATATTTTGAGATATGGCATTAATGGTCGGATTTAGGCCTTATTATTATTCTAATAGGAAATGTAGGTGATTTCATCAAAATTCCTTTAAAATATAACTTAACAAGTACTTTGACTTTTTTAATGTTACTTTTGACAATTTTTTAAGTATAATCCAATAGAAGGGATCCTATGTGGAGAAGGGTAGTAGAATCACATTGAAGTACCTGGTGCAGTAACACAGAACTAAGTCACAAGACCTGCAAGGCTTCATGGAAATATGTACTTTCCCCTACTCTGAATAAAAGTCCCAATAAAAGAAACTGGATACTCTGGACTATATGAAATTAAGACCATGGCAAGGTGTCTGCAGCATACAATAGATAGTACTCTGTGGGTTTGTTTCTCATTAACTGCTTTGTATTTAGGTACTCCAGCATTATATTAAGATATGTCAGTTCCCTTTCCAGAAATATAAATAGAATTGTGGGAATATATAAGCCACAAGTATTGATTGCTTTCTTATGTTTAATCCAGCCCATGCAGCTAGAAGTTGTGTGTTTTGTTTAGTATTGCTGTGATTTAAATGCTTATTTTGAACACTGACTACATACAAGCCACAACAATTTTCGAGGTCCAACAATTCAGAACATGTGGTGACATTTCGAGATTGTGCGAGCTGCCAGATCTGAGATTAAAAGGGAAAACTGACCCTTTCTTTCTCCAAAAGTAAAGGCTGCTCTTTTACAAAGACAAAAATTAATAGAATAATAAAAAAAATACGCTATTAGGAGAAAACAACTGGAAAGCAATGTTCAACAGTTAGCTTTTGCTAAAACTGTTGAACGCTTTGACGCTGACGGATAGATACCACGGGGTCTGCTGGCTGGAGGCCAGATAAGGAATCCATCGCATTACATGCCGTCCGTCCGGTCCCGAACAGACATGCTGCGCTCCCAGGGGAGAGCAGCACAGCCCTCGGCCGGGACGGGGCAGCGGCTGGGCACGCTACCCGCGCCCGCAGCCGGCCGGTTTCCCTGCCCCCGCGTTCAGAGCTCGGCTCTCGCCCCACACCGGGGGTCCCCCGGTGCCACAAGGCGCACGGCGGTGTCCGGCGGGAGGTGCTCGGTCCGGTGCCGCGTCCCACCTCCCGGCCACGCCAGCACATCCGGGGAAGCCCGGGCAGGTGCGGGGGGCGCCGGGCACCCTCCTCGCTCCCTGCTTCGCTCCCGGGACTCACCCCGGCGCTCACCTGCGGGGCGGGCACCCCGTCCCCCGAGGCGGCTCGGTCGGCACCGGCACCCGGCGCCCCCTGGAGCTGGCGGCCGCCTGGGCGGCTCCCCATAGGCAGGGGCGCAGGGGCTGGGCCTATCCGCCCCGGCCCCGCCCGCCGGCGGGCGGCGGCGCCCCAGGGCCTGCGAGCGCGCAGAGGCGCCCGGCGTGGCCCGCGGCCCTTCCCCGCGGGCGGGGGCGGTGGAAGATGGCGGCCAGGCGGGCCGCCCCGCTCCGCTCCACCAGAGCCCGGCGCGCCCCGGCAGCCGCCGCCACCGCCTCCGTCCCCGCCCCCCCGCACCGCCTCTTTCCCCACCCTCCCGCGCCTCCTCCTCCTCCTCCTCCTCCTCCCCGGGGAGGGGAGCGGCAGCGGCTGCCCTGGCTGAGCCGGGCTCGTGTGCTCTCTCTCTGTAGGAGTCCGGGAAGATGGCCGGGGCCGAGTCGGGGACGAGCGGCGCCGGGATCCCGCAGCAGCCCCAGCCTCAACCCCCGGCGGCGGCGGCGGGGCCGGCGGACGACTCGTCGGACAGCGAAGGGGAGCACGAGGGCCCCCAGAAACTCATCCGGAAAGTGTCCACCTCGGGCCAGATCCGCAGCAAGGTAAGGGGGGCAGGAGTCGCCCAGCCCAGCCGCCGTCGGGGCCGGTTTCTCCATCCCTATTCCAGAGCGGGGCTATCCCGGAGCCGGGGGCGGCCGCTGCATCCCGCCCGCATCCCCGGGAGCGGCGACGGGGGGGTGAGGCAGCCGTGCCTCTTCCTTCCTTCCCTCTCCCCTCCTCCCCATCCAGCTGTTGCGTCCACATCTGTCCCCGGCTGGCAGGAAGAGCCCCCCGGGGCGGCGGGGCTCCGCGGGGCCGGAGGGGAAGCCGCCTGCCCCGGCGACCGGCAGCCGCCCTGCCCTGCCGGGCGTCCTGGGTGTGGGGGAAGCGGCGGACTGACTCCCTCCTTCCCTCCGGCTCCTCTTCCTTGGCGGCGGGCACCGCTGCCGCGGGGATCCCGCCCTGCTGCCCCTCGGCGCGGGTGGGCTGGCTTAGCGAGCCCTTCCTCACCAACTTTTCATGCCCGCAGCCACCCTTTCTTGTTCATCCCTGATGCCAAGGGCCGCCGCCGTGCGCCCCGCCAGAGCGGCAAGCACTGAGCCCGCGGGGGCATGCCGGGCTCCCGTTCGGGAGCGGGAGTGCCGCGAGGGAGGGAAACGCGGTTTCCAGTTTGAAAGGCACCTCGCGGAAAGAGGAGTAAACTTCTGTACATCTTCGCTCGTGGGACTGGATACGTAAAGCAGCTGTCAAAATTTCAGCTTAATGCAGTTTTTTGGCTGTCTCGGACAGCTGAAGTTAATTCCCAGTGGAATTAATTTTTTTTCGTGGATGGTATATTTATATCACTTTTTTCCTCCACTGTAAAATCAACAAACACGCATTTGAACGCATAAAAATAATGAGACCTGACTTACTTTCTCTGTAGAAGGATCCTGTAACTTTCTACAAAGCGTGGTCCACAGTCAGTGATAGGGTCTGCGCAAAACCCCGTTGGGGAAAGCTTATGGATGCAGTCACATCAAGATCAGCTTTTGGCTGGAAGTGTATTGTTTGAGGGGCAGAACAACTTGATACAGGCCCAGACAGATCAAACTTACAGTTTAATTTCTACACAATAGCTCATGTGGCATTGTGTCCTTTACAGAGGACCCATTAGTTTGTGGAGTCCTGTCAGATTGGTGCTGTTCTTCCCTTTTTTTGCTTCACACTAAGTACAAAAGGCAGCCACCTTTAAACAGAAAGCTTGGTAGTTAAACAGTAGCATTATTCCATAATGTGAGGTGGAAGGCAGTTTTTCCCTGAAACCTCCTAAACCTTTTGTGTCATTCCACATTATTGCTGAACGTTAATTTTGCTTTTGCAGATTTTAGGCCTGGCTGAAATGTTACTATAGTAGATAATGTACAACTGTTGGATTGTGTTGCAAACATAGTCCCATAGAAACTTGCAGCTTTAACGTGCTTCTGTATGGCGGTTTGAAAGTGACAGAACGCAATGCCTATATTAGCTGTAGTGGTGTTAAGTGCATTGGAAGGTTTGCTCTCAGAGAGGTTGATACATGCATAGGGAAAACATGCAGATTATTAATGTTGTTGCCTCAGGTTTGTGAGTTCGAGATCCCAGCCAATTCTTGCCAACTGTTGCAGATTGGTGGGATATTCTGTATCTGAGGGCTGTGAATGAATGCAGTGCTGGGATCCCCTGAAGATCTAAGACACCTCTACAAAGTGATGCTTTTGCTTATCTTAGTTTCCTTCTCAGTTCTATTTCTGTGAATCAGATATATATATATAGGAAAAACTGTCTGCTGACATAATTGGAGTCATAAAGTGTCGTTTTACTGGCTGCAATTTACAGTGCAACTCTGAATATAAATATCTTTCTTTCCATTTAATTAAAAGTGATATATCATTGTTAAAGATGAAACCCATGTTAAATAATTCAGTAGCACTTTATTTTATAACTCACAATGCATTATTTAAAAGTAGCTATTTTTAGACAGACAACTCCCGTTTAGTTTAAGGGTGTTGTATGTTTGTTGTAGTAGTTGGTGATCAGTGGTTACATGAAACTACTAGAGCAAAGAACATCAGGGAGCTGCTTTTTTACCCAGCTAGTCCCTTTCATTCAAATTAGATTTGTTAAGCTTCACTGACTTGGTGGATCTGTTTGTAAGCTAAGGTGTTAATTAAATGGATTGTGTTTATCTTACATCTAAGAATAGACTTTTGAAAAAACACAAAACATGTATATTATATTTATCATTGATGCTTCTGGGCCATTTAAGACTGTGCTATTTTTCTCCAGAGGTTGCTTATTTACTTGAGGCATTTCAGCAACATGGTGTTGATTCCTTAGCTCAGAACTATACCCAAAAGTCTCTGCTGGTAATTGTTTTTATTTTACTTAAGGAAGATGTTATTTTTAGATGTTTTGGTACAGTTCATCATTTGTGAAAGCTACCATATGGTGATATTTTGCAGATAGAATCACTCAGGAGTGGATTTTTTTAACATGTGTATAATAAGATTGAGCAAATATATGTATGAGAGCAAATCTGCTTTAGCAGCACAAACATAAGCCTAAAGATTTCTAACACCTCTAATGCTCAAAGGGAGAGAACAAGTTGTGGTGCAAAGGACTGATCTATTCTTTGGGCCAGCATTTTGTTTGTCATTAGGAACTGTTTGCTCAAGCCCATACTTGGTTATAGAATGACACTGCAGCAGTAGATATCTTTAGGGGAGTTAGGACCAAAACTGATTAGCACTTCCCTGAGGTTAAAGCCAGGGTCTTTAAACCTCATCCTGGAAGTTACATCTGTGGAGTTTGTATGTGTTCCCTGAAGGAAATGCAAGGGAATAAATAGGTGGCAGGTACCCTGTGAAGTTTGAGCCCTTTTGAGCCAAAATCTCTAATAGAGAGTGTTGAAACAATTTTTGTTTTTGTCGTGTCTACTTACTATTCCCCCCCACCTCCACCCCCCCCTCCGTCTGGGAGACCTGAATATTTAGTACATAAAAAGTGTGTTGGTTAAAAACATTTTATGAATATATATTTTGGTTTTGTGAGAACTTTGGAAAACTGCAGTCAGACAGTTTCGAAGCAGTATATATGATGATGATGTACTAAAAGGGTTATATTGGAGATTGAAGTCATGGAAAGTTCTCTGTGCGTCTGTGTTAAACTTGGCTTCTTCACTTTTAAAGATGCTGGTTAAGACAGGCAGCGTCAGTGCCTTCCTTAAACAGATGACTTCAGTTCTTGGGGCTACAGCCTGAAAACTGCCTGTCATCAGCTGGCTTCTAGTTTCCTTAAGGTTAGTCACTAATGCAAAGTACATTCCTTAAAAAGATGGCCTTGCTTCAGTTCTTTATAGCTGGAACATGTTGAGAAGGGAAGGTTCAAATTAGAGCTGACATTTTTGCTCTTTAAATTCTGCTCACCTAGAGGATGGGCACGAGATTAGTAAATGAAGTAGTCCCTGGATACTTGGAAGCAAGTTATCAAATGAGCACAGTTACAGTTCCTGCTCGTCTTGAGTACTCTGCTAAAAAATGAATTTGAAGAATAGCACTTTTATCACTGATCTGGCTTCCTACTTTAACGGGTCCATGTCCAGTTAATGCAAAAGCTCTGCTGGATATGTGTTGTGCTCTCAAACCTACATTGGGTATCTGGCCTGTGTCTATTTTTGTATGAAGCAGGCATTCTAGAGCAGAAAATATAGATCAGGAAATGCAAGAAAATGTGTTGTATTGAGCAAGATAAATATACTTGTAAGGTATGTGGGAGAATGCTTTCTTCCTCTCTTTCATCCCCAGTGGTTTTTATTAGTAACGAAATTGCTGCAACATAGGAGATGTTCAGAAACATGAGTGTGTTACAATTAGTGGAGGTTGTGTTTCGTTATGGTGGTGTTTCGTTTAATGGCAATAGTTGTTACTAGAATTTTCTTATCTGAGGCCTTAGTATATTTTTGAGAGATCCTAGATCATTATGGAGTAATAAAAGTAAATTAATTAAATTCCCCGCTGTGATTTTATTGGCCTTAGCGGATAACACCAGCCATTTAGGAACTGAGCCTTCAAAAAGTTTCTAACCTTTTCCATATGGTGACATTTGACAGTGCCAAGTCCCAGTAGTCACTTCCTGTTTGTTTCTTGTATACATTTCTCTCAGATTACCATAGCTTGTTAATTCACCTAATTGTGAAGTGCTGTGAGTGATACCAGTGTTATACTGCATGAGCATCATTCTCTGCAGTGTAATCTGCTTTGCCTAGTTTTGATGGTTCCCAATCTACTCAAATAAATAGTGGTTGACTCCTTTCTGCTTAAGGAAACTTGATTTTTTTTATGCACCGGAAGTTCTCAGGAAAATGCCACGGTAGCAAAATTTACCCTAGTGGGGATCCTTTATATGAATTAGGATTGTGTGAATCTACACAGCTTCAAAATACATTGTAATTTGTAATTTATTCTGAAACTGCAGTGATATGTATGGTGTCACTAAACTTCGTGTTTACTCAGCGTGGGGCAGAACTGAAGTGACCAAGTGCAAGGCAATAAACTTCAAGTTCTTGACACCTACTAATATTCACAGAAGAGACTGAAGGGTGCTGCTGTCTTCAATATTCATATTTTCCATCATTTCCATTCTGCAGATAAATTAGTTGAAGTATATCCATCCTTAGTAAAATAGTTGACCAACTTTTTTTTCCCCCAACTGTTGTAAAATCTGGCAAATTTGTTTCCCTCCCCACATCCTGGGGACTTTAGCCTGTTTTTAAAGTGAAATATTCAGAATCAGTTCATTAGTATATATTCCTGATACAGACATGTATGCAGACATGCATCCTTATGCACACGGCAATATATTTAAGTTTTCATATACATATATATATATATATATAGTATTCAGTTCTAGAGTATCTTTGGACAAAGCAAACAAGTAAAACTAGCATGTAATGGTGTGCAATATTTGTTGCTTCTTATAATTGCTGTGTCTCTATATAAGCTTTCAAAAAAGAGTATATTAATGGAAAATTTCAGCCGAAGACCTGATAGTTTGGGGAAGTTAAAAATGACTGAATACACTACGTAGAAGTAAGCAGGGTTAGAATGGAAAGAGTTACACTATTTAAGGCACAGTGGTCATTACCACTCCAAATTCTGACACATGTTTGTATAAAACTGAAATGAAATCTCCTAAGGCATTTTAGTGATGCGTGTATTGGCAAAGCTTAAATTGCTAGCTAAGTACCAGAAAGGAGGAGCTTGTAACATTTTTCAGTAGGTATTTGCAAGCAGGTCTTCAAAGAATGTTGCTTTTGGGTTATTTTTTTTCCTTTCTGGAATCTTTCACGTATTAATGCTATTTTGTACTGTAAGATAACATGAATTACACTTTTTTTTTTTTTCTTTTTCCCAGCCAGCTGGCAAGCTGTGAATGTGAAAAAAAGACAAGATAATCACACTTTCATCTTTAATATAAGGTTTTGATTGTCTTGTGTTTTGTTCCAAGGAGCTGGGGAATGCTTTCCTGCCAAAAAGATCAGGTGAAACACATTGAATTTATTGTGTACTTTAGAGAGAATTCCTATTTTTTAAGAAGCACGAGAAGAGACTAATTCAAGAATAAATGACAACTGGGAATCCCTTTCTGAGATGCCTTATCTTGTGAACTTCATGTGCACAGTCCCAGAGACACATAACTGCCGTGCCAGAGCTCAAGAAAGGGCTATTCTATAGCTGGGTCTTTATCCATGTAAGGCTATATAGATAATTTACAAACATTTTGAATTGTTTCCAACAGTTAGGTCAGAACGCAGGATGCAAGACTGTTGTATGACTGCTGTATGACTACTGGATGACTAGTTGGATTAGCCAAATTAGTTTGGATATGTAAAGCAGAATACCTAGAATTACAGTGGTTTTGTAATTGAAGTAGTGATTAAAAGAATAGTCTCTCTGGCTATTACAAAGCCTTTATCTGGAGGGAAGTATTGAAATTCTCTTGACTATCTTAAGACAATAAAAGGCAGCGTGGACTAATCTTTTTGCTCTAGAACACTCCAAAAAGCTAAATATATATGTATTTTTTAAAAACAATGTGCTTCTCATTTTATTTGAACTCTGACAAACCATGCTTCTGGTAAGGGATCTATAGAAGAACATATATAGTTTGGAGACTTCAAAATCTTAGCACAGAAAGAAGGTAATGTGTGGGTTCATTTAAGCTCAGAATATGGAGTTTTGGGTATAAAAGAATGCTCTGTAGTCATGCTGTTTTGGTTGTTTTCCTCTGATAGGGATAATTAAGATGTAGTTTGATGTCTTGTGAGAGTAGTTCACTTACTTGCAAGGGAACCCCAAGACCAGTATTTTGTTCTGGTTGGCCATTAAGTTTTTGAGTTTTTTTTTTTTTCTTTTTAATTATTTGTGAAATAGGGGGAAGTGATGTTATAAAGTTATTGACAGAAGGCTAGCTTTGTTTTTATTCTGTTTTTTCAGTTTGATACTTTAGTATCTGGACTTTGTCTTTTATTAGGAGAGATAACTCTTTCACCTTTGTATTTACCACCTTCTTACATTACTGTTTTATTCTTCCACCCCCAACCTCAAAAAAATCAGTTGCATTTTTCAAGATCTTTTAAAAACCTAAGAACAGGCTACCAAATAACACTGTTGTAATCATACCTCTATTATCGTAAGTTCAAGCCATGACTCTCAATTTGCTAGCAATGGCAAAAAAAAAAAAAAAAGCCTGGCTTGGGGGCATCCATAAATTACACCCCCTATACCCTAATAAAAACAAACCTCATTCTTTCTTAATGTAAACAATGCATTTATCACAGCAAACAAGCTTAATGTAGACCCAAAATAAATATTGTTTCACTGATATGCTAAAATCAAGACCACTACCTTAGATGCTATTTAAAATTAATGAAGAGATTTATTCCAGTGCAACATTTAAGCACATACTGAAACACTTCAGTCATCCTGTACGGTTTTATGTGATTAATTACTTCTTAAAATTAGGCCAGTGCTTAAATGCTCATTGGATGTGGGCCATAAAAATTTCATATGTGAAGTCAGAACATGGTTGACTTAGAAAACTTTTACCATGTAGGAATTATCCTGATATATTGCACAATTATGAAGAAAGAGCAAATAATTTATTTTTCCAGCTAAGTTTTTCATTTGAATCATATTTCTGTTTAGGAATATTTTCACCACTTGGATACTGAAAGCACATTAACAAAAACCTGAGCTGTACTCTTGGGAGAGTTAGCATTATTGTAATGAATTCAGCAAGCTTTTACACTTGATGAGAATTTATTTGTTTATTAGATGGGCAGCAGGAGATTTATGATGATCTAGACAATTCATTTCCTTGCCTTTAAGCGCTTGGGGTTTGGAAATTGTGTGAGATCACACTACTTTGTTGTCACTTAGCAACCTGAATAGGATTTTGAAACCGAGTAGTAGCTTGTGGGTGGCAAGTTTCCCTATATGTTTGCTGGGTGGGAAGCAACAGGAGTCCCTCTGTGGGCAGCCGCTGGGAGGATGTGTGTCCAGCGCTTGCCAGGGTCTTTCTAGACCGGCTTGCTGAGGAGAACCGGCTGTGCCCTCAGTGTCATTTTGCACTTCTGGCATAGTTCCATGCTGGGAAGATCTGCTGAGGTTTTTCATGCCTGCAGAGATTTAAGTGGATCTAAAGGACTGTCGTGCTGCTCTGGTCAGTTATGTCCTGTTGTGTGGTTGCTTAAATTTAGCAATTGAGTTTGAATGGCTTCAGTTTGACAGCTGGTAGTCCTTATTGCTGCTGTGATACTCTGGAGTGAGAGGGAGATCAGTGTCTTCTCTGCTGGTGGGAAGCGTGGCTTGCTTTGGTTCAGGTCAGGATGTTGGAAAGGATCAGCATGGCTAACCAGCAGTCCCAGCTGCCAATTGGGCAGAGACTTCTTCCCTCCCTGTGCACACTCTCTGTTGACCATGAGGACGGGTACATACTTCTATGTTTGTTTTAACGCTCCCATAGAGACATCTTGCTTTGTGTTCTCTCCCTCCTTTCCTGCCGGCTGCTGTCACGGTTTCTTCAGGAATTTGAGCAGAGAAAGGGTGACATGCCTTTTCCTTTCAGTCTGTGCCTCTGCAAGGTTTCTCCCCATAATTCCCATAAAGAGAGGAACTGCCAGAAACGATAAAGTTTGTTGGGTGTGGAGTCTTGGAGAGGGTGCAGATATGTGAGGTTGCTTCTTTCAATAGTTTCACCCTTCACTGCCTCCTCCTTCAGTGGTACTGATCAGTCCTGGGAGCAGATGGTTCAGTGTGGAGCTATTGACCTGAAAACTAATGCACCCTGTTTGCTGACTTTTCAGCTATAGTAATTTTTTGCCTGATGTGTCAGGAAGCTTCACATGGGTTACTCTCTTGACAAACACTGATTTACCTCAGTCTTGTAGATCTATTAAAGTGAAAAAAGAGACCACAAAGGGTAAAAGGGGATTTGTGAGTCAAGGATCCCATCCTTGAATGGTGATGTTCATGGTGGTGATCATGGTGTGAACAGTAATTCTTTGTTGTATATTAACGAGACATTTATAATTTGTGGATTCTGCCTGAGACGAATGCAGAGGGGATGCAGATCTGCAATGGGGAGCTAGTGTGAGTGAGTTACTTGAGTATGAGGTGAAGAACCAATGTTTCTGATTCAATCCAAACTTTTAAGGTAGTAAAGAATATTTTAGTCATTTACACAGGTTCTCGTTAGTGACAAAAACAGTAATAACTTTCAGAACCATCTATCTGATGTTGTTAAACTTGATTTTCTTTCCCCTGAGTGAATTTGTTTAAACAAACTTTGCATATAAGCTAGAAGTTTGCATTATAGTGCTTTTATAGGGGGAAATCAGAATTTAAGAAAACTTCATGTAACTCAGTTGACTGTATCTTGGGGGTTTTTTTGTTATGAGTGAATGTTGGGCTAATAAACATCATTCTATGATGCAAGCACAGAAAAGACTTTTACCTGTGATGAGTCCACCGATTAACATTTTGTAGAGAGAATGTTGACCAAAATGTGCAGGTAAGATAAAATTTATACCTGAGATGCTTTACTGCTTAGGCTGGTAGTGTCCAGCCTTCCCTGATCCACTGGCAAATAATATTTCAAAAATTCAAAGGCAGGTTACACAAGTTAGGGTCTGTGCTTGTATCCTGTCTACTAAATGACAAGGTTTTTCCTTGCCCTACTTTGTAATTTTATAAAAGACATTAAAAAATACTCCAGGCTTCAGAGAGTTGTCAGATTTCTATCCATGCCCCCGATGCAAAACTCTGTTCTGCTACTTCTTCAGCATATCAGAAGAACCGAAGCTTCTGGTAAGTACAGAACATCTGACGAGCTCTTGTCAAAAGCAAGCTATTAAATGTGCTGGCAATGTCAAGCTGTAGGCTTAAAGACCCTTCAGTGCTTTTGTGTATTATCTCACGTTACCTGCTGTTGCCAGGTAAATGCAACTGCAGTGAATAGCTTTTTTTTAAAAGAATATATAATTGTAATTCCGATTTCTTTAAACTTTGCATTTTTCTGTAGTTCTGAGTGTATGTACACTTCAGATGATCTTACTTCTTGCACAGAGACCAGTAATTAGAGCCCACTAATTCTGTACACGTGTATGTGTGCATGCAAACCATGCACAAAATGCGACCACCCCTTTTTTTCATATACTTGCAGTGTGCACCACTGAGGAGGAGATAAAAGGAGTTAACATCACAGATTCTACTTCTTCCCCACCCTTCATCAGCCAGGGATCTGCTGCCAACAGTTTTACAAAGGGCTCCTATTTCAAATTACCCTTTGAGCTTGTGATAAACCTGTGTCCCTGAAAGGCTGTCCTACAGTGAGGTGTTGGAAATGACAGGGAAATCTTATATTTTTCTATTTGAGTAAAAAGAAATAAAAATAAGTCCCAGTCAGGGCATGAGGCATATGACTTCTGCTGAGTTTTACAGATGATTATACCTTTTCTTCCAAATATACACCACAGTTATTTATAGCTGATCCAGAGTTTAAATTGCTATGTGGAGGTGTGAGATGTTATAGAGAGGGACTTTTTATAGAAAAAAATATTTATGAATGTTGTTACAGGATCATAATAGCAATCTGGGTTGGAAGACACTTCAGGAGGTCATCTGTCTCACCCCTATGCTCAGAGCAGGGACATTTTCAAGGCAGCATTTGGTTGCCCAGAGCTGTGGCTCTCTAAATGTCTTACAGATCAATAGAATATGGTTCCTGATTTATTTCAAATTAAGTATTCTCCCTTCCTTTTATGCCTTTTATGCAGCTGTTGAGGATAACCTGTGTCTGCTGAGGAAGATTTGTCAGTATTTAAAAGCCTGATTATATAGCTTTCAAAGCAAAAAAAAAATTACTTCTTTTCAATGGTACAACTTTAAGAAAGATTTTAAAAAAGGAGAGTGCCTTTCTTCTCCCCTCCCATACTTCATAATATGGGAGTGAGCAGGAGTGAAATGGTGTGGTTGCTGTCTATTTATAGATTTAGTAGTGTGCCAGTGTACACTTATTATACCTAATTAGGAACATTCCAAATAACTTGTTGTTTGCATTACAGATAAAGCTATATGACTGCAGCTCAATGCCATGGAATCATATCATGCCTTATCAAGGTCTAAAGTCTTTCTCCTCTCTTTATATTAAACCTCCCTTGACTGATTGCTCTTTTTGAAAAGTCTTCCTACTATGGCTGTGATTTATTTGCCTTAAGACTGTTTGTATGCTGCTTTAGTTAATATTTGAAAGCTAGAATTTGAAGAGGAGCTCAGGGGAAGTGGGAAGTCCTATAAAAGGAAATTGCAAGAACTTAAACTGTCTCCACTTTTTTTTTTTTTCTTTCTTTCTGGTGTCATTCTGTATCACATTTGATGATCTGGGGTTTGACAAATGTACAGTTGCGGGTGCCCGGGTAGTGCTACACCGTGTTTGCCATTATTCCTACAACACTGGGTCTGACCATGAGAGTGAATCTTCACCTCTTGCGGGTGGGGACAGATGACTCCGAAGTCATGAGTATGGTACAGAAAAAGACCCATCTAAATGCAGCAAGGATATACATGGCACAAGGACTTGATAAAATGTAGACTTCTTACCCCTTCATGTTCCAGATATACTTTTAATGTTTCCTCTCTGGTAAATTGTTTATCATGGAAACAATTATAAAACTTTTCAAACTGTGTGGTTTAGTGATAGACTATGTCTCCTGTTTGAACCTAAGCTTCATCTTACTTGACCTTGGACCACGTAGGCTTTGTCACTTGTTGGTAACACTACTAGTCAGTTTTACCACGGTATATGGTGATGGAGAAATACTGACTCCAACTCTTCTTCCCAGAGTGTTAAACTATAGTAAACTTCTGATTCTTGGTGTGACAAAATTCTTAATTTTGTCATGTATGGAAAAGTACTTCTGTGTTTTTCTCTCTTTTGGGAGGTATGCAATGTAACTTGAACAGAAAGAAGTTTATACAAAGCTATATGACAAAAATAATATGCAGTATCCACAGAAAAAAAAAGATGGTAGCACTGAATTTTGCTTGAAAAATTTGATCAACAGTTAAGGCCTAAGAATGTATGCAATGTTGTATTAGAAATACATGTAATAGAACTTTTGTTCTCTAGGTAGTACACAGTGTATAAAATTATTATTCATCTTGATAGATACAAATAAAGAAAAATGTTTGACATCTAAGGTTTAATGGTGGCTTTTGTTTTAATTGCTAAATTACCTTAGATGGAAAGGTTGAAAATCACTAGCAGTATCTTGTAATAGACTGAGTTTTTCTGTGTTTTCAAGGCTCCTAAATTTCACTGAATCTGCACTTAATTTTTACCCTAGGGAGTGGAGCTTACAGGGGGAATTTCTATACATGCTATCTGAAAATTGCTTGTTCTCAGGTTTTTTTAATGTTATCTTTTTTCTTCACCAATTAAGAACATCATAGCTTGTCTGTTACAACTATCTCCTTTTTATATATTGGCAATAAAAATGAATTCTAAACTGAAACAAGAATGTGATCTTGCATGTTTTATTGCTTAGAGTTAATACATAGTGAAAGCTTATTTGACAGCATTCAGGAATAAATGCTGCTCATCATTGCAGTCTCTTGGCAACCTGTGCTGGGTTCATTGCATATGGGCAAGCATCTGCCTGAGCATTGGTGGGAGGTTTTTATCTTTGTTATTTTCACAAGTTGCATAGAGGAGAGTATGATTTGAAATGTCAGCATCCTGGGATTTGAACAATGGGGTTAGATATGCTTAGCCTTCCTAAAAGCTTCCATGTACAAGAGTGCAGGATGCAGAGGGCAGTCTGCACATTTCATCCGTGCAGTTGAAATGGAACATAATGTGTGGAACAGCTTCCTGCTGAAGGTAGATCAAAGCACAGACAGAAGATTGTTTGCAAACAAGAAAGTAACTTAAGAACAGTTGTTTTGAGCAATGTCTTGGACACCTGCAAATAAGCATCTCAGTGAATGCTTAACTTGACCATCTCTTTCAGTGACCTCTAAGTCCTTTGTTTTTACCTTGACATGGGCATAATGTGGTCAATGAACAGGACTGTTACAGCTTCTAAGAGTGTCTTCATGTGTCATCCCAGCCAACAGAGGCTTAAATGAAGGCTTAGCAGAGGATAGGGTGTTCAGTGCGTCAGTAAGGAAGGACGTAGTACTTGAGTCACTCGTGTGTAAGCTCCTGCTTCAGACAGAGAACAAAACAGAGAAGTAAGGGGTATCTGTGGAGTAGAAGTGAAAATGTGTGTCATTTTTAGTGTTTTGTGCAGAGAGCTTAGTATACACCTAACATGCGTTCATAGTAAGCAGATAACACTGCAAAATTTTATAGCAAACAAGAAGCAGGGTTTAAGTGCCTGTAGATTTTGCTGACTGCTGCACATCTGTGCCTAGAAATATTGTGGGGTGGCTTAGTCAGGAAAATGACCTGTGGATATTCCATCTCTAGCACCATATCAGATATTGCCTATTGTAATGGCTTTGTGACAGTTTTTCTCCCGGAAACAAAATGTGCTTACGGGATAAGCTTAATTCTGTGGGCGGATCTTAAAAGGGAGGATATTGCCTTGAGGGCAGTGTTCAGTCTGAAATTTTTCATAATTTTTCTGCAGTCTGTAGCTTCTAAGGTACTCCTTTTTTGTTTTCCCTGTTTCTCCTCAGATGATCTCTTCCATGAATTTAGTATAATTTTTTATTGCTGCTGTTGTATTCCAAATAGTAGAACATGATTGCTGATGTGAAATATCCAGCTAATCCTTTCCATCTTTCAGGAGTGAAATGGTGATGTTTTAAGCCTTTTATGTATTTGGAGGATATGAACTTATTTTAATTTAAAAACATTTAGTGCCCAAATCATTTGCTACGCAAACATGGGAGGTATAGTAGGCTAGTGGGATCAAAGGACTGGGATGCAGTGTAGATGCAAGTTACTGGAAAGCCTTCTGTAACTATTAAGAAATTTTCTTTTTGCCAGGCATGTGGGTTCTGAAATGTGCATTGTGATACTATAATTATCTGTATGTCAGATTTGAACTTAAAGTTTATCTGTCAAACTAGAAAGGCCAACTTATTTTTTCTCTTTTCTTTTTCTTCTTTTTTGTTTCGTCTCTCAAATGAACTTAGGGATTCTTCAAAACACATTTTGATTCCTGAAGAAGTAACTTACAACTCATAAGCTGAGATGGGTACTAGAGAATCTATTGAATACTAGTTTAAAATGCCTTTTGATTTTTTTTCTTTAGTTTGTGTACCCCTTATTCATTATGTCAAATGCCTGTTTGGCGTGCCTGTGTCAAACTGTTGATTACAGTGGTGGGAAGGGGGGATGGCTGCCATGAGTGAGTTGTTTTCTGTTCTTGTGGCTTTTCTAAAACAACTGGATAGCTTCAAAGGACTTCTGTGTTGCAGTGAACACCAGGTTAGGGTGCTGGGCCATAGTGATGATCAGATATGGTAGAATGCCAATCAACAATTATTTTCTTGTCTGGGATAAACATCATGACCTCTTGTGAAAGCAGTGGTGTAGGAATCTCTGTTCAGGTAGGATCTGTGTTCTGCTCATCAAATAGAGGGAGCTCTCTTCCAGCTTTGGTAAAACAATTGGTGTTTTCGGTGCCTTACCACCAAATTCACCTCTCCACATCCTAATCAGCCGTTGGAGTTTTGCTCCCACACTCGGAAGTAATGATTGCCCTAGAAACAAGGTAATGATTTTCCTAGGAGCAACCTGCCATCCCTTCTCTCTGTACTTATTTAGGAGCATGGTATCTGAAAGATTATGTGAGGAGGGAAAGGGAATTGTGTGCTTCTACTTTGCCAGGAGAGGAGAATCCAAAGCCTTGCATGCTCTGTGCAGAAACAGTATTTGCGTCTTCCTACCTGCATGATGCAATGAAATATCACTAAGTGATGTGCAGCAACACTCCAGAAGCACCCTGGTAATCACTTTACTTGACTCAAGAGCTGAGATTATTGGATGTGGAAAATGGCAAGGGGGTTGGAACTAGGTAATCATTAAGGTCCCTTCCAAGCCATTCTAGGACTCCATGATCCAATGAAGAGCTGTCTTGAGTTTTCAAACTCTTCATTTTTTTTGTGATCTGTGTCCCCAGTAAATAGTTAATGGAAAGTAAAAGTGGAAGGAGATTCAAAGAGCCCTAGTTCATGTAAAAATGATGACACTTTGAGATAGTCTAATCAGGAACAGAGCTTCCCTGGTACAGTTTTCCAGTGTGTGTTTGTTGCCCTTTCTTATTTGTTTGTTTTGGTTTTAAATTGACCATTGACCTAAGAAATATAGTTATTGTAGTTAACAATCCTGTTATAACACATGCTGACAAAATCCAGAAAACTCGAAGTTGGGCTGACACTTGATCCTTTACTCATACTATTGTTCCATAATATTTTTTCCTCCATGACATCATGAACTATGAAAGTGCCAACATTTTTTTTTGACTGACTAGCCTTTTCTTCCTTCATGCCATAACCTTTATATTTAAAAATAACTTTCTTTTTTATTTTTTTTTTTTAATTTAGTGTATGTTTCAAGAGGAACGTGCTGGCCATGTGAGAACGTTTAACATCTGTGGTGATTTTGCCACCACATATTCCAGGCAGTTGACACATGCATTTATCTGCAGGGGTACAATGACATTTTTCTCAGCAGCTGTATCCATGACAACAACTGGGAATGCCCATGCCTCCTCTTTAGTTTTCAGAAGAATATGAATTCTTACCTTCCTAATGAATGGCCTGGAAAAAAAAGCTGTGTAATTTTAATCATGGCATATTCCCTTCAGTCATTCAATGATGACCACTCTCAAATGTTTTAGTATCAAGAAAGTATCAAATTAAAACACATGTACCCATGTGCACGGAGAGAAGAGTGTCTGTTTCATGACCTGCCACAAAGTCGGATGAACTGTGCAAGTATTTGAAAAATGAGGGTACTCGGGAAGTTTATTTTCAGTATTGAAATCTGTACAAAGTATGTGATTTAAACACTTATGTTCAGAGATATGAGGAAGAGTGTGTCATTATAAAGGGCATTTTTGTACCATGACAGAATTGTTCTCCTTGTGTGCCTAACCTGAGCAGTGCATTGTCTGTCTGTCAATGTTGTCTTCAGGTCGAGCAAATAGTATGTGGAGTGATACACAAGTAGTAGATGGGTCAGCTCTCCAAGAACACTCAGCATCCAGCAAATCCAAAGTGACTTATTTACATGCATAAATGGGAGTTGCTGATACTGAATGCTCTTCAAAATCTGACTGTGTTGAAAACAGTCTCCTTATCATGAACAAAACAGAAGTTGGAGAACAAACAAAAGGCCTGGGTAACTTTATTTTGTCTTAATCAGAAATCTGAGTTCAAGGACGAGGCCAATATACACATCCTGCTAATATATAGTTTGCCAAAAAGCAGTGATTTCTTAGGAGCTGAGATTTTGATTGCTGTGAAAATGAAGGTACAAGACTTATTGCTTTGGGAGACAACATCTGTTTTAACACCTCTTCAGTGTACTTTCTACTCTGTTCTCATGAGTAGTTTCTGGGCCTTCAAGAAGAGCCAACTCAAACCAGATTTTCAGATCATTCATTACTTTAGAAGACAAGAAACACTATGACAGATGGTAGAAGTATTTAAATTGGTTTATTCACAGTTACCTGTACAATTTTTTCTTCAGATTAATGTGAGTGTGGGAAACAGTATAGAAGACAGCTTGCTTACCATTTTCTACCTCTTGCCTTTCTGGTGAGGAGTAGGGAGGGAGAGGGAGTTGGTACCTTTAGATTTTGGGCATTTGCTGGAGAACAGGAGAGCCATAGAAGTGATGAAAGGAGGTGGAAGGGCAAACTTGTGAGAAGTCCAACAGGGCTTCTGAAGAACATGTTCAATTAAAGAAAGCCCTGAGAATTGCCAGTCTACAAAGCAGTCTTGCCCTGTAAGACTGTAGGTAGTTAGGGAGAGGTTTGTGTGCAAAGTTTTTAAATGTTTCACTTGCTAGTTCTGAATTTTCAATATTTATAGGTATGTTATAGGTTATAATGAAGTATTAGATCCAGGGTTCAGGTGCCTTTTGCTACTCTCTCCTAAAGGAAAAGAAAGTAGAGGCTAGCTGGCTAATGGTTCTGTTATGCCACCAAACCTCAGTTCATGACTGTTTGGCTACTATCAAAAGCTTTTCCATTCCTAGGCAGGAAGAAGAAGCAGCTATAACAAACTCAGGAATTCCAGAGGACAACCTGAATCCTCCTCCAGAGAGAAGCCATTCCCCAAAAGAGAGAACATCATGTCTGGAGAGGCTGTTAACAAAGCCATTACATAGAAAATCTGTCTGTTTAGCCATCAGGGCATGGACAAGCCTGGCTTATCTGATGATTTATGAGAGAAGATGGAGGCAGGTAGAAGCCCTTGGGAAGGGGAGAGAGCGTCAAATTTGTATGGGTTTTGGAGTGTAATAAAGAGAGGTCTTCTCTGCCTCATTATGGAGCTTCTGAACTGCTCCATGAAAGGAGTCAAAAGACTTCTTGCTGGAAAGGGTGTTGGGATGATTTCTCTTTGGTTGTGAGCTCCCATACTCCCAGCAAAAGACCTCAGTAGATCTGCCCCAGTGATTCAAACCCCAAACCTTTAATGTTTTCTCCTGAACAGCTTTTTGTGAATTTAGTGAATGAAGTAAATAAATGTTCTTATTCTGGGCAATTTCGTGGGTATGATAGAGAATATGGTCCTTTTATCCTTGCAGGAAATGAGGAAAGCCTTGGAAACCAATTAATTGGAAAAGCAATTCAAAAGAGGTCATTTCTCTTACATGAGCGTAATTTCAGGGTAAGAACTGGCTGTCCTTTTTGAAAGCTCAGTTGCTCAAGTAGTTTATTACTGTGGGACTCGTGGAAGTCCATAGTCCTGATTATGCATCCAGAGACACTTCTTCCTATTGCAGGTGTTTAACCAGAAGAAAGGAATGTACAGGAAGTGTTGGTGAGTTTTCAAGAAGGTGACCCCAGAGAACCTTTGGATGAAACATGTTGGCTGGGCATCTGCCAGGCATTTAAGGTGTCTCTCTTTCTCGACTATGAGTGGCATGGCTGGAGGGTCACCTTCCCTTCTTGGGGGGAAAACTGACAGGAAGCACCTGCCACAGTGATTCAGCAGGGCTGGACTGGCATTGGCCATGGCATTTGTGCACCTGTTAGGAGTGGATGCCAGCCAACCTTTGACAGTGTCAAAGGAAAGAACAATTCAAGAAACAGTGGCACACTCCACAATCTTATTTTTTAAAAAATAATTTTATAATTTCATTATTATATAGTTTTTAATTTCTATATATTACCTAATTGCTATAATTTTATTGCTGTACCTCGAGCTAGTGCCCTAGAAATCTAATCCCATCCCCGCGTTATTTTGAGTGCTACACTTGCTTCTGTTTCACAGCTTCTTGTTCTTTTAGCTTCTCCATTTGTTACATCATTTCATTGCGAATGATGTTTGGTTTATGCTGAATACATACCTGATGGAACTACTCATTTGAATGCTTGGTCTCTATGCCAATAAACAATATACCTTGGCAGTGCCCAGCATTTTTTCCCAATGAATGTGTCAATGGTTTCAGGGACTGGATGGCAATAAAAAAATTACAGATGATCTTGAAATACGCGTATTTTTAATGATTACTCCACTTTTTTTTTTTACACTTTGTAGCTTTTTTGTCCAGCAAATATATCAAAGCCAGAACCAGAAGTTTTTTCAGAAAAAAAACATACAAAGCCATAATTCAGCAGTTCAATTAACGTCTTGGTTTCAAACCTTAGCATTAGTTTTGTGAATCAATTTATCAAGAGAACAGGCTATTTCACTGAAAGAGGGATAATTAACTCTGTAGGTGATTCTGTCTGTCTGTCTTTTGTCCAGTGGAGTCTGGAAGCAACTTAATAGCATATAAAATATTTAAAATTTCATTATCTAAAATTGCTTTCCTTAATTCCATTCACTTTACATGTTGTAACACTGAATTAATGTGTACTCTGTTCAGAGCTGCTAATGAACTGCGTTCTACTTACCTGGTTACTCCTAGCCTTCTCTAATAAAGTCATGAACTAATAACCTTCAGAGTTGAGGTATAGCAGATGTATCTGGAAAGGTGTCTGGTAATAATGAACTGATCTTCATCTGTTTTGTTATAAACAACATGGTAAAAGTATAAACTATGGGTGGTTTGGTTTTCTTTTTTTTTTTTTTTTGAGAAAAAGGGAGTCTTTATTTTTTGTTACCTATATCATTTTCTAGTTAGATCTTCTTGACACTTAGGTTTACATTATCCACATATCATGTCCATGCAATATTTCTCAAGCAATGTTTTTACATAATTGCATCATAAATGCAAATATTAATACCTTTTTCATTGAATTCATACTCCTTTTATCATGCTTTGCCTTTAGAAATTGCTTTATGATGCAAATAAATATAGATGATATCTGTCATCTGAAATGCTTTTAACCATCAGTCTGAGTATAAAACCAGAATGCTTTCTGAGGTGAAAATAGATTGTCAGAAAAGCTGTATGAAAAATTAACTAAAAAACTACTTTGCTGAACCAAATTGTTTTGCATAAAACTTGTGCAAATGCATACAGCTAACAGGGGATAATAGAAGGAAATGTAGCTTTTGTATTGTGAATGTAATTACTTCTTTTATAGCCTCTAAAAGGACTAGGTAACCTGGGATTCATGTCACTTCATTTCAATGATACCAAGGTTAGCCATCTACCTTGTCACCCAAACTCCCTCTATAGCCAGTGGAACAAAAAAAGGTGCCTTTCCAAAGCAACTACTCTCATTTCCACCCTTCACCCCTCCCCTTCCCATCTTTTGGCTGTCCCTTTTCTTTTTTATCACTTTCTATTATTTGCCAGTTTTTACTTTATCAGTCAGTAGTAGGACTTGCTAACATGGAGCCTAATGGATGTCAGGGATATCAGCCTAGTGGGTGTCAGTTGCAGGATATTACTGCTTCCCTTCTCTTCCCAGTTCACAGTAATTTAGTTTTGGGCATGTGTTAGCCATTCTGGGGTGCATTCATTCTCTTCTGCTGTAATATACATAACTGCTCCAAATAGTTGGAGATAATCTTCTCTGCTTCCAAAACAATGACAGTGTTGGTGCTTGGTATAAAGTGGGTTAACAAGTCCTGCCTAGCATTTAGGTCACCTGTTGAAATGCTATATTAATTGCCTTGGAAGAGCTAGTTAAATAAGAACCTGAGCAAGGTAGCTGTTTGTTTGGATAGCAAGAGCAAGTCACTCACAAGTAACTTTTTGAATGCTCATAGTCATGGTCTCACTCACTGTTCCAGGCAAATCTCACAGATCTAATCTTTCTCATGCCCTCTTCCACTACATGAAAATGACTTTGAGTACGGCAGTTCTACCTGTTGAAGACTGCTGTTTAAGCACAGTGTCAAACGCTTTGTGATTTATTTTGTTAATATCTTCCTGGGAGGTATGAATCAGAATAGCATAGGAAAGAAAATTGCATTTTCATTTACTAAGTATATCAGTGAATTGAATTTACAAAAGACTTAGGAGCTCAGCTGACTTTTGCAGAAGCAAACGCTGTATAACAGGCATTAAAAGTGTTGTTTGCAAAACAGGGACAATGCATCTTGTCATGAACACCTAAGCCATTTCACTTCCCTTATAGGTAAGTAAATAGATAATATGTGTAGAAGAGACATATTAAATGAGAACAAAGGCAAGTGCAGTTCTTTGATGCTAGCATAAATAACTGATTTTGCTTTATTAGAAAATCTCTTTAGTCATCTGATTTAGACAAGAAAAAAATTATCTTTTTTTACTAAGCTCTTAGTTAAAGACATTAGTAGAAGCTTTTAGGATGTACAGATGAGTCAAAGTGCCATTTGTCAGCTGGTTGAGGTGACCTGGTAGGACAGAGGGCTTTTGTTCAGTAAATGTTCCACTGTTTTTACTTCATGTTGCTTCCATGCTTTTTTTTCCTCATCCTTTACCCCAGTGCTTTTGGACTTAAATCACTTGTGTCGTTGCATCCACTCTCCTTTTTTTCTCCCTGTATGTCATCCTCCCTCTTTGTTATTTTGGGTCCCACCTTGTACCTTTCATATTTCAGTCTTTAAATTGTCTGTGGGATAGAGGTCATCTGTTGCAAGAAGGCTTTTGTGTGAACAGAAAAGGTGTTGGGAGATGAGCAGAAGTGCATTCTTTTCTATGTTTTATTTATTTTCTTCATAACCCCCCATCTCTTACCTGACCCTGAGCAGGCAGCGAGGAGAAGCAGGATGGTTGCTCCCTTCCTCAAGCTTCTGGATGGTTCAGTCTCACGTTTCTCTCCAGTTTGAACAACGCCAACGCTGATAAGAAATGCAGATGTTTAAAAATATCTCAAATAGCTGAAAATATTTGGAGTGTAGCATTCTATTTACTCGTAGATGGAAATTCTCTTTTCCTTCAAAATGTTGTGCTCATGGAACATCCCAAACTGCAAGCTCAAAATATTGCTTTATATAGCAACATTGTACTGTGCAGATTAACCAATCGGGTGAATTCTTTCTATATTAGATTATGTGAGGAGTAATAAATCTGACTGAGGGCACTGGCATATAAAAGCCTTGAGAGGCAGAGAAGCCACAGTACATATTTGAAATCTTCTATTTTGCAGATTTGTGAGAAAACTCCTGGGAAATAAGAATTAGACTAGACTTTGGTTTATGTTGAAGACATAGTTCTAGAGAATCAGTGAAGCAGTAAGTATTATAAGAATACTAAGCTTGTGAGCTCTGTGTATCTGTACAATCAGATTTCTATGTAAAGGCAAATGTGTCAAAAAATGATGGATTTTAACTGAGCTAATATCAGCAGTAGCATTTAAGTTCAGTAAACTTAACTGTGGTGAGCATAATTCCTTGTAAAACAAATGTGTTTTATAATCGGCAGTATATTGGAGGAAATCACGTTCATTTCAGTATTTCTCAGCTCTTCTGGTCTTGTGTCTATTTATGCTTTATCCTTTGTTTCCTTGTCATATTTTAAATTATATTTTTGTATTAACAGACATCTGTCTTTATCGTTGTAATATATGTCATTATCTGTTACTGGTTTATTTTCTTAATATGCAGTGGATATCTAGTTTTTCATGTAGCCATTGTCTTCTTACATTTTCTTTAATTGTAGGTATAGAAATGTCACTTACCTGAAACCGTTTCTCCCTCTTCCTCCTAATGTTTTCTTCTCAAACTTTTCATATTCACTGCCAATAGCAAAGATCCAGAATATCGCAGTACTGAAATCAAACTTTGTGTTGCTGCTGGAGATACAAAAATATTATCCTTGTTTTATTTTGATCCCAGTTTCTATGTAGATGAAAATTATTAGTGGTGAACACTTAGTGTAAACATTGCATAATGAGTGGTTTGTGCCTGCTTTCATACTAATTTTCTTAATTATTATGTCAATTTAAAAAAATACATTTTGGCAACAGTTAGTTCATCACCTTCCTCTTGAATCTTTTTACACAAAAGTCAGATACTTTAAATCTTACTTTACTAAAATAACTATGTACTTGACATTGTTGGAACAGATATTTAGATCTTGTCAAGGAGAGTATTATACTGTGTTGCTGAATACTTACTGATGTGTGCTAGTAGATAAAATGATAGTTTAAAATACCTTAGTTTCAAAGAACAAAGAAGCAAGATAACAGTTGCCTGTTGAACACACAGCTGCATTCTTCTTTTACCTAATGTTAAGTGTTACTATTAAATGTCAACTTTTAGCATTTTATAATATTAAACAATTAAATAGGTTTGGTTTATTGATGTTTCTATTATAATGATATATTGCACTATCTGCATTGCTATAAAGCAGAAGTGTGGTCTGTATATCACTATCATCAAAAATATCTTCTTTAAATTGTTCATTTCATTAAACAGTTCTAGTAAAAAACTGTAAAACACTAAACATAAAATTAAATCAAAGAAAAACGTTCTAGTCTCAGTCTTGACTAAGTTTCCCACTTAGGGAGGGTTATCACTGTGGTGCTTATGTGGTTGTGGAAGATTAGCTTGCTAGACAGTAGAGTGAAAATGCAGATAAGGAAAAGAGGGGGGAAGCCTGAAATAAACCCATCAAAAAAGTGCACAGGTAAATGCATTGCACTGTTTGCTGAAGGTTAATTCAAACTCGTATATCAAAGCTATGAAAACCATCAAGCTCCTGGTCCTGTGTTTGATATGTCTGCCTTGCTAAAGAAGTTTTACCAGTGTTAACTAATGTGGTTACATGACTTGCTAATATGTTTGAAAATTCCATCTGGTCTGTCCTCATCTCAGCTTAATGGAATGCTTCTATCAGAAAGCTTACCTTTTTTCCCTGGTTTGGGCAAAACAACTAGGAACTGCACTTTCCTCAGATTTTAAGTGAGGTTTTTTCTTTTGTGTCTTCAGTGTTTTTGCACTCAAACTACTAGGATGGTACTGATTCTATTAACGATTGGTGTCCCCATTCAGAGATGAATCACGGAATCATACAGTATTCTGAGCGGGAAGAGACTCACAAATTAACGTCTCCCATGGTGCAGTTTTATGTTTCTCCCTGTAAATGAGATCTTTGATGGGATCTGAGATCATAGAATCATAGAATCAGCTGGATTGCAAGGGACCTCTGAGATCATCAAGTCTAACTCTTGATCCACTACCGCTGTGGTTACTAGACCATGGCACTAAGTGCCACATCCAATCTCATCTTAAAAGCCTCCAAGGATGGAGAATCCACCATTTCCCTGGACAGCCCATTCCAATGCCTGATTACCCTTTCTGCAAAGAATTTCTTCCTAATATCTAACCTAAAACTCCCCTGGCAGAGCTTAAGACCATGCCCTCTGGTCTTACTGATAGCTGCCTGGGAGAAGAGACCAGCCCTGGCTACAACCTCCTTTCAGGTAGTTGTAGAGAGTCACGAGGTCTCCCCTGAGCCTCCTCTTCTCCAGGCTGAACAACCCCAGCTCCCTCAGCCTCTCCTCATAGGACTTGTGCTCGAGTCCCTTCACCAGCCTCGTTGCTCTTCTCTGGACCTGCTCCAGCGCCTCAATATCCTTCCTGAACTGAGGGGACCAGAACCGAACACTACTCCAGGTGTGGCCTCACCAGCACTGAGTACAGGGGCAGAATCACTTCCCTGGTCCTGCTGGCCACTTCCCTGGTCCTGTTCCCGATACAGGCCAGGATGCCATTGGCCTTCTTGGCCACACTGCTGGCTCATGTTGAGCTTCCAATCCAAACTCCCAGGTCCCTCTCTGTCTGGCTGCTCTCCAGCCACTCTGTGCCCAGCCTGTAGCACTGCAGGGGGTTGTTGTGGCCAAAGTGCAGGACCCGGCACTTGGCCTTGTTGAACCTCATCCCATTGGAATCAGCCCAACTCTCCAGCCTATCCAGGTCCCTCTGCAGAGCCCTCTTGCCTTCCGGCTGATCAACACTCCCCCCCCAACTTACTGTCATCTGCAAATTTGCTGATGGTGCACTCAATCCTCTCATCTAAATCATCAATAAAGGTATTAAACAGGACTGGGCCCAACACTGATCCCTGGGGGACACCACTAGTGACCGGCCGCCAACTGGATACAGCACCATTCACCACCACTCTCTGGGCCCGGCCCTCCAGCCAGTTCCTAACCCAGCACAGAGTGCCCCTGTCCAAGCCGTGGGCTGCCAGCTTTTTCAGGAGAGTGCTGTGGGAGAGGATGTCAAAGGCTTTGCTGAAGTCCAGGTAGACCACATCCACAGCCTTCCCCTCACCCACCAGGCAGGTCACCTGATCATAGAAGGAGATCAGGTTGCCCTTCCTAAACCTGTGCTGGCTGGGTCTGATCCCTTGTCCATCCTGTAGGTGCTGTGTGATAGCACTTAGGATGATCTGCTCCGTAACCTTGCCAGGCACTGAGGTTATTTATGAAAATAAATTAATTTTTTTACCTCAGTCATTTCATTGATCCAGGTTGCATCATGATAGTTGACAGAGGGGTGGAATACTGGTCAGTATATGGGTAATGGGGAATGAGAAGGAGAGAATGAGCATCTTAGGCTGAATTTGCATGGAGGAACCAACCTGTTGTGCAACCCAGTGAAGTTTCGTACCTTATCAGGAGAGAAGGGAAGATGCCTCTGAAGGCCTCCAGAGGGAGATCCCGTCCACCTCAGCTGAGGCGCCTCAGGTTTAAAGGGGATTCAGAATAAAGCTTGCAGTATAATTAAGATTACCTGTAAATTCCCTATCAGCTGCTGCAGCTCCATCATTAAAAAATGTTTAAAATTACCTGGATTAATTTTCCATGAAAAAAATTTGTTTAAGTTGCCAGGTCACAATAATAAAATTTTTATTTTAACCTTAAGATGCTGAATTTCACTCCTTCTCAGTTCAGATGTTCCTATTTATAAACTTAAAATTCCATGGCCTTAAACATATGTGAAATGGGAAATATGTTTTATTTTTCAACTGTGCTCTATGTCAATATCCAGATTGCTATTTAAGGAAATAAACTGTAAAGCAAGGCAAAACAGCTAAAAATAGGACCCACTAAAACTAACAGGCTCATCCAAGTAGAGCATGTGGAAAACTTCCGTTCAGCATTATGGAGATTAATTTTACAAAAAAAAAATATTATGTTAAACTGGGAATAAGCAGCCTTTTAACGGAGGAGGGGAGCTATGTCAGTCTATTAGTTTAAAACTAGAAAGCAAGTGGGGAGAGGAAGAGGGAGTTTTGTGCAGCCTAAGTGGTGGACTTGATCTGGTTCAGAAATAATTGGGGGAAAAAATTGGGAACCAGAAACTAGTGAGAAGAAAGCTGAGATGTTCGATTAAGGTGTGTCTGTATATCATATTTCATGCCACGTCAGCCTAGTGGTGAACTTAAACAGAGTATCTCCAGCTGAGTGATTGGAATTTGGGAAATAAATTGGAGATGTCATGGTGCCTTCCAAATGTACCACCAGAGCAAACACTTTAATTCTGTTTTTATGCTTTTTGCACACACTATTTTAAAATCCCTTTTTCTTTTTTTTTTCTGTCCAAGTAAATGTTTTCATGTCGATAGAGCATTCTATGCCTACTCATGTGAAGAAGTATTGTGTTGGATTATTAAATCTAATTAAAAAAGGTCAGCTAGAGAAAAAACACACTGTTTTAAAATGAGATTGGGAAAAAAAGATATTAGAAAAAAAGTAAATATATTTTACTGAAAGGGCAGAAGACTAGATGGAATGAGTAAGAGGGAAAGGCATGATCTGCCATACCAGTGTTGGTTGCTATTACTGAACAAGTTGGGACAGACCTGCAGTGCACCAGGAAGTGAAAATCAGTTATTTGTAGAGCATGAATTGTGTGGGAAGGGGAATAAAATGCAATCTTTCCACTTCATTTAACCCAAGCACTGAAATTTGTACAAAGGCCTAGTTTAACTGCCATCCTGGTCTACCACTTGAGCAAAGATGAGGTTAAAATCTACATCAAAATAAGGTAGTATTTTGGCACTGGAGTAGATTCCAGTATCTTGAATTCTGTTGTTAATTTATTTCCCAGTTTAATAAGCATGCCTCCTTATTGTGGAGCTCTTGATAGTGTAATCAGTCTTCATCACTAAGTTTAGTTCTGCTTTTATAAATACAAACAGTTTCTGCGATACAAGAATCATAGAATCATAGAATGCTTTGGGTTGGAAGAGACCTTAAAGATCATCTAGTTCCATTCTTCCTGGTGTGGGCAGGGACACCTTTCACTAGACCAGGTTGCTCAAAATCCCATCCAACATGGCCTTGAACACCTCCAGGGATGAGGCATCTACAACTTCTCTGGGCAATCTGTCCCAGTGCGTCACCGCTCTCCCAGTAAAGAATTTCTTCCTGATATCTAATCTAAACCTACTCTCTTCAGTTGGAAACCATTCCCCTATGTCCCCCTTACAAGAGCTACATGCTCTTGTAAAACAAGTCTCTCTCCATCTTTCTTGTAGGCTCCCTTCAGGCACTGGAAGGCTACAATTAGGTCACCCTGAAGCCTTCTCCTCTCCAAGCTGAACAATCCCAATTCTCTCAGCCTTTCCTCATAGAGGAGAGGTGCTCCAGCCTTCTGATCATCTTGGTAGTCCTCTTCTGGACTTGCCCCAACAAATCGATGTCCTTCCTTTGCTGGGGACTCCTGAGCTGGATGCAGTACAAAAAAGGGAATAATTTTTGCCGACAGTTTTAATATCTCTGATTCTTTCACAGAACTACTTTCGCAGAAGGTTTCATTTATCCGTTTTTGTACGATGTTGACCTACTATTCAGGAGAAAAATTTCAACTTGTCGGGAACATAAAACAGAAAAATTTATTCTGTATTTGAGATTACAAAGGAGCGTTGGCTTATTAATCCAAAGGAGAACAGCTGTATGTGTGAGACCATATATACAGCAACTGTACCTAAAATTCATATTGTAATGAGGCATTTTACAGTGTATGAAATTGTGATGCACAGAACTGAGCCAGTTGACTATGCTGATCAATACAAACAAGAAACATAAGAAACATAAGTAGAAAAAAAAAGGTGATAAATGAATGCAAGCAAAAAGCATTTTTTCTAGGAAATAGAGTCAGGCACTCTGGAGACAGGGAGCTCTTGTTATTTGTTTTGATTACTCTGGTTTAATAATTATAACTCATGTTAGTTCAGAAACCAGATGTTAAGCTGATGAGAACAAATCCATTGTTATGTTTTGATAGTTCTGTTGTGAATTTTTAGTTCAACTTCAGTAACTAAAGTCCCAGTGCAGTTAGTGGAAACCCTGGGGTAGGAGTCAGATGAAGCCTCCAGACTCTGCTGAACTCCCGTGAGTGCATTACACAGCTGGATGAACCTCTGAATCAGTGAAATAGTGGTGATAACCCTTCCATCTCCCCACAGGATGGGAGCATTGCTAAAGTACATCAGAAGGGATGGTCTAGTGAATTGGAGATAAATTGGGACTGCACCCAAATCCACTGCTGAGGTTTTTTTAAATAGTTTATTTATTCTGTTCTTTGACTCATCTACTTCACCTGTTGTCTGCAGTGGATGATATACTTCTTGATGAAAAGTGGGGGATCAGCACTTGACATGTGGAGTAAAAAGCCTGTGTTTTCAAGACAAAGGTAATTAAAAAAGATGTGGTGGGGAGTGTGATCTAAAGGTAGAATCTGAGAGCTTAGTTTTCCTTGGGTGTAAGTAATAGTTAAAACTGGTATTCCTTGTTTTGTAAGCACTTTCAATTTTGATATTTTTATCACATGTTTTGATAGCTTTAAGTATCTTTAACAGTTGAATCAAATAATATAATAAAGCCATTGAGTTAGAAATGTGGAGAGGCCAGTGAATAATCCCTGTAAGTCAAAAAAGGTAGAGCTTTTTCTTTGCTTCAATTAAGTTTGATACTCACTTTCATAAATTTCTAAGATGTAGCCAGTGAATTAATTAATGCTTTAGGGGCTTTGGAGACAGGAATACAGTGTAGTAGCTCTCCTCATTTTCAAGCTTGTCAGTATTGAGCAGCAGTGTGAAAAAGACTGGAAATAAGTGTGGTTAATGTTCTCTGCTGTGAAAACAGATCACAGTCCAAATTAATATAATAACATTTTATTTAATTAATTATTTATTTATTTACTGTCTGGTTCTCTTCAGTCAAACTTTACCTTATTCTTGGGATGCAAATTTTGAGAAAGAGATGGGGCTGAGATTTTGTGTGTGCGCATATATGTAAATATATTTATATCCATACTGACATATACAGAAATATATATAAAATATACACAGCTATGCTGCTTTTGGCATCCAGCATGGAGCTTGAAGGGTTCGAGATAACAACAGATTTCATAGGAGTGTGCTAGATTGAATTTATAGCTGTTATTGTGGTTTAGCTGTTAATTGGCAGCCTTCTATGCTTGCCATGGGGCTTGCTTGCCTGTTAGAGTCTAGTGCTCGTTAATGGCTTCTTTTTGTAGTGACTGTCATGGTTTGACCCCAACCAACAACTGAGCACCATGCAACCACTTGCTCATTCCTCTTGAGTGGAATAGGGAAGAGAATGAGAAGGCTAAAAGTGAGAAAACTCGTGGTTTGAAATAAAGACAGTGTAATAGGTAAAGCAAAAGGTGCACACAAAGAAAACAGAACAAGAGTGCACACAAGCAAAACAGAACAAGAAATTCATGCACCACTTCCCATGGGCATGCAGGTGTTCAGCCATCCCCAGGAAAGCAGTCTCCACCATGTGTAATGGTCACTTAACACCATTGTTCCAAATGTCTGCCCCTTTCTCCTTCTTCCCCCAGCTCTGTATGCTGAGCAGGATGCCATATAATATGGGATAACCCTGTGGTCAGTTGGTGTCAGCTGTCCGAGCTGTGTCTCCTCTCAACGCCTTGTGCACCCCCACTCTCTGGTGGGATGGGGTGAGAGGCAGAAAAGGCCTTTGTTCTGTGTCAGCACTGCTCAGCAGTAACAAAAACATCACTATGTTAACAGTGTTTTCAGCACAAAACTAAAACTTAGTGCCATACTAGCTACTGTGAAGAATGTTAATTTTATCCCAGCCCAAACCAGCACATAAGTTTTTATATATATTTGTTAATTTTTGAGATTTTTTTATATTATATACATACATGGCTGTTTTTATACACATACAGACTGTACACACACATGTACACACATGTGTCTGTGTATATATATATATCTGTGCACACTAAATATGTGTATTAGGCATGCATGGAAATCTTTAGGGAGTTTACAGGTTTTAGGGGTTTTTGATATGTTTTCCAGCAAAGGAACATGTGGGGTTTTTTTGTTTTACGTTTTCCTCACTCTTCTTTTTCACCCCAAAAGTCATGGAGATGAATCAACATGTAGTTGCAACCCTGCTTTATCTCAAAGAGGAGAAAATTATTTGGACAATAATGTTGGTTAGAAAGGCCATGTCTTAATTACAGTTTTTAAACAGATGTGTAATTGGTGGATAGGGTTGACTGCTTTCTGTCAATATTCTGTGACTCACTACAGCTGAAAGTTGACAGCATCTTCTGGATGATGGTTGTTTTCCAATTATCCATTTCCACTGTCTTGTCTTTAATTTAATTAGTTGGGGTTTTTTTCTTTTCTCTATATGTGTGGTTAAGACTGATTTATTAGTGGTGTAACTGTCCCCGTGGTTTCTGAATTTTCCTTGTAGATGCACATATCTTGTACAGAAGAATCTGTCTAGATATGACTCAGTAACAACCCATTTTCCATCTGTTTTGGGGGTTGCATAGCTAGTTACCTATGTTAGCTTTTCCTCTGAGTCTGAATCAGGGCTTCAGATAGTCTTACTGCATTAACTGGGATCCTGTCAGTTCATTGTAAGGAAATACTGAAACAATTAAAGGGAGTCTGAGGGCAAATGCCTTTTCTTAAACAACCTCTACAATATCCAGTGATGGAATCAGTTAAGTAGGGTAATCAGACTGATAAAAGAACTTTCCTTTTCATGTATCAACTTGATAATTAGCTCAAATAATTTTTAAACACATGATTTTAGAAACTGTAAGTCTTTAATACAGTATTTTTGTGAGGTCGTTAGTGCCATGTTCCATCATAATCCATCCTAATCTTCATAGTTTAGAATTGTGCCTGCTTTCCATCTGAAACACCTTTACCTCCAGCCCACAATCCTTTCCAAAACTGGTTGGGTGCTGATTTAAAAGATATTTAAACCTTGGTTAAATTTAAATTTAAATTTGTTAAATTAAAGTTAAATTTGTTGTACAGTATATTCTGGGTGGTATGAGAAAATAATTGGTGGTGTATATTTTTGATAATTTCAGTTTTATTGTGCTCATAGCCTACTGAATGATATTGCTCATAATCTACCTTGATTTTGCTAATTTATTTTGCTCATAATCTACCTTGACAACTATTAAAAGAAAACCTTAAAAACTTGATTTAAAAAAAAAACTTCAAAAACTTGGTTTTATCTTTGCCTGTTTTGGTTTGCTTTTTATACTGCTCAATTAGAACTATAAGGCAGTATATACACTTTCTAGCATTAGTTAGAGATAGTTCACCTAGTTTTAGATGCAACTTTGCATCTAAATTTCCATATTTAATCTAAATTTCTGCGGAAAAGCTAATGTAGTTTTATAATTCTCTGTTTAACTTGCTAGGGAGATTTTATGCACGGAGACTGCAGTTAAGGCATGTTTTGTAAGAAAGAAGTGTACCTTTAATAACCATAAATTTTGGAATTATGTATTCTCAAAATGTTTTTCACTGCAGTTGAAATGTGTTGCTGAAATCTAGTTGAAGACTTTCAGTGATTAAAATAAAACCTTTTAAATTTCCTCCCTTTAGTATCTACTACATCTGTGCTGGTTTTAAAACTAAGTGGTGATGTGGGTGGTACTGAATATACAGTATTAAAGCTCCACCCCCTTGCTTTGTAACCTTAACAACATCTCAAAGTGAAAGTGAGTTGCTTTCCCTCCTGCTCAGTCCCCAGCCTCAGAGTGGTTTATTTAAATGTAGGGCTGTATTGCCAGTTACCCTTAGTCTTTGCAATTGAAATGAGTTGATAAGCAATACAGTTATTTGTTACTTGGAGAAAGCTCAAGTTTCTCCAGGTTAACGTTTTCAAAAATAAGCAAATTTTTTTATATCTTCCATTTTCCCTGGAAGTACTCAAACCCACCATCTCAGTTCTTAATTTGTAGGTATTTAAGATCTCTGTTAAAAGTGAAATTAGATAAGTGAGTTAGACAGTGAATTAGACAGAAAAATGTTAGCTGTAAGTCTCTTGATATGTGAATTCTCAACTGGTCACCAGACTGCATTAGAATAACTCTGTGAAATGGCTATGAAAGTTTAATAAGTGATCTGTTTCTCTGTTTTTGTCTGTATTCATTTTACATCTTCTGTGTTACATATGTATGTGTACAGCAATAGATACTTTTACCTAACAACAGGTAGCGTCTGGAGTAATGTAATACTAATGTTACTTTTTTTTCCTAAGAAAAAACCACACATTTAAATTGGTAGAATAAATATTCAAACAGACTGATTTTTAAAATTCTGCTCAGTGATCCTCAGTGATTATTCTGCACATCATTCCTTTGATCTGCATGTTTTTTTAATGTCAGATTGATGTTTGGATAGAAAAGCGGCTTGTAAATACAGAATGACATAAAAATGTAAATTCTCAGATGTTAGAAAAAACAATTTTTAAAACTCTGCTTTAATGTTTCAGTCATTTACTTTGAGGAAAAAACACTTAATTTTTAAACATCCTGCTATATGCAGCTTTTACCGAGTGAGCTGGACTGAGATTTTTTTATGTGCATCTCTTCACTGCTCTTGTATGCTGGATGTCCAGATACCTTCTCTTTTGAACATACAACTGTATTTCCAGCTTGTAAGGGTATGTAAAAGCTGACAGATTACTTAAACCTGCTTGCAGTGATCTGAAGCATGAGGTAAAAGGTTGACTGTTCCCAACAGAAGGAGTATTTGACATTGTTGACTTCATTAGACATATGACTGTACATTTTGAAAAGAGTTTGAAATTGCATTGTTTTAAATAGTCAATCCATCAACTCATTTGCTTGGCCCATATAATATTTCTAACAGTGAGAAAGTGCAAGAAATCAGAGAATGTATTTTTAACCATTGACCAAATTAACCTTAAATTTCTAACCCTTGGGAATTACTGTTATTAAGATTTTTATAGAGAATTGACATAGTTGCTCCCTTCTGAATGTATAGAGAACTCAGATAAAATGGCAGCTTACAGTTGTTGTTAGCAATCTGCTGAGGCCTGACCACTAAGATACAAATAAAGAGTATTTTCAGCTGCTGCTTCAGTCTCAGTCTTAATACACTTTATTAAAGAAACAGAATGTAAGAAGTAAGTGGTTTGAGTCTGATCTTACCTATGGACAAGTGGACTTGTTAGAATGGGTCCAGGGCACAGGTTGCCCGGAGGAGTTGTGAATGCCCCATCCCTGGAAGTGTTCAAGGCCAGGTTGGATGGGGCTTTGAGGTACTGGGTCAAGTGGAAGATGTCCCTGCCTATGGCAAGGGGATTTGGAAATAAATGGTCTTTAAGGTCTCTTCCAACCCAACCCATGATTCTGTGCTTTTTACCATGCTGCTTCGAGTCAGGCCGGTGGTATAATCACAGGTAGGACTCTGATTTACAAAGGAAGCAGCCTATGACTCACAAAATGGAACTCATTAGAGGAAAAAGTTTTACAGTTTTCAACAGCAGGGAAAAGTCTTATGAAGTGTAACAGAGGGTGAAATAACATTTTCCAACTTCATGTTAATAGAGTTCATCCCATCCGTCCAAAAGAGGATCCAGCTGTACTCCTCAGTACATGTTGAAAGCACAGTTAAACATCAGCTTTTTTTTTTTGTGTGTGTGTTTATTAGGCCAGAGAAAGAGCCTGTGTCTCTTTTGTTACTGCATAATCTATTGCCTAAATTATTTCTGTGCATGATGTGAAGAATGAGAGGTGATTTCCTCTCGCATAGTGTTGGGTAGCTTTTTTTTCCCATACCACTGCTGGGGAATATTTATGAGAGGGACAGTAGACATACTAGTCCCCTTTTTTGTCCCCACCATTAGCATGTGGACCACTAAACACCATAGGGAGACCAACTGTATGGCAGTTCTCCACATCCACATTGTGTCTGTGTCCAGCTGTGTCACTTCTATGCTCTGCAGTTCCTATTACATAGAATCACAGTTTGTGTTGGAAGGGACCTTTAAAAGGATCATCTAGTTCCAACCACCCTGCTATGGGCAGGGACGCCTTCTACTAGACTTAGTTGCTCAATGCTACATCAAACCTGGCCTTGAACACTTCCAGGGATGGGGCATCAAGAGCTTCTTTGGGCAACTGTGCCTCACTACTCTCGTAGTAAAGAATGTCTTTCTGTATCTAATCTAAACCTACTTTCTTTCACTTTAAGTCCGTTACCCTTTGTTCTATTCAGTTGGATATTTGATGTCCCCAGTTTGTTTTTAGGGACAGCTAAGAACTTGATAGCCATTCTCAAAGACATTAATAGACCAAGTTGTAGCTGTATCAGAGACTTCCTTCTGTCTATGTTTAGCAAAATAAATTTAATTCTAGTGGCTAAGCGGACACTGGGGGAAAGGGCTTGAATTTCAATAGGAGTTTCTAGGCTTAAGATGTGCATTTTGACCTCATCCTAAGAGAAGACTAGATGTGCAGAGGAATGCACCCTGTCATTAGCAACACAGTGCTGTTTGTTTTAGGAAAGTCTAATGGTATGTTGACGTTTCAGAGCAATGAATTCCCTACAATTTGGAGCCAAATCAAAGCTGTTGAATACATTTAAATAATGAAAGTTTTGAAGAAAGATGCCTCTATGTGGGTGTTTTGAAATGCCAAGAGAATGATTTGATAGGATTACTGAAAAGTAAGTAATTCACACAGCTTTGAAACAATTAATTATCATCCTGTATAGTCTACATTTTCTGGTGAAGAAAGGCTGTTGCTTTCTCACTGGGTTTCATACATTGGGCACCAGAACAAGGAGATTTCATAGTCATATGCTACATAAAGTTTGAAGACTTTGACTGTGTGTCACAGCTCCCTGCTTTCCCTCTTTCTTCCCCGCATCCCCTCCGCTCCCAACTCTGCCCCCCATCTGAAGCACTGCATTGTAGAATATTTTCCATAGAAACCTCCATGGGGATTTCTTTGTACAGTTCAAACTTAGGATCAAAATTTTGATGGTTTTCTGTAGTAGCAGGTGTGCTTTTAGTAGCTGCTGATTCAGAGATTGTGTCTCTCTCCTGGCTGGTTCCTTCTGCTTTCCCTGCCTTATCTTTGTGGGAAAAAAACCCAATACAAAACCAACACTATGGAAGAAGTGATACAGACTCAGGCAGCTTTATTTTAATTGCATATAGTTGGTAGACGGGAAAAAGTATGGGAAAGGAAGAAAATGAGGTCAGCATTGCAAAGATGCGAAAGTATTGTTTCACTGAGGTGAATTTGGGATTTGCACATTATCTGGCCTGTGGCTACTGCTGCTGTCTGATGAACTACACTTTTAATTATTTTTTAAGGGCACCAAGAGTCTGCGATTGATGTCCTTTTGTTGTAAACTAGGTTGTCTAACACTTTTCATTATAAAAGGTTTTTGTACCTCTATTATTTTTAAAAGACATTCTATTAAGTCTGTTATTTACTGCAGGTCTTTGGAAATCAACAGAGATAACTGCAAAGCCAAAAAAAGTGCTTTTTCTTTGTTACTTAAAGTCCTAGAGTGTTTTTTTAGCTCAGTTACAAAAGATCGAAAACAGATATTCTTTTTCTCCTATTGCTTTTGTTGTCTGCAGAATTTTGGCAGCTTGTCAAAACAGTGCCTGAGCACAAATATTCTTATCAAAATCTGGTCCCACACTTTCTGTCAGCAGTGCACAGTGCTTTATTGGAAAGGAGGAAGGAAATGGTATCACTGGGAAGAAGAACCTCCAAGAAGGGCAGGTTTGTTTTTTTTTATTTTATAATACACAGTTAACAGATGGGCAGAGCTCAAGGAGTTTGGTAAGAGTGAGGGCAAGATGGTGGGGCTGATAGATCACTATGCATGTAGGGAACGAAGCCAGAGATTACAAGGACAGGAAGGCTGTTCTTACGAATTGGATGAGTGATATACAGAGGAGGCTGTGTATGAGCCTTGCTTCCTCTTTAAAGGATTAGTTAAAGCAGTGGATGGCCACTAAAATTGCAAGTTGTCCCCTTTTTGGGTGCTATTTATGGCAAATTGGACTCTTATCACTTCTCCTGAGGTACAGGGGAATATTACATGATAACTCCATCTCTAATCTACAGGAATGAGAAATCTGTGAATTTATGACTAGAAACAAGTTCTGAAGTTCTGCCCTCAGCTCCATCAGTGATTTACTGTCCTTACTTGTAAAAGGGGAAAGGTAGCATGTTCTTATTCCACAGGGCAGATAAGAAAATAACATGCACTGATGCTTGAATGCTGTGATTGTAAAAAGTGTCTTATTAAAAGGAAATCAACAGTTCTGAAGCCAGCTTAAAAGACTGAGTAGCACAGCCTCCCCAAATGATCAGGGTAAAAATAAATACACGATTTTCCTGCTCTTTGAACATCCTGTATCCTGCTCACTGTCTCATCTGCCTGGAGTGTGGCTTCAGTGGGGAGAAATAGCATAACATTTTGTAATTGCAGATCTGTAAAAATGTTTTTGTGATTTACAGAGCTAAATAATGATCTCTCAGCCAAACTATTCTGATTTTAGTTAGTTTCTTAGTGCTTGACTTTGTCACTTGAAAAATTGTTCAATGAATGTAATGTGATAATATTTTTGAAATAAAGATAGAGCCAGTATAAATATTTCTTTCTTTGTTCCTCTCTTTTCCCTTATAATTATAAAATGCTTCTCATGCTCCAAATAGTAACATTTGTATTGCTAATGCTGATTGTATAATTAGGGCTTTTAATTTTCTGTACGAAAAGTAGGAGTGGGTTTTTATTTTTTTGTTGTTGTTATTTTGTGTAAATAGTAAAGTGCTACAGAGTATAATTAGATGTCTCTGCTGGCCTGTCTTATTTCCGGAGATAGCTTCTCTATTTGGTTTTGGTGTTGTATTAAGTCTGGCTAGAAGTAGATATTTTGCAGCTTGTAAAGGGATTGTATCAAACTTTCTCTCAGGCTTCTTTCAGCTAAAGCTCTTTACCAAGAAATTCTAGTAATAATTTTAGTAGGAAAAAATTCTATTTATAGGTCAGCTCCCTATACTCACTTTTTTTTCTTGTTATGTTCCTAGAGAGCTTTAGGAATGAAGGGAAAGTACATTTACCAAAGTCTTCCTTATACAGACTTTTTATCTTCTGTTTATTCTGTGAAGAAGACATTACCTGTTTTGAGGCACTGTCTGCTGCTAGTAGGGGTGAGCAGCTTCCAGTTATAAACTCATGACCTCCTCACTCTGTTTTCTGTGGAATGTGGCTGTTATGCAGAATTTTCCAGAGTGTGCCACCCTGTATTGTAGGATTCATCCTCCTCTTCTCTGTATTTAATTGGTTCTTAGAAAATAAGTCTTTTGTGTAGTAAAAGAAAAGAAAAGGTCTGTGGAAGAGAAAAGATGATAAATACTTTAACTCATGCTTTGGTTTAATCACTTTCTGCTCTTCCAGTGAAATCTCTGTGTTTGGGACATTGTACTGTGAAGAATTGTTTTCTGAGGCAGTTCTCCAAGCTGTACATGGATATTCAAACCTATTTGGCTGCTCAACCACCACTTATTGTTTGACTAGACTGTATTTGCTTATAAACTTCTCGGACTTTGGTAACCTATTATATAGTAAGAATGATCCAATAGCTTGAAGATGCAGAAGGGGGAGAATATTGTCTTCATGTCTCATTATTTTCGTGGTGAATTTTCTTTTATTTTCTTTTTTCATTTTATTGAGACGATAAATAAATTTTAATCTGATTTAAAATAGAATTTGATTCTTTAGATATGCCCTTGCCTATGGCACCTTAATTGAACATTGGAAGACTTCTTTATTAAGAGAAAGTGAGAGAGCAATTAATATCTTCCTCTTTAACTGTTTTCATGTAATGATTTCTCATCTCTGCAGTGCTGAAATTCCTTCAGTTCTCTTGGCTGAGTTAGAACTTTCAGTGGAAATTTGGGCACCTAGGGGCAGTTGACACACTACAGTGTGTGGATGTGGGAAAGGAAAGGAAAATGAAAGATGGAATAGAAAAATTATAAATCTTGCGGTTTGGTAACCAAGAGAGCTGGTCCTTTGGAACTGAACTTCTGATAACATCACTGAGCCGCAGAAAAAAAGAAAAGTGTATTAATGAAATATGTTTTGGACTAGGGTGATGTCTTAGAGCTTACTTTTGTTTAGTAATATTGTAAGTTTTCCTCCTTTTCTTAAACACTTGACCCCCTTGTGCAAAAGGCTGAACCAGCAAAATTTAAGTAACTGCAACATATTGGGTGGACTTTTTTCAAGTTTCTCAGCTCTTTTTGAAGAAAATTACTTGGTGTTATTATCAAAGAGATCAGCAAGATCTGCTTCACGAGAACCCCAAATTCTTGTGGTATGTAACTTGGTCCAGGGCATAGACTTCAGACTTCTTTAGATATCAGTTACATGTGTTAAATTGGATATAATATATTTGAAAATTCAGTCAATAACTAAACCTTCCTTTGGCAAAATTGTGGGACCAGACATTACATGCAGAGTAGCACTACTTCTAACTCTTAACTTGAGTAACTACTTGAAGTATCATTCATTTTAAAATCTACTGTATTGTGGCTTGGATTATCATCTGTAAATAGGAGAGGACCCCAAGAAAAATAGTTTAAGTTATGGGTGATGTACCACATTTTGTTGATGTAGTACAGTAAGTCTCTGTCTCTTAACAGTCAACTGTACACAGCAGGTGAATAGGATCATGCCAGCTCTTCAGTTCCTTCTGTTAGAACTTAACATCCTTAAATTCCTTTGCAATCTCTGCAGGCACAGCTTATACCTTGTGTTCTCAGGCAAATCTGTAGAATGATACACCCTATAGTGTATTTTGCTGATACTTACTATTGGCATTTCAATATTTAATTGAAAAATCTGTTCAGATACCTGCTGATACTGACTTGTGAGAGCACATTTTTCAGTTATGATCTTCAAATTCTTAGAGTTTGTAAGTAATCCATATTACTTTCTTTAATGTCACATTTCCATTTGTATTTTCCCCAAGTAAAGTTTCCCAGCCACTTTTACAACCATGCAAGATTAACTTCATGTCTTGTGATGAGAATGTCACAAGGGATTGTCAGAAAGTTTTAAACCATGTTGCTTTTCTGTACCCACAGGTTTGTTACTCTATTGTATTTTTCTGTATTTTCCTAGGAAAAATAATTTGACCGTTATTCTTTTGCCCTTTCTTTAGCCTCTTTTTAATGACAAGAATAATGTTTTTCTCCTTGGTCTTCAGAGGTGTATTTCTCTGACTTCTCAAAGGTTATTGCTGATGTTCTGGCATAGATTGTGTCAGACTGCAGTCAAATCTAAGAACTGATGACTTTTGCCACTTGTTTTGGAAATGTGGGTGAAGGGATTTGAAGTCTATACTTGTGCAGCCACTACTTGCTAGCTTTTATTTTCCCTCCTCCCCCTTCTTCAGCAGGAGAAATCTTAATCTTGCTGGAGCAAAATAAGATCTACAGGGTTTTTCTTCCTTCACTGCAGTTTTTTTAAATAATGTATTAATTTTGTTTTAATGACTTGCTCCAAATAGGAAAAAAATGAAACAGTGGAAAAGCTTTCCATTTGAAGCAGTGTCTTGGTTAGAATTAGATTAAATGATGAAACGATTGTTGTTTAATGGCCAAACAATTTCAGGAATAAATGTCATGTTGCAAAAAATAACCTCTTTAGTGTCCTTTGGTTATGTTAAGGTTATAAACTCATTTGCCTATGTCTGTAGTCTGCAAATCAGTGTCAGCAGAGATAGCAAGTACAGACCGTAATTACTGGTTTGTGGCAGGATGTTGAGTGTGAAAATAACTGGGTGTCATTGAAGAGGTTAGATTACCTGTTAAAGCTGACAAGATATAATTGCTTATGAACCACTTTCTTTAACAATGAACATTGTATTACTTGAGGCTGTTTCTTCTTAGCATAGTCTCTATGTCTCGCTGTAGAACTGGTTTTAATTAGAGCTTGAAACAGCTATGAATTAAGTGCTCATTTATTTTTAGCCAGGATAAATATTAACTAAAAGAGATTTTCCCTAAGAATTATATGAGTAAAGGGCGATATCGGAGAAATATTTGAAAAGGAAGATACCAATAGGTTATTTGAGTCTGAAACAAAGGACTTCAGGCCCCTAGTGTGTATATAGAATGTCTGTCTTTTAATTGATTTCACCTTGACAGTGCTGAACACTGAAATTATCACACTTTAACATGATTTTCTTGATTGTAGCAGTGTGTAGACTCTCAATAGACCTTTTCAGTTGTCTGCTCTTGCATAGCAAGCTGAGGTGGTTGGTAGTAAAGTGTAATCCTCATATTGTCATAGCTGCCTTACTAGGTGCAGGTTTGGGAATGAAGGTTTTGTATATCAGGGCTTCTGGTAGATGCTGGTAGTTCTGGGATTTTCAAGTTGTGACAAATGACATAAATGAAGTATATATATATTTGGTGCGTTTCATAGGGACTTGATTTCTTTTGAGGGTTCGGTCACTGTTATGGGTCTCTTTAGGCATCCGGAATCTGTGGAGGTTTTGTGCCAATCTTGTGCAAGTGCCTTTGTATCAAAACTACTTGTGCAATGGGAGCGAATCCCTGAAAGAATGTAAAAGTCCTTCCCATACTAAGAGTGATGGCCAGAAGGTGGCTCACAATACGGAGCTGATTCCTGTCTAGCTGAGTGCTACGTGAATTGTTTTGTAAGGGTATGTTATGCTTATTTCCTAGACCTGGGATGACTATGCCTGGTCTACAACATGAAAACTTCACCACACAAACCCATCCTGTTTTGTGTTCAGCACTAATGTGGTGGACATCCAATCCTTGAAGCATTTCATGTGACAGTCTGGAGTATGTAAGAAGGGTGATGATGTCCAGTCCACACTTCATGGTCCAAATACAAATAAGCCTAGTGTTTTGATAAAAATGTACTATGGGAAGAAGTTTTGTCACTCCTTCTTCAGTAACTGATTTTTATGTGACTCTTTACAGATTGGTCAGCTAATGGTAAACATTCTTATATATTATTTGCATTAATGTTTCATTCTATGGAATCTATCTATTTTGTTGCAAAATAGCCCAACTTTGTACTGTATTTTGAAGAGTATTTGTCAAGGCTTCTAAGAGAAAACATCAATTTTGGACTTATCCCTTTTTTCTTCAGTCTTTGAAACAACCAGTGAATTCAATATCATTTGACAAAAATTTGCTTGAGGACCTTTAGAATGGGTTCTCAGGTATGAAATACTCCATGGCCTGATTTTACCTTTTCCTTTCTCACTGTGATCGATCTCTTCATTGCTGTATGTGTAGACTGTACCTTCCATGGCTGTGTGTCACGGAGGAACTAGTTAGGTCTTGAATCAGTTTTAGGAGAATTGTAGAGCCTTATAGTGATTTGGTTTGAGTTGGAAGGGATTTTTTAAAGATCATCTAGTCCAACCCCCCTGCAGTGAGCAGAGACATCTCAGTAGACCAGTTTTCTCAAGGTCCCACTCAACCTGACCTTGAGCACTTCCAGGGATGGGGCATCCACAGCTTCTCTGGGCAACCTGTGTCAGTGTCTCATCACCATTGTAAAAAATTTCTTCCTTATTTCTAATCCAAATCTGCCCTCAAGTAGTTTAAAACCATTATCCCTTGTCCCATAATTTTTTTCAATACAAATTCATTAAAACCAAATCTGCCCCCCAGTATGTTTTGCTTTTGTGCTCAAAGAAAAAAAAAACAAAACCAAGCAAACAAAAGAAAACAAAATCACAGAAGTCTGAAGTCCCAATGTCTGGACTTGTCGACAACTTGTACAGATTAACATAAAACGACCTTTCAGAACAATATAGTTGAAGTTGAACCAATCCTGTTCTCAGTTAGGTTTAAATTTGGTTAATTTCAGTATATCTTATCTTGGTAAAAAATACCGATGCAAACAGAATGTACGTGATTTAGCATATGTTGGCTGGTAGAAGAAGAACCTAGAGTGGGTAAAAAGCCATCAGGGCTAAAAAATTGCCAGAAATTAATTTCCTCTGTGCTGATTTTAACCAGGCTACTGTGAGTCCTAATTGAACCTGTACACTGAGAACCAGAGCCTTTCTGGCAGGGGACTGGCAGAAAACATGCAGTTCATCAGTTGAGGCAGCTGTCCCCCTGCAGCCATGGAGGTCCTTGGTGGAGCAGAGATCCACAGGCAGCCCTTGGAGGACCCCACACCAAAGCAGGTGGATGCCTGAAGGAGGCTATGATTCAGTGAGAAGCCGACATTGGAGAAGGCTCCGTGATGACCTAATACAATGCATAAATTTTCTAACTTTTATAATATTCAGATAAAAAGCTAGGATGTCCAGCTAGTCAGAAAAGCATGAAGACTAATAATTGGAGGACTTGACAGAAAACCAACCATTACTTTAGGACAGTTAGACATAAATATTTGCTTTGCTGAAGGTGTTGGTGAAGGTGCTCCAGTGTCAAAATACACTTTCAAAATCATAACAGCTTATAAAAAGTAAAATATTTTTTAGTAAAAAAAAAATTCAGATGACTGCATTGCAGGTTAATTTGAGTGATTGCACTTTTGAAGTGTAGATAATGCTTTAATTTAAGCTGAAAGTACTACTGGGAGCATCTCTAAGTCAGGTTTGATGCTTTGCTTTGGATTAAAACTCTGTTATAGGTTTTCGCTCAGATGAGCTTCATTCCATTAGATTATCTGGTCTTGTTGTAATTTTTAATTTCTGATTAGACTTGAACAGCTTTGCAGATATTAATCTTTGCAGTCTCAAAACACTTTTTCTGGGGGTCCTGCAGCTGAAATTGTGCTCTTCATTAAAACAGTTCAGATGAAAATTGTCTGTGTTGTGTAAAGTTTTTTAAACACAAACAGAAAGGTTGTATATTTAGAAATAAACTGTGTATTCTACTCAAGAAAGTCTCTGATTACAGGTATCCTTTCTCCCTTGCGTAAAAGTAACCAATGCTCCCAATATTAAATTAAGAAGCTGTTGTCATATGTGCAGGCATTGAACTGATTTCCATAAAATAGAAGTATAAAACCACTTTCTTAAATTATTTAGGAAGATATATATTAAAAATATTTAATAGGACAATTTAACACTGTGTTAAATTCGTCATGCCATATTGTCTTTTCACTTTTCATCTAATATGAATACTCTTTAAAACAATAGACAGTTCCCTTCTGATTGTTCAATAGATTGCAGTATATATTTATATTGCATAAAGATTGTTTGAAATTTCTGCGAATAACATCTACCTGTTTAACATTCGGGATATTAGAATGTCTCCCATGACCACTGTATGTGAATGAGTCATCAAAATTACTAAATTTATCTTTTCCCTGTTCTATGAATAAAAAAGTATTTTTGCTAGTTTCAACTCAGAAATGAGGGTATAAAAGAGAAGTGAAAAGTTATGTAATGCAATCATCAGAAAACCTATAGCAGGTGGGAATTGAGTTCATGTTCCTGAATCACAATTCATGCCTTTACCATACTGATTTTCATGGGCTTCTTATAGTTTTGTAAAATTTATGATTTTTCAGTACTGTTTATACTCCATAAGAAATCCGCAGTCATTAATTTACTTTCAGTTTTGACGTAAGATTGGGCAGCCTACAAGTTGTGTTTCCATCCACTGTGTCTTTCAGGTTCCTCTTTTGTGAGGTGACATTAGCAAAGAGTCACTGAAGCCTCTAGATTTACTCAAATACAGTTGTACATGTGAGCGCTTGTAAGAGGTGTAAGGTTTTATTTTTAGAAATATTGTGGTAAAAACAAGCTAAGAAAAACAGATGCAAAATATAGAAACTATTTCCACAGTCTATCTTTGAAATTTTTGTTCTTGAAGACCAAATGCCATAGAAGAACACCTTTGACATTCTTATGGGTACTTGGATCAGGTCTGATTCTACTGAGAATAACTTTCCCAGAAATATATCAACATTTTATTATCTACAACATAAGTGAAAGTCAAGATGCCACAGTCCTAAATGGTATCACTGACAGAAATGTTAATGAAATAACAACATAGGAGGTAATTGTGTTTCTTAATTATTTATGATGGACATTTTCACCTCGGGTGGGTATTGTTTAGAAGGAAGTCTGAGAAACATATTGAGAAGACAGATATTACTTTACTTCTTAAGCGTTTATACATGTAAAGTGCTATTCAGTATGCAGTGTGGTAGATCTGTTGTCTCCATCTATTAAAGAAAGAGTTAAAAATGAAGAGTTGTTTTGAAATGCAACTATTTTTGCATTTCTTTGTTTGTCTAGTGTATAAAACTTCCTTTTTATTTGGTTCTTGCAGGCTACAAACAATTTAACAAATATGATTTACAAATCAGTAAGTTGCCGAAGAAAATTTGTTTGCAACATTGTCTGAAGCAGTTGTCCCTAACCCAAAGTACAGAAAACCATATTATTTTAGTCTCTTGCATTGTTTCTTTTAACAAAAAAATTCATTCTGAGTTTAGGTTGCAAGAAAATGAGATGTGGCAAGCTGTTCTGGGCTGGTCTGAAGTACAGTAGGCAACAGATGGGGTAACATGGGTGGTTAATTCTTCATATGGTGTGTGAGTTAACATTTCTGGAGTGGTCCCAATTTGGCATCTAAATGCAGTATGCAGAAATAGAGATTTTTCTATTCATACAGTTGAGCTGAGAATAGGGATGCAGGAATAGGAGATAGAATGCTGTGAATAGCTGTGTATGTGCTGGGGTGAAAAGGTACTTCAAAGGGAAGCTGAACTGTGAGTCCTTTGGGAACCTAGCTCTCCTCCCATTGAAAACAAAGGAATTTTTGCAATTGACTTGAAGAGGACCTTGAATCAGATCTGGGCATAACAAGTTGCTGCATCTGCCTTTGGGAGTGCTGTATCAATGCAGAAAAGGAAGAAGCTGTGTTCCAAGTTGAGAGTCCCTGCTGAAAAAAACCCAGGATTTTGGCATCCGTACTCAGAATTGCTTCCCTGTTCATGACAGTAGTATCTGGATGTATAACACAGGGTGTCATGTGCTTTTGTTGTATCTTAAACAAATGTAATAATTTCACTTGCCTTGGCAGTAAATGACTCAGTAACTCATGAAACCATCTATTTGGGATTTTCTGCAACCTAGACATTAGAGTGTTAGCCTGGTAGAAGGGGTTTGGTTTTTTCTGCCATAGTTCATTTTTAATAAAGAAAAATTTCAGCACCCAAAGTACTTGTAGAGATTAAAAGAGGCTTGAGAAGTTGTAAACTCATGTGCTAAAACCAGATTATTAATTGATGAATGAGTGTCAAATACAGCATTACACATTCAAAACTAGTTATTTTTGGGTACTGGTTGTTATTCTAAAGTAATTGGCATGTTGACAGCATAAGAACAATAATGACAGAGAACTCAAAAGTATACAGATATAAAACTGATATGCTAATTCACAAGATTATGTGGTCTAAATACATCTATAAAACTACATTTTTTTTTTTTTTTTTTTTTTTTTTTTTTTTTTTGGTAGGATGCTTTCTGGGGAAGTGTCTGTTGACTCATGAAGTCATGCTGATTTTTCGGAAGCCCTTTCAACATTGCTAGGTATTTTTTGCCAAGTGATGCACCTTTAGCTTTGCTGTAGGCAACTGCTTCATGACTAAACAGCTTCTAGTGAAGTTGCTGTCTTCAAAAGGACGCGCAGCTTTGGGCCACCTCCAGCAGCTATTGTACTTTAAAAAGTACCTGCATCAGTTGTGGTATTTATTGATACGTTAAGGCAGCAGGTACACTTTCAATGACTGTAGAAGTCTATTCCTTTACCTCTTACATTCATGTTATTCTAAAAAAACCAATAAACAAACAAAACTTTGGAACATAACCTCCAGTATGGTTCCCCAGTTTGTGAGGAAACCCTTGATTTCGCTTGTCCCCATTAATTTTTCTGTGCTGTGATGAACATTAGACATCATTGAGATGACTGGCAGTGCAGACTCCTACTTATTTATTTTAATTTTGGTAACATTTTTGTGCAGGCTGTTACTCACTTGTAGATTGTCTTGTATAACATTCAGGTTCTCTAGGTTGTCTTTCCTGTGGTTTTACTACATGGAAAATTATTGCAAGGATGTCTTGAAATTATGTTCATGGCTGAAAGTGAGCTTTTTTACTCAAATCATGTTTAGGAAGCACATGTAGATGAGGTTGGTCTTAAAGTGTGTTCCAGGCTTGGACTGTTTGCAGTGTGGTTGTATGAACTTTGCTCTTGCCTTTGGGCATTTTTTGAGAGGTTATTAATTTTCCTTCTTTATTATTTGTCCCCATGTTTTTTTAGTTGTTCACTTACCTTCCAGACCTATGATGAAATACAGTATCATGCCTGTTGCTATTTTTCTTCCCCTTAGAGAGATATATGCATGTAAGGTATGTAGCCTATATACTGCTGCTAATGTATGAAGAAGGCTAGCTTTTATGATGATTATTTTTGACATTTGTCCCCATCTTTGATCTTTGCTAAATGGGACTGTGGTTCTTGTCAAATGCTATGATTCTTTACTGATGTAATGTTTTCAAATGTGTCTGTATGGGAAAACTAGAATTTCTGGAAGAAGTGTCCTCAGTGATGTACCTGGTTACTAAGCTCTGTTTTGCTAAATATTAGGGGGTTTCTGCATATTTCTTTATTGAAGGAATTTGTGTCAAAAATTTAACTCCTTTTTCACCAACCCCACTTTTATTGGTACAACCACAAAAAGAAAAGGTCCACATTAAACATTGTATTTTTCTAATAGGTCCTGTTGTACCTGTGTTTCATGCTTGGATTTCCCAGCGCAGAGTAACAGGGACCAATAACTTCTCCAGTTTATCACCTGAGAATGGAAACCTTGGCGCATCAATGTAATCTGGAGCGTGAATCATGAGCATTAAATGGACTTGAGAGGTGTTTAAGGTTTTTGGGGGAGATTTTTTTTAAATTTTCCCTTTTTTCACCTTACCTCTAGCATTTTGCTTGCTTGACCCTTAAGAGTGTCAGAATTCTGCCTGCTAGGAAACCTCTCTCTATCGCTAGTGACAGATTGTTTTTGTTTTGGAGTATTTATACATGCTGCACGTTCTTTGGGAGCACAGTATTTATGATTCCCATTATGGAGCCACGTTCTGTTCGTGCTTGCCTGCATGTGCACCTTCGGTTAACAGGGCAGTGGGAGTGGCACAGCTGCAGAGGAGGAATGGTTTTTGTAAAGTAGAGAAGTGGAGGTTTTGGCAGCTGCCTTTGGTTCTTGCCTGCCAGCCTTATTCGTTAACCCTACGCTAGGCATGGACTCTGCTGTTTCTCCTCACTGTTCAGGGGGGTTCTTGCTCCCCTGTATCCCGAGCTAATTGAGTTTGTAAATGCACATAAGCAAACTCTTCCAGGTCCTCTGTCGAAAAACTTGGTATTAAACTTTAACCATTGCTAATACATATGTTAAAGTGCCAGCTGTCCATTCGCAGTGGGTGTTTTTGTAGGAATGAAAAAATACAGTTTCTAAGAAGGGTACAGTAGAGCCTTTGCCAGTTGACTGTGGACAAAAGAGTGTTTTCTTGATGGCATTTGCTCTTCTTGAGTAACAAAGTTCCGAGCTTCATCTCACTTCTGACTGATCTGTTGAGGGAATGTATGCATGAGACATGCACATTGTCCCCCTTGTGGAATTGTGACACGGAGATTGTGAGTGGATATTTTATGGATACTAAACAAATATAGTGTGACCTGTGAGTTTAACTGTTGATATCTTTTTTTTTTTTTGAGAAAGAAATTACTCCACTTAAACTCTGAGATTATCCAAACCCTCCTACAATGGGTCACATTTTAGCCTTGGCCTCTGTTTCCTGTGACCATGATGCTTAGATATGTAAGGTTGGGTTATTCCATCAACTTGACATAGCCCTGTGCTGCTGGCTATTATCCAGAAATGTTAAAAAAGTATTTTCCCCCTAAAAATAACAGCTTTTGTTATTTTTTTTTTCCATATAGAGATGTGATAATACAATCTGGTTAAGGCCAGATTGCCTCAGTCTCCTGAATAAATTAGGTTTGGTATAACACTGCTTATCCCCATTTTTCTTGTGTTATGAGCTAATATTTTTTTGTTATATACCTCAGAGTTTAATTTACTAAGTGGTCTTGAAAGAACTCCTTATAACTTGATGTTTCATGCCATGAAAAAACATGAAAATTTTACTTTTGATTGCTATTTTTGTTGTTTTAAGCATTTGTAGCAGTTATTGAATGTGTTGACTGGCCCTTTAGAAGTGTTCTGAGGTACCCTATTTTCTCTACAAAAGTTCACCTCCCACTACTGAACCACGTAGATTATGGAATCTTGCCATTGAGAAATCTTAAGGTAAAAACTGTGTTCTGTGTTGAGAAAATACCACTGTATTCGGAATCCTAGGACTTATTCTAAAAATAAACTTAATTGAAAGGATTTGTTTTCTTCTCTAATGTGGTTTACATCACTGTTTTATTAATATTTAAATAACAGAATGTCGTAACCTGGAGTACAAAAATACTTCTGTACAGAGCTCCCACCAGAATCTTGGAAACTTTACATGAAGCATTATGATGTTTATTTTGCAACTGGCAATTTTCTTGGTTTAACGTTGCAGTACAAAGGAAGATGAAACTCTGGGCTTTCTCCAGAATGAAAACCAGATGATTAATGGGCTAAAAAGGAAAGTAATTAATTTTACTAAGTCATTATGCATACTCGTTAATAAGGCTTTATTTGCTAAGGTTTACTTGTGAGAATCTCTTTAGAAATTACTTGGAAATCTTTGCATTTTTCCCCCCAAGCCACTAAAAATCTGGTGCTTGAACACAAAGAATAAACCTGCTATTTTATACTTTGTATCCATAATATTGCAATCATAAATGAAAAAATGTGGATGTAATATGTTCTCAGGTATATCTGCAAATGGTAAAGTGAAATCTGAAGAACCTAGCCCCACGCAGCTTCAATGGGTGTTTGGTTATAACACATTTTTAATGCAGAGCTACCAAATCATAAGCATTTTAGTTGTGTAGGAATTAACATAATTATACTTCTTTTTGTCTTCACTTTTCTACATCAGAGAGCTAATGCTATGCAAAGCCTTTCTGAATTTGGATATGGGGAGCAACAGGCAGTTTTAGAGTTTTCCATTGCTATGCAAGAAGATGGAGGCCTCCCAACTGCTTGTCTGTTTTGACTACAGAGAGCTTCATCAATGTGATGCAGCCAAGGTTTCCTTACAGGTGTTTTTCCTGGGTACATGGAATGGAAATAAGAAATTTACATTGCAAAAGTTCAGTAAAACAGCTTCTGCTTGATGGAAGAAGTGGTTTTGCCTGGCTTTTGGTTCCAACCCCTATTTTACAAGGAGGGTATTTAGTCTGCAGAAGCCTCTTTTCATCCAAGACTTGGGTCATAAACTGGGATATTAGTTAGAAGTGGCCACCAACAGCATACCTGTCTTGATGTACATGCTTGCAGAGGTGCTGCGGAGGGATCGAGATTGACTAAGAAATATTTTTCTCTCTGAACATAAATACTTTCTCACGATCAAAGAAGGGCTTGAGTGAGCTGGGTCTGGAATGGCAAAGTGGGCGGTCAAGTTGCATGCTGGTTTGGTAAATTTTAGTTCACTAACTGAACAATTGATTCGTATCTTAAAACTGCCTCCTATCTCAATTTCTTGAAAAATGCTGCTAAGTGAGAGAAGAAACTTGTTTTTTCAAATCCTTCCCTCTCTGGCCCTGGACTGTACTTTTGAGAAGAATATGTTGAAGTGACTCTTCTCAGCCTTTCCAAAGGCTTCACCAACCATTTGTCAGGTAGTTGGAGAGAAAATAAAATGTGATATTTTATTTTAAAACATAAAAATGGTTGCTCTGCTTTTCTATCAGGATCACAGAGTCAATATATGTTAATTTTTTTTTGCACCTAGTGTGGTTAAAGTATAATATGCATAATTATCTTAACTGCATTTTTTCTTCTTATATTTAAAGGATGGACCTTTTAAAAACCCTTTCTACAGTTCTGTTTTAATATGAAGACCATTGAACCAAATCAACCTTACACCCTGACAAGGAGCTGAATATAGATAAGGCAAATTTTGATAAATTATATTTTTTATTTGCAATTATTTCACCATATTAAACACAAATTATGTAGCTTCCTGTCTGTTTCCAAATAATTATAATCCTATGTTGTCTTTCAGTATTTTGAAGTGAAATAATTGTATTGATGCAAAACTTAAAGACTGACTTGTAAATAAAAATCAGTTTTTCCAAAGGAAGACCTTATTTTTAGTTGCAACTTCAACTTAAAGTTTATAGCAGGCTGGTATCTCTTCCAGTGGCTATCTATATTAGTGTGTATCTGTTGAGCGTATTGATTTATTTTTCCTTTTTCCCCTGCTGTATTATCCTCCCTTAACCTGGCATGATTATTATAAATGTGGTCATGACAAAAATAGGTGCTTGATAAATTCAGTTGCAATGAATCTAGGGTCAGTTTATCAGGAGCTTGCTTGTGAACAGGTTTATGACATAGATTTTATCTTGCAAAGCTTGAGTGGGAATACAGAGCAATTTGGGGACCTGCCAGGGATTTCTGTTTGTCTCAGAGTATTAAAGTAACAGTAAAGCGGTGCTTTATAGTCTCTCTTCAAACAGTTACTATGTGTGTGTGTATAAAAGTTTCGGTTTTGTTATTATTTGATAATTCAGTGTATAAACTTGAGGATTTTCTTTAAATCATTTTTAGCTATTTGAGAAAATAAAGAGTAGACTAGAATGATGGCAAAAGTGCAAGCTTTTCTTAGGGCCAAAGGAAATAATGTAAATTAGTCTTTCTAAAGTAAATCATTACTTAAATGTGATAAAAATGAGCCATTTGAAGACTGTATATTTGTTTCAGCTCCAGGCATACACTGTTGACTTTTCTATTTGAAGCAATGTTGAATGCAGCTGAAGAGGTGAAACTTTTTAATGGTCTTTTTTCCCATAAACTTTCAGCTGTAATTCTGCTGATACTAAGGGAGTTTACACCACCCTATTATATTCTAAAGACATTTTATTGGAGTTATAAAATATCAAATTATGTAACATGGCAGTGTGACTTACCAGCAGATGGAGACAGAAAGTAAACCAGACTGGAACCACTTCCACTTAAAAAGCCAGTACATCTTCATTTTTCAGCTGTCCGGTGCTTCAGACGAGCTGCTATTTTTAGGAAAATATAGCAAAATTTAGCTGTTTGCCAAAGATCTTGTCTCCTTCTGTGCTAAGATCACTTAGCTGGAATCAATTAGATGATGGCTGTTCTTTTTCTTTTCATGCTTCCCCCCTTATGCTGTGTAGAAAATTTACTGTCCTCTCCTGTTCATCTGCCTATTTTGAAGCGGGATCAATGTGCGTGATATATAATGAGGAATGTTCTTGCTCTGATTTTTCTCTTCACCCCTCCCTAAAAATGTAATTTCGCTGCTTGTTGAAGCAGTATGATGTATGTGGTGTGCAGTTCCTTAAATTTGCCATAAAGTTGTCTACAGGTGGTGACTTTTGTCTCAGTTGCCACTTAGGATTTTTTTGCTGAGTGACTGGAACCTACTGATCCCAGATGAAGACAGATACCACAAAGAGAAGATACTCTTTTGTTGTGAAAAAAAAAATAAATCCAGTCTTCTGATATCATTTACAGATGAGGAGATGGAGATGTGGCCTATCTGCATGCAGATACACTTGCAGCATAGAAGATTTTCATAAGCATTAGGTGTACCACTGGTGCTCATGAGCTTACACTCATGTATCCATATGAAAACTTTTTTGCATAGTTCAGTGACACTGGAAACTGTTTGCTATGTTCATGTCATGCATATGTATGAATTTTACTATTAGTCTGCATGTAAATGTTCAAAAAGACTATTTCCTTAGGAAGCTATTTTAACATTAATTTTTAAATGGTCTTCTGATGAAGGATATTGTTAAGTTGAACTAAAACCAGTGAAATACAATTTCTGAAGACTTATGGAAGTAATAATTTGTCACAAAGCATCTGATTAATGCAAGCATGAGGTGAAAGTTTAATTTGAAATTGTGGCAGAAATGCACATGTAGCGTTCAAACGGTTCCATTTTTAAAAGATTATTGATTTCTAAAATGCTCTCTTTCACAACTGGAAAGGAGCAATTAATTGAAGTGAAACACTTTTGTGTTTTTGAATCAAAATTAGGAAGAAATGTCAGAGCCTTCAGAATTTTCAGTATGCTTTCACACTCATTTTCCAAATAACTTTTTCTTGCTGATTCTGAATTTGGGGTCAGTTATTTGTTTTTAATTTAAAATGGCCTAATAGGTTGAAATTAGCCAAGTTACACAGAATTGTTATTGGTTTCCTGGTTGCATAAGCCTACCAGGAAGGTTGTGAGAGGTCATGCTGCCGGGGAGAGCGTGTCTGCAGTTTGGGTGTGCTCTGGCTGAACTAATCAGAAAAAAAATGTTTGTAAAGCAGGGAGTGGTTCTGCGTTAGTTTTTGCATGAGGAGAGGAACTACTTGCATCTATTTTTCTGTTTTCTAAAGCAATTGGAGAAGGCTCAGTGAATCAGGTTATTGAGTATCTTTTGCATTGCAGTATGACTTTAATTTATAGGCACCTATAATATCTGTCTTTAGGTTCCTGAATTGCCATAGGCACATAGTTTTATGAAATTTGCAGAAGCAGTATTAGGTACCTGCTGTTCCACATTTTTTGTTCCAAGTAATGTAGCAATTTGAGAAAGTGCTAATTTTTCAAGTATAGTTTATCCTTAGTCTTGTCTTCTTTGCTGAAGTACTTTTAGCAAACTTCATACGAAGTCCTCTGCAAGAGAGGATGTACTTGGCGATGTCTTCTACCCTTCCTTTGGAAGCAGCATTCCTTTTACTTGCAGAGAGGAAAGTTGGATAACCTGAGAATATATTCTTTCAGCTGCAAAAGGTAGATCTAGTTCTATTCTGGATCAAGCAGAGATGGAGGAAGTGATTTAGCAAAGCAGCTGTCGCGGTCCTGATTTTGTTGTGTAGATGGAGATGCAAATTTTTGATGGCAGTAAATGGAATATACTGATTTATATATTCCACAGTTAGAGACATGACACATCAGTGGAAAAAACCCTGTCCTCACATGTTTGAAGGCTTTTATTTACTAGCCTTACCTAGCGGTGCAGGGACCTACATTATTGGGGTAACTGAGAAACAAGAGTAGAAAAATTGCACAAACCCGTTTCTTCGGAAGTGTCAGAATATGGAAATTATGCACAAATGAGATACTAAAATTACCTGCTGATGGCTGTATTACACCTCTACATCCTCCTGAAACTATTAAGTTTCTGTTAAAAACCCCCACACTTCTCATAATGTTTTCACATTTTTTTCTACTTATGAAACTGATCTTCCATTAGACTTTGTGAAACAGGCTTGTCTTGTGATATGAACAGTCCAATTTTTAGAACATTTGGTCATAAAATATTTTGAACCAGCAATGGCTAATGCACATATTTTGGTAAACTGTGGATCTTAACACTCCTTTTTTATTATATGGTAGTGTTCTTAGCTAGAAAAACACAGAAGGAGGTGTAAGAATAATACATCCGCTTCTGGAGATCATGACTATAAAGCTGCATCTTCTAATAAGCAAAAAGTAGTGCTTTCTCTGAGTTATGATAATTTGGTTTATATCCATTGCGGGATGCATTGAAAATAACCTGGCTGTAAAACATGTGGAGGTCAAAGGCTGTGTACAAAGGTCAAATAATGACTTCCTTGCCTTCTCTGATGGCAGAGGCGTTGTCTAACTTCAACATCTACACTACATATCATGGGAAACACTGGTGCTGGAAGATGTTAAAGTCTTCCTGAGGTTACTTAGGGAAGCAGTAGAGAGGGTTTTTGAATCTGGAAAGTTGATCCCAATAGTGGTTTTCTTGAAAAAAACCCAACATTTCTTTACACCAAGATACATAATGAGAAATGCATAATTTTTTTAGGCTTGTTTCAAAATCGCAACTGTCCAACTGATGAATAACGTAATCCATTGGGACTCAGTTTGCTGGTCTAGGGTATTTCATGCTCTGGGTCAGTTTATTTTTTAAAACAGGTATATATTTTATGAGCAAGAGGAGGCTTTTATGACTGCATTAAATAATGTAGTCTTTAATTCAGAAGTATTTTCTATCTGTGTGGAAGGGCACAGTCTGGGCTAGCATTTTATGGAGTTTTTTGTTTCTATGTTCTCACATTAAATGCATTGCATTTCTTAAAGATTTGTGGACAGTTGATATTGTTGTTCTCCTGGAAGTGGAACATAGAGGTCTTTAAATTGAATACTATCTCTAACTAACTGAAACTATTCATTCTGGCCATTTATAATTATCAAGTGACTGGAGTATACAGTCTGAGAATCTCTTTACTATAGATTTGACATTAATTTGTCTAATTTGACAGTTCAAAAAACCTTTTTGGACTTGATTCCTTCAGAGTTAGGGTTAGACAAGTGCACTTTTGCAATTCATTCAGCCACTGTGTGTCTGCGCAGAGGTGTGAGGTCTGTGAGATATAAGAGAAACTGGTGTCATTGTGTGTATGGGATCAGAGTGTGATTACTCTTTTTCATAAGGAATCAAAACAAACTATCAAAAACCTCCAAACGCTTTCTAGTACAGTTTGTTAAAATTCTTTCCTAATACATTTTATAATTCTTCAGACAACTGATGTAAGTTATGCTGGCAAAAATTCAGTTTGCTAATAAATCTGTCTGACTTTCACAGCATCTGTGAAAGTCTGGTGTCACACAGACAGCTGTCATTACAACTCTGCCACTTTCTAATGCAACTAAAGTTGAGTGGTTTTAAGCATGCTATTTTAAAAACCTTGATGGAAGCGTCAGTAGATTTTTCTTCTGTTTCTCATCTTTATTCTGAGGTTTGAATGTTTTCTGCTATAGTACCCACAAACCCTCATGTGCTCCTCAGGTAGCAGTTAATTTTCCAGCTCTTGAGCAATTGGTAACAAAAAGTTTCATGTTGATATGTTCAGAGGAGCAAGGAGGTGATGTGTAGGAAGTGCATCCAGTGACCCTATAACCACTGTCTGTCCTTCTCCATTCCAAATTTTGTGTTGTTTACCTTACCTTGGTTTTATAAATTTCAATTTTCTAGATTTGTATTAAATATTTTATAATATATAAATATATACTATATATTACTTATTTTATTATAGTCTTTCAGGTACTTTAGAGAGCATCGTGTTTATGAGGATGTTCTTTAAAAAGTAAACTAACCATTTCATAGTCTCCAGACTGCTTAGCACAACCAGGTGTATCATGCATCTCATTTTTGCTCTAGAAATGTAACGTACAGCTCAAGAAATCTTTGTGTGATGACTATCTCCAGGCAGAATTTCACATCTTTGCTACTTCCCATGTAGTGGAACTGATAGTCTATGCTGCTGTAGCTTTGGGAGGTGTCAGGAAATTGCAACATTATGATAAGAAATGCAACTGTTTCCTATGTGCAGCAGTATGAATATATTAGCAACCAAGTATTTTGTCCATTCCTTTTGGTTCATTTGTGAACGAAGAGATGAAAGAGAATTTTGAAATTGGAGCAAGGCTGTCAAGTGCCTGCATTTAAGGCAATGCCAGAAAACGCTGACTCCCCAGTGCTGTTAAGAGTCAAGTTTTGGGTTCTCCCCTAACCTGTCTGGGCATGTCCTTTGGTTACCTACCAACCAAATGGAATTGCCTTCTCCCAGCACTAAGACCTACGTGACTTCTGCTGTGCAGGGGTGGTTTTGCTGCATTTATGACACTCTTCTTTGACCCCTTCAAAGCTTTCAATGTTGACCAGGGAAGCAGCTCTTATTGCTCTCAATGAAGTTGGAAACATGCAGGTTTACAGATTTAGATAAAGTGTAGAAACAGAGACCTTGGTATTTGTGTAGATTCTTGACCAATGTCATCTATAACAGTTTTTGGCAGAGTAAGTAAGACATGACCCTATTTTCAGCAGATAACACTGGAGCTTTCAGTGATCAGGTTCAGGGTAAGCTGGTTTTCTTTCAGACTTCTTCTTAGATGCCTTTTTTCTGCAGGAGACCTTTCCTGAGACTGGGAGAGTGAACTTAGGATCTTTGGCATCATTTATTAGGATCTTTTGGCATTTTGAAATGGACATTTTGTATGAAAAAAACTTAAGGTATGTTAGTTTTTTTTTTCATGAGACAGAACAGATGATTCTGAACAATATTGTTTATTGATTTACAGATATAATGGTATCTAGGTTTTAGCTTATGTATTTTGTGATCAGGGTCTTTTGTAGAAACATCCTTCTTAGAAGATGCATTAAAACTCTTTGATGTCAGTCATCTGGAATGCCCAACTTGACCATGTATCTGGCATTAAGCAAGAATATACAATATGACATGGGAAGTGAGATCACAGAAGTTCATTAAAAAGTAATGAAACTTTTCCTTGGTTGATTTACAAGAGTGGGCTGTAACATGAAAAATTCTATTTACAGAAGCAACTTCATGATTTGAGCGGGGTATTGCATAAAATACAAACGGAGTAACTGGATGTGAGAAATTAGTCAATCCACTAGTTTGAGAATGGGATTAGGATTTCAATTGACTGTTCTGTTGGTGCTGACTCACTGTGGTCTTACACAAGGTGGTTAAGTTCTTTATGTATCAGCAGCTCAGCCTAAAAATATGCTATTCCTCTTACCTTCTTTGAGTGCCTGCAAGCTTTGACTGTTGCAAATGAAAGGGCGGAAGTACTTTAAAAAATTATAAGAAATTTTCAAATCTTGTCATGTTCTTAAAACACTGTAGTTTTTTCAAATTGCATTTTCCTGTTTTATTACTGTTTTGTAAAGTCTTTCTCTGCTGTACTGTGGAGAGCTTTACAAAGGGGAAGAATTGACTCTTTACCTTATTTTACAGTTAAAGCAACTGTTTTGTAAAATACTTAGCAAACACGTGAATTAGCAAAAACAAGAATAGGTTTTCTAATCCCCTTTGATTATGGTCATTTTAAGCCTGTTTAACACAGGCATTTTAATTACCAATATATTTGTGCCAGAACAAACTACTTAGTCTCATCTGGCTTAGGGGGAGGGTATTAACTTAACAAATAATCCCTTAGTGGTAATACTATATTATCACAATAGTAATATTATAGTATTTAATATTAATTTTATATTAATAAAAATGGTGACATCATTCAGATAAAGTGACATGACATTGTATTTAACCAGGCAGTTAAAATTCCTAATTAAGAAACACCTCCCCTTTTTCAGAGAGAGTTAGTGTGGCAAATAAGTTTTCTGCTCTTGAATTTTGTTGGTAATTGCTGAAGATGATTCTACCTAACCTCACTTGTCTACTGTGACTTTACTGGGTTTTACCATGAGATAAGTTGCCCCATTCTGAGCTTTTTCTTTCCTTCCGGTGTTGATTTAATGAATCATCCTGACAGCAAAGGAGAAGTGCTTTAACTGGGGATTAAGCCAAACAGGAATGTGATGCTTTTGCTTGAGGGTAAGAGCGACTGCACATTGGGTTAGGGATCGGCTATTACGCTTTTGTGTCAAACACTCGCATAATGTGCACCAACTTTCAAGTCTGGGCAAGCCCTTAACAATACTTCTTTTGGTTTTAGTACAAATGCTTCCAAGTCAGTGGCCTGTAGCCCAGCTTGGCTTGGGAACTTCAAGACTCCTTTCTTTTCCTGGCTGTATTCACTAGGCAAGCTCTGACCGTATAGCAATGCTATCAACTGTATTTGGGACCCCTATATGTCTAAAAATAAGACATATTTGTAATATATGTTATTATAGATCAAAAATAGAATATATGTGAGTAAAATAATAAAAAGTCTGTGAATCGATGTACCTGAATAACAACAAATCACATAGCACAACCAATTTGTTATAAAGCTTAGCTGAACTGTATGAACTTGTATGTACTTAGAGTTATTTATACAGAAAGTAACCACTTCCACCTTTTTTCTACTCTATTATGTTGCCAGCAGTAGAAATCTAATAAATATTTATATACTTTGCTTAAAAAAGGCAAGTGACTTTCACTAGACCAACTCTTGTGAGTTATTTATGATACTGGCTGATGTAACTAAGAGAAGAAAAGATTGACTGTATTTTATACTAAAAAGAGAATAAGAATTAACCTGTGTTTTTATAAGAGTAAAACCTGAGCATCCTCTTTCATGTATAGAAAATCCAAATATATATGTAAGAGCAGAAGTGATTAACCACAGATAACTTAGCAACTTGCCTGAGTAAAAATGTTTACTCTAAATGACAGCCAAAATTCTTTTATATATTTTCTCACTAAACGTTAATTTGAGACTTCTGGTTTTCCATAACAAAACATTTATAGAATGAAATGATATCTCACATCATTTTTCCCTTGAGTCTCACAAATTTCAGATCTTGATACTGCAATTGGCCACGTTTATGTAGGTTCTGTATGTGTGCTGTGACTCAAAAGCCCACTGCAGAAATGTGCTCATTTCCCACAGCCAGAGTGCTTGCGTTGCTGTGTGCTGCTCGGCACAGGACACTGCACCTGAGCATTGCCATCACACTACTACCCCCTTGTGGTTATTAGCTATAATCTAGTTTTTATAAAAAAGGAATTAATAGTTTTGTTGCTCTCTTTAATTTAAAAGGAAATGATAATTTTTGGAGGGACTCTGTGTTTTGTCTTAATATTTGTTTAAGATGTTAGATGTAGGGTATTGGGAGATCATAAAACTCAACACGTGTTCTCCTTTTCCCATAATAGTGTGACAAAGTGTTACTTCGGAAGTTGCTGTAAGAACTAGCTTTTCCAAAAGTTTTTATGGTTTGATTAGAGAAATAACACCTGGAAATTTCAGGTATAGAACCTAAAATAAAACATAAAATGGAAAGTATACAAAGAACATTGGCATTAGATTTCATTGGCATCAACTGTTTTGTGTTCAAGTGCTAGGCACAGCATTTACTCACAAGGTAGTGTATGAATTGGAAGTGTCTGTGACATTCTGCTATGTAAAAGAGTGGAGTAAAGAATAAGAGTACTCAGAAAGGTACTTAAAAATATTTATTGTTTCCTGTTGTTTCCTAATAATTTCTTGCTGTCACAATGTGCAATAAATTTTTAAATAATTCTAATGTATTTTTTGAAACAGTGCAGGAAACTTTTGCTTTGTGGTAATTTGTTGCTTCATTATAACTTTTAGAACTTACAAAGGATTAAATAATTTTTGTGCAGGTTAATTATATTCCTTTAAAGTTCAAATTGTCACTGTCATATCTAAATTTAAATTGTATCAAAATTCCTTACAAGTGATACCAAGTTGGTAGCAGAGCTGTCTTTGTGTCTTGTATTATAAACTAATTTCATTATTGGGATTGTGTATTCTCAGCTACATTTGGGTCCCATGGAATGGTGATATGTGATTCCTTCCTATAGACAACTTCCTTATTATTTTCATCCTCACTATTAGCACAATTATAGAAAGTAATTTCTGGGATTAATTATAGCCTTTGCCAACCATCAAGATCAGGAGTAACTCTTGCATGTTGCATGTAAAACTTAGCGTCATGTGGTAATCCAGGGCAGTTTGTGCTGGAGAGGGATTTTATTTCTGTCGATTTCAAGAATTCGTCTTGATTGTCACTATATACAAAAATGTGGTCATTTATTATATAAATCCTGATTTGCAGATAAAAATGCATGAATCCTTCTTTAGAGACAGAAAAAGAATTTTCTGTATTAATGTTATCCAACAACTCTTCTGAAATAAACAATGGTTTCCACTTTTTAATTTTTCCCCAGTTTTTACTGGGGAAATCCATTTTTACTCTGTTTGGACTCTGCTCATAGATTATTTCTTTTTCTTACTAGAGAAATGTTAGTGTGATTTTAAAATTTGTTGTATTTTTACTTGTTTTGTGGAACTTCCTCAGACAACTGGTTAGAACCAGTTTCCAGCTATCCTTAGAACAAGAATATTCTATTTGGCTTATCAGTAAGAGGAGATGTACTTTATATCAGTCTCCTTTTTAATACTGCTGGGGCTTGCTTATCCAGAAAGATGTCCCTCCTCTTGACAATGTAACTTCTCTCTGTATTCCAATATTGATCCTATTTGCTTATTCACAAGGTTTCTAGGCAGGTGAATTAAACAGCTAAACTGAATTGTAAGATTTCAGGGACAGAGATTTGTCCAATGATAACAAATTTATGCAGAGACTCCGAAGTGTAGTTTTTCTCAATTGCTGATTATTTGTAATGAATGTAATTATTCATATGAATAATTCTTGATTACTCATAGCATATGTGAATGGTTACTCTAAATCAGATGATGTAGGCTCATGCTGCAAGAGACCCTTGCTGATTCGTGTGTGCTTTTTCCATCATTGTTAGTGATGCTAGACTTAATAATCTTGTCTTTTTTTCTTCCTTGTCGTTGTTTTGTGCTAGTTCTGCTTTAAGAATCCTCTTTCTCATTTCACATGTATCACACCACCTTTCTCACTCCATTTAAATGTCTTTGTCTCCTTTTGGTATTCAAACAATATTACAACTTTTGTTGTTCCTTAGTTAAAAATGGACATATTACTTCTTCAGGATGTCTTAGGGCATTCTTTTCAGATCTGGATTGTTTAAATCTTCAGGCTATTTGGGGTGGTAACTCCTTGTTTTGTGCCCTAGACCAATTCAGCCCAATTTTGGTCCAAATATAAATGGCACCAAAAAGATGCTCCAAGGCAGAGCAAGAGCATCCTGCCTTCATCTTTGGTGTTTAGGGCAGCAGAAAGTAAAACTAGTATAAGACTTGTTTAAAAACACCTACTAACCCGCAAAGAAAACAATTCCTCTCCTCCAGTCACTGTACTTTTTGTGTCAGAATATTTATTTTATGTTTTTCTTTAAACTCCCACCCCATTGAAGTTGAGTCTTAAATAGATAAAGGATTGTAAATAATAATAAAAAAGATGGTCTCTATTAGAAACGTAAAAATCACAATATCCCTGATTTTTTTCCAAACTTGGTCAGTCAATTTTTTACATATAGAAAATTAGTATTTTCATTCTATCAACCTGAAAGGTATATTTAGAAAACACATGAAGAAAACTTCAGCCTTCTCATTCAGAGTTATAACCCAACCAGTTTCTAATGCAGATAAAAAGCAAAAGGCCTGGTATCTAGCAGGACCAATTAATTAAATGGGCTTCTGTGGCTCGGTGCTGCTCCAAATAGGTGGGGTGGGCATGAGGAAGATGGAGGAGCTCATTAACCTTCAATAACCAGCCTGCCTCGGGGCTTCTGCTGTTCTCATCATCTATTAGCCTGTCAGTGCCTGTCCATGTGTTTTGCTGCAGTGGCTTCTCCTATGAGTTTAAGATCTTCATTAACTAACAGGTATAATACATTAAACCATGTCTTCCAGGCTCTGTCTTGGCGCTCATTTACCATACCAGTTAATGGAAGGGAGAGTGATATATTCCTCCCCTTCTGAGTGTATAGGGCTATATTCTGAAGTGCAAGTGAAAGTTTCTGAGGGTTTAGCAGCTGTGATTTGTAATTTAGAGGGAAAAGTCTGGTGAGCAGGTTTTTTTCTCTTTTGTAGTTAAAATACCCTACGTTTTTGCTGTGTGCTTACGTGTGTGAAAAACCTGTTCAACATCTTGAATGATAGTTTAAAAGCAGCAACTACGTCATGAGGTGAATAATCCTCTACCAGTTTGGATACTTGTAGAGCAAGTGAGCACCCTTAGAGGCTGCTGCTCAGTGAAGCTTGATGAATGCCCTCTTGGCATCTCTGGGTGCTGTTAACCAGTTTCACTGATTGATAACCTTTCAATTGGCAACTTGAAAATCAGCTACTATCTGTGGTGTTGAAGGAACACCCTTGCAGTCTCTGCAGGTGATGGATAAATTAATGTGATGCGTTTAAGGTCAGCGCTGCTGATTTGAAACTTGCCTTAGATTGTAGGAAACATCTGTTTTTATTTTTGGTGTTAACTGCTACATCTCTGGAACTGCTAGTGATGGTAGTTTCAGCCCAGACAAGTAAGGTCAGTGTATCATACATATAAGTAGGCAAGTGCAGTTTTCCTTTTGTTTCCCCAGATGAATCAGTGGGGCCAGCATAGCAAGTTACAAAGTGTATTTTGGTTTAATTGTTTGAGAAGCATCTCTTTGATGTAAAAGTAAACAAAACAAAAAGAAAGGGAGGGGGAGGGAAAAAAAAAGATGAATATTAATCGTATTTATTCCCGGACTTCTTGCTAGCGTAAGACTATATCAGGAATCTAGTTGGAAGAACTGAGTGATAGGTTCAGGTGACTCAGAAATTGACTGTTGATATGGGTGCTTTGATTTTGTTGTCACCTTTCTCTCATCCAGGTCCTTGTGATCAGCATCTCTATCTACTGTCTGCAAACAGTTATTAAACTTGTAGTATCTTTGTGCAAAGGAGATTTTTGACTAATCATTTTTTCTTAAAATATTCCACCAAAAGGGGTTTTCTTACAAGAAAAGCATTATAAAAAATAACTAGAATTATTTTTCTTGGAATTAAGATAGCATAAGACTACAATTACCTAGCCTGTTCTTTGAAGCCTGGCTAATTTGAAGAAGATTGAAGATTGTCCTGTAGTTTTAAAATTTTCATCATACAGCTTAGATATGATTAATACATTTTTAATTATTTTAGCTGGTTTTTTGTGGCTTTTTTAGTGTGTGGAGAAAGTTCTAATGTAACTCAGCCTCCAGCACAAGTGTGCAAAGATAATAGGATGCTCTGGCTCAGAAGTTCTGGTGGGTTTAGTGCTAAGGAGCACCTGCCCTACCTTTCTGCTCCAAATTACTGGCCCCAAAATATGTGTGCTCATGCCTCAGTCATTGAAAAATTTAATGGTACTATCTCAAGTCAGACTTAACTATTGTTGGCTGCTTGACCTGAAACTTTGAACAGTGGTTGCACCTTCCCTTTCATGACTGCCACAGCATAGGAGACAGCATGGGCAAAATTTTCTAGGCAAAGTCCTTTAGCTCTTGTCAGAGGAGAAGGACAGCAACTGGAGATGTTCCTTACGTACTTAATGCTTAGAAATTGGATGAATCTCAGAAGTGTATAGTACCTATATTACACACAAGTAAGCAATTATGAGGATATAAGTACTTTACATAGAAGAGAGCAGATACCAAAGAGACATGATCAGGAAACATAAGAGGAAATCTGATTAACCCATACCTATTTTTAAAAACTATTTCCCATGCTTTCATATTTATGTGAAAAGCCAGTAAAATAAATAGGATACTTGATCCACATTCCAGAGGAGAGTAGAGCTTCTCGCTCATAAATGCTTTTGAAGATAGTACTTTATTGAGAAGTTTCACACAACATAATCATATCTACCTCTAGGGCTGTATGCTAAGCCTAATCTTAGTACATTGCAGGATATAAGACTTCCATTACCTACATCCCCTGTGGAAAACCATTTGCAATTCTATATCTTAGTTTTGTTTAAAAGTACTTGTAGATATAAATTTGGTTTGGTCATTGATTGGTTAATTGTAAAGCAGTTTGGTCAAAAAGCAGAACAACCCTATGGCTCGTTTAATAGCTGTGTGTTCGTAATATTTTCTCCTGATGAACACTTAGTGTGATTTGAACAAAGTTGGAGTGTACCAAGGAAAGAGTAGTAACAATTGTCCTATCAAGTGTTTTTTTTCCTTACAAAACTCTGTGAGTTATACCCAGCCTTTGGGTTTTGAGTTCATTTATTGATGTTTTATGTCTGTGTCATTGTCCTACAACAGCGCTTTGAGTGTAAAGGGCAACAAGGAAGGTTTACACAAAGGAATACATTTCAGTGGTAGAGAATCTCCATAACTAAGGGCTTTAAGAACATCTTAGGCAATTGTCTTCTGGGAATAGTCCAAGGATGGCTGACAAAGGCAGATGCAGACTCCATTCAAACAGAAAGGAAAACAGGTAATGTGAAAATCCAGATTTAGAGCCCTCATTATTCTGTCTGGGGATTCTGTGATTGGAAGCTGGACATGTGAACATTAACTCTACAGAAACAATGAATGCAGGCTTATGAGGTGCAGCACCTTTAGTGTTTGTGTGTTTCTGTCTTTGGATGCAGATGTTAGATGAAAGTGGACCAGAAAAAGTTTCAAGTGATAAAATGGAATACCTGAAGAAGATGATAGATAACCTGTTCCTGCAAATCCGTATAAATTTAGTATTACCTTGGAGGAAACGTGGACTAAAATATCTTTCCATGCATCTTCTAGGTACTTTATGAGCCTCTGATTTTGTTAGTAGAGATGGAGCATGCATCATTAAACAAAGATTTCAGAGTACTTTTGAGCTTTTATTGAAGCTGAAGTAGAATTTGCCTTTTTTAGCGCCCATGAAAAGTAGCTGTTGCATCACTGCCTGAAAGCAAGCACACTGTAAAACACATAGATTCTCTTACCTTCAAGGTGCCAAATCCTCTTATACAATAGATATGTAAAGTGGCAGGTTTTATAAAATCGAGAATGTATTTATACAGAAAGTACTTTCCTCAACTAAAACGCCCCCAAACCTAACAACTATAGTCAAGTTTATTCTAGCACACTTATTCCATATTTCTAGTTTTACTTGGTTTTACACTAGGCCTATTTTTTTAATAGCAATTTAAATTTTTTAAATGGAAAAAATTACCATCAACCAGTTTAAAATGGAAAAGGCGAAGTCCATACTTAACAGCTCAACTTACCAAAAAGAGACAAACGAGTGACTACTCCATTTGTTGTATTTTAGCAATAAAAGCTGTTGAACAGCAGATGGAATGGGAAGCGCTACTCTATTGTATGATACTGGGGTCTTAGAAAAGATTCTTTAATGTTCAGGCATGATTTACCTTTGGTATGTCCATGCTAACTGTGTCCAGTTACTTCTCCATCTGTGCCTAGAAACATGTTTCAGGGGTATCCACTCCCTGATTTTCCCATGAATTGAAGTGAGGCATTGTGTTGTATTCCATAACTCAAGGGCTTAGACATGGAGTAAGAGCTGGAGCCTATATACAGCCAGAGAAGAGGTTCCTTGATGGGTAGACAAGCATGAGCCACATTGTATAAACCTCTGAGAAGTACTGATATGCCCTGTTCTGGTCAGAGATGTTTGTTTCTGGAGAAGAAGCTTTACTGTGTTTTCTGAATGAGAGAAAATAGCATGTACATGAATGAGCCTGGTCACAAAGGGAATGTGAATTCAAAAGTAATTACAGGCTCTTATTTCCTGTCAGTAAACAGAGGGCTAGGGAGGGTGTGTTGTGTATTATTTTTCTGCTTTCCAGTCTACTTGTCTCAAAAAAAAGAATTTCCTCCACTCATTGTAACATGAGAATTCTCTTTTCACCAGGGTTGCTGCTAAAGGCTGGGAAGGAAAATATGATTTTACCATGAGAATCACTAGAAACAGCTGAAACCCTGTCCTTTATTAAAAGCATGTGGCTGTTTTGGGCAATTCATAGGGTCATAGAATAGTTTGGGTAGGAAGGCACCTTAAAGATCATCTAGTTCCAACCCCCCTGCCTTGGACAGGGACACTTTCCACGAGACCAAGTTGCTCAAAGCCCCATCCAACCTGGCCTTGAAAACTTCCAGGAATGGGAAATCCACAACTTCCTTGGGCAACATATGCCAGTGACTCACCACCCTCACAGTAAAGAATTTCTTTCTTGTATCTAAACTAAACCTGCCCTGTTTCAGTTTAAAGCCATTCCTCCTTGTCCTATCACTACATGCCCATGTCCCTTTTTCATAAGCTCCTTTTAAGTACTAAAATTAGCCAGCACTCTTGTATTAATAAGCTGTTTCCAAAATTTGTAGTGGTTCAGTAGGTACACATGTAATGTTTATACATAGCTGCAAAAGCAAGTGAATGTATCAGCATAATGTCTCTTCAAGGTGCGGAAGTATTCTTCTTCTTCTGTCTGTTCAGAATAGAGGTACAATGAATAAGCCACCTACAAGAGGTTACCAAAGACTGTTAGTGACCTGGAAGTAAACTTCAGATCTGTTTGGCACAGTACTATATCACAAATTTTTAATTTTTTCCAAAATACACCAAGCTATAAAATACTTACCTACTAAATTTAATAACTGTAAAAGAATTAAAATACAGTAAGTGGAACTAGGATTTTTGGTGCCAATTTGGGCTCCAGATATTGTCTAGAAATGCTAGATTTTCATAAAAGAAAATCTGCATTGGGAAGAAAATGTTGTAAGGAGTGTTTGTAAGGAATTATAGGAAAAGCAGTCTTGGAAAAAAGGTTTGGTTTTACTACAGGGAATTTCACTTTTAGATTTAATGGAAGGTAGAGTGAAAGACAGAGAGTAACCATCTTTGAGATAGTCCTACAGTCTTAATAGCAGTCTGCTGCATGGATGAACAAGGTGCTTCTGAAAAAACTACACAGAAAGGAAGAGTACAAAAGGCAGAAGCACTGACAGGTGACCCAGAAGGAATTCAGAGATACAGTCATACAGGACTGGGGTCAGTAAAGCCAAAGCCCATCTGGAGCAGAATCTAGCAAGGGATGTGAAGGCCAACAAGAAGCTCTATAGGTACATCAGCAGAAGAGGGAAGACTAGGGCAAACTGCTGAATGAGTTAGGGGACTCATTAATCAGGGACGTGGAAAAAGCCAAGATACTCAGTCTTGGTCTTTGCTGTTCAGACCAGCCTTCTGCAATTCGAGGTGCCCAAAAGCAGTGGGAGGTGGAAGGCGAAGAAGGATCAAGTTTGGGAACACTTAAACTGCATTAACACAAGTACCTTGGCCCAAAACTGAGTATCTTGGGCTACATCTCCAGGTCCTAAGGGAACTGCTCAATGGCACTGCAGGGCTATTCTCCATTACCTTTGCAAGATAACTGGGGGAGGCTCTTGAGAACTGAAAGAAAGCAAATATCACTCATGTTCAGATAAAGCAAGAAGAAAGTCCTGTGGAAGTACAGACCAGCCTGCCTCACCTCGGTCCCTTGGAAGGTGATGTAGCAAGAAGTCTTGTGATCAGTGGCACAGGTCAGTCACTACTGTGTACCCCTCAGGTTGTTAGTGAGGACAGTGCTGTGTAACATCTCCATTAATGGGCAGGATGATAATGCAGAGTGTATATGGACAATACAAACTGAGGAGAAGTGGAGTGGCTGATACAGCAGATGGCTGTGCTGCCATACAGGGAGGGACAGGCTGGAGAAAGGGGCCAACAGAAACTTCATGAAGTTAACAAAAGCAACATCCTGCATCTGGGAAGGAAGAATCCCATCCCACTGTACCAGTGTACAGGCTGAGGGCTGACTGGTTGGAAAGCAGTGTGACAGCTTGGCAGAGAAGGGCCATGGGGCAATGAAGGCCAACTCTGTGCTGGGCTGCATTAGGAGGAGTATTGCCAGCAGGTCAAGGGAGATGACCCTCCACTCAGCTCTGGCGAGGCCACACGTGGAGTGCTGCATGCAGTTCTGGGCAGCTCAAGAGAGACATGGACATGCTGGAAAGAGTACAGTGACAGGCCATGAAGATGATTAAAGACTGGAGCATCTTTGATATGGCGGGAGTTTGAGAGAGCTGCGACTGCTTATCGTGGAGAACAGAAGGCTGAGGGGGATCATATGAATATGTACAAATATCTGAGGAGTGTGAAGAGAACAACCAGATGCAGTGGTGCTCAGTGAGAGGCCAAGAGGCAATGGGCACAAATTGAAATACAGAAAATACCCTTTAAGCACAAGAAAAAAAATATTTTTTACTTTTTTATTTTCCTTTGTATTTTAAGGGTGATCAAACACTCAAACAGGTTGCCTAGGGAATTTGTGGAGTCTCCATCCTTGGATATACCCCAAATACTACTGGATATAGGTAGCCGTGGCTGAACTGCTCTAGGTGACTGCTTTGTGAGGTGGGCTGGACTAGATGGATCTCCTAAGATCCGTTCCAACCTCAACTGTTCTGTGATTCTGCAACAACTATGCTCCTTAATTGTGAATATATTTAATCTGAACCTACAGTACCAGTATGAGTTACATATTACAAGTATTTAAAATTTCTCTGTTATTCCTTGTCTCAAAATGCAGTTTTTTGTCCTGCAGCTTTGTTTACAGTTCTGTGCTTTTCAACGTTCTTTCCTGTAATTCTGATCTATAAGGATAGGGATTGGGAAGTTTTCTTTAGCTCCATTTTTATTACTTCTGAAGTCCCCATCTTTCAAAAAGCCATTTATGAACATTTTTGATTAAAATGAAATGCCACCTCTAGTAAGATGCTCAATAAAACACTAAGAAATCACAGCCAGACTCATGTGGAGGAGAATAAAAAAGGTATTTTTTTCAGTGTGGAGATCGTAGAACACACAGTAACTGATTTGCCTCAGGTCACGCATAAAACCTGCAGTCAAGCTGGGAATAGATTTCCAGCCTCTGGAATAGCCGTCCTATATTTCTGCTTCCTCTAAATAGTTTTGATGATAATCAAAAGGATTTTTCACTGTCTGTAAACAGTTAGTTCTTCTAAGTGCTTGTTGCTGTACATTCTTTTGCTGTACATGTTTTTTTTTTCTGTGTTGGGTATTTCACTAGTATAATTTTACTGTCATCATTCAAATTAGATTTCCAGCCTTCTCACTTAAAGATGAATTTTTTGGTAGTGGGAAATACATTAATATTTGTCTCTATATAGGTGAGAGATCCTTACATTTGAGTTATTATGGAATTAAAGGTTTTATTGACTTAGCTATTCTTGAAGTAGAGTATTAAGCTAAGACTGTTACTGGGAAAATACTAGAAATATAATTCAAAGCATGATTAATTTGTGTCCAGGATTTTATTTGCCATACAGTAAACCAAAATTAGGGCCAGTATAGACTTCCGATGTAGTGCAGCCACTGAATTAGATTAAAGCATGTGGTCTCTGTATCTGTGGAAATCAGAAACACTATAAGAATTCAGGAATGCTTAGATATTCTGTTAACAAATTTCCCTGTTTCTAATTCTAAATATATGAGGATTTTGCAGATCACAGGGCTGTAGCATCCATGAAACTTGTGTCAATTTGTCTCAATAGACTTGAGTATTGAGTAAAATACCAACTGCAATGACCAATCACTGTCTAACAGTGACTGGTCATTTAGAAAAGGTTAAGGATGGGATGGTATTTTTACATTTGTCATCAAAATCAGTTAGACTTAGTTGCTTTAAATCTCTCTAGTCAGAGCATGTGTAATTTAAGCACAACAACTATTGAAGCTCCAAATGGTAGCTGTGAAATACTGCTCTAAGTTAGCTGAGCTGTGTAATAACACCAAGACTCTTAAATCTTGGGCACCAAGTCACAGTCCTGTGAAGTGTTTTATCCTTTTTCAGTGTATTGCAGTTGTTTCATGCCCTGATTAATGAGAACAGAGAGTGAGATCAACATGTTGTACATGAATGGAAATTAAGAGTTTAAATCCTTGAACTGCAGATAAAGTTTCTTCTCCGTACATACAATCTAATATCGATTTATATCCAAAATAGGGGTTTTGTTTCTTTGTTTATTTTTTCTAGTGTAATGTTTTATCCTAATATGGAAATATGTTATTCATTTTTGATAAGTGCTACAACCTCTATTTTTAAATCAATCTGCCAGTTGAACTTGACCTTGCTACAAAGGTCAATCATTATTATGACAATTTATCTGCAATTTCATATTTACTTCATGTCTTACTACATTAGTATATATTCCAATTACAGGAAGCTAAAAACTTTTTTTTTATTATGTATTTTAACAATAGTAATGCAAAATCTGTTTCCTCAGCATAGGATGGGAGGGAACATGAAGGGAGAATGAGGTTGAGGAAGAAGTGCACTGCATAAGCTGTATAATTGCATTTATTTGTACTACAGTTTCAGTTACACTAGAGTCCATCCACATGTGGACTATAAGAATAACTTTGGAAAAACATATTATTTATTATCACACAGAAATGGTTATGCTTAATCACAGGTTGTGGTGGGGAGTGTGTGGGGGCGTGTGGCTGGTTTTCATTCTGAGATATTGGAAAACTGTTTTCTCAAATCTAGATAGTCTGGTTTGTTTCTTTAATGGGACAGGGATAATTGTTATCAGCCATGACAGACTGAGCACATGCAACTTGCTACATTTTGTGATTTCTCTGTCACTAATGTAACCTGTAGGATCTGTTAACAGCAGCAGCCTGGGGTGTCTCAGTTGAGGCAAGCATGGTGCTTTAGGTACCCCATGATACAGCTCCACTGAGCTACCATTTCTTGATAGTACTTCTTTTTCTTAAGGTTTTCTTGAAATTAAAGCAATGTTCATATCGGTTTTCAACTTTATTTTGACGACTTTGGCTGTATAAATTCATAGGTTCTTTGTTTGGTTTTAATTTTCAGATGTTAGGCTCCTTTCATTATGGACAGGAATCTTCAATAAAAATGTGATCTTGTGCTGAGCAGCTGATGAAGTTTTTATTCTTGGTAGTTAAAAATCTATTTTTATTTTGGCATAACTAATGAAAAATCTGTCAGCGTAAGTGACAATAGTGGAAGCTGCTATACAGAGATTGTCAAGAAAATCACAAGCTTGGAGTTCCTGAGTCATAATTTTAATAAAAATCAAGTGTTTGATTGTCACATTTTTAATAATAAAAATAATTCTTGATCCACTGAACACATAGAATATTTTAAGGGGCTATGAGTTAATATGAACTGTGAGACTTTACCTTGTAACATAGTGAAGACACTGTCTGCCTAAAGCCATACCTGTGCAGACTGTGAAAATGTACCAAACTGTTCACAACACTAAAAAGAAGAGAGTAGGTTTTATTTCCATACTCAGCTTCGCAAAGTCACAGGAATAGAAAGTATCACAGGAGGGAGTTGAACAATATTAAATAAATAGTATCATAGTATTCTCTCTCTCTCTCTTTTTCTTTTTTTTTCTGTAATGGCCTGGTCTGTCAACAATCCAAATACTAGTTGTTTTGGTAAATGAGAGTGTAGGCCCACTTACAAATACAAACATCAGACTTGAAAGCAAAAGAGATGCTGTCAACATAGCAGGAAAAATTCAACTTTTGCAGTTTTTTGCTGGGTTATGAAATTGATCCACTTTAAACAGTGGAATAGAAAGGCTGTTCAGGAGCAGCACATGAATCTGGTGGCAGTCCATTCCCCTGGTACTTCCCCATGGCAAATTAAAGGAACCACATACAGATATGGCGTTCTTGAATTTGTATATGCCTTTTTTTGTACTTGCTGTCTGCCTCTACCATTTCTTGTGACAGCAAGCTTCATGAAATCACCACCTGCTATGTAAAGATGTACTGCTTTTTATCTTTGTTAAGCTGATCTCAATATAGTTTCATCACATTCCTCCTATTATAATATTGCAGGCTTTGGTGAGCAATAGTTCTGCAGTTACCTTACTCTTCATTAATGCTTTTTTAATCATTGATCATATTACCCCCTTGGTCTTCTACTCTTCAAACTGAAGAGTTCCAGCTGGTTTTAGTCTCTTGTAAGATAGCTGCTGTTCTGTGAATTATTTGTGTTGCACTTCTCTGTACCTTCTCTTAACCCTATTTCTTGAGTTGGAAAGATCAGAACTGTCTGGTACAACACTGTTATATAGCAGCAAAATTATATTATCTGTCTTGGTTTTGTTACTTTTCTTAGTGACAACCAAAATTTTCTGGCATTTTTGGCTGTAGTTGAGCTTGGAGAGCTGTGAATTGTGGCCCCCAGATCTCTTCTTCACTCAAAGTTGGTGTGAGAATGTTAGTGAGGTTTGTGAGGTTTAGATCTTTTCCCTGAAGCAACTTTCAGTTCACGACATGCCCCTTTTCCCAATTCAATTCTAACAAAATTTCTTCAGCATTCTTTGGCGGGAAACCTTGCCAAAGATCTACAGGATCTTTATTTACCCATGTGCTTTCCTCTACATTTTCTGAACTCACGGTAGGAAGCAGGACAGTATTTTCCTTTACAAAAGCAGTGTTGTCTTTTTCCTGCCAGATATGTATGGGCTCAGCAATATTCTTTTGTATGGACTCTACTGTCTTACTAGGAGTATATGTTAGTATCAGTGGTCCTTTCAGGACCTCCAAGGCTCTCAGTGTGGTGTCATCTGGTTCACATGACTTAGAGATTTGACTGGTCTAGTACTTCCTGTACATGCCCTTCATGTCGACGAAGCTGTTCTGATGTTACAGAGAACATTCTGTGTGAGATACCATCTCATCATCTTCATTGGTAAAGACAGATGCCAAGAATTTGAAGAGCTTCTTTGCTGTGATCTTATCCTTGAGTATCCTTTTTGTACCCCTGTTGGAAAATGATCCTGCCAACTTGCTAGCTATCTTTCATCTTTTAAGTATTTATGAACATTTTAGTCTCAGCATGAGCATCTGTTGTAAGGTGATCTTCAAATTCTTCTTCACCCTCTTAATTTCCTGTTTGCATTTGACTGCACTGTTTTATGGTCTTTCCTGTTACCATTTTCATCCTCCTCACTTTCAGAAATTTCCTCATGTTGTTTTTCTCACTCTCCTGACACATTTTGAGCAGAATGTCCACTTATATACATGAAAAGGGACACAGGGAAGAGCTTTATCTTTAATCATTCAGTGTTTTAGTTTGCAGTTGCCAATAATGGGTCCATAATCAGTTTACTGTTTTCTAAATTCAGAATATTTTATCCTTTCTTTGTGTCTTTCAAGCAGCAGCAAAAGTAGATAATTTGTCTTTTGCAGAAATGTGGGACTTTATAGTGAATTAGATATAAGGCAAGTTGGTTGCCTTTGAAATGAAAACTGTTAGTTTTGAATTTTCAAGTGTTATATACTGGATATTTTAAAATCTGCTGATATGTTAGCTCTCATTTTTAGTAATCAGAATACCCACAAATCCATTTTTTTTGTCATGTAGATTTTGGAGATGTAGAGTTGCATTCAACATTCTTCCATAATTGAACACATATGTACACTTTCTTAATTTTATGAAAAGTTACTTTTATAATTAGATTTCTTCAGGAAAATATGCCACTGTGGAGCACTGTGATGTTGTGATTGTAACATTGTCAATCATTTTTCTTTATTAATGGCTAAAGTAGTAAAGATTGTTAGTAATTTTATAATAGTTATTCTATTCTATTCTGCTCTCTTCTAATTATAGTCCCATCCTTCTAGAGGGACCTTGTATTAGTAGATGATACAAAATGCGGTATGGGGAGTTTAGAGATTTTGGCAAGCTGATGAGAGGTGATTCTGTAAAAAGTGAGAAGTAGAGTGGGATTGTGGGATCTGCACTTCTTTTTTCTCCTAAATTACAATAGGAATGTAGTTAATATAATTGGAGTGATTATTGCTTATGCTTCAGATTTAATGTCCAACTGAGATTAATTATAAAAAGGTTTCTCAGAACAGTGAGATCTTGGAGCACTGTCTTAATTGCCACTGAGAGAAGAAAAGGAACTGATTGCTTTCTTAAGGTGTAGTTGTAGCCTGATCAATGCTTTTGAATATGACCTTTTGAATATGTTTGTAGGCGATAATGTGGACCCAAATTCAACAATCTGAGAAGTCCCCTCCAATCCCAAATTACTGGAAGTGCTGTAACTTGGTTATAGACTTGGGAGAGCATTATTAACAGATTACCTTATGACTCAATTGGCAGATGGAATTTTCAACTTCACTTTAAAGTCTAAATAAAGTTAATTAAGGATATTTGGCTAAAGCTTTGTGCTCAATTTTATGCCTGCAGCCATGGAATTGTCTGCTTAAGATGTCCAAACTCAGCTCAATATAGTTATTGGTGGTAAAATGTAAACTTCAGATGTATACTTCTTGAAGTGCTTAACTTCTTGGGTAATACCAGTCTAGTATTTTTTGAAAATTTTGATAAAAAAATAAATTCTGTAGAGCCTGCATGGTTATTTACTGCCAGCTTTAGGAAGTTAATTTTAAATGGCTGATTTGCAAAATAGATTTGATTTTGAAGTTATTGGTTTGATATTAGGGATATTAGTGTTTAATGGACGAGTAGAAATAGAAAATGGTTTATATAGGCATGAAAATGGCATGAAAGAGTTAACTTAATTCTTTAGCGAGTAATAGTGCAAGGTTTGGGGTGATTTATGTTCTTGGAACAGAGTTTATAATACCAGAAAGTATTCAGCATAATATATGTTCTGTGTATCCTAATACACATAGTGTGTTTTAGGGAATGTGGATTTCCTTCCATTTTGGAAATTCTTCCAGTAAGTCAGCACCTGCCATGAATGAGGAGTACCGATTCCTTGGAACTGCATTTCTCTGGTCTTAACATCTTCTGACCCTTAATAAACACACAAGTCATCTATTCCCATCCCATGTGATGAGCTTCTGAAATCTCAGAGAGTGATGTGAAGCACAGGTGCTGCATGGCTACAATAGGCAGCATTGAATAAGCACTTGTATTCACTAACTGATTAAATCTATTTATATAATGTAAAGCTATCTTATCTTAGAGTCTGGTCAGAAAATTGTGAACTGTCTTAAGATGGTGCATGGTGAGCTAGAGCTAGAGCAAGAGGGCTGACTGAATGCACTGGTCCAGATTGCTGGCACATGAAGCAAACTGTGATAAATCTGAACTTTCAGCTGTGATGTTTGATCTGAGAGGGTTGCTTTTTTGAGAGCATTTATTCAATAGCTTTGTGATCGTTGGACCATATTCTTAGTTAGTGACGTTAGGACTATCTAAATGAAGGGTGCAATCTGTGTACATAACAGGAACGTTTCTCGTTTCAAGGAAATGGTAGGAACATTAAAGTGCTTTCTGCTTTTTCAGTGTTTTCATTATTTAATGCAAGGCATTAAAGTTACAGAGAACGTGACATCTGATAACGGAAGAAGATGTTTATGAGCTTTGGGTCAGGTCTTGGTTAAGTTTCTAAAAGATGTTTGATAACTTCAAATGATATTTATATCACATTGTCTGGAAATTGTATTATAAGACTCTCATTACATTATTTCACTAAAAATTGGAAATATTCTGAAAATAGTAATTTTGGAATATAATATAAAAATGTACTTGCTTTTTCTCATACCTTTTGTGTGCTTCAAAACTGAAGAAAATCTATTTTGAGACTTGTTCAATTAGTATGCTGTGTCATGTCATTTTGTCTGATTAAGTGGAGAATTTCTGTAATTGGTTGGATGAATCCCACACACTGGTGAAAGCAGCATACACATTTAAAGTATACTAATATGTCTCTTACTCATTTCAAAAATGGGCTTTATATAAGCAGGGTTCAGTCTGCAGTGGAAAGATTAGGATCGGCGAATCATTTTTTGCCTAAAAATATTTGCATGGTAAAAATATCCCTAACTGTCACTGTTCTCGCACTTCCCATACAATAATTATCTGTAATGGTAAGCTGATTTCATGCTGAAGGCTGTAGTTCAGCAATACACTTGAAGTCATGCATGACTTGCATAATACTGGGTCGTTCCCTCTGTTTAAAAGGTGTAATTCATGTGCTTGAGTCAGACACACATTTAAGTACCTTGTTGAATTATTGGCTATGTGGAAATTGTTTTTCTCCTCAATATAATTGAATTTGGAACGGGAAATTACCTTCTGTACATGCCTTTAGCATTTTTTTTCTGAGTTGTGCCAACATCAGTTGTTGATCACTTCAATATTTGTGAGTTTGCTGCTATCCAGGCAATTGAATTATTTTGTATTCATCTTTATGTGCCTCTCAACTACCTTTTCCATTTACATTTAAAATTAGCATTTTGCCAACACTGTTATTGTTTAAAGAATAGCAATGCAAAATGTGGTTGTCCAGAGAATTAGTCTCAATTTAATGTGAATAAATACAAGTTTAAATGTTATATGAGGTGTAACATAAATTTTGAAAAGTGTAATTTTGATCTATATATGTAGCTATTTCTATATGTATTTACCTTGTCTTCTGTATTTTAATATTTTCCAGACAAGTATAAAAGAAGGATTACTACTGAAGCAAACCAGCTCTTTTCAAAGGTGGAAAAAGCGTTATTTCAAACTTCGAGGTCGTACACTTTATTATGCTAAGGATTCAAAGGTAATTGTATGTTGTTAGTATCTAATGCCATACACATGTAACTTAATTTTGTTTAGCTTTGTAAGTCCAATAATAACAATAATAAACAATGATTTGTTTGTGGTTGTTTTTTAAAAGAACTTCTGTATATAAGATGTAGTGTGTTAAATTAACCTTACTAAGGGATATTGGTGATTTCTGTTGTTTTTTTTAAAATGAACTTTATCACAGTAATTTTAACCTTTTTGGCTATTCAGACAAATAATAAACTCATTTTAAGGAGTTGGGGATTCTTTTGGGGGAATGGCTCTCAGAAAGTTAAAAAAGTAAAAACTGCATAATGCTTAGAAATTATCCCTCAAACTGAATTCTATTAAATCTTCTAGTCTGATGCCCATATTATTGTTGAAGGGATAAAAATAGTTATGTGAAACCAAGATAGGCTGATTTTCTGCCAAAACTGATATATAAGGGAAAAAGCTGTTTCCCATCAATTGAATTTTATTTGGTGGGAAAACTGGAGGTGAGCAGAGGGGAATACTTGTCTTTTTTTTTTGAAAGGCATTTCCTCCCTCCCCTCAAGGCCAGGACTGAGGCATTTTGGCTTGTTGGGCTGACTTAGATTGTGCTGTTCCATTGCAGTGGGTATTACTTTCCTTTACTCTGTGGGGTTGGAGCACCTCATGAGAGCTCTAGGTGAGGTGCTTCAGGTCTCTGTCATCTTCTATAGCCTGGCCTTCTCAATAAAACTCTTTCTAAGGCATAGAGATCTCTCTTTCTAGGACTACAGGACTGTAATTGCATGCTGCAAAGTTGTGTGTCTGTAATGAATCAAAAAAAGTATCATCATTCCAGTGAGTCCAGTGCTGAAGTTACCTCTGTTGTCTCACCTCTCTGCACTTGTTGCTACCACAAGCAGTCTATACAGAGAATAAACATGGCAGATAAGAGCTTTGAGAAGGGCAACATCAACACACAATATGATGCTGAGCTCTTTTGAAAATGTGAGCCTACACTGTTAGATGAGGAATATGGGCTATTTGCACACTCTGGGTCTATGTTCTTGCTGTTTTGGGAGCCATGGAACTGTTGGAGTGTGTCCGGAGAAGGGTCTTGAAGATGATCAGAGCACTGGAGCACCTCTCTTATGAAGACAGGCTGAAATAGCTGGGGTTATTCAGCCTGGAGAAGAGCAGGTCCTGGGCACCTCATAGCAGACTTCCAGTACCTACAGGGGCTACAAGAGAACTGGGACTTTTGAAAAGTGCATGTAGTGATAGGACAAGGGAGAATGGCTTTAAACTGAAAGAGGAGAGATTTGGATATTAGATTCAAGGAAAAAATTCTTGACAGTGAGGTTGGTGAGACACTGGAACAGGTTGCCCAGAGAAGGTGTGGATGCCCTATCCTTGCAACTGTTCAAGGCCAGGTTGGATGGGCCTTTGAGCAACCTGGACCATGGCAGGGGGGCTTGGAACTAGATGATCTTTAAGGTCCCTTCCAGCCAAAACCATTCTGTGATTCTGTAACAAAGATGAGAAGAGAAAGCGTTATGAGTAAGCAAGACTCATAACAATAAAGTGCAAATACTCTGTAAGGTTGAATCCAGACATGCTGGAACTCCCCCAACATGGATTCTCTCTCGCATGGCATGGAAGATGAAAAATATCATAGGGCTAAAAGAAGTATTTTTGTTCGTGTTCCCTTCTATGCTTCAAAACCCATCATGTGCATAACAGAACCTAATTAATACTTTGCCAGAGGCTGGGGTGTTTACAGTAGACATATATTTATCTTATTGGAACATCAAACAAAGGAGTGGAAGGGATCTCTTTAGGCCCTTGAGCTCCATTTTCTGGTATGGATACAGTATCATAGGTTTCTTCAGTAATTTAGAGTTCCATCCTAATACTGATGAATTAATTTATGTTTTACTAAGTGTGAATCTCATTCCTGTGACACCACATTTATGCTACACAGTAGAGACCCTAAAGCTGCATCTTTTTAAACAAACCCTTCTATTAAAAGAGATTTTACAATATAATTTTGGAGCCATTTTTCCATGCTCTCATGTACCCTTAGATAGCAGATAGGACTGTATTTAGGGACCACCTATGAAGGATATCAAATCATCAGTGTGTTCTATCTTTTTCACTGTGTTTTTTTTTTCTATTTTTATTTTCTAACTGGAATGCATACAATGGAATTAAAGCACATATTGTGAGCGTACCTGAAAGTGGACTCAGACTTAATTTAATGCTTCTATGTTCTTTACCATTCACAGTCTCTAATATTTGATGAAGTTGACCTGTCAGATGCAAGCGTAGCTGAATCGAGCACAAAAAATGTCAACAACAGCTTCACGGTATGGAACAATTTTAATACTGTTCTTGAAAGCTGTGGATAGACTGTTACTAAGAAAATCAAGAATCCTCTCAATTGCTTATTTTCCTCTATTTGGAAATAAAATGTCTTTTATTTGGAAATGGTATAATGTATGGAACAGTATCACATCAACTATAGAACATTTTATTTCAGTGATTTTTTTAGCAGAAGTGTCAGATAACAGTTACTTCAAAAGATGATGGTATAAGGAATTAAAAATACAGCAAGATTCAGTATTAGTACTTTTATAGTACTTACCAGTACAGCTTGGGTTTGTGATGTCATTTTTCTTTGAGGTGACATACTGAATTTAATCAAATGTAATTGTGTTTTTGTTTTAATTTCTTATCATAACGTTTTTGATTTTCCGTCATATTGAAGTGTATTTTATTTTTTTCATTGCCAATCAAAGCCCTGTGTATTTCGAAGTCATGTGGAAAAGCTGTCCTTACAGTCATGCCTTGATTCTGATACTGGTGTAAAAAAACATAGTGTTCATAAATTCCTGTTTCTGTAAGTTTACAGGTGTGTTTTACATTTATTGTTCAACTGCTTTGTTAGAACTAAGTGATAATGTCTGACAAAGTTGATTCTCAGGTAAGCTGATTCTGGAAAAGTAAATTTTTTAAACAAGAATTAGTTATGAAGAACACCATGGGTAAAGTTGACCTTCTGAAGGTCTTGACTTGTCCCACTGACTGCGATGGCATCCTTTTTCTCAACCTGCATATCCCATTGTTCTCTATTAAAGTGTTGATTTTCCATTTTCCTAAGAATTTCAATTCCACAGGTGGTCTATATTACTAGTCTTGGTTTTTCTTCTCCAAGGCAGTCAAACACAAGCCTCATGAAAGCTTTGTAGGTCTTCCTTATTCTAGTACCTCCCAGGCAGCTACTGAAGTAGTAAGAGCACTTCAAAGACGTGCTCATGTTGACCTGGACAGTCTGGCATGTTGTATAAATCTAAGCTTCTTTGCTGAACAAGAATGCAGTTAAAAAGAGTACTTTGACCCAAGGCCTCAGATCAGGTGGTGGCTGTGTAAGGTACCAGCTTGCTTTTGTAAAGGTTCTGTTGTCTAGAAGCTCTGTTCTTCAGAAATGTACCATGTTTGGGGGTTTTTCCCCTGTTCTCTTTTTCCTTGTACAATGTTTGGTGTTTTGGTATTGTTTATAATCCTTTAGACCCATTCAGTATCTCATTCTTCATCAAAAGTATGATTCTATTATCTAGACTTCTGGAGAAGACAGTAGTGAAAAAAGAAATCTCAGAGGCTACAGCTTTAACAGCTGACATTGTTTATTTTCATGTCCTGGGTAATTTAGGGCAAGCAGCGTTTTCTCTAAGGAGTCTACAAATTCATTTTGAAAAATTATTTGGATTTAAAGCTCTCCTGTATTGAAGAGTCATCTGATTTGACTGTGAAATATAGTAATAGTCGTCATCTTGCTTAATCTTTTGGTATCTTCCTTTGTGTTTGCCTAACCCAGTATCCCAGCAACACAGTTCCGTGAAGTACAACATCTCTGACCTCGCCTGCACTGGGTTGGAGTCGGGATTGGAAGTGAAGTGGGTGGTTAGTTTTCCAGCAATAGTGCTTATAAATAAAAAGAAACATTTCTTTTTGCTTTTTATTTTCTTCCATCTTAAAAAGATAATCTTTGCCTTTCTTAAAATTATGAGGGTTTTTTAATTTATGTTCTAGATGCTCTGTTAGCATTCTCTTTGTTAAAAAGCAAAAATTAAACCCTTAACTTTAGCCTTATCTAGTTAATGTCCTCCTCTTGTTTCTTTGTCCCAAGAGAGAATATTTTTAACACAAACTGATGTAGATGGAATATATACCAAATGACCATTTTTCCAGGAAAATACACCTTTAAATATTTATATTAAAATTATATTTTTTTTAACAAATCCTTTTTTCATGTCATTTAAGTCCTCCCACTCCCCTCTATTTCCTACCCCCAGCTTGTAGAAGTTACTGGTTTGCCCTCTTTTGCCCTTTCTAGTTTGTCTGTTTGGAGGCAGAGGGGTGCGTGTCAAGATTTTCCATACTCTTTTATGGATAAAACTCAAGCCCTAAAATTAGTCATAACACACAGATTTAAGGTTGAGTTTATTTGTAATGCACAAGTTTGCAGAATATTTTATGTAACTAAATATCACTGCTTATTCACCAGAATTACTTTTCCTTTCTTTCTGCAAACAAGTTGAGATTAAGGGGAAAGTTGAGGTAAATAAATATCTGCCGATTAAAATGAGGAGCTGGTAAACTTAGATCATCTGTTTAATTTTTTTCTTTATTGCTGATGATGTTACTTTTCAATGAACAATCAGCTCACTTCTAGCAATTAGCTTCTAGTGCACAATCTTGCACTGGAATGCCTCTTAAGAGATTATAAGTGTTTTGTAGTTCTGAGCATCCTCACCTAGAGGTTATTAAATAGAACAAAAGGTGTCCCTTGGCTTCCGAGTCTTTACATGACACTCAAGGCCAGATTCTTCGTAGTGCCTTGTTAGGTACCAGTCTCCCAAGTCTATGAGAAAAGAAAAAGGTAACTTTTAGCTTAAGTTTCTACCTCTGCCTTGTGTTTGATGACGAGGAACTGATGCACATTAACAACGAAAAGAAAATCTGTAGGTGTTAACCATGATGCCTTTCAGTTGTTGAGTCCACGTGATTCTATAAAATGCCCTGGGTTATTATAAATCTATCCTAGAATCTCAAGTTAAATGCACAGGCATCATGTGACAGCAGCTGTATTTAATCCATCCGAAGTCTTGTTTGAAACATTTAATTCAGTTATGGGTTTTTTGGTGGTAAATGTGATGGAAAATAATAATTTTATGGTAGAAATACTGACTTTGAGGCACTGCTTTGTACAGCTGGCTTTAGACATTTGATTTGGGTTAGGTCAACTTTTAGTGCATCTAAGAATTACCTAAAGCCACAGACACTCATTTTCTTACTGTATGTGTATTCAGAAAAGTGAAAATTCTGGCTAGATTAATTCTGTTATTTAATTGCATCTGAAAGTAAAAGAGGAAATAATTTCACTGTCATTCTGGAAGGTGCCCTCCAGGAATATGGTAATTAACATACTGTATGATACTCAGGATGGGGATTCAGCTTGCTCTGACTTCAGTGTGGGACTTGATGGGTTCATAGACTCCTAAATTTAGGTATCTAAGATAAGGTTAATAGCTCTTTAAAGCATATTTCTCTAATTGCTCAGTTCAGTTTACACTCCACTGATTAGTAACTAACTCTCCCTTAACTACAATAGGAGCTTTGTCATCCAGGGCACCTAAAATGTAGAACCTTGCTTTCAGCTTTCTGAATTAGGTGCTGAATCAAGGGCTTTTTGTTGAATATACATCTTCTGAAAGTTGTCATCTTGAGAGGGAGGAAGCTGCAGTAGGCAGATCTGCTGTCCTGGAAAACCTACTGTGATTCTTAGTAATTAGAAATTGACTGGAAAGGAGACTTTATATTCCAGCTCATAACACTGATTACTAGGATTCTGGATATGCTTGCAAAAATGTCTAATATAATAATTTTTGCTGATTTGTTGTTTTTAGCAATACTATAGACCATATAGAGTCCTAATTATTTATTGTATGGAAAAATAATTCTTTGGAGAAAACTCTTAATGTGCTGGGCTTTGATAAAGTATTCTTACCTAATGTTATGACACAAAGACAGCAGAAACCTATAAACCATTTGGCTTTTGCATTTTATATTTTTTATTATTTATCCTTCTGATTTGACTAATTTCCAAGGTAAATAATATTTGTAAATATTTTTCTATACTCTTTTCTATACTTGCTGTTCTCCCAGTTGTTATTCTGCAACATCATCTTGTGTGTGAAGTGACATGTTTGACAGTCACTGAAGCACAAGTCACAGACATTTGGGAATATTTTATAAATTAATGCTCATTTGCATTGCTTATGGATCCCATGTTTTGTCTGTTTTCTGCAGCAGCAGCATGTTATGCATTTTTGTTACCTCTATATTGATACTAAGATTCTTTTTCTACTAATTTGGAGCTGTCTGTAATACATAAATACTTTATCTACACTTCTGTTGTTTTTCTGTGGTGTATATTTCTTTGTTTTTACTGACACTGAACTTTTTCAAGTACTGTGTGCTTAATACCTTACTTGGCTCACTTTGAAGTGCCTTGGAGATCAAGGGGGAAAGTAAGTAATCAAAATTTTGTGCTGCCTGTAAATGAATATATATTGCTATACTGCAACTTTACATTCCTCTTCCAGTTTAAGAATTACACAACAAAATTTCATCAGAGAATAGCAAGGTGCTTATTATCTGTTAATCTTTTCTCATACTAAAAATTCCTGTTACCCTTCTTACTTTTTTACATCCCTTAACTTTTCATCTCATTGCATGATTGGGAATAAAAATACTGAGTCTTTTCAGTTCAGTGACTGAACTAAACACGATTATGGATCAGGCTGGTGTTTTAACTTTTTTCAACAGAAGTACTTAATTTAGTTCAAATTGATCCCTTTAATTAATCCCTTTACGGGTTAATTTTTTCTAAAGTATTTTTTCATATTATATTAAAAAAGACCCCCCCCCAAAAAATGTCATTTCATTAAAGTTAATCCCTGAATGTAATTTTTTTTACAAAACTTTAAAGTTTTTTTTCTCTAATTTCCACTTTTTTTGTGAGATTTACCAGTTTGCTTTGACCTGAAAGTAAAGGATTCTGCTTAATATGTTTTTACACAATCAGACAAACAAATCGGTATGCGTTTGTCTGTGCTTTTCTTGATATTCTGTAGATTTGGATCCATTTTGTAAAAACTAAACATTTGTATGCTGATTTTCCTTCGACCTGTTATTTTTAGATGGTTTTTTTATAGGTTAGTGAGGCCAAATAGTCTATTGAGGCAACTGTGCTTCAAGTGTGGTTAAAATTTATATTGTTTTCTTCTAGTTTATGTTGTTTTCTTCCAGACCTGATTACCGTATTTCCTATCCATATTTCTCAATGTAGCATATCCTATGTCTTGGCTGGGGATGTAAAGTTTATTGGCATATCATTTATGGGGCACCAGCTTAAAGGATAAAGTATCTCCGAATCCTCCTGTACAGCTGCTGTTTTTAATGGGAGGTTACCCAGTTGTACTGGAAACTCAATTCTTGCAATTCGTCAGAATTTCAAGTTGAGTATTTCAATGGTCCTGAAAGGTGTAATGCATTCTAGCAGTTTATTTCAGTCCTGCTGCTTCTGACATTCAGTTGGCTCTCCGCTTGTCATTGAGATTAGCTGCTTCTAATTGATTTTAGAGAATTAACTTTTAATATTCACTTTGGGCTTGGAAAACAGAACGTGTTGCCAGACTTTTGCAGTATGTTTCCCAGATAGTGTTAAATTCTCTTGACTTGAACATATTTTGCCTGCTTTCTTGCCACTCAGATTTTTTTGGAGTTGTTTGAGACTTTTCTTTAGGGACTACAAAAACTTCAGGGAATGTGAGAACTGCTTAACTTCCCCCAAGCCACATTAGGAGGAAATGAGAAGAGCATATTCCCAAAGGGGTTTAAAACCTTTAATCTTTGTGTTTAGGCACTCCAGTCTTCTGCCTTTTCAAATATCAGAGACAAAGACAGATATTCCTGAAACTGGGAATAATTATCCTAAAACTCAGGCTTTTTTTCCTTATTTAAATAACATCAATTTTCCTTATTTAAATAACATCAGTTTTATTACTTACTCTTGATTGACCTGAAGTTCAGGGTCTTGTATTTAAGTACAGAAAGCTTATGGATGCCAATGGAAGTATTTCTCTGCTGCTGTCTTACATGTTTACAAAATCCAATTTACTGCAGTTCTGTCCCAGTGGACATCAGGAGATGGTTTCTTCACTGATAACCTCAAGCCTGTTTTTTTTTCTAAGTGCCACTCACCTACGGGTTACTCGGAATTTTTCTGATCTTTCTGCTGCTTTTCTTTCACTGTCCTACTTAATTCTTTATTTTGGTGAAATCATCTCCCTACTCCTGTATTGGGACACCCCTGGGATTGTGGGCTTAGCAACCACCCTTTGGTTTGTTTCAGACTTGAGGTGGATTCCCCTGGTTTCAGTTATTGCTAAGCAAACTTTTTTCACTGCCTTGTTTGTCGCCTGGATAGATTAACCTTCCTGGTTTGCTCTGTAGCAATACTCTGGTGCACAGCTATCTGCAATTTTTTTTCTTTGTAAAAATCTATTTTGAGTAAGTGTCTATATATAGTCTCTGTTGATGTTCCCTTGAAGGGAGATATTCTTGCTTGACTTTTCCCTTTAATAAACCACAGGGACACAAAAGGAATGGATTTGTGTTTGGAAACATGTTTCTGGTTTTTATCCTTTGAATGTGCAATAATCTCCTGGGTTTGGGTATGCTTTGAAATTTCCTTTGCATTCCAGTTGCGTGTTGATGTTGTTAAGAGTATATATTGATGATAGTGGGAGTTCATTCACATTTGCAGATGTCTTGTCTTTAAGTACCTTCCTCTGTGAGCTAAATCCCACTCTGAGAGGCATTGTGTTTTAAATTTTGCCCTTAGATTTTCAGAAGGGTCAGTGCATGGCACTGTTTCCAGATGGGGGAATGGCATATCCAGACATTCTCCGTGCCCTGTTTGCAGTCTAGCGCAGCCTAACAGAGCCCGGGGTCTCTTGATATCTCCAGGAGGTAGGTTATGGCTGAAAAATGGTTCAAGTTTCTGTGCTGGCTTCATCAGCATGACTCAGCTTTGCATGGGTAGCTAACTCTTGGAACTGATATGGTTTTTCCCTAGTTGTGAACTATCTGCTGCTTCATACAGATCATGATTAGCCTTTAAGTGATGAAGGCTTTTTGATTCTCCCAGCCCTACCAATACTCAAACCACAGAAAGAGAAGGGAAGTGCTTTATATTTCATTTTGTTCAATTTTCCACTCAGGGTTGGTTTTTCTGTTTGTTTTTTTTTTTTTTTTCCAATATTCAGGCAGCTTAGAAACAAAACAAAAACTGAAATAGCAAATTAATATGCTGAGGAAAGGAAAAATTAGACAAAAGCAATTAGTGTGTGCTTGTGATGCACTTAGGGTTTTTTCCTCCATTTAGCACTTGCTCATTTTCCCTCCACCCTCTGATAGTGACAAAACAATGTAATGAACCTGAGAGCTCTTTGGGTAGCTTTGGGTGTGACTTTCAAATTTTAAGCTCCTTGTCTCTGACTTGATGCACTGACTCTCTTTCCCTAGAGTGTCTGTAGATGTTGAAACTTTAAGTTTCATTATGAAAAAGCAATAAAGCATTTCAGCTGTGAGGGTGAAATCCACAGATGAATCACTTGGGACTGATCCTATTACAAGAAAGCTGAACACTTTTCAGAAGAGGAAGACAAGAGGATGCTTAAAAATGTGACCACTCTGGACTATATTGTACATTTTTATTCTAGTTACATTTGCCTGGAGCTTGTTTTCTACAGATTTCATGCTTACCAGAAATTTTTTCAAAAATAGCTTGCAGAAGATTTCTGTTTTTCACTCATGAAGCGGTTGAGATGTGTGGAGAATAAACACTGAGGATTGCCAGATTTCCTTCTTCCTGCAGTTTTATACTTGACTTATTCTCTGGTGTTTCTTTCTGTTCTTGCTTTAAAAGTGATTAAAATACCTGGGGAAACCTTAGAAAGTATTCCTCACTGTAGTTCCTGTATACTAAATAATTTTATAAATAAAGTCACTGGTGTAAACTTTGACTAAATTTCCTGTTCCTAGTGAATAAGGATCCCTGGCTTCAGGCAGCTGGATCATGTTTAAACAGGCATCTGTTATTACAGACAAAAAAAATAGTCACTTGCTGTTTTATTTTGTGTACATTTGCACCTAATGCCATTAAATATATAACTAAGTGCTTTCCTGAAGCACAGAAGCCATCCTATCTGATAGATGTGTAATGAGCTGGTGAAGCCAAAGCTAAGGGCACAGCAGTGCTGAGTAATGGGCTTAACAAATCTTTATGTAAGGACTTTAAAGAAACATGCAGGCCTTGAACTATATATAGCAGTTTCCAGTTTACGTTTACAAGAATGGCTTATTGGTTTTGCTATATTTAAATGCTGAAATAAAACAAATTTCTAATTCTTCAATCCAAATTCATGGAACTTTCCTACCCTGCTTCTTGTAACTGTCTCTTTATAAAGTTATGCTTCTACAGGAATAATCCTTTTCTGTTAGAAGTTGGTTGACATTGAATATATGAGGTCAGATCTGGGAAACTGGATTTCTGACAAATCGACCTTTACTGGGTCTTTTGCAGTTCAAGGCTGTAACAGGATGTTACATGTTGTAACAGGATTACTTGCTTTACATGGATTCTCTTTTCACAGAATCATGGAGTAATTTGGGGCTTGGAAGGGACTTCTGAAGGTCATCTGGTCTACCCTCTCTGGAAGCAGGGCCACCTAGACCAGGCTGCCCATGACCATGTCTAGATAGCTTTTCAGTATCACCAAGCAAGGAGACTTCACAAATGCCTTGAGAAACCTGTGCCAGTGCTTAGTCACCCTCATTGTAAAACAGTGTTTCCTGATGTTCACAGAGAGCCTTCTGTCTTTCAGGTTGTGCCCATTGCCTCTTAACTTTTCACTGTGCACCACTGGAAAGAGCCTGGCTCTGTCCTCTGCACCTTCCCTTCAGGGATTTACATATGTAAGATCCCCCTGTGCCTTTCCTTCTTTAGGCTAAACAGTTCTAGCTCTCTCAGGCTCTCCTCACATGTCACATACTCCAGTTCCTTCATCATCCTTGTGGCTCTTCCCTGGACTACCTACAGTGTGTCCACGTATCTGTTGTACTGAGGAGCCCATAACTGAGCACGGCACTCCAGGTGAGGCCTCACCAGGGCTGAGTAGAGGGGCAGGTTCACCTCCCTGGAACTGCAGCCCAGAATACCAGTGGCCTACTTTGCTGCAAGGGCACGTAGCTGGCTTATGGTCAATTTGTTATGCAGCAGGACCACAGATCCTTTTCTGACAAGTTGCTTTCCAGCTGGTGTCCCCCAGGATACACTGATGCCTGGGGTTGTCCCTTCCCAGGGGCAGGACTTTGGACTTCTCCTTGTTGAACTTACTGAGTTTCCTGTCAGCTGCTTTCTCCAGCCTGTTGAAATCCCTGTGGATGGCAGTGTGACCCTTTGATGTATCAGCCACTCCTCCCCAATTTTCTGTCATCAGTAAACTTGCAGAGGGTATTCTCTATCACACCACCCAGATAATTGATGAAGATAAACAGTACTGGAGCTAGTCTTGACCTTTGGGGTATACTGCTAGTCACTGGCTTTCAACTAGACTTTGTGCCCTGATCACCACCCTCTGGGCCAAGCCATTTAAGCAATTTTCAACCCATCTCACAGTCTGCTCATCCAACCTATACTTCATCAGCCTCTCTGTGAGAATCTTAAGGGATAGTGCTGAAAACCTTACTGAAGGCAAGGTGGATGATAACCACAGGTTATCAGGTTGGTTAAGCATGACTTCCCCTTGGTGAATGAATCCATGCTTACTACTCCCAGTTACTTTCTTGTCCATATGCCCAATTGTATTCTGGAAGATGCTCCTTCATTTTTGTTAGATATGGTATAAGATAAGGCCACCTAAATTACCCAGGCTGGATTCTACTGCAGAATAAAGTCACAGTAGACCTTTTACCTTTTTCAGTGGAATAACCATTTTTGTCTTGCCTTCTATCTAAGCCCACTTGTTCTGGTATACTGGAGCAGGAGATGCTGTGTGGGACTAACCTTTTTGTTTCCCCTCGTAAGAGTTTTTACTGTGGGGGCCAAAACCACACATTAGTTCAATTATTGTGAGCTTGGCAACGGTGAAATAGGAGAAGGCCAGAAAAAAGAGGGAAGCAACATTTTAGTGGAGTAGACAGAGCTAATTGTTCTGATTATAAATTCTGCATTGTACTCAGGCAAATATAATAGCCATTTATTATTTGCCTTGCTTTTAAATCCTCCTCTCTCTGTGTAATTTATACTTTTGCCTGGCTTGACTCATCTTGAAAAATAATCGTGACAATTCACCATAAAGCACCAACTAACTACACCTTTGATGGTGACAGTACTGTTATAATTTATATAGTATCTGGAATCCAAGAAGTTATAAGTACTGTAGAAAGCTGTCCAACTGTTAGCACTGTGGTTTTTCAGACAACTTCTGGTAGGTACAGGAGCATCAATGATCCCAGCAGTCTACTGTGGTAGAGGTACATTTACTCAACATATTCGTATGGACCCACCTGCACAAGGGCAGGGGAATGGAGGGGCAGACAGAAAGCAAAGGAGGCATAACGTGTTATCCTAGTATTTGTCAGTACTGACTCAGCAATGTCTATAAGCATTTCTCTATAAGAGAAGTTACAAAGCATTTAATCTGTTATGTTCCTGTCCCAGGCATTGAATGCAGTCCCTAAGAAGAAAGTTGGGATGCTCTCCCATCCTTTCTTCATTATTTCCAGAAAGATATTTTAAAAGTATCTGTCCAAAGAACAGGAACCATTTCCTCACCCCTTTCAGATTCTAAGTGATGTTCGTTCCTACATTACTAATTTAATTCAAGATCAGCCATACAAAGTGCTATTAGTGTAATGCCTGATAATAGTTCAGAGCAGCTGAAGGTGCCTTAATGCAAATATCATGTTGCAGGAAGCAGAGTGCTTTACAATAGCTGCTTTGTCGCTGCTTAGATGTAGACCATTGTTTTCTTGATTGGCAAATACAGTGTCTGCATTTTTTAATTGGTAAAAGAAACCAGAAATGGAGCCACCAATCTTTGAAAACTGTATTTTCTTACATATTGCTGATAGTACAAAATATATTAAAAATTAGACAATAGGCTTTAATCGAACTCTCTATGATTTTATTTTACAGATCGTAAGTCTAAACTCATTCGGCTGAAGACATATAGAATGTTATTGGTAAAGTTATCCCCATTGTAAATAGAAAGTGCTTTCAAAATTACACTGAATTTGATGGCAATTTTATTTCCTTTGAAGATATTAAACTTGTTCAATTTACACTTGACCGTGTAAACTTCATCAAAGTGATTTCAAGATATATATATGTATATGAGTATGTGTATATTTTTAGAAGCCAAATTATTGTAGCATGTGTGAAAATCCCAGTTTATGGCAAGACCTATGTAGTGACAGACTGAACAGTGACCTCTTGTTGTCTCCTTCATTCCCCACTCAGAAAAAAGACCCCTAATTTTCTGAACAGAGCAGGAATGTTATTCCAGTAGTGGGACATTTTTCTTCCTATTCAGACCTTCTTTATTCCTTGGGGTGTTTTAGGACTTGTGGTGTTTGCCTTCAACTTTCAAGACTGTATATGCTCACTCTTTCCCAATATCTACTGCATTAAAAGTGTGTTTTATTCCCACTACCTCTGTTTTGTTACTTGCCAGTATACTGCAATATTTGCCTTTGGTAACTCTCTTTTCCAAAATCAGCAATGACTTCTTGGCTACTTGACAATGGTGAAAATTTTCAAAGTAACTTAATCATCTAAATTAAATCTGATTTATTTATTTATTTTAAGGCCTTTTGACTGTCTTCATCTTTCTTGATTTGTCTCCTGCTTTGTCAGCATGTGAACCATTAGCATTAGACTGAGGAGTTTTCTTATTCTTTTGTTACATCAGTGGTCTTCCAGTGGTTTCTGTAACACTTCCTTTGCATTGTGTTATACAATTTCTTCTTGTCTGTTTAGAGTTTAGCATATTTAGAGTGATATATAAATAATAATATTTGGAGCAGAGAACATTAAAAAAGGTAATATGTAACTGAGGAAAAGATACTGACTTGGCTTTGTAGAAGAGAATACACAGGACTTTAAGTATGAATACATGGAATGAGATAAGATTACTAGTAAAATCCAAATTTACATGGCACAAAAATAGTTTTAGGGATAATTGCATCCATTCAATTTTGATTATGTTTGTATGCAGGTTCGACTGTCTTCAATGAATGCACTTCAAACATACCACTTAATTTAGTTGATCATAGCATTGTGTAAGCATTCAAAAGAAAGCATGCCTTCTGTATAAATGCAAATAAGAAGGTTTGGGAAGTCATTCTCAGTTCAGGACAAGCAGGAACAGCAATACCAAGTTAGTGTAAAGCTCATAAAACCATATTAAATCAAAGTACTATAATTATTTATATATAATAAATAATATATAGTAATAACTACTAGCAGGTAGTCAAGAAAGGAGTAGAAACAGCACAGCATACACAGTGCTTCTTCCTCTTGAGTAACTTCCCAACATTGCCTCATTGTTGGATTTTGAGGACCTGATAAGTTGAAGGTTTCAGATATTGTCTTTTATAGTATATGATGCATCTATTTGTATTGAATTTGTCAAGTACCTTTTTAGACATATATACTTCTGGTCTCCTCAGCATCCTTTGGGAATGCTTTGCATTTAGGGAAAAACTTCTTGTTGTTAGCTAATAATTTCCTTGGTTCCCTGAGTTGTTATGTTACGTGAAATACCTTAAAAATAATGCGAGTACATCCTCTCCATGATTTTGTAAACTGAAATAGATGAGAACTTAAATGGACTTCTTAGTTCCTATTTTATTTTTAAAGAAAAATTCCAAGCATTTTTGATTCTTCTTGCACATAATGCATTTTGTCTTTTTTCATGTTATTAGGTACCTTCTTGTGGTTGTTACAAATATGTAAAGCAAAGAGAATATGTAGTTTTGTCATGTTACAGATGCCATATTTACAAATAAGTAGGTCTTCCAGCTTCCTACTGTATTTTTGTAGAACAAATAATAATTACTCCTACATTCACCTGATTGCCAGTATAAAATGTAACTTTTAGACTGTTGAAATGCTATGAACTTTATTAAGTTTATTGTACTCTGAATTTAATAAGAAGCTGGGATATAGGAACTTCTGGTATGTTTACATGCATTAGTTAGCAGTATTTGGTGATGTGATTTGATTGCCAATACATGGGTGTGCAGTGCCTTTTGAGATGTTCTGGTTCTCTATCATGTTTACCTGTCCCCTGCCAAAACTTTGAATACTGAAGGATGTCTCTATTGGCCGTAGGTTACTAGGTGTGAACAACTGAACTAGGACCTTAATTTTGGGAGGGGAGGGTAGAGGGATGCACAGTGCTTTTGTGTGACCAGTAGTATTGAAGACATGAGTAATATAAATAAATATTACTTTGAAAGATCAAAATAGTCAGGAGTTTTCAGCAATAAATGCAGCTGTTATTGCTTAGTGGCATTTCACAACATCAGGTTACAGGTTGGAATCAATAATGACTGTGGTGGAAGGATGGATACAAAGTGCAGAGTCTTGAATGGACTTAGCATTACTTAATGCATATTATAATGTCATGCTATATAATAGCAAATAATCTGTGGTGTGTATTTCCACAAATAAGATTTCTGAATCCACTGAAACCTGGAAATTCCAGCAGAATGCTGATTGTTGTTGGAGCCAGGATTATATTATGATTTAATGACTTTTCTGGGCTTCATTTGATGACCTGACCTAGAAAAACATTTTGAAGTAATAAAGCGTCTGTTTGGCTCCAAACTAATGAGAGAAGATATTGCTCTTTGCATAAACTGTTCTTTAGGAAGAGCCATGGAGAGCTACTAATAAATCTTGTTAAAAAGCTTAAGCAAGATTGAAGGAAACAGAAACCAGAAAACTATTCTGTTCCATGTGAAGTGAGTACATAAAAAAAAAAAAAAGGAGGAAGAAAAAAAAAAGGAAAAACAAAAGCAAGCCCACGGGGTTTTTGCCTCCCCTCCATGTGACTTGCAGCTTGCTGCACTTCAGTTACGTCGCCTCTGAGATATGTTAAAGTGCAGTTCAGTTTAATGAAGAAGTGGATAGGACAAATCAAGGCTAGAGACTATTTACAACAGAGGTTGGGTAAGTAAATGCAGCTGTAGATAAGTGTTTACTAATATTGTGTAAATGTTGCAATGTCTAGCCTGTAGTGTTTAAAAGAATACTCAGAGCTATCATTTTTTGGTGGTCCTTTCTTTGTTTTACTTAAGTATTTTGCAGGTGTTGGTGGTACATACTGTGCAACAGATTTATGCAAAAGACTGATACAGGATTTAATTTTATTTTTCAGACTTCCTGCAACAAAACAAATAACTTTCCTTAAATTTCTTGTACTTACTTTGTTTTAAATTCTTTGCTATGTAAGTAACTGCTTTGTCTATTTTAGTGCAGTGCTCAAAATAATTTCAGTGGGAGTTAGCTGATGGTTTCTGCTGCCTTCCTGTTATTTTGATTATTTTTCTACTGTTTAGGGAGTGAGGAGAGCAACTTATACTTTGAACTTCCTTGATACAGTATTTTCAGATTTCTAGAACCCTATTCCAGACCACTGTAAAATCCCCAGCATCAACTTGTTCCAGGAATTCATTCAACCATCCTAGTAGGATATGATTTCACCTGTTTGCTTTTGTTCTCTGTGTATTTTTATAAAGATTTGTATGTGTTCTTATACTGAGTTTGATATAGAAAGTTCTGTTTTAGATTTTTGTATGTATAAATTTGTGTAAATCTAATATCAATATCCAAGATAGAGAAATATGATGACAACTTTTGTTGTTGTTTAAGACTTCCAGGATTTTGATTTTGATATAATTTTGTCTCTGGCAATTGGAATGGACCTAACAGTTGCTATAATGCTGTTATGAAATAGGATTGCAGTCTTAGTCAATTAGTAATTTCCAGAATGGCTGTTTTAGCAGTTTCAGTGCCTGCCATTCAAGTATTTAAATCTCAGTGCATAGACAAAGAGCTGAGAAGGGGGAATGATTAATGTAGAGTCTAGAGACCTATACCAAAGACTGATTTGAATCTTGGGAACTGAAAAAGGAAAAGCAAAGCCTTTTGTTGGTGGTAGTGCATTAAAGAAAATATTTTGAAGCATTTAATATCTTGTGATATAGGGTGTGTCGTCCTTTTGCATTGTCTCACAGGAAAGTGTACATTAAATATTGTCTATCATGATTTTTACTATCTGTATTAATCAGTATGTGTTATCTTTTTCAGATAATCACTCCATTTAGGAGGCTAATATTGTGTGCTGAGAACAGAAAAGAAATGGAGGACTGGATAAGCTCTCTGAAGTCTGTTCAGTCCAGAGAACACTATGAGGTAAGCTGACATCCCTCTTGGTGCAATCTCTTCTAGCTCAACAGATCAAGCTACAGGACACAGAGCTGGAGTATTCACTCTCCTTAGTGTGAAAAGTGTGTCTAATGTCAGAGTGAAGCTTTGTATTAAGAACTTCACTAGCAAAATAAGAGCTTATTATCTCACTTTTGTTTAGAATTTTGGAGGGAGAGCAGGCTAAATATCCTCTGGAAAATAATTCTGATGAACATTGTCGTCCCCTGTAATATGGAACAGTACATAATTTCAGTCACTGTAGCTGTGTTCTGTACTTGCAAATTTGTCTTAACTTCTCCTTTACTAGACCGCACAGTTTAATGTGGAACATTTCTCAGGGATGCATAACTGGTATGCCTGCTCCCATGCCCGACCTACCTTCTGTAACGTGTGTAGAGAGAGCCTCTCTGGAGTCACTTCTCACGGCCTGTCTTGTGAAGGTAAAATAAACACTTTCTTCCCCCCGTTTATAATGTCACATGTGTAGACAGATGGCTGCAAGTTGAATATGAGAAATGATTCTGAAAATAACGAGTAAGAAAAAAGCCTAAAGGGAGAAATCTATTCACTAGTAGTGACCTTCCTCTGGACAGAGGGGCTGCTAATGATCTGGCTCACCTTCGTGCTCCGGGGGCCTTTTTTAATAACACAGTTTCCTTCTGTTGCAGCAAGTAGTTTGAAGTGTACTGGGTGGATGGTTTGCACATAAAAAATGTGGAATAAAATAGTCTTACTCGTTTGCAGAATCAGCATTTCTCAGGAAAAAAGTCATAATGGTAGTTTCTGCCCAAAATCTATAAAAATTCTTAACACTTTGTTCAGTGTTACAAACTCATCCTCTCCAATTCTTGTTTCCTCTGTTGCTGTTGCCTGATTCTGCAGTACATGTGTGGTAGATGAGGGCAGATTTATTGCTTTAAAAATTCTCTCATGCAGTGAGGGGGTAGAGATGTAGATAACTGCATTTTGGTGGTTCAACAGATGAAATGCAGCACAAAGAAACAGGATATGTGGCTAAGACTTCAGCATTAAGCTTATCTAGAGAAATGGTATTTCATGAATGAATAATTATAATAAGCCTGAAACAACTTATTTATTTTCTCCTGTAATTTCTGTGGAAAAGTGATAACAAGTCTACTTGTGTTACAATCCAGAAGAAAATAAAGCGTCCTTGTGACCTTATGATATATAGGAAATGTAGAGATATTTCAATACTAATATAGCTGACTGCCCAGAAAAGAGTTACAGTTTTTTATATATTTATATATATATATTCATAACTTGACTTTTGGATGCATATAACCCAACAGCAAATGCATTTCAGTTATTGATGCTCTTATAATACTTGAGGTCTGAGCATAATAATATGTATTAAGGAAATCTTAAAAAGGAAGCGTTAATTTGCTGTCCTGAATTGTCCATGCTTTTGATGTAGCTTATGGTACAGTTACCAAGGAACGGGGCAAACCCGTTTCATAGAACTTAGGAGTAGCATAGTTATTTCCAGCTTCTCTGGTGTATGTTTTCCACTGTGTATAAGTCCTTTGGACAGTTTTAAGGAAATCATGGTATTCTCAATGTCTGATACTGGCAGATGGAAGTATCGTGCTTAACTAAAATGCAGTTGTGTTGTCTCTGTGTACAAATACAGTTATATTTGCTCAGGCAAAGGAAAGCAAAGGCTTTCATAAAGCATTTATCTATTAATAAGTTATATTATAGCTATTTTAAAAGGTTGTTTAGCAAGAATTATTCTTGTAAGATTATCAGTGTTAATGTTTGTAGTTCACCGTTTTATGTTTTTTCAGTGTCTAATTTTACTTCTAAGTATGATTTTAGTATACAAGGTGGTGGCATTAACGTTACATCAGGGAAGTTTCCATAATTTCCAGATTTGGAGCTTGTCACCTTTCTGCATAACTTATTACTAACTTATCCTACATTTGTCCATATTTCTGATGCCAGTTAATCTTTCAGCAGTTTTTACAAATAGCTTGTGAAGGTGGTTTGGATTTGCTTTCACTGTTCCGCAGTTTCATAATTGTGTATGACCTGGAATGTTTTATATGTAGATACTATGATATTCTTTTGTCTATTAATGTGTACCTCCTTTTACTTCTTGGCTACTAGTTTATATCTGTTTTCTTTATCTTTTTCCAAGTTTTTTTTTTAATTAATAAAAGGAGAACTTAGTAATGTCTCTAATCTAAATCATTTGACGGTTGACTCTTACTGGAATACTCCATACTCAGTCCATAATTCTGTATACTTTCTTCATCTAATAACTGTATTTTGTTTTGATATTCTTTCTCTGAAGTTCTTATGTGATGGAGATCATATTTACATGCTTCTGCCATGTACATTCTAATGCGTTTCACCATCTTTTTTTTTTTTTTACTTACCTGTGTTAGCAGTATATACGGTTTTAGGAGACAATGTAGGAAGTATGGAGTCTTAAGAGTCCTCAGACATGTTCTGTGCTACTTTTTCCTGTTACATAATTAAAAAAAACTGTTTAAATATTCATGCCTGGCATCTGAAACCTCCAGCACTGCTTTACACTGAGAATCCATTTATATCTATATTAAATTCAGTTATTTGTGTGGTCATTGATCCCAGGCTACTCTATTATGCCTCATATTGAGAAGCATGAGAAGTCCCTTCTTAAGAGATATTTGAGCTCTTTCTCCTCTCAGTGGTTTGGTTTACTGGCATACGAAGTTGTCTTTTAAAGTAGCTTAGAGTCTTTGTACTCTTTGTGGTCTGATTCTTGACTTTTAACTATAGGTAAAAATAAATCCCACTGATAATTTGCAGCTTCTGATACTTTAGAAGATCAGTCCTGTAATATTTTATTCTCTTACACTTCATGACTTCCAGCAGTGCTGCACAACTGTTTTTTCAATTTGACCACAAAACAAGCCTCATTTCTTTTGGAGATAAGATGGATTACTTCTTTTTTCAGGGCACCTTCTCCCCCAGCAGCCTTTGGCAAAGGCTGATCAAATTAATTGCAGGCCACCCTGAAGATACTCCTCTAAATTTTGTGGAAGCCAGTGTAGAAAAACATGGTATGTTGATACCTTTGCTAGGTAAAAGACTAGTGTGAAGTAGCATCTTTTTAGAAGTCAAAGAATTGATATGTATATCAACTTGAAGATGTAAATTATATCAGACCAGGCTTCATTCTTATTACTGCTGAAAAAGCAACCTTTTAAAAAATTTAATCCTACGCTCCTTTGAGATGCAATGCTATTCCTCCCACGACTTCCTTCTTTTGTGTGTTCTCAAAAGATAATCTATTTTTCAAATGTTATCTGTGTATTGTGTTGCTCTAGCTAGCTCTAAAGGACTGATCCCTGCAACGTTCATCCACAGTCTTTACTAGGACAGAGAAATTATAATTTTTTTTTGCCTTGCTTTATAAATTACTCCAAACTAGCTGAATCAAGGAAGGCTTTTGGTTTTATGCTCCTCAAGTGTTTCTCTTACTCAGAGTTTAGCTTGCTGAATGGTCAGGAGTCTAAACCTAAGCAGTTGTGAGTAAACACAGGGATACATGGAATGTTTAGGTAAAGGAGCCTAAAGAACGATAGATCATTATCTACAGAAACTCTTTCAAAACTCTCTATCCTCAATTACTCTGTATTAATACTGCATTTCTATCCAAGTCATTGCCAGTGGAACACTGCCTTTATGATTATTATCAAAAATTTATTTCCTCATGTAGCATTTTCATTATCTGAACCTTGATTGTTGAATATCAAACATAGCTAATAAGTGGGAGCTTGCAGTTTAAATGAGAGGCTTTCTCCTGTTATGAATTGCACAAACAAACAATGTTGAAAGCACACTTTAGGATCATGAAGTCAATCAATAAGAAAATACTGGGATTAAATTACCTCTGCAAATGCACTTTGTAGACTTGGTCTTTTCTCATTATGATTGTTGGTTTTTGCCCACAAAACCCCGTTCTTCTTACATATTGCCCAGGGAATTGTACAGGCAATACTTGCACAATCATTGTCTCTGATATTTTTGTCACATTTTCTGCACAGACTGGAGTGAAGAGTGAATGAAGCAGTCAGGAAGAGAAGGGATGTTCATTATTAAGGAATGAAGGAGTCATAGAAAACTGTTCTGTGACTTTATAATCACACCACACCCCTTTGCAACCCTGGGAAATAATTTTAAGAAGATTTTTTTTATCAAATCAGTAGTTGTGTGTTATTTATAATCTACAACCTGTATCACAGAAATGCTGAGTTTTCTATAACTGCAGAAATCAGATGTAGCTGCTCTGAAGTCACTGATACTTTGAAGATATACAGTATTGAAAAAAGTCTTAATTGCAGTAGTAGTACTGAGCATAATAATAATAATAATGATAAAAATAAGAAGAATACTTTTAAAAGACCAGGAAGAAATTAATATGGGTGTCTAAAAAGCAGTATTTCATTAGCTTCTTGTATATAATGCAGATACCTGTTGAAAATTATTATGACTCAGAGTATGGCACAGCTCCATACTTATCTACTATCCATTGCATGCAGTGACTGGGGGTCTTATTCTCCAAATATGTATGATCATATAACTGAAGTTTTCACACTTGTGTTCAGAAGCTATATTGCAATATTAGTGAGTAACTTACCTTTTTATAGTACTTGAATTTGTAATATTAATATTCTTTTAGCACTCTGATTGTGATATTAAATCAACTTAGAATATTATTTATTTGGTGGAAAATAGTAAAAATTACCAAGAAACTGCTTTTTATGCTTTGTAACATAGACATAAGCTTCAAATTGGGGTGAAGTCAAGTTGCTCTTTTTACTTGAGTCAGTCTGTTTTCACTGTGGCTCGTTCATCTATCATGTGATTGTATTCTTGGAAACAAGACACCAGGTTTCTTAGAATACCTGAAGACAAATTCTGCCGTGTTGAACAACTTGAACTATAGATACCAGATCAAGGATCTTCAGATTGGTCTTTGAAGTCAGACAGGAATAGTCTGAGCCCATTCTTGTTTGAACACAGAAGAGAAAACTCTTCATAAAATAGGTGGTAGAGGAGTAAGAAAAAATTGATGCACTCCCAATTTAGTTGAATTAATTGATGGGTGGTTAGAATGAAAGGCCTTTGAGACAGAAGTGTTCTATAACAAAGGTGTAGGTTTTCAGCACAAGAGATCCTGTGATAACATTCAGTAATGTTGACTTTTCTTCATTAAGATAGTAATAGCTCTTGATTTATTCACTGTGTTTGACAGCAGGTGTTGGTCCCACTGTGGCAACTGTTTGCTAGTAAACGGTTATCTTGGTTGACTTTCTGAGATACCTGCTTCGTATCTCAATTAGAAACATTTACATAGAAAATTAAAGTTTAAAATAACATTCCATGAATATTTTAGATTTAGTTTGGCTAAATCTTCCCTTTTCTCGTATTTTAACTTTCATTGGCAAAGTAGTGGCAGTTGATGTCTAGCCATATGTCTGCATGTTTTCCGGAAGATTTCAGATATCAGACTGATTCATGATGTGATGTAGTGTAATCTGAGACAAAAGAAATTAGAGGATAGTCGTAACTAAGATTGAGATTTTATTTAAAATTTTCCTTTCCTTACTTAAAAGTTACATCTATGTCTTAAGGTCATTGTTTTTGGTAATGTTTAATGTTCAGAGTAACATAAAATGTTGTTTGATGATATTGAGGTTGCATGTAGGTGACCCACAGAGTCTGATCTGAGATTTGGTAGGTGGGTTATTTACTGTACTTAAAAAGCAAACATTAACTGTCACTTGCCATCTATGGTGTAGCTTGCTGCATCCCTTCAGACCCTGGGATTGAATTTGTCCTTGCCTTGTTGAGAGAGCAGAGGTTCAATAGAGGGTTTCTAAGATCTAGTTGGATTACAGCTCAGTAGGATTTGAAAATTCCATTACTTTGTTATGCCTTTGAAAATTTGTAATTTCCTATTCCTACTCATCTCTGATTTGTTGCATTTTGATCTGTACAACAAAGCAAATGCATATCATTTATGAGTAGGAAGCTGAATTCAGTGGCAAAACTTCTCCAAAACATTCAAATGGTGAAACTGCTGAAGGTCCATCACTTGAAAATGCAGGATTATTTCTGTGCTTTTATGAGAGCTGACTTCTTTAGATGCTTGGAACCAGCTTAGGTTGGCAAACACACAGCTGTTTAGAAAATGTGAGCCTACCCTTTTAGTTGATATTTGAACACTTTGGGTCTATGTTGGTCTTGCTGCAACAGGTCCATGTTCTTCTTGTGTTGGGGGCCATGGACCTGTTGGAGTGAGTCCAGAGGAGGACCATAAAGATGATCAGAGGGCTGGAGCAGCTCTCCTATGAGGAAAGGCTGAGAGAATTGGGATTGTTCAGCCTGGAAAAGAAAAGGCTTTGGGGTGATGTAGTTGTGGCCTTTCAGTACCTGAAGGGAGCCTTCAAGAAAGATGGAGAGAGACTTGTTTTACAAGGGCATGTAGTGACAGGACAAGGGGGAATGACTTAAAACTGAGAGTAGATTTAGATTAGATATTAGGAAAAAATTCTTTACTGTGAAGGTGGTGAAGCACTGGAACAGGTTACTCAGAGAAGCTGTGGATGCCTCATCCCTGGAAATGTTCAAGGTCAGGCTAGATGGGACTTTGAGCAACCTGGTCTAGTGAAAGATGTTCCAGCCCTTAGCAGGGGGGCTGGAACTAAATAATCTTAAAGTGTCCCTTCCAACCCAAATAATTATATGATTCTGTGAATTATGCTTTTTGAAATGACCAGGGGAGTTACTGTAAAAGCAGCAGAGCTTTTTTTTTTTCATTCTCTTTCTTTCTAGAAAGTCAGAAAGTGAGAACTAAGCACTTACTTTCACACATCTCCCAGAACAGTGAGGATTGCTCTCAAACTCAGATGTTGCTTACATAGTCTCAATTCACTTTTTAAATTGATCTGGCAATGGATCGGTGGAATTAAAATGGGAAACTTATTATTCACAAGACCTTTTGTACCATGGCTTAATGTTTTTTAATGGTGGATAAACGATGGGCCAAAGCTTTTGACAATTTCCTGTCAAATATTTGTTTGAAAAGAGACTACTACTTCTGATCTGCTGGCTAGTCCTCATAAACCTTTAATGGTCTTTGCCAAAATAATTTATATAATGCACTCTAAATAGAATGATGTCATGCACTTCCAGGAAAAGAAATACCCACAGTTGGGTGCATCAGTCTGTTTGGTCTAATATGCTGTCATTAACTAGTCATATTAATTGTGTTGAACAAAATTCAGTTATTAGGTTGTCCAGGTGTCTGCCTGTACTACACACTTGTGATAGATATTCCAATTAGTAGACTTTTAGTAAGTAATCCAGTGAGAAGTCAGGCTCTTCCTCATTTATTGTAAGCTCTTGAAAAGTCTTGTAACCTCCAGTATCCTGAATAAAAATATCACCACCTAACCACTTTCACCACCTAACCATATCACCACTTTCTCATCTTCTGATAAAACAGGCCTAGTATGATGCCCCACAGGCATCCTTTGAGCAAAGAAACAGAGCCCCTGACTCAAAATACTTGTGTAAAACATTCTCTCATCACCTCTTGCAAATTTAAACCAGATCTCTGAGTTATGTCACTGGAGGAATAGAAAAGGCAAAACCATAGTTAAAGATATATTTGTACCTTGCACCTGAAAAAATGGGGACTGATGTGGATTTGAGGACACAATTAGCATGGGCTATAGCTAAGCAGTTAAACCCAGTTTAGAGGGTTAAAGCTGGAGTGATTATGAACTGAATTTTCATTTAGTTGGGTAGTATCATGTGTGCAACACTAGGTGACATGTACTTGGCTGTTTTATGGAATATCTGTGTTTAATTTTTTAAAATACAGCAAATAACATGATATATATGTTTCTGTGTGTCTTCTAGTGTGTAAGTTTAAAGCACATAAAAGATGTGCTGTCCGAGCAACAAATAACTGCAAATGGACCACATTAGCCTCAATTGGAAAAGACATCATTGAAGATGAAGATGGCGTAAGTACTATCCAGATTTGCAGTATTTTCCAAAGCTGTTTCTTCTTTAGGGGAACAAAAAAAGGCTAAGCATAGAAATATTGCCATGTGACCCATTGAAGTTAATTATAGGTGGCTATTTTCCTGAACACTTTTCAAAGATTAACATGGTATTTAGAATAAAAGTTATATTCCTATCTCACAAGACAAGTCTAGCAACTGCAGGCACTAGATTGCAGCTGTATTACAAGCCTTTAAAGGCCACATGCAGAGAAACTCTGAAGCTGGAGAATTGTTCACAGAAGTTCCTACTGCTCTTAAGCAGAGGTGGTATTTTGCACTATTACCATGCTGTTTTGGCAATCTATTTTGTGTCCTCCTACCTATAGCTCTTCCCCAGGAGACCTGTTTGGAATTCACTGGATTGCAGGGTGGTTTTTTGCCGATGAAAGCAGGAATTTTAAAATTAGCAGGAGAAACCAACAAAAGCTTTTAATAGGTTTATTGTGACAGATGAGCTATTTTTACAAACACAACCAAGTATGAGCCACTGGTGTGAAACATTTTTCTAGAAGGTTAGTACTGTGTTGCACACCTGAGTGTCCTGAGTTGCCTGTGGTTTTAATAGGACAAAGACTGCACTGAGTAAAGCTTTGCACTGCATTTAGAGACTGCTTTATAAAGCTGTGACTTACTAGCCGTGGTTAGCGAGTAAGTAAAGCCATAGAGGTATTCTGCTGTCCTGCATATTTTTCCAAATTTTAGTTATTTTTAATTGGTTTGTGTCATGTAATCAACCTTAACTGAATGGGAACTTGTTTGTATTACTGAGTCTCTGGACTTAACTGTTCTGTTGTTTCATGATTAGTTGCTACCATAGTACCATGACTGAGATGTGTCTCCCCTCTTCAGGTGTCATGTTTTCTGCCTAGCATGTGAAACACCACAGTAGTCCACATTCATTGCTGTTGCCTTGTAAGCATCAGTGTCACTTATCCTGGCTGACCAACTGCTTCTTTGATGAAAGGGTACAGCTGTGAGAAATAGTTTAAATCCACCTATATTTGAGAGACAAAAGCCTTTAATTTCTATTTCTGAGTATTTAACTTTGTTGACTACTTCTCCACAGATAGCTATGCCTCACCAGTGGTTAGAGGGTAATCTGCCCGTCAGTGCCAAATGTGCAGTCTGCGACAAGACTTGTGGCAGTGTTTTACGCCTGCAAGATTGGAAGTGCCTTTGGTGTAAAGCTATGGTAGGTGCAGTGAATCACATCCAAGCATCTAGGATTTTGTCGGCTTTATTGCTCACCATTATTTTTATTTTGCCATTTCGTAACTGTGCTTTTGGATTAAGTAGGAGCAGGCAGCTTCTGCAAACTCAGTTCTCTCTAGCATTCAGAATGTCTGATGACTGTCCTACTTGCTTCAGTTAATTTTTTATTTGCCCACAGATGCATCTTTTCTTTAATAGGTGTTGTCATCCAGTGTGTTTTCTCTGCCTTCTGCTAGCTGATAACTGAATGTTCAGATGCCTGTTCCCTAATCCTAATATGTTACTCTCTTGTATTTTATATGTTATATTAATATTTATTAATATGTATGTAGTAATATTTTTATTAGTGCAAATTCTTGACTTTCTCTTCTTCAGTACAATCTGTAGGTTGCTGATTGAAATCCTATAACATACTACTGCTGTTTCCCCAATATATAGTTTTCTCTTTATTTTATGAACTTGTCTAAAAAGATGGGTTTCTTATGCAAGTCAGCAGTTTATTTATTGTTGAAGCTTCTGGCAGTTTATTTATTGTTGAAGCTTCAGGCTTTGTGTGTAGGCAGTAGGAAATGATTGGCATCTCCAGAGGTGATTTGAAATTTAGGTGAAGTGCAGCAATCTCTGCATGTGCCTCTCCTTCCAGTATCTGTGGAAGAGACCTCTAAAACATGGAGTTCATAGGACCCACCTTTGACAGGCTGTCTGGCTTGGTAGGTGTGCTAGATTTGATGCAGATACATATTCCAGAACAGCCTGGTGGGCCGGGCAGGTACAGAGCTATTGTTTTGCATGTGCAGAGGGTAGCTGCTGCCACCAACACAGATGTTGGCTGCTGGGAACTTAGTTCTCCCTCATGGATGGGAGCAAGTGACTCCCTTGAAAGGACAATTCGTATCTGCTACAAGCGTAACTGAAGATGAAGTTCTCCAAAATAATGTTTTGTTGAATGAGTAACAAGCCTTTGCGTTTGAACATTTGTGAGTTTTTTATTGTCTCACTCCTCTTCCCTCTACACCTAAGTCTTATATACGAGTCCATTTTTGTTACATAAATACTGTATCAGTTATATTTTCACCTAAAAATTCTACTGGAGGAAAATAACTTCTTGTTTATTTTGTAGGTTCACACTGCCTGTAAAGATCTCTATCCTCGTAAATGTCCACTTGGCCAATGTAAGGTATCGATCATACCTCCAACAGCACTAAACAGTATAGATTCCGATGGTACGTAGTACTGTAGTGTGCTCAGCGGTAGCTCTGGACTTGCAGTGTCTGTTTAGATCCGTATAAATAAACAAGACTAAAATCCTTCTGCTGAGCAGGTGAATGTAGTCCTCAAATTTTCAAAGAGAAGTATAATTTTCTGTGTAGGGTTTTAGAGAATTATTTACCCACCGTATTTTTAAAAATATTTTTGGAAGTTTCCCCAGTAGAAATTTTCTCCCATTTTATTTACAACCCTTAGAAATTTTTCAAGTGAATGATGATAGTCCTCAGATGAAGTGAGCTGATGTCTGCCTGGCATGCACCACTCATTCTGTGAATTTTCAAATTTCAGATAACTTTGCATTATGCAGAGGTAAGCTAGCTGAACATCTCAGATCCAACAACTACTTTATCAGGCTTAAGAGAGGAAATGTTTCCATAGCTTCTCTAATTTTTTTTTTAAATATAAGCAACATAAGAATCCTGCAACACACAGATAAAACCCCAACAAATGTTCAAAATTCAGAGATGTTTTTTGGTGGCTCAGGATAGAGATGCATGAGCAGTGGGAGACAGCACTTCAAGGCAGAGGGTGGATTTAAATAAGGAGTATCATGAAATCTCAACTGCTTTAATTTTATAGTTTGTATTGTTACTAAATATAGACCAACAACTTTAACACAGTTCAATGAATTTTGTCATATGGAGTTAGTAAAAGTGATTCTTTATTCTGGATATATTCACTCTATTCACTTGCTATGTGGTGTCTTAGACATCATTCTGCTATTTATTATTCATTCTAGGAAGATTGTTCCTTATGGGAAATTATTTTTCTTGGCATTTAAATAAATTACTCAAACTTTATTTTAAATTAGACATTGTGATAATGTGGAATGAAATTAGCATCCTTTAATGCCAATTTTTTATTTGTAGCTTTAGTATTTTTTAGTAATAAATCAACAGTCATTTTAATATTGCTGGAGACAAATGTCAAAACCTATACTAGTGATATCTGAAGTGTTGCTGAGAAACCACTACTTCCATGGACTGGTCATGTTAGTGACAAGTGTCCCTTAGTACTTCTTACTAAGGACCTTGTAGAAAGCCTGCTGTAATTAGTTAAGACCTGCATTGACTTTTACAATCACACTTTTAATCACAGCTGAAGGTCTGTTGATCAGTGATTCTATTATATTTAATAGTATAACTTCACTCTAAAAAGAAAGTTCTTATGCAAAGTCTCACCTAGGAGGAATTGAGTATAAGTAAGTTTTAAAATCTGTGAGTACTCCTAGAAGGGTCATACAGATGTGGATGATCCAGTTCATCCCAGTTAAGTTAAAGCAAAATAAGATTGAAAACCAAGCTTGTAACTTGTAACTGAAATATATATTTAATTATGTGATAATCTGTGAAGATGAGATTTCAGAAGTATTCTAAAAGGTTAATATACTTCCACTGTTGAAAAATAATAATGCTATTGTCTTCAGGATTTTACTAAATCTAGGCACTGAAAATACCAGAAAGAAAAAAAATGAACTGGTAGATTTTGCACAATTATGTTTTCCTTGCAGGGCTAATACGTGGTTTAGCATTTACATTATGCATGATAAAATGTACTTCTTTTGTCCTTCATCCCCTCCTTCGTTTTTCTCATGATTTCTTTTTGTGTTGTTCATATTAGAACATCTTATTTATTTCATTCTTTCTAACTATGTTCACAGGTTTCTGGAAAGCCACATGCCCGCCATCCTGTGCCAGTCCTCTTTTAGTTTTTGTTAACTCAAAGAGTGGAGACAATCAGGGAGTAAAGTTTCTTCGTCGATTCAAACAGTCGTTAAATCCAGCTCAGGTGTTCGATTTAATGAATGGAGGACCTCACTTAGGGTAATGACCTTGCAAATCTTGAGCAATCCTTTCCACAAGGGAATTTAGTGCAAAGTATAGTCTGGTGTTCCCCTTGTTATATAGTGTTATATCCCCTTGCTGATATAATTCTATCACCAATATCTACTGTCTTCCTAATTAAAATCTAAGACATAACAGAATTTCAGGATAAATTCTGGTGGGTGAAGGGATTATAGGATAATATTTTCTTTTTAGAAAAGGTCAAAAATTCAAACCCCAAAGCTCTTGGTTAGCTTTGACTAGCTTTGACTTCTGTTAACTGATTAGGCTCAAAACTATTACAAATGTTTAGATGTCTTCCTGAATCAAGGCTCTTACGCACAGTTGCCTGGGTGCTTTTCTTCCATTTCACGTCTGTAATTCAGATATTCCTGTGACTTTGTTGTGAATAACTATGGAATAAAATTGTTGTCTAAATGTGCTCTGTATATTTTTGAATTCTGAACACAAATGTCAGCAGGGGAGTCTTCAGTGGGTGATGGAAAAGTACATGAAAACTTTTGTCTTCTGAAAAGTACATCCAAAATATGGTTTAGGCAACATGTGCAAAGTGGTCAAGAAAATGACCATCGCATAGAATTTGGAGCAAGAACACAATTAAAACAATCAGGCGTTTCTACAGAATCTAAGGGTTGATTGCTGGAGAGAGAGGCATGAAGTTTGCATAGTGTTGGCCACATCCCAGGCATCTTTGCACATTCACAAAGATTAAATTCATGCCCGTTTTCTGTTGCCCAAATTAATTCCACTCAGATGTAGTGTTGTGGTTAAATGGCCTTTTAATATAAGTTACAGCAACTAGAAGCACTAATTTTTATACTCTTAAAGATGCAGAATTATGCTTTATGATAAAAACATAGAAGAAACAAATGCACAAAAATTCAGTTGAAACAGTGGGCAAATAATACAAAAATAATGGAATATAGCTGTGGATTTTTGTAATTAGTACTGTGTTATGGACATGTTATATTAACTCTTTAAGTTGTAATATCCTTTTCATTATTGCCCTGACAATCTGAGCTGAATCTAAGTGACTTTTAGCTAATATTTTGTACATGTAATTATAATGACATTTAAAATTATCTTAATTGGTGAGGCAATCTTTGAGAGAGGACAGTCTGAGAAATATGTTTGCAAGTTCTCTTCCTTCATATAGGTGTACTATGGCTTAGGAGGCTCATTTTGGTTTTGCACAGTAATTGTAGGTCAGGTTGATTGCTTTTAAAAGATAGGTCCTTAGCAGTTATTCTATCAAGTTGTGTTGATGTCTTCTTTTTTTCTATTTGATGTACAAGGCAGAGTTGCATTGTATGAGAGAGTGTATTTCTAGGGGCTTTCTCCCTTTTCTCAGGGTAGGAGGAATTGTTCTGGTATTAATGTTTTTTCCCCTTAAATAGCTGCCTCTTTTGTTCTTAGTAGGTATCTGTGTATTGTATGCAAGTGACATTATTTTCTTCAGAAACAATATGAATGCTTTTAACATTTATGATCTTAATATGTTGCTTTGTAGAAATGGTTCAGCGATTATACATATTCTGGAAAATAACATGCATTAAAAATAAACATCTTTATTGTTAATATTTTAAGAGTTTATACTGTCCAATTATTTTTTTTAATTTTTTTTTTCGCTTTAAATCCCTGTTGTTTTTACCCTTGACTTTTTCTTCATGTCTCATTCCTGTTTCCTCTGTGTCTCACCTTTCTGCTTGTTCTCTCTCTCTTGTCCTCCTTTTCTGTCCAAGTGTTATATCCTGGAGGTGTTAAAAGTCAGAGAACAGGAGGAAGAGCCATAGGAAGCAAAAGCAGAATATGGCTTTAAGGATCTAATATGAAATACTTGTATTATTGGTCCTATATTGTCGTGATCACCTTATGTTTAATAATTGCCTCCAGTGGTCCTTACATTTAGTTAGCCGTGTGTCAACAAAAGCCCACCTGTATTGTGGAGCACATCCTGTCATTGTGTCTTAACCTCTTCTCATGAAAAGTTCCCAGTGGTGCCTTATGCTTCTGGCTGAAGTGAGAAGCATGGAGCAGTTGCAATTTTATCACTTAGATTATTTTTTTTTAGATATTAATAAAATTAATAAAATAAGACATAAAATCCTGAAAACAATATCAAGAGAATTTTTTAAAGAAAAACTTGGCATGTTATTTATCAGAAATGTCAGTATAAGTGGAATATACAGCAATGGGTGGACTGCAGATAGGTTAATTAAGTAGATGGTTGTATCCACGTACCCCAGAACAGTAAAAGAAGGACCATAAAGATGCCGTGTACCATATTTTCTCGTAGCTGTTGCTAATGAATGCAACTGTTCTTTTGCTAATGGACGTAACTGGCTCTAACAGGCTGCATTTTCTCTACAGTTTGCGGTTATTTCAGAAGTTTGACAACTTCAGGATTCTTGTGTGTGGTGGCGATGGAAGCGTGGGTTGGGTCTTGTCAGAAATTGATAAGCTCAGCTTGCACAAGCAGGCAAGTGTGCATACTAAGTTTCCTTGCTTATACTGACTAGATTTAATTTTGTGTGCTTACCTTTTCCTTGATTTGGTTCTTTGTCATCTCTGTAGATGGGCCAAACTCCATAGTTACTGTTAAATGAAAGTTTTTACTGGTATAAATAGGACAAGTTGTATTGGAATTGTACAATTTGACTTACATGCTTTAGACATCCTATATAACTAATATTAGTTGATTGAAATAACAAGCATTTGGAATCACTTTTACGTTTTCTTCTTAGTTCTCAGTCGTAGATTTTTTTCCTGTTTGTGTTTTAGTGTCAGTTAGGAGTGTTACCCCTTGGTACCGGAAATGACCTTGCTCGTGTCCTTGGTTGGGGAGGATCCTGTGATGATGATACGCAGCTTCCTCAGATTTTGGAAAAACTAGAACGAGCCAGCACGAAAATGTTAGACAGGTAAACCTAAATGTGATTTACCACGAGATTCAAATTGTATTTGTTCGGGTTTCTGATGGCCTAAAATCCATCTTAGAGACTTCATGTTCAGTGGGTTTGGTTTTTAAGTGCAGATCTTAATCATGAGGGAGGCAGAGATAGCAATGGGGACAGCTCTTCAGCATGCTTTTTAAACTGAAGAGTCAGACGAACAAGTGGTTGATGGAACTAGGAAGCATGTTGTCCAAAGACATTCAGAAGGTGACAGTTTATTGCATAACTGATGAAGCTGCATAACTACCTGTTACAAGAAGTTGTAAGCATTAAGAAATTGTGTTTTGAGCAGTTTTATGGATTCCATGCATGCTATTAAACAACATTAAAGGTGGCATGTTTATTTAGGAAACACCTGAACACTCTGTCCTTGGATGTGGGGTAAAAATCACCTTGTGTGCTTTCACTCTTCATATAATTTTCTGAGGCATCAGCTATGGACAAGATGCTGAACTAATTTTCTTAGTCAAAAATGAGACTTTCCCAGTCCTTGTTTTGCATGATATCCGTCCATAGCAGCATTCATAGGAGAGGAGCAATCCCCATTTGAAAAAAGTCAGAGAGGCCGATGCTCATGTTGTTCCAATGAAGGTCTAGCACTGCTTGTGAGAGGAGTATTTCTTACTCTGTTTCTTTCATAGAACCATAGAATCAACTGGGTTGGAAAAGACCTCCAAGATCATCAACTCCAACCCTTGATCCAACACCTCTGTCATTACTAGACCATGGCACTAAGTGCCACATCCACTCTCATCTTAAAAACCTCCAGGGACGGTGAATCCACCACTTCCCTGGGCAGCCCATTCCAATGTCTGATTACTCCCTCTGTAAAGAATTTCTTCCTAATATCCAACCTAAACCTCCCCTGGCAGAGCTTAAGACCATGCCCTCTTGTCCTGATGCTGGTTGCCAGGAAGAAGAGACCAACCCCCACCTGGCTACAACCTCCTTTCAGGTAGTTGTAGAGAGTGATGAGGTCTCCCCTGAGCCTCCTCTTCTCCAGGCTAAACAACCCCAGCTCCCTCAGCCTCTCCTCATAGCTCCAATCCCTTCACCAGCCTCATTGCTCTTCTCTGGACCTGCTCCAGCACCTCAATGTCCTTCCTGAACTGAGGGGCCCAGAACTGGACACAGCACTCCAGGTGTGGCCTCACCAGTGCTGAGTACAGGGGAAGAATCACTTTCCTGGTCCTGTTGGCCACACTGTTCCTGATACAGGCCAGGATGCCATTGGCCTTCCTGGCCACCTGGGCACACTGCTGGCTCATGTTCAGCTTCCTGTCAATCCAGACTCCCAGGTCCCTTTCTGCCTGGCTGCTCTCCAGCCACTCTGTCCCCAGCCTGTAGCACTGCATGGGGTTGTTGTGACCAAAGTGGAGGACCCAGCACTTGGCCTTGTTGAACCTCATCCCACTGGAATCAGACCATCTCTCCAGCTTGTCCAGGTCCCTCTGCAGAGCCCTCCTGTCTTCCAGCAGATCAACACTCTCCCCTCCCCCCTTGGTGTCATCTGCAAATTTGCTAATGGTACACTCAATCCCCTCTCATGAGCGTTTTTTTTTCTTGCTCTAGTTACAAATACTTGAATGTCATCAAAGGGAATTTTACTTTATTTTTATGAAATAGAGAAACAAGTTCTTTTTTTAATTTTAGGTTTTCTGCAGGCTACATGATCATTTTAAATCAAAGTATGTAGAGAAATGCTTGTTACTGATCCTCAGATTCTGGAAGATTTGTAGATTAAATGATGTTTCCTTTTTTCTGTACTGAAAAAAAGCTCAGTTTCATTTTTTGGTCTAATTTCAGTAGACTTACTCCCAAGGACATCTGCAGTGATTACTTATTCTTTTCAGCACGCTTTGAAGGATGTTGTTACTATTAGTGGTTTCGTACTATCTATGCTGTTGAGTGCTGTCCTTTACCAGGGGAAAAATATATATATGTCAATGAAGATTCTTCACCATTTTCTTTGTTTTCATGCCTGCCTCCCCTAGTTGAGATGAAAAAATAATGTCATCTTAGAACTTTTTCTCTAGGAAGACATCTATTTTCCTTTGACTTCTGCAGTTAGTTTGCACAAATTGTTTTATAATGTAAATGTTTTTTTCTAGAAAATCTTTATTGCCTTTATTGAATGTCCCATGATTTTTTCACAAATGAGACTATTAATCAAATCACTGACAAATAATCTGAACAAATTATTACTGTTAATCTCAATTATTTCACCCATAAACTATACGATTAAAAATTAAGCTGCCTTTTTTTTTTTTTTAACAAGTTATTCTGTGATGTGACGGTGAATTTTCTTTTTGTTAATATGTCAGAGAGAAGATAAAAATAATGAACTGGAAACTTAATTAAAGCTGTTGTGTTTCTTTCAGGTGGAGTATAATGTCATATGAACTGAAATTACCAGCAAAGCCTTCTATTCTTCCAATGACTGCAGAAGAGTCAGAGGAGTGCCAGGTGGACTTTTACTTTTGTTCTGTTGTTTCATGTACTTAACTTGGAGCTTCTGGGCTGACAATACTGTAATTGAAGCATTTTTGTGATCTGCTAACTGAACTGAATTTATGACTGTTCATGCTGTGTATCTCAAGTAATTAGCATTTCCAGTTCTGTATTATTTGCCAAGAAGGAATGAAGGTAAGGAGTCTTCAGCAAAACAGTCAGAAAAATTTCTTCCTGAATATATATGTATATTTTAATATGTATTAGAAATTATATATTATATAATTTGTTATGCGAGAATGTAGTATTGTATAATTATGTAATATAATAATACTATATATTTTATATAATTATTATATATAAGAGTATATATTATATATGATGTTGTATATTATAGTATAATTTGGTAGTATGTTACTGTATAATATTATACATATAATATATAAATATATTATGTATATATATATAAAAATATTTAAAATACATTATATATAAAATCAAAATGTCTGCTATCTTGCATTTGGAATAAGCGTTGAAAAAAACCCCAGCATTTTGGAGGCAAGGGTTGTATTTCTAAAGAAAGAGAAAAGTTTTTTGCAGCTTGAGTTTAATCAGGTGATATGATCCAATTTTCTCTTTGTTCTTCAGAGAGCTTGAAATCATAAGCATCATCAAAGAAAAGCTTGTACTATCTGATGAGGTTTCAATTTTGAGAGAGAGGGAGATGTTTTAATCAAATTAATTGGCATGAAAAGTCTGACTAAAAATGAGAAAATAATATATTCCTAAGAAAACTAATGCATATCAATTTTAGCTCAAAAGTACTTGAGAGGCAATAATTAATCAGTAGACTCTTGAATAATTTAATAATTCAGGCTCTTTTAATTGGCAAGGAGGTTATAACCTTTGATGGATTGCTGGATATAGAGATGCAAAAAGGCTGGGATTTTAACAGGGTTGCTTTGCATGTAGCTCTGCCTCTGGTGTCAGCAACACAGATCAAGGCTTTTATCTTCTCTAATTTTTCAAGACAGTTAAAATTTTCAAGCGCATCTTCATCATCATTTTGTTCTAGTTATTTCTGGCTTTGAAATTTTTTTTAGCCCCTTCTGAAAATGGAAGGAACTGCTCTTATAAAACTTCTCTTTTGGGAAATGTATTCTGAAGCCTATATTACCTGTCATTACTTGAATACCATTTGCTTTTGAGTACCTTGTTCAATCTCTATTTCAGTAGGTTTTTTGCATTGTTTACTGAGTTATGATATTTCAGAAAAATAATAATTAACCTTACAGCAGGTATTGTATTAAATCACAGTTTGAAAAGCAAATGGAAGTATATATCTGATTCTTTCCCCCCCTTTTCCTCCAGTAGTTTCAGGAGACTAATTTCACTTGATTTCCAGAATTCTTATACTGATATTTGAAAAACATTAGTTCATTCTTACAGATCAGTGGTTATCTCTTGTTTTTTCCCTTTAAATGAAAACTGATTTGCTTGTCAGAGTTCTATAACAAAGGCTGGATTTTCAGAGAAAAAAACAAAGTGGTATATCAACCTATTCAAAATCAAGGACAAAAATATGCTAAGATATTTTAAGAGAAGCCATCAGAATATTTCAGAACTGCATTTATTTCTTATTTTTAGCTTTAGATTTGGAATTTGGTTAGAATTTTCTTTAAAAATTGAGGTCTGGATCCATAGCTATTTTGTGATAGGATATGGTGTGTGAGGATGCATTTCTGATCCATTCCAAATCTTTTTCTGAGTATTTCAGAATTTGTAATTCCTAATGTTCTTGTAAATACTATCTCTAAATGGTTTTCCCTGCAAGGATTGGTTTTGGTAACATTATACAGTTTAGCAGCTTTTTTCAGTCATGGTACTTGGGGAGTAAGAGCCCATCTGACAGTAAAAAGAAAATTCCAGGTTATAACTGCAAACATTTGATTTTTTTTCTTAGTTGATCAATTTGTTTGAGGAAAACTTTGCTTATTTTAGAAATAAAAGATGTAGGATTGTAATACTTTAGGTTGTTATAAATCTGAGAAGAAGGTAAATTTTTTCTGCCTCATGGACTGTTTTTAGCCTAGAAATAACTTACTGTTTTCTCCTCAGGAGAAAAAGAGCTATGGATTAAGTTCTTAGATGCAGTGTTACTTTGAATATTAAAGATCTGGCACATAAAATACAGTATGCAGGTGGAATCTGCACTGCCAGCCACTTGTCCTTGTATTAGATCTGAAATTAAAATCCTGCTATTTTTTGAGGTGTTTAAACTCACTACTTGGTGTTAAACTGCTGAAATGTGTGGAAATTGAAATCTCTTCTCTCTGTTTTCAGATATCTGCTTATGAGGACTCAGTTGCTGCTCATCTTGCAAAAATTCTCAATTCTGATCAGCACTCAGTTGTCATATCATCTGCCAAGTGAGTCAATCAGTGTCATGTACAATGTGTGGGATAAACTCCTGTGTAACATCATCACCATAATAGCCTTCTGTCTTAGCCTGATTTTCTTATGACTAGCCCAACTGGCTTGGCTTAATATATCTTGATTTGTATCTTTTAGAGTGGATGTGGGTTTCTTATGCAAAATTTTTGTATGGTACAGTTGTAATGGATTACTTAATACTAAATTAAAAAAAAAAATCACACAATATTAATATAAAGTGATTTAAAATCACTCCAAATCAATGTATGGCTTCAATATGAAACTGAGCATTCCTAATGCAAATATGTGATCTACTCCACGTTGCATTTCTTCTGGCTATTTTTTAATGCATACTCATAGGTTTAAGAGGACAAACAGCTTCACCAGTGTGAAACAGAACTTCAGCTTAGGTAGCTTTATTGTAGCTCTGTCTATATCAGTTCAATCAATAGTGGTCTCAGACAGTAATGGGTTTTTTTTCCCCAGACTGAAACAATTTAAAATGAGAGAGAACTGGCAAATCTCAGACATCATCTGAAACCAGAACTATTCTGTGTATACCTTCTCAATGAAAAAAACCTTATATTTTGCAGTATGCAAAAGACGAAGTTAACAAAATTTCATTTTTAAGGTATACGTAGCACATGTAGAAAATAAGGATGCAGGATATTATTACAACTCCAGTTTCTAAACAGGGTCTGTATCTTGTTAAATCTGTTTAATTTCTGTCAAATAAATGTCAACCAAATGAACAGTATTTGCAGTTATCCACACCTCATTAGTGAGTTTGCTGTCTGTCTTCTGTGTAGGTAATAAGAACCAAGTCTTCCTGATTCACACAGTGGAAATTCATTGCAGCCACTAAATATTCTTCAGGGTCAGCTATGGTTCAAAAGCACGAGCTGTGCAATGGGATGTGTGTGGCCATATGCTTTCATCTAAGTACTCCATTCAAGTCAGTAGATTTTCTCCACAGTTTCTAAGCTCCATCTTTGAATGGGAGTTGGCATGACTGCATTTGAAATTATCACAGTGAATGCAAGTTTGCTATGTCCTCTGGTATGGAAGGTGTACAGGCAAGGGAATGGATAAAATCAGAGATAAGAGACTGAGATACAATGTGTGCAAAGGCATAAGCAAAAGAGAGGAAGAGTTTTTGTTTTAAAGCTTATCACTTCAATTTTGCAAGCTATGAAAAAGAGTGTCATCTGATTTGCAAGTATGATCACAAAGTTCAGTTTCCAATAAGAATGATTTATAGCAGTGTGCATATGAATACATTGTCGTAAGAATTTAACATTCAGAACATACCTATTTTATTTCATTTGATTTCTCCTCTCTCCTTTTTTTATCTGAAGAATATTATGTGAAACTGTAAAGGACTTTGTTGCCAAAATAGGGAAGACTTACGAAAAACCAATGGAAAATGCAGAGGAAGCTGATGCCATGGCCATTAAAGTAAGCCTATGACTATGTTGAGGTTTAAAGTTGTTGGCTTTTTAAAGTTTATAGCTCATGGGTGTTTAATTTTCACATTGCTCCAAGATGCCCAACCTGCCTTTCATTTCAACCAGTGACTTTAAAATTCTTCTCTTCTTACTGCATAGAACAGTTATTTCCAAACTGTCTTTAATCTCTGAATCTCTATAAACTGTTTAGACTTTCTTCTTTCATAAAGGATAAAGTTCATGGTAGCATACATAGAGATGAAAGGATTTTTTTGCATTAGGAGTTATAGGGATTAAGTTAGCTGCAGGAAAACAGTGGGATAATGAAGAGTGAATATGCTGTCAGAATGAAGGAGAGAGAGACCACAGTGCTAAAAATAGTGTGTTAAACTGCAAAATGTAGAGATCATGTTGCAAAAACATTGGGGGAAACAACGACAGGATTTAGTATGAGACACAAAATTTACAAAAGCTGAAAAAAAAAGAAGAAAACAAAATCCCTGACAGTCCCAGTCAGAAAATGTAGTTGCTAAGTGGCAATTTGTGGTTCACATTTCTATCTGGCACATATTTTAGAAAATGAGTTTTTCTTTTTCACTGTTCTAAGGCCAGACAGTGTTGGTTTTCATTCATTTAAGCACAGAAAATCATTTCCAGTGCACCTAGAGAGAGCAGCTACTTACTGTTGGCTAGAGGTGTTTGACAGCATCTGGTTCTTTGCTCTGTGGCAACTAACTTGCTTAAATGCACAGCTCTCTTTCAAAAACAACCCAGTGGGTCTCAGTCTTAACAGTTGGTCATGTCTCCACGGATCATCTCTCCAAAATAGGGTACTGAGCACCTATAATGCACAGTATGGGCAAACCTCTGATGGCTTTCTGTGCTGCAAGCCACTGGGAGAGGAGTCAGATCTAATCTGTACTCTACTTATGTGGCAGGCTGAGTTTAGCATGAGTTAATCTGAGTGTAGAGTTTTTGTGTTATAATTGCTCTAATCTGATTAAATGTCACAGAGTAGGTCTGCAAAAAAAAACCATGAAGACCTACTCACAATCTGATATTCCAAAATGTTGAACCTCAGTTTGGATTGTACGTAAGGAATTAGATAGACTAAAGACACCTACAGTTTCAAATATGACCTGGTACCTTAACTCTTGAAAATGTTCACATGTTCACTGTTGATTTTTTTTTTTGGGGTGTGTGTGTATTCTTTTCCACTTTGTTTTAGTGCTCAGAATTAAATGAGAAGCTAGACCTATTGCTCCAGGCTCTTCACACAGAAGCCCAGGCTGCTCCCATTCTCCCAGGCATTGCTCCCCCCATTGTGGAAGAAGAAGCAGAGGAGTTTTCAAGTGAAGAATCCTTTTCTGAAAGTAAAGAGCAGTTAGTGGAGTGTGTCTCAAAGTCTTCCACCCAGAAACTCTTCAAATCGAGGGAACAGTTAATGCTTCGAGCAAACAGCTTGAAGAAGGCTGTGAGGCAGATCATTGAACAAGCAGAAAAAGGTGCACGTCAGCAACGTTTTGATCCGTATTTGTAGAATATGATAGGATCGTGATGTTTGTTTGGGGTTTTTTTCCTAACTAGAATAAGTTTTTATTATAAAATTTGATTTCTACATTCTTACATAGATAAAATTATGTGCTTTCTACAAGCTGCAAGGAAAAGAAATGCAGCTTGTTTGAATGTTGATGACTGTCTGCAGGTGTGAGTACTTATGTATGCATGTGTGTGCACATATGAAAGTGTGCATTTTTTTAACTATTATCCCCCCTCAAAAATTCTGACAGCAAGTCTTTATCAACTGCAGAGAACTGATAGACTCTTTCACTGAATTAGCAATAGAACTCTTTTGTTAATATTTTTTAACTTAAAGCTACAAAAAAGAAAAGCTGGTTTTCCGTGTATGCATTTTTTCTTTAAAAATCTTGAAACTTTCTGTTTTTTCTTTTAATAAGCAGTTGTGGATGAGCAGAATGCTCACAGCGAAGAGCAAGTGAATCAATCTCCAGTAGAATACAACAAAGAATTGGATGAATCCAAGGAAGAGGAAAAAGAGGAAGATACAAAGGAACTTGAGTCCCCATCAAGTGAGCAAATTAGGAATGAAATAAAAATATACAGTCTCCTTATAATTGCATTTGGAGCATAATTGGCTCCATAATTAACAATACTAGCATCCTGTTTCACTGGAAACTAGTCACAAATTTTAATAGATTTGGATAAATAAAAGTTGAAGAAAAAATGAGGGAGATTAGAATGTGTTTGCAAAGCTGAGAAGGTATTTGCTGGGGAGAGAAGTGCCTGAATTAATTTGGTGTTTATACTCGCCTTTCTACATGAACCTGAGCAGGAGCTAGAGCCTAGGTAATGGTGGCAATAGCATGTCTCAGTCATAGACATCTTGAGTCCCAAGCTACATAGTAATTTTAGGAAAGCTGCTTCTCAGTGTAGGTGGAAATTTCAGTCTTTGCCATATTATCAAAGTGGACAGTGATGCATTGCAGGTGAGGTCACCAGATGATCTGTGAGTCATGGAGAAACAGTGGCAGCTGGTGGACAGCAAAGCCCATCCTCTAGTTACATCGTGAGCAACTTCTTGTGACAAAATGAGAAAAGTTGTTTGGGATTTGCATCACCCTTTGTTACCCTAACCCACACTAACTTCCTCAAAACTTGTTGTCCTCATGAGGCTCTGCTCTGAAGCTCTGAAGCTAGTGCCTGTGTCAATAGATCCTACCTTAAAAATAAGACATTAGGCTTTTAGGGCTTCTCTTAACCCAGAAACTCACATTTTCTCCAGAAATGTGTGTCAGGCTTTCTCCAGTGACTGTCTCTTCATTGCTCCCTTTCCTTTTCCCTTGGTTAGAGGAATTAATGCATGTTGGTTGTCTCTCTTCAATAGTAGCTCTTAGAGGATGCTGACCCTACAGATGACCCAATCCTACTGCCATAACTGTATGATAAAAGAAAAATATACACATGTGTAGAAATATATTAAACTCCTTGTTTCTTGGTAGTATAATTTCTGCATTTAATAGGAATCTGTATTGTTCTTCATATATCTGTGTGAAATAGAGTGCATATTAATGCTGTCAGTGGATGATAGATGTTTAGGGACAAAGGATGAAACATGAATTCAGTTATCTGCATTGAAACATCAGTTTTACTCGTTAGAGCTCCATTATTTTTATCAGAGCGTTCACAGCAAAAGTTTATCTTTATTGCAGTTATTCCCGTGACTCTCATCTGTCAGATAAATAGCAGCTGCTCTGTTGATATTTCCTGTTTAATATAACTGCCTTGCTCACAAGTACAGAGAGGACAGACTGTGTGAATAGTGTTGTGAATTTTTCAGAAGTATTATGAAAAATGAATGTTAATTTTGTTTTGAGTGTTATAGTTTACCCTCTGAGGATCTTCCCGGTCATTTGATGAAGACAATGTTTTTCCATATGTTAATACCTTCATCTAAATATTTAATAACTCTCATTGGCTATCACTTGCCATTTTTATTCCTTTTCATTTTTTGACATTATTACAGTGTTTTGCCATGCACAGATACAAATCATTTATGTCATATTCCTATCATGCAATACTGTAGCGTTTTGTGATAACTGCTATGGCTGTTACACAGATATTAAAGTCAAGAGGAGCTGTTAGTCCACTTGGTCAGACCTTTTATATAAAAGAATCCAGAAAAATCCATCCACTTTTCTCTGTCCTGTGTTTAATAATGTCTGTTTGACTTAAGAAGATTGTCCAGAAAGGTGTGTAATCTTACTCCTGGGATACAAGAAAGTGAAGAATTTGCCATACCATTGACTGTTCTATGCTAGATTATCATCACTTCAAAAAAAAAGTGAATGCACAAATCCTGGCCTGAATTGATTTGAACACAATGTCTAAATCCTTGTTCTAGTTATTTCTTCTATCTCTAGATTTTCTCACTCAGCGTTTTTTTTCCATTAGTGTCTTCATACATTACACCCACATTACTCTCAGGCTGAGTTATGATTGACATGAACTGATCTGTCCTGCTCCAACCATTAAAAAGGATATATTCTATCCTTCCCACCACATTCCCGGTGCTGTTTTCCTGCTGTTGTCTAGGTGCTAGTCCTACTAATTCTGTTTTTGCTGAATTAGTTTTCATGTTTTGAGAGGAATAGATCAGATCACCTTGAAATAATTTCATTTTTTTTGTTCCAAGCTTCTTCAGATGGTCAAGTTTGAAGTTGTCCTAAGCTGAAGTATGTTTAACATGTGAGATAATTTGGAGCAGAGGTAGCCAAGAAGTGTCTGTCTATGACCATCTGTTGTGTGAAAGCTTTCTACATACACATGGAAATACTTTCATTTACAAAGCATTTGGTAATACCCAAGCTTGCTTCCTTGCGGCAGCAATTTCTGGCTGTATCTGATTGGGCTGAATTTCACAAAGATTACCTTCTCCAGGCTAAAGCAGGCACTGGCATATTCTCTCAGGCTACATGAAACAAGGTCTGCCAGGAAAGCAAATTACAGCGCCTGAGGTCAGCCCTCTGCAAAGCTTGTCCTTCATCACCTCCAGAGGCAGCCCAAGGGATAACTGGCCTCACTGAGCTACTAGTTACTCTTTGTGAATATCTTCTCTTTCACCCTGATTTTTTTCCCTTTCTTCTTTCTGAACCTTTGTCAACAACAGTTACATTGGCTACCAAACCTTGCTGCCTTGTCAAGGTTTTTCTGGTCGATCTTCTAGAGAATTTTAACAAATAAGTTAATTATTTTGGGAATTGCTGGTTTGTTTGTTTGCCTGTTTGTTTTTTGTGAAAAAAGATGGTGGAAAAGATGTCCCCCACTATCTCTCTAACTGCAGAAAACAAGTATGAACATGGCTTTTTCCCTTCCCCTGCAGTTTTCAGTTTGGCTGTAAATAAAGATGTCAGAGTTTGGTCTGATGTTTTCATAACCTGATGCAGGCAGGGGGCCCATTTTAGTTGCCTGAAGAAAATACTGTGCCTGTTGATATTTCTGTGGCCTGTGTGTTAGAATAGCTATCTGTATTAAAATTGTTATAAATAGTAATGTACTATATATCTATATTTATAAGTAAACATAGATTGAATTTAAGTTCAAGTTTTATTATTTCAGTAATATGTTTATAAGAAGCTTACTGCAACATTAAATACTACTGCATTTTAAGGTGATATAATACATTTATATGAACACATTTACATTTAATACATGTAATAGTTTTGCTGGTAGCTTGAAATATAAATGGGAACTCCTCATGTTGAGTGCTGTGCACACTTGTTCCTTTTGATTTGTGTTTCTCACTTGATCTGTTTCTGAGTTTTCTTTCCTGTATTTAGAAGAAAAACTCTGGTGTAAGGGGGAAGGACATTTGTGTTGAAATAGTAACAGATTAAATTAATCCTTTTGAAACATTTTCAGGGCTGTCAAAACTATGTAGTAATGTCATAATAGGTCTAATTAGTGCTCTTACTTTTGCTTCTTCTGCGCAGCTAAAACTGCACCAAGATCTCCCGATCGACGCACAAGCCGAGGTATCCATTCTCAGACAGGTTCCTTCTCTGCTCCAGCTTTGGCTACAAGCAAGGAAAACCTCCCAGTACTTAACACGAGGATTATCTGCCCAGGTAATTATGATTTTGAAATCCACTGTTCCTTATGCTGCTTTAATGTTGCCTTCCAGTCCCCTGCTTGCTGGCAAATAATAACTTTTACTTCATACCTTGAATTTGTTTGAATCGAGATATGCATCTTTGTGTTCTATCATATAGGAAGAAATGCTTAGTAATGTAGAAGATTTCTAATCATTTGGCACAACACCAGAAGCATTAGAAGTGTTGCATTTGATTCTGGAGGGTGAAAAGTAAAATTCAGGATCTTAGAATGACAGAGTGGTTCAGGGTGGAAGGGATCTCTCAATATCATATAGTTCAACCCTCTGTCATGGGTAGTGACATCTTTCACTAGATCAGGTTGCTCAAAACCCCATTCAACCTGACCTTGGACACTTGCAGTGATGGGGCATTCACATCTTGTCTGGGCAGCCTGTTCCTTTGTCTCACCACCATCATCATAAAAATTTTCTTCCTTTTGTCCAGTCTCTGGACTCACTCCAGCAGGTTCATGTCCTTCTTATGCTGGGAGTCCCAGAGCTGCACACACCACTCGAGGCAGGGTAGCAAGAGAGTGGAGTAAAGAGGCAGAATCTCCTCCTTTGACCTGCTGGCCACACTTCTTTTGATGCAGTCCAAGATAAGGTTGGCTTTCTGGGCTGCAAGTGCTCATTGCCGGGTCATATCTGATTTTTCATCCACCAGTACTCCCAAATCCTTCTATCATTTATCCTGATCAATGCAGGCTGTTGATTAAGATGAAGTGGCTGAGGGTCAAAGCCATGTGAAGTTCAACCCTCTGAGTAAGAGCTGTCTGTGGATACCTCTCTGGAAGTGAATAACCAAAACTACACAAAGCTGCTGTGTAGTTAAAACAGTAGAAAAAAATCTGTTCTTACCCAAATGCAATTAACAGATGAAAAAAAATCTGTTCTTCTCCAAATTCAATTAATACTAGAGAGCGCTAGTAAAAGACTGAGTTAGTTACCTTTATTAGTATAGTAAAAACATAATGGAACTGGCTTACATTTTTTCTTTGGGCAAATTTAAGAGAAAGCTTTTAGAAAGCTTTTCTTTGTTTACATGCATTACATGGTATTTTGTAGAATGACATTGTTATTAGTCAAAGTAGCTGTGTCAAGGCTGTGATCTTTCCACAAATTAAGTTAAGTTAAACTATGGCTCTACCAGTTGTAAAAATGGTAAAGATATTCCTTAGGAATATTTCCAAAGGATAGGACCCAAGAAAAATCATAGACAGTTAGGAGATGAAGATTAAACTAAATAAAAAGCTCTAGTAGTGTTTTTGGATGTTAGGTCACCCGTTTGGTTACTATACCAGCCAGTGAGTGTTGGCCCGAAATCTTAAATTTTTCTTTGTAACTTTCTTTTTCAATGGTGGTACATGAAGAGTCAGCCACTGCACCACAGCATAGCTGCCTTTTTCCTTAAAGGAGCCAGAGACTTGAAAAGATAACCAATTGTGGCAGTTTGAGCCACATTAGAAATCCAAAATCCAATTTCCAGGCTTCCCCCACCCCTTCCCACAATTTATCTCAACACCGAAGAGAAAAGTTACAGGCCAGAGGCTTTCTTGTCATCCTGGAAATGGACTCCAGTTTTCCTGCGTCTTGGAGATCTCAGTTCTCTTTCGAAGAAATCCGCATCTACCACATAGAAGACTTTCTTATCGGCTTCCTTGCGTTTTAGTTCTCTCACTCTGGCCTCAAGTCTGGAATTAGGTTCACCATCCCACTTCCTCATGTTTTCTCCCTGGGCGTGCAGATAGGACCACAGTTCACTGCGCTTAAATCTATGCTTAGGGTTTTCGCTCCTTCTGCGTGTGACGGAAGGAGATCACGAGCGGGACCGGGACCAAGATCGAGATCGTGGTCGAGACCGTTCTGCTGATCTATCTCTGTAGCGTCTGTCCCTGTGGTCTCCGTAGTCATCCTCATATTCAGAGTGCCCATAAGGTTCCTCTCTCAGATGTTGTGAGTCACGTCCCTCACAAACACTCACTCCAAATGCTGCCTCTAACCCTGCTGTGGGCTGCAGGGCTGTGGGCTGCAGGGCCTCCCCTCCGGATTTCTACACCTACATGCCGCAGCAGACACCAGCAGAATTGCCAACAGCTTCCAGTGGCTGTGTATATATGATTTTTCAGCAGCAGCGAACAAGATGAACGGTGATTGGCCCTCCAGGGGACACTGCCCTGGCACCCAATCACCTCTGGGCCCCTTGACTCTCAGGGGGGCCAATCTCAACCCATGACACCAATATAGATAAAAATTGAGATAGAATCACAATCATTCCCTGTACAGATTTAATGAATATTGTTTCTCAGTATGTGGCTTATATGTTTGTCTGTTTATCAAATACAAATTGGTTTTTTTAATATTTTCTTTCTGTTTTGTTTTGTTTTTTTTTAATCAGGTTTGAGGGCTGGTCTAGCTGCTTCCATTGCAGGAAGTTCAATTATTAGCAAAATGTTGCTAGCAAACATCGATCCATTTGGTGCTACGCCGTTTATTGACCCAGATCCAGATTCCCTGTAAGAAATATTTTTGTTTCCAAATGTACTGTTTTGCTTTACCTTGCTTTTCTTAAGGGCTTTTTTTTTACATATTTACAGTCTTTTTTTTTGATTATGTAGTTCTTGTTTGCTATCATTTGGCAGTAGACCTCAATGTCTGAAAACAAGTTGGATTGTGCCATTTAGTTATGAGTAGTGCAAAATTGTTTTGCAGCAGCAGAAATAATAGGAGACATTTGCTCACTTATCCCTTGCTCACTGGGAGGAGGAGGAGAGTAGTCTTTCAGAGCTGGGTTTTTCTGCCCAAACCGCCAGTCTGAACGCAAGCTCAGCCGCCAGCAAGATGTTGAAGCAGGTCTGGGCACTTCGTAGTGGAGAAAGAAGAGTGATGCCCTAAGGACTGGAGCAGTGAGGTGGAAATTTTGTGTCCTAAGCTGTCTCTGCTTCTCAGAAGTGGGTGTAGCATTGGCAGAGACTTATGGGTGGTATCTGGGTTTTGGGCTGTGGCTCCCTTAAAATAAAGCCTTGCAATACCAGCAGCATCAGCCAAACATCTAGCACCAGCAAGCCTAACCACAACCTGGGTGCTCAGCATGGTGTGCTGTTGCTGTCTCAGAGCTGGGCCTGGGGAAGCTCTCTCAATGTATTGCACTGTTGTATTGGGTATAGTTGAGATAGTGCTGGATGGGGGTGTGGTACAGTTTTTCCTTTGCCCTACGGGAAGTAACTTGCAGTTGTGAAGGAGCTGTCATACAACCTGTCTCTTCAACTACCGGTGGGTTTCCTCAGGGAGATTCAGAGGAAAGATCTCTTAAAATCTCTTGGTTGATATTGTGTTCTGAGACCAACGACAGTCTTGGTCATAGATGGCTGTGTGTCCAGGTTCTGTGCAAATGTACACCTAATTGTCTCTTTTCCTTTAACAGGGAGGGATATTCAGAAAAATGTGTCATGAACAACTACTTTGGAATTGGGTTAGATGCAAAAATTTCACTAGAATTTAATAACAAGCGAGAAGAACACCCTGAAAAGTGCAGGTAAAATAATTGTCAGTAACAGAGCCAAGATGTTTCCATTCTTTTCTTTTCCTTATGTCTTTATATGAATTTCTTAATTTTTTCTCTTTCTACAAATACAAGGCACAATAATGTGTATATTTCAATATGTGAGTCTTGTTTTGCCTGCTTTCAGAAGTCGGACGAAAAACATGATGTGGTATGGAGTTCTTGGCACAAAAGAGCTACTGCAGAGAACTTACAAGAACTTAGAACAAAAAGTTCAACTTGAGGTAAATTTTATTTATGGACAGAATAAGTATTTTTGCTTCCACCATGTGCAGTGAAGAATTTGGGCTTCTTTTTGAAACCTTTTAGAGTTCTTGTATCAACTCAAGCTGACCTCAAAGGCACAGTATAAAGATGTGCTATGTAAAAGTTTGTTCTCCCAGTGGAGTTTTTGAGTAAAATGTCAGTACTTAAAGGTCACAAAATACCCAGTATAACATTTCTTGTAATTACCAGGTTACAAAAAAAAAATAAATTGCTTAGGTAGGATATATTTCTTAATGTTCATTGCTTCAAAAGGAAGACCAGGTTTTAAGGGCAACAACAGAAATGACCATAAAAGAAACAGAAGGAAAGAGACAAGGAGTCTTAATTCTTCAGGTTCATTTTAATATATCTGAAATTTTGATTACACATATAGGGAGAACACACAAATATTCAAAAATTGCTGACAAAAGAGAGGAGATTCTGAATTGTATCACAAGAAACACAACTACACCAGTAGAGACTTTACCTAGTAGTCACTCAAAAGAAGCAAGATATTATCATAGCAACAACAAATCCCACGTCTGAACATAGCTAGCTATTTTTTGTCTTTTAAGCTCTAACATCAAATCTAAGTCTTCCTCATGATACTCGGAACTTAAAGTTCTGATTACAAAATGCAGAAAAAGACAACAGGATGGTTACCTTTATTCTTACCCAAAGAGTATCTAAGCTGGATTTTGACAATGAACATATAAAATTTCTCTTTTTTTTTCATGCTAAGTATTTGATATGGAAGTTCATGATATTTATATGAGGGTAAATTTTAAAGTTGAAAGAATAATTTTAGGTTACTGGAACTCTTTCTTGCTCCTCTGGGATTTAGGAGGATTTTGTCCAGTAGCAGCAGATTGCTGTTAGCTAAGGATTGAGTAATTATCAAGGAATTATGAAGTAGTTAGCAAATATAATAACAGGAAAGAATGTTATGTATGCTGCAGATAGAATTCTAATTTAAGGATTTTTTGAATCTGATTCAAATAAGATTTGATAATATATTCGCTGCTGACTTTTCCATAATTATTTTTGAATATTTCTGGAATTAAGCCAGCAAATAGAAATATTAAATATTTAGTGTTGTCTTACAAAATATCAGCCTTATTCAGGAATTGGAGGCAGACCTCCACTATAATACAAATGGCTGTGCAGCATCTATTAATATCACACTGTATTTTGGATACTGTCACATCTTGATGAAAAGGTTAAATTCTGTCTTGTTACTGAGATTAAATCATAAAAAGAGCACTAAACACATTCCGGAAATAATTTTGCATATCGTTCTCCTCCTGATAAAGTTGCTACAGATTTTGTCCTTATTTCCTGAGAATTTTTATTTCATTTGTATAATTTAAAAATCTTTCTGTGGGACTGGCAGTGTGCAGTAATATAGCAATCTTCCTTAAAGGCAACTTGACCTCCAACTTCGTGGTCCCCAAAGTGACACCTGAGTCCAGCATTTACAGCCTTTTTTTTCTAACTTGCTTCAAATCCATGCTGGTGGCACTCCTGCAGGACTTCACTTTTGAGTCCTAGTGGAATGGTTTGAGATCATTGTGCTCACCTTTGCAGGCAGTTGTACTGCTCTAAGTCAAGAGTGATTTCACTGATGTCTGTAAATTTACTCTTGGCTGAAAATAATGTGAGATTGACCTATGTCATCCCATGATTGTATTGAGTAGGACTTGGAGTCGCTTATGGGTTTTGGGAGATAAAGCCGTAAGAAAGAACTGAGCAGTTGGATATAGGAGCGACCTCTTAACTGCAAAAACAACAACTCCCAGCCACAGCCAGGGTAACAACTGTGGGGTCAGTCCTAGATTTGTCTTTGCACTTTTGGGAGGAGGGTGAAGTTATTTTTACAAGTCAACAATACATGCTAACACTGACAACTAACCACATTTGTGGCTATTCCTGAAATATTCTTGGACATTTTTGACACACACAAACACCACCCCGAGCTTAATGGATTTACCTAAATAACAAGTCTGTTGCAATTTTGGGAATGCTGATATAGGATGCAAGACTAGTTACCGAATGGGTAAATGAATTTTCTTGTAATGTTCATGACGATCTTACTGTGTGAACTCAGGGAGATTATTTTTTTCACTGCAAAAAGATTTTTAATCCTTGGTAAGCAGACCATGGTCAAAGTGCATGAGGAATTTCATAATAAGGAACGTGAAAACGGTTTTTTGAAGAGTCATGGAACACCACTGCTGTAGATACTACAGCATGTAGATCTACACGGTTTTCAACTCTGCAAAAATCAATGCTAAGACTAGGGAGAAGAGGTTTGTATTAGAGGTGCTTCACTGCCTGGAGGGAATAGTCTTGTGTCAGACCTATTAATGACTCTATCCTCCCCTACCAACTCTGTTGAAGCTTCATGTGTTAAAAATGGCTGATTACTTTTATCATATTATTTATAAACTGAATGAGCTTTCATCCATTACAGTGTGATGGACAGTACATCCCTCTTCCAAGTCTGCAGGGCATAGCTGTGCTAAACATTCCCAGCTATGCTGGTGGAACTAATTTCTGGGGTGGAACCAAAGAAGATGATGTAAGTAACAGTAAAGAGAAGTAACCTTCTGGGCAAAACCAGCAATAAATATCAATAGTAGTAGCATATAGTTTGGATAACAACTCTTATTTGGGGAGGCTGTTTCAGTTTAAACTTGTCTTGTTGATTTTTTTTTTAATTGAAAATATATCTCATGATTTTTCACTGTCCATTCCAGCAAAATGTTCATAATGATTTTAGGATTTTTTAATGGCTCTATGAGTATTTTTAGAAACTGATTTTATAGACAGAGACACAGATAATTTCTCTCTATATTGTTTTACAGACTCCTGTAAATAAGGTTTCTTAAAGCACAGATTCCTCTGTTTGCTATATTCTAACAATAAGCAAGGTAGACAGGATAATCACTCACAGTTTATATCTGAATTTTCCTCCTGTTCTTTAACAGCTTTGCTCTAAAGGATGGTGGTTCAGAAAATGGGGACTGATGCATTCACTGACTGATAATTTAGTGGGGGTAGTAAATTGTTTTCTAACTTTATTTTCAATGACCTTCTAAAATATTTTAAGGTACCTTTTTTCCCTTCTTCCTCTCATCTCCTAAGAAACATTAGATTACATGAATACATGTCTTACAATTTGGAGCAGTGTCGCTGCTGCTTATCGACTTCATGTACAGTGCAACAACTGTAATTACTAGCAGATTATCCTAATTCTGCATGTCCTGAATTAGAGTATGTGAGGTCTGAATCACCTAAAACTGTAGTTGCAGACTGGCTTGTGATTTTAATGTAGACAATCCAGGATTTTTTTGCCACAATATTTGGGGTTTCTTGTGAGATGTTATCCTTTCCTTTTTTCTGTGCATATGTATATTAAAAATATGTATATATAGTTTTATGTAATAACATACACATATTATATTTTTATAATACATATGAACATCTATTATTATATATTGTTGCATTTTATATATTATCTAATACATATATATTTGCATACTTGTATATATTCTTTATATATGTATATACATACACATATGTATAAAAGTAAAAAAAAGAAATATAAACATGTTTCAATGTCCTTTTCTTATTTTTGGTATATGTTAGAGGATGGCAGTTCTGTTTATATTTGGTGATGGATATCTCAAGTTTTTATATACTCCATGTTCCTATTCATAACTTGAAAGCTTCTCTAACACCTGCTCAGCCCCTGTTCAGGAGTTTATTTTTCTCCCCAGACTTTCTCAATGAGAGAGAACTGCCCTAGCTTTCATATTGGTATACAGCAAATGTGTGTGTCCTGAAGCAGTTTTACTGATATTATTAGTCTTCTGTTGACCACATGTGCCAGTGACATTTTTATTCTGGACAGAGTTAGGAGCATAATTCACTGCTTTAGTGCAATGTCGAATAATTGATCCTCAAGAGGTGGGCGTGGTGGTGGTCTGAAGTGCTGCTATTTCTGCTTAACTGGACAAATGAAAGATGTTGCCTTTACAGCTGTGACTATTGCTGAAACATCAGCAGTGAGCCAAGCAGGGCAGCTGCACCCTGACTGACTTGAGCAGGGCTTGTTAATGCATGTTTTTTGGTGTCCAGAAGACCGGTTGGAAAATGACCTGCAACAGGAAAGGAGTCAATGTTGATCCATAGTCATTGGGTTGCCTTTTAAAAAAAAAAAAAAGAAGGGTGGTTTTCAGTAGAGATATTACTGATGGAGAGACACAGCAGAAGACTGGGTTGTGGGTTTTTTTTAATCCTTTTGCTAAAATGGAAACACAAAATAAATGAAATTTTACAAATGCTTTTTCTTAACCCATGCAAGAACTAGCCCTGTAGGTGTTAGTTGCTGAATCAAGAATTCTTCACACTTTTTGCCTTGGAATAACAGAATCGCCATCTTTGCTCTTGTCAAGATGTTCACACACTCATGTGAAAAATTCCATGGAAACATGCCCTCCTCAGCCTCCTGACCAAAGCCACTGCTCACTGCATTGGGATAAAGGCTCCCATCGGCTCAGTGGGCAGCAGCGACCAAACTGCCTTACCTTATTTCCCATCGTCTCCCTCTCTGAGCTATTGCTGCAGACACTATTTGGATTACACAGTCCTGGATCTTATTCTTCACCTCTAGAAAACCTTCTGTCTGGAGGCAGGACCTGACTAGTTGTGCCTTTGAGCTTCTTTAAGGGATTTTCCCCAGTCTGGTCTCAGGTATCTCTGATGCGGCTTACTCTCCCCAACGTGCCAACTGAGATAGTCCAAGTACTGCTCAGAGAGGTGATCTCTCTGCCCACTAAACTTTACTAGAGTGATTTTTCCTGCTGATTTTTCTCCCTCATTTCTCCCTATTGCATATCAAGATAAAATGGCCAAGCTTCAAGTGACCTTAGTGTGGTTATCACCTGCCAGACCCAGCTGAACTCCAGCCTAAGACTTGTCCTGTGGCTGAATTCCCCAACAGGACACCAGGTGGCAAGACTTCCTGTCCTTTGTGTGAGCTTGTGGAAATTCAGCACATTGGCTAGATAGGAGGACATTTGTTCCATACAGAAGCAGTTTTTGTATTTATAGTGGATAATTACATACAGCAAAAAAAAGATCCTCTTCAGTGTCAAAGCTGTGTTAAACAAAGCAGAGTGTGGACTCAGTGTTGGTTTCCAGAAAATTCAGAATATAAACAGATAAGCACTTCTGAGAGGAATAAGACATCATTGCTTCTCTTACCTTCAAGAACCTTTTAGATATTAAGTACATTAACCAAGCAGAGATTTGAATTGGCCTTTCATCTTGCCTTGAAAAACATTTCTTAATCTGCATGCTGAAACATGTCATCCTCCCTATATGAGGATATGCCTTGTCATTCAGATATTTGAAATGCTGTTAGCATTGCTATTTTACAGTAATATTTGGCTATTGTCTATGGTATCTTACTCCTATGACTTTAGAGACATTGTAGTTATTCTGCAGTAAATAAGATAGAGCATTTAAATGTTGAAAACGAATCTGTAAATGAATCTGTGTTTCACTGAACATGCAATCTAAGCACTGGATTTACCATCAAAATTTCTTTGCAGATATTTGGGGCTCCATCATTTGACGATAAAATCTTAGAAGTTGTTGCAGTATTTGGCAGCATGCAGATGGCAGTCTCAAGAGTCATCAAACTGCAGCACCACAGGATCGCTCAGGTCTGTTTCTCACGTGCAAGCACATAACATGGTTAGCAGCAGTTTGGGATGCTGGCAAGTAGTGGTAGTTTGGATGACCACCATGCTATACATTAATAAAGCGCTGACATTGTTTTGTTTTTAACGGGTAACAAATTGTCTTCAATGATGAATGAAGTATAAAAGTTCTTCATTCTTGAGACAGTCCTGGACGGAAGCCACAGCTCCTAGTAATCAACAGATTTCAGGTGACCTGTCAGCTTCATTAGTATGCATTGCTCTGTAAAATAACATGTCTGTTCTTTTCCAGTGTCGGTCAGTAAAGATCACCATACTTGGTGATGAAGGGGTTCCAGTGCAAGTCGATGGAGAGGCATGGATCCAGCCCCCAGGAGTTATTAAGATCATACATAAAAACAGAGCTCAAATGCTAACACGAGACAGAGTATGTTGCAGAAAGAGATACCACTGCTAACATTGGTTTCTGTGATAACTTGATTCAGTTAACAAAACAGTGCTTACAAAAATATTTTATAACTATTTATATAACTCATACAATTACTTACAGTTATATAATTTCTCTAATAAGATGAATAGGGAATTATTCTTTTGTATAAGTGGCAAAGCTTTGTTAACTTTTATTGGTTTTATTAGTGCTATTCCTGTATTCTTATTCCTACATAGTAAGAATGGTCAAAATTCCTTGCTTCCTTCCTTCCTGCCTGCCTGCCTGCCTGCCTTCCTTCCTGCCTGCCTTCCTTACTTCCTTGCTGCCTTCCTTCCTTCCTGCCTTCTTGCCTGCCTTCCTCCCTCCCTGGAAGTTTTAGCACAGTTGCATAAATACAAAAGTTCTATAATGTCCATTCTCCAGAATACCTTTTTGCACATTTCTCTCCTGTCTCTCTCTGTCCTACTAATCCTCCCTCTGTCCTGTGATGGAGTCTCAGATAGAAGAGACACAAGCAGGACATAGTCACAAAGCCACTAGAGAGTTCACACTTGTCTAGGATTATTGTGTGAAGGGTGTAACTGCCCCTCAGTTCTCCATCCGCTAACTAGATCTCGAATTTAGGGTGGAGTTAATGGAATTTGAACTCTAATTTACTAAATATGTTACTTTTCTCCACTGTTTTTAATGTTTGAATCCAGTATTCATTTCAGATTTCAGTCTAGCTATCTGCACAAAATGTGCTTGCATTGGAGAATCACAGAATCCTAGAATCATTTAGGTTGGAAAAGACCTCTAAGATCATTGAGTCCAACCATTATCACTGTCTTTGTGTTCTTATTGTTTTGGATGACACGTTTTGAGGATAACAGGGAGGAGATAGAAAAGAGCTTTCAGAAGTGACTTATTCTCTATACTAAGTTTTAAAAAATTAAATATAAAATTGTTATTTATACAGGTTGCATTATTTATATAAAATTAAATAAAACAGTTGTTTATTTGTTAAATTAATTTAAACTAAAATATTATATAATATAAATTCATATAAAATGTAAAATAAAATGTTTTAATGAGTAAGAATAGTCCAAGTGCTGTGAACTGAATGTATAATTCATTTTGATTAGGCCTTTGAAAACACCCTGAAGTCTTGGGAAGACAAACAGAAGTATGATTCCTGTAAACCTGTCATTCGATCTCCCTTGTACCCTCAGCAAGCTGTTGAGTTGGCTACAGACGAAGAAGTTGCACAGATCCAACTGTGCTCACAAGCTGCAGAAGAACTTATTACCAGGTACAGTAAAATTAATAAGTTAATACACAGACTTAAAAGGGTAGATTTTTCCTAGGTTTTGATGAATGTTTCCTTGCCACTATATCAGTTATTTTATTCCAATTTTAAAATTTTATTTTATTTTTAAGGCTCAACTTCTTTATGTATTCTTTTCTTATGAATTTCTTTAATTTTATTTGTGTGTGTTTGTGTTGGGCTTTTTTCATGTGAAAACCAACTTTCTGAAGTAGCACTGGAAATGGAAAACTGGAAAGCTTCTTTACAGAGATTGAACCCTCTCATTTTATGCAAAAGCAAAAATATTTATTAAAAAAAACCTTTTAGAAGTCAACTTTAGAAGTGAGCAGGATGAGCAGTTCAGTCATTTATCTGGGTTGAGATGATAGTGAGCTGATGGTATAAAACTGATCCCACAGCCTTGCTTATTTTCAGGAGGTGCTTTCATCCTGAGATGCAAGAAATAAAGAAAACACTTCCATTTTCAAAGAAAAATAAAAAAAAAACCAACTGATTTTTTTAAAGAAAATATTTTTTTAAAGATTAGAACAGTTTGTAAAACTGATGTTCAGTTCATCATCATAACAAATTATCTTTATCATCAAAATCACTGATAAGAAAGGAATTGAAAACCTACATACTCTATTTATACTGTAGTGATAAGTTAAGTAGACATAGAAGAATAATTTAGTGTATCAATTACCCAAAGTGAAGTTTAGCCAAGACAGCTTAAAAACTTTACTGTTCTAGATATGGTCCAGAGGTTGTAATTACAGCTGGACCTCCCATAATCTCAAATGATTGCAACCAATTTTCATGTCACATCTGAAGGATATGCCTTGTGAAATAAGTGTAACGCTTTTTAAGATAATTTCAAGTACATTATTTTAATGTGCTAGGGTTTTCCTCTATAGGTATTTGAATTAATAGGCCCAATCTTTTTGGTACCTTTTTTGCATAGCACTAGTATTCTAAGACATATAAATGTGGCTCAGTATTTTGTAGCAGCATAAATAATCCATGTGATGGATATTTTTTATATGAGGTGCTGTATTGCTTCAAGAGATACTTGCATTTCAACTTTTGTTATAAAGGACTATATTTATTTAAAAATGTTTTGTGAAATATATATTTTTGTGTTTTCTCATCTGATAATGTTCTGTACTTAAGAATTACTCTTTAAAGAAATTAAGAAATATTCTCCTTTTTTAATACTTTTGTAGGATCTGTGAAGCAGCAAAAATACATGGCCTCTTGGAGCAGGAGCTTGCTCATGCTGTTAATGCATGTTCACATGCATTAAATAAAGCCAACCCAAGGTTTCCCGAGGTAAAGGAACAACAGAGATTTATGTATAAGTAAATAAGCTATAATATCTGGGTGCACAAGCTTGTGGCACAGTGTCTGTATTGTACTCCCTGTGCCCATATTAAAACAAGTTGGATGAGAAGGCAGAAGATGAAGTTTCTCTGTTCATCAGTGTCCACCCCAGCTCATACTCTTAGGTGAACATTGGACATTGGAAAGGGACATTAATGACACAAAATGCAGACCTTCTGGGGGAGTGAATAGTCGAATGAGAGATAGGGAGTTTGGATTAGGGGCATAGTAAGAGTATGACTGTTACCTTTTGGAAGCAGTCAGGAATTCACTTCATCGGCAGTGGTGGTCCACAGCCAAGGGTGCTCCTCCAGAAGTGATGCAGCAGTGCTTATTTAATCAAGTGAGGTGGTGCAAACAGCAAAAACAATCGGCAAAGTAAGCTCACTTCTGCCTGCAGACGACTGTGTAGGCACATCCCTAAACAGAGAGTGGAGGCATGACAAAGGTTGAACTAGTTCTATTACTACATAAAGGTCAATTTCTGTGGATACTTTCAGAGAAATTTTCATGCTTAATTGCTATTCAAGTGCTATGCAGAGAATGCAAAGGGGCTGAGGGGAAATGCATTTCCTCTTTCCTCTCTTCCCACTAGACAGTCTAGGTGTTTTCAGGAATTGGACCCAGAAAAGATAATTGGGTAGAAACTATCTATATCTAAACTAAATTTACACATGATAAATATATCAGTTGCCCTTTGCTTCTTAAAGTATGGCTAGTAGCTTACTTCTGCTAAGGATAAGGTGAAAAATTGAGATCAACAGTTGTTGTTAAATGAGACCCACAACTTCTCTGCTGGCCTTTGTCATACATAAAACTCATCGATTTGTCTCACAGATGGCTGGTCATTTGATGATATTCAGGATTGTGTTAAGGTCATACTAAATAAAATTGAACAAAAGACAGTAAATAAATACTATATTTTTGGTTTCTGTTCTCAGTACTGAAGAATTTGTCAGTTTAGAGCTAAACTGATGTATTACTCCTAGGAGAAGGCACTTAAGACCTGTTCTGTTAGCCCAAAGTACTTAGTCTGACTTGCATCACTTCAAATATTGTTTATACTTCTTATTCCCCAGAGCCTTACCAGAAACACTGCCATGGAGATAGCTGTCAATGTGAAGGCCTTGCATAATGAAACAGAATCTCTGCTGGTAGGAAGAGTTCCTTTGGTAAGATCACAAGACACTTGGTTTTATTCTTCCCTTCAGATTATCCGTGATTTTTTCTTTGCTGATTTTTTAAAATTGGTGCAGAATTTATGATGTGCTGCAAGAAGCTCTGTAAAATCGATAGGAGGATATTACACTGCATTTGTGGTTGGATTAGAATGGATTACAAATTCTTGTCCAAGGCTGGCATCCATCTTGCCTCATGTCGGGTAGCTAGGTCATTGCTTGTACTCTTCTTTTTAATAGTCAGTGGAGAGAAGTAAGTGTCCCTGTTGAGGTTGATTCACACTCAGCTGTCTTGGAGGGTTATCTTAGAAAAAGATAAATCATCTGGAGATAAAGCATTTAAGAGAACTTCTAGAGTGTACTATTATGTGACCATCTTCAGAGTTTTAGGAGAACCTGGGGTGAGAGCTGTTTAGACTAGTGCATTCAGCTTCTGCAGATCTAGTCTGGGCAAGTAAATATTACCCTTGTTCTAATACCTGTCAGGAGTTATTTTATAATCTTTAACTGGTAATAATTAGAAAGTTTCTTTATGTGACATTGTGAAGAGAATAAAGATGTCAGGTTTTCTATGCTGGTCCAGTTTTACATTAAGAACATACTCGTAAGGAACAGTTACATTTTCTTAGGTTCAAAAGCAGATTTATTACTAACTTACTGTTTAAGTGTTGTAATTAAAAATGGATATTAATAGGAATATTTTCATTTATCTGAGTTAGGGTATGAAATTACTGATGCAGGTTCACATACCTTTTTACACAAGTGGTAAATGGTATAAGTCTATTTTAGAGTAGCCAAAAGTGAATATAGTCTAAAGGTCATATGGTTTAAGTTCTAGAAATAGTCAAAAATTAGATTCATATGTTTTATTTCAGAATGTTTTCAAAGGAAAAGTTATTCATTAGATGTTTTGGTCCAAGAAAACGGAAAAATATCTTGCTATTTTTTTCAAGTTGCTATTACTAATCCCCCATATTTCAGATTTAAAGGGGAATTAAAAGAAAGAACTTTTTTAAAATTTTAAAATAGTTTAGGAAGAGGAATTAGGAGAAAACATTTAAGTTGGAGATGTCATACTAGGACTGGTGAAATTTATCAAGGCAGGCTGGAAATAATGTTATGGAAACCTTCTCCTTGAAACATTACCTTTTCTGCAGCCAGTTGCAATCTCATCGTGTTGTTGAGCCGGTCCCTTGTTCAGGCTCCAAAGTTTAATTTGATTCATTTTTCCATTTCTGAATTTTTACATGTTGTACTTCTGCTTCTCATTCTGGTCTGTGCAAATGTCTTCATGAATCTACATCGAGCCCATTTTTTAATAAAAACACTGCTTGGAAGGTACTGAGATACTATTCCAGATATGTCCATTACACTCATTTGACATCATACTTGTTTAGAATAGTTTTTCACAGCCACAGTAACAAGGGACCCTGGTTAACCTTATTGCCATGTATTTTATAAATGCTGAAGTTGCATGTGTACTGGTCCCTCATTCTATTAAAATGACGAAGTGTAAGGTGTTGCTTGATGCATCAGCTGCTCCCCTCATAACCTGTTCTCCAAATTATTTTTCTCCTCTCACAAAGACAGACATTCTTTCTCTGATATCCTCCTTTTTTTTTTTTTTTTTTGGTCTCTTTAATTCTCTCTCACCCCCCTCTTTTCTGTGATCAAAGCTCCTGATAGCAGTAAACTGATGTCTTTATTGCATATACTACTTGATGTCATGATTTAACCCCGGTCAGCAACTAAACTAGGGCACTTGGTAAGCTGCTTCTTAGGATCACAGAATGGTTTGGATTGGAAAGGACCTTAAAGATCATTCTCTTGCCGTGGGCAGGGATGCCTTCTATGAGACCAAACTGCTCAAGATAGGACAATGAAGCTGATTTGTGGAATCTCCCAGATGGTTATGGCTGGAATAAAGTTTGGAAAAAATTAAAAATACCATGTTTTGTCTAGATGCTTTCCAAAGGCACTGTTTCCATTTTTGATTTTTAAAAAGCATTTCCAGTCTGCAGCAGAGCACAGTTTTCAAATGCATTAGGAGAAAATTAATTCCCTTAATTAAGAATTTTTCATTTCAACTGAAAGAAATTATCGAAGCTCACTTGAAATAAAATATTTTCATATTAAAAAATTAAATTGGGAAGGAATTGAAAAAACTTGATTTTCATTGTTTCATTCATAGTGCTAATTTTTGTCTTGGAAAGAAGAAGGTTTTCCAAGATGTTGTAGAAGGAGAATACAGAATAAATTGCTGATTCTTCCCATACCAGAATTGCACTATTATTTTGAGTTTATTTCAGGAGAACCATCACGAGTGGTTTTTTTTGTCCCCAGGCAATTGAGAATCAAGCAATTAGATAAGTGTTTGTTGAGAAAGACAGGATTCTTTGCTTCATTCATTTATAGAAAATAGATGACTTGAATAATTTCTCAAAAATGAAAACACAAGAAAAGTTGTAACTTCTTCATAGGCAAATGACTCTTCTACTGTGCTCCAGATTAACTGAACTATTTGCATTGAAAAAAAAAGGTAAGACAAAAGAAACATCAAAGTCTATTTATGGACACTGAATTCTATGAGCTTTAGAAGAGAAAATAACACAATAACAAAAAGAGCTTATATTTCCGGTACTGCTGTACTAGACTGTACTGCAAGCTCTCACGAAGGATGTTCTATCTTTTGAAAGACAGTAAATTTGCAAACTACTGAAGCAAAGGAAAGAAGTTTTTGTTAGGTAGGATAAATTAATGAGGGCTTGCAATTTATCACCAAACCCCAGCAATGTCAAAATCTTTTTCTGGCACTATAGATCAAATATTCTCTTAGAACTCCATTTAAAAAATGAATTCACTAGGATGTATGTAATGTATCCTTTCAAAAGGATATTCTGCACTGTTTTGGGATTTCTTTTACTTTAAAGAGAAAAATAAATGAAAAGAGTGCTATATTAGTGATTCCAAGCAACTTGTTCTAGGATTCAATTCTTTACCTCAAAATGGTGTTTCAGCAAAAAAACAGATTTTCCAGGGGTCAGCTCAAAACAGCTTTTCTAGGGGTCAGCTGCCTGCATTACCTCTTCCACACAGGTTCACTCACAAAACAGCTGCAGAATACTTTTCAGACTGGAGTTCTAAAGAAAACAGGTACCTCCATGGGGTTCTCAAAGTATTGCTAGAGACAAATTGCCATAAGCCAGCAAGTCCCAAGGTTTTTACACTGCCACCGCTTTCTTTTACTCTTTGGCCTTCACTGATGTCCTTGATGTTTTTTCTCCTGTCAAGGAGTTCTTCACACCCTCAGCCAGCAGCAGTCTATTGCTCCATGTCTCACCTATTTAGAAGGGATAGTGCAGGTAACATATCAGTACTGTAAGACCTTTGGGCATGAAGCATCTTCAGCAAGATCCATTTCCTCTTACTTGACCATGAGAGACTAATCTACTATCTGAAAACATTTGCAAAAAATAACTCAGGCTTACTGCCATCTACTCAATTTTTTTACACCACTTTCCATACAAAGATTTTTCAGATGCTTGCTCTTCTGTTCAGGTTTTCTCTCCCTTATGCTGGTAGTTTCCTTTCCTAGTGTGTCCTAGGTAGTGGTGTTACCAGCTAACTCTTGCTCTATAAAGACTCTGGAATGCAGAGAATGATGACAGTGATTGCAGTCCAAAAGTCTCAGCTGTCTCAGTCATCCCTTTGTGCTTGGGACCATGGAAAATGTAGTGTCAAGGTGGTCTGATGCATCTCCCAAGGAAAGTAATTTTGGAAGATTATTTATTATTTGTTTTCACTGTTTGTTTTACACTCACCATGAGGTAGTCATCTATTTGTGCCTGGTAACAACGTATCTAGATTTAAATGTTAAATCTCAATGAAACTAAAATTACTGGTTTTCTGACCTGTTTATAAACAGCAGTTAGAAGCTCCCCATGAAGAACTGTTGTCTGATGCTTTGCACAGTGTGGAAATAGAGTTGAGAAAACTTGCTGAGATTCCTTGGCTTTATTATGTTTTTCAACCAAATGATGATGAGGTAAGTTTGATGAGTACTTCCTGATTTTAAGTGAACTTAATTTTCTTTTGACAGGGAAGAATAAGTTAGAATCTTTCATTACCAGAGAAGCAATTTCAGTAGTGATGCTGGATCATTTCTGTCTGCTGTGAACAAGCTTCTAAGCTTAGGGCTTTTTTTTTTTGGTGTTTTTTTCCCATTTGTGAATGTAAAGGTTTTGAATAATTATTTAATAAATGAAACACATATAGAGTTAAATCCTGACATTATTCTTTACAGAAGTAAAATTGGGTCTTAGTTTTTGAGATTAATTATGAATTATTATCACAAACATGTAATTTAACTGTTGTTTTCTGTTAATTAAAGGTAACTATGCCCATTATTTCATACAGGATCCCCCTCTGGATTATACTAAAAGAAACAACAGAAGTACAGTGTTTCGTATAGTGCCAAAGTTTAAAAAAGAAAAAGTTCAGAAGCATAAGAGCAGCTCTCAGCCTGGTATGTGTTTTGAAATTACAAGAAAAATAGTAGAATTTGTGGAAAACGTGATTTCATGGGGTTTTCTTGGTAAGAGGCAACATTATGCGTTCTACCTAAGAGTAAAGTCAGAGTGAAAAGCAACTGAGCTACTTGGCATCTTCATTAGGATAAAGATTTCTTTCAGTGCATTTAGAAAGCATTCAGTAGGATCCAAATACTTCCAAGTGAACCAAAGAAGTACTGTGAAAATACTTAGGTAGTTTTATCATGCAACAGGACCTGTGTCTTTGCTGGTGGTTCCATTTGATTAACTCATAGCCATACAAGCTGTGGGTAAACATGTTGTTACCCTGTGAAGCTCCAGTTCAGGTTTTTCAGGTTAGTTCCAGAAGGTGTGCAATAGCTTTTATCACACCGTTTTAATTAACCAGATATTCTTAAATTTCAGATGGGTTATAAGTTCAGCAAATGACATAGATCAAACAAAAAACCATGATAGTCAATATTGATTTTATAATTAGAAGTTGAACAAACTCCACTCTCCTCTCTTCCCACTCTTATCCATGAACTTACTTCCTTAAGATTATGTCCAGGATCAGATGGTCCTAAAACTGTTTCTATGTCTTTATCTTTTTAATGAATTGGTCATAATCTGCAAAGTCTTGCAGTTGTTGCTCAAACTTTAGTTTTCAGATTAGATTTAAGGTTTCACTTCATTATAAAGTGATCGGCATTGAATGAAGTTGCAAAATTATAGCAATAAGTAGCATAGTTAATTTTTTAATAAATGTGGTCTTAATAGGACTAATGTGGGCAACTAACCTTAGAGAACAATGTTTTATAGAGAGCTTCTTAATGGCCTTTGTAACACAGTAGCTTAAAGAGTACTTTTATTAATTAAGAATACTAGAATCTGTTAATTAAAACTGGACTTGCTTGCTGCCATTGCTCTATTTGAGGTATGGTTTCTGGTTTAATTTTACATGTTAATTAGTTTTTGAAGGCTTCTCCTCTCCTTGGATGGCTTCTAATAAATTAATGGCATAAAGCAGAACATCATTAGATTTTGCGTCACTGATCCTAAGCTGGTTTAATGTGAATTTGTTGGGACATGATGTTTTAAAAAAAGGCTTTACTGAAGAAACTGGAGTAAAGCTGAAAGCATGGCTGCAAAGCAAAGAACCCCAACTTTGTTTAGATACTTTCTCATATTAACTGCTAACCTGTAACCTGCATGTAAAAGGAAACTGTAAGTTTTTGTGGAAATGACACCTCTAACCTTTCCCTTTGCTAGCACGGCAATTCTACTCTGTTTTCCACTCTCTTTGGCCTAATCTTTGCTTGTGATGCATTTGAGCATGTAGAAATTAAGGGGGTTTTGCTCTTAACTTTGGTAGTTCAAAAATGGGGCACAGATGAAGTTGCTGCTTGGCTGGATCTGCTCAGTTTGGGAGAGTACAAAGAAATCTTCATCAGCCATGACATCCGAGGCTCTGAGCTTTTACATCTGGAAAGGCGAGATCTTAAGGTATTTCCTTTGTGCTACTTTTCTGCTATTGACCATTTTCTTTGACAAAACAACACCAACTTTTCTTCTTTCCTTGCACTTGTCATTGCTTGTAGCTTGGCTTACACTGTGCAAATATGCAATAAACTAATACGCGCTGTCCTTGTGCCTGACTTTCTGAAGTGCTGACTTGAATTCACAGCCAAGAATATCTGTGTTATCCGAAATTTCCTTTTTTTTTGCACTCTGTGTAGAATGATAGCATTGCAGTTTATGTCAAAATGCATAGGAGAAGCACCTTTGATATCGTAGTGGCATCAGTGTAATATAATGTTATCTTCAAGAGTTCACTGTTTCCATTAAACGTGATCAGTATGGATCAGTGGAAGGTGGTGATAATAATTTTGAATCTATCTACTGCAAGGGCTGATCTTCTCCAGATGATTTATTGTATCTATCTATCTATATATTGGATATAGCTGGTGTGAGAGAGATAAGCAGCTCAATAAATTGCAACATTGGACTTATATGGTGTTGGTGTTTGTGTGTCAAAATAGATTTTCTCATCCCTGACAGACCTCTGCCTGATTTTGTCAATATATATTTAAAAAAGAGCACTTTTTTTGTCTCCAGAATTGTAAAACTTTCTTCTTCTGAGGTCAGATTGGTAAGTTTTGCAGGGAGAAATGTTACCTAGCAGTCTGAGGCTGTTATTTGAGCATGCTGGTCCTTTTCAAGAATGACTTAAGTGCATCCATTATATGTAATAGAGGTTATATCTTTGGGGATTCATTACATTATTTTTTCCGGGAACTCAGTAGTAATGAGTTCTTGGTAATGTGTTTTGCAACTGCTTTTAGCACATAAGAGAGGAAATAGGATATTGTATAAATTGCCAACATTTACATTTAGAGTGCATGTCATTGCTCTAGCCACAGTGGCAGGAGTCTGCACAGTATTTTCATACAAATGTGCTACTTTATGTAAAGTTTCTTGTATAGCATGAAATCCTGGCTTTATAAGGTAGTGCTTGCATTGTGAGACTGTTGCAGTAGAAGGCAGCTGCTGAAGACAGCTGTGTTTGAGATAATCTCTTTGGCTGTTGTGTATTATTTTACCCTTTGGTATTAGATTGCCTGAGCATCTTTCCACAGAAGTTAAATTCCTTTCTTTCAGGATAGTTCCTGACATGCAGGGACAGTTTCAGGACAGTTCCTTACTGCCAAAATTTAGAACAGAAAACTGTCCAAGCACTCCACTACAATGTTCCAGTGATGGATTTTTCAAATCCCTGTTCTGTATAAGTGATGAACAAACTTAAAACTCAGCTGGGAAACTTAGCATCACACCATGCATATGTTTGCATGTCCAGCATATGCTTGCATGTCCAGCATATATTTGCAAGTCGAGCTTGTTGCAATAAATAATAGTGGGTAAGAGCAGTGCTAAACTAGACATGGCTTCTGGCCATGCCTTATTTCTCATAGGTACCAATTTGACTGCTTGCCCAGAAGACTGGCACTTCAACCAAGTAAATATCTGCAGCAGGGTAATCATCGACCTGTCATCCCTGTCACTAAGACACATGCTGATTCGATTCAGGGTAAATAAAACCCCATCCCAAAGGTCTATACCATGAAATATCTAAAAGCTTCTCTTAGAGGGCCTATAGAGAGCCTACAGAGGCTATTATCCGCTCTATCTAGTGCTGCCTGGAGACACATAGGATAAGGAGTTGCTCTACACAAGTTGCCAAGGAAATGTCCTGTGCTGACCAGAATCTTGCTCCAGAATCGCCCCATGTGCTCATTAGCAGATGCTGAGAGCTTCTACATCAGTGCTGTTTAAAAGCTAGGCCAAGTTTTTGGCTAACCATGTCTTTCACTGTATGTAACAACTCTGAATTTAAATAGCAGAGTTTAGCACTGTTGGCTACATATGGGGCATGATCTCTGCAGGGAGCCAATTAAGGATGGCTCAGGCAGCCTGCAGTTTTTTGCCAGTGGCCTGAATTGCTGTCAAGATGTGTAATGTGATACTACGGAAATGAGCAGTACTTCACAAGCTGCCCTGTGAATCTTTCCTCCCTTTGTCTATCAAAGTGGTGCAGATGAGTCCTCAGTGCTCTTGCAAGCTGTAATGTGTCTACAGCCTCTCCTCCACTGCAAGGCTTGTGCTTGCTGACAAGCTGAATGGGATGGCCATTGGCTCACAAGGTCCTAAGTCATGTACAATAGATTTACCTCTATTACTGCTCATATGTGCAATAAGAAAAATACGTACCTGTTTTAATTGAATCCTTTGGGCCCACCTATCTTTCTGTGGTCAGAAGTAGAGATAAAGATCAGTATGGAAAAGGATTTGATGAAGCTCTCTGCCTTTGCACTCGTTGCTGAAATACAGAGATACGTTAACTGAAGAATTGGGCACCTCTTACTGTATTTCTGCATAGCTTTTAGATCCTATTCTCAGTTAGCTCTGTGTGGCAACTGGCAAATAGAGAACACCTCCAAGAGGAAGCAGATACCTCTTTCCACCCAGCCCCTGCAGTAGTACTCTTTCTTCAGCCTCCTATGCCTGATTTTATGTAAGGGAATCTTAGAATTTTATACCCCTATGATTTTCTTTTTTTTTTTGAGAAATGGCTGGTCAGGGAGTTGTGAATTGTGCTGTAGAAAGTGTAGAAAGAAAGCTTGGTGTGACCTTTTTTGAACCTTATTTTACAAGCAAACTCATTGAAAACTAGCCTCTGATTTTTCTGAAATAAATACTTGCATTCTTAGCATTGATAACCATGTTCCTATGCATACAACTTAATCATAATCAGAACTGCAACACATTTGGGAGGATGAGAGGATGATGTCTCCTTAGAGCTTCCTTGGAGGAAGGATTTCTATGACATGTTACCTTGATGAGCATTGCCAGTCAAGCTAAAATCTGTGTTGAGGACTGTGGCACTTCCTGCCTGTGTTTCACAGCAGCATGTTTTGGAAAAGTTCTTGCATGGAAAAGGTTTTGTAAGATTTATTAGCCTTCCTGCATGCCAGATGGCTTTTTACACTGAGAATGCAAGTAGAGTAGATTTGTCATTTGGAAGATGTTGATATTAAGGAGTGTTTATATAAATTGTTTGCTAGTATTACATTGGTGGTACATTTGGCCAAAAGAATGGCCTGGAAGTGGCAGTGATAGTGGAAAGCAGAAAGAGGTGATACTGTAGTTTTAAGGCCATAGCTAGGGAAAAAGAAAGGCTATTTTTTTTTCTTCAGACTCTGGCTAGAGTCTTGTCTTCAAAACTGTATTTTACTCAAATTGAATTTTTGTTAATTAGATATCAATTAGATATTAACAGGTTATGTAGAGGATGATGAAACCCATGCATACATAAAAATGCAGAGATATTTGGGGATCTTTTTTTCTGAATGATGCATGATATGCTGATGTAGCAGATCCTTGTAGTCTGAGGTGAAACAATTTCTGCAAACTTTCCTGCATGAGCAGTAAACTTGAGAATACTAGATAGCATGTAGTGCCAGGAATATATAAATTCTGGTTGCCACCAAATTGAAAACTATTACACAAGCATAAAAATTCTGAGTTGTTGGTTGGGTTTTTTCCCCCTGGAATTATAGCAGAATTTATCAAAGGGCTCCCCAGAATTTGTGGTGAGACTCTTGAGACTTGCTGTTCTGATATGCGTTAGAGCAACTTCAACTGGAACAGAAATAAACCCAAAATCTCTTGCCTCTGAAACATAGGCGTTGTTTAGGATGCTTTAAGAGGCTGGTGGAAAAAGTGCCTGAGTTTTCTGGGAATTTCATGATATGATTCTTTCCTCTGATATCTTTGAAGTTCAGCAGCATGTCACTATGGCTTATCCAATAGAAGTTCTGCTCATGAAAAAATGTTTGTTCTGAAGAATTTGTAAGTTCTTAACCTTTAACTTGTATGGCTTGTTGTGGTTTGGAAAGTATCTTTATGGGTTTTCCCTACTAATTTCAGTAGTTGTGTGTATTTTTGATTCATTTGAAAATTAAGTTTAACATTAAAAAGAAAATATTACACAAATTTGAAATTATAAATATTGCTGTCAATTTGGGATGAATTTCATTACTACCTACATTAATTATCTTAAAAATTAGTACCACATTTATAAGTGAGACGACTATTCGCAAAAATAAAATATAAATTGATGTGATGTGTAAAATTAGGAGGTTTTTTCAGATAGGTTTATGAACACCACTTGATTTGAGGACTTTTATGAACATATCTTGAACTCTTTAATGCTGACACCTTTATGCCAAAGTGCTGTAAAGGGTGATCATGTATTTATAGTGCTGATAATTTTCAGCTGAAGAAACAGCCAAGTATTTTTCATCTCTAATATAACCAGGATTCAGTCTTGACTCTGTGAAAATTAATCCATCTATTTAATCTTGGTTGTGCTACCTTTATAGTCAAGTAATTAATTCGTGCCCATCTTACCACCCCATTCTTCCTTTCTTCCAAAATTAATTGCACGCTAATTTTAAGCAATATAAAATACAGATTTTCTGAGTTTTTTGTGGCTGTAAGAAGGTGGATACAGGCTTTGTGTAGAGTATATGTAGAAAAATATATATGGTTTCATTATCCACTCTGTATGAGACTAATGTTTTCAAACTGCCTAATTACGCTCCTTTCCTTTTAATGTCTTTGAAATGGAAAAATCTTCCTATTAAAATGAAAGGATTTCTATTTCAGAAAAATAGATGGTGAAACTTTTCTAAGTTTTTTTTTAATTTATTTAATCACTATCTATTTATATAAGGTTTATTCTACAAATAACTAGTGTTTGATTCTGCCAATTGCTCAACATCACTGACACAAGGATTTTAAAGACTTTTTTAGAGCTGGGTTTTACAGATAAGCAGATTTCCACCAAACTGAGCTGAAAATTCATTAGTGCAGTGGGAAATCATTAGCACAGCTGGGCATCCTGTTCTGCTCCTCTGACCATTGGACCAGTCAAAATTGAAAAAGGATGCTGCTAAAGCTGTTACTCATACTGGAAGAAGTTTGCTGCAAAAAATCCTGTCTATTGTCTCATACCGAGATGGGTCCCAGAAACCAATAATAGAAACATTTCAGTTGAAGTGAATTGATTTAGTGGTCACTACAAGGAGATTTACTCTAGTGCTTTTTACATTTTCCTTTGAGATGTGACTGTCATGTCTTTGAGAATTTTTCTTCCAGCTCTCTAATCAGGAAGATCCATGTTAGCAAATGGAACCTTTTTGGAATGAAAAACAAATGCTTACCTTTTCTATTGCTCTCTAAAGGGAAGTTGTCCTACATATCTGTAGCCATTACATCCACTTTCCCTTAAGAAACTGGGGATACGTGTGTTTGTTGATTAAAGCAGACATCATAGGGCCTGAGATCAAGTGACATTGCTGGACAGAAGCTCTAATCCATCACATCCCACCAAGCATTTGATTGCTGTATTAGAGAGGAGGGGGAGATTGTTCTTTTTTGCCAGAAATTGTGAGGGGTTTTGTGTTTAGAAGTCAAGTCAGAGATGTTTTATATATATCGGGGTGCCTTGTGTTGTCAGTAGTGCAGGTAAGTAATTTTCAGTCTGCAAGACAGAGAGGGATTCATTGTATGCTCTAAGCAGGTTTTTTTTGTTAGGCAACACTTGCTAACACTTTCTGGTTACTGTCGATTGCAATGAGCATGTTTCTAGACATCTGTTGCATAGATAGATCATAATCAATGAGGGTTTTTTTCAATTTTTGTAAATAAACTTCCTTATTTTCCTTTCTTTTTTTTTTTTGTTTGTTTACATTTCTGTAGGACCTGGGGATAACGAAAGTGGGTCATATGAAGCGAATTCTCCAGGGAATTAAAGAGCTCGGCAAGAACACCCCTTTGTCTGAAGTGTAATTATGCTGGTGCTTTCCTTAGAGGGAGAAGGGAAAGTTGCTGGAGAAGCAGAGCTGTTGCAGGCACTTAGCTGTCTTTGTAGTTTACTCTATGGAAGAAGAAGCACTGGTGTTTGTACAGGCTAGCATCTCTGAATTCTTGTGTGGTGAAGAATTTGCTGCAAGAGTATGAAAGGATTTGTGCCAAAATAAAAAAAAAAAAAGGAAAAGGTGATATGTTCTGCGAAGACATTTTCTTGATGTGCAAATTGGCCAGTTTGGATAAGCCCAGTTTGGTAAATCGATTGGATGGTGGTGAACTACACTGACTGGAAAATATAATCAAGAAATGATTGCTTTGCTTACATGCAGCTCAGTATGCCTCTCTTTATGCTGCAGCAAGATGCCACTGTACAGCATGAGGTCATCCAGTTATCCTTCCGAGGCACAGCTCCGTAAAACCTCCTGTGCAGGAGACCAAGAGGTTTTGAACGTTCAACACGTGTGCCTGGCAGTGCTGCAGGTATCCAGCACTTGCTGGCCACACAGAAGGGGGAAGACACCTTGTGATACCATGAATGCAAACTATAATGCATGGTGTGCCTGCCTGAATTGTCTGTTGTTCTGTTGCATGACACATCTGATACTTTAAACACTTGAACAACTTTTATATCAGTTTGAATGAGATTTAATTTATTACTACTTGAGTGTCTTTATTTTTTTTTTTCAGTTTCAGGCACTTTCTATTCCTCAGTGTTGTGTTTTGCCTAAAATGTGTTCTACGGCAAAGGGTGTGGAAACTTAGCATTTATGCCATATTCAGCAGATTATATATGATTGAAATACTGTACAGTTAGATTTTTAAATATATCATGTACAGAAGGTTTATCAGGTAACTAACTTATGAGAATTTTTGAAAGACCGGTACCTCACAAAAGTATCAATTGGCTTCCTGCATGGAAAATGATAATAAATTTCCTCATGGTGCATTTTAATATAGTTATTCAGTTGTCTTAAACATCTGTAGCATATTTGAACTTTTAGGCACTAATGGTTTTATTTATTGTATTGTTCAAAAAGCAGGTTAAAAGACTAATGAAATTTTTTACCAGAAAATTTAATTTTATTTATCATACATATGAAGAGATTTAAAATGTAGCAGCTGATTTGATTTTTGTGGGGTAAGCTTTTACTCATTACTAATTAACTATTAATTTAAAAACACATCTGTATGCATTTCTTTAAAAAGGCATCAGTTTGTTTCTTGACGGCACTCCTACATCAGTAGACCATAAAAAAATTAGGAAAATCCGAACTCTTAAGGTTTTACACTATGCATGCTAAGATGAATCACATGTAAGACAGTAATCCATGAGAGTAAACAGCTTAAAAAAGTGAAAACAATGTTTGTTTAAAAATTGCGCTAGACCAGAGTTTGTAAGGTTATTTACAGTTTACTTAAATGAAACATAGGTTCATAATTGAATTTCCTGGTTAATTTTTCACAGAAGTATTAATCTAGTAGAAAAGTAATTTTCAGATATCTCCAAAAAAAAATCCTACTTAGATTTTTGAGGTGAGATGACATTGCACCACCTGACAGAAAAGTTGCACAGAATTGCTTTCTCCTTGCTGTTCCTAGCAATGTGTCATTTCAGCACAAGGAGCACACTTGACTTTTACTTAATTGAGTAGCTTTAATGTTTCTTGCACGTTAAAGAGTATCTTAATATCTATGTCTGTTTTCCTCATGAGTAATGTTTCATTTGGTTTTTGCCAAAGCTTATTTCCTCTGTATAAAGGGGCCAATGTCAAGTACTGCATCCTGGTTTTGCCCTCCACTTCTCATGCAAATGCTTGGACTTGGTCCTTGGCAAGTAGACAGGACTCATCCCCTGGAAAGCAAAATCTAGTCTCCTCATTGTTTTATGGGAAAAAAAATCAAAAGAAGCAAAACAGGCTTAATTTATATCCAACTGTATTTTTTTTGTGCTCTTGCTGCTGTAGGTTCAGCAGGTACCACTCTGGGATCTCTGTGTATATAACTATTCTGGTAAACAAACAAAAGTAAAAAGCTATGTTCTGTTATGTTTTCCATAAAAAACAAACAAAAATGCCTTTGCCAAATGATATGATTTTCATGGTGTTGTATGAAAATCATATGCAAAAAATGGAAAGTTATGTAAACAATGGAAAGTTTATGGGGTTTTTTTTTGTTTGTTTGTTTTGTTTGTTTTATTTTGATGTACTTGATATTCACCCCTTTAAGGATGTTCAGATGACATCTGTCAAGTCTTCATGAGTTTTATTTCCTTTTCTCTTTGGTTCTCCATATGCTTACTGTATTTTAATGTGTGGCAGCATTCTAGTATATTGACATTACAGTAGACTACGTAGTTAATCTTCCTGGTCAATTCAAGGACATAATATATAGAAGAACTTCCTTTGCTTTCCTGATTGTAGGATGTGATTTCTTTGCAACTTTCAGCCTTGCTATGTGCAATGCATTAAGACAGGCTATGGAACAGGATCTCTTGAGGTCACTGTAGAAGTGTATGCTGAGTATATGAAAAAATGGGAGCTGCTTTTAGGCAGGGAAAATGGGCAAATGTTGTTTGTAACAACTTTCTTATGGCATTCCTCAAATTACCTCAGTATAGGACAACTGATCAATGATCTATGTATAGTTCATTTTTCTAAATGACCACCAAAGAATTTAACTTTGATTGTCCTAAGCAGGTCTTTTTTGCATGAGTAGAAAAAAAAACTGCATCATTTATGCTGTATTTATTAGGTGCCCAGGAAAACAAATTTTATGCAACTCTATGCCTTAGACTCGTGTTGGCTATGAAGTGCAAATGCATCTGACAGGGAGGCTCAAAATATTTAATGGGGGTTCTCTGCTGAGGTCATGGATTTTAATTGTGTTTTCTAAAGACACAATTGTGGCTTTTCTAAAGACACAGTGTTACTCTCTTATGATTATTCTAATTTCCAAGTATTGGTTTTTTTCCCTACTGCTGTAAAAGTTCCAGCTCCTAGAACTAAGAACATAAATAGCTACATATTTTAATGAACGGTATTCTTTCTGATTTAATCTTGATGTTAAAAATGCTTCAAAGCATGCATCCCAGTATTTCAACAGAACTAAGGTAAACACATCCCTAAAAGCAGTTAGTTGTTTAGAAAACGAGTTATCATAATAGATCTTGTGAAGCCTGATTCAGCATGCTAGATTTATGAAGACTATCACTATACAAAGTTTACTGGGTGAAATTTTTTTCCTGCTAGGTAAATGTGATTTATGTGGTCAGTCAGCATACGTTAAAATATGAAAGGAATACAGAGTAATCTGAATTTTTTTTGGAGTGGATGATGATATTCATATAGATGAAAAGCTCAACATCTCAGAGAGGGGAAGATGAGAAATGCATGTTTTAAAATGGCAGCAAGTTACAAAATGCATGTTTCTGTTTTGTCATTTTCAAATAGTATTTTCCCAGTTCACTGGATTCAATTGCCGTAGCAACTTCTGATTTGGGTCATGCAAATTTTGCCTTTATAATTCCTAATACCTTCTTCTTAGAAACGGAATGAAATCAAGCAAACTCGTGGTTGTAGGTGTTGGGGATTTTTTACAATACTTTAAAGAAAAACAAAAATTAATTTTTCTTATATAATGGGAAGTGCAAATTTTCTTTGATACATTTTTATGTATTTCTCCTTAACCACTTTTTTTTTCTCCTACATGTCTCTTTCTTTCAAAGAAAAGTATTTTAAACTTGGAAGAGCAGTAAAATGAAAAGCGTATGATCAAAACCCCTCCCAGACTATCTCAATCCAGTATTTCTTGTTTTGGGACTGGAGCAAACTGCTTAGTCCTGTAAATAATAAATAGAAATCATCTTTATCTCTCTTTCCCTGCCCAAAGAAATTCATACTGCAATGTTGTATAACTGTAATTCAAATGAGAGGAATTGATTTTTTTTTAAATAAAAGTCCATTTCATATTTTCCTATTTTTTGTAGAGAAATAGATAACCTGCCAATTTTACTTTTTAATTGAACTCTGCAATGCTAATTCACTAAATAAAAATTTCATAATGCCTTGATAATTAACAGATCTTATTTCAAGGGTAAAATTATCAGTGTTTTTCAATGCATCTGGTCTTCATTTTGGGAAGACTTGCAGGAGAAACCTTTTTCACACATAATGGAAAATTAATATATAAAGCAAACATGAGAGGATGTTCCATAGTCCTACTGTAAAAGCAGTTGTAAAACTAGATATTATCCATAGCTATAATTGCACAGGGGACATGTAAGACAAAAAGTCCCACAGTGATTCCATTTTGCTTTATACTTCCTATTAATGATTGCATTACTAATGTTTACTACTGTTTCTGCAGTTCTGTCTCTGTACCCCTAAGTATTAAGTTCTTGCACATAAGTTCAACAGTTCTGGTAACTAATAATTAGCAGTGCAAAAAGTCTTTGTGAAAGGTCAAGTTACATGAGATGTAAATTGTTGAAGATAACTGAGCTGGAGCAATTTATTTAACTTACAACCAGGAAATGATCACGTCACTCATATGAGTAAGTGTGAGCCACAGAGAATTATATGAGTAATTCTAAATTTATTTTTTCACCCTGATAATATATGTACCTCTCAACTGCAGTTCTCCCGTATTTTTTATTCTGTTTTCATGGGTTGTATGTTTTGTGGTATGATTTTCATACCATCAAGGTTTGATGCTGCTTATTCTAACTGCGAAGATTTAATGTTTGCAGGAACTGTACATGACTGTGTTGCTATCTTAGGTAAAGGAATGAGTTTTTGATGACTTGAGGAAGCTGAGGAGTTTGGACAGGATTTAAAATATCTCTGCTGCCTCTTCAGAGATGAATGGTAGTGTCAGTGGGATTGATAAAACATCATTTGGTAATTATCAGCAGAAAATCTTTACTGGTTGTTTGAATTCCTGTATTTATATGTAGAATATTGTGTGGAACTTGATCTTTTTTACAAAAAGAAAAAAAAATTTCTAGTTGTTTTCTACTACTGTTGCATTAGGTTTAATAGCTCTGTTAAGTGTTAGTTTATGTACTTGAAATGCTCATTTCTGCCATACAGAAGCCCAGTCTGTTTCTCAGAAATTATAATCCATTTGGAAGCCATCTGGAGACTTTCAGAAGACTATTTCTGTAGCCAGTTGGAGCTAATACCAAAATTCATAGCAACTTCTGTAGGCTTAATAGTGATTGCCCTTAATATTTTAACTGAAAAAAAATATTTTGAAGGGTTTGTAGTTTTTTTCAGTCCATGGAATTAAACTTAAAATGTCACTCCCTCATCATATATAAATAATAAAATATTAGCACTGTTAACACTTTTGCAACCTAGCAAAATGCTGATGAATACAGACCCAAAAGCATTCCTGGACAAATTGTAGTCAGTTTAGCTGTAGCAGTTAAAGACCTACCTCAGAGCAGTCAACAGGAAATTCATGGTAGAATTACAAACATCTATTTTAAAGAATTCAAGACCTTGTCTCCCAGTTGACAAAAACTTGATAAGCTCTTTGATGGGATTTTGAGTTCATATAACCTATTGCTTATATTAGTGAGGGCAGAAGCAGCTGGTGTGTAATCTATGTTTAACTCCAGTCATGTCTTTACTAATGTTCTCATGCTACTTCCCAGCTTCTGTGTCTGGATGACATCCCAGCTTCTTGGCAAGCTGAGATCCTTGCATGTCTCTCTACTGTTCCTGTTCAGAAGAGCTGTACAGGCAGGCTAGGAAAAAGTTGTAGGGTGCTCCAAGATCAAGACTGACCAAGGCTTCAGGCTCCAAAGGGTACCATAGCAATGGTGGGCTAAAATCCTTTAAGTTATACTCTTGCAATCCCTGCTGAAAGCTCTCTCTAATGATTACACTAACTACTTGAATGCCCTTGGAAAGAGAAGTGTTTTGGCTAACTCTACAGGTTGTGTAAGACTACTGAAAATAATGAAAATTATGGTAGCTATTAGTAGGACAAGTATGCAAGTGACCAATCAATGTTTTATTCTATGGAACAAATACTTTGGAAAAATCTATTTATAATATGGTTCAAAGACTAGTGTTAGTATTGAACAGCTCCTGAAGCTAAAAGCAATATGGTACAATGTTTAAAGTAATTTGGAATTAATTTTTTCCAAAATCATTGGAATCAAATGTTTTAGGAAGCTGTGTTTGATCCAGGTATAACTGTATGAGAGCACGTGAACTGGAGGGTGAAAACAGGAAGAAATAAACTAAAAGTAAAATTAGATAGTTTTTTTCTTTATGGAAACTGTGTGAAAAGCCAAAAATAAAATCTCCACAGTGCCCCAAATCCCTACTATGACTATTGAAAGAGAATTAGCATTTGAACTCCCAATTTTATTAAACTGAAGTATTAATTAGATAAAAAACATTTTAATTTAATTAATAACCTGACAATGTCATTAACAGGGAAAGAGTTATAGATATGTTTTTCTCCTGCTGTTTGTTGAAGTAAGCTCTGTTTGGGACTAAATTCTCTTTGCAGTCACAGTCAATTATTTTGTGCATGGGGAGGTTGAGGAAAGCTGTTCGAAGCTGCTTGGTCTTGATTTTCAGTGAGGGAGAGCACGTGTGCTGACAAGTAGAGTCTAGGGCCTCTTAATGAGAATTTTAAGGGTACAAGATTTTCCACTTGGACAGTTTAGGAAGGTTTACAACCAGCACACAGGCATGCAAATACTGTGAAGGTTCCTAGTAGCACTCTCCTCTCACAAGATGCCATCTTTATCTATTGAAATAGGCATTTGGGCTGTACCGCTTAGCCAGATTCCAGAGGATTTTCTACAGGCATCTGTCACTTGTGGTGTCTGTACTTTCTGTCCTGGTTTACTGTCTCCTTAAATTGTGCACCTTGAAAAATGCAGTTGTCCATATATGACAAAAATAACAATTTTTCCCCTCAAAGAGCACAGCTGGGGAACCTGTCCTGAAATAATTTGTTTCATTAGCCACCCTTTTACACCATATCCTTACAATCCTAAAAGAGCTGAAACATGGGACCTCCCTAGAACTGCCAGTTACCTTAGTAATTTATGTATGTTGAGGGGATCATCAAAGGGCAAGGTAATATTTGCAGTGACAGACGAGATATGCAATACATAAAGAGATTTGTACATAAAAGAGTACAAGCTGTTGAAGTGCTTCTGAAAGGTGAAGAGGGCCTGATCTCTGCACCTCACCTCAGGTCCTTCTTTGTTGCTGTCACTGCACACAAATAATTTCATGTCATCCAATACTAGCAGCTACTTCTCTTAATTCACAGTGCTGGCAAACATATTAGTTAGTACTAAAAAACTTCTCACTATCACATCTGTATGTCTAGAGCAGGTATCTTTAAATGTCAAGCACTATGGAATTGCATGAATGTATTTTTAGTGTATGTTCTGGCATTTAAAAGAGGTAGATTTCATCTAAAGGTAGTCTAAAGGTTCTGAGAGGATTCCAGCCCAACATGAGTGGTTTCTGTCATTAGCCAGGCTTGTAACTTGAGCTAGTATTCTAGTCAAGTACAACTGTTAGTTAATTCTATAATAACATCCACTTAATGTGCATGAGTGAATGGATAAAGTGGATGTGGAAGTCTTGCAGAGACCTAATTTTCTGCCTAACTCATATATTTGGGTCTGGATACCAGTTTGTAGCAAAAAGCTGAAACACATGATTTCCAATTCAATGAAAAGGAAAACATATAACTTGATTCGTACTGGTTTAGATAAAAGTTGGTGTGCACTCAGTAGTTTCTGCCCTTTCTTTCCCCTTGTTCCTGTTCACTCCATGAGAAAATTCATCATCTTGGCAAACATCTGTTGGGACTTAGGCATGTGCTTGTCTTTAAACAGTACTTTAGTCCTTCTTGAAGCTTGTTCATGTATTTCAATTTTAGCCTTTACATGTAAGCCTACAGGTGATTTGGCTAGGGGGAAATTGCTCCTCTCATAAAACCAGTCATCAGATTGATCGTTGCTAGACTTTTAAATGCCACACCTATGAATGTTGTTCTCTTGCCAGTATTTGTGCGTGGATGTGTGTGGATATGTAGTATCTAGTTTGCAGGGTGTATGTGCAAGCACACCTGTACATATATTTGTATATACATACCCTGGTTTTGCCCAATATAATGATGCCAACTTGTGTGTAGAGCCAAAAAAAACTTAAAACTATACAGTGCTTGAGATGCTGCATTGTTTTTATTATAGTATTTTTTATATCAGATGAATTTCAGGATGTTTACAGATGCTTCTAATATTTAACTTATACAATGGAGTGGCAGGATGTTTATGATTGTTGTCAGCTAAAGAATTGTATATGATTCTGGGTGAAATTTTGGCTTTTATGAAATCCTTGGCAAAACTCCCATTGATCTCACTGGGGCCAAGATTAAACCTCTCTGAATTTATTGTTTACTGGCTATTTTCCTACTGTGATAATTTTTTTAAATGAGTGAAATATATTTATTTTTTCCCAATGTGAAATCTGCAGTTACTATTTGGATTTTTCTACAGAACCTGAAAACTACAACATAGATGGGAATAAATGCCTCAGCGAATGTACAGAATTTTTCACTGATCTGGTCCTTGAGTATGTCTAAGAAAACACCTTCTAAAATAACTTTTGTAAGATTTAATACAGATCTAAGAAGAGATCACCTTTCATACCTCTCTCCACAAAGAGGGAATGCAATGTGGCAGGTGAATATGAAGAAGTATTAATTGATGAATAAAAAGTAGTCCTGTCTGATTTGCATACCTACTGATTTCGTGCAGTTCACCTGGCTCTGCAGAACTGGAATGAGGCACTTGAGGTACCTTATCCCAAAGTACCTTATTGGGAAAAAAATGTTATATAGTAAGTATGTGGCTTTAAACGTCTTATCAAGACATGGAGGTATCTTCAGAGCCGGTCTTTTGAATGACTTTTAATATTTCACGGATGAATTAAAGTGATGAAAATATAAATTGGTAAGACAAATCAGACAACTGCTTGACATTAGAGAAATCACTTGTCTAGACACAGAAGGATCAGTTCTTTAATAGCACAAGGGAGGAAAAACAACACAATGCAGTGCTTCCTAAATCCCTTTCCAGGGTATCTTTTAATTGTGTGTGCTCTAAGTATATTCTTCCTGTAAAAAGACATAAGGCTGTGAAACAGCTAAATAGATGCATCCTAATTTCTTCATCTAAGGCTAAAAATATAATTTTCAAACAAGAGCTGTCATGCACTTTGAAATATATGTGTTGGGAACAGGTAAGTTTATATTCATTATAGTCATCCCAGGGATAGGTGGGAGTTGTAAAATGAGGTGGTTATGCCAAGGTTATTGAAAGCTGAAGAAATAGCAAGGCAAACATACTTCTTCATGAGGCTCTTTCTGAAAACATCTGTGCAAATGCCCACCACTTCCAGAAATCTTTTCCTATAATTTTGTTTAAGAGAGGATCATATTCAGATTCCCATTCTTCCCCTTTCTACTAAGGAAGGAAGTATGCACCTTGGTTGAACTTCCCAGGAATTTGTTGGCTTTAGGAACAGACCTCAAAAGAATAAATAGTCAAGGCAAACAGTAGGCTTGTGGAGGATATGCAGGGCTCTGCCTGGGCTCACCAGTCTGCTAATGTGGATCTGATTACAAATTTGTGGGGAAGAAACTTCTATTATGCTCCTACTCCAGTTGGTGGCTAGTGGGAACAGATGGGCACCGAAGAGAGTAGACACCTTTCCTTCTGCATGTTGGTTATCTTTCTGCAATTCAGGGCTAGAGTTCAGGACACGTGTATTTATCTGAAAGGCCATGTGATACGTGAGGAAATGAGGAAGAGGTGGCTGGAGATCTGGATTCTGCCTTTATTTCCTGCCATGGAGCTGGTGCAAAACTGGGGGCGACTCAGTTAACCTTTGTGTGCCTCACTTTCTCCACTCGTGGGAATAAGGATGCTCTTCACCTCTGTACAGCCCCCTCAAGACCTATAGGAGAGCAGTGTTATATAAGCAGCTAAGTTTTACCGACACTATGTAGTATAAATAAATTACTTTTGTCCGTAACACTCCAGGAATTGCTTTTCCTAGTTCCAGTTCTCTTTGATGACCTACTATGTCCTGGGTAGTCAGTTTTGAAGCTTAGCAATTGCTCTAATACTTAAAACTACACACATAGCAGGCTCTATTTGCTGCAGAAAAGAGTAAAACTTTAAACTGCCTGACAAAACTTGCCAATGAAGTATATCTAACAGAGCAGGGGTGTAACTTATGGCTTTATTTACTTGTAATAATGGTAAGGAACAGTGAATTTTGTTTGTTTACATACTGTTTACAATGGCACAGTTTTATTTTTAATATATAAAAACAACTGAGGTATTTATTGCATATACTATTTTAAAGATGTTTTATGTGTTTTCACCTTTGGAATATATTGTTACATTTCCTTGTACAGATAATTTGGGTGGCTTTGTTAATATAGCTAGTAATTTTTATGACTACTAAGTGACCAGTTTTCCGTGCCTTTTTATTGTTGGATGCATGATTATGTATTTATTACTGTATGGAAGTCACTGAGATGTGTATTTTTGTATTCTGATGGAAGCAATGGTTGATTTTATTGTACATGATAAGAGATGCCTTCCATAATGGGCACTCATATGAGATCTTCCTTCTCAAATAAACAGAATGCATTCAATGTATATAAGTCCTTGAATTTTTTTTCTTTGTGTCTAGAAATCAGTGGAAATCCTTGAACATCATGACACTGAATTTTAGATGTTATCCACTCAAAATATGGGCTGCTACCAATGCCATCAAATTCAAACCAAAATTACCCAAGAAATCAATACAATGGCAATTCCCTGGCATAGTGTAAGCCTTTGTAATTTAAAATAAAACTCTGTATGTTAAAACTAAATAAAATTTGGATGAATGACTATCAAGCAGCATTTCTATTCAGTCTGTCAGAGACTGCCTGAAAATTGTTTTAAATTACAGGCTTTGAATACAGCTTTTATACATACTTTATATGGGTATGTGCAAACCCACATGTAAGTAGGTCACTGTGCATGTAAGTGTTTACGTTTGCAGAGATCTTCCACTAGATCTTGCTGGCATACAGTGTATTAAGCATAAAAACAGATTTGCATTTGCATCCATAGTAACAACAGTCGTTAAAACAGAATATACAGTAGCTCCGTTTTTCCAGGGTAAGTGTCAGTAAAGCAAACACATTTTTCCTAAGTAGTGTAGACTGTACCTCTCTTAACACCAACCCAGATAAACACTCATTTGAGTTGATTCCAGAGGGCAGTTCTGCAGGCAATCATCAGCTACCGTGTAGGTCAGTGAGGTACTAGGCTGGTACTTATGATGTAACTACAGTCAATGGCACATACAGAAGGGAAAAAAAATGTGTAGGAACCTAAGTCACTTCATGAAGGCAATAATCTTGTGATTGATGAAGGCAGTCATCTTGTGGTTGGGATTCTATTGTCCTGAAGTGATCATATGTTGGAGAGGCATTTTTATGGATAACCCAGAATGCTTAAAGGTCAGTGCTGGGGGTTTTAATGCACCATGAATTCCAGGTGCTTACAGTTCTCTTAGGATTGAAGTCTGTAGTTCAGTTTTGAGTGTGTTTCGGGAGCATTCCATTTCATAAACTAAGCTGAAATGTTTGGTTGCAATAGTAAAAACTGTGGCATAAATGAGAGACTGTAGTAGGAGAAGTAGCTAATGGGGTAAAGTAGGGGACACCACTGGGGATGGCACTCTGCAGTACATGGGGAGACTGTTGTGTGATGGTTTTTGGACACCATGAACTCTGCAGGATTGCTTCTAGCAGCTAAACTGAACAATAAGGTAGGCTTCCCATAGTTTGTCTTGCCCATAAATTAGATTTCTATGAATAAGAAGTCAAAGAATATGAAAAAAGTGGTTGGATTTTAAGTCTCAAAATGGGAGATGCACTGACAGAAATTTTTAATAATTTTAAGAAAAGTTTGGTAAATGGGTGAGCTCATACCATATTTTAGTACTTGTGTCATATAATCAATCTGCTTGTGTCAGTGGCATCAAATAGCTGCTGCTGAATTCTGAAATTGTGCTAACTTTTAACTTCTACAACTAAATTAATAAAAATTTGGAAAAAAAATAGTGTAGACAAGAAAGAGTTGAAAAGTCCTGAAGCAAATCTAACAGAGTGATTGCCCAGACGGTTTATCAAAAAGGACTGCATGGATGTCTTGTCTACACAAAATCTAGTAGCAAATTATTTAAAGAGGTTTAGTTTGATGGTGTGACAAACTACAAGGGCAAAAAAGAAACTGATGCAGTATGAGCAGCTCCTTCATTTCATGTCAATATTAGAATATTAGAATATTGGTAAGTAGAGTATGGTAAAAAGTGGGGAATGAAAATTACTTTTAAATTATGCCATTCAGGCCACTAAAAGTTTAGAAAAGTGTTCAGCTTAAAATCTGCCCGTTCTGGAAGCAGATGTAGGAGTATGGCATTAGCCTGAGTTGGTTATGTATTAAACTAGTTGTTTGCCCCATTTCCTTTGGAGTGATTGCAGACTGTTTCCTAATTACATAAATGTGGTTCTGATCATATTTAAAAGCATCCTTTGTGAAAATAAAATATATCAGTGGACCCATGGCCTTGGTCATCCCCAACCATCTAATGTCAGGAAGATGTCATGGACTGAATCTGTCTTGTAAGCATGACAAAACACAAGGCAGGTGCAATAACTTCTGTCCTGGCCAAATGCACAATAGATGAGTGAGAGCAGCAGCTGGCCCGTGTCCTCCTTCAGATGAGAACTGAGGGGATCTACACGGAAGTGCGTCTTTCTTTTTATAGAGGGAAAGATGATAGATGTCATGGTGATGAAATGGGACATCCTGGGATATCCTGGGACACGGCAGACACCTCGTTGAGGCAGCAGGATTTCTGCTCTTAACTTTAGTTTCCATTTCCTTTCCCTGATGGCAGCGCACAGCTGTGCCTGCCTTTGCCCCTTTGAATTCATTCCTTCCCTCTGCCCTTTCACTGTTATTTGCCTCTCCCATAGCTCAAAGCTTTCAGCCCTTCTCACCTACCATTTCCCAGTAACACTTTGCCAAGTGCAATTTCCTGTCTTCAATTTCAGTCGCAAAAAAAATCCTTCTGCTGCCTAGCAACATCAATGTGACAGCAGATAGGTGTTCTCCTGGCAGTCACGCTATCCTCTAAGTAGATCAATTCATTAATTAAGAATCAGACATGTGTCTTTGAATCCCTAACACACTGTCCCTGGTAATAATTGTTAATGGTATAATGATTCAAAGGACGGTGTGTTTTCCCTTGTTCTGAGGGAGCGCCACTTTGCTGAGACTTCCTGGGCACAGCATCTCTGACCCACTGTTGAAGCCATCAGTACTCTCGAGGTCAAGTCAGCAACTGTTCACACAGGAGCCTGCAAGTGGTGTAGGAGTATGTACTTCTGATTTTACCTTGATTACTTATTTTCCAACTAGCTTTGCTTAAAAGCATTAATTCAGTCAATCAGAAATATTAAGGGGCTATTTTCAGATGAATAAAAAGAAAAAAGAGTTCAAGAGGTTGGAGATGCCATGGAACTGCTACAAAAACATGGTTTGTTTGAAGTGAGGGGAAGCTCCTTTTTTAAGGATTGTAGGTTCACAGGTTACTTCAGAATACCTGCACAAAAAACTTGGTAGGTAATGGTTTCAGGCTATCCTTTCTGCTTCACCAGCTTCTATAAACACTGGGAGGAGCAGATGAGTTCTGGGGTAAACCCCTCATCTGAGGCACAGTGAAAGTTCAGAGGAGAGTGCCTTTATCTGGAATTGTGTGGGCAACCCTCCCCTAAAATTAAAACCAATGCACTTGAATAAAACAGTATGATGGAAAGTGAGTTTTTCTTTTATAAGCGCTGACTTTCTAGCAAGGTGAGCTTTATGTGATTCTGCTCTGGTATTCTATTTCTCACTTCTCTCTTCTGGACCTCCACCTTCCATGCCACTGTGTTTTGGGCATCTTCTCTCAGGTAATCCACAGACCGTAAACCCAAGGAAGTGTTGGTACAGGAGGGACACTCCAGATCAAAAGAAGGGAGAGCATCAGACAGCACTGATTGCCTTGTAAAATCCAATTGAATTCTGAAATTATTTTTCCAGGTGCCAGTTAAAGTCACATCTGTAATTTGTTATTTTACTTATCAGAAGAAAACAATTGAGTTTCTATATAAATAAAAACCAAATATGTTTTTAAAGAGTTTATAAAGGGTGTAGACAGCTACACAGGGAAAGATGGAGGAGAAAATACCTCCGCCAGCTCTGCTCCACCACAGCATCAGGAAATGAACTGCATAAATTTTACAGACCCAGTGTAAAACCTTCCAAAATTGTCTTAGGAAGGTATATACTGCTTTACAAATCAAATCTGCTCAGAATTAAAATTTTCAATATAATTTTGTCTCCCTGTGACCACTCAGTCATGAAGATTATTACTCTGTAGTTCCCAGAATCTTAAGTCTATTTAAAATATTGATAGAAGTATTAATTTAATCTTCTAACAATTGCGAAAAGAGTAGCCTAAGTTATTGAAAAAAAAATAACAATTAATTATGTCAGGACAGTCAATCCCCTTGTATTTTTCAGTCAATAAGAACCATAGCTAATGGCTGACTAAGCTCAATTAAGGTTCAATGAAGTACTAGTTTTTAAACAGAAGTTAAATTATTAACCCATATCGTTTGTTAGCAGGATCAACAACACATCATGGCTTATTTTCTCAACATAAATCCCCTCTCAAAATGTATATATTTTGAAAACAAGATTCAATGTCCTGTCTTTTCTTAGATGGCTGGTCAATCTGGATTTTCATTAAAAACTTTTTCCCTTGCTGGATTAAATGGAGAAAAGCTTGGAACATAAACCCTGTGGCACTTTTACATCTGTTAAGCTAATAACCAGATTGAATCCCTGGGGCAATGGAAAGAAATAATATTTTCCCTTAATTTAGAGAGGACTCCTATCCTCTGCAAACCTCCTTCCTTTGTGACCTGTGGGAGCCTGACCATCAGGTTGCCTTTGGGTTGGTAGAAGGGGTTTGCCTGTTAGGAATCATGGTTCTGGAAAGATGTTACATGACATTTTACCAACCCGTTAATGTTCCCATTCTGGCTGCCAGACTCACTTGTTGCTGCCATCAGTTTCCCTCCTTCCACATTAAACAGAGAAAAATGAGAATTTTAGGGTGCATACCATGTTAAAATTCTGTTGCACCTTAGTTTTGGGCACTGAGTGACTCTGGTGTGTAAGGCATCAGTGACTATAAGATGTGTATAATGATGCTGTTGCAATTTCTTGTTAGACTCACTATTTCACCAAAGCTTTGTTTGTATTCAATATTAAATGACTGTTTAAATTTATTTAGTGGTTCAAGACCTTTTTGCATTGACTCTTTTTACTGGCCCAGAATAGAAGTCATTCTCTTTCAGAGATACACAAATTATAACTGTTAGGAGAACTTTCCCCGAAGACATTCAATACCTCAGCTAAAATGCAGTTTCTCTTTCTGAATCCCTTCATTTCCTGTTGTCCTCCCCTTTTGATAGTCAAAAATAAAACTGGAGCAAAAAGCTTGTTGATAACACCACATTTTGCAGGGCAGCTGTATCCCTTACCTTCCATTCTCCTTTGGCCCTCAGTGTCTTTCAGGGCATCCAGCACCAACACTGGTGGTGTCTCTTGCTTCAGACACATGATTAGCATTTTACAGAGGTGATGAAATTTTAGCATGAGTAGCATGATATATAAAATAGATGCATTACTTGTGCAAATTGTACATTTAATCCTCTTTAGCACACCGACACAGATGTGATTTCCCATTTCCTTTAAAAGCAGGCCACCTAGTGCTTGCAGAGCTTCAGCACAGCAAGAAACCCACTGCCAACACTTTGGTTTGCTCCCTCCCTCATTTGCACTCCCTTTAAAACATGGTACTGCTCACCTGCTTTTCAAAACATACTATACCATAGTGCAATTTAAAAGAACAGAAGCTTTGGGTTGTGATTTTACATGCCTGTTCCCTTTCTTGCTCTCTGCTACTTACTTAGCCCCAGCACTGTTTTTTGTCAGATATCTCTGTCAACCAGCACAAACTCCCTAATATGGTCAAGAAGAGCCAACGAACTTGACCATGTCATAAGGATCTGCTGAATTAATGAACTAAACCAAGTTATGGAAGGATCTAGTACCAGGACTGGTCCAATGAGGGGGCAGTACTGGGAGAAGAGAAGAATTACAAAAGGGAAAGAGAGGACAATATTGCCCTTTCACCAGTACCAGCAAGCTCACAGAAACCACATCCTCAGGTTCACCAGAGAAAAAGAGAATGAAGGTAGACACACTGACAACTGACACCAACGCACTGTAGGAGAAAAAAAAAAGCCCCAGTCCTTTACAAGTGCTATTAAAAATTCATGAGGTAAGCGGTATCCATACTGGAATGTGACATCTCCAAAGAAAGCTTAAAAGCACAGCTTGGAATGATGTTACTAATTCTGTAGCTGTATGACTAGACATGTAACCAGTGTCCTGGGAAGATACTTTATCCCAGCATTATGTGGAGATTCGTTTCCTCCTACCAGTGAGACAGAAGGAGAAGACCCAACCAAATGCTGTTACTAGTGGTCCTGTGGCACTTTTCATAGTGTGTCTAAATTCTGGTGGAGGTCAATCCTGCACGAATTTTGCTTTGGATAAATTGGATAAATCTCTTGGTGAGAGGTGAGTTTTGGGGTGTTTTGTGCTTATGTTATAACTGTAAATACTGAGCTATTCAGCCTTGTATAAGGTATAGCATAGCTAAATGCAGCCCTGCATGACTGTCAATGTATTTGAGAATATTCTCCTTTTATTGTATGGGTTTAGCTTCTCAGTTAAAGTAAAAAATCAGTGATTTTTCATTCTAGTCTGATTTTAAAGAAGTGCAGAGCTCTTACTTTCATTAAAAAAAGAAAAAAAAAAAAGGGAAATTTAACACTAGCTAGAGGATCAATCTGTATCACTAAGAAGTACATTTCTAGAAACCCTGTGTCATAGACTGTAAAACTTGAGAAAATTACTAAATGACAGAAGTTATAAATAAATGTTTTCTATATTTGGTCTGCGCTGGATAATGGGCACCTTCATGTAACAGATCTTTTGTTAGCTACTGTCAGAGATGGAATATGGGCCAGACTGTTAGATCTGAATTAGAAATGCTGACACTTCTACGGTAGTAGGAACTTTAATAGAAGAAGTAGTCTAAACAAGCTTCTTTCAAATCGAAAAATCCCTGTAATCAAGTTTCTCAGTGCTTTGTCCTGTTGGCAGAACTTTATGTTTCACTTAGGATTATCTCACATTAGTTCTGTATCACCCTTGGTAAAAGGATGTTGAATGAAAAGAGAGGTGCATATGATCTCTCCAGATGGATGTCAGAGAGGTTTTGGGGTTGCTGGTTTTTTTGTTTATGTATATAATGAATGAAGTCCAAGAACCAGCAGCCCTTTATGTACACACAGTACATTAGTACTTTTTAATTGGGTTTTTCTTTTTGACAAAAGAAGACATACTTTACAAAGAGCTTTACAACACCACATCAGGATTGCTCTGGAGATCGCTGTTGGAGGACAATGTATGAAGGGCTTTGAAACAGAAGGGTGTAGGGCACAGTAGCTTAAAATTCACTTTCTGTCTTCTTCCAGATGCTTCTGGAACCTGAGGGACCATAATGGTCTTTCTATATGGTACTCTCTTCCTCAGTCCATAATGTGAGCAGCACTCCTAGCTCTGACAAGTCTCCTTCACCTGCAGTGTGCATCATTATCTTTCCTGAAAAGAACTGGAAAACATCCACACTAAAATTTAGAGGCCTCAGCAGAACACTTTATTTTAAATAATATAATGTATTTTCTGTAGTAGTGTGTATTTTTCACTCACATATACATATATACACTCCCCTCAAATATACTATATAGCTAAGTTGCAATTTATTATTTATATTAATTATAAATATTAATTTCAATTTTTAAAATAGTATTTTAAAACTCATCACCCATAAAACTGAAATAAAGTTTACTTGGAAACTCAGCCTTAACATCATCCATATATATCAGGTTTCTGCAGTGTCTTCAAGTGCATTTATAGAGAAGATTATCCTCCCCTGCCACACTTAAGCCAGAAGGGGACCAAAAAACCTCTCAAACCCATGAATTAAAACAAGCAAAAAAAGAGAAAGCTATAATCTGTACAGTGGATTCTTGGCTCATTTCTCAGGTTTAGGCTCTTCCCCCATCACATACTAGCTATCAGGAGTGGCCTTGTGTGTTCTAACACTGTCGCTCATATAAAAAAAATTTGTATTTTTTCAAAAGAGAAAAATCAGCTTTTAAAAGCTGCAAAACCCAAAGGATTTCCCCTGCCTGGATAATGAAGGAGGCAGGAGGAGAAAGGGTGCTTTCAGGCAAACCTGCCTTGCCACAGCCTGAGGGAACCAGGATGGGAAAACAGAACATCAGACTATTTCCTGAAGGTGCCACATGTGAAGTCCTCAGTGATTGTTCTGAAACCCTGCATTTCTTCCCCACACAAATAATTCATATCAATCAGCTTCCAACCACAAAAAAGTCCTTTCGATGCCTTGAAAAATCAACACCATTTTGCCAGTGAATAAGCTAAATCAGATCAATTTAACTTTGTTTTCTAGTATAAAATTAGTAAAGTTAGGCTTGTAGGAGAATGGAAATGTATTTTCATTTTTATCCTTTGGTATGATGTGTTTTAAAGGGTATATTACTAAAAAATCCATCATCAGTATGTTATTGTAACTTACCCTTCAGTGACATTATTATACTATTAAAGTCACCTCATTAAGAACTAGATGGTTTAACACTTATGGCTATCATAGACCTTTTAGCATATAGTAAAGAAATATGGGTATTATCGACACTTCAGCCACTAATTTCTTTCCTGTACCCCATCTTCACTACCCCTAAAGAACAGAAAATCATGGTTGGTCAATTCTTACCGAACTTCTTAGTAGCAGGAAAATACCTAAGAAACCTTTTGACTGCAATTTCTCAAGATAACCAACTTGCAGGGACAGGCCTCAACACTTCCATGTATTCAAAGCTGATGAAATTAAAAGCTACTGCTATTTCTGGAAAATTTTTGACAGATAAGGAAAGAAATAAAGTAACACGGCTTTCACGATCAAACTCTGATTTATCTATAGCACATCTGTTTTACTATGCAGCATATGACCTGGGCAGTTATCTGAAAGCAAATATTAATTCTCATTTTCCATTTATGTCTTATCAGTTGTAAATGATGACACATTGTTGAAATTCAAATAATTTGGTTTTAAAACACTTTTATTACTTTTTCAAATATTCCTAGTGCAGTTTCTTGCAACTAAGCAAGCAGACAATGGATTATTTCCTTTTTGACTAATAAAATATGTTTTGATTTTATATATTTATAACTATACAAATATATATATATATTTCCACAGCTGTAAAGCATAAGTGGCCACCTTTCAACAAAGTTAAAAATTAATTTTTCTTCATTAATTAATTACATGAATAACTAATACCTCTATGGTATGTGGCCTAAAGTATCCAGTAAAACATGGTGTTACCAAGATGTATAATTTTAAGCTACATTTCAAATCTTGAAAAACTCAATTTACTCTCACAATCAAGTGAGCTGTAACTAATGATAACACCATGTCACATTTTTGCAACAAAGAAAGATGAAGGCTTGTTTTTAGAAGTTTAGATCTGTTGTCTTACTGGTCAAAACAAAGTCATGGAGTTGCTTCTGGTGCCAGGCTGTTTTGTTGGGCTTTTTTCAAGCTGCCCCTTGTCTTAATAATAGAACATTATAGACATCATTGTGATCGTTATCCACATATCTCTAGATGCCAACTTCTAAAAAAATCATTCCTATTTAGACTCAGGCATAGTTTATCATTACCCTGCCCATCCCATTACTGACCCAACAGACTCCATACATCAGGAGTTCATGAGCTAATAATCACTCACAACACTTCAGCTAAACTGGATGTGTTCTGAAAATACATTTTAGATATTGTTCACATTCCACATTTTTGCTCTGATTGGCTTAAGTTGTTTAACTTTTAGTTTAAAATTAAATTTGTCTGGTTCTCAGTTGGGCCTGTAACATTTCTGAGCTGAGAAATTTTCCCAGAAAAATTTCACTGGGAAAATGAAATAGCCTTCCATGAAGGTAGCTACTCAGAAATCTTATGGTGGTAGGGAAGAACTCACGAGATTTCTTTTCGGTATTTCTGTTCTTCATTTCATTTTGGCCAAGATTTTATGTCTTTGAACAGTGAGTTGAAAAGAAGTCCTTGGGAAGGAGTATACAGATGATTGTCTCCTTGTCACTCATAGTTTTTTGGTTGTTTGTTTTTTTTTTTTTTTTTTTGAGAGAAAACTGAAAAGGAAGTTTGGGAGAAGCTATTAATACTCAAATTTTGTTGAAAAGTTATCACCAAGATGTATAAGGATTTGGTAGTTTCCAGTCAATATTTTGATGGAAAAAGAAAATAACACTGTAATAAAGTGTTCTCATGTTTAAGGAGCATTTATGTTATAGACTGAATCAGAGGGGAACTGAAATAATCTCTGAGTATGTGGCAATATGAGGAAATCAAGAATCAGAAAGACTTAAATGACACATGGCAGCAGTTATCTGTGTGTGGAATATAAAACCAGGCAAGCCAAATGATCATATTGAGACTGACTTAAACCTTAAACATATGCTCAAGTTACTACATTTGGGATGAAGAGCACATTTCAAGATATGTTGCAGCAGCGCACAGAAAACTGTGTAGCAAGTCCAGCAGAAATGAAGAAGAAAATGCACCAAAAACATTACAATAAATTATTGTCATTGTGGGAAAATACTTACTGTGCAAATGATTTCCAGTTCAAGAATAAACTCTGTAAAAACAGCAATAAACTGTGCCATGCTTAGAGAATATAAAGGTCAATGAAAAGCAAACAACTGACATAAATCCACTTGGAATCCAGATGCTGTAGCATCTCCACAGTAGTTGAATTTGAGAGAGAAAATAAGTCAGATTTATTTATATGTGGAAGGAACAAGATCTGAAATGCATCACAGTAAAGCATCTGTTTTTCCTCTGATTTCACAGCAGGAATATTAGAGACTACTTAAATAAATGAAGTTGTAGAAAATTTAATTACCACTAAACATTTACAAGGAAATTCATTGTTCCCTGGAGTTACCACAGTTGTAGTGATGATGGTGTATGACATCTCTGGGCTTTAAGAAGGAATCACATGCAGCAACTAGTCGGAAACAAACGAGAGAAGTGTATAGGGTGTACAGCATCTGCAGATTTAAGAAATTATAAGATTTATCCTACAATAGAAATTATCTAAACATTTGAAAAAAGCGGCTGATACCTTTTATGATGATACCATAACTGTAAGCTGTGGGAAGACAAAGATGTAATTTTTTTTACAAACTTGTCTGATATCTTTCCAAAAATACACCAAAAGGAAAAAGTAACTGGAGCATTGCAAGAATTCTGCAATAATGTTTAAAGTTACATTCAGCAAACAGCACTTGAGCATAGTTAGTTCTGACAAAAAAGGGAGCTCTCCGTATCGGAGTTGACCTTAACATTACCAACTACCCAGTAAAGATCAGTGCTTTTTCCCTAGTTCAGAAGAGGTATTTGCCTCATTATTGCATTTTTGGCAAGTTCATCTTAACCTAAATTCATTCACAAATATGGACTGAAGACAATGAGATAGTGTGTTATTTGATAGCAGATAGAAGTGTTTATTTCAGTCTCTCAGTGCAGCCTGCAGTAACTGTACCTTCTGGTTAGTAGGCAGACATACACAAGCAGATACTATGAGGTACTGCTGGCACGCAGTGTTATTTGAATGATCATTACAAAACTAGCACTGAGAACTCCCTCATGGGCTTGGGTGTCATCATTAATCCTTAAGGAAAATTCATTGATTTAATAGTAGCAATAAATGTGTGCATAACTCACAAGGCAAAAGCTGAAGAAATCCATAAGGAACACGAAGTGCAGTACAGTTACAGCCTTTCCCAAAAGTAGTCAGTTATTAAGAGGGTTTGTTTAACCATCTTCTAATTGAGCAGACTGGCACTGAACATTCTGAATTGTCCTGGTTCCGTCAAAACTTTCTGCAGAAGTTTTAGCTGTGATCTGGCTGCGGTTGCTGGCCAAGCTGGCTTCTCACTGTATCTCAGCTGACTGGCTATCTAGCTCCCTGGCATCAGGCCGACTGCTCAGTTGGTTTCTTGGCTTCCCAGGCTTGTCAGCTGGCAAAGAAATAGACTGTTCCATTTTTTGCCAGAAAGGCTGCAGAGCCAACATGTTTTGTTCCAGCACCTGATGAAACAAAATATTGACAAGTTGGAATTTCCTGTAGAATAAAAATTTCACTTCCCAGTCAGCTCCAGTTATTATTGTATGCTCTTGTGTGAAACAGTGACAACGTTTATTGCATCCTCTAAGCAAACACAATGCACAGAAAGGACGTGAATTCAGAGAGCTTTCCAAGGCTTTGGATAATAATCTCATATCATCTGAAACTGCCTCTATGGAGTACAATGCATCTTTTGATAGGGTTAGTTTGTGACGCTTTCCATTTTGCCTTAAAAGGCCTATTTAGTTGGCTCTGAGAACTCATTTGTCAGCAGGACATAAAACTGGCCAGCTGAAGGATGAATTCAGTATATAGTCCGTGGATTACACCCCTTGTGCATATTGTTTTGAAAGATGACTTAACACAGGTCACAGATCAAACTCCAGAGAAAGAGAAGCCAGAAATAGCTGCAATATATAGCTTGTATAAAAGTTATTAGGTTTCACTGTTGAAAAAAGGAATTAAGATATCCATAAACATGCAAATAAAAATGACTTCTCAGGCATGTCAAAAATGGATTCATGGAACATTCAGTGAAGAGAAACCAAAAAATGCCATCACATTATACTATAATGCCATAAACCCAACCTTTGTCAGACACAAACGCCATGGTCCAGCCCAGGCCAAAGATTCATGACAAGATGACTAATAGAATCACCCACTGAGACAAAGAGTTCCAGTTTAGGAGGTGGTAGGGGTGTCAAGAGTGTTTTCAAGGAGACACTAAATGGCAAAGCAAGCCAACACATGGGTATGCCCTCGGCAGCAGAACAAGACAATTTAAGCTGTTCCCATTCTTGGTTGTTTCTGTGCTATCCCCAGTGCCATGCTGACACATTTATTACACTGGTGAACTGGATCAGCAAAACGGAAGGAAAGCAGGTTTTTCTCTATTCTTCTCAGTTCAGTCTCATTTATTGCTTGATTTCACAAATGTTCGTGCTGGCACAGTCCAGAAGCAGTGCAGATGCAGGAGCAGGGAGCTGGGCTGGGGAGCTGAAGGGTAGGTTATAAACAGAGAAGCCACTAGGAGTCATTAATAAAACTATTACATTATGACCTTTAGATTTTTAAATATTTTTTGGTCTTTTTGTTTTTGAAGGGGTCGGGGGGAGAAGGGTGGAATATTATCAAGCACATGGCAGATCCTTCCCAGCTTGCTGCAAGGGGATCAATGGAAAAGGCTTAAACGGGTTTTAAAACAGGAAGAGTATGCTATGCATCCTGTTGAAGGTAGGAATACATATAAATTACACATCTGCCTTTGAGAAGGCAATCCTTATTATTCTAAGTGTAGCTTACACAATATAATTTCAAGTCTTGCCCAAACTTAATAAAGCTTTAGTTATAGAGACACATTTTTCAGAAGTAGAATCATAAAAAACCCTGACAAAACAACATTGACACAATCATGCAACTGTGTAGTTTTCCTGTACAGAGGAAAAAAATGTAAGTAAGGGACTAGGAAGAAAACGGACAGAATACTGCCAGAAAGTCACAGACTAGTTCTTCAACACCTTTCACAGAACTGGCATTCAATACCTGAGAGAGACGACATATTGGTCAGTCTGAGATAATATTTGAATAAGTTGCTCCAAGCCAGTGATCCTAGGATATCAAGCTTAAAAGCCAGATACAGACAGCGAGTCAGGATAGTAACAGTAGTTTTGACAAAAAGATTCTAAAGATGCCTATTTTTCATACCAAATGACCAGGCCGAAAACACTACAGATGCATGACCAGCTCTGCCTGATGCTGATCCCCTTCATGGGGCCTGATCCTGATCCCCACAAGTGGACTGATGTCACAGCCTGGCTTTTACCTGTCCCCGTCCTGATGCCCCAGGCTGGGGCTGTCCCCAGCTTCCCTGCTTCCTGGCTGGGGTCAGCAGAATGGGTTCTGAGTGGCCAGACCCTGCCCTGAAAAAATATAAAATTAGCAGGACACAAAGTACCAGAGCTCAGAAACCAACACTCTATTTGTTCATAATTAATATAAATTTTAAGAAGTGTTGGCTGACCAGACAAGTTTCCTGTGCTTTTACATAGACAGTATTTAAATCAACTGTAAAAAACAAAAAAAAGTTTAAATCACTATTTCAAAACTATCTCCATTTTGATTACTGTGTAAAAAACAACATTTTCTCTGACAAACAATGGCATGCTGTGGGTCACGTTTCATAGTTTCCTGATGAGGATAAATCTTGATTTTTCTCAAGGTTTTGGCAGGGAGCCATAGGAACTCATTATTCTGAATAGTCTCAGCGGAATTATAAAACAAAGGGAATAAAAGGCTTGAATTTATTTTTAAAGCATGCTTTCTCATGTTTACATTGCTTCCAGAGCTACTTTGTTTTGGAATTTTTTTACTTATTGTTGATACATGAAAAACAATGATACATTAAAAACAACAAAACCCTCTTACAGAATTTTTAGCCTTCATGAAAACTGAAAAGTGTTTTTAGTGATGGAGTTGGTCAAAAGGAGGCATTTTGTTGGTTAGCTAGAGATGTGCTAACTGTTAAAATGTCTTTACTCAAATGATAGTGTATTTCCAAGTGAGGCTGGTCTCAAGGGGAACTGAAATGACGACTAACTTGATTTAAATTTGATGCTTTTATTCATTTACTGTCTCTCCATCTCATAGGGACCTGCAGTTCCTAGGAATATGAGAACCATTTTATTTGTCCCACTTAAGCCACACAGTGTGACATATTTTAGAACCAGTCCTTTGTTTCTTTTATCTATGTAGTGTTTGCATGGTTTGTTGGCTTTGTCCGTAGCTTACTAGTTTTTACAGTAAATTAAAATGTAGCTCACCTACCTGTTGGCAAAAATCAGTAAGTGAATATGCACACCCTGACTTCTGAAGTGTCTAAAATGATTGCACAAACGAGAAACAGCCCATGATCAAAGACTAAATAGAAATAAAAGCCACAGCTCAAGTGAAAACAGAAGGTGGGCACAAGCAGGAATTATCTAGAGAAGTAATGGAGATCCAGTAGCAAAAATTGTCACACAGTAGTCTCCCTCTGTTTGTCTTTGTCTCTGTAAAGTGCAGTAGGTTGGACATTGAAACGGCCCAGTATTGAAAAAGCTACAAGGCTAGCATCTTAGGATTCTTCTTCTCTTTCCTAACCCCTTCCCTAGTATATGAAGTTTGGGATTTTTTGCTGAATTTAGCTTTGGGGGCTCTTTCTTTTCTGTCTTTCAGAAGCTGTTGCAAGCACATGCTGCCCTGTCTCCACCTGTAGCCACAGTGGAACTCCAGTTCTGTTGTTCCTCCTCCTGAGCTTCACTCTGACATGCCGAGTCTCAGAAAGACCTGTCCCGATTCCAGGAGTCTCTCTTTCTGGGAGGGACACAGTTGTTAGCACACATTGCTAAGACGATCCACTGTGTATTGTCCAACACACTTCCTCATTTGTGTCCTTGTTGTCAGGTTAGTCTCTGAAGGAGCTGCTGCTGCTGCTGAAACCAACTTATTTTGGGAAGCTACATGAAATTACCGTTTCCATGCAAACAAAATGAAATCCCAGGCCCCAACAGCACCTACACTTAAACACATATCATCCTAACTCATGAGGATGTGGAAATTAATTGCGTATTTGCTGGGCCAAACTATTCACCTGGTGTCCAGGGGAATCTGGTAGCACCGAGTTTAAAAATGGCATGTGGAAAGGAGGAAGGGCGCAAGATTTCCAGGTAGGGTTTGACAGTCTTGTCTGTGCCTCGTCTGACTAAAACCACGCTGTAGCCTCCAACCCGAGGCAGCCAGACGCCTGGGATGCCAGCCTGCCGGGAGAGGCCATCCCGAGCAGCAGGATCGGCCCAGCTCACCTGGCAGGCACACACAGCCCGGGGCTCTGCAAGAGCCGTGCCCGCGCCTGGGCACACCCCGCGGGACAGGACAGGGGCAGGGGCTGGACAGGAGCACGGACGGGGACTCGGACAGGGACGGGGGCTGGGAGAGACGGGTAGGGGGAGAAGGGCAAGGGCAGGGACAGGGAGAGTGACAGGGACATGGACTGGGACAGGGGCAGGGACTGGGACAGAGGCAGGGACTGGGACAGGGGCAGGGACTGGGGCACGGAGAGCGGCTGGGGCATTGACGGGGGCAGGGACTGGGACCTGGACTGGCACAGGGCGAGCAGAGTCCCTCCCCGGACCCCGGCCGGCGCGGTGGCGGCGGCGGCGGCGGCGGCGGCGGCGGCGGCGGCGGCGGCGGCGGCGGCGGCGGCGCGCGCGCGCGCGCGCACGCACGGGGAAGAGCGGTGCGCGCCCCCGCCCCCGCGCTCGCGCCCTGTCGCGGCTCTTTCCGGGGCGGGCCCGGGTTCCCCGCCAATGGGAGCGCGCGGCGGCAGGTCCGGGGCGGGGCCTGGCGGGAAGCGTCGCGAGAGCGGCGGCGCGCGCTGGGAGCGGGGCGGGGCCGGAGGGGGCGGCGGGGGCGTTGGGTCGGGCCGCGCGCTCCGGTGCCGCTCCGGCGCGGGGACGGGGGCGCGCGGGGCGCGCGCTGAGGAGGCGGCGGCGGCCACCACAGGTACGGAGCGCCCGCTCTGCTTCCCATCCTCGCCGCCGCCCGGGGGCTGGGGGATCGGGGCCCGCCGCCGCCGCCGTCCCCGCACAGGGCGGGGCGCAGCCCGCCAGCCTGTCTGTCAGGCGGGGCTCACTGCCACAGGTGGCCCCGGAGCTCCCGGGGAGGCGCGGGGCAGAGCATCTTCCGCCGCCCTTCCTTTCCCTTCTCTGAGGAAGGATCCGCTGGGGCAGCTCGGCTTCCGCGGGCACGGCCGGTCACCGGAGGAGGGGCCGGGGGAGGGCCCCGGAGCGCCCCTGAGCCGCAGCGCGGGGGTGACACGGAGCGGGGGTGACACGGAGCGGGGGTGACACGGAGCGGGGCTAACGCAGCGCCTCGGCCCCGGCACCCGCGGGGCCGGGGGGGCGCGTTCGCAGCTCCCCCCGCTCCGCCCCGCTGTTCCCCGTGGGCCGGGTCTGTCTGTCTGTCCGCAGCCTCGGCAGGGGACGGACTGGTTCCTGCCTGTGGTGGTGTGGTCGGTGCGCGGAGGCTCCGTGAGTTCGCGTTCTCTCCTGCGTGGACTGGGTTGTGGTCGGTGCGCACGGGTTAAGTAAGTTCACCCTGTTCTCAACATTTCGCTTTTTAAAAGTGTCTCCTCCCCCTTCCTCCCCACGTCCTCCTCTCAGTTCCTTTCCTCCCTCAAGGGAGGAGAACAGCGAGCGTTCCTCGTTTGCTTTCTTGATTCTTTTAAGGGGCTTTCCTTAGCTTTCTTTTTTTTTTTTTTTTTTTACAACTGAAGTACCTTTCTCTGGTTTTGCCTCCAAAAATCCAATACGCAAAAGGAAAAAGAAAAGCGTGAACTGCGGATCCCAATTGTATATAGATTATAGCCTTCTAATTGAAGCTGTGATGTATTGCCAGAGTGACATAGGGAGAAAAATCCAAACCCTTAGGTTGTATCTGGAAAAGATCAGTGACAATGAAATAAATGGTAACACAATGCTCTAAGTTTAGCCATGTTACACTTGGGAAGAGTCTTACATTGCTTTGTATTTGTAAGATTATTTCAGAATTGTACGGTTAGATTTCAGTGATAGATACTACCAGTATTTAACTAATCCTTGAGAAACTAAGTGTTTTTAAATAATGTTGGTCTCATTTGTCCAGTGGTATTTCTTGGTCTGTAGGCAAAGTGATTTTTTAGGGAGCATAGTAATTGAATGATACCATCTTGGTTGATGCCTCGTAATTCCATATCCTTCAGGGATTCTTTAAAATATGTTGGTGAAAAGACTTATTCAGTGTGGAAAAATAATAAAATAGATTAGATCATTCCTGTTTTCTGTTAATCATTTGGTATGATATAATCTTAAAAAACCCAAACCATACAATATACACCCCAAAAGTACCTCCTAAACAAGGTTTTCTTTGGTGAAGTTTTCTTGAAGGGGAAGTAAAATGGCTTGAGAAAAATGCTGGAGCTTAAAAAATAATACCCTCGACTTACTTGGTATAGTTCTGTTATGTACAAAATACACAACAGAATAAAGTACAGAAATTTAAAGTTAATCACACAGAAAATCTAGGCTAATGGATCTGTCTGGTACATCAAATAACATTTTTTCCCAGAATGTATTTGAGAATCCATACCCAGAACTGGGGGGAAGCTGTAGGTGATGACTTTAAGTGATGATTTAGTCAAAGGGAATGATGGATTCTTTTGAAATTGTTGAGGCTTTGTCTTCTTGTCATGCTTCTATATGTGACAAAAATACAACACAGAAGAATTAGAACCAAACAAGAGAAAGGGGACCCAACCTGTCATTAATGCTCACCATCAGTGATGTATTTTGCTCACCCCTTCTTAGTGTGGGTGTGACTGTGGTCGAGACAACTTGAATTTTATAAATGGAGTTTTTCAAGACTGCCAACCTGATTAGTGAAACATATAAGCCATTAGAAATGAAAAATAGAGAAGGATCCTTGTCAGTGTAGACTTGTTTAATTTGGTTTTCAGTAGCAGTTGTTTTGGTAAGGTTATATATGCACATGCAGGACAGCTGGGTATGAGGCCCAGCCAACGTGGATTTACCAAAAGAAGGTCCTGCTTGACCAATCCGATCTCCTATGACAAGGTGACCCACTTAGAAGATGAGGGCAAGGCTGTGAATGTGGTCTGCTTTGACTTGTGTAAAGTGTTTGACACTGTCTCCCACAGCATCCTTCTGGAAAAACTGGCTGCTTGCAGCTTGGTTGGAGGGACTCCTCAGTGGGTAAAAAACTGGCTGGATGGCCAGACCCAGAGAGTTGTGGTGAATGGAGCTAAATCCAGTTGCAGGCAGTCACTAGCGGTGTTCCCCGGGGCTCAGTTTTATGACCAGTCCTGTTTAACATCTTTATTGATGATCTGGATGAGGGCATCAAGTGCACCCTCAGTAAATTTGCAGATGTCACCAAGTGGGGCAGGAGTGTTGATCTGCTAGAGGGCAGGAACGCTCTGCAGAGAGACTGGGCAGACTTGATCAAGAGGCTGAGGCCAATGGTATGAGGTTTCAATAAGGCAAAGTGCTGGGTCCTGCACTTGGATCACAGCAACACCATGCAGTGCTACAGGCTGGGGGAGGAGTAAGTGGCTTGAGAGCTGTTTGGTGCTGGACAACAGCTGTCTGAACATGAGCCTGGGCAGTGTGCCCAGGTGGCCAAGAAGGCCAATGGCATCCTGGTCTGAATCAAGAATAGTGTGGCCAGCAAGACTAGGGAAGTGATTGTCCCTCTGTACTCGGCACTGGTGAGGCCAGAGCTTGAATCCTGTGTTCAGTTTTGGGCCCCTCACTTCAAAAAGTGCTGGAGCATGTCCAGCAAAGGGCAACAAGGCTCGTGGAAGGACTAGAGAACATATTCTGTGAGGTACAGCTGAGGGAGCTGGGTTTGTTTAGTTTTGAGAAGAGGAGGCTCAGGGGTGACCTCATTGCTCTCTACAACTCCCTGACAGGAGATTGTAGTGAGGTGGGTTTGATCTCCTCAACTGTGCCTATAGTGAGAGGACCAGAGGAAATGGTTGCTCTGGGAAGTGGTGAAGTCACCATCCCTGGAGGTGTTTAAGAGGTGTCTGGATCTGGCGCTGGGTGATGTGTTTACAGTGGTAGTGCTGGATGTACAGTTGGACTGGATCATCTTGCAGACCTCTTCCAACCTTGATGATTTAGAGTGTTGTTTTTAAGGTATTTTTAAATTTCACATTTAGAATGAATCTTTTAAAGTTCAGTCTTAGATTAAGCCTGACTTCTGTAAATCATCAGTAGAGTTCTCTAGGCTGCTTCAGGTCATTTGTGTTGAAGACCAAAAAAAAGTACTTTTCCTTAAAAGAAAAATATCTATTTTTGCTGTAGTACTACTAAAGAAACCCTTTTTTAAAACATAATTTTAGATATAATATTTTCATTGTCTAGAATGTTTTATTTGAAATTTTATTTAAATGAGAACACATTACATGTATTTCAAATTTATTACCTGTACAGTTCAAATTTATTTGTTTAACAGAGGTGTGCACATGTCCAAATATGCCCCTATAGCTATTAAAGAGATTTACTGAGCACATTTGCACTTTACAAAAAAAAAAAGATAAATTTTCTTCCTTTCTGCCAGCTAATGATTGTCAATACATACTGACTTATAATAAATTTAGCCAGGGGTTAAACTTATATAAAGGGTTTAAATCTGGGGCAAATTTCCGTTGGATTCCCTTAAGCTGATTATTTAATTTTGATCCTTACATATATTCTAACAAGGATATATGTATATGGAAAAGCTAGCTAAATGCTTGTTACATGGTCTGATGAAAATGGTATTCTCAGCATATCACTGGAAAAATGGATTTATAAATTCATAGAATGGTTTGGGTTAGAAGGGACCTCTAAAGGCCATTTAGTCCAACCACCATATGATGAGCAGGGACATCTTCAACTAGATCAGGTTGCTCAGAGCCCTGTCCAGCCTGACCTTGAATGTTTCCGGGGATGGGGCATCTGCAGCCTCTGGACAGTCTGTTCCAATGCCTTACCACCCTCATGGTAAAACATTTCTTATATCTAATCTGAATGTATCCTCTTTCAGTATAAAACCATTCGTCTTTGTCCTACTACAGCAGGCCCTGCTAAGAAGTTTGTCCCTGTTATTTTTATAAGCCCCTTTAAGTGTTGAAAGGCTGCTTTAAGGTCTCCTGAGAGTCTTCTCCAGGCTGAACAACTCCCACTCCCTCAGCCTGTCTTCATAGGAGAGGTGCTCCATCTCTCTGATCATTTTTGTGACCTTCCTCTGAACCCACTCCAACAGGTCCATGTCTTTCCTGTGCTGAGGACCCCAGAGCAGGATGCAGTATTCCAGGTGGGGTCTCACCAGAGCAGAGTAGAGGGGCAGAATCCCCTCCCTTGACCTGCTGGCCATGCTGCTTTTGATGCAGCCAAGGATATAGTTGGCTTTCTGGGCTGTGAGCACACATAGCCAGTTCATGTCCACTGTAGTGTCCACCAACACCCCCAACTCCTTCTCAAGGCTGCTCTTAATCTGTTCATCCCGCAGCCTGTATGAATACTTGGAGCTTGCCTAGCCTAGGCATAGGACCTTGCATGTGGCCTTGTTGAACCTCATGAGGTTCACATGGGTCTGCTGCTTGAGCTTATCCAGATCCCTCTGGGTTGCATCCCATCCCTCAGGGACATCAACCACACCACTCACCTTGGTGTCATCTGCAAGTTTGCAGAGGGTGCACTGTCTGTGTCATTGATGAAAATATTACATAACACTGCCCATTATGAAACCCTGAGGGACACCACTTGTCACCAGTGTTCATCTGGACATTAAACTGTTGACTGCTCTCCTCTGGATTGGCCTATCCAATCAACCCTAAACATTCCACCCATCAAATCCATGTCTCTCCAATTTGGAGAGAAGGATATTGGAGGGGACTGTGTCAAAGGCTTTACGGAAGTCCAGATAGATGACATCTGTAGCTCTTCCCTTGTCTCCATTATAGAAGACCACTAGGTTGGTCAGACAGGACCTTGGTGAAGCTATGCTGGCTTCATTAAATCACCTCCCTGTCCTCCATGTGCTTTAGCAAAGTTTCTAGAGGGATTTGTGCCCTGGCACAGAGGTGGGGCTGACAGGTCAGTAGTCTCAAGGATCCTCCTTTCTAACCTTTTTTAAGATGGGTACAATGTTTCCCATTTTCCAGTCACCTAACTGCCATGACTTTTCAGATATGATGGAGAGTGACTTAATAACTGCATCAGCCAATTCTCTCAGGACTCTGGAAAGCATCTTGACAGATCCCATAGACTTACATACATTCAAGTTCCTCAGGTGGTCACAAACCTGATCTTCTCATGCAGTGGGAGGGACTTTGCTCTTCCTGTCCATCCACTGGAGAGGTGTAGGAAGAGAAATTGCTAGTGAAGACTGAAGCAAAGAAAGTATTGAGTACGTCTTCCCTGTTGTTACCGGTTTGCCACTTGTGTTCATCAGTGGGGACACGCTTCCTTTGACCTTCCTTTTCTGGCTTCATACCTGTAGAAGCCCTTCTTATTCTTTGCATCCCTTGCCAAGTTCAGCTCTAGCTTTGCCTTGACCTTCTGACCCCCATCCCTGCAAAACTGTGCAACATCTTTGTACTCTTCCCAGAATACCTGTCCCGGCTTCCACTGCCTGTGCATTTCCTTCTTGCTCTTTAGGTTGACCTCAGCTGGTGTTACCTTGATCTCAAATCAACAATGCCAGTCTCATGCCTTCCTTTCCTGATTTCTTACACTTGGGGATTGGTAGCTCTTGTGCTCTGTGGAAAGTCTCCTTCTGCCATGTGTCTGAGGACAGTTTCCATGGGGCCCTATTGACTAACTCCTTGAGCAGCTGGAAGTATGCTTTTCCAAAATTTACAGTCCTGAACTTAGTCTTTGCTTGTCCCATATCAGGGCAGCAACTCCACCAGTGCATGTTTGCTGTTGCCCAGGGCATCTCCAATCTTAGATTCATCTCTAATCACTGATTAGTTCACTTAGGTTGGACCAACAGGTCTGGTGTTGTGTCCCCTCTGGTAGGGCTGTCTATTACCTGCCTTAAGAAGTTATCCTCCATGCATTCCGGCAGTCTCCCCCTGGAATAGCTTGCTGTGCTACTTTTGGAGTAGTTGTTGGGATGGTTGAAGTCCCCCCTCAGGACAATAGCCTGTGAGCATGATGCCTGCTGTAGCTGGAGCAGGACGGCTTTGTCAGCAGGCTCCCCTGGATCAGGCAGCCTGTAGTAGACCTCAACCACAAGGTTACCTTGTTACCTCAGTTTCTTAATTCTTGCCCGTAAATTTTCAGCCTGCTCATGACTGTTCTTCAGAGACAGATCTTCATGTTCTATCCATTTCTTGTTGTAGCGGACAGCAATTCAGCCCTTCCTTCCTAGGCTGTCCCTTCTTAACAGCCTGTAGCCATCCATAGCCACACTCCAGCCATGGGATTTGTCCCTTCAGGTTTCAATACTGGCAACTAAGTTTAAGCCTTCTAGCAGCACAGTGGGTTCCAGCTGCTCCTGTGTGTTGCACATGCTGCTTGCACTTCCGGAGATCCAACTTGCTAAAAAGGTAGAGATGGTTAAACCTTATGTGGATATTTATCAGTTATTTGTGTGATCAATTTTTTCCTTTTTTTTGGGTGTCTACTGATACATTATTCAGTAAAAGGAAAAGTCCTGTTCCTCTTACATCTGATACTTCTGCCATTTACTTCCTTTTTTGAGTTTACAATTAATAGTCAAATTCGGTATGCAGAAGTAAAAGCGATTTTAAACTGTACGTTTTATTTACACAGATGTTTTGTTTGTCAGTGCTTTCACTTCCTTTCCAGTTAGTTTTAAAGTTTGTGTACTTCTCAGATGATTGGACCGTTGTTATTTTGAAAATGGATAATAATTTTATATATTAAAAATAAAACCTCCAGGTTGTGTTGCATGGTCGGACGAGTGCGACCCTTCAGATCTCTCTGAAATGCATGACAGACAGCTGAAATGCTGTAGATGGTGGGGAGAACCTGTGTAATTCAAGTGCAGAAGGACTGCGTGCAGACAAGACAAAATGGTTTTGGTGTTACGTTGATAAACCAGTACCGTTCCTGTCTGGTATCTTTCTGAGTCTGTGATTTACAAGTCTGTTGGTTTCGTGAGTAGGTGACACTGCAGGTTCTGTTGATTCTCGGGTCTCTAGAGTTTAGTAGCAGATGACATAGAAAAATACTTAACCTACTGCCTGAAGGCAGTGTAACTGTAAACTACTGTACCTGAGTAAATACTGCACCCAACATGGTTATAAAGTCATCTCCATGGTGTACTATGGTGGGCTTTGTTAAAATTGCTGCAAGGAGTGATCAGTCCAAAATTGTAGAACACAGGTACTTGATACTATGTGGAAAACCATCTTTTCCCATAGGTGACTTTTTTTAGGACAAGGAGTGTCTAAGAGTATTACCCCAATATGGTTAGATTTATAGCGGATTAGCCATTTAAGATAGAGTAGTAGGGACAATTGGATTTCTTTTTCTTGCTTGATACTGTTCTGTGACTTTTTTTCTTTTAAACACATCAAGTTTCAGCAGAAGAATTTTTTAATCTTCCGTCCATAGTTTACTGTGAAATGAGTTTCTTACTTGTATTTATTATATTTATATATAGTATATAATCTGTCGTGTACCTAGCTGCTTCATGTCATTGGCTTAATTTTCCAAACCAGACATCCAGTTAAGAGAGATGCTGTGCTCCAGAGATTAAAATGTTGCAGTTAATTTGCATAAATGTAACTTTTTTCCTAAGATTCTGTCAAGTTCATTTTTGTGAAGGAAAGCAGAAATCAAGGTGAAATGTCCATAGATGTGCCTAATAATAATCTCTTGCTATTGTAGAGAATAACCTCTTGAAGAAGTTTTACTGAAGAGGTGCTGCGGTGGAGGAAGGCGAAGAATACAGTTACTTGATGACACTGGTAATCTTATTTAAGTTACTTATACCGAAGAACAAACCCATATAAAGATTTATTTCCCATATAAAGGGTAGATATGTGCTTGAAGTAAGATCAAGAAAACCTGTCTGGTCAGTTGTGCGAAGAAGACCCATACTCAGATATCTTGGTGTTTTTTATTTAGCCTTCATTTTTACATGCATTTGCTCCTTGCCTGGTTTATTTTGGGCAGTCTAGGAGTTCTTTTTCCCAGTTAAATTGTGTGACTATGAGAAAAGCTGAATTATTAAAAATTCCACAGAACTTAAAAACCCAGCACATACTTTCTGTCTTTAATAACTCCCTATATTTATTGCCTGTTTTGGGGGATGTAGAGATGAATGAAACAAACTAGACTCATTGTTACTGCTTGAAGAGGGAAACTTGAAAAAAATGTTTTCATTTTGTAGCTGTTTTTTTATGTTCTTGTTGTTAGAACTAGACTTAAGATCAGTAAGGGCAGCTGACTCAAGCAGAAACTCTTGTGACGTACTTCATTGAAGTGCTGGTAAATTCAGCTTTAGTCTGCTGTGTTTTGCCAGCAAAGACAACTGCCCAGAGCTGGGCCAGAGAACTGAGTGTTGATCCGTGTTAGCCTGTAGTACCTTCAGTTGACAGAAATGACTAGGCCAGGTGGTTGAGTGGGTAAGTTGTACATTTGCCTCTCAAGATTGTTGAAGGGTAGTTCTAGCACATAGTGGGTAAAGGAATCTGCTGATAGACTTTCAAGAGTATCAGTGATGGTGAAACATTATTTAATGTAATGTTCCTCCCCACCCCCACGCAGCCTTGAAATCTAGTTGAACTATGTAACTTACTGCAAGGTGTGTGTTCTATATTTCCTGTCTGGTCGTTAAGGCAGTACTTTTTAAAGGAAACTGTCAGTATGGATGGTGTGCTGTTTAATCTTTCTCAGTTTTAAAATGATTTTTAATTGGTTTTTATTATTGGTTCTTGTTTTGTCTACTTGCATTTTCAAAGTGGATACAAACTAAATGAATAAATATAAAATAATAAAATGTAATTGTTTTTTGTAGGTATTTTTGAGCTGACTTCTTTCATCAAATACTAAGACTGGTAAGATCATGGACATGTATGCCAGAGCTCAGGGCAATCGAATGAAACCAAGAATATCTGTGAAAAAGGTAATTATCTGTATTTAAATAAAAAAATATTTTAGAGCTTTTCGACCTATTAATGAAGCAAATGAACTGGTTTGGTTGAGGTTTTTTGATTATGGGGTTTTTCATTAGTACGTTTTAATTGTGGTTGTCTGACATTTCAAGGAGGCAAAGAAATTGCCTTTCCTTTGGCATATTTAGTGTAATTGAACTGGGAGAGAGCATAATTTAAGGAAGTGGTGCATGCTTTTGCCTTTCGAGGTGACATGATGAAATCATGATGCATTAATTTCCTAGACATTACCCTGTTTATTGAAAGATAGCTTTTATTTTAGAACAGATTTTTTGATTTTATATGTAATAAATTAAAATACAAATATGTAGTCTTCATCGAGTTCTGTGAAGTCTGTGTTAGGGCTTCCTGGTAATATCTGTATCTTTAGATCTTGGATTCTTGCCTGGTTTACCCTTCTGTTTACAGAAACATTTAGAAACTGCCTAGGTGAAAAAGAAAATATATCTAGCACTTACAAAAGATATGAGTGGTTTTTTTTTTATTTCAATAATATTTATTTATTTATTCTTTTAAATTTTGTCACTTTAGCTTGGAGAACATAAATACTCTTCCTCAAATTTTTTTGCAATTTATGTAAGTGCTTATTGAAATAAAAGTTACAGTTTATCCTAAAGGAAAAAATTTATTTATCCAATTGTATTTCTCAAGGTAATTGAACAGAGGTGAGTTCATAGGTCTTTCCTGGTTACTAATAACTTTTTTATTTGCAAATTGCTGCAATGGTAGGAGGAGAAACTGAGCAAGGAGGCATCTTGTCACATGAAAATTGCATTATTCTATTTCATAAGCAGATTTCGGTTTTTTAAGGAAACAGTGTCTGTGGTATGTGTCCTGGAGAAACTATTTGAACCAAAGGAAAGTATTATGAGACAGTCAGTTGTTCCAGGTCCTGACACAGAATGTTAACAGACATATATTAAGCAGTTTGTAATTATGGGTGATATTCTTTCACTTTAAAACACACAGTATAAAACCTTCTATTTTATTGGTTTATGAGAACTTTCCAGCTCAAAGAGTTCTTTAATTACAGTTAAGTAATTTTGCATTCTTAAAGGACTTTTAAAATATGTTCTTTATTTGTTTTTCTGCTTCAATTTACAAAACAAAACAAATACCACCCTCCCCATCACCCCCATGTTTTTAAACTTATGGGTTACAGAAACATCTTTCTAATAATGACTGTGACCAGTGATTCCTCACTGAGTCTGATAGTTGCCTAAAATATTAGCTGTGTGAACTACTCTAATTGCCATTAAGCATTCTGGACTGTGTGGTTCTAGAAATGTGAATTTGACACTTCTCGAGTGTCTTGCAGAATTCTGCATTTTCACACAGCCAGGCTCTAATGTTTTCATCTGTGGCTGCCTCTTGATGTTTCCCTGAGAAGTGGCTGTTCAGATTATAGTGTGAAACTTTCTCTCTCGTAGAGCCAGGCAGTAGGGTGGTCAGAATTGCACTGTGTTTCATCTTCTGTTGATTCACAGAACATTGTGGTCTGATTCCTGTCCTCTTTGTAATACTTTGTCATAGTTAACAGGAATTGTTGCAGTAATAGGTCTTGAAAGTCATTGCAAAGTTGTGGTGTGCACATTTAAAGCCCAAGTTTCTGTTTTTACAAAATTGCCTCAGAATATTCAGTCCATTAAAATCTTACAGCAAATGATGAAATCAGGAAGAGCTTTGTTGCTTAAGAGAAGAGTAAGCATGACTCTCCAGCACCCAGCTTAATTTCTTTAGAGATTGTGGCAACTTACAGATTGTTTGAAATGTTAGAGAGCAGTTGTTTAAAACACTTAATGAGACCAAATACTGTAGAATTTGCTCTAGTGTGCTGTGAAGAATCTGTAGATATTGACTTCTTGATTTGCGAAGAGGACAATGCAAGTCTTTGAATTGCTCAGTTGAGCTAGAGGTGTGACAAGGATTTTCATTGTTCAGGTCTCAGCACCTTGATGATATTTGCGTTTTTCCCCTGACATAACTTAGTAACTTTGAATCTGTGCTCAAGATTTCTTGCAAGATATGACTTTAGAATTTCTGTGAGAAAGGAGTACACAGGCTTAGCAAGTAGAGCCTTATATATTGCTTGGGTGTTTTTTGCCCATATGTCAATGTACATTGGAAGTAGTTGTACTGTTTATTAAAACAAATTACCTACTTTTGCTGAAGATGACCTCTTGTCCTTACCTAAACTGAGCTTATAGTCTTGGGAACTTGCTAGTTTTCAGTTTTTAATGTAGTTGCGTGTCTCCTGGTATGGGATTGTGAGAGAACTTGCTTATATTGTCTGATAGGAGGATTTCCCTGAAATTGAGTCCAGTCCTCTCCTGTCACAAGCACAACTTTGATAGGGATAAGAATATGAATAAGTTATTAAATATAGTCTCTCAGTTAATGAGGGGAGTTTAACCCTCCCACCAAACCTACTGCTGGTTTTAAGTCTTTCTGAACCACACTGCGGTAATAGCTAAGAATCTTACGAATTTCAGGCTGAAGCTACTCAGCAGCAAATTTATACCTGTTTGTTCATGGATGTCATTATTCTTCTGCTTAAATAATTTATTTTCTTTTGCTGATATTCACCCTTATGATTTTTTTTACAATTATGTCCTCTGTTAGCCTTGGTTTATGGAAACTGTGTAAACTAAGGTTTTAGTCTGCTTTTGTATGAAAGCCTCTGGATTCCAGTGATTATCCTTCATAGTCCTACTTTCTGTGCTTGTTGTGCGTTAATCTTCTTTTTACATGTGGATAATACTGTATGTGCAATTACACAGGATGTCCTTCTCAGTGACTGATGTCAGTTCTTTCACTCAAGGATGCACATTTGCTATTTTCAGTGCTGTATCATATTGACCATTCATTGCTATACTACGATCAAGAAGTCAACTCAGATCTTTTATTTCCCAGCTTGTGAATTTGCAATTCTATTTTAAAGCTTGCTTTTAGTTTTTGAGGACATAACTATGCTTTCTGTGGTTGCATTTTAAAACACTCTCACGTTGGGCAGGTCCTTCCTGTATGATATTCTTCTTCTTAGCTGATGACACCTGCTTACTTCAATTATCATCAGTTTTCATCTCATATTTACTTTTTTTCCCTCATTAAATGTATTAATGATGATGGTGTTTTACATCAGTCTCAAGATAAATTTTGAGGAAGTTGGTTACTGACCTACATCAGCTATTCTCAAAATCATCTCTGTATTGTCTCTATTCAGGCAAAGTCTTCTTTTCCAAAACCAGCTCTTTTAGTAAACTCTGTCTTTATCTGGTTTTGTTAACTCTTCATATACTTCAATCTAAATAATCTATGAAAGTCACAGATAAGTGAGATTTTTTTCTATGTGTATGTGTTTTGCATGTTAATTTCCATATCTTTACTGTTTTCACATTCTGAACTTTTTTATATTCATTAATATGATCTGAAAAGCATGCATCACTTGCTCCTCATTTTAAATATGATATTTTATCTCTTTGGTTACATACTGCTACCATGGACCACCAGACCTGCATATAGTCTTGTATGCTGGTTCTTCCAGACCTTAGGGAAATTTTTACATTTGTTTCATCTTTCTTCTTCTCCCACTTCAAATTAATATTCTCCAAAATGTTGAATTTTGCTTCACCTCAGTAGTTCCTCATACCATTCTCTGGTTCATAGTTACCTATTCTGCCTTTCAGATGTAAAACTAGGGAACAGTACTTGCTTATAAATAAGATGTATGTAATAGTTTGTAGCTTTAGAAAACCCAACTAGAGAATAACAATGAGCCCTTCTCAAACTGGAGCACTGTTGGCTTGCAAAAAATTAGCAGGTCATGACATACGACTTTTTTTTTTCCCCCTAATTATGCAGATTACTTTTGTACAAGATGAATGAAGGAATTGCTGGGGAGCAGTCTTTGAGTAATATTGCAACCACCTGTAAATTTGGAAGATCCAGAGAATCAGAGAAAGACACTGGCAGCATACTTTGGAAAGTACAAAGATACATTACTGAACTGTGGAAGTAAATTACAACTAAACATGTAGGGGCAAGAGAATAGATAAAAATGGAAATTTGGTGAATACTTCATTAATTTATTTCAAATGAACCAATAAAGTGCTTTTTAAAATAGTTCAGCTGTAGCTTTTCTATAACAGTTACTGCTTTGACTTCTTTAGCGTCAGGTTGGTAGTCTGAGCCTTGTTTGCTAACATTCTGAAATGTATTTTGGTAATTTCAAGGATCCTGATGTTCTGATTTGCTTTTTTTCTGTTCATTCTAGAAATGCTTTCCTAATTTTGTGTTGCCATGAGCACAAGAATGGTGACACTGGCCCTGCTCTAATACTTTGACTTCCTATGTAGTAGTACTTGATACTGCTTTTTATACAGGGAAAAAATAAAATCTTTCTTGAGGTTTAACTGCAATATGTAAGATCACCTTTTATTTAAAGGGATTGCTTTTGTTTCGGGAGTATCAGAAAGGCATAACATTCTCTGACTAAATTTGCTTATCTAGCACTTCTGCTATTGTTTGAGAAGCTGTGCAGATTTGACATACCTTGTCATAAGTTGGACACAGTGATTTCTCACGTCATTTTTTAACAGGGTAATCTTTTAGAGAATAATTAAATGGATTAACAATTTTTAACCGTGTGATGATCTTATTTGTCTTCTTAACCTTACAACTTGCTAGAGAAGATGACAGTTTTAAATATAAAAAAAAAAATTACTGACTTCCTAAAACAATTGCGAGGATATTGCCTGTTTTATGAGCTGAGCGAAGCAGTTTTGTTGTTGTTCTGTCGTCCTATTTGCCTTCTGCACTTTGTTACTCTAGGAGAAAGTCTTGGATTCTTCAGCCTTTTTTAGCCATCTGTGGATGCTTGCATGTCACCATAAGTGTTATTATAAGAAATATTACAAGAAATGTTTACATGGAATTAAGTTACAGTTGTTTCGTATCTTTCACAGAATGGGGAAGAATGTGTGTGGATTTTCTTGGGTTTTTTTGTTTACTTGTTTGTTTTCTTCCCCTGTGACTTTTGAAACCACCTGCATGACTTTTCTTGGCTAAAATTGCTTTTCATCTTATTTAAGGAAAAGCTGTTGAAGAAATTCCATATATAGGCTTCAATGCAAGGAGTAGATGGTGTTTGGATTTCATCTTGGATTCATCTGTTCTTTTTTTCCAAGTCTGTGTGTTCTTATCTTTTTCCTTTATTTTTTTTTTTTAAATGCAGAACCTATTTTGGAATAAAGATATTGCTTGAAGAAAACAACTTACCTGTTTCAGTTCCATATCCTAAAGTGAATTTAAACTTCAAACCTGATGATTTATATACAAAGTAATTTGAAATAGTAATTAGAGCAGGGAAGCCTCTGGGGGACAGGGGAGAGATGAATGGACCATGTTTCTGAAACTGAAAATGCATTTTTTTTTTTTTTTTTAATTTTTGTTTTAATTATTTTTCAGAGTTTTGGTGAAGGTATACTGCACTCTATGAAGTCACTGCTACACAGCAGGAAAGAGTTATGCAAGGTATCAGCAGAGGAATGCCTAAATCGGGAAGAAGAAGATAATTTTATTGAGGTTTGGCATAATGTTACCATTTATATACATTTTTGTGGCTATGATAGAAAACAGCTTTGCTTGAAACAGTATGGGAAGTTGCAGGATAGTAAACAGGAACAATGATTCAAGTTACTGGCTGTAAAATCTGTACCCTTGTCATTCTTGAATTCAATCACTGTAGTCTTAAGCTGTGACATTTCAAGATGACATTTCTCTGCTTTGGAGGATTTGTGAAACTAGAAAACCAAAATGTGTAAATAGATGACTTGGGTGGTACTGCATTTGCGAGCATTGCTGTGATCAAGGTTGTGTGGATGGTATCCTAACAAAGTGGCAGAACATTTTGATCCAGGTCTGAAGATAAAAGTTAAAGTGATTTCTCATTTGCCCTGTGCTTAGCAGTAAAAGCTGAAGCTTAAAATTGCAGATCTAGACTTGTTTTACGTGAATACAGGTGGGCTGAAAGCTGGACGAGGTCTGGGGAGAAGTAGACCTGAACAGAATGCAGGACTGTCTAGGTAAATCTCAAGCTGTAAAGAGGAATTACTAGAACTGTTTGAGTTACAAGACTAACAGCAACTTTTCCAAAGGGAAAAGAAAAAAGGTAAGAAGCAATGTGTAACTGTGTAACTTGTATTAAGTGTTTTTCAAGACTTCTAATTAGTAGTTGACAGGCCTGACAAGGAGCTTAGAGGAGGAGAGGATGACTTAAACTGGCCATGCAGAGGAGCTGAGACAGGGAGAAATGAAGGAAAGACAACTCAGGAAGTGGTTAGGGAGACTGTTAGGTAATGGCATAAGGAGTAGCAGGAGGAAGGCAAGAGGCAGATTGTGTGTCTGGCAGAGAGGAATTAGGATTACCTGGATAACACCAGGGATTTTGTGATTGGTTGTGACTCTATGGAATGTTTGGGGAGCAGGCAGGATGCTAAATTTGTGAAAGATGAAAAGCTGTGGCAGATTAAGGTAAGAAAGAAGAGCTATGCAGAAAAACCTTGGCAAAAAAACCCCAAAAAAACTATGGCAAAACCTTGTCTGTATCTGACCAGATGGACCATGCTTTACAAACCTATGAAGCACTTTTTGTCTTGTGTTGCCAGCTATATGTCAGTTATGTTTTATATGCCTGCACTGATGGCCCCTATGGAGAAAAATAGCTGACTATATTAGCTACCTTATTAGAGCAAGCAATTAAGAGCCCACTGGTTGAAGTGTAAGAGGGTCAATAACCTGCCACAGAATAGTATTTTTTCCTTATGGAAATATAGGAAAGATGTGGAGAATGATGTTAATGGAATATTATTAGGACTGCAAAGATAATTACTCAGACTTCAGCAAACCAGTATTTAGGTTTTCCTGTACCATTTTAATCCATTTCCTCTGTACCCATGGCTTATGATAACCTTCAAATACAGCATCTCATAGACTATTTTTGGTTTAAAAAAAGATCTTGTGTTACTGATGACCTTTTTTATTTCCCTGGCCTACTCCCCAACAGCTTTTGAATTGGTGTACTAACTTCAGACATGTTCAAGGTATTAAAAGGTGATTGTTTTTCTGTGAAAACTGGCACAATAAAGAAATCTAAATTAGTATCATCATTGAGGCAAAAACAGGCAAACTCAGTAGGGGTGTGGTCTTTTTGACAGCAGTCTGCTGACCACTCAGTGTACATACTGTTCTTCATTTGTGTGAAGCTGTTACTCCCTGTCTTGCACAGTGAATTATCCCATGAGAGCAGGGAAGGGTTGGAATCATTATCTTGAGGAAGAGGAAGGGGCATGTAAGAAGACATCTGTTAAAAGGACCAAACAAAACTGCCAAAAAACCCCCAACAGCAAAAAACTCTAAAGCCTCTCAAAATGTTCTTCAGAGAACTAAGTTTTTTTCCCCAAGTCCTTTAAATTGTTTGATATTTTGCTTCTTCTGTGGAGGAATTCAATTCACATTGTAGATACTGTAGAGATAAAAATACATAGAAGCTGAAAAGTGTCTTGAAGATACTGTGCAGATGAATTATTTAGGAGTTGAAGAGAAGATGTAGGAGTTGAAAGGTAATGTTGCTCAAACAGGATTGTTTCACAGTTAACACAGTGAATACGGTGGTGGAGATGTGTAATTTGTCTGGAGCGATTTGGAATGCTGCTGTGAAGCATTGTTTCGTTTATGGTGTTGTCATAGCTGACATGAGTGGATGTATGTGGGAAGATGTTTTCTGGGGGCATGAGATCTTTTTCCCAGCATGAGACTCTCTGAAATAAAGACATCAGAATTTTTCATAGTATGATTCCAGTTTAAAAGAAAGTTTGAGGGTTTTTTTTTTTTGTCACACTTCGAAAGAACATATTCAAAACACAAATACAGTTCAAATAGAATTGTTTTTCAGCTATTTCTTTTTCTAGCTCTGTAATTCTCAGAGATTCTGTGTATATACAGGCAGGTAGCTGAACCAGTTAATAATAAATTAATGTAAACATAGCGATGTTCTTTGGAGTAACGGGAGTAGTTGCTACAAATTTATGAGCTGGCTTTAATACATAAAACTCAGTCTGTTTCATAGTGCTCTGAAATAATGGAACCTAAGCCATATGAAACTAATTTCAAACATCAGTGAAAGTATTTAGTCTTTGTGCTTTATTCCATATCCACAAAATGGAAACAACATTTATTTTCTGACAACCATGTTTTGAAAATAAATGCCTTGGGATTTTTTGGAGCGTGCAGATACCCTATTGATTTGTCGTTAGGGAAATACTAAGTGAGAACTGAGGAAATCTGATGTTTGAAATGAAGTTAAAGGTTTGTCTACTTGGATATGGCGTGCAAACATGTGGCTTCAGTAATCCGTTGTGTTTTGGCCTTAGGCTAATCAATTTACATGGCAAATTGTATAATGTGTTGGCTTTACACTTTCTTTGGTATATGCAAATGTGTAACAGTTTATTTTAGCATGGACAGATTTCAGACTGGAACTGTTTTACACATGCCCAGCCTGAAGCAAGGACAGATGAGCACTGATCTTTGCAAAATTGTGTTTATTTTAACAGATGTAATGAGGTTGGTATGTGTTGCTCTGTATGTACCAGTCACTAGAAAAATTTCTGTATAGTGGGTTTTCTTCAGCCTGGCCTGACCTTTCACAAGTCAAATAGTATAGGATTACTAGTCTTTATGAAAAACTGTGTGCTACTGTTTGAGCAAGCTATGCTACCCTAAGTTATGGTTATTGTGGCAGTGGAGTGAAACTTTGTTACAGTCTGCTGAATTTTTAGCTCTTAAATATCTGCAGAAAACAAAAAAGTTCTTTTCTGTACTTAACTATATTAATGTATTTATTTTACAGATTACATTTATAGGTTTTGCTGAAGAGATGGGTACTGCTCGCTTGCAGGTACGATATATATCTGTCTATACTGGAAAATAATAGCTGGTGCTTTCTTCTAAGTAGTACCTAGTTTTTTAAATTGAGGAATTTTGGTGTTTGAGAAATGAAACAGATGTATCTTGAGTACGTAAAAGCCTAAGTTTCAAATGCCATTGAAAGCTTGGAAATAATTATTTTAATATTATAATTGGTGTTTTGCATGTATTTACAATATTATCTGGCTCAGTCTTTGTGTTAGGATGGTCTGGAACAACTTATTTAAATGTGGCAGAAGGGGATGATTGACTGGGGGAAGTGTTTAGGTGGGAAGGGGCTCGTTTGGTTTTGGGGTTTTGTGGGTGCTTTCTTGGTTTGGGTTTTGTTGTTGTTACAAACATGTGTGTATCAGTATTTTAGTTTGTAATCTTCTCCTTAGTTGAGTTGTGCTTATTCATATGATAGGGTTGCATGTGTGAAGCTAAAACTTTATTGAACTGACCACTAGCTGTGAATTGCTGGTGGGGGGCTCAGGAGTCAGTATTATGGCTATGCCTTAAGATAATGTTCTGGAGAATTAGATCAGGAAATATTATTTTAAAAGGTGGAGTGTAACAAACTAGGAGGATTATAATGTGTGATTTTTCATAAGCTAAGGATTTAGTCTTCCTATACAACTTATACATCAGTATAATTCATAACATGCATCTTCACAGTGCAATTCCACACTTCTACTCTGTCTAGATCCTAGTAGATAGAGATTGCTGTGATAGTTTACTGATGTTTAAAAATGAATAAAGAAACTCTGAATCCATTTGTCTTCCAACTTATATCAGTGTTCCTGTTAATCAAATTATAATAACACTAGATATTCTTTCAAGGATGAATAAGAACTGTTTGATTGTCTATAACTGGATGGAATTTAAAGAAAATTGGACAGAATACGTTTATGGAGATTTACTTTGAACCATAGGGATCAGCAGTGTTTGGGCTGTTGAAAAAAACCCTATAAATCTTTCACATGCTTCTTCTATATTAGGTAAATCTAAAGGTTATCCAAGGTCTTGCTTTAAGAAATGCCTTGTCCTTGTTTTTGTAATAGGGACTTAGAACACTGTTCCAATAAAGCACACCAAGAGCATGTAGAGATCCACTGAGAACCATTATTAGCTGAGATCAGTGTTTGTAGTTGTGTAGTTTGTAGGACGTGCAGCTGCTTTTCAGCGCTTACAGGATTCTCCTCTATGACTTCTAAGCATCTTCCAAGTATGGACTGCATTAAAGCTTGTTTACACGAGCTTTACACCACAGTTAGAGCGAATAAGTGGAGGATGGAGCAAGAAATAGGGAATCAAAAAAAACTTTACCAAAATTAGTAGCTGTTACTATTTAGGGGGGATATGAGATCAAACCCATTGTCATTTACAAGTTATCTTTTTGACTTGATATTCTCAATGTGTTTGTGTATTTAAATCAGGAGTTGTCAGCTGTTTCTGTAGAGCTTCCAGATGTTCTGAAATCGCTCCAGTTGCGCAAACTAAAAGAAAACGAGGCTATATTTCTAAAAGATGTAAAGAAAACCTTGGCAAAACCTTTTGTCATGAAACATCAGGTAAAATTTTTCTGTCTTCTTGCATGTCAGAAGCATTGTATTTCACCTCCTAAAGAGATCGGTCATATCGCACCTTGTCGTGCTTTTGGTTTCAGACCATCTTAGCCACAGGAGTATTAATGTTATATTTCTGTGATTCCATGAAAATGGATGTCAGAAAATATCAGAATAAACAGTACTGTATTGTTTACAGAAAATATTCAACAAATATTTAATTATGGTGCTGATCCCATGTTTCTGCTAGGCTGTAGTCCCTTTCACTGCCAATTTGGAAAGAATATGAAATTTGGCAAGTTACCCATCTCTGCTCTGCTCTGATACAGCTTTCATCTTCAGCAGACTTTTCTTTTTGAAACAGAGATGCCAAAAATTACGTGAATGTCCAGTGGACTCCTGTCTTACAAAAAAAAAAAAATTACAATTGTAAATACTGTTAATGATGTAATTTCCATTATTTTTATTTTGATACCGTTCCCATTATTGCCAAGGTAGTTATATTCTTTCCAATTACAAATGTTGCATATAAGATAATACCTTGAAGAAACAAATATCCTATAAACTGAAGTACTATTCAGCATAAACGTGCGGAAGAAATACTGTCTTCCTCTACGAATTTTCACACGCGTTCTTTAATAGATTCTTGGAAACCTATTATCAGAGTTATGTTACATTATTGCAGTGAAATATTGAGAATGCAGAAGTTATGAAAATGGGTGATTCTAACTGTCACTCTACACAATTTTCTTATATTTAAAGTATTTCTGAATTATTTACTCTTCATAAAAAATGCACTGAAGAAATCCCTTGATACTCCTGACAATTGAATTGTTCTAAGATTGCTATATTTGTTTTCTTGTTGCTCTCTTTTTCAAGAATCAACTTGCTGAAGTGTTTTGTGTGGTGAGACTCTCTCCTTCATTCCCAAGGATCAAAGTTGATTATATATTTACCTTGCTGAGCAAGTATACCACAGGCATAAGATATGCAGTAGAAATAAACTCTTCACAAAAACATGAAACAGAGACATCCCATGGAGAAGATGATGACACTAATCACTCAGTTTCTTCAATTGAGGATGATTTTGTTACTGCTTTTGAACACTTAGATGAAGATGAACCTTCAAAGATACAAAGTGCTGGTAAGTTCTTGCACGCTGTATCCTTGTAGAAATAGGTATTTGAAATTTAGGCTGTTGGGATTTAATATGAAAGTAAATGTAAATGAATAGTGTAATGTAAATGAAATTAATGATGTTTTGTAAAAGGGTATTGGGCAATTGAAAAATTAATTTTTTACTCTTTTCACCACAGCTTACCAACTCATAAACCAAAGATTCTAATCTCAGTGTCATTTGTATATCAAATAGAATCTTATTCTACTTTGTGTGCTAAAAATACATTAATTTGTGAGTGATTAGATTTGCGTAATAGGATTTGAAGAAAATGAAAGGTTGCTTTAATCATGAAAGATAAGCTAGCATTTTGCAACAATAATAAACCCAGCAGTTGCCATTAAAATCTGCCCTGTTTTCTGCAGTTTTGTGGAAGTTCTTGATTTTGAAGTAATCTTTTTTTACCTTTTTTTTTTTTTTTTGTTCAGGTGCGTGCAGCTTTGCTTCTCAAAACCATCGAGATGCTGCTTCACAGACCATCCCTGCTCAATGTTTAGAAGCTGTTGACTCAAAGATCCTTGTAGGTTCTACACGTCGAAAGTCATCTGCCAGATCTTCTACTTTGATTGATATTTTGGGACTTAAGGAACTGTCTTCAGTAAAGAATTCAGTAACAACCTCAATTTCTGATCCGTGGATACAGAGGAGTTTCTATAAGCCATATAATCCTTCTGATCAAGGTGTTAATTTTTTACGTAAAACATTGTTTTCTTCCTCTCCAGCTGAATCCTCTGAGTCCGACTGCTCCAGCCCAAGCCCCATCATCTTCTTAGATGAAGAAGGGTATCAAAAAAGCTTAAAGGCAAAACTTCAACTGCCAAAAATTCCAGTAGTGAAAGATGGTATAGAGGATTCAGACTCAGAAGTAGGTGAATTTTTTGATAGTTTTGATCAATTTGATGAGCTGGAGCAAACCTTGGAAAACTCTTGTAAAATTATTAGGGATCCCATCCTAGGGAGTCCCTCCCAGAAAAGGAGGACTGCACATGAAAAATTGTCTTCTGCAAGCGTTACAATGAATCCGCAGAAATTCAATTTTGATCGTCCAACTCTCCCAGCCAATGTAAAGAAACCAACTCCTCGTAAGCCAGAATCACCGTACAGCAGCATCTTTGAGGTCCCGGATTCCCCTCGCCCAGTTAAAACATCAGGGGAAGAGAATGGAGGCTTCTTCAGCCCTATTAGAATGTCAGCTTTCAGTCCACTAGGGAACTGCGGTTCTTCCGAATGTTTGTGTCGAAGTAATCTTGGTGGAGATAGGACAGGTCAAAATCACCATGATGCAACTTATAATAGTTACTCAGCATATGCTGATAATGTTTCATTTGAAATACTTGGTTCTGTTTTTTCTTCTGAACCCTCATCAGAAAAAGTATGTGCAGGAAATGATTCGAAGCACAAAAAGATTGCTTTGAAAGAGAAAAAAAAGCAAGCTGCAGATCTGAAAATGAAAACTAGTAAGGAACCAGATAAACAAGCAAAATCTAAACATAAGTCACTTATGATTAGAGATAGCATTCAGAAATTTGCAGCTGAATTGGTTGAAAAAAGTTTTGGCAGTGCATTTAAAGACCTGCAAAAAGGTGTTTCTTCATGCACCAATGCACTCTGTCATTTGGCTGCTAGGTTGACTTCTTCCGTCTTTCAGATGGCTTTTTATGAGATTGGAAGACGTAGAGCAATCTCCCTGAAGCAGCGTGCCATTAATGGGATAGCAAACTTTTTGGTGAGCGAAGCTATAACTGCTGCTTTGAAAGAACTGTGTCACGTAAAGAAACAAATATTTACCAACACCGTTGCACGGTTTGCAGCAGACCTTGCTGAAGAACTTGTGTTTGAAGGAATCATGGAAGTATGCCAGTTCTCATATCCATCAACACCTACAGCTTCACAACCTTCATCATTTGATTACGAAAACAAAGTGGTAAGATCCTATGCCCGAGATTTGTCTGAATCTGTCATTCAGGAGGCATTTATTGAACTATCTCAGGTTGATGTGACCTTCACAACACAAGCAGCCATTAGTGTTTCCATGGACAATATTAAATATGTAAGTGCAGAAAGTATGTTAGAGTCAACACAGACTTCCACAGTTTTTCCTAATTTTAATGATAGGATAGGACTAAAGCCAGTCCAAGATTCCAAGAAGGAATATACAGTACAGCAAGCTCTGTTTTGCACCTCTGGTTTTGTAAGTTCAATACCTGTGCCCTTAGCTGGAAGAGCTCTTTGTCAACAACAGGTTTCCTCTGATGCTTACAAAGCAAAAGTATCCAGTATTCCAAATGCTGATGACAATATGAAGGTATTCAAAGACTCGACTCATCCATTTTTCACAAGCAGAAAGAGAGAGGAGGAAGTCTCTTCTTTCAGAAATATATATCTAACTTCAGATCACAGTCCAAGTACTGAAAGTACTCCATCGATCTTTTGTAACCAAAATGATACCAAACTAACAAATAACAGATCTGGAATAAACAGTAGTTCAGAATTAACAAGTGGGTCAAAAGGCATTAATACTTTCTCTGGAACTATGGTAGATATGATAGTGAATGAAGCTTATGAAACCATAACCTCATCTAGAGTAACAAAAGCAGTAGAAGAGTATACAGATTTTTTAACAAGAAAAATAATAGATAAAAAACCTTATGTGCAAGGTATTGGTGAAGACTTCCCCAAGAATGTGTTTGCAGATCATTTGGCCAAGTATGTCATAAAACAATCTGTGGATGAAAGTAAAACTGTGTTATGTAACACTAGTGAGAATTTAACATGTAATATGAGCTCACAAACCTACGGAGATACCAATCGAAAAGAACAGTGTGTGATAAAGAAGCAAGAGGCTGAGAAGCAAAGTAATGTTTCTATAATCGTGGAACAACAACAGTTGCCTTTGAATAATCCATGTAAATTTCTTACTCCAACTCATTCTGTTCAGTGTTTTTCAGAATCTAAAGATTGTTGGCAGGAACAAAAAGGACATAGGTTTTCCTCAAAATCACCACCTCCTTGTTCCACTGTGACTTTTGCGAAGCATGTTCTAGAGGACTGTACTGACATGGGAAGCTGTTCAATAACGTGCTTAAACAAGCCTTCAAAAAAAAAAGATACCCAGAAACTATCAGCAGGAGCTTTGAATTACAGGCAGGCTGATTGTTTTCTGCATGCAAATAGCTTTTCTTCAGTGATGTTTGGCAGTGAAGGTGTTTTGCAGATGGAAGAAAAATCAAGTTTCAAACATGGAAATACCTGTTTAATGCCCAATACACCCCCACCGACTCCTTTAGTGCCATGTGAAGGTACTTCTGAAAGGAACCTAAGAAAACTGTCAAAGAAACTCAAGGGAGAATTAGCAAAGGAATTTGCACCTGCAACACCACCTTCTACACCTTACAATCCATCCTTTACTGATTTTTCTGAAACTGAACATGACTCTTTGGAAAATGAGGAATTTATGCTGAAACTCATGCGGTCCCTTTCTGAAGAAGTGGAAAGTAGTGAAGATGAAGATCATTCTCTAATGCCTGTTGAGAAAGGGGAGCATTTGGAAAAAACAATTCAGTATGCAGATTGTTTAGCTAGCCATATAGTTTCGATAGCGACTGAAATGGCTGCTTCCCGTTTAGATGGTAAAACAAATGAAAGACATGCTGGTAGGCAGTTTCAGTTAGGTATGCAAAAGAAAATATGTGGATATACTGCATTTATAAATATCCCAGAAGAGACATGTAATTCTTTGTGGAATTACGCAGGTGATATGGCAGGAAAAGTCATCAACGAGGCCAAGAAAGTAGTGAAATCAAAGCATTGTAAACTGTTGAGATTGAAGCGGGTTAACTGTCAAGTGGATTGCTTTTATCTGAGAAAAGGCGATAAAGATGGTAGTTCAAAAGAAGGGCTTGGTCCAGTGCAGGACCAGTGGCTTGGGGAGAGAGGTTCATCTGTACTTTCTTTACCACAAGGTTCGGGCATGACAGGTTTGACTTCCAAGTACCCGAGCTGTGAAAGTGTGACTGACGAATATGCAGATCACGTCATTCGAGTTTTGAAAAGAGAAGGTGGTAGTGCTGAGCTGTTAATGGATCAGTATGCTAGCAGACTTGCTTACAGGTCTATCAAATCGGGCTTGCAGCAAGCTGCCAGAAAAACCAAATTGCGATATAACAGAAAGACATGTCCTGGGCAAAATGCACAGGTAAATGGTAAACTGGAACTGATCAAAGCAGTGAATAAAGATGCAGTACAGCCAGTGAAAAGCAGCATTCATCACTGTGAAGGCCAAATGTATGAAAGGGGTTTTGGCACACAGAGAACAGAATGTACCGAGTTGTTGCATTTTTCAGGATCCCTTGCTCACAGTATCACTTCTGATGTCAGGAAGAAACTGAAAATGTCGGGAGCGTCTTTGCCGAAGTCTCTGACAGATTCCTGTCTATATAAAAAGACTGAATTTGATGAACTCACGGGGGATCTCATTAAAACAAGACTTTCTAGGACATTTCTTCCTTTCTCCCGAGATCATAAACTGTATCATAGTACAGGTAGTATAAATGAAAATGGCTACACTGAAGGCATAATTCAAGCTATAGAACAATATGCTAGAAAAGTAGCAGATGATACTCTAGAAATGAGTTTAGAGTCGGCTATTCTCCGTGTGGCCGAAAACAGAAGAAGTGGCGATAAGCTCTCATATACTGAGAAACTGTCTCCTTTTTCTGGAACTGTCTGTAGATGCTGCAGTATGAAGGAACATCGGTACTGTACAGAAAGTATGTCTCATCGTCTGCCTGCACAAGAATCCTTCATTCCAGTGAGGCATTTACTTCATTCTGGATCGGGTGGTGCCTGTCAGAATTCAAGAGTGTTTCAGCTTGATATTCCCAAAATTCACGTTGATGTAGAACAGAGGACAGTGTTTTCGGACAAGGGGGCTACTGCGGCCATAGAGAAAGCAGAAAGAGAGCTGAGTTACACAAGTCTGACAGCTGACAGTGGTATTGGACAAGACGGAGTCAGTTTTGCTGAAAGCCTTACTACTGAAATAATGACATCAGCTATGACTAATATTGGTCAGGCAGTTACCATAAGGTAATATTAATTTTTTCTTTTTTGTTGCATTTTGTACCAGAAAAAGGATTGTTAATACAAATATGTGCTCAGAAGGAATTTTAATACATATTTTCTTAGAAATGCACACTTTATTTTCTGAATGTTTTCTTTTTTTCTTCTGGTGATATTTAAATAATTCAGAACTAGGAAAAAAAAGCTTTTTTCCACCTGTGTGAGCTTGAAACCAAAGTTTCTATGTATATCAGCATGGTTATGTTCCAGTAGGTGACTAATAAGTGGAATTTATCATTTCAACTTGAAAATACTACCTGCGGTAAAGAATACTAGCCCTTACAGGTTTTGTTGATCTGTGAGCTCTGACAAAATCCAGGTTTGCTCCCTATTTGTATTTCCTCTTCAGCATCTGGCTGAACGAGCTGGCTGAACATGGTGGCTGAACGAGCCACTGCTTTGTAGTATGAAGGCTTAATTTTTATAATGGTCGTGTTGTAGTAGTTTCCTTTTTATCGGGGGAAAAAAAAAAGCCCAACCTGTTACTTTAAGAAAAAACAACTTATTAACCACACTTTATGTTATAGAATAGTAATACAATAATTAAGGAATTGACTTTGAAATTCATGTGTATTTAGCAAAGCATAACATACTGTTTTCCTTTTAATAGGCCTATAAATAGGAAATACATGCCACAATGAATTTGTGACAAACCACAGCTGTTTCTTAAAACAGACTGTGCAGTGATCAGAGTGAAATCTCCTCTTCAGGTCCAAGAGCTATCCTTACCATGTTGTATTTTTAAATTTGAAGTCATATTTATATTTCTACTGTGTGCTTTTTTGAGGGCCATCATGATGGACAATAAAATTGATTATTTTGTTTTCAGTGGGTGAAGGCCACAGTGGGACTGAACTAAATTTTTCAAGGTTTGATATGAAACACATACATACTAACAGCATAAAAGTGCTCATACGCAACACAGTTGAGTCCTTACTCAATGTGTGACAAAAGGAAAGTAGTCATGTGGTGATGTTTTTCTATACCTACAGTATCAAGGTATATATATACACTTCATTTAAAAATTCTAGTTAGAATATGCCAACAACAAAACACAGGGTTCAAAGAAATATTGTTTATTAGTAAATTTGTGACAAGGAGGCGATATGAGAGTTTTACTCTGACAAAATTTATAAATGTTTTTACATTGTCATCTAATGTGTGCTAGGTAATTCATATGTTTCTTGAGAAACTGCCTTGTGTGGTGTAGAGAACTGTTACTAGTGCTGATATAACTGTAAATAAAAATGGGGAAAAAATGACCTTTGTACTACCCTGGTGGGTTCCAGTTCAAGCTGCATATTTGCTTCATATGTATATAGATAATCACAGTTTGCCCATGAAAGTTAGTTCATAACTGCATGTTCTCATTTTGTAAATTTTTTTTGTGTAAGGACTTCAAACTTCTTCAAATCAGTTTTTTGAAGTATCTTCTAGAGACTACCTTTTATGGACTATGCTTGATTGATTGTTTTCTGGATAAAAAAAATGAAACTTATTTCCTGAGGGAAAAATTCTGTACAAGCCATGCATTGCTACACTTTCTTGAAGGAGGAAGACAAATCTTTTTCTACAGAAAAACCTTTTTAAAAATTAGAATCCTAACATTTTAGACACCAGCTCATACTTAAGCATTTTGCCTTCAATAGCAGATCACCTAGCTGCTTGTACCAAAAGCAGACCGGGGAAAATAGCCAAACTTGTCCTATGGTGAACAAGTTCAGAAATGGTAAGTCTTCTGCTTGAAAAGTGTACCTCGATACACAGTCTGCAAGGCTACAATGCCTTCTGCGCTTTACAGCAATAATCTTCCACAAGAGAGAATTATTTGTGCCACTCCTTTTGAATTTTAGTGAAAGAATTCCAAATAGCAATCCCTGACCTAAGCCTGTTGATGTTTCAGATTAATTTGGTTACTCCATTTCTTGTGTTGAGGATAGGGTACAAATTAAGAGATTCCCCTCTTTTTCTTTTTCTTTGGAATTTAACAGCTCTGAAATGGTGTTAAATTGCTTTGAATGAACTAACACAGATCAGCGTGAAATGCAGTGATGTTTTTGTCTTAAACTTTTGTTTAGCTCTGTTGGAAGAGAAGGATTTCACTCTGTTGAATCTGTTGTTAGCCAGCAGATGAGTCTTAGTATTGGTGATGATAGCACTGGGAGTTGGTCCAATCTAAGTTTTGAAGATGAACATCCTGATGAGAGCAGCAGTTTTCTTCACCTCAGTGACAGGTAACTATAAACATGTTAGTGTAGTGAAACAGTTATCTTGACATCAAATAACTTGTCATCAAATGGTTTTCTTATGGAGCTTGGGGGAGAAGAGATTTTGTCTTCAGCACACAATGATTTTTTTATTAAATATGGCTCTAATATTACGGTTTTGTTTTCTTACAAAATGTTGTTGGCCATAAATCTTCACATTTTAAAATATGTGGAGTGTGTATTGTCATTGATGTCAGGGAGTCACATCAAGTAAAACTGTACCTATAAAATTTAAGTATTAGCAAAAGATGGAAGCATTTTAAAAACAACTGCCCTGTGTAAAATACAATCTAACAGTACCATTTGTAAGTTGTGCTCTAAAATATTAAAACTTAATCATAGAGAATGCATTTTATATAAATTCATTTTTTCTTGAAAATAAGTAATACTATCTTAATTTGCATGAGGAGCTTTTACAGCTGTTTTTGTCTTTTTTGGTACTGGTATTTATAAACTGCTCTAACTGATAATGGTGGAATATGTATATGCTGCTAACCATGGGCTTGCAGGTGTGTGATGTTGGAACTTACCTGTTCAGGGTAGTAGCTTCTCACTACACTTTCCCTGGCTGATTGATAGCTAACAAATATTAAAATGGGAATTCTAAAATCTGCAATTTCTACCTGTTGCCAGGGTGAATTATATTGCAAGTTGTGGCCCGAGCTTCTATATAAGGAATATATGAGGAATGAGTAAACTTAGTTTTTTATGATTGATATCATACTTGTATTACTGTAGAAAGTCCAGCATTTCTGTTGAAGAATAGCGGAAGTGGGGGAGAGGTTTTTTCTTTAGTCAGTACTTCCAGCATCTCTGAGGTTAAAGGAAGTATGGGAGATGTGCTTTCTTATGTGACATACAAGTAGGTTATTTGGTACCAAAGTGAAACTGCTCAGTTAATTATTTTTCTGCAATATTTTTCATGTTTTGCTTAACTAAATAATTTAAACCAACCACTAGGATAATTTATCATTCATAGAACTTAATTATTTTGTAGAAGAATACATTAACTTAGAGTTACTTTAATAAAACATAATCTGTTGAATGATTGAAAACGAGTTAGGCTTACATGATGAAATTCAAAATATGAGGAAGAATATTCAGCATATTTGCAGTTAAAAATAGAGAATAAAATATAGGTTAGTGGATACTGAGAAAAAAAAGGATAAAAAAATTGCTGGACCTACCATATCTATGTTGTATATGTTATTTGTTTATCATCCCCAAAATAGTTATAAATGAAAAGAAGGTAATTTATATAACTTGGAATAAAATCTGTGGCTCTTTAGAGAGGAATGACCTAAATTAGCTCACAGAAGGGGAGGCATAATCAGATAGTGAGGTGTTGGCAGGAGAAACTAACATAGACAACTTGATCAGCTGATTTTACAGAACTGACTGTGTGTTCATTTCTGCTGCTGAGGTTTAGCGGGTGGAAATGACAGGATCTGGGGTTATTACCCTGAGTAAAAAAGATACCAGGGGGAGACCTGTAATAAGAAAAGATTCTGTAATAACACCATTGTTGTGGTTTAACCCCAGCTGGCTACTAGTGCCCACATAGCCAGTCACTTGCTCCTCCCAAGTTGGGATGGGGGACGGAATTGGAACAGTAAAAGTGAGAAAACTCGTGGGTTGAGACAAAGATGGTTTAATAAGTAAAGCAAAAGCCAGGCACAAGCAAAGCAAAACAAGGAATTAATTCACCTCTTCCCATGGGCAGTTCCATTTGAATGAATGTTCTTTAGAGAACTTGTTAAAGTTACTTATGCAGGGGAGTGCTTGTATCTTCTGCTTTTTGTTAAGCATTTAAGTGTAGGCATGGACATTGCTTTTCCAGGGGATGCATCAGAGCATCCAGGTTAAGGTATAATTCAGAGCAGAAGCCTCTTGCTTTTCTTTTTGCTCTTCTGCTGGCTAATGTTGAGTAGCTGCATGAACCATTATAGAAGCATAATAATGCCTTTTTCTGTTTATTACTTGTTCTGTGGTTACAGGACTTTATTTTAAAGACTTTTAATTTGTCATCCTTAAACAAAATTTTGAAATTAGGATCCAAACAGGCATACTGGAAAGCAGTGTAGGTGATACTGTTAACGGCAAACTCTTAAAAAGAAATTAGTCTCTTGAAGTGTTCCTTTCCACTATTTTGCTATTTGCATTGAGTGGTATGAGTGGAGAAGAGCTTCAACAGTCACATAAAACTTAGGTGAAGAAAGCATGTTCTTGCAGCAGTTGTTCTCTGGAGTTACTTCATATATACTTCTCATACTATCAATAGTAGATAATCCAGCTTTCTCAAAGAATGCTGGATATCTGGTAGTCCTGTTCTTGGAAGGCTTCCAGACGTGCTCTGGGGGAGGTATGAAGTTAAGGAACAGAGATTTAATCATATGAGTAGCTCAATCTTGTACATAATCATGGGCCTAACAAACTCAGCTATTTATAATGACTAAAATTAACGAGTGTGATGACATGCTCCATTTTTTCAGTTCTTTGCATCGGGTTGAATGTAGTCATGGGATAAATGAGTATTTTTATGAACTGGGAGTGAAGTAATCTTTATAGTATTGTTTTCACAGATTTATAACCCCTTCCCCCATTTTTAAAAGTTCCACTTGCAGAACAATATTCAGAATTGAAAAAAACAAATTATTTACTCTAGGAATTCCTTCTCATCAGGCTGCTGGAGATTATTAGTGGGTTTTATTGTGCAGTTGTCTTCACAATGCATAATTTTATTAACTCTTAGCTAGTCCTTAAGCAAATATTGCAGTTGTAATCCATATTTCTGTGAGTAATCATTTTGAAATTGTTGAGCCTGTATAAATGATGAGCAATATGACTAGACCTGAGGACAGAATTCCTGCTAGCATTGATCTGGAAAATTAATGAGTACAAATTAATATTTTCATCTGTGTACTGAAACTTACTAGTTCTGCGGTATTGTGCACATTGCTGCTCTGAGTAGCACTGACAGTCAGGTTTTTACTCTGTTCCAGCAAACCTGTTTAGGAAGTTTAGGTGCTCTTGCATTTAATGTCTTGACAAAACAGTTGTAAGGAAAATGAAGGTTCTAGTTTGAGCTATTGTTCTTTTCTAGTTCAGCCATGTTCTCTTCTTCTCCTGGCAGTAATGGTAACAGCAGTAGCTGGAGCAGTCTTGGTTTAGAAGGGGATATGTATGAGGAGAATTTATCCTTTCCAACATCAGACAGGTTGGTTGAGTTGAGAAATATAAACCAGCTGGGTTCTTCATAATTAATGCATGAAATAATCATTTTGGAAAGTAAAAATACAGTGCATTTTTTATGCTGATACATTATTCACACTCTTGTCGCTTAATCACAATATGATTTTTTCATTAATTAATCCATCCTGAATGATTAAATTTTGCTGTGCTAAACTGATGAATGTGTTCTGCTTGCAAAATGAAAGGTCCCTTTTCTGCATGTTCCTGCCTGCAGTTTTACAGGTCTTTAGATATACTTTTCTTTCATGCAAACTAGAGCTTGCTTCCTACAGGATTTCTTTTTTTTTATTATTTAGTTTGTGTAAACTTTCAAAATTGCTTAGTAATTGATTTTTAATAGAACACTTACGACTTACAGCTTTAAGTAACCTATAACTATTCATAACTGTGACATAAGATGGTTCAACTTTTTCACATATGAAGCAAAACTATTAAAATCAATGTTTAGTTCTTATTTTTAAATATCTTCATGTTACAATCCTTTTTAACACCCTTCTCTTGTTTCTCTCTTCTCATTTTTTTAAGTGTGAAGTAGATGATAAATCTGTTTCCATCATGGAATGGTTTGAGAAGCAAAGCTTCTTTTCATGATCACTCCTTATTTCTTTTATGATCTTCCTGTCCTTTAACCTTCATACAGTCTTAGGATTTACTACATTTATTGTGCATATATTGGATTGTATTTGTATTTTTGTTTGGTTTTTTTTTTTAAATACAGTGATGGAACAGAAGATAAAGATGAAGATTCCAAGGATGCTGTAGAAGGTAATGTCAGTTCCAGCATATAGTACTGTTCTTGTCCTGTGCACTCTACGTTAGTTATTTTATTCTTTGCTTTTGTAGTCTGCAAAACAAGGTGACAACCCTATTACCCCTATTCATCATAATGGATGTCAGCCAAGTGTCAGAATGTATTCGTAGATTAATACCCTACATACACCTCTTAATGCATTGAAATTTACAGCCTTTGGAAAATGCTAGTTTCTGATGTTCACATGAGCTTAATAACATAAGGTAGGGAACTCTGATCAGCTTGTTGAAAGCATAAATTTATACGCATAGAATAACTTCTCTTTAAAAAACTTTTTAAAAGAAGTGTAACTAGTTTTTAAAATAAAGGAGCCGTGGGAATCATCTGCATGGCTGTGTTCGAGATGCTGAAGAAGTTATTCAGACTGGACACATTAACCTTGGAAGAGAGTCATGGGAAACAATGAAAAAACTTGAATTCGATGCCTTTGCTATATTCTCTTTCTTCTTAGTGAAGTATAAAATGGAGTTTGTCCAGAATCTTGTTACAGCTTTGTGGCTTGAAGATCTCTGTGCTCTGGTTCCAGTCTGATTGCCAAAGGTTGTTAACTCACATGAAAACAGCTTGCATGAATACATGAATACACAGTGTATGAGTGGGGTTTTAAAATGAGCTGATATTAGAGCAAGTTGTAATAGAGCTCTTCTTTGTGTTGGGTATTTTCTGAAGATGAAATAAGCATTTCAAGAAACCTCTCCTACTTGCTTACAGAGGATATTTGGCCATGTTGCACATATTCAAATAGTCTTGATGTAAGCAGAAAGATGTGTGGGGTTTTGTGGGATTGTTTGTTTGTTTTTATTTTTTGTTGTGTTTCTTCCCCTCCTTTAAAGCTCCTGGAAAATTGTATATAAATGAACAACATATCTTAATTTTATTAAATCGGATGTGACTGTAGGGTTGTAATAAAATAAAATTAAATTATTGAGCGTTTTACCTCAGAATAATTATAATTAAAATCTTTTCGGTTCTGTAGGTTTCATCTAGTTTATCAATATTCCATTGCTTTCTTTTGGTCTCAGCTTTAAAGAGTTTCAGCATCTCAAATATTCAAATTGCTCCATTAGAATAGTACTTGGTTTTTTTCATTTACACAGTTTAGGTGTCACCTACTCTCTGTAGTGCAACAGGCTGCTCTATATTCTAGTGAAATTTTTCTAGCTTAATCTCTTCACCATCTCACTACTGTTTTGAAAAAGCTGTTGCTGTTGTTGTAGGACCATTTAAATAGTGTGCTAGGTAGAAAACTTTTGTTTTCTTGTACATTTGGAAGTTCTGTTTGTGTCATACCTGAAAATGTCTGGCTTTTTCTAAGGTGACTGTACCTTGTTCACCAAAGAATTTGAAACAAAGCCTTGTTATTACCAAATGTACATCTATTTTATAAAACTAAAAAACATACCAAAATTTCCCAGCAATACATTACCACAATGCTTTCCATCCACTAAGTGTCATAATTATTTTTTTTTAATGATTGGTTCTTTCCTTTATCCTCTACAAACACACTTCGATTTGACAGTTCCACTAGTTAATTTTCTCTCTCTTTTAGTTTCCGAGGGAATCTGTTTCAACGTGCTTGACTTTGCCATTTGGGAATTGAGCCTTATGTACTGCAATTTTCATAACCTTGATTGGAAGAGTAGTGAGATGGCAGTAAACTGAACATGAATGTATGTTTTTGTTGCAAATATATCCCATTCTTCTAGAGAGTCAAGTTCAGTAGTCTGAAAGTAGAGACTTCAAGAATAACTTGGAGAGCACTACGTACATGCTTAGTTGTTTCTGAGAGTGTGACAAAGGATCACTCTCTGGTAGCTGGATACAGCAACTCAGTGTGGGAACAAAGGATAACGATGCTGTGGTTCATAAGTGTTCCTAGCACAGCTGCTCTTCCTATGTTAATACTGTGTTAATTTTTGGAACTTAAGATATAAAAAGGTGTTGAAAAATTGAACGTGCCTCAGTAAAACCATCAGTATATTTTGGAAAAACTCAGAGGCAGTCTGACCAGTACAGGAAAGAATTCTGAAATATACACTTTTTAGGCATGACAAAAAATAGCAACTGGAAATGTAAGTAACTGATGGACCATGTGAGAGCCATTGCTGTTTAGTTTGTGAAAGGCTGTGTTAAATTCCTTGTCATTTGGAATATACATTATAGTTTAGATATCTTGTAATACTCGCTATGTTTGCACACAGTTGTAAATGGGATAAACAGTACTTCGTTATGTGAAAGTACTGGAACACTTCAGACCAGCATGGTTTTTTTCTTCCATATTATCTGTGTGTACTAAATTGAGATTTTTAAGATAGTAGAGTCTATAAACAGTGAACTACAGAGATTTTTTGAAACAAAGCTACAGATTTGATGATTTTATTTTTAACGTTAGGTTTGGAGCAAATCCGAAAGACTTTATCAATAGCGAATATTGATCTGGAACGAAATCTAGTGGACCCACAGCTCAGAGCAGTGCTCCAGTGGCTGGCAGCTTCTGAAACGGAGGTTTCTGATCTTCACTTCCGTGACACTGCCTCAAGGGAATTTGTCTTTGTGAGTATTCAGGTTTGATGGGTGGTGGGAAAGGGAAAGGATTATCTGGACTTCCGTTGGCTGGTACACCAGCCGCTACTACTTCATTTGCTATTCACTGTTGAGGAAAATCATTTAAATCCTGAGAGATCAAAATGGAGCAGCCTGGTTAGGCTGTGTATATATACCATACGTAAACCAGTATTATCAAAGCTGAGTTAGCTTGTTTCACCAGTGGTTTACTCAAAAAAGGATACAATTACAGCATTTTTATTTGAAAAAACAAAATTTGGTGAAAATTGTATTTTTTCAAGCATTTTTTAACTTAGTGTTTACTTGTCTATAAATTGAATCTTTGTGAGAACTTGGTCATGCAAATTAATTTATCACTTAATATGTTCTGCCTAGGGGTTTTTTTTGCTAGCAAAGACATGTTTTATTGTTAGAAAAAAATTTAGTTTCTGAGTTAATATATTAAGTATGTCTTTATTCTGTAAGCAACTGAAACCAAAGCTATTAAGAAAGAAGGCTCAATAAGATTGCTTTGGTCTTAGGTAACTTAATTTTGGTTTTATAGATCAAATTTAATGTGACCCAAAAGAAAGCGTAACTTAGGCTTTAGCAATTTGTGTCTCTTTGGGAAGGCTCAATATTTTGGTATGTATATTGTCCTGAGTATTTCCATCACAAACATATAAGAGGAACTTATTCCCATAAAATCATCACAGTTATTCTTCTGTGGCTGCACACCAAACTGCATGTGATAATCTGGAATTTATTACATTCAGCATATATTTTTAATTTTCTACCGAGGAATTACTGTAATATTACCTGACTATTGAAAGGCTAACTTAATATATATAGAGGCATCGTCTCTAATGGTGAGGTTCATAGGAACAATAAATTATCAAAGATTTATGTTTTATGATCTGGTAATATGAAAAAGCATTAATGTGATGCCATTAGTATGGTTTTAATAATTAAGATCTCGGCAAAACCAACTTAACGTGCATATCAGTATATTAAGGGAGGAAAAGCTTGTTCTCACTTCTGAAATTTAGTATTGAGTCTTCAGCTTGGTGCTTTCCAAAGCTCACATCATCATTTCAGGAGAAAAGGGGAGTGACTGGGAAGTAGAAGTCAGTATGACAAAACAGACTCCCAAACTTAGATGGATATGTGCACCTATGGTGCTTAGTTACTGTAGACTTAAGAGTGTGAAAGGTATCTAGTGGCCAGTCAAGATCATACCTGGTCTGAAATTTCCTGAGACTGGCTTTTCCCTTTCTGGCCCACAGAGACAGTGACGATTTGAGGATGGTTTTTTGCCTGTGTAACTGTGTGGTATGTGTGTTTGATTTGAGATTAGGAAGTTTTTATTTGAAATAACCCAGAAAATTAGGAAATGTTTTTTGGGCTTGTAGAAATATATCCCCTATACTCCTTTCTCTGGAGCTTGGTATGTTTGATTTAGAACTATTTCAGGAATATGCTTTGTTATACGGTAGTTCTGACACTTAGAGTGGACTTCATGCTTTCATAAACTAGAAGGCAGTTTGAGAATACTTTTCTCCATTTTTATGTATTTGAAATTGTTTGTTTTAATCCTTACATTTATATGTTCTTCTCTGTTATGGTTTATAAGTGCCTTAACACAAAAAAGGAAATTCTTCACTTTTTCTGTTCTGACATGCCTGGCCCAGCGTTCCCTGAAGTTTTTTTGATGAGACTGAGTTGGGATTACGATCTTTCTTACCTCATGAGTTTTTTTGCCATCTTTTGAAGATCTGTTTATCTATTTCATGCTTGTTGTATGCAGTGTTGTATGCAAATATTCAGGCAGGATAGTAGTAGGACCCACAAGTGTCAATTTTATTTTGTGTGTGTGAGAGACCTGTATCTTACACTGCAACATAATACATAAGCCACAAAGTAGATGGTTGGTGCCTATTTTTTTAATTTTCCCTCAAGTGTTTCATTCTTCTGCCAGCTCTGAGTTAATAGGTTTCAAAGTTGTGATGCTATGATTTGAACCAATGCTGAAAGACACACAGGAAATGTATTATTAGTTGGCTCTGTGTCTGAGCATCACTCCAGCTGCCTTAATAAGAGAATATACTGAGAAGAGCACTCTGGAAAACAGTAGTGTCTGTTATGTATGCACTTCTAAAAATGATAATATTTTCCTACTTGACACTTCAGTCATAAATTGATACTGAGTTGACACCTGAAGATAAGGCGTAAGACCTTCAGGCAGGCTGTACAGCAGGCTGTAGTCATGCAGTCCTGAAAATGCTATGGTAGTTAATTGTTTCACTTAATTTTATAGACTATTTTTAGCTCTCCAGATTCAGTTATGTTAAAAGAAATTGAAATCCTGTTTTCCTCCCCGGGGACAGGGAAGGATTACCTGTTTTTTATTCCATCCCATTTCCCAATTGGAATGATCTCTGACCCAGACTGAGGGGTTTTAAGTTAAAAACAGTCTTTCCGAGTTCTGTCTCTTGTAAAGCAGAGCAAGCACCTGCAGAGGGCGCTGCAGCCCAGCAGGAAACGAAACCAGCCCCCGATGTGCTGGTCCCTGGCCAGCTGTGGGCTTTGGGGCAGCTCATGGGTACCTTGGGAAGTTACCTCAGTTATGTGGGGAATGAACCCGGGCTTTAGATTACACTGAAAACAGTAATTTTCAATATAAGCAGTTGGTGAGTTCTGGAAGGGAGGAAAGGCTGGTCACAGCAGGGTAACGAACCACTGGCGTGATGTGACTGTATAAAAGGCAAAAATACTCCTGGCATGTATCAGGCAAGGTATTACTTGCTGCATCTTGGTATGAACTCTTACTTAAGGGTACATGTTATGCTCAGCAAAGCAGAAAGAAGTTAAATACCTATGTATGAAACAAAATATATTTGTTATGAACGATAACAAGAAACCAGCAAATTAGAGTAGATGGTTCTTGACTTCTTTGAGAAGCCTGGCAATGTGGATATGCAAGTGCCTGGATTGAAAAAAAACATGTATATTCAGTTTTCATTCAGACCTTACCTTTTAAGATTCCTGTTTTGAGTAAACTTTAATATTTCAGTTGTCCAACAGTAAGAAACAGATTATTCATCTAAAGAAAGAGTGAGATTAAATTTTGAACTCTAAATTAAAATTTAGGTGCCATTTCTTTAGTTTTACCATGGTGGAATCTTCTTTGGACAAAAGTTTTATAATGTATTTGCTGAAGTAGATATTTGGACATTAGCCAAATTTTCCTCTGGCAGAGGAAAGAAAAATGACCATTATTTTATAAACCAACAAACATAATTTACAAAATTGCATGTTTTAGACTATAAAACTCTTATTTCCTGTGCTCTCCTTTAAAATTCACAGAAACAGCTACAGATTTCAGGCTCTTTTTTTGTAGAGAAGATGTCTTTTTTTTTTCCACTGCAAAAAAGTTTCAAGGTTTCAGAATAAATTGTGCTCAGTATTAGAGAGGATCTTTTTTTACTTGTTCAAGTCAATTGTTTACTCAAGAAGTTAATTGTTTTATACATGTCTTTATGCCCACATTCTTTCCATCAGTTCCATCACCTGCCTTCTTGCAAGTGGAACATCATCTAGATGAAGAAACAGGGAAAGATTGTCTTCCTTTGCATTTTTAATAGAATTTTATATTGCGATCTGACAGGTCTCATAGTAGAAACTTTACGATTTTTTAATTTCAAAGCTGTGAAAGATAATTCTCTAAACACTGTTTATAACTTTCTTTAAACTTAATATATAGAATATCATGGTAGGGACTATAAAAGACCATAAAAATCTACAGTTCCAAAGAGTAAGTAGAGCGTTTAAACTGTGTTTACTAAATGCAGCATTGACAGGTGTCCAGAAAGCTACAGAGAATAAAGTTTGTTTGTGTGGGTGTTAGGTGTTTTGATTTTTTGATTTTTTTGTTTTGTTTTGTTTTTTGTTTTAACTAGAAGTTGTTTGGTTTTTTTACTCCTAGGCAAACTGGCAAATTCATTCTTCCCTTAGGGTAGGCTTTCTTACATACATAGTTGAACTTGTCACATAAGCAATGGAAGATTTTTTTGCTTGGACCCTGGGCAAAAAAAAAAATGTTTTCAGTTACACTGATCTCTGCTCCTGAATGGTAGTTTAACTTAATTGTCACCTTTCCTCTTCCCCAAGATGTTATAATTTCCCAACTGTGAAGACACTGTTTTCATTTAGGGTAGCGTCTGTGCCACCCGAACCACACTATATGTTGTGAAAGGAAAATCCACATCCTTCTATTAAGACTGAGTTTTGTCTTTTTATATGTGCATTATTGGCATGGGAGGGGTGGCAGTGTCTTAATCTTGTGTTCAGAATTTCCTGTTTTCTGCAGTCTTGATGAACCACAGCCCTCATACCTGTGGCACCACATAATTTGAAAATGTTGCTCCCTCCAGAAGAAAGTTTTGTGAAAACTACCCTAAAGAGAAGTGCCTGGTTCTTGCGGAAGTTTTTGTTTTTATAGATGCGGGGATAAAGATTAACTCATTACAACTGATCTCTTATGACCTAATGTTTCAAGAATAACTTCTGTAACTGTTCATCAGGATGTCCCAGTCAAAATATTTTGTTTTGTGTTGCTCTGTCTCCCCTTCAGCTTTCCAGAAGACTGCAAGAAAGAGATTGGAAAGTTGGAGATCTCTTGCAAGCAGTGCTGAAATATTGTGAAATGATAGAGAAGGCATCTGATGGAGAGCAAGCTCTAAATAAGTCTTTTGTTGGTTGGCTTCTGGAAAATATCTGAAAAATCCAAAGATGCAACATCCTTCATTCCTCTTTTGAAAGGAGATAGAAAGAACACAGATATGTAAACTAAAATTCAACTAGTGAATGTTTAAGTAATAGTCAGCAATTAAAAGACTTTGAGGTGAAAGTCAAAATAGCTGTGCTGTGCTTTGTGATACTGTGCACATGGTATGTTTATTCAGTCTGTAATCGGTATTGTCCAATCACGCATAACTTGTATTTACTGCTGTGTTCAGACCATTGAAATATTTATGAAAGTATCCCTTGTCTATGATAGTAGTTCAGAGGAGGCAGTCTCAGGCATGATATTTAGGATTCCCACTGTGCCAGGATAGCTCCTTTTTCCACTCCTGTATGTGCTATATTCACAGTGTGACTAAGAGCACTGATTTCTGCAAGGATCTGTTCTGGAATACTGTGCTCTAGACAATGGAAAAAATTACCAATCTTGGCCAGGCCTTACGTGCCCAAGAGCACCATAGAGCTGATAAATTCTAGTAGAAGGGCAGAGTGAGTAGTTAAACATAATTTCGTGCATAATTCTTCAGCAAGATTTCCTGCAGCTTTCCAATCAAATTTAAAATGCTAAATTTTTTACTGACGCTTTTTGTATGCAGATACTTCTATGACACTAATTCTATGTCAAAGAATTTGTACTTTAGTCTCTCACACAGATGTGGTAAAAGTAGCAGATAGAAATTTATGAGGATTTTGGCTGTCTTTTTGACTAGTTTTAATTCTTTGTTTCTTAGCAGTCACATATGAATTTTCAGTAATAAAGACAGTTTTGTTACTCAGTGAGCACATAAGCATTTAGCAAAGAAAGCTAATTAAAACGTAAAGGGGAAATTTCTTGCAAATGGATTTTTCATTTTTGTTAACTACCTTCACTGAATTTTTTTTAAAGGGACTTTTAATCAAATGTTTTTAGCAGTCTCATCGGGTTTCTCACCAGTGCTGCTGACTTGCCTTTCTGTCTGAAGGGAAATCTGGACCTTTACATACTCCGTAGTTTGAAAATGTTTTTTGGGTTTTGTTTTTTTATATATCCTTTGAGAGAAAAAGACACGTGCTGGTAATTACAAGGTTGCCACATGAAACCTACAAAAGTATCATAGAGCCTTACTTATTTTGGATGAACAAAAAAACTCTTTAAGGCTTTTTCACAGGAAAATAGACTGTTGATATGATGCACAAGTTTGTTATCCCAAACAAGGAGAGAGAGATGGTCTCTAAATCTATTCCTGAATTTGAATGGTGTATGTACAATTCTGATTTCTCCTACCCCATGAATTACTATGAGGTGTCACACTGGTAAACTCAAGAGCACACTCCTTGTAATGTCTTTGTGTTTCAGGAGGGCATTACACTACCCTGTTTTTAGAGATCTGGTTTGTTTTTGTCCTCATTTGTCATCTGGAATTCTGCCTCTCTCACAGAACTAAAGATTTTGAATGTTTTTTATGTGCACATATGTGTGTACACACGTGTGCATACACAGGTATGTATGTATGTATATCTGTTTGTGTATGAGATCTCACCAATACGAACTTTAAATGCAAACTTTTGCCACTAAATTAAAATTCTGTTACGCTCATAGTTTTATTACCTCACTTTGCATATCATTTCACTGATAGAAAAATCTGTGTATGCCATGTGACAAAAAGACCAACAACTACTTCAGGGTCTTTTGTTACAGGTAATGTAATGCCAGGTGTCAGGAATGATTTTTCTTTAGAGCCCAAAGTAGGGTAGGTAAAGTTATCTTAATTCCTGTGTTTGGAGGATGGGCCTAGTAGCAAATATTTTTTAAGAATTGTACAAAAGTTATCTGGATTTTTTTTCCTCCTCCATCCCCATACTCCTTTCTTTTTTTTTAAGGTTGACTCTCAGTGTTGTTTTAGACAAAAATTTGAAACCATTCTTTGGCTGCAACATCTTCCCTAGTACAAATTTACTTACAAAATTGAAATACCAAAAAAATAAAATACTAAAAGCAATGCCTCAGGAGTAAGTTTTGCTCACCAAGTGGAATTTCAGGATATGAGGATACAGTAGTAATAGTAAAATGTTTCTGTACACGTCCAAATTGAGAAAGATATTGAAGGTATTGTGAATGTACAAAGCTGTACTCTTGGAAAAAAAAAAAACACGCAACAAAACACAACCAGCTAAACAACACCACAGGAACAACCATTTTTTAACTGATTTATTCAGTATGTTGGATTTTATAAAGTTGGTGTTTTTTCTTTCTAGTTACTTCTGTGGAGAAAGGCAGAAAATTGTGTGATTCCCAAAGCTTACAGCTATTCAGAAAGTTTAACGGACAATAGTTGCACTAAAAATTATTTTTATAAATGGAATCTTGTTTTCAGACTGGATCAAATATTTATGTAACTATTAATTGGTGTTATATTTAGGAACAACTTGTTATATTAGCCTCTGAGGAAAGTAGCATAGTTTCCAAATTTACATGAGAAAAATGTTGTAAAATACTTCATTTTTACTGGAAACAAGCAAATTGTTTTCTGAACCATTTTCTGTACAAATTGTTTTAAGTTTGTTCTGAGTGACTTGACTTTTCTCCTTGAGTATGAAATTAGGAAAGCATTAAACTAGCCTGGCAAAATTATTATAATTTAATAATTTTAATAATCTTTGGAAAACCTTACTCTGACTATATCTAACTGATGCTGTCTGCCATATTAGTGAGAAAGCTGTTCTTTGCTAATGAGAGTCTTAAATGATGCTTGCTGAGTTTACCTAAAACTCCTGACCACAGGTACAGAAGTGTAAGTGAAAACTGTAAAAACATGAAAGACCACATTCTGGTCCATTTAAAGCAGACAACTCTGCTTTGTAAACAAACATAAAAAGGTAGAGTTTATTTCATCTTACATTTTTTCTGTACGGGAAGCCCTGGTAATTTAATTTTTAAGTTGAGGAAAGTATATCCAATGATGTTATTGTTTCAGAAATCACCCAAACACTTCCATTTCTCAGAACACCAAATGTATTTATGAAGTGTTGGGATGCTTTGTTAGATTCTGTGGAAAAGAGCACTTTGAAAATAGTCCCTCTATAAATTAACAATTAAAAGTTGTCCATATTTAAAACAAGTTTAAACATTCAGAATGGGGTGCATAAATAAAAAAGAAGTATGCATAGAGCCTTAAAATCAAAAAACACTCAAACTCATATGCTAAAATTAAAGAGGATTTGCTGTCACATAATAAGGATGTGAAAATGTAGCTCAGACGGTGTACTTGAATGCAGTTTCTGTAGTATCTTTGTTCTTGGGTTTTAAAAGATTGTGTGAGCTTTTTAGAAAAAAGCCGACCAAAACCCAAAAACCCAGCAATCCACATTCCGAGACTAATTAGGTCTCTCAAGAATGGTATCAGATTTTAAATGTTACATTTTCCAATGTAACTTTGTCTGGGACCTTTTTGATGAACAGCCACATATTGTTGGAGATGGGAACACAATAAATAGTGAACATGGTCACCAGCGTAAACCCCTGTAGTTTTAGACAGTTGATTAGCAAATGAAAATACGAGATTCAGGAATGATTTTTAGTGTAAGAATTCTGGCTTTTCAGCAAGAACCTCTGCTGTCAAGCATTTACTGTACTTGAGCTCTGAAGTGGCAAGTACAGAGCCCAGCCACTGTAGTCACTTTATTTTGCACCATCTTTGTACATTCCTGTTGTATAGCTGGAGTTGTAGTTTTAGAGGGCCTTTGTTCTGTTTTAATGTCTGAATAGTATTTAATACTAAAGTTTATTATAATTTGCTGGAACTGCTGCTTATATGTGCAGTGTTACAGTAATTCACAGCCCAGTTAGTGATGCAATTGTATACCAAAAGCAGTTTATATAACTATAAGTGTTTATGTAACTGTACTCAATGAATATGAAGGTCTTGTACTGTATAATGCTGACAAGTTTTGCCATTTCAGTAATTTAACTATATTCAGTTTTCAGATTATGAACTCCAGGTTGCACTAAATTTGTCCTTGTTTTAGCAGTGGCTTAAAATAAAACACATTTCACTGGCTTAGAGAGTGCTGTCGTTTCTTGTAAGTTCATGAAATATTATTTTTCTTTTCAACTAGCACAGCTAAGACTGGTCTTGGTCAGTGGTTGTGTAAAGTCCTTTGAAGAATGGTATAGTAATAATGTATCAGTAGATGGCATACTTCTTAAAGAAATAAATTGGTGTCTGGCAGGAAGTGAGACTGCTGTTCTCCTGTCTTTGGATTGAAAGGTAAACCCATCATTCTTCTTACATGCAGTAAAGTGTCACATGGACTCTAATCTCAACACATGTAGGATATAATAACTGGTCTACCTCAGCCTCATCTTGCCTGGAAGCTACGTTAAGAAGGTTGCCTTGATATTTCTGTGTAGACGGAGGTTGGACTTTGGCACCTTGTACAGTATTTGGGGAATTGGTTTAGAACCCAGCTTTAGATGGACAAATGAAAGAATACACTGCTAATGAAAATGTGTGAAATGAAGTTTCATAGGCTTCTTCAAAATCCTCAGATGTTTGGTATCTGTTGAAATGTACCAAACAGCATATTGTCAAGCACCCCAAAACAGTAATGCTGAGCAGACATGATGGTACGCACAGGTACCAGTTCTAAGGTTTAGAAGTACTGATGTTGCAGATAGCTGTCGTAATGCCTTTTGATGTGTAAGTTGTGAATCTACTAATCTCAGCTGGGTTTCATGTCAAGAACTAGGAAATTTTTGCTGAAGTTATTTTAAAAACAGTAAGCATGAGCAACTGTCCGTGATTATTTTTTGCAATGCTTGTTTAGAGGAGGTTTCTGTAGTATTTGGAGATTGCTTCCCAAAGGAGCGTTGTTTTGTTTCATTACCGTGTCTGTTCCAAAGATTTTTTTGTTTGGGTAATGCCTCATGGTTAATCACATAGAAAATATATGTTAATTGAGGCAAGTAAATAATTAACTTACTCTTCAAATATTGCACCGCCAAAAAAAGACAAGTAGCAAGTTTGGGAACAAAGAAAATAAACATTTTCGTAAAGGGAAAGAAGAGGATATTCATGTGGAAGATAAATCTGAGCTTTTCTCTTCCTGCCTGGACTTTATTTTTCTTTCATTCAGCAGTCTGGTTCTGGCTGGCTTTATTCAACCACAGAACAGTATCCATGCACTTTGTTTAACCTTGGTGTATTAAATTGAGAGTTAAGTCTCCAGCTAGTCCATAGTCTTTGCCCAACATGTGTGCTCCTCCATCTCCTGCTGCTATTGCTCGGACCTTCCTCTTGCTCCCTAGCCTGAGCTTCTGGTGTGACTGAATTCCATGTTGGCTACTGCTCTGAGCCTCCGATTGGAAGGTGGCTATGGAAAGTGAGTCATGCCAAGGCTGAAGAAATGTACCCAGAGCACTGACCTTACTGGTTATAGAGCAGCATATGAATCAAATGCTGTCTCTTTCCCCTGCTGTTAAGGCAAACCACGAAGCATGTGACTGCTTGAGACAAGGGAACTAACAGTGATGAACATGAGACCACGTCTGTGGTCAAGGTACTGGATATCTAGTCCATGCCTGCACAACACCTTTCCACAGAAATTGCAAAGACTGGAATTGGGGCCTTCATGTAGTCAAAACATACAGTCTGCATTGCCTTTATCCCTTCAAAAGTTGCTGCTGCTTCTAGGACTGTGAGGGAGCTTTCTGTCCATTTATTTGAGTTTGTTTGTTTTTAATTCAGAATGGGCAAAAGGAAACACTTGTACAACTCATTTGACCTGGTTTCTTGAAAATCCAGTGCTTCAACCAGGAATAAGATGAATATAGAGAAAAGAAAGGGTGTAGTAGTGTGATACTTTTTTCTGCCATCTGCCCTGTAGTCCACTTATTGCCAATGTCCTATTTTGTACAACCTCCACCTCATTTAACTTCTGAGTTTCTTCCTATACTTTCCTTGTGGCTATTTCTTATTTCTAATTTTTTTCTGACCCTTGTCCAGTCTTGTAGTACAGCTATTGTCTTTGGCTTCTTTTTTGACCCTACACTGTTGTCCTGATGTGACTTCTGGCCTTCTCATTCTTGGCTCGTGGAAGTGGTTAAAAACCAGCAAGGGGAGTCTTCTTAGCTGTGAGGCTATGGAATAAGGCTTGCCTACCAGAGATCATCAAGCAGTGAAGAAGAGCTAAGCTTGCTTTTGGCTGAGTTCTTCACTCCTGTAGGAAAGTAATCTGTGGTTGCTTTGGTTTGGAACCCAACTTATTGCTTGCAAAACTCTTGGATTTTATGCTGATCTGAAAGTAACTTTTAAGCTGATACTGAAGTATAATGTAACTCCAACATACTGTGTAATTTGTGCAGATGTATGTGCAGTGTACTGTGTTAACAGCAGCTTCTGGACACAGGGCACAGCTCAAAGCTCTATTTCCTTTTGAAAGCTGGCAAAATCCCACTTGTCTCACCCAGTTGCATCAGGTCACAATTTAAATAGATAGTAACCTTTAATAACAAACAGTCTGTGTTTCTGAGAAGGTTGTGTTTGCTTAATTATTGCCCCATAGTATTGTGCTCTGAACAGATGCTGCAGCAGATTAACAACACAAAATCAGACATAATATTCAGGATGCTACAAAGATGCCAAGAATATGGACAGATATACAATGAAGAACCATCTCTTCATGCTGGAAGTTGTAGATTTAGAGGAGATGCAGAATGTTTGTCTAGGAGATTAGAATATGGCTCTGTGGAAACCAAACTGTAAAAGCAGCTCATCAGAATGTAGTCGTTTAGAGAAATTATGTCAAGAGAAATGGTAGTACTCAGCTGTCCTGTTGAACTCATTACAGTATGTTATGCACTGTGTATCAGAGAAGAGTTCACAGCTAAATCCATCGGATTTAAAAAGCACTGGGCGTAGGAGAGCATCCAAGTTAACTGTTACAGGACTGTGAGATGCTTAGCTAATATTTCTGTGGTAACAGATCATACACATCTTTCATTCTTTTAGCTAAGGAGGTTCAGAACTCGTGTCGTAGTTTATTGCTGTAAACCATGATATGAAGATTATATCCTAAGGAGTCAGTCATCGCAGGGTTAAGCCTGAGATCCTGACAAGCCTAGTACATGCTGGCATCTTCAACAAAACCTCTTTCCCTGTGACTGCCTGAGAAAATAAAGAGGTGGGTGTTGCAAATTCTGCGAGGAGTCTGGAGGACCCTCATCAGTATGATCAAAGTGCTTCTGAGAGGCTCCTAAAGACATGGTTTTGGAGAATTTGGTAAATTTTGTTTAAAATTATTTTGTGAGATTTTTTTTCTCCTTATGCAAGTGTTGGAATGCCACTGCTTATGGTATATGCCCAGCTTGTAGTCAGCATGTTTAAAATTTGACTTTATTTTTCTCCAGGTATTAGCTAGCCACAACTGTTAAGAGAAAATTTAAGTACATAAAAAAGTCAACCTTGCTGCAGTCATTGAAATTACACAGGATGAGCGATTTAGATTAATTAGGGAAATAACCATTAATCTGTTTACATGGCAGCAATGGGAGCATTGGTTGTTTCCAACGTTCATTTTCAATTCTCTTTTTTAAAATATGAACCTTTTTTCAATAACTAGCCTAAAAGTACAAAGCTAAAGCTCATGTAATTGTATCTCATTAACAAGAAGAAAAAGAAAGAGAATGCACTGTGGTCATAATACAGTCTTGACCCTGGCAGCTCACTTAATTTGAACCGAAATTAATTTCTTACCAATTGTCTTCTGTTTGCAAGTCCAGTGTTCAAGCACAGTCATGTCCTAAATTCAATATCTGTTTTTAAATTTGCGGTTTCTACAGTCTTGGAATGTTGAGAAGAGTAAAGGTTGCAAAGCCTTTCTTTCTTTTTGATTGTAGTGTCCTTATTGGGTGGGACTTTTTAACTAGTCCACCCTCTCATTCTAGTAACTTTCAGCAAGGGTTGTGGATTGCACTGACTTCACATGGTATCCCTTGGCACCTATTCCCTGGAATTCCTGTGTTTTGCTTTCCTGATTTGGCTTTGATACTACTCTCTGTTTCTAAAAGGTCTCCCAGTCTCAGGTCCTATGCTCCAGACCTTTCATTGACCCTGAAGAAGGTTTGATACCATCAAAAAAGGTGAAATCTCTGTTAGAAAGAGTCGGTCTGGACAGGAGCATTGCAGCCAAGAGAGGGTAAACAGCCCTCTGCTGCTCAGCCTCTTTCTTTCTGTTGAAATGTGTACAGTGAATTGTCACTGAACAGGACTAGTCATATGGCTGATAAAAATAAGCCTAACAGATTGTGTCAGAGGAGATAATATATATGAGACTTGAAGGGCTTTATTTTCAGTTTGCTTGTGAACCTGGTTTTGATACCTACCTCTGCTGAAGCCTTGCTTTACCTGAGGCAAGACCTGTGCCCTTCAAGCACTCTTGTGTGTCCCTCTCTGTAAGGTGGAACAATGCTCCTGGGCTTTTCTGGAGAGTTTGGAACATTAACAAAGAGGAATGCTTCTTGTAGTTGCCAAATCCCACAATAGTTATCATTTTTCTTACTCTCCCAAATAAATCAAACAAATATTTTACAATTTCAGATACTTTCCTTTAATAAGGCTCAAAAATTGTGAGCCTTTTCAGGCAAATCCGGAAATCATTCAAAGACTGTCCCAAACTGCTTGCATGTGGAAAAGCCTTCACAGTTTGGAAGTTAATCACATCGTAAGTTTAGCTCTGGGGCTTCCAACACAAGAAGGATGTGGACCTGCTGGAGCAGGTGCAGAGGAGGCCACAAAGATGGTCAGAGGGCTGGAGCACCTCTCCTATAAAGACAAGCTGAGAGAGCTGGGGCTGTTCAATCTGGAAAAGAGAAGGCTTCAGGGAGACCTTACAACAGCCTCCCAGTACCTAAAGGGAGCTACAAGAGAGCTGGAAGTGGCACTTTTTAGCAGGGCATGTAGTGATAGGACAGTAAGGAATGACTTTTAACTGAAAGAGGAGAGATTTAGTTTAGATATTCAGAAGAAATTCTTTACTGTGAGGGTGCTAAGGCACTTGAACAGGTTGCCCAAAGAATTTGTGGTTGCTCCATCCCTGGAGTTGTCCAAGGCTGGATTGGACAGGGCCCTGAGCAACCTGGTCTAGTGCCCTGCCTGTGGGGGGACCTGTCTTTCCAAGTACTTGACTGTTTTGGAAACCTTTCTGTGAGGAGTCATAAGGATGAAATGTCTCTCTCCCTGTTGTAGATGATGACTCACTTTCAAGGCCGTAGCGAACCCATGGCTACATGGCCAGAAAGTCTAGGAGTTCCCAAAGATAACACTAGAAATGCAAGGATCGGAAGTTCCATATGATATTGCCCCTCTTTGTATTATTTTCCCAAGGACATGACTTTGTCATAAAAGCCAGAGCAGTAAAGACCATGCAAAGATGCATGATGTCTGTAACACTGCGATTGCCTGGAATAAGGGAATTCTGTGCTCAGCACTGACATGGGAGCTTCTGTAAGGTCTTTTGCGTAGGAATCCTGTCTTATTCTTCTTTATTTCTCATTTTGTGAAACTGACTGACACTTCCTGCCCTTTGCACAGGGAGATGATGGGAACTGTCTCCCTCTCTCTTCTGTGTGAACAAGGAGTCTCCTGCCAAGCTGAATTTGATTGATGAGGCTTTAGGGAAAGAGGTCAGGAGCAGAGGATGATGTGCAGCAGATGGATGTTAACAGGCGTGTTAGGTTGTCATGTGTTAATTGAAGTGCAGAGAGATAATTCAACTCCTAATTAACCACTCCTTGAGAAGACCCGAAGTAACCATTTTGGAATTGCAGTCCTCTCCCACTGAGCAAGTATTGGTTATGGACTGATGCAAAATTGCAGCTTAAAAGGTAAAAATGTTCTTTAAGTTACATTGGAAAGAAATAGAAAATACTTTAGGTACAGTTATATAAATAACTGGATGCTATTTCCTGCTTGGTGTACGGGAGTTCAGACTGAAAATGCTCCTTGTTAGCCATAAAATGTGTTCCGATGCCTGCAGCCCCTCCAGAGAATGTTTCTTCATACACTCTGTTTACAGCTGAGCAGAAGGGAGGCCTCTGGGATGGTACTGAAGCACAGTGGCAACAAGGAGATAAAACCATCCTGGCTGTGCTACTCACCTGATAAATACTGTGTTCTCAAGAAAGCCACAAAAATGTTTTGAAGAAAGCAACATAACCACTCTACAGCTGGTGGTTTGGTGAACCTCACGGGGCGGCCCGCAATCGGATGTCAGCCATACTTTCCAAATGGCAATAGGGCTGGTCAGTGGTTTGACATAAAATGCAGCCAGGCTTGTGCTTTGGCTCCAGGTAACGCCACCACAACCTGGTTAGAATGTTTGCTCTGTCTATGGTTAGCAATGGATGTCTTGACCTCACTGGACCATCAGAAGCACCTTCACAATGAACTGCTTTACACGAATTGCTCTGATTGTGGTCTTTCTGGCTGAATCTCATGTAAATGCTAAATGCTTGAAGTTTTACCCTCATTGAAATACAGAGTTTTGATGGGCTTGCATGGTAGCAAACTTTGCCAGCTTTTAAGGGAAGGCCAGTATGTTAAATTATAGTAAATGGAGTGCATGCTTCTTTCTGAAGCTTGATAGCCGTAATTTGTTAGCTAGAAATGCACTATTACATACATACTGAGGTTTTGTGGATTTCCTGGCCTCGTTGTTACAATGAGGACAAGCGATTAATCATGTAACATGTCTAGCAATGAGTGAGTACATCCGGTCCAGTTTTTATTGCTGTTTTATATTACTCCATTTTTCTGTACCTCTCTAGCTTGTACATAGCTTTATATGAGTACTTCTGCTCAGCTTTACTCTTTGTACTAATTACTGACAATTCCAGCAGCCTTTTAAGGAAAAGAATGATACAGAAATAAGACTTTTAAATGTTATAGAAAGATTGTCTATACTCAGACTTTTTTGTCTTTGAGACACAGTCTCTTAGTAGGTAAGAAGTTTCAAATGTACATCTGTCTTACATTAAGGATGAACATGCAACCCTGTTGAAGATAAAGTTGTGGGTTTTGACATCGTATGAAGCAAACCTTTCCTATCAAATCCTTACACACGAACCACATCTGTGACATAGATAGATGCATCTTTATTTTCTGCAGCCTTAAGTGACCTTCCACATCTTCCACCTGCGTCCCACTCTCACTTGACCAAAAACACTGTCGTAGAGACTCAGAAGCAGTAATATCCCATAAATAATGTTCTGGGGCTGTTTAGAGGATAGTGACCCATTTTTCCATCTTTTCATTTTTCTGCATCCTCTTTTGATTACTTTGCTCTAGAAATTACAGTAAAACCTGGCTCATAACTGAGTTTACTTTCAAAAACCCTTGTCACCTTTTTCTTCATCACAGTGAGAGTGGCAATTCCAGATTATAGGAAATAGGTTATGATTAATTTTGTGATTTCAATACTAGATTTAAAGAAAATGCAGATTTACCCAGCTGTGAAGATGACAGAGGTGGGTTTCTGCAAAGGGAATTTTCCCATTTGATTGCTGTTGCAAGAGAGTGAGAAGAGCAGTTGGCCAAGAGGTGAATGAGGTTACCCACAGGCACCAGTGGTGCACCCGATACAGCTCAGTTGCTGAATTGTGGGTATACGGGTCAGCGAAAAGGCAGAGATTACTGGAAAAACAAAGAGGTGTTGGAGCTGGGGAAATCTAAGTAGCAGCAAAAAAATAGTCGATGTAACATATCAGGGTTGTAATGCAAAAAATGAAACCAGACAACTTTGCTGTAAGGTGAGTGCTCAACAATAAATCTTTGGAGAAAGGCATAGATCTTTTAGCTTGTACATGTGCACTTCCAGCCAGTGTAGAACTAGAGAAGAAAATGTCACACTTTGCAGAACCAGAAATAGAAGCCCAGATAGAGGTGTTAAGTTAGAACTACAGGCCTAGTAAAGCCCAATAGTAGTAAAGGATTTTCAAAGATTAACATATTTATGTCATTAAATTTGACATTGTCTACCTTATGCCTCTCTACTTGTTCTTCAAATTGTCTGCAAGCATAAGCTTGTGTTTAGCTGAACACCTGAGGTGCTATGAATGTGCAAATACCCAGGTTTAAGCCCAGCTTAAGATGTGTAGATGGTATAAACACTGTTCTGCATATCTAACTCCGGGATATAGACTCCAACTGGAAACCTTTCAGTCCATAGTTTTTAGCTCTTTAGAGAACATTTGCAGTGTCACCAGTTCCAGATTTTGTCAGGATTTTTTAGATTGAGAAACAAGGAAGATAAACAGTGTTCTCACATTTGCAGTTTCACAAAGCTTTTGAGTTGCTTGAAGAGATGAATTTGTGTAGACATCACAGATGATTGCAGTCTAAGGATTTTAAAGGTAAAATTGGATGCAGAAAATCTTGGTCCTGGTTTCAAATTAGGCAATTATTTAAACTGTTACTCCTAGTTATTGGAAAATATTTTAAGACTGATGGCATTATGCAAATAAAGGAAGATCTTTGGAAGTACAAGAATCATATGGGAAGATAACAGCTTTGTTATCGTCTGTTGCTAGGAACATACCAGAAAGAAGCTGACAAGGCTTATTATTCCCATGGCTATTCTTACCTTGAGTTTTTATGAAAGCCAATGCATTTGACAAATCAAAATTACTTATAGGTGGCTGAGATGGAGACATCCAGTGTCCTTACTACTTAACAGTGAGGTAATTTTCTACAGAAACTTCTACATATCCTCCAATGTCTGGCCTCTGTAAAAGGGGTCCATAAAATGCATTTGTCAAAATGAATGCCTGTTTGAAAAACTGCCACTTTGATATACTAATGGGTAAGAATCAAGAGGAAAATAAATAGCTAGGACTCCTTACTGGGTTATTGGCTTTTTTGAGGTTCAGAGTTCAAAAATAAACATACAGAGGGGTCATCAGATTTATTTTATGAGACTGAAAATGTTTCTTCTGCTAGAGACTAATTTTACAGCATTTCAGTTTTACTTTCCAGAAACATGCAGGACAATGTCCTTGGCCTATGTATAAATATTAGTATTTGACAATATAATAGCAAATACTGCTTTGTGCTGAAGATGGCATTATCAGCCTATTGCCTAAAAGTGGCACTTAAAAGAAACCTCTAAGACTCAACATGTGAGTTTCAGAAATCAGGCACTCTTTAATCAGTGCCGGGTGCTTTGGTCATCATTTCACCAAAATGCACACCCAGGTTTCTTATATGTCAGCATTTCGTGAATACTCATTTTTTGTTCCCCACATTCCTGTTACATGATCATGACATTTCCCAACACCTATTAGCATGTATACATATCCTTACAAGGTCCTGGAGGGCTTCATCAGGGGTCTTTGGTGATCTTCAGTCTGGAGCCCCCAAAGTTCTAAGTGACTGCCTTTATGAGCTTCAAGGCAATTCACTTGATTATACGGTAACTGCGTGGTGCTTGGCTGGCTGCCCCAGTTCCCCTCCTCATTGTTTCTTTACTGTGCTTGGTTAGCCCTTATAAATCACTTGGCTCACCTATATGCAATTTCTGTAGTACATTCTGTTTGGTTAGTCCCTTTATATCACTTGACTCAGCTATATGTGGTTTTGATGGTACATTCCTTTGCAAATACTATCAGTCCTTGTTACATCTCTAAACCCAGACATCAAATCCACTAGAGGAATACAGATATCTCTCAGCCAAAGGCCCACTGCTGACTATCTCCATTGGTTTATTTGTCCTCAGGTAGGATCTGCCCTGAGTACAGTTGAAACATGTATCCCCACTGCAGACTTCTGCAGAGAACTTCTGAAGGGCTGAGAGGATGAAATACCTGATCTGCTGCTGGATATCTTGATTTTCTAGTATCTCTTCTTCATTCTTTCTTGGCATGGGTGACAAACATAAAGCTTCAGCCAATGAACAGTCAGAGCAAGATCTTTATGCTGGGGTAGACAGGGAAAGACATTTTCCAAAGCGTTTAAGGCCTATTTTCAGAAATGGACCAGAGACCGCCTTTTGGCAGCTCTAATATAACTGTTTATGCATTTTCTCCAAAGCAGCTTAAACAGAAGTGTAAAATGCATAAGCAGGGCTGGAAGGGAGACCAAGACATTCCATGTCTTTGGGGAAGATGCCAGTGTATAGGGCTACAGTCAGAATGCTCCTCTACTTGCTTGTTCTATGACATCCGTAGGATATTTTGCAGCAAGTCTTGCTTAAAATTGTTAAGTCAAATTTTGCTATAGAGTCTAGCAGTGAGGACCAGCTTTTGGAGTGCAAGACCTTGACGGTTTAAACTCCCCTTAGATTAGACAGGCATAGTAGCAAGTGTATCCTTTCTGGGAACAATGTTCCTGCCAAGAAGCAAGTATGTGAACGGTAAAAGGTACCTTAGTTGTGTGAGGGTCTCTGTGAGTCCAGGTCCTTTAGACGTTGCTTGAGCAGAATAGTACTGGCCTTCCTAATGAATTTAGTAAGGTTTTGAAACCCTTCCCTCTCCGATTTGAATTTGCTGCAGAGATTTGGGGTATAGCTGAGATCCCAATGGTAAAACCTGCAATGTGATAAAAGACTCCTACTTCATAAGCATAGTCCTATCAGAGCTGGAATGTCATTTATAAGAAATGTAGGCACACAAGGGGTGATTCACCTTGTTGGAGGGCTCCTGCATATGATGGAATCAGCTGCCATAAATTCCCTGTAGGACTCAGGAAAAACAAAACAGATAGAAAACTCTCCTTCTAGGGCATGATTTAATTTCATGTAGACATTTGAAAACAGACCAAATGAGTTTGTGTCTATTTCTTTAAACAATCATAGAAACACAGAATCGTTAAGGTTGAAAAAGACCTCTAAGATCACAGAGTCCAGCTGTTAACCCAGCACTGCCAAGTCCATCACTAAACTATATTCCTAAGTGCCAGATCCACATGCTTTTTGAACACTTCCAGGAATGGTGATTTCATCACTTCCCTGACCAACCTGTTCCAATGCTTTACCACCCTTTCAGTGAAGAAATTTATCCTCACATCCAATCTAAACCTTCCCTGGTGCAACTTGAGGCTTATTCTGTTGCTTGTTCCCAGGGTGAAGAGGCTGACTCGCTGACTCCCACTTTGCTACAACCTCCTTTCAGGTAGTTGTAGAGAGCAATAAGGTTTCCCAGAAGCTTCCTTTTCTCCAGGATAAACAACCCTAGCTCCCTCAACCACTCCTCATAAGACTTGGTTTTTAGTCCTTTCACCAGCTTAAAACCAAATGTGAGTCCGGATTACTAGTTAGTGTGTTGATATATATCATAGAATCATGGAATAGTCCAGGTTGAAACGGAACTCAGAAGATCATCTGGTCCAACCTTTTGGGGGAATGGGAGCCTTAATAAGTTTATCTATCACTCTGTCTAGTCATGCCTGAAAAACCTCCAGTGACAGGAACACTTCCATGCCCCTGTGGAGATTGTTCAAGTGAATGACTATACTCACTGTAAAACTTTATATCTTGTATTGGGATGATTATATAGTAATTATGATTATGTAACAGTATTTGATGTTAGTAGATATGAATCCCTCTTTAGGCATCTGGCCCTCTGGCTTAACTGCTTGGTCTCATAAGATATTTGCACTGAATATCTGTCTATATGACCGGCTTGTAGGACTATTTTTGGAGTAGTTCTGAGATTTCCATATTCCTCAAAGAAACTGGGAGGAGAAAATGGACATTGGTTGTAGTCAATGGTTGAAGTGGACTTGCTTCTTAGCACAAAGATATTTCCAAGTAGAAAATGGACTGGAGTCTCTTCTTATGGGATCTTCCTTCTAGAATGGCTGCAATAGAAGGACTCTGCATTTCCTTCTCTGGGGCAGGTGATATTTGTGGACAGCCTGAATCTGTCTGTAAGAGGCAATATAAAAAACCAAGTGACTAGTCTTCGGACTGTTCTATCAGGGAGAAGGTAGAGAATGAAAACACATTAGAAAATGCAACTTATCTGGGCACTTCTGAAGAATGTACCCTTGCTTACCAGACAGCTGAATACAACTGTCAGCTCATCCTGTGTTATTTTTTCCCCAACCCGTATGACTTAGCTAAGTATTTTCATAGAAGAGCCTAACTGCTTAACTTTATTTCCACCAAGAGGATAATTCCAGAAGTCTCTGGCCATAGCAGAGAAAGTAATTAAAACCAAAGAAACAGTAGGCTGGATGTAGTTGTGTTCTTTTCCATGCTGCTCAGTTATCAGTGGTCTTGAAACATTGCAAAAGTTCTGTGGCTAACAAAATTAGTCTTAAAAAAAATCATAATGTCTATCAAGGGAAAGATCTATTTATTTTACAGTTGATGCTTAAAAAAATAAAATATTCCGATAATGCGGAAGAACGTGTCTTGGAGCTGGGAGAGGCTGTCTCACCAAGGAACCTCAGCCCCTAAGATTGGAGGCCTGGCATGAGACAGTAAACCACATGTTCCTTGGGCTGAGTGATTATTAGTGACAAACAAAAGCAGTGCTGGCAACCCCAGACTTTCGACACTCATGAGTCAGGACCCTAACCAGTCAAAACTGAGAGACGTGCAAAGAATGTGTTTTGTGTTGTTTTTATTTGCTTGCTGGTGGTTGCACATTCAGGCCTCACATTTTTGTTTTCTTTGTAAGATTTGAAACAGTGAACAAAGTCTTGCTGTTGGGTATTAGGGGGAAAAAAGGCTAGTTATCATGATACCTGAGATGAAACCGTGAAAGGTTGCAAACCCACATTGTTTGTTTTGAACCTGAACTTTCTTTCCATTTGCTAACCAATGATTCCTGATGGTTATGGATATATTTGTTAGCCATAGTTAAGAGTTGCTTGGAAATTCTATCTTAAAAATGGAAAATGCGGTTCTCATAAAAATCAAAATTTACCACTGTAAGATGGTTTAATTTTTTTTTTCTGAAATGTTTCCATCAACATATAACATTTGTTGCCTCAACCTGTGATGATCCAGGATGCTTGGTGAGTTGCTTCATAGAACCCAAATGAAAAAAAATTAAAATATTAATTTAGTATTAATGGTAATCCATGTCCCCTGAAAGTGCTAAAGGGATTCTTTTCTGAGTTCTAGAGTATCATTTTTTTCAAAGGGTAGAGCTGAGCTCTTCACTTGCCATTCAAGGCTTAAGACATACTACTATTTGTCTTCTCTATGAGATGCATCACAGATGTCTATGACTGAGTTATGATCTGAGATATGATAGCCTAGATGGTTGCCTGAGCTATAACTTCCATAAAATACAGAATTCATGCTTCTTCCCCTATTTGAAAGTGTGAAGGGATTTGGACATATCCAGTTTTCTCACTAGACAGAAATTCCTCTTTTGGTCAGCTATGTTCATAAGAACTACTGAAGCTGTTTGCATAAAGACAGTTCTGCTTATAGATTGTTGAAAAACCAATAATTTTGCCTACTCATGATATTTTGTTTGGTTATGCAATATGCTGCTTTTTTTCTGATTATAAACAGAACCAGATAGTAATGAAAACAAATAATGTATTTCTGGTTGAAATGTCAGATAAGCTAATATGTTCTAAACTACTTGAAGTGGCATCTTCGTAAATATATGATGGCTTTTTGTTTAGGAAATTTTGCTATCTGATCATTCAGGAGGCACTCTGGCAGACACACACCCACCCTCCGAGACTGTCACTGCTGGGATCAATGCCCTTCACAGAATGTGGCTCCAGGGATCCCACGGGTACCCCACCTGACTCCCCACACACCTCACTCACACACAGTCAGAGCAGGTTTCCTTGCCAGCTCGACCACAAGTTTCCCATAGCAGAGTCTCAAATCTCTGTTCCTTTAAATAATTTTATCATGGTGCAACAACAGCTTGAGCTGGTGCCTCCGAGGAAGACCCTGAACAAAAGAAACACTGGGTTTTTATACCCTTACAGTCTATGTGCATAAAAGTCTGAGTTCTTTCAGCTGAGTCCTCTACTCCTACCATGTCTCTGAGTGTCCATTCACCTGGCTGTACCACAGGTCCCCACGCCTTTTCTTGTTCAAAAGGTCAGTGCTGGATCATAACCTCTTGCTTTGGGCTCTTGCTGTCCAAAGCTCAATCTGCAGCTGGCACTGCAGCAGCACCATATGTATTCCTCAACACTTCAAATATTTGGGAAAAACAAAATTAAAATCCCACAAGAATCTCGGTTTGTTCCTTTCTTTCATAAATGGCTAGATTTAGGAGAGGATTTAGTCACCAAATTACCTTGGCTTCCACTATACCCGATGGAGGGACAGAGGCATATCCAAAAGGAGATAAGGCAGCTTTGCCAAAGTTTGAATTGGCTTCTGGACGTACTTGTGCATTTGAAACGACAGTGGAAGGATTCTAAGGGTATGTCTGCATTGCCAAATGAAAAAAACCTTGGAAGTGAGCTTGGGCACTGAACCCAAGCCATCCACAATGCTGAAGAGTTGGCTTGCTCTCCAGTGCTGTTTCAGACATCCCTCAGAGGTTGTCTCTAGGGCAAACTTGCTATAAAGTGGGGCTTAGATTTGTGCAGTAAGGACAAAGGACCTCAGACCCCAGTTCAGCCACTTGACCTTCCTTCATTTATCTCTTCAGACGCAAAATTGTACAGAACAGGTAGGAATCTAACTGTTAAATGTTGCAAAACTCAATCCTTTTTTGAAAATCCAACCCCACGTAAAATAAATCCCTCCTTGTGCTGTATCTACAACTCACCTTTTGTCTTCTAACCAAATTTTTCTGAGTATTTGTCTAATTTGTCATGTTGTGCAGACCTAGGCTATTCATGAAAAACTAAACTGATAACAGTGTCCTTTAATTTTCAGTGCCTCAAATTTTTGGAGGACTGGCTAGAGACCAAGAATTTAAAAGAATCTGCAAAGTCAAGGAGAATTGCAAATAGTTATGACCTTTAAAAGCTTTTCTTGGGAAGTAACATGTTAGATGGGCATGAGAGGAAGGCACATATGTTTAAAATGCCCAAATTTTTAAAATCTTGGAAGACTTTGGCTACAAAAGCCCACAAACAAAGGAGGATGAGAATGGTGATTTAGAAATCCATCTCCAGCTCAGTGAGACAAAGTGACAACGATCCTAACCTTTTAGGTTTTCTGTTGCCTGCCCATCCCTTGAGAAGCGAGTGGTCTTTGACAGTATTTGAGATCAGACTCTCCTTTCATTCTTAAGTCAATTAAATTAGTTGCAGTTCTGCTTCAACATAACAAAATTGCTATGTGGTTTCAACTGAAATTGTTTTGAATTCGTTTTTGCTGTTCCTTGGACTGGTCCCCTGAACCCTTCCCTTTATCAGTTCTTCTTATGTTTCCTTCTCTCTTGTTGTCATGTGCAATCATGTTACAGCAATTAGTAGGCACTGGCCTGGCAGTCATTATAAATTGCAAATGCTTCTTATGCTTGACAATTACATACTGGTTAAGGCAAACCATGCAGGACTGTGTGACAAACCCGTAACATCTTCGTCCTGCCCCATCATATCATTAGAATGTATATATTCACAGAGTATGGTGTGCTGTTGGCTGGAAGTCTGAACAACAAACCATAAATAGGATAATGGCTTTCCTCAGTACATTATCATTATTCAAAAAACAAAACCTCACTTGTTTTTGAGGACCTTTTTGGTTTCTCTAAATTTCTCCATGGATATGGCTTTCTACTAGGCATTGATGACAGAGGTGCGTATTTGTTGTCATCTTAACCACTAAAAACCCTGTGCCCTGTCTGCGGTACATGACATCCTCCCTGTGTCTCCTGTTACGTTTTCCGCCCTGCAGTGCAGTCCTGGCACTGTGTCAGCAGGACAGGCAGTCGCTGGCAGGTCATCTCCTCTCTGCTGGGGCAAGTTGTTTAAGCTATATAAGGATGCTTTGTAAATAAAAACAAACCCTGTTACCTTGAGGCATGAAGAACGAATATCTGTTACTTATTAGTGTATTTTGACTCCAACAAATTAAACCTATGATGCAACCAGGCATCTGCTAATTCCAGGGCTAAATGTAGGATGATTTTTAAACTCACTTAATAGGAAGATAATGAAGAGGTTACTCAGCTTATTAAGATGGAAGACGCAGGCCACGGAAGTCTTGGTGCAGATGCATTTCCATACTTTCATTGGTACGAAGTATTTTAGACTTTGTATATACAGGAAGAGGTGGGTACATTGATCTCAACCAGGTAAGAAGAATTAAAACAAAAGCTTTTCTGCTAATTTCCTAGGTTTTAATGATATTCAGCTTCTTTCAATATTCATTTTATAGAAGGTTACTCAGTATATTATGGGGCTCCTCCCTTCCTCATCAGGAGTGGAAGACCTCGCTTCAGCCTCAAGCTTCAACCTTTGACTTCATGGCCTGTGACTGAGTTCATGCACTTACTTGAGCCTCGATGCACTTGCTCTCCTTTCTCAGTGCATGCTTGGGAACCAAATAGTTATTTCTTTGAGTATCACACCTTTACTGAACAGAAGAGTAATGGTATTACATAGTATATTGCCTGTGATTCCCATGTGCAGTTAGTTGCTTGAATTAAAAAAAAAAAAATAGGGAAAGATGCATCTCTTTTGGGTGGAGCTTTGTAGTAGTTCTCGAGCCTTGTTTTCATCCCTAGCTATTGGCAATTTAGAAATCAAAAGAAAAAGCTCAAAAAAACCCACCTGGACTCTCCCTTCTAGCAACACTGGTACCAGTTAGCACATACTGTGCATACACTGGAGGGTGATGTGGGCAAGGGACTGTTCCTAACAGAGAGTATGAAAGAAGTGGTGTCACTGTGGGATGGAAGAGTTAATATGTGCAGAGATGAGTTATGCTGTACCTCTTGTCTTAGGACTGACAGAACTAGTAGAGATGTACCTGGGCATACAGTCATTTAGAGAAATGTTAAGGAGAAAAGGTTTCTTTACTATCATGGGCTGTAAATGTTTCCTATCACAGCCCTTACACAGCATTCAGATTTTGAAGGAATATCCCTCTTGGTTTTACCTTCATCAGGACATTTTAGAGAGTTCTTTAGTCAGATACTATGCTGGAAATATTCTTGCCTGTAAGGAAAAAATATTCAGGAACATTTTACACTACCCTATTCTAAGGATGATGTTTGGAGGAGAATGACACAGTTCTGACCTGCAGATTATCCAAGTGCTTCTGGGGGAATTAAATGTTTATATGCCTTGCTTTTATCATTGTGTTTCAGTAACAACAGTTAAACTTAGCTCATCATTAAAAACCCTGATCCTCACTCTTTTCTGCCACTAGCATTGCTGGTTCCTGACGGTGGGCAGACATCCTGTTTGCTTGCTGACAAATACTGTGAGAAAAGATGAGCCTACTGTGCCAGATTGAAGAGCACATGCATTTACTCATCTGCAGAGATGAAAGAAGTAAACTCTTGACACAGGCAAAATGAATCATGCATGAGAATGATTTTTTTTTTTTAATCTGCATTCTTCCACAGTGTTTAGTCCCACGGAAGAGAATTAAAAAACACTTGGATTATATGCAGAAAACACCATTCACTTACCTATAGACTCAGGCAGCAACTGGAGTCAAAAACTGTCTGGGGCACAGGAGAAGGAGAAAAAGAGAGAAAGATGTTCTCAGCCCCAAAAATGATTGATGACATGTGGCTGTGGGGGCAGCTGACATCAAAGGCAACAAATGCAGAAGCAAAGACAATTGCACGGCTCAGAGGAAAGTCAATGAGCTAATTGGTCAAAACCTCATGCATCCCAGAAGGCAGTGAGAGCATCAGAGGGAATTGCAATGAGGTATGAGAACCCTGAGAGAAGCAAATGGATGGGGAGGCCTTTGTTTTGTCCTGTCTTGGTCTTCTGTAGGGAGAAGATATTTTCACAAGCCTCGTCAAAGCCAGCAGTATTATTGGCTCTGCACGTGAAGAGATGACTGAGAGCCTCAAGGGCTTGCACAGTGGATGCATTCAAATCGGATGTGCTATTTGAACCCAGGGAAGCTGTAAAGTGTAGGTTTCATGGTCAGTGTTTGCTCCTGGCCACCGCACCTGCCAGAGCCACCTTGGCCTCCCCTGAACCCCCTCTTATGTTGGTGTTGGGTTTTGTGGCCCCATGACCTCACCCATCTGCAGCTTGAAAATTAGTTTAGCAAAATAGTTTGAAAGAACCCAATTTGCCATGGCAGAGCATGCTTACAGACTGGTTTGAACTAGATGTGCAGCATTTAGTGCTGGCCTGGTGCTCTCACAGAGATGGGCTGGGGGTTGCTACCATGAAGGTGGAAGGCTATCAGTTGCTGGGGAAGGAGTGAAGTTTCCAAAGAGAAACTTTTGGCTAATTAATATAGGCCTTCAGTAATACAGTAAAGGCAGACTTGTAAACTTTTTTTCTGAAAACTTTCAAGTTGGTATTTTTAAGGCCAGGCATACACTGTTAGCCCTTGTGTATCAGAGTGAGCTGCCAATAAAACACAGTTCTCAACAGATAGCCCATTTGTGACATTGAGGTCCATTTGGAGCATAAAGTGAAAAAGTACTGGACAGGGTGCTGCTAGGTTATTGTTTTCCTTGAGGCTTTGAATGGCAAACTGGGGATTTAGAGTTCTGTATATTCAGTCAGCATTTTTCTTGGAGGCAGCTATCAATAAACCAGACTGATGGAAGACACGCTTTTCTTATATTGTGACAAATCCTGCCTGTGCCAGGATAACTCACACCAAAGCAGCTGTAGGCAGGCTCTAGCAGTTCCAAGGATGAACTCTGCATCATCTCTGAACTCTGCAATGCTGCATCCAGAAGGTGGGATGCACAAGAGTTCTTTGACAGGAACAAACACTAGCCACCTCATGCTCAATTTCTAGGTATCTTAATTCCTACCCTAGCCGCCCACCCCATCCCACCCTGCCTTTGCTTGAAACCAGTCTAATCACAGTATCAGTCAAATTTACTCAGACGGACAGAAAGCAGTGGGGTAAGGTGGAAATCTGGAAAATGCCATGTACCAAGCACCCAAAGGCAATAGCGGCAGGAAACCTGGAAACTTTCCATCTTCAATGTTCCACTTCTCTCAGTGCATGAGGTTTGCTTGTAGCAATTCATACTGATGTGCAAGAAGAGACTATGGGTCAGCAAAAGAATCATTCTGGGTAAACAATTTCTAAACTGATCTCAATGAAATTAATCTTTTAGACTATTCATGGACATTCATTTTAAAGAAAAGTTGACTATTATGGAAGAAAATGTTTCTCAGGTGCACACCTTCATTTTTGGAGGCCTGACAGAGGGCTGGGGACTACAAAAATCCTCAGGACTTGAAGAACCAGTCAAATTAATGGTGACAAGCAATAGCTCTATTTGCTCAAAGCCTGAGTCAGACTACAACTAATCAAGACATTTCTTTAAAAATCATCAGGCTCTCAAAGTCACTCCTTTTGGACTACATTTTTTTTCCCCCTTTATACTCATATGCTTTTCCCTTCCTTCATTCCCTCACAGTTTTGCTTTCCCTGTGATTGCAAGGGCTTTCAGATGAAAGTAGGTTAAATTCTCAGGTAATAATCTGATTCTAGGGAATGGGCCTTTAAGAAAACAACCAAATATGCTCAGTCTGAACTATTAAACCACAAATATTGGCAATTCTTCAAGAGTAATTTAGAAGTTTGTTTTGTTGCTTCCAAGTTGTCAGAGAATGATGTTGGAGCTCTCTGGGACAGATGATCAATGGAGCACTTTCTTCAGATCTTACCACTGGGTCCATAATTTCTTAAATCTGTGTTTGGATACAACATGGATTGTTTTTTTTCGTTTGTTTAATTTAATTTTTGAGCACCTGTGCCCCTACAATCTCTCTGTCCTCTTTTAATGCACATTGCACATGAAGACCCAACTATGACACTTTTACTGGGCAAATGTAAGAGAGTTGCTAAGTTCACTCTTGTGGGTAAAATGGGAAGTGCCTGCTGTTTGTGTTTTAAGAGGTAAGTAGCTATAAGGTTACTGTTATTACTAGGCAGTATTGCATTCTGAAGACAAGTCCAGTGGTCAAACATAACCTTGAGGAACATTACTGATCATTCCCTAACAGTGTTGTCCTACAAATCTTCCTTGTTATTCCACAACAGGTGTAGGTTGGGTCTATCCACACCTTTCTGCTCCCTATCCTGCATTGTTTCTGTCACTCACTCATTTTGGCTGATGCTACCACTAAGAGGCTTGGACATTTGGCAGGGAGATGGGAAGCCCTATCTGACAACAAGGTAGTGTTTCTTCATGACTTTTACAACCAAGAGGAGAGATGGATGCTTTTCTTGCAAGTAGGTATGCTCTTGGGTTCATTCCTTTCTTGACTGGAAGATCGAGATGGAGAGCAAACATCTCTTCTGTGCTTCCTCTGCCTTTTCCCAAGTAGTGACATTGCACTACCTGACAATTTTCCCATCCCTTGTGGTTATCACAAGCTTGGCAACTCTCTTCACCAGTGTGCTTGCCATCTACCAGCATAGTTTGCAATTGCCATGAGTTTGCCCTCCTCAGCCACTGTGTGTGGCCTGAGTGGGTTTGCATCAAAATCGTCTGAGTTTAACCCTGTTACATCATTTCTCAATAACATGCTAGAAGGACTGTTTTTGAGCATTTTCAGACAATATACCAGAGCCTGGGGATCATGTTGACCTGAGATATTTGAAGAGTGGTGGGGGTAAAGAACCTTTGCTCACAGCTATGCACATTTCCTTTTAATGTGTTTGTCCACATCCCACAGGTGCTGTTTCACAGCCTTTTCCTCTGGAGTCTGACAGACTTCAGCCAACCACTGAGATATCCCAAGCTGGGAAATGGTGACTTTTGACCAAATAAATAAATAAACCAAGTCAGTGTATGCAAGGCACATGAGACCAAGTTGAGGTGTTTTTTTTTGGTGTGAGCTAAATGGTCACAAATCAATGATGTTTTAGTGGCAGCTCAGTGTTAATCTGCATCGGCTTGAACAGTTGCTGTCCCGGGAAGGAACTGTAGCTTCAGTTTCTTACCTTTTCCCACCTCCCACTCCCTGTCTGTTCTCAATGGGTGGCCACTCTATCTGGATCACAAGCAGTGATTGTTTCTCTTAAGAAAGTCACTGAGCTCCACTACACAGTACTGTGAATGGGGAACTCCACTGGAAGTATAGCTTTGCCAGGAATCACTGCTGAGAGAGAAGAGCGCAAGCTTGAGCTTTGCCTCCCCATAAGCTTATTTGGATTACAGTGATGTTTATCCCCCAAATTTTAAGACATTGAAGGTTTTCTATCTTGACCTTTTCTCTCTCCCTGGACATGAAAATCAATGTAGCTATCAACATTTTCCCTAAGTAAGTGTTTAAAACCACCTTCACGCATAAATAGTCATGAAGACTGCACATGACATTTCAGTTTGATACCATTTCTTTTTACTTGCTTACCACATGTTCTTGTAGTCAGATTTTTCTCAGTAAAGATATTTAAAGCAAGATGATGCCAAATAGTAAGCATTGCAACAACAACACATAAACAAACAAACAAACTAAAGACCTTCTGATTAAATTCCCAAAAGTTTAATGGGAAAAAAAGGGCTATTTCGTGACAAGCACTGAAGAGTTGCCAAGGGCTTAATGGATTTGTGGTGGTTGTTGTAACCTAGCAGACAGCTGTCACCCCAACTCTAGCATACTGCTACATGTCCAGATCTATTCCTAATTTACCTGTAATATTGTATTCACAGTGCTGTGTCCTTTGATGCATGGTATAATCCTCGCCTAGTCATGTAACTATACATCTGTGAAAGGAATCACTCAGTTTTAAAAGATCTGATTGCTTCATTTAAGACCCCTTGTCCAAATGACTCCTCAGAAGCTGCCATGAAAAGCCATTGGGAAAGACAGGACATGGGCACATCTGTACTTTCTCTGATTTTACCTTCCTGAAGTTGGATAACCAAGAACTGATGCCATCAAACTTCTATACAGTTAGTCTTCATCTCTCTGCATAGATTTCATGTTAGCAGATCTCAGTCATCTTCTTCACCACTGATTTTCTTTATGGTCAATGAATATCTATGGAGATATTAACCTCCGTGACATGAAAAGGAGGTCAGAAGAATAGGGTGGATTATGGTAATAGGAGGAGCAGTCAAATGCTTACTGCTACATGGATCTGATGTAAAGCTAGGTGAGATGCCGGGCACAACCAGTGTCAATATTTCCATTACTGAAAGCAAGTGAGAAAGCAGAGGGTACTTTGTGGGGTGTTATAAACACTGACTTGTTTCTTGGGTTTATTTCTCTTGTAAACACTAACGTGTTTCTTGGGTTTGTTTCTGTTGTGCAGACATGATGAGCTTGCAAAATGCCACTTTTCTTCTGAATGGCAATATCTGGTTGATAAATGTTGATACGATTTGTGAATCTTGTTTCAACAGCCCTGCAGATACTACCTTGCAGATGTGAAAACATCGGTTCACCTGGCTAAATGAAACACACTAAGTGCCCTAACATTTTTAGCTGTTGTTCTCTTAAATTTCAGTTCTTGTTTCTTGGAACAGGTTTGTAAAGCCTACTTTGGACTGTCTTACAGAATTAAACCACTGAAAGTTAGCTGATGTTGACCTGGTTTAATTAAAAAAGTTCTAACTGTTTTTGTGTACTTGGTGAGTACACCCTAGTCAAACTAAACTGTACAGGACTGTATGACAAACCCACAAAGATGGCCTAACCTGTTACAGCATTACAACCTGTATTTCACAATAATAGTACTATGTCTGCTCTGACCCTGAAAAACAAACCATAAATAAGATAATGGATTTCCTCAGTGCAATATGATTACAGAAACAAACCCTCTGTTATTTTGAGGACCTTTTAGTTTCTCTAAATTAGCTCATAGGTGCTTTGGTCTTTTGGCTGTCATTTTCTGCTAGGAACTGATGACAGAGGTGTGTATTTTAACCATCAAAAACTCCCTCTTTGTGGTATATCACATCCTCCCTAAGTTTCCTCTCAGTAGGTCTGCCCCACGATGCACACACAGCTCGTCTTTCTGTGTACAGGCAGGAAGAGGCATGACAAATTACTTTCTTTGGCTTCTTGATGCATTTTGGAAATGGGCTACAAAACCATACCCCATAGGGAAAGAAGAACCTCATCCTTTCTTATCTATTTCACCAAGGGGGAAGCAGTCATCGCCTCTTTAGTTTCCTGCTCCTCCCCATACATGGTTCACCAGCAGAAACCTCTGATTTCACCTTATCTGGGGATTAAGTCTTAGAAAAAAGGAGACCTCCACACTGGGAAGATATTAAAAAACAGAAGTGGAAAGGCACATAGATGTCTGTAAGCTTTTGATCCTTAGGAGAGGAGTCCAGACTCTGAGACGATCATCCTGGACACCCTCTATAATGGAGTTATAGGCCTGCTCCTAGCATCAAGGAACAAACATGCTGTTGAGAAGCCACTTCCACCTAGTCAGGAGGAAGGGCTGAGGATGCAGGGGTGCCTTAGAATCCCCACTCATAGTAATTTTATTCTATTTTTTTTTTATAAAACTATGCTATGTCCCATAACACAGACATAAGGCGGTGGGATGAATGGCTGAGCCAACAGATCTTCAGTCGGGGGGGCAGGGAGCTACACACAGTAATAATCATTGAACCCTGGGTTGGGGAAATCACTGGTATCAGTATAATACAAGCTATGGGATGAAGAGATTGAGAGAAGCCCTGAGGAGAAGGACGTGGATGGATGAAAAATTGGACATGAACTGGCAACATGTGCTTGCAGCCCACAAAGCAACCATATCCTGGACTGCATCAAAAGCTGAGTGGCCAGCAGGTTGAGAGAGGTGATTTTGGCCCTCTGCTTTGCTTTCATGAGACCCACCTTGAGTACTGCATCTAGCTCTAGACTTCCCAGCAGAATAAAGACAGAGACCTGTTAGAGTGAATCCAGAGGAGGGTCACAAAGATGGTCTGAGGGATGGAACACCTTGCTTATAAAGAAAGGCTGAAAGAATTGGGTTTGTTCAGTCTGGAGAAGACACCAGGGAGACCTTATATTGGCCTTCCAGCACCTAAGGTGGGCTTATAAGAAAGCTAAGAACAAACATTTTAGCAGAGCCTGTTGAGATAGGACGAGAGTTAATGGTTTTAATGAAAAAGAGGGTCAATTTAGACTAGATATAAGGGAGAAACGTTTTATGATGAGGGTGGTGAGACGTTGAAACTTGTTGCTCACATGTTCTGTCATTGGGAATGATAGAAACAGAAATAAAAATAGAATAGAATAGAATAGAGCAGAGTAGAGTAGAGTAGAATAGAATAGAAGAGATTGTTCAATTGGAAGGGACCTACAACAATCATCTAGTCCAACCGCCTGACCAATTCAGGGCTGACCAAAAGTTGAAGCATATTATTAAGGGCATTGTCAAATATGCATCTTAAACAAAGACAGTCTTGGCTTATTGACCACCTTGTTAGGAAGCCTGTTCCAGTGTTTGATTACTCTCTTGGTAAAGAAATGCTTCCTAATGTCCAGTCTAATTTCCCCCCAATGCAGCTTTCAAACATTATCACACATTTTATTACTGAATCCCAGGCAGAAGAGTTCAGCATCTCCCTCTCCCCTTCCCCTCCTCAGGAAGCTGTAGAGAGCAATGAGGTTGCACCTGAGCGTCCTTCTTTCCAAAACAGACAAGCCCAAATACTCATAGTGGCTCCTCACAGGACATACCTTCAAGCCCTTTCATCAGCTTTGTTGCCCTCCTCTGAATGCATTCAAGTGCCTTCATGTACTTCTTAAATTGTGGGGCCTAGAACTAAACACAGTACTCCAGGTGAGGCTACACCAATGCTGAATACAATGGAATAATCACCTTCCTTGACCCACTGGTGATGCCATGTTTGATGCACCCAAGGATATGGTTTGCCATCTTGGCTGCCAAGGCACACTGCTGACTCACACTGCACCCGATGGCAACCAGCACTTTCTGCAGGGCTGCTCTCTGGCAAAGTGTTCAAGGCCAGGTTGGACAGGATTTTTAGCAACTTCACTGAGAGGAAGGTGGCAATGTCCGTAGTGGGGGTATTGGAATTAGATGATCTTTAAAGGTTCCTACTGAACCCAAACATTCTGTGATTCTACAGTACTATGAACTCTGATCACCTCAACAAATGTGTAGCAGTTGGTTGCATTGATTTCTCCACCTGCATGGTGTCCAGAGCCTTAAATCCTTTCTAAAGGGCCAGCTTCTCTCCTGGCGGGCATGCTGGGCAGGCACTTTTCTTTCATCCCACATTCTTCATCCTACTTTCTTTCATCCTAGTGTTAGAGGTAGGACTGGCAAGTCAGAACATGGGCCCCTGCTTTCACACCTGCTCTTTGCTGTGTCAAAGCCATGAGCCTGCCTGCATTGCTGCTCTCCTAGCACCCTAGTGTAGGAGAGAGCAGAGAGGACAAAGATCTAATTCTATAGCTTCCTAAGCTATTGATTTGTGTAAGTGTCCCCTGAACACACACAGGGTGGTATCCTGCAGTCCTTGCTGCCTGTGGCCGAGGGATGACCTGCTTGCTGTGCTGGTGGAACAGCACCTCTTGTCATGTCCCAGGTGGCTCCTGGTGCCTGTGGGCTGCTCAGCACTTCTCTTTTATAGCCTTGTCTGTCTGAGAGGTGAAAACCCCTCACCTTGCCTTTTAAGACACAAGGCTAAGAGAGTGCAGTGCCTCTCTGGCTCAGCCTCCTCAGTCCGGGAAGAGGCATTCAGTCAGCCAGCCATTCAGGTCATGGAGTAAAACTCTGGCAAAGTTTTTTAATGAGCGAAAACTTGATGAATTGCTGTTGCAAAAAGTTGAATTGGCTCTACTGTAGGCTGGAGTCATCTGCTGAAGGCAGAAAGAAGGGAAACATTTTTCTTTTTTTATCATCAAACTACTGCCAGCAGAACGTGAGACTTCTAACTAGTGTGCTGACTCTGGCAAAAAGTCAGCCCCAGTGTCTGCATAGCTGTTGGCAGAGAGCAACTGGGCTCACAAGTTTTCAAAATATTTTCTTTTTCTCTCCTCATCGTGATTTTCCTTTTTTACCCAGGAGAAAGAGATTTGTTGGTAACCTCTAAAGATATAATAGTGTCACATTTCATTTGAGATCAGGGCATACAAGCCGTTTACTCCATTTAAAGCTATTGTATTCCAAGATCTATGAAGTACTGTATATATTATAATTGCCTTCAACAAATATGTTAGTGAAATTGCAGTGTTTCAGGATGAACCATATAATCAGCCTTCTTGGAAGTTTTGGAGACAGGAGTTAATAATGGGTTATCTTCTCAATTATGCTATGATAGACCATTTCCTATCTGGAAATAGGTCATGTCAAATAGTAGGAGGAGTTATATTTTTGCTATTATTTGTAACATTCAGTACTGCTATCAAAACAGGACCTCATTTTGCTGTGTGTATCATACACGTGAGAAGCAAAAGCAGGACCAAATAGTTTGTAGTGGATTAGACGTCACAGAAATAATAGCAAGAAAAGTATTGCTATGAATGCTGACTACATGTGCAGAGCAGTTTTACAGCTAAGTGATCTGGTGGTACCAGAGCAGACACACAGTTGCAGAACACACACGTGTCCCAACGATTGGCTGTGATTGGCAGAAAGCTCCACCACCCTTTGAAAACTTTGTCTGATGCACTTTGTTTTTCTGCATGTACGAAGGACTGGCTTGAAGTGACTCTTGCACTTCTAGGCCTTGAAGGGGCAACAATATATTGAAATGCTTTTAAGATTGAGATAGTGTCCTTGAGTGGGGTTTCTGCAAATATCCTTGTTGACCAGAGGGCAAGTCAAGAGCTGTAGGACTCTACGCTGCTTTTACAAGTCCAAACCTACACTTATGACACTGAGGCAGGATACACTCAATCAGGATCTGTGACAATTCTTCCACATTTCTCAGAAATGTGACCCCCATGACCAGACAGCCTACAGCTTTCCTGATAAATTTGAACTTGGCTGCTAGGAGATGAGCTCAGGCTACCTAAAGGTGTTAGGAATATTTTTTTTGGCATGTGAAGATGAAAGTGCGCTGCTCACAGTGGTAGAACAGGGTATTGTTTTTACTTCTCCTTCCATTTCATTTTTTTAATATTCTTTAAAAAAAATAATTTCAGGGGACTCAGAATTCCCAAATTAATGTGAAGTCATTGTGATTAAATTGTGCTTCAGCTTTGACAAATGATGCTATAAAACCAGAAATGTGCAGTCCCTTGTAAAAAGTGTCTTTCTGACTCAATGTCATACACGCTCCCTCAGAAACAATTTATATGTAATGCAGGCAAGGGCAAGCATGGACTCTCACAAAGTCATCCATACAGACATAAGAAGCAGAAATGCCATTTTAAGAAAAGTTTGCCACCTCATCTCACTGTAACTGCCTTCTAATACAGGACACACTGGTACAGATGGCATATTCCCTTGAACATCCTTGCATTGCTTAGGTAATTTCTAATGTTAGAAATATAGAAGTATAAATCAAATTGTAATATAAAACCAAATGCTGATATATTAAGAGAGAAGTCCCCCACCACCTACTAATGAGTCAGATTTCATTGTTTCTAAAAGCTTTGAGCACACCATCAGTTAACCACAGCCAGCCACCTTTAATAAGAGCATTTCCTATTGTCTTCCTGTACCAATTTAGGTTAAACTGAATCCTCAGACGTCGACAAATGCAACAAAGAGCTGATATCACCATAGAAATGGAGGTACAATTCCACATTGAGGACCTCCTTACTTTAAGTGCAGCCCAATGAAAGAAGTAGAGCTGCTAGAGAAGTACACTGCTGCTAGACTTCATAATCTGTGCTATCATTGCCCTTCATATTCTATTGAGGGTAATCATTCCCTCCAGTAATGTAAGCAAACAAGTGAGCATTTTTTTAAAGACAATACTGAACAGGAAACAAATAGAGAAAACCACTACATATTAATTCATCATAGTAAAAATATAATGCACAGTAGGCTACTTGTGGCTTTGTGCAATTCAGGGTTTTCTGATGAGCTCTGACATCTTGGTATGTGAGTGAGGTTTTCTGATGCAAGTAAGTGTAATTTCCTATCTTGATGTTAATCTCTTTTAACAGAAGGTGGAGAATAATAAAAAATCATTCACAAGCATCAGAGGTCACTCTTTTAAGGAAATTCCAGTGTGGAATACAATTGATTTTTCCTGTACACGTTGATATTTTATCAAAAGTCAATGTTCACTTATGAAGAAAGGTTTTTTTAATTCAGCAAACTATGATCCTTGCCATTTCATTGTATCAGATATCCTTGATTTATCTTTTATAATGGATCTTTTCTAGACCACGGGATCCCACAAAATCGAAAGTGCCAACTCATGGTTCTAAAAGCTGGAAATACATTTTTTGCCTATTAAGAGAACTTCACTTTTCCTGAAGCACCTCTGTCTTTCCTGGTTCAGAAACATTTCCAGCTGGAACACTTGAGGGCTTGTCTGAACAGCAGCTGGCACGCAGGTGTTTTAGTAATGTAAAATGAAATTGTCATTTAGGCATCCTCAGCCTTGTCATTATGCTGTTGCTACCTTCAGATATTCAGAGATCAGCCTTAAAATCCAGGACATGAGAAGTCAACGAGCAAATGCATCCTGCTGTTGTTCTGCCTGCCTAGGGATTGCTAGGCAAACGTATCCACGCAGGTCCAGCCATTCCACTCCCTCTCTAGGAAAGATCTTTTTCATGGTTAGTAATTAAGACCGTAAATCTGTCATTTCTTCCTGCATTGCTCTTTCACTCATCTGCCACTGTTCAGCTGCTGTGGCAGTCTGGTCCTGCCCTCTCAAAATCATTCTACTTGCTTCTTGCTGGAGCTCCATCCATTTTTCCTGTTCTTTCTTCACACATCCCTATGTCCCTAAGCCCTGCTCTCTCTTGCCTAGCTATTTCTCTGTTGCCTTTTTGTTCCTCTTTCCTTCCACCCAGTCAACACTTCTGGATCAAGCTAGCATCCAGCTGTGGTTTTCTGCTGACTTTTTCATCCTTGTAGGGAATGGACACAGAAAAGAGGGAAATGTTGTCCTAACCAAGACAGCAGGATAGGATTTCCTCTCGTTGGAAAAAAGCAGAGACAGAAACCCTCCTCAAAGGCGACTCTTTCAGTTATTCCTTCAAAGGCTTGGGAAAGAAGGCAGTGATCTTCCCCTGGACAGACTTACTCCTACACTACAATTCATGGAAACTGTTGACCATTGTGGATGAAAGTCACATATTCATAGGAATATTTTTGGATTTAAGACTATTAAAGGCTCTTTGAAAATTCCCATGTGAAGAGAGCTGCCAGAAAAATTTGCTGTGTGGCAACTTCTGAGGTTCCAATTGTTGTTTCCATTCTGGTCTTCATTAAAAATGGGAGGTGGTGGGATGCACTCTAGAGACTGGTAGCTGATAGACAGCTTGGAATAAGGTGAACACAAGCTCAAGTGCCTCCTCTGTTTTACTAATATCAGAACGGCACGGAGAAGGAACTAGACTGTGCCTCCCACAACAAGCTGGCAGTCACCTCCCCTCTCCCTCCACAGATGCAGGAAACTCCTAGGAAATCAGTTCTGCAGTAAATGTGAGTCTTGTAAACGTGAGTCTTGTAAACAGAGTAAAGTGTCAAGTCTATGGCAGCAATCATTAAAGTCAGTCCTTGTATCTGCCAGAAGGGCAGGGCAGTATTTCTTGATAAATCCAGATATATTGGGGAAAATGCAGGAAAGAGGTAAGATGCTGCCAAAACTTGTAAATATTTTGCAAATCCTAAAAATTAATACCTTTTTAGCTTTATAACTCTAATCTTTCTATTGAGTAAATGCACTAAATCAAAGCTTTCACTTGAAAACACATTAAAACATCTAAGCCCTTACAGCTGCATAAAAAACCATTTTAAACTGTGAGCCCTAGGAGCCTGAAGGGTTGAATAAAGAGAACTCCAATGGATAACCTTTAAAAATTTGGGGTTTCTTTTAAGGCTATTGTAATTTTGGAGTCACACCTTATGATTCTTGAATGTCTGAGGTTAACAGACATTAATGGGTGCCTAGGTTAGCTTTGCACTACAGCCACATGTCTCTGGGTGGGTGGAAGATTGGCAAAGGAGGGAATAACTCAAGCTTGTGCATGAGGCGTATACAAGGGAGCGAAACAGTGAGAGAAAATGCCATTGGTAGCTGGTAAGGGAAACTTCCTGGCAGTAAGAACTGTCATTTTGTTGTTATTTTGTCTGACATTAGCAGTGAACTGAGTGATCTAGGAGCATTTTGTTATCTCTTACTTCTAGGAACCCTGAGCCACAATGCCACTTGGACAGAATTTATGGACAGCCTTTCAAAACAAACAGGCAAAACATGAATGTGCATTCAAAGGAAGCTTGGGCAAAGATAGCTTTGTTTTTTTTTTTTCTTTTTGCTTACTGGTCAAAAGAAAAATATTTGAATAAATGAATAATTAGACTTCAATTTAAATGTTTCATACACTACAATATTAATGTTTCATATGCTACACACCCTTTTTGGCTACTTAAAAACCCCAGAAATTTCTCTGTACCTTTTCAAAAAAAGATGTCATTTAAAAATAGAAAAAACCCCAAACAATATGATGTTTTGAAAGTGGTGGAGTTTCTGTCCACTGTTCATCATTTTTCCCAGAGGTCACTGCTTTTTCAACTGCAGCTTAAACTGGTGAAGAAATTCGATTCCTCTGCAGTTGTATATTTGAAAGGAGAAGAGGTTTAAATGTGCATGTGCCCTAACTGAACGTTTTCTTTGGTCTTACATATTTGTGCGTGCCCTTATGAAGGGGATGCAATTATTTTGAGAGTTTTTGCAAACCCTCCTTAGTCACTTTTTTTTACTACTTTAACTGTTCTCTTGTTATGGTAAAACTTGATGTTTTACAGCCTGAGCCTCAGAAATTTAAACAATTAATGAAAAAATAATCTCACTGAGATAACATAGGTGAATTTAACATCCATGATAAAACTTTACTCCCATTTTCCATTGCTAGTAATGCAAACATGTACCTATAAATTACTCACTGCCTTACTCCTTAATTTTTCATTAAGCTAAAATTTGACATAAGGATAAGTAGGAGTGCTTGAATGTAATTCACCCATTTAGGCAACACAGTCCCACTAAGACTCCATATTTAATTCCACATATTACATATCAACAGACCTATTCCATGTTGCCCAAATTAAGCATGATGGACATTTTTTTTTAGCCATATATTTCTTCATTTTGAAAGCTATAGTGATGTGGCATTTATCAAAATAAACACATTATCGCTGTACAGTATTTTCACTACACTTGAAAATATTTACACTTTTGGGACTGGAAATCTTACTAGCTTAGTTAGAGAGTTCAGACTTATGGGATTTTTGGGGCAGACTTTCCTGTTTGCCATAGTAATTTCTTACATAGGCTTCTTTCAAGCTCAGCAGTAAATATTTTCATGGGCTTGTTTACATCCCTTGACTTCATACAATAGCTGTAGTTTGTTGCCTTTGTCTATATTTTCTTTGACTTAGGAAAGGGCGACTATTGAGCACTTCTTTTCCTTTCTTATGATCATTGCCATTAAATGTTTGGAGCTCACCATGTTTTGTCAAAGCAATTTTTGTTTCAATTACAGATTTGATTCTCCTAAACATTTAGCTGCAGTCTTGTGGGGCTATACTTTAGTTCCTTTTTAATGCATTAATATATCTACCTTTTAATACTATTCTAACTGAATGTGTGGTTTATGTGGTGTTCTTGCACCTAGCAAACATAAATGAGTAGTTTTATATGTGCATGCAGGAATGGCTTAGATTTTCTTCTTATAGTGTTTATGTAAGCTTCATAGTAAATATGTCCAGAAAATTCAAAGCATGCAAATTATCCAGATTAATTGCTTTCCTTTTCCGTTGACCAGTCATATTCCTATCGTATTCAGAATGAGCTTTACAGCATGTGGAGTATACTACTAGGAAACTGCTGCATGGAAAAGACATCTGTCATTTGGCAGAGGAAAGCACATGTCGCATCATGTGGGTTGGTGTAATTATAGTGTCTCTGGAGCTGTAGGCGTTCAAGATGGCCACAAGCCAAACTTATATGAGATGCTGCAAAGTGTAACACCCTTTTGCCATTTACAAATTTAGAATAGTCTTTTCTTCTTTTCTTTTTCAATTTAAAACTAGAACAGAAGTTTCCTGTTTTTTGGGGCCCAGTCCCCCAAATCCTTCTATGAGTCACTCCATGGGTTTGGAAAACTTCTGTTTTCTGATTTTATTTTTTTCTTTTCATTTCTTTTAACATATTCACATAGTATATACCAAAGGACAAAATACAGCTTGTGCAGAATGTGTGTGTGTTGTTAAACTACTTAGAGGTGTAGGCTGACTGCCTTTGTGGCCTCTTGGCTACTTTAGGGGTTCTGCACATGCAGTCACCTGGTTCACACATTGCAAAAGCAATTTTGTTAAATTAGCCATGCAATTTCACTTTGTATTTTAACACACTGCTGGAAAAGCCGTGGTGATTTGTGAAAGAAAATTGATTCTAAAAGGATCAGTATGACAATTTAGTGTAATTAATACTTATCAGTCTTCAACTTTGCCTTTATGCTTCTTTCTAGAAGAAAGGGCTCCAATAGTACTTTACCTATACACTTGTCATATAATGGAGCAAGTCCCTAAGTCACTAGAAATTATGTGCTTGCTGTGGTCCTGCACCTCTGTCCATAGTCTGGATCACACTTAATTCTGTAGCTTTTGGCATGCGAATTATTCCTGTTTTGGAGTTACATGATTGTATCACCAATCTGAACGCCACAAATACATGGTTTGCTGCCTCTTCTCTTTGGAGTAACCTCATGCTTCCTACCAAAATTAGGCAGTTGATGTTGGACTCAAAAATCTCCTATTTTTTTAAAGAATTCAAACTCTGTGGATAGCTCTGCATTATTTATTTTTCTGCCACTGATTAATCCCTTCATTTGGTGTAATCTGGCAGAAGAAGCTATCCAAGACAGGAACCAAAGGATTGTCATTAAAAAAGTCAAACCAAGAGAGCTGAGGCTCTTACCTTAAAAGAAACTGTCTCTTCAGAGCTGTTCATCTGAATCCTGAAATAAAAATTGGAAATGGCTGCATTCGTTCTGGCATCTGGAAAGGGACCAATACAAAATACAACAGTGAATTATATTTCAAAGTGTTTCAAGATAAGTGGTAGTCAAGGTAATAGAAAAAGGAAAATTGAAGCTTCGCAGTTGTTACTAAGAGTTTTTTTTTTCGGTAGAATGAGTTCTTTCAGTACTGATATAAGGCTTCTTGTTTGGAAGACATCCCTTCATCATTTCTCTGGTCTTTTTGCAATGTATGTGCCTGTATTCGGTTTGCGGTGGGAATACAGGAGTCGCTTCTTTGAGGAGCTGCTGGCACCTTCTGCTACATCTGACAGAGTCAACACCAGGTGGGTCCAAGATGGACCCACTGCTGACTAGGTCCGAGCCCATCAGCAACAGTGGCAGTGCCTCTGGGCCAACAGTTATAAAGAGGAAAAATTGCTGCACAGCAGCAGCTGGAGACAGCAGTGAGATATGTGAGAGAAACAGCTCTGCAGACATACAGGTCAGTGAGGAAGGAGGGGTAGGAGGTGCTCCAGATGTTGGAGCAGCCTGTGGTGCAGACCATGGTGAGGCAGCTGTGCCCCTGGAGCACAGGAGGTCCACAGGGGAGCAGAGATCCACCTGCAGTCTGTGGAGGACCCCATGCCGGAGCAGGTGGATGCCCAAGGGAAGCTGTGACCCCATGGGAAGACCACGCTGGAGCAGAATGCTTGAAGTACCTGTGATCCTATGGAGAGAAGAACCCATGATGGAGCAGGTTTGCTGTCAGCATTTGAGACCCCGTGGAGGACCTGGGCTGGAATAGTCTGTTCCTGAGGTACTGTGCCCCATGGAAGGGACTTATCCTGCAGCAGTTTGTGGAGAACTGCAGCCCATGGGAAGGATGCTCAGTGGGGGAGATTTTGGAGGACTGTCTCCTGTAGGAGGGACTCACACTAGAGGAGAGGCAGAGTGTGAGGAATCCTCCCCCTGAGGAGGGAGGACCAGCAGAGACAATGTGTGATGAAATGACCACAACCCCATTCCCCTCCCCACTGCACTATGGGGCAAGAGAAGGGAGAAAATTCAGACACGAAGTTGAGCCTGTGGAAAAGGGCAGGGTGGGGGAGGTGTTTTAGTATTTGCTTTTATTTCTCATTACCCTACTCTGATTCAGTTGGTAATAAATTCAATTAATGTCCCCTAGTCAATTTTGTTTTGCCTGTGATGGTAATTGGTGAATGATCTGTCCCTGCCCTTATCATGACCCATGAGCATTATATTTGTTATGTTTTTTCTCCCATGTCCAGCTGAAGAGGGGAGTGATGGAGTGGCTTTCGTGGGTACCTGGCATCCTGCCAGGGTCAACCCACCGCAGTCCATCAGCTGTGGAGATGACCCATCTTCTCTTGCCTTTGAAAAACCTGAGTTTTCTTGACAAAGGCATTCAGAGTAGCTGCAGGTGAGAAAGTTGTATCCTGAATAGCTACATTGCTGCATTTTAGTAAATGGAGAATACTTGTATGTGTGGATGGCCTTACTCCATACTCACTTGTGGTTGTGTGGATTTATGTGTCTATGTATGTAGACACTAAATCTTGAACAGTGACTCTAGGAGCACTTTGTAGTTCCCAGATCCAGGTGTGCATCCAGCCACATCCTGACTACAGTTTTGGGTGAGATACTTCCTTTCCTGTTTCTCTTCCACTTTCTTAGTTCCCAGATTGTTGTTTTCCCCTTGGGAAAAGGAAATTTAGTGAGGTGAAGCCATTGAGGACTAATGGCATTTTTCATTTGGTCCTGGGTCTGGAGTAATTCGGAATATTTTTGAAAACAATGATTATTCACATGGGAGTGGGGGATAACATAACACTTATCCTGTCTGGAAGGATAAAGAAAATATGTATTTTCATGGGTTTTTCTTGTGTTATTATTTTAGAAATCTGTGTGTCCCATTCTTGCTTTTTTTTTGCCAATAAAAATAATGCCATAGGTATTACAAGTTTATTTTTCTGTGCTGTAGATACTCGCCTATTATATAATAAATGTTATTCTCACTTAGAAATAAATTTTAAATGAAGAAATGGAGAGTAGAACATCAAAGAAGTTTCCAAGGACATGTTTGTGACTTTCTTTAATATCTTAATAAGTTTTCAAGAAAGAATAATATTCCTTAAGTATATAATTTTTTGCCATAAGGATTAAAAACAGGCTAAATGAGATAATTGTTTTATTTTTCTTTTCAAGTAAAAGATTTACAGAATGAGGTTGGAAAATTGTGTGTAGGCTGATGTTTTATGTTGTAGCTGGTTATTACTCAGTGAGTCACTAAATTTCCAGAGCTTGCCACACCTTAAGGTTAAACTGCCTCAAACCAAGCAGCAAACTGTTAGCAGAGGTGTTTTGAATGATTTTTTCTATTTTTTTAAATCTAAAAAGACATATATTTAAGTGATGTGTGAGACTTTGCTGAGACTACTCAAATCCTCTTTCCTCAGACAGTCTTTTCTTCTTATTATCTGTTTTCTCTGATACCATTAAGCATGCCTGAAGAAATTATTTAATTGTCATAGTTACTGGTATTTCCTAGGAAGAATTAGAGGCTTCTCTATTGACAGGAAAGAATCCTGCATGCAATGGCATAGTATTTCAAACTGTCTTTTTGGATTTTGGAAAGATATGTCAGAAATCCACAGGGAACATTCAGTAAGCATGTGCCAAGACATGAAACAGAAGAAAGGGAATATATGAAGTGGACATTCATCTTTTCAGTTTAATGCTGATGCATCAGTGTCTGTCTGGCTAAACACTGAATGTGGTATTCAGAATGGATACTGAAACAGGCAGTTCTGGAAACCTTATACTAGAGAAAATGCAGTATCAAAATAGCAATTAAATACCTAGGTATTCAGTGTCATATGCTATCATATACTTTTTTCGGTGGGGGTTTCATTCTGAAAATTGCTGGATGCTTTGGTAACCAACCAAATGCAGAATAGGAGTTAGCTTAAAGTGTGTGAGCCACTCCCCTGGGCTCTGAGCAAGACTAGAACTATACTTTGTACAATTCAACCTAGGAAGATAAACATGGGATTTGCTACTAAAATGTAATTCAGAACTTAGGTTTACACACTCTCAGTGAACGGTGGGAAAAGCTGGTGCCCTGCCTGGAATTCCAGACTAAAAATTAAAGTCAAAGCACTGTCATAGTGTAGATACTCCTTAAATTTGATGCTTTTTTATGGGCTACCTGAAATTAGGGCATAAAAAAAAAAAAATTCCTGTGGCCTTTCTGCAGTGACTTACCCTCCACTGTACCTGTGTGCTGCCCAGTGCTGAGACATTCCAGCACTTGCACTGGCATCATACAGACTAGTTCTCCTCCTGTACCTGAGTCACCCCCATTGGCAATACCCTGCTCATGGTAAAAAGGTCATCTTAGTATAGGCATAGTTCAAAAGAATCCTTAAAATAATCCACAATTAAAATAATCTAATAGTCAAGATCACTTAGGAAATAAAAGCTAAGCCTACTTAGCCAGTGGCTGTGGGACTCACTATTTGAGGACACAGTTTTGAACAAAGTTTAATGCACAGAAAAAACAAATGTGTCCACAAAAATTTGGCTGAATAATATTCTGAATTCGATTTTATGGCCATTTGTTCCAGTATACATACTCACTTTTTTTTTTTTTAATACATTACAGAAGAGGTTTCATAGTAAAATTGTTAATCACATTTAGAGCCTACCAAACTGTGATAGTGGCCCTAGTCCAGTCTGTATACTATTTCTTATTGTCTTCTTAAACCTTTGATTTTAACTATGTTCTCCTGTGGTGGTTGTATTCTCAAATGTGAAGTTCATGATATTTTCAAATGCAGTAGAAAATCCTCAAAATTTCCTTTCCCCATTATAAAACAATGTTTGCAAACTTTCCATTTAAAGTTACCTTAATAATACTAATAATAAAAACCAAACCAAAACAAGATTAGGTAAATAGATGTTGGGAATATTAGGTGAAAATTGTATTAACTTTATCAAAAGTGGGGAAGGGAATTCACAAGGCAAAAGTCTGTCGCAGTAAAGAGAGGTAAAGCCCACAAGAATGGGTACCTAAGAAATGGCTAATATATACAGGGAGAAAGTGCAACACCTGCTTCCACCCACCTTTGGCCTTTTTTTTTCCTTTCCTTCCTGGATATTGCCACGTTTTTTTGCTTGGACTGGTGGAATAATGGAATTTCAGAGGATTTTCAGAAGCTTTGCATCAATTATTTAATTTATTTTCTTGTCTGTATACAGGTGTTGATTGTTAGTAATCACACTAGTTTCAAGTAGCTGCACAGACATATACATAATACGGACTAGTAAGTAGAACAATGAAAAAAACATTGTTCCAAGCTACTTACCATGTTTATTCTTTTTGCACAGTTAATGGTAGGCACAGACCAACTTTTAGCACCCAATACCACACACCTTTACTCCATACAGCTGAAGATGCAGTTGAAAATGTTTTCTTTTTCTTCCTCACTTTTTGTCCTTTTCAGTTGCTGCCAATGTCACTTGCTACTCCTTGAAGAACTCGTTCTGCAAATGGGAGCATGGGTGATTGTTTTTAATTACAAGCTAGTACTTAATTTTTTGTTTGTTTGTTTTTTAATACATCTCAGATATTTTTAAAATTATCCTCTTGGACATAGAGCAGCAGGAGGTTACTGAAGAGAAAGCTTATCTGGTTTTATGGAAAGGTGCTATATGCAGGCATGCAGTAACAACTTGCTTTGTAACTTGTTACATCTCACCCAAGCGTTTCCTTGATGGTGTTAATAGAGCTAATACAGCTTTTCACAGGGACCTTGCAGATACAATGCATTGCAGTAGATTAGTGGAATGCCAAGGAAAACAGTGATGTCTTTGAAGAACTCTGGAGAATGGATTCATTGAGTGGAAACATGTTTTAGCAGCTTTTCTCTCTGTATGGATTTAAAGAATACTTTTAATAGCCCCTGCCAGGTCTGTGATCCTCTGTTAATGGCAGCTGATGCAAAGACCCCCAGGGCTGTTTACCACCGTGTTGTACAGGGTGCTTCCTCTCTATTGGCCTTGCCATGTTTGACTTGAGGATCTTTCAACAGAGGACGTATTAATGGGCAACTCATGCTATTACAGCCCCTCTACCTCTGTCAGGCAACAGTTGCAGAGACCTGTTGAATGGCTCAACTCATCATGACCAATGCCACTGAACTTCAGAAGAGTCTGAGACTGTTGGAATGAAGTTTTTCACTCTGGAACCTTCCTTCTTGTTAACAGCTACTTGCAAAAAGCGGTTGAATTTTTAGGTTAGGATTTAGTTCTTGGCTGTAAACACTTCCTGGGTCTAAGAATTGACCTTCCAGACATGAGCAAGCTGCTGGTAGGATAAAGCAAGCTAGTCAGCCCCATCCACACAGTCAGGAGGGCTGCTCAACTAGCCAGGTGCAGATGTCTGTTTTAGGGAGATCAGAATAACCCTCCAGACTGCTCTACCCCTATTGACTAGTCTCCACATACTATAATGGGAGCTGGATCACATGAAAACACTCACGTTTAGAAAGTGTATTTATGTGTCTAGAGTCTGGACCTGAATATCAAACACTTGTGGCTTTAGGGATTATCCTGCCTAAACATAGATGCCCTGTGGTGTCTGAGACATCCAAGGTGGACTGAGCAGTAGGACAAAAAGCCTACGGGGAAGCTGTGGGCCAGGAAATGGAGTCCAGGCAGGACTTTGCAGGCAACATCAAGTGCCTCTAAATATCCATCTGTGGACAACAGATGCCTTTAGTGATAATTCACATTTACAGATACCTTCTAATCCTGTTTCTTCTCCTTAGTCTTCTGTTGGCTTATTTTTTTTTTTCAAATTTCCCATTGTCCTTGTGAAGCGGCTATGTATTCATCAGTAAACCCAGGAATTTAGTGTGACCAATTACGAAGAGGAAGCTAAAACTTCATTTTACCTGATGTAAATTTATTAGAGGCTCCACGAATGGCTAATTCATGCCCCTCAAAATAGAAGAAGCTTTGCTTCACCTTTACTGCCTCCACAAGCCTTTCCCTCCCATACCAATCCAGAGAGAAAAAGACAACAGAGGAATGATAAGGCTTCAAAGGCAGGTTGCTCTGTAATATATACTGAGCTATAACTATTTACTCTGTTGTTTGAAAATAATTTTCTGATACATGTCTGATCAATACTGGCCATGGAAATGGTTCTGAGAAACAGGTTGACTGTTGCTTAAGTGGTTTAAGAAACCTCTCAGAACAACAGACATAAGTGAACACATTGAACAAATAAACAGCTGTGGAGTATCCCCCCTCGACCTTTCATCTGGGACACTGCAGCTGGGGATGGAAAAAATGTTTAATGGCAATGTGGCAACTCCTCATATGCTTCCTGCTCTGCCATATGTCCCAGTTGTGTCCTATATGATTTTCCATATGGTGGGAGCAGCAGAGCAAATGATTTGATAATTTGTGGTCATTTCTGACACACCAGGGGTGCCAGAAGAGGGTGATGGGGAAAGGATGATGATGTGCTATGGCACGGGAACACCTGTAAACATCTTGCTTTGCCCTGAAAAGTTGGAGTTGTTCTTTTCATGCTTTAAAAACTGTCTTTTAAAGGTACCTGTACAGCAAGGTGCTGTAAAAAGAATCAGAACACAAAATTTAACAGTTTACTACCGGGATTAATATGTCTTCTGTTTTGGTGGTGGACAGAGTGCCAGGGATATGATTAGAAACATGACAGACCATCAATGACCACTCAAAAAGGTGGGCTAAGTTTGCTGCTAAAAGCATGTTGATTTTTTTTTCATTCTCACAGTGCTTTTCCTTTTTTTCTGGTACCCTTACTCTCTCACAGTTTAATATTCTGTTCACATAGAAAGCAGTAGGCACAATCTGAAATTTTCTTTCTATAGCTGCTTTGCAGAAAGCATTAGGGCTGAAAGAAGGACATGATTTCAACATCCACAATAGATTTTAGAATGGAAACATGAAAAGCTCACATCTGTAATAGGAGACTCTACAGGCAATTTCTGAGACAAGATAACTGATTTTTCAAAAGCTATATTTTCTGTGTTGGTCCTCTCACCATGGGGTCCAGGGCTTCAGAACACTTGTCTCCAGGCCAGGAGAGGCTGAAGCTCAATGCCATAAATACCTGTTGCCTCACTGCTGACTGTATCTCTTTGAATAAAAATGCAGTCCTTGTTCGAGTAAGAGTGAAGCTGAGTGTCCAAGTAATACCTTAGTCCTTGATTTGAAGCCATGCAGGCAGATTGCAGTAGGACCAGGATTGGAGGTATTGGTTTGGTGCATTGACATTACATAGTTTACATGCAAGTTTACTCTTATGATTAAATATAGCAAACAGATAAGGAAGATAAATATATAGATGAATGTTATTTTGCAGCTCAAAAATGAAATCTCTTTTGCAATGTGTGTGCCAGTTCTAAAGTTAAAGATTGGTTACCAGGAAACAGAAGCTACTTGTTTTCAAGCTTGTAAAAAACCCCAACACAACATGGGCCAGCTAATTAAGATGATAAAGGTAAAACCTCCTATGTCTCTACAATTTGAGACGTTTGACAACAAGTGGGTCTAAAAACATCTTGTTCCATGACGCATGCCTGTTCCACATTCTGTTGCAGTTTGGAGAAGCAATTATGTAAATATAGATTTGCAAACAATTTAACAAAGTGACAAAAACAGTGTTAATTACCAAAAAAGTTAGTGATCTGTCTAGCCAACCACAGAGTGATGAAATCATGGTCATGTTAAAAATGAAAGCCTGATGTAACACCCTGGGTTTGTTTGGGTTTTGGGTTTTTTTCAGGAACATTATTTTTCTTGTATCTTTGACTTCTAACTCTCAAGAGCAACTGGATTTACTTTTTTTTTTTTAAACTAGGACGAGAAAAATGACACACATGCACAGAGTCAAAATAATGTCTACTCCTATTAACAGATGGGAATGCCATGAGTATTGCAACCACAAATCCTCATAGACCTAAAAATCAGATAATTTGTGTTCAGATTCTCATCCTGAACTAAATAAGATTTTTACTTTCGTTTTGATAAAATGAAAATTCAGTCTGTCTTCTTTCAACAAGTAAAACAGCAACATTGATACTGATTTTTTCATGGTCTTGACTTGCACAGGGTTTCTTACATCACATTGTAATCTCAATATAATAAAGCTCTTCTTTAATCTTCATTTGATTCTTTATCTGTCTACCTGTAAGCTCAGCAGTTCAGCGTTACAATTTAAAAGGCTCATTTCTCAAGAATGCAATCAGTGTCTTTGTTGCACTCATTGGTTACTTGGACATTATAAACATAATGGATAAATAGTGAGCAATGAAGTACATCCTACTGGTACTAAATACTGGCATCCAGTTACTCTACTTTCCCCAGATTATGGCTATAGATGTCATAAGAGATTGACTAAAAACATTCTTTGGAAGCACTGTAGAAGTTCACATCAAGTTTAGAAAAGGTTCTGGATGCAGTTAACCATAAATAACCATAAATGTTATTTTGTAATATTCAAAAACATCTTATTTCCATGGATAAATTACTACTTTCTCTTTCTCTGGTGAAAATTTAAATAGTAGCTTCAAACAAAAGCTGCTTCTATTCCTGCCACAAGCTTATACAACACAGTGTTGATACAATTTAAAGCAACTGACTTAATGCTTAAAATATGGATGCTGCATATGACTTAAATAGTATGAATTATATGCTGAAGTCATTACTGAGTTGTTACCCAGGGAAAACATAGTGTTGCTTCAATAAATATTTCAGGATTCAACACTGTAATTCTTAGGAGACATTTTACAGAAATAAGATGGATAGTAAATTAAAAATTGTTGTTGAATTAATAACTACTGTTTAAATATTTAGCTAGAACTTTACTAAAAAAGGATTGTTTCTCCATATATTTGTTAACTAAATAGTAAATTTACAAGGGGCAAGATCATATCTCCTATCTTCTTCCTCCCCAATTAAATAAATGTGTAATAAGAATTCATTGCTGTTCTTCCAAAACTGTGTGCAAGTCAGTCTAACTGCCTATGTCCAGCTTGAAAGTGAAGTTTTGATGAGAACACGTTGAACAGAAGTCTTGTTCTAATCAATTCTGACTTTTAATCTAAGATATGACAGAAAATTCAATCTTTTAATCACAAATGATTTTCTGTAAAAACATTTGAAACATGTCACAATACATTTAACACTACTTTAATTTCTGTCATACTCAGAAGTGGAAATTCAGGTGGAGAGAGATGGTGTGTGTTTGATAGTCCAAAACCCTGATCTCCTGCTTTTCAGTCTCTTTTTTTAGGGGGTCAAGTTTGACTGACAAGATATGCTGAAGATTTCCAAGTGTTTCACAGCTAGTCAAGTGCAAGGCCCAGAAAACATAGTTTTGACATTTCTGTAACTTGTGATCTATAACTAGTAAACCCACTAGTAAAGGATGTCAAAATCAGGCAAAGATTTAAAAGATTCTATGATGCACATCTAAAATGTACATTAACTCCTGCCTGTGTTTAAAGGATGCAACATTTATAGGAGTACCAAAGACATAACTTTCAGTTAAAAATGTGTTAATTTTTTTAGAGCATAAGGCTCTTACCTCATACCTATATATGTATTTCCCATAGTGACCAGATTAATGGGATCCACAAACTCCAGTTATAAAGATAACTGTTATAAAACATCTCTATACTTTGAGATTAGTAATGGAAGGAGGCAACTTTTAAACTTCACTGTTTAATGTATTAAAGAGTGGTGGCTCTGTACAAAACTGAGTAATTCAGCAGAAAGACTCCCACTGATTTCAATGGGCTTTGAACCAGGAAATGGCCTCTAAAATGTTCTGTACCTCCTGCTCAAATATGAGAAGCAAAAAAATGAAGGGAAACAGTTTTTATTCCTCTATTGCCTAGTGTTTGTGATGACTCAGACACAGCAGACTGCTAGGAAATTGTACTGATACCACAAAGACAACACTTATTTCAACTCCTTAGTCATCAGAGAGAGAGAGAGGCTAAATTCAGTTGAAAAGTTTGATACAGGGTCTCAGTCTGCAGCTTTTGGATTATTAATTTACTTATTTAACATATGGATTTTTAAGATTAGGTTTATCTATGAGTTGAAAATTAGGGTGTTTCTAAGATTTATTTAATCCTGAATTCTGTGAACTAGGAGTAACATCCGTTTCAGTAACATCCATTGATTCCAAAAGCTCATGAAACGAATCATGCCAATGAATCTGGCATTACACTGTTACAAAACATCGCCACATGAATAGTTAGCAAGCATCAGGGATAAGAAACTGCCTCTTAAAATTGACTAACTCAGAAACTATCCTCCAATTTAATCTTGATATTCAGTCTGTTTGGGTCCCGTTGCTCAAAAAGAAAAGCTACTACATTTTAATTGTCCTTAGCCCTTGTACAGCTGCCTATCACTTTGGTACTGCATTCACATCTTCCCAAGTGGATGCACTATAAATCCTTGCACATCTGAAACCTTTCATTTAGTGGATTGAGCTCAGCTTTTGGGCTGTGTGCAGCCTAGAGAATTTCTCAAAAAAACCCTCTGATTTTAATACTTATTTGATATTCATAAAGAGCATTTTGTCTGTGTCATACTGGGCTAATAGGCTGAAAGATTTCTTGGTCAGTTTGACATTCTGCTGCCCCTAGGTAGCAAAACGCTGCGGTCTCTGAGGACAACCCTCAAAACTCAAAAGAGCTGGGTACTGACTCCCAGTGGGGCTTCCTTTATGTGAACTCAGCCAGCCAACTCCATGACTCCAGCAGATGTTTTTGGCCTTCAGACCGATGGACGAATTTATCCATCTTCCCTCATTCCCTCAGTAATCTATTTGGCTGAAACCAGCATGGTGAAACCTGGATCTGTGCCGAGGACAATCAGGAATGAAGTGCTGGCCCAGTGAGGTTTTCTAGGATGTACCAGGCAGATTGTATTCAGGGGCAAAGGGTCCATGCTATATAAATGCCATAGAGACTGTACCAGTGTTCTTTGCTCCCTGCTGGGCTCTCTTTGATTGCAGATTTTAAATATGTCATGTATTTCCAGATGCATTATTTATGTTTTCTTGTGTTGTTGTGCAATTTGTGGTAGAGTGAGGGGTCTACTGGAAAGCAGCCCTTGGTTTAGTGGCCAGCCCTGTAGCAAAATATTAGTAATACAGAAATCTGCTGCTCTAAGTGAAATTTGATTTAAACATAGATGACAGAAAGTATTAAAATATTTTTTTTTTAAAAAAGTTGGTGACATTCAAAAGGGATTACCTAAAAGGATAGCTATTTTTAGTTTTTCTCTTTTACTTCTTGTCTTACCTCTTCTCTTCTTTCTTCCCTTTCCCTTTCCCTTTCCCTTTCCCTTTCCCTTTCCCTTTCCCTTTCCCTTTCCCTTTCCCTTTCCCTTTCCCTTTCCCTTTCCCTTTCCCTTTCCCTTTCCCTTTCCCTTTCCCTTTCCCTTTCCCTTTCCCTTTCCCTTTCCCTTTCCCTTTCCCTTTCCCTTTCCCTTTCCCTTTCCCTTTCCCTTTCCCTTTCCCTTTCCTTCTCTTTCCCTTTCCTTTCTCTTTCCTTATGCCCCATGATAGGAACAAGGACACAAGCTCTGGCTTGATCTGGCAATGTCCTAGCACTATCAGATGGAGGGAAGCTGGTGGTGGCTGGTCACCCTTGTGGCAGTGGCTCAAATAACTTATTTTAGCCAGTGTGGGTAGAAGGCCATGTCTGCTTTTGAGTCAGATACCAAGAGCGGGAGTTTAGGCAGCACTCCTGCCATAAAACTGTATCTTCAGCCCTTCCAGAAACTGAAGCTAGCACAGTCAACACGTGGTGTAATTCACTGGCAACTTGTGACACTGGTGTTTCATGGTCATCCCAGAGTTTATGGTTTCCAGCATAGTTTAGCTCTATTTGCATTCTGGTTTGATTTGCTCTGTTAAAAAAAATGGATTCTTGCTTCATGCCATACTGTCTTGCAATCAGTGGAAGCATTTAACCAGGACTCTCCTGACTTTAAAGAAATGTAGCTTCCAGAGGGACATCCTTCATATTGTATTCTAAATTAGAGCTTTTCCTTTCCTAGCCCAAATAGTTTTAGGGTAAATGCTTATTTATATATTTGTGTGTAAATTCCAGGAGATCTAAATCCATTTAGATACAAATGTGTACTTAAAGCCAGGTGCAGTGGTGGTGCACGGTATAGAATCATAGAATCGATTGGGTTGGAAAAGACCTCCGAGATCATCGAGTCCAACCCTTGGTCCAAATCCAGTCCATTTACTAGATCATGGCACTCAGTGCCACGTCCAATCTGCGTTTAAAAATCTCCAGGGGTGGTGAATCCACCACCTCTCTGGGCAGCCCATTCCAATGCCTGATTACTCTCTCTGTAAAGAATTTTCTCCTGATATCCAACTTAAATTTCCCCTGGTGGAGCTTAAGCCCGTGTCCCCTTGTCCTATTGCTGAGTGCCTGAGAGAAGAGACCAACCCCCACCTGGCTAGAACTTCCCTTCAGGTAGTTATAGACGGTGATGAGGTCACCTCTGAGCCTCCTCTTCTCCAGGCTAAACAACCCCAGCTCCCTCAGCCTCTCCCCATAGGACTTATGCTCCAGTCCCTTCACCAGCCTTGTTGCTCTTCTCTAGCCTTGAACTTTATATGTACTTGGCTATTTCCAAGGATAATTTGATTCTTGGTGCAATTTAATTTTTGGGGTAGCCTAAAATGATTTGTTTAGGAATTGGATCAATCTGTGAAGTAACAGGAGTGATAAGTGATCATTGCATGAGTATGACTACATTTTTTTACTTGGATGACCATTAATTTGCATTAACTACTAACTTTGTGATCATCTTGCTGTGAACATTGTGTATTGTAAATTGAAATTTACACTATCCCTCTGTGTGACCACAAAAGAAATCTCCAGGGCCATATTTAATTTCACAGTCAAATGCACTACTTGACTAGCAGCCTTGAAACCGGTGTGTTTGGATCTCCTCTGGGAAGAGTACTAAGCAGTTAATTTAGCTATTTTGCTTTGGACACAAATCTCAGCAGGAAGACTTTGGGGGAGGTGTTGCGGGAGGAAGGACAGAGATTGGGAAAAAATACGTGTGCAAGTTGAAAAAAAAAAAAGAAGACAGAGCAGAAACCTTAATGTTTTTTTGAACAAGATGTAATCAGTTGCCATAATACTGTACTGTTTGTTTGACTTTTTTTTCAATGTGGTTACTGTTACTTCATCTCTGAAACATTTCCCAGAGAAACAAGGGATTGTCCACAAGATAATCACTGCTGCGTCTGACTCCTCTGCGTGTAGTATGGTGTGTCACTAAGACAGAGGTATTATCTACATGCAGCCTGTGGAAAAAAAATCAAGAATAGTCACTGGGGATAAAACTTTGAGTGAACATTGTTCTGGAAATGGATGGTTTCTCTGAAAAAAGTTTCTTGCTGCTAGGTAAAAGAAGTGCACTGTCTTTTCCAGTATCATTTTTTTCAGTGTCTGTTCTGCTGAATGTGATGACACCTTCAATATCTTCAGTGGTAGTTTAGGAGAAGGTCAGTTAATGATTTCTAAACTGACTCATCTGCACATCAGGCACCAAGTCCACTTGTGAGGCTGAGCTGATGTCAGCTCAGTCCAAAGGATGTGGATGGTTATGTGTGCTTATGCTCCTGTGTTCCTAGAGGCAGCTAGATACAGCTGTGGTGCCTGCTGTGAGCTGGATTGTCCCCATGGCTTATTTAACTCTTGCTCTGCCTCTAATAACTAGCATGGGTGAATTTTGCATCCTACAAAATAGAAGGCAAAGTTCACCGACATCGTGTTCTCATTCTGACATATAACCATCTTCTCGTCAGGTGTAAATCCAGATTATGAAAATGGATGTTATGAAACTGTCAGCTTTGAGATGGGGACAGTCCCTCAGCTAACAGTGTCATCTAGCAGGGGCTTCACTCTAAGAAATATTGAGGATCTCACTCAAGCTATGAAGGTCACTAGGGTCAGCTTTCAGGTAGGCATACTTAGCACAACACCCAGAGTAAATTTACATGAGTAAACAGCTGCTTTTTTTTTTTTTTAATGTCCATTTTGTGTGTTTATATGGGATCTATTCTACGTAGCTTAGCAGGGGCCTAAGCTTTACATGCTTGGTGAAATATTCCTTCCTGACAGGGAGTTCTCCCTACAGTCAGCAAGGAGAGAAAAGTACTTGTGGAGACATTCAGAAGATTGAGCTGTTACCCAGTGTGGTTTCAAAAAGGCAGGCTGGGTCCTAGCGTGTATCAGTACATAAGCATTGGTTTAGGGGATTTTTTTTAATTGTGGTTCTCATTAACTAAAGTTCACGCTTAAAAATCCTTCCGTTCACATCAACAGTTTACTTGACAGTAAAATAAGTATACTTACAAAACCAGATCCATTAGAAATCTTGTGAGGTTTTTTCATAATTTTGCCAAGATTTATTAATGTTTAAGCATCATGGAGGAGCTTGCTTTTACAGAGTAGAAGTCAGTTCAAAGAGATGAGTAGCTGATGGGTCTGCTAGTAAAATCCACAGCTATTTCATTTTAGAGTGATTGCTTTTCAAAACCCATGATGTTGGTATTAGAAAATAAAGTCCACTTTTTATATTTTTTAATACTTATTGGATGGACAGTATCTGAAGTCCAGTACCAGGTCTTTATACCTTACTAGTTCAAGTAGTTTTAACTTCACAACTGATCTCATATGAGCAAATTTCTTCTTGTTGTGCGTCAGCTGGCAAGGTCTGAAGAGTGATGGCTGTTGGTCACTAATGTAAAATCTGACATGAGTTAGTTTTAATCAATTCATAGGTAATAAACTAGGTGTAATAAATCTCTATAAACTATGAAATCCAGTCTTCCACTGTCAGAACACCTTGCAAAAAAGTTTTCTCTCCTCTTGATTCTATTAGATTTTCTATGGACCAGTGAAGAGGGTAATGTGTTTGATGCATTTTATGTATGTCAGCACTTTTTGGCTAGAATTGCAGAATTAAATACCCTCATAGAGAAAATTTGCTTCTGCGTTTTGAAGGTGTCCTCACAAATTGTTATTTTGGAGAAAAATTGAATGATGATAATTAGCAAAACTGAGTAAAAAAATAGCAAAAATCAATTATGCAAATTAGCAAAAAAGCTTGTAAAAATGTTGCGTAGGTGCAGCAGTTTGCAAAGAAAGCCTTGACTTTGTTATTTCTTTTCTGTCTCATGACTTAAAATACAAGTCATTGCTCCTACATTGATGGGAAAAGTCAAAACATATGCTTTTCAGCTAACAAAAAAATAACATACAAAGCATAATGTTATTGCAAGTGTAAAACTAAATGGAACTTTTCCATAAGCCATATTCAGAGCAGTGTTGATGGCCACAAGGCCAGCTTCAGCTTGCTTCTGGGGGTGCTGGAGCCCACATGGACCATAATCCAAACACAGTAGAAATACAATACAACAATGTTTTCCCCTCTCGATGCTTTTCATGAAACCACTAGAAGTCCTGCACCAGGATCACAATGTATCAGTCTAGCTCAGAAATTCAGACTTGGGAAAACAGCTGGTAAAACTGCTTCATGCATCATGCTTTACAAAACTTAACTACTTTACATTTGAAGAGGCATAATTATCTGTGCTAAACATCACTGGTTAGAAGCCGCACTGAAAAAGAAGTGACATTTGACAGGTTGTTCGGGCAGGGAGAAGTTGAATACTTTTCAGTATTTTGACAAAAAATGATTGTGTAATTCAGTATTTCAAAATGCATTCTTTAGAATGACTGTGTGAAAACAGTATTTCTTACCCAACATACATATTCTCAATGTGAATTTAGTCAATGTTGCCTTTATTAATTAAAAGAAATGTTTAACAATTTTAACATATGGAGACTCTGCTAAACCACAACCAAATGGGGAGGGAGAGCTGAAGGCTTTTGTGCTCCATGTCCATTAGTAGCACTGTGAAATAAGCAATGACTGACAGTGTCTCAGTCCTTCAGCTACAGGCAGAATACATCCACAAATGAAATCCTGTGGAATAGAACGGAATGCAATGGCAAAGAGCATTCAGTGTGTAACATCGCTGCTGTTGGTGTTAATTAACAAGCCAGGCAAAATATGGCTGGGTTTTTGACTCCTCATATGTGTTGACAGAGCTGACAGTTAAGAGTTCTCCTTTTTTTTTTTTAACTTATGAAACACATATTTTACCTGAAATCACTGAGTCACAACAAATATGGAAAAACCACTCCCATGTAATTTCCCAGAGAAGAGCAGTCATTTAATAATAGCATGTTTATACAATATTTATTTCCACTCTCCATGTTATACCCTTAAAGTACTTTGCAAATGTTAATAAAACTATTTGTAATTCTTTCTATCTAAGCAATTTATTTCTGCTTCATTGAGCAGAGCCATGAAGACACTCTTAATAGTTTTAAGCTGTTACATGCAGTACTTCTAAGCTGTGGCTTTCTATATTCTTTGAAAAAAAAAAAAACCAAACCATATTATCATTAAGTCCGTTTTATAGATGGAGAAAAAATGTTTTAAAAAGCACCAAGACTAACTAATGGACATATAACCACTCTGTTGCCATACTAAATTTCACTCCCCTCCATATGTCCTGGAGGTAAATTGTTTTCACTAGTCATGGGGGATTTCTGGGGCAGTGGGAAGAACTGGAGGGCCAATGGAGCAGAAGCAGTCCTCCTGTGGTCGTCAGTGTGTTTTTTTTAGGTTGCTTCCAAGAACTTTTTCCAGGAGCTCCTCCCAAACTGGAGAGATCTGTGTATGTCAACACAGCAGGCAGTTGCACACACTCACACTGCAGTGAAAGCCCACACGCATTGCACATATATGCTATAGAACCTCTGGTACTGCCCAAGCCCTGCAGCAATTTCTTCAGGGCTGATTTTCTTGCAGTATATCTACCTATCTATCTATCTATCTATCTGTCTGTCTGTCTGTCTATCTATCTATCTATCTATCTATCTGTCTGTCTGTCTGTCTATCTATCTATCTATCTATCTATCTAAAAAAAAATATATGCATATACTTCAATCCTATAGCCACATATATCTTCTCTTTCTCCAGAGACTTTGGGAGGAGGACTACTTGGTGGACATAGGGAGCTGCCTCCATCGTTCTCTCTTTTGGCTCAAGGCTGAGTGTCTTCTCCTTGGCCCACAGAGCTGGTTTGGGATGTGTAGCATTCACCACAAGCCTAAGCACAGCCCAAAATTTGTGGAAGGCAGGTGTGAGGGCACTGTTCTTGGACTGAGGGATTGTAAGTGGGGGACTTTGGTCACTGAAACTTTTGCCTCAGGCATTGAGTCACAGGAAAAATCCCTCATCATCAAGTGACACGCACTTTATTCCTGGCAGGAGGCAAGAAATGTTGTCTTGGACAACACCATTGCTATTCCAGGCTGTGGGTAATGACCAGGTTTTTGAGCCAATGGCATTGGTGCCTTGTGGTGGTCTAGACATCACCTGAAGCACCAGTCAGAGGTGGCTTTGCCTTCCCATTTTGAATTGCTCTCAGCCCATGTCTCAGTGCTATGGAAATGTGGGCTGCATAGTAGCTTCTTGGCTTACAGTTATTCAGGGATAAAATTGTCTCTTGAGCCACTAGTGAGGAGGAGTTGGGAGCTGCAAGATACTGGGTAGCACTCTGCTTCTTGCCAGTTCTAAGCCAGGGATGACCCAGGTAGCTTCAAGGTGTGGCTGCAATGGGCTGGGACAGCTCTTAAACTTTCTTCCATGGTATGTCAGCTGGGTAACTCTCACAGTGGATTTTAATATACTGCGAAGCAAAAATGTTGTGGTAAATAAGAGACTTGTCCTTGATGGTTTTGCTAAAGATTGCACTGCTAATGTCACCAAATCAAAGCCATTGAGGGCAGCTTCAGTTTCCAGTTGTTCTGTACTTTCAGTTTAAAGAGTATTTCGGTGATGTGTTACTGAATTATCAATTTTTTTTTAAATTATGGTTTGCAGAAGTGGATTCTCACCAATACTCATTCTTGCCATACTTTTACCTACATTGCTGTAGACATACTTGCATTGTCAATGCCTGTTGGAGAGAAGAAACTTGAATGTGTGGATGATTGGTTTTCTTGACTCTCTGTGATGTACTTTGACCACTCTAACAGCACTGATGTGTAGGTATGCCTTGATTTTCTTATACTGACAATTCTCCTTAAAGTGTTTCTCTAAACTCATAGAATCACAGAATGGTTTGGTTTGAAAGGGACCTTAAAGATCACTTAGTTCCAACCTCCCTGACATTGGCAGGAATACCACCCACTAGACCAGGTTGCTCAAAGGCCCCATCAAACCTGGCCTTGAACACATCCAGGGATGGAGCATCCACAACGTCTCCAGCCAAACTATGCCAGTGACTCACCACCCTCTGGGTAAAGAATTTCTTCCTAGTAGCTAATTTGAATCTCTCTCCCTATAATTTAAAACCATTCCCCCTTTTCCTATCTCTATCTGCCTGTGTAAAAAGTAACTCATTAGACAACAGGAGAAATTATCTCTTTTTAAGTTTATGTTTTACTCAAAGATTTTCATGAAGGGAGACTGTATTAATATCTCTTCCTGTACTGGAGAATCATGCTAAGCAGTCTTGATACTGAAGTATCTTGAGCTCCTGGTTTCACCTTGGAGTGTTTCAAATGATACTGTCTCACAGCTGTTGCCTAAAACTGAGTTCAAAGAACAGCCTTTCAATTAGTACCTCTCAGAAAGAGCTGTTAGGTTTGGATCCAGGATATTTTCACAGAATCACCCCTCCACTATGAGCCTATGAGTCAAAAAATTGTTACTGGATTTTGAGCTCATGGTCTATGAAAGTAGTCTCAAAATTGTGCAGAGAAATGTCAAAGTCCCAGATTGTGAAGTTCACATGCCACTATTCAATCTACATAAAAAAACCCCCCAAACCTCAAACCAGAAAAAAAACCCCAAAACCATAGGAAGGAAGGTTCAAAGATATACAGGTCAGATTTTAAAATTATATTACACTTCTAATTCAACTTCATTAATTGAATTTTTAGGTTGATACATACAAAGACCACAGATGTAAAAAGAGGCATTGTAATGGAGGTGGAAAGGAGTGGTTGTCAAGATCTTCATGGGTACCTTTTATTCCTGCCCTTTGAAATACTTAATATTATATTTATATATTTATATATATATTTAATAATATATATTAAAGAGTAATTTTGCTTGCTAAAAAACCCCCACAAGATGGCAGTGTTCAGTTCATTAACAAGCGAAAGTAGAACTACTTTGCTCTACAGAGAAAATGAAATAGAGAAAAAAAAATATTGTCACACAAAACAGCAGTGGGTTCTTAACCCTTTCTGCCCATCACACAATAAGACAGTTTCCCCCTAAAGTGTACAAGAATGTACCAGTAAAATCCACAGTGAATACCCACAACCCTGAAGAACAGCCAAATCTTGCTTTGTTACCCAGAGATACAGAAGTATTTTGCTTAGCCAGCTAATCTTCCAAACAGTGAGAGAAAGTGAAAATGACAACTGAATTTGTCCTAGTTTGTGATTTATATATATATATATACATTTCTTGTCTGTGCCTGAGGCTTAGAGTTTCTGAGATTACACATACCCAAATGGGAAGATTTTTTTTTCTTTTTCCAAACAATATGTGAGATAACAAATAGATGGGTTTAGCCTCCTCTATACTTCTCTTTCCACTTGTTCAGTAATACAGTAAATGTAAGTATTTCCTGCATTATTGCAGTATTGTGTTGCGGTATTTTTAAAGAGATTGTTTCTTTCTTAATTAATTTTCTCTCTGAATGCACAACATCTCTGTTAGAACATCTTCATTATTTAGCTTGGGAGCAGTTTGGAGCATGCCAAGCTAAATATCTAAAAATAGAGAGTATGACTTCTTATTCAGAGCATCCTTTCATAGAAGCAGCTAACTGCTGAGAAAACAAAACCCAGTCCAGGCTCCTAGACACCCAGGGCTCAGTACCAAAAGATCAACGCTTGGCTTTGTTCCCCACTTCTTAGGTTATACTCAGTGGCAGGTAAATGGACAGGAAAGCCAACAAAACTTCTGCTTGTCTTTGTGCTGAAAGGACATGTGTTCACCCCTGCCTAGCTGAAACTACACTGTCCTATAAACCATGTCACCAAATCCTTCTGCCTATAGTGCACCCAAGACTCAGTAGGGTAGGCTGATGCCTTTCCTGTTGGCATACCCACAAGTTTAATTGAGCAGTTGGCACATCTGATGCCTTCATCAGGGTCATTGTAAAGCCATCAAGGGACCACAGCACTGTCTCCTGGAAAGAGTGGACCAAGGTTTTGGGAAAAAACCCAAACAAACAAGGCACAAAGGCAACATACAGCGGTTGCAGTAACTCAGAGATTTCTGCCTCGTGCAGGGGAAAAAAAAAAGGCAGCAAAGCCATACGACAAAGTCCCAAGAGTGACCTGATTTCCCTAAATGACCATGCTCAAGTGTGTGTGGGCATCCTTACCTTCTAGATGAGGAGAAGGCAAGGTATTCCTGGGCCTACAGGATATTTCTGGAGACATGAAACATCTAGCTACTTAATGATAACTTCCCTTAGCTGGAAACACAATACTGGGAAGTGGGAAAATGCTATTCTTCAGTATCATCCATCCCCTCATGAAAGTCCTCACCTGGCAATGGGCTGCAGCCAGCAGGGCATTTTAGTGGTGCTCCTGACGTGACAATGTCCCCAAAGTCATCAGTTTTCCCCAGCCTTTTCCTCCTGGCAGCAAGCCTATGCTTTCAATCTTCAGGGAGACATGGTAGCCAGACCTCCTTGTAGGCAGAGCCTGCTGCCCTCAACCCTATCTTTGCAGGGTGGAAAGAATCCCTCTGACTGTGGCAGTCTCCCCTCAGTGCCAGAGCAGAATTGGGGCTGGTGTTGAACCAGCGTCCTGGTAGAGGATCTCTCCAAATTATTTAACTTCTGTGCTACCTGGCTTTGCAGCAAATCTCAGCTCTTCACAGGTCCAGAAAGAGGACAGAAATGTGCTGCTCCCTTTTGCTGCACAACAGTTTGGAAACAGTAGACAGATCCATCTGATACCCAGATGCATTGAGATCCAAAACCTTTCATCTTTGAGTGATTAAAATAATTCTTTTTATGCTGGAGTAGGACAAATGGTGCATCAAGAATAACATAAAAATCTTTTGTTTGTCCTTTTTTTTTGCTGTGCTAACAAAAATGGAAATGGTTAAAATAAAAATAGCTCCTAGAACAAAATTATATTCTTTAAAAAGCCTACCAGACCTTTAACTTTTTCTAAAGTTTTATTAAATACATTTTCCTCACAAGATATTTCTTGTTCTATTCATATGCATTCAAAAGTATTATGTTATTTCACTTTATCAAAAAGAAAGAAAAAAAGAAAAAAAAGGGAAAAAAGGAGATTGAATCTCCTGGCATACTTACTGAACATTGGCAAAGTAGTAACAGATTCTAAAAATGAAAAGAGAACTGTTCCAAAGTCAGCACCTGCTGCTGTGAGTTTGGTATTACTGTTTTTTGCTGGTACTTCCATTTTTCACAGTTTGTTGAAGCAAACGTTGCCATTTGGAAATGTCTCTTGTTAACAAGACCACTCACAATCGATCACAGCATTTTTGCTTATGGTAAGGTATGCACTTGCACAGAATATTCACTACACGCAGGAGCAGAGCTGAAAGAATGTAACTTAGTTTCCCAAACCTTCAAGCAATAATACCAAACGACACAGTTAATGCGGTTCCTCATTAAGAAAATGCAATGACCGATTAACACTTCACTCCTTCTCATATGAGGTCATCCACGTTCCCACAGGACAGCACAGTATTTTCTTTTATCCTTGTCAAAACTGTGCAGTGGGAAGGTAATATGGTTGTCTTGGCTACCCTGGCAACGTTTTAACGTAAGAAGCCCTACTACTCATGACTCATGCTGCAGCACTTGTCTGTTCATACTGTAGGATTACGATGCTCATTTTTGTGTGTTTAGAAACAACACAAAAAATCAATGTTGGGACAAAGGGAAGCTGAATTTGAGGGAGCTCACAATGTCAATCTCTGTTGTGAGATTTTAGGTCTGCTTGATTGGGCTGCAAGGAAAGGTGCTGATCTTGCCTGGAAAATCCATGACTACACAGAGGAAATGAAACTCAGAAGAGTCATTTGTGGTTCTTACCACTGTAGGTAAGCATGGCATGCTTAAAAATTACACCTTACCGTAATAGTGGCTATTCAGGTATGACATTCATCAGAGTAGATTCAGGGCCAGACAATGTACTTGCAGATGGTAATGCAGTGTGTGCCTTGCTATACACCTTCTCCCATAGCCACAGTTCTTACACTGTTGTTTTGTAATAGCTGAAGCTCACGTAAACTGAAGATGATATGGTTCAGCTCTCCTTCCTGTGCCCTTGAATGTCCTTTCCCATCCATTTCCAGTGTTGGTATTACTGAGTGTGAACCTGTGGCAAATCAGTTCAGGAAGCTGATATAGCTAAAATCTGACCCATTAAAAAAAACCACCAAATTTACTTGTCTCAGTATATGTTTCATGAACCAGCACACCTTGTGATCACAGAGGTCATAGCCTGAGACACACCTGGTGGGGAGTCAGCCCCACAATGTAATCCCCAAAACAAGACATAGACAGAATTGTCCATGAGTGCATTCAATTGGGATAGCTGGGATACGCTGATTTATTACTGTTCTGATTCCAGCTATTTCCAGTATAGCAGGATGGGCCTTATTTTAGATACAGGCAGAAAAGACAACTGCCTTGGGCAGTTCTTGTTCTTCCTGCTTTTGTCTCTGTCCTGGAAAGGTAGACATGCAGTTGAGGCATGTTGTGTGGCAACTTCTGCTTGTGTGGGACCCCCTACAAGTCATTATTTCATGGCTTGTTTCTCCTAAGCAGCAGCACATAGCCATATGGCTATGCAAGACTTTCCTCACCTCTGCCCCTTTCATACCAGTCTTCCATTCCTTTGTGGTGGCCGGACTGTCATGATACTGGCCAGGTCCTAGGCTTAGCCTTACTATCAGCTTTCAACTCGCAAAACTCAATTTTTTCCTACTCTGCTGAAAGACTTAAGCTGATGTTGAAGCAAACTTGCAGAAATCCTAAAAAGGAGCATAAACAGAAGAAAATAAAAAGATCTTAATGAATGCAGAGAGATGTGAGACAGTAGTAAGTTGCTTGTCTAGGGAGGTGCTAACGTTTTATATCAAATGAGTTTCTTTTTACTGAACCCATCCTTTTCAAATTACTGTTCTCTATACGGTGGTAGGAAATCTCCACTTTTCCTATTGATCCTAACTATTCACAGCCACTTTTCTATTCTTTCCTTTTTTAAAATGCCATTTTATTCAAGACAACACTACTCCTAAACCTAAAATTAAAATCAAATGCTCAGTTTGCTACTTTTGGCCATGCTTCAGCATAAATTAATACGACCCAATTGTGACCCTCACTGAGAGGGTGGTCACTGGAACAGGATCTCCAAGGAAGTGGTCATGATACAGCCTGTCAGAGTTCAAGTTGTGTATAGATGATGCTCTTAGTCAAATGGTTTAGTTTTATGTAGTCCTGAGAGGAGCAGTGAGTTGAACTCAATGGTTGCCTTCCAACTTGAGATATTCTGTGATTCTGTTTCCACGAACTCTGGTTCAGACTTTTGTGGAAAAATTTGGAAAGTATAAGAAACCATACAAATCCAGTTTTAAATAACTAAGAGATGGCCACAGATTATACTAATAGGGAACAAATGACCCTCATGGCCAGAAATAGACTGAGAAAAAGTACTCTACCAACCTGTATTGACAGAAATGCTGGGCTGGATCAACATTTTTTTCTGCTGAAATGATGCATTCCCAAACTATCTTATTGTTTTGTTACCTGACAACTTAGCAACCCCAGACCTGGATAAAAAAGAAGTCAGACTTTATGCTTTTCTGCCTTATGTATTTCCATCAAGACTGAAGATTGTTTGCCTGGGACTTGGCAATAACTGTATCCAGCAAGAAGAAAAGCCATAAACTTATTATGTGTGTCAATAAAGTCAGCAAGTTAGTCTTGGAACACACACATGGAGGAAAACTGCTGAGTAAGGGAGAGTGACTTTTCCAATTATAACAACACATTAACATGCAGGTCAGAGGTTAAAATATTAAAAAGCAGTTAACAGATCTCTTGAGAAGCTCCGGTAACGCACAGCAGCTCTGCATACTTGCAGACAATGTAAAAAGCCACAACATTATCCCTTAATACCACACACATGTGCAGAACTCAATTAGTAAAAACTGTTCAGGAACTGAAATGCTAGTTCTGCTGGGAGATGCCCTGCCCAGGAAAGGAAGTAACAGCACCGTGTACCCCCCAGAATCCAAAGGTGCACTTCGTGGCTAGGACCCTGCTGAAGGCTGTCAGAAAGCCATCAGATGCAGAAAAAAATTAATGGTGATAGTGCCTTTTAACATAGACAAACAACCTTACTTATGACTGGCCTTGGGTTTTTTATTGCCGCTCACCACTTTTTGATGCAGTAACACTTTGGTTTTGATAATATTGAACCCATTTTCAAGCGTGTCATGCACCTTCAATTAGAGATAGATTTTTTTTATGGAGAGCTCTACCCCCAGTTAGTTGTTAAAACTGTATATCTCTTATGGCTCTTATGTAATTCATTACTCTCAACCTTCAGACAGTTGTATTGAGTATCATTTAAAATTCAGTATGTGTCCTTCCCAAACTCTAGCTGAAATGTTCTCATCAAATATATCTTCTGACATGGGTGGCTTGGTGTAAGGGGGTACTAGAGCTGCCAAAAGTACCCCAGGCTCCCAGCATGACCTGCCTAAACTCAGGTGTCCCACCTATTTCACAGTCCCATGTGATGGATGAGCCCATTGCCAGCTTCTCTGCCCTATGTAGTTTTATTATCTTCATATCTGACCAATGGGACTTGTGTTGATGATTGTTTCCAGCTTACCTGATCTACTATACACACAGAGGAAGAGAGAGATCAGGTTTTCTGTGTTGTGCTCTGAAGTTTGAGCTAGAGCTTAATTTCAGTCAGTTTGAAAATCGCTGAATTAGAGATCACTGTTGTATTGCACACGTGAAGTGAAGCTTTCCTAGCTATTCACTGGTTTAGGGGAGAAACTAAGTCTTTGCTAAAAAATATTTGTTTGCTAAGTATAATATTATAATTGCATCTCAGTCACTGGAGAAGAGGTTTTAGTTTGTCTGTAAACTCCATGGCTTTTGTCATTTTGTTGCAGTGATTTCATACCATGAATTTAAATAAACTGCGAAATAAGAGTCTGTTCTAGAGCTCAACCAAAAGGCTGGTGGTCTTCCCAGTGCACTGATCAGGCACTATAAAGGGAATGTAACACCTACATCTGACCAAAACAATATGAAAGTTAAGTTTCTGCATGCACCATGTCAAACAAACAAATGCTGAGCCCAGTCATTTTTGCCGTCAATATGCTCCATCACCTACATGATAACTTGTTAGATGCAGTTAGATCAAAGGTTTCCTTTCAGTCCCAAAGCAGAGGATGTTCTACGGTGAAACCATGACAGTTGCTTCTGCTAAGCAGAGTACCGTCTGACTCTGCCTGAGATAAAGCTCTGTCTGATGGAAGGAAAACCTCAGTCACTCTCTGGCGATGTCAACCTCTCTCTGGGTGGAAGATGTTTTGATGGGTAACATCTGTTATTTTCATTGAAATCTGAAAGACCTGTCTACATGTTTTGGTTTTGTTTTTTTCCCTCGGTATAGGATCTGAGGGAGGGAAAAATAACTAAATTGACCTTTCAGTTGACAGAGATGCAGTGTAAAAAGAACTCAAAGAAATGAATATCCTCAGAATTATGCATAGTAAGGCATTCTTACTCAGTTTTTCTCATGTAAAGAAAACCAAGAAAAACAGAGCTATTATGACTTTACCCACCTACAGACAAAGCCTGAGAAGATCCTATTTCTCAGACCTTTGTCAAATTTTCAGTGTATCTAGTGGGAATTCTTTTTCCTCCCTTAAAAGATAAATATGTTAAGTATTCTCAAAGGAAAATAACTTTTCATCTGAGAAAACAGATGTCATCACTCTCATTCTCAAACCTTGTCTTCCTTCTCCCACTCCGTCTTTTATCCCTATCCCTCTGGCTATGGGAATACATATTCTCCTTTGCCATGAATCTCTCTTTTCTTGAGATCTGATAACATTTGTGGACAATATATATTGAGACAGAAATTGCACTTTAGGAAAATTGATACCACTATAGCCTATCTTTCTGTTTGGTTTTAAGTAAAATGTAACAGAAAATATTAAAAGAGTAAGGGACTTGCAGCCATTTAAATAAAGAAATAAGCCACTGATAATGAAAACGTATTTTAATTTGTCATTGCAACCTCCTGAATTTGTCATCAAATTCATATGTGACACTGAACAAGGGAAAGGAAGGGAAGGGAAGGGAACAGGGAACAGGACCTCTAGGAGTCACAGCCAGGAGATATTCAAGGATCTGCTATCTCACTATGAAAAGGACTGGGTGCACAGCTGAGTTTCAGAGGACTGAAAAAATTGTGGAGGTACATTTCTACCCACTTCCATGGGGTCACACAGTATAGTTTCATTGTGGGAGCTGGTCTTGAATTGCTTGAGACTCTAGAGAGAGAGTTTGTCTGGTTCTGTACGATACTCTATCTTTTGAAACCTTGCCCAAAATAATATCTCCAAATAAGGCTTACCAGAAAATAAACAATAAAAAATACTCTAATGATGAAAATTGCACATGATTCAATATATACAGAAAATACTATAATGTGTATATACAAGTCCCATGTTTCTGAACTTCTTTTGCAATCTTTTATATGCTCTTAACAGGTTTGTGTGTCTCCTTCCTAGATTTTTAAAAAAGTAAAATGAAAGGATAGAGTTCCCAGTGCTCAGCAGCATTGTGCAATGTGAATTTGAAGTACTAGAACATTTCAGTCCAGTACATGGGCTTCTGCCATTTGAACTAAGGGAGAAACTGAGTTTGTGGTAGTGTAACATAATTGCAGGGAAAATCCCTTTAAAGCCAGATACTGAAACATCTGTAGTTCAGAATGACTTCTTGTCTGCCAACTGCTAATATCTCGTTAACCATGTCCAAAATAAATGGTTTTGACTAGTTTTGGGGTTTTTTTCAATTGTCCTTAAGTTTGCATATCTAATATCAACAATTTCAACCCAGAGAATGAAAGATGTACTGACTGATAAGAAGCTAGATCTGAATATTATAACAAAAAGTGTTGAGTAAGACTAGAGACAGGAAAAACAACCTCTGGCATCTACCTAGGTGAGAAAACAAACCCAAACACACTTTCAAATTTGCAAATAAGTCACAAGGATGCTGCTTTGTGAAAAATCTCAGTGACCCTGTTTACTTTTTCTCTCTTGACCTTTCTCACTTCTGTTCTCTTGAATTCTTTGGTAATCATTGCAACACATCTAAAACTGGATTACAAAATTGGTATTGGTGAGTCTGGATCGTATTCAGATTTCTTGGTATAGCTGCCTTATTTTGGCGTTGCAATTACCATAGTTTCTGAGCTCAAGAGAATGAGGTATGATTTAAGCTACCTGTTACCTAAGATGGCCAAACTATGACTTCATATTCAAGAAACAAAAAGGAGATGTTACTGATGCACAGATCCCTATTGCAGGTACCTGACTTGGCAGTGACTTCACACTGAGATCCAGAAAATTGCAGCCTAGACTTCATGTATTACTCTTTGGACCTTTGTTGTGCTGTAGACAAAGCTGATTTCTCCTTGCTGCCTTATAAATTAGCAAGCTCAAGGTGAGATATAGAAGAAAAGCTACATCTGGGCATTTTAGGTAATCAGTTGTCTTCCCACCATCCCCTCTTTGCCTTCTGGCTTGTGGTTGGAAAATGGGAACTTTCCTTCATACAATTCCTGTCTGCTGTCAGCTGTCTTTAAACTGACTCCTGCAGCTGTATTGCAATTCGTGGTGGGTTGCAGGCTCATTGATACTATGCAAATTTACCCTGTAAGTAGATGACCTGTCACTGTGGGAACAGACTAACCTGCATCTGCTACATTACTTTCACTTTTACTGCACAAGGTTAGTGATGAAAATAAGCTTAGTCTTGTAAGAGGTTTGGCAGTTTATTACAGAACAGAAAACTGAGTTACAAAGAACTACAACAATAAAACATGGTACTGCTGTCTTTACTTTTGTTCCTTCAGGGTTTCTTTCCAGTAATATTTCCTCATATTGGCAGATGGATATTCTTCATTTTGGCAGATAGATATTATATGCTAGTAAAAACCAGATTTGGTTAATTTCTATGATAAATGCCACTAATTTAAAATGTATTAGGGAAAATGAATTGTGCACTCCATCTTGCTTGTTGGTTTGGGGTTTTTGTTTGGGGTTTTTTTTTGTTTGTTTTGTTTTGTATGTTGATTTTGTCTTGTAGAACTACATTCAGGTTAATTTTAAGCTTAATCGACCCCCAGATTCAACCAATAATGACTCCCATATAGAGGATGTAGTGCAACCTCTAAAAACCATACCTGAAGCTTAAATTTTAACACAGTTTTAGAGTGAACAACACTTGACCTTTGGGAAACTCTTACCAGAATGGAGAGCTATGCTTGTTTTGTGATAACTAACTCCCCTGGTATCGAGGTCTAATACTGAAAATGGTGTATTGCAAGCAAATGAAAAGAGCAAATGGAAACTGCACAAACCAATTTGCACTTTTCACTTGGGCTTCAGAGCTCTGAATGTGATCTCGGGTGGAAAATGTCTTAGCAGTTTTATCTAACCATCTGAAACCATTCTAATATACTGAAAAATGGCAGTGACATTTCCCCAAGATATTTTTATGTGCAACACTTGGTCAGTCCTAAGTGAGAAGAGAAAAAAGGGCTCCGATTATAAACAACTGAAACAGTGTCCTCAGTAGAACCTCTCTTTTTTCGCTCTCCACAGTATATAGGTGGGTTTTTTTCCTAGAAGAATCCTCATTTTCATAAAAATATTGTATTTTTAATTCAGAAATATAGTTGAAGTAATGAATCCCCTCCTCACCTCTATTCTCTCTCTTCTTTTTTTTTTTTTTCCTTACTACATGCAGACAAAACAGCAGCAGCTGCAATTATAATCCATTCACTTGCCATTCTCTGGTCAGGCTGAGCACAGCCTCTGAGTGCAAGCTCTTCAACATCATCAAAGGCATTTGGACTGGCAGATAAGGGTTTAATGACCTTTAAATTGATATTTCTTCTCTCCCCACATGATGGTGACTGAGCTTCAAATAAGCTAGTGAACTTCAGGTGAATTATAAAATTTAGATGCATATAGAAACTGGGAAATAGGTCCAAACCAGCCCTGAAGCAGCAGTTTACAAACACGCCAGGTTTTACAGTATCTTAGGGGTGTTGCCTTGTGGGAAGTGTGGAGGAATTTTTCTCCCAGCACCAGACTGACTAAGGAAAGCTCCTTTTCAGGTTTTGCCTTCTCTTGGAGCAGCTGGAGTAATGCTGGGTATATCAAGACATGCTGTTCACGATGTCACAGCTAAACAAGCAACAGATAACAACACAAGGTGCCATAAATATTTTTGCTATAAAGATCTTCACACGTCCACTAGAATCAAGGTGGATTTAGAGTAAAACGTGTCCTGGAGAAGCTCAGGTATACATGCACTTCTGGTAGAGCAAGATGACTCCACGGTCCCATGAACATCAGAAGCCAACTCCCCTTTTTCTCAAGACAGAAATTATTTAGGATGAGACTGTGACCTGCTCTGTAAGAATTACTGTCGCTACTTCTCAGGTGATGTAAACTCATTTCTTGCTGAATTAAGCTACAACACTTGTGCCTTTTTTGTGCATATATTCCAAGACAATAAAGGAATAATTTCTACTGTCAAAAAGAGTCTTAAATTATTATCTTCCAAGTAATATTTTATTTTGGCCTGGGTTACTTTTATTTTATAAAATCAGAGAGAGGTTTGGACCTTTACTGAACAAGACTGAGGATTTATTAGATAGCCAGGAAAGCCTATAACCTAAAACCAGAGCTACAGTTCATAGATGCACAATTTTTCATTACAGGCCAGAAAAGTAGGTGTGAGAGTAGTGGGATGAGGACAAAGCTGCTGTGTTTCACTTCAGAGGGTGGTGCCTTGATGCTCTGTTAGTATCTGTATACATATTCCTGATGTATTGTATTGAGGTAGCATTGGCCTGGCTCTCAGACAATAACGTGGTCTGAGAGAAGGCAGCACTGCCAAATGGGATACCTACGGATTTGGCAGTGGAAAACTCTTTTCATTTAATTTCCCAGCAACTTGACAGAGTTGAAGTGGTCTTCAGATCATCCTGAAGTGACCATGCTTCAACGTCCCTCTCTGTTAGGTGAGTACAATGATACTGATGTAGTTAGAAATATACTTCGCAATTTATGGGAGAGACAGGAGCTCCAGCTGAGAAATGGGCACCAGCATCTTCAGTGTTGTTTTTACCTGTATCACCTTATATACACAATGTCCTGGCATCTTCATGTCTGTAGTGTTAAGATGTCATGGATACAAAGTAAGGTCAGCAGGAGGGAGAACGCATCCACATCTATAAAAAAAAGTGTGTCTGACTGTAAGTAGTGTGCAACCTTCTCTGAAAGTAGCAGTGAGAGCTGGAATTCCAAATAGCCCACTCTGACACTCTCAGATGAGATATTGTTCCTTATTTGTTTAGATGTGAGTTTTTGGGTTTGGGTTTGTTTGCTTTTTTGTTTGTTTGTTTGTTTTTTTCCTTCAGGGATGTACATGATGGCTAGTGTTTATTCAGATAATCAGCTTCACAAAATCAGCTTCACAGGCAAGATCGGGAGTGTGAGCTGGATTTTATCCTGGCTAATATGTTTTTGAGAGAATCACTAAAGTGATTGTAAGAAAGCACCGGAAACACGATTCCTGGAAATAATTCCCAGCTGTCATGTTGAATTATAGAGAGACTTAGAGCTGCTAAGTTTTTTCTATGTCTCTGTTTAATCCTCTGTAAAGTGAATAAAGTAAAACATATCTCAGAAGGATGTAGTAAGTTACCAAAATGATATTGTGAAAGATTTCCTGTCTCTTTCAAAGAGGTGAGCTGTCTAGAGTGAGGTATTACTGTTCTGCTGTGATGAAGCAATTCTCTCTCCTAGAGAAACACAGCTATAACTTGATGCTTCATTACTGATGACTGACAGCTCACTTTCAATTCATAATTATAGTCAAAACCCACATCCATTTCTTCATAATAAGCATTTGGATTTGTGTAATTGTGGTGTAAAAAGAAAATGTTTAGACCACTTCTTTAATTTCTGTAAAGAGGAATAAGGTAATAGCATGAGATAATGCACCAGTTTCAAAGAAGAACCATCAAAATATATTTGTATTTTACTTTCCTGTATGTTACACATTTTCCAGGTTATGTTAGAAATACATATTCACTTTGTATGTAACGTACTTGTTATTTTCTGGTTTTCTTCCAAGACATTTTGCCATTATTCTGCCAGGACTGTATGTTGTCTGACCACTTCCCCATTGCAATTAAGGATTGAAACCACTTGCTTACGCACAGTGGAGACCATCATACCTAACCCCAAAGGAGGCCAGAAACTCCTAGCACATTGCATTTCCCAGACCAACCAGGAGGCTCAGGGCACAGAAGGACAGCATACTATTTGCAACAAAGGCTGGCATACTGACAATCCACATGAGTGGAGCTATTCATAATAAATAAAAAAAAACAAAACCAAAAACCAAAACGGTGGGGGTAGGGGAAGGGGGGAATTCAACACATCTCACGAAGAGGTGTTGCCTGAATTTTAATAATAAAATGAGATAAACTGCTTCAAAATCAGTTGTTAAGAAGATCCTACCGAAGAGCCAGCCTCAAGGAATGATGCTTAACCAGAAGCTTTTTTTCAAATCACACAGTATATGTTTGCCAGTTAGTGTGCAGGACTGCAGGCTTGATCTGAACAGGCGTCAGGACATGAAGCTTGCACAGGCAACATGGCCTTTTCTGGGAATTTCACTTTGTCCCTCCTCTCCCTTTCCTGCTTTTCCTCCTTTCTTTCTCCAGTGCCAAAGCCAAAGAGGAGGAGAGATGATGTCTCGGGGTGCTGGAGGTGGGGTATAAACAAGAAGGAAGTCTCTGACTCTAAATGGAAATATTTTGTTGAAGTCAGTGTATTTTGTACTCAAAAAGCTTAAATGTGACCAGCATGCAATGAAGTAAGATTCAGAATCTTACCATCGGGAAGATGAAAGTGATTGCTGAGGTCTGAATACAGTTTTCACATGTGTGTGTATGTGTGTGTGTGCACACGTGTTTGGGGCCAGGGATAATACTAATAAATCATGTTTATCAACTCATTGGTTTAATCTTTAGTTTTCATAAGGCAAAGCTTTTCATGTCACAGAGCAATGGTGAAGTGTTTGTGAATCTGCTAATCTGTGCTGAAAATAATCTTTGCAGCCATCTCTGCTTCAAGGCTAATATTTAAGAACTTCAAAACGAAAATCAGCTTGGATCACCAGAGAATCCATAAAAAAACTGAGCAGGAACAAATTGTATTTGGTATCTTAGTCCACGTGGCAACATTTTTGAAAAGCTCTTACACAGTTATAACGTGAGAACATGGTGTTTTCTTAGAATGAGGAAACACTGGGAGAGGAAGAACCCTCTCAAATGACATACTGGCACAGACATGCATACATACGGAAAGAGATGTGGGGAGTGCTTTGTCTACATGTATATTTAGTTTGAAAGTGGTTCTGTCAGAAAGTTCCAGTTCAATAGTTAAGAGGGAAGACCCTGTTTTCCCTCTAAACTTTCATATTAGTCTGAAGAGAGCCATGAATAGAAAATAAGAAGCTGTTTGGATTTATTGTGTTCTGGAGCCATTAATTACAGTGTGTCCCATTTCTGTTTATTTGTCTTAGTTCTTCTTGGTGTTGAAAGACTGACCCTGACCCTTTTTTATGGACATAAAAAAGATTATCTAGCTTCATCTGTCTCACCATCCTCTGTGGCTCAAGTCCTTGTGGTAGGGCACTTCCCCAGACTACATGACACAGCCAGATGTAGCAACCAGACACCAGGCTTTGAAATAGCACTAATTTCAAATGTCAGCCTTCACACTCCATAAAACAGGGAGCATATTACAGTGTACGTTAAGTTCCAGAGCAAATAATATTTAATATCTATGTGGATGTATTGTAGATTTGAATAATCTGGCAGACTGTATTTGGAAATATTCCCTAAATTTCCTCTGTCCCAGCCCTGAGACTGTGGTAAGTAACACAGAGACCAGCTGTCCAGCCTTGTTTTTCTAAGCCATTGACTAAACAGTGAGTTCATGTTCAAGATAACTGTGGGGAACCAGTTCATGAACTTCTTGAACTCTGCTGTCCATAAGTGTGGTGACAGGATTGAAAAGCTGCCATTTAATTAATGGTGAGCCTTGTAACTAGAAATGAACCTTGAGCCAAATGTTGTTTGTTGCTTTGCTTTGTTTGCCTTTTTTTTTTTAATTAAAAGATGTCTGGATACCAAAAATAAGCCAAAAGCACTAAACTGGCTAAGATGTTGACTTTTTGCCAGGGAAAGATGTTGTTCTGTAAAAGAGGGAGACAATACTATTACCTGTAAATACAGTCCAAGGACTTGCAGTGCATGTTGGCTGCAATGCCAGAGCATTTGTATGGAGCAGAATTCTCCCTGCGCTCTTCCCAGATTAATTTCTCAATTTACAAAATTATTAATCTGGAAGTCTTTCTACCAGCGGTGTCTATTTTATTGCAAGAGTTTGAAATCTTTCCTTTTCTTTGTGAGATTCAGTTTTCTGCTGGCAGGCAGAATAGGTATTGGTCTCCAAGAGAAGAAAGCCACATAGAACTTAGAATGGCAATCTTGTATTGCAGTTTCATTCTCTAAACCTCTCCATTCATGTTGATGAAAATGCCTAGATGATGAGCCTTTGTCCAGTAAAACTCTTTCCTATTATGATTTTAAAACTGCATGAGAAACAGCCTTATTTTATAGATCCACATATTCTGTTCCCCTAAGATAGAAACCACGTAATTCCCCTGTGCTTCAAGGTACATGCACCTTGTGCAAGCAAAGGAGTATCTTGCCCTTAGTATTCAAAAGTTCTTCATATCCAAAAGCAGAAGAAGGACTGGAAAAGGCCTTTTGAGGTAGACTCCTGCCATTGCAAGACTTATAAAACACTTCAATAATCCCTTTCTCAGATAAAATCTATTTAGTGTGGTTTCTAGAGAAGTTCTGTGCTTCATCTACTCTAAATGATCAGTTATTCCAGAATATGACTCCTTAAATGGGTAAAAAAAGAGCTATGAAGCTGGTGAAGAGTCTGAAGCACAAGCCTTAAGAGGAATGGCTGAGGGAGCTTTAGGTGTTTAACCTGGAGAAAAGGAGGCCCTGGGTGACCTTATCACTCTCTACAACTACCTGAAAGGAGGCTGTAGAGAAGTGGGTGTTGGCCTCTTCTCTGAAGCAACCAACAATAGGACAAGAGGAGGTGGCCTCAAATTGCACCAGAAGAGGTTTAGATCAGATATTAGGAAAAATTTCTTCACCAAAGGCATTGTCAAGTGTTGGAACAGGCTGCCTGGGGAATGTTTGAGTCATCATTCCTGAAGATATTGAAAAGACATGTTCTCATGGTGCTTAAGGACACGGCTTAGTGGAGGATTTGGCAATGACAGGTTAATGGTTGAACTTGATGATCTTAATGGTCTTTTCAAACCTGAAATACTCTATGATTCTACGAAAGCCTTCTTCTGATTTCCTGCTTAAATAATCATTGACAATTTATATTCATTTGTTTGTCTGTAGACCTCTACTTTAAATAAGATCCCTTTCCACCCTCATATTTCTAATGTATTTGTGGCTAGTAATTATGCCGCTTTAGCCTTGACTTTGAAATCTTTTCACTCCTCTGATATTCTGGTAGTATTTCTTTGTCCTGCTTCCAGTTAGAAATCTTTCTTCAGTGTGGGTATAAGAATGGGACAGTTGCAAGCTCTCATTGGGACTTAAATCCCATCACCCTGTCATAATAGATCTGGAACAAGAGCACTGTATTTAGAGTCTCACCCAATTTTACCAGCTTGCTGGCAATTGCCTTTGAGAAAATAAAGAAAATGCAAACATTTCAAACTATAATTAGTAGAAAGTTCTCAACTAGCAAAGTATCATTTTCACACTTTGTCTTTACATGAGCCATCGAAGTATTTTATGATATGTAATTAGAACTGAGATCTTCAAAAGTGTGGCAGAATAAACAGCAGTGTTCCCTGTTTCAGTTTGTTCTTTTATTGTGCTTTTGTATGATGAAGCAGAATAGGGTGTAATCGTCTGCAAGTGAAGAAACTATCCTATTTCTTCAGTCTCCAAGCTAAATGATGCTGAGGGATTTGCTTTCTACTTGAATATTTCCTGAAACCCTTGCTGATTCTGTTCAGTCCTGGTGCATTGCTGAAGGAGTTATACAAATTTTAGCACTACAGACCTATCGATAACTGATAATACATAAAAAGGTAAAAAGTACAAGTGCATTTCTTTGCTATTGACTATGCTATAGTGACTATGCTATGCTAGGAGGCCTCATACTGTAAAACCTGTCTCTGCTTTATAATGTTCCTGGGCAGCTTTTACTACAGTCTTTATTTGAACTGTTAAGTGGCACTGGCTGCAGGATCAAATGAGGTGATAAAGGAGGAAAAAATTCAGCTACTATGCAGGCTTTGATCACTTGCAGTGCATTGGGGCTGCCATGTTGAGCACTGTGACTCCAAACTTCATGCTATCCTTACCAAAGCATTGGGACACTGTCCTGAGCTGGGTCTGTAGCCTGTTCTCCATAGCAGGTACTTGGAATGAAACCCCCAAGGACTGGTGCTGAGCAGGAAACACCTCAGCCCTGCATTGCTGCTTTCAGGATATACATTCAACATCACATCATAATTGACATGAAACCTTTCTCTAATTTCTGCTGTCTCTTTTCTGCATTGAGCATCCTTTCTGCATCCTACTAAGTCAGAAAACCCCAATTTGTTTTCCTTCTAGTTATTCCGAGCAATGTGGAACAGCTCTGACAGGTGGGCTTACTCAAATGCGTTTGCTCTCACGTCAGAAGAGCAGATGATCGTACTACTTTCCAGGGACGTGGGACATGCTTTTATGTCTTCCTTCGTGGAGGCAGAATTGAATCCAGATGCTCTTGCCCCACGCTTTAACCACCAAAATATGTGGAGAAAAGAGGAAGTGAGAGATGAAGACAGATATTCCAGATAGATAGATATTATCTCTAAGGCAGATTTTGCTTTTTATGGGAACACACCCATACACCACCCGTCTCCCTCATATTCTTCTTTTCCCCATTTCCTTCCTCTTCCAAATTCCTAAAACTTCTGTGCAAACTGGGAGAGCCCATCCTTCAGCCAGCAAACAGATATGTGGTTAGAATTTCTTCTTAGGGATCCTGGAATATTTGTGGGCTTGAAACCCACTAGCAAAAAGAGGAATGTGAAGGCAAGTCTCCCACATCCTGTGGAGTGACTGTGGGAGAGCCCAGCATCTCTTCCTCAATGGCTGTTCTGTTCCAAGCCCCATCCAGCACTCAGAGGGCACCAACTGACATGACCAGTGCCAGAGAGATGAGTGGGAATAAAGTAGTTTGTGAAATTTGATGGGATTTGATGAGAGCGTTGTCAAAGCTTTAATGGGAAGAGTAGAAGCATTGCCTTTTCCCTTCCAAAAGGACATCCTCTTTCCTCCTCCCGTATGGCCTGGAATTCCCTGTCCCCTTTGTAAGATGAAGATTTGTCTACATCAAGTGGACAGTTAATTTATCTCAATCAACTTTCTTTCCAATATCCCTTTGTACTTAGTACTAGATGATCTTTAAGGTTCCTTCCAACCCAAGCCTTCCTATGATTTAGGGACGTCACTTTTTAAGAAGGAGTTTCTCTACTGTGTTGACCTCCACGTGTTTCAGTCTATCTCTGTTCCCACGGGTCTTCATCAGTACTTCATGTTTCCAGGTCTTCTCTGTTTAATATCCTCTTTAAGGGATGTTTGCTACATCATCTGATACTCTGTGTCCCCTCTTGTGAGCCACAAGCGCTGCTGGGCATGTCTGACAGCTTCTGACTCATATTCTTTGTTGTAATCGCTGCTGTGTTATGCCTTTTCCTTTTGTGTCACATCTTTTTGTTCCTTCCCCATTCAAGACAGCTCCCACCAAGCCTCCATCACATGTACACACAACCGTCAGAATCCTCAGACAGCTTCAGGCTCAGACTTAAACACAAAAAATACCACCACAGGGCAGCTCTGAGCCACAGGCTGCTGGAGTGTACTGGGAAGTATAATTACATGCTTGCCCTTTCTTTTATTTTTTTCCCGTGCATGGACTGTTGGCCTCTCCTACTTCTGAAATCAGAACATTATTCTCTTGTCTTATCTGGGTTAACTCACTATTGATTTTGCGGTTATTGGTTTCTTGGGCAGCAAGAGAGACTGGATATTGAATGAGCATGCAATTGTTCTACTCCCTGTCACTGTGGATGGTGAACTGCAGGTTCTAGGGCATAATCCTGGGTTGGGATTTTTTTTTTTTGGCCCGAACCACTTTTCCAGACAGTTCAAGGGTCTCAGACCCAGAAATTCCAGTATGGTGGCTGGAGCTCCAGACCCCACTTAATTAACAAAACTGACCCTGTGAAGGACAGACTCCAGGCAACTGCAGTCTGGTTTCCAAACAGCAGGGCTTGGGCTAGCCACACCGCTTTCCACAGCTGGATATGGCTACTCCTATTCTGCAGCAGCTGCCACCCACACAGGCAAATGTGAGCTAGATGGATCTCCCTCTGACTCAGTACTGGTCTTATCCTCCTGTGTGAAAAAACTGTTCTGCGGCACAGATGCTATCAACAAATGGTTTGCTTTCAATTGCATATACCCTAACTAAATCTGATCAGTAATAACATCAACAGGTTCCTCCTTGCCATCAGAGCAATTCCACCATTTCTAGGTAGTGCTGAAAGCAGTAAATGTGTAGTAGCAGCTTGGAAGATGGCCAAAAAAAGGTAGTTATACAGTTCCTAGTTGTAAATTGAAATATTTAAATTTAGACAGATGGTCTTAACAAAAACTTAGGGATATTTCAACATAAAGTTGTATTTCAACATAAAGTTATGGAGAAGGAAAGGTCACTTGGTGAAATTAGATAGAAAGTGTTCAACTAATTCTGACAATGTCATTTAATAAAAAATATTATTTCTGCAATACTTTAGTCTGTTAATTGTACTGTAAGTTGTTTTGCTCTGTTTTACTTGGAAAAATAAAATTGAAACACTTGTAATGTACAGTTTGACCAGAGTGACTTTATCCAATATCAGACCCCTATGATCAAAGTGCTTCACTGCCTGTGCTCCTGGGACGGATTATAATCACTAGGATGGACTCCCACTTGCCTTTTGACTCCATCTCAGGAGTCTCACAGCTCCATATGTCACCCATAACTTGGTCATGGAGTTTGGCTGAGGATGCTTGAAACTTAGGTGCTACAAAGAAATGTGCTATGACAGTCAAGTGATGCTAAAGAAATATTTTCTATTCAGAAATGTTTCAGCATATCCGGTTTTAAGAAATATGCAGAAAGTCCCTGTCCTGCAAAAGAGGCCTCGAGGTCATGTAATACTAATGTGTGAAAACTGTACAATACAGAAATAAATTGTGCAAATCCATATAAGGTAACTCCAAGCCTTCTTACAGGAGAAACCTGATCCAACACATATCAAAGTCCTGAAAAATGTATTCACCAATTTCTTTGAGCTTTTTAAGAGGCTCTGAGGGCTTTAACTACTGACAAGAGATGTAGGACTTTTTTTTCGGTTTTACCAAATCCAGAGAGACACAAACTGTTCTCTTACATATTGTCCAGTAATTCCCCCAACACCCTATTGCTGTCTTCAGTCTTAAAACAATGTAAGAACATCCCTACAATTTCATTTCATGTAATTTTTTCCTGAACAGGGAAAAAAAGCTACTTCTATTACCTTAAATTAAGGGTTTATACATAAACATAAAAGACTTCTATTTACACTAATTATTTCTGTTGAGATTTCAAAATCAGTGTCATTGTTTTGACCTTTGTCATACCCACTAGACTAGAAAGAAGCAGAATGGCAATTTGATGGAAAATTTAAATGACATTTTAATGCATATTTCCACTGTTTTAAAATACAGCAATTATTTCCTGGTACATCAGTTGCTGTTTCCCAGCCTTTTCTAGAATAGTATTTTAAATAAAAGTCTAAATTTTCAGTGAGGTGTTCGGTGTTATTGGTCATATTTTGTCATCCTTCTCATTACACTTACATATTTACTTATAATAAACACTATATAGCATGTGGAAGTGAAAAAAATTGTTTAAGTCCAACTCATGACAATTTTGAAGACTGCAGAATTTCATTTCCTCCTAACATGCATGGAAAACACCTCTGCCTATTTTCACTGCTTGCATCAAAACATCCGTATTCACACTCAGTAGATCAGAATTTCAGTACAGGATTTTCTTTACATCCCCTAAAGAGTCTGAGCTGTTCCTTGGAAACCCTACTGTATAAAATATGCTCAAAATTAATACATAATACATCTCAATTAAACATTTGTGTCAGGTCTAAAACAACCTTTTGCTGATGAAACAATTTTGCTGACAATATTTCAACCAATAGTAATACCAGGCATATTAGTTACAAATATTTGTCCACAGGAATAAAATCTTACTGGTGTAAGAATACAAACATGTTTAACTGCTTTACCAATATGGAATATTTCAGTTGCATAATCTGTCTCAAGGTAAAAAACACTGTCTTATTTGAAGTGAAGATCAGGAGAAGAACTTTTTGTGATTCTTCCTATATTGAAAGAGAAAAACTAAAACAAACAAAAAAAAAAAGAGTTTTTTTCCCCTTGATTTTTTACTTTGACCTGCAGACTTGTTGCTCTTTGACATTTTCAGATTTTTCAAGACTTTCAACATTGCAATGAGAATCGTTTAAATGAGAACTACTTTCAACACAGCCTTTTTATGTAAACACAGTTTCCTGTTTTGCTTCAAAGCAAAATGATGAAAAAAATCCTAGCACCTATGCACTCTTATCACAAGTAGGACATTTATGATCACCTCTTGTAATACAAGTATTTTGTAGACAATACTGAAGAGCTGTGTTCTGCTCAGGGGCCAAGAGTTCACATCATGTAGTAGTTACTTGCATCTACAGTGACATTATCTGCAAGCACAGAATCACAACAAGGTTCTAATGAAAGCCCATCCTTTACCATTTATAGAACCAGGACTTAGTTCATGGGAACTTTTATATATGTTAGTATTCCTCACACAATCCAAAGAATGCCACTTTTTTTAGAAGACAATTGTGTAAAGGAGATATTAGATAAAGCAGATTCATTTTCATGTAGATGAAGTATTCTTTGGGTCCAAAGCATACAGAAAATACAAATTGCTTTGAATTGCAATTAATTGTTTTAATCGGTCAGACATTTGAGAGAAAAGTGTTTTCTACTTTGGAAGCAGAGGGTGATCCCGACCCTGTTAAAAGTGTAAGTGGTGTGACAGAAGCTGAATGAGCAAAGGAAACAATAATTCCCATCAAAGATCAGCATGACTTGAGAAGTGGGGAAACTCAGAAGTCTTTCTCAATCTGATATGGAGTCTCGTATCTGATAGAGTTGCACATTTTAGTTCTCTGGCCCATGTTTGGTTTTGCAGAGTCCGTACTGCAAGCTTAGAGATGGGGGAGTTGTTTTGGGAATATAATTTTCCAATGTGTAACTGGGTGTTGCTGTTCTTTCCTAATTAGGTAGCACACAGTGATTGTTCGGTTTCACCCACAGAGTTCCCTAAGAGCAGTGAACGCATTGCACAATGCCTATGACATTTCAGGATTCTTATGTGTGGGATCTGTATATTTCGGTGGTTCTGTTGTAGCAGATGTTTATCATGAGGGCCTAGCAATATTTGGATAATTTTCCTGAGCAATCTGGCTCTAGCCACTATCTACTGGTCTGCCAAAATTTGCTTTCAGTGATGGAGCTCATGATAATAAGTATGATTTGAAGGGAAGGAGGGGTGTTTCTAGGAAAAATAATTTCAAGGTATGATTTTCTTCCAATGTAAGCTACAACTTGTTAACATTTTCCAGTATACATTTCTTGCATGTTGTAGTATACGATACCCAGTAGGGGATTATCTCTCTGTATTGCAGTAAGTTTGGATAAGGTTTAGGTGGCTTCTTCAAATATGTGATCCTAGTGGAGTGTCACTCTTGGATAAGCATCATCTGTAGCTTTGTGAGGGTGTGTCATGAGTGTTTTCCTCAGAGCAAACGAGGTGATGTCTGTGGGCTATATCAGTTTTTCTAGTGTGTTTTGGATAGCTGATGGTTTGTGGAAGGAGATGTGTTGGTCTGTGGATTTTCTGCATATGGTAGTTTGACAGTTGCTATTTTTTATGTTGACCTTGGTGTCTAGAAAGTTGATGCTGATGTAAGTTTTCCAGAGAGAGTTTGCTGGACAATTCTGGTTGCTGAATTTGTGGTAGAAGTCAATAAGGGAATCAAAGTTTTCAGTACAGATGTTATTTATGTACCTTAGTGTATCCTAGGAACCCATGTTGGTTTGGTGGGAAGATTAATCTTGTACTCGAGGTGTCTCCTGAAGAGCCTGATATCCTGGCGCTTGGATACAAGTACTTAGTTGCTTCTGTAATTTTGTGAGGATGAAATTGTTGCGGATGAAGATTAAATAGGTGGGCTTGACTATTAAATTATTAAATGTCAATAGATTGGCATATATAAGACGTCAGTTAGAAGGCTGATATCACTCAGGCATTGGGTCAGGCATAATGCTTCTCTGGTGTAGCATTGTAATGGTAATACTAAAGATGGGGCCAGTAAGAAGATAGTTTATGAAGCAGTGATCGTGGAGGAAGCATGTTTGTCTGGAGAAAGTTGTTTTCACAAAATATTTAAAGATGGTGTCTGCAGATCCTCATAGTTCATCAATGAAAGTCTCCTTTGGTTTCCTTCTGCAAGAATCTAAAAGAGTACCTTAAGGTGGCAGGAGTTAACACAATTTTTTCCTTCTTCATTAGGAAGAAATATAAACTCTATGGTGAAATGAGCAGATGTCTTTTTTGAGTTCCTTCTCATATAAAAGCATAAAAAAATCATCTGCTAGCATCACTGATATTATCCTTACTTCTCCTTTATCACTTGTTTAATAACTAATTGATGACTGGATTTTAAAAACTATGTAGACTCTTAAAACCCCCAGTTGTATCTTCCAAAAAATTATTTCTGAAAGAATTGTTATTGTAGGCCAATAAAAAATTGATTTAGGAATGCCCAGCTCATTATAATGTGAGATTATTTTCATGGTTATTTTAGAGGTGATGGTGGCTATTTTACCTTCATTTTGTTTTCAGAAAAGTTGAGACACACTTACAGGAACAATTCCTCTAATTGGACTACAGACCACAATGCTCCCAATGTTTCCGAGCATAAAAGTAAGCATTGAGAAAGAAGATATATGGGGAGCTATTCAAGGTTGGGGTATTTCTCCATGACTTCCTGGTGGGTGATGCTGGTATGCAGGTGCTGTCATCATCATTTCTCAGATGTCTCATTGTCGGCGAAGGAATTGCCATTGGACTATTTGGGTCCAATGCTAAATGATATCAGCTTGTTTTGATAGTAATTTGTTGCATGGTGGTTTGGTGAGTTTTAGTTTCCTTTAATTTGTTGGAGCACATAATTTTGTCTGGTTCAGCCAAACTCTTTGAGAGGTAAAGTTTATCATCTTCTTAGATTAGGCAGATCTAAACAGGATATTCTGTTATGTATCCAGAATAAAATTAGACCTTTTTCTACAGACAGATGACCTACAAGACAGATCTGTGTCATTCTCCCATGTTCTTTAAAGATTTAGCCATACTTCAACTCACTTGCTTTTGTGTCTGGACCATCTCCCTACTGAATTTTACAGGGCTGCAGACCTAATACACCTGCACTACCACTGCAATAAGCACTTTCATAGGAATTAAGAGAATGTTTTCCACAAAGTGAACTTGTCAGGCACATAAACTCTACCTACCAAAGAGATAGTAAATCCCAAAGTGTAGATAAACTGATGAGTCAAAGTCCAGACGGAGGAAAGCCTACTTGGAGGCAGGAAGGACTAGAGATGGGCAGACTTTAAATGAGTAAGTATACGAAGGTGACACTTGGCTTAAATGGAACCCCCAGAGGACCATAAGAAAGAAAGTGCCTACAAACTGTAGCGTGGCTTTATGAAGAAGAGGTTTTGGTATGGAATGCAAGCTGAGACATGGGAAGTGCTGTAAGATGTTCCTAACCAAGGGTTCAGAAACGCATCTGTAGCAGACTGGCTGCATGTGGGGAGATGGGGAGGCTCTGAGCTGGTTTCACCAGCAGCCACGTGCCAGCACACCTCTGCCGTTTCTTTACCCCATTCCTTTTACAAAACTGTGAACTAGGGGTGCCTCTTTTGGACGGTGCAAGTCAACACTTTTTGCGCTCATTTTAGCCTGGCCTGAGTGAGGAGGGAGCGAGACAGGGAGGAGTTGACAGGTCCTGAGGGCAAAGGGGCCAGGGGATGACTGATGGGACCCACTCGAGGTGCATGCTGATTCCAGGTACCTGGGAATTTAGAGGAAAAAGGACCTTCCAGATGCAACTAGGGGCTCAGAGAGGCCTCAGCTGACGGCGCTGCCTGGGTGCGATGCAAACCTGAGTGGGGAAAGGGTGAGAAGGGGGCAGGAGCCCGCGGAGGCAGGTCTGCCCGCGCTGCTCATTCATGGAGGAGGGGAGGAGCAGCGCCGACCGCGACCGCCAGGCGACCTGCCCGGCGAGGGGGGCAGGGACTCCGGGGGCAGGGGCGGGACAGACCCGGCCCGACCCGGGCCGGCAGGGGCCGGTCGGTGCTCGGGGAGGGGAGGCGAGGAGGGGGCGGCGGTGATGTGTGTGGCGACGGCGGGCGGGAGCAGGAGGAGGGCGGCAGGGGCGCGCCGCCCGGGGCTGATTGGCCGCCTAGTTTATAAGAGGTGCCTGGCCGGGGTTGTGGGGTTGTTTGCCGGCCCTGGGGAGCTCCGTGAAGTCGTCTGTGGAGCCGTCGGAGCGGAGCGGAGCTGCCATGCGGCGCGCCAGCCGAGACTACACCAAGTACTTGCGCGGCTCGGAGGAGCTGGGCAGCGGCGCCGCCCACGAGAGCGCCCCGCCACCGCCGCCGCCGCCGCCGCTGCCGGCACACCCGCACCCGCCGCCCGCCTCCCGCTCACTCCTGGCCGCCCTCGTCCTCCTGGGGCTAGGGCAGGTGGTCTGCAGCGTCGCCCTCTTCCTCTACTTCCGAGCTCAGGTAAGCGGCGCCTCCGCCGGCGCCCACGGGCGGCGGCGGGAGAGGGTGCGGGGGCCGGCGCGGGCGCTTCGCGCCGTGGGAAGTGAGACCGCCTCGCACCTTTCAGAAGAGGGGAAGGCACTCATGTCTGTCCGATTGAGGCGATTAAAAAGAAAAAAAAACAAACTCGGAGAACATATTTATCTGCTTCTGAAATTGGTCCAGCTTTGAGGGAGGTCGAGCTGAGGGATTGCCAGTGCCCTGCCCCGCCTGTGGTGTCCCTTGGTCACTGGAGATGCTCAGCCCGAGGTGTTCTAGATAGTGCTGTGGGTTGCGGATGCATGTTGGGGTACAGGGATTCTCAGCGGATATGAGGGGTGCCCGACTCGGGAAACAGCTTAATATTGATCCTTCACTTGAAGTCTTGCAGGGCTTTGGTTTTTGATGATTCGACTTTTCCACTGGAGAGGAGTTTGACAAGGTTGAGGTCTTTGGCTGCCATGAATGTTTCATCAGCAGGAGAAGTGTCTTTAAAGAAAGAAAGGGTCACCACGCAACACCTCTTGGGATGGTTTGTCTCTCAGGCTGTAGAGGGGCACCGCGGAGGAGCGGGATCAGTGCGCTCGCGGGCATCGGCTAGAGGTGCCCGCTGCAGCTCAGGAGCTTTTTCTGGGATTCTGGGGGTTTCTGGGAATCTGGGAGAGAGCTGCCCCTCACCTGCCAGGCCGCAAGCCCGACGGGGGATGCTTCAGAAGAGGCAGCGATGCGTGCAGAAAGGAGCACGGGGAGGTCTCGCTGTGGGGGGAGATAAGGTGATGAGCGGTTAGGGTTTCGGAGAGAAGAGGAGCCTGCTTCTTGGAAATAGCTCGGCTGCCTGGATTCTCTCGCTGCTGCATCTCTTACCCGCAAGGCTGAGCCCTTTCAGAGGAAGTGGGGAGCTGCCAGCTAGTTACTTCTCAGGGCTAGGTGTTAGATTTCTGCTTGGCTTTATTGTCGGATGCTAATTAGTTCTGTTAGTGTGGGTCTTACTGCCTTCATGGAAGTGGCACTTCTGTTGCGAGTACTTTTCATTTGAAGTCAGCAGAGAGTAGAAACCTGTTTCTTTCAGTTTACTTTCTAGGTAGAGGTGCTTGATCTTGATGTAGCAGGCTGGATTTCTTAACAAAGTGCACTCTGAAAACAAATGTTGCACAACTTAAACAGATAAATGACTATCAAATATACAGTAGCACTGCTGATCATTTAATAGGCAGACCATTTCTTATTTTCTCATCAACAATGGCTTTGTGTTTTCCATTTTTACAAAAATAAAATGGAACAGCAATACAGTACTTAGTTAATCATAACCTGTATACTTCAGAAGAGTGACATTTAATTTCTGGGACTCGTAAAATCCTAAAGCTGTTTGTTTGCTTCACAGTTAAATAAATAAATGCGTACTTCAACTTCTGACAGGGAGTGTTTTTCACTTCAGATGCTCATGAACTTGAAAAGACATTCTTGTCAAAACATAGTTCAGAGATGCACAGCTGTACATTGATTAGTGTCCTAGAGAGCCATTGCAATCAAAACAACTAATCAAAGTTATTAAGGCCCTTATTAAGGACTCTTTTTGATAAATGCATGCCAGTGCTTCACACGTGCCTAACAAAGGCTAAAAAGGAATATTTTTCTTCTGCTTCCTTGATTTAAAAAATTGCATCATCCAGCAATAATTCTGCATTTGGCAGCTTAATTCTCTTGCTGGTTTCTTGTTCCTGCAGATTTGGAGTAATACTGTTGAATAGAGTCCTTTGTAAACTTGATCTTCCAAAACATCTAAAAGAGGTGATCTAGCTCAATGTAGGCTTGACTGAAGTTGTTGCCTGAGAACTTTGTAATGGAGAAAATAGATTAATAGGTATACCTTTGAAGTAAGTATATAATTCACAATAATAAGATATAATAATCCATAGTTGTTCACCATTTCTAATTATGAAATAAGATAGATGAAAAAATATAGTAGGTCCTGCAAAATGTAATTCTGATTTCACACTCTTAGAGATTGTTTTATTTATACTGGACATGATTGGACCTCTTTCTTTTGAAAAGATTTCTGTCACGTTTGGTTGAATTAAGCTATCTCAATTTGGCCTTTTCAATGCAAATTTCAGCTATCTGAATTTGTACTTTAATAAGAGAACTTAAATTTTTTGGTTTATTTTGTTAAAATGATGAGAAGTTAGTAGTAGACGCTGTACATCAAAAGATTTGAATAGTTTGATTGGTGAATTAGCCAAATGTGAATTAGAAAGATTTGACTCTTTAGGCTGATATTAAGAAATTATACATTTTGTGAACTCTCTAAAACCCTACCTAGGAGTCTGAATAAACTCTGACTCAGTTTTACCATACACATTTTGTCTGTATTTGCATAAAATCATTTGGGCTGGATCATGACACAATATAAGCTGAGACAATAGTTGAGGTTTTGGTTTTTCCTTAGTTTTGTTTATTTTGTGGTTTGAGCGTTTGGAATTTCATAAGACACATAACGAAGACTGACACTAGGTTTTCACGGGTAAACACATGTTTGTGGACAAGAAATAAGGCAGTGCAATGCTAGTGAGACAATGAGCTGGTATGTTGAAAAAGAAAGAAAAAAACCCAAAAAACTGAATTTTACCCATAGTCTCATAATAGTCTTCTGAAATGTAAAAACACTAGGATGTTCTGACTTTGCTTTTTGGTCCATCCTGTGCAGTGTACTGAATCCAAGAAATTAAACAATATCAGATTTTATTGGTCTGGAGCATTTATTTTGCTTATAATTTATGAGGAATATTTGCTCATTATCTATAAAAATGCCATGAAAATTTAGTTAGAATGCTATGAAAATTTAGTTAAATACTCAGAACAGCTGGAAATCATCGCTCAATAGAGACTCATGCACAGCACAAGGTAAGAGAGCAAAGTGTTTTATTTAACTTCCACTGGTAAATGCTGAAGTATATCTCCAAAGGATTAGCTTTTAAGCTTTTATTTCTGACCCATTTTCTTAGTGCACTTATATCATAAAAGAGTACAAATTTCATCTAACACTGACTGAACCGGAGGGCAGTGGAACAAACTAGAAGTTCTCAAATCCAAATGTGGGGGCTGGGTGTCTAACTCCCATAGTTAAACATAGAACTCCAAGAGTATACATTTTTTCTATTTAAAAAAAAGGCTAGAAGTCAGATTTTTATTGTCATTTCATTCTGTATGTTTTTAGACAATTACCTTTCTAGACTTCAAGTTCTGCGAGCATGATAGAGCAGTGGCTAACAGAAAAAACAGCTTGACTGTGATTATTAGCATTTTTTTGGAAGCCTAGAGGAACCCCCTTTTAGTGCTTAAGAAAGATCATGGAGTGCAAAGGGATATTTGATAGTCTGGAAAGTGGCTTAAGTTTTGAAAATAACTACAAGTATAAATGTTAAAGGAATAAGTGTTTAATGTGATATTGTAATATCACATAATTGATGCAAAATTGAATAGTAAAGGTGGCTGGTATGTATTGTATCTTTTAAAGCCAGACTGAATCTTTTTACAGAAGAAAATTGGTTCTTAATTCTGTAATTTCATTTGACCTCACCCACTATGCTGGAGTTCATTTTATCTACCCTGAATCAGGTGAAAAGAGTACAGAAATGCAACTAGAATTATAAGAGGTGATGAAAATCAAGTGACAATGAACAGTCTGGTCTGACTTCAAGGTCAGACACAATGGATAGAAAAAAATAATCTAGACACTCCTCTCTTTAAATAGTTTAATTCCTCTAGGGCATTTAGGGTACTTAACATGTTATAAAGCTTTTTCCATTATTTTTGTTTTCATCTGGATGTTTCTTCCAAGTATTAGATCTTTAGGACTTTATGCTGAAGGTCTCTGCCCTGTAAGTTAGCAAAGTGCTTCCTGTAGATCATTCTGGTATTTCATAATCATTTTCTTGTTCTTTAGAAGTTCTTCTCAAAACATGTCCTTGAAAGTTTTTCTGTGCATCACTTTGTACCCACAGTTTTGATCTCAGTGCTTGGTAATGCTTGTTTGCTACCATGGCAGTTCAGAACACAGTCTTTGTAAAGATACAAGATGCAGAATTTCTGAGAATACCTTTTCAGACGAGAGAGTTAATTTTTGTAGTTAAATGAGGTGAAGACTGTGTATTCTTTGAAAAAGTTAAGGGCAACAGATAGGTTAGTCCCAAGATCAGAGTTTCATTTTATCAAACAGTAAATCTCTAGAGACTTGTACTTTTTGTCAGGATGGGCTGCACAGCTCTAAATTGCTGAAGATATCAGTTACAGTGTTTCCATTGAGCTTTCAGTCTTTTACCTCTCAGTGCAGAGATGCTGGCTTTCTGTTTTAGACCTTCAGCAGATAAACTATAATCTGAGCAAGTGACTCTGTACAATCTACCGTTACTATTCTGGCACAGTGTTGTGTGACACATTTGATGTGATTGTTGGTGGGTGATAGCTATAAGTCTATGCTGGCATGATTTGTCATGGTAGATGCTCAGGCCTTTACAAATTGCATAATATTTAGGCCGTAAAACCTAGTTTTCTTGTCTGCTTTTGTGCTTTGCATGTTTTCATAAATCCAAAACTGAGACAGTAGTCTGACTAGTAGAATTACTGATAAAAATTAGTATCTATTGGCAGTTATTTTCTGTAGCTTTCTATCTTCTATCCTGTGATCTGTGTGGAGGGGAAAAGGCTCAGGTGCCCAGATCCTGGTGGGGACCCTAATTCCCTCAGGTCTCTAACAATGCCAACATGAGAGGTTACATCTGAAATAATGGGTCCTATTTTGAGTCTCTCAGTACCATATCAGAGGCATATCAACAAACTGGAAAGAGTCCAGCAGAAGACCACAGTGATAGGTAGGGACCGTGATATATAAAAGAATGGAGAACTGTATTCTTTGAACCTAACAAAGAACAGACTAAAGTGAGGGAAGTTAATCACTGTTTTTAGCTGCCTAAAGACAGGCTCTTCAGAAGTGCTCAGCAAAAACAAGAGGCACAATCATAAATTGCAGCAAGGAGAATTGTAGCTGGGCATCAAACCCAGGGGTTTTTACACTCTAGAAGTGGTGAAGTTTTAGGATAGTTTACCCAGAGAGGTTGAAAGTCTCCATTGATGGAAATTCCCCAAAGCTTGTCTAGACAAGGCCTTAACCCACCTGACCTAAGTTACAAGTTGATCCTGCTTCAAGCAGGAGACTGGACTCCAAAGGTATCTTCCAACCCAAGTCATTCTGCATTAATTACCTTCTAGCAGCTATTGGTAAATTTTGTGCTTCTTATTTATTTATTTTAGTTTACCGTTGATTTTCTGAGTTCTGAATACTAGTGGAACATACTGTGAGAGATGCTTTTAGGTTGCAGTGTTCCAGTTGTTTAAAGTACTGCCTTCCTGCTATTTCATTCCTATGCCTATCCCTATACTGGCTCTGGTGCTCGTCTGACACCTGGAGTGAGTTATTTTTGAGGTGCTAATATTTCAGGAAATTAGGTCAGCAAAATTTCATCCCTGTTTATTAATTTAGAAGAGGAGACTGAAATTCAGGAATTAAATTCTGTGGTGAAGGTGGTGAGAGCACAGAGGTGCTGTTTTAGATCTGCTTAGGCAGTTAATGAATCTGCACTGCACTAGCTGACTTCAAAGGTATTAGTGTAGTTTTTAGCGCTTAATTCATAGAACTGCAGTGGCTGTACACAGATTTTCTTTTGGGCTTAGCTGTGTCAGGCCATCACAGGAGGATGTTACTGCCTCTAAGCCATTCTGTAACTCGTTGCTACCCCTTTGCTCAAAGCTGTGGCATATTCTGATGTTCAGGTGAACCTTTTATGACCTGTTTCATTCCAAAGCTGCAGGGGTGACTAGGACAGATAAACGGGGTCACAGGAGCTGGCATTGGTCGGAATGAATGAGGCAAACAGCTTCCATCTGGAGACTTCAGCAGAAGAATGGCAGCATTTGGTGCTGCTGTCTGTGCAACAAACGTTTCTCTGCTGTATGTGCCTGTTGGATGGCTGCCTGGCTGGCATAGACTTAAATTCAGCTCTGTAATCCTAACCTTATGCTTTTTGACTTGGTTATTTTTTGGGGTTAGGGAGTCAAATTTATGTTCCTGTGAACAAGTGATATAACATGTTTGATTCACTGTGGCTGCTCTGTGTTCTGCAAAACTTCCTTTTGATGTTCTATTTTGTTCAGCACGATGTTAAAGGAAACTGAACACGTCAGGCACTATCCATAAAGTCTTGGTATTCCTGCATTGGGATTACAAATAATGTATTACCTTTTGAAATTCTTGGGCAAAATTGTTTCTTCCACCTATTCAGAAAGGTAAATGTTCTTTAACAGGCCAGCTGATACAGTTAGAGAACTTAGACAAGAGTTTGGAGGCATAAACCCTATTTCAAACCTGAAGTAAAAGTCGAAAAAGTACAACTTTAGAACAACTGTTGAGAGTCTTAGGCCATCTCTGAAAGGTAGTGGTTAATATCTCTTGACTGTGAAGGATATGGAGTATGCGAAGAGAGGGTGAAATGGTTTAACCAGTATTTATGCAATTAAACTCTGCCAAGGTACAGTCCTAATTCTTGGAATATCCTTCCAATTTATCTAACTGATAGAATTCAGGGTTTTAAAGCATACTTGTTTCACTCATAAAGATTGCTAAAAATGTCTTGCAGATACTCTAAGCTAATCAGTCTTGATCCAATGAAGCAAAGGTGTTTTGCAATGCAGTTTAATCATCTTTTGGTCTTTCTAACTTTTGCTTTCTTAGTGACTGTTTCACATAAGGAATACCTCTTACGACTGTCATGGCTTTATCCTAGCCAGCAGCTAAACCCCATGCAGCCACTCACTCACTCCCCTAGTGGGGCTGGGGAGAGAATTGGAAGAATAAAAGTGAGAAAACTCATGGGTGGAGATAAAGAAAGTTTAATAGGTAAAGGAAAAGCTGCACACACAAGGAAAGCAGAACAAGAAATCCATTCACCACTTCCCATAGACAGGCAGGTGTTCAACCATCTCCAGAAAAGTGGGGCTCCGTCACACGAAACGATGACTTGGGAAGACAAATGGCCTCACTCCAAATGTCATCTCCTTCTTTCTTCTTACCCCAGCTTTATATTCTATATGCTATTTGGTCAGTTGGGGTCAGCTGTTCCAGACTGTCCACTCCCAGCTCCATGTGCACCCCCCAGTCCAGTGACTGGTGGGTGTACGGTGAGAGTCAGAAAAGACCATGACTCTGTGTCAGCACTGCTCAGCAGTAACAAAAACATCTGGTATCAACACTGTTTTCAGCACAAATCCAAAACACAACCCTATGCCAGCTACTGTGAAAAAAATTAACTCTCTCCCAACCACAACCAGTATACCCACAAAAGTTTCTGTGATAGCTGGCTGATAGTTTCAGTGATATATTTTCAGAGAAAACTTCTGTTTCTCCTCTTGAAAATGATGTGCTAGGTGTTGTACATACTTTCCCCGAGTTTCTCTACTTGCCATTTTACAAACAATAGCTCTTAGAGGTACGATGACTTTGTTTCCTGTTAAAATAACTGTGATATTGCACTGAGTGGTTGAAAAATTGAATTCAGGATAATTAATTTTACTGTAAGAGTGGGTTTATTTTAACTTTTGAAAGTCAGGTGTCCTGTCTCACATGTTTGTTGAATGAAATAAACCTCGATGTTGGGAACTTCTTCTCTCTTCATTGTTTATGAAGAAAATTTAGATATAAACTTAGCCAGGTGCCAAACTTTTAGATGGTTGAAAAGTGTCCCTGACACTTAGAACTGTGGTTGTGCTTATGTTTTTGTTTCAGATGGACCCTACTAGAATTTCAAAAGAACACGCACACTGTGTCAGAACACTTTTTGGTCATCAAGAAAGTACAGATTTACATGATGCATCCTTTGAAAATCAAGAAATGAAGTTAATGCCAGAATCATGTAGAAATATGAAACTCGCTCTCCAAAGGACTGTGCAGAAGGTAGGTGGCACAGACTGTGTGTTCCTTTCTTTCATGGTCCTGTTGAACTTCTTCCAAGATCTGTATTCGGAGGTAAGTTCTATAAATTGTTTTCTGGTGTTCAAATAACACCTGATGTTTCATCCAAGTGTTTACTCATGACTCTGGTAATGGCTAACCAATTCTGTATTCAAACATGTTTTATTTCTCTTATTTTTTTCAAGAAAGGAAGACTTGAAGTTTTACTAAGAAAACTGATTGCAGTTAGTTGGTTAGCCATTCTGACTTTTGGATGGGCCTGAATGGTAGTCATTTATGCTAATATTTGTATAGGTTTGCCAACACTTTGGATGCGCATAAAAACCAAGTTACACACTTTTTTTCAAAGCAGTCTTCCTGTCTGTTTCCGACGAGATTCTCCTAAGTCAAGATCATCAGCAAGCAAAATATTGTCTGAAGGACAAAGAACATAGCATTTGCTTGCGTTTGCTCATTTCTTACTCTTTCTGCAGCCCCAAATGAGGGATAATATTCCCTATTTTTTTTCCTCCCTTTACCAGTTCTCTGTTCTATACAGATCATTCTTACACTGGCGGAAGACCTACTTTGCCATAGCATGATAACTGAGCAGTCTTACGAATAACAAAAGTGGTCAGCTGAAGAAGTCAGCCCTAATGAGGAAGACTAGACAAGTGGGATATATGTCACAATCCCCTCTTTCTGCAGTTACTGCCTTTGATCTCTTTTTGTGTTCATGACGGTGTTTAGAGTTTAATTATGGGCTGTTTAACAGATGAATGTCTGCTATGGATTGATTTTCCTGGCTTATCAGGTCCACTACAACTTTACTACTTCGCATCTGCATAAAACTGGCAGGTTTTGATTAAGGGTACTGCTTTAGATTTGAGCTGAACTCACATACACTTCAGAGTGAACTGTACTTGAATTAAATTCATTGCATTTTAATTGTGCTAATGTAATGTTTGCTTTTAACAGAGAACCCTGATCTTTTTGAGAACAAAACACAAAGAAACATAGGAGCCCATGTCTTGTCCGTTTTGCTAGCCATCTCCTTCAAAAGCTTAAGGGGCAGACAAAGGGTTAAGTCTGTAGAATTAGTTCTTTCCTCCTGCTACACCTACATCTGTGCTGTGTGCTGGTACTGGACTGCTTTTTCCTGTGACTCCCATGACAGAGTAAGGAGCCTGTTACTGTAAGTCAATGGGAAGCCTTGTATTCTGGTCATTTACTGCTGGTTACTCAACAAAGGCATTGGCTTTAGTTGAGGCTGCATATCCTGCCAGTCTGGATGGAAGTTAAATGCTGCAATGTCCGTGGCCAGGATAAATAGTGAGTAGGGATAACTTTTCTGGCTGTTGACCATTAGTTTGAGAACAATAAAATTTCCTTTGCCAAAGTAGACTCTGAATTTCCTTTGAATGTAACAGAATGTATTAAGCAGCTGCACCAGTGTTCTAGATGCTTTGTCATCTTATATCAATGATAGAGAAAAAAAATAGATAGGAAAATGATTGCCTGAGGCTATGTTTGCGTATTTTCGGTATATCAGAGAAGTGAAAGTAACGGTGTCAAGGCAGAATTATACTATATCATGATCTGTAAATTCTGCCTTTCATTCACCCTGCTGCAATGAAGAGCAGAGATGCAGCCAAAGCTTACTTGCAGTTGTGCTAGTCTTTTGTATGTGGGAATACAGCAAATGTGACTTGAAATAGGATTCTTGTTGTCTGTGCTTTCTTCACTTTCCTGAAGGAGAATTTAACCTGTGTGTATTTTAAGAACCAGTATCCCTATTTGAACTGGCAGCATGTTCAGTGACTAAAATGGAACACTTTAAAATACCATTTATCTTTTGTGATTTTTTAAATATATTGTCTTTTGCAAATCAAGCTGTTCAGGAAATGAAAATAGACAACTTACTTTTGCTCAGGTTTATGGTTTGGTTACAGCTTCTAGCTTACTGCACCGGTTCTCATCTATTTTCTTTGCACACCTGTAGACCTAATACTTAAATCTAAAGCAGGGTTTGATGCTGAAAACGAAAGTGCTCTTAGGAAAGCCAGTGTTGTAGGGCTGCAAGGTCAGGTCTAGAAATATTTATCTCCTGAAAAAATAATAATTGAAGATTTTTATTTTCATCAAAATCTAATGACCAATTCCTTAACATATTCCAGGATAAAAATTCTGCTTAAGGAGCAGCTTACTAAGTAGAAAGCACATTTTCAATACTGCATATAAACTTTCAAACAGACAACTAGTATACTTTCTTAGCCTGTCTGTTTGCTTAATTTTTTTTCCATGCAACCCTAAAAACCTTTTGGCAATCCAGATGCACTGACCACAGTCCTTATGAAGTCTGTTATGAGCATGAAGTAGAAAGGACTACAAACATATCTTTGGTCAATCCATAAGTAACTTTTCTTGGCATTACTCCCAGCTTCTAGCAGCTTGGGGAGTTCAGGCATAAGCTAGTCTACCCACACGACAACAGAGTGCTTTGCTAGACCTCCAGGGCAGCACTTATAAAGATATCTATATACTTAGCAGACATTTAAAGTGCACATAGTTATGGACCAAGTAAAGGTTTCACAAGTGATTACTGTAAGTTATTAAAATTTCACTGTTTCCATCCTACAATCTTACATGCCTTTTTTTTTCTGCAAGCAATAGACTACTCATTTGGGTAGAGGTGGTGTTGCTGGTCTCCAAACTGTAGTCTGATGAGTATTGGTTCATGTACTTTCTATTTCACTTCCTTCCTGATTAACATTCTTCATATTGCTGAATTTCCGGCAAGAGAATCAGATGCTTCTTCCTGGTACTTAGCTGTACTTACAGCACTTGGGTAGTAAAAGAGAAAAGTGCATAAAGAAGCTTTAAGATCACAGATGAAAAAGCACATGAATGTCCAAAGGACTTCTTGTTGGTCTCAAAAGGCTCCTTATAGCTGCTCAAAGCAGATACTGAGATATTGTAAAAGCCAAAGGAGATGAAAAACGTTTCACAAGTATCATGTGTTCAAGTGTAGCCTTGTCTCTGCATCCTCAACATTGGATATAACTTGTATAACGAGAGTTATTTTTACTTTGAACATGCTGAGATGCTAAGGGTAAAACCTGCAACCTGCTGTGGATTAGGAAAAGACCACTTCCCAACTTTCCAGACACTTAAAGCATGATTTTTAACTTTAAAATGTGAACGTTTCAGAGCTTCTTAATGGTATCTTAAAATTTTTGGTTGAAGGGAAGACATGTTTTTCATTTTTGTGACTAACTGCTTGTCTGTTGTTTAAACAGTGACTGTATGAAGGAGGCTGGAATGTGGGAAGCAGGTCAGCAGAGCTGATTTGGTTGATGGTGGGCAAATTACACAAAGGTGTACAAGAGTAGCTTATCATAAGACTAACAGAGTGGTGTGACTTTTGTGTACAGTTTTGCTAAAAATAACTGAACAGCTTGGTATCACAGTTCTGTGGACAGCAGCATTAGGAGAAGTCGCTGGTAATATTTTGTCAGTAGTTCTTGTGTCATTATAGCAGTTTCTTAGTCACTGGTTCTGTTGAACTGTTTCTACTTCCTTAATGGGAGTCTACATTGTGATTAAGTATGAGATGCTTAAAGATGTTCAGGTGCTAAAAAATGCAGTTGATACTTTAAAAATTTGAAGACTCATAGCTCTTAATTCCTTGCAGTATGAATACCAGGGGACTTTTTATAATCCCATTAAGGGACTATCTTTAGACATCTGGATTTCTTCAGATACTCAGTGAAAAATTTCCTTCAGGGTCAGAAAGAAATACATGGTAAAATGCTTTTCTAAGGTAGTTTGTGTATCAGCACTTCGGAACTGTAGAAACATGAAGTAAAAAATCAAGAAGTGTTGAACTACTTATTCTTCAGGAGGAAACTCACAACTCCATATCTGTTTTCTAGGGACTAGTTCATTTGTTTCATCTCCCTTTTGGAAGCCTGGGCAACATAACAGAAAGGAATATCAAAATTTTATGAGACTGGCCAGAATCAAGTAAAGAACTTGACACCAGTCCAGAGCTTAGAGAACTGATGGAGGATTTCTGTTTTCAGACCACAGTCTTGCCACTTCTAATCCAGTCCACTTCTAATCCAGTGACAAGCACACAGAAGAGTCAGAGAACATAAGCCAGCCTCCAACTCTTCTCAATGTGTTAGTGGTGAACTCATGCTTATAATTTCCTTTTTGATGTAATGATACCTTCATTCCTAATTGCATACTAGCACAGCTTCAAGAGGAGTACAGGAGAGTGTTCCTGTCAGAGACATGCTCCTAGGAAACAGGACAGTAGGTTTGAGACCATCAGGACAAGGAGACTTGTGGACCCCAGTCTACCTGGGTAGCTGTTCTGCTTACCAAGTAGTGATGCTGCAGTGAAACAGCACCACCAACAGTTAGAAAGAAACTCAGACCGCATTTCATGAGGGTCAGAGCCTTTCCACAAGGAAGATGAGTTGGATCAGGCTGCAGGATCTCTCACTGCTTAAACTAGAGCATCTTTGGAAATGTGCAGAAGCAGAACTCTATGCTCCTAGGAAAAATTTAAGTTAAGAGTAGAATAGCAATTGACCAGTTCAGGGATTTCAAAGGCTGAGCAGCTACCAACCATGGGATTTTTTTTAGTACCAATTTAGATAATAGGAGATTAAAGTGTACATAGTTCTTTTTGGATATGCCCAGTAGACTCTCCAGGCAAGAACATTATCACATGCCCCAGAAGGAAAGGATATGAAAGCAAACTTGACATTTGAGAAGTTTCCATTAAGAAAGCAAGAAAACAAAGAAGTTTCCCCTTCAAAGGAAAGGGTTGGGGATAGGTGTGTTGCAGTAATCTCCGAGTGTGGTCTGTCGCCCAGGCTCTTCTTACCTTATGTCCTGTTCTCTTCAGAGTCTTTTGCCATCTTTCACAGTACCTGGTACTTGCAATTTCTTGTCACCTTCCTATTTTCTACTTGAGTGTGGTTAGCGGCTGATGGTGGTGTGCAGCTCCTAGAATTAAACCTCATTTTCATGCTCCTAGAACTGACATTGAAGTAGGAAGATCAGAGAATTAAAGAGAATGTAAGTAGGGGAGGTGGATACGAGTTTTACTTCTGAAGTTGTGATTCTGCTGCATCTCTTCTTGTCTCTACTGCAAAAAGCATCTTTGTGATTCTTATCTACAAAATCAGCATATCTCTGCTGAAGTATTGTGCTTTGATAGTCATAATACAACTTCCATACTGCTGTGGCTTTTCATTTTGGTTTAACATTTAAATACCTACTGAAAGGGGAAAGTGAGAGTAATAAATGCGCTGGCTAAGGCATTATAGACTTCACTGTGGTTGCAAAATTACATAAAAGCAGGACTTCAGGTGTTTTTAAAGCAGGATTTCAAATTCTAAAACACTGCAGTGATTGAGAGCACAGTGTAACATTGCTGATCTGGCCAAATCTGAGACATATTGCATATACCTGGATTGAATCAGGCAAACAACAGTATGCATTATATAAAGATGAAACAAGGACCACTCTTAGGTTTCAAAGAGGACATGACTTGCTATCATCAGCAAAATGTTCCTTTTTACTGAACGTTTCTTGATGGCTCCATGGTATAAGGTATTCTGAATAACAAAGATATTACCCCTTTTTTTTTCGAAAACATATGGAGAGTCATGGAGAAAAAGGGGACCGAATTGAGGATTGAACTTAATATTACCAAGACTCAGTCCATGCTTGTAAGAAGAACAGGCTGCTTAGATTTTTGAAAACTGCTGTTTGTATCTTTTTCTCAAGAGGAAGACAGGTGTGGATTATTTAAACCAAAGCTTTTTGTGGTGCCTGATGTCTGCAATTTGTACTGTTCTTGGGTTTGTGTAACATGGGTTTCATTCATGTTAAAATTCATCTGTAGTTTTGAAGAATTGCATTGAATTATGGTACCCAGTCCATTTGGCCCAGTCCAGATGGGGAGGATGCTTAATCCTTCAGTTCCTGCATACTTTGTTAGCGGTCAAGTGTGAAGAACGGAGGTTTTCATTTACCTCATCACAAATGAAATTCAGAGCTTACTTTCCTTAGTTCTTAGAGTGATTGCACACTAATTCCTATGTAGAACTGTCTCTTTCATTACTTTTGGACACCAAGTAATTAAATCAGTTCATAAACTCTATAGTTTGATGTGATGCCTTCTTATTAGTCATTGTTCCATTATACTTGGAGAAATAATCCAAGTGCTGTAAGTAGGAAAGGTTGTAAATGTCCTGTCACCACTACTTCAGTAAATAATGCAGTGATCGTACACACCATTGTTCCTATCCACCTTTATCAGAAGATTGGACAGAGGAAGTAATTTGATTGTGTCAGCTAACCTGTGTGTGTTCATATTACACATTCTCATATTTACATTATGCATACCCAGGCATCTGAATATAATGTAGGTGGAACAATATCCCCAGATATATGCAAACTAAACAATATTACAAAACCAAGAAAACATCAAAGCCATGGCTCTTTCTCATTTTAGGAAGTCCAGCGTGTCATGGGAAGAACGTCACCAAGACCAGAAAAAGGTAGGTGCTGCTTTATGAATAAGAAGTATTTTGGTTCCACTAAATGTGTCTTTGTGGGATAATGAAATTCTTTTATCTCTAGCTGCAATGGAGGCATTAGGAATTGAACTGTACAGGAGAAACAAACCTGAGAAGCAGCCATTTGCCCATCTCATTATTGATGATAAGAATATTCCATCTGGTAAGTTCAGTTTTAAGTGAATACTTCCTAAATGCATTAAACAGTGAATAAAGATATGAAAATAGTTCAGCAAAACCAGCAACAGACTGGGATTTCAGAAATGGCTTTTGATAGCAAGAATAAATTGGATGCATTAAAGGATTTCAGAAGCAACAGGGGCAATGTTAAAAGGAGGATGGCTCCTCTTTGTATTAGTCATGTGCTGAATGTCGTTTCAAATTACCAGTTTTCATGATTAACCTTTGAGGACTTGGCCTGCCCCTTTGTGCTGTCAGGTGAGGAAGGAAGATCTTGTGTTGAATGCTCTCCTCTGAAGTTTCTCATTTTCTTTGGCCTGTAGGGCCCATCCAGAGTTTTTCATTCACACTGGACTTCATCCATAGGTATACACACACACACACACACACACACAGAGATGTGTTCATATATCCTTGTCTGCGTATGTGTTTATACCAGCACAAAGATTGTCCAGAATACATATCATACAGTTTGGAAGATGTTTCCCTTCTATTGAGTCAAAGTCAGGGATTTTTTTTATCCTGTTGTTAGCTGAATAAATGTATTGTTTTCTGTTGTAAAATTCAAGCATGTGTTGTGTCCACCTATTCAGCCCTTAGCAGCAACACTCCTTTTGAGTGCTAAAGTGTAACAGGGTTTGTACTGGGTGACACAGCATTTGTCTTCAGGGTGGATCTGGAAGCTGAGAATCTTATATGAGTCCACAGTGCACATGCATATCAGGTGCCCATCAGTGAAAGAATTTGCCATAAAGGAAGCACACCTTTCATTTGGAGGTGTGAAAAATCTAGAATTGCAGTCCCAATGGCATTATTACAACTTGCCTGCTAGTTCGCTGCCCTCTGTGAGTATGTTGCACTCTGATAGCAAAAGGATGAGTTTGTTTCCTTCTGCTGATGGCACGTTGGAAAGGTTTTATCATATTCCATTCACTTTTATGTTGCAGGACTGGTGTAGACTTTTTCACATAAGACTCCAGGGCCCTCATGACATTCCGACATGCCAAAGCTTCAGAAGGGTCTGTTGTGCATTCATCTAGTCCAGGGGTAGCAAGATAAAAATCATAGCATTGTACTGTGAGCAACACAGTGTGTTGACTTGGATGCAGTATGTTTTTGAGCAATTGAGTAGGGGGGAAAAAAATGTTCTTGTGGCTTTTATCTGCCCCTGTGGTAAGAGGATGGCATTCTTTTATATTGCCAAAGCTCTTATTTTCTACACAGAGGTATACAGATGGCTTTGGGAATATCCTTGCTAGTACAATATCTGGGAACAAGACTCGAGTCTGCCTTGGAACACTCTCCAGAGGAAAAGATTCAATCCTACAATTTTAAGATATGTTAGAATGGTTTTATTTTTTGCCCTGGAGCACTGTCAGTTGAGATTTTTCTCTCTGTATTCTCAACACAACAATTGGTGTGGTAGAAATAAACCAGAGTTTTTTCTGAAGCTATCAGATGGAGGATCTTAAGATAGGAGGGTGCATTGATCACTGTGTTCTTTCTCTGAAGATTTATACATTCTGCAGAGCTGAACTCCTTGTTAATTAAGCTGTGCACATTGCTCTTCTGTTTTATATAACCAAACCAAAGGGGAATGCTGTGTTGAGACTTGAAATCTGATATTTTAGCAGCCTGCATAGTAATACCTTGCTCTTGCTCTATTTAAAGACAAAGCAATTCTGTACAGCTTCTTGCCTGGAGGGATAGGATTCTTTCAGGTGCATTGACATTGCCAAGATCCAGAGCTTTATAAGCAGAGAGCTTAAACAGCTTGTCAGATGGCAGTCAGAACTTCCAAAAGCTTTCTTGTTAGCTCAAATGCCTCCTAACAAGCTTCTATTTTAGTCAGATTTTGGCTTTGACCTACTTTTACCACAGGTCCATAGTAGAAGATTCAGTATCAGTAAACTCGTCTTAGCATTTTGTCTTTGGAAGGTTTCAATTAATTTGCTAATCATAGAGACAGATGACTTACATCTGCAGAAGTGGAGTGTGTCAGTGTCACAGTCTGTGAAATCCACCTTTTGCTGTGGGGAGTTTATTTTCTGTTTACCTGGATATTGCTGTAAACTGTGTTTTTATCCAGACTAGCAGCTGATAAGTTTTACTGTTGTGCATTGCTGCTTTAACCTTCAAGGGAGTGATACAGCACATCTATGGGTAATGGAAAGGGAGACATTGCTCTTTCTTGTTCTCTTCACTTTTTTTTTTTTTTTCAAAAGCATGGGCTGCAGGAACTCTCAGAAACACATTGCCTGTGACAGCAAGCTTTGTTTCTCCTTGGAGCAGATCTACTCCTTACCAGTATTATGAGCTGGACATACTCTCTTCTGATCTGGCACATATGGCTTCTGCCTCTTTTGGAAGAGCATTGCCAGAATGTTAATCATGAGCACAGCTTCTGCGGTCCTTGTGGGCATTATAACAGTGAGGGGCTGCATCCTTACAGATAGCTGGAACCCTGAACCTACTGGTGGTGAGGCACTTTAGTATTATGCTTACTGGTATGAGGCAGTACCCACCTGGCTGGGTAGCATAGAGGTTAGTGACAGGCATAAAGAAAGAAAAATTTGCATAAGGGTCACCAGGAGATTTTCCTCTCCCATCTTGTTTTCTCTGACTGCAGATGGCAATATTTATGTTCTTCCCCTGATTCTTTACTCTCCATGTCTGAAACCCTTCTAAATTGTTTTCTGCCATCCATGAGCCTGGACAGATCTTTTCTTAGTATTTTAAGGTTCTCTACTGTCATCACTCTGACCCAGAATAACCAGAGTTGAGGAAAAAAAAGTCTTCAGTGTCAAACAGGATTTTAAGTAGTTTGCTACTGAACACCCTTCATGAAGAGGCACTGAACAGTGAACTGAAGTGTGAGAAAACATTTTCCTTTGAGCTGGTTCACAATAATATCAAGCCTCAAATGGACTTTTGCAGCTGGGGGATAGTGTGAGGGAGGGGGGAAAATAACCCTTCCCAAATCTTGGTGTCCCCACCCATCATTTGGTGACAGAAGCTGTAGTGGTTTGGCTTGCTCTGTGTATTTTTTAGGTTTGCTGCCTTAGGTTAGAGCTGGATGCTTACTGGTTGGTTTTTACCAGAGCTCACTATAAATGCTACCTAGGTTTTAAATGAAAACAGTGAATTTTGGTTTATAAATTGATTACAGAAATAGTCACCATTTAAAGGAGAAAATCACAAACAGAAATAAATATAAATGTTAAATATATCATTTGGAGTGTGAATTAATACCTTTAGCTGTCTGAGGAAACGCTGTAGTATTCTGAGCTATTTACAGCTACAGGTTCGACTTAACTGCCCTTTGCCTCCAAAAGAGTTTTTCAGAGCAAACAGTGCTTTGGTCCTTTCTTCAGGCTTTATTTATACTTGAACATTACTACAATGCAAACAAATTATCAAAACAGGGCTAATTTTATTGAACTCATTTGTAGTAGTCTTAGTTCATGCTCACAGATACACAAGACACTGTTTTTATTTGTCTTTAGTTTTCAGAAAGGCTGTGTATTATTTTGAATTTTTAAATAATGCTTTTTTCCTTGTCTAGAAGACTATCTTATTCATGATCTCCCCGACTGTTTACTTCTCTGTCAGCTTGACTTGCCTTGTGCTATTTTTTTCATGATTCCAAAGTAAATTATTTCACAGTAAGAAGATACTGTATTGCAGCATTTCTGACTAGCCCATGGCTTGGGTTATGTGTCAGAGTTTCTGATATGTGGACTGCTGATTTGGCACTAATGTGTGCTCCAGTTTTCTCCACTTCCTGTGTTTTGGGGTACTGATTGTTTTGGTGTCTCCAGATCTGGGTGTATTACCACCAGAAGCGCTGAGAACCTGCTTGCTCCTTCCATTAAAGATTTCATGACAGAACTCGTACAAGAGCATCTTTGTGCTGTGTTGCTGGCTGTGGCATGCCTCTTCTGGAGCTCTGAATTGTGGCAAAATGCCCATCTGCCTCAGCTAATACAATCATAGCATTATAATTTAATGCTTTATAATTTAATCCCCTTTTAATAAGGGATTTCTAGGAGTTACCTCTGCAAATCCTCTGCTCAAAACAGATAGTGTCATCCCATCATCTCTTGGCCTGTCCCTCTATCTGACCATGGGTGAATGATGTGCATTTACTTGAACATCAAAATAGTGTAAACAAACTTCACCCAGAGCCCATCTCTCAATTATGAGCCACTGTAGCACCTATTTGCCCTCTTTTCCCTTCCCACTTTTCAGCAGGAAGTTGTGCCTTCCTGCTAAAGATTTCTTCAAAATTGCAGCTTAAGACTGGCAACTAAAAAATTTACTTGTCAGGTAAAAAAAAGCTGCTTAGCAACTACCCAGTGTACCACCAGGCAGTCACAGCACGCATTTCTGTTCCATCACAGGTATACATTCCTGTCCCATATCTAAGTGCCTCTCCTCTGATCTAAGCAGTGATTTCCAGCCTGTCCTCCTCATCTTGAAGGTAGCCAACCTCCTTGGGGCAGTATTTCTTCAGACTTAATGGTGTGCACGAGAAGTTCTACAACTGCCTCAGCTACCCCCAGTGCTTCAGAGGTGCAATCTGGTACCTCTATCTTAGCACTTCTTGCAGGTGAATAACTCCAGGCTAAGAGACTTAAGATCTTGCTGTCTTTTCCAGTTAATTGATGGTTTTCGGAGGTTTTTTTGAGTCACTGCACAGAAGATGGCTTCTCTGTATAATTTTGCTAGCATGATTTCTACCTGCACTAGAGCCATAGGGGAGCAACTATTTATGATCTGCCTTTGAGAACCTGTGCTTTGCTGAAGTCTTCATGGAAGAACGCCAGAAGGTTTTTGTTCTGGACTGCTGTTAAAGTATTCCTCTTGCATGCAAAAGTTGCTTGCCCTTGGCAGTTAGGCAAGGCTCATCTCTCAAATTCCCCTGTCCCCTCTTACCCTTGCTTTCTGCACAGACAGATGGAAGAGGCATCTTTTGAAGCAATCGAGTATACCTGAGGCTTTACACCAGCATGCTTGTGAGCACTGGTTGGAGGGGAAGGTATTGGGCCCTGCTGTGTGCCATGGAAAGTTTGGTAGGGATAGACTGTTTTGATTTGATGTTGGGAGAATAAGGAACTGCACATTCCAAGCAGGCATTTAGATGCACTGGGAGGCTAAGGTGTAAAGTCCTCTGGTACATATGTGAACCCACTGCTCTGGGAGGGAGCAAATGGAGTTATTCTGTTGTGCTGAAAATTGCTAGTGGTTAGGAGGACAAGTTAGCCAATTCCCATCTATTGTGTTATGCCTTATGTATTACATTGAATAATAGAGTGTTTATGGCTTGTGCCTATAAGGAAGGCTCATGGAGCTCTCAGGACAGTGTTATTTCCTCTGCGTGGGCGTGCCTGTGGGCTTTGCCAGGATCTTCTTTTCCCACTGTTGCCTATTCTACTGTTTTTGCAGGCATGGGCTGTGAGATGAGTTGGTTGCTATAATGGGATAGTGGTGAAGCTAGGGACGTGGAGGGACTGTGGGATGTGTGCTTCAGGGCATGCTCCTCAGCACAAAATACTGTGATAAACCTCTACATGATACATTTGCTGTAGTAGCAATGCTGTCTGAGCTGGTGTTGCAGGCTGGTCTTACCACTGTGCCACGAAAAACAATCTGAAGTGTCAAATGTGACAGGTTTGGAAGGAAGATTCAAATTTTCTCTCTCAGTGCCTCTCTGACCTCCTACCAGGCCATCTCTGAGCACAGCCTCCATAGTAGGATATAGATGAAATAACATCTGAGATGTTATTTGACATCAAACTGATGACATCAGCTTGAAACATCCAAGAGATGATGCAATGTGGCTCCCTGATGATAGTGCCTGGGAGCTGTGTTTTGGTCCAGGTAGCCTGTATGTCTGTACCTATATGTACAAAGTTAGCTTTCAGTGATGGTGCTAAGCTGGCAGACTAATCCAACATCTCCAGTCTCTCACCTCTTTTTCATTCTTTTTGCAAAGTATTGATTCAGCCTCCTGTTTACCAGACCACTGTCATGTGGGCAGAACTGAAAAGGCTTATGTGTACCTGTTAGAAGGAATTCAGTAATGGTTCTTTGCATGTGATAATTCATTTAAACCTCCCTTTTTGGTAGTCAGATTTGGTAACTGTTATGTGTATATTTTGATTCCCTCATGCATGATGTTCTGTGGAGAGACTGAGAATGTTATTATCATTTTCCTTCCTAATTTGTGGATCTCCATCCTAAGACAACTTGAAGGGGAATGTTCTCCTCCAAGCATGGAATATCAACTCATTGTTTCTAGTTTGAAACTTAAGACACTGTAATAAATAAAAATAAGAAAAGAAAAAAAGAGCAATGTGTCCAGAGTCACATCTGTCTTCCACGAGCTTGTCTTCTAAGACCTTCTGCTAGATATCAAAGAATCCAAGCTTACCTCCTGAATAGTTATAGTTGTCCAGCTATAAGTATTTGTAAAATTATGAAAGAATTAGGATGATGATGTAGACCACTATCCTAGATATCTAGGATATGAATTAAATGAAGTTTTAGAGCCTTATTCTGGTATATGCAACCACTGGGTTAAGTCTAAACATTGTTTTTTCATAAAAAGCTTTGTTATGTCATAAATAGTTGAAGTGCTATGTAAAGCCTAGGCAACTTAGTGTGTAATACTAAAAATGCACAATTATACTGATTTATCTGCATTTTTGGTGTTGTCACATGAAAATGTTTACCTTTGTACTGCTACAGTCACAAGAACATAAAATATGGGAAGGTTTCATAAACTTTCTCTTTGGGGAATTATCAGTTTAACTTGTGTTCAGAATTTTAGTTATCCCTTGCAAACAGTTAAAAGTTGAAGACTGATAACAAGTTTTTCATTTCAAATTCATCTCAACAATCTATTAGTTGAATAAAATTTTAGATGGAATGCACTGTCTTAGCAGAGCTTGTTGCATGACTGCTTAGCATAATCAAATTATAGGCCAAGCAAGTGTTTTGTACCACAGTCCAGCAGGCATTTCTGGTGGGAGGGCAGACAGTTATAAATAGCAAGCCAAATATGGGAGTGCATTAAAAAAAAGAAAATTTCACAAGAATTTTTTCCCTAATTGTCTAATACTCACTGTAGCCTATAGAACTCTAGTTGATTGTAAAAACCTAGAGATTGCTTACTAAATGTTGAGGTTTGTTAAATGTTTATAAATCTGTCTTTTTTCTCTTCTCTTCAGGAACCCGCAAAGTGAACCTCACATCCTGGCATCATGACAAAGGCCAGGCAAACCTATCGAATATGACATTCAGTGATGGAAAACTAATTGTTAATCAAGATGGCTTTTACTACCTTTATGCCAATATCTGTTTTAGACATCATGAAACTTCAGGAAACTTGACTAAAAGAGGGCTTCAGCTGATGGTATATATGATTAAGACAAATCTTAAAATAAGGCGCTCTGACGTGTTGATGAAGGGAGGGAGCACCAAATACTGGTCAGGAAATTCAGAATTTCATTTTTATTCTGTAAATGTAGGAGGATTTTTTAAATTAAAATCTGGTGAAATGATAGGTATCCAGGTATCAAACCCATTGCTACTGGATTCATCACAAGAAGCAACTTATTTTGGAGCGTTTAAAGTTAGGGATTTAGATTGAATCTTCCTTTAGTGTACTGAAAATTGTTTGAGTTTGGAGTTGTCCAGAAACAACTTGAAGACAGAACTGAAAATCTTCTGGAACCCAATTACATCTGTATAAGCCATATATCTCTAAACACATGTTTTTGTCCTGTACTGACTCCAGTGGGAGTCCCACGAATGCATGGAAGGGCAAAATTACAGTTCTCCTGATTTAGTCTTATAGCCATTTTACTTCATTTGTTTCCACTGGCTTTGGTAGTCATTATGTATTTTACATTGGTGTAGTTGAAATCAAAAAAATTAATATTATTGAACTTCTGTTTCCAAGTTCTGCTCTGACTTTTTAACCTGTGCTGTCCTTATTAGTTCTGGTGCAAACATAGGGCAGGGCAGACTTTGGCTCCCAGCTTGCATTTAGGACTCCATTTTGCTTGGGGTTGAGTGTTCTGAACCTGAGATGGCAATTATGAAAGTATAACTAATCCCATTGCATTTGATGTGACTGTTCACATGCTGAGTTAGGCCTTTTTTTGCATTGCTGAATCAGGGTTGGAGAGCTCAGACCATGGCAGAAATGACTTGCAGAACACCTAAACAGTTCAACTTAAGTTTTGCTGATAAAAAGGGCCATTCCAAGAAGAAGGAAGATCATCTGGCCTTACAGTTCTAAAAGGTTAATTACAGGTCATTTTATTATTGTTGCACAGTTAATTGCAAATATAGATTGCCAAAATACAGTGTGCCTTTAAAGTATTACATTGTGCCAGAACCTGCAAAGACATTTTTTAAACAAAAATTATGTATTTTTATATTCTGTAAAATCTAAAGTTATATTTCAGGTGTAATGTTTTGTGTTAAAAAAAATGTAAATTATATTGTCCTATAGTATTTGATACAAAATATTTAAAATCTCTTGCTGTTTGTATATTTAATGTTTTAAACTGTTTTTATGTACAGACATGTTAAACTGGTGCACTTTTTGATCCCAATGGGAAAAAATGCAGCTATAAGAGGTTGTTTGCAATTAGCAAATGTAATATATATCTTCGTTCTTCTTAACTTAATAGATTTCTTTTAAACTTGTCAGTATTATTGGAAAGGGGGGGTGAAATCACACCAATGCCATGAGTAATTATACCAGAATGCTGGTCACTGAGTACCTTTCAAACCTGGGGGGTAATTGACATTACAAAGCTGGCATTGTGTAAAATAAAATAAAAAAATTAATACATAAGCCCCAGAAATGTATTAGGAGTATTTATAGTTACTGAACAGGCATGTTTTCCTACAACAAAATCTGCGAGTGGTAAATTCTGCAGTTGAATAATGACTTTTTTTAGCTTAGTTTCCTGAAAAAGTGAAGCTTATGTAATTGCATTGCCTGTTCTTGTCTCCCCTTGTAGCTTTTAAAATTCTGCACACTTCTGCCAGATTTGACAAATGAATGGCAGAGTTAAGAGGTATTCTTGCAGGTTTTACAAGGATAGACAGCTGAGGACAACTCAGCCATTTATACATTATTTAACAGTGGCTGGCCACTGTTCGTATTAGCCAACAGATTATATGAGGAGGCTCCTTGCTAGCTGCAACGTGTGTTGTCGCTTGTATAGTTGCTTGGGCAAAAGAGGTCAGTGGATGGAATCTGAGGGAGGGTATGGGGGCCATAGAGGGGAGCTGCAAATACTAAGGTGATGTTTAGAGCACATTTGGACAGGGGACAGCAACTTGTTGGGGAAGGGATGAGAGAGGTTTTTTAAGTGCTTGTCTGTGTGCTTTAAGAATGATGTGGGGAAAACCCACTATTTAATTAAGTCAGAATCAAAGAAGGCAAAAGACTCAAGTCTGTAGGAACTGGGACTTCGTACAAATCCTCAGCCTTTTTTTTTGTTGTAAGTAACTGAGTTGAATCCAAGCAATTATTTTATACTGTATAATAAACATTTCTTCTTAATGTTAATATTGTTTTCTTACAAAATATATTTCTAAGAAAAAAATCAACTTTGTGATTTCTTTATTTTCATGTGTACCTGTATTTTTGTGCAGCTTTGGTAATTTTATTCAGATTTCAGAACATGCAGGCTGGGTATGGTATAACTCACTCAAGAAAACAGAGTCACAAATCAGCTATTTTGAGACAATTAACAATTAATTTTATGGAGTTTGGATTTGGCTCCAGACATGCATCCACTACTTTCAAGTTGGGTTACATCTTTAGGGGTTAGAAATCTAGCTGAAAATTAGGACTTCCCATTTATGTTATACACCAAAGAGTTGTCAGTTCAAAACCAGTAATGACTGAGGAATCTGGAACTTTTTTTTTGTCCAGTGACAGGCTGGGAGAAAATGTCTACTCTATGTCTGTCCTGAGGGTTACGTCACCCTCTGGGGAGGCAGAGATGGGAGTTCAAGTGATTTGAAAGTAAAGTTAGACTTAGTTGCTGACCTTAGCAAATGCTCTGCCTACATATAGTGTTATATGAAGGAGAGAAGCCACCAGCACTAAATGTCATCTGAATGACTCTGGCTGTGGGCTGTGTGTGTGCTGGAGAAGGTCTCCGAACCTGTAGTGTCTGTTGAGCCCCTGAGCTTGGTTGATTGCCTGTGCATCCCAAGCCACCAGAGCTTAGAAGAGGGCTTTTGAGGCTCAGCTTAGCATAGCTGTGCTCATTAGGAGGGCTGTAGGCATCTGAATTTCACAATACAATATGGGGCTTTAAATTTCCCTTGTGCACAACTTTGAAACCTAAATGGTTTGGGGGTTGTGGTGATTTTTGGGTGGTGGGGGTTTTTTGTTTGTTTGTTTTGTTTGTTTGTTTGGGTTTTTGTGGGTTTTATTTGGGTTTTTTGTTTGTTTGTTTGTTTTTCCCCTTACCCTCTTCTGGCTGCAAATTATTCAGTTGCTTGATGAACGGGTGGGAGGGATGTGATAATGTCCTCATGGGGCTATATAGGCTACTGTGGGGATAATAATTAGAAGCCAAGCCTTGACTCCTCTCTTTACTAAATAAAATCAAATAGGAGGTCCTATTCTGCCTGTCTTGCCCTGGTCTCTTCTTACTCTTACATACATTTAAAAGGAAGCAGGATGCTCCACGTAGAGCTGTAGGTACAGTTTGATTTTGCTTTTTATATCAGAGCAGCCACAGATTGAAAAGCTTCAATTGTGTCATTTGAGGCGGGTCTTCTAAGATGATGAAGTAAACCCAGCTGCTCTACCACTGACCTTCCTAAAACCAAGTCTTCCTCCTGAAGTGTCTGTTCTTTTGCGTCCGCTTCATTTATTTGATTGCTTCATCAGGACTCAATTAATGAAAAGAGTGGATGAATCAATTAATGGAGAGAGTTACCTTGAGAAGAAGGTCATATGTTCTTGGCTAGGAAAGGTACATGTGACTCTTATTTTATAACCTTCAAAAGATAATTTTGGTCTGTGGATACAGGATGATTATTTGCTGAAAATTGAAGTTAAAAAAATCTTACATGGAAATAGTTTATTTGCAATTCAAGGTATTTGTGTGCATCTGTATATTCTTACTGTGTTCTTGCTAAGTTAATTTTTATACATGGGGTTATGACTGCATATTTTGGCACCTGAGTACTCCTCCCCCCCGCCTTTCCAAGCTCACTCCAGCCAGTGTCTGTTTCTTTTTCTGTCTATCCCACTTCCTTTCTCTGGCTCCTTCCAGCTGCCAGTGTGTCCTGCTCACCCCACTCTTAGTGACTTACAGCTCCTTTTCCTGGTGGTAGCAATAGCGTTAGATCAGATCTAGGTATATTCCCCCTTATTTGGCCCACTTTTATGTGTCTTTGCTGTGCCTTTAGGTGGAAAGGAACAAGAATTTTGTTTGTCAGAAATATTTTTCGACTATTGATGCAAGGACTGAGCTGGATAGAAACAAAGAAAAGTAGTTGAGGAATAAGGAACAAGCAGTTTGGACACATGAAGCAGTCTATACTGCCCTTTAATCTGATGTACCAGTTTTGGAGGGCTCCAAACAATTATCACATGCTTGTGTTTTGGTGTTACAAAGTTAGTCTCCAGCACAACTTCACAAACATGGCTGTATGCAGCATTTTGCTGCAGTGATTGGAGAAAACTCATACCTAAACCAGAAAGTGCTCTTGCACATATACACAGGCAATTTCTTGTTCTTTCTCTCTCTCTGTATTGGTGTCTTTTCCACTAGTTCCTGGTTGCTGTATTTGGGATCACGACCTGTGGACTTTGCCAACGGGTTTTTTTTAGCTCACTGGGTTTTGACCCTGTAGATCCATACCTTTGCCTAATGTTTCCATTTGTGACTAGTTTCAAAGCAAAGCTCAGTCATGGAAAGCTGAGAAACCTGTGTCAGCTTGAGGTTGTTTAAATTAGATTTCAAAAACTTCTTGGCAACTTTGGATGTTTCTTTTTTCTGCATTTCTTTTAGCCTTAAGTCTGAATGTACTCGGGTTTCTAGCTGGGTTTCCTAGGAAATATTTTTGCTGAGGTGGAGGTGAAGGACTGGGTATCTTTGATTTACTGCTGTCTGTTCACAGTCCATTTTATGAAGTTTTGGAGAGGGCATATTTTCCTTCCATTTGTTCAGCATTTGAGCCATGTACTGTTTACCGCCTGCCCTCTTGTGTCACATTGCTTTTCCCCAGACTGCACATCACCAAACACCAATCAATTTATGTTTGGCTGTGACAGAAGACAAGCAGGAACTACAATTGCTTTCAGCTCCTTACATGCTGCAAGTCACAAAATGATAGATTCATTTTTCCAGCCTTCTGGATCTTGATTCATTCACTGCATTAGAGATTCTTGGTTGTTCTTTTAACAGAGTATGCCAGAATCCTCCCTTGACTACTGAGCTCACATTTCAGGTACTATTATGCCTTCACAACGTAGCTCCTTCCTCATCCTGTAGGTTCCAAACTCACTCATTCTTTAAGTCTGTATTATCAGACATCCGTAAGGATGCTTGGTGGGCAGTTTTGGGGACTCCAGCTCCTTAAGGGGAGGATTCACAAACAGGATCTCCTCCCCCTGTCCCGTTCCCCACAAGTTCTGGATTTTAGAGCACTGAAACATGACCACATGATGATAACTTTTTGGGAAGTTCAAGTACTCTCTTGTACTAAATATTTTTACCTCGTGTCCCACCAATTCGAAGGATTTTAACCTACTCTTCTCTGTTAATTGGGTTGAATGAAATGTTTGGAATGATTTTTTTTCTTTACTGTGTCACAAAAGAACACCAGATGCTGCAATCACAACCTTCCGTGAACAAAGATAAAATCAGTTCACCACAGATGTTGGCTATGAATGCAGAGTGGAGCAAACCTTCATTGCTTGTTACTTGTTTACTGCTGTGCCTGCTCTAACCCCAGCATGAGCTCTCCACCCTGCTGACATCCAAGGGAACTGATGTACGGCAAGTGGCATAACCTGTACATACTTATTCTGCCCTCTGGGAACTAATAACTAATGACACTGCTTTAGTTAGCAACCTTTTGCAGACTGACTACTCTTTTTTACATAAACATCTCCCAGCTATAATCCTTTCTGTGTTACACATAAGTTCTACCAGCTCCCTGCTTATACCTGTAGCTTTTTGCAATGTTAATGTCACCAAATGTTTTTTCTGTAGTGCAGTAACACATGAAGTAACACATCTTAAACAAAACAAGGTCCATCTGATGTAATGTTTTATCACTCATCATGGCTTCAGATCTTTGCTCTGGGAAAACATCTGCAGTTCTGGAAATGGATAGTTAGGTTATTTCTGTCCCGCTAACTGGAAGAGGGCTGGAGTTACAAGGCACTGAGTGGCGTACAGCCTTGAAGCTTAAGCCAGCTTCCCTCTTAAGCAGAAGATCCTACTGACTTGTAACCCACTAAGTTGTGTTTTTATCATATGAAACTGAGCATATGTGCTGCATGCCCCAGAGCTTGACAGAGAGGCCTCCTCCAAGCAGGTCAAACAGGGCCAGAAAGAGAGCCAAAATAAACCCATGTGGGCAGCAAAGGTCCAGGACTAAGCTTATGCCTTTTTCTTTTTTGATCCATTACTGTCAATAGAGAGTAATAAATTAGAGAATAATCTGGTAGCAGAAAACATTTTTATTTTGTTTACTATTCCCTGAAAGCAGCTGTTGAATTTACCGCCTATTTTCACCTATAAATGTAAAATTGGATTACTACTTATATGAGTCTGCATTTTCTCTCAAATCTAACAGTCTTATTACACCATTATGAATAAAAAGAGATAATTTAATTTAAAACTCATTAGTCTTATATATAAAAAGTAGTATTATGATTAGTATCAGTGTGTTGGACTTCAGCATTCTCCTGCCTGTGGGTTAGCAATTTATTCTATTCTTGCTTTGTTATCTGGCTATTTTTTTTCAATTTGTCTGACAATCACATTAAAAAAAACATTTTCCCCAAAAATATGAACCAGATAAAAACGTCCCATGATTTATTTGAAAATATCCAAACAAATTTCCTCAATTTTGGTCTTGTCCTCTGGTATATGCCATCTGCACACTTGCAGAATTTTGCTGATGTGTGAGACTGTGAAACAAAGAAGCTCACATAAAAAAGCTAATTGAGAAGTCTATTGGCCCAGCTGCTCTGTGAGACTTGCTGAATGTGAAAAACTCCTCCCAAATATGTAAATTTATTGTTACAATTCATTCAGTTTTATTAATCTTTGTTAATATTCTACTGGTAAGAAAGGGTTTAGCTTCCCACTTTGAAATGAGTGGATGTTTACATGCTGACATCAATAAGATTATTATAAATAGTTTTGTATGATACAGTTTCTTTCTAAGCCTTTTTCAGGAGGTAGCTATTTTAATACATCACAGAATCACAGAATATGTTGAGTTGGAAAGGATCCACAAGGATCATCAAGTCCAACTCTTAGCCCTTCACAGGAATATCCCCAAGAATCACACCATGTGCCTGAGATTATTGTCCAAATGCTTCTTGAACTCTGTCAGGCTTGGTGCTGTGACCACTTCCCTGAGGAGCCTGTTCCAGTGCTCAGCCACTCTCTGGGTGAAGAACCTTTTTCTAATATCCAACCTAAACCTTCCCTGACTCAGCTTCAGGCCATTCCCTCAGGTCCTGTCACTGGTCACCACAGAGAAAAGATCAGTGCCTGCCCCTCCTCTTCCCCTCATGAGGAAGTTGTAACTGCAATGAAGTCTCTGCTCAGTCTCCTCTTCTCCAGGCTGAACAGACCAAGTGCCCTCAGATGCTCCTCATATGGCTTCCCCTCAAGGCCCTTCACCATCTTCATTGCCTTCATTTGGATACTCTCTAGCAGCCTAATATCTTTCTTATATTTTGGTGACCAAAACTGTACACAATATTCAAGGTGAGTTTATATGATGGTATTTGTCACTCTGTGCAGTATAGAAGGGTTTAAAGCAAAGCAACAATGCAAATAGTGTTTCTTCTACATATATCCACAAGTTTTATCTATTTCAAATATACCATATGCAATCTACATGTAACTGAGAATAACATAGCCCTGGGAATAATACTTGCTCATTGGTGACATATCTTATTTTTGTATCTCCTGTGAGATCTGTCATGAATAAATATTATAACTTGTTTGGGCATTTTTGTGCCTATGTGAAAGGATGATACCAAGTGACTTTGACAGCATCAACAACAAATGATGGAAATGCTGTCTTTGCTCACCAAATATCCAGAATGACCCATCTTTTGTCAGCATCCCAGCCAGGAACAGGAACAAGGGGTTATAGTTGCCCCATCCTAAGTTTTGAGGCCATAATCTGGTGAAGGAGAAGAGATATGGTGCACCTAACTTCAAAGGTGCTTGTGGAATGTCTGTAAACTGAGATGCAAGCAGAAATTCTGCCTTAGTAGTATGGAGGCCTTTGTTTTACTTTTGTTGTTTTTTCCAGGTATTGATAATGCTTATAAAACTGAAAGGTGGCCAGCAGAGGAGGGACCAGTTAGCATCTGCTGTCCTCCTCTTGCAAGCCAAATGCTCAGGAGCACAGATGGCCTTTATGATCATTATGGGTTGGAGACACATTCAATGAAAAGTAATTTAAGTTCTTACAGAAAAAGTATATGAATGTGGGTTTGTTCCCAACACGAGACAGTCTGAATCAACAATGGGAATGGGCCGGTTACCAAAGAGTCTGCTGGAGCAAGTTCCCGCTGCCAGGCCAGGATCTCCTCTCCCTCTTGGCCATTAGAGGGAGGAAAAAATAACAGACTATAAGAGCCACTAAAATAAGGACCAACACCAAGAATGTACCATGGGTTTAATACCAGCTCCTCCTCTCAAAGTAATTATAGTTGATGTTGCCCAACTGTTACCGATCAACTGTCTTTCATCGTGGTCTTTTGTTTGGAGTCAGTAGTTTGGGTTGAACATCAAGACCAGCACACGCCAGTCAGCTTCTCACGGAGAGTAAAATAGGACTGAAGGTGACAGGGAGTGTCATGCTGCCTCAGCCATGAAACAGGCAACTGAGTTTGGGCTAAACCAAAACCCTTCCTAGGTATTTGTTTCGCATTATATAACCTTTACCCAAAAGTTCACGACAGCACTAATTTTAAAGTGAGAAAAGTCCAGGCTAAACGAAATACTGGTATTTCTCATACTATCAACTCCTGTGTACTCGGAAATGTGGTATTTGCTAAAAATGTATTGGTAAACTCAGAAGTTTTCTTTGAATTTCATGATGTGACCTAGATTTAGGTGGTGCAAATAACCCTTGCAATACCATTCTCACCTAACCCATTTCTATGTTTGTGCAAAGTATATGACATATAACCATTACCATGACACCCCCATACTTATGTTTGTAGGGAAATTATTTTTTGTTAAGGGAAAAATTAACTCATTATGTGCCTCTGAAGGCTCAAGTTCTGCATCATTCCTAAATTTCAGTGCTGCATGTTTTAGTATTTTCTTCTGCTATGGAAGTGAGCTGTTTGTTAAAAGTCTGGCTCATTGCTCCCAAGCCATTGATGTGATGGATGTGATCGATCATGTGTAGTTTCAGCATAGGGGAACCTCCATTTTAATTACAGCAGTGCTACATTGGTTATATAATACAAACTTTTCTCTCTAATATTATTCCTCTTCTTGTTCATCTGTTTGTATGTGACAATGAGCAGTACTGTCAGTGATTTACAGTGTTTAAGGCAGAATCTTATTTAATGCAGTGAAAAGTTTGGAAAAGTAGTGGAAGACCACATGGAGATCTCTGCAAGTTAGGACAAACTCCTTAATGTTTTGATGGCTCTGCTAGAACTGTGACATGCTCTGCTAGAATCAGAGCATTTAAGAGAAAAACTGTTTACAGAAAAGCTGCCAGACCATTTATTTCTATGTAGAAAGACCTACCCTCACCATCTGTCTTTGCTTTTAAGGGTGCAAATTCTTCTATTTTGCACATGTTCAGAACTGCCCCCATTTGAGCAATGCCTCCTAATCCAGGTAGAGATGTAAAGAGAAAGCACACCAATGTGTTCTGCCCTGGAGGAAATAAGCCAACTGCTGTGCTACCATCAAAGCCACAAAAAAGCCCAGGTTTTCTATAAAACAGTGTATTTGCCCAGTGTTTAGAGGTACTCAAACATCCAGCCATGAAGTAGGGAGACCAGAAAAGCAAGGAATGTTTTCCTCCCTAATTGCATAGTTTGTGTGAGAAGTTAAAAACTCACAGCTGTGCTCTCCCCACCATGTTTCTCCCAGGTTGTTCCCATGTCAGCAGTGCCAGTCATTCATTCTGTCCAAACTTCTCAACCACTGGACTACCCAGCTGTGTCTTCAGTAGTGAAGTGGTCTTAAACTGTGACCTTCAGATGACCATCCTTTGCAGGGATCTACAGAAGAGCCCTCAGGCCTTTTTTTATCATTGGGGCTGGGTAGCAAAATATTTCTGAAGACCTGAATCTTGGACATCAAGTACCTCTAAATTGTTTTTTGTCCTGAGCTTTCTAAATTAGGCAATACCATTAATTTTCAGGGGCCAGATTAAAAGGAACAATGATTACAAGTGACAGTTCAGCTGACTTTTTATGAAGTAAAGATTTCCAGATTTTACAATGAGTTCAATGGGTGCAGGCTACCTGTAAAACTAGGTCACATCTTCAAGCTGTAACTTAAACTAGGTCATACTTTCTGACTAGTGAAGAGGGGGAGTATGAGTTTCAAAAGCTTGTAAATTATCATTTCCTGGAAAAGACCCAATGTGATTAAGTGCTATCCAAAAAAATCAACCAAGCCAGCCTGACACATAAGAGTAAGTTCATAAAACATCACTTTATCTTTCTCCGCTTCATGAAGACGGAAATGTATTTCCTTCTCAAAATAATTGGTGGTGCAGACACTGATGCTGCTTTTGGTTTGAGCTGCTTGTGAGTAATTTAAAGTTTCGTGAGCAGGAACATTCAAAGCAGACTTTTCTGGGTCCATTCTTATAAATTGCATAAGTAAGGGGGAGGTTTGCTCTTCCAAGCTTGAAAGTCATCTGGGTTTGCAGAAGTCAGAGAAGAAATTTAGAACTTCACTTTCTAAATTCATCAACAAAACATTTTAACATTATTAATCCTCACAATGCCATGCAATGTAGGTAGCTCTTGGAAATTATACATCAAAAACTAGGATACCTGATGGGTTCTTTAGACTCACTAGTGGGAGAATCAGCCTCAGAGACTCACCCCATCTGTGGAATTGATTGACCAAAACTAGCTCGTCTGACAGTTTGAAATATCTGTGCTGATTCTTGCAAGCATTGATTTCTGTGTAACAAAGTGTTGCTATCTGCAGGTTCTTTACATTCCCAGTGAGTCCTAACTCAGTGTCATAACAAACAGTAACTGGGACATTATTTAGGATCATAAATAATGTGGTTGGCCAAAAGTGTCTGAATACAGAATAACTACTGCAATGAATGATCTAGCTGAGATTTTTGAAGCTGAGCTCAAGGGTTTAGCGACTAATTTTGCTGACAGCTGAGCACTGACATTCTTCCACTGTCCCAGAAAAACCCAGGCTATGCATTTCTTCTCTGAATCTTCCTGTCTGCTGTGTGGAAAGAGAAGTGTCAAGACTATTGTCTGTAAAGAAGGATGAACAATCCTGGGATGGCTGTTGGGGAGAGATAAAACAGGACCACATTTTCCCCAAATAGTACCTTCCCTCCAGCCCCAGCCTGGTGAGGTGAGACCCCTCTTGAGTCTAAATCCTCTCTGACTTGCATGACAACACATGTATTTCAGTATCCTGGGGAAACCCTGTGGCCAGCAGACTTGAGAAGGCATGCCCAGGGCTTTTACTCTCCCTATGTTGTTCATTTTCTCTCCCTGTGTTGACTGTCTACTTGCTCACATCCTACTCCTTGTGGCATCTCTGCCGCCCCATTGTTTCACCTCTGCTCAGCTCAAGGTCCTCCTTTTCTCCTCCTTCTCCCTGTCCCTCTTCCTCTTTCTTAACTTGTTTTTTGGTTTACATCTGCTGTGAGTTCTACATGCCTCCACCAATGCCCATTTTGGGTACAGGCTTTAAGGACTTCTTCCTTGTTTTGGTATAGCCCCTGAATCCTTCAGCTTCACTGTAATAATTGTGATTAAAACTAAACTGTGTTCTACATGGAGCTGAAATAACTTGTCTCAGTGGGTCAGTCGATAAGACAAATGAGGGGTTTTTGACTCCTGTATCTATGCACTAAAAAGCTTCTCCTCTTTGCAGCACAGACAGGACAGCATACATCCCTCCAAGGGAGGTGGGGGTTATTCATCTTCTCCTTCTCTTGCCCAGCATTAGTGCACTGGTTTAAAGGACTAGGAACATGTGTCCTCTCAGGGTCCCTCTATCTCTAAGGTTTAGGAGTTTTTAGCCCTGTTTCCTCCAGTGACTCTTCCTGGGAAGACCTTTTCTCCTTCTGTTGTTTTGTCTCTAACATCTAAATGCTCTAAGAATTAAGCAGAATTTTATTTCCTATCAATCTCCTCCTCATGCCAAAACACCCAAGTTCCCCAAATGAGATGTACCATAAAGGGACCAGATTTAGGGATCTTTTTTTGCACAGTGCATTAGCAGTTACTTCTTAGCAAGCAAGGGGTAGATATTGAGATATTTGTGTTATCTGATTTGGCCTCAGTTGCAGAACCAAAGGAAGTATATGCGTTAACCAGGATCTGTACTGCTTATCGTACCCTGAGCCGTCATCCACAGCACTAAAACTGCACGAGAAATCAGCCATTGGCAGACTGGAGTCATATAACACAGTAAGGCAGCTGCACTACCTAGAATTTCCTCTTCATTTGAAATACATAATAAAAATCTGAAGCAGGAAATGGGTTATCTGGTAAAATTTCAAATGATGCTGTTATCTGATATAACCTCAGCACATGCTGGAATTTATCACCTGCCTTCCCGTCCTTGAAAATTCAATTGTATTGAGCTGTTATTAATTTAATTTCTCCTAGTAAAGGTGCAGACGTTCACACTCTGCTCTACTTTGTTATCTCTGGGTTATTTCTCCAAAATACTACTTTCAGTTAGAAGCTGAAAGTCACAAAGTGTCAGTGCAAAGTAGGCAGTGGGGTTATGATGAAATACATGTATATACATGTGTGTCCTCAAATATTTTCTAGATATGCATTCACAAATGGAAATTTTCACTTCTGAAATAACTGTTAATTTTGTTTCCTTGGAACCTGAGCAGCATGAATGGGTCCAAGAAGTTCTTGTGCTGGGAGATAAAACACATCCCTTAATAAATGTTTAAACATTATAGATGTCAGAGAAACACTGCTGTTAACTGACTAAATAAAATGGACTGCCATCAGAAGGGCACAATGATCCTTAGCCTTTCAAGTGCCAGTGAGGATTAGTTTCCGAGATGTTTATAAATCCCACGTAAAGGCATAAACAAGACCAGAAGATGTAAGAATTGACATACCTGGAGAGATAAAGAGGCTTTGTGCTGTCCATCTAAAAGGGGGTGAATTTTAACACAAATCAGAGTAAAGAGATATGATGGCAGCTTAGTATTGGAGCCACCTCAGTTTCAGCCATCTAAATGAGGCCCTAAGTCCTGAAAGAGCCTGGATTACCAAATCTACTGTAAAAGAGGAGGTGGAAAGATGGTGGGAAGATGCTCCTTGTGAAGGTGTCCATCTCACTGGTTCATGGAGGCTCCACAGACCAAAGTTTTAGACACTTCCAAGAGAGTTTTTATCCCACCATAGCTGTCCAGATAGACCTATTTGTTTCTGGTGAGCACAGCTTTCAGAATCACTGGCAAATCCCAGATTTCTGGGGTCACTCCACAGAAGCCTTCCACAACAGCCAAATGATTCCCTGAGCAGGTGGATGAGTTGTCAAGAGTAGGGAAAAACAAGCTACTTCTGAGCTCCCAGAAGATGAGAGCCCAGAGGGAGACATCACCTTTTCCAGTGTCCAAAGGAATAAGGAGGGCTCAGAAGATGCTGTAAGATCCCCCTGGTCAATAGGCATATCTTGGAGCGGTCTGAAGCAAGGTCTTGATCTGTGCCAAAAGGTGTGGCTGTGCTACTAAGTAAAAGAGAAGCAGGAAGAAAGTTTGAGCACAGGCTCCCACACTTTATGTGCTGCATAGCTGTGGCCTGCTCTTTTCTGCTGCAGCCCTGCTCTGCACAGGGCATAGCTCTCTGCAGCATGGCCTGGAGCCCACCTGTGGGCTTGGCCTCTTACTCATTCCTGGGCTTCTTCTGCAGCAGGGTAAATGTGGCCTGAAGGACTCAGTAGAAGCAACTTGTGGTCATCCTGGCCTGTAGACTGATGGTTCCTCAGAAGGAAAGCCTTTGCATCTTAAAAATCCCAAACCAACAAAGCGTATGAAGTAGAGGCGAAAATTGCAAAAGAGATTTCAAGAATCAAAGCACCCTCAGAGGGAAAGTTTCTGGCTGCTCACCTGAAGGCTCTTATTAGTGGATGCCAGGTGAAATCATCTGGCGGTTTCCATGTGGCTTGGCTGTAGGAGGAGCAAGGACAGGTCCCCACGGCTCTGGCAGCTATAGTTGGGGCTGCCAACCTTTCCAACTTGATCTGTGGTTGAAGATATGCTGAGCAGGAGCCAGCAAGGCAGAGGGATGAGGAACTTAGCCTTCCTTGCTGGATATGTAAATGAGGGGGATGAGCAGACTGGAAACCAAAGGGGATGGAAGTGGCCTTCACTTTCCCTTTGGCAGGCTTTGGTTGATTTAACTTTTTGCCACTGTGAAACACAGCTGATAGAGCTTTCCAAGTCAGCAGCTGGGCAGCTGTCTGTCCCATTTGCTTGACAGAAAATCAAAACATTTTTTGAGCAAAATTGAAAATTTTCTCATGCAAAATTGCCCTTTTTTGTGAGGACAGTGTTATTTTCCCACTAAAATAATTCGAGTCATCTCTGTTCTGTGGGTGCAAGGCCGATATAATAAAATGTGAAGCAACAACTCTGTGTGTGGTGAATCTCTCAAGGATGTAGAAGTCCAGAGAGTCATGACCATGAAAGATGTTTCACTCCTTTTCGCCTTTCAACCAGTTTCCTCTGTCATGTTATCATAGTGTCTTTATATTCTTTTCTGACAGTCTGTCTCTGCTTCTGCCTTCTCTATATACCCTTTCGGCATTTGAGCTCACTCAGCATTTCCCTATTCAACCAAGCTGGCCTCCTGCTATATCGATGGCACATGCTCTGTCTTGCACACTGGGGTGGACTATCATTGTGCACCAAAGTGATTTCACAGCCAGCTCTCCTGGGCTCTTTGAACAGCCTCCCACAAGATCCTGTCTACTACTGCCCTAAAATAAATTGTTGTCCACTCTCCTGAAATTCATAATAAGTTTTTGCACCAATTGTTTTCCTCACTTCCCTCAGGATGTAAGGCTCCACCATCTCATGGCCCCAACAGCCAAGAGTGCTATCAGTTATCACATCCTTGGTTAGTCATTCATTATCCATGAGCAGCTGAATTGGCTGAATTCCTCCCTTGATGTCCTGCCAGTACCTGTGTAAGAAATTGCTCTCAACACATTCCAGAAATCTCCTGGCTTGCCTGAGCCCCACGGCAGATGCTGGAGTGGGTAAACCCCACCCTGAGAATCAGAGTTTGAGATCAAGAGACTTCATTCAGTTGTTTAAAGAAGGCATCACCTCTTCTTGACCAGAAAAACCTGTATGATTAATGTAGCATACCTCTGGCTGACCCTGGACTTTCAACATAACAAAAATATAGACAAGAACAACTTGAAAATATATCCATGCCATACAGTGTCAAACAGTGTGTTCTTGTCACCTGAAAGCAGCTGGATACAACATTTATTATTGAGAACCAATTCAAACAAAAGACTTTCCACACAGAAACAATGCGAGTGAAGAGTCTGCAGATGAGAAAGCTAATGATTTATTCCTGAGTGTACACTTCAGTTCTAATGAAATTTTGATTCCATTGGCTACAAACTCAAGCCTGGTTGGCAAACACACAAAACCTGAATTTAATCAGGCCTTTTACTGTTTGCAAAGCAGCAAATGACATGCTTGGTAAGCAGAGTAGACAGATCTGTATGCCGATCTCTCTGCAATGTGTGATGTATGCCATACACAACTGGGCTGTGGCTACTGCTGCCAAACTCCTCTGAGTAAATGAACAGAGCATATCAATTTGCAGATAGAAAAAGAGCAGATCAGACCTCAAAATTCTGTATTCTTGGAAAAATATTAACTAATTCAGTATCTGGTGAGAAGATAAATGTAGAGCAGAAGAGTGTTAGCTGGAGAAAGCTAATCTGAAAAGAGAATCGTCACCCAGAACACAGCCCAGGTAAAGAGCTGCAGTGGGAATCTGGAGATGTCAAAATTAAATGTGTTAGTTCTGGACCCCTGTCCAATTCATGGTGCTTAATAATCTAATTCTCCATTCCCCAAAATATCACTTTCTGTGTAGGCCTTCCCAAGAGAGATGTTAAGGAATACTACCTTTATTCGGAAATGTAAAAGAGTACAACTGCCTTTCCATCACAAAGCTGTGCAGGAAAAAGAAAGGAGAGAGAGCACGGAGACAGGAGATGAACAAGAATGTATCTGTCAAAGAAATCTGGGTGCTGTACAGCTGAACTTTAGAGACAACAAGCCCTTCTGATTTCTAAAGCTTTAGGAGCCTAAACATGTTTAAAAATCTGTGCCACAGAAGTAGTTATTTTGTTTCCCCCTACAACCTGAGCTCAGGGTTTGTCTGCTTGTCTGTGTTTCTGCAGCTCCTAACTGCAACAGCGAATGTTTCAAGTGTCAAGATTTCTTCTATCTGAATATTCTGCCTTATTGTCCTCACTTACTCTGGTGGATCCAGGGGCAGGACTGTGGCATCTGCACAACACTGTGGGATTTAGTCCTGTGTCTCCAAGGAGTGAGGTCAGAGAAGGAACTGCCAAGGCTTTACCTTCTGATCTCCATAATGTACTCAATTTATGCAGATCATTGAATATTAAGTCTTTGAGAGGTTATGTTAATCAGGACTAAACACTATGATCAATGATCACACTGCCCAATTTGGGTACAAATTGTTATTTTACATTTACCTAGAAGCTGCTTGACTGGTGTCCTGTATCCTTATATAGTCCCTTCTTGGCCAGTGTGCTCCTTCATATTTCAAGAACTGCTTAATCCCTTGTTATGATCCACGGAGTTGATTGCTTACAACCAACCGTGATGCTGTCCGCCATAACAGTGGTGACAGTAATGATTGTATTACTGATAAAGGCAACACTTTTCTATCATCCTCTAATTAGCCCTTAACCTTGTGTAACTCTTTCTGTGGGTACCTTTTCAGTAAAGTGTGGCTGAAAATCCAGTCTCCTTTCAAGGCTGGATCAGATTCTCAGAGGAGTTTTGAGCATCCAGCTCCTATCTAAATTAGTATTGTACATGTAATTACACCTGAAAACCTGTGAAATTTGTTGTGGCATTCAGAAGGTGTTAAGGCAGTGCCTGGGGCACAGAGATAATGGTGTTTATGGCTTAGAAGGCTCATTTTGATGGGACTGGAGCTCATTCTAGGCCCACCTTCTGGTCACAGTTGCAATGTGTTGTAATAGTCACTCCCAGCAGTGGTGGAAGTGTGATTCACAGTGGGAAAGTCTGTATCAGTCAGGGGGATTGTTACCCATGCAGCTACCATTGAAAAACCTGTCCCAGAAATTTGCAGTCTGAGATTGTATGTAATCCATTTGGACATCATGTTGGTAAAATATGAAGCTGCTCTTCCCCCATGCAGAAATGAAAACACTACATTTCCACCTTACTCTCACATTTCTTATGTTTCAAAACACAGAACTTTGCAAGAAATACCCAGCCATCCATCTGCTCCTTGATAGGACTTACATCCACCAGGGAGATGTCATGGGCACCCTCGGAAACAGTCGTTGTTCTGCACCCCATGCTGCTGGAGCCTGGGATGCTACAGCAGAAAAGTGGTCAGCTGCAGGATGGAGACTTTCAGGCTTTAAGTCGCTATCTCTCAAGAGACAATAAAGCTAATACCCTAGAATCACCTGCCACAGGGATAACTGTGTGTGCACAGTCCTGTACAGCATCCATATCTTACTTGTATCTGGAATTTAGTGTATGTGGATTTTAACTGGTGCCCAAAAGATGGCACTGTTTATTTATACTTTTTTTTGTTCTTAATTGCACATCGTCTTCTAGGTTGGCATATCATCTGACAAAATTAAGACAGGACTTACATAGTCTATAGAGAAAAGCAGTACAAATCAAACTGTTGCCACACTGTGGCCTTTTCTATAACCTTTAATGTGCAATATTTTAATGGAAATGTGCATATTGATGCTGCTTAGTACTATAGCTACAAAGCAGTTTCCCTTTTATTTCCACCCAGTATTTTCACTGTAGATGTTTCAAACTCATACATTTCATTTAATGCCTGGTGAATGAAGAATGTGCTTCAATTATTTAAAATGATGAAGAATTATTATCAAGAGAATCAGAACTAGAATTTTACCTTGAAAGTCCCTGAAAGTTAGCCTACACATCTCTGCCTGTGCAGTAATCATTATCTGTATGCACTGAAAAAAAAACAACGAATGCCAAATAGCCTGACAGCCAAATTACAGTGAATCAGTTGCCCACATTTCTGTTGAAACAGCCAAATCCCAAGTCCTGCCTTAACATCTTGCTGCACTCCTAGATCAAGAGCAAATGTGGAAATACAGTTTACCTTGAAGCAATGAAATTAATGAAAGGTTTGCTGGTAACCATAGCAAATGACAACATTAATCCCCATATCAGCTGTCAGGTTTCTCCAGACCTTTAAAATGAGAAGGTGTGCCAATCAAGCAATAATAATAATAATAATAATAATAATAATAATAATACCACCTATGATAATGCCTTACTTTATTCAAACTCTTCACGGTCTCAGCGTGGGAGTTACTTCATCTAGCACTGACATCCAACCATTTCCAAGGTAACAAACTTCAGGTGTCAGAATACCTGACAGATGGCTGTGGTGGCTTTTGACACCATATTTTCTCCAATCCAGCTCTACATTATGTTACTTGTGGTTGCTGTATGAAACTAGAGTGTACCAAACAGTGAGGGCCCAATGGGAAGACAAACTCCATTGCTTCCATTTCTTGCCAGAGCCTCCCCTAGGCCTCGTACCTCCTGCACTGGGTATAGCTAATCAGTGGAGGTAAAGACAGGAAAAATCTGCATTACTGTTGCTCCTCAGATTGCACAGCACCAGTCCAGGCGGCAGCTGAACAAATAGCCCTCAGACATAAAGCTTGAGAGTTGACAGGTCATAGCTACATCTGCACAAACATCTTTCTAGTCTCTCAGACCTCCATTGGGTTTCCATGGGGAGCAATCTCCCTGTCCTAAATATATATCTTCGTCATCTATATTGTCTTCTGCACTCCTGTCCATAATATTTACTGCTTTCCTTCCCTTCTGACTCCACTCTTTTTCAGCGCTATATCTTAACAAAGTGTGGTGGGCTCAGATGTGCAGGACTAAGACACTCTACTGCTTAAAACCAACTTCCTCTGAAGCAGTGTGTGAACAGAGTGATGGCTTGTGCTCTGATGGATGGGCCTTGCTTTTCAAGAGAAAGTGCCCATGAGGCCTTGTGTGAAGGGGAAGATGCCAGAGAGGCCAGACAGGCAACAGAGGCAGGTTGCTCTTAAACTGCACCTTCCTTCTGACTGGGAACTTGTGAGCATCTCTGAGACAAGGTAGATGGGGATTCCATTTGAGTGCCTGAGGAAAACTTTCTTCTGGATCCATACTCAGCACGAAAAACTTTGAGGCCATCCTTCCTCAGGAAGAGTCCTGGCCACTAAGCCAGGAGTTGGAGACAACCACTCTGCTGAAAAGCCTTTAAAAAAGAAGATACACTCAAGCCCCAGGTATTAGCTCTCATTCCCAGTGAAATGTGAACTCATTCTGGCAGCTCATAACTCAGTAAGCCCCAAAACACCAACCTCTGCGTCCTAGAAGCCATGTCAGCAAAACATACAGGATGGATTATTCAGACTTTAGTTCCAAGACTCCTTGTACTGCATGCATTTGGTTTTGAGCATCTGTTTTGTTTTGTTTGTTTGTTTTAACCAGGTCTTTTTTAATCAGATGTCCCTGGCCTGTCCCATAATGCTTGCATCCATTGTTGGAGTGCCTGGTTTTTCCAAAGAACAGTCATTGCCATGTTTATTTATACTTTCAATTAAGTACATAGGGGATGCCAAAAGAGTTGAAGTACAGGTTACATCTGGATGTTCAGTTATTAACTACCTACAATCATGGGTGGCAAAATTTGTGCTCATAAAACTGACAGTTGTTTTTGAGAATTTGATTCCATGTGGAGTTAAAGTAAAACATCACCTACTGGTTCTTCCTTATCTAATTTATTCTTCTGTTGAGAAGCTCATTTACCATTCAGGAAAAATACATTCGTTTTTTGGGGGGTAGTGGGGGTGAGTATTTTTTGTTTCAATGACAGTTTCAAGAATCAGGTGAGTATTGCAAATGAAATGTGTGGGGTTTTTTTCTTGCTCCTTGTATCATCACTGCAATAACAAGGCATCAGAACTCAAAGTTTAGCTGGCAATTTTGATGATGCTGCAGGAAGTAGATATAGCTTGCTGTTCAGCTGTACGGGCTCTGCAGAACTGAAAACAGTAAGCATTTGACTGTATCAGTAAACTGAGCTGATAGATCTTGGAAGACACGTATGGGCAAATTTTCAAAGTAATACATGGAGATGGAGCTGCAGAATTCAGTACTAATGGGAAGTGAATGTCAGTACTGAAAATTTCAGCCACACACAGCAGATCCATGCAGCAGCGTGGTGGCATTTTAAAAGCACCGCTATTTAAGGAGGTGTTTTTCTTGGAATGATTTTTTTACAGGTTAGTGTAGCTAGGCAGCTATGAGCTGGCTGCATACAGAGCAGGATATGCAAAGGTGGCTCTGGCACTGCTCCCATCCCCGTGCCTGCAAGAGGGTAAATTTCCCTGCCCAGAGGCAGCTTCCCCAAGGCAGGCCTGGGAGCTCAGTATGGGGAAAACTTCTGGAGGTGGCTGATTTTGGAGCTAGATACATGCACAGGCAGACTGACTCGCTGGTGGTGTGTAGCAGCAGAGGAAAAACAAGGGATGTTTGCCTCAGGAAATGCAAGCCCCAGGAGCTGGCATCTGCCTGCTCCCGCCCCTGCAGCATGGCTTTCTTGGCTTTCCCAGCTGCCTTCTCCTCTCTGAGGCTCCTCTCTTGTCGTCCTAGGGCCCGGAGCTGGAAACAGGAGTTGGTGGTGGGGATGTGTCTTCGACCTTGCTGCTTCATGGCAATAGCCTTGATTCCTGTTTAAACACCCCCTACTGTGGAGCACTGTTGCTTGACAGGCTAAATTATATTTAAACACATATTCTCAGCTGGTCTCTTTTACTTATTCAACTAACAAAGGCATAGAGTGCAAATAACTTGATATGTATTAGCTGAATCTAACTAAAATCTTGTCACAGGCATTGCCAGCCCTGAGAGGAAGGTTGGCTCTGGGGTAGGTTTGGTACATAGGCTGGACACAGGAACATGGCCAGCACAGATGAATTTGAGGCAGGGCGGGTGTGTGGTTTGCCACATGTAGCCAATTTTTACTGGGCACTGACTTCTTTTAGAGTATGTGCTTCAGTGACTCACCTTGTAAACCAGCTGTGGTCATAAACTACTTTCTGATGAAATCCATCTTTTTTTGGGTTACCATGCCATAGGGGCATATAAGGTGCCCCCTATTAAATCTGTGCTTCATTTTCAGACAAGTCTCTCTTTCTTTCTTTTAAGAGTGTCTTTTTCTGTTGATATCAGATACTAATAGGATTGTCTTGTGTCATATCTACCATCTCTAAGTAAACAGCTGTACTCACGTGACTGCTTAGCTCCAGCCAGATAGCACAACCATTCCCTCCTGTAAGCCCTCTTTCTTAATGAAGAGCAAGGCATAAGACCTACTGAGACCTCCACCAGTGTCCTAGTGGCTGTCTGACAGTAAGAAGTTACAAAATTCCCTCACCTGACCCCATTCCTGTTGAGGAAATTAATATCATGAAAATGCATCCTATTTTCACACACTAGGGCATCAGGCATCCAAAAATTGCTGCTAAATCTGGATTACAAAGAAAAAGAAAAAAGAGGAGGTATTAGACTGTCTTCTATCTCTATTTGCTATTTAACTACTATTTAATGCTTCAATCCTCCTGAGGCTTTATTTTTTTAAATTTTACTATAATCCCTTAATATAGTCTGCACTGTTTATAATCATTCTCTTTTCTCACCATTTTAAGTTCCCATTTAAGCTACCTTCCTTACCCTAATTACTTGGCTAACTGTAATCTGTCAGAAATCATAGACACATGAGAGGGCAAGCCCTTATGATGAGGCTGTCCTCTTGCCGAGGAAAAGCTATTCACAGCAGTCTGTTTTCTTAGCTTTATTCAGCAGGTAAGGCTTAATTGCCTAAGTCAAGAAGCTTCTGCCATTTCCTTTGAGATATTAGACTCCAACAGAAGTCAGTGTTGGCAAAATTTTCTGAAAATTTGCAAGATTGGTGTTTTGTATCTTCACTGCATTTACAATGAGCAAGTAGTCTCAGCTGTTTTGCCCATATATCTCAGCTCTTGGACCTGAAAGCAATTCCCATATCCAGTAGGCACTCATATGATCATGTTGTATCATCCCTTGGCTGAACAGCTGAACAGAGATAACAAATTAATCCAGGAAAGAGCAGTCCATTGTCTTGCAAGCATGGAGACAGAGAGGAGAACTGACAGCAGTCAGCAGAAGGGTGGTGAGGCTGCTAAGTGGATCCTCTGGCTCAGTTCATACTAATTTGGTCTGGTCCTTTTAGGTGATGAAGTCTCTGATCTGGGAAAGCTTTGGTGAATATTCACTGTAGTGGTGTATTGAGAAAGAACCTCACTGTGTGCCAGCATAAAACACTATCTTCAGCATCTGCTGAGTGAGCTATAATTTGTTGTTTTGTTTATTGGTTTTTGTTAAATGATGCTCTGGATAGTCTTCATGGGATGGAGCTGTGCCTGTCATTGCAAAGTCGTGGGCAGGAGTAGGCAGTGCTTTTCTGCAAAAACAGAACAGAAATGAGCCTAATAACCACAAAATACTTCCTAGAGCACATAACTCATAGAAGTTTCCATTCCAGAATAATATTTTGAAGTAACTAGAGATCATTTCCTATAATGTTCATCACCTTTTCTGGTGCTCAGAATGACTCAGAACCAGCTGCAAGGCTTCTGTGGACTGGAAACACTTGAAAATGTATGCTTTGCACAAGCAGCCACTACACAGTCACAAAATTACTTGTATGCTCTCAGCATCTCTTTCTATGATCCAGCCTGCACAGCTCAGAAGACATTTGTTGCTAAGGTCTCAATGATTGATGGTCCAGGATATGTAGGGCTTCTGTTTATGTGTGTTTAATGTTATCTCTAACACTCATGCCCAGATCCAAAAAGGCACTTAGGTACTTCAAATGCCTCATAGGTGTAACTGAGGCACAAGTAATGTGCCTAACCCCTTGGTAGAAGTGAATACTCAAATGCTTGCACTTCTGTCTGACCTTGACAGTCATGGTAGTATCCATCTTCAGAGCTGCTACCTTCTCAGCTCAGTGTGGGATTAGTCTGAGGTTCCTGTAGGATCCACAAAGCCTATCTAGGCTTAAGTTCCTGAGCAGTCAGGTTTGGTAGGTTTGTTCTTAGCACACCTGATTCGCACGGGGGAGTTTGATCTCATTTTGAAGCAGAGAAACCACTGCTACATTTTCATTTTTTAAGCTCTCATAACGATGAGCCATCAAAGAAGTTTTCATTCAGAAGAAAGGGAAGGTGACATCCACCTTCTGTAACTGACTGAGGTGGTAAAATCAAGTTTCTGGCATCCTCATCTGAGAAGGGGTTCTACTTTCTTCTCCCGCAGTCCAGGGTACTATGAGAAGTTTCTTGCTTGGAGGAAGGCAGGTGGAAGATGAAAACTGGATCATTTTACTGAAACAAAAAGAACGTGAGACTGGAAGGGCCCCCTGCAAAATCATCTTATAATAAGGGCATTCACTGGCAAGTGTTTTTTTCCTCATTCCCAAAATAGTTAATGTATTTTTATTGTAAGAGTATGTAAAATAAAATAAATGCCCAGCAACTTGTGTATTCCCTTAGCAAGTAATCTCCGTGAGCACTAGGCTTTAGAGTGTTCTGCATTCTATGAACGTCCCATTCTTGCCTAGATGATGATCGAGTTTCAAGAGAGGGAAGAGCAATGCTGTCAGTGTTGTGGTTAGGGGCTCTCTCCCTGCAGTTGATGTGAGCTCCTGTCGGATGCAATTCCTTAGTCTATAATCCTCTCAGTGCGCTATTTGATGTTTCGAGCATGTCTTCCATGTGCAATGAAGTGTGGCACAGAGACACGGAAGCACAGCGGTGTGGAGGCTGATGGACCAATAGTTGGTCCTAGCACAGTGCTGTGCCTGAATGAGAGAGAGGAATTCTCTGCTCAGATGTAGCACCTATGGATGCACAATGTTAATGCACCAGGTAATGGACCAGCTAGCTCTGTAGCAGCTCTGCACTGCACTATTAATGGCTGGTTTAGGTTTTTTTCTTCCATGTGTCTACCTAGTAGGCAACTATTGCTTTGTAACTCTTCTTCTGTTATCTTTGGTTGATGCACTACAGTTTTGGCCTGTTCGTGCTCATTTGTAGATGCCTTAATTCACGTGAACTCCAGGGAGAACAACAAAAAAAAAGCCCTTCGTTAGTCGATGTCTGTACAATGCCTTGAAAATATAAATTGTTGCACAAATGATGAGTGCTCTTTACTTCAGAGCTAATTTGCCAACCTTTCCTTTATTTCAGGACCCTTTGGATTTAGTTGTTCACTTGCTTAATTGCATTTCAAGGTTCCAGTTAAAAATGTTACATATATAGCAGTTATACCATACCCGAGGAAGAAAACATTACAGATGATGTTACTGACTATGCCATTTCCACTCCTATGTCACTATACCATTTCCACTCCTGTTAGGTATCCCTCCGTCCATTTAACAACCCCCTCTCCTCAGTTCTTCCCACCATCACCCATGTGTATAGCTGATATAACCATTGAAATCCTAGATTTACACAGAGCCTAATAATACTTTCTTCTCTCATGTGACTTACTCTTCTACCTACTCACTACTTGTCTGCTTGGTGCTTTTTGTAATTATCTCTGCCATATCCTTGAATATGCTTTTGCTTCATTTCAGTGTGCTGTAAATGATATGGTTTTGATAAATTAAACAATAATCAGAAAAAATTTTCAATATTCTGTAGATTTCCTTCAAGTTACAGTTATAGTGACAAAATTTGGTCTGCTGCAGTTCACACTGAGTTAGCCTTGTTTTCATTAAAAACCTCATTATTTAGAGATTTATAACTCATCAATAGAAATTTGCCCTGGGGTGAAACTCGGCTGTGTTTTTAACTCAAAAGAAAACTTAAAAAAACTAATTTGATTTGTATTTTGTGATTTTTAAAAGAAAATAATTCCATCTGTTCCAAGCTTTTTGTATTGTATAACTCCAAATAACCTCAATTTAAGAAATGTGCTGTTAGTTATAGTAATAATAATAATTGATGTTAATAAATATTCTACTTATGTAGAGAAGATAACTCTAAGGGCTGCAGAAAAGAATAAAATCAGGATATTTACTCATAAGGGTGTATAACCCCTCCACATTTGGTAGGTGAATAAGATTAATTGTTCCAACCTCACTATGCTTCTCTATGGAATATTGCAAGAAACATACAAGGACTGAAGCCATGAAGGTTCACACATTATTTGCCACAATGATTTCTCATAACTTCTCCTGAAGATCTGGATCACTGTCTGCATTAACTAGTGCCTTTGCCACTCTTTATTCCTTTAGTCTTATTTAGATAATTCAACAGAATAGGGAAGTTTTGAAACATGAACAGCCAATTATTAAAGAATGATCAGGCTAAGGGTGTTTGAACTGTTCTGGTAGGCAGCTTATAAACACAGAAACAGGCATATGAAAACCGAAACTATAAATGCCCGGTGCAGTGATGCAAGTATATTTTGGGGATTATGATTTAATTTATCAGTAGCCTATTCTGTCTGTTTTTTATAGACACCCTGGTTCACAGGGATTTATAGACCTCTTTCATGCATAGACTGAAGGAACTCCAGCAATGGAATCCTAGATCCTGCTAGGCTGAAGCAGTGACAAGATCATGATATCACGATGTCTATTTTGCACCAAAAATAATTTTGCAGTGTTTCATATGAGTTTGTTGACTGTAGTTTCAGAGCCCACCATACTTAATATTATGTATATAGCAGACTGACAGTACTTTTGTTTGAGGACACACAAATGTGAGCTCACAAATATGAGTTTTGTGTTCCCACTTGGGTGTGTAAAGTCGTTTGTGCATAACAAAATTAGACCACTAATTACAGAGACTATTTTAAAATTGCATGAAAATTTGCTACAAAGCACTTATCCCATATGCAAAGAACTTACTAGGCTTTGTGAGTTTTGAACATTGAACCTGCAGGAGAAAATTGATCCTACACAACATAAGACTTACTGCTTTGTTGTATCAAGTATAAACTACAGAAACTGCAGTTTTACCATCCACCATATTTCCAGACCTTTAAGAACAAAACCAAAAAGGCTTAATATTTTGCATAGATGCATTGACTAATCCTGAGGCTTGTATCTTTACATTCCTAATATACTCATGTCAGCTTTTTGGGTCACAGTAACTCAAAAAAACCCTCGTTAGCAGAAATTGAGGAACTAGTTATCTTAGTGAATAATGGAAATGTCTTGCCTCCATCTATGGAGCAGATTAATGCTACCTAGGTGGATTGGACTTGGTGATTGTGAGGAGAAGTAATGCTTGAGACTGAAATTTCAGTGCTGAACCTTTTAAAAATGGTTGTTTACCGGGAAGTTTGTTCTATGTACATGTGATGTAAGACTGATAACACTGGGATATAAACATCATTTCAGTGCTATATAAATAGTAGTAAAACAGCTTTTTCTGAAATCAGGGCAAGAAGTAGTTTGCTTTTAAGTAATGTTTGGGATTGATGCTAGGGAAAAAAAATACTCAAATGAAAATTATTGGTGCAGTGAAAAGAAATTCAGATATTATTTTCTATCTCACTCTATTTTCCAGGCAAAGTTAGAAGGTAGGATTCTCTGTGCAAGTGAACATAAACTGTATATTTGGGCTTCAGTTTTCAAATGGGCATTTTCTGTCCCTACCCCTTTCCACTGAAGTGAAAAGGGGTTTTACTGAATACCATTGACTTAAGGGTAACACTTTTGCAATGTTAAATTCTCTCACAAATACTGCTTTTCAGGGATGGAAATTCAGTTTTTTGAAGGTGTTTAAGAATGTAATTCTCCCTAATCGCCTGCACACTACTGAGGATCCGGACTAGACCTACCTATCTGCATATGTAAATTATTCACTACAAATATTGTGCCATCTGAAACGAGGGAGCAATATCTACCTCCCAAGGGGATAAAAGAAGCTTTCATATCTGAAATACACAGATACAAGGAAACTGTCGGAATATGGCTTCAGTACCCAGTTCCTCAGACCATTAGAACTTGCTGAAGTCACAGGGAGCTAATACTGGACATTAAAGCAGCAGAAGGAGAGCAAAGAAAGAGAACAATTTGACTTCTTTCGCTGTTATCATTAAGATTTTCAAGTTAATTTAAATAGAGGCATGCAGCAATCAGCTACTTCTCAGAACTGTATCTACACTGTTTTGGCTCTTGATTAGAAGAAAATAGTGAAGACTGTCACTTTTGTCAAAGGAAGACAACTTTGGAAATGCAAACCACAATGCTGTAATTAAGATGGATGCAAAATGGTACTCTGTTTTTGCAGGCAGAGACAAGAAGGGACCAAAGAATTCCTCCAAACACACATACTTCTCATACAAAATAGGTCAGCAGAGCTTAGGATGTGCAGTTCCTGATGAATCCTCTGTATAAAACTTCTCCCTCACATGAATCACTGGCCAGATTTGTACAGTGTTAAAGCATAGCTACCTCTTATAAGCAGGGTGGTCTGCCTTGGCAGTCTGTTCCTCTCTGAGGTCTCACAGTCACAAATGGGATATACATTTTCAGAAGCTGCCACAAGTCTTCTTAATGTGTATAAATCCATCTGTGGTAAACTGTGATTTCCATACATACCAACAAGAACTCATGTGTGGGAATTTCTGTAGTTTTGTTCCCAACAGAATGTTTTTAGGGAGAGAAAATGAGACTATTGAAGAATCCCTGAATCCCCCTGCTAGTACAGCTGCTTCAAGCACAATACAAGAGGGCAACTGCAGTTTTGGTGCCATCTTTCCCCATGATGGGACCCATATCAGTCAAATGGCGATGTGTCTGGCTCTTAGTGTCACAGGGAAGAGCAGTGCATTTGGATGGGCTCCTGTCTACTGAGGATGGTGGATGCCCTCACTGCAGCAGCAACACTGCCCTCTGTGCTGTACGGGGGCTGGCTCATCCTCCAGGCTTGCCAGCTCCATGTGGCATCCAGAGCTAACTTTAAGTCTCTTTGCTCTTCTAAGCAAATAAAGTGTCCTCCCATGCCACCCACTACTCAGGGCAACTCTGCTCACCTCCATACACATGAGGGGGATGACAGTTCAAGGACTGATGCATCTGGGAGTCAGACAATACCAGACTGACAAAGGGTTATATTTTTTTTCTGAGTAGATAGGAAATAGATGATTTTTAAAAAAATTGCTTCAATTGTTGATCAGGATGATGAAATGGGAAAATATATTACCAGGCAGCTGTTACATGATTTGCTGACAAAGGAGAATGTTTTCTGATGGCACCTCCGTTAAAAATTTGGCCATAAATTGCATATTAGATGAGAAATGAGATGATTCAGATGGAAGACAAAACACCTTGTCATATTTATCTGAAGTGTCAAAATATAGATCAGTGACTGAGTGTCTAAGCCCTGCTGTGTGGCTGATCACGGTTTATTCCAAAGAACCATTGCAAGGTCTGTGTGCCACAAAACTTTCCAACTGATGAGACATACATAGGATCTCCTTGTGGCATATGCCTTGCAATCAGTCTGCTGTGGAGGGAATCTCCTAGGTAAAAAGAAGACCTTAAGTTCACCTGCCATATGAGACTTGTGACAGCACCACTGCTGTGTAGTATTGTCACCTGGGTATGTCTTAATGCCCTCTCACCCAACCTGGGAGAGCAGATTCCAGCAGAATTGGCTAACAAAAAACCAGAAACAAAACCACAACAAAACAAAACAAAAAACCCCAAAGAACCTCTCTCCTCCACTTTCACTCAGCCAAAAGAAAAAAAAAAAAGTGTTTAAGAAAAGTTTTGAGGGGAATCACATCTCAGTTATTCTTAACTAAGCAAGGTATTGCTCTGTTAAATTTTTTGTGACAGCCTGGAAGTTGAAACAGTTAAGTCAGGGTGGTTATAACAGCCAAATATTGCTGTTAGTGAAAGAGGACCTTGAAGAATCCTGTCATATTAACTGTGTGGAATAGAAGTATAGCTGTCAGGGTGGAGTGGAGGCTGCTGGCTCCATGGAGACCGGCCCTGCTTGGAGTTTATGCTGCAAGGGCTGACAGCCTTGGGGGCTGACATGGTATCCTGGACCCTGGGCAGGGTCAGAGGAGCCCTTGAGGGGTGGGCAGGGACAATCAGGTCATCAGTGTCCCCAGGGTCCTGGTAGGGATTTAAAGCAGGCTGTGAGCACAGCAGTAATAGGAAAATTTAGTTGTTCTTGTATCTCTACCAGTCCCCATCCATATACATGCTTTAGTCTCATGTATGTAAACATTTGCCCGAGAAGCAGAAATGTTGTTATACTACAGGCTATTTTGGTCCAGGCTTGCCACAGAAAGGCTATTTAACCCATACAACTGAAAAAGCCAGATGAAGCTGTCAATCTGCTTGTTAGACATCACCAAGCCAAAGTGCGTATCTGCATTTAGTCCTTTTCACTCGTCCTGTGAATATTTCTCTTCAGACCATTCATCATCCTGGTACTTTTTCCCTGAATGCCTACTTGTTGTTGACATTTTTGACAGTGATAGACATCTTTGTTCCAGGGATTTGCTTTTACTAGGCAAGTTCATTAAGTGTGAATGAGAGCTCCAGAAATGCCTTGCTGGGTTACCACTTTTCAGCTACAGCCTGATGGACGAGCCTTGCCCTTTGCTCCTACCTGATGAACTTGCTTACCAGTGAGTGGAGATCTAATGGTGAATTTCTGCTTGTAAAACGTAACATGCTATACTGTATTAATACGTGTTTTCAGAAAGACAGTGGGAAATTTCTTCTTGGAGGCTCCTCCATCCATCAGTTGAAGAAATGGTAAGATACAGGGTTGGAAATTAAAACTCAGGAAATTTAAGAAAGTAACAAGCAACTTATCAAGGCCTGTGGTGCATTCATTTTTTGGAGGTGAAGATAGTATTTTTATTTTTAAAATTTTGTTTTACTTCAAAGAGAAATTGAAGCTGGGCACGCATAATGGAGCGAAGACTGTGATGCTTTCCAGAATGAATACAAGAAAATAGAGAAAGAGAAATGGAAAGAGCTTTGACAGTACATAAGTGAAGGTCACTGTTTCAGTATTATTTGAAGAATTTTGGTATAAATGAAGCTCATCCATTAGAAACGAGGGAAATTTGACTGGATAAAATCCTGGACAGCTCTAATAGCTCATGCAGTACAAAGTAGAATAGAAGCTTCGAATAGAAGGCTGGACAAAAGATCTCCCAAGATCCCTTCCTCTCTAAATTACTCTCTGATTTGTACAATTCTATGATTCTGTGAAAGAAAAGACATTGATATATTAGCTGGTTATGTGGTGTAAAGTGGATGTGTGGATTCAGACACCTGAATCTAAGCATCTACAAGGTATGTGCCTAAATGTGAGCTAAATTGCTGAGATCCCAAGACAGTCAACAAAGATCAAGTCATTACAGAAAATGGAGTCTGCAGAGGCTCATTTAAGGTTGAGATAAATAGCTGGCTAGGTGCTATTGACTATAATATAGACACACACATACAGACACATAAATTTTGTTGACCAGTTCTGGAGCTACATCCCATCAGTCAGGACTATGATATGGCCATGAAAAAGACAAATGCACCCTTGAGTATGTTGCACAAAATGTGCTTTGTAGAGGTAGAACACTGATGTTATTTTACTGGGTCTTGCTACCATTTCTGTTTTAATTGCAGTTTATCATATTCAAGATAAATGACAGAAGAGGTAAAGGCTACTGAAATGAAGGCTGGTAAAATTTCACAAAAATCTTGCTGTCTGTAAGGAATTGAGGCTTTATTAGAACTTCTTTATTATAGCAAAATGAGGACTGTAGTTTCTCTCTCTAAGTACTTCAGAAGTTAGAACCACAAAAAACAATGAGGGAACAGTGCTGACATGAAATGATTTAACCATCAGATTTGTTTTGGATTAGATAAAACTTAATTACCAATTAATATTCTTGTTAATGTCACTCTGGCATAGGCTTGCAAAAACCCTTATGTAAGAAGTGATTAAGAGTTAAAATTCTTTGGCATTAATATAAAAAAGACACACCAAAATCTTGGTTGTAATTGCTAACATTCCTCTACTCACACCTTTCTTGCCTTGGAAAAGCAAGAAAATTAACAGATTGCAAAGGTCATTTTTGAGAAAAGCTCCAAAGTGTCTTTAGTTTGGTCACTTAATGCCCCAGCTGATATTAATTATGTATTTATTACATACATATCAGAATATGTGTATCCTCTTCTACCCATCAAACGTAATTTCCATGTATTCAGCATATTTATGGAATAGTGACCTTAATAGTATATCTAAAAAATCCTTTGGGCTATTATTTCCAACTGATAAATATCTTAATACAAACTTATCATCAACCATCCTCCTCAGCTTCTAAACTCATTCCAGTACAGCAAATTAATGGATTTCAGGTATTATTTTTTTAATCCTTTATATGAATAACAAAAAATAAATGTCATCTTCTCTGACAAAAAAAAATAAATAAAAATAGAGTAAAATGTGGTATCTGTACTGTTTTTCCAGTTTAGGCACTTTCTTCTTTTTTTTTTCACAGTTAATAACCACAGCTTCCTGGTTATTCCTATGTTGGTTTTGCTCTGCAACGGAATGCTCTTTTTGGCTGTTCTTCTCATTCATCATGGGTAATTAACCAAAATTCTTCCCATTTGTTTCTCTGGTCATTGCCTTGCTCTTAACCATACTGTTCCTCAGTTGTAAACTTTGTCCACATCTACAAACATGTGAGGTCCAAGTTAAGCCTTGCAAATCATGGGTTGGGCTTAAGATGTTTATATCTTCGTAATATATTAAAGGTTGCACTGCACTTGTACACAGTTTGTGGAGGTTCTGCTTTTAGTGAGACCACTAAATAGTCAGTTGATAGTTACATTAAAATACCTGTATTTGGGCCAAACATTGGTAAAGACATTGTGAATGACGCACATAGGGCTTTTTAGTTTAAACAACAACAATCATTGTTGGGACAGGGTGTAACAGCTCCCAAACTCCAAAACGTTCTTCAAAATGTTTTTCTTTTAATGGTATGCTTTTAATTATCACTCTCTTTTTATGTATATATGTATTTATATGTATTTTGTTAATACTTATCCTTATTATCTCATTAAGCTGATGGACTATTTAATACAAAATTAAACTCTGAAAGCTTTACTTGCCATCAATACAAGCTGCACCCTTGCTCTTGTGCATTCTTTCATTTAGGTGATCTAAAACATTTACCTCCTAGTGTTAAATTTTAATTGTAGGTCTAGTTTGGTGTGAAACTGCACAAACCAATGCCATGTTGTTCCCATTCACCAAACATGTATTTTAAGGTTTCTTATGCAAAATTTTCGAGTACTTTAATAAGCGAGATAGCTTTTCCCACTTTCAGCTATGGGAATACGGGAATATAGCTAAGTTAGCGAAATCAGACCTGTGAAAACTGCAATGTAAGTTTTTGTGGCTTGGCCCCAAGCTTTTGAGAGTCTGAACTGCAAGTATAGCCTGACCTCTAAGGAAATTTTCACAAAAAGCTCTCTTTCCTAGTTCAGAAACTTGTAGTCAGTCTCCAAATGTATGGAGACTGAAATAAGACAAATAAATTTGAGTTGGAATTTTTCTTAATTTTCTGAATGACAGAGCTATAGGGCCCTGAAACAGATTTCCAGAAGAAATAGTGAGGAGAGACAAGGTTTACTTAGAAATAGAACCTGAAAAGTTTTTAATGAAGATATTTGGTTCAATTGTCCACAAAACCAAGGTAGACTCATCAACTCAACATACCTCACCTGGTTCTGTACTCTCTGAATTCAGAAAAAAGCCTTTGGTTCAGTTCTGTACAAGTCAGGTTCACACACTGGTCCCTCTGGACTAACAGGTTATGAATTGTGCTAAATAGCAACATCTTGCACTCTCATATTACTTTACTTCTAAACGACTTTGCTTTACTTTCTAGTATGGACAGATGTCCATGAAGTCAGTCTTTTAAAAGCAGTGGAAAAATCCACAGTGAAAAAGAATTGCTAAAGGGGATCTAACAATCTTCGCCTTGACACTATGAAAGTAAGTCAAGGAAATGAGAAAATTGCATGAATATTAAAAAAGGTTTTTCAGGAGCTAGATTTTATTAGATTGTGGAAGAGACTAAAGATGTCAATTATACCTAGGCTTAACACTAATTCTTGTGGCATCCCACTAACTACCCTCCCACAATTTGATGAATGTCTGGTTATCATTACCATTTGTTTATAGGCCTCCATACAAAGGAGTTTGTTTCGAGAGAATAAATGTTTTATTCCATTCCTGACCCTAAGAGAAACTACACCAGTGAGAACTGCTCTCAAAGAAGGAAATTGTTTGTGCCAGTTATAGCCAGTCAGGAAGGAAGCCAGCTAAAACCTCTTATAAACACCAATGAGACTAAGTATAACTGGTTTATTCTGCTTACTGTAGTGAGGTCAACTTTTCCTGTCCCATTTTTGAAGAACTTCATGTCTATTGGGCAGAATGGCAAGATTTCACCTAACTATACTGCAAAATGCTATCTGATAATTTAACACATATTAACGGTCTTTGTGTGTTGTAATTTTTTTTTTAGTCAGTGAAAGAAAATGGCCCTATGAAAGGGTCCACAAGGATTAGCAAACACTTAAAATCCTCCTTCTGATGCTGAGAACCGATGTGGCTCCTACTTCAAATAGTTATTTGAGTCTTTATCATGCAATGGAAAACTGCGTAGTTATAAATAGCAAACAATGACAAAATATCTAAATAGATGGGTAGGATGGTGGGAGGAAGTTTGCCTGTATTTCAGAATTCCCAGAGCAGATCCTTGTTCCATAGGGGTGGCATTGTGCACCAGCTCTGCTACAGGCTGGAGGTTTGATTCAGTATGAATAAAGTCTGAGTGAATAAGTGGGAACTTTGAAACTTTAGATTCAGAACTAAAATCAAGGGAGCTAACTGATTTAGATAATGCTAAAAAGAAAACAGTCAGGTTTTGTCAAGAAACAGAATGAAAAACAAAAAGAAAAAGGGGAAAAAAGCAGTTGTTTTTTCAGACAAAATGGTTTCATTTGGTTTTTAATAAAGGCAAACCAATCCAGAGACTCATCTGCAAAAGCAGCACAGAAATAGCTATCACCACCCTCCTTAATCACTGCTGTGGGCACTCATCAAGGCTTCCGGATGCCTAATAGAAATACGTTTTCTACATCTGATAGGTTTAAATCTGAGCATCTCATCTCTCAGAACAATGCCTAAATGTTAGATGATGGACACACTGGGGCAGGCACTATTTGAATAAAGAAGAATGCTTACTTGGAAACTGGTTTGAAACCTGATTTATTTCTTTGACAGTTTGTGCACCAGGTTATACATTTTGTTCATGCAAACAGAATGTATTTTTTTCCTTTTCTTTCCCCTCCAGCCCAGTGAATGAAGTACTTGAACCCAGATTCATCAATTTTCACAGGAGAAAGCAGGAAATAGGTCAACCTGGAATAAAAGACAGCAGGGCTGTCTTAGAAAGAGCCAAGGACTCTGCCCTTTTTGGAAGAAGGAGCAATCCAAATCCAGTTATGCGTACTAAATGAGTTCTTTAACTCTTGAGTAAATAGGAGAAGAAGAGGCTTAAATCTCAATGGATAGAAATGCTCTGCTTATCCACAGTTTTGATCCATCCCAAGTTTACACATACTTTTTCGGGTTGATTTCGGTTTGCATACATTTTTGTGTTTATGTTTCCAATGATGTCTGATACTTATTTATGGGGACTAGTAAAGTTATTACTTTTTTCTTGTAAAGGTACTTTCATTAATTTGTTTGTTCATTGAATTGTATGATTCTGTTCCTGCACTTGTTTTTGCAACTGCTTTTCTCCATTCCAAACACAGTAAGAGGACACAGATGCAATTTAACAATCAAAGACCCATAGCATTGCAATATAATCAACGACATCAAACACAAGGCTTTTATTTAGTAGAGGAAACACAGGGAGTGTTGTCCTGAATAATGACAGTTGAGATGAGGTAATACAGGTGGCTTGGAGATTGCCTGACTCAAAGGAAGAAAGTCAAGCCTTGGTAAGAATGAGTATGAGGCATTTGTTTCATTAATGAATTTACAATAATATAGCAATATTTGGATAAGTCTTTCTTCCTAAAGATGCTGATCTGTTCCTCTAACTTCAGGATTTGGACCATAGCCCAAGTCTTTTCTACTCTAGAAAGCAATTCCCACCCACTTTTAATGCAGAATGTTTTAAAGCCAACTGTTTCCTTGAATTAGAGAGCTCACTCCCCTTCCCAGCAGGGTCATAGCTCTCGGGGTCAGGAAAAGATTTTGCTCTGTTTTTTTTTACCAGTATCTTGCACCATCAGGCTCTCAACTTTGCTTTGTGCCTTTGAATGTTACTGTAATGAAATTAATTATTTATAACATATAATTTGCCGAAGTCACGTGGGAAATTGCTTGCAGGAGCAATGCTTGTAAGCATTTCAAGGGTAATTCATTATATTCCTTCTCTTTCCTCTTTCTGTCATTTCACTCAGAGCTTCCCCTCAGCTTTCAGAGGAAGTTTGACATGGGATAAGATTCAGATCATTGGAAGTGACTGAACAACTGGAAAAGGAGCTTTCAGAAAACAAAGTTAATAAAACTGTAGTAGAATAGGTATTTTTAGGAAGTAGTTTTTGAAAATACTTTCAAGATACAGACAGAAAAACAATTGCAAATATTTAGCAATTTTCAATAGATATTTATTTTGTTGTATCCAAATCCTAGATGAAAAACTGGATGAATTATTCCACTCTTAATTATCATTCAAATTTGACTAGGAGGCAGAGTGGTTAGGGTAAAAACTATGAAGTCATTTACTGGCAGAGAGGGAAACAGTAAAATTCCCTATTTCCATGTTTTAAGTTATTATTTTCTTTTTGTCGTTGGGGTTGTTTGTGTCTTGTTGTTTGGGTTTCTTTTTGTGTGTATGTGTCTTTTAAAAGACTGCAGAAGCTCACCACCACATGAAATAGTGTGTTTTATCAGGAGAACTGTGATCACAAGGGGAACGAAGTTGTTTCATTCCATTCAAATGCTCTTCAGAGAGTTAAAAGAATAATGTACAAAGCTGAGGCAGGCAGGATGAGTAAAGTTTGGAAACAGCAGTCTATGGGTGAATGGAGTATTTGCATGCATTTTAAGTACCCACAAGTGGAGACCTCAAACCCCTCTTCAGTCAGGGAATCTTCACCTCATACCATTTGCTTGTGCGGATGTTGCTTTCCCTTTCCACCCTCCCTAGGCAAAATACAGCCTGCTTCTTTACTGCCTATCTGTCTACAAAATGATGTGAAGCACAAAACACACACAGCTGTACTGGGGGCTTGCTCCTCAGCATGCTGAAATCAATGAACATCTTTTGTGTGTAAGCACTGTTCTTCTTTGGCCAGGCAGAAATGCGACTCTGAGGGAAATAAAAGAACATGAAAGCTGAGATGCTGCACCACTGAACTATAAAACTTCATTTTATTTTATAATCCTTTATATGTAGAAAGATTTTTAGCAACATCTGCTTTCATCAGATCCTTTAGCGTGTTAGAGAGAATTGACGAAAGTTATCCACAGAGAATCTAGTGCAAGATTAGTTGTCTAAACGTAGACACCAGATGTTATCTTAGGGTCCCATGCTTGTTGTCCAGCTGTGGCTACAGAAAATTAGAGATGTCACCTAAGTCTCCTGTGACGTCTGCCAGTCATGTGCAGATGTGTCAGGTGCTGTAGGAATTCTAGAATATCACTGGACTTCTGTATGTAAGCAGCTGAAGTCATCTTTGTGTTGAGCTGTTCTTTTAAAAATTTGCACTTATTCATTTTTATTTAATCATCAAGTAAAAGATGCGCTTTTACTGGTTCAGCAAAAAATGTGCACTTACTGTATGGAGGGTGAAAAAAAACCCCAAACCAATCCTATTTGGTTGTTCGTATTTCCTCATGAAAAAGTATTTGTAGCTTCCAGTGATCGGTTGCTGTTATTTCTTCCCACAGCCTAAAGAAGACAGATTTCCCCTATGACAAGGCCTGGTAGCCTTCTCATCATTTGAATGAACAAGTGACTTTGTCATCTCCTGAAGAAGCTTGGTCTGATGCTTACACTAAAAAAACAAAGTTTCAGCACAAAGTTCAAGTGGTATTTGGTTTCCAGGGTCAAGGTAGTGCCTGGGAAGCTGTGGAAATGATGGGTCATCACTGTCATGGTGAAACAATACAAAGTAAGGGCAGGTTCAGGGTCTCAATGACTTGGAAAATGTGCTATGAGGGAGGGTAACTGCTCCTTATTTTTTTATTCCAGAAACGTTTTTTTGTAGTTTATTGAAATTCATAAGGCAAAAGCTTAAGAAAAATTCTCTTCCTATTTTTTTTTTGTCTGAACCAAGAATCACAGAATATTCTGAGTTGAAAGGGACACACAAGGATCAGTGAGTGCAACTCTTAAGTGAATGGTCCATACATACTGGGGATTAAACCCATGACCTCAGCGTTATTAGCACTCAGTTTTAACCAACTGAGCCAATCTCAGGGAGCTCTGCTGAACTCTCCATTGCATTATTGGATGGCTCTGCATGCAAGTTATGCTCATTATCCTATTTTCTTTTAATTTCCAAATGAAGATCCAATTGCAGTTAGAAAAAGCTTTTTTTTCCTCCCTTATGCATAACTATTATATGGTCAGAGAATGATCTTGCATTTGTGTCAAAATTAATTTTTTTAGTTACTTTAAATTGTCCTCTCTTGCTGCAATTACGCATTGCATAATGAACGCTTCAGGTTTTGATATCCAAAGGGAGGTACTTCAATAAACATTTTTAATTGCCCACTTTGTGTTTCACAGAGGTGAGATTCCCAGTATGAAAAAACCCCAGATTTTCTTAGTATATTCAATTCTTTCTCTCATATTAATTTTTGTGGTACCATCTCTCACGGGACATTACCTGATGTAGTCACATGTTCTGTATATGCAGCCACTATTAAAAGCACCGTACAAGGATTTCAGGTGTGGGCACTTGGACCTATTATTTGATGCCAGTAAAACATCAGGCAGTTTTTAGCTATAATATGCTCTGACTCAGTAATGCTCTGTTTATCTTCTTCAAGAGGCCACTTGGTAAATGTTTATCTTTTACTTTTAGAAGCATGATCTGTTTTCATTTACAATTATAATTTTCAATTACTTGCTTTCTGCAAAAATTCTTTATCTTTTGGCAGGTTGAGTCAGAGTCACAAAGTGAGATTTTCTTATTACTATACATTAATAATTTGACATGTGCAAAAGTGATTGGGAGCTTTCACGTGGTTTACATTTAGTGAAAGGAACCACCACATTTAAAACTGAAGGCTGGCACATAAACTTTGCAAGTTGAATTTCCACTGAACCTGGATCCCAATGATCTTCCTTGTTTTCCCTATGTTTGGGGTTTTTAATGAGGCAAGTCCTCTGCCAGTTGAAAACTTTACCTAATTCCTTCTTTTTATCCACTATTTTACTAATTAGGCATGGTTATACCTCTTCCTTTCCCCTTTAGGTTTTCAGGCATTTTTTCCCCTCCTCAGTGGTTTGTAATAGATACAATAACAACGCAAATGGTCTTGTCACTTCCCTTTTCATGTGTTTTAAAGAAAAAGACCAACTAATTGATTGGTTGAAATTAAAATCTCACATTTTGGGTAAAAACCTTGGAAATGAACAGTATACATATAGAAATTCTTTTGACTAACTAAGAAAGTAAAATAAAACAATGGAGAAAAACAAAGTAATAGCTACTCAATGAGACTAAAAGACCATCTATGTCCTTCCATTCCCCTAATTTCTTTTTTTTTCCACTCCCGACTTTTTAATTTTTAATTTGTGTGTTGTGAAAGAAGCTGTGTTGTCAACCCTTGCACACTGGAAGACCGAAACGGAAGGATTCTGCCATAGGTCTTAGCACTGAAGATGACCAGGGAACATTCTCATCAGAGTCAACAAAGAAAAAAGGCCACCCAAGAGATTTGCATGGAGGAGGTCAGCAAGTTACTTCCCGCTTGTGTAGAATTCAGGGGATTTTTTCTGTTGAGTTTAAAGAGAGCAGAAGCGGGTCAAAAGGCAACCAAGATGCATTTTGTGTAAGAGTCCCAGCAGTTATCTGCTCCTTGTACATGAGTTTGTAACTCAAAGGGAAGGACAGCGTGTGTGCAGGGAAGAGTGGGACACTGCCCCAAAGAAGCAATAGCTCTCAGAAATCTGTCATTGGGGTGGAAATGTAAAGCTACACAATCATCTAAATCTCAAACACTTAAGGTAGGGGAGACGAATGACAAGAAAATGAATAACCTCTGTCTACTGCATTTTATGCACTTCTGCACAGTTCTGTTGAGAGTATCTTGTAATGCTTTTTCAGGATATCCAGATGTTATGACCTCAGGAGCAGTTGTTCTCCTGGAGAGAGAAAGAGAGAGGGCAGAAGGGACACACTGTTTAATGTTGAAATAACCTGCATGGATTTTTTTTCTTGTTCTGTTTATAATCTGGTTTGTTGTACATTGGTTGTATTGTGGTAAGAAAAAAACAAAGAACAATGGATTGACATTGTTGACAGAACGAGAGGAAATGGCGTCAAGCTGCACCAGGAGAGGGTCAGGTTGGATATTAGGAAGAATTTTTTCACTGAAAGGAGGGTCAGGCGTTGGAATGGACTGCCCAGAGAGGTAGTGGAGTCACCATCCCTGGTGTTCAAGAAAAAACTGGACATGGCATTTAGTGCTGTGGATTAGTTGACATGGTGTTGTTTGGTCAAAGGTTGGAATCAATGATCTTGGAGATCTTTTCTAATATTAATGGTTCTATGACTTTGACATTGCCTCCGATATTTTTGTTTCTTCCGTTCAATAATAGTACTTGAAGTTTTACTGCTTCTTTATCATTTTGAAGTTGTATATCTTGTACCCATGTATCTTGTATCTTGTATATCTATATCTTGTATCTATATCTCTGCTCCCTAGGATGGCATTCCTCTGCCCAAAGGTAGGCCTTTAGAGTTGATATAGAGAAACACAATTGCAAGGGCAGAAGCAATGCAGTGAAACCTTGGAGGGAGTTTTCTCAGCTCCTGGGTTGGCCAGTAAAGATGCACCAGCAGAGTTACCTTCCAGAGTGGTTACTTCACAACTGACTATGTCAAATTTTCACACCATACTTTTAGATGATCTCAAGTATATGGATCCCACCAGTAGCATTTCTTCTCTGCTAAACTTGTAAATTATTATTCACTCTGCCCCAAATGGAGTCAGAGATGGGGCTCTGACATATACAAGAGTTTTCATGGCTTTTGCTGTTTCTCAGCCAGTCATGCATCAAGATAGTGATGGGGCATGTAAAGGTAATATGAGATTATCTTTATATGAAAAAGCATAAGGCAAGAGAGTTTAGAAAAGTGGCTGGCAGATGGCAACTTGACTTCTGGATCAACAGCACAATGAGGAAATAGAGAGAAGCAAGATAACCAGTCCCAGCTTGGGACCATCTGGTCAGAATATCAATCCGTCAGCTGAAGAGCTGGGAAAAAAATAATAAATCCAATCAAACAACTGGAAAATCTGCAAGCCAGCCAACAATCAACTGCATAAAATTTGCCTAATATCCTGAAGAACTTCAGATGGTTTTGCAGTGGACTTCACCCATTGTTTGGGCCTGTCTCCAACCAAATCCAGTGAGAGCTCTAGTAGATAGGAAGAGTGAAGACTGATGCTCATGCCGGCATTTGTCAGGCACCCAGAGGGAAGACCTGATTTTCACCCAAGAGGGAGTGGGAGACACTCATAACTTGGTCACTGATACAGAGCAAACCTCCAGCTATGTAAAAATCCACTTTGGAAACACAGATGAAGGATCAGTGTTACTCCTACACTCTGGTAAATCCCGAGACTTAGCATTTTCTGCTCAGTGACCATGATGGAGAGCAGAGAGGTTCTCTTTGGTTTATAGATGAGTGTATAGAAGAGTTTGGATGAGAAATATTTGTTTCTTTCCCTGTACCCTTGTTCCCTTTTTCTATTTCCCTCACATGCTCTCTCTGCTCCTTGTAATGGTGTTTTTTAGAGACACAGGTTCACGGAGCTGGCTAGGATCTTTGGTGTTCCTCTCATCCTTACTTTGCTCTATATCCCATTATCTCACCCGCACTGATTTCAAGGTTTAAACATCTACATTAACAAGGGTTCAAAAGGATAACATAATAACAAGGATTTCTTATCTCAAAGGAGAGACAAAGGGTGAAAATGTTCTGAAGAAGCTCATGAATCTTCAGGCTTTTTTGTTCCCTTGTAATTATTACTGGAAACAAGAAATGATTATGGCTGCCTGTATTCCAGCTAGGAGACAGTCAGCAAAGACAGTATTGGGCAGTGGACTGAGGTTGGCTTGGCATCTGTTTTAAACTAAAAGAGGGTCAATTTAGATTAGATATAAGGAAGAAGTTTTTTACAGTGGGAGTGGTGAGGCATTGGCAGAAGTTGTCCAGAGAGGTGGTACATGCCCCATCCCTGGAAACATTCATATTGGATGGGGCTCTGAGAAACTAGAAATAGTGGAATATGTCCCTGATCATTGCAGGGTAAGTGGACTATAGGGCCTTTAGAGGTCCCTTCCAACCCAAATGAGTCTATGATTTTATGATTCTGTGAAACTGCCACTAGATGGAGAGCTTTAGATACACTGTGTGTACATATATCTATATGCGGAGATTCAAAGACACTGAGGCTGGAAGGTAGCTGTATTATCCCTAAGTCTGAGCTCCAGCAAATGAAAAGCAGAAAATTTTTCTTAAAGATTTCTGTGTTGAGATTATCATTCCTTGCTGTGCCAAAACACAGCTTCTCGGAAAACAGACATCCTCTATATCAAGACTTCAAACAAGAATTTACTGCATCTATACTGAAGTTGTTCAAATGGCAGTTAAAATATGCACTTCATTTCTCATCTGGTTCTTGTCTGTTTGGAATTCCAGCCATCACATGTATAATTTTGCTGGGTTTTTTACAAGTTGTTTTTACAAACACTATGTCTATAGTTTATAACTGAACTTCTCCCTGCATTTTTTATTTCTGACCCATATTACCCTGAGCTGGTGTGCATGGGAGTTGTCTGGCATAACTGGAGAAGCTAAGTGCTCTGTATAATTTCAACACTTTGAATTTTTAAATTGCATTTTTGTTTTAAGAACACTAATTCCTCACTTATCACAGTTTAGAAGGGGGAAAAAGGCTTTGCTAAAGACTTCTGCCTTTAATTTAACAAGTTCCAATGAGAGTTCAGTACTGTCTGGTTTAATTTAAGCAGGATTACCTTGAAATACAGCATTAGTGACTACTAGTTTCTACTTTAAAAAGAGGTTGAAAATCAATCATCAGATTTTCCGTCAAAGTTTGAAGCAATGTTAATAATACTACTTATGTCTTGTTCCTTGCTAGTTCTGTGAATTATCTGCATTAAGAAGCTGGATCCATATAGTTGTCTCACCTCAACAAGTCTTTTCTCTGCAGGACTTTCACTAGAGGCAGAGGAGTATGAATAATAGAGTAGAGGACATTTCTCACAACAAAACAGCTTTCTTGCTGTGTTTGTTCTAAGTTCAGTCCTATTTCCATGACGGGTTATGTGTAGTTGTGAATCCTCCAGAAGTCATTTAAGGGTTTGGGAGCACACAAATAAAACCTGAGTGTTTCTGCTCGTGGCATCACTGATGCTGCTTTCCCTGCTGACCCATATACAGTGGCAGATAATTTCTTTTCCCCCCATGCAGACCCCTGCATGCTTGCCCTTGCTCTCTCCTTTCCTGCACCCTCAGGTCTTGCCCAGTCACAAGTGGGGATAAGGTACCATTCCAAGGATCCCCATTGGCCTGGCCCATACTGATTGCAGGGGCACTGGATGGATGGAAAATCCTCTGCAGAGCAGAGGGGATTAGCACATTAGATCTCTTGGCCTTTCTTTCTCAGGTGCTTTCAGGCCAAGTAGGGACTGGGCACATGTTTGCCCCAAGCACATGGTGTCACAGTCCTTGTTGCAGCTGCCCCACCACCTCTGGCTGAGAGGTCACCTCCTTATCTGTACCCTTCCTATCCAAGCCCTTCCAGGTCACGGGATGTCCTTATTTGTCTCATCCTGGCCTGAATCAAGCTCTCCATATGTGATGACCAGAAAAACAACTTTCCTAGTGAGTATATAACTGGGCCTGTGGGACTAGCTTCCTTCCCTTGGCCATTTGCATATCCAAGTGGAGCACTGTCAGACACTGGCCACCAACCCAGATGCCTTTTGTGTATTACAGATGCTGTCAGAGATGCTCTACTGGGTGGCCTCCTCCTGTTACCTTCCCATTCCCGTCTGAGCCCTTAACCTTCAACCTCATTCTCTCTTTGGTGTCCATACTTGTTTCTCCTTTTTCCCTTAGTTTCATCCTCTTCTAAGAGGCCTCTGTCCTGACACCAAAAGAGAAAATGACAGAAAGTCTGCCTACAATGCAGTCTGCCTTTAGAAAAAACACTGTTCTGGATTGCTCTGCTGCAGGGAAGGTGTCGCCAGGTCATTCCCAGCTCCCTCACTCTGAGGCTGCCTCATGCACCATAACACAAGAAATGTACTCAGTACTCTTGACTTCATGGGGTTATGCCTGCAGGAGTTTTCTGGACTATTGAGAAGGATAAAGGCCTTGTATTGTGTTGAGGAACTGAATTTGCTGGAAAAAAATTCCTGTGCTGTTTCAGTGCCATCAATGTTCAAAAAAAGACAAAGAAGAAAGTATTGCTTTCACTGACAGAAACACCAATTAGTGGGACAAGGTTATATGAAGTGTAACTCCTGGTCCAGGAGACGTCATCTAGTTGGTGGGAAAGCAGGAGCTGGTGGGGAGCTCAGCAGCAGCCAGTGCAGGAACATGCTGCTTGTGAGAGGCAAATGCAGCAATGGCTTGATGAGAGCTAGAACCACCTCTAGTCGCTCAAGAGGATGAAGATGCCAAAATTTCAGGAAGCCAGGAAGGAGAAAAGAAGGTATATTTTGCCAAACAGAACTTCCTTCTGTGGGAGGTGTTTTTATGCCCTTAGTTCTGCTACACACCCACACCCCTAACACTGAAGCATCTACTTTTGTTCATGCACTTATCAAACTCATAAAGGAAAGTTAGACAGGAATCTGATCTTTCTAAAGTCTGCATTTTCATAAATATTTCCCTTTAGGAGTTTGTGAAATTGAATTTTGGTTGATAACCCTGCTTTGTTCAACCAGCCTTATATTCTCAAGAGAACAGTGAGAAAAATGAAAAGTCTTTAACAAAATGTAATCATGGCAATTCAGTACAATGGATGGAGACAAAGATAAGATGAGAAATAAGGTACTGTTCTCTCTGCTTTCCTTGTTCTCTTGTTTAAGTGATAATTTTCATACCTTACTTTTGAAAGATATAATTACAGTAATTGGAATCTGACTATTTCTGAGAGCTATGCTGTGCATTCCTTTTTCCCCTTGATATTTGTGTCTTTTTAACTAATGTAAGATCTTTAATCTACGAAATAAATATGTGGGACCTGATTATCTGCTAGGTACATGCACTTTGTGCTTTTCAGGCAGCTAAAAGCTGCATTAATACCAGCATAAGCAACCATGGGAGTCCATGCTCTGGAGAAAAGAAGGGTGATTGAAAACTGTTTCAGAATTTCTGGGACCACAGTGTGATACAAGCACTACTGTGGGATATGTCTTACCTGTTTCTCACTGTGTAAACATCATCCTGGTTAGCTGTTCCCAAGAACAAAATGGGGGAATACAGTGAGTCCAGAGGGGCAAGTGTTCAAGAGAGAGGGAAAAAGAGATTTCTGTTTTCTTTCAGAAAGAGGAAAAGATGAAAGACAAGATGAAAATGTTGGAGAAACAAGATGGTGAGTCTGCTTTAGATGGTGCACAAACCTGCAGCATGGCTCTGGGCGTGTGGACAGTCCCCAGAGGCTTTCCTGGGAGGGTGGGAGACTTCTGGCCTTCAAGTCCATCAGTCTCTTCAAAGGGCAGGAGTTAGTCACCTAGCCTGCACATCTAGTTGTAGTTTAGATTTTTTTTTTTTTTAATGTCAGGAGAAAAGTCTGGCTTAACTGCTTCCCCAAGTTTGTGTTTGATCAGGAATTTTCTTCTGCTGTGGCATGGTAAAATGCTTTTGTTTGTAATACCTGGATGGATCAGAAAGGGCATGCTAGAGCAGATATCCACAGCTTGGTTGTTCCTTAGCTCACTAAAGGAGTGTTTTGTGTCTGAGTTCCTCTTAAGCTAAAGCCAGTGCAAAAGGTCATGGTGCTGTCAGCTTGCATTTCACTTTCTATTATACATACAGCTTTTGTGTCTGCCCCCTTTTGTCTGTGCATTACCTGGGAGATGGAGAAAAGGCTTAGGAGAATACTGCTGGGATCAGAGGAAGAGAACAGGCTTGACACTTTTAATGTACTTTGTGTTCATGCCATTATACTGTGTGAATAACATAATTTTACTGAACTTTTTTCACTTTAGTTTTACTGAGGTCTTTTTAATGCTTGCCAAATTGCTATGTACCTTTCAGTACTGAAAAATGAGATAAATGCATAACATAATTCAGCTTCACTGACTTTCCATGCAGTTGTAGGAAAGGAAAAAAAGGTATATCTTGATGCCTTCTTCCATTTTAGCGAGTACATTTCAGTAGTTTCTCATTCTGGTCTGTTTTTTTATCCCTTTGAAAATGACAATGAGATAGAAAATAATCCTGTGAAAATGAGCAACAATAAAATGACAGTGACTTCAGATGTCTTTTTGGAAAATGGCAACTTAGACTTGTATGCCAGTTTTGCCTCCACTGATAGTTTCTTTTGGCATTTTCTAGTTTCCTTTAAAAGGAGCTCCCTTTCCAGTATCATGACCCTGAACTCTCTAGAGTGATTATCTTTTTGGGAAGGTGCTTCATATGCCAAAAAAGCTTCCAGAGACATCACATGATTGCTCAACAAGCAGGTTAGTCAGACTGGGTGTTTTTTAAAATGATTCCTACTTTTTAAGCTAATTTGAACTAGTATGACTGAAGCACAAGAAGGTGGAGTGACTTCCTTACAGTCACACTCTGAGTCAGTGGCTCAGTACCTCCAGGCTTCCCATATTTTTATTCCAACCACTGAGAAGACCACATGGCTTCCTCTTGTTGTGCTTTGGGGTTTCACAGCTGAGAGGTGCAGGCTGTAAAAGTTTTTGCTGCTAACATGTGAGCTGCTGATTTTAGATCAGAAGTTCTTAATGTAGGAAGACAGGATCCATCCAGCAGCAATCAGTTGGCTTCTTGTCCATCCAATCCACCTCCTGTTTGTGTAGCTCCACTCAGACATTTTTCTGCAGCACTACCACTCACCACATAGCCTCTGCTTACCATGGGAGACAGGAAAATCACCGTGGTTTCTGTTCCCAGGGATCTCTGTCACCCTTCTGTAGTTTTGGCTGGTGAGGTTCATAGACTCTTACTTTTGCTCACTGCTTCAATTTTTGAATGAACCTTCCTCCCTCTTCTCTTTCCTCCACACCAAAAACCCAAAGCAAAAAATCAGCTGAAATGGCCAATTTTTGCTGTCTTTCAGACGGAAACCATGCAAAACCACAGGGTTTGGCCTGGTGTCAGCTGGAAACTATAAATAGGATTGTTCAACTGAAACTCAGCCCTGTTTAATTCAAGCCACAACCCAAAGTTGTGAGACAGTCTCTGAACCCGAGCGGATGTTTTGGAGTGTGTTGACCAAGTATGGTGGCTACAAGAAATTCAGAATTCTGCTGAGTTACCTGCCTGGTTTGGGGTTTCATTGCAGAGGTTCTGTACAGCTGTATTTACCATCAAGTGCTCTCAAACTTGTTTCCAGGTGCCTCCTGGCCTTTTTTCAGGTTAGGTAGAGAGCCCTGGCCTATTGACTACTGCTTCTCAGCATCTCTAATAGTCAGGCTGTTCAGTGAAGGGGTTCTAATTCTTCCTTAATTTTCCAAGATGCTTTCAAATCAAACAGTGAAATTGTATTTGCACACTTTTACTCTGGGCATTACATGGTTTATTCAAATTCTAGTAATTTTAGGACCTAATCCAATAATCTCAGCATGACAGAAGTGCTATTGAAGGAAAATACTCTGCTCCCTTCTTTTTAAAGCAACAGTAAAGGCCAAAAAAAAAGTAAATATTCAGGGTCTAACTGCACCAGGTACCTCTTAGCCTAAGACTTGACACTGAATTTCTAATGTGCTCTCAAGAAGTTAGGCTGTAACAGTGTTTGGATCAATACCGTCCCCATACAGCAAGTAAAACACTTTTTAACTCAGCAATGAAATTAACTGTGTACATTGAAATTCTTCCATCCTTAGAGAGCAAATTATCTCATCACATCCTGCTGTATGTTTCTGTCTTTTGCTCCTCCAAATTTTGCTGCTGAGGTAGGTTAGGATTTCTTTTGGGTTATAACATGAGACAGGATGCCTTTCCAAATTTTTTCCTTAGCTGATACATTTGATTTTCAGTTTATTCGCCTGAGATAACAATGTATTCTTTTATTAGCAGAGCTGTCACACTTCATTTGATAATTTAGAATTTGTTCTTTGGTTTAGTGGATGAGGTAGTTTTGCAAGGCAGTGTAATGTAATGAATTTATCTGCCTGGAAGGTGTCACCCAGAATCTCAGAGAGATCTATCTTTATATATTAGTAGATCAGCCTTGACTCTGGAAGCACCTCTAGGTCACAGTGTATTTGAACCACTTTAGTGCTGGGCACATAAATAGGGAGCAAGAAGCCAGTTCCCAATCCAGCTGTCGCACAGACATGCCGGAGAAATTCATCACAGAGCCAACTGTGCTTATTGCCTACCAACCATTAAATACCACAAAGACCCCTTGTGAGACCATAAATACTGTGCCTTCCATCAGTAATGAGGGTGACACCACCCAAAACAGAATGTCTATCTTGAGCTCTCTGTGCAGAGGATGATACAGGGTTCCACCTTCTTAGCATCTCTAGGCAGGACACTGAAGTGCTGCTTGTTGTGTAGTTCTTGTTTTCTGAGAGTCTGTCTTGAGCCTCAGCTCTAATCTGTGTAGGGTTGAGCAATCCCAGCTGAAAGTGAATATTAGCAGCTGCACTTTGAAGGTAGAAAGTGCCAGATCACAGGATGTTACAAATGAGAAATCCCCAGATTAATGGGTATCTTAATTCCCTCTTTGCCCCATTTCTTGGTATTTAATAGGAAGGAAATACTATTTCCTCATCTTCTGGGGGTTGTGAGGGACTTGAGAACAGCAGCAGAGCTGGGGGAGCACTAAATATTCTACATGAATTGACTAGAGCACAGTGAAAGCTGCACCTCCTAAGGAAATTCATGATTTGGAAAAAAAGGACATGTCAATTTTCAATCTTGTCTAGATCTCAGAAAAAAAGAGGATTTTTTGCGGAAAATATGGGAATGGGTCTGTTGAAATATTTTTGGTTTTACTTTCCAGAAGCCTTTTTGTTTGTATCCACTGTTCCCTTTCATTTCGTAACCTATTTTTAGATGAACTGATGTAACTCTGTCCTTGTCTTCCCCAAGTTTTTTCTTTCTAGGTAACATTTCGTGCTCTTTCATTTCAGGTTGGGCCCAGATTCTTTCTGGCATTCTCCCCTCCAGTACCCGGGCATCACAGGTAGGAAGGATGCTAGAGAAAGCCTCCTCCTAATTTTAGTTCAATTTCTGGCTATGGCTGAAATGGTAGGAAAAATCTCTCTGAGTCCTGGACTGGGGCGCAGCCAGGGAACATAAAGCACTAGCAAGCCTCTATAAAGCCTGCACACATGGTAGTTTATCAAACCCTCATAACCTAGCCTCATGTAGACATGATTTTTTGTTTTCTTAACAGCACTGGGCAAGTCCTTGAGCCAGATGAAGCCCTGCTGCCAAATCTCAACACGTATAACATAGTGACACAAAAGGTGTCTTGGGGAACCATGTGGAGAAATCAGCATGTTTTGCCTGAATCCCTTCACAGAAACTGGTGACATATTTTCAGTGAAATTGTGGTTGTGTATTCTCTCTATATATATGTAGATAGATAGATAGATAAGTAGATAGATGAAACAAACAAAAAATCCCCACCTGAAGCAGGCACACAGAATGGGAAATTTCAGTCTAAATGAAAAAAATTGGCAAAGGACAACTAAAAGTGTACTTCATCTACTCTATGCTTCTGTTGTTTTTATTCAATTTACCTGTCTAGACTAGCCTTTTCTTCTGTTACTGAACAATATACCGAAGTCTTCTGAATGTGTAGCACAAAAATGGAACACTAAAGAAAAGGGTGTTTTAAGGTGACTGATTAAGTAGGGTATCTCTCCAGACTGTCCTGTTGCCTCTATTGCAACTACATCTTTTCTCTGTTTGCTCACTATGAAAATATATTGAACAAATGCTGACAGGTCACATGATACCAGCCCAATCAACAAGCAGCTTTTAAAGATGAGTCATTGTTTTGTCTGTAACAAAAGTACACAGTGAAGGGCCTAACACAACTTTTTAGAAAAACTCCAGAGATTTATTTTTCCATTTGTGGTTTCACTTTTTTTATCTTTCTCCAAAGCCTGAAGCAAAAATCTTCATGAGCTGATACAGTGTATGCAAGCAGCAGACTTTTCCTCTTGCTGTTGCTCACATTACTGCCTCACTTAATATGAAAGTACAATTCTAGGGCATGCATCCGATTCCCACTCCTTGTCCTGAAAAGATGGGTTGACCCAACACACCTCAACTTTTGTGCAAACAACGTAAACACATTTATATCAGTGAGAGGACTTTTATAGGCAGCAATCAACCTTTTCATGAACCCGTGGAATCCCAACTTTTTGTTTTCATTGTGTATTTGGAATGTAATAATTCATATAAAATCTGTATCTGACTTATGCTTTCAGATGCAAAGAATCTGCAAAAAAGCTGCACTGAAATAACCTCTCCCCATTTCATGTCTATAATATCCCATTTGAATTCAGAAGACTTGAAAAGAGGCTTTCTTGACTGTCGTTTTGTATTGGTTTAACTTCAAGTCTTGGAACCTAGCTTACATGATATTTTCAGCCCTGAAGCCACGCTACAAAGTAATGTGTCAAAAAAAAGCCCCCAAAACACCCAAAGCAAAGCAAAGAAAAAACAAACAAACAAACAAGCAGCTCCTCTCTCAATAAAGAACAACAACAAAAAAATAACTGAAACAAAAAGGTAACTCCCCACAAATTAGCTCTTTCTAATGGTACCAGCTGCTGTCCAGATAAGTAAACACAACAAAAAAATACATCTTTCCCACATCTCCTCTCAGACTTCTATAGTTCTTACTCACTAACTTCCTTTTTTTTGTAGACACACTAAAAATCATTGAATCCAATGAGTGGAATAGAGAAAGACTTGTAAGTAGTGGTAGGCTCTAGATGTATTTTCCCATGTGAAGAGGGGAAAAAAATAGCCCTTGACAGCAGAAGAGCTTATACAGCCTATTTTGGACAGAATAAGGGAGGCCTGCATGTTGAGGGCTCTGCTTGCTTGAAGTCTCTGGCCTTAAATTCACATAGAATCACGGAATGGTTTGGGTCAGAAGGGTCCTTAAAGATCATCTTGTTCCAACCCCCCTGCCATGGGCAGGAACTTCTCCCACTAGACCAGGTTGCTCAAAGTCCTGTCCAGCCTGCCCTTGAACACTGCCAGGGATGAGGCACTTACAGCTTCTCTGGGCAACATGAGTGAAGGAAAATACTGCCTGAGCCTTCCTTCATCCTTTCTGTCTCCCTATACCTTTTCTGGAGATCCCAATATGTTGCTCTGCCTGAGTGACCTGTTGTGGCCTCTCACATGCTTTGCGTGCCTGCTTCAATCTAATGAAGAAAGTTTCTTGCTGAGCTGCACCATCAATCACCTAGTCCTGGAAATTATGTATACTTTATATTCTTCATGAGAAGCAGAGAATTAATAATTCCTTGGTTCATCTATTTAAATATTTATTCTTGAAGTTCTTTCTACCCTCTCTTTTTCTTGGTTATGGCAGTGAGTGATGAAAACATCTGCCCTGCATTGAGGAGTTTTGCAAATAATGCAGAAATCTACATTATAATAAAATATTGTTTCCTGTGGTGAGGGCTCCTGAAACTCAAAGCACCACACATCTTTTCAGCTGCCATTGGTTTGCATAGAGAGCTGACTAATTATACACTAACAAGCATATTTTGCCTGAATCTATAAGCACACAGTCTGAATCCCAGTGTTTCTGCTTTCTGTCTTGGTGCTGCTTTTGCTCAGCTGAAGTTTGAGTTGCTGATTACAGGAACATAGGTCGGAAATAATGAGAATATTCTTTTCACTGAAAGGCTGATCCTGTTGATCACCTTCTCTTGCTGCATAGATGAACAATATTTTTATTCAATTTCTGTATACTTTACACAGGGGAAGCAGAAATGCTGTGTCCTCAAGGTGATTTGTATTTCTAACTAAACATGCAAATGATGAGCTTGGAGGAAAACAGGTATTGAAGGAAAAACATGGGTTGTGATTCAGGCTGAGATGGGGGTGTTGGATGGCAGGTATTCTCTGTGCTGTTTGGAATGAAAATGCAGAATATTTTGTTCCTGCAGAAATCTCAGGTTCTTTAAGCAACTCAAGAGAAAGCAGAAAGCTGCCTTCGTCCCCAGTCTACCCGTGGGACTGGAGTGCACTTTGCTTGGCATTTTGGAGTCTTGACTAGAGCAGGATGACAGATTAACCTCCACAGCTGTCTTCCTGCTGATCTGAGCTGTGGATTTTCATATTATCCAATCACCTAAGAGGGTGAAAGAGACTGTCTTTTTCCTCAGTGTCTGACTTTGTTTCTTTACCTGGCTCTGTAGCCCTAGCTCACTAAGATTACTTGATAATGTTTGATCGAATGGACACTTTAAACAAGAATCCTTGGAAAATATCTTATTGGGAGTATTTGTACCAGTAAATTGTTTCCCTCGCGAACAAAAGCTCTTAAGAACAGAGATAATGATGTTATTTTCCTACATATAGGTATCTGTTGATATCTAAGCTATCTGCCCTCTATTCCCTTCATAGCCTTTGCAGAGAAATGGGAAATTCGAGGTGTGATTCACTTCATCATATTATAGGTGCCTGTGGTTAGAGAAATTGCTCCCTAAACATACCAATTGTTTTCCAGAGTCTAGGGAGGGAGAGTAGGATGAATCTCCCTAGATGACTCCATAATGTCTAGGGTTGAGTAAGTGAAACCCACTCAGGCTATCCTTTTGTTTGTACTCAGTTTGGCACATCAGAACTGTGATTGCCAGCTGGGCTCCTAAGGCACTACCATCCTGTAGCTCATCCGCTCTGACAATGATACTGGGAGAAGCAGACACAGAAAAGGAGTTCTTCAACAAACCTGAATTTGTGAGATATGCTTTTGATTGAGTGATCAATCTCTCACTTCTAATAATTCACAGTCTTGCCAGCATTGGGGATGCTGTTAAAGCTGTCTCAGCTAGTGAAGTGGTAAGGAGATCAGCCTCTTGTGCTTAATGCTGTCAGTGATCTTCATGGGCTGGCATTCATTTACTGTGACTATAGATGGTTCTTCACGAGCAGGTGAAGGTTGCCTTGATCTCTGATCACTAAAGCACCCAGCATGGTGACTGATTAGTAAAGAAGGTTTAGCAAGAGTGGAAAATGTTTCTGTGACAACTTAGTGTAACAATGCCCTAGAGAGGTGGCTCAAAAAGAGACTCACTTATCTTCTCACTCTTATACACTAGAGCAGTTAATCTGCTTCCTAACAGTAGTAGAAAAGAGATGTGTGATCCTCATGGCTTAGTTCCCAGATGCATCAGGTCAGGTGGTTACAAGTGGCTATTGTTTCTCTTTTCATGTCTGCTTTTCCACGGAACCATCTTTGAAGACGCATTTCTCTGTGATAACACAGGTCTGTCCAGTGAGAATGAACACCTTCTTAGGGCAAGAATTTTGTTTCTGGGCTTTTAAACATCTAATGAAATTGTCCAATAGTATTTCCCTCTAGGTTTTTTATTTATATAATAAGGTGTCCCTTTATAAGCAGAACATACCATCTCAGAAAGAGAAGGCTGTTTCCCAGGAAGAGCTGCTGGCAGTGCTTTCAACACCTTCAAGAAATAATGAATTCCATCCAATATGTGTTCATGGCATAGGGTGTTTTATTAACCCTTTGTGTATTTGGATAATGGTTTCTTCTGGGGGGTTGGGGTCTCGGCCGGGTTAGGGCCTTGAGAGGTACTCGAGCCCCGGGTGGGTACGGGGGCTGGAATGGTTTGTTCATGTGTTTGTTTTTGGCTCACCTGTGGCTATTGCCCAGGTTCGGTATGTTCTGGATATATTTGTTATATCCTGAAAGGGTGGTCAGGACAAAGGGTTGTTCCTGGGTATTTCCTTGGGATTGAATATAGATAGGTGGCAGAAGCGTAGGAAGTGAAAGACTTGCCCTAATTGTTTTAATAGGAATGAAGCCTGTGTACCCCTATGTGGTTGTGAGCTATGCTGGCAATGGTACATGCCTTCGGTCGGGTTGCCCACGCCAGACAGGTCAAAACCGTAGGGCGAGATACAATATATCCTTGGGCAGGATGAGCTCGTTAGCCTTCTGGCAGTCATCCTAGGAGAAGGACAACTCTAATCCCAAACGCAGGCAGATGGAGCTCACTTAGCTCTGTAAGACCATCCATCTGAGAGACAGTCACTCTAATTAAACCTACGTCCTGAGGACCTCACTGCCACCATCCAAACTCGCTTGGCCCCAGCAGATGAACCTTAGGATTAAAGGGTGGATTCAGTTCCACGCATACTGCGTTTAACCTAAAAAATCCATGGCACAGGCTCGAAGGCCTTACCCACATTTGAAAGCCCTGTAGCGATGGGTGAGGGTCAAAATGGCAGGTGAAAGATGCACTGGAAGCCGCAGACCCAACCCTGCATGCAGGCGGTTCAGGATATTGGTCGTCAGAGACTGACTGGAGATGACAGTGTCTTCGGGCAGCACCCTGAATGTCCAAGCAGCCTTTTCAAGGAGAGCACAGCTTGCTGCACTTGGAGAGGGGCCTAGAAAAGGTGGCCTAAACAAAGCTCATCTCCCCCTTCACCTGGTTGGTTAACCGCGGCCAACAGGCATCTTCTACTAGTGCGGTCACACAAAGATCAAAAGACAAAGGCATACACCCGCCTCCAAAGGTGTACCCAAACTGACTCTAGCATGCTGGAACATCAGAACCATGCTTGATTCTGCGGACAGTGGATGTCCTGAGTGTTGTTCTGCCCTAATTGCCCATGAACTGTCATGCCTCCACTCTCCAAGCTGACCCTGCTTAAAAAGATAAATTTTACACCGACCTGCACCGCCTTACCCAAAAGGTTCCTGCAGATGATAAGATCATTGTCCTTGGTGATTTCAACAGCAGAGTAGGAAAGAATTTTGAAGCCTGGAAAGGAATTTTAGGCAAGCATGGTGTTGGAAACTGCAAGGATAATGGTTGACTTCTCCTAGAATTCTGTGCAGAGCAACAGCTCACCATCACTAATACTATCTTTCAGCAGAAAAATAGTCTGAAGATAACCTGGATGCATCCTAGATCTAAACATTGGCACCTCATCGATTACGTCTTGGTGCGACGGAGAGATGTCCGTGATGTCCATCAAAGCCACGTGATGCCCAGTGCAGAATGTCAAACAGATCATTGCCTTGTGCGTTGTAAACTTAAATTCAACCTAAAAGGGGCAGTATCCCAAGGAGGAGACTCCAAGTTAACAATCTCCAATCAGCCACAGTGAGAGACAGATTCCAGGCAAATCTTCAAACTGGGCTCAAAAATCATTCTATAGATTCTGTAGATCCCTCTCCTGAAACACTTTGGCAACATATTAAAAACAGCATCCTACAATCCTCTGAAGAATCCTTAGGGTTCTCCTTCAAGAAGAACAAGGACTGGTTTGATGAAAACAATCAAGAGATCCAGGAATTGTTGAGGAAGAAGAGAACTGCTCACCAAGCACACCTTGCACTGCCATCCTGTCACATAAGAAAAACAACCTTTTGTCTTGCATGCAGCAAGCTCCAACAGAAACTTCGTGACATCCAGAACAAGCGGTGGACCAATCTAGCTGAGAAAACTCAATTATGCGCAGATATGGGTGATCACAGAGGATTTTATGAGGCTCTGAAAACAGCATACGGGCCTACATACCAGGTCCAAAGCCCTCTACTCAGCGCTGATGGTCAAACGCTTCTGACAGATAAAACCTCCATTCTGAATCGATGGTCTGAACACTTTCAGACCCTTTTCAGTACCAACAGTGTAGTCCAAGACTCAGCAATTCAGTCCATCACACAACAACCGCTGAAGAATGAATTGGATGCTGCCTCCACTTTAGGGGAAATCCTTAAGGCCATACAGCAGGTGAAAATTGGCAAGGCAGCTGGGGTTGATGGAATTCCACCTGAAGTCTGAAAACATGGGGGCCTTGCTCTCCATGTTAAATTTCACGAGTTTGTGGTGCGCTGTTGGGAACTAGGTGAACTACCATCAGACCTTCGTGATGCAGTCATCATCACTTTGTATAAGAAGAAAGGAGCTAAATCAGACTGCTCAAATTACCGTGGTATTACTCTGCTCTCCATTGCTGGCAAAATGGAGCTATAGCAGAAGGAATTCTACCTGAAAGCCAACGTGGTTTCAGAGCCAACAGGAGTACCACAGACGTGGTATTTGTTCTCAGACAACTGCAAGAGAAGTGTAGGGAACAGAACAAAGGTCTCTATGTAACCTTTGTTGACCTCACCAAGGCTTTCGATACTGTGAACAGAAAAGGTCTGTGGCAGATTTTGGAACGTTTAGGTTGTCCCCCCAAGTTCCTTAAAATGATATCTCACTTCATGAGGATCAGCACGGCCAAGTCAGATATGGCAATGCACATTCTGAGCCCTTTCTAATAACTAATTGTGTGAAACAAAGCTGTGTTCTCGCATCAACCCTATTCACAGTCTTTTTCAGCATGGTGCTCCAAAGAGCCACGGCAGACCTTGATGATCAGGATGGTATCTACATTCGATGCCATACTGATGGAAGCCTATTCAACCTAAGGCAACTGAAGGCCCACATCAAGACCTTAAACCATCTTGTCCAGGAGCTGCTTTATGCTGATGACGCCGCCCTCGTCGCCCACACAGAAGCAGCTCTGCAGCGTTTAACATCCTGCTTTGCAGAGGCTGCTGAGCTCTTTGGGCTGGAAGTCAGTCTAAAGAAGACAGAGGTTCTCTATCAACCGGCACCTCAGGAAGTCTTCCATCGTCCCCATATCACCATTGGCAAATCAGTGCTCAAATCAGTCCAGCAGTTTAATTACCTAGGCAGCCTCATCTCCTCGGATGGTAAGACTGCCGGAGAGATAGACAACAGGTTAGCAAAGGCATACAGTGCCTTTGGAAAGCTTCATAAAAGAGTTTGGCAAAATAAACACTTGAAGAAAAGTACAAAGATCAGTGTTTACAGAGCCATAGTGCTGACTACTCTCTTATATGGATCTGAATCATGGGTCATCTACCGCCACCACCTGCGACTCCTAGAACGTTTCCATCAATGCTGTCTCTGTACAATCCTAAACATCCACTGGTCAGAATATGTGACTAATACGTCTGTTCTAGAACAAGCAGCAGTCACAAGTATTGAGGCCATATTGCTGAGAACACAGCTGCATTGGGTAGGGCATGTCTCAAGGATGAAGGACCACTGCCTCCCTAAGATCTTACTTTATGGTGAACTTGCCACCAGCTGCCGCACAAGAGGAGCCCCAAAGAGAAGATACAAGGACTCCCTGAAACAACATCTCAGCCTTGGCCATATTGATCAACCTAACTGGTCTACTCTGGCCTCCAATCGGGAGGTCTGGAGACATGCCACCTATAACGCTGTTAATGCTTTTGAGAAAGCACACAGGATCACCCTTGAGGAGAAAAGGCAAAGCAGAAAGAATTGTGCCTTGCAGAATTTACCACCTAGGAGTCTTTCTACTGTACCTTTTGCAACCGGACATGTCTATCTTGTATTGGCCTTTTTAGCCACCAGCGCACTTGTGACAAACGTGGGTAGAGACCTTTCCCAAATCTTCGTTCATGAAGCCTAGCCATGATGTGTATTTGGAGCCTGTGTATTAATCATCACCTAGAAGCAAGAAGAAAATTGTTAGAATCTCTTGAGGTGAAGGCTGTGTGTAAAGTAGTTGAGGGCTTTGTGGTATATTGTAGTGGTTTGGAAGCTGAATTAACCTGCATTCTTTTTTTTTTGCCCTTCAGCACAACCAGCCATGGCTACAGAAATGGATTTCTTACTGTAGAAAAAAAAAATAAAGCAGAGTTTTTTGTGTTTCCTACCAGATCAAAGTGAAGATGGCTGTAATTTTTCATCCTTTTACCATGGTAGTACAGGATTAGGTGCATTTGATCTACGTAGTTTGTGGACTCTGGTGACCTTTTTATTCAAATTCTAAGGCATTTACTTTAACACTGATATGCATTTTTAATAGTGCAAGGCGCAGTTCTGACCTGGCAGAAAAAAATTATTTTTTTTTTACTATGATCCAAGGATGATCTTTAATCTCATGCACGTACCTGCAAGTGGACATCTAGCCTGTATGTGAAATGGTGTGGAAATTCTGACACCTACATATTCACATCAAGAGCTATGTTTTTACTTCCTGGATTGTTGAAGGGAGAAGGCAAAACTCAGAAAAAGTCCAAAAGCAAAAAATCCAAATAACCTTGGTATGTTTGTTAAGAACATGAAATGTAATACAAAAGTGGCAGATCAAATTAAATGTTCTAGATCTCCTGTATACTGATTGCAATGCTAATTAGAACTGGACATTTAAGGAAGAGTGTAAGAGAGGAAGAGAAATAGTAGTATTTTCCTCTAATATTTTCTCAGACTTCACTTTCTTTAAAGTTAGAAATTTTCTGGTCCTGACCAAGGCTTGTTAACCTTTAGTGGACTTCTCCAATCTTTTCAGTCTCCCTTGGAACCTATATACACTTTCTGTATCTACAACATCCTTTGTCAAGGAATTCTGCTCGTGAAGAATTACTTCCTTTTGTTTATTTTGAATTTTCTTCCTGTTATTTGATGCCTCCTGGTTCTACTATTAAATCTTGTCATAAGTGTGAAGTTACAGGTCTAGGCATGGTTAGTTTTGTGTGAAAGGGTGGTTCAGAATTTTTACCAATCTAATTCTAGGAGAACTTGCAATTTTCTTTTATTTCCAAAATATATTTTGGTGTACCATTCTGGACCATCCCATCACAAAGCAAACCCAATGCCTAATTACTTGCATTTACCCTTTTGCTTGCATGTTGTGGTAGCCACTTACACAAGTCAGGCCTAAACTTCAGTTTGCATAGCTCAGAAAGTTGTGTTAACATGACATTGATCTCATGTCATCAACTGCCTGAGGGAAAACAACACACAAGTTAAGCCAAACATACTGGTTGATTGACTAATGGCAATAAAGCCATGGGGCTACCACAAAGTTCAGATAGTTTGGCAAGGCCCTCTCAGATGTATTGTCTCACATTTCTCTCCAATTATCTGAGAGCAGACAATTTAATGAACACCCAGTCAAATGCATCTTCTGCAGAGTGGCCCTTCCCTCCCCATGCCTCCATGTTGTGTTTTGCCATGCAAGAACAAACAACCCAGACTATTCCCAACAGGGTCTTCATCATGGCAAGAGAGCATGGGAAACCAGGGCAGCCAATTAGGTCACAGCTTTTTAAGAACCTTTCTCTTTCACCAGTCCTTTTTCATAAATTAAGTTATAAACTGGAAGAGAAAGAGAGTATGTTGTCTGGCAGCCTGGATACTACCTAGGATAATGAAACCTCCCTCCTTCTCATGCCCTATCAGCATCACCGTAATATAACTGAGAAATAAAATTATTCTAGTTCATAGTCACAGCATATAGACAGACTCATTAATGTAAATTGGGAACACAATAATTAATTACTTTTTAAAAAGGAATTAATAATCATTATTACTAAACATGTAAAGCTTAGGGAGGATGCTCAATTTATTGTCTGAAAATGGAAGGCCTTTGGTCATTAATAAGATGTGGGAAAGTTGCCAAAGCTAGTCTGCTTGACTGCCTATGGGTCACATTTCCAAAAGCATTTGGATGCCTAAAGGTACTGCCATGAAAAATTCTGCCCTAGGTTTTTTTCCTCTGTCTTTTGACATTCAGAGGTACTGTACAATTGATGCTGTCACGCTATGGAAGGAGGCAGCCTGGCTAAAAGGCTGCAGCGCTGGAAGCCGAGTTGGGGTTTTTCTCTACAGCTCCTGACACTGTCCTGCAGTGTTAAAATAGGCCATAAACTAATCACAGCCCCTCTCTCACCTCATTGCTGCCCATTTTTAAAAAAGGTGCAGTTTTGCTCACTTGCAGAAAGTCCTTTAGGATCAGTGAATGATAAAAAGTGACTGTTTTCATTCTGGGACAAGGCTCAGGTTCATTGTCCAAGTCTTGCTGTTTCTGCTGACTTTCCCAAAGATACGCCAAATCGTGAGTTACTAACTGTGATAAGGCTTCTCTGGTGTGAACAAATATTCATTAGGATCTTAACTGAAGCAATTACTTCAGTTTAAATTAGTTAACAGTGATCCACTGAATGCAGATTAGGCTACAGATCCTGTAGTATTGATACGAAAGATATGTACCTTATGAAACCCCCAATCCATTAATTAGTCTCACCTACTTGTGGAAAGTCTTTTTATCTTGAAAAATATTGATTATAGCACCTGAGTTTTCTTAGTACATGTGCACTCAGGATCAGTTAGGACTTCTTACAAAGAAGTTTGTATTATTGCAGAAAACTTGTGTTGCAGATATGCAAACTGAATGTGTGTATATAGTGTGATAATTAGGGATTGCTGTCAAATGTTTAGAAGGCTGATAGGTCAGGGAAGTTTTAAACTTTTAACTTTACTAGATCCATTCATAAAGTTCATCCTTTGTGCTCAGAGCATTGTTCAACATCATCACTGTCGGTCTTTAACAGCCATATTGTAAGTCAGCTGTGTGCACTTAATAATGTGGAGATTGATGCCTCACAGCTGGCACTGATGGTTGTGGTCTTTGGTGGTCCCTATTTGCCGAGGTTTTGTGATCAGGCTTGAAAGCTCATTGATGAAAGAAGCCAGAGCTGAAGTGGGCTTGTCTTTTTTCTCTGCTTTTTTTTCTTGCTTATGCCTGATGGTTTTATGCTATTTCCTGCTCTCAGCAAGGAGGAACTCATCTGCTCCCAGTGTCACTTATTGGGCTTTTTGGTTTACCAGTCATGCCTGTCGGGTAGGTTGTCTTGGCTATTTGCAGTCCCATGTGCTTATCTGATTTTCTCTCTGGCAGTTTTTGTTAGTTGAATGCTATCTGTTTGCAACTTCATCTGTATTTGGTAGTCATGTTGCTCACGTACTTATGTAAAATGCTTATAGATTGCATCTTTTTGTGCCTTGAGTGTTACAAAATTCATGCTGTTACCAGTTACACTATCCTTGTACATATTTGAGTTGAAGACAGAATAATATTAATTATATTCTGATTATTACATTTATAACTTCTAGGTGTCACAGACCTCTGTATTGCTACAAGTGCATATTTGTAGTGTTATACACCCTTCTATCCTCTCTTTCTGTGGCACAGCATGCTTGTAGCCTTTACTCTTTTACTGACTGAACGCTGGTGGCCACACTGTCTTGTGACCTTGTAAGCAGATGGATACTTTATCAGCCTTTCTCTGGCTATTTTGCAGATATTGAATCCGCAATAGCCTGCTGGGGAAGAAAAGGAACTATATTCAATGACTAAAAAGGCTCTTCATAGCTCTACCTCAAGGACACAGAATGCTTTTTTCTCTCCGGAGAAAGCAATTACGCCAAGAATAAGTTCAAGGAATGGGTCACATCTCTGGCAGTATGATATAGTATCGTTTGTAGAAATGATGCTTGGATTAATTGATAAGTTTGCTGCTTTTCCTTTGAACTCATCCTGTCACTTTGATTTGGGAAGCTGCATTCCTTCGTGGATAGAAAGTCTGAAGAATGAGAATGAGATTTTCCTCAGCTTTGTCCCCAACTCTGCCACTATCTTCCCTTGTGACCCTGAACAAACCATTGCAGATGTTATTAAAATACTGGAATAACAGTCACACAGGGAAAAAAAAGTTTTGTATAAAACATGAATTTGTCTTTGTATGGCTGGCATTTCTTGAGGTAATTACAGGGAAAGTCATTGATTCTGAGGGATCCCAGCTATCCCAACGCTCAGGCCAAGAAGTCTCTGGAGTGGCCTTTTAGCTGGTGTCCTCTGCTCCTTGACAGCCCTTCAAGGCAGGACCATACCTCAGGTGGCCTTGGGATGTGAAAAGTATCTGCTGCCCATGATGGATGTTTGTTCTCCTAACAGCAGTTGAGTCTGATCCCCAGAAAGCCCTTGATCCAGTCTGACTGTGAGCTTGCTCATACCCTCAGTGCACTCATGAAGGGAAATATGTGACATCTGCTTCATAGAAAATGCTTAGGTAACTAAGGCAGCTCCTGTTTATATGAGTGTGATCATTCTCTGAGGTTGTGCTGGATGATGGGATGCCTGAAACGCTAACTAAATTTTTGCTAGTGTCATCCTCTCTCCTAACTGATGAGGTGTTTTGTCAACATCTGGATGAATCAAACAAGCATTTCTGGGCCAAGGTCTTCCATTTATCTTCTTGGAGTATGAGGGAAAGTACCTTGGAATAGAAGCTTGCAAGTACCTGATGAAGTCAAAGGCAAATAGGGGTACTTAGAACTAAGGAAAGCAAAGTGAAAATGTCTACCTTGTGGGTCCTATGGAGAACTCAGATAAACCTAACTGTGCTGGCAAGGGTATTTTTTTAATGTAACGAAATGTCATTTCACAAAGTGTATTTCTCAAAGTGGTGCAGCACCTCCCGAGCCTGATGATGCACTCGTGAGTTCTCCCCGTGATTTGGGCCTCATCCTATGACTCTACTGCAGTTTATTGAACTACCCATTTAGCTACATAAATATTAAAAACATGCAATTAACTTTGTTTGGATCTGTCTGGCACTAAGAAAGGAAAAATTCTAGGGTTTAAAATGTATGACTTGGCATGATTAAATGGTGAAATGAATAATGTTTTAATGAGTGCTTTGTAATTATTTAATAATTAAAGAGCTCTTATGAATATTCTCGAACACCCTGTGGAAAAACTAAATTGTATGCTGATTTCATCAAGCATTCAAATCTAATCAGAATTTATTTTTATAGCATCATTTACACATAGTCTATAGGAACATTGCCACAATAACGCAGACAGAACAGAAAAGTGTTGTGCTATAATAGCTCTGCTTTTTTAGTGTAAGCTCTTGATTTTTCCATGCAAAGGATTTTTCTGCACTAATGGATTACAGCTGGACTCTATTCCAAGTCCTGCAGCAGCCAGTCAGGTTTCATAAGTGGTTCAGTGACAGATTGAGGGTGCATCAGTTTTGGTTTGTAAACACAAATGAATGGTAGCCACTTGCTGCAGGGACATTGGTTCCATTCACCCCTACCTGAAACAAACACAAAGAGAGACCAAAAGGAAGACAAGAAGGTGTGAAAAGACAACTGTTTCACTCCTGACATGAAATCATTCACTTTCAGCTTAGTCTCTGGACAACCAATTTTCTTTTAATTTCTGTTTCCATAATATTTACATTGCAGCTTTGGGCAACATTTTAAAAAGATGATGTTTTCTCTACCTAATCCTGGAAATACTCATCCCACAGGCATAGCAGAGGTTCGAGATCAAGGTAAATTATGTGAATCATAAATCATCCCAGGTTTTTCTTAACTTAAATACTAATGGTCAGGCAAATTTTTATGCGAAAGAGTTTTATGTTAACTAGACCTCCAACCACTCTGAAAAGGAATAACAGAGGCCTCTTGGAGATTGTTGAGACCCATCAATCCATTAAAAAAAAAAAAGACCCCTACAGGACAAAAAAATAAATCCAGAAGCTTAAGAGAAACCGCAGGTTGCTATTAAATTCTGAAAGCAGTTTGGTACTCTCATATTTGCTGGGATGGAAGAATGACCAGATGGAGGTCTTCTTCCACATGGATGTTGATACAGTTATTACTTGTGAGAGTATCATTGTCCTGCAGAGTTGCATGGCTAATTAATTTTTAATTCCGTATTAGAATTATTTCATCTCATCCTCTCTTTGTGAGTTGCCCTCCAATAAATTTTAATTTTCTTGAATATATTTATTATTCAGAATAGACTATAGTACTCATGAGTCATTCATTGCAGGTAGGTGTCGTTGTTGTCCCGTTACACAGGTAAAATGACCAGAATCAAGTTTCGACTTCCAACATGTATTTACAAATCTGGAATTCACTTGCTTTTACTGTTCCACAATGCTAATTCTAAATTCACTATCATAACAATACCTCCAGGAGATTCATTGGCTGGAATACTTTGATGTAGGAAGACGTGCTGAATGAATTCATTAAAAGAATCTGAAAGAAAATATTCATACAAGTTTTTGTAACACAAAGTCTAGTTTAGTGACCTGACATTCTGCCAAACAGAGGTTAGAGAACTTATTACCCACCATCCAACTTCTTCTTTGAAATTTTTACCTTTCCTTCTTTATAAAAATAGAATATGTTGTTGATCAGAGTTTATCACTTCAACTTTTTTTCCCTAAAACTCTCATATACCTGCCCCCCTGCCCCATTTCCAACCCACAAAACCACAGAAAGAGTAAAAACCACAAGTTTTTGGTAACTCCTTAGTTTTCCTGAGAAGAATTTCCATGTTTACAAAGGGCAACTATTCACTTGAAAACAAAAACATTTTTTATAGTAGAATTTTTCGACCCCGTCCAGAAATGGGTTTCCTTCTGTTGCTCAAAATACCCCAAAATCCCGATGCAGGGTGATCCAAGCAATCCAAGCAGCTCTTCTGTGATTGTAAGGTGGGCCTGTAGTGTAAGTAATTACAGGCTTTCTGTACTGTTAATAGAGAACAGGAGGTATCTCCAGAGTATCATACACCCAGTGTAAGAAAGGCATTGAGGGGAGGTAGGATGAAGTTGCTGTCACTGGAGGGTCCTACTGAACAGCACAGCAGAGGTAACACCACCTTTTTGACAGCTAAATTTGGGTAAAATGAATGTTACAGGGAAAAAAAGTATAAGAAGATGGGAGTGCAGAAATTGAGAGATCAGGAGAACTTGTCCAAAAGGATGCTACTTAGTGCTTCTTCCTTGTGTCCCCAGGTAGCTTGGGAATGAAATAAACAGGAACAGTTCTCCCCTCTGAGTCTCTCCAAACAGACTGGGTTCTCAAGAGTTTGGGTTTGCATTTGATAGGGAAGAATATTCTTCCACCTGTGCCTTGAAGCAAGAGCATGCATTGTACTGGTATTTAGGCTGAGGGAAAACTCTTCTTTTTACCATCCTGAGACATTTAAATTTCTTACACTATTGTAGACATGACTCAAGAGGTGTATGGCACCCCAAGGCAAACATTTATAGAAGCATTCATGTTTGGCTTCTGAAAGATACAGCAAGTAGTTTTGGTACAGGGTTTCAAGTAATACGGTTTGCCTGATATAATCTGAGCAGGTAAGATGGTAAAGTCAGAACATCTTTAACAATTGTCTCTTGTGAAGTTTAAAAAGGGTTCATTGTTCACAAAGGGATTGATTAATCACAGAGAAAGATCAAGCCTGATAGGCATCATGCTGTGTGTCCTGTGGGAAGCAGAGAGAGAAATCCTTCAACTATAGCCCATCATTTTTGTTTCCTGTTACAGTAAGGATAGCCAGGAACCTCCTTGACTTCCCTTCACTGGTGCATTATATATGCCTTATTTTGCTGCATGAAGAAATTATACCCCATACTCAAAACCCTTGACATAAGGTTGACAGATGATATGAGAAAGAAATAAAAGCTCTAGAAGGTTGAAGTTCCAAACAGGAGTTAGTTCATTAGTACTTGAGTGTGTCCTGTGGTGAGGAAGAGTGCAACTAACCTCACTAGCAGCACTGAGCTCAATATCAAGTACTTTTGGTCAACCCTGGTACACAAAAAGAGAAGCAGAAAGGGAGGAAAATGGAGAACAGTACAAGAAAGACAACTGTGGGAAGTGAAGAATAAATTATGAATACTTCTGTTTTGAAGAAGCCCCGCTTCAGCTTCTGTCCACGTCATTCTCTTTTGAGTAAGTAACACTGACCTTTATGACTAATGCAGCCTTTCTGACACAGATTTTGGCAGGTCTGTTTGGTGGATGAGTCCTATCAAAATGTATTAGAATTATACTATGTGCAGGATCAAGTCTGCCAGAGATTAAGAGCAAGAACCAAGCATTGCAGTGTTTGACTGTGGAGTTCTCAACACAAGAAACATAGAATAAACAAAAAAGCAAAGTTTTACTCATCTTACCAGAATATAGCATATTGTCTCTGTATTATCTCTTATGATTTAACAGCATTTCACAGGAACATGCAGTAAAGTAAAACTACAAAATTAAGGACAAATACTGGTAGGTATTCAGGATCTCACTTCTTTTCCCATCTTAAAAAAAAAAAGTTAAAATGTGTAAAACATAAGCATATGAAGAGCACTAATTTAGGAATCAAATGCCATTTAGGTTATAAGCAGAATTAGTTTGTTGCTGTCATTACAGGGTTCAGTGGATGCTGTTATGCTTCAGCAATTCATCTCAATGCATGGTGCAAATGCATCACCATTGGTGGATTCTGCTTTGGATCTACCCTCAGCAGAGACATCAGGAGGCTCGGCAGGCCATCCCTGAAAGTTGTGCAGGCCATTGTGCATTCCTAAGACTCAGCATCAAGTGGTTTGGTAGGCCTGCAGTGTAGTGTATTAGTCCGTCTTTGCTGGGAAAGGCTTGTCTCAGCAATAATATTAGGGATTGCAGGCTGGTGCATGTTATTGCTTTAGAGAAGGAGAACAAAACAGTTCTGTCAGACCTGAATGAAGATGGATTTTTGTTGAAAGTTCTTGGAATTGATTTCTTTCCAGTTTTCTTCTTGGTAAGAGACAGCACAGTTGGGTTCAACTTACAAAATACCATTGATTTCTATCCCCAAACCACAGATGATTCAGCTTGTAATTTCCTCTGCAATTATAGAGCAGGTCTCCTTAGAAACTGCTTGTATCCATTCAAAGTTTTGTCTTGTGAAAACCACATTTCCCCTCTCTTTGGCCAGATGTGCTTGGCATGAGTCCAGAAAAAAAAAAGAAGGAAGAAAGTATGATAAATATTTTCTTGCTCCTGTTCCCTCTTTTCTGCTTCCTAAAAGGAGATTCACAGCATTACAACTTCAGTTCTGAGCACTTTGGGATCTCAAACCATCCCAAGTGGTGGAGTTTGCTATGGGCCTGCTCATGGCTCTGAAACAGAAATGACCAGAGTGTGGCATAGCCTTCCTTGCTTAGGATAGGGCAGGATGCAACACTGAGGTCATGGTTTCTCTACCCTGACACAGTGTTGTGCCACCAAAGGCTAGTCAAGCCAAGCTGATTTCACAATTGGCTCTGCCTTGGTTGGCTGTCATGTGTTTCTCCTCATATACAACTTCAACCACACACAGGGCAAGTCTTCACCTTCTCTTGGCACCCCCTGTGACCCTTAGGGAACCTCATGCAGGGAGTCTCTGTCATGGAAATTACTTGGCTTCTGGGCTTGAGTGAGAGTCTCAGATAAACAATAGGATCTCATTTGGACAGATAAATCATAGGACCTAATGACAATCTGCAGAGCTTTGCAAGAGGGAAGCTTGTGCTGGGGCAAGTTCACACACAGAGTATCTCTAAACTCTTCTCTGCCTCCAGTACTTTTCTTAAAAGGTAAAGATAACATTAAATTCCTTTTACATTTGGATAAAAAATCCCTCAGGTCTTCTGCCTTAGTAACTGCAAAGTGGGTACGTGCTGGCAATGAAGACAAAAACCAGACCAGTTTGCCCATATTTTCTTCTTCACTGTGCCATGAAAAACCCTCAGAATGATTTATTTCAATCATTACAGTGGTTGTAGATTGACACTTCAGTAAAAGATATTAAAATAATATCTGTTGTGTGAGAAACTTAAATCCATACCAGTAAAGAGATGAAAAAGGCATAAAGAAGAGACACAAATGAAAGTGGTGCCTCTATAGGACAGAAAGTTGCAGGTATATATAAAAGTGTTTCTACATATAACATAGTTTATGGGTGTATATGTATACATTTGTAGATATACACCTATGTGCACATGTATACACTCACATACACATGTGCATAATGGCTGTGTAGAGGTATTAAAAATATGCAAAGAATATTAAAATTCCCCACCTTACTAACAAACTGATAGGGATCTAAGAAAAGATACAGTAAAAAGAAGATAGATACCAGTTTTATGGATATGTGCTCTTCTTACCTTTTGTTCTTTCATCCTTTTCTGTGCAGTGAGAAAAATCTTTGTCCTTGAGGTATTCATATCATGTCAGTTTTTACCAGCATGGCTCTTTGTTCCTGAAAATAACCCACTTCCAGTATTATACCTGAAAGCTGCTGTTGTACAAGTGTTTTTCCTCAAACAGAAGTGGATGGGATGTGATCTTCCCGATATTGTATATTGCTTCAAGTGTTTTTGTGTATCAGGCCCTTAAGCTGAACAATTCATTGAGAAATCATGGAGGTCTGGAGGGCAAATTCCTATCTCAGAATGAGCGGCATTATGGGACACAGCAATCACCACAGTATTTCAGTCAGCACTGTAAAGTCTTTTTCTGTGGCTAGGCAGGTATGCACATGGGGATTTAATTCCTGTAATTTTGTGTGTGCACCATGGTGTATAGGTACCTGTTCATCCCTGTCACAGCTGGAGGGTAACACCTAACAGAGATTTTGCGTAAGTTGTCCCTTTGGGAGAGGATTTTCAAATAGTGCCAATATTGAGTTCTGCTGCTAAAACAATGTTATGGGACAGAGCTGAGAAGCTTTTCAAGCTCTGTTAAATTTACTTAGGCTCTACCCATTTTTAAATCGTGTTCAGACATCCTCGTGTACAATAAATAACTTCCCCAGTCCCTTAAAAAAGTACTGATGCATAGTGCACATTTGCACTTATGTTCTTATTTAAAATCCAAATATTTGGTAAAGAGGTTGAAATTGCCTCCATTCTTCCTCTATACAAATACAGGCTAGAAATACACCACTGGGCCCAGAGAAATCTTTTCCTCAAAATTACTCTTGACTCCTAATTGCAGATGGGAGAAGTTTTGGTGAGGACATACCTTTTACAGACACCATAGACTGGAATCCAGGTATTCCCTAAGTGCAGTGTGGGTGATTTTCAAGAGCTTGCTCAGCAATCATTGAGACTAAATGTCTAGCACTTTTTGGGGCATTCTCTTGGAAGTCCATTCTGGGGCACATCCACAAGCGTGGTTGGTGCCTCTTGCATACAGCACAGGATTCTGAGATCCAAAATCACACCAGGAAACTCCCAGGTAAGCTATTTGATATACTGCCTGCAAAACTGCACTTGACTTCAGAACGCTGCTTTATCTTCCAAATAATACAGTGCAAGATATGTTCTGTCTTTTGCGATAAACAGCAGTGGATGAGGATTATTGAGCTAATTCTGCAGAAAAAGGGGAAATGAGTGACCAGATTTTTCTACCCACTCTTCAACCTCATCACAAAATTTTTGTAAAAGATGTCATTTCCAGGTGCTAGCCGTTTTCAAAACTGCAGCCTCTCCACTACAGCTAGATGCATAGTTCCTACAGGTTCTGATACATTTCATCACCTCTATTTGGTTTGTTCTTGAATAATCTATGAATTTACCATGATCATCCCAAATACATTCATTACCTGGTACTATTCACTGCACACTTCTGACAAATAATCCTTGGCTTGTGGGCTTTTTGTGAACAGCCATATACCGAATACTCATACAGATGCATAAGCCATGCATCTTTCTCCTGATCAGGTACAATTAATTCTCACCAGTGGGTTTTTGGATTGTGAATTAAAAATATGATTTCCATCATATCTTACAATACTTACTGGAAAGTTACAGTTTCACTCACTAATTTGCTACTATGTTTGTGTTAAATTGGTACAGAAAGTTATGGGGGTTGAGAGATCCCACTGAAAAATGGAATTTTTAGATTTTCAAGATTTTCAACTGACTTTGAAACCCCTTGATGAAGGTCATTGGGACACTGTAATTCCATTTCATTAGGACTTGAATTAAATGATCTGCCTCTACCTTATTAGCACAGCTGAAGCTGGTTTGTTTGAATCACGAAACATTGTCAGAGGATTTTGCTGACTCTGTTCTTTCTGCCTGCATGAAGGCAACTGTTTTCTGTCTGGTTCCTATAGCACGGACATATTCTCTGCCTGATGTTAGGATGCATAATGCTACTCATTTCCACTCCAGCTCTCAGCAGCCCTATGCATTTATGCAGAGATGGTCTTTGAAGGCTGGGCAAAGGTTTCACAGGGCGAATCAGAGCAGATAGATGCATTGCAAAACAGCAAAGATGTGGTCATCTGAAAGAAATGGTGGTACAATGGCTGAGATTGTGCAAAACACTTAGATCAGTTCCCAGAGTTCTCTATCACACTTCTGTCTCCTCTTTCTCTACCCATGTGTTGCTGAGGTATTTGTCAACAGAATGGAAATCACACTGTTCCTGAGGAGAAATGGAATTTAATATTAATACTATCTCCTGTGGAAAAGCTAGAGTGAGTCAGAGCTGAGTTTGTTTTATATATGAAGTCTTTCATTCTGGAGAGTAACTCAGAGCACAGAGCTGTGAATTTAATGCTACCAGCTCGAGTGGCTGTGTGGGAAAACAGCAGGCTTTGTGCATTAAGCAGCAATGTGCACTGCTGTAGTCATTAGGAACAGTTTCACTAACAAAGAAATAGGGGGAAAATGCTCATCAAAGTTTTTCTCAGTGGGCAGAATTTGATAAGTACCACAGGAAGCTTTGAATACATACTGGGCTGAAAACAGGTAGTATCACCTTGCTTTAAATGGAGTCTGCTTTATCTGTTCTTTCTAGTCTTTATATTTTGTATTTTATTTCTATTTCTCCTCAAAATGAAGCTCTCCTCAGCAGTGACTCTTATGTTTGTGCTGCCCTTATTTCCAAGCAAAATAATACAATACAATTTAAAATGCCAGGGTTCAATGATACAAAGCTCAAAATGAACAGCTTTATCCATTTTTTAAGTGAGAACTCTGTCTTTCCTCCAAGTGACCTTTCGGTCATGTCTCATCATATGTGTCCTATGTCCTGTCATGTCCTGATAACATGTCCTAGTAGATGCTGTTATGAGTAGCTGGTGCTTCCCCGTACTTTAATTTCCTGTGGGGAAAGAGGTTACCTGCTGAAGTAACCCTGTGCAGCTCTGACTGCTAGTGTATGGATGTCCCAGCAAATGAGAGGCCATGGTTGCTTCTCTTCTGCTCTGAGATGCTGCTTTCCCTGTTTGTGGTCAGGTATGGAAGGCATAAGAGGAAGGAGGAGAGAAAGGATAGCAGAGCTGGAGAAAAAAATATGAGTTTTGTTGATGTTTGCAGGATCCAAGGCAGATGGTCAGTCACAGATGGATGCTTTGGGCTGGCAGGTCAGCCACAACAGCTACTGCCCTAGTTGCTGGCTCCTTTCCCCAGTTAACTGTGTAGCCTGGTCAGCTCTCTCTCTCTCTTTTCTGCACGTTTTTCCCATTCTGGGCAGCTAGCTCTGGGTGTCTACTGGCATCTCAGCCTTTTGAGTGCAGTACAGTCAGTCTCAAGATGGCTGAAAAACTGAGTGGAAGATGGAAAGAAAAGGCAGATGATGGAAGAGGAGCTTTGAGGGAAGGGGAGGCAGAAGGATAGCATGTTTCTGGCCCTTGCCTATGCAGCAGATGTGATTGGGAAAGGTTCCAGTGGGGATCAATGGAGCTACTGTGATGCTTCAGGTGCAATGGGGCTTTGTTACTGGAGCACAGCAGATGCAGGCTGGGCTATGCCCATTCTCCGTTTCTACAAGTCCTCCTTCCCTCCCCCATCCACTTATCTTTTTTTTCTTTCTGTTCTTTTCGAGGAGGCAAAAAGGACACGGACTAATCCCCTCATTATCTTATCTCATTACTTCTGGTGCATCTTTTAATGAACTCATTTCTGATTCCAAGCAATCTCTACACATTCTTTGGGCTTTTCCAGCTGGAAAGTTTTATTGATGTAGTTCAATATCCTTCTCCTCCTTTTACACCTTTTCCATTTATGTTCAGTGTTCAAGACTAACAGAATGTTTATAAATCTGGTGTACACTTCCTAAGCTTCTATTCCCGACTAGTGTAAGGCAGCAAAGCTTCAGTCATTACTGTACTCACCTGTGGGCAAGCTTGCCCAGCAAGTGAAAAGCTGCACTGGCATGACACTACATGCTGAGTCTTTGAGCTGCTGTTTTTCAGGCTGTTGCTATCTGCCACCCAAAAGTACCAGTACTTTTGGATGTAACAAAAGGGGTCTCTAACTAGTATTGCATCATGAAAATATGCTCCTAGTGTTTTTAAATAGTTAAAATATTCCAGTGTAACCCCCTCTATAGTTTACTTCCTTATTTTTATTCTCTGCCGCATACAATAAAATCGTTTGAAAGAGAACATTGGAAGAAGAAAAAACAAAAGGAAAGGGAAAAAAAAAACCAAAGCCATGTGAAATTACTTTTGAATCTGATGCAAATTCAGTCCTATTTTTCACAGATCACTATGTGCAGCCTTCCTGTGATGGGTCCTAAAGCACGGGCAGAAGTGCTATCTCTACAGCATCATGAAGCTTTATGACAGCAAACCTGTCATAAAGGAAACACTGTACCACTGATACGAGTTCAACCTCCAGTGGCAGAGCTCAATGGGTAAGTGCCGGCTGGCAATGCTTTGCATGTCAGTAAACTATAGCACTTGGAGCCTGCAGGATAAGGCTGGTGTCAGACAGTCACCAAACACACAGACACTAACAGGGGATAGGAGGACCTCAAGAAGATTATGGCTACTGAACTGTGCCCTTCTCAGCAGAATTTATAACCATGCCAAGAGGTACAGATAATATGTTTCCTGTGTATATGAGAGTGCTTTCACTAATCTCAGGAGTAGTGACACATCACTAGGACATGGACTGCCAACAGAAAGCTTAGAAGCTCCAGCTTTTAACTGTGAATGGTACCTTCAGGCTCCATAATTCACTCTTGGCAAAGGCCAGCCAAATTTACAACCTTCTGCTGCTTTGACCAGTTCTGTGGTTAAGCTAGCTTTTATGTGGTCCTAGAGGCTTTTCCTGCACAAGGTCTTCAGCACTTTCAGGGGTATGTGGCCTTGTGACCCCCTGGGGCAGTGACAATGGATAGCACGTGTATTCACCTCACAGCAGATTTATTTTCATAATGTCATCCAGGTCACATTACCCAAGAATAAGCCATGTTTTTACCTCTCCTTTCTGGACCATGCTTGTGAGGGATTGCCCTGGACAAGCTCAGCTAGAAAGAGCATCCCAGCTGAAAGGGTTCAACTGGGTGTGAATCAAATGGATTGTACAGACATAAAGATCCCAAGAAAAGAGAACTGCTAGCTCCTCTCTGACCATCATCTTCAGATGGAGTCTTACTGTTTCTGGTGAATATAATATTAAAGTGATATTAACTTGTACTATTTCCCTTTGTCCTATCAACCTCCAGGAATTAATGTAGTTTAAATCCTACCAGGTGCACATGGTGTATTCTTGCCCTCCACATCAATTTTAAGCATCAAAATGTATTCTTAATTAAAAAACAAAAGAAAAAAATAGAATCCAGGTTGCTGGAATTGTGTGTTGATGTAAATGACAGGAGAAAAGACAGATCTGTGACAGGAACAGTCCAGGAATGGCTTATAAAAGACAGTATAAAACTGTTCCCATCTGTCTATGGCAATGATTTAGGCTGGGATTTTTAAAGACACTTGATGTAGTGATGTGTCCAAAACCAGAATGCTTTGCCAGGTTTTCAGACTTTAATGTGGCATGAAAAGCATCACTGCATGGCCCACATCTTAAATGCTCCACGTTTATAACTTTGTGGGGGCTTTGCTGACTAGCTTTAATTTTGTTTTGAAGGAAAATGACTTGAATGAGACTGGTGTTTTTCTCTTTGTTCTCCCAATCTATTATAGCTGTAGAAGCAGTACTTCAGTCTATTTGCTCCCACAGTGGGAGTCAATCTGTCTACTTAGGCCTCTCCAATAGATAGACTAGCTAATGCACTGTTCTGCTCCTCCATTCCACCTGGCAGGATAAACCCACCCTGATAAGACCTAAAATCCAATCAGAATACATACAATGCAAGCTATCAAACTATAATGCAAGATCAACTGCTGGGGCCAGAGTGTTGTCTTGGTGTTAATTATGCTAAAACTATCCTGGTTCACCAGGCTTTGAATTAGATAAGATGATAGCTGCCCTGTAAATGTGTGACTAGCAGTCAATCACTTTATGGTATAAAAGTCCAGTCCCATCTCGTACAGTTATGTTCTTCTAACATAACCCTCTTGGGGGTGTATGTGTGGAGATTCCTCCTTTGGCTGGGGAAACCCTCCAAGGATACTCCTTGAGGTTGAGAGCATTTGTATGGGTGAGTTACATCAAATCTCTACTTAATAATTATTTCCTTTTTGCTAGCTTTAATATAATTGTTTCTATACTTGTTCAATATAGTACACTATCCTCTTATATTATACTACAAGTAGTTTTAGCTTTTGTATTGTGTGGTAAATAATTCTGATTAGGTTCTTTTGTATAAAGTAAATTTTCATTTTATATAAATATTCTCATTTTGCCAATCATTAAAACCTGTGGGACAAAAGTTGTTCAATCACACCTCTATAATTCCTAAAATTTAAACCATTGACACAATCCAAGGCTAAGACTGGATTAAGCTGCACCTAGACTCCCCTTCGAGAAGGAGTTTAGAAAGCAAGGAAGTCCTTTCTGCACCTCACGACTCAATGGCAGGACTTTTTAATAAATTTTGTCTAGGCCTGTCTAAGCCTTCCACTCCACTCATGACATTTCCTGGATAACTTTTATCTCTTTAATAGCAACTCAAAAAATGGGTTCCTACCTGAAACGAGCAACCTTTTGAGACTCTTCATCCCACTTCTCCAGCCTTAGACAGGGCACCAATGATCTTACACTGTGCTTGAACCCCTTTAAAAACATATCAGCCTACCTAATGCTCTTAAAAAATGGCAAGGGTGGGGATGAAGCAAAGGAACTCTACTCTTTGGAGAGGTTTCAAACCTTCTTTCAGGTTTAGTGTATGCCCTCAGTGGACTGTGTCCCAGAGGAAGAGAGAAAACTGACGATAGGGTATAGATGTTCTTGGCAGAAGTGCAGGATTTAAGCAGCACAAAGCCAGCACTGCTAATGTCTTTTCTTGCTGCCTTGTTGAAGTATGAGAGGGACATACATAAGGGTTGCACTAGCTGGGTTTTTTTCTGCAAATTGAACTGGCCCAACTATGGTTAGTCCAAAAGTTTCCATCTAGCTTGTTTTTCAGAGGAAAACTGGATTTCATCTAGGAAAAAGATCAATTTTCCCAAGGAAAACCTCTGTTTTGGAAAGTGTAATCTTAGTTTCAAAGACAGAATAGGGTGTGACATCGTATTATTTCACCACACACACACACACTATTTCTCTCAAGAAATGTGTAGGCTTGAGTCAAAAAAGAGACCTAGCTGTTTTAAATTGAAAAAAAAAATGCCCAAAGGAATAAAGAAATTCTTACAGGTTTAACTAATTTTGTAGTTGCTAAAAACACCTCCTTCTCCCAAAATTAAGACAGCTATGAACATGTACAGGAGTACATTCAAATGATGTGATAACAACTTAATAAAAATATTTACTTGTATTGATTTTGATTCAATTAGATTTATTCTTATTGTCCAACAGAAATTAACTACCTTTCCTTATTAGACATTAAACAAAATAAATTCAATCATTCATTCAATCGACCTGAACAACTCACAGTGGGAAATTGTGCAAAGAACCGAGTACCCTGTTCTGCCTGGTAAAGGGTGCAGCCTGCTCAGCACCTTGCAGGATGAAGCCTTCTGAGCGCTCCTCTCTCTGTGGGTTTGCTCTGCAACTCCCCAGCCCTTGCAGGGATCACAGAGATGTGAAGGGATGATGAAGTCTCTGTCTATACAATTATAATGGATTGCTAAAAGTATCAGAGTTGCTGTAAATAAATCATTATATCAGGCTCATTTAGCCTGATTCCTCCTCTCAGATGGCTTATCATACAGTCCAATCTCTGAAAGTCAGCCATTCCTTTGCAATTAGATTTATCACTAATCAAAAATGGAAGCATTCCTGCCAGCTTTGAATTGCGCTTGGAAATACTGTGTTGGGCTCAAGCCTCAAAGCTGAATGTATTCATTTATTCAAATTTAAAAACACCCATCTGCAAATATTTAGATGCCCTAACTATTAATTAAAACTTGCTGTGACCATCTAGTGAGGTGCAGCATCCACATTAACCTTGACACTAGTAAATCACAGCAGCAGAAGAGCTCCTTTCACCTCCCGTCTCCTGGCAACACACCTTCCACCTTACTGAAAAAATCCATCCAGCAAGGTAAGTGGTTTACAGCAATTGCATCCCTGCAAGCTGCAGTTTTGCCTTTTCACAGAGCCTGATGGAATGACTGGTCTTGACATGACCATGCAGCCAGACTTGTGCCAACTGTACCTGGGGCAGAGCTCCCCTGTGACAGGAGTTTGCACTCCAGGGCCACAGGGGACTTGCTCCTGGCCCAAGACTGCCTTGAAAGGCATCTCCCTTGTCTACCTCATGACCTTGTTTGCAGCATCATATGGTTGCATCTGATGCCCGGCTCCCCTCCAAGTGGTGCTTGCCACTGACCCGCTCTGTTTCGTATGTCTTTTGGGTCTCAGGTAACTCTCATGGAGAGAAAAAGGGATTGATTTATGTCCTAGAAGGTCTCATGTCACTTCTAATTCAGGACCAAATGCTTATGCAGAGCGCTGCTGAGTACACCCACAAAATCCCAGCTTAGTAAATTCGTCTTCTGCCAATATGTATTGGGCCAGAATACCAAACAACATACCGTGTGGGTGGATGTAAATAAAATCTCTTTATCATTGCAATCTAGACATCTCTTGGCAGCCATGGCAACTGAATAACAATACTCAGATTCTGTCCTCAGTGATACAGCATGAAAGTTTATATAATATAACCCAGGATATGTTTACACCAAGTTTCACACAAGGAAGACAAAAGGTATTTTGTACAAACATATTTTATTTATGTAGAGCTACAGTAGGAACCAGGTGTGTGGGAGAGGAGATATCTGGATATGACCAGATTATATTTTGTACTTTAATCCCTTTCCTATTCTGTAAATAGATTGAGGTGTCAAAATACTATTTGAAATTGTTCCTCAGTGAAATTCATTTCAATGAGCAGCATTCTGTGACTCACTACACACAGTCTCCAAGGTTGCTTTGAAAATACAAAAGTATTTTTCCAGCACCATGCACCCTCATGAAATATTAATATCAGATATGCTTCACATGTAATTCTTTGTTCCTCAGAGATGATTACGGAGAGGAAGAAGCATATGCCTAGGGATAGGGAATTTGTGGGAATAAGAAGTATTCTGTGAAGTAGAAGTCCATTCTGTACTAGGCAGCAACCCAACCCCAGTCTCCATTCAAATATCATCAGAGGTCTGCTCTTTAGGAAAGTACAGTCTTAGCTATTAGCTAGAGACTGATAAGAGGATAATAATAAAAAATAACTTTATCTTTTCCCCCTGTTGTTTAAAATACAATGCATTGCACAGAAAAGAATTATTTCAACAAACATTCCTTTTTTCTGACTACAATGGGCATGTATGAAAGTGAATATAAACTAGAAAAATTACTATAATCTCAGGTTGAAATTTTGTCAAGCATGTTTTTGCAATTTAATTTTGCTACTTCTTTACAACATGTTGTTTGGTAGAGTCCAGGAAGTCATAACTATAACTATTCAGTATACAGGACCAATTAATGTAGTAATTAAGTGGCATCATGCTATAGATTTCAGTGAAGTGTTCACAGTATGCTAATGTTTGTACTTACCTGTGGTAGTGTGGTCCTGGAAAGCTTCTTTCAGCAAAACTCTGTAGGACTTCGTGCTGCAGAGTGGGAACATGCCTCTGTCCCTTCTGATATACCAACCTCAAACTAGGAAATGTCTTGCCTCTGATGAGGTTTGATGGTGAAGATCTTCCCAACTGAGTAAAAGAGGTGTTCCCAAGGTGCTCAGGAACATCCGTTTGATTCTTTCCCTAGTGTCTTCATCTCTAGTGTAAAGTCTCAGTGTAGCCCCCAAGTCATAAGGATGAAGTGCAAAGTGATCATTAGGGAATATATTGCTATGTGAAGAAACTAAAATATGGCACCCGAGCCAGTGTACAAGTGCGTGAAAAAAAGCCCTCAGCTCTCCATAGCACGGACAGGACTGCACGAACACCTCACACAAATCCACGATGCTATTTTCCAGAATAATTCAGTGAATAGCTCATGGTTAAAATCTTCTCTAAAAGCTGATGGCAAAGGCAAGTCTATTGGATCCATGAGACCTTACTCCCTTGAGACTGCAAAGCCATCATGGTTAGGGCCTGGTGCCGGCCATGTTTTGAGGACAGACATGCAGGATATGGGTTCTAAAAGCCATGCAGGTCTTAAACTTAAAGAGTAACTGAGTCTGACTTTTAACCAGTTGTTGGACTCTGGCTGCTTCTGTAGTCAATGGAGTAAGCTCCACATTCGGACAGCCTATGACAGATACTAACTATGGACATTATGACTAAATTGTAACATCCTTCTTCACATCCACTGAGTTCTTACCTCTGCTGATTGCAACGGGTCTGGCAGCCTTGTCTGCTACCCTTCTGAATCATTCATTGTTCTCCTGACAATGAAGGATGTCTTAACAGCCACCATCTCAGTCTGGCTCAGGTGCCAATGGTCTGAATATGATCCATATCTATGCTGATAAAATAGAAAAGGGTCAGGTACCCAGCCTCTGAATCTCAAGCTAAGTAGGATGGACAATGTCCACAGTGCCTTGCATAAGACTCTCTAGAGCAGCCTTGTCTTGGAGAGAGCTGGCTGAGACAAATCATCAGATGAGTCATTTGGATGATCAAAGATACAGTGTTTGACCTTGTTCCCTGATAACATGGACCTATACAATGGAATCAGTTATGTAATACAGCCCACAGGCTGATATAATATTCCCTGTAAGAAAAGGAGTAGGAAAAACCAGATCTACCTGAGAAGGTCAAAGTTTGCATTCTAAATCATTATCTTATGACATAGCTTACAGTATTTTTAACACCTCTATAAATATTGAGAGATCTTCATACAATCAAAATAGTTCCAATAGAACGTCTCTCAAGCATTACAGGAAAGCATGACCTTGCCTTGTAGACTTCTACTTTTCGTACTAATAGACCGATACTTTATTCTGCCTGGTCCCTTTTATAGGAGGCCATGTTTGCTTTACTGCAAAAGAACTAATGAATGCATTCTTGAAACAAATTCTGAGTTAAAGAGGTGAACCAGATGACTCAGAGGTTTTGGTTGCTGCAATTTTGTTAAGCTCATCAATGGCAACATCTGTTCCTTGAGTGAGTGAAGCTGGAAATGTTTTCCTTCCTTTTTTACTTACCAGAGTTATTAAAAGAGGAGGGATAAGGAAAAGAGTTGGCTCTAAGGAACTCCGTGGTGTCGCAGCTAAGATATTACCGGTACTTTGATTACTTCAGCTGAAGCCTGTTCAGGTCTTTATGCTGGACATCAGTGCAGATAAGCCTTCACCAGTCCATTGTGGGTATATCTGGAGGGAAATGTGACAGTTCCACCAACACTTTCCATCTGATGAATCCTCATCCAACCTGGAAGTGGTCTGTTTCCTAGCTTTGGAGAAGAGGAAAATTATCCTGTAGTTTTAACTCTGAATTTACACAAAAGTCACATGAGTTTCTCAGAACATTTCCACTTCTACCCGCTTTTGAGGAGAAGATACAAGGCAGTGAGGATGCGGGGGCTGATGCTTTCAGAGCTGAAAGTAGAATTGCACAAGCTCTCCTTTGGAGACAGCCAGGTAGACCTAGTCCCAGTGCTGCCCTGGATCTGCCCAGACAGATCCACCACTCCTCAAGTAAGAGGCAGACAGAGAACTTATAACAGATTGGAAATGTTGATGCACAAAGTTCCAGTGTGACTACTCAAAGGATAGCTCACCTGTGTGAGAAGGAAAATCCTAATTCAGTTACATACTGAAAACAAACAGGTAAACAGGAGTCCTTCACTAGGAGGTTCTTCCCACTCTGCTCATGAGCATTTGGATTCTTCCAGGTCTCCTCATTGTATGGATATCATGGGTAGATCAAGCACTGTGGAAAGGTCCCTCATTCTGCTCTTGTCCCTTTACACTGAGTGCAGGGACCACATTTAAAGAAAGGATCACTAGAAAGTGTGTGAGAGGCAGGAGGGCTTGTCTGGAACAGCTGAGGAAGGAGAGGCATGCATAAATAAATTAAAAAAAAATCATCCACTTTACTAAAATCCAATCACAGAGGGTGTCAAGGGGGAGAATAGATGAGCTGATGTTAGAGGCAAGACTGTGAGAGGCAGAGCTCTAGCAGATATGTAAAACAATTTTGTGCCTCATTAGGCAGTCCCAGGGTGTCATACATAAAAGGACCAACCCCCAAATTGTGTGACACAATGTCTATTCTTTGCCCCTTTGAAATCCATCTAGAATCCACATTCTCACCCTAGTGTCATGAGAGTGTCAGAATCTGTTCAGGTAGGAGATATTAAGAGTAAAGCTGACAGAATGGGCTCTAAACCTTGTTTACCCTTCCCTCACCCATGCCGAAGCAGTGCCACACAGTAAGATTAGACACATTTCTCCTGATACTGGCTGTAATGAGAAACAAGAAGTAATAAGGTGATTTATTATCTCCTGTCTCTCCCAAAGACCTCAACATGCTGGCTCTGTCCTGCACTCCTCGGTGACTGGTTTCAGAGAGACAGAACTCTACTCACTCTTGTGCTGCAGCAAACTATCCTGCCTGTTCCCCAACACAAAGAAATGAGGAGACGAGGCAAGTTGCCAGGTTCTCAGAACTTTCCCTCATAAAAGCAATATATGTGCTTATTGTTCTTCTAGATTACAAAATTTGGAAAGGAGAAGAGAAAACATAAATTGCACAGTTTATTTTATGGAATAGAAAACACAGCACCCCTGCTGCAGTGAAGTCCGTTGAGCCCATAAATGTGTCATGGCTTGATGGAGAGCACCATAGTCACTCAAATGAGTCAAGATTCCACAAGACGACTTTCTACTGAGCTCAGCATGATTTACCAAAATTGAGGGAGAATGAAGAACTATGGAATGGCTTTAGTGGCTGTCTCCCAGCTTCAGACACTCCATCTCTTAACTGCTGTCAATCTTCTGCACTCCCAGGTTTCCCAGGATCTTGGAGTCAGGGGCCTGTTGTGCCAAATGTTGTACTAACAGAAATGAACAAACAGTCGTTATCCTGGAGATGTCATGAGGCTATCTCAAGATTTTTACTTTTTACACTTTAAATAATGTACCTGAATGGAATCTAAAGGAGGCATGAGATATTTAATGTAGAATTTTGAATTTGTTCAGGATAAATTAGATTCTTGGCCTTTCATGCCAGAATGCTTTCTTCACCCTTGATCCTCTTGATTTCTTTGAGACTTCTGGTGAAATAAAGGTGTAATGGATCCAAATCATGTTGCTGAAAGGCAGGCACCAGTATAGCTATTACTGGTACCACTGAGCATATAAGCAACAGCAGGGGATCCAGTTTCCACTGCTGGCTGAGTAGACAGCTTTCCAAAAGAGTGGTATTGGTACAATGACGGTATACTGCAAAGTTAAATTAATATTTCTTCTGTCTCACACTGTGTGGGACAACAAAAGTAGGGTGAGCAACTCAGGCTACCCCTATGGCTGCCATAGTCCAGCTTCTTATATCACTGATAGAAAGAAAAAGTCACAATCACTCAGGCTATTCTGTGTCATTTGTCAGCCTGGTCCACTGGCTTCTTGAAGTCCCTAAAAATGTCTTCTGTTTTCACTCGGTTGGTCTTTGTAAGTCCTGCTGTGTCTGACAATACTGAAAGTAGTCTCCAGTACCTCACTTAAATGAGGCAGCACCAGTGTCACACCAGATTATAATTACAAACTGTACTGATAGGCCCAGTGGCCTTCTTCATTAGAAATATAAGTTCCATAATGTAAATCTGGGAATCTAAACAGTTTTTTATGTATTGATTATGTTAAAATGACAAGAAACAGAGCCAACAAGCTTGAATTTCAAAACAACTCAGCAGAAAAAAAGAAAAACCACAACAGTCCTTCTCTTAATATAGAGGATTATTCTGGAGGACACAAACCTTAAAAATGAAGCTGGTATTCTGTTTGCTGAACCTACAGTGTTTATCTCATTGCTTTTGCAATATAAAAGAGCAGTATTTAAGTAAAAACTAACTTCAGATATTTCTGTTAATACTGCAGGCAATTCTTTTGTATTCTCTTAGGGCCTTGTTCTTTCCTCTGAAACTCTCTCAGGCTCAGGTTGGATGAGGGTCTGAGCAACCTAGTCTAGTTGAGGATGTCCCTGCTCATTGCAGAAGGGTGGACTTGATTACCTTCGAAAGTTCCTTCCAACCCACACCATTCTGTGGCTCTAAGACTGTATGTGGCCAACGGGCTTAATTTGACATCTGATGTTTCTTGCTCTGCAGCAAGGATATAAAGGGGAAACCACATACCCCCTGGTTATTGCTTCCAGAACCTTACCACACAGTGTGTCTGGGTTTGGGGTCTACTTTGACACACCTGAAATGTACTACAGGGGATTGGGAGAGCAATTTGAAGCCATCACTGAGCAGACTTTGGTCTGAGTGTCTAGTCCAGCACAATGTCAGCACATGTCCCAGCTCAGTCCCAGTAGAGCTGTGACTGCATAAGACTGGTGCTGTGCCCAGAGTAATTACATCTGTCTCTGAAGAAGAATAAGGAGCTTGGACAGAATGACAGGGCAATGTAATTATACTTCTTCTGGAGCTAATTCAGGGACCACAGCATTAGGCTGAATTGCATAGCCTAGATATTTCAGAATTTATTAATTCTGAATTATCTTTTCTAAATACTCAAAAGTGAGAGATTTAGTGTTGCAGTTATAGGTACCATCCATCTCTCCCTCCTCCTTGTATTAGCAGTGTCTCACATGGTGTTTTCCGTTTCAGTCTCAAAACCCATAGTGCAACCACATGAGCCTTAGAACCCCTCCATGTTCCAGCCTCCATGAGGAGGCATGACTTGTCAGAGGACATCTGACACAGTTTCCCATTCAACCTTGGAAAAGAACTTCTGCCATTTTCAGGATTGCAGAATGGAGAAGCACAACATTAAAGGAATGAAAACTAATGGTGTCAAGCACAAAGGAATCAGCCTAGGTTAATAATATTGGAAGGTCATTATTTTTGCTGGCTTTTCAGAAGGGTTTTTTTCAAAGCAGCTCAGATATGTTACTATGACAAGCACAGCATAAATGCTCAGCCAGACAATCAGACAGTGTACCTTCACCTTATTACGTGTGACTGAAACTGCAAACAGCTCAGATCAACCTCAGAGATATTAAATTAGAGCTGAGTCTCACTCTCTCTCCCCTACAAAATGAGCTGAGCTAAATCTGAGATAATGCCCACATCAAGAGACATGACGAACTATATTCCACTGGGTGAAGATTTATTTTTAGTTTTTCCATAGAATATTTCTGATTATATGAACAATGGAAAAGAAGAAAAAATCTCAGCATTAGAAATGCATTGAATCTGTACATGCATTATGTAGCAGCTGGGGGTTCTGTCTTTCAGACAGAACCGAATTATGATTCTTGCATAATGTAACAATATGATAACTAAAAAGAAGGCCTGGGTTGAAATGGGTAGCAGATAATATTACAGAATTACAATAACAAGGTCATTTGAAAATGAGAGCAAGTAAGCAACTCAAGGAAAGAAAGTAGATATAATGAAAAGAAAGGAAGCATTCATTATGGGGTGGGTGTAGAGCAAAGAGTGAGTTAGATTCCTAAACTAAATTGGCACATACAGGCTGCATTTATATCACTGCAGTTTTGAAAAAACGTCTCCCATTCCCCATGTTGTTATTGCAGTTCTTAGGGGGATAAAAAGATCTTGCATCATAAACACTGAGCTGAGCAGCATTGTCATCATCATCATCACCACAGTAAACTAGTTTAGGCCATCTCAAATAGTATGGTAGTTACTTTCTGGCTATACCTATATTTATGACCTCTGTCATAAATAGAACAGAGGCAAGTTATAGGCTAACATGCTGTCCTAAGACCACCCCAACTGATTATTGCTAAAAATTCTCTGACGTATTTTTGTCTTTTTGTTCTACTATTTTCCCAGACAGTTTCTGGACACTGATAGGGAATAAACTGGGTGAGGGACAGCTTGAATATCCACACTCCTTTCTGATGAGTGAGGGGAAAGTTTTGCCATGTGGAGATGAATTGTGCTGTGCCACTTGGCCTCAGGGGCAGACTGTGTTCCTCGGTCTGTTTTATTTGGTAGTACAAAATGAATCCTTTCAGAATCATAACAGTCAAATAAGGTACCAGAAGACAGGAAAAAAGACAATCATAGTCATTATTCTTAAATAGGGAAAAGATTAGTCAATATCAATTTCTAGAAAAAAAATCTAGAACAAATAATTGACTACACTATATATAAGTCCCTGAAGGATAGCAAGAAGATAAATAATAGTCCACTGGAATTCATCACAAACATATTGCATTAAACTAATTTAATTTCTGTCCATAACGAGATTTTACAGCTAGAGCTGAAGCAGTTAATTTCACATATTTTGATCTGAACACTGTCTTATATAACATTCTCATTAAAAGATTTCCACATATATAGCCTTGGTGGATCTTCTGTAGTGTGGGATAAAATTGACCAGATAATTATACGCTAAGAATATTTTCTCTGGTTCACTGTTCAGTTGGAATGATTTACTTTACTGAGTGGCATGCTAGAGGGATCTGTCTTGGATCTTACTCTACTTGACATTTTAATTAATCACCTGGATGATGGAAAAGAAAATATCAAATATTAGATTTGCAGATGACTTGAAGACAAGAAGGACAGCAAATGCATTGGAGGACAGAGCTAGAATTTAAGGAGAACTTGAAAAATGAAGTGTCAAATAGCATTCATTCAAAGTGCATAAATGCAAGATATCACACTAAGGCAAGAGTAATCAATGGTGCATATGGTACAAAAGTAATCAGGGTACACAGAGCCTTCCCAAATCTTCGTTCGCGAAGCCTAGCCATGAATCAGGGCACACATGTGGTATACAGTATAACAACAGTACAACCAGTAAAGCACTCTTCTTCAAGACAGGTTCTGAAGGTTGTGAGGTACTTCTGTACCCTGTGGGGGTACCCAAGCATGGCTGTGCAATGGTAGCAAGCTTGTAGACTGAAGGAGTCAGGGCTGAGGACCCAACTCTTGTGGGTTCACTTTTAGATGGTTTACTTGAGTCTGGCTCTAGTCTGGTCTTGTGGACTGTCCATCAGCAGAAAATGTTCAATAAGTAGACTCTTGAGGAACATCGTTTGTTTTAGTTTTGTCCCAAAGAAAAGCAGGTCATGCACCTCAAGATTTCTCTGTAATACAAAATAAACATGTTATATGGGGATGAAGTCAACCACTTCAAAAGTACTCTTGTAACAACTGAAATACTGATGTACATGTATATACCATTGGACATCATAAATTGAAACAAATATTTTCCGTTGGCAAAATGGCAGACATCAGATCACGTTTTACAGACAGAGTAACAGCTCGCAAGTCATACTGTTTTGTCCCACGTTTTGTAAGAGCTCAGATGAAACTCTGTTCAGTTTTGGTTATGAGAAAGACAAGCTGGAGTCAGTCTAGAAGAAAGTGATTTTAAAATCACTTGGGAAAGATTAAAGGACTTGGGGTTGTTTAGCTTAAAAACTGATTTGGTACATGACAAAAGACGACAAACACTTTTAGAGAGAAGAGAATAATCTGTTCTTCTTCCCATGATGGATAGCACAAACAAGAATAACAGGAAAAGTCTCCCAAGCCTATGCTTGGGGAAGCACCAGCACAGATTGCCTATGGAGATATGGCAGTCTCTATCAAGGAGGATCAGTAGCAATTAGACAAGCAAGCGGTATAAATGATCCCTCCTTAGGCTAGGTGGATGGACTAGGCAGCTTCTGAAGGTCCCTCCCAATCCAGTTTTTCCATGACTCCTCTTTTTTCCTCCTGACTCAGTGGAACTACATTATTTTTTCCCAATGGTCCTTGTTTCAAGCAGTGGGGAGCAGAATGGTTTGTGTCAGAGAGAAGCTTAGGATGTTTTCCTAGGATACAGTCTGAAGCTGCTAAGGTGAAACATCCCTAGGAACCTACCCTGCATACCTGACTCCTGTGGAGGTCCCACTCTTGCCACTGAACTATTGGATGGAAGAGGTGTTTTCATTCACTTCAGACCATGGTTTTAAGTAAATGTGGTTATGCTTTGCTGGGAGAAACCATGGCAATACAGATCACATGCAGAAATAGAATTTTATGTGACTTGGAAAATGTGTTGCATATTTATTTGGGCATTTGAAGAAGTGCTGAGAAGATTGCAGTGAAGACTGGAACCTGTATATGTTGTGCTTGTCTGCTGAACCTGAAGCCTGTATATGCTGTGCTTCTGTCTAGTGCCTTCAATAGAAGAACATAAGGACATCAGAGATTAAAAAAAAGTAGAGGCAATTGGAATTACCAGTTGCAGTGGCATATCCATAGGACAACTAAAACAAACACCTGACACTGACTGCAATCCTTACATAGAACACGATATTCTCTGGATTCAGCTAGTACTAAATAGATGCTAATTGCATAATCTGTATGTTTAATAAAATATTTATTTCTTTATTTTAATAAATTAAACAAATAATTAATCATTAATTATATTACATAATAATATAAAATCTATACACAATAAATATTTAATTCATTAAACATATTTAATAAACCTAGTGTATATGCAAACTCCAAGGAGGAAATGTGGCTCACTGTTGGTCTGCATATCTGCATATCCTCTCTGATATGGTACAAATGACACTAAACAGATGCCTTTTCTGAAGTCAGCTGCAACAGGGTGAGGCTTGAGCAGATCCATAGAAGGCCAGACTTCTCACACATCACAGGGTAGTTGCTCTTCAGGAAAAACGTGACATTTAGCACTGAGTCAAGAGAAACACAATGGCCTAAGCAGTGCTGTATTATTGTGTTGATGACTAGGTGTGCAGTGGCATTTAAAAAATGAGCACTGGCTTTTTAGTGCTCTACAAACTCTGAACCCGGTCCTTTAAAGCCTCCATGCGTGGAATTCACATTGACTTGTGTATACGGAGGACTAATATTCAGGTCAAGCCTGAATATTAAATAATAACTTGTCATTCCTGATGTTGCTGCTTAGAGCTGGCATCATATTGTTTTGTTTAGGCAGAAACTGTTAAAATTTTTTTCATACTCTGGGTTTTACTAACTGAGAAGACTAATATATTTAAAGCAATTATTACAGAAGGGAAACCTACACTCTTTTTCAACCCGCAAAAAAGCCCCAAATCTGAACAAGAATAACACTGGCAAAATCTATAAACAAAACAATTGCTGAAACAAATAGTCAATGTTAAAAAGAATATGAGGCCATTCCAGAACAACCTCTGTCTTTTTAGACAGTCTAAACAGGCTGGCTACAACAACATGAGAAATTTGGCTTTTCCAAGCTACAACATATTTTTCTTTTTTTTAGCAGCCAAAAAGCTCCATAGGCAAGGAGAGCATACAGCCAAGTTTAATATACAGTGAAATAAATTGTAGAGGTGTAGGTGTTAGTGGAGCCTGAATACAATGAACTACTAGAGGTGGGGAAACTGTGTCTCCTGGTCTCCAGGACTCTGCAATTTATCTCTCTGTGATAAACTTCATATGTTGAAGCTGGACTGAAATTAACCTCTGCTGAAGGCAAGATTTGTCCCTAGAGGAGGTTAGTTCTAGAAACCGTATCAATATACACAGTTTATTTGTTCCACAGGGAAAATATATTAAGAACCTGTAGCTGTGGCATGACTCATCTACTCACAATGTACAAGGAGCTGGAAATTCCTCCATTTTACGAAAATAGAGCATGTCCCTTGAGTATCTGGAAAACAGACGCAGTGGTTTTACATCAAGCAAAGTCTTGCTTGTCTAAGCCAGAATGAGTAAAAATGGAAGTGCAGGGATAGAAAGACTGCTGATTTCTAGAAAACTGGAGAACTGCAAATATAATTGACTGAAAGGTAACATATAGAAGCAGCATACTTTTATGTAGTGGTTGATATACCTATTATATTGATTTTTTTTTTTCAACTAGAGCTTAACACGTAAACAGAGTCCATAGTATTTAGTAAATTGTGCTTAGTTGGAAACTTAATAATTAAAAGATGAATAGTCCATGAGCAGAAACACTACAGGACCAGCCGTTGTTACATGAATGGCAGATGGCATGAGCAGCCTTGCAAACTTTAAGAAACTTGTTTTCCATTTGAATGAGAATAAATAGAAAATGTAATGAAATGAGGTTGCTCTTTCACCATTCTCAGGTTGGATCCAACTCTTCCTGAAGTTGACGATGGTTTTGTTCCATGTAGAGTGGCCACCTGTTGTAAATGGTTAGCCGAATTCCACTTTCAGGTATATTTTAGGGAAGAATCTGGGGAGATTGTGACTCAAGGTTTACTTTAGAGCAAGGTATTCAGTCTCATTTCCCAACCCTACACAAAAGACAGTTAATTCGTATTTCTGGGGTTTTATTTCCTTCAGGGTGATAATGTATCCGGTACTACATGCTTGTTCAGCACATTATTACCCTAGCTTGGCTGGTGTCCCTGGGCAGTGCTCTCTGACACATGACATTAATAATATTAATGATGGGAAAGAAAGATCACCATTGGTGTTAGTTCCCTGTTCTGTGGAGAGGCTGAAGGTGTGTAAAGAGCTGGAAGGTATTGGTACCGTCTTTCCTCTGCGTCAGGATTAAGGCCACTGAGGAGGACAAACCTGCCATTCTGCTGTGCGTAGAGCATAAATCCAGAGTTTTTTAGGTCATGTCCATTACAAGCACCACATTTATTTGTGGTGTAGCAACAGTAGCAGTACTAGTTGAAGTAGAAGCAGCAGTAGTTGTAGTAGTAGTTGCAACAAATGTCCAGGCATTAACTGACTGGCCTTTTTCAAGGGAGTTATCACTGGGGGCTAGATGAAGGAGGTGTGTGGGTAATGTGGGGTCTACTAGCCCCATCACACTAATTCCTTCAGTTGCTGCTCATTAATCTATTTGGTTATTACAATAATCTCTTTGACTATTTCATTAATCTCTTTGACTACAGCTAGAGTTAATGTTAAGGCAATTTTTCTTTTGTGTACTTCCCCTGGCTGAGTCTCCTCCAATTTCTGGAGCATTGCAATAGCTTTTACAGCAGCTTTGAGAATACCTCCACTAAGATATGCATGTTATTTACTGAGAAATTCCAAAAGAAAAAACCTGCCCTTTAAAATAAAGTTTACTAGACCTAGGCAAACAGATTTAGAAACACTAGAGCCAGAGAATTTTTATCTACATGAAAAGACTTTTTTTTTTACCAACCAACAACTGTGCTTCATGGATAAGCCCCAGCAGAAGAAAATATATCCATAGCTGTTACAGCTGCTCTAAAGGGCTATTGCCAATATCTGGCTTTCTGCTTTCTTCTCAGTGTTTTGCAACTTCAAAATAAAGTTATTTCTTTTCTAAATATCCTCTGAACTGGAAAATATAACCTCCAGGATTTCTCCCATGATTTTCTGTACACAGGCAAGCTGAACAAACACAGGGCTATTCTAAGACAGAAGCTTTTTCTTTTGTATGAATGCAGGTCTGATGATCAATGTGAAGTGTCCTCCTATCCAAAGCACAAAGATTTTGGTGGTCTGAGTTCTTTTGGTAAACACATTTGTTTTTCTGGAAGGCAGTATGGAATTTCACATAGGCTCTGCTTAGGAAGGAGACTGCACTGTAGGCACTTAAGTTTTGTGTATACTTTGGAAGATGGTAGCCAGTGTATTTAAACATATTGTCATTTCATTCCCAAAATGTCGTGTCAGTTCCCAATAAAGTTCTGACAAGAAGGCCAACAAGGACCAGTCATAGTTTCACTCTCAAGGTTAGCTGAATGTGTTACAAATACTAGCACCACAATTAGCATTGATTACACTGACTGGTAGCACTGGTATGAGACAAGTACAGACCACAGCTGAGCAGGGACACAATTAAGCTTGGGAAATGCTACTTTAAGTCCTCTTTTGCAGAGCTGTTTGCAGCCTGCCATACCATGCCATGTGAATGATGCAGCAAATTGTTCAGTGCATCAAGGAAGAGCTTATGTGTTCCATGCACCTTGCTTTCCTCCAGCCTCTGTTGACTCCCATTCAACCATGCCACCACTCAGGGTCTGCTTTCGTTCCTCAGAAATTACTTTACCTATCCTGTTTTGTTTTGACATGTACACAGCTGACTCTTTGATCAAACTTCATCTTGAAAAAAACCTCTGTGCATGTAACTTGAAGCTATCAAAATAACGGAATAGAACCAGAGAATGTCCAAGGGACATGAAAACATAAAAGCTGGTTGTACTTTAGCAACATGCTATACTGCAAACTGTGCTGATTGAACTATCCATGGTAAACCATGCTTATTTGTGGCTGACTGCCTCATAAATTTTCATTTGGGAACTGAAATGGAATTTTGGGGTTGGATATGGATATGGGTTGGAATTTTGGATATGGTATTAATTAGGAAGGAAACTGGCTGCCATATGCTTGGAGATAAAAACCTTTTCTGGTGGGCATCTGGTTTTGTATCATAACCAAATTGTTAAAGAAGCATTTTACTGCAAAAGATATTTTTATGTAATACTGTTACCTCTCACTGGAGGAAAAGAGAATGAAACATGGAGATGATTGGATTAATGAGAAAAAATCTAGAAAAAAGACTTTCTGGCTACAACAGATTCTTAAGAATTAAGTTTTGATTGGGAATGCCCACTAATTAGTCCATGCATAGCTCCCATATCTGTGTAAGTAGTTGGACAGTTCTCATCATGGCACTTTACATTATTCATTTGGCCACTTTGTCAGGACCATAAGATCATTATAAACATTCACAAAGCTATGCATAGCTACCACATCTGTCCTATAGCTCATAAGTGCTGCTGAAACACATCTTACACACAAGCATTGTATCATGGTGTGCAGTTTTTAAAAGCTAGGTAAGAGTTTGACGGTGAATTCTGATTAAGGCTCTGTGGCATTGATCAACCTCAGACACCAAAGCGGAGCTTCTTCAAGCTTTTCAGGAGTTTGATCTCCTTCCCAGTTGCAGAGCACAGCTACCTGCAATTCAGGCCCTGCATGGGCTTTCTTACTCTGCTCAGCCCTAAGTGTACATCAGGGCAACACAGCTATAGCAGGAAAGCCAGAAAAGTGAAGAAAAAAATTTGAAGGATGCCCACTAACTACAGTCAGACACAAAGCAATGGAAAACATCACAGTAAAGGAGGCAGGGACATCAGTGTAGAATGCTTTTTGGGAGAGGAAAAGGCAAGTTAAAGGACATACTAGAAGAATGAAATTCATTAGAGGGCTTGTAAAACACAGGAAAGAATAGAGTATAAGCAAGAAAAGCAAAAAGTGACTGAAGGCTGAGTGGCAACTGGAGTGAACAACTCAAGCAATCAACAGAAAAATTGAAAGCTGACAGCAATCCAGGAATTCAGGGAGTGAAAGACTAGAGCCAAGCTGACTGTCAACATGAAAATTGAAGTCTGGTCTCCCAAGGAAAGGAGGACTTGAAATAAAGGGAGGGGGGGGAGGAAATCAGGAAAAAGGAAGTTGAACTCACCAGAAGATAGAAAAGAGACAAGTTAGTTGGATTCCAAAAGACAAGGAAGATGAAAGGGGAATAGAGATGGACCTAACAGGAGAAAACAGTAAAAGTGCAAGTCTGGCACCTCTGCAGCAGCTTTGGGAGTCAAACAACAGGTGCCTTAAGCCAGTGCTCATCAAGACCCAGAAACACAAGAAGCAAGCAGCGAAAGAAGGGTTAAAAAAGCCTTTCTGGGAAAGCTGACAAAAGTCAGGGAGATGGGCTAGTGGTAGTCCTGCCATCTGTGTGGTGCCAGACAACTGTGAGAAAGAGACTGCAGCCCAGCAGAGGAGGTGATCTGGGACATGCCATGATGCTTTGAGTCCAATTGCTTCGTGAGGAGTACCGTGGAAAAGACAGTTTTGTATTTCTTAGTCCAAACTGCATATTCCTAAGACTATCCAGGGCCTGAAAATCTGACTGCGGCTTGTGCCTGCTGGTTTGAGGAGAAATAGGTGTCTTAAGTAAGAGTTTTTACTTTTTATACTAAATATATTTTGTGCATGACAGAAAATTTGGGAGACAGAGAACAAGCAATCAGAAAGGGCAAGAATTTCTCTGTCCTGGTGGCAGACGTTGGGATTTTCTGGAAGCTCAGAATCACAACTCTCCCTAAAGAGCTTCCAAAAGAGGAGATATCTCTTACCCTGATGTGCTTGGCTGGAGAGCTTGCTTTTAGCCACATATTAAAATTAGATGTCAGAAAACTCAAGGTCAAGCTTTTGTTTTTAGCAAAGCTTTAAATTATTAAAAAATTTAAGGACACACTTTAGAAAGGGTCCATGGTTGGAAAGCTAGTGGAAAATATTTAGCAGATCTGCAAAGCAGTTCTATTTATTTATACGGAAGACCTCTTCTGCACCAGAGCAATTTCAGTCCATGAAATGCTCAAAGATGCAGTGCCACCTTTTGGACAAATGGATGTCATGTTAGGTCAGGCATGAAGTTGAAAGAGGGAGAGAGAAATAACAGATGTCCAGAACTGGCTCTCTGAGAAATGATCAGTAGCAAATGGAGAAGATAATTGGAAGCAGTACTCATAAATGGCTGTCTGCTTTTTCTTTAGCAAATGTGTGGCTTTATTTCCCAATTTACTTGAAAAGCTTTTTAAGGTCAGTGAAGTCCACACCTGTTTTAAAAATAAGAAAGCAAGTAAAAAATAAAGAAGAGAAAAAAAGTACACTGTGGTTGGTTATACAGAACCGGAGTATGGGTGTTAACTCAGGGCTGGGCCTTGCTGGTTGTAATGTTAGATAAGCAGTACTAAATTCTCCGGTGACTACAGTGGGGTAGTGCATGATCCTCACCATTTAGGGAAGAACATTCAAACAAATATGTATGCCATCATCTAGATGGAAGGGGACCACCACTGTAGTCTTGGAGATTTAAGGGCTGACAGCAGAGAAACTGTATGTAGTTCTTGTCTAGCAAAGGAATACTTTAAATGATATATCAATCATTTTCAGTGAACTGTGAAGTCTGTGTATTACCTGGAATAGCCAAAATGTCAACAAATAAGAAGGAAGTTAACCATAGAGAAAGGTGAACTGATTAGTCTGGAAATCACATATCCACCCAGTGGTACCCTCCTACTGTGCTGTGCATCCTTTCAGTAATCTCTGTGGGTTAACTGTTTCCTTGAAAACACTAAAAGGATACTGTGCAAATAAAGTGCCCAGCACTGTAAGTACAATGAAAAAACACCCAAGACTCTGCATCTTTCTGCAGTGTGAATCCTTTGGATCCTTGTACCAAGGCCAAATCTGAGAATGAAGTCTTAGAAAATTTCCTTAATTTCTTCTCCATGTACCATAACAGCAGCAGTGGACATTGCAGCCCTTGCTCAGGTAGCCCTCCACAAAATGATATAAATCTGTAGAACAGTCATTAGGGTATCCTAGTACTTTCCTGGAAATGCTGCAATAAGGACTTGCAGTCTGAAGGAGGACAATATTCTGGTCCAGGCTTCTGCTACTGCCAGATCTGTAACCCACCGAGTGGATGGCAGGATAAAATTCCAGCAACAAATATAAGATTTTTCCATTTTGTCACTGCTACCACCTTCTTCAGCCTCCACATTACCTTCTAGGGAGCAGAGATAGATCTCAGGGATCTGGGGACCCTTCTCGTTTTGTGCGAAATTACTGCTAGGTGTCTTGGTGGTCCTGGGACCCATCACATATGTAATCTGTCTCTCTCCTGTGTGCCAGCACAGGGATTGTTATTAGACTTCTCTGTGTGCTTCCTCTTCTCACCAACTTGGCTTATTGCAGTCACAGATAGTTTTCTCCAGATGGGTGAAATACAGAGCATGCATGTGTTGCTTTCTAGCAGGGAAGAGGTGCTTTCAAGAGTGACACAATGTTCTTGTTCCCAGTGGCATATCTGTGCTAAGACAGCTCTCTTCCCAGTGTTTCACTTTGTGCTCAAACCACAACACACTTGTCTTTAGCAATAAAGCATTCTGTCTCTATCTCCCAGGCCATTCCAATAATGCTGTGGACTGAATATGATTTAATCTACAGCTGAAACAAAAATATAATGAAGAAAATGCATTTAAACTGACAGAAATCCTTTTAATTCCATCCAAATTAGATGTTTTGTTTTATTTTTGTGTGTTTTTCTCATGCTTTAAAAAAACATAACGTAGCTGAAGTTAGTCTTGAAATACCATTAGAAGAATGCTACTTATATTATGTATAGCATACTATGCTTCCAAATTTTGAAATATTTCAATTGTTCTAGTATGAAAAAAATAATTTGATAGAATTTTATCCCTTAAAAAAAATCCATTTGTTTTTATCTGCAAATATTTATGGATCTTGCCAAGAATTCAAATATTGGCTGTCCAAAGCATGTTTCTCCTTAGTAAATAAATGATACAAATGACTAAATATGTCTCATTCTAATAATATATTTTATTTTTTGTTATATACATAATAAAAAAAATTGTGTTTGCACAATTTAGCAATGGATCTGAAAACATAAAAGAAATGTTTTCAGAAATGTGAAAGGCAGACCTCTCACAAAAAATTATATTAGAAGTTTATACTATACTCAAATTTAGTTCAAATGCTTCTACTTCACCTTTTGTGCAGCAAGTGGCATGCACCAGCAAATGACAAATGACTGCTTATGTTTTTTATGCTCTGTGCTTGCCTGTTCTTGTGCCTTTACTGTTACTGTGCTGTATTGCTCTTCTGTTGATTTTTTGAAAATACACCTTGTATGAAAATACGACAAAACAGCTAAACCAAAAGAAATGTGATAATGTGTAATTCTGTACACACACAGTAGCTGCTGTATCCATCATTTTGCAAGTCAAAAAAAGGTGATGAGGAATGCAAAGCCTGACCTGAACTCTTCTCTTACACCAGCTTCATGGAGACACCAAAAAATTCAGATGCAGTAGAATGGAATGTTAAGCCATTGTTTGTCTTGTCATGGGCAACTAAACTTGTTAACAGGAGCAATGCTTCCTTACACTTTCCCTGGGTAACAAGTTTGGTGGAATCTAAAATACTTTTAAAGGAGAACATGTACATTAAAAAGGTGGACCAGTAATCTACTGGGCTTAGGAAAAGAATGTCCAAATCTCATTTGTACAACAGTCTCCAGTGACTGAGAGGGAGGAAATAAGGTTTTAGTCCTATTAAAAATATGGACTAAAGTAGCTGCCATGCATGAGAGTAAGGTGATGGGTTAAACCTGAAGTCATGCTGCAATTATTTTTCCTGAGGTGCTAAACATCTCCAAATCACCATCCAATATTCATGCTAACACACTGCAATTAGAGAGATGACTAAGTAGCAATACACGCTATTCAAGGAAGGAAACCTGCAGACAGCTACAAAAGCTTCTCTTCACAACTGCAACAAGAAGGTCTTCTAGTGAGTGCAACAATTTCAGTTAGGACACCAAGTTAAATTTTCAAGTCCACACGCAGATTTTGTTTTCCCTTGACAGGACCAATATTGTTAAAGAAAACCAAACCAAACCTTCTCTAGGACAAACACAACTGCAATGAGCAGCTTTTGAGGTAATAGATTGTCCCCTGTATTAGAAGCTGAATCAGTATAATTGCTTTTAAACTGTCACTCTGTAGTTACTCTATGCAAACATCCTCTGTAGCTACACATGGAACTTTGTTTGGGTCTTTTTCTGATGTTTGAAATACTGTGCTTTTCTATCGTTGTTGATGAGTCACAAATCAATCTGTTATGAGCCTGTTATCTCACATGAATGCCATTAGAAACCAAATGATGTGCCCACAGCTGGCATGACATGAAGTGAGAGTGTGTGCTGTCTGTAGACTGCAGGTGACCCACCTGCACTTCCCATGGAGATTTTCAGTATTTAAGTGTGAGTAGCCTTGTAAAAATGGGTTGGTTTTTCTGAGAAGCACTTAATCTTGGTGTAAAAGAGTGAGATTTCATTCACCTTGAGGGATTTGTACCCAATTCCATTATGGCTGAATCAAAGCTATTTTCTTAATTCAAATCTAGTAGGAAATGTTTTTTGTTTACTGCTCTGGTTTTGGGGGAGAAAGAGCTTGCAAGACAACAGATTTTGCAGATTCTTTCCAATGTTCCCAGAGATAATAACACTCCGAAATATTATTGGAAGATTGTGGTAAAATTCTTGGGGCCAAACTCCTCAAATCCTCTTGCCTTTTCCATAGTAGTTTATGTTGTTGTCAGGATCTGCCTGGATCACTTGAGCAGAAACCACAGCTCAGTGGACACCAGAAATTGGCTCCCAAGAAAAGAGTGCTCGTACTTGTACTTGTACTTGTACAGTTTATACATTATTGTTGTGTGTGTGGAAATACTTTCCATGCAGAAGGTTTGAGGCTTATTTACACTTAGAGCAGTCCTGATGCAGCAGTCAGCAGAGATCAATTTGTGCAGCTGGGCCAGTTATAGTCCACTCTAGAGCCCACTATGGAGAGAAGCAACAATCACATGCTCTGCTGATGTGGTGCTTAACGCAACCTATGTGTGTCCTTCCCTATTCCTAATTGTCAGCACTGGAGCATCTATATTAATAATCTGCCGCCAACTGTTCCTAAGAAAAGCCATGGGAGTTGCCTCACATATTCATGCCTGCTCTATGTGTGCAGCTGTGGCACTGAAGTAGCAAAAGAGAATGAACAAAATATACTTGGGCCTCTGCCCTCGTTTCTGGCCCAGTTCTGTAGACCTTATGTGCAGTGGACTGTATGAGTAACCCTGTTATGCAAATATACTTTCTAGAAGTACAGAGTAGCTTATATCTTACTCATCAGCAGAAAGTTAAATACTAGGTGGAAGAAGGATCTCCTCATCCAGATTTCCTCTGTCTGATTTTGCAGTCTTTCTATAGATTTTTCGGTGAAAAACACTCAAAAATAAACATTCATGTGGTATCAGGCAGCATTTACAGTGCAGAAGAGAGTGTATTTTGACAATACCAATGTTTTCTATAATTGGTAAGACCGCAAAAGTACGTACTTGACTGAACTCTTGAGTGGCAAGTATTTTACTTGCAGTAAACAAGATCATCAGAGAGGCATTCACAGGAGAGAGACCAAATCAGAGAGCAAGCAGCAGATGGGGCTTGAGATTCAAAAATGAAGAGCACAGGCGACTTCATCTCCTAAATCTATTATTGATTAAACCATGAACAGTCAAGACTCTCATTTCACTCATGTTTAGTGCAGCAGCTCTTGGCTGCCAAGCTTAGGGTGTGAGTAACCTAGAAGGAATTAAAAAAGATCTGGGTAACAAAGTATATGCAGATAAAATGCAATCATACCATTATTACTGATATTAACTCATGCACAGCTGAAGCCATTTACATGGGTAAAAATCAGAGATGAAAGAAATCTTTAGCAGTACTGGTGGCAGCACATGTGCACAAGTGTGGGGCTGGCACAAAGTCCTTGTTTGTGAGTATCAGATCTCTTGAGTACTGCTATCTGCAACAGCTCCTTTTACTCCTTGGGAGACTGTCTCTTTCTCATCCCTGTAGTGGCTGATGTACATCTACAGTGGTACAGGCAGTTCTGTCTCATCAGAAAGTGATGCTTTGATCTTCGTTTTCTCCCTTAGCACCTAGTCCAAAGTAACAGATTTTCTTCCCTATCATGCTAACTAATTTTTTTTTAAGCAGTTGTTTTTTTAGAGGGGCTCTAAATTACGTTTTCTTTTCAATCTTTGTCTTAACCCCAACCTTCTCTTAAATATGATACCCAACCTCTTTTCCTTTTATTATAGGATTCTTTCTTTCTTCAAGCTGCTCTTCTAACAAAATCTGGACACTTTTTTCAGGATCATAACCCAGTGACAGCATAGTGACTGCCTGCTTCTTTAAGGCAAACAGCACCTATGCTGTTAATGAAGTTATTGCTCAACTCTTCCTACTTTCTATTCTACCTTGTGAACAGGGAAGTTTGACCAAACAAAGCCACTGAATAACCAAAGGCAGTGCATAGGGCTTAATTCTTATTGTTCTGTGTTCCTTCTTCCTGAACCTGAATGATACGGTTCCTGCTGAGTTTGAGCGATTTCCCTAAGGGCAGTCAGTAACACCAGTAGGCTTCTGAATTGCAAAATGCTACATCATGCTCATCCTGAAAATTTGTTGTCCTCTTACTTGCAAATAGTGGACTGAATCTGAGCTCTTCAGAGAAAGCGCTCTTGTTCTGCTCCTCCACCTAACAGCATACATAGAGTAGACCTTACTAAAGGAGCTGCACTGCAACAACCTCTGTCCCATTGCTCAAAACAAAAGCCTGGATCCATTTTCTTTACTCCCCCCATGAGGCATTTATCTACATGGATAAGATTCTCCTCAGCCTTCTCTTCTCCAGAGGATGAATGGTCCCAGCTGTCTCAGCCTCTCCTCGTCTCAAAGTTCTCCAATTTCTTCACCATCTTTGTGGCCCTTCATTGGACTCTCCCCAGCATGTCCATGTCTCTCTTCTACTGAGGAGCCCAGAACTGGACACTACTCCAGGTGTGGCCTCAGCAGGGCTGAGCAGTGGGCCGGGGTCACCTCCGTTGACCTGCTGGCAACACTTTTGCTCACACAAGGAGGCTGTTGGCCTTCTTAGTTGTGAGGGCACATTACTGGCTCATAGGCAGCTTACTGTCCACCAAGACCTACAACTACTTCTTTGCAGAGTTTTTTTCCAGTCGGTCACCAGTGTGTACTGATGCCCGGATCGTTCCTCCCTTGGCATTTCCCCTTGAATTCCATGAGGTTCCTGTCAGTCTATTTCTCCAGCATTGGATGGAAGCATGAACCTCTGGTGTATCAACCACTTCTTCCAGTTTTGTATCATCTGTAAAGTTGCTGAGGTGTACTCTCTGCCATCACCTTGGTCATTAATGAAGCTGTCAAGCAGTACTTGCCCCTGTATACACTACTGGTGACTGCCCTCCAGCAGGACTTCACATTACTGGTAACAGCCCTCTGGGCCTGGCCACGCCATCCGTTTGTCTCTATATACTTTGTCAGCTATGTCTATTTTAAGCACAAGTGGTAAAAACTGCAGTTTCCAGATGGAAGGCCCATCTTGAGCTGGAGAGCCATAGACTGTGTGTATCATGTGGAGGAGTTGTTGCAATCAACCTCTTGAGTGCTTTTGATTCTGTGATAAATTAGACAGTAAAGGCCCTTTTCAGCTTCCAACAGCACTTAATCCAAACAGAGCATGACCTTATCTACCTGCAAACTGTTATCATCATATTCTGCTCTCTATTTTGCTTCAAGGGATAGTTACATCTTGCTTCCTGCTAGACACACCTGGCCACATTGATTCTGCTCCATTTCTTAAGAAGTCAGGTCTTTAGGTAAGCAGTAGTAATTGCCAGTGGTGTACAGAGATTTATAGGTGTGTTCTACATCCTGTAGGCTTCAATCCTTTGAGTTGTTCAGAAACCTCTGAGATGGTTAGATGAGCTGGTTTGTTTTTTGCACTGGGTTCTTTTTTCTCTCCCATCTAAATTTATTAACATGATTTTCAATTACTTTTAGAACCCTGATAGTAATTTATTTTTAATTATCTACACTATGTAGCTGTAACTTGCTAAATATTCAGGTCAGTTTAAGGTCTCCCTCTAAAAGTGAGTATTACTGTCATGGAAAGGCTCTCAATCTAGTTCTAATATTACTATTAATTCTAATTAAAATAGTTCTTATCTGGCAGTTTTATGTCTGGAGTATTTTGTAAACATTTACCAATTAATTTTCACACAATTATTGCAAGATAGACGGGAAATAACAGTGAAAAATCTATAGCATAGAGTAAAAAGAAGAAAATCACTTATCTACAGTAAAAGGATTTCATGAGTTTGTATTGCCCATAGGTTCTTTCTCTTGGAATGTTGTGTAGTTCCCTGCACATGCATGTGGACCCACTGTACAGTAGCAGAAACTGTGCATCCTTGACAGCATGTGAGCTAATGTACACTCTGTTTTCTCTCAGTAGGGAATAGAGAGTAAAGAAGTTCACATCATCAGATTCAGCTTGAAATGAAGAAATTGAACCAACATAGCATGAGGATTTAAAGAGGCAATAGGTCTCCCCATCTTGATTCAGAGCCATAAAAAGAATTGGATTCCTCAGCATATGGTTAAACACCAAGGGAAAAGGACTAAATAGACAAGATTGGATTGAAAGGAAGAGAATAGATCTGAAATTCAAATTAGGAAAGCAATGCTAAGTCCTTGGCCCTGTTACCAGATTTGACACTGACAGAGATTAGTCTTGGCACCATCAGTAATGAGAGAGTTGGGGTGCTTTTTAAGCTAAATTTGCTGCCAATATCTAAAAGATTTGCCATCCATGGATGAGCACATTGTGTCAGAAGGCCAAGAGCTATTAATACAGTCACTACATAATGAGTGGGGAAGACCAAAGAAGCAGCCTGTGTAAGATTAAAGGCAGTTCCAAGTCAACACCATTTCTGCAGTGCTACAGTTCTGTGGATCAGCTACAATGGAAGTCTGGGACTCCAGGGCAGAGCATCAGTGATGCAAAGCCACTGACTGGCACATTTGCCATAAGAAGCCCAGGGGGCACATGCAAATTATTTCCCCAAGAAAAAAAAGAAAAAGAAATTGTTGAAATGATGGCTTTGCTCCTTGGAAAAGAATGATGCCAGTATGACAGTTCCAGGCATAAGATGGATGCACGATCTAATCACCAGCCACCAGAAAAGATGATGAAGAAGCTATTGCCAAGTGCTTCTAAGAGGTGTGTCATTAACATGCCGTGGGCTGAAGTCTCCCCCGGAGTTTTCCCATAAATGGTAAAAAGTACCTCCGAGCCTATGTTGCTTGCAAATGGCTCCAGAGGGCAGAATCCAGGCAGTCAGATGAAGCATGAGGTGGTGTGAAGGCAGAGAAACCATTCTTATTCAGGACTGGCCAGTTTTCAAAGGTGTAATGACAGAAGACATTATTGCCGTGTACAGGATTGGCTGAGTATGTGCAAGAAAAGATGTTTAGTGCATCCTAAACAGTTATTCCTGCTGTCATGAGATAGACAGTGACTGAAACAAGCTGAAAGTATGTGGTATGAATTACTAGTTGTGAGTGTGCAGAAAATAGTGAAAGGGATATACAGAGAACAAAGGGAAATGTCAGAAGCACAATACAATCTCAGTCAATTGTCTCCACCCACATCCCAAATAAGAAAGCCTTGTTAACTTCAATGGGACACAGCAGAGATCATGGCTGCTTTTAGTTCTTTTGAGCTGTGGAGACTATTGGGACCATACTTGGATAGGACCTATGATAAGAAAGGAGAATTTTCAATTGGAAAACTTTAAAAACAACCTGATGACCAAAGCCCTGAAGAGCCCAGTTCATTGCCTTCTACTCTGGTGGGCAGTTGTAGGGAGACTGGCTTGAACACAATGTAGGTTCCTACCCTCTGTCAACAGAAAACCTCAGAAACATAGAAACCTCAGAAGGTGTCAGCTCAGCACACTGTTTTTACCTTTTCCTTTCTTAGGGAGCTGTGCATAGTTGTGAATGCCCTATCCCAAGCTGTGGATATCCCAACCCTGGAAGTGTTAAAGGCCAAATTGGATGGGGCTTTGAGCAACCTAGTGGTCTAATGGAAGATGTCCCTTCCCATGGTTTGGAACTAGATGATCTTTAAGGTCCCTTCCAACCCTAACCACTCTATGATTCTTTGATACCTGCTTCACCCTGAATTAGTAGTTTAGGAGTCTGGCATTAGCAGGAAAGAAACTCAACTAATTTCACAAACAGAATTTTATTACGACAGAGGAGCAGAATCACTGGATCCTTTAATAAGAACTTGTGGCAGTCATGGCAAGGGAAACAACGTAGGAGCTTAGCCCACATGAATTTCTGAGTTAGTGCCCACAGAAATAAAAATCTGCTGGAGCACAGTGTATACTATTCAAAACTGAGTTGTCTTTCGCTCAAGACATCTTCACATGGTGTGCAGCGTGGATGAAAAGGTACTGTCCATCCTGTCCCCAGTGCTCTGCTCTGTCAGATTTCCTTCAGTTTTGTAGTTAAGTCAGGAGCCACGCTGGCTTGCAATAGGTCCTGCTAAGGTCTTCTGTCCTAAGTCTTCATGGGCAGTAGCTGTGCCATGATGCAGGGGAAATGTTTCCTCATTTATTCCACATGGACCGGGCTGGAGGGACTGGAGCAATTACTGCTGTTCAGTCTGACTGTACAGGTTAGCTTGTAACATTCAGAAGATGATCTTTAAATATCTGTTTTTAAGGGGCGACATGTAGAGTTTTTCTGAGTCATACCTTACAGACTGGGACACGTACTGCAGGCTGTCTTATCAAGAGGACTGTGCTGGAGATGGTCACAGGCCACTGTGTGCCTGCTGAAATCAGCTGCAGTCTGCGCTGGGGCACATGAAGGCAGTGATGGAGAAACTATTGCATGACAAATCTCCACCATTATCCAGTCAATGAAGCACACAGTGCCCTTGCTCAGACAAATTTAAGAAAGAAACCAGTAGCAGTTAATGGTTGTGGTTAATGGTTGGACTCCATGATCATGGAGGTAATTCTGAGAAAACAACTCATGCCAAAAAGGCTGGTGACATCCGTGAGGAACTATGGCCATGGGTGATCAATGCTGAGAGAGGGACACCCCTGAGGGACTGAAGTCATAAGCAACCCATGCAAAGACAAGAACATTCAGAGAGACTGTGGCTGTAGGTGATCACATGATGAGGAAGCAGGGAAATAGAAGTTTCCGCAAGTTTTAAAAAAATCTAATATTTCCCTGCTTTTTATTAATACCCAGATAAGTTGCTGAGTGTTTGTGTTGACTGTCAAAAAATTAACTAAAGTAAGACTTCCCAACCTAAGACCTTTCTGCCCATGGTAAATGTCTTACTGCATCTCGCTCTAGGGTTGTCAGTGATATGACAATAATAAGGATAGTGAGAACAATGAAGTAGATTTTGGATTCAGAATAATCAAGACAGACTGAAGGACACAAAGTAGCACAAACACTATCCAATTTCTTAAATTTCAATAACCATTATATATATATATTTATCTAATATAATATCAAATATATACAGATACATTCATGTGTGTATATTCAAAAAAATACGTATCTTTTAAAATATTTTATATACATATGTTAATTTCTATTACATATTAGCATAGTTCATTATATATTAGCAATTTTTATACACAATGATTTGAAACAATGGAAGTAAAAATAATCTAATCTAATCTAATATATATGTGCTATACACATATACAGGATACAATATAACATATCACAAACAGTCAAGAGATTAAGCCATATAATTTATGTGTTAGTATACTGTTGCTCAGCCATCTGGTAAGTATCTCTGACAGATGATACCTTTCTACATTAAAACTTGCATTATTTTGATCTTTAAATCTAGAGTGACAAAAACTTGATAAACTCCTGAAATTTGACTGGATTTTTGTTTTTTCTTTTTAAAAAATTAACTTGTTTATTCAATGTGTATTTCTATATATCTATGCACGTTCTCCTGAAAAAAAAATAGAGAAGGTGCTTTAAAATTGTTTGTATGAACTTCCGGGGAAAAAATCTTCCCCTGTTCCTATCAGCAGGTTTTGCTCTTCAGTAGTCACGAATTCTGCTGATTCCCTGGCACAGAAACTGTGGGAGAGCTCATGGCCAATCCTGTCCAGTGCCTGTTGATGAGAAGAGATGCGTCCCGGGGACTACAGGAGTCATGCAGGAGACTAGCAGTGGACCAGCAATATAATGAACCCATTAAGTGAGAAAAATTTATACTTGAGAGAAAATGACTAAAGTGTCTGCTAACAATACATGTGAGGACGTTTGGTCTCACTATGTAGTGCAATGCCATTTTTTCTTAATAATATTTCTGTTCACCTTTCATGACCCAACATTACTTAATCATGACAGTTTGACATCATATCTAAATTTATGCCTAAACGTAGCTTTCATTGAAGTCAACCCCCTGCTGGCATCCCAGTGGCCATGAAAAGAAAATGTGCTCTTTCACTGCAGAAAAAAGCAAAGGTGTCTGCAAAAGAATAAATGAACTACTTATCAAACTGCATTTTAAATCTGTACTTTTAATGTGACAGGGTATTTTATGTGACTTATTTTCTTTCTGTTCTCTCTTGCTAATTGATTGTTCACGTACCAAAAACCCGAAAACAAGTAAAAGAAAGCAGAAGTGCTGATTGGAGAATGGATTTGATTTCTCACAGCACAGTCATGCTGTGGTTAGTTATGCACCTGCTCAAATGAATGCAAAGACTATTCAAATATACAGTGGCTGAGGGGAACCTTTCAGACCTGTTTATAAACAATAAAAGTACATACACACTGCTGCCCATTTGGCGCTGGGTGAAATGCTATGTTAGTCAGACAGACTTAAAAGGAATGGCTGGAGAGATTAAGTAGGGAGCTGTCGTCTGTGTAGTAAAAAACAGAGTCACATTCAAGTGTTTACAGCAACATTGGCTGAGATTTTGTTTTTCCTTTTAATACTGTTTTTTTACTGAAATGATACAGCGAAATAAGCCGTGAAGGGGTAGGACAGCTCTATGTGACATCTCATTTTAGTTCTGGATACCAAGAGAGATGAATGTATGGGGATACTCAGCATTCCCATTTTCATTGCCATTCCTCTAGAATTGAAATTTCATGTACAGAAACTTATTCTTTATGATTTAATTTCCTTCTGCCCAAGCAGCCAATCAGAAACATAAATGGACAAAAACAATTCTACAATAAAACTGTGTGTGTATTATATTGCAGCCATATTATTCTGAATTTTTGCTCTGATTTTGCCTAAGGATCAATGGATAACTGAAACACAACAGTAAAATTTTTTTTTGTTTGCTTCTTAAAGAAAAACAGAACCACCCAATTGATAATAAAAATCAGTATGTGCTTTTCTGTGAGTGCATTCTTGCACAGCAATTAAGTATTGAGTAAATAATAAACATCTCAACGCAAACCTGTTAGAGCCCAAATAAGATAAGTGAGTTATAAAACCTTCTCTTACAATAGGAAAATTGCTTCATTATCACTGGAAGCAACATGAAACAACCAATGCTACAATTCTATTCCTGGTGCTTTCTCAGCAGCCCAGTGGAATACTGGGTATTGTTTGGAAGGAAGGAATTCCTTCATTTGAGCATGTGGAAATCAACATTTTCAAGACTTCTCAAATTCAGATACTATATTAATGCAGGAACACAGAAAATATTCTCTTCATCCCTCAAAGATGGTGGTGTTTGTCCTTCTTTTAATCTAAGGGCCTTGAAAGCTATTTTACTTCATAAAGGTATCCAGCAAATTATTAGTTTCCATAATAGTACAAACGACATTGATTGTCCAGCTGGCAGAGTAGCTGCCCTTTAATTAGTCCAGCCTGCAAGGTGAATGGTCCTCTGTGACACTGCTGTCGTGTGAAGTATTGCTTGTGCTGAAGTCAATGCTACTAATGACATCTGCTGAGCCAGGTTTCATCTCTCAAGGACAGCTTGTTTTTTGCAAAAACACACCGGCACCAACCTCCCAGGTTGCCTTGGGACAAGATCTCACTTCTGCTCTGACTGGGGTGAACTTTGAGCCTCACAAGCCAGAGATTCCAGCTCCTGGAAACATAACCCTTTGTTTTTCCAGGGCTCCTACCACCCTGTGAATGCTTTTCTTGGGCAGATTCTTGCAGCACTTAGGTTTGCAGTTTGGCTATAGCCTGTTACGAGTGGACAGGGTCACAGAAAAGACAGGCTGTCTTCTTGGGACTTTGTTTCCTGTTTTTCTTGAGCACTTTGCTTGTGTAGTCAATTTTCATGGCATATTTTCCTGCCTGTTAACTGAGAGTTTTGTTTGACCACAAATGGCTTCCCTTGGTTATGCCATTTATCACTAATCAATAAGACAGACACAGGGACATAATGCGGAAATGAATTGATTTCTGTGAAGAGAAAAGAATGTGACTAATTATTGCTAAACCACCTGCCACTACAGCCAGATTGGAACATCTCCACTGCTCACTGCTATGTTTAGCAGTAAATTGCTAGGTGTGAGGGCTTTCTGCCAGCAATGCAAACGCCCTGCCCAAAAGGGTGACTTCTTCATAGCATATCCCATGACTTCAGCTTTTGTAGACAAACTGGCCTCAAACTAGCAGCCCATGTGCTCCTATCAAAATAGGAAACTGAAAGCAGTTTGAAACGGAGCTAGGGATGTGAGCACAACCTACAGTCCCAGAACTGACCTTCTTATAGACCTGCAGTATGCAGGAAACTACTTTTGCATAGCATTTACCTCTATAGGTCTTGGGATGCTTGACAAGGACTGTCACAATTATCAGTTTTTTCAGATATAAAGACTGGGGCAGGGAGGCAGTAATTACTATTTTTGATCATCAAGAAAGCACTGGCAGAGGCTGAAAGTAGGCCCATTTCCAAAAGCACTGCTAGTGCACTCTTTCCTAGTATCTGCCCATGCTTGCTTCTTCAATTCTTCTGGAAAATCATTTGCTCTCACCTGCATAATTTTCAAAGCCACTTATATTGTTTACAGCATCTCTAGACCTACAAAGCTGACCTGGATGCTCAGAGTGGCTACCCCAAGTATATTGCACTGCAGCTTTGGCTGGTTTGTACTAGGATGTAAGTGATGCTCATGCCTGTAGCAACTGTATTTGTAATGCCTTGCTAGTATTTGCATTTTCTAGAGTCCTCATGGCCTTTAGACAAATTGTTCCTTCCTTCTCTGCTTGTTCAAAAATTAAGCTTTTAGCTCTTCTCCCAGGATCAACATGTGTCTGGGATGCCCTGAATGCACTGAATAAATCACACTGATTTCTTTAGTGTTTTTGAGCACCTGTCTTTTTAATACGATTGCTATTCTGATGCATGGAAAAATCTGCCAACTCAACATTAGTCTCACAGATGTTGGTTTTTTTTCTTTTAAATGCAGATTGGCTACATGTCACTCTGAAGAGTATGCTGTTTGTCTGCCACTGTAAAATATTTAATTTGTCATCCTTCTCCTCATCCATCCATTTCAAATGGACGTACAGACAAAGAGGCAGGAAGGCCTTCACTTGATTAGGTTCAAATATCTAGGACTATACGGGAAAAGAGTGTAATATTTCATATTTCAAATGCCTTACATTTTGTATTTCCTGCTTAAAATCCCTTTGAAGTTCTTTTTTAATTGGATTGGACTTGCAAATTAATTATCAGCAGTTAGAGAGAGCTTTACCTCCTCCGAGCTTTGCTCAGGTGTTAATGAATTAAGGACAGTTTGCACCTGATTTGGACTAGGTGACTAAACAACTCAGAAAAAGAACCACGCTTCTATATATAGTGTCTCATTTTGTCGCTGCTGGGAGAAGTACCTGCTGGGGGGGATGGCTGATGTTTAGGGGCTTGTGCAGTGAGGACACTTGCTATTGTAGCATGGAGTCATCACGTTTGCTCCAAGCAAGTTTTTTTCTTTGTCTGCTCCCTCAGCACACAGGCAGCTGCACCACATCACTTAGAGGAACAGCTAAAAAGCGTACCAGGGTAGATGGGCATATTAACGTGCTAAATACATTCAAACATAATCAATGGTTCATTGCTGTTGGGTTAAACAACCTCCTCACTTGTAGAAGGATTTTACTTGACAGCAAGGTTATAGTGAAACACAGAAATCCAATATTCCTTCCATAGAATACAGACGGAGAAAAAAATTACGTGGACTAAAATTATGACTTAATATCACATTTAGTTTGTCCTTTGCTTGGATTGGTAGGCTGTGTTTCAAAGCTTTATAATTGATTTTGCTCATAACACCAGGGGAAAAGAGAAAGAGAGCAGGCTATAAACTATGAGATTGGAGCTGTAAGACGAGCGTATTGTAAAGTGACAATAGAGAACAAAGAGGTTCAGAGATCACTAGATGGCAGTCATCTCTCCAGCAAGGATAACTGAGGAAGGGAGACGTGAGTTCGTCGGGAAACAAAAACAGCATGGAGGAAAGCAGCGGTAATGTCATAAAATTCTCAAAATTATGTCAAGTTTGCTTTGCTTTGCACCAGGAGTCCCAGAGCAGGCAAGGCTCTTTTGAAAGTGGTCTCATTGTGTTAATAGATTTACTGACTTGAGGAGAGCAGGTGGGATTGATCTGTGCACACACAAAGCAAGGAAAAGAAATTAATTCAATTTAAAAGAAAAAAAGTTAGAAAGAAAATTACATTACCAAGTCTTTCAGTCTTGTATTGGGACGTGAAACTGTGGTAGTTCAAACTCAAGCCCTAGTTAATTTTTAGATACAGACTGAACACATTAATGTTACTTAGTTGCACAGCACCAGGGCTGGAGTGTCATATAATTTAAAATGGTTGAAAATAGAAGAATATCTGACTGCAGAGTTTATTAATATTGCTTATTATTTCTATTGCACTGTTCATGGTGCATATGCATGGGCTAACTTCAGTCCATAAGCCAATACCTGAATTTGGGATCCCCCCATCATTTCCCTTCCATAGTTGTGTTAAAGGAAGGCAGAGATTTCGAAGATGAGAAGCATGGATTAAACAGTAGCTATGAATTAGTTCATCTGTTATTTTCCAATTAATATGAGTATCTTTTTCACATTAACACTCATTCAGAAACATGGCAAACACAGTTCAGTTCTCCATACAGTTTACTGGAATAATTCCTAATTTTAAGGGACCCAGGATTGATTATGTGAGTTCCTCTATACCAACTAAGACCATAGGATTACATCAAATATTGTGCTCTCCCATAAGTATTGAACATTTGTAGTTGAACTAGGGCTACATTTTTCAGCCTGTGGGGTCATAATTTTCAGTAGGTGATCACAATGAGAGCTGGAATTTGTTAACATTAGACTTGTAATCTTTTTTAAATGTTAAGTCAAACTTGCCTTCATTGGGGGAATAAGAAACTCATCTTTTTAGAAAGTCATCTAGCTTTGGAATGTCATCTAGTCCTCTAGTCATCTAGTGATTTGGAATGATGGAGAAGTAACTGATTTGCCTTGTCATTTGCTTCTTCAGCATTACTCCAACAGGCATCACTCTGAGACAGTGACTTACAGGCAAAAAGCCTAAAACCTGCTAACACACTGGAGGAAGAATACACAGAGAAACTTTTTTCCTGATAACCTCAGAGATCTTATCTGAGGTGTTTGTTGTCGCACGAACACCACTACTCAACCAAGCAGTGAGAGAGCAGAATTAAACTTCATTACAAAGGGCATCAGTTTAAATACAGTGTTTAAATCCCGTCACATGATCTCTCAACCAATGACATTAAAGTATTTCATTGAGCATGCATGAGAGCCCGGAAAACTACAAGTCCCAAAATACTTTGCAACATTCTTCCTGCTACACTTGGAAATAAAACTTCTTGAATTGCAAAATTTGGTGTCTCTTTCTCATTTTTCCAGACAGAAATCACTTTCTTGGCCCTGACAGTTAGACTTCAGTGTGCTTTTATCCCATATTTTTAACATTGAGTCCTTGGTTCATTTCTACACTTTAGTTGATGGCTCTCCTACACTTTCTCCTTACAATACAGCTTGTTGAATTTTAACAAGTCATCACCTCAGTTTCTTAACAAACACCAAAGGTGTCATGCTGAAATGCATTTTCCAGGCTTCATATCAGTTGTGTTTTTCTCTGAACTCTGACTTTTTTTATGTCATTTTCTCAAAAGCAGTGATAACAGGATCAAGACTAGATAGCCATAATACTTTTCCCAATGTTAGAGAAGAGGGCAACACCACCTTCCTACACCTATATGCAAGAAATGTATTAGTGTCCCCACAGGTAACCAGCCCCCCAGGAATAAGGAGTAAACTGCTAGGAAATAAAGATCAGTTGTTTATCTAGTAAGATATCCAAGGTCTTCTCAAAGTCATTGCTTTGTAAGACAATCGTCTAGTCCATTTGGGCTAGAGGGATGACTATATTTAGCAGCATTTAAATAAATAATTTGAGAATTTTCAATGTACAAAAAAAAGCTGATTCAATAAACTCAAAGAGACATGATGGGGATGCACATATTGCACATGATGAAATTTATATCTGAGACTTGTATGACAACTTGACTATATTCCCAAGCAAGCTGCCTGCTTTAAGAGTTCTCAAACCAAGGAGTCCTCTGTGCATTGTAGGTAGAGAAGTCTTGCTTTTCTACTCCCACAGATGCAGAGAGGTCATACATCATTATAAGAAGAACAAGTTGTTCCCAGTGTTCCTGGGAAACAAAATACTTTAGAAAGGAGAAAGGGAAGGAAATGCTTTGGCTCTTCATTCTGACTCTGCATGAACATTTTCTTCAAAGTCTTGAGATTTTCAATGGAACTGAAATTTTGTGTGTGTACATCAATATTTTACTTCAGATCAGCAGCACACATTTGAATCAAATCTACTTGGTGTGCTAGCCACCATGCTTGGGCTCTTATTTCAGAATAGTCTTAGGTCAACCTAAGTATAGGAAGGATTCCTGTGATGCCTCCAACATGCTCCAGTCACTAACGGGCCTTAAATGTGTAATTAGTCCATAGTCAAACTACTGAAAATAAAGATAGTGTGGGTCTTGGTTCATCAGCAACAGTTTTGCCCTACGAATCTGATCCTATTGAGCAAAACCTCTTGCAATATAATATAGCTATTGTACTCCAGCCAACCTAACAAAAGCATGCATTTGAAAGAATTTCTCAAGCAACATCCTTGCTATCTTTTGTTATTATTGCCTACTGTATGAAATTTTTTTTCCATCAATTCCTTTACCAGCCCCAGGCAGGAATCTCGGTTTTCACAAAGGCAGGTTTCCTGCAGTCTCATCTGACCTTTACAGATATCAGTTTAGAGGCATCAGCTTGGCCTCACTAAGAACAAAGCAGAGGACCTGATAGGACTAGGAGCATTTGGACTCCTAAATGTTGCTCACTGATTTCTGATGCAGTTTCATTGCTCCTTTGACCCACAACCCACAGAAGACTATCAAGGTCTCATGATTTTCAAGGAATCCAAGTCAGCCCGCTTTCATTATCTAGCAGTGGACATCTAAAGCTGAGCTAATCCCAGGAGGCTCCTTCTGCAGCTGGTGAAGAGAGATGGGTCTCCAAAAATCATTTTAAATGACATACATTAGAAACTTATTTAAGAATAGGATTTGTCGTCCAACAGAGATACCTTTTCTACTATACCAAATGGAGCCAAGGGTAACTATGTCAGATCTATGTTTTGGTTTAACATGCAGATGAATCTTATCTGCGGACTGCTTAGAAAGAAATGGAAAATTAAGATTTTGGAGAAATATGAAATTGAAATTTATATTTTCTAGTGAAACCATTATAAATCTCAGAATAACAAAATAAAAATGCCCACAATGATGAAAATTTCCACAAGTGACAGGTCAGGGGGACAATTTGCTCTTCCATGGAAGAATTTAGCTGAGATAAAAGTGTTTTCCATAGTCAGAATAATATGCATGCAATAATCAATTATCAGTTAAGAGCTTCACTCCCTAGGCACTTTATAGAAAAAGCATATTTTGTTCTACTGCTTAGCATCACTGTCTTAAGCTAAGTTTCACCTTGCTGGAGTCATGTCATTTTGATGAGTACTTTTACCTTTTTCTCTTCCATTATCTTTCAATAAGGCATTTGTCATTTGTTTTCCTGGTGTTATATTATCTGTTTCATGCCCTATAGTTCTTACATTTGCCTGCCCTGCTGCTGTACATGGCAATATGAAAACACCTCCATCCCCTTCTTTTTATTCATCTTATGGGGCGAAGAAATGAGGATAATTTGTGTCATCAGACTGGGATTTGTGGATGTCATCACAATTTAGTAAATATTGTAAGTCCTGTCACTTGTTCTGTATTATTCTGCAATACAGTTGGTATATGAATTGGTAAACTAGTAAAAGTAGAAGAGGACATTTAAATTTTCTGCACAGAAAAACATCCCTCTGCTTCATTGTCCCAGCTTAGTGATACACTTTCCATACTGTACTAGGGTATCAGTCCTTTGCAAGATGTGTAAATGCTGTATCTCTCTCTTCCACATACTTCCTTCTTCCTTTATTCTTTTACTTTTGTCCTCCTTTAAGTCATATAGTAGAGTTTGTAAAGCTTTCTATAGCATTTTAAAACCATATCACAGCACTTAGCAAACAACTGCACTTTTGCTAGTTGATGTTCTACATCAGTAAAGCAAGATGGATAAATGCCTTGTGAAAGCATATAGGCTTTTGAACCAACTTCTTTTTAGTGCAATTGTTTTTACGAGACTTATTCCAAACATGGGCCTCAGAATGAAGTTTTATCTCCCGGGGATGTAGAAGAAAGGCTTGTAATAGCTCTGAGCCATACATTGAACCTAAATCCTGCTCATACATCTTGCTATTAAAGGTTTGACTGGCACTTAATTTCCATCTCTATCTAGCTCTTCACATTGGCTCCTTTCTCTTTCCTTTACTTTCTTATGACTTTGAGTTTTTGTTTCTTTTCAGGACTTCCTTCATAAATTCAATTCACTTCTTCCTGTTCTCCTCATGATATTATCAGGTAAAAAGTGCATTTTTTTTTTCTTATAAGCACTTTATTTAGCCCATAGAACATAAGAATCTTCTTATTTTTTTGTTTCAGGAGGTTTTAATTAATTGTAATTAATCAAATGTGTTTCTATGTTTGGTTAAGATGTTTTTAAAATTATTTTTTCTCTCTTTTATGGTATTGTTCCTAGTTGGCATTTTATTCCAAGAAAAAGATGGTTTTGAGACCATGTCCTTGGTCATATATCCAGTGACTCTCTTTAACAGTTGTGCCAACTTAGGTGAAGTATCCTGTATTCTGCATTTTGCATTCTGCTACGTTCTTGCATTTTTTGCAAAGTCGTATAACAAAGACAACTAGGCCCTTTTCTTGTGCTGATGAGCAAACTAGGAATTAATACTAAAAGCTAATCCCTGCCCAAAGAGTCAATCAACACTTTTTTTTGTTGATGGTGGCTTTGGTATTTATTTTTTTTTATAAAGAGCAGGGAGAAACATATGGTGCTCCCTGACTTGCGCAGTTCCCAGACATATGGATGCCTTCCAGCCACCCCGATGGCAGAGCGGGCTGGCAACAGATTTAATGCCAACACCATAGGCACACTTGAATGCACAGCCTCCCTTGTGCTGAGGGGAGCCCTGTGGGGCAATCAGGTTCGCACTTTCACCGGAAAGCTGTCTTGAGGTGCCCCTTGGAGGATCACAGAGCTGCATCCAAAGACATTTTGGATTAAATGTGTGGGATAGTGTGGGATATTTGTCGCTGTCAGCTTTTGAAGATTGTTGTCCCTGAGCTGAAAGGTTTTGGCAAGCTGTGTGCTCAACGTTAAACTCTGACTCTCAGTAATGAACAATGAATTATTCACTGTCAGCAAAGATTATTTTATAACTGTAATAATAGTTATACGCTTACTATTAAATATTTCTAAATGGAACTTGCACATACAGAACAAAGTCAGTTTTGTGACGTCTCTTAACTCTTGTCCAGTTTCATTAACTTTTATTTTCCTCACCTGTTTCTACTCTCATTACTATCAGCCTGGGGACAGGCATTTTTGAAGCATTCATTCTAATTACAGCACAATAAGAATACAGTCCCTTGTGATACTTATAAGTGGAATACTCAACAAAATTTTAACATATTGAAAATAAATCCTGTTTATAGCATACTGTTTTCCCAACTGTAGAAGATTTTAACTGTTCATATATCATGCATTTACCACCTTTTTAACATTTAAACAAAGCCTAGAATTTATACCCTTTGATGACTCACCAGTCCCTGCTACTCAGACGTAATCATCATTCAATAAGAAGCAGAAGTCCTGAGTGAACACAATTAATGCTGTAGTGCTGACTGGGGTGGCAGAGCTCAGCAAAGTGGGTTTAAAAATTCCAGCATGATCTACTCCTAGCAACAGACATGATCACTCCAGAACAAGCTGTATCTGATCCATATATATGCAAAGCCAGGTAACAGAGAAAGTGAGATTGCTGGATGCTCACTACAGAAGCTCATTACAAAAGTTTATGGTAGACTTTTACTGACCCCTTAATTCTTGAGAAATGCAACCTTTGTTGAATTACTGATTAACCATTTGCTAGGAGCTTGGGGAAATGGAACAAAATATTTGTAGAACCTGTATGAGTAGGCTTTGGCACAGAGCCAAAGGCACAGAGCCTTTGACAGGCTATTATAGTAGGAAAATACTTCATAGATCCATTAGCAAGGAAGTGTCCAAGGAAAAGACTAACTTGTCAGTACTGGGAGCTATTAGCACACAGTACTACTGGCCTTTTTCTCTGACGTGGAAGGGTTGAACATAACAGTCAGATGCTTGGCCTTGCAGCTCTGCAGTTGATGCCTTTTTGCAATTAAATACAGTGAGCTGATTCTGGCTTCATCTGTGGGCTTTAGCTGTAAATGAGATCAGGCCATGGCTTGGCATGTCACTGACCCTCAAGGGCATCACCAACATCTCCTTTACTGTTTTGCATGACCACACTGTTTTGGCACCCCCACTGGATGGTGGTGTGTTTAGGAGGTGCAAGCAGGTGTGGTAGCAATAGGCTGTAGCTTGCTGAAAGGATTCCCAGGATTAAGTCTGTTGCCAGCCCAATCTGGCATAGGGGGTGTCTGCAAACCCCCTCAAACTGCCTGGAGCCAGCTGTGTGGATCCTTCACATGCATGAGATTAAGCTGCTCAGTTACTTGCACTGAGATATGTAACTTGTGCCGTTTAAGGGACCCAATTTCACCAAGGTTATACTGATTTACCCCTCTTTATGATCTGACCATATGTATTTATTTAAAATGCTGTCACATTCAAGGTATATTAAATACCTGTGTGGTCTGTATTGCCTTTAAGATGAAATAATGTATCAAGTGGCACAAACTTCAGTACTGGTACTAGGTATTTATGGGTGGTGTTGTCCCCTTCAAATGGATGCCTGGCAAACAGCAGTTGAATGAAGTAAAGTGTCTCAGGGATGAAAAGGTTTTTTTGCAACAATAAAATCATAACACATCATTTTCTCAAAGCCTAACCCTGCCAAGGTGCATTCTAGTTGGGATGTGAATGAAAGGCCAGCAATGACAGAGACAACTCTGCAGGCTATAGAAAGGGAAGAAACAGGAAGATGCCGGTTAGCTATAGTCATAACTCCCTCCTGGCAATCCATCTCCAGAGGTATTGAGTGGTACTCCTTCAACTCTAGTACAACCATAGAATCATAGAATTAATTTGCTGTATGTATGTATATGAACAGGTGTCATTCTGTTCATATACTATATTGCGTTTTCCCCTATCCTCTGCCTTGTCTGTTCAAACACAACCTTACTGGATCAGGGGCTCTCAGTGAACAGCAGTGCACAATCTTAGCTGGCCCTTCAACAGTCCTTAAGCTTAAAGTGCCACAAATATCAACATATGATTTGAGCTGATAGATATAAGTTAGTATCAAGGCCTCCATTTTAAACTCTCATCACTTTATTTGCCTGAAAGACCAATTTGTGATAACAGACAGCTTGAAGTGTGGAGTACTGTAACCTTCTGGAAAACCCTTGTGTTTATTTGTGAAAGCAATTTTTTTAGGACTCCACATATAGTTGCAACTATGCGAATACGCTGCAAGTAAATCACTTTTCTTGATGCTTAGGTTGTTATAGTTGGGATTCACATAATCAAAAAAATTAGGAATGTAGTCTGTGGTGAACATTTATATTCTCTCTACAGACAACAAAGACAGACAGATGTCCTCAGAGGCTGATTCATCGTAGGTGTCAAAGATCCCCTAGAAGATGGCTCCACAGATCTGCACTCCAGACAGTTCAGAGAACTGAATCCTTCCCTCAGTAAAAGCACCCCTTAGAACAAAAAATAAACTGTTCCTTCAGGAACAATTTGTGTTCATTTCTCCTCTCCACATGCAAACTACAAACCTAGTATGTGGTCTATTTGTACCACCTCTGTATCTGTATTCCATTCCCCTTTGCAGCTTGTTCTGTCTCACATCATTAGAAGACTGCTGTAAAGATTACTGCTCCCTATGTTAAAGTTAAAACAGAACCAGTAAGAAAAATATCCTCTGTGAATCATAAATTTTGCTAACACAGTAGCATTTGTTTTCAGTACTTGTTCATGAGCCCACAGACCCACTCCCAAGTCTTAAAAGTTGTCCTTTCTGCAGGTTTTGTGACATTGGAGAGCTAACCTGCAGGAGACCCAAGTGCTTGTTATCCCACTTGAAGTCAAAAGGAGATGCAACTTATAAGACAATAATTACACTGAATCTGTTTGTTAAATGATTTTATCTTTATGTCTGGGATTCTTTCTTATCAGTTTAACCTATTTCAGTTAAAATATTTTCTATTGCCTTCTGCAGGAGACATTTATCAGGGTGCAAAGAGCAAGCACTGCATTTTCCCAGATTAAACACAGTAAGCAGAGTGAATCACTGCTTCACACAGACTTTTTTTTGAAGGAGAGCCAAGAGAGACATTGATTTAAAGAGTAAAGTAATCAGCACTTTGAGTTTTGATTTCACATATAGAAAAAAAAAAGTTCAAGAGAACAGAAAATTCATCAGAGTTGATCTAGTGTGACAAGGTACAGCAGAACTTTTGAACAGCCACATAAAATAAAGGTTAATCAAAAAAATTTGAGCCTATCAAACTAAACCATTTCTTCCCTCTGGAAGAAAGTAAAAAAAAAATAGTTTAGATTTTGGGTTTTTTTCACTGGTTTGGTTTTGTGGCCTGGGGGTTTTGGGTTTTTTTTGGATAGTTTTTTTGTTTGGGTTTCCCCCCCCCCCCCCCCCGTTTGTTTGTTATTCCGGTTAAAAAGAAATAGGGCAAAACAGATTTGCAGTTACTAAGTTTACACTTACCTTAACCTCCACCAGAAGGTCCATATTAGTTCATTGTAGCAAGTCTCTTTGATTTATTTAAATGTGGTTGGATCAGATACATGAATAAAGACCAGTAGGCCAATTTCTGGGATTGAAGGCTCTGGTCTCTGATGTGCTAGCAATTGCTGATCTAAAACAGCTAAAACAGCTAAACATCTGTTTACCACGCTCTCCAGGAAGACAGAGGAAGCATTTCAGTTGTGTAGATCAACAAAACAAACACAAATTAAGCATGCTGATAAATTTTTTGCACCTTATTTTGAAAAAAAAAAAGAAAAGGAAAAAGAGAGAGAGTGTCAATAGCAAAGGAGTCTCTCCACAAAAGCAGAGCAAGACTGAAATAGTATAGGGTGGTCTACATTAAGGAGAAAATTGCAGATTCTCAAGGTGAGAAATGTTTTTTTTTCTGGGTTCGTATTGATCAAATTCAATTGAACAAACCAGAAAACTGTTGGCTGTAACTAAGAAGTTGCTTATGAAGAGTAGATCTGTCTGTTCTTCTCTTGGCTGCTGGCCCATGGCATTACTCAAAGCTTTGAAATCAGTTAGACAAAAGCTTTGGTGTCATAGCTATGTCAAAATTGCCTTTGTTACATTCTTCTTTTCATAATTTTATTTTTGCCTTTTTAATCTAAGACTTAACCTTTTTCCTGTGATTCTATGATTCCCTGGTGGAGTAAATATGGAAGGTGGCTACTAAAAACTTATCTACTCTGAGGATGAAATTTTACAATAATGAGATACCCTACTTCTCCAGTGGCCACCAGTCATGCACCATGGCTTGTGAAAACACCCTACTCCAGATCGAAGTATCTGAGACAAGGAACACCAGCACAGAAACTCTGCCACCCCCTCAGATTAGCTAAATAACCACCAGTGTGCCAGAGAGGAGGAAAAATGCAAAATTCTCACTTCTGATAGCAACATACATTCTTATTTATTTTTGGGAAACAGGCAGATAACTATTTCAGATAGGAATAGGGAAATATATATAATTTATTCCTCTGGTAAAGCAGTGAGTTACTGAATATCAACAAAGAAAACTTGAACCATTGGCTGTAGATGTATCAACTGATGAGATTGCTAAACTGCTGTTTTCAAAGCAGGATACTGAATAAATCCTCTGAGATATGGTGACTGTCCAAAAGATTGAACAAAGAAGACAGGAAATAAATTTTTCAGGATAGTGTGCTGAAAATGTAACTATGGGTCTGTCAATTTAATGCTTACCCAGGGCAAAATCTCAGGAAGGCAAAAGGGGATGTGCTCAATAAAGAATTAAGGGTGAACAGCATCATTAATACCAGACAACATGGTTTAATGAAAGACAAAACTTTAAATATAAAGAAGTTGCATTTGTGGTGGAATTCCTAGTCTGACAAAATGAGCATTTGTTAAAAGAGCAGAGTTATATAAGGCCGTACAACTTTCTCATTTAAAAATAAAGAACTAATCAAACTTCAAAGTCTAGATAAGCGAATTGAGAATTTGCTAGAGAGACTTTAAAGGAGAATACTAAATGTGAATCATCTTTCAAAAATAACATTTCTGCTAGGATTTTCTTACCCAAATATAGTTCACGGGAGTTCATGGATTGGGAGGGAAGGAAAAAGAAATTGGTGGTAAAGACTGTGGTTGTCACTAGCTGAATAAGAGATAAAGATAGCTCCTAGAGAGAGGTCCAGGCAGTAGGAAAAGTTAGTCTTGCCTTCTTTTAATTAAAGAGCTAAGTGCAAAGATCAAACAGCTAGGAACAGGGAATGTGGGCTCAAAGTGAAATTAAAAAAAAATGAATTAAAGTTGGCAAGAAATAAACTCACTCTTTTTTAATGAGTGCAGACCAGAGAGAGATCAGATGAGATCCCTAGAACAGTTTGAAATTTAGAAAGTCTTTAATGAGAGACTGAAGAAACGCAGGTGAATTTTCTCTCATCTTCAAGCTTGCATTTCTACCCAGCCACAGTCACAGCAAAAGCTCCCACGCCTACTAACAGTGCTAACAGTGTCAGCATCTGCTGAGTGCCTGTCCATGACTGCTAGAGCATCTAGACATGTTCGGAGCAGGGTCACCTACAGCAGATTGCTCAGGACTGTCCAGTTTGGGTTTGAGTATCTCCAAGGATGGGGACTCAGCAGCCTCTCTGGGCAACTGTGACACTGCCTGATCACCTGCACAGTACAAAAAAAAAAGAAAAAAAAAAGAAAAAAAAAAGGCTTGTGTTTAAATAGAATTTTCTGTATTTTAACTCATGCCCATTGTCTCTTGTCCTATTGCTGGGCATCTGACCCCATTTCCTTTACTCTCCCTCTTTCCAATATTTACTCATGTATGAGATCCCTCTGAGCCTTATATTCTCCAGACTGAGCAGTCACAGCTCTCTCAGTCTGTTCTCACATCAAAGATGCTCCAGTATGTCTGTATCACTCCCATACTGGGGAGCCAAGCACTGGACCCAGCACTCCTGATGTCTCACCTGTGCTGAGTAGAGGGGAAATATCACATCCCTTGACCTGTTGGCAATGCTCTTCCTAATGCAGCCCCATGTCAAGACAGAAAAGGATGGGATAAATAGGGGACATAGAGAGAAGCCAGGAAAACACATCAGTCTCTCAGAAAGGAGAGAGAAATGATTGCAAAAGAATAAAGGTTACATTGAAGCAGCAAATAGCAATAGTGTTTTTTCCCTCTGTGCTTCAATAGGATATATCAGAGAAAGAGTCTGTGGAAGGAGTGAAGAGCCATGGCACAGGCCACAGCAGCAACATCCTGCTCTTGTCTAGATAAAGCTATGTGCCTTCTCATTTCATGTGTATTTCTATTCTTCTGTATAAAACAGAAGAGTCACCACAGCCTGGATGCTGAGAACTACCCTAAAGAATCTGGTGGTTAAAATATTCTCCAAGACAGAAGACAAGGATTTGGATTTCTTGAAGCGAGGGTGTGAACAAACATGGATAGGTACCATAAAATGTAAGCTATGGATTAGCTCCCTTTCTAGTAGCTAATTGGAACAACTTTTAGGTATGTAACAGCGAATTAGTCTTGTAAGTCCTTAAACTAATATTACATTTCTTCATAGGAAGATAGTTTCTGATTTATGCAGACCATAAAGGCTAAACATAGGACACCTGCTGTCAAGTTATACTGGAATTCAGAATAGCTGATTATAATGGTTTAGTCAGTTTGTTAAAATGAATTTGACTCAGCAATGAAAAAGGAAGGTGGTTTCCTTTTGCAGCTTCCAGACCCATACAACTCCCCATGGGAAGGTTTGTTTCTGAAATAAGAAGATCATCAGTGCAAATTATATTGAGATAACAACAATTAAAAAAAAAAGACCTTTCATTTACTGTTATATAGTAATAAAAAATCAGTTTTTATGCCACAGCATAAAGATACTGAGTTCGGTTGGTATAACTTGTAACTAGAAGAACCTATTTGAATTTGAAAATCTTTATCAAAGGTTTATTCTAACAGATAGATAGAAAACATGCCCAGCTATCAGTTCCTAACTCTTGGCAAACAAAGTCATTTTCCAGTCTACAGCCAGTTCATTTCATTGTAACTCCTTTAAAGAGATGTCATAACATCAGGGCAGGATATGTGTGTGGGGAGGTGGTAATTCTGAGATATTGAAAGCTTTCCAACAGGATAAGAACAACATTTTCCAGATATCCTGCTAACATCCATTTGTGGATGGATGTAACTTCTTATCATCTTCATTTCAGGCCATGGCTGTCAAAGACACTTCCTGGGCTACTGTTCATATAGATTTGTTTGTTCTGTTCAGAAAGATAGGAGAGGAAAAATTCAGATATTCTGCCATTAAAAAGGGCTGGAATAGTTAATGTCTGAAATAGTTTGCAGACAGCATTTCAAATAAGAGGTCAAAATGCTGGATAAGGGGAAGCACTTTGAAGACTGTGATCAAGTTTCATCTTTGAAGACAGGCAAAAGAAAGAAGACAAGCTTAATGGAAGACATTACCTGAGGTGACTTGCTACCACTGTTCCTGAATGTGAAAGTTACAGGTTAATAAAAAGTTCTTCTTTTGCTTTGGATAGAGAAACACAGCGACAGAATTTCAACTTGTCAGGGACAATGATGACTTCCACTTCCACTGAGCCTTTGTCAGCAGGTTCTAGGGTACCATACATCAAGTGCGGAGAAGTTGCAGGTTCACTACTTCAAAAAGGCTACCTGCAAGTCTTATTCTCATTAGTGTACAATACAAGGATCTGACTCAGCAAAGACGTTTCCTTTAAAATATATGTGTATGCATGTATATGTAGCCCACTCTGCAGACGTCCAGATATCTATCAAAGAAGGCTGGGTGAAGGAGTTCTTGGAGGGAAATGTAAATTTAATTTCCAAAGCAAAAGCTCAATGACACAGTCAAATACTGCTTGCAGTGCATTGTGACTATGTAGGTATGAAAAAGTCTTCCCAAGGAATTTTCCCAGTGTCAGACACCTAAAAAAAGGGTAAATAACAGAATATTGCCAAGATCTCCAGCATTTCTTATGAACATCAGCTAGCTAGTAGTATGAGAGATTTGAGTAATTCTTTGACACAAACAGAGCCAAGGGTAACTACAGAGTGTCCCAGAGGGGAAAGATTGCAACATCAGTGGTTCAAAAGAAAACTTCAGGTGATTCATTATAAAGACTCCATATTGCTAGGGTGATGGAAAAACATCATGGTATGCCTGCACACTGAACAAAACTTCTCCAGATACCTTTAACTTGGCCTAAGACATACTTGTAAATGCCACAGATACTTTTTCTTCTCTGTGTGGTTTATGTAACATGTATCGTAGAACCTGCTTTCACGTAAGAGATGTCTTGATCTTGCATCTGACTTTTGGAAAGCATTAAAATGTTGCCAACTGTCTCAGAAAGAGGGAGACTCAAACTAAATTCCATCAGACTAGAGGGACAAAGAAAAGCAAGAAACTAAAGTTAACCTAGGAGTAGTTTTCCTCATACATGTAACAGAAGTTACCAAGGTAGGTAAAGTGAAAAAAACAGTATATCATACCACAAAAGTTGTGGAGTGATCAAATAAACTTCAGTGTTATTTCAAGCTTTGTTTCTTTCAGGTGTTGTATTTTTCTACGAACATATTTAAAAGATCCTGCCTACAATGCATGCATTTCTTCTTGAGTGTCTGTTGTTGAATATAGCATTAAAACAATTTCACGAAATTGCCTTCCCAAAAGAAAACCCTCTATCTTCTTCTTTAGTTCCTCTCCGAGTTGTTTCTGTCTGGGTATAGAGCAGCAAGTAAACACAGATATTACTGCAGTTTCTGCAGCCACTAATTTCTGAGATCCCAAAGACTGGGATAATTATATTCTGCATGAGGCAAAACAATTTATGAAAAAAAAAGACATATTCTCATTAAAAATTAAATAGACTTTCATAATCAGCTGTTTCAAATATGCATGAATAATGACAGCTAGAAACCAGTCTCTGCAGATTGCTCATGAAGTGGGTGTGCAGCTGAAGTCAGTGTAAGAAAAAAATCACAGTGATAAAGAAGAGGTTTCTTGGAGCTTTTACGAAGTCATTTTACCTAGGCCAGATAAAAGTGAGTATTTCTCCAATACCCTGTAACAAGCAGGAGAAAATAGAATTTAAAATTATCTTTTACAGCAAGAACAAAAATCAAAGTCAACTTCTCAGGGATTAAGTCCACTGAAAAATAATGTTTTCCTTTTTCTTCCAACAGGTTTTAACATTTAATTATGTAAAGCCTTCATGAAGGAATTTCTATCTTTTTTTTAAATTTAATTCACAAAATGTCCTAATTATCTGCAAACATATTAATAACTCTTTGAACAATATATTAATGCAGCAAGCTGAAATGTGTTTTCTCAACAACAGCAAAACAAGACTTAAAAAAGTACATCCATCCATAATTCTTATACACTTCATATGTAAATATATTATTGGTATTGTAGATATTGGGAAAAACAACAAAGAATATAATATATTTTATAATATACTTTAGCTGTCCACAGTTTATAAAACCTAACAGAACTGTGGGATGCAAAAAATGGTCATTTCTTCCCCTCTGGGGAATTGTCTTCATCTACTCATTGTCATTCTTTAGTGATTTAATTTTAATAACAATTACAATTTTAAAAATTGAAAAGACAACTCAGGGGAGGCCAACAATATTATTTCGATACCATCTTCAGAATACAACCCTGCTGCAAAAATACTAATGTAACTGTTGAAGCAGTAAATGAGGAAGACAGTCACAGAAGAATATTTAGATTTGTGGAAGAAGGGTTGAAAGCAAGGGACTTTTGAAAGTTTGATTATTTTAAATTCCTTTTTATAAAATGCTAGCTCAAAAAAAAAAAAAAACCCACAAAAAGTCAGAGCCATCTTCTAAGGCAAGAACTTGAACTTGCAAGGTACCTGAACTTGCTTCCAAAGTCTCCAAGCCTAGAAGTAAAGGCTCTGCAGAAATCTTTCTATTGTAGCTGGTAATTAAAGTAGGAGAGCCCTTTCAGAAAAGAACAGGTGTAGTGAGCCCTATGAAAAGGGCATTTGAAAACAGAGGGCCTGATTTCTCTGGTTCTTTAATGGTGTTTACTGACAGCCTCCACTGACATGAATCTCCCTTTTTGCTCATGAGAAATAGCACGAAGAACACAGCCCATGACAGTCATTCTCTTTCACTTAAGACTAATGTAGAGTCACTTTCTGCAGTTCCAGCCACATTCCTCAGGTTTATCCATGTACAGTACATGATGCAGAGAACATGGTTGTATTAAGGTTTTAGCCTAAATATCAAGGCACTCCCAGAAGATGCCTTCCATGCCATCAGCAATTCTTCTGACCTGCAATATACATTCTGTGGTTCTTTAGAAAAAAACATTTCAGATTAGATATGTGCCATTCCATAGCCCCAAACACGGAGTTGGAAAGCATTTATTTTAAGATCCCCTCTCATACTGCTTCAAAATTAAGTTACCTAAGCTGTCATAATGAAATGTCAAATACATAGCTAAATTAATACGGGCATTGGTACTAAAAAGAACAAACAAATTCATTATTCTTAACTTTTTCCTCCTTCATTCCAAGTAATTTGACTTATGGATAAAAGAAAAAAATGCATTAGTACAGTACAATGTACAGTACAATCACACATTTATGCAAGGAATTATGGTTATACAGTTGAGTGGCACTTCGTGGATTATTTGAAGACCTTTCTGGCCTTTTGAAACTCCACTTAAAATAACAAGTAAGCAGTTCTGCAAGATTCCAGTTCTAGCAAGAAACATATCTTTGATTTGAACTCAATATGAATAGCAGAGTGTATTGACGTATCTTGTTTTTACTGGGGAAAAAAATAACAATCTAGGAGTGTTTCAAATATCTTCAGATACCTCAGTCATTTCTTGACCTCACACAATTTGAAAGAGTGAGAAGTTTCTTCTGTTCCTTCCCAGGCTGCCACTATTCTCTTTTAGGATGACATTTCCAAAGGAAAGAAAGATTGAGCTCAAAGTCAAGGCAGGCAGAATGCATCTGCATATGATGTTTGACAGCCTTGACAGAGGTAAGTCATTAAACTGGGATACAGCATGCCTGGACCTACTCATCTAACGTTCCTATATTGATGCTGATACTTCTGCTAAGTAGTTTCCATATTTTCTGTCATCTTTCTGCCAGGAAAACAAGCATATTACTTTCACTAAAAAGAAAAATACAAACTAACAAGAAAACAACCAGTTTTAGGAAAAAAATAATCTTTTCAACTCATATTGTACATAAACTAACCAAGTTAAAGCTATATTAATGAATCACATTCTTCATTAAAACAAATGTAAGCACTGTGGATTGCATTCTGGAACCTTCTTGTATAAACATTCTATTCTCAATATTTCCATATTAAGTAAAACCTTTTTCTTTGTGCCGGGAAACCAGTATTTTCAGTGCAACTTGATCCTTCTGAAAGTTCATTAAAGGCTGATTGTTTATGGAAACCTGTGGCATGTATGCTGCTCTTGTGACTTCAGGGGCCTTTGAGCTATGGATCTTTTCACTGTGCAACAGTAAACTTCATGACATACTCCTTCTTCAACTGGTAGTAAATAGCAAACCAAGTGCTGGTTAATGCTCCAAAAAGACTTTCCCGTGGGTCATGCTACAAGAACTAAACCAAGTGCAAACCCACAAACCATGTTTATTTAAAATAGTTTTATCCATAAATCATTTTTCCTCAAAACAGATTTATCCAACATCTATCGACTTCCTGTTCTGCACATGGGAAAGGAAGAGAATGGGGTTTCCTGTCCCACTGCACCTGTGTTTTCAGGGCATAGTTGCTTCCCACAGCAAATATCTAGAATTATGCATCCACTGAAAGAGCAGAGTCAGCATCCAAGGGAGCATTTCTCATTCTTATGCATGACACCGGGTGTAATGGAGACATGAAACAGGAAGATGTAATATGTCATCTTGCTTTCTGGATTCTGGTTTTCCTATAGCTCAGAGAGTTTCAGCAAGACAAATAGTATTTCCCTAAAGAAGAGCAGACTCATAAATTTCATATGTTCACCATGTGACCTCTTCCCATTAACAGAAGAGATGAAAGGGTACTTGACAGTGTTCCATTTCCATGCAAAAAATAAACAAGGGCTCTGTTACAGGCTTGCCACGTATTAGCACTTGGCCTCTGCAAATCTCTCTGTACTTCAATACGGGCAATCCTCACGAGTATTGAATATAAAAATGTGCAACTGTTTTAAAGTTATTCTTTTGTAACAATTTTACTATTTAAATAAAACTCATAATCTGTGCCATTACAGTAAACAGATACTGACTCAGTTATAAGTTCCAGCTGAGTAACAACTAAGTTAGGAAGAAGTTCTTTACTGTGAGGATGGAGAGGTACAGGAATCCAGAGGCACAGGTTGCCCAGAGAAGGGGATGACCCATCCCTGGCAATGTTCCAGGCCAGGTTGGATGGGGCTTTAAGCAATGTGGTCTAGGGAGATGTCCCTGTCTGTGGCAGGGGTAGGTGGAATTAGATAATCTTTAAGGTCTGTTTCAACACAAACCATTTGATGATTCTATGATATGGTCTTATTTATTAAGCTTTGATGTTGAAAGGACAACCATTATTTTTTACCCTCCTATCCTGAGAGGTTTATCCTTATGTCAGAGACAATGGCAGTGGAAAGGACATCAAAACTTTCTCAATAGCATGCAACAAGACTCAGAGTTCTCTCAAGGCTGCAGTAGCTCACAGGTAGAAGTGGAACTTCATTAAGTTGTTTTCCCATTAAAACTAGGAAACCTCATAATGACATAGAAGGTGTTTTGGCATTTATAACCAAAAAGGCAGAAAAGATTACTTTCATGAATATCCTTCTCGAAATAACAGTTTATAAATATTCCTAATAAACCACAAAACGTCTGGAAGGCAATTGAATTAATGAAAACTCATTTCCTATTGATTAGGGGACATTAGGAGCTGGGCTCCTCCCTCATGCTGAGACATACACTACATATTCATCTTCCTCATCTTTTCTCTATGTCTCTTGTGATATCCATGTCCCCAGGAAACCAGGCAGAGCTGCAGCTGCTCAGGAGCTGTGTCCTCACTGATCAGCCAGAGGGCTGCAGCTGAAGGAGTGCCCACCACCTCTCAGAGTGGGGCACTTTTTGGGGTCTCTCCTATGCCAGTCATTGCTTTCACAAACACACAGAAATTTAATTATCTTTGAGACTTATAATCTCTTTCAAATTTGGCTAAGATTGGCCATCAGCTTGAAAACCTTATTACATGCAGACAGACAGCATTATCATACAAACTTCATTTCCTTAGGAAACCAGGCCAATAGAAATAACAGTGAAAAATACAGCAGGTACATCAACAACAGAGCACAATGTTCAGTTTCTGTTAAGTGTGAAGCTGTTGTGACTTTAAAGAGTTCAAACAGGAAAAAAAAAGAGGGAAAGAGAACAAATATTTTCTCTTCAGTGTCACTACAGACAGAGCAGGTTCAAAAATTACCTGCAGGTCTCTACTTTGTGAACCTTTCTAATTTCTTTTAATCTTAGTATATAGTCTGACCTGCTTCAGTTAGCTCCCTTGAAATGTAAAATGCCAGGCTGCAGACTACATGGCTTGTAAGCCCCACCTGGAGTTCAGTTCTTTTTCTTTAAAATCCCTGGGGAAAGGAGAAGAATCTCATTATAAAGACACTGAGGTTGCTGCCTCCAGCCTATCTTTTGAGAGATGTTTTTCTTTCTTGTACTAGTTACTAATGCTCATTTTTAATTCCTTTCCATTATGACATATTCTTTCATTGTTTAATCTTTCCCTCCTCTGTTAAGTCTTCAAATCTCACATCACAACATAAAGGAAAAATGGATCTAGCATTACTCAACAGAAGACAGGCTCCTTGGAAACCATTAAGTAAACAACAGAGTAGGAAATTAATCATTTCTACACATGGGGTTTTATTGCGTTTTTGTTGATGCATTCTTTGAATATATACATTTAACATCCTCGCCCACTCCCCCACAGATTGGCTGCATACATCACAGAGGCATCTGTTGTTAAAACTGTGCCTGGGCTGAGTACACTCATTTGGTGGTAGCAACATCTGCCCTGTCAAAGAGGACGTGCACCCGGTTACAGGTAAAACCCTGCTGCTACCTCTGCAGGCAATGGCAAGGTTTCCAGTGGCAATGGCAGGTGCTCTGATGGAGATGCTTGAGACTAGATATTGGGAATCTCAGCTATGTCACACATTTCCTTTTGAGTTTATCAAGGAACAGTATACAAATGAGGATAAAAGAGATAAAGTGCCCTTGTTGCTTTTGTTAACCAGGAACCATTCAGCAAACTTCACCTTTTGCTCTTTACGAGGTATCAGTTGGCTCTGTCCTACCCAAAGTCTAATTCTGCTATCTGTAGACATGCCGTCCTTCAGCAGATGACTCAGGCCTGCCATACACAGTGCTGTCTTACTCACAGGCTTTAACTAGCCTGGACATCTGTAGTTTGGCTTCCAGCAACTTCTGGACTGCCTGGCACATGATCCAGACCTTACCAGTAAAGCTTCTAATCACCTGGTTTGCCAAGCATCTGCTCACAGACCTCATGGGAGGCTAAACTGGCAGGTCCTGTCTCCTCTCACAAGACCAAGAGGACCAGTCCAAGGTTCCTGAGCCCTCTGCTGTGGTCTAGGGCTTGTTCAAAGCTTGTAGGGATGAAGACAGTTCCAGCACATGGAAAACTCCAGCAGTAACAATATCTGCTTTTCAACTAAGCCTTGACTTTGTAGATGCTTGAACCCAAGTCTTCCTGGCATTCATTGGCCAACATATGCATCCTCACCAGATAGTCCAACAAATCCAATTCAAGCTTTTAGTTTATCAGCTAAACACCTTCCTCTACACTGGCCAATTCATTAAATTCTCTTAGACTCGCATCATTTTGCTGCTCAGTCTTCCTAACTCTTCCATTTCTGCACTAGGGTCCTTTTATCCATGGAAGTTCAACCTGACAGAAATTTCCATGATGGGAATACACATAATTTTATTTTTTTGTTTATACTGAAGAGTGCAATTCTAAACAACAGTCAAATTAATGCCTCATTAGGACAGTTGAAAAATGAATGGATGTTTAATAGATTACAGTCAAGACTGCTTTTCTTCAGAGAATCCTTAAAAATACTGATTTTAAACCAGTTGTTGTTGAGCCTTCTTTGTCATAATTTTATATGGGTAAAAAATGAACAGCTATACATGGGAATAACTATATATATATACATATATGGGATTTTTCACTCCAATTTCAGTATCATATTAAAATATTTACAGCATATCCAAACATCTTTCATTTTAAGATTTTCAAAAAATTCCTAACAATTCACCATCCTTGTTCTGAACTTAAGGAAGTACTTTGGATGTTGTTCCTTGCAGTGAGTATCTTGCATGTAAAGCCACTGAATTCTACTACAAGAGCAACTGTTTCTCCCTCCTCCTATTTGAACAGCTTATATATAGACAGGATTCCTTCTTAAAAGCTATTGAGGACAGCCATCCAGGACTGTAAGTTCTGTGAGGCAGGTTAAACACACCCAGACACACAATAGTGTCTGGAGAAAAAGTCAACTCATTACTTCCAAGTTCTCCACCCAAAAACTTACCCTTGTGTCATTAATGAGGTAGTCCAGTATATCCAGTTTGGTAGCTCTTATCAGCTCTTATCTTCTGGAGTCGGTCCAAGAAAGCGTTATTTACCCTTAAAGTACAATAAAAAAATGAATAATGACTGAAGGTAATTGAGAAATTCAAAAACTGTTGAAATTTAATATTTTGTGAGTGGTTTTCCCTCCCCCTCCATTCAGTGCCTATCTTCCTATATTTTTCAAACCTGTGCTGCATAACCATGGACAAGAACAAGATCGAGTGGATTTAATTTTCAGTTCTCTAGGTGCATCCTTATCCTGTGGTCAGTCTGTTGTGATTAAAAGGTACATCTTGGCTGCTGTGAAAAATTCTCCATAGAAAGATGACCTGCATAACACCACTCACCTTATCAGGGAGATTACCTGTTTTGACAATTCATCTTAGAAAATCATTCAGCCTTCAGCACACAAGAAAAGTTTCTAGAAGTACTGATTTCCTAATGCAAATGAAAAAACAACCTAAGCTTGTAACTAATAGAGACAATTTACGCAGCTGACAACTTTCCCTACTATCCAGCTCTGGAATCAACTCTAGCATATTCTTCTAGCATCCACTGCTCTATCAACATGGAAAGCGTGAACAAATACAAACATAGTTTTCCTCAATATGTTTTAAGTATTTTCAAATTGGGATTGTTCAGCCTGGAGAAGAGAATGCTCCAGGGTGACCTTATAGCAACCTTTCAGTACCTGAAAGTGGCTACAAGAGAACTGGAGAGGAACTTTTTACAAGGACATGTTGTAATAGGATAAGTGGTAATGGCTGTATACTCAAAGGTGGATTTAGATTGGCTATTAGGAAGAAATTCTTTACTTTGAGGGTGGTGAGGCACTGGAACAGGTAGCCCAGAGAAGCTGTGTATGCCCCATCCCAGGAAATGATCAAGGCCAGGATGAATGGGGCTTGGAGCAACCTGGTCTAGCGGAAGGTGTCCCTGCCCATGACAGGGAGGTTGGAACTCAATGATCTTTAGGGTGCCTTTCAACACAAATAATTCTATGATTCTTTTGAAAACTGTTTCATTTTTCCCCCTATTAATGCTTAGGAATGACATACATGCTTAGACATGACTGTTGTTTTAATGTTTTATAATACCATTGGTAAGAAAAATATAAAATGCAAGATACTGTGTTATTTCTACATAGGGACATGAGATGGAGTGAATCGAAAATCCTTCATTAGCTTCTATGGGTAATTATCTCAATGTCTTTGCTAGAGAAAAAAAAGAAATGAAAGCAGTATGGAGAGTGGTTGCCTACAGAAGTATTTTTTTAATATTTCCATAATGGTATAAAAAAATGGTGGATTTATTTTTGAACCTGAGAATTGTTTTCTTTTTCCAGCAGAAAATGAAGCTGAGAATAAAGCTGTGCTTCAGGATAACGGAAAGTCAATTAAGTGACTGAAGCGGAAGATGAGAACAACTGAGCACGGAGAGGTCACAGCAGTGAGGCACAGCCTGAGGTGTGAAGAAATGCTGATGCAGAAGGCCTTGCTGCACTGCAAGAGCAGTGTCTATCTGTATGGATATCAAATCCCATGTTTAGCTCTGTCAGTTAACCTTAGTGACAGTCAACCACAATGGACTAAGTAATCCACTGTAGAAGAAAGTAAAATTATGTAGATTTTATATCTATCTTACTGATAGATAGATAGATAGCTAAACGTGTGTCCCAGCTGAAGCTACCGTACTAGTAGTTAATACTGTACTAATAGTTTCTACCCTATCCCGTATCCTATGCTGATAGGATAAAGAAAATTAAAAAGGCACTCTGGGTCATCCTGTGTTACTGTGAGCAGTTGTAATGATAGATATTAGTGCCTCATTTGAAAGCAAAGCTAAACCAGAGACGAGATACAGGATCCTCTTTGCAATCGTCTTCTAAAGTATGAGTGCCTGCAATTTTGAGACCCTTTCCAGGTGGGAATTCAATTAGAGTGTACTCTGCATTTTTTGCACTGTACCTCCTCTGTTCATTTTGATGTGCTCTTGTCCTGGCTTCCTCTTCCTGCTTTTGTTTAAATTCCATTAATTCAGCCTGGGAATGATAAAAGTGAAAACCAAACAAATAAACAAACAAACTAACTTACTTTTAATTAACATGCTGCAAACCCTACTAATTCCACATGATATTAACCTCAGTTAGAGCCACATGTCATTCCCAGAACATCTCTCAGCAGCATTTTATTTATGTGACAGCACTATGTCAAAAATTGAGTTCATTTTTCTATTTAGCATGTGGGTGATCTTTGTTTGTGCCTTAAAAAGTGGGAAGTTACAGGATTCAGACATTTACAGTCTGAATTTAAGGGGGTATGCCAGACACCAGTCTGCTTCCCCTTGCCCCAACCCAGAGGTTTGAATTTCCCTGTGGGTCCAAGGGGGAAGACAGCCAAAGTAATCTAGCAGGAGCAGACAGAGCTGTCATGGCAATAGGGTAAGAAGGAGACATGCCCTTTTCCCTCCTGCCTCTAAAGAGCACAAGGAAAAGATGAGATATGGGGTATGTGGCGTGGTGTGTTACCTCCAGCTCCCTGGGGCTCCTACCAGGGTGAGGAGGGCAAATGATACTTTTTGGTGTGGTGGAAGCATATGCAAGCTCCCAGCATTGCAGCAGACTAACCATCCTTATGTAATGTTAAGGTATATGAACAGTGTCAAATGGAATTCTTTTCAAAGGAGAGTTTGCTTATGCAATTTTAGCCAGAACTGTGAAGGAAACACAGTTTGCATGACTCTGGTCTGCATATTTGCTTGTTTGTGTAGCTCTTGCTCCTTGCAAGGCACCCAAGAATTGAAGGTGCAGACTTTTCCGCAGAAAAAATTTGGCTTGCAGGGCAAATGTGAAGGGATAGGAACAGACCCATCTTTCATATTTTCCATAGCAACTGTGAGGCAGTAGGAATAGAAACTAAAATAAAATTATTCGTTTAGATAAAAGCTTCAATAACTGAATGGAACTACAAGTCTTTTTTTTTCTTTAAATCAATTTAAGTGGAACATTAAATAGTAATTATTCAATACATGTACGAAGAAAATCAATAACTGAGAATGTGTTGTGTATCAATATTTGTCTAGCCCTAAAAGAAGAAACAGGATTAAGAAATAAAAAAGCCAACCCTAATTTTCACTGTTTTAAATAACTATTCAACCTGAAAATTAAAACTCAGTATCTGACTTTCCAGTATGCCGACTCCTCTCTTGGAGTAATGTTCTGAAATATATTGTGTGTATATGATGCAAAATGTACTGAAAATTTCTAAATCAAGTAATACATACTAAAACCTATTGTGAACTAAAAAGGGAACTGACAATGCCTACACATTTTATAGCTACACTGTGCCAGGAGGTACACACAAGACAAAATTCACGATTACTTTAATAAATATTGGTTTGTAGTAGAAACGAGCCAACATATATCTGAGGGACAATTATTGGTGTTTTTGAAATATATATTATTTACTGTAGGTTTGTAAGTAGTGCATTACTTCGCTTGATAGGTTGCAGCAACTGTGAAGGCAAGGAGACCTTGGAACCATGTAGCAAACAAGTCCAGCCTTAAAAGCAGCCAACACCTTCTTAGTAATCTGTGGAAATTAGTAAAGAGTCTACAGTTCTACACAAGTCCCTTAAAAAAACCCTCATCAATTAGGGGCAAGCTAATCTACATCTGTAGCTATTTTCTCTTTGGAAGAATTAATGTACAGAATACAACAGCTACCAGTCTTACACTCATCAGGACTGATTTTAAAAAATTTTACTCTTTATAGTTCCTGGGAATAAGCATACACCTGATGGGATAGCAATTAAGAACCTCCCTTTTGCTCCACCTTTTGTTTCCGGTATCACAGTGTTACAATAACATGAAATGAGGACACATCCCCAACATGTAAAGAAAAATATCCACGAGAGGGGATCAGTCACTTCTCCAGCTCTAGTAGAAATTCACTGCATGGAATTTGTTGTGCTAAGATTCTGTGACCGGGGAAGTACTTTAACATGAATTTGGATACTAGTAACAGTAGAGGCACAGCAAGAGGCTCAGTATTTGCTCATATGTTTTCCAATGATTCGCTAATACAATTTTCAAATGTTGCCCTCCCCGCACTTTCGAAGTCAGACCTGGAGCCAAGACAGATAACTTGGCACGCTGCCATCGCCTTTGGTAGATGAACTTCATGTGGTTATGGTACCCAGATCTATAACAGAGGGACTACAGTGTTCAGACACATTTCAGGCAATGCATGACACATATGCAGAAGATGGAGTTCAAAGTTGCAGTTACGGCATGCCTGCTTTTTAGACAATTCAAAACTCTTCATTTAGGTGATTAGTAAGGGAACAGAGAAGCATACTATAATTAACAGCAAATCTGAACGTTTCCATGTCCCCATTTGAGAAAGCAGGGCACAGGGGTGCCAATTCTGTAGAAACAGACTATTCAGACTGAGATCATCATGAATATCTCAGTAAGACAACTTCTGCTTGAGAGAGAGTAAACTGGTTTCCTTAGCCTATGAAATCAGGTGCCATGGTGAAAAAACACTCTGCACAATTGTTCATATGGAGAGGCAAACAGGAGCTTCTTATCCAGATGCAAACAGCCTTGAACCCAGAAGATAATTGCCCCGTCCCTGTTCAAATTTTGCAACTCGACTCGTCTCTCTCACAATGTTTGAAAACAGTGACTGAATGACTTTTGCTGAAGAAAAGCTCTGTGCATAGACTACAGGTAATCAATGTATTTAATTGGTTTCACAGCATGCAAAAAAGTTACACTATGCAAACTGTTAATGTATAAATACCTTCCTTCGTTGTTCTTGCTTCATTTCCTCTAATCTTCTGTTATCATCCTCTCGAAGAGCTTGCTTATAAGCATGGCTTCTTGTCTATTTTTCAGCAGAAAATAAAAATATATTGGTGTGGGGAAGGGGAGGCCAAACTCCAGAACCTTATTCCCAATTTGTTATATGGGTAATTAACAAATACAAATCGTTGAATGATTCTAGTTACTCAAGAAAAAGATTAGTCTCAAAACTAGAATTTAAACAAGAAGTGTTTAAAAGCCTCTCTGTGATTCAGCTTGGCTGAACGTCCACCTATACATCACAACAAAGTATCCACAGCACATATCCCAGCGACAAACATAATCTGAGCAGTCACAAAACACAATTAGGATATATGATAGTGAGATGGGGTATTCTGGGAAGAAAAAAAGTACTGGAAATATTACCAAGATAAAAAAGCAGAACAGAGGCCTGGTAACAGAGGGAAAAGCAGGATTATTTGTGGAGGAAAGACAACAGAAACTGAGAGATCAAATCTGCTCTATTATTTGTGGGGCAGTCAAGACACCTGAAAATCTGAACTACACATCACAAATAGTATATTCAGCTGTGCAGTACATTTTCATTATAGTAACTAGCCCTGGTCTTTCACAAGTTTTATTTGTTAGCAAAAAGCCATTAGGATCTTATAGGATCTTCAGGATATTATACACTGGAACTTGTACTGAAAAGTCTTTGAGCAGGGACATAGTGTAGCACACTTAATAATGAGACAGTATAATTTAATACAAAAATCATGCAGGTCTGACTTCAGTGAGGAATTTGTGGCAGGTCTACACAATGTTCTCAAAACTTGATATATGCATGCAGAATGACACCATTAAAACAACAGGCACATAATTTGCTAAAAAGACTGAATAGAGAAAGCAATTATTAATAGCTCAATTTTGAGCTGGGAGAAGTTGTTACATGTGTCCAGGGAGACTCATTCTGGGTCCGATATTATTCATTACTCTCCATAATGGCTTGGAGAATTGTGTGGAGAGTATGTTAATCAAGTTGGAAGACAATAAAAATCTACACAGGATTGGTCACACTTTGAAAGACAGGATTAAAATTAATTATGAGCTTGATTAAATAAGCAGGCCAAAAAAGTCATCAATGACAGAGTCACTCCAAAGAAGTCAAATTTGTTCGCAGACATCAAGTAACATTTGGCCTTGATAGTCGAACTAGGTGTGCTGAATTAATATCACTACCAAAGAAATGATGTGAGGGAAAAACTTTGACCATTATTACATTGTCCCAAACTGGTGTTAGAGGATGAATTTTAAATTTTATAACTCACATATATGTACATATATGCCCCCTTTTAACATGCATATCAGCCATGTCCTAAGCTTATCACACTTCACTACTTCAAATGCATTGTTCCTGAATCTTTTAATTACTCCAGACAAAGGACACGTTCAAGATAACATCTAAATTAGAGTCCTAGCTTTCCCACTGGTTTAGAATCTTGATACTATGCCAAGATTATTTAGATAACAGCTCATTGGTTATGTGCTTCACATTCCTCACACAGAGCTCAGATGGTGTGAGTATGCCTATAGACCATACCTCATCCAGGTTGCTTGGGAGAACTGCTAACTGCATTGCTGCATTACAAGCAAGTGATTATTTGATTCAGAAAACTATAGAAATGCTGCTATGCAACCGACAGGTATAACATCATCTCGTATTAAAGAACAGTACTGATGAATGATGTATTTTACCTGCTTGGACACTAGTGAAGCAGAAGATTAACTATGGTATTTAATTTGGCATAATTTATTAAGAAACCTGTCAAAACCTGGACTGAGAAAGCCACACATATGTAGGTAAAGTAGAAGGCCAAGGCTAAAAGAAGTATCTGAACATCTGAAAGAATTCAGTTTTCCTTCAGACATCCACCCACTTCTCTATGGATATGAAGACCACACCAAAAGGCTGAAATCCAAGTCAGTCCTGGGGATATGAGCTCACTTGTGTTCGCAGTTCAATGCTCACTCCATACAAAGGCTGCAGAGCGGGGTCTTCCCTACCAAAGAACAAGCTCCCCACTGCTTGGAGTGTTGGATGCTTCAAGAGGGAGGCAGAAGTAGTTTCAAGACATCTTTTGTCTCTTCCCATGGTCCTTCATCTTTCTTGTCCATCCAGGACTACAAAAGATAGTCTGAAAGCCACTCTCCTGCAATTGACCTTCTGTCCAGCAATGCTGGACAGGAGTTGGCTCCTTCAAGCTATGTATCTGCTCACATATGCTAAGATTTCTTTAGGATTTTCAGAGGCACAAAATTATTGGCAAAATCAAATGGGAAAGAAATCTATTTTCAATATCACCTTCCCTTTTCATGCAAATCAGGGAGAGAAAGGAGGGGCAAGACAGCTGTCATATACTCTGTTGGCAGCAATTTCAGTAACAGGAGGATTTTTGCACATTTCTAAGGCTTCTGAGGAAATAGGGAGGCAAATCTTCCCTTCCTGTTACTCAGCTGTTCAAGATTGTATACAATAGAGGGCTGCCTAGATCAGATACTTCCAAATTTACTCTGAGTTACTTATAAGAGTAATTTCTGTCCACTTGGCTGCCTCTTCTCTGTCTTCCCCCAATTACAAATCTCCCTACAGGAGAAATACTTCTGTCTCAGGGTTAATATTCCTCACTGAAAGTTATTACATAATGGGAAAGTTTGGTTTAGACATGAAGAGACTAATTGTATGTGGAAAAGCCTTTTAGAGGCAATTAGAATAATTAAACTTAAGCAATACTTTATCTATTTCCTAATTACAGTGATACTCACCAGGCTCACTCAAACTGGGACAAAGACCCCAAGCAGTGTATGGAATCACTTTTTACGATACAGTGAGAAACAGGCTTCTCTTTCTTTTGACTAGATTTTTAATGCAGTAAAGCTTCTGCTGACAAGAACTAACTGAGATTTCATGAAAGCTTACCACCAGCAGATGAGTACAGGGCATATTTAAGATTCTGATCTGACCTTTGAATATAAGTCTGGTTCTCATTTATCAGAGAGAGATCTGTGAGCGCTCCCCTACTATGTAGAATACTCTGCCAGTTTGTAAGAGACAATGTAGGCAATCTCATTCACCCAGAAAGACTCCTTGGTACTCACTGAGTTATGTCTAGACAATTAAGCTCAGTTAGAATATTCTAACATTACATTATTGACAGCACCTGGAAAGCTGATAGAAAATACAGCACACACCATAGTTTTGCTTACCCATGCTGTAGATTCTGGGCCAGGATTAGCAATCTGACAGGAATCACTCTTTGGCAAACCCAGGTGCAATCTGTTCAATAATTCATTGGTTTTGCTATGAAGAAATCCAATCCAAATAGAATTGTTAGTGCTTCCATAAAAATAAACACAGCTTTTTATCCCACCCTTGGAATCCAGCCTAGATATTTTATCACGTGTCTGCTGAAAAACAACATAGGTGGAAAAAAAAGGTTATGGAAACAGACAAAATGAAATGAGACAGAGGATACAGAACCTATACTGTGGATAAGACATTTGCTGGGAGGATTTTTAAGCAAACAATTATTTTCATTCGCATATTTGGGGTGTACAGTGGCTATGTTTTCTTTCCTCATTGTAAAGTTCCCGTAACACAGACTCATATATCTTTGGACATTGTCAGGATGCAACTGCTTCACTGAATTGTTGCAAATCCTTTGACCAGATCTATAAATCTCTGGTAAGTAATTTAAAAGATAATTTGAAGGAATTTTCCTTCATGGTTAATATGATGAAGCCTTACAAGAGATTACTTAATCAAGCAGAAAGACTTAGAAGCATTTTGTGGCATTAAAAAAAAAGTAAGTGTCTTTATTTGAAACAGAATTGCACAGCATCGTCATTTCTTATTCTGTCAAGCACAAATTTCTTTTTCCAGTTGCATCCCTTATAAAGCAGATTTTCAAAGTAGCACCACTTTGCTCACAGTTTCAACCAAGTGCAGTTAAACAAAGTCACAAACAAAACCAACAGGAGTTTGGATGCTGTGACTGGGAATCATTTTCCTAGCCTTCAGTACCAGACATATCTACTCCAGCCTTTGCTCACTCAAAGGAAGAGTTAGAGGAAAGAGGCAATTTTATTTCTGTATACAGTTTTGGAAAGCATGAAAGCACTGAAGTGAGAGCAGAAAGAGTGCTTCAAGACATATTCAACACAAAGATTTACTCTCCTAACAGGGCAACAAGCTAGCTCTGTGGGGGAGAAGATGCCTCTACCAAAGACTTAAGCTTAGAGAAAAAGCCTTGGCTGCCAAAAAGTGATGATGACTAACAGCTGAAACAGACTACCAAATGTGTTTTTATCTTTCACTCCATGATTTGAAACGGTGAGTAGATGTCTTTTTGGCAAATGTCCTGCTAGTCAGTGAGGAGTGGTACATTGAGGAGAAGTTCTGAGAAAGAGCAAGAACCCACAAGTTCTCTGCTACTCTACACAATACAAAAACATTTTACTACTTCACATACAAAGTATGTGCCCAAGTTGTAGCAAGCCAGGCTTTTAGAGTCTGATCATTCCCAGTTCACCCTCTCTTTCCTCCATTACCTGGGCAGCTTACATAGACCTCAGCCAATGCACAGTAAAGAAAGAACCAAGTGAAATATTTGTTTCCCTGATCTATAGAGTATCAAGGTTGAACAAATTATTAGTCTTCTCGCACGAGTCTTAAGCACTCACATTTTTTCCATGACAGGGGAGTTATTAAGTGGTAAGATTGCACAGAATAATTTTGGCAACTTGAAGTTTTAAATTGCGGATTTTGCGGGTTTTTACTTACGCTAAAATTGATAAAATAGCAATTTATTTCTATACCAGAAAGATCAAGAACTCCTATAGAAAATCTGGAATATATTAGAGAAGGTTGAAGCTCTGCAAAGAAATATCTGGCAACTTAGGTCTATACCTGGATGTCCTAGTTCCTTAGGGATGTCAAAAGAATTACATGGGGGATGTAGAATTTCTACTTATTTGAATAAAAATGTCATGGAAGACACTACTTTTCCAGGATCAGCACACTGACAGATTAAAAGTTAACTCAGTTTTGGTATCAGAAAAGATGATTACAAGAGTGGAAGCAAATAAAGTTTCTCAGCAAGACTGCCTCTGAATAGAGGAAACACCCTACTACACCAAATTAAGTAATATATTAATCAAGTGACCCTATCACAAGGGACTCAGATTTCTGGACCTGGCAAAAGACAACTCAGGTCTTACATATGTTAATTTGTTTTGTGTCATCTCTATGGAAACCCAGCAATGCATCTAGAGTTGCCAGACTGAATGTCTGAAAGGTATTTTTCATAATACTAAACCTGTAGTCATGACAGTGCAAAGCATAGCATAAGCCATACTGCAGGAAAATGGAGAAGTCAGAGAGACCACAGTTGAATTCATGTTATGGAAAGGAAAGTATTGTCTCCAGCATGAAATCAGCATATCAAAGTGTCCATAGGTGTTCCACAGACAGTTGGAGCAACATCTCACTCACTCGCTAAAACTTTAAGCTAATTAACATTAAGGAAATAAGAGCATGAGCTGAAGAAATTTATCTGAATACAGCAGAATCCTGATACTCTTCAAATATAGCTAGGCAAAAGGCGATCCAAGATTTAGAAAAGACAAGAAGAAGGCACCCTCCTAACAGGCTGCTAACCTGCGTTCTGACTATACTTAAACACCAGGTGGAAGAAAAGACAGCCATTCAGAAGCAGTGGTTAAGCTGGAGCAATCTTATGAGGGTATTTTGTCTTTCTTGGTAGCTCTGTTTCCCATTACACCATTGGGAAAAAGCCTTTTGCTCGGCTAATTTAAATAGCCTACTCCCATACTGGTATGCTTAATAGGACCGAGCAACAGTCTTAGCATGGGAACTCAGTCACCTATACTGTGTTACCATTCCTGAAATTGTTTAGACTTGTTCCAAACAGCACTTTCCCAAATAACTCTTAGCTGTTGTCCAGGAATAAATATCAACCATAAGTAACTCCCAAGATGTTTTAGATGCTACTGCCCCATTTTGGGAGGTAAAAAAGTTTTCTAGCAGTGGAAGCAGGCAGTCTCTGGCCTGTTGGCCTCAAAAGTGACAATGATTGACAGTGTTTAATTTATTAGCACAGATGCAGTCACTGGGAAATGAAGCATAATACTGGATTCGGGGGCTGAAAAACTCTTAAGAGCTGTTGTGGCAAAATAGTAGCTGCTGCCAGGATCATTGAGTAATGTGCTGAGAGGACAGTGCATAACAGTGGAAATCAGTCCATGTTTCAGGTGCTTTGTGATAGTCCATGAATATTTGACTTTATATTTTACAACTACTCTTCAGGTAGAGTCTTTTCTTAAAAGCTCTTGTGTAAAACAACCTACCTGAAGCTCAACAAGTATACGTAAAGTGCAGAAACATGAATTTGCTAGGTGTTCCACTGAGAACGGTATAATTCAGGGATTTAGAGCTGGCACCCTACATTCACAAGATACTTGTAGATCAGGGAACCCACACGTATTTCTTATTGTTTGGGACTAAATGCTGCCCTCATTCCCACTAGGATGAGACAAGGGGATGGTTATAAAAGCCAGAGTGAGCATAGGTTCTTGTCTGCAAGCTCTTGAGCAGGTGTTCCTGATTTGGGGGATAAGAACAAAAAATGTAGCACTAGTTCATTTTAGGTACAAGGCTTCAAGAAAGTATACAAATAGATTAAAGAAAAAAGGCAACTTTCTCAGCAGAATTATTTTCATCACTTCCTACCAACACTCAAAACTAATCTATCCTGTCAACTCACCTGCTTTCTTTGTTTCCCTGACTGGATAAAATAACAGAGCTAGGCTATTCTTTCCATCCACAAACTCATCCAATATTTCTGGATGTTATTTTAGATGTAAGTTTCATTTATTATCTGAAGTAATAAGCATAAATCCAGTTTTAAGGAAAATGCAGTTTCGTATCAGTCTTTTGCATAGATTCTGTGTGCTCCATCTGCATGTGCAATCTGCTTCTATATTTTCAGCCAGCTTGCATGGGCAGATTAATGTGTACAATTAGAAAGCAACCTCACAGGCGTTCAATAAACTGCCTTCATTATTACACTCAAGAGAGTCCCTTTGGATGTCTATAAAAGCCTAGTTTTCTGCCTGTTAGCTAAATAATTGACAACGCTTAAAATAATCAGGAGCAAATGAACAAAACAAAGACAATTGTGGTGAAAAGAAGCAAACAAAGGATTCTCAAGGCTGCAAACCCTTTTTGTGTGAGCTCTCTTTCATTCTCTATAGCAACCTATATCAAAAGTCTGGTCAGGTTTACATTTGTACTTCTGTGGGGAAAATCTCTTGCCAGCCTGCTGTTTGAACCACACATCATAGGGGACTGAAAACTGGCAAGGACACTAGTATTCATCCTGTAAAAATAGATAAATAAATTAAAATTCTGTTTTGATTCAGGTTTTATTCTCTTGTATTTTATGACTTTTGAGAAAACTGCCTTGGCAGGCAAGCGTATATCAACTTGGTTTGGTGAACCTCCTGCATTGTGTTTGGAATACGCACTTACAGGCACTCTGGCAAATTCTGTTTCCAGTTCCAAATTCTGAGCAGAATATATTGAGTCCACACATGTACCCGAGTGCAGCAGTGCCAAGAATTTTTACAGGAGCACGACCTTCACAAAAACAGAGGCATGAATATGTGACAAAGTGAAGGATGAAGTGACACAACAGTCATCATGTACTATTAAAAAGTAACCTATGTTCTAGACTGCTTTACCCATTACATAAATAGGTAGATGACTATTAGAAAACCAGTGGACCACATCCAACACAACAGTTTTTGGAAAGTAGAATACAAATTAAATAAAAGCATCTTACTGGATTAAGCTGTATGGTGAGATACCCTAGAGTTCAAACACAGATTCACGCAGCTACGCAGATGAGAAAAGCAAGTCATGAGATACCCATCCTCATTACTGTTTAAATGACAGTGTACTAACTAAAGATGGATGTCCTGAAAAGTCCTCTTCTTTGTTTCCATTTGGAAAGATGGACAGTCAGTTCTTCCCTCACATGGATCAGCAATTCCAAAGTATGTACTATACAAGCCTTCACTACCTTTTCATGCACCCTGACAGAAACACAATCAGGCCCATAATGCAAAATGTATCCAAGATGTCATGACTCAGAATGAAGGACTCCATTTCATGGGTAAGTAGTTTCTGGTAGAAAGTCAACACACACTCCCCATTTTCTAAATCTGGCATTTGCCAGGACAGAACCACAGCAACATTATGACCAACAAATCCCTCATATGCTTCTTCTCTGTTAGCACAAACTGTAGCAATCACTTCCTACATATGCAGCAACTTCTTCAATCCAAAGTCCAAAGAAGCTTACAAGGCTTTCAAACATAGAAAATAACTGTATTCTGTAGACAGCAAAAAAAGTTGCAGACCATTTTTCTTTTTAGCACTTCATGTTAGACCCTCTGAAAAGAGATTTCATTGAGAAGTTCTTGGTTTTAATAGTGACAAGAATTTAATCAGAAATACAAAATTCTAGACAGCATCATAGTATGTTAACGACATGAGAATCTTAAGTGCCTTTCCTTATCAAATAGAAGCGGCACTTCATGCAGGAGAGGTACTGATTGGGCTGTAGCCCTTGGAGGCTGGTATGGCTAGAGGTGGTGATCAATTTTAAAAGGTTTTCCAGCTAATGAGAGTGCTGGTAGGCATTGATCTCCTCAGGAAAATTGTGATGTTGCAGCTACAGGTCTTATAGAGGACAGACTAACAAGGGAACTTATCTTTTGAAATGGCTCTACAGGCCATGACTTTGCAGAGGTCACTGCTTTATATGCAGCACATGACCTTCCTTCCCCCATCTCTCAGCAAGCAGAGAAGGAGATCAAAATACTCCAACAGAGACAGCAAAGAAAGGGGCACAACCTTGCATTTGTTCTCTTTGCCTCTAGACAAAGGGTATTAGATGATGCAAGTAATGAGTTACTCATTTTTGCATAGTAGGGGGGTTTTTTTGCATAGCATGACTTTTAATACCAAGCATTTCTATGTGAACATGCAGTACTTCAATAGAGTTACTTCACAAAATCTGAAATGTCACACAGAATCTTTCCATTACTCCTGGATGCTGTGCTTCATAATGGCAGTGTACCTCAGCAGTGCATCCTCAGCAACATCCAGTGGCACAGACTCTCCTTCCTCTGCTCACCAGAGTATTCCTTCAGAACAGGGAAGACACTAGTGTCACTCTATATCTTGAGGAATACATTCAGTGCATGTAGCTTGGTGTGCAGCTGCAGTGAGAGCTGCAGGTTGAGCTCTGGGTGGCAGGAGCTCAAGCCTGAGGCAAGAAGCCATGAACTGCTGACACTTTGCATGTTCAGGATCCCTCCTCAGAGGCACCAGGTCAAGCTGGTATTTTGTTGTTTAGTTATTGCATCATGATAAAATTATTTTAAGGATCTGGATGTCTGAGACAATGCTATGGGAAGACTGGGGTCAAGCTGGTAAGGAAACCTGGTCTGACTGTGTGAGCTGGGGTATGTAGCTGTGAAGGGGCTTTGGTCCCAGCTCAGGTAGTGCAGGAGTGACTGCCAGAGTAACTCCTGGATGGTTGGACAGGGAAGTTTCCTTAACACTGTACAGCATGGAAGGTTTTTGCTTAACCAAAATTGCATTCAGTGTAGGTAGTTTTTCAGTTCACTTCCTCCAGGAGTAGTAGCTGCAGAGCCCTTCTGGTGTAGGTTCAATACATAGTACATACAAATAATGTTCTGATAGTTCTACATAATCTCAAGCAATGGAGCTTGACAGCCCATCTTTACCTTCAGTTGCATCAGTCAACTAGTGTCCAAAGATGAATGCTCCCAAACCTTTCCTTAATCAGTGGACAGAACGGCTGCCAGCCAGTCCACTTCTCAGTGCCCCGGTAGCCAGAGCTCCTGCACCAGCTGGGGACTACCTGACTGCCCACATAGAGTCATTTAGGTTGGAAAAGACCTCTACAATCATCATGTCCAACTGTTAACCCAGCACTGCCAAGTCCAGTCTCTACGTCTTAAATACCTCCAGGGATGGTGACTCAATCACTTCTCTGAGGCAGCCTGTTCCAGTGCTTGACTACCCTTTTGGTGAAGAAATTTTTCACTTGTGGCCATTTCCATTTGTCCTGTGTTTCGGAGGGTTTGGACCTGCTTTTGGCAAAACCGAACTTACTTTTAATGGAAAAATCTCTGAACATCAGAATTCATTTCACCCTAAGCAAAAAAAGGTACAGACAGAGAAGGTGAGGGAAAGGAAAAGATATGTCTCTGTTCATAACTGAATATACCTTAAGACGAAAAATTATATTAAATTAGAAGATAAAAACCCTGACAATTCCCTTAGGAAGAAGCAAGGCCCCGTAACTGAGGACCTTGCACTGCAAAGACCTGATGTGTCTGTTGTTGATTTAGGTCCAAAGAGAATGAAAGTGTCTGGTCTGTCAGAAACAGGCAAAGATCTAAAGTTATGAAGGGTCTTCAGAAATCCTGAGGAATCAAGGTGTGTGTGGGAAAATCCACACCAGGACAAACCGAGGACAAACAGCAAGCAAAACACCAATATCTAGAGACAAATGCTGATAACGTATTAAAGGAAAGAGCTGTGCCTGATGTCAAATGCGAAGAAACAAAAATAAAATACAAGAAAGGCTGAGATGAGTGACAAAGCACTAAAATGTCTGTGCATTAGAGAGCAGAGTCTGGGCAAACGGTGAAGAAACTGGAGCTACCAGTATGGGAAAAAAGTGACTCCCTTAAAGGTCACAGAGGAGGAAAAAAGCAATCAATCAGGCTAAACATAAAGGTGAGTAATTTCAGAAGCCTAAGATAAAAAAGGTAAAGGTGACTAAACAGTATTGTGTGTTAATTATGTGATAAAATCAGTTTGGATCAGTTAAAAATAAATAAATAGGGTAGAGTGAATGGGCAAGGTAGGAACTTCACTGCCAATGGAATTAATTATGCCAGGACTTAAGCTGTATTTAAATCTGATATTAAGGGGGTATTCCTGGGAAACAGGTCTTCACAACAAATATCTATATTTAAGTATGCTAAATATAGGAAGTCCTCATTATTTCCATGTAGGTTAGATTTCTTTACTAGTCAATAAAATAAATGGGTGGAGATGTAATTTAAATCCTGTTTCAATAATTAGTCTTGGACTGAATGATCACCTATTGATTAGTTAGAGAAAGAAAGAACACAGTCATTCTATAATTCACAGCTTTCATTTGTAAGTGTGTGTTTTAGGAAGCTAAGAGAAGTCTACAGAATCAAATTTCTCACAGGGTGTGGAGGAGGCTTGGAATATTTCACAGAATCATAAAATCTTCGAGGTTGGAAAGGACCTCTGGATGTCATCTTGTCCAACCCCCGCTAAAACAGGGCCACCTTGAGACAGCTGCCCAGAACTTTTGAATATCTCCAAGGATGGAGAATTCACAACCTCCCTGGATAACATGTGCTTATATTCAGTCACTCTCAGAGTAAAAAAGTGTCTCCTGATGTTCAGTAGGAACCTCCTGCGTGTCAGTTTCTGCCCCTTGTCCTGAAATCAAAAGTTTCAAGTTTTTCAATCAAAAATTGAAAAAAATAGCAACAGAAGCCCTTCCTGAACCCCGAACCAGGAAAAAAAAAGACAAACAAATAAATAATATTAAATAATAATTAAAAACCCAACAAACAAACAAACAAGGACAAACGGATGAGGAATTTAAGGTAATAATTTTCAAATTTTACTTACTAATTTTGATCTTCAAGGAACATCTCTCTTCTTTGCATTTCTTCTTTTCTTTTTTTAACTTCAAGTCTCTCTGCCTACAGCATTAAAAACAGGAAAACATATTTGATGTTTCCAATAAATGAGAAACAAACATTGATTATTTCAATTCCAGTATTTTAATATTCTGGTCTTTGAAAGATCTACGGCAGCAGTTGGATACAAAAGTGACCTAATTTCAAATTTAAACGTAATCAGATATGACCAAACATCTCCTAGTCAAGAGATCTGTTTAAAATAGAAAATGACATGGTGTTCCTAGTAGATCCATGTACCTAAAGGGCCTTGTAAGCGTTGACAGTTCTCATATCACAACCCTGCCTGGGGACCTCTCTTGGAACATTGGTCCTAGTAAGAAGGACCCAAACCACCACACTCTACCTGGGCAGAGGTGTTGTTAAGAATAGGGCTGAAACCCTGAACTCTATAATCTTCTTTCTTTCCTGCAATCGAAAAAGTTTCAGAAAAATTACAATTCTGCTGGCAGTTACTCAATTACTTTGCCTTCAGTGATTTAAGGGTATTTTTTAATTGGGTAAAGAATGACTGTTTGGAAGAGATTGGCAAAACAAGTGCAAATTCCTCCTTCACATGTATTGGATTAAGAAAAAAATCCTTTCAGATATTTGCAAACAGGAAAAGAGCCACTATGTTGTGTGACGATATAAACTGCTGGAAGGCAAATGACTCAGAAGTTTTTATTTGGAAAAAGGCAGTGGAAAATTAAACAAAAGGAGGAAGATGAATCTCTGAATAAGATGTCCTGTTGTTCAGTCATTTGACATCCAGAAACAGTGGTAGAATATATGATGTACTGATGCAATTAAAAAATTTAACCAAACTGCAGTGAGGAGCATGCCTGCACAGTATAGGTAAACTTTGAGAGTGTTTAAGGGATATCTTGTTTGTTCCTAACCACTCCACCCAGAGAGGGATGATTTTTTAGGCAAAAAGACTCCCACCTATTTATGTAACTACAATTTACAGGAAAAGAAAGGAAAGAGGTAGAAGGGAAATCTAATCTGGCTTCTGTTATAGTCAAAGGTGATGCTGATACTCTCAAGACATCAGCCATAGCTTCCAGACTTTTTCCCAACACTGCCCAACATTGCAAGCTGACTCCTTCCCCTCTGAAAAAACATTGGGTGTGAGATCTGCCACCATATTGCAAGGCTCCTGAAAGTTCAAATCCAAAGCTCGTGGGAGTTGTTGTGGTCTAGCTCCTAGCCAGAAAAACACAGCGATACTAATTTTGATAAATACAAACCTTCAGTATCATCTCTATTTCCCACTAGAAAAAAACCAAACAACAGGATATCCTACAGCTATTCTACCACCAGAATGGTACCTGAAGAAAACCCCGGCATCTTGAAATTATTCATTTGTGGCTGACATGACTATTTTTTACTCTGGAAGTTTACCCTGGGACCCCTGCTTAGGATGCATACAAGTGGCAGACAACAGGACTGGAACATTCTCTAACTAACAACAATCTATCAGTAGACATTGCCAAAGCACTGTACATTTGGCAGCATCTTCAAAAACAAAGCCAAGAGCGGAACAGCTGTGATACTGAAGGTAAACATGTTGAAAAATATTAGCAGAAGGTCTGTAAAGTGCCTGGTTCTAACAAATTCCTGAAAAAAAAAGGCCATTCATGCTGATTAACACAGTCAAATAAAAAGCACATGATTTGATAAAAAATAAAATGAAATTACAGGTTATCTTAAATAAAACAGTTTCTAAAGATGACAGGACTGTTTACTGTGTGAGGTAAGAGCAAAAAGTTGTGTAAGGTAAGAGCAAAAAGTTGTATGAACTGGAATTCAGTCAAGACTTAGAGCATACAAGGAAAGGCCAAAGGCAGGGTAACAGCAACAGAAATTGAATGACAGCAAATAGAAATACCCAGTGCACTAAAGTTGTTCTATTTTATGTGCAGCACAAATTCCAAAAGTTTAAAAAACAAGAAGCCAAATCTCAGCCACTGTCTTATTTTTGGGAGAACTTTGACAGTCCTTTCACCCAAAATACACAAAGGAAATTATGGCTTAGTCTGGTCAAAATCTGTGATGTGAAGGGCTACACAAAAGATACCAAACTGCAAATACCTACTACTAATGAGAAATTAATAAAAAAACTACTTCCCATGTACATCCACACTTTCTGCAGATCAGGCACACATCTCAGCACTGGGGACAAAAACAGAAATAGGGAACTTCCAGCTAACATTACAAACTTTTTGTCAAATTATTTCAATGAGCACTGAGAGATCACTACCTTAGAATACTCAAACTCATGCAGCCCATGGTTACCCCATGAACAAACCACAGCAGTCCCAGGACAAGCTGCCTCTCACAGAGCATGTGGGAGACTTGGGTATCTGTTCACACAAACCAGTCCTGTGGAACACAGAATAAAGAATCTTCCTTCTCTCTGAGAGATGGAAAGAGACAAGGTAGATGCCAAGTGCATTGGTATTTCAGCACCTAATAACCTCAAGATTAATTAAAGAATGACAAAGACTGGCAGGTGGACTCTTACATATGGAGAGTGGAAGGCAGACCTTCCACATTTGGATACTGCTTTGGCAGACACACAGTTTTCTCCGTCCACAAAGACAATTGGAAAGTGGGTGCTGTTTTTTCTGCAAAATCAGCATTAAAGCAGAAACATAAACAGATCCTAGGTTCACAGGCAGCACTGGCCTATATTGTTCTTACAATCAACGAAGAACTGAGCTGAGTATCAGCACCCGTTCTAGTCATAGCACATTAGTCTGTAGGGCTTCACCATTCACGTTTTTTGGCAAAGTAGCTTTCCAGCTGTGAAAGTTCCAGGGCTCCTGCTGATAAAGCTGTCTAGCCATTATCTCCCTTCAGACTGTCAGACAATTTGATTTTTATTGAATGAATAATAACCTTGAGCAAAAGAAGCACTGGCCAGCAAGAAAAACGGCTCTCAGCTGATGCACTGCAGGTGCAGTTGAATACAGATCTATCACTTCAAATAAAAAGTTTATTTCTTGTGGTAACCAAAGGCGAACATTGGTCATACAGTACCAGTTCTCTAAGACTCCTCTCATCCTCAGCTCTTGGGAGCCTTTCATTTGCAGGCAGGGTGAGATAGACAAATTGATACCTTTAAGTGGCTTTCCAGTATGCTCTTCTTAAAAACAAGGTTGAGATTTTAATACATAATCATCTTCCAAGAAGAAATCTTATCAGTTGAATCACTATTGTGGAAGACAATCTGAATAAACAACTTCAAATTAAGAGTTCCCTTTCATGCTCCTCTGTTTTATTTGATTGCTTTTGGGTATATGTTTATTTAGTCAAATTAGACAGTCTGTTTGGCAAAGATGTTTGCCATTATGTTTCATCCTCCTTTAGAAGTTTTACTATCTACAACATCTATAAAGATTTTATAATCTGTGGGAGTGAAGGTAAGGAAATTAAAGAGTATGAAAACAAAACTGATACATCAATATATTTTTAGGTGTAACTAGAAACTATATATAGCAGCCCTGTAACATTTTTCTTGTCCAATGCCCATGGGCAAACACTATATATTAAATAATTAAACCCCTGTCTACCATTGCTATCCTCATTCTATAGCTTCTGGAACTATACATGAGCTGGTAACCATCAGTGACATTTTCCCATAATAGCATTTATAACCTCAGTGAGCTATTGTGTATGGGCTTATCCCCAAAGAGTAATGCTAGCCACTGAAAGACTGAGAACAGACTAACCCTTACCTGGAGGCAATTACAGTTATTTTTGTTTATGCATGCCCTTTTACACCAACCAGTATTGATTATTTTTTAATTAATTTTCAAGATTCGGTTTCTGCACAGAAAATCATTTTTACTGTTGAGAGATAAAACTTGCAAACCTGAAATCTCCCTTTCTCTCCCTGTTATTGTGGACATCTGTATTATGTTTCCCCTCTTTTCTTTTTTCATTTAAATTCAACACTGCACTCTTGAGCACTATTTGATTGCCACCAAGGAGACACAAATGAACTTTTACAAAAGTTTTGCAGCACAAAGGATGAGAAGATGCTTTGTGAGAATAACTAGAAAAAGAAAACAAATGCAAAATCATAAAAGAAATTTTGAAACTGAGCTATCATTGGTGTCAGTATATAGAGAATATTAGAAGGAAAAGTGCTCTGACATTAGCAATACACTTGTATGTGCAAGCCTCAGAGGGGCTGGAGGGCCATTTGAACTTCATGGTGCTCTCAGCCCAATGCAGATAGACTACACTGACCTTTTCATGATTTGGATGGCTTTTCCACCATAACAGGCCAGATTTTCTAGTATTCTTCCCGTGTGCACAAGCAATTATAGATTTTATAAGGTCTTTGTGCCATCTTCCACAATCTGATCTTACAGAGAAAGCTCATGCCAAAGTGAACCATGCAACCTGCATACACAATGTTACTCCTGACCTTAGTGTTCTACCTTTCTGCTAACTCCTCAGGATGGATGCAACTGAAAGGCTGGAGTTTCTGAAGAGCCCAAGGAACTCTCAAGCTCCAAAGAACACCAAGTCAGACATCCTTTAGTGAGCTACAAAGAGGCGGAGGACTGGATTTCCTAATTCCTTGATGCCATCTGGGGTTACCACTTAATTTAATTAGCCTCTTCCCTGTAGTTCAGCAAAATCAAGCATCAAGACATGAACTCTGTTATATGGCTCTAACTCTGCAATAACAAGGTTTACCTTTTCTCTCTGAATTGCTTTCTTTTTCAGGATTTCAGCTTCTTCAGCTGCCTTTTTTGCTTTTACATATTCTTCTCTCTTATGCTGCATGACATAAACATACAGAATTATTTTACATATGTATTTATACAAGGAATGCATAAGGTAACGGCTCCTATACTGTATATTTTTCAAATCTAAAGTGTGTTTGGGGAAAGTTTCCAGAATTTTTTCCCTTAAAATGAGACACTAAATAATGCAGGCTGTGCAACAGCTACTCCAATATTGTCTTTAAGAAGGCTGAGAAATCTAGGACTGATAAATGGGCATCCATGCAAGGAATCACACAGCTGATTGATAACTTACAAGCATTTATACCTCTTATAACAGAAACAACATTTCTACATAAGTACAGTTTAGGGTGGTACATTGATCAATTAGTTGAAGTGTAGGCAGCATGCCGAAAGATACGACAAGGCATATAAGTGGCTTTACAACCGTACTGGTTATTATTTTCTATATCATCTGTGATACAGATTTCTACATATTTATGGACAGATTTCTTATTTTCTTTGGTGCAGAACATTTGTTTCTGATTTCCTGCTGCTTCCTTCAGGTTTCATAACTTTCTTCTGTCAAGCATCTCTGAGTTCAGTTTATAGTCATAAGAAATACTTCATGAAAAGCTTTCTTTTGAATTCTAAAAATAAACAAACAAATTTATTCTTACCGACCTTTTGCTGATATTTAGATTGCATGAGCATCATTTGCTGTTTTTGCCTTGCTTGAGCCTCTGATTCCTTTCCACCTTAAAAAACCCCAAACATATAAATTGCATTTTTTATGAACATTTTAACTGCCAATACCAGTCACTTTGGAACATAGCAATATAACAGATTGGATGTATGCCTATACAGGAAATTTTTCATAATTACAGTAGCTGTCTGATATTAAAGAGAACAGATAGGAGACCTTTTTGATCATTTTATTAATCCATTAAAAGCACTTGCTTATTATTTACAGAGCATCCACTGTATCACCCACTCTACCAACAAATATGTCTCTACAGTATATGATCTGTTTACTGAGGAACATTTTCAGAAAATCAGTCATGCTTTGCAGGTGAGTTTTCATTTTTCAATCCAACTATTCCCACCTTCGCTCAGTTTGTCACACACATACAGAGTCAGAAATTCTATTACCAAAAAGTTTATCTTTTATCAAACTTAGGATCTTGGACTCTGCCAGCTCTAATGGGATGCTATCACTTTAATATTTTCTAACTAACGTTTTGGCGCTTGAGGAAGAATCCCCTTTCTGAAATGGAAGTCAAAGCCTTTTCCCACAAACCTCACATTCATAGCAGAAGGTGTCCTCATTCAAAGGCATGGCCTCTCTTTTGAGAACATCTAAAGCTCTGGCCATAATGTTCAGCATTCAATAAAAACAAACAACTCACAAACAAAACAAACAAAAACCTAACCACATAAAGAACTTGATACTAGGGCTTAAGGGATGGAGGACTTTGATTTTATTATTCTGCTCTACTATTTTCCAAAGTATTTTCTTGCTTTGGGAGAGGAAATAATTCATTCCCTCAGTTGTTCTGAAAATCAACAGCAATTCTTACTCCATTCGGAGGGTAGGGAGTGTATTTTCCCTTAGTGTTTTAATGAGAAATTCTCCTCTTTGTGCCTCCTAACTATAGAAGCAGCTGCACCAATCTGTGCAACCTGACATGCCTGATATCCTGGGCTGCATCAAAAGCAGCATGGCCAGCAGGTCAAGTAAGGTTGATGCTGCCCCTTTATTACACTCTTGTGAGACCCCATCTGGAGTGTTGCATCCAACCCTGGAGTCCCCAACATAAGAAGGACATAGACCTGCTGGAGTGAGTCCATAGGAGGGCCTTGAAGACGATTAGAGCGCTGGAGCACCTCTCCTATGAAGACAGGCTGAGAAAGCTGGAGTTGTTCAGCCTGGAGAGGAGAAGGCTCCAGAGGGACCTCCTAGAAGCCTTTTAGTACCTTAAGAGGGCCTAGAAGAAAGCTAGAGAGGGATTTTTTGCAAGGGCATGTAGTGATAGGACAAGGAGGAGTGGCTTTAAACCAAAAGAAGAGAGATTTAGATTAAATATAATGAAGACATTTTTCATTGTGAAGGTGGTGAAGCACTGGCACAGGTTGCCCAGCAAAGCTGTGCATGTTCCACCCCCAGCAGTGTTCAAAACCAGGTTGGATGGGGCTTTGAGCAACCTGGTCTAGTGGGTGGCATCACTGCCCATGCCAGGGGAGTTGGAACTATATAATATTTAAGGTTCCTTCAGACCCAAGCCATTCTATGAAATGTAAGACAAATATACTAGATCTTTCAGAAGGGAGCACTCTTCTCTAAAGGCAGCTTCCTCCACTTACTAATGGAAGGTAACTAATCTTTAGGTGCTTTTGTGAGGTTCAGTGAAGGGGAGATCAATTCCCTAATTGTGGCAACATTTCTACGCACAGAAATAAATCTGTAGGATAAGTCCTCAAAAAAGACTGGCCATACAGGATACAGGCAACAAGCTTAGAGTAGCAATAAGCATACAACTAGCATTGAGTGGAGTGACTCCTTCACAGGTCTAGAAAATAAAACGGCTACTAAACAAGTTTTTAAACCTTTTGGATGCTTGATCTCTGTTTTTTTCTAGCTTTTTATTGGCAATATTTCTTGTGTGCACTGTACTTTTTTTGCATGTAGTGATGAGCATCATCTCTAAACAAATATTTTTCTGATCATTATTAGCTATAGCCTATAGCCTTTCAGCCAGGTTTAATTCATTCAAGGTTTGGCTGTGATGTGTCAAATGTTTTGCTGAAGTCAGAGTATGTAGTGACTGGCTGTATATGATACGATCAAAAAAGAGACCATTTTATCAGGCATGAATTGTTGCTTCACTCATTGCTTATGAAGGAGGGTAGAACTTGCATTCTTCATTGCTCTCATCTCTCCATGGTGCCTGCAAGTTTGCCAGTCAAATATTACAGAGCTGAAATCCAGAATACTTATTTCCCTATGGAAAGCATGAGTGTTAAGAAACTTCAAGGATTCTCTGGTGATTTAGACTAGATGTGAAATCTCTTAAAATCACTCTGAGAAAAAACACATGATACTTTTTTACCTTAATGAGTACCTACAGTGGTGAAATTAGAGATGCCACTTATATTTTTTTCTCCTTCCTTGAGCTCGCTTCAGCTCCAAATTTGTTCCCATGGGAATGATAAGATCTAATAATCTTTGCACATTACCTCTTTTCAGAGGCACTGAACATAGCGTTTCAGTCTCCAGGAGTCTAAGTTGCAGCTAGACAATGACCGAAGGGATCATATTTTCTTACTTTTTTTTCCTTCTCTTAATTTGCTTCTTCCTCAAGAAAGTTTTTAAATGCTATGGGCCCAGAAGAAGGTAAGACTCCCCACAACTAGTCCCTGCAGTTTTGACACCACATCCTCAGTCATGCAGCCAGCCCGCACACATTCTGCATAGACACCATACACCAAATTTCTGTTTTCAGATTTCACTTTCTTCAGCAAAAAGCTTTGTGGTCCTCTTGTGAAAGAAGCATGTCTTCTAGGAATGACTCACAAACAAGAAGAGATATGCATGAATTCACAAAGACCATGTCTGGCCACACGACTGCACGTGATGGTGGGAATACAGGGCATTACCACCACGGCAAACTGACTCAGGCTGCAGGGCAGAATATGTGGGACCCGTATCACCTTGATCTAAAAACCAAGTCTGGGTTGGAGTCAGTTCAAATTCCTCTATGTCCCACCTGCTATCTATTTTTATACACATTATCCCACTGCAAACTTATCATGTGTAGTATGGTAAAGAAAGAACTTAATTTGCAGGTCAAGGTAGCCAATAGCCTGCACCGTGCACCCCAGATTCTCCTATGATAGCCAAGGGAAGGAAGGGCAGCTCTAGGTTTATAAAACTAATAAAGGCATTGTTATAATAATTCAATTTGCTAGAATTAATTTTGCCTGATTTTTATTAGTCAGTTTCTCAAGGTCATCCCATAATAGTCTATACAGATGATGCTTTAAAGTTGTCTTGTCAGCAAGTTTCATCAGCTTTCTCCTAGCTTTAGTGCCAAAGACATTAAAGAAAGATACTGAAACAAGATAGGTCTGAAGACTGGTACTTGAAAAACACTTCTAATAACATTCCTCTTGCTTCAGCACAATCGGCAGTTCTACTCTCTGAACAAGATTTGTTTTGGGTTGAGTTGGTTTGGTTTTGTCTTCCAATTCTTTTTTAAAGTAACTCTGAAATACGACTAAATTAAATATTTTATCGTGGTTGCAATTGAAGAGATCTCCTACAGTTTCTCTTGCATGTTGTAGGGGGTGTGTTTTAGGGATGGTGGAAGGGGCATCCTGGGAGATGAAGTCCCAAATGTACTCCTACACACATGGGCATTGTGGTACCACATGGTGATTGGTCAAGAGAATCACGTGTTGTTTTAAAGTGCATATAAAGGGTGTTGTTTGCTTCCAATAAACAGATTTGATTGTTTGAACCCTCAACCAACAGGGTCATGTGGGTTTATTATTTATTATATTAATAAATGCCACAACCTATCTAGAAAAGATGTTGATTATCTTCACAAACACATCAGTTCACGGGGACTTCAGTTCTTGTAGCTTTTTATCCTGTTTTTCATTTACTTATCTTTGTTGTTATTTTTATAAAATTGGTAATACAGAGCTTCGTGCACATTTAGCCTACAAATGCTGAAGCTGCAGGGATCACTCTTGCCTCTTCAAGAGCCAGCAGTCATGAAAGCACACATACTAGCCCCTAAGACAGAGGAGTATTCTTATGGGCAACTGGAGAGTCTCCAACATGTGCTGTCCATCTTCATACTAATGGCAAATGTGTGCCCCCTCAGAGACATCAACCAAAGACAGTGTCAACAGCAGGAGGGATAATCCACCTGTTTTACCCACATGTTAGCACAGATTTTCTACTCTAATCTCAGCATATTTCTTGAGTGACAATCTACACTGTTTTGTTTGAGAAACATCTTCATTGCCATGACCATCAAGAAGCACAGAGCACCTGCAGTAGGTTCCTGTTAGCCCTTATTGATACTGAACCTCTTTAATAAGTAACATGCGAGAAAAAGTGAAAAATGCCTCACGTTCTGTAAAACAAAATTTTGCAATGTGCAAATGCTGATTCACATCTTACCCAGTCTCTGTGGAACCAATGAAATCGGCCCTGGCCTGTGCTCTTCCTTCCACCGCTCCAGGTCATCTAGCTCTTTCTTAGCAACTGAGCAGGCATAAAAAGAAACAAATATATGGAAGTTAGAGAGAATACTAAAAAGCATGCAGTATCGCTAATTACATGTAATCCTGAAGACCATCCAGGAACAAACTTGTTCTCAAGGGGTACAGACATCCCCCAAGATGTTACTCAGTCACTGCAATGATCAGCTAACAAGGCAAATGTTTTCCCTACCTCGAGACTCTAATGGTGAGCAAACCCCAGGACTAAACCCCAAAAGCAAAACAAAAAACAGCTAAGGGACTGCTAATAGACTGCTTTTTAACCTCTGGGAACCTGTAGGTAAAAGCCACATTATTTAGTCCTGGAGGTAAAGCAGAAGTTGTTACAATTAAGATGTTACTGCTGCACGGAGGGAAATGTTTGTGATATAATGCTCCCCAGCAGGGAAATGAGAAGTAATTTTCCCTCCCAACCACATGCTCTTTAAATAAAAGCAAGAGGAATGCATGAATCAGGTTCAGATTAAGACACTTCAGCATAGGTGTCCACATGTGAGATGGGCAGCAATTTCCCAGTGTAGTCAGTGGAAGACAACACAGACAGGGTACCAGCCATATGCCCTAGGATGGCTGGTTGATTTAACTTCACTCTTTATCAACTGCCAGAGGAAGAAAACCAACAATTCCTTCCAATAGCAAGCCCAGCAAAACCTGTGTTTTACATTATCACTTCAGTTGCTTTAGGAGCTCATTTCACTCTTAGTAATCATATTTCCTAATGACTGGCTATGGCTATCAGACACTAACACCAGGTGTCCTCTTAGAGGATAAAGCCAGTACGTGAGCAAGTTTCTAAAGAGACCCCAAAGAGACATCAGCTTTTTATTTCACCTTTAAAACAAACGTTTAGGTAGAGACTGCATTCAACTAGGTCCTATTTCTGCCAGTATCCAAAATGTAAATACTTGGCGTGCTTCAGACCTTACATGCTGCTGGCACAAAGTGAAACTAGATCTTTATTAGAGTAGCAGCACCTTTGCTGTTAATGTCACAGGCGAGTCTAAGATGATCTGCTGCTATTCATCCTTCCAGAAGATTATGGTTTGGTTCAAGAAAAGTCAATTTTATTTCTTGCAGCTAAAGGAAACCCAACCCATAACCCATACTAGCCTGATGGTGAAGCATTTCAGCCAAACTCACGAAGTTTGAGAAGGATTTAATTTAATTGTTTCCTTGAAGGCTCAAGATGTGAGAAGTGTTGACTCACACTCCTTCAGCTTTCATATCTTGCATAAATCAATGGCCAGGAGTGCAGGACTGCAGTGCTCAGTCACCTCTGCATACAGAATTTATTTCAAAACTGACTCTAGCTGTAACTTTGCCAATGAAAGATCTTTCTAGTAGAGGTTCAGGGTGTTCCTGCTTAGCTACTTTCACCTGTAAGACTCAAAGCTAAGAAAAAGTCAGTGTATATATACAGATATTTTCCATCTATAATGACCTTTACCAACTTCACTGAAAAGGCCACCTACAACCTTAAATGCAGATTCAAGAACCAACAGTAGCTGTAGTTACTTTTGTTTCCTCATGGGAGTATTTTCAAAAATACTGTTTTCTTTTTCCTACTGACCCAGAGACTGTTCAAAGTTGGGTTCTCAAATATGAATTCAGTCCTCTAAAAGTTGGATAGAGTTAATTCTGGCAGTTTTGTAGAAGCCATCTTGAACAGCTCCAGCACTGAAATTACCACAACCCTTCTCCTGAACAAGATTTATTCTGCATGAAGTGTAGCCAGATGAGGAGTCAATCTTCGGAAAAGCTACGTGATGATGGAGAATGCTCATAGTACTGACTTTACCGTCACAGCTGCACATACAAAACCATTGTAAAAATGAGGATAAAAGTTTCAAGAGCAATAAAATGCACAAAACCCTAAAGTTATTCAAGTAGAATATTATTACCATATTAGACAATTCAACTTACCATATTAGACAATTCAACTTACTTTGCTGCAACTGTTTTCTTCTGGTTTCATTTGGAGTTACCAAGACATATGGGCTGACACTAAAATGAAAGAAAACACTCTTATTTTTCCTGTTTATGCAAAACCAGGACTAGAAGGGAGTGCCTTTATCAAAAAAGTCAGTTTTTTGCTGTCTTAGCAAATAACTTCATAAAAAAACTTGGTATTTATTCTGATTCAGCTCTTCAGGAATTTTTGGTAAATACTCTAGAAATACTTATTATATTTGGAGCTGACAGCAGATACCAAGGATAACATTTCCAGAAACTTACAGCATAGTCTTCACTGTTCTTATTCAAGTCTCACTCTAGACTGCTGACCTCAAATCTCATGCATTTTGAATCAAATCCCTTCCTTGAACCAAAATGTTCCATGTGGAACACCATTGGGTGTCTACTGGGAAAAGCACTGGTGCTGACAGTCCCACCCCATACTTTGAGGGCACAAAGCACCTTGAGGATTTAAGCAGTCTGCCCAAAAGTTGTCAAAGGAGTATGCAAAGTCACACTGTTTGTGATGGACCCAGGTGACTTACTCTCAGACTAAGCCTTGGTTTCCTTGTCAGCCTTACATTTTCAGGGACCAGGAATTCCTTGGACATATTCATCTTGCTGTCATGCCTAAGGTGTGACTCACTGAATCAGGACAAGGACCCTGTTTTGCTAGACTTAATTCAAAATGCAGTTGCTGTCTCAAGGAGCTATCAATCTTGCGTGACAGCAAAGAGGCAAGACAGGGTTCAGAGTGTATTAAGAGACTCGAGGTGATCAAAAGAGTGATGAAAACATGTCAGTTCCACTTGGAGAAGACAAAGGGTTTTATCTACATGGTGTATTTTGTGAGTAGTTTACATGGCTCCTGCTCAGCAGAAGCTGTGCCATGGAAGTGCAGATTTACCAGAAATGCACTAAGCAGCAGTTGGCCCCATGTATCAGAGTAAACTCACATCTCTTTTGGCAGGGTTTTATATGCACACATGGGCACAGACATTTCATCTGGCTTCATTGCAGCAAAAGTACAAGGAGAAGAGAAGCCAGCAAAGAATAATGAGGGGTGATGTCTGATGTTCTTAAGGAAGGACCACAGGGGGTGGCTGGAGGACAAGCTAGGAAGCAGAGAAAGTACAGCTGGCTGTGGAAAAGAAATGAAACAATGAGGCCCAAGACTAAGGCTTAAAAGGGAAATGAAAATCATGCAGAGAGATCAAAGTGCCAAAAGCTGTCTGCTGCCGTATCAGTGTAACTCAGGGTTTGGGAAGGAGAGTATTTATATCCAATTACCTCTTTCTCTTTGAAGACTTATTCTAGGAGAATGTGGATTAATTTATGAGATTAAACTAGTAAAGATAGAGCTGTGAGCTTTAGTGGTGCTATTTAATATGATCCTTTCCCTTCCTGCCAGCATACTCTGGTGCCCCTGAGACTGTGAGACTGTTCTTCACCTCTCCAATGAATTCCAGACTCTCAAAGGCAGGAGCTAAGAGAGTAGCAGTGCCCCACTAGCATTCATCACACAACTGCAACTATTACTTAAAAGAAGCTTTGACAACACACCTCACTTATGGCATAACATTCCCCATCAGTGATGTTGTTTCAGATTTTTCTTTATTTGACTGAGTAATAGCATTTACAATTTATCCCAAAGTGCCTTTGACAAGCTGTTGCACAATTTATCTGATTCAAGATTTTTTTAGTAACTTTTGCTGTTGTTTCAGATATTAAAATCATATTTCTCTCTAGTTAATACACAAAAATTAAGTACCTTTTACACTCCCCTCCCTTCCCTTTGGAAGTGATAAAAATGGCTGAAATTGTGGGTTGCAAGGCTACATATTTTCCCCTCACATAAATCAATCAGTGCATCTTAGACATCACACTGTTTCACAGCACTAGAGGGCAGAATTTTTATACCATGTACTTTGATGACTTCAAACAGTGTTTGTTTAGTTGATTTGCTTTAAATTAGAATCAAGTTTAAAAGAAAGCAGGGACCTCTGCTTGTCTGAACATATATGAGAAATCACTGTATCAAATCTAGCCCTTATGCCATGAATCATTTCCTTTATCCGCTTCTGCTTTTTGGCTGGAAAACTCAGAGTCCAGGAGGCCAGGTGGGGGCACTCTTCTGACATCTGACCATGACCTCACCTTCAGAAGTTCAGGACATGAAGTACAGCAAAGATCAATCAGTTTACAAAAGGGGTAGAGGTGACACTACATTTACCATCTGTTTTCTGAAGAGAGATTAAGAGTTATTGTGGTTGAAAGAGTGCTTAATGTAAGGCCAAATTGGTTTCCATGTTATTGAATAAAGGTGAAGTAAAATAAAATGAGGATGCCTAGTCTCCAGTGGAGGAGGGAAAGGGAGAACAGGATACCAACTTTTGTTTGTCTTTACCTAATGCTTATACTATATGCTTTGTTTTTATATTACATGCTTTGTTTCAGTCCAAGTTATAAGAAAAAAAATAGGGGAAAAAAAGCATTATTGAGTTTATCTTATTTTATAGTGTTCACTGTGGTCTCTGGAAAGATATATCAGAGTGTAGTTTTGGGTACTGGGATCACAAATGGCCTTAAGCTAAAGGAGGGTAGGTTTAGATTAGATATTAGGAAGGAATTCTTTACTGTAAGGGTAGCAAGGCATCAGAACAGGTTGCCCTGAGACATCGTGGATTCCCCATTCCTGGAGATGTTTAAGACCAGGCTATACAGGGCTCTGAATAGCCTGATCTAGTTCAAGGATCCCTGTCCATGGCAGGGGGGTTGGATCTAAATGATATTTATGGTCCCTTCCAACACAAACCATTCTATGATTCCGTGATGAGGAGAAAGGGAGAGCAAGTACACAGTAAACTTCTTGTGTGATGGGTGAAAATCAAGGTATGAACTGGTCCTGGATTTTCAATCCTACAGCAGGAGAAGAGCCAGAGGAGCTGTTACCTGAGAGACTCCATGTGCCCTACCAGTTCTAAAACCCACGCCTAGCATCCCTTATTTTCTTGAGGTTTTTTTTGAAGGAAAGAAAGTTAATGCAAAATCCCCCCACCAGCTTTCACTTCATGTTTTTATCCATTTTGCAGGATATTGCATGTCGTTTCTTTGTTCAGGCAAAACCTCTGATCCAGTAAAGCCTATAAAACCCGCTACAGCCTGTCAATTTAATATTCCAGTCAGTTTCTGGGTTGCCACAGTAGCCACAAATCTGGAGCAAATTATCCTACTTACCTGGGTAGCAATTAAGGAAATGTGAAGATTTAAAGCTATCAGTTGTATGCAGACTTTTTGTGCTTTATACCAATATAGGAAGTGCTCCAAAATCCTCAGCCAGAAAAGATTATAAAGCATTTAACTTTACTGTTTCCCTAATAATGATTCTAATTGTTATAAGACTTAAGCCTATCTTTGAGATAGGATTGTTTTATAAATACAAATACAGAAGTCACTCCAAGAGGTGGGAAGAACATCTTAACCTGGTTATAGCTCTTCAAAAGAGAAAAACAAATCTTCTTCTACCTTTATAGAACATATTAACCTTGAAGGGAATTTTTTGTTATATTTTCTCCACAGAAAATGGGAATGTGTTGACTCATTGCAGAGACAGATATTAATGAGAGTAAAAAAATTATAACCCAATAAGAGAATGTATCTATACTGAAATAAAAACAAGAAGGAACCTTCTATGATTTTTCAAAGAGACAGACATAAAATACCACAGTAGTGGGGTTATAAATACCTATATAACAACGTATTGTTGTGGTCTAACCCCAGGCAGCCACTAAGCACCACAAAGCTGCTCACTCACTCCCGCCTGGTGGAACGGGAAAGAGAATTAGAAGGGTTAAAGTGAGAACAGTTGTGGGTTAAGACAAAACAGTTTAATAGGTAAAGCAAAAGCTGTGTACACAAGCAAAGCAGAATTTATTCACTGCTTCCCACGGACAGGCAGGTGTTCAGCCATCCCCAGGAAAGCAGGGCTCCATTACACATAATGTGTAACTTGGGAAGACAAATGCCATCACTATGAACATCCCCCCCTTCCTTCTTCCTCCCCCAGCTTTATATACTGAGCATGATGCCATATGTTATGGGATATCACTTTGGTCAGTTAGGGTCTGCTGTCCCGACTGTGTCCCCTGCCAATCTCTTATGCACCCTGAGTCCGCTCACTGGTAAAGTGGGGTGAGAGGCAGAAAAGGCCCTGACTTTGCGTCAGCACTGCTCATCAGTAATGAAAACATCTCTGCGTTATCAACACTGTTTTGGTCACAAATTCAAACCATGGCCCCACAGCAGCCACTGTGAAGAAATAAACTCTACTCCAACCAAACCCAGCACATACATATAAGTAGAGGGTTATACATCGGGAGAAACATGCAGTACAGTCATAGAAAATCTGCAATGATAGTTTACAATATGAGTGATCAGCAACACAAAAAACACCATGTCTGCAACCTTAAATTCTGAATCCTGTGTATAAGTTTACTTATCTAACTAGCACCACTCAAGGACACCTCAATGCTTTCAGGGCATTGACCATCAAAACTTTTGTTCTACTTTCTTCAAAGGTTTGTATAAAATAGTTTATTTCTAAAATTGAAAAACCACGAGAACTGCGGTTCACCAGTAATATTTTTTGCAGAGTCGTGCTCTTCAGTTTTTTCTCAAGTCTACTCCAGCCATCTACCACTGGAGAGCTTTCCAAATGAAGTGTGAAATAGTTTAAAGAGTTACAAAAGTAATGGCTGTTATAAACTATTTCCAGTTCCACTGTGTTTTATACTGCAGCTGCATTGATACATAAATGCCACAGAGCTTAAAGCTAAATATCTTGCTCTGCTAGGCAAAGTGCTCTATGTAAGAAAATGTAGAAACTGAGAATGTAGTTGGAGGGCAACACAAATGACTAAAGCTTGGGAAGAAGACCAAGGTAGATTGAATCTAGAGGAGAGACTCAGGGAAAGATATGGGTGAAATACTGCATTAAATAGTATGTTGAGATCGAATTTAAAATGAAAAAGAGACCAAACTGCCAAAGACAATCGTTAAATTTCCTTCAAAGGTATGCTAAGCTTATTTTTACATTCATTTATCAGGAATTGTTTTAAGAGCTGTCAAGTCCATGGCACCACAAAGTATTGTTTTCACCGAGGCTCCCATGCCTGATGGAACAGCCATATGCTGCTGAGCACCATGGAAGCTGCCAAATCAGAGGACTAAAAGATGCCAAATCCCAACAAGCAGACAACTATCCTGTAGGTATCCCCATTTCACAATACACACACGGCTAGATGCTAACAATAACTGACAGCCACAGTTCTAGACTTCAGCCAAGCAATATGCTCTGTGTCCCAGCAGTGCCTTAAGCAGAGCTCTGGGAGGGTGTACAAACCTTGCATGCAGGCTTGGGGGTCTGGCTTTCCATCTTTATCAGCAGCAGCATCTTACTAGTTTGCAGCTCAGAGACAAAAGTGAATTATTCGGGCTTAGCATTACACACTGTCGGATTCACCCTCACTGCATGTGTGGTCTTAGCATAAGAGGCAGAAAATGAACTGCATTAGAAGGAAATGTTTATCATCAAAATTCTGTGTCCTTGGATTTTGTCCTGTGTTTGCCACAGGCCAGGAATGCACTTAATTACCACAGCGAGAAGTGAAACAGCAGCAGAGAGAGGCCCATGAGAAAGTAAGAGTCAGAAATCTGCAGGAAAGAAACAGACCTGAGGTTCTGTTTTACCCACATGCTTGTAGAAAATTCCTTAAGTTAAAATTTGGCCTAAAGACTAAAAATAAAAATTGGAATTGAATTTCCAAGAGTTTAGATGGAGCTCAGACTCAGCAGTTTGTTCTGGTCGTAGTACATCAGAAAGATGTGCTTCAGCCAGCACACTGTTTTGGATGATCTCGACCAGGTTCTAAAGCTCCAAGAAAATTGCCACAGTGGTGGATCAAATCAGGGAGCCAAGGGGTAGCTCTCAGCCCAAACTTGGCCCAGAGCAGAGCTTTCTCTCTCCTCTGTAAAATGCTAATATGCCATTAGTCAGCCTATGGTTGTGGTCAGATTACACCAAAGGGGCAGAACTCACTGTGGCATGTTATAGATTAGCATCAGACCCAGCAAAGTCTATGAACTCAGACATGGCCATGCTTATGCTGTCCCCAGGTCCTAGAGCAGCTAAGTTGTCTCAGTGCAGTACCAGGGATGTAGCCAGTATGCCAGAGCCAGCTGAAGAACCTGGTAATCACTAGCTGTGAGAAGCATGGAGCATCCACACATGGGCAGGCCAGACGCTGGGCTTGGCAACACCAAGCGCTGAGCCAAGCTATCCCCTGCAGGGGCATCCATGTGTTGCAAGTCAGTCTTGCCAGTGTGCCTGGAGAACTCAGCAGGTCAGATGTTGTATCACATGAAGATTAGGACTTAAGCTGGTGGCATGTTCATCTCTGCTTCCCCTCTCTTTTCAACAATGTATTTCCTCCTCTGCTGCCTCTGAATCAGAGAATTTGTCCTTTTACTGCCCCTGCCCAAACACGGCATCCTCCTATAAATTCCCTATTCATAACCTCATCACAGCTCCTCATCAAGCTATCCATCAAAGGAACGTCAGGGCTTGTGCAAATCAAGCTCTTCCCAAAAAGCTTCCAATACAGGAGCTGGAAGGACTTCCTCCCCTCCTCCAAGCATTATAAGGAACACAGCAACCCCCACAGCCCAGCCTAATACTATAATTATTGTCTTATATAGACCTGCAACCAGACACTTGGCTGGAGAAAAGGCTGGCTGCTGACCACAACAAAGCTGGGCATCTCTGAATTGCCCCACTGGGCTGTAAAGATTAGTACATAAGCCTGAAAGACGGAGTTGGGAGATTTCTCCTTTGTAACAAATACAGAGTTCAGCTCTGAACAGATTGTCCATAATTCAAATTACCCTTCTAGCACTCCCACTGGTGGCTGGGCAGTGGGCAAAACAAGCATTTTGCTAAGCATCCACCTACAGTTTTGTAGAGTAATTGTTTTTTAAAAAAAGAAACTTCAGATCATGAAAGAAAAAAATTCAGAACTGCTAAGTATAGTCTATCAGCAAAAGATTGAGGGGTCTTACAACACTATAGATATTTTCTATGTTTTTTTTTTGTTTTTTTTTTAATTCAGGATGAAGATTGGAAAATGAAGGAAAGATAGTTCTTATGGATTTGGTTCCAGCAGCAAAGAATATAATTTCTTGAGTCAAGCATTCTAGCAACTCTGCTCTCCTTTCACACAAAATGATGAGGGACTGTTACCTGCTGTGCGGCAATGTATCCTCAGGTTTTATTATCTTGAATTTCATTTTTTAATGGATTTTAGCAGAACCAATATTATTCTTGCCAGCTTTAAAGGCGCCAAGGACAGACTGCTGAATGGGGGCAGCAGTTTCTTTTTCAGGCGCTAGCTATACTTTACCCTCTAATTTCCCCACTTCCCTTCACCTTTTCTTCTGTACAGACTTTTGTTTCTGAAAAGATATGAACAGGGGCAATTTGAGAATTCACTTGCTGCTAGCTAATTTCATGGCACTTAGCAGACAAAGTGAAGTAACTTAAATGCAAGCTTATTATTATAAGCAGTTTCAAGCACTTGTCATCCTTGTGACTTTTTTCTCCATGCCTGAAACCACATTCTATATATAACTGGAGGGGGATGTGCAAAGCGTGATTTCAATTTTGCATTTGAACATGTATTTTTCTTAGCTTAATTAGGACCACTTTATTGTGACTTCTCAGCCTCAACATATTACATAAAGGTTTTTCCAAAGCAAAATTATCCTCTAATACCAGCTGCCTACCCTGTACTTTTTAATAGTCAAGTTTGAATATTGACTAGTGGACTGCAACATGCCATGTCCCACACATATTTCATGTGTCCAGTCTACATGAAAGGTCTCCTGACCCCACCTTAAGATGCTTCTAAGGTGTTTTCCCATTCCAAATTGCTCTGACTGATTGAGACTGAGAGTTTGCATGGAATCAACTCAAGCAAGAGCTTTCAAAGGAGACTCCAGCTCCTGCTTTGCTGGTAGCAAAACCATATCCTGACTGTTTCCAAAAAATTAGTGAGCAGCACAGAAATTGGAATAGAAACACTCCTTGGCACAGAGCTATCTTACTTGGGCCCCTCATGTTCTCTCTGTTATATGTATTCCAGAAAGCCTTTAATTAATACTAGTCTACATATTTTTTCTTCTACTGTGACTTCAGCTACCCTACTGCTCTGGTTATCCCAGAGCCTGAAAACCTGGACCATTCTGAGGGTGCCCCGGTATTTTAGTTTTAAAGATCATATTTAAAAGGATTGGTGACTAAAAGGTTGAGTCAACTTTATCACTGCTAAAGGGGTATTTGAATCTGAGATCTTTCTTGAAATGTAACTTGAGATAACAGAACAAAGTAATAATGAATGAAATAATTTTTGTTTTGAGAATAAAGATCTCTCCTTGTCTGCTTCAGTATTTCAGATACTATCTACCAATTTAATCTGTGCTAGTTAAGGAAATTGCAGTTTAAACATCTTCAACCTGTTCAAATTGACAGCTGGTACCCCTCTCCTCAAGGGAAGGATGCAAGCTCCAGCTTTGTTCGCTTCTTTTTTTGAGTATTTGTACCACTCATACTGCATGGTTTCTGTTGGAACCTGCCTTTCCCTCATCCCTCTTCCTCATTAACTACATACTAATGCAGACTTTAATTTGTACATTTGAAATTTAGGAATTAATTCTTTATTAGAACTTTTTGAAGACACAGAGAGAATCTTTTGTATCACATAGCAAAAAATATTACTGTGGATATATGGCACTATGAGGGCAGGCAAGACAGAGCGTCTTTCGCATTTGGAAGTGGCAGAAAATAAACAGACTGTAACTAAGGATTTTTTGTTTGCTCTGCTGAAACTCAGTCACTGAAGTACTGACGGATTCCAAAGGGACCCAGCTCTCAGTAGTCCCCGTACCACTACTACCTAGTAGGCAAGTATTCATGGGTAATCGAAAGCTGCTGATCCGCTGATTGCCATCATCAGCCTGCCACCTCCTTCACAGCGTGGCTCCACCTTCTTCATCCAGAAAAAAGGGAAAGGAAACCGAAACAGATTGCAGTTCCTGTCAGCTGCACTTTGAAAGCCATGAGATCTGCACATGACAATAATTATAGCATTGCATGCACTGTTATTAACAGCTCATGAAAAGCACATTTGAAGAAAAAGACTAAACAATTAGCTCTGTTCAGCTAAGCCTATTTGTATTAAACACGTGCATAAAAAATACACACACTACTTTCAGTTTCTATTTTGTACTATATCTGCAAGACACAGGTTATACAAGCTATCTCAGAATTGCTACTGGAAAACCAGAGATGGACTGAGCATAGATTCCAAAAAACACAAAGTGAAATTGAGGGCTAAAGTTTCGTTTTACTTTTGTCAGCATGAAGTTGCTGGAACTGTTCTGTGTCCTTGACTGCATTCAGATCAGTGCTGGAATGCAGCCTATATCCATCTCTTAAACCAGTAGAAGTATTTTTAGACTTCTCAGAATGAAATATTAGGAGAAACAGAAAACAAGGAGCTAGAACCACATTTGAAATTTCACTTTGAAAAAAGATGCCAGGAAACAGACCCTGCATATGCCAATATGCAACATATAGAACTGGCCACTGCTATTGCACAGGGTATAAGCCATGCCAAAGCCTGCCAGAACAACTCAGGTCCCATGTTGCAAGCACCAAGAAAAGGACAATATGCTGCTTGTGCGCTCAGCCCCGTTCACAGGCTCTCTACAAAGTATTTCCCCCTTTAAAGATATACAGCTCAAGCAAGCTCGGGAACAGGCACCCAATATAAATAACATCATCTTGGACAGGCTCCTCGTTACTTACTGCTGCTCTTGCTGTTGTTGGTAGACCGGCGCTTGGCTGCTTTGTTCCTCTCCAGACGTTGTCAGCTTCTTGGTGTTTTTACCCTTCTCTGCTTTGTTGTTGCCATCCAAGGGGTAACCCTGAGAGGAAAATGGAGTACTAGAGCCAACAGCTGTCCTGTACCTGCTGCCTTCCTTCCATCCTCTAACCCCAGACATTGCTTTGGGAGTACTTTGAATTGTCAGACACAAGTATTGCTGCTTAGGCTAGAGAAAGACTCAAAACTTTGGAGTTACTACAAATTAGTTTCAATTCCTTGTAAGCTCCTCCTCTGTCTGGACTTTCAACTGTCAGGAGTGCAAATACATGTACTGGTTTCTGAGTCATCCTCCAGCTGAAGCTAAAGTTTGATCATCTCAATCACAGCACCTAGGCAAACAGGAGTCACGGAGGGGAGAGCAAAGCAGATCTGTACTAATAAACCAGACGACAACATTTGTGCAGTCTTGGAATAGACTGCTTCAGCAGAAGCATGGCAAGGTCTGGCTGAATGCTATATTTCTGACAATTTTTTACCCCAGCATGTCAAACTTTCCTATGACAGAGGGAATAACTCTCAGGGGTTTACTGGTTTCTATTTTGCATGAGTATACAAAGAAAGATGGAAACTAAAAACTAACCCTCAGGTAAATCCTAAAGTCCCGCACAGCTCAAATTCTGCCTTTGAGTTCTGCTCAATCAGAAAACTTCTTTATTTTTACTTTCCTAATTCCACCTGAATTCCCTTCAGTAATTCCCTCCTAATTCCCTTCAGTAATCACATCTGACCAGTGGTACTGTATCTATGGGATCTGCAGGGCTGGATAATCAGCAACCTTTGTTTGGCAACTTCTAGCCCAAGCAAAAAAGAAGTAGTAATGCTACTCCAGCTTAATGCAGCAGAGCTAGGGAAATCCAGCTCCACACATGCAGACTTTGTCACTTTTTGTCCTCAGCTGATCAAGCTGCACTAAAAACACATTGCAGAAGGGAAAATCATGTGGCCAGGTTTCCTCACTGCCCAGACCACATAGGCCTTACAGCACACCCCACACATGCTGGGGAAGGAGTAAAACAAAATGCCACATGGAAAGCCAAAGGCTGCCTGGTGGTTGTAATGCTCCTTGGTGTACTGTATGGGACACTGTCACCAGCAGCACACCTCCCAGAGCTGCCACATCCAGAAAGTTGCATCTCCTAGGCCTGCCCCAAGGAGGCAGTATCAGTGGTCTCTCCCTCCCACCATCCCTCCTAACATGCTCTGCAGCAGGTATCATCTACATTTGTACACAAAACATTCTGCGGAGACTCTGGAGTGCAATGGCAGTGTGTTGTATAGGGATGAACTGGTGCATAATCTCTTGCACCACTTCACAAATATTTTATGTACAAGGTGTTGGTAAATGAAAGCAAGAATCAAGCTTACTCTCTTACGTAGAACTTCAGGATGAATACAGGAGACAAAAAGGCCCTAGAAGTAGCAAAAAAATTATAGCAAAGTCATGTCTGAGGACTGCAAATGTTTGTGTGATAACAGCTGTGCCTACAGACATCCTATCTGGTAAAAATCCAGCTTCAATATCTGGAGTTTTCTTATTCAAGTAGACTGATGTCTTAATAACTCATATTTAATTACAAAAATTGATTATAATTAATGTGGTGACTGCTGCTATATCCTCAATCCTTCAATGTTATGTAAATTTCAGATCTAATATCTTTTTCCTGTTGAAATTTAGAAACTTTTGGCTGAAAACATTAACTGTAGAATCTAAATACTTCACATCTATATTGCTCAAAAAAAGAGGGATGTAAAATGAACCCAAGTACTGGAAGCTAAATCACTTATATCTTTTCAATGCTCATTTATTTCATAGCTCTGTTGTGGACAATCTAAACTAACTCTCTCCAGAACAGCATCCAGGCCTGGCTCTAAGGATGGTTCATGTCAGACATGATGCCCAGAAAGTCAGTATTAATGACTGTACCAGATTTAACTTTCTCCATCCTAAACAACTCTCCAGCACTGACCCAGCAATCTCTGCATCTCAAACACATCCCATGTGCATCTTTGTGATACCGCACAGTTTATCACTCATCACCCCTTCAGTTTCATGTCACTAAAACACAACGTCATGGGCTGCAACCCATCCCTCATATTGCTTCAGACACACTGAGTTGAAATATCACCTAAAATAATAATCAAGTTTTAAAGTCACAGCAGTACCACCTAAGGCTCTCAGGACACTAGGAGTTTAAGTAGTATAAGGACATGCATACTGCCTCCACTAGGATCAGTCTAGCTACTTAGCTACTTCTATCCTGGTGGAGGCTTGTCATGGGCAGCATATATGTAAGTCTGTGCTAGCTGGATTTAGGAAAAAGGATTAGCTTCCAGCCCTACTTTATTCAGTGTTGTAGTTGCTAAATAAATGCTAAAATCTCAGATTGCTGATTCAACCTCCTGAAACATGCAAACCCCACCAAATCTCGAAACTTCCCAAATCTTCCACAAGAATTTTAATTCACTACTTGTGTTTTTCTAGACCCACCAAATACTAGCTGACTATTCTATCTGACGGTTTATGTTTATAGTTGTCTCACATTCCTAACTGGGCCTGATGCTGCAATGCATTGGTCCTTGCTAGCAAGTGAGTACCCACATAGCTGGTGGCTCCCTCCCTCCTCACCAGTGGGACAGGGGAGAAAGCAGGAAAAAGGAGTGAGAAAATTCATTTGTCAAAATAAAGCTTTTTGTCTATTGCCTCTAGCTATTAACAATGGGGTTTTTTATTTTGTTTTATTTTCTTTTATTTTTATTAAGATAAAAATTATCTTTCTCTTGCTTTGAGAAAATACCTCAGTGGACACGTGGAATATTAAGAATCACCATGTACCCTCACTCACCTGTGTTTTTCAGGATATTACAATAGTAACCAAAATAACTTCTGTAGAGGAACATTCTGTACTGAATCTGTATTTCCAACTCAACAGCATCAGGAACTATACCAAAAATGAGAGGAATTAGACGTTCTTTCTCACTATAAAAGATACTCAGAATCCCAGTCAGCCGCATCATCATTTCTTTGGTAATGTTAGATAGAATAAAACTCTCTTCTATGAAAGAAATAATATTAAAATATATAAAAGTAAAACAATGCAATGTCCCCTATCTTCCCTTCCCTGAAAACACCTGTTTATTCTTCATTATTTCACTGTTGGTTTACGGATTTTAAGGTTTTGCATTTTTAAGTTTTCTTTCCTCAACCATAGACACATTTCATTAAAAGCATCAAACTGTAGGAAACCTTCAAAAAGACAGCCAGGACAGGCAAGCTTTCCACTCTCTGTTTTTCCCAGGAGCCAGCAAGTGGTATCAAGAGGCCTTGATCACTGGAGAACTGCCTTTTCTTTTGCTGTCAGCACTAAAATACTTAGTTCAATACCTGAATATGATGCTCAAGGGTTCACATACAAAGTTTTTTTGCAGGACATTTTGGCTAAATAGAGAAGACACGCAACTGAATATACTATAGAGCATATGCATGTAGTTAATCATAGGGAACACATCCCTGTATTTTAGGGCAATGACAAACTATGGCAAATAGAGGCATATCTATAATTAGCTCTGCATATAGAGTTTTTATACCATGATGGCAAAACTGAATTTTTAGAGATGCATTTTACTTTACAAAGGTTTTTCTGGCTGAGTACTCTACCTTGCTGTACAGTTAGTTGTGAACAGAAAATCTTAAACTAGACAAGAATTGTTCAGCTTGACTTTTAAAATACTTGATCTGAAACATGCCTATGGCAAGCAAAATATCTGAGTTCACTGTAGACCAAAACCACAAAACATTAATATGAATGAAAGCTGTAGTATCACTTTTAGTTTTGTGCACTTGACAGAAAATGTTCCATTAGAGCAAGCTTGCTATGTTGTGGGGACACTGCATTCTGCAGGGTTGATAGAACTAATTGTTACAGCTCAGGATGCTGGAGAAGAGGAATTATTCTGCTCCCTGGAGAGGTAGGCCCAGAAGGAGGGTAAAATGGCAACATTTGGCCAAGATTAGGACTGGAATTTGTCAGGTTCAGCAGAAAGAACACCATTAGCTTTGACAAGTGTGTGTGTGTGTATGTGTTGGGTAATTTATTTAGGAAATGTAAAATGCTGCACACACTTCCCATTTTATTGCAAAAAGCTTTTATTGCAAAAAGAAATTGATGGTACCTGTCAAAAACTATCATCTTCCACTCTCTAAAAGAAAATTGACCCTTGCTTTCTTCACAGTATCCTTCAGCATTATAGCAGGTCCACCTCTCTTTTATCTAATACTACTTCAGAAAATGGAAGTGGAGATTGAAAATCTAATTGACCTGATGTCTAGAACATGCTGTATTGAGGTCCAGAAGCAGTGCCTGAAGATTATTGCTACATTTAAGGAGTATTCTTATGCCCGGAGGGTGCTATGCATATTTATATTGTTGTATAAATAATACTAAATAATAAAGCAGGGCTATTTTAAAGGTCTGATGTTATAAAAACAATCAGGACTAAAAATGGATGCTTTATACCATTAAAAATGCCTGCAAGGAACATATTACAATAGGTAAAATTAACTAGTAATGAATACAAATGCTATCAGAAACAAAGAACCCTAACAGCTATTGCTCCAGCATTGTGTCCAGAAGGAAAAAAATCCTTGAGAAGTTTGGCAGTATTAAAATACTAATTGCAAGATTTCTGAATAGATCTTTTTCTTAACAGTTTTTACAGCAGGGGAGATTTACTTATTCACAAAAGATACCTGAGCCTTTTGGCATATATACCATCTTCTTCAAGGAATGATTGTACTCTTGTAATTCCTGAAGGCCATGATTAGTTCCAGCTTAGGATTTTATATAATATACTACCTTGTGGTACCTAGTCAACCAAAGATGTCATACAGACAATTATTATAGTATCTAGAAAGAACATTACATTCTTTATTGTCTAATGTTTCTGAATACATTACCTGAAGAAATTAGCAGAAGTCCACAGCTCATACCTCTTTTTGCTTTTACAGTATATTGTGGTAATTAAATATACAAATGCTTGTAGGAGCAGCCTCTAATCCTGGTGCAGTGGCTGGGAAGATTTATTCTTCATTCATTTGTATGTACATGACAATTCAGCAAGGCTCAAGTACTGACTTTACCAGTTTTATATGATATGCCTCATGATTTCCTTGATAACTCTCAATTATACTCTCTCCTCTGCCTGACCTCAGAAACTTTAATCTTTAGTACAAAATTTTGGTCCCTGCCATTCTAATTACACTGGTCAGGTGCTACATTTACATGTATTTTGGAAATTCTTGGTGGTAAAAGGTAAATCCAAAACACACATAACCCTTGTTATCAATTTCACAAGATTTAATCTAGTATCTGTTTCTAGATTCTTCTTCATTCCTGACAGAGATTTTTGCCAGCATTGATCCTGACTGCATCATGGAATACTATAGCACAGACTACTTAGGAAAGTAATTTATAGGAAAAGTATGCAGACAATTAACTTAAATGGCATAACAAATCTGGACAACATTGCCACACATTAATAGTGACAATATGCTGGAACATACTAATGTGTAGGATTAAATTAAATAGTAATGGACAGATTGTCTCTACCAGCACCATCCTCTGCATAATAGAGCACATAGCTTTGGGAGAGAACCGTAACCAAAACCCAGCCGCTTAAGTTCCTCCCCTTCTTGCTTGCAAGGGAGACAATTTACAGTCTTTTACTCCTGGCAAAAGATATATTTTCCTTGTGTTCATTATCTGGTTTGCTCTGCTTAATCAATATGCTTCTTGCGGCTCACCATCCAGAAAATAGTAGCAGTAGTAGTAGTAGCATGGCCAGTAATAGGAGGAAGATGTTCAGAGCGCTGTTTTCCACGTCAGAGCTTGCCTAGATGTGTTTGGATGGACCATAGCATGACTCAGTGTCTTTAAAAGCCAAATTTTTATGTCCTTACAATGACATGTGTCTTGAGTTCATCGATTATAACTTCCTTGTGAAGGTAATCAAGGAACTGACAAGGGGAGATGCTCTTTTGGTTCTGATACTTACAAATGAGGAAGAATTTGGCTGCTGTGACCATGAGACAGTAGTATTAGGGCAAAATAACAGAATCACAACTCTGAATTGATGAGAACAGACTTTGACCTGTTCCAGTGTCTCGGGGATCAGTTTGGAAAATTAAGGAAAAGACCCTAGATTCCAAGACTTTAAATATATTATTTTTTAAACTGGGTTTGCTGACCAAAAATGTAGTAAGCAACATACTACTCTGCATTATTTCTATGCAAATAAGTGAACAGAAAATGATTAGTTGGGGACATTTTTAATGAGTTTAAAATAGATTTAAGTTTTCAAGAAATCCAATTCCACTGAAGGCTTAAAAAGTTAATCGTATATGATTGTATATGTCCAATGAAGAAGTAAAAATGAATGCATTTCTTGACAAATGGATCATCATAGAACTCTCAGTGACTTCTGTGCAGTAGAAAGTTAAATTTATATCTCTGCCTAAGGTTAATGAAATGCTATATATGGTTAACTCTCCTTTATGGTACTCTAAAAAGACACTTAGAGATGCTCAGAAGAGCAACTGTCATTTGAAATAGGAGGTAAGGAGAGCAATACTTTTTGTCCAGTCACACCGCTTAGCAATCTGCAGGTGATTCAGTTCCATTGCCAGTACGACCAGGTAGGAGACAAGGAAAACCAGAAAAAAGGGAAAAGCTGTTCTGCTGCTGTACTGGAAGGGGCCTGAGCATTTTACAGTTTGTGTTGCGGGACTGATGTTGATTGACAACTTCTGCATAGGCAGGGATCAGCTGAGGGAGGTTTTCAGAAGTGATACGAAGTGTCAGCATGTTCAGAAAATCAAAATATAAACACAGTGAAACATATAGACACCAACTTAAGTGCAAGCATATTAATATTAAAATGCATTTTTAGTGGATTTTTTTCCCCAAATTAATTTGTCTTTATACTTTCCTTTACATGTTCCCCACCCCGCCTAAAATCCTGTATTCAGGAGATGGAAACGAATCATTTCCGTGCGGCCCGAGTGTTTTCTCTCCTCCTTATCCGATTTTTTTTTTTTAATGCATAAATTATCTCTTATCCCTTCATTCCGCCTTATTCCTAGGATGTGACGCTCCGGCCCCGGCCCCGCCCCTCGCGCGGTCCGTCCTGCCGCGCGGTTTGTCTCTGCGGCCGGCCCGTAGCGCCGGCTCCTCGCGGCTCCATCATGGCGGGCGCCGCGGGCTCTGACGAGGGCCTTCGCTACGCCGAGTACGCCCGGGGCCCTACGGCCGCCGGCAAGGGCCAAGCCGAGCTGGACCGCGGGCTGGTGAGCGCATGGCGGGAGCCCCCCGCTCCTGGGGCCAGGAGGCCGCAGCTGCCTCCCTTCTGACCCAGGGGGTCAAACACGCCCGCGAGGGGACGCGTGTGAGCGCCGGGGACAGAGGGGCGTGATGGCGCTGCGCAGAACAGGCGTCCTCCTCCGGGCTGGGCTGGGAGAGCGGGTGGCGGTGTCCGGGGGGACAGGGCAGCGAGGTGCCGCGGTGCCGCGGGGGGAGCTGCAGCATGGGCAGCGGTGTGTCGGCCTGCCCTTGAGGGGAAGGGAGAGCCCAGGATTCAGGAATCCTCGTGGTCGGGAGGAACTGCAGGAGTCGGAGGGTCCGCAAACAATCAGAAAGTTTTATTAACAAGTTTCACGATTGGCACGGAAATTGGTATGCTAATCCTTGACACCGCATGGCAGTGGGTTTTTGATAAAGGAGTAAGGTGAAAACAGAGAAAGAGATAGATGAATTAGAGGGTAAGAGAGGGAGAAAGAAAGAAAGAAAGGAAAAGCGAGAGAAAAAAAGGAGAAAAAAAGAAGATCATCAGTCCTGGTTCCAGCGTCGGTCCAGCTGACGGGATGTTCAGGGTCCTGGGGATACCACCTGGCCTTGGTGGAGATACCTTTTTATGGACAGGTTTCCCCACCCTGGAGACAGGTTCCTCGCTTTCTATGGGAACTAGTCATTATGTGCAGCCTGTTCTTTTAGATCTTTCTGGAAATGAGTCAGGGGGCTTCAGGGCTCTTGGGTGGTCTTGATCCCTCCCTACAGTCCATGCCCATTTCTAGACCTCTTTTCCATGCTTGTGCTGTGCTGTGCTGTGTGTATCTCCAGGAAATAGAACAAGGAAAAGTGCTGCCTCCGCATGTCCCCTTCCTCTAGTCTTGTTCTTTCCCACAGCGTGTTCGTACTGACAGTCCTTGTCTGTTACTACCACTAGTCCTTGGCTGGCTCCACAGCCATCCAGCTGTCGGTGTTTGTCCCAGCCCTTTCTGGGATGCTACAGTTGGGGTACACGGGAGCGCTTTGGCCCAGACGTTCTCAGGTGTGAGCAAACAAGGCTGAAAATTTTGTTCCTCTGCCATGAGGAGGTGATGTGATACCTGTGGTGTTTTCACTCACTGTGCGGGTGTTGTTATTGCAGGTGGGTTTGAGTGTTGATGGTTTCATGGAGCTCTGCTTCAGCAAAGTAATTCTCACCTGGTACTTTGTAATGTGGGAGAGTCTGGGTTAGTCTGGAGTGGAGGCAAAGTGCCTCTGAAGTTTCCTATGCTGTACTGTGCTCTAGAGGGAAGGGTGATGGGACTTTATCCCAGTCCTTCATTCTAGTCAATTCAATTAGTTCATGGAACAGTGAATTCCCATTGGGAAAGAGAATTGGGAAAAATACATGGATCACTGCTTAAAGCCCCAGGTGGTGAAGTTTTCACATTTTTAAGATGGAATAGAAGTCATACTTACCTTACTTCGTTGTGTTGTCGCTACAATATTTTTACTTTTTTAAAATACAGTTTTAAAAATTACAGTTCTCTAAGTTGTTACTATAGCCTAGGACTTTTTTTTTTTTCAACAGGAGAGTCTTTCTATGTATTTAGTGGCAAGCTGTGTAGTCTTAAGAAGCTAGCTCTGAAACTCATTATTATCACAGCCATTCTCCCTTTCAAATGCTAGCAGAGAATTCCTAGTGAATTTTGTCCAGTCTTTGGACCCTCTTACCTGTCTGGGATAAAAGTTGCATCTGGGGTTAGCATGGCTTGCCTTGTAGCCCTTAGTATTGTCACATTTTTAGTAAGGTCCAGAGACTGATATAGGTCTTCAGAGGACTAGAATCTGGATTACTGATGAAATTTATTCTTTAACCAGGCCTTTCAGTGGAGAATGCAGTGGTTTTTAGGCATATCTACATTGTAAACTGTTAGCATACAGAAGCTATTTTAGAGTTTGTCTGGATGGTGTTATGTAGGTAATGGAAGCAAGAACAGCATACGTAATGCATTCACAGTTAAGGAATTCAGAAGAGGTAAGTTGTGTATAAACAAGTTCTAAAATTTTGCCAGAGAGAAACGGCAAAACCAACCGTAGTGCTGTGCGTCTGTTCCTCTGACACCCTACAGGGTAATGAGGCCTTCCTGCCTTGGTGGAACAGAGCAGTACTAGGAGAAGCAAAGTCCAACAGCAGCATCCATCTCTTGGGGCTGAAAGAGCTCTGTTCAATATCCTACCCTGAATCTTTGTTGTGAGTTGTCTGGGATATTAGCTGAAGTCACTTGTTCATGGTCACTTTTATTCTCGTAATTGTTTTACAAAAGTGTTTGGAGCGATGGAAGAGCAGCAGTGGAAGCATTGAAGAGTCTGTTCTCAAAGATAACAGCAAGAGGTCATTGTTAATACATACCCAAGAAGATTGATTTGAATACCTTATGGTGATGCTTCTATTAGTGAATCTGTTTGCTCTGGTACAGTTTCCTATGAAAAACTCTGCAGTCATAGCTTTGTATACAAATCAAAACAGTTGCTGTAAAATAAATTACACAAATTTACATAAAAATTGTGTCAGTATGGGGAACAGCATCTAGCTGAAATTACTTTTAATTCGCTGTTGGAAGGCAAATTAAATTAAATAGGAAGGTAAGATTGGAAGGAAAACATTAGATTATGAAATCAAAGTGGTTGCAGATAACTTATAATATAATCCCACTTCAGAATGTTTCTGGCTCCATATAGAGTAAATTAGGTGGTTTGCACTGAAGCCTTATTCTATCTTCTGTACCGAATAATCATTTATTTCAAACCAAGAATTTTTATTTGAGGGATAATTTAATTTCAGAAATATTTTTGTATACTTGGTTAGTATACTTGTGTATCCTACTTCTTAGTAGCATACAGCGCTAAAAAAAAAAGAATCAAACCTTCTTAAAATGAAATTTCTAGTTAAGCAACTTACACTTGTGTGTTTATTTAAATGTAAGTACATAATTCCTATTTTGCTGCTCTATGACTAAGCATGGATTAGTTACAAAATGCCATCCAACCCATGTCAACAAATTATTATTTTCTCTGTGCTTTTTATTCTATTACGCTGCAGGTTTCCAAGGCAAAAGACTGTAGAGCTCTTGCTGTGTGTCTGAAAGCTATGAGGAGAGCAAAATATTTTTCATTTGATCAAGAAGGATGTTTTCACTGGTGGTAGAAGAACCAGCGTATAAAATCCAAATTCTGTGCAAGCAGATATGTTGTAACGTTCCTACAGGTGACTCTTGCAGCCCATAGTCAGATGTACTAGAGTTGTGCTGAAATTTGAAAGTGATGCATTTGAAATTCTTTTGTTTATAAGATTTTTTTCCCTCTTCATAGAAGGAGAAGCCATAGTGCTAAGAACTACATGAGAACTAACCATATTTTTTAGGTATGGTTAAGCTAGCAGAGCACTGTGGATTAGAAATTTGCAAAAATAATATCTCATTCTTCCCTGTTTCTTCTGCTAAAAAGTTAGGGCCATTGGAGAATTAAGTATTGAAGGAATTAAGTTTTCTTTATCTAAGAGGGTTTATTACTGAAAACCGAACTACACAGTAAAATTAAAACACTGAGATCAGCAGAATAGCGTGGGATTGATGACTAACCTTTGGGAGCCGATTCATTGAATAAAGAAAGGGACAGATGTTACTTTAATCTTTTATTTCTTTATTTTTCCCTCTTGGATCTTAACAGAATGCTTTCATTTAAAACCCATGTCTTGGAAGTTTCTTAATGGCATTTTTGGAGTGGTGGGAAGGTCAATTCTGTCATAATTGAAAGTCAGTGCGTATGTATTTATTTATTTATCCCTTATGAGTCTGAAATAAAATGCAATTTCAAGCAATAGGAGACAAAAAATGATTGCGGTGGTAGTTGTATTAGCATGCAATAAATGAACTGCTGCCTTCCACAGTGGTAGTGAGTTGCTTTCATTTAATATTGACGTGAAAGGAATGCATTTAATTAAAGCTTTGGACTTTGCATTTCAAAGCACCAGGCTAGCCTTGACTGATTCTTTTAAATACACAACTGAGTTAAGTGAGCGTGGAAAAGGAAACTGAGTCTGCTGGACTTAAAGGACCTACTGGTTTGTACTTGAAGTTGCTACTAATTTTATGAGAGCCCGTGTCAGTAAAAGACAAACTGTGCAATCTCTGTAACAGTGATTCCAATTCAGTTTTTGTCACATGGGTATAGTTAGGATATGTTCACACCATAACAAACATTCAAGATGCCTTGTATGACAAGTTATCACTTCTTTGTTACTATTTGGCAAGTGACTCTTCTGTAACCTGCTCATAATGCAAATAATTACTGATTCCTCCATTGTTTCACGCAGTTGAACTGCTGCTTTCCGGCCAAAATTGACAGAATCACAAAATATTCTGAGTTGGAAGGGACCCACAAGGATCATCGCGTCCACTCTTAAGTGAATGGCCCATACAGGGATCAAACCCGCAAACTTGGCATTATTAGCTCCATGCTCCAACCAACTGAGCTAATCTTAGGGTCATAAGAGGAATTACTATAAACCAGTATTTCTCGGATGGCTGTACCTCACTTCAAAATGTAGGCAGTCTTTCATACCTCTCTGACTTGAGCTTTGTATCACTTCTATGAAGTTTTTTGGTTTGTCGTCATTTCCCTGTTGATCCTGCATCCTGCTCCTATTCTAGAGCTGCTGCCATGCTTTGTTTTTACCTGCTGTTTTCCAGGCAACACTCTTTGCACTAACTGCTACTGCTTTCCACTGAGATTGAAATAATGCATCCCAGCAGACATGGCTGATTCTGTCAAAGGCCCTCAGGGGTCTCTACATTGTGCTCCCAGATTACTGTGCAAACACATGCTATTTCTGCACTAAACTGACTGAATCCTGGTATTATTTATTAGCCCGTTCTCTGTGCTTGGTCTTACCTGTGATGAGGTATCTGCTGCTAATGCCTTGTTGCAACCTGTACATCTTTTTGTAAACTGCTGACTGAAACCACCTTTTAGGTGACAAAGCAATTATAACTTAATCTGGACAAGCACAGGCTAATAAATATTTTTTTTTTGCCAGTGTGATCTATTTCACATGTTGTTGAGCTCTTAATTGACTATAACCACTTAGTAAAAGATTCTTGCCGTCACTCTGAATCAAAGTCAAGGAAACACTTGAATATTAATCTATGGTCACAAAACACATAACAGAATAATATAGAATTGCTATAGGGTTGTGATATTTTCTGAAACCTTGTGGCTGGTTGTGGTTCCTGTCTAAACAGACGAATTAGAGGAATCTTTTTAAGGTTCAAATATTGGGAACCTGGGAAAACTTGATTTGTGAGAAGAAATTAAAGGAGTTTTAGTTTAGTGAGGAGATGAACTGTGTGCTTGACTATTTTACATCTTATACCATTTAAGGTAACATGCTTAAGTTTTTTCATGGTCTAAAGATTAAGGGAAATTTGGTGGAACTGAAAGGAACAACAGACATAAAACTACTAGTTATTTTTATGTTCAGAAATGAATGCTGATATCGAGACTGAAGAGTACACTGAAATGGAAGAGTTCTGTTACTAAAATGGGCTAGACAGGAAGATCTTTAAGGCCAGAATTCCCCCAGTCTTAACTCTGGAGCTTCAGTTTCAGTATGTTTAGTGAGGGGGTTTTTTTGTTTGTTTGGGGTTTTGGTGGGGTTTTTTGGTGTTTTTTTTTAATAGAAACCTCTAGGCAATTGCAGTCTTATGCAAATATCTAGGACAGTCCCCTCAGGTAGGTGGGAGGTAGGTACTTAGTTATAATCTCTGGGATCCAGAAGCTAGATATAGAGGAATACAGCTGCTTCTGGATGTGCTCAGGGCTGGCTACAACTTTTTCTGTACTGAGCTCAGTACTACAGGCTGCAATCACAGCCGCTCTCCTTCAGAGCCAAAACTGTAGGAGCCACTGGGTGCAATCGGTGCCTACATCTTGTACAGCTGCCTGTTTGTGGGCAAAGTTTTCAGCCCATGTTCTAGCCCATACTAAACCAACTCTAGGAAGGCTTTAAAAACATTATTTCCAAACTCTTCCCTTACTCCCACTCTGTTTAGAAGTGAGATTGGGTACAATTGAAGACAAAGAATTTTAACCCCAGGAATCTTAGTAGCAAAGGCAACTTGGCTGCAGATCCAGTTATTAGGGCACTTGCATTGAAGTTTGAGCTTTAAGTCCTTCTGTCGGACTTGTTTGTATAAAACGTATAAACCAGTTACTGAGTAATTGCGGAAGTAAGTCATATATAGAAGAGACAGTCTGGTGATAAAAGCGTTTTCATTGTCATTATGCTTTGAATTCAAGATAAACAAGCCTAATCTGATTTCTCAGGTTTCCCCGGGAAAAATACAAGGCATTATTGAACTGTCATATGATAAGACAGGTAATACCACAGATGACTATTTCATTTGTTTCAAAGATTATTCGTAGGCTTTTCAGAAATGGAGAGCTTGTTACCCTTCTTGAATTCTGCAAACGTGAGAAGTCAGTCCCTTCTTCAAGGTTTACCTCATACCTTTCATCAACATCTTGATCAGCGTGGGGATACTTATCATTGTCCTTTTTGAGGTGCCTGACTTTTTTTCAAACACTATGGAGGAAAATACATACACCTGATATTGGAGTTTTGAGTTAACTCTTTATGTTTTTGTAATAAACAGGTACTTTCTGTTACATACTGTGTTGAACTAGTCTGCACAAGTAATTTCAAGTAATCTTGAATAGTTGTCTGCCTTTGTTTTTATTGTTATATACTATAGACTGATTTCAGAGTATGTTCACTGATTTGCTAGTGGGTAATTCCGAGTTAAACCTGATGTGTTGGCATGGGTTAATGAGACCGAACTATAAAAATCTAATGTAGCCTGAGGAATACAGAACTTACTTTCATCTTTCTTGTAAATTATATATGAAATGTCCACATCAGACATCAGAAATACTTGTTAAAGTAAAAGGTGCATTTATATGAAATTAGAGTTTGAATGTTATTCTGATTCCTGTTTTTCTGCTTTAGGCCAGAACTATGGTAGCAGTTGGACTTGGTGTTGCAACTGTTGCATTTGCAGGTAAGCTAAATTACCAGCTGAGTGTGGAACTCTCACTTGCAAGCTGCTGTTTCAGAAAGGGTTAATGAAGTTTTTATGGATATAAAGAGTGGAAAGTGGAAAGGTTGCTTGAGAGTATTGTAGAGAATTGTATCCTGCCCTTTCAAAGCCATATATTCAAAAATTCTTTTTGAAAAGTAGAGAAAACTGGGGAAAGTAATTTTATGGACAGGAGCTAAAATATTCAATCTGCTTTTTGTCTGCAAAATGTAGGGTGAAAAGTTTACTTTATTTACTTAATAACACATTGCAGCGTGGGGACTCTTTAGTACTGAAGAACACAAGATGATCTTGTGATGTGATGGTGATGCTCAACAAATTCAAATAGAGAAAACCAGAAGGTTTAAGTGACTACAGTGATTTATCAAACTAAACTCTTTCCATAGGACTTTGTTTATTACCTAAACTCTTTGCATTTGGACTGTATGTTACTCTGAAAAATAGGTTCTAGTCTGAACACAGGGCATGAGTTTAGCATGATTTATTCCCTGGTTTACTTGGTCTGGATAACTGTCCATTCTGGGTTTGAAATACACTAATTGACTTCTGTTATTTTCAGCATACAAAAGCAATGTGTAAGTGCATGCACCAAGAGTAGATTTAATAGATGAACAAGTTGCACAAAACTTAAGCAGGTGTTTGGTGGGTTCAGTTGTGGTGTTGTGATTAGGGGAAGGAAAGACGAGATCTTTGGTGATGTACATCCATTAAGCAGTTGGTTTATGTGCTTTTATAGAAGCAGAAGAGGAATGTTCGTAGAATTTCTTCTGCTGGTTGAGCTGAAGAATTAATAGTAACTGTCAAAGTAACAGAAAAAAGAAAGTGAGGTAACAGTACATCACAACATTCCAACAGAGATACTCTTAACAGTGTTTTAACTTCTGTGTTAACATAGACACAGGCTTAGATCACAAAAATAACTTATGGACACATTGTGTATTTTAAGAATGAAGACGATGCTATTTGAATGAAGCAGAGCCACTTTTAAAAAGTTTTTCCACTGTGTGCAGTAGTAAGTTATGTTGCTAATGAATAGTTAATCAAAGCATAATTGGGGAGAGGGGATTTATGGGGAAAATCCTCCAGTAACATGGCATAAATCTTGATTCTGAAGTTGATAGACCTACTTTGTACCTCTGAGAACAGTCTAATAGAGTGCCTTCTAGCCTTTCCTAGCTATGAACATCCACTGCCAGTGAGGAATTGAGTGGCTCTGAATCCCAGAAGATCCTCTCTTTGTAACAAAATAAAAAATGCAGTACTTACGAAGTGTGTGATTAAGCACACAGCATCACAACAAGAAATGTGTAGTACATAGATTTCTTTTGTTTGAAGACATAACCTTTGAACAGTATTTAATTAATAACGTGTATCCAAAGCTAATGTTTCAAACTACCCTTTTTCTTAAAGTTCACAAGGCAGATATCTTCATTTATCATGTTGAAATGTATTTAAATCTATTTATTTAGTGAGTTAAATAGTGAGTAAACACAATGGATCTTTGCAGTCCATGACTAGGTGTTTTGATGAAGAAATTAAAATTCTTCTCCTTCCTCTCCCAATAGTTTGTGATTTTTTTAATCCAAAATTTTTTCTAATGTAAGCTGAAGAACATACATTGGAGGGGGTTTTGTTGTTTGTTTTAGTGAGTAGTGGTTATAATTTCATTTAATTTCCGTCTTTTTCAGGTCGTTATGCTTTCCACCTTTGGAAACCATTGGAGCAGGCAATTACAGAGACAGCAAAGAGGATTTCGACTTCCGTAAGTTTAGATATTACTTTGTGCTAAATGTATGATTTTGTATTTCTACTATTCAGAAAGGAGATGCTTTATGTTAAATACAGGAAGTGCCACATAGTTTGTTTTTTACCCAGGATAGGGCTGCTCCCTACTGTCTATGTTCTGGTGTATTGTCTGCTATATTTTAAATCCCTACAGAGGAAGATATATCAAAAGATGTTTGTAAGTTTGATAAACAGTTCTAGTTTTTCTGCCAACGTTTCTTGCTTTGGAACCCTAGCAAACATGATACTTATCATACACTTACTTACTAGTAAGTTTATGATAAATTGTTGAAGTGTGCTGTGAGACAATTGGTAGTTCCTAAAGATTGTAAAGTGGTGACATGCAGTTTCGTTTCAAGAAGCTAAAAATAAAAGAATTTAGTCTTTTGGATACAGTGTTAAAGGTCAAGAAGACAAATTGATAAACTTCTAGGAAAGGTTGCCATGGAGATGGGGAAGCTTGTGTTCTGGTTCACATATGAGTTGTCTTTTTTTTCTTCTCCAGCTAATTTGAACTTTTAACCAAGTTTTTGTTCTTTGATTTTGCCTTATATTTTTAAAAATATAATTATAGGGTAAAAAATCCAGAGGTAGGGTGTTATGAGAGGAGCATATGCAGGGAATATTTGAGAGCATTTACTTTCTGCTTCAGTGGCTATGTTTTCCTCTGGTAAATAAAAACATATGTTCCATTCCCATTTGATTAAAGTGATTCCCAGTGAGGTAGGTGTCTGCTTGTGGCAGTGTGTTCCTTCAGAATTCATAGTCTCTGAACTCTTATCCCAGCAAAGGAATACAATTCCTCTCTTCATGCTGATGTGTGAGTGTGATCAGGGAGGAGTTGTTGCAGATTATTATTTCCTGAAAAATATATTAAAGATATGTTTTTTAAAAACCTGACCATTAGCATTGTTCCTACTAATGTTAGGCCAATGGCAAAACAGAGCCCATCTAGACAAGACACTGTGGTCCAAATTCATTTGCCATCTGTCTTTGGTGTTCATGTGCTGAAGGGGCAAGCTTGATCAAGGCAAGCTTCCTGGGGAAGAGAAGACTCAGCTGTCCTCTTGGGGCTGGTTCACGTTTGTTCTTCATTGTGATGTGTGTCAGCCAAAAATGGTGATCCTGGATTTGTTTTTTGCTCTCTGTCCCTCTATTGCATTGCTGTTGTGAGACCAATGCCAATTTTTTTTTCTTTTTCAAAGTAATCTTTGAGAGATTCCCAGGTTGCCTGCCAAGACAGCAGAGGGGACTTTAGGTACTGTGAATTAAATTGTTTTCACATGATACAGATACAGTCTGACTTGAAGGCTTGCTAGAAATATGTAGAAGTACATGTGGCTTCAGAGTAGGGAGTACTTCAATCTTCACTTTCTCTCCCTTCCTAGCAGTTATACTCCAGCAATTCTTTTTCTATCCATTTTTAGATATAGGCTAGAGAATCTAAATTCAGATGTGTTCACATAAGAAAGTAGGCAGTGACTCTTTAACACATTGAAATATGACATGCTACTGCACTGAGAGGTATCTGTTCCTTGGAGACTGTACCCCTCAGTACTGGCTGAGCCAAGTTCATTACATACCTATCTCATTTTTACCACAGTGACTTTTGAGGCCTGCAGAATTCATGAACAACTGTAAAGAGCAAACCAGGAACTTCTGCATTCTAAGTGTTTCTAGTCCCTGGAGCAGTATCCTCTGTCTTACTTACTCTTCCTACCTTACTGCCCAGAATTGTGTGTTGATTATTCCAGCAGAGTATCTCCCTTCTGCTATTCTATTTTTTAACTTGAAAATACAAGTCTTCAGTGTAAGATAAGATCTACTGAATACGGTAAAAACTTTCTTCCTGTTTGCTATTAACTGTATATATTTGTCAGCTTTACATTTGTGAGGATAGTGATAGTATTTTTCTTCGGCAACTGCCATCCAAGTTTAAGACCCTTATGTAGTTCTTAGCCAAGATTATTTGATTTTTACTAGTCTACATCTACTACTTTCTTGGATTGTATTTTTTTAATGTTTTTTCTTCTCCCCCTAACAATCAATAGAGAAAGTAGAGAAAACTTTAGATACAAAGGTTCTCTATTTAAGTACTTGTTGTCCAAACTTCTTATTTTAGCAGCTTTACATGATTTTGTTTTCGGAATTTGAAGCTGCTGAGTATAATTTGTGAATTAGCACTTTCATCACATTTCATGACAGCATATTGCTCTTTAAACTATGCTGACTTTTGCCTGTACTAACTGGAAAGAACATCTCGAGACCTTTAGTGTCTAGGCTTCGCTACTTTTCTGTGATGTTCGAAGGCACCTAACTTGGTCACTGTAATTTCCAGTGGTTATTCTAGCTTTCTAGAATCAAATCTTGTCCTTCATTGCCTTTTTTTTTTGAGTCTATGAAGTAGCTGCCTGTTCAAAAGCTATCTTATTCTCTTAGTGAGCCCCCACTCTTCCTCCCCCATTTACAATTCTTTTCCTCCTTTTTTTGCAGTAGAAGTCACAATTCATGTTGGTCCCTCCCAGTCACACAAGATAATACAGATGCTATTTATTCTTTCTTCCTGCTCACTAATAAATGACTTCAAAAAGGTCAAGTCGAGCAATTACGAAGCGATCATTTAAAATGCTGCTTGGTGTATCTTGAGTATTTGACACTTCTTATTTACTTACCTAAGTAAGTAGTGTAAACAGTCAACAAGTGCAGTCATCTTTTAGTCAAAAATATTAAGTAAAGGCAAGTAAAAGAGTTATGTTTTATTCTGAATTTTTACCTCTCATTTAACTTCAACTAAAAGCAGTTGCTTCATATTTAAGAATATATTTTTGTAAATGCTGTTGTAATTTAGCCGTGAAGTTTTCTGCCGTTTTTATTTCAGTGGAGAAAGACGTTAGAGGAAACATTGTCATTTCCCCTTTATGAAAAGTCATAATGCTCACTTCCAGAGAAATGCTTTTTCAGTTTGAGCCTAGCTTTGTCACTGTCATCACAAATGTCAGTGACACTGTTTTGTTTCTGTGTGTAGTGGCAAGAGTCTGTTGCCAGTAAAAGGTGCATGGCACTAAGTAGTCAACTGACTTTTCTTCCTCAGAATAAATGCCATTAATTATAATGTTAATATGTCCTTAATATGTGAAATAAAAAGGCAAGTATTTCAGTAGCATTCATTACCTTTCTCTGTTGAATTAATGATATTGAAGCTTGATAGGCAGATAGAAAGATAGGTAAATAGATAGATAGATAGATAGATAGATAGATAGATAGAACAAAGATATTGAAGGCAGAAACAGCAATTCTAGGCCAAATGAACTGTCAAAATACTCAAATCCCACAATCCTGAAAATTCTGTATTCTGTAAAAAAAGGATGTCTTCTCTAGCACTTTATTAGACTTTTGCAATATGTTTCCCTTATTGGATCTGATTCTGCTCAGACTGATAGGGTTCTGAATTGAGAGGTAAGGGTAGCAACCATCTCTCTTGTTCTTAATTGAAAATCAAATTTCCAGAGAACAGTGTGATTTGTGGGCCATTTTATTTTTTTTTCCTAACTAAATTTAAGGAGATTGATGTTAGCAAAATTGTGCTTTGTATTATAAAACAGCTTCTAAATAGTTTATTATTGTAGTTTGGGTTTTATGTTTGGTTTTTTTTTCTTCCAATGTTTTTTACCTTTTCAATGGAGGACTTTATTGGTGCTGGAACAACAACATCCTGAGTTTTCAGAAGAATGCACTACTCCATGTGATGGTCTCAGTTTTGGTATTTTCAGTCTCTTAACTGGCATGGAAATGGTGATCATGCTTTTCCTATGCTATGCCAGAAGAAGTATCTTGAAGATGTCCATCGTCCATATGCATTGGATTTTCCTAGCTGATTGCTTTTGTGAAAATTTGCAAGACTGAATACACATTTGCAAAGCAAGTGCAACCATTTTCTGTCCCTTCCCATGCTCCAAACCTATTAATAGCATTTGTTCAGGAAGGAGAATTTGCTTACATAAGTTGCTAAGCAGTAATAATTTGCAAGAAAATTAAGTAAATTAAATGATAGCCTCCCCTCCCCCCCAAATAGTGCAAAGAAATGGAGAGCTCATTTCAGTGATTTTTTTGGTACTGAATTTTCTTTGCAATTGCTGGAGTTAATAAATAATCAAGTATCTAGAGCTGCCTGCTCACTGAGGAGTTCTCATAGCAGAAAAATATCATTACAGCCATTACTTAAAATTTACAACTAGGAAAAAGTGCTTTAGTCTGAGTAGCATGCAAAAGTTGTTTCATTAGAGAATTAGAAATTTGCCAAGGTGTTTCATAAAATGAGTGCTCAATGATTCTTCCCCTTTTTTTGTAACCAGTAGGAAAAATGGCTTTTATGTCTGATTTCCTTTTACTATCAATTCTGTTTAGGATGAAGATTTTAATTTAAGAATTTATTACTCTTGCTATATCCTTCATTTCTGAGGAAATTTTTTTTTTCCTTGAAGACCAGTTCATCAAACTTCTTTGTTTATGTATGAAAGGACACAGACACCAAAATTTCTTTTTTCATTCCTCTTGGAAGTGAACCGAATCAAGGCTTCCTGAGATTAGAACAGTGTCAAGAAAGTAGGCTTTAAAAACGTGAAAAAATATCTCTGACTGTAAACCTATAGCCGTTCCTCCCTATTCTTATATTTCAAATAGTATTATAGATGAAATCTACCAAGAACAGAGACAAGCCGTGGTAGAGATAATTCAAATATTACTCTTCTCTATGTGAATAGTGAACCAGAGTTATCATGTGTTAGACTTGTGTATCAGAGTTGAAGGGCAGAAAAGAATTAACCTTTTCAGGAAACCAACTGTACCTAGACTACTTTGAGAGAAGCTCTGGAAAAATCTTTCAGAGGACATTAAATTGTGCTTTTCTTTCCTGGCTGTAGTAGTTGTTTGGCATCATTGCAAATTTCTGTGCAGTTCTGCCTCCTCAAGGGGGTTATCTGTTGACCATTAAATTATTAGTATCATTTCCTCTCAGAGAATCAGAGAAGCCCTGTGTGTTCCCTTCATGTTACATACTCTAACCTGTAATGTCGATGTGCAGTGTTACAGACCTGGTTTGTGTTACCCTGTAGCTATAGAAGCGGTTCTTCAACAGATTTTTGTTGTAGGCACACAGTGTCCAGAATTACTTCAACTTTGATAACCTGCAATGTTACAGTAGTGGTTGTTTTGTGTGTGTTTTGCAGTGGAAAGAAGGAAGGTAAAATTAGTTTTGGATCATAACAGCACACAAGAAAATCTTTTCTGTGGCTGTATGTGACTTTATGGCAGCAGTAGGTAAAGTATTTCTGAACCACACTTTTGAAAGAATGTCTCTTCTAAGTTTAATTAAAGGATTTGCTTAGATTTCATAGACAGAGCCTTTAAATGCTTTAATGCTTTTGAAATTACATAAGAGAGTTTGTGTAGACATAAGGCAAAATTCTCACTGAATTTGAATGGCTCTATTTAGTGAGAAGAGTGTTTTATTAAGGACCGGGCATATTTTTCCTTGGGGGTGAAAGGAACACTTGAAAATAATCTCGGCTCTCATGCCCAGACTTCCCTTTGATAGCAGCAAAAGAAGCTTATTTTTCCCATTGATAGGTTTTGCATTGAGGAAAAAAAATCAGTCTTGTTGGGTGATTTCTGTGTTCCAGTTCCCCTAGGCAGGCTGTCTTGGAGCTACATCTACTGCCTCTGGGACTTAGAGAAAGGTTTACTGTGAGATCACTGCTAACCATCGGTAGTGGTTCAGTAAATTATTTTTTTTTAATTTAAAATAGATCTATAGTTGACAAATATGCCTTTGACCCATTTCCTGTGACAATTAATTTTTGTAATGTTTTGCTCTTATCTCCATCTCCTCTTTTTAAATGTTTTTTTTCCCACTGTTTTTTCTTCCCTTCTTAAAACAGTGGATAAAGTCTCACATGACAAGAAGTTTAAAAAACTAGCCTCAGATCCTGTATTCAATCATTGTCAGTCATTGGTGTCGAGGGAAAGATGTAAAGGCAAAAGTTGTTTAGGATTTCCCCATATACTTTACTACTTTCCGGTGTTCTCCAGCTCAGTGATTTTTCTGAAACAGAGGTTGTGGCTTTATGCTAAAGCCTTTTAATTGTTTCTTTTTGTTAATTTCTGGGTTTCCTTTAAAGAACTCATGTATATTTTTTTTAAGTAAAATTCCTTCAAGTGGAAAAAAGATACTGCCTTTTCATCAGTACGTTGTATTTATCTGTTCTTATCTCTGTTGTTGTTTTTACCTACTGTCTTTGTAGAAATATTTGGAGTCATTGTCATTAATTTCCTTGGATGACAATACTTGGTCTTTTTTCATTGTGATGGTACCTATGCTGTCCTCAGCATAATTCCTTCCCCTGCCCTCCCCAGTACAAACACTGTACTACTCTGTGCTAGTATGTACTTTGATTCTGGACCTTTTTGCCTGCAGGCAGAATTTTAAGGGTTGTAGCTATTAATATATCTTATTAACAGTAGAAGATTGTAAAAACATAGAAAGGAATGTTTTAAAAACACAGATAGTTATTTTTAAGTCAGTTTTTGCATGTGTTAACACTCAGGAGAAGTCCTTTCATATTATCTGGTTTGCAGTCATTCCATGCCTTTGAAATAAATTATAGATGAATTTAATGCTCTCAATGAGGTCATATAAATACGATTTAGTTCCTGGCACCTTGTACATGAAACTAATTATTGCTTTTTTTCCCTTCTTCTTTTTAGAGTTTTTCATCATACTATAAGGGAGGATTTGAACAGAAAATGAATAGGCGAGAAGCTAGTCTTATTTTAGGAGTAAGGTAGGTGCATTGCATCAATATGTTTTAGTTTAGCAAGTACTGAATGAAGGAGATGCGTGTTGCAAGAATGTGGAATACTCGTGCTGAAACCATGTAAGAGACTTTTTTTGTAAGACTTGTATTGGCTTATAAATTATTCTAATATTCTGCTTAAACTAAAAAACAAACAATAAAATCCTCATAAACCATGTGATTTGTGTTTGTATTAGAGGCATAGTAACATACTGCAGTGGAGGAATGTTCTTGCTGTGCCCTGAGTCCCTTTCAGCAGAGCCACTCCCCAGCCTGGCATTCCCCACCTTCTAGAGCTGCAAGGAACAGTTCCTTCCCAAGAACTGAGCTCTGTGCCTGTCCTTGAGGAGTTTTGTGAAGGGTTCCTGTCACCCCACTCCTACAGCCTCCCCAGATCCCCCTGAATGGCAACCCTGCCCTCCAGCATATTGACTGTTCCCACCAAGGTGATAGACTTCTCAGCCACTTGATGTTGAAGGCAGCATAACGTTGGTGTGACTCAGATTGTGAGTCAAGGAAAATGTGATTTTGACATATATTTTTTTTTTATAGTCATTAAGAATTTTTAGGGACTAGTCTAACTGTGGGATAAGCAATATCTCCTAAACCAAGGAAATTTAATGTAAACCATTTTCACATTTGCTTCTCAGAGCAGACCTGCACAATTTTCTGTAATATGCAACTGCCACTTCTCCCCAGTTGTGCTTTGACCATCAGCGTTTCTAAATGCGGTATATCAGCTTTCCTTTTTATTATTAAAAAACAACTTTGCAAATCAAAATATAGATGATTATTTTTTTCAGTTGTCTGACAACAGATCGTTCCGTTTTTGTATTTATATGGTTCAAGGCCTTTCACCCTCTGTTTGATTCTTACTTTCTAGTCTACTTTGTGTTCCATTGAAGTATTCTTTTCTTATGCAGTTCTGTGAACTATTTTTGCAACATACCCTAATTTCACTGTGACAGAATAATAATTAAGAGAGGTTGTTTACCTCGGGAATTTAGTTAGGCTGATACCTTGCATTCAAACTGTATCTACAGAAAGATTAATTAATTGAATCATCGCTCTGATTAAGAAGTCACCTGAAGTGGAAAACACTGATTCATTTCTGCATACTAACAAATTATAAAAAACCGAAGCATTCAAACCATACTTTTGCATATGATAGCCCTACTGTGTTGGCATACTGCATCCATAAGTGGTTGTTTGCCTGGTAAGGGGCGTATTTAGTTTAGGCCGAATACATATTTTATGTATCTGTCATTGAAGGAAACAATATTATGTAGGTAGCACCTGTAAATCAGCATATCCCTGAATGTAACACACTGAATGGCTTTGCAAAAATAACAACATGTAGGGTTTTTTTCAGGCCCCAGCAGAAAGAGAAAATATTTATAGCAGCTATAAAAATATTTACAGTAGAACAAAATGCGATAATATTAAATATTTGTTGTTTTGTCACTGGTCATAAAAATATTTATTTTCTCGGAGCAAGAATTGTTTTTTCTGCACTTAATGCTAGAATAACCACCCTACAACTGCTGGGGCTTTCATTTTTTTTATTCCACCCTCTCAAAATTGTTTATTTTAAATGAGTGGATGCATTGTGTTTAACAAAAACCTGAAAGATATTTGTATGTGTGAAATACACAGGCTTTTGAAAAATGTGTCTTACACGCCTTTGTTATTGTTACTGCCTGAGAGATGCAGTTTAATGTTTTGTCCACAAGATGGTGAAAATTTCAAGTTTTAATGTTTTTGAAGCCAGTATAAACTGTTAATTTTTAGCCTGAGCGCTTTCGCATTTCTGGTAAGCACTTATATTTATTTTGCAGTCCATCTGCTGGCAGGGACAAAATCCGAATAGCCCATAGAAAAATCATGATTTTGAATCATCCTGATAAAGGTAAATGCTTATTACTCTTCTTAAGGAGGGCTGGAAAGGAAGAGGTTTAAATGAGATCGTTTAAGTTTTCTGACTGTGTAAATAACATTGAGTGCAAATGTTTTTTGTTTATTTATTGACTTGACCTTCTGTGTGTCTTCTCTCACATAAACTGGGCTTTATGAACCACAGTTTTACTCATCTTTCTTCAGTGTTGTTTTCTGTACTTGTACTGCTTCAGTTAAAACTATGATCTCAGGGACCAGCTTACCACACTTGGCAAAAACTTATTCAAAAATAAGCTGTAAAAATTTTACATTATCTAACATTCCTGTTTTGAACTGTGATGAACCAGTCACATGCGTGAAAATTACTTTCTGTGATGAAATGTTCTGCAGTTACTAAGTACATCATTGATGAATTTCAGACTTTATGGAGTTCACTTGGAAAGAATGTAAAGCTGGGCACTGTTGCTTTACTGGCCAGGTTTTTAATGTAAATTTATCTTAGAGAAAGGCTATTATTATAACTTTAACTACACTACAGCTGGTTGAGAAAGAAAGCCCATATGTTCATTGCTGTTTCTACTTTAAAATAACAGATGGTGAAGAGTTGCACTGTATTTCAGAAGTCAAAAGGGGAAATTGGAGGGGTTTTATATCTTTTTGACAGAATTACAGGGCTCCCTGCCAGCACCCCATTTTAAGAAAATGAAAAGATAACTGTGACCACTGGCCATGGAAAGTGTTCAGTTGAGTGTTTCTTTTCTGTCTTCACCCCTCAGTTTAATTTTAAAGTTGTCCTGATTATTTGATTTCACACTTTCATTTTTTACACTTTTTATAATGTGTAAGCTGCACAAACATAGGAAAGAAATTCTCTTCTGCATTTCTAATATATTGTAATGGTCAAAGGCCTCATAACCACCAGAGTACCTATTAGGTCAAAATTTTTTAATGCTGAACTTCTAAGTTTATTGTAACAGTATTTGGAGATGTGAGCCAGAAAGAACTGTGAATCCCCGTGTGGTTATTGAGTAGACCTAAAGAGAGAGTTCCTGTTAGGAAGATCCTAATGACCCTAACAAAGATTTTAGTGACTGCTCTTAAGCTGTAATGCACATGCAGCTGGGCACAGCGTAGGTTTGGATGGATGTGGTGAGCCCTCCTGCATGGTATTAAGATGGAGCACTTTCTCCAGGAACACCAGTTGAAGGGATTTGTGCCTCTGTGCTGCCCCTGAAGCTCTTCTGGCGTGGCTGTAGAAAAAAGGCTTGTGTAATACGTTCAGCTGCAGAGCAAGGGCCTGGAGTAATCTTGAACATGAGGCATCACGGAGAGACTTGTTTACTTGTGTATAGATCTTGATTTCTTCTGGCTGTGGGTGGCACAAATGTGCTTTTAAAAACTATATTCAACATTGTAATGTCATTTTAAAATAATATTTTACCAGCTGGAGTTGATAAAAGAAAGGTCATTAATTACAGATTTTTTAAGTTACATATGTTATCTGAGATCCAAACTGTTGAAGAGAGAATTATTAGAAGTAAATAAATATATAGAAATTTGCCTAATAACATCCTCAATGAGTACTACTAAAACAGTTGCTCATGAACTTTTACAGTTCAAAGTGTTTTTATATTGATATATTGTATAGATATATTGTGTTGTGTATTGTGTTAATTTATCAGTTACTAATTTTAGGAAAGAGTATTTCTTCACAGAAAAAGAGGAAGAGAGAAGCCTTTTGGACTTGCCCTAATTATAAACAAACACTTAGGCAATCATGAGGTTGAATTTCCTCTCATTGGAGGGCTACAAAATTAATATGGCACTTAAGGATGTAAATGTAGTGAAAACACTTCTAACAGATTTGAATTTACTTTAAGATCCTGTACTTTAGACAGATAGAAAATCAATGCACATTTAAAAATTACTTGGAATACATTGTTCATTGCAGGTTTTTGTCTTTACTGTTTGTTTGATCCTCTTATCTACTCTTTGAAAGAAGCAATACTCAATGTAGTAAATCCTATTCCTTGCTAAAAGCTACTTGATTTTAAAAAAGGGAAAAAATAAATTCTTTTTTAAGTAGCCAATTCGTTACCCATCCCTTGCCCTGCCTCACTTTCCTCCAGTGTGTCTTACCTATTAAGGCTACATTCAAACAAGACCAAAACGTGAAAAAGAACTTCATTACTTTTTCCAGTTATTTTACTGCACCATGAAATGACTTTATACTGATTTGGATTCCTGCAGGATTGTCCTAAAGAAGTCTTTAAGCAAGCCTTGCCTTTTTGTCTTTATTTATGTATGTCTACAAGTAGCTCTATATGTTTCGTCTATCATTGTCTTTTCTGATTAATAGAATGAATGAAATGGTGAATGAAAAATACGTTTGAACAGATGCCTTGGAAAAGGCTGTTCAGTGCACAGTACTGCTGGAATCACATTCTAACGTAAAAAATATAGATGTGTAATAGTAAGTAATAAGTTACTGATACAGACCTTGTAATGTTGTTTTTGGTGACTGCAGACAGATTTGGCACTCAAGGGGAGAGTAAAAAAAAACCAAACACAAAAAGATTGCTGAACTGTAATCAGATTGTTAGATGGAGCGTAAAGCAATGACAGTGTTCAGGACTAGAAGTTAGAAGGCTTACCATGTTTAAACAGCTTTAATGGGATGGTTTCTGGCTGGTAATTTTGGGCACCCAGCGCAGGAGAGGCTTGCGGGGCAAGGTGTGCATGTGCACACAATAATTCTTTGTCAAAATTATTTTAAAATTTTCCTTTTCAGTTTTTGGGATGAGTGGAAATACTAGCTGTTTGGTTTGAGTGAATATTTAAGACAGCTGACCTTGCATACATTTGCAGAAGCATTGCACTGCAGGTCTAAATCACAGTGATGTAAAGTGTTTTCAAATTTCAGTCTTCTCTCCGAGACAAAATGTTCAGTGTTGTTCTTCAGTGACTTCAGTTTTGATTACATTTCTCATGTTTCCTTATCAATTAGTTTTTTTCTTATCAATGTAATTTATTAAGCAGTTGTATCAAAAGGATCTGTGTAGGAAGAAGGAGCTAATAAAAGTGAGTAATAAAGGAATACTACAAGTGAAGTAGTTTGGTACTTAATACTGATGTGTAAACAGTATTCCCTTTCCCTTTCTCTTCTCAGGTGGATCGCCTTACTTAGCAACAAAAATAAATGAAGCAAAAGACTTGTTGGAATCCAGTGCCAAAAACTGAAATCCGAAGGCTTGGGTCAGAGGAGATGCAGCAGATACATTGCACAATGGCTTTCATGTCTACTTGCTCTGCACAGTTTCTTATTCATATTTATTGTCATAATTAAAATTTTAAGATCATCTAAAGCAAACTGATATCTTTTACAGTTATGTAAAGTTATGTACAGTTATGCTCCTGCAAGGAGCATGGAGTTGTACTTGATGATCCTTATGGGTTCCTTCCAACTCAAGATGTATTATGATTCTGTCTCAATTTTAGTGTATTTTTATTGAATCATGATCCCTTACAAACTTTGAAAAAGTTCTCTAACTGTCTGGGTTTTTTTTTTTTTTGCAGAAGTAGTTGCTTCTTTCATTAAATTTTGGATCTTTTAAAATAAAATTCAAAAATTAGTCTTAAATGTATAGTTCTTCATTAATGAAGAAACAACTCTATATTTAGGGTTGCCAGAGAAAATCTGTGACAGTGTGATGATTCACAGGAAATATGGCAGATGCTGTACGAGTTTCCAGCACCACCGTACTTGAGTCTGTTCATTTGTGAAGTAGTAGGGTTTGTTCATGAGTGTGGTTTGAAAGCTGCAACTCCAGACAAAAGGACTAATGGGACTACAGACTGCAGTTTTCATTAACTGTATATATGGGGCTTGGAGCTATGAAGGAGAAGATTCTTGGTTTTAGTTAATTCTTTTGCATATTAAAGGATCTCTGAGATTCTGATCTCTGAGTCATGTGAGTCTGGTGTAGGACTGACTCAGCAGGGAACAAACAGGAGGGTACCTGCTTTGCATATGGCTCTGTGTGCACTTCCTGGCTTAGTTCTCCAGTAATGCTCACATCTCTGCATTATGCTTCATATCCCAAAGTATATGTACATACTTCCATACATCCTAGCAACCTAGGACTGGCTTTGGGGAGTGCTGAAGTCATGGATCTCAGACTTTAAAGAGGACAAGTTTCAGCTGACAGCTGGGAGTAGGTGCAGTTTGGGGCACTTGGCTGTTACAGATTCCTAGCGGTAAATTGTCTGCAGATGAATTAACTCTCCTAAGAGGATGATGATGAGATGAGACAGTATAGTGGATTCAGTGCAAGACTGGAAAAACTTCCTGCTGTCCATTCAGGCTCTGTCGTTTGAGGTACAACAAACAACTTGAAATGCTACAAATATAAAATTTAGATATTCCATTTTCTAGGTTATTTAGCCAGAGGTAAGTGGCTAAGAGCAGTTAATAGGAGATTGAATGCTTTAATTATTTATCCACCAGAACATGCATTTGTAGTTCATCTGTGGTGGCTGTCCAGATTATATGGATTTTTCCTTGAAAGGACGAAAGAATATGAATTATTTTTTACCAGGTTCCTGAGACTTTGTCACAATTCCCTTACTTTCATTAAAGGGAGATGAAAAAATTTTTAGTTGATCCTAAAAGGAAATACTAATTTTACATAGTTTAGAGACTTCATTGCAATTAAGAGTGGCAAGACACATGACACAATTTGACTGGATAAAGCAAAAAGGACTGTTGGGAAAAACCTGCCTGGGAATAGCATGCACTGTATGAGTATTACATTTGCATCATTTAACTAATGCTGTAATACAAGAAGCTTTAAAGAAAATAGTTTATTCCTATGCAGTAGCTTTAATTGGTTCTTGTTAAAGGAGTGGCCATCAATTAATGCACATCAAAGGTTAGTCACTCATTTCACTGGTATATCAGTCTGTATTAGCAAAAAATGAAATCATGACAGTTTTCATTTTGGGAGGAGAGAAGTGAGGTGGTGGGGGTCCTAATTTTCTGAAGTGGAACGTGTATGTGATATGAGTTATTCTGCAAAAGCAAAACTGATGTGAATGGTAGGTAGCAAAATCATCCTGTCTGATGATTTTGAACTGACTAGCTGTTGTTTTTGTATGATTGCCTTTTTGTTTCCTGAGTAAAATGAAGTACTATTCTAAAATATCAGTTGAAACAAATGCATTAAAGATGGCTACTTGTTCTGTTCTTTAAAGTGAACTTCTCATGTCTTTGTAAGAAGTAAAGGGTTTGGGTTTTTTGTGAGATTCTGTTGCTGATAACTTCCTTCCTGATGTAATTATTTGTATCTGATTATTTTGGATGAAACACTTTTTTTCTGACTTTATAAGGGAGATTTTCCTTCTTAACAAAAAGAAATAAAACCGAGTTCTAGTTCTGCTTTCTCCATTATTTTCAGAGCAGACTACTGACCAATTAACAAATTTGATGTATTAACAAATTTAAAAATTCAACAAATTAGCTGGCCAGTCCTATCTCTGGAAAATGCTGTGAAATTAATGAAGCTAATGAGTAGCAAGTTGTGAAAGCATCCCTGTTGTATGTCCAGTGCCATAACTTCACACATACAATAGCATTTTTTCTTGTCTGTTTACTCGCAAAACTTGCTTTACCTGCTGAGTGTTGTTTGGAAGTATGAACAAAGGACGGGGAAAGGCCAATCTTGTAATGCTACTCAGTTTGTTGTTGCTGATAGTCAACATGGCAGGCTAAGGAAGCCTTTGGAGACTGCCTTGCAGAACAGCACTCGGACTGATGCTCAGCTGGGCTAGGAAGAATATTTCTAACAGCATAGCCTGGTAATTTAATCTTAAAAATATGCAGCCTCTTGAGACTATTTTCTTTACTTGTCAGATGCATAAGCTTTTTATGTGTAAGAAAAGTGCATAGAGGTTGATTTATTCTGGTGCAATTTCTGTCCATCCATACTACCAGCAGCAGGCAGACTCATTTTTCGTGTGTTGCTTTAATGTTCAGAAAATGTTCATCTGTAACTTCTTAGCTTAGGAATTCCCAGGTAGTTTTCCCCTTACATGATAACCAGTCCCAGTTATCCTCTACAGCTTTAGAAGTCAGGCAGGACTGAGTGCATTTATTTTTCATTGCTGTGGGTGATTCCCAGTTTATTTAATGGAGCAGAGCTTGCTTATCTGCTTATCTATCTTGGTCCATGGGAGTTCTACCGATACTTCATTCTTTACCCTTGATACAGCAGACTTAGGCAGGTCCACAAAAAGACCCAGTAAATCCAGCTATCCGCCTATGCATAAGGGCAACTTGCAAAACTTTTGCTGGCTTAGGGTGGGACATGGGTAGAATTGAGACATAAAAATTAGGGCACAATTCACAAAACCTTTGCCTGATCTCTTAGGTAATTTTAAAGGTAAAAATTTACTCTCCTATGCATTTGGATTTTTGTTTTTGTCTAGGTGTAAAACTACTTTCTTCTTGCAAGGTCTTTGCTCGGTTCTACCCTTATCCTTAGACCAACAGATTTGGTATCTGGTGTCTTTAAGTTCCCTGAAAAGCCTGATCCAGTAGCTGTGGTTGTCAGGTGCCTCATCAGCCTTGATGTGAAAATCCCAATATCTGACCTGCTACTCAGATGAGACTGGTGATGAAGCTGGGCTGAGGAGGTGATGGCACTTGCTCTGCTTCTTGCTGGAGCTGCCCCTTGCTGCAGCATGGAAGTTGATAAAGCCTGTGAGATCCCTGGGCCTGAGTACTGAGCTCTGGTCAGCTTAAGTCCTTGAAATGATGTCAAAACAACTTAAAGACATTCACCAGCTGAGGTTATTACTGACTTCCTTAGGAGCCTCACTTCCTGCATGTTGGGCTTTAGGGCCTTATCTTAATTCATACTCTTCTGTGAGCTTCTGTCTGCCAGTCTCTCTGACTTTGACAAGCAGCCTGGTAGATTGGCACTAAATCACCAGGAACACCTTCCAGAACTTTTTAGTTGAATGATGACAAAACTACTGTGTTCCTTGGGTCATAAACAGCAGGTTCTGTTGTGTAGGTTCAAAGACATATTTGTGAATTGGCACCATGACCAGGACAGTCTTAGGACTTTTTAACTTTGTCATTTCAGTGATTACTTTCAAGCAGCAGATTGTGTGTGTATGTATATGTAAGCACACACGTTTATACATATACACGCTACTTTTCAAGATCCCATGTGGAATTTTGCATCTGTACTGGGGCACACTTAAAAAAAAAACGGTTTTCTTCCATTTATTTATTTATTTATTTATTTATTTTTACTTAATTTTCCAAATCAGATCAAGACAGCAAATATAATGCCAAAGCAAATTACAGGTCTTAATTTAATTATGTTGCATAAATAGGAAGACAAGTAAAAAATAAGATTAAACAGCACACACCACCCCAATGTCTCGAATTTATCCACTTTATTGAGTTTATACTCAGTTTTGGTCTGGTATAGGATATAGTTATGAATCTTTTAAAGAAAAAGTGGCACTTTTCTTTTGTCGTCATCATACTGTATTTGTACGAGATTCATGTACCCAACTTTTTTTAAATGAGGCAAATGTAAAATAAAAAATGGTAGAGCTTTTTGAGATGTTGCCCAAACAAAGTTTTCTATTTACAAATGCGTAAGATTGCAACTACATTTAAAATATGCTTTTATATTTTAGTCTGGAGGCATTGAGTAGGAAAGAGGGAATTTTAAATCATTATTTGATGTCTTACTGATTGCTAATGGTTCATGAACCATAGAGTGAGAAATTCCTTTCATGAATAACTTGAATTGTCAGCCTAGGTGGCAATACACCTACTTCCTTTATTATTAGGAAATCACAAAACTATACTTAGAATGAGAAATATAATTTTGACAGTCGTAGCATCATCCAAGTAATATTCTTAAGATTTTTCAAGTTAGTTATGGTACAGAGTAATTGCTGTACAGCTTTATGAGGCATTAAAACCCCTCTGCTATGCTATTATAGTTTCCTTATTTATATACTAACTTATACAAGGAGGGGTTAATTAGATGGATTTTTTTCTTTTAATATAGCAAGTATTACATCTAATAAACTCTAGTTTTAAATAGTGGCAAAGTTCTTTAAAATGGTTGTATGATTTAAATACTGCATAAAGCGTTGTTCTGGGTAACGTGATTTCTCCTGACTGTTGGATTTGATTGGGCAACTTGGATGTTCCTTATATCTAGCAGGCGAGTGAACAGTTTGTATTGCAAAGAATAGCAAAGGTCCTAAACATTCCAGTGAATACAATTTGACTAATACAACATTAGGAAGAAATTCTTCACTGTGGGGGTAGTGGGACACTGGTACAGGTTGTCCAGAGAAGCTGTGAATGCCTCATCCCTGGTAATGTATTTCAAGGCCAGGCTGCATGGAGCCTTGAGCCAACCTGGTCTAGTGGAAGGTGTCCCTGTCCATCGCAGGATCTCTAAGGTCCCTTCCAACCCAAACCATTGATTCTATGATATTATAAAAGAAACGTAAAATTCTAGTGAAGAACACAGTAGGTAAGAAATTGTCTGAATGACAGGGATCACATGGAAGTGGTTGAGGGGTCTTGCTCTATGCAAAAACTGATTTGTCCTGGATCTTTTCCTGTTAAACAAAATTGTCAGTGACCTGGAGAAGTATACTGAGAACTCTCTCATCAAGTTTACAAGTAATGCCGAATGACATGAACCACTCAATACACGGGAGGGAAGGTCTGTCATTCAGGGCAACCTGGACAGGCTGCAGGAATGAGGTGATAGGAACCCTTTATGAAATTCAAGGGCAGGTGTAGAGCTTGGTGCCTGGGAAGGAAGTGCCCCTTGCAGTGCTAGAGGCTGGGGAATGCTGGGCTGGGGAGTGGCTCTGCTGAAGGGGATACAGGTCTTGCACACCAAGAACAAGAGGTGGTGGTGTGTCCTGGCAGCAGAGAGGGACAACAGCCTCCCAGCTGGGTGAAGCAAGCATGGTCACTAGATTGACAGAAGCAGCTCTTCCCTACTCAGCCAGCCACACCTAGCTGCTGCATCCAGTTTTGGGACCTCTGGACAGGAAAGATATTGGCCAGCAGGTCCAGCAAAGGCCACCCCACTGGTGGGGGGCCGGAGCACTTGCCCTGTGAAGAGAGGAAGAGGGAGCGGGGCTTGTTCACCCTGAAGGAGAGAGGGCTACTGGGGGACCTCACAGCAGTCCCCCAGCATCATAAGGTCATAAAGAACATGGGTCCAGGCTCTCCACAGTCACGTGTGGTGGGAGGTTGGGCACAAGTTGAAAAGGGAGGTGCAGGCTAGACATAAATAATAGTTTCACACCCAGCAGTGACATAGGTTGCCTGGGGAAGTTGTACATTTTCCTACCTTGGGAGTTTTTCAAGATCCACTGGATAAAGTCCTGAGCAATCTGCTCTGACCCTGCAGGTTGCCTTCCTTTGAGCAGCAGGTAAGACTAAAAACCTCCTGAATTTTCCTATGCTACTAGATCCAGTGGGGAGGACAGATGGCAGAGGTATAATAGCAAGAGTCACATCAGGGAAGTGCCCTGCAATAGTTCCTATGTGTATTTTTTGTTTGCTTGCTTTTTATAAAGTCTGAAGTACAGCTGAACTTAAAATCGTAGTTAAAATAGTCCTGACTCTTTGGAGAGCTGCACAATACAAAATACTGGTATTTTAATAGCACTTCATGTTGGTGTCCTGGAGTCAGAACTCCAGAAGACTCTGGGTCCAGTCTTGGTGTCACTGGTCAGGTCACTCCTTTGTTCTTAATGCTGGGTGGTGGAAAGCCGCCTAGTCTCCACTGGGCTGAGAGCAAAGACATTCTGCCTTGTAAAACTGCCAGTGGCCTAAACATACAGAAATATCTCCCCAAATCATGAGCACCTAGTTAGCAGGTTCAACAACGGGCCAGCCTGTAATTGTTTAGTGCTTCCCTTACTGGCATCAGTGGGAATTTCTGCAGTAGGAACTGCTGCAGGGGACAAATTGATCAGCTAAGAGAGGCTTAAAGATCTGAGTGCTGAGGTTACTGACAGCAGTTTGGGTTTCTTGAATCAAGTAGAGGACTGCCAGATTGCCAGTTAGATTTATTTTACTCGCAGCTGGGTAAGAAGCAGTGTGATTCCCCTTTGAGAAAAAAGTACTTTGCGAGCTCTGATATGTCTTGTTTCTCCTGATCTTAGTGTATTATTTAACCACCAGCTCACATCGCTCTCAACAGCCTGTAGGTGCCATTTCAACAGAGGCCTTAAATACATGGGAGAGTGAGCTGGGATCCAGGTGCTGTGCCACAAGGCAACATCTGCAACTTGCGTATGTGCTCGATTGGCATCTCCATATTACACAATTAAATATTCAATCCTTGGTGAGTTGGCTTTGATCTTTTCCACCACTCTCATCACTAAGATACAATCCTGCAGATGTTTCCAGGGCTTCTGCCTTCCCTTTAAGCTATATTCTCAATAACGGAGAAAGTGCCCTCACTATCTGTCTTTTTCTCAGCACAGCCACTCTTCCTCCAGTGTTCAATAATTCACGAACTTGCAGGAGGTGCACCAAGATGATTTTAGCTACCTTTAACTTTTTTAGACAGAAAGATAATAAAAATGACTTCACAGTAACTAAAGTAAGTTAGTTTATTGGTGAAAGCACTTAAATATTACTTATTAGCTATTCAGGAGGAAGGTTTTACTAAAGGTACAATGCATTTATATGTTAAAGTGCAGCTCAGCTCCTGAAAAATGACTACGTAAATAAGAACTTGTCACATCTTATTTTTGTTGATTTTTTTTTCTTCTCCCTCAAAATTTGTTTTCTGCTGTTAACTCTATTACTGTCATGATTGTAACCATGAAGTAGCTGGATCCTAGTCCCAGTGGAGTTAATTGCCAGTGAGGTACAGTTGTGTGTTACTGCTGATGAGGCAGTGAGCGTTACAGGCACTCATTCAAGACAGAAAGCACAAGTCAGTGTCATCTGTGACACAATCTCTGACACATAAACTTCTTGAATGTGATGTTTAAGATTAAAAATCAGGTTCTGATCCAGTTTTCAAAGTCTGGGGGGAAAAAAGTATAACTGAGAATACTGAGGTAAATCCATGAAATGTTTTAAACTCTTAATTTCCACTAGACTTGAGAGTGTGCCAGTATGTCCAGTGTGGAATCCAGGATCACTTTGGCTCCAATGGCATCCATAGGTCATCTGTATTTCTAGTTTCTTAATATCTGTTTGGCATAGGGGCAGTTAGCACTAATAGACTTAATTCTATCACTATGCAGAGGCAAAACATAGTCTTGGGGAACCAGAGTCAAATCAAGAAAAAGTATAATTGCAGTATTTTTCAAAGCTGGGGTGAAGAAGCAGCTGGGGAGATGTTTCTGGAGTACAAGTCTGACTGCAGACATCTAATTCAAGTTACTAAATGTTTGGTTCCTTTTATCTGTTTTGGATCTGGCTGTTAGCACCTTGGTACTTGTATACGAAGAATACTTGATAACACAATCACAAAAGCAATAAACAGCCTTACCAAGGCATAGACTTAAGGTGACTCCTTCAAGTGGAATCTTACTTTAAAAATGATTTCAATGTCATGTATCATAATTGCATCTAATATTAGAGACTGACTTAATATAACACAATGTCAATGACAATATAAAGGCAATCATGAACAGAGAAGATAACTTAAAACTGTTTGGGGGGATGGAAGGAAGGATTACACTGTAATGAAGACTTCTGTAGAGTTTACAAACCTTTCTGGTGACACTCAGGGGGATTTTTTTTTTTTCTCCTAAATTCTGGACACTTTATTCCTCTTTCCATTTTGATACTGGAATCTGCCTGGAATCTCTCAATGTGATTTAGGGTTTTTTTCCCCTTCCTTGAACTTGTGAATCTATCTACTGCTAAACGGAGAAGTTGCATATGCAGAGTTGGTTAGCAAGTTGAATAGATTACCAGCTGCTGAGAATTAAATACCTACGAAAGGGTTTTTTCTTCCCTGAGCAACACATATTCCCCCATCCCCCAAAAGGATACAGTTTAAAAGGTGTGAAGCTGGACTATTTTGTCTCTATCAGAGTCTGAAGGCAGAATGAAAATGTCACACATCTTCCTAAATGGCTAGGATTCTCTGTCAGATTTTCTATGGATATAGGTTGTACCAGGATGACCTGCTTATACCAACCTAATAGCATGTCTGAAAGTCCCCTTGGCTTGTATGTGCTTCCTTCTTGCATTAGTGCTTGTGAGGAGGCTGTAATTTCAATGAATTGAAATTACATCAGCTGTACTGCATGGTCTCTGGCTTGCCCTGATGTGAATGCCTAGGTACACACAGAGGTGCTGGAGAGGAGCTGCCTTTGGCAGTGGCAATCTTAAATCTGCTTATGCCAACCACACACTAGCATCCTCCATGTGCTTCAGGTTCCACTAGCATATAGAATTATAGATTATCCTGTCTCCTCACCAGAGGAACGGATTTATTTACACCTGGTTTTGTTCAGCTGAAATTCTGTGACAAAACTAGAGATAGTGCCTTACAAAATCCATGTAACCAAAACAAATGAAAAACTTCTGCAGAGGTTAATGCAGTAGCAGATGTGAGAACAGCATGAGGAGTTAGGTTCTGAAACAAAGAAGCTTGCCTGGGCTTTTTCTACTAATTTAAACAACAAACCCAGAGGTTCAGACAGCATCAGTTGTACTCCAGTCTCACTGGTTTGTCGTGAAAGCCAAGTTGCTGGAGCTGAATCTGAGGAAAGCTTTAAAAGCGATCCTACTGGAGTCTAACAACACCTGAATTATCAGGATCTCCTACAAAAGATATGAATTTTGTTTTTGTTTAACTGGGCTGCCCCTGTAATAATACTTTGGATGTCAGCAGTGATAACTATTTCTAATTAGTCCTTTCGCTTCTGGGAGGAAGGAAGGAAGTAATCCATAATACAAAATGAATTCTCATGAGGGACGAAACTGTTTTCCTAAGAAACTGTGTTCCAAGAGCTGCAGAGACTTGCCCCACTGGGACCTGTCTGACACTTTAACAGTAGAGAGTTTAAGTGACCATACAGAATATAAATCAGCTTGTGCTGCTTCAGCATTAGCTGCTGAGCAGGCAGTGCATGGGAAAGTTGACCTGTTTACTCAGGTTGGCTTAAAGCTTGGCTGAAATCACCCAGGTTTTGTTGGATTAAGAGTGGAGGTGGGGAGGGTTCATAATTTGGTTCTATATTGTTAAAAGTCTTGTTTCAAAAGTCTGTCCATGAATGACGATAAAATGCAGAGTGTTGAAGTGTCCTCACTGACTGCTAAGCTCATGGTTTGGGATTTCTGATTGCAAGTTATTTTAGTCAGTAAAGGTAAACTGAAGAATGCAGTTTTTTTCCATTGACCTTTGTGCCTGCTCTTGTGTCCCTGCTTGCACTTGTGGAAAGGCACTGAACTGGTCTAAATGCTCTTCATATCTGATACCTGATAGCCTATAGCTATACTGATGCAGCCTGGTAGAATGAAGGCTGTCTTGCTTTTGTTGCTTTATGAAATACTCCACTTTTATTTTTAGTTTTTCTAGAACCAGCAAATTTCTAAATGCTTCTGACTGGCAGGCAAGATTGCCTGATCCTCATTGCTGCAGTTCTGCTACCGATGCCCAGGGCTGAAGAGAACTTTTAACAGCATGAAAGTCAGGCTGAATATTACTAGGCAGTGGATTTGAGTTTGGATTTTTTCCCTGAGGACTTTGTTTCAGTTTCTTTTGTGTCATTTATTATTTCTAGGCCTGTGAGTAAGTAAAAAATAAGGTTTTGTTGTTCTTTTGATTTTTTTTTTTAAAGAGAAATTATCTCCCTTCTAGTGATTGACATGGTGGACTGTGCTTCCAAGGAGGATGTCTTCAGTTTTCTTTTCTTCAGCATTCTGTTGGACAACTTTGTGGAGGTTCCAAAACCTTCTGTTTCCAGTAAAACAGAGTGGCAACAGCTGCAATCTTAATATCTGGCAATTTTAATAACCCAGTCCAAATTAGAGAAAGTGAAACCCAAAAAATTGTCAGAGAATTAAGGCCATGTCATTTCCCATATTTCACATCATTTGAATGTGAATAATGAAATCCAACAACTCTCACTGCTGATATATCAAAAGTGTACATGAACAGGTAAACACTTTAAACAAAAAATACAGTGCCAAAGTATGTCCTCAAATTCCATGGAGTTGTGGTAGGGATTAATTTGCTTCATAATGTTTGAGTACTGGAGGAAAAAGTGGGTTAAAGCTTTCTGCCACAAATTCCAATCAGAGTTGAAGAGTTGAATGGATACTACTAAACATAAATTTAAAAAAAAAACCAAAAACCAAAAAACAACAGAAAAGCCACACCAAACCTGCTTTTACCTACTTAAAGGTTTAAATGAATGGTTTTCATCCATATTTCTCTGTGCAGTGGTTTTGCTTAATGAAAGTTTTACTAGCACAAAAAGATTGGAAAAATGAACTTCTGAGATAGGCACAAGTGTTAAGACGAAACAATTGGTTTTATTAATAACTAAGCATTTGCATGAACTGTGCAAATGTATATAACCACTGAGACAGTGGTGATAGAAGAGCTCTTGTGATTAAACTCAGCTCAAGTATTCTGCAGTAACTGTTAGTGCAACTACAGAGTAAAAAGAAATATTGGAGAAATAAGTAGAAAAAAGGAAATTACAGGCTCCTTGTAGATACATTTTTGAGAGCAAAAATTAAAGGTAATTTGTACATATGAATTATTCACTGTGAATTACTCAAAAGATTTGGCCCACTATAATGAACTAAGATGAAGAACTGATATACTGCTATAAAACATGTGCTCTCATTTGTAACCTATTTCAATCACAATGGAAGTATTTTGAATTTTTTCTAAATGTGTCAATTATGAAATCTATGTCCAGTTGCTTGATGCTCAGAGAACAATGGGAAACCTTGATGATTAAGCTATTTTATGAGTACAGTACAATTCAGCAAGACAGTGGCAACAAGCTTTAGTTTCTAGCCTGGTGCTGTGATAAATAAAGTGCAATCTTCTGTATTGCTCATCTCCTACAGATTCCTTTTTCATGTCCATAATTGAAAAAGTTACTGGGAATTACTCTAGTATTATCCTTTCAGGGTTAGGTTTTACCAATCTGTTGAATAATGTACACTGAAGTGAATGGTTTCTCTAAATACTTTTGACCCTTAATGTGAAATAACCCCATACATAATCTTCAGTGCAAATTGAAAAACTAGTAATGATACAAACAGTTGATTATGGTTTACAATGGCAGTAAACCTCTCAGTATTGGTTGTTACCAAAATAAATTGCCATTCTGTTAAATTTTAAATAACAAGTCATAAACTGCTGAAAACAACCAATTTCTTGTGGATTATTGCCTGAATAAATTTTAGTAGGAAGTGCAGATCATGAAGTTGTGATCAGCAGATCAGGCCTAATGAAATTTTATATATTTAAAAAAACTGAAGGATCTTCAGAACATGATGCAGTGGGTAACATACATTAAACAACAGAAGAATGAAATTGCCTGATAGTTTATTTTTTTGGTAAGACTGTTTTTAACTTCTGACACCAGCTATTGCTGTTTTCCTTTGTTTCTTCAAGTGTTGAAAAACCCAATCAATGCCAGCACATTGAGCCCACCGAGAAGGTAGAGAGGAGCCTGTTTAGATACAAAGCATCTATATGAGATCCTGCACAGAAACAGAGGGTTTAGTATGTGCATTGGAGTAATTACTATTGCTCATTTCAAAAGCAAAAATGCCATCCAGCATTCATAGCACAGACTCCATCTTCCCAACAGTGAGTGACAGAAGATGTCTTCACCATAGCAACGAGCGTTATCTCCTAAGAATAACATTAACCTCCCTTGTTACTAGTTTTAAATCCTTGAGTATAAACAGCAATTGCAAGGCATGTGTGCGTTGATTGTACATTTTCATTACTTAATATGTACCGAGTGTGTAATAGCTGCAGTAAGACTAAAAAAGACATCGCCAGAAGAGGAAGCAATTAAAGGACTGGAAATACAACCATTAATAATCCAGTCCTGGAAACATGACCAGGGAGAGGTCTCCTGTTCATGCTCATGAAAATCAGACCTCTTCACAGAGAAACCTGGCAGCGCTCTTCAGCAGCAGCATCCTCCCCCTCGATCCACAGGTTGATTTTCAGTGTCAGAGAGTGTTGGGAGAAGAGAGCAAAAGGAGAAATTAAGAGAGAGTTATTTCTATTTCTCTCCCATCTGCACCTCCCTCCCTGCACACTCTTTTCTCATGCAGGGCTGAAATCCAAGAAAGTTGAACCAAATATTTTAGCTATTTTAAATTGCTACATTATGCATTTTTTCAGAATGTCACCAAAGCTTTTCCGAGTAAAGGAGATGAAATTCCCCGCATAGTAGCCCTGTAGGATATGGTGATATCCTGGGAGTGCCATAAAAATGCCATTAAGAAACATTTCATTTTGGCTTCCAGGGAATCTACACTTATCTGTTTTGACTTAAACTCTTTCTTCCATCTCTGCAAGAGAGGAACATGACACAGAAGTTGCGCAAAATGAACTCAGATCAGGGAAGATGGATTGTAAATTGAGACTTGCTAGAGCTAAATCATGTTCCCTCTCTTGATCTCTTATCTGATAACTTTTATCCAAAAAGTATTGAGGAAGTTAATTGCAAGTGCTAAGATGAATCTTTAGGAAATATCATTCTCCAGGGCCTTCTTTTCCCTGCTCCCCAGACCCTATGTTGCAGTTTTTTCAAGACCTCAGTTATGAAATAGCTATCTTGTGAATTTTAACATCCTTATGCTTTCCTACAGAACTGTTCAGATGAAGAAGAAAACTGTAGCTTTTCATTTACAAGGTTTAGGAATCCAGAGAGGCATAGCATGAGGGGGAAAGGAGGTGGCTTTCTGAATTCAAATGCTTGCTCTACTTGGCAAGCTAAAGACAAAGTAAAACAAGATGTTTTCTGTTTAGGGACTTGTCATGGTTTGAGATGGCCCCCCCGGGAGTCGGGGGTTCAGAGGTGACTGGGTGCCAGGGCAGTGTTCCCTGCAGAGCCAATTACCACTCGTTTTGTTCGCTTCTGCTAAAAATCATATATACACAGCACGGGAAGCTGTTGGCATATCTCTTTGTTGGTGTCTGCTGTGTGTAGGTGTAGAAGGCCAGGGGTGACTGGGCTCTTTCTTCCCCCCCCCTCCAGGGGGGAGAGGGGAGCCCTGCAGCCCCCCAACTCTGCCTAGGTCAGAGTTAGAGACAGCATTGGAGTGAGTGTTTGAGAGGGACACAACTCACAAACAACTGGTAAGCGAGGAGGGAGAAGGCAGGCCTTGCAGCCAAGCCCTCTGCCCCCCACCCTTTCGCAGTTAAGCTGTGGAGGGGGGCCTTTTTCTTTCCCTCCGCTGTAAAGTGGAGGAGAGGCTCAGCATTTGAAGCAAAGCGAAGTGGAGGAGCTGATAACGAAACAGCTCAGCGCTCAGGAGAAGAATCCCAGGCGAAATTAGAGACAGACTTGAGAGAGGCCTGGAGGATGTCCTTCACAGTGATTTAAACGCAGGACAGCCGAAAACCAAGAGAAGGAATCAACATTCCAGGATGCATACGTTGATAAGCTACACTGCAGCAGCCTATGAACTGAGGTATGAGACTGAGAGAGAGAGAATGACACAGCAGAGACTGACATGGGACCGAGGAGAAAGGACTCAGAGCTACCTTCTTGGACTTCATGAGGAGAAAGGACTTCAGCAACCAGCTGGAGGTTGGTGAGGGAGTGTTTCAGGTTCCCGAACACTCCCACGAGAGAGAGACTGCATTACGTATCAACCTTGAAAGGCTTCTCCTGGACTAAAGTTAAAGGGAGGGGCTTAAAAGGGCTGATAGAAGTATAATTATATATATATATAGTTGCCTTTAGTTTGTATAGTATTTATTTGTGTAAATAAATGTATATACTTCCCCCTTCCCCTATAGAAGCCTCTGGCCTGAAAGTTCTCTCTTCGGTGTTGGGATAAATTGTGGGAAGGGATGAGGAAGCCTGGAAATTGGATTTTAGATTTCTAATGTGGCTCAAACTGCCACAAGACTGAAGTACTATAGACAGTCTTGGATTAGAAACAGGCTGAAATTCCTGTTGTAAACTTCTAATTACTTTGTGTGTCATGGCTTTTAGATTCATTATTTTGCAAAGATAGTGAAGTTGTGAGTACACATTAAGACAGCTTTGTCCATATAAAGGGCAGGTGTTGGTAAAGGCTGTGAGAGATCTAGTTATTTTCTGGAAATAGGTATAAAATTCCAGGTGACAAAATATACCCATTGCCAATAAGTATTTTAATATTCTTGGATCACAAAACTGACAACAGAGCCTGTTGTTACTTAATTGAAAGAACACAGGCACCAGCAGACATACAAATGTTTGAAGGAAGACAAAACTGTGATCAATAGCTGTGGGAAAAGATGAGGTTGTATCACACTCAAAAGGAGAGATCATCCTTCCAAGATTAGTCAAATGGATGGTAAGGACACTATAGTCCATGCAATACATTGGAAATCCCATGAGGCTACTGCTGGTTTAAATGTGAGCAAATGATTCTACCTACAATATAGACACATTAAACAACATTGAGACAATACAAGCTCAAATCCTAGAATCCTCTGCTCAGTCTCTGCTCAGTGCAGCAGCAGGCACAAGGGGCCTCATTGCGATGGGTTTCCAGCATTGAAAGTCTCCGGTGCTGGGAATGCTGAGTCCAGGTACAACCAGAATTACCTATATCCTGGCAGATCTTCACAGGCCACACCAGCTGAGCAGTGGGAAGAGCAATAGGTAACCTTAAACCTTCCTCTCTTTCCCCCACAAATGAACTTGTATCTGCTGTCATGCTACCCCCTCTGCAAGTGATGTGAAACCTCTTCCCTGCTCTGTCCCCTGTGAGGGAAGGGAAAATCCTCTAGAAAGTCCAGCTGCAGGGCTGTAAATTCCTGCACAAACTGAGTACACAGTGGGTATTTTGTGATACCAGGGGTCTTCACAGGTAGATGTACTCTGAGGATACCACACAAAATATTTTGGCAGGTGTGGATATCTTTCAAAACAAAATGTGAAGTGTCTGCTTCATCTTTGTGTTTAGCTCAAGGCGACTCAAGCCCAGCTTTTGCATATCTTTGTAATGTCCCTCAGTCTAATGTCTTCTTATCAGCTCCAAAGGCTGTTTGTTTAAAAGACATCAATGACTCTTGAAATAAGAAGAAAAATGCAGCTTCCAGCACTTGAGGAAAGACCTACTGCTCTTGTTTGCATTTGTTATCTGTGGAACACACTGGCATCTCTCTGCTCTGCATGGACCTGCTGGGGAGCCCTGTCTGACCCATCATATGTGATGGGATTCTCCACGTAGGTTACAGTTCTGCTACAAACAGTGTGCATCTGCAAAGTGTTTGACTGTGGTGATGCACAAGGAATTTTATGCAGTTAGTTTGGCTAACCAGCAATAGCAAAGCCTAGCAGTATGCACTGGTGAGGTTGGTGTGTATGTGGTGAGGTGGGCTAAGTACAGTTCATAGGAAGCAGGAGGCCCTGTCTGCCTTGGCACGAATGCAAGCACAAACGGCTTTTAATATTTTGCACACTTAAAATCAAGTAAATTACCATCTTGCTGACAGCTTCAGCAGTGGCATGCAAGTCGATTGGATACAGCATCTGATTTTGTGTGTTATCTGCTTCAAGATCCAAGTGGCTTTATTTTTTCATGTATCAAAGAAATGGATAAAAGTCTGGATACTGTGCCAACGAGTGCATAAGGATCTCGATTGCTGAGGAGCTATGGACATACAGGGATGGAAAGACATTCCTATGACATTTCTGCTATGTGGCCTAGACAGAGGATAGATAAAGTGTTCAAAAGTAGCATTGGATTCAGTGATCTAGTTTTTCCCTCCCTCATCTTGACAATGTGCAGAGTTAGGGGCTGTGTGTCTGTCAAACACGTCACATCCAGGAGAGACGTGTTTGATTGGCTACATGGGGAAACGCACCCATTGCATCCATTGATCCCAAGAAGAGCTCTGTAAAAGTCTTAATTTTTCCTTAGATGCCAATGTAGTTTGTATATTCACTTCCAGTATCCATTCAGTTTTTGAACTCTAATTTTATCTGGCATAGGTACTGATAAGGCATTAAACAGAGTATTGTTTTCACAGCACTCCTGGCATGCTGACAGGTACAGTGCTTTTGGACAAGAGCATGTTGTTGTTTATAAACCAAGTAAGATTGTGAGTCTACAAAACCAGACACAGATAGGGAGGATGCGTGGGAAGCAGTGTGTGTGTGTGTTTGTGTGTTAAAAGTAAGCACAGTGAAGTAAGAGAGAAGGCACTTTTTCTAAAGGAGGAAGAAGATTATCTAGCCTTTATTGCAAAGACTTTTCCTTTTGATGTTTTTCATTTTGCTGAGCATGGCAGAGTAGAGATTCATCATGAAATCTAGCAAAAGAAGTGAGCTTTGATGAGAGATGCATGTAATATTTTGTTTGTTCAGTGTATCAAGAGCTGTTCTAAGATTGAAGTTAGAGTCCACTAAATAAATGCAGACTCCTGTTGTTTTGAAAAGACTTAATGTCACATGTATTTTATATTTTCTAGTGAAATTTTTCTTCTATTTTATATTTTGCACTGACTGTTTCTTCATGCAAAGCAATCAACACTTGGATTGCATGTTTCTTTACATCCAAATGCAATCAAGACAAAACTCCAAAATCACAAGAAGTGTGTTTTACAGAGTTAGATTGTGCTCCATCTCTGGCAGTAGGAAGGGGGTTCTCTGGGAGGAAAGCCCTGGATAGATGTTACTGTGATACCGTTTTCTGACCCCTGTTTCTCCATACACTTTGAAGCAGACAGATGTTAAAAGCTGGGGCTGGTGAGCCAAGTGTATTTTCCTCTATATATACAGGTAGACAATAAAAATCATGGGCTGGAATATATGTGTTTCGTACCACACATTAGCATTTTTACTGACCAGTCTGCATTCCTCCTTTAGGGCTCTACCACCCTGCATTGATATGCAAGGGTGCTCTATGATGTGCCATGCCAGGCAGCTCACCCAGCTGTGACTTCATCCCTGTTTAAGGTATGTGGGACCTCTTAGAAACTTCCATGTCCACTGAGGGACTCCCGAATGCATAAAAACATAGAGGGCTGATGGGGCAGGTGTTCCACCAAGATGAGCCAGGGGTTCTGCCTACCCCGTCTCCAATAATGGTACCTGTATATCCCACAACTATGTGCCAGACAAGGAGGTACCAGGCAGTGTGCTTTCAGTGGAGTCCCAATAAGAAAAGGGCTTTGATTTGGAAGCCAAACTTTATATCCCTTTCATTTTTTCATCCATTTGCTCTGTCTACAGTGGTCGTCATTATCTCTATGAATTCCCTATTCCAGTCCTCTGCTGGATTTCAAAGAGTGGCTATGACACACAGGACAGGAACTGAAATGGATCCTCAGGACCATTCCCAAATTATCCTCACTTTGTGAAGCTGACAGAAACCACAGTAATGGTCTTGCTGTGGAAAGGGAGTTTTGAATGGCAGTTTGTTTTATGACCCTTAATTTATTTCTCCTTCAGTTGTTGGTCTCATGACTGATTCCTCCTTCCCTTTCCCACTCACACTGTGCGGTGTCATTCTGCAACAGCTTTCCTTACATTTCGCTGTACGCAGCCTCATAATTTTTGCCACTGTGAAATGCTTTGGCATATAGGCAGTGAGGGAAAATCTGTGTAGCAAGCCTGATGCTTTAGAAATATTTTGTGTGTTCCTCTGCAGAGGATAGAAAGTGTTAAAACACAGGGAAAGGTGTTCTATGGAAAAAATGTGTTGCTGTATGTCATATGAACGCTGTTTTAGAGCTATAAATTCCTATACAAAACATAAAAAATCACCTCTCCTGCTAGCAACCTACTCGAGAAAACACAGCTCAGCTGCCATGAGGGTTGAGGCTTGGTAGAAAAGTGTTAGGCAGGAGAAGGGGAGAAAGAGAGGAGCTGTGAGACCCTTCCAAGCAGATGCCATTCTGCCTTTGTCATTTGCATGCTCAGACAGTGTATGACACAAGTATCCTACAGGTATCCCTGCAAACCCTAAACCCACACTTGAATGATGCTCTAAATTGTGAGGGAGATGCACTTGCCTGTCCTTTTCCCAGACTTTTCTTGGAAAGGAGATGCAGCTGAGGTGAGATGAGGTGGGATGAGAGTTTTCCTGTGTTCCTTCCACTCACTGCATGGCCTTCCTGATGGGGATGCCACCTTTGCCACCCTACAGTGGGAAAGGAGGCCCATCTCCTACCTCCTCTCCTTCTGTGACATGGTACCACCCTTCTCTGCACCATACATGCCCAAATACCACTTTTTTCCAGGAAATAAAAGGTGATGTGGCCAATGGAAGTAGACGTGGGCTGCCTTTGAAGTGTCCTGAAACTCTTAGCTGGTGTGCGCGTCTCACTCTCCCATCAAATGGTGGGAAGGGAGGTCAAAACAGCTCAGTTGGAAACAACTGCCAAAGATAGTGAATTCTAACAAATTAGCATGCCTTTTGGGAAGGAGCAAGGCAGTGCAATTTTGATGAGAAAGGCTGCTTTCATTTTGGGCTTAATCGTGCAAGGTGCTGAGTGCTTTCAGTCCTCATTCACATTGATGGGAACTCACTGTCCTTGTGCTACCTGGCAGGCATGGCTTCTAGGTCAGTTCTCATCCCCCTCTCCCTTGCAGCCTGTCAGTTCACTTCCTAAAGAATGTCTTATTTTATGTCATTTGTAGCACAGTGAATTAATGAGGTTTTCTTTCAGAGTCTTCCCATTTATCCCCAAAAAATCAAAGGGACAGATGTTTTCCTCTACTAGAAAATAAACCTCTAGGAAGATGAAAGAGAAGAACTGGTTTGATGCTTATACCATCCCCTTCCCAGAGACGTTGGAGGGGGTTTGGACCTGAAAAGAAGAGGCAGCTGTTTTGTGTCTGATTGTCCTTATGAGCTGTGGTTCTTTATTATTTCAAAGGATTGCTAACTCTCAGGGAGCACCTCTGAGCACACCATTCCTTAAAAAATGGATGTAAGGCATGCTTAATGTCAATGACATCTTAATCATCTGGTCTTTGAAAAGGGAAAAGGCCAAGACAAGTACTTCTGTTAGCAGGACAATTATAGTATTTGTTAAACAGGGACTGCATGCATCTAGTTGAGATGCCTCTAGCTGAGCTGTGCAGTTCACTAAATGTAAATGGGGTGCTTATCAGATGGATTATTTTCTGAAAGCACAGGCAAAATTACAGTAATTACTTTTCCTCCTGCTACATTATCTGTATTCCCAAGAAACTTTATAACTTCATACAGAAAATAAATAAATATTTACTTAAAAGATCAGAACAGCTGAGTAAAGGTTCCCTTCATCTCCCACAAAATCAGCATTTCTTCTGAACAAAAAGCTGTTCTTGGCAGCACAAGATTTTCACAGGAGCGGGGAGAAACAGGTACTGTCAGTGGAAGCTTTTTTCAAGGAGAATACTAGATAATAATCTAGATTTTCAAGAAGCTATAGTTTCCTTAAATTCTCACTTCTATGACATGTCAACTTTGGCTGAGGAATGAGTTTTCCTTATTATTATTATTTCAGCAACTAAGTTCTTAGGCACAGCTTTTTAGATATACCTACCAAGGTTATTGCCTGGGAATAATCAAAAGGAAGGACCCACCATTTTAATGTGAAGTAAGATTAATCTATTTTGTCTTACTCTCCCTTAAGCCCACTCGTATATATGCATTTGATTATATTTGATGATTCACAAAAAATAAATCTGAAAGACTGGTTTTCAAAGAAAAAAATCATCAGCTCATCAAACTATGTAGATTATGGTGTAATTCTACCACCAACTGGTTCTACAGTACTGTAGGGCTCTGCAGACGAGTAATAAGCAAGCCTTATAACACTCCCTCATCCATCCCAAATGTAAGCACTTTAACCTGGTTTAGTCACTTTTTTATTTTCATATATGAAAAGCAAATAATTTCTTGGGTACTTGTGTCCTTTGTTACTCCAGCATGACAGTGCCCACAGTCTTTTATGTGTTTGTCCTCAAAATTTCCCCATGCAGTAGAAAGGGCTCTTTCATTATAACTGAGAAACTGAAGTGCAGAAAGGTTGGAAGACTTTTCTCTTGGCCACCTGGGAAAGTCATAAGGGATCAAGAGCTCAAGCCATGAATTCAACTGGGACCTTCTGACTTTCTTTCAAGCTTATATTTCAGAAAAATGGTTCACAGCCACTCTCACACATCTGACCTGGGAATAATGCAGTGTCCTCATGGGATATGTCTGGATCTAAGACAACCTGGCTGACTATACAGTGAACAGCCTCAGAATTCCCACTCTGTCCATCCCATTCTTCACTGGAGCTGTGAGAATGGGAGCAAACAGCTGGGTGGTGCCACACACTTGAGCAAAAAGACCAGAAGTACATCAATCCCTTTAGTGGTAGCACCAGGGTCTAGGAGCTAACTCCAAGTCCTAGGACACTGCTTCAAACTCTGAACTAATCTTCTTTCCATAAGATACAGTTAACATGCAGGTGCTTTGTAGCTGGGCAGAGACCTTATAATGTTAGCAATGTCATCCCCAAGTCACCCATTTGACTCTGAGTTAGTAATCAACATAAAAATTCAAATTCAACCGGTTCAGTACATGCTAAGTCCATGGAGGTGTTGTGAGAAACATTGCTCTTCTATAACACATGCATGCAAATAGTTGGAAAATAGTTCAAAAGATATCAAGTAGCTATTTGAGCATCATGACTGCACCATTGCATAAACTCCTTGAAAGGGCAGCAAAGGGTGAAAATTGCTGATGGCAATTTCCACAGTAGAGTAATTTAGCTCAGAGGCAAAGAGAGTGGTGAAGGAGGGAGAGAATATATATGTCAGCGTGGGAGAAGGTGGATTCATATAAGAGGGAGTGCATTAGAGTATATGTGTGTGGAGGAGGGTTTGAAGTGAGTTTCTCAGAATTAAGGCAAATTCTGCATTCATAGTAGATCTTGCAGAGAAGCTGCATGTATGTATGTGTATACATATGCAGACATTTGAACTTGGTCATCTCAGGGTCCTTAGTGTTTTTAAGATGCTTCTCTGGAATATAATTCCAGTTCTCGTAAATGCAGAGAAAAAAACCTTGAAGGTGGGATTGAAGGCCATCTGAAAATGCAAAATTCAGAAGATGTAGAAAATATATTAAAATGATTTAGAATATATATATATATATATAAAGTAGCAAGATTCTCTTTTTTTTTTTTTTTTTTTTTTTCCAGAGAGTGGAAAGATGGAGAGGGAGAGATTTGCCTGCTGGAAAGATGCTGGCTCACAGTCAATGTCTGTCAAAAGAGGAAATAGTAGGGTGGGTGGGCATTCTACCTCCTTCACTGGGCAAAGGATGACATGTAGAGGGCTCTGTGCCACTGAGAATAAGGGGTAGGAGCTCAATTGGAACAGATTCATCCTTCCTATTTTACCACACCAGTGCCTTCAGGTAGGCACTGTTAGCTGTAACCCAGGGTCATTAGATGTACAGAGGAGCACACTACTTCTAAGAAATCAAAGGTTAAACCAATGAGAAATGATTTTCTACAGCACTTTAGTAGAAAATGTCTTTTTATTGAGATGGGCAGTGAAGTAAATCCAAGGTCTTTATGCACACTGCATCTCCCCAAAATGTATACCAGGCAGAGTCAGATATTTAGGCTCTGGTTCCTACTCATTGCTGCTTTCCCTGGTAATCCACTCTAGCAGTATTCCAGCTTTGAGACTCCTAAGCACAAATTTTTGGGCTCATTTCCAGTCACTTATCTTTCCAGTGGGAAGTCTATTTCTTACTTCCCCCACTTAGGCACAGCAATTTATACTTCTGATTCATGCTGTGGCGGACTGAGGGGATGATTTTATAGTGGTAATACCGTTGTCCCCCATCCCACTGTAACTTTAAAGTGCTTAGCAAAACCTCATAAGGTGTGGAAATATATGACAAGGAAATGCAGTGTTCATGTAAGAATTGCCCCTTACATTTCCCTTAACCTCCAAAAGTCATGTTTACAAAGTGGAAGTTTCTTCTAATTAAGAAAACACCTCACAAGGCAACGATTTCACCTTGAAAAGATATTTCAAATATATTCTCAATGGTCGTTGATCATAAGTCATTGATCTCTTGGTCAGTAGCTAAAAGATTTTACTCTGACCTCATTAACCTAAGGATGAATCTAAGGGTACAAGTTGTCTGTATTTCCTTTTCCCTTGCAGAGATTCCCTTGCCACATTGGCTAATGGTGAGCATTTATTAGAGCAGTTTGTATGAAATAGCTATATTCCTCAAATTTCCCACAGTTAGAAACTCCTTACACCAGTAGTTCCTACAGCCAGTCTTACAATCACATAAAGGATTAAGAAAGCCCATCAATCCCTGATTTTGTCCTTCTGTATTACTTCTATAAGGGAAACGGATTACAATCCTGAGGTTTGGGCTGTCTGCATGCTGACCTTACAGGGCACAGCCAAATGATTGGGGGTGAATGTTTCTCTCAAGATGCTGTTTTCAGTTACGGTTTTCTTTAGGAATGAAACCATCTGGGATTGACTGTTCGAATGGAACTTGATTTCTAGAAGGTTTTCAGCTTTACTACATGTGTGTGGCATCAGTTACTTCTGTGGACTGTGCTTTACCAAATGATTTAGATATTTGTGATGGATTTCTACCTGTTCAAGTTTTGATTGCCAATTCACTCTATGCAGAAAAAATATAGAAAAGTATCAACACTGTGTAACTAAGGTAAACATCTCGTGATGTCCCAAAGGCTGCTTAATTGGTTTCCAGTGTTTAAATGTCCTCTTGACTGTGGACTATCACCAACTCTACATATAAATTTTTAAATTGGTTCAAAGCATTAGGCCACAATCTCTTTGGAATAATCTAAGGATAATTTAATGGTAATGAAGTTAAAGATAGCACTCAAAATAACCCCTTTAAGATGCCAAATCATTAACACACACTTACATAAATTCTACTTCCAAATGAAAGCTTTTTCAAGATTCTGAAAAGTTTTGCATGCTGGTAGTGCCCAAATACGTTCATGCACAACTGAAGTGTGATACTGTATAAAATAAAAACGTGATGGAAAAGTCAGCAAGACTCATAGGCCAAAAGCTACAAGAACCTCAAAGCACTTTTTGCCTATGGATGAAATTAATTTTTTTAACAGACTGGAAAATTAAGTGGCTCTCAATTTCCACCTTGGCTATGGCAGGTAGATATGGTCCATGGTAGCCTAAGCTAAAAGCCACACAGATGAACTTGTAGGTATCTGTAATGAGGATGACTAAGCTGTTATCATACACGTAGTGAGTGGAGTTTGGGGAGCCACTCAGCTACCTGGATATAGGAGTACCTCTCCCTAAAACAGGTATCTTTCAGCCTGGGTTAATGACTTTCTTTTCCACTGCCTGTAATTGGAACATAGGCACTCTGCTCACACACCAGTCTTTGGGAGTGTAAACTAGAGCCTCATCCTTTGCAGAACCTGTGTGTCTCTAAGCTAGGTAAGCAAAGGCTTCTGGTGTGTCTCTGATTCACTCCTTGTAGACATGGATGGGTTTGGACATCACCAGAAAGGCATTGCAGTGTGAGAGAAACCGAATGCTGTGCCATGCTGTTCCTGTGGCCTGATGGCTCCTGCACTAGGAAGCAGTGGACATTAAGGTTCAGGTCCCTAGATTCCTTTCCAAGGAGGAGGGAACACACAGACCTGCAAGCCTCCAGTCTTTGTCTCAAGGCTCTCTGTGTTTATTTTCTGATTTGGTTTAGGCAGGACAAGCTGCTTAGTACCCATTGCTGAGCTGAACTGCTGGGCAGTCCATAGACTCCAATTCAGTCCTTCAGAAGAGAGCTGAGGATTTCAGAGAGCACTGTGTCATGAAGATATTTCTGAGTTGCTCTGTGGCCCTGGGAGGGGCTTCATGAGTTTCTTCCACAGTTATTTCAGCCCACTTTTTCAATTTTCGTTGCTGAACTGAGATATTGGTTTCTCTTTTGAGAGCAGTGGAGAAGGATACCAACTTCTCTGGAGACTAAGGTTTGCCCCTCATATGTGGATACACTGAATCCTTACAGACCTGTTTGTTTTACAGTTGATTGTGTATTGGTACTTTAAAAAGGAAGCGTTCAATCTTGCATGTTGGGAATAGTTCAAAAAAATGTGTTGATAATTGTTAGCTTGTGATCAGCTTACTTAGAAGGCAGCAACTTAACATTGGAGATAGTGCAATCAGCTCTGTAACATTTTTTTTACATTGATCAACCATGTCCAGTTACATCCAGACCAGCCATTAAAATCACATTCACTGATCAGACTATCATTACCTGGAATGACAGCACTGATGTTGGATGGAAGACCTCTACCCTCGCAGGGATGAATCATTGCTGGTGCACATGTGCTGATGTAAAAGGCATAACAATCTTTGGTCATGATGACTGACTGGAGCAGAAGCTGCTGAAAGTGACCGAAACCTCTCTGCAGCTGATATATGGGTGGTAAGATTCAACCTGAAGACCAACAATAATCCATTAATCCTCAGACTGCCTAATGAAGGTGTGATCACCACTCACTCCTTCCAGCAGCACATCATCAGCAAGTCTCTCTTCAGTGGATGCAACAATATCACTGCCGTAAGAGGTCTTCACCCTTAAGGCTGTGCTTGGGACCTCTGCTTTTGCCAAGAAGAGCTGCACTCTACCAAGCTGAAAGGCTGGCTTTTGTCAGCAATTCAAAGATCACTAGATCTAAGTTTGGGTTCAAATACCTGTTTAGAAAACTGCATTGTTCTCTCAGGGTTTCTTCGTATTTTCCAACCTCCTCCTGATGGCTGGTATTGTATTTTCATGGGGAAGTTTATTTTTTTTTTTTTTTTAATGTCCAGGATCATGTTTGCATATCTGTGACACTGTTGTGGGATAGGGTAGCTGCCTATGGTACTTTCACGTGAGTGAAGCTGAGTATGGCTGTGACTGGTCACTTGACAGCTTTCTCTGCTGACCTTCCAACAAGCCTCTTTTTCAGTCCACACTTGGCACAGATCAATCACTTCAAAAAAAGTTTTAGATTAAATCTAAGGAATGGGAGGGAGTTTACATGATTTGAGCTAGCACAGAACTGTATATGGTCATTAAGCAACTATTTTAGAAATTATTTTCTTTTAAGATGCATTTATGATGTGTATCTATATAGCTTTTTCCCCTAAGTGTCTGGGATTGGAAGCAGTATGAAAAGTCATTTAATGTTTAAAATACCATCACATTCTCACAGCTGATGATAAATATGGATTTTTACACTAGAGAAATGCTCCTCTATTAATCTGATCAGCTTTTTTCTTTGTTTTTTAATTTGTCTGTAACCACTTGGACATAATTTTTTGTTTTCCTCCTCAGAGATCCTGAGATGATATTGAGTTACTTGGGAAATTAGATTTGTCAGCTTTATTTCTGGTTGCTGTCTAAATTAATTTTATAATTAAAACCCAAAGATGTGTGTCTAATATGTATGAATCTACAAAAAGCAGAAAGAGGAAGAAGTACGCTTAAGCCCATACAAAAGAAGTAGTTTGACACATGTCAGTGTTACGTTTCAGTGCAAGAAAGGAAATATTTTTTTGGCACAGAGCTCAGAGAACATGTAGGCAAACCAAGCAAAAACTCATGAATCTGAAAATTAGTCTGTGAAGTGTTTGTAGTCAGTCAGTTTTTGCTAAAACAAATTACTGGATTGAAGATTTGATATGCACTACGAGTTTTGCTCATTTATACATTGATTACATATGTTGCATTTTGTATATAAGGCTGGGATAGGGAAGGTGATAGGTGATGTCTGCATCACCATGATGTCTGCATCACCGTGATCTCTGTGTGAGTTGGCTCTTTTGGAGATGGTGTGAATTAATCACTACCTGCATGTGTCAGCAGTGGCAGTGTTCTCTGCTGACTGATACCTTCAGAGAGTCATGTTGATTTTGAGGGTAGCAGCACCAAGGAGGTGCTCTGCAGATTTGGGAACAATCCAGGAAACAGTAATCATGGTCCCTACCACTGAAAATCCTCCTTCAAGTGGCAACATTTACCAGCTGTTCCCTTGTTTCACTAAAATTGAAAGGCTCAAGGGAGGCTGTGCTGTAGCATTTCCTGTGAGCCGCAGCTGAAGATGAGTTCGTAAATTCAGCACCCCCTTAATGAGATGGCAATGCAGGATCATGAATGTGACTAAGCACTAGATCTGTCTGCTTGAGAGCCTAAAGTGGGATGAGATAAAGTCACAACCACAGACGCTTCAGCTCTCTGTGTTTTGAGTAAAACCATCATTGGCTGGATATTGTAACCCTTGATTTTCTAGCAGATACCTGTGGTGAAGACCAAGTGCACTTTCCCCATACTTGTTCCTCCTTAGATAACTGCAGTATCACACCCCTTGCTATGATGCCTGAAAAACAGTGTCCTGAGTGAAAGGTGGAATCTGGCTCTTGTTTACCAGCATGGCTGGGCTGTGAGGGCATCCGTGCCCTGTTTACATGGGACCTGTTGAGTGAAGGTTGGATTCTGCATCCACCTGCTTAATGTTGGATGGAGGCTTTGTAGCTCCTTTTTCATTCATATGACACAAGCCTTGAGTTACACTTGCTCTCTTGAATTTAGGTGCTGTAGCAGTGTCAGTGCCTGAAGCTAGATACTGATAATCCATGGTAATCAGGCACTATAGTTTGGGTTTCTTGTTTTTCATATTTGAATGGAAATTTAAGTAAGTGATAGGTTTTGGTCCATCCTCGTCTGAGGAGGCAGCCTTTCATCTTTCAAGACTAATTAATATTATCCATTTATATAAATCTTTATGGTTTCTCAGTTGCAATTGTTTGTTTCTTTCTTCTTTGTAAACTGGACAGACAGCCATTTAGAGGTAAATTTTTCCTTATGTATGAGATTGTTGTTATATGTATTTCATTATGTGGCATGGTAGACATTTTTCCTTTGCAATTCACCTCTACCTATATGACTTGCAGTAAAATAAACTAAAAGACATGATATGCTGAGGAAACCTAAAGCTGTAGTCCACTTGAATGGTCTGGAGACCTTACACACACATACACAAACTCGCATGAATCTGTAGGCATGATGAGAAGGGATAAAGGCTGGATTAAGAAGACGTGAAGAATGGTGTCCTTGGAAGCTCAAGAAGAATGTCCTACCCAGCCATGTGCTGTACTTCAAGGCCTGTATTTCTTGTGTTTCCTTATGTTAAAAAGAATGCAAGTGACCGACTCCCAGAATTCAGAGGACCATGTTTCTCAGTCATGACTACATGGAGGTACGCCATGAAGGCATTTGAGGACTATCTGAAAACCCAGTCTTGAGAGTACTGAGAAGTGAGGTGAGCACCTACAGCTGCAGGTAGGGGATCAGTCTCACAGGTGTCCTCAGAACATGCTGGATGGATAATACCTTGCACAGAGTGATGGAAACTGGAGCAGTGGGACATCCCACAGCTGAGCGGATAAAAGTGCTCACTTGGACAAGGAAGAATTAAGATCTGTTTGTTGGGCTGTAGTAAGAAGTGGCATGTCACTCCAATGATGGGATATCATCCAAAGTTAGTTGAGTGGCTGACATGTCTCACATCTTTGGCTCTGCGACCACATTCCAGTGAAAATCCTGGTATTTATGTCTTTTAAAATCAAATTCTTAGTAGGAAACATGCACTGTGTAGCTGAGTTTTGGAGTGTTGCTGAGTAGCTTTACTATTGGATTTGGTCACAGTTCCCTTGCTTGTGAGTTTGTATGGTGACATCTCTCAGACACCTAGTAATTCAGAAAGTGAAGGTCTTAACCCCAGTCTGTATATTGCCATGTAATATACCTGTGATTAGCAAGAACTTTTTAGTAGTCAGTTATACTCCATTTCATGGCACAAAACAGTAATTTCCCAACATCTCTTTGTGTATCCAGAGTTATTTTCTTTGTTACTCAGATCTTGATGTATGCTGTTATGCCGTGTTCTTGTGGGATTTTGTGTGGCTTTTTTTGCCAGCCTAAACATTCTCATTCGGTTTGTTTCACAATGCATCAAATAAAGAGAGTTAATGAAAACCTTACTTTAGATTAGTTACACAGAAGAACAGTAGCATTGATTGTGGGATTGTCTACAAGGGACCTTTTTATAACCTTCCCAAAGCCTTGAATTACTCACATGACTTAAACTCTGGAACAGCTTTTGCTTTCCTCTGAATGTTGTTGCATGCTTGGATTGGGGAACATAGGACAGGTATGGGCCAAATGGGTCTGGGAGATGAAGCCTTATTCTGGTTATTTCTGGAAACATTTTTGCTGCTCATTCCCCTTTGGAAATTGGCAAATAAAGTAATTTCAAGTCTTTTAGCAAATTTAGGAAGAAGTTGTCCAGGTTCTTTTTTAATTAGGATTTACCCACTCTTGCTGCAGATAATTGATGGCTTTCTGTTGATAGTACAGCTTGTTAACTGCCTGAAACAGGGCTTGAACTACTTAAAAATAAACTTTCCAGAAGAAGAAACCAAGCAGAAAGAAGAAGTCCAGAAGAAGACAGCGCAGACGATACCATATTGCTTAACCTGGGAGCAGTAAGTAGAGTGGACTGAGCTGGGGAGAGGCTCTACAATGACAGCTGTGATGTCTCCTGTGGCCAAACTAGCCTGTTCACTGAGAGTGGGGATATGTTTGCACAGTACTGTGTGACAGTCACATCACTAGCTAGCATTTGATTAGGGCTCTTTCCCCAGATCCATCCAGTTCATCCTTTGTTGTCTTTCTCAGTGCTGCATATGACAGAAATCTCATCATTCTCAAAAGAAAGACAAAACTTTAAAGTCTGGACTCTAAACATGTACAGATTTCTTGCTGATTACATGACCAATATACATCCTTGAACTTCTGATCATATGCCCATGATTTATTGCTGTAAATAAAAAAGTCTGCACTGCAGAAAAGCAACGATTCTGTGTTACATAAATGACTGCCCAGTTCCATTTCACCTGGGCATACACCTCCCTGTTTTTCTTTGGACATTTGAACTGCACAGACCACAAAAATCAAACAAAGGCTGCAAATCCCATGATATTCCTGCTCTTGACTGTAAACCTTTGAAACAATAGGGATTTCAACCTCCACACTGAAATCTTCTCAAAGAGGAAGAGCAGTAAAGTGCTCATAAAAGATAATATTCTTTTTTTCCTTGCTGCTCCATTTCCCTGTACTAATCTTTGTTTTAAGAGCATCTCATGGCTATAAACTGCAGAGGGTTTTCTTTAGACTTAAAAAACCATCTCAAAACATTCTGTGTGAATATAACACGAGCTCTTTTTTGTCTTTTCTAATAGGATGAACTTCTTTGCCAGCCATGTACTTCCAGATCTTCTTGCTCATTGTGAAGATTGAAGGGGATGGGGTCATCAGGGTATATTTCTTCATTTGTGCTTCAAGAAAGGCTGCCTTCCTCTCCTCAGTGATTGAATAATTTCCTACATTCCTTAGGACAGCAGTATATCCATTTTACAGATCAGAGATTCAAATCCAGCCCTCAAACTAAAGTTTTAAGTAGCAGAAGTTCTGTGGCCTCAAATCAGGGTCAAATGTACATTCTGCAGACATCCCCTTCCTCTGCAGTTTGGACAGATGAGGCAAGGACTTCATAGCGATGAAAATGAAATGGCAGGTGATTTCTGTAGACTTCTGCTGGGACAATATTAGATGCCTTCCCTGTCCTGCCCTGTGGACAAATAAAGCACCTGTTTCCAGAGCTGTCAATCAAGAACTTCTCAGGGTAGGAAATGTGTTTTAGAAAACTTGGGCTGTTGAGACACCATCTGGCTTCCTTCTCTGTCAGTATGTTTTATTGTGCAAAATAGGCTTCCAGTATCATCCTGCAAAGCAGCTCCTGCCTTGCAATTTTTCCTGAGACAAATCAGCCTTGAACTAGTAGCATGATGTTTATCCATGGCTGTTCATCTTCTGAAGACAAAAGTGTAGATTCCACCCTGATGGGGCTTTAGCTAACTCCATCTAACCAAGGGACAAGTTCCACCCAGGGGACAGCTAGTTAGAGTGGAGGGGTAGAAATGACACTGAAATGAGTTTTGATCGCCTGGCAAATATTTGTTTTCCATGAGTAGTATGTATTCTCACTAGCCTTCAAGGATAAGGAAAAGGTTTTTTGGTAACATCATCATCAACCACTGAACTGTAGAGCTAGGGAGGCAGATTTTTCTTGTGGGGAGGGGCTCTCTGCCATTGGAAGTTAGTATTGCTTGAGCATATTTTTGGGATAGAGCCAACTGCAGAGTAATTTTGGAAGGTTCCTCTTTACAAAGTCTCAGACACAACACCTGACAGAGCTGACTCCATGGACAGAACCAGCTAAGGAAATACACAAACACTTATAGATTCAATACTACCGTAGTTTACAATTATTTTTACTGTGAAATCTTATCTCTTCCTCTTCCCTGTTCCCCCTCTTAGTTTATAACACGCTTCTGGGATGTCCTGGGATTTGTGTGGGGGTTTTTGATGGAATGCCAGGTTCTAACAAAATCCCTCCAGTCTCTATTTTTAATCCTATTTTATGGTCTTCTGTTGCTTCACTCTCATTCCTCTCGCAAGCATACCATGTCTTCCCCCTGTGAAATGCAAGTCAGCTCTTAACATCAGCAACCAGATTTGCAGAGTGTACAAGTTTTCCAACCTCCTCCCCAGACACAACCAAGCTAATCAGCTGTATTCAGTAAGGAGCAGTGATAAAAAGCAGAAATGCACCAGAGGGTTAATTTTTAAATACAACAACTCTAATATGGGAACTGTTTTTTTCTGGAGAAAGTTAAAAAAAAAAGAGATAGAAAATGTACCTAGTTAAGTGCATATTGCTATTATACTGAGCTATTTCAGAGCAACTACTTGAGAACAAATCTTTTTCTGGTCTTAAGTCCTGGAGCAGCCCTTTAAATTCATAGCCTATCTTCTTCCAAATTAACTGGTCTTTGCAGACAAGCCCTTGGCTAACTTATTCTAAAACTCTAAAATAGACAAACCAGTGTCAACGCCAATGCCCAAGGGCCTAACTCAACCAGCTTTTCACATTAAAGGCATTATGCTTCGTCTGCATCAGACTTCTAAAATGTATCAGCTAATATGTGCTAATGACACACATTTAAACCCTAGTCTAGACAAAGCCTGTGCGATTGCCCTCTGAATGCTTGATGTGATCAGCTAACATCCTGACAGCAGATCTGATTACCCCCTTTTAAATCAGGAGAGGGTATAAACATCATAGAGTTATCCAGACTGTCCCCATAGCAAAGAACAAGGCTGCACATGGGATGTAAGCCTCAAAATACCCTTGTGGGGTGAGACCTTTGCGCTTGCACAAACAAGCCTATCAGTGGGGATGGAAAAGCCAGGCTTTAGCAGACAGAAACACATCTGTGCAGAGGAATCTGTTACACCAGAAGGATGAAGAAAATGGTGCGACAGCGATTTACTTGGATTACTGCTTTGACATTGGCGATCAGCTAATAGTCTGATCAGAGTAGGAGGCAAAAGGCTGAATTGGAGCAGAGATGTGACTGCATGTCTGTATACTGTAAACTGATCAGTTTAATTCAAGTAACAGTTTCTCTCCACACACTTTAAAGCAGGTTTTGAAAAATTGGAAAGGATGTTAAAAAAAAAGAAAAAGAATGCAATGATTTGAGGAAGAGAAGATAAATGCTTTATAGCAAAACACTTAAAAGCTCAATCTGTTTAGTTTATGAGAAAGAATACTGAGAAGTAAACAGACCACAATATATAAATATCTTCACGGGGAGAAAATATGCAGTACTAAAGGATTATTTAATCTTGCAGAGAAAAGCAAAACTGGCTAAAGGAAGCCAGAAAAAAATGAAGTTAGAAAGTTAGGACACAATTTTGACAATGCTAATCTCTTGTAACAAACTATCAAGCAAAAAAAAAATATTTTTCATCACTTGATAACCTTGATTATGGCTGGATGCTTTTATGGGAGGTGTATTTGAATCCACCATAGGCTTTTGGGACCACTACAGAATTAACTGTGACATGGCTATGATATGAGCAGTCCAAGTTGATGATTTTTTTTAGGCTTCAATGTTATGTATATAAAAGTACATAAATTAGCAAGAAGTACTTATCAGCCAGAAGTCTGAGCAATGGTTATAGTATGTCTGCAGCAGGATTTCAGGAGTGCTGTCTGCTAGGTTTAAAGGAATTTATATTTTTTCCTCTTCCTGTCACCCAAATATCCCTCTTGAGAAGGAGGATGACATTGGAGTCAGCCCATTAAGTCTGAACAGGCACAGTGTTACCCAGTGTGAGGCAAAACACTTAATCAAAGGTAGTCCTGAGTGTATCTATTTGATTTTGCTTACGAATTATGATTTCCATGAATTCAATGTAACAGGTTTATATAGTCAGAGGATCTGCACCTTGTAAGCATAATTTCCTGATTTGGCTGCTTTTGCAGTTGACTTACTTGTTCTTGAGACATTCAGTTTTAACTGAGTAAGTAAAGTCACAATGACTGTGCTCTTGGAGAGCCTGGAAGAATAAATGGCTTCCTCCAGATTGTGTGCTACTTTATAGGCACTTAATGCCAATAAATATAGGACAAATTTGTTTTTCCTGAGTATCTCAACAGTTGCTTCCAGAAGAGATTGACTACAGAACAGAACTAGAAGAAATTTTCTGCTGTTTCTACTTCTTTTTGAGGGAAAAGATAAGGTAAACGAGCTTCAGATCTTAGCAGGATAACCAGAGTGACAAGTCAAAGGACAATTTGTACCCTTTCAAAGAAAAAAAAAAAGAAGGATGATAAAAACCTCACACTTCAAATACTGAACTCTGAGATGCATTTGTTAAGTGGACAAAATGAACATCAGTCGTATATCAGACCTGGCTACTATTGGTGCTGGAGGCTCAAAAAAAAATCTTCCAAACCAACTAATTCCTTTCCCTCCTCCTCTTCTCAAATCTCATTCCCCAAATCAATTCACAGCAGCACAGAACATTTTTGTCTTACTAACCCTGACTGTAAAAGCCATTCTGATTTTAAATAAAACAGTGCTTGCAAGACCAGAATTTTGACTTTAGCAAACCACCCAGAATGGCCTTACAACAAATTTTTGAGCTTTAGATTCCACAGCATTTACTGCACATCTTGTGTAGCTAAATGTAGCATAACTTGATACAGGATTTTCTCTAAATCTCAGTATAGTTGTTCCTTAAGTGAATGTGATGCTCTAGCAGTCCTGAACATGCAAGCTTTGCCCAAAACCCGCACACTTCAATAAACAATTGACTCCACTATGTGCCATAGTACAAGGAGATATTAAAAATTTCCTTTTCAGTGATGGGGAAAATGCAGTCTTCATCAAACATGATCAAACATAAAACATCTCTTGTGAACATAAAATGCAGTTTAACAGAGAGGTTACACCCATCTCCCTTTAATGTGCATGGTGAAATGCATATTTGTCTAAGGTTTGGCACAACCTATCTCTTAAGCCTTCAAGTGGGAATCAGATACAGTGCAGTAAGAGGCTGGCCCTCTGATGAAAGTTAACCCTGCCATCAGCCCAAGACAATTCAAAGCTGAGGATAAAAAGGTCTCCTGTGAGAAAAGGAGTTCAGGCCAACTGAACTTAGAAAATACCCTCAGCATATTTGGGTAGTCAGAAATAAAACCTGCTCCACTAGTCCCTATTTGAGAAGAGGAAACACTGCTATAACTTTCTTCCATAACTTGAAGTTGCATGCCAGGCTGTTTCACAGTTTCATCTCTTGAGCTCATAATTAGCCTGATGATGTCATGTCTCTTTGGCCTTTCCTTGTTCATTTTTTTTCCCACTACTGTTGTGAAGATTCTGTTAACTGTAATAGCTTTGAGTCTTTGCCAAATGTGCAACTTCCTTCAACCTGACTCAGCTGGAGAAATGTGCTTTAGGCCTTGTGGGGACCTATAAGCATCATCTAGTTCAACTGCCTGATGACTTCAGGGTTGACCAAAAGCTAAATCATGTCATTAAGAGCATTGCACAAATGCTTCTTAAACACCGACAGCCTTAAGGCACTGATCAGAGGGTCTGAAGCCCGTTCAGTGTTTGACCACTGTCTCAGTAAAGAAATGGTTCCTAATGTGTAGTCTAGATGTCTTTCAAAGGTGGCTTCTTATTTATCTCATTCTATCAACCTCAGGACTCCAAGCTGAATACCCCAAGGGTCATCATAAGGACAGTTCAGCAACTAAATGATGGAGCTGAGCATTTTAATCCATTTTCCCGCAAAGCCAATGAGCACACAAAGTTAAAGCCAGTTCTGAGGCCCAACCTGATATTTTTGAGGATGTTCCCCAGTTTCAAGCTCTCAGCTGATATGTTATAATAATACAGCATCTCTACATGCTATTTATACTCAAAGTTTAGATCTTCTTTGTGGTATCTAAAAGCCAGTGAAGGAGGTTCCCTTTTTGCTGGTACTACACAAGGACTAAAAAGGGTACTCTCCTAAAGCTTTGATGGTCTAGACAGACATAAAAAAACCAGGAGAAAAAAAAAAGGAAGAGAAAATACATGCAAAGCAAATATGATGATTAGGTTACAAAGTTTGGTCAAAATTAATATGTTTTGTGACTATCCGGGATTGGAATTGTTTTGTGGGAGAGGAGATGAGCTAAAGGGGAAAAAAAGGAGGACACAGGAAAAGGGAGGACAGAATATAACGAGTAAGTATGGCATGGAGTAAGTGGAGGTGAAAGTTTTCTCACATCTGTTTTCCCCAGCCTAAGTACCATCCATATACATTTATGTTACAGTACTTAAATAAGAGCTGTCAGACCTAACACATTTTTACCAGAATTATTCATAAAACTGTATGATTACAAGAGAAGAAGGAGTTGTTACTTGGATTAAACTAGTTACTTTTCATTGGCATAACTGGAATATAATTACTAGTTTCACCCAAGTGACTTAACACAGGTTCTGTACAACCATAACAGAGATGTACTTTATTTTTAAAAAATTTATGTGTACTGCCTGAAAGCATAATTTTCTCCCATAACTGATCTGCTAAGCCTCTTTCTTTTCCCCTTTTGTACACAATTAGCATTTCATTTAATATTTCTATATTCCAGGTAGATGCCGTAAGAGAAATAGGCCCTAAAGTACTCATCACTAAGAGCCACGTAGGAGAGTTCCTTCATTACTAATTGCATTTGACACTAATTGCTGTTTGTTGAGGAACCTCAGTGAAACATCACTCTGACATGTATTGGGATGCTCCCTGCATCTGTTTCAATTTGCCATATTTCCTGCTGTTGGTGCCCCACTTCATAGGGCCAGCTCTCTTGTGACTGGCTCCTCTGCCTACACAGACATGTGACTTGGAGGTGGCTGCTGTTTCTTATCCAGCACCATGCTAAATGTTGTACTGATGCATTTATTTAAAGCAAGGCTCTGGGAGGAGAAATTCCTTCCTTGCTCTCCTGGCTTGGTTGGTACACACACTTTAGCTTTTGCTGGCTCTTACAGGAGTGCTGGAGTACTGTGTATTTGACAGCGAAACTTACATGATAATTTATATCAATGTTCCTACTTAAGGAACACCACTAAAAGTGCTTTATTCCTTTCCCTGGCTGGCCAAAGGCCAGAAGCTTTAGCTAGATGTTAGAAGAAGTAACTAATTGGATGCATTGCAAATACCCAACGCAACATGGAAAATGAGATATTTGAAGATGTTCATTTTTTGTCTGTCTGCTTGTTGAAAAAAAACAAATGAAATCTGTTCAGCTAAACAAAGGTCCATGCTGGTACTTCCCCTACCAAGATTTTGAATTATTTTAGTCTTAGCTAATATTGCTTTTTTGATTCATAAGTAATTTAACCAAGTTACCTGCAATTCTTCAGGTAGGAGAAAGATAAGTTCCAGGAGACTCTTGCTGGATTGACTACATTTCAAAAACATCAGAAGAAAAACTTACACAAACAATATGGTAGAAGTAATATTTATTGATAAAAATTAATATATCTGCTATAAAATTTGTAACAGTAATGCAACTGAATATTCATTTTGATGCATAAACCTGAATGTTACATACCAAATACAATACAGTAACACTGGTTTCCTCCCTATTTACATGTTTATGAAAATTGGTATGCAATCCATGTTAAAAGAACTTGTAATGGAGAATAGTTACATTAGAAAAATAATATTCTTGATAAAGCATTCTTGAGGACTCCAATCACATTTTCAGGCCTCTTTCAATAAGGCAAAAATCCCTGGTACAGCATATAACTTAATTTACAAAATACAATAACTTCAGACACATCTTCAAGTTTTCTTTTGGTATGCTTTTCCTCACTGTAAAATTACTCAGTTTTCTTACTAAACAGAAAGAATTTTCTCTACCAAAACTTAATGAGTTCTACTATATATTACACATACATCGCTGTAGCTTGGTGACCATAACCGGGCAATCTTTCTCCTTAACTGTCTGCTCAATGAGCTTTTCTTAGATATAGGACATGTAGTATTTTGAAATCATTATGACTGTGGTATCTTCTCCAGTTTTCATAGGAAACAATCTGTCACATTTTGAAACTTTTTTTTAAATTTTGTTTTATTTTATTTTAGGAACTGGTGCACAACTACATTTCCACTCACAAGAGAACGTCACAAATGTAACTAAAATTAGGCTTGGATAACTTTGAAAACACTACTATGTGCCCAAACCCAAATTTCTTACTTTAATACTTTATAACCCTGCCATGCTCTAGGAATTCTTCTTCTGCATAGCTTCATTACTAGTCACAGTCAGACAGTTTTAATTCCTTCAAAGGCACAAAACTTCCACCTCTTTTCCAGTGTTGCTCCTACACCAGTGAATTCTTGTTTAAACATGCGTGGCAGTCTCATCAAAAGCATTTCTATCTCATTTGCAGAGATCTGAGAAAGGAACAAAAGTAAAAGTAAAATGAGAAAGCTGCTCTGTAGATTGGGAAGAGGAACCATTAAGAATGGAAATAAGGGGAGGGGGGTGGGGGAGCAGGGACCAATGCAGGCCAGATGAAAACAGTAAACCATTATTTTTTTTTTTTAACCTTAGCCTGGCATGAATTTCCAGATTCCAAAGCAAGTGCAAATTCCTTGAAGGAACGATTCTGCTCTTGTAAGAGGCATCCCACTGTAAATCAATGACAAGTGCCGTGTTGGGGCTTGGTCACACAGTGTTGTATGAAGTCCATCTCAGAACTACAGTCATGGGTATACTTGTGAGGAGGAGGAAGCAGATGGGACTTTATTCTTCCTTCTCAGCCTAGGACCTCTCGAATTCTTCTCCCAGCTCCATCAGTTTTTCTCTTTCAAAAAGACTTTAATCAGCTCCCTTTTGTTACTTAGGGCTGACTATCCGTGGAGCCATCTTCTTCCAGTCTTACTCAGTTCAGCAGCCCCAGATAACTAAGCAGTAAAGTTCCCAATTCTGCATTGTTCAGAATGTTTGTATCATTTTGGAACCCTAATCACTGGTCATGGGAAACATGCTCTCATTACAACAAACATTTTCAGAAAGGCAACCTTTCTGGCATAATCAGTAGGGAAGTCAAGAAAGGAACAGTCATAGAAAATGAACCATTTTATCCTACTACTACTGCTTCTAAAATGGTGGTCATGAAAAGAACAGCAAGCAAATGTATGGGTGTTGCCTGATATCCACAAGTATTTTAATGGTTTGATAGGTTTCTCTGGCAATAGGGATATTTCTGTTTATTCATATTAGTAGGAACCTTCCATAGTGAAAACTTTTCTTTTTAAAACAGTATGTGAACATAAAATATGCTGATTATACCTCAGTACACACAAGGGAGGTGAGAAAATATCTACTGCCTCTTATTTTCCTCTAGAGGTTAGTGCAGCAGAAAGATTAAATGATTTATTAAAGGTGGCACCAAAAATCAGTGTTGGAGGCAGTCTAAAGCCCCAGAATAATCAGATCTATCTTTTAGATACTTACATGGCAGTAATGGATATCTGGTTACTTTTGGGCATTATATATGAGCTTTATACTGAGCCCTCAGCTCGCATTGCTATGCTGACCTTATCATTCCTGTTCAGGTGAAGAATGACAATCTAACCATGGAAAGTAAATGAAATTAATCTCTGAGATTGCATCTCTGTATTGTGCTATTAGAAAGTAATTTTTTTCTACAAGCAGTTACTTACAAAATAAACCAGTGAGGTCAAATTTTGCAGCTTGTGTTTATTATGCCGTAGTAGGCCCAGAGGTAGCTGCAGACATGGAGACAATGCTCCTTCCATGAAGGCTCTGTTTGCAAGTTAAAGGTTTGATCCTGGCAGCCTCACAGAAGCCAACATGTTACTAACTTGAGTAGAAATTCAAGGACTGAGCCCACAGTCATTCACTAGAAGGGACTGCAGCCGTGCAGGGGTAGAAAGTTGAAGAGCTCAGTGGGCAGAAGCAAAGAGCAGCAGGGCTGGAGCCTAAGGAGTCCATATTTTAGATGATTACTTTCATCACTCAAGAGATACAGAGATGGAGGGGTCATCCAGGGGAAAAAGCAGTTGAAACTTAGCCAAACACTGTTTTAAGGAAGGACTTGAAAGATAACTGAGGAGATTGGGCAGACTGAGTGCTGCAGGAACTGGGGACAAGATGAAGGAAAATGTATACATGGCAGAGGCAGGGAGTAGAGAAGCAGAAGAGGAATGGCTGTAGGTGTGAAGCTCTGGATGCATCAGGTCTTGATAAAACCAGACATTTAAAAAGGAATTGAAATTCACCAGTTTCTCACCTCTTTCTACCATCCTCATCCCCTACTCCCTGTTCATTGTGGGTGGCAGTGGACTGTAAAACACTAGCAAAACTGAGTTGCCAAGACCTGAAGACAGTGCCTAAAAACTTCATTATCCTTCCTCACTCATCAATGCAACCTGTCTTCTTTCCAGTGGGCTTCTAGCTCAGGCTGTCCTCTGCTTCTAGATCTACTCTTTTTCATAAAAATAGAGGAAGGATCCAGGATCATCCAGAAGCATGGAGCAGGCTATGAAAACAAACCATCAAAGCAGCTGGAAGGTGATCTTAGCTATGTGCTGGAGGGGCTGTTCAGGAACAAAATATTACCAGGATCAAAGGAGTTGCGTTGAAAGAAGATCTTGGAAAGCACCATCATACAAGTACTGGGAGATATGGGTCAGACGTGTGGCTGACCACAAGGTGACCCCTGCATCTGCTAAATGTCTCTTGAAGCCTAGCATCCTGCAGAGCCGCTGTTTAGCACTTAGAGTAGCATTCACCTGATCAAAAGTGGCTATTTCACAGTTGACTTGCTTAATATTCAGGGCAGAGGAATAGGCCATTTTGGGGCTTGATTTCATCTCATCCTACAGTAAATATTAAAAAGTAAGTCAAAGAATCTTATTCTACAGGTATGTATTGACTGCGGACTGTACAAACTGATGTATTAAACACTTTGCACACTGTTGTGTGTTGGCCTCACTTTTGTCTTGGCCACAGCCAAGACCCTGAATTGAGCAGTAAGGTCATCCAATTCCTTTGTGAGGTCCTCTCTGCTTCCATGTGCGGACAAAGGACATGCTACATGGTCCACTCATATGTTCATGGAAGTTTCGATTCAGTGTGACCCATGACTAACAACTTCACAAAGAATAAGGAGCCATCTCCAAAAACTCTGCACAGTTTGATGGCCCTGGCTACATGGACCTCTTGTTTTGCTTTCTTTCTCCTCAGCTATATTTCAGAATTGTGTCATAAAATCATCTGCTAGTCTTTGCCATTTACAGCTCTGCTCTTCTTTGCCATAAAAAGTAGCTAAGCAGTGCGAGGCGAAGACCTCAACACAAGCACATGCACTGTAATTTGCAAATGAATAAAGACTGCAAACCCCCAAGCCCCATATCCCATTATCTTTCTAATGGAAATGCATGAAGAGTTTAACCTGCAGGAAAGAATAATGCAATATTTCTATAGACAAAACAGATTTTCATTAAATTTTTTTACCCTAGAGTCCAACTGCTGCATATAAGACCAAAGATATTCTATATTGGCTCCAAAAGGGTGGACGTGAAGAAATGTGGATATGATACCTGTATTAAAAACAAATGCACACAAAATATTAAAATTACCTCAGATACCGTATCATTAAAATAGACAAAATAATTCTGAATAGTCTGTTCTTGCAGGTTTTTCAGTATGAATTATGATTCTTATTTTTCTTTCACAACCCAATAAACATAACAAAATGGCACATTTTTAATACAGTCATAGTAACATGCTAAATACCATAGCTCATCTTCAGGAATGACAGTAGTTAGCAAGTAAGTGACCAGGATAATATACTGATGAATAAAGGAATTTCTAAACAAAGCCTTGCTGGAAGCATTTCAGCTACCAATTTTATGCTTGATTTACCAATATAAAATTGTGGATATTGGAATAGTAAAATTATTGCCTTTTTCTCCTTCACTGGATGCTCTGTTGTGAAAATGTCTCATATAATTGTGTCAGAAACATCACTCCCTCAAATTTTTCTAGTAATTATGCTGATGCTGGTAATGAAAAGTGTTTAATCTGTATTACCCCTAACTGGTGCTGAAGAAAACACAAATCCTTTCTGACATATTTTACTTTCTCTTAAAAGAGAGCCTGTTCTATCTTCATTGTTATTTTCAGGATAATTATAAAAGGTATGAGAATAAAAGTGGCTTAGGAGGAGTCAAGATCTAAGTCTAGAGATTTTTTCTGCAGTAAAAATCAAGTGACAGCATTAATAATGATAACCAGTGAAAACAAGATTTGGGGCATCAGTATTGCTGTTAAAGGCACTATTCAATTTCTCCTGTTCTAAACAAACAGTGAAAATAGAAAATGGCATGTGCATTACTCGCTGTTTGGGGAGAGTTGAACTGTAAGAATCAGAACAAATATTTTCAACTCTCTTTGGATGGGTTTCTTAGCTGAACCACCCTAGGGGAAGTTTCGTATACTTAAATCATAAACATCAGGATTAAAAATGCTTACAAATGACAAAAGTGGGTCACTGTATCTTGTGTACTGCAGGCCATACTGCTTTCTTCATGCTGAATGAATTAGGATAATTTTGGATTTCATTTTTCCCCAAGTACTGGCCATGGTTGAAACTGATAAGCAATATTTAACTCATTTGAGAACTGGCTTTGCAAAGAACACCTTTTTACTTCCCTCATTTTTTGAATAGCATTTACAGACTTCTGGCCCTGCATAGAGAGTGGTGTATATTTAATTTTATATTATGGTGAGTCCTAGCAGCAGTTACCTTCTTTGTGCTGTGGATGACTATAAGCAACCACACAAGAGCTTTAGAAGCAAAAGCCAAGACCATCACACTTGGATGGGTTGAATGGAAATCCAATTTGTGCTCCCATCACATATTACCAGTGTCATTGCATTTGTTATGCAGTTCCCAAGACTTTTCAATTCAGAACGTTCAAAGATAGCTCTTTCATATATTGTAAATAATAAGTAACTTGTAAATATTTTGTAGTTATTGACTAAAGTTCCATGATAACTTTTTAGTAATTTTTATTTTTTTTTATGCACTTTTCCTCTAAGACAATATTGTACTTTGTAAAATATAGACAAACTTAGTGAATGGATGGAGGCAAGGCCCATTTTTCCCTTACCACACCTGAACATGCCCCAGATGAGGAGATAACCTGAAATCCATCTTGAGGACCTTTGAACTGTAACAATGAACCAGTTGGTGGGGGTATTATGACCAGAACAGAGATTATTTTGTTTGTGTGTTACTGAACAACTGGGACACTGCCACCACTTCTTTCAGTCAAATAATGAGTGACTCATAAAAAAAAGGTTGTTATTCTGTTCTTAAAATCCCATCCTTGCTGTCCTTCTCACAGAATAATCTTTGAACAGATCAAGTACTGTCTGCTGCAATTAAAAGTTCCAGATTTTATTATAACAAGCAGAATTCAAACAATTCATACATTTCTGTGCAACCCACTGTTCTGCATCTCACCAGTCACAGAGAGTTTGTGTACTAAGCCCTTTAAACATTTAAATACATTCTTCACTTTCAAATGACCTTCTCGGTCTAAACTGAATTCGTGAATTGCTGAATCTGTGCCTCAGCAATAAACCAGCAACTTCCCTGATGCTTAGGTTATGCAAATGAGCTGCATTTAAACAAATTAAGGTAGTTTTGGAACTATCACCTACCAGGATACTGCTGATTTTGTGAAAAGACCAAACCAAAGAAATTAAACCCATTCTCTGAGGTCAACATTTCTGTTGCCATGCCACAGGGTACACTTTGAACAGTGAGCCTTCAGGCTCCACGAAAACCTGCCCCACTGAAAACAAATGCAGAATATGCATAGGTATAAATGGGGCATGTTCCCTCCAAGGGTAGCACGGGTACAGCCAGTTCTGTGTTGCTAAATGCCTGATATCAGTTATCTGGCCCATTGCCTATAAGCTTTAGCTTTAGGCCCTCTTTAAGCGTTTATTTTAAAGATTTTATTCTAGGTAAAGGATATGACAGTCCTTGTGGTATTCTTTATAAATATTCATATTGCTAATTCCCTCACCTAATGTCAAAAGCATAAATCTGGCTTGCTTAATACATGCAGTATAGATATTTTTGCTTGGTAGTTTGCTAATATTATTTCCAGGCCCTTCTCCTTCACCACTTGGTCTAATAATCATATAAGAAGCTATACAATTCTAGGCTGCTAAATCTTGATGAAAATACAGTCTTCATTGATTCATGCTGCAAGTCTAAATACAGATCCTGCAAGTTTCTTCATACCTGAAATCCTTTCGTTAAACTCTGCAGAATTGTTCAGAAAGGCAAAGTGCACTTGTATTTTAGGATTTCTCTTACTAAAAGCCATTTTGAATACAGATGAAAAAAAATTTATTTTTTTTTTTTACTTTTTTTAGCACAGAGTTGTGGCTAAACACATGCAAAACAGGAATCTGTTAAAAGGCATTTTGTTCTCACAAATCTTCTTTGGGGTTATCTTACCTATTAATAGTGCCTCTTTCTCTGATTTTAGACCTGGGCTTCGTTTCTCTGAGTTTTTTTCTCTGTCTTGGTTGACCAATGCTACTGTCAATACATTGATTTCCTGTAAAGTTTAAAAAAACAAACAGGTGGTCATGTAGATTTCATTTACTTCAATTAAACGTGTATGCTTCCTTTCAACTCTATAAAAAAATCATTACTTTAATTCGCATCTAAAGACAAGACAATTATAAATAATTGATTTGTTTGCAGAATATTAAGACACATTTTGAGCTACCTTTATGCAAAGAGCTGCCAAGAAGAGAAATTTTGCTTGTGGAGTAAATAATAACTTTGTTGCTAGTGCTTCTTCATTATAACAGCTTGAGAAATTGTGCCATAAATTGTGAGGATGGTCAGAAAATTCACATTTTCCAACTATTAAAGCTGTAAACCAAGACTGCCTCTAGGGAACATGGATGGAAACATTCAGCTACAGCCATAAGAGTAAATTCAGCAGTCACTGGCAATGTTTCTAGACTACAACCTACTACAACAATGTCTAGTAGACTACAATCATCTAGCCTGTTACACTCTTTGACCTGTGCCTAGCATGTCATCAATGCTCATCCCAGACAATGCTCATCCCAGACAATTCTCAGGCACGTCTTGGGGGGCAGTACATTTCAAGAAGACCATTTCTAACAGGTGGTTTGCATAAAGCTACCTTGTTAAGAGCACCAACCTTAAGGGCAATCAAATCAAGGCTCCTGCTCTGAGCTCTTTTTCTGCAACTGGGTGGCCTGAACCATCCACATCTCAGCCAAGTGATCACATGTCAGATGCTCCATCAGAAGTACCCAGGCAGTTGTGTGACACAGACTGCTCTTATCCTGGTTATATGTGAAGTAAACAAATTATCTCCATTTCCAAGGTATGTAAGTGAAGTGTATTGCACAATATTCAAGCACATACAGGGGCTGTTTCCGTGGAGCAACTGCTATGCAATAACTTGTTCCTCAGTGTGGCAATGACTCACACTGCTGCATCTGCTCTGTGAAATGCTCAGCAGTTCCATGAAAAACGTCAGAGGCAGAGAATACGGGGTTGAGTGATGGTATGAGGTGAGACTGTGAAGGAATGGTGCTCTTGCTCTGTTTGAGGGAGTCAAGGTAAGCAGCTGGAGGTTGCATGGGAGTGGGTAGCCTTAAATGCAAGCAGATTTGTATTATTCTGTGTAATGATGTGGCCCATTTAGAACGTGCCCTCAGGGTGGTGTCTTGCTCCAAAATTCTTGGCAAGCATTTTTGGCAATAAAAGAGGGACACTGGGCTTGGGTTGCTCTAAGGCACTTCTGAAGGTGTGAATAATACATGCTAAAATAAGCAAAAAGTCCAAAATACGTCAAATATGCCTCTTTACAAATGACTAAAGGATTCACAACCTGTGAGACTGGTAAAAAGAATCAGGAACTTCCTCATTTTCAATTGAAAAAGGAAAAAAAACCCCAACCAACAAACAACACAACACATACAGAAAAAAACCCAAAGCGATGTAGTCTGTGGTCTTTATAGGCTGGCTTCAAGGAGCAGCTGTCAGGATAGGCAGTGCCTGATGGCTCAGATGCATCATGGGTTCAAATGTTCCCTTGTGTTGTGAAGAGGAACAAATTTCCGTGTGTCAGCTAAGAAACCTTATGTGCATATGAGTGATGTACATGCATATGTGTATCCTCAGCCCCCAGCAACAAGGGGCTCTGACAGACCTTAGCCCACATTGAAGGAAGAGTGAGATCCATTGAATCATCTGGGATTTGTTGCATGTCTCCTGACCAGAGATCTGTGCGGAGTTGTGTACCTGTAAGCTAGTCAGCCTCTTCAGTTAGTAGAAATGAAATAACTTTCTAGTTGTGTATTTTAGTTTAGGGAGTCTGCAGTTCAAGAGTTGGCAGTGATCCCCCCTTAAAATAATGGTGTTTCTCAGTACTCTGGCAGTTACATCACCTTGACATTAACACTCCAGCAGTAAGTCACGGGGCACATCATAGCAGCAGCAGTAGTATGCCCTAAGTTGTCCAGTACTGTTGATCCCCCTCCTGACAGAGCCAAAGGCTAATGCAAATACTGATCTACTGCTGGCCATGACATCAAAGAACAGTGAAAGAAAACCCAGGCAAGGAACAGAAATAAGAGAAGTGTTTACATGAATTTCTCCAACAGGGCAGTAATGACAAGGGGGTTACAGATCAGAACAGAGCTGTATGACAGATTTCGTGATGCTGCAGCAGAAGAGCAGAGCAGCATATGCCACCAGAGCTTGTATAGGTTAAGCTGTAACTTTGACTCCATCAGAGATAGAAAAGCAGTCTAAAAATAACAATTCCTCAGAGAAGAAGGAGAGCAGAGATGTGCATTTGATATAAGAGGCCCCAAACCCAGCACACTAGTAGTTTCAGGTGGGATTAGAAGTTCTGTCAAGCAGTGATGCAGGGAAAGAAACTATAATCCCATTGGGAGCAACAAACAGATGGATTCTCATTTAATGCCTAGATTTGAGCCCATGCAGAACATTTTGCATGATTTATAGGACAGTGTAAATGGATGCTAAAGGAAGTCACATCAAGTCTTCCTTAGCTGTATGTTTGTATAGAGGATAAAAGAGTAAAAAATTGTTTATGGGGGAGCCTGAGGAAACGAGCGGCAAAGGTAGATACTCAGCAAACCACTGGCTTTAGAAGAAGGTTGTGGGTTCTTGGAGGTTTGAAAAGGAGACATTTCTGCCATCCAAAACTGCCTCACAGAAGATGATAAATTAGACCACTCTGATGTATTCAGCTGCCAAAGGAAGTCTGCATTGGCCATGAGAAAATCCATGATGTGCATAGTCACATAAGGGATTCAGTAGCAACACTGTTATGAATTAACAGTGATTTCAGAGAAATGGAATAGTTGTGTCTAAAAAATTAGTGTGAAATTCACCCAGAAACTAAGCTAATAATAGTGTAAGTGAAAACATTAGGAATCTGACTACAAACTGCAGATACAAATCTGGTACCTATGAAGCCTCTACAGCAAATCTTCATGCAATTTATTTGCACTTTTTTAGAGGCACTACTTACATCAACCTAGAGAAACAAGAATTTTAAGAGTACGAAAGTGAATGAGGCTATATGTAATTGGAAAAAAAGTTAAGTCACCTCTCTGACATGGGAAAAAGCAACTGATCACCAGATGCCTGAGAAAAATTACATTACAGTATTTCCTTTCTTTTCTGCAGACCATTCTTTATTTGGAAAATTATATTTTCTGAGGCCCTAAGCAGTCTTCTTCAGCAGGTTTCATTAAAAAGGAATATTTTGCTATCATCCTGCTGTCAGTTACTGCATTAAAGGACAAGAACATAGCTGAGCATGTGCAATCCAGTACTGATTAGAAATGAACTGACCTTGCAAGAAGTCAAAGCATTTATGTGGAAGGCTTAATTCGGGTTAAATCACACCTGGAATCATTAGGAAACTGGCTCTATTTATTATTCACAAATTATGTCAAAATTTGATAATGACAGCTTGAGCTGCTCAGTGTGAATGAAACTATTTTGTGTGATGCTCTTACTGTGTCCAGCTTAGAGCTTTTTCTTGCAAATTACACTTTCATCCATCAGCAGATGATGAAATGACATGAATTTCACTCATAGGATTAAAAAACTCTATGATTCTGCAAACATTCCTTGGGACCAACATTTTATTCAGGGCTCCCTGCTTTTGAACCAGGGAGGGAGAGACAGAGAGTCTTGCTGGAAAACTTTCAGGAGAACTTGCTGAATAAAACGGAGGACAGCACATAACAATTTTATCACATGGACTATTCATTTCCACAAGCAGATCTCTGACATCACCACTGACATGGAGCTGATAGCTGCGGAGAGTCATATGTGGCAGTTTCGCACAACGGTATATAATGCCTGGTTGTGAGGTGGCAGAGAAGTTTGTTTTGCATCATTCACTCATGTATCCTGGCTTCTTGTAGAAGAAAATGCAGAGGCATGAACAAGTGGATTGTTCCATAAGGTGCCTGGTCTCACTGCCCAACATGGCCCACCACAGAGCAGCTGGGTCCTGCACTGGAGACTCAGCAAATAAGAGAGTGACTCCTCAGAAAAATGCACTTTTTAGAGAGAGACACTGAAGCCCTGAAGAGTAGAAGAGATGTGGTGACTTCTTACAGAAGATAGTCACAGATCCTGTAAGAACAAAAGGCTACCTCTGCATTCCAGCGCTCTAGCAGATCAGAAGGCCCCAGATATTTAGGCTGGATGACTTGGGTCTTTCACTCCTTCATTAGTTTCTTTTTTCCCCTATGGGAAAGTAAGATATTAAATAAAGATCTCAATCTAGATGTCATTAATCCTCTTCAGGTCAGTCTTGTACCAGTGCAAAAAACGCAGATAGAATACAAAATATTTACTCTGGCCTGGAGTTTTTCTCTTTAGCAGAAAAGTTTCTCTTTACTCTAAAATGTTCTGTGATCCTGAAAACATATGCTATCCAGCATCCTTAAAAATGCAGGGAGTGAGGACTTGCTGTTGCCTATAAACACTGAGTAAGAGCCAAACAGGGCTTGCACAACAGCTGCCCTACCTGGAAACTCTTCCTTCCAGAGCACAGTTCCACATCACCCGTTGTTCAGGACTCTGCTTGAAAGGCAGAATATGGGATTTAATGAATGTGACATTGAAGACCAGGATGCAATGGCAAATAGCCAAAGAGATGAAATATTCGCTCTCTGGGTAATCCAAATATTTGATAATTACCTTTAAATCTAGAGGGAATGGTGACTGCTTGCATACTGTCTTTGAAGACCTCATTCTCTTTGTTGTAGTATATGGGATTCTGCAGAGGGTGAGGGAGTAAAAATAATATTTTGTCTTCTGAAAGACCATAAGCCTCTGGGAGAGTTTGCAGGATATGTTGGCATTTTTACTATATGTACAAAGCCAATTGTCTGAGCCATTAAAACAGTAGCAGAATAAGATGTTTGTCACAGCAGGCATATGACAGAGCCACTATAGAATGTTGTTAGATGTAAGGGATATACCACGCTTTCTCATCAGTCAGGGGATTTATGAGAGAAAATGAGTAGGAGGAGAAAAAAGCTATCTATCTGAAACATAAGCAAAAGAGAGCAGGCTAGAGACATGCTGTAAGCTTGGAAATAAAAGGTAATTTAATGATTTTCATAGAAGAAAGAGCCATGCACATGTGACACCAAATGTGCAGTCTTTAAGGTCTTGAAAGGCATACTTCAGGTGTGTTTCCCCAAACTGCTTATTGAGGACCAGACAGGTTTGACTGCAAGCTTGGGTAGAAACTGGCCTGTGACGTGAAGACTGTATTTATTTCATTTATTTTCATTTATCTTTGGACCTTCTAAAGTCTGGTATAGTTGGCTTTGCTTTGCTGGTCTTTCCAGACACGTACTGAAGACCCATATCTGAAAATTTAATCTTGCTGTTTTAATCTGAATGAAGCCTAATTCAATTTCCAATCAAGTGAATGGAAGTCTTGCAATAGTTTCAATGCACATCAAGTCAGGTATCTTAAATTTATGGGGACATACAAGTTTTGAGATACAGGACAACTTCTGACAGCTTAACATGGTTGTCAGTTTAAAATGGGCTACTGTCCTTGTCTATGTTCCTATCCACAGTGGATTCAAAATGATTCAGTCCAAGTTGAGCCAAACTACAGCAGAAGAGCTTATTTAAATTTAACTTAAATCAAATTGCTACAATTGCAATGTATGAGTACACTCACAGACAGTGATTGTGACTCAGATGTTCACAGAATCACAAAATCATGCAGATGACCTTGGGAGGTCTCTAGTCCAACCTCCTGCTCAAAGCAGGATCAGTTGCAGTGTCAGAGCACATGGATGTGCATTAAAAAAGGTAATAGTACAATGGCTAGACAAGCCTCAGCAGTTTCTCTGAAAAATGCCAGTCCTGCACTGTTATCAACAGATGGGTGCCTCCATCCCCTGCAGAAAGGATTTTCCAACCACCTTCACTTGCTCCGTCCTCATGATACTTGTGATTAACGTCGTATCTCCACAAGCACAAAGGGTAACAGAAGCACCATTACAGATGGGTAAAGTCTGATAACCTAATCAGAGAAAGCAGAATCTCCTGACCTAGGTCCTCCCAGGGCTGCCACAGGAAAGCATCAGCCCTGGGAATCGAACGTGACACCTATCAACACCAGTCCACCTTTCTAAAACATTTTACAGTCTGAGGGGAACACTGCCAACAGGAATATAGGACTTTTTAGGGGATGTAGGAGACAAGCATTGTGGGATTATACAAAACTCAGTTGAGTGCCTTTAGCAGGGAAAGAAAAGGCAGGAAAAGGGAAGGATCATGGTGGTTTGGCAGTGGATAAAAGGAACTGGTTGCATGTAAACAGGTTGCTAGCCAGTTGGCTGGCCATTCTAGGCCCTGATCAGTGTATTACACTGATTAAATTCAATTTCTCTTTTCCTGGGTAAGGGACTCTCCATTCTGTGTGCATGGGCTCTGTGAGGGGGTCTGAGCACAGCAGTTGGAGTGGGATCAGTAATCAGAGAGCCATGTGTCTAGGACACTGCAGTTAGAGAGACCAGGGTGTCCAAGCCATCAACTAGGAACACCACAGGGTCTGGGGAATGACTAAATGACCAGCTTGTGTGTGTATGTGTGAGGCAGGAGCCATTTATGGGACAGCCTGAAGGTCAAAATCCAGTTTCTAGAGCGATTCACATTGTATATATGTGTAAGTCTGCACATGTATTTCCCGCTAATGGACCTTCATGCTTATCAGCCAGAAATGGGAGCAAAATTAGACTGTTTGTGTACTTCAGTACTGTTTATGTTTATGAATGCTGAGTTTGTGTTGCTCTGTGTGGCTATGTGTATGTGTATGCATGAGATCCATGTGTTGTATATGTGTGTTTGTGCACATGCCTGTGGGGAATGCATGCTCAGTGTAGTTGCAGATTGATCACATGGAGGTCTGACCACCTTGTCAGGCTCCAGGATTCAGCATCTCCCAAAAGCAGCAATACTTGATTTGGGCCAAATATCTTTAATTCTTTATTTAATGGAGCTTGTTCCCCTTCACAGACTACTTAGGGCACTGTGCTGTGATGCGATGTGTGAAAATGTGGCTAAGTGTTTGAACACTGAAAGTAATTTAAAATTCTCCATGAACATTGCATGTGTTACACAACTCTTCTTTCAGCATGTCCTGTCACAGTGACTGTTTCTGACTCCTTTAAAAATACTCTAATGACTACGAAATTGCTCATAATCTTTGATTAATATAATTCTTTTGTTACTGCAAATGAATTATCTTGTGCTAGTGAATTAACTACTTCCTAGAAAGATTATATTTTACCTGGTCCTGACTCCCCATAGCCTGAAAACTGATTTTAGTAAAGTGCGTAGAATTAAGGTAGATGGCCTTGTGACACTTCTCTATACGCACAGAGGTTTCTTGGCCTTTTCTATGTGTGCTGGGATAACTCAGTTTACAGTAACAAATTACAGTGTTGCATCACATAGGAAAAGAATAAGGCAAGGAATGAGGCATCCAACCATCAGCCCATAACCAAAGCTCTCATAAGCAATTAGCGCTACTGTTAGAGTTAGCACCAGACCAACAGTTCAGGAAAAAAACCCTTTGCTTTTCAGGACTTTTTTCCAGGGTCTCACAAGATCCTTCTTCTTCTACTATCTAGTGATGCAGAAGGACATATTTGCCATATGCTGCACTGGTCTATCATTAGAAATGATAGACACTAGGTGTTATCTTTTTGTTCAGATCAAGCCTAAGCTCGGTAACTTATTTTGTGCTATGCAAGAACCTAGTGCTGGTTTTGTCAGCAACAGCACATTGTAATTACTTTTAAAGTACACTCATATAGAAATTTACTTTTAAAATACAGTAATCTAAAATTTACCATTATTGTCATTTTAAGAGTGCACTGCTATCAACAAATAAACAGTTGACAACTTGAAAAATTACCTGGCATTAAAATTATAGGATCAACAACATAGAAAAATTAGAACAGTGAATGTAAGACCTTGTGAATGAAAAACTTCAAATGGATGGATCTAAGACTTGTTTGTCTGATTTAGCCTACATAATAGAAGCATTTTTGGGACTGAAGATTAATTGTATTATGGTGCTCTTGACATCCTATTTTCCTGATCCATTTGCAGAGATGCTTTTAACTTTTTCATTACAAAGCTTTTACTATTATAACTGTCACCTGCTGAGTTTAGGCAACTAGCAATAATCTGAAAATGCTTTTCTCATTGAAACTATCTCTTTTTATTTTTCTCATTGTATATGAGTACATTTATTTTATGAGAATGTACATATGCCAAATATGGATGACTAATATGAAAGTTACTTCATGCTTATTTTCAAAAGTATGATCAGGTTGCTTCGTTTTCTAAAGCTAGATTTATATGTAGGTTCCTGATGACTTAACACAGATGTTTATGTGATGTGAAGCTGGTTGCTTTGCAAGGGAAGAGGTAATTGTCATTTTGCACACTTTGTGTTAGGGAATTGCAGCAGACAAATGGCTGGCTGAATGAAAGCATTGCCTGCCCACCAGCTCTGCTGAAGTCATTGTAGGGGGGATATTTCATGTTTACTTGAGACGGAGAATTTGTGAAAACCCTTTCAAATGGCCTTTAGCACAAATATTGCTCTAGAAATCTCTAGACTAATGCACTTCTAAAAGAAAAGTTGAAGAGAGAAAAAAAAAAAGACGGTTTTTTTCCCTTCTGAGACTTGTAGAAGTTTTGAAAATGTCTTTGTTGAAATAAAAAGAAGTAGCAGGCAGGGGAAACCAACCTTGACTGTTTTATGAGAGTTAATGGTTTTCATCATGGATTTCTATTTGAAAGATATTAACTTCAGGTATCTGAAAACCCCGAGCAACCCTAATATTCACAGAAATCTCCACATCTGAATATGCAAAAATGACTTAAACACTTTGGAGTTCTCATTCCTTTGGAGTGGATCTTGATGATGAACTCTTTCTGAGGGCATGTTCCTGAGAGGGACTTGGGGATGTTGTTTGACGAGAAGCTCAACAGGACCCAGCAGTGTGTGCTACCAGGCCAGAAAGCCAAATGTATCCTGGGCTGCATCAAAAGCAGCATGGCCAACAGGTGGAGGGAGGGAGTGCTGTGCCCTGCTCTGGGGACCCAAACATAGGAAGGACACAGACCTGTTGGAGCAAGTCCAGAGGAGGGCTATGAAGATGATCAGAGGGCTGGAGCACCTCTCCTGTAAAGCCAGGCCGAGACAGTTGGGGTTGTTCAGCCTGATGAATAGAAAGCTCTCTGGGAAGACCTCAGAGCATCTTCTAGTACTACAAGAGCTACAAGAGAGCTAGAGAGAGACTTTTCACATGGGCATGTTGGAGTATGATGAGGGGAATGGCTTTAAACTGAAATAGGACAGGTTTAGATCAGATGCAAGGAAGAAATTCTTTACTGTGAGGGTGGTGAGACACTGGCACAGGCTGCCTAGAGAAACTGTGGATGCCTTATCCCTGGAAGTATTCAAGGGCAGGCTGGATGGGGCTTTGAGCAACCTGGTCTAGTGAAAGGTGTCCCTTTCCACTGCAAATCATTCCATGATTTTATGATTCTATGAAGAGTGGCTCCTGGGGATACTGAAGTTCCCTTCTCACTTCTATCACTTTTTTCTGTGAAAGCAGGTTGGAAGGAATGTGAATGTGGTGTACAACCCCCAGGACTGCAGCAGCAGGCTTGTGGCTGAATCAGAGGTGGCCCATCATCCTTCAGGTGGCTGCGGGGGAGCCTGAGTGCTCTGACAAGCCAATCTGCCTTGTACACTGTGTGGGTTAAGCACACAGCTGCATACGTATAAGGCTGAATGTTATTCCTCACCAGAAATGACAGGATGACTCCTGCAAATGTGTGCAGTATAAATACTTGGGGAAAATGCTTGGGGATGAAAGGCTGCACAAAATGATCAGATATTATTAAAATGTCAGGTAGCTCTGGGCACTAAAGAAAGGTGTCCCTATGGAGCTCATATTAAATTTAAAGTCAAAAAACTTTTGTGATTTGCTGAGTGGGTGGCTGAATAGGTTTTATCATTGTATCTCAGAGTTCTCTTTCTCCTCCCTCAGATGATGGGAATTCACTGCAATCAAAAGCCAAGCTACTCTGACACTCTTAATTAGGGACAAGGGAAGTGGTGCGATTTCTTGCTGCACATTAACAAAAGGGTTATTGCTGCTGCCTGGATCCGCTTCAGGTAGCACATTCTCTGTCAGAATGTACCTTGGTCTACTCCCTGTTTGCTCCCTTTAGGGTTCAGTAATGGCTGAAACCTCAGAGACTGTGACTTAGCCAGCAGAGACATCTGCACCATGCTAATGAAACTCTTTCTCTGGACCAGAGCTGGGGTGGCAAGGGCAGGAACTCAAGGAGACTTGATCTACCAGTGCATAAGAATTTCGGAAGGCTGAGCAGAGTCTTTGATAACATCCTAAACAGCCCGTTAAACTCCTGTTACTTTTCAGGCCTTGTCGTACTGAATTCAGGAGGTGGTCATTCCTCATGCCTGCTGCACTAAGTACGAAAGCTGCTGATCTGTGAATGGTCACAGCTGCTTGAATCTATCATATTCCATGTGCCTTAATTAAAGGAAATGAGAAGAAATGAGCGATGGAAGGGCTACAGATAAATGCCCGGAATGCAAAAGGCAGGGAGCAGAAAGAGGCACAGCCACTCCTCACCCCCTGGTCCTGACTCCACCAGGACAGAGGAATCTGAATACAGACAGTAAATGGGTCTCTCTAATCCCTGAGGGCTTTACACTCCACTCCAGTCAGGGTACAGGGTCCTTGCACCTTCTTCTAATGACATAACACACCCATGATGAGAAACCAAACCCCACATCTCTCTCTCAAGGAGCTATCCTCATCCCTGCACTGCACCATTATTCCGTCTTGTTCTCTTTAGACAATCCACTTGCAAAGGGGAGCAGTTACAAAACAAACAGGCTAGAGGGTGCACATAAGACGATGTACCTCTCTAGAAATGCGGCTTTGAAGCTTCTCAGGGCAGAGAAACCAACCTGAAATTCTGGCATCTCCTGCAGAGATGTTATTGATTTCACATCTGGAGAAGAACCCATAGAATATTGTGTCTAAGCTGTGGAAAATGCTAACTGAAGGCAGATAGACAAATGAGGTCAAAGTCAGAGCTTTGTTCAAACAGTGAAACTCAAACAGAACAAAAAGCTGGTAAAAAACTTGTGGTGAAATCAATTTCACCCTCTGAGATATATTCATTTTATTGTGTGTTGGTGATAATGAAGTAACCCTAAAAGTCTTCTGGCAAAATCCTGGCTTTTTAACCTGATGGGAATTTGATTAGTGACTTACAACAGCATCAGGACTTTACCACGCAACTGCAATCTGGGCATTCAAAATGCTTCCGTGACCACGATCCATCTTGCTTTGGTCTGAACTTGGAGCACTTGATTACTCTTGATTACCATTTTACAGCACTTTTGCAAAAGGTAGGAGTTATTCAAAGCAGCTATCTAAGGAAGGCAGATAGCTGTCAAGGAAGAGCAACAAACTCCTAGAAGATTACTGAGTACTTCTAAAAGGAGACTTATATGAAAAAAAAATCTCCCTTTCTCCATTAACAATAGAGTGATACTATGGATGTTAACCCTCCCACTTAAAAACCAGGGATATATTCACTGAGGCTACATAACTGTATTTGCATGCAGTGCCCTATCTATACTGAACTCAGCAGTGAGCATAAGGAGAACTTTGATCAAAACACAGAAAGCCACTGAACTTGCAGAAATGGTGGAAGAATAAATTGTCTTTGTAGAGTTAGTCACAAAACACAGGATCAGCATTTTCAATTTGGAAAATGGTCTCTACTGGAGCACACCACCCAAGCAAGATTTTTTTTTTCATGTTGGGACTATTCAGGTGCCAGCAGTCTGGGAACATCCTGGAAAAGGATTAAATCTGAAACTATGATTGTCCATCGGTCATTATTTTCTCTTCAGTTAAGACAGAGATGTGAATGAAATATCATTATATGCAGCAATGAAGAGGAAATTAAAAGGGTGGCAGATCAGAAGCAAGAAGCAATCTCTTTCTAACCACAGAGCTGAAGGAAATAAGCACTCAGTGACAGCACCTCTGGCAGTCCTGGATGTTGAAGTCTCTGTTAACACCAGGCCAGTGTCTCAGGCTCTATGTACTGCTTAAGCCCAATATTTGGCCTTTCCTGACACAGAGTATAGCTGGGAAATGTCAACAGCCATAACAAATATTACTGCATGTACCTGGCAAGTCACTCATGAAACACCCTTATGACTCTGTACAGAGCCTTGTAAGATGGTTTTGCTTTCTGGAAATAACAGATGTACTGGCAATACACTGAAATTCTGATGCCCCCCACCCCTGCAGATTTGACTGTGAACAGCCATGCAGGGAATGTGACATTGCAATTGCTCCAGCCTCTTAGTCAACCTAGTTAATTCTCCTGAAAAAAAAAATGAGGAAAAAAATGAAGGTCAGTTTATAGGTTGGAACCTATAAATTCCTTCAGGAGGGATGTTTGCCTTTTTCCAAAGTTGTCTAGATCCTTGTTTCCCTTTCAGGATGGTCTCACACAATGGACATGTAAAAGACACAACAGGATAAGTCTGAGTATAGATTTTCCGCTTTTTGCTAAGAAAAATATTTCCAGTAACAACATTTTCTAATGTAAAATATGATGCAGGCTAGTGCCATCAGGAGAAATCCTGAGGACTGCAGAAAGTAATCTTTTTAAGATTACAATACGGGCTTTCTTGATACTTATGCAGTGTGCCTGAAGTTTCTCCCCTCCTTTCTACGAGTCTAATTTTCTTCAAAGTAATCTAAATATGCCATAGTGTGAAGATTAGATTGTGTGTTCAGTATACAGACATATATTACCATTTTTCCTTACCAACACCTCCCACTATTGCTCGGCCTGTAGAGGTATTTCATTTGCTGAATTCAACCCATCAACTGTAACTAATATGTCCTAATCCCATTATATGCATCACAGTTCACTAACAACCACGTAGGAGCCACCAAGCCTTCTTCTCTTTGATCATCCCCGATCTGCACAGTGGCCAGGGGCAAGAACCACGGTGTCTGCTGAGAATATAGGTGGTGAGACAACCTGCAAGGCACACCACCTAAGTGCTACATAATTGATATAAACGACAATTGTTTAAAAGGTATCTCAGCTTTCACTTTACAAAGTTCATTGTTGCAGCAAATGCTTTAACATCAGTTCTTTCTCTCTATTTCTCTATTTCCATTTGTACTGCTAGGCTTTCTCTGATTTCATGGTGGCATTATTATTGAATACAGAGCTGTGACTGTGACTCAATAATTGTAACTGTCTGGACTCCTTCTTTGCCATTAATTTAGCTATTGAATTTTTCCTTAAGAGTCATATATTGCTATGAGATCAGCATGGGAAGAGCTCAGGGGAAAGAGGGGCAGAGTTTCTATCCTATGGAAAATTCAGGCATTTGAAGAGCTCCTACAATTACAAACTGGATCAAAATACTACATTTTGAAAAATTTACCGTTAACCAAAGATTCTGAAATATTTTTTTTTAGATATCTGGGAAGGATGTACTGAAGCACTCTCCTTACACAATCAAAATGTTTCCTTTTAAGCCTACTTCAACCTCTATATTATATAAAAATAAAACTTTCAAGCTCTCCTCTTTATCCAGTTACATACAAGCCAGAATGATAAAAGTTGAAGCATTCAGGTAATTTTCCTTTAAAACATTTCAATACTGCAGAACATTGTTTCATCCACAGTTTTGGTTGTAAAGTTCTAAAGGAAGCAAGTTCCTTTAGAGAGTTTCTAAGCCATACATTTATATAATCCTTTAGGAAACCTGCAATCAACTATTGTACAATACCAGTTTTTAGGCAGCATATATGAGTATTTCAAGATCATCCTTGGATTAATGTATTTTTGGTTTGCCAACAGAATCTTTCAAAGGGGCAATGGGACGCTGTGCAGACAGACTGCAGTTGCAGATTTGTTGGAGCTATCAGACAATATCGAATGTCTCCTACTCAAATGCTGAGAGCTATGAGGTTCTATTGACTTCACTACAGAAACAGACCACAATGAATGAGTTTCAGGAAAGGATTAAAAAAAGGAGGACAACATTTCCTTATCACTAAGCAGTTCACAAAATTTGAGCCTTCCATTCAGGTTTAAAATATATCTGTTTTCCGGGCTGAGCCATTAGACAACGCATGGACTAAAGTAGATGTTAAAATATATTAGTGTTCAAACTGTTGCTAGTTCTCTTGTCTAGGAGAAAAATATTTTATATAATCAGTTTTAATTTTCATATATTTATGACAAAGCACAAGACTGCATGGTTTGGATGACAAACATAGCACAAAACTTACCCTTTTTTTCTCTCTCCCCTTATGGAAATTGCTATTTTGACTGCAATCATTAAGGGAATAACAGAAGCTCTTTTTTTTTTGGCAGCAGGTTTTAAAAACATGACCTTAACAGTCCTTTCATGTTGTTGCACAAAATAACGATTCAATGAATTAATTTAGTCCTCTCGTGCAAATTAACTGTTTCCAAATTATACACCTGCATAAATCACTTCACTCAGAACTGAAATATGGCCAGACTTGCCCAGCTCAAGGTGGCAGCTACAGAAACAAATGGTATAACTTTGTAGCTTGAGTAATCCTGGACAGGACACTAAGGAAAAGCATTTCTTTTGCAGTCGTTTCCATGGTATCTTTAACACCCACATAGAGCAACTAGGACATTGGTTGTTAAAGTCTCATCCAAATAAATCCTACAAAGTAAATTGCACGGAACCCAATTTATCTACCTCGAAATGAAGTTTGCTGGGATTTGAACCTGTGGCTTCAAGGAAAAAACAGGCACTTCAAACCTGATGTGCAAATCATTCAGCCATTCTATCAGCCTTAAGACACAAATAGTAAATTTCAGACCATACACATGCATATATCTAAATCTGTACCTACATTTGCTTGAGATTCATCATGCCCATTGATTTCTGCTAATTCCTTGGCGCTTTTTAACTGCAAAGAGTGAACAAAAAACAAAACAGAACAAAACAAGTACATTACTTGAGTATTTAACACAGTTATCTTTGATTTATTTGAAAGAGCATTTTATAAAGCTTCCAATGAGAAAAACAGATGGAGCATATAATTCTAATGAGTTTTTGCTCAAACCATTTTGAAACCAACATACTTAAGGCTTGATAGGTTGGGAAAAAAAAAAAAGAAAAATAATAAGATTGGGTCATTATTTTTAAATAATAAGATTAGAAAGTAGTTTCAAGGCATAAAAAGTGTACAGAATTTGCTCTCAAGAATAATAAACAATTTCATTTCCCATTGTTGTTGCTATTAATTTAAACTTTACAATGTTTGCAAGTTGCTACTAGCTAAATAGTGTTTTGCTAACAATTACTTTTGAATTATATATTTTGAGCTGTTTAAGGTGCCAAAGTGCTACTACATGTTGTCTTTCTGAGGAAGCATCTAAATAACTCCTGGCTCCTGGATATGATGGAAAAGGAGGTGAGGAGGACAGATCTTTTATTTAACTGGTGGCAGGAAGAGCTGAGGAAACACTGCAAATATATGACCTGAACAAAAATTTTTTTTCCCTCCTGAATTAGCTTTTTGGGGAAAATCCAGGATTACACAAGAGGTTGTAAAGATTGCTCTCAAGAGATTTTAAGAAAGTCCTTGCTCACATCTTGAGCCACAGTGAAATATGCTGTTGTTCATCCTGTTACTGAGCAAACAGAGCAAAGAGGAGACACAGCAGCTCTCCTGAGCCTATAAGCCATAGAGGTTTGTACACTTTAATGTAGCTCCCAGAACCATTTGATCTTTAGGTAAAGCTCTGAAGAATTGTGCTTTTATTCTAACTTAATTCAGAATAGATATCTGGGGATTGGGGGGAGGGATGGGGAACAATAAACAGAAGTTTCCTCTGAATTCCTTGTTTTTTGCCAAAGAAGCTGGGCTTGATGCAACTGTTGATGCTACAGCTGTGGCTCTGACTGACAACAGTCCTAAAATCCGGGTGAAATGGAACTCTCTTATGTATCGATTAGATGTCTGTCTCAGAAGCGTTGGTGAACTACCATCCTAGGGCAGCTAAGTTACTTCCATCGTATTTTTGCTATGTGGCATCAACAGCTGAAGTGAGTGTGATTCAGTTTCCAACTTGTCACAGTTTCCAATTTGACTATTAAGGTAAGCAGGCCATGGTCTGTTCATACCTTATTATTATACAAGGCTGTAAACTGCACCAGTTCAGGAACTGCTGTTCAAGCCACTAAACCAGTCCTGATGGAGAGGGAAGGGGACAACAATTCCTGATAAAGTAGTACAAAGGATAGCTGGGGACTGCAGATTCATCAAGTGTCCTGGTTCAATTCACCAAAGCTCATCTTTCAATACCCTTGAAAAGTCTGCAATTTATACTGACAGCAGGGTGGTGCATTTCCAATAAAGACTATGTGTTTTCCCTCACTGAAAAGAATAACCATCCTGAGGATGGCTGGTAGGAACAATCTGAGATAGCTACTTCCAGTCAAATACCAGAATTAGGTATTTCTGCATCACAGTGTGACGGAAAGAGCTGTTTCCTGATTCTACCAATTCTTCATTATAGAAATTCACCTCACATGAGCAGTCCTGTTGGGTTCAGCTGAATTACTCATCTGAATATGAATTACTCATCTGCATGCCAGTGCCACATCCTGAGTGCTCAAGGAATGCTGCTCATCACTTACTTTTCGCCTTTCCTTTTCCATGTTGATAAAGTGCCATCACCCTTGGTAGCTGCTGGCTCCTTGTCAATGCTTTGCATGTGTTCTTCTGGTGACATACCATTCTCCCATCAGCCACACGTATGTTTGACAGGAGAGTGGGCTCAGCCTCCAGCCTACATTGGTCCAGCAGGCTTTCACCTCACCATGGTTTCCCACCACCATCGCCCTGGCACTGCTTCACCAGTTAATATAATGCAGAGAGGATGCTTGAGCCTTTCCATCTTTTTTATTGCATGCTACACTCTGAAAAGGATGCCAGAGCTCAGCTAAGAAGGTGCTAGCATCCATGTCTGGACTAGGACCGCCACAGTAAGAGGTGGAGGTGAACCAGTGGAGATAATGGTGGAAAACTTAAGGGTAGAAAGTGTGCAGCTGCATTCCCAAAGGCTAAAGGGATGAAGTATCTTTTTTTTCCAATATTGTTTTTTTTTCTAAATTAATGTTTAAATTATATTATTCTCTCACATGCCAAATTTAGAAATGTTGAAATAGGAAGCTCAGAAAAAATACACAATATTGGAAAAGCAAGACTCGCCTTACCCTCTAGGCTGACTTCATCGCAGGTCGATGGCAAGTGTGATGTTACCAGCAGAGTTTGCTGAGGCAACACACTGAGCCAGTGCCAGTAACAAAGAAGAGCCTACCTAGAAGGAGAAGGGATGAGGAGTCAGAAGTCTCTGATAAATCTAATACTACGGTGCAGTAGATCTGACTCAAACAAGTGGACGTGAATCCCTCAGACAACCAGAGCTGACGGTCATGTGCTGGATCTGATCCAGCAGCCTTTTGGCTACAGCAGTGCAAAATGGTGCACGAGCAAATAGGACCTCTCCCAGCAGGACATCCCAGCCTGAATGTGGCTGGGTTGGTGAATGGAACAACCATGCTTGGACACTGCTGCACCTCTCCGAGCAAACATGCACTCAGTAAGGCAAGGTGGGATCCCTCTGCTAACTTGGGATGAAAAGGCAGTTTTTAGCAAACCTATCACAAAACCAAGCCATACAGTCAAGGCTGGAGTCCTGCACTATTTTTGAAATAAAATAAATACCTGGCTCAGCTGAATGATTTTCAATACCCATTGTGGATAAAACATACAGATAAGCTGTGGTGCTTGTAAAGAAAAGCTGTGAGCCTTGGCAAGGGGGGGTCATTACTGCTATGGCCTCTGCTGTTCTGGAAAGTTTTCAAACTTGTTCAGGGTTCTTGGAGAAGCACACTGGCTGCTTACCACTCTTTAGAAATTCTGGTTACTTACAGTCTTGGCCTTAGGCGTGTTTCAGAGCTAATTCTCAAGACAAATGCAGATCTATCCTGCCTTTTTCCAACTACTCTTTCTCCTGTCTGCCTAGCACGAGCACACATTTGATTTGCAATTAGTAGGAGTCTGTGGAGATTCAGAAGTCTGCCCTGGTGGTCCCTGCTGGGCCTCACATTGCAAGATCTTCCTATATGTTTTTGTAGCATTTAATTGCTACAAAGACATAAAATAACTTCATGCAATTTCTTTTTTTTTTTTTTTAAAGTACTTTATAATGCTATACCTTGAATGCCATGTGAAAATGGAAATGAGATGCAATTAACTCAAGAGACCTGGTGGATTCTGTATTTATAAAGATTCTGTCATTACCAAATCCATTATTCCTCATTGCATTTTCTGTATTACACTCTTGCATCAGCTTTCATTTATCTCTGTAACCATAAATGCTAAGAACATGTATCTGAACATAAAAGCTTATAGAATGTAAATTATTAGTTTGTAGAATATATTTGTCACTAGATATGTTCAAAGACAAATGTTAAATGTGAAAAAATGTTACAGCTTTTGTAACAAGCATTAAAAAAATCTGAAATAAGCATAATTTAGTTTTCCCAATATGTACATTAAATGCATACATCTGTCTGATGACATATTCAGACATACATGCTGAAAAATCTTGAACAAAAGAACCATCAGCAGTTTGAATCTCTGCCATCTAAGCAATTCAGATTCTACAGACTTTAAACTGCAAATACTTAACTAAGTCATCAAATATTTTAGCTCAAAGTTTATGCAGAAAGGATTAAAATAAGGTCTCAAAGCAAAGACTGTGGCTGTGCCACCACAGGTGAGTATTTGCTATTTCAGTGCGTCCATGCCATGTGGTCTATTGAGACAACATGTATTTGTGCACACTGTGCTTGCACACAATGCACTGTTTCTTCTCTAGATTTACAGATTTAGGACCAGACTTTCTTTTTGCTGTGTAAGTATCCATCTTGCCCTGCTTATAAAACAATACTATCAAATATACTTCTCAATATCATAGAACACCTTAGCGTCAAAGAAGATGTGATAATCAGATTTACAGAAATTTGCTTCTCACTGCTTAAATAAATGAATTAACTACTTTTTTAATGCTATTGTGATAATGCCATTATTTTATGTATTCATATAAAAATGAATTGCACAGGAGAGGCCAAAACCTTTTTTTTTTTGAATTTTATTCTTAGAAGGAACAAATGTTTTGTTTCAGGTATATTTAACTCACTCAATATTTTTTTTAAAGTCAGAGTGAAAACACACATCACTGGTATCTATGTAGAATACCTAAGAGAAAATGCTATTCAAGACATGAATTTCAATACTGGATAGTATAAAGTAAGGGTCCCTTTTCACTCTGTTTTCTCAAACTCTCTGTTAGCCTAATTAGAACAGACATACAGGTCACATAAGGTTATGTCCTACTCACAGCATATTACATGGTCAGAATCCTGTGGATTTTGGAGGTGAAGCCATGAGACTTCCACCCTCTTAGCATGCCTAAGCCAGCATTTTTCTCCTGCCAAACCACTCACCTGTTCCTGCAGGACTTTAAGCATTGCTTGAGTATGTGTTTGTTCTTCCTTTGCTTGCTCCAGTTCGGATTTTTTGTTATTTAATTCTTCCTGTATGCTCAATAATTGCTGCACAAAGAAAAGAAGTTTCTGGTTAGCATCATCTGGATCCAAAGCAGTTTTAAATCCTCAGTTTGATAAATCTTCATTTCAAACAATGTTTTGCAGTCTGCTCCTACAGTTATTATTGCTGCATAATCTGATGTGTCTAAATGGACCAGAGGTACATTATTTTCATCTGCATCTCCTTCTGCAGCAGTGCTCCAAGAGTAATGCATCTGCTAATGTGCATTAAGCTATTTATTACATTAAAGTAGAAACTCCTGCTACATCACCCACAGAGTGACTGTCACATTCATCTGAACCAAAATCTTATTTGTAGAAGTATATGCAGTGGTTTTAATAATACTGGGGTAAACACTATGGTACGTAAATAATTTAAAAGCCCAGCCCTTTAATATAATTAGTCATTGGCCCACAGCCATTTTCATTCTAAGCAAAGCAATATTCTGGAAAGCTTTCAGACTGACTTGCCAAGAAGACAAAAGCTTTCCTTTTTTTATTTTCTTGTGCTGTGATATTTCATTAGATCAGGAAGACTGATGCCCTACAATCAATATATCAGCCAGGAAGACTGCTTACCTGTCAAAACAAAAAGCTATGACCAAAATCTATTTTTATGAAGAGAATTCTGGGATGCAGGAGCATATTTAAAAGCCCACATCTCCTGCTCTTGGCTAGCTTTAGGTTCTGCATAGATTTATTGCGACTGTCAAGAACAGGTCAGTAGATTTAATTAATTCTGAAGCAGTTATGTATTTTTATATTGATGTGAAGAATGTTAGACACTGCTGAAGAGCAAGAGCAGACAAACGTGAGGTTAAAAAAAGAAGTTTATGGTGTATTCCCTTAGTGATCAAGAAAGGAAACTATGTTCTGCTGGGGCAACATATTGCTTGTAAGCACACGTCTTTTTAAGGACTAATTGAATGACTAATTGCTTTACTAGCATGCATTAGTGATCTAACCATGTACCTACATCTAAAGCTTAGTTACCAGCTCAGGCTGGTAACGGACTCAAACTGATGTTGCAGGTGTTCAGCATCTTTGTAAGTTACAGACAGTAAACCTAGAAAAAGCCCTTCTTCCACTGCACTGGAAGAAGGCATTAAAGGACGTGGTGTCAGTATTGTTTTCAGAGCAGCTTGCAAACAGGTGACATTTCAGGGACTTGTGGAGTTATTGGTAGTGTATTTCTGTGTAAGTGAACATCAGTATGATGGATTAATTCAGCCACTGAAGTAAAAATACATGTGAGTATATGTCTGATTATATCTCATACACTCTACAATCCAGCTGGGTTAGTTAGCTTTTTGATGGATCTTGCCACCTAGACTGCCCCCTGGGAGCCTTCAAGAGACATTCTGGTATATGTATTCACTGTACCACAGCACAAGAACATGTCAAATTTCGAGACTTTTCCATGAAATAACTGGGTCTCTTCTACTGAGGCTTATGCCCAACCAGCTTTTGTGTAGGAAGCTCTACTTTGGCATTTCTTAACCAGGGTTGTGTTCATCTTGCCTGTTGGGTACTACTTCCTACATTTTCAAATGATACACTGAATTTGTGTATATTGTCATAGGTCACACAGTAATACCTATGTAGGTCCCCAGAAGGGACCATTACAGAATCAGAGAATCACAGAATATGCCAAGTTGGAAGGGACCCACAAGAATCATTGAATACAAATCCTGACCCTGCACAGGGCCATCCTCAAGAGTCACACCATGTGCCTGAGAGTATCATCCAAAAGCTTTTTAAACTCTGTCAGGCTTGGTGCTGTGATCACTTCCCTGGGGAGCCTGTTCCAGTGCCCAACCACCCTCATGAAGAACCTTTTTCTAATACCCAGCCTAAACCTCCCCTGACACAACTTCAGGCCATTCCCTCGGGTCCTGTCACTGGTCGCAGCAGAAAAGAGATCAGTGCCTGCCCTTCCTCTTCCACACAGGAGGAAGTAATAGACTGAAATGAGGTCTTCCCTCAGTCTCCTCTTTTCCAGGCTGAACACACCAAGTGACCTCAGGCACTTCTCACATGGCTTCCCCTCAAGGCCCTTCACCATCTTCATTGCCCTCCTTTGGACACCCTCTAATAGCTTAATATCATTCTTATATTTTGGTGCCCAAAACTGCACACAATATTCCAGGTGAGGCAGCCCCAGTGCAGAGCAGAGCGGGACAATCTCCTTCCTTGACCGGCTGGTGATGCTTTGCCTGATGCCCCCCCGGACACAGTTGGCCCTCCTGGCTGCCAGGGCACTGCTGACTCATATTCAACTTGCCATCGACCAGGACCTCCAGGTCTCTTTCTGTGGCACTGCTTTTCAGCATCTCATTCCCCAGTCTGTACGAACATTTGGGATTGATCCATTCTAGGTGCAGAATCTGGCACTTTTCCTTGTTGAATTTCGTGTGGCTGGTGATTGCCCAGCCCTCTAATTTGTTGAGATCTCTCTGCAGGTCCTCCCTGCCGTCAAGGGAGTCAACAGCTCCTCCCAGTTTTGTATTGTCTGCAAACTTGCTTAGTAACCCCCTTTAGTTACCCCATGTAAACTCATGTTACAGCAGATCATTAAGTTTTACCTAGGATAGATCCAGCTGATGTCTGCAATTTAGAAAGAATGGATTCCAGGACTCAGAAGAGAAGCAGAGAACACAGGATACTAGAAATATGGCATAAACCCTTTCAAGGGTCACTAGCCAAAACACCTGAGGTTTGAGAAGCAGATGTGTCATCTAGCAGCAGGTGGTGAAATGTCCTCTCTTTTGCAGCTGCAACCTGTTTCACCTTACACACCTGAACATGGTGAAGGGTTGTTATTAGAAAGGAGCCTTTTCCCCCATTTCAGAGTCTTCTCTGAGCAGTTATGTCTCACTGGTGTGGCCAGACTACTTTTAACCTGCTTTAGAGATTTTACTTCAGCTTCTGGGAGAAACCCTAGAGTCTGTCATTCTGCACAACATAAATTCCCATCTGGAAGATCCCAAGTGAGTTTTCAGTCTATCGTGACCCTGAATAGCCTTTTCAGTACTGAATGTCTGTTACAAAGGGGAAACCAAGTTTGACTTATAGGTTGAAGTTGTTACACAACTGAACTGCTATTTCCTTCCCCATCCTACCCACCCCCTCCCCATGGTTCTTCCATGGTCACATTTGACATATTGCAGATCAGTTCACAAACTTCTACTGTTTTATTTTTGCATCTCTCACTGTGATCTCCCACTGTAATTTAGTCTAATTATATACCTCTTCCTTTGATCTTGACTTTTCTTGTTTTGTGTTTAATATATTTTTCCAACACTGTCTGAGCATGGAAGGAATTGGTGTGGAAGACACTGAAAGCATGAGAGAGAGAGATGTGATGCTCTGCATGTTTGTTCTTGGCTCTGGACCAGCGAGGAACAGGAATCCCAGGAAAATATCCAACATGCTCAGTTTCCCTCGAGTAAGAGAGTGTGCATTCTCATTGCAGTATGAGCTATAAAGTGCTTGATATGAGATAAATATCTTCCTGCAGTCTTAGTGGTTAAACTGTCAACTACTGAAGGCTTACTGTGTGTACAAAGGCTCATACTTTCAAAGGGTCCTATTTTCACAGGGGTGTAAAGCAGAATATCTTTAACTAAGGCACCATATTCCCAGTCATACAAAAGGTTTTTCATTCACAGAAGTGGGACCTTCCCATCCAAACTTCAAAGATGATAAATTTATTTAAAATTTGTAGCCAACCCTTGGGGGTTTACCTTTCTTTTTCTCTCCCTCATATTTATCTCTAAAAGCTGCAGAACCCACTAATTTTGCATGGATCAGGTTTGGGTATTTCTTTTTCCTGAGTGGTCGATGCTGCCACCAAGAAGTTGTAACATGGAGCTATATGTGCCAAACAGCATATTCTTCTCTTGAAGTCTTATTTTGGAAAATGAAGAAATATATTCAAATGGAAAAAAATATCAGCCTAAGACAAATAAACAGCCTGTAAAATTTCAGCACAAATGCCTGATGTTTGGCAAAGTTAGAAGCAAATGGGAAGAGGATCTTACACTAGCAGGAATGCAACAAGTTTCATAACAGGGACTGTTGTCATGCCTGCTTATAAACAGATAGCCTCTCCATAAAGATTATAATGAATGATGTCAAGATGATGGTGTTCAGAATTACTTTGTTTTTCACATATATTTGTGCTTATTAAAAATTGATCCTATAGGTATTTCTTCTGCCCTTCAGTTTGCTTGCAAGTATATACCACAATCAATCAAAATAAATAAATTATTCTTGGTTTTAATATTTTGCTGTCTGATACTGTTCCACCTGCTTTGCCAACTCACCTACCCTTTCTGCCAGAGTTTCCCCCTGTGCCCATTTAGCCACACAGCTACAGCCACCACAGCTATACAAGTGCCCCTTTTTTCCATCTTGTCTCATGTCTCTGGCCATTTCCTTTAAGCCCTGATATCTCCAGCTTTGTGACATGTCCATGGCATTCAGACAGCAGTTCCCCAGTGTCATCAAGCAAAGGAGTAATTTCATGGTTACACAGCCAGGAAATACCTGGCTCATGTTTCTGGTGTCTTCCATGCTCTTAGTGTGCAGTTCTTTGGGTCTCTGAGAGTGCCCTGCCAGTTGTGTCAGGAAGCAGAAAACCATGTCACAGCATCATTACAGCTCCAATGATCCTGGAGAGAGACACCTGCAGAGCCTAGAGCTCCACCAGTACCAGTATGGAAGCTCAACTGGTCTATATGCAACCAAAAGCATTTGTATCATGGCTGCCAGGTTGACCCTGAGATGAAGCTGTGTAGTAGGACCAGATCAGACTGGTAGACATCACTAATATTCTCTAACTATTTCCAGAGAGGAGATGGAAAAGCAGAAAAGAATTAATCTCCTGGTTGTCTATCAATATCAATCAGTGCATTTTAGATCCCCCCAAAAATGCAAGACATTGTTTCCAATGGCAACTCTGAAACTGCTCTGTGTAGAAATGGTAAATATCACTCTCCTGTGTTAAGCTTCCTTCATTCATGAGGACCAAATCCTCCCTGTACATAATAAGTGGTTAGCTAATTTCATTTGTGGGGGAGAAGAGGGTATGTGTTATTTTGTTGGGTTTTTTTTTCACACACTCCCACCTCCCACCTCTGGCTGAATCTCTGCCAGAGACAGTTCAGTACCACCCATATTGCACAAATCTCAAAAGTGCAGACAGAAAATTACCATCTTAAACCAATCTTCACAGCTTCTGAAACATTAAATATAGATGGCATTATTGAAGCCAGCTGAATTACTCAGGATGTGTACAATGCAGTACTAGTGTGTCCAAGAATGCTAACAACTGAACAACACACACTGCCTTAGAATATACGAGAAGCCCTAAAGGGAAAGTAATAGCTTGCTGTTGTGTACCACTGTGCAGCCATGAAATACTCCTTCTCTTTCCTCTCCTCCTCCTTGTCCACAGTTCTTCATTGCTCCTCAGAAGGCAGGGTACATTTGAATATAAATTATGGATATATCTAGAAGTGTGGTCACACCCCAAGTCTAGTAGGACAGACAAGGATCTCAGAAGGAACGCATGATTTCCAGCATGAAACCATCAACTTTGCACGCAAACAAAAACGAGGCAGATCAGAAGCCACAACAGGGCCTGAGGCTGTACTTAGGATACTGTAAGGCTGACAGAATAATGGAAAAAAGAAAAATCAGCATTCGCCACAAGTTTAGCAGTTATATTGCTGAATGGTCCAGCCCCTGCTACTTTGTTTATGATTTTCTCTACATCTGCTTGAAATGAAGCATGAAAGGGTTACAAAGACCTTAAAGAAAGGGCAGTAAAGAAGAGCAGACAAAAGAACACCTCTGAGGTGTGAGCGCTGACTTTGATCACAGGTTGTGCAGGCAGTTTCAGCAAACACATCCTGTTCAGCCACGGGAATGAGGCAAGGGTTCTCCCATTTATGGAGTAGTTACAGAGTGTCCAGAAATGATCTGCAGCAAACTCTTCTGAGTGTATCAGTCAAAGAGGAATGGTCTTACACAGTCCAAATGAATCGACTTAGTTGAATGATTGTCTTAGACACCCAGTGAACTCAGGCAAACTGAGCTCCTATCCATATAATTTGTAGGAGCAGCATACTCATATTACTCTCCACTTACCACCTATAGTAAAAATATCCCTATTCAGGAAAAATGGGAACATCTGATTCACTAGGTGCCTAAAAGAAAGGTGAAACTTACATGTCTCATATAGGCAGGTGGTAACCCAATCAAGGCTACTTAATTCAGTCCCAATGAAATCAAGGCACTCGTATAAAACAGTAACCCTGCAAAGCAGTTCTCGTGTGCAAAAGTGAAGCCCTTTCCCCTAAACTACACTATAATCAGAGATTACAGGCATTGAAATGCCTGCAGAGTTCACCTAAAAATTAAAGGACTCACTTATGATAGCAGTTTCTGAGTGTTTATTATATTTTTTGCTATTTCCTCAAGTAAAACCTTGCTCTGTCTTTTTTAACTTTATTTTATACAGAAAATATACAGAAAAGAAGTTAGAGTTGGAGGAGGACAAAAATCAGCAAGGAAAATAAGTGCTTCAAAATTCTTAGAAGCTGTTCACAAACACGAAGGAGAAGGATGGTAAATATTTCTTTTCAGAAAGCTATTTCTTAGCTAGAAGGAAAAGAAATAATGAATTAAAATGAAATCAACTAATTGCAAAATAAAAATACAAATCCCTCTCCTAGTACTCCCGTGGACTGCCTGGAAGAGTGTTTTCTCTTTCTGTAAAACAGACAAGATTTCATATCGCAAATGGCCAGCACATGGCAGGCTTGAATAATGAGAAAGTGACTTCCCAGCTGAGCAAATATGCATTAGTAACAAGATGCTGATGAGGCCTGACAAATCACCAAGGAAACAGGAGAATGTGAAAGACAAGTCAAAGAAGCTTTAGAAATGAGCCCTCAAGGAAGTTAGCCATGTTGCAGCAAGGAATTATTAAAATAAAGAGTATGATTGTGGATTTTTTTTTAAAGGGATTAAAAAGGAACACAATATAATAGTGCAGTGTTTCTCATCCCTCCCACTTCTCAGGGATTGGCTGTGTCCCTGGCCATATGGATGGAATTATTTGGGTGGATCATGGGGTTTGCAGTGACGAAAGAGGGCTGGTGAAGAGCTGCATGTAGATCAACAGCCCAGCTCCTGTCTGATGGGCATTCACCTGCAAAGTGAGTCTTCCTGGCTCTCCGGCCAGAGGCAAAGATCATGCTGAACATGTTAGCTCCAAAGCTGAACTGCCTTGGAGGGGGCCAGGCAGTGGACACGCACCTGATGGGTGAGTGTGTATGGTAGCACTAAAGATGAACTCTGTCCAGCTGCTTCTTAGGGAGATGTTTGCCATGCTTCCCTTCCATGCTATCAGATTGACTGCAGAGGTCCTACAGATTTACAGTACTCAGAGTAGTTGCAGGCAGGCCTGTATCATAAGAAATACGCCAAATGAGAAAATAGACAGATGGACACAGACACACAGAGACCACCTAAAGGGAGGTTACAGAGAAGGTGGAGTCAGCCTTGTCCTGAATGGGGATTGAGGACAAATAGAAACATTCGTATTACATATAAGGAAAATATTCCAAAGTGAGGGTGGTCAACCACTTGAACAAGGGCTCAGAGAAGCTATGGACTCTCCATCCTCAGAGACCATAGCTAGACAAGGTCCTGAGCAAAACTGAGACAACTCCAGAGATGCTCCTGTTTTGAGCAGAGGTGTACACAACATCTAGATGTACCTTCTGACTTCAGTTTTTCTAGTTCTAGACCTAATAGATATCAGAAAATTAGCTCTCAGTTTCTTTTGTTTCTGTGAGGCATAGCAGTTCAGGAACACCAGCTTCAAGAGGCAGCGTTAAGGGTTGGGCAGCAGACAAAAGGAGAACATGGATGGTGAAATGAATGGCTTAAGAGATACTCTACAGCTTTCCTCTGACAAGTAATTTTCTACTATATCTCTTACTCCTCAAAAAAACCCCAAGCTTTCTTCAGTCATCTATGAACTTCTGCAGCAAATCAGAAAAAGACCCAAGTCCTTAGGAACCTTACAGAATCAATCCCTCCTCTCAGAATTTAGATTCTCCCAATTTACTAATACACACTTAGGGCTAGCATCAGGGATCCCTCTATGGGATCTGTCTTTCAAAGCAAATTACACAAGGTCTTTAATTTTGATTGTGGTCTGTGGAGGGGAGAAGTCTGACCAAAGCCCATTGTACCTCATCAATAAAGCTCCCTCCTACCTTTGCTAAATGAGATGATTGGAATATTACACAGCCCTTGACTTTACCGGCAATAGGTAAGTGGATAGGTGGGCTTACAGTTTTCTCTGATCCTGATCAAAGAAAGCAGGCTGATCCCAGATGAGCATCAGGTTCCCTCTGCCCTCATACCTGTTCTACAAGGCACCTCACATGATGCACAGTCAAAAGAAGACAGGATCACCCATTCATCTTCATCTTTTCCAACCTTTCACCAATACTGTCCATTGTGGATACTTCCTCACCAGTTAATGGTACTTGGACTGTATTATCTCATGTCTTCTTTCACGGAACTGCAAATAAGCATGATACAGCATGCCCTTTTCTCAACAAACAAAATTAGATCTTTGAAATTTTGATTTTCTGGTCAAGAAAAATATTTTATTTGTTTTGAAGGAGAATAAAAAATTAATTAGAAAAATGACATTATGGAAGAGAATCAATTTACTCAGTGTAATTCCTAATGAGACACAATTCCTAAAATGGAAACAGAGTTCCTAGTACTGATAGCATTAAACACATTTGGAAACTCTAATCAGCAAGCCAATTCTAGTATTTAGGATCTTTTAAAAAATTCATGTAAGATCACTGGACTGTAAAACTTATGAGATTTTTCCTTCACCACCACTAGACTATACAAGCTTTTAAATGGAGATATTAGTTGATTTCTTTCATATTTTAAGTAAAGTGTGTGCACCCAATTATTTTTCTATGAAGGGTTTATTCTTGCTGCCAATAGCAGTTTAGCTTTATCAGCACTAGCAGGAAAAAAGATGCTACCCTCCTCCATTTTTCCGCTAGAACAGCTATTGGGAATAAGGTGCTTAAAGTATCTATGGACCTTTATTTACACTTCTCTAATATTATTGAAGTGGTGGTCACAGATGTGGGACATCAAATATTACTTTCAATAAAGAAAGGTTGTTAAACAGAGAAGAGAACCCATTTGGCATGTCTGAGATCAGGTAAATAAATAGCACTTAATTGCCAGCTGCTCTTGATTTTTTTTAATATAATCAGAAAGAGTAAGTGTTTTCTGGAAGTTTAAACATGGACAGTACTGTACAGAGCCCTGAAAAGCATTAGAGAACAGTGATAACACTTATGGGAGCATTTCTCTCTCTCCTGAGATGACATATTTCTTAAACAGTTTTCAAGTATCAGCCACTGGGTGAGAGAAGAGACAGGCCTGGAAGCAAACATCTGGACATTGGGCTCAGTCCCTCGCACTGAACTTGTATCCATTCCCTATAAGGTTATTAGTATTGCCATTACTACTCCAGTGTCACTTTTACACGAAAAAAGAACAATCTAACCAGAATTCATACTGCAAGAGTAGTAATTAAAAACATTTCCCACTAATTATTCTGGCCCGTTTATGCAGCAGGTAAAACACAAATATATAAGGGATAATTTTTTTGTTCTCTTATATTTACTCTTATTTAATATTGCATTTGGAGAAGAATCAGTTTATAGTTGTGCATAAGTACATTGGGTGGATTATATCCAGAACAGGTGTTTGGTGAGCAAGACATAGATGGAATAAAAAAAAAGACTACTGCTCCCACTGAAAGAGTGTGGACCATGGAAATAGTAAGTTCTTCTATTAAATGTATGAGAAAAAGCTAGAAAAAAGGGGAAGAAAGACCTGAGCAATGCCATCTTTTCCTGTAGAAAAAAACTTCTGCTAACTCTATGAGGACATCTGAAAATGGACTGGCTCTGCTCCAGTGGTTGGAAATGGTAGAAATCCAATTCATTTCAAAGGCACCACAGTGAGGCACCACTAGCTACCTCTGGCTTTTCTACTCAGAACAGTTACTGTATTTTAGGGGTACATGATTTTGCTTCATAACATGATAGATCACTCTTGTGCCATCTCAGACAAAAGACTACAAATCCATCTCCCAGTGATGGCATGGTGGAAACTGTGTGCACATCACAGTCCTCCTCATCAAATTTGTACCATGACCATCCTCCTTTGAGGGAGCAGTGAGTGTAAGGAGGGTGCTACAATGCACTCCAGCAGCTCTTCTCACCCTCCCAACCAAAACAGTGAGGCGTACCACAGACCAAACTGTCTTACCCTGGATGAACACTGAAAGCCTGAAATGAGGTTTAGGTTGGATATTAGGAAAAATTTCTCCACTGAAAGGGTGGTCAGGCATTGGAACACGCTGCCCAGGGAAGTGATGGAGTCACCATCCTGGAGATATTTAAAAGAAGTGTAGATGTGGTGCTTAGGGTGGACTGGGAAGTACTGGGTTAATTGTTGGACTTGATGATCTTAAAGGTTCTTTCCAACCTAAATGACTCTGTGGTTTTATGATTGCTAGTCATCTGGCATTTATCAAAGCCTTTTAAAAAAGCTATATAAGTCTCAGGTGCATGTGCTATTTATTTTACATGCTAAATGCTTAGTAAACTGCAAAAGCTAGTCCTCGGTAGGTAGGAAATGTCAGGAGCAATGTGGCCTTTGCAGAAAGACCTTGAGTTGCATACAGAACAGCAAGGACAGGAAACTATTGAATAGGTGATGATTAACTGTGTACTCTCTGCCTGCAGCACTGAACAGGGAAGGGTCTCTGAGGTATACAAAGCAAAAGGCACAGGCAGTGGTTCTGGCAGTTCCCGGCTTCTGAGTGTTCAGATTCACAATCTGCATTGAGATTCAAGTGAAACTGGAATTGTTTGGGGAGAAAAAAGAAGACAAGACAAAAGTGGATTTTCAACATGCTTCATCAGAGTGATACCCATGTGGGTCAATCAGCAGGCTCAGAATATGCTCAGTCTCCTGCTGAGATATGCAGAGCTAACCAAGCCAACGGCACCTGCAGCAGCACATCAGCCTTTTTGTCAGCCCCATCCCCCACGACTGTTCCATTGGCTCTTTGCTTCCACCTCAAGCACTAATTTTAAGAGAGGCACTGCTGTGCGTCCCCTGCTTGTGCAATAACCCCATGGCTAGGCTTTAATGCATCACCACCAATGAAGGGGAGCTTGTGCTGTCACTGTGTGTTAAGAGTATGATCCCAAGCTCAGCCCATGAATCAGGCCCCTAAAGTAATGGGGGCAGAATGGTGCCTCTTAAATGTCCCTGATACACTCCAGCATGTGCAATAGCAGAGCTGTAGGCAGTTGTGTACATTTCCTGAAGTTTGCATAGATGGAAGTATGATTTAAATGGGGATTTCTGGATGACACCCTTGCCTGCAGGAGCTTAAATTCAGCCCGTCGTGCTCAGGAAGTTATGAGAGGAAAGAATGTTATCATACATTTCCATAATGCAATGAAGTACCATGCAGAACTAACAGTCTATTGGCAGAAGTACCAGTTCAGGAATCAGTACAGCTATGCAAGCACAACCCCATACCTTGGTCAGTTAAGCCTGACAAAAAAGGTAGAGCTAACTTGTTAAATTAGAGAGCCATGCTACAGTGTGCTCTGTAGACTTAGGACTAACTTGAGGCTTAAAACATTGCACTGATGGCCATGCTATGGAAGTGGTTCATGAACAACCCTGGATGACCACTAAAAACCTAAAATTTACTTGGACATATGCTATGAGTGTAATCTCCTATGTGGCAAACCAACATTTTTCAAAGGCTTGCTAACATTATCAATTTCAGACAGATTTTATAAAGGATCTGGAAACCACATCATTAATTCAACAGAGACTCACTGTCGAATTCTGAGCCCCTGCTTGAAAGCATAAAGGTGGCAAGTGCATTTCCTCAAGAATCATATTTGATGGACAATATACAATAAAATTATATTTTTCTTGCTTTTTTCTTGGAGTGGCTGAAAGATTTTGTTGGGAATTTTTTTGAAAAAATTCTGCTTGCTATTCCACATGGAATGTGCTAAACTCACTGGTTACAATCTGGAGAAATTATATATCTACTGAAAATTGAGCCTTATAATTGCAAGAATTAAGCAACACTATGGGGTGATATTTTCTGTGTTTTCTATAGTCATGTATCTGGTAAAACATTTCAGACAGAGACAAGACTAAAAAAAATTCTTACAGCTGTGCTGTCAAGTGTTGTAAAAATAGTTACAACTAAAACATCCTCTCTTGTGTTTCCTTTCTCTAATACAGACTTTGTCAGAGAATACCAAACACTGCTGGAAAAAGAGCCATTCAAGAAGTGATCATCTTGGTATATGTGTTCTCATATAGAAATAAATTGAAGGCAATACCACCTATGCAGCAATGACAAGTTAATTCAATTTCCATCTCAAAATCAGGTAAAGTGTATCTCATTTGTTACCATGGATACAAGACATTATTTCCATTTCTTTGAGATCTCACAGTGTGTATGAAATTAAACTGTGACACAGTTTTATGGATGAAGTTGACTAAAACCCCTGTAAGTTCAATGTCATTAGTCCAAAGGATTTTCTTTTTTTAGACACAGTAAATAAGGAGGTTGCTGCTATGGCCCATAAGGTATACTTCATCAGTGAACATCTGTGTGATTTTGCTGATGCTACTTTGGATCAGTGGGAGTGATGGAACAGAAAATAAACATTCATTTCATCAGTCCTGCAAATGTAGGAAAGAATCCTGAAAAACATCCAGATGGTAGAAGTACATTAAAAATACGTTGGTGTTGTGTTATTTGCTACTGTTTGGCATCAAATATATTTACAAAAAAATGTCTTGATTCTGAAAATGCATACACTTTTTCTCAGATAAATCTGCTTTTCAGTCTGCAGCTCTAATCACTTGTTCTCTAGTTTTCAGAGTTAGAAGAAGTGTAAGAAAAAGTGGGGGGAAATGAAGAGAAAAGGAGAAATATATTTTTTAATGCTGACATATATGAAGGGTTCAGGAATTCAACAGCATTCAGTTTACCTTGTCTGAAATTAATTTTAATATATACAAAAGGATAAAAGGGAATACAGGTCTTCTTGTTAAATTATTTATATTCAGGTCCCAGATATATATTTAATATTTCATAGTGAGACTGATTTCCATAGATGCTGAGCACTTGCTATACTGATGGATTTTAGCTAAGGTTGTCATCTCTCAACATTTTACAAAACCAAGCTGAGATAAAACTGAGTCTACCTAAATCAAAGGTTTATTTCTAAATATTCATGCATGAACTACATGAAAAGCACAAAGGTTACGGGATGTCATGACTATGGCTAATTATTGAAATCCAAAACCATCATCCAGCTGCTTAACTGACTGATAATTTCCCACCAAGTATTCTGAACTACACCTCCCGTGCTTCTGTGTTGCTGCTCTCCTCAGCGTATTGTCAGACTGCATTATCTGCAGTGTCTTCTCCAGCTCCTTGGGCCATCTCTAATTATATCCCATTGGGAGTAAGTAGGTCTGACCCTGAGATGGCAAACTAGAAAAATTGAGAACCTCACAGCAGAACTGTCACGAACATAGAAACTCTCAGAGGAATAGGGACTACAGTGTCCATGGCTAGCTGAACAGAGTCGCTGTTTTTGATTTGCATTATTAACATTTGCTTGAGGTTCAATAGAAATCTATTTATATTCTACAGACTTGATTAGTCTTCATCCAAGACCCTAGATAGGAAACTATAATAATGCAAAACGGGTGCTAGGTCTCTAGCATTTTTATTTAGTAGTATTTTATGCCCACTTTTCACTAATTTTAATAGAGAATTAGTACCAGGATGAAATATCACACAATCTTTATATATGCTGTGTTAAATTTAATAAAACCAGTGATATTTAAGTATCCATTGATATAAGGATAAGACTACAAACAGACCTCAAACTTATCTATAGTATACGGAAACCTCAAGTATTTCTGACTTAATTCTGAAGTTTGGGAAAGATTTTATTCTTGAATTATCAATTACTTATTTTCTATGTTTTAAATATTTTGTTCAGAATTATTCCACTATACAATAAATCACCCTAATTTTGTAAAACTCTGGCAGCTCACATGCCAATGAATATCTCCCGGATTTTGTCATACAAAAGCAGCTTAGTACAGTCGAGTAGTGGGTACAGCTTGTCCCCTTCTGGAATCTAATAACAGGGGGTGACAAGCAATGCATGAGCAGCTTCAGGGGGCAGATGAAGGAAGCAAAATAAACTTCTGCAGTGCCATCTAGAGAAGCTCCATTCTAGATGAGAGCACAATCCAGTGTTTCGGTGAGCCACTGACCTTGCATTTTGCCATGTACCATCCGAACAAGTGCCTGGGCAGGGAAGATGCTGTACACATGCATGTTGAATGAGGGCTGCTCATGTGTTAGTGGATGTCAGACAAAGCAGTGGGAGCAGTCTGGATATACTCGCCAAGACTTGCCCAGCACAACGTCAGGAGCACACTAACAAATAGGGGATAATACTTATGATAAACTGACACCTCTTGCCCCTGCAGGGACATACCACAGTTTCTCATTGGTATCAGAGAAAAAGCTTTGCTGCTGCACTAAGCCACTTAAAAAAACTGGCTGAATGAAAAGGTTATGTCCATGGGTCAGCATAAATGATAAGAGCTCAGGAGATAGCACTGATGCTGCTAACCATTTGCAAGTCAGCAGCAGAGTAGTCTGGACAAGCTGGAGGCGTCTCAGTCGTCCTCAAACAAGATCAGAAAGAAAGACGCAGATGAATGCAAATGAAGGCATCACAGAACATTGACTATGATACACTGGACAAAATTTTTAACTTTTGTGCAAAACTAGGGCCAATTGGATTAAGTGAGGAGAGCAATAGAGTAATTTTCTCTTAACTAGCAAATGCGTAAGAAAGTTTTTTGAATGATCAGTGGGTTTACAGTTTATGAATTCCCAAAATGACTATCCCTAAATATATCCCCAAATCCTCCTCCCCTTTCCCCCATCTAACATCCCTAAAATTTTAGTCTTAAGTACAGCACAGCCCCATGGTACCACTTTCCTAAATTAGAAGACCTGTTCTTCTCTTCTTTAGCAATACCTGCTGCATGCCTTGCATTGTCTGCTGTAGGAACTGCAACTGCTGGTCCTTTGTAAGGCTTTCTTCTGTTCGAAAGAGCTGTCCCTTCTCCTGTTTCAGGAGCTCCACTTCATTCCTGTAAGCATCCAGCTGCCATCGAAGACTATCGTTCTCTTCCTTTAGTGCATACGCTTGGGCAGCTAGAGCTAAGAGAAAATGAAAATGTGAAGAAATCAGTAAAACGGATTGTTTCCTCACAAATAATACAGAGGACATTGTCTGGGGAGATGACAATACAGTTGAAAGCCAGTGAGACATTTCAGAGCTGAGACAAGACCCAGCAGAGCTGAAAATGATTAGATTCTGGCAAAGACTGTTGCTGGGAAGTTATTTTTTGAGATGGAAGAAGCCATAAAGTGACCCTGGATAATTCAAATGCTACTTGCAATCTGCCTGCTAAATTTAGGCTTATATTTTAGGAAGGAACTGGCATGTGGTTCAAGGGCAAGGCACCAACCAACTTTACAACATTTTCCCAGTGATGTTATAGGAATTGATACAGCCATTTAGTATTTATACTAGCATAGTGGCCAGATGTTCCAATCAGGCCTGTGCTAAGGAATTTTCCAAATGTAAAATTGGTGGATTTAGACCCATGAGAGAGGAAACACAGATATTTCTCTCCAGCCTTGTGATGAACTAGTTCGTAGCAACAGTTACGAGGGACCCTTTAGACAGGAAAATGATGTAATAGAGTAAAATTATATAAAATGCAAATGCTGAAAAAACGTGTTGGCACTACAAGAACATTACTACATTAAAGGCATTGAAAGACACTTAAGTCATTTCCTTAGGAAGCTCCATTTGGCCCCTTTTCAATTTAGAATGGCATTTTTATTATCATAACTGATAGCAGGTGTTTGTGAAGAAATCGATTAGTATGCAGGGATGGAAATTACATTTGCCAAATGACTTGCACAGTCTGCAATATAAGCTAAAATTTGTGTAGCAAAAGGCAGAAGGCTATAAAGCATGTAGTAGGAACATTATTTAAATAAATTATCTGAGCATAAATACATATAGGGAAGGGTGGCATTCATTAATTAGGGATGTGGTTATCATCCCACAGAAGAACCCACTCCTGGTAGTATTTATACTTGGCAGTAGCAGTGGTCATTTGGCATAGCAAACTGCCATACTGTACTATTTTCCTTCTTGGAACCTGGTAACACAACAACATTACAGAGCAGCTGTAATTAAAAAACAACAATCTACTATAGCCAATCCTATCAACTTTCAGTAAGTGAAGCACAGAACTGATTTACATTCCTGATTAAATGATTTCAGACTTGGTATCACAGAATTCTTTCTTGCCCACCTTCAACAGCAATATGATTAAACTCCAAATTATAGGAAATTGTATATTAATTCCATTTAATGTTAGGCACCTCTTGACTAGACCTGCTACAGATAAGAGTCCCCTGTTCCCCCTGATAACATGATTCAGCACATTTGTGAAATTATACCAGCATTTAAATAGAATGTCACAATATTTCAATAGCAATAAAAATGTTTTATCTTTGGTAGGGCAAATCTACCTTGACCTCAGATCATTTTTACTAGTTTTAAAATAGTACAAGTGCATTATTCAAAATAAAGTACAGTTAGCTACTAGTCAAATATAGACATGGATTGGTTACTGCGCTTAATTTGGATATTTTACAGAATCTCTCTGGAAGATTTAGCAACAGTAACAGTATTGCTACATCAAATTAAATTGTTCTAAAAAGCATGCAATCATCCTTCCATGACAAAATTTACCCTTAAGAAATTGCAATGATGAGTCCGATGGGCAAATAAGAGAATGAGATTTTTTTTTTTATTTTTTTATCTTTATATGAGCAAATAAGCTATAATAAAAGAAAGGAGAAAAAAAAAAACAAACAAAACAAGAAAAAGAAGGCCAAGCAAATAGAAACCTCAGTCTAACAAAAAGTCAAGTAAAAATTAAATAGTTTGTGTTGGAATGGATCTCTAACAATGATCTAGTACAATTCACCTGCTATGGACACCTTTCACCAGACCAAGTTGTTTGAAGTCCCATTCAACCTGACCTTGAACACTTTCAGGGATGGGTCATCCCTAACTTCTCTGGGCAACCTTTGCAAGTGTCTCACCCTCATCCTAAAATATCCTAAAACATTTCTTCCTTATGTCCAATCTAAACCTGTCCTCTTTCAGTTTATAAGTGTTTCCCCTTGTTCTGTCACTACAGGACAAAGTCTCTCTGTCATTTGTATTCTCTTCTACCAATTTGAGTATCATAAAATTTAAAACTTTTTTTTTTATGTAATACTAAATTGTATCTAGAAACTGCCTACCTTTCTGCTCCCAGAACAGGAATAGAGACCATCATGCATGTACTCAAGTTTTTACAGTAGCTCAGGAGAGTAACTCACCATAATCTATTCCAGTTCTTAAAAAACTTACAAGAGCAGCTGTATAGGTGAAAGGCATAAGGCTTCTGTATTTCCCCAGTGAAATGTGGGCTGTGACCCAGATTCAGCTGAGGTTCAGACTGCCCTGTAAAGACTGCTTGACTATTTTCTGGGTCACAATATAGTCCAACTGGAAAACTCCTCCTCCTTTTCGTTCTTCTACGTGAGTTCAGGCTATTAAGTGCAGCTACAGACAAAAAGAGATGACTGGTACAGGGGCAGCAAAATAGAGGAAATGAAAAAGGGCCACAATGTCTCACAAAAGCAAGTAAGCTGCAAGTAATGAACATATTAGAGTTTAAAAAATAACTCCTCCAAATGGAACAAGTCACAATACACAGAAGCAATGAAGGTAGCCATCCATTTTCCCTGTAGGAATGCAATACAGCTTTTATACTGCTAAAACCCCCTAGAGACGCACCTCTGAAGGCCATTATTAAAAATGCTACTTAAAAATGGTATTTAGTATATCATAATAAAACCTATATGACAACAATTACATTGCAGCGCTACCAAGAAGTTCCATCCAAGAATGGTGCCCTACTATTTTTTGTAGAGACCAGAAGACAAAGGCTGTGCTACAATCTATTTTAATACAAAATGGAAACATCCCAAACAACCTAAAGTGGGAGAATAAGAATACAGGAGAGCTAAGTTTGTAATATTAGGCAGGATTCTCTGAGTTGTACAGTGCCTTATCAACATTATTACACACTTAGGTGATCCTCCTAACCATTCATAGTAAGCAACTAACAACAGAGTCCCAGGTAGAAACATATCTTTAAATAAGGAAGATGCAACACATATAGCAACAGTGTAACAGAATATTAAATCGTCACAAGATTTAAATGAATTGATTATATATAAGAGTCCACAAACGGTATGACATTAAACACATGTAATTTAAAGGTACAAATAGTTGGTTCCTAACATTTGTAGACAGAAAGGTTAGCAGAAAAGGAGAATAAGTCAAAGAAAGACATCTGATGCAGGCTGTCCAGCTTATTCAACACTGGGTAACTGTTTCAAACAAAATCAGAAACATTCTTTGTTTTGACCTAACATAACTATAAGTTTAAGATATTTACATTTGAGTGCAATAATATTAAAATAACTCTGAATTCAGATCAATGTCTCTTTTGATTCCAAGCAAATATCTATTATATAAAAACCTACTATAATTTATTTTAATTATATTGCATTTATATTTATTATGTAGTATATAAAGAAAGGCACTTCATTTAATATTAAAAGAAAAATAGAGGAGAATTTGGAGGGGAGGGAATCCGCATTTTAAAAAGTAAACTTTTTCAAATTCTGCATAAATTTTTGCTAAGAGCGCATTGACAAAGCTGATGAATGTAGTTTTAATTGAAAAAGGGAACAAGTTTGCTCATCTCAAGCCATTTTAAGTTTAGTAGTTCAGATATTCATCTATAAAATCCCTCTGTGAGGTAGGCTAAAAAGTGTCTTAGGACAAAAAGACAATGAATGCTGAAAACATTTACAGAAGAACTATATACAAGGAAGCTATATCAAAAGAAAACTCTGACAACAATCTCAAATAACTGCCTGTGCTGCAAGTAGAAGAAAATATTCCTATCTAAACAAACACAGCTGGAAATCAGTTCAATATTTGCTTTACAGCATTTTCACCGAGGGATGCAAAATGATACCTGCCAGCCTCAGAGAAGCAGCTGAAGGAAGATGAGACATATATAAGTGGGGAAAACCTTCCCATTGATATTTCAAAGACTTCCAAGAAGTTAGTGTGAATTCTTTGTGCTGGGGTAGAAGTGTTATATACAATTTGGCAGCAGCCTCAGTTGCAAGATAGACTCCCTTCAGTGGTCCTAGGCTAGATCCAAATCCAAACGACACCATTTTTAAAACAAGAAGTGGCTGGGTGATGAGAAATCCACTGAAGTCTAAGGGTATGCCCATTTAAGGATGTCTCAGAAGAAACAAGCAATTAACTTTATTTTTCCAGGGCATCTGCCTTGGATATTTAGGGGAGTGCTTTGTTTTTGACTAGTACTGATCTGTACCTTTTACTTTAGCTGGTACTTAGTGCCTACATTCAAACTAATACATAATAACATCCACTGGAGCCAAAGTAGAGTAAGTTTTCACAGGTGATACAAGTTAATTATATTCTTTTATGACCCACATCATGTCATAGCGTCCAGGAAATAAAGTTAACACCCCACATCTCTGAATGTATGTATTTATTGAGGATATTACGGAGAATTCAGAGTTTTCTACCACTTCTAGTAATGCACACCTGCACTGTGTATTTATCATTAGATGATGCCCTAATAACATTACAGCTAACATAAATGACAGTCTACTAATTCATATACTGGGGACATGCTGAGTTTAAAAGCATAGGCAGTAGGTTATATCAAAAGTCTGAAGAAATCTGAAAGTAGTATCTGCAAAACAAATGAGCAAACACTAAAAACAGTAACAGAAAACCTGCCTGTAAATTCAGAGCACAGGCTTTCTGTAGGTCCTCCTAGCAGAAATTTTTCTATAGATTTTATTTCCTATAGATTCTTCTATATTTGTATAGAAATAGATCATAAAAATGAGAACTTCTCTAATGTTTGTCTGCCTTCAGACTTCTGGTCTAATCTCTTCAGCAGAATTTTTCAGAGTTTTTGAACTTTAGCTGGTGTATTGATATAGTGAGGTGGATGAAATCAAAGAAAGAGCACACTCCCAAACCTTCCTGAGTTCTTCTAAAGCCATTACCCTGGTTTCCTGACTTGTATATAATGCTGCTTTTGATAACATCAACAAGAAAAGCATCAAAACCTGTCAAAATAATGGATATTATGGTAATTTTTTTCATCACTCCCATTGCAGAGCATTTTCAATATCAAAAAAAGCCATCTTGCAAGACCCAACTACTTCTTCAAAGAGTTTTCAGTTTGAGGGACTGAACAAATGTGAGTGGAGAGAAATAAGGACACAAAGTTCACAACTATAAATACAAACAATAAAACTTATCCCTGGCCTCTAGCTAGCCTGCTTGTTTTTCAAATAGGTGAACTGTGAAGCAGTACAACCAGGGGAAAATCAGCAATGAAAATTGTTTCTGGAGGACCTGGAAGGGCATGAATTGTGTTTTAATGCTGTAGAAAACAGTATAAGTTATGCAATAATGGCATTTGTCATTGGTAAGGAAGGTGATCTTTGCAGAAATATAGTGTGGATGGTCTTAGGAGATACAGTGAGTGGCATCACTGCCCATGGCAGGGGGTTTGGAACTAGACGATCTTTAAGGTCCCTTCTATCACAAACCATTCTATAATTCTCTGATTATAACTAGATGGCACCACTGGACAATCATTCATTTTTACTCTATAGGGCTCTACATAGTGCTCCAGCCCACAGGAAGTTTAATTTTGTGCTATAGTCAGAGGATCCCATTATGATCATGCAGTGGCAGGGGGTGTGTGAGGGGATGCCACACACCTCTTGATGTGTGTGGGAAGGTTGTAGGTTTGTGAGGTGGTGGAAAGGAAGGCACAGCCCTCCTTGCAGATGGCAAGCTGGATGGCCTTTGAGGTGGAGGGACACACTGAGCAACTTTGAGAAATGTTAACTTATACCTCCAGTGCAAACTGTCACAGCTGACTGACTCTGTATTCTCTAGTAGTTGTCAGCTCCTGGCAGAATGAGTCGAGGTCATTATTATCTGTAACTGCCCAGCTATAGATGCATGTATCTCACACATAACTTTTGTAAACACTACCATAAAAACTAAACTGAGAATAGGTTTAAGTTAGATGTGCTCTGTACACAGTTCAAAGGCATTTGGGAAAGCAACTATGATGAGATCTTCAAAGAAGCTTTCTGGAAGAGTAAGACTAAGGTACACCTTGGTCACTTTGAAGCATCTTCTCAGCCCACTGACAACAATGTCAGGATCCTGAGTCATCCAGTATCTGAAGTGGTTTTAATCCACTGCCTTTAGTTCCCAGAGGACACTTTCTTTTCTTTACCGACAGTTATTAAATACCTGATCACCAGCATAAACAGTGCTCAGATGCCAGTGATGAGTGCATAGAACTATGTCTGATATTAGAAGATAAAAGCAACATTGTTCCTGTATTGCATTCTTTAACAAATTGTTTCTCTTGTTTTGACAAAAATAGACTATGCCACTTGACTTTAAAAAAAAAAAAACCCACCCTTTGGTTAAAGCTTGAAAACAGCTAGCTAACTATCCTGAATGAACTCTAAAACCAGAATTAGAATTGTATAAAAATAAATAATTTGGGGCAATTACAAGCTAACCTAGCCATGAACAGTTTTTTCTTTCCCCCTTCAGACATAATGTAACCAAACAATGAAGCAATTTCCACATTATTTTCAAATGCTAAGCACACTTCACTTGAATGTCTCAGTACCTGCAAATTTAAACTCTGAGGGCACTAATTATCCTATATGAGGAGGGTTTATTGTCATTAATGTTAGTGGGAGTTAGGCCCCACACACTGGGAGAGAGATTTACTCTTTTGTAAAACCCATTTTATTCAGGTGCAGTTTCTTCAAAGTCCTTCCCTTACCATGCAGCCCAAGTTCAATGCAAAGAAGCTCATTATACCAGTTACACTCATGATGATACCAGATGTTCAAATTGAACACTTACGAGAATTATTTTCAGGCTTCCTATTCACATAAAACTTGCTGGCAAACAATTAGTAAATGGAAATATGCTGCTAAAAAAAAAAAAGAAGAAAAAAGAAGGAAAAAAAGGAAAGAAAAAAAAAAGAAGAAAGCCTATGAGAAAGACGGAGAGTGACTATTTAAAAGGGCACGTAGTGACAAGACGGGAGAATGGCTTCAAACTGAGAGAAGGTCTAGATTAGATATTAGGAAGAAATTCTTTACTGTGAGGGTGGTGAGGTACTAGAACAAGTTGCCTAGAGAAGTTGTGGATGTCCCATCCCTGGAAACGTTGAAGGTCAGATTGGATGGGGCTTTGAGCAGCCTGATATAGTGACAGATGTTCCTGCCCATGGCAGGGGGGTTGGAATTAGATGATCTTTAAGATAGCTTCCAACACAAGCCATTCTATGATTCTATGATTCTATGATTCTATGACTATGATTTTATGAAAAGCTGCATCACGTTTTAACTGCAATTTTATCTGTGAAGGAGCAAGATTCAGGATGGGAACAGTTCCAGGCATGGAAGAAGATATACAGCAATTGACAGGACTTTATTATATGGACTTTACAGTTTTTATGTTCTTATAAATATACACATTGTGTGTTGCCCCTATATTTATATTTCCCGGGCGTGCCCAGGCATGCCTACTTCCCTCTCCCTGCTTCCCCGCTCCCCTCTCTGATTGGCCGGGGAAGCTGGAGAGAGGAGACAGACTCCATTCGCCCTTTCCTTACCCGGCTCCTCCCACGTTCCTCCCCCTTTTGCCTGTGTCCCTATCCCGGTTTGTTCCCCTGTTTGTCTGTCTCATGCTCCACTCCATGTTTGGTCCCTTCCCCACCTGAACTGATAAAAAATCCCGTGCACACTTCAATGAAAGATTCTATCTGCACCCCTACCTTGTCTCCGGACCCATCCGTGCTGTGTCACAGCCCCATGCCCCCTCAGACCATGGCATTTATCCATCCCATCCAGTATAGATCTCTGTCACATTTGAGAAATCATGCCATTTGTCTGAAGAGATTTTCTAAGTTTATAAAACTTCTTCCTGCTTAGAAGACATCAGCAATATCACTGCTCTTTCCGAGGTTTACTACACATGTGGCTCACTAGTAATTTATGAAGGCTTATTATTTCTTGTGTAATGAAGCATATCTCTTTGCAAATAGCAGAGAAGATGTAAGGAAAGGAAGGGCTGATTATTGTCCAGCTGGGACAAGTAACAAAAAGTTGTAGGCAAATACTCATTCTGCAGTGGACTAAAAATTCCCCAGAGAGCACTGCCACCAACTCCTGTGGTGTTATGATGAGTCCCATGATATCTGACATTTTATTTAAAGCCCTAGAGAGGGCTCTCTACCTCTGCTTTAAGTTTCTGGAATAGTGGCTTGCAAACTTTCTAGACTGTGGATCAGTATTGGCTCTTCCTATTTCACCATGCTCTCACAAGCTGACTTTTAATTAAAAACACTAGCAAGGCAATTTAAGCTTGCTGTTTTAGCCCATCCAAGGAATAAAGATGTAGATTACTTACTACAGTCTTGCAAGTGATTATTGACTCCAGTGATCAGTTTGGGAATATTGATCTAGATCTCATGGCTGCAGAAAACAATGATCCAACTTTCTCCAAATGGCTGCAAAGATGGAAGGCTAATTTCCCTCTTTAAGCCAATCTTTCTACCCCGTCTTTATATCTTCCTCTCTTTTACCTCTGTACTGGCTCTGTTCAGTCAACTCTTAATGTATGAGTCCATCTAGTTGTTCATTTGTAATTCCCACTTACCTGACATTTCCAGATGTTTCCCTCACTCCTACTCATTTTGCAGTACATTCTCCAGTCCCTTGTTACCCAGTCCCAGGTAAATTGCAGCACTAACTGTTTTGGACTTTTCCTACAAAGATATCACATCACGTTACTGAGAGGAATATTTAGAATTTGGAAGAGACCACCTTGTTACAATAATATCAAAGCCTGATACATTTTAGGTCTATTTTACTTGACAGCATCTCTTTGGAGAACAGGAATTTACATAGCTTGTAAATGATATTTTGACAGTTGCTAGCTAGTCTGCCCCACTGAGACCAGTTTCTCCAGGTTACCTCTTTAAAGCAAAGGTCCCTTTTAAACTCTACATTTTGGGCTGCACTACTTCTACTGCCACCCATGATATGTACTAAGCCCAACTGACTTGGTGTATATACACGGTGAGACAGGAAAGAGAAGAGTCGGCTTTGCACAGACAGCTGTGATGGGTGGACTTTAGTTGAGTTGGTTAGGAAGCAAGACATCACAGGAACATATAGGCATATAAGTGATCAAAAATACATGCAATTCTCAGATATTTTCAAAATTCAGTAAAACCACTTCTTTTCTCTGCTTATTAGTGTATTTGATTTGTGATGAGGTGAATTTTTCTGATACTTTATGTTTACTGATAACTGCTGCTCAGTGAAATATAATTAATCAAGTATTGAATATCTTTTAGTGGTTCTACTTTTTTTCCTAATTGAGAAATAGGACTATTACAGCACTTTTACAGAGACTGTGCTCTAAAGATTCTAGCAAAGAAGTTGCTTTTTCCTCTAATCAATATTAAAAAAATTACTGTGTTCCTGTAACACTAAAAATGAACACAGGAAATCTTAGTCTCGAAGGTGAAGGAACATGTTCACTCAACTAAGAAAAGTGCTGGTTACTAGGGAGATATCAAGTGGCGTTGATGACCATCTCCCACATCAGTAATGAAAAATGCTGTTAGTATTAACAGTGCTTTGCAACTGAGGGTACGGACATTTGAACTCTGCATAGCAGAAGAGATGCTGATGAATGCTGTTTCATATGCTATGTTCATCTTATATATATTGCATAGATTGTATGTATGTGTGTACATATGATACATAAATCACTTGGGATATTTAAGCATTATTTTACATAGGTGGCCCACTGATGGTTACTTCTTAGGAGTCAAAATGCTTGCTGTATTTTTACTCAGACTTAAACAAAAAATACTGGCATTTACAAGATGCATGGCTGCATCACTGCTGTTGGCATTTGAACTAGGAATTGCATTCAGGCCCAGTACCCCTGCAACAACTTGAAAAAAATAATCTGTAGGATTTATGAAGAAAATGCCATTGCTACTTGGAAACAAACTTGGCAGTGTGAATGTGAATCCCTCAGTTTGTCACATTCATTAGGGAAGAAAGGGCTGATGGGAGTGGTTTAAATGACCATGGTGGTTTGAATTGTTCTGATTTATAATAGGAAAATTTTGTTCATAAATGTAAAGTGCTTTCTATAAATGTGAGAATAAACCACTTTTGTACAAAATTCTACTGCACCTTAAATTGCAGGAGAGCATTTATCCAGCTATCTCTCTGATCTTGTACTGGATTGGAGGGCTGAGTTAATTATTCCTTTAAAATTGTGCATAATACTGAAATACTTGCTCAGTTACTTCCACCTTAGATAAAAATGGATCTTAAATACGAGAATACATTTTTACCCCTTTATTCCTTAGAAGACATAAGCAAATGATGGCATGAAGCTTCTAATTTTTTGACTCTTACATTCAGAGACAGAATTTCTTGAGCTATTTATCCCTTACGTGAATGGAAGGGTGATCAGAAGAGCTGTATCTGCAAGCCAAAATCTCCTTTTCTCCCCTCCATTCTGCCTTCAGGATATGCAGTATATGCAAGTAGAGACCACTGTGCTTTTCTGCAATTTAACATGTTTAGTAGGAATTTTCTCAGCTTCTGAAAAATCAAATGTGTTGCAAACTTGCAGATGAGAGGCTTAGTTAGAGAGCTTAGTTAGCTACTTCTGGGCCTTTCAGAAAACACTGACCAGCAGGGAGTATCTTGTGGGATCAAGGTCTAACAGCACAGACATCTCAAAATCTTTCGACAAAACATGATGAGACAGATAGGACTACCTCATAATAGAACAACATAAGGAGAGTTATTGCTTTTTATCATGTTCTTCCTTGACAGTTAAAAATGCTCACGTCTCCAGAGCTCAGACAAATTTAAGAGGGAAGACAGTCTGTATCTGACACATGACAAAGAAGCAGTGAAGAAACGTGTTATGAACTAGCAGCCACCCAAGTATCTTCAGAGAGATAAGCGGATGATACGTGAGGTGGGCACTTGGCAACTGTAGAAGCAGCTCAGCAATCACCAGATACAAGTGCTGTACAGACATGCTTGCAAAATTCTTGCTCTTTATGAAATGTGCAATGCATCAAATATTTGGAAGGATGAATAAATAAACAAAAACACTGCAAACTTTTTTGCTCATTGAAGGGTAAACAACAAAAAAAAGCAATTAGAATTCCTAATTAAAAAAAAAAAAACAAAACCAAACCAAAAAACACCACCAACGAAATGAACCACCTGTCTGTATGCTGGTGTTCAAGGAGTCACATGCTGAAATTAACCGGAGAACTGGAATAAAATGGTATGTTATCTAGTTCTTCAGTCTGTCATTTCAAATCTTAGAGGACAGTTCTTTGTTTTCTCTCTGCCATGAATCTAAATCCAAGTAAGACTAAAAGAAGATCACTCACCTCCAAGCAGGTTTGAATCTACTTGGCTTTCAACTTCACCAAATCCTACAACATACTGGTCACAAAAATGCTATACTATGGATATGTGTCATAAGCAAGAAGCTTATTTTCTTGAGATGGCTTTTAAACCTAAACAAAAGAGCAGGATATCCTGAAGCTTCTCTGAATCTAAGATTCATTCACCAAAGTAAAATGGCATCACTAACTAGCAGTAGTTTGGGAATTTCTGTGGCCACCCAACTTCAAGAACAAATTCTGCTGCGTGTGTTTTTAACTCCTGGCATGCAACCATGTCACAGACTGCCAGTCAGCTGGACACACAAGAAAGAAGCTTCATGCTTTGAAAAGGAAGCTTTTAATGCTTTGGAAGCTTCAGCCAGCCTTGCATGTCTCATGACATAATGACAGTCCCCAAACCTGCAATTATGAGCTTAGACGCTTGTACTGATATTGGAAAAAACTCTGCTTTCTGATCATTATCTCATCTGACATGTTAGAAATGGCTGATGATGCTTGGATATAATGATGGATAAGAAGGCTCCTAAATCTGCACCTCAAGCCGTATCTGCAAGCTTCTCTAATGTGCTGGGGTGAAAATGGCTTCTAAAAACAACAGGGTGTAAAGGGCAGCGCAGTTGAGAAAACCTAAAATCAAGATCTTAGTTTAAACACTAATAGAAATGATCTTTCAGAGAGTTTTTCAAAGAGTTCTTGGAGGTCAGAAATAGTGTTAGGCTAAAGCCACTCTTGAAGGAATCTGTTCATTGTGCTCTGTTCAGAATCAACCGCCTTCACTGTTATAAATAGGGCTCGTTCTCTTGAAGACTAAATATGAAAGAAAAAGCACAAAAGTTTTATTTTGGAGAGGGTGCTATAAGGAAGGTCACTTTATAGAAAGCATGAAAGGTAATTTGGAGAAGAATGCTAATACCAGCTATATCAGATTGTGAGGAAGCTGAAAACAGCATATGTTCTAATATTGTCTTTTATTGATTTTGCTGCCAACATCCCACTTCAACAATGTTACAGCCGCACTTCAGGATTCTTAATGGAGGGGGATGGAGAAAATCAATATACAGAGCTTGCTTCTGCTTCCATTGAAGTCAATACGAGTTTCATTATTAACTGCAATGAGCAGAGGACAGAGTTCAGACTGTTTCATCACTTTGTGTTTGTTTATTCTTTCCCTTTTTATTTAACCTCCTAAGGGGCAATGTGTATTTTTATCCTATATTTTACAAAAGTCCCATTTAAGTAGGGCAATCCCCTATCAAACTGTAAGTTTACACATTCAGAAATGATGCCCTGCTTTATGAAAGCTAATGAAAAATTATAGCCTGTATCCTAAACTGGGAAAGTTATAATAAAATATATAGGATTTGAAATAAATTCTAATAACAAAATAATTTCTTTCTTAAAAATATTTTCATTCCAATATAAAGCAAATAAAAGCAGTTTAGCTTTCACTGACTTGTAAAATATTACTTTCAATATGCATTGTTTTCTCGATTACAAATAGATAGGATGCACCTGAATCTTTTCACTATTATATTAATGCTATTTACACAAAATGAAATATGTTTAAATTATCTGCAAAAATTATAAGCATCATCTTCATTCCAACAACATGCTGTTAATTTTGTTCTAGCATGAATGCAAAACATATTTTAACATGCTGTCAAAATGAGACACTAAGAATGTCAATAAAATAACACTAAAATAAATGTAAATTTAGATTGCTGTCACAAGTGCCTGCTTGGTTTTGTGAAGATGTTAGGTTGCTATAGCATTTTCCATAGCAACTTTGCATCTTATTACATAAATAATCCCTCAGTGTCCTTAAAGCTTACTAAAAACAGGATTAAATCTATTCTCATATGTAATGATCCTGCATAAAATCTTATCAGTATGAAATACCCAGAAAATATGATAAAATGTAATCTAGATAATAGTATTTCTTGCAGTTGAAAAGCATCAAAGTGCAACAGACTTGTTTCATAGTAAACAGGACATCCTCCTAAACCTCATAATAGGAAAATGCCTTTGAAGTGTCTGTTTCCTCTAAAATTTGGAAGTTAGATTAACTCCTTCACTGCTGCGTCCACAGGACCGCATAGATGTTCATCCCAGAGTCTACGTGTTGAACATGATCCAGAGGAACTGGCCCAGTACCTGGGAGAGGAGGAGGCTGTTTTTATTCCCCAGGGAAGACAGGCTGGGCAACTACACTCAGCCCTGATTCATCAGGATTTTTCTCTTAAATTCAGCTGCACGAGAAGCACTATTAGAGCCAAATGGACTTAAAACCAGGGGCATAAAATTAGACCCCTGCCTACATGCTTCCTGAACTTCAGGCTGTTTTTGTAAAAGCTGTGGGAAAAATGGAATGCATTTTATGGCACAAAATTGGAGCCTGCCTGATGATAACAGCTCTGAACTGGCATAACGTGGAAGACACTAGAGCAGACTTTCCCCAGCACAGAGAGAATAATCATCTTGTGCTGCTTTCTAGTGATCATCCCTGATGGTCCCAGGGAGCAAAGCTGATTGTCTGCTAGGCCAAAGCATTTCCATTCAAAGGGAAGTTACTCTGCTCACAGAGCTCAAAGGGGTTGTTCAGCTGTCTTCTCTGGACAGAGAGAGGACTGTGTCAGTACAGTGACAATTCAGAGCTTCACATTTTAAATGCCTTCTTTGAGATTGCTTCTAAAACCTGGTTAATAGCTTCTATTAACAGGGTTTACTTTCCTCTTCATATGTCTTTCTATGCTTATCAGGGCTGATTATGACACCAGCAGCTGATGGCTTTGAAATGGTACCAATTTATTTAAGGGAAAAAAACCTATGGTAGCCCATTAATTTTTAAAGCAAATACATTTTGTTATTTTATGTTATCTTTATCAATAAGTGTTTAAAATTAAAATGGGCAAAATATGGGTTTGTTAAATACCAATATCACTTTCACAATATCTGACACCAAAAAGCTATGAGATGGAGAGGTAATAACAGAAAAATAAAACAGGCTTTTGTTTAAAATAAAATCTCCCATAAACCCAAAAGGTTAGACTTACAAGAAGGGAAGGGAGAAATATCTGATGACTGTGATCAGGAGGAAGATGATGATCTGACATGAGATCTGCCTTGACACTTATCAAGTTGGAAAAAAAGAAAGAGAAAGCTCAGCTCCACACAGTTGGGGCTTAGCAATTTCTATTCAAAGTTTTAACAATCCATATAAAGCTTTCCTACCAGTTTAATCCACCTATAAGACACAGTTTCTATTCCATGTGTGCATCACTGCATTCACAAAAGACTTAGAGAAAGAAAAACGAGGATTAAATTCCAGAGAAAAGATGAATAAGCATCACACAGATCACTTTGGTGTTGTTTCAGGCTTTCCTTGAAAACTTGCCAGGCTTGCAACTTTCAAGACAGGCTTACAAACAATATCCCAAAGTCTGTTTTATGCTGTGTGGACTAAGGTGCGATTTTCAAATACTGACTTTCACAAGGCCTTATACTTTTTGTGAGATGGACTACCCACTATTCAGCCTGTTTCTTACGACAAGTGACTTAGCTGATGCTGCAAACAGGACAGATCAGTTCAGGAGAGCATTAAAGATCCAGGCTACCAGATCTTTAATTCAAGAGAGAAAAGCTTCAACGTTTGACACCTATTTTAGGTATGTTTCACAATCCTGTCATAGAGCATGTCCTTCCTAACTTGCAAAGCAGCGGCGATCTTACATGTTCAAACTGGGTTTGTACTACATAACTTGCAATTTATTATTTGTGCACAGTTCCTGTGATGTTATTAAGCTACTTCATAACAGGTAATATAATGGTGGTGAAATGCTCCAGGGGTCCAATGAGTAGGCTATTGCAAGTTCGTTGAGCTGGAGAGAGCCCTGTACCAAGAAACTTATTCACCTGGACAGAACAGTCAGGGGCTGAATGAAACGAAGAATCGTTTTCTCCACCTGATAATAGAGAACTGAGATAACAGAAGTTCAATGATTAGTCCAGGCAGGAGACATGTAGTGAAGCTGGGATTTGGCCTAGAGCTCTGGGATCCCAGTCAAAAGCCTTAATCAGATAACTATTCTTACTGCAAGCACAGTGCATTTTGTTCTTTTCCACAGTGCCAGCTGCAGTCTGAAGTTGGAGTTGCTAGAATTAATGGCACATTGTTGTGAACTGCAAAAGGAAGAGATTAACCCACCTCCCCTTACAGTAGAATTATAGGTGCCTTCTAGGCATTAACCAAACTTCAGCTCTTCTCTACAACACACATCTTCACTAATTCTTAAAATTACTTTGGAGGCTTTTGCATGTGATTCCTTTCTCCCAATGCCAGCAGGTGGGAGAAGCATCATCCATAAATCCTGATCATTCTGAAGATTTTTGTATATCCTCTAGACTCTAGCACTGAATCTCCTTTTTGTCCCTTGAGCTAACGCTTCAGTAGCTGCGCCTTGATTTTAAAATATATTAACTGGGTTGCCAATCATCATTATTATTTTTTTCTTAGCAATCTCCCAGCTTTACTTCAGCAATCCTCTTGTCCCTTTCAAACTCCAAAATCCACATTGCAGAAAAATCACTATTTAAAGGCTGAATTTTGAAAAAAACCCCCAAAATTAAAGGAGATTGTAAAGTAATAGCTGATCCCACAGGTGAGATTCACTCAGTCTCAGGTCAGCCTTGTGCCAGCTTTCCTTGTAATGCAAAGGACCTTTAGTCTGTGAAACCATGCGGATTTCCTATAAACCAAGCACATAGGATAGTTCAACCATCTTATTGGATTTCCTAGGGGGTTCCTTGGGGTGTCCTTGCAGCAGTTTGAGAGGCTTTCCAACATAACCAACAAGTAGTGAAACCTTTCTTTTCCTTGAAGATTCAACTTGCACACGAAAAAGTAGGGTACTGATTAAACCTGGGGAGAATGACCTGTAAAACACCTGGATTAGCAGAAGGTCTTTGTGCAGGAGGCAATGACAAAGCCCTGAAAAGGGACTAGAGGGTAGAAGACAGGTTTAGGAGACTGGAGGTCCCAGTTCTCATTCCAAATCTGTCTCCAAGTCACTGATATCAGTAAATCAAGTTCATAAATGACTAGGAGAAGCAGGTTAAAGAAGAGGATTTGAGTCTAGAAAGGAGTTACACACTTTGCCACAAGTTCCTATTGAGTTGTTCTGCATTGCTGCAAGACCAGATCTTCCCAAGCAAACTGTAATTAACAGATTTCTAATAGGTGCTGTGACTTGATCACTTACATGACTTAATATCTAGCAGGACTTGAAGAAAAATGCAAATTATTCTTAGCAATAACTCTTTCACCTTCTACCCCAAATCCTCAGATCTTTTGTGTAGTAAAGCCTCAGCTACCCATAACATTCCTCTGTGTCCTAGTTTCAGCTGGGAGAGTTAATTTTTTTCCTAGTAGTTGGCACAGTGCTGTGTTTTGGATTTAGTATGAGAATAATGTTGATAATACACTGATTTTTAGTTGCTGCTAAATAGTGCTTACTCTAAACCAAGAACTTTTCAGTTTCTGATGCTCTGACAGTGAGGAGATGCACAAGAAGCCGGGAAGGCACATAGCAGGGACAAGTGACCCAAATTAGTCATGTGAATATTCCATATCACAGAGTTACTGGTCTGCTCAGTATATAAATTGAGGGTAGTTCATCAGAAGGGGCAAATTGCTGCTGGGGACAGGTGGCTGGGCATCGGTCAGCAGGTAGTGAGCAGAGGTATTTTGCATCACTTTTTCCTCTTGGGTTTTATATCCATCTCTGTCTCCTTTTCATTACTACTACTACTACTACTACTACTACTACTACTACTACTACTACTACTACTACTACTACTACTACTACTGTTGTTGTTGTTCTTGTTGTTGTTGTTGTTACATTTTGTTCCATTATTAAACTGTTCTTATCTCAACCCACAAGTTATTATTTTTTTCTGATTCTCCTCCCCATTCCACTGGGCTGGGGGATTGAATGAGCAGCTGAGTCATACTTCGTTGCCAGCTAGGTTAAACCACAGCACTCTGAACCCCAAAGTCCAGTAACTCTGGATAAGCATTCAGATACTGAAGTACTTTTTCCCAGCCTCAGGGTTTAGAGGTGTTGCACTGCATTTTGAAATGTTGGGGCTGGAATCCACCCTCTTTTTTTCAAGGTTGTGAATAGGTTTCTCTTCAGATATCCTAGAGGACAGTTTTCATTCTAACCAGTCCCAGTCTAGCTGTGAGAAGATGTGACATACGCAGAAGAAATTATGCTGAGAGACTCCTGAAACTACATTTTAAGAAGACAGAATGAGGCCTTAGAACCCATTCTAAATTGTTGAATTAATTAAGCCTTCTAGTACTAGGGGTTACTTAACCAGGGGAAACAATGAAAAAAGACCTGACACAGATATTGAAGCCTGGGGGAATCTCTGTTACTTGTTATAGCTTTGGGGATGATAACTTCCCTGAAGTCTTGTTCTCACTGTCAAGAAGGGCAGGCTGAAAAATAATGTCCTCAAGAATATTGTTGGAATGGCAGAACAGGCAGTCCAGAGCTCTGGAACCATCCAAATCAATTCATCGTGTCTCATTGCTTAACTCACTTTCAGATTTAGACTTTTAAACCGTTATGTGTGTGTGCTGTACTTGAATTGAAGAGGCACAATACCTTCTTTATGTTATTCAAGCCTTGCTCTTCCCATGATTAAGTATTTAGACCAACATTTTAAGAAAAGGGGTTAAAAATAGAGAGTGCCTACGTTTTCTTACTGTGTAGAATTGTTTCTTTGTGATAAAAGATTCTTTAAAAGACATTCTTTGTAGAACAGAGGCTACTGTCATTACAAATAGCCACTCCAGTTAGAAAAAGCAGTAGTTCTGAAATGACATACTCAAAAAGAGAGAAAAAAAAAGAAAAAGAGAAGGCAGCTAATACAAATAGTAACTTTAAAAAATGCCAAGAGAAGGAAGGAAAAATCATTTTTCTGTACATAAAAATAATAGTAAAAAAAAGTCCTTATCTCAGTTTATTTTCATTTACCAATGTTTTCTACCCAATAACTCTTGTGGTTTAACTCCAATTTTCCTCTATTGTCATTGACAGAACCAAATGCACTTCTTTAGTTGAGAGTGTAGTGTTGAAAGAAGAAAGCTATAACATTAATTTTAGAACTGGATGACTACATATGCAGCAGGATGGATCAACTCCACGGAGATCAAGAGGATGATGAATGGTACAATGAACAATGATGGACAAGTACTCAAATGGATTCATATAGCTAAATTTTGATTTAGAATGCTGCACAGTAGTGGGTTTGCTACTTTTATCATTCAAGTGCTCACATTGTAACAGTAAAAATACTGAAATTATTTTGGATGGAATGCTGTAGAAATCTCACATATCAAAGCTTTTGATAGAAATGTCTTTTTTCATGCAAGAAAACCAAACACACTTTCCAATTTGTGATGTTACAAAAGGAATGACCAGCGTAGCCCTAAGCATGCATATGTTAAACCTGGCTGTATTGATATTGTGACAGTTTAAAACATTGTTGCTCCTCTTCTGGCATGCAGGCTGTAGGTATTTCTGGCTCTACTTTCCTGTTGTTAATTCTAATGACTTTCTTCCATAAGAGTGGACACAGCTAAGGTAAGATGATTATACAGTCATAAAAATTGCTGACTGCAGTGACCTACTGTCTTAGCTCCAAAAACCTTCTTAGTGTTGTCTGGAAAATCCAAATCCACACAATTAGCCAAGCAAAAATTAAGGCCACCCTTTACAGATTTTATTTTTGCATTTTTCTTCCAGGAAAAATATTAAATCTCCCTTCAAGAGAGATGTCACAGTAAAAAATTCTTTGCTAGGATGACACTCCTTCCTTTGGTCTTTACTTCTGGAGTCTTTTGACCTCACAGAGCATCTTGTCACAGGAGGAGCCAAAGAGTTCTTCTCTATGTAAGCTTGAATTCACACTTTTTGACTAGTATAATAGGACTTGAAACAGTTTAATGGATGAAATTCTTTCCTTTCTTAATATGGTACCTGTCTGCAAAGGATTAGATTAGAATTATCCTAATGGAGACTCTCAGTTTCTTTCCATATTACTCCTTCCTTCTTTATCTTCCTTAAAGTTCACTGCTGTCTGGCAGTTTCCAGTCAAGCTTTGGCTTCAGCTCCTGTAAATTTTCTTTCTGTAGATGAGCATCTAAACAAGTAAACCCTTGTTAGCTACTCAAAAATTTATTAGCCAATGACAAGAAATAGAGCAAAGCATCCATCCGGATCATGTTACCAGTTAGTAACTCAGGTAGCTTCTGAGCTACCCCTTGGTGTCTACCCTGGATAGCAGTGTATCTGTAGAAGGCTGAAAAAGTTCCTTTTCTTTATTCATATTACATGGCCCCTTGTTCTTTCATCCCTGAAACCTATCTAATGAGTGTCAATTCATGCAGAATGCAGTACTGTATTGTGAAATAGGTACCCTTAGAAGTGCAGTGTGTGACCAAAAATGCTCGGTTAAAATGGTATGGCGCATTTGTTATAGAGATTAGAGATATTATGTCCTCGTTGAAAAGAAGGGTAAGGATTAGAGAATACTGACCAAAGCATAAATTCAACTGGTCTCATAATAAGACATTGTTACAATGATGGAATGAAATAATGTCATGCAAGACTGCAGAGAGTGCAGTAAATTAAAAATGCTTCCAGGTAAGGGCAGAACTGGAGAATTTTCATCATTATAGAACATAGCAGGTGACAGACACCTCATAGAGACAGCTTGCATCATTCAAATAAATAATTTGTGAGGGTTTAAAATAAGATACTGTCTTATCTAATCAGATATTAACATGTCACTTCTCATATATAAGTATTTGTTTGCTTTTGATAAAACAACACTTGTATATACTTGACATTATAGAGGGGTTTGACTTTACCTGAATCATCTACTCTCAGCTTTTTACTGGGATTGTCACCACTGTCATCATCAGACATTTCCATCTCCTCTTCCCGGCGGATTCCCATGAGCTGTTCACTGTGTGCATTCCGGAGCTCCTAAAACCCAAAATTATCTTTTGTCAGTATGAACTTCCAAAAAGTAATTATGTATTATTTAGTATCTGTTTTTAATACTGCTCTGATTTTAATTATACATCATTTATCATTGTAATCATATTTATTTGTGTATGAATATTTAAAACAACAGAAGCACAGGGAATTCTTCCTGTGAAAGAACTGACTTTATCAAAGCTAACACTCAGGGAAAACAAGAGAGAAAGTGACTTTCAGTGTCGAGTGATCTTTAGGTCTGCTAAACATAGCAGAATGCTTTAACAGCAGGGATAGTAGTACTTAAAATTGTGTATAAAGCAGACTGATAAAGATTGTGAGCCTGCTTAAGGTATATCTAATTCTTGATTCCCAGTGCCACTTGGAGTATGATTCATTTGGACAAATGTAGGTGTCTCCATTAAACAAAGACATTTTAACTGCATCCTAAAAGTGTCTGTGCTTATGGCAAAGGGATCTGAGAGCAGTCAGTGCAGATGGAGCTCTCTGTATTGTAGATGCTTAATGCTCGCCAAAGGAATCTCACCCTCTGTCCCTATTGCCCAGATTGCCTTGGCTTTAAAAGACTCAGTCCTGTAACACTGTCCTGAAAATCTTTGCATCTTGATCCAAAATGAGTGCCAGCATGGACAGCTCGGTCTCTGGGTGACCACTGCAAGGGCAGGCAGGCGTGCAGGCAGGCAGGCGGGCAGCCCCTGCGCATGTCACCAGGAAAACGATCAGCAGGCACGCAGGCTTTGTAGGAGTCTAGACAGTCTTTGTTCTGGGTAGAAAAGCTGGTGCGGGTGTAGCAACTGGCTTTTTAATGGCAGCACTGAGAAGATTGAGAGGACTCTATTTTGTCCTAATAATCCTGTCAGGTGTAACATGGGGATGCTGCACTGTGATTAGTGTAGGCTTTGTCCATCCGCAGACAGCTAATTTTTCTGCCAACAAAGAGCTTAATTCCCAAAGAGGTGGTTTAAAATCTTTGAAACAAGGAAGAGTCGCGTGGAAGGAGGAGACAGCATTGAGGAGTCCGACAACTGCTCCGTGCAATTAACAATAAGCTGTCAGAGAGGGACTGCGTGAAAAAAGGGAAGGCGTTTCTCTTGAGCTGTCTCATTAGTTCACTGGTGGATCTCAAATATCCTGAAAAATCTATCTATGCCCATTAATCCCAACAAAGGCAAGGAAGCTAATTAGTGGGTGTTTTACAGGAGAATAATTTCAAATTTCTAAAAAAATGATTAAAAAGGTAAATTGTCAATCAGTGTCTCATGAAATCAGAAGCATCTCTGGAAGAAACTGGCAAGTCATTTCTGAATTCCCTGTTGGAAAAGGCCACCTGTACCTTTTTCTGGGGAAGTATTACTGCATACATGAGCAGACACCCGCTTATATTTACTCCCTCATTAGGGGACAAATGTCCTTGATGCATCAACGTCTACATTGTCAGCAAAGTCAATAATTTTCCATGGAGAATGTCTGTGTGTATGAGTGTTTGTTTTGGGTTTGGGTTTCTAGCAAAGCTTTCCCAAATTCAGAAAAAAGGGAAGGTGATCAAGTAATTAAAAAAATCAGCAAACAATATCATGGTTAGGAAATATGATTTAAATCAAAGATACCATTTGGTATATTTTCAACATATTTCATATCTGAAAAACAGGCATTTCCAGAATATATTCACATGGTTTTAAATTGTTTTAGTTGTCCTCTTCTTAGAAAAATGAAAGGCAATAATATTTGAAAAAATGAGTAGAGAATTCCGGAAAGTCTAACTCTTATACATTTCAGTTTATTAAATATTTAGAAACCAACAAATGAATGTCACACCACATCCCTTTACAGAAAGTTATTTTAAGAAGGGATAGTCAATATAATTAATGAACTAACAAATCATATTTTCATATGTCTCTAAAAGATAAGACAAACATCAACCCCCAACTTCCCAACTTTCAATTGAACAAAGGCTTTATCCACTACATATTTGAAATATTTGTGAATAAAATGCAAAATACAGTTTGTACCAATAAATTATGCTAACATGTTATTTTAAGTGTCCCATTATTGAAGTCATTTGGTATTCACCATAATAGCACTGATAATAAAGTATTCATTTGGTATTCATGTGGATGTTACATTTAGCGTCATTGGTATTCAGCTGTAATTTAGCATTAGTTAATGGACACTTAAAACATTATCCAAATGATTTATATCACCGCACTTTAGTGTTTCTCAAACTAAGTGTACAACACTCATTTTACAAGTGTACTACAAAATAATTAAATAAGTGCACCTTACCTTCTAAAGTTTTTATTCTGAGACAGAGAAAAATCATTTAGAGGACTGTGATGGTAATACTCTGTACTACATGAAGGTAAACCAAGTGCATGTAAATTGCCCATATTTAAAAAAAAAAAAAAAGGAAGTAGAAAGAAAGAAAACAAAGACAGCGGTACTTACTTTTTAAAATACAGGCTCATAGCGTATATACTGAATTAAAAACGAAAGCTGGATGACCAAAACACAGGATGAGGTCTAGTGCTTCCTTTGCTGCCACTTGCAGAAAGGGGAGTTAGAATCCCATTTCCTCCACTTATGCTTATGACAGTCACATATGCACTCTGTGTGGTAGTATGATTACATTTATATTGGCTTCTTTGCAAGCATAATATTTAGAATAAGTTATGTATCTACTTTTTAAAAGATACGCATAAAACAAATAGGAAGGAATATGTTGTAATTCTGGACTTAATACACTTAAATAATTATTTAGGAGAGAAATTTTCTATTTTATTTTCACTCAAAGTCATCTTATGATGACCATATGATGGCACAATGAAAAAAAATCTGTGCTATAGAATACTTCTAAGAACAGATAATGATGACTTAAAAAGATATTTTTTCAGGAATAATTCTTAATTCTATCCTTAGTTGAAAATGTTGTTCCTAATTTCACTACTTGAGTTCATTATTTTAGATAGTAAACATAATCTTCCAATGATTCCCCAAATTTTGAATGAAAAATAAAAACACATTGCTCTCTGTCTTAATGTTATTTAACAACTATTATCATAATGAGAGCAATGGGAGCAATTCATACTGTAGATGAGACTGTAAATGGTGAACTGATTAACAGCTAAAATGGTAGCTGTAAATATTGCCAAATACACTCTGTCCAGCTATAATCACACCCGTTCTGTGTCAATCCAGCTGCGAGATGATGGATAGAAGGTAAAAATAAAATCACCAACCTCAGAATGCTTTCGCCAAATGTCTATGTTCTTTCGCTGGGCTTTCGAGAAATGGTCCCAAGCTTTTTGTCTGGTAGAAGCGTTGAAAACGGCGACAATCTGCTCAACTTTGGTGAACAAGGAAGTCAAACAAGACAAGCAATTTATGTTGTGATCACTATAGAGAAGCAAAGCAAAGACACTAGGAGTCTATGGATGATGTCATTACTGAAACAACATCATCAATATCCATCCAATGATGTGTCTTTTGTACTTACATTGTATCAATGTTGGAGATGTCTCCCTTCAAGTCTGTCTCCATAACTTTAGTCTATGCAACTTATAACTCTGTGCCAAAAACCGTGCATGCAGCTGCTTCCCCCTGATGTCTGCTACAACTCCTTGTGCTGGCACATGCCTTTGCGTGTGTGGCTATAGGGGTGTGACCATAGAAATAAAACTCGACACATAAAGCTGACACATGTTCCCCTGTGGCAGCTGTATAGAGCAGGCTGTACGAATGAAAGTGTGAAAGACAAGCAGGCTCTGCTTTGAAGGGTGACTATCTGATAGTGGGAATTTGTCAGCAGACGGGAAGGGCAAAAGCACACATTAACACTGCATTCTGTGGCTGCAGCTGCTGCTTCTCTGCTATTTAATATAAATGGGCTCACCTGTGGTAGATCATTCTGTCCTGTGTCCATGGCCTATGTATGGTTACGTACGTGAACAGACACTTTTTTTTTTTGTATAAGATGAAGAAGAGATGTGAAATGGGCTTCCTTCATTCAATTCCAATGCATTTGTTTTGAACCCAAACATCTATATTTAGGTCAATTACCTAGGACAATTAAGATTCTTAAGCTTTTAGCTATTTGTTCATCTCAATTGAGAAAGCTTTTCTCTCAACACTCTTTCTCTTCACATCAGTAAGAAACAACATTGTCTTTCCACAACAGTGACTTGACTAAAAATGGCCAACAGGTAAGTTGCTTTGATCTCAGCACAATTAACTGAAGGACCACCAAGCAATTCAGATTTTCTACAAACGACCTGGGCTGTGCTTCTGAATGAGCAGCTGTGCCAAACTATGAAAAACTGAAAAATGCTTCAACTCTTTAACGAGGTTCTTGGCTATTTATCTCTTTATATTCCTGGCTTGAAATGATGTCCCCTGTTTTATAAAGTTGAAGCTTGCAGCACCACCCACCCCTCTCACTGAAAAGTGGTGGCAGGCATGCCTTAGTGCCCCATTGAGTTGATCAGTATCTGCTCTCTGACTCTTCTTGAGTGAGAGATGTAGAGATCCTTATTATACATAACAACCTATCCTTGCTAAAATGGTGAACTCACCTACTAAAGCAGCTATGTATCTTCACCTCTAGATCTGAAAATTAACCTCATTCATTTGAATAGGAGCACATTTATTCTACTCTCTTTTTTTTACCACTTCTGTTGGGTTCTGTAATATTCAGGAAGTTTATAATGTTTTGAATCACATATGGAAGCTTTTCTTTCAGGGATGATTTACCTTCTAAAGTCATAGAAAATAAATGTAGTTAATTTTCTTTTAAATTAATATGTATATGCAGTTTTACTAAAGAATATGCCTCAACATTACTGTGGTGATCTGATCCATTTGTAATCCATTCAAGTTTTAAAGGCAGATGTGATAATTTCAGCCCATTAGAACTTGCTTGGACTGAAGAGTGGATGTATCAAGGAAGTTACGCTGTATACATTTATTCAATTAATTTGAAAAGAATGAAAACGGTAAAGCACTCTATTATTATGTGTATAGAAACTACAGCTAGAATTTAATTACTATCGTTGTGTTGATGACCCAGGTGCTCAGAAAATTTTGCTTAATTAACAATCTGTTTTCAGTTTGCAAGTGGAAATTCAAGTAGAAAAGATTCACAAAGATATGAGAAAGAGCTGGTTTGCCATTTTCCACTAATAAGTATTAATAAGATCATCTGAATTTTGAAAAGCATTTGAACTTTAAAGTGTTTAATTTCCATTATGTGAACAGGTGTTAAGATTTATCAAAAGTCATTATCCGACTATTTAAGAAACTCTCCTCAATGGAAACACAAGCTAGGAAGATGTCAAAGAGTTTTTCTTGTATAACTGCAGGAGACAAAGTGAACAGAAGAAGCATCTGCTTCACTTACTTAACTTTTAGGAATTAAAAAAACTATAGGAAGTAGGATAGTATGAGTATCACATGCTAAAAATCAAGGCATTTAAAGAAACTTTATGAAACTGGCAGCTAGGGATTTTAAAAAAAGGGAAATGTAGAGGAGCATACTAAATTAGTATGTATCAAAGACCAATATCCCAGTATGCTATTCAAAGAAAGTGTCAGTGTACGTACAGCCATTTCAACATTCACAGCTATCTAGGCTATGAAGTATTGCAAATACCCACAGGTAACATCCAAGATAAAAGGCCTCCAACCATTACATTAGAGCTAAACAGCAGCCAAGGCCATGATTTGACAGTACAGGAAAGTGCCTTCACATCTTTTGTATTGCATCAACATCTGTATTCATGTTATGAGAGGGCAATTCAATATAAACCCGTTCTGCCAGTTCACATTTGCTCATGTTGCACTAAGATTTGTTTATTTTGCCATAGATACCCAGGAAACCTAAAGCTGGCATAATGCTTGTGCTCTGCGTAATTGGAAGACAAGATACAATATACTCACTTCTGATCAGTATCGAATTTGTATAGGTAAGTGATCCATCAGCACACAGCCTGTAGGGATGGTAGATTCATCCCTAAGAGGAAGTCATGAAAGGTTTATAGTATCTGAGAAACTCTCCAGTTAATTAATTTTTTGTTTATATCTGGATAAGACTTGGGCAAAGAGAGGCCCCAAATTTTGGACTGATTTCTGCAGAATCTGAGTGAAACAATTGTTCCCAGTCTTGCTGCTGACCATAGTTTTCAGATTATTTCCTGATCTCTAGAAAGAAGTTTCCAAAACTAAATAACAGGTCATATCAATCTCTCTAAGGCACCTTGAACTCCAGGATGCACTGTACTGTCAACTGTGACTGATAAGTAGAATTATTAAGTAACATGAAATATTAATTGTCAAACATCTGTTACTGAATTCTGTGCTATATCAAATTTTCACTGACCACATGCAAAGCTGTTTCCCTACTAAATTAGGATTTTAAAAAAATGCATCGTTCTGGAAGGGTCCATAACGTCGTCGTTTTTCCTATCAATATAACTTACAGGATGTAAGCAATTGCAGCTTTCCTAATGACTTATTCTGTGGTTGGTAATTTCTGTGGCGTGTTTCAGACAAACGATTATTATCTAATTGCTTTTCTGCTGTGTTATAAATAACTAAAAAGACCCAAACAACTAAATCCAGAATGATATGCAAGTGTCAGTGCAGTGCAACTACTACAGACTTTATTACAGGTGCCAGCTCATAGTAAGTACATTAAAAGAATATTTAAGCCTCAGTTTCTACTGCCATAAAAGGTGCTACCAGGATAAGTTATTGTTATCAAGAATAAATGTAAAAACAACCACAAAAACTAGGAATATCAACAAAAGTGCCTTAAACAACGCCTGCTGAAGTTGCATAGAAGATTGTAGTAAAGGGAAAACTAGTATATCTACAGGGCCAGAGAACATTTGATATAGATTATTTGAAAATTATACTAGCAAAGAAGAATAGAAATAAATGAGAACCAAAGCACAGACTCATCTGTAGATTAAGAGGTAGAGAGAACACTTTTAGCCTGCATTATATTTACCAAGCAGGCTATTTTAAATACATGACTGAGGGAAGGCTGAAATTTATCCTTGAGTTCAGGAGACAAGCAGTACTCAATTTTTCCTGTGCTTATTACATTATAAGCTGCCATACATACTATTTTATAGTATATATAATATAATTTATAATTAAAAAAGAAACAAAATAGAAGCTGAAAAATAATATGTTAAAATAAAACCAAAAGTCTTTTCTGGCAGATAAAATAATCGGATTCCACATATAATTTCTCTCCGAATTCCACCAATTAGGGATACAGGATGAAAAGTGCTTTGCAATAAATTACTGTAAGTGTAAGGGTAGAATATATGGCAATTTAGCTCAGAAAAATTTTATAAGAGTGTGACAGTTGACATGAAGGGTAAAAGAAAAATTCCACCCATAAAATTACATTGTAAAGGAGACTGTTACAGTAAATGCATAACATGCTTTTCAAATATAGATTCGCAGCACAGAGAGGAGGCATGGTTTGGGCCAGAAGCCTTGTTGTTGAATTCTGACTAAGCTGCAGTCTGCCAATCGATTTGGCTTCAAGCCCAGCAAACCAAGGAATTACAGTAGTCAAGGCTAGGTGCTGTAGTGAATGGAGTATTCAGGTCAGTTTTGGATAGGGAAGAAAATATTTCTGGCAACAATTCTGAAAGGCATTTGTAATGAACTGAACAGAACTCAGCATTATGTCTAAGGCTAAAATTCCACATAGGTAAACGACGTGACATGAGTAAGAGAAATGTTAGACAGATTGCAGAGTAATGAAACATTTATTATTTTAATTAATTGGGGCCAAACCCTCAGTCTTCTGGTTATGCTACTGATACTTTCAAAAAAGACTTTGCCTTTCTCACATTTACAGTTGAAAACCTGCAGCCTCTCCCTTTGACTCAATTCACATGCCACAGAGGGAGAAACAGATGTGATTGCCTTTGACTAGCAGAGGAAAACAAAAGTTGGAAATACCACCCTGGAGAAGGCTGCAGATAATGCAAGGGATGGGTTCTAAAGTAAAGCATACTGTAGGTCATCAGCAGCATACATAAGCAAATGCCATTACAGATTTGTATAATGAAGATATAGATTTTGACAGTAGTGTGAAATAACGTATCTGCTACAAATAAATGGCATAGTTGTTTACTTTGGTTTTGGTTTTGCTGAGGTTTTTTAAAAAAAAATTAAAAAAAAATCCAGAGGTATAAAAAGGAAGGTGATTCACAGCTGCAACTCCATCAGAGTAAAGAAAGCTACTGTTTGGTGTGCATGCTGCCTGGATGCCAATAGGTTCCTTAAGACATAGTGTTAAGACATAGCATGATAAAGGAGCAAACCAGAGGACTTCACTGTTATATCCCCAAATTCCACCTTTTTGGACAGACCAAAAGGATGTTGCCTCCAGTGATTTATCTCCCAAATCATTTTGCTGTGTGGGCGGTCAGCTTGCAAGGATGCCATTCCTCAACCTGCCCTGCTCCTAACAGCTACATCTGTACTAGCAATCAAAAACAGCCAGGGACCATCCTTGTTCCCTAAAACCAACTGGCACAAGATGCCAAGTGTCCCTGCAGCAGCAACCCTTCTCTCTCCACAAAAAAGATGCTTTTCTGGGAAACTACTTGTCCTGCATCAAACTCTGAACTATACCTACAGTGTGTGGGAAAATTCTAGCTGGCCCAGAGCAACAGCTTTCTTACATTTGAACAGTATGGGCAAGCCTGCCCTATCTCTACTTAATTTAATTCTGCAGATAAAGTCAGGGGGGTCATCCTTTATTAGCAGTCTCACCTTTTTTGCTTTCACTCTGATGCAGAGGTGTCAGCATTGCAGAGAGCAATTACAAAATCTACCAGAGGAACAAGGATGTTTTCCTCTTCCACCTACCCTGTCTCACCTACCAGAGTACTAGAAAGCATGTCCTTTCCCTAAATTATTTCTATATTTCCCTTTGATTAGGTCTACAGTGTTTGAGACCACAAGGAGGTATGCCTGGGTCAATGGTTGATACCCCTTCCTATTCCATCTGACTCAGACCCGTTCTAGTCCATGTGCTTGCATGGGTTATTAAGAGGCTGAGCGAATGCAGGAACACTACACCTGAGTGATGCAGGAAGAAATACTTTTTCATAGTACAATAAGCAGATTCTTCCACACAGACAAAGAACAGAAAAAGTCCTTATACTACAACACATATTATAATCCCTGGTCTTGTAAGAGTATCAAACCTCAGTGTCAGGAGCCATTGTTTTACTTTCTTCTTTTGGCTAAGAAATCGATTGAGTAACAGTGAAAGAAGGAGCATTATGGGGATACTAAAAATGCCCTGTTTTCAGTATTTATACAGAAATCTGCATAGTAACTTGTCTGAGGTATGTATATCAACAATTAGTAGTTCTAGAAATAGAAGAACACTCCCTGTTAAACTCCGAAATAAAATGCAATTTGATTAAAGAGAGCCCAGTTTGCCCTGCAAGGTTTAGCTAAAAAATCTGTCTCCAATTTAAGCTTTGAAAATCTTTTAGGTTGTGAAACATGGTTTAATTTACAACAAAGAAACTGACAGCTGAGTGTAACTGTAAGAGCTGGTGCTGTGCCATGTGATAAATCACTTGAACTCAACAAGACCACCTCACCTTCATGTCATTTCTCAATAAACAGAAGCCTGACATCAGACCAGCACAACACACTAGGGCAGGTACAAATGTACAGTACCTGCTCTTTCAATGCCACCATCTCACTTTACAGAATGGACTTTATGGACCTTGTGTTGACAATCAGAAAAAAACCTAAGAAAAAGCTCAACCCACACAATCTCCCCATCCCAACTCAAAGGAAGATTAAGTGAATGAGGCTTTCTTCATCAGCTTGACAAGATTATAATGTACTGCATTTAATTAGCTGTTCTTTTTGTTATTTATGGTTAGACAGACTTTTATTTTCAGTCCTCAGATTTAAAAATAGCAAAAGCAGAAAAAACTGTTTTTGGTAAGTCTGTCCAAAAAGAGAGCTCTGTAATGAAGGAACATCATTAATGCGACCAAGCCCCGGCAGGTCCCATTAAGAGAAGGGACTCTCCCTAAGTAATAATTACACAGAGATCTTGCAGATTAGAATGTTCCTAGGAGATCAGGAGGGTTATGTTTGTTTTGCCCATAGTATAGTTTCTTTTGCTGAAGAAAAAGAATAGGGAGGTGGATGAGGAGGTTTCAACAGCCATAGCCTCTTCTGGCAATCAAAACAAAAAATCGTCTCAGACATCATATGTCGTAACATTTAGTTCTCCATACTTTATGTTACCTTGTCTGCCATGACTTGTCCTCTTCTCTCTTTTTTTACTGCCTCCAGTCTCATCTTCCTTTTGTATTTTTGGTCCCTCATTCTATGTGTGTCCATCTTTCTCTACCACATAGTCTATCCCTTTCCAAAACTCTTTTCCCATCCCCATAACATCTCTGTCATCATCATGAACTACCCCATTTGGGACAAATCCAGTGATTTGACAAGAAGCACGACTAGTGCATAATGAAAGGAGTAAGTATTTCAATCGGTCATAGTTTGTGCAAGTTTGGAGTTGGCCTCCTGCCAAATCTCCGAAACTCGACAACAGGGTCTCCTTCCCAGAGAGGGAAGGAAAAAAAAAAACCGAAAGACCAGGCAGCCAAAGTTCTAGCCAAAATATATATATATATTATGTATAAAACAGAGATATACAATGAGAATTATATATATAAATCTATGACCCCAAATAGCTTCCCGAAGTCGAAGGGAGGAGGGGGGAAGGGAGAAGGGAAAAGGATAAAATAGGGTGAAAAGGGACAAATAATAAAACAGATCTACACAATCTAAAAACCCAGCAAAGCTGAAGGATTGGCAAGAGCTCACCACTTCCCTTGAAAGAAAGCAGTACGTCTGGACACGGCCCAGCACTCCCCCCTCACGCGTGGCCGATAACAGCAGTTACTGTAGGCCTCAGCTCCAGATAAGCCAGGCCCAGACAGGGACCACCGTTCTCCAACCTCGCCGGAAGAGAAGAGAGCGAACTCTCTTATCAAAGCCTTATTTATACCCTAGGTTACGTAAAGGAATAGCATGGAATACTTCCTTGGTCACCTTCCCAGTTCCTTCCTGGTTACAAACTGGTTTCCAGGAAGGCCTAGACTGAAACCATCACATAGTTGCATAGGATTATTCATATTTATAAGGTTTATTCAATCACTTATAAGCAGTCTGAACAGTTTTAGATGTGCAGACCATGTGATATGCACAGCCAACTCAGGAACCCTTTTGGGTGGAACCTTCATCTTTCCTTCCTTGCCCCAGTGTCATATTCTCTTCCTTTATCCTTTATTTCCACAAAACATTTACAGCTCTGTTCTGTGAAGCATCAGGCCCTTACCTCCATCTCTACTCAGCAAAGCATTCAAAACCAAGCACAGATTTTCATGTGACTAGAGCATACGCTTCTTTGCCTTGAACCCTGTGTCATCATCTAGAAATCTGCAATTCCAGGCAAGTGGCATGAGTTGTCAAAATAGGGCCTTAGACTGAAATCTCTTGGAAGGCAGTGCTTTTATTTTGCTATAAAGCATCATGCATATTTAATGGTCCGCATAAAAAAAAAAAAGTCTTAAAAATAACAGAAGAAGAGCTTCTGTTGAAATTCTGGCCATGCTAAATCAATACTAAGATTCGTATTGACTTTAGTTGGAGTGAAAGCTACAGACAACGGAAGGAATGCAGAAATTCAAAGCAAATGTAACACAAAGGAATAAGCTATGTGAAACACTACAAGTTGCAACCACAAAAGGTTATACTGCCAGAAAATAGGGAGGAACTATAAGAATGCAAGGTAAAATATAAATGGAGTCTTTCATCTCTATTCTCTGCCACTGCCACAGCATCCTGGATAGAAATGCTTTTGAGAACATGTGTACATGAGACAGAAAATGGAAGGACAACTGAGAAAGAATAGATACCCAGCTGACCTTTACTGGACAAATTATCAGTACAGAAACGAGCCAAGAGCACACTGACTAAATGAGCTAATCAAAAGCTCGTGGATGGATTGTGGATGTTATTTTGTACGTAATTTTTTGTTTTTAAAATGTACCAAGGTAGAAAGTAATAGTGGCAACTAATGACCTGAATGATTAATATTTTTATTTATATTATAGTGGCATTCTATGACACCAACTGAGATCTGGGCTGCAACGTAAAAACACATTATATGACTCAATCTCTTTCTCAAAGAACTTAATGATGACCTAAAATTTGCACATAAAGTAAGCTTATATTTTTGAATTAATCACTGTCAAATGAAAGAAAGACTGTATGACTGGACAATCAAAGAGCAGGAAAATCCTTTTAAAAGTTGTTATTAATACAGAGCAATTCAAGGAATACTCAGAAAGCATGACTGTATATAAAAAGCCTGACTGCTAAGAGAATTTTAACCAGCATGTTTTCAATAACTGTAATGAAACTGGCATCATTTTTAGTACAGTGAGAACATACTAAAAAGTGTAAGTATTATTGGGAGAAAGGAGTACAGTATGGAATATAAAGCAAATCAGATAAGACTATGATTTTAGTAATCATCATTATATCAATGTAATTTTTATCTTTTCTAAAGCAAGATAGCAATGTCTGATGTGAACCTGTAATGAGAAAAACAAAACTGCTGCCAATCATTTTTGGAAGAAAGTTCAAAAAAGATTTTTAACATTTTCTTAATTTTTTAATATCAAAAATGCAGATTCTATCTGTGAAGGCACTGATAATGTTAAAACAGATTAAATCATACCCAGAGAGATCAGAGAATGAAAATGAAGAAACCTGAAAGGAGGAGAATTTTATTCAGTCTGTTGAGAATGCTTTTCCCTTCAGAATTATTTAACTTCAATTTTTAATTTTTTTTCTTTTTTTTTTTTGTGGAGGGGGATGAGGTGAGAATTCATATCAGATACCTACCAGCTATTTGATAAAAAGTCAGTGTAGTCCAACACAACACTGAAGTCCTTAAGTAAAAAGAGAGGAAAACTCGAGGTGACAATTCAGAGGTTCCCAAGGAGGGGCACATGACACACAATCTTCTCCCCAGTCTTCTGTTCTTAATGGACAGGCCTACTGAATCAGCTCAAAGTTGTATCTAGCTTCACATCTTGTTTCACAAATATGGGCTGAAGATGCTTAGCAACAAACTAAGCAGGTAAACTGCATAATCTCATAATCCATAGAATCACAGAATGGTTTGGCTTGGAGGGGAGTTTAAAGATCATCTAGTTTCAACCTCCTGCAGGTTGAAATTCTCCACTAGACCCGATTGCTCAAAGCCCTATTCAACCTGCTCTTGCATGCTTCCAGGGATGGAGTATCCACAACTTCTCTGGGCAATCTGTGTCAGTGTCTCACCATCCTCACTGTAAAGGTTTTCTTCCTAATATCTAATCAAAACCTACTCTCTTTCACTTTAAAGCCATCCTCCCTTGTTCAGGAAGAATTTTTTCACTGAAAGGGTAGTTAAGCATTGGAACAGGCTGCCCAGGGAGTCAGAATCCCTGAAGTGTTCTAGAAACGACTGGACATGGCAGTTAGTGCTATGGTTTAGTTGGCATGGTGGTGTTCATTCAAAGGTTAGACTCAATGATCTTGGATGTCTCTTCCAACCTTACTGACTCTACGAGTCCATGACAAGGAAGCAATCTGGCTAGGGGGCTCCATGATAAAAACCACCCTTCCACTGTTCCCCCACAAACACAAGAAACTGATTCATAGACCCTGATTCCTATTTCCAAAGTCCATTGAAGAGACATTAATTAGTAAAATGGACAAAAATGACCAAAAAAGTAGGTGTCATAATCTGCTTAGTACCCAGCCATGGAGTACTTCTCTTAACTACAATGTCTGTCTATCCACTTGTATACTGGGACACTTCCACCACCTTGTGTGTCTGACTCTTGAGATATCAAAATAATTTTTGAATGGGATTTTAGACTTTCACTCACCTATAGGTACTTTTGACAATGTTGTCAAGGGAGATTGCACCAAATAGTCCGAAACTTCAATAAATAGACAAAGTTTACAGTGCATGGAGAAGAAAGTCAGAGGAGAGAATTGTAGCTTTGGTGTAGTCTAAAAACGGCCCACAGACCAACACAGATGTCTCTAGGGTTCCCATTTTCCTTAAACATGACGATCAACACTGGTAAATCTTAGGCTGAAAAGGTGGTTTGGGAGGAAATGAAATGGAGATGAATGAAAAGTCATGGAGCAGTGTCACATGTTATTAAGATGTGGAAGCACAGTGGAAGAATTTAGAAATCAAGCCACATACCTACCCAAAATTCTGGAAAACAATCTGTATTTTAGGCACAGATTCAAATATTGAAGAACTAGGTAATTTAATAAAAAGAAGGAGTGGACATTTTTCTCTCTTTATCCCTTAAATAACTGAAGAAGTACCATAACAAGACTAAGACTACCTGCAGAACTTAAATCAGGTGCTATAAATTTGTGGTGTGACAGCAGTAATACACTTCATTTCATAGCTCATTCTGGCACAAGTATCTTGGTCATATAATTAATTAACGTGCTGAACACTTGACACAAATTTTTAGGGTAATCTGCTTGATAATCTTCTAAATACCTCCAGGCACAAATCTGTAGCAGAGATTTCAATACCTGTACTTCTTTAGCAGTTGAGCCATAAGCTGAAATGTTCTGGCCACAGTAATCCTCATTAACAAGAAAGCACTTTCTACTGAGACCTGCACAGACAGTGTGTGTGTGTGTGTGTGTGTGTGTGTGTGTGTGTGTGTGTGCATGTGTGTGTGTGTGTGTGCATGTGTGTGTGTGTGTGTGTTCCAGGTGAGTGCACTTGAAGCCCATTTTATTTCTTTTTCACTCTCTATAACATTTTTTGCTACAATGCTGGCATTTTTATCTAACTCCCAGTTCTCCCCTTACGCTATATCCTTCTGTATCAAGGCTATACACAGTAAGTGGGATTAATCTACTCTAAACAAGGCATGTAAAAAGTTGAACATCTGGTTCAGAGCTAGGCCCCTGTGAATCCTCTATGGATAGCAGAGAAAAAATGGCATATCCAAGGGATGATTCATCTCACTGGAAGAGCACCATGAGGTCAGTTTGATGACTCATTCCCTGGAGATTCTTATTTTTCTTTTCTAACTGCAAAGAAATCTCAGAATGGTCAGCTCCAAGTTGGACATCTGACCTAGTTCATGACAGAGTAATGCCACATTATATTTTAAAAATACTGTAATATTTATATCAAATGGCCACACAGCTGCAGCATTAGCCTAGACTTTTGGATCCTTACTGCAGAACAGCAGAAGTGAGTTTTTGTCATGCTGCAAAATTTAATAGACCACACACACCTAATTTGGACATCTAGTACTTTCAAATTCTTCTTCATAAAGCAACTGACACATTGTAACCAATTCTACAGGACTGTGGAAAAACAATGGAAAAGGATGCATGAAAAACATTCCTAAGATCAATTAAAATACAGATTAATTCAAATTCCCTTAAAAACTGGAAGCTCATTTCACAGTCTCCATGCTTAGCAATCTTAGGCATATACATATGTAAAGCAAAAATATCATCCATCTGTTCGCATCAAGTTTGCAAAGAATTTTAATAAGACACATTAATGTTAATAATGGCCAATGTTTCTGATGTTTATAAAATAACCAATGGAGAGCATCTGGAAAGCTTGTAAAATTTGTTTTTATAATCCACAGAGTGTAACACCTTTCCCTGAGGATGTTTTTTTCCTGACCTTGTCCTCCTAGGCCAGATTCGCCAGAAACTTTCTTCTTCCAAGCATTGCTGGGACTCTGAAACTCTTGTTTTTAAGCCAGACCTATTTCTGGTTTTGTAAGTTCAGCATTCAGTACATGACAGGAGCAAAACAAGATAGCCAAAACTGCAAGTTTCCACCTGAAACTACAGGGATCTCTATTTCCAAAGTGACAGATGTTCTACAACAGTTGGTGACAAATGGGCTAATTTAGACTGATTTAACTAAAGTTCAGCCTGCTGACAATGAGGGATTTTTTTTTTAATGCAGCTGAAGAAGGCATTTCTGAATGCTAGAGCTGGCTGTGGCACACAAAACTACAGAGGCCCTGGTGTGAACTGAACAGCACGCCATGCATGGTGTCTGCATCTTTGTGTCTCACACTGCCTTTTAGATGCTAAATGGAAGACAATAATGCCTAGCAAATTACCAAGGGAATTAGCTGTCTTTAAAATTTACTCACTGAACAGATGTCCACAGAAATCAAATGTCTTTGGCCCAGAATTTTTCTTCCTAAGTTCAGGCATCTAAACTCTTAAATTAGAAGGACATATGCGCTGGGATGAATTGGCCTTCTGAGATGCTGAGCTTACCATAACATAGGCAGAAAGCTTCAGGGGCTTCTCTCCTAAGCTAGGCAAGTCCATCCAAGCATGTGCCTTCAGCCCTAACTTTTGAAGGATGCCCACTGAGGGACCAGAAATGTATTGCAGAAAAGCCTTTAAGGCTTATTTTTTTACATAAAGATTAGGGATATGATTCAGAAATTACAATGCAACAACTGCATTGTTCTCCATCTGACAAATTGTCTTGGGCTTTTTTCTTAACTTCAGGCTTCAGCCTTCTGAGTATCATAAAGCCTCTTGCTTGAGCAGCCATGAGTAGACACATTAAAAACCAGTAAAAATTAAATTAGTTTTCTTTCTCATTTTTTTCTTCCCTTTTCCTTTCTTTTCCCCTTTCTTCTCACATTTTCACCTCCTTCTCTTTTCTTCTCTTCTCTTTGCCTCCCTTGCCTTTGAAGAAAACTTCTTGTCAAGTATCCTGATTATTGTTTTATGAGGGAACCTCATTAAGGTAACTTCATTGATTATATTTCTGTGCTAAGGAAATTGCTGCCAGCAGTAGATATTTAAGACAGTTTATCTGCCAAATTATTACTGGCATTGTATCAGTCAAGTAGTCCTGATGCCAGCAGCAGTACAGCGTTTTCTTCTACTATAGAGGTGGCCTGCATGCTGGCTTCTACTGTCTTTTACCTAAACCCAGGTTAAAAATATTACCTAATTGTGCTCTGTTCTTTAATCGACCTAATTAACTAGCTGCAACGCACAAGCTACATATCCCTTCTCTCAAAAAGCCCAAGATATTTTCTCAGAGCAGTGAGGCTTCTGTCTGGTCCATTCTTGAAGTGTCTACAACAGTAGACATTATACATAGAGCATGTCTTCATCTAATAATAAACAAAACTACTGAAATTTTGCTCACCTTGAATAATAAGCTCTTAGGAATGGTCCTTGATCCTCCAATTGCCATAGAGTATGGAATAGGATATGAAGTAGAATATGACTGCATTGCAACTACTTACCCCCAAACAAACAAAATGATAAAAAAAACCACTACCACCACCACCACCATCACTACAACAACACTGGACAAAAAGGGAGTTACTTACATTGAGTGAGGATCCCTGTTAAGGCATTTTTGAAACTCTCCTTGGCTTGCTCCATTTCTTGCTCATGAGCTGCCTTTTCGTTCATGAGCCGGCGGACGTGGCTGTTGGCTGACTGCACCATCGAATAAAACTGGTTTGCAGAGCGACGATTCACCTCGCCTCGCTCGATCCAGGTAAGCAGCACTGTGATGGCCTCTGAAAATTTGCTATCATCTAGAACAATCAAAGCACAGGTTTCAAATTGCAGGTATAAATATCCTGCTGAGAACACATTTTCTGCTCCATGTCACATTAAAATCAGCATAAATCTTGCTTGCAGTATATCATTTTGGGCAACTTTTGTGCCCTTTGTTCTATCAGATGTAAGAAGCCAATATAGCTATGTGAAACTACATAAATCTTCCTTCAAGCCTTGTCTTCTCCTTATTTTAATAGCTTTCTCAAAACAAAAAGCACCCTCCCCCTATTCCCTGTGGCCTGAGTCCTTGCTTTCACAATGTCTCCCTTAAGCCATTCAGTGATATGGAATGACCTTAAAGTGGGAGTGAAGAGACCTCTGTGGTACTGGACTCACTGAGGAAACGAAATGTGTCTGTGTTAATCTGGTCAGCTGAGAGCTCAGTCTTAGAGCTTGGGCATACTTTTGTCAACAGAGTTCACATTTATGTTATTTTTATATATTTACTTAATTAATGAACAATGTTGAGGTTGAACAATTCCTCCTCAAAACACTGATTACTTACATGGAACTGCTTTGAACAGATGATGTGCCTGTGCTTGGTTTGTATCATTTGTTTTGTATTATTTGTCTGTGTTTTGCTTTATATATTTTTTTAAATGATTCTAGATGAATCCAGGAAAACACCTGGATTAGAGCTTCATGTTTACCATTCAGGTAACATAAGCTGTATTTTTCTGCATTAAGACTGCCAAAACTGAAAGCTAGATTTTGTACACTCCCTCTCCAAGTAATCTTCTTTCCTCTGACAGTGCTCTCAGCTTCCTCAGAAAACTCTTAGCACAGTATCCATTACACTTCAGGCTTCACCAGAATTAAGAGGAAACATTTTCTTTTAAGTCCCATTTAGACTGAGCTTCAAGAAAATGTTATTACAACAGTATGTTCCTGTGGAACCATTTTTGTGCAATTCAATCTCATTTTTTTCACCAGGATTCTATTCTATAAAACTTCCATTTCTCAACAACTCATTTTAAACATCTCATCTAGTCTTTTTGGTTATATTTCTTTATATATATTTTAGATGGCATGTATACCTTTCTCTAGGAAAAGGTATATGGTTATGGTGGGAAGAAGTACTATAGCTATAACCAACAGATACTTAAAATAAAATCTGGGAAATACTAAAACCAGTCAACTGTGTTACAGAATACAGAATCATGGGACGTAGTTTGTAAGACTCTGCTTTCTATGTACAAAAAATAATGAAATACTAATTCTTAAGTGATGATTTTGGCTTTTATTCTGAATCAGTAATCACTTCCCTAAAAGGTGAGGAGCCTAAAGTACAGAGAGGACTAATGCCACACTCTGTGTCCACAGCCTCTGAAGAGATTTTTAACATCTTATTAACTGAAATATGCTTTCAGCTACAGCACTAAGATTTGCTCTCCACAGCTGAATAGGCATGTTCACCCAAGATCCTTGAAAAAAATTTGCAAAATAAGAGCATCATAGCACTCTCCCTGTGTACAATGATGTATCTGTTGTAACTTAACATTAACATGTGATTCATTATCATCATCCATTAAGTAATTGCCCATGGGGAGGAAGAGTCAGATGTGCATCTTTTTATTCAATATTGTCCCTTCAGATTAGACTCCAGTTTGGAGCTTTGCTGGATACGTATAGAGCAGAATGTATTAAGTGGCTCTGATGGGTGAGATTGTATGAATATAGGCCTCAGAAAAGCCAAATTTAAAGAAGACTCCTGCAAAGTCTCCTCATTGCAAGAAAACATAAAGATAAGGCTCTCCAAAAAACTGCAGCTTGCTGAAATGCATGGGAACTGGATGTCAAATATTCCTTACAGCCAAAAACTCATCTCTGGAACACAATGTTTATTATAATTACAGTAGTAAATAAGAATAACGTATAATGGCTTCTGGCAATTTTAGAACGCAATTTCCAACAGTCTGTAGTCAGATCACCCTGCGGATGGCGCCAGCCTGTTAACAGCAAGCATTGGGCTGATTGTGAGTAGAGAATAACTACAGCAGAGTGTTCCTCTTTTTATCTTGTAGACATTATTATCTAAATCGTCACACATAATTTATCACCCAATATGATAGTACCATTCAGTCTAGGTCCAGACATGAACAGCAAAGTTGAGAGAAATGATGCAAAGAAGCTCCTCCAAAGAGCTCTACATCTGTGAAGAAACAGTGTGCAGATCTAAGCAAAAATGTTTCAGAGATATATTAGGAAAATCAGTTGCACAGAAACATTCACCGTTTTTCTTGCTTTAATCTCTCTCCAGTACACATTTGTGTGTTGTTTTGCTACAGAGTTTCTATTAAATAAAAACACCTCTAGTTTTGTTGTCTTTTTGTCAGGCACAGTAGGTGTCTGTAAGGGGTGTTCATAAACATGCCATCCTTCTGCCACATAGATTCTACCCATTTAAAAGGGCATACTGGAAACTTTTTTTTCAATACACTATACTTCCAGGGAGCTGCAGATGTCTATGGGACTGTTACAGTTAATTCACAGCTCTGTACTAGCAGGAAAAAAATCCTTTCATTGGTAAACATCAGCATCTTCATTGATTACACAATTAGAAGACACATTCAAAAATGCTAGAGGGTAATATATGCACAACAGGAGCATATTAGTTAATAAAACCTTTTCTCTACAGTTTTAAAATTTCCTTATTTCATCTTCATTTCTAACTTCTATATTCTTGAGTTCACTACTCAGTGACTGGCATTAGGTAACTCACCATGAATTCATTTTCTTCATCCAGAATACAGCGACTCTTTCTGAGGAATCAGAGGTTCCCTTAGAAAATCAGATTTTTATACCAGAATGTTCATTTATTTTTTAGTTAGTAGATAAATAGTAGAAGAAATGCAGCAATGGAATCTAATTTAAGCAGAGCATGAACTGCCTTATGATTGCAGCCATTCATTAAAAAATAAAACAAAGCAAAACTCCTAATTCTGTTCAAAATTATTCCCTCATGGTAGGAGGCACATAATTATACACTGTTTAAAAACACACTCTTCAAATAAATTCCTTTATATAAGACATGTTCCCATATGTAATTGTTCATTTAAAATGAACTCACGGCGAATTATTTCTTGCACTTAGAGCTCTTTTGTCCTCCAAGTTACAGCATATTTTAAGCAAATAAGGTAGGCTTTATCATTTCTGTTTTAGTTGTCTATTTAATGGCGAGGTGAACTGTGGCCCAGAAGTGCCTGCTTCCCTCAACCAGTTGTAAAGGAAGCCTGGGATGGCCTGCTCATATACAGACATCTCTGCCACAGATGTCTACATTTGGTCAGACTAATCCTAACCATTACACAAGTGCACCTGTTCCAGAACACCTACTCAGCACTTGTTCACCTCTGTGTTCTTGTACTTGGATGTTCAGTCCTAACACAAGCTGTGATGATGCTATGTCATTTTAAGATTACCCATCTATCAATGATGGTTTGCTGGGTGTCTGTCAATAGAGATTTCCAGGTGCTGCTAGACCCATTCACAAGGCTCTAAAGGTAAGGTATTTAAAATTCCTCTTACATCAACTAAGGATATTTGACCTTTAAATCCTAGCTCACAACTTAGATGAAATGAAATATAAAGGAAAGAAAATGCATCCCCAGAGCTGCCCAGGAAATTGTTAACAGGGATATTTCTACGAAAAAGGGGAATAATTGTTGACAAATGTCTAGCATTTTTCTGCTTGTAATTTGACCACCTCTAAGCAACCCCAAATGGAATAAACTTTCCTAGACTTGAGACAGAGCTGTTGCTCTTTACCCTAATGACTACACCTAGAAAGCTCCTGTGCTGTCTGTGTATGTTTTAGATTGCATTAATGATCTCATTTTTCTCTGGCCCTTCTGTAAGATGCTAAGTTCTGCCCTTACCAGTAGAAATCCAGTTAACAAACACTCCTGTGAGCACTGAGAATGACTGTGCTGCAGGGCGTGCAGTGAGGTGAAAACAGTGGTGGGATATGTCCCATCTATTTTGCCTCTGATCGACAGCCTGTCCTCTGTCAGTCGTAGCAGCGCCATGGGAAGATGTGTTTCCTGTCTCATTACTACCTGCTCAGCACTACCCCTTTGCTCATGGTTACACTGCCCTCAGGTCTGCCTGAATCTGCTCAGCTGATCGTACTCCAGTTCCGGTTTGTCAAACTGGGCCCAGTTCAGCTATTACAGGAAGGTGGGATAGTCCAGTTCAGGATGCAAACTTCTTCCTTCCATTTAACTGCAGCCAGAGGAGGATGCATGGCCAAAGTTATTGTTAATCTGACTTCTGATTTGGTAATTTATTATAACTATAACTAAGATTTCTAAACTGCAGAAACTGAATTCAATACAAAAAAGAATAAACTACAGCAGGTGACTGCTGTGGGTGAATCAGGTCAGGATAAAGGTTCACTAATCTCTCTCATCAGAAGACTCAGCCCAACTCCCTTGTGCATCAGGAACCATTTGCTTCCCAGGACACACCACTTCTGGTGCCAAAATGACAATCTATTTTTCTCTCAGCTTATGAGCTTCCTCTGTACAGACTGCCTGTCACTGACCTAGAAATGTAACTCTTCAGTCTACTACCCTCACCTTCTTTTTTTTTCCTGCTCAAATTCCTTATATAATTGTGCCATGCAACACACACATCAGTCTGTTACTTTGGGATTAATAACATTTTTAACTCAGTGGCATTGCATAATAAGAGAGACTCAAGAAATACAAATTCTTACTGCCAAAGGGTTCTTTTAAAGAATGATTAATATCTTAATCTTAATATAATTACTACTTCTTAAATAGCCTTAACTGTGTGGTATAACCAAGAAACTTTTTCAGTTATGCAATAAATGACTAGCTGACACCAGATTTGACTAAAATATACATACACATTCACTAAAAGATATATTAAAAGGTACTCTCTCCCCTCTGTATCATCAAACTCTTTCTTTCTTTCAAATTAAATCACACAAGATTCTTACTGGGGTAGGTGTTTCATGTGAGACACTGAAATCCATTATCTTCTCCTGCTGATGCCACTATTTCCAATAAAAAGTAATTATGAGGGTATTGAGTTTCCTCCCTATTTCTCAAAATCACAGCACAAACTTTAAAATCGGTGAGCTGCCATTTCCCAATTCACAGTAGTTACCTTGAGTCATTTTGCAGTGTGGTATATTTAACCTAGCAGGTTTACATTAAAACCTTAAAATCTGCATCAATACAATACAGCTTAGGTGAGGGAGGACACTTTTAGCAAAGCACTTAACAGTGAGTGTACTTCTTGTAGGCTTTGGGAGGAAGGTGCCCAGGGAATTGGGTAACCAGGCTGCTGATAGCTGAACCCAGCCTTATGCTCTTCTGCCAGCAAACAAAAGTGCCCTTGCACTGTACCTGATCACAGCCCCTGTGCGAGGCTCTCAGAGCCAGATGTATTGTGTCACAGCAGATGTCAGCAACATATGGAAGAAGGAAGGAGAAAATGATAATCTAAAACCAGGAAGGGTGAATGAACAGATTTGATGCTAAAGCATTGAAACATATCTGTTGTAGGGCTCTGTCCTGATATACCACCAATAAAAAAAAGATTTTGCTAAAAAAAGGTCTGGAGTCTTTCAGCAGCAATTAAACCTGGCATTCACTGGATTTGTTCAGAGGATCTCACTTTGCCTCCCCTTCTGACGTAGCCCTGCACTGAATTCGATCCTCTCTGGGTGAGACTTGCCTCTCTGGATAACCACACTGTTTTTGCTATGCTCCTCGAGTCTGGCTCTGAAGCACAGGGTGACAATGAAAGCAGCCTGGTTTTCTTCTCAGTGAAATATCCTATTTCCCAAGCAATTAAATGTTGTTTATATTTCAAATTATGTGCAAGAGTTGAGATTCTCAGGCTTGATGTTACCTGAATCTTGCACAAGATGCATCCCTGGTTAGTTCATTCTACTGTAACTGCCATCTATTTATTTAAATTTCCAATCTCTTGCTCTCTTCAGGGGATAATACAGAGCCTGGCAAAGAAGCAGCTTCCCAATTTTTCAAATAATATTTTTTAAAATGCAAAACCACACAAATAACTTCCTTGTGCTCAAAAAGAAACACTGTATTTAAAAGGAAAGTAAATTCCAGAGCGTATTGTATATAACTTTCAGATATATATGTCTTCTTTGCTCAAAATACTTTAAAAACCGATATTCAGATATAAAGAGACATCTTTGTTAGATGATGGAAATATGTAGCTACCTAGAGCAAATAAGACAGATGTAGTATTTTAAAGGAGCTTATTTACAAGAAGTGATTTCTGAAGATGATACCATTAGGTACAAATATGCTTGAATTAAGAAAACCATAATGTTCGAAATTCTGCTTTGAAACACAAATGCCATAAGCAAACAAATTAAAATGTTTTGTTCCAATGCACCTGACAGAGCAGCATTCCACTTAAAGGGTTCAGCCTATCTCCAGTTGTGTGATGTTCTGGGCACCGCAGTATTCAACTGTTTATAAAACACCCAGGAAAACAGATGTCAGAGCATGCAAATTTGAACCTAAATATCTACTGACACATTTCACTTTGCAGTAATAAGGCATCTGATTTAATGCTGAGGAATTAAAATCTCAAAGACACATACAAATGCTGTAATGAACCACAAGAAAAAAAAGTCACCTTTTTGTAATATAATAGCAGAAGACAGAGTATTCTGCTGGTTTTGTCAAAACAAGAACTGAGGGTCTATTCTCGAAGGCTATTTAAGGAGGCAAATAACATTTACACTTCACTGTAAATGACCTTGGATTCCCAGAATTCACATCATTGAATTTATTGAGGTATTTCCTCAAGGAAACACAAATGAGAAGGAGCACATGTTGTTCTCCATGTTACCCATCTAGCTGGAATGCTGGAGCTCATTTCATTCTGATAATTGAGGTTCAGGCTAATGACATGAAAGGTGCAGGAAAAAATGTCCACTCTGCCAACAAGGAGTGAGTTATGAAGGACTTAATTTGAAGGACTCTGAAGATCTTAATAGATTTAAAAAAAAAAAAAAAAAAGGAAAAAAGGAAAAAGGAAAAAAAAGAAGGAAAAAGGGAAAGGGACAGGGACACACACATAAACCAACACTGTCTGCCACACTCAAAAATGGAAAGTGGTGAAAAACTGCACTGGTCCATAGTTTGACAGGTTTTCCTAATTTCTGAATAAATCAAGCATTCAAACCAAGCTCTTTGCAGATATGAAAGGGTTTGTGGTAGTCCACAGAGAGGAGGAAATGGAGATCACGTAATAAACCCTCATGCTTTTGCAAGTGTACAAGGCCTCACATGCAGTGGGGTCCCAGTCCCCGTCACTAGGCAGTGCCTTCTGAGGAATGGATACTTTTTTTCTGAAGGTCCATACCAGTAGAGAACCTGGCTGAAATTTTATAATTAACTTTTGTTTTCAACTGGCACAAAAGTTCCTCTATATTCTCTCACCCACAGTTAATGCCAGGTGACTTCAGCACGTGAGAGGAATAGGAATATGCTGACAACACTGGGGTAAGAGTCTGGTACACAAAAAAATGATTTCTTAGTCTTATGCTGCAGACTGTAGAAGGTGAAAACAGATATTGCCATCTCTGTTACAGACTCAGTAAATATCTAGACCACATTAGGGGAGTAGCTGATGAACCTACTTCATCCCTGCTCAACATCAGATTTCCTTGCTGTCAGGAATTTCCAAGGTTATTTTGACAACAAAAGTTGCCTGGATTCAGACCAAGTTGTCTACATCTGTGATTGCAAAGCAGTATCTTAGGATGAGAGATATTTAGCTATTTTGGCTTGCTTTTCAGCTAGTGCTGCTCTGTGAACTTCTGGAGGCACTGCAGGAGCTGAAACCTGCATGTTGGGCACCTGCAGCTCTGTTTCATGAGCTGGTAACAGAGCTCAGGAGTCTTTTGAAGTGGGTACCATGGCAAGGTCATGACTTTCCTTAAGAAAAGAACTGCAAAGCATCTGCTCAAAAACCAGTCTTTCAAGGTAAATTCTGCCAAGAGCAGTTATATTCTGATCCTTCTTTACTTTAGGATGAATTGTCCAGGCTTTTGCAGCAGTGCAAATCTGGTGATACACAGAAACCCGAAATTTTGACTCCATACAAACACACTCTGTGTGTGTATATATATATATATACACACACAGAGTGTGTGTGTATGTGTACACATATATATGTGTATATACATATGTTTATATATGTATGTGTACACACACACACACACATATGTATGCTAACTTCATTGAAGCTCACATTTAAATTGTGAATGTATGATGATGGTTGGACTCGATCTTAGAGGTCTTTTCCAACCTTAATGATTCCATCCCTCTATGACATGAACTGCCCTTTGCTAGAGTTAAAGCATTTTCTCCAGTGTTGCTTTATTTCTTTTTTTAGGATGTCACAAAGATCTCATGTGGTGAATCCATGTTGCCCAAGGGAGGCCGTAATGTTTGACACTACTATCTTATAGATACTGCCTAAGATGCCTTAGGAAATGTAGACCAGTATAATGACTGAACCCCACCTCTGCTTTCTATAGTACCTAGCACAGGAGACAACTCAAGCCCAGTGGGAGGAGAGAGTGCTTTTCTGTATTCTCCATCCCCAGCTATCTGTACTGATTCAGGGCCGGTGTCATAAATCTCACTACAAGGCTACTGTTAATTACCAAAGCTTTTAAAATTGCAATGTATTCTTTTGCTGGGTTTTAGTGATTTTTAATCAATGAACCTAATATTTTGTTTTCTTAATTTTCTTTATATTTAATTATGTATGTTTCTGAAAGCTTATTTCCAGAGAAATAGTCATATACATGGTGTTGGTCTATATTTTGCTCAAGATATTTCTACATTAAACTCGTGAATATATGTCAAGCTCTGGTCAAATTTCCCTCAGGAGAACCCAAGATATAAATGCTTGGAATAGATTTTAATTAAGTATGGAAACTTCCCAGAATGAAAAGGAAAACCCTTCTAAATATAGACATCTTAAACATCTTGCAAAAACTCACATTCAGTTGCCCCAGGTAATGAATGACTAGCCATATGGAAGAAATTGTCTGGATTTCTTGCATTTTCTGGCTTAGTTCAGGAAACCTGTAGGCCTTACTACATAAAGAAAAACTTCCCTAAAAAAGATTAACTCCTAAGATATTCAGCTGAAAATAGATGGATCTAAAACTGTATTGGAAGCTAGATAAGAATTAAAAATTCTTACATTGGGGCCTCTTTGCTCCTTTTCTCCTGGTCTATCAATCCACCTGGGTTATTATACCAATCTGCCAGTAACTTAATGAATTATTTAACAGAGGAGTGTATATGGTGAGAATGACAGTCAACCAAACTAATAATACACTGAGGTAGCAACGACAACTAACAGCAATCAATGCAGTACTCAAAGAGACAGTAGGGTGCATCTCTGCTCCATGCTCCAAGGAGGAAACACTTTGCACTGTCCTCCTTCAGCTTCCCAAACATGTTTCATAGTTAGAACAGAGACCAGTGTGATGACAGCTAGATAACCTAAGTCTGATCTAGATAATTCTGAAACAGTGGCAAGAATCACAGCTTCTTATGACCTGGCACACAGTAATGTGTTTGGCCATCATGGGGGAAAGAATGCCAAACATAATTGCTAAACACCTAATGAAAACAAATACAATGCTAAGGGGTGTGAAGAGTTGTTTACTTGTTATTTTTTTTTATATTTCCAAGAATAACTTGATTTCTTTGCGTCTTACTTTCTGTGTTCACTATTAAAGATGAATCCTGAAAGTGCAGCCTTGAAAAATACTAACTTAATAAGTGTACCTAGAAAAAAACAAACAAACAAGAAAGCAAACACATACCAAAACACAATGCTATCTTGCACAAGTAATTCTAACCCTAAAGAGGGAATGAAGGAATGGATGGCGTGTGTCAGAGATAAGCTGTACCACTGCATCTGAGGGGCACTTCAAAATGCAGCCTTTGAGGGCAATTTAAATGCCAGGGACAGTCACATGCATGTGAGGTAGTAACCCATATGTCAAGGACTAAAGATATTTTAAGAATCAGGCCTTTAATACGAAGAAGGATCCTTGCAACAGGTTGTCTTATGAGAGCATTTCCAAGGTAGTATTTTGAAGGCTGTGTTTTAGCTGTTAAAGCAAAGGTAGACAGTAGTCATACAATTCTAGCAGGTGGGTGAGTATCATTACCATTGGCATAGAAATGTCAGAAAAAGCCATTTCAATGGGGGAAAGCTAACAGGGCAAGTAATAAAATACACTGGAGAGAAAACAGCTCCTCTGCTCTGACTTCTGGATGGCTCCTGCATTTAAGGAATAATAAAATGAGAAGTAGCAAATGCTGCTTACCTTTCAATTTTTCAGCCAGCAAAGCAGCTTCGTGTTCAGAATAATGCATTATTGCTGGAGGTGAAGGAGGGCGCAGTCTGTCTTCTTCCATTTTGCGTCTGTGGCGTTCTTCTCTGGCCAGCATTCTTTGTTTGCATTCCCATTCATAAAAGTCATCTCTTGCCTGAGCAAAATCAACATGAAGGCGACCAGAATCCTTTTTGTCTGTGCTAGATCCTAATCTCATGCGGTAACCTGAAATCAACAAGTAGAACTAACTGTTGCAGGATTTATTTGCTTAAATTTTCTTACTCCCCCCCCCTTCAAATGTAACCAAGTAAAAATGTACATTAGCAGATTCCCACATATCTATGCAGGATCTATCAATCATCATATTTTCAGAAGAAGATAAACATTCATCCACTCATTTTTCTTCATAATTTTCCACGCTACCTATCAACACAGTAGATACAGAATTCACATTCCTGTTTAGAAGTGTCCCAAAATATGTAATTTTTCAGCGTGATGTCCCCAACTATTAAAAGTGTAAAGGCCAAGGAAACAAAAAACAACTACTAAATAACATCTGCTTCAGTCTGAATGTAGTTCTGCTTCTCCTGATCCTACTGAGATCATATTGGATTCAATGTTTTTCTCCAGCCTGCCAAAGGAATTGGAAGTACGGGGAAAGGCTGAATTTTATAAAAACCATGACTACAGGTGAATGTGAAAATTGTGCTACACAAATTACTGTGCCACAAAGAGGGTGGTTTCTTAACTATATTGATGCTAGATCTCAAATTTTGAGTTGCAAACACAATTTTCCAATTCCCTAGTGGAAATAATCTAGCAGCAAATACAAACCACCTACAAATTAATTGAGTTCATCATTCCTTAAAGTAATTTTTAAAGTACGGACAGATTGATTAGACATTTGCAAGATCCCTTTCAGAAAAAATAATGAAACCCATCGTGCTTCATCTTTAGGGATATTCTACGTATTCATAATTTGGTCAATGCATCCTATGCTGAAGTTAGCAGACTGCAAAGGTTTAAATCAGGCGCTATGCAGCAGTACAAAAGGGCCCTGGCTCTGAACTAAAATCCTTGACTACTGTCAGAGGACAACCAAATCATGCCAAAGCTATAAAGGAGCTTTTTGTGACCATACTTGGTCAACTAATTTTTTCCCAAGTTTTATTTCCAAGTCTGAAAAATATGCACAGAGCAGTTTGTCTAACCTTTAAAATGCCAATTCAGAGAAAGTGTGAGAAAATGCTATGTAGAAAGCTGCACACAGAGCCTTCAGATATGGGCGGAATTAATCAGTCTACACAGGGTAGCTCTAATTTCTCCATGCCAACCCCCTGCAGTGGACTCAGAAGGAGAACAGCCCAGAATAGACTTCTCAAATGATAGGATGCTGCAGAGATGAACTCTGTGCTAAGCTGGCACATATAAGGCTCTTCAGAAACACAAACTTCTACAACCACTGCGTAGTAACTCCAGGGAGGGGAAACTACTGTTCAAAATGTCAGGAAAAATGGTGTTTGGTGCTTTTAAACAGCAATCCAAGAGAACCTACCTTTCAGTCTTGTGGTTTGCCTGAGGTTTAAAGAGCTTCAGCACCTCACCACCACAGTTAAAACTCAGTTCTGAACTCCCTCCAGGAGCAGCAAAGCTAAGAATTGTGTAATAGATTAGGCACACCTTTGCAAAAATGCTTATTTAGGCATACTCTGTTTTACTGCTGGAAAACTATCCTGCTGTATGAGTATGGGGGTCTGTCTGTACTACAGCACATGTGAGACAATAGCTTCAAAGTCCCAAGGTGGTGAAGGGAAGAGTCACAGATACATCATATTCAGTACGACAACATAGAAAAGTGTGGGTGACCTTTCAGAGCTGGGCCTTGAACTAATGAGGGAGTAATTATGTGGGTTTATCCACAGAGGTGTAGGCACAAAGGAGTCAGCCAAAAGGGGTCAGTGGTGCAGCTAACCTCATCACTGTTCCCTGCCAGTTTGCCATGCCAGCTGCATTCCTCAAACAGTGATTTCTCTGTGCCAAAATAGCATTATCAGCAATGTAGAGGACACTGCCAAGGTGCCAGGTCTCGTGAACCTAAAATTAGATCTCCCAGCTGAGCTGTACTTTCCAGGAAGACACAATCTCTCTTCCTCTCCCACACCCCATCTTTCGCCTCCATTGGCAGGAACACACCAGGTATGGGCAGAGACAGAAACAGCGCTGCAGAATGCAAAACTCTTGTGGACTTCAAAGCCAATCACATAACCTGAATAAAGAACTAATGAAAAGGCCTGTGCATCTATGGATTGTGTGTGAACCAGAAAAGCTGAGTTCTATTAAAGTGAACCTCATTTATGAAGTAAATGGGGATAATGGGAAAAAACCTGGACAATGTATACTGCAGTTCAAAACTCAGTATTCTGTGTAGCACTGGAAAAATGGTTCCCTTTAAGTAACCAGTTGAAGTGCCTCCAAATTAACAGATTTTTTTTTTTTTTAAATTGACCACAAATCACACTGAAAAAATCTGATTGTTTGTTTAACTCTAAAGACTGAAGGTGGTCAGCCAGCCAGGTTGTTTCCACCAGCACAGAAACTTAGAATAATCTGGGTCAGAAGGGACCTTGGATGTCACCTAGTCCAATCCCTCTCTCAGAGCAGAGCTAGCTTCAAAGTCAGATCAGATTGCTCAGGACTTGGCATCTTTTTCTTAAAAAAAGCAACAAATGCCTTTGGGATGGCTTCTTGCACACTCATAAATTAGGCTTTGCAGACACTGCAGGACCAGTGGTCTGGCCAGTGAAGAACAGACTCCCTGATGGGCTGATAACCAGCAAGGTACTGCGTAGCAAGGAGCACAACTGGTAGATCCTAGTTTGTATATGAGGTCCTCAGGAGCTCATCTGCACTGGAAACTTTGAGCCACAAGGCAGCTGGGAGGCTCACTCTTTTCCAATATCATGTCTCCTTATTGATGTTTGAGCGTGCCTGAATGTATGAGAGGACCACCTGCCGCTGTCTCCCCTTCATGCATGGGCAATGAATTTTTTTACCCATCTTTTTGGTCAGGACTGCAGCTAGCATTAACTTTGTACCTGGTTTGCCGTTTTAAATTTCAGTTTTGCACACAATGCCAGAGGAAAAGACTTTGGAAACTTGCCAAGATCCTCACTTTAAAGGAGTAGAAACAGGAAAAATTAATGAAGTACTAAATAAAAATCAAACAGTTTTTCATATCATAGGTCTAGTGAGAACTCCATGGCTTGACTTACCTTCGAGTATTTTGGGGACTGGCCAATATCTGCTCCCTAACTGGGGATCTAGATCAGAGTGTTAATGATGATCAGAGAGAACTTAAAATAAAACACATACACGGTATTATAAAGAAACCCAAAAGGGAAAATATCAGCATAGGAAAAATGCATACATGAGCTTTTGGGGTATAAACAGGTCTGTCTCAAGCTTGTCCCATGTTTTCAAGTCCAGGGCCATCAATATTTGCAGGTGTTACTGGATTGTCAGCCACAAGAGTAAAATACATACAGTTTTGGAAAAGTGCTTTCTCATGGGCTGGTATGACAATTTTAGAAAGTCTTTTCCTCAGGAGATCAAAATACAACTTTCAGGGCTAAATGAAACCTAGCCTTCCTAAAGTTAACATTTTTATCACAGTCTTCTACCCATCTCTCAGTGTCTCTTTTCATACATGTTTACTTGGGAATACAAAGGGAAAAATAATCAGTGATTAAGCTATTTGAAGGATTTTATAATTCCTTGCACTATTCTGGTGACAAGCATAGGATAAATGCAAAACTTGATAAGATTTGATGGAGTAGACAGATAAAATTGATTAGGTAGACAAAATTATCATTATATCACAGATATTAAAGGCATGACTTTCCCATAATATAACACACATACTATATTACCCACAAATTCAATTTGTACATCCCTTTTGTATCTTACAGGGAAAATAAAATGCCTTAATTATATGCTTTATTCCCACCATTTAAGAATACATTATGTTTGAGAATGGAACAGACTGGATAAAACCCCCCAATATTTCAGTACAAATAAGACACCCCCACCTAGTGCCAGACCTCCCTGCTCGGTGGTGGTGGTGAACAATCAGTGCCCTCTGTTTCATCAGCAGAGTTCAGTGATCTTGGTAAAAAGAAGTGAAACTTGGCTACAGAGTACCTCTGCATTTCTTTCTCCTCCCTTCCAGTTCTACTGGTTCTTTACCTGATCTGGTCAGAGACACCACTTTGGAAGAATTAAAAGGTGTGGAAATAAAGACAAACGGGGATGGAGGCTGCAGAACAGACGTAAGAGGAAGCGCAGACAGCAGTGGACTGTGGCAAAAGGAAATAGAAGAAGGAAGGATGGATCAGGAACTTGGAAATAAACTTGCAAAAAATTCAGAATGAGGAAGAATGAGGAAGGGAATCTTTCACTTCCATTTCTACTTGTTTCCCTTATTCCGAATGAGTACTCTAGTGTGTTATGAATGAGGACACGCGGCAGCACACAGAATTTCCCACCTCTAATAATAAAATCTGGTCTTTCAGGATTTAAGGCAAATGAAATTAAAATAAAACTTGACTTGGAGTGAAGCAAAGGGTGCAGCCAACTGCTGCGAAGCAGAAAACTGAGCTAGAGGAACACTGGCTCTGGCCCAGGGTGGCAGCCTGTACATTTCTGAGCTTTTCTTTGCTCTCTTTGTTGCCACTGTTTTGTTTATCAGAATACAGTAATACCAGCTCCTACTGAATCTGGTGTGCTCCTCTTCTGTTCTGTTACTTGTGGAGTGGGCCCCCCTGGACAGAAGCTGGTAAATGTGCTGCTGCTAGTGATGCCTGTAATCTGTCACAATGAACTACAGCATTTTGGAAGCAATGTGAATGAACAAATTAACAAGAAGGCTGGAAATCAGAAAGAGAGGATGAGGAGGGAAGAAGAAATGAAATGAAAATAAAAAACTATAAGAAGAAAAAATGGGGGTGGAATGGAGATCTGCAAGAAACCTGAAACTAGAGCAGTATTTCAAAACAATCTATATATAGATCCCATAAAACTCATGACTTTCTGTAGCTCTTCAAATAGATACTTAAAGCAAGTAGCCAAGTTAGAAAAAAAAAAACCAACAACCCAGAAACCCTAACAAAATCTTTGTGAAGTAAAGGAGTTAGGTTTTTCCTGACAACATATTTCAAAGTTTAGATGGTTTATTTTCTTTCTTTCATTCATTTTAAGGTTTAGTTGATGGTGATTTGAGAGACAAGTTGTTTCTAGCTGTGTGAGCTTCCTATGGACATCTACTGGATGTTGAGATTATGTCCTTACTGCTAAACAGAAGATGGTCAATGTGGGAGCTCAAACAAAGTATCCTGGATCGTTATCTGCTTCCCAGGCTCAGATGTGGATGGTTCCAGAGGGTCCTTTTGAGGTCACCTTACACATGATGGGTGGATGTAAGCCAGTCTGTGTCAGCTTGTCTTGGCCAAGGAGCAGTCCCTGAACCTTGTTTATTTAAGAATACCTTGCATGGGTTGAAAGTGCTACACTACACTTGTGGAGCAAAACAATGCTTTTGTGTCTCTCCAGGACCCAGAAAGATAGATGAACCAGCCTGTGGAGTGGAGACAAATACATACAAGGCATGGTATCCAACTCAGAAAGGTGAAAAAGGACTCAGTTAGGAAGCCAATTCTGTAACCTTAAGAAGGCAGTGACAGCCATGGAAGCCTGATATGTGAAAGCAGAGTTGCTTCTCATCTTTTTTTCTTCTTTCTTTTTTTTTCTCCTGTGAATTACAGGTTTGGTTTGGTTTGGGTTTTTTTTTATTATTTTTGGTTTGGTTTTGGGTTTTTTGTTTGTTTGGTTGGTTTTTTTTGGTTTGGTTTGGTTTGGTTTTTTGTTGTTCCTCTATTGGAAAATAAAGAGATGATGAAATTTTACACATGAGTTTCTATAGCCTACAGATGGGGCTCAGAATCTAACCCATGCAGTAGCTGAATACATACATGCATAAAGACAGACTTTATTCAGACTGCACTGCAAATCTATAAAAATATGGCAATAAATTGCCAGAGAAACTGGCACTGGAAAACAGCAGAGTTCCTGGCCTGGTGCCCTCCTCTTTCCACAACCTGTCAGCAGAACTATATAAACCTGCGTAAATCGAAAATAAGATTATTCTGTAGTGAATTTCAGGATCTGCTGCACTGTCGTGGGATGGCAGGAGATTGCTTCTGGGTAAGTAACATAAAAAACTGTGCATGAGTCTTGGTAGACACAGAGAAATAACAGAATTGCCCCTTACCACTCCACGACTCCACGCTACAGCCACTGAGTTCAAGAAAGACTTGCTGAGATTAAAGCTAAGAAAATAAGCAAGCATTAGCATCACAAAATACAAATGAGAAGCAAGGAAAATCCATTAAAGAATGTGAAGTACCAGAAAGGTAAATGGCTTTATCAACCATGAACTCCTCTGCAAAACGAATGTGACAAAAATTCTTCTTGCTTTTCCGAATTGCTGTTATATCTCCACACTGCTCAAAGACTTCCTGAATAATTTCCTCCGTTGCGTTTTCTGGTAATCCTCCAACAAACACTGTTTTACACCCAGGAGGTCTCTCTCTTGTTGAAGGTGGTGGAAGATCTAAGTCAAAACAGAAATCACGTTGGAATACAAAATTTGTCTTTTGATCCATTGGCTCTATTCATCCCCTTAATCAGTTCTGGGCAGCAACAGTTATTTGACATAGAATAGAGGTAGGAGAGAGGGACAAGCAAAATAATTGAATATTGCAGATTGTCCAAAATTTATTACTTGAATCTACACCTTCTCAAGCTTTAGGTGGCATTTCACAAATTAATTCCTGCCACTGTAGGTTGTTCTCCAAGACAGACAGTGAGGTCTAAAAGGATCTTTCTTTTCCCTGAATAGCCACACAAAACCAGAAAAATACTCTGTTTCAAAGCAGGGGAGCTTCTGCAACTGATTTGACCCCGAGCACAGATCTCAAGCACTAGTGCAGTGCATTCAAGCCCTGAACTTCACCGTCTCTGGCTCATTCCCATCACTCGCCATGCTCACCAAGTGTGTGGGCACTTGGGCTGGACACCTTTCCCTGGTCTTAGCATAATTTCATTTCTGTCTCAGAGTACAGGAGTACAGCAAACAGAAAAACAAAGTGGGAAACACAACGAAGTGACAGTATGATGAAAATGCTCTGCTGGTTATCTGTTTTGTCTTGTTGTGAGATAATAGAGCAGACTCCAGCACACGGGAAGGATAACCTCACTGTTTACAAGTGCTCATGAGCTGGAGTAGCTAGAAATGTTGTTTTCATATAGAGAGAGAACATATACACACTTAAATTGGAAAACTATTACATTTTTGAAGGCTCTATAAAAAATATAAACTGCCATAACATTTCACCTTGTTTATATGTAGATTATTACAGCATTCCTCTAAAAGTAATTCTTGAAGAAGGAATCTGACTAATATGACTTAGCTTTTTGGCCCTTTAACAGTCAATGGGGTTACAACCTTAAAATGTACATATTAAATTGTGATCTAGGTACATGCAAAGACTATTTGCTTCATGTTCTCATTTGACTTCACAGTGATAGTGAAAGTCACTGGTTCGATAGCTCTGAAACTAAACTCATGGGACCAACATACACAAAATCAGGGTTTGTGCCTGAGCTGGTGTCAGTGGGAAGAGTTTTCCATTTGCACAAAGTCACAGAAGGGACAGAAGAAAGCCTGGTCTCTGCTTTCAAAAAGAAGGAACTCATCTGCCATGTTGACTCCCCTGAAAAATAGCAAGACAGAAGCCGTAGTCCCCTTTTCACTTCATCTCCCCCAAAGAGAGACTGTAGCTAGTCAGTGTTCGGGTGCAAAATACTGTGTTCAGGGACATGAGCCCAGATTGGTTCCATCTAACTGTGGGCACCTGAAAGGGAGCATGGAGAAGAACAGTACCATATAAGCATTATGTTTTGTGACATTCTGATCTACAGGAAAGACAGATTTCTACTATGAGCTGTGGAGATCTTCAGGCTCTGTTAATTTTCTTTAAGTAGTATTCTTTTTTGTACAAGATGCATAGTTTTTTTACAGAGATGAATAAGGATGTTCTGATACCATACCATACTTTACACACAGAATATACCTTAGAAAGAAACACCATACTTACCTGTAATCTACTTAAAAAACATAATTGTTATTAGATAAGAAATTTCCATGCAGTGTATTTAGGAAAGTAACATTTTTTTCATCAGATCTACTTACTTGGGTTTGGAGGGAAGAGAGTGCAGCTTTTGCAGTGAATTATTTCTTTGACTACAGGCACATCTGTTGGTGGTGGTGGTGGCACTAACCCCATGCCTGGTATCATTGGGTTAATCGGAGTGATTCCAGTCATCATACTAAGGCTTGGATCAAAGCCTGGTACACAGATTGAATCTGTAAATATATAACAAAAAATTCTAGCTTTTAGATCTTGAAACTACTTGTTACAAATTTATTGCACAGAGAGTTTCACTTTATGTTGGGGTTTTTTTGTTTCTCTGAGTATCATTGTTAGAATTAGGAGAAGGGAAAAGAGTAAATGCAAAAAAAGTCACTGGAAGGAAAAATGGAAAAGGCAGAGCAACAGGAAAGAGAGAAGGAAATGGAGAGGGAAAGCGAGAGGGGGGGGAGAGAGAGAGAGGGAGAGGAAGAGGGGGAGGGAGGTGCATTTTCAGCAAAAAAAAAAGCTATATATAAAGAAGGGAATGTTATATAATCTAAAATATTAACATGACTGAGTAAATCACAGCATGTTAAAGTGTAAAATCATGCACCATGAATATCTGTTATTATCTGGAATGCATTTTCTGTTTCATAATGCTACTGTGGTGTTTACATTGCTTTATGACCAAAGCGTACAAAGAATATAATTTAACATTGATATGTCTTCTCCATCTAATTGTCAGACTACTTTATCACAACATAACCTTCTCACATAAGTGACCTTGATTTACAAACAGCACAGAGAAAGATCCATTTCTGGCTCTGTTATAGAAGTCTAGTTATTCAAGATTTCTAACCATTTTACCCTGGAATATAAATTTTCAGCTGCATAGAATGGGGTCTTTTTGAACCTTGGAATTAATTCCTTCTTGCCCTGTTATTTAATCGGATTAGTAGATTCTCTTCAACACATGTATTATTAACATATACCACTACAGCCTCATAAAGTAAAATGAATATTTGGCAAACGTTACTCTTTCTCCTTCCTGATCTCTTTGCCAAGACTTCCATAGGTATTACTTAAAGTTGAAAGATTTTCCGGGGAGCACCAGTGCTGTAACACCAAGAATTGTAATAAGCAGATGTTTCAGAGGAACTGAGAGCCAACTTCTGAAATTTGATTTCGTTAAAAACAAGGCTTTGGGTTTCTTGAGGCATAATGAATAAAATATTTTGAGAGACCGATCTCTTTGTTGGCATAACACTGCTGCTATTTGGCATCATGAATTATTTAAAAGAAGAGAGTTACTTTGGTGTTCTACAGATTTTCTACTGAGTTTTCTGGCTAGCAACTGGAAAATACTTAATGATACATGTAAACATGAGGTTTGGTAGCTCAGGAGCTTGTTTATTTTGAAGAAGCAAAGAGGGAAACAACTCCTTCTCAAGAAGTTTATATATATATCCATATATATATATATATATATATACATATACAAAATTTGAGCTAATTTGTTACAAGGCATGATCAGTGGAATGTGACCAGAGGGAGACCAGTTTTTTCATCCTAAATCTGCTGGTGAGAAGCTATGTGGCCCTGGGTTGGCCTTTGGACCTTTCTGTATTTTCATTTCTGTATCTGCAAAACAGGTACAGTAATATACACTTACTGGTGAGTATTAGCTCACATTTTTAGAGCACTTTGCAGGTGTAAAGCACTCTGTGGGGGCTGAAAATTAGCATTATTATTCCTGAGAAACATTCATAATCATCTTCTCTAGGAAGGACAACTGAGGATTGAGAATTTAAACTCTAAAAGACCTCATGTCTCTCTCAACTGCACACTCCCTGCTCTTTGCTCACTGATTGTGAGCCTTCACCACCTTCAGGCAGTTCTGTACAGCAAGCGTAGCAAGTGCACAGCAAGCAAGGATTTGCTTTAGGCTTATTGAGGACCAGTATTAATGAAAAGTCATGATATTATATTACTATTTTTTAATAAGTGGGCTTATGAAAAATTATTTGCTCTGGGTGTGATTTTTTTTTTTCAGTATCAATGTATATGCACTGCTTTTCAGATTAAGCTTTGAAACTTGGAGACTGTCATTTATTCCATGGGATGCAGTGGTGTTGATATTAAAGATTCATGGTGAATGCTGGGAGCTAACATCAGAGGTGAAAGAGAAACACGCAATTCAAAGAAGTCCTTAGGCTATGTTAATAATCGTAATCTCATTTTTAAAAGTTAAGACTTCTGACTGTCACAGAAGACCATCATGTGCAGCAGTCTCTGGTTGTGGGTGGAATTCCCTCATTGCTACTTTCTGCTAAAGCATCCTGCAGAGCTCGGTGGCACAAAAAGCGGAGTACCACACAAGCGCTCAACACACTGTGTCATACCAGTCCTCTCCTAGGATCAGGAGATGCCAAGAGAGGCATTTCATCTATTTCTCTAGACATATTAGGGTCAGCTACAGTCCTAACCAGACATTTCATATTGAATCCAATATCCATAGGAGACCTGCAGCATTCTGAAGCAGGTACACAAAATGATGGACAGAAGGCCAAGTTCTCTCTGTCCTGCACATACCTTTCAGGCACCATGTCACAGACAAGGAAAACTATCACCATCTGCCAACTGCTACCACAAGTTTTATTTAACCATCCCTGTTCTCTCCTTATGACAACCACTAGACACATTTCAGCTTCACTACAGGACTAGCAAACTGAAATAATAGCAAACTCTGCCCAAATCACAGACACATGCTCTCGAGAACCCAAAGCAAAGATGGTAGGTTTCAATAAGGTACAGTTTTCTGAATAGTCCTTTGGCAGTGATGCAGATACAGAGAAAAACAAATCTAAGGGACATAGCAACAAGGAAACTCTGGGCATGGGAAGGAAGAGCTTTTAGGTTGCATACTAATCAAAGCAGGTAGAAAATTATTTGCTACTAATTCCTGGCACCTTCAAGGAAATGTGACTTTGTAAGTAACTTTGCCAGTGTTAAATAACTATATGGCTTTGTCATCAGTTTCTTTTACAACTGGAATTAATCTACAAGAGCTGGAGCAGAGTGCTGGGGTCCAACACTCACAAAATGTCCTTCGAGGTGTACTGGGACTACATGCCTTCAGAAGGTGACTGTGCTGAGCTATACTGAAGAGTACTCAGCCAGTAATTCTTGGAATCTAATTCCACATCTTGCAGACACTAATCCAAACCCTGCTAAGGTCAACAGCAAGACTACCGAATGCATGAACAGCTTTTAACCCTGACCAGGTTTACTTTCTCTGTCCTCTTGAATAAGTTGCTTCAGTTTCCCAATATGTTAAATTGAGAATTAAATACTTTCATACATAGCATGAGCACTGAGAGGATGCACAGGTGTCGAGCATCCTAGAAATGAAAATCATTCTCTGTATACTATAAACTATTACCATGCATTGCAGTGATGGAAAATTCAGCTGGATTTATGAACAGTGAAGATCCTCTTCAGACCCCCAAAGAAATGGGTGGTGTTTCTACCTATAGAGAAGCTGATGCATGCCACCTGCATATTTCTGACAAACCATGAAGAGAGACTATAGATGGGATGTCCAAATACTGGTCTGGACTCTGAGGTGCAGAGAAAAAGGAACTGACAAAATCACTGGAAAGGAAAGTCAATAAATATGCCACATCTGTGATAGGATCTAGAAGAATCCCAAGTTTAACTATATTAATGCTATCAAGTGGTGCAATAATAGAAGTTGGATAGATAGCTCTTGTCTAGAAACAAGGGATGATCATCCATCAGCACCACCACTGCAGACTGCTTCATGTCCTGGCATAACGCCTATTTGGAGCAGGGCCAGGACACCAAAGTTAGCACTGGAGGCAACTCCTGCTGAACTTCTGGGAAGGCTATTGGTCTTCAGAATCAAAGAAACTGATAGACTTATGCAGTATTCAAAAGAAATGGGAATTAACCCTGCCCATGTATGGTTTTTTTAACAGATCCCTTTAGAGACATAATTATTAAGATTTTGTAGACATGAATATGTTACACTAAACATAGAGCTATATTACGTTTATATACTACACATCTGAAGAGTTAAAAAAGCAGTATTTTATGCTTCCAATGATCACAGCATTATTTTTAAAGCGATCTATACATATATTTATGCAGCTAGGTAATGGTTTGCGATCTCTTGGAACTATAAAAAATAACTTGGCAGGAGAGAGAAAATTTTCATTTGAAATTGTTAATAAATAATTAGTAAATGAGATCATTAAAATGGAAAGTAATCAGAGATGTTAAAGGACTTCAAGAGTGGAAAAGCACATGTTGTTCGAGTCCCTGTGAATATTGTACAAAAGGCTTGAATATTCACGTATTTGTATAAGAAAGTGAAAGTATTGAACATCAATATTTTCAAGTCCATGCATGCCTAAATTTGTGAAAACAAATTAATTCCTGTTTCATCTGATAAGGTGGAGAACAGTGAAAACCTCTGGAAAGCAAATATTTGGAACTGTCACTCAGAGGCAACAAGAAGAATCTTGAACACTTGGAGTAGTTTTTAAAGCACCTTTTTCTTTCAAGTGGAATAACAGAAGAACAAATCATTTCACATGAAATATTTGACTCTGGAAAAAACAGAAAAACAATTAAAACCCTTTGAGGATAACTATATTGTAACACAGTATGTTGTGTAAAACATTTGCTTTTATTAGGGTCTATATTGGGAGGGCAGGAATAACTTTGTCATCCATAAAAACCGCAGCACAACTTGGAGAAGCGACCTGTTTTTCTTCTTTGGCAATGGTTGCTGTCTGAATCACCTGTTGTTTTTGCCATGTTATTGCTCTGCCCAAGTAACATGGATGCAAACTCCTGCCAACTGTGCTTTTGGCTATTGCACTCTATTGCCAAAACTAAGTTACCGCCACATTTCCACCAGCGCTTACAAGTTATTTATCTGCTCAAAATAACTTTCTAAGGGTATAATCCCCTCTATGAGTCACAGTATTAGCCATTGGATGTGTAATTTATTTTGTCTGCAACTGCCAATTGTTTCTGTGGTGTTTTACAACAGCTGCCAAGTTGTATTTCTATTGGATGCATAAGAACACCCATGTGTGAAAACAAGGATTTGTTTGTGTGCCCCTACTTGCACACATGGAAGGTTTCCACCATGAACATCATCAGCCATGTGGCTCAACCCTGCTGGTCAAACACACAGAGAGATGGTGAGTGGTGAAAACAATGATCTGAGCACAAAACAGTCCACAAAAATAATAAACATTGAAAAGGTCCCCATGGCCTGGGAGTGATAATTTTACACCTACAAAAATAGTCTGTTTTCTGCTAGAGAATGGAGTTGCCTGCCAACATGCACTGAAAGGATTAGGACAGTCCAGGCAGCAGCTGGTAATAAATGTAGTAAGATGCTCATTAAACTGTGTTTTCTGTGGAGGAAAAAAAAGCTTCTGGAGATTAGAGATTTGACTGTGTACTTCAGAAACACCATTGCTGAGTATTTTGAGACTGAACATAGAGTTGATTCCTAAAAGTTGAAATTAAAATTTTCCTGAAAAAGGGCAAACTAATACAGAGTCTGCCTCCCTTATAGCAAATACATATATATACATACATATATGTATATATAAATATTAACTTTCAGTAACAAAGAAAGAGTTGCTATTTTTTTTCTTTGAAATTAAGAAAGTACATTATTAGAGTAAGAAAAAGCTATTCTAAAAACTTTTTGTATTTCTATCTAAAATTCTCCCTCAAAACTCTGCAATCTGCTAGTGTCTTCATCCCCATGTTAATCTCATTTTTTCCCTATCAGCAATTAAGAATGAATATTCATCTGCAAGCTAGAGATCAAGGCTGGATCACTGCTTTCCCTGGTCATTGAAATCCTACCATCTTCCGGCTTTCAGGAAGCTTTTGGCAAAGTGACCCATTTGGTCAATATTATAGGACTTCTCTCATCAGCATCTTCAAGTACATTTCCTTAATCAGTTTAGACATCATTAAACTTCTAGACTTCTCTGTCTCTAAAATAGATGCCAGATTGTCTGGTAAACTTCCAGACACATTCCAATAAACAAAGGTGGGATAAAAGGTCTGACAGCTCCTCCATTAGACCATTGAAACCACTATCATCCTGCCTCAGAGAAAGGACCCTCTGACTGCAGCCAGTAGCAGATGTCCAGGGCATCATAAGAAATAGGCAGGTAAAGAGAATGATATTTTTAGCTATATACATTGAGTGTTTACATATTCCCAATGATAGAGATTATAATTGAACAATCCTTTCTAGCAGGTATCTATTCCAGATGACTTAATTTATACCTTTACACTAAATTCTACTGTGTACCTACTTATATTTGGAATACATTGGAACCTATTTGTATCTCTGGCTTTCACATATACTAGTGAGTAGCAGCTGAATTAGGAATTGTACTTCCTTTTCTTTGTTAAAATAAGGTATTTGGCAGTTCTGGGTACACTTTTCTAGTTCTTTCACCCTGAGAAATCATGTATTCCTTATTCACCTTATCCACAAGATTACAGATTTTACCTCCGCTTTTATATTTTGCCATCTGTTTGGCATCTTTGTCTCTGCAGAACTGCTACAAAGGAATATGGTATGGACCCTCTGACTGTGGACCCTATTAAAAAAATGAGAATATAACTGCAAGGGCAGAGATGTCTCTGTAGGTGCTCATCTAGTCCTGAATTTGTGAAGAACTAAGTATCGAAGACATGAACAGATGCCCTTAGGCACTGCATGAACACAACTGATGAAGCATCATGTGAGCACAGGACTCCTGCAGGTGCAGGAGTAAGGCATGTAGGATCAATGTACATGTGTGTGTGTGTGTGTGTGTGTGCATGTGCATTTGCGTATTTGGAGGAGTGGAAAGGAGTGAATAGAGAAGGAGCGGGAAATAATCTCCTTGACCTCCAGCTTTCTCAGTTGGCCAGGGGATCCATCTTAACACCACTCAGCAAGAGCTATATTCTGTGAAACAGAGCCTGGTCTGTAGCAAACACAAGTCTCTAAGGGAGTTTTGACAAAAACAGAGGGTGAGGGGGAATCCAGATGAATGTTTCTCATTAATAATAAATGAAGTAATAATTTATGTGAACTCTACAGTGTCTGCCAGACCCACTTCACAAACAAAGCCTTTGTAGCATCATCAAAACACTTGCCACTTGAAAATTACTTCCATGAGACATATATCACTGACAAAGCTTTAGGGCTGTATTATTGTACTTGCTTTTTAAAGAAAGCACTGTCTCTGCACAGAGGAATAGCTTACAGCAGAGAATCCCAAAACTTTAGATGCTGTTCTTCAGATCTGGTTATGCTGTGGCTGAAAACACAAAAAGCAAATCTGGCCTCCTCTTGATCCCTTCCCACAAAATCACATGACAAACTATACTTAGAGCAATATATATGACAAAGACTAAATTAAAGAAAACCACCTTCTCTTTTTACAAGCAAATAATGGGGTGAATCACTCCTGGTTCATCCCTTATTGTTGCAGTGCTTGGCACAACAGGACCTCAATCTTGTTTAGAGCTTTTAATGAAATGCAAATAATAGGAGAGAATAACAAATAATAATAATACAACAAAGTGTTACTACAATGGATGCCACTCTCCTTCAAAGATGCAATTCAACACTGGTGTGTACAGAAATCTACAAAGCTAATGTTATTTCTATTACTCTGTCTGCTTATGGATAGCCATCAGTGCCATTTTTTCTTCAGAGGAGTCAGGCACTACCTGCCCATGGTGATTCTATTTCATTTCCCCTTAGAACAGCTCTACAAAAAAGTACCTGACAGGCAAGCCTCAGAATGAGCTGGAAAACCCAAGACTTAAGGCTGAGGGAGTCTGATGATGGTTTGTCAGCTTTTGATGGCTGACAGCTGCATGTGTAAAAAGCCAAGCCAGAAAAAAGTGACTAATCTTAGTCTCTATCCACAATCAGCTGCTCTTCCATGTGTGAAACTGTTGCCATTGCAGGAGAAACTTGTGGAGGTGAAAACTGAAAGGGCAAAAAGCAGAAAAATAGCAAAGAAGGAAAAATGTAAAGAGAAAAACAAAATAAAGAGGTGAAGGAGAGGGAAAGATGAACAGACAGTAATATTGTCTGGACCCTTTGTGTCCATGCTTTATTCACAGGCTATTTTGACCTGTGACGGGATTTTGAAGGATTCATGAGTTTATAGCACCTCACAACATCCAGAGTGTTCACCTGCCTAAAGTTCCTGCTGCTTAAGAACCATTCCACACAGTAGGAACAACGGGCTTCTTCCATCTTCTCATCAATAAATCACTTCCTTGCATGGGGTCAGTCACCAGTTCATTGTGAAGAAAATAACAAAAATGCAAATTCTGCACAGTGCCACCTGGTCCCCAGCTAATGGCTCCTGGGCTAGTTTGTAAAAATATGGGACTGGCCAATATGCAAAGTAATACATTGCCTGTACACTGTAAAATGTGCACAGTTGTTATTTCCTGACTTTAAAAAGTCTCTGTGCGCTCACTATATGCTGCCTGCGACAATTCTCTCCAGTTTTCAGATTCTTCCTTTCATTTCTCCAGTTCTGGGCTCATCACAGTGGGCTATTTAGTAAGGTTAGCCTTTGCCAAACTAAGTAGCCTCTCTAAGCTCCCTCCATTGGAAGCTGTTCAATTTGTTTGCCAAATGAACCTCTTCCTAAAATGAAACTTTGCCATGTTCCTTGAAAATGAGATCACCTTTCACTAAAAAGCTCTAGAAGATGAGAAAATAAATAAAACATGATTATACAGCCTATGAACTGTTAATGGATTTTTCTTTGCTTGCTATCTAGGAAAGTGCTGTATTCCAGAAATTTGAGAGGCATTTGTATGGGCACAAAAAGAAAAAAAAAGGTTATTGGAAGATATAAGCTCCTAAGATGTAAATGAATACTGAAAAGAAATTGGAGAAATAGGAAGAAATTCAATTCCCAAGCCAGACTAATACTGAAATATAACCCTTGTAATAAATGACTCATAAAAAGCCTTCAGTGTGTAAAAGATGGTAAAATACCATCTTCTGGATATTAATGTGACCTCAGAGAAAATGGGTGAAAAAATGAAATCCAGACTTTCCATTGGACATTTTCCAAATGAAAACAAAAGGGACTAATTTTTCTCATGAATCATGAAAGAAGTTCTGGCTATTAAGCTGGAGTTACTGTGTGGATCCTTGAATCTGTGGAATGCATACAAACACTCTCCTTGCGTTTCCAGGGTCACAGGAGTAACAACAACACAACAGCCCTGCCAAAACTGGAAAGAAGCTGTATAACTCAGAAAGGTGTATCGACTGCATGGTCAAGTTCTCAAAGAAACACGAGAAAAACTGGACTCTGACATACTGAAGCATCCTTCTAACCCTCTAGCAAATCCCTAATTTTGTTTAGTACCAGAACAGAACAATCTGAAGTGACACTTCTGTATAATGTTCTCCCGATTTCCAACACTCTGCAGGCTCAGAAGCTTCCTAAGTCAGAGAAAGTTTTGTGCCGCATTTAGGTTTATTTTTGGATGAAAATACCAATGAGCTTTATTGCATGGGATGTATTTCTCTTGGTGTCATTACAGGAGATGACAGAAAGTTGTCCTGTGAAATTGGCTGGAAAATCTTGTGTGACGATATTTCAAAGTTTTAACCAAGTTATTCTACATGCATGCTTCTCTTTAAAAAGCCTGAGTAAACAAGCAAAAGAGAGATTTATGCAGTAAGTTTAAATGATTGTTACTGGTACTAATTTCTGAGTTTATCACATGTTAAATAATTTAAATAACAGTGTCCAAATTCCTAAATCCACAGTATCTTTAACCCATGGAGTACTAGGAGGATAAGTAAACTAGATGTAGCAAAGATTTGCTGTCTGTATATGAATGCAGTAAGAAATCTTATTTTTTTTATTATCCTCCACTAGAACTGTTTGACCTCCATACAGTTTATGGCAGCAACTTGTAGGACAATAATTGAATGCTCTGTGCATGAGCAGAATACCTGTTGGATTTGAATTTGATTAACTAACTGTTGAGTAAGTAATAGAGTGGTACTTGGTGAATTAATAAACTGTTTATTGGTTAAGAATTAACCAAGAATTGCATCTTGAGAATACTATGCTACATAAAACATGATCTGAAAAGAACTAATTTTTGATAGCAGCAAGTAATACTCCTGAGTGTCTGTAGAAAGAACTATCTTAATTAAACTCCAATGCACTAGGACAAAGATATTTTTGCTTTCAAAGTCATCTAGCACCTTAGCAACCTGAAAACATTCCTATGTGCTTAGCTTTCACTGCAAAATACAGAGTGTTGGTTAGTACAGCTCTTCGGGAACATGAGAAACCATTAAGCTTTACATAAGCAGGTACCTTAGCTAATGGAAGGCTCAGGCCATGGGCAGTGTGTCTGCATCCAAAACGGAAAGATTTGTGAATTCACAGGGGTCATAGGCAGATGTGACCCGAGGACTGGGTAGCCATGTGGGCAGGAAGAGAGTGATCTGTGGTGATGAGAGCTTGCACATAGATGGCAAAAGATCTAAAATCAGACACAATGACCAACTTAAAGAAAAGCATTTTGCGTTGAGGAGGATGGGATGAAAGTTGTAGAAACCAAGAGAATGGAAAGTACCATCCAAAGTACTATTCCTTCTACATTCGAAAGACAAAAAAGGGCAAAAAAGACCATGGGAATTAGTCACAGTGCTCAGTCAATCACCTCTTCTCCAGCTTTGGATAACCCACAACACCCTCAGCTTCAAATGATTTACAATACCCTCCGTTTTCAGCTAGAGACTTGTCAGAAGGGAAGGTAATAAAGTGTGCTAGACAGAAATGGAGTATGTTGCTTATTAAACAGGAGATATATTTTTTATCCTTTCCATTGTTACACCTGTGATTTGATCTGTGTTCTTAAACACAAAAAAATAAATAGGAAATATTAAATAAATATAAGCTTCCACATGTTAACACTGTCTTCCTCTGCAGCTTTTAAGTCCATGAATGTTATACCGTGCTTGAGCTAAAAATATTTGGTTTTGAAAAATCTCTTCATTAGTTAATGCTTTCTTTGACCACCTCCCCACTTCTCAAATTTCACAGGGTGTGAAAATTGCCTGATGCATTCATTGCAATTCAAGATAATGTTTCAAATTCCCCTTCCAACATGAATTTTGTGGATTGTTTTTAGATCTTGATGATATAAGCACAAGGGTCCTCTCAGCTCTCTGAAGTGCCTGTTTTAGGCAGCCAGACTCAATGGTCAAATGACTGGCAATGGTGGTAACTGGATTACTCTTCATGGCTAGTAAAGAAATTCCAAGTGGGATGCCCCTCACTTCATAAAAAACCAATTCCCTTTCATGCTATTTGAGTACAGTAATTGTTCCATTGACCAATTTAGAAGAGGCTTGACATTAAAACAGTGTCAGGAGAGTGTGCATCATGCTAAGGTAAATAAGGGTAGTCCCTACGTCTGAGAGCTGTTGTTCCAGGCTTTTAGCAGACTTAGACAGACATTTCTGCATCTTTTGACATCTGGGTCACAACCATAAAGTTTTTCAGCACAAGTACAATAATTATAACATTATAAATAGATTTTTCAGCTCATCTCCATTCATTTTGTGTCTCCCACAGAGCAGAAAACCCTTCCTTTCAGCTATGTGGGCATTTCTCTTGTACAGGGAAGGTCATCAGCAGCTAGAGATGCCAGAGTAGCCAGCTGCTCTGTAGACCTTGCTCCCTGAGGCCTCACTACCAGAGCCATGATCAATGGAATAGTGCAGACTAATAAACCTTGATTTTGGCAAATAACCCAGGGGCAGCCAGCTGGGATGGGTTAAATCATCCTGAGGTTCTTTTAAGATACTCTGGGACCTGTGCAGGGCAATGCACAGAACTGGGTTAATGCTTTTGGCCCCCAGTGACTCCTTCGCTCTCTCCTGTCTCTCACGATAATGGGAAATGTATGCCTGAACTAATAATAAACCAGTGCTGGGCATGTCTAGAACACCATGCCAAATATAAAACAGCTGGGGCTCTCTGGCCAGCCATCAGCTAGCTCAATCACATCATTGCCTGAAGTCCTCAAGAAAATAGGTAAAGATGAGTATATAAGGAACTTTCAAATCAACCAGAAAAAAAAAAATCTTAGAACATTTGTATAAATCTACTTTATTATTTATTATGGCATAGTTTTTATTTCCTAATAAACACAAATCTCTCATCATGTTCTTCACCAAAAAAAGGGACTAAAAAGATGAGAAATGCTTACAGGAGGAAGAAGGAATCTCTCCAAGAACACTTACATCTTTGTACCTCCAAAACAGCTTAAAATACAGCATTGCTCTTGGCTGTCTTCCAGTGTGGGTAAAAAAAAGGGCTATATTTCTCCTTAGAAAGTAGCAATCTTGACAACATTCTTACAATGTTGTATTTCATTATTTAGTTTAACAGGGAAAAATCTTGTCTGAGAAGAAATCAGGAGGTTTTATAAATGAAGAGCATACTACAGGAAGCAGAGTGAGATACTATGTGCACAAAATCAGTTCAACTTTTATTCCAATTAAGGAAGATTCCAGGCTTTGTATCTCCTCGCATAACACATTTTAATTTAGATTATGTTAATGGTTTTGTGCAAAACTTGTAGCTTAAAATTCTTGCTGCTAGAAAATTTCATCTGTAATTTCTGACAGCCTGCACCAAAGGTTCACCTGCTAATATTTCAGAGCAATGAACCAAACACATAGCAATTTCACACACACTCATACACAGAATCAACCCCACCATTCAGAAATTAAATTGGCCTTTTTGGTATTTACAGTGCACCATCAGAACACTGACTCTCTTTTACATGCGACCCTCTTTTACAAAGCTTTCAAGCAAGGTGTGGGTTTGCAAACACCAAGAACAGAAGATACATTCATTGTTTCAAGAAGTATCCATTTTTTTGCAAATTAAGGAAAAAGCCAAATGATGTCAGACAGACTTTGTTTCAAATTGTAATGAATCTTTATCCCATTTTTAGTGAAAATGCATTTCTTTGTAACAGTGGGTTAGAATATGTTATCCACATTAAGATGCTTCTTTTGCCTTACCATGTGCATTTCCACAGCTAGGGTTCTGTCAATAGTTTTATAAAAAAATATTTTTTTCAGAGGTTTGTACCAGCTATAAAAATAAGTTCCAGGATGAAAATTGCCAGAATGTTGGTTGTCAGTTCAAGGATACATGATAGTAAGTGTTCTCAATATATTTTTACCATCTTTTTTAGAATATGAAAAAGAAACTGCTACCCAATCCTCCTTCACAAGCTTTGTTAAGTATTTTTTTACAAGGTGTCCAACTACAATCTCTGGTAGTAGGGCAATATAAAAATAACACAAAGACACTTGCAGCATCCAAATGTATTGGGGATAAAGGTATAGCCGTATTTGACATTCTATGTACAATAAATGCAGCATAATTGAGCAACGTTCACTAACACTGCGTAATTATTTGACTGAAAAAAATCTTTGCTAAAGTCTTCCCCAGGAGGCTGTCAAAGAAACTGTGCAGGCATAAAGTGAAAGACAAGACCTTGTCATGATTGATACAGGTCAGAAGCTGGCCAAAGAGGTGGAAATACAAGAATAGTGACTAACAGTACTTTCCATCTGAGATCAGTGGTGTAATTGGAGGTAATGTTGATAATTGTATTGAAAAGAGAGAGAGTAGTGTTACAGCAAAACCCCTAAAAGACATATAATTGATTGCCTGAAAAAAAATAAATATAATTTTATATATATCTCAAGAGGCATTTTAGAGGAACCAAACAGAAAGAAAGCAGAAGAGCACAATGCTAATAAATCCCAAAAGAGTCTCTGCAAAGGATAGGGTGAATGGCTCATGCAGTAAAGATCTGGCAGTGTGGCACTGCATTGAAGGGGCCAGGGAAGCCAATTTAAAGGTTTGCCTGGATAAGGGATAAGACAAAAAGGTATGGGAAAATTACTGCAAGTCTCTTAGAAAACTCAGACTCTCATTCGACATACCATATTCTGTATTAGTCACCCCATATTCCCCAAGAAATATAAAAGCACAGCAAAAATAGGGAAATGAGTATTATCAAGAACACTATAAAGTAGCTCATAAGAACCATGGCTGAAGAAGCATCAGCTTGCTCACTGGGGAGAAGAGGCAGTTGTGTAGGAGCATTACAAAGCTCATTAATTTTATAGAGGAGGTAGGTGGACAGGTACTGTGAACTCTGTTCCATGGTACAAAACTGGGAAGCATTTAGTGACATAAATAAGGTTGTAAATGAAGAACAGGTAGGTGGAAACAATTCCTAATTGCTGCAAGAATTACTCCCATGGAACTCTATGTTATGTAAAACTTAACTGAATTAAGATCTTATCAGAATTAAAATACAAATAAATAAAGAAATACAGACAAAACCGCACAGAAAAATACATCATACACCTTAGACAACAAAAGTGTTCAAAGTGATAGAACAGGAGGCAGGGTCATCTATTATTAAAGTCACTTGACACTTCCTATTACAATACCCTGTTGTCAGTTGCTCTTAGCTTTGCCAATCATTAGCAGTTTGGACTGAAATTTTACACATCGAATATCTGCCCGAGGCTGAAATACTCTGGAAAATTTTAGTCTGAGCAATTCAGCTGCTGCTCAAATGGAGCAAGAGAAGAGTCCTTGGCTTTTTAATTTCATTGTTCAAAAAAATTGGTGTTATGTCTCGACAGTTGTAGCCCCTTCAGACTTCTGAAGGAAGATGTAACATTTCAGAGGTGAAAAGCCTTTGCATTGTAGCTGTCACATTTGCCATCGTCTTTAAACTCTACCGGTAAATTCAGGCAAATTATGTATTTGACTAAAATGAAATTCACTCATGCTCTGAAAAATAGATCTATTTTTGTTTTTAATAGCTGAAATCACAAAGGATTACATCTTCCATTGTGCTGGCTTATGTTTGTGCCTCCACTCAGCAAACAAGGAAAGAGTTAAAGCGGAAAGATCTCAGCTATTGTCAACACTTGAAATAATTTGTTCTAGCTTTTCATAACTTGAAACCTAAAGTTGCCTTCTACTTTCTCTCCTCTTTTTGCCGTCAGTCTGCAAAGTTTCCAGCTTAGCTGGTGAGGATGAACCTAACCTTGTGACATTTACTGAGATCAGAGTGGTTAAATCAGAAGATTGTCTGAGCAGTCTGATTCTCCTAAAAGCCTGTCAGGTCTGGCACAGCTAATTGAGTCTTGCCTCATATGATCTGCCTGTGATTGTTCCAACAAGAGAAGACAGAGAACAACAGAGCCAGCAAGCAAAATTTTTCCCAAGTCTTGCTATTCTCATCTCCCTTCTCATTTATGGGGAAAAATATCTTTCATAACAATTCTAGGGGACGTTTGCAAAGTTCTGAAAGTTTTGCTTTTTCCACTTACTTGGCCATTTCATTTGAAACATCTCCTCCTCTCTGCAGGCATTTTGAAGAGAAATCAACTTTTCAGCCTATAATCTGCAGTAGGATACATCATGACCAGGATGTATCTAGTCCACTCTGTTAGCTCTGTTAGCTGTTAGCTCACCACTTAACACCAGTTTTACCAGGGAGGCAGAAAACACCTTTTCAAGCTGTAAGTCAGGGCCAGGTAGATGATGATAGATTTCTGCATGTACTCCATGGTTGAAGAGAGATGATGTCAGAGCTGGCGACATCACCTACCCTCCCTTGCCCTTCTCTCCATCTCACCTTGTGTTCTACAGTTGGCACAGGGAAAGACACTTTGGGAGCTGCTGGTGGGGGAGGAGAAAAGGAATGGTGACTGGCCATGCCATCAGCTTGGTTGGCATGGCATGGATGGCTTAAAATCTGGATGTGGCCCATGTGGTTCAGCTGGATGAACTGAGTAGAGTCAGCAGATTTGCTTAGGTTTTTTCACAGCAGCTGAACTGGTTAGCTCTGCAGGTTATGTTCTCAACTGTATTCAGGGGAGCTTAGAGAAGAGGTTTTTATCACCTGGGACTGCCAGTGACTGCTTTGTCCTTCAGTGTGTGCTGAAGTGGCCGTGGGACAGTTTTGAGTTTTGAAGGGATGCAGTACTTAACAAAGGCTGCTAATGGGCCATGTGCCCTGCTGCCCTGCTCTGCGTAATGCCAGCTCTTAACCACTTCTGCCTTGCCAGTGAATTTTTGGCCTTTGACATTTTAGGCAGCTTTATAGCTCATTTGCACTGCTAAAATGGAACAGAAAGACCAGGTTAGAAAAGGCCATTTCTAAGCCTAGCATAAGGACTTTTAACTTAACCGATAAATTTGCTATTCAGAGAGGTTTCCCACTGGCTCCTTTGGTCTCTGGGTTCCAGCACTGAGAGGATTTATGTTTCACACCATGTACTGTAGTTCCAGATATTTAAATCAAGAACAGACTTGTCTGAGCTTCACAGGAAAGTATACTACTTCAGATAGAATTATGGCCAGCATCTTTATGTTTTGTTGTCACTTAAGCATTAAATAGATCCATGCTGCCTCATATAATTCTAAAAACAGTCAGGTTTCTCAGATTAAATACCAGTCTCACATTATGAAACAGGTTGTGTTCCTGAGAACTAAATCACAAAATAACTATGGTGCTAGGCCAGGAATTCACGTGTTTTAATCTTGCACCCACCTTTTCCAGCATTTCTAGATTATAAATTTTATGTTATCATGAACAGTCATGGTCATGGTTTCCCTCCAAACATGAACTGATGTCATTCTGAATCACAGATGAGGTATAGCCCATCCATCAAAAAAATACCCAATGTGGCAGAAGTAATGGAAAACCCTTCCCACTTTATTTGCCACTTTATAAATCTGACTGCACTTGTCTGAATCTTTTTCCCTAGGGCTTGCTAAATTTCAACAGAATTCTCTGTCATGGTGTGAACTGAATGAAAAAGCAAAGTGACCAAATTGTTACTCAGCAAAGCTAAAATGAATAGTAGCACTGATTCTGAAGGTCAGCAAACCACAACTTATTAGAATGATTTTATAAGAAAAAAGAAGTTAGGGGGAAAAAAGCCTCTTCAGGAGAGAAAGAATCTCATAGATCTTAATAAAAAAAAAAAAAAGGAAAAAAGTGATAAAAGAGAGATGACTGATACAAGTAAAGATAAAATGTAAACTACCCAGCAACTTCTTTGACATTCTCCTTTGAAGGCAATCTACTGCAAAGCAGAATATTCTAAAATAAATATTTTGGACTGTACTTTGCATCCAGTTCCACCAGCATGACTCCACTGCTACTAGTAGGACTATGTCAGGGTCCCAGGTGGCAAAGATGAAAACAGAAACTCATTATGGAATAAGAAATGTATGAATGCTTTGCATGCAGAGTGCCACACAAGTAAAAAGAACATTTAAATAACACTGGCCCTTGATTCCCTCAAAAGCTGAAAGCACATTTATTAAGCTTGAATTTCAAAATCCCAGCCACAGTTTATAAAATGTGCTTGATCTTTGTGTAAGACCTTTTGGCACTTTCTTTCAGACAAAAGATCTCCAGATGTTATTTTTACAGTTCATCTTAAGTAAATGTATGTGTTTAGCTAAACAGGCTTAAATGCAAGAGTCACCTAAGAGAACAATGACGAAATGCTTGACTTGATTTATGGACCAACTACCAAACACTTGTTTATGAACATCTGGCTTGGAAGACGATTTACAAAGTTCTTCTGTCAGTAAATATCAGCATAGTAAGCCCTTCTGCCTTACAGACAGCTCTACATTGTGAATGTAATTAGTGGAGAAATGGCATTGGAGTGTACGTCTGAAGTCACATTCAGCTTATCCACGCTCACAAAACATTCATTTTACAGGACTTCTAACATGAAATTTGTAATCATTCGCAACTTTAAATTAACAAAATATACAAAATATTTGGTTTGGAACCTAAAGGTGCTACCTACAAGCTGCATAGGCAAGCTCAAGGATGTCTCTCACGATAGCCTTTCAAAGTAAGCTCATGCGCCTCCCTGACAACCTCTCAGCAGCCACTATGGCCTGCATGTGGTAGCCCAGTTTTCTCCCACACCCCTGTAGCTGTTCCCTCTGGCTTTGTCACACACGTCCAGCAGAAGTCCCTGTGAGAGAGGAACCTCACTCATCCTCTGCCCATCTCCATCTGTTTGTTAGTACAGTTTCTGCAGTTTCCCACAACAACAGCTTGCATGGGCCTAAATGCCACAGCAACATTCCTAATTCAAAGGCTGATATAATCTAAAATGTACAAAGCAAGGCTGATCCCAGGAAAACTGAATTTTTCTCTCCATCTTTCCCTGCTTTGTGACAATGTGACAACTCAGAGATGACACAATCCAGGAATCCCTTCTGTAATTCAATTCTAGTTCTGAAGAAGAAGTCTACTTTCATCTTGGATATAATCTAATATCAGGAAATGATGAGGCTTTTTGGTGAGGAATTTCTTTGTTCACTGAGGAAAAAAAGCAGCAGCCTTATTGTGGAAATCCCTTTCAGCTGAAATGAAGATAATGTCAATCAGGGCCCTCACTATAGATTCAGAAAGATTTGTATCGTCCACATCAAAATGTCTAACCATGGCATCTCAGACAGGAGCCTTTTTACCTCCTCATATGGAAAAGGTGGAAAAGGTAAAAAAGATGAATATTTCGTAGAGTGATTTGGCCCACCTGCAGCAATCTCTCCATCCCCGAAGGAGATTCTTATCTCTTTCAAAAAGCTATGGCAGAAACATACTGTCATTACAGTCCTTTCTTTGTCACTTCTGTTGCATATTCAGTAACAGGGAGGCAGAACCATGTACATACTTCCTTGCTATAAAAAAACTATCAGGAAATCACTGCAGTGGTTCCTTAAACACCACCAACAAAGAGATTTTAAATTTCAAACTCAGCCTTACTGGAAAAATTACTGTGAACTAGAGAAGCAACTCAGAATAGTCTTGTTTTGGTTAAGTCACATTAGTAAAAAGCTGTTATATTCTTGAGTGGTTATGCATACAAGCAACAGCTAAGACGTTTACTGACAAGGATGAGATTTTCAGACATGCTTAAAACATTGAAGAGTTTCATCACATGAAAATTTCACAAAAGACATCGACTAGAAAACAGTTGCAAAAGGGACAGATGAAAAATGTGTCAGACTGAAATAGAACAATAGTCCATTTTGAATGAGGCAAAAGGGATTTGGAAGAAAGGGAGCACAGGAGGAGTAGCTGGAGCTTTTTTAAGACATTGTGGTTATAAATGATAAGAAAAATAAGTATGGAAGCAGCATATTTGTTTCAATTTCCAAAAGTATTTGACAAGTTTCCATAGGAGAGATAAATGACTAAGAGCACAGAACAAGAACAGAGAAATAAAAAAGTCTTCTGTGTATAAAAACCAGATCAAATTGCTGTTTTGCCCTTAGATGACTACCCCTCTTACACAAGAGATCCTTTCCTTATAGCCATAAATCGACCATTATCCTGTGGGTCTAGATTTGGAGGGCTACTTTAAGAATAATGTCACACATTCGTAATAGCATTGCTCTAGTTGTAGTGGTCTAAAGGCATAAACAGGACAAGGTTTATGCGCCAGTATAGTCAGAAAAAAAAAAAAAAAAAAGAGAAGCCCATGTTCAGATCTAAGAAACAGTGAACTTCCAAGCAGAGCACAAGTAGGGAGCAGATCCTTTGAGTTTGATTAAACATATTAAGTCAGGTAGACAAAAAGGCTAGTTGGCACCTGTAAAATAGAAGGGAATATTAAAAGAAAGTGGTGACACTGACTATTCTGTAAAGGAATAGCTAGGTAAGCCTATGGCAGATGAAAAGATTAATAAAGGGAGGAAAATTATAATGTACTGCAAAAACTACTCCTTCCTTTGAATTCACCTTTTTTACTGTCTCTCTATATATTTAGTATAATTAAAGTTTTAGTCCCCTGGTTGCCTCGGATAATCAGAGGGCTGGTGCATATTTTTCTAGGTACATGAGTTGGTCCAAGAAGTCATATAAGTTTTACTCACAAATTTTGCTTCATGCAGAAGGCACGTAGGCCTAGAACCTGCTCCTAAAAATATGCACCAACTGCTTCCTTGCTCTGTGAGAAAATATATGTTGGAGGAGCCTGCTTTGACCCTACCTCTTTCTTCTCCTCCCCTTTGCACTCACAAAGGTTTATTTGTTATCGGCACACAGTCTCTGAATTCAGGGCAGCACAGGCTGTGAGTGGGCCTGGGCTTTAAATGAGGGGGTTAATTATATGTGATGGAAAAGACTTTTTTTGTTTTTTTTCCCCAGATTTTCTAATTTAAAAGACAGATGAAGCCTGGTCTTTTATGGTCAGATTAATTTTCCTTTATTTTACTAATGCAAGGTTAAAAAATCGCAACCTCTTATTCCTGCTGGCTCTGCAAACCTCTACAAGGGGAATAGGGAAACTGGGTCCTATTCTGGTCTATAGTATTGATGGAGAGGCTCTCTCTGCCTAATCCCGGGATCATTTTCTTCTCTGTGTTCTTCTCTGGAACTCCAGGAGGGACAATCAAGGCTCCAACAACAATTTTTTCCCAGCGACATTTTACCACTGTATTTTACTGATGCCAGAGTGAAACCAGGTTTGTTACCTTTTAAATCCCCAAATGAGTTTGCAGAGTGGGAAGTACCTGCCAACCTGTAAACTCTATTTATATGCAGCCACCAAGTAACATGGACTTTCCTGATATTTTCAATCTATAACACAACTGTAAAAAAAAACTATGACAAGTTGTCATCTTTTGATCATAAAAACACGGTGAGGAATAAAAAAAGTCCTCTGGAGGATATCTTTAGTTCATGTTTACTACATAATATGTGGATGAGGCATTAAATACAGTACTTCGAGGCTACAGATGAAACAAATCTTGGAAGCACAACAAATAATGGGTCATATAATCAAGTCTAGTGAGATGCAGCTCTCATGCAACATGACCCAGAGAGGCCAGATGCTATTCTGCATTGGAAAATGTGAGATAATTAAGCTAGGATAAGGCAAACAACCTAGGAAATGTCTAAAACCCAAACTGTCTTCGAATTCTAACAAGAAAACTCTGAAAAAATACCACTAGACCCACAACCCAATGCCTGCTAGCATTAGGAAGAATTACAGTGCTCAGAAACAGTGGTTAGAACAAGCAGATGTATGATAATGTTTCCATTACATGATCCTTAGAATAATGGGACCCCTCTGTTACTACTTGAGGGAGCTGAGACCTTCATGCCCATTACTAGGTGTCTGTAGCATTACAGAGATTGCATTCAGATCTATGACAATGCTTTGTTGATAGAAGACTAGAGATCAGGTCAGTGAGAAAGCAGGGAGGTAGGAACACAACAGTCTACTAAAGAAGCTGAAGTAAAAAAGCCCTCCACTGAGAACTCAGGGCCTCCAATCTCCAGGTAAATAGTTGGAAGGACGGTTAGCTCTCGTGTCCCCGATGAGCTCAATTGCTGAAGTAAAACACTGGAAGAGAGGCAGTCCCTAAGGGACACCAAATGGTGCATATGAGTCATCGGATATCATAATTCTGTTTTCTTAGCATTGCACATTTACATTTCTTTATACTTATGTAGAGACATGTGCCACCCCATCAGGTGGTGCTGAAGCAATTAGTTATAGGGAGGTATGTGCTAGGATCCTTGATGGAGATGTCTGTTCGCATTCCAGGCCCCCTACTAGAAACTGACAATATATAATAGCCCCCTTGCCTTCGAGAGGACAGCCTTTGTCATGATGGTTACATGCAAGACTGTTTCTGCAGAATCAGATGGTTTGGGTTTGTTTTATCTTAATTCCAGCTTAAATTCCATTCAGACACCATCAACAAAAAACCAGTAGAAATGCAGTCTGTTTTCTCTTTTTGAAAGGAAAACGTAGGGCACATGTTCCAAAACACATTCAGATTTTAAAACTCAAAATTAATACCTTGAATTGCAGCCAGAAATGATCTTAGTCTTGAGGTTGAAAGCCTTTAGTCTTGGGAGTCGATAAATCAGTCATGACAAGCCTAAACCAGCTATGGTTTATTATAAAATCAAGTTTGATTATCCATTTGAGGTAATTAGACAGACCAGAACAAAAGGATACAAATTTAAAAGGCAACACATGTATGAAGAACTGGAATAGAAATCTTGCTTTACAGAGGCTGGTGAATAGCAAGAATAAACTTGTACTTGATTTTTTTCATATACTCAATTCTGGTTAATAACATAAAGGGATCCCACGATATTTATGATAAGCAGTTCACTAAATCAGATACTCAGCTTCTCAGCTGCAGATTCCTCCCATTCCCTAGACCTGTGCACAGTCCTGAAATCCAGGTGCAGCTTCTGAGCTCTCTCTACGGCACAACCCATGGCCCTTCTGTAAGTCCCTAGGTGGTTACCAATGTATTAAAAGCACAGTAAAGAAAAAAAAAAAAGATATTATGACATTTATTACATTAAAGGACAGCAGCACTGTGTTTGGGTGTAAGCACACAGTGTGAATTAAAAGACCATAAAATCTGGTCACTTTTCTCTTTCTTTTCCTCTTGATTTAGGTGAGTTTATTGTTATTTTTAATGAATATTTAATTTATTTATGGTACTGGCTATTCTAGCAGATAAAGTTGTAGGATATTCTGCAATGTCTCAAAAATGCTTCAACAAAGCATGCTTGAGGTGCCAAAATTGTTATCAAAAGGTGCCAGAGAAAAAGGTCTCAGTGATTATTCTTGGAAAGGGCCATTCATGCAAGTCCAAGTATAGATCAAGTCCTGAAACATGAGATTTCCAATAGAAGGTTTAAGTACATTTGACAAGTGCAGTTCAAAACAGGCTAAAACTTCAAAACTGCAGTTGATTATAATATTCCACATTTATTTCTAAGGGAGCAAACCACTCAAAATACAAATGCATCAGGAAGAAGAAAAAGTGTTGGAGAAGCATAGAACTTTCCCTCTCCATTTACTGCAGTCTGGACATGCCTTTTCTGAAACACAGCCTGTGCTACCAGATCTTCACAAAAAAGTGACATTAAGCACATTTGTACCTTCTCCTATGGTGCTGTCTTCTCCAAATGCTAGCAAAGCTCTTTCCCTTCCCTTTTCCAAATCCTTCTCTAAATATCACAGCAGCATAGTCAAAGAGGAAGAGAAGGTAGGAACTGTCTGCCTGTTTCTAATGTGCACAATAGTTTGCCTGGTTTTCAGTGCCTGACTCAGAATATCAGATAAAAACAGTTAAGCTGCTTTTTCTCTTAGCACCATATTACTGCTGTGCCAAGATACCTCTAAAAAAGGCTACATAATAGGCAGGCAGCTCCATAATCATTGCTGCTTTTCATGCCAATCAGTATTATCCCATTGTTTTCATGCAGCCCCTTACCTACCTGGTTTATCTAAGTGAATGAAAACAGATCATGTGCAATTTCAGCCAGGATTGACTCTTAAGCGTTCAGGCAGTGTTTAACTTACTGGAGCTCACTATCTCTATGCCCTTCCTGAATTGGAATAACAAAAAATTACTAAATAATGTAGGCACTGTGGTCAGGAAGAGGACATTATTTATAAAGGAAAATATGCTAGAGTCAAGGAAACCACTTTTTAAGAAAAGAAAAATTGGATTAAGAAATGTGCAAGAACAGGCAAGCCAGATAAAGCTGTTCTTGTTCATGAACAGACCTATTAAATTTCTGAAGCCACAGCAACAGAATATCTTTGATATTTGGCAGAATACAATCTAAATCTATGCTACAGCATACTAGAGCATACTGTATGTATTAAGTTTAATTATCTTTCACCTCCATGTCCACTAACAAAACTTCTCCAGTGACCAGCTGCTTCCCATAAGAGAGACATTACTCAGAGCTGCTTATGTCACGCACATCATTTGTCAACACCAGCACATGGGAAGGTGTGGCAAATCCATTGTTTACCTGACCGAAGCCAACGTTAACGAAGTATTCTGTTACAAGCTCCCTTACACGCCTAGGGGTTAGGCTCATTGAAACTCAACTTTCTTCTTCAATGAGGACCATCAAAAGACATTTTCCACACTGATTGTCTCTGCTCATATTTCAGACAGACTTCTGCAGTGAACTGAAAGTGCATCTTCCTGCACTTTGTCAGACCTGATTCTCATGCAATAAGCAAAGGGTATTTGAAGGACAGGTGTCAGAAAGGAAAGAAAAAAGAAAACCATGCTTATGTCCTTCATCTCCAGGTAAAACATAGAAAGCAAGCTACTCATGCTTGCTCTCCAGGGGCCAGGCTTGAAGCATCCACCTAGTCTATGCAGGCAAAAGAGAGCCTGACTGGGGAGGAACAAAAGATTTAATAGCCCTTCGTTTGGGATGGTTGCCTGGGGATTCATTCATATTTAAGTCTTCCCCTCTCAAGGAAGTTTTGCTCTGGGACTGCCCCAGCCGGTGCTATCTGTGCCATACTGATCTCTACGACTGCCTAGGAACATTCAGTATGGACTGAGCTAAGAGTCCTCTTGAGACTGCTGTCTTCCTCCCATGTGGATCATCTACAGAACCTGTAAACAGCTTTTGGCTTCAGGTAGCGTCATCATCACCTTGCCACCTAGATACCACAACTGTGCTCAGCAGGTCACCTTTGAACAGTTTTCCATTCACAAGCCTTTATTATCCCTGAAAATACAAAACCTGGTATTGATAGTTAAAATTGCTTAGTTAAAATGGTTAATCTGCTCTTTCTATTGATTTCTATGCACAATAACTCAACTTTTCCATCGTCAAACTGTATATCACACAGGGGTTACACTGGATTCCCCATTCAGCCAAGGAACCTGGGGTCCTAAGATGGGGAGTGATGTGTGAAGGGAAAGTGCTGCAGACAAGCTGTGCTCCAACAGAAGTAAACAGTCAGTAGCAAATGGTTCCCAACAGCCTCTTGGCTTACTTTATGCAGTGGGATGCTCATAATTACTCATGGGCTTTCTTGTCTAGAATAAACAAACACACAAAAAATAATGGGAATGGAGGCTTTCCAAAGCATGATAAAAGATAGGGAAAACTTCTGCAAAAATAAAATATTTCCTCATGTTACTTTACTGTAACATCAAATAAGAACATGCCAAACAGATTGTTGGTGGTATAATTACCAACAGCCAGGAATGAAAAAAAACCAAACAAAAACCAACAACCCCCTGCCAAAACACCCAAACAACATTGTTTCCATCATAAATTTATTCCAGTATTTTGAGACCACTAAGAAGAATATGCCAAATAGTAATCAGTCTGTTTTCCTCAACTGTTAACCGATCTGGACAAAAGTTTAACAGAAAGAGAGACACCATATTCCTGAAAAACCCTTCACTCCACATACAACACAAACTTTTCACTTAGCAATTCCCTTTATGTGGCCCTGCTCACCTCTGAGTCTTGTTTAGTTGGGACATTCAGCCCTCCGTACCATCTTAAAAACTACTATTTATCTTTAAGCATGAAGCAGATTTTAATCATTATCTTCATCCCTGGCCTCAATTAAGGTCTAATATAGAGGAGGCACTTGAATGACCTAAGAGGCACACTTACCCCTGATAGCGTGTCAAAGGCACTCAGAGTTTCTGCCACATTTCCTATGGCCGTCAAATCCCTCTCTCCTTTTTCTGTTGTTAACTGACTGTGTTTGTTCCTAGCACTTTAATGTCCCCTGATGTGAAGTCTCCTTGAGTAACACTCACATGATAGAAAGTGTGATTAACTCTGCAGGAGCTTTTCAGGTCAATGAAAAAATTACTTGTTACACTAGTATATAATACTTTAGAGATGTTCCCAGTGGCTCTATATATTGGGATTCCCAAGTACCTATTCTCTTTTACCTTTGCTGCTCTCCTGTGTCTTGATAATAAAAATACATAGTTTTATCTGGGTAGAAGTTCAATACTAATCCTTTAGAATATGTTTCATACAACTGTGATTATTTTGATTGGTCATTCAGATACTTTAAATGGTGTATCTTTTCCTCTTGACTAAAATGCAATGTTTCTGTAGTGAAGATGATAAGAACAAAGTAGAAAGGAACTAGAATAAACTTAAGAGAACTAGAACAAAATTAGGAAAATCATATTATTTTCTTCAGAGCCTACCTTACTACCTTTCTCTTGCTTTACAGGCTGACTTGTTAACAAAACACAGGGCATAAAACAGGTTGTGAAGCCATAATAGCTGAAAAGACACCTTCTGAAGATACCTTGTAAACTTGAGAGGGTTGTAAAACCTATAGAAAACTGCAGATTTTATTAAGACTTCTGATACCTTCTTTTACTGTTAGACATCAAAGCCAGTGCAGCGTTCAGAACAGGGGTAAAAATGCTGGACACCACTGTGCTATGGGGCTGCTGAACTCTTCAGGGGCTACTTGTGGTCTGCAGCTTACAAGGGCAGGGGAACCAGAGTGCGTGGAGCGCCTTCACCAGCTGCCTGTGTGCACCAAAGCTGACATCTGGAGTGTGCTAAAATTTAGTCACAAACCATAGATTCTCACGCATTTTTTCCCTAAAAAAAGTGACTATCATCAGCTCATAATACAAGTGGCTAACTTTAAAAGTTTTGTGGATAGACCCTGTAATTAATTAGCAGGAGGTAAGTATTAATTACAGAAAAGGAACCTATGTTTTGTTAGGCATGTCGTGGATGATTCAAGTTATGTGCTCATTGGCACACTGGTTCAGTGGCTAAGTAATGAAGTGTGAAAAAAGGAAGCTTTAATAGGTAACGGGGTAGCATGGGCAGAATGAAATGAGACTGCCAGACGGCTACCAGTGGCTCCAAACCTCCAGTAATGGAGAGGCCACAGAAGAAGAGATACACGCATGAGAGTTGGCAGAGTCTTCTGGTCAGCTGACTTCTTAAGGACTTCAGCACTTCTTAGTGTGCAGTATTCCTTTGGGGAGGCACTGAACAAAATCAAATATACCTTGATTTCCTACTTTATTTGATTCTTCTTCATTAACCCTAGAAAAATAGTACACAACCAGAACAATGAGGGATATGTTTACGATTTATTCAGCATAAGATGACCCACAGTCAACAATAATTAATAAAGGATTCCTGAAAGAAAGACACTGACACTTAAAGGACTTTTCCATAGCCAAGGGAGACAGGTGAGGAGATTCTTAAGTCTCAGACCACATGTGATTTTTCTCAAATAATCCTTAGGTCTTCTCTTCTGTGTAGGAATCAGTGATCTCTTGACATATGAGTAGAGAAGGAAAAGCCATCCTACTAGTCCTCCCCCTGATATGCCCATCACATGGAAAAATGCTTGAGACTAATTGGAACCTAAATAAAGGGATTGCCTTTAGTTACAATCTTCATTCTGAAGAAAGAGTCTGAATATTACGTCTCCAAACACTTGTAGGACTTGAGCTAGTAAAATCTGGGAGGGATGTTTAACCTTGTGTCTTGGGATTTGGGAATCTCTAATCAAAATTTCACAAATTTTTCTACTATCAAAAAGTAAGTCTGGGATTGCAGTTTCAGGATTACAACTAATTACTGTCACATGTATGATAAAAAGTGACTTGATTTGGATAGATAACCTCTAGTTTGAGGAACCTTGTTCTATTTATTAATGATTGAGAAGATAGCCCATTGGAGAGAGTTGCACTTCAGTGCTGATTTGCCTTGTACATCGCTCCCTGTGAAGTATCTGATACTAAACACTGTCAAAAGCACAATCCTAAGCGAGGTGACCTGATTGGAACTGACAGTTCCTATGTTCCACTGAAATCAGGTCAAAAGACAAGTGTGTGGGAAAAGCAGAGACAAATGGAAAACCAGAAAGGTTGATGTAAGTGGCTAATATCTCAGAACCTCCAGTGTCTAAGAAATACATGCCTGAAGCCACAGAAATGGTGTTCTTTTCTATATCTTTTGGTAAGCAAGATGTTAGGCTTCAAAGTTTCCTAGTCTCTGATTTCACTAGGATTTTGTACAAGTGATCAAAGACAACTTTAGCCAAAAAAAAACCCTGTGGGTCACTGAAAATTTTAGTATCTTGAGGCTGAGGCATGTTGGCCAGACTCACATGGAAAAGTGTGCCTTAATAATTATTCTGTAAATAAGCAGAACACATCCATTTTCAGATACACCCTTGCCTTCTAGGCAGACCTGTTACTTTCATCTTGGATGTCTGCTGCCGTGGTTTATTTTACTCTGTAAGAGCACAAATACACATCACAGGGCATGAGCTTAAAGTCTAAATGAATTACCACTTATTACCACTGTACATGCTCATTTGTACCATGGAACTTTTTGACATACACCATTTTTGACTCAAAAGTATTTAGATAATCTAAATAATTCTGGAAGAAAACACCTCAAAATTGCTTCATGTTTTTCAGAGCACTGGTTAATTAATGACAGGAGAACCAAACTGAACCAGAGAAGTAAGTTTCTCAGTAGAATATCTTCCTTTAGAAAACGGGTGAACTGACGGTATTTGCAGAAACAAATGAAAGCACAAAACCACTAAATTCAGGAATGCCAAAACTGCCTTTAGAAGTACCAGTGCGAAAGCAACATAAAACATTCTCAGTTATCTTAGGTCACTGAGTATTTCTTCTAGTCCTAAAGTGTAACCACACAGTAGACTTGAATGTACTTGAAAGATGTGCTTGAATCAGAGTTGCTGAATGCAAAAAAAGGATTTAGATCTCAAAAAGGTGAACTACAAACTATCCTTTTGCTCTTATCTGACTATATTTATCAAAGTCTTAAAGCATAGGAAACAGCAATTTTAAGGCCTGGGTAATTGAAAAGGAGTTTAACAGATTTCCTCCAACTTTTCCAGATCTTGTTTTTTTCTCTGGGCTGAAACCATGCATGAGAAACTTCAGCCTGAAAGGCAAATTTTTGTAAGAAATTATAACCTGCTGAAAGGGGAGATTTAGACTGAAAATACTTTTCAGCCATAACTATTCCACATCAATCTTTAACACTTTAACTAATGCATTATTAAACTACAGTTTATTGTATGAATTATGTATCTGTATAAATGCATATATTAGTGTAGACGTAATGCAGCAGCCAAATATTATGAAAAAAGGTAAGCTTTCTGCATAACAATAAGTGGAAGCAAAATACATGTAGAAACACAACAGATATTATACAACTATTAACATGAATTCATCTTTACAAATTAAAGGCTCTGATATTTGCCCAGATCAAAAATCTAATTTTACAGCACTGGGAGATAAGGAATTAAATACAGTGTAGATATCATCTAAACTGGTATTAAAAGGTTAGCAGTGCTTAAAATTGATTAGTTACCAAGACCAGACAGCCTGCATCTCAGGCTGTGAGAAGAGTATTGGCCAGATGTTGCAGAAGCTTTAGTTGTCATTTTAACAAACTTTCGAGCTAGATAAAAGCTTCACAGATTGCAAACTGGGAAGCATAACTGTTACAAGGCAGGCATCCCAGCATGTTACACAGCAGCAAACCTAAGAACTGTTGGGGAAAAAAAGTCATCAAAAACCTTTAAAAAGACTGAGTAGTTCATATGGACTCTATACATGTGAGAACAAAAATGCTCTGCATAGAAATCAGCTTGTGGAATGAAAGTCCATGAGTGGGTAAGTCCTTTTAACAATGAAAGACCAGAAGTCTAAGAGATATGTCAGGATACAGATGAATACCATACACCAAATTTCAGATTATGACAGATTATGTAAAATATCCAGAAAAGATCTCTCTATAAGATTAATCCATACTACTTACTACTTTCCTAGTTGTCAACAAGGCTGTAAAAAAAAATAAAAATTTAAAGATGGACAAATAATTAGCACTAGGACATTGGTGTGTAATTTTCATCTCAGAGAAATGTAACAGATGACAGTAGCCAAAGCAATACGTGGCTGCTGATAAAGCTCAGTTCACTACTAGGATTACTAGTAAAAAAATTAAAATCACCAAAAATGGCTAAGGACTAGCTAGATATTTGGTCGAATATGGTGATGCAAACTCTCACTGAACGCAGATACAGTAAATATATTAGAGGAAATAAATCCATAAGTCTTTTTGTGGCAAACTGAGGTTTTGCCATTATGGATTTGCCATGAAGAAAATGTGTCAAAAACCTATGAATCTGAAGGAAATATAATGGAGTGTCACAGCACCTATTTACCTTGAGAATACAAGGGAGTTTCAAACAAAGGAAAAAAAAGGAAAGAAAAGAAGTTATTCTGCACCTGTAGAGAAATCAGGCAGCACTTCAGTAATTAACATTTATTACTTATGGCAGCTTTTATACATTGAAAATGCTGAACAAATATGAACTGACTTGTACAACATCTTTACAATACGTGATACACATAATTATGGAAATTACAGTAGGGGGCTGTCAAAGAAATAAAGTCCTGGAGATCCTTCTTTGTGGAGAAAAGCACTGTACCTGAGATGAAGCTGCCATGTAGGGATGGCACAGCACATCTGAGGACACAATTTACACCAAAACTGAAGAGACAGAATAAAGCAAGACAAAGAGTTGGGCAAATCTCCACAGGATATGCAAGTAAAATGCTTATAAATGAAAGCAGCATAAGCTGATTTTGACATATGGCTATTTTCAGGTTGGAAGTAATCGCATTCAAGTTGAGCACAACACCTTCAGGCAAAGCCCCACCAGAAAACAGAAGAAGTTGTTTCCCCAGCAGCACAAAGAATCACTAAATCACAGAATCACAGAATACTCTGAGTTGGAAGGGACCCACAAGGATCATCGAGTCCAACTCTTAGCCCTGGCCAGGACCATTCCCAAGAGTCACACCATGTGCCCAAGAGTATCATCCAAACACTTCCTGAACTCTGTCAGGTTTGATGTGACCACTTCCCTGGGGAGTCTGTTCCAGCACCCAACCACCCTCTGGGTGAAGAACCTTTTTCTAATATCAACCTAAACCTCCCCTGACACAACTTCAGGCCATTCCCTCGGGTCCTGTCACTGGTCACCACAGAGAAGAGATCAGTGTCTGCCCCTCCTCTTCCCCTCATGAGGAAGTTGTAGACTGTGATGAGATCTCTCTTCAGTCTCCTCCAGACTGAACAGACCAAGTGACCTCAGCTGCTCCTCACATGACTCCCTCTTAAGGCCCTTCACCATCTTCATTGCCCTCCTTTGGACATGCTCTATTAGCTTAATATCTTCCTTATACTGTGGTGCACACAATATTCAAAGTGAGGCCACACCAGTGCACAGTACAGAGGGACTGAGTTCAAAAGGACCCACAACAATCATCAAGTCCAGCTCCTGACTTCACACAGGACAAACTAAGAGTTAAACCATACATCAAGGAGTGTCGTCCAAACACTTCTTAAACAACAGGCCACGACCTGAGGAGCTTGTTCCAGTGTTTGACCACCCTCACAAAGAACTTTTTCCTAGTAATGAGTCTGAACAACCCTTGATGCAGCTTTAAGTCATTCCCTCACATCCTATCACCGGACACCAGAGAGAAGAGATTAGCATCACCCTCTGCACTCATCCTCACAAGGAAGTTGTAGACAGCAATGAGGGCTCTTCTCGGCCTCCTCCTCTCTAAACTGAGCAAATCTAGTATCCACAGCTGTTCCTCATAAGTCTTGCCCTCTAATCCTTTCATCATCTTTGTTACCTCTCCTTGAACACTCTAATATTTTTATATCTTTCTTACTGCACACAGCACTCAAGGTGAGACTGCACCAATGCTGAGTAAAGTGAGATAAACACTTCTTTTGACTGGTTAGCTGCATTGTGCCTAATACACACCAGGTTGGCCCTTTTGGCCACCAGTATACGTTGTTGACTCATACTGGGCTTCCCATCAGCCAAACCCACCAGATTTTTTTCTGCAGGACATTCCAGCCTCTTGTCCCCCAGTCCACTCAGGATTACCTGATCCCAGGTGCAGAATCTGGCATTTGTCCTGATTAAACATCATATAGATGGTTATTGGCCAGCCCTCTAGTCTATCCAGATCTCTATATTAGGCCTATCTACCCTCAAGAGAATCAGTGGTTTCTCCTAATTTAGTATAATCAGTAAACTTAGGGCGGACTCAGATCCTGCATCCAGGTCATTGATAAAAACATTGAAGAAAATTGGATCCAAAGGAGTGGATGGTTTTGCTTGTTTCTTTTAATCGGGAGCGTGGGGTTAAAGCCAGAGATCACAAATCAGTTCACAGCCTCCACCAGCTAAACTCTCTGCTTGAGACTGATTCATTATAAATCAGCTTTCTTGCAGCTTAATTTACCCGCCTGTAAAACAGGTAATTCAGAGCCAGACCGTCAGCTGTGAACTGGCACAGCTCCACTCAGTTCCCAGTGTCAGGAGGGGGCATATTTGGCCAAAATTAAGCATCATGCATCCCTGGTGAGGCAAGCAGAGTCATTTACATCATGACCTGGCTCACTGCATCCATGTCTACATGGACAAGCACAGATGTGACAGGATGCTGCTCTGATACAGATATTGAACAGCTCTTCTTAAGCTGAAGTGGCAATGCAGCTTCCAGAGGGGATCTGTCATATGCCTAGCATGTGACTTGTGTCTACAGGGCACCCACTCATATAAAAATGATTTTTCTCTACATCACAGGAGCAAAGAAGTTTCATTAATCTCAACTAATCTGGCCTCTACTGTTGACAATGAAGTCTGCTATGTCCATGCTTGTCTGTGAAATATTGCTGTTTTCAAAATACTATTTCTCTGGGTGTTAGAATTAAGTGATCCCTTATAATGCTCTCCCAAACTATGCTTGGGAAGTGAAATGACAGAGTCAAACAAAAACAATCTCCTGAAATTCAATTTATGGAACCAGTCAGAAAGTACATAAGCACACATCTGATAGGACAGCTTCACTTCACTAATATCAACTAATTAGAGAATTAACTTCATGATTTTCTGCCCAACTAACATAATTTCAAAATCTCCCTTCAAGAGTTCTCAGATCAGGGTATTTCTTGGTACAATCTCAAGACATCCTGCTTGAGCAGAGAAACAAAACCAAATGTTTCTCTTACATGACCTCCTCCTGGTCTTAACTGAGCGTAAGGATTGATGGTTTAGTTGTTCAATTTCCCCCAAGAGTTTTAGTTTTTCCATGAGGTTAAAATATAATATGGATCATACTCCTACTACAAGAAGCGACTAATACACAGTATGCAATATTAATCATAGGTGATATTTTCAGAACATAAAAATATAATATCCTCAGAAAGTATTCCATATATTTTTAAGAAGACACGAAGACTTCATGGACGGTGCAAGAGATCTCTTGAAAAAAGAAAAATCTTACCTGTCACAAGCTGTTGTCCTGCTAATCCTACTGGAACCATCCCCAGATTATTCATAGCTGTAGCCCAAGCTGTCGGATCGGTGACTGACATGTTAAGCTGTGTGGTGTCTATAGCTATGCTTCCCAAACCATCAGCTGCTGCAAGTAAATAAACGAGAGAAGTCAATGCATCACAATTTTTAACCAAAACTTTCAGTGAAAATGAGGTATCGCCACTGCTGATTTTGGGTTTGTTTTGTTTCCTAATTGTGATCCACCTTCAGAACATTGCTAATAGTACTTGGTATTGTATAGCTAAACATAAAGACATTGGAAACATGCAACAGACATAAAATGAAATAAGAATGATTCAGGTTGGTTATATGGAAAACTTTTTCACCATGAGGGCAGTCAAGCAGTCATCACCCCTGGCAGCTTTCAAGATGCAACTTGATAAAGCCCTGAGCAGCTAGCCTGACCTTATGGCTGGCCCTGCTCTAAACAGGACGTTGGACTGGAGACCTTCTGAGGCCTCTACCAGCCTGAATGAATTGCCCTGCAATACTCTGATATAATTTAATGATACATAAATAATTGTGGCAACTTGTCAGAAAGCTGAGAGAACCAAGCATACCCCAAGGTAAGAATTGTTTTCCATAAGGTGCAATTTTTTGTTTGTAAAAGATTTAAGAACACATTATCCCCTAAATAAAAAGAGATCAAACTAAATCCATTCACTATGGGAAATACCAAGTTTTGTTCTAAAAAAAAAGAGAGAATTTTCATTAATATGGTCAAAATAGACTGAGCCCAGGTGTGGATTTTCCTAGGTTGGGGAAGGAAGAGTGAGTCAGATAGCTAAGGGATGGTACCTTTCTGATACTGAAACACTAAACACAAGATGTGATCACACATTTTTGCTTCTCCCCTCCCCAGTCACAGCTGAAATCAGCTCTTTCCAGCTATTTTCTTATGACCTTTGCAGACCTGAGATATTTACCAGCAGCCATTGCTTCTCCCCAGTTCCTTTTGTTCCCGTTAGACTTCTTCAGCTAGGAATAACGAACTACTGTATTAGCAGCATCTTGAGATGGGATATCACTAAGCACAGGGCCCACATACAGCTCATTAGGCTCTGAAACAGAAAAGACAGAAATCAACTATCAGTGCCACAGTCAGAACACAACAACAGACCACTTTGGGAATCCACTCAAAGCTCCTCCCCACTCCCTCTGGATCACCAGCCCCAGTCTGTTTGCACACATTTAGCAGGTACTGTAGACGTGTTTCAGCAAATGCTCATCCTTGCCTGCTGAACGAACAGTAACACATATGAATCTGTCAGACCACTGAAAAGCCCTTCGCAAATTAGGTCTTATCAGTAGCTACACAGCCTCATCAGCATGAAGGCATCAGCTGAAAGAACATATTAAGGGATGAATATGATTTATTCTTTTTTAAACCGTTAACAATTAACTGATGTTGTGAGTTCCAAGGAAATAGTTGTCTGTTCTGAGATAAAAAGGAAAAAAAATACTATGCAATGACTTACAGAATGGATCCTGCAGTGGTGTGGAAAAGAAAACCTAACAAAGCTGAGGACAATGCCTGCTCCTTAACTAACGCTATATCTTTGGCTCACAAAGGTTAGTTAGCTCAAAGCAAAAGTGGAGTATCTGTTTCTAGATGATTACTCTCATCAAGTATCTGTCAGACCATGAATTTTACATAAGGGCAACTTCTTGCTGTTGCTATTGTTGTTTGTGAAGCTGACGATGTCAACGTATTGCTGGTCAGTGCATCACTGGTCGGAAAGCCACTGGTAAGAGGTGTGACCAAAGTGAGTTCCCAGCACTTAAAGCAGAGGAAGAAAATGCTGGACTGAGGATGATCACATACACATACCCATGTTAGTTTTTGTGCCTTAGTTACATGGGACTATGGGTAAAGGACGGCTACATTATTTTTTCGCTGTCCAGCAGCCTACGAGATCTGACATAGGGTATTTGGTACCAGGAGCCAGCAACTGACCATTTTGAACATTTTTTAATGTTTAGAAGTCATTAATGCTGTGCAGATGTATCTTGGTGACTTGTTCAGCCCTAAAATAGTTGTGCTAACTTTAAAAAAGTACTTGAAAGACCTTAATTAAGAGGTTTACAACATGCAAACCCAAAGGATTCATCCTTAGAAAAGACACAATTAACATAATTACACTGTATTTTAGCTTAGTACCTCCCACACTTTTTCATGTGATGTGCATAAAGTACAAGCCAGAAAGCTTTATACTATAGTTCCATGACACTGTATAGATCACTTCATAGGAACATCACCACATCAATGGCTGTAAAATCAAAGAAAGAGTTGAGATCAGGCAATGCTCTACATTTTTTAGTTTGTTGTAATAGGCTAAAAAGCATTTTGTTCAAATCTACAGTGGGTCCATTTAAAAGTCAATATTTATCAACTCTTAATATTTGAATTTGCAATTCCAATTCTTATTTGATCTCCACTATTCATTATGCATAACATAAAATATTTTTATGGTAAAATTAGCTTTTAAATAACATCTATAAACACCAAACAAACATTGAATGAAAGTCATCTGTGGGCAATATGACTACCATAAGGCAAGGCACCCAAGATTTATGTCCAGTTTTTAAAAACTGGATGTCTCCTGTTCAGCTCCTTAAACTTGTACTTAGCTCTTTCCACAGAGGCTATAAACTTCTGACCACAAACATCTATTTCACGGTTAGGGCTCACTGAATTATTCCTTGTCAATAAGTTATTTCTCCCCTTGCTCTTTGTGAATAATTTCCAAACCAATCCCAATTTACAAACATATGCTGAATAGCTCAGATGAGAGTGGTTCGCTTCTTCCCCTGACCAGCAGCCTTGATGAAGAAAGGGGGATTTAAAAGTCAACAGTGATGAAATGCCTCTTCATACCTTGTTGCATGCTATTTGCTTGTCCCCATAATGCATCACCGTAACCAATGGGGAGGAAGGAGGTACTGCCCCCTGGTTTTGGGGGCATCTCAGGTAGGCATGGACTACTGGGATAAGAGGTAGAGAATTGGCATTGTATTCTCTCTCTGCCACGCTCCTTCCCCCACTTTACTGCTTATTGAAGTGTGCGCCAGGTGACATAAGCAGATCTGCTGCCAAACTACAGATCTGTTCCTACAATCTCTACCACCCAAATCCACATTGCAGTTGCACCAGCTCTGCCAGAAATGCAGAGCTGGTGCATAAAGGATCAGACACTGGGCTAGACAAATGCACCTCACCTACTGGGAATTAGTAGGTGACTTTTTGATGTTTGCCTTCTGACAGGTTGTCCACATATATCTAATTTTGGTATACGTTCATGAATTAGCCACAAGTATTTGTTAAAGTCCTTGCAGAGGAACAAGAACATAACACCATGATTATGAAAGAAAGTGGAATCAGTGGGTTAATTGCTGAAACTTATGTTGTACTATACCGCTAGATCTGCCCAATATGCCATAGAATTCTTTGCTCAAAACATACTCTTGTAGCCCACACTGGCTCTAGGCCATTTTCCTTTCTCTCTGACCATCAAGTCTACTGTTTTATCAGCAAGACCTGGATGCAGTGCAAGCTGAACTGGGGAAAACCCATAAAAGAGCACGTGAGAAGACTAAAGTAAAACTAGTTCTATCTAACCAAGAACTGCTGCAGGCTATTTTGTCAGTGGAAGAGAGCTGAATAACAAGCATAAACGAACTTATGAACACTGAATAATTTGCAGTAAGCTGTAGGCAGAACTAATGCTCCATCCTGAAGGACACAGACTGTAGAAACTAGCTCTTTTTAAAAGAAAAATACTAATTGTGAACATCCCTTTGAGTGACAACTCAGTGGTTACATTAACACAGAGCAATATAATATGGCTAAAATAATCTTACAGGCATTTCACACCTGATTTAGACTCAAACATTAGCTTTTGTTTAAAAGTTTACAAAAATTTGGATAGAGAAGGTTCCATTAATGCTTAAAATTAAATCAGCTGTGAGCAAATTTCAGCTTTTCATTGTATAGCTGAGACACTGCACTATTAAAGCCTTCATGGCACTGGAAACAAACCAACCCAGGAAAACAAACCAACCCACTGACTAGGTCATATTAAAAAGCCAAGTGCTAAGTTCAATGAGAAATACATCTACTAGCAAAGATTCTTGCTTTCTTAATAATAAATGGAATCACTGTGCCACTGGTTAAACTGGTAAGAAAGCATAAGCTTATGCAGGGATCCTGTGTAACCTGAGCAGACATTAATCAACCCTTTTTAATGACACTGCACCTTTAGAAAGCATTCCTGATCTGCAATTCATGTGTAAAAGAAATCCGTGTTTATAAACACTTGTGCATGGGAGTAGTTCTACTCGAGGGGAGTAACTTCAGAAGCAAATAAAACTATAATACTGATTTATTTTCACATTTAGGAGAAAATGTCTAACATGTTCTGGGCCCTGCTATTCCTTGAGATTTGGGAGAACCAGGGTTGTTAATACAAACTTTTTTATTTGAGAACTTCTGATTAACAAAATGTTAATGCCAAACACTTTGTAAAGCAATTTCATGTTACACTTTTGGGGTGGTCTCTCTTTTTGCAGACACAATGCAAGGACTGGTCCTTGGACAGTGCATTGCGAGGGACATTAAGACTTCCCTCAGACAGGTTGTCAGGAAGATAAAGCACCCTCAAGTCGATATCAATGAGCACTTCTCAGTCATAGCAGTCATAGCAGATTGTACTTAGTGTGCATATTTTATACCAGGCAATTAAATGCAGTTACCCAAATGAATACAGAAATCAGCTATATATTGTGCATCAATTATCACAGGCAATGAATGCCATGAGACAAAGAAATTAACACAACATAAAACTAATTCAATAACACAGTAGACTGTGAAGTTAAAATCCTACCCTTTAGATATCCATAACACCGCAGACAATGAGGTACAACACTGAGTGTAGCTGATTAAATGTACCACTGTAATGAGGCTCTGTAGAGTGCCCAGGTCAGCGGCCAGCCCTGGGATGCAAGGAGGAGGTTCTCTGCCCAACTCTGACACCAACCTGCTGGGTAATATTTCAGTTATTTCACCTCTTTATCTAATTTTCAGGACCACTACATCCTTCAAGGAAAAGACTGATGGCATCAACTTTTCAAAACCTGGGACTACAAGTTGCAAAGACATTAAATGCTATTGGTACCAGTTCTTGAGACAACGCAAATGGGAAGCAGCAATGTGGCATCTTGTCAACTGCTACATCTAGGCAAGTTTTTCTGTCCTTAAAAGAATGGCAAATTTCACAAATTCAAACACGATTTCAAAGTGTTACTGTTCACTGTGATTCATAGGACAGTGGTCATTAGGTTAGTCACACTCCACCTGACCTGCCAAAGTACAGGTAATTTAATTGGTTATCTCCAGCTGTCTTCTAAAATATATCAAGCGTTTTGTACTGGTTCTTCCCAATATTTTTGTTTGTCCATCTGAATACAAGACTCCCAGTAAAGAAGGGAGAAAGAGAAAGAAAAGCTAGACAAGGATATACTGTAAGTCGCTATCTAATTCTTCCTGACCATCTTACAATGAAGAAAGATGGGAGTAGCAACAAAGAAGGTGATACTTTTGTGCCACAGCAATCCTATATGGGGCACATGAAAAAAAGAGCATCTTCAATGTGATTCTGAAGGTGGCTTTAATTAATAATATTGCATATGTAGTGTTATAAGAGGAGGCATTGCCTCATGTTTTTGCATGGCTAGTGTATGTTAACACCTAGAAAACCTCACCTAAATTCTGAAATTCAAAAGGAATTGAAGAAATACACACATTTCTTGCAATAATTTGCAAAAAGACTTTTACTAACTCTAAAAAAATACGTGCGGTACCAGATCATTTTTGAAAAAAAAGTCTTATTTTCTGGGGTGGGACCCTAACTTAGGCATCTAATGCTTCACCTCCTTGCAACTCTACTGGAGAGGCCTGTTGCTTTCCAGCATCTCCAGAGTCACCCTGTTTATCTGGATTTGTCTGCCACGCCTCCCTCACAGGATGCCTTTGAAAGCAAAGATTGATTCTGCAGGAACTGGCACTTGCCTTAAGAAAACAGCTTCATTAGGCACAAGATAGTGACAATAAGCTCCCTTAGAGCCTAAATGGGAGCTCTAGTTACGTGTTCACTCACATTATTTTTCTGATTTTTTGTCTTATGAATGATTTATAACACCTTTGTTCATTCTATATTATGCCACTAAAAAACTACATTGTCATCTTACAAACTCATAAAATATGTGCTGCCGCATTAAAAGCTTTCACTTTTCACTAGGTACACTGAATATGTAGGTTTCTGCATAGTTGCAAAGGATCCTTTCCACCAATTTTCACTGAAAAATAGTTAATGAGTACATCATGGACATACTGATATGACTAAGACTACTTAGAGAAAAATCACAATATATTTAATATTCAACAAAGCCAATTTGTACAACGCATATTTTCTGGAAGAATTGCTCATTTGAGATGCTGAGTTACTTCAATCCTCTGCCCCAGTGCTTCTTGAAGATAACGCATTGTACACACAAAGGCCAGACTTCTCTTGGAAAGCAGAACACTGAAAGACTTCAACAGAGAAAGAAAAATAAAACAGAGGTCACCAAGACAAACAGGTGTTGTCTTCAGATGCTCCTTGAAAGGTCACTCGGTAATATTTCATGGTAAATCCTGAACTTCACTGGTATCTCAGAGCAAAGTCTTAATAGGTTACAAATGCACTTTTTCTTTTGTGTGTATTTTACCAGCTGTGGTCTGAATCTGCTGATGCCTATAAATAAAAGAATCTGGAAGCACATTAAGCAAAGCATTATAGAAGTCCAGCTGACTTACTGAAAAAGCATATGCAGTTCCAAAATCATCTGGAACAGAAAAAAAAAAACAGCCATGTTGCTGGCTAGCAATGCAGTGCAGTCTTGATAAAAAGAGGTCTGATTATTCCTTGAACACAAAACACTGTTGTGAACTGATGATTGCATCTCCATTTTTTACCCTGCCAAGATGGCTTGCAATTGTGACTCGCTTCCCATTTAAAAGAGCATGACATTTAGACATACTGACTAAATTAGGACAATCCTTTATTTAAATGCCTGCATTTAAATTTAATTTATATTTAACAACAACAACAAAAGTATCCTGAAATCTTTTAATTACTTATAGCGGTATTTTAATAGCAAGTCTTGTATCACATTGTTTTCTACTAAAGGCCAGTGACCACTTTAGAAGCGTGATATCCCACACCACTGTATTTCAGTCCAAAGAGGAAGCACCTGAAGTGGCTTTTGAGCAAATACACTTCAGCAACTTTACTGAAAGGCTGAATAGTGAAATGAGAGGTGCTGGAAAGGCTCCTTGATGCCATAAAGTACCTGGGCCAGTCATTATATATGGGCTATACATGATATTTCTTATCTTTCTGGGTTGGAGAGAAGATGTATATAAATGCACCACACTTATCAAATACCTTCTCTCACTCTACTGTACAATGTCCTTGCTTCGTGTTTACCAGACCTACATCAAGCTGCTAAAATACAAAGGGTTGTTTGGTTGGATTTTTTTTAAACAAAAACAAAGGAGGGGGCGAAGGAAAGAAAAAGAAAAAAGACCAAAGCAAGCTGGGACACATTTCCAGAAAGAGCATGTTGGCTAGTCTAAAGTGAAATCACTCCCGTGTCACCTCCTGAAAAAAATTAATAGCTTGACAGGTAAGCCCTCTCTGTGGCAGAGCCCCAATGACAGTACCATACAGACCATCAGAGGCAGGGGTGCCTCATGATTGAATTTCCAAATGAACACAGACTGCTGTCTGCTAGTCCCAGAAGACCCGGATACAGTTGACTTTCACATGGTAACATTATGTATGGAAAGTCTATTTTAAGTAACTTTTTAGAAGTTTCTAAAATGCATTCATTATCATTTTTCTACTCCTTCAAAGTCTGTATAATTGAACTCCTGGAGTTAAGGCAGCCTGTCTTTTCAGGCAGAGATTCATGGGGAAGAAAACTCAAACCTGTCAATCAAACTATTTTCATATTTTTAAAATACAGTTTTATCACTGGGTCAAATTGTGGCAAGAGGTGATATCTACGTGTCCTTGGTTAAGTGCCTGGGTGACCTGCAGAGCACGGTTTTGCAGAATACTTGATGCAATCTAAAGTCATACTGATCAAAATGTTATGCAATACCATCAGGTATTTTCTCAGTGACAGCTGTTAGGTGAAACTCTGGAAAAGAGGTTTAGGCTTGGTTGGTTTGTTTTAACTCAAGGTTTCTGATGCTAAATTTTGCTTAAGAGAAAATCTCACTGTCTCTTCTATCAACGTACATCTGTCCTCACTCTGAAAGCTGCCACCCCTTTTAGCACATCACACTCAGGATATCTTCTCCAGCTACAAGCTCTAAATCGCTACTGTGCTCCCTGGGCTCATTTATCTTGCACTTCTTTTATTTCTCTTAGTTTACCTCCTGTTCTCCATTTACCTCATAATGCTCTTTCTTGCTTTTTTTTGTATTATTTTGTTTCCATTCACTGACTCCACACTTCCCCTTACAACCGAGGCCCATTTCTTGCCTTAATCTACTCTGGGCCATTCTCTCATCCAAGTATCTCTTCACATTATTGTTTGTTACACTGTACTGTTTTATTACGAATGGGAGGGATTCACCTCGCCTAACTTCTGGCAATGTAGACATGTATGCTTGAGCTTTCCTGCTGCCATCATTGCCAATGGGGAGAACCAGATACTTCTGCCAGCCTGTTTCAGACACCTACTTTGCTAGGCAGTGAAGTACACCTTGGAGATGCACATCTCGCTCCTCTGAGTAGAAGTCTACACTGCAGTTCTGGATATGAACATCTGCTTTGTCAGACACCCATGGGATGAGATGAGCTGTGCTGAGCAAACTGTGCCTTGGGAGCTCAACTGTCGCTCTGCTACCTGCATACCATATGAATCCCAGTAAGACACTCAGTCCTGAGGGACTTGGCTCTTCTGCTTGATAACTCTGGCCTAGTGAACTGCAGGAGAATAGAAAGCATGACTCAGTTTGCAATAACTCATAAAAATGTCCTAAATATAAATACATATAGATATTTAGAGAGAGAGAGAGAGATGGCTTGCTTTCTGATTTTATTTTCTGCCCATCTCCAGTGATTATGTCAACATATGACTATTAGTGTTTGACAACGGGAACTGCCCACTCTAACACATTTCCTGCAACTGTGATGCTCTACATCTGCCTTTTCTCTGGAGAGAAAAACATCCTGGACCTTTTCTTCCTACTTCCAAATGAATTCCATCTCCTCCTCCTCATTTCTTTACTAGACACTTAACTTCCTGGCTTCTTGCAACTCCCATTTTAAAGATCAGTGGAAACCACACACACCTCTTGGCTACCACAGTCCTTTGTTTCTGCCCATCAGCCTTGCCACATATAATCGCTTTCAAGTTGAGCACAACACCTTCAGGCAAAGCCCCACCAGCACATAGAATCACTAAATCACAGAATACTCTGAGTTGGAAGGGACCCACAAGGATCATCGAGTCTAAGTCTTAACCCTGGCCAGGACCATTCCCAAGAGTCACACCATGTGCTCAAGGGTATCATCCAAACATTTCTTGAACGCTGTCAGGCTTGGTGCTGTGAACACTTCCCCGGGGAGCCTGTTCCAGTGCCCAACCACCCTCTGCGTGAGGAATCTTTTTCTAATACCCAACCTAAACCTCCCTTGACACAACTTCAGGCCATTCCCTCGGGTCCTGTCACTGGTCACCACAGAGAAAAGATCAGTGCCTGCCCCTTCTCTTCCCCTCCCCGGATCTTTGTATTCCCTCATACCCATCAGCTTTCAACAGAAGTTGAATTAAGTTGCTAAGCAGAGCCAAGAATTTTGTCTGTTTTCTGAACAGTTGTTTATGAGATCACTGGCAAGTTACCTAAATTAGGATTATCACATACTCTGTGGTCACTGAGGGAGAAGCAATCCCACAGTTAACATAAGGTCAGATCAAGAGAATAGCAGCTGCTGTGCATCAGCTATGATCAGGCAACAAAAGTTATTGCGATGCTTCTCCCTTGTAACTAGCTGTCAGAGGGTCAGGATAGAGGAGGCTTGAGCTGCAGATCATGGTGAATATGATGCTAACCCCCCCCCCTCCCTCCAGTTGGTCCTGCTGCACCTTTAGGCGGACAACAATCCTTCTATTCCCCTTTCCCTGAAACACCTTCCTGTATGTGTATTTCTTCAATTTCAGTAATAAATCTTCAGGGCAGGAAATCATGTGGATTTTCCCTCAGGCAGGGCTAAAACCTACTAGAAACCCATCATTCCTTGTGCTGTAATTGGACTGATACTGGCTTTAGCCAGGAGGCCCCCAGGCAGGGATGTCAGTGAGCCAGCAATGCTCTGAGACCCAGAGGCAGGACCACCGCCTTGCCAGGCTTCTGCATAGCACCTTGTGCAACAACGCTTTCATCCCTTTTAAGGCTTTTAAAATACTACTGTGTTACAAAACTAGGAATATTGATGATCATAGCATCCCCCTCTCTCCTCATGCAGGCCTTCCGCCCCTTTCATGAAGCTAATAATCCTCTCACAAACCATTTTCCAAAGTGTTTTACATTTGTTTGTCTTTTCTTATTTGATTTATAAGCTCTTCAGGTCAGAGAATTTGCCTTTATCTATGTTGGCAAAGTACAATGTCAATTTACTGCACTATATAAATATTTCCTAATAACAAGGGCAATAATAAGAATAATGTATTTACTGTAATACAGTATTTCTAACCTTCAAGATACAATAAGAAACAACCCAAAGTCAACAACAAGACCGAAAGATTTGCAGAACCTTTAACTGTGAAGCGGAAGCCACAAAGTCACTCTGTGAAACTTTGGTAAATTAGTTACTTATATTCATAAATAGCGGTAAAAATCCTTGCAAATTGACCCTCTGGAAAATATCAAGCAGAACATAACCAGTGTAAACCAGCAGAGTACTGCTTCACATGTGTATTATAAGGGTCACAAATGGCTTTCTAGTTACTTTTTAAACAAATGCAATGTTAATACTTTCACTGCAACATTATGAATAAAGCATTTGGCCTGTAGCTATGACTATGGTATCTGATGGCTTTTGACTTGTTTGTTTATATTGTCATCCAGAAAATTTATGTACCGTGCTCTCTTGGACTCAATCTTGACTTCACCTCTTGAACGTGCAGAGGGCACAGCCCATGTAGAGGGCTCTGGGGTGCAGCAGTTTGCCTCAGCTTCCCCAGAGTAGCTTGATGGCTACCTTCAGTGCCCTCCCTACAGCAGCACAGAGCTCTTCTGGCACATGGGAGAGAGAACAGAGTGCCAGGGTCAGTGTCCATACCTATTTGGCACCATCTTAGTTCATGTTGCTAATGGTTTCTTTGCTCTTTAAAGCTCTGAGGTATCAAATTAATCAAAATAATGGTGATGGTGCAAGAGATTAAACTGACAGGAGTATGAACTGCCCTTGTTTATCCAGGTGATACTACAGGAAGTGCAATGCCGATACATGTAGAGGACAAAGCCCTGTCCTTTGAATTTACAGCCTGAATAGAAAATGCTTTGTGAGACCACTATATTTCTGTCTAAAATATATGGTTTAATTTAGGAGTGCCCAAGTGACACTAGTGGCCTCTGATATATAAGTGGTCAGGGAAAATGACCTCTATGTACCTTCTTGCCTGAAGCTCAGAACAACAGCAAGTGGATCATTTTGAATGGGCCCCATTTATTATTCTTTTAATTGCCTACTAATACTTCTTTCAGTAGGAAAGACTAATAGAGCCCTTCTAGCTCCCAATGTCTTCCAAACCATCCAAAATTGCAATTCAGCCAAAACAAATAAGGGGTCTTCCATTCTCCAGAAATGAAAAAGCAACTGGACAGGGATCTAGGAGATTCCTGTTCCTCATACAGCTCTGCAACACACCTTTGGCAAGTAATTTAAACTGTCTATGCCTTCATCCCACATGAAATGGTGTGATTATACTTTCTTTATCCCAGACTTTATTAATTTTGCCTAGTGAGGCTGTTCTCTGCTTATGGGGTATGTCCAGCATCACAGGACTATGACCTGGGCCTGCAGATAACACAGGATGGCATTAGGTTGAGGAATATTTTTTCCCTGTAAAAATCAAGACCAAAGCAGAGTAGAATAAAAAAAAAAAATCAATGCTCATAATTTCCTTTGGAATTGCTGTCTATCTGAATGTGGAGAAAATAGTAAGTTTCCTTTAAAAGTACTTGCAATGAAATTCACACTCTGTCAGGTGTAAATTACAGCCTTCATCTCATCTTGTTCTATCTACAGCTCCTTTCTTAGTCATGCATAGCACCAGTGTACAAAAATATTTCCTGCATGTGATCAAGCAAGTATGGGCACATAAGATGCAAACAAAATATGAGACTTAAAAAAAAAATATTTACTGGCATCTTAAAAGAAAACTAAAAGTTTGTAATCATGCGATTTCTCACTAATTTACAACTGTGCTTGGGAAGACAATTCAAATAAATCTATGAAATATTTATTCTTAAAGAAGTCACAGAGAACTGAGATAGCTAAAAATAAATGACAGAAAGAAATAATAAACCCAGGAACATGATTATATTGTGCAATCACAGATACAGTAGATCACTTAAATTAAGTCTTGATCATCATAGAGCTGTTCGGTGGAATAGCACGGGAAAGAGACTTTTCATCTTTTTTTTTCCCCAGTGTTTTATACAAGACCTTCTGATTGCATATGCTTTACAACATCCAATAGATTACTTCAGGCGAATATCTATACATCATACTAAACACTGTAGAAACTCAGTTTCATCCATGCTCATCTTTGAAACAGTGAACTCCTCCCCAAGTCCCATGGGTTGGTGACACTGTGAAATGCATCAATGGCACATGGTGATGCATCACAAAGTTTGGGAGGAGTCACCAGATGGAGTTGTAGTGCACTGTTGTGTTAGCCCATATTTCAAGGTACAAACGATTTCAGCTTGGGTAGAAATTCAATGTTCTTAATCTTCTTTAGGACAGCTGTGGCTAGGGGCAAGGAAGCAGCGTATTTAGTTTAATTACATGTCCAGAAATGCCTGAGCTAGGAAATTCTCTCTTTAAAGTCAGCTATTTCCTTTCATTCAGGAATAGTTAAAAACTCTTAATTGTTAAGCTATCTATACAAAGGCTATACCTGAGGTTTACTACTGATTAACTCTCCAAATGCTTATCAGTTGGTGAAGACTTGATGTCTGCCACAGCTCAGAGAGAGAAGCAATAATTTTCTAGATGACAATCAAACACCTTTGGGGGGCATTAAAATTAAAAATCTGCTTGTTCAAATAATGCATGAACAAAACAGCTTTGTATGATTTCTCAGGGAATGAAAAAAGATGCCATACCTGCTATGAATGGCTACAGATGTTCTGAAAAATCTGCAGACAAGATACCAGACTTTTCCTGTTGTGTCTGGTACAGTTTTTTGCACTTTCCAGGGTAAGGCAATCAAGTTCTGACCCCTAGCTTCCTATTAATCAACACTTGGGCCAGTAAATGTAGTTTAATTGAAGTCCATTCATGTTTCTAAGGGAAGTTTAATGATGGAAAGATTCATGCTCCATCTCATCTCAGTGGTAGTAAGATTCATGTATGTGGATCCATCACTGAGAATGGCCTGGCCTCTGTTATTGTTAATTGAAGCATATTAAGAGATTTAGCAGGAAAAAAAAATCCAAATTTGAAATGTCAAGAGACAGATCCATCCAGTTTCATATTCTGTAGTTATATTATACCTTAATTACAGTTAATTGGGAGATATTGTTCCTGGTGGAAGAGCATCTGACAGTTTTTGTGGATGATTAAACATAGAACAGAATTTGATGCATTTGTTGAATGTGGGATCTGTTTATTGTGACTATGCAACTCTATCTAGAGTATCATTCCCACTACATAGCAAAACAAAAGAAAGTCACAGATCAAAAATATTTCCCGCGCCCTGAGCACAGAACCAATGAGGGCTTCAATACCATTTGTGAAAGAGTATTCTTTGATTGAGTGGTATTAGCTGGACTCCTTTCCCCAATACAGTATAAAATACAAAAAGTAGAAACCCAGGCTGACAGCATGAGCTCAGCTTCTGCTGGTGTTGATACAGTTTGCTCACACTTATTGACCTATGATGCTGAAATATGTTTTGCTGGGCTGTCTGAGATCATTGCTTATGCTTAAAATAGAAATGGCAGGATTGGTTTTATCAGTGAAAAATAAGCAGTGCACATCTTCTGCCTGAAAAGTAACCAAATTAACATTTGTGAAGTAATCTTTCTTCTCAGTTACCAAAAAAAAAAAAAGAAGGAAATTGGCTAGGTTACTGGTACTAGAAAAAGTCTTGGTTTTCACAAACTCTATGCATGCTGGTTTTCTAAATGCCTGATTACTCTGAACTGCAACAATTGTGATAAATCATTTTCTATTTACTCTTTAGTGCAACTACATGCTTTGGGCAAAGATTTTTTTTTTTGTTCATTATTTAGTTAGTTTTAAAAGCAAAACCACTCTTTTAACACATTTTTCCATTCCCAGTGATGGATTTTATCTTTGATATGTGATCCAGTTATTTAACTACCTCTCACTACTTCTCCCATGAATTGTTTATACAGCAACTTGGCAGCATAATTTGCATATCACAGGAAAGATCCCATTATATGTTCCCAGAGGTGCAGTTGCACTAGCTTTATCACTTTCTGCCACTAATGCACATCCCAGAAGCAGAGTGTCTGGTTAATCCAGAAAGGCACTTCTTGGCTGCCAATAGTAATTAAACATTAATGGTGCAGTTACAACATTTTCAGCCACTCAAAAATTATCTACCCATTGTCTTTGCTAAATATAATACCTAAAAAGATATTTATTTTTTCATACAAATTTTCCTTCCATGGGAAAATCACAAAGCTTTACCTTTATTATATTCTGTTCAGCTGTTGCAGACTTGACCTAAAATTACTAGACAAGGAACAAATGCACAAAGAAAAAAAAAAGTTGGAAAGAAGGAAAACATGCTTAGAAGCAGAGTAACTCAATATACCACAGAAGAGCGGGAGAAGACTAGGAGCTGGACATGGTATTTGCTCTCCAGACTCTTATTTGATGACCGAATGGGACAACGGCTCTAACTGCAGGTTTCATGGTGATATAAAGCCCATATTTGGGTGTATTCCAGATTATTCTTCACACATTCTATGAAACTTAAAAATAATGACAGCAACATAACTTTCACTGAGAGGAGCACTTATTCCAAGAGTACTCTAGCAACATCAAAGCATACAACCACTAGGGATCAGAGCACAGGAACTGAAGGGAAGCCAGAAATACACCACAGTCAAACACCAATTAATTTCCTTGCACAAAGCACTGCTGCCTCCAGATGTTTTCCCAACAAGCAGACAAACAGTCCTATGCCTTCAAACAGAGCTGTCTGACATACATTTGGAGGGAACACACATTGTAGGTACCAAATCTTGTCACCCTTGATTGTCCCTGTACACCACCAGGCAGAAATGCAAACTCCGTTTGGGTGAAATTTGGAGTCTGAGATCTAGATCAGAATTGTTAACAAAAAGAGCCTTCTCAGAAAGTGCCTCACGCAAACATAGTAACACCCCCCAGCTGCATTCAGTGCAATAGCCAACCCAGCACCTTTCTCTCTAGCAATATGACAAACCCACCACAGAGGGCTCAAAGAGAGAGAAGGGGTTGATTCACTAAGAAAACTAATGGGCTATTTAGTTAGTAGCCTTTGAGTCACAAAGTCAATCTCAGTGAAGAGTGATTGAAACTGGCTATATCCCATAGCCCAAGATCGCATTACATAGTGCAATAGCCAGCAGTCACAGTGACAGAGCAAAAGGCAGATTAAGTCTAAGGATAGCCTGGTGGGCAGGAAGGAAAATCAGAGCTGTTCCTGCCTGTTTAAAAGTGAGCATTTAGTTTTTAAGCCTGTCGACATGATCCTTTTTGAACACATTATGTTTACTGACATGCTACCCTGATATTTTGGGTTAGTAAAACAAAAAAAAAACCCAAAATCCCAAACCCCCAAAACAAGAGGTAAGGTTATAAAATCAAATATGATGATTTCTGCATGTTAAAAGAAGTATTGCTTCCACAGAGACTTGGAAGCTCAAACAGCTGAAGCACTGTGCCAGTACATGAAAACCAAAAATGGAACTGACCTGGGTTTCACGGTTCAAGCGTGCCGTGGCAGGGATCCCGGCACTACTTCCAAATTCAAAGCTTGAATAAACACAGTTGTAGTTTCTTGAAGTGGATGCTTTTAATGTAATCTGAAAAGGGTGTGAGAAAGGGCATACTCCTGAAATGTATGTTTCTTAGGTTTAAATTCTGGAGAAGCCCAGCTCGTGACTGCTTGCTATTAAGACTGTTCAGGAGAGAGGGAGCGTCTTTGAGTTCACATACTTAATGCTCAGTGGTGTGTCTGCAGAGTGGCAGGAAATAAACAACAGTGAGGAGGGGTTAACCAGAGACCTGCTGGCTAAAATCTATATGCCTGGAAACAGAAGGGAGAGGGCTGCAAGGTCAGATACAGTTCAATTGTTTCTAATAGGGCACCAGCCACAGAGCTACCAGGCACAGACACCCATCACAAGCTGTACCCACCTTCTATCCCCCCCTAAACTCAAAATAGCAGTTGTGCATCACATCATGTCAATCTTTCTGAATTGATCTAGAATGTCCTCCTAGTTCCCAAATAGTGTCATTACAAACCACCTGTACAGTAAATAGAAGGAGAAGACAGAGAGATCAAATAAGCCACCTATGCATGGATCTCCATCATAATATCTAAAACTCCTCAATAACCCCCAAGATCTATTCTCCAGCTTATTTCCTAAGACAGTTGTGTGCCTTCTGAAATAATGCCACCATTCTACCATAACTGCATCAAGGGAATATCCACACAGACGGTCAGATAAAAGTAAAAATGCCTCTGAGACTGAGTAGAAAATCCCTTTACTTAGAGCCTGTCTACCAAAATTCACCACTGCTCCAATAGATTTCCCCTTTCTTCACAACTGACTCAGCAGACAGGAAAGGGCTTTTTGAAGCCACCAGCTGTGTATGCAAACAGATGTATGGAGTTGGGCATGGAGCACAGCATGAGTCAGAAAATCCAGATGTGGGAAGGCTTGAGGAGGAGAGAGAGCAGCTGTCCATTATTCTTGGAAATGTGCAGAGGAAGAATGAGCAAAGCTATGCTTCAGAAGAGCTCATTCTGCTGCAAATGTAAAGGATGCAGCAGACATTTTCCACAAGATCCATCTCAAGAACTAACATTGGTAGAAATCAGATACGACTGAAGACATTTTGCTTTAGCTTTTTGTTAGCAGCTTTTTTTAGAGAAAAACCTGGGGTACTGTGCCACATCCCTGTCTCCCCCTCCCCCCCCAAAAGCAACAAATTCAACTCTATAATAGAATTACTAGACATTGAGGAAACACTCAATAGCAATGGAGAAGCATAAAGTAATACTGTGGTTGCACACATTTTTTTTTTGGCATACAGACTAGTTACAGATGCTAACCGAGGCAATTTCATATGTCTAGATATTTACTCTATGCTTGTAAAATGAAATGGTATTTTTCATCCCATCTTGACTGGAACAGAGAATATGTTTGGATTATAAATTGTTTAGAATTACTTGTTAATACTGTTGGCTTTTCTGTATCTGCTTGTAGGAGGGACAGGAGGGAGAAGATGGATAATACTTGACAGATAAAACTATAGAAGAGAAAAACAGAAAGCAAGCTTTGTTTTCAACACATTTAAACTGGTCAAATGACAAGAATCAGTTGCCTTGGAAGCAGATCTGCAGCTAAATGAAACTTTTCACCTGTCCAATATATGAAATATTTATTATCTGAGTGTGACTAGAGATTCAATAAAGCCAGACACACAGTGCAGAAAGCAGACCCAAGCTCATCACCTCCATGAATTTCACAGGTCCTGTGGCAGCCAGATTAGATTTTGCCACAGAGAAAGGGAAGTGGGTTCAACTGCAGTATTGGGTGTAAAGAGAAATAAAACTAGACGAAAGCAACTTCTCAACTTTATATTTGATTTAACCAGGTTGGTGAAGAAAATGATGATCTTATACTGTGTTTAGTAAGGCTGGAAAACATTATCATATCCAGTTAGAGAGAAGAGACCACTCTCTCTTTATATAATTACTTTTCCAATAAATTTTTCTTGGCCACTTGTTTCCCCATAAAAATTGCCCAGTGTTTTTGTCATGTAGAAGTTGTTGCATTTTTTTTTCCTTATTTTGTGGGGGTTAGAATTAATTTACTATAGAGATGAAACTTGGCAGAGATCCAGACACAACAATCTGAAAAACATTCATTCTAAAATTCAATTATGGGATTCCTTGTTTATTTTATCTCAGAATTTGGTTCCTGCAAAATGGATGACAGTTGATGCAAAAGTGGGCATGTAATCTAGTTCACTTTATTTTTCAGTAAAAAGACTTTAGATATTTCTGTTGCTGCAGACATAATCCTGACTGTGAACAAAAACCAGAGCCATTATTTAAGAAAGTGATAATTTTGCATAGCTGCTTTCATAAGCGAATCACACTTTGAAATAACATTTTAGCCCTTTATCACATTCATTTGTTTCTCAGAAAATCCAGATTTCCGAGGTCTTTGATGTCCTTACTATTGCTAAACAGCTTTAACATCTGCATTCTAAGGTGCTGAAAATGTCTAATTAAGCTAAGGGGTAAAAATAAAGACAACAGTCCATTGTCATTATATTCTAAATTGTACCATAATAAAGTATAATATTTCTGCTGGGTCTGGGGAGTGGGGGGGGGGGGGGGTGTATGTGTGTGTGGGTGTGTGTGAAGTGACTGAAAAGTTGTAGAGAGTTAACACACAACACCAAAATATGATCACTACTTTCAGTTCATGCCATTTCCTTATCACAGTGCACTGGGCAATTGCACGAACACTTTAGTAGTAAATATTGGATCAGATAACATCACTTCAAGTCAGAATTACGGGCTCTTGGGTGCTGCATAGGACTGATCCTGCCCTAACAATTAAGATGGAAGTGAGTTATGAACAAGATGGGAGAGGAGGAAGAAGAGCACAAGGAAAGAGGCAATACGGTATCTGAATGGTGCCATTGCACAGTGTGCCCCCACAAAATTGATGCACAGACTGCTGGATTACTGTTTTCACAGTGGCATGTAACAATTATATCCAGCCTCTTTCACAACATCACAGACCTTAAAATATTAACAAGTCCTCTGTTTCAGTTATGCTACTCTGGCAGTAGTCCCGTGCCCTTAAGAGAGTGCACCTCTGATCCTGGGCAGGAGCATTTTCCCATATCTAACACATAACACTTACTTATACACTCACACTTTTCCTAGACTCAGCCTTCATTTTCATTGCTTCTGTGCAAATTAGTTCCTCCACATCTGTTACAGTCCCTTTGCCCTCTAACAGAGCACTGTGCTTATGCTTTTCCAAGCATGCCAGAAAGAGGTTGCTAGGTTCCAAGTTCCCCAAAAAGCACAGAACGTGCCTTCTTTCCTACCTTTCCATATGCCTGGAATACCCCCTTCTTTCCCACCATGGTACATGAAGTACCTTCCCTTTCTTTCAGAAAACTGAGAATCCATCTGTTCGTCAAAGTGCTCCATCTGCAACAACAGCAAGTCCAGTGATGTGCTGCCAATATTTCAACAAAGGGCTCCTCTAAACCCATTCCCCTGAGTCAGTAACACAGCCCACATCCCCAGGGTGAGGATGCTTGCAGACAGGAGGTGTGTGTGAAACAGGCAGGCTCTATTCATTTGGTTTTCCCATTTCGACAAAATGCTTTCCCACACCTAAGGAAGTAGGCAGCACCATTTGGTAAATGCATTTCTTTTACATGCCTCCTACCAGAAGTGTTAATACTTGGGTCCTAGGAAGAGAAAAAACAAAACAAAACAAAACAGCAAAAACAAACAAACAAACAAACAAACAAAACAAACGAAAACCAAACCAAAAACCAAACCAAACAAAACCAAACCAAAACAAACATCACCCCCCCACACTTTGTTGCAAGAGTTGCAGAGTGTGCACGACAAAATACAAGGGATAAAGATGGTAGGGAGGAATCTGAATCCCTTCAAGGGACTTCTCAGAACTGTGTCTGTGTCAAGCAAATTAGTGAAAGGGTCTCAGTTACAAAGAAGGAAATCGTGCCAAATTTTCCTTTCAATATGAACTAGTGAAGGCTTGAGCTTCACAAACATGACTGGTAAGCCTGAGGAAAAGGGTGATGGAAGAGGGCTCAACAGTTAAGGCAGGCATTTTTTCAGAAGGCAAGTGTACAGCACTTTTGCCATTCGTACTTCTGTATCAGGTCTGAATCCATATCATACAGTTTATAAATACATGTATGCATATATATGTATAAACACGTGAATTAGACAGTTGCTTTTACAAACTTGGGCTGCTGTCTTTTCTTCATAAGTCATTCTGCCTCAGGCATTTTAAAAGTCCAGGTTTAATAATTTTCCCTATGTGATTATACAGGAGTTGATGCAGGCCAGGATGCTCCAACTGCATGTACTTTTGATCATTCACCTCTTCTGTTCCTGTTTATCAGCTGCACAGTGTTAGATTTATGACAGTTGCAATCACATATAAATGGCCAGCTGTTAAATTACATTAAACTCCTAGAGTTTTCAAAGGTGACAGTGACAGTATATTATTTCCTATTTTTTAAATCAACAATTTCTTAAATCATTTGAGGCTGTTAAAAAAAGAACTCTCTTCTACATTGGAACAAATGATCTATACCACTTCAACTCTCTTATCTTGATGCACTTTTTAAATAAGGAAAATTAAACCAAACCAAACCAGAAAACAACAAAAAACCTGGACTCAACAACTCAGTTTTGAGTTCAGCAGATGACTTATGTTGATTTTTAAGAATAAAGAACACAAGATTAGCAGGAGTGGTTGCCATTACATAGTTTAGTTCAATAGCATTAACCTATAATACATGTGCAAATTATAACACTAGATAATCTCTATTTATATGCCAGAAAGCCATAATAAATATGTTCTGGTTTTGTCTACTTTGGCTGCCACATAAATGGCAACGTGTCAAGTCTCTTACCTAAAAATGCAGGCAGTGCTAATGTGTCTGTCTCATAATGAGTTCTTCCAGAGAGAAATCTTGATCCTTATCTAGCAAAGCACAACAGCACATTCTGGAGATCACCCATCTATAGCAAAACACTTTGGAACATATTTATGTTTAAAGCATTTGTTAAACAAGAATAGATTAAGCATGTGCTCAGTAGATCTGTTGAACTGCAGTCGTTTTAGGCTTCCACAAAGCGATCTGCAATGCTCACAGCTGTCCTTGCACAGCCACCCTGTTGGCTCCAGCACCCCGGGTCCTCTACAAAATAGGTTTAAGGAAGATGCCATGTGAAAATAACAAAAGACAAGTACAGCCCAAACCAAAGCATCACTGGGAACTTTCCTTCCGAGCCAGGAAAGACAAAAGCTTTTGAAACAGAGGGCTGATACAGCCCAGGAGGGTTGGAGAACTGCTGGCACAAGGCACAGACATATACAACCCCCGAAATCCTACCGGCTATATTGGTAAGGCATGATGGCACGGGTGGAACATAAGGATCATTATCGCTTTTTTTTTCAGACAGTAAAATCAAGCACAGACAAAAACCCCAAAAGTTACCCGCTAAAGACCTGCTAAAGCAAAGTTATGACAGGAATTTGAAATTAATCCAGATCTGCTGAATTCTCCTGATTCTCCAACCATCAAACCAGCATCCCTCCTGGCTTTGAAATAAGCATTCAAATAATAATTAAAGCAATGTTCATCATGTTAGCAAGGCAAGGAAGCAAAAATGTTTTGCAAAGAATTGTCCAAATCACTTGTCACAATGGAGATGAGCTGAACCAGCAAAGGTGAGACAGGGAGTTCAACACTCACAAGAGCATTTCCTGTTCCAAAGAGGTGTAAGTTAACTGCCCTCTCATTTTTCCTCTATTTTCTTCAAATATCTTAAAATCCCTATAATGCATCCAGCCCAATTTCACTTAGTTTTGATCTTGGCAAAGTATGTTATCAGTTTTCTCCCTAATTTGTGCTCCCACAGTGATTGCATGGCATGGAAAGCCAGTTTGTTTTCCCATAGAGAGTTCTTTGTAATCTGTTCTGCTCTCATTTGGTTAAAAGTATATGAACAAGAATATAACATCCCATACAAAACCCTCACTTTTTCTTTTGACAAGAAAACCTCCTCCCCTCACTGATATTTGAGTGAGCAGGAACACAAAGCCATCAGCCTTAACTTGAAAATAGAGGTGTTATGTTGGGTCATAAGTAGTCCAGTAAGTTGGTGAGTAGGATGGTTGATACCATCCCATGACTTTGAAATTTTCTGTATTTTAGTCTTGTGAAGAGATATCCATCATACAAGCCAAGTTGGAAACTACATGAGAGAAACTAGCTGAGTTGTGTTTCCTGTAGTATTCACACTTCATCTCTCCTCTTCTGTGTCTTCTGCTGTGCCACTTTTTGGCCTCGATGCCCCTTGTGTCCACTAATGCCCTTATGGTTCCTCTCTCCATGGATGCCACAGCCCTCTGCGGGAATGAAGCTTCGTGATCTAGTCATGAGTTTCTACTGGGCCACCAATGCAGTATCTTCCTTTGCAAACGCTGCTTGCAAAGAGGAGGGAAAATGCCATCAAAATGCATTAGTGGAACTATCTTGTACTAAAATTCTGTGGTGGTCATGCTAGTCTGATCATTTAAGCTGACCACAAGCCTGTAAACTGAGAGCATAAGTGTTGCTGATCAAAGCAAGTCAGTGACACAAGAAATACTCCAGTGTGAGCTCTGACAACTAAAGAGTGTCAAACTTCTCTGTTCCTTTCCTCTCTCTGAGAAAAGAACTATTTCCCAGAGGATGTATTTGTTCCCAAAAGCACACATTACTAATGAAGCTGGACACCAACACTGCCTGCAACTAAAATGTCGGCGGCAGCACAATTTCATTTCCAACACACACCTGAAGGACCCATCCTCCTCATTTTTGTTCAACAGTCCTTAAATATCCCAGCACTCCAATGCAGTATCTGTCAGTCAAGTCTATATAAACTGTCTCCTAATAAATACAGGCGTGTGTGTGCACACATGGATGTAACTAGTAAACCAACTAACCAGCAAGCTAATACTGTATACTTAATCTCCATCTTGCTCAGTATCCTATTTTAAATTATCTTTCTTCAAGTATTTTCTTCACATTCCCTCAAAGTTTTTTATTGCTTTGACTCTGTGTACAGCTGCTCCTTCATGAGGCAATTTTGTTGCTCAGTTAACTATCACATTAATCAGGTGAATGTGTCTCCTTAGTATATCTAACAATTGCTCATTAAATCAGTTCTCTGGTACTGTTGAAAAATAATTAAAACCCTGTTTCCAATAAACAAGCTATAAAGGCATTAAGGGCAAAATAGCGTGCAGGAAATGTATTGGAAACACAGGGACAGAAAATTCTGACCAAGCATAGGGTGGGCAGATTTAGCTGAATACCACAGTAATTGCTCATAGCGTCAGGCTGATAGTAAAAAGAAAGTTATAAATATTCACTTCAAATTAACAAGAAATGTATTGTGGCTGAACACAAGCTCCTTTTATGTTTGCTTCCTACAAATAGTCATGCAAAGCAAATTCAAAGCTTGTACACTCCATGATTTGCTTCCAGAATAGGAGATATAATTGATATGGGATTTATGCAGCTTGACGAAGCAAGGGAGGCCAGGCTCCCAAAATCTTTTGGATCCAGCACACAAAGTTAATTAAGCAAATGGTAAAGGAACTGCACCAGTTCCCTGCACCTTCTTCATCTAGCATCATGCACAAGGAAATCTAATTACAGTTGTCAGCAAGGGAGGTGATGAGAGAAATCTGCCATCGGGCAATTCAAATAAATATAAACTTGAGACAATACTTCCATTGAAAGAACAAGAGACTGAATCTGTTGAATAAGTGATTCCCTTTGCTTTAAATGCTACACACAAAGTGAAATGACAGAGTGAGATCTCAGTGACCAGATAAAATATGTCATTTTCTCCCCACCCAGTGAACCATGCAGCACCGAACAGATGAGTCACCTTCCCCACCTGCATTAAAGGAGAACAACTGGAAAAGATTTAAAATTCAGTATGCAAACTGGACAATTTTAAATCAGCTCCAAGTCAATCATCCCATCTCCAAGTCAGTCACTGATGGCAGTAGCGACTTAGCAATAATGAGCATTTATATTTTGCAATGCTTATATATGTGTTTAGTTAGGATTGTGGTGGTTAATATACTGTTCCACTTAATTAAATACTGTTAAAATTGTACTTTAAACTTCATCTCATATCTTGCTAGCACAATTACAGTCTGTAAGGCTCCATTTTATATCAATCACTAATTTGCTCTCCGGCAGTGCAATTTCTCGTTATGAAGCATTCATCTCTAAGAAGTCAAGATGTGCTGAGTGCTTCTAACACTACAGCAGCCACTTGCTGTGTTGAAACCATGGCTCCAGAATAAAGAATCGGTAGTTGTCTTCTTCCTGAAAGCCAAAGTGGAGATACCTGATATCCTGAAAGACACCCCAGAAGGAATCCCACAGCATGTGACAGAAATCATATAAATATATTATATACATATAGTCTTGGAAGAGTGCTCCTAAACTATGGGTGTGAAAAGGAGGTGTGTGCTGAGGACACCCTTCCATACTTCAATGCAGCCAGTGAACAAGCAGTGGAACCAGTTTAACTATACAGAAAAGCAATGACCAGACAATAGGGAGATGATAATCAAAGCTACAGAATTAGCAAATAGAAAAAAGGGGAAAAACACACTCACTATAGCTGAACTTTCCCCCTCCTCTAGAAAGCGAATAATTCTTGAAAAATAACAGAAAGAAAAGGGAATGGAGGACAGCCTGACAAGGAAGTCATAGACAGAAGTGAGATATTTATCTTGATTTTGTATGTGAGCGCTCTTCACACATTACTGCAAGATTCAGCTCTGTGTTACAAGCTTACTTGACACTTACTCGACAGTAATTTCCCAGCCACACTGTGTGTTAAATTAGACAGTGTTTTCCTAGGTATTGTTTTATGTCTGCGCTTCACATGTAAAGATTCTCTCTGCTGACTTTCAGATAATCCTAGTCCCTGTGGAAGGCATACACATATATATAAACATTACTTAAACACACCCATAGCATATGCTTATATGTAAGCAAAAGCATGCATCAGTGCATTTCTTCTGAAGTTTGCTCTTCATTAATATAGGGGAAAAAAGCCTTTCAAAGGGGATCTAAATCCACTGCTTTTGGAAATCACTTATGTCCTAAGGAATAAGTGCTAATCATCATCTACCCTCATCTGCAATATCTTGTGAATATTGTAATTCTGTGCAATGGTTACTTAGTGATTAAAACACAGAGATACTTAGCGTATTAGACATTTCTAAATAAAATAATTAATTTTGCCTATTTTTGTTCAACAAGTAGGTAGAGGAAAAACTATTGAAAATGAAATTTAATGCAGTCCTTGCATGAGAATAACCTATCTATAAAAAAGTCAATGCTTTTGTCATGAAAATGCTTAAAGAAAGGTTTCATGGAAGAAGACAAATTGCTTGAGTCTCTCCAAAATTACAATCTTGGCTGCTTACAGTTAAACTGTAAAACACATTTTTTTTGTGAAACCAAAGCTTTATTCCTCAAAATCTTTATTCAGTAGCCAAGAAAACCAGTGTTCAGAAAGTAAGAGTGAAACTTAACTGATTTAGTCACAATTATTTCATTGTCTTTTATAAGCTTAGAATGATATCTGTATATGGTACTGATAAACAGTCCTTGCTGTTTAAGTAATTAAGACTGATGAAACCCATTTGGCCTTTATTGTATATGTTTCTTTGAAGAAACATCAGTTTTCACAGTTTTTTTTTTCCTTCTCCCCAGGAAGGCAGAACTCTGCTAGATCTGTCCCAAATGAAAAGGAAAAAAAATCACTAGTTATAAACCCAAATGTTTCAACAATAATCATGAGATGATGTGGTAGGCAGAAAAAAACACATATAGTGTTTGTCTTAAACTACTCTGGTTCAGTGCTAGTTTCTGCTCTATTTTTCAGAGAACGGCAGAAACGTTTATTCAGATGACACTAGCTTTAGAAAAAAATGTCACTTCCTTTGAAGTTTAAAGTTTTTGACCCTCATTCACTTCCCAGGTTGTTTTATATCTAAAACATGTTTGTCCTATTTCCAGGCTTCTATTATAAAACAGATGTGCCGCAGACCGAAGAGGGGATGGGACAGGAGGAAGGGTGCAAGTAGAATGACCTGTTCACACGTGCACACTGCCTTTTGTCAGCTCGGGAGGGGAAAGGGCCAGAACATAGGGCAGAGCATGAGACAGACAAGCAGGGGAACAAACCAGGATAGGGACACGGGCAAAAGGGGGAGGAGTGGGGGAAGCAGGGAGCAGGCAAACTCATGGCAAGCCTGGGCATGTCCAGGTTGTGCACTGTGCAGTGTGAATACAATGAAACCACATAATAACAGTAAAGTCCATGTGATAACTGTAGGTCCATATAATAAAGTCCTGCAAATTGTTGTATGCTTTTCTCCACGCCTGGAACTGTTCCCATCCTGAATCTTGCTCCTTCACACAGATGTACTGAAGTCCATTGAGATGGTTTTGGCTGGGATAGAGTTAATTTTCTTCACAGTAGCTGGTATGAGTCTATGTTGTGAATTTGTGCTGAGAACAGTGTTGATAACACAGAGATGTTTTCATTACTGCTGAGCAGTGCTGACAGACTCAGGGCCTTTTCTGTCTCTCACCCCACCCCACCAGTGAGTGCACTGGGGGTGCACAAGGAATTGGGAGGGGACACAATGGGGATAGCTGACCCCAACTGAGCAAAGGGATATTCCATACCATATGGCATCACGCTCAGCATATAAAGCTGGGGGAAGAAGGAGAAAGGGGAAGGACATTTAGAGTGATGGTATTTGTCTTCCCAAGCTGCCATTACATGTGCCAGAGCCCTGCTTTCCTGGGGATGGCTGAACACCTCCCTATCCACAGGACAGGGTGAATGAATTCCGTGTTTTGATTTTGTGCATGGTTTTTGCTTTATCTATTAAAGTTCCTTTCTCCCAGCACAGGATTTTCTATCTTCAGTCCTTTGGATTCTCTCCCTCATCCCACTGGGAGAGGGAATGAGTGATTGGATCCATGGGATTTAGTTTCCGGACACTTAAAACACAACAGCCATATAAAACCTGGCATTCATATTGTATGTGTACATATTCCATTCACATATTCCATCCATTGCTGTAATATACTATAAAACATATTGTGTGTTAATCATTCTTCCATTCTGTAGGAAATTCTGACATACAAAGTTTGTTTACCCACCCTAAATCAAGTCAAATTTATTGACTATAATATTAAACATTTTATTAAACTGCAAAGATAATTTCATCTCATAATATATTTCATGTTGAATTTTTTAGAAGTTTATAAATTCTCTACCAAAAGTTAAAAAAAATATTTGAAGTAGAAATGTATAACTTCTTAACTTGCAAACACACACCTGGGATATTTCATTGGAAAACTGTTTAAAACATTGTTATATTTCCAAAAGCATCAGTTTCAATTCTCAGTTTTTAAGAAGAGTTTTTAAAAGTCTTGACTTTAATAACTTGCCAAAGAAAATCTTCTGGGGAAAAGTATTGCAAAAACACACTGTTTGAAAGACATACTTTCCTAAGATGTAGACTATTAGAACAAGCAAGAAGAGATGCTTATAATTTATATGGAAAAGCAGACCTACCTGTGGCAATAATTACATTTATTAGACTTGAGCTTATTTTGAGCATGAACGCAGGCATGTTTTAGTATTCCAAACAACCACAGAATACTTTTATTTGCTTTGTTCATTAAAAAGAAAAGAGAGGAAAACACTGCAAATAAATCTTATTCATGGATACAGATATCTCAGCTCATAAAAGCATTGAGTTCCCAGCACATGTTTTCTACTGGGTACTATAAAGCAAATGTATAAAATGCATGGTTCTATAGAAAAGTATATGACTTTGCAGTTCACTGAATCCTTTCTTTAGCAACATTTCCATTTCTCGTTTGTGTAAGTAAATGAGAGCAAACCCAGTAGATTCTGAAAACAGACAGAATATTTCCCCTTTATTTAAGAGTTAGATGAAAACAGTAAACTACATAAAAAGAACAGAATTTATAGAAGCACAGAACAACACAGGCTGGGGAAGCATCTTCAGCAGTTATTTGGTGGAATCCCTTGCTCTGTGGTCAACTCAGATCTGGTTGCTCGAGACTGTTAGGTTTGAATACCTCCAGGAAAGGAAAGTTCACAGCCTCTTTGTGCAACTTATTCTAATGCCTGACTACATTACTGTGATTTTTTTTTTTAATTTTCCTAATATCCAGTTGGGATTTCCCATATTGTAACTTGTGTCCATTCCCTCTCCTATTGCTCTTCCCTTACAAGATGCATCTGGTTATATCTTCCTTGTTTCCCCATTAAACAACTGAAGATAACATTTAGATCCTGAAGAGGCCATTTAGATCTTCCCTCAAAATTCTGTTCCACAAAAATCTCCTATGGTAAAGGTATGGCAAAAGCATGTTTATGCAAAAGACATAATTCCACTAAGATGCATAAGCTAACAACTGAAGATAATAGACAAGGCCAAACAGACTCAGTTGTCTCAGTTTCATTTTGTGTATCATATGCTCTATCAAACACCCAAGAAATTTCTAAAGTGTTTATTACAAAGATAAAACATATAGGTGATGTCCAAACAGTAGCCAAGCCAGCTAACAGATTATAATCTATTTTGAAGGACTTTTGATCATATAATTGTTTTACATGTGCACTTGAATGAACAGTAAGAAAGGCAGGAGAAGGGGAAAGATTGAGTATATCACAGAGTTGTTTAGTTTAGGTATCTCTGCTTTCAGTTTAAAGATTTTTTCATAATTGGAATTTAAGAATCTCAGTCTTTATTATATCAGAGGTTATACACTGATGGCTTCAGAAATACATATCTGAATGTCCTGGTACATAATTTGGTTTAAGATGAAATGGTACATTACATATATCTGTTCTACAGCAGGAATGGAAATCTTTAGATTTAATTTGCTAAGTATTTTGTTCTTTCCTGGTTAGTGCGCCCAGCGATCAAAGTACTGTGTGTACAAATAGTTGGTAAGTGGGAGAGAGCACATTGCCACATTGCTGGCAAAGCACTGATCATTGAATTCTTAATAAAGTTCTAATGTTTAGATATGTCTTAACTTTCAGCTTGCAACACTGGAATTCACCTATCACTCTGTGTACCTTTATTCTTTGGAAATTTCATTATATCCCTTGAGACTATAAGAAAAAAGAAGCTGTTTATACACACATCGGATCCAGAAATTGATTCACTTTCCAAACAGAAACATGAACTAATAGGACAGGGAAACTGTGAATCACATATTCTGTGGCTTTAAGGCAAGCTGATAAAGTCATAAAATGAAGCTCCCTGGAGACACTGAAACTCAGCACAGCATATTAGAGCATATTTTCTGAGTAATTTGTTATTTTTTGTCCAATGCAATACACATTTTCAGTCAAACTCAGAATAATGCGATTACTTCTGTCATTATCACGTAGTGATTTGACTGCATCTTAAAATGTCAGCTACCAAACAGAGAATTTGCAGGTATTTTTTCAAAAACAACACAAAGTTTTCCACTACTAAGCAAACTCCATGTTTCACTGTTCCCATTCCTTTCAAGCAAGAATTGCATTCACTAGGTATTAGATATAAAATGGCTCTAAGTCATTAGTATTTCATTTTTTCAAAGATCTTATCTTTTCCCCAGTGTTTTGAGGGCAGTCATCCAGCAATATTTGCTGTGTGACAGACATCTGCAAGAAATGCAAACACATACAAAATTCCAGCTTTCAGACAACTCAAGCTAAATTACCAACTTGAAGTTTCAATATAAGCTTGCTGCTGTATGCAGCAAAGACACAGCACAAATAAAGGCAATCCTCTGTCCTAGAATTCACAGTAGACACTACTAAAACAAGCTACTCTTGAAAGAGGAAGTTCTCTTCTGCTGATTTCTCTATTTCTTTTACTAATTATTCCTTGAGTTTGCTGCACCTTCTGCAATAGTGTGATAGAGTGAAAATTTGACAAATAAAAGCATTTTAAGGTCTCCTGTAAAAAGGAGGAGATTCTTCTGTTATTTTGATACATTTAGATCAATGAGGGATAAAAAATGGATTTAGTGGAAATAGAGGGTTTGACACTTGAGGCACGGAAATGACAACAGAAAAGGTGCATTGTGCTCTATAATACTCTCTCACAACTATATGGGTGAGCAGATCTCATAAATATCCAGATGAAAAGGGAGATAACACCTTGAAAGTAAGGACAAAAAATCTTCATGTGATTCCTCAGGAAGAGAGCTTCCAGTCAAAGAAGGTCACAGAAGGCTGAGAATTGTATTGATAGTACTGGCATCTTTGGTTGGCTTGAAATGAAAGACATATTCTTAGCCCTCTTAAAGCTCTTAAGACCTTTCTTAGTTAAGGCCCCATGAACTTAAAATTACTTTGAAACAATTGGCTTTATGGTGAAGGTGACCTGAGAACTGGCCTGTAGCAGACTCTGTCCTTTGTGTAGACAGAAATTCCAAGCTGACACACTGAGAACACACAAGGCAAGACAGGGAAGGGGGATATACTCAGAAAGTTTACTTACCGGAGACACGGCACTGGATGACATAAGAAAAACCAAGCAAGAAGAAACAAGTTTGAGAGTTAAAACTGCAAAGGTAGAGCAGATGCTCTCCAAATAATTTAGGTCACCTATGCTGAAAGTACGGATGGAGCATCCCATGTCTTGTGGGACTTCAGCTGAAAGATGGAATATGAGGAGGGGAAATCCCAAATGAGGTGTAAGAATGATGAGAGAAGGAGGACAAAACCACAACAGCAAAGGGAGGAGAAAAGGTCAATAAGACTGGAGCAAAATTAAAGTGGGGTGCTTCTGAATATTCTAACAGTTATTATATAAATTACATACCATATCTACCACTTAGAGAGCTGTTTAAAGAATAATTACTTTATTGAAATCAATATAAAACTGTCAAGATGCTCCACAAAAACAAGCTTGGGTAATGTACCTGCCTTGCAACATTTACCATCAATCTGAGCTTAGTAAATCTCATCAATTCACCATAAATAACTGCTCAAACCTCTGCCAGATCGGCACTATTTCGAAATTTCAGCTATATTTACACACCCACAGTTAGCAGCTGACAAGTCATATATGAGGGAAATTGCCTCTCTCTAAAAAAGAGCTGCTGTCAGAGCTGCTTTGTTCCACATGGAAATAATTCAAAGGAGTTGTCATGAAAGAGCAGCTATATCCAGAATAGTTACCACAACAGACATTTTTACTCAACACCTATTGCAGTATTTTTGCACTACTTTTGTTGAATTGCTCAATACTGAGTTAAGTACCAAAGACAAGTTTGGTTTTTTTTATTTTTTAAACTCCTCATAACTTCATGAAGCTGGTAGAAAAGAAAAAAAAAAAGAAAAGAAAGAAAAGAAAAGAAAACAAAAAATCTAAAGAACCAATGGGTCAATGGGTCTACTGTGAACCAAATTCTTTTCTGAGATCCAGGCATTGTTTTTAGCGTAAAACTTCAGACACAAGCAGGTAGGTATTGCCTAGAGATGTGCTCTGTCTCCCTTATTAGTTCCTGATAAAGCACTATCGGGGCCTGAAAAAATGGGGATGAGATAAGCAGTCTCACAGTGGGTGCTGCACATCTGGTGGAGAAGAATAGGCAACTCCTCACATTCCAGTACCTGCCACGTTCACACCTAATTCTGGCAATGACTGCAGTTCCTCCTCTAGGAGGGTTCTATATTTTCTTTTTCTAAATCTTTTTTCCTCTTCCTCCTTCAGAGTACCAGTAAGGTGAGGAGGCACCACTGGAGATGAATGGGGAGAACAGACTGACTTTTATGAGCTGGAGTGATAATAAGATGCTGGTGACAAGTCTGGAAACTCCAGAAGATGTGAGCTCTGAGACTGGCATCCCAAAGAGAGAAGAGTGCAGAGGGAGAGGGATTTTCTAGGGAAAAAGAGAGGAAAAGCCTCAAGCAAAGCTCCTCACTCCTTTTTCACAACTGTTCTTAGCCACCTTGCCCCATCCATTCTCTTTCTCCACACAGAGCTGACCTCTTGTCTGTCTAGGGCATCTCCTGTAGCTCAGCCATTCTCTTAAACTGCTTTCCTGTATTCTCTGCATCCTGCTACTGTAGTCTCACACTCTGTCTACAAGGCCAGAAAGCCCTGCCTCAGAACTGAACAACTTATTGGTACATGCATCCCTCTTGTGACATGTGTGGTCACGTCTTCAGCTGCACAAAGAGGCACAAGAAGGAAATGTGTCCTCCACATCCAGTTCTCAAGCCTTTGCAGTGAACATGGCATATACTAAAATCCAGTTGTTCTACCCAAAATGGCACTTTATGTTTTTATTTGTTTCCAGTGTAAATCCTGAATGGAAATTTTCATAGTTTAGCTTTGAAGGTAATTTAAGTAACTGCTTCATTCCCTAATCTACAAAAAGGGAATACCATAAAAATCACAGTAATTTTAGTTACTTACAAAAACATTTGTAGAGATTTTAGTATCATCTACTATATGTGAGCAGTATCGCCTTAAGTAAGTGAATCCATGAAGAACAGGTTTTATTATAGGTAATATTAATCTTAGTGAAATAATCAGTATTCCTGAATCACCTCCAGTTTGATTAAAGGAGATACTTGTTCCAGATAAACTTCAGATAAAAGATGATATGCCACATTGAAGACAACATATGAATTTGGGATAGTTACTGAATTTTGGATCCACTGAAAACATTACAATGAAATGAAATATAATACTTCCTTATGTGCCAAATATTCTGTTTGGTTTTGTTTGGTTCACATAACAACCCAAAATATAAGCATCCGTTCTTCTCAAAGCAGCAATTCACAATTTCAGATAGCAAGTATGAACAACTGATGTTATACCTATATATATATATGTATAAATATATATAGACACACCAGCTTTTGGACTGTGCCACAAGTTATTACAGCTGTAAAACAGGCTGGATAAACTTGAAAAGAAAACATGGACAGAAATCTTGCTTTGCTGAACAGCACGCCCAGTAATGATCTCAGCTCTTAACACGATGACAAAATTCACAGGATCTGCAAAATTCCCATCCTGCTGCAACAAAGTAGGTTTCTTTTTCCCTCTTATAATTTTTCAGACTTGGGACCATCACTCAGTGGGTTTCAGGACCCCCATTTCATCTTCTTGTTTTACAGGTAGTCAGGGTGTGAGAAAAGAGGGGAAACAAACTTAGTTATTAATTTATCCTAGGCTGGCACCCCTCCTTAGGCAAAGCACCCGGTGCCTGCCTTGGCTCACTCTCACAGGTTTCCTAAGCTATGATAGAGTGATATGGACACAATCCCTGGCATTTTTTCACTGCTGTCCAAAATGTTCTCAACAGCAACAGTGAATATTGTCCAACATAATCAGACATTGAGTAATGTGACGCTAAAATAAGACAGAGGGATCAACCAATAATAGCCAAGGCTCCCCTCCACAAATGGACCCAGTCCACGAACTGAACCAGATGTACAGAATGCTCTCACAACAAGCATCATGCATTAAATCTGCATCTTCCTACCCCAGGGCTCTGTAAGGGTTTGTCTATTGCGCGCTAGGCAATCACTTCCCAAATGTTTAGCTCTCTGGTTCATTTTCTCCTTCAAATGACTGTCAATAGCATGCCCACAGTTTGAGGACAGGAGTGGGTTTTGGCTGTCAGGAAGAAGAGCATCTCTGTTTTTTGTTTTGTTTTGTTGGGGTTTTTTGTTGTTTTAATTTCTTTTTCTTTTAAATCTATTTGGTGCTCTAAAATATGCATTTCTCTGGCTGTCTTGTTCTGACCACACTCTACTCTTGGTCAAGAAGTAAGCCAAGAAACACTCTTTGCAAGCTGCAATTAAAAAACAAACCACAGAGTATTCTTAGTACCTGGATAAATAGCCATTAATTATTTAGGTGTGCATGCCAGTCCCAGTCTGTCTTATGCTAAGAGGGGAGCCAGAGCACATGTTCCAGGAACTGCATTAGATGGGAAGCACTCAGTAATTTTACAAAAGGGTGATGCAACACTGAAGGCCACACTAACGCCTTTGTTAAGCTTTGAACACAGATCTGTTCTATAGTAGGAAAGCTTGATCTGGGTATTTTGAAAGGTAAGAGATAAACGCTTTGCATCACCCTACGAGATGCTGACAATTGAAAAGATCCATCATAGTACAGTTTTATCCAAGATTATTCTCTTCACTGCAATGAGAGTATGTTGACAAAACCTAAGGTAAAGCCTGTTGAAATACACTTAGTTGCGTGCGGAAAATAGGAATGAGACTTACACCCAAGCTCATACTTGCCCGGCACCAGATGACCTGTGGTGAGATGGGAGATATTCACATTGCTCAGGCCAGTGCTTCAAATCCTGTAGCACCATGCACTTGCCTTTTTTTCAAAGACCAAGCAGAGGCATGGAGCTACTGACTTAGTCTTATCAAGGCTGACCATTCTTTACAGAACAGCATAAAAAAGAAAATAATACAAGAAGTTAGCAAGCATATGCTTTTGAAACCTTTATCACACCTTTTAGGCCCCTGCTTCTTACTCCTCTTGACCCCCCTACTTTTGTAATAGGGACTGCTGCACCTACGGAACTTTTAAAGTTGCATTACAAGTGAGCTCTGGTTTCTGTAAATTACAAAACAGCAAGCAAGCAGACAGCTGCATGTGGTTATCATTTTGTATCCACTTTTTTGCCTCTATTATCTGCACAACATCTATGTTGGAACTTACGATAATCATTTCAAGTCTAGCAAGTATGATAAAGTAGCTAAGTTGCCTCTCTCACTTAGACATTACGTCAGAATGCCCTCTCCAGAAAGGATAAAATATTTATGATGATTAATACAAAAGACGTTACAGACAGAGCATTTCAGGAACATCAGAACAGATTAAAATTTAAAACAATAACATACCTAATAGCTTTCTCTACTTTGAGATCTGAAGGTACTCAGATCTGAAGTACTGAGGGTCTTTTACCACTTCAGGAATGACATTAAAAGACATTTTTATATAATTTGTATTTAAGTCTGGTGTGAAATTCAAGTCAAAAGCACCCTAAATTTAGATTATAGTCTTTTTACATTCACCATGGGCAGGGAAAGTTGATGCCATGTTGAATATCAGCAAGCTGATTACACTGCCTGTGTAACCTGGAGCCTTGCTTTTATTTTATTGATGTAATGAGAAGCAATAACCCTTTGAGAATGATCAGCAGCCATTTTAGTCCTGTTTGATCAGTGTCAGCTGCATGTGGTGTATATCAGCTGTGGTGTGGGATGGAGCCATGAGCTTCCTTGCTGAGACTCCATTCCCCCTCAGTTCAGACACTGTGTTTGCACTCAGGCCTGTTCCTTGGTCCCTGCCTGTGCTATTTGTAGCCATGCTGTGTCTGACCACATCTTGTGGGCCCCCAGCCCTGGCTGGGAAAGACACTGCTCCTGCCCCTGCCCCCACCTCTGCATTGCCACCCTCCAAGCTACCCTGGCCCTTAGGAGCAGCCCTGACCCAGGGGTATGTGGAGACATCCTGTATTTCTCATATTATCTCATGCACCGTAACTTCTGAGAAAGGTTCTATACTCACCTATTTTTTAATAGAATCATTTAGGTTGGAAAAGACCTTCCAGATCACGGAGTCCAATTGTTTACTATTAACCCAGCACTGCTACCTTGGTAAAAGCCAGAATTTTATCAACCCAGCATTTCCTATCAGGCTGACATTTCGCATAAGACTGGTTTGTTCAGCGTACAGAAGAGGAGACTGAGGGAAGACTTCATTGCTATCTTCAACATCCTCACAAGAGGAAGCAGAGGGGCAAGTACCAATCTCTTCACTCTCATGACCAATGACAGGACTCAAGGAAACAGCATGAAGTTGTGTTAGGGGAGGTTTAGGTTGCATACCAGAAGAAGGTTCTTCACTCAGAGTGTGGTTGAGCCCTGGAACAGGCTCCCCAGAGAAGTGGTCACAGCACCAAGCCTGACAGAGTTCAAGAAGTGTTTGGACAATGCTCGCAAGTGCATGGTGTGATTCTCAGGTGCCCTGTGCAGGGCTAAGAGTTGAACTGGATGATTCTGATGGGTCCCTTCCAAATCAGTATATTCTGTGATTCTACGAAAAATACCAAATCTCTTGAATTAAGTGGTTTTACACACTGACCACAATCCAGTGAAATCTTTGTTTTCCCTGGGCTGGCTGAGCAATAGAGACAGGCTGCAGCTGTGGCCCCCGGGATGAAGTGTTTGCTGGACAGAAACAATGAGTCTTCCCACAGCCCATCTGGGTACAGTGGAAGGAGGAAGACAGAGGCTGGAATGGTTTTTGAAAGTAAGGCTGTGCAAGACCAGCAGGGTGATATCTGTTCCAGACCACAAAAACACTGAAGAAAATGCTGACAAGGGATTCCTCAAGCATCTGTTTATATTGTGTAAGAGAGAAATCTGAGTCCTCTGAAATGGAGGACTTAAAAGCACAAACTGGAGACTTTGTGCTGCCTTAAAATAAATAAAATAAATTAAAAAAAATTTACATATGGATTTTTTTGAACTGCATTTAGCTTGCAGGAATTTTATATTATAACTAATCTTGAATGATAACCTAAAATTTACCACAGACTAAAAATTAGTATTTGCTTCTTTATGAACTATACCATTTGCTCATCATGCTTCTTATTCACAAACAGGATAACATGAAAACAAATATACCTGATGCCTTAAAAGGATTCATTTTGCAATCTTGAGAACAATTATGAGCAAATTCAGCAGGGAGAAACAGTTTATTTAAGAAAAAGATGAAAGCTGAGACCTGTTTCAGAACATTTTACCAGACACTAAAAAAACCATTAACAATGAGAAAAAAGGAATTCTGAATCATCACACTGGCTTACTGAAGCAAAAAAAAAATACAAAAATAATCTACATTAGGGAACATAGGGAAATGGATTGCAATTAATATATATTATGTAGACAGTTAATGACTTTGTAAGCACAGCAAGCAGAAAGGGAACCTCAGCAATGACATTGGTCCTTTTCTGAACAGAAGTGACAGAAATGCCAATAGAGATGCAAGAAAGTTAAACATGTTCAATAAATAGATTGGTTCTGCTTTTGTCGGTGAGAAGCTCCTCTAAAGTTTACTCTTCCACACCAAGCGTGTCTCTCTGCCAAATACAATCCTTTTTTCTAGTTCTGTGCTGGTGCATTTGGATTTTCAGGTGTTTTGATGGTCAGTGTTTCCTTTTTTATTGTCTTACACACTGCTTCCTTAGACTGAGCTTTTCTTCTCTGTGTCACCATTTGATAAGTGAACCTGAAATAACGCTACAAAGAAGTAAAGTCTGTGACATTCTCAGGAGATGCCTGAAATCCCTCCATCATTGTCTCGACCTACCCCTGCTGCGACACATAGGTGCAGTTTCCTTAACTGCTTTGATATTTTAATTCATACTCAGCTATGATAAATACTTTCTTTTCTTGGAAAGTAGCTTGGAAGCATATTAAACAGCGGCTGTATCAGCACTTCTGTATAAAAAGTTAGGAGGTTTTCAACCACCAACATTAATTTTCAATTAATCTAAGACTACCAGAGAAATTCCAGGGCAGTGGAAGAAAACTAAAACTATGTCAATTTTGTAAAAGTCTAATAGGATGATCAAGGTCTGCACAGACCTATAAGCCCTTTATCAATCTCAAGAAAACCCCAGAGTGCTTGCTATCAGATTTTGTGCCATAAAGCCATTGTTAATCTTGCCTAAACAAGCTTCACTGATGACAGGGATTTCTTCAACAAGACCACAGAAAAACCTTAATGGACTCAGCTGAAGCAAAAAAACCATCCTGGAACTTGGACCACTTTGAAAAAAAAGAAGAAAACAACCACTAGAAATTTAAAAAAAAATTAAAAAAAATCCACATAGTGTTATCTTTACCAGTTGCTTTGTGTCCCTCCTTCCCCCAACATTAGAGTGCCCTTTTAATTTACATATAAGTAGACAAAGACAATAAAGAAATTAAACTGATTAATTACATAGCAAAAAAAAAAAAAAATCCTATTCGATGTATTAGGATATCTCCTAGAACATTATGTTTTTATTTTTTAAAACATTCCTGGATCCCTTGGACATCTTTGGTTTGCCTTTTTTTTTTTTCCAGATCAACAAGTAAAATTTAAATAATGCATGGAAAAAACATGTTGGTTTTTAGTCAACTTTATTTGTTCATGAATTGCAGAGCTTTTAAGTGTAAGTGGGGAAAAGGACACTTTGCATGTTTCCTCTTGGATTGTTATTATGTGTTTGTTGCACGTAGTTCATATTCATTTGAGGAGCTAAAAAAAATTAATGTAATGAAGGCAAACAGAAATGGTAAACTTTCAAAAAGTATGTTTTGAGGGAATATTTGGGTCTATAATGTCATATTTGCTTGATGATTTTATTTTTAGGAAAAAGTGAAACAATCACTGTTGCAAGAAAGCAAGCTTTCTAACAACAAATATTTGTGGGGTGCTACTCATAGTTATAATGAGCTTTTGCAACATATATGTAGATTAAGATAGACCATAACACATTTAACTAAGATATGAGTTATCTTCCTATGTTTTAGGATGCTGAACATTATTTTCTTTCCCAGCTAAAATCATCTGGCTTCTATTAATCAGTCATTCAAAAAGGTGAGTCTCAACACATTCAAAGGCTGTGTTTAGGAAGCATTATTTGCCCATAAGAGTCACAGACTGTTAAGCAGATTTACAGCCTTGTACATAAGTTATCCTTTCTAATCTTTGCTTAAGAGTGAGTTGAGTCTGATATGACAGCTAAGCAGCTTTCAGCATGGTATTGAGTTACGCTTCGTTGCTCATAGTGTCTTTTTTTCTGCTAAATGATCAATCTCAATTTAGGTATTGGGGGGAAAAGAAGGATGAAAGAGAATGGAGAGAAGGTAGTCCTAGTCTTCGCTCGATCCTCTATAAAGCACAACTTCCTCACCCACTGATGGTTTCTGTGTTGAACTGGGCTGCAGAGAATTCCAAGAGCCTTGCATGAGAAGGGCTTGAACAGGGAGTGATTAACCATGTACATCACAGATGCTTGCAGATAATAGTGCAATACATTTATAATTCATACATTCAATGCATCTAGGAGACTGCCTCATTACTGTGAAAGTCACTAAAAATTTAGATTATTTATAACCAAATTTTTTACCTTCTTTTTTAATTATTCTTCAAAACTTCTCTCTTATAGATAGGAAATATGAATCATCAAATTCTACTTTCCTATCCCTGAGTATGTATAATTTGTAGAAATAGGGAAAATTTTCAGCATTGATTGGTCTACAAATTGAATTACTGTGATCCTTTCTGTCAGATGGAGAAGCTCAGTCTCCTACTCTCATCAAGATATTAAATAAAAGGAGAAAAGCATTGGTTTATAATTTCTAAAAGAATACTTCTCCCTATAAAAGAAAAGTAAATAAACTAAATCTCCCTAGCATAGCTGCTCAAGCAAGAAGTAGAGGATATAGATGAAGCCTTCACACCTGGAGCAAACCTGAGTGCTCTCAGGCCAATGAAGACGCAACTGTCAAAGCAGAAAGTCCTCCCCAGTAACACCCCGTCTCCAGACTTGAGCTAAGCAAAACTAGGACCACCCAGCAAGAGTGCAACTCACAGTTTTGGAGTCTGTGCTAGCATGCAGAGCCAGCTCTAAATTACATACAGCATCACATTCTCAGATCTCTGTGTATCACATTCAGCCCTGGATTACACCTGCAAGATTATACAAAGCATGGGAAGCCAATACATTACATAGCCTCCACATGATACTATGTAAACATTTTACCTTGCCAGCAGTTTATAAGAATATCAATCCTATCCCTGATCCAAAAAAGAGACCCATCTTTGCCTCCAACACTGATTAATTGACTATTCCAAGAAAACAAGAGAAGAAGTCTTAGCAATGCCAATACCACAGGACAAATCTTGAAACCACCATATCAGAAATTTTTATAGAAATACTATTCTTTTTGTGACTACATATCACTGGAAGTTTACTCTGCAGAGTACACCCACCACACATTCAGCTGCATGTGTACATGCACCCCAACAGTCAGCACTGGACCTGCCTAAGTCCTGTCCCACCAGCTAGCATTTGACATGCTGTGAAAAGAGATCTTGAAATCAGAGCTGCTGTACAACTCAACTTTCTGATAACTGATCTATATGAGATAGCATGACAAAATGTGAACAATGATGCTTGACATCCCACATGTTATCACATGCCAGAAATGTTTGGAGGGTGGAACAGAATGACACAAAAAGAAATTATGTGGAGCATACTTTTCTTTCCACACTAGTTAAGTGACATTATTTTGGCAGTTCAGTCTGATGCAGTAAGTACAGTATCCTACATATTTTCTAATTTGAAGAGATACACCAATCTGACAGAGAAAAGATTTGACTTCTTTTCATTACAGTTGAAGTTGCATAGATTTAAATGAAACATACACATAATTTAGGCATCTGCTTGTAAATAACCTCATATATTAAGCACCACACTATCACACTTATTTCTCTAAACAAGGTAGAAAATTTCATTCTCTCCACCTAAATTTTCTCAGCAGATTTAAAATAAACAGATAATAAAGTAAGACTATGTATAATTAAGGTTTTTTTCACAAAAGCAACAACTGATGAACAGAAGTCTACAACTGATAGCATTTTCCAGCCTCTCAGAGAAACACGTGGCTAAAGCACAGACATTGCAAAGTTTCATTTGTCAGTGATAGCCTTGGAACATAGCTTACACACAGAAAAAGCTTTGCTTCCCTCCCCATTAGGGGCTTGTCTACTCTAAAAATCAGACCACAGAAAAGAGTGGAGGGGAAACAGGAAAGAGTCTTCCTTTTCCTTAAATAAAAAAATATTTAGCTTTCCTTGGCACAGTTAATTTTTTGCCCCTTACATTTCCCAGGTTTAAAATGTTTGGGGTTTGTTTTGGTTTGTTTTTTTCCCCTCATTTCCTTTTCCAGCTCTATCCTCAGTCTGAGAAAAATCTAGAATTGCACCCAAATGGCTATTTTTCTATTTAAACATACTAATGATTGCCTTTATCACAACTTTTTGTTTCATGCATTCCTCTCTGCTTTCCTGAGGAATCCCTATTCCTCTCCGCACCTTGTAGGAAACAAGTAGTTCAAGATGGAGAACATCATGATGGCTTCTCCTCTGCTGACACTGTCAATATACAGATGGTGTGCCATCACCAACTGAGCTACGATTATATTTATTTTGCTTTTTCTCAGCAGAAACAACAGCCATTTATCCCCTTGCCATGCACCTGCCTTTTTCCCTGTGTAATCTTACATCCAAACACCCCACTAACTACACTGCAATGGATGAGTTGTATACACACTAACTCAGGAAGTGATTTGGTAAAATTAACATTTAGAAGCAGGCACCAGTAGTTATTTCACACATTATTAACTTATATTACAATTCAAATAAGCTTACAGCTGGCAAAAAAAGTGTCTTCTGTAAAGTGATCTCAAACATAATAGGCTTAATCAGAGATAAATTAAATTAGTCAGTCATGCATACTACAGCATATTAGCACTGAGTAGTTGTTAAATACATTTTCTGTTAGCAGTCGTGCAGGCAATATTGTAGCAAACAAAGTGCATGGAAAACCAGTAAATAAACTTTATGTTTGGGAGGCTACATGTTTGACATTTCCTAGGTTTTATCAAAATGTTACACAATCTTCACTACTATAACTGCCACCAGGTTAAGTCCCCATAAATGATTCAACTTCACTCCCAGGCAATTAGCCAAAAGCAGAGCAGACAGAACTAATGAATACCTAGACAGCAGATGTTCAGTGTGGTTTTGTGTTTTGGAGGGGATTTCTTCCATGGCAGTTTTCAGAAAGAAAAAAAGCATGCATGGATGAGTCATAGCTGGTACACAATTGATAAAGAGGAGACAGGCAACATTTCTATTTGTTATAAAATTAATCTTTGTGTTTAGGGCTTTTCAAAATTTATTTTTTCCTTCGCTTTCACTACTACAGCTTGAAAAGGTCTTGTAATTGTGTGCAAACATCAAAAAGCATTGCTCTTGCCTTGCTGCTATCATAACTTTCTTTTGTATTGTTGTTATAGCAGCCAGCAGCATTACCTTCATCTCTAGCTACAAATTCATGTGAAAAAGAATACAACACAAAATTACTCACACACACTTTACATGAGGAATCATTACTTTTCTGATAGGATTCTAAAGCCATATCTTATTCTCTCATCCATCTTTCAAAAACCTATGAGTACAGTATCTGGAGATATCATATCTTGCTGAGACTGACCCAGAAGACTTGAGAGCATGTCTGACATTCTCTTACACTCTGCACATTTAAAACTCAATGTAAGGTGACAAGAACATTAAGCTGCCCACAGACCAAAATGTGAAACTAATCAGTATCTGTTCTGAGCCACAGGTACAATAATTGGAAAATTAAAGTGCCTGTGAACTGCTAGGGCTGGCTGCATCAAAAAGCAACACCTTGAAATGATTAATGAAGACAAATGTATGCCATTATTTCTATTGACAACAGCATCAGACAATTGCAGACTGAAAGAATAACACCATAGTTCTCATTTATTTTCTCTAAAGTTCGCCCCTTCCAAGAATCTCTTGTTAAGGAACCTGTAAGCACTCACTGGTTAAAAAGAGTTTTAACTGGAAGCTCCTTTAACTCAGATGTGGAAAACACAGGTCCTTTGCTGCACTACTGTAACCATTGTCAGTGAAACTGTAGTACAGAGGACATCAGTCACAAAGAAGGCATTCAGCATCAGGCGCTTCACGTGAAAATGCTAACATGACCTGTAAAAGTAAAATTACTCAACTAATATGTGATGGCAGTGCTCAACAGACCTCTTAGGAAAATCATTCATGGCAACATTGTTTCAAAATGTACCTTTCTTTTTTACTGCTCCCACTGCATCCATCAGTGACATGGCCAGTCTACTCACTCAAACAGATGTCCTAATGTGCACCATCATGTACAAGGCTACTGCAGCAGCCATGAACCATACAAAGTGGAGGCTCCATTTCTTAGGTGTGAGAGAGGGAATGGGACCAAATAAACTCCCTTTAAAAGTCAGTGGTGTGTATATATATATATATATATGTACACATATACACACATATATATGTACACACATATATATGCATATATATATATATATGTATTTAAAAATCAATGGGATTTTTTCCATTTCCCCTTCCCCTTTAAAGTACTGATGAAAAAACTAAGTAAGTCCTTGAGTCCTCTGGTACACCAGAATTGAGTCCCAAGCAGAAAAAGTTAAACAGTAGCTATTTTTAAAGGGAACTTACTGAATCTTATTAAGGGAATCCTGACTCCAGGATTTTCACAGAATTTCTTAGTTCAAAGCATGTCACATGTTTGGAACTCACATTGGAAAGAAAGTTAGCACTACAGGCAACAAGTATCAGTCAGGTTTGGAGAAGAAGAAAGGCTTCACCCCTTTGAAGGCAATCTAAAATACAAACGAGCAGCCCTGTTCAGAGTATTTTATGACTGTGCAATTATACATATATTCACAAGCTAGGAAATGAAACTAACTGTTATGCCTTTGTCAGGCATGAACATGTATAGCTGTGCTACTCATGTAGCTATATCCTTTTCTACACTCTTTTCCCAAACACTTTCTCCTATCATTTCTTAGCAATATAATCTGTTTCAGACAAGTCTTCTTCAGGCTAGGCTTTAAAAAAAAGCAGTAAGAATGGTTTGCAGCAGACAAGCAGAATTTCCACACGTCTGTTTATTTCTATATCCATTAGAATGGTGTTTTGGATGAAAACACACCTGTGATGATACAGCTGTTCAAAGGCAGGATGTTCTCACATATTACATTTTCTGTCCTTTTCAGTTACCCATGATGGAAAAATATCAAGTGTTATTAAAAATTATAGACATATTTAAAATATAGTTGGGAAAAAGAGACTGTGACAAAGAAAAGTCTCTGTGCAGATACAGGTCTACAACATAATTCTAGCTAGTAAAGGCAGCAGAGACAGGAAGTTTTTTTTAACATGTAAAATATAGGAAATCTGGTTTTATTCTTTAGCTCTTCACGAATTTATTGCATGACCTTGGACAACCTCTGAAGTAAAACAGACAAATTTCTGTGCTTTTAAATGCTGCCACATATGAGGGGAAAGCTTGAGTCTCTGTGAGAAACATTCCACAGGATTTCCGGGGATGCCGAGAACAGTTTATGAGCACGTGGTGGACTGAAAATTGGATGAATGGCTGGATCAAGAGGTCTGTGATCAGTAGCATGAAGTTCAGCTGGAGGTTGGTTACATGTGATAATTGATACTGGGGTGAGTACTGTTCAGAATCTTCATTAATGGTCTGGATGACCATTAATTAATTAAAGTTTGCAGAGGATACAAAAGTGGGAGGAGTGGCTGCTACACCAGAGGGTTAGTCTGCCATCTGGGGAGATTTGGACAGGATGGAGAAATGGGCTGACAGGAACCTCATGAGGTTCAACAAAGGAAGATGTCAAGTCCTGCCCCTGAGGAGGAATAACCCCAAGTACCAGTGCATCCTGAGCCATGAATGGTTGGAAAGCAGCTTTACAGAAAAGGACCTTGGGGACCTGTGGCACAGGCCCTTTGCAGCAAAGGCCAACAGCATCCTGGACTGCATCAGGTAGAGGGTAACCAGCAGGTCAAAGGAGATGATTCTTTCCTTCTGTCAGCACTGGTGAGGCACATGTGAAGTGCTGGGTCTAGTGCTGGGATCTCCAGTGCAAGACAGACATGGACACAGTGGAGTGAGTCCAGCAAAAGGCCATATAGATGATAAAGGGACTGGATCACCTTTGCTAGGAGAAGAGGCTGAGAGAGATGGAACTGTTCTGCCTGGAAGGCCTAGGGGATGGGAAAAAAAGAAGATTGAACCAGACTTTTCTCAATGGCACCCAGTGACAGGACAAAGCAAAAAAGACAAACTGAAATACAGAAAATTCCATATAAACATAAGCCCCCCTATATTTTTTTATGTTTGTTTTTTTTTTTTATCTGAGCATGGTCAAGCACTAGGACAGGTTGCCGAGAGTTGTGGCATCTCCACCCTTAGAGATATTCAACATTTAGGAGGACATGGTCCTGGGCAATGTGGTGTAGCTGACCCTATTCTGAGCAAGGGGTTGGACTAGATGATTTCTAGAGACGTCTGCCAGCCTTACCTTTTCTGTGATTCTGTAAGGATCTGCAGACAGTAAACATTTATGGAAATGAGGTTCGAGTGATTCTGGGTTTAAGTATTGAAAATGGAAGTACTCTCACTCAGCAAACTTGAGTGTCATAGAATCACACAATCATTTAGGCTGAAAAAGACCTCTAAGATCATTGAGTCCAACTGCTACCCCAGCACTGCTAAGGCCACAACTAAATCATGTCACTGAGCAACACATCTACATGTCTTTTGAATGCCTCCAGGGTAGGTGACCCAATCACCATTTTTCCTAATACCCAATCTAAACCTCCCCTGGCACAACCAATTCTTCTCACCCTGTTACGTGTTACTTGGGAGAAGGGACTGACCCCCACCTTGCTATACCTTCCTTTCAGGTAGTTGTAGAGAGTGATAAGGTCTCCCTGAATCTGCTCTTCTCCAGGCTGAACAACCCCAGTTCTCTCAGCTGCTCTTCATAAGATTCGTGCTCCAGATCTTTCACCAGCTTCATTCCATCATCCAGGAAGTGGGTCCCCTTGTCACAGGAGGAGATCAGGTTGGTCAAGCAGGACCTGCCTTTCATAAACCCATGCTGGCTGAGCCTGATCCCCGAGTTGTCCTGTACCTGCTGGTTAATGGTACTCAAGATGGTCTTCTCTATGACTCTTCCTGGCACCGAGACCAGCTTGACAGGCCTGTAGTTCTTTGGATTCTCCTTCCAGCCCTCTGGTAGATGATTGTCACATTTTCCAGCTTTCAGTTAACTGGGACCTCCCCGTTTAGCTAGGACTGTAGGTAAATGATGAAAAGTGGCTCAGTGACCACTTCCACCAGCTCCCTCAGTACCTTTGCATGGATAACATCTGGCCCCATAGGTTTGTGTGTGCTTAAGTGGTGTAGCAGGTCAATGACCCTTTCCCCTTGGATTAGGAGATCTTCATTCTGCTCCCTGTCCTTGTCTTCCAGCTCAGAGGGCTGGGTAGCTCAAGAACAATTGATCTTACTGTTTAAGCCTTAGGCAAAGAAGGCATTAAGTACCTCAGCCTTTTCCTCATCCTTTGCCACTGTTTCCCCTTGCATCTGATAAAGGATAGAGATTCTCTTCAGCCTTCCTTTTGTTGCTGATTTATTTATTTATAGAAACATCACCAACAGGCTACAAGGGATAAGTACTTAGGTACATCCTCTCCTCACCCTCGGTTGCTGTTTTTACCTTGGCTTACACCATTTCTTCTCAGAAAATTAAAAATGGCAGAGTCCCATCTTTTGGGACATACTGGTCCTCTAGTTTAGAAGAGGTGTGAAAGAAGCCTTCGTTTCCTCTGTAGTCTTGGTGTATTTGAAGAGAGACCGTCACACCTCTTCTACTTTACATGACAGTAAAAGAGTCTAGCTTCTTCCTTTGGCATGGGTGTAGGGAAACTCCTACACTCCTATGGCATGGGTGTAGGGAAACTCGTGGTTTTTCTTGCATAACTGCTTTATGCCTTGAATCTCTTCTCACTGAGAATATGAAAAAGAAGCCACAAGGCTTCTTCGCCCACTACAGAAAGTAAAAGATGTAATCAGAGAACACTTTGTGCAGACATTTACACAGCATAATATATATATATTACACAACATAATACACATATACATACATATACACACACATATATATATGAAAACAAACAAAAAAAACCTGAGTCATTTAGAGAAAGAAGGAGAAAACTATGTGATGGAAGAAGGGTGAAAAACAAAAATGAGGATGTAGTGAAGGTGTGTGTGGAGAGAACAATGTAAAAGAGTACACTCAAAGGTAAAATATTCAACCTGACATCTCTCTCACCTGAAGAAAAACATAAAGTAAGGAAAGATTGGCCAGGTTTTATCACACTCTTTCTAGAGCATTCAAATACCAAAGAGTTAGTTATTCTGAGGTGCAATTTCATAAGGTCTTTCAAATGCACCAGATTCCCAAAATCATAATGTACAAAGTTTAAACTACAGGTTGTTCTTTTTCAAAGCTCTGTAAAAAAGGGCATTTTCACAAGTATACAGACACAACCTCCCAGCCATCACTGCCACATGATTTCCATTAAGTAACTTATGAATAAAAAATCTAACCACAGAAAAGGAAAATCTCTTTCCTCAAAATTCATTCTGAAGCTCACATCCCATCATCACTACAGCTCTAATGTCCCAATCAGAGCTGAATAACAAGTTATAGATTAAAAAGCTCTGAATAGGCACTTGATATTCTCCTCTTCCATTACTCTGCTGCACTCTCTCTGCTCTTTTCTCATTCTTAGCCATAGGATAAGACTTACAGGAAGAGATTCTTCTCCCACACAGATACTGCAAACCCAATAGTCCTATTTCCATTATTCAATTTGATTTCTGTCACCTCTTTCAATCCATTCTCACTGAAACATAAATTTCTTAACATCCATTACACAAATGTAACTTCCTCATTATTCACAAGCATATTACTGACTTTATTTTGCACCTGTTTCTCATCTTCTAGCTAAAACCTCTTTTAAAGAATATCTTCACTTCTCACTCCTGAAATTTTTTTCTTTACCCTAGAGCAGCATTTCTTGTTATTAGCTATGATATATTTTTCCAAATCACCTGAAATACTCCTCAAAACCTCACGTTCCACATTTCCTGTTTTATGTCTGCCATGCCTCTACTCTTAGGCTCAAGAATTATAGAGTATCTCAGGGTTCAAACATGAAACATTCAGTGAAATACTGTATGACCACTATGGGATAAAAAAATCCACTACAGAAACAGGGCCTGGACAGTTCATCAGAAGCATAATAAACACACATTCTCTTAGCGCAAGCAGTAAGTAAACTGCCTTATGCATACAAGTTTTATTGTCTGCTTCCAATAAATTTATCTCATTTTCACTATCAATAAAAAATATGGATTTGGGGAGGTATAAAATGAGTTCAAGGAAGAATTTCTAAAACTCTCATAAAATGATGGATCTACTAAGTAAACACATTGATTTTGAATGCAACGAAACAGTGAACACTACTTGTTGCCTGTGAAGTTGTAGATAGGTAAAAGTAATGTAAGGGTTTCCCATAACAACCAGTTTTTCACTGGTTTCACAATTTGGCCTGCAAACACTCACTGCAGACTACATTTGGCAAAGAATACTTTAGCCTGGGAGTATTTTCTTGTCACAAAAAATTTTCAAAACAAATTAAATCTGGGTCATTTTTATGTAGTTAACAGTGCAAAGGACATTTTCTATGCTTGTTAGTGGTCTTTAAAAAAAGGACTGATTTCTAAAAACTTGAAACTTGGCAAGTGATAAATCCATAGAACTGTGCAGTCAAATCACTAGGGGTATTCTGACAAACTCAGTTAAAAATAAACAAAGGGGTTGACTTAGCCACCTTCTAATTTTTAACAGAATATTTACAGTTCTTTTTATATGTGAGGCTTTCCAAAGTTATCCCTGTTTTGAGAAAGAGATTTAAAGGTTGTTTTAGCACACTTTAGCATACAGTCCTTTAGCAATGAAGAGGTTGTAAAGGTGTATTGGAGAGATGACATCAGATAAAAATAGCCCTCATCATCTCAGCCCATTGCTTTGCTAATCTGCATTGACAAACCAGTTTCCAAAAATTTCAGCACTAAGAAAAGGACACTTTAATGTCTATGTTTAAGCTCACCCCTTCTGTCCACCAGTGGCTTCACATGAATTGTCTCATGTTAAATGCAGAAAAAATGGTGAAGGAATTAATTCCCAGCTCTGACTAACCAGACTGGAATCTGAAAACAACTTGGACATTTCTCTACCTGCATCTTTACTAGTATCAAAGAACTGGCAAACAATAGCAGGCTACTGTTTATAATTTTTCCTGCCCTGCTTTTTTCAAAACTTGTAGTCTCTTCAACAGCTGTGCAGACTTTATGTCTTCAGAACATTTGCATAGGTGACACGGACTTAAATGTAATTAGCAACTTTGTTGCTATTGCAGTAAAGAGAATCCAGTTCCCTCACCTGTTGTTGCACTGTCCTATGCACTCAGTAAGAACAAAAAGCCTAAATTTACTGTAGACACTGCAGTGGAGTGGATGTGACAGAAACAGGGAAAGGATTCTTGAAAGATATGCCATTTTACTGTTTGGCGTGTAAAACACAAATAGATATCTACACCTCCAGCTCTTGCATGCAAAAGGTAGGTCAGTTCCACATATTACTGCTGTTAACGTTCCCTTTTTCCTCCCTGGCTCTGTGGCAGAGGTAACTGAAGGGGACATATGCTATATTCCATTTACTCAATAACCACCCTACCCATAATATCCCATAACCACCTCCTCTGCTGGTTCAAGCTAAAACGCCAACCTCTGTGTTGGGGCTTATCATGTATAAGCAGATGATCCCTTTTCTGCTGCTCTTCACTTCTTGGGCAAGGACCTCAGGAAATAATCACTGAATTACTAAGCAAAAATGCAATATTTCTGCAAATTAGACCCACTGGAGCCTGTTTGCAAGGCCTGAACTCTGGACCCTTTTGTAAGGCTGAATTTTAAGAAAGTATAGTAATTCTGCTGTGACAGAGAGAACCTGCAGCTGTGGAAAGAGTATCCAGGTACACCTATGTTTTCATTTAAGTAGATGGATGGGCATGTACAAAACTGGTTGTCATCAAGAGAAAAATGTGATATCAGAGAGGGGTTTAGTAGCTTGGAGAACCCATAACCACCACCAGACACCTGCAGTCTTTAAGATCAGTCTATCTGTTTGACTTGACAGTTTGACTCCACCTGTTGGAAAGGTGGATGGAAAGGTGGATGGATGGATGGATGGATGGATGGATGGATGGATGGATGGATGGATGGATGGATGGATGGAGGAGAGTTTTGATAGTCTCTGGAACAGCTCTTGGATTCTGGGACAGCTTTGATGGTTAGAAGGACAGATGCACATGGTTAAAGGTAAAACACCTTGCACAAAAGATGTCTGCATGTTCAAGTGGATTCTCTGGTGGCTGGTAGTGGATCTAGTTGATGCTTTTAAGAGTAAGAACTGTCTCTCAGTACAGAAATTGGATGCCTGAGGAGTATTTTGGAAGAGCTGGTGGTCACATGCTTTGAAAAAGTTAAGCTTCTAAAAGGATGTCTGTGGCCGACTGCTTTTCAGTCTCATATGAAGGATTATTCTCTCTGGGGAGGTTGGACTGGATTAGGTGGTTTGCTCAGGGTTGGCAAGCATGTTTTTGCAACCAGTGCCAAGGCTAGAATAAACTGGAGCACAGTTGTACTGTAATGAATTAAAATGCCCAGATACTCAGGAGCTCCAACAGCATTCTGAGGCTGGTGGTACCACAAAAATAACACAAGTAACAACTTTTCCAAGCTTTAGGAGAAACACCTTTAAGAACAGAACTTTCTTAATGTATGTAAAATAACATAAATATAATAACAATAATATATGTAACAGTGACATACATGTTACATTTTATCTCTAGGCTGTATCAAGCTTTATTTAATATTTGTAACAGAAAGGGCACATTTGGCAATGTGTTCTTTTGTTATGACAAGTGGTACAAACATATCACATGCAATGTATGGAATTACAGAGGTCTACACCTCAACAGTCATACAAGGACTTTACAGCCTTCTGAGACTACAATTATTTCTATGGTTGCTCTGTTTTTTTAAAAAAAGAATTCATACTAACATAATACTTCTATCAGTAATGTGATTTGGTGCAGGATATTCACAGATGCATTAATTAGTGGGAATAATTGATCTAAATTTGTAGAATTGTAAGTTAGTAGCACTAACTTCAAAGCGGTGCTCATTACGTGCAAATCTCATAAACTTCAGTGTTGAGATGTGGAAGTTAAACACCTGACGAAGAGAGCAAATAGCGCTTTGGGCAGATAATTTTGGTGTTCATATATTCATATGAACTGCAAAATGAGAACAGACAGCTAAAAATATCTTAATAAGGTACAGTGCCAAAAACAATGACATGGAAACATTTTTCTGGTGAGATTACTTTGGAGTAATTTAAAAGGAATAGTTTAAAAAGTAGAAAGAAGTTAATGATTGCAGGCAAGTTATGTTGCAAATGTGCTTTTCCTTAGCAAGTTGTCACTGTGTACAGAGGTGAAATATATACCTGTGAGTAAAGAAAACACATGTTTATATTTTAAAATATTTTTATTATATTTTATTATGTCCTATTTTTCAAATGCTGTTAAAATTATCTAGCATAAAACTAATATTTATTCCCCTATTACGAGCGCCAAGCTACACTGCAAACCCAGGACTTACAGCTATACAAACACATCTTATTTATGTACACAATAAGAAATAGGTCTTGTTGAGAATTCAGTCCAAGTGTGTGGTCATCAAGCTTTAAATCAGAGACTAACATGGAGATGTATGTAACACATTTAATGTTCTATTATTATGGTTATTATTTATTAAATTATTTTTAAGTAGCATTTTTTTTCTCTTCTGCCACTTGTAGACATGCACTGCTTTGTGCACAGCTATTTTTTTAAAGTAAATAAATAAGTAAATAAATAAATAGAAAACTCACTCTAGAAGTGGTTATCTGTGAGGGAGAAACAGAACACACCCAAGAGAACTAGACTGCAGAACATTTGCCTTCTCTATAATGAATCCCTAGATCCTGGGCAATTGCAATTACAGTCCCTTCCACAGCAGGAACTCCTGTTGTTATTGATACCTTTTATAGCCCATGTCATGTAGAGAGGCTCCCAGAAGGTATGATATTGTAAGAGCAAAGCTGGCTGCATTGAAAATGGAGGCAGGTTGAAAAGCCTGACATTTCTGCTTGCCTCCCCTTAGAAACAACTTCCAGTACATCAAATGAAGAACACGGGAAAAATGAGTTATGACACTAGCCTGGATTAAACTGATAAAAACAATCCCAACTGAAAATATGGACCGTATTCTTGCACCTTGAATTGCAGTGAAAGAAAGCTATACATTAAATATTTTAATTAAATCACTCCAGCAACATGCAAATTTAAGACTGAATAATGCTGTAGATCTGTACTTGTAGTCTAGAGCTTCACCAGCCATGAAAGTTGAAGTTTTCCATGTGAGATGTCTGCATCAGGCTCTTCTCCCTCACCTATAATCTCCCATCATCCTACTCCCAGCAGATCAAAAATCAAAATCAACTTCTGCTAGTTCATCTAAACAACTGAGTTGCTCTGAGAAAATAGTTGACAGAGATATTTTTTCTGTATATATTCTTATGTATATTTAATTTTTTTAAAATGTTCCTCTATCTCCAGAAAAAACACACATATTGAGCAGGGTCAAGCAAGGCTGCATTTGCCATGTTTGTGAGAGCCTATTCAAATTTGTCTGCCTAGAGGTGTGGTCTGAGAAATGGTTTTTGCCTGTCCTCACCAGAGAACCATACATCCTCATACTTTTGGTAGCACCAAATTCTCCACACATGAGGTCTACACTTGAGTGTACCCCAGCCCATGAACCTCCAGTCCTCCAACTGTACCTTTAAATATTAAACTAACCTTATTCCAGGACCACTCCTGGTGATCCTGGGCACTATCTCTAAGATTAGAATCGTTTTCTTTGTGCTCACTCTTCTCCCTGAACTAATGTCCTGTTGCCATAGGAGAAAAGGAAGCTGTACATAGGATTCATGTGCCCTAACTTTTGCTTCCTAAAAAAAAAAAGGAGACGTTAGGATCCGGAATAGACTCTTTACAGTCAATGGAAAAAAAATTTTGCTTGAGTGCTAACTAATCTTAGACACTACATTTTAGCTGTACCTGATCTTACCTGTGTATTTGATGATGGTATGATCTGTCCCTGGAAAGGTTTATTTCTTTGCAGAGAATACAGGGGAGACTGAGAGGTTAGTTCAAATGCAAATGTCGATGTTTCACATAACTCTAAAAGGACAGACTAAACTTACTCATCCTGATTTCACACAATGAAGCAGATGGAAGAGATACCAAGGTACATATAAGATGTAGGAAGAGGCCAGGTGGAGAAAGAACAAAAAAAAAGGAAAAAAGGGATAGGGGGTGGGGAGGAAATATTTGAGTGGCAGAATAACCATCAGCTTGGAAGGTGTAAATGTCAAACTAGTCTGTAAGTAATGGTTACATGTGTCTCTCTTCAGACCGTGTAATTGATCCTAGAGAGCATGAGTTCTTACATTCCCGTTTCAACAAAATGCCTCTGAAACTCACACAGAAAATTACTGTCTTAGTCCTCCTTTAATTTCTGGTGTCCACAGAGGGCAGACAGCTTATTATTACCATCAGTTGCTCCACTAACTCAAATGGGAGAGGTATGAACTGTGAATCCAGACATTTCAACCTATGGTTAGCCTGTGAGTGGTAGTATGTAAAATACCTTTTCTTAGTTTGCATTTTAAAACAAGAGAGACTACAGAAGTCTTAAGTCAAACTCTCAGGAGGTAAGCAATATCCCAATGTAGGCATTTTTTATTATATGCCCTATAATTAGGATACAAATTGGGCATGGGACATCACATGTTAATGTTTGCTGCTTCCAGCAGTTCAGTATTGATTATTTTTCTCGACTAGGTTTAGGTTGAAGAGTAAAGACAACTTTACTTCCTTGCAGGGCCCACAGCTACTCAGTTGCAGAAGACTGAAGGTATTTTGGGAATAGGAGGTGGAACTACAACAAAAAGGCAGTGGGATTTCAGCGCGGAGAGCCAGTTTCTTCATTTGGAGATATAAATTATCTTTGGGGTATTGGATGAACTATGCAAATTAGATAACTTCATTTTAGGTTGGAGGTGACGTGGTAGGAGCACAGCTGTGGATTGAAATCATCATCCATTGTGTCTAGAACATATAAAATGCTACGAAATACCCCGAAAAATCAATATCCCAGCCTGGACACCAAAAAATAGGTCAATGTTTTTGCTAAAGCTCAAATGGGACAGATATCTCCTGGGAAATTCATCCCTCCCCTTAACCCCAGGGATGGTTCATTTCCAGATGATTTAAACTGGTTTAATCTGTTAACCATGCCTCTATTCCCCATCTGCAAAACACAGATAAAATCTTGCCTTTGTTCTGTTCTTTTTCTTCTTTGTCTGATATGACAATGATTTTTTTTAAAGCAGGACCTTTATATCTGAACAGCACTTAACACCTCTCCTATTGCTTAATACATTTGCTAATCAATACCTGTGAAACAGTCTGAGTGTGGTTCATCTTGCTGAACACTGGACATTTGCAAAGCAGATATTTAACATTTAAGGCTCTTTTTACGGGCTCAAGAGAGAAATGGGTGAGTTTTGGCAGCCAGTTCATCTGACCTATTTTAGGCATGCCTATTTCTCTTCTCTAGCTATGCTGAGACCTTCAGGCAAGTACAACCATTGTAGACATCTGCATTGAAGAGGTTTCAAATGTGGGCAAAACAAAATCCACCTGTCACATACCCTTTCAAACAGAGAGGCCAAAATCACTAAAATTAAATGGGTTTACACAGAAGTAAATTTCCTTTAGGATTTTTAACGTCTTCATACACATTACAATTTTCTACTCCTTTTTCCTTGTTGTCCTTATCTTAGACAGATTTAGGATATTGAACATGCACAGATAAACCTCCATGACTACCTACTTTGACAGATACACAGATAAGAATGTACTGTTAAAGTGATTTAGCGTGGTTGAGGTATTAAGGAACAGCTTTAAAGGTGCTTCAAAAGTGGTTTAGTACCACAAAGGAATCATTAAAGCATTTACAGTTTTTTCTGCTTCTTAAGGGTACCTGGGGTGGAAAAGAAAGAAAGGAAGCAAGGAAGAAAGAAAGGTTACATAAGTATAAAACCTCAGCATTAACTAAATGCCAAAAACAAGAAAAGAAGCATAGGAGTATGCCCAGGATGCTGTTTTGATTTGGCAGTATCTCAATTTTATTAAACTTACAAGGACACACAAACTCTGAATACTCTCAATATTTCACTTTAGCCTCTGAATGAAGAAGGTGTCTTGCTTCTTTTTTCAGTCACTGTTATCTGCCGTGAGAGCCTACAGGTGGGACAATTAAGGACAGACTTATGAAGCAGCTTTTCATCCACTATTCACTTTTGCCTTGTATTTTTTACTGACACTTAGCATTTCAAACAGAGAACGCTGCACAATGCAAAACGGAAAGGAGACATTGCTCACTTTCTGCTGAATGGCACCCTTTGTGGCTTCCCCTGTTGCATGACCTCTGCAAAGAGCTGCCCAAAAGGATAGCCTGAAAACTGTGTGTGGTTTACCCACAATAGAGTATGCTGTTTTGACTGATGGAAATTTTATTTCATATATTTATCGTACATTTTTAAGCTCTGTCATAGACAGAAGTCTTGCAAAAGACATCTTGCAAACTGGAGATAATCTAAATTTTCTGATATTATATCTTTAATTTTAGTTCACAGCAAACCTGCTGCTCATCTAGAGAAGATGAATCAGGTGCTAAACACAACTACTACACAGCAACTGGTTGTGAACACTGGGATCATTATTTTCTAAAGATACCTCCATCTGATTGTAGAAAATAGCTTTTTCCAATTTGATATTATTTTTTAATTCTGATAGAAGTATACAACTTATATTCACTTAGAAACTGCTTTTATTTCCATGTAAGACAATTGAAGCACTAACTTCAAGAAACTGATGTTCTGTTACATACATTATAAACCATTGTTACAAATTTGCAGAAGTCAAATTTCTAGTCTAACCAGTGTCAAACCAGTGTCAATGTCTTAACTACAAAAGACCCACTGAGGTTCTGAAAAATATTTTGGAGTAAAAGCTGAAATCCATGTGAAAAATAAATTTGAGTACCGTAAGGCTTCATTTAGGGTTAGGCAAACATGACGCACCTACATAAAAGACGCTCATGGGAAAAAAGGATCTTCTGTATCACTGAACACGTGTGACTACAGTCACTATATGTGTGATGTATGGTCAAGATTTTCTTATTTTCTCTGAGACTAGTCTAATCACAGGTGATGCAAGAGTCAACATTTATTTTTACAGGCTACTAAGAGTCATATAGTGATGTATATATAGGGAACATAAGAGATACACTTAGAATTTATTTCTTTCACCATGAAAGTAGGGCAAAATTCTATTTTGTATTTGATGATGGGAGTTATTAATTCTTTTCTATAACATTGCAGAAAAAAAGTACAGACATAGTCCATAAAAGTTTTATGAATACTCTTATTTACACTGTGCTTAAAAAGAAACAACATCTGTGACTGCTTTATAGTTTCTTTGTTTGCAGACTAAATTTATCTGGTTTACAGGTTCCTTCTGAAAAGCAGCTGAAACATAAAATTCATCACAGCACTGCCTTCTGTGTTTGCCCCTTTGCTAATACACATCTTGTCAGGCTACAACAGTTGAAGAGGATCACAGTTCTTCAAAACAGTAAAGGAAAAGCATAGAGGCGAGATTTAAAATGTAGAAAAACTGATTTTCTTAACATAGCTGACAGTAAAATAGTTACTTACTTGTGCAGTGGCTGCAGTTCCTAAAGAAATGTTGTGTGACTAACTCCTCAGTTGCTGTGATGGAGTCCAATACAAAGCCTCGGATGACTGCAGCCCCCTGCGATGGTGCCCTTTGTGTTTCTAAACTGGTGGTGCACAAAGCTGGATTAACTACACCATCCACACAAAATCCTAATGTCATCCAGCGCCAGCTCAGTGCAGAACTGAACCAGAAGTCCCCAGAAGATGCCTATGTTCAGCCAGGGTAAAAGAACTATACCTGCTCTGCAAACAAGAGTCTTCTGTGTGTCTGTGTGGGTATACCCATGCACTTAAACATACATACAGTACAACTTGTAGCTTCCCAGCAGTTAATCCTTGCTAGAAATGCTACTTATATGTGTCGGTACTGCAGCTGGGCTCCACTTCACTTCTCTCTTTGAAGCAGTAACATATTTATAGGTAAATGGAACAACCCTGCTACTTCAATAATCTTTTTACCAAGAGTTTCTGGGAGAAACTACTTAAGCAATCTTAAACCTTATCAAACTTTTTCCTTGATTCTGGAGTCTTACCAGCCAGCTCACAGCATACTTTGAATCATGAAGAAAGCCATTTTGTCTTATGTTCTTCTTCAATCTTTACCCATGCATTATGAAAGGTTTGGGACATGTTGCAAAACTTCAAGGTGCCAGGAAAGCCTACAAACAAGAAGCACCACAGGATGGCAGATGTATTTTCAAGACTTGACATTTAGAGTAAAAGGGCAACAAAGGCTGGAAAAAAAGATAAATACAAAATGGCAGAGGTCATATTTGTATTTAGATGAGCATTCAAATCTGATGCTTTGAAGCCATAGGGGATAGATGACATTAGGTCTGCTACCCTGTAAAAATGATAGTGAGATTTAGTTATGGCGTATATTGTTGCTGCAAGAAAGCAGGTATATATACATTCCCAAAAACCTGAAGGCTGCACTGAGATGTGTGAGAAACGTTCCAGTCACTCACTTGCATATCACTGAACAATCTGGAAGGCCAAAAATTGACAGTTGTGCAATTCTTCAGAGATTTCAGAGGAGTAAAGCTGAGATGATCTATGCATTGCAATGAAAATTGCTCAAGCCTGAGGCTGTGTTCCAGGATGCCCAACAGGGATGTTCCAGTTACAAAGTGACCTTAGTGACAAGGGACATGAACTTTTCTCCCAGTACTCCAGCAGCTTTTCAATGGATTTTGACAGGGAGTCCCAATTAATAAAATCATATTTCACCATTAAGGGTGGTTCAATATCTTTATTTGAAGACTCCAGTGCAATTGTTTTTTACCTGCCAACTGGCTTCAGTTCAGAAGTCTCTTTACTTTTTCTATTGATCTTTCATCCTCTTGATGAATGCCTTTACTGGCCCCCAATAATGCAGGCTGGGTTAAAAACTTTTCACGTTTCTCATATTAATGGTATCATGTACCATGTTTTCATTAGGACAACATCTCAGAACAATTCAGGAATTTGTGTAGCTGCATCTTGAAAATGGAGTCCTCTCTCTTTGTCTGCCCCTAGAAATCTTCAGTCGCCTGGGATGTACGTGATTGAGTCTAGCCTTATCAGATTTTTGGAACAATGTGGGTTCTGCTTGGCCTTCATGTCTCTGCAATGGAGTCAGAAATCATGACACATTTCTGAGTTCCTTGATTCTGTACATCTCATCCAGGAAATGTGGAAATCCTGCTGAAGACTATGGCACTATTGTTAGGGCACTGAGATTGTGTGAACAATTTCCTTTGCATTTCTGTGAGTATTACCTTGGCATATTTGGGTGTGAACAGTAAAATGAGCTGTGTAGTTAAAATGGCTACAGAAGCTGAAGTTAGAACAAAGAAGGCTTTTTGCCAAGGTCAAGGAGGAGTTTTTGGCAGGTGAACAAGTTTTCTCATCTCCTATGACCACCTGGTGTGATCCAATTAGCACCGGACAACAAAGTATGTTTTCCTTATGTATCCAATACTCTGTGAACAAGGAACACGTCTGAGTGTCATAAGCAGTATATAAGGTGTCTTTCTTCTAATAAAGCCGACATTTTGCTGATCATAATGATCTGTGAGCATCTGTCCATACCCCTCCATCAATACACTATAGCCCCAAATCCTGACAGAACTAATGTTCTCAAGTTGGACTGAGGAGCACTGCTTCTAATAATAATCAAACCCCATGTGTTCTAGGTGAAATATTTCCATTTCATCAAATCAGCATTTTCTAGAGTGGTTGAAAAAGTTCTGGCGGTTCTGATAGTAAACAGCAACTTGTAGGTCCATTTTGCCTGCTCATGTCCTTTCCAGCCTCATCCTTCACTCTGCATTGGCTGTGCAATGGCCACTGCATTGGCACACAACGCAGGGTGATTTGTAAACAGAACATTCAGAACCACTCTATTGACAGGTTAAAAGCAATAGAGGGCTCATATTTGGCGATGTTGACTGCTGTGCTAACACAAAATAGAAGGGGGAAAAACCCCTATATTTTTATTGTTAGCATTTGAAGAGAGCATACAGAATACACGCTAGGATTAGATCTACTGAGTTAAATAGCACTGTATTTACCAGCACTTTTTGTAGAAGAACGGCCTTTTAAGCGATGCTTAGCAACAGCATCCTCCATTCTATTCTATCTGTTAGTTTTAACACTTTCATATTTACTTTTCATTTCAAGTGAAAAATACACATGGGAAGGATTTCATTCATACTCTGAATGCCAGCATGTTCAGATGTATGGTTGGCATGAGGCACAGGAAGCCCTTCTGCAACTCTGACATTGCATTCAAAGTCTGTCTGGACCAAAACTCAAACCCTTCAAACCCCATAATTGATGTCAGTCAGTTTTATATGGATGTGCTTTTCAGTGCTCACAGTCAGCTTATACTTTGTCCAGAAACAGATGGCTGCCACACTGAAGGATGGACAGTCAACTTCCAAACACCAGGATAAACCACAGCCTATGAGAAGTTATTCATCCATATATCCCACAGAAGCAGACAGAGGTATGCTGATCGAAGTCTCTTAGGAATGAATATGTATGCACTGGACTTCAGAAACACAACAACGAACGATGATTAATACTGCAGAAAGATAATAATATTCAGCTAATTCACTTATACCTAGAAATAGAAGGAGCTCTGTACCTCAAAGAGTAGGCTTAGAGTCAAACATATTTGAGCCATTTGTAAGCAACATAGCAAACAGTGATGCATTGCTTCTCATTCTGGTGCTCTACTGTGAAACATGAGCAGTCAAAATTCTCATCCCACCCTATTCTGACCTACAACTATTCTGATTTAAATGTAGGTACTGAATATTTATGCTTGCATAAGATATTAAATATATAATGGAAAGGAATCAGAGAAGAAAACAAAGCCTTTGCCTCGGTTCAGAGGTTGGTCTACATATATAGTGGCAGAGACCACCACAGACCTGAACAGCAAAACCAAAATTCTTCCTCCATTGCAGTTTCAAGTACTTTCATTTCTATTTCTTACTATATAACTGGACATGTGTTACTACAAACCACATTTATGAAGACTGTCATGTGAGTCTGCAGTGTGTTTTAATTCAATTCTCTACCAGATAAACTAAAACATCAACTACTTTGATCAGGACTAAACCATGAAATCAGAGTTCACACATAATACTTAACCTAAATAAAGAATTCATGGGAAACAGAATCTTGCTATCATAATATTTATTGGAAAGGTATACAGAAAGAAAAAATCCATACATGCTTCTCAGGAAAGCATAATTTCCCAATGGATATTGCTCTATTCGACTTGAATCTAAACTAACACTGTAGATTCTAATAGCACTTGGCAAGCTGCAGACACATCATTTTTCAACTTAGGCTTATGTTTGAATTACCTGGAACTCAAATTTCCAATGTGACCTTTTCAGGGCTTTGTTTAGGAACAAAAAGAGTTCTCACTGGAGAGAGAAAATACCTTTTAAAGAACAAGATATATTGTTGAGGGTAGAGGCTAAAATAGGACAATGCTGTTGCTAGTCTAGATTTAAATAAAACAATGACTATGTATGTAAGCTTTATTGCCTTCAGATGACAAAAGGAAATATAATTTTTTTACATTTAAACCAAAATTTCTCATCTTTTGTATTGTGCTTTCAAGTACATATTTATTCACCCTATGTCTGAAGCTTATAAAATTCAGGAAGCTGGAGAATTTTCTGCCTACAATAATGGACACACTAAAGATGTACATGACAAACGGAATGCTTTCATTTGTCTGTTCAATTCTGCAAGGAGTTCTGCACCAAAAACATAAACAGTGAAAGCCAAAGCATTTCCCACCTCTCAAAACAAATGCTGCAGTCCTTAATGACCATCTAAAATTCCAGCATATTAGGCTCTCTGCTCACTAGATTTTTATTTTTCTTTTCCCCTAGATTTGCTTAGAGAAGTGCAGAAAATCTGACTTGCAAAATGCAACTATCCTGTTCTGTGTGTAACCACATTTATACTGGAGCTACAGACTGGTTTTGTTCTTCATTTCCTTTATCCTTTCCTAAGCTGAACAGCCTGGCTTTTAAACCGCCTTTTCACTGCTGAGTCCAGAAATATACAAGAGGAAATTTCAACTGCATATTTACATAGAAAAAAGTGGAAAGCATGGGAGAGTCAAACAGTTTTGAGTATTTTTGTGGTGTGATCAAAGACACATGTGGAGAAAAAAGCCAAAATAGATATGGTATCTAATTGCTAAATATTTCCTTAGTGCAATCATCATTTTTTGAGAAAGAAGAAGAGTTCAAATATTTACGACAGATTATAGCATTATTTACTGCAGATGGGGTTTAACACTAATTTGGAGAAAGAAGACGGCTGTGACAGATAAAGATCAATTTACGTTATTTTAACTGCCCTTAATTTTCTGCAAAGGCACATTTAAAATCCACCATAGAATTAAACACCTCTTCCTCTGAGCTAGCCCTTTCCTTTTAGTCCTTCTTCTACCCTGTTTGTTTCTGGATGCAATACCTGAGTGAGTGATCCACCATTCCACATGTGTCATTCTGACCCAAATGACAAAAGACAGGGTAATACATTCTTTCCTCTTCTCTATCATCAAAGGCATGCCGAAAGGGCAGAAAGAATTACTATGTTCAGATTTATATCCATGACCACCTGTAAGCCTGAGAAACGCTCTGCATAGATGTGGAGCAAGTAGGAACTGCAATGGGAGGAGATACCTCTCATCTCTGGACACCTGGTGCAACCACTATCCTCATAAATAAGCTGCATGATCCTTGAGGCTTTGAAATTACATTTTTCCAATCTATGGAGGCTTAAACTGGGAAGGGAAAATTGGAGTAGGTGTGCTCGCAACACAAGGTACACGATATGGAAAAGTTTGGACAATGATGGAAAGCTACCAGCATCTGCTCAGAGTGGCTGCAGGAATTAGCAAACATGCCAATTAGTAGTGAATGCCTACAAAACATCACTTTTGTCCCGTTTAATGTATTTAATTCATATGAAGTGTATTCAAAACATCAATTAAGGTTATTACCACATCTCTGAAATCATTTAATTCAACTGACTAACCGAAACACTTTATGTACCTTTTATTAATGCATAAACATGATTAACTTGCACTTCACCCATCTGAAATATTAAAATGTTAAAAGGAGCATAAACCCAGAAAATTACTGGATATTTCCTGATTGTTGTTGAGTGAGACAGGCAGGTAGAATGAACCATGACCAACCTGTGACCCTTCTCTTCAATACTAATGCCCCTAATGAAATCTGATGTCAATCAGAAACCCTCATCAAAACAGCATGATCATTTGTCATGAGTCCCTTAGAACAACGTAACAATCTGAAAATTGAATAGGAAAGAAGTGTTTTGTTAAAGATTGTCTCAGTAAATTGACTGCCTTATATCCAGCTTATACAGCTAATGCTGCATCTGCTTTTGGTTGACTACAGGCGGATTAAATTTAGATCTAAGATGAGGTATATACTACTGTACAGTCAACTCCAGCTGAGATTCCATACAGAGTTGTTAGAAATACATTATTTTTTCAAAGATGCAGTGGGAAAGCAATGTTTTAATGCTTTAATACAACTGAAACTTCTCTTTCTCTTCCCAATAATACTTTCCAACACCGTGGTGACATGAATTACATAAAACCTCTCCAGGCCAGAAAATAGCACTTGACAAATAAGCAGTACAAACTCAAGAATTCTTCTTCAGATCACTAAAAGAAACAAAAAGCTGGGATTTTTGGGGAATAGCCTGATTAGGTAAAGAAAGAAAAAAGAGAGGTAAAAATGTAAGGGAAAAATATTATTTCAAATAATTAAAAAAGAAAGAAAGAGTAAACTAAATTTTATATTAGTATTGATGGGGCCATGATACGGCTAAAAGTAGGTCTGCACTGTCCCATCTGGAAGGACTGAGTTTACACAGTTTCTACTTCTCTAGGCTTTTAACTAGCTCATTGCTTGATTGTATGTAAATGCTCTTTGATTTACTGTTGCTGCAATTCTTACATGTTTTTCACTACATGATATACATATATGGAAATTGTTCATCATCAGATCACGTGGATTTGTTAGTTAGCCACATAGGTTCTTTTTTAATAATACAATAAATATGTGTAAATTATGCATGCTGCTCTGTGACAGCAGAACTGTTGAGACAGGACACACTTAGATCCTTTCAAGTTGCTAGAAAGAGAACACCCTGCAGCGAACTGAGAGGGGAGTACAGCAGACACAAAGACTCAGTTTCCCCAGTCACACTGAGCTAGAGTTACCCCTAATACAAGCCGGGTGTAAGCAGACAAGGTCTCTCCCATCAACATCCCTGGTGTGGTAGTCACTTGAAGGAGTCAGAGACTCAGCACAGTCTTGTCTCAACCACTACTAATATCTACAAGGAGAGCACGGAGAATAGCAGGTGCCAAACCCTGTTTGTACATCAAGAGAGATGTGGGGGGAGTGTTTCTCCTGCCCTCTGACAGCATGGCTGTGATTCCCTTGCAGCACACATTCTGTGAATTCTGTCCAAGCATTGCAGCATTGTCTTTGCAGCAGACTTTTCTTTAAAAATCATCTTCTAGCACTCAATTTGCAGAATAGCTGGCTGTTTGGCACTCTCTGCACCAGATGTTATCCTGTAAATTAAATGCACAAATGCCTATTCCATTCTCACAATAAAGAATAATCAGGGTTACCACTTAATTCGGTGATTCGAAGTTAATGATATTTAAGATTTATAAATATGCAACAGAAGCATGTTAATTCTGTAACTGTACTAAAAAAAGGGCATGTAGATTGGGAATGAAGTAAAGTATTTCATAAATATGCCTAACAATAAGGATTTAATTTATTAACGTTTTTGGCAGAACAACTGCAAAGAAGATTGCAGCTGTGAAGCACGTTTGTCATTTGACAATGGAGAAGCTAGTAACAGGAGAGGCTAACAACAAAGGATAGGATAATAACAATACTAGGTTTATTTTCTTTTAAGTATTCAAAAAATACCTGCCTGAAGAATTCTCTAGATCAGACTGTTTGTTTCTAATCTCAAGGTAGACTTCACATCAAACTTAAAAGCTTAACAGACCAGATAGCAAGGAGCACTGCATCACAGATCCTATTATATTTATGAGGCCAGTTATGGTTTCACAGTAATCAGAAGTTTCATGCAACAAGGGGGAGTTCTCAGATTCCTGTTTCATAGGTGGAGGACTAGAGCACTTTCATACGCCTTTTTTTACTCCTCTGCTGTAGTTACTTCTATCTCAAGTGTGATAGATGGGAAAAACTAGGCATTGAAACAGCAGAAGGTTAAATTAATGACAAATCATTGCACTCCGTCAACTTATGCATTTATCCTACTGCACATATCTAAAGTTGAATGAAGTGCCTGGAGGTTTTTGGTTGAGCAAACTGAAGTGATGAATACAATTTCCTAAATAAAATATAAGCATTGTCAAGAGGTTGTAAACAGAAGTCCAGCAAGACGAGTTTCCATCTCAGAAGGAGCAGAAAATTGGTTCCTTCAGATCCCCAATCAAATGAGTCAATAAGTGAAATTTTGCCAATTGAAACAGAAAGACAGAGCAATGAAAAATGTGATAATCCTGCAAGTTAAAAAGGTTTTATATCATAATCACTGCTGTCACCACAAGGTTAGTTAGACAATTTATATAAACCACAAAAAATTGTTCATCACTCCTCAACATCATATTTGTTCAAGACCATCCTGGTTTTTTTCCCATTAAATCACATGTCGAAGATGAGTTATCAATTATGGCAATTTTCAAGAATCTACCATGCCTCCAAATTCATGTACTTCCCTTCCTTTCTTTTGGTAATTTCTCTTTCATTGAAAAATAATAACATAAAGGAGATAGTGAAATATTCAGCCTGAGCATTCAAATTCAGAGAACAGCTACAGGAAACAGCCAAGATTTTTTAATTTTTTTTGTAATTAGTTCTTAAGAAAAAACTCAAAGTATCAGGTACAGTAGTAGAAGAAAGGTGGTAAGAAATGGTACATATATGAAGATCTCAAAGGAAAAAAAATCTCTTCTCAGTGATATTGGTCTAATATCTCAAACCCAAACTGTAAAATTGCTATTTTTTAACACCCTGTAGATGACAATAATTTGCTCTAGAAAGCAAAGATAGGGGCAATTGATGAAGTACTGAAATAGGACTTGAAGTCATGTTAAAACTAGAAAGAACTGAGGATTAACAGGAGCAGATCTGCACAGTGAAATAGTTCCTGCTGAAGACCACATACAATCCACATTTCATGATTTTTTTGTGTTTGTTTTGTTTTTAAGTTAATTTGGACTCCTTCCAGTCTACTTCCATGAATTCAATGTCTGAGGATACGACACCCAAGTTGAACTTCTGGAGTTTATCTTTTGGTTTAATTACGTCTGAAAGGAGTCAAGTTCATGGGTTCTCAAGATTATCTTCTGTGTGTACAAACACATGATAAGTGAAGACAATCAGGAGATTTGCTTCGAAAGCACCCTCTTGTTCCTACACCACCAATACAAGTCCATTATACGTAGCTTAGAACCCAAGCAATGAAATAGCAGGTAATATTGAAAACACATAAATTTAGAGTGCTTTTTCCATAAATTTGGAAAAAGCCAAAAATCATGACTTTGTACACAGGCTGATGAAGTCCAGGACAGACTATTGTCAGGCACAAATGAGATCTCAGAGTCACAACTGTCAGCCCTTCAAACAGCTTATCTCAGCAGTCACTACACTAAATGTCTTGGTTTTGGCTGGGATAGAGTTAATTTTCTTCACAGTAGCTCGTATGGGGCTGTTTTGAATTTGTGCTGAAAAGAGTGTTGATAACACAGAGGTGTTTTTGTTATTGCTGAACAGTGCTGACACAAAGTCAGGGCCTTTTCTGTCTCTTACTTCACCCCACCAGTGAATGTGCTGGGAGTACACAAGGAGTTTGGACTGGACATAGACAGGACAGCTGACCCCAGTGACCAAAGGGATATTCCATACCATATAGGATCATACTCAGCATATAGAGCTGGTGGAAGAAGGAGAAAGGTGGAGGACATTCGTAGTTACGGTGTTTGTCTTTCCAAGTCACCATTAGCTACGACAGAGTCCTTTTTTCCTGGAGATGGTTATACATGGCAGACCATGAGAAGTGGTGAATGAATTCCTTGTTCTGCTTTGCTTGTGTGTGGCTTTTGCTTTACCTGTTAAACTGTCTTTATCTCAACCCATGATATTTCCCACTTTACTCTTCTGATTCTCTTTCTCATTCCACCAGGGGAAAGTGAGTGAGCAGCTGTGTGGTGCCAAGATTCCAGCTGGGCTTAAACCAGAACAGTAAATCAAATTACTAGCAAAGGAAGAGAAAACATACAGAAATAGTCTCTCACTGTAAAAGTTTCAGTCTTATCTCTTGGTTTCGCTACACTAAAAAGACATGGCAAAATTATATAGGCTGATAGAAGGATGGCAAGTACACTGAATGGCATGGAGCACCTTCCAGGTAAAAATAACTACAGAGTTATTTTCGACCTGGGAAAGCGATGACTAAGGATGGAATATGACAGACATTCACAAAATCATCAGAGAAATGAAGAGGGTGGAAAGGAACAACTATCTGCTCAGTCTATCTGAAGACACATCTGGGTGAGCAATTGGCTCACACGTTGAGCACAGAGGGTTAGTAGTGAATGGGGCAACATCAGACTGGTCACTAGTGGGGTTCTGCATGGCACCATCTTAGGCCCTGTGCTCTTCAACATCTTCATAAATCACTTGGATGCAGGACTGGAAGGGATACCAAGCAAGTTTGCAGATGATACAAAACTGGGAGGAGCTGTTGACTCCCTCAAAGGCAGGGAGACCCTGCAAAGAGACCCCAAAAAATTGGAGGATTAGGCAATCCCCAACCATATGAAGTTCAACAAGGGAAGTGCCGGATTCTGCACCTGGGATGGGGCAACCCCAGATGTTCGTACAGACTGGGGAATGAGATGCTGGAAAGCAGCGCCATGGAAAGGGACCTGGGGGTCCTGGCTGATGGCAAGTTGAACATGAGTCAGCAGTGCCCTGGCAGCCAGGAGGGCCAATCATGTCCTGAGGGGCATCAGGCAAAGCATCACCAGCCAGTAAAAGGAGCTGATTGTCCTACTCTGCTCCACACTGGTGAGGCCTCACCTTGAATATTGCGTGCAGTTTTGGGCACTGTAATACAGGAAAGATATTAATTGAGACTGCCAAAAGGAGGGCAACAAAGATGCTGAAGGGCCTTGAGAGGAAGCCGTACGAGGAGCAGCTGAGGTCATTTGGTCTGTTCAGCCTGGAGAAGAGGAGACTGAAGGAAGACCTCATCCCGTTTACAACTTAATCCTGAGGGGAAGAGGAGGAGTAGGCACTGATCTCTTCTCTGTGGTGACCACTGACAGGGCTTGAGGGAATGGCCTGAAGTTGTGTCATGGGAGATTTAGGTTGGATATCAGAAAAAGGGTTCTTCACCCAGAGGGTGGCTGGACAGTGGAACAGGCTCCCCAGGGAAGTGGTCACAGCACCAAGCTTGATAGAGTTCAAGAAATGTTTGGATGATACTGTCAGGCATATGGTGTGTCTCTTGGGGATGGTCCTGTGCGGGGCTAAGAATTGGACTTGATGATCCTTGTGAGTTCCTTGCAAATCAGCACATTCTGTGATTCTATCATACCAAAATGAACTGGGGCATATGGCACGAAACTAGCATGTTACAGAACTAGCAAAAAGATGTGGTTCTTCATACAGCACTTCATTAAACTGTGTGCAAGCCCCTGCCATGGGAAGCTGTAACTGCTAGAAGTTTACGTACTCTGAAAAGCTGACCGGACCAATTCATAGGAATAATAACCTATCAAGGTTTATCACCTATGGCTCAGCTAGTCTTTGAGCAATGAAGTGCAGTAATACAAAGTATTTTTTGGAAATAGCTATGCCTGCCTATCCTCTTGTACTCTTTCCTAGGCATTAATTTCAGAGCTGAAGATCGAGTATTGGGTTAGACCAACTTTTGATCTGACCCAGTGTGGCTGTTCCTGCATTAGCCGTTCAGTCACTAGTCAATGGGACTAGTCCATTAAATCAAAAATCAGAAGTTGACTCTGAACAGAAAAAAACCCAACTTGACTCAACAGAAATTTGATTTCTTTTTATTTACTCTGGAACATGATATTGCAGACTTAGATTTATAACCCAAATTTGTGCTGGGAAAAGAGTTTATGTGTCACAGTCCTACACAAAGATGATGGAAAACAATAAGAGTCACAGAAAATACATTTCTGGAAGTCTGAAGTTGTCTTTCAGCATTCAGAATTATTATTTCTTTATGTATTTATTCCTGCCCAATGAAATTTCCTAGCAAATGAACAAGCTTTTAGTAGGCGAAGACCAATTTGATTAAAATTTCAAATACATGATGGAAAAAGAAATATGTCAGTAAAGTGTGTCAGTTATTAATGACAAACTCTAAATTATGGTAGGCTGAACACTCTCATCAGGCTGGAGGATTTGATGGTAGTGTTTTGAGTCTTTCTTACAGAATTGCACATTTTTGCGTTTTGGACTATATTTATTATACCTCAGAGAGTACAACCAAATACTTTTACAAAAACAATCATTTAATAGTACTTACTCTCCTTCCTCCCTCCCTCCCTTCCTTCCTTTTTCCTTTTTTTTTCCACCTCCACAAATACCTCCCTAGGTCTTCCCCTATTCCCTTCTCCTATCAAAGTGTATTTGGGAACAGTTTGCAGAACTCCTATTTTCCCTCCACCTCTTGAAACACACATGGTAATTATACTAATCTACAATTATCCAGTTTTGTAATGTGCTCATTTACAGCTTAAAATAAAATATGACAAAGGGATGAGTTGTTATAAAAACCATTTGATCCCTGCATTTTGTGATCTGTGATTTTTTTTCATATTTATAATGGAGTCCAAAAGACTGCATAGGTTGGCTGAGTGTCACTAATGCTAGTAACTATTGCTCCCAGCTGTTTTTTCTTTAAATACAGAACACAGCTGAAATAAGATCTGCATCTGCCACCACTGGGCTTCCCTGCTTTTGAGAGGGAATCAGATACATACTGATTAACTGTGAACATGATTACTTTATTCAACAAGTCCCATACACAAACCAGCAAAACATAATTAAAAAATAATGATCACATCTTGATGAAAGTGGTTGTTTCAGGTAAACTGGAACCTCCTGGTTGGTTTTGTTTCCCACCTTTTTTAACCATTACCACTAACTAAAATTCTAATTTTGTAGAGCTGTTATGAACAAGCAGTTAATAAGGCTTCAGCCACTCTGTGGAAACTAAGCTATCATTTTGAAAGTGATGACATAATTCACAAGGAAATAGTGACTAATCCATCACACAAACTAGGACATTTCAGACTATGAGTAAAAAATGCGCATTATTCATTTGATCCAATTATCATTCCAGGTATCGTTTTACAGCAGAGACTTTCAATTTTATTCTTTTTTTCAATCTTGAATTTAAAGTTTTATAGGAAATAAAAAGAAGAGGAAAATATGAGAAAAAAAAACAAATCAGAGGTGCAGTTAGACTATAGAAAGTAAGTGTGAAGTGGCATTATGGGTGCCACACGATACTATATCTCAGCAGCTTTGCCACTGTTTTATGGAAGAGACATTACCATAAAACAACTGACATCAACAACAACTAGAGCTTAGACCTTGATCAACCACAAACACAGAAAAGACCAAGTCATGCCATGCATTAGACTCAGCCTTGCTAGTTTCTCAGGACAGGTTTTATATCTACCTCTGGGAGACCCCAATCCCTCAGTCAAGACACTGTCCTGACTCGGGTCTTGGGCTACCACTGGATTATAAATGCTGCTGTGGGAGCAGTTTGAGGCCCCAAAGATGTCTTCTGCCACAGTGAAGTACATTCCTTACTCCCTGAGGCATTCCTTGGGCATAGCTTCTGCAGGGGAGGGTACCTGCCTGGCTCATTGTAGCCTGTGTAAGAAAATTACCATTATTTTACGTTCAGCATCCCTCCTACCACTGAGTAAGTGAAAAGAAATGGTTTGGGTCCAAACAAATGCTTGCAGTGACACTGTATCAATGACCTAACTGCTTTGCACCTGGGGGCGAGAGCTGAGGTCTATGGGTGGAAGGATCTCGCTGCTCACTAGCAAAGAAGCCGCGGGCCATTTCATGGCATGAAAGCTTTAAACAGTGTTAAATTAAGCACGGGATAGTTTAGTAGCTGTAATCACATGCACACAGGTTGCAATTGAGAGTTTGGAAATCTGGGCTGTGCAGTGCACAGGAATGTGCAGTGCAATACATACAGCACGTATATACATGCAGATGCAATGAGAGCTGCAAGTTATGCACTTAAAAGGTTTGTTTCAGACCTCATATTATAGGATGGGTGTGCTTTATACAAAAGTGTAACTCTCCATTGCCATGACTTCAGGTACTCTTCAGTGAGACAGACTTACATCCTAAACTTTGGCACACCCCAATGTACTCCAGCAAACTGGAAATCCTATGTTATCCAGGCTCCCTATGTCACCTGGACTCTTCTACCAGGGTTATACTTTTCTATGTGACATTTGAAAGAGGCCCCTGAATAAAGTAAACTGGAAATCTGAATTGATCACTCTACCACTTTGGAACAGCAAATCCTGTACTTATTTTGAGGCTGGAAATGATATCTCAGGTACAATCAGAAGTAAAGTATGAAAATTGAAAGAACTCCTTAAACACAGACATTGCCCCAGCTTTTACTAAGCATCCAGCTGCAGAGGATTGATTGTTAACACATATGCATTCTTAAACATACTCACTATTTAAATTTCACAAAAAAGTGGATTTGGAGTTTTGTTCACATCAAAAGAATTATAACAAAGAAACAGGAGACTGAATTTATGACTAAGAAAAGCAGACACATTCATTTTCTTTTCCAAAGTAAAGCACTGTAGGAAAACCAGGCTAGAGCTGCTGAAGTTATTCAGTGATGAAGAGTTTAGATTAGCATGCAAACAATAAAGTGTTTGACTACATAAAAGATAACCTGAGTACCAGGACTATATTTTATGCAAAAACTAGTTATAAAACTGCTGCATAAATGATCCCCATAGGGATAATTTAAGGAAAAATAATCTGAGATATTTACGTACCTGACAAACACTCCAGACTCTGGGAGATTTTTCTGCTGTTTATATACCCATCATCTAAATCTACAAGGCTTGGCCATACTATCCAAAGTCAGGCTGGCCACAGCTGCCAGCCTTGACTCTGGGAGCAGCCTGGCTATGTGAGAAGGACTAATCAGCCCAGGTGGAATATCATGCTAAAACAGACTCCCAGCACCACAGCTCGTGTGTTCACACAGCTCAGGTGTTACTGCAGCCTGCCACACAAACACATCCCAGGGTGCTAAAGATAGCAGGACAGCTGGGCTCCAGACCACCTATATTAACATTTCAACTGAGCAATGGTCCCTAAGCCCATTGCAAAATGGTCATAGCCCAAAGGATGCATCCTCCTTACCTTCACATTTTGTGCCCTACACCTCTTCAAAATATTGCTTCAACCTTATCAGCCTCCCTCCTTTTGCACATCTTCCCAATGAAATACCATGTCCTACCTTGTTCCTGCATCCTCAATCTAGAGCTCCTGGCAGCAGAGTGGAACACACAGCAGAGCTGGAAGCTGCTACTTCATACTGGAAGCATCACACATACCAGATCATTGTACATTGATCCTATGCCTGTTTATTCCATTTTCTTACCTTGCAGCAGTAGCAACACACTTCTCTTGCATTTTGGGCAGCAGCACTAACACTGAATAATCAGCAAAAGAGACACATTTCCAAGAGCTTATGAACCACATGCATTTTGCAAGATGGAGTTTGTCCATCATCATCGAAAAATGAAAATAGACCAGGTGTAGAAAAGATCTGCAAAAATCAGTTTGGAGAGAGCTTTTTATTTCTTCAAGGAAGATTACAGAAGCTTAGATTGTTCAGTCTAGTAAAATGGATAGGAACAGCTAAGGGGAAAGGTAAGAGAGGATATGTTTGCTCTCTATTAAATATTAATTAATACTCTATAAATTATTAATAAGGAACTATTCAAGATAAAAGGTAATGGTGTCACAAAACAAATGGATAAAAGTTGTTCATTAATATATTTAGGCTAGGAATGCAAATAAAGTTCCTAGCCATTAACCGGGTTTGGAATCAGCCTTCCAGTGGGAAAAATGGAAGGAAAATACCTCAAATACTTTTAAAATGAAGCCTCTATCAAGAGACTGTATGTCCCTGAAGCCCGTGCACCAAGAGATGGTTCAAGCCTTATATCCCAAATCTGTTCTTTCATCTCACTTCTGAGGGAAAACGCTAAGCCCTAGTTCTTAATGTCCTTTCCTAAATCTCAGGCAAAGAGAAAGTCAGAACATTTCCTTTTCTAAATACAGGGGAAAAAACCCCACAGTCTCAGAGGGTTTTGATAACTGGTATTATGCGATTATGTATTTTATGTGATGAAGTCCACTTACATTATGAGGTTGAATAAAACCTCTATGTGGTCATCCAACTTGCTGTCAGATGTTTATGGCACATCACAGCTACCACCTGGCCTGTCCTTAAATTAGGAGACTCTGAAGTTTATTTTCAATATCTATAACTGCACAGTTCTCCTAAGATCCACCTCAAATACACTGATCCATCACCAGAAGCATAAAAAGAGATACGTGATTACAGTAGCAGTGTAGTACTACACTGCCAAGCTTGCCTATTGAAAGATACTGTGGTCAGTGTTCTGTCATAAACAATTGATCTCTATAATACAGAGGTGGCATTCAATATTTACAAAAAACATATACATTACAAAAAGCTGTTTCCTGATATGAGTCATCCAGCAAATAGTAAGGATTTATTGTGAATGAATGGGTCAAATGTACTGGGATATATCATCACATCCAAATATAACTTTTACTTCTGCTGTGCTCTGTTGGCACAGTATTTAAATTCTGTGTGAAAAGCAAGAGAGAGTAGAGAAGTCAAAGACATTTGGAATAGAAGGGGAAGTACACCAGAAAGATCAAAAAAAGAGATCAAAAAGAAAAGTCAAGTTTTCACTGATAATTTTAAAGAAGAGTGTTAAGAAAATAAATGTGGGTATAGACACATGGGAAATGGACTGTGGTAGTTTAAGGAATGTAAGGGACCTTTAAAGAATAAATCTTGGACTTAATCCCATTTAGAAAAAATATTTTTTTCTAATAGCAGCTTCATAAACCTCTTAGAAGTTTTAGTACAGTTCTAGTGAGAAAAGAATCCATGGAATGAGCCAATATGTGGCATTTATGTGACAGCATTATCAAAAGGCTCATACAATCAGAGAGATCCTTGCAGTCATGGCTGCTCTACCCCCAGCAAAGGGTACTTTCAAAGCAGGGTTGAGGTGCACCATTTCACAGTCAAGAATAATTTTCCATTGCATTTGCTTTCTGGTTCAGTAAGTGACTACAGGTCATACATAAAATTTAAATGTACTAAATAAACAAATCCCAGGTGAGCCACACAGATCCCTTGGTCTCAGTTGTTATGACTTACATTCAGTTCAGTCACCTCACTTTCAAGGCAGTCAAGTAGCCAAAAGAATTTCCACCTTTTTTTCACAGCTATACAGGGTGACCAACCAGAATTAGCATGGTATTAGTCTTGTCTGTGGAAGTAGAACTGTCAGTCTTTCCATCTGCTGGTTCTGTGCCTGGTGTCCAACAACAGGTGTGACTAGAAGTTTTATGAGACAACCAATGACACTAGTAGGCAAGAAAAACAAATTGAAAAATACCCAGAAAACAAAACCCACATAATTCTAGAAAATGCACAAACTATTCAATTTTCACCATTTTCAGGAGGGTTTTTTTGTTTGGTTTTCCTAATTTCTTCTGTGTATAGGTCCTATAGCAGTATTATCCATTATAAATTAGGAAAAACTGCTTCTAAACCAGCATTTCTGTTCTGGGATTTCCGACTGAAAAATATGATGGATGCACAAAATGAATGCAGCAAATTTCTAAACTCTGCTTACAAACCTGTTCCCCACAGAAACCACAGATGTGTATTGATATGGGTAGATTCAGCAGGCAGGATTCAGATGTCTGTAGAGTTTTCTCTGTAGAGTCTACTCTGTAGAGTCTACTCTATCAATTGTACTTACATAAGACTGTCTAGTGAAGTGTATTAAACTAAATGCCTTAACTCTTTCAATACTTGCCCCTTTTGAAGTTTGATTTCTTGCTACACATAACAGGTTTTTTTCATCTTCTGAAGAAAACTGGTGCAACGACAACAGCTCTACTCCACTACCAGGGGATGTGCAACTGGCTTCTGGAACCATCGTTTGATTTAGTTTGTTCATTTTAATTATCCCACTTCAGATGCCTGATGGTGATTTAACGTCAAGGTACTCAGAAATTAATAAGATGATCATGTCCTATCCTCACTTATACACCTATCATCACTGGGAACGAATTGAGAAATGAAAGAGAAAAGTGGAAAAGAAAGAGCTGCTGCAAAGAGAAAAGGGAGCAGTTCCTGATTTTCTGAGGAGCTGAGCACCTTGCAATGCCGTGTGACAGACCAAGAACAGAGGCAGCATACCAAAACTGAAAAGGTCAATTTAGCCACCTGCCAGATTTTTCTGACAGCCTACAGAAGGAATATTCCTCTCTCTTATTGACAAATGGTAAGATAAACTGCAATACTGTATCCAGAAGAGTTTCCAGTCAGGAATGAATGTAATTGCAAACTGGCTACTGTTTGTTTTTAAATTACTAAAATACCAAAGTAATCTCAGGAACTTCTCTGGGAAATGGGATTTATAATGAAAAATATTTGCTGACCCATAGAAAAGTGAAAGTACCTTCGTCTTTTATGGTGCTTGACAAATTGACACACAATTGTTAATTATGGGCACTGACTGCCACATGATAATGAATAAAATATTCCAGCTGATTGGAGCATAAGTCTAATAGCATTTGCAGGAAATTAAGTAGCATTCTTACAGATACCAAAGCCTACAAATTTCAAATCATGACATAATTAAATTTCTCAAGCAGATACTCAAAACGTTCTTAATTTTTAGTTAGCATTTAACCATATATCAACCTGAGAGTGTTCTTTGGAGAAATGTTTTGAACGCAGACTTTAACAGGCACCATGTGACACAAATCTGCAGATTGCTGAAAATTATGCAAAACAGTCTGATCTTGGGCATTTATTTGTGTAGGGCATTTTCTGAATTTTTCTCTAAAATCGAGAAAAGAGACAAGTCAATTTTCACTTTGGAGGTGACAAAAAATGGGAAAACTTCTAATAGACTTGAGATGAAACTGCTACAACAACATAGTAGCCAGAAGTGGAGAAGGCCACACACAATGATTGTTTTTTCTCCTTATTAAAACCTGTGGGAATGCGTCCCTGACATCGTCTTCCTCACCAAGGATGGACTGTGTCAAGTCCCTATGCTGGTATCATCTGCTTGCAGGCAGAATAAGGTCACCTACAGGCATTTAGCACCTAAGCACCTCGTGCTTAGTGAGGGAGCTCACTGACACCTCCTTTTCCATCTCCACCTCCTCTGCAGTGCTGCTTTATGTGTAAGGAGCAGCACAGACTAAAATAGAGATCCAATCCATTATATACAGAAAGACATAAATTTTTTTCACACGTTGGGTACAAGCTTCAGAAGACAAATACTGTGGTATCATTGGAAGAGTGTAACAGGCAAAGCACGTTAAAAAGGAAAACAGTGACTGAACCCCAAGATACATCAAGGAATAAAATCTGTATTGTAGCCTTAGAGGAAAAGTATCTTCTGAAGTGAAAATCCAAAATTTAAGAAAAGAAAAAAGTGTAAACTTGTCAGAGATTTATTTACTCCACGTGAAAACTCACTTGTGTCAAGTAATAGGAATACACATTGTGTTTTCATGTGTTAATTGTAAACTAAATATTTTATGAATCTGCATAATTTTCTCATCTCTGGAAGGTCCCAGTTGTTCCTTCAGCTTTGGAATGCCAGTCCGAACACATCAACTAAAAGGGTGAGCCAGATATTACAGCGCAGAAAAAACAGTGTCATGGAACGTCTGTGGCTTGGAAAGTCACTTGGAATTCACAATATTTTTAGTTCCTTACTCAAGAACAGGGATAACTGCACCTGCGCATTCCACAAGATGGTTGCACACATTTTACAGTGACCACCAAACCCTTTAGGTCTGGGAAATACAAACAGGGATTGCTATTCCTTCAGCAAAGTGCACACCAGCTTGTTTGTCTGGTGTTGCTCAGCTATGAGAAGTGACTCTGCTAACAAAACGTTTTCAAAGAGAACAAATACAGATAAGCTGCTAAGCACAATCAAGGGCCTTATATGCTGTACAGTATACATTTCTACTTCAATATGAAGGTACAATTCAACAGTGTTAAACTCTTGCACAGAGACAAATATTTAAATATTCAGCTGTAGGTAATGCTCCTTGTGGATCCTGAACTCACTCTGCCTTGAGACAGCTGCAAAGGATCCTTGTAAGCTTCCCTTTGCACTGAGTACTGCCAACACTACTGATCAGCTATGGCCTCAATGGTTTGATCTGGTGAAGCACAAAGATTGTCAGGGCACACTGAGAGATGACAGAAGATGGTGAGCTTTTTAGAACGACTGGGAATCCTCCAAAATAAACCACAGAGGCACAAAGATACCTCCACTCTATACTTATCTCCTTCGATGGAGACTTCATCCCCATCAAAATATTGATAAAGCATTTCACTACTGAGGAACATGTTCTCAGGTGCTTGGCACCCCCAAACATGGGTTTTCAAAAGACCTCAATTCATTTCTCATTGCATTTTCCACATTAAAGTAGCATCTTTCAACACATCAGAGCTCCCCACTGTTCCCTCATCAATATTTACAGAGAGGATTTCTGGATAGCTGAACCTTCTCCTTCGCATCCTTTTGAAACTCCCAGGTGTGCTCTCATGGCTCGGACTAGAATACAAACCTTTCTGGAAGATGCTTCCTGCTATGACTTCTGGGAATATTTGAAACCAGGCAGGTAATCAGATATCTCCTCATCAAAGCCAATGAAACCACTGCCATCTATTTCAGTGGAGGTAAAATATGGAAGGCAATGAGTGCTTGGGATGGAAAAAAAATTAAATTCTACTTTCCAAAGAATTTGGTTTTATCAGATAACTGTAGGATTTCAACAACAACTTTTGACCTACAGTGTAAAGCAGTGGATATATTACAGTCTATACTACTTAGCTTCTGTAGCATCCTATAAACAGAACTTGAGGAGATAATTAAAGTTTAGGAGGAGAACATCAGAAAGAAAATGTGCAAAATGGACACAGTCTGGGAGGGAGAAGGGAGAAGACCCTCTGTGCCTGACAGGGGAGCTTGGCAGGAAAAGGGGATAAGGCTGAAGGAAAGAGAGAGAATGCATGAGAAGTGAGTGAAGACAAATTATTGAAGATCAGATGGTCAATAGTTCAGAAAAATGACACACTGCTATTGTTTGGGGCTTTTTTCCCCTGCTCTATTTGAGAACTTGAATTACTGAAATAAATAGCCTTGTAAAACCACTTGTTCAGCCTGCAGCTGATTGCTCATCCATACAGGGTGAAAAGGCAAGTGTTAATGAGCAGTTTGCAAAATATGGTGTCAGCTTGTGAGCACAGGTTCAGACAGAACCAGGCTCACGAATGACACGGATACTGTGCATGAACAGCATTGCCCAGAGGGCAATTCCACCTGTCCTATATCAAGAAGAACTAAATTCTGGTGCATTTAAACCATTGAATTTACTTTGTCAGAGTCAGATTTTCTAATCTTCAGATATTTTTAATACCTCTACTCAACTGAAGGAATTCTCAGCATGAAATACAAATATTTATAAACAAAAGTCATGCTGTCTCCATGTCCTTCATTTTTCACTGCAATTTTTAGAAACTGTGAGAAACATTTTATCTACTTGTAGCAAACTCAGAGGCTTTTTTTTTTCTGTAGCCAGTTCAGTGTAATTTCATTTACTCTCATCCTATAGGGCTGGATTAAAACAAAATCCATCACTCCTCCACCTCCTGCAAGCATAAAGAAAAAAAGTTCTCCAAAAATTCATCAATCCTCAGCCCATTTCCAAGGATAGAGTTCTGTGATTCCTGTTCAATATGAGTGATCTCTTGATTTGAAGCTTGCAGACTCCTTCCCCCATCTAAGTCTGAGCTTCTCAGCATAGCCTGCACAGCAGACTCTCAGAGTTGAAGCCAAGGACAAGACTCCATTTTAGCTAAGCCTCCTGGTTGGTCATGTAGATGAGAGAAGTAACTGGCCAGAGTGCAGAGCAAATCTCGGAAAAATCTCGGAAAGTGAAATAGTTGAATCACAGGGAAAAAAAAAAAGACATTTACAGAAGAGAATTTCACTTTTCTTTCCAACCTAGTGGGAAAAATATCTTGTTTTACTTTTTTTGGCTATTTCCCCCTAAGGTTAACTATGTCTTTCCCCATGTGAGACACTACTCTGCTATCTCATGTATCTATTTCCTCCTGTTGCTGCCCAGACTGTCTACAATGAACATCTATCATTGTGGGATCTGCACACTTTTTGGTCTATCATGGGAAACGCCGTTTATGAAAGACACTGTGGCTTCCTACCATGAAAATGTCTACAACACTACATACAGTAGAATTACGACTTCTATAAAGAGAGAGAAAAAAATAACCCAGACAGGATATGAGGAACAGCTGTTTATATGAACACCCTTAGGATCAGCAGTCTGAGTATGAGAACCCCCAATATACAGCAGACAAAAGGCACTCAGAGCACACACAAAGAAATAAGACTTGAAAGGTAACATTTTTAAATAAATTGTTTCTTAGATCTGAATTAAACCCACACGACCACTTTAGGTTAACATAGCAACATCATGAAAAAGTGATTTATCCTTTAATTGCCATAATATTATTTACAAAAAGTACATATGATTGGTAAATCGGATGTTGTGTACATCCTGAACAAGTCAATTAGTACAGATGCTATCTCCTGCAATCACTCTCTAGCCAATTGCTTCCCATCATATTTTTTACAGAAATCGTCTGTACTCATAGTTCTTAATGAAGCAGGTAACTAGTTTTGCATTTCAGTAATTCATTTCCTTCAGCTAGAAAAGTTTACACATTTCAGTTCGCCCAATCTTCTGCTGATTTACTTCCGTGCACATCAAAATATAAATTTTACTAAACCGTGTTTATCGCTATGAGAATAGGCATTTAATATGCACATGGCATTTAGACATGAGTGAAAATTATAACACTGTTTACAGACAGTATCAATAAAACCCTCTTGTTTTTAAAACTGCTGTAAAGCAGTGATCATATCTGCTGATTAAGATGGCTAAATCCCTGATAGAAATTGTCAGTGGAAAAACTTATTTTGACTGCTTTGCTAATTTCTTTCCAGTCTGGTTCCCATTCCCCCAGTCTTTAAAAAACAATTCTGTGTCTGGAATTCTAAAATGATTCTGCAGAAATCTTACAAAAAATACATTTTGATTTTTGAACATTCACATATCCCAGAGGTCAGTAAATCCTATTCAGCTAGGAGACCCAAACCAGTACCACATACCCAATTAAAAGAGTAAAACCAATATGTTTTAATATCTGGTTGTATAAGTGATTAAAGTTCATGAGAAATTCAGCAGTCACATTTGTTTATTTATGGTTCCGTGTGTCAAATCCTGAAAAACAAACAGCACTACTGAAATTATGATCTGTTCACAGATAAATGACAAAGAAATGAGGCCAATCTAATAAATTATTTGTTCACTGCATATAATTGACCCTCTTCTGCCATGTCCTCAAGCAAATATCCCATCACTTTCAACCTACAGAACAGCTGTTGCACTGCCTCCTGGCTGTCTGCAGGAAGTTTGTTTGAATAAGGAGCAAGAAATAAGGGGAAATTTCAAAACAAGTGGAAAAAAAAGTTACTGCTCTGCTCTTTTAAGACTTCTGGACTCATTTTATTAAAATACAATATACCACTTTTTCTTTGCATGGTGAATCTTCAATTTACGAAGTGCCCCTTTTAGCATTATTATGAAAATAGACTTCATGGCCTTTAATTGGTTTCCTTATCAGACCCAGAAAAACAGTTTTAATAAACTAGGAATGGACTAGCTCATTCTGTTAATTTCAAATCCATGCTCTGCAGAGTAGAACTCAGATACAATGTGGCTTCTTTCAGTTTAGACAGGAATAAAGAATACAGAAGAGAGGGACCATAAATAAAAAGATACTAAAAGAAAAGGATTCTTACCAAAAATACAAACTGCCTGCACAGGGCATAAAACGATACCACCTTCTCCACCCAGAAAAACCTCTCAGAGACATTTGGGAGTGTGGTTGGATTCCTAGAGGATGTAGGACCACAGGCAGAGCTGGGGGTTGTAGGCTGCTCCTCAGCCCTGCTGAGGTGTGTGGGGAAACAGATAAAACCTGATTGAAAGGGACCAGCAGAGATAGGAGAGATGTTTGGGTTAGCTCAGTCCCTGCCTTGCATTGGCACCTCTGCCCTGGGATGTGCTGGTGAGGGAATCTCAGCCATTCATGCAGACTGGAACAATCCCGGGAAGGGATGGTGGTTTGCTCCTTGCAGCTGTGTCACATTTGCTTTTTCTCTTGTCCACACTCTGCTGAGTCAGCAAGGATTCAAATGCAGCTCTTTGCTGTTCTTCCTGCCCAGACGTAAGTAATTTCTGGAGAAAAGGCCTCTGTACTCACTGTATTGGGTCATGCAGCTTCAATCAAACACCTGCTCTCTGCATTTTAGGGAGAACCAATGACTAAAATCACAAGGATCCAGGGTTTGCTGAGTCTTACCTTGTGTTATTTAAGCCTGTCAGCAGGATCTGTGTCTGCATTCACGTTCAGGCTCTATGCAATCAGCAGTATAATGGCCAAGTCCTGCTTTGAATGTCTCAATGTCTGACATATTATCCGTGCCCAAGCTGACAGGATTTTGTATGGGAGAGGAGATGGCAGTGGGGAGCAGAGCTTGGTGAATATGATTTTTAAAAACCCTTACCACAGCTGTAGCACAATAGTGTGGTCCTAGCTCCAAGCATGCAGCAAGCACCCTGGATGTGTCTGGCATGTAGGAGCTGCAATTCTGCAAACCTCAACTCTTAGAGTAACCCCTGAGTCTCTCAGGCATAATGATAAACATTTTTTTCTGAAGCAATTATCTTTCTCCTTTCTATTCATTAAAAAAAATCACATCAGAATATAACAGATTTTTAAATACACAGGAAAGGTCTCAGTCTGACAGCCTTATTCCCTTGCACTGCAGGCTTTTAATGTGCCTACCTGGGACTAGATGATCCTTGTTAACACAGACTAAGGTCCTTTTTAACATAGTTACAGTTTTACTCATTAATTTCATCTCTGTTTTGAAAGTATGGAATACAGGTTCCAGTCTTCCGTTACCAAGGCATTAAACCAGTTTAAGACCTGAATATTTAGGAAATATAGGATACTGCTGCCTGTTTCAGTAGACAAAAGCCCATGGTTATTCTTAATAAGACGTTTCTGGGCTCTATATTCTTTGACATAATTTACTGGATCATGAGCATAGACTCACAAGATAAAGACTTTTTGCAATCTGGCAGTCTTCTGGATTTTGCAGGTGTTTTTTGTTTTGATTTGGTTTAAGTCATGCTTGGCTCTTAATGTTTATACTTGTACTCTTTAGCTTGGAAAATGGCCCTCAGCTAAGGACATACTGTGTCACCTTTATTCAGAGTGTCTGCACTAGGTTCACATTTTTAAGAAAGTTAGATTCCTCTAAAAAGTTGGTTTTCTGTCCTTATGGTTGGCTCCAAAAGAGCCAAGAGACAGAGGGGGAAGAGGTGGGGAAAACTATTTGTTTTTTCTCGGAAGATACCTACATCACATTCCTACTCCATTTATGCCTTCTTTAGACTAACTAAAAGCATGAGGATAATATCACAGGGATACCCTTAGGAGAGACTGTCCTGCAGTGAGGCACTGAGATTCCCACAGCACTAGTGTCTGAGGTGCAGCCGGATGGACCTACCATGCTAAATTCTGCTGGGACTCCAGCTAGCAGAGGACAGGTAATGCACTGATGTAATTTAAAAGATACTTTTGGGCTCAGTTCCAACAGACACCAATTAATTCCCCCTGAGACAGCACATCAGTTCCCAAACAGACCTAAGAACTTTACCCACACTTTCCATTTTTTCTTGTCAACAAAATATCAAACCCAACCAAAATATCAAAAGCAGTACAACAAACACACATTTTACCAAGAGCAGCATAGAAAATAAATGACATAATCCAGTCATCAAAATGTGTGCATGTGAAAGCCAACTATATACACTTGTTTTTGCTAGCTCGCTAAATCAAATGGCATAGGCCAAGTCTAGAGAAATGAAATGTAATTTTTCCCTTACAAGTAAACCTGTCAGTTTAGGACAAATAATCCCACTTGGTGACATCTGACTCTTCTGTTTGGAATATACATTACAAAGAATTTCTCAGACTTCATCCTGTATTTGGTTTAGGTTTCCTTTTTCTCTTTTTTTTTCTTTAAGACTTGGACAAAAGCAAATGCTGCTGAGTCTTAGCTTTAAAAAATGAAAATGTCAAGGTTCAGAGTGAAGCCCACATCTATTGCAAAGTTGCAGAACTGTAGCATAGAAATGTAAAAAAGAAATGTAGAAACAGTATGCTGAAGTAGAAACACCAAACACCTTCTCCCTAAAACACTACCACCAAAAAGAGCTGAGGTATCTTTGTTTTTAAAGCAGAAAGCCCTGCCTTGGCTACATGTGAATTTAATTATAATCCATTTATGTTATCAGCTGAAACTGCATCATCCCTGCAGGATGCATAGCTCAGGGATTAGAAATGGTTTCAATTCTGTGTTTCTTATAGGACAGATATTTTGACGATTATTAATGAGAAAATTTGTTTGGTATCCTCTATCTACTTTTCACTGACATGTATCACAGAAACAGATCATGGCTAAAGAACTGAACAGCTAAGAGATCTGGTTACCACTTCTCATGAGAGGGAATTTTCCTGAACAAGATTTTAATGTTGCTGAGTAGAAATGCAAAATACGTACTGAATCACCCACATTGCATTAAAGCGTACAGCCTGACAAACTATCCATTACCAGTATTTCTGTGCTTCAGTAAAAAGCTTCCTGTCAGCATCACGAAAGGATGGAAACTGGTTCATCCAAGGCACTAGGTTTAAAACCAGATGACATTTGTGATCCCACTCACCACTGCAAACACCCTCTCCCTAAGTCATCAACAAATGTTACTAGTGTCACAGCAGATTAAATTGAGTTTAAATGTCACAGGTAACATTTCTCATGCTGCTGCATACCTCTGGTCCAACTGATTCTTTTCCTACTTGCTCGCTTTGGAAGATATTAGAGCACAAGCTTTGCTGTGGCTCCCTAGAAACTGTAGTTAAAGATTTAAGGTTAATTCAAAGTTCTCAGACTTCTTTGAAAATGAATGCATGGCAGACGTTACAAAGAATTTCTAAATGATGTTTTTTTCCTAAGAGTAATCCACTGTCTTACTCATGTGTCTAAAGTTTCTACCTTAGTAAAAATCCTCATGTTTAGCAGGTGCATCACATATGCTCAGAATGTAAAATAATTCCTATGCCACTGTAAACAAACCCAAATATTAAACTCAGAGTCATATTTATGATCTTTTGTTGTAAGGCAGTGCTTCTTCCTAAACAAAGGCAACTTCTCCCTATTAGAGGAGGATCATGATTTCAGCTGGCGTGGTGGGTAAAGCTCAGCCCTGTGAATCTTGAAGCCAAATAACTTAAAGTCATTTGCAGAACTCCCGTTTCAATGCAGGCAGGCATCTGCCTCCCCCCAAAGCACTGTACTGCTCATACAGAAATGCACCAAATGGGCCTCAGGAAAGGGCATGGGACAGATTTTAATAAGACAAGTGACTTGGAAAGGAGACTTGGAGCTAAATTACAGCTACTGGGAAATAGTGTCTATGTTACACTGTACTGCTTCCCCCCTGCCTCCCAATCTAACAACCTGCAGGAATGTGATCAGTTTTTTTCAATTTTGGCAATATTTTTGGTTGGTTTTTTGTTTGCCTTGGGAAGATGAGCTTGTCTGGGCTTTGCTTTTTAATTTTCTGCACACAGTTCTTCAACTGGCCAAATTCCGTCTTTTTCTAGAATTTGAAAACATACCTACTTTTTCAGTTTTCTTCAGTTTTTACCAGTGTCATGCTAGTGAATTCAGTATCAAGAGAAAGAAATGGAACATGCAGAAAACAATGAGATTTGAGAATCTGCCCAACCCCAGGAACTGGAACTTCCAGCTACTCATGTGCACAGGGGCCAAAGAGTTCAAAGAAAAAAAAAATAGAAAGGAACAATTTCTGAGAACTTAGAAGCTTCCCCCCACAAGAGGTATGGAGCACATAAGCAAAAGGAGTAGTGAAATCCAGTGGTGGCCACAACTGAACTCATAATAGTCCATTTGAATACAGCTAGCCCACATCAAAGCCTTTGTCACTGCACCTTCTTTCACTGCTTCTGATTGCTGAACTGCCTGGAGGGAAACTTTTTCAGCTGGTCCCTGTCAACTGCAGTCCTACAGTCAGAGCTCTGCCGGCTGTGTGGATGTACCCAGGATTTTGCAGATTCCTTCCAATTAACATATCTCAGATGCGCCTCTCACTCCCAGCCCTGCTGTTAAATTCTTATCTAGGCACTCATCACCACATGTCTCAATTACTGCAACATCCTTTTCCTGGCCACTGACAAACTCAGTCTTGCCCTGATGGTGTATTGATCCACAACGGTGCTGCAGAGATCATTCCCCAGCCTCACATCTGGCTTTCTTTCTGCTCATCTTCCTGGCTCCTTTTCCCTGTCATATCAAACAATCAACTGGCCTTCAGTTTCAAGGACTCTTCCACCTTATTGCTCATTTTATTCAGCATCAAAAGGTCAACTCTTGCATCTGAACAGTTTGAAGTCCCTGCTTCTACTCATCACTTGCCAACTTTGTAGTGTCTCTTGAGACTCTTCGCTACATTTGTGAGAACGTCTCTGTAGCACTGGAACACTACTTTGTTGCAGCCCCTCAGTCTCTCCCCAGAAATAGCTTCTGGCCAAAAAAAGTCTTGACAACAGTTATGCTTGAGTTGGGCTCAAGTAGCTGTCGGTGATATCTTTTTTTTAAGGCTAATTTTACAAGAGAAGAGATACTTCAACACCAGAAACTTACAGAAACATCACATGAAGTCTCTTCCCAAAGTAACCAGTAACGGGTTGAGGTATGCTGACCCACAACATTTAGTCTCAAAATGGAGCTCTTTCAGATGATTACAAACTTTCCTTTGTCTGTTCGTGTTGCATTTACCAGCATCTTTTCCCTGTCTGTGACTGAGATCCTACAATAATGCAGCAGACAACCTCCAGCAGGTCTCTGATGAGTTGTCATACAAGAAGCTAATAGAGGAGCTAACCAGCCATGAATGTGTGAAGCATAATGGCATAGATGAAAAATGGGCAGGACACAGAAGAAAGGAGTAATGTTTAATTGATAGCTTCCATCTTGGGGGAAAGGATTTTAACAGTTCCTTTGAGATTTCCTCTTGTTTTATGACATTTCATAAATATATGATAGAAGAGGAAAGTGCGTGTGTGTGGTGAGGACTGCAAGACAGTGAAAGCTGCAGATAACTTTCATTAATCAGCTGAGAGTTTTGTGAAAAACTTTAGAGAGACCTAAAGTAAGGTAGCATAATAAAAAAAAATTAATAAAAATCAAACAATACATATGGGAGTACACCGTATGCCAACACACATTACGAGGTTCAGCATTAAGTGGGCCAGTTTTCAGACCAAGGAAAGTGGTTGTTCCCCTTTATTCAGCCTTCACAAGGCCACATCTAGAATGATGTGTCTAGCTTTGAGGCTTATAGTACAAGAAAGACAATGGCAAACTGGAGTATGGCAGAAAGCAACTATGATAGTAGGAGGTGTAGCACATGGTACATAAGGAGAGACTGAAGGAGCTGGATTAGAGCAAGGGTGAGGCCAGACCCTTCTTGGAGTCTACAGTGAAAAGACAAAAGCCATCAATCACAAGCTGTATCAAGGGAAATTACAGCTGGACACACAGAAAATTTTATTTCTGATGAGACAGATGCACCATTCTTGAAGAGTTTCAGAATTCAATGGGATATCACCCTGAGGCACCTCAACTAACTTTGAGACCATCTCTGCTTTACTGCAGCATTGGATGAGATGCTCAAGAGCTCCTTTTTCTCCATACCAGTCCAGATAGGTCAATGTAAACCTCCATTACACAGAATTAAGATGAAGATATTAAAAAATGCTTAGATATATAATTCTGAGGTATTCACCTGTTACATGCCTGGTGTATCTGACCTTGTCCAGTTCTGGCTCCCCAGTACATAAGAGACATGGACTCTGGAATGATTCCAGAGAAGAGCCACAAAGATGATGAAGGGAGCACCTAGCTTGTGAGAAGAGGCTAAGAGAGCTGGGACTTTTCAGTCTAGAGTAGGCTCAAGGGGATCTTACATCCATGTGCATAAATATCTGAGGCAGGCAAAGAAAACAAAGCCAGACTCTTCTCAGTGGCATCTAGGAATAGGACAAGAGGCAAAGGGTACAGATTGAAATACAGGAAACTCCATCTGAAAAAAACCCCCACACCTTTTTACTATATGGGTGGCTGAACACTGGTACAGATTGGTCAGAGAGGTTAGGGTTAGGGTTAGTCTTCATCCTAGGAGATACTCAAAACCTGACCGGACTGCCCTGTTTTGAGTAGGGGCACTGGTCTCTATGATCTCCAGAGGTGCTTCCAGCGTTCATCTGATTCTGTGATTTTGTGACTCTGTATGTATTAGATGATGAGACTATGAAGATTATATGACTACAACAAATTTTCAAACAGGAATATATAAAACCTCATTCTTCCAGGGTTTGTGATGAAATCTAATAGGAATTTTCCTAGTTCCTTTCTCATTTTCTTCACCCTTTTTCTCAGCCATTTTATAGTCAGTTCAGAACTCAAGGACACCCAAATTAGGTTCCTGTGATTCTAAAAAAGTCCCTTCCTTTTCCCCTCTCCAAACAGTTGTATGGGGTTCAGCCTGGGCAGGCAGACATCTGTGGTCCAGAGAAATTTCCCACCAGCAGGATTCCCAAAATGGACAACATAATAACCTTTCACGGTCCATTTACACTTCATGCAGCTTTCCGCCTCCCCCTTCCCTGTCACAGCAAGCACTCACATGGAAAAAAAAAGCATTCAAAGAAAAATATAAGTTCAAATAAATATACAGTTGCAAATTCAAGGTCAGAACAATGTTCTCAGCCTCTCTCCATCCTCTCCCACAAAGTTCTTCATTCACCAGGAAAAAGAAAAACATGGCAAGATTGCACATGTCTGAGTTGGTAGATTATGATGGGAAATGCTGTCTTATCTTCTGCTTTTCAGCAACACACATTACAAATTGTCTGGCAGCTATTCACTCATTCACTCTCTCTGTAAATAACTATTCAGCAAAATTTGATGGAGCTGTGCAACTCACTAAAGTCTTACTGAGATTTTCTGCACACAACTGCTCATCTGGAAAATCAGCGAGTCTCAAGGGCAAATTGCATGCAGGCATGGAGGGGCTGGTGCACCCTTCTAAAGGTCTACTGAGTTTTGGTAAAGTAAAATTTGTCTGCTTGGTTGGTGCATGTACTTTCATTATTATTATGTCCCCTTAGGTGACTGGTGACTCTGCACTGCTGACATAGAAACCAGCTCTGTATCTCCTGGACCGCTGTGCAGCAGAACAGGTCAGGACCGCATCGAGGGAGGGATGTGCAGCTCCTCTCGTAAAACCTTGGCTCTGATCCAGACGTGCAAAAGCTGAGAATGCTAACACCCTCGAGACTGCAAAAAAACTCTCTGTGTTTTGCTGGCTTTCATACAGAGAAGTCATTTGTCCCAAAGCCCAGAACCTGGAGCAATCTCTGGTGTATTCAGTTCTATTAGAGAATGTGTTAATTACGGTAATAATGCAACTAATATGGCTTAGAGAAGCAAGTCTCAAATGGTGCTTATGATTTCCTGCTTTCCCTTTGTATGCTGCCTAAACAGATGATTGATGAGAAATCAGCAGAAATTTAGGTATTTAGGTTTTTAATTTTTGTTAAGTGGCCATTTGCATTTCATGTGTCTGCAATTTTTTCTCTTTTGTGCAGATAAGCTTTCTATACCTGGAAAAGGGGTAAGGTAATCTGACACCTGCAATTTTCTGTGTTTACTGAAGCTTTTCAGATTGTGCCATAATTATATATATTTTCTAATTATGAAATCAAAATTTGGGAAAAGATCTTATATGATAGGGTGAAAACAAATCACCTAAACGTCTAAAGATGTCTGTCACTTTTTAAAATAATAGAGTTGTTCTCTGATTTTTCTTAAATCACTCTTTTGTGCTGCTGACCCAAAAGTGACATCTACTGTCTTTTCTGCCTGTGAATCTCACCTTCAAGAAACAATTTTTTTGTCAAGCTTTTTCTCACATTTCCATTCTCATCTGCTTTTTATGTAGCCAAAGGAAGAGGCAGAAGACAGTTATTACAGTTACAGCAGGGAAAAAGAAATTGTGTGTGTAGTCACTGCCAGCAAACACATAGCCCCACTGTACACAAAACAGAACCAAGAAAAGATCTCATCCTAGGAAATGAAGCATTGTCATCATGCCCCTTACATTTACCTGTCTGAGGCTGGGACTTGGAAAGCCTGCACTTGACACCATCTTTCTTGGTGGTTGAAAGGGTAAGAACTGACAAGAAACTACAGGAATTTAGAATTAATGTCCATGCAGTGCAAGGGTGTGAAAAGATGCTAAGAATGACAAAAAGAGCAATCCAGACTCTCTGGAAAGGATAGCTCCTCCAGCAGAACAATATATTTCTAAAGCACTGACATCCATTGGCTTCCTTCTTTTTAGCCTATAAATCTTGCCAACTACCCTGATCTACTGAGACCTTTCATGGAAATACAGTAATTTAATTCCAACATAATCCATTCTTTAATGATAGAGCGGGCAGGAAAAGCTTACATGGGCTTGCCTGTACATGTAATTAGTAGATCAGAAGAATAAAATAATTAATTTCTCTCTGACCAGTTCAAGGAGATAAATTTTTATTTAATCCAAATTAAAATGTTTCTTATTTATTTATTACTTCTTCTAGCCCAAACACTGGTATATGATTAGAGTTGGGCAAGAAGCAGTATTTGTATCCCACAAAAGCCTGCTAATTAGAAGACAATCAAAGGAATCTGCATTTTGGTGAAATTCCTGATTTAAATTGTTCAAGACTATTCTGAAGAACCTTTTGTTGAAGTCTGCAACCTGCCAATTGCCATCACACAACTCAGGTGAGTGATGTGCACCTAAGTACAAAATAGCTGGTATTCCCAGGACAGACAGTGACTCATGTGTTGAGACCAGAAATTCCACCCTGGATTAAACAGATCTTTCCACAATAGAAATGTCATGGCAGCTGCTATGTTTTTCCATCTCCTTTTCCTTTCCTCTGAGGAAAACATCTGTTTCTAACAAATTGAGAGGTGAATGAAGCTCCCATCTGGCCAAGAGGACTGGGCAGCTGCATTTATGTCAGGCAGTGAGAGACCGTTCCCTTCCCCGGACGGTGCTGAATGGAAATGCAGAAGCAGACAAAGTCCTTCTGGAACACAGTAGATGTATGTCAAAACTGATGACAAAGAGGATTTGCTCTGATGAGAAACTCATTCCTCACACTGACCAGCTCTAAAAGTCACCTCTCAATGTTAAGAGATAAAACAATGCTGTTGGGAGTTACAATCTCTTCACCTTGCATGAACACTAAATTTGTTCTTCCAGGAAAAAGAAAACAGAAAAGAAATCCCACCATATCAGCAATTAAAGCATTATGTTGGGAATCTCTGCCACACATTCCAGGAGTTTTAGAACTGATGTGAATGGCAGGCAAGGAACGAGAGAGATGATGATTTTAAAGGCAGAACACTGTTCAAAAAAAAAATAAAATTACCATATAGCACATCTGAATGCAAAAAGGCTTAGCCAGTGCTTCATAAGAAAAGCCTCACTGCAACTGAAATGCAAAGAAATATCTTCTAGTCATTCTGGACAGCTGTTGACAGGTAAGATTTCCTGTAAAAGGGATGATGACATTGACCTTTAGAAAATTATCACCAGACAGCAGAGCAAAGCTTTCCTCTGTTTATCCTTGGGGGACTAGGAGCTGCACACAGACACAATGCCAAAACAAGACAAAAAACTTGTGGTATTTTTCAGTGTGCTGGGCAGCCAAATGCAACCTGAGACAATCAGATTTGACATAAAGCTTTAGGAACACAGAAATAACATGTTTATGAAATGTCCTGATTTTTACCAGTACCAGCACTCTGGGCAGAACCCTGCCTACAGAAAGGGCTTCATTAACTCCTGTTAATGGAGTTGCCTCTCTCCAAAGGTGATTTTCAGACAGACTGAAAAACTAAAAGGGAGATTTGTCCCCTGACACCAGGAACCTTTGCTGACTGCACACAAAGAAAACAGGAGAGAAGTGTCCTGAAATTACACCCTGTGGCAACCTCTTTTAACAATTGGCAGGCATATGGATTTCAGGAGAAATTATTTTAATTACTCTTACAGACTCTATGGATGAATTAACAATTTCCTGTTATGCTATCTGTACCTCTAGCAATTCTCATGGCTTTTAAGATGCCGACTCTAAAGCAACATCAGCCAAGCATCCCATATCGGTAGGAAATAGTGAAGTCCCCACTCAGATAGGGATGGCAGAAAGGACTTCTGTCTTCTGACATCTGGCTACCTGACTACTGAAAGGAAAGAATTTCTTAAAAGCATTCTCATCTAACTGTCTTGCTCCTTTTCTTTGTAAAGTACATAGAGTGTAATTCTAAAGAGTAAGAACTCCTTTTTCTTTTTTATTCTATTTGACGAGAGGCTTGTCTAAACCTGCCCTTTACAGAAGCATGGCAGAAACTAGTTGCTGTGTGCACTGGTACCAGTGACCCCTTGTGGAAGCAGATTATCTTCTCCTGGTTCATAAATCTACCTGTCAACCCTACCTGGAGAGCGGACAACTCATCAGTATGGATTACTGAAATCACTTGCTGCAGAACTAAAGCTACAGCAAGATAGATTAAAAAATAAAACAAAGATTCCCCTTGGGATGTGACAATTCCTTAACCTCAGCATCAGAAAAAAATACAACCTTGAAATGGAGAAAACTGATCTACAGAACCAGATGCTTAGAAAATAAACATAGAAAAATGGCAAACAAGCTTCAGCAACGATGCTTGATCCAATCTGGTTCAGAGCACAGATTTACTTTATGGCTCATATTTATCACAGCCAACAAACCTGAAACTGTACATTTCAAGGTTGCATCTATATTTCAAATTACAAATCCCTACAGTTAGGGGATTTAAAATTCCACCATAAAATCTTGGTCAATGTGATCACAGGCCAAAGGGTACTTTCCTTCCTTTAATGTAATAATGAAACATTTTGCTTATGACATTGGTGACTTATAAGTGGATTTAAAATAAGAATCTCAGAAAGAAAAAAAAACCAACAAACCACACAGGAATGATTTCCAATGTCACCTACGTTTTTAAACTGCTTGCCCAAATGTTTGTTAGTAAAAAACAACTTTGATCCATGATATGGTGCAGTGACTGGCAACAGAGGTTATTTATGTCAGGTTAGAAGCATCTTAAATTTAGCACTTCTTTTTCTTTGGTTCCTGCACAGTGAGTTTTTCACATTACAACTCATTGGACATAGCTCTGTGGTTCTCTAATGCAGAAATTCATCTAGTCCTGTTCAGGTAGAAGGATAATAGAATGACCAATTAAAAAGCCAACTCTTCTAGAAGGACAAGAGATTTATGAAGACAAAGTTTGGTCCAGGTATGTGGTCTGGGCATGTCTAGTTGGCCCTGCCTGTCCACCTGAAGCAGGCAAGGAGAGAAGCTCAGCTCCTACCCTTCTTTTCAAATCACAAGGATGAATCCAATCTTCTTCCATGCTCAAGCTGACATTTCTCCAGCAGTATTTGTCCAAAGGTACATAAAAAATGAAATTTTAGAGTTTTAATTAACCAAGAACGGCTAAATATATAGCTCCAAGGCTGTACATGCTATGTCAGCACAAGTAAACTGCTTTCCATATAAGCTCATTAGCTCACCTGAGTCAGCATTACAGTCTTTAACATTACAGACAATCTTGTTTCCTGATGTTTTCGGTCATGTGTTAATGTTGACATAAACTTAAAGAAACTGTCATTTCTCTTTCTGAAAACCCTTTTTCTCCTTGGATTGCAGGATCTTGAATCACAGGGAAAAGAAGGCATGTTTCTCAATTGCCTAAAAGAAAATGACACCTGAGGCCAGCCTGATGAACGCAAGGACATTTTCTACTATACCCATAGGAAAGTATATTGCTCAGAAAGCTGATATATTACAAGTTTAGCTTAATAAAACTAAAGCATTCCTTAATAAAACTAAAGTATTGGTTTTATCTATACTCCTTCTCTTAAACTTTCAATAAAAGTTTTGAAAAGAGTTTCTCTTTTAAATAAATATTGGCATCATTTAGACTGCTTTCAACATCCTCCAGTGTCATTGTCCATGACTTGTAAGGAGCTCCCTAATACCAATAAATTCATGTCTGGGTTAAGTCTGTTTGGTGGACAGCAATTGTTTTGTCTCATTTTACAGAGCTGAGCAGGCCAGGGTTAAACCACTTGCAAGGGAACACATGTCAAAATAATGAACTGAAAAATGCAACCAAATGCTGCTGAGCTCCACTAACTCCTGTTTACATGTTATCAGCATCTTTGCAAAAACCCTAAACACACATACTCCTAGAGTGACAGTATTTAATGACTGATGATCATGCAGAAAGCAGGGACATAAATAACCCTCATTAGGGAAAGTTATGGTGAGAATCAGATATGCATTGGCTGCTATGCTACAAGCCCAAAGTATGTTCTTGCCCCACAGTAAAGAAAACCCAAAGCATTTTGCTGTTTCGCTGAGGAATCAATTACCCTGAACTGCTTTCATTTATTGGAGGGTGATGCTGTGCCGAGATCATATCTTACCCTGTAGCCACTTGTTTGTTGAATTACATTCTGCGATGGTAGCTGTTTGCCACTATAACAATGTAAGTGCCACCTTCCTGGTTGTGTCCTTTTAAAAAATAAATGTAATTGAAAAAGTTCACTTAGCATAATTTCATCACCTTTGTTTAATCTCATTTTTAAGTGGCTGACCTTAAATTCAGATCAACCCCAAAATAAAAGGCCTCTGCCAGATATGTTTGTACTGCATTTCACACAAAAGAAGGAACATATAAACCAACAATGGCAAAACAGAGCTCAACAGGATGTCCTTGCTTTGAAAATTTCATCCATAATGTGCACTGATGCACTTTTATCTACAGTCATCTTTTTTAAGGGATCCAATCTTAAAAAGCCTTCCTCTTACAAGCAGCCTGACAAGCCTATAGGAAAAGCCTCTGAATATAAAGATATCTTATGAGCAGAGGTTTGGAAGACAGGGTGCTTATATATTATGAGCTCAAACTATAAGTACAGCACCACACAGATGCTGAGTACATCTCATTTATTTTAACACCTATGTCTATACTACCCAAATAACATGACTAGGTAAGTGAGAGGATGGACATCCACACATGAGTACATCTCAAACTCAGAATTTCTACCTCAGGGGCTACTCCTGGGCAGCTTTGCACTAGCGTTAACAGGGCATATTGTGAGCTGACAAACACCACCACATCAGCACAGCTATAAGAAAGCAGCTCCACATGGGAATGCTAAGCACCCTAAGATCCACACTGTCAAGGATTAGGGCCAGTGAGCAATGCATTAGAGTCAGCACTGCCAGCCCCAAGGGCCAAATGTGCTCTGTCCTGCCTAAAAGCCTTCACAGTTGACTGAGTCCACTTAAAATAAAAGAAGTAAGCAAAGCAAAATAACAATTTTTTCTTTACAAGGGAAACAAAGTAATCTCTCTAGGTCAATTCCAAAGAGCAGAGAACAATCTCATTTTACCCAAATGCAAGCAGGACCTCCAGACTTCCCTATGATTCTCTCCCCATTACTTACAGCATATAAAAAGGGCAATTTAACTAGAGGAGTTTATATTTGGGGCTTTTTGCAGCACTGTTTACAGAAAATAGCAGATGTAGGTTAATGATCTTTAGACATTAGATCATAAACCACACTCATTTCAAACACTGCAATAGGAGTGATTATTTGTATATCATTAAGCAACATTCTCACAGCAAGCTCAGTATATTTTCTTATTGTTTCATTTAAATATTCTTTCTTGTTTCATTTAAGTACAAAAATATCAGATAACTTTTTATTTCCTATTTTTAACTTTACGGACTATTGGCAAGGTTCTTATCTTTCCTTTATTCCCTCTTCTCAGCAAAGCAATATATAAGCACAGTGTCATTACAAAGTGCAATATTTCTTCAGCTTCACAACACACAAAGCATTTGTCTGCACTGAAACTGCGAATGAGCATTAAAACTCATTCTTATGAGTTTCCTTCTTCACAGAGTTACACCGCACACTGGTCCCCACAAGGGGAATGTTGTGTTTTAAACTCTAGAAATTGAATAAGATTGTTTATTTGAAAGTAAAAATAGATGGGTTTGAGTCAGACCAGCACAGGTATACCTGGATTTGCATTTATTTAGTAAATAAAGCAACTGTCTTTATTTTCAAATGCATAGAACCCATATATCTATATAAAGAACATATACATATATATATATATATATATATATAGGTATGGAGAAAGCAAGCCTTAAGTGCACTTACAAATATATATGCATGTATATCTATCTGTAGAGGCCCAGCTATGTATAGATATCTATAACTACTTACATATATAAAATATGTATTAAACAATACAATATATATTGAGACATAGACATATGTAATGTAAGATTCTCTTTCATAACATGAACTCAGATTCAATTTTATCTAAATCTTTACTGGAAATATTAGGTAGGCCTCTGCTTCTCTAGAACCACACTTTAAAAAATTAATTACATAATATATGCTGAGAAATGCCTAGATACATGACAGATAAATTAGTTTCATTTGAACACACGTAGTGTATGAAAGAAATTAATTCAATAAACACTGTGGCTCTCATCCTATAAAAGCATATGCAAGTCCCAGTGAGTTCAGTTGTAATAACTAAAATTATTCATGGGCAAAAGAGGTTGTTACATTATGTTAATTTTGGATCTACTATTTCACCATAAAATCTGACAAGACAGAATCATTTATGAGACATAAATACAGAGAATTGAATTATAGGGAGTCCTCTACATACATAACAAGATCAATTATTAATTAACATTCAGAGATGAAGATATGTTGCCATAGAGAAATTACTTAAGGGCAGCTATTGACAATCTTGGTTGTGGGATAGGATCTTTTCAGTTCATTCCATGTGGGCTGCAGTGACTTAAACACAGCACCCTGGGAACGAACAGCCATGCCCTGGGTACTATCTATCCACTTGCAGTTACTGCAAAGGGGACCCCCTTCCTCTTGTCCCCCCATCACTGTTACAGCCAGTTACTGTAGCTGGAACAAGGCAAAGCCATGCATCATGTTGTCCTGTTTAAAGGAAGATATAATCTGACCCCCTGACTGCTGCTGTAACTCAGGTAGAGAATTACCCTTCCGCTGATCAGATTCTGTGCTGATGTAGTTAGCAGAGCTCTGCTTGCATTAATGGAGCTGTACAGATCTACATCTGTGAGAGCCTCATCTCCTACACTCAAACCACATCCAGACCAGCAGCAACCTGGTACATTGGACAGGTAGGATAGACTTCAGCTAATTTAGTTAATCTACAAAAATGGGATTGAGCATGCCATCTAGGCTTTCTCAGCAACACACTTTCTTCTTTGAGGACTTAGAGGGAGTAACTTCTCCCACATACCACATCAGTATGGGTTCACCTCACTGAACTGTGAACACCTCCCTCTGAGCTAGTTTCTCCCAGCTTCCTTCTCTGTTTACAGAGAGAAACACTTTTAGGGTGTGATGAATCTGATTTATTTTGCATGTCTATTTAAAGCTGAGATGATTCCTGTCCTAGAAATGCCTGTTTGTCTCCACTAACTATGCAGGATGACTAGCTCACACGTGGGTGGCAAAAGTCATCTCACCTATTTGGCAGCTTCATTAGCAACAGTGCTTACACTGAACAAAATAAAACACAAGTATCAAATGTTAACTAAAAACAAATCTTGAACAGATTAATAGTTGCATATTTGGAGATACAGATCTTAATGCAAGACAACAGTAATACTCTCCTACTCTGTGATTTCTGGCCAGAGTTTTGGGGTATGTGATTGCACAGGAACAAGTGACATTTCTGAACAGCAGCCTAATTTGCTTTGTGTCCCTTAAAGGACTACAAAAAACCAATTTATCATAATCTTCCCCTCATAGGCAAAGTCTTTCTGATCCCTAAATAGCCAGAAATTAGCTCCAACTGTAAAGCATAAAAATTAACATACCTCTAAACAATGTGTTTTCACTAACTGTTATAACTTTGGAACACAAATCTACAGATGCTCCAACAGGACAAAAAAAAATGAAACAGAATGCCCCTACAGGATAAAATAGAGGAAACTGGTTTTTGTAATGCTGTATCCACAACCTTACATAACCCATTTCAGGCACCGGTCTGCAGGTGATCAGGTCATCTCCATCTCTGTTTGGCTGCATTTTGGTGAACACTTAAAAGCCTTATCCGGTATTTTCCATGAAGCTGTCCCCTATTCCCCTTTGGTGTTTCTGGTTACCATAGGGATAATGTATTCTCCTAGGTGGTTAATAAAAACTACAAAAAGAATCGGCTCCAGATGGGTTACAGAATTGATGCCTTCACCACCACCTTGAAAGCATTAACATTAAAAAGCTTTCTCAAGAAAGAGAAGGTTAGAATAGATGACAGAGAATACAGTGGAAAACACCAATGAAATGTAGGCTTAAATGCCATTAGTAAATCACAGGCCCAGTACATAACTCCACACAGCAATTCCCAGAAAGACTGTCCTAATCGATAATAAATACAGAACTCCCTGAATATGCTAATTTGTTTCTGAACAGTATGGACCCACTCCCTAATTTCAAAGCACTGTCCAATAACTCTCTGTGCTATGTTAAGTACACATTTGGACACGCTGAATTCTCTAATTAGTCTGTAAATACTTGACTTTTACCCACTGCTTTGGTAAGTGTGATAATTGCTGGGGAAAGGCCAAAGCATTTATGGCCAATCAGATGATGAGGAAAGGAATATGGCCCTTTCAGCAAGTAAAATGTAAGGCATTCTGTGGCAAGGCAGAAGCTATTAGCAGGATCAATATTTCTCCTAGTACCTTAATAAATCATTATATCAAAGAACAGTTGCAGGATGAAGAAAGCCTCATTCTACCAACAAGGATGCTTCCAAATCAGCAAATAAAACATCATTTAAATTACAAAGGCCTAATTGGTGTACAAAGGCAAACGCCAAGCATAGAATACAGCCCTCTGATTCTAGGCATGTAAGCATTTTGAATCATTAGTGAAGGAAGAAAAGCAGAAAGGCAAAGAAACAGCTACGCTAAGAGCTCTCCATGCATAATTTGCAAATTGGTAAATATGCATGACTCTACCACACCGTAGCTGACTGATGGCACCATGTTTCGTGTAGATATCATAGGTGGTAGAAGCAGAAAAGCACCTGGAAAACAGGATGGCCTCTGATATCTTTATTATTGAAATAAGAAAAGGAAACCCCTTGCTGTTATTTACATTGAGGCTTTTTCTTCTGCTCCTTAGCTAGCTAAGAAAAAGCTAAGATTTGTAAACATTAGAATGCAGGAAGGGAAGAAATATTCTAATGGTTATTTTCAGGCAAGGGAACTTCTGTCAGCAGACACTACATATCACTGCTTACTCAATACAGCTGCCATCACGCATAGCCACATAGCTCTCTTAGCCTTAGACCAAGAGGAAAATTCTAAGCAGAGCTAATTGGAGTTTTGTCCAAGAAAGAGATGGGGGACCAAGATCACATTCATGTTCTGCAGTAAGTAACCCCCCTGGTATATATATATGACTGTGAGTAGAAGATAGGGCATGTTGCTATGGAGCACACTAGTGCACAGCTTGTCAGCAGCCACCAGTACCTTCTTTGGACATACCAGCTCACAGAACTTTTGTTTTATAGTGTTGTCTTTCAGTCTGGTAGAGAAATTATGAAACCTAGTGGGGAAAGAGTCACTACAATAACAACCTCATGAGTTTCACCAGGGGAAAAATGTAATATACTACTGTAAGTAGTATTTGGTTTATTCTTCTGTTTCAATAGTATGCATTTAGCTCTTTATTGAAGGATTATTATAGAGAAACAAATGCTTCTCAGTTGTTTAGTCACTGCTTTTGATTCCTATCACAGTCTTAGAAGCTTGTTCCTATTTTATTCAGAGGCAACAGTTGTTGACTTCATGAAAAAGAGTTAGTTGTTGAAGGAATTTCATCATGGAAGTCAAAGTGGGTACTCTTTGGTTCTTCAGTTCGTACTTCATAAGTTTCTAATTCCACAGAGCTGATACTTTAGAAGATCAACTGTCATATGTCTGGAAAGCTGACATCTCTAGAAAGTAAATACTGCTAAAGAGGAGGGGAGAAGGAGCATCCTATTGCTACATGGTATTTTCTTTCCCCACTTCAAGTCAGCAGAGATCTTACCTACCTGTCATAATTCTCTGGAAAAACAGAGTTTTGGCCATATGGCAACTGACCTTATGGGGTACTGGCCATATGCATTTCCATGATATGACTGGCTCTTGAGTTAAATGCATACGTAAAAATGCCCAAACATTTCATGCTCTGAACTCTCTATAGAGATGTATTTATTTTCTCAAACTGTAATTTATTCCAGAAAGTAAAACGGATCAGTCTCTCCATAAGTTACAACTCAAACCAGTTTGTTGGCTGATCCTTCTGTTGTAGAAAACTTATCAATCCTGCTTTACAGAGTATAATATGCCAACTTTAGTAATAAGGAAACTGTTGTAGTTTATATACTTAACTGCCTATAGGCATCCCAGGAGTTCTTCCTCTCTTCCTGAGGAGATTACATATTCCTCAACTCATCTCATGCCTACTAACATGTATCAACATAATATCTCTGGTAGCATCCCAGGACTATTTTAAAAAGAATTGGAATTACCATTTTTGCCTGCATCCCAATGTATTATATTTTGCTTGGCATGTATCAGCTTTGTAGGCTGTAAATCTTAAGACAGGGATTACTCCTATTTGTTTATGTCCTTAGTGGCCTAAAGGCATTATCAGCTTTATTCATCAAATTATTAGCAGCAGAGGGGATCATTGTGAGCACGAACCCAAACTTTAGCAATCACTTCCGATGGGATCACAGGGGAAGGCTAATGAAGTCTGTGTGGCCTTTCAATTCTATTATCATACACCTCTTTTTTTCCAGTACAGTAAAAAGATGCACTAACTCTTCAAACAAATAACTAAGAGCTATTGGGATTTTAGTAAACAGATTGAACAAAAATTCAGGATTTTCTTATTCTAGATAGTCTGAACAATTAATTAACAGCTTCCTTCTTTGTCATTAATTTTGTTGCCATAGTAGCCTCTGTAAGTGGTTTCTAACAAACAAGTAAGATTTATCTGTCACACTCTAAATTGATCATAAAATAAATGATTTCACAGTCGTTTTTGTTTCGTAATGACGGCTAAAGCACAGTGAATCATTACAACAGAGTCTTCTGAGAAGTATAAGGTGTCAGTTGTCTTAAAAAGCAATCTTAAAAAACAAATCCAGAGATTAAAAGGGAAGTGCCAGTTTTATGCAAAAAAATACTGTCTCCATTAAAAAATGACAAAAAAAATTATAAATTATAAATAGAAAATATTTCTAGATTTTTAAACTCAAATTTAGCATATTTTGCTTGGATATAAATATTTCCATCCACAATTTTTTCTCCAAATTCACAGCTGCTGAGAAACCATGGAGGAAAACACGTAAGAGAATTTCCTAAAGAACAGAGTTAAAATTAATTAGTTGAAACAGAGGGATTTTTCTTCTACTTCAGATTGCTTGGATTGTAAAGAGAACAGCAGCCCACAAGGGAGAAAGTGGGGGGAGAAACACGTCTGCAAACTAAATGCAGACTTATTTCTGGTCATCGTCATGTGCTAGGGGTTTGGACATGTTTGGAGAACTACAGGCTGCAACCTGCAAATTGGATCAATATGTTTCCTGCCTGATAAATTCCAGGAGGGAGATAATGGGTGCATTATTGGAAAAGATTGTTGTTGCCTTTCTTCTAGAGGACAAGGTGACAGACTCTCTTAAAGCAGTAACTGCTCTTTGCTTCTTCACAAAACAATGCTTTGAAAAGGAGAGTCATTTCAAACCTTGTCCAATCTATAACCTGTCTCAGCTGGAGTGGGGAGTAGAGAAGAGTTGGCAACATAGTCAAATTACTCAGATTTCCTTGACTAAGAAGCTAGTAATAATCTCAGGGGCAAAATGCTCTAGTCACATCTGTCAACTCTTTCCACCAAGGAAAACAAAACAAACATGAAGGCAATGGGACTTATGTTCCTCATTATATTAGTCATTTTCTACAGCCAAACCCAAGTGGCCTTGAATATTTTGTTATACTATTGATATCCAAAGCAATTGATTCAGCTACAGACTGAATCACACAGTTAAATCTTACTGAGATCAAATTTTTTTGTTATCTCACCTCTTGAAAGACCTAAAGTGCAAATTTTTGGTCATCTCCCTTATTGATCAAGGAATATGAGCGGCAAAGTTTTGGGGAGATCATGTAGTCATAAATGGTGTGATGCCACAAATACAGAATGGTACTGAGAACATGCAAATTTCCCAATTTTCTAGTAAAAATGTTTCCATCAGTTTAAAAATTCACTTTTTTTATTGTTCCATTTATCTCTTGGGACAGGCTCCTATAAGCTACCAAACTGCGGAGATAAAACATGTAGAAATAAGGGGACCAAGGAGGAGGGATTTGTCTGTGGTAACAGCACTGCACTGAGGGATATAACGTTCTAGATGTTGGTGAGTAGCACAGGCCTTTGTTTCCTAACCCATTCCCCCTTCCACCACAATCCCCCCAGCTGTCTCAGTTTAAGCATTTGCCTGGCCATACCCAAAACCAGATTAGGGTCATTAAAAAATCATTTTAAAAAATGGTTCTTTTAACATGAATAATTTCTCAGATCCCATTTACAAAGAATCTGCTGAGCCTTTAAGCTCTGCTGGAGGGAGGGCAACCTCTGGTGATGAGTGTGGAAATGAGAACTTGAAGGCAGTATGCTTCAAAATCAGATCTGTACAATATGGTATCAAAATAATATAAAAATGCAGCATAAGAGCAAAGAGCAAGTCTGATTTTTGTTCACTGTGGTTATTTTTAACTGAACCTCTGCCTGTCCATCTATTACACCTTTACTGGCAGAGCAGGGGCAGTGGCAAATTTAAACCCACTTTTGAGCCAGCATAAAAGTTAGAGAGAAGTCACAAGAGGTAATTTCATCACTGGAAGTTTAATGAAAACCAGTAAAGCAGCACACAAATTGCTGCCTAGGGAGAGGGGGGCAGGCAGAGCAGCCTGGGTGTGCTCTGCCTGGGAACAGCCGATGGGCAGGTGTAGGCAGACCTGCCAGCTGGCACAACGTGCTTCACAGCACGGGCTGCCCCTCGCCTGCAGGGACCTGAGGCAGAGCCAGGAAACTGAAGTGCAAGTTTTAAGGGACAGGGAGCATTAATCCATTAGAGGAGGCTTCTTGTCTGCTCACAGAGCAATTTGTTCCCAGGGATCTGCGGTGCTTTAAATGTTGGGCAGAGTCTACCATGGCATGTGCCTGCATGGTCTGGGTGATGACACCAGCCTGCTGGACTCACACAACCAAGGACAGTTCTGCTCTGGGTCAGAGACAACTGGAAGCCAGATAAAATCACTAGCAATGCTGAGGCCAAGTTAACTGCACTGAGTCAGAGCTAATGAACACTGCCAATCACAGCAATTTATGAGCTTGTACTCAGCATCATGCTAACTGTGCTACACAGCTTCTGGTTGGCTTGGAAAACGGACAGAGGGAGCTCCTCTGCTACATAGATGTTAACTCTTAGCTATAGGTCTATGGACTCTCAAGGAGTATCTGAATCCTGAGAAACTCAGGATTAAACCAAGGATTTCAACTTTTGGGGAAATTCTGTAGAAGGAAGTACAAATAGAAAACTAAGGGAGTGAGGAAAAGTCTCTGAGACAAGGCCATGGGCTGTTCAGTTACGGCTCTCTACATTGATTTAGGCTCTACTACAGTCTTAGGTATATCATGCATTCAGTGGTGAGACTGTCAGCAGTCCAGTGGGTCCTCAGCACACACAGTGAAACATCTTCAAAAAACCAAAACACTGTCATGAAGGACATTCACATAGACTTGTGAGGGGTTTTTTTAAACCTTAAAGACCTTAAAATAATATGGTACATTTGTCTATCAAACACTGACTTTTTTTCTGAAAGCTCATCCTGTGGTACTACAAGCTGCCTGCTGACTGTATGGCTCTTGACAAACTTTCTGACAGAAATCCCAACTCACTTCAACCTATAGACAGAGCCATCAAAGATGCATTAATAGTGGAAGGATTGCCGGACTGACCATTATAAAATCTTGCATCATAGGCCTCTAGCATTAAAGGGAAATGCTCCTAGAAGGATTACAGAAAGATCAGACATTCAAAATGTTTCATGACCCAGAACAAGAGAACAACCAGCCTTCTCTGTATATCTACACTTCATTGGGAACAGATAGTGCAGTTGATTGCTCTCACTCATGTGTGACAGACACAAGAACCTGACAGGAGCTCTTCTGCAGAACTTTGGCCAGGATTTCAGAGAAATTGCTGAATAGCTCAACTCCATCACCCCCCCCACCCCCCCTCCACCCCACCCTCCGCAAAAAAAGAGAACAACAGCAAAAAAGAAGGAATATTGGACAAAGGTATGAAAGCTTGTTACAGAATAAGCTATGTGTTCAACCTGTTACTCTGTAATCCTTTCCCTTATCCCCTTGTTTCTTTGTCACCTCAAAAAGTAAAAAAGCTGTGTGAAGAGAAAATAAAAAATGTAAGAACACTCAGGATATTTTCAAGGAATGAAAGAAACATAGAATACTGTGAATAACTACAAAGGAAATTGGTGGCCCTAAAACATTAGAAGAACAGGATAATGAAGAAACTAAGTCTCCTCTAAATAAAACACTGGATATCAGTCAATTTTACAAACAGGATGCCATATTTCAGACTCAGCTCTCTCCTGAGGATTTGACCTTGGTTTTCAAGAACTTTGGTCCCTCTGAAACATTTTCCTTTATTCTCTTTGGTGCTGGTTCTTGTTTCAAATAGATCAAGTCAGGTTTACACTGAGACTGTAAGAATAGGGACATCTGTGTGCTACCTGTCAAGTACTGTTGTAACTATGTTCAATTGCACTTGTAAATCTAGTGCCTCTGTGAAGTCTCAAAACTGTACTTTGTCTTCCCTTCCTCTAGTTTGTGTAACATCTCCATGTACTTTTGTTGGGGGCTTCAAAGGTAGAAAACCTTTCTAAGAAAACCACTAAGTACAATAGTAAGAAACTGTTATTAGCAATACCGAGAAGAAAGAGTTCATTTACCACTCAATGGGAGGAAAAATTATTTTTAGGATCAGCAGTGACCAGAAAGCCACAACAGTTAACACTGAAGACAAAGAAGTAGCAATTCAGTTCATAACAGGACAAAGTATATTAAAGAGAACTGAGATAAGTTAAAATATTTCAAATTGTCTGGATCTTATGAATTTCACCCTGGAATACGTAGATCACTGACAGAGAAAATCTTGGAGCTGCTGGCAATTAACTTTGAGAGCTGAGGTCAGAAACAGTCAACTCAGCAAATGCTCAAACAAGATTAGTTATACTATGAAGGACCAGAGGTTATCTAGTAGATCAGAAGCTTCAACTGAGTCACTGTCACCTATGTATGAATATCAGATTGGAAATATAAAGGACAATGTTATCTACAAGACTTGTGAGGGAATTCTCCTTTTTTACTTCACTTTGGAAAGACTTCAACCATAACCTGAGGTAAAGTGTTGGATGCCACATTTTAAGGAGGATGTGACCAACTAACAGTGAGTACTCTACAAAGCACAACAAAAAAATTGAAGGGCTAATTTGTTGATTAATCCAAAGAAGACAAAACTTAGGGAAACATGACAAAAGATCCTGAAGGTCTCAAATATGGTTGGAAGAAAATAAGGAATAATCTATTCCTGTTCACTGCAGGTAGAACAGAAGTAGCTTGCATGTTATGAAAAGAAAAAAAAGCATTTTTCTAATAGTAAGGAAAATTAGGCATTGGAATGAATTCCCCAGAGACTCTCCATCACTGGAGGCCCTTGGAAATGGATCAGCCACTGATCTGATGGGAAAAGTGTCAGTATAGTTGATGCAGCTGCAGGGCCCTAAAGCTACTTCCTAATTTTCTAGGATAATTTTAGGAAAAAAAAGTGTGGCTACTTAGATGAAGAACAATTTTTTTTACTTCTGAGATATTTTAGGCAATAGTATGTATTACCTTTTCCTTAGTTAATTTTTAATAATGTTCTGAAAAGCTCAAAGTTAATAAGTAGCTTGACCCAAGATATTCTTTCATCTTTCTACTTTCATTTTTGCTTTTTGAGCAAACTGCTTGGTCAAGCTTTCCTCAGATTCTTAGAATATCTCTTGAACACAATATTCAGGGGTTTTTTGTTTGGGTTTTTTTTCCGAATGTGGGATCAATGACATTAAGTAGGAACACAGTCTTTCCTGAATGGTTGCCTACAGCCACTTTTGGATCATTTCTTCTGTAGAGTCAACCAATCATATTAAAGTTGATGTGGTTTCCTTTAAATTTTTCTTTTTTTTGTTTGCTTGGTTTTTGTTTTGTTTTTTTTTTTTTTTTATTTGTGGCATCGAGTAGTCACTTTGTCTGTATTTTCCCTTTACTGAAACGATAACTGACCCTAGAAACCTGAGTCATTCTGGAGCAGTATATCTTGGGACCCTCAATCCTAGAAGTGCTATGTGGCACTTAGGGATACCATTTAGTGGTGGACTTGGCAGCACCAGATTAACAGTTGGACTTGATGATCTTTTTAAGTACTGTCTCTTCCAAGTTTCACTGCTGCTTCTGGAAACTTGGACAGTAAAGGTGACAGTGGATTTCTCCTCTTAGCTGGAGATGTTTTAACTGCCTTTCAGAAGTGAAATCAATTTGTATCTTTCTGTATATGGCAACAGATTTTCACTGGATCTGTAGCTTATGACTTTTATCTTGCTGTGACACCTGCTTTGGTCAAGGGGATTACTCCTCCTGGAAGGTGTCAATACTGATGATGTTCACTTGAGCAGCTGTCCTCCCTCTTCTATTATTATTATTATTATTATTATTCATGATGTGTGACTGATTCTTCTGAGGGCCTCAGGCACAGAAAACTTAGCAGTTCTTTGCTGTCTTTCTTTTAAAGGGACCTAAATGGACAATTATTGTCTCTGAAATGTGCTATGGCCACCATTTCATCTCATCTATTGTTTAGATATCTCTGTGCAGCCAGAATGTGGACAATGAAAAGGTGCAAGATGAGTCATTATCCATATGCTGATGGCTATCAGTTGCACACTTAGTGCTTCTCTAACAATGTCATTCATTACCTAGTATCATACTGAGAGAGCTTAACAGATGGAACAAAGAGAAGACACTAGTAGTGACTCCATCTAGACAAAACTGAGGCACAATATGGACTGGGGTCATTTCAATTGAGGGTATATCTCCATAATTAATTATTGAGCTTTTAAATTCTGTGCTTATTTTACATAATTTGTATCCATCTGAAAGTCATACTGACTATATTCAGCTTCTTAATGCTGGCACTGCTGTCAAGAAATTAGCAGTACATGGAAGGGTACAGGTAAATGGGAGAAAGACAGGAAGAAAAGTGTTTGGAATGGGACATATAAGATCTGCAAATGCTTATTCTGAAAAATAGATAAACAAATTAAATCAGATACCTATAAAGTAATTTTTCCTTCTAATATTTGAGAGATTACCATAAAGAAAGTTATGTTCAACTGTATATCCTCACTATAAATAAGACACCAAATGGCTTCCTATGGAGCAAATAGAGTATAATCCAATATCTGGATTTCAGAAATACCCAAGTGTTGTGTAGCCCTGGAAGAGACTACATGGGGTGGCATTGAAATATTCCTTACTGGAAGATTAGGTAAATAATCACCGATTATCTAGACAACTTTGCTCTTGTTGGTAATGAAGGTGAATGAGCCAAATTATCCTTGCTGTCCCTAAGTTCTTCTTGACTGCTGACACTAAAGATCTCCCTTCTTTTTGTGTTATGTCCCAGGAGTTAAGATCAGCAAAGATTATCATCTAATTGCCACTTCGAAGCACAAGATGGGGGCACTGGAGTGAGGGTAGTAAAGAGCTTTACTCCTAATCTGAGTCTATGGACACTTTGTGTAGTTTGTGGGAGTCTCTCAGCCGCTCCCATTCTTCTGGGCAGTAGCTATCAGTAACATAACAGAGAGGTATTTAAGCACGCTTCTGGGCTGTTCCTCCAGCAGAGGAAGCACTTGCCACCATTTCTAGAAATACCTTGAGAAGAACTTAAAACATAAAAGCCAGTGGAAGGTGAATCTGCAGTCTGGGTTGGTGGTTGATTTGTTTTCCCTGTATCCATATTAATTTCAGTCTTTTCCAGTATCTCTGGCCACAGCTCTTACTCAGGTAAGCAAAATGCCATTTTAGTTTTTCTAATAATCACTTGCTCCATGTCTTGCTGTGGGCAATAAAAAAGCAGGTGGAAGGTCACAGGTGCTCTGAATCATCATTCAAAAATAAAAGTAAAAAATGTACAGAGAATCATAGAATTGTTAAGTTTGGAAAAGACCTCCAAGATCATCAAGTCCAACCATTAATTGAGCACAGCCATGTTCACCACTAAACCATGTCCCTAAGTGCCACATCCCCGTGTTTTTTGAACACTTCCAGGAATGACAATTCTACCACCCCCCTGGATAGCCTGTTCCAATGCTGGACAATCCTTTCCACGAATAAATTTTTCTGAATATCCAATTTAAACCTTCCCTGGTACAATCTGAGGCTTTATCCTCTCACCCTACCGCCTGTTACCTGGGAGAAGAGACCGACTTCTGCCTCGCTTCAATCTCCTTTCAGGTTGTAGAGAACAATAAGGTCTCCCCTGCGCCTCCTTTTCTACAGACTGAACACTCCCATCCTGACCACTCAGTCAGTCCTCATAATACTTGTGCTTGAGTCCTTGCACCATCTTCGATGTGTTTACATTAGCTTGCACATACAACTCATGATTTGGACACAACAGTCTTTACAAAATCACAGTCTGGTTTGAATTTCTGTTTTAATAAAATGTAACTGTCCCTCCATGGCAGTTTTGTGAGATTTACTTCCCCCATCTTCCCATTTTATTCTCACACATTCCCTTCAAGACTCTAGCTTATAGATTTTCTCCAGCTACCAAACTATTTGGTTTCCATCTTTTCAATAATTCAAAGAAATGTGTCAAATGCACACATGGAACATTTCCAGGTAGTAACATTCCCTTTCCTCTCTTCCTTTTTGTAGTCAAGGTAATTACATATATAAGGTGCACAAAGATAACATGCTCCTCCATGGTTCAGGTTTGTGCATTAGCTCCACCTGCTTTCTCTTTGCAGCCCTGCATTGAAGCCTCTGGTGGGACAGCTGTGCCCTGAGCAAAGCCTGGTGGCACAGGTTTGGCCTTTCTGGCAGCATGGCTTTAAGGCAGGCACACATATCTAATGCAGTGGCAGCAGGTCAGCGTGCAGTGCTGGTACACAGATTAAAGTATGGTTACCATGATTACACACTCGGGTGGAAAAGTGCTCTCCCTAGGCTCTTCCCTTCCTTTCTCCCTCTCCTTCCCATGTTTTTTTGACAGATTGGTATTTTACCAGTTGTGATTTTTTTGCTGAAGAAGCAGCAAGATAACAGAGCAGTGCTCCCTCCACCAAACTCCCGCAAGAGCCAGCCCAGGCTGACCATGTGCCCAGGATGTTTTAACAGGAGGACGTAGCAGATGAGCCCAACCCCAGGAGTCAGAGGCTTCCCATCCCATGTGGTGGCCATGAACTGTTTTCACCACTTTTGTTTTTCCCTACTCCCCATAAAACCAAGACACTTGTTTAACCATAAGGGTGTCAAGGGCAAAGGTTTGAGGACACCCCAACAGGCATTTAGTGACCCCAATAGAAAAAACTTAAGAAACTCCAACAAAGCAAGAACAAGTAATAAAAGTGTCAGAGAAAAAGAGGCTTCTCTGGAGGCTGGGTTGAGGGTTCATAGGCAAGAAATAAAAGAGAGATTAAGAAAACAAGAACTGTGAAAGAGGAGGAGACACTTACAAATAAAAAAAACCCATGAGATTTGCAGTGAAAGACATGGGATAAATGGAAAAAGCTGACCCAGGTTAAACTAATTATTTAACTAGATCACTATCCTGTGATGCAGATGCTGCAGAGAAGTGGTACAAGAGACATCTAAACAGTTGCAGAAGAAGCTTCACCGAAATCCCAGGCTGAGGATTGTTGAGTTCAACCTTCCATCAGGTAACTGCTGTGTAACTTCTGTAACTACTTAATAAATGTGTAATATGAAAAATACATCTATGATGGCATTCCTATTGATGTAAATATCTATTTCTTCTGATACCTTTTGATAATACCTCGGGGCAATATTTTCCAAAGGGAAATTTCACCTTCTATCTCCTTTTCAGTAGAACTGTCTTGCCTTTTAACTTAATTGGTTTTCCTTTGCTTCTGCATTATGGTGAAGGTGGAGCACACCCATACCCAAACTATTTTATGCCACTTAGTATACATACATCTAATATGTACATGTATCAAATTAGTATGATATTTATACTCTTTTTAAATGACATGATACTAATTTGTATGTACGTCGCAATTCTTCAGGAATCAGACTTGTGAACAAGGACATTTTTAAAATGTGTTTTAGATGAATGATGTCTGAGCTTTCTCCACATAGCAGCTATTGATTACATTTGTATCAAATTTTTAAGACACAGGTCTAACAACACTTTGCTTTGGCAATTTCAACAGTAACTCTTGGAAGTCTTAGGTGAGCCTTGATTCAAAAAACACTCATAGATCTGAAAAGGAAGATTTTCATAAAGCTGCTGTTGCTGCTAGTAAAGAATTTGCAACCCAAATGCCAGTACTGCCTCTAGTTTTCTCCCTTTATCCTAAATGTCTTTCAGTGTTCGCACTTCTTTCTCTCCACCCCCTGCCAAAGAAAACCATGAATATTGCCCTAGGGGACATCATTATTAAAGAAAGAAACAGTGCAGTCAAAGCCTTAGGATGACACAGATCATTCAACAGTTGTTCAATTACACTGAAAAGCTACTTATTTTTGAACATAGAGCTTTCACTCAACACAGGCCCAAGGCACCACTATCAGATTTGTCTCTGCAATACCTCGACCAGTCTGATGTAGGGCCTTTGTTCATTACACAAGCTGTAGCCTTGTGTGAGGTTTACATCTAGGTTCAGAGTTCCTAAAGCATCTTGGAGCTGTGTTGGCTTTAAAAGATATTACCAAATCATAATCATTTCCAAGAACAAATTAAAAGTTGTTTTGGATACCTCTCATCCCCTTAGTCCATCTGATTTTTTTTTTGTGTGAGGTTTACAGGCCACTTTCCCTGCAGAATTCCTACAGTGTAATAGAATAGTATGTGACTACAGAGGCAAAAAGGACAGCAGTAACACCCAAAGTATTCCAAACTAAACCAAGCAGATGAAATGGAACATATTCCAAAATGAACAGTTTTGAAAATTATTGTTTAGGATGACATACAACTCCCACAGACCTTGAGTATGACCAATAGCAGTGTATGACCATCCAGATGGAAAAGTTGATTCCCATAGGTTTTTCTGAGAAGATTTCTATAAAAATGCTGCTCAATACTACCTTTGAAAGCAGTAAGAAATCATAGAATCATACAATCAACCAGGTTGGAAAAGACCTCCAAGATCATCAAGTCCAACCCTTGATCAAGCATCGCTGTGGTTACTAGACCATGGCACTAAGTGCCACATCCAATCTCATCTTAAAAACCTCTGGGGACGGTGAATCCAGACCTCAAATCTTTCTCTGACAGCCACATAGAAAAGCATATTGAAATGCAGAGGAGTGTTTTCTACCCTCTAAATCAGAGCAATCATGGGCCACAGTGCTTATAACACTATTGTTCAGGCTGACAAGAACATAGAATTAGCTACAGGCTCCTCACTGCTCCTTGCCGTGATGACACTAGAGGAATCAAACCATTAATATTCTGCTCCTTTTACAGTCTCTTAAATACAACCCATTGTTTATTTTAATTTTCTTAAACTTTCCATGAACCTGAGCTCCTCCTGACCTGAAAGCCTCAGTAATTCTGCTGATCCTTTGCTAAGTGTGCTTCTTAAAACATCTATAGTTATAACTGTGGGTCAGCTGCTCACATATTAGCAACTTGGGTGGGAGCAATCGACTACAGGGCCTTTTAGGGTAATGTAGTTTCAAAACACACTGAAAGGCATAGCACTGAGAAGAAAATGACATACAGGTCCAATTCCTTTCTGCAGTTCAACTCCATGAACTGCAGTAATTCACCTCAAAGGAAAGATGAATGCGTTATTCTACATCTACACAATAGTAACAGAACAGAGTTATGTCCTAGGCATATTGCAAGAAACAAAAATAATTCTTTCACAACACTTTCTCCAGATTATAATTAAATTTGGTTTGCATGCATTCAAGATAAAAAAGATAACACATTAGCACAGGAGTCTAGATGCTGAAATAGTGTCCTCGTTCCATCCAGGACAGGGTTAATTTTTGCAGTAGCCAGAAGAGGGCATGGCTAGGACCCAGAGGCTATTCTATAACACCTCATATCATTTTCCAGGGATGGGGGGGAGGGCTCACTTCTGCGTCAGGGTAGCATGGCAGAAGGAGCAGTCTTGCATTATCTGGGGTTTCTGCATGCTGAACAATGATGTTTCTTTTTCTTGTACGGTCTTCTATTAGTACTGTTGCCGTCACTGGTGATTTCTTATCTCCTTACCGTTTCCAGTAAATTGTTCTTATCTCAACCCCTGATCTTTACCTTTTGTGCCTCCAGTTCTCCTCTCCAGTCTGTCACAGGGGAGGAGGAGAGGAAGGGGGGAGTGAGCAATCGGCACATGGTTTGGAGTGGTTTCAGTGGGAACACTAAATTGGAGAATACCATTCCTAAACCACGACAAAAAATCAGAATGCAATTCAGTTTACATACCTGTATGCAGGAAAGTAACTTCTCAGTGGCCCCATCACAGTATTTCCAAAGGAATGTTACAAATTCTCATGGCCAATCCTGCAAGAAGTGGAAAGAATAGTTAAAACTAGAGTTTCCAAAGGAAAAGCAAATAAGATCAGCTGTTTCCTTGGATACACAATGTTAAGTATCAGTGTAGATTTGGTTTAGAGGATGTTAAACACTGTAAACTACGGAGTAGCTAGATCATAACAATCATTTAAACACAGCAAAGTTCAAGTTAAATAAAATACAAAGTGGTGAGTTGTTTTTAAAGACAAGTTATTGAAAACCATTGGCATAAAAATGCAATGAATATGTGGGACTGGATTAGAAAGAAAAGAAAAAAGAATGAATACTGCACCAATTTATATTCCCTTTGAAGTGTCTGTAATACAGACCTTAAAGTGCATTTTCAAACATATAGCATATCAAAGATGTGTACATTTATTTCTAGCCATGGCACTTCTAGGATTTTGGTAAATGAAACCAGAAAGAGTCTAGTGGAACTGTGCTGTGTGACAAAGCATGTACTGATGTGTTGTGCCCAACATCAATAAACAATTGTTTTATCCTTTAAATGAAGGAAAGAATTTCAGCAGTAAGCAAATGCCTTACATCTTGCACGAATTCTTCAACAGAGTCAAAGTAACCTCCTGTATGTGCTATTCCTACTCAAAGCATAAGTCATATTCCCTGAGATCTATCAGTAGTTAAGTTTTCGATCATGCCAGCCATGATACCATGATACACAAGGGACGATGATACACAAGGCACTAAAGCTTTCTGCTATAATCCCCTCTGGAGTCCACACCTGTTGCTGTAAGGGTAATTATCTGGGTATCCCTGAGGCCAATTTTTGCACTTTTCATATAAAAATCACCTCTTGCATAAGACACGAAATTTAAAATCATCCCCTTCACGGACATTGAGTCACTCCATTACCTCTGGGAGAGATATAAATTATGCATTCTTTGGTTCTCTTTAAAATTTTACATGCACAAGGGGACAGAGAAACATCTAAATGGCACTAAAAATACAAAGCATTGAAGAAAGAAACAATAACTTGTATGGTATTAACTGCTACAGTGCTCCAAAGGCTCCCTGCTTGGTCAAGAAAAGCACTGAAACATAACAGCAGGCCTCCATGCTAATGGCTGCTAGTGACAAGGACTCATTGAATGTCACTGCTTCACATACTGTGTACTGTTCATTTTTCTTATCTGTGTGACCTCTCTTTTGAAATGACTGATGAAACTCCCCTGAATTAGCATCTCTGCTTCTGGGCATTTGCCAGCAAGATGGCATTTAGCAACATCTCTACTAAATACTTAAATAAAGCAAGGGGAAAAAATCATAATCTTAATAAAAAATAGCCATCATGTCTGTTAAAGAATACTCGGTGTGTACTGCAAAAGGGCTGCTTCTCTGAAGACTTCTCCTTAGGTTATTTTTTACCTTTATGTCCTTTAAGAGTACTGGTTTGTCACAATACATGCATTCACATTTCAGACTTGGCTAACATTTTCATAATGAGTGTGAATAAAAAGAAATAGCTGTTACTGCAAGAAAAAAAAGAAATGCCTCTGTTCCGATGCCCTGCTGCTATGATGACCTATTTCACACTAGCATCTGTTCTCTTCTCATGAACCACTCCAGATGTAAGCTGGCAAAACAGCACTGCAAGTATGTTACCCAGATTGCTGCAGATGTTTTCTTCCATGCTTCAATTTTAATGTGTGCCTGATTAATTTTTTCATTGTTATTTCAGCTACTTGGGCCACAGATTTTCCTGTGAAGTTTGCAGAATGCAGGATCTAATCTGCATCCATAAGGAGGAGCTCCCTTTGTGTGAACAGGTTCATTAATGTCTGGAATAACCAGCCAACAGAGTCTGGGCCTGAATTGCCAAAAGAAATGTAAACTTGGGCAATCTATTATGCCTTAATAATATTTGCCTGAGGATTTAACACAATGTTCATTTCAATTTCAAAATTATAGATGTTTGTAATATTCAAATGCATCAGTCTGACCAAAAATATTATGCCCAATCTCTGCCTCAAGCCCTTGACCTGAATGAGGTTAGTGACAGGGATATGAATGACTTGAGCAGAAAATGAAACACAAAAGTAGTTTTATCGTGAAGTACAATATTTCTTCTGTCACTTAACCATTTTTTTTCCTCTAAAAATTACAGGGTAGACTGCAAATCTTCAAGTCTAGCAGCCACTACGACAGCCTAAGTGCCATTTAAAAGAAAAATAATTTATGAGGTGCCTTGGTAGAATAGCAAAGGTCACAGAGAAGACTCTCCAGGGAAGAGAGGAGACTCTCCAGGGCACAGATGACTGAAGACTCGCCTATAGGAAGGGATTTTCTCGGAAGGAAGATGTTTTCTTGCAACAGCTTCATCCTACTTAACACACAGTTGCCTCATCCAAATTAACAGTTCACCTTTAAGTTAGCTATAAAGCATTACATACAAAATACACTTCTGAAATTCGTGGCTTAGCACCTTGGCCTTCTACCCAAGGCCCACTGAGCTGCTGGCAGATGGAGGACATTGTTGGTCTGTCTCACAGGGCACAAGCAACTGATTTGATCCCACCTGGGATAAAAAACTTGAAAAATCTCTGAAGTCTTTGCAAGCCAGTCCCCAAATAAATGCTGTCAGCCAGTACCACTTGCAGACTTCTAACAGACCACCACAGACTGGTGCAGTTTCTCTTAGAAGCGATGGGAAGAGTTGGTACACGAGGAGCCTAAGACACACAGCTGACACATTGCTCTGGGGCAGTTGTAAATTTGTGTACCAGCCATTACACTACAAAGCAGTTTAGGCAGCTTTTTCTTGACACAGCTACAGCATTCCCCTCCTTCAGCTGCCTCAAGTACAGAAAAAAAAAACCAAAACAATCAAGGATGAAGACAAGCAGGAACAACTCTTTTTGGCACAGCTCCACTCTCTGCAGCATCATCTCTGGGCTCATAAAATACACATTAACTGGTGAGAGAAGCTGGGGCTGCAAACCTGGGGGTAACCGGCGGTGTCTGTAGAACATCAGAGTGATAAAGAATAGCTTAACCCGAAGCCAGCATGCAACACAGGACAACTGTTATCTCTTCAGAAACCTGTGGCCATAAACATTTTGAAAACTGACAGTTTCCAACTGTTCACCATCAGTTGTGGGAAGTTTCTGCAGCTGGATCAATGCTGGCACTTGTGGATGGGGTTGGCACAGCTCTGAAGGGTACAGCTTGTAGTTCGTGCTGGTAAAGAAGAGGTTGCTTTGAGTATAACTGATTGTGCTTAATTGCTGTAGAATAACTGCTAGAGCCCGTCTTCCTGGTATTTGACCTCCAAGCCAGGCCTCCCAGCTCATAAAGAGGTATCTGAGAACTACATAATAATTCAGGTAGATTATCAAAGGCAATATTTGGGGACTCTTATCTATTTTCTATACAAAAATAGGGCAATTTTCTGAAGGGAATGAATGACACAGACATTCATACTATCTTCATTCCCTTGCTCCAGCAGTCTCTGGTCCATCGCAACAGCTGCTGAAGCCTTTGGCTGGCTGTTCAGATCACAGAACATTTTTACAGACCCATAACTGCATGCTGATGACAGCAGAGTGTGCCTTTGGGAGAGGGAAGGGCAGAAGGCAAGTGGAAGGTGGGATGCAGATGAACAAGACTCCAGTTATAACAGCCATCTTTTATCCTGCACATCACCTGCAGGAAGGAGGGAATGTCACAGAAATGTTGCAAACACAATGAATAACCCAGGCAATGCCCACTCCCGAGTGACAAATCCACTGGGCGTGCTGCCAAGCAGCCCTCCTGAACCCGCCCAATAAAGGGAATTGCCATTTCCAAAATGTGCTTTGCCCAACACTTACAGCCGCTTATTCCAGAGCAGCAGCCCACCCTCAGTGCCAAGCCTTATGGGCTCTGTGTGTGGAGTTTTATACTCTCCTGTGTTGGTTTTGTATGCTCTGTCTTCCTTTATTAATTTTAAACAGAGTGGGGGGGGATGTAAATTCACCGTTGGGGATATGTCACTGTTTGCTCAACATGCTCCATATACCTTTATTAATTTTGTATTGAATGCTGGATGAGATTTCATTCCGAGGGGAAATCAGGGATAGCAAAAGGTCTTTCCCACAGTAGGACAGCAATGGGGAAGGGCAGGTAATTTCTCTGTGGGTTTATTTTGAGTGATTTATATGCTTCCATGGGTTTCTAAAGCTGAAGAATTTGAGCTTTCATGAACAGGCAGTTTCAGGGCCATGACCCACTGGTCTGAAAGGTTGATTATCTTAATGTAGCATTAGTTATTCAAGTCTTACAGCTTACAGGACACTTTAAAAGTAGCAGATTATGCCTCTATATAGTGCAAGATCAGTATGTAAAGAGAGAAATTTAAAAACTTTCAAAATAAGAACTTATTTCTGAGTAAGATTTATTCTTCTACAGTACAAATGCATAAACACTACCTGAACAACAAAAGGGTTGTTGTTTGATACAGATTCACAAGGTTTAACTCTTGGCCACAAAGTTCAACTCTTGCCTCATTGCAAAAAATGATTCTGTCTGTAGGAACAGCTTGTCAGCCTGTCATTTCCAACACTGCAATTCCCAGCCCCCCAACAAGCTGACACTTGGCTTGGAGTATGCAGGGACACTCAATGCCCTGGACTGTTGGAGATGTTGCAGATAGCTCTTTGCTATCTACTTCTAATTCACACAATAAGTTTACATTCCACCATAGCATATCCCTTTGTTCATTTCAGCATGCATTTTTTCACCCACATTTCTGCAATGCCGGGTACAGAGGCTTCTCCACTTGTGGAAACCCCTGAACATGACACATCTCTCTCCTTCTGCTGACTTCCAGAGCAAAAAGTCTGGGAGTTTGTAGCTCATCTCCAGCTCCACCAGCACCCAAAGAATGAAAGCCAACCTCATGTTGACTGCACAGGGAAATTCAGATTGTGATTCCTCTATACTACTGAGTCCTCTGTGATTCCTTGGTCAAGGGACCTTCTGTAGGAAGGGGACCATGGGGTGAAGCTATCAATGAACAGGAATTTGGGGATAGCTTGCTGTATAAGGAAGGAAGATGAGTATTCTCTTGGGCAGTCCAAAGCTTTTGTTTAAGATTCCCCAGGCAGTTCTGACACGAAGGACATCTGACCAGATAGCAAAAGACCTGTTTTGCTGATCAGAAGATGCCACAGTAAGATTTATACTTTTAAATAAAGATTCTTAGCATTTATGCTGCTGAACAGTGCCTTACTGATACTGCTCCTCATAACAAACATCAAAAGGTGAATTGAATTAATTAGTTGTTTGAGCAAAGCGCATCATACACTTGAAATTATGGACTAGCTGGCTCTCACTGCATGTGCACAAGTCATTCTTTTCCAAAGCTGGTACATGAACTCCCTGTGTGACTGATGGCAAGGGCAGAAAGTTTCTGCACTGAGAAGCACAGTTCCCTTTTTGAGCACCAGAAAGAGTAGAACTGCTTCAATTGAAAAATGAGTGAGGAAAACAGGAGAGAAAGGGGCTAGGGAACTGCAGCTGGCTGCCATGGGCTCTGCACGTCAGCACTTTCATACCTGCTGAACACAGCTGGATTTTGAACAAGTGGGAGGTAAAGAGGAAGGGCAGGATTTGGAAGCTGGCTCACATCCATCCAAGATGATAACATGCAACCCAGGGAAAAAGTAATAAATACCAGGTACATGTCACAGCACACAATGCCAACAGCCTTTAATAAAGGCTAATGCAATGATACTCACCAGCCTCCCTGCTGTGTCACCAGCAGCCTGGGTGTTCACAGGGAACGAAGGCAGGTAGGTAGGCAAGGAGCAAAGGAAGACAGGCAGCCCTGACTAACTGTGAACATCTTGTCTGGGATCCTCTTACTGACCCCACATAGGCGTACAGAAGTCAGTCGGTGCTCCACATCATTTGTCTATTAGCTGTGTCCTTGTCCTGGTTTCAGCTGGGAGAGAGTTAATTTTCTTCCTAGTAGCTAGCAGAATGCTGTGTTTTGGATTTAGTACGAGAATGTTAATAACACACTGATGTTTAAGTTGTTGCTAAGTAGTGCTTACTCTGAGTCAAGGACTTTTCAGGTTCCCGTGCTCTGCCAGTCAGCAGGGGCACAAGAAGCTGGGAGGAAGCAAGGCCAGGACAGCTGAACAAAATTGCTCAAAGGGATATTCCATACTACAGAACATCATGTCTAGTATATAAAATGGGGTGAGTTGGCCAGGAGAGGCCAATTGCTGCTGAGAACAGGCTGGGCATTGGTCAGCGGGTGGTGAGCAATTGTATTGTGCATCACTTGTTTTTCTACGAGTTTGTTTTCTCTCTTTTTCTTTTTCATTACAATTATTACTATTATCATCAATAGTATCATTAATATTAAATTTTATTTTGCTTCATTTACTAAATTGTTTTTATCTCAATCCATATGCTTTGCTATTTTTCTGAATTCTCCTCTCCATGGGGAGGGATGTTGGGAGACGGGGCGAGTGAGCAGCTGCATGGTACTTAGTTGCTGCCTGGGCTTAAACCACAGCAGTCCTGGACAAGCTGCAGGTCAGCAGTGGTATTCTGTGCTCAGTTTCTCTCCAAGTCCTCCAAAAACAGAAGAGGAACTGGCTAGAGTTACAGCTTCTGTCTTTCACCTTCCTGTAAGCTATCTTGCTCTCCTCTCTTTTAGTGCCACTATTCATGAAACTCTGAAGGCAAAATTACATTTAGTCATTGCCTCTCTTCACCCTGCTGAAGAGAAGGCTCAAGGAGACCTCATCATAGTATTCCAGTTCTTAAAGGGAACAAACAATGAAGATGGAGGCTTTCTCTTAATCAGGAGACATATGTAAAAGACAAAGGGCAACAGGCAGAAGTTGTACCAGGAGAGGTTTCATCTTGATATAAGAAATAAATTTTTTACTGTGGGAACAATCAACCACTGGAACAACCTCCCCGAGGATGTGGTAGAGTTCCTGCCTCTGGAGGTTTTCCAGGTACAATTGGACAGGGTGCTAGATAATCTCACCTAGTCTTCCTTTCCCACAAAAGGTTGGACAGATGATCTTTTGAAGTCTCTTCCAATCTCAGTTGTTCTATGACTCTGTAATTAGTTATTCACCCAAATGCTGTTTTTCTGGAGACTGATTCCCAGAGCTTCCCATTCAGACCTTCAAGGCTGCCCATACCATCCACTCTTTCTCTTTGAGGCTAAGGTTGCCATGGAATAATATACATTGGAAGGGACCCCTGGGGGTCTTCTGGTCCAACCTGCTGTTTAAGGCAGGTTGCTCAGGGTCTTCTCCAGTCAAGTTCTGAACATCTTCAAGGTTGGAGATTTCACAGCCTCTCTGAGTAATTTGGGTCAGTGTCTGATCACATCTACGGTGATTTTTTTTCTTCCTTCCAAATATATATATAATCAGAATTTCAAATGTTCTGAATTGCATCTATTGCTTCTTTTCCTATTACTGTGCACCTTCGAAAATAGTCTGACTTAGGTATCCCCTTCCATTAGATAGTCTTAGACAGCAATAAGATTTCCCAATGACCTTCCCTTGATCTGAACGGTCACAGATCTCTCCACTTCTTCTCATATATTCTCTGTTCCAGTTCACTGCAGATGTTGGTGGTCCTCCTTGGGGGTCTTACTTCAGTCTTTCTATGTCTTTCTTGTACTGGGGAGCCCAAAACCAGACACAGTACTTCAGGTGTGGTCCCACATGTGCTGAATGAAGGACAATTATGACTTTCCACCAAGTTAGATCCAGCTGAAAGTGTCCAGGAGGCTGCAAAGTGCAGAGCTAGAACAAAAAGCCTTACAAATGTGTGCCCAACTGTGAGAAAAATTTTTGCTATGAGTGGAATAACACTGAAAGAGGGAGATGAAAGTTGGCCACCAAAGCCTAGAGCAGTGGCAGACACACAGGTAAGACAGACCAGCCAGTTGGGGGAGACTGTACAGATACGAAGGGAGAAAGGTAGAGAACACCATAATATTTCAAAGCACATAACCACTGAAATACTAGTATGAACCAGCTACAACTGAGCTTAAATTACTGCTGATCCTAACAGGAATAAAAGCAGGAGTTATTTGTCCATTATAGTCTAAAGGAACCGTATCATGCAAAACCAGATTTTCTTAATATCAGTGTAGCATGATTAGCCACTGTATAGCGCTAGCATGAAGAGATCATAAAATGGGCCAAAAGAGGTATTAACCAACTGACTGAAGAGGCATCTCTGTAACACAGTATATATATAAAGAAGACTGCAATCCTTGCAATCTTTGTCAAGAGATTACATATTTGCATCTGCTATCCAGACCAGTGGTATCCTGCATATAAAATAATTCATTGCTTGGCAAAGCTCCATCTCCAATACACAATACAGTAACCTCCATACACCTTGAAATGAGACCAGTAAAAAAGGAGGGAAGAACTTCTAAGGAGGGAAGAACTTCTAAGAGATACCATGAAGGAAGCACACATGCATGTAAGAGGAAAAATAGTGATGTGTCTACCACCTTTTTGTGAGTAACTCCCTCAGGAAAGAGTCATTTTAGTATTAAGACCATGAAGTGTGTCTGAGACATGGTAGCAGTAGTAAGTGTAGAGAAAACAACAGTACAGAGGAGAATTCTTTTATCAGGACTGCAAATTCTGGCTCTACTAATGAAAAAGCAGCTTTGCGAGCTTTGCATTACTATGTTGGTTTTTTATGGTGGCAAGAGCAACATGAATTGAGTCCATATCAAGAGCTGATCATGAGGAACAATGGAAAGCAAAACTTGAGTTTCTTCTTACTTTATTACTGGAGAAAAAGAATGAAGGAGGTTCTTACATCAGGAATAGTGCTTAAAGCACTGGAGCAGCTGGCAAAAGTTCCTGACCAGTTCAATGATTTGGGAAATCTGCACATGAAATAGAAATTCTGGTTACCATTTAAGATATTTTTCAGATGAGTAACACTCTGCCATGGATACTTTTCTGTGGATTTACTACATGGACAAGACTTTCAACAAAGTCTCTTCTAGATCAGAAATATTGTCCGCTTCTTTCATTTTCCTTGGAGGCAAGGCATTAAAAATGTCAGAAGTTAATGAGTTATACAAACTTTGTATTATTTGTTTTTCTTCTTTTTTTTTTTTTTTTTTTTTAATTTTGCCCTCTCTTGCAAGAGGTGTATTCTGATTTCTTTTGGTACTGGTTTCTTACAGAGCGTTATTTGTGGTAAAGTCTTGTCCTTGACCCAGCAAAATTTATGCAGTGATAGTATCAAATGAACAGTTTTATGCAAAGGGAGAAGCAGTCTTTTGGACCACACTGCCATGACTCTGGACATACAATGCTTCTAGCAGGGGTAGAAGCACTTGTCACACTTGTATTTATTTAAAGTAATCTGATGGGACTGAGGCCACAAAGTGCTATTTGTGGCTAGGAGAGGTTAACAGCACAACTCAGATTGAAAATTTCTGTCTTAATCTTAGACTAGAGAAGAGCAAAGCCATAATTCGGAAATACATTATTTTTTTGACTACAGACTAGAGGAAAAAGCAGTGCTTTTGGGGGTTCCACAAAGCTTTTTCTGACTAGAAAAACTGCTAGGATGGAGATTTGCTCGAGCTTCTTGCTGGCCTCCACTTTCATTCACAGTTGTTGTGTGCCACATAATTAAGCCTGGAGGGGATATGTAATACATGTGTCTTGCCATGCCAACATTAAGATACGACAAGGGTCTGCTTGAGAAGAGTGGAGGCTTTCTGGCTATCTATCAGCAGGAATCAGTCAGGACACCTGAGGGATTCTGTGACTCCATGTCATTGCAGTAACAAGCAGGCAGATGCCCTTGATGGAAGGATCATTATTTTTCTGAATAGTTTTCCTATCCACATCACCAGCCAGCTCACTTTCAGTTTGGCAAGCTGCTCCTTAGGCAGAAATCAGCCTGATAGAAACTTTAAAAACAAGACTATCTAACAAGGATCTGTTAGATTTGGGATGTGTCTTTGCTATGTTACCACTGACTTTGGAGTATGCAATTCCTGGCAAAAAGCTTTCAGCAAAGAAAAACTTGAACAAAACAAAAGGAAAACAATTCCCCACCAAAAAGCAATCATAGAGGGGGTGTCTTCCAAGCAAAAATCTTAATAGCATCCTTTCACATCTCCATAATGTTGCACACAGAAAGATTGTGCAAAACAAGCCTGTGACCACTGAACACCAATGAGCAGCAAGAATTCTGTATTGGAATAAATTCTTCAAGCACTTTTTCTTGCACAAATACTAAAATTTCAAAGTATCTGCACTCCGACAACTACAGATACACAAATTTAAGTGTTTTGAACAAAACAGATTCCTCCTGCACCTGTAAGTGACTTGTATGTGCATTTGTAATATGCCCATTGCTAAAGCATCTGTGTAATGAGCTAATAATGGAAATAATAACAAAGGAATGGAAAAGCTGCATGCACAGACAGCTCTTGTACTGAAGACATGAGTGCAGAGGTCACCTCTGGAAGAGATGGAGACAGGGCGTCCAATAGCCTAATCTTAAGAGCCATACTCTCAAAAGAACAGCAGCCATTTGTGCAGCTGAACTTCTGTGTTTGCAAGCACATGTACATATTAAAAATCATAAAGGCAAGAAATAAGGGAGGGATAAAATATCTCATAAAGCATTTCCAAAACCAGGGACGGTCTGCATGTAAGGCAGTATTTTGCACCCTACAAACAAAAGTGGAGCTCTTCTCTGAAATACAAGCTTCTACTTTTGTATGTGCTCTTCAGTTAGACTGAAATAATTTAATTTAATTTAATTTTTTAAGTTTTGGAACATAGAACCTGTTAAAAAATTAGAAAGGGATTTCCATGGGGTGTGAGGGTATCACAGAGAAAGCCTGAGCCGGTTTTGAGAACTGGCTCACAAAAGAACCAGAATTTTGACTACAAATTTGCAAAGGCGATTCTCCAGATTTCTGCAAGTCATTTGAGGTAAAGGTTTCAAAATCATACTATTTCTTTAGATATTCAGGTTTATATGCAGTAGGAATTAGAATAGCGAGAAAACCTGGTTTGTCTGCCTGGAATCCATCGCCTTTAAAATCAACTTGTTAAAAACACTAGTTTCCATCTGCCAACAGCACCACAGTATATATTCTGTTTAGGACATATTTTCATGATGTTTCCTACAAGTTTCCAAGTGATGGCTGGGTCAGCAAGTGCTGGCACAAAACAGCAGCCAGCTGGGTGTGGACTAGATGACATGTGGACAGGAGTCAGGCTAAGGACAGCACTGGAGCCAGAACGGTTGTATCTGCCCTGGAAATAAGGCTCTAATTTCTAAAGCATCTGCAGGATACACCCTTGAAGGGAAAAAAAAAAAAAAACAAACAAAAAAACCCAAAAAACCAACAAAACCAAAACAAAACCAAAAAAGGAAATATTTTATTTTAAATTACAATCTTTAAATCTACATTACTTAGAGTTAACATTGTAAGAGGATTTATAATTAGGATGGGAAGAAAAAAAATGCTTCTAAATTATAAGCTGCAATTTGAGGAAGATATTACAAAAACTATGTTTAAAGGTCCGCCCCTGGCAGCAGATTGTTCTGTACAGCTCAGTAGCACTCACTTGCACAAACAACAATATGTGGCTACAGAGAGACTTGCAGGTTTAAACTGGTTGCCTTATTGTTGGCATACATTTCCTCCAATTAGTCAGACAGTTAGAAATGTATTGCTTCAAATAAACCCCAAGAACATGTAATAGTTAATATATATTTGTGGGACAGCTTGGAAAATCTTATGAAAAAATGTTTTTAAATGTTTTTTCTCTACTGAATAGCTCAGAAGTGTGTCCTTGGCAAAGGCCCATAAGGGGCAAAAACACTGGTTATTTGTTCTCTTTTGCTCTTTACAAATGAAGCAAAATACAGTTGATATATTATGCATGTCTTTCAGCATATTTTTATTTATCCTGTTTTGGTTTGCTGTGCCTTGGGAGCTTTCACTTTGTTCTGTTGTGCCTTGGGAACTTTGATTTGATTTTGTTTTTCTGGTTAATAACAAAAGTGCAATATTAGAGCAGGACATCAACCAATCTACAGCGTGTGAGATTTGTTTAAGTTTCAAGGAAACAGCCTCTCAACATCTCTTTTCCACTCCCTTATCTTATCAGTCACTAAACCACTCTCAACAAGCCGGCTTGTCACAGGAACAGCACGGGCCAGTTGTTATTAGTCATTTCATTTCCCGTTAACATTATCTGTTGTTTCATCTGCAGGAATAAGATAGACTTTTCCAGTAACACGCTATAGGGTCTCAGTACTGTACAGTTTGGGTACACAGACTATTCTGTGCCTTATACTATTTGACTTATCATTAAGGTTGTGCTTCAAACAGATAAGCTCGTTAAGCAAAAGACACTTCTCTGTTGTGAGGATTTTATTTCTACCGCAGAAGTGAGAGAGCGTGAATGAACAGCAAACCCTATGGGAGAAAGCAAGGGAAGAGATGACAATTGCTGTGAGATTAGACAGTTAATTACAGTCACTACATTTACAACTCAGTAGTACTTTTTATTTTATTTTTGGATGGGAGGTATCTTTTTGTATTTAGGGAAAGGTGAGGAGTAAGAATGCATTAAGGAAAGCAGGACTAAAGAGAAGGGAAAGAGGGCAGAGGCTGAAAAGTTTTGATGGGGCTGAAAATTAAGTTCCAAATAACTAACCAACACGGTGAAGCAGAGAGCAAAAAAAAGTTAGAAATTATGACTTGCAAGGGCAGGATTACAGGAATAAGCAGTCACACAGCAGCATTGAGGGATAGGTAGGCTCTCCCCCAGCAGCATTCATCTCTATCCTCCTCTACCCCACCAGCTGCAGGACAGTATTTATACACCACTGCTACAATAAATTGGTTTTCTTGGGTAGGTAATTTCCCCCTTCCTCTGCTCCCAAAATGATAACCTCAGTCAGTCCCTAATTGTCCTAAAAGACTTCCAAAAGAAGAGGAAAAGAAAGAAGGGTGCCTACATGGACAGACTCCTGGAATGTCACTTTTTATTTTCTGAAGGATGCACAGAAATTGTCAGTCTGTTTATATATGTCTAAACAGGAATGTACAAATGTGCTGCCTCCTCCTTACAAAGCTGTAAGACAATTTGGACTGAACCGGTCCTGTTCCTGGCTCTTCGAAGGCTTCAAGCCTGTAGGTCCCATACAGTAAAACAAGTTATTCTGAAACTCTCCGTGGACTGTCACAATCCTTCACAAGGAAGACTATTGCAGGACGTCAGCCTCCTCTGTGTTCCTGTTTGAGCACCAAATCACTGGAGTTCCTCTACTGTGAAGAGCACCCAGGGGTGGAAATAATCTGTTATGGAACAAGAAATTTGCAGTCTCTTCAATATGTGACCCACCCACAACTGAGCTTTCCTCCTTCCTACCACTGATTCTGTTTCTCTGGTGGATTCTGTTTCTCTGGTGGTGATTTTGATTTGTTTCATGTGCTAGGGGTTTTTCATTTATGTATGTCTGTACCTATTGATTTATTTCCCCTGTGTCTAGTGGGACCATGAAAAGGTGCAAATTAAGTGCTGAAGAGAAGCTCCTCCCTCACATGCAAGCTGAAGGGAATGCCTGGCTGCCCAGGTGAGGGAGAAGGGAAAGGCTTCAGTGTCTTACAATTAAACTGTCTAATCCTGCCAGTTCCCCTCCTCCCCTCTCCTCCATGCACTCTCCTCAGCTGTACTTAGTTGTACAGTTGACTCTCACCATGAGGCATTCCCCAGACACAGCTAACATATCTGAGAATCACACTCTGGTATGCTTGAACTGAGTAGGAACTTTTCTAGCTCACAGCCTGGGAATGAGCTGAAAAGGGATGGGAAGATGGCATGGTAACCTCAGTGGCAATTCCCCCTGGCATCTTGGTAGCCCTCCTCTGATAAAGCTTCCCAGGATACCTCATATGGCTCCTATAAGATCCACAGGAAATTTAAAAGACAATTGCTAAAGATGGACTGAAATGCAAGCCACTGAAGTGCTTTTTTTGGTGACCATACTTATTCTTGGGCCTGATAGTTCTCAGCAACATGGATTGTAAATGCTGACAGCTGAGATCAGGCTAGTAAACACAGGTCTGAAAGACAGCTAGCAGAACTGTTCAGGTTAACCCAAGGCTGCCCACCATGGTGCATATCTTCAAGTCAGGATTGTTGTCTGTTGTCTGTCAGGCACAGAGCAACAGCAAAAAGAAAAAAAAGTATTGGGAGCTCCTGGGAGAAAAATGCACCTTTTGGTAGCCCTAAAAGAAGTGCCTTTTGGCTGCTATAGTCCTAAACCTTGCTGGTGACATCAGTATTTTGAGACTAAAAGGTATAAGATGTCTGACCAACAGCCCTGAAGTGAAACAGCACTGTGGAGACACCAGCTGGCTGCCCACTAAAGGGACCAGCCAGAAGCCAGTATCAGGGATTGTCTGGCAATATGTGGCAGCATCATCTCTTCAAACTACTGCTTCTGCTGTCACCACTGCAGCAAAGCATGGGACAGTGCTGCTAAGAGCTGTATTGCCAAGACCTGATTTTTTTCTTTGTGGTGTTGGCTACAATATGAAAAATATTAGCATGTTTTTCTTCCACTCCCTGCATTAAAGACAGATTTTTTAATGAAACAAAAAATGGTGCAGTCAGTATTAAGACTTCTCATCTGGCCAAAAACCTATGTCCATGCTTAGGTAAGAGAGAGTTTCTCATTTGCCCCAGCTTCACCTGTAACTTGAAGTTCTTCAGGGAAATAATCATCATTTTTCCCTTTCCTTTTCTGCCAAACCTAGCATCTGGCATCTGAAAGGATTCCCTCTTCCCTTTGATGCTAGTTAGAATTCATTGTCATTGGTCCTCCTGTACAGCCTTTTGGAAGTCTAACTCCACCACACTCATAGAAGGCTTGCTCCAGCTAAGGAGGCATGAGACATATCAACCACCTCAGTGTTTGTTACAGAGCCTCAGCATAAGCCTTCCTAACTTCAAACAAGCTGCCACAGTCACAGGGTACAGTACCATACTGGCTTAACTTGGGCCCTGAAAGTTGCTCATTTGCATCAGTGTACCACTGCTCCTGATAGCATTAGATCTGTCTCTTAATAACAAGCTTAATGAGGCTGGGAATGGCAGCACTGGAGTGCCACACCCTGCCATGGAGATGCTATTTCAGGTTGGAAAATAATCAGTGCAGTTGTGACTCTTCTAGCTGCTACACTTGCGATGTAGAAGCCCAAAGGTGAAGCCAGAATTAACTGCTCTAGCTCTGCCATTCTTCCAGTTCCTCCCTTATCCTCCATGTGTAGTCTGTTGCTTTGGTAGAATAAAACCCATTTCAAACCTTCCAGGCTATTCTACTAGGAGAAAAGAAAACCTTCTTAGGAAGTGATATTCCATAAAATGCTATTGTGTATTACACCTTCATCAGCTTTAAATTCATGCACTCAATACTTCTCAGCATCCTCTTTTCAAGCAAATAACACAGCCGTCACATGCTTATGCTAATAAAGCACATGTAATATCCTCTTCCTCCCTGTTTTCTTTTCTCCCTGGGGTCCATATATTAGAAAAGGGATTCTCTAAATGATGTTTAGAAAAGCTTCCAACTATTTGTTTGCTTTCCTTTATCACTGTGCTGAGGTTGCACCCAGCTAATACAGAGGTTCAGTTTTTCCAGCTGGGAATCAGACCAGCAGTAGAAGCAGCAGTAGTAAGATCCCACCGGCAAGACACAGATTTTCAAAGCTGTTGTGAGTACGAACTCATTTAAAAATCATTTAAGAACCATTTAAATTAATTACAAAAAAAAAAAAAAAAAAGAGTAAGAAAGCTTACCTTACTAACAGCTTTAGGGTCTGTACTATATCTCATCTCTCAGCCTCGATCCCAGATGGTCAGAGCACCAAATTGCTATTTGAGTTTTAATTTACTCCTGTATTATATTCAGGATATGTCTGGAGACAAATTATGAAGCTCCTTATGAGTGGTGAGGAAGTAGGCACACATAAAGAGCATCAAAAGGCCTTGTCATACCTTGCACTGTGGCAAGGCTCAGGTCACCAAACTGTCCCATGCAGTTCTGCCATGATTAGAAATGCCACAGGTGAACAAAGCATCTGAAAAGTCTTTGCCCGGCAAACATCCATGCATCATGCTCCCTATTGAAGATGCTTCCGGGCTTTTGAGATCTAGGTTTGCTTACAACACTTTTCAAATACTTGTAGAGGTTCTCAAGTTGGCCTTGGGGGTGAAGATGACTACTGAGCTGATTAGAGGTGCCGGCTAGAATCTTAATCCTTCACCCATATGTAGTGAGTTAAGTGCAGAATGATGGGATATGAGATGAAATGCTGACTTCCTGGCATTCCTCTGTTCCCTGACCTTCATATCACACTCAAATCCAGACCATCATTGATACTATTCATGCACCAGGCTGTGTATCCTAACTAGCTCCAGGGTGCACCAGGACCAGAAAAAAAGTCACCCCTGAGGAGAAAAACAGCAGCTTGAACTCAAGTCTAAGGCAAAGAAAAGCAAAACAGCAGACAGGCACCCACTTCAAAATCTTGTTTGGCTGGTACTTTGGAGGTGTTTAACTTGCCTTTGCCATATTATTAATTCATGCCCTCTTCACACATCATTGCCCGATTTAGAGTTGCATAGAACCTAAACATATATTAAAAACACTATGATTGCATAAACAGCTCATTAAAATGGATTTTAAATGAAGACTATAAAACTAAAATAAACAAATCTAAACCAAGGGTAGAATGCCCTTAAACTTAGAGATTTATGCTTGACTGGAGAAAACAAATGAGAGACAGTTTTCATTTCAGCCCTACAGATGTGCCTACCCAACTGTATATCCTGTAACAACTGAAAAGGCAGATCCAATGTGATTCCTCTGTAGGCAAACACTAATCTCCTTACTTTCACAGGCAATGGAAAATAAAGTTGAGTATTTGGTAGTTTAGCTAGATTATTTCAAACAGACTCTATTTTCTCTAATTCCTCAAAATAGATCCCTTTAAGGATATGTTTATGGGCTCAGCAGTTGTCCTGTGCTTCATCTGACCATTATCTGAGCTGCAAAGTATGAGACAGAGCCTTTTTCACTTGATAAAAAAGACTGGTCTGATGCTTTACTGTAACATTGTGCCCATTCAAAGAAAGTCTGCCTTGACAGAACAGATTTTCCCAACTCAGTGGGTATATATCATGGAATGGTTTAGGTTGGAAGGGACCTTGAAGATCATATAGTTACAACCCCCCTGACACGGACAAGGACACGTTCCACTAGATCAGGTTCCTTAAAGCCCCATGCAACCTGACTTAGAACACTTCCAGGGATGAGGCATCCTCAGTTTCTCTAGGCAACCTGTTTTAGTGCCTCACCACTCTCACAGTAAAGTTCATCCTAGTATCTAATGAAAACCTACCCTCTTTCAGTTAAAGGCCATTACCCCTTGTCCTTTTCATGTGCCCTTGTGAAAAGTCCCTCTCCAGTTCTCTTGTAGCCCCTTTTAGTTACTGGAAGGCGCTATAAGGTCTCCCCAGGGCCTTCTCTTCTCCAGGCTGAACAATTTCAGTTGTCTCAGCCTGTCTTCATTAGAGAGGTGCTCCAGCCCCCTGATTATTTCTGTGGCCCTCCTCTAAAACCACTCCAACAGGTCCATTCCCTTCTTATGCTGGGAGCCCCAGAGATGGACACAGTACTCAACACGACCAAAAATCCACTGAGACACTACTTCAGCTTTTGTGCAACAGAAGTGACCTGGATTTTACAGTAGTATTCACTTCAAAATGCATAGATGTAGAAGCACTTTGAAGGGTCCAGGATATCACAATAAGAAGAGAGATTGACCTGTTCCTCTGCCCACTAGAGTTGCAAATACAGGATTTGATTCTCTGACAGTATTTTAAAAAAATACTTTTAACTGGACTTACAGATCACAACTAACAGGCAACCAACCTAGCCAAAATAAAGATAGATCGTTTAATGTAGCAAGTTCAATATTAAATTTAACACTTTGGAAATCTTCCCTTCTATCTGGCAGCCAGGGCAGCATCTGCCTGTTAATCTCTTTATAACAATAAACACATCAGTTTGAGGCATCATATTATATGATTATGTGACTGGCTATCAGAAGGTATGTGGCAACAATAAAAACTCAAGAGTACTCACTGCTTGAGATCCAGCACTTTGCAGTTTAATGCACTACTACTGAGAACATTAGTTTCAACATCTAATTTTTGAGGGACATGAAATATTCAAGTAGAAGACAAAATGAACTAGTCTAAACTATGAGATTTTGAACAGCAGTTTAAAATAACAGTTTTTTCCATCCTAAGCTATAATATCTAATGTACAATATCCACAATTCTGAAAAAAAAAATCCTACATTTTGCTTTCCCCTTTCTTACTCATTATCTCTCTTTGGAAAGGATGCATCACAACAATCTTTTCTATGGTGTTTTAAAAAATAAAGCATTTTCAGATATTTTAATAGTGTCACAATAAGAGTAAAATTTCCCAGCATCTGCAGTAAGAGAAATTACCATTTAATTCCCCACGGGTTTTTTTAAAACTTCATTTACACTTGAACCTTCAGCAAACCACAGTCCTTCCCACTCAAAGGTGAGACACCAAACATGAACAGAGAGGAGGAGCAGTAACTTCCAGACTCTGAAGCTCTGGTGTGAATCACAAAGGAAATTTTATGCCTCCTTCCAAACAGATGTCATGGCAGAAGAAGCAGACACACCCTCAGCAGACAGATCTTCAAGTATCTTGATGCTGACAAAACATGTTTCCACAAAATTTTACATCCAGAATGACCCACTTCCATTTCTCATGCTACTATTGAGGTATCCCAGCAAAGGCTGTTCAACTTTCCCCTTAACTGTAATAAGCTCAGAAGAATTGGAAAAGGCCTGTTAGGCTAAAAGGACCTCAGCAGCAATCTACCAGTTCAGTGCGCTTCCCAGAAGAAATTCTTCAAACACTTCTAGATTAAAAAGGAATGTTTTCACACTTGTGTAATGCTTTAATCTGAACTAAATGTGTCAGATAACAGAGGAATATCTGTTACCACACTCAGTGCTATCAGTAGGAAGTTCACTGCTCTGAACATCACAAGCTTTTTCTCCCAAATGATGCCCTTTGGTTTTGTGGTTTTTTTTTTTCATGGGAGACCTAAACAAAACTACTCTCGGTTAGAGACACTCAGAAAACTGCCACAAGTCTACTCAAGTCCTATAGTACTTGAATGCCACAGAACTAACACTGCTGTTGGTAAAAAGGGCGATCCTTTTGATGTCGGTGATGGTTCATCCTTTCATAGCTGATGAAAAGCTGGCAAGTGATGGAGACACCAAACAATTTCATTGCCTTTATTTTCTTTATCTGTCATGTTCACTCTCCCACTTCAGCACAGAAACTTATCCAGTTTGGAGGTGGTTGGTATTTATATTATTGTCTTGGCACACCATGGAAAAGCAACAACCATGATAAATGGGATAAGAGAGCTATAATGTCTACCTCAACCTCTCACAAACTTCATCCACTGTAGCTGCTGTCTTCAGAAGAGCTGAGAGCTCATGAGGAAGCTCATATGTAAAAATTTCATTAGGTTCTTTCAGCTAATAAAACAGCACTGCAAACATCAGATTGCTTCTGACTGCCTGCAGATATTTTAACAAAATGGAAAAGAATATCCTTTAACCCACCTGTGCGTGACCTATGTCTGCTCTGTTGATAACAGCCCATGTTTGCTGCCCTTCTTGCACAGCTTGAGAAGATCTGTACCACTCTTACTGTCTAAGCTCCTTTTGAAGAAAAATACTACTCAGCTTGCATGAGTTCAAAAACACAAACCCTAAGAGAAACCAATCTACCTTTAGCTTGACCACATATTTGGTAGCACAATGTTAAGTAAGCTGATGATTCTTCTCCACAGCTTCTGTTATAGGAAAATTCTTATTCTGCCAGATAAAGGTAACTGGTATAAGAGGGGGGAAATAAACAAAATAGAACAAAAAAAAATGTAAGAACTGTAGTAGAAGTTATTCAATAATTATGCCCTCACTTTTTACAAAATCACAAATATCCAGAAAATTGTGATTAACTTCTCCTTCATGTCATACGTCTACTGCACAATCTGCTGGCTATGTCTTTAATGTTCTGAAAAACACCAGTAACTGTCATAAATAAATCCTCTCTAGTTATTCAGCTGCATAGCTCAACTAATATTTCACACAATACCATCAGTATGAAAGCCCACCAATTCTCCAACCTGCTAGTATTATTGGATTAAAGTTATTATGTTTGAAGGGAACTACAGCTTGCAGTTTGTTGTATCACTGGGGCTTCAATCTTTCCCTTCAGTCAGCAAACAGCTCTGCCACACATCCCAAGGAACATTCATCTTTTGCAACAAAGCCATGTCCTTTATATAGTCTTGCATAGTAATCTCATATGATGTCAGAAGTGTGGCTTTATGTTTGGTGAATACTTTGTCTGGACAAATAGAAACCATAAAGCAATATGGAGAAACATTTAACCGAGGACAAATGACTTGTTGTGGATTTTTTTAGACTACTACTACTAATTATTTCCATGTTCTTTTCTTCCATGGTCCCAAAAGAGGAGTTTTAAATTATCTTATTAAGTTGATACATTTGTTCCCATAAGAAGGAAGTCAAAAACCACTGTTTCACATTTGCTGGTTTTCATTTTGTGGTTTCCAATTCCAGGGCTTCTTGCCGACTGTGGAGCACAAAGTCCCTCCTGCTTTCTCTTCCCTTCCTCTCAAACAAAATAGGGAAAAAAACAACCCACATCAAACCATTAAAATATATTTAACTTGTACTATCTTGCAAATCCTTCTCAATAGTTTGAAAGCTTTATAAAAATTTCAAGATTTTGTGCCTTTATTTGTTCTTTTCCAATAAGACCCTGAAGACAATACATTGAAACATACAGTTATTTTTTTAACAACTCTCTGTTGTTATTGGTAAATATTTAAGCAATGTCTTATACCACATTTCATTCTGCCAACATGAACTGCCTGGCTTTTCCCATGGGGCTTACAGCCTTGAAAATGTACTCACCCACAAATGCTGGGAAAAAGGAAGGGAAATTAATATAATTGTTAAGTTAAAAAGTAAACATGGAAGATCAATATTGCTTACGGTATAGCTAGAATCCTTCAGCATGACACACATTAATCCAATATGGGTCGTACACAGTACTTTCAGATGAAGAAGCTACAACATCTTGCAGTCCTACAGCAACTTTTATAGCATGCCCTTGAAGTGTCCTGTTCCTTTCATCACTGCTGAGAAAATATCACATTCCCTTTACATTTTCTACCCATAATCATAGGGTGAGCAGTGCTGAGAAAAAAAATGCAATCACAATAACAGAGGGAAAAAAACATGATTCATAGGCATAGAAAGTAAATCACTTAGGAAAGCCTGTCTTGTCCTCCTCTTTATTTTGCTCATAGGTCAAACAATCTTAATGAAGCCTCCTCCACACTTGCTTTATTGTTTGCTCTCATATCGAGTAGAGTCTTTTCAAACTCCTTACTTCTATTTTTAAAAGCTATGTTGAAAGTCCTGTGTGGGTTATACTGGACAATTGCTGAAGACCTGTTACAAGTGTCAAAGCTAGAGGACAGCACTAAGCTCTGCTCTGTGATTTACCTGCCAGTATTACACAAAGTTGCCAGTGGAAAGCTATGAATGATGATTACTCCCTCTGAGTGATCCACATCAGACAGGGAAAGGTGCTGCTAACTAACTGCCTAACTTCCCTCTAACTTTCAACATACAAATGAAGGTTGTTAGCTGCCTGAAATTTTATGTCTTCACCTGAATAAAGGTGATAAATTACCCTATTACATTTTCATATGCAAATTTGAAGCTGGATTGAAGTCAGGTCAAAAATCTGCTTCAGCAAATCTTCCTTTCTACATATTTAGTCAGGGGCCCTTATCTGGTAGGAGAAGCAGAGGATGAAAAGCCGTTGGCCAACGGTAAGGAAAGGGTGGAAAAGAGGAAGGAACAAAGGTGCATTTGCAGCACAGAGACATTTCTGCGCTACCTTAATCTGCCTTTCCTGGTTGGTAAGGTTTGTTACAACAGAGTAAACAGATATCAGCATGACAGCATCCAAAATACTTTCCTAGGATACCTGAACAGCCAAGCTAAAATCTTTGCCATTGAATCTTCATGGCTACCTGGAGCTCCTCAAACCAAATAGACAGAATTGCTGGCCTGGAACAAGCTGTCTTTAAATGCACAGCAGAGATTCACAGTGCCTGGAAAGGGCCTTACCACATTTCCTCTGGTCTTTTTCTCCAGATCTTGGCAGACTCATTCCACCTGTTCTCCCTACTTTGCTCCACGCTACACTTTTCTAATTTTTCCCTTAGTTTCTTTTTCCCTTTGAATGACCTCTCTCTCTTTCTCTTCTGCTACTCTTCACACACAGCATAATTGTGATGAAGATGAAACAACCGCTGCATTTGAACATCATTTAAACCCATTCCCTCCTTCACTCTATTGACAAGGCTAAAGCCCAGTCCCACCTGCTTCCCACCACTTCAAATACTTGTTTCTCTCCTTTTAGATAAAAAAGTTCTCCCAGATGTAGTCTGAAATTACTGAGACACAAGTATTGACTGGGGAACCCACTTAGAGCCATATACAAACAGCACTAATAAGCAAAAAAATGTTGGATATTGAAATTTAAATCACTAACACTAATCAAGTCAGCATTTTTTTCTGACCACAGCGGAGATAATTCAGAAATCCCAAAAATAAGAGGTCAGTATTCAACTCTAACCAAGAAACAAATCTAGGTCAAATTCTATCCCAAAATAGCCATACCCTCCTCCACTGGGTTACAGTGTCTGGATGAAAAAATAACTCAAGTTTTAACCTTGTTTAACACTCTGAACAGGGGTAACCTAATAACAACCAGCAATACCTTTTTGTCTGATGTCCAAAGAAAATGAGCAGAGGATTCTCTGCTAGACAACCTGTCTTTGTTCAACATCTTCTCCAGGGATGTTGAATCTCTTGGGCTTGTGCAAAGCACATCAAGGAAATCGTTTATACTAACCCAGAATATCTACAAAGTGAATGGACTCAGTAAAATCCCTAGCAGCTGAAGGTGAATGGCTTAAATGTATTCATTTCAGGTAGACCTGTGGTGGTAAAATTCCTATATAAGTTATAGTACTACAGTACTATTTTTTTCTTTAGTTTCCTCTCCTGTTTATGGAACCATCTATTGACCAAGGGCAAGCATAATCCACTAAATTTTACTTTAGTTTTTTTTTCTGAAATACGTCTTTATTATAACAAAAAATCCCCTAACTGAATTTATCTGGCTGTGTTGGGAAGTTGATGTGAAACTAAAAGAACAACATGTCCTTCTACAGTATCTTCAAACATGTTCCTGAAGAACTGAGTTTCTTTGTGCCTTTTCAATCCATTTCCATCCTCAACACAAGAAAGAAACTCAAAATGATGATTTCTCCCTCCCAACCACTACTGAAAAAACCCAGTAATTTCACATATTTCTCTTTCAGACCAAAACCTTGCAACCTTTTTAGGACATGCAAAATACAGAAGTGACCTGATACAAACACATGACAGAACACTAATAACAGAGTTATGGTGGCAGCTTCTCAAACAGTATCAGTTATGGTAACCGAAACAGACCACTGTGGTAATCCTTCAGAATTCTGTTATAAAGCCTTGTGGCATTTAAAACCATTTAAAGATATTTATTTCACAAAAACTAGAATACTTTCTATATTAGCCCTGCAAAATTTCCAACAGCAATAGACAAGTAAAAGATCTGTTTTCTTTGAGCCTGTAAAAATCAGATGCCTTAAGGTAAATAATTGCAGGTCTTGGTTATTTGTTGTTTTTTTCTTCTCCACATCTTCCCATAATCTTGAATGAATATCTGCTTCATACTTCCCTGGAATTATGTTTCAAATAAACAGTGACAGCTCTTGCCAAGTCTTTCCAGACTATTAAGAATACACCAAGTACTTCTGGACTTCTTGTAGGATGACACACCCAGCATCACTGAGGACTTGTATTGTTGCTCTGAGTACATTTCCATCACCTCTGGAAAAGCTGTGCTTCTTTTTGCTATTTCTTTATTTGTCAAGTCCCTGCCTGTTCCATTCTTGGCAAGAAGAGTTTTATAGCACACAGGCTTTTGCAGACAGTATTCTTCTTAAAACTTACTTTCTACTATATTTCAGAGTTTAAGCCATTTTCCAAACTCCTGCCATCAGCAGGGACTCCTTTAACAGTCAGCTACTATTCACTTTGTAAAACAAGAATGTTTCCAGGAGCATGAAGGTTTGCCCAGAGTGTCACAGGCTCAACCCTTCTCAATCCTTGTTGAGATCTGCCACAATGCAATATGTCATTCCTGCTCAGTACTTCAGATTTCAATTGACAGAATAAAAGTTGTTTCAAGTTTGAAAAATATTTTAGCATGATTTTCCCCTTTATTTTCTTTATTCTCCTTATGCACATTTAAGAAATTGTATTTCTTAGGTAGGGTGGGTCAAAGAAAACCTAGAAACCCAGCTTGTTTTCTATAACTGCTTGCAGGCAGTGGGAACAGGTGCCAGTTGCATTTGTAAGTATTGTTATAGGCAGCAATAGGTTCAGCCACATCCAGTCAAAGCAAAAGGATTCTCAGAAGAAAGAACACTGGTTTTCCATCCTCAGAGAGATGCCAGCTCTCTGGTCTCCTTGCTACATAATGCTACTCCTGCCATTTCTGATAGCTACAGGGTTCCACCCTTTTCCTTGAGCCATGGGTTCACGATTTCATTTCAATTTACTTGTGCTCTCTTCCTTAGAAGTATCATTAAAGAACATACGTAGGAGAAGCCCTATTTAAATCCATCTATGTTCAACAATGGCAATAAAATGTGATTGCATGGTTAAGCTTATAGAAAGCCAAGCACAAGACCTGGGCCAGTATTCTTTTAATCAAATAATTGCTATTCAGGCAAGACTTTCCGTGCAACAATTATTTCTTTTTAAAAGCCCCCAAAATACTTGAATGAACTCAAGCACATGAATGACTTTATTTAATTCCCAACATAAATAAATATATATTATATTATAAATATATTGGAATATTTCTTAAGCTTTGTATATATTTTCTTTTCTAATCATACCACTAGAAAAATAATTCCGCACTCCGGGATAGAAGAAAAAACACTGTTGGGAAGAAGCTTCTTCTTTAGCTTGCCAAGCAGCAGAAATGGCATACAGTGAGGCTGCTATACAACAAAATTGTGGGATTTGGAGAGTGCTTTGCCATTTCCAAACTGTATAATGACTGTTCTGAACTGTGTTTTGCATGAGGAGGATTTGAAGCGAAGCAGATGGCTACCTACAACAGTAAATATTGTGCTGTTGTTAGGGGTGGGGTAGGAGGAGGGCAAGAACTTGAGGGCAGAGTATTTTGTTTCCCCACAACCATCTCAGAAGAGCACTTGCAGGAGGTAAAGACGGCTCTGCTGTGATACATTATCAGTCCACTGAAACTCTAGTCTCCAAAGGTTACCTTTTTTAAAAGTGGTAATAACTATATAGCTAGATTGATTTCTTGTTTTCCCTTGATGATTTCATCATCATAAAATTTCACACAGAGCAGTGTTCCATGTGAAGGATCACCAAAGACTTTTGTATTGTTAAAATTCAGGTAATAAAGAGGAAAGAAAAGGAGAGAGAATGAAAAGGGAGGGGAGGGGGTGACGAGAAATTTGAAGTTATTTACTTGTTTTTACCAGGCTTGAATTACTTTCTGAGTATAAAGAAATCTACCATACCATCTAGATATGACAGTGTTTATGCTTCATCAAAATATTTTTAAACAGTAGACTCTTTTATCTATAGAATGGATCAAATTCTACTCACCGCGAGATAATTTCAGAAAGATTTTACACAAAGAGGAGGATTGCAGACCCCACAAAATACATTTTACCTGCTCCACTCACATTTCAAGTTACGTAGTCTAAATACTATCAATAAAATCAAATACATATACACAAACATATATATTTCATTTGCAAAGAAAGAATTGCACCAGTCCACTCTACCTACTGTATTCCCTGGCCAAATTCCACTAATTCTAACTTCCACCACCAAAATCCCGCCCTCACCAAAGGGAAGGACTGCAGACCTGGGAAATAATTTACAAAGACAGTCAACCATGCCATTGGCAGGAGGTGAGCTGTATGCTCTCCTCTTCTACCAACAAGCCAAAGGGGTTCTTCTATTTAATTAACGTACACCCCCTGTCATTTTTCTGGGATTGTGCCCATTTGTGCAGACTACTAAGATTATAGAATATCACAGATGAATCCAGTAAAGTGCCCCTAACAGGCATTCGCTTGCCAAAAGAGAACTATCTATATTCTCAGTCAGAGTTAGGAGAAAGCATTTGTGTTTAAATGGGAAAATATATTAATAGCTTCCCTGTTTCTTCTCCTCTGCAGGCTAATGTACTCCTGGAAAACAGATTTTGTTTCAAAAGAGTAGGAATATACCTGGAAGAGCTCATTGTTAAACTACTGGCTACATGCAGATAATACTGTCCTGGGGACAATTTTTTCCTGCTACTCTTAATGTGAAGTAGCATTTTCAAAATCATTTTGTCAGACAGCTCTTCCACACGTGAAGGTCTTGAATTTTGATGGCCCTGGAGTAACAGCAATATAGCCTGTGCTGTAAAGCCAGCTCTGCAAGACACTAAATGTCCTTGACATCCATTACTTAAAAGTACACCTTTCCTAGTAGGATTTAATACTAAAAATAATTCCTTTAGGAATGCAGAGGATCCAGCTGGAATGCAGAAATAATAATAGTAGTGATATTCATAATAATTCTAATAATGAGTAGTTTATTGAGCCTAGCAGAATTTTACCTTACAAAAGAAGATGTCTCGTATCTTGGTTTATGTAGCACAGTATCAACATTTCAGCCTGAAGTGGTCATTCAGTTTGACTAGAAGACCATTGTAGGTACTTTCCAACCAAACTAGTCTATTCTAGTACATGAGCAGCCATCATTATCAGTGTTCCCATTTAAGAGACAGTGGAAAGTCAGGGGATGAATTGGTGGGAGAGCAAGGAACAAACATCCAAACATTTGAACTCTAGGCTTTAGCTGGTAGACCCATGTGCCTCCGTACCAAAACACAAGATTCCTAATGTTTTGAGCAGAAGCAAGGAAAGATGGTCTTAGCTGTAGTCCAAATCAGAAGGCAGTACAAAAGGAAGAGCAGTGACAGAACCAGTGCTGCAAAATTGCCCTGGAGAAATCTTGGCCAAGAAAAAGAAAAATTAGGAGGCAGGAATCTGTGAACACAACGGATTAGTCTCACCGGATAAAGTATCACTGTCCGCATTAAACCCAGTTAGCTCAGGTTCCTTTCACACTCACCAGATAGAAACTGGCACACACTGATGTTCAGTGCTTGTACAAGTGCATGTTTGTTCATCCCAGGGCAGAAAATTTTCCTCCTAAAGGCATGTAAGAAACTTCATCTCCTTTACAAGCAGACGCCTACATTCCTTCAAAGGGAAATCAGTATGGATCAGCTAAAATGCAGATGAAGATATACACCTCAAGAGTCAGCTAGGATATACAGCATGTCCTACTTGAAAGCCAATGTTGCTATTTTGGAAATAACAATTATTCTATTAACTGACACATGGTAAAGATTGGCAAATGAGGCAAGAGTTCACAATTTTTTTTACACATTCAGATATGCAAATAGAACTAACTGAGCTTTTGGAATTGTTTTGTTACTCTTCTGTTTTTGTATGCTCCCGTTGTGCATTGCATAAGTATCATTTACTCAGTGAGGAGAAGGTAGGAGAGAGTGATAAACCTCCATTAAAATGGAAAACACAAGCCTGGAATACTTCATGTTAAGCATAGAGAGAAATTTGTTTTCTGATGAGAAATAAAACAGACCCTTGAACTTAAAAGTCAATGACAGAAAAAAACCCCATGCACATATGATTTTAGAGTAGTAAAAGAAAGTTACTCAGGAGTCAATAATGTTTCAAAAGGATTAACAGAGCATATGCACCATTACCCATAATGAGATAGGGTGAGTATAGAAAGCTCAATTTGCATGCTATTTAGATTCAACAGATAGTTAAACTGTTGATATCTAAAGTGCTGCTGTTGTGACAGTAAAGGTGGAGGTCCTGCACATCCTCTGAAAATTATTACAGTTTATAAAAAATGGTCAAAATTGCAATCCTTTTGGTATCTGGTAGGATTTAAACTACACAATATGGATGGTTCTTCAGATGACTAAATTTACTTTTTTTATCATCAGGGCACAGAGGTTGGCAAAAAAAGGCATCAAGGTAACTTTCTGAATTCAGATCTGTCTGCCTCTGGGGTTCAACCAGGAATTTAATACCAGATGGAAAACAATAGGGAAGCATGAAAACTGAAGCAATTTATCACTGCTATCTTTTCAACAGATAACCATTTCTTTGTTTGAACAAACACACATTACAGTACATGAAAAGAAAAACTGTTTTGAACAGCGCAGCTTCCATAGGGCTTCTACATAATGAAATTTCAGAAAACATTCAGTACAAAAGTTTTGGTGCACAAAGGAAATTATTAATTTTCCTTCTGCATGACAAATAGATAAATACCTCTATGCTAAACACAATTTTAAAGTACCATACACTATTCAGGTTCATATTTTCAGTGCTTCAGAAAGCACGAAGTTATTGTAAAGCACTTACATTATTAATTTCTTGGCACATAAAGTTAAAAAAAGCCCAAACAATTCAATTGAAAACCAGTTTGGTTGATAGATAATAACAACTGTTTTTCTCTAGACTACCACTTACAAACCCAACATTGATTCTGAAACAACCTGATTTCTTTCCATCTCATGCATCAGTGCAAGTCACAGCGATTGCTCATATCCTCTTGCTGCAACTTCACTGTCTTGTATTTGTCTGTCAGCAGCAGATGTATCGCAAATCTATGTTTCACTTTTGGTCATCTTAGTGACTGATTGATCGGAATTTACTGTATGGCTCTCTGGATGGTCAAGCCCCATCCTAACTACTTTGGCTCAGCAAAGCAAAGAATAAAGAGCTATACACTCCTTTCTCCTTTCCAGATGAATATGAGGGTAAAGCACAATTCCAACCTACATACAAAATCCAGCAACCATGAATAATAAGAAGGAGAAATAAAGGTGATTGTATTTGTACCTATCAGATAAAATGAAGGAGATTTAATATATAGTCAGATGGGTTTTATAAGCTGATAAAGATGATTGGAATCTGGAAGTATTAGCATTAAAAGAAATAAATTACTGTGTGGGTTTTCTCTTGTTCTCTCTTCTATGTGATTAATTAAAGGCAGACAGATATCTATTGCATTCTGACATTTGTGCCAGATGTGACTGCTGATACACTGATCAAACAGTTTATCAAAAGGGAGGGGAAAAAAGAAGCTTTAACTAGAATTGGAGTTTATTGCACATCAAAACCACTGTACCAAATCTTTATATAAATGTAACAAATCTGCAAAGAGATGTAAAGTGGGTTGCCCAATCAATCCTTTGCCTGCTACAGGTGGTAGCTATTGGAAAGAAAAGGAGAGGTGAGCTCTCTTAAGAGTATAGGCAAGTACATAAAGTAAGGAAAAAGAGAACTAGCAGACTGTCTGTAGACAGTCTACCGGGAAAGAAGAAAAGTTAACAGAAAGGATCCTAAACGTTCTTCACTGTGTTGTTGAATCTTCAAGGAAATAAAAGAATTAACACAGGAACCAAGAGAATACCTTTCAGAGAAAGGATGGATTTTACAATGGGAAGAAAGCCCCAAGGAAGACTGCTGCTAAATGTGGAAGCCAAATACAAATGAAGCTAAATCAGTGAGAGAAGAGAGAAGCTGCAGATATGCACAGTCTCTTCTCCACATTTTATTTCCACATTCTCAAAAGCAATGTCAAAAGTCACTGTGCTTTAAAAAAAGTAAAGGTCTAGTCCAGGCTAGCAGCCCTTGTACATCTCATATTGTGCTAACTTCCCTTTTGCCCTGAGCCTCCAAAAATACTTCGCACTGGTATTCAAACTTTAGGGTAGAAGTAGATCTCTGAAGACCATTCCTCTTCTAGTCCTTTAAAGAGTTCTTGAACACAGAACGAATTTTCTGCATGCTTCAGATCTTGTAGGGATTCATATTTGAGCTTTTAGCTTATGCCCTCCAGAACAGGCAGGATTCAAGAAACTCAACCCATGGGCTGGCAAATTTGTCATATTCTTCCTGAGATATTCACAACTTACAAGTATGGTGGAGCGTACATTCTTCCATGGATGATAATGCCTTGCTCTTTTGGGAAAGTGAGAAGACAATTTTTGGCCAAACATGACACAACTCTGCACACCTGCCCAGACAAAGCCTGGCACAATCCCAAAGCAGCCTGCAAAGAGGTCAGAACACTGTAATAAAGAAGCCGTCATCAAAGAGCAATCTAGGAATGACAGGTGGATGGGTGAATGGATCAATCTATAGCTGGGTCCTACCCACAGTAGAAGCAAGAAGTTCTGAACATTTTTTTCCCTTTAAGATTTTCAAAAGGATAATGTAAAAATGTCTGCTGAACTGGAGGCAAGGAGAAGTGCAAGAAAGATGATGATGTGGCATAATGAGGTTACAGACCAGACTTACTTACTTACCAGTTTCAGTGTAAGAAAGTTATATAACTATTTGCCAAGTTGCCTGTACTTTCTGTACAACTCAGAAAAAAATCTAGTCTCTACCAAGAGAGCATATTGCAGCAAGTCTCCTCACTGATTTAGGATGGTAGCATTTACCTTTCCTTATAAGCCATCAGAGAGACAACTGCATGTTGTGTAAATACAGTTGGGACATGAATTAATTTCAGACCTATCACATAATCTGATGAGATTTCCCTTGAGATCTCCTAACATTTGCAGCACTGTGAGCCATTATTTCCATACTTATTGGAAGTAACTTCTGAGCCCAGGCAAGGCACAATATTCCCACTGAGAATTGTCATGACAGGAGTGGAATTAATTCATATTGTCACTATACATATCCAGGGTCTTTTTGCCATAATTACCATGTACCCCAAAATATTTTTAAATCCATGATAATACAGTATACCATATAACAGTATCATTTGGGGCATTGTAAATTTGGACATATATTCCTTTTTCCATATAAAGTACACAAGCCACATTTCATCTGTATTTACATAAGCCTGATGCAACTTGATCATCTTCAGTGGTGGAGCTCCTGGCTTGTACCAGTGTGGAATCAGAACTGAATCTGTGACATAACAGAAGTACTCAAAATCCTTTTAGGGTGAAATTTATTAAGGAGTTAGACCTTAATCACAATGAGCTGTGATGCTGGTTGTCATATTTTAGAGGGTGAGCAAGAAGAAGCTTTTTTTTTTTAATTGCAGTTAAATTAATTCACTCTTACCATGGAGTTATTTAGCTATTTTAAGCATTCTCCAGGTGGTTGCTGTTACCAGATGTGGACAGATCCCTTTGGGTTTCACTATAAAATTAGCCATGCTGAAGTCTTTGGATGTATTGAAGACTCACCTATGTTAAAATAATTTTTTATTTCCAAGCCATTCTCCAGCAAACTTTTACCAAATACTTCTGAGTTATTTTTGCAAGCAAATTTTCTCCATTTATAGTGGAGCTGTTCTTACCTGATTCATACAAGCATGCTTGTAACACTGCAATTTGTCACCACGGAAACAACTGTTCGGTCACCATAGATGATGTCACTGCATGAATCAAGTAAGAAAATCATGGAAATTATTTTTAAAAACCCACAAAAACATCAAGTAAACAGCCTTCTAAACAAATTCAGTAACAATTTATAATAACCCAGAAAGAAATTCAATTGAAGGTGATGCTTTAAATTCAGTTTTCAAAATTTTTCAGTGTTTTTTAACCTTTTATGTTTCTCTGTGGGTAGTAGCCACTGAGTAAAGTCCTGTAAAATGGGTTCTAGCAAGCCCATCTCATAACCAGCACCACATCTCACAATGAGATTGCTGCAGCTTCAAACCTGTCTTTCCCAGAACTTTCATAGGAAGCTGAGACACAGCAGTCTTCTCCCTAAGGGCATGCTGAGACCTGACTTGTCCACTTAATTAGCCACTTAACCATTCTAGCTGAAAATGCAGCTGTCTGCAAACAGCCTACCACTGCCCAGCAGCTTTAAATATTATATATCTGTATCTTTATCTATCTCCATTTTCCTGACAGAAATAACCGAAGGCCAGAAATCTTTTCAGCTGTTGTACCCTACACACGTGAATGCTACAGTGATGTCTATTTTATGGATCAATGTTGATTTTCTTCCAGGATCCTGTAAAGCTTTGAGGCAAAAACCTTGGAAAGAGTGATACTACTTCATAATCCAGGGTAACCTTTTGGAAATTTACCTGTAACTCAAGTACAAATTCAGAATAACCACATTTTTATTTAAATAATATATTTCTGTATTTAGTAGGCAAGTAGATAAACTCATTTATGGTTCTGGCTAAATTTCTTATAGCTACTGGTAACACACAGCTAAAAATGCAATTTCAAGGTGATTCTAACTTTAGAAATAATAATAAGTCATATTTACCATATCAGTCTTAAAGCTTTATAATTTCGTCACATTTTGCATGAAAAGATAAACTCAACTTTATTTCTAAAATTGTATCATTGATGCTGACTTAAAAGCAGCCACTTTCATCACTATCATACATGAAATCTCTGGGGGATTAAACTTTAGGAAACACTTTCACAAAAAGGAATGGCATTTTTTACAGCCTTACTAATTAAATGTAATTAATTTACTAGCACCCCAGAATTGCAGATACTAAAAAAATAATAAAATCCTCAATCATTTTTGCTTTGCACATGAGAAATGTTACAATCACTCTTTTTAGTGAAAATACAGAGGAAATAATATTACGTGGCAGCAAAGTTCATCACAGAAGGTCAACTGAGATTGGTGGGATTCATTAGCATGTATGTGACTGGTAAATAGTTGAGTTAATTATAGGTTGAGTGACATATTTAGAAAACTATGAATCACCTTATTTTGTGAATTTAATCAACCTTTGCTCTTCCCTGGATAATTCAGTGTACATCTGCAATATTAAGATGGAACTGAGGCTTCACTCTGTAGCCCTCTGAAATGCCAGTGGTTTGCAAAATTTCAAAACCATCAACTACATTAAATACTGTCCTTCAGTAGCAAGGAATTCACCACAAATAAAGTATCATACCTATAGAAAAAAAAATTAAAAATATAAATAAATAAATAAATAAATAAATAACCCAAGAAGCTGAAGAGTATACTTTCTTCGACTGAAGTTTTAGACAGATTTATGCTGAAATATTAATTTGCTTTGTTTCTAAGAATAAAAAAGCTAAAGTATACAAGATACCAATGCAGAAAGTCTATTTCTAAAGAAACTTTCAAAAAAAACCAGCTCCTGTTTGAAAAAATCAGTCAATCCTCAAATGCTTCTTAGTGTTCCTTAGTCCAATTAAATCCCATTACAAAACAAAAAATTGTACTGCATGTTCCAGCTTCGGCTCTGAAAAATGCCACTTTCAAAGGCAGGAAACATCTTTTTTTTCAAAACTTAGTTTTATTTCGAAGTAACAATTCCTAGCTAATTTGAGCTATTCATTTATTTTTCATCATATGCCTTCTGATCTATTAGCACAAAGTTTTTCTTCATTTCTGAAAGACATTCTATTAGCACTTGTTTTGATATTGAACATGACAATATTTAGGTAACACAGTGGGCTTTCCTATGTAAAATTTAAGCTGTGAAGATACGCACTTGCGAAAAGGGCAATTACTCTTCAGTTTCATATTTTGAATATGCAAACAAGTTGCTTGTGGATTACTGGCAGCTACAGCTCAGGCTCTGACACTGAACTGTTATTAATACACAAAGCAATTAATGAAATTATAAATATGGGGGAAATATCAACACTATTTGTGTTAGTTAGTTACTAGAAGGTAAAATACTTTGTCAGCTGTAATACAATACAAATTGTTGTAAATTGTTCAGTACAATTATAATACACATATATTCAAAGCACTACAGTTTATTATCTAGGTCTGTCCTCATGGGATCAATTTATGATACTTTATGCTGGGTAGTTTGTCTTGACAAAATAAGGATACTTTGTTCACGTGTTGCTACATTTGGCTATCACACACTTAATGTGTCTGTAGGATTACAGACCCAACCATTGCATCGTGAATAGGGATACACATTGTTGGGATGCACAGAGATGGGAAGCAGAAGGCACTATTAGTGTCTATACAGAGAGCACCACATGAGTGTGCATCTGCCTCTCCAATTTGGAAACACTTTCCTCAAGCAAATGCAGGAAAAAAGCATAACAGGATCAACAGTAGGTGGTATCCATTTCTTCACTGTTGGCATTGGTTTCTTAAGTGTTCAAACTAAAAATCCCACTTGGACATTTACTGTCTTCACCCCATGCATGCAGGAGATGTAGTGACAGGCAGTGACTCTGACATGGAGGCTCAGGAGATCTACAGAAAAGATCCCTGCAGACAACAGCCAGCTAGGCGACTAATGCAACATGGACAAAACACACATTATAAGGGGACCGCTGCTTTCTTCCATATTCAAATTCATTAATCCATTTAAGCAGAAAAAGTGCCTCCATTTTCCTTCATTTTCTTGCCCTTGAGCTTAAACTTGTGTTCAAACTGGTATTATAAACAGTAACAAATCTTAAACAAGACCTTTTCAAAGCTCCTTATTAGTGCTTTATTTTTTAAGCCTGACAGTTGTGTAACATGTTATTGACATCCTCAACTAATAACACCATATGTTACACACCATGTTCAGCAGCTTGACTCAGCCAAGGCCGGTCCATTTAATTAGAAGAAGCTGCTCCCAGGTTCCCAGGTATCAAAGTGGCATCCTTGTAAATACACATTTACACACAGGTAAATACTTCCTAGCTCTGCAAAGTGAGACAAACAGTTGCAACAACACGCCAATTCAGAAAAGTGAAATAGCTTTAACGCGTAACTTAGTGTAACTTTGATAAATACAAGGGACAACAGCCGAGGTCCATATAACTAAATACAACACAGTGCCTAGATAGGGAAGCAAATTAAAAATGAACAGGGAATTGCTAAAAGCTGACACTTTCCCAAATCAAACCAAATTGCTACTTCTGAGTTCATACTGACTGATGTACAGTCCTGCTTTATTTCCCATGCTCCATGTGGCTGATTCAAAGCTCACTGAGAGCAATACTGTCCTTTTTGGATGCAGCCTCAAGTAAGAGCAAGAACAGACAAAACAACTCAGTTTAATTAACTAAAACAATTCTGTTTAATATCATTACCAATGGTCTGGATGAGGGGATTGAGTGCACCCTCAGTCGGTTTGCAGAGGATACCAAGTTTGGTGGGAGTGTTGATCTGCTGGAGGAGATGAAGGCTCTGCCGAGAGATCCAGACAGGCTGGATCAATAGGCCATGGACAATTGCATTAGGTTCAACAAGGCCAAGTGCTGGGTCCTTGCACTTGTGTCACAACAACTCCATGCAGTGCTACAGGCTGGGGAAGAGTGGCTGGAAAGCTGCCTGATGGAAAAGGACTTCGGGGTGCTGGTTGACAGCTTCTGAACATGAGCCAGCAGGGTCTGGAGAGACTTTTTTGTGAAATAGTGGAACGATAAGGGAGGAGTCCTTCCCTACTGGTGTTATGGTTACAAGTCAGGGAAGAGAGTTATAGTGATGAATATTCATACCATTATGTCATCTGAAGCAGGGGGGCACCCTGCTCAGCACAGAGAGTTGGAAGGGGCAGGGTTTTGCCACATGTAAAAGTTGTTCCGAGGTCTCAACCACCGATGGAAACCGTCCCTGCCTTGCAGGGACAGCAGCAAAGCCGGGAGATGCTGCCTCACCCCCACGGTCTGCCCAGGACAGCCACTGGAGCACTGCCACCACCCACTCCCCACACACAACCACTGCCTGTGCCAGAACCCCTGCCAGTGCTGGGACCACTGAATCAGAGAAATCGAAAGTGAAATGAATCGCTACCGCCTACAGCCCAGCCAAGCCAAGCGGGACAACACATGGCAGGGAACAAAGAGATTCCAAACTGGCACCACCACTGCAGTTAAAACCAGAACTAACCGGGTGGCGTGTAGCGGCCAGTTTGGTAGTGTGGCTCCTTGTGAGCAGTGCAATTTTCCTGGGTTTTTGGGTTTGCCCCTGTTCTCCCATTCTTTTCTTTTGTTTTGTTGGGCAAACGGGGGGTGGTGGCAGGGAGGACCCTCTGCCATTCTTTTCCCCCTTTGTTCCCGGAGGACCACGTGAAGCAGAGAACTCCCTTTTCTGTGGGTAAGCCATTTCCCTTATATCCTTGTGGTGCTGCTGGTTTTCCTTGTTAGTAAACCGTTATTTATTTTCTTATCCTCGCATTTTTTGTCTATCTCACAAGGGGAATAAAAAGGGGAGTTCATTTTATTGGAGTTCCTGTCCCAGTATTTGTTTATAAACCAAGCCAACTGGTTACAGAATAGAAGAAGATCCATGCATGACTTTTTCCTGGTAACAATACTAAGCACAAAGGCAGTTTGAAAGTGTTTCTGAAGAGGTAAAATATTTATGTTTTTCAATAAAGCTCAATTCAGAATGCAGACAATTCAGTTGGTACCTATAAGTTCTCTGTCTGATCAGAATACGCTCTTTTTCTTTAAGGAAGACTATTTTGCTTAGTTGGTATAGAATATGTATCCAGTATCCTCCTTCCAGGTGTCACTTCTCAACATGGTATAAGTCACTCTGCACTTCTGGAGGGGTCTTGTGAGTCGTACACATCTACAAGACTACCAGCCACCTTCCTGGCCCCTACATCAGGTCATGCAACATACTGGGTGACCCAACTGCAGAGGACAATCAAGGGACTGCCTCCACAATAGGTGACTACTGCCTGCTGTCAATTGACAGCAATGCCCTTGCAGCAGTGCTGAAGAGCTCCATGCCCTGTGACAAGGCTTTGTTCCATGGACAGAGGAGGCACAAGCCTTCCAACTGAACTTCCAGGTTTTGGTTGTTTGTCACCATTTAACATTACTTTCTGTGTTTAATGTTTCAGATTTGGGTGTAGTTTAAAAAAAAGTTAGAGCATGCCAGTTATTCCTCCAAGGTTCCAGAACACAAACTTTGCAGTTCTTCTGCAGTTTGGCATAGTCTGTTGCAGATGGAAGACAGATATCTGTCTGCCAACGTTTAAAGACGACCAGATTTTTTGTTTAGAAATTTTAGCTGTTTAGTGCTTGCAGCCGTACAATCAGCCAGACCAACCCTTCCCTCAGTAACAAGTGCATACACAAACGAACAAGGGAGACCACTGCCTGCGCAGGATTCACGCATGCAGAGATGTCTGGGCTGAATTGGGACTGCCTTGATGGTTACTTTTGGAAAGAAAGGGGTCAACTTTTTCTAACCTGGCTTGAAAAGCTCTGAAACTCACATACCATTTCTACCATTTACTGAAAAGGAAGGAAAACAAAGTTGTCCAGTAGCCTTTTCAGCTAATGTCAGACAGGAAGGTTTGCTAATTCTGAGTCCTTCCAAGCCAAACATCTGAGGAAAGTTCTTGAATTGGTGCATGCTCTTGCTAAATCAGCTGTGCTCCTTTGCCCACTGATGGCTGCCGACTTAGATCGACCTCAAATACTCCAGCTTCCTCCCCCCCAGTGTTACAGTTGCTCTCTGCTATCACACCTGATTTTTCACAAAAGTTTCTGCACCTTCCAGGCTTGTCACAAAAGCCCTTCGAGCATAAGCTGGAGCCAACTTGACACAACAGATTTTGTTTTTCTCTCGGAGACACACATATGCCACAAAGACTGCAGTTCATCACCTACGCACTTCAAACACTCCTGAGCACACCCAAGTGGGATAGCACTTTCTCTTTTGTCACCCTTTTTTTTTTCCTTTTAAAGTAAAAAGTTGCTTAAAGCAAGTCTGTTTGAGGTTAAGTTCCTAATTTATGCTCAGTGAGCTGTCTTGCCCTGTGTCCAAAACTGGCACAGAACCATTGCAACTTTTCCTGAAACCCTGTGCACAGCCTGGGAAATGAAGCTGCTTCTTCTGCTCTAATATCCCTTGAGCCGGAATACTTCAGCGCTTCAAGATTTCTTCCTTATGCAGAAGGGTGGTGCCTGCATGACTCTGTGCATGCAGGGCAAAGTTTCCAGAAGCAATGGAAAGTAAGCCATGCCACAAAAGTCCTACAGTGCTTACTCCTTTCTTCCTTTCTGCATGACATCTTGTGAAAAATTCAGGGAGGAAACGAATGCTGACAACTGACAGGCACTGGGCAGTGTCTTGAGGAAAGCAGGGAAATGCGCTACTCTACGGACAAGGGCATGGCTGGTGGGAGGAGAGCAGCCAGACGCCTGGTTTGCTCCCAGCTGGGGATTAAGAAGTCACAGGTGAATCAAGGCCACGTGCCCTACTAATAGCAGCAGCTTCCAGCTCAAAATAAGAAGCAGGTTCACACATTTGTTCTCCAGTTGGGTTCAGACATAAGCTGCAACACAGATGTTCACAGGGCACAAAGGGGACACCCAGCAGAGCTGGCTGCAAAAGAAAATTTACAGGAATGGCAGCAAGTTGCCTTTTACAGCAGGCTCTCTAGAGAAGCACTAAAAGGGAAGCTCATTCTGCTATGATTGTTTTTTTCTAAAGCTCTTCCTTGTGTAAGGTCTCACTGCTGCCCATCTCCAGAGACTGCAAATGAATTAAGAAGAGGAAAAAGCAAAAAACATGGAAAAGCAAAATAAAGAAGTAAAGGAGAAAACAAAGCAGAACAAATGAAACCAAAGAAATGTACCACAAAGGGGAATAGATTAAAAGTAGAGTAGTAAGGGCATATCAATAGATATGAGAAATATTAGGAAAACGCAAACATCGAAAACACTGAGACCTTTTGCACACACTCAGAAAGAATGATTAGATGTAGAATCCTCTAACAGGCCTGAACACAGGTCTGAACATCAAAGAGATCTAGTAGTAGGGCATTAAGTAATCCAGGCAGGTACCTGACCCCATACATAAAACTGAGACAATGGCTCTTCTCCAGCTTTTGCCAGATATCGTGGGACCTACAAGTGAAGCACACTATGAAGATATGCTGCTTTCAAATTCTTACAGAATAAGCGACTTGCTGCAAAAAAACATTTCTGTGGAAGAGTCCTCTACACTGAAAACTGCTTCTGGATTTTATTCGTAAGAATTCAACCTCTTCCCAGCTGTAAATCTCTTCAAAGTTTCTCATACCGATCAAGGTAAGTTCAACTGTTACATTCATGTATTCAAGAAACATTTTACTCCTTTGAGCTGAGACTCAAAAAAAATTGTCTAGGTCTATAAACTCTTTGGAAACAAGAAAAATTTCTAAATCTTCTCTCATTTATCTTTCTCCATTGCTAGGAGCTCAGCAGAATTTCAAGTACTATAAACTGTGGTCCGACTTTTAAAAATTACATCACCTAAAAATTGCTTTGCTATATGCTAGAATGTATTTCTGAAATTGCCTGAATATTTTCTGTCATGACTGACGTGAGATACGAGTTTCACTGAAACACCTGAGAAAATTTCCAGGAACTTCAACGTACCCAAGTTTTCAACCTTTATGGCCATCTTCTTCCCAGGATTTAGTTGCATTCGTACCTTTACTACCTTCAGCAGTTGCAAAGAAAACCAAAGCAAACACAGACATAAAGCTAGAAGAAGCACAGCCTCAAGCATGGAGGGATCAAGACTAGAGCTACTTCTTCTGACTCACTGATTTTACCTTCAAAACTTCTACCTGCTCATAGAGACTCAGCTTTTTGCTCATCTGAAGTTATTTGTGGGTTTGGCTACACATTTATTTCTGAGTAACTGTGAACATCAGACCCTTCTGAATTTCTGCCCTACGAAAACCATTTGTGCTATTGAGAATTCAGCCTACAAAGATCCATCATTCTTTCCTATTCATGGCAACTGAGATCTATCAAGAGCTTTAAGAAGTTCAGCATTAAACTGTCAACAAAACTCACACACTCCCAATCATCAAACATGAATGTATCCATTACACTTACCTATTTATTGCAGATACTTTCCAAGTTTCAAGAAGCACATAATCAAGAATGGCTTCAAGTTCAGAATCCAAGATCTGAAAAACAGATTATATATATATATATTTAAAGTCATTAAAAGTATATGGCTTAAGTATATAAAATTTTAAAAAATATTGTTCAAAATTTCTATTTAGAAATGAATCTCTGAACTAGTACTTCTGAAGTTGTGCATCACCTCAGAAATGTTCTGGGTGATAACAATGATGGTATGATAATTTACAGTGTATTTAAAGTATATAATATTGTATAGATTCTTAAGCAACTTCTACACACAAGTTCAAAATAAGTAGAAAACTGAAAAAAAAATCAAATTTTCAATTGGCAATTTTGCTACAATTCCTTGCAATGAAAAAACAAAACCAACCTATTGAATATGAAAAAATGCCATTGGCACATCAGAAAATATAAATGATTTAGGAAACCACAAGCATTCTTGTATACATTTAAGCAATATTCTGCCTTTAACTTGGAGCAAGACAGTGGCATGAATAGGGAAACCACATGAAAAATCAAGAGCATCATTGTGTGCATTACTTCTTTACTGTCCAAAAATGCTGAACATAGAGGTTCTGTTACAGGTGTGAAATTCTGGATGCACATTCTTGTAAGGATACATATAACATCTAATCACAATTAGTCTCAGAGTCTCTGTAAATTTTCCTGGTGATTCTCACGCAGTGACCCTGAGCACAATGCATTTGATAAATCTAATTTGCTTAAGAAAGCAAAAGGGAGGAGGAAGATGCACTGGTAGAAAGAAACAGGCTGAGCAGACCAAGGAAAGACACAAAGGAGAAAGAAAAAAAAAAAAAACAAAAAAAGGAAGAAAGTTCATGTGTCCAAATGCACTTGGTCCAATCTCTGTTCTGGATAATCACCATTATGAGTACATGCTGTACTGAGTATTTCTGCGGCATCATTAGCATCTTTGCAGTCTGCAACAAGAAACACCATTTCACACAAGGCTGCTATGCAGTCCCAGCTCTTAAATATAATTAGGAGTCTATATTAGAAAAAGTCTTGTCTCTTTTCTTTCCCCCCAAATTTTGCCTGAGCTTTCCCCAGCAGCTGCAATACTGGTACCCACCACATGATTCCCAGTGAAGGCAAAGAGAATCAGTTACAGAACACTCTATACCCACTACGCATCAATGGTCACCTGGCTGGGAGCACCTCTGTGCCCCAGCTGAAGAGTAGGCATTTTCTCCTCCAGAGGCTCGGACGACCGAAGGAGTCCTAGACTCCCTCTGTTCCCTTCTGTGAGCTGGTAATTTTCAAGCAGAGAGATGAAATGTAAATATCAGCATGGATAATTATTTCACGACTCATTTTTTGCAAGATAATCAGACAGAAAAGATAAGACTCACTCTGAGAAACAGAAGCAGTAGAAATTTTTATCCAGCAACAGCATGAAAGATTCTGCCAATTCTTCTTACAAAAGCAACAGTTCATTGATTTGTAGCTGCTGCCTACTTTCATGTGCAAGAACAACAACAGAAATCCCTCACTGGTCTTCTCTACATATTTTCAGGCAATCGCTGCAAACATGACAACTTCTAGGATTATTTATTCTATGCATTACGTTTCCATTCCTGCTGTCGATGTCAACTGCAGACAAGCCAGGCTCAGAAGCTCAGATTCAACCACAAAGCCACAAGTAACACCACTACATCTCCACCCTTTGCATCTCCTACTCAGTTTCCCAAAAGAGATTTCCACAATAATGTATAGAGTAGTCACAAAGAGAATGTCATTAAAGTTAATGTGAAAATCAGCCAAATACCACTTAAAAAGGAGTGGGAGCTATTTACTAGATAATACCAATAATAATCTGCAAGATCAGAAGGTGGCCTGAAGTTTTCCCTTTATTTTCTACAGTAATGTCCTCCAGTTTCTCTACATATACTTCATCAGTTAGCCTGGTAACACCTTTTCCCCATAGAATCACAGAATCACGCAAAATCTCCAGTTGGAAAGCACCCATAAGAATCATTGAGTCCAACTCTCTGCTCCTCACAGGACTACCTAAATCTAGACCAAACAACTAAGAATGCTGTACGAACACTACTTGAATTTTGACAGGCTTGGTGCTGTGACCACTTCCCTGGGGTCCTGTTCCAGCGACTGACCACCCACTCAGTGAAGAACCTTTTCCTAAGGTCCAATCTGAACTTCCCTGGATGCAACTTCATTCCATGTCCTTGTGTCCTGTCACTGGTCACCAGAGAGAGGAGATCAGCACCTCCACCTCCACTGTCTCAAGACATTCCCTAAGCTATGCTTTCCATCTTACTTATTGCCTTCATTATTTACTCAATTCATGGCTGCCCATTTTACCTTCACTTGCAAGGCTTCTACAGTCCACCACAAGCACTCATCTTACCACACCTTGACATGAATTACCACTCATCAGATGAAGCACATTAACCACCTAAATGCATGCTATTCCCTGGCTGTAACATCTTCAGCCAAGTGACCTTCATGACAGGTAATAGATTCCAGGGACTGAACTGTCAGGTCCAGCAAAACTTGTGTCATAAAGGTAACCTTCAAACACTGATCGGGTGTAAAATTCTACTAATTCGATAACGCATGAAATTATATTGCTCAAAGACACATCTCAAGGGATTGTTGACCTGAGAATATTTACAGAGAAATGTTACAAATTATTGCGTGGCTGAGATAGCTCTGTGACAGAACATTTGCAACCAAAGATAAGAACAATTGTTTGTAAGTACAAGCACACAATTTGCTGTGCATAATATTAGCAGTGTTTATTTTAGAAATGACCACCCACCTGACTGTCCTAAAAAACCTCCTAGAGTTGCTAGAAGATGCCAGGGAAAGTTTTCACTTGTAGCAGACTTTCTATCTTTAATAACACCAGCTGTCGCTTTTACAAACACATCATGCCCTTCACAGTTACCCCATATTCTGCAAACATGAAAAAAACCCCCAAACTCTCCGACAGTTACTAACATCTGCTTAATTTACTGGTTCTGACAAACTGAAGGACATAGGCATGATTTAACAGATTGCTCCTCGCAAAGAAACCATGCAGTCCACAAAAGGATTCATCAAATGCCCCTGTCAGAGAGCTTTACAAAGTGTAGCTTAATGAATGCATGCAAATTACTGTAATATATAAATGCCTGATACCACTTCAACAAGTAATGTGCTTATGAAATCTATGGAGAATGGTAAGATAGATCAATCTAATTTGTCTTTGAAATAAAGTGATTTGGTTTCCTCCAGGTAATTTCAATCTCTCTTTTTTTTTTAATGCCTTGAAGCACGCATTATATACAATGAACCATTGCTTTAGACCCTAGAAGATGTGATTATTCAATAGAAAAAGCATTCAGCAACAGACAAACTGGAAGCACACTGGTACACTTCAATATTTTCCTTCAATGTTTTGACATGCTGGCATTTTTAAAAAATTGTTTTTTCCAAGCCTTGCTGCATTTAAACAGCCCCTATTTTTTTGCCATTGCTTGATGTGAGGTTGAAGCCTGACTGTAAGTCAGGCTGATATTTACAGCATGAGGAAATGCTCAGATATGAAAGCACATCAGAAAATAACATGCATCCAGGATGATCACTGCTGCTGCTGTTTTCAACATTATTGATCTAGAAATCTGATCTTTTTTTTTCCATCAAGATAAGGAAAGCATAGCTTATGAGCTAAAATGGTTTTCGATGAACAAAAAATCAACATTTTCTAAAGCTCTATTCCCCCTGAGAACTGAAAGTTCTTTTTGCTGACTTGAAAAAAAAAAAAAAAAAACAAAACCAAAATTCTTTTCAGTGTTTTGTCAAAGAAACCAAAACCCACAATCACCCTTTAAGAATTTGTGTATCAGGATTTCTCTAGTTTTTTTATTTAAAAAATAAATAAATATGAAAAAGAACACAGGACAGTAAGCACATCAGAAACTGGAAGGTGCAAAGTTTCTGAACCTTGGCTTTACTATTTAGATCAGGTCAGACAGGTGTGAAAGAGAACGAGGACTGAGAAGTACCGTGATTATCTCCTTGTAAAGACTTTGTTTTCCCTGAAAATATCAGTCAGAAGAGACTAGCTACAGCTAGGACTCTCTAAGGGCCATTTTTCAAAGGGTGAGTAGGACCTCTACTGAAAAAAAAAGAATGTAGAAACAGTGATGTCTTAGAGTTGAGATGGATTGTATCACTGTTTCTGCACTCGTTATTTTTCAGTAGAGGTGCTACTCACTGTTTTTAAAGAAGTCCTCAGACCATCATGTGTACTAACATAGAACTGATTCTTGATAGTTTATAATTTTCAACCACCTTCTTACACCTTCAGCATCCCCCCTCATCTACAAACTATGAATACAGAACACAAATTGTCTGGTCTCTTCAGTCACACTCTTCTGAAGTCTGTGACAGACCAGGTCCAGGTTGCAGTTTACCAGTTCTTTTACATGGTATTTATTGGGCCTACAACTCTCCAGCTGGAAGACGCCTCTCCCATTCTACAGAATTCAAGTTTTCTTAGGAAATCAAAGCAACTCTCATGCTGGGATCACAAAAGGAAAACAACCAAACACTAAGTAATACTTTCCTGGGTTCTTGGTTATGTTATGCTGGGAGAAATCCTAATCAAGTAGTCTAACAGGTAAAATAAACAGTTTCAACTTTTATTTTATATCATAGAATGACAGAATCATTTAGATTGGAAAAGACCTCTAAGATCACCAAGTCCAACTATTAATCCAGCACTGCCAAAATCACCATTAAACAACGTTCCTAAGCATCACATCCACATATTTTTTAGATACCTACAGGGATAGTGACTCAACCACTTCCCTGTGCAGTCTGTTCTAATGCTTGACTATCCTTTTGCTGAAGAAATTTTTCCTAATATCCAATCTAAAGCTCTCCTGGCACAACTTGAGGCCATTTCTTCTTGTCCTATCGCTCTTTACCTGGGAGAGGAAACTGAAGCCCACCTGTTTGCAACTTCCTTTCAGGTAGTTGTAGAGAGCAATAAGATCCCCCTGAGCCTCCTTTTCTACAGGCTAAACAACTCCAGTTCCCTCAGCCACTCCTCATCAGACTCGTGCTCTAGGTCCTTCATCCATTATGTTTCATGTTACTCCAGAAGGAATTGCGGTTACTGCCAAAGTTAGACACAAGTTTTGCTCAGTGCCTTAGGCAAAACAACCAAGATGAGCAGTACTTGGTGCAGGATTCTTTGTACCACGGGACCAGAGTTTCTCCACTGAGAATTAACTAAACTGTAAAATAAGAGTATAGGTTGGAGCACCATGTCAGAAATGTATTGTGATCTCTTAGTTTTAAAGACATTAACCTATAAAATCCCTTCCATTCTGTTAAATGAAATATTCAGTATGTGCCAGGCACTGGGGAAAATGCTTTTATTTCTGTGCAAATGAATATACATTAGAGTGAGTATTTATAACATTTTTCTAGATTTGGATTTATATAACTGACAATCAAGGGGCAATATCTTTAACACTATGTATCACTTCTAGATGCCAGTTAACAATATTTACCAAAGCAGGCTGTTTCTTATTTTTACATCATTTCTTTGTATTCAAATTTGCAAGATCGTAGGTTCTCCAGCTTTGCATTCAGTCGAAGACTAAAACTGGGGAATAAATGGACATGACAAACCTTCCTTTACTATACCTCATTTCTCAAAATATCTCTTTCAGGTTCCATCATTACCATCCTTATTTTAAATTTGTTCCTTTTAGCATAAATCTACAAGTACAGAAAAATGTCTCCCTTTTGACTGTGCATCAAGGCCAAGAGATTCACAGTTGACGCAGGTAACAAAGACAAATTAAGGAAACTCCATGTTACACCTTCTCTCTTATCTCCTGAACTCATATAAAATTATACTAATTATTGTAGGTAAAATTAAACATTCTAATTTCTCCCTGAAATAGAGAGAAAATTATTATTATTGAGAGTCAATCTTCTTACAGTTCCCTTAAGATGTAACATCTAATAGATTTTAGGGTAAAAAAAAGAGCCTCTTAAACAGATTTCAGTTTCAGTCTAATAAACCAGCTTCAATAAAGCATATTAACCTGCAGACCATCAGTGACAAAATTATACTCATACTGTGTGCACTGGAGTATGCTACATGACAGTGCAAGAAAACATTTTTTAACCTGTTACTTTGTGGTGCTTTTTTCTTTTTCATCATGGATATCAGCATTTAAAGTTGGGGTGCACTGCTTGAACAAAACAGGTGGGAAGCAGAAACAGTCCACCCAGTCCCACATCCCTACCTACTAACAGATTCCTGTCATCCATTGCAGCAAGGATATTCATCCACAGCTCCTTCAGACAAACTACCTATACTGGACAGCAGTAAATGGAGCAACAGTAAATGGATCTAGGCCAATTCTGAACTGACAGTGAAGTAGACAAGAAAGTGAAATCCTTGCTTTGATTAGCTTCTTGGTAAGCTATTACAAACCCATATTCCCTGTTGAAAAAAGAAAAATGAGGAGGTTTATAAGATTGTAGACTTTTTTCTACCCAAAGAAAGCAAATTTCTACAGGCTTAAAATGCCCTTTTTTCCCTGACCTGTGGGAAAAAGACAGAGAGGACTCACTGCTCTAAAGTCTGTCTCAAAAGTAGCATCCAAGGTGCAAAGACTCACATCCTAAAATATTTCTGTGCAAGTTCAAAGTATTGAGCAACTTTACTGTGGTAGACATTTCTGAAGGGAAGGGTCCCCACCTGCCGTGACACAGGCAGAAGAAGCACACAACACAGTCACTGCTTTTGGTTTAGCAGTGCTAAGCCCAAGTCAGCTTGCTGCATCTCTACAGAGTATGTGAGATACACAGAAATGTGCTGCCATCATTGCAGCCTAGAGGTTGGAACAGAAAGTTCAAAGGAACATACTTTTGGGGTTTTTTTTGGTTTTAAAAGCAAGGCAGAAGCACCAAGCTGCACTATTTCCACCCAGTGAAAGACTGAGTAAAGCAGCTGAATGTGATAGATGCAATAAATTTCTAACACTTTCCCTTTTCTAATTAAAGTGACAATTGTTGGAAAACCCTGTTCAAATAATCATAAGAAATGTAAAAAGGCATTCCAATAAGTTAAATATAGATAATATTTTCACAAGACTTGTGAGGACAACACAGGTAAGTTAGGCATGACCATGACATTCACCTGCCCTGGGAAGTCCTTAAACACTAGAACCACAACATCTGAAGATTATGATACCTTATTCCTGCATAAAAGGAGGAATCACTCAGAACTATCCACCAGTAACATCCCCTCTCAGAATCAGGGAATCATTTAGGTTAGAAAAGACCTTTGAGATCATCGAATCCAATCAGCAAGCCAGAACTGCCAAATCTGCCACTAAACCATGTTCCTCAGTGCCACATCTACATATCTTTTAAACACCGACAAAGTTGGTTATTCAAGCACTATCCTGGACAGCCTGTTCCAAAGCTTGACTGCTCCTCAAGGGACTTTTCTTCTAGACCCTTCACCATGTTACTCAAAAAAATCCATAGGAAACAAGAGGACCACCATGTCCTCCTTGAAATAGACACCTACTGCAACAAGGGCAAGCTGCGATTCACAGCTGTTTGCCCACATTACTTGAAAGAAAGAAAAGCATAATGTTCCCCCTTGGCTCAGAAACAAACATGGAAGCTGTAGCTGTAAAGAGGAGCAAGATCAAACAATTTGAGAGGAGTTTAGGAAGTCTTCCTGAGCAGTCAGTCATGCCTGCTGCTAAAAGGAACCAAGACATCATTCTCTGAAAAATCAGAAATAATGAGGAATAGCTTATCAAGATAAGGATTATTAGCAGACAGGCTAGTGGCAGAATTAGTTCACCATGGTGATGATAAAACAGTATTAGGAAAGCAGAGCAATTTTAAGAAAAAGCAGCTAAAAATACCTGCCTAATGCACACTGCTCCAAGTCCTTCTCATCTCCAGTATGGTGATGCTTCAAAGTTAACTGTCCCAACAGACAACCCTGTTCTCTGTCTGCTAGCATCACAGTGAAGTATAGCATGCAGTGGAAGGCTTGCAGTCTCTGAGGATTCCATGTCTCTGTGAGTGATGAGGATAGCTGCATTTTGTTCCATTACTGCGAATTAGGAGCAGAGTCCCATTGCCTGGCATGCTTTCAGCACAGGTTTCAGCTGAAAAAAGTCTGGGTACAGTGCCTGGGCTGCAATATTGAAGGAATGCACTACTCAGAAGGACGAACCAGGCTTTGTCCAGTTTTCTGTTCTTGCTTTGCCCAGGTGGACACAGTGTCTTTTCCACACATGCACAACACATAAGCCGTTGCTAGCAACAGCAACAAAAGACCAAGACTAATGTCCTAAATGCTTTCTGGGAAGGGAGTTAACATCCCCAATTCCAAGGGTCTGGCAACAGCAAGGAAATTCTTACACTGACCTCGGACTGTAACCTTCTGACATCTGTTAACAACCAGAAGAAGCCACTAACCTCTGCATTAAACATACAATAGGTGATAGTGCAAACGCATGAGCAATGGCGGGTCTCCTTTTTAGCCTCTTTGGTAACACTATGACTTCAGATCACATGTATAGTTTATTTTTTTCCAACTTCTGTAAATGCTTCTACGTATTCTCACAAAAACTTCCCTAAATTTACCAAATTCTCTGTTCAAGTTATTTTGGTTTTCTAGTCAGCTAGTGCATTTGGAGTTTATTCCAGAACTTCACCTCTTGGAATGTTTGAAAAACTTCTTTTAATTTTCAGTCTAAATTCATTCAGGATTAATTAATAAATATATCATCTTGAGCAGCTATTATCCTTCAATTTCAACAGCTCTCCTCCTTCCCTGGTGTTTGCCCTCCCAAGGAATTTAGAACAGTTGTTTTCCTGGACATTATATACAAATTATAAGGAATGGAGGCTTAGCATATTATGTCAGAAAATCTGACAGAAGGAAACCAACCACTGGGAAAATGTATTTACCTTATTTTTATACTAATGAACAAAAGGCAGATGCTGATTTTTTTCCTGGTTACTCCAGTACAAACCAGGAATGATTACACCTATATGGAGAACAAACCATAACCTATGGCCAGCTGAACTGCATCTGAGCAGGCATCTACTTAGGGCTGCAGTGAAGATTGTGAGCACCAAGCTGTCAGCAGGAAATAAATTCCTAATAGAGGAAGGGAAAACAGTAGGTAACTGTCATGTAAGAGTCATCTTTTAGAGGACGTGGAAAATGAAAGGCATTGACCACACATTTCCTTCAGTCCAAAGAAACTTGAAAACCAGTGTCTCAGGCATCTAGACCTCCAACTCTCTAGGTAAATGCTGCACCTCCTTCAGGCCAGATTGGACACTAGGAAAAGGTTCACTGAGAGGGTGGTCAGCCACCAGAACAGGTTCCCTTAGAAAGTGGTCAGCAACAAGCCTGTCAGAATTCCAGGAGCATCTGGACAGTGTTCTTAGTCATACAGTTTAGTTTTAAGTAGTCCTTCAAAGAGCAGGGAGTTGGGCTTGATGATCCTTATGGGTCCCTTTCAACTGAAGATATTCTGTGATTCTATGTCTATACAAAAGGCAAGTTTATCCAATCCATGTTTTTCAATGTAACCATCACACTTCTGTATTGAATTCGATACCATTCAATTGTGTTAGGAATCACCTCAGGACACACAATGCATCAAGCCTCTCCAAGTTTCAAACCACTCTGCTGCTGTTTCAAAGCTGTGGTGGCATTGCCATGGACGACATCGAGACTTTTCACTTCTTGAACCACCATGTCTGAACACTCACAGACCCCATATTTAAATACCCAAGGAACTCTGAGGTCCAGGACAGAGACGTTAGAGAGAAATATGTGCCTCTAAGGCTCAGTTCCTCTCATCCTAAATATGAATACCTAAACCATAGGTGAATTCATAGATGAATTACACACAGCTATGGGTCCAATGATCATAAAAGGAATCAAGGGAGAGCAGTTTTGATGCAGGTACTTATGCTGTAGATAAGGTAGTTGAGACAAATCTTACTGGTGAAGTCTGCCTCAGGAGAGCTGGTATTGAGACAGATTTGAAGGCACGAACAGTCGTTCAAAGGATGGGTTTTCAATGACACCATGATCTAATCTATAAGTTTTTATTCAGTCCAGCCTTTTCTATTTGAATATTAAAAAGAAGAATTTGAGATTTGGTTCAGTGATAGCAGCAATAGAAGTCATCAGGAAGAGTGATTTATAAGAAAATATTAAATAACTAAATATAGCTATGTATAGATTGACTAAAGCCACAACTGAAAGAGAAATATGATAATTATCTACAAGCTCTGGAAGGATACACACACTAAGGATTTTTTTTTAATAGGGTTTTTCAGGAAACTACAGCTAAGAGTAATGTGATTATACTGAGCAAAGTAAAATTGACAGGGGAAAAATTTCTAATAATGAAGTGTATTCTATTGTAGAATAATCATCCAAAGGAAATTGGCTGAAGTCCAATCACATCTAAAGCCTGGACAAAGCCTGTCCATGACTGGACAAAGACCTGCAAAGAACAATCCTGCTGCAAGATGAACTAGATGACTCAACAGCACTTTTTCATTTTTAAATTCCTATAATTCCACTGTATAAAATAATCCGCTAAATCAAAGGGAAGAGGGAAATAGGCTTAGCAACAACTGCACAGCTGTCTCTTCTTCAAGGTCTGCAGGCTGCAATCAGTGCAAGACACACTGATTGCACTGAGGAAGGAAACATCTGTATTGATCAGAGCATTGGGTTAATTTAGGCCTACAAAGTCATGTGCCTCATGTCCCCTTCCCCCCCCCTTAAAAAAATAACACTACCAGAAGAATCGACCCTGCGTTGTAAATGTATCAATCATGATTTTTGCTGCACCAGCTACACATAATTGGTTTTAACTTTCTTCAGCTCAGATGCCAACTGGTGTTAAACAAAGCACAAAAAATACACAGCCCGTGGGCATATATTTCCACTGAAATAATCTAGCCACTCTTCAAGGAGTAGGGCAACAATATTTTCTTAAAGGTGTGATGCTCATTTTTAAAGCCAAGCAATAGTTTACTCCTTCATTTTGAAGAGGCTTTGACATTTTATAGCTAAAATATCTTGTTGAGAGTCTGTGCTAATATATTGTCTGTTTTCTGTTACAGTTAGGCTGCAAGTAACAGAAGTCTTCTTAAAGAATAACAATTCAATTTAACTGTGGATTTGGTTTTCCTCTCCAGAGAATATTAGATGGTCTTAACAATATGTATATATACATAAAAATATATTTTAAGAAGAAAGTGCTTTCAAGTGTAACATTAGCTTTCTACAACCCATTGCAACTCCACTTTTCTCACAGCAGTTGCACTCTATAACGCTGACGAAATCCCTACACCCACTTCATGGAGAGGTCTGAGAATTCAGAGAATCTAGTTAGGACATAGAGCAGGGGAGAACTTTTCTACACAAATGCCATTTGAAGAATAAATCTGCATGCCACAGGTCTTTCGTTTTGTTTTATTTTTTGTTGTGCGGGTTTTTTCTGCCTCAAGTGTTCAATTAAGCATACAACAGCAGAGACAGGATTTCTGTTTTTCAAAGAAAGGAATATTAATGGAAATCTATGTCTGCATAACAAAACAGTGATCAACAGCTCACATCTTACACCACTGATTCTGAATTATTCACGTAATTTCTCCTTGATTTCTTCCCCCTTTCTAATGAACTTTTGAAATTTTTATCTTTTCTCTTTCTTAAGATAATACTAATTCCTACTCTTGGCAATAGAGCTAAGGCAATAAAGTGGCAGCTGTGTCCTTGCCATCTACCTGCACCTTGCCTTAGTAAAGGGAACCTACTGCTTTTAATTGGTCTGAATGCATGCTGAGAGAAAAACCATCTGCTGCATTACAGTTCAAAAGGGTTGGACACATACTGCTCTGGGATTGGGTTCAAAGAATGGCCTGAGATGTCATAAACGATGGAAGATAATCAATGGGAAAGCACTGGGGGACAAGAGACTGGTCTGTGGACTGCAGGGGTGCAAGTACATGCCTGGGGCAGCAGGCAGGGACAGGAAAAGGAGCAGACAGGGAATGGGCCCACATGAAGCAGCATTTTATCATCTTCAAATGACCACGGAGGCAGAAGACGCTTTCTACCAGAATGTCCTAAGAATGTGAAGAACTCATTTTATTCTGCAGCTTCCTTGCAACTTGGTCTGAGCTCTGTAAGCAAAGCCAGCAATAAAGTCTCTGCTACTGCCCTTGGGCTTCTTTTCCACTTGATGTCTAAGTAAAGAAAAAAAACCACCAAGATACAATGAGACACAAGAATGGAAAAAAGCTGATAAAAGCATTTTCCAAATCCCACACAGAGCGGCAGAACAAGGAAGAAGTGAAATTACTCTAGCATCATGCACTTACTCTAACAGTCAACATTAGGTATCAGAAATTTTTGGGGTCATTGATTCAGTGTGATCACTTTTAGGAAACCAAAACTGTCTGATATGAAGTCTCACCACAAGCTCAGATTACTATGAGGTAGGTAAACGGAAAATTAAAGAACTGAAAGGAAAAAAAACCCAACTGAACCCTCCCCCCAAAAAACACCACACCAAACCACTTTTATTCAACTGAAAAGGATAACTTGAAAGCCAGAAGCATTTGGGTGATTTTGTATATTAGCATTTAACAGTCCTACTTCAGCAGGAAATCCAGGGGACCAGGTGGTGAAATAGGAAGGAAGAAGCTGGACAGTGATAAAAGCATGCAACAGTTGTCCTTCTTTTAGGGTAAGCAAAAGGAAACCATCTCAGCTGGAGAAATCAGGGAAGGCTCAGAATTAAAGGTGCACTTTTCAACTCCAAATTACTTCCCAACCCCTCATGCACACAGTGAGAGAAGTTGTGGGAAATTAAAATGCATGAAATTTGAGGGGGGAAAAAGCTTTCCTTTCTCTAAAAATCTTCTAATTTGGGAGTCTGAGTCTTGACTTTAAAACTTAGATAGCTATCAATGGCACCAGCCCTTTTTTGTTTTGAGAGGCATGTTTTAAGCTACTATCCCAAGGACCCCTCAAAGGTTTTGTTTAGATGATTTTGAGTTTGGGTTATGAGGGGCACAAAAGGGAGCACAAGGGGATAGCCATCTTTAGAAAGTATTCATATGTCTCTGCAGTGTGTCCCAGGAGTTTTTAGGGACTAAGGCTTTTCGTGTGTAGTTAATGACACATTCAGATCCTTGTAAAGCCAAAATGCTCCTGGGCTCCCCCTCCACTTTGTAACTGTATTGGGTCTGGCTGAGATGGGATTCATTTCTCCATAGCAGCCCTCACAGTGCTGTGCCTTGCACTGTTAGCTAGAAGGGCGTTGATAACACACCAGTGTTTTGGCTACTGCTGAGCAGAGCTGGCACAGCATCAGCACTGTCTCTCAGCATTCCCCTGCCTGCCATCAAGGGCAAGATCCTGGGAGGGGACACAACCAGAAAACGGGGGTTTAGAGGTACATGTCTCATAACTTCATCAAGAGTGAAGGCCTAGGTTCTTTAAACACCACATGTTCTTCAAACACATCCCCAATGCAATCTTAAAATATATTATGGTTCTCCTGCATTAGATTACTCTATGGGTTCAGGTAAAGGGAAAAGAGTTGTCCACAAACCATGAATTTACAATATGTGCAATTAATCAAGATTAATCATAAATACGGAAGACTAAAGAGTCCCATCTTCCCCTTAGGAAAAAAGGGCACACTCTGGCACACCATCTTTTGAAAGATTTACAACCCAAGCACAGGATCATAAGGTCTGCTGGCTACACAGTGTTTTCACATGACTGAAAGAAATTTTCTTGCCACTAATAACACCAGTTTAAATTTTAATGGAGCTGTTCTGAAGGAAAATAATTAACATATGGTTGACTTCCTATATATTAGAGAAAACAATAATAACTAAATCAGTATCTTCTGTATAATTTCAGCTGTCTTGGTCATGATGAGTTGTGCATCTGACTCATCTCACAGACATGCATCACATAATGAGAACGAACACAAATCATTTGCAATGTCAAGGATTGGATTTTACCTAAGACAGAGGAAATAGGAGCATATTATGAGGGACTACCTAGAAAGCAGCAGCCAGACAACCATTACCTCTTTGAGTCACGGAAAATCCCCGACAGGTGGTTAATTGATAATACTGTATCATGAGGCAATCTCTAAGCTCTTGGCTTGATTGCTAAGCTTCAACTGAGGGCACATAATCCTGGCTTTTCACAGTGCCTCAGTTTAAGGTGTCATTCTGAACACTTGGTTTACAAGCCCTACATCCCTGCAGAGTTAAGTTCTTATAAGAAATTTGTATCTGCTACAAAGCATGCTCAAAGCAATCAGTGCCATAGAGGACTTTTTGGGATGCTATGTCCTACCCGTTATGGGCACCAGCCCAACACTAGTAAATGTCAAAGAGAAATCAGGACACTGAATCCACCCAACAAGCTCTTGTCAGGACCTGCTAGATAATGTTTAGGGATGTTAGCTGACATAAACAAAATAGGGAAATGATTAATGGCATCAAGTCTGGCAGGCAGGTTCTTATCCTAGCAGACACTTGGCAGACTGTGGGTTCGACTTAGTCACAAAAGGAGGATGTGAAAAAGCCCAACCAGATAACAAAAAATAGTCTTCAAAACATATGCCTCTACTTGGGATCATATTTATTAACACAGCAATTCAAGCACTCTTATTCTTAGAACAAGAACTAAAATAAACAAAACAATCTGTTAGAGTGCCACCAGTTAATCACAAGGTCTCCTGTGTTTCAAAAGGTATCTAAACAATCGTCCACCCCTTGTCTAGGTCCCCCCTAATTTCAGTGGAGCAAAGCAAGGAGCTTATAGCAACTCGACTCCTGACTGAAATGGCTGGTGAAGGACCTAGAAGTAGATGGAGTAAATTCAAGTTGTTGCTGTATCTCATTTCCATATCATGTGGGGAGAGATAGGTAATGCCAAAATGCAATGCAAAACATATCTGGGCTGAATCACTCTCTGAACCTGTCTCCTTAGCTATATGGGAAGAACTGGCACCTAACTAACATCTAGAGAATCAGATCTGGATTCACCCCACTTCCATCTTGGCACAGACTCCATAAAAATTTAGCATGCCAAATGATTGGTCCACCCTTCATTTAACTCAGATGTCCATAAAATGATTGCTGGGGTTCAGAAAATATGAGTGGTATGGTAGACAAACTTCTGCTTCCATCAATCAGCTTTTCATTAACATCATTCATCCTGTCCTCTATATTCTGGAAAAATCTGCCTTCTCTCTTTACCATGCAAATACCACTTAACACTTACATAATAAATACTGCAACACAATAAATCCTTCAGTTTCCCTTTTCCTTGTAGGGAAACTGTCTCTGCACTGCTTTATGCTGAAAATATTTTTCAGACCTCAGCACAGGCAGTAACTGTGATATTTCCTTCCTGGGCAAGTATATCCAAAGATTGTCGTTCTCATTTTCTCCATGTTAAGGAAAGGTATTGCCATCAGAGATCTTCGGCTCTACTCATTGGGCTGTGAGTCATTGCATGGATGAAAGCTCCTCCTAGGATTGTCCTAGTTATGAGAAGCCTAACTTAGACCTTCTTCCAAAATGAATGAAACATGAATGGCAGGCTGTTTTGAGGGTGGTTTTTTTTTTCTCTGCTCCCTTGTTTGGTTCCCTGAATTATTTTCAGATACAATTTAAAGGGAAAAAAACACAAACCAATAAATGAAAGCTCACTGTACTAGGGGCTTTCAGTCTTAGAAACAGTGTATAAAAAGAAAATAACCTTGAACTGTTTTCTTCTAGGAGTGTTGCCACAGCCAGAAAATGTGATCCTCTCCTTATGGAAAATCGGTGAATTTAAAAAATAAAATCCAAGCTTGGACCCATCTCTAATTTTCATTCATCCATTCTCAATTTGTCTATACACTGATGGAAATACTAAAAATCTCTTGTGTGCATGTGAAGGAAACCATCTGTAAGTCAAGGATATTATCTGAGTGTAACAAAGAAAAGGCAACAGAAGGATCTGCTCCTGTAGTAATTGCTGTCTGTCATTTTGAGTTGCCAAACCTGGGACCTAAAATAGCCTCCTCCATGTTTCCTTCAAGGTTTTCCTGTGCCCCACAAATTCTCTTCTGAATTGTCTTTATATTTTCAAATTCCTCAACAGTCTTGTTACTGACTTGCAGGGAAAATGCCAGAGAGACAGATTTTCATATGTAGCTCCAAGACACTTCCTTATCCTGCATTATTTCCTCCTCTACTGCAAGAACACTGCTTCTTCTGGGAAGAATTTGATTTCCTTACTTATCAACACCTTCTTCTGCATATCAACGTGTTTCCTCTCACCCTCCTTCAGTTACATAGTGCAAAAATCCTAGAAAAGGTGAAGTGTTGTATGTATTAATGAAAGGCTGATTAGGAATTGACTGCTAATAGCATAGATGCTGCATTCCATATTGCCATGAGATTTGCTACCAACTATCAAGGCAGAACACATGTGCACAGGTAGCAAATATACCATGGAGAGGCACTTGTGCACCTTGCTATTAGCCTGAAACAGATTTTCCAGCATCTGAGCAGTGACCCATTAATAGCTTACATAATGAAAAAGAGCACCAAAATGAGTCAGTGTGCTTGGCAAATTCAGATCATTAACCACAAGAAAGCACTTCAAGTAGAAAAAGGGAGAAACACATACCCCAGAGAACGTTAAATAGAGACATCTTATTAGGGATGAGGTGCAACATCCCTCTAGATTTGGCAGGATGGACCCTTCCATTTCCCACAAAAAATTCCTCTCTGAAAGACCACTTTTCACAATAGAGAACAAGATGGACTCTTGACATCATTTCCCAGGTGTCTACTTGTCAAAAAGGAACTCCATAAGAAATAAACAGGAAGATTAAGTACGTGGCTCCTGCAATTGCAGACTCACCACTGTGCCGTCACAGCAGGAGCATGCAGAGATTAAGAGCAATCCATGCACACATCCATACTGTACACAGTGTGATAAGAAAAGACTGGGGCCCTCTGGGAGCCATTCCAATGGTCTGCAAGTCAACAGAGCTTCACTAGGTGGGGGCTATGGTGCTTTTCCAGTAGGAAGTTGGACCAAAAGTAAAACAAACAAGTTTTTCACTCCCCAAAAAAAACCTAGACTGAAACTACAGACAAATGATTCCAGAGAACAGTGTCCCCAGAAAAAGAAAGAGAAACAAAATTCCGTAAGTCTATGACAGGGCTGCAGCTGTTCCACTTGAGCAGTGGTGACAACCCATGGCCAATATATGCACATAGACTGGTATCTGGCTATTGCAATGGTGGCCATGTACCAGCTTGAAATATCTGAGAGGCTCTTATACCACAACTTTGGAAAGCCTGGTCTAAATGCTTTGACCATTTCCATGAGATATTTCAAACACTTTTTTTAAAAACTTATTTTTAAAAAGAGTAACAAAAATGCAAAACAAAAATGCAGGTTTCCATTGACCCAAATCAGTATTTATTATGTTCTACATGGAAATGCAAATCAAAGTAGATTTCATGTTAACCCAAAATGGTTTTGTTTAAAGTATGGCTTAACAAGGCTTTTTTTAAAGTAAATTGCTTGCATTGCAATATAAAGGATCAGAGCACACTTCATTCTACGTGAAACAGTTTAAATCAAAAGGTTTCAGGAGACACAGTCTCCAAGATATACCAAAGCTCCTTGAAGAACTTACATTTCCTACTTTTAGCAATCCTCCACTTCTGTTCAGGGTTCTCAGCCCTAGGTTTTATCCTAGAGATATGACGTATACGTAGCGTTTCCCCGTATTTCATTTTTATGAATTTAGAGTGACTCCTTTGATATAAAATACGTAATTTCTTCTCATAAAAGGCCAATACAAGGGCCATTTGACAGGACAGGATGTTGCACTACTGTTTGAGATGCCTATCTTGGCAAGCAAGTCTGATGCTACACACAGTGCTCACTTGGCTTCATTTCCTTATCTATTTTATGTGCATGAACAGCTGGAGATGGACATATAGGGCTTTAACCTTCTGCAGCACATCTAAAAAAGTACATAACCAAAATCTATGCAGCTGTGAATGCCAGAAAGCCATCTGTATACAAGTTAATTGCTTTTGGTTTGAATAGTTTCCATTTTTATCCTGCCATCTACATTTGCACCTATTCAGTGGTTCAATTTGGATGCAGCAGGGGAACATGAGCCACGCTCCAACCCAGCTCTTCTGTCTTCCAGGCCTGCTTCACTGCAAGCCTTCCCTCAAATCATTCCCTCCCTTGAGCATTTTTTTCCCTCTATTTGTCTCAGAAATCAACCAAACCATCCTAAGGAGTGCTATTTACACCAACACTTCTGTGGAGTGAGTTACCGGGCTGAGTGGATGACAGGAGAAAAGCACAGGTTTATTTTCTGGTTTCCTAACCCCACTTACTTTCCAAGTGACAAAACTCAAGCTGTTCAGAAGCAACAAATTCAGCCCTAAGCAGAAGGAACAGCAATGTCAGCCTATGAAGCACCTTTAACTGATTGCTTTGAAAAACAACCAGCTGTTCTTTTGTTCATCAAATCTGTACATATGCATACGTATGCATGTATAGTAAATTATCAATGCAAATCTAATACGAAAAAAACCTCCGACATCTACTAAAAATCTTGTTACTAATTACAGATGTGATTCAGACCAGTGATGTACTTTTAATTAGCAAAAATAAGCAGTCCTGTTTTCCTTGGAGGAAATGAGTATGACCTAACTAGGGAAAATAAAACTAAAGTTAACACTAAACACTTTTGCTTTGTACCCTCTAAACAGTTTTTGTTAGCTCTGACAGATCTTTATTAATATTATCTAAGCAAATCCACTGTTTCCTTCAGATATCTTCATCTGTAGATGCCATCTCAGAATGCAGTTCCTGACAGAGAGAACATGCAAAGACAAAAGTTGTTTTATAGGCAGGCCTAAACTTGCAATATTTAGTGAAATCAAAACAAGTACACAGAAATGCTACTAAGGAAACACACACAGCAACTTTTCTATGTTTGCAGAAAGTGTTATTTAATAAAAATTGAGTCATGTCATCCAAATCTGTCCCTTTACAAATACATAAGTCTTTCAAACATTGCTTGCTAGCTGTAAGAACAATAACAACAGCCCTGAAGTAAGCCACTGTGGTCTTCTAGGCATTATAACTAAACTGTTATTTATCGTGACCTTTCCCACTTACTTTGCAGTTACTGGTCAAAAGTACAGTGTCATCCTGCAGACACGCATAATCAACTTTATTTTCCAGTCTAATTGAGAAATGGAGCCGTTAATGTCAAGAAACATTAAGGAGAAGTTGCTCCACTGAACCTGCTCGGTCCAGCTACTTGGTGTTAGATTGTCATGATAAAAAAACTGCTCTGCACACACCTAAGGGAGCACACAGGGGATCAGTTGCAGGGTGGGGGACCCAAATCTCCTGCCCCACTTACCCCAAGCCCACCACTGGAGCCCTCCCATCTGCAGCACACAGGGAGCCTGGAGGCACCGTGGCAGCTCAGGGAGCCTCAACAACCCATGAAGACGTGAACCCCAAGCCACGCCCTCCAAGAGAGCCTCAGCCTTGGGGACCAGAGGAGTCACCCATCACTAGGATTACACGGGAGGGGCTATACCCCATAGCCTGTCCCCATGAGCAGGGCCACCAAAGGAGGTGGCTATCACAGGGACCAAGGGAATCCCAGCCAGCTGCTAGAGGGACTGGGAGCCTGGGCATAGATTGAGACACCTGTGTGGAGAAACAGGATCCAGAACTAGCTACTGGATGAATAGCATGTGGAAGACCAGCTGACAGCAGGTCTGCAGTGTGCACTTTTGTCCACGTCTCTGTGTCATGGTGCTTGTTCCGGCAGCTGGACAAAAACAGAGGCTTTGACAGCTCATATGTCCAGAGGGCAGCACCAGCAGAGTAAGGATATTTAGGACCAGATGATGGGGACAGTGACTCTCTAAGCCCAGCTGCTGGAGGGATCCATACTATACATACATATACATTATATACTCTCCAGTAATAGCTGTTAATCCTGAGCAGCCAGGGAGGGGAGCAGGATGTGGTCACCGCTGCTGTTCATATTTGCATGAGTACAAAATGTGTCTGTTGATCTGTGTAGCCGGCCATGTGTACAATGTACATACACATTGCATGTGTATGTGTGTGTGTCTACTAGCACACTGCTGCAGGAATGCAGCCCAGCCTTGCTACTTTTTGTACCTAAGGACATGGAGCTATGGGAGCCTCATCTTGACTGCTGGATTCAGCCTCCCCCATCACATTAAGCAGTTCCCAACAAAGATGCTATCCATCATGCACAAGCTAACATTTTTTTGGAAATAAAGAGATGTGATAGAAGTGGTAATTCTCCAAAAACCAAGGCAGTCATGATCCTCACACAGTAACTGTGACATAAGACAAAGTCCAGACTGAAGGATTGCCATGATAGTCTCCAAAGGATCTTTTGTTTAGAAACAGTGAAATTATTATTTTTTTTGGTCAAAAAAGTACATTAATTGCCTAGCATCTGCTCTTGTGGTCTTATGTCATTTCCTTGTCTACACACAACAGAATATTTTTCTAATCTGCACCAAAAACAAAAGGAAAGGTTTCAAGTCAGACCACTGCACCACAACATCGACTCACACTTTCCTTATTTTCTCATTTAAAATTATGCTTCAGGATATACTAATTCATAAGAAAACATGCTCTCCTATGTAAGAATACTGGACAATTTTGACACAATTTATGTCTTATTTTATTTCTCCTATCTGCAGTAACAGGGAACTTCAAGACCCACAGGTCATCAGAGTCTAATATTCAGGGATGACTCAAAGACAGATCATCTGATCTGCCTCAGAACAGCCTCATGCTTCACCTATTTTAACAGAGCTACTTCTAATTTGTACCAAAACAAGATTAGCATCAGGTCCCTGGTTTCCAGCAACAAAATGTCCCACAGAACCAAGACAATGTTCTGAAGTGTCATATACCACGTACACTTGAGGCAACCAAAGTCCTTTTGCCAAGTAAACAATAAATGACCAGAGAGGATTACAGATGTTGGCTTCATGCTTTTCGCTGTATGGCAGAAATATCAGTTTTTGGAATCCAGACAGTACCCAATACGTATTTTCCCCCAGGACAGGAGGGAAGGTATTCACACACCATGGAAAACAACAGCACTGGTTGAATAAGGAGTGTCTACAAAGACATCGTGAATTAGCAGAAAACTAGTTTGGAAAGATAAGATATGAAACATTTTCTGTAGGGAATAAAAACACCAGAGATTATTTACATTGCTTTAATTACTTTGGCACACTGCTAGATTAGTTTTTGTACGCTACTAGATTTCCATACCATCTTTTAACAAATGCAAAGAAGCAAGTTCATGTTCTGAATATTTAAAGTTCACCCTATCCGTATTATCTTGTCCTGTGGTGGAGTTTCTGCTACTCATTTCACAAATAAATAAGAGGGCTACAGTTTCACTTTAAAAATTCTTATTATTACAGTGATGCAAGTAGCAACCTTAATTTCTAGGTATGCCTTTCTCACTTGCCTTGCATCTATCCAGATATTTTGACAAGAATCCACTGTTAACATATACAACATCAAAGCAAGGATAATCATCAACTTTCACCGATGCTCTCGATCTAGATTACTTTAGGTCATCTTCCACTCTCTTGAACACTTTACTTTGATGAAAAACTGATAACAAGCCAATTTCCAGGGGGTTGTAACTTACAAAAACACATTTGAAAGAAGCTTCCCTGAAGGCTTTATGAAGTGTTTAATAGGCTTTATAGTTATGGACCATATTACTTCACAACACTAATAAAACAGCAGTTTTAGACTCTCCAGTAACTAGAGCACAAAGAAACCTGTGATTAAAAAAAAAAAAAAATCACTTGTCCCACTCTTTTGATACTAATGTGAGATTTATGAGAGCCTGTGTTGAAACAAAGATCCTATCTTTTCCTTGGTTCTTTCCTATTACAAACTGTTTAAAGAATGCCATTTAAAAGAAATCTAAAATTTTTCTGCATTGAAAAGAGCTGTCTGTACCTAAAACAATTGCAAACAATACCATTTAAGTACATCTAAGCAAACAATACTCTATTCAAGAAATAAAAGCTCTATTAAAACAGGATTTTGACCTGAAATTTCCTCAAACTAATTTGCCATATTTTTTTTCACATTAGGAGGTTTGGTCACAAGTACTGTTAAAAAGCACTTCCCCGCAGCACTGACAGAGCTGGGACCTTCCTTTTCTTTTCTCCATGTGCGCAGTATCTCTTCTCCACAAACATGAAAATTCCCAAAATAATGAATATCATTACAATAATAAAAACTGACCAAACAGTAAATACCCATGCACTCATAAACAATTTAAATTGTAGTGTACCCAGAGATGCCTGAAGGATTACTCCACACAACATGACAACAGAGTTAATTTAAAGCCAACTGGGAGAAATTAAAAGGCTCAGGTTAATTATTGCTTTACAGCTGAGCTGGAGGCATGAAAAACAGAGCAACTAAGAAGAGTGTGGAGTCAAGCAACCATGGTTTCAGCTTGTCTCCTCCCTATTCCTCATCTGATCTCAGGCTGGGCACCATGACAGGACTCTTCAGTAAGCAAAGAGGCCACTTCAGAAGTCTCTCTCTACCAATAGCATGACTCTTTGCTCCGCTCTTCACTGTACATCCCATGTTTGATTCCCAGCATGCCTGTCCTTCACGGCACAAAGCAAAGAGGGAGTCTCACCAGGTCTCGCCAGCTGCTAAGATTCTTCGATGCCACTGCTATCAAAGCATGAGGTAAAACTAGTAAAACCAAGAAGCATTATAAAAGTGGCAATTCGTAAAGGAGATTTTGAGAAAGATCATAGAATCCTAGAATCATAGAATCAGCAGGGCTGGAAGGGACCTCAGAGATCATCAAGTCCAACCCTTGATCCACTACCACTGCGGTTGCTAGACCATGGCGCTAAGTGCCACATCCAGTCTCATCTTAAAAACCTCCAGGGACAGAGAATCCACCACTTCCCTGGGCAGCCCATTCCAATGTCTGATTACCCTCTCTGTAAAGAAATTCTTTCTAATATCCAACCTGAACCTCCCCTGGCACAGCTTAAGACCATACCCTCTTTCTTGCTGATAGTTGCCTGGGAAAAGAGACCAACCCCCACCTGGCTACAACCTCCTTTCAGGGAGTTGTAGAGAGTGATGAGGTCTCCCCTGAGCCTCCTTTTCTCCAGGCTCAACAGCTCCAGCTCCCTCAGCCTCTCCTCACAGGACTTGTGCTCCAGTCCTTTCACCAGCCTAGTTGCTTTCCTCTGGACCTGCTCCAGGACCTCAATGTCCTTCCTGAACTGAGGGGACCAGAACTGGACACAGCACTCCAGGTGTGGCCTCACCAGCACTGAGTACAGGGCAAGAATCACTTCCTTGGTCCTGTTGGCCACACTGTTCCTGATCCAGGCCAGGATGTCACTGGCCTTCTTGGCCACCTGGGCACACTGCTGGCTCATGTTCAACTTCCTGCCAATCCAAACTCCCAGGTCCCTTTCTGCCTGGCTGCTCTCCAGCCACTCTGTGCCCAGGCTGTAGCTCTGCAGGGGGTTGGTTGTTGTGGCCAAAGTGCAGGACCCTGCACTTGGCCTTGTTGAACCTCATCCTGTTGGAATCAGCCCAACTCTCCAACCTATCCAGGTCCCTCTGCAGAGCCCTCCTGCCTTCCTGATTGACACTCCCCCCCAGCTTAGTGTCATCTGCAAATTTGCTGATGGTGGGCTCAATCCCCTCATCTAAATCATCAATAAAGGTATTAAACAGAACTGGGCCCAACACTGATCCCTGGGGGACACCACTGGTGACCGGCCACCAACTGGATGCAGCACCATTCACCACCACTCTCTGGGCCCGGCCCTCCAGCCAGTTCCTAACCCAGCACAGGGTGCCCCTGTCCAAGCCATGGGCTGCCAGCTTTTTCAGGAGTATGCTGTGGGAGATGGTGTAAAAGGCTTTGCTGAAGTCCTGATAGACCACATCTGCAGCCTTCCCCTCGTCCACCAGGCGGGTCACCTGATCATAAAAGGAGATCAGGTTGGTCAGACAGGACCTGACCTTCCTAAACCCCTGCTGGCTGGGTCTGATCCCTTGTCCATCCTGTAGGTGCTGTGTGATTGCACTTAGGATGATGGTTCACTGTCGTGAGAAAGGAAAAGAGCAAAGGTAGACAAGTTTCTGGGGGATGGGCATTTATGGGGTTCTTCATCAAAAATGTGAGCTTTGCTGTATTTGGTGATGGAAACGTAAAACCAAATGACAAATTTACTGGACTACAGCAAGAAAAGTGGGAAAGAATGAGCCCAGTAATATGCATAGTATCAGGACTCTGAAAATAATAGTTACAGTTAATATCTCATTACATACTACTAAAAAGGTAACATTGGCTGTAAAAGTGCAACTATTTGTTTGAAACTGGTTTGAAACATGTAGGAAGCAGGTATCTTACCAGACACATATTTAAATTTTTATGTAAAAAGAATTAAAATCTTCACATTGAAAGGATGCACATTTGGATACTATGACAGGTTATACTCTCCAGCAAAATTTAAGAACTCAGGACAAAATTAGGGATTAGATAGATTTTTTTTATTTTTTTTTTTAATCAGAGCTAGAAGACAAAGAGTATCTGGTACACATGAAGTTCCTTCCAAGTGGGGAAAAAATTAATCTGTAAATGAGTAGGGCTTCCCAAAGAAATCTGCAGATCAGATACCAAAATATTTCCTTGCTAAGAGAGTGGATAATTCAGTTACAAGTCATTGATCTCTGAAATAGCTATGATCCATACTAAGATCAGGGAATTGCAAGTTTGTGTGTTAACTCCGGGCTTTTTCATATTTGAGCAATAAAGTCTGTCCAAAAAATCAAGGGCTTGCAGGAGGTTCAAGGACAGCATCAATTACTGTCTTCTCTGACAAGGCATTAGTTTGCAAGGCACCCTAAACATTCTGAGTACTTGCAACTTTGTCACCTAGAAAACAATAGCATCTATCTTTAAAGTGAAATTTAAACTCTGTTATCTTTAATTTAAATTTGCAAATCTGAGTGCTGGAGGGGCTTAGTTTGGTCAGCAGACTCTTCAGATTCCTTGAATGTGCACTTTAGCCAGTAGCCTCCTCATCTGTCTAGCAAAGCTGCATAATGCTGTAGTGGAATGGTCTTCTGCCCTGGTCTGGTGGCAGAGGCAGAATTCAGTCTTTCTATTGACAACAAACAATCCAGACCTGGGTAAGAGTTGCCAAGGAGAGCTCAGCAATTTCTCATTGCTAATCCCAACAGTAGCACTGACTCTGATTAGCTCTCAGAGGAATCCAGGTAAAGATCATGTCCTCGAAGCTGAACAGAAGAAATCATCAACAGGTGAAATAAAACCTCAAGGACAGGGCTGTTTTCCCAGTCTATCATGCTGTTGTAGATATATAGACAGATGGATATAACACACTACTGTAGATGTCCATTTTATATTATTTTAATGTTTATTTACAAATTATTTATTTAAAATTCCTGTAACATTAGTTATAAAGTTCTTGTAGTAATTTAGAGAAACTTCAAAAGCATACAGTAACTTATATGCTCTACAAAAAAACAAATGCACACAACAGCTATCTACAATTCCCAACCAAACTGCTTCATAAAGGACATATCCTCAAAGTACATATATGTTCCATTTGCAAATTTCTTTTCCACTTTTAAAAATAAAATAAATATTAAAAGTTGTGTTATATTATACTTTTGTCTCAGAAACAAATGAATTTCTATAGAAAATTACATACAGGATGAAGCTGTGAAACTCGGGGAATTTTCAGCCTTTAGAAAAGGACTCTAAGGAGGGATTTTACTGCTGTCTATAGCTATCTGACAGGAGGGTATAGAGAAGACAAAGCCAAACTCTTCCCAAAGACGCACACTGGTAACACAAAAGGCAATATGCACACTTTACAATAAAGGACATTCACACTAACTATAAGGAGATGGAAAAATTGCCCAAAGAAGGGTCATGCAGTGACAGAAGTGCCTTCTGCACCCACAGAAGTTGGGATTTCTATCCTTGGAGGTGTTCAAAATCCAACCAATACTCTGAGCAATTTGGTCTAGTTGGTACTACTTTGAGAAGCAGATGGATCAGATTGCCTCCAGAGACCCATTCAAACCTAAAATAGTTCCAATTCTATGATTCTGTGAGTAGAATAAAAGGGATTTGTAGGGAAAAGGCTGTTCAAAGAGCCTGATTTTTTGTGATATCTCAAAAGACTTCATGTAGAATTACAGCAGTTTACTGCTGCTAATATCCTTCTGCATCTAATATAATAGAAATATGCACCTCTATTGCATAAATCATACATGACAGAACATAAAGACTTTAAATAACATAGTGAACAGCAGAGATCATGCAGGAAAGTCATCCTTTAGGCTGTTATTAATAGGAATCAAAACCACAGTGTGCATCCTCCCACTAATTCCATTTGATTAGACATGTCATAAGCATAAGCAGGCCCTTCGAGCCACGAAAAGGGAAAGGACCCCACTTTGCACAGCTTTTCCTAGCACTGATGAATTAAGCAGTCTAAAGAGAAAAATGACATGGTTTCACAATTTCAGACTCCAAAATGGTGGCCAACACCCAAGACTGAGATGGAGCCTTTGCAGCCAAAAGCTGGCGTGCTAAAAATGAGTTAAAGGACTTATAAGAAAGGAGATAAAAGAGGTTTAAAGTTATTCGAGCATCAGTTCCAGAAAAGAACATGAAATATATATTTGCCCATAGTTTACAATTTCACTTCTGCTTTATCCAGCTTTCAAGACATATACTCCAGCTTAAGTATCTTGGCCCTGTACAGATGAATGCCGCTGAGTCCCACCTTGCCATCATGGAGGTCCATGCTCAAGGCCCTGCTCTCCTCGTTAGATGGCAGGTTCAGAGAAGTAACTACAGCTGTTATAAATGTCAGCATCGTTAACTATTCCACTGCTGTTCAAGATAGATATTGTGGTGTTTCACATATGTCTGCTGGCAAGCCGAAAGTCACTGTTGTCAAAACCACAAGGTTCAAACCCTCCCAGTTCACTGTCATGAGTGCTGACTCAAATTATATGTGCTGAAATAAAACTAAAAGATCAAAGAAGTAAGTTTCACAGTGAAATCTGAAAGACAGCATTCCAGTCCTGTCAATACACAAAGTGTCTTGGAAAGTCATGTCTCCAACATAAACAGCTCCAGCACAAAGGAGTGGATGATGCTAACTTACTGTTTCAACAACCACTGTAAGTGCCACACTGCAGCAACTGGGAAAGAACTTGCTAGGCCTAGAAATAAAAAGACTTTTAACATCCTATTTCTGATGAGACATTTTTCTATTTGAGACTTCAAAGATGCTGAGAAATTTGGCTTCCATAGCAAGTGGGCAGCACTGTGAAAGCAAACAGATGGGAGTGGAGCTTATCTCATGAAAAAGAGGAAGGCATCTTTACACCCTGATTTATTACATTACTGAAATCAGTGTGGAGAACTAACAAAATCATAGTATTTTGATCTATCAAAAGGAATGATGATATAGTCTGAAGGGTCTGAAATCTACTTGAAATAAACTAATTAAGAACATAAAGAAAGAAGAGTGAATGAGTTTACTGAAGTTCTACGTGCCCACACTATACTAACTGGAAACAAACTGAAGAAGCCAGATATCTAAAGAAACAATCATTTAATTGAAGTAACAGAGACTTGGAAAAGCCATGTGGGTAAAGTATGAATATAAAGAGGTGCTACTCTTTCAAAAGGATTGGCAGTGGGAAAAGGGTACTGCATTGTACATCAAGAATACATAGAATTACTGTAGTTTCAGGACATAAGGAAATTCAGATCTTGGGGAAACTTCTATGTAATGATTACAGAGTTAGAGATGAAAAAAACAGGAACATTCCCATGGTGGGGATCCATTGCAAACCACCAAGCCGGGGAGATTAGGGAGAAAAGATTTGTCAAAACAACTGCCAGAACCATCCAGAGTACAGAATTGGAATAGTGTGTATTTTAACTACTCCCACATCTGGGAGTAGTTGAAAAAGAAATACATCAGGACATTTTGTTCTGCAAAAATTCAGACTAAACTGAAGTCCACTTTTTATAGAGAAGGTAAAGAGAGTGAAGAGAGGAGGGGAATAGGATGGTTCTTCTAATGTCACTGTAAAATAACAGAGTTCATAATCCTGAGGATGCAAAACCACAAAAGAACAAAGCATTTTTCAACAGCAGGCCTAAATAAATTATTAATGTACTAACATGGCTGCTGTCTAGTTGAAGAAACACTCAGAAAACAATTGCTGCAATCAGAACAGATCAGCATATTGTGTAGGGCTCCACAGGGCTGTGTTTCAGGTCCAATGCCATTCAATATTTATATCTATGGCTTCAACAGTGGAAGTTAACGTTTACGAAATTCACAGATGATACTGAGTTCTAAGAGACTGCAAGTACCCTTGAAGCAGGATTAAAATTCAGAATGACATGGGTAAATTGGAGAGATGGAATGAGATTTAAGTCCAGATTGTAAACAAATTATTTTTACAGTTAATGGACAACAACTCAATACAGTCATTGGTGTTTGGGGACTTTAATGAGACTCTTCATCCGACCCTCACTAAGGCATGCCCAATTGGCCAGGCTCCATTGACTAGATTGGGAATTTAGTGATACAGTTAACATACAATGTGCTTTTAGGCACCTACATTCAAATGTTTACAACCTGATGCTTGATCCAATCTACAATTTGAGGGCAGCATAGAAATCAGTTAGTAGGAACACATGCAAGATACTTGAGTACCTTCATAATTAACTGTATAATGAATTGCATAACTAATGAACTGTATAAATGCAGGAGGAACCACCCCTTTTTCAGTTGCATTTCTGTAGGAGAGGATCTCAAGTAAAGAATACCTATCTTACTGTTATATAAATACAAAACACCATTACAAAATTATGGCATTAGTGAAGTAATCCTCTCTAAACAGAGCTGTCTTCGGTTCAGTTTGAAGCCTCACACTCCAAGAAAGATACAGAACAAGTGCAGAGAAAGATTTCTAGAAAACATAACCTGTGAGGAAACATGGACAGAATGAGTACTGTTTAATGTACAAATAAAGACACCAAGAAGGAACTCTCTAAGTTGCTATATACCAAACTGGCTGCTGAAAATGGGAGACATCGACAAAAGATAGGGTGAGAAGTAATATGTTCAAAATGCAGCAAGGAAGATTTTTATTTTATAACGGTAAGAACAGTGCCACACTGGAATAGATGTTTTTAAGAACAAACTAGAGATCTGACAGAATGTAACTGATCCTGGTTTAGGATGACAGGATATCCTAGAAGACCTCCGAAATTTCTTTTCCATAAGTGCTCTCAGGGGTTAACAAAAGTCAGTTACTCATCCCTAGGTCAGATGCACAACCGTGTGCCAATGATGCTCAGTAATTCCCAGGGCCAGTTCACAGAGAACAGCTGTCAGATTGATGGGTTTTTTCCCCCAGCAATTCATATGGGTTAGAACTTGTGGCAGACACGCAATGATCACCACATCTCCTCTTGGTGTCCCAACACAGATCTCTGGAACCCTTAGTAATAGCAAAGGAGATGGATGGGTGGAGCTCCACTGAGCTCCAGTATGCCTTCTTGCAAAGGTAGAGAAGAAATGAGTACTGCTCAAAACTACCACAGAATCACAGAATATGCCAAGTTGGAAGGGACCCACAAGGATCATCGAGTCCATCTTTTAGCCCTGCACAGGACCATCCCCAAGAGTCACACCATGTGCCTGAGAGTATTGTCCAAACACTTCTTGAACTCTGTCAAGCTTGGTGCTGAGACCACTTCCCTGAGGAGCCTGTTCCAGTGCCCAACGAACTTCTGCATGAAGAACCTTTCTCTAATATCCAACCTAAACATTCCTGACGCAACTTTATGCCATTGCCTTGGGTTCTGTCATGGGTCACCACAGAGAAGAAATCAATGCCTGCCCCTCTTCTTCCCCTCACAAGAAAGTTGTATACTCATGCGTCAGGTCTGTCTTACACATGAGTAACTCTGAAGGGAGACCATAACAATTTACAGTGAGATCCTGGACCATATACCCTGTTGATGCAGGTCCTTCATCAAAGCTGCTGTGATTCAATAATCTAGCTCCCCTTATCTTAAGGTAGACACTGTCTTTAATTCAGTGGTAACTGTTATCTCTCAGATATCTTTTATTGGAGGGAAGCACAGGAAAGACTGAAATATTGAAATCTAATTCAAATATTACATGAATGTACACGACACTTTACCATGGTCTTCATAGTTCAATATTATGCTCTGTTGCAGTCAGGTGATGTATGTGAGACAGGTAAGAAGTGAGAAAACCCTTTCAGAATCCCCACAATAACCACACCTTATTGACCACAAAAGCTGTCAAAAGACAAAGTTCGCCTGAGTGTTTTCATCATTACTAATATACTTAACAAAAAAAAAAAGAAAAAAAAAAAAGAAAGTGGCAAATGAACTTTTTTGTGGTATCCACTATATATACTTCAAACTTTACTGTGTGTGTCCACATTATGCCTTCATGGGCAATAAAATTTTCAGAAAGGAATCCAGTCCAACTAGCCAGAGTTGCTATATTTGCCAAATACCTGCCCTGAAGTAAAATAGTAGAACAAACTCACCTATTTAATAGTAGAGAATGCAAATGTCACTATAAAAAATTTACCTATTCCTAAAGCCAGGGGCAATTCTGGGGCAGGAAATACCATCTTTAATAATGTTTTTAAAAGGTGGCATATTGTACACAGACTGCTTTGAGAAAAACATCCTAAAGAATCTCATCTGGTCTTCACGAACCCTCTCGGATGCACTTTCAAGATTGTTTGGAAAAAGTAATCAGTTATATTTTCATGCAACAAAGACAGATGACCACATGCTGAAAGACCTTGATCAAACAGAGTGCTGAGATAACTGAACTTTTCCTCAAACCAACTGTTTATAAAATGCAGGACCTAATAATTTACTCTCTTTTTTCTGTATGAGCAAATATTCTAAAGGGTCTTCAGAATTTACATTTCAGACTGGCAAACAGGGTCTTCTTCATTGACCTTATTTATTTTAAATTATTCACCACACTTCAAATGCTCCAGGATATTCCTACTAAAGTTAAGTGGCTGAAATTTATACAGCTTCATATAAAGACATCAAGTGGGGGAAGCATTAAGGTAGCTTCATCAGGGAATGGTGTCTAAATACATAGGTGAGTAAGCAGTGAAGATAAAGGGGAAGTACATGGTGAAGGAGGTCGTGCAACAGAGGGCATTCAGACTTCTCAAACAACTGTACACCAATGCATGGAGCTTGAGCAATAAAACAGGTAGAACTGCAAGTCCGTCTATGATAGCAGAGCTGTGGTGCGATCAGAATCACAGATCTGGGGTAGCATTCAAGACCACAGCATGGTCATGGATGCAGGCTTTTTAAAAAAGAAAATCAGAAACAAAAATAAAAGGGAGCTGTGCTTTCTGTAAAGAAAGGTGCCTCATCTGCACACTGGTCCAGTGTATGAAACCATCTCACCAATGTACATCAACAAAAGCCTGGTTGACCCAAGTTAGTGTTAGTAATAGTCCTGCTTTGAGCAGGAAACTTGAGTACAAACCTCCAGAGGTCCCTCACAGCTAGCATTTCTATGAAGCTATGGGGAAACTCAGTCTGTTGATTTTGCCAGGAAAATACATGGATTTTAAGCTTTTTCTACAGTCTTTTGGGTTGTGTTTTTTGCTGTTGTTTTTGGGGGAGTTTTGTTTGTTTGTTTTGGGGGGGTTTGTTGGTTTTTTTTTTAATCTTTGTTTCCTTACTTTTATATATTGTCCAACCTCTGAAAGCAGGACTGAACCATTTTAGCTGTACTGCAGATGAGTTCAGTCAATGGGGTAGAGAGGAGGAGAAACAGGACACTAAGCCACCTGGGGATCTCTCCTTATCCAAACTTGAGGTTAGTCAGACAGAGGGAAAGGTCTGGAAGAAAGCCAGAAATGCCAGCTTTAGCCCACTGATGGTCCTGAACAGATGGTAAACATTCAGCTTTCCTTTCAGACCATATTCAAAGGGCCCTTTCATACTGTTCTGCAATATTGACCAGGGTCCAGCCTTTCATGGCATTCACTAATAATTCAATTCCCTGATATAAAAATTGAGACACAAAGCAAATACTTACAATAAAATAAATCTCTCTGTATAACCCTTCTGATTCAAATACCCTAATTGTTCAACTTCTTTAATTAAAAATTATACTACATCCATCAGTATACTATTAAAGCAGAATTTATAAAAACAAATAAAAGAACAGCTGCATAAAGACATGGAGTTTTTTTGTACTTGACAACTCAAAAAAATTACTTATCTTCCACAAATTACTAAGATTTGGTATAAAGTTGGTATAAAGTCTGTTTTGGGGTTGAGGTTGTTTTTCAGAAGTTTCATACTTTGATTCTCTTCATCGGCAAAAAGTCTTTAAAAAGCATCACTGGAAACATCACTTAGGATTTTCTCAATTAACTTAGCTGCTATTTTATAAATTAGAGTACTAAAATGTATTTACTTCCTTAGTCTAGCCATAATCAAGTCTGGGACTACAACTGGTTAATCTTATGTCCCAAGTTATTATTCCATCTGTTTGTCTTCAAATGTTACTTGGAACCTTCTACACACATACACACACACACACAAATCTCTTAGATTTAAGTCTTACATAACAAAAGAAATTCTCTGAGCAACTGAAACAATAATTGGGTGAGTTTTTAACATAAATTCTCCTCCAAAACCACTTTTTAGGGTATATTTTCAGTTCTTCTGTACTATTCAACAGCTTCATGCCAGTTCACATGAAGTGGCAATCTAGATCCTAGAAACTGGTGAAATCTAAAAAAATATAGTGAATTCTAAAGTACTCCTTGTTTTCCTGAATACAGTTCAAATCTAAGGGGAGGTTGTGCTCGCTTTCCTATTCTTTGAAGTTTTCATCACAGGAATCATTCAAAAGAGGAAAGAACAAATACTCATGACATTTAAAAATATATATCTATATATTTACTTAGCTACTAATATGATTTATGCAAAAGTTTTGATCTATGGTTATTTGCAGTACAGGATGATGCAGAGATAATTTTTTTTTTTTTTGGTTCTTGTGGTTGTCTTCTAAAAGAGCTTATTCTCATCTAAAGTATGGTACCCCAACAAGCGTGTAATCTTCTGATAGTCATCATTGTTCCCTAAAGCACATGCTACTACTCCAGTCAGTTTTCATCAGTCTTCTAAAGGTTTCCCCAAAACTAAGTGTTTCTGGCAATAAAATCATCTGTCTTCAAAAATTATCTCAAAATATAATATATCCTAGGGTCTTAAGTTATAGATACATGATAAAATATACATGAAACCTTCATGGATATTTTATCCTGAAAGTCCTTCTTAATCAAATGAATACCAAATTTCAAGTGGCTTCTTCCTCTGTCAGCTTTCTACGGGGAACTCAAAGCAGCTCTGTCCTTAATCTCCTTTCATCCATGCCTTATTTCTGCACAACATCAGCAAACAGAAATTCCCAGTGGATGATCCATAAATCTACCATTTTTGCTCTTGGGCTGCCTTCCCTCCTACTGTCTCCATTAAACTCTTCCTCCAACATTCCCCTTGCGGTCCTTCTCCCTCTTTCTTCCCCATGAGAAGTCTTCCTTAAGACCAGAATACGTAAAATAAAGCAGGTAACATCTTTCCCTATCTCAGCTCTCCATATCCTTCTCTAATCACTCTGGACAGTATCACTGTTCTGTTTGTCATGCAAGCCACAACATGGATGACATTTTCAACTCAGATATTATCTGAAATCCCAATTATGTGTCAGTTCAGTGGATTTGTTCTACATAACTTCTCTGTTATATAGCTTTTCCTATCCATTCACATAGCTCACATTCCTGGACAAAAATCTTATGAGATCCATCATTACAGGCATCCTCTTCTCTGTACTTGACACACAAAATCATGCCTGTTGCAAAGGTTGTTTTCCTTTGTCATTCACTTTAACCATGTCATTCCTCTTTGCCTTTGTGCATCCAATATCATTTGTTCTCACTTTTAAAGATTCTTTTCTGTTCACAGTTGACAAATTTTCTCACTTTTTATGGTGATGTCAGTTTCCACTGTACTAGGTAAACATTTTCAAGCAGAATCCACTAAAATATGCTTTGTTGAGACGTCTCCAAAATATTTTTTTTTAAAAAAATGTGCCGAAAACTACTGTTCATCATGCTGGTCAATACTGTCTCACCATTCCCTGGTACTCCTCCAATCTCCCTGTAGCCATCTGTTACCTCTTACCTCACAGTCCTTTGGTCGCTTTCCTAAATGGCTTGCATACACCTCTGTCTTGTGCCCACACGAAGAGAGGGTCCTCATTCATGATTCAGGTTCCTAGATACTAAGACTAGTAAATATTACTGGTATCCTATGAGAGTTCATACATGGAAATCATGTTTGAGATACCGAGAAGCAACCAGGTGTCAAAAGGTAAGACTGTTTTTGTTAATGCTCTTCTCAAAGTCAAGCAAATAGTTTTATTGGTGACATGAAAAGAAACACAAGCCTAGTGATCAGACCAGAGCAAGGAAGGGACATAATAGCTATACTATAGCTACAAACAATTTTATAAAATACATATACTGTACACATTTATCCACATATATACATATATTTTTATGGCTACATATACCTATGTAATCTCAGGAAAACAAAACCTAATAAAGTATACTCTTACTTTACATTTCAGCATGTATCTTCTAAAGATGGCAACACATCTTCAATATCAGAATGTGCAAAATCATCTATACATTTAGCATCATCTCAGATAAACCTAGTTCCAGCTCAATAACACACCAGCAGTGATTCACCACTTATGAACCAGCAGAAACTGTAGGGAGGCGAAAGAAATTTATACCACAATTTCATAGACGACTAATTTTAAAACATTCTTGGCTGGACTACATCCCATTAATTGCCAACTTGGCAGGTCTTTCTTAAGACAAGTAATTTAATGACTGGTCAAGGACCCTGCAAGAGTTACCAGACTTGATTTTTACCTGCTTGCAAAACACGAGTAGACAATATGATTTTTCACTTCACCTTACTACCTCAGTTTTAACAATCCTGTCTTACACCTGTGTATATATGTAGGTCTTCTTCCCTCACTGTCAAGCAGCACTGAATGTGTCACAGTCTAAGCCCAGGTCACTAAGGGAGAATGACATACGCTACCAATATAAATGACAATTACCTGCATAAGGGCATACATGCATAGTAAAAGACAGCATACACTTAATTGGCTGTGTAAAACAGTTTAACTCTTTGCTTCATGAAGTAAATTCTCCCTCCGTGAGGTACTAGGAAGCCTTCCCATATTCCCTTGTTCATTCCTCCTAAGCTATTCTACATATAAGAGGAAAGAAGAAGGCAAAATGGCAAGCTTTTAAGGGAAATGCAAACAGTTTGGAACATAATGAAAATTAAGATTGAGAATAGGAACAAAATGCTGGCAGGTCTGTGCTCTCCCTGGAGAACATGCAGCACAGAGCAAGACTATTTCAAGTACTAGGCTAAATCCTGCACTAAAAGCATTTAATGTTGTAGAGGTTACAGGTCACTTTCTGCCACGGTGTGTACTGCATGCCCACACCTAACACGTGTATGCTCAAATAAACCACTATGAAATATTTAAAGCACTGCTCCAAAAATAGATAACCGCCTCATATAAAGTACCTCTGGTCAGAAACATGCATCCTCAGCGTTTACAGACAAACATGCAGGTAGCTCTTTCACTTCCCTGTGCTTTATTGGAATCCTGAGAGAATGCCAGAAGGCAAATGGCTTTCAGGCATAAAGTGTTTCTGTTTGTTAAATCATTGCCATGTATTCAGCACTGGTTTTTTGGTATAAGGTACATCAGTCACATTTATAAACAGAAAACAGAGATCAACTATATGTATTCTCAAAATTGGCTGATGATATCAAAGTAACGATGTACAGGCATGAGAAGTAGAGCACTGACATTCCATTTGTTTTGAATTAAATTACTTTGCCAATCTCCAAAACTCATTTAGCAAAGTACTCTGCTCCACCAAGTATATATCTAGATATGAAGTAGTTAAACATAATGGAAAGCATGACATTTAAGATTATTGTCTGGTAAAAATATGACCTTTATGGAAGTTACACAACAGAAGGTAGTTACTGAACAGAAAAAAAAAGAAAAACATTTTTAACCATACAATGTCAATGTAATTAATAAAACACATTATTAGCACTTACAAAAGAGAAGCAAATAGTTGAATTTTTACATTCACTTTGACGTGTTATTTTCTTCAAAGAAGACAAGTTGCATTTAAGAGGAAGCATTTCTACTGTTGAAAATGACAGGGAAATAAAGCATGCCAAGAAGAATTTTTGTTAAAAAAAAAAAATCACAAAGTCAGAGAAAAATCTAAATTCAGTTATTAATAATTCAACACAAATATATAACAGCATGCAAGTAGGCAATTGAAAGGTAATGACGAATACTACATCTGACACTCTGTCCTCATCTAACCCTATTATGCCTAAGGACTATAGCATGCGTAGTACACAAGATCACACATTTTCTTGGACACTAATGTAATCACCAACAACAAAATGAGCCGAAGAGTTTATTTTAAGACCCAATTTTTAACTCCTGCTTTACATTTCCAAGTTTAGACAAAGCTGCAATGTTGGTTATCACTACTTTTTCTGGTTGCAGTTTTTGGAGAACAGAATAAAAGGGAAAAGAGAAAAACCAGAAGAAAAATGTAAGTGTTCTGTTGGAGTCAACTGTGGGTTTAGGGACTTTTAACTAATATTGAGCATATTCACAATACACAGATATACAAAATAGAAAACAACGTGCAAAGATGGGTGTAATTGGAGTAAACTTCTGAAAGGCATGCAAATCTATTCAGTAAACATGTGGGACCCAATAATTTTGGTTTGGAACCCTAAAGACTCCTTATTTTCACTTAAAGCACAGAACTATTTCTGTACAGAGTATCATTTGCTATAAAAAGGGACTGAAAGCCTACTGATGAGGACTGAGGAAAACTGCATTCTAAGCAGGTAGAAATGTTTGTGGGAGAGACTGGAACTGCCTCTGCCTATTCTCTTGCCCACACTCCTGCCACCTGGACTACAGAAGCATCAGGTTGCTCTATTCAAGATCTTTTATAAATCCACACCTCCATGGCCTCATGAAAATAGTCAGCTGCCAGCTGAAAAATCTTCTAGAGTGCAACTTCATGTGAAGATCATTCAGGCCAAAAGACAGTCTAAAGTCCCTAATAGGACCTTATCAAATATACTTGAGGTAGTTTGCAACTTGAAGTATATTAGTCACATGTTTGCTGAACTGAGCTTCAAGTCATACCATACATAAAAGAAGAAACATGATCTTAATGTTTAGAATCCTCACAAAAGCAGGCTTGAGCTTTGGTCTTCCCAGAGCCAACAAAAAAAAAATTTAAAAAATCCCAATTCTCTGTTCATATAGACACATTCCTCCTGACACTTCACTACAAAGACCCTAGCAAGGGCAGGAGGTATCTTTTGTAAGGTATTATGTACACAAGTCTTGAGAATCTCAGGGTCAGGAGGCCAGAAGTGAGAATCTGGGGTGGTCCTGGGCTTGTCTGCAGATGAAGTCTTCTGGTCCTGCTCTCCTGTTATCCCTCCTTCTCATGCTCTAGTTGTGTAGCAGAAACATTTCTAAATAACTGGATCCACAGGTGCAGTTTTGAAGAGCTTCCCACCGAACCTGTAATTATGAACTACGTAAGTCAAACTAGGTAATTCCCCAGATTCCTTCCTAACATTTCATTGAGAGCTTTTTCCTTCTCTTTGTGGATCATAGCAGCGTTTTCAAACTTATACCGACTAGTAAGGGAGAAGTACTACATTCACCTCCCTTGGCAGACAATAACGCACTACATTTGCAAGTCACACAGCTGGAGAAATGACAAGGTTTTTTAGCTTGAGTAGACAAAGAAGCACATGAAGAGGGTGAGATGAACTTTAGCTGGCACAGCCTCTTTCAGGAAACTGCTGCTTCCAGGTTGAGGAAACATAAAATGACCACTGAGAAACAACAGAGATTGCATTTCGGTTCTCCTTTAGAAGCCGTATACTGAGGCCAGAATTAATTTGGAATGCTGAAAGGTAAAGGATGGAGATGAATGACACACTGCAGAATAACTGCTTCTAGATATCTGTGAGACTCTAACCTCAAAACTTTCTTTCCACAGGGAAAAATGTGTTCCTCTAAAAGCTTTCTACCCTCCTCTCTGGCAGTCATGCCTGGTCAGTTGCTAGCTAGCTTGGTGCTGAAACTGTTCTCCCAAATTGATGACTTGCAATAAAGAAAATGTCACTGCCACCAGTCAAAAAAGTGCCAAAAACTGAAGTTCCTACTGAACTGGTGGGGAAAGGACAGGGAGAGGTTTCTGGGTTTCTTATTCTATCCAGATCACCGACATGCCACGAGACGGTTCTTGTGACCCACCCCTTGAATCACTGTTCTCAGAAAAAAGAAGTTTCTCAACAGCATGCTAATCATAGCATCATAGAAATCTTTGTGTTGGAAGGGACCTTAAATATCATCTAGTTCAAATCTAGTTCCAACTCCCTGCCATAGATTGGGACACTTTCCACTAGACCAGTCCTCAAAATCCCATCCAACATAGCCTTGAATACTTCCAGGTATGAGGCATTTGCATCTTCCCTGGGCAAAACCAAACAGGTTCTCATAGTGACATAACACTTATCCTTTTATCATGACAGCTATACTTACAACCCTTCACTTTTCAATTATCCTTCCAAATTTTAGTGGAACCATTGGCTAGGCATTTGGATACAAGAAAACAAAAAGGTTTGGACTCTACTCAATATTCACATCTACCCCAGGTAGCCACAAAATGGGATGTGAGAACATCTGCAAGGCTGAGAAGAAAATAGTGCACCATTGTAAAATTAGCAACTGCTGACCCTAACCAATTCACAATGGCAGTATTTTTTTAACCTCATTGATGAACTAGGATATAGAAATACAAGACACTGACTAAATAAAGGTTAAACAAAGCAAAGGCAGCTTCCTACGCAAATTATCATGGCCTTGTTGTGTATGCTCTGCCTAGAAACTTTGCAACAGACTGAAAGGATGGAAATGAAAACTTGTGTTATGAAGCGTGCTAGATTTTTGTTACTGTCTGTGTACATCCCTCCAGCAGTAACTTACCGAAAGGGCATTTGATTGTAAATTGATGGGTAATTTTGTGAAACCGTGGCACTTTAGTCAAAAATAACTCACTAAAGAAACAGCATGAGTAATAATGCCATTTACCACACAAATAAATATGTGCAGATTTTTCCTGTAGTAACTACCCACACCACGGAACAGCCTGAAGTTTATTCCACATCTATACAGTATTTTCAAACATTGCTCATGATTGTGCTGGTGGATAACAAACGTCTGTAAGTGCAAGATTTTTTCTTGCTGTGTTTTCCTTAGGATGGTGAACAGTACTGTCAGGCACCATCATTATTAACTACACAAGTTTAAGTCTTTGAATTTACGACCATTGCTAGCTGCAGGCATCAGCTGTTGAAAATATTGCACATCTGCTGAAAACCTTGAACAGCCACTGACTTCTTATGAAAATTGCTTTGTGGAGACTGCAGGACATGTCTATACAAGTGCTGGATTACACTCGCATACTCACCACTAGCATTGTCTTTCTCTGCACAACTCCACAAGCTGCTCCTGTACACAGATGCCTGCTTGGTACGGCTCCTGCTATTTTCTGTCTCTGCAAGGACAGCTTCTGTGTCCTTCTGCCTCTTCATGGAAAGATTACCTTCCTTTCTGTAGTGGGTCTAGCTGGGACGAAGCTAACACTCCACACAACACAACTCACGGTGCTGTGCTTTGCACTCATGTCTAGGACGGTGCTGGTAACCCAGCCAACCCATGTGCTGGCTGCTCCTGAGCAGCACCCACACAGCACCAAGGCTGTCCCTCCAACAGGCCCAAGGGCTGGTAGGCTGGGGGTGGGCAAGAGGTTGGGAGGGGAGGCAGCCAGGACAGCTGAACCTAACTAACCAGAGGGATATCCCATACCATATGGTGTCAGCAATAAAAGTTAAGAGAAAGGAGAAGTGCATTCGTTATTAAGGCGTTCATCTTCTGAAACAACCCCTATGTGCACTGGAGTTTCTACTTCCCCCTGAGTGTCTGGATATTACCTGTTGATGGGAAGTAGAGAATAAATAATTTTCCTTTGCTTCCATATGCAGCCTTTTCTTTTCTTCATTAGTCTGCCTTGAACTCAACTAATAATTTCTTCATCTCATTTTCTCCCCCTGTTCTGCTGAAGAGGGGGTTTAAGAGAGCAGCTGGGTGGGCATCTCGGTGCCACAATTTTCTTCTCCTCTGTCTTTACATTGGAGTGTACAGGCCAAAGAGGCTCCTCCTACAATGCCACCAAGAGATCACCCAACACTTAATCATTGGATCTTCTCCACTTGTCCCAGGGATATGTCACACATTTTACAGTTGATAATGTTCTCTCCCTTGTGTGCTCTGGATGTTAAATGTAAAGGCTAAGGAAAAGGGTAAACAGTTGCTGTACTGATGCCAGTTTTTGTGGCAGCACTGATAAAACACTAAAACACTGCTTTTCTAAACAGTGCTGGAAGACTCATTGCTTTGTCCTCCATGTTGCATATACTTGGAGATCATCCCAAGTCATGGCCTAACTTTACTTTTTTTTTAAAGACCATTTTAATCCTAGCTTCTTAATGACAGACAGGTAGGCTAACATCTTGCATACTTTTATGGCAGTACTCAGACACTACATGCTACCAAGAAACAAGGAACTTGTTCAAACGATTCACCAAACGTATCAGATACATATATCTACAGATATATATATATATATACACTGATATCTTATTTCATCAGAGATTATGGAAGCATCAATGTCTGAACGCAAGTTGCTTTGAAAGAGCTCCTGCAACCTCACATGCTGGATTTAGGCCAGGAGTATAACTACTGCTTGTCAATAACAGCATTATTATCTCAGTGTATTCTTTTAAAAAACCCTATCTAATTCTGGAAAATGTCGCCATAAAATATTAAGCCAGATGATCAAATTAGTTCTGCTTTTTCCACTTACTTGATGATTCTTCATCAAGTAATTTATTTGATGAGCATAATCATGCTCCTTTGAAAGAAAAAATAGGCAACTGTGGTACCACCAGTCTGACCTGTGAAACAGGAGGGACAAGTGTCTCAGCAGGGTGATGGTTGGGATGCAAAATGAGATTAAAAGAGGAAGTTACAGTGATTCATCCCAGGGGAGAATCTGAAATTTGAAAGGAAATATTTGTCACTATGCGAAAATTGCCTGGCACAGATGTGTCACTTGGAGAACACAGAGGGTGGGAAAAGTAGAAGGGTTGCAGAAAACAAACAACAAAAAAATCTTGTTTTTTCTTTCTGTACAAGAAGTTATCTGCCATTGGATATTTAAAACAAAATTTTGCAGTCCTTTCCATGAAGTTCTACGACATTATCATGTATAAGGGCTTTACTTGAATAAGTGCCCTTCATCATATCGCTGCACTGCATTCCTGGCTGGGTATTAGGGTCAATCTGTTCCCCAAAGTGGAGCCAGGGAACACTGGGTTTTTCCATGACACAAAGATCTCACCCTCTGTTTGATGGTGCTTGGGGACCATTGCATCTTTAGTGCTTTCATAGTGTTAAGAACATACTAATCTTCACTAGTGTCGCTTTAGAACATTTAAGTTCTTACCAGCTTCCCAAAGAAAGTAAGTTCTTCGAGAGTACAAAGTCTCTGCTCTGCTCAACGTGGCTAATATGATTCTATGATAACTACACAATTCCAAGTAAACCATTTTCACCTCTCCAGTGAAAGATCCTTTTTGCAAGAAATACATCTTCCCTTGCATGAACATGGAATTCCTGAGTGGATGTACTGTAGAAATGAAAAATGTCCTTGGTAAACATTTTCAATTGTGAGAAAAGTCTGTTCAAAAATGCCCCCAGTTCCATCTCAACATGTAGAAAATGTTGCTTTTGTCAAAATTACTTAGGGCTCTTTGTATATCCAGGGCAATCCACAGCAGTTTGCTTTTTATGGTTATTATTTCCCCCCTCTCATGTATGGGTATTTTCATTCCCCGAGCTTTATTCAGTCTTCACCTTGATTTTTAATGTTCCTATTTTGTTTCTTCTTCTTTCTTCCTGAACAACACAATTCACCTTTATTTTTTAATGTTTTTCTTCCAGAAACACTCAGAGAGCCTACTAAAAGGCACTCCAACCTCCAACCTATTTGTAAAAAGGAAGCAACATCACTAGTAAGTCTCTGTTGAAATTAATAAAGCTTCCCTAGGGGCAAAAGGAGATGGGGGCGGGGAATCACCTTTTCAGAAGAAAATTTTCAGTAATTAGTAACAAAGTTTAATGGGCAATATTATAATTTAATAGTTACATCAGACAGCTATTAAAATACATTATCATACATTAAACCATCTTATTAGGTAGTGCAATTTACTAACCAAAAAAAAAGCTGATCGCTACAGATGAACCATCGAATTCAAGCAGCAAGATTTTGTTGCTCTGCTGCTGCTGTCAGTTGTAGATAGAAGGGGCATCAGCTGTAAAATGGACCCCAAACAGCATCTTTCAAACTGTCAGATTCATGACACCAGAAGACCTTGCTTCCCTCTAACGTTTTTCCTATTAGTTCAGTTAAAAAACCCCACACCCCTACTATTAGTAAGCCACACTCTGGAAATAACAAATCTCAGAGGCAAGTCAGGGTCTGTGCACTTACTGCTCAGAAACTCATATTTCTTTCTCTAACTTTAAAAACAGACTCATCAACTTTAGCAGAATTGCCTCGGTGCTTAAAATATCTGCATATGTGGTTATAGATCTAAACTGTGTAGTGTTTTCAGGATAATCAAAACAGATGTACAGCATATCTTTTCTACATTTATTTAATGTTCTGACTTCCCAGGAAAACTGCTAAGTAAAATGACAAAGTCCAAACTCCAACAGGAACAAATTCACCACTATAAAGTGATACAAATGATTAAAATAAAACAGTTCAATTAAGGGTATATGAAGTAGCAAACATATAAAAATAAATGAGGAAAGAATTGCCCAGGAAACAAAGCTATTTCAGTAACAGTGTATTTTGATCCCTTCATGATGAATATACATTGTAAATGAAAAAAATAACTTGTAAAATGCCAGTTAGAGAAAGTTATATCAAAGGATTTGTACAAAGTGACCAAACCTATGTTTATAACACAGCACAGTTTTTGTTAATATAAAACAAAAGCTTCATTAAAATAATAATACTCTAACTGCACTTAATTAGAGAATCTTTTGAAATATAAAGTGAGTATCAAATAGTCTTCTACTAAAACAATAAACACTTATTTGTATATTCTGTATACAAACCTGAAAGCCTACTTCGAGGTCCACTTCCTATTTTTTTTCTAGTATTCAGAAATGTTCATTCTGGATCGAATCCAAGATGGCAAAAGCTGTCAACTGGTATATTTTAACTAAGTTTGTGGTACTTTAAATTTGATCCTGTGCCTCTTGGTTCATATCTCTACGCTTGGACATCTCACTTGTAAAAAGTGGCCACAGATAGCTTTTCTTCACTATTACCTGGCAGAATTTCATCTGCTCCACCCAAATCAGACCTGACCACAACAATCCATCCCACTGTCACTTCCATAACATTTCCTACTTATGGCTAACAATGGAAGCTATAGTTTGTAAAGCATGCAGCCATATGTCTTCAATTTTGAGCTAGTGGATATGGAGTAAAAATATAGGTATTATATAATATATACATATATAAATAAAATCACTTTCGTGTTGTATGCTGAAAAATTTTTCTGTAACTAGTAGAGAATTAGGATTTGACTGTCCTACAATAACCTGTGTTCACACTTCACTAAAGCCAGTGTTGATCACACTGATAAAACAGTTCAAAATACATAACCTCAAGCTGTTGAGCTTGGGCTTTCTACTGAAGACAGTCAGAAAATCTCACAAAATCTCCTTTGTTAAGAAGCAACGCAAGGCACTTATTCGCCATAACTGAAGCCACAGTCTCAAAAGTGGACAGTTCATTTACTTCTGCAACTGATCTCTCAGTGAAGAACCACGATCGGCACACAATGGTTTCTTCATAGGGAGCAAAGATCGTGGCCCTAAAGGAGAGCCTTGTGTACACACCATCTAGGCTAATATGCTGAAGACATACGTACCGACAGACTTCGCATATAAGGATGGTGCAATCTGAACTCCAGCCATAAATCACAAGTAATGCTACACTATTCTATGTAAAGCCTCTAGAATCTAAGCCAGCAAAGAAATCTAGAGCTTTTAACCACAGACATAAATGTGTTCACTCCAGCCAGCCCAAATCAGTAACTGGCAGTCAACGGCCTGCAACAGCTGACATTTCTTTCTCTCTCTCAAGTGGTTTGCAAAGATATACTTGTGGGTAAGACACTGCAACAAGCCAGAATGTACCAAATGGAAATTTGTATGACAACAGGCACTTCATCTTCACAAGAAATACTTGTAATCTCAAAAAAAAAAAGATGGAAATGTCCATTCCTGACCAGTGTCCAAGGAGAACCCCAAAGAATACCCACAAAATAAACACCCTCGAGGTGGAGAGTGAAGGGAAAGGGTGAGACAAGGCAGAAAGAAACTCCCTCTCTCTTTGCCAAGCCCTCTCCGAGTTTTAACAAATGAGCTATTAGCATCTCCAAATTATCTGGCCCGAGTTACAGCCAGCTCCGTTTTATCCAAAACCAGGCTCCAGCCAAACATTAAGAAATTAGCAGCTGGGTCCAGCACCAGGGCAGCAGGCCTGCATATCATCAGCACCACGACATCAATGAGTCCCAAGCTGCACTCTCCTTTACCACCTTTGTCTATATATTAACTGCCATGGAAAGGAGCCTACTTGCCTGAACCATTTACTACAAAGCCAGAAGGCAAATTCTTATCTGCTAGGATTTCTCTGAAGGAATTGGGAAGCAGAAAGAAATACCAGATTCTTAACTACAATTCTAGGTACACTTACAAGAATTGTACAAGCACATTTAAGGAGAGTTCTACATTACCCCTGGAATCACTGTGAATATTAGCATGGTCTTTCCTAAGAGAAGTCCACAAAATAGGCAAGAAGGGTCTCCACAGCTGCACTGGGCAAAGCTGTGGACTTGACTAACAGAGAATAAAGAAACGAAACTTCCCAAATACCGACAAATCTCTCACTATCACTTCTTAATATTTTTGTCCCAGAAAGTATAGACAGGTCAATTAACTCTAATGATACATTAGTTTACCTGTTAATTAAATCAAGGCAATAACCAAGAAGGCATATAAGAAATTATTTTTTCAAAGACCAAAAAATCAAATATTAAAGTAGATGTTTTTGTGCTTCTTAAGCTTCTGCTCACTTAGGCAGCCTCTTAGTTAGATGTCCTGGTAAGACCTCATAGACGTTAAATGTGGTGACTTAAAGTAAGAGAAAAAAATGGACATATTCATACACAGTGCAGTATTCCAACTGAAAATCTCAGATTTTTAACTTACAAGTCAACATTACTTAACTGTAAAGGGGTATACCTTTTATGACACTGCAGAGTACATAAAGCCCACGGCAAAAGAAGTCCTCACATTAAAAACAATCAGATTAGCATAATAAGAGGAGAAAGCAAAGCTGCAGGAACATTTGGAAAGCTTTTAATTTTTTTTTCTTTAAAGTATTTCAATTCCTCCAGCCAAAGTAAACTCATCACAGATTAGTTCTCAGAAGTGCTCTCAGCCAAAAAGTAAGTTATTGTAATATAAGGAGTGATACTGGGAGCTAAGCTAAGCTTTAAAAGCCTCCATAGCATATAACAGACGTGGAGAGTTCAGAATACAGACTGCAATGAGTACATCAAGAGATCTAGGACTCATAACAGTTTTGGTCATGTAGTTTACTAGACATCTTAGAGACTGACGCATATGACAAGTTAAAAAAAAATCCCAAACGACTAAAAAAAATAAGAAGGCTGTGATGACATCCTCATACACAAAGGGTCTCAATAAGTATGCTGCCTCTTTTGCTACCTTCCATAATTCCAAGAAATGGCAGTCTAGATTTTCATGCCCTGTTGGTTATGCTGTGTGCTGCAGAAATACAAGCAGATGATTGATGGGGTTTGCACTATGGAAGCCCTGGTTGTTGGCAAATGTACACTTGAAAAAGGATTCCAGATCTCTGAGCCACCAAAGGAACTAACAGAGTCTGTAAAACCATTTGTTTCAGATTTATATTTACTGTATGACAAACACAACTCTCCTTCTACCTGCTTTTTTATTACAAGAATAGCTTTGGTTTACAGAAAGTATTTATTCTAATTCTTAGTAAAGCAAGTATTCAGAACTAGGCAATGTTTGTGAGGGATTCCACAAGAAGCTTCCATGGAACATAAAGGAGCCAGTGAGCACTGAGAGTTTTTCAAGAACACTTTCCTGGAAGGACCCAAAGAGTTCATCCCCTTTAAAGGTAAGGGAAGCAGATGGAGCAAGAGACCCTCTTGGCTTAACTGTGAGCTTGAGTGTGCTCAAAACCACTTCTGAGTATGCTCAAAAGAAAGAGAAGAGTACCACAGATGGACAAGTGGACAAATACTAGCTGAGAACTATGGGGGCAGTGCCAGGGTATGCAAAAATGCAAGTAGAAAAGTAACAGCTCAGCTCAAATGGAAATGGGCCAGAGATGTAAAAAACTACAAGAAAGGGCTCTTCAGGTAAAGAAGAAACAAGCAGCAGAAAGTAAAGGAAAATATTGAGCCACTGTTAAATGAGAAAGATGAATTAGTCACCAACAACACTGACAAGGCACAGGTTCTCAACTCTTTCTTCACCTCTGTCTTCCGTTTGGCCCCAGGCCTTGGAAACAAAAGTCCAGGTAGATGCAAACACAGAGCCACTGTCAGTGAAGGAAAAATTGCTTTGTGAACAGGAACTTGACCTTACAAATCAATGAGCCCTGACAATATTTACCTGAGGGTTCTAAGATAGCTTGCTGATGTCATTGCAAGGCTTTTCTCCACACTTTTTAAGAAATCACAGAGATCAGGAAACATCCCAGAAGACTGGAAGAAGGCCAATGTCATCCCCGTCTTTGACAAGGACTTATAGGAGTATCCAGGAAATTACAGGTTAGTAGTCTTACTTCATTCCCTTGTAAAGTTACAAACTGTAGGAGTTGGGTTTCAGGAAGAGTGCCCAACAGCACCCTGGGAGATGTAATTTCCCAAGTACTCCCACACATGGGCAGTAAAATACCCATAGTAATTGGTTGTTAAGGTCACATGGTGTGACGTGTTAACCCATATATAAGCTGTTTTCTGATTTGAATAAAGAGGATTTGGCGGTGAACCTCCACCAAGCTAGCTGGGTCTGTGTAATTTGTTTACTTATTATATTAATAAGCTACAAGTGGCACCTTGAGCATTGGGCACGACCCTGTATCAGGGATGATTAGAAACTGCCTTGTAGCAAGGAAAATTCAGTAGCGTTTGGACAGGTTTGTTTTAAAAACTTGGAACGCTTTTCTCCGAAAAAAAAGCCAGATGTCACATACTGAGCTAAAAGCAGGGAGAGAACATCGTTAAAGAAGGACGTCGGATACCAGTGCTAAAAGGACTGAGACATCGTGTAGGAACGATGTGGGAGCTCCAAGAATCTTGACTACTGTGTACACGAGAGACCTGGCAGGGAAAGCTTTGAAAGAAAGAAAAGGTAAAGCTACAAAGAACTCGAGGTAAGAAGCTGGCATGGGAAGTTAAAATTCAAGGGAAATGATAGAAATAACTAGATCAGGATTCCTGGTAAGCAGACTGCTTAGTGTGACTGCTTGAAAAAAATTTGGAGAGACAGCTCCACAGAAAGCAGAGATAGAAGAAATGGACACTTTAAAAATCTCACAAGGAAACTTAAACTTGTCCACGGAGAAAAACTTTAAACCTCCTATTCCTCTCACGAGCCCTAACAGACGAAGGACTCTCCCAAGACACGGGAGCAGATATAGGGGTAGGAGAGAGCCGCGTGCAAACAAAGAGACCCTAACAAAGGACTTGGGCTGGTTTTTGCGCGGGCAGAAGGAAGCATGTGGCGTGGACCATGTGGTTGCTGGGGAGAGACAGACCTTGAGTCCTCGAGGCGCTGCCGAGCTGCAGCCACGTGGCAGCCACGCCGCAAGTTGGGAGTCACCATCTTGCCCACAGACAGCTTGTAGAGTGTCCGAGCTTGAGGAAACATGCTTAAAACATGTTATTCCGGCAAGCATTGAACCAACAGAGGACAGACCGCTGCCCCTGCGCCGGCTGCCTCTGTGCTGCTGTTAAAAGAGTCTGTCGGGCTCGCTGTGCTCTGCAGAAGCACTGTCCGCAGCACATGGTGGTGCGCAGCAGCGCAGGGCTCTGGGTCCCGCGCAGCCATGGCTCACACCTGACACGGCACAGGTGGGGGGCCGTCATTTTCGCCGGCCCGTGGAGCAGCAGTGCCAAAAGAGGGGCGGAGGCGTGGCAGGACCGGGGCGGCGGCAAGTCGCCGGGAAGCAGCACGCGCTGGGACCTTTCCGGGGGCTGCCCCGCCATTCGCGGGGAGGAGATGGTGTAGCCAAGCCCCTGCGCCAGACTCGTCCTTGCCGAGCTGTATGTACCCCCGCGCAGCGCCGGGTCAAAACTCCGGGCGCGCCGAAGAGGTGAGCGAGGCGGTGAACACCCCCCGCTCAGCCCTGGCCCAGTGTGAAAGCCCCGGGGCCGCAGAACAGCGGCTCTGGCTCCATGGGAGCCGGGGGGGCTGGGGCCGCTCCGAAACGGCAACGACAACAGCTCCAGCTGTATGGGACGCGATGTGCTGGGACAGGACCTGGGGCCAGCCGGTGGCGCGGCAGGGAATGGTTCTGCGAAGCCCCGTCGAGCCGGGACATGACCGAAGCTGCCGCCCAAAACGAGGGCAAAAACTACCCCCCTTTCCACAGTGAAGTGCAGGGAGCGGGGCCAGGGCCAGGACAGTGTGAGCTGCCAGCAAACGGCAGAGACCTGCACTGTCTGCCTTGAGCAGAGAAGGAGACACACAGCGCCCACCGGGCTCCGACGAGAGACCCCCTGCGGGGGCGATTCTGCAGCTTGCGGTGGGAAGTAACAAAGGCCAAGGCTGAGAAAGACGGCCACACCCTTTGTGCTGAGACAGAACCACTTCTGAGTATGCTCAAAAGAAAGAGAAGAGTACCACAGATGGACAAGTGGACAAATACTAGCTGAGAACTATGGGGGCAGTGCCAGGGTATGCAAAAATGCAAGTAGAAAAGTAACAGCTCAGCTCAAATGGAAATGGGCCAGAGATGTAAAAAACTACAAGAAAGGGCTCTTCAGGTAAAGAAGAAACAAGCAGCAGAAAGTAAAGGAAAATATTGAGCCACTGTTAAATGAGAAAGATGAATTAGTCACCAACAACACTGACAAGGCACAGGTTCTCAACTCTTTCTTCACCTCTGTCTTCCGTTTGGCCCCAGGCCTTGGAAACAAAAGTCCAGGTAGATGCAAACACAGAGCCACTGTCAGTGAAGGAAAAATTGCTTTGTGAACAGGAACTTGACCTTACAAATCAATGAGCCCTGACAATATTTACCTGAGGGTTCTAAGATAGCTTGCTGATGTCATTGCAAGGCTTTTCTCCACACTTTTTAAGAAATCACAGAGATCAGGAAACATCCCAGAAGACTGGAAGAAGGCCAATGTCATCCCCGTCTTTGACAAGGACTTATAGGAGTATCCAGGAAATTACAGGTTAGTAGTCTTACTTCATTCCCTTGTAAAGTTACAAACTGTAGGAGTTGGGTTTCAGGAAGAGTGCCCAACAGCACCCTGGGAGATGTAATTTCCCAAGTACTCCCACACATGGGCAGTAAAATACCCATAGTAATTGGTTGTTAAGGTCACATGGTGTGACGTGTTAACCCATATATAAGCTGTTTTCTGATTTGAATAAAGAGGATTTGGCGGTGAACCTCCACCAAGCTAGCTGGGTCTGTGTAATTTGTTTACTTATTATATTAATAAGCTACAAGTGGCACCTTGAGCATTGGGCACGACCCTGTATCAGGGATGATTAGAAACTGCCTTGTAGCAAGGAAAATTCAGTAGCGTTTGGACAGGTTTGTTTTAAAAACTTGGAACGCTTTTCTCCGAAAAAAAAGCCAGATGTCACATACTGAGCTAAAAGCAGGGAGAGAACATCGTTAAAGAAGGACGTCGGATACCAGTGCTAAAAGGACTGAGACATCGTGTAGGAACGATGTGGGAGCTCCAAGAATCTTGACTACTGTGTACACGAGAGACCTGGCAGGGAAAGCTTTGAAAGAAAGAAAAGGTAAAGCTACAAAGAACTCGAGGTAAGAAGCTGGCATGGGAAGTTAAAATTCAAGGGAAATGATAGAAATAACTAGATCAGGATTCCTGGTAAGCAGACTGCTTAGTGTGACTGCTTGAAAAAAATTTGGAGAGACAGCTCCACAGAAAGCAGAGATAGAAGAAATGGACACTTTAAAAATCTCACAAGGAAACTTAAACTTGTCCACGGAGAAAAACTTTAAACCTCCTATTCCTCTCACGAGCCCTAACAGACGAAGGACTCTCCCAAGACACGGGAGCAGATATAGGGGTAGGAGAGAGCCGCGTGCAAACAAAGAGACCCTAACAAAGGACTTGGGCTGGTTTTTGCGCGGGCAGAAGGAAGCATGTGGCGTGGACCATGTGGTTGCTGGGGAGAGACAGACCTTGAGTCCTCGAGGCGCTGCCGAGCTGCAGCCACGTGGCAGCCACGCCGCAAGTTGGGAGTCACCATCTTGCCCACAGACAGCTTGTAGAGTGTCCGAGCTTGAGGAAACATGCTTAAAACATGTTATTCCGGCAAGCATTGAACCAACAGAGGACAGACCGCTGCCCCTGCGCCGGCTGCCTCTGTGCTGCTGTTAAAAGAGTCTGTCGGGCTCGCTGTGCTCTGCAGAAGCACTGTCCGCAGCACATGGTGGTGCGCAGCAGCGCAGGGCTCTGGGTCCCGCGCAGCCATGGCTCACACCTGACACGGCACAGGTGGGGGGCCGTCATTTTCGCCGGCCCGTGGAGCAGCAGTGCCAAAAGAGGGGCGGAGGCGTGGCAGGACCGGGGCGGCGGCAAGTCGCCGGGAAGCAGCACGCGCTGGGACCTTTCCGGGGGCTGCCCCGCCATTCGCGGGGAGGAGATGGTGTAGCCAAGCCCCTGCGCCAGACTCGTCCTTGCCGAGCTGTATGTACCCCCGCGCAGCGCCGGGTCAAAACTCCGGGCGCGCCGAAGAGGTGAGCGAGGCGGTGAACACCCCCCGCTCAGCCCTGGCCCAGTGTGAAAGCCCCGGGGCCGCAGAACAGCGGCTCTGGCTCCATGGGAGCCGGGGGGGCTGGGGCCGCTCCGAAACGGCAACGACAACAGCTCCAGCTGTATGGGACGCGATGTGCTGGGACAGGACCTGGGGCCAGCCGGTGGCGCGGCAGGGAATGGTTCTGCGAAGCCCCGTCGAGCCGGGACATGACCGAAGCTGCCGCCCAAAACGAGGGCAAAAACTACCCCCCTTTCCACAGTGAAGTGCAGGGAGCGGGGCCAGGGCCAGGACAGTGTGAGCTGCCAGCAAACGGCAGAGACCTGCACTGTCTGCCTTGAGCAGAGAAGGAGACACACAGCGCCCACCGGGCTCCGACGAGAGACCCCCTGCGGGGGCGATTCTGCAGCTTGCGGTGGGAAGTAACAAAGGCCAAGGCTGAGAAAGACGGCCACACCCTTTGTGCTGAGACAGAGCAGGCTGCATTTGCGGCCAGCTGAGCTGAGCCTCCTGCACAGCTCACAGCTACAGCATCATGCTGTGAGCTCCCCTGAGATACCTACAGAGCTAAGTTAACATGTATCTTGTTGTCTTGTATCTTGTTATCTTGAAACCTTTGGTGTGAACGAATGAGAGAAGCTGTGTGGACATGTATGCATGTAGACGTGGAAATACTTCTACACTTGCATAACACAACACTTATTCATTAAAAATCCTCATAAAAATCCTCAGAAAGTGAAGTTGTTGCTTAACCCAAATACACCTAAAACCTTAGGTAGAAAGTTCTAAGCGAATTTGCTTATTACAAGTGCTAAAGGTTGCACTAATGGAGTTACAGAAAGTTATATGAACAGGTTCAATAAAGGGCCTGTTCTGTTATATGCACTGTTCTATAATTTATCATAATACGCGGGATATGTAGGAGTTTGGTTTCAGGAAGAGTGCCAAACAGCACCCTGGGAGATGTAGTTTCCCAAGTACTTCCACACATGGGCAGTGAAATACCTATAGTGATTGGTCACATGGTGTGACATGTTAACCCATATATAAGCTGTTGTCTGATTTGAATAAAGAGAATCTGGCAGTGAACCCCCACCAAGCTAGCCAGGTCCATGTAATTTGTTTACTTATTATATTAATAAGCTACAATGGACCAAATCCTTCTGTAAGCTATCATAAGTCAGATGAAGCACATTACTGGGAAAAGTCAGCCTGGATTCACCGAGGGCAACACATGCTTGAGAAACCTAATCACATTCTGAAACAAAGTAACCTGCCCAGTTGGTGTAGAGTGAGCAATGGATATTGTCTACCTGGATTTTTCCAAGGCTTTCCATACAGTTACCCACAGCTTCCTCCTCCATAAACTGATGCACTGAGGTCTAGACAAGTGATCTGTGCAGTGGGTGGGGAACTGGCTGACAGGCAGAACCCAGAGCATGGCAGTAAACAGCTCCTTTCCAAACTGGCAACCTGTCACAAGTGGGGTCTCCAAATACCGGGCGTAACACTGTTTACTATCCTAATAATTGATCTGGATAATGGGATCGAGTGCACCCAGATGAAGTTTGCCAATGATACCAAACTGAGCAGGGAAGTGGGCACTTTGGAAGGGTGAGAGCCATCCTGCAGGAAGACCTGGATAGGCTGTAAGAGTGGGCTAACAAGAAGCTTATAACGTTCAACAAAGACATATGAAAAAACTTGCACATGGGAAAGCATAATCCAGGAGTGCAACACAGGCTGGGATCTACCTGGCTGGGTAGCAGCTCTGTGGAAAAGGACCTGGTGGACAAGCCGGTCAATATAAGTGAACAGCATACTGCTGTGGCAAAGCAAGTCAACAGCATGCACCATCAAGGGCATCACCAGCAGAGATAAAGAAGGCATTGTCGCACTCTACTCAGCACTTGTCACACAACACCTGGAATACTGTGTTCAGTTTTGGTCCCTGCTATGCAAAATAGATGTGGACAGGCTGGAGAGGGCCCAGAGAAGGACCACAAAGAAGATGAAAGGACTGAGAATCCTGGCACATGGAGAAAGGCAGTTCTCTCACCCTTTCTCAAAGCTTTGTTCAGCCTCAAAGAAAGAAGGCATAGGGAAGACTTTATCACCCTGTTCCAGTATTTAAAGGCGGTTGCAAAGATGATGGAGATCCCTTTTACAATGGCTCACATGGAAAAGACAAAGGGTAATGGGTACAAGTTACTCCTGGGGAGATTACAATTGGACACAAGAGGAACATTTTTCACAATGAAAACAATCAGCTATTGGAATAATTTCACTGGGGAAGTGGTGGATTCCCAAACATTAGACACGTCTAAGATTCAGCTGGCCAGAGTACTGGGCCATCTTGTCTAGACTGTGCTTTTGCCATGAAAGGTTGGTTGGACCAGATGATCCTTGTGGTCCCTTCCAACCTGCTATTCTATGATGAATAAGAGCATTGATTTTCAATCTTTGTCATTCAAAGAAGAATTTGCAGTAAAATTCCTTACCTTTCTGTACGGGAATTGATCTGAATTGGACAATATATTTTCATGCATTTTCAGAAAGTTTGGATAGAGTTTCGCAGATGACTGTATTCAGGTATCAACACACTCAGCCAGTGTGTCCCTAAGCAGCCTTTAGTGGGCAGTCCTTGCTCTTTACCTGATTCATGTGGCACTCCCACTCTTTATTTCTTAAAAAAAATGTGATCTGGAAATGCAAAGACACCAAAACCACCATGCTAGATAAATCATAGTATTTCCCAGGACTATGTTCTTACAAACATACAGGATTTATAGTTCAGAGCTAGCACAATCAGTTTTACCTTACCTAGACTTATATTTCTCTGCTTCCCTTCCTTAAAGTATATTTACAAAATTGAAACAAGAAACTTAACAGGAATATGAGATGGTTTTTTCCCCCATATGACTCCTCTACCGAATCACATCTCACGTTGCCCTATCACCCATATGGGACATTTCCTTCCTTCTAGGACAAACAGTTGAGCAAAGTAAAGTTCTTTCCTGCAGAAGTCAGCCTAGTTTCCTGAAGCTCGGCAAGTTCCCCAGGGTCTTATTTATAAACTTACTTTGTTCTGCTTCTGGCAAAATAATGGATGTTCCCACTGATTTCCCTGCAGAGTAATTTGGCTGAAGACTTTTCCTAAGACTGTAGCACTAGTTGTTCCCACTTTGGTGGGCACTATCAAGGCTAATGGTCATTTATCACTCCTGCTCCAGGCTCCAATAGCCTGAGGCATCCCATGATAAAGCAACTGAATCAGAATTCATAAACCGAATGCTGAAATTACATAAATAAAATAGTTTCCAAACCAACTCTCACTTCTTGCTCAAGCAGTTTCTGCAAAATCAAGCATTTTCAGAAGAAAAATTTCCCCTCACTGAGGCAAATAATCCTCCGTGATATTTATTTTGACATAGAAGTTTGTGCAGCCAAACAAATGAGATTAGAAATCAAACCTTACTTAGAATGATACTCTTATCACAATACAGCAGCATTCTGAAGACATAAGCTACAGATTTTTTTCCTTCCTTCGGATGTGTTATTTCTAAGGGCTTGAAAAAAGGAACACCACAACATTTTTGATGTAAAAAACATTGAAGATTCAGTCAAAACACTTTAAAACTGTCAACAAAATTTTTAAATAGAATGAAGAAAAATAAGTACTTCACTGGACACAGAGGAAAACACTTGACTACAAAGTTCTTACGAATGCTACCGAGCTTTCCTTGGCTTCTACCAAGTAAAAGGACCTCTTTTCCTTAACCTGAACTAGAGGTGTATAGGGGCAGAAATGGAGGTTTTGAGGCAGGAATTGAAGAGCTGAAGTCAGGAAAAAGATCATGAGAAGAACTTTCCCTCTTCTTTCACTTCTGTGAACTGAAAATTGCTTTTGTGCAAATGGTTGTTGTCTTGTCACTAGACACAAATCTATGGAAAACGAATACTCAAAGATATTATTTGAACAAATTCTCTCCCAAACAATGACCAGCAACTATCAAAGACATTTATAGAGAGAAGGATCATAACAAACGTCCACTGGGATAACTCTCCCATTCATATCATTTAAGGGAATGACACCACATAGAGCCCACAGAAGTGAAGTTCCACTATCCATCTCTTTTCTGTGACTGTAATGACAACCCAGAGGAGTGTGTTGATCCTGCATATGTTCTTATCCTGATCTTGTTATCTCTGAACTGGAAGCTCAAATACGGAAAAAAAAAAGAACATCTTACAACACTAACTCCAATACTACCACATTTGTAACTTTAAAAGAAAAACCTGTGGCATAAAGACAGAAACATCAGACAAGGTTTCATGAACTAAATAGCAAAGCTTAAGAGAGCTCTGCTATTCCACTATCCCCAAATAAGTTTTTTTACAAGGAAAATGCTATCTATTCTAGAACCTAGGACTGTATTCTGACTCAAATACACACTGAAAACTGTAAATCTGTTGTCGTTAGATATGTAGAATGAAGATTTTAGAACCTTTTATTGGGGAATATTTGTGTAACCCTCAGACCGGCTGATGATTCCTCAAAATCCAGCCACTTCTGCAACCACAACAGACTCATCCTCTGCCAGAAGCACTGGCTTGGCTTAAAGAAGTTTCACAGCTATTCTGAATTTGATCGCTCTTTGCAAAGAACAGTCTGATGATTCACCTACAGCAAAGAAGTTCTTGCTACATCTTTTCTTGTTATCGCAGATCCTGACCTAGTTTTTCTTGTTTCAAAACAGAACCAAAGCACATCTAATGCTCCCTGCAATAGAAGTTCTCATCAGTTAATCTATTTCAGGTCCTCTTACAGTTCTTTGGAGTCAGGCTGTAGCTTAGGCAGGTTAAGTATATTATGTACTATTTTGTGTATGAATACTAATGTTTGTTAGGGGCCCCAATACAAGATTAGAGATAGATTAAAAAAAATATGGAACTATTTCACATACAGTAAAAGACTTAACGGCATCTACTGTAAAAAACACAGATACTGTTGCAAGTCAAAGTGATTGCTTTGCCAGAAAATTACAGACCAAACTGAAATTGAAATTCTTGCCTGAAGAATGGAGGAAAGCGCATGCACATGCACACACAAATGCTGCCTTTTCTCTTCCTTCCACCTGAGCCCCCACTGCTGTTAAGTGCCTAAGCATTTGTAGGGATGATCCCTAACAAAGTCTCTCAGAACTGGTAACGCAGTACACATGCCTTTGCACAGAAAGGTCAGAAACCAAGCAATAAGCTTTCATAATTTCTCTTTTCAATTATAAATGGAAGCAGATATAAGAAATAGATGTTTCAGAAAGCTTGAATGTGCTGTTATATCAGAATACTACGGGATATCAAACATTTCCCTTTCCACCTCAGATTACATAAAAATACCAATACTCAATTTCCCACATAAATGGCCTGTTTCATTTTTAAAAGCTTGATTTTTTTTATTCTCTGTGTGTTTTTGTACTTTTTTTTATCCTGTTTCCTCACAGTGTTCTCTTTATGCTGGGAAACACTGGGGGTCTTTTGGCCTTGGCGGGATGGTGCAAAGACGATCTCTCTGAACACTTCCTGGCAGGCAACTGAAGCAAAGGAGGGTAAATTGTTCCATGGGAAAATGAAAAGGGGACTTTAGAATGGACTAGACACACAGCTGGCAATCAAATGACAGATGGCAAAAACCAACACCACTGCATTGGTTAATTTTCATTTTTGACTCCTTGCTTATGCATTAGTGTAGCAATAACCACCCTCACCTCAATACCACGAGATAAGGATATATGACAACAATTTCTGATTGGGGGAAACAAGGCAAAAGTTCTCACTAAGCTAAGTCAGGCCTTTTTCTTCTTTTATTTTTTTTCCACAAAGAACACACTGAAAAGCCTTTCTTGTCACATTCTTTAACAGCAAGGCTTTCATTAGCAGGCAATTCTCACCAAGTACTTGCAGAGATGGTGAATGCATAGCTCACCTTGATTTGGGCAACTCTCTTTGGGGTGTCCTTGTGTGACAGCTACAGACACTGTACACTTCAGGATCCTGTCTCCACAGACCAAACAAAAATTCACGTGTTCTTTAAAATTTGAGCTGTCATATTCTTCACGATGACAGTGGTGAGACACTGGAACAGGTGGATGTTCTATTTCTGGAAGTGTTCAAGGTTAGGCTGGATGAGGCTTTGAGCAACCTGGTCTAGTGGAAGGTGTGCCTGTCCATTGCAGGGGGTTGCAACTAGATGATCTTTAAGGTCCCTTCCAGCCCAAAACATTCTGCGATTCCATGATTATCAGGAGCAAATGTTTTAAATGCAATAACATTTTGAAAGTTGGTTCTATACAGTTAAATTATTAGATTTAAGGGCTTTATATTCATCTTATGGAGATTTTACAAGTCATGTTCTAATACCTTCTGGTAAGCAGAAAAAAACCTGCCCCTGCCATCTCCCCCAAAAAAGATGCATTTATAAATTTCCAGAAACACATAGGTGATACATGTGAACTGATGTTAAGGTAGAAAGCATGTTTCTATACCAAAACATGTAATTTCTCCTATTGGGCAAATCAAAGCAAGACAAGGCTTGCATAAATCTTCCTATTACGCTTATCACTCTAAATAGGAGATGCTTTTAAAAAATTCCACATTGGTCAGTATTTCTGTAAAGCTCACTTTTTTTTTTTTTTTGAGGGAACTGCTTAGTAGCACTTGCTAGTTGAGTCTAGTTAGGGTTTTTTTCCATCTCTTCCAAAAATGTAGAATAAATACAACTGGATCTAGTGCTGGTCATTATGCAGCAGGAAACAACAGAATAGTTAATATGTATTAATGCAAGTGTGACAGATATGACTGTTGAGTGATGTCTAGAGGGATTGCTTGCTCAGTGTTTGTGAAACTGAAAGGAACTTGGCAACAGTCCCTAGTAAGCAAGAAGTCCTTAAATTAATATTGCCCAGTTGCAGAACTCAGGCAACTGAAATCATCTCAGTTCACAGGCAGCATTGTGCACAGATTGTTCAATTTAGACAATTCTGTATATTCCGGTGTTTCTTTTTCCCCTTTTAACAGGCATGGCTTTCTTTAGGCAACCTAAAATGCTGAGCGATGCAAGTAACCAACCAGTTACCACACATGTTGCCTAACAGCAATTTTGAAATTAAGGAAAAGCATTGCAGTTTTGTAATAAATAAAGTGATAGACAAACAGATATGATCAAAGAAATTCAGAACTCACAAATGTTCTCTTCACTTATGGATTATTAATGAAGGGGAAAAAATGAATAAGTAAATAACTAGTCATACTTCTGCCTGGCGTGAATGAAGCCATTCAAGTACTCACAATTTATAACAGAAACACCAACAAGCAGCATCACTTAACTACAGCATCACTTCCAAATGCCACCATAATTAGGCTAGAAATGCTGTTCTTTGAGTCATGAATAGGATGTGCTTGGCCTTGTTTTCTATATAGGATCATGCCATCCAAGTGCAGGCAGCAGCATTTATTGAGAAATTCACTGAAAGATAATATATGATTATAAAAGGGATTCATGTAAGTTTAGTTAAGAGCAACTTCAGACATTATTTTCAATTACTGAGATAAAATCATGGCTTCTCTCAGGAGGAAAAAAGGAAAGTTTTTCCTATATACTACATAGAGCATATGAAAGCTTTAAGAATAGCCCACATTCACAAACAGTATCAGCTTCTTACTAATATTCTTTAGCTCTGCTTTTCCCTCCCTCAAATAATTTTCCTATTATTTTCAACATTTTGTTTGATCGATTAATAAAAAGTAGGTTTCCCGCTGCAGATAACAAGTCACAGAATTCCCTTTACATTGAATATGTTTACCCTGCTCTCAAGAATACTAACTGATAGCTTCATTTTTTTTCACCAAATCTGCAGGGCTCTCTGGCCAAGCATCAAATTTTTCTGCACCAAACTCCTCATTGGTTTCAGAGAGCATAAGGATAACAGCAGGACACATGCACAAAATTCTAGTCCTCCTTAATTTGTGTGAGGATCTGCAGTTAATTAACCAGGAAGTCTCTGTTAACTTACATTAAAAAACAAAACCAAAACTTTACCAACTTGTCTTGAAAGGCTGCAGGTCTGGAGAAAAGCACCACCTTCAGCCCCTCTGAATTCACTATCAAACAGGTTAGCGTCCTTATTTAACATCCTCCTCTGATGTGAGAGAATATGTCTACACTGTCTACTTTAGACATATAACTCTGCTATGACTTAACCTTGTCATTGTAGGGTTCCTACGCACTCAGAAAATGCTCACAACACCTGAAGCCAGCAATTCAGAACCCAAGGGGTTGTACAACACTCACTGCGTAAGCTCCTAATTCTTGCACTTATGTTACGTGCTCAGAGCAAGCACTACTCTCCAAAAATTTCAGCGCAGCACCACGCTTCGTGCACACTGTATGTATGAAGAGAATCCCTTTGCTAACTCAGCCTTGCCGCCTCATTTCATTACCTGCACCTCCATGAGTAAGAAAAATAAATCTACCTGTGCGTTATGCCTCTTTGGGCAACAGAAAACCTCAGGAGTTCAAGAGCAGAATGTATACAGAAATAAAGAAACTATATTTATTTTCTTCGGCACAGAAACCTGGAGACATGTCATGGACATATATCAGTCCCCTTAAGATAACTACTTGTTATCTTAAGTTGACAGTACAATCTTGTTACTCTCCCATCAGACCACTGTTGGACTCACGCACAGCAGACCTGCAGCTCCAGAGCAGTCTAGCCCTTCTAATACATTTCATTCATCTTCCAAGGTACACTTTATTAGCTTAGGAATAAAAATAAAATAATCTATATTGCAAATAGTAGAGTCACTAATACTACACAGATCTTTTAAAGGTAAAATAGGAAAGCACGTATGGCAGAACATTTAAGGCCTTACTAGACTGAGAAAAAAAGCCCACCTCTGTTGAGAAAGTACCATCTGTACCCTTTTAAAGACAAAACCAGAAGTTTTCTAGTCATAAGCTCTCACAAAATTATTGGTTGATCACCTGCTGTCTTACTGTACATCAAGCTGTTTTTCCAGCAGGATTTTTCACTTACATTGCCCAAATGAATGTCTCTCTAAAAATAAAAAAAAAATAGTCACTTGCAAATAACTCCCTAATCTGCCATCCTTTCAATAGGACTGAAGTGCTCTTCACAGACATAGTACACAAGCATCTTGAATTAGCGGGGAACTATTTTTAAATACATGAAGGATAAGATACAAAATTAGTTTCATGGGGAATGAGAACCTGAGATTATTTACTTTCCCTTAATTACTTTGACTCACCACTCATTTAGCTTTCCAGTAGTACTACCTATTTCACACTCAAATTTTGAGTGTGAAACTAGAGACATATGAGTAGGTTTTTTGAACATTAAGATTACGGATCTTAATGATACATAACCACATTTCTCAAATTGACTTACCCACATAAAAAATAATTACATATACTGCATGGTAAAAATATCCCTTTCTTTGGAACAACTCCTTCAAAGTAAAGATTCCTACATAAAAGCAAGAATCTTTTTTTGTGCAAAAAAAGAAAATTCTGACAACTGTACAAAACTGTTATACTTAAAAGGCATGATAGCCTCTTATACTACTGAACTGATATAATGTAAGGAGCAAAACAGATATTATTATTTGAAAATTACTTTTGAGAGCAAGGAATTCAGGTGACAGGAAAGCCTGCCTGAGTCCTGAACTCAAGAGAGGGAGCCTGAGTTTCTAAGCCTTTGAACAAAAAGAAATTAAGTGTGGCCATACAGCACTATTGGGCTACATCCATTACCCATCTTTGCTTCTTATGACATGGGCACATTTCTATCACTTGCACAGGATACAAAAAAGGAAAGCTAGAGTAGTCTTCAGTCCTATCCCTGTAGAAATAAATTAATTAGAATTTTTAGGACAGAGCAACATAATACAAAATAGCAAGAAAAGTAAGTAAAAAGGATGAAGGGAGCAAAGAGCAGGAAAGTTACAGAGAGGACGGTGCACTAAACAGAAAACACCACACCTGAAATATAAAAGAAATGAAGGCTGCAGTAGAAAGACAGGGAACAGAGAGAAACAAAGAGGAGAGAAAGGAGAGCTATAAAAATTAAAAGAGAGAATGTAAGACAAAAAGCGATAGGGAGATAGGCATACAGAAGGGACTCCTTAAAACTTTAAAAAACAAAACAAAATAAAACAAACCCACAAAACCAAAAGAAGCCCTACGAGCAACCACAACTCTACGTTCACCCCCAAAAATTCCTCTAGAAACCAGAGCTGGAACAAAAGTAAGTGAAATTAATTTCACTGGCTAATGAAGCTTCATTTGATTCTGACAGCTCAGGGCTCAGTCCTGTCTCTGACAAGCAATGGGACTTCTTAGCAGAACTTCTCAGCTCACATGGGATTAAGACTGAGCTGAAGCAGTGCTTGAATGATTTTCTGCACTGAAACACCTGAGATACTGCACACTATAGCATCAGCACTGGATGTGTAAGGATGACTAGCCCTTACTAGGTAAGAAAATGAGGAGGGAGAAAACCCATTAGAGTACTATATGCAGCAGCACATACTACTGCCACCATGTACAGGAAGTAATGACTTCTCTCCCTGAGTTAACAAGCAAATTATTATGTTATAAACTACTAATAATTCTTCTTTCAGCTGTCAATGACTAATTTATCTTTAAAACAAATGGTCTGGTAAAGAAATTACCAAAGGAATCACCATGAAGCAAAAGTGGATTTTCTGAAGGCTTTCTAGGAAAGATGGTAAGAAACTTTGGGTTCCACTTCCCACCAGTGGGAATATTGCACTGTTCCAACAAAACAACCACTGGAGTGGAGAGAAAGAAGTAGGAGAGATCCTGAAAAGAATTTATCAAATTGCTTATGAGAATATAATGAATATTAACAGAAGACAGTACAAATTCTCCTGAAAATTGAGTATTCCTGAGGTTTGGATCCCTTCTTCTAGGCTGTCAAGGTTGCTAGGGAATTTCACAGTTAATGGTGTATTTCCATATGAATGTATGAAGAAGGGGGGAGGGTTTGCAAAACTGAATCTTAAGCATGGAGTTTTCTTTGTGCTTCAGAGAGAAGAATATGATGTTCTTGTAAAGCTGAAATAAGAAGCTTTCATATTTAACTACAGATTATCAAAGATTTTTAGTAGAAAAACGTACACAGAAAATGTTTGAAGAGGCACTGTGAGGAAGAACTTGCTTCTCTTACTATGGTTAGTAGGAAGGCACCAGACTTGCCATAACACACACTGTAAGGACAACAAGTATTCCTCAAACAACAGCAGCTTTGTTCTGCTTTACCAGATAAAAGCAACAAGTTTATTTTGCTTTAAACAGATTATGTCCATTTTTCATAAACTATTTAGAAAGCACATTGCTGTGGGCTTCCCAATGACAAATACACTGAGGCACCAGCAAGTGACAACATACTTTGTACTCTTTGACATGGATGAAAGAATTCAATTCAATTTTTGGTTTTTTCTATCTGGAAAGAGAAACATCTAAGAAAAGTATTTTTTAGCCCTACTTCCTGAGAATGAAGCTTAAGCAATGCTCTGTCTGCATCTTTATCTGTTTCTCCTCCCTTCTCTTTGCTAACTTTGGGTAACATTGGTCAAGAACAACCAAAACTGACAGAGGGCTGAGTTCTCTCATTTTAATGAAAATAAGTGGATGATTAAAGAACGAAAATAATAAACATTATTAAGTGAACAAATAATAAACAAATGCTAGGTACTTAACCTTGCATCAGAAAATCCATGGAACATTCACCACTAAATGAAAACCTGCAGAAAACAAGGTAAGGTTGGCGCCATGCTCACATCACCATCACCATTTACCTGGTTATTTTCCCCATCCTTTAGTATTCAAAGCATCCCAACTCAAGCTAGGTTTATTGACTGCAAGCATACAGTAAATACAGACACGCTTTCATTGGCAACTGCTGTGACAGCTGATCTTCACAACACAGTATTATCTTAATAAACTGTCTCTCAGCCCCAGGGTCTTTGTTCTCATATAAATGACCCACAGTTGGTGACCCTGGATCTTATACAAAGCATGACGAGCACAGAGGTTATATGAGTTAATTGCATAGTGCCTACAAAAATAGCATGCTTTCTTCCCTACAACACTGTGGTCTTTCTCTCCTGAAAAAAGTGGAGTTACACCGTAATTCAAGTTAATGACAGAACTGTATATCTGGATAACTCTATCATTAGTTAATGTTACCACCACATGAGCTTGTCTGTATGGTATCTGACAAAGAAATTCGAGTTAAACAGCTTCCTCCAGAATGAAGACAATATTGGATTAATTAGGTAACTTACTACACATTTAGAAAATGAAGATGAATATCCCTTTTATAACCATATTAAAATCTTACGGAATAAGAACCAGATTGCAATCTGTTATTGAAGTATAACTCATGAGTATCTTTTGAATTACTCAAAATTTAAATCACTGGAGATCTGAATCTGGCCCCCATACATCTTAAAAGAACATTTGACTCATTACTCATGTAAAAAGGACTCAATTTCCATGAACATATAATGCACAGCAACTCATTTGTTTCCTAGGAGAGTTCAAAATTCTCTGCCAAAAGAACTCGAATTCTGGTACTCCAAACATACTACGTTATTTGTATTGGTCTACATGCTAGTTTTACTACTAGTTATGGAGTGAACGTCTGGAGAAAAGAAGAGACTGGAATCTAATGGACCCTCAGTCTTTTCCCCACACACTCCCAGAACTCAGGCAACTTTCCTCCTCCTGACTGAAGACAGCCACTGGAAATACTGTAAGAAGTCCATAAAGCTTTTACTAGCTAAAATAGCAAGCGCAGACTACTGAATTAATTTTGTAACATGATTATTCCTCCAACATGGTCCAAAACTGAAAGCACATAACTCTAAATCAAATACACAAAAACACAGTAGCTGAGTCATAAATCTCTAAACAGTCTCGGCTACCATTCTTTTAGTCTATTTTCAATTGTGCCTTAACAACTTGGGAGAAATCTACATAAGATTTTTGAAGACAGATTAGTTTTCTCTCTACCTATGCTTTATGATGTTCTTGCATCAGCCAGGTATGAACCTCAACTTGCATTAGCACAGGACAGTGTGTGACAAAGTGAATTTATCAAAATGCCTCAACCCTAATAGTGAAACACGGAAAAATGCCCCACACTTAGCTGGGCAGGGAATAAAATATTTTCAACCATGTTCAACTGCCAATGTCTCATACAACAAGTGCTACATATTTCAGTGTTTTGACACAAATGGGGATAACAGACTGATCGTCTGGATTTCAGTTTAAGTTAGGAAACCATGCTCCTTCTGACTGTCACACTTCCTTTTATCCCAGTCACTGTAAGGCTTGCCGAGAATCACAGACAAATAGAGCTGGAATCAACTATGCAACAGGATCAATTGCATCCTTTAAAGACAACACAGTTATATCTATCAAATTCTTGAAGACCTCAACTGGTAAAGCCCCACAGTGTTTACATGATCAATTCTAGAATCCCTCTGCATCCTTACTACTAAAAACATTTTTCTAAACTTTTTATTTCTTGCAATATTCAGCCTATTACTTTTACTCTACTCACTGTGGTCATTGCAGACTTTTTTCCTTGTATGTCAGACTTCTTCCTGTTCTCTATCTTCACTTAAAACATTAATCTTGCAACTCAGTTTTAACAGCTGCTGAGACAGCCTTCAATATTTTTCTCAAATATTTGGTGTTAGTTATTTGCAAGTTAGATGAATAAAGTTTCCATTTGAACTGGAGTGTCATCGGGCTGTACCTGGTGGAAATCCTTCTGAAACCATCATTAGTTGCCTTCCTAAGATTTCTGCTTCTCTAGGGAGTTTTTGTATTTATATAAAAATATAAAAGAATCATACAATGCAGTATAAAAATTCTTTACAAAAGTCTCATTCAATTTCAGTTAGATAAATTTGCATTATTGAGGACCACCAAGTAGAGGCTAAAATAAAGATAAGATCTTCCTCAGAGGATGTCCATGGGTAACTGAAGGAAGCATACATACTTACTTTTTTTGCCCAGCGAATTCCTATTTACACAGATAGTTCTTTCTCAACAAGATTAACTCAGCATCAGGAAAAACCTACCTCAGAAGTTCACATTTCAATTTGTTTTTTGCCACTGCTATGCTTGCTCCTCAGGCACTTAAAGAATACCTCCTTGTACAGTCATTCAACGTCATCCCTTAGAGACACGGCTGAGAGTGTTACAAATGTCTGCATTTTTCCTTGCATGGATGTTTATAGCCACTCTCTGAACACCTCTCACATTGACTGAACCATCTTGCATTAAAAGAAGTGCTGTTTATTTTAGGTTTGGGTTTTTAGTTTTCCATTTCCCTTTTCCTTCATTCATTTAACAGTGAACTAGTGAATTTAAACGTCTTTAAAAGAGCAGTGTATGCAGGCTTACATCTCACCCTATATTGCTCATTTTGTGTTATGCTGACAACAATGCCAGCATGAGAGGAAGTTTCTCACCAAGTCTGAAGTCTTCATTTTCCACTTCTAAGACCGGAGTGGCTATTGGTCTTTGTCCTCCCTGATAACAAAACAACATTGAAGACCACTGAAACCAGAACAGTGACTTCAGTGATCATCACAGCCATACCTCAGTGATGAATGGCTTTGGAAAAGGATTTCACCTTCAGGATTATCAAATTCAACCTTCTGCTTTCAATTCGATATACAGTTTCATCTGGCAGCCCATCTGACATTGAAGAACTAAAAGAAACTGATTCTCTTTATGATTTCAAGATGGCCATTAGCCCTTTCTGCCTAGCTACTCATGCAGCATTTATACTTTAGGTATAGAGAACTATTTGATTACAGTGAGTTGACTAACTCATTTCACACTACTCCTTCTATTCTTGGGCAAGATGAGCCTGAAAATTATTAATTTTACAATTTCTATTTTATTTGTATTATTTAGTAACGAACAGAATCAACTTTGTTAATGTGGAAAAGCTAAACCTACGTGTGAGACCAACGAGCTGGCCTTATACAGAACTGCCCTGTCAGATGTTCTGCCTGCTTCTAGATTTGAACAAATGAAGCCTGGTCTGACCGCGCAGGTCTCCCTTCTCACCACTATTCATGGAGAGTGGATTACACTAAGCAGCTATTTCATTCTTTCATTATCAGCAAGCCTTCTCTTTCCTTTTCCCCAGAGACTTTATGCAGTTACATAACCTCCCTTAAAATTTTCCAAGAAACTGAAAAAGGAATTCCAATTTCCAGCCCTTCTCTTTCACTTAAAAAAATGTTAATAGTTTCCTTCCTAGGCTGAATTTACAGCTGCCTTCTCTTTTGCAAAGAAAACAATATAAACTATGCATTACATATGTTCTGTAAAATGATAAGAAAGTTAAACAAAATCATCATGAAAAATAAAAATGCAAAACTCAACCAATGACATATGCACCACACCTGGTTTCACATGTTTTTCTGTAACAGTATTAAGCTTATAGAATTGGCAAGAAACTGGATAGCTAAGTAGATTGGCAACAGTACACTGAGGCTTTCAGCTCAAGTTTAGCCCAGCTTCCTCTAGGAACTGAAATCCCATGTTCTCTCACAGGCTGTCGATGAAATAAAATGGTATTGGCTATCTGGTTCATAGAAAATGGGAGATTACACTGCAAAAAAAGATTTATCAGCATAAATGGTATTTCCTGTAACTCTGAAGATATGAATAAACTTGAACAAAAAAAATGGCCAAGGGTGCCTTCATTTGCTAAAACAAAATTAACCAAAGAGGTGCTTATTTTAGGCAAGCTAATGGAAGGCAACATATAGAAGATTCTAAATCAAGTGTACTTTCCAGGACATTTAAATCTTCAGCTTTCTCATGAAACAGCCTGACATCAATACCTCCATTTATGCTCTGCCTGAAGACAGTAGAAGCCAGATTGGGGTGTGCATAGGTGGCATGAGGATGCCTGAATAGACCACCCATTTATGGCTAGTAAATCAAAGCAGAGTGCTTATTCACATCCAGGTGCCTTATCTGCCAGCAGAGGATTGTAAACATACAACTTTGTGATGCACCTGTAACCATACTACCCTGGTTGTGATCTCAGCAGATTGCACTGTTAAACAAGGGTCCTACCTTCAAGAAAAACTCTAAGTGGATCACTTATTTGGTAAATGCAACTTTCTCCAACATCTGTTAAAAGTCATCAGAAGAGATTAATCCATGGATCTCTGCCACCAAAACACCTCTACAACTGCAGAATGAGAGGGAACTGCTTCACTTGGTAGAAAATAGCAAGCTCTTATTCTATATACAGAGCAGCCACTGAATTAGGATATAACATAATTTCACAGGATGTCAGACCAACAAAATATTAGAAAGCAATCTACTGCTTTCAGATGGAACAAACTTATTTGTCATTGCTGAAATACTACTTATAAGGGCAGAAGAACCAGTGCTCGTTCTAAGAGCATCCTCTCATTCTGGTTATTGCATTCTGCCTCCCTAAGTTCACCCCACTCCTTTATCAGCTCCTTCTATCTCATTTCTTCTTTGCTTCCCTGACAAAATGCTTCCTAACAGGAATGGGTAAATCTAAACAGAATTGTTAAAAATACTATTAAACCCTCACTGTATTCTACCCCAGGCAGAGCTATTATGTCCTGAAGGATTTTTACACCGTGTGTAGGGCACAGATCCCTCTAAAATCTACATAGAGACAACCTGTCATACCAGAATAGTTGTATATTATCCATTCGGGACATGGAGGAACTGCTCCTCATCAAATATTGTTGAGATCTAGTATACCAAACCCCACATCCCAAATAGTAACACTATGTTAAAAGTACCGGTATAAAACCACTTTCAAGGCTCATTTAACTTAACTCTAAAAATAAAGATCTATTAACAGAAACAAGTTGTAATTAAGATTACTGTTGACCTAGCTTCTCTCTGCAAAGTGAAGATAATAATCTTACATTTACACAGTACCTTTCTGTCTAAAGTATCCCATCCAACAAGCCTGATCTTAGACACACTTATACAGAAGAGTGTTATTAACATACATAACTAATCCTAAGTAAACCAATCTACACAATTTGATTACCGGCATGTACCAAGCTTCATCCACTCAATTGTATGCGTTCTTTTTATCTAACTTATCCAACCACCAGCAAACTATTCACCCACCAAAAAAATGTTCTTCTAGCATAAGTATGCATTGGTAGTCAACATCAGTCTTAATCCTTATATTTTGCCTAAAAAAAACCCCAAACTTCCTGCAGCTTCATTCAACCTTTTTTCAGACCTCCATCACCAACATTATCCACCAGCCCCTAGACAAGCACTAACAAGCACTAACTGAACCTGGCTTACCTCTCAGAGGATTTGTTTTTAAGCAGTCACCTGGGGTGTATTGGGAGTATATTGGTTTTTAATAGACAGACCAACTTTTTCCATGTTATACTACACACAGAAGACATACATCTGGCTTCCACTACTTCAGAACACCCCTTTCTTGCACCGTCGAGTCTTTAAACCAAAGGTCAGTCTCACTAACCAAGCTCTACCCCAGACCAGCTTTCCCCTGTAGGGTGGGTACTCCTGCAGGGTTACAATTTTAATCATTAACATGCAAAGAAGGGTTATTCTGAATCACTTGTTTTTACCTTACAGTTGCCAAACTAGGCCTTGTTTAAACAGTTGGCTGTCAGGTATCCACAAAGCACAGCAGAGGGAAATCCACCTCCTCCTCTGCAATTGGCATGGCTGTTGGAAAACATTCCCTGATGATATCAGTCTGCACTTCAATTTATTTTTTTTTCTGAATACTTGCTTCAAGTAAAATGAATTGCGATAAATCAATGTAATAACATCATTCCAGGAAAAGGCTCCTCAAGAAAACTGCCATTACACCTTAACCTGCATCTTCTCTGGCTAAGTTTTCTCCCAGTCTACATGAATGATGGAGACTTTTAAAGAAATGTACCCTCGGAAAGACCATCTGTAAGTCTCTCCCCCTTTCTCAGTCTCTTCCAGAAAACACACTACTGATGGCAGTAATCATCAGGACTTACACTGCACACTGACTAGCCAGATCACAGGAGGCAGCTGTTACAAGATCAGGGCATCATGGTGGGGGGACAGGAAGGAAGTACCTGCTATCCATCATTGCTACCTGACGGTAGTAAGCATCTTTAGATGATAAAACAAAATGCTGCAGAAACAAGAAACTGTCACCCCTGTGCCCTGCACACCACCTGGGCTGCTCATTGTTTTTAAAAGGGAAAACAAACAAATTAATAAACTATAGCTGTTTACTAGAAAAATCTATTGTAACTAATTCTTGCACATCCACCATCCCAGCACTGGCTCATCCTGAGCCCATATGATGACCCTGTTCCAAGTCATGAGTTATAAAAGCGTAAAACTAAACTGTCTCAGGACTGGAAGCCAAATCGAGGGTGGTTGGCCCAGTATCTAACCTAGCTTCACTTGTAACCTTCAGCTGAAACTAGAAAAGAACAGAAACGTGAAAAAGGGCTGTTAGATCTTGTACCCCATCTCCTTGAAAACACAGAATTGCCTTCTCCAGAATATATATTAGCAATCTGCCTACTCTTATTTTAAAAATCTGAAGAGGCACGAGGAGGTCGCTCTACACCTGGACTAATACAGGCTACAATACATGTTTCTATTACTGCGTTTTGGCCCAGAATTCATCTTAAATTTTTATTTCCTCGATTTCTCCATTTAATCCTAGGTATTCTTGCACAAAATGCATGAAAAAAATCTGATTGGTTTGACTAAAATACATTTCAAATACAGAGATGTAGTTAACCTATCTCTCCATGTTCAGTGCCAGACTAGAAATATGTCAATTTTTGTCTATTTCCCCTCAAGCTAGTTCCTCCAGACCCCCAAGTATTTTGTTGCTCTTCTTTGAGCTTCACTCAAATTGTCAATACCTTCCTGTTAATACGATATTCAGAGTTTTCATGTGTTCAAGGCAGATTCTTATAAAAAGGGAATCCCACCTCTTTGTTCACATATATGGGTACCTTTTTCTTGACAGCTCAAGCACAAACCATGCTGTTCTGTAATCAGCTCACACTCCAGACTCATGAATTAATTCTTGGCCCCTTCCAGCATTGCTATTACCACCAGTAAGTTCCCGATTTGATACCCCCTGCCCCGTGATCTTGCCTTTTGCTCTTATTTGTTTCCTTCACTCTACTATTCTGTACAAGTTCTTCTGAAGTTCTGTTTAGTCCAAAGCAAAGACATTAGTTTCAAAGGTTATATGTTTCGCTCAAGGCCCCTATTCAGCAAAGCATTTAATTACATGCCTAACTTTCACCACTTGCTTAAATCCGGTTGATCTCAGCAAGCAGAGATGAACTTAAGCATACATTTTTAAAAAAAAGTTAGGTGTGCAAGTCAGTTCTCTGCTGAGCCAAATCCTCAGTTTCTATAATCACTTGGATGGTTTATTTTCCCTGTTTGGCATGAATTGACAGCTCAATGCTTTAAGGTTACAGGATTTTAAAAATGAAGCTTCAAGAGAGTCCACAACTGTCATCATGCTTTGTTTCTTTCTTAAAATAAAAAAAGGAAATAAATACCTAAGTAAATATGCCTCAGTGCAGTAATCATTAAGGTTATAGGATTAAAACATGCAGTAAGTAACTCTATATTCTTATTTCTGCAGTACCCTCAAAAAAAAAAAAAATCCTTGTGAAAAATTTGAAAAAGCACGTGTATCTCAGCAAGATTTGCAGCATGTTCCCCAGTAGCTCATTAGCCACAACCATCATTGCATAAACAGAGACAACAAAAGTGTCCATTTCTTAATTGCTATCTACCACATGCCTTTAAGTGGAATGGACATAACTCACTGTTCCACAAAAGATGATCTTTAGTGGGAAGAAGGGAGAAGAAGGTACTAGTCTTTGGTTTTGGTCATGGGTTGACTATTTCCATCAGTGGCCAACCCATATTACAGCAGATGTAAATTTTACATTCATCACCAGCAGCAAATGCAGTTGGCATAACAGGAGTTTCGTGGAGACTATTTAAAATCATTTCCAAATGTCTTCCATTGTTTACACAGAGAATACTTCACGACCTTTCTCTCCCCCCCCTTGTTTTTTTCTTTGTACTTTTTGTTTTCTTCGCCTTCCCTCATTCTACTGCCTGGTAAACACAGGCAGAGGTTAAGTGGGGACTGCAATTAGGCTGCCATATCAAGCTTCATCTGTGGACTACCTAATTTTAAGACTCAAGGTTTGGGAGGGGTGCCATCTGAGAAAGAAACGGAGAAGAGAAATTGGAAAATGCCTACTTCCTCTCAATCCATAAAGCCTTCCAAAATTCAATTAACATTTTCTAAACTAAACCATCCACATATGCTATGGCACTAAAATCATGATTTCAAATACAGACAAGAAAGTAGCTGCTCATAGATATTTATCAGAATCATAATATTCTCTGACCATTCCACTTCCACTTTTTTTATTGAAGTGGCATCTGTTGTAACCCTTTTGTACCTCGGTATTTGAGATGAACCAGAAAAATACCTATAAGCAATATAAATAAATAGTCTGTGACTGTATACAGTACCTCTTAAATAATGCTATGAACCTCTAAGTCACTCGGAGAACACAACTCCCATGCCTAGCAAAAATGCTGTTGTTTAATAATGCATACATGATTAAGTTCTCTGTCTTCCCCACAGCAAATTTTTCTTGTGATTTTACAGTTTCCCAGACTGCAATAATACCTTCATTTTCACAGACTCACTGGTGCAACCAATAGGAAAACTACCTCTGTTTCAATTTACAGTGTGACATCTGTAAATACCACTGGATAGCAAAGACTTGTAGGTAAAACTCTGTGAACAACTTTTTGCCGTTTTCTTTTATAAAAACGAGACAAAAGCATAGAAACTTCTCTACTGCACTGTACATACAGCTACACATCTGTGCCTGCTCACCTCCTTTCCCTACGGCAGTTCAGCATCTCCAGCAGTTTCCTGAGCACTAACACCTGCACCCATCCCGGGTCAGATCTCGCTTGCACTAATGGATTTTTTCAGATAGATGGCAGTGCACAAAGTGCATCCCAGATTGGTCCAGGGTCGAGATGCGATTTCAATGCTCAAACACTAAATAAGGGAAGCACTGCATTATCAAAAGCACTTTTAGAAAGATCATGACTTAGGACCCAATCCTGCTGCACGATGATAGCACTGGCTCTTTAGAAGGGCTGAACTGGGTGCCAAGAATGTAAACATGGCAAAGCAGCACTTAGGATTTTACTTTCCATTCCTGGGAGCCACAAAGCATTTTTCTTTCAATATATTCTAATAAACATAGTTCTAAAACACAAAGCTAAAGGATGACTAACAAAACAAAATCCATAAAGATACTGCATGTTGGATACAGGAGAGGATATATCTGATTTTCAAGGGTCTGTAATAGCACAGATTTAGAAACAATTCTGCAATAAGAACAGGCTATTCCAAATCACTCACATTGGCAAAAATTTTACAGTTACTATTTAATTTTGTGTCCTCTTCATTCTAAGAGATACTGTTATTAAGAGAGATGAGCGAAATTTTAACCATTTAACCAAATTTACCCCAGTAAATTTCTTTCTCACAAAAGGAAAATATTAACAAAGCAGCTGAAACAAATAGGATTGAATCTCCCTGCACAATTAGTACTTTGGTACCTACTAGTTGGGGATTTTGACACTAGCTATCATGATGTGGAAGCATCCACCATCGTTTTGTTTTCTGTTTGCAGTAGGGGGTTGCTAGGAAACAAAATACTATTGTCTGATTTCATGATCTATTGCCTGGTTTGCCTGGCAATAAAGTCTTCGAAATCTATTATCAGATTATTTTATATTTTACAGCACTATTAAAACTAACATTAAAACACATGCACGCAGAGACAAACAGTAAAAAATGCCTCAAAATTCAGGGGCAATACCTCAAATTCCAGGTTGAGGAAGACAAACTATCCTGAGGAAAAATGAACTCAAACAGTAGGGTACTATTTATGTATGCACACACTCACATGAGTATCAGCATTCCTCAACTGTATCTATAGTTTTGCTGACTTGTCAAAGGTGCTCTCACTTCTGAGGATACAAAACGTTCTCTTACTACTCGAGAGCTACTGTACACTGCAAGTTCTGTAAATACCACATGCTGCAGAATGCCTGATGCAGGCGAGCACGCACGCCACAATGATTTTTGTTCTTGGAATTCAGCTCTGGGTTGTTTCAGTGACTTAATTTCTTTATGTTTTTTTTTTTTTTGTACATTTGGACAGATAGAAGAGTCAGAGAAAATTCCCAACTCCCCCCCTCATGCTCCCCTCTTCAGTTGTAACATAAATAAATAAATAATCGTACAGATAGATAAATAAATACAAGTACCGGGAGAGGAGATCCAAAATTGAAAGCCACAATAGCAAATTTCACGTACTTTTGTCAGTGGCAAGTCTTTGCAAAGTGAGAGATTGAAAGATGATGAAAATCAGAGAAACGTGGGTGCCTGTTAGGCATTGCCACCAACATGACAGGAGACCTCAACTGCAAAACCCAATCATCCTTAAAAGCTGAGAGACAGATGAAGAGAGTTCATCACAAAGTCGTAGAGAAAAAGGTTTTAAATAAAAACTGCAGTAGCTATTACTCTTTTATGTATATCTATAATTTCACACCATGCACAACATGCACTATTTCAAAGTCCTTTCAACTTATTTATTAATGTCGATGCATTTTATCACTCTTTAAATTTGAGAAAAAAATTAATGAAGTACATTGCAAAAAAACCATCAAAGCTTTTGACATGTTACAACAACTCCCAGTGATAAGAAAAAAAAAAGAAGTAATAACACCCAACATAGAAAATACACAACTCGTGAGAAGGACCTTACAGCATCTTGTCTCTCCTGCCCAGAGATGGATTTATTCAGACTCTAACCTTCCTACCAAGAACTAGGAGCCCCCACCTAACCACATTCTTTAATTTAGAATTAAAGAACAAAAGAGTAAAATGCAAGACAGCTTATTCTTCCCAAAACAACAGCAAGCTACTTGTAGCGATCAGATCAAAGCAGCGAGAGATGGACACGACCCATAACCAATCCCCCTCCTCGCCAGGGTCGGATACGGCTGTTCCCCAGCTAGTAACCCGCTACAGTAACACTGCTAGTTACAAAACGGTGCCCAGCTCTCGGCGACACCGGCATCCTGTCACCTACAGCTTCACTGAAACCTGTTTTAAAGCACGCACTCAAGGAACGGGAAGAAAGAGGAGAGGGATGGGACAGTCTCTTCCCGAGCTGCTACCAAAAACTGTTCTGCCGGGGGGGCTGCCGGGGACCTCGCAGCCGCAGCCACCCGGCTCTCGGGCTCGGGCAGAGCGGGAGGGACCCCGGGTCCGGCCCCGGCTGCCCTGGGTGCGCTGCCCGCCTGCCCACGCGTGTGTGGCGGAGCAGGCTGCCCGGCGTGGCGGGAGCAGCGCCGGGCGCAGGAGCCCCGATCTCCCTGCAACGCAGCAGCGACTGCAATTAAAGGAAAAAAAATAAAAAAAAAAAAAAAGAAGAAGAAAAAGAAAAAGGACAAATAAATAAATAAATAAATAGCCCTCTAGCGGGAATGGGAAAATAAAAGCCCAGTCTAAACAGGCGGACCCCAAACAACAACAAACACTAGGCGCCCAGGAGAGCAAACTTTCTGACTCACCGGGGAGAGCCAGTGCCCGGGGGGCGCCGGGCAGCGGCGGGGGCGGCGCGCAGCCCCGGGCGCCGGGAGAGGGCAGCTGGAGCCGGAGCCGGGCGAGGCAAGCGCCGCCGGTGGTTCTGGGGCAGCGCGTCTCGCCCCTCTCCCGCCGCCCTTCCCTTCCTCCCTCCCTCCCACCCCGTCCCTCCGCAGCGCCAGGAGCCGCCCGGGGCGGGCTGCCGCCGCGGGACCGCCGTACCTACCGGCTGCCGGTGCGGGGCCGCGGAGCAGCGGAGCCGCCGCCGCCGCCCCCCTTCGGCGGCTGCCGGGCCCGGCGGCGCTGCAGCAGGCGAAGGACGCCCCGCGGCGGCGGGGAGAGCGGGGCCGGGGTGCGGAGAACCAGCGGCCGCCGAGGCACAGGCAGCGCGCTGCCTCTGCCCGGCCGTGTGTGTGAGCGTGTGTGTGTATGTGTGCTGGGGAGGGATGCTGCAAGGGACCGAGGGAAAATTCTCCCCTCCTAGCAAAGCCGCCGACAAATGGCAAGGCAGGTGTGCAGGGGAGGCAAGGCTCCCGGAGGAGGAGGAGGAAAGGGGAGAGGGGCGGTGAGAAGGGCGGGGAGCGCACAGCCGTCACGGCGTCCCGGGGACAGCGGCCCCGCCGAGGAGGTGCCGGGCGCGGCCCCTGGGGCGGGCGCTGGGGCCGCACGACGCAGGGAGAAGCCCCGCCGGCAGCCGCGGGAAGCGCGGCCCGCTCCGCCGGCGGGGCGGGGAACCGGCCGTGGGTGGGCAACGGGGAGCGGGCCCAGCGGAGGGAGGGGGTGCTTCAGGCACCCCGAGCAGAGCATCCTGCCGCAAGTTTTCCCCGAGGCCTCCCCCCTCAAACGTCCCTGGCCGCTACCCTGTGCAGCTTGTGGAGCTGCACCCCATCCGACGGGATCGGTGCTTTATTTGGGAATCCTCTCGTGCGGGAGGACCCTTCAGGGGACACCCTTAGCTATAGGGTCTGGTTTTTTGCTTATTCATTTCCCGGGCAGGAGACAACCCTCAAGTGTGACAAGAGCACCTGACCTTACCTTTCATCCACGAAGCCATGGGGCAGGTAGCTGAGGACAAGTCTTCCCAGGACAAGCCGCTGGGCCCAGGGGTGCTAGCAGATACAAGTGCTTCCCCAGAGCCAAGCAGGTCTCCCAGAGAGACCGCTGAACTCCTTATCTGAGCAGGGAATTTAGCAAGGCTTTTGCAGCTGCATCTCTGCTCCCACAGAAGGTGCTAGCTAATCTGAACTCTTCCTGTTATTTGAACGGGAAAAACCTGCTCCTTTCTTGGCCTGAATTACCATGCAGGGCTGCTGTAAGCAGTCTCTTTCCTCTGTAGAGATGGTTGTGATTTAGTGCCAGAGGAAGCCTTTGTATGCCCATTTGTAATGCGTTTCAGCATACTTCTAGGTGACGATTAGTTGGTAAGTGAAAAGTGGCTGTGGCTGAAAGGTGGAAACTAACATCAGGTATTAAATATTGCACACGGCAGCTATGATTTCTAGTGGTAGGAAGAAAATCTGATAGAAAAATCTCCTGCCTCTTATTTTCCACAGTACTTCTTTCACCAAAGCAATATGAAATTATATCCACAGGTATTGGGCTAATTACATATGCTTACCAGCCCATCAGCTTGGGTCTACCAGCAAGCACACTTACGAAACAGAAGCAATTTCCACACCACTGGGTTCATCTGATTTAAACAATACTGGCTTGTGTTGCCTCTGTGAGTAGTTTTTTTCCCTTGGCTGGCAGGGTGAGTGTCACAGCTTCAGTTTGAGAAGTGACAACAAATAATACTGGCACATACTATACCAAGCAACACAAGGACATGCATGGAGGACGAAACACGGAAATTAATGCACTGACTTAGGTAAGAAGCAGGAGTCACTCTTGGTCCAGCTGTGCAGACGTGGATTATTTATTTCCAGACTGGTTCTTTCTTTGCTTTTTAGTGGCAATATGGTTAGCTGAATAAAGAAGAAGTTGCTCAGAGTATTTCTGTTAAATGTAGCCCTGATGAAAGTAAGATGTAATTATAACTTGGACATCCTCTTCTATATTATTTACAGTAAACCACATCTTTTCAGTCCTTTGAAGCACCACCCCTAAACCTGTTCATCCTTAAGCAAGCACCTTTTGAAAAGCACACAAAAAACCTGTGGGAAGTTCATGCACAACTTGTATTTCACCTGTAAACTAGCTTGCAGAATCAAGGACTAGTTAGAAAAGACCACACAAACTCCACTGCCTGAATATATTTCTTAAGTATTTTGCCTGTATGTGTTAAATTTGCTTTTTCATCTCTTTCTCCTAACACTGAATGCAATTGTACTTAGAAACACGCACAGATAACAACACAACACACTTTAAATACACTTTTCTTTACTGTTGCATAAGCTTTGGTATAAAACACAGGTAAAAGAAAATATTTCTGCCAGTGTTCGTCTTGTTTAATGTAACTGACTGAAGCAGGGAAACACTTGACAAGGTTGTCTCATTATGGCAATTCGGGATTGTCCCCTCCTTCCCTCCCGCAGAACTACCTGGACAAGTGCAAGCACACAAACACAAATGCAAAAATCTGCAGAAGGTGTTACTGTCTTCATGTGATTTTCACTAACACGTTCTGCATTTATCTGCTAATTGTAGGTCAGTACCAGACGAGTTCCAGCCAAGACCTCCCTTTGTTATGTTCTGAATAGCTCTTGGGAAGTTGCTGGCTTGACCCTGGAGACTTTACAGTCTAATTTTTTAATAACTGAAGGATTATTTTTTTTAATTTAAAAAAGGACTCATTTTAGCTGTCACATAAGCATGCATTATATCCCAAGACTTCAATCGAAGCTGCACAGACATATCTGAGAGCACAATTAGGCCCTCTGGACCTTTTAAAGCTTCAAGAATAGTCATGTGTAATTCCTTCTTCTGTGGACGCTGCAAGCTTTAAGAGAATTTTTGAAAGCTGTAAATTCCTATTTATCCACTAAGAGGCTCACGGGCAATCTTCCCCTAATGGAAATAGAACTGTAAAGCTGAAACATTAATATACAGAATGTGATACATTACACAGGGAGACTCTGTGGTAGCCAAGAAGAGGGCACAGTGGCCATGCCGCTATGGAGCCAGTGCCAAGCAGGTTCAATCCGCTTTCTTGGCTTCCTGCACACAGGTTTCACTGTCTGATTTATATTAGTACTGCACAGTTCTCTCCTTAAAAAAAAGAAAAAAAAAAACAAAAAACCAAAACAACAAACAACAACAACAATAAACCCATCTGACCTTTGAATCCCTCATCTGCATTGGCTGGCAGCCGGCACTGGCGAATCGGAAGGCACAGTTTGGTCTAAATGCAAGACAGCTATTCTTCAATAACTGCACTGTTAATATGCAAATCTCAGTCCGCCGCCGACTGTAATCTCCTGCCTCTGATTGGCTTCAGTGATGAAAAAGATTCAGGTTATTCGTTCGCAGGGAAAATACGTTCTTCAGGTTCCCCCTTAAGATGAAGCATTAGAAAGCCTCAAGAATGTACAGGCTAGAGACAAACAACAACAAAGCAAGACAAAGAGAATCCAAGCAAATAGGATTAGAAATGTGATAAAAGGAGAAACTGTGCATTTAAAAATTTTCCTGATTCCTTCTCCTCTTCCTAGCTTTCTCTTGGGAGTTTTCCCAGTGACTGCAGATGGGCCACTTTTGTTTGGTTGGTTGTTTTCAACCCTTGCCTTCTACATATGATGTTGGGGTCAAGTTCACAGCAGAAGACTTGAATTTGTACTGATAATGTCATTTCTGTACTGGAAGACATGCATGTGTCTATCTTCCTGAGCCAGCTTTGTTGGCTGGCAAACAGAATGCTTGGAAGCAATATGTCAACATGTATTGATAAATATCTTGATACCAAAAAGGTGAATGGAGCAATTAAGCAAGAAGCAGTCCATAGTTCAACTCTTCAAAAGCCATTGCAAAAACCAACCACCAATATCAGCATCAATATTGGCATATTCTTCACAGAAGACCAGATTTAGCTAACCTCTGAACTTAGTGTTAAATTCTGAGGAAACTTTGGAGTGCTTAGAAGTCCTCAAAGACCCTGAGATTAGCTCAGTTGTTTGGAGCATGGTGCTAAAAACACCAAGTTCACAGGTTCGATCTCTCCCTGTATGGGCTAGTTGCTTTAAGAGTTGGACTCAGTGATCGTTGTGGGTCCCTTTTGACTCAGCATATTCTGTGAAAGCAGATGTGCAGCCACACTGGTCCTCCCTCTTTGGCTTTATTTTGTAAATCTTCCTTCATTCTTCAAATTCAGCTTTCCTGAAACATAGCACGTGACAAGGTACATTGTCTTCATTCCTGTACAGATGCAGCCAGCTCTTCTGCTTCCTGCTCCAGGGTGGCAGATGAGATCAAGTTGGTAATTTCTTAGATCAATGTATCTGGGCTGAAATTGCAAAATCAGCATTAATCCCAGTGAAATCAGTATTAATTTTATCATCAATTTGGTCACAACTGTGATTTTGCTTCTCAGAGCTGGCAGCACAGTATTTTTGGAGGACTAGACATTGACTCTAATTTCCAAATAAGATGAAGAAGGCCAGGCACTGTTAGCATTCAAATGAGTGACCCTTTTCTTTCCTCATGCTTTTTGCCAAGGGGTAGCTAGATAATTTTGTGCGGATGGACAAAGCCTCTGACTAAAAAGAAGCAGAGCTCTGAGAAGTAAGGTAATCTCGCCTGTGTTTCCCACAAAGCAGGTCAGGCAGCTCCTTGTACAAATTACTAAACAAAAAGTGAGCACACGCACCTGTGAGGAACCTGCAGTGAGCGTGTGATAGGGTTACCTGGCTGCAAGTCCTTGAACACCTGGGAAGGATGGAGGATTGAGCTCAGAGGGGAATTCACACAGGGCTTTTGATTAACTTGCCACAAAGAGAGAAGCTGTAAAAAATAGAGACCTATGCCACAAAGCCGCTTTCCTTTTCTGTCTCACTCATTTCAGATAAAAAGATAATGGGAATAGCACAGAGAAATGCAGGCAGATATCTGAAACTAATGCTTAGAAGGAAAAGATTTTGACAAGAACCACATAAGCTTCCCACAGCAAAGGTCAAACAGTGACTCCCATGCAAATTAATGCCACTTCAGCTATTATAAAGGAACTTTAGTATTTCAGTTTCAGCAAAAAGCCTGAAAAATGCATTATGCAATCCATTTATTCTGTTGGCTTTTTCTCCCAAGTGATATGGCTATCTCTTTCAAATATATATAAGGATTCTCCTTTAATAAATAATAATAAAGCTAGGAAATAATTAACTCTTAAATGTGTTCTCCCTGGTCTTACTTTAGAGAAGGGAAGAAAGAAACTCTACATGCTTCAGCAGGCAGAGCTACAAGCACGTCCAACTAGATAATTGACACAGCCGTTGAGCCAGCACAGTGTTAACTCTGTTTTAAGCTTCCTCAAATCGTCTAGCTTTAGAAACCATGTAACTTAATTGGATTGCTACAGATCTGACAGCTCCTGTGGATGGTATGCTAACGGATTGCATCGCTACTGTATGATCCGATACGTGAGCTACTGCTGTCAGTCCTGTGCACTGTCACCAGCCCTGAAGCTTGTTTTTCATCTTCCAATCACTATCAAAGAATGAAAACAACTGTGTTCCTCTCGTAAATGTGAAAAATTAAATTTGAGAGAATTTAAAACCACCATATATGTGAAGCAGGATATTTGAGCCAAGCCTCACATCCTTGGTCACGTAGGTGATTTTCCACCATGTGGCTGGTTCCACTGAAACTCCAGTTAACTCAAACAGGCTTGTAAAAATAGTCAGTCTTACTTAGATAAGGAAAAGTCTGCTGAGAACAAGGTCTTTTTCATCCCACAGGAGAAAATATGAAGACAATTTACAAGGCAACACTACGTATGCTCAGTAAACACAGGTAGAGAGACAGTGTGGATAATAAAAGCTTAATAGCAGACTGACAAATCCAAAAACACAGTTTCAATTTCTACTTTAATGAAGCAAAAGCTAAGAATATTTGTAAGCTGAAGAGGTCCACAAGGCATGAGGGACAGGTAGGTGCCAAATCATCATCAAAAGTCTGTGAGAATTAGATACCTCTCTGCCATTTGAGTCAGCAAACACCTCCCTGGCTTCAGAGATCTTTCAAAAGAGAAGATTGGTAATTTGACCCTTATGCTGTCTCTTTGCTGCTTATTTCCTGAATGCCCATTATACTCTATCGCTGTTCTGTTTGTTTTGCAATTTTTATTTAGAATTCACCCAAAGCAAGCAAATCCTAGTTCTTAACTCTTTCATGGACTATTTAGATATTATTACCCTATCTTGGAGGCCAGGGAAGTGGGTGCACTGAAAGCACAGACTTAATTTTTTTTATGTTTATGTCAATTAATACTGAGTTAAAGCTGCTACTGATTATTTAGTAGACAAATGTGTGTTTATTCAACAACACCATGGGAAATTTCAAAATAGACAAAAGTAGACATTCTAGAAGAACCAATTGCAGTAGGCTAGTCCTAACTCTTTTTTCTTTTTTTTGTTTTTCTTTCTGTGTGTATGTGTGTGGGGGGGAGGGGTGTTGGTTTCTTGGGTTTTTTGGTTGTTTCTTTGGTTGTTGTTGTTGTTTCAGGGTTTTTTTTAAACTCATAATGACATCTTTGCAGAAAGTGATGAATAAAATTACTATGTCCAGATACTCTTCTCTGAGGACACTATCATCATTTTTCAGCAACTGTCCTTCTTCTTTTTGCTTTAGGTGATAAGTAGTCCTTGTGCAAACCTATAAGATAGGCTGTTAAAGGATTATTTTTCCCAAACCAGACCATTCTTCAAGACTCAGCTTGACTTACCTTGCTTGTGAAGATCTTCCTGAATGAGACTATAAAATCCTTCCACTGTTCTTTGTCATAACCACATCACTATGCCAAGTTTCCACAAGCCATTAACCATCAATACAGTCCATCCATATTTTCCATGCATACTTCCATCAAATAATGCTTAATTCAAGCTACTCTCAACCCCAACATTGAACTTTGATGTTATAAATAGTCTAGAATTTTACTAGGAAGAGAGATCCTGATTTTTTTCCTTACTTCAGCAATCACTATAATGCAGCCACACGTGGGGTGGCTCTTTAGCAATACAGAACAGTGCTATATAATATGATGAATGGGAATGGAAAATAAAGACTAACGTATTCAGCTGAAGTGGCAACTGAAATTTCCATAGGCAGAATATAATTAACTAAGCTGGCATTCTACCAGGACACTGGTGTTAACACTAATACTCCTACAATACTCCTATTTATGAGCAATATGGAAAAAAAGTAACAGCAGGATTTTTTAATTGAACCAGTGTGAACCCAACTACAGTAGCTTGCAGTCCAATTAAAATTGACAACCCAGTGAAGCGGATACACATAACATAGAGATAAATATAGAAAATCCAAGTTGTTCTCTTTTTCTTTGTCCTCTCCTCTTGGTAGTTTGATTTGTTTTTTTTTTTCCTGCTGGATATTTCATTTCATTTTCTGAATCTCTTGATGCCAGGAAACTATCATTGACTGGAAACACTTACTAGCTTTTTGCAGCCAGCTTTATAACTTAAAATAAAGATGGAAAATTATATCCTGTTAAATGTTACAGCATTGCATTTCTTTCCTTTTCTACAGCACACAGTATTAAAATTACATTGGCTGTGCAGCAGGAGATTAGAAAGAGCAACTGCTTTTAACCTTTAATAGTAAATGACGCTAAATCTGTCTTTGAATCCCACAAAGTGCATTGCACTATCAATTGGAAACTTGTAGCTAACCTTGAAGCAAGCGATCTGATCCCCCACCAAAAATACTGCAAAGGCTAATTCTGAAAGGCAAAACTACTTCCTTTTCTCTTTTTTTTTCTCTTTTGGGAAAAATAAATTCTTTAAATGGCATAAAATATACTACACTTTTTTCTCCTTGTTCTGTATTCTTTACTCACATGAGCATGTCTTTCTCAGGCACACAGAACCATGCAAGCACCCACAGAGGTCAAAGGGACCCCTGGAGAATTATTATGCCTCGTCTGACAGAGGTGTTGCGAGGCACGCTTCATAAGTGAAGTACCCTGAGAGCCCTAGATAACAGCTGCTATATGTTGCAATAAATTAGTACTATTCATTATTACAGAAGAGCTAAACCGTATTTGTAATTGACCATTGCCTGAATCTTTTCTGAAGTTATTGGGGCTTGGAAATATGCCTCAAAGTAAATCTGTTAGTTAATAGAATGAAGGAAGTAAAGCAGCAATGGGGTATGTTTTAAGAGCAAAACAGAAGAAAGTTCCCCTGGGCTGTATCCTATTGACCTTTAGTTCCATTATTGTTTCTAAAATGTTTTTCCATTTAAGGCATTGCCACTGAATCCTTCCCAGGAAGCTCTGGGAAAGGATATAAAGTGAGGTCTCAACTAAGCTTGTAAGTGACATCTCTAAAAATGGAGGGTTGAATTATGTTTTACTGACAGCCAGCTTTTAGGGGGGAAATTCTCCAGGCTTTGGTCATGAATCTTCTATAATATAATAAATGGTGCCATCTACTGGTTCTCTTTTGCTTTTGATCAGTGTCAGGATTTGATTGTGCAGTATAGCTACTCCAAGTAGCATTAAAAAACCAAAGAATCAAGCCAATATGACTGTAGCTAGCATTCTTCCTGGATCTTGGAATGATTTACAGGGATTTCCACAAAGCAAACAAGCCTAAAATGAAATAAGAGCAGTAGGAGAAAGAAAAATTGTGAGAGAGAAAAGGGAGCGTTGCAGCAGACATGTGAAACTGGATTAAGAGTCGATACTGAAGACGGATACAGCTAAGCTGAACCAGATGCAGCCATCCCAGAGGACAAATCAGTAATAAGGCTCCTCAGAGAGGAGAGCTTCTCCAATCCCTCACAATTAATTTTCTGTTAGAAAAAGAATAGCCAATCATGGTGAGTTTTTTCCCTTCCACCCACTCCAGTTTCTACTATTAAATAAAGCAGAAAATGTAAACAGCCCTGACAGAAGAAATATACAGATACACAAAAATGTTATGGGTCAGTTTCTTTCTCAGAGTTAAATATTTTTCCTGGTTGACTGCAGGAGCGAGATTTGACTCTGACGTATGCCTCAGTAAAACTACATGGTTCTACTCTTAGACGCACTATGAAACCTTGGCATTTCCTCTGGGGTCAAACTGGACTCACTGAGTAAAGGAATTACCACAGATATTATTTTCTATTGTTGCTTTGAATGTATCTGGAGAATTTGTTTGAAAAAGCAAAATTGGCTGTAGAGATATTTTAGTCTGATTTTCTAAGAAAAAGAGACTAATGCAATCACATCATCTGGCAACAGGGAAACAGTCTCAAAAATACACAATTATGTCAATTGCTTCACAAAAAGCAGAGTGACTGTTAGTGCTCCTTTGGAAGAAAAAGCATGAGTGAAAGTTCTTAGATATCACACAACCCCAACAGACACAAATCCACATGAAGGTTCTCTCCTTCAGTTTGACTTCCCGTAAAATATGTTTTGTCATAATACTCTTCACCTGGTAAGAAACAGATAAGCAGAAAAGGATGGAAATGCAGGTTATCGGTGCTACTGTTATTGCTACAAATGGGACCTACATCCAAGTAAGTTATTGCTTCTTGGGCTTCAGTTTTATCTCCTATCAATGAAGATCATGTTTACCTGTGCCTCATGGACTGCTTTTAGACTTTAGAAATATAAGAAATTGTGGAAACCATATCTTGACACAGATGTAGATTTCACAGAATATTTTGACTTGGAAGGGACCCACGAAGATCATCAAGTCACAACTCTTAAGCAAATGGCCCATACGGGGATCAAACCTGCAACCTTAGTATAATTAGCACCATGCTCTAACCAACTGAGAATCAGAAGTGCAAAGAGAGTCAAGCAGTTCTCACAGCAGTCTTATCTCCACTTCTGGACCCTAAGTTAAGATTTTTATATATCTCTAAGGAGTATGAGTTTTGGCAACAGCCACATACAGGAATTTCAGGCAATACAACTCCATTTGAAGTTGTGCTGGAAAGGACAGCAAACACTGGAATTGCTGTGGAAAGCCTCTCAGGCAGCCCTTAAAATGAGAGGCTTCACAGAACACAGGTTGAGAATCCTATTCCCATATGTGTAATCAGGACTTTTGAAAGGGTGTAACCGAGGGCCACAAAGAAGCCTATGACAATAAAGCCTATGACATTTTGTGATTAGCATGCAAAGCCACTCTTAACAGACTGCTTTTGTGTCAATGTGTGCCACCATTTTCTTAGTTTAGTTCATCCAGTAGTGGATAGCCTGATATCGCAAACCTGGAGTTCTAAGGATTTGATATCCTGCTAGATACACAACAAGGTTTATAGCAGGCTTTCATTAATCTCCCTTTACATTTTTCATAAGTCTAAGATTAGTGTAAGAATTTAACCAAATGAAGAGGATATTCAGCACATTGATTCCTCCCACCACGCAGGGGAGTTTCTGTCCCAGTACCGATACACAAAGGTAAAAGTTCTCTTTTTGGCACCAATTCTAACCTTCTGTCTCAAATGGACTCCAACTAGTCTGTGGTGATCTGTCACACAACTAAGTTTTAAGAGAAAAGGCCTAGCTCCTGTAAGAAGGGTGCTGACAATACTTCCATTCTCCAGTTCCTCTAAGTTCTTTGAACAATGTGTAGCACTGGAGAAATTGGCTACTTGCTGCTGTGCATGAAGCCCACGGCTTCCAGTTCAATTTCTGGCTCCACAAACAGATAGGGAACAAGCAGGAGCTCAGGCAGCAGATGGGGATGTTGCTAATTGGTCTGTTTTGATGCTGGGCCATCCACTGACAGTCACTTCGCACTTCTCTCTCAGCAGTGATTTGCCGTGTCAAAGAGCTACAGATATGGGAATGATAACAAAGAAAGTGGAAACAGCAATCACTTCAGTGCTGACAATCCCTTTTCCTCCACTGTGCTAACCAAATTTGCTGCAGAATGTAGTGAGGCAGCTTGGACTTGGCAGATGCTTTGCAGACCAAAAGATGTGATTTGTGCTTCCTACAGTGTCAGGTGACAATGATTTTACGTGAGTGTTGTCATTTGTAATGCATTTTGCAGCTTTCTTAAAAAGCCTGGTGATGGTTATAAATGAAGGAAAGCATAACGGTCTACCATATGTGCAAAATAATACACTGGGTGAAAACTACAGTGGCTCATAAACAAGGGATTAGAGCTCAGTAAAGGTTGTGAGTGTGACAGAAGTTTTACTGCAAAAGCAGTATTCACAACCAGGAGCAGGAATAAAAGACTGCAGTTGAAACTGGAAGAGAATTCAGGAGCATGCTGGAACCAGTGGTAAAGTTTTGGAGCTGTTAAATCAAACTGCTCCAGTTTAAAAAAATGGCAGCAGATTACAATCATTATACTATGGAAGAATTCAACTTTCACATTTTCTTCTCTAGAGATTACTGACTACAAATCTTAGTAATTTTGCAGAAACAATTGTAACAATTCTGTAATGTCTCTGCCATATTTTACAGGCTCTAGGACACTAAATGACTGTGATTATACTGTTTTAGGGGAGATACTATATCAGAGATTCTGTTTGCATTTCACTTTTGAGCAGAGTTGCTAAATTCTCTGTGTTTTTCAAGAATTTTTTCTGGTTTTCATTAAAATGAAAGAAAATTACTAATTGCAGTTCAGCCATTTAAAATGCAGTAAAAGAAGTAAAATATTTATTGAATTTAAGTAATAGAAACCCACAGGTGCCTAAAAAGGTATTTACTGTCTGTGTGGATCTGTTTAATTATCTCATGTAAAATGTCACCCTTTAGAGGGGCAAGTTCTATTCTTTTATTTTTGATGGAGCTGTATATTTCTAAATATAAAAGATTGTCAAGGGAAATGCTGGCAGAACAATCAGTGGAGTACCTCAATACAAAAGATAATTTGAAATTTAAAAGCAACTATTTGCCTTGACTTTTCTGAATGTCATCACCTCTATCCCAGACAAACAGAGGAAGAAAGACTGTTGCTGTGGTATTTCCAATACAGGCAAACAACTCTAGGGAAGGGCATCGCTGCAGGGCAATTCTGCTTTCTTAGAGCAATTAATTTCACCAAAACACTTCTCTGAGGACTCTGAGGAGAGGGTGAATCACCTTGTTAAGGCACCTCTTTTTCACATAGGAAATCTAGATATTCATTTACAGGCTTGGTACGGCCAAGGTTAGGCAAGAAGAATCCCACACAGGTTCAGCAAACTTCACTGCAAGTGGTCTCCTGCCTTCAATTCCACTATTGAAAGTCTCTTTGCCATGCTGGACAGGGGTTGTTCAGCTAACACAACATCCAACCCAGGCTGTGGAGGGAGATGTTCTGCAGATACATTACTTGGAATTCCAGCACTGAAGAACTGCACTAGTGTGTAGTTCTAGTGTAGACTAAGGAGCATCATTCTCAGTTGGAGTTCATTAGGCACATCTGCAAAAGTAAGAGATTTAATGGCTGTGAAACAGACCATTCGCTTTCATGACTGCTAAATCCCCACTGGAAGAGTACTCCCACTTCGCTATTGATTTAAACTAACTGTTAAGTTAAACAAAAATATCCTGAACGACATCCCAAAGGCAATTGCCATATAAGAATGAGGAAGAAATAAAGCCGACAAGTATTTCACACTGGTAATTTGGTCTCAATAGCCAAAACATTCCTTTTGTTATCTCTAACAAGTATGCCTCATTTTCCATTCAAGAGAGGAAAAAACCTCAACAACTGTATTGCCAATCAAACATTTAATCAGAATTTTCTGGTTTTGTATTGCACGTTTCTAGACTTCTATTTGTAATATACTAGCACGTTTTCTATTAATACATGTTCTCTTTCTCATTTACACTTGACCTTCTATAAATCATTAATTAAAATTGTTAGCATCACAATATGTCAGTTCTTCATGTGTTCCATTGCTTCTAAAAACAATGTTACATTGCTGTTTCTCTGATCAGCTGCTCTTTTATGCTTTTATGACAGCTTTTGTGTTGTTTGTTTCCCAATGTACATTATTTTCCACTCGTAAGTATTAAAAGCCAACATAATTATACTAAATGGTATCAGAAAATCAAAGCATTTGGGAAATACACTAATGAAAGTTCAACATTCCCTTTGTATGGTAAAATTAGCACTCTTAAAGTTCTAAATAAGCATGATTGAGAATGTCTCTGGTGCCAATAACCTAAAAAGTAGTCAAAATCCCCTGTGCCACTATCTAGTAATGTAACACCGAGGAAAAAAAAAAGAAAAGGTAAGCAAGTACTGAGAAAAAACCCCAAACATTGCAAAGCCATTCAAATGGAAAGAAAGCCATCTGCAGCTGCCTGGGCAATATATATGAAAGCAAAGTGAGTTAAGTTTTCAAAGTGACAGCTAAACACCCTACAGGTGTAACTGCCAAGGGGTGGTTGCTTTTTCACCTCCAGACTTACACTGAAGTCAGAGGGGTTAGACTAGACAAAAGCTGCAGTGAATCAGCAACTGATCTATTAGCTCTTACTTTTCAACAGAAAACCAAATAGGCTTTGAAATTCTTAATTATTGTATTTCTGAAAATAGAATAAGCACGGTCTGTAGCTTCTTTTTAGGTGTTAAAGGAGACAAACCCACCAAAACACCGTGATTGCTACTTTAAGAACTGAAGTGGTGTTATTGTAATGATTTACTTTTGTAATGAGTTACTTGTGATTTCATACTTTGATCCCTCTTTGAGTAGTGAGGTTTCTTTGTTGGTTTGTGAGTGCTAATTGCCGCAGTGCTGTGTTAAATCATTGTTATGCTGGTTTTCTCGAGCAACAGGATGAATAATTGAATAATTAAATTTTAAAAGGACGAAGTTAATTAAAACTGGTATGGCTATAGAAATAACATTTTCCAGCAATTCAGTAAAGGGATGGTATACAGTTACGCAAACAATCTGTTGAAAAACGGGTTTTTTTCCTATCTAGAAGATCAAATCTTTTGTGCACACAGCTTCTCTCAAGCAGACCAGGAATGACAACTAAACTGGTGTGACTTACCTCTCCATATGCTTCTCTGAGTACACTTAATCCTCGTATGATTCAAAGTTCAGCCATATAATTCTGCTCTTATTATGGGTAACTCACCAAAACTCAAATTCTGCATGTAAAACTAGATCTCCAGTCTATCAGAGGTGTAGGAACTACCATACACCACTGCAGAATAACAGGATACTGTACAGAACTTGCAGAATAACAAGAACATTAATGACAAAACTCTCTTCCACTTTGGACTTTCTAGTGCAGAAGACAGCAATGTGTTGGGTCCTGTGATGCTGAATACACCTGAGGCATTATATCACAAAATGAAGGAGTAGCTGCAGTGCTGAGCTGCAATGGGATCTACGTGCTACCTCTCCAGCTGCTATACTTACTGCCTGAAAAAAAAAATTAAGCAGCTACTGCACCTTGTGAGGAAACAGTGGAGGTGTCATCATGAAGAGAAAGAAGCTCCATGGAAAACTGAGCATCAAACAGATCTCATAGTTTAGTTCAAAGAATCAGTTAAGAAAAAGCTAACCTGTGAGATTCTACCAATACTCGTAGAGTCAACAACAGTACTTCAGATCTTTTGCAACAGGTCTCTGTCCCGAGTTAACAGAAACTGACAGTAATGTGGTCTGTTACTGTTCCTAAATGGCTGGAGCATGACGGGGTTATCTGTTGACTATGATGGATTTTTCTGATTTAGGAACCTCACATTACACTACAGGTTCTGTAGTATAAAATTAACACAGGCTTCTGTACTACTGTTTTCCCCTTCCCAATTTATTTTACTTCCACTCATTGCAGCCTGTGTCTGTCTCCCATTCATATTCTCCTGCTATCCTTAAGTTTATGAGTTTTGTTTCCAACTTCATCCTCATTTTCAAGGAACTGCTCAGGGCTTTTCTGGTCATTAGGTACTAATTTTAAAAGTCTAGGTGTCAAAGAGGAGACTGGAAATTCTCACTGATGCAAGTATTATTAGCAACTGATGAAATAGTTCACATGACTGGAATGCTAAAGATTTTTAGATAAAATTTGTTTAGTGGAAGAGGTGAAAGTAGTGAATGATGTAGTGGTAGTACTACAGAGACTAGTCGGTCTGTATATCCTGATAATCCAGAAACTAATTGTGAATGTGCTAAAGCACAAAAGATAAGGAGAGAATACAGCAGAGTGGGAAGGAGGGAGAGTCTTTATAGAGCATGAAACCATAGCAGAATTATTTCTTATGACTTCTCTGCAGTGAGAGGCAGACTGCAGGGGAGCAATTGTCTTGCCATGGGAGAATTCAATTTCAGAAAAGTAGTATGGAGGTCACACAACTTATTAGAGTTTCTAAAATTATTCCTTGTGATCCTTTAATACAGAAAGTATTATTGCTCTCAGTGCAGAGTAACTCAATTATGGCCTCACTACGATGGATAGAGCTATATTAATTCCTAGCCTGGAGTCAGTGAGGGATAACTGGAGATAATAGATGGGATATATGTCATGTAATTTTAATTATCTACTATGAGTTTAGAACTATTTGCCCAGGACTCCTTCTTCAGGCAACAAAGGCAACTTGCTAGAAGGCAAGTAGATGCCACCTATCTTAGAGCCCTAGAAAGTTTCATCTTACCTCATGATAGTTATGCAAGAGGTAGATTTCTTCCCATCCAGATCCCCTCTGTAGTCACTGCAAAGAGCAAGGCGACACCACCACAACGTGAATTACTGAATCCTAAATAGGTGTCCAAGACAGGCAAGGTGATTTCCCCAAACATTAGCATGCAAAATGGCTAATTTCCTATAGTTGATGAAAATTGTCAGTAAAGTTTTCTGGGAAGAAGCAGATAGAAAAAAAGCAAATGAAAAATGGGGGTTCTATGAAAGAAACTAAAAAGATGCTTAAAATGTAAAGAGTACTCTATCATGAAAGAGAAGACTTTTGGCTAAAAGCCTCCTCTGGTTCACTGATAAATGGAAATAGCTGCTAAAACCAGTCTCCCACTGCTCCCTAGTGTAACATATGGAAAACATGACAATATTGAATTGTTACATTATTGAGTGTAGTATATAAATAAGAAGCTTGCAGTCCAGGAAATCAATAGGCAAAGCTAGAGAAATGCAAAGGAAAATATGCTGCCAGCAATAAGACAATAAAGAGCCTTTACTAATAATGCTATTGTGGCTGTGGTAGCTTAAGAATTTAGGTTTAGGATGCATCTTACCTTACTTTAGACATCAGAATATAGTTATTTACACCAGAGTTAGTGACCATTCACTCCCTTTACAGTCAATTAAGAGAAATGGGACTTTTGAGGGCACAATTGCTGTCATTCTAATGCAACTATATAAAGCAGTTATGATTAAACATCCCCTACAAGTGTTTCTTTCCTTCCATGGCTATAAAGGAAGAAACCACAGATGTAAATGGGAAAAAATTTGACACACCCAAGCTCTCCTCTGCAAAAATACTTGCTTGCTTTCCCAACAGAATCAGTTAACCTAAAACAAATGCATTAGCAATTAAAGAAATCTTAGCAACAATGTGAACTCAAAATTTGAGAGATGATAATTTTAGTAGAGATGTGCAAAAGGTAGATACCATATTCATACTGCACCTGAGGCAGAGCATTCCAATTCTTTAGTAACTGCAACAGATATGATGAAGCCTGAGGATAAAATTTTAATCACAAGCCTCAGATAGCTTTTACTCAAGTTGTTTGAGAAGCCCACTGGTCTACTCATGTAAATCTTATACGAATGTTAGAAAGTCAGGATTCAATAGATTAGAATTCTGTGCCAATACTGAAAAAGAGAAAGGTTATAAAAGTGAGTAATTACATGACAGTTACATGAAACTGTCCTTCCTCTCCCATTAAAATTCCCTGCCAAAGCTCAATCTTTTGCTCCAGAGCATGTAGCCATAAAATAAACCTTTGGATATGGGTAAAAAACCAGATGAAATAGGCATTTATTGAGTCTTTTAATTTAAGGGTAGTTGCTCTAAGATTCCTTTGATGTGACTGGGAAGATCCAAACTCTGCCATAAAGCATGCAAGGACTGCATGAGCTGTGGGATGCCTTTCTCTTGTCAAGTGTATTGGGACCCTCAAGCACTGACATTCATACCTTTTGTTTCAGCTTTCCAGAATACTGACCTTAAGACAGAACTGCAGCTTCAGGCCAAAAGATTCAGTTCAGGCACTCTTATTTGAGAAGCCTGAAAACACAGATTTACAAAATTTGTGGTAAATCCGTAATTACCAGCTATCATCAGTTTTAGTCAGCTGGAAGTCTGACCTAATCATTCTGAAATATATTCTCAGCAAAGAGCAGGAAGCCAATGATCTTAAACAGAACAATTCTTACTAAGAAGATAGTGACCTAAAGAAAAATTTGTAGCAGACTGCTTTTAGCTCACAAAACCAAACTTTTATTTTTTTTTTTAAGAAAAACGTTAAGTCCTTCTCTTTAGAGTGTACTTGCATTATAACTGAGATTAGAACAGAAAGTCTGAGAAAATTTGCCAAATTATTCCTTTTTAAAAACAGATCAAAAATTAAGAATAAATATATTGAATCCTCCAGTTGTCATAAGAGTTGGAATATGCAACATCTTCTTCTCATCCTGAATTTTTAGAAATAAAATACCATTTATACTTATACATCATGTTCTGTAAAAATATTAACTATTCTCTTAATAAGTATTGACCTTTAAAATCGAAACATGAAAGATGCTTTTACCATATAAGAAGACATTTAACCACTAGAGGGAACTATTAGACTTTATTGTCAGTGGGGGAGAGAAACAACTGCATTTCAAACTGCTGGTGCTAGTCCCACTCCAGAAAAGTCTTCATAACTTTGCTGAAATCACTGCAAGTGATAGAATACGTTGATTAATGTAACGTGAAGATGACAGAAAAACATTGAAGCTTTTATGTGACATTTACTAAGTACTGAATATATGTTATACAATATTAATAATAAAAGTTGAGATTAAGAAGCTTGCTGCGCTTGGAAAGATTTATTGTAAGCAACCATTTTGAACCAGAATTATATTTAATGACCTGATAAAGATGTATCCTCTGTTTGCTTTCGTAGAATCATAGAATGGTTTGGGTTGGAAGGGATCTTTAAAGGCCGTCTAGTCCAATCCCCCCCTGCAATGAGCAGGAACATCTTCAACTAGATCAGGTTGCTCTAAGCCCCATCCAACCTGATGCTGAAAGTTTCTGAGGATGGAGTATCCACCAACTCTATGGGCAACCTGTGCAAGTGCCTCACCACCCTCATTGCAAAAACTTCCTTATATCTAGTCTGAATCAATGCCCTTTCACTTTAAAGCCACTGCCCCTTTGTCCTATCACTAAAGCCCCTCTCCAGCTTTCTTATAGCCCCCTTTAGGTACTGGAAGGCTGCTATAAGGTGTCCCCTGAGCTTTCTCTTATCTAGGCTGAACAACCCCAGCTCTCTCAGCCTGTCTTCATAGGAGAGGTGCTCCTGTGCTCTGATGATGTTGGTGGCCCTTCCTGGACTCGCTCCAACAGATCCGTGTCCTTCTTATGTTGGGAATGCCAGATCTGAATGCAGTACTCCAGTCAGGGTCTCATGAGAGCAGAGCAGAGGGAATCTCCTCCCTTGACCTGCTGGCCACAGTGCTTTTGATGCAGCCCAGGATACAGTTGGCTTTTTGGGCTGCAAGGGCACATTGCTGGATCATATTCAGCCTCTCATCCACCAGCACCCTCAAGTCCTTCTCAGCAGGGCTGCTCTTGATCTATTAATCTCCCAGCCTGCATTAATATCCATAGTTACCCCAACACAGGTGTAGCACCTTGCACCTGACCTTGCTGAGCGTCATGAGGTTCCCATGGGCCCACTGCTCAAGCTTGTCCAGGTCCCTCTGGATGGTTCCTTTTCATCCAGATGGGGCATGTCCAGTTCAATTTCTTTTCAGGGGTAGGGAGAGTAGAGATATTTTTGTTTATCTTGGTTTGCCCTTTGCAGTTTGTGGTTAATGTTTTTCTTCATTTTGTTAGGTCATTATGTGTTGCTTCCTCTAAATGCTAGAAAAAGCCAAATGAAATAGTTGAGTGTGGTACTTTAAAGATACTGTGAATTGGTTTTGCTCGATCCATGTTTCTGAGGTGGTTCATTGCATTGCCTTAACCGTGTTCCTGAAAAAGCGTTTGCCTCCTGCAAAGCAGACAATTAAAAGAAAAATATTTCAGTACTGCTTGGAATTCCTCAAGAAGTGACTGCCTCCACATGACTCAGACCTACATACTACAGCCTCATTTTAACAAAGGATCTAATAATTACTTTGGTAAAGATATATTCATCCATTTCAGAAAATCAGGTAAGAGTTCTGAAAGCTGGGATTTTCCCCACCTTCAGCAGCATGATGTCCCATCAATGCATAGTGTGGTCATGATTTCTTCTTCCTCTGAAGCATTGTGTAAGAACTATAGTAGAAGAGCATGCACTACTTACTGCTACACTCATGCACACAGCTCTCTGCAAGTGACCCTCCTGAGGGCCAAAGCAAACTGCAAGAGAGGCAAAGCAGCACAGCACTGGCGTCTATCTCTAACCCACCTTCCCCCTTCTGTTGTTTATCTCGTGTAGTCTTAGTGACAGCAGCGATCTTAGCAGGTATGTCTGCATTATCTGACACATTTCCTCTGCTTCAGCACCTGAGGTTGTTGAGTCACTGAAAGGGTTTCCTGTGGAGCGTCAGCTTAAAACATGGGGAAATCCTTCCCTTCATCATACACCAGTGCATTTGCTGCATGACAAGAATGATTCAACAGCTGTATTGTTTCCCTGTCAAGTGTGGAGTTCCCCCAGTATTTTCCTTTTCATTACATTATATTGTTGGAATAAATCCAGTTTCCTGTGCTTTAGACTTTTGCTAAGTGGTGGATAGGAGTCGTTGGTTGATAAGTTTTCCTACACTCTCAGTTATTTACATGCCTGTCCCTGCTTGGTGTCTGTTTTGATTTTCAGAGTGGGCAATCACTCCTCTTGCTGTTGCCTGCAGAGTACTGAAGACAAAAATTCTTCCCTTCACTCCACACCTGTCCTCAGAAATGACTTATAGGGGTTTGGCAGCATGGTTCTCCAACAGGAGCTGGGAAAGCTTCATGTAATAACAATACAAAGTACATTCACTAAGTTATTTCCCAAAATTAATAAATCATTCTCCTACTGTCTGTGCTTGCTTGCTTGCTAAGGGAAAAAAATGCCGAGATCAACCTGCTACTGGTTAACACTATATGAAGAAAAATTAGCCTCAGCAGGTTGCTAGGATTTGTTGGAATTAGGCACTTTTATAAAAAGCTACATACATTTATTTTTTTTTTCATATGTTGCACAGAATGCTGACAGTTTAGAGAAGGGAGTTTTTTATATTTCCTCATTTCAGCTGACTTTTTTTTTCGAGATCAGGTTTTCTCCCAATTAACTGCCATTCCTTAGTAAAATGTTTCTTATATTTACTATCTGTTAAACACTGAATGTTAAATGTGAAATGCTGCACCTGGGAAAATATGTAACTACTGTGTGATACGAAGTTCTGTTTACTGGAAGTGTGCAAAATGTATTTGATCCTCTAAAATGTGGTGTTTAGCACTGAACACCGATTTCAGGTGTAGTCAATGACTAAAGTAGAAGTTTGGTGGGAACTCAGGACAAAGCTTCCAAGCTTAGAAATGAATCAACTCAGGTGTTTAAGGCAGTTGAGTTAAACACACAAATGGTGTGTTTATGTGGACTGAGAGATTATAATTGTGGCAATTACCTAGGACAGTGATGCAAGATGACAATAACAGTCAGCATTCATATCTTATAACAAATAATTTCAGAAAAAGAAACAGACTTATGATGACCAACAATAGTATTTTTCTTTGATATGGGATTAAATTCTTTCTAGCATAATTTCTTAATTAAATGAGAGCAGAACAGTTATACATATTCAAGACACATATTAAGTACTTGAACTATAGCTACATTTTGTGGCAAGAAAGCTGAGGAGCTGAAGCATGCTTTAATTTCCAAAGCTTCCACCATTCACCTGGGGATACAGCTAAACCATGCAGCAGCTCCTTTCTAGCACAAACGCACAGATGAGTTTGAATCACAAATGGCCAGGGATCTTTTTGATATGGAGTTAGCTATTACCCGGGAATCCCTGGTACTTACCAGAGTATTTGAGACACAACTGAGATAAGCTGAGTCCATTTAAATATGTATATTAAAAAAGAAAGCTTTGCACCAAAGAAAAAAGGAGAAATACACCTTTGTTAGCTGAGATCCCATGAAGGGGTCAAGGGCCCCAGTAGGTGAGCTCTCTTGCAATGAGCAAAAAGGAGTATGAGAAAACTTGGGCCTTGAATGATAGGTAGGCCTCTCCATAGGAGAAGGGAGCACTAACAGGAGTATTAAATACAGCTCTTGTATGCATTTCTGTTAAATTATATTAAACAACTTCAAAACATGTACAAAGAACTATAAAATTGAGATACTGAAACGATGAGATTTTTGAAAAGGAACAAGGAAAATGTAAGTCCAAGGTATTTGATATGAGTGAGTCAGGCTGTATGTGTTGATACATAGAAACCACCCTAATACCCAGGGAAGTAACAATGAACATCTTCATTGGTGAAAAAGAAAAACCAAGGTGTGATATTTTTGTTACATGAGAAGGTTTGGATTGTTTGCTAGAGTTGTTTTCAACTGGTAATAAAGTACAAGGTTAAACTGTGATTTTATAACTGTGGTAATAAATGTTAAAGTGAATTTGGTTTAAGTAATTTGTGTGACTGATACAAAACATATTTTGGTGCATTAATTGTTGGGGATCTTAAATAATTAGAAACTAAATATGAAAACTAGATAATATTAGTGGTAAAAGGTACATTAAGGGCATATAGTCTTAATCCCCTGAAAATGTCAGGCATTTTACCACTTTTGGGGGTATACATTAAGCTAAAGCTCTTGGTCAGATCTGACAGTCAATAACTTTGGAACACTTGAACTATTTAACTCATCAAAAAGACAGTACATAAGTATTTTTATGGAGAGAAACTACTTCATATAAAGTACATTCATTTCACTGGATGGCTGAAAAAGTTGAAATTAGAAATCATGAAAAACAAGAGAAGAGCAGTTAATCACTGAAAATAACAATAACAGTAAAATCTCTGATTTTTTCAAATTTGGATCCCTTTCTAGAAGATACACATGCATCAAATGCATGCTATTTTAGTCTGTGTAGGGATGAACAGTTGTAATGTTACAGTAATGCTACATACTTGATGAGACTCAATATGCAGGACATACTGTTACTATAGCATAGGTTACTGAGGTTTTCATTTCTACTTTATTGTTTTAATGAAAGCAGACTGGTTGATACTATTGCAAAGGAAAAAGATCATGGCAAAAAACCTTCAGAGTCTAACAATGTTGATAGAGCACCTTCATGAGCCAGGATATTGCTTAAAATAACTTTATATTAAAGGGAAATAACATATTAAGGGAAATGTAAATATACATGAATATATGAATGTAATAATAGTACTGCATTTTAAGCTTTGCTTTCCTAAGCTAACAATATATAGGCAGTTTAACATTTTTTCAGAGTAAATAGTCAAATTGCTTAAGTTTTCATTTTATATAAATGAGTAAAGATAAATCTAAATTATTCGAGATAACACCTTAAATTAAAAGCTACTTTCATAAAAGAGATAAATTTTACAAGTTATGTCCAAATAGAACTACTACCTTAAGTGTAAGAGCAGAGAAAGTATGTAAATTCTGCAAATGCCAAGCACATAATAAAAAGAAGGCAAAGGAAAATGGCTACTGTTCACTACTATTTTAACAAGAATTTTTAATAGGTTGTCATTTATGTTGAGTCATCTTGCCAAATATTAAACACTTAGATGTTAGATGGCTGATACTAGTTATTTAAGATCCTCTAGATAATAAGTTCCTCTATAATCAATCATCTATAACACATTCCTATCTGTTGAGGGTGAGTTGTTCCATTTTAAAAGCTATCCAGATGTAGTACCCTATTAACCTGCTCCTTCCTCTTTGCTAACATATATTAGACCAGTTAAAGTCAGATTATTTGAAGCCCAGTTCTGAGCGTACTTGTTCCTAAGCCTTTTATAGCTGAACAGCCTATGTCCTCCTTGTCCCCATGTTAGGACATCCTGGCAGACACAGGGCAAACAGCCTGTTACATCAGCTATATGAATTTCCCACACAACAAATACAGGCCATCAGAGCTTCCAGAGCTCCTTAGTAAGTTGCAATGAAAAGGAGTGTGGATAAAAGATCTAGAACTTCGGTCTCTCAGGAACGCAAATATACAAAGATATTCATTTCTCTGTAGGGAAAACAATGTAGATCCCAATCTTCAAAGACCGAATTAAATAAAAAGGAACTTCTCAAGTCTTGTTTGGTTGACTTTTAGAAAAAATAACTTTTTAGATAAAATTGACGCATATTTTGAAAACACCCAGAAGTGTCAATAACTTTTTTCCTGGATGGCCTTTGGCGACAATAAAACAAAACCAAAACCAAAAACCGAAAACCAACCAACCAACCAACCAAAAAAACCAAACAAAAAACCCCAGAAAAACAAACAAACAAACAAAAACCACCAAAAAAAACCCCAAACCAACCAAACAAAAAAAACCCAAAACAAAACCAACAACACAAAACTCCCAAAACCGAAAAAGCCCAACCAAACAAAAAACCATTTTAGTTTAGTCTAGAAAATGAAAGTGCAAAAAACTTTAAAAAGAAAGAAATCAATGAGGTCTGGCCCAGTTACCATGCTATTTAAGAGTTGTAGTATTTCCAGAAAAAAAGCCTCCCCTGCCTGGAAAAGATTACCTACATTCTAGCTTTGTTATGTTTGTTACATGATATTTTGTAACTCCACTACTCCAAGACACTTTCTTAGTTCTGTTGCCTTCTTCTCCAACTGCTGAATGTTCCAGTGCCATTGTCTTTTATTTGAATGGACTTTGTTCAGTTGGCAATGCAAACGTTTTAAAATAGCATCATATCTTTTATTCTGTACCTAAAAAAAAAGAAGAATAAAATTCACTTCACAATTTCATTCAAATAAAACTATTTACAGAGGTGGGTTCAGCTCCCTTAACTCTGTCCAAGGGTACATTCTGATATTTGACCATGTCATTACACATTTACTTTCTGTTGCTGAAGAGACACAGACATCTAGGAAGCCATTCATTTAAGTCTGCTTTAGGACAACATGAATCATGCCTCACTTTCCCAATAAGGAAAGAAAAACTCTCTCACTAAGACCTTAAATGAAGAGTTCAGTATGGGTATCTGTTCTCTAGATGTCTAAAATTTAACATTGCAAATCCCACCCAAAGAGTCAGCATCTCACATAGTAGCAACACTTCATACATGGAAGACTTCAGGCTCCAGAATGAGAGGTGAGAAAGGGGAAAAAAAAATCATTCTTTGACAAGTGTGTTTGGTTATAAATGAGAATACAAATGAGGTAATGTAGATGGCTGTGGTAGGAGCTTTGTAGTTGCATTGCATTTAAAACAGTATGTTTCTCATAGGCAGGCAATACTGTGGCAATGCAGTAGTGTATCAATTTTGCCCTCATTGCTGCCTTACATGGAGAACAATGGCTGCTGCCGACAACCCTCTGAAGATTTGCATTCTGTAAAAGCATTGACAATAATAAAAATGGAAATAATGGGTATTCCCTTAATGAAAATTTGGGCTTGCTTACCATAGTTTGAATGGCATATGAGTGGTCATGTATAATTACTCTTGTGTCTGCTTATTGAAATGTTATTACACTGTACCTAACATACACATGATGGTGTACAGCTACATCAGAATTACAGCACTGCCAGTGACTTCCTGCAAGTCTTCCTGCCTAAATTTTCCATATAGCTAAGGAACTCCCTCACTGATGTTTTATAAATTACACTGCCACCTTTTACTGCTGATGGGCTGTTTTCCTTCACTTTGCCTTACTCTTCACTATAATCGTTCACAACTTTTCGAGGGATGCTGTCAGATTCACTCATCTGAATGAGTGCTTGGGGGATCTGAACGTCACTAGGACTACGTTGTATGACACTGAAACATCTATGATCAATATTATCTGCTTTTTTTAGAAATGTGTCCCCAGCATCATTATTGGGAACTGTCTGGCACATCTGCTGAGGGAGGGAGCACTAACATGATTACGGGACAGAGGGGAGGGGAAAAACTGCTCTTTTTACTGTCCTTGTGAACGTATTTGTCAACCCTTTGAAAAAATTGTCTGGGTACTCATGATATTCCACCACTGGGGTCATTTAAGGACAGGATAGGCAAGTATCTGCAAGAATAATGTAGATGCACACTGACATAGGGGAAAGAGGGCAGTACGGGCAGAGACAGTCTTTTGAGCTTTCTTTTTCTTATTATTTTTACATAGCAACAAATTTTCTATTATTTGTGGACATCTTGAATTAGTCCTTATGACTGAAGTCTTGTCCCTACACAGGTAACCACCCTGATTTATTGCTGACATCCCTGTCCAAGACTGGGAACAGGCTCTGCTCTTCAAGAGATGGGTGGTGGGGATGGTGCTCAGGAAAGGGAGTGAGAAAAGGTACACAAGCTGCCTTAAGAGTCTATCAGTACCCTGACTGATGAGAAGTATCTCAGGTATGAATTAGTTGTAGACTTCATTAATTAGCAATGTCAGATCACTGACTTTACTTGGAAAAAAAAAAAAAAAAGGACACTTAGGCACCAATTTTCTTGCAGAAAGATATTTTATCAAAAATTTTTAAATTTCCAAAATTCAGCTGCTTTAGAAAGGCATTCTGAATTACATTCCTGCACCATGTGCTTAGTTGGGGAAATCTTTGTGGGAAACCAGAAATAATACTGAAGCAAAGTGGGAGCACCAGGGCTATGAGAGTCAATCCATCCTGTTTGAGCGCCAGCTTAGCCATTAATGAGGTTTCAACAGGAATTCTATAGGTATTTAAGTATAAGGCTGTATAGGGGCAGATTTGGATGAGTGCTTAAAATGATTGCTGCAGAAATCCTAAAGCAAGAGCAAACTCATTGATCAGATGCAATGACCTGCTTCTATCTGAAGGGTCAGAAACCTGGAAGCTCGTATATTCTTTGTAAATTTATTAATCATGGAATCACAGAATAGTTTGGGGTGGAAGGGACCTTCACAGATCATCTCACTGAACCCCTGGCTATGGCCAGGGACATCTTTCACTAGATCAGTTTGCTCTACCCAGTGTATAGTATAAAGTCTAGAGAGACCATACCGTGCAATTCATCCTACTGTAAACACGTAGGCCTATGGACCGAATTGATCTCTAGAATACATCAACTGTACTAACCACAGCTCCAGTGACTATAATGGGAACTTTCCTAACTCATGTGTCGTCACTTGCATTCAAACAACCACATTTAGCTGTCAGCAGTCTATAGCTGAATCCCACCACTGCAGCTCAATGGAACCTCATCCATGTGACTAGTATCTCACTTTATTCCCATGCTTGACTTGAATGTTCTTTCCCAAGTTGTGCTGAGGACTGCTGGGTATAAATGTCTCTGCTTATCCATTGTCAGTTTTTATATTAAAAATTGGATTGTTTTAAAGAGAGTTCTTAGTAGAAAATAATACCCTGAAAGATTTAGTTTTTGAACCTGCTTCCTTCTGAGACAAAAAGATTGTATAATCCAAACAACCAAAGAACAGGTTAACCTTCACTGTTTATTTAAATTGATTTCAGTAACAGAACAGCACATTATTTTTAGGCTGCCTGATTTCACTTTGAGTTTAGAGAACTTTCTTAAGAGGATGTTAACTTGGTAATAAAATATCTTCTCAGAAGCTGAGCAGCACAGACCTATTCTAAAGCAGCTGTGTTTTGCTTTTCAGGTCAAAAATTCTCTGCCATTCCCTATCACATGAAAAATGATTCTTTCTTCCTCCTATATTTTACGATGGGCAATAGACCAAAGCTTGGATCAGTTCATCTTTATAGTGCCAAGCTTTGCTAATTAAATGTTGTGGCATTTATTTGAACTAACAAGAATAATTATGTGAAACTCCAAACTAAAAACTATCTAGACATACAGAGTATTTTAGTAAGAAACAAAATATAAAATATAGCTCAATTATTTAAAAGAGAAGGTTTTAACCATTTATCAGAATTTTATCTTGGCAGTTAATTAGGAGCTTCTGTGTTATTCCTAATTTAACATCAGCTCAAATTAGAGAGATTCACGGGAAGTCCATTTTCTTCATCCAATTGATTGTCTCATTGATGAGTCATCAGGAACCATGAGACAAGTCATGAATAATCAAATCGGCAGTGAAATTTAAAGTATTTCAGAAGTATTACAGAAATTTTAAAAGACGCATTTTGCTTTATTACCATTCTGTGACTTCTCTTTTCAGGACATCATTCTAAAATTTCACAGCTGAATTCCTTCTTAAAAGACTTCAGAAAAAATGTTCTTAACTTCGATTTTTCTCAAGACAGCAATAAAGCTCTGAATTTTAGAAAGGGTGTCAGTACCCAGAGTTTAAGATAGCATAATTACTGTATATACTTGAACAATGTATGGCCAGTACTTCAAACTTCATTTGCACTATCTACGTTCTGTCAGGAGAACTGTAATTAAAATTTATTTAAATGACTCACCTCAATTTCTTTTCTAAGCTTAGCATGCTTTTTTTTCTCTTCTTCCAGCAAATCTGTTTTTTGATTGATGAAATCTTTCAATGTTGTGATTTCACTTTTTAGAAGTGTAATTTCTTCCTGCAGATGTAAGTTAAGATACAGAAATCCACTCCTTGAAATGTGGCACAGTACATCTGTTAAGCTTATCAAAAATGTCACATTTTAACAGTCTCACTCCACTAACAGAGATTAGAAAAAGAACTATAATAAACAATTTCACAATAAGCCTATTAATAATAATTAAATTAATAATAATTTAAGAAGACTAATTAAAATTAATAATTAAATATTTTATAACACGGGTTTAGACATGTAAGAATATATATTCTTGATCTGAAATACGAAAACTACAATATAGGACTCTGAACTCATTTTGACAGTCTTTATTTTGTTTAAAGTGTAATTTATTGTAAAAGCGATGAATATTTAATGCAATATCTGAGATATATTTTTCCTTCTCATAGGGAAATACAGTGTTAATAAGTCTTTATTTATCAGTATTTAAAGGTCTATTGTACAAACAAATTTTCATCCATTTACATAAACAGAGTAACACCAGATTTTCTATAATGCAGGTTACATCAGATTTGAAATCTGTGATCCCATTCCAACTTCATACTTCATCCCATTCCAACTTCATACAACATCTGTGATCCCATTCCAACTTCATACTCCAACTTCACATACTGGCAAAATTTTGTGGTGAAAAATTCATATGTGGTAGTGCTTAATCAGTATTGCAATTAGAGTCAAGTAAAAAACAACAGCGTTAGACTAAAATAATAAAACAAATATTTTTTTGCCCTCTTCTTCTTTCTATCACCATCTCATGAAATCTGCTCCTTTTGGCAAACAGCTCAACTGTAGTTTGTTGACAGGAAAGTTTAAAGAATAGTGTGTTCTTACATGAAAAATGTAACAATATGGCAAGCTTTCACAGAATTCTGAAAAGTATCCACAGAAGTTTATCCAATGATAAAAAGCTCTGTAATTTTTTTTCATATCTGAGTTCATTCGATCACACGTAATGAACCTGTCTTTTACAAAAATATAGAGATAACAATGGCTGATTTTTTTCATTGCATACCAAAGTAAACATTTCTTTAATTAATGTAGTATTATAAATTATCTATATTCTCATGTAGTCAATCTCCCATGAACCATAAACATCTTAGACAAAATAACCATATTATAAAAACTATGTCAAAATTATTTCACATAAAAGGAAAAAAAATTAAAAAAGGAAATATAATACCTGTACTTGTTTTATTACAGATCCTTCTGGATTCTGGAGATCATGCATTAACTCCTCTTTCTTTGTCTTTAATTCTTCAACAATAGCCTTCTTTTTAGCAAGCTCAATCATAACTGGCATTTTATTATCCATCTCCCAAAAGAGATGTTTATGATTCTTTATTTTTTCCCGATATTCATTATTTCTTGCAAGTATCATCTCAAATTCTTCTTGCACTGTTTCTGCATCACACCTCAGCTTTAAATTTTCAGAATACTGGGCTCTGACTTGGGCCTCCAGATTTTCACAGTGATATTTTGTCACTTCTATGGCATCATCTTGCAGATGTATTTCCTTTTCTGTTGTCTTTTGTTCTAACAGAATAGAATTCATTTCCTTTTCTAGTTCCTGAAACTTTGCCTGTAAAACATTGCAGTGGTATCTTAAGAACATTTCTTTGGGAGGATATGAAGTGTCTAGTTAAACACTGTAATTAATTTATATTTATTCAACATAATCTTCTTTTTAACTTGCATAAAGTGGTTTGAATGGAAGATAATTAGAGTTCCATTTCTTAAAATCATCACCTTAGAGGCACAGTGCAAGAGTACTTAGTTTTATCCCCTTAGATTGAGTCTGAAATATGAAATAAGGTATCCTTGAACTTACTTTAAATTCCTCATATTTGCTAGATACATAGAATGTGGTAGATCAAACCCAATCCTAGTGTTTTTTTAGAGCTGAAATCTGGTGAAGTCCTAATTGGACTAAAAATAACTAAAGACGCCAAAAATCACCTACAAAACTACACAAATAAAGTGGTGTTCTAGGTGATGGAGCTTAACTAGCCTGTTCTACTGAGGTTTTTAATCCTGCCTTCATCACAGTAGTATATGAAAGTTGGATTAATTCCCACTATTTTCAACCCCACAAGAAATATGTATCTAGCCCTAAAAAGGCCTCTTCATCTCACTGATGAGAAGCTAACAAAAGCAGAAGTACTCCCACCCATCGTAAGAAATCACAGAATCATTAAGGTTGAAAAGACTTCTAAGATCATCGAGTCCAACCCTTAACCCAGCACAAGTCCACCACTAAACCGCCTCCCTGACCACACATCTACATGTAAATCTAAGATGGAAGGGCTGAAGTGCTACCTCAGAAATGTTTCTCTCTCTTAGATGACTAGCAAGGGAGCCTAGATGACTAATACAGGCTTAGCATCTGATTTGTAGGCCATGCAAGTTAGCTATGATGAATGCCACCCAAAGTTCTTGCCAACAGTAGTGCACTAAGTGAGATAATTAGCATTGTGATTTATGTCGCCTATTATCTTTTCCCTAATGGAAGCATTACGAATGGTATGAAATCTCTTACTCAATGTCTTGAACAGATTAAGACATTATTAACTGTTAAGAACAAAAGTTCCTGCGTGACTTTTAATTTAGAAATCCTGGGCTACAGTTTTACGGGATTTTATCACTGCCAGCCACCTTTTACTGAGGATAGGAAAGCAAGAGATCTTAGTGGCAAAGCTGTTAAATTTTGGAAAGGAAATTATTGTTTTCCACGTCTTCTGTGACATGTACACATGGGAATTGATGTAAAGATGAAAAAGCAGTTCTGCGTTTTGATTAAAAGTTCCTAATTATTTAATTTTGCTGTTCTAACATTAATGTTTGTATGAAATTTCCTAGGGTTTGGTCTTTTTTGAAAGAAAAAGAAATAGGTATAAAAGAGGAAACAACAAATGAACTAACTTAATTACCCAGGGCTCTAAAGTTCTGTGGGCTTTTTTGAAAACAGATGCCTTTGTTAAAATTGTGTGGTGACAATAATTTTTGTTGCAGTGTTTACTATATTATGGGAAGAAAACTTCTTGCAGTGTTCTACTTAACAGTACTGAATAAAGGCAGTATTTAATGGCTATTTAGGATATCCACTTCAAACACACATTTATAAAAAAGGCATTTTGTGTCAAAAAGATTATATAGTCTGGTGAAATTCTGCCAAAAAGAAAAAAAAACCAAATGGTTTTAAAATCCTTCCTTGCCTGCCCTCCTCCTCTCCCCCACCACATATCTTAGGAAATCACTATAAAAAATAATTTTAAAAGACCTAACTTTGCATTTAGTTGTTGTGGATTTGCTTTGTGTGTTCAGCTCAGTATTTGTTGGGGATTTTTTGGGTTTTTTTTCCAAGTAAAAACCAAAAGTTTCACCTGCTCTAATGAAGTCTTGGCTCTGTTGTGGCCTTAAAAAGAACAGCACGCATCCACAGTTTTGACTAAGCCTAAAGGTATCTGAGTATCTGCCTCACAGTTGCACTTGCCCAGAAAAAAATTCTACTATCAGCTTCTCTTTTTCATAGGAACACTTCTTCACCTAACTTCTTTCATCTAAAGAAAAAAATTATTAAACTACTCTAAACAAGGCTTATTACCTGCAATTGGCAAAGAACTGTTTTGCTTTTTTCTATCTCCGATGCCTGCAAATGCTGCCGCTCTGCAACTTCTTTTACAACTTCAACCAGTGAGGGAGAATTTTGCTTGGCCATTTTAGGCAAAAGTGAAGAACTAGAGGGAAGAGAAAAAAAAAAGTGAATTGTCTTATCTTCATTTTAATTTAATTCCTGTTGATGAAACAATACAAAGGGATTTCTCGTGGGATCGCCGATCAATACGTTATTTCATTTGGCTCATTTTTACTTAGGAAGAACAGGTTACTAATGGGTAGACGTTCAAAGCTAATCACTGAGAATTAGAACGCTTGCTTGCAGAATTTTATAAAATAAACCGCTGCAGTGTTCATCTGCAGCACAGACCCTCGGTTTGCGAACGCAGTCGGAGGCCTCACTGCACCTGCCGCACCCACAGGGCCGCCGCTCCTCAGGGCGCAGCCACGGCCGCGCCTCCCCCGGGCGGGGATGGCCAAGGGCCAAGGGCCCCGGCGGTGCGGCGGGACGGGCTCAGGGGGCGTCGGAGAACGGCGGTCGGGGCCCAGGGGCCGTGAGAGGTGCTGATCCCGGCAGGAGCCCGAGGAAAAGCGGCGGAAACAACCGGTCGCGTTCAGAAATGAATGGGTGGCTGCTTCCCCACCCGATAGCGGTTTCACCACCCCGCGGCCGAGGGCTCTACTCAGCTTCCTTCCGCTTCTGAGTTCCCCGGGTTACCTAATTCACTGTGTTAAACTGCATTTGCTGCCATGGTTTGTTATGCAGAGAAAACAGGTTTTGCTGAGCACCACTGGGTTACGAGGGAGAAGAGATGTGGCCCAGTTTCGTGTCCTGTGCTGTAGGCACGGACTTGCCTTGTGCCCACTCGTATGCTTTTGAACTCCAGGTTGAGGGATTTTAACCCTAAATTGCACTATTTTTATAGTTTAATTTTAGAATTTATTTTATAATTTTATATTTATAACATATAACAACTGAAATATATAAATATATTAACCAACTTACACAATATACATATATTAAACAACTTAAATATATAAATGTAAAATATATTTTTATAACAACTATTTTATAATTTAACTGCTTATGTCTTCCTATGATCTGTTTATTTAATCCCTTTTTTTTTTTGCAACAGCATAAGATGAATATAATACTTGAGCCAGAGTTGTCAATTTGTCACTTTTTAATATTGTTTTGTACCCCTGAGTATTTTCTGAGCTTTTCCTTCTCAGCATTCTGCACCAAAAATTACCCCGGTAATTAGTTTTTCTTGCTTAGTCTCACTGAAGGAAAGAAAATGATCGTGTTGGTCTCTCTCCACCAAGCTCTCCTGTTAATTTTTAATGACCTAGTTCAGCCACAGTGGGGTGGAACGCTTCAGAGATGACCGACTTCTGCAAACTTCATGAAGGGAGATGTCTGGATGGGGAAGGACAAGATAACCCCATCAGTTCTCTTCAGGAGGGAGAAACAGGAGAATTCAGCTCTCATCCCTCTGCCCAGCACAAGTTGGAAAGAAAAGCCGGAGGGGAAATGACAGGGCACTCCCCAGGTGTGTTTTGGACCTGGCAGTAATGTACGCTTACTACAGGTGCAGGGAAGGGAGGAACAGGAGACAGCAATTAATAGAAAATCAGATTTTATTAATTCCTCTGTTCCTGAATAAATTACTTTCCTTTTTTTCTTGTCCTTTTCTTCAGTTGTCATATACTTAACTGTCATGACTATGATTTTAACACAGCTGACAAAACGTATTTATTACCATTTGATTTTTGAACAAAGCTTGATATAAATCCTTCATTTCCCCACTTGCCTTTTAGCCTTCTCATTGTCCTGTCAAAGGATTAAGACTTTCTCACTACATTGTGCAAAATGTCTGACTGCTTCAACAAGAAATTGCCATTGTCATTTGGGGCCTGTGGCCCCTAAGGCTAACCTCTCATAACCTCTCTCTCTGCATCCGGAATATACTTTTCCTTGACTGACTGACAACTTCTTCACTGGAACGTGCAGCTACAGCTCAGAAAAGGAAACTCCTTCAGTCTGCACAAGTTCTCCTTGAACTACTTCGTGTTCTTGTTCTGTTTTGCTCTACCATACGTTTCTGAGCGAGTTTAAGGTTGTGCAAAGCTGGTGTATTAGAAGGTGTGATTGCAGCAGGGAGTTGCACGCCAGGGTTAACGCTGCTTCCGGGTTCAGCGCTACCTACACGCTTGTTAATCATATTGGTGCCTTGTGGTACAGTTCGTTCTTTCCGGTGGACTCAGCAACAAAGCAGGGTCCCATCAAAAAGAAGAAATACAGGTTCCCAGAGCTATCTTACATAGAATAGGAATTTCCATCTTGTACAAATCAGTTCCAAGACTGAAAGAAGTGAGATATATAAAGCTGGAAATGTGTGTGTATTATATCAGTTGATATCTTTCAAGAGTTTAAAAGGATTGTCTACCTGTGTAAGTAAATTTCTGTTAAACTTTGTTTACAAAAATTGCATGTACTTTAATATTTTCATTGTATGTGGTTATCTCTGTTTCTTCAACCTTGCCTAAATACACCTAATTAGGAGAGGCAATTTGTTTTATTGTAATCCAATTTAGAAGGTTTAAATCTATTTTTTCCCCTGGTTTTGGTTTTTTGTTTGTTTGTTTGTGGGATTTATTGTTTATTTGGGGTTTTGTTTTTGGTTTTGGTTTTTTTTGTTGTTGAAATTTTTTACAAATGTGCTCTTATCCCTCTTCATTTGGACAGCTTTAATGACCTGTTTTCTTTCTCAGGGCATCTCCCTCTTTCATATGTTAAATATCTCTTGCCTTTTTAATTTTCTAAAAATGATGTCATTCCTCTGAGTTTCTGTACAAATACAAGGTGACCAGCAGGATTCAAAGTGCAGGAAATTGTCAGCAATCTTGTCTTGACCAACAGGGAACTTCTATAATTGGACTGCTGATTTGTTTTTTTTTTAAATTGGTTTTTGCATCTTTTTTCTACCCTGGACTGTCTTTTCTCTGCAGCTTGGTTTTACTTCCTTCGTTGTTGCTTTTCTACGTTCACTTTGCCCTTCTACTTTTCACTCTTGTTACCCTCTTTACCTCTCTTCTCGTTATTGATAATTTTCTTTGATTTTCTTTTTCTTGATATCTGTGCAAGAGAATCTCTTTACCCTCAAAATGCTTGCACTGACAGTTTCAAGGAGTGATCAAAATAGCTAATGAGTGGCCTTAGCTTCAAGTTTGTGGAATTATTTGTCTTGAATTGGGTACCAATATGATCGACTCTTTAATAAATAGGTTTTTTGATGTGGTAAAGTGCAGAGAGGCTTTCCATGGAACAATGGGACTGTAGAGCATGTTACTTCAAACCTGGATAACTGTGAATGCATTTCCCATGAGCTAAAACATTGCTGTACTTGGCAAACCTGTATTTTGAGAAGGGTTTTTTTTTTGGGGGGGGGGCTTAGAAAGGAGTCAGTTTTGCTATAATTGTAAGCAAGTTTATTTCTGACACCACTGACCTCACTAGGACTCTGTGATGCAAAACTGGAAGGATGAGTGAGCCCCATTTTTCCTATGTGCACATCTCAATAATTGCCCCTCTGGACTTTTTGCAGTACACACACAACTTAACAATGTAGGCAATTACCTCTCCCTCAGCAAACACTTTCCTTCCACCCTTTCTCTGCTGGTATTTTTCTGAGCAAGTACAAGAACAGCAATGAACTCTACTTACCTTCCACTGTTGATATATCTGAAGTGGAGCAATAATCTGTTTTTCATGTACAGCCCTCTGTTGTACTGTCTTTCCTATATAAAGGTATTAGCTATACCTAGATTGTGATCATGTCATACTCTGACAGGCCTCCCACAGAGTGTGTCAGGGTAGGAAAGGAAATACTCTGATTTCCCAAGTCATGGTCTTAGACAGGAGCCTGTTTTGGCACTGTTTTCTTAGCAAGCTGTTTTCTCTAAAATCTATTATCAGCTGTGTGTAAATAATACTCTGAGCAAAATCAAGAGTCATAAATTCCCTGGCAGATTCTTTTATTTGCTGTCACATTTTGATTCTTTCAGTCTACCTGTTTTGATAGTCACCAGTTAATCTTTGTAAGTGTTCAATTCGCAGAAAGGAAAACATCATTTTCAGTCAGGATTATTTTTCTTCCAGTCTGGGGAAAAGAACAATGAAGAAAATACAGAATGTTTTCTGTAAAACCTTCTTTGAATAAACTGTCCATTAAAAACAGAAAGGTCTTTGACCTTTCATTTGAGTGTAGAAAGTCTGGGAATCCATTCTAAAGCATAAAATGCCAAGGAGTACCCTAAGTCTGCCATAATGGTAGGCCTCAAGTACACACAGAAGTAATATTTTTGCAGAATAATGAAGTGTTGTAAAGCTAGAGCATGCATGTAGTTACAGGAGAACGAGGACTTGGGGCAGAAAAATAGTGCCGGGCATTATCTGATGCAGTTAGCTCTGGCAGCAGAGCATTGATCATAGAATCATAAAATGTTAAGGGTTGGAACGGACCTTAAAGATCACCCAGTCCCAATCCCCTTGCCTTAGGCTGGGATACCTCCTGCTAGACCAGGTTGCCCAAAGCCCCATCCAACCTCGCCTTGAACACTGCCAGAGCTGGGGCATCCACAACCTCCCTGGGCAACCTGTTCTGGTATCTCACCACCCTTACAATAAAGAATTGCTTCCTAATATCTAGCTTAAATTTCCCCTCTTTCAGTTTGTGCCCATTATTCCTTGTACTCCTAATGGTTACTCCTGTACCCACTACTTCTTGATTTCAAAGACTCATAAGACTTCTCAATTTCTTTGTTTCTGCAAAGATATGAATTTTCCTACAAATAAATTAGTATTCATGCACAATTTGTTGCTGTAAAAAAAATTACAGTGTTAAAGAATACTCTAAATTATTATAGGGTCTTAGAACTGATGGCAAAGCTATGTATATTTCTCCCAGATCAAGCATGCTGCTTAGTCATGAAGTCTAAATAGATGTCTTTGAGGTTCCCAAAGCAGAGGGTTCTAGCCTTTTGTTCCAGACCTTGGGAGGCTTGCCCTTGAAACTGAAAGATTATCAGAGAGAGAGAAAAGAAAATAAGACACCTCTGGGAGGATATGAAAAATAGGCTCTCATACAACAGAGAGAAGAAGAGGTGGATGGACAAGTTTCCACACGTAGGCCTAGCTGGGCTTGGATCAACAAAGTTCAGAAAGGGGAAAAAACAAACCACCAAACCTGGAATTACACCATGGGCCACAAGAGAAAACAGGAACCATAGGATGATTTGGGATAAGCTTAACACATCTTGATTTCAGAGCAAAGAGTGCAGCTAGCAGTGTTATAAAACTGAGGCAGGAAGTTGTGCACAGTATTTAATTATTTTAATTTAGTTCTAAGTGCTTCTTGTGTTACTAGGTGAAATTTCAGTAACCTGTGCAGAGTTCCTGTGCGTGCTGAAAAGAACTATACCAATCACGTGCCCCTTGACACAGAAGTTAGAAATTAGCAAGTCAATACTTTTGGTAATGCGAAAAGGAGAAGTACAAAAGGTCTTGTGGGAAAAAATGTCATTGCACTCACAGCCCAGCACTCTGCTGCCAGGAGGGGTAGCAGACAGGAGCTCCACTTCAGTGATGTGTTAAACAGCTCCAAAAAAATTGTTACAGAAACTCCTCCAGTCCCAGCAAGCTAAGGGACCTCTGTACTTGCTTGCCCTCTGGAAGCTGGAGGAGGGCCCATCAAACAGATGTCAATTAGGGTCCATTAGGCTAATGTGGGTTAATTGATTCAATAAATCTAATCTTATGTACCAACCTTTCATCATCCCTGACCTGGGAAAAACCTGAGGTAGGTGGGGTGGTAAGGAAATACCTAGATGCTGAAATAAATACATAATAATTCCCATTTCTGCTAGTTTTCTTTTGCTGCAATTTCTTTGGATGCAGCTAGGAAATCCTGAGTTAGTAATTACCTGCTATGTACCTTCTCTACCCAGTATCACTGAATTAATTGCCTTAATACCATTATTCTGTGTTTGGACTAACAGTTCTTTCATGTCTTTTTGTTTGTTTTTCATGGTTTGTTACTACTTGACAGTTGTAGAAATTAAATATCCTGGAATATGGTGGAAGCAGTACTAATAGATCTGTTCAGCATCCCAGCCAACTTGCAGAACAACATCCAAGGATTACTATGCAACACACTGGAAACTATTGAGAAATGCTCTTCCATCCATACTCCATTTGTTTATGTCATATGTTGCCAGAGGCAGTGGAGTGACAGGAAAGGTGAACAAGAGTTCTTGCTTCCAGCTCTGGGAGGTTTTCAGAGTCTGAAGAGAAGACTGGAGGTGGTACATGCTCTGACTACAGCTGCTGCTTTGTACACCATCAAACAGAGACTGGATGAAAAAGACCTAAGCATCATTAAAGTTATTCTCCCTACCTTAAGAAAAGACTTAATGAAAGCATATATAGACCATCTCTTTACAGCCGTCTACCAGTTTGAATATGAGGATTTACGGGTGGTATCTGGCTCTGAAAACCTACAGATATCTGAACGTCAGGGTGAAGGGCAAAAACTTCCTTCACAGGACATGGCACTCATCCAAAGTGAGATTCAGATGCACTTGGAAAGCCTACCAAGCCTGAAAGGGGAGCTCACCATCCTCAGATCCTCCCTGATTCCAGGTAAAGAGAGTTCCAGCTAGTGGTTTTACAGAGACTGTTACCAAGCATACTTCTTCAAGGGAATTGCAAAACGGGTAAAATTTGGAAATGTCTTCAGGCAACAAATAACTCTATATCATGTTGTAATAGTGTATCACAACTATAAGAGGGAGAAGTGTCAGTAGAAATACAGCAAAAGACTGGCAAGTCTATTCCAGGCCTGGGGCACAATCAGAGGAAAGACAGTCCTGGGTTTAGTGAGGGCATTACTGTGGACAAAAAAATCTCCCCTCTGTGTGTGAATTACACATTTGGAGAGTTACCATCATCATCTGGAAAGGCAGGGAAAGAGTTTCTTCTGGTCCCTGACATGCCTGATGTCTCAGTGTCCCTGCCATGGCATGATTCTGAGCAAGAAGAAAATTAGAATCCTTAAATTTAAATGCCACAGCTAAATACAAGATAAAGCAATATTCAACTTGATTGGCTGATTCCAGATCTCTTCAGTATAAAACTATGTAATAGCTGACCTGATCTTGTGTTGAAGGCAATTATTTGTTGTCTTTTTTTGCCTTACCAGATAGTACCTTCTTGCATGGGTTCACCACAAGGACAGGTGGGATCTCATATATACCAACTCTAAGCTCCTGCAATCTCTTCAGCAGTTCCAAGCGGAGGGACCCAAAGGTTGTTGTTAAAGAAAATCTCCGTCGGCTAGCTAATGCTGCAGGATTTAACCCAGAGGCTTTTCACAGAGTCAAGGTATCTTATAAAACAATGGATTTAAGTAAATGAGTCAGATCTTCCTTCGTGTGTCACTGGCTAAAACTGTAGGCATTATTCTTACCTTTGTCAGCAAGAACTTGTGAGAAGCAGCTGGCAGCTTATCTGAGAGAACAGCCATTCAAACTATCAGCCATTTGGCACAATATGGAGAAGCAACGCTGATTCTTCCAAGTCTGTTCAAACATTTAACTTACCACAGAGTAGAATAATCAGATAAGTGATCAGAGCAGTTCCTCCTAAAAGAAAAATACACCATCACTTCTGTAGTGGTTTTTTACTGGTACATCTGCATGGCATTTGAACAAGGGAGTGCCTGATTTCCATGCATAATCAGTTGGTGCAGAAGAGTGTTTCTTGCCAAAGAAAAAACCTTGTACTAGACAGAACTGGGTTGTTTTGCTGCCATATCACTGTCCATGTTCTGGTTTTGTTTTGACAGGTTGATCACGCTAATGCAGTGTGTATTATGGGAAAGACAGAGCCTGACAGCTATGATGGCATAGTTACAAATCGGAAAGGTGTTACGCTAGCAGCTCCAGGTGCTGATTGCATACCCGTGCTATTTGCTGATCCTGTCAGAAAAGCCTGTGGTGCTGCTCATTCTGGTAGGAATTGCACTCCCTGTGCAATGCAAAGATTTCCCAGGACTCACATTGAGATACAAGAACTCAAAGCTGGACTTTCTTCTACCTATTCCAGACAATGCCCAAGTGCAAACTTGGCTTCTGTCTATTCCAAAAAATGTCGCTATCTTGAGCCTCTTTTTTTTTTCCTAAAGTAACATTAAACCACTTTCACCATACTATAAAAATACATTTCTGACGTATTTCTGTTGTCATATTCCCATTTAAATGTTTCAAGCACAAAGGAGCTGTAAGGCATGCTCTAATTGCCCAAACCAGGACACTGGGAAAAAAGAATTCCGGAATTCTGGACTAAATGCTTCTCTTTAGTTTCCATCTCCACCAAATTATGTCAACAAACTGGTAGCTGTTAATGTGTTGGGTTTTTTTAAAAAAGATAATTTATTATTAGATATATTTTTTAATTTTAGGTGTAAATATATTTCCTAATTTATACCTTTAATAATAGCATATATTTCTAGAATATACTAGAAAATTAAAGAGACAATTTATACAAATTTTTTTTCAACTTCTCATTTCTCACAGGATGGAAAGGCACGTTGTTAGGAGTGTCTATGGCCACAGTAAATGCTATGGTATCTGAATATGGCTGTAACATGAAAGATATCCTTGTGGTGCTGGGCCCATCTGTAGGACCTTGCTGCTATAAACTTCCTCATGAATCAGCAAAAGAATTTCACAGAATTGATCCAAAGTGTGTGAGACTATTCAACTCTGCAAATCCTTATATTGATATTAGAAGAGCAACACGGTAAGCCTCCTGAGTGAATAAAAGACTAATTTCACATTAGTTATCAATAATTACTTTGATATTCTGTTATTCACCACTAATATGGTGAGGGTCCTCACCATCTTAAAGTACTCTCTAGTACTTTGCAGATCAACAACTGATACTTTTGAAGGAATGGTATCTGCTCAATTTTGCTGTTTCAACTATTATTTTATTGTTATACTGATGGCTTATGGATTATAGACAAAAGTTCAATTTTAATGTGGCTTTACTGGTTGCAGGAAAGTGATTAATTTAGTCTAATTCTGGAAGAAAATAAAAAGAAAAGCAAATGAAAGTCCCAATCACAATATTGGCACAGTTTGTTCAGCTGGTACTTGAGGTCCTGCCTTAAAGATAGTGCCTTACAGAATGTGAGGATGTACAAAAAAATATTATTTTCTGTTTCTCTTTCTTTTTTTAAGGATTCTTCTTGAGAGAGGTGGGGTTCTTCCTGAGAACATCCAAGATGATTCTGTCACAGACCAGAACCAAAATATCACTTTCTGTACTGCCTGCCACCCTGATAAATTTTACTCTCACTTTCGTGATGGCACTAACTTTGGAACACAGATTGGCTTCATATCAATCAAAGACTGAGACAGTATCTCTTACTCTGGAATAGTATTAAGACAATAAGTCTGATGCATTGTCTGGCATCCTGCTCTCCTTGTAGTTCTTCCTTTCACAGCCTTGCAATAGGGAATTCATGGGTCTTGAGATTCCCCTCCCCTTCTCTTCCCTTCCCTGGCAAAAATAAATATCTAGGGTGTGGGACAACAATACCTGTGTGAGACAGGGTGCAAAGGAGACAAGGACAAGCCACACAACTGGCAAAACCCTTCTGCAAGACCAGATGCAAGCTCCATGTTTATGGATCCTCCTTGACCATTTTCCAGAAACTTTGCTATTTAAGGTGGTGAAAGCACAAAAAACTCCAGTGTTCACTAACTTCTGGGTGATACTGTTGAATGAAGTTAAGTATGACCTGAGTAATAGAGGAAGAGAAGCCTGTATGGCATGTTAACTGTTTGAGAGCACCCAACTTCAATAGTTTCAGCTGAAGCTTTACGGAATTTTGTGCATGGGATTGATTTTCTACTTTGAATTACTTTAAAGAAGAGCTCCAAAACACTTAAAGGAGTTATACCATGCAAAATAACTTGAAAGTGAGAATCGAGCAAACTCCTTTGGGGCAGACATTGAAAATATATGAACATTCACCATTCTGTACTTTTTGATTGTAATAAAAATAGGGCTAAGACTCTTAATATAGGACATGTATGTTCATATTTCCTTAGGATTCTTTTCTTTAAACATCAGTGCTTTGATAATATCCATTGACACAGTCTCAACAATGCAGGTTATTAAATAAATATCTAAAAAGTTGAGTGAATTTAGCCTCAGTTAATTTTACTGACCAGTAGTTGGACTTCTGTGTCTTACTAAGCAAATTTTAAGTGTACACTGTTTTCTTTTGGCCATAAAAAAATTGCCTCTAGATTTTACAATAGACATGATGTTTTCTGACACACAGACAGTGAGAGATTGGTAACAGTAGAACTATGCTGACTGTAGACGTGCCAAGCGCAAGCCTTGGGCCAGCCGTGCCCATGACGTACTTTCTATTTTAAATTCAGCGACCTTTCCCAGGTCTGACTGTTCTGTCCACTAGAGGTCAGTGCTCACTCGCGCTGTGCTTCTATCCCTGCAGGCACGGATAGATTGGGGTCCAAACCATGCAGTTTGCAAAGCACTGCATGGCATACGCTGCTACTTCTGTCTCTATAATAATCTGCCAAGTTATTCTAGTATCCGTGCTTGAAGAGTAATCTATTTTTCATTTTGTTCGGTTGTGATTCGAAGCTGACCAAATTAGAACTTTCCTTGACCACTGGAAGAACAGACTTTTTAAAAGAACTTTCTTTTACCTGTGAACGGTATTTCTCAGAGAAGAGCCTGATTCTGGGTATATTATCTTCTGACTGTAACCATCTACCAAAAATATTCTTCTGCCAACTATCCTACTTATTCTTTAGAAATATAATTCCTCTTCTGCTGTAGCACTGCAGTCCTTGACAATAAAAATCCTTACATTTTCAGTTACCTTTTAGAAATCTCACCTCACCATTGGTTTCACCATTCTTGTTTTCTTTTGTAACTTCCCCATGGTGATATTCACAGGCAGCTTCAAACTGGAGATTCAGGATCCAGCCAGGGTAACAGTCACACTGCTTAACTTAATGCTGTCAAGCACATTACTGCACACCAGCTAATGGTGTATATGGTATGCATATGTATTATGTGCATGTGTATTATTGACTTGTTCTAAATATAGGATAGTGTAATTATATGGACACTGACAGGCTTATCTTGCTGTACTATGTAAAAAAACAACCCAACAAGCTACCTCCACCTTTTAGTTCCATTCCTTTGCCCTGGTATTGAAGAGTGAACCTCTTTATGGATATTGAGTGACATAGCACTGGGGTGAATAAGGTATCTTTCCTTTGTCTGTGGGAGCAGTAGCACTGTGTATTCTTCAGTTCCTGCACGTGAAGCTCAGCCAAAGCTTGTCTGTCAGTACCCTTCACTTAACCCTCTTCCCTTGTGGATTAAGAGCATGCCATCAAAATCAGCTGAGTTACTTGGTTTTGCAACATGCTTGACAGCTGAAGTATGATAGGTGCCCATGTGCTTCCTGTTATCTCATCTCACCTCTAAGATGGTTTTAAACTAATGCATTTATCTTTGCAATAGGGAGAAAGACTTTGCAGCCATGCTACTTACCAGAGTTCAAATCCTCTCAACAGTATATTAAGTCAAGTAACATGATACTGATAGTAAGCCCTGGCTTGTTTGTACCTGCTCAAGAATTATTGCACAGACTTGTAAATGTACCATTTACAGGTCATGGTAGGACTGTGCATGCTGGAGGAATATCAGAATAAGCAGAAATACCAAAGGCTCCACCTTTTAGGAGACAAATTGTTACTGCAATTGTTCTTTTTTTTTTCTTTTACATGTATTACCTAAATTGTAAACCTATCAAGACAGGAAACAGCCTTTTGCACATGAATTACTGAGGTAGAGAACTCCACGACCAATAAGATGATATTATAAAGTTGAGTCCCAAATCAGGCTAGGCTCTGAATTATAGTTTCTTTCAAAAGTCCATGCTACAAAGGCATTTTAATTCTGGTATTAAAAAAATAGTTTAGAGGAAGGGCATGATAAAGAGGAGACTAGGCTGTTTCACATCTCTACTTATTTACTTTTCATTCCTGTTGCTCCCTAAAGGAGGCAAGCACATCAGCCCTGATTCACCACCTCTAGGGAAAGTCTTAAAATTCTTCATAAATTGTTCAGCTGTACCTAACTAATGATCAGATCCCATTTATTAACCTTGCCATTGAATTTATAAACTGCATTTGCCCTACTGTTGTTATTAAATAACATTATTAATTATGATAGTGGTATGCCCCAAAGCAAGCACAAGACATGATCACATTGCATATTGTCTTCAATAACTATTACTGTGCAATTAATGTTTGTTACTATTGTAGATTCTGAATATGGGCCTCTTTATTCACATTATCTACTTAAATGGAGTCTACTAAAACATGTTCAAGAAAGGCTTTATTCACTATTCCAGTAGAACAGGGCAGCTCCAACACAGACTTCTAGTTCCAGTGCCTGGGGAAGCAGTATGCAACTTCAGAGGCGTAGATCAAAGCCTGAGATAATTAGTGAAATGTTTATCCAAACGTGGCATTTATTGCCACAGTTATGGCAAAGGTGAAAGCTATTAAGGAAGTTAGATGAAAAATGTTTTTAATAAATTTGTAGAAGTTAGTTCCATTGATGACTGCTAGTCTCTTTCCACTAACAACCTGAGGAGACAGGATGGGGAAAAGGCAGTTCTGCATTTGACACCTGTGTTTGCTACAAACACAGTTGGCTGCAAACTCGGAAGCCATGGGCCTGGACGTTCAGCAAAGCATTTGGGCACCTCTTGACTCACAGAAATTATATAATCCCTCCTAAATTACAAGCATTCAATTCTAGGAAGGTGTCTTCTTTCCCCAGCAGTAATATGGTTTGTGATCATCTTTGCCTCCAATCTTATTTTCCTCATGTTTGCTTATGTCCTGTGCATCGCTGTCTTTCTGTCCAGCACCACTCACAATTGCCCTGCAAGGACTGTGAATCTGGTCATGAAGTGTTGGAGGACACAGGTGCCATTCTGTACAGAGCAGCACCAGCGTTGCTTTCTTTTGTATGCCTGTTTCTTCTTTTAGCAGCAGTGTGAAGCTTCCTGTTTGCAGCACAGGATCTTTATCAGTATCCTCCATTCCATTCCCATTTTACAGGTTTTGGTAAGTGCTTCCAACTTCTGGCCTACACGTCAAAGAAGTCAGTATTTCTAGGTCCCCTCACTGCTGTCCTCATTCCACTCCATGCTCAATTTGCTGCTGGGCGATGCAAAAAGGCAGTTGAGCTGCACTCATTTGTCCCAAGGCTCAGAGGGGCTGCGTGGGTGCACTTGCCTTGATGTCACATGCGAAGCTTTTGTTCTCTGACTACCAAAGCCCTTCCTGAACTCCAGCCTCTTGTGCAACAATATTAACAGGACAGTATGCTGACAGGAGCAGTAAATCCTATATGGACAGAGGAAATAATGTATTGACCTGCTGAGAGATTTACATACCTCCACAGCAAGCTCTGCCTGTAAGGCTGGCTTGTTCTACTTTCCATTTCTAGCAGATACTATCCAGTGTTTACAGATGAATGATTTGGATAGATATGTATGTGGATTTGAGAACTGTCCTAATCACATATATTCTTATATCCAGGATGTTACTTGTCATTACCCAGTGTCACACCTTTGTATAAGACACAGAGATTTTGCTGCTGTGCTTGCTTTAAATATACAGTGCCTGTGGCTACACTGCTAAAAAGCATGATTAGGTATTTCCCAAAGGCACGCAGAGAAATAGAGAGCTAGCTTTTTAAAGTGATCCCTCTGATCTTTCATTAGTAAGCGTTTAATTTACAGTAGCATCTCACATTACAAATACTTGGCTGGCTGGCTTTGTCTTCAAGCTCTCAGGTGTCAGAGGAGGCCCACATAAGAATTTTGGGAGCATGGTCCCCAAAGAACAGCAGGGCTGAATTCTCTCTCTTATCCTTCCATGAATGCAGCATCATGTCTCCAGGGCAACCTGAATTCTGACAGTCATGGAAGCAAGGCCATGGCATGGATTTCCATTTAATTCCTGCGACTGAAAAGAGATCTAAGATGCAAATCAATATCTGACTAAACTATGAGGGTTTGCTTCACAATTAATTTTATCTTTGAGTTCATTTCCTCTCTTTTTGTGCAAATGTAGTTCACAGCTTCTAACTACTGTGTTTGTTTTTCTAATGTTGCCTCTTCTACATGTAGCAAAGCCTTAAACATCTGAAATAAATAGGTTGCACCATAAAAATAAGGGGTGTACCTACCATAAAACTGAACAAGCATTTTATAAGGGAGCTTGAAAGCAATGTTTGTATTTCAAGATGTATAATTTCATTTTTTTCTCATGTGGTGCAATATTTTTAGGTAGCAAATCATAGTTCTGGTCAGATCTTTCATTTCAAAGTGATTTTACCAATGACAACTGTAGAAAGCCCTGCCTGTCTGCAATAAATACTTCAGCATTTCTCTGAGGCACTGAGCTCTATCCTAAAGCAATATTCAAGCATATGTTCCTACTAAAAGAAATCTTTTCTGTTCTGCTGTTTCTTTGAAAGATGTGAGCTTGATTTTCCTGCCAAAGAATGAATCATAAAAAATTCAATTGTAAAAACAAAATTGTGACAGGTGACTCAAACCCTTTCAGTTGGTTTTAATAGGTGTTTTAATTAAGTGCTTCATAAAATTAATATAAAATAAAACTGGGTTATGCAGTTGATTTTATTTTGACTCTCTACTTTCTTCTTTATATCATCCCCATAAAAAAGCTGCAGGACATGAAACATGAGTCAAGCAAGAAGGTCGTTAGAAAGGCTCCTTTAGGCTTGTGGATGTTTGTTGCTGTATTTTATACTTGCATCTTCCTCAGTTCCCTCAATTACCCTGCAACTTGGATCCATGAGTAGCCTCAGCACTGAAACATGCCAGCTCATGTAACTGTGCTGGCAATGGCAGAAACACAAATGTAGAGTTGATAGTGATGCTTATGTTGTAGCTTTTCTTCAGATTATATGGTGCTGGCATAAACAACATTGTGACCAAAATATTATGCCACAATGATATTTTGAGAAAAATCTCCTGAGCAGCTCTGCATTCACTTAGGATTTTAGGGACTAAGTCAGTAGCAATTTTTTGCTTTTTATGGGACTGAGAAAGTTAATTTTGCACTCTCCTTATCTAGTAGATGTGTTCATCAGAGCAACATGGTTTGGGTTCTAGAGTCTTGTCTTGTATACAATCATAGTTCTGTAATTTCCTTTAATAATGGCTTCTTAAGAAGGGACTGACTGTGTGTACATTTGGCTACGAAGCACAAAATTCAGTTGACTTCTGTTCATTTGTTTACATAACTATTTAATGTAAAAGTCTGTCAGAAAATGCAGGCACCACAAAATGGGAATATCAGAATGCTCAAGCTAAAATGTTCTTGTAGGAGAAAGGGTAAAGAGAAAAAGCTATTGGGTAGTTTAAATGTCTTCAGGATGACACATTTCAATCTGACTTTTGAAACAGCTCCTCATTTCCTGTTTTAAATATTAAGAGTATTCTGAAATAAACTTTAAAAACTGAAGAAGTACCATTTCAAATTAAAACACTTATTAAAATCTCATCTCATGCTGAAAAGAGAGAGCCTGTCTTCCACAGATCTTGCCTTACTATTTATGTATATTTATCTGCATAATCCAGTCCTCTTATTTCTCCAGTAAATATTTTCTTCATACATTGTAGATTGTTATGTTCCCTTCAATAAATATTTAGCTAAGGTTTTACATGCGATATTTAGCTCCATTAGTCTTTCTTAAGATGATCCTTCAGCTCTTAATTCTCTAAATTCTGCCTTACTAATGTCAATTAAGTGATAATCACTTTTCACTTATATGCTCTTTTAGAAAGAGGGTGACATTTGAACTTTGTTCAGGAGCTTATTTTTTCTGGTAGGCTTGCAAAGTTGTGATTTTTGTTAAAAAAAAAAGCTTGAAGCAGCCTTAATTGAATTACCTTGGTCTCCCTCTATTCCCTCTTTTTCAAAAGAGTCATAACCTATGGCACTTTAATCAGGATTTATTTTAGGCTTCCCAGCTATAATTCATATTCCAGCACATTGTACCAGCAGCAATCTTCATGAAAGAGGCTCACCACAGAAAACAGTTTGCATATTTGAGGCTAATATGGGATTTATGGTAGGAGAGCATTTATAACTTAAGCAAAAACTTTTAAAATATCTGATATTGGAAAGCTGACATAAGGTAACTAAAATATGGAAGTAATTTCACAGCTTTTGCAGGGAGAAAATATATCCAAATGTGTGATACTGAATATTCATCTCTTGAATTATATTCAAATCAGGACTGGATGCCTTTGTCTGTACTCATTTATTCCCAGTAAACAGGGCAAAGGCTAGAAGAAAAAAGCGAGATTGTTTGCCTGCTGTAATAAATGATATCAGAAAAGACGGATACAGCAGCATTCTTTTTAGCAAGTGAGTTAAAGAGTGCTCAGGCTAATGATCAACCACTTTCTACTGAGCCAATATCTGAGACTGAAAAAGCAGCCAGTCATTCCTTGGCTCTGCAGCAGTCTTGGAGGCTGTTATACACAAACAGAAGCAGGGAACAAAAATCTCCTCTGGGATGCAGCTAGCCTGAAACAGATATCCATGGTGAGACACTGTTGGACAGAAGTGGCAGAAAAAGACAGAATCATGATGAAGAATTTCTACACCTGCCTATTAAAGAGTTAGTGTAAGAAGAATTTATCCATGTGGAAACGTCCCCCTACCATAGTGACCGAGCAGAGAGCAGTTCTGCCAAGCATCTTCCTGTGTGTATTTACCACAGTTGCTAAAGCTATCAAGGCTTCTCTGTGGAGTTGGTATTTTTCCCCAGAACCTAGAAGGGTTGGAGTATTGAATGCTTATGAACATGTGTCAGTTCTCTTCTCTCTTCATCCCTAATTTAAACCCTGCTACAGGCATACCATGCACTCATAAGCTTCCAATCTATGCAAGCAGGGAGAGGACCACAGTTAATTGTGGGCGGCAGATAATGACGACTGTATATATTATCTGAATGCAGGACTTGGGGACCTCGCTGGGTCCAGAATAATTGCAATGACAGGAAAATCTGCCCTCGCCCACTGAAGATGTATTTCTGGACTGAAAATATGGAAGAGAAGCTGCTTTTTGAAATTTCACTCAGCTTGGCTAATAGCCCAATTCAACAGACTTGGAAGATTTTCTATCATAATATTTCTCTGAAGCTAGCTGTAAGAATAAATGGCATAATGTATGTTTGGCTCAAGAGATGAGAGTTTAAAAATTTTGAAGAATCTTTTCTTGTTTGTTGTGGAACAAATCCCAAACTTCTTGCTTAGAAGTCCAGGCTCCCTGCTGCTAATGAGGCTCCATCTGAACATCTTGAGTATAGGAGACAAGTACTCTCCTGTGTGAATAATTATTAACATTTCTAATCTCAGCTGTACTAATAACTATGGCAGAAGTTACTTCACAGTGGAAAAGGCAGATTGACCTCCTGGTCAGTCCTAGAAAGGCAGAGAGGACAAGGGGGATAAATATGGTAAAACTACTCCTTAATTACATGGCAGCCACCTAAGACTCTGGTCAAGGCTGTGGTGCTGGGAAAAGGCAGAACCTGAAGAGGCATTAACCTGTTATCTCAGGTTTTGATAAAAACACGTGGAATAGATTTTTTGCACCTAGCAACTGTATTTTTTGTTCCAGTTTGTGCAGTATGAAGTCACCAAGCATCTTGAGCACTACTACTTTTGAAGCAATAGACATTTCTGATATTCTTGATCATACCTAGCTCTAGGGGACAGCCTCAACTATATTGGTAGTAGTAAATTCTTCAAGATTTTGAGTGGTCAGTTAAATATCCTGATTTATTACACACTTCTCATAAAAAAGCATGAAGGAGAAACTTGTAATCTGTGAATTTATGGTGGGTTTTTTCTTCTTTCTGGGCAATGTCACTAGTAGAGCCAGCAATGCCATTAGCATAGCTCACAAGATTGGCAACTGCAGACACATTGCACAAGAGTCTGAAGGGATCCCCTTCTAGATATTTAAGATCTACAAATCAAGAGGCCTGTAGGGTTGTGCCACACTTCCAGGCCCCAAAAGCACCATCCCAAAATTTCAAATCCATGAGACACATACCAGATGCTCTCCAATCTGAGGAAAGAGAGAGGAAGATTTCTAGGAGGCACACAAAGAATGGAAATCCCATGGCTTTGCCTAATATGTGTTTGGGTGGTGTCTGCAGCATCTACAATGAAAAAACAATGTGTTTTCATGAGTCTTGAGAGACAGAGTTGGTTTTGGAGCTGTGCTGTAAAAGCTTGTGGTCCTCATGCCTCTCAAAAGTCATAGCTGTCTACCCGTGGATGCTGTAATGCTCTTTCTCATTTTCAGGCTGGGTACTGATGCTGTTAGAAGGCCCACTGGGTGAAGTGCACAATTTTTTAAGGGATAGGAATATCAGAATACATTTTTGTTCCAGTTGTATGTTTGGCCCTTTGTCTCAGTAAAAGTCAGTGTTGTTGCAATAATGTAGGAATCTCATTCTGAGTTACTGTTTTCACAAATCATTTGGTTTAATGAACAAAGCAAAACAAATTTTGACCATTTTGTTCTCAGATTCTGAGTATGCAGTTTCTACAGACCAACTCAGGAAATTTTGGACTGTTTTCTACTTCCTACCTTATCCACTGTGGGAAGCAGCATTTTAACTCTTATTTATTTTGAAATGAGCAGAGGGTACAATTTAAAATTGCTGTAGCATTTTTTCTCCTGTTTGCAGATTGCAGATTTCATAGGTGTGTTTTGTGTTGGAGAGTATTTAAAATGTTCAGCTTGGAGGATTGATCACAAGCAAAAGTTTTGTGGATGTCATTGTCATGTTTTAAATTTACCGACACGCTGTGATTAATTCAATTAGTCCTTTGACTGGAGGAGTGTGAATTACCTTCCCCCATGTATGGAAGCTTGGGAACTGAAAGTGTGTCTTATGGACATGTGTTCAAAATCCTCCTGGTGGGAGAATAAGTACCAGCAAAAAATGAGTAAAAGCTTATGAAAACAAGAATAGAAAGGATAAAATCATTACCAAAGGGAGAGTGTTAAAATACTGAAGTGAACAATCCCAGATAGTTTGAAGTGGAAAATTCGCTTTGTTTACAGGGAGTGCAACATCTCCCATAATAAACAGGAGGAGGATGGAGTATTATTAGCCAAAAGCCTGATGGTGTCCTTAGGACCACACGTGAGAAGGGCAGTGCTGTGTCTTGTTTCCCATAGGGGTTTGAAAAAAGCACGAAGACTACAGGATACAAAGGGCTGTTTCCTTTCTCTTTCCATGCAGAGCTTCATATTAATGCAAGAAGTGGAAGAAAGCACATCTTAAGGAGAGAACTTGGATGCTTGAAAATAAGATCCCTTTTAAACACTCTTTTCTGCTCTCAGAGGTTGTCCAGGAGAATTCACAGACTGAGATGACTATTAGAGATGAGATTCTGATGAAAACTTATCCTGATGTGTCAGTTATACTGTAGAACTGCTGCACTGGAACTAATTGGAAAATTACTTCATACTGTTATTTTAATGAAAGAAGCATCCTTCATTTCCAGTTGCCTGAGTGCCTGGATCAATATTTAGCGTCTAATACAATGTACTTATTTGTTTGTGAGTAAAGTACTCTGATGTTCCTTCTATTTTCATTTTACAGCATCGTTGGTAGTCCTATCTATTAAGATAAATTAGACCAATTAGTCCTTTGATGTCTCTATACATGCCTGTTGTCATATTTTGGCCTGTGGAACTGACAGTAACAATTACAATATTTTATTCAGTTGAACAGTGCCAGAGGTTCTATTCTTTTCTTACCAGAAACTCTAGCACATCACTGTGTTACATTTCCTTAACATTTTCCAAGTGCTCATTTTTTTCCAGCAAATGATCACAAAGAAATCTACCATGGACTTTCTCTTGTTATTTCTTTGTTTAATGATGTGTATTGCAGCCTTCTTTCTCCATTATTTAGTATTAACTTCTAATCTTTTTCATCGTATCTTTTGTAAACTGAGATGATATTAGTTTCCAATGGTGATGATGATGGTCTACTCAAGCCACTACATTGGAAACTAGACCTGGATTTTGAAGAGTTCTCTGTAAGCTGGACCTGGAAAACTTATAGTTTCCTCAGTCTGTATGGGGACATCTTCAAGAGGCCAAACTCTACTCAATACTAATTAACAAAGAAATTAATCCTGAATGAAAACAAGTATTAGTACTTTTGTGGAAGAATACAGTGGTATGATCAGTATATGAGAGTCTCACACGGAAAATATTTTGAGTGGGAGCACAGAATTATGGGCAGAAAATGTGAAACATAGCCATGAAGTTGAAGGTCTCCAGAAGAGATTGTTTTGTGCTTGAGAACATGCAGGTAAGTCCAGAAAGAAAGATTCTTGGAATTTAAAGGGAGTCATGGCACATACAGATTTCTCTGCTCTTTGAATAAAGGTGTCATTTCATTTGAATGCATATGCTTCCATCCATAGTTTTATCATTTATTTGAATGCATAGGCACACAATTTCAGCTATGCATCTGTGTTTAAAAATGCACACAAGAACCATGTATGACTCCAAGCATGTTTCTGTTAATATATATATATATCCGACCAGCCAGCCAAATAGCAATAATATTTCTCCTGCTTGCTCATCCTTGGATGGCTCATTTACATATTTATGCAGCTCCTATTTTCTTTTTAAAATAAAACCCTACAAAATTATCTGCCTAGGCTTTCACAAGGACACAAATCACTAATCTTCTGATTTTTTTATTAATTCTATCTGCTTCATTTTTGCAATTCTAGACTTTCCTGAACGTGAGGCTATGCCATCATTCATCTGCTTTCAGCAAAGGCATAACAGCTCCAGAATAAGCTCTTCATTATGGCTAACATTTATGTCAACACCACCCATAACAGAACAAAAATTGATTGAATATCAGCTTTTTATATTTAACTTGTAGAGATGACTTACTGTACTATCATACTAAGTTCCCTAACAGAAACAGGAATAGATTAGGATGAGTTTTGGATTGTTTTTATTTGTTTATTAATTTTCTTTGAAACAACAAGCAGGTCACTGCTAGAAGAAGAAAGAAATGCAACTAATCAAAACAAACTGCAACTTAAAATCAAAGTACACTCATAGGATTCATTACACAGTCATACAGTAATGTAGTTGTGACCTATGTGCTCTTTCTATCCGCTTTGTACTCAGCTATGCTGTGCTTTATACAGACTGAAAGACTTACAGGGAAAGAGTTATAGCCTGGAATGTTGAACAGCCTTTGTGCTGTGCCTCCAAGAGCAAAACACGTTTGTACCAACATCAGATTATACCAGGAGGTGTAAATCCAGCTCAGCTACCAAAGGAAGGATGAACCCAAAATAGAACATAAAGTAGTGGCCTAGCATAAATCCTCCTGCTTCAACGCTAGTGCTGGATATAAATTCTGATGGACAAAAAAGCTTTTCCCAGCATTTGAGCATGCACTACTTAATCCAAATAATTTTTGGGGTTTCTAAGTTGTGAAAAAATATACAGCTTATTGTTGCCCCATGAGCAGGGAACTTGCTCCCACCTTTTATAGCCCTCCTTAATGGAGGATTTTAGAGAAAGTCAGAGCCAGACTAACCCTGAGTGAAAGGATCTTATGCTGCACAGTGAAGGAACAAGGGGCAGCAGTTAGCAGTTATGTCAAGGTAAATTCTTATTGAGTGGAAGTTGGTTTTTTTCCTTCCCGGTGAGGGTGTTACTCAGCAAGGCAATGATACCTCCGGCTGTGGAAATTTAAAAACTCAGCTGGACAAGGACTTCAGCAACCTGATGTAACTTTGAAGTTAGCTATACTCTGAGTAGGGCTGTGGAGCTCCAGACTAGCCTATATCATTCTGTGACTCTTTGTCTTCAGACAGACGAAATACTGACATTTCCACTTGATTTAATCAACCAAGATGTCCTTTAGAGCCAGGAGAGAAAAGCTGGGTGCTGCTCATTTTCATCCTCTGCTTAATTCTGACAGGTTGCACCACTAGCTACAAAAGGTATACCTAGCTCAGGTGTGGGCACCTACATGGCAGACAACTGCATTTAGATAAGAAAACCAGCACCTATTTTACCTCCTATGAAGAGATTTTGGCCATGGGGATCCAGAACTCACAGGCTGCTTGACTTCAAAGGAACTTGATGAAATGTGGGAACTGTGGAAGCCTTCAGCAGATACTTGGTGAAACCCATATTCTCACTTATATATTCTGAATGTTTCTATTTCTATATCATAATAGATCCTGAAGGGCTCTGCAAAGGTCCTTTTATTGAATGAATTCAACTAAAACTGATGTTTTAATAATTTGAGTGAGCTGGTGCATCTTCTGGGGAATTTCCAGTTTGGTTTTTGTCTCATTCGAAGAAAAGAAGTTTTAGAACAGAGTTCTCATGAAATTCTACTTTTTTGGAAACTCAGAGAGCCCAAATGAGGGTTGAATGCAGAAAACGGGTTTTTGAAGCTCTTTTATTCATATTCAAATTAGATGATCACTATTTTAGTTCCATTGCAGATATACAAGAAAGGGAAACTGAGAATAAGAAATATTTGCATCACAGTCAATTTGTGAACCTGACTGATAAAGTAGTAGCTAATGTAGAAGGATCACCCTGCTTTGTGCCTATTATATCTATTATAATAGATATAATGCCTATTATAATAGATATAGTGCCTATTATCTCTATTACATTTAGAGATATATTCAAGTGTAGTGGAAGGAAGGGTAGAGTGTAAGCACCTAACAAATAGTTCTCTTCCCTTTCGTCTGAACTCCATTTTGACTCTGACAAATAGAGATTTGGCATTTGCTAAAACAAGGACAGTAACAGGCATTTTTTGTCAGCATATGGGAGCAAAGACATTAAGATTCTTTTTTTCTAGGAGATACTGGTATGTCTCCACAACTGTACACAGAGTTTAATTAAGATGTGATGTTTACTACCATCTTTCTGAGGCAGAACAGATGTTGCGCTCCAGAAAAAGGCTCTTCCAAGATGACTGAAGAATTCAGTGACATATGGAAATTAATGGGATTTTTGTGGTCAAATTTATCTCAGTGCTGCTTGCCACAAGGAGGTCTTGATTCATGAGTACAGTCTTTGGGGCTCTTCCACCACCTAAATCCAATGGTATTACTAAAAGTAATGACAAACCACTTCTTTGAAGGTACTTAGAAACATTAGTGACGATAAATAACACCTAAGTGATGAAAAAGCATCTTTATGCCAATAAGTGAACTCTCTTTCACCTAAAGGAAGAGACATAAACTTGCTTGAAGTGTGGGAACAATTTGGTAGGAGCAGTGGGAATAGTGTTGACTAGTATTTGAGTGTGGGTGGATGCCAAGCTGTGCACTTCCCACTGGTGGATGGGCTGAGACCTCCGTGAGAGGCCAAGGCACCAAGCTGTGATGAGCTCTGTATCCTCTTCTCCCTGTATGGTTAGCCTGCACCAAAAAGCCTATGACTTACCTCAGCCTGACAGCCTCTGTTGGTAGGACCAGCGCCAGCTGTGATCTACAAGCTGGGGACTGCTGCTGGCACTAAGCCTCAGCTTCCCCATCCCAGCTGCCAGCAGGACTCCTTGGAGTGCATCTGCCTTGGATACATGGGTTGGGGTTACCCAGAGCACGGGTAACATCGGCGCACGCGCACAACATACTGTGCACCCATATCTTGGGAAACCTGCTAAAATCAGGGAGAATTTTTCCTCTTCTCTGTGTGGGCTCCACACTGAAGAAGAAAACATTTTATGGTATTAATAAGAACACAGCTTGGTTCCTTGGTTCTGAAGCAGACAAATGCCAAATGTGTACAACTAAAGGAGCACTTGTTTTGAAGGCAGATCAGCTGCAAAAAATGAATTGGCTTTGCTTTTCACATCCTCCTACGAGTCCCCAGAATAGTTGGTGTGATTTGCAGTTATGCTGTCCTTTTTCTGAGCATATTTTCTTCTCTTTTGTACTGGCAAAAAAAAAGTCCTCTTCATCAAGAGAAACAAGAGTCTCCATATCCTTCATGTGGGTAAAATCAAAAGGGGAGTATATGCAGGTACCACTGTTTTACAGCTACATGCATCTCCGTCACAGGATAAAGAGAGGTTTTGTAAATAGCCTGGTGTTCCTGTATTGACATTTCCTCTGCAGGCAGTGCTCCAGCTTTGTGCGGGCGCCTGGCACTTGCACACAGCTCTGCTCTGTTATGGAAAGCCAGTCATGCATGAGCTGATCACTGGAGACAAGCGAGGAAAAGGGGGACCTCGGTGAAGATGAGTCAGTTGGGGACAGGGAACACTGTGTCTGTTGTGGAGCGGTGTTAGGGAGAGAGGGAGGCGAGAGCAATGCTTGTACGGCATCCCCAGGGCCCCTCCTCGCTCTCCAAACCAGTGTCAGCAAAAGGCAGACCTGCTGGAGCACGGCGAAACTGTGCAGCAGGAAAATGAAAGCCTTGGGGTGAAATATAACTCCTGTGCGTTTGTGGAATACAAGTTCTGGGGAGGAAGAAGGGGGGAAATCATGCCATTGCTGCTATGGAAACCAAATCCTCCCCATCACAGGGAGGAGATGTGCCAAAGTCCTGGACAGCCTGGCTGCTGCTTACATCACAAACCAGACCCCCTCCCTGTTCCCCACCACTCTAAGAGCTTAACAGTTTTGAGGCCTCATGCACAGAAATGAAGGGTTATGGAGCTGCAGTGGTGCTCAACCAACTGTCCTGGTAAAATTATTTAGGTCTGAGGAATGGCAGAGGCTTTCTAGTTATTATTTGCCATTACAGAAGTGTGCTGGGCTTTTTTGCTCCCCTCTGAATCCAATTGAGGGGAAAAAAGGAGATTTAGAGGCATCACCTCTGATTCATGTCTGTCTCTGTGACTTTTTCCATGGCTGAGGTTGGATGAGAGATATTGGCTGAACAATTAATTTTGGAATAGGACTCCTGGTTGCAAGAAATCTAGCAGAGAAAAACATACTTCCTATCCATGTTATTCTGCTGCATCCATGTCTGAGGAATTGAGAGCAGGGTTTTACTGGTGGAGGCAAAGGGGAGTGAGGACCAAGGAAAAGAAAGCAGAAGAAAAAGTGTGATAAGGACTGAGCAGGCCTCTTGGCCTGTGTCTGTGCCAGGCTGTGGGGTATGAAAAGCAATTTCTCTCCAAGCCCTGGATATAGAAAAATCTTGCCTTTGTTTGTTTGTTGTTGTTTTTTTTAACAGCAGCTGTGCTCATTACAGTGTGTGTTCATGGCAGTTTTGTATTTACCAGTTTTCTTATACCAGAGCCAGAGGCAGTTTGCTCAGTGGGTTCCTGCAGATGGGAAAAGCTAGCAGTCATATATTTACTGCATCATCCATATACAAGCCCTTTAATTCAGAGAAACCTCTTAAACAGGCTAAGCTGCAAATATAAGTGAAGTAGAGGCTATGGCATAAAATGATCATAGTTGAGACCCCTGCTTGGAGGGAATCCTGGTACCTGCTGTGATGAAGACAGATGTGTCTGCTGAATTTCTCAGGAGGTAAAAGAACATTCCCCACATTAGGAGCCAAAAAGCCAGGTACTGGTGCCAGTGGCATAGGAAGTTACTGGAAACCAGGAAAATATATCAGGGAGGTATGTCTACCCTACTCTTTTATTACTCCCTTTATCTATAATTAGCTGCTGTTGGAAAGCCTGAGTGCAGCCATTTGGACAGTCTGACACAGTTCCTTCTGCGATAAGTAGTCCCATTGAACCAAATAACACCAGTGATGGGTATATTATTATGAATTACTGGCAAGTATTTACAGGATTTTGACTTTATTGAGGCTTACAGGGATTCTACATTGTTGTAGCTCCTTGGATATCAGATAACCCATGTTCATTGTGAATACCAGCATCAGCCCTGCCTGCTGTTACTGGAAGTTTGTGGGGCCACACTTGTCAGGCCTAGCTGTACATGTTATAAGGCTTCAGTGTATTTTAGCCATGACTAAAAGAAAAAAAAAAGCATCTGAAGACAGAGATTTGTCTGAGTCCCAAGAGAGGGGCTGAAGCTGGGAGGAATTTCAGTGCTCTAATGATCAGCATCTTCTTCAAAGACAGGAGCAGGAAAAGTGTTAAGTATTTGTCATATTTGCATAATTCTGTGACAGAGGATTCACCCTCTGTTGTGAGCCCATTTTGGTTAGAATAAAACTCTTGCATGTCTCACTTCAACGGTTTTCAGTGAAAGGTTAGGAGGAGGTGGGCACTGGAGCAGCTAATTCAGCGATTGTGCAGTACCCGCTCTTAGATTCTTGGGGGTTTATTCTGTATTAAAAATAAGAAGCAGTTGTTTACTCCGAGATTACTGAATGGCCTCTGTTCCCATGATACCTAGAGGAGACTGACAATTATTCTCCCTTGGTTCTCCCTGGAGCTATTTTCTTTGCTGGCGGGGAGGAAATTGTTCATGTTTCATTTGCGCTACTGTTGTTCCAGCTGCCAGAGCAGGAATGTTTGTCTGCCAGCCTGCATTGGTGGCAGCGGCTTCTCTTAAGACCTACCATCTGTTAGCGTTATTCCTATTGTCATCTGCATGATGGCAGCATCTAGATGGATGTCCCTCTGTTCTAGACACTGCTTTGGCATGTCAGGAACAGTAGAGAGACAGGAACGGGCAGAATGGGGACAGGTAAGGGACACTAGGGTGTGGAGAGGAGGACTTGTCTGCCCCAGGCCTCTCGGCAAGCTGGAAACAGGGCCTTGAACTACATCCTGCTGTCCCTGGCTCCTCTTGGTCTCTCACTGACATAACTCCTACTATAAATAGCAGCTGCAGCACAACACAAGGGTCTGTGAAGTCCCCCATTTACAAAACAAGGCTTCTTATAAACATCCTCATCCTGAATCCTTATATGATCTGGACAGATAAAGGAAAGAAGAGGAATTTTCATTTAATTTCACCTGGTTCTTAGCTGACTGGGATCCTTTGGAATATGGGGTCCTCACTGCTCCGAAGGGTATTTTTTTGTTGGCTCATGGCTTCCATGGCGAACCCTTTCAGGCCTGGAGATTTGGATGCTACAGGCCAAGCTTGAGCCCCATCATGCTGAGCCCGTGTTTTAAGAAATGAAACCAACTCCAGGCTGGCCAACCCTTGTCACCTTGAGTGACTGTGCTCAGATACATCCTTGGAGCCCGGCAGTGCTGGAATCCCCACCCGGAGATAACTCCTGTCATTGCACCCCCCAGCCTTTCCCTCTCCCTTTGTTCGGAGCCGGGGAGGCTGCCGGGGCCGGCTGCACCCGGCCGAGCCTGCAGTGCCGGCACGGCACCACGGAGCGGCACCGTCCGCACGGGCACGCGGGGCGCGACCGCCCGGGGACGGCACCGCGACCGCCCGGCATCCAAACCGCGACCCTACGGGATCAGTCGCAGGCCTGCTTTAAGCGGGAGGCAGGTGCCCACATACCTCGGCTTGGCACATACACAAAAAGAACTTACACAAAAAAGAGCATTTCCCTCTAAACTCAGCCCCAAAAGTCGAGGGGCTCTGCACATAGGTCTATGAAACACGAGCGTTTGCATCACACGTCTCTGTGAAGGGTGGGTTGGTAACTCAAAGCACTGCTAACCCACTGTTTGGAATTGCATCCAAACACGACTATGAGTTTTTCACCGTTTACAGTATTTGGATTTGGTAGGAAATGTTTGTTTTGTTTGGGTTTTCCCCCTCCTGTCTTTCTTTTGGTCTTGAAATTACATTTGTGCTTCCAGATGCTCAAATGATTCAATATTAAAATATTCCCAGAAATGATGTCTTTTTTTTTTTTGAGACAAAACTTAGCAGCAAAATTTTTCAGCTTTAAATTAATCCAGTCTTTGCTGTTTGCCATGCTATGAACAATGTTTCTAGCAAATGGCTTTATACATGTCGATATCTAAATCATGTCTATTTTCACTTTATGAAAATTATGGCTTTTTTTTTAACTTGGAAATCTGGATATTTAGTGATTAGCAGTTATGTTTTAAAGCCAATTTAATAAGTCTTAAGAAGGATATAAAAATAAACTGGTAAAAAAGGAAACATTTCAAATCCTGTCAAACAGAAATTGGATCTGCACTTTCCATTAGTTCAGTTCCTTCATTTTTTGACCACACATCATCCCAGTAGTCCTCCCAGTTCTTATTTGAGCGCTTCTGTGGCTGTTGTAGAGCTACCTGGGGCTACATAGGAAGATGTGCCAGTGCTCCAGCCCTCATGTCATGCGGACTAGGGACACATCTGCAGGATGCCACATCTCCTTTCCAGAGGAGACTGAGGTGATGGGAGTGACTTCAACTGTGCTCCACCATCTCACCCTGGTCATGATTTATGAGTGCAGCTTCAGAAAATGGGAGTCTCCCACATTTACCAGTTTCTATGTGGCCACTCTGCTTTGCCTGGCAGAGCCACTTCCCTCCTCCACCTCTCCCATCCCAGAACTGCAATTTCTGTCTTTATTTCCCTGTGGGTTTTGGAAGAGTCAGTTGGACATGATGTTTTGCCGTTTTTGAGAGAAGACTTGCTCCTGCATCCTAGCTCTCCACTGGTGCATTTTGAAACAAAGGGCTTCAAGGAAGATGAAGGAGGATTTGCCAGTCCAAACTAAAACAAAATGGTTTCAGTTTGCATACATTTAAAGAAGATAGTTTTGTGGGTTGACAGCCTGAGGAATGCTTAGTTTTTGTTGTCAGATGACTTAATATATTACACACACACATGGAACCCCCAGTAATCAATAGCTTAAAGTCAGACACCATGCTTGGAGACAAGACTCAGAGCTACAGCAATTGAGGAGACCCTCAAGTCCAGTTTCCCAAAGGTATATAGGGTACCTAAATCCCACTGAAGTCAGTATCCCCATGTTATCTGTGAGAACCTTGCATGAAGATCAGTTGCAATGTTTTAATTGTCTTTGCTCTCTGTTTCAGCAAGCTCAAAGTAGACTGGACCAGGCTGAATCCAGCAGTCACAAGCTGGATGGACACCCCATGAGCACGTATTGGAGTTCATGGCTGCACATCCCTGCTGTATGCTGTTTTCTCTGTCATTTGTGTTTTAAGAAAAAAACCCAATCAAACCCAAACAAACAGAATGTAGCCTGCTTTCCCTTTCCTCTCAAGATCACAGTCAAATTCTTGTAGTTCTGCCCTCTTCCTTCAAAGGCCCTTGCCCCAAGACTGGTGGCGCAACAAACAAGTCTTTTCTAGAGAAATACAGGCAGCAAAGAGTCCTTTTGTCAGTCCCATTCTTTCAGTGTCTTTAAATCCAGAAGGGCTGCTCTCTGCCAAGCCTAAATGAGCTGTGTCAGCTTGGGTTTGGATGCTTGCCTTGGTCCCAGGCATTTTCTTCCACAGTTGTTGTAGGGCACAGGTAAACAAGGCAGCTGCTGAGGGGAGTTAATGGCCAGACCTGAAAAATGGCCCATCACCAATTTGCCAAGGCTGCAGAGCCAGGTGGTCCAACACAGCCAAAGCCAAGGCCAAGGCTGCAGCAATGAGGACTGTGTTTGCACCTGCAAGTAGAGGCAGTCTCTCTTCCCATGGCCCTTCATGCCCCATGGAGCATGATGGAGCAACCACCCCCTGCCTTCCCCTTTCTGTGGCAGAAGCAGACCTACCAGCTGTGGTCTTTGTTTCCCTTGTTCCTCAGAAAAGCCAAATGAAGCCTTGTCTAACTTTTGACCAGCCTTGAGCTTGATGTCCCAGTGGGGACATCCTCCCTATGATGCATCACACTGTTTCTGAAACAGCACTGTGCCTATCAACAACACTCCTCTGCCCTGAATTGCTGGGTGGAGGATGAGGACAAAGGAAGAAAGGTCAAAAAGATCTGATGAACAGCAGAGATGCAACCCCGCAACACTTCATTTAGGAGAACAGCTGCCTTTTTTCTGTGTGGTCTGAGCAATCTAAAAGCAAGGACCAACACGTTTGCATGCTGTGGTCGTGGTATGAAAACAGCAACTGGCTGCAAAAGTTTCACTTGAACATGGATCCTGGTGCAAGAGTTAGGGAGTGACAGCCAGCTGTGTTCACCCCAAGGCTTCCTGCCCTCCTCATTCTCCCACTCTCCACAGGGAAATTGAGGATACCTCCCACACCCAAGCAGCTTGCTGGGAATGATATATTTTGTCCCTTCTGCCCTTACAGTTGTCATTTTAAGGGCTTCTTCCCAGCTGAAAATAGAGGGTGAGGGAGTGACCTGGTTGTCTGTCCAAAATTACTTGGGAGAGTAAAAGTTCTTTGTGTGTACTGTGTTTTTTTAGGATATCTTTGCATTTGTGTTTCTATGATGGCCCATTTGAGGCTACATTAGGGACTGTGCCAGCACTTCATAAAAAGTTGGATGTGTCTAGAGGACCCTCCCAGGAGATAATGACAAGTGATACAAATTGATGAGAGCATAGACAGGATGCCTAATAAAGCACACTGAAATGATCATCTGCTTTTTGGCTGAGGTTTTATATAAATAAAGTAAAACTTGGTTGTCTCTGATTTCTGTGCAGTCATTGCTTCTTTCACATATCATAACTGAGAAGGCAATTTGAGAGGGGAGGAAGAGGTCATTTCTATCACTGTGGCTGAAACACTATTACAGCAGTAATAGTAGAAATGGATTTTCTGCCTTAAATTTTCAGGTTAGGACTTGCTATCTTCTCAAAATACAGATAAATGCAAGTCACTGGGCTCACCTGGAATTGCAAAATCATGGAATAATTTGGGTTGAAAGTGGCCTCACCAGGTCATCTATTCCAACTTATTGCTCAAAGCAGCACCAAGCTACAACAGGTTGGTCAGAGCTGTATCCAGTCAAGTTCTGAGTATCTCCAAATGTAATACCTTTGGAGACAGCTCCTCTGGGACTCAACGATAAGGTTGAGTGCCTGTGGATCAGAATGAAGGGGAAGGCCAACAAGGCTGACAACTTGGTGGGAGTCTATTACAGACCACCCAATCAGGATGATGAGGGTGATGAATTATTCTACAAGCAGCTGGCAGGTGTCTCAAAATCACCAGCTCTTGTTCTCGTGGGTGACTTTAACCAGCCGGATGTCTGCTGGGAACACAACACAGCAGAGAAGAGGCAGTCTAGGAGATTCTAGAGTGTATAGAGGATAATTTCCTGCTTCAGCTGGTAAATGATCCTACCAGGGGTCTAGCCCTGCTAGACCTGCTGTTCACAAACAGAGAGGGGCTGGTGGGAGATGTGGTAGTCAGAGGCCATCGGGGGCACAGTGACCATGAAATAATAGAATTTTCAATACTCAGGGCCACAAGGAGGGCCATCAATAAAACTTCTACCCTAGACTTCTGCAGGGCAGATTTTGGCCTACTCAGAACACTCGTTCAAAGGGTACCTTGGGAAACAGCCCTTGAAAACAAAGGGGTCCAGGAGGGATGGACATGCTTCAAGAAGCAAGTCTTGAATGCACAGGAGCAGGCTGTCCCAGTGTGCCAAAAGGTGAACCAATGGGGAAGATGGCCAGCCTGACTGAACAGGGAGATTTTGAAGGAAATTAGGGGAAGAAAAGAGAGCTGACTATGGAAAAAAGGGCTGGATGCTCATGAAGAGTTTAGGAAAATAGTTAGGTCATGTAGAAAGAAAATTAGAGAGACAAAGGCACAATTTGAACTCAGTCTTAGCACTTCTGTTAGGGATAACAAGAATTGCTTCTACAAATACATCAGTAACAAAAGGAGGGGCGAGGAAAACCTCCATTCTTTGTTGGACATGGGGGGGAACATAGTCACCAAAGATGAGGAAAAGGCTGAGGTACTTAACATCTTCTTTGCCTCAGTTTTCAACAGTAAGACAGGTTGTCCTCAGGACAACTGGCTTCCGGAACTAGTAGACAGAGACAGGAAGCTGTATAGCCCCCTTGTAATCCAGGAGGAGACAATTAGCGACTTGCTGAGCCACTTGAATCCTCACAAGTCTATGGGACCAGATGGGATCCATCCTAGGGGATGGAGCTGGCAGAAGAGCTTGCCAAGCCACTCTCCATCATTTACCAACAGTCCTGGCTCACTGAGGAGATCCCAGATGATTGGAAGCTGGCAAATGTCATGCCCATCCACAAAAAGGGCTGCAAGGAGGACCCAGGAAACTACAGTCCCATCAGCCTGACCTCAGTGCCTGACAGGGTTATGGAGCAGATCATCCTAAGTGCAATCACACAAGTGCTTCTTGACTTTCTTTAAGAAGGCATTTGTGAAGTTTGCCTTTTTCCAATGATCCCAAATCATCTCTAATTACCATGACCTCTCAAGGATGACAGGGAATGCACTTGCAGTGACATTCACTACCTCTCTCAGCCCTATCTTAATGACATTTTGTCCTATGGATTTGTGTATGTCTGATTGACTCAGGTCAATCAGGAAGTAGGACCTTTGCCAAAGGTCCTGCTTCCAGAACTTTGCCACATTTGTTAATGCCATAGAATAAAACCAGCAGCTGCTGCCTATCCACCCCACAGTCATTTTAGATGTCTAATCAGGAGTAAAAGTTTGATTGTAGACAGCATTTGAGATTGTTTAAATTTTTGCTTCCCAAAACTACTCTATGGCTCTGTCTTCATTTTCTGTTGACTAATGTCCCAACGTTTTTTTTACCCCCAGGAAAAGACAGGAAACAAATTAAATACCTCAGAACACTGAACGTCTGTCTGAGTGAGGAGCCTCTTTGTCAGCTCCAGACCTTCTGTTGTGTCATTCACATGCTCTGTGGAAGTGTCCACAACCTTCATTGTCCTCTCACCCTGAAGATCAAATAATTCTGATGCCAATAGGCTGGTTTTGAATTACCATGTGATGATAACTGGAGACCAGGAGAAATGGTTGCTAAAAGCAGAGATACGCCTGGGAAAATAAATTAGTTCTGAGTTGTTAGCAAGCACACACACACACACATACACACACACACAAGATCACTTTCAAAGATTCAAAGATTATTTAAAAGAATACATGTTACTTTCCTTAAAGTATAGGTGAGAGTGAACAGTTCTTGAATTCACACAGGATAGGACTCAGTAACACTATATGGTCTTGGTTAAAATTATTTTATATTGTAACAAAAGCAAAACCATCCCACTGAAAGCACACCTTGAGCTAGTTATGTGAGTGCTGCTGAGGGACTGAGAAACCTGAATTTGATTTCCTAAAAGACTATACTGCGAGTCACTTTGTCAAGACACCTTATCTGTATCCTTTAATAGCTTTGAGATCTGGACTTTCATTTCTTCATCTATAGAATTATGATGTTGATAATAGGACCTCTGTGTTGTGAATTACTGGGATACTCTGCTACTGGTAATCCTATCAATATCATAATATAAATTACATAGAAATGAAATTGCTTTACTCCACACTGCTTTACCATAGCCTAAATGCAGCCCTTAAGATCAAAAGGTAGGTTTGCTCATTTTTAATATAAGATTTCCTATTCTTTAGTTGTTTGGGTTTTTTTCCTTCTTCCAGTAAATATTACAAGAAGTGTCACACCATAGAACTGGTCTCTTTAACTCTGAGGAAGATAGGACTTATCCAGCCTCTTCCTGATTTTTTTCACTGTAAGAACTACTCTGACTATATCTATGTAGAATAATACAGCTTTTTAATACATGCCAGCAATATATTATACTACTTCATATCACAACTCAGTGTCCTGATTGTATTTTACTATCAGAAGTGTAAGTCTTTGTTCTGAAAATGAATTTCCAAAATTATAGACACAGTACGCTTGGCCATAGTTGGCTTTTAGCCATGGCCATTGCTTGCCTTCTGAACAGGATGGGAACTACGTCAGGGAAGTAATTATTCTAAGTAAAGAAGAACTAAACTGCGTAGAAAAACCATTCCTATAGTAGAACTGCATCTATTATTTCTATCTTGCTATAATCACGTTATGCAAAAGCAATGGTGTGGAGTAGATGGAGTAGGGGACCAGCGGTCAGAACATCTGGCTTCTGTTCCCGAGTGTGGTATCCCTTTCTTCAGCTCTAGCATGCGCAATCACTGTTAGTTTGTCTCCTTGGAGGGATGTTTTTTGATTAGCTGTGAGTAATGTTCTTGCTGATCTCTGGAATCAGTGCTGAGGTACTTGATAAAAAGCAGCTATTTTTTTCTCTTCCTCAATCCTCTTTTGATCTTTGCAAAACCAAAGATCTATCTTGAAATGTGGTTTGTGACCAAAAAAAAGTTCGAACATTGCTTAATTAGACAAGTTGGGGAGTTATTCCTGTTGTTACAACAGAGTTCAGAAGCCACTCCCAAACCTAAATCCACTCCTAATATGGGGCTCCATACTTCTGAGTGAAGCACACCATCTAATAAACCATTCTAAATTCTATTTTTTATTCTCAGTCATTACTTCAGTATAAACAGATTGCAGCACTTTGTGTAGGGAGGAGTGTGAGCTTCAAGAGCTGGTGAGCCATCAGAGATGATAATTGGAGCTTCTGGCTGTGGTTAGAGACACACAGACACACACACACACACACACACACACACAAATCCCCACTGCAAACAGAGTGCAGCCTGAGCTGCAGTTATGAATGTCATTGCTTTGTGCTCATTTTCATTTCTAGCCAGTAAAATAATTCACTATGTCAATAGTACATGGGAGGCATGGATGCTAATTTACATTCCTTTGTAAAGGGTTTCAGATGATTATACTTCCCTCACAGCCAATCCTATGCTAATGAGAACTCTCTGACTCCAAAACACTGCTAGGATTAATGTTCGTGGACTCTGCACCAGGGTAAATGACCTGTGGCATAGCTTTAATTAAGGAAGACAGCCACATAATTAGAATAACAACGGCTTACTATCAATTTTTGCCGCAAGTCTCAGCCCCCGGGTGATACGTCATTTGTGTGCACTGCCTGCATGTGGGTGGACCACTACATGAAAGGCCCAGGAAAGAAAGCTTTGTCATTTTTAAATAGGTATTATATAAACGGCACACTTTGTAGAATCCCTGAAGCAGCAGTTGCAGCTTATTATTGTAAGAAGAGGAATAGAAACCAGCATTGCACAACAGAGACCTGAGAAGAGTTTCCTATAAACTGATCCCTGCTCTTTTGGCCTGCCTTTCTGAGCAGATATAGTAAAAGATTTGGTGACGTCTCATCCTAGGAGCTGGCAGCTCTCTGGAGAGAGGACTACACCTCAAAATATCTGGGTGTCTGGCCCCACTCCTCTCCTTCATGCTTGGTATGGCACATTTTGCAGTGCCTACTCTTGATATTTTAGGTTGGATTTTTACTTACCAGCTGTGTGAGCAGGGACCTGCTTAGAAAAATAAGTAACCATTATCCATTAACTACTGTGCTTTGCAGATGAAGCTTTGCATGAGGATGATTGAGTCTCAACACCCTGGTACTGAAGAAACTGGATGTGGACCCTTCTCTGGCAATGACTAGCTTACTTTTTTGTGTTTGCACAGCACCAGAGTCAGATAAAGGCCTACTTTTCAAACATAGCATGTGGAATTAAATTCTTTTACAACATAGATTCTTTAAAACTGCATTTTAGACCCCCACAACCCCCAAATCTGGTCTTAAAGTAGCTCATCTCCTGACATATCATGACCAGAGCCTCCTGACAGTGCCTGTCCTAGTGACCCTAGACAGCTCTACTGTTCTTCTGACCCTCACCCGTCTAAGAATAGGTCTACTTCACTGCCTTGACAGCCTGACCAGCTAGTCCATACAGTCACAAAGCAGAAAGAATCTTCAGGGGTCATCTAATCTTGTCCCACAGCAGCATCCACAGTGATGGCAGATGTCTGACTTGCTTGTAGAAAACATTATCTTCAGTTTTCCACTGCTTCACTATCCTTGCAATTAGAGAGTTTAAATGAAGTCTTCATTGCTGCAGGTTAATTCTTGTCATATCTAACATGAATACTGGAAAATTAACTCCTTTGTTATTTGGAACAATCTTTCATGTGCTTGTAGAAGATTACCATGTCCCTTTCCAGATGTTTGATCATTCTCTTTGGTATACTTGATGGCTCTAGTATTGATTCATATATCTTTTGTAGTGGACTCCATCTGCTTTTCTTGCTTTTGGCTTCAGCTTCAAGTTTCCCTGGATTTTAGAATTCTTTTTCTGTCTATGCACACAGGACCTTGTAAACCCTACAGAAATAGAATCCCCAATGTTGTTATAACATATAACAGAAACAAGGTCAAAAATCATTATAGCAGCATCTTAGCTGTATAATGACATTTTAGTGAAAAAGGTGGTACAGCGATAAATGAAAGTAGTAAGTCTTTTCATATGATATCCACATGAGTTGCATCACTGTCAAGCCTTCAAACCTTAAAAAATTTTGGGGATTTGGTTACAACATGACAAAAGACTGTCTGATGTTCTAATTAATCTGCTGGACAACAGACTTGTTCTTACAGAACAGGAAGCTAATTAGTTTTTCTTATAATAAACTCCTCAGATTTCACTATTAACATCTGCTCTTCAGCACTGGCACAAACACAACACACAGACAATGAATAATTATGTTAACATCACAGTGTTACCAGAAACGGGGTTTTATTCTATAGTAAGACTTCATTAGTCAGCACTGTAATGAAGAACAGAGAGTTAAGTGCGGTAAACTCAATTATGAGTTGCGTAACTGTGATTGCTTCATACAGAAATTCAGAGAGCCTGTAGTTGGTTTTCCTGATCCTCTGTGATTCAGATAACATTTCTTCATGAAAAGAACAGATCTTTACTGCAGAGCCAGCCCAAACTCTGAATTTCTTCTTGTTTATCTCTCTACCTAGCACGAAGAAAACAAAACTTTGCTACAATATAGTAACATATGCTGACAAGTAAGTTTTTCTTAAATGATGTATTATTGTGTGTGAACTGCCTAGTACTAACTATCCTGTGTCAGGCTGTGCCTCAGATACTCCAAGGCAGACTTTATGATCTCAGACAGTCTTGTGTGCAGTGATGGGCAAGAGAAAAGACCCAGAAAAGTACCACAGGGGACAGTGTGCCATCCCCTATGTTTGTATGTCTGTAATGGAAGTTAAGATTCACTTACATGACTAGGCATGGGTTAGAGTCAGAGCTCTGCTTTGACTCAGGTGAACTCACCTCCTTTTCAGGTCACTTAGGTGGTGATCACCCTGCTTGTTCTCTCTCACAAACGACAGACAGCTTCTCCCATGATCACCTGGAGAGGACTCATAGAGAAGTGGTGTCCAAATGTTCAGACAAGTAGATCACCAATAGCCTTCAAGCTTTCCATGGATCTGTGGCCCATCCAATAAGAAAATTAATAATAGTTACTAATTCAATCTGCTCAGTTTGTGAGCCATCACCCCTAACCTCTCAGGACAGAAATCTGTGGGATGTGCCCCCCACACACGAACAAGTACAGAAGCATTGAGGATAACAGAGGGAAGGCTGTTTGCCACAGCCATGCTTATCCCTGCATCAGGCTGTTAGATGTAAGCAGCCACTCTCCTGGTTAAGTGGAAGACAAAAAACATGTGTCCACTGATAATATGGGGAAAAAGGTAAATATGGCACTCATGGATGCTCACTTGTTTGTGTAGTTCTTCTTACACCAGAGCAAACTACCCTTCCCAAAGTGAAGTTTGGGGTTTTCTTTATTCGGGTGTGTGTACCTGCACCTCTCATCTCTTTGGGATTCCCCAGCTTTTATGTCTTTGTCTTCCTTGCTTTAGGCCATATGCATGACTAACCTGTCCTTCCAGCTCAGATATGTTAATCATATCTCCTCCCTGAAACCATCAGCTGCAGTCCTCAGACCTGCCAGGTCCTGTGTGTTTTAGCATGAAGCTCCCACCTGGCTCCCTCACTATCCGCCTTTGCTTAATGCATTTACAATGCAGAATGGTGGTGTCTCTGCCACCCCAGGATGTGCCATGCTGGTATCACTGGTCACGGGATCCTCTGATCTGCTGACAGATGAAGTAGGAAAGGCAGGTTGCCCAGGTGCTGCTTCAGTGTCCCCATTGCACCCTCTTCAAAGGGGCCCTCTTGAGATGCATGTGATCCACCAGGAACATCTGGAGCTTCTCATCAGCCTGTGAACCAGTGTGCCAGGGGGGGGAGATGGGCTGTGATCCCATCTCAGCTTTCTGAAATTCAGATATGTGACAAGTCAGAATTTGGGGTGGCAAGGGGTGGCGAGTTGATGGACAAGCACATTTAGTAACTTTGGTAGTCAGAGTTCACTGCCCCTGCAGTGCTTTTAGACAGTGACAGCCATGCAGATGGGGATTAGTGCAGGATATCCAAATGTGGATCTCATTTATAGACACATGAAAATGTCAGCCAGTTCCTTTAATGCTAATTTGTGGTGCGGGATAGGTAACGTTCAAGGGATAGTCTCAAAAGTGTTGCTTAGGGAAAGAAGCTGTCTAATAAAGTAAAAAATTACCTGTACTGGGATACTTTCTAGGAGATTGCATTTATTGGAGGTTCACTATAGGTCTATGGTATGTTTTACTTTGTGAGGATTAGAGAGCAATCACAGCAGGTGAAAGACACTAAAAGTTCAATTTCTCTCAGCCTGCAGAAGTCTGATACAGTAGATAGGTGAAAAGGGGATTGGAATTCCATTTTTCTTTCCACTGACTATAATTTAGGGAGTATAGCACAATTGGCTCACATATGTATACCAGAAGTTAAATAAGTCAAATCCCACCCTTAGAGCACAGTAACTATATCTAAATCTAGGATATGGATGTTCCTATGTCTTCCACTGCTGAATGAAGTGATATGATCCTTGTGTTGTGGAGTATGTCTATAAATCCAGATCCATTTTCCAATACTGTATTTTCAATATGCTCTGAATTAGAGATCCATATCCCTTTATTCCTCCATCTCTAGATTCCCTCGGTAGCCATGGAGCGCTGTACCAGTGACCTGCTCTTCCTTGTCTCTGACCTGCGAAATCAGAAAGTCCCCATATGTGACAGATACATTCCCCAAGCAAGTGACTCACTCAGCCCCATGCCAACCAGGTAGAATACCCTTGTTTTACTCAGTCCCTCAGGAACTTGCTGTGGACAGGCAAAAGCAAAGGAAAATGCTGCTGGGCTACTCCTCTCATACCACAGTGAAAAAGGCATCAAGGAAAACATGTTCATGACACCCATTTTGGAAATACCCAAAGCAAATGAAAAAACCCAAATGTCAGAAATCTTGGTTGTTTGTACACCTTAGAGCTGGGACAGTGTCTATTTGAAAACACTTGCTGTGGGTTTGCTGTTGACTTCAGTTCTTGGGTCCCCGTGGAGGCAATCCACTCATCCCAGCACAGACTGGTGTTAAATGTCACTGGTTCATGGGGGGAACATTTCTTCCCCACTTTGTCCTGGAGTGGATGACTGCCACAGGGGTGGAGAGGGGAGGAAAAGGCCACTTGAGCTTTTGCACTGCTCCTGCGGTTGTCTCTGCTCTCTGCCAGAGAAACAAAACACTGGACTGTGTTTGTATATACAAAGTGAACTGACTGACCTCCACCACAGTGAGATACTTCCATGTTTCCCAAAGCTTGGCAAGACACTGTTTACTCTGAATCAGGGAAGATTTTGATCAGAATAATTGCTTCACAGGAAGCAGCAAAAGCAGACAAGGAAAACACCTTATCGAAGGAGTGGGATAAACTATGCTAGTATAGGTTGTCTTTGCCCTGATTTCACTGATTCACAACAAGATGCATTACCTACAACATCAGTAAGAAAATCACTTTCCCTTCCCCTGAAGAAGTTAATCTGATACTATGGTATGTGTGTATCAGGATCTGTGCTGAGATAGGACTGGAGAGGAATGTTTGATTTGTGAATCAGCATTTAATACCTAGTGCCTTGTTTAAAACAGGCACTTTTTAGGAAACAAAGCTATGTCTTTGTTTTCTTCTACCCACAGATAGAAAAAAAAGGAGGGGAGGGGAAAGGATATGAAAACAATCCGTAGGAACAACAACAAAAAAAGCAGCTGGAATTGATCCTTATACCGATTTCCTAACTGTAACTATTCTGTTATTTCCCAAAGGCACAGTTTCAGCCATCCAATCCAGAGAAATGTGGTGGGAAGAGCATCAGGGTTTTTTTCTCTACAGGATTGGTGAAGTGGACTCACTTGGGCAGGTGGTTTTCAGGAATAAAAGCCCCTGTGAAATGGCAACCAGCGTAAGCTCTTTTGAGAATGCGTGCTCTTACCCCGAGGTGGGCAAAATCCCCTCTTTCTCAGAAGTAGGCTTCTTTTATCTCAGTTGAACTTGCAATGATATAAATGATAAGGCAGAACCAAAACAGAGATGGAGTTTTTTTTAGTTTCTGTAATTATCAGAATATGTGAACATCCTTTGCATTGCACTTTATGATATAAAATAGTGGAAAGGACTCTGAAAACAGGTAGGAACTCTGTGAAACCAGAAAGATGGTTTTTTCTCTCTCATCCTCTCTGAAATAAATCAGTCCATACAGAAACAGGGCAACAAAGAAGCAGTCCCACTTTCTAAAACTATTATTTTCTCTACTTTATCTTGTATTACAGCATTGAATAAGAAACTATTGTGCTGCCTTTCAGGACAGTAAGAGTGCTGGTGGGCTTAGCCTTCAGTCTAGCACCCTCCTGGTTTTTCCTCTTTACTTGAAACAGGATACAGTGTCAAAATCATCTCTGTTTGAACACCAAAATACCAAACGATAAGCAATTTATGTTATGAGTACTTTTGCAATGCTTTCTTATCCCTATTCCTGACATCCTCACATGACTCATTCTGCCTTCCTGCTGTGAGTGCTACTGGTCCTACATGTGAAATTAAACTCTGGAGAGCATTTCACAGCAAGAGGGGTTTTCTCTTTGAATTCAAGCTCTTCCTTTTGTTAGGAGGCATGAGTTTAGTGCTTAAAGGCTGACTGGTTTCACTTGCTAAACCTGCTCTTATTTATAAGCAAAGCTGCTCTTGCAAAATATGAATCATCAAAGCTCAGAGACTGAAAGGGTAGATGAGGTTACCCACTCCACTTCTTTGCCAGGCAAGCTCGTACGCAGCTGTCTGTTCTGTCTGGGATAATAAACATTTGAAGAAAGAGGATATCCAGCACTTCTTTGGAGACTTTTGGCTGAAGAAGTAAATGATGACTTCTGTCACATTTCTCTTATTTTTTTCATATCCTGTAGCATCTGTGTATGCAAAACTTAATATCACACAAGCATAAATGTGAAGCTCACAAAGAGGAGAAACCAAATGGCTCAAGCAGTGCCAGAAGCTGTGCTAGGTGTAATGAAATGACTGAAAATGCTGTTTTTTTCTGGAATATACAATAACCTCTCATCCACTTAGCTTTCGCTGTCTCTCTGCCCTCTGCATCACTCTCTGTAGTTTGTTAAAATTAACTCTGGATTTTTGTTCTTGTGGCCTATCCATGAGGTTTTTTCCTTCTCTCAAATCAAATCTAACAGGGAACTCATTTTTCTTGTACTCAGATCAATTTCTCCTTAAGAAATGACTGTCAATTTTTCAGTACCACTAATGTGGGCTTCAGTTTGCTTTTGTCCTGCTCTGCTTCAGATACATCGGATTCCCTCTCATTCAGCTGATTTGATCTCTTCCTCTTCCTTGCTTGAGGCATCTGGGAGCAATTGAAATGACTTTATACCCCTCTTTGGTTTCACATTTTTGCCTTATTTTCTGACGTTGGGTAGACGGACGGAGAGTTTTCTGTTTTATTTTCTAGAGCTCTTAGCATGGTGACAACTTCAATTTTTATGTGTGTTGTTGGTGTGATTTATGAGTTTTGTATTTTCCCCCCGCTAGCTGTCGGTGTCAATCTTTTCCCTCTGCCAGAAATGTTCTGTTCCTCCTGTGACATTAACTATAATGTATGTCACCATTTGTATATGGTTTAGGACTGTGTCACAGCTTCATACTGACCTTCCATGAAAACTCAGTTATCACATTTTGCATTACAACTTCACTAAGCCAAGCTCTTCTGTGTAGACATAGATTTAACTACATGGTTACACTTGGATAAAAAAAATGGTCTTAAACATACAGGTAAAGAATCTTTGCAGAATTGTCACTACACAGTGTAGTGACAAAAAATTGTTTAAAACACAGGGCCATGAGCCTCATTTCTATTTTTTCTCATCCTAAGGCCCTTTCACAAAACAGGATCACTGTAAATTGGAATTTACAGTCCCTCATTTTAGCTTGAAGATAATCAAAAAGCTGAGAACAATAAAATCAACCTCAGATTTCTTGGGCAATAGTGATGTACAAATCAGCACTAGTGAGGCAACACCAGGTGGAGTTTATTAAACTGTGACTTCTTACCGAGCTCTGGAGCAATTAGGTGCTCTTAGCAGATTGATAGAGCTGGAGGGGGTTTTTTAAACTGATTTTTTTTCTTGATTATTAAATCATAAATCTACTGACTGGGATCATAGAAAAGTGTACAGCTTTCACCACAGTCATTGCTTTTTGGTTTGCAACGGAAGGTCATCAATGACACTCACACACAGAATTGCATTTTACAGGAGTGTATGTTATTAAATGTAGCCTGAGAGCATTTTAAAGCAAGTTACACTGAGAAAAAAAAATGTCTACAGTAGCTTAACTACAGAAATACATATATGCAATGAATATATGCAATCATATATACAAGTCTCATAGTGCCTTGAGAGGGCCAGTCTGTATTCTATTCTGTTGATGTATGAGAAACGTAACTCATATTTAAAAAAAGGCTGATATGCCCATTTTTGGCCATGCTGGATTCCACAGCATCCTGAATAGCTGGATTAGTGTTTCATCTCATTCTGTTTTCTAGGTGGCACTGGCAATCTGCACTATAAATTCATGTGGTGCCTGGAAGGTCTCTTTCATTTTATTCGAGTTTCCCAGTAGCAGTTCTGGTTCAAGCTACAAACCCGCAAAGCAAACTGATTTGTAACCTAGACAAATTGCAGAACTGATATCCCACAAAAGGTTTCCAGGAGATGGTGAATATATTCCAAAGCCCTGAAAGTAAAAGAAGAGCAAAGAAAGAAAATAAACTTAAAAAAATAAATATAAATGTCTAATTTCTTTTATTGCTATCTTAAAATAGAGCCATCCTACAGCTAAGCCAAAACAATTAGAATCAATTATTTCCACAACAGGCTATACCATTTATCTGCAACCGGTTAAGGCGTGAAACACTGCCTCTGTGTTGTAACATATTGGGACAGGACTATGATATTCATTGGGAGATTGCGTATGTATACAAGTACATACCTAGAACACATATGTACGTGTACAAGTGAAAATGGATGTGTGTGTGAGTTTATAAGTGTACATGATTCATATATGTCCTGACAGGTATCTTTATGTTCTTAAGTCAAGTGAAATAAATTTGTGTGTGTATATGGAAAACTAAGTATATAATTGCATATCTCTTCCCAGTCTTCCAGTGGACCTTTCCATGCTTACTTTCCAAGATACAATGTCAGTTAAAACAATAAGGGTTGGCTCCTCTTCTCTTGGGAATGGGACCGATATCTTGATGCTGGCTCTGATACACTGTGACAAGTGTGGTGCTGTGTCTGTGGAGGAAGAACTCCAAATTCTGGCACAAGCAATAGCGAGCAGGCAAAGATACCACCATCCTTAGTCACGCACTTACATACTAAAATTGTATCCAGTTTTGCAAAACAAAACATCCAGAAAATACTATACAATCAATTCAACGTACCACCAACTGATGGCAACTCAGAAAAGACATAGCTCTCCTCCAGCATGCCAGTACAGCCAAGTAAGCAAAATAAAAGTTATGTAATGTAAATGCTGCTTCCTTCAGTAATGCCACACCAGCTGGTTGCTCACATCATCTTAGTCCTGTCTGGAGGATTTCACACCCTTTCAAAGACACAACTGCTGCTCAAAACTGCCCTTCTTTGCGTTGTCCTCCCATTCACAGGGCGTGAAGGTCCAGAAAGGTAACAGTCCTAGCCTCATCTTCACATTTGTCTGTCAAGACATGTTTACCAGCTGGCTCAGAAGCTGATAGTAGAATTACTAGAGTTTCAGAACACCTTTTGAATCAAAGGTTTAGGCTTGAGTTTGCAGGATTTCAGGAACTTTGCTAATTGTTCTCTATAACACCAACTAGCTTTTTGTCGTGACACTTAGCTGAAGATACAGCAACAGCATAGATGCGACCAGGAGCTATCAAAGGATTAGCAGTAGCTTACACACCCTGTGGTGTGTACGCCACCATTGACATTGCCAATGCATTTTTCTCCATTCCCTTAGCAACCAGCACACACCCTCACACTCTCTGTGCAAGTATAAGCCCTGACTAAAGGAGATAACACTTGCAATATTTTTCACTTTAAAATGGCCTTGGTAGCATGACAAAAGTTCTCACTTGTAGATAGTGCTGGTGTGGGACACCAATGCTTTCTGACATTACTAGTGGGAACTGGGTGGGCAAAAGGGCCATCCATTTTGAAGCATTAATCTCCCAATGGTAAACACCCATCTGATATTTAATCACTCAGCTGAAGTTGTTCTGTAAGGGCAAAATTGCTCCTGGAATCGTTCAGCTTTGCTAAACTCCATTCAGATTCTGGGCGACCATCAGCGTTTTGGAAGGAGCACCCGGTCAAATTCAACAAATGAGGATTTTTTCCTGTGACAAAGTAGGCTGCAGGATAAGCTAAATAGTACATTTAACAAACTGGAGCCAGAGAAAAGCAAGACAGTCAGGTGAAAGTCTCAAACTCTTGAACATAAATCAAGTCCATTAACATCAGTGGAAAATTTCCTACAACACAATGAGCTCAGAATACACTGGTCATTACTATCTATGGACAAGAATTAAACTTCAAGTCTGCACTAATAGTAAAGAATTAGTACAGTTGTCCACACTGGTGTAAATAGATAAATGAAATCAGACATGAGAGTCTGAAGAACTATCAATTCTTTGCAAGGGTTCTGTCTCTCATTAGAAATTAGTTTCATTTCATCAAATATCCTTTGGAGACAGAATTCTAGGGGTTGTTTTAATCAGGTCTCATGAGTTTCCAGGGAAGATGAAACTTCGTGGAAGACAGAATAGTGTTGCATTTGATTTCTAAGACATAACTCAGAGGACCAGCTCTGCCGATTGCTAACAGGGCTCAGTACTGCTCCATTCTGTATTTTGGGACTGTGCAGCAAGCTGCTCTGTTGCTATGGGACTGAGGGTAGGCAGAAGTGAGAAGGGCAGTCCCAGTTTATTCCCAGTAAAAGTTCAGCCCATCTTTATTGTTAATTATTCCGTCAATCTTCTTTGCCCTTTTGGTGGCCCTGCTTTTGGCAAATGAAAACGGAAGCTGCTGTCTCTTTTGAGTCAGGCCATTGGTGGTTCTCAATAAATAGTCCTTTCTACCAGTGCCAAATATTGTAAGAAAGGGATATTGTGAAAGAGCAAGTCAAGGTGAGATCAGACGTACTGGCTTAATTGCTGCTCCAGCTTTGCAGAGGTTCTCATTACAATTGTAAGACTTGTTTTTAAAGCAGGACAGTAGCTAGGAGAAAGGACTCCCCAGCTTATTTTCAGGAAACAGATGGAGGACTGGGGTCACACTGTAGTTTGTGATAAATTATACAGGATACTGCTGAACGTTTGGCTTGTGGACTGCATTAGCCTTGACAGAGAGCTCTTTCCAAGAGATAGCTCCTTTCCAACAGATGATAATGCAGCATTTAGCATTTCTGCTCTGCTTTGCTAGATCGCTGCCTCAGGAGGGGTTGAAACTCAGGAGAGCTCGCAGCATGCTGGCCAGGAGATTCCTGTGGCTGCTGTGCACACTACAGGGCAGGTGCCCAGGGCTGCACAGCTTCTCCAGGCTGAAGCAAGCCCAAGGGCCACACTTTGTCTTGTCCTTGCAGCAAAGGCCAGAGAGAATCATCAGTACATGTCACTCCCATCCTCAGCCAGATGGTTTCTTCCCATGGTTATAGAGGAAGATTATACACCTTATCATAATACAGAGTGGAGACACTTTTGAGATGGACAGAACGTTATTGTTCTTTAGGTTGGATCAGAGGTCCAAATTACATCTGGGTCCCACTAGGCAGTATCACTGATCCAAAGAGTTCATGGTATTTGTGATGGTTAAAGGCTGGGTGGAAGAAAAGGTGGCAAAGATCTGCTGGGAGCCTCAAACTCAAGCTTTCCTTTCATTGGAAACTGGGATGGGGGAATGAAGAGAAGAAGAAGGAAAAGGGGGCTTGTGCCCCATAGGGAAGCAATGCACAGCTGGGGGCACATCTGGCCTAAGGAACCAGAAGCCCTACTAGGTCCTCCCTCCACTGCAGAAACAACCAGGGGATGAGGGAGCTGCCTCAGGGAGCTGTTACCTGACCCAGCTGGCTATGGCCACTTAGTGGTACCCAGCCCCTGTAACAGTGCTCAAAGGGGTCTCCTTAATTTCCACAGAGGTTTGCCCTTTACAGTTTATCTGTACCCTCTTGACAGGTACTTAAAATTGCTTAGATCCAGAGTGGCAGTAATGTGGTATATGCTTATCCGATCACCAGGACATCTGAGAGTTTCAGCCCCTCATTTGGCACTATTTGTTGTGACAGCTTAATAAAACAGTACTGTAGATTGCTTTTTTTATGCTTGTCTTAATGTAATGCTGAGCATAACTGATATAACCAAGACATGAACTCAAAAGAAAAGTTCAGAGACTAAGAGCAGCTTTTAAGCCTTAGGAAATGCTGAAATGGAAACAAAGCAGGAATTGTCAGACACATAGGAAATTCATGTTTCAAATTCATTGAAGACATTGGAATTGTTCCAAAGAGGAGCTGGTCCATTAAATCACATGAGAGTGGATGAATGTAGTCAAATCAAAAGCCCATCAAGACAGTATCACGTCTTTGACAGCTATCAGTAGCAGCTACTTAAAAAGAGTAAAAGAAAAAGGACAGGGAGATGGAACCTGCCTAACCTCTAATAAAATCTGTGCATTAGGGACTTCTGGAACTATTCTCCACCTTATGCTTTCAGGTCCATTGCTCAGACTTTCTTTTATTGACCTATTTGTTGTACTTTTGACATTCCAAAAGTTTATGGTGGTGAATTTATGGCAGTGAAAAATTTATGGCAGTGATTCTCCTTTCTGAATTATGGTCTTTGTGAAAGAGTTTAGTTTGCTTGAAATGTTCTGCCTAATCTCTTAATTCGGTGTCCCCAGCTCCTCCCCTGCAGTGAACAATTACAAACTTTCTGACCTATCTGGAATGCTGCGGGATTTTATATTCCACATAATTTTCTTTTCCATACTAGAGAATCCCAGCCTATTTACTTTCCCTGTAAACAGGAGCAGATCACCCTTTGGTCTCCATCTATCCTTTCCCCTAGTTTGACTGTAAGGCCCTCAAGAATATGAGTCCTGCCTCATCTGTGTAAAGGGCCTTGCCCATCAGTGTTGCCTTCTGACATGGCTAACATTACAGACAGTCAGGAGGAAAGTGCAAGCTGCAGAATTTCTGTAGGTAGAATTTATGCAAATGAGTACAGTTTCTGCATTGCGGACTGGAAAAAAGATAATGCCTCTCCACCAGTGATATCATCTATTTCTAGTTACCACAGGTTGTGCAGCAGCCCAGTGACATTGCATTGCTCAAGGTTGGACAGGGCAGGATTAATAGCAGGAGACACTTTAATGAAAGGCAAACACCGGGAAAGGAGTGATGTGTTTGGATTTGTTTTATAGCCTAAGATGCAAAGTAGGTAGGAACACCCTGGACTGATTCCAGCTATTCTGCATAGCAGTGTCCAAAGATATCAGCACTAAAGAGCCCTTTTATTTTCTGAGCCATGCCTCAGTAGTCAGGAGAACTTGTTCAGTGGGTCTGCAGCCAAAAGACCCAATCGTCTCACTTTCTGAAGCTGATGTTTACTATCCCTTGTACCACAAAGCTGCTGCATGGAGAGCAGTTGGATGGAGGTGTCTGGAACAATCCCAGCCACCATTTCATAAGAAACTCTTTCTGCGTCTCTGCTTTTCCCACAAAGGCTCATATTTTATGATTGCTGGTAGGCAGGAGACTGATGAAATGCATAGCTGATCTGAAAACATAAAAAGGCAAGAGGCAAGATTTAAAAAATATACCAGTCATGGGTAGGCTTGTGAAATCAATAACATACATAGTCATTGTGCAAGAAGGAACAACAAACTCAGTGCCCCCTCCACCATCTGGTTTCCTGTCTGTGGTGTAATGGCTGGGAGTCTGGGTGGTAAATTTACACCTCACTAAAAGCCAGATTATAAATTCATTGACCTCTCCCTTCATCCCCCTCTTCCACGTCCTCTCCAGAACTAAGAGATGGATTGTACCAGAATCATTTTAACTACATGTTTATTATTACAAAGCCTCAAACATCACTTTCTTGTGCCTGAGAACAAAGGTTTTTTGAAATAGAATGTCCCTTTGAACCAAAAATTGGGTGAAATGCAGTGAAATGAAGTAGTGTCAGCTTTGACACCCTGGAAATTTTGAACTCTACCTCTCTCCTGGTGGTCCCTTTCAGTTTGGGTGAATGAGTTCAGGAGTGAAGCCAAATAAGCCAACTCCTTGTTGGTTCCCAGTTTCCATGCAGAAAAGTGGGATTTGAATCTCCCATGCACTCAACTTGGTAGACAAACACTCTCCCAAAAACAAACTGAAAAGCAATGAAACTGGTGAGTCAGTAATTACCTGTCAATATTACCACATGCCTGCTGCTGTCTCTGTGCCATCTCCTTTGCCCCTAGGCCATGGAGTGGGAAACCTTCTGGAGTGTTCAAGACCCACTGTGCAGCCCTTTCAACTCTGCTGATGGTTGTGACCATTGTAGATGCTCCATGGTCCACCTGCACAGATCTGTCTGGGGATGAATGCTATAGCTGTCTCTTCACAATACTGATAACCTTGCCCGCAGGTCACAAGTGCTCAGGTGTATCTTTAGGCTGGCCTGAAGGAAAGCAGATTACAAAGGTTGTGTTGTGAGTAGAAGGGTCAACAGGGACAGAAAGGTAGGTGTCTCATTAGATTTTTACACATTTGGGGTGTGCTGGTAATAGACAGAAGTTGGGTTTTCTGGCTTGCTTTCTTGACCATAAGAGATGCAGAAGACCCAGCAGCCCCGTGCCATCACAGGGTGGAGGTATTTATATGGAGCATGCTCAGCTCAGGAGGTAGGTCTGAGCTGATTGTGAGCCACCCTCACATGCTGACCATCTTCTAGTGGATAAGAAATGGACTTTAGCCTAAAAAAGACCAGGGTCCCATTTTGCTTGAAGGATTTCCTCAAAACCCTCCCAAATATGAGTAAACAAGTGAGGGAAACACAACGTTTTAGAAGAACTCAAATCTCCTGGAGCTACTTCAACTACCTGAATATTGCTGTACACTGCAATGGCAAGACAACTGTCAACAGGGTTGTTTCTCAGAGGCAGATATGACTGTTTATTTTGGTGGTTATGAGTGCAGTGTATGTGATTCGTGGCAGATATGCTTATCTACTAAAAACTTTTTTGGGTAGCTGGAAACTCATTCCAGTTGATAAGTTCACTGGTGATGATAAGTGTAAAGGAAAACAAGTGCACTGTTTTTGTTCCTTTCTGAGTACTTGTGTTTTTCACATAAGGAGACATGATGCTGTTTTGTAACCTTCTCTCCTCCTGGGGACAGAAGGAGCGTACAATCACTTTTAGTCGAGTAAACTGTTGTCAGTGCAGAGCCCAGAAGTCTCCAGCTACCCTGGCAAGCAGTCAGACAAACCAGATTGCTCCATTTTGAGCTTAAAGTGTCATTGAAGTGTGACATATTAGAAAGAATAGCCTTGGACAGAAAATATACCTTGACCTGTGACTCAGCAAGATGGGGAGCAGAAGCCTCTCCCTGTGTTTACTGATTTTTACAGTCTGGGAGAATCTCTGTTTCTGATAGCATGGACCTCATCTCAGCAGTGAAATCGCTCTCTGAGCAGCCTTCCTAATTACATCACATACGGCCTTCTGCTCCCTTTCACTGATAATCACCCAAGCACCTTGTGGCTTTCAAGCAGATGCAGATTTTACTTCTGTGGGAAGTGCTGTTAGAGAAATATTAACATACTTTGGCTCTCTGTAATATAATGAGAGGGTTTATTGTCTTTTGTATAAAGTTGACCATGGACACCTGCTTTTATTTTGTGTTTCATTCCATCCCACCCATCTGTTCTCCTTCTCTGCAGTGGAAGTAAAGAAGTAGTTTGGCGTCTGATTAGCCAGGGCTTCACAGACAAGCACTGGCTCACTTCCAGTTCCAGGATTCTTGTTCCTGTACACAACCTTCAGATGTGTTTGATGTTGTACTCTGCTATGTTCTGTTATGCTACACTACACTATTCTATTCTGTTCTGTTCTTTTCTATTCTATTCTAATTTTCTCACCCTTGTCTGGATTCCAGGTCAGATGTGTACTCCAGACTCTGTACACCAAATACATCAGATGTCTGTAAATCAGACATATTCCATAAATATGTACACCATGGCGAAAAGCCTCCTCTTCTTTCCCACCTTCTGACAAAGGCCTCATCTGGAGCACTCAGTGCCACCATTGGGATGCAGGCAGAGTCCTTCCAGCTGGTGTGCTGCTGATTCAGTGATTACAGGAGCAGCACATATTGCCAACTGTTTTGTGGATTAGATACGCAGAAATCGTCATGCCAGAACAGGCCTCTGATCCATCTAGTGGCAAATATAAGATTTTTTTAGAGAAAGACATAAAAGGCTTGTAATGAATCCAATCAGTCAATATTATACCAGTGGGGGATATTTGTCCCTGACCTCAGCTGGTTATCAGATTATGTACCCTGAAGCATGAGGACTGATAGCCCTTGTAATTTCAGTGTATCCGGCGTAGCTGCAGGTGCTCTGTTTATTCGTATTTATGCTTAGGAACAAATTCAACTCATATACAAGAAGGTGCAACTCCTCTAGTTTCAGTGGAATCAAACTAGTGGTGAATCAGATAAATTTATTGATTAAAGACATGTCTTTGAGCATGGAAGAATGATGTCAAGCTTTGGGGTTTTTTTTCCACATCAGGAAATAGATCAGTTTCTACAGAATAGTATTGCTTAGACTGTGGTATTCTTAAGAAGATTTTTTCAATGTGGGCACAGCAATTTCAAAGAAAATAACAAAACCAAACAGCTGACTTTTTCTGAGGTAGACTTTACTCAGGAGTGAGATCAATCTTAGGAAAGTAAACCTCAAAATGCCTACTATAACATTGATATGTACCTCAGGCTTCAGTGTTTTTTAATGCATTTTTAATGAAGAAACACTTTTTAGAAACACAGTCTGTCCCTTCAAACTCTTGCCATGGTATTTTCTGCTGAATTCACCTGGCTCTAAAAAGTAACACAGTGGTAATGAAGGTAGGTATAAATCCTCACAAAATCCCAACATTTAGTACGAATGTGACTTCTATTTGTGAGAAGGGAGTGTGTATGTGAATGTCTGTGTGTGTTTGTGCATTTATAGGTCTGGCATCAACCTAGTCTGCTGTTTACTATGAGAAATTGCTGAAAGCTGTACACAGGGACCAGTTTCTCTGATGAATTTAGCCAATCCTCTTTGTGGTGTTCAGTGTGACCCTCTGGCTGGTGTGTGGGTACATAATTCATCCTGCAGATTTCTCCCAGATTTTGCTGTGATTGTTACTTTGAGTATTCACTGATTTACAAATTAAGACCTGTAGTCATCACCTAAACCTCATGATTATGTATTTGCTCCCTGATGAGGACTCACTGAAGTAATCTAGGGGCTTTCGGGAGAAGCACATGCACAATATATGTTGCTATTTTGGAATAATATCCATTTGTAAAAGTTGTGTGTAGTATGGTTTTGGCATTACAGACGTATTTATTTCTTAAGAGGTAGAGAGGCAAAAGGTGAGGTGCTATATGAATCAGAAGATGAAGTGCTTGTTATAGAAACTATTTCTCATGCAATTAATAGTGAAACATTTGCTAATATCTGGTGAACACCTGCATATACTATTCGTAAGAATAACATTTAACTTCAGTTTCTCCAGAAGAAACATTACAGAGCCATGCCTCTTTCCTATGATGTGGTACATTTGAAAATAAAACAATAATGTAGTGCTTGGAACAGTTCCTAAAGCTTTCCCAATTCATTTGCCTTTCTTTAATGCCTCTGAGTTCATTCCCTGATATGTCATTGTGTTGCAATGCTTTTCTGCAGCTGTCCTTTCCACCTTCATGCAGGGCTTAAGTGACACTTTTCATCTAAGGCCCCTTGTGGGGTTTCAGGTGGTCAATTACACTTGTGCCAAGGGTGGATATTTGCAGCACCTGCCACTAGCACATAGGAGCATACAGTGTCCTCAGAATCCCTTTCCCTACTGGAAAAGGAGGAGAGGCTATTGCACAGACCAGTGCAGCAGTCAGTCTTGTCCATGGGTGCATGGGTTGGCATGTCCTGATTCGACCCACCCACCACCCTCACTGAGGACCTATTCACAGCAGACCGTTTTTGCCATCTGGTTTGGGTTGCCTCTCTGTGCAGAGCTGTGTGACAGAAAAGCTCAGAGTTTGATGAGCACCTAGACTAGGACATGTCTGGAGTGTGCCTCCAGATGAGGAGCTTGGAGGTGCACCCAGGTACAGTAAAATAGCTACAACTGTAGAGTATCTGAATTAAGCTCCTCTTCTGAATCACCACCTGAAGGAAAGTCTTTCCTTCTGCACTGCAAATTAAGCCTAAAAGCTGGAGATACACAACAACAACCCACCACAACCTCACCATGGGAGGAGAGAGGGAATTTTGGCTTGCTGGAGGTTTGGGCACACTTTCCATTGGTGTTATACCGGGACAGTAATCAACGTCTGGGTTGCCCTTCCAGTCTATGACTCAGAAGCCTATCTATCTACTCTAAAAATTGAATGAGCAATCAAAATGTGGACTGAAAATCAAAAACAATACAGGATGGTGTCTATCTCCTTCTCACAGGCATTCATCTTCATAGGTTTTCTGAATATTTCAAAGTGTTTTGGCACGTATTATCCTGAAATGTTTGTTTCAGCTCTCGCAGTTAATGAGAACTTATCAAATACAGTAATATATTGACATTTATATGCATGCCATCTCTATTAGTAGTTCTTCTCATTTCCATGAACATAAAAGTTGAGAAGTTGTGCCTTAGTTTCTGACTTATGTACTGCCCGTTCCAAGCACAAGGAATTTTGTAGAGGACAAACTGCAGCAAATGAATTCTGAGCAGAGTGCCAGTAAAGCTACTGAGGTGATCCCGGATGCTAATTTGTCCCACCATATCTAGTTTGAATTTTTGACTATTTACAAAGGAGTTGGCTGAAAAAGCCCTTGGCTTGAGTATGTCTAAAGTTCAGTTTATTTTTACTGACTCAGATCCTGCAGAACTCCTAAGGATTGCAGGCACCAGACAGCCGTGTTTAGCCTTGCCTGTTACAGTAACGTCAAGGAAACCTATCATAACTGGCAAGCCTTCTAAAAACATGAGTGCTTATGGATTACAAAAGGAGAAAACATGCAGATTAAAAGAAACTGTTACCAGACAGAAAGACACCCACCCTTTTCCCCTATAACTTCTTAAAAAAAGCCCCAGGGATTTGCTTTGATCAGACTTTAAGGTGCGAGCAGATCTCCTGGAAATTATCTACAAGCTAACAAAATAGTGATAAGCAAGGGAGGAAATGGAGCCAAGATACGTCATGTTTGTCAAAAGACAAAACTCTGGCGGTTCTGACAAACTCTTCTAAGATCTTCCAGAGAGGACATTGCAGAAAAAGCCTAGCTGAGCCCTGAACAGGATTTCCATTCTTGCACTGTTGGTCTGTTTGTGTTGCTTGGGATTTGGGCTTCTCTGGAGGAGGTGCAGAGAGACTTGAAAATTCAGCCACTTTTGACGCTGAAACAGAGTCAAAGTATAGAATGCAAGTAGAAAAACAAAGAAACAAGACAAAACAAATCCCAAACCAACCAACCAACCCTCCCCACCCCCCCCGCAAAAAGCCACCCCTCCCCAAAAGAAACCCAAAACCAAAAAACCACCCAACAAAAAATCCACCCAAACCTCTCCCTCACTACTGATCTCTATCAAGGAGTTGAACCACTGACTGATTTCAAGGCCAACATATGCTCATATCCAGATTTCTTGAGACACCAGGAGAATGAGCTTCCCAAGGAAACAGCTCATGCTATGGGAAAAAAGGCTATAAAAAACCAAAAACTTGGGGAGAATTTAGTCCATAATGCTACACTAGAATGCATCACTTTACCAGGCTGCTGTAAACCCAACCTCACCAACCAGTTGACAGAGGGTTTGTGTTAAGCAGCTGGAAGACCCTTATGAAATTAAACCTTTAATTTTCATGGAGAGCTTCCAGGTTTAAAATGGAATGAGACAAGAGCACTGCTCCATCAGCCTGAACCCAATGGGAGACAGAAAGTCTCCCTGGCACAGGAGGAGCAGCCAGCTTGGTTACCAAAATGGGAGTCACCTCCAAGAGTGAGTAACCCCATCCTTAAAAAGGTGGCCAGGAAAGATAGGATGAACCCCCTTTGTGGAATCCCTCCCTCTTCCTGTTGACTGCAAGAGAATCACAAGTAATGTTTTTGTCTCTTTTTCTTAGCTTTACCCCTAAAATCTGTGTCTGGTCAAACAACTAAAGTAAAATGGCTTATTACCTCTGCAGATGCCAAGGCTGTGGTGCAGATAAGCAGAGGACTCCATTGTCTTATTGGTCAGGGCTCCTCCACCCAGCTATATTTAGAGTAGAGAAGCCCAACAGCACAAACAGGATTTGTGTATGCAGTTATCTTGTTTGCCTGGATTTTTAGTAGCAGCAAATTTCTTGACAGGACATTCAGAGGAAGGTGAAAACAAACAGTCTTCCATCTGGAGTTTCTCTGCTAGTACAGATTTTTTTAACCTGAGAATCCGGAGTAATCTAAAGTCACATGAAGAAAAGGTCAGAAGTGGTCATGGCTCTGAAAGAAATTGGATGCTTGTAAGCGGCTCATCAGCAAGGACTTCTGATCAGCACATGATTCCACAGAGTGCAGTTTTGTCTTAGCTGTGCTAGATATAGTGCTTAGATAAGAACTACAAAACAGACTTTCTATTTGAACTTATGGTGGATACATGAAGGATAACTCAGGTCTTATCTGCTGTATTCAGGGTTAAGAAAGAGTAATTGTCAGTAAGAAGGAGTGTGCATTGCACATCAACTCGGAACATTTTGACTTTATTTGCTGCTGGCTAGTGCCTAACAACACTGTCCTGAAACCATTAAAAAGACAGGGAAACCTTCCTGCAGGTAGTGTGTCATGTCTCCTGAGCGCCAGGGTCCCTTTGGATGCTGTTGAGGTTCAGGAGGTGACCCGGCCCTTTCAAAGCTTGCTGTTTACTGAATCTGATGCTCATCTGTATTTGTGAATTTATATGCTATTAGTCACTGCTGTTCTTGCTTAAAAACGTTCTTCTCAAATTCCACACAATGTCTCACAGCTACTGGATCTTGGGATAAGGTAAAGAGGGACATTTTAATGGTGCCATTTATGTACTCTTTGAATGTTACATCAGTCTTTGGCTTTGCTTCCTCTGACTTGGCAGCAGGATTGTTTTGCTTCATTCCTGATCACTTCCAGACCTTTGCAAGGCACTGAGTCTGGGCTGTCAAGGAAGGTAGGAGAGGGAAGTCACTGAGAGTTGTCATAGTTCTTGGCATTGTGCACCTTGGATCCATCACCACTTCAGAGCAGGAGCAAAAAGGCAGAACAGGCAGCATGAGCACCAGAGGAAGCAGTAAAATGGGCCCCTTTGCCCAGCCAAGCACCACAGGTAACTAGAAAATGAAACAAACTGATGGCCTGCACAGACACCTTGCAGCTCTTGGTTTTCCAGTTTTGTGTCCTCCTTGCATTGCTACTTCCTTGCCCTTTAGACCTTCCTCTAGCCTATCCCATCCCATTCCTGCCAGCTGGCCCCAGGCAACTCAAACAACAGGCTTGGGGCGGACAGCCTCTCCCTGTCCAGGTGCAGTGCGGCTGCTGTTCCCTCACCTTTCCTAGTCAGCCATCACGCCCACATCCAGCTGCCGCTAAGCAAAGCAGCTTGAAGCCAGCAGATTTGCATACATCTGTGCAAACTTTCTGTGAGGTCTGAGTGGTTGAGTTTCACTTCATGTTTCAGGCTAATGTGGAGCCAGACAGTGGAGGGTATCAGTAAGTGTGCAGAAGTGATGTGTTTAGTCACTTCTGCTTACCAGTTTGTGTATTCCGCTGTTAGAAAAGTCACTGACTGCTTACATTAAAAAGTTCCCTTTAGTGAGACTAAAATTATTGTCAAGACTTTGCTGGTTTTGGCACTGATACCTGTGAGAGAAGTCTCTGGGGTTGTTTAGTCTGCAGAAGAAATGACCAAGGTGGCAGTGAGAGGGGATGGGGAGAGGGGGTGGATATAGTACAAGTTTTCAAATAGGATAAATATTGCAACCTGGGAGAAGGGGGTGCTTTCCATGTCCTTGGAGAACAAGACAAAATGGAAGAGGATTAAATTATCAATAAAAAAATTTTGCTTAGGTACTAGATAGATCTTTCTGATGGTAAGTATGATAGTGCAGATACAGAACAATTTATTTGGGAAAATTGTGGAACCTCCATCATACTGCTGGAACAGGAGGTGGCAGGAATTGAGGACAGATTAGATCAGTATCTGACTCTGTTGGAACAGGCAAATGGACCTAGTGACCTTTCAAGGTCTCTTCCAACCCTGTTTTCTCTGACACATTTATAATAACTAGCGCCAAGAAACCGCAATTAATACAGTTTTGGAGGCTGTATTAAGATGGGTAAGCGGACCTCTACCCAGGAGAACACAGAGGGTCAACAGAGATGAGACAAAATGTGCCTGGGGGGAGAGAGGCAGAGAGAGGGAAGCCAGGTTTCCCAAATCTGCCCACTGTCAAGCCAGTGGGGAGGAATCTGTGCTTCTGGACCCAACATCTACTGGCTGTCTGACCAGAAACTTACCTGAAACATTAAGTTTTTGTATTGCCAGTGAGTGTGAAGTTTGGTGAATTTTATATTGCTTTTGAATACTTTGAATATTTTGCAGCCTTTGTCAGAAGGCTACAGAACTTCCTACTCTGCCTTTCAGAGGCCAAAGTAATGCCCCAAAACACTTCAAATCCCTTTTAAACCCCATAGTACACAAGATTTTGCTCAGATAGTCCCAGTGTGAGATTTCCAGGTGATGGCTTTCTGCAGAGGACCCCAAGAGCTGAGGCGGGTATCAATCTGATTTGACGAAACCACAAATTTCTCTCTCTGTCCTTCTTCCCTTTTCTCCATGAGAGAGCAACTGGCTGGTCATCTGTGAGCTGAAATCCCAAACTATGCAGGATACTGTCTCACTGTGAAGAAGCTTCTGAAGAACCAGGCTGCTGCAGCAGCTGCAAAGCAACTGAGGCTGCTCCTTCAGTTTAATTTGTGGAGCTAGGAGCATTTAATCAACTAGGGAAAATAATATTTATACGAATCATTTGATCTTAATCTTTTGGTGCTCTAATTCACAGTTGCTACCTGAGGGATTTCCACATTCTCAACTGGAGCTGTCACGTTTGGCACTTGAGTTTGGAGCACAGAAAGCCAACACACATGCACAGGCATGTGCTCAGAGGTAAACACACCTGTCCCTGGTCATTCCCTTGTCAGCAGGAGTGGTGGCTTTGAGAAGAATGTTATCTCCTGGAGCTGGGGAAGATGCAGAGGGGCTGGTAAGAAGCGTGACACAGGGAATCTGCCTTTATTCTTTTAATTTCTCCATTCACAAGAGAAGCAGTGTCCAACCCCATGCTTACTGGAAAGGAGTTAGAGGTAAGTCATGCTTGTGGCTGTGCTGGAGAGCCTTAGCAGCACAGGCAGTGGGCAATGGGAGGCTGCAGCACATGCACATCACTGGCTACTCTGCTGAAGTGCAGCAGGAGGAGCGTGCTGGCAGGTCCTGTGGCACTGCTGGCACAACACAACGAGCCCCCACAGTCTGGCAGGTGGATGGGCTTTGCCAAATTGCCTGCGAGCCAGCAAACAAATCAAGCAGAGTCAATGGTGTCTCCAGGCAGCTCAGCTCCCGCAGGTGCTGTTTTTATTTCCAACATCAGGGGAGCAATGCTGAAGCTCTGCAGAGAGGTGGGGGAGAGGGCAGTTTGCCTTTGTTTGCTCTGATTTCTTGTGGAGACACCAGAACAGCCTTTCCCAGCACTGGCTTCATTTCCTTCTGCATGAAGAAGGCAAAAGCTGCCTAATGAAGAAGTTGCGTCAATAGATTTTTGCCCTATTTTTCTTTCTAGGAATTAAGCTGACTTACCAACATGCTTTATGGTCATTCGTTCCTTACAGACCAGCTCATTTCTGTTTACCCAGATCAGTGTGCAGCCTCGCACTTTCTTCTGGCTGCAAAACAACAGCACCCAGCTGGAACCTTGTGACTTCCCAGTAGCTCCATCAACCATCCCAGAGCTTCCTTGCAGGGCTTCCTCCCCAGCAGACTCACTGCTGGGAGCCCACTCCCCTTGATGTAGCTGCTCTGTATTTACATGGGGAAGCCTGGGAATTGGGCTAGAATCAACTATTTTCAGCAACGATTGATTTTTCTGCTTTAGTGGGCAGTAGTGGCATCTCCAGGGGATATCACAGTCTGCAGGAGAGCATGGTATCCTCCCGTCTAGCTGCTGTTGCATTCAGTATTTATTAGTGGCAATGAATAACCAGGAGAACTAAGTCCATCCTTTCCCCTGGAACCACTGGTGCTATTTAAAACAGCAGAACAACCAAACCAAACCAGGAGCAGACTGTTAGGAATATCAACTCTCAAAGACAAGACCACAGCAATACTCAAGCCTTTCAAGTAACCTTCAGTACTGTACACCAGCCTGTTTCAATGAACAGCCACTGTTACATAATTCCCCAAAGACCAGTAATCTCTGGGTACTTCCAACAGTAAAAGTATTTGATAAAAGTACACTAAGGGGAGCTTGCAGATACAGAATCTTCAGGCTAAAAATTAACCTAGTTGGAAAGCCTTTAACTCACCACAAGGTAGTGAACAAATTTGCTTCTGAGAAGATGACAATAGGTTGTGTCCCAAAAGCTCCCACAAGTAACTTTGAGTAGTTGACTGAAATGAGCCACCCCACAAGCCCATGTGATCTGGAAATGGAAGTTGGTATCAGTATAATAAAAACTGCCCGGTTTGTATAAATCTATCCCCTCTGCTGCTCAGCCAACCAAGGTCTTCATGTCACAAAGAGCAAAGGAAGGCTTATCAAGGACAGTTTGGTGATGTGAATATGATGGCTGCATCAAAACACCACTGACAATTCATAGGAAACACATAAGACTTGATCTGAAGTCTCTTATGGAAGAAGAGAATAACATCTGTCCCTAACTACTGAAACAAGTCCTGCACACAACCCAAAGACCATCGAATGTGGTCAGTCATGGCTACACATAAAGCACTGAGCGCTTTGGATGGTTCCCACCTGAATGCTGAGTGAAACACGTGCAACAGCCTGTGGGGTGAAACTGTGCCCCATTGCAGTTCTCAACAAACAGGCTATCAATACGTAATTGCTTCAGACATGACCTGAATGGTACCAGGCCTGTGCAGAGCAGCAGGGTACCTGCTGATAACCAGAGATGGAGGGATGTTCATATACAGCGCCATCTGGCATAGCTGGAGCTGACCCTAGCCATTTGTTATTCTGAAGGAAATCCCAGGAAAATGTGGATCCCTCTGTGTTTCACTGATCTATCAGGAAAGATGAATTGACAAGATGAGGGCATCTTAGCTAACAATACAAGAAGGTAGCCTCTGTCTCAGTGGCATGACTGCTAAGGTCATTACCCTTGGATACAAATTCAGAAAGATGGGGGTTTTTTTAAAAGTGATTGGGTGACAAAGGATTTTATTATTCTTGTTGCATGAATCTGAGGTATTATCTAAGCTTTGGCAGCATCACTTTCCAGATCCAGGCATTAATGATAACTATGATACAATGCTAAGAAAATTAAAGTTGTTGAGATGCGATCAAAATTCAGGCCTCCATGTAGGGTACAATCCACATTAATTGAGTCTAATAAAGATATTTACTTGGCTACAGATGAAAAAGAAATTATAAGATATTGACACATACTTCAAGAAGAAGAAGGGGAGTTTAAGCTGGCATTCACTGCAGAGAAATATCTGTTATATCAACATAAGTATTTGTTGGTGTTGAGCCAGTGCAGTGGTAATGTCTTCTTGAGCAATGTTAATAAAGTTATTAAAATATAAAGTAAATATTTATAAATAAAAATTTCATAAACAGGCACAATGGATGCACATGCAAAAACTTGTTTGGGTGAAAACAAAGAGTAATTGCAGCTGCTGGCCCACATGAGTAGCTGTTGGAATTTACCTTGAACACAAAAATGTTAATTTGCATGGTTAAATGTTGGCTTCAAGCAAGCACCTGGATTTGATGCAATTAATGGATCTGGTGGGTGCTCTTTCAGTCACACAAACACCCAGGAGACAGACCTAGTAAGTGAAAAGACTTAGTAAAGGGTTTTCTTCCGAGTAAGTTTTATTGCTTTATTTATCATCTCATTTTAAAGCTTTTCTGGCTTATTTGGCCAAACTCTTCAATAACTCAGGGAAGTTTAGGGTTCTTCTCTTTTTCAGTAATTAGAATTTGCAATTTCATAGTGATAATTTATTTATGGGAACTAGAGTTTCAGAAGCACTTGGTTCAGGATCTGATGAAGATAGAGAGGGTCGACAACCAGAGCCTGTCATTACTTCTTTGGGAAACACTGGGATTAAAGCAAGGCAGGACAGTCCCTTCTTCCACTTTGGTGGTGGCAGGAGACCTGACCAACTGTCTGTATGTCTCAGGATGGGAAACCAGTGTCTGACCAGGAACTGTGCTTCTTCTTGGCTGTTCCCAAATGCGGAGATAGTCTGAAATAAACAAAGGATTTATTTGGGTATTTTAAGGTGATGACTGTATGTTCAAGCTTCAGCAACAGCCATGGAAGGAAAAATTCCCACATCCTGGAAATGAGAGGCTCCTATATCGGTAATACTTGAAGGTGTTGCTAATCAAATACAGAAATCCCACCTCAATTGCAATTTTCAAGCCTAGAGAAACCCCAGCAGTTGAAGGCAGACTAAAATTCAAGTCTCTCGAGATCCTGCTCACTTTTAGTAATAACTCAGGGACTCAAATGCTACTCAGCTGTAGGTATTGTTAGTGAAAAGAAGCTGTATTCTGTCTTCCAGACATGGAGCTGACAGCAGACCTGGGCTACACACACAAGGCTTTCTGTATGAAGAAGTTGGTACTTCCTGTACTTGGAGGCTTTGGAAAGTGTTAGTTGAAATTAGCTTCCAAAAACCATGTTGTAGCACTGGATTCCCTCTTGTAGCATATGTAAACCTTACTGCACGTTGTCCTGTTAGCAGATCATATTCTGCAACTGCATGTACATGGCTGGAAATCTTTTCGGGGTCCCTTTGGCTGCAGTGCCCATTACTGGGGTAAAGTGTTGCAGCTGAGTGTTAGATGGAAAATAAATTGCTACTTCTGTATAATCATTGTCTGAGTCAGTCATGCTGGCATCACCTGTATGCCCATATACAATAAGTGGTGGAGAAATACTCAGATCCTGGTTTTGGAGTTACCAGGTGGCATCTATACAGCACAGTGCCCAGAGGACACGATAAACACAAGGTGTGTCTTGCTGGTTTGCCTCCGTCACCTACTCGGAATGGATCCATCCTGGGCAGATGATGAACAAAATGTGTGAGGAGCCTTTTGATGGGAGGAACCTGAGAAGTAGGCAGAAAGCATCCCAACCCTCTGTTTTGTTGCCTTTACCCTATGACTATGTCCTGAGCTTGTTGTGCACTGGGAATTGAGTGGTACCTGACTGGTCGCTTCATGGCTAAGACAGGCTCTCAGGCTCCACTTTGTGTGTGAGGAGAACAAACTTAAGCGCAGAGACAAATACAACCTGGAAATGTTGTCAAATCTGTGCAGCTGTCTTGGAGCTCCAGCTTCTGTCCTGAATCTGTACATAGCTGGACCTTAGCATTTCACAGGCTTGTACAGTGGCAGGATAATTCATACTGGAGGCTCAGAGCAGGCCAACAGGCGTTGTTCTCCAGCTTCACAGCTCTAAGCTGAATGAGGCCCAGCACCATCTCCTTCTATTGCTCCCTGGGCTTCTGGTAGCAGCAGCCAGGTGTGTTGGCCGATCCAAACAAGTGTAAACAAGGTCTTGTTTTTCTTAGTGTCTGATTCAAGGCTAGATAACTTTTTAACCCTTCACACTCATGTTAGAGTGATGTACATGTATGTTTCAAGGGCTTTATGTGAGGTTTTTAAAGATTCTGGAGCCCCAAGAGAAGTGATAGGGGATTATGAGATGGTGAAGGAACAACTTGTGCTACTTGTTCACCACTGCTCTGTAACATCCACATCACAGTGTGAACAATCTACTAGCCCACATCCAATTCACTTTAGAATGTGGGTTGTGTACAAAATAACGTGTATAGGCATTGAAAGGCTGGCAAGTGGTAGGGAAGTCTTTAATTTGGCATTATAGAAACATCCTGTTAACACCTGGCTCATGCCCTTCACAACCTCTGTATGCAGACCTTATTTACCAGGTACCCCTTAGATGTTTTGGCCCAAATGAGTGTAAGTACTCCTTTCCTCCAGTCCTCTTCCCTCAGCACCATCCAAGGAAAGTGTGGTTAATCTCTCACCCTTCTATTTCTGCCTGTGCCATTGATGATGTAATGCTGGTGTAGCTTCCTCTGCGCATCACAGGCCTTGCTGTCTCCAAGTGCAGAAACTTCACTCTGCACAGCCACAGTAAGGAAGTCCTGAAGCATGCTACATATCTGAAAAGTGATGAGTCAACACTGCAAGTGTGAGGAATAGAAACTGGGAGAGGCTTCCCAGAGAAGTCGTGGAGTTGGCTAGAAGCTACTGTTGTGGTCAGAGGCAAAAGCAAAGTTCATCAACAAGTATAAATTTCCTCAAATCCAGAGGATTTCAGACTGCGATGCAGTTCCATATCTGGAATAAGCATGGCTTTCTGTTTTCTTCATCTCTTTTATGATCCAGCAGATCCAAGTCCATTTTCTCTCCTCTTTCTCTCAAAAGAAATAAAGATTTGTTTGCTCTGCTCAGTTATCTTCATTGCTTATCATGCTTAAGGTTCCTGTTTTGCTCCAGTCAAGAGAAAAACAGTCTAGGGAAATTACTCAGAAGAAGAACTGGGCTTTAACAGGTTTTTCGTTGGCAATGTGTACAAAGTTTTTGAAGGACAAAAACTAGTAGTAGTAGAAAGAGATGAAAAATAATAGTAAGAAAAACTCAGAGTCACAGAAGTTGTTTTTTAAATGCTTAAAACAAGGGGGCTTTCTGGGGCACAAGGGAGCCAAGAGTTGAAAATGGATTGACATTTCTGTGCTTCTTTTTTGACACTGCTAGGGTTGACTAAGTGATAATTAGGCTAGAGAGTGCTCCAAGAGTCACTGCTTCATCCTACTCCTTTACCCCCTCAGGACTTGTCACCACTGAATAAAGGGTAGAAATTATATTAGAAATGCCTGCAGTTTTGAGGCTATGTAAATGAAGAAGCTTGTGCTTTTTAATGCTTTATGGCTGATTTGAGGCAAATCAAATTTCCAAACTGATTCCCACTCCCACCCCACCCCCAAAATTAAAGGAGATTGGGTTACATGCTCTTTACTAGTAGGATCTAGAGTCCACAGAGGTGGTGCATGGACTTCAGTTGTGTTTGTATTTCTGTAGACTTAATAGTGGACGTACACAAATGTTCCCAGCACACAGAGTGCAAAACAAGGACAAATATCAGTGTATAACGCTGGCTCTCCCAGGGGACAGTCAGTGAATAATTGAATACTAACAATCACACAAAGTATTTTTCATTGTATCTCCGCCTCCACAGCTGGGATTTCCAACCCAAGGGAGGATTCATATTTTAACATTTTATTGCTGTTGTTCTGATTCAGAAAAACAAATCTTTTTTTTGTAAAAATATCACCAAAATAAATCCATTAAAGAGTCATCCTTGGTTGGAGAAGTATGCATTGTAGGAAATTCTGAATATACATTTAAAAATTCCCTAATTAATTGACTGGATTTCAAAGTGAATTTCATTTTGCTTTAACACTTGTTACTTAATTTGAGATTCTTTCATGAGGTTTTTTACATATTCTAATTTTGTGAAGTTTTATGTGCAAAACTAATTCTTATTTAGAATACAAATTATTCTATAATAGTCAAAATATTATAAATATTCAGAGTGTAAATAACTATGATTGAATAAACCCCCTTACATTCTAGAAGCTAGTGTCTCCTGTTGATTTGCAAAGAAATTATTTGTTGCATTGCTCAGGGAAAGACAAGCTCTGAGCACAACACCTAGAGGGATTTTAACTTCTTACTTAATTAGAATATGAGTTAGGTGCATGAATATGAATTATGTGAGTGTATTTGGTAGCAGCTGTTTCCAGTTTCCTAGCATTCAATTACTACCATTACCTATATAACTTAGATAATGTCACAAATTCCTAGGTAATTTTTATCCTGGCTTTTTCATGTAAAGTCTATGAAAAAAATTGAAATTTATAATCTATCTTTAGCTTTTGGAAGAGAAGAGCATGGGAATGGCAAACAGAACAGAGTATGAGTGTGACCTAAGTAAAGGTTGGATGGAGCTCTGAGCAACTTGGGCTAGTTGAAGGGTCTCATTGCAAGGGAGTTGGACTAGATAACCTTTAAAGAGTCCCTTCCAAACAAAACTATTCTGTAATTCATTCTATCAGAAAACATGGTAAATATGCCACTCATTAAATTGATTTTTTAATTATTATTAATTGTGATTGATTATCAACCCTGTAGCACCTTGTATTCTGACACTCAAAGATTAGGCTCATTTCCTACCTCTCTTCTGAAATGACCGTAGCCTAGTAAGGAAGCCTTCCCAATATGTCTTTGATTGCATACGTAGTCATCCTCAGGAGGAAACAGAGTTATTATAAACCATATTTAAAGACTTCGTATCTACACTGTATCTAACTATACAATGCTTTTGTAAGACCAAGCCAAAACCTATGAAGAACCTGACTACTCTTTATCACTGGCTTCTCAATAGTTTTGAATCATCAGTTTTTAATGGGCAGCTTCAAGCTGTGTTTGCTTATATGTCACATTGCCCACGAACAGCTGGAATGGGACTTATCTCACATAATTTCTGGTGTCTGGAGTCACCAGTGAGTTTCCTTAGAGTTCATGTAGAAAAACAGGTACATCTGCAGCACGTTGGCTCATTCTCCCCTGCCTGCATTTACATTCTCTTGCTCTTAATATGTTTTGTTCCCTGAATAACAAATGTAAAACACAGCAGTGCAGATGCTGCATGTACCTTTCTTCCAGTGCAGAAGAGATGAGTCATATGGCCCCAGCTACAGAGCCTTGGCTGCTACCTCAAACTGTGGTGTTTGGAGTCTTTTTGTTTGAGAGGTTGTCTGATCCCATATCTCATGCATCAGACAGGACAAAAGCTCACAAGTGCTGCTGGATGCTGCCCCACCAGGCTAACAGAGCTTCTCATACCAAGGGGAGATATGGCACCTTAGGAGCCTTCTAAAATTTTGTGCCTCTAGCTACTAAATGATATGCACAGCACCTAGTGCCACTGATTTCTTTCCTTAACCATGATAAGGACAGGACTTGTGACTCAACAGACCATCAGGAGGCATGTTCATTTAAATCCCCAACTCTTTTAAGTTGTGCATTTCAGTGTTCAGCTGTTACTATGCTGAAATGTGAAAAACATAGCCAAGGGGTACCTTTAGCTATTGTAGCTGTTGGCTCACTCTTGGGAGAGGCAAAACTGCATAATTTATCTGATGTTTCTTCTGAGTAAGACAAACATATTTTCAAAATCAAAACTCAAGATAGGTTTGTGGTAACAGTGTTGAGATTCCTGAGATAGTTCTGTGCTAGTGCCCTGGCCGTCTGTCTGATAAACCCTGCTAAAGTTGCTCTTGGCACCCTCTGACAGCCTGGCAAGTGGGTATATTCCTCTCAATGGAGCATTTTTCTAGTACCAGAGCTGAACTGGAAAATGAACCTGGAGGCGCAACTCATCGGCCAAGCGCCTGTGGAATGTGAAAGGAATCCAGACATTTAATTCCCTGGTAGCTCTCTGGAAAATCCCTGCTTTGCTGCTCTCGGTAGCTTCAGTGTGTAACCCTGAGCAGCTGGCATTGCCAGTGGGCACCAGAACAGCTGGGAGAGGGCATGCTCATGAGACATTTCTCTTTGCAAATCCTTTGTCACACAGCAGAGGTGCTGTTCTAGGGACCCACTATTTTCCTGTTAAATGTGTGGTGAAGGGCATTGATCTTAGTAATTATGGGAAAATAATAATAAAAAATGGAGGGATATGACTGATAAAAATCTCTGCAAAAAATCCTGGCCATTTTAGCAGGCATGACATGTCAGGTTATGATCCCTCCTGTTGGTACATTGCAAAGGGGAAAAAGGCACGCACGCATCTCTGAGAGCATTTGTCCCTCTAATCTTGTCAGCAAAACCCCTTTTACAACAAACAGGGATACCCCAAAGGGCAGTTCACCCCGTCATAGTATCTAGGAGTAGCAGAGTGAATCGCCCTCTGCAGTGCCCTATCTTAGATGCTGATATGGAAGAAGCCAACACCTGACTTAAAATGACCACATTTCAGTGAGATAAACCCACCCACCCACGTACATAAACATTTAGCTCAGATGGCTGAAGCGTATGGACTGTTGTGTTTATAAGTTCAGTACTCACCATACATCAAAGAAGGCAAGTACAGTTAAAATATACAGAGCAAAAAAGGGATCTTTTTCCTCATGTCACCACCCCTCTCAAGCACCACTACATACAAGTAGCTCAAGTGGCCCCAAGATGTCATAGATTTACTATTACCTCCAGCTAGAGTATTAAATCAGCAGCCATGCCTCTGAAGTGAAGGTTGGCCATCACTCAGAAAGCTTCTGATGAGTTGCTAGTTGCTTCTAAATCAACAGCTTCCCTACAGAAAAAGAAACTCTCTTAGGAACAAGCAACTCCCTTGTCAGTTGATGTTCAACCAGCACACAAACAGATGTTAATGACTTCCAAAAGGGAGAAAGGTCAAACTCAAAAATCCTGTAAATTTCCTGACCTAAAGGAGACCAGTTTCATCATGGTTGAGAATGGAATCACCATTAACCTCCCAAAATAGTGATTATTGTCACATTTAGCACTGGTAATGAGACATATCGTTTCATCTGGTTCTATTTCTTTGTATAAAGCATGATTGTCTGTGTGTGTGTTGCAGGAAATGACTTATTTATTGAGCAGATTGCAATATGAACTGGAGTGCAATATGCAGAGTATGACTTCACCATGTGGGAAAGCATTTTACCCTAAGAGATGTTAATGACTTGCTGGCAGTTCATCCCGGTCATTATCAGAGATATCTGTTTGCTACCAGGATGGGAAAGGATGGCCCCTGCCTACCAAAAAAGTCATCAACATTCCTAGACAGCTGAAGGCAGACACTAACCTTGGGGCAGCAGTGTGGAAAATGTTTCCAGAATAAATTGATACTGATAATCCCAGGAGTGAGAAGTGACTTGAAGAGAAGCCAAGGGGACCCCAAGGAAGGGGAAGTAAATGAACTGAGGTTTTCTGTCGGGAAAGGGTATTAAAGACATGAATCTTGGGGGAAAAGTGGGTCCTTTGATATGGCTCATTAGGTGACAGTGAAAGAAGTTGTTCTTGGAGCTGATTTGCTGGTAAGCAAATAAGTGCTTGTGCTTTTGTCTTCTTTCCCTGTATCTAGATCCTTTCAGGGTGTTGTTTGCATTTAGGCTCTGTAAATAGGCACAAGAGTCTGCTATGTGTTAGATTGGTGTTAAGGATGATGAGAATGTGTCTGAGGCACCTGGCAGACAGCAAAACTATTCTCTGTTGTGTGGCTGTTGCAATCCTTAACCTTAAACACTAGTACCCCAGCTGTTTGCTGAAATTCATTTCTGCGGGCATTCAGATGATTAAAAAGGGCTTCCTCACACAAATGCAGAGGCTATATATTTAGGAACATGAATGAGGAGGATCTGTTTGGAGCTTTCCAGTGACCTGTATTAACTGGGAAAGAGCATAACTCTCCAGCAAAAGAGTAAGAGAGGGTCCACACCCCCAGGGTTTTAATAACAGACACATGTTGGCAAATGACATTGTATTTCAAGTATCGAAACTCTAATGAAATGACTAATAATGTAAAAATGGAAGAGTGGCTGATTTTCTTTCTTTATAGCAATTTTACTTACAAGAATTCTGCATGTTGCCATGGTTTAGCTCATCATGTGTATGACAATATCTTTAAGGTGGTCTTGACTTCCTAAGTCTGTACGAATGTCTCTAAATAACTCTCATTTGCAGACATAATGAGTGCATACAGCTCACACGGAAATACCTCTGAAAAAATACTACTGTTCGTACCTGTGCTGTGAGTTTGTGCCTGCACGCAGGATGATATTACACTGACATCGTGATCCCAGCCAGCCAAAACTTCAAACAAACCCTAGTTCCTTTTCTCCTCTTTTGGCAAGGACACATCAACACATGTCAGATGAAGGTGACCCATGTGATGTAACCACTGACACCCGGATAATGAGTCTGGCTGGAATGGGGTTAACATTCCCCATAGAAGTGCTGTGCTTTGCACTTGTGCCTAGGAGAGTGTTGGTAACCCATCCACGTGTTGGCTGCTGCTGAGCAGCACCCAGACGGCACCAAGGCTGTCTCTCCAACACCCCCAAGGGCTGGTAGGCTGGGGGTGGGCAAGAGGCTGGGAGGGGAGGCAGCCAGGACAGCTGCCCCAGTTGTTCAAAGGGATATTCCATACCATATGACATTACTCTTAACAATAAAGGCTAACAGAAAATGGACTCACTTCATTATTGAAGTGTTTGTCTTCTGAAGCAGCCACTTTGCATACTGGGGCCCTATTTCCCAAGAAGTGTCTGGACATCGCCCGTTGATGGGAAGTAGAGCATCCATCTCCTTTGGTTTTGCTTTGCTTCTGCACACAACATTTGTTTGTTTGTTTGTTTGTTTGTTTCATTTGACTGCCTTAATCTTGACCCATGAGATTTTATGTCTTATTTTCTCCCCATGTTCTGCTGAGGAGGGGGCATGAGAGAACCCCCTGGGCCGACATTTGGCATCCAGGTAAGGTCACCAAGCCACTCTATGGTACATTTAGTCCTGGATAAATGAGTGTAGTATTTGTCATGTTGCCAGACGAGCGACTGGGAACAGTCTGTGTTCAGAAAGGCAACTTGCAGTTCTTTATAAATTAAAGCAAATGCATGGGGGAAAGACCACTTCCGTCCTGTGTTCAGTGGAGCAAGACTATCTATATAGGATTTTATTACTCACTGATTACTTCTCCTCATGACAACAGTATGAGTAGCCACTTGTGCTAAGAAGGCAGCCAGAGGAGTGACTTCAGAGAGTGCCGTTCCCTTCTGCAGACCTCTTCTTGTGACCCCATGGGAATTCTCAAGCACTCACCTATGGCCATGTGTATTTGCCCTGAACAAAAATATGAAGAACATAATGGAATCCATTTCTAGCTCAGTTAAATGGAAACAATGTAAATCTAATACTGTTAGCGGCAGTATTTAGTACAGTGACCTGAAAAGCTAATCCAAATTCATCATTTTCTAATGGGTTGTTCAGGATTTTTTTTTCTTTTTATGATGCAGCTTCTTTAACCCAGATGAATTGTTACATGACAAGAGATGAGAAATTTGCCAACCCCATAGATTAGTGATGTGCAATTAACTGAGTAATTTTAGCATCTTAATGCCTCGGGTCTTTTATTTATACAGAGATGGCGTTTCACTCTTCTTTCCTTGGAGGGAGTTGCATAGAATGCAGCAAACACCTGTAATGATTTTCAATAATTTCAGCTGCTATAAAACCCAAAGTATTCATGGACCTTCAAAATTTTGTTCCAGTGGAATGAAGAACTTAGAAACAAATAACATTAAGGACTACATGTTCTGGGCTCTAAGCTGTGTTTAAGATCTATATTATAGACTCTGTTAGAGTCCTATTGGTCTTATTGGGGATTTTCCTTTTCACTCAATGAGATTGACTCCATATGCCTCATACTCTCTTAGCTATTATCCCAGGCTGGAGGAGTTGCTGCCATAAATATATAGCTGGTGCCTACTTGTGAGGTCCTTGGCTGCCTGGCAGGCCTTCAAAATAAGGAAGGTAAACTAGATGACTGTAGCTTCTTTCTTGCTCTTCTTATGTAACCTTGCCTGTTTGGGTTCCCATGGCAGAGCCACTGATGATTACTGAGTTTTTCTCTAGTACCTCAGTCTTAACAAACACTGAAGGATGCCAGCTGCCTGCCTGTGTGTCTGCAGTGGTGAACCACACCTCAGGCTTTCTGGTGCTTCCTCAACTCCCCAGATCTTTTGTGATTCACGGATACTCATGGAGAGTAAAACCCTAAACATAACAGTGCTTTGGAGAGAGGTGCCTTCAAATTCACATCTGCAAAAAGTTACTGGCAGCAGAAACATTAAAGAAATTCAGCTCTGATCTCAGTCCTCAAGTCTTTGGCTTGCTGTGGTGTGATAAGTCATTTGAACATGTACAGCCTTGGAGTAACTAAGTGGGTATGAGCATGTCTATGGCTCCTGGGCACCTGTTGGTTTCAATGTCAGAGTCAGAAAAGGCTTATTAAAAGACATGACGTAGTCCATTTATTTTAGTCAAGAGTTTTCAGCCATGCAATTTGCCTGTGGGTGACAGGTTATTCTGGACATTTTCTTATTCAGCTTCCGTCTTCTTACGTTGTAGATCACAACCTTATCTTGTTTGTTCAACAGCTCTCCTTCCAGTTCACCCTCCTACACCAGCATAAAGTTGCTTTACTTTTAGATAATTAACCTTTTCTTTTGCCAGCAGTAGATAGAGTACAGGGCTTCATAATTGATGTGCTGTTGTCTCTGACTTCTTTACACACCCGTGGGGGCTTTCAATTGTTGTTAAGAGCTGGAGTCTCGGTTTGAATCCACAACACAGTGCTGCCTTATTATTTACCCTGAGTAGAAATGCAACAGAAATCGATGAAATGAATGATTATTATTACCCAGAACTGACTGGAATTCAGATGCTGAAAGATGTGCCCAAATGAATTTTTAAAGAGGCAGAGGTGCACAGAGACTATGTAACACCAAGTAACACTCAGAAAATAGCTCTCATTAGGAGATGAACATCTGACTGTAATTGAATTTTCAGTACCTAGTTAGCAGAAAAATACAAGAGATTTTATTGACTAAAAAGCTTCTCAGGAGGCATGTTCATTAAAGCAGCACCTAAATATTGAAATAAAAGGCAGTGCCCAAGTCTCCAAGATAAGCAATTCCTAGGAAAATCCTGTCCTGCAAGCCTAATTTCAACAAGCAGGCCTTGGAAATCAGTTTATTGGATATTGGCTGAATAGAACCTTTATCCTGGGGCACAAGGGCTTTTAATCTTCAGATCATTGAGAGCCTGGGCTTTTATGAGAGCTGTAAATAGGGTGTGATTCATGAATGTACATCATCATTTCTTTGTACTCATGAACACTTGGAAAGTCAGCGTGACCTGGGATTGTGTCTGATTTTTCAAGAAACAGGATTCTGTACTATATCAGAGTCTGACATTGCAGGTGTAATGTAATATGGTATGCAGCTATCTTAAGATCTGCTGCTGACTTGGTTCCTTTAATTTGAGTTAACCTGCACTTTGCTCAGAAGTAAACAGTATGTGCAGAAGAGGGAAAGGGAAATCCTTCACCTTGTTCAACCATGGACAGGGGAATTCACAGGCTATCTCTGGATTCCTTTTCAAACTCATCTTCATTCCCAGTCTTCTGGACAAGTACATGACTTTACGGCAGTTGCCAGGACCTCTGGAGTTTGACAAGCCCCATTTGCTGGAAAATGAAGGTGCGATTACGTCAGAGCAAGTTGTTGATGCCCAAGAGACTTAAGTGCAGTCTTTGTTTCTGCTGTGAATGGTCATTCCCTAATGTAGGAAAGAGAGAGAAGATTCTGTTCACTTGGCTGACCCCATAATACAGCTGAGTCCTCACACCTCAACCCTGAACCCAAATGCTCCTTACTCCTTCTCCTTGCCATGCCTCTGCAGAGCGCAAATTTGTCAGCAGCAGCTATGACCCAGTGAAGGTGACAGATTGAAAAACAGGCAACTCTGTGGTTTGTTCTCCATCATCTCCAGGTCTCTTTATCTTCATACCTCCTACCTGCACCAGCCCGATCTCAGTGACAGCACACAGTGGCAGGGAGCAACCATGTTAACGTGAGAGAGGCCTTTGCCTCAGCCTTGGTCTGCACAGCCTGTCTGGACTTTTATTGAGCCATCCAGAGGCACGCCTGCACACACTGAGTAATTGCATTTTGTTGTGGTTGTTGTAAAATACATTGGAAACATGTGTGCCATTAAACTCCTGCATCCCAATCAGTGTCATTTCTTTTGCTGTTTTATTTCAATTTAACAGGTCAAAGGAGACATTTCAGTGAGGAGCTGTGACTGTCTTGTAATTCTCTGTTTTCTTTGATGGGCTGCAGGAATGTGTGTCAGTGTCAGAGCAAACACAGGGCTGCTACAGGTTCAAAGGGAGTATTTCATTCTGGCTAAATCACCCCAAAAGGCAACTCAGGGTAGCCTTCCCTCCCTCCAGGATGTTTCCAGGTGGCTTGTGAAAAGGGGGTTCATCTTTAGGGGAGCATTTGGTGTCAGTACAATACCTTATAAGAAATATCCATCTTTCTCAGCGGTGCTTTGTGGATATTCTATCTGTCAGAGTCAGATTCCTATAACTACTCATGGGACAAGTTCTCTGCATTGCCCAGGGCTCCTGGCTATCTATCTGGCTATCTCAGTGGGTTATCTCTTTGTTATTGGCAGTGGCACTTAGAGTCTGATTCTGTGTAAAACACCTAGGAGCTACCTGAGGTTTTGCAGGATCAGTCTGTTGTGGACCACCTCGCCTTTATTGAGTTCCTCTTTGTGTACCCCAGCAATTGAGCTGATCAAGGAAAGAAGTCAGGTGTCATTATCTCCCCAGTTCTGATAAAGGATGAGGATTGAGCAGCCCAGTTTTTCTCATAGTTTTCAGCTTTCATTGGCCTGTGTTCACAAAAAGTGTTTAAAATGTTGGTTACACTCTCCCTTCAAATAAGAGAATTCTGTGCCTCTGACAGAAGGTATAAAGTATTTTGTTTATTCAGTGAAAGATAGCAATCACGAGCATTAGGCTGCATTTAAAAGCCTTGGACTTTATTAGGGAAATAGACTTCAGTTTAATAGGAAAGAAAGGGAGAGGTGGAGAGAGTGAAAGGAACAAGAAGGAAATTTCAAAGTAAAATGTTCCAAGACCTCTTATTCATGAGTTTAGTTTTTGCCTGTTAAGCTTAAACAACTTTCCATTAACATTCCTTATTGAGTACTGTGAATGGAAAAAGCAAATAAACACTAGTCTGTGGCCTGATGTGTTGTCAGTAATGCCGTTCATGATTTTTTTTTCTCTGTCAGTGAAAGGGAAGGTGCCATCACCACCACTACTTGACAGCCTGGTCAGACTCTTGGCTGCATCTCTGTGCAACACAGGGAAGAGAAAAGAGCTTTGTTTCACCTCCATGCTGCGGACTGAGGACTGTTATGGGGACTTATAAAATGCACCCCAATGGTTGTGGAAGGAAAGCCTTCTGCCATCATATCCTATGCTACCTTTCCTGAGCTGCTCAAGCTCTGTTTTGCAAAGTCAGTAGGGTTTTCTGGAACCCACCACTTTCATCTGAAGACCTTCACATCTGTAATGAGCAAGGACATCTCTTTAATTTCCAGTCTGCATCTTATTAACCCACTTGTTCTTATGCCAGGATTGACCATAGTAGTTCCTTTCTCTCTTTCATGTTTACCGTCTGCTCCTCCGCACTGGCTTGAAATACATGGACATCAGTTATATCCTCTTTTAAGAGTTCATGCTGAACTAGGTTAAAATCCTCCATACCCTTCTTATAAAATAATGTCTTATCACCATGCTCAGGTCCCTAGAAGGAGTCAGCAGGCTCATATCACTAAATGCTTTACTCTCTTTCTCATAAATATTGGTACTTTTCGTTTCTTGTCTGGGTGTTCATCCTACCACTGACATTGCTTTCTCCATTGCTGTATCTTCCTTTGCCTTGCTTTCCCCTCTCAGTCTGCACAAACTGATGTGTAGGAAAGACACTTCCAGTCTTGCCTTTTCATCTCTTAATTTAAATTTCTTCTTATCAGAAACAATATTTGAAGATGAGTGAAAGAAACTTTCTAACACAGAAAACATGTTTAGGAATATCCTGGATCTGTTTCAGTCTTATCCAGATTCTTGAGATAAAAATTCAGGCATATGAATGTAGGTGTCTTCATGAGCACAAGATGACAAAGGCCCCTTTATGTTTATTGGACAACCAGAGCTTGATTCAGATGCTTACATGTAGGTGTCTGATACAGTTTATGTTGCCAGAGATCATCTAAGATATCTTCACTAAGCTTGCGGATATGACACAGTAACTACAAGAGTGCCACACCTTTCTGGGAAGGCATCTCAAACATAGGTAGACTCCTCAAGGTCATCTCCGTGACTCCAGATGTCTATGCTTCACTAACAGAGTCAGAGCAAAGAGCACAGAGCTATTCAGGTCACCTACACCTGTCTTCCAAATAGCTCTACAGGCTCTGCTGACAGTGGAGTTCAGTATTAAAGAGCAACAGGAGCTGTTGCACTGGAAGTGGCAGGAGCTCTGACACACAGTTCCCATGTTTGTGTGCAAGTTGAAGGCACTCAAATAACTTGCACCTGGGCTGAATGTCAGTGTGTGGGCTTAGCTTAGGCTGAGGGGCTTTGAGGGGGCAATTCAGAGCATCCTAGGTAAGGAATTTCTGCTCTTGAAATCAGATTCTTTCAGTGAGATGGTATTTCTCTGGAGAAGAGAATGAGAAGAGGAGGAAGACAGAGAAGAAAGCAGGAATGGAGCTGTTGTATGGGATCTGGCAAATGGCAAATATTTGTAGAGGAATGGATTATGAGTCAGTTACATTTCAATCAAAAGACAGTATAGGCAAAGTTATGCTGCTTAAGGAAGATTCTTTTATATTTATTTAAAAGGAGAAAGCCTTGATGAGTTGAAGGAGCTAATTAATAAAGACAGCTAATCTCAGGATTTGAATGTGTGTATATGAATTTCAACCAACTATGGAAAATACCTTAAACTTCTATTCCAAGAAAGAAGAGAGAAAAACAAACAGAAAAGGACTGATAATGTAACTGGATGAATAATCCAGGGGTAAAGAAACCTAAAACCAAAGAGGGAACAGAGGGAGAAAAATGGGAAAATGAAAACAAGGAAATTATAAGTTACAGAGGTAAAAGCAAGATTTTGCAAGCTCCAAGTGAACTTAGGAGAAAAGGATGAAACCTTCACTGGTTATGTAAAAATTAAAGAAATAAGGAATTTGAGCATTATAGGATGAACATTAAAGATGTTCTATCTTTGTTTCCAAAACCTAAGTGAATGTGTTGCCTCCATTTTCAAGAATTAAGAGAGAAAGGCAGTGGTTAATGCAAATGATATTATCTCCATGGAGCTCAGGTGCTTATGAATCGAGGAAGAAATAACCTCTATCACTGGACTTTGAAAGAACCAGCAAAAACACTAGGTTTGGTAGCAAAGTTTTTAAATAAAATTCTTAGTTTAGAGGTGATATTACAGAAATAGAGAACAGCAAAGGTAACATCTATGTTTTAGAAATGTGCAAAATGTGACTTAGAAAACCACAAGCTTGTTCGTGTGATCTCAGTCAACCACAGGTCCTTAGAATGAAATAAAAGAATGTGGATAACAGGTAAATGAGAGAAATGCATCACTTGAAAATGGATTACATAGGCAATTATTAGGTGAACTGGAGGAAGGGATTAGCAGAAGAAATGTTATAGAGAACTAGCTAAAGATAAGTCATAAATGGAGCTAGTATTCAAAGTCAAGACATCATAAAGGAGGCACATCTCTCTGATGTGGCTAGTGATTTAAATATTTCTTGCCAATGCAGAGAGAAATCTGAGCATCTGAACAAAATGAGACGTGATTCAAAGTTCAAATAACAAAAGTTTCTGCTTTCCGAGAAGGAGAGAGCTTTTCTGAAAAAAATGACTGAAAGGCCAGCTACTAGAAGCCAACTACAGTGGAGTAGCCATGAGAAAGAAAACTGTAGTCTTGAGAATATCAGTATATCCAACAAAAATAGGAAAGCAAGTATGCCATTTCAGAAGACATTTGTGAAATTTTTCATGCAACATCTCAATTAGGTACAACTAGGATTTTTTTGGTTTTTGGGGTTTTTTTTAGCTTAGTTACAGCAGGTGATCAGGGTGCTTTACACCATGTTAGGTTCGTTTGTTCAGCTAGTGATGGTTTTGCTTACCCCAGTTTTATTCACGTGACTCAGATTCACTCCTTTGTACACACATACCAGTATATACTGTCAGCACTGCCTGGTAGCAGCCTGCTACCTTTTTCCTTCCTCTGCTTTCTACATGATTTTATGTGCCAGATAGCAACTGTGACTTGGTTGGGAAATGGACAAACACATCATATTTGTAACTGCAATGAAAGTTATTTTAAAAGCTTCCCTGCCTCTCCTACTCACTGCATTACAGGGGGAGTGCAGATTACAATGCATCTGAGGCATGCTAGTGACAGGGGGCTGGGCTGGTTCCCACTCACACTTTTGTCCTTCTACTGTTCTTTTGCTTGCCCATTGTATCCTGACACAACACTGCAGGAAAAAACATCCACCTCGGCTGGCTTTGCAGACTGTTTGACTTGATGATATATTTATCATAGATTAAGATTAGTGTGTGAATTTCTGTTAGCTATTCCTGGGTAACTTTGTAGGAAAAACCCAAAGGATGTTTTTTTGAACCTTAAATTGAGACTCTTGTGATCAGACCAGAAATAGCTATGGAATCACTACAGATAAAAATTAATGGCTGGCACAAATTTTGGTGCCAAGGTAAATCACAGCAGATTTATCTGCAGGTTTTTCTGGTATACCAGGCTTCTTAAAACAAAAAACATTAGAATAGAAGCCAAGAGCAAAACTCAGCAAAATTTAGTTACAAGAAACACAGAGCCCACCTGAGAAACAGAGGACAGTCTCTTGGAAGCAGCGATGAGCTCTCATTGCAAGTGTATGGGAAGGAAAGTTAAAAAAGTAGTTCTTGCTTGCATAAACAGGTGAGTGATGAATAAGAAATATGGTTCACCATTGTAAAAGTATATCTGGTGCTGGTAGTCACAACTTCAGCATTGATTTCATTAGGGAAGAGACAATAAAGAAAAAAAAAATAAAAAATTATTCAAGGGCTGGGAAAAATGTCAGATTGAAAGTTTATCAAAGAAAGGACTGGGAAGCGACTGTACTAGAGCATGCAACTAAACAGAGTCAGTAGAAAATGCTTCTATCTCGTTGCAACATGGGATGTGAAGAAACATCTAAGAGAAATGTTCTGAGGTTCCTGACCCCAGTGCCAATGTATATGGGTGAATTGGTGTATATGGTGCACAGGTGGCCCAACTATATAATCTAATGGTTCCTCTTAATCCTAAACTCTGTGAATCTTTGAATTGCAGAGAAAAGACCTTTCTCCGTTCAGGGTTCCTATCCCTCACTGGAAGACAGAGCAAAAGTCCTCTGGAAGACTTTCCACTGGCTTCAGGGGCCACGGGCAAAGGCCACAACATTAGCGGTGATGCACTTCTCTTTAGAGAAGCATCAAATAACAGTAGTGGCCTGAGAAATATCTGTGCTTCCAGGCATGTGAAATTAAGATTTTGAAAGATAGATCAGTGCTGTCTTTCCAATAACAAAGACTTGGAAAACCTCACCCCACTTTTGGCAACCCTTACATATCCTGAGTGGCATGCTGGGACTCTGCTGACAAGACTGTGAGCATCTCTGAGGGCATTAGCTCTTCACATTAATTTTCTAGCACGCAGCTTAGGACCAATCTCTTCTATACATTAACTTTGATTTGCAATTTTGGGGGTTTTTTTGCCAAGGCTTAGCTCACTGCATTGTCATATCCTCAGGTAAAACCATGTGAGTTGTGCTGCTCAGCTGGGGAGATGTGCTTCTCCTCTCGACCCTTGCACAAAGCCCAAAGGTCAAAGCAGTTAGAGCTCCTCACTGAGACTGACTAGCTAATTATCAACTTCAATTTCATGCACTGTTTTTATCCATTTAGCTTCTAACAAAAGACTTTGATGCTGTATTTAACAGAAAAATTCCAGTTCATGCTCACTCGCTTTACAAATCTCATTTGCCATGAGAGAAGAGATGCATTTTTTCAGAGACCTCTCTGTGTTGAGCTGTTACATTCAGTGTAAGGTGCTATAGCAGCAAGAGTACATTGCATCTTTCACCATCAGGGCTTTAGAACAGCCAGGTTCGACTTGCATATGTACCACAGAAAAAGATGAGGATGAGGAAAAACCCAGGTGCAGATTTCTCTGTCCAAGCCCTACACTGCAGGGGGACACGAGCAGTGCGTGAAGGGGCACAGTTCCTGCTGTCTTCAATGGTGGGAGATGTCAGTGGAGGTTACCTTCTGGAGGTCTCTCACTCTCCTCCGCAGCCACTGGGGTTTTAAATTGACATGCCAAATTTAGTCAATTGAACTAGGTATTAAAATTGGTGAATCATGTAAGGACAAGAATAGCAGTTGGAGTCTAGTGCATCCCCACCCCATAAATTACACTAGAATTTCAACAGACTTGCTTCTTGGAAGAGTGTCTTCCTAGGACCATGTATAGGACAGCACAGGGTTAAAAGTGTTTAATCCTAAATGCATCAATGCCTTGTTCCCTGGGTGCACCAAGGGGAGGAAACTTATTCCCTGCAGCACTTTTGTGGATGTGGCCAAGAAATATTATGGATAACCTCTGTCTGACAGTGATCACCAACCAGGCTTGTGACCCTGATTTTCCTCAATTACGTCATCAGGATGATTATTTTTCCCCCATTCTGCCTGAAGACACATTTCAGTTCCAATCTGTCCCAGCTGAAACAGCTCAGTTTGATCTGGCAAAGAACAGCCAGATTGAATGTTTGACTCTGATACTGAGTATCTGAATGAACCCTTTCTTTATGTCTGCAAGCATAATACAGCCTCCTAAATATCATGTTCCTCTACCTTCACAGCACTGCAGAAAAAGCCCTTGCCAACAACATCATCAGCTGATAGTGGGAAAATCTCCTTGTGATTTCATAAAATCAATATGAGGGGGCAGAGAGTCTCCTGCTGTTCTTGGGAGAAGTTCCTTGGGTGCTAGTGCATCTGGAGGCTGAGATGTCCAAATGCTGGTGTGAGGTGGACCTAGGCTTTGGAGGGGCTTGGAGCTGGGTTGATTCTGCACATACAGCAGAATGATATCTTCTCTCTGGTGGGTGGTTCCTTACTGAGGGTTCTTCCCAAAGAAACTTCAAATAGAAAACATCAAGGGTTTGGCCCTTTTTTGTCCCTTCTTGCAACAAAAAAGGGCCAAGTAGCATAGAGAGATCACTATCAAGCCCTCTGTGCTTTCTTAGTTTTTTAACTAAACCACCAGACTTTGGAGGCTTTAGCTAATCCTTCTATTTCAGCATCATTTCAAAGCAAGAGTCCTATGACTTACCTGTGAGCTAAATGCTCAGAAGTGCAATTTTGTTTCCCTTAAAATTCAGACTAAACAGTTTCAAGCCTTCAGAGAATTTACTTCAGCCTTGTCAGGTTCTGAATTAATCATTAAAAAAAAAAGGTCAATAATCTTTACTAAAATGACTGCCCATCCTGGAGAAGTGTTTACTAGGGGCAACTAAAAGCAGAGGAATAATTGCCTTTGGGTAGTACCTCCTCAACAACTCACAGAGTGCCTTTCCCCTCCTGACTGAGTAACACTATTTGAAAGTCTACTGCATTCTCATTTTTCTGTGTATACTACTGGGGAATAAAGGACAAAGGAGAGACAAAGTGCAATGAACTGTTCCTGAAGATGGCTAGAAAACTGCAGTCAACCTGTCTCAGCCCCCCGCCCATCCAGACCAGCAGCAAGGGTTAACAAAATCAGAGTCGACCACAACACTCCTCTGGAGTGGAGTGCCTATGTGCTGCCATTCAGCAGCTGTGCCCCATGAAGGAAAGGTATGAAGCTTTAACTGCAACAAGAAAATCTTCTCTACAAAGAAAACGCAGAAGCAAAAAGGTGAGAGCCTAAACTCTGACACCAATGACTTCAAACCATGTCTCAATAAGGCTGGCAGAATGTCTGGCCAGTATGCTGTTCAGAGGTGATATCAAGTATTGATTTACTTCCAAGAAACCTTATTTAGATTGTTCAAAGTCTTGAAAAAGAAAGAAGGTCTTGAAGTTATCAGCAATTTGACACCAGGCAATAGATAACAAAACCCATCAGTGATTTTGAACTGTTCTAATACACTTTCTTGATATGTTTCTCAGAAAGGGAAAAAAGAAAAAACAAACAAACAACCAAAAAACAGAAGACAATCATCACCAGATATGCTCTTTTAATCTAACTAACCAGCACAGCACACTGGCAGCAACTTGTTCCATTACCTCCTCACATTGATGAGTTATGCTTCACTTATCTGAACAGATCAGCAGATAACCTCTACTTCCAGAGCATCCTTTGGATTTATTTTTTTTTGTGTGTTTTGAATTAGTGGAGCAAATCAAATTTTCTGTAACAGGCCTAGACTCCATTTCTGAAGGAGGACTTTCTGTTCAGACTAACAAGGGTGCATTGTGTCACTGCCTGCTGTAAGGTGCAGAAATGCCCAGTTTATCAGAATATTAAATGCAAGAGCTTGTTGTGGTTTCTCTCTAGCTTACAGAATGTACATTTGCAGTTCTGCAGCTGAACTCCCTTCATCAAACACCTCATTACCTTGGCAAAGTGAAGGGAAATAGCAACTTAAATACTTCAGGAATATACTGGTTATACATTAACCCGTGAGTCTGTAGCTGTAGGTCTCAGGCAAGCACCACAGCATATCTGTTGTTTAATAGAAAATCAAACCAGAAAAAAATATATTCCTGTTGAATTTGAGATGTCTCTCCTTACAGAAATGAGTGTGAGGGAGAAGGAATGATGTTGGTAAGAAATTCAATCTATTTCTATATTGGGGTACCCAAGAGCATTTCTGAGGTGTGTGCTCCCACTCTGTGCTGAAATGAGACACAGGCATATGCTACCCACCCCCTTCAGGGTTTGGTGTCCCCAGTGGGTGTGTGGGCTGGACAAAAGCTCTGACAGTTTGAAAAGTCTCTTATCTGCACTTCCAAAGGAATACGATCCCACAGTATCCCCCATGCTATTCCACTGGCCAATTTAAACAGAGTTTGAGAAATCATGATTTTCTTTCTGGATGAATAAAATCTTTCAGAATGACCTTGCGGAGTTGCTTGTGGATGGTCTATCTTATATAAATTAGTGTGGGTAAATTTTATCTACTTAGCAAGTATGTTTGAAGTCGAAAAAACATTAGAAATTACAGATGGATACTTCAATAAAGGGAAGCACCTATGTATATAGGAGCAATCTTTGGGATCTTGCAAACCAACATGCCATCCCTTGTGAGATTGCCCAAGAAGAGAGAATTAAATTGCAAAATATCACTGTGCAGTGGGGATAATGCATAATCCCTTTAGCATGGGGTGACTAGGAACAGGATACAGGTCTACTGAGGCTTCAGAACTGCTATTTTATCTGTAAAGCCCCCTACCTCAAAGGAATCATTACACAGAAATTCTGCACCTCTCAAAATAGAAAACACTCCAAAATTCATCTGGAAAGCCATTGCTGTTAACATTTTAGCTGTGACAAACAGGGAATGGTTGCCAGCAATCAGATGAGCAGCTGCCCCACCAGATGAAAAAGCTGGATAGAGTGGCAAACTGTGATTTTGTGGCTCATATGCTGTAGCGCTCTGCTGTGTTCAGGACTGATATACCTGCCACATGCATAGGACATAATAGTGCAGTGTGCTGTTGTGTGCAAACTCAGAGCTATTATGCAAGACTTACTTTTCCAGAGAACTGTAAACTCCAGTGAACTGTATATCTTTGTCTGTTGTTGTTTATGTGCCTATTGATTTATCTATCCATCCATCCACCCAAAAGTACTCAAATGTGGTACAAATATTTCCATGTTCCTATTTCCATTCCCCCACGAGAATGGAATTCATTCTGGCATTTCACAAAACTTTTTGTCAGTATCTATAAAGTTAAAAACTTAATTATGCAGAACAGGTAGTTATTTGCAGGTGGCACTCTGTCTACTGATTATGAAGATGGCCAAAAATTACCAACAACTTCCTTTAGGGGTAAAAATTATAACAATTCCACTGGAAAAAAATCACTGCATTTCAAAATGTGTCCTCATTTGTATGTACTTCTAATCACCCATTTAACCAAAGGAGAAAGCTACTGCAGCAAACCATATGGAGGTTTGAACAACAGGAAGGAAAATAGTCTTCTTGTTACAGAAATAGTGGGAATAGGTATAGTTCAAGCCCTTTGTTGCTTCTAGTCTGCCCTATAGCAGATTCTATAGGGATGCAAGGAGCAGAGGAGATCCTCAAAGATACCCAAATCTCACTTTAAGCCTCTTTGAAGTTCCTTCCCAGGGTAGAAACATTTGAGCATCCCAGCAAGTCCTGTCTTTGCCAGTGAGCTTTGAAGACCTGACTTTGAGGGTGCTTAGCCCAGGTTGGTACTCAGGTATAACTCTCACTGAAATGGGACTAAACAGGAGTTAGTGAGGTGATAAGTGAACTGCTGGAGTCAGTTCCTTATTTTCACTAACTCAAAAAGGTATGGGGACATAAAATTAAGGCACTATCAATTGCAAATCATTATGTGAGATCAACACTGAAACTAAGGCAGGCAGACCTAATTGTGCATCATTCAAAGAGAGTGGGCAAAAAAATGTTCTTGATATTTGCAGATATTACATGCTCATACACTTGCATAAAAATTGTCTTAAAGGATATGCAATTATTTTAATAATGTCCCTAAGCTGGATCTGGGCAGGTGCAAGTGGCAAGTTGTATTTCTGCAAGTGCTTCAGATCTTTCAAAATAATACATTGTCAGAATTTGTGATTATCCTGAGAACATCAACTCAGGTGGCATCCTGGCAGATCAGGCCTGAGTAGAATAAAATCTAGTGATGTGGAGGTCAAACAAAGTGGTTAGCAATTTCTACTTGAAGAAAGCAGCCTGTGGAAAGACAGAGGTGTGGGGGTTTTGTTGTTGGTTTGGTTTGGTTTGGTTTGGTTTGGTTTGATTTGGTTTGGTGTGGGGTTTTTTTGTGGTGGTTAAATTACATTTAATCCTTAGCTGGGCTTAATCTGTGTGTGTGGTTTTCCTCAAGAGCAGTTTGTATTATGTAGACTTGACTTCTTTCTTTCTTGTACCTCGTGTGCTTTCCATTTGTACCTATCCTGGGCAGAGTTACAAGATTATGCAAGTAGCAGCACAACTTTTCTTCACTCAACTGGTCTAACTGCAAATGACTGCATGAAATTAAAAGTCAGAAGAGTAAAACCATATATCACATTTTGTTCCCAGTCTTAAAGCTCTGAAGAATAAATAAAAATTATGTTTTCTAAAACCATGACTCTTATCTCAATGGCCCAAGATTAATTTCTGTGTTCTCTTCCTTCCTCCCCTACAGCTTTTTGGGCTCAACTGCCTGAAATGTTTCTTATCTCTCTTCCTAAAATGGGCCATATCTCCTTCCTGCCTCCTCTTTCTCACAAACATTTGCACAGCCATTCCTCTCCATAGCAGAAAGCCCCAGAGGGGTCTCCTCTCATGATGACTGGCAGAAGAATCAAGTTGTTACATTTCTGGTTTGAATTTACTGCTGCCCCTGTTTTGACAATCTCCTGAGGTTCTCTGAGAGAACGATCCACGTGCTATGAGGGGAAGCCCTGAGATAGTGACCAGCCTGTCTGCAGGGAAGTGGTCACCTCACCTATTGTCTGCAGTTGTGCTTTGGCATTTAATGAAAGTGTGCATCAGATCACTGCACACAGGAAGTGCAGGCGTGGCATGACATGGCTGCCTAAAATCTTTTTGGAAAGGCAATCGTGGCAGGCCTGAGAGAAATGTTGCCTCACACCTTGATCTTGCCAGTTCTTTACACACAGTGAGAGCTGCTTCCATTGCAGACCTGGGAGAGCCGCAAGATGGAAAGACATACAAGACTTCTCTGAAGTCAACTACGTGTGGATTGCATTGCAATACAAAAATCTGGGAGTTGTGCTGGGTGCTGCAGTATGCATACTAAGGAAGCCCACTTGTAAACACTCATAACGCCACTGCGTCCAGAGCAGAAAGGAACATGTGCACTGAAACCCTTTATGCCGTGGAAAGGAAGGGAACATAAACAACAGGCTCAGGGCTTGCTTTTGTACGGTTTAGAAGCAGACTTCCTGAATGATAAAGAAAACTGCTGTGGAGTTTACAGTTTGGTTCTGACCTACTCATACCTCCAGGTTCCCAGGAACTTCAGCGGTAATTTGCAGAAAGGACCAGATCCTCTGCCACCGCCCAGGTGGTCATATTGGCATTATGTTAATTAACACATTCGACATTGAGACATTTTTCAATTATCTCTTCTGCCAATGATATAAATACTAAGTCAGAAGTGGAAAGTCACAAAATTAGCTAGGTGGATCCCTTCATTTGAGTATGACCTGTGAATCCCACTCCTGTGAGAAAACACAATATTCTGTAGATGACTGAGAAATAAGGTTATATCAAGTAGTTTTTGTTAAAATCCTTTTAAACTACTGTTAAGATTTGAAACTGAGAAGCCCATTTATATTCATTTCATTTCACCCACTGCTAATTTTATTTATGCTGCAATACTTTCAAATAATATTTAACCAGCATGCAAGTAATAGATGCACAGATGTTAGGTAGGTGGAAGGATAATCTGTGACCCAGAGCAAGCTGTAAACCAGCTCTACCAGTTATAAACAATGTTCTGTGTGTTACAAATCTTTGCCACTTCAAACTCTAGTTAACATGTATGATGATTTAGCCCATAAACCAATTCCACCCTGAGACAAATGCATTTCCTCGGTTAAAGGGTTTCTTAAGGGAATATTTAATGTGTTGTATAACAGTAAAATTCTTTTACTTAGCAAATAATTCCAGATACCCAAAACTGTGTCAAAGCAAGGTTGTACTGGCAATCCCATATCTGCTTCATAGAAACCATATCTCTCTGTTTTTAACTAGATTTTTAGAAAGTAATAATAAGATATTGGAAATGTTCATAAAATAAAAATAGTCAAGCCCTTCTTGGAAAAAAGAAAAAGACTCTGTAGGTAGCTGGACATGTTTTCAGGTATGTGGATGTGTGCCATTTTTTCACAGGAACCAGGGAATGGAACAATGGAAGGGATCTCAAGACATTTTCTAGATTAGGTATTCCTAGACTGTGTGACACTTATCACAGGGGCTATACAAAATCATTTCTAGGATGTTCATGAAGGCAGCTCACCAATTTCTTGTGATAACCTATTTATGAAGACAGTTGCAAAAAGCGCAGTAGAGCTTTCTCGGTGGTGAGAAATCAGAGAGAATGGCACTGGAATCTAACTTTCAATTGGGTGATAAGAGAAGGATAAAAGGCCAGAGGCAACTATCTTCCTCATGACACTATTGTGACACTAGCAGACTCTCCCAAAAATTTCTTCGGAGAGATTTTTTTAAGAACTATTCTCTAACCAGTTCTTAGAAAAGCCAGTCAAGGTAACTGCTGTATTACTTTAACCTTTTTCTTTGCAGTGCCTTTCCTGATGATGCCTTATTCCTTAGGGCTTCATGTAGAAAAGTGTGAGGAAGGGGATTCAAACAGTTTTCTCCACCAGCTGCTCTTGGATTTCATCAATTTCTGTGAGCCACAGAGTGTGGCTGGTTTGGTCTCTGTGCAGTGACAGAAATTGAGGTCTCCTGTTCAGCCCAAGTCATGGCTCTCTCCTGCTCGCCCTCCTCTTTGCCCCAGGTTCCTGTGGGCTCTGCTTCCATCCTGTCACTATAGGATTCAATGCCTATATTTCTCAGGACTGGAAAACTGGTTCATGTCAGTGTGTTCCCCAGAGACCCCTCAATTTACATCTGTGCATAACGATATTTAAATACTTTCATGTGAAACAGCATCTCTGTTCAGTGGTTCTGCTTGCAGAGCAGGTACCAGACAGCGTGACAAGCTTTGTGAAGTCTTTGCCATCGATGTGCAACAACAGCAGCAACCTCAGGCCTTAGAGGGTGTTTTGGGAAACTTCTGGCGTGTTACCTTTGGTCTCAGAAAGCTGTGAGCTGTGATATATGTCCATGTCCAGGACCAACCACCATAAAGACAGACACATCAAGAGATCAAGTTGGTCAAACCAGATAAATTTTTTCTTAACCACCATCTCTTCCTCATTCTGTTCTTCTTGCATTTACAAACTTCTGATTTCCTTTTCTGTTACGTTAGTAACCATCTATGTCTATATTTACTTTAGGAACCAAGTAGTGCCTTTTTCTTCCTTTAAAGAAAACTGGATTGATATTCAAGCCTAAGTCAGGGATTTTTCCTGAATTTATTTTCTTTCAGTGACTTTTAAATATAGGCCTCTGTCCTACTTCCTACTTTGTATCCCCTTTTCATTCTCCAATTCTGATGTTTCCAGTAATTTCTAATTTTTTGCCCTCTTAACATTTTGTGTTGAATTTATGCACACTGAACTGGATTCCATTGGCAGTCCAGCCACATTTCTTAACTACTTTTTGCAGACTGTGTGATATTAATTTATGAACCATAAGCTGAAAACTGTCACACTACCATCTTCTCTCTGTTTTGCTAACAGCAAAATTTGACTCATTTGCACCTAGATTGTGTGTATTGCAAAACAGCATGGGAGCAGAGCTTGTCAGAAAATGCTTGGGGAATCCAGTAATCATATGGAATGGTCTTATTTAAAAAAAAAAAAAAAAAAGCTGTTTCTCATCAGTTTTGGTGCTGTGAAGGTCCTACCCAATTTACGCTGTGCACCCATTATTTTATTCAGACCCACACATTTTCAAAAAGCCCTATTCACAGAAATCCAGAGATGGGAATGCAGAGGTTAGTGCTGGTGCTCCTTGGGATGGAGAGAGGTCAGGGGCAGATCTCTCCATGAGTCAGCCTGCTGGAAATGACAACCAAGCTATTGCCTTGTTCTTCCCATGACACAGCAATCTTGGAGGCAGAAAAGCCAGCATCACTCACAAGCCTGTGTTCACTGTGCCCATCCTCAAGTGGCTGGTGGAGATGAGATTGCTAAACTCAGCAACTGTCTGCTTTTTATCTGCCAAGTGGAAATGGACCCAATTGCTTTTGTGCAGGCAGGCTTTACCTTGACTGTGTCCCTTTAAATCACAGCATGTGCAATTCAGTAAGAACAAAGTATAAGTACAATGAAAGCCGGGAGCTCCTTTCAATATGGAAATGTTTCCCCAAGTGACTCAAATTAAATTTCATAAGAAGAAATCCATAGTTCCATGAAATTTATAGATGCATTATAAAAAAGAAGTATATTGCAGTCTACTTGATTTACTGTTGATTCTTTGGGCAGCACTCAGCAGAGTAAAGGAGGAATGTGATTTGGAAATGCACTGGAGGGGATTCAGCAGTATGCTGGCAGCATCAAGTTTCATCCAATTCGAGGGGACTTTCACTCTGCTTGGATACTGTAACTAACTGGGTTTACTATCAAATTACATTTTGCTGGGTCTCCTGCAAATCTGAGAACTAATGAAAATAAATGCAAATATAGTGACTTTTGCCTCATTTGCGCTCCCATCGAGCCTTCAGCTATTCTGACATAATTTGTTTCTCTTTTACCGTCTCTGTTTTTTATGGGTTGTGTATGGAGACCAAAGCTTCTGTTCTGCAGGAGGACACACAGAGAAACAGTCCATTGGGGAGTAATCCGAAAAGCGCCATGAGTTGGATTTGAAATTAAGCCTTTTGTCTGTGATCAGTTACTGCGTCTTCGCATGCACGTAGGTGAAGCTGACCTTAGGTGTTAGGTCTAAAGAAAGGCTGTGGAAGGTTTGGGGGTATCTGAGCCTTTTGTCAACACCTTGCATTTGAAACCAGGACACCCCCACCTTGGAGTTACAATAGGTTTGCATGTCCTGTGTGCTGGGCACAGCATGGGATGCTGGCACGAGCAGGTTACATAGTAGGTGTTGCTGCCCCATATAGCATAAACTGGATAAGTGGGAGTCTGGGTGACTCTTCCTGCCTACTCTGGTGGACTCATTCAGGAAGAAAAAAAACAAACAACAACAAAACCCCCTTTTCTCCTTCCCAAGAATAACTCACCTTCCATCAGGTACCAGGAGAGAGCCAAAGGAGTCTGACTCTAGTGGTCACACACAAACAGGCTTGCTTAACGTAATGTGCAAAAAACTTGCAAAAACAAACCCTGAAGCCTGTGGCAGAGGTATCAGTAAGCAGACACTTGAAAAGGCTGAGTGCTTGTTAATATTTAACAAGCAAGTCCTCATCTGACTCAGTGGCGTTGTGCTTTGTTTATCTAATCCCTAAATTCTCCAAGGGAAAAAACCCTCTCTTTATTAGCCTATGACAAATAAGTAAAGAGGAGGACCTGGAAGAATCTCACTGAATTTTCTATTTAATAGTAAAGCAGCCTGTGTTGCACAGTCTTCCCTTTATGAGATGAAGCAATATTTTAGATTGATTTAAGCAAATCTTCTTCCCTCAAACAGGATGGTAAAAGAGGTAATATTTGCCTACCCTGAAGTTTGCAAATGGATTTCAGAACTGTCTTCAAATTACCTTTTCTGCCAGACTCATTTGTGGTGGAACTTAGGAACAAGTGAGAAGGCAATGTTTTGAGCCAGACTTAGTTTAATTTTAGACAGAGACTCATAGTTCAAATCTAAGGCCAAACTATGCCTTAAGGGAATATAGCTGTTGGAAATGTGTAGCTTTTCTAGCTACTTTTCAATAACCAGACTTCTAGTCTGTGGAAAATATAGGTTTATCCATTCTCCTGAAAATAATTTTTGTGGAATTTTATGGATTTGTTCTACCAATTTAAGCATCTGGGCAAAGGTACTCTCAGTGTAGGATGACACCAAATCCTTGCTGACCAAGGAAGTTCTTTCAAGCTGAGTTAGACAATGAATCTCAACCAAGTCTACTGGAGTAGGATCCAAAGTGTCTTATTTGGGGCCCAGGTTTTAGGATTTATTTGAAGTCTCGTTTTCATGGCCCAGCTCAGGCAGAGTGAGCATCACAGCTGATCATAGCTCTGTTTCATAAAACCCATGTCAAAAGTGGGACCACAAATGGTCTTGCTTGGAAGCAGTCTGTGCTGTGGGACACATTCCCCTTTGAAGCAGGATGGAACATAGATTCTCCCTCCTGTCAGAGGGACAATCCTCCATTCCTGATATCTGTTCTAATGGGGTTTATAAGAGCCGTTGTACTTAGTGAAGTCAGGAGTGCTATTTTTGGACTATGGTACCTGTAATTTGGTCATATTGATCAACATAACTGGTCTACTCTGGCTTCCAATCAGGAGGCCTGGAGACACACCATCTATAACGCAGCTGATGCCTTTGAGAAAGCACACAGGATCACTCTTGAGGAGAAAAGACAACGCAGAAAGATTTGTGCCTTGCAGAATATACCACCTAAGGAGTCTTTCTGCTGTGCCTTTTGCAGTCGGACGTGCCTATCTCATATTGGCCTTTTTAGCCACCAGTTTGTAACAAAGGTGGGTAGAGCCTTTCCCAAATCTTCGTTTTCAAAGCCTAGCCATGATGATGATGATGATGATGATGATGATGATGATGATGATGACCTGTAATTCTGCTATGTTTCTTTAATACAGAACAGTCATTTCCTTTAAAAGTCCATTCATGGGTTTACAGTCTCACTGCCTATCCATACTTCAGCTAACGGTTTTGTTTTTTTCTTTGTATTCTGACTTTCATCTTTCCTGGTTGCCATGGTGATAGCAATACAAACATCTCCAAAGGATGAGCTGCTTCCCTTGGAAGAAGAATGGCTTACTGTACACATCAGGACTGCAGAAATGTTTAATGAAATTTTGACCACATGGTAAGCTAGTTTGGTGGATCATAAAGCGGAAATCACCATCTGGGTCTAAGGTCGTGTCAGTTACACTGACATTTTATTTTATTCTCTTCCATTCTGAAGACTACATTTTGTTTCTTGTTCAGGCCAACAGGGTTATAAGTTACAAAGATTATCTGGCAATCTAAAGAGCTATTTATAGATTAAATAGAAAATTTACTGCCAAAAGAAGTTTCTCCTCAGATTCAGATCTAGATCAGCTTGATTATATTCTTTAAGAAACATATTTCAGTCCTATATCCTCCTGTTCATGGTGTTTTTTATGTAAGAGATTGAACAAAACATCTCATCCCCTCCACAGAGGACAAAGAGTTGTCAGCACACACCACAAATGCAGTTCTACATCTGATGAAACTGGGAGAAACTGCAAATAACTTGATCAAAGTGTATATAGGAAATGAGTGCCAGAACCCAAAATGGTCCCCTGCATGGGCTGCATGGCATCTGGTCCAGTACTCAGACTGCATGAACACAACTCTCTTTAGCAAATGTGTCATACAGAGTGTTGGTCTCCAAAGCAGCTCTACCAACAAAGAGCTTGCAATGTTCCTGACTGGGAATAGCATCCCAGTAGTGGATGTGTGGTACAGGATGGTACGTAGCAACCTTCCCACCACTGAGTGTCTGCAAGGTTAAAAAATCTCAAACTGTTCTTCAGGGTGGGCTTCTTCTGAGCTTCTGCATTACACTCCTGTGGGAGGGAATTCTTGGAGTACAGTTGAACCTGGAAAAAACCAAAACAGTTTATTGCAAAAAAATATTCAGTTTGGAGTCGGAAGAAAAATCCTTGCAACACAAAGACATGTGGCCTCACCCACTGTAGTCTAGAGATGAACCCAGGGTGGTATTTCTTCTCTTTTTCAACGTGCAAAGATTTAAAGCAATATGCTTTCAAATACCTCTAGCTTCAGTCTCACCTCCTCCCATTCCTGCCCTGTATTCTGGAACTGTAACTGGTGACAAAGACTCGAAAGGAAAACAGAAAGAACAATATTATGCGCATTTGGAAAATGTAGGAATAAATGTTGTTTTAGGGAATCACTTGAGTGACACAATGGAAAAAAGGTCCAGGGTTGTGTGTTCCTGCACTATCTGCCTCCACCCCCAGTGCAAAGGCCCCTGGGCTTCCAATGGAATTAAGTCTACACTTCACGTTGCACAAGTGGTACAGGTCTTGAAGAGATCTTTCTTAACCATGAATATGTCCCAAATCAGCTGTTGCTGTTTAGCAGGAGAGAATTAAGCTTGTCTTGTGACAAATTTGGCAGTAAATATTCTTCATCTATCTTTACTGTTATGATTTATAATTTTATAGTAAATTTAATAGTATTGAATATCATATCAAAGAGAGAAAACATTTTTGGACATATGTGCATGCAACCATAAACTGCATATCATTAATATATTTACTGCCTGTATTACTTTGAGGTAAATATATAGGGTAAAAATGAACATACTATTCAAAGGTTTAAGATGTTTTGAAAATAACTCAAAAAAGATTTCAGTTTTGCATTGAAGTACTTTCAAATTTCCTTGGGAAATTTCATTTGTGAAAATGACAGTTAGAAGACAGCTTTTTTTAATTTACTTGGCAAAAAATTTTAATAGCAGTAGCTGTCCAAACATGCTGCAAAACACCCTTACACAAATATACAACACCTACTGAGGCAACTAAACTTTTGAATTGGTATTTTGTTTACAAGCAAATGCAGTTACTCTTGTGCTCCCATCACATACTGCCTTTTGCAGATGGTTGTGAGTTTTTCTGTTTGAAAGAGTCTGGGGAGTTTCTAAGGGGGAAAATGTCAAGACTGAAGTAGAAAAGGGAAAAACTGATGTGCCAGTGCTTGACACAGCCATTTTGAATTACTGTGACTTCACTGCTTTTCAAAGATCCACTGATACAGAGTGCATGGCAGTTCAGGATGGAGAAGTTACTCTGATTTTGTATGCATGTGCGTGTTTGAGAGTTGTATTACAGCAGTACAGCTGGTCACTGTTCCCAGTTTAACCACACCCAAGGCCACCTTCACCATCAATCTCTGCCCATTGCTCCTCATCAGTTCTCAAACCCAGAAAGGAGTACTCCATGTCCCTGGGCATCACAGTGGCGAAGCAGTGAGAGAGCCCTGCATGGGAGTTCTTGCTGCATGCTTATTCCTCATACAGAGCACATTTTTTCTTTTTCTGGCCAGGTCTCCTTTGCCACAATAACCACTAATTTCAGGGAGGTAAGCAGGTGCCAAGCCGTTGTCACCCTGTCTTTGATGGGCTCCTCCTTGATGGACTCCTTACCCTTAGCTTTCCTAATGGGGAACACAAGGTACTGGCATACTTTGAGGATAACTAACTCCAATGTTATCTAGATCTGTTTATGAGTTTTGCATCTTTATGAGCCTTCCAGGACAAAAAGGATCTTTATTTAATCAGTGCTTGAAAAAATCTTGTGAGGTACTGGATGTAAATGAGTTGTCGGTATATTCTGCTCTTCACACTGCTGCTGGGACATATTGAAGCAAGTCAGACCGTCATCATCTCAGGACTAGTGGAGTACCCAGGCGGTCTAGAAAGGGCTCCAGACTGTTCTGAGAAATTGGCTCTGAGAATAAGCTAGTTTTAACAGATATGGCTGATTAAAATATTCACGTATTCACATTTCTGTCTCTTACACAAATGCTGGATTCAGTAGAATCTCTTTCAGGTCTTAAAACTTCATCTCAGTAAGATGCACAAACCTCATGGGGACACTTTGTACCTGCTGGGGTAAGCAGGTACATGAGTAACACCAGCCATACTGCAAATAAGCACCATGCAAAAGTCCCTGCTGCTACTCTGGTGCTGTTATTGGATCCTTTAATTCTTATGATGTCTTTACTATCCAGTCATACCATACATCTTCTTTACTTTTTATCTGTACCACGCAAACTCTTTGCTATCCAACCATATCATGTAATATCTCTGCTGGTCTAGTCCAGGCTCTTGATAACTGCTGTACTCAGGAATCTCACAAAGCTGAGAAGAGCTTCAGGCAAGTCTGAGAGCCAAGTGGCTCCCCTTAGAGTGGAATGGATGGAAAGGGACAGAGTGATTCTCTCCTTTCACAGATAAAACCCCTGGGCTTCCATGGTGTGACCCTTTCGCAGCAGTGCTCCAGTGCTCCCCCTCTCATACAACAGCACTTGTGTCTCCCAGCTGGAAATGGTCTGTCTCTCACAGACCCTTGTACAATGGTGTGGGGAATCACTCAAAGTCTCTTTCTATGAGGACTAGCTGTTGGAGAGCTACTCCTGTGCAGGCAAAAGGAAGGTCCATGGTCAGGCATCTCCCAGGAAAACCATGGAGTGACATGAGGCTGTAAAGAGACTCTGATTCTTGTAAAATTATAATAAGGAAATAATAATTTCTTGAGGTGCTCCATCAAATCAGCAAAACCACATCCAACTATTCCAATAACCACTAGGAATATAACTCCTTTAGGAATGACGGGAAAAAAATAACTTACAGGGAAAGGGGGGAGCAGAAATGCTTCAAGAAAAAACAGGGAGAACAAAGCAGTAAACTCTGGAAAGAGAAGATGCAACAAGTAAGCCAGAGTCATACGAACACCAGTTTTAATCCATTGCTGAGAAACCGAGAATGCATCTGGTCTAACTCTTCGTAGACATGAGTGGTGGGTTTCCCAGAAGGAATGAAAGTTCAGTATGAAGCAGCAGTAGGTTTAAGAGTAAATTTTCAGATGGAATTAAAATCAAGGCACTGAATTGTCTCCCAAAAAGTCATTTTGCCCTCATCCTACTGTATTTCTCACACTGTCACCTTATGTTTTTCTTATGTGAAAGTAAGAGCTGTCTGAAGACCATCAAGCAGTCAAACTGGTGGCATCTGAGCATGGACTAAATGTAAGTATTCACCTACTTTTCTTATTCATGGAGCTGAAACTCAACACTTTCAAGGAAATAAAAAGATTTATAGATTAGACATCCATGTATATTCCCACTCAGGTAGCCCAGTGTTCCCTCTCAGCTCAGACCCCTCAGAGAATGGCATAGAGGTAACCACAGAGATAAGTGCATTAAAATGATTATAGTCATGATAAACTTAACAATTTAAACAGTTGTGTAAGTATGGTCTAATCCTAATAAAATTCTCCCGTCTGGTAACCTAAAAATAGAAAGATTTAAAAAAATGACAAAAAACCTGACACAAAACCAAACCAAACCAAAACCAACCAACCAAAAAAAACAAAACCAAACCAAACAAAAAAACCCAAACAAACAAAAAACCGAACCAAAACAAAAAACCCCACCTACTCAAAATTAGTTCTGCCTTAAAGACAGGAGAATTTGTGCTTTGCAGCTAGATCTAAATTCTGCCTCTCCAGGAGACAGACCTTTTGTGTCACAAGTTCATTGTTATATTTTTAGATCCAGAGACTAGAAGGTGGGGCCTGAATATAAACCTCATTGTACTTTGGCAGCAAACAGGAAACAAATGATACCTCATGGAGTTCAAGTTCAACTCAAGTTCCTGGGAAGGCTGGGGTCTGTTAGTTCATTTGTTTATTTTGGTTTTCCCAGACACTACAGTTTTCTCATTACCTTCTTTCACAGGAAGTTTTTAGTAGCTCTTCATGTGCCTATTGTGGTGGTCATAATGTGGAGAGTTTTAAAGGCTTCAGGTAACTTTCTGGAAGAGCATCAAGGGTGGGTTAAATAACCACTCTGCTAATTTAGCTTGAGTCTTCTGCCACTGCAAGCCCAAAGTTGTCCTTTGTGGGTCAAGATGTCAATATCCACAGCTGCACTTTGCTTTTGAAAAAGGTATTTGCACACTTGTCCTCACTTGCTGTTATAATAAGGCAGAGTTGTATGGTACAGAGAAAAAAAGAGATATAATGCAAGGTCTGGATCTGGAGCCTGTGTGCTGGACTGGCTCCTCCCAATCACATACTGGCAGTACAAGCTTCTGGCTATCTAAGGAGCTCTGTTTATGAAGGAATAGTGTGTTTTCCTGTGCTCTTATGAACCCACCAGGATCTGTCCTCTTTCCACCTCCCAGCTCCATTTATATACTTCTTATGTCTGAGCATCCAAAAGGACCATCAGCTTCCCATGTGTGAAAAACTGTGTTATAATGAGGTGTTGATATGTTTGGAGTGCTACCTGCTATGATAATAGAAATTATTAACAGTGATAGATCATTTTCCACACCCACGCAGATAATAGCCTCTCTCCTGGGACAGCTGACAATCTAATTGTGGCAGAAAGAAGGGAGGCCTGAAGCACATTTCATTAGTAGTTATTGACTGAGCTAGTCTGTCTTGTCCTTCAGGAAAAAAAATAAATTACAAGAAACACCTGACAGGAAAAAGGAAAAGCCTGTGCAGTACTTTTTAAAAATCAGCATAGACATAATTAAGGATAACAATGTAGCAGCGAGTCAGTGCAACTGAACAACATTCTCTTGTTCCACTGTGCATGACAACATATTTTCCCCAAGAGACATTTTTTAAGGTGCAAAAGTTCACCTGCTGTCTGGTAATTCACTTTGAGCTGGGACTGTGATCACTTAATGGATTCTTCTGGTGCTGGCTGCTATGGTAACTGCTGCATCACACTCTCCATAGGCTTGTTTTTGGAGGAGAGTGTAAACTGTGAGAGCAAATCTCAGATGGGTTTGTTACTGAAATCAAAATCCCAGGGCAGATTTGCAAGTCTACACACAGTCTTGGCCCACTGTGCTCTCCTTTTATGGGCATGTTTACTCATTTGGCTTAATTTTAAATCCAGTCCTTCAGCATTGTGTGCTCAAAAACACTTCTCAGAATTGAAGCTTTTTGGGTTTGGTCTGGGTTGGAAGCACGTGTAAGATGTGTTTTAAAAAAAAAAAAAGGCACAGAGAAAATCCTAAAAGATGAGATAAATAGAGCAGAGATTGGGTTAAAACATACAGTCCATCTGGCCTGGTTAGAAGCAAAGCCCTCTCCAAAAACAAGCAAAGACATATCCTCAGGAGCTGGGAAAGAGAGCTACCAAGTCTTAACCAAATGTAATCAAAGCAGGGATGAATAGGCAAACAGTCTGGAGGAATGATTCAGAGACCTGGGAGTAGTGATTTCTGATCCATCTCCTTCATACAAGCTATACCATGAAAGGTGGCATTTGCCAGCCCCTGTGGGATCTGTTTGTAGAGAGGGGCAAGGCTGAGTGTCAGGCCTGGGATAGGATGGAGGTTTGCAGTGAGTGGGAAGAAGTAAAGTGCAAGGGGGAAGAAAGGGGAAAAGACAAGGAGGAAAGTGACAAGAGAAAGACGAGACAGAAAATCGAAGGTGGATTCCAGTGATCTGCTAGAAGCTGGCAAACATGTTCCTGCAAAAGGGTAAGCAAGTGTGGGCTGAGGTCAGATTGTGGGAGACATAGAGGATAGAGGTAATAGCAGAAGATGCAGGTTCATGTCTGGGCAGGAAGTGAACCAAGACCAGGAGGGGGCCTAAAGAAATCCAGAGGGTTATTCATCTGCCCATAGCAGGACCCTCCTTGTCAGGATCATTTCTCATAGATGCGTGCCTGACCCCTTCTTAAAGCTCTCCAGCAGCAGATATTGCACGATTTTCCCAGACCTTCCAGGGGTTTTCCCTCCTCTTCATAAACATGTTTATCTCAGTACAGTCATACAGTCCTCTCCAAAACTGCTATCAGCTGATTTTATGCCACTGAATAATCATATAGTTGAGTATTCTAGACAGAGTACAGTACCTTTTGTACCTGCTGAATACCATAAGGATTTTTCTTTTCAGACCATTTCTTCAATTTGTTAAGGTAATTTCGAATGTTAACTCTTTCCTTCAAAGTATTTCCCATCAGTTTGATCTCCAAATTGAATGTGTGGTTTTTCTCATCTGATTTGTTAATGTAAGTACTGAACAGACATAATTCAAGACAGACTCTTCCAAAGCTCTATTGAATTCTATCACTTTAATGTGTATCTTCTTCCAGTAAAAATGCAGAAAAAAAGATAGGAGAATGAAAAAGAAAGTGGGAGTAGGTCACTTAAGGTAAAAAATCTTTTTTGGTGGAACAAAGTAAAGTACATAGGGAAGTGGTCTGTTGAGATATTACTCCTTAAAGCCATGAGGTAAGATACAGAAGTGAGTGAAAGGACTAAACTAAACAGCCATAACTGAACTGGTGGGTTCCCAAAGCATTCAATAAAATCTCTGAATCAAAATAATTTTTTGAAAAATCAGTATTACCATCAAAAAAAATCCAGAAATTATACATGGTCGTTGTTCAATCAGTCAAAAGGAAAACAGTGTTTAAGAATAGGCGGACAGGTGATTGTGGGCTAGTCCTACAACCACATCAGCCAATCTGGCAAGGGTAGTAGAGCTGGAGCAGCAGTTTGTGCAGGACTGGGTTGCAGTGTTCTCTGGTACCTGCACCTGCAAACTGCTCCAGTCACCTCCATGGTACAAACCCAAGGAGAAAGGAATATGGTATGAGTAAATATCCAGTAAAACCCAGAGTAGGAGAGTGAATCGCTGAAAGTTATCTGATATTAGCCATCAGCAGAAAATGATAGAGAGCTGTTTTTCTCCTGGCTGCTGCAGTTCTGCAACCTGTCATGTGTAACAAAAAGGTTGTCAAAACAGGATCAATCTGCTTAGCCCCTAGGAAGAGAGGCAATGGGAAGAGAGGGTGGCATAATTCACATGCTGTCCTCCCTTGCTGGCCCTTTCCAGCTGAGGCTATCAGCCACTGGGTCTGCTCTAGGTTAGCCAAGCTGCAGTAGCTGAGATGCTCTGACTGTCCTTGTCACGTGGCAGGAGTATTTAGGCTGTGTGATGACTTTTGAGGTGGCAAGAGCAGCCCAGTGTGAGTGGCAGGGCTGGAGGGCTGGCAGCAGCGGATCACCATGATGAGGTCTTCCTGGAGTGTGTCACCACATCCGTCACTGTGAGAGTGTAATGGCAGGTCACCAGGCAGGCATTAAGGTCATGGGTGTGGAAATGACCATCCCAGTGTTCCCAGAAACATGCATCTGCTCCTGACCATCCCAAAATGTGTGATACCTCAGCAAGGACAGACTTCAGCCACTTGGAGCTGGCCCCAAGCCACGGTCACTGATGATGATTCACATGCTGAGCTCCTCTTGCTCACTATGCACGTGCGTCTTGATCTGACCCAAAATAGGAAGTCCTTTTTAGCAAGATGGTTTTCTCTGGAGTCATGTTTGGGCCTCACTCCTCAGCTCCTGAGACAGTAGGCTCACATTCCTTGGAGACACAGAGCTCCTCTTCCTCAGCCTACAGACACTGCAAACATCCCAGGAAGCTCTCAGCCATACAGAGCAGACAAGCTGTGATAACACTCCCTTCCCATCTATTTTGCCAATTGGTAACTCTTCTCAGGTATGCCACCAGCAATGGTTTTTCTGCCATGTTCTCTCTCTGTGGAAGTTCTCTTGGTGGGACACAGCATGAGATGTACTTGAGCCTGGTCTGCAGCTAAAGGAGAGTCTGTGGTTGCAAGAAGTGGTACACAGGGGTGAGGAAAATGAAAGCAATGCTGAGAAGACACCTTCTGTGGTAGTGAAAGATATCGCCCTGGCATTGCAGTCCTTCAGGTACTCTGCTGCTCTACATCCTTCCAAATGAATATATGGAAAAGGACCCCTTTACTCTGGATTATGCTGGCAGCTGCTCATCACCAAAAAGAAATCCCATACCTGTTCTTTCAGAAAACTTGAACTTTCTGTCATCCACTGTCCTCCAAAACAGGAACAATTATGCAAACAAACAAGACCTAGGCTTCTTCAGCCTCTCCTTTATGCTTTTATGCATGAACTATACCTCAGTGTACCCAAAGGAAACACAAATTAGCCTGAAGCATCTATTTTTCAAAGTACCTGGGCACAGTCTTCTGCAAGAGAAAAATGAGTCTGAAGCTGCCTGTTATTTCCTGTGAAATATCTCCCCTGTCCGACGGGGCTGACTGCTGCACTTCTTATTTCCTTTACATATGAAGATGAAGAAAAAAAAAAAAAGGCAGCTCATGGCCACCCGCATTTTCAGCTCTGTTTACTGATCACCACAGTTTCCTCATGAGCCTCTGCCAGAAAGGCAGTTCAGCTGACTACAGGCAGTTCTCATTAATCCCCCTTATCTAAACAAGATGTAGAATGAAAAATCGCAAAGCAGGAAAGCCAGCAATTGCATCAAACCAACATTTTAGGAAACCTAAGCAAGACACTTTTTGCAGCACATCCCCACTGATGAGCAGTTGTTTCTGAGGAATTGCTTTTTAGCAGTCCAAAGCACACAAATTTGTATGCCTGTAAGGACATTTGGAACATCTCTGGAAGGGCACTTCCTTCCTTCTGTGTACCCGTAGCTTTTTGTTAGAGTTTCCACTGCATTCAAGACATTAATTAGCTGACTGAGGACACTGACCCTTCTTATTTCTGCCTTTTTTTAATTGTTTGCATTTCAGAGGAGCTGATAAGAGGTAACAGTGGCAATGCTGTAAGCAGGAGAGAAGCTATGACATTGCTATTGTACTTAATGCCTTCTTTGGCTGCTCTTGTGTTCAAAACAGAGCAAAAGAGATGGGGGGGGCTGTTTTCCTTTCCGTTCCCCTTAGCCAGCACTGCTATGGAGAAAACCTCCATCTCAGCCAGTTGGGTGGTTGGTTCATTTCCCTGTTTGCATAGCTTATGGGTGAGATGACATAGGAAGAAGCACTTAGTGGCTGCTACATTCCACAGGCAGCCTGGAGAGCAGGCTGGTCTTCTGACCTGTAGGAGGTGAAGTATGACGGTCTTTCTCATGCTGGCATGCTACAGTGGAGGAGCAGGCAGACCTCTTGGCAGGTACCTCTGGCATGGCCATGCTCTTTTGGCTCCCACAGAGAGAGGAACTCTTTATGGAGAGCAAAGCCATTTCATGGGTTCTCAGGATAACAGCTGATGTGGACAGGACAGCACATTTCTCAGGGGTGTGTCAAGTCAGATTTTGAATATCTCCAAAGCTAGAAAGACCTCAACCTCTCTGGGCAACCACCTTCATAGTAAGTAAGTTTATTATCCACAAGACTTTCCTGTATTTTGATTTGTCCCCATTGCCTCTTGTCCTGTAACCAGGTACCACTGAGAACAGCCTGGTCCTGTCTTTACTCAACTCTCAGGTGGAGTAAATTTATGCATATGAGTAAGATCCCCCCTTGGCCTTCTCTCCTTCAGGCTGAGTAGTCTGAGCCCTCTCAGTGTCTCCTTCGATGAAAGATGTTCCAGTCCCTTCATCATCTCCGTAGCCCTTCATGAGACACTGCTAATGAGGCTGCCAGTGACTGGGAGTTCAGAGCTGTGTATTTTGCCTTCTGATCAGCACCTCTTATGCTGTAACCACTCTGTCAGGCTGGAGGAGCCCAGCTGAAAATCACTCATATGCTGATGTCTGCATGAAAGATCTCCCAGCACATGCACATGATGCTTCCCTGACAGCATGCCAGAGTCAGATCACTCAACTTGCTTTTTATTTTACTTTCTGTGCCAAATTTGCAGACTCAGCAGCCACAGAAATATAGCCTCCAAGGCATGAAGTCAGGTTTTTGGTAAAGACACAGAAATCAGTGTTCATTTATTTTTTCTTGTTTTGGCAAGTGACATTGCCCATTGCTCATATGCCCTACTACCCGTCTTCACTGGCAATATAACAAGCAGGGAGCTGACTCGCTGCGTGCTTAGAAACTCATTCCTTTTTTGAGCTTAAGCGTTGCAATCGCTGAGGCATCTAAGACAGACAGTTCTTCTAGATGTCTTGGAAACAAGTGGGCAACCTTTCTATGCTTTATTTCAATAGTGTTAACAATGATTCCTTCTCCTTTTTTTTTTTTTTTTTTTTTGCTTTTTTTAGGTTGCAATTTCTACAGAGCATTTGTTCTCTACTCAGTGTTAGCCTAATATAATTTAAAAAAAAAATCTGTGGGGATATGATATTGTGGGATACAGAGAATATATTAGAATGTTAGATAGACAGTTACATACATGCTTGCATACATACATACATACACACTATGAAGTCTAGCAACCAAAATACACATTCTTTTTCCCTTGACATATTCCTATTAGAGGCACCAAGAGTGCACTTCTTCCTGCTTTTTCTTAAATTAAATTACCAAAACAGGCTTCTGAATTTCTTGCCTTTACAGAATAATGGTCATGCACTAGGGACAGCTTCAGGGACTTCCAGGCTTCCTGTAAGACATATCTGAACTGGTTGCAACAGTATCCATAAACGCAGGTGTGCTGGGAAAGGGTTGGGATGAAATTGCACATTGCTGAACATCCAAACAAAGTCAAGGCAGACTGATCTTCTAAGTGGATGTAACTTCGTGGCATTCACATTTCGAAGTTTTCAGGTAAAAAATTGTTGGAAATTTGGTAAATAGTGTTATAGCCCTGTAAAACTCTGGCCAATTTTCCCAAGCTTAGGAGAAAGAGGGAAACCAAAGCAGTTAGTTCAAACAGAAAGTAAATCCCCTACTAGTCAATCCTTCTGATGGGAAAGTTATATAGACCTGGCCAGGGACAAGTGTATTCCATCAGGATAATTTCTGTGGGCAGAGACCCACAAACCTACAGCATGAAGGGACAGATGAAGAGACCACCATGCCCACTGGAAGGATTACAGCCCACTGCTTTATAGCTATATGCTGCTTTGCCAACCTGACTGAAGTTACAGCATTTCCATAATCCATGTAATGCACTGAAGAGTTATTAAGTTTGAGTAGACCAAACAGCAGTGGGTGTGACAGCAATGTGGTAAGTGCTTGACTCAGGTGTCTACCACAGAACTTTAGTTTCTCATGTATTTCTGTCTTCTGCGAAGACAACAAGCAAGGCTGGAACTTATTGGTCAAGGGCTCAGCATGAGGATGTGTCAGGATGACTAAACACTTGTCCTGGCTGTGGTACCAATCCCTGACTAATCTCTCCATGTCTGAGGTTTTAGTCTTTCCAATTGCTTTGTTCTCAGGAATCGCTCACAGCAGGAGAAGAGTAATATTGTTTCTGGAATAATTCCCCTAGACTTCAATTGATCTAAGATTCAGTTAAATGTGTTGTAAGTGATATACAAAAACATGAAGTTGGTCAAATCTTCTACAAACAACTACTGTTTGCAACCTGCATGCACTGATAGGATACAGTAGTTTCTGGCAGGACAGATTGGACGTGTCTTCTCATCTGCAGATCCAGCTCAATGAGCCTTATAGAATAAGGTAGCACCCACACTCAGTTTTTCCCAGGAGCTAGATCTTAGCTGTGGTACTGGAAATGCTCAGATGACTATACTATTATGTGGAGCCATATAAAAAATGAATGTCAAGAAGAAGTCCAAAGATCTTGAAGATAGTGTAAGCATAGCACAAAACCACTCTTGGATGTCCTGCTGCTTATAGACTGTGTCCATTCAAGCATGGCAAACCCTCTCTTTCTGGAGCAATTGTTATTCTTTAAGCTCTCTGGTGTTACTTGGCTTCAATAATTAACTCTGTTTATTGATATAGCTGTTTTGGTTTGACTACTTTAAAATCTGGGGATTTTTCAGACTCTTTTTGGTAAAGCAGCTCTCTGCTCAGTCAAGTGTAGGGTGGTGGGAAATGTCCAGCTAAAAAGGCTCTGGGCTTTGACTGTCTTTTAAGGAACATTTTGCCATACAAGCAGCAGCAGAATTTGGTCTCCATTTTACAGTATGAAAGTGTGTTGGCCATTACTTCCAAAGCTGTGGCAGTAGGAGAAAATGCATAAACACAACCCGTATTTTCTTGTGTGTAGAGGATGTGTTCAATAAAATATGACCCAAATTCAGCTGTTACAATACACAAGCTGAGTACCCTAAAAGTAGCTAAACCTTATTCTTTATCAGACCAAAACAAAGGGTTTTGAGCCAAAAAAAGTCTTTCCCAATGGAAATGGTCTTGAGAAAAGGTGTGAACACTTTCTACAAATATTGCTTGCCTGTGGTTTTGGATCAATGCAGCTATAAGAACTCTACTAAGAAAATTTATTTTGTGTTGTAAACTCTGGTGTCAATTTAAATCTTGAGCTGGGCTGCAGATCATGGAGGGAGTTGAATGTTTGCTAACACAGATAATGTCTCATAATGAATTAGTGCCTATTGGTAACAGCAGTTACTGATTTAGCCATATGATTAGCTGCCATCTGTGAGAAACTACCTTTCAATAAGTAACTCAAAAGAGGATTAAAGCCTTTGTCTGTGGTTTGTTTTGCTGTTATGCTCTAAAGATTTTGATTCTCCTCCCCCCCTTACAAATACCAGCTAAAACAAGTCTTACTCTGATGCTTATTTCTTTGGAATTCCTTTCAGCACCTATCTGCGAGTGATGGAGCTAAAAACCAGCAGTTGTATGGAGGGAGCTATTATGCTGACTTTGTTCTTAAGAATTCTTTGATATTCTTAATGAGATATGAAGAAGTCCTAAAATAAGAAGTAAAACTGTTCTGAATGCATTGCCATCTGCAGGTCCCCCTAAAATCCTCCTACAGTACACACATGCAAAGAAGACACTGTGTCTGGGACATCAGACACCATTATCCTTCTCTGTTATGCAAGAAAATGATTGCAAATCATGTTTGTAAGGAGATCATTATACACTTAGAGTGAACCTAAGCTGGTGTTTGGGAAAATTTTAGCTGCCATTAGAAACTGAATCTCAAGCTAATATCATATTTCAGAAATGGTCTGACACAAGCCCCGAAGGAAACTGCCTTAAGTGAGTTTTGTCTGGATCTATACGCTGGGATATACAATAGCTGAGTCCTGACATATCAAAGGTGCAATGCCAATAACATATGCAGGAAAAGAGTATCCCTGTAACAGAGATAGATACTTTGATTTGAGCCTCCAGGCTTGTTCTACCTACCTTCCCAGTAACTTCTAGCCTGAGCTGTATGAGGTAAGAGAAGGAGAACTTCCCACATTCATTCTTGCTTGAAACAAAAATCATTTCTGTCCAAAAGCCAATCCAGTCTTGATTTGGAAATTGGCAGTGATGGAAGAATCAACCACAAGCCTGGATAAATGTTTCCAATGGTTAATTACCTCTGTAGTTAAAAAACATTCCTTACTTCTAGTCTGAATTTGCCCAGCTACCATTTTCATCCACTGGATCTCCTTACATCATCAGCTATGTTAAAGAATTAATTTTCTTTTTTTCTCTTGTCCATGTAGGCATTCACAGGTGGGATTTAACTTACTCAGCTTTAGCTGTCAAGTCCTCACTCTATAATCTAAATTAATTCGGTAGGTCCCTTTGCACTCAATGCAGAGAGACAGCCAGCCCTCAACCATGCTCCTTGCTGCTAGCAGACATCTACTTTATGTGACGTAGCTGGGCATTGATTCACCTTCTCTCTGCTTCTGTTTGACATTGTATGTGGCCCCAGTGCACGGATGACTCTTAGTGTGACTCTGCCATGTTTGGCCATACACGGAAAAGAGCTTTTGTAGAGGTGATGTCCCTGATGGGGCATTTACACCTCCAGTTTCTTGTCTAGCCTCCTTGAAATCCCAGATATATTTGCTGGTGACCTGATTCCTGTCGCCTGTCCACTCAACATTTCATAGAATCATATAGAATGGTTTGGGTTAGAAGGCACCTAAAAGATCATAAAGTTCCAACCCCACTGTGATGGGCAGGGACACCTTTCACTAGACCAGGTTGCTGAAAACCACATCCAACCTGGCCTCCAGGGATGAGACATCAACAACTTCCCTGGGAAACCTGTTCTGATGCCTCACCACCCTCACAGTAATGGATTTTTTCCTTATACCTAATCTAAACCTACTCTTTCAGTTTGAAAACGTTCCCCCTTGTCCTGTCACTACCTGCTCTTGCAAAAAGTCCCTCTCCAGCTTTCTTGTAGGCTCCCTTCAGGTACTGGAAGGCTGCAATTAGGTCACTCCTAAGTCTTCTCTTTTCCAAGCCAAACAAACCCAATTTTCTCAGTCTTTCCTCATAGGAGAGGTACTCTATCCCTCTAATCATGTTGGTAGCCCTCCTTTGGACTTGCTCCTTCCTGTGTTGGGGACCCCAGAGCTGAATGCAGTACTTGAGGTGGGTTCTCATCAGAGTGGAATAGAATCACCTCCTGGACCTCCTGGCCACACTGATGGTGATGCATCCCAGGACACAATTGGCTTTCTGGGCTGCAAGTGCACATTGCCAGCCCATATCCATCCTCTCATCCACCAGCACTCCAGGTCAGGGATGCTCTCGATCATCCCCCAGCCTGTATTGATATCATGAGTTAGCCCGACCCAGGTGTGCAACACCTTGTACTTGGCCTTGTTGAACCTCATGATGTTCCCATGAGGCCACTTCTCGAGCTTGTCCAGGTCCCTCTGGATGGCATCCCATCCTTCAGGTGTGTCAACTGCATCACTCAGCTTGGTGTCATCTGCAAATTTGCTGAGGGCACACTCAGTGCCTTCATCTGTGTCATTAATGAAGATACTAAATATCATTGGTACTAATACAGACCCTTGAGGGACACCATTTATCACTGATATCCATTGGGACTCAGAGTCATTGACCACTACCCTATGGATGTGACCATCCAACCACTTTCTTACCCATTCTAACAGTCCATTCATCAAGTCTCTCTCTCTCCAATTTAGAGAGAAGGATGTTGTGGGGGACCACATAAAAGGCTTTACAGAGATCCACATAAATGGCATCTGTAACCCTTCCTTGTCCCTGATATAGTCACTCCATCATAGAAAGCAATTAGGTTGGTCAAGCAAGACTTGTCTTTGGTGAAACCATGCTGGCTGTCCTGAATCACCTCCCTGTCCTCCATGTACCTTAGTACAGCTTCTAGGACAATTCCATGATCTTCCCAGGCACAGAGGTGAGGCTGAGAGGTCAGTAGTCCCCAGCATCCTCCTTTCTACCCTTTTTAAAGATGGGTATGTTTCCCCTTTACCAGTCACCTGGAACTTCACCTGATTGCCATGACTTTTCAAATATCATGGAAAGTGGCTTGACAATTGTATCAGCAAATTCCCTGAGGACTCTCAGATGCATCGCACCAGGTCCCATAGACTTATGTACCTTCAGGTTCTGCAGGTGGTCATGAACCTGATCTTTACTAATAGAGTGACTTTGCTCCCCCAATCCCCATCCTGCTGTCCATCCACTTGAGGGGTGTGGGAAGAGAAGTTGCATTGAAGACTGAGGCAAAAGAATTGTTGACTACCTCAGCCTTCTCCTCATTCATTGTTATCAGTTTTCCAGTATTGTTTATCATGGAGAGTACACTTTCTTCGACCTTCCTTTTCTGGTTAACATACCTGTAGAAGCCCTTTCTGTTATTTTTTGCTGGGTTCAGTTCCAGCTTTGCCTTGGCCTTCCTCACCCCATCGCTATACAACCATACTTCGTCTCTAAACTTTCACCATCCCACTCTGGCCAGCTTAGCATCCAAACCATCTCCACAGCCTGCCTCTCTCCTTACAGAGAAAGTAGGATGTTTTCTACACTTGTCCACTTCCATCTTACGATTTCTTTCTGAGCTGAGGGGGAAAGAGTGGTGTCATTCCTTGATTCAATTAACAGGAATCACACTAGTTTAATATCACCCTTTCAGATTCAGAGCAATTGCACTGAATCAGGTCACTAAGCCAGGGAATATCTACAATAAGAATCTGAATGATTCTGGAACTTATATGCGTGTCGAGCTCAGAGTAGTATATTTAAGAGCTGATAACAAGTGATACTACAGTGAGAAGAAATAACTCAGTAATGGAAACTTGAAAGTTTCTACCACCTGTATTTCGATCGATGTGAACCATTTGTGCTTTTAGCGTCCGAGATACAGCAGACACTGGAGCAAAAAAATTCTTTATGTAGGGAAGAATCTCCAGCCGAGGAACATTGAAAAATGTTAGCTGAGGTTTGAGTCCCTGTGAGTAAACAGACTGGGATCTCAAAAACAGTGGAGCTTCATCCAGTAGTTAATGGCGAGAAATTCCACTGTAGTGGCAATGTAGCCCTTGAGACCACACTGGAAACATGCTATTGTTTACAGACAAATTCACCCTGAATCAGTGAGTGTGCCTGTGTTTACGTGTGTGTGATCACAGGCATAACCCATCATAGATATCACACTAGCAGAGTACTTTCACCACTGCTCGTAGAAGCATAGATGTGCCAAAAGCTGTGATCCAGAGGGAACACGTCAAAGGCTGAGTGAGAACAGTTAATCCTTCATGTTTATCCCATCTTTTCCACTGTAATTGCCTGCAATAATGCTGCCTGTCACCAGCTGTGATAGGGTATGTAGGTAAGAATGGAATCGGGGGATCTTAGATCACCACAACTCCCTCCATGAAAGCTATTGCACTGTGATGGTAACATCATCCTGCAGTGAACACCAGCACAGCCTGGATTTGGATAGCAGTCAGATGCCATGTTCAGACGGCATAATTTCTAGCAAATCTCCATTTCTGTCCCTCAAAGCAGTGTCTTAGTCTCTTCTCCAATGCCCACAGTGCAGCATCTTTCTGAATGTCTTCATAGTTTGGTGGCAGTTCCCTGATGGGGTTAAAACAGATCACCCAGACTACTCTGACGTATAAGACCACAAAGTCTAACAAAACTGGGATTTAGAAAGATTTTTGGGGAAAAGCTGAATATGACCTAAACTTTTATTAGGTCTTCACAGTTTGATACTGAAAGGTAATAGAGAGGATTTCCTTCTTTACCACAGAGATCTGAATTATGGGCCTGTGCCCACCTCACAAGAGTATTTATGCTTCATATTTATCCATAACAGCTTCATAGCTTACAAATATTTGCATATGATGGAGCTAGAATAAGACTTTTAAAGATTTGTAAATAATTTAGGAAGATAACTCCCATTCATTTAATGTAATTCTCTAGGAAGCATTCAAAAAAATCCCACAGTTTTAAGAAGAAATTTCTTTCTGTGCCAAAAAACCTTTACATAGCTACTGCCAATACCACTGTGTAAATAACAACACTGTAAGATTTCAAAATCATGTTTATAAGCAGGAGCCACTATCCAGTGATTTACCAGCACTGTTGTAATGGTTAATTTTCCTGGAAAAGTACATTATTGCAACAATTTCTCTCCTTTTCTTTTTTTTTTTTTTTTGTGACCACAGTGTTTGCTTCATTATCTGTTTGTTTCTACTGCTGGATCTTAGTTTGGCACAGAGATCTTGGTATCTAAATAGGGTTTTGAAAACCATCAGCATTTTGAAATATACACAAATTGCCAAGTACAATTGTACTTTTTAGCATCAAGGAGCAATCCTCCCTCTCAAACAGCAGTGTTTTTAAGTGATGTTTCAACTTCTGTGGCTGCAGTCCACTCTTTTATAATGTGGGAAATGCCCTGCCTCTGAACTGTGTAAGTGATACGTCACATTGTCCACAAGTCTGTTTTTTAACAGAAAGGAGTAAACACCTCCAGGGTCCTGAGGATGTGTTTTTAAACTGTGTCTGGTACTTGCAAAGATTGAGATAATGATAGCTGATAAGTCAGGAGAGAGAAAACACCAGGTCACGAAAGAATTGCTGAGGACAGGGCAAGAGGAGCAACTTGAAGCAATAGCATAAAATGAAGCAAAGGAAAATTACAGCTTAATTGCCCAGAAGCTCCTAGACTGCCAGCTAAGCCTTCTGGGGGAGACAGCGTGAGTCCCAGAGGATAAGCAGTAAACACAGGCCTGGACAAAGCACTGAAAAATGTGCTGCCTGCCAGCAACCCTCCTGGTAGATGATGGAAATAGGAAGGGTGGCCTAAAATGTCTCAAAAGTCATTTGTGAAACATCTCTTGAGGCGGATAGGGAGCTGGAAGTGGTGACCAGTCCCTTCACCTCTTCTTGTTTCTATAGCCTTCTCACAATTTCCTGTCCCTCCTCCTGCTCACTTCCCCACTACCTTCCTACCCTCCCCTCTAAAGGCCCTCTTAATCAGCTCCCTAAATTGTTGTAACTCTCTCCAAGAAATTTGATAGCACGGTGACAGTCTGGGTTATCACAGTACACAGGAGGTATCAAGGTCACTCATATCATCATCACTGAATGATACTTGCTGTCACAGCCCTTCATCACCTGCAGCTTGTAAGATGACCACAGCTCAGCTTAAGGTCTTCCTGATAGAAAATGGGTATGAATGTTTGAAACAGGGCCTTGCCATCATGGGATGGATGAGACATATGGGTGCAGCAGGCTCATATCCTCCTCACTGCATGCCTGTGGATCTATACTCATGGTCAAGTGGGCTGAAGTTTTCAGTGTTGTGATGGATGTTTTCAGACATCCATCAGAAGGTTGGTCTCACATGACGTGGACACCTGGGGAGCTTGGAATGAGGAAAGGTGCAGGACAAACATCCTCCTTTTCCATAAAGGACAAGGAAGGCACAGAGAGAAGCATTTTGAGTAATGTCAAAATTTTCTCACCCAAAAGCTATCTCTTTGGGTCAAATTCCTCTGAACCAATTAAGACATCTAGGCATCCTGAGTACCTCTACATCATCAGGAATAATAAGCACACCTGAAGGTGGACTTCTCATCTGTAGGCAGACATTTCAAATGCACCGTATATTCCTTTGCATTGACTCAACGGAGATCCAAGAGTGGATTAGCTCAGATGTAAATAGTTGTGTTGTAGACATACAGTGGTAGGTGATATGGATTCTGTCTTTATGCCTTGACATGCCCTGCTTTCCCCCTTCAGCAGGACTGTAGGCAGCAAAGCTTCACACTGCTCCTGCTTCTGAAGTTTAAATTCCCTTTGTCTTTCAATCCATTTTTTATTTATGCTGGACTTTTTGTCTTCTTCCTTGCCACTCCCTATAGGCAGAGCATTCCTTCAGTTGAGGTTTGACAAATATCCTTATTCTTAAAACAGTGCAGAGCACACCTGCTCTGTGGAATACTGCAGCTGCAGCAGATCCATCCTGAACATGGTTTGCTCAGCCCTGCAGTGCACTGCTGGCACTGCCAAGGGGGAATCTCCTCTCACTCCTACTTCACCAGTTTCTGATTTCAAGGAGATGCTGGATTCCACAGACAATATAACAAGTTTGCCTCTCTAAAATTTGGAAGTTCAAGTCATTCCCCTGTGCAGACTGTAAGATAGGAGAAAAGAGAAAGGAGACATGAGAACTGTTTTGCGACTGTCATTGGATAAATGACTTTGCTAGAGTGGGGAAATGAACTGCTCTCTGTGGACATTGAAGATTGGATGAGAAGCAATGTACTAAAATTACAGCAAAGCTTAGCTGTTAGGAAAAGAATGGTTCCCTAGGGACACAGTTGGAAGATAAGGTCTCACAATCTGTTTCCAACTCCCAGTCCAGGAACCACTGCAAGCCACAGCTCTTCTCATCTTTTTCCTGTTTCCTCAGCCTCATGCAAATTCATAGGTAGATTCAAATGCTCTGCCAGGCCCTGATATGCCTCCTGACCAAAGCTGAACCTCCAAAGCAAATGATATTTTCATTGTCTCTCTCTTCTGCAGTCTACCCCAAACTTCACATGGCAGTAACTAAGTGGTAGCAGTAACAAAGCCAGGTGGACTATGTCATATTTATCTCCATGGACTTCCAGTACAGCCATATGGGTACATATAGTCTAACCCTGGCACCACACAACACTGTTGTCAGGTCTCAGATATCCTCCGTGTCCCTGTCCTTTCCCAATGAAGATTTAATGAGTAATTTTTCTGTGACAATAAGAATTTGATAACAAGAAGAAATCTTTTCCATTCCCATTTTCCTCAGAGACCTCCAAGACTTGTTACATGTCTATCCTGTCTGAGGGGCAGACACATGAGAGACATCTCACACTTCTGGTTTCTCCCAGTCACCAAGACTAGGAGAACATTTTGAACATGTCCTACCTCATGGAAACAGCTTTGCTGAGTCACATCCTTGTGATGAGCAGAGATTTGCCTAGGGGACACACCTAGAAATATGAACTCAGAAATACACAAAGACACTGACCCAGCATGCATGCTTTAGCAGAGTCTACACTTGCTCTGACACCCTGTTACTCTGTCAGATGGTCATTATAAAGCATCTTACTCTTTAGGTAGGTACCCAGCTGTTCACCTTCATCCTGCTGTAAGGTCCAGTCTGGCCTGTCCATTTCTACAACCTAAGGGATAAGATCCTGGCACTCTTCCAGAGGGCTATCCCTTTTGGAGGCAAACTGTGCTGCTTGTGTGTGTGTAATGATGTGTGTTGTCCCTCACATGATGTCAGTGAGTGGCTGGACAGGGAGTCAGATTGCCATATGCCATATCTGTCTCTGTGGTGCTGTGATGGTTTGTGTGGCCCAACCTGCACAGACTGCACCAAGCCATGCCACTGCTTCCTGAGGCTCACAAGGTGATATGGAAGTACAACTGTATGTGTTGCCCTGCTACAGTGACCACACTACAAAGAGGAAACCATTGTCCTGAGGGGAATAAAAAGTCTCAGGATTGGCTGGAACAAAGAGGAGGGAGGCATTCCCTAGGCTGGACTGATAACTTGTCCTTGTGCATTTGGGCATAGACATCGTGAGCCAAGCTCATCCACATAAAACAATTCACACAACCTGTTTAGTGACTGTAAAGATCCCAGGAATTCACTCCTTCACATCACAGCTTCTTAGGTATCATGTCCTGCACAGAGGTCTCAAGCTAGGCAAGTAGAAATGGGATTTGTTTCTATCATGAATAGAGTCAAGCCCAGCTTAGCCCAAACTCATGGACCTGGGCAGGTTCAAGAACCGCTGCAACCCTCCCATCAGTCCTACCAGGACTGGCAGCAGAAAGCCCTCTGAGAAGGGGGTGTGAAGCAGCCTCAGGAGAGACAGAAGGAGAGGGGGACTAGCAAGGGGGTTGGGCAAGCCAGGCAAGTCGGGTGAGGTGCTGAATGAATGCATGCGTCATTCCCTGAGCAACTACAAGACAACTCCCCATGTGGCTGCCTTTTCTAGGCAGCATCGTGTGCCTGCACACGCTGTATGTGAGTTGCTGCTGGGAATGAATCCCTTCTCAGGAACTAGCAGATGAGTCAGGGTTGACTCAGGTCTTCACAGTCTTCCTTGCTCAAGTGGTACTGGGTAGAGGAGCTAAATATGAAGCCTGTTTGTATTTTTTCTTTGTGATTGCTAATTTTGCTAAACACTGTAAAATATGCACAAGGGCATTTTTTCTGGACAGACTTTCCTGCTGCATGCACACATTGAGCTGTAAAACCTGTCTTTCATACAAAAAGCCAACTTTGTTTATAAGTGTCCCATTAGACCAGAGCATGCTTCATTATTTGTGGGGAGACCATTCTGTCCACATGTTGAGGTATCTTGGAAGCAGTATGTGGCTCTTCGAGGACCTATTATTAATTTGAATTTATTGAGTGCTGACAGACAAGCATGGTGCTTTATGGTCACATAAGGGAACCCTTGTGGCTGCAACATTTCAAGAGAAAACTCCCATGAAAAGGTGGAAGTACTCTTGGCTTAAGGAGGCTGAAAGACACAGTTTTGTTTTTTGAAATGATGGCCTCAGGGGCACTCTGCAACAAAGTATGATAAACAACAATGGGAGTAAGCAGGGACTTTGTCCTCTGCAATCAGCTACATAATGTTTGCTACACTGATTCTGGTCTGCCTGAGCTATATCCAAGGAATGCAAAGATGCTAGGTACATAGAAGTAACATATGGACTGTTTTCATCTGTGTAACCATAAGAAGACTTTATCTTCTCATTCTAAAGCTAGTCTGTGGGTTTCAGGTTTTCTCTGGTCTTCTGCATTGTGCTCTCCCATTACCCTGTCCTGCAAAAGGGAATGACATCTCTTGGGAGTCTGTGGTTGCTAAAGAAGGTATAGTAATAGAGGAAAAACATATTCCCAAACTATATTATTTTAAATGATATTTCTGTCACAATGTTTCAACAATGACGAATCACAATTCAGTTGACACTGATAATTGATCATAAAATTCTGGGACTAGGCTTGACACTACAGAGTAGTAAACCATGCAGAGTCATACGTAGAGAGTTTTTCCTCTGTAAAATAAAACTGACTGCTCTACGTGAGCAGATATATTTGGGTTTCCTGGCTGTCTGTTTGTGAGACATTTTTGGTAGCTTCACAAAATCTCACCGAACTCTTTACCTCATGAAAACAGCCTCAAGATACTTGCGATACTTAAACTGTCATAAAGGCAAAGAGCAAACAGGCTCCCTTCTTGCTGTAGATGGAAGGAGAGGTGAGTCCCAAAAGGGCCCCCACACATATTCTTTTTAAAACTAGTGACGCAGTGACAAATGCAATGGAATCTGGGAAACCATCCTGCTAACCTTTTCCAGCTCCTGAAACCTGGTGTGTGATGGTGACGGTGATATTGATTAAAAGAAGAATCTGTTATGTTTGGGGATGTGATAAGGAAAACTACTGTTTTTTAATTTCCCCTCCCACAGGTTAGATTACACTATAAAGAAAGAATTTACCCAAAGGCAGATAATGCTTAAACCATTTAGAAATAATTAATAGACATTAGAGTCATTGCATACTACAGAAAAATGTGTCCTGAAAGGCTACACAATAGCTTTCCTTGTTAGAGTAAAGGATGTTTGTTTAGGCTTAGTTGGTGCTTCCGACTACTTAATTACCCAGAAATGAGGTAGCTGTGCTCTTAAGCAAGTCAGAAATGCACACTGATGAATGCTGGGCAACACAGGCCGCATAGTTTTCAGAAAAACATTCAGATATGTTGGCAGATTAGTTTTGCAGGTGGGAGCAGTGAGTCTGTCTGCTTCTTTAGATGTCTTTCTTTTGTATTTTCTAAAAAATCAATATTGCATTGTATTTCATCTGTAGAATCCATTCCTTCCTTTTGTAACATCATGTACTAATGTAGCACCCTAGAGACAGCTGGTGCCTCTGCTTGGAATCCACCAGGAGCATCCTTCTGGCCATGGCCAGCCACAGGACCTCCGTTATTACTCATGGGTAAGCACCATTCCTCTTTGGGACAGTGGGAGGAGGAGGAAGGAATGGATTCTCTCCAAACACCAAGTGCCCAAGGTAGTCCCATAAAACACAAAAAGCCACAGAATCATAAAATCATTAAGGTTGAAAAATACCTCCAGTATCACTGAGTTCAAGCATTAACTCAACACCATCATGTTCACCACTAAACCTTATCATCAAGTTCCACATCCATACACTTTCTGAACACTTGCAGGGAAGGCGATTCCACCACTTCTCTGCATGTTCCAATGCCTGACCACCTTTTCAGTGAAGAACTTTTTCCTACTATCCAATCTAAACCTCCTCTGATGCAACTTGAGGTCATTTCCTCTCCTCCTGTCACTTGTTACTTGGGAGAAGAGACCAACCCCCACCTTGTTTCCACCTCCTTTCTGGTACTTGTAGAGAGTGATACCGTCCCCTCTGAACTTCCTTTTCTTCAGGCTAAACACCCTCAGCTCCCTCAGCTGCTCCTCAAAAGACTTGTACTGTAGAACCTTCATCAGCTGTGCTGCCCTCCTCTGGACTCACTCCAGCACCTCAATGTCTTCCTTTTAGCGAGGGGCACAAAACTGAACACAGGATTTGAGGTGCAGCCTCACCAATGCCAGGTACAGGGGGAGAGTCCCATCTCCTCAAGCTGTCCATTTTGGCTGTCCATTCTCCCAGGGCATGGGAAGTGCCGCTGCCTGGCTGCTGGAAACACTTGTACCCCAGGGACAGTGCAGCTGGCAGAAAGAGAAGCTAAACAAGTCCCAGCTCCTTTGCTTGTTAAACAGTACCGTAGAGGAGGAAGGGGATACATCCACTCCTGAGGTTTTGCAGGGGAGGTTGGGAAACATCCTTTTTTCCCCTTAGATTCCTTGCAGCTGCAATCGTAAGGCCCAGCCACGTCCCACACTGGCAGCACAGCACAGCACAACTCTTTCTGTCAGTGCTGCTTCCTACCTCATGCTGCTTACAGCTGTGGCACACAAGTCTTGGTTTGGCTTGAAATGGGAAAGGTCTGTCCCACTGAACTGGGATGTAAACAGGAGCTTAGCTTTACAGCAGCTGGAAAGCAATTTTCTGGATTTGCTCCTGTTGTTTGCCAAATACTTTCTATTCACGGGAAGATGATGAAAAACATTTAGATGAGATTGTGGCTGTCTAGTTCCTAGCAAGCTGTTATTATTAGGGAGGGGAGGAAAACCCAAACCCAAACCCCAAAAACCTGGACAAGTTACAAACCTTCTCTATAGCTTAAATAGAGTCTTGGTCTAATTCCTCCAATTGACTGGAGCTGCTCTTGCCATTTCCCAGACAGTGACTTAAATGCATGTAACATCTTTAACTGCTATGCCTGTTATTGTGCTGCGTTCCTTTGGCCAAACTACCCGGGTTTGACATTACAAACCAGGACATTGAAGACAGAGAATGAAAAAGGCAATAAACACCCTGCTAATCTCTCCAGCAACACAGAAGCAACAGCAGCAACATTTTGCTTCAGGAACCTGTCCCCAACCTCTTTCTCTAACACAAAGGTACTGAATGTATGGCAGCAACTGCTGGGTTTCTCAGAGAGAGAGAGAGGCCCTTGTCAGAAAAATGTAAGAGGAATGACAGGACAACTGTCCTATTAAAAAACAAGCAGACAACAGATTGACTAGGGGATACTGTAAATGCACAGAAATGGACCAGGAGAAGTTCATTCAAAGCATTTCCTTCTCCTTTCTCTAATAAGACTGCCATTTGCATGAAGTAGTATCTCGTGCCACTGGGGTCAATGCATATTTGCAGGAGATTCTTGAGCCCAAATGACCCAATCCCTGTGTTTGGGATGGAAAAAAACTTAACACCTCCCCACCACCTCAAAAAAAACCCCAAACCAAAGCAAACCAAAGAAAAAAAGAACAAACAAACAAAAAACCCAAACCCAAACCAAACCAACCAACCAAACAACCAACCAAAAAAAAACCCCGAAAAAATAGTGATGTCCCCTGTGGCAGCAATAGGGATATGAGAAACACCATTACAGTTTTTGGATGCAGGTTGAGTGGATAAAGCTTAAGCTGTTTCTACTCAACCATCCTGGCACTGGGGGTTCTGTGGCAGGAGAGTAGATGTGCTTCAGCTGGGACACTCCAGAGTCAGGGCAGGTGGATGTCCCATGATTCACTCATTGGGTGGGTAGACAGCGAGACAAAGGCAGAGACAACAGGGGATCCTGCAGGGATTAGTTGATCATATAAAGAAATCACATGCTTTGGTCTCTTTTCCAGGATGTGTTCGGTGCTGTTATTGAAGAAGAACATGGAAGCCAAGTATAATGGAAATTTACAGTTATTGCAGTGACACTCATAGATCTACTTTGACTCAAAGCTGAACTTATACACAAGCGGTTAATCAGACATATTTCCTGTCCTGAAGAAGTTTTGGCCCAAATACACATATCAGGACAAGGATGGGAAGAAAAATGAAGGCCAGGTAAGCCTTGTGGACACCCAGCCCATGGAGGCAGTACAGTCAGGGGAGAAAGGAGCCCTGCTGCTCTCCTCGCACTGGTGTACAGCTACAGCCAACACTGCTTCCTTGGGAAAACTCCATGGTTGAAGTAATATCTGATCTCTGAACTCCTCTGAAGCAGATGGTGAGTCTGGAGTCACAATTTCACGGACTTCTGTCCAGGTAGTTTTAGTTACCTCTTTACTGGGAAAAATGGGTGGAGGTAAGCACCTTAATTGAGGCACTTCTATCAAGTCAAAATTACGCATCTATAGACCACCAAGTCACCTATTGCTGCTGCATGCAAGCAATACAAGTGCCTTGAGCCTTACAGGGCCTCTTCAATGTAGTGATTGTTTAGCAGCCCTGAATTACACTGTGGGAAGTGAAGGACCAGATAGGAAAGTGAAACTTTTTAAAAGCCATTTTAAGCAAAGCAGATTCTCTATAAATCCATTCTGCACTCTGGGTTAGTCCCCCAGGCCTTTGCTGTAATACTACTGTCTCTTCCTACATGCCTTTTTCAGTGCAGGGCAAAAGCAAGCTTTTCCCTCTTGATCTCTGCTGTTAAGCTCAGTAGAGATTAGGGACCACAACTCTTGCTTATGCAGGTGCAAGCCAGTGCAGTCACAGGGAAGTGACTTGGGTCTTGGCAGTGCTATGATTTGCTCCACTGTGCAAATGGGATCCCAGTGCACAGCAGGCTTCCCACTCCTTATTCAGTTAGTGGTTTGTCCTGGACTGACCTGGATATAGCAAGTGAGAAAAATAGCGGACAGAACCTCATTTAATCCTTGATTCTCTTTTAACTACTAACCAAGCCACCTCTGTACAAGCATGATACATTGAAAGGATGTGGACAAATATATCTGTGCTGAGGAGTGGCAGAGGCTGCAGTCCGCATTTAGAAATGCTGAGCGGTGTGTTTTTCTAAGCTGGCTAATTAGTATGGGCTTGAAACTAACGGCTGCGTTTAACTGACAAGGCAATATGCCCTTCACTCATCCCTTGAGATGTCAGGAGAATTATTTCTTTTGAAAACATGCCTATTAACTCGTTCGTCTCTATCCGCTTTGATCTTTTCAATATAATACTTTCCCTCTGCATTTCATTTCTCCCTATGGAGGAAACCATGAAAGCAAATCATACTGATTTGCAAACAGCTCCTCCTTTGCCTGCTGGGTTGCTTGGCTGGGTCTTCTGTGCCAGTGGCCCTGGTCTCACACGAGGAGCTGGGGAAAAGACAACACTATGATCACAAAGTGTTAGCACTTGTGCAGCCTCAAAAAGATGCTGTTAAAAGATCTGAACTGCTGTTAAAAGATGTCTGAACTGCTGCAGATGCCTCTGTCCTTCTCCAGGGCAGCGAGGAGATCAGGAAGAGACCATGATTCAGCAAGTCACAATTTTCCTCCCAGGTTGTTCCACTGAGATCTGGATTAAAAGAAAAATTGATGACCTGGCCTTTAAATGGAAAGGAGGATAGGGTTTTCTGACAAATTTCATTATGATCCAAGTACCATGCAACCCTACTGCAATATAGACCCATACACCATGATACTTGTTAATACCTGGTGAAAACAGGGCAGAATCTAAAAGTAAATAGTAGGAATGAAAAAATGGAATACAGCAATAAATATGTACCGATATTTAGGGCCAAATCTTGCCCTCAATTTGAAGGGTTCTGTATAACAGTAGGAAATGCATGTGGATATCTGCAATTGGATACACTGTTCATTATATTCAAGAATTGAGAAGTTAATTGCCAAATTGGCAAATGCTGCACTTCTCAGTCTCAGTCCCAGTGGTGAATCTGGCTTTGCATAGGAGTCATGGGAGATTTTCAGTGCTTAGGTTGCCCTTGAGATACAAGGCATCATTTTGCTAGGTAAATGTTTATCTTTTGCATTTCCAGAAATATGCTTGAAGAGACTTTCTTCCCTCCCACAAGAGTCTATTTGGCACTTCAAGAGACTTGCTAGCTTTGCATTTCCAAATGGGGATGCCTCTATTTTGGCTACCACATAGGGGGAATGGGCTAACAGTAGCTGTATTCCAGGAGTGCTGAGCACTTCTCCGCATTATTTACAGTAACTACAAGATGCAGATATTTAGGACGTCATAAGGTCAAGCCACAAGGTCTTGAAACACCGCAGCATGGAATTATAGTCCTATTTTGAGCCACCAACATTTTTGTTAATTTTTTTTCAAGCTAGCCATTGCCTGCAGTATCATACCAAATTAAAAAAAAAAAAAAAAGAAGCAGAAAATACGTAATGGAGTAAAAGAGGTTTGGCTGTGAATAACATTGCTATACATTGTGCACCAAAAGGAGATGACTTCAGGGATAAATGACCCTTGTGACAGACTTCCCCAAATCACAGGATGTCAATTTGTTTTTTGAAGGCACCTACTATGTATTGCAAAGGACTGATGTGAAAAAGTGCATGCTGTCCCTAGACTAAATAAGTGTTGCTTTGTTTTCAACCTAGAAAAGACAGAAAGAAAGATGGAAAGAAAGGGAGGGAGAGAGAAAGCATGTCACAGATGAAAGCATATTCTCAAAGGTCATGCCAGAGTGTCCTTACCTCAGCAAATGCTCTGGATTAACTTCATAATGAAATAATCCTGCTGTCTGATACTGCCTGAGAAATAAACGGTGTTCTTTTAAAGTTCTTGCCCATTTCACAGCACTTCCCTCTGACACTGTAATAAAGTAGGTTGCAGCAAGTATCCTGCATGCCATGCCTCCAAATGTACCAGTTAATTACTGAGTCCTTTAAACCTACTAACAAGACAAGCCTTGTTCTTTCAACCTATTGCTTTTTGCCAAAAAAAAAAAAAAAAAGAAAAAAAAAAAAAAGAAAAAAAGTGTGTTGGGCAAATAGATCTTTCCAGAGAAAACAGATTTGTTTCCAAATCAGTCAACTGTGCTGAACTGGAAAGGAAGAAATGTTATTTTTTCCAGGATGAAAGCAAAACAAGATCTCTCCCTGTTTACCCTGTCTCACCCGTTTCTAAAGAAGGTCAGTTTAATTCCTTCATTCCTTTTCCTGCTGTCTTATTTATCCTGAAGTCCTCTAGTCTTTTTCAATTTCACTGGCAAAGCCCAGCCCAGTTGGTCCAACATAGGAGTGCACTATGCTATGCTCTTCCCTGCCATGTGAAGATACTGAATAGAGCTGGGTGAACTGTAAACATCCAGACATTCTCCTTTCTTACTTGCTTTCCCATGCTTTTGAATAAAAACATAAATCTCAAGCACTTATTGTTGTTTTAGTTTCCTTTTAGCATCTTATTCATTACAGATGCTCTGAAGACTGTAAAAACAATCACAAATTCAGACTGCACCACCCCTATCTGTTGTGCCATGCTGAAATACAAACCCCTGTACCACAAGCGTCTTTTAATACTGATGCCTGGGACTGAGTTTGAAAGGAAGGAATGGCAGTAGAAATAAAAGGCAATATAGTAAGCAGGAGAAAAGAGCTTTTCTACCCTCACAACAGGTAGCTTTTGATCTTTAACTCAGAAGGAGCCTAGGGCAACTCCTGAAGGATGACTACACTTGAACTACAGTCAGTAGAGGCCATCATGCTTGCTTATATCAGCCCAGCTAGCACACAAGGTGTGTTTTGCATGCCATAGAATCAAATGCATAAGTAGATGTACATTTCTTTAATAGCCATGGACTGTAAGAGAGGGTCATTAGATCAGTTAGTTTGATCTACTAGATGGCACCTTAACAAAAGAAAAGTGCATACTACTGAATTCTCCTGTAAGTGTTCTCAGTGTGCTGGGTTAGTTACACCAGCTTAACCTCTTCTGTGGTCACGTACACTCCATTGACTTTGGAGCATCAACATCAACAACACAGCCTGAAGGGAGGTGTGTGCTACCTGCCAATATGCACGTTTTAGAGTAAAAGGCTCCAACACATGATCGAGTGCCCATGCCTTATCTACAGCCTCTTCCACCCTTGTATTACTCATTCCTGCCTCGGGTGCTGAGCATGCAGACTCTACAGCAGCTTCACTGGATGAAGGGAGCTGTGAAGTCATGACTCAGGTACCTTAACCTGACCAGGTGCCTGTGCCCTGAATGCGTCTGGGCAAGTCTAGAGGCAAAATGGGTTCATACAGTGCACACACCAAAGAAGCCGGGAGAGCCACCATGGCCAAAGGCTCTTTGTGAAACTCTCCAGTGGTATGTTGAACCCATAGCTGAACTCAGTTCTCAGCTTGGCTTCTACACAGCCCTGTTGTACTATGAAATATGCTACTTTTAAAACCAGAAAACTATAGGATATGATATATGGCAGTCTCTACAGGATTCCACAGCTTTGCTAACAAAAGGAGCAGTAATTTCACATCTGTCATTGCAATTTCACTTCAAGCGCCCACGTTAAGTGCAGCAACCCTTGCAGAACAAACCAGCTCTCCTCCATGCCTCCCTTTGATGACTAGTCAGACTTTATCCACTGTCCTGGAGCCGCCAGTGGATTCGTTTCACCATGTTCTTCACTTGCCCAGACGCTAGAAGATTAGTTATGCATTTTGTTCTTTTCTGATTTTAGTGGCACAAGATGCAGACCTTTCAGGACCCACCATCCCATCAGAAGTACTTTCTGTGTTTCAATGTTTGTTCCTTTCAGAGGTGGTGCAGGGCTTTCTAAAGTTGCCTCCTGCTGAAGGGAGAACCCTACAAGATGAGATCATCTGCTTACTTCCAGGGAAAAAGTCAGCTCAGGAAGCAACATACTCTTTCCCAGAGTTCTGCATTTCCCAAGGGGCACCACCTCTCTCAGGAAGAGGTACATCTGTTTCTACACCTCTCTGGCACATCAGTTTCTATTAGAATTAATTGCCTTGGTGGCACTTTCTCCAAACTGCATTCTGTGATGAGAACAACTGATCCTATAGTACCAAAGCCATTTAGAAAATGCTACCTACCTCACCTTGGCTCAGGTACCCACTGCTGGGATATACTGTACACACATACATGAAAGTTGTCACACTCCCATTGAAGTCAACAAGAGTTATCTGAGGGAGAAGATGGCATCTTGCTTTTATTTGTAACCAGTGTTTATTCACTCAGTCTAGATGCCCCTAAAATCTTTACACTGCCAACCCTTCTCTACATAGATATAGTCCAGCCTGCGTGAAAGCAGCATTTGCCAGCTGGTCAAGAAATTACACTGTGCAAATAATTACCCTAGAGGAGAATGGCCTTGGCAGCAACTACCTGAGTACTGGAGAAATGCAGGTAGTCAAAGGGCAAGGCTTTGGAGAGCACTACAGTAAACTACCTGGTGGAACATATTAGAGAAGACATTCAGCAAATGTGACTGAGACCTCTGATTCTCTGCCAGCTGTCAGGTTTGGAATTACAGCCATAACAATTAGCTGTGATTACTTCCCAATGTTGCTAAGTACAGTGCAAAGATCACCAGTTGGAATAGTTTCTTTTTGTGATATTTAAGTGCATTGACAAAGAGGTGTATCAGATCTCAGGACTGAAGAGTAGGGATGCATTGGCAGGTATGTTAAGGGAAGAGGAAGGAGGATCAATATTTACTGTTTATGCTAAGCAGATCTCCTGCCAGACATGCACTGGCAGTATCTGTTAAAACATTATTATATAGATAAATAAAGATAATTACCCTAAGTAGTGCTGTAGAGGTTACAAAGTCATATCATGACCATAGTAGTCCAGCCAGTTACCCTGTAGCTTGACTAGCCAACCATAAGCTATCCCCTTATCAAAAACATGAAGGAAAGATAAATTTTGTTGCATAACCAAAAGGATTAAATGTCAATAAATTATTGGGCTTTAGCTAGAACTCATGTCTACCATTAAAAGGCCACTGGTTTAGAGTCCTAAGATCTCATAGACAAAACTGATGAGCAAATGTCAGAATTGAAGACCTTCTGTACGAGCACCCTTGATGCCAGGCAATCAAAAAAAATATTTCCAGCCGACCTCCTTTGCAGATCATATCCAAGCCTGGGAGAGAGCACCTCTCTAGGCAGATTGAGATACAGGTTACTTTGCTACATCAGTAGTATCTGATAGCATGCCCTGTGCAAAAGTATTGTGATTTGAAGCAGGATTAAACAAAATATTCTGAGTTCACTACACTTGAATTTTGTATTTCAGGTTTACACTTTCAGTGAGTATAGGATGAGGGCTATTTACTCTGAAGAGATTGGATAATGCCACCACAACTGGTCTTTTCCCTCTTCATTTATGTGCTCCCATACTCCTACCTATATCCTTGAAGTTTTCCTGAAGACTTTAGAGAGTGGAATGAAGATAGGGTTTGTGTGAAGAGATTAATCAGTTCAGCAGACCATGTTGGAAGATTTGCTTATCCTCGTTGACATCAAAACCTGGTGTAAGGTCCGAGCGTTCCCCTAAAGATGTCATGACTCCAGTCATGCCTAGTTTGCAGAGTCTGAAGTTGAGATGTTTGAGCCTAGACAATTGCAGTCTGCAAAAACAGTTGATGCACACGGAATTACTGTTTTTAAGACCGAGCCAAATAACATACCATCAGTAAATAATTAAAAGCCTTCTTGAGTAACTTGGCTGCTGGACACCTGCTATCCAAAAGGTGTGATATGGAGCTGTTCAGTTACAAATGATCATGGGAGGCAAAATCATTGTTTGCCTCCCCTGACAGAACAGATGTTACTCTTACAGTCAGACTTTGGTTAAATGCTTAGGGAAAGAGCATTTCTGCCAGATCAAATGAATGCCCATGGAAACCAACCGTGGCAGGAATTAGTTTAGTTAAACATTTGAACTAATCCTCTCTGAAATTCTTTTGGCACTGTTTATTCAGCTGTAATTGTTTCATGAACACACAACAGTTTAAACAGGGCCTTAGAACCTGGGTCAAGCCTATACAGTTCGTTTGATACAATTTAATTTGACCACTTGAGAGGCATAAACATTCTTAACACGTAAATTAAAGGTGTCTCAAGAAAGCATTCAGCTTTTCACTAAATTTTGTTAAAAAGTAGACAGAAGCCAAACAGAGGACTGTTATACAGAGTTGGTAACCTGATATTCTGCTATCATTACCACAAAACTCTTTTTCACAGTAAAAACATCTTAGACTTGAGATTCCAGGAGGAGGTGATTTTTTTTTATATGACAGACTAGATGCTTTATTCTTCCATAATTAATGGAAGAAACATCTTGCTAAAGTTTGTGTAAGTTACACAAGATTTGGAGTTATACTACTCCCTTACAGAATACAACCATGTAAGTTACTGTTCCCAGTGTTGCTAAGAATTGTGTGGTAGTGTAAGGTTAGCAAGTATACAGCAAACTGTTTGATTTTCTGTCTTCTCTGGAGACAGAAGAAATCAGCGGATAAAAAAAAATTACCCTTAAATATTCCCTTAGCTCCAGCAGGAACCTTTTAACTCTACATCAAGGCAAAGACCCATGTTTTCATTAAGTTATATTGAAGAAAAAGACTACAAAGACTTCTCTAATGCTTTATTGTCCAGGAAGAAGTAAACAGTGTTCTGTAACTGCCCAGCAGAGTTTGTCATAATGGAGGTGTGGGCATGCACAGCTTAGGGCAAAAACTTTGTGCACAAACTAGGAGGTACAGAACTACCTTCACTAGGATAACATTGCCTTCAGTTTCCTGATTTCCTCTTTCTTTGCCTCTGCTAACCAATGGAGCTGGAGAGATACACCTGCTCCTGAAAATCCCAAGCACCTGCAAAGTGGGGGTGCCATAAAGTACTGACATTTATAGGGTATAATGCCACTGGTGGGCCAGCCTCACAGAGAGTTCTGCATCTGCTGAAGAGAAACATCTTGGAGGGCAGGAAAGCTCAGTGCAGCAAAATGCACCTAATAGGTTAGGCAAGTTTGGGTCTGGGAAAAGTGTGACATAAACACATGTAAAGGGTGTTTCAACCTCAGGCAAAGTGCTTCCAGAATTCCCAAAAGTACCTGATTAGTGGGGATATCTAAGGGTAATTAAACTACTGGCTTAAATGCCTCAGCACAGGCTGAAAGACAGGATGAATCTTGGTTCCAGAGTCCACAAAAATGCCTAGGTAAGCCAGTGGTTACCACTTTGATTTATTATGCAAAGAAGAAGAAAAAAGGGAAAAACAGGAAAGAAGAATAATCTGCCTTCTGAGCTACTTAAAATAAAAGTGAAGGGACATTTGTCAGTCAGACATTTGAAGAGTAAACTCAGCATAATGCTGAGAACTAAGAGAAAAAAAAAGTTAGAAAAAAATTGCCTGTTTTCATCCATTTAGCTCCTGTCCTCTTCTTAAGAACCTTTTCTTACCTGCTCTAGAATGACTTGGGATTTACAATTTGCTACCAATAAACACTAGACAAGTGACAGCAGTGCAGTTTTTCCACAGAAAGATGGCTGTGGACATGCTCCAACAGAGTCCAGACTTCCTAGAAGCTCATCTAATCAAACACACAGTGACAACTAAATCTTGATATAGCACTTCTCATCTTCATATTCTCTTTTCCTCTAGATCTGGCCAGGTGGATTTCTATCCCTTGGGAAGCCAGGCAAAGGGGAAATGTGCACATCTCTACTTTGGCCAAGGGAAGAGCAGCACTGAAATCCTTCAAGATGCAGGGTGGGCACAGAGATGGACCTCCGGGAGCTGCAGAATATATGAAGGTTGACTCTGAGGGTTTGGGACAGGGTAAGGTAGAAAGAGTAGGAGGTGAATGGAAGAACAAAGTTACAGAGATTTGGGAGGCAGTGGTGCAGCAAAGGTAAGATTGAGCAAAAAGTCTGAAGTAAATGCTGAAGACGTTGGGAAGGGTAGATGGGGATGAGAATGGTAGGTAAGGAAGTTGCAGGCTGTGGCTGGGACTAGAGGAGAAGGAAATAAAAAAACAAAGTACTCCAGGCTTTCAGAGGAAGAGGGCTGAGGACAAAGAAATCAAAGGGTAGCTTTCTCCTCCCTCAACTTTGACAGGAATTATTCTTATGAGCAGAACAACGTGAATGCGTAGGGTCTCTCTATTCTCTCCAAATCCATGACAAAAGATGCCCACCTACAACCTCTTTTTACCAGTGTTAATAATACTTTAAGTCTCAAAGGACTTCTAGGAAAGCAATACTACTCTTGGCCTATGGGAACAACAAGACTATGTAGAGGTATTTATCACTTCTTCAGGGTAGACCTGCTCTACAGACATCTGCAGGGCATATGTGCAGACTGCAGGGGATATGTGCTTTCTGCTGTGTTAACTGCAAACTCAGCAGCAAAAGCACAGAGCTCAGTTCAGGCTGTAAAAACTCAAACGAGAGCTTGAGCAACTGGAACACCTTGCAGCACAGAGACAGAGGGGGTCTCATTCTTTAAACATGGACTTGTAATGCCATTTCAGATCCCTAACGCTACCCAAGAGGTCTGTGTAGCCTAACAGACACTACAAAAGTCTTACATGCAACATTTCCCTTTTGAAGAAATTGGTGGAATCCATACAGGATGAGTTTTGATGCCTCAGCTAGTACTAGAGGCCTCTGCATAAGTAAGTTGACCTCTTTCTATAAGATTACATCTCTACTGCTAAAAAAAGAAAGCAAGGACTGCTGCCAAGGCCAAGCAGCACATACTGACTCCTTCCCCTACTGCTTAGGTCTTCCACTCTCCAGTCTAGGCTTCTGGGTCTCGGATCTCATCTGAAGACCATGTCATCTTCCTGTGACCCCGAGAGAGAAGTGCTTCTTTCTGCTTGTTATCTTTTTCACTCAGAAGTGTGTGAGATACCCTGGTGGTTTTGCCTCAGTTCACCTAAGGGATGTTTTTACAGAATGCCCACAAACACACATCGCATGCCTGGAGGTATGCTGTTAGAGCATGAGAATGAGGACAAAAATCCTGGGCATGGTGGAGGGCTGATTTGGGTAGAGGGAGCCAAACCTGGAGCATTCCCATCTATCCTGCATTTGGGAGGGTTCCACAGGATTTTTTTCAGATCAATATGTATCTGGGATCACTGTGTGCATGACCATTGGTCAGCTGATTCAGACCACCACTGGCATCAGATGACATTTCAGGTTTGAAATTAATCACTACCATTGCTGCCCAGTTTTCTTACTGCAGTCAACCTCACTAAACAAACACTCAGTTGTTTGGCTAGTTGGGTAGCAAAAAAATAAAAAAGGAAAGAAAAAGTAGTTGCTTAAGAGCTACTGCTTTTTGAGGGCTTGGGTTTTCCACTGCTTTTGCTGATCAGCAAAACCTGCTAAGCAGAACCAGACGGCTGTGACCTCTGTGCACTGCTGATGGTTTGAGTTGGAACGTGTTACCTCAGCACGCATAACCCAGCCGTGAGAACAAGCCTCGCTGCCCTGCAAACCCTGCCGAGCCTGCGTTTTAGTGCTTAATGTAGTTCTTGGCCTGCTGTCATTTTGGCAGCGCTTCAACTGCAGACCTCAATTTAATGCAATTATTAAATATAAGACGAATACCACGTAGGATACTGTCATCAAATCCTAGGCTACAGGTCTAGGTCCCAAGACCTGAGGTTGCCTGTCCCCATGCTCAGAGAGTCAATCGCACCCCAGTGATGTTTGTCCAACTTATTCTTAAAACATCCAGCCACAGAAGGAGCTCTGGTAGCTCTGTAGGTCCCAAGAGCAGCCACAAGTATTGAGGCCATGTTGCTGAGAACACAGCTGTGCTGGGCAGGGAACGTCTCCAGGATGAAGGACCACTGCCTCCCTAAGATCTTGCTTTATGGTGAACTTGCCACCGGTTGCTGTAAGAAAGGAGCCCCTAAGAGAAGATACAAGGACTCCCTGAAACAACATCTCAGCTTTGGCCATATTGATCATCATAACTGGTCTACTCTGGCCTCCAATCGGGAGGTCTGGAGACACACCATCTATAATACTGCTGATGCCTTTGAGAAAGCACACAGGATCACCCTTGAGGAGAAAAGACAATGCAGAAAGAATCGTGTCTTGCAGAATTTACCAATTAAGGAGCCTTTCTGCTGTGCCTTTTGCAACCGGACATGCCTGTCTCGTATTGGCCTTTTTAGCCACCAGCAAACACGGGTAGAGACCTTTCCCAAATCTTCGTTCGCGAAGCCTGGCCATGATGATGATGATGGAGGTCCCAGGCCCACAGCCATGACACAGTGAGTCGCATTGCCCCTTGTGCTCATGAAGTGCTGCTCAGGAGGACTAGGTATTGCTTCTCAATTCTCTTGATGATCTATTTGGTGACCCTTATCGACTTCCCAAACTTATGAAAGGAAAAATGATGATATTGACTTTACCTGACAAATCACTTGTATGAAAAGCATTTTTGATAAAGATTTACAAACTAAAAGGTTCCTAAGAATATTAGCATCTGATAGTGTTAATAATTTAAAATAATCACTTTTATTAAAATCAGATAACCCATTTTATTATCCTTGGAACACAAAGCCTCATCTAGTTAATTAATTAGGGGGTTTTTTTGTGAGGAGGGAAAAATTTAGGGAACTGGTCCCCTTTGCTTGACTTTTATAAGAAAAGGAAGAATAACTTTCAGCTGCAAGTGCTGGATGGTGAGGGAAGCAAATTTAAGCTGTTTTGTGTATCATTTTTATCCCATCTGTATAGGACTTCGGCAGGAAAGTAAATGGCTCCTTCTCATAATCAGTTTACTTAATTCCCTCACTGATGGACGGACTGTAGCAAACCGTCTCCAGGTAAGAACCAATGAGCATGATGGGAGCACAGGATCATCATACACACAGTCCTTTGCCTTTCAGACCTGGAAGGTTTTTGTGGCCCTGGGGATCTTAGAAGTGTTTTTAGAAGGAAGGCTTCAAATGCATTCCTGACTCCTTTTTTTGAGAGCAAACCACAATTACATGGGGAAAGTCTAGTAAAGGTATTTGACTGCCAGGCACTGCAGAGAAGATCGGCAGAAACACTTGTGTTTGTGTGGTTTTGGTTATTTAATCTGGAATGTCCTTTGACTCAACTACCCTGTCATCCTCTTTCCCAGCATGCACAGAAGAATGGGGCTCTTGGGGGACTTCCATTTCCCCCATGCAAGAATTTTGCATCTGACATATATGAGGAGTAGGAACAGGACTGCAGCAATAAATAAATACCAACATGATTAAAAACAAATGTATGAAGCATTATTAATGATACTCTGGAGAAAATGGAAGTGTAGTATGCCAGAAACACCATCAGGAACTGAATGGATATCAAGGGCTACATAGCCTGATATTAAGGTAGCAGAAGGGGACAAGCAGTAATTTACTGTGCAAACAGTAACATCTGAACCTGCAGCTGGATAGTTTGGGTTTGATTAGTGGAGTTGTTTTTGAACTGGCAGGTCAGATCAGACTCAGGTCTATGCAGGTAACCTACCTCTGTCAACTGGAACTGCCATGTTTTGCCTTTTTTTCAATAATCAGCACACCCCCTGCCCTCCTTCCACCATGTTTTCTATACTCACAGCTCTTGGAGAAGTTTGACAACTTGCAGCCCATATGTCCTTGCTTTGAAGGTGTTTCTGGGAAGACAGCTGGATTGTCTGGATGCCCAGCAATGCAGTCTATTATGCAAGTAGGAGACAGAGAGTTTGGTGATACAGGGGGCTCTCTTTCCAGCATTTTATCCCATTTTTTCCACTCATATATTTGAAATGCAACCACCACTTATGCAGTACTTTACTCCTGTGAGCTATTATCTGACAGCTCCTGTTCTGAGCACTTATGCAACTGTGTGTAGATGGAGAAGGAAACAAGTCGTTTGCATACAGAGCAAATATTTTGTCATCACCTGCTATTTATCCTAACGAGATTTTGCCAGACTCATTAGAATGATTCCACGCTTCTTAATACCCACTGGGATTGCTTTATTATTTAATGGAGTCAACAGTTGGCATATGCTACAGTGTCTTTGTATTCAGGTCTCTTGAAACCTCCGAAGGCAGCTAAACAAAGGCAGTGAATAACCAGTTTTGTTTCCCTCTTTCTCCCAGGATGTCTTAGCGCTGACACCAGTGACTCGTAAGAATAATGGTTAAAGAGATCTCTTTATCATCCTACTCCCACCAGAGTCTGAAGGCAGTAAGAATCTCTTCGCTAGGGACTGGCTTGTCTCTTCATGGCTGAAAGCAAGGACCCTGAGGGTACCTGCTCTCTACAGAGGACTCTTGGGAATTTCTCCTTTTCTACTCTTCCTGCTGGATTTAAAAATCTTGGTTCTAAATTCAGTGGTGGTGGCTTTTGCTCCAGTGTTACTCTATCAAAAAGCTGCATAAACAACAAGAAAGTGTCCTAATAAGAAACTACAGAAGATTTGGGCATGGCCTGAATCTGCATGGCCTAAATTCACATGACCCTTTTTCTGTGTAAGCTTTCCACACAAGTTGGTGATCATTGTTGAGCTCACTTGGTTAGAACATAGTGCTAACAATGGGTGGGTTCAATCCCTGTACAGGCCATTCACTTAAGAGCTGACTCAAAGATCCTTGTGGGTCCCTTCCAAGTCAGAATATGAAATTAGTGCCAGGAATTGCAGTAAAACGACCCAAAAATACAGAGAAGTGATTTTTCTTTAGTCTGTCAACTGTAATCTGAGGTGTTCCAATGGGATTAGCTGGATATAATTGGTTTGGGTGTTACTTATAACAACAGGGAAAAAAGAAAAATCCTGAAGTGTGATATTGAAGTTGACAGTGTCACTTTAAACAAATTCACTCTAGGTGATTTTTGCTTTGGTCTCCCTTTACAAACAGACCTTGCCAGAAGCCAGACTAAACACTATGCTAATCTTAGATCAGCCTTTAATTTTCCTACTTCATTTCCCTTCCCCTTTCCTTTCTATTTCCTTCTAAGACAGCAGTATTATGGACAATTTAAATCAGATATGTCCGCAGCTGAACAACAAAATCACCAACTGAGGACATGAGACTAGCAATAAACTCAACATAGTAATTATTTTCCTGTCACACAAGCAATTACAAAAACAAAGAAAGAACAACTGAGTGGTCTTATCCCGATATCGATCATTTAATTTTCTCAAGCCGTGTAATATTAAGCATGCTAATGCTACTACAGGGAACCCCGGCAACAATTAAGCATAGCTATGAAAAAGTCGCACTCGTTGCAGGCTTGAGCAAGGGGGATAACTCACTATTCATGCCAATGGTAATAATTATGTACAATGGTAATAGTGAAATAAAGGGCAAATTAAAATTTTGGCACAAATTCACCCTTCCAGTGGTTTGTGTCTGGCCTGGTTCCTGCCAGGTTTGTGTGAATGTGATACACTTCACTTACTTGGTGTTCCTGCAAGACAACCTGTTGGTCAATGGTTGCCATAGGCTAACTGGGCATTGTAGCTTCCGTCTACAAGGTGAAGAATTAACTCAGCAAAAGGTTAACTCGTGAGCATTATGACTCACATGCTTTTCATTCACTCTGTGTGCTGAAACACTGTCATAGCTAACACAGGAAGAGCCAAGTTGGTTCTTTCAACTAAGCTGGGTGTTTTTGCCGTTGGGCTGGTTTTAAACTTGAATCATCTGTTGTTCACTCCACAGACCGTGTACCTCTCTTTAGACCTTGAGATCTGGTTGCCAAAACATAGGTGCTGGTTGGTTTGAATAGCGTATCTATCATGTAGCTGCTTCTCCTAGATACTATTAATAACTCATTAGCTTCAAATCATACTTGCCAGTCCTGTGTGAATACCCAAAATACAGGACATCTCAAAAGAAAATTGATACCTATGTTTACGCAACAGAGTTGCACCTCAGCATTTGGCTCTTTGGGTGCTGCTGTCTGCACTGACTAGATTTCAAGGGATTTCATTGGGAGCTTAAGCTGCCTCATCCCTAGACACCAAGTGTATGCTACAATTTCTGAAACACTGCCCACTGGTGTTGTTCTGCAATAGTACGGTTGGCCTCCAGTTGCCTTCCAGGCAGGCATGTGCCTCATGGAGATACTGGATCACATCTGCCAGCCCAGCCTGAATATCTCAGCTATGTCATGGCATCTCAGGTGGCTCTTGGTACTATGTGTGAACAACTTAACTGAGCTCATGGAATATATACCAACTGTTTTGAAACAAGGTGACCTTCCAGTGCTGGTATTAAGGTTTGTATCATGAATGATCGACAAGTCTGCTTATGAGAGTGAACTCAGACCTGTGTTTAATTGTGAACACAAACAAAACCCACAAAGATTCACCAAGAGAGGAGAAAGAAGATCAAACAGACACTGTGGGATGAGGTTTTCTTCTCCATGTTTTCATGATGGGTGCAGTAGCAGTTCCTCAGAAGAATTCTTGCTGTAAGAATCCTGTTGGATTCAGAGGAAGCACCAAATTTGAACCATATGTGGGGGCCCTGCACAATGCAATCCCATTTCAACTCCATTAATTTTAGTTTCAGTTTTTCCATGTTGTATCACTTAGATGTCTCTAGGCGAATTATCATCAAAGTCCTACACAAATTACCAAAAGGTTGAATTTTTCCTTTTCTGATTTATATCAAGGAAGAGAGTCCTGACTTAGACAGGTTAAGAAACTCCGCCTCAAACCTTCTGCTACTTCCACAAGACTTTAAAGAGAGTTCAAAATGTTCAAATGGTGTGCTTTTATTTCCATTTCCTGAGGAAAGCTGGAGTAATTGATGTTGCAGTATTTCTGACTATCCCCAAACCCTCTAGCCACTGAAGGGAAAGAGGGAGAAGAAGGATACATCATGGAAGTCAAATAATCAGACATTACCTTCAGGAAGGCATCATTAGTGAAAGAGAAATGGATTCTAATGGTCACTTGGTGTTATAGGAAGCAAGCACAAAAAATTCTGACACCTTAATTTTTTATTACTCTTTTCATTTTTATTTTCCTTTTATTTTTCCTAGTTTCCATTTAGATCTCCTCTTATGGAATACCATGCTTTTCATGATAAGCTAAAATCAAGGAAGCTAGAAAAATAAAAATTGCCAGTGGTACAAAACATGGGGGGAAAAAACAACAGAGCAAATGGAAATATTTTTTCTTTTAAATTGGAATTTCTCTTATTTTTAAAATGAGCCTATCTAAAGTTTTGATGAGCACATGTTAAAGGTTGAATTTACTCATTTAATCAAACAATTTGAGTTATAATGAAAGAATATTTGTCATACTAAGCACTCTAAATTCACTTAGCAATTTTGAGGAAAGGTTAAAAAATCTGAGTTTGTTAAAATCATGGACTAAGCAGAATCTATGGGTCTGCTCAACTAGCTTTTGAAACAAAACTGTTTGCTTTGTTTTTTCAGCTCAAGCATCCTCCATATTATCTGTGTTATTGCAATACGGATGTTTTGGTTCATCATCATCATCATAATGATGATAACAGTAAAAGCTGCTAGCCAGAGTGTGTTCTCCAGAAGAAAGCATACCATGGAACATATGGCATCCCAGACACTTGGGGCAGATGTGCAGGGAAGCAGGCTGGGCCCCGCAGAGGTTATTAGCTTAAGCTCACTACTCTGCAAACACAACTCTACATCTCCTGAACTCTCTCTGACCTTAAAATCCTAATGCCACCTTCACATGACACTGCACCTGAACTGATAAACCATGTTGCACTGAGCCAGCTCAGGTCTCTGGACCCACGAGACAGTTAATCTGCAGTCCCGCTAAACTGACCATGGATATTTGACAGACAGATGAAGTTCAGCCTGCCATTTTATTCACTTTATGCTGAGAATATATCTAAGAGTTGAAGAACCAGGACAACTTTTTTCCCACTTTTGGACTCTGGGGTGAGAGGATCAGCTATATTCATCTAAAATCTTGAAAACCTATGTGACTAGATAGATTCAATTGCATCATTTCCACAAATGCATCCTTTTAAAATAAATGTATTTTAGGAATTCTGTCCTTTTTGCTTTTCATTTAGTTCCACTTACTGTGGAAGCAGAATCCAGCACAAATGGAATAATAACAAAAAAAAACCATGAGTGGATTATTCATCATTTCCCGCTTTAATAAAAATGATAAAAGTTACGTTTCCAAATAAATATATGACTGTTTAAATCAGGGGCCTCTCATGCTATGTATCCTTCAGGGCCTCTTATGCTTCTGACTAACTTTAACAAAAAGAACTGAATGTAGTTTATAGCAGCCATACCTTATTTAAAAAATGCAATTTAGTATTTACCAAACAACAAAAATATATTCTCCTTAAAGAAAAAAAAAATAAGAATGCAAAACGATTAAAAAAGCTACTATAGACCAAGATTCCTTGCTTGATGGTTTAAAACATGCTCATGTTTATATGCCTTATTCTAAACCTATTCATTCTGAAAGCAATCTGCATAGGATCAGTCACAGGATTCCTTCATTACACTTTTTGCCTTATTCTGAGCCATGGATAGTCTTGTCAGTCTTGAATATCTCTATTACTCATCATTGTCAGCCTTATTCTTGTAGAAATCTATCTTCATCCAATGTGACATTTCAGGAAAGAAGGCTCCATACAGGCTCCTTATTGACCAACAAGTCAATACTCTACCTCCCAATTCAACTCCTTCTACACAACAGTAATAAAGGAGAGTCTCAAATGTGACTTTCCATTGCTATTCTTTCTGTTTTGTCCAGGGGAAAAAAAAAAAACCAAAGCAACTTCACATGAGATCATTCACGCTTTCTTCCAGAAGAGTCATTTATCCTCCAACTAAAGCTTATTCTTATTATTTAATTGTTGCTTTATGCAAGCAGATTCTCTCAATATAACCAGTATCTGATCTTGCTCTACCCTGAACATGATAAAAGCTCTTGAGAAGGGCTGGTCCTGTCTCCATCTCAATCCTGCAAAGATCCTGGACATCTTCCAGTTCAGCATCTAGCTGGCATGCAAAATAAAAACAGTGCCTAGTGACAGTGATGAATGGTCTGCTCTTGGCTGTTGCCTGCATTCACTCTGATGGATATCCCTACAGTATTTGATTGCATAAACGGTGAAATCCTTTGGTCTACATTAAGGATGTTTGGTCAGCATTACAAGATCTAAATAATAATCTCTACAAAGGAAACTGGCAAACTTGTGCCCAGTGTAAGCAGACAATATTCAAAGAAAGTCCACCTACCTGATGAATGAACTCACCACTCTCTTAGGACTATGGAAATCATATAATTACGGAATTATTTGAAGTCAATTAATGATTACAAAATAAATAAAATTAATAGATACTTTTGGCAGCTACTGTACAGCCTACTTGTTATATAATTGAAATTATAAAAGCAATTAAAGGGCAATTATAATCGGCAAGTGAGAGAGTTGTGGAAAAATCAGATGTGAGCTGTGAATAATTCATTCTGTCTTAAATAGTCACATGTCTAGGTGGGTTCCTTCAACCAGAGATAAGCTGAACTGCAACGCAGCCCTCAACAAGAAGAGAAACCACCAGCTCTCCAATCCAGGTGAGTTTCAAGGATGAGGACACCTGGGAGACCCTCAGATGCAGCAGACAATAGAGTCCAGAGCTGCACTACGAGGACCATGTCTTCCCAGCAGTGGCCACAGCGTCCACAAAACCCATTTTCTCCCAGGCTAAACCCAGTTGTTCCCAACATACTCTTCCCCCATTTCTGTACCAGGTTGTCCCTTTCCAACCCCCTCCCACCATGCCATGGGGCAAGGAGGGCTCTTGAACCAGAACTCTCCCTCAAAGGCTGTGCTGTATTTGCAAACCCATTTGATATCTATTGTAATGCGAGTCCATGCCCTAACAACTGTCTGAAGGCTAGGGAAATATTTTTTAGGAAAGGTGAACAAAGAAAGAAACAGCAACAAACTCTTCCCCTTTCTGCACGCAACACTTTTTCATCTGCTTATCATCAATATATTTTGTAGCCTCGAAAAGCAGCATGAAATAGATGCATCATTTCTGCATGTCAGGCCTGCCTCTGCAGCACAAGTTGCATGTTTGTCCTCACAGACAGCAGCATGGCAGTCCTCCTGACAGAGGGAGGGGGCTGTGCCTAAACGAGGTCTGATGCAGGGACATCACCTTCCCTGAAGTGTCTGAAAAAAGCATCCTGACCTACGCACATGCCCTTGAAAATGAGGGTAGGGGCAGAAAATTATGGTGAAAATGAGAGCAGAAGAAAGAATCTGAGCTTCAATTGAAGTTGGAGGGTTTTTTTCACACCCCGCACATCTCCTGTTATTTTGTCAATAGCTTGAGGCAGCCATTTTAATAAAAAACTAGGCAAAGTTTAGGGAAGACATAGAGAAAGATGTGCATGTGTGTGCATGCTTTTACTGGTGCCGTTGCTGACAAACTGAGGTTTGATAAAGTACATTTCTTGCTTGGGGGAACCTAACTGTACACCTTTCACCACTGCAGAAAGAAGATGAAAATAAGTCTACAAAGCCACAATAAAAACATGCTAATGTGTCAGGGGGCCTTTTTCGGCACTTCAGACTCTGAGAATCTGCCTGCAAACCCCTTCAGAAACCTCTACATTGAAGGTTCCCAGATGAGTTACCCCAGTTAACATCAGAATGGGTTAAGGATGAAAAAGTCCCAGCTGCAACCCCAGTTTAAATCTGCCTGTGTAATATGGTCCTGGATGCTTATGCAGGTGTGTCAGGTATTTTTTTGTGCTTCTGGGCTTGGACCAGCCAAACACCTCTACTCTAAAAGGCTTGCACCTTGCCTTTCTCACCTTCTCCTTCACCTCACTGTTTTCTTTTCTGATCATTTCTCCAGCCCATCTCTTCAGGGTGTTCTTGTAGAGAGGAACATCTAATCCCTGGTTGCTGGGCCTTTTTTCCAGTAAAAAATCAGGAAGACTATGTGGAGCAAACTGTGATTAGAAAGCAGGCAACAAAACAAGAAGTCAGAGGCTTTCTGGGCAAAGTTTCTCCAGGGAGTTGCTAATAGACCCACTATGAAGTTGCTTTTCATTTAGAATCATAGAATCATTTAGGTTGGAAAGGACCTTTAAGGTCATTGAGTCTAACTTGATGCTCCAAATCCACCACCAAACCATATCCTCAAGCACCACATCTACAGTTTCTCCAAGCACCAGTGTGTGTGCCTCTGCTCTTGATAAACAGTAATCATGCTATATTTTACTCCAGCCACAACCTAATTTTAGGGCTTTACTTGCCATTAACCCATAGCAGAGGTTCAAGGAGTGTGCACCCATCTCAGCACACATACAGGAATGGTGCATCCAGCACTCCAGTCCTGGAGCTACCTGCAGGCAGGAAATAATTAGGACCAGAAATTCTAAATTTTCTTTCCCACAGTAGAAACAGAAACATTGCCCTACTGACACACAGTTCACTTCTGCCTCTGCAGGCAACATAAGGCTGGGACTGGTAAGTGCAGCCTGCATGGGACAAAGTGTCTTGATGGGTGATGCAGCTGGCATGACTTGGATACAGTCCTTCTTTTCAAAATCCGAAAAAAAAAAAAAAAGACTTTGTTTTCCTTTGGCTCTTTACTTCTTTTTTGGCATTTGATAAAACACACGACATTATAGTCAGGAGAGCCTGCCTCTCCTACTGAGACTCTGACCAAGGAGTAGACAATAACAAGTAGCATTGATTTATTGCTGCAGAGGAGGTAGAGAAAGAAGAATGTAATAAATGCTGAGGAGATGAGAAATGCACCCATTCCCTCACCCCCTACACACTCACAGGCGCTCCAGAGAGAGAGGGGAGGTTATCTGCCATGAACCAGCACATTGCTGACATTCTAATGAAACAAGAGTCAAAGCAGGTAGGAGGTGGTGGAAATGCTGAGTTTGATGCCCATTTATCATCTTCAAATGCTGAACCCAAGTTGGTGAGGAATGTCAAGAGAAGGGCACTCTACCATTTATAAAAATATTTTGTAAGAAAGATAGAACCAGCTATTTCCTATGCATAATTAGAATAAATAAGCTTTATTCCAAAACAAATCAAACCCCTCCTTTGAAGGAATACTAATACGCTTGGCAGAACAAGCATATAAATGTTAGAAAATGCTAATTTAAAATTATCTTTGATACTTTAATTCAGTTCCCATACATACATGTATTATGCAGACACAGTTTGGATTGTCTGATCAGACAGTATTTTCCCACACAGCTCCTTCCTTCAGCACACAAATTAGACCCACTTTGTGGCTATGGCAGCATCTCTACTTCATGTTATTCCAAAAGCTAGAAGTGAACGAGGAACAGGACTGTGGGGCAGAGGAAGGACAAAATTACATCCTCGGATGTAATCCTTTGTCCCAAAGAGCTGGGAAATATTGTTTAGTCAAGCTTTTCTTAGAAGGGTTCTAATTGTGTCCTTTTACTTTCTAGATGTCTGAGTTCCAAACCCAGTGGTTTGGTTTGCAGAAATGCTGAGCTCCCAGTCTCAGCTAAGACAGGCAGAGCAATGCTTCAGTGACTCACAGCATCATGTCATATAGTAAGTACTCTGAAAAATCAAGTCCTGATGAGTTCAAATTTGGCAGCTGCAGTGCTGATTTAGATGCTCATTTACCAAATGACAATATCATGATATCTCACCACAGAGAGATTCTGCTAAAATGAACAGGGGAGCTTTTGTTCTGCAAGGGCAAGCACTATAGAAAATCCCATGAAGGAAATATTTCAGGATTCAAAAAATGTGGTATAAATCAGGAATATACTGGAAAATAACAGACTGAATAGGTGCTTTTCAGCTGAGACATGTTCTTCTAGTGCACAATATGAGACTGAAGGACTTTGAATACATGAAGAAACCCCAAGTGCGTGTGTGCAATTAAAGACAAAATTAAAGGGAGTTAAGTACTGTTGCATGACATCCGCGTGACTTATCAGCAGGGTAAACACCACGACGTTGAGATTTGCCAAGGCAGCTAAAAGACCACACCTGTGGGGTGAGAGCCGGCTCTAACAATATGTGGGAGACAAAGTGTACTGTCATTCCTCTGCCCACAGTAGCCATCAATTCAAGTTGTTCCCATAGAGCCCAATTCAGTGTGTGCTTTGTTTTCCATTCTCTCATACAACTACCTGTTCATTCAGAGAGCACTGGAGAGTTTTAAAGGGTAAGTCATATCACTTTTTTACATATAAGTCCTTTCCCACAGCCTAAATCTTGGCCTTGAGGAACAGCTCTACATGAAACTTTCCTCCCCACTCTAGCCGAAATAATTCAGCTGGAGGCAAACACCTGGATTGGAAAACTTAATAGCAAACGGTCAAATTTTGGCAACAATGTAAGTAACTGGTAAATGAGAAATCTTAATAAAATGCAAAACTGTCAGAGCCACCTGTAAAAACCCTGAACTCTAGACGGCGTTGAACTGCCCTGGTGTCCTCAGTCTCAGACATATGTCCTGGACACGTGTTGCATATTTTCAGCCCAGAGCTGGGTACACACCAACCACCTATATAGCACTGTCACCCTCATTTCCACAAAAGGAAAACTGTCTGCAGGCTGCAACATGAGCCAGATGACTGTGGGACCAGGATCTCCCCAGCTCTGTTCCCTAAGTTGGATAGACATGGCCCCAAAGAAATACTCCTGGACCCTTGAGAGACCTACTGATGTTTCCCAGCAAGGATAGTGGTGAAGCCACAGACTTCTCATCCCCACAGGCAGGCAGGAGATGGTCCCTCACCCTGCCAGGGACATGCTGCTCTGACAGGTCCTCAGGGATACATGGTGGTGACCAACATGCTCAGCATGGTCTTGCTGCACTGTAGGCATGTTGTGCACTAGGCTCTGAAACCAGTGCCTTCAGCACACTGTGTTAAATGTTAATGTTAAATGGCAATAAGTGAAGATCTCCACCACAATTCTTTCTCCTTGCTGTGGGCCTTCTCTCTGGTCTTGAGCAAAACGCTAAATCCTCCTGGGAACCAGTCTCCTCAGTTAATAAACTCTGTGGTGGGGTGCAGCAAAGATCGGTTTATTAATGTTTGTGTAGCATGGGAAAGTCCTTGAGGGGAATGACCACGGGAGAACAGCATTGTTACTCTTATCTCCTCCAAGTTAGTATCTAACACATCTGCTTAGAGGCACTCAGTCCCATGTCTAGCCTTACTAGAAAGTATAGCAGAGTTTCTATGGCACAATAAAGCATTGGAAATAAACTGAGACAGGGATTTATAGCTGCACTTTCTTGCAATGTATTATAATAGCCAGCATTATTTAATCATAGAAACATGATCTGGCCAGAGCTAACTAGCTTTGCTCAGGTGTGCTTGTAAATTTAATTTTTCTTCTACCTTGTGGAGAAGTTGAATGCAGGCTAATGTGTGTGCTGGAAAAATAACAAATCATATTATGGTATAGAACAGGAAGCCTTTCAGTTGCACTATAAAACAGTACAATTCGGTGCTTGCAGTATTTATATGGTACCATTCAGAAATATATTTTAAAACTTTATACAAACAACTTGCATGCTACATTACAGCCAACATGTCAAATCCTATTAAAGAGAAGAAAGCCATTGTAAAAACAAGTTTCAATATACATTTAAACAAAGCATTCATTGGAAGCCCACTAACAATTGGACCTATATAGGTATTATAAATACAGGTCCTGATAGAAAACTGAATCCATGGCATAAAACATTTACCCATGATGCTCTCCATATAAACTCTGGTATAGTAGATGTTATTTAAAAAATAGTGCTCTGAAAGCCAGAATGGATGGGTCTGGATATTCTTTTCTGCTTGCATTATCCCAGCAACTGAAAAATGAAGAAAAGGAGTGAAAAGAAGGTGGAACAGAGGTGAAATATGTGACAAACTCAAATCCTTTGCCTTAGTCCACTCCCTGTATTTTCTCCCATGGTATCCAGAGTCTACAATGCTTGCTGCTTACTCCATTATGTTCTCTTACCCACCTACTGACACATTTCCATTGATCGTATATGTAGCTTTAAGCATTTCTGCTCCCTGGGCACTGAGAGCTTTTACGAGGTAGCCGAGACATCAACTACTGTAATAGATCATGTGGTGGGAAGAAGCATGTTTTAAGCCATGCATCAGCTCTGGGGTCTGAAAGACCCTTCACCGTCACCTAATGGCACAGAGACCCCTGCTCAAGGGGACAGAAGGGTAGCTGCTGTTGTGGGGCTTTGACTGAGAGAGGCACAGGCTGTTTGGCTGCTGCATGTTGTAGGTTCTACATTTCTACCTAGGCAGTTCATTTGTGGTAGGAAACATGGGAAAAAGGCTAGAAAAAAAACACTATACTGTACTATCTGGTAGTACTATCAGCTGCGAGGACAAGAAAGGACAAAAACTGCCCTTGAAATCTCACCCTGACTTGGTTGTAGGAAGCCTTGCTGCTGCCTTCAGAAATATTTTTATAGTCCAAAATGACTAGAGCATATCTGTGTTGGATTTACCATAAAACCACAAGAGTGTATGACAGAATAGTATGTCTAGCCCTAGTAATAGAAATGATCTAGCTTTTCATCAGCTATGAAATTGGGGAATAGTATACAAATATTAAGTATTACTGACTTTTTTCAGATGCACCTTATGAATAAAACTCTGGATGCTGGTTCATTTGGGTTCCTGGTAAACCTGCTTATCTCTGAATTGTAATGCCAAGTTAATACAATAAAGAAATGTATAACTTGTGTTTCTCAGTGGTTGTTTAGCAGTTTGATAGTTTGCCAGCAATACTTTGCCGTTCACTACCCACTGGCATTATCTTAAAACTAATACCAACAGATAGTTGTTCCAGAGAGCTTAACTGAAATGTGCAATACTGGGAGCCACAGCCAACACAGCAGTTCCTGCTTCATGTGCATTTATATTTACGCAAGAAGCGATACTTACTGTGCAGAAGACCACACAGAACTCTGGTGCTCTCCAAGATTACTCACCTACTCTCACTCTGCTACGCAACGCTAACATTTACATATATCCTTTATCTACATGCATATCCAGACTCATCCTCTCTAACTTTGAGCTTTTGGGCTGTGATTCCTAAATTACAGGCTGTCTTTGCTTTAAGCTCTTCCTATAGTCAGAGCAGGGGAACATGCACCTCATGAAAACACCTCTGCTCTTTGGTGGGCTGAGTCACTGCCAGTAGGCTGCACCCCCTTCCCATCCCTCCATTGACTGGAGAAGGAGCCCCAGGCAGGCCTGGCAAGCCTGCTGTGTTCATGTCCCAACCAGCCCTCCCTGCTGCTGCCAGTGGGCTGAGAGGAGACATTGCAAGGTGTGAAAGCCTTACCGACACTTGTCAGGGGTGACTCAACTCCTGGCTTGGACAATTCAGTTAAATAAATAAATTTACACAGCCAAGCCCATGAGGACTTAGGTGGTAGCCGTACTCTGAGTTGGAGAGGTGCCCCACCACACCCCAGAGGCTGCAATCAGGCTTTCTCAGCCTGCAATGGTTGCTGTGGCTGCAGTGTCTGAACCACCCTTACAGTGCAAGTCAGAGAGACCCCATCCCCATACAGGGCTGTCCCCAGGCCATTTCCACAGAGAGCCCTCATTTTCCTCTTCCGTAACTGTGCTTTGCCTTTGCTTGTTTCCAGGGTTCATTCCCAAGTGCTTACCACCTCCCTGCTGCCTGTTTCCGCAGCTGCTGCCTCACACATGCTTCCTCTGCTGTACTCTGGGTACACCCTCTCCCTCGAGCATTTCTCTCCCACATTGCTGCTGCTCTTTCCCACCAAGCACAATTTCACCCCTGAGTTTCAGACAGCACTGCAGACATTCACCAGACTCCAATTCTTTGGGGTCATGTCCTGCAGAAAGCATTCACTGCCCCCAGGGATCTCAAGTCCCTTACCCAGTCATGGGGAAGATGAGAATTAATCATAGAGCTGCAACACTGGCTTTTTGCTACAGCCACAAACCAGACCTTGGTAGAGGAAAGAGGCCGGAGCAGCCCAAGGGTGTTACAGATATTTTCAGGGAGTAATGGTTCCCCAGTGCATTGATATGTGGAGTTACCTTCCCTAAGCCTATTAAACATCTGATCGTCCCTGTTCCCTCATACTATGTCTCTTGGGTGTGAGGTAGAAATCATCTTCTTTAAATGTCTCTAAAATCAGTAACTTGTAGGCTGAAATTGTCTGCTTGTCACCCTAGAGTTACAGCCTGGGACTAAGGGGATGGTTTCTCATGTAGGTGTTCTTGGCAGGAGCCATATGATCCCAAAATGACAGTCAGTTTTTGGGGTGACATGGCAAGTGTGCTGGTCCACAGGCTGCAGGATACTACAGACATGTCACAGCCTGGTACCCTGGCCCTGGGATGTAAAAGGTCCTTTTCCACATCAACAGCAAACCAAGCCAGGCACTTTCCACCACAATCTTTGCCTTTCATATCTACCATCAAGTCTAGAGCAAATCAGATGCTCTATGGGCACTCTCCTGTCCACATTAGGGCTAAGCTTATGGTCTTAGCATTATTTCACTCTTCTAACCTGGCCAAAAAATGAAGAGCAGGATTTCTGACTTCTAGTCTGAAGAGACTAGAGGCAGACTTTTCATCTTTTCTGAAGAGTTGGCTACTGTAACTAAACGTCCCAATGGAGTTACTGAAGTCACAGAGAAGGAACTCTAGGCTCAAAGGTTTGAAGAACATTGCTCTTGGGACTAAAAAGAGTCTGCATGGCCTATTAATAGATTTGGTCACGGCCCAGTGCAGCTGTACACCCACTGTTCAGGACACTATGTCCTAATGGCATTTAGTTGGCTGATTACATCCTCAACTCTTATTTTTTCCCCGCTATGTTACTGCTTCAGTTCCCTCTTGCTGTTTCAAGTTGCTGATTGACCCAGAGCTGTGGATAGAGGAAAGAAATGTATTTATATTACAGCATAACTAGTCTATATTGCCAAGTTAAAAGTACGTAATTGAGCAGGGCTGCAGATGAAGGGCAGGTGTATTTCACAGCTGCTTCATCTCCATTGCTCTGCTCCCATGAGGAGCAAAGCAGTGTATGTGGATGGGTTGAGGAGTGGGAAGAAGCAGGTCAAAGGAACTGTTTGTGTGGCATGCCAATGAAGGACAGCCAGTTCTGGCACCTGCATGCCAACCTCAATCTGTCAGAGCCTGAATAAAAAAACCCAAAACAGAACAATTGCTGCTCTAGTAGTGCTAATGTCTGCATAATGACACCTCTGCAGAGAAAATGACACCTCTCTGATTACTGATGAAACCAGATCAGTGTGGTTACTAGTCCAAAATATGGCACGACATGGAAGACCCTCATTATCCCGATTTTCAAAAATAGGTGTTGTCCTCCCTTGCCTCCAAACTAGCTTTCTAAGCTTGGAAGGTCTCTCTATGCCCTCAAAGGCCAGGCTCATCTAGCCCATGCGGAGTGCATTGATGATCCCAGTGTGACCCCCACAGAGCTGTGTAGCTCAGGCTGGAGTGTGGTGGTCATTGGTGGTAAACAGAGGGTAAATCCAGCCCTGCAAGCAGGCTTGGGTACACAATTCATGGACAAGGTAGGCCAATGGTTTGTGCTTTTTGGGGTCCACTCTTTGCACAGTAATGAGAATGTGTTCCAGTTCAGAGGAGCAGCCAGGATGACACAGAGTGATGTTCTGTGAGCTGTGTCTGGGTCATGTTTAGTGCTGCAGGTTCTGTAATTTTCCTCTTGGTGCATCAGAACCTCTTTGCAAGAATCTCTGACTCAGGTATCACCCTTACTGTCAAAGCCCTTGTACTGCATGTTATCCTTAGGAAAACAGAGGTTTGCTTTGATCCCAAAATGGAGATACTTGAATCCACACACCTAGAGTCTTCTCTGTGCCCATGGTGTGAAAAGCTTCAGAGCTGCAGCATCCAGCAGTTACCTTCTTAACCACTTCTTCGATGTGTTGACTAGGATCATAGCATCAGATTAAGGTGAAATTTTGAAAAGCAGCTCCAAGCTCCTCTTGCATCTTCTGAACTGAAGGAATAGGTAGAGCAAGAGAGTCATGGAAGCTGCAGTGGCAGCAGAAATTCATGGTGCTGCTGAGGTCTTGCAGTAACAGAAGCAGTAACAGAAGCACCAGTGTGCTCAGCAAGGATCTGACTCTGGCACACTACTATTAACAAAGCAAGGAGGCACAGAGTAGAGCTCTGTGACAAGTTACTGGCAGGGGAGCCAGGATGTGACAACATGGTGAGTTAGCCCCACTGTGATAACTCCATAGATGCATGCTCCTGCCCTAAGATAAACGTAAGTTTGTCAGCGAGCGCACATGGGATAAGCTGCCTCACATTTTCCATGGAGTAAGAGTTAGGAGACCCAGCAGTCGTGCTGGGAGCTGTTGCTGTTTTATAAGGTCACACCCAAGTTTGCCACAAGATCACTTTTTCACAGTACAAGCCCACATAGGGGAGAAGAGCCAATTCAAATTGACTGAAGAATGCAAATAGAGTGTCTCAGCCTGGGTGTCCTCATAGTCACCTCAGCGTAACCCCGTGGGTGAAGAGTGGATGAGAAATGAAAAGGGAAAGGCAGAGAGAGAGAAAGTCTCCTGTGAAGTAGGAAGGGGAAAACATTTGTTGCATGGGGGCTTTTTTTTAAGACAACTATTTTTAAAATACAGCTCTGCAGCATGAGATAAATATGCTGTTGTTCCTGTGGGTTATTTACAAGTGACTCATTAAATATTTCAATAGCAATGTATTGTTCTGGAGAAGGAAGACTTGACAGTGAAAGAGAGACATTGCTAAAAATTAGGAATGGGCGGCAGCGTGTCTGAAAATTCTGCTCTGCAACTCAGTAGGCATCTGCAAATTTAGCTGCATGTTCTTAAAAGTTTGGCTTTATTTACTTGTGTAATTTGGCGGTGGACTCTCGATTTCCACTGAAGTAGACCAGCTTATACCGGAAGAAAGAATGAAATTCATTACATGTGTTTAAAAAAAAAAAAAAGAAAGAAATTGTAATTTTGATGTGAAAAATGTCTTTTTATGACCTTTAAGAAATACTGTACCATTGTACCTCCTTGTAATTCCTGTACCTAGACCACATTTTGTATTTCAAGTATAGTATGAGGTTTGGAAAGACAAAGTTCAGAGACTTTAAGAAGTGGTGAATTCATCATATCCCCTTAGGGCTAATTTCAGTGCTTAATGGATTGCTGTTAAGATGTGCACCTTATTGCTAGCTGACACACAGCTAGCTGCAGCCTACAGCTGTGGAGTCTTACATGTTGCCTAGTAGATTAAGGAGTCTCTACAATAAAATCTGTGCAAAAAATTTACTTGTTACAGAATAAATATTGGGTGAGGCATATCAAATTGCAGGTTTATAGGTCACCAAAAGGTTTTTGGATAATTTTGTGCTGGTTGCTTGTAACAAATGCTGACACCACATTTAGAAAAGAATGATAGTTCTTCTTCTCAGTAATTAGGGAAGCCTGAAGGGCCTGAATATGATTACAGTTTCAGACAGACTGTATGCCTTAAATTTGGAGGGTAGTTTCCAGCACTATATTTTTGTTGAGTGGTTCTTCTGGGTTTCTTATCTTCTTTGCCAGGTGACTCACTTCCAGTGAAAAGTACAATTGTCACAAAGAGCTCAAGAAGAATAAACAAAAAGCACAGGCTTGTACTCCTCTCCCTGAAGTGAGCTAAAATCGCCGCCTTCGCCTAGTCAGCGTTCGGACACATTTGGAACATATTCACTCCTCACGCTCTTCATTCTTCTTGCAAATAATACATAATTATGGAGACGTAGCTCCAAGTGGAAAAGGCTGCATACACAACCTATCTACATACAGACAACAATACGTTTTACATGCCTGCTTTAGAGATATTTAACAAGTTAATTTCTTTTTATTTGACTTGAGGTTTGTCCCAGCATGCTGGGCTCTAAATTGCTGCCTTACAGATGTTTCCAAGAGCATTGTGTTTTTTATTATTGTTGTTTTCTGAATCTTCTCCAGTTTACAGATGTCTCGTTTGTACCAAGGCACCCCTTTGTCAAACTGCCACATAAGGAAAACCAGTAACGAGGTAGTTGCTGTGCAACATGACAGCTTACGATTCCTGATGCAGGGAAGGGGAAAACCAAAGAATAAGATATGGGACAATGAGCATGTGAAGCCTCCAACAGCTAGAAAGAATTATAGAATGGTTTGGGTTGGAAGGGACCTTAAAGACCATCTTGTTCCAACCCCACTGCCTTGGGCAGGGACACCTTCTGCTAGACCAGGCTCCCCAGGGCCCCATCCAACCTGGCCTTGAACATTTCCAGGGATGGGACAACCACAACTTCTCTGGGCAACCTGTACCAGTGCCTCATCACCCGGAGTGAAGAATTTCTTCCTGATATCTAATCTAAACCCACTCTTTCAATTTAAAGCCATTATGCCTTGTTCTGTCACTACATGCCCTTGTAAAAAGTCCCCCTTCAGCTCTCTTGTAGCCCCCTTTAGGTACTGGAAGGCTGCTAGATCTCCCTGGAGCTTCTCAGGTTGTTTCACCTTGTCTTCATAGATAGGTGCTCCAGCCCACCGATTATATCCATGGCCCTCTTCTGGACTCATGCCAGCAAATCCACACCTTTCTTATGTTGGGACCTGGATACAGCACTCCAGGTGGGATCTCAGGAAAGCAGAGTAGAGGACCAGAGTCATCTCTCTTGAACTGCTGACCATACTTCTTTTGATGCAGCCCAAGACATGGTTGGCTCTCTGGGCTGCATCTGCTCTCAAGCACACATTGTTTGCTCATGTCCAGCTTTTCATCAACCAACATCCCTAGGTCTTTCTCCTTGCAAAGAAGAGGTACCTCGTAATCTACCTGTCTCCTTCAAATGGGACACAGGATGAGTTCTCCGCCTCATGGGGAGGAAACTGGGTTCTGCTCCCCTACCATCTCAGGAGCATTTTTCCTGTCCTCAGAGCAGTCTTAAGCACCACAGTCTGAATTTGGAGCTGATGCCTTTGTGTCATGCTAACTTACCTCTGGGTGAGAAAGCAAGGCTCACAGAGTTGCCAAGAGACAGTGACCAAGCCAGGAAGTGGCTGTGCAATAGGAGGGGAGTCCCTGCCCTGGGAAAAGAGGAGTGCCAGGGATGACTCATATATGTTGCATCACTAGGTAAAGAAAATAAATAACGTGTAAAGCAAGGAAGGGAGTTGGTTAGGCTTATGCTTTGGCATGCTGCCTAAGGTTTTGCGGATGCACCACAGGGCATTTTTGAACCTGAACCTCTTCTTACCCCTAAAATTGGGACAAGGTACCTTTCTCCCACACAGCAAAACAAGGCTCAAGTGGGATCACTTCCGCTAAGTGCATGCAGCCCAGGAAGTGCCTACAAGACATTCCCAGTGGCAAGAAATTGAGCAAATGGAGCGGGAGACCCGCATGGATGAACAAGGAACTCCCCTGACAAAACCTAGACTTAAGCAGGAGATACATGAGGTGGAAGCAGGAACAGGCCCCCTGGGATGAATCAAGGGATGGGTTCAGAGTATGCAGAAATGCAACAAGGAAGGCCAAGGCCCATTTGGAAGGAAATCTGACTAAGGATGTTTAGGATAACAAGAAGGTCTTCTTCAAATACATCAATAACAAGAGGAATACTAAGGAAAATGTGGGCCCCCTGCTGAAAGGAACAGAGGTTGCAGAGAAGTCTGAGATGTTGCACCTGTTCTTGTTTCAGTCTTCACTGCCAAGATCAGCTCTTGGGGATTGCTGACCCAGAAGACTAGGGAGAAGGTCTGGTCCCTTCCAACCTTACCTGTTCTGTGATTCTGCTGCACTTCTGGTATTCGCTCAGGCAGGATGAGCTGTTCCACCCAGAAAGGTCATTCCAGGGGATCACTATAAGATATGCTCCATAGCAGGTAAATGGCCAGGTGGCAATTCTGGTAGTCATGTCCTCAGATACCTTATTGGTGACGTATTTTTGAAATGAAAGTCTAATTAAGTGTTAAGAACACCTGTTAGGTCTTTTGGCCTGACAAACATACCTCCCTGGTTGCATACTGATCTTCTACTGGAAGACACAAGAGTAAGGAAAAGAGAAGGCAATCCTGTGAGGGTTGCCTCAAAATTTAATCTTTTCTAAACATTACCAAAAGTATGACCACCTGCCAGCCTTTTATATGAAGAAAAATCTTGGTCAGGACGGGAAACTAGCCTATGTAAAATGGCATCCTTAAGCATGCAATTTTTCGTGAAGATTGGTATTCCGTGCCTATGAGAATAAACCAGAAAATATGTTATTAACTGAGCTCTTTGCAGCCAGCCAGGTGTGGGAGGAAGAATGTATCAGCACAGCGGGGAGTCTGCAATAGTGCCATGCCTGTTCTGTTGGATGGTCCCTAGTGTGCACACCTAACCAGGTAGTGTTAGCATTTGCACAGTGGACATGCAAGGGAGGCAGTGTTAATTAACCCTGTTATTCTCTACCATAGGCAGAGATGTCTATTAGCTCTGCCTCTGTTTAAACAGAGGAAGCTCAATAAATGTACAAATAGAAAAATCTCTCTTGAAGATAAACAGGAGAGACACCAGCAAGGGGCATGTAAAACATCTGAAGAATTACTCCCTCGGGAGAAGAGAACTTGTGATGATGCACTACTGAAGATTACAGTGCAGGATGGTTTTTTAAGGCTTTTGAATTCCTTGCTGCCTTCCTGACCTTTTATGAACAGATCAGGGCCTTCTTTGAAAGCACCATGGGAGAATGCGTATTTCCTCATTGTCTTTCTGCTAGCAGCTTTTAAGAGCAGGCTTCTCACACTTGTGCTAAGTGGCATTTAATGACATGTCAACAATGGCACCCGATTAAAGGGGGAGATAACCCATTAAGTGGTGTTGTTTCAGAAGGATAACCTGCAATTTGGAAGCAATACGCTGTTTTAAAAATAGGGTATATTTGTTTACAAGTCATGTCAGGTAAATAAAGTCCTAGTCTCTTAGACGACCAGAACATTCACAACAGATCTTACCTGGCTTATCTAATTTCTTTGCTACTGTGTCTGTGTAATTAGGCAGAGAAACAATCATGCCCAGAGAAAGATTTGTGACTCATCAAACCCCATGTTTCTCTGTATTTCTTTTTCCCTCAGAGGCTGCAGAATTCTGAGTGTAACAGTGCTCGAGACACTGACATTTGTTTTCAGTGCCCAAGTCAGCTCATGATCTCCATCAGAAACTCCTGATGGATGGGATTGCATGCTCTTGTGTTTGGTTTCCAGAGGAAAAGGGCAGGATGAAATTATGGCATACTACTTCTCACATGTGAGAGACTAAGCTCGTTTTTTCCATCAGTGAAAAAAGGACCACCAGTATATTTTCAGAGGAACTGTGTACTCCTGTTCCTTCCCTTCTTGTACAGAGGTGTTCACCCTATACCACATCCTGCCGGATGACAAAGGTATAACCTGAAGGGAATGCTGATGGCATTTCTGTAGGTATGTGATAACCCAAGATTACTAGTAAGCTTAAGATAACTGGGGTTTAAGCCCCATCCTGCTGAAGTACTGAGGAAAGTTTACTCATGGTTCATTATGGAAAGTGTAAGCATAACTTCTCCCTTAACAGTCACAAGATTGGAATCACTGTCAGCAGAACGAAAACTTATTGTTTAAGGTAATGGATTACACCACCAAACGAAGGGGACAAATCAGGTGCAGGAAGAGGTTGAACCATCCTGTGACACCCTTCTTCCCTCCTTGTTCATCAGGGTGTACACCCACATAGATGAAGGGAAATGTGTGCGTGGACATGGTGGGGAAAGTGGACATGCTGTTCATGAGATGGTGTTCTTAGGTCAGTAACATAAATACTGCTCGGCTCCCTGTGATGTTTCAGCTGACCCAGACATCACTACTTCTACCACATCTCTTGGGAGCTGCCCTTGCAGCCTGCTAGTGTTATAAAGGGGATTCAGTTTATGCTTTGCTTTGTTCAGTTTAATCTGATTGCTTTAGCCATTAAAGTCCTTTAACCACACTAAACAATTCCTCTTCCTCACTGGAGTTTACACCCATCAAATACTTGTAGATATCATGCTTCCTTTAGTCACTGTTTAGCCAAGAAATACAAGTCTAATCCAACTTTTGCTGGTGTAACGCTGAACATGGGAGGAATAAAGCCTGCCTAATGGAGAACATAAGGCAGGCTACTTCAGCATAAAGCTTTTTAAGAACTTCCCTCTGGCAGATAATTTAGAGCTGGCCTCAAAAGAGGCATTACTAGCCAGGAGGAGGGCAAGTCAAGAGGAGCTAAAAGATGATCTGATTTAGGGCTTTGCTAGTTAGGTTTTAGTGGTTGGGATGATATAGGACAGATTCAAGTATTCCTCAAAGCTGAGCTCTCTCCAGACCACTGTTGGGAGTGGGTTAACCATCTGCTAACTATGGTGCCGCACTGCCTGGAAAAGTGCAAGTTGGACTGTCTCCATAATTTGTAGTATGAATAGTATGAGATATTGTTCAGAGTCATACCCTGACCGTTTTCAGTTTACTAGTATACACACAGTCTCTATCTGGTTTAAGGTTGCCCTAACTGAGTGGAGGGCTCACAGAAGACCTGTGGTGGACACAACACTCAGCCTTGCTCTTGTGGGGTGCTCTCTTTGGGCACACCTACCCCTGTGAGCTCTGGGGCTTGGAGTTTGGAGCATTGGTCTGGAAGATCTTAGTCTGGAAGATCTCTGTCACTGAGTTCATGTGCTCATAGAACATATCACTTTAATTTCTCTTCCATGTTATCACCCCACCTTTTGTCTTTTTTTTGGTTGGATTTTTTTTTTTGGGGGGGGTGGGTTGTTTGTTTGTGGGGTTCTGGGGGTTTTTTGGTTTTTTTGGACTTCCAGCACCTGTGTGCTCCTAATGCATTTAAAATGATCAGTCTCTGAATATCCAGGATTAATTTTTGGGATAGTAGGAACAGCACAAATCTTCAGAAACTGCAGACAGGAGAGACAGGATTAACTGGTTCCAGGACAGTCTGGAGCAGTGTAGGAGAATCCCTTTTCACCAGGTTGCAGCAAAACTTTGACCATGTGCATCAGTGCTCTGGCATTTCTTGCTAGGAAAAATTAAGTCTAACTGAACTTGTCATATTTGAGCTTCCCCACCCACTGAGGAACACGGTCATCAGCACACTCAAAGTAAATACCTGCTCCCTTCCTACATAGCATACCTTTCTTCCTTTGCCAGGATACCACTGGGACCAGCTTGGTCCTGGTTTGTGCAATGGACTTTCTAGATGGGTGCAGCAGTTAGGCCTGCACAACTCCTGGGCCATCTGTCCTACTTGCAGCAACCTAGACCTATAGTGCTGCTGCGATTTCCAGCAGCAACAGATTTCTCCTCTGGTCTTCTACCATGGAAATCAGTGCTTCCAGCAGCAAACTAGAGAGTGTGAATAAGCCAACTATCTTCCTTGCAGTGTCTCTCATGAGCATGGCTTATGGGCATAACGTCATATTTCAAGATGCACAGAGTGCTGTCTTAGTGCTGGAGGGCTTTGTAGAGCAGCCAGGCTTGGTCTATCATCCATAGTGCCTACTAGAAGCAAAGCCTGGAGTGAACTATGTTCATAGCTGTACCGGAAGTTTATTTCAGAGGAAACTAGCTTGCTCCTTCCGAAGACAACCCCAGGTCATCTGTTAGTAGTGCAAAGTGAACGACTGGAGGGACCACGACTAAGGGTGGTACTGAAGACCCACCTTTCCCAAAACCATTACAGGTATCCCTTGAGAGGCACCTGACAATGTGAAAATATTCAAACTCTGAATTCCATGGCATGCCTCTGTGTATCTCAGCCCCTTTTCAGATAACACTTCAACAGCCAAGCTAGGCATGATGAGTTTCTCTGAGTAAAGAGAAGTTGACTATGCCCAGGGCAGCTGTTCATGTAGGTTCCAACCTTTATTTCTTCTGGAGAGGTGAGTCATCAATGTCTGTACTTTGTAGTGAGTCTTCAGACATGCTCCTTGGACTCTTGTACAAAGAGACCCTTACCCCAACCAAGCTTAACAAGGAAGGAACAAAGGACACAGAAGTCCCTCCTCTTATAAGCCCAGGGAGGAAGATACTTTGACAGAAATGAAATGAAGTGACCAAGGCTTCCTTTTACCCCACTCCTCATCAGCTACTGGTTTAGGTCAGTGGTACCAACTAGGTTTGGAAAAGCACAGGTATGGCTCTAATTTTGTACCGAGTGGTATTCATGTCTCCTGTGGGCCTGGCCTTTTATATCCACCACATTCTTTCCTTGGCTGGTTTGGGCAGTTCAGTCCCAAAAAGCTATCACTTGTGTTTGGCTTGTTTTTGGCCCTATAAAGTCAAGCTGTTTATTACAGAGGACTTCATATTTGTCTCAAATGGCTCCATATTTGTCTGAATATTCTTTTCCCTTCATGCTCCTTAATAGTTTCCCCAAATGTTTTCCTGACTTGTATTTTTTTGGGCATGACTGTGTTAGGAATAGGAAGAAAGAGGAATACTTTGTTCTGACTACAGATGTACTGGCTTATCCAGAACTAATTTTGGTAGGAGTCTGCCAACACAAGATATCTGAGCCAGCACTTTTCATGCCGTCTGCTGATTTTTCTCCAGAGTGTCATTTTTCTAGGCAGTGTGGTGGATGTGTTTCCCCTACCCAGAGGGCATACACAGGTTTGCAGTACAAAGGGGAGAGAGAAGGTGCCTTTATTGTACCAGTCCTCTTCCTGCAGAGTGAGGGAAGAGTCATTTTTTCTCTTGTTTTTATTCAAACAAATATTCCTAGAAACTTTTGAGGCATTCGTCTTGTTTGTAACCACATTGTACACACTGGAGAGCTCCTATTAATCCATTAGGCTTAAACGATAAAAGCAGAAAATAACATCGTAAGACAGAAATGAAAAAGAGGCTGGCTATTATGGGTTAGATCTATATTTAGCACCTTGGACTCAAAAGCAGCATAGAATCATGGAAATTAAAAACAGACTAGAGCATCCACTCCATATAAATGCAAGGGGTAATGCAGAAGGCAGAACAAACTGTTTTTGTTTTTTCCAGAATCCCTCTAACCCAGAGGTAGCCAGGGGTGGGTGCAAAAGGAATAGTAAGCAGTAAGTCCAAATTGAAGAGAGACCTCAGGAGGCAAAGAGAGATCAAAGATGATCCCTTTATTTGTGTGTGTAGGGAGGGACACCTAGGACATAGCAGCCTTGCTTACTGCTCTGGTTCCTAGGCATATGGTGAGCAAATAACATGTTATTAATAACTCACAATAACTAGTCTATTATCATGTATTCATATCAAACAATGCTGAGGAAGGAACTGTGCAAATTAAAAGCACAATATTCTTTAATTACAATAATAATATGAGGACACTCTGCCTTCCTTACATAATATAACAGCAAAGGTAATACAAGAAACTCATAATCTGTTCAGCTCCTTGCATGTCATAATCTCCAGAAGCCTCTACCTAAAAGAAATGTGTCAAAAAAACTGTCTCCTTTTGCAGCACACTAAGACCTACAGAGTCCCAGCCCTGTGCTGGAGACAGACTCAGGCACTCTGCCAAGCCCATCGCTGAAGGATCAGGAGTCAACTGTGTGTTGTGTAGGTGGGGCTTTGGGGCTGCCCTGTCGTTCTTGCTCGCAGTAAAAAGCTTTTCCTCTACCTGTTCAGCAACTGGTAAGCTGGAGAAATCAGATTCCGCCAGTGCCTTGGAGGTTTCTCCACTGCATGAGTCCTGAAGGTTTACCTCTCCGCACAGCTCAAAGAGCAATAAGTGGAGGCTCTTGCACAGGATACTGTTCCCTCACTTGCTACAGTTGTCTTAGCTCTCCACTGACCAGAGCCAATGCAATATCTATGTAGAAGAATGAGCAGAGTAATCAGAGCAGACAAAGCTATTCAAAATTAGCATTTTTAAAGAGTTTGAAATCACCAAAGAGCCATGAAAAAGTAAATTGGACTTGGACAAAATGAAGAAAATAGTCCAAGGCTGAAATAAAGCCCAGAGTTGTATTTTTGCTAGTTTCACTAAGTAGAATAAATTCCTCCTATTAATTATGAGCATTCTATTTCTCTGTCTGACTTTAATGATGCTCCCTTTGCCTAGGACAAGCACAGTCCTCTCCCTTCTCACTCCCCTTCCAGAAGTTTATCCCGATAACTACCATCACAGTGCAATGCAGTTATGCCTGCATAAAGGGAATGGGCTTGATCTGGGCTTGTACAAGAAATCTTACTTACTGAAAGTTCTTAAAGCCTGTACAAATGGAGGAAAGAAAGAAAAAACTCCTGCAAGTGGCAATGCTTGAACTCAAGGAGGATCATTGAGCTTTAGCTACGCATTGTACTTTGCGAAGTTCTTCCACTGTTTCCCACCGTTTAATTAGAAAATTTTAAGTATGAAGCAATTTGAGCTGCTCTATATTTAAGTCTGAAAATTACAAGGAAGTAAACATGCTTCTGGGATGACCTATTACTATTTAAAACAGGGAAGGGAATGGAAAGCAAAGTTTATACACCCTTGGGATGCAGACAAACATCTAGGGCAATAATAATGGCATCTACTGATGGTTTGGGGTCATAGTCTGTGAATTGCTTGTCTGTACAAAAAGAGTTCCTAGAGACAAGGCTTCATGTGCACCTCAGGGTGGATTTCCTGGCAGAGAGCATATGAAAAGGCTGGTTGTGGCCACATGTGGTTTGCCCCATATTAATATATATGTATATACATAAAATTACCATTTGTTGAAGGGAAAAAAAAAGCAATCTTCTTCCCATCAACTGACGCACAGGTGACATTGTGCCTGTGTACAACAGTCTGCATTAATTACCCTTCCCTGAATGGCATGCACTTTCTTCAGCATACAGGTGCATGTACTAAAAAGGCACCTGTTTAGACAGTTCCCACTCTTTTTCCCAGGTAAAGTAGCATTTCTTCCAGCAGCTCCTTCATTCTTTCCCTAGCACTCACCACATCCTCCCTGCTGCTGCCTGACATCCCTCCAGGAGCCATAGCCTGATGGAGATTCCCCTGCGATCACTTCTGCTGAAGCAAAGACTCAAAAAAGTTGAAAGGTTTGGGGTAACCTTTCCCAGTGTGGTGCCTGATGCTACACAGCTCAGGCTGTGGGGTCTCATGAGACAGAGTCCACAGCAATAGGATGAGATGAAGATTTTTCTTACTCTCTCACCTTTTCTCCCCTCATCATCCAGGTTTCTTCTTCTCTGTCAGCTTTGTTAACACCAGGGCCAGACTGGAGAATTGATCCAGATTAAAAAAGAAGAAGGAGGGGGAAGGGTTTTGGCAGATGTTCTTTGAGCCAGATCAGTTCCTCAGTTCAATTCCTAGTGCTGTGCAAATTGTGCCTGGGAACTGGGGGACTGTCGTGCCATGCACAGGGACAAGGGCAAGGACATACATTATGTGTCAGGAACACCCTGTGTCAGCATGGATACTGGAGATTTTATCTCATGAAGTGACATTATAGATTTAGACACCAGTGCAAGAGTTGATAGTGATTGCTTGTATGTGCCTTTGGCTCCCATAAATTAGATTTAAGCAATGTGGTTTTAAACAGCTAATTTAAGGACCACTTTGAAGAAAAATAAAATCTTTTATATTCTGCTTCTTTAGAATATACTCTTCACCTTCTGATGTAGATAGTCGGTGTAAATGGGGTTGATCTGTTTTTCATAGCAAATAAGGGTTAGTGATTAACAAAAAATACAAATTTATCACTTGTTACAAAAAATATAGGAAGAGATTTGAAAAATACCAGCTGAATTACATTCCATACCTCAGGTATGTCAAGGTAGCAGGCTGGAGTCACTTTTCTCCAGTCTCATTCCTTTATGAACAAAAGTCTTCCAACAGTACTTCTAGAAGAATAACCTGTAGAAGGTCTGTGCTGGCTTTGGCTGAGATAATTTTCTTTCCATTAGCTGATATGGGGTTATGGCTTGGATTTGTGACCAAAACAATGTTGATAATACAGGGATGTTTTTGTTACTGCTGAGCAGTTCTGACACAGAGTCAAGGCCTTTTCTGCCTCTCACCCCACCTCACCAGCGAGGAGGCTGGGGGTGTGCAAGGAGTTGAGAAGGGACACAGCCAGGACAGCTGACCCCAACTGACCACAGGGATATTCCAGACCATATGGCATCATGCTCAGCTTATAAAGCTGGGAGAAGAAGCAGAACAGAGAGGGGGGAGTGGGAAGGTGGACATTTGAACTGATGGTGTTTGTCTTCCCAAGTCACTGTTACATATGATGAAGTCCTGCTTTCCTTGGGATGGCTGAACACCTGCCTGCTCATGGGAAGTGATGAATGGATTCCTGGTTCTGCTTTGTTTGTGTGTGTAGATTTTACTTTACCTGTTAAACACTTCATCTCAACCCATGAATTTTCTTACTTTTACTCTTCTGATTCTCTTCCCTATCCCAATGGGGAGAGAGTGAACGAGTGGCTGTGCGGGCTTCATTGCTCACTAGGGTTGAACCACAATGACGACCTATCAAGAACCTAGTGAGAAAAGGTAAAGAGAAAAAAGTTTTGGTTTGTATTATCAACTATCCTTGATCCTACTGTTTCAGCTGGTTTCTTCCACCTGGACAGTGGTTTAAGCTGCGTCCCCATCAGCTAGCCTGCTTGTGTACCAATAATGAGGCACAAATCCAGTCACCAAATGCCATGGCTCCAACCCAAATGATTTTTCAAATCCACGCATCATACTGAAGAACACCTCAGGCCATGAGGTTTCTGGTTTTCATTATTCAGGGTGTAATTTTTTTCATATTGTGCAACCAAGAAGGCAAAATTTAAAACCTGCAGGCAAGAAAAGTTCTCATTTTCATGGAAAAGGGAGGATGATGTATGTATTTTATACAGCTTATTAATACCAGAGATCCAAAGAAACTGTTGAGCACAAAAATATTCAACACATATGAATAAACAACAGTGATGATTTAGAAACTCTCCAATGGTAGTCCTTATGCCCCACTACCACCATGATATCATTGAGAGTTTTACTGGTGTGGGGGAGATCCCAGCTGAGTCAGCTTTTCTGTGAGCTTGATGAAGAGCTCTCCATACAAAGCTGAATCACAGCTTTTCATACTAAACCTGAAAGCAAAGGATAAAATCTCATCCAGTTTTCAAGGCAGTTGGTTGATAACAGAGTGGTTTCTGCTCTGATGCAAACAGGGCTCAGCAGCCCTGCTGAAGGCACTGGCCAACAGCACTGTCTCTCATTAAGTCTTGCTAATTATATTAGCTGCCTCTCAGCTGTTGCATGGGCAGTAGCCAGGAAAGGAATAGTGACAGAAGTGATTCCCGAGGAGGACTCTCTAAATGCACTGACACATGTAATCCTGCCTTGCCAAGAGGAACAGACCAAGTGGCCTTTGGGGTCCTTTTCTCCCATTTTGTAACGCTGGTCAGACTACCTCAGCCAACTAATGGAGATTGCAGCAGAAGCAGCTGCAAATTCCAGATGGCGAAAGACAATTTTCTGAGCTGTCACTGGCCAACAGCCTGTGCTGAGCTGGAGACAGGGTACACAGCTGCCCTGGGAGCACTTGGCACACATATTCCAAGAGGTACCCAGAGCATCATTCTCCTTAGCACCATTGTAAGCCGCAGCTCTCTTTGAATCTGACCTGCTTGGGGTTTGATGGCAAGGCTGGGGTCTGGGAAGGAATGTAGAACAATGATGATGTAGTTATTTTGAAGCCTGCCTGGTGGTGCAGAATGCACTGCACAGAAACAGAGGCCAGATGGCCAATGCTCCTTCTGTGTCAGCAGCAGCCCTAACTCTCCAGGGAACCCACATGTGGCAGCTCAGTCACCCTGGCAATAGACCAGTCAAGCCCTGGTGTGATCCTCTGCCTCCCTCATACCAGTGCGAGGCATCAGGCTGCAGCAAATGAAGAAGTTAATGGCAGGAGAGAGAAAAAGAGCTCCACATCACAGGCATCCTGCTAACACAGGGCCTGGGACCTTCCCGCAGGATGTGGCACCAAGTGAGATGCCTGATGCCATGGTTCCTCCTGCAGGTCTGCGCAAGGAACCATCAGCACATGGACCCACCCACAGACACTCACTCCTTGTGCTGCTGTTCTGAGCCAGCCAGGCACAAACCACATCTGCAACAGCCATATCACCTCACCATGGCACTGACACTGTTCCTGGGTGAGCAACGTCTGCTGGAGCTAAGGAGCCTGCACTGGGTTCAGGGTGCCCTTGAGTGACAGGGCAGAGTGGTGAGGAAGGAGTGTCCGTGTCAAAGAGTCTGAATCCTGAAGAGTGCTGAGTTACCTGGTGGATTTGTCTCCCACTTCTCTGCTTCTGGAAAAGCAGAGCACCCACAGACACTGACACCCTTACAGTGACCCTGAAAAAGGTCTGTTGCTGTGAGACAGCTCAGTGGACCCACAGGTACAGGTAGCCCCTTGGATCTGGTCACATTTACCAACCCTTCCAGAAACTCAGGAGCATCTTGTATGGCACTAAATGTTCGTATTTGTGCAGCTGAATGAAGGCCCCGGTCCTCATTAGCCACAACAGGAGCTCAGATACTTGTGAACACCCAAATGAATGCAAATCCCTTGCTCCCTGAGAGCCCATATCTGGCCAGGATGCCCATCTTGAGGAAAAGCCTCTCTTAACCGTGTTTTTCTTGTGTGAACATGAGTATCTGCAACCAATCTCCTTTAGAAATGAACAGCTCCCTTCTGGCAGTTAAATGGCAGGGATGAAGGCCCTGAAGTGATATGTCCATGCTCACAGCATGGCAGTGAAGTGCTGGGAGGGTTTTACTTGGTCCAGCCTGGCTCCATGATAGATAACAGCACCACGAGCCTGTGATGCAGGAGGAAAGCAAAAAACACCTGCCCAAGTTCACAGCACTCTTGCAGCAGGGGTGACATCAGCCTCTACACATTTTGATGCTTAAAAGGAAAATAAAAAATGTGAGAAGTCAAGATGACAAATCCTTCACCTAGCAGTTAATCACTGCTTTCTTGTTACCTCAGACCAGCAAGTGTCACCTTATCAAGTGATAGCATGACCCTGGCAGGGATGCAGCCAGTCATCTTTGCTCTACCTCATCAACAAAGCATGTTTGTCCCATGCAAAGTTCTGGTGCTGGCACAGATCTAAGGATCCTTGACCACAGGGCTGTTTGGGTGAAGGTGGTGCTCTGGATCCCACAGATGTTTTGTTCAAGAGGTTAATAGTTAAATCCAACGGGTAAGTTGCATGAGTGGGTGTCAAACCCTTTTGCATGCTCCCAGTCAGGCTGACTCTTTGCAGGTCTTGCAGAGGGAAGACAGGCAGTTACAGCCATGGGTTAGCAGCCTCAGCTCTGGAAATGGTACCTTGACACAGGATCTTTGCAGATGGATTAGCTTCACTCCCAGACTTCCCAAAACTCAACATATGCTTTAGCCAAATCTGCCTTGTGCACTGCTCCTCTAATGAAATTGTACATTACAATATATGAACCAAAATGTTATTATTTCATAAACAGAGGTTCTCTGACTTTCTCATAGGTGTGTGCTGATTCTTGGAGAGATGGAAAAGAACAGAAACATTCGTAACTATCTCTGTCCAACAATACTGATTTACCAGAAACAAAAAAAGAGAATAAATACCATCAGAACTGTTAAAAACATTCAACTGAAAATGTACCCTGTCTACAAAATTAGGAGTTTACCAAATGCTTATTGAAAAAGTTCTGATTTTGAATATGAAAAATTTTGAACTAGAAATAGATTTTTATTTTATGTAATCAAAACTGAAGTTTTGTTTTTCAAATTCCCCTTTCAAAGATAAAGTTTGTTTCCTCCCCAGGTTGTGTAAGTTTCACACAAAAAGGAGAAATGACTAACACCTAAGGAGGAGGTAGAGCAGAACTCCTCCCCAATTTTTTCAAAACTGAAATAAAATATGGGAAAAAGAGGGGATAAAATCCTGACCAATAGCCATTCCTTTGAGCCTAGCAACAAAAGCAGAAAAATAAAAGATAAAGAAAAGCCCAGGTAAGAAGAGGTTTGTGTTTTCAGTCACATTATTACAGATACAATCAAAACCAATATTTTATTTTGATACCCAGAGGAATGTGACATCAGAAGATACTTTTAAGATATGTTTCATCTTACTGTAATGACAAGGACTACACAGAGAGGTTCTTCCAGGTGTCAGAGGAGTTTATAGTCTCATAGCAAGAAGATAACGTGGAAAACTTTGCTAGGATAGTGCCTGTGCGGTTGTATGAGACTGTTTCAAAATAGAGCACAAATTGGTAATATAGATCAATTCTCTGATATAATTGAGGGTTATTAACCTCAATATATTTCTCTTACTTAAAAATACAATACAGCAATCCGTTCTTGCTGAATGAATAACTGACATCAACTTCCTGCATTTCCCATCAGAAAAGGAATGAAATAGCAATGGGTGATGGAAGAGGAAGATGGATTCCGAACACTTTCTCACCTCACAGACAGACCTGTACATGACTGCCAGACTGGCAGGAAGGAAAGTTTGTATATTAACTCCATCAGCTATTTATACACACTGATGACATCCCTCTGAGCCTTATCTGCTCCAAGGAGGAACATCCCCAGCTCTCTCAGCCCATGCTCATATTCAAGATGGGCCTTCACTGGACTTACTCCAATATGTCCATGTGTGTCCTGAACTAGGAAGCCCAGCACTGGATCCAGCACTCCAGATCTGTCTCACCAGTGTGGAGAAGAAGGGCAACATCACTTCCCTCAAAATGCTTGTTGTTCAGCCTGTCACAAAAGCTGCTCTCCCCGCTTACAACCCCCTCCCTTGTAGGAAAGGACCCTTTGTAGGTATTCCTCCTGCTGCCTCTACAACCCTTCCCACCTTTAGTAAGAAGTCACCTTTAATTTCTCCAGTCTTGATAGGTCACAGAGAGCAGCCTGCACTAGCTGGGCAAATAGCACCACGGGAATCCCCCCACAGTGTTTGGGTTTTTGTTTCCTGACCCCAAAGGAATCAACCAAGACATGGCTGGGGATCAGACTTCTTCTGTCTTCACCTGGAGCAGTTATGTTTCCCTGCAGCAGTGGGACAGGCTTTCCAAGGAAACATGAGATTATGAGGGGCTTGTTTTAGGGAAGTGTTTCTCTGTCTGCTCTAAAGAACCAGCAAAATGCCCCCTAGAGTATGGCCTCTGGAATCTCAGCTCAGTATTATGGCATGGAGAAATTTATCAGTGCACAAAGGAGGACTAACTACTACACTAATTGAAAATGACTTTGGGGGAATATAGGTCAAGAGAGCATAATCTGACCCACAGTTTGGCTGGGATACAAAAGCTGGTACCTTGGCCACAAACACTGCCATGACAGGTTCACAGATTGTGCATAGTTAAAATAGAGGATTGTGTTCCATTCCAAAAAGACAGGAGTGGTGCCAGCAGCCAGAGTTAATAGCCGAAGCCAGATGCTCATCCACCTCCCGCGCCTTCTCCCCAGAAAACAGGATGCCTTTCTTGTCTGCCACTTGCTGTTCCCGGCACCAGCTGATGAGGCATCTCCTCCCCCGGTTGGTACAAAATAGGCGGCCATCTTCCAGGAAAGGCACAAATCTTCTTTGACAAGCAGTGATATTAACAGGGATTAGGGAATGCAAGAGCCACTGCCAGAATTGAACAAAGGATGCAGCCCAGGCTGCCTGGCCCTGGAAGCTTTTTAATCAAGATTAAAGGTTACATTGAGGACGGGACTGTATTTTCAATCCACCGTGAAACTATCCGTTCACCCATTCAAGAGCAGGGATTTCTGAGCAACTGGCAGCCTGCGATATGTGCGGGCTCACACCACTACCGATCCTCCCTAATCTCAGGAACAGTATGCAGCGATGGAAAGGGAGCATTGTGGCTGACAAGGCAGCTAGTGAAGGCATCACACTTGCTGGCTTGTATTGCTTCCCAAGATTAGATGGGATCACAGCAGAAGATATCCTATCAGAGCTCCCTTGGTGTGTGGATGGCAGGCAGAGCCTTGCCTTCAAACCCCATGGAAAGCTCTTTGTCAGGCAAAGATTTTCCATTCTCTCACAAGCAGTGAGTTTGGTAACTTGCAAATAACTTCTATGCCTACCTCCTCATCTCCACCCATGTCCTCTTGTAGCAAGTTCCCATTACATACCCAAGTTTAGGTCTGGACCTGCACAGGCAGTGAACAAAAGCACTGGTAGGTAACAAAATCCCATGTCAGTGGAATTTGTGGTTTCCAGTGTTCTATCAATTATATTCTAGATGCATTCAAAATATTTTTTTTCTTATATTTGATCTCTTTTACTTTCAGAAGACCATGAGGAAGATTTACCAGCCATTTTTTTCTAGTATGAGAATTCATAGATTGAACTCTCAGTAAGCTGCTGTCTGAGTACTCTGATCACATTTGGGGCCTGGACATACATTTGTGACACTTGATGCTGAAGTTTCAATCTCTTGAAGCCATGTATGCATTAACACAACCACAAGATCATATTCAAAGAGTTGGAAAAAGAAATATCTTTAGCTTCTGCCAGGACTTGTCACCTAAGGTGGATAAACTCTTTACAGCAGGCAGGCCAGGTACCATTTCAGCTGTGACAAAGTGGGTCTTGCTACAGGGGTTAAAATTCTTATGGGGAGCTGAGGAAACATTCAGGCTGAGCTTTCTTCACCACAGCAGGGCTGCTGCTGGCACCACAGATGAACTGGCTGCAGTGTGAAGTATGTGTACAGCGATGAGTGTGCATGTGTGTGCATACATTACCCCATGTGTGGCGGCAACCCTCTGTGTGTTTTAAAATGCCACCCCATCCGTGTGATATGCTGAATGACAAAACCAGTAATACATGAAGTTACACACCAACTCTTGCCTGGATTTGAAGCTAGTTATATCCAGCCTTTGGTTTCATGCAGTTTCAAATGAAGGTTTTCTTCCTCATCCTTAGAAGTGCTTCTATAGTCAAACAGAAAGTAGGAGAGGGAAAGAAAACACAGACAAAAAGAGGGATGATTCAAGGCACCCACATACTCAGTCATCTCTGGTTACCAGGTGTCTGTTATCCTACATCAGTCATATGTGGACAGCCATTATGTACATGTGTAAATAATCACAACTGCTGAGCCCCTCATGGGTTTTAGCAAGAAAAACTGCCTGTGTGAAATTGCCACAGGATGTGCCTTATTCTCTGGTCTGTATTCATTATTCTCTTGTATAAAAATTTCATTTACGTAGTCAGAAACAATGCCATGAGATCTGGGCCAGCAACCACACACCCTAACTAACCAGGAAGAAAAGCCAAAGCAAATATTCCTGGGTTCTGCAATACACAGTACACACTGGATAATTACTCACCCAAAATATTCAGAGAATAACAAAACCAGTATTAAAAAACCCCCTGTCAGGATTGGTCCATAGGCCATTCAGCAGCCAAATGTTGAACTAACAAATTAGGATTTTGAATGAGTTGCTCGCAGGGAGTCTATTCAGTGCTGTGGGAGGCTGTGGGTCCCTCCCCACTGCTGGTGCCCGCCAGAGGGGCAGTGTGTGCCAGAGCAGACCACCTTTCCCACCAGTGCTTAATAACCACCCTGCCTATTTCAGCACAGCCTGCAATGCTAAGAGCTCCAAAAGTGCAGCACTGAGGACGGCTGCTGCCCTGAGAACCCCAAACTGTCACGCTGCAAAGCAGCTCCTGAGCTTGTGCCAGCCACGTAGTGCTGGACCCACTCCCATATGTGAGTGGACTCACTTCCTTCAGTGCAGTACATTTGGGGCCTCCTCAGCATGCTGAAATAAATAAGGTCACTTGCACAAACACACCCTGTTTATCTTCCTTGCTGCCACCAGCTCTCACCATCTCCAAGTATGATTGCTATGTCCTCGCCACATAACCTGTTCTGACATCTTTATTCTGGTCTTCCTCCTGGACTAAGCAATGCTGTCTTTGTATTGCAGTCAAAATGAATCCCCAGAAGTGGTCTTGCAGCTGGTAAGAAATGAAATGCTGTGATGACTTGAAGGCTTAGGAGAGGGCAAGGGTCAAGTGGATTACCCTCCTAATATAGCTCACAGGTTTTCTATTAGGAAAATCCCCCTCTAGTTGTCAAGAAGGCAAGTTACAAAGATCACAAAGACAGTTTCCTCTCAAGTCAGCACCTCCCACCTCCTTCCTTTGTTCCTGCCTCCCACTGACCTCCACCAGTAAAAATCTCTGTGTGGCTTACTTCAAAGCAGGTTGCAACTTCTAATACCAGTATAATTTAAATAGGGGAAGTGCTCTTCCAGGGACTCAGGATGCCCTTTATGAGTAACGTGGTCTGAATTAATATATCATGTAAGTAGACATGGTTGCCTCTGGATTACTTTTGAGAAAAGAGCAGTGCAAAGGCATTTCAGCAAGATATGTACTGGGGTGAAAGGAGAAGATGGCATCTAGATTTTTCCAGGGTTCCGTGCCTTAAATTAACATATTAGCCTACTAATAGAGTAACTGTTCTAAAAAAAAATAAATCCAAACCACAAACAAACAAAACCCAACAAACACAAACAAACCCCCTAACAACCCAAACTCTAGATCTTATTACTTCAATGTATCTCAGCATTGGGATTTCAGCATCCCAATGCAAAATTTTTATTACCCATTCTTCCATTTTGAAATCATGTTCCCTGTACAATAATTACTTTATACTATCATTACTGTAAAAGAAAGTCTATTACCTACAGTAAAAAAAAGGGGAAAAATATTTTGTAAAGTGAAATGAAACTATTCTAGCAGTTTCCTCACTACATTCTGCCATGAAATCCTAGATAGCTGTACGAAAGCCACAACCATCGATATGAATGGAAGTTGTTGCTAGATAGACATGAGTTGATTTGATCTCTGAAGCATGTGATCTGCCCAATGTAGAGAAGTTTATTTAATAGAACACTGTGAAGATTTGTATTTAACGCTCCAGAATAGCTCATCAGGAATCCTATAGCAAAGAGAAAGAAGAAAAAAATGACATGACAGCAGAAGATAATTCTTTTCCTGAGACAGGCATGAATCTAATGTTGTATATCAAACAGGGGCTACTAGTTGGCCAGATCTGCACTAAGAATATTTATATTGCCATAATTGAAAGAATCTTTCAGCTCAGTTTAGTCTTTTAACAGACCTGGGATGTACAGCTTTTGTTTACCTACAAACTTTCTGGTGAGAATTACATTGTGAAGAGGCTTTGTTTGCTTGTTTTGCTTTTATAATGCTCTGCTGGTCTCTGTTTTGCTAGCATACAGAGCAAAGCTTCCTTACAATCTGGCATGACTCCATTTCTCAGTTTTCTTCTTATAGAAGAATTTTTGAACTCTGACAGTTCATGGTTATTCCTGATATTCCCAGATTACCTTGTTATTATTCAGGGCTGCACATTGGCTCTAGTCTCTGAGAGAAGCGCATGCCTTGAAATAGGAGTGTGGACTAGGATACATCCATCCCCACCGAGGCGAATCTCTGGAGGAAAAAAGCAGCAGGGCTGAGCTATAAGACCTTATCCAGAACCACCTCCTTGAGACAGTTTCATTGCTGATGAAACACCTCCAAAATGGGTGGAATTGTACATGTTCAAAATTGGAATAATGCAGCAGGGTACCTGTCTCCCAGTAAAAGAGGGCTATCCTAGCACATGCAGACCTTTTAATATCCACACAGAAAATGACAGATCACAGTACTACAACTTACAGTAATGGGGAAAACAACAGATCAAAGGTGGTTTCTTAATTTGTTTTGATCTCTGCTCCCCTATCTCAGTTCACAAGGCGTACTTCATGTGCATGGCTTGAGGGGACCATCCAGCATTTGCGCTTTTATTGTCTAGGAGACTTAGTCTCCAGCCTCAGTTCAGTCCAACACACATTTTACCATCTGCTCTATTTCCTATGTGCCTATGAGATCATTTTTCTACGTGTAAAATTATAACATGAAGATTCACATATGCTTACACAGCTTAATTCTATTATTATTTGTTAAACATTGAGAACTTCCTTGGCACAACACGGGGCCCAGCATGAAGATGTATCAAGCCCTGAAGCCATGCTTCATGTGAAATACACCCAAAATGGCTATTCTGGCTGAAAGAGCAGTGTTAGGAATTTTAAACCACTTCCCCTCCTCAGAGTTCTGAGCAGATTCATGACATTTCTGGCAATGCAGCTTAAAGAACCATTCATAGAAATTTGTGCTGCAGTCATCACAAAAGCTTTCTCTTTTTTGCTCATGCAAAACCTGATTTTCAGCACAAAATATACATTTCAGCAAGTTTAAGACAATCCATAAAGATTTTGGAACGCAATTTCAGAACAAAATGGTAATAATAAAATGTCACTGTTCTTTTTTTAGTTGATAGCTATAATAATGTTGGTTGTTCACAAAGAAGCTCACTTCTTAGCAAAACTTGTAAAACTCATTTTTCCATTTCTAATTTATTGTGTTCTTCTCCTCAGCCTACCTCTCCAATGTTCTTTGCAGCAGGTCTTACTGAGAGCTGAAACATAACATGGCTGAACCAGACCTCCCCATTCTCTTTCCCCTCTCTTCCGTTCTTGGTTTCCATCCTCTGTTGTTCTAGTTCCTTGTCTCTTCTGGAGACAAGGGCAGAGGGTGACTGGATGCCATCCCAGATTCACAGGATGCCACGTGGCCATCCATGTCCTCTCTCACAGTCCCACTCTATGTGCAGAGGAGGATTTGTCTCACCTCTCTTGACGTGTCTAAAATACAGATGTCCGTATCTATGCTGTCCGTGCCTGAAGCTCCTCCTGGTACCAGTAGGAAGAAACAGGCACATATAAAGTGTAACACACCTCATCCTACATAGGCTAGTGCCCAAAATAGGTCAGATGAATCATGGCTTCAGAGTGGTGCTCTGCTGACCACAAAGACAGCCTAGATGTTTAGTGTTAGCTGAGACAAAACCTATCCTTAAGCATCTTTCCTTTATATCACTATTCTGCCAATTTCCCTGTTGCTCCCAGCACGTTATCCTCCTGAATGATCTTTCATCTAGCTTTTCTTCTCGTAAGTGGCAATGCCCAAAGAAATGGTAACTTTCCTCCAGCTGCTGCTTTGAAGGAATTCCCAGCCTGGGCTTTCTTCTAAGGTATATCACTGATGTGGCATTTCATGAAGTGCCTTCCAGAAATCATTTGTGAAAGCTCCTAGCTCATATTTCACATCTCTTCTCAAAACTCACCTCTACCAGGATGCATAACTGTAGCTTGCCTATTGCTAATAGCTAAGTAGGTGGTCTGAGAGTCATTAAAATTTTTCCTCTTGTATATTAACACCACACCCCCCCGAAAGAAAAAAAGCTTCTAAGAGCGAAACCTGCTATTATCCTATTGCCAGTATGCTAGTGCTGGCATAGCCATGGACTCAAGCCCCTCAAGTCTACAGGGTGGGTTTATACAAGGGTTTACAATAGCTTTCTGACACTGTGTGAACAGCGACATAAATTACAATGCAGAAATAGATCAACAAGATGAAGTGGCTTTACTTCTTTAAATAGCCCTTACAGGCACCAGTGCTCCTCTACGGATTTAAAGGAGTCTTTTCTTCTTACTCCTCCACCTTCCTCATTTTAAGCAGGCAGCAGTGAATGGAATACACATTGTGAAACAGCATTGCCTCTTCATCAGGTTACAGCACTACAGAAAAGAAAGGATGAAAATCCAAGTGAAAATCACTCCTGCTTCCAGCCTCACTCTGCCTCGGAGTTCCCCCTAATAGCTGAAAGGGATTAAGATCTTAAATAACTTGCTGACAAAACCACTGTACAATAGGACCAATTGGTAACATTGGGAGGAGATGTTCAGCTTTGTTTTTCTTCAGGCTCACAGAGGGTCTGACTAAAACACAACTATTCTCCTCATCCATAAATAAATGCAAAGCCTGATCCAGTTGCAGGAACTCCCAGAACAGGGTTGAGGCTTCTAAGAGGGTGATTTCTGGAAGCAGTTCTACCAAGTTGGGTACAGTGGGTCCTGGCAAATATCTCCTTTGGCAGAAAGAGAGCTCGTTAATCCAAAGTGTCAGGTGCCCACACATCTCATGGAAATCCATAAGATCCAAAAATCCAAGAAAATGGGAGCTGAGAAAGATCTTTGCCTTTGGGAGTCAGCCCATGCTGAAGAGGCTGAAGACTCACAGAGAAGTTGCTTAGAAGTTGCTTTCAACTCCCACAAAATCTCCAAAATAGAGGTCCAGTATTCAGACTGTCATCCTATTGCTGCAGCACCTGTGCATCCCAGCTGGTATCAGGGCATGGCCGCAGCAGCTGGTAGAGGTCCCAGATCAGAACGAGCATGGAGGGGCAAGCATGAAGCTGCAATAATGTTGAACTTAATAGGAACAGCAGCAGGACAGTAAAACCACAGAGATCTGTACTGCTGTCCTTGTATTCTAACATTGTGCAGCCTAGGGAGAGAACATGCTCAAAGAGTAGCAAGCCAACTCAATTTTCTACACAAAAGAAGGAAGCAAGTAATTTTAGGAGAGGGATTAAATTTCTGCCTACCAGTCTTCGAGAGTAAAAAATATCTGTGGAAGGTACCCAGAATATCCCTTAACATCAGAAGTTTTTGCTTGGTACCCCCTGGTGCAAAGTAATAGAGAAAAATCACTGCAATTGTTTCCAGTTGCACTTCTGCTGCAATTTGGAAAGCCAAGGCCAGCTCCATGGCAGGATTAACAGTACAAGCCAAGGACCAACATCCATTGCTCCTATTTGTAGCTCACATTGCAGATCTCCTTTCTACATGGGTGGTAAGAACCATCTGGTCTCACTCAGATATTTATAGGAAACATGTCCAGGTCAGAACAAGTTCTTTCCAGGATATTTTTCTAATTGAGAAAGGGAAAGAGCAACCTTCAGAGGAAAAGCCATCACATCCTAAGGCAAGCTCAGCCAAATGAACCTTGCTTTCCATGGGTGGTAAGGGGAACCTCAGACTTTGCCATCCAATGATGAATCCTACACAGAGTATCTAAGCCTTCCACACCTTCACAACACCACTGCTGAACCTTTTAACTGTAGTTGTTACTGTGTTTTGGAAACTACAACCTAAACAGACGAGATTACCCACATCAACATCTTCCCTATAATACCAGTCCCCCATGATTATGCTTGGGTTTATTTCAGGACCGAAACCTTATTTCTGCCTTAGCTTTGGAGGTCTGACACCTCTGTATGGTTATCCTGGTGCATGTAATATCCTAGATGAAGAGTCCCAACTCTCATTAAAGAGGAATGGTGTCCATATGAGACATTGCCCTCAGCCTGCCCCTTCCTCTTTGGTGGTCTGGTGGTTCCTGCAGAGATAGCAATCGTAAGGATCACTTTCCAGTTCCACCTGGCAGGGTTGGTGCATGCCTTCAAGCCTTACCCAGGGCTCAAGATGTGGCCTTAAAAATGCATTGCAAACATACACATCACCTGAGACTTAAAGCTGCTCTTGCTTATGTGTCATTAAGCTGCAAGGTGATAACTGTCAGTGACAACAACTATGAAATCCACAGTGACCTGACACATTTGGAGTCAATGCATACTTGTGAGATGCTTCTGCCTGTGGCCTTATGCTACCTGCATAGAAACATTAGGTTAGAACAACAGAAGAGCAAGAAAGCATCGTTACCAGGCACACACTGAGAGTGTGCCTTTTCTCTGTGGTAATTTACTATACAGTTTTTAGGTTTGTTAGTCAGTTTGAGGTCATGTTGTTTTAATGTCTTTTCCCCAAGAATAAATAGGGTATGAAAAGTCTCCTAATGGACTCCTACAGACAGAGTCTAATGCCAGGTAATAGAAGCAGCTGGTAAACATACTCACAAGCTATATAATGACAAACCTCAATATTCATTCACACCACCATCAGTGTTTGCCCTGTGCTTCCAACAGCAGGGGTCAGGGACACTAGGGAGCCAGGTGGAGATGTCCCAGCTGTGTGCCTGGGTACACCTGGCAGTGGAGACCAGGGCTGGGTGGCAGCAATGCAAATAGTGGTACTGCCCAACTCTGTGCAGTGGACATTTAGAATCATAGAATCATTTAGGTTGGAAAGTACCTTTAAGATCACTGAGTCCAACCATTAACCCAGCACTGCCAAGGCCACCACTAAACCACGTCCCTAAGCTGTCATATCTACATGCCCTTTACATACCTCCAGGGATGGTGACTTCACCACTACCCTGCACAGCTTGTTCCAACGCTTGATAACACTTTTGACGAAGATTTTTTTTCCTACTATTTGATCTAAACCTACCCTGATGCAACTTGAGGCTGCTTCTTCTTCTTCTATAGCTTGTTACTTGAGAGAAGAGACTGCCCCCCTTCACTACAACCTCAAGTAGTTGTAGAGAGTGATAAGGTCTCCTCGAGTTTCCTTTTCTCCAGATTGAGACACTCCAGCTCCCTCAGCTGCTCTTCATAAGACTTGTGTTCCAGACCATTTCCCAGATTCATTGCCCTTCTCTGGAGTTGCTCCAGCACCTCAATGTCTTTCTTGTAGTGAAGGGTCCAAAAATGAACACAGGATTAGAGGTGCTGCCTCACCAGTAGTGAGTACAGAAGGACAATCACTTTCCTAGTCTTGCTGGCCACACTATTCCTGATACAAGGCAGGATTCCATTGGCCTTCTTGGCCACCTGGACACACTGCTGGCTCATGTTCAGTTGGCTGTAAACCAGCACTCCCAGGTCCTTTTCCGCCAGGCAGCTTTCCAGCCACTCCTCCCCCAGTCTGTAACACTGCATGGGGTTGTTGTGGCCAAAGTGCAGAACCTGGCATTTCGCCTTATTGAACCTCATACAGTTGGCCTTGGCCCATCGATCCAGCCTCTCCAGATCCCTCTGCAGAACCTTCCTACCCTCCAGCAGATCAACACTCCCACCCAAATTGATGTCCTTTGCAGATTGACTGAGGGTTCACTCAATCCCCTCATCCAGATTGTTGACAAAGATATTAAACAGTACTGGCCCCAAACTCGAGCACTGGCTAACACCACTTGTGACTGGCCACCAACTGGATTTAACTCCATCCACCACCAATTTCTGGACCCGGTCATCTAGTTTTTTTCTACTCAGCAAACAGTGCACCTGTCCAAGGCATGAGCCATCCTCCATAAGGATGGCTATTCTCCTTACTCCTCCTTGTGTTGCTGATGTATCTACACAAACATTTTTTATTGTCTTTATGGCAGTAGCCAGATTAAGTTCTAGTTCGGTGTTAGCCCTTCTAATTTTCTCCCTGCATAACAACACAACATCCTTGTAGTCCTCCTGAGTTGCCTGTCCCTTCTTCCAGAGTTTGTAAACTCCTCTTTTATCCCTGAGTTTCAGCCAAAGCACTCTATTCATCCAGGTTTCTTATCTTCTTCCCCACTGGCTTGTCTTTCAGCACATGGGGACCACCAGCTCCTGCACTTTTAAGATTTCCTTCTTGAATAATATCCAGCCTTCCTGAACCCCTTTGCCCTTCAGGACTGCCTCCCAAGGGACTCTTTCAACCAATGTCCTAAACAGGTCAAAGTTTGCCCTCCAAAAGTCCAAGATTGCAGTTCTGCTGACACCCCTCTTTTACTTCCCCAAGAACCAAAACCTCTGTCATTTCATGGTCACTGTACCCAAGACTGCCTCTGACCATCACATCACCCACCAGCCCTTCTCTGTTCACAAACAGCAGGTCCAGTGGGGCACCTCTCCTTGTTGGCTCCATCACCAGCTGTGTCAGCTAGTTATCTTCCACACGCTCCAGGAACCTCCTGTGTTGTATTTCCAGCAGACATCTGATAAGCTGAAATCTCCCACAAGAACAAGGACCAGTGATTGTGAGACTTCTCCCAACTGCTTATAGAATATTTTGCCTACCTCTTCACCTTGGTTGTGCGGTCTATAACAGACTCCCACCAGGATACCTGCCTTGTTGGCATTGCCCCTTGATTCTCAACTCTCTCATCACCATCTTTAACCTCTAGACAGAGAGAAGATACAAGTAGAGCCTGGGACTGATGCTGGTACAGTAAACTGCAAGAATAGGTCAAGCTGTCAGCTGTTATTAACCTTAGCAAAACCCATATCTTCCAGCTCAGCTTCATTAATTCATATGGTGTTTGAGAGCCTTCTTATTACACTGTGGAGTTACTGGCCCTACCTCCAGCCTGACTAACCTGCCTGCCTCTCCTCCTGCACCATTTAAATGCCGTTTATATTTTTGTGATTCACTGGTTAGTGAAAGGATGAACGAATAAGTGTTTGTGCTAACTGATCTATATGAATACGCCTCATTAAGCAGAAATGGACATGGGATGATATGATTTTGATGTGATCCTGACTTTCTTTTGGAAATTTATTTTCTGCTGGAGAAGTAGTGAGAAACACGAGATGTTAAGTTTGATCCTACTCTCCTCATTTTGAGGCCCTTGCTTAAAGTGTATCAAAAAAAGAAGCACTTCCAGAAATCAGGCTTATGATACATTCAAAACAAAATCAAAGGGCTTAATTTTTTTTATTTATGGTGACCAGCATGTTGCAAGCAAGTTTTTCCAGCTTGTTACTGAATGGCATTGTATTCCTGATATAAAATCTATCCTCTTGCTTCTTCAAGAAAAAGAGGACCCCAGAACACAGATGTGTTTGAGTCTAGTATTAACTAACATAGTACCAAGGCCAGGCACCAGGGAACAGGCCCTCAAGTCTGCTCTAGCATTGCAATGCTCTCCTCCTCCTCATCCCACTGCTACCTAGTGAATTCTTCGTCCTCAGCCAAGAAACCAGGCTCCCTCCATACAAGGGCTGAGGGGAGCTGGGCATCCTGGGTACATTCCTAGCCCTTCCAAGGACTAGGAAAGAACAGAACTCCTGGAACCCAGCAATACTCAGTGCCCAGCTCTGCTTGGTTACTCCAACCAGCTCCCTCCGAGTCAAATCTACTGTCCTGAGAAATAGCTCTGAGCAATGGGGACTCAAACTAGCCCATTGCCTGGGAGGCCAGGTTCAGCTCCTGGCTCAGAAACATAGACTCAGTCTTCAAAAACAGCCAAAATGTAACTGGTAGGACTGAAACCATAAGACAAGTCCAAGAAAAGATCTCTCTTTGCTTGGGACCATAAAACATGGGTGCGGGAGAAGTCCAGGCTCAAACTTTCGTGTTGAGTCAGAGCAGAAGCTTGTCAGGGCTCTGAAGTCTCCATTAGTCATTACACAGCTGTATGCTGTGGTTGGGGAGAATGGCTCCAAACTGCTCATTTTGGAGCTGTCTGATTTTATATACATGATTAAATATTCATTGGACCAAAAAGGAAGATTGATCAACTGATCAAATATTAAAGGAAACTGTAATGAGAGATGGGGCTGGTTTAAACTGGAGAAATATGGATCCAGATGTGCATTTAGGCCATATTCCTGTCCTATATAGGGTACATTTCTAGTAATAACCTGCCCTTTTTCCTGCCAACTTCAAAAGGAAAATCTGGATCTGCAGGCCAGTCAACTGTCATTGCAGACTTTGGCCAGAGTCCTGCAGATGACAAATAGACTATCAGAATTTGGATGACAATCATTTAGATCCACAGGTCAGCATAGGAATTTCGGAAACAACTGTCTCAATAGCAACTCAGTGCCGATAAGCACTGAGAGGACTCCTTTCTCCTCTTTCATTGTTGTGGGATGTCTGTCTCAAGCCTCCTCTGAAAACAGGCCTAAACAGATGACTTTTGCAGCCCACAAAAGTGACCACATTTTAATTCTTTCAGGCCATGAAACAGAGAAAGTTTACAGGGCCTGGAACCTTCCTACAAAAGGAAAATAAGATATCTCCAGTACTTCTGAAAAAAGAATACCCACTTCCATTCAGGCAAAGCACACATTGACTTGCACGAAAAGCAATAAGAAAAGCCTCCAGAAAATAGCTAACAGTTTCCAAGTCTTTCCCTTGTTCATTTTCACAGACTCTGCCTTTCTTTAGGGGGATAAACGTCCCTTTTAAATGTGCCTGACCTTGGGCTCTGTTCCTACAAACATTGATTCAGGGAGGTACTTTGTTGTTATTTATTCTGAACTAACGACTAAACTGGCACAGCTCTGAAGAAAGAGTATATCAAAAGCCCAGTATCCGTAGTCTTGTTCCTGTTCCCTGCCCATATTCTTCTTGCCCTTGGCTAACGGTGAATTGCCACAAAACCTCCATTTTGGCTTAGCTGGGGTAAAAGCCGACCCAAAACTGCGCAGCCCCAAATGCCTCTTCTTTCCGTGCACTCTGATGCAGGATGTACAAGTTTGCTTCTTCGTATATCTACCGAAATCCACAGACTTGTAAGACATTATCTAGCTGTATATTAATGGCAAGTATGGTTGCCTGTGTTTATATATATAGACATATATTGAAGCGTACCTACATCCTCCTACCAAACTGAACATGCCCACGAATTTTGCCTGATGCCAAAGCCATGCTGCACAGAAGGGCCTGCAGCACCCTCCTAAATTCTTGCACCCCCATGTCTAGGCACTGTTTGGGAGGGCAATAATTTATGCAGACTCCACCACTCCCTGGACCAGTCCAACAGTTTTGCAGAATAGACAGTCACGCTCCAATGTCCAAAACAGTCTGAGGCTTTGTTTCGCTTACCAGTCTAGGGGCAGCCTACAAGATCCAAGTCACAACTGACTCTTAACTGAATTGAATCCAAAGCTCAATATAGCTGAAGGAGCCAAGAAAACTTTTCTCAAGAGACTGGTGACATTTGCTAGAGTGGGAAATGTGGGTCCTCAGCTTTTGGGATGCTTGGGCTTAGTGCAGCCCACAGCAGAGACTTACAGTTGATGCAGTTTTCACACTTGCAGTTCAACATGTGGTTGCACATGTTTGTGGCTAAAAATGTGCTTTCTCCATAATGAAACTGGAATCAATAACCAATCAAGGCAGAATGTGCTTCTGTGGAACAGCTTAAAATAGGGTTTCTTTCTTTCTTTCCTAGCAACTGCTCACAGTGAGCCCAACCTTTCATTTCTTCCACTGAGCTGAAAAGAGCTCTGCAATCGCATCATTGCAGCACAAGGCAGTCACAAATATTCCACATCTTTTAAAGCCAGAGAAGTACAGGGAAATGAAAGGCAGCAAGCTGCTCTATACAATAGAAAAAAAACTCTTGTGCCCATAAAACAGCAGCAGAATTACCAACTTGAGCTCTTCAGAAGTAAGGCATGTGTAAATTAAGGTTGCTCATGTAATATTATTTCACATCCCCACCTCTCTCTGTACACATGCATCCTGAAACAGCCCTTAATTATAAGAACTGCATGCTACTTTTTACCACTGTACTTCTCTCACTCTGTTCCCAGCACTTGATTAATGAACAGCCATTCAATATCTTGTTTTCTTCTCCAGCACATGGTCTCGTGCTTCATTACTTCTCAAACCCTCCTCTGGAGTCAGAAGTCTCCATGGATCACATAAGAATGGATTTTTTTATAGACATTTATCACTTGGCCAAATTTGGGTAGCTTTTCCAAAGGAGGTGAAGAGGTCAGGCATCCGACATAAGCTCACTGACTCCAGTTCCCTGTTCCAGATTGTAATGGCACAAGCAGTCCTCAGGAAAAGGTAGCAGTGGTTTTCCCTGAGGACAATATAACTTATTCTTCTTCTAAGATGCATGTGAGATCATCCCAAGGGAGTCTTCTGGGAGGGTCTGATCCTGATGCTGGATATGAAGTGATACTCTGTGGCTCGCTCCCTGCTATGGCTGAATGTGCCATCAGCTGGTAAAACCACAGCTTTGGGGAAGGTGGTACAGGTTCATGACTGTTCTTCTTGAAAAACTGCTTCACAGTCCTGCCTGCAGATGCAGGTCTCAGTAAAGGAGACAGCAACATTTGAAAGAGCAGGAAAAATATGCATTGAAATACAAATATATTCAAGAGCACTAGCTATTTTTAAAACTACCAAAAAAGAAATTGCTTTCATTCTAGTCAGGAGCTAGGGCCTGTTTATAACTAGTTCCCTTCATTAAGCCTTTGCTTTATAGTATATGACTGCGTCAAACATCAACATTCAATAACATAATTTGTGAAAAGGGAGAAAAAAATCAAACCAGTCACACTAATCAGATGGACCATCAAATAACCACTTGATGGATGAAAAGGAGAAACGGAAATGCCATCTGCATTTCTAGTATTCCCCAGCTGATCATCCCACTGGGACATAACAAGGGAGGAGGATTCAATATTCTCCCTGTGTCTGCAAATCACTATTACACATCAAATTTTGCAGGAGATCAATACTCCTTTAACAATTCTGCCACAGATGCCAGAGCTCATTAGTAGGATGTGAATAACTATGGAGGTTGGAAATCCTATTTTACTTTTCTGTCTGAAGGATTTTGGTTTCTTACCAGCTTAGCTGAGGATTTCATGAGCAGATTTTACAGTCTATGCTGAGCTCTTACTCAGGTAAAATTTCCTAACTTAAAAGGGGAGTTTTGCCTCCGCCGACTCAGTAGGAGCCTTACAGTCCTTTCTTCATTAGTTATTATCATTCCACTTGAACAAAATGCACAGGAGAGCACACCAATCTGACCAGAGCTACTGGTGTCACCATTCTGATGTAAGAAATGCTTGTTTCGATACTCCAGAATTCCTTTTTATCCTTAAAAAGCCTATCCTACTGAGAAAACAAGCCAACAAACAAAAAAACCCCAAATGTAATCACACTGAAAAATAAAAATTAAGGAGGGAAAAAAAAAAATCCTACTTCTGCATTCTTGCCTTGGTATTTGAGAGAGATTTTTGGGGGGTACAAATTTCTCCCTTCTGCCTCTTGCAAATGCAGATTCCACAGAAGTCATGTCATTCTGACTTGTATCCTTGGTTCAACTCTGAAGACCAAATATGTTTCAGAAGCCATTATGGTCCCAGAAGGGGTATGAACAGGATTTTTCTCAAATCAGGTAGTAAAACATGATACTTCCCCCTTCATGACAGTGCTCATCTGCCCTTTAGCTTTGGCTTTGAAGGAGATTTGAAAGGAGTGCATAGGGCATTCAAGTAGATTAGACTAAGGAGTCAGTGCTAATCAGTTCACTTGCTGCAGCCAGGCTGCTTGGACAGGACCCTGCAGGATGCTGGGTTTGCTGCTGCACATCTCAAGCCAGACAGAGACCCGGGACTTCGACAAAAACAACCCCGGCCCACAAGTTTTCATTCCTGCCGAAATGCTCGTGCTGAGCACTTCGCACCCGGGGAGCAAAGCCTGGCTGGCCAGAGTCGCTGCCGCTGTACACAGAGGTCAGGAAACACCCGCTGCCACCGATCCAGCCCAAGGACCTGCACAGGGCTGCAGCCTTGCCTTTGTGAATCCTTTCCAGTGCGTCGTTTAGTCCTCCTGCAGCGTTCCCAATGCAACAGCTTGCAGCTGGGCTGATTGGAGGCTATTATTGCAACCTACTCTCATTTTGCAGTGGCTGGGAGCATTCCCTTTTGTGGCGTGACTGCCTATGCCACTCCCAGAGGAAGGGCTTTTCCCCATCGCTGATTTTTGGAGTCTTTATGCATTCGTTTATAGGAGTTTTGCACAATGGAGTGGGGCTTCATCTTCCGTGTTTTCTGTCCCTGTAAATAATGGACCTTTCCAGACTCTTCCCTGAAAAGCAAAGTACACAGGCTTTTGAAAAATCTGATGGTAAAATTGCCCATCATTAGTTTCTCCAGAAATTCACACTGTTCATGTGCATGCATTTCTGGTCTGCAAACGCATTTAATATGAATGCAAAACACCTTCATGAGAATATCAGACTGATCTAGTTTCACAGTTATTAGCAAGGAGCTAAAATAAAATAAAATAAAATAAAATAAAATAAAATAAAATAAATAATGCAGTGATTTAATTGAGAAACCTCTGATAAATACATCCATATGCATAACCAGAATGATCAAAAACATACGTTTTAGGTAGGAAGCTATGCAAAACCTTCACTCAAGCATAAATATTTGTGAATATTTGTGAATGGGATGTTTTAATCACAGAGGCCAGCAGACAATCTGAAATTTCTTGGTTTTTTGCTGCTTTGTATTAAAGGGAATGAGAAAGGGTAGACATTGAGGGATGGATTTTAAAAAAATATTGGTGTTGTTTGAGTAATTATTTGGAAATTTTCATCTAGAAGCATTTTAAAATACTTCTGAATCCTGAGATAGACTCTGCAAACCTTGAGACTTAAACTTTCTTCAGAATCCAAATTTCATTTTCCCAGTTCATAGATTTAATACATTTTTTTTAATTTGGCTAGCAAGTTTTCAAATTTTTCCAGAGGATTTAAGAGCACAAGTTCTGGGGAAAATCCAGAGGCTGCATTAACCTAAAATTCTTACATTTTTAAAAGCTTCCCAGCTAACCCATTTCACATGCTGAGGGATTTTGCCCACACTTGTATGAATTTGCTCTTCTTGGACTTCAAAACTCTCAAGAGGATTTTATTGGATAATAGACATTTCCAATTTGGTATAAACTTGTCTAAAGTCTTGAAGAAGTGTGCTTTTACAAGTCCTGCATGTGAGGAGTGTTTTGGTACAAGTACTCCTGTCCCTGAGGCTGAGATTCATTTAATTTAACGAAGTTAGTTAGGCTAGCAGTCTCAGCTAATCACCAGGGCTCCCTTCTCTGATTTCGCTGGTGAGAAATAGGAACCCATAGAGGTGTGTAATCTGCTGCTCATGTGAAATCAATTCCTTTCAGATATTCTCACCTCACTAATAGGAAGAGTCCAACTGACTAACTTAATGGATGCTTAGCTTTCAAGTGACCAATGTTAAAATAGATGGAGTTCATCTCAGCATATGCTGTGTTATTCACAGGACACTAAGCACTATGCTGTGACTGGGCATCACTGAGATTTCCAAATATGCAGGAAGTTCTCAGAAGTGCCCCTCATGAACAAAACTGTAAGTCAATGCCCACTGCCTAAATTTGTTGCCCTCTCTGCAAAAGGAGTATCACCACCATCTTCTCAAGAACACTGTGCCTGTAGCTCTCAAGTCTTTTTTTTTTTTTAAGGATTCTTTTGTTCACCATATAAGCTGTCTTAGGAAGAAACTTGTCTGAATCAAAATCTGAGGCTCCACACAACATCTGCAGAGAGGCAAAGCTCGGGTAGTGAGTCCAGAACAAATTCTCGCTCCACCAGCAAGTGTGCTCATTTGAACACCAAATGTACATTTGGAAATCTGAGAAACAGGCACATTCTGCACTGACAAGTGTGTGTTTGAGTGTCTGATGCATTTAGTCTAATTCATCCAGGAGTAAATTTGTCATTGTTGGGGCAGGACCAAATTGACTGTAGGAGTTTTATCATATGTTCACCATGTCTTTTATTTTCATCAGCTGCAGTTTGGCTTGCCACAAGTTAATATGCTTATGCATTAGGTCAGTTTTTTTCTATTCAAACTATTTTAGCACCATCCAAAACAACAAGGGTAAAAGTCATTTTGGGAAAGAGAAAATCAGTACAAAACCTGTATTTGTATTTGTGCTGGTGCAGCACATTCAAATCTCAGAAAAACCTTCAGTTGCTAAAACTGTGAACAAAGATGCATGACCTTCTGCTATGTTTCCCATGCTTTTTGTCTTAATTAAACTTGTCATGAGTCATGTTTACAACACTCAACTTACCACAGCCCTATAAAAAACAAAGGCCTTCAACCCCTGATGTGCATGTCCAAATTCACCAGGGATTACTGCTGCCATTTTCATCACTTCCTGTACGTGGAAAATGCAAAAGCCAAATTTAGAAATGGATCACAAGTCTCTGGTCAGGTTGTTTCCAAGAAGGCTGACGAAATCTGCTTTCTTATTTAGCTTAAACCTGTCTTCCCAAGTATTATCTTCCTGGAGACTTTCAGACATTTTCATCCTCTAAGCTGTTAACTCCTGCAGTATTAGGACAATAAAGAAAAAGCTAACCTTTCCCAGGAGCTGAAAGAGAGATGTCGGATCACAGCTGCCACTTTTTAGCTCAGAACCCATGTTTGTGAAACCTAACAAGGCTTCTTTTGTGTACTTAAATCTAGGAAAAACTATAAAGCAAGATATCCTTATTATCATAATAATATTTAGCTAGAAAAAGTCGCTACCCCTCACATTGTACTTTAATTTGTGCATCTTCCCTACTTAGTAGCTTCAAACTTAAAGCAGTTAACAGGATTAAACTGGGTCCAAGAGTAATCATTTTACTAATATTTGGTCAAAAGGCCATTCAGCTGTTTTTGAGTTTTAAAACAGTCAATTAACACATGCTTTAGATTACAAGGGCAACTATTTTTAAAAGACAGACTTAACATCAGTCTATGTGAAGAAAATATATATGGCAAAGTGCAAAAGGAACAGTCAAAAAATGTCAGATATGATAGAGGAGCAAGGACTGTCATTAGCTTGGGAATTCCTGTGATTAGCAAAGCCTGGAGATGCTCTTTCAGTGCACAAGAAAGAAGGTAAAACCAGCCACTGTCATGAAGAATATCAGTCTCTGTGTGAAGAAAAGAGGGAATAAAAACTTTGGGGAGGCACAAGGAGAGAAGGCTATTTCTTATTACGTTATTTGTATTTCTAAATCCTATTTTTAACTCTCCCTTATTTTAATGGTTATTTTATTAACTTCCTATTTTTTTAATTAATGTGTCTTATTTTTAACTCCAGGTGTTGCTATCCTTCTGGAAGAGGGTTTGGTGTCAGGCATTGCCACGCCCAGTCAAGCCCAGATACCTGTTGGGCTTAAATGAGGGCAGGACGAGGTGCAGGTGGCTTGTGGCCACCCCTGGATGACCTTGCTTTGGTTTTGCTTCACCAGCTGCAACCTGTGGGGATGTGTGAGCTGCAGGACTTGGAGCCAGACGGAGCCATACCCCGAGGATCCCCCAGGCATCTCCAGGACGTGTCCACAGCCAACATAGGAAATGCCGGCGAGACTGGACCCTCCCTTGCTTCCTCTGGGGGTCTGGCACTGCTCACCAGCAAATCCTCTCCTCCCCAAGATCTTTATGTCAGGCTGCAGCTCCTATTTTTGAACCGATGTTCCCTGGGTTTAATCCACTTAGCCTGTGACCACCTTCATCAGCTTCCTGCAAGTACAGTACAAGGCTGCAAGATTACTATCCTGCTGCACTTACTATCCTTCACCGCTGCCCCACCACCCCTCTCGGAACGTGTGTTTATAAAGAGGTGGATTAGGAACATTACCAGGCAGGTCACAGGGTGTCAAGCTGCTCTTTCAGGGCTTAAAATGGGAGGCTCACTCAAGAGGGAGTGCTCTGTTCCTGTGACAGCCGCTGGGATGACTGCTGCAATATACTTGCTATTGACTCTATTAGCAGCACCAGTACTTCAGGCTGGAGCATTTAGAGACACCATTCCTATAATCAAAGCAGTCAGGAGGTGTAGAAATTGTTTACTTTAATCTTCCTTTTTTCATGTGGGGAAAACAAAAAGGAATCTATTTAAGTGCAGTGAACGAAATTCATAGATGGTGCAACTCCACCTTGCTCTTCTGCTGCCAGTGAGCAGTGGGTGATTTACACTTGCTGCAGACTCCAGCCCGTCATCTCTTGTGAGCTTGTCAGCCCCAGGAATAGTTATGTCAGTTATCATCTGATCGGTGGAGAGAAAAGAGGTGCCCACAGTGCTGCAGCCTGGCAGGTCACCTCATGGGAAGCAGAGCCCAAAACCCACTGGCTCCACAGTGCCTCTGGGTCTGCAACAGTGATATCCCAATGCCTGAGACCATGCACAAGGCATTGGGAGCAGTCAAAAAAATGTCAGGCCAGGCTCTGGCTACAGATCGTGAGATGTGTTTGGGTTGGACCCATGTCTTGGAGAAAACACTCCACCTCAATGCAAGGTTCTTGCAGCTTGTAAATCAGAAGAAGCCATTCCCCTTTGGTGCGCTACAGGGATCTGCACAAAGGCAAATCCCAAGTGCTTCGTCATCCTGCTGAGCTCTAATCCCATCAGCATCTCTGGCCACTCCATCAATCGGATTAAAAGAAGGCTGAAAGTCATAATACGGCCGGTTCGCCCACGGGGAGTAAGCCCTGCGTGGGCAGATGTAGCCATCACCACTCAGCCAAGCGCCACACTGCTTGCAAGCCCCCAAGGCTTTCACCACTGCAGCATTTTGGAGGTGGCCAGAGCTGCAGACAGGGTAGCCCATGTTCAGCACCACCACAGAGAAGTAGGGGCTACCCCTTTAGCTCCCTCCTGCCCCTCCAGCGCTCTTAATGGATGAAGTAACTGTAGCCCTGCTGTCAGAACCTTTCATGTTCATGCCGAAAGTTAGTCAAAAATGTTCCATTAGAAACTATTTTCCATGAGAAAATGCTGCTTTAACAGAATCTAACCATCCCGGTGGAAACCTGTCAGCTCTGCTGTATCCTGTGGTAGAAACCAGATGGATATATATATATAAGGATCCTGCCTTCATTCTGGGACCACTGGCAACAAAAATGAAGCTACAGTCAAGGTCTCACTCTTATTTTCTCTGCCTTTTTCCAACTACGAAAATAATTTCATTTTTTTAACTTTCTGTCCCATTTTTGAAAGCTTTTGACTTACTTATGCCACCCTAAGAAAAGCACAGCATATGTGGGAAATGTGATTCTGCCTCCAGCAGCTCATTTTATGGTCCAGAGTTGACCTTCACAGTGTTCACATGCAACAGTCCTTGCCTTTGCACAAAAGTAAATAAAGACAAGATTAGGTGAGCAAAACTACCACCTCTTAATGATTTACGGAGATGCTTAGTCTTTCTTTTTATAAAAGCACACTGTCTTGGCAATGGGAAAGGAACAGTTGGCATCATTTTTATATTTTCTAGATCTGTCTAAATTCAGCCTTCCTGTCTTTTCCACTGTACTTTTCTTCAGAAATCAGTCCACACTTCCCACTCACCTGTGGATTTTTCTTTTATCTATTTCCCCAATAAGCATTTGCTCACTGAAACCATAAGAGATATAAATTTGGGAGGCTTCTCGAGATGCCATCTAAACCACAGCTTTCTCCAAAAATGCCCAGACTCTACCAATCTACATGCACTCATCACCTCCTTGCAAAGATAGCAGTAGTCTAGTGCTTTTATGACTGGGCTGTCTGCACAGTATGTAGGTGACACCCAGGACATTTTGGGAAAATCAGACACATTCTTCTTTTCCTATTTTTTTAAATAGCAATGTATAGAATTAAAGGCTGTAACCAAAAGGAGAATTTTCCATAGACCTGTGAACAAGCCTGGAGAATTCACTTGCAGGGAAATAAATTCTATATGAATATATTGCATAGGTTTATTCAAAAGTTATACTAAAGAGATGATCAAAGCGTGACACAGATTATAAATCATTCTATCCAGATTCCAGATTTCATATTCTCTGTTATTTCTAATTTGTCTGAAGTTTCCCCATCCCTTCCCCTCTCATTTAAGAGATCTTTCACTATGTCAAACACTCCTTTGCGGCTCTGCCCCGTAGGTAGAGGAGGTGATCCCAAATGCACAGCGACAGGTCTCGCAGCTGACCTGTCAAGCTCCTTGGCTAAGGTCTGACACTAACCCCCCAAGTAGAAGCCACTCCACTGTCTTGTATATCAGGGAAAAACAGCAAAACTGTTTGATTTGTAACTTTACAAGGTCTTTCACATTGAGGTTTAAATTTCTTTTATTAGTAGACCTAAGAGAAGGGCACCATTAGCACATAACAAAGGAGGCAGCACTAAACTATTACTATAACAGCAGTGTTTTAAAAACCCCACTACTTAGAGGTTTACAAGGTTCCTTGGAAAGATTATTGCAGAAGCCACAAAATGGAAACAGAGGAGAGAGTTTCTCGGCTGTGTTGTGCCTTCCCACATGCTTTTGGCCCTATACAGAGAGACATGCCTGCTCAAAACACAACTGTAGCCTCTGCTAAGTAACCTGCTCATCCTGGAGACACTCAGGTCCAGGTTCCCCTGCACCAGGAGGATCCCCTGTCAATATTTAAGACCCCATTGTATCATTGCCCAGGAGAGCCTTAGCAGAAAACCTGAAGAAACAGTTTAGCAACTGAGACAAACAGTTTCCTTCTCCCAATAGCCTTGTATCAAACAAGACCCTCCATTCAACCTGCTTTTTTCTATTATACTTTTTCATGTTTTACTTTCTAGGTATTACGAATGAAGGGTAACCTGGCCCTGAAAATTCTCCAAAGAACACAGCACAGTGTTTCAACACAAGATGTCTAAATGAAGTGCTGTATCATTTCTAACATTTTCATATTTACTCAATACCCTACATCAGAAAAAGTGTTCCCAGCTCTGTTTATCCAATTCAACTCTTGGAATCCAATTCAAGTCCACACACTCTTAGACTGCCATAAAATAAAGACATCAACAACAGCCATAAGTATGTATTATTTCAAGACATTTCCTTATAAAGCAATGACACTGTGTATTAGCAGCCTTTATTCTCTGCAAATCCCTGTCTCAGCCACAGAGGAAGGAAAGGGCTGGCTGGTCCCAGGAAAGGGACCTGGCTGAGCCTCTGCTAATTCTTGCCAAAGTTCATCCCAATGCCTGCACAGCCAGCACAGTGCCATCCTCATTGGAGCTTTCCTCCCTCTGTTCCACTAGCCAGCCAAATCTGGCACTCCCCTTGGGGCAGCGAGGGTCCCCTCCCTGGTTGGCCAAGCTGTGCTGGAGACTGGGGGGAACTGGAGATTGCAGAGGATGAATAACTGTCCATCAGGCAGCATCTGCTTTTCTTCTTCCCAAGGAGAGTCACTGCTCTGAGGTGGCATCCCTGCAAGCAAGGCAGCTTTCCAGTCTATTAAACTGAATTCTTCCTTCATCACCTGTATTTTCCTCTTTATGTTTTTTTTAGGAGTTGCCTTACCCATAGTGCAGCATGACTTAATTCACCACTTTTGATGATCTAATAGATTCCACTCCTCAGACCTCTCTCCATGACCTCATTGCTCTGCTGTCTCCTCTTTGCCTGATCTCCATCTGACATGGAAACCATCTTTTTCTTGGCCCTTTGTCACCCTTGTATTGTCTCTTTATCGCCCCATGTTCCCAGATTGATTCAAAAGAAATCCCACCACACGCTCCTCGCATATGTTAGGGCATTACCCCCATTCCCCCAGTCTCCCAGAACAGGGAAGGACCATAACCCACATCTTCTGGCTGGAGAGAAAGCTGTCTGGAACATGAGCTCATGTTTTCCTAAAATAAGCAGGAACTGTGCACTTAAACTCAACACCTGCGGCAAAGTGGGAGTGGCTGTTAACACTGTGCAGCATCCAAAGCAATCCTCGCACGTGGCGTGGCACGGCACAGTGTGAGCCAGAAGTGCAGAACAGCTAGCAGCCTTCCAAGGGTGACTAATGCCTTGCTGCTAAAAACAGCTTCCAGGGGTTTTCCATGAGCAAATCTCACTACAGCTCAAATATTGGCTTTTCACCTGCTAAATACAAGAACTTCACTGTAATGTCCACACTGATGGATATTTTTTTTTTACCAGTGAATACTATAAATGTTAAAGGAAACATACATCTTTCATAAGTGATGGCAGCATCTGATCCTTGTTAACACCGCTCTTAAAAGCCAAAAATGTCACCTCTGTAACAGATTATGTGGGAGGGTGGAAACAAGGATGTGTGGTAGACATACAAGACTGGAACATAAAGCATATTGCATGCACAGACACAAATGTATAAGGGCCAAAGAAAAGGTACAGAAAATAACATGCTGATGTGGCTTCTCAGAGAAGCACAATCTTATATCAAATAGGTTTTCCTGTCAAGAACACATAACACTCAGCTGTTTGACCAAAAGACCAAGCAAAATTCTTCAGAGCCTTGTTTCAGAAAGAAACTGATAAGAACTGCCATCAGTTATTTGGACTTAACAGGGCCTGTGTCCCTTTGGATCTGCAATGTTTTGCTGCTCCTCTCTCAGGCCACCAGGTTCTTTCAAGCACTTCTGTGTGAATCAAAGCCACATCTCCAAGAAAACATAATGAACACATGGCTTTGCTCATTGTGGGGACACATGTATACACAGTGTGAATTTCTGAACTTATTCTAATATCTTGCCTCAACAGACTCCAGCACTATGTTTTCCTGCATACTTGAGATTTGCAGTCAAGGAGCTGAACCATGTAATCCACTGTCTCAGACATGACATATTACTTGCCAGTCCTGACTGTCCCTGACGAGTTGATTCATCTTATAAAGCATTTGGGCTTCCAAATGAAATATAGATTGATGTTATTTTGCTTATTCTATTTTAGGAGCAAGGAATCCACAGGTGGGTCTGTCCAAGTGCCTTCACAATACTGCTCCTAGGAACAATGTGGTCCTTGCACAAAATGGAAAGTAAAAAGAGAGTTGTGCAATTGCAATTGAAATGAGACTACATTGAGAACTTGCCAAAATATATATAAATAAATTTCCCCATTAACAATGTTATACCAGCTACTGAATTCTGTGGGAAAGACATATACATATCTCCTTCTAGTTCAGAGGACCCACCTTTCCACCGTAGAACTTCCCATCATAACTCTTTTTCAACATCTAAACACCAACTGGGCCAATGTGAGCACTATGACAAGGACCGTGGATCTTCTCCTAGGAGGCTTAATTTATTTCATACTGCTGTTAAGGTGATGAAGAAGTGGTACGAGATGTGACATTTGACAGTGAAAGCGGAATGGATTGGCATGAGACAGCTTAATGTGGCCCAGGTCCTTGAGAAGATGGCCAGGCTTTGAAAACACTATCTTCATCCTGAGGACTCCACAACAGCCCAGTGTAAAAAAGGTGGATGCCATGGAATGACCCTGTCCTGGTCTGAGGAGAGGGATAACATTAATCTTCTGATGTGGTTTTGACTGCAGAGAAGGGTCAAACAGCCCAGTGTGGCAGAGACAAGGTTTCAACACCTCGAAACAATTCTAGCATTCCCAAGAGGCAAGAGACTGCCTTCAACGTACTTCTAATTAATTTAAAAGTCAGCCTGCTGGCCCATAAAGAGCATCATGCCCTAATTAAGCCCAGCTGCTTTATGGGAAGAGCTACAGTGAAATCTGTATGTTTCTGATATCAAAAGGAAATGCCCTATCAGCACTTTATTCAACTAGCATTCATTGCCCCTGGAGGTTGTTAAAGCTAAGAACATGTTCAGTCACAAAGAATCAGACATTTATATTAGATCCTGAGGATATCCAAACTTATAATCAATAGGAGAAAGAGATGGCACCAGCAGTGCCAGTGGCTACCTAGGATTTGCATCTCATGTTGAAGGAGAGCCATAGTTGAAGCCTTTCCCACAGTAAGACCACTTACAAGATGCTCTCCCATGTGGTTTCTCTGGTTTCTATTGAGGTGTAAGCTCACCTTGAGCTGGCACAATTACCTGTCTTTCCTCACTGGGGAGCAGCTTATATTCATAAACCTGTAGGAAATTAACTATTTGTTAGACCTCCTCTGCTCTGCTCCACATGGCAGAGATTGGATGTGTTCAGAGGTTGCTGGAGACAGGAGAGTAGACAGAGAGGGAGGGAATCAGAGATTTGCACAGCTGGGCAGCACACTGGTTGCATAACCCCTATGTCTGTGGGAAATCAGTCTAAAACCTTTTCAGAAGCAATACAAACATGTAGCCTTTTAGGACTAAAGTCATTTATGCAGAAATTTCCCCTATGGTCAGACTATTTCATAATTATTCACACTGGGATGTCTTGCATTTTGCTTTGAAGTATCTGTTTCTCAGTATGTCACCATTAGTTTGATCTAGCAGTTCCTATCCTTATATAATAATAAACCACTTCATGGCTATTTCACAGAAAATGTCTCTCTTTTTGCCCACTAAATGACCTGGAACTAGAACACAAACATTCTTTTTGCACAGTTTTACATAACATTTGCCATAGTTTTCACACAACGCTATTAAAGACTAATTTGTTCCTGTTCCCGTGCTGATGGAAAGCAGTTCTTTTGGTAGCTCAATTGCGTCAGTGTTCTTTGAACATGTAAATAAAGATACTGAGATAAGACCTGTCCAACTACAGAGCCCTTTTTCTCTTTATGTTTACCAGATACTTCAAGCTAAATAAAATTACTCTTTGCACTCAGTCTGCCTAAGAACATGCTCAAAAAATTGATAATCAAATTTTCTCAGATATCACAACCCCTCCCCAACATATTTTGGTCACAAGCAGCATCTAAGAGGATCTACAATGACATGTTTCAAAAAGGCATTTTGAAAAATGGCTTAGGGTCCCAAATACCATTTTGAAAAGCAACTTAACTCCTGAGGAATGGGATTTTCAGGGAGATTTAGATTCTTGAGCATTTAATGGCCAGCTTAGAAAAAGGAGCTTCTACTTAGCAGAATCTGAAAAGTGTTGCCTTGCCAACTCCCATTCTTGACAGAAATGCATTACCGGCTGGTATCTGACAATGTCACTGAGCACCCACCCTCATCTTCATTGGTACAAAACACCTTTGCAATGAGACTGAAAGATGCTTTTCTATACTGTTTTCAAATCTTTTTTTTGCTAGGCAAATGGCAGAAATGTTTTCTCTGCCCGATTCCTTTTGCGGTAGTGACTCGGAGGTCCATTTCCTTGGCAAGACCTCCTGAATTGCCTGAATTTTCAATGAAGAGATGATTTTGTAAGAACATTTTGCAAAACTGGCCATACTCTTTTTAGAAAAGATGACAATATGTCCTACCCAACATGTGAACCACTCTCCAAAGATGCCCAGTTATGAAAGACTAGGGAAATTAGTCAGCGGCATGTTTACTTCTGATGCTCCAGATACAGGATGAATCCAGCCCTAGACCTTGGACACGTAACTCAAAATATGTAAATAAGCCCAAGAGTACAGATCCATCAAATCAGCTCATCAAATGTTGCAGCCATGGAGCAGGTGTGGTGGTTGAAGGTGCCAACAGTTAAAAGGAAAAAAACACTGGCTCTTTCTGTCTTGTTTGCCGGCTTCTTTCCTCCTGGACTTTAATTTACCAGATGCTACATGAGGATCTTCTGGTTTCTGAAGCAGGGAAATCACCTCCTATTAGAGTAATATGATGATGTTACATTCATTTTGCTGCAGTTAATGTTTAAACAACAGCTACAGTTGTTAAAGTCTTTTATGTAACCTCCCAAAAAAAAGCAATGCCAAGAATCTTTAAGGGCAAAAATAAGCAAGAAGAAAAGCAAGAAATGCAGGAGGCAGAAAATTATTCAGATCACACATTTTTTTTATATAAAAGCTGAACACAAGGCATGTAACACAAATTAGCCTTCAGCAGGCCACATGAGGTATATGCTCTTTATGGTATGATATGAAACTGGAAACCCACATTACAAAGGGAACATTACATAAAGCAATAGAACTTTACTTGCCCAGACAATTCTTCTGACATTTTTTGGGATTGTTTGTGTATTTTGGTATGTCTAAAGAAATGTTGTCTATTTGCAGTTGCTACCTTACACCAAATCCCAGGAATTATTGTTTTTTAAAAAGAGCAGTCAGAAAAGAAACCTGAAGATTATTAGTCACTCATATTAGTCATTGATAGAGGAATAAGGTCACTTCAGAGGTCAGAATATTTCAATAGCCAGAGAAATCCCACTTAAACTATTCAGCATCCCATTCAACAGTGCATGACAAGAGGTTCCAGAGGCAGAATGGCGCAGAGAACCATTTTGCTACCACCAGGTTTATAACACTGCTTGCAGCAAGACACACCTGATGCCATTCCCTGGTATCAGGTGCTGATGGAAATGTGTTTAGATGAGCTCAGAGCCCACCAAAGCTTTCACAGAGTACTGCCACTTCAGTGTACAAAAAACCCCAAGTGCTTAAAAACATTTTGATGCAAAGCTGCCTCTGAAATGAGTGGCCTTTATGAGGAACTCAGCACTGCCCAAGGCTATACAGCATGGATGCTGTACAGGAGAGAGAAAACCCACATGTCCCACAGAGGCATGGATGGCTCAAGGAGGCAACAAAGGCTGCTCCCTTTCCACCTCTTTCCCTCCTGGGACAGCCTAGAAATCCCACCAAGGGTCTAGCAACAGATGTTATGCCTTGCCTTAGAAATCCGCACACCTTTTTTTCTTCTTTTCCTTGGAGGCAGCAGGAGGGAGCAAAGTCAGGACATTCCCATCACACTCAAGGTCTCAAGCCCCCCTTCCTGGTCACCTCTGCAGACATCATGGCTCTTGTCAGGAAGAAAAGCACGGCAGCCAAGGTCTGAAGCATCTCCTGATGGCACAGTGCCCCAGGCAGACTGTGACAATCCTCACCACACCAACTCAGCTTTATCTCCATATTCAACAAACAACAAAATATCTGTGTTATGATATCAGCTGGAACAAAAGCACTGGACATTTTGAGTGCAATTTAACAATGTCTGTGACCTAAAACAGTTTGTTGTTTCTTTAGTGCATGCAGAGCCTGACCCCACTCACATCCTCTAAATCCATTTGCTGTCTTCTTTTCCTGCCCTCAAAAAGGACATAGGATGAAAACAAAAGAAAAAAATCCAAGGGAAACTAGTATTAAATGGTAAGTAGCAACAACCAAGCATTTCATCAGAGCAAACACAGTATCCATAAATCTTTATCACCAACAATTTTTTTATATCTGGAAACCATCCTGCAAATTAGTCCCATTTGTCCACTCAGTGGTAATGCTATTAAAATCGACCTCATTTGTCAAAGCACATGAGTCCAGAAATCCCTGGATTTGTTAATTTTTCGGTTTGAAAACATAATCTTGATTCCTAAACTAAATTTTATGGAAAGAAATTTCATTGTAGTTGGAAACTACACCCCTGTCACTCTAAGGAAAATTCGGCACAGACCAACCTTTGTTTGGGTTGGCACTGTAGGGCACTTTAACACCTGTGTTATTTTCTTATACCCCAAGAGCAGCCACTCATTCCTTTCCATTCCAACCCGGTATTTTTCATCTCTATCTCCTCCTGTGGTTACCACAGAAATTTCAGCATGATAGAGGTGACAGAATTTATGGTTTCTCATAGTTTCCCAGAGACTGACCTGAAAAAAGGAGATCCTTTTCTTTTTCACAGAAGGATAACTTTGAGCGTGGGCAAAATATTCTGAAAACTTAACAATGCTTAAAAAAAAAAATCCATGAATTTTCATTATTTTCTTTCTATAATTTTTTGCCAATCCCACCACCTCTTAATGCTATGCAACTAGTACTTTCCCAATTTAACCAAACTTCTAATTTCACTTTTGATTTCTGAAGTAACTTCATAAAAATTGGTCTTAGCTGAGTCTAGCTGCTAAAAAGTTCAACTCTTCACCAAGGGGTTGCTACAGGAAGAGATGAAGTCAAGTCTTACTTTGGCATGAAGAGATAATGTGAGCAGGTATTGACTATAAAGGCTGCCTACGGCATAAGTGCAGGTGTATATATTTGAAACAGGGAAAGCAAACCATAGAATCATAGAGTTGTTAAAGATGGAAAAGACCTCCAAGATCATCAAGTCCAACCATTAACCCAGCACTGCCAGGCCCACCACTAAACCACATCCCTAAGCACCACATCTACATGGGTTTTGGATATCTAATGCACTATTTCCCATCTACTCTGTGTCCTGTTAGGTGAAGAAAACTGCAGTGTCACACAAGAAGCTTTAAAGTGTGTACTGATCACAGATGTGGTGCAGGCAAAAGACAGAGCTTTAAAAACAGAGTATTTCACAGCCTGCTGTTGCGTTTAAAGAGGGCGTACAGCCATCATAGATCACTGAGGATGCAGCTGGGTGGGTGAGATGGATACAGTGCGTGAGAACAGGCACGGATAGTGCAGGCAAGAAAACAACTCTTGAAAAACGAGCTCTCTTTCCTAGGGGCTTTGGCAAGAACCAGCAGAAAGGGTTAAGACACCCCATAGCCCTTGGTGAGTCCATACCTTGTTCCCTGCTTTCAGACATCTCTGAATCAGCGATTTAGGTTTATGCAGAAACCAGCACTGTCCTGATGCAGGTTCATACTGTAAACAGCCCTGTCCTCATGCAGCTGCAAGCCAAATGGCTTCTGTATGTCTGCACAAGTATTTGGCATCCCACTGAAGTGCAATTCACCTTGATCAGAAATAGAGGCCTGCTACTTAGCAACTACCAGGTGCTGTGAAAGAAGGTAGGAAAACCCAAAGTGTTCTGGCCCTAGCTTACAACATCCACTCAAAAAAACTGGTCTCCAATGCTGCATCACCCATCCCCACCGTGAGCAGCCCACCATCCCACTAAATGCTGAGCCTCAGCATCCTTCCCATTCTGCCTTCTATCCATGATGCCTTTGTGGGCAGCCACAGCAGGAAGGGTAGCTGGTAGGCAGATGGGGTCAGGCAGCTTCAAAGGAGTTGCCAGCCACTTCCTGGGTACAGCAGCAGAGCCATAGCCCACCGCAGGCATAAAAAACCAATGGGTTTTCCAGACCCTGTTGACGTGTCACCCTCCAGGTCTTGGCTGTCACTTCTCCTCCTGCTCTCTGCCAGGGCTGATGGGAAGAGGAGCCCCCACCAGGACTGGCCCCTCTGGGCAGTGTCATGCGAAATACAGGACAGCAGGAGGACTAGCTGGCCCCAGACTGGGACTGCTGGTGGGATGCAGCAAGCATGTACAATTGCCTTTCGATGCACACAGACTGGGGAACGTGGAAATGAGGCCAGTACTGCAGTAGAGTAGTGGGCCAGGTAAGAGTAGAGGGCCAGGTCCCAGATGAAAGCAGTCTTTTTGAGCTGGAGAGGTGCCCCCACTTAATGTCCAGGCGAGATGGAGGAGAGATGACCATCTGGGGAGTCATGTTGGGGAGCAGAACACAGCAGATGAGTGGAGGCCTAGCATAGTCCCATTCCCTGAGGCATCAGCCAGGGCAGCTTGAACTGTGCACCATTGCTGCTTTTTCACCTAAGAACCCCAGCCCATCTACTGCTCAGCCCACCTACAAGCAGCTCCCCATGCTGCTGATGGCCAGCAGGGCTGGGTGTCTGTGGGACAGCCTGACTCAGCTGCTGTGTTCAGCCCCTCAGCCTGCCACTCTGGAGCCGCCTGCTTCATGTCACGTTTCCCTACTGTGCTTCAAGGGCCATGTCTCTGGGAAGTATTTTTGCAGCAATAAAGCAGCATTTTCACTGGGCAAAGCTGCATTTTAATGGTAAGCAGAGAGGACTGTTAAAAGCTGCAGCAGGCCCCATTTGGCGCCAGTCATTGCTTTTTTTTTCTCCTCCATATGTACCCCATATGCAAGTACAGCTGAGAAGCCAACATAGACATTTTTTTTAAAGGAGAGAAATATCTCAAACTGCCCTGAGAAGGAGGTTCTGGGCTTCTTAACTCTGCTTTTGCAAGAGCCGTGGAGATGCCAGAGATCTTTTACCTCTGAACTTTTGAATTCCCTCCTTGCAGGTAATTAATAACACGGTTGACTGTGATGGGGGTTTAGGGGTGAGAACTTTTCACTCTTTGTGCCTTCTCCACGGCACAGCTGCTATTCAGTGTTTTGGCCCTGTGCCATGAGAACACATCCACAGACGACATGACATAGGCAGGGGCTGTCTCAGTAATATCAGTCCACTACTTTGTGCACATTTGGATGTCTGTGATGGGTCTAAAATAGAAGAGATAGCTCTGCAATGGATCTCCAACCCCAGCCTCTCCTACTGGCCCTCCCCTGTCATGAGCCCAGGGCATCCAATACCACCTAATGAATCAACTTACTCTCACCTCAAGAGTTCCTTCTAGTGCAGATCAGGGGGTCACCCAGAACCAAAACCCCCTCCAGACTGGGTTTTATGGCCCAAGTTTAGTTGCAGAAGAGGCATGGTAGTCCCCTGCTATGTCAACAAGGATGTTATGCTCACAAGCTCCTTCTTCAGTCTCAGCTGAACGTTAAAGAGCTTCCCTTCTTCATATAGACATGTGAAATATGACTTGAAATAAAAGAGACATAACATAATCTCTACACAAGAACAAACATTCCTTGGACTCCTTCCTTTCAGACACTGAAGAACCTTCAATGCTCCTAGGATTCATCTTGGTTTCTAAACAAAAACATGCTCTTTAATCAGGCAACACAAGAAATACATAGATCTGGGGGGGAGGAACCCATCACTGCATTTCTTTGGTTTAGTTTTTCTCATCATCCTGGAGAATTCTTTGGGATTAGATGAGAGTACCTGCAGGTATCCAAAATTGTCTTTTTCAAACCTCTGGCTTGTTCATCAAGTCTCCAAATCTGTCTGCTCTGACTCAGTTAAAAATACCATCATACTTGCTGTAAAAGGGGTTCGTCTCTTCCTACCCCCTCTCTCATTGTTTCCTAAATGGCATTCTGAGTCCTTCACCAAGAATTGTCTTGGTGGCATAGACACATCAGTGTCATGTGATTGCTTCTGTGGGCTCAGGGACCTTCTGCTCCCCAAAAGGTGCCCCGTGTAGAGGCTTCTGATCAGATGTCATTCCATGAGAGCAAGTGGATAGGTCGGTTCTTTCATGCATCTAAAGAAATTGAGGTTTTATTCCCAGAACTAAACACATTGAGCTTGTCAGAAGCGTTTCACATGTGGACAGACCCTATGATGCCATCCTATATTTTTTTAAATATTTGTCAAATGTATGTTAGCACAGAGAATTCTGCAGCTAATACAGTCACAGTCTTTCCCTGCCCCAGTTTAGACCCATATTTTCACTCTTGTTTGCTGTATCCTTGAGCTTCTACAACTCCTCTGGCATGATATTGAAAGCAGTTTGGTATTACTTGTATTTCAGTGGTGTCCAGCACTATCACTGTGCCAGATACTACAAGAGCAGATGTATTATTTCCACCCCCATTTCGTAGCCATGCCAAGAGAAATTATGGGGAGATCTTAGCATGCCACTTAAAAGGACCCAAACTGCAGAACGAAAAGTTCTTTGTAAGCTACTCAGGCTCATGGGTGGCCACAGTGCCTGTGTTTCCCCCAGGAAACATCTGCTGTTTTGAAGTTCTGATCCTTGTTCCCATGTGGACCACAGGACTTGTGACCCTTTCAACACCATGCATCAGCACATGAGGAAGCAAGCTTCCCCCAACTCCCTGCCACCTCTCTCTGCTGGTCCCTAACCATAAAGGATGCCTGTAACCGCAGTGAAAACCCCAGTCTCCTATTTCCAAATGCTCCACGGCCACAGTGCCCAGCACCCAGCATGTCCTTGATGGGACCACTTGAGAATCAGTCACTGCAGCCCTTTCCCTTCTCACAAAAAGCATGAGGAGCAAAAACTACCTGCTGGCTGCTCTCTTCTGCAGTGGATTTTAAAACATTACCTCCCTTTTCATGGCCCATCCAGTCCCCCTGAATCTGTCCTTGCTTTTTAAAAGTTACCTGGAAGATGGAGATAAAGATGTGTGGTTTGCCCCCCAAGCTAAGAGAAACTGGGGGCTGCATCCCTTCCCATGGGAAGAGGAGAAGGGCTACCAGGCACAGACAGGACCTCCTCTGAGACCAGCTCATTGGGGACCAAATCTCTGGCAGCATTACCCTCTCAGCAGTAAGACAAGAAAAGAATATGCATGGCAGGGAATAGAGATGAGGAGTGACGGATTTAGGACGTGGACTGTGACAGGGAAAGGTATTTTTTACAGGTTTCTGTATTACTCCCTGTGATATTACCTACTGAAAAAGGTCATTTTGATCCTATTTTAACTGGTTTTTACACTTAATAGAGCAGACAATGATGCAGCATATGATTCTCTCACAAAGAGCGAGTTTTCTGCACTGTAATAAACACTAGGTTGGTGGTACTTAGGTCACTTTTCTATGGGGAAAATTAGGTAAAATATTCAAAAACCTATGGTAGTATCTTTTCTGAAGCTTTTAGCAGTCAGCCTTGAACAGAGACACAATTCACTGGAATATCCTATTGGGTAGAGGGTAAGAATTGGTGTTTTCCATTAAAACCCTTAGGACATTTTCTGCAAGAACTCTTTAAAACTATTAGACTTTGGGAGATCTGGATGATTCTGAGTTTTGTTCTACCACTTGAAGTGTTGTTTTAGAACTACTTCAGCCCTCTAAATGTGTGTCTGCCAGACAATACAGCTGATAAGAATTTGCCATTAATTGGAGAGTGGGGCATGTACCAGACTGAGTGATTTACTTTTGAAGTGCTGTTATTATGGTTGTAGACTGCATTTGGTTGCTTAGATACCACCCTTATTGGTGATTCAAGTTTTTTCCTGACAGCACAGTGAACAGATAGCACCTTTCTTTTTCACTCAGCGTTTTTCAGGAGGAACCATTTCATAAAAAACACTTCAAAAAGCAGTATCCCTCCATCGATGGGCAGTAGTATAGCTGGCATGTTGATTCAGGCTGAAGAGGTACATTATTCCAAAGGAGCAAATAAGATTTTAGAAAACAGCATTTGGAAGCAAGATGCTTAGAGACATATTGTTCAGTTGGAGAAAGAGGAAGAAAAAACTTGCTTATCAAGTGGGAAGACTTATCTGACAAACAGCATATCTAACAAGCAACAAATGTTGAGAAAAAGGTCTCTGTAATGTTTCATTAAAACCACAGACACATTACCAATGTGGACATTCGGCTGCAACTCATTAGTAAATGAATTCTGTCTGTGACAACCTTGTCAAACCCAAGCTTTACTGATTACATTTGGCTTTTAGGCAGTAATCCCCAGAGAAAGTGATTTATTTCAGCACTTGATGAGTTACTCCATTGATAGCAGTGATAATGATGTTATCTTCAGTTAGGTTAGCATTTATAGGCCTCTTGGAAGGACTGAGTGTTCAAGGAGGATTTAAATGAAGATAGGACTTCCGTTTAGACAATCCTTATTCCTTCCACTGTCCTTGAATCAACAGAGAGACCAAGGGAATACCTCCTTGAACTCCAGGCAAAGGAACACATCTTCACACATCTGCCGTGGTAACTCATACAATACAGACCCAGTGGCCCAAAATATCCATCTTAACTGGCAAGACATGGAATAAGAGCTCCAGGAGAAATTAGAGGTGTCTTTGAGATATGTCTAATACAGGTATCACAGGTAAGATTGCTCCACAAGATACCAAACTTTGCCAGTCTGAGCTATGAAGATGTTTTCTGCAATGCAGCGGATGAAACCTGAGCCCAGCAAAGGCCGGGAACCAAGGTAGCCCCAGAAACATCTGTCTGGAAACCCCCTAACTTGGGAAGTCTCTTCCAGTTTAGAAGAAATCCAACAGGGATCTGCAGATGCTTGACAACTCTTTAGCATATCCAAAGTGTGCCTATTAAGGTTTTTGTTGTCATGCAGCTGGCCTAGCAAGGCTCTTTCTCTATGAGGAAAGGCACAGTGAACCACCCTGGGTGTGCCATGGACATGAATTTGAAGCAGTAACACATTTGAGGATTGATGCGTTAATAATCTCTAAGGCAACATCACAATTGCCATTCTCCTGATTTTTCTCTAAGGAAAATACTGCAAAAACTTAGTCTGTGGCAGGAGCATCTGCAGTCCTTGTGGAAATTCAGGAGAAGGTCTTATGTCTGCTGAAATTGTTCTGTACTTTTCACTGGAGAATATGTCTCTCTAAGCGCAGTGAACATGTACCATGTCACACTGATCCAGTATAACCCCAGCTGGAACAATGAAAGAAAGAACAGCTTATTTTTTCCAGTGATTAACTCTAATCTGAGAAGACATAGGTGAGTAATTGCAATTACACCTCCAAGAAATAAAATTTGACCTGCTTTTCTTTCTGCTCCAGTCTTCATCTGGACCACAAAGTTGCTTCTGTTGCAAATCATAAGTATGATATGATTAAACAACAAATCTACTATTACTGGTTTTAAGGCAAAAGATATCCTTTTATATCTTTTTAATATCCTAAGCAAGTAAGTTAAATATAGAACCTACAAAATTCAATTACAGTTTCTGGGACAGAGTCTAAGCCATAGGCAGCAAATGGCTTGATTTTAGAAAAACCTATTTTCTTATTTAGGGGAAAAGGAGCAGGATGTTAGGCTGGTATATAGTCCTGAGATGCTACTTCAAAACAAAAAATCTGCATATTAAGGCTTTCACTCAGTATCATACATACTGTAAAAGGAAAGGAGTGGACTTCAATTTGCCAAATGACCGTGGCCATTGTAAATTGCAATGAAACCTTGTCTTGGAGAGTTTGTCAGTAAAGAGGAATTCTTGAGAAACTGCAGGAGGAAATGAAGAACTGAAGAGATGCTTCCTTTGGCACCCTTGGTTTCAGCTGGTATCACGGGCAGTCTGTGGGCAAACGCCTGAGGGGCACCAGCTCCTAAATTCACAGGAATATAATCTAGAGAACAGCTAAGTTTTAAAGCACTTGGAAGTGCCATGTGCAAATTAGAATAAAAACTATAAGGCTAAATGAAGTGAATTGTTTAGCCATAAGGCTAAACTAACAAATAATGCAGAGGATAATACTTTTCACCATGTAACCATATTAATTTCTATACACAACAGTCTGTTTTGAAAGCAACATGGGTCAAAGTCACCAGCAATACGTGCCTGTCTGTGCTGAGGACAATACAAAATATGATTTTATTAATCTTTCATTCTAATTCCGTGGCGCTCAGCAGTGTTTGTGACTGCACACAATGGCGGGCACGAATCCAGAGCCTGCACTGGCACTGGATGAGTTTGTTCCACTGACCCCAGCAGAGCCATGCTGATTTACACCAGCTGAAATCTGGCCCATAATTTCTGCCTTGGAAGGATTAAACTTAATTACTTCTTTATGTTTGACCCACAACGCAGGGATATCCTAGCATCACAGACCCAAGGGTGTCCTTCTCTCCCCTTGGTTGTAGTAAACATTCCCATTCAAGCCAATCTCATGACAGCTGCCTGGAAAGAAGCAGAAACTGTGTTGTGGCACCAGACCCATTGACTGTTTGGTTTGGCCATGAGGGGTCACATAACAGGGTTGTCAGAGCTGTGGAAGCTCCAGGGGGATCCCAATGCCTGCCCTGGCAGAGGCAGCTTTCAAGACCAGCCCTACAGGACAGGAGGCCCAAAAACCAGCTCCTGAGACCTTCTCCACAGGGAAGAGGGGTTTGACCCTTCTAAGGGACTTCCCTTGTGCTTGGTCTGGAGGTGCCCTTGGAGTGCCCTCCGTCTGACAGTGCTGGAGAAGGGTGAGTGAGGGATCCTTGCCTGCCTCTCAACACTGCACATGTGTTTTGCTGCTCTGCCACATCATCCTCCTGCCAGCGTTCTCTGTCTCCTTGTTTTCCTACCGCTAAATTACCCTTCTTGAAAGCTAATATGAAGTGGGCAGACTCACACAAAACTGTAAGCTTTGCAGTATGCTCTGAAGCTTCCAAATCTCCAACCAACAGGGAAGCAAAGAGCACTTTCCCAGGTACAATTAAACACCCAGGTCCTGCCACCCGGATAGTGCTCCTGCTCACAATGACCCCTGGACCAGGACACTTGATGCAGGCTCTCTAGGGATGTCAGAAGCCAAATAATTTGGGACTTTAGAAGTTAAAACAAAAGCACCTTAGATTTCCTCCCTGTGCCAGAAACCAGCAGCAGTCTGCCCATTTCCCAGCATAATCCATCGCCCATGGAAAGCCCTGCTGAACGTTGCCACACTCTCTTGCGCTCACTGCAGTTTGACAAATGCTTATAAGCAGCAACTTACATAGAACCCATTGTAGTGATCGTGCCTTGGGGCTGTGTCCTTTCTTTCCGAGCAGAAGGGATTGAAAGCATGGATGGAAACTATTTCTCACTGGGCACACTGGTGCAGAGAAATCCAGCGGCCTTTTTCCCGCCATGCTTTTGAGCCTGCACACCCTCACTCACGCTCCTCTTATGCTGCCTTCTGGTTTGTAGAGGCATAGAATCATTAAGGTCGGAGAAGACATTTAAGATCATCAAGTCCAGTCATTAACGCAGCACCATCTATGCAAATGCTATGCATAGGACAGTTTAGGGCAGCTGCTGCTGAGCAATTTGCCATAGAGGGATTATTTTCTGGTCCTCAGTTAAACAGGTTCCCTGGTGATGGGGCTATAAAGTGGACAGGAAGAACATGCAACAAAAAAGCCATGGTGTTCCCCTTGTGCAAGCCAAGACAAGGCAACACACTAGGAATTCCTGGCTTTGATAAAGTCAATAGTCACCTGCTCCAACAGTGTGAGGATTTTGCCTCAATTTTCATTTTTTTCTGTACAGAACTGAGCAATCTCTTATGTCAGGAATGGTGGCTGGGTTTGTCTTGCAGAACATAGCTGGGAATTTCATGATGCCTGCCTTCCATTTAGGCACAAAACAGTGACTTCAGTATAATCATGTGAAAATCTCCTGTTGCTAAGCTGTACCTTTATGGAGTTGATTTCAGTGTGTTCCTTCACTTGAAAACTTGCTGAAATGCAGCTGTTAACCCTAAGGTATATCTCCTTACAGCTCTGAAGAGTATACACTGGTTCATTAATTTTGTCATTTCATCTGGGAAAGATCAAGTCTGGAAACTTTTTTCTTTTTTTATTTTTCCTCTGTTCTCTTTAACTTGGTAATTATGCTGTCTGTGAGAAAACAGAGCAGAAAGGAAATTGCTTCTAAAGGACATGGTAATAAATGTGTCACGTATATCACTTAGCTGGGTTGTGTTTATTATTAACTCAGAATGGAAGAAGACTCGAGCTGCAGTGCAGGAGCATGATGGACTGGTTCTCCCAGGAGTGCAATTCCAGACCACACTGATTATCCCACATTTGAACCGAGAGGACCCAGCCCGTGCAGTGCACCTCATTAGCTGAGCAAGGGACCTGGGAATCCCATTGCTGCATATATTTCTCCACAGTTCAGCAGCAAGGAATTCCCTGACATTTCCCTCTTTGCTAATTTCCACTAACGGAGGATACGACTAATTTTAATTAAACCGGTATGTACCGAGAATAACTCCTCTGACTTCACACTAATGCCAGCCAACAGAGACAAAAATCCGCCTTGTAGGGACCCCTCCCTGGGAGTTGTCAACTTGATGAACCCCAGCTGTGAAGTTCATCTGTCAAGATAAACCTGAAGATGTTGGCTTGATGGTGAATCTCAGACAGGACTCACAGGGTAGTGAACACGAACCTAGGAAAAGACTCATAAATTTCACTGTAACCAAGATTTCCCCTCTATCTTAAAAATGTATGTATTCAGGATAGGTATGCTATCCTACTTCTTTAGGTCAACCCCAAGCTGTAAAAAGAGAGTCAACTCTGTTTTAAAAGTAGCTCCTTTACCTGGATTTTCTGCTGGAATAATTTTTTCTGTTGGAATAATTTCCTATAGAGACCATGGATGGGTAACCAAGTAGCTGGCTACAGGTTGTCTTTTGGCTAATGCTGGATCTAGAGAAATGGTTTGGGCACTCAGTTGTACTGTGAACCTCCTACATTTTTAGCAAAACTTGGAGTAGTTCTGCTGGAAGGTGTGAAAGTCAGACAGCTGCACCAGGGCACCCAGGGCAGGGACTCATGGGCTTTGAAAATGGAGGGAGCCATCCCAAGACACTGAAATAGACTCAGATTTAGGGAGGACTTTCAAATCAGCTGGATTAGGATCACTTCATGGAGGCAAGTGCAGGAGCAATGCTTGATGAGGAAACAGGCCCTGATGGGGACTGGGTCACGGTGACAGCCAGGTCAAATGGGGCCAGTTTAGTCCTCCATGGTCAGTCTTGGGGCAAACCCTAGATACCATCAAAAAAAGCCTCACACACATATCTACAGCTCCTTCCTTGTCACATAAAGCACATTTTTCAGGGCACATATTTTGAAAGATGTACATTGGTGGGTTTTTTCCCCCAGAAATTATAAAGGTGGCATCCGCCCCCAAAAATTGTTACTGCCTGATTTTAGTTAACAAGCTCCACCACGACAGCAATTATTGTCTGGTTTTTCTGCTTCCTCTATTCATTATTTGTATGTGTATATTACTGTTATTTATCAGCAATCTCCTTGGAGCTACACAGTGACACAGGATTATGACATTTGCTGCTCCCAGAGCTTGCTACACCAACTACAAACAAATGATCAGCAACAACCAGAACTACTGAGCCTCTGATGCAAGTGAGCCAAACTTTGAGTTGTGTTTGGGGATTCAAACTGTGGCTTGTCAGATTATCAGGACCTTGAGTTTTTATATGACCAGAAAAAGTGAGTACTTTGGCTAGAACATATTTGATGCACACTCCTTCTGAGGATGCTAGGACTTTTTCCTTGGTTTGGGGTTTTTTCCCCTACACATGGCATCAGTTTTAAAGCATTTAAGTGGTGATTATCTCTTATTTTCCTACTTTATTGGCAACAGTGAATCATGGAGATAGACAATATATGCAATAGTGAAAAAAAAAATAAAAGCACATTTCTGAGTTAAGAAAATGGACCATGGAGCAAAGACCACAGCACAATTACACAAGCTTTTTTGATAAAAATAAGTGCTGTGGCACAGGCAATTATTTCCAGATTCTACCATGCAAGAAAGGCAAACTGTTTGCTGGAGAGCATTCATGAAGGTCAGATGATGGAGGGAAAGGCCAGGAAGACAAGAAGGAAAGCTTTCACATCCCTTTTTCAAGCTGTCACATGAAAGAAAAGCCTGCAGTAACAGTCAGTGAATGTGAACAGGAGGATGTTTACAAACTCCCTCAGTGGGGCAGAGAGAGGAGGGGGAAGAAAATTATCATGAAATAAAACAATAAGAGAATTGTCACCATTTTGTGTCATTTTTGTCATCTGGGGTTGTGGAAAAAGAAACAGATTATGCCCATCCAGTGTGTGCTTCCATGATGCTACTATAGGTACTGCATAGACTTCTCCCGTGCTGCTAGTGAGGGGTAATTCAATGCAATTCCTGGTGGTGCACCTTGAGTGTTTAATGGCAACAAGGAGAAACAGAACAGAGTTAATAAATGTCTTAAACCTGACTCACTACCACATAAGAAAAACATGTTAAAAACATGTGCTCTGAGCCCAGTTCCAGCTGTGAAATCACCTGGGCTTGTTCAGAAACCATACTGGTCCTGGTAGCATACGTGCATACACCAAATGAGCCACACGTGCTTACAGACTTCTGCTGAGCAGAGACTATTGCTGTTTGCTGTTCAGCTCTGAGTCAGCAGCCTGGTGGCTGCAGGACCCCCAGATGACAGGAATCCCTTGGAGGGTCCAGAGTTCCCCCTCTACCCCCACCTTGACTCTAGGGGGGGCCCAAAGCACGTATGCTTCCACCAAAGACACTAGTGGAGTGGTGGGGTGGCTCTGGACACACGTACCACCATCCCAAGGCTCAGGCAAGCTGGGACCAGCACACCTGTTCCTGTAGGCACAACAGCTCCATTAGCCCAGGAAGTTGCTCAGGATGAAATGGTGCTGCAGAGAAAGCTCCTCAGGAAATGGAGCCACTTAGGCATAATAAAGTGGGTCCTGCAATCTATAGATAGTGGGTTGAAAAACAGGAAACTGAGGTCGGGAGTAGACAGTCAGTTCTCATATGGCAGCATGATAGCAGTGACCTTCCATCGGCATCTGCACAGTGACCTCAGCTGCTCAGCACCCTTGTAAACGGCCTGGAAAAGGGGTCAGGAGTAAGGTGAGAGAGTCTGCCACTGATAAGAAGCTATCTGAGGACAAGGACACACTGTGAGAACTGCAGACAGGGTGAGTGGTCAAAGGGCAGATGAAATTCAACATGTGCAACTGCAAAGCTAGATATTTTGAAGGGGGAAAGAGAGTCCTAGATTCACACAGACCCTACACAAACCACTGCTAGTCAAGAGCCAGGTCGTGCATTTAGCATCCACCAGAGCATGAGCTCAGCCCTCGGCAGCAGTCAAGAAAGCAAGTCAAGCACAGGGAACCTGCAGAAAGCGAACAAAGATCTCAGCAACTGGCAAGGGAAGCATCTCAAGCCCTGTCCTTCATCTTCCCAAAGCATCTGGTTACATGTGGAGATGGATATCGGGCTGGATGTGAAACCAGTCTAATCCACACAACCAAGCCTTCTCCATGAGCCACAGGGTCATCTCCATACACATCCAGGGTGAGAGGTCTCCACACCACACGGTGTCATGGACGTAGCCTTCCTCTCTCCATGACCAGTAAAATGAGAAGGTTATACAAATAATATGAAAATTAGACCCCTATGCCTTTGTACAAAGATAGTTCTATCTCAAACAATTTTTCCCAGCCCTTAACAATGGGGTATGAAATGTCAATACCCAAAGTAAACACCAGAATACCAACCTTGGGAAGGTATTCTTGTTTGTCAGCCAAAAGTTAGCTTAAAAAGCATGTAGCAATAGGTTTATTGCTTTCTGGTTGTCAATAACAACCTACATTGGTTACAGCAGAAGTCACCTGGACATGCAGCTATGCCATGGGGCACCCTCTCTCTTCTGCCACGTTTAGCCATACTTTCATGACACAGATCTTGTTGCAGGGCTACTGCAAGCAGCTGGACAGTTTGCCAGTTTTTCTTGCTACAGCTTGAAATAATTCCTGAGGATGTGTTATATCCTGAAAGATGAGACAGCTCCAGACCAAAGTAGCCAGAGAGCTGCCTGGCTGGAACTGATTGGTGTGTTACAAGCAGGCAATTTACTCCAAAACACTCAAGACTATACTCATATGGGCTTGAAATAAGCAGTGCCCATCACAAGAAGAAAGGGGTTTTTGCTTTTATCTTAGATGGTAACCTTGCTGCTTTTCCCAAAATCAGAAGGTGACACCTCAGGGTTTGACAGCACATTGTACCAAGGTGACAGCAGCCTCCACTGCCCAGGGACAGTAAGGAATGGGGCAGCAGGGAGAGCTGATGAGGCACACACAAGGAGGGTGCAAAGGACAGGGGTGAAGGAATAGTGGGACAAGCATTGGGGACCACTGGGGACATGCAGGGAGGTTGGTGGGATGTGTTAAGGGTGTGGGGAGCATGCATTAAACACAGGGATGCTCAAGAAAAGGGACATGTGCAGAGGGACATATGGGACACTAGGGAGGTGGACAGGAGACAATGAGGGTAAAGAGGAGCACATGGGGGTATGGTGGGACACATGGACACATGGCAGTGTGGCAGGACATGTAGGAAAACATTGAAGGGCAGGTGTGGGAGGACAGCAGGACACATGTAGAGAGGTAGTGAGACTTGAGGGCATAGTGTCATACATGGGCATAAGGGAGAGCATGTGGTAGGATGGGGGAGATGTAGCAGTTTGGGGGCCAAGCATGATGTGACACAGCTGGCAGGATGCACGGGGATCACACAGTGGGGACACACTGGGGATTGAGAGGGGACACACAAGGCCTCTATAGGCAAGTGTCCTCACCTCCCATGAGGCCCCCCAGTGCCACAGCCTGTGGTGTGCAAGGTAGCTCAGGGGAATGTGTACACTTTAAGGGCCAGAGGAACAAGCACCAGCAGCTCCTTCTGCACCACCCCTCCATAAAAAAAGGTGTGATAGAATTATACTCAACAAAACATAAATAATAAATATATACTTACAATTAATTAACATATATATTAAATAAGAAAAGGTTAATGGTCAAACAGTGGATCTGGATGGCATGTGTAAAGCACAGTGAAACCCCCACCCACTGGAGACGAATGGTAGCCCAGCCCTGATAAGGCAATGTCCGGGAGGTGCAGGGGGTAGTGGGTGCATTAGCGGGGCTCTACGAGGGACACTCAGGTATGCTGCTCTGGAGCCTGGAGGAGCCAGGGTTTCTTTTTCCCTGGAATTCTCTTCAAAAGGGAGGAAAACCTCCTGCTTGTTCATTGCAAAGTGTACCTCTGACCTAGTGAAACCAGCAGAGGAAGCATCAAACAACACCCTGCAAATAAAAACCTATGTGAGTGTGTACATCTGTGTACAGATGGCTCAGGGGAGTGGTGGCTTTGTGGCTGAAAGGAGACAAAATCTCCCCTCTGTGGCTGCAGCAGCTGTGCCTGGGCTCCGGCTCTGGCACTGCTCCATGGACAGTGGGTCCACCGAGCCACAAACACCCACCTACCAGCTCACCAGCACTTGGGCTGCTGAAGCAGGCAATAGCCAAAAGCTGGCCTATGAAGGAGGGCTTTTAATTCAAGCCTAGTGTGCCTTTGCTTAAAACTCCTTTCAGTTCTTACTTGGACTAAATCCACCAAGAAAAGGAGATAGGTGGAAAGCAAAGCACAGATGTACTCTTTTCCCTGCCCTCCATCCCAGCAGTGAAATTTCCCCTGGGAAGAGAGGGAAGGGGATTTTCTAGTGTCCCAAGGGGGAGGACGGAGACCCGTAGCTGGAATTTATGAGTGGCCAGGCACAGTGACCTGCTACACCTTGGAAGTGGGACTCCTCATCTACGTTTGGCCACAATCCAGTTTTAGCGTTGAATCATCCTCGCATCTCTGAATATTAACTTTAAAAGAAGTATGTTACAGCTCTTAGTTTTTCCAGTCCTTAGGAAAAACTAGTTGATTAGCTTTTCTTAGAAAAAAATGCAACTCAAAGTCAACTATTATGAGCTAATGTAAAACATAGTGTTCCTACAGCCCAGTGCCTTTCTGATAACAAGAAGCGAGGATTTGGGTGGATTTGTTTTTCTGATGTTTACTTTAAATCAAGTCAGTCTGTTTTTCTCTTTCACTCCTGCCACTTACTGATGTGTGAGCACCTGTGACTAACAGCAGGAGCTACTACTTACAGCATAAACAGCCTGGGATTCTAGGTTGCTGCTCCTGCGCCTTCTCTGCTCACAGCCCCACGAAGCTCCAGGTCTCACCCCTTGGGGTAAGGGGATGTTCTTGCCGAGCTGCATTGTGCCAGCTATCGGGATTTTGCACTCTGTGCACCAAAATTGTGTTTGAAGCTCAGCTGTCACACTTGGCACCAGGTAGGCACATTGCCCCAGCAGGGGCTAATGTAGATTACACCACTCAGATGCTCTGAACCTCCTTCCCTGCTCAATGGCTGCCTTGGGAATGGAGTGTTGCCAAAGGTGCCCCTGGTGCCAGCAGGGACCTGCCCCAGGACTTGTCTCCATGGGGTGAGTACCCAGGGCCAGGGGAGAAGAAACAGAGGCTGTTAGAAGACATTGATGATGCTGAAATTAAAAAAGGCAAGGAAAAGGAAGAAGAAAGGGAAGCCAAAGTAGAAATTCAGATACTCTCCAGAGCCGGGGCAAGGAGTCAGTCTGTTACCCAGCCTTTGCTCCACTGCTGTTAAGCTCTACCCATTAAATGAGTCCAATGAGTAATTATCAGTATATGCCAGCTGTTATTTCAGTCCTGGCAACATCTGCATTTAGAGAACATCTGTTTTTTCTGTGAAGCTGTAAGTGTTATAGTTAACATATTAGTATTTAATGTTTTGGGGTTTTTTAAAATATTCAACCTGTTCTGTGGTATCATGCTAGCAGTACACATGAAAATGAAACTCAGCAGTCCAAAATTACAATAATGAACTTCTCCTTTCTATGTTTGTCCCCAGCCTCAGAGCCTTGCCTCGTGCTGCTTCATCGTACTAACTCAAAATAAACTGAATAGAAGTTGCAACATCTTAGCATATTTCACATAAGGATAGTCCTGGCACATGCTGAAAAGCATCTCTTTTAATGTGATTTGTGGGGGAGGGGGAACAATTCAGCTGGTTGTTGGGAGGAGTTGCCTGTATCAATAGCAACTGAAGCATCTCAACAAGAGAAAACGTAGAATCTTCCTGAGAGAGAGGTGTTATTGAGTTGTTGAAGTGTTCAGATCTCGGGGCATCTTCTATTTTATTTACAGCTTCTCTGTGACTAAATGTTATTTTTCAATTACTATATTGTGGGGGTTTTTTCAGTTGGACTTCTTATCCTTTCTTTGAAGCAACATGACCACATAGTAAACCGTTTTTGAGGAGCATTTGCTGTTTGAGGTTAGAAGATGAAACCACAGAGTTCCTTATCTTGTCTTTCTGTATGTGTTTTCACATAAGCTAGCAGAGCAAGAGAGCAAAGCACTAACAACCCCAAACTCCTTTTCCCCTCTCCCCACCCATATTTTTGAGGCCACAGAAGTCCCCTCTATGATCCAGCTGCTGTCTTTCTTTGATTTTGTTGTCTGCAGACCAGGTATGAACATGCTTCCAAAGGGTGGGCAGCGAGGGGAAGCAGGGGGCTGAGTTGGAGGGTAGAAAGCAGTCACCAGCCTGGCAGTGTTCCTTCTGAAACTTGTGTTTATGGCTTCGGAAAAAACTCAGGAAAATGCAATGAAGTTTGTTTTGCTGCCTTTCCTCACCAAACTTTCAGCATTCAATATTTAATGGCTGTGAAGTCTTGCTAGAAAACATGTATGGACATGAAAGCTTATGAGATACTGGACAGCATAGGGGTGGTTGTTGGGGGCTGTTCTCATGCATGTTGGCATCTGGTGAGGGAGGGTAGCAACTATCACTGCTATCTGCACGAGCTTTAATCACCCTCAAGGGAAGACTTTTGGGTGAGTCCAGGTGACAAAATTTGCTCTTCTGTTTCTTGTTTTAGGTTACAAGCTTATTAGAGACTTCTAACTGGGATTAACTGGGCCATCTTCTCAGACAGGGATGGGGGCCTGTGAGCATCTAGTCCCTGAGCTGTGTTGTACTCTGTTGGTACCTACAAGCCTTTCAAAACCTCTCAAGCTTTCACAAACATTGAAGTGCTTTTGAAGGCATTTGTTTTTTACATGTTCCAGTGATCACACTGAACAGATCCCAACATGATGTTTCTGTACAGGTGTGCTGGTACAAATCATTGTGTAAGGCTATCTCTTTGCACAGGTTCAGCAAAGTCTGGCCAAGCTGGGATTGGTACTTAGTCCTGAGCTTTAAGAACAGCCATATCAGGGTTGCTGTAGCTTTTTGGCTCTGTGACCTTTGACTAAGAGGGAAAAGACTAAAAAAAAAAATAAAAAACCATGAACAGCTTCTTAGGCATATCTGACAAGTTATCATTATCTCCAAACTGTTGTTCCTTGCCAGAACAAGGTGCCCAGCAGTTTCAAGCATCCTCAGGCAGACAGCACAAATGCTGCCTCCTGTGCTTCCTCCCTGCATGTTTGTCACACTAACCCAGTCCTGTAGGAACAAATAGCACAAACTCTGCACCAGAGAACCTAGAGTACCAGGATGCCAAGAAGGAGGAGGAGGAGGAAGCAGTGAGCACAGGAGTTGAAGCGTGTTGTGACTGAGATCAAGTCAACAGTGCACAGCTGAGTAGGTAGCCTCGTCTCCTGAAGCTCATGGATGGATTTGAGAGACAACACAGTTTTTTCTAGCTGTAAATGACCACTTCAATCAATGGATTGATTTCTGAGCAAAAACATTTGTAGTATCGAACCCTGAGGGAGGTTCATTATTTGCACACAGCCATCAGCAAATCACACAAAGATTTCTGTTTTGCCTGAGAAACAGAATTAGTTTCATTATCTGGAGACCCATTTTGAAAACACAGCACTGATAATGACATAGGTTTAGTGCTGGCTCTCAGAAGCTCCAACTTTTTTCATTAATAAGATGGCCAGGAGGGCTGTGTTTAGACAAACATTTCCTGCCAGCAGAATCCATTTCTGAATCGCTTGTTGAGCTCCATGCAAATCCAGGCAGCTTCACCCCAGTAGGTGACTTCTCCCCACTGCTCAGCTCTTATCTCAAGGCCTACCTTGAACTGTGCTCCTACTTCAGCTTCAGGCCTTTGCTCCTAGCCTGTCACCTCCACAAGTAGAGCAACAGCTTTCCTACATTTCTGTTGGTACTTGTCACTAAAGCTGTTCACATCCTCTCCTTGCTCACTTCTTCCTGGTGAGGACCCTAAGTGACCCCAGAAGTTACATGCACAGGCCTGTATCTTATATGTATTAGAGCTAGTTCTTGAAAGCCTTTTCTAAATACCAAAGGTGAAAAACACAAACTGCATCTCAGGTTGGCTTCTACAGCTTCACTAATCTCAGAGCTTTTGCCCATAATTCGACTTTCATAAAATCATAAAATAGTTTGGGTTACAAGGGACCTTTAAAAATCATCTTGTTTCAACTCCCCCTGGCATAGGTAAGGACACCTTCCACTAAAATAGGTTGCTCAAAGCCCCATCCAGCCTGGCCTTGAACACTTCCCCGGGTGGGGCATCCATAACTTCTCTGGGCAACTTGTTCCAATGTGTCACCACTCTCATGATAAAGAATTCCTTTCTAATAGCCAATCGAAAACTACTCTCTTTCAGTTTGAAGCCATCACCTCTTGTCCAATCACTAAATGCCTATGTAAAAAGTCCCTCTCCAGCTTTCTTGTAGCTCTCTTTTCTTATTGCACCATCCATCATTTCACTTTCTGGTGTTTCTTTTCTGCAACACCTTGGTATTTAACCTAACATTTACCTTGCTAGTAACTTCTCCCCGTGCCATCCCCAGGGACTTGGCAGGGGTTTGGGTTCACAGCTCCTGGGTCCCATGCAGGAAAGTTGATTGCAGGATGTGATGGCCTTGCCTTCCCACCAGACATGACTGACAACCTTCCCCAGTGGAGACTCCTGACACGCCATGTCACATCTGAAAGGCATCTTCTTGACAGCTACATTGTCTCCTAAACTGAGCAAGGCCTGGTATCTCTTGCACATGAGGATACAATGTCAGTCTTCCCATCTTTCTTAATTAATTCGCTTCTACTGCCAGAAGAAGCCACCAGCATCCAGAGCAGGTGCTGCTTGGCTGGGGCTGCAGAGGGGATGTGAGACCAAACAGCATTGTTTGGTGATGGTGTGAGTGAACCAGAGGTGCCCCTCCTCTGAGGCATCCTGACATGTAGCATCTCTGCCTAAACACCAGCCGAGGTTCTGCTGTGGGTCAATATGAGGGCAACGTGTCCCGTCCAGAGGCAACATAATCCAGGTCTGGAGGAAGGTGTCTCCTCCTTCCCACTGGCTATTGAGGAAGTGGAGTGACCCACTCAGCTCTAGCTAATTGTTAAATATTTACAACTAGAGCTTGTATATTCCACTCAGGGTTAAATTAGGGTTTGCAAAGTGCCCAGGAGAGAAAGGCATCCCATGGATGTGCAGTGTCACCACTGTTGAAGGTGTTCTCATCTGTCTGCACAGCAGCAGGAGGCTGAAGCACATTTGGCAGATGCAAGTGCAGCTGGAAGCCCATGCTAGGACGCCAGTGTGATGTCCCACCACCAGCCAGCCATGTTGCTGGCAGCTGCCCCCACATGTCCAGCACTTTTGGACATGGGTAGCTGCAAGCTCAGCTGTTGCTATATGGTTGGACTACATGATCTTAGAGGTCTTTTTCAACCTAAATGGTTCTGTGATCAGCAGTGATGGTTTCACATTATTGGACAACAGTCAAAACAGGGCAGGATGAGTTATCAGAAGGGAACAGGAGCCCTTATTGGGCTTTTACCAACCTACCTAACAGCATGGGCCTGCAACAGAAAAGGACGTTTTTGCTTTATACTGATTTTAACCATACTGGTAAGCCAGCCTAGAGCTGATCTTACTTCCTTCCACTCTCACCAGGGTGCCTTTATGTGATGACTATGTTTGTGTTTGTTTCCGGATACTGTTCACTGTGTATACACTATCATATGGATCTGTTTGATGCTGGAATTAATATAATAATAATAACAATAATAACAATAGTTATATGCTTACACATATGATGTGACATTGGCACCCACTTCCCAAATAGCTAGAATCAGGCTTGAGTCAGACCTGGAGCTCAGCACGCTGATTCCTGTAACAGATCCCCATGTACCACAGCTAACTGTCTCAAGTTTATGCTCCAGATCAGGCTGCTCTTTTGGGTTATATTTTCGCTTAAGAAATGTATTTGCCAAAAATAGGCTCTTGCTGATCTGGAATTTTTTTGAACACTAAACAAGCCAATGGCAACAACACAAGAGTCATCCTTGTCACACTGGTCAACCTCATCTCTCTTTTTAAACAAGCCAGGGGTTTCCAGCCTCACAACCCTGCCAGCTCCATGCCCCCATATTGGCAGTAGAGTGTGGGGCAGGTTCAGCACCTGGAAAACCCAGCCTGCTCAAAAGCAAATGGCAAAGGAAAAACCCTCACCAAAAAAAGTCACTCTTAAGAAATGCTCTTTCCTGCTTTTTATCTGTGGTTTAGGTTTTTTTTCATACAATTTAATGGTGTTTTGTTTGTGCCGCATATTATATAAGAATATCTTATTTTTTTTATTCTGTTTCATTTTAAAACTATTAAAACCATCTGCCAGTTAGTAAACACTAACATATTTTCTTTTCTAGATCAAAGTGTCTCCTGTCTGTGTTGTAATGCAAGTTTGACACTATTTTTTTTACAAGAGAGGCAGGAAACACTTTGATCAGGTGCCAAACTGTTTCACTACAACAAACAGGCAACACTGAGCTAGAAACGATAAGATGTTATTACGCGCCGTGATGATTTCATGACATGTCAGCCATGATGTTAAAAAAGAACCCTAGAGAAAATATAACTTTAAAATATAACTGTGAAATTCCAGACTTTTTTTAAAATTAACAATTTGCTAATGGAAAGCATTGCTTTTATATATTTCCTCTACAGATTTGTGACCATTTTGTAGCATTTTGGGCTATTTTTTTGTAATCCTCTTCATTTCAACAAATCAGTTTCTTCTGTCAAAAACAGTCCATTGAAAAAATTCTGATGGATTCCACTTAAAAAGCTTTTTTTGAAAGTCTTTTTTATAGACAAGAATTCATTGTCCCCGGCAGAGAACAAAAGAATCACCTGCTGGCTCTTTTGTCATTCCTAAACAAACTAATTGCTTGATTATTTCATCCATGTTTCTCAGATGCACTGCTCCCCACTGCTTCCACCAGACACCCATACGCATTTGCCTTTTATCCCAGGATGCAGGATGACTCCACAGAGAGCCCATGGCTTTCCAATAACACAAATACTGCAGCTACAAACTGGGAAAAAAACCACCACCACCACCACCACCACCACCACCAGCTACGCACATTTTAATTGCTATCTTAATTTGCATCCTGAAGAGAAAAAGAGCTCTTCCCTAGTCAACTATGCTAAGCACTTGGACACCACAGAGGGACTAGGCATTCGTGTGCAGCCCCTAAACATGGGAGCTGCAGGTGGAGCAGGTAAAAACAACCAGACCCTCTTCCTCCCCCTAAAAGTAATTGTCAACAAAAGCTATTCTAGCTTTCCATGTGTACAGCTACAGCTGCAGAAGGGTTAATTATCTCCGATGGACACAGTAGCTGGAGGGGGTGTCCGCAACCCAGGATAAGTGATAGTAGAAGGAAAGCAGCATGCACAAGGGGAGCCTGCCTTACCAGGGGGAAAAGATGGGCACGCCTCATCTGAAACTTGCAATTTATTTAATGCTTAAAAGAGGTGAGGAACTTCATGGGCCCAGACAAAAGCTGCATTAAAGGAAAGTCTGAGTGGGTATTAGGGTGAAAAAAATCCCCAAACATAGCAAAAAATGGAAGAGGTTGCCTAGAAGGGCTGTGGTTTTTTTAATCCTTGGAGATTTCCAAAACTCAGCTGGACACAGCCCTGAGTGACCTGCTCTAATGCCAAAATTAGCCCTGCTTAAAGCAAGAAGTTGGATCTCGTGATCTCCACAGGTCCCTTAAAGGTTCAGTCATCCTACATTTATGTTATGACACCCCTGTAATTATCTGGGATGAATCCCAGGTAGGGAGATAACAAGTCTCAGGTTTGCCCAAGGCTGGTCTTGTATCCTCACCCACAGCAGCAATGGCATTTGCTGTGGTGCTGGTGCAGATCATCATCTTCTATGTCAGGCCCATGCCATCGGAGGTACAGCGCTCAACCCTTCCAGGAGAAAGTCCTTGTCTTCCCAGATAACCTCATTTCAAAGTATGCATTTGAATCAGTCTGGGGTTGAAGGACTCCTATCACACCACCCAAGGTCAGGAGGAGACTCAAGGCAGCAGCAGCAGTCTGCAGGCATTTCAGCACAGGGAGTTGTTTGTAGCAACAGAACCACGCACTGGTGCAGCGTCAACACACGGAGTGTGCCTGACCACAGCCCAGGCTGCTGCACGTAAGAGTTCTGTGTCAGTATGCACAGTACCATTGGACACCAAGCATGGGCCACCTCATGTTTAGGTCTAGTTTCCTCCCCTGATGCTTCAGGTCAGCAGGTGTCACTGCCCTGAAAATGAATTTCCAACATGAGTGGAACAAATGCTGCTCAAGAAACAATTGAGCCTTAGATCAACTGAGCCTAGATCCTCCTTTCCCCTTTTAAATGCAGCTTGTTTGGAAACAAAAGCTGTAGGATTGTGTACATTTGTCATTTCAACCCAGCAGTAAGTATCTTAACCTGCAATAAATCATTATTCAGAGAAAAGGTCAGAAATCCAGAGCCTGGGAGACTAGAGGTTTGAGTTGGGCATTACAAATCAACCAACAGCAACGCTATTATTCTATTATTCTAGTTTTCCAAACAGTTCTCCTGCCATTTCCTATGCTCCTGATGTAGTCCTACAAAGATGATAGGTAGGGGACTAGAGATGGGATCATTGCAGTAGCTGGTTATTTTTGTTGGAAATGTCTGTTGCTATTTTTCAGTCTAATTGACACAGCCAGCAGTTTCTGGAAAAGAAAAAAGGCAGTGCTTTCTCTTGACCCTTCAAAACACAACCTGAGCTTTAGGAAACCTTTTGTCAGAGACTTCTGGATTCACAGACCTGCCCTCACTGTTGGGGCCACTGTGAGAAGCCAACAATGGCTGTAGAGTGGCCATCCCACCGGGCACAGAAGGGCATTAGCCCTGGCTGCCTGGGCTCTGTCTGTGAGAGCTCCAAAGAAGCAATCTTCTACAAAGCAGTTGGTGCCACACACTGTCCAGGTTGTAAAAGCTATAATAAAAGAACTCCATAGTGTCTTTTGGGGTGAACAAATGAACACTGTTGCTTCTGAACTGAACACTAATTTTAAGAGGCTCAGTAGAGCTGTAGAATTGTGCAGCCCCAACTTGAATACTGCTTCTCGCCCATCTGCACAGCTGAAAGAGAGGCCCTTTGCCTTCCCCATTTTTGTAAACCTTTATTCCCGCCTTAGGAACAGATTGAATTGCTTTTGATGATCCAGAACAATGTCATCCTTTATTCCCTCTTCAAAAGCAATTAGTAGTTCAGCTTGATTATTTGCAGATAATATGAGTCACCAGATAAAACACTTTGAATACAAAAATGCTCCTTGATGGGAAAACAGATAAAGGGTATTTAAGGTTAAAAATCCAGCATATGCTTAAATACCATGAAACTGTCATACATCAATAAAAAAAAATCAGACCCACTTTGTGAAACAAGAAGACTGACCGTGTATTTGTTTAACCCCAAAAGCTTAATCAATTTTTTGCAGGATCAGGGCACCAAAGGCAGCTTGTGTCACTGTCGGGGCAGAATAACAAGTTTGCTCCAACATGATTTCAGAGTTGTCAAACTATCCAGAATGTCAGGCTCAAACTATCCAGAACATCAGGCCAAAATATGCTGTTTAATCTTAAGAAAAAATTTTGGATTTTTTTCTCCTCTTATATCTTTTCTGATATCTAGTTTGGTGTATTGCAGCTCACTGATATTTTCAGCGTTTTTACCCAGAAACAGGAGGCTAGAAGCTGACTCATTCTTAATAGAAGATACAAATCTCATAGGAGCAGCATTATTTCAGGAGCTCATATTTTAATGGGAACATCAATTCTATATGGCATTATGATAAGGTCATCAGAAACTAGTGATATTGAAGGTTTACTTCTAACACAGATGATAGCTGATATATACTATGTCTGTATTGATGCTGCCAGTTAGCCTCATTGGCATACTTTATAGTTAAATATAGATAGAAATGGAGTTTTGTGAAAATTTAGATCAAAAATAAAGGTTGTTTTCTTTTCTCTCTTTTTAAAAAGAAAAAGGAAATTAAATGTCTGAGAGTTTTCATATACAACAACTAAAAAGGGTGTACATGTTTTCATTTAAACCTTCCCCTAGCTTGGTTGGTCTTCTGGGAGCTGGAACAGTGATGAACTGCCAGGCTGAAAGGACTCTTTCTTCCCCCAGGGATGGACTAGGGTAAGATTTTCATGATCAAAACCATCGAAAATTACCATGTGCAGAATTGCCACTGCCTCCTGCAAGGTGTTTTTTATTCACATTAGTTTGGGTTAAGGTGGCGCAGGTTGGTGTAAAATTTATCTTTTTCAGCAAGGTCAGCTTGGAGAGTTGGGGTATATATACTAAAGAGGACAACGTGTTGCTTGCTGTGTAGTGGAAGGCGTAGGGAGATAATGCGGTCAGAGTGACCTGTCGGTAGATTGACCTGTCAGCACCATTGGCGAATCAGAGCTCAAATCAGTCCAGCAGTCTGATTACGTAGGTAGCCTCATCTCCTCGGATGGTAAGATTGACAGAGAGATAGACAACAGGTTAGCAAAGGCATATAGTGCTTTTGGAAAACTCCATAAAAGAGTTTGGCGAAATAAACACCTGAAGAAAAGTACCAAGATCAGTGTTTACAGAGCCATAGTGCTGTCTACTCTCCTATATGGATCTGAATCATGGGTCATCTACCGCCACCACCTGCAACTCCTAGAACGCTTTCATCAACACTGCCTTTGTACAATCCTAAACATCCACTGGTCAGAATATGTGACTAATATGTCTGTTCTAGAACAAGGAGCAGTCACAAGTATGTGCTTTCGAGGACACATGCAGGATCACTCTTGAGGAGAAAAGATAACGCAGAAAGAACCGTGTCTTGCAGAATTTACCACCTAAGGAGTCTTTCTGCTGTGCCTTTTGCAACCGGACATGCCTGTCTCGTATTGGTCTTTTTAGCCACCAGTGTGCTTGTAACAAATGTGGATGAAGCCTTTCCTAAATCTTCGTTCACAAAGCCCAGCCATGATGATGAGTTTAGGTTAGGGTTCTTTTAAGCATTCCTCTTGATTAATTTAAATGCCCGTCATAAATATATATTGAGAAAAGGCAAAGGATCTAACCATCTCGTAAAAAACAGACAGTAGCTATGAGAGCTCTTGCCTCTCTAAATTACCAACAACTCATATCTGTATTTTCACATTCCCAAAAGAAAACTTAAAAGAAAGAGGCACTTGCCACTGAAGCAGTGTGGTGAAATGCAAACAGAGTTGTGGTACGGGTTAATTTTACCTCCAGGTTGCCTATGAGCAGTCATGTTGAGATGAAATAAGAGTGCCGTGGAAAGTGGAAGTGTTTTCCTCTGGGTTGCAAGGTGCAGAGGTGCGGCCCTCTAATTGCCCCATGTGCCTCAGCACTAGCTGGGGGCATTAACCCTCACGAGGAGCACCACAGCTCCCCAAGGGAAGGGTGGGTGGGCATCAGCCACCTGAAAGCTCTCATCACCTGGTCTTACAGGCCTTCCACCTCCTCATCCAACAGATCCAATGGATGGCCTGGGGAGTCTGGGCACATACCTCTGTTCTGCCAAAACCCAGAGTGTCCAGGAGCAAGTTAAAACACCATAAGTGTTGAGGATGCTCCAGTAGAATAGTAGCCCCAAACTTCCTCACTGTGAACTCTTTAAAACAGATAGGGGCCCGTACTAGACCTTCCCTCCCCTGTAAGATTTCACTTCCCTTATTAATTAAAAATATATTACAAATGACAATACTGCGAGAGGAAGAAAAAAGAAAAGGGGTGCTCTCTTCAAACCTTTTCAAATTTCCTCTCCTCTGCATATGGTTCATCATGGCCACTTGGCCCTGATATCTGCTTCTAGACCTTTCTGGCTACCAATGCCACCAAAGCAGTCCAGGGCTGGAGTAAAATCAGTGCCTAGCTCTGACATATTCAATGCGGGTATTGGCATTCAATTGGTCACATCAGGATACAGCCTCTCCCATCAACTTTCTCTACCCTACATCTACTTGAGCACACCCAGCTCTGACTTATTTGCATTCTATTGTCATGTGGAGCTGCTTCAGTTTTCCTCACATGCCCTGGTGATACAACTGCTGCTGCTCCTTAGAAAGCCCCAAGTCCACTTACAGCACTTAAGTGGTACAGAGGAGTAATTGCCTTCTGAGCAAACAGGCTGACCTGGCTCAGATCCTCTACATGAACTCATTACATGAAGACCTGGTGTTCATTAAGAGCACAATTAAACTTCATCTACCACTACTACTCACTGGTTTTAAAGTTAAAGCTTATGGAGATGGGGAGATGGTCTAGGAGACTTTTTCTTGTGTCACATACATGTACTTACTCTTCCATCCCCTTCTTACCTTCCCTAACAGACTTGAAACACTTTCATTGTCACCATTGGGGCAGATTCCTTGTGAAAGGCAGGTGGAGAAAGCCCATGGCTGCAGGGTGCTCACCAAGGCTTTGCTAAACCCTGTACTTGGGGGTACAGACAGGTACAGCACCCCAACCCATCAAGGCTACACTCAGCTGTATTGCTCTGATCCTCATTTCCTTTTCTCCCATCCCAGGTAAGTATTCAGTCCTCTATCAACTGGGGGCCACTCCTCCCTGAAGGCAAGGAAGCTTGCAGTGAGCTGTAAGCCACATCCACTCCCCCTGATCACCTTCACTTTTCACTTCTCTTCAGATTTGGGGTTTTCATCAACTGCATCTTTTCTACAAAGAAGCCCCTGTGAACCTCACTTCTGACTGCTTTCACTTGTGATTTTGCAAACCTTTAAAGTCAGTTCATAGAAATGCTTTAAGCAAGACCACTAAGGCACTTCAGAATATCCTTTTAGAATATTTATAAACAAGGCTGTGGTTTCTGTCAGGGACCAGCCTGACATCACTTAGAGGCTACATATACCTCTAGGGTCATGGAAGTATTTCCAAAGAGTTGTTCCTTGCAGGGGTTCAGTGGTCTGGCCTGCCCAGAAGGTGTTTGGCCCTCATCTCAGTCACCTCACAGCGTCACTGCAAGCAGGAATGGCAGCCCTGGAGCAGCTGGCACCAGGGAGGGTGCACTTATGGCACCAGAGGCTGAACTTAGCAAAAAAGTCCAACTTCTTTTGGTAGGGACATTCCTATCAAGTCATCATGCTTTCAGGTCTATGCAAAAGATGCAATAAGTTACCTCGGAGCACCTTTGGAGCTCCTTAACATCCTATCTCCCAAGGCGGAAAGATGTGACTGCAGCCACCTCTTTTAGTACATTATAAAGCAGGATCCACAGCTCCTCAGTGTCACCAAGTTTCTAGCTTCTCTCCTGCTTTGCAAGAAAGAAGAAATGAACTCCTACCAGCCTGCTGTGAGGAACGGGTCCTCACTTCAAGCATCTGTAGGCAGGGCCAGCAGGGCAGGAGGAGGAGGAGCCGGCAGCAGGAGGCAGAAGCGCAGAGCGCTGCAACACCCGTGAGCCCATGGAGAGCAGTCTGGCAGCGGCCGGTTTCACAGAGATTGGAGATCGTGAGTTTAAGCACATATCTAATTGAATTGCAGATGTCTTTTCTGATGGCTATCTGGTAGCAAAGCTTCAATTAAAGCAGCAGCAAAGAGGCAGAACAGGCTGGTTCTCAGTAATAAAACTAATGGAAGGAAGAGTGGCTATTTACTGCAGTCTCCACAGGGAGCAGAATGCAGGCAGATACTTATAACAAGATTTTTTGAGGGGGGGGGGGAGATCTGAGAGCTCAGCACAGATACTCAGCTTCCAACTCCTAGAGATCCTGACTGTATATTGAAAGCAGCTGACAGTAATTTAAATAATCCACAAATAAGCTCATCTCCATCCCTTCCCATACTCTCTGGTGAATAACAGATCTACTATCCATTCTGAAGGCCATAGAGGTTTGTTATTCTTGACTTTGTTTTTCAAAAGCTCACAAGTTTTATTCACTATCCTTTAGTTACTTTCAAGATTAAGGTGGATTTGCCCTGAGCTTGCATTTGTCAGATCTCAACCTCTTACGATTTTACAGTGCCTTTAAAGCTCCAAAGAGGGAGAACTTTAACAGAGCTCTCAGTCTCCCCAAACTAGAAGACTGTAAATTGGAGTATTATGACTTTCCCTTTTTTTTTCCCCTGTAGCTACTTTCTCATGATGACTTGAACCACATCCAATATGTATTACCACATACACATCACTGAAAAACCACCCCCACCCAATGCAGCTTAAGAATCGAAGTTCAGCTTCGAGATGACCTAAGAATCTGGCTAAGCTCAGGAACAAGGTTTTTGAGACCTGTTTTCCCTTTCCTCAGCCAGTTGTTACACTGTATCCAAATCCTGTTGAGCAGCAGTTTGGAGGCTTCTTGGCTACCTTTTACAGAAACTCTCTTGCTTCTTGGCACAGCACAACTATCCTGGGGGCATCTCAGTAGACACCCCCCCTGGGATTCAGATAGGGGAAAATAATCAGAGTTTTGCTCATTTTCCCTTTCTAACTGCTGCCCTTTTCTGATGTATTTACAATGCAAGGAAGTCAGTTTATTCATGGTTTGGCTTTTAACTTTGCTGTTGAGCTTGGCTTTGCTCCTGTTGGAAATTGGACCCCAATTCAGGAGGGCAGGTGTCAGTGTCTGCTGGAAACTCCTTGCCCTGGGATTTTCAAACAGGCCGTTTGTATGCCTAGCTCAGCACATAGTAAATAAATACAGTCAGAAGAGTCTGCTTACTCATCGCAGGAAAAGAATCGGGCCAGTGGCAGGTGTTTTTCAGAATATCGCCAAGCATTTCAAATGTCTGAGTTCATTCCAGACTTCCCAGGAGCTCCCTCCAACAACCATCCTCCACTTAATTTCATATATCTGAAGCAACACTCAACAGCAAGGCTTGGAATTAGGGTAATTTCCTTGAATTTCTACTTTCTTTCAGGTTTACACCAGCAGAAAATTCTCCAGGAAGTTAAAAAGCAAAATCCTAAAGAGAAAGGAGAAAAATAAGAAATAATGTCTCATCTGTAAGATATAAACTGTTACCGAGGTACTCAAGATGCTTGAGGGGTTCTGTGAATAGCACGTTTAAAGCTAGACAAGTATGCTGGCAGTCAGCAAGCTTGAGTGCTGCTATTCCACCCTACAAGGAATAAATAATAATTAAAATTCTTTGTATTGAGATAAATAAATTCAAGGGTGGTAATTCCCAAATAGCCTCGTGATGTTCTTTTTCTAGTTGAAACACAGGAAGCTGCCTCCCAGGCATTGATTGTTTTCCATAAGAATTAGGGAGAGACATCTCTTAAGGCACTGTATTTGCTCCATTGCTGCTGGGAGGTTTTGTCTGGGTGCTCTCTGGACAGTTTCCAGACATGTTATTGAAGCATATTTCTCCTTCCTTCCACAACAGTCACTTGCTTACCTCCCCGCAGTGGGATTGAGGAGAGAATCGGAAAAGTGAGAAAACTCATGGGTTAAGATAAAGGCTGTTTAATAGGTAAAGCAAAAGCCATGCACACAAGCAAAGCAAAACAGGGAATTCATTCATCACTTCCTGTGGGCAGGCAGGTGTTCAGTCATCCCCAGGAAAGTGGGGTTCCATCACGTGTAACAGTGACTTGGGAAGACAAACGCCATCATTCCAAACATCCCTCCTTTCCTTCTTCTTCCATATGGTATGGAATATCCCTGTGGTCAGTTGGGGTCAGCTGTCCCAGCTGTATCCCTTCCCAGACTCCTCACTGGTGGCATGGGGTGAGAGGCAGAAAAGGCCTTGACTCTGTGTCAGCACTGCTCAGCAGTAAGGAAAACATCTCTCTGTTATCAACACTGTTCTCAGCACAAATCCAAACTAGAACCCCCTCACAAGCTGCTATGAAGAATATTAGCTCGACAACAGTCAAAACCAGCATATTTTCAACTCCTGATTCCATACCATTTACATCATGCTCAGGTCCCACACTATCCAATACATCCTCATTATCCACCACCACTCATCATCCTTTGATATAACAGATAGGTATTATTCCCTTAGTCTATGGACTACCCCTGTGAAATGTCTGTCAAGCATCCACAAACATCCACAAAGCGTCCATTGATTTTATTCATTCCACGACTTTGGTCTCCATCTGTTATGGTGGTCACTCAGGATGGGAGAGGTGGTGTGTTCTGTGGAGTTACTGGGCACCAAAACCAGCTCAGGTCAGGTCACTGCTGCACTTGCACTGCTTCTTTTAAGACTTGTCTTCCACTGGTTCAGGTGATTCTTCCTGTAGTAATTCCTGTAACACACAACTCAAATTCCAAGTTACAACAATTTCAGGGTGTTTCCATTACAATCTTCACCCCTGGTCCATTTGGACCAGACTATGGGGTTTAGAATTGCAATTAACTCTTCCCCTTGCTCCAGCTTGGACTTTTCCACAGACCGCAGCCCCTTAGGAGTTTACCTGCTCCAAGTGAAGCCTTATATGTGAGTCTCTTCAGGGGTCTACCTTCTTTGGTGTGGACTTACCCACAGCCACAGTCGCATGGTCTTCTCCATGGGCCACAATGCCTTCAAAGATGTACCTGTTCCAGAATGGGCTTACCCACAAAAGTAAACCTTTTCCAGTATGGCCTTACCTGTGACTGCAGTTACCCCAGGGGTGCATCTGCTCTGTCCTGGGCTTGTCCACAGCCACACACACTGAGGTTCTCCAATGTGACTTCAAGCCACCGATGCTTTGAGGTGTACCTTCTCCAGCATGGACTTATCCTTGGGCTACAGTCCCTGCAGAGGTACACTGCTGTAGCACAGACATAACCACGGATACAGATGCTGTGAACTGTACCTTCTCTGGCATGGGCTTATCCAGGGCCACAGATGCCTCGGGGTGTCCTGCTCCCATGTGGACTCATCCACAGGTTACAGTCCTTTCAACTCAAGTTCACACTGGAGTTCTAGCCTGTCCAGTACAGCAGCAATGCCTTGGCCATCTGTCAGCCCCAGAACATCGCCATGGCTGTTATCAAAATGTTCCCAGACACAGCAGACTAAGGTGATAACCAGCACAGCAGCACAGCAAGCAGCCACTAATGACCATTAGACTCTAATATACAGCCAGGCAAGCGAGTTCCATGGGAAACATGAGCCTGTCAATTAACAGTTAAACAGCAATAACAGCTATAAAAACCGACCTGGCACGTTCCAAACAAATCTGATGTTATTCTGAGCCCCACATTGGGTGACAAAAAATGACTGCTGTGGTTTAACCCCAGCTGGCAGCTAAGCACCACAACAGCTCACTCTCCCCCAGTGGAATGGGAGACAGAATCAGAAAAAGGAGAAAATTTGTGAGTTGTGATAAAGATAGTTTAACAGGTAAAGCAAAACAAGGAATTTATTCACCAGGTCCCACGGGCAGGTGTTCAACCATCTCCAGAAAAGCAGTGCTCCATCACGTGTAGCAGCAACTTGGGAAGACAAACACCATCACTCTGAACATCCCCCCTTCCTTCTTCTTCCCCCAACTATGTGCTCAGCACGAGGCCACACGATATGGGATATCCCTTTGGCCAGGCTGCGTCAGCTGTCCTGGCTGTGTCTCCTCCCAGCTCCTTGTTCATTCCCAGCCCACTTTCTGGTGGGGTGGGATGAGAAGCAGAAAAGGCCTTGACTCTGTATCAGCACTGCTCAGCAATAATAAAAACATCTCTGTTATCAACACTGTTTTGGTCACAAATCCAAACCATAGCCTCCATATCGGGTACTGTGAAGAAAATCAGCTCTATCCCAGCCACAGCCAGCACACACAAGTATTTACAGAGTCCCCAGAATCTGAACAACCTGGACTTGCCTTAAAATTATTTGCCAAAAAATTACTGGGTTAAAAAAAAGAAACCACAAGAGGAAAAAAAAACAGCAACCTGGTCTTGGTGATAATTTGCAGCTAATTGACAACAAAAAGTTAAATGACAGATGGCTTGAATACAGCCTAAAGAGTTACTGAATTGGAGATATGCAGACAATAAAAAGCCTGACATATACAAGAGAGGTTACAGTTAATGACTCATCGTGGATGAAAACTTGACCATCTCAGAATTTGTACAAAAATTTTGGTGGAAAAAGATGACACCTTTGACCACTGATATTTGACTTAAAAGTTCTCTGGAAAATTATATGTTCTAGAACAAAAGCAAAAATCAAAACAATTCATTCCAGAAGTATTACAACACAACTGACAAACATCTACTCTTTGTTTGGATTTCAAGTGCAATTTTAGTCAATTTGAATCCATTTCATGGAGAGGCTGCAGTTTTGACAGAGCTATTGCTAAAATCATCTCAGCAACAAAAGGTTGCTCAGACTAACTTTACCAATAAATAAACAGCTCCAAGAACCAGCTCCATAGTTTTAAAATTACCCAGTACCTAAATTATCAGATTTGCCAACACTGATTTGCCACTGTTTAATACAGTGTACTAAAAATATTACTGTATTACCTAACAAAAAATCTGAAGACTTCCAGATCCTTCATTAAAGAACAGTTTAAAAAAAAAATCTTGAATTTAGAATACGTTGAGGCAGCTCTTCAAACAAAGTAGAAGAAATAATCAAAGAGGTCATTTTCATTTTTAAACAAAAAAAAATTCTTTGCAAATTTTGGTAAGTTAGGTGGATAAGAAAGCCAATCTGTGTGACTATATGAAAAAGTCAATCTTCACAATGTTATGGCCTGGAAGAGCTAAAGAAACAGTCAGAATATAAAGGCAACTGAAGACAATTAAGCCCTTTAAAATGCACCAAAATTAGCATTCCTTTTGTCAGATTCAAATAATTCAAGTGCTGTTCTGCCACAAAGGCCATCATCAATTTCTAATTTTAGCTTAATCCACGAAAAAGAAAAATCTTGCATTTCTCTCTGGTGTTTCCTCATTAAGAACACTTAAATTGTACACTGAAATCTGAAGAACACAAACTACGAATTCAAGTTCACACTCCTACAGAGACACACTCACGCATGCACTTGGATATGGCACTCCCAATAAGAGTAATTCAACTACTTATGCTGTGATCCAGCTAAGCAGCGCCTGCCTGAACTGCTACATGATGAGGATCCACCAAAGGCAAGAATTTAGCTACAAGTTACACAAACAAGTAACCTGTCCTACCTTTGAACCCTCAGCCTTCTTATTTCCTCTGCTACACTCGATTACTCTCAATAACATGAAGCTCTACAAGAACAGCATCTCCTGATTTTCATTACATGGAATGAGCAGTCATATGACCCTATAAAAACCCCATTGTAACTAACCCTTACATTTTAAGTCAAACTCATTCCTTGTATTCACATTTTAGGCAACCATGTAAAACTGCAAATTCCTTTGTTCCCCTGGTTGCAGCTTATCGATCCAATCGCATCTTATCTAGTCATTCACCTGGACATTTGTAGGCTTAGATTCAGTTTAATCATCATTATTAAAGAGGAAAGTGGTTTTTTCCAAACTTAAGGAAAAGTTTTACCTACACACAGAACTGGAAATTCTTCTCAACATTTCTCAGAAGGCAGAATAATACTCTAATACAGGCTGACCCGCTGGGAAGCTGCAGTGCTCAGTGCCTTCATCGCCCTGAATTAAGGGTGTGGGAGCTGCTGCCAGCATGGGATGACCAGTACCCAAGCAAGGCCAGTTTGCCAGTAGGAAACAACTTACATATATATTCATAGCTGATCATATACCAGATGTCTGTGTTCCTACAGTCCTGATTGCACAGGACTGACCCAAAACCAGCAGCTTTGCTTAGCCAGGCCCCCTGCTCCTCCCTCCTTCATTTGACTTCACGATCTCTCTGTTTTTAAGAACTATGGAAAGCAGGAGCAGCATTTTCAGCTGAAACTAAAGCTCTGAAGCCAACAGGCAGCATCTTGCACCCCGGCTTTGGCCTCCTGACCTCACTGCTTATGTAAAACCGCATTGCAACATGTTGAAAGTGACTGCAGTTAACACCAGTACAATATACAAACAGTGATTTATCAACATTGTATGCTTTATTCAAAGTTGACAAGTGCAACAGTTAAATACATTGACGTGTTACAACTGTAGAGAACATGCACAAAAACATATGCATACTACTATACACATCATATGCAAAAAATCCATACTGGGAAATCCAATTTTTTCTTTTAAATTCATTGCTAGCAGGGCTTGATAATTTTTGGAGTGGTTTTTTCCCATCTTCAACCAAACTACAATGAACAATGATTTACTTCAAGATAATCAGCAGCCAGGGAACTTCAGAAGTTACACAAACAGCATAAATCTGTCAAATTCTGAACAGTTGCGTAGGTGCATTCTTATTTATGTAGCATAAAAAAAAAACAACTTTCCAAACTTCTTCAGATCAGCCAATGAAACAACTAAACTTCAATCTGTACAACCTAAATAGTTACAGTTTTCTATTTTACAAAGTAATTACACTAAATACACAAATATACAGTAGGCAATTAACCTTCATTGTAATTATCCTATGACCCAACAACTGTATGTCACCTACCTGTCTTCTATATATAATACAGCTTTATGCACCTGTCCACTGCTTCAGAAAACGGTGCAAATATTTGCACTTAAGGTTTCAGGTGACAATTAAGTGTTAAACACTGAAATTACCTTTCTCCCTCTTCCTCTTAGATCCTATGCACCAGTCCACACTTTGGAACCCCAATGCACTACAGGGGACTGAGCTACCACTTTTTACTCCAGTCCATTTCTTCACGTTTCCAAGCTTGAAAAGCACTTCATATCAGCTGTATCACTGGATGAGTGGAAGATTTAAAAACAAACCAAAAAAATTCAGGCATGCAGCTTCGTTTCTCAGCCATTTGCAGAAGCTGCTCAAGTCCCCAGTGTACTTGTGCTAATTCTCTGGAAGAAGTTTATTTTATTCAACCAATCTAAGAACAAAGACTCCTTCAAGCCAAAAGGGTAAGGGAGGGAAGAGGGAGACAGATAAGTGCATAATACAGGGGGAAGAAGTCTCTCCTGACGTGTGCAGGGCATGGAGTCCCCAGTGTGGGTTGCAATATGCATTGAAATGGATGAAGGGTGGTTGTAGCAGATTCCTGCTAGTCCTTCTTGCTCTGGGCAGTCCAGAGGCCAGCAATCACGATGGCAACGACATCTTGAGCTATGCTGAAGGCCCTGAACCCTGTGATGCCGGCTGAGCAGGCTGTTGTGTCGTCCCTTGTGACTGGGAAGAGGAAGGCGGAGAACCAGTCTGCAGCTGTGCTTGGAACTGGGCAAGCTGCTCTGGGCTGGCAAGTGTTTTTAGCAGAGTATTTTCTTGCTCCAGCTGTGAGTTCTTCTCGATCAGCTCTTTGATTTGCTCTTTCAGGACCTCCACTTCCTCCCTTACTGCGTACATCAAGTGGCTCTTTACCAGATCCTGAAACGCAGAAGAGAGCGGGTGCATTAGGAAAGCAGCCCAGCGTCAGGCCCAGGCTCCCACTCTGCCCAGCCAGAGACGCAACGGATCCCCCTCTGCAGAGAGCCAGTGTGCCCCAGCTCTGCATCCCAGCCAAGGCACCGGCCCGGGTCAGTCCCTCGCAGGGCCCGGGCTGTCACACACGTGCGGACCGGGGAGGGCAGCAGGTCCCGCCCCCCGGCTCCAGGCCCCGCCCCCGGCTCCAGGCCCCGCCCCCCGCGCGCCGGCTGCAGCCAGTTCTGGGCACAGGTTGCCGCATTTCCCTCCCTCCCGCCTTCCGCGCGCGGCCGCGGGTGACGTCAGGGCGCGGCGCGGCCAATGGGCGGCCGAGTTATTTATAGCCGGGAGTTAAAGGCTCGCAGTTTGCCTAGCAACAGCCGGAGAGGCTCCCGGGAGAGCGGCTCCAGGCACCGCTCCAGTAACAAAGGGCGGCCGGGCCCCCGGCACCGCGCCGGGCGGGGGCCGGGGTAGCGGCCGCGGCGGCCCCCGAGGGAAAGCCGCCGGCTCCGGGCACCGGGATGCCCGTGCCGCCCGCCGGGAGAAGGGCATGACAGCAGAGAACGCCCCGGAGACAGCCCGAGGGGGATGCCCTCGATTGGCTTGCGCTCCCCTGCGCTTGGAGCAAAGTTAAAAAAATAAAATGAAAAGTGCCCCGGAACGCCTCCTCTTTGGGGGTGTAAAACCCCACAAACACACGCCGCTTTCTGCCCCAGCAGCGCCCCTCCGCCGCCGCATGGAGCCGCGATCAATCGCTTGGGAAGGCAGGAGCCAAGCGCAATGCCGTCATTCCCTCCGCGGCATCGATACAGAAACGTGCGCGTTCCTCCCCGCAGGAAGCCTTTGATCAATTAAAAATAAATTAAAAAAAAAACAAAACAACACGCAGACGAAAAAAAAAAAAGCCTCTCAACCCAAACCCGTGTCTCCCCCTCCCTCCCCGGTCCCGCTACCAAACTGTGTCCCCGCACGGGTTAACCATCGCCCGCCGCATCCCCATATTGTTTACTGCTTCAAACACGAACAAGGTTTTATGCCCCCATCGGTACGTACCATCGCTTGCTCGATTTTGTTGTCGATAGCTACTACGCTTGCACCAGAGGAGCTGCAAGAGAGAAAGAAAGAGAGAGAAAAAAAAAAACATTAGCAGCGTCTGAATTATTTAAGAGACAAGAGACGCGGGCATTGGTAGCCAGTTGGCTGAGAAAGTCATCCTCACGCTGGCTTGCCGCCGCCTCACCGGGATGCTCCAATGCAGCAAAGCAACCTGTGAAGCTCCCGAGCCCCCCGCCCGCAGCCAAACCAAGTACCCCTACATTTTGTTCCCCAACAGTCCACAAAGATGGAGCTCGACTGCAGGCTGCGGCAGAAGCGCTGGGCGCCGGGGAGGGCAGCACCTCCAGGGGGAGAGGCGGGCGCCCGGTGCCCGCCGCTGCGGCTCCCCCGGACAAAGGAGCCAGCCCGGCGCTCACCTGCCCCGCCACCGCCGCGCCGGCACAGCCGCTCGGACACAACACTTATTTACCTACTGTCGAGCCTCAGAGACGAGTTGTCGGTGCCCAGCAAGGACGATAAGAACGAAATCGAGAAGTGTCTTAGTTGATAAACTCCTAGATCCATTGCCACCGGTCTACAACATTGGGCATTCATGCGACCGCGGCCAGAAACGCTCCACGGGGAAAAAAAAAAAATCAGGTCTCGCTCCTCCCGGCGGCGTGTGTGCGTGCGGGGCCGCTCCGCCGGGCGAGGCGGGGCCGGGACCCTGCGGGGCCGTGCGGGGCTGCGCTCGGCCGGCTGGGCGCGGGGTCAGCGCTCCGCCGCGCAGCACAAAACCCGGGCATCCCGGCCCCCCCCATCATTTATGCGCCGGCGCCGCCTCCCATTGGCTGCGCCGCCCGGGCCCCGCCCCGCGCCGCCGCATCTTATTATCGCGGCCCCCCCTCCCCGGGCCGGCGGCGCCCCCGCGGGACGGGCCCGCACGCGTGGGGGGCCTGGCGGGGAGGAGGCTCCGTCCCCCCGCAACCGCGAACCCCGGCGCAGCGGGTGCCGGCGCGCCGCCCGCCTTGCCGACCCGCACCCGCACAAACGGGGGAGGGGGAGGTAAAAATAAATAATAAATAATAATTAATAATAATTATTATTGTTATTGTTATTATCGGGCCAAGGAGCGGCGGGGAAACCCCGCACGGCCTGGCGGGAGCGCGGGACGCGCCGAGGGGCCGCCAGTGGCCGCGCCGACACCGCCACCTCTCGGCGCGCGGCAGCGCCGCACCCGGGGACAGATCAGAGCGGGACATTCCTGGTGCCGGCTCCCACGGCTTATCCAGCGACCCGAACCGCAGCCTCCGCCCGAGATCCGCAAACTTCAGTCTCGGAAAGCAAACCCCACACCCGGCAGCTCTGCCCGCTTCGTCCGTGCAAGGCAGTAAAGGCAGGATACTCACACACTGCAGGTACAACTGCTTTAGACTCCTAAGATCCCCCTTTATCCCTTGCACACACCTTACGTGCCCATAAAACTACTTCTGAAAAAAAATTTTCAGCCACTGATCGTCTACAAAAAGTAGCACAAACCTGTGGATTTCTAGCAGGCCAGCTGACACTATTCTACAATGTAACAAGGAAAATGCCTCTTCACTTATCTTTAGATTGCACCATAAGGGCACTTACAGTCTTAAAAGTTGCAGCAGCACATGCATTAATAATTCAGGAAAATATTCTTCCCCCACCTAACTGGTGTTTTTCTCAACAAATGTTATGCTCTCATGTCATGGAACACAGCGACTACAGTCACTGCCCATTCAAGTGATCCTCTCTACCAGTAATAGCTTAGAAAGAGACCCAATGCTAAACTACGCCAACACAAAATACTGCCACAAGAAACAGCCAACCTCTAAAACCACTATTTTCTAGACCTGCACTTTCATCGAGTCAGTACAGTACTTAAAGGCGCAAAAAAAATAAAGTCAAAAACCTCTTCCATTCTCTATAGTAAACTTCTCCAAGAACTACAAGTCACATACATCACAGGTGTTGCTCCCAGAGAAGCAGGAAAGCCAGGAGGCACGGAGTAATCATCTTAAAACTAAATTTAGCATTTGCGTATCTGCATCATCCTTCTTAGTTTATTTATGTTGTCCTAGACTACTATTCTTTCATTCAATAATGCCAGCAGAGTAGTACAAACTAATCCTATTCACAGGGAGGTCACATTTAAGAATAAGAGTTCCTCATAGCCACACTTTTCCTGTTACCACATAGCGTTCCCATCCTCCAAGGGCACAACTCTTGGGGTATCTGGAGAATTTGCACAAGATAGCACAAAACAGGCTGAAAATTAAAGGAAGTTTTTTAGAAAAAAACCTTGTCTGTACCGACTCACAAACGTGTAACAGCGAGTAAACTGGAAGCAACACATTAGAACACATGCATCAGGCTCCAGCTTCCCAGCTCCTGATGGACAAACACCAGTAACCATGTGTTGTACCAACACTTCACTCAACCACTTCCTCTGCAGAGGTTACTTACTACACCCGATAGTACTCATTGTATTCAGTGATCAAGTAAGGCATTCGATAAACAGATCCAGAACCACATAATCTGTACTGGAGTCTGTATTAGCTTCAGTCTTAGACTTGATCTAATTTAATGTTTTATGATGGGTTGGGCTTGAAAATCAGTAATGTCCTGAACAACTCCCCATGGCAGTTAGTCAGGACAATTATTGATATTGCAGCTGGACACAGCCTCTGGGGCAATCTCTGTCCCTGGAACTTCTTAATCAGGGGTAGAGTAGGTATAAATAAGTTCTATCGCTGCTAATCAGGTTCTTATAAAAGAACTTGAAGACAGCAAACTCACAGGTCTGAACAGACATACCCTCCAAACACCTGTTGCAGGTGCTGCAAGACAGATAGCAGACATTTGTATGTAGTTTCATTTATACATGTAAAAATAATGTCATGGATGCTTTCTAAGATGTTTGTTGGTGCTGCCATAATGACTGATAGTTATCGAATGCCATTAGTCCATTTAATACAGAAAAATTACACACTTCTCAGACTAAATTAACAATAAATAACACTGCCCTCTTTAATCTATATTAATCTTCACGAAAAAGAGATAACAGGTATGATCCTAAATCAAATTCCCACTAAACTCAGTAACCATGTTCCATTAACTTCAGTGGGCTTTTAGCAAAAGCTGTCATTTATTTTTAGATGCCTACAAGCAGAGTTGTGATTCAACAGAAAGCTATCACAGCTGCGTAAGTAGGACTGCATATTAATATGCACGTTCTGCTTTGCCCACTCCGTAAAAAAGCAAACCATAAGTGTCCCTTTAGGGCTGAGAAAGGTCTAAGCGCTCGGATCATCTAGGAAATAAAAAACCCCACGACATTAATTACTTTCATCCCCGAAACTGGGGTGAGTTTCTGGGGAGGAGGGGAGAGCACCACTATCTCCGACGTTCTCATTTCAACACCACGTTATCTGCCTGACAAGGACAGAGACTGAACTGCATATTTAAAGGTTGGGGGGTTGATGTTGCTTTTTAAAAATATCTCATTTATGAAATAAAACAGTATATGGAAGATTTAAGGAAAATAGTCCTCCAAACTCCATTTCACATTAGAAGGGCGTCAAGATGTCTACTGTGACTCAAAACCTTCTAACCACCTCTTTTAACACCTCATTAACAGATAATAGAAGATTTTAGACTCCTGCAAAAGCTTACATTCCTGGGAGCAGAGGTGAGAAGGGCTGCAGAATTCCCCATTTCTGTAAAGCCGCTCTGGGATTGCACTTCGCTAGACAAATTTATGCCCGTTAGCCCTGGATATGCAACGAAGGCCGTTTGTTGAGTCCACTCACACGGGATCACAGACTTAGGAAGCCTGCATGTCTATGGAGCACCCCAGGTGTTCACAAACTGCATAAACTAATAGAAGATCGAGATGGGTTACTGAGAAACCAGCAGGGGAGACTACAATATAGCAAAGAAGTATCTCACCAGCACCTTTGATCCTCCATATACGGTAATCAAGGACTTTTTAGTAGGCGTCACCTTTTGTAGTGTTTCAGTTCTTAAAAACTGTTTCTCCCACCAAATAGTTTCCTCTTGTCTCAATTTATTCCTGTTTAGCACTTGAGAAAAGTGCTTTTCATCTTAAGCACGTAATAAGGTAAGCTGCAGCACAGAGTCATTCTGTCTCTATGCAAGTCTGGTTTCGCATATTTCTGTGTGTGTTAAAATACTCTTTCACTTAAAAAATATCTTTCAAGTGTCTTGTCAAAGTATGCTCCCTTCAGATTGTAACATTAAAAGTCCTAGACAAGCATCTCCTGAACTTAAAATAAATCTTGTCTTTTGATTATGTTACAAAAAGACATCACACCAGAAACCATATCAGAAAACAGCAATTTCTGTCACAGCACACTTTCATCTTATGCTATAGACAGGCTGTGGACTCCCAACTACAGAATAACAAGTACCGAAGAGGTTAAAATTAAAATCTGCTTTTTCCTCAAGAAAAGGCTACAGTGATTAGATTCCATCTGACTGTGCATTTCACTTGGCATCTAAAAATGGTGAATAAATGGCAGAGTATTATTCTCCCTTAAAATTCATAAATTCAAAACTCTGTGTATTGACAGACATCTTCTTCCCCCCCCCCCCCTTCCCCGCCAATATCCAATTTATACAAAATTGCTCCAAGCTAACAACCAACCGAGAAAACTCTGGCTGCAGCTGACATCAAGGACTAAATGTTTATTTATTTCAATAGGCCATAATTTTTTTTCTTCATCTCAGTAAAGGCATATAACCAGAGAAGCTGTCCAGGGAACTTTTTTCCCCATGGTCAGTCACATATATATATATATATATATGTTTTAGCAGACTAAGGGGGGGGGGGGGAACAAAAGAAAAAAGAAAGAAAAGGAAAACCACCATCAAAAAAACACACCCCCACAAGCCCACCACGTCAGATAGTCTAAATAAAGATCATAGAATCTCAGCCAACTTCCTTTTCCAGTCCCAAATCTTTAGATAAGATCTTGATTTAAAGAAACCAAACCCTTGGGAACTTACTGCTCAGCTCCAAAGGCTAACATATATTTCATTTCTAGACTGAATTCTGCAAATTTCAATTTACATACTTCTAAATTGAAGAAGCTCTTGCTATGAGATATTACTCTATCAGTTTTCCTAAATGTGTGTTTTTCCTCCCCTATAGTTAAGTTATTTGCATCTATAATTCAATTTATTAGTTTGCTAGAAATTTGGGGTTAGTTCGATTTAAAAAAAAAAAAAAACATAAAAGGGAAAACTATGCAAGACACTAGTGAAATGAAGTGCTATAATTTCTTTTTTTTTTTCCAGATGTGCAAGCATAACTAAATAAATATTTAGTGGAAAGAATACATACACCCTAGTGGGGCTCTGGAAATAACCTGACAGCATCTCTAATCACAGTGCATACACAGAAGTATCATGCTGTGAGCTCCACACAAGAGACAGAAGGCTGCATTTAAAGCAAGAAGATAACCCTGTAAGATCAAAAGACAAACAAGGAGCAGTTCTCACTGGTTCCTCTGAGGATATCCTCTTTCTCTTTGACAGGCAACTAATTGCTAAGTCAACCTCAGTTGTTTTTAATGAGAATATTGTGATTCTACCAATTCAAATGCTGACAAAACAAAACATTAGGTCCATATCAAGTACCTGGATGTAGCCAAACAAAGAGGATCCACTCTTTACTGGTCAGAGAGAACTCTGCAAGGAAATATGAGCCATCTTAAAGCAATCTGGATGCTTAGAGAGGGATATATGGCATCCCCCTTCCTGAGATCATCCACAGATAACCATCTAGCAATGTAGCTGAGATGAAGGACCCTGTTCTATGTATATCCATTGAGTTTTAAAGTCTCCCCACAGAGTCAACTGAGGTCTATCATAACTCAAAACCTGAAATTACATCCAGATGCTACTCCACTTAAATTTAACAGAGCTATACATTTTCAGTAACATGTAGCTTGGGAAGCACATGATCCAACAAGATCCAACCTTAAAATGAGTAAGTGAAAAATATTTAACTTCATTAAGAGTGAAAAAGCCCTCCTCAGTATCCTCTCAAGTGCCCTTGAGCAAGAACCGCAAAGGAAGAAATCAACCAACCATGTTAGCATCCTGAAAGTTTTAAGTGAGACATCTGAGCCAGGAATTGATTTTCTTTTCTCCAGAGAGCTGCATACAGTATCATTCTGCATGCTGACACTGCCCCAGTATGGAAGGGGAAAAGATGCTTAGTGTCATAAATCAGTATATATAGAAAAGTGATAAAATGTTACAACCTCTAAGTTTCACTATCCAAAGCATGGAGCTGAAATTAATTTTTCCTTTGTGTGAAATTAGGCTTAAATAATTTTAGATTTAACTCATAAAGTGTGTTCAATTCCCTAGTCTCATGTGTAGCTCTTTCAAGTGTAATGCTTCTCTCAAAGGCAAGAAGAACACCTCAAGGTAAAAACCACTTACAGTAGCATTTAATCCCACTTGTTGTAACTGTACAACATATTTTTCAAGCACATACTCCAAAATTAAATGAAGAGGGGAGGAAAGAGAGTCACTGAAGCATTTCAAGTTACAGCTAACATAAGAAAAGAACATGGCAAGTATAGGAAGGAGTTTGGCACATTGACATGATGAGCGTTTGGAAAGATGAAATTCTCTGTATTAAAAGGCATCTCTGACCAAAAGGATAAATAGCCCAGGAGGAACTTCAGGATAATGACTGACATCCACCCACCCCAGACTACCTCGATAGCACATAGTGAGATTTAGTAATCAAATTAAAAACTAGTCAAATTAACCTGTAACTGAGAAGGGTCACCTTCTATTATTTTTAAAATTCTTAATATCTTCTGTTTCCTTAAGGTTGCAGAAAAGTGACTTTTCTGTAGGGTCCTGGAGCTTCTGGAGGCTCCCAGAGGGATCCTGGGGGATCCTGGAGCTTCCAAAGGATCCTGGAGGTTCTGGAGGATCCTGGAGCTTTTGGAGGGTTCCAGTTGGATCCCAGTGCTCCCAGTGGGGTCTTGGGGCTCCCAGTGGATCCCAGTGAGATCCTGGGGCTCCCAGTGGGACCCAGCTGTCCCAGTGGATCCCAGAGCCCCACTGGGACATTTCCACAAAATGGAAATACTGTCTTACTGAGTGGTGATAACTGTGGAAATGGGGGATGGAGGACCTTAAGCCCCTCCATTTCCTCCATCCACAGACCCTCCATCCACAGGTGTAAAGCTTACACCCGGTGTGCCTTTTTTGTTTGTTTTAACTATTGAATCCATTCCTTCCTCTTTTCCCACCTCCTCCCCTTTTTCTAATTGTTCCCCTTGAAACTATATTGGAAATCTTGGATTGGCTAATAATTTAGTCATGCTTATTAAAAAAGTATTTATATGGCATTAACAGCTGGCTTACACTTCTCACTGAATATCATTTGCCCTTTGATGGCCATTTTTCAGTGCAACACTTAATATTATGCCTGTATTTCCCACGCCAGAAACCTATCAGACTAGAAGCCAACTCAAAGTTGCTAGGAACAAAACCAAAACCTCTGCAATTAACCTGCGTGTTCCTATGGTCTTCAGGAAGTTTGGAACGAAGTGCCCTACCCCAGCTTTTACTGAAATGAGTAAAAACAGCCAATGATGAAGAGAAAAGTAAGGAAACTAAACAAAGTAAGACTTCCGTGTGGGAAATGAGCACCTCGGGATCAGATGGAGGTCGACCCCTTCTCAGCTTGTGAGGTGGCAGATCGCTCATTACCACCCTGCTGTGCAGAACGATTTTTAAGCCCATTCTGTTAAATAATAATAAACTCCCAACACTGCAATTCGTTAACACGTGTAGGACAATGAAGACGATAAGCTGTGAGTTCAATGCCACTTTTCTTCTTTAGCAAATACATTAAGACAACAGATCTCTATCCAATTGACCTTTTACATTCCCACAATTTCAATCCCTCTGCAATCACTGGCACACAGCTTGACAGGTATCAGCAGTATCAATGAACAATTAAGCAAACTTTCAGATTAACTCCTCTGGCTCTAATGCATGCATATTACAAAAATTCCTAATACCATATTTCCTAATCTCTGAGTGGTCAAAATAATCTACTCTAGTTATGCCTCAACACACAGTTTATCATTTGGTGACCACCTAAAAAAAAATAAGGAAAATTCAAGACCTGCTGTTCCACCGAAGCAGAACTGCACTTTAACAGGTTGAATTCACTGTAGTGTATTTAAAGGTATTTTTATACCTGAATGGAGATTTTAATTTATAGAAATCAAACCCCATGTACCTCCAACCAATCACCAGTCAGGAAGCAGGGGGAGAATTTCCAGAAACACGTAAGAATGTGACCTGATTTATTGCACAGTGCAGTGTATCCCAGTCTTGTTCCCCGTTATCAGCCACCAAATCGAGCATTTGTTGGATGATTTCCTGCCTAACCTGTACCTTCCTCCACCCCCTTTCCTGGGAAAACAAGGATATGAGAGGAATTCGATGAATGCCTATGCTTCAACTCTGTACAGCACTGAAAAACAGGTAAAGCTCGACTCTGGAGTGTGAAAGCACTCACAGGCTTCTTAATCCAGGCATAGCTTCAGTAAATCAAGAGACACAAATCCTGCTGACTCACAACCGCAGAAATCCCAATACAGTATCTCTATATAAATACCATTTACACTCTCCTTGCTGAAGGAATAAATTGTAAAGCAATATTGATTTGAAATAGAACGCAAGATACCTGGGAAAATATGTAAGACTGCGAAATGAGGTGTGCTTAAAAACTTAAAAATTACCTAAAGACAACCAGATCGAAATTTTAATTTGACCTGGCTTTAGAGATGTATTACCTACTTTAGCACAACACTTCGTTCTTGTAACCCTGCCACACTGCAAACCAAAAAGAACAGAACACAGATGTGCTGGCTCAGCATATTTTGAACATGTCCCTGGAGTACCTTCTAGGCCAGAAACTGTGAATAGCTGGCATTGGTCCAGGTCATCTACATAAAGCCCGAATATCCTGATGGCCTGTTTCTCCTTCAAGTGTGATTCAGCCTTCCTCAGTAACCCTACTGATCCTCTAAAGGAACCTCAGGCAGTAAGAAGCTCTCATTTTCCACAGGACAGCATCTTCTAGCTTATAAGCAGCAAGTACCTGAGGCTGTTGGATCCATGGTGGCCACGTGGGGCAGACACCACGCACATTTAGCCACCCTTGAGGTAGACATTCTGCAAACAGCAGAAAACATACTCTTAATCTTTTAATACACATTGCAAAGGAAAGATTACAGCATATTATTCCATACCTAATCAGTATCTGGGTAACTGTCATTATGCAGAGACGACTAAATTTATGAGTGGCACACCGTTTATGAAGCAGTCTTGTTTGCTCCCTAAAACTGCTGATGCCAGTTTTCTGGTGGATATCCACCTAAAATGTTTCATTAGATGTTCCAAGGGTCTTTTGTACAAAACAAGGTCCAAAGCTCACGTATATATTATGCCAGGTATGTATCACTTCTGAAAAACAATTACTTCATCCTCCAGAAACCACTGACATTACAATGACACCCTAAACCTCTGTGGCCTAAAAAAATTTAAAACAAAACCCAATCCCCACAAAAACAAAACCCAAAAAACTCCAGTATCAGAAGTCAGAGATGAGTAACCCACTTAGTAATGCATGGGAGTCCAAAACAGCTCCCAGGTGTGTTTCCTCATTCTCACAAAGGGTGTTAGCCCAGTGGCCATTCTTCTATAGCATCAACACCATGAGCTGTGACACCCTGTCAAGACATGGGAAGGAGAGAAAATCCTTGCTGTGATACAGGATTTAAAGCCCCTCTTCCAGCTCTGCCAATGCAGCCAGGCAATGACTGCTGCAGTGTCCCATCAAGCACAGAGGACAAGTCATCTCTTCTAAAACCCACTCTAGGCAACCTCCCATCCAGGTACAGAACAGGGGAATTCCTCTCTGACTCTTCCCAGCTACTGATAATTGCTAGAGGCCCTGGCCAGGTGAACAGCAACATCAATCAGCAGCTCAAGTAGAAGCAGTCATGACAACTATAAACAAAAATATTTACAAGTGAATGTTTGAGTCACAGGGTAGCCCTGCTGCAACTCAGATAGGCTCCTGCCTCGAATTAGTTTACCCAAACCTGTTTTTCAGCCCCATTTCTGAAGAACTCAGCATTTAAAACAAGTTGTTGATAAGATGAAGCGGGTAGAAAAGAAGCACTGAGCCGATTTCGAGATTGGGGTTGGGGACATTTAGTTATAGACTGAAAAGAAGTCAAGGTACTTGAAAGGATCCTTTAAGTCATTGGAAGGATCAAGATGTGACTTGAGTGAAAAATTACCTTTGAATAGGTTTCAGGGGTTGGGTTGTTAGACTTTTATTTTTTCACATTAGAGTAAAACTATTTAATATTTGCCTAATGATGAATTAAAGCCTGTCTTTTAAAAACAGTAAGAACAATTAGTCCATAAATATAGTGGGTTTTCTATCCCTTGATATCCCCATTTCCAGCTGCCTAGTGCTAGACAGCTCTCCAATAGCACATAGACATTAGGGATCCCTTTTCTAAGTGCTCCTCTTTCCTCCAGAAAGCGACACACAACTGCATGCTCTCTCTCAAATTCTGCATCTAACCAGAAAAAGGTAAATGCTTCTTTGCATTTGACCCATGCATTCAGCAGGGTCAGTTTTGGGAGAAAACATAGAACTGTATTCAATATTAGCCAGGAACAGCTGCCAGAGAAGTTAAACCTTCATTTGCAATGGTGACGTGACAGCCAGCCAACTGTAACCCACAGAAAAACAACAAAGGGAAAAGCAGCATCTCTGCAAGAGAAACTAGAGGAAACAAAAGCAACCGAGAATAGAAAGTAGCTTGCTGAATAAGACTACAGGAAAAATTGTAAACATTTTCTGTATAATGTTAACAGATGCAGACTTTGGTTTATGACTAGAGGTGACACAACACGCTCCTAGGTGTATCAGTAAAAAAGTCAGTTACAGCAAAACCTTTTAATAAAATGCAGAAAGGTTAATGAAAATCACACATCTACTCCACCATATTTTTTTCATTACACGTTTCATGGAATAACTTGGTTCATGGTAGGAAACAATCTTCTCAGTACTACCTTTCTTGTTCAGTAACATATGATGACACCAGTCACTGCTGCATACACATGCTGCTCCTTCATAACATACCTGTTGCCATCATATATCAATTGCTACTACAGAATATTTCCATTAGACTGGTTCCTTACACATTCAGATTAATTTAGTATAATTTTCAATGTCCATTTAAAAGTTCAAGCATGTTTTCAGAAACTGCTGATTACTGAAAAAATTAAAATTGAGCTTTTAGAAAAAGGTTTTCAATGTATAATTTTTTATTCTTTGAAGAGGCACCATTCAGAGATAAAAGCTATTCTCCACAGGCAATACCACAAACATAACTTGACAAAAATGTCAAGTTAAATATATGTGTTAGTTGATATTTGTCAAAATTTATATAGAATCAAGGGGGTTGGATTTAAAGGGTGTGCCATAACAAAAGCACCAGTTTAGAGATCAGAAGTTTAGAGATCAGAAACTCCATGCTTCCTCCCACAGATGGGTATTTGCCTTCTATACACAGAAAAACAACTCTGCAACATGAAGAGTCAAGGCAATTCCCTCCCCCCCACTGTCATGTATTTTTAACTCAGTAAAATAATTCTTCTGATTCACCAAGTTACTTGCTATTTACTTTAAACACTAAAAAGGAACCACATCAAAAACATGTATTTCATATTTCACTATTTATATGGAAAAGGAGGTTAATAAATGAAACTTGCAGAAGACTAAGCTGTATTTCAATGCCTCTCCAAACATTTAACAAGACTGATTAACTAAAATTCTCTTTAATCATGTGACAGTACAGAAGATAGTGTATATTATGTATGAAAAAGTATTTGAATTAATATAAACTTATTATCAACTAAGTTACAAACCCTATTAAAATTCCCATTTTTGGTTTAGTATTACATCACTTAAGATTTGGAATAATTGGAACAACATTTTTTTTGAAAAGAGGAAAGAAAAGTACTGTAATGGCAAACATTTTATAATATGGATTATTTTAAATTCTGCAGTAAATATTTCAAGACATGTAGATTTTCACTGAATAAGTAAACAACTCTGCATGACAGTACTCTCAACCAGTATGATATTCCTAGCTTGAAATAGGTCTAACAAGTGCCAAGCACCTTGATTTAGAAGAAGCATTTTTAAGTACTTGGACAACAAAATAGTTAAAGGAACCATTAAAAAAAAAAAAAGGGAAAACAAATAAATCAAGCAGCTACATATTAAAAACTTTATATAAATACCTCTTCAGATGCTGTTCCAGCTCCAAGAATAACACTTTCATGGTTATTTGTTCAGGACCTTGTTTCTGGAGAAATGTTACTTTCATTGAGGCATCTATTTAGTACCTGCTGAGTAGTTTCCCCCAGACAGAGGGTCGGAAGAAATACCTCTCAGTCCTTTGTGGCCATAAGATCAGCATTAGCATTCCACTATTAACCACAAGTCCTGAACTCTGCAGCACTTTCAAGAATTGCAAAGCCTTGCCTGTTAAAGATTATCCACTTGCTTCAATTCAAAGTTTGCCGAGTTTAATAGTGGTTGGTTATGATCAAGAAAAACAAGAAGGGCGAACAGTGACGACACCATAGATCCTGAGATCACATGGTGTTCTGTTACATAAAGCATCAAAAGAGATTAAAATCTTCATGATTATGTTTTCAAATCTCAAACAAATGCATCTTCTTTCAGCAGTGCCAAATTCACCAACTCTGAAGCTGATTCAGCCTGCTCCTGCTTTTTCTGAAGCACATGTTAATCACTACAGGTAGCTAATTCTGCTTAGAGAAAGGCAGCTTAAGTTTTACTGCTTCTCAAATTAAAGTTCTAGGGCTTAATGGCAGTTCCAATTAGACACAAAATTGACAGTACCCCGTTTACCAGAAAAAATTTTACACAGGCAAATCCTATTCCTGACTGCTATTTTAAAAAGAACCCGTGATGACAGTTTGAGACGTGCATCTAGTTAGTCTTCTGCAGACCAGAAAAAGATAGCAACTCATCATGTATCAAGCCAAAAATCTATCAACTATTTCATTTTCTTCCTCACAGAAACAGATCACCATAAGGAGGTTTTGGTGCATTATAGTAACTCCATACCATGCAACTATCAGCCTATATGCGTAGGTACCATTATAACATTGCTTCAACCTAAACATATTCCTTCCTCTACCATGTTAAATGCTTTTCAGTGTGAAGAAAAATTGACTGCCCACAGTACATTGTAGAGAATCAAACAAGATTCACTTTCCTACTCTACAGGCAAGCTGGAGACCAGGAGATAACCCCTCACTACGGAAGTAGCCAGCTATTTGCAGCACGTGCGCAGGAACCCCTGCCACACAAAAGTGCATGGGCACTGATGTTACACTCTTCTCATCAGACCGCAACCACAAAAATGCAAAGGCAAAACCAGAAATCAAACCTAGCAAATGTTACTTGGACTTACTGCTGACTGCTAAAGTCATGCCAGATGTGTCTCCTCAAGTACATTTGCCTTCTAAGACCATATTGGAAAGAAACCAAATGGAAGGGTCAAACAAGTTCATAGAATCATAGAATGGTTTGGGTTGGAAGGGACCTTAAAGATCATCTAGTTCAAACCCCCCACCATGGGCAGGGGACACCTTACACTAGTGCAGGTTGCTCAGGGCCCCTCCCAGTCTGGTCCTAAACACCTCCAGGAATCTACAGCTTCTCTGGACCTCCTGTGCCAGTGTCTCACCATTCTCACACCAAAGAATTTCTTTGTAATACCTAATCCAAACCTGCCCTCTGTCAGCTGGCTCACAGCATGGCCATATACTACTTATCTGCATTTCTGTTCCACCTTGCCAAGGCAGTGAAGTGGTAACTGATGGCAAGGGAAGTAGGTATTACACAATAAAAAAGAAAGGAGTCTGGCTTGGGGGAAGAAGGGAGGGGTAAAATCAACTCTACTTATTAGAGCCAACAAGTCTACCATCGCAAACAGGGAATATTTTGTTTAGGCAGTAGTGAGGAAATGAACAAAAGAAAAAAATGCATTTTTTTTCCCTTGGGAATGAGGGATGTAGTGAGATTAGTTCCCCATTCCCAAAGCCTAGAGGCAATTCAGATAATTTGAACAGGGCATCAGATGTATTAACTGTGAAGCAGGGCAGAATTCTAAACTTCTTCTTCCCAGAGCCTTGTACGCTCAGAATGTTCCTTTTAAGACACAGCAAGGAGATTGAAGCAGACAAGTTACATTTTGCCATAAATGTTTCTCTCATTACATCAAGTGCACCTCTCAGCACAGCATGGGAACGGATAACAAGCAGGGTTGGCTCGTTTTAGCATTCTCCTTTAGCTCCCACTGAAAAGCCACGGAGGTGGGGCCACTCAGCGGAGCAGTTGGAGAAGAGGCAGACAGGTATAATGGCCCTAAAAGAGGGATGCTTACTCTGAAAGCAGGGCAAATCCTGGAAACTTGGAGATTTACATGGTATAACCACATCTAAAAGAGAGAGGTAGATCAGGCTTCAAGGAAAAATAAGTAAGGAACAAAAGGATCAACAACAGTAGCAATCAACAACTATTAAGACTGTCACAGAATATTCTGAGTTGGAAGGGACCCAGAAGGATTGTCAAGTCCAACTCTTAAGTGAATGGCCCTTAAGGGGATCAAAACCAAGCCCCTGGTGTGATTAGCACCATGCTCTAACCAACTGAGCCCAGTACTATTGAATAACTTCAATATTCAAAATGACATATTACTTATAGCCAGGAGTCTTGCTTATTTTAAAGAGCTGAAGCATCAAGCTGACTAGAAGACTGCTCAAAACCAATTACAGAAAGCCGAACCAAGACAGAAATTTTAATTTCAGTGGCATCCTTACACATCCTTCTAGAGTCAGAGACTCAGTACAATAATAATTCCTTAAGAATCCTACTGGTTACACTGTCTTACATATCACATATGCTACAGCTTCCCTTGGACATTCTATAAAGTACACAGCTGACCTGTAGCAGTCACGGTCAGCTAAGTCTGTATCCCACAGAACTGCGGCAACAGAGCTGATTGGCTTCAGATTTTAAGCTGCCATTCTCCTAACCCTCCTTAACATGCTTCTAGCCCTCTCTATTGTCTGTATTCCCCTCTGTAAAGCTGCACAGTTGACATCAGCTAAAAGGACAATCCTTCTCCGTAACTACTGCACATACAGTACGTGCACTGGTCACAGGTGTTTTCCAGGATGCCTGAAACAATGAGTACACTTTGAAGTATGTTGGAGTGGAAAAGGGATGAAAGTAGTGATGTTAACCTTTCCTGTAGACAGTCTTTACTTTCTCCTTTCCTATTCCAAGATGTCCTTTGAACAGGAGCTCCATCACGCTAGCAGCTGTGTCATGAGAGTTAAAAACATGGTCCAGTAAGTTATGCACATCTGACTAATACATCCCTCAGCTCCAATGCTCCTCTGATTCAATTCCAGATTTCTAGTATAGCCAGAAAGATCATAAAGTGTTAGATTACATTGGGGGGAAAGCAATTTCTTAAGGGGCACAAATCTAAGCACTGAATAAAACTTAGGAAAGATTAATAACTGTACTATCGGCTTACATCCACACACACATAAATAGTTCTATTTGCATCTCATGAGTTTATGCTAAAATCCTTGTATCTTGCTCTGCTTATTAAAAGAAGCCATGTCAGAATCAGTTAGAAAGTGAAAAGCAAATATTATACATACATACAAACACACACACACACATATATACATACACACAGCCATGCATATATGATGCAGAACTGCATAATGAAGCAGCTGAATATATTCAGTAAAGGAGCAAGTTCACTGCTAGGCCCACAAAGAAAATGCTTCATCTCTGGTAACACTAATCACTTTTCCTCATGCATCAGCCCCAATTCGGGTGACAACATTACAGTAAGGCAACACTCACAGGCTTCATTTGATGCTACTTCTCTAGCTATGTCAAGTAAAATAGTTTCTATACCACTGATCTAAAAGCACCAGATTGAAATTCATCACTTTTTTACTTGGGGAGGTTTGTACTCCAGAGGAGTCTTATCAGTTCCACTCACCACCTTAACAAAAAACAGTAAATGATTTGAAAATCAGCAAACTGATTTTTAGTCAGTTACCAGACTGAAAACAAATTAATCTTTAAACACGACTGCTTCAGAGGCAGCTATTCCGATAACTACATGATTTTTCTCATAAGCATTTCCCATAAATTTGACAAAGCTCGTTACAGTGCATTCAAGTAATTAAAAGGATTACTCAGTTATGTGTAAGTCAACAACTTACAGGCAATAAAAACCACAAAGATATTGTAAGCCTACTGGATTAACTAAGCGATTGAACATTTTTACTGCTTTGAAAAATAGCCTCTAGCTGCAACTGAAAAATGCCTGAAGTACAAGGATCTTCATTCTTCTCCTGCCACATTCAAGAATTCAGCATCAAGCTATGCTTTCCTTTGTCCTGAACCACCCTGGCTCTTATATAAAGTGACAGATTGCACACAGATGAATTATCACTCCAGGTACATTAGAATGTCAGATATGGGTAAATTTTAACATTTAATGAAAAAAAACCAAGATTTCATGCATGATAGCATCAGGGTACCTAGGTTCTCTCCCACCCATAGCTCTTATGCCCAAAGGGGAAGGAGGAGCATATTTCAAGATTCTTAATTTGTGGTACTCCTTGACAGTTTTGATTTTAAAAAAAAAAAATATTAAAAAATGCAGCAGCCCAAGTTAAGATCTAAACTGTAAGTTAATGAATCTGGCATTCAGCCAGCAGAATTTACTGTTTACATCAGTCTGAATGAAATGTAGCACTTCAGCCTGAATTCCTCAGCGCGTCACACATCGCTGAGTAAGCTGCCATATCTTCATGGGTAAACATTTAGTAGGTTCATTTTCCACATTCTACAGAGGACTTCAGAGACAGTTTGAATAATGCAGACTTCACCATAAGAAAAAGCAGCAAGTCAACCTTAGACTACAGACATAAAACACCCTATGGTAACAATGTCAATTTTGATGTGATGCAACAAACTAAGAATTTAAAGTTCTGATGTGCATATAAGTGCCTCATAAAGCAGAAAACATACCAGACATTCAACTCTTCTGGAAACTTTAAAGTTCCAAACATGCAATCCTTAAGATATTTAAGGGTTAAAGAATTCCTAAAATAGTTATCCAAAATTCACATAAGTCACCAGGACTTAAGATTTCCAAAGTTTGTTTCATGATTACAGCACAGCCTCCAAGACTACTATTTTACAAATATAACAAATAAACCTTTATATCAAGTTACAGCACTTCCTATTACCAGCAATGTCCCATATACCATTTGCATCCTAACCTACAGGGTTTTTTTAACGCTTTGTTACCTTCCACCCTCCTATCTTAAATCAATCTTTATGCAGTGCTTTGGCACAGGGTTTTGCAAGGCTGCTAGTCAATGACAGCATGCAAAAAATAAATCTGACTTCAGAAAATATTTATTAGAACCACTCAATGAAGCAATGCATGCTGACTTGTCAAAGGAAATAGTTTTGACAACAAAAAAAGTTAAAAAGCACAAAAAGTTGTAGAAAGACATCTACACTACAATGAAAACCAAAGCAGTGAAGTGAAAGACAAGAAGGTGGACAACAAATTGGGAAATATTTCCAAATGCTAGCAGCAAAAATCACTGCTGTACTTTTGTTATTTTCATATTTTGAACAGATGTCATGAAATGCAGTTAGAGAAGATAGTTTTCAGTCTGTCATTAAACAATTTAAAAAAAGTTTAGGTACTAACATCCTAATTGAACATCCGAGTCATCACCAAGTGATATAAAAGGTATGGCTTTCAGTTACACAATGATAAGCATTACAATTGCACATATTTAGTCTGTTAATTTACACTCAATTTTTATTTTCATCTTGGCACCCCTATATATGCTGCAGAAAAGTAAATCCTCCCTGTGTGAAAGATGAAGAAACACATACAGGGAAGACCTTACTGGATCTGAAACACCCATTTAGCCTGGGAGCCACTACCAGGCATGGCCAGAGGCAGATGTTTAGGTGAGAACCCAGCAAGGTAGGCAGATAAATGCAACCTTCCTACAGTATCCTCCTACGTGTCAGCAACCAGCAGCTTGAGGAGTTTCTGCACAAAAAGGAATAACTTAGTGCTTAATGACCCAAGATAATTTTCTTCCAAGAACTGGTCCATTTGTTTTCCTTTAAAGAAATTACTCCGGTCACATAGTTCTGAGGACTTTCTAAAACTCTGGTTGTTAAATTCTGAGTTAATTACCCAGGGAAGAGACAGTTTTCAAATTATCACATATAAAGCATCAACCACCCTGGCTTCTAAGGAGATATGAATTTGAATCTCAAAAGCAGTCCTGATTTAGGAACACACAATAGGAACACCTGGAAACCAGCACAAGCATGAAGGAGCAGCTACAGGAGTCAGTCTTCTCCATGAACCACAGTAAGCCATCTGCAAGAGAGTTCTTTACATATCACTAACTGGAAGTCACCAAACTTCTATCATTTAATCATACAGAAGAACAGACAATGTCAAAGCATATTCAAGTTGTAGAACTATGTTAGTACAGGGACAACAAAACACATTAAAAAAACTGAGTAAAATATATTGAGGAGGAGGAAGAAGTAATTAAGGGCATTGGTACTGAATACATATTGTCAATTAGAATAGTTACTGGTTACTGCTTTTTGTACTGTGGTAATGACTAAAATCAGATTAAGCCTACAGGAGACAAGCCTAGTATCTCCTCCACTTCTACACATAAGGCATCTCTTTACCATGACTATGCTATGTTATCCTAATCTAAAGCAAGTACTCCTTTCCTTCACTGCAGCACCTATGAAACCCAAACCAGCAGAATCTCTGATTAAGAGGAGCCTGATGAACATGAACTAGCACAGCACAGTAACAGCAGCTCAGCATTTTTTGCTGCAAGGGACTGTCAATCTACTGTGCATGTTACATCAGCAGAATACAAAACTAATGATGAAGGATTTGCAGGCATTCAGCCAGACTAGAGGGGAAGAAACCCTGCCTCCTGAAACATGTCTTTGGTGGTATTGGTGTTTTTTAACTTAAGCATACAAAAGAAAACTTGAGAATACTATGAAGTTGCCTGTCACATGACCCATGAAATGGAGTCCCCCACTTAAGGGTAACTTAATTTCAACAGACAAATGCAGCAGGAAGTGAGACTCAAAGCTTCCTATTGAGAAAGGTCATCCAAAACCTTCACAGGACAATTGCAGAATAAATCTCTGGCCTGCCCAAACCTCCAAACTGAGATCCATCAGTAGGTGTGAGCTAATAGAAACCAGTTACAGCTATTCTTGGATATTCTTCCTCAGTAATACTGGAACTTTATGAGACCAAATTACAGCAGACATTCCTTGGGCATTTGGTGACATCCATATTAAAGGAGTAAATTAAAGATTTAGAACAATGTAGTTCTAACCATTATCAAGATAGGAAGAATTTTTAACTCTACAGCTCTCTTCCCACAGATTTTCCTTTCTTTCGGATTCCAGAAAGCAGCCTGTACTCAAGCAGCAGCTCACGCCCAAAAAGCTATGGGAGCCATAAGGTTACTGTCTTATTTTTAAGAAGTCAGCCTCTTTCAAAAAAGGAGGCAAGTAGAACATCACCTCTGAGCCACTACACAAGCATGAATTCATAAAGGAGTAACCAACCCCTTATGGTATTGCAAACACAGCAGTTATAACATGACCTTCAATGCTCTAAAGCAAACTGCAAAGACCAGAGGTGCTGGGTTTTTCTCTACCATATCAAATATTTTCCCATGGAAGGAGGAGTAATGCTTTGTCATCCTGCTTCTCTTCTTCAATAAGGTCAGACACCCTGCAAGGCAAGATCTAGCTAAAAAAGTGATTCTCTGATGTGTAAACCAGAATAAAGCCCTCCAGGAATACATTGCTTCAAAAGAGAAGGCCACTCCACCAGGCCCAAGCATTCGGCTCCTGGACCACGCCAGGACCTCTCAGGAGCAGCACAAGGCAAGTGCCAAACATCCGAAGAAAGAAAGGTGTAACTTGCTGCTGAAAGTGAAACTTCAGGGTCTGATAAGTGTTCTGTGTTATTTGTTCACATACAGATAAGGTCCATGGTGCTGTGAAACCTACTTAAGTGCTTACAGAGGTTTGAGAGGAAAACAGCATCAACTAAATAACACCACAGGTGGCAAACTAAATACCTTGCTACTGAGACACTGATACCGTACAATTCTTTTCCTGTAATGAGTCCCATCAGTGGCTCACCAGGACTGATTAGGCTACATTAGTTCGAGTGTCAACAATATCCTAACATTAAGCATTAGCTCCTTTAGCAGGCATTGGAAGACAGCACTAGTCCTATACTTCATTATTTTTACTGTGAACATTTAACTCTTACCCTGTATCTATTTTGGTATTCTTCTAAATTGATTTGTGTTTGCCAATGTTTATTTCAGAAAAGACTGAAAGTCACCACCTTCAATTTTCTTATCTGGCTATGTAACAACAGCCAGCAATTCTGAAATTAGCAGCCTCTGACACAGCATTTTCTTCAGAGACCTTCTGATTGTATTTTCATTTCTTCTCTTATCAGTCAGGAGCACAGAATGTGACAACATTGCAGATGTGCTAAAATGTCCCTCTTAAGCCAAAAATTGGGACTTCAGTTCCAGAGCCAGTAATTATCAGTGACTTTCTTGAATTTAATTGCTCTAATCGGGTGAGTGAAAAAGGTATGAAGGTTATTTGAGAGACCAAAATAAGGGTTTGGAAGAGTGTATCTCAGTGGAATAGAGATTATTTTTATATATACTATTATTAATGAGACTGGGAAACGTATTTATAATGAAATTAAATATTAAATAACAGAACCATAGGAAAACCATCAAACTACAGATTTGGAAACTAGAAAAGCACATCAGTGGACTAAAGAAAGACAAAAGAGTAAGAAGCAAAAAATAGAAATAAAAAGGCAAGTGGAAGTAGGGAAGGAACAAGGAAAATAAGTAGTTAGGACAAGCCAAACAGCAAGGAGAGCAAAGCATCAAAAAGAGAACGGTCAGGAACTGCATGAGGGAGTGAAGAAGATAAAGGAATTATGGGCTAAAAATACCCAAAAGAAAGGTACCAGCAGATGTTATTTTTTGGTACATTTAATACAACATCAAAAAATCCCAGAAAGAGCATTTCTGGAAATGCCATACTTTTCTGGAAAAGAAAGAGAAATATAGGAAGGGAAGAATTAAAAAACTAAATCTACAGCAAGCAGCTGCCAAAGCCCTGCAGTTTCCCTTGGCAGACCAACACTTCCATTGATAACCCAATGCTATGATATTACTGTCCTGTGATGACAGCTTTTGGAAGAAAAAAAGGGAAAAAAAAATAAGAGTTTCAAACTCAATCTCCCTTCTCTGTGTACATGAGCAAAACCATCCAGCCTATGACGACTCTCTCCTTGTTCATGCTCCAAATACAGTGTGCTAAAGAAATGTTTTAACATAAAGTACCACAAATAAATCAGTTACATTAGACAAGATCTTTATGTGGTTCACCTTACCCCTCTGGAAAGGGTTAAGGTGACAATGCTAGGGTAACTAATTCCAAAATGATGCATAAAGCCCCGAACTGTGCTGTCCTGTCTCTTGCAGTCATGCAGAAAAGTGTTGCCACTGACGGAGTTCTCCTGCCAGGAGCACTGCAGAAGCAGCAGCCCTTGGTTTAACCAGCAGGACCACTGCCCTTCAGAGTAGTCGGTTAAATGCCATCCAAAGTAAAAACCCAGCCTATATCCATCTTTCCACAATCACAAGTGATTTGGTCACCACAAGCCTGAGGATTTTTTAAGACTGCAGCACTCCCGTGTGAACTGCAAACAAGACACTGCTATTTTTGCTTCTCTTCGAAGCACAGGCATTTTGAACGGGGAGGGTAGACGGACAGACACAAAGCCAGTTTACTGACCTATGTGCATTTCAGCTGTAGTTAGAAATGGATACCCAGGCTGGCCCCAGAACACGTGCTTCACGGCGGCGCAGGCCCAGCCTGGCCCTGGGCACGGAAAGGAGTAAGAGAATGGGAGCTTCACCTGTGCGGACAGTGCCATCGTGGGAGATGAGAGGGGAGCCCCAGAACACACAGAAGAGAAGGACAACTCTAAACCCGGGCAGATGGAGCTCGTCAGCCCTGTAAGGCCATCCATCTAAGAGAAGGTCACTCTAAACAAACCTACGTCCTGAGGACCTCGCTGCCACCGTCCAAGCTCACTCGGCCCTGGCAGTTGAACCTCAGGATTAAAGGGTGGGCTCAGTTCAGCGCACACTGTGTCTCACCTAAAAAATCCACTGCGCAGGCTCGAAGGCCTTACCCGCATTTGCAAAGCCCTGTATCACCAGCGCACTTGTAACGAATGTGGGCAGAGACCTTTCCCAAATCTTTGTTCGCGAAGACTGACCATGATGATGATGAGTAATGGATAACACTTCATATTGTTCACTGAAAAATGCACCAGAAGTGGTAAGGATGATGAGTTCTAAATGTATTCCAAAAACTCTCTGTATTTCTGGCTTCTGAATATCAGTTTATCAAGTTAAAAGAACCAAGAGTTCTTATTTTCAAGGAACTTGGAAAAAAAAATTAAAAAAAATAAAAATCAAAGTTTATTACTTTCTCCTTCAGTCAACAGTTCAATATCCCATTAAACATTTGCAGTGATTTTTACTGGTACATACATACTGATTTAAGTCCAAAGATATAAGTAATCTTTGGATTACTTATAATCTCAGTGAAAGCTCAGGCTTTCACGGCAACAGGTTTTCCATTGACAGAGGCTGGACTTTCCATGTTTTAATAAAAGGCATAAACACAATTAACAAGTTGAATAACATTCTTTTCCCCTCACTCCATTACACATACTCCACTACTGTATTTTACAAGGGGCTCCAACTAACTGCCATGAAAGGTTCTCTACTTCATCCTGCCCACATATTCTTGCCTTCTCCTTCACACTGCATCTGATGGAAAACCAAGTATTACCACCTGCTACACCATGTAAATAATATAAAAGTGAAGGCAGAAAAGAGTGACTGGCAAAGTGGGAAGAGTGAGAGTGTATAAACATTTTTCATTCTAGGCTGCTTTGCTGTTCCTTACACACACGTGCCAATTCCACTATCAGCATAAAGTCTTCCAAGAAACACCAGGCAGGACATGCTACCACCAAAAAGCAAATATGAAATTTTGTTGTTATTTTCTGTCGGGATATTTTATTGTTGTTAAAGGAAAGGGAAGAATAAGAAAAGTAGATAAGGAAATAAATATTCCTGGGTAATTAACTTTTCTAAAGAAATGCATCATGGCAGTAGGATTTCCCTTTCCCAGTCTACAGCTATGCGGCATGTCTGACTCAAGATTCATTGCACACTGCCAAGTAGAGGGCATGCTCGGTAAACACAGATACAAATAAACTGATATTTACCTGTGTCAGAAGTTTATCAGAACAGAAAATGAAGAACAACATTCCAAAGAAGATAAGCAGGCAGGCAGAAAGGACAGCAGAAAAGAGGGGGGAAAAAGCAAAATTATAATCAAAGTTATCATATATATTAAGAGATACACAACAGCAAGTACAGTTAACATTAAACCTGTTACTTCAGGGTTACTCAAGAAGTGAATGAATCACTTGTGCCAAGAAGCAAAGAGGTATAGACACAGATAACAGCATTATCCAATTATTTTATTCAAAAAGTATTACTTGAGTCATGGATTTGTCAGATGGAACTGTGTCTGGTCCATTCAAAGGCACCCGTCAAGATAAGTGCATAGTTAAAAAAGAGGTCTGCTTGCAAGTTTACTGAAAATAATTCACATATTGAATATCAAGTATTATTTCTCAAAGCTCACTTTAGCATAGGCAAGGTTAGATGTCTAGAGTACAGTACACGCAGGGGTCTCTGCCTTTCATCTACTAATCAGAGAAGCAGTCCAGAAGAAGGAGCATCCTGAACTAAGGCTGGTCTTTATAAATATCCTTCCCTCGTATAAAGCAGATTTTTCAGTGGCCAGCATAATCCAAACTCTAAAAAGGAAGCTCATAAAACAAAGCACACACACACAGAAAACCAAAATCAATTCAGTGGACTAAGAGAATTCTAGTAGCTAAAGTCCATTAGGCACAGGACTTACTGGTATTCTGACTTCATAAGGTTACTCAAACTAAGAGCCTTACAGGGAAGTGTAGTAGCACCTTTTCTGTTCCTGTGCTTCGTTCTGGCTTCCGAGCCCATCCATTTCTCCTTTTCCACCTCTCCTATATTATTTTCTCTGTCCTTTCTGGTACTTTTCCCTTTGGTTCGGTAAACTGGCACATAGCAAACCTTCCAGGTGTTCCCCTTTCCCCTGTTCCCAGAAGACGCAGTTGGCAATGACATTCCAAGCGTGGGGGAAGCATAAGATGATAGGTAGAGATGGGTAACGGGTGAAGGCAATGGATATCAAGCATGCATAATTCATCTGAGCTACAGCTGTCTCTGTAGAGAATGCAGAAAAAGAGTCTTCTAGCACACCACACTGTAAGGAAAGCTGAGATCCACAGCACACACAAAAAGATCAATATGACACCTTTAGGAAAGCCAGAAATAACAAGGTAAAGAAAAAAAAAAAAGAGGAAAAACCATTATATATTATCCTAAACTGCACAGACTAACCTTAAAACCACTATAGCTTCAGATATTTTTACATTTATTTCAACTCGAAAAGAGTGCTCAATATCTAGCAGTTCCCACTGCTATAAAGAAGAATACTTGCATTACGATTTTTAAGGATCTGAAGCTTTGTTCAATTGCAAAGCAAAAAGTACCAAAAGAAACTGAAACATTATCATCTTAACTGTTTTAGCATTTGTCACAATTATTTTCTCACCAACATGAATTAAGAGAAAACTAGATAACTTTCAGTCTCAAATTGCCACTCACGCATAAAAGGAAGTTTCCATCAGAATTAAAAGGTATTCCACATTTTGGGTTTTAAAGCAAGTGATTACTCATGCTGATTTGAGACTCCCTTCAACAGTTAGGTGGCTGCTTTTTCCTTCAAGGCCCCTATTATATAATAGTTCACCCGCCTATAAAACACTGATTTCCATACAACAACTATAAACCACAAGTTATCCATTTTTGCAATAAACATTCCTCTAAATGCATGAAACAGGTTTTTTTCTGGTTTTATTTTACTTTTGCACCAACTTTGAGCAAGAGGAAGCTGCCACTGACATCAGCACTACAAACAGGCACCTAAAATAGCAATGCAGCTTTAAAAAATGCAAAACACAAAAAGCCAAACCAAACAAAATTCCAAAAACAACAACAAGAAGCCATCCTTTGACCATGTATAAAATGCTTGAGGAAAACCAGAAAGGTCACACAGATTTTTAAACTTCCCATACAGCACACTGTGCACAAAAACAGGAATTAAAAGTACACAATGCTTGCATAACCAGAAGGTCCCCAGTCTCACTGCAGAAGGCTTAACATGATCGCCACCAACCCTGCCCCTGGAGGGCTCCTTATATGTGGAATTATATGTTACAGTCACACTAAGACAGAAAAGCCTCCCTTGATAATTAGCTGAGGACTCAAACAAGAAAAATAAAGTGTAAATACAAGTACAGACCATTCACTATTCTTCTTCCAAGCTTCACACAATTTGGGAGTTATTCAACCACAACAAGAATTAAGGATGCCTTGAGAGTACCATACCTGAACAAACTCTATTCCAATACACCACACTGCTGACACTACAGACTCAGCTGAATATTATCCAGCCCTGGCAGCTTTGAAGCTTTTTCTGCCTTTTCTTCTTTTTGATGCTTCCCTCTTTTTGGGGTCTGTGGGCTCCTCTAGCCCTTACAGAGGTCAGGCAAGCCCCTGGTGACAACTTCTCCCCAAAAAGTCTACCTCCAAACAACTTTTAAGTTGAAAGCTGAATAGAGGTGAAATTTAAATAAGAATCACCAGACCGGGACTCTGCAGAATCAACCTATAAGAAGGTGAAATAGTCACTATGATACATAACGCAAAAGCAACCTCAATGCAATTAGTTACTTCCACCAACTCCATCCTCCCAGGAAATCCATATATAAGGTCACTGGAAAGCTCTGCCTAACTTACTGAGTACCATTTCATGCCTATCGTATGCCATCAGAATCTGCATCCCTGTGGGGCATCGCTGTCCCTTCCCCTAACCCGCTCCCCACTAACCTTAACTACTGTTAGCTTGTTCAGATGTGGATTCAGCTGCGTTTCCGACTTGCAGACACGAGTTATTTACGCAGTTTACATTAACTCGGCAAAATCCACAGCAGCAGAGGCTGACCCCCGGAGGTCGGCGCTCCACCGGACCCGGTTATTTCAGGACGCCGCGGCCGCTCCCCGCGCCGGGCGGGACGGCGGGACAGGCGGCGGTGGCTGAGCCGCGACACCTGCCGGCCGCTCCGCCCGCCGCTCGGCCCCGCCGAGGGGACGCCGCCGGCACCCGCGGCTCCCGCCGCCCCGCTGCGCCGGGCCCTGCGGCGATGCTCGCCCCCGCCCACTCGCCCCACGGGTACGAGTTCGGGAAGAGCGGGGGAAGGTCCCTCCCGACGGCGCCGAGCCGCGGGGACAGTCCGCCCAGCCGCGGGAAGGCGGCACTGCCCCGGTGCGGCCGTCAGGGAGCGCTGCGGGCCCGGCCGCTGCAGGGCCCCGCGGAGGATCCCTCCCGAGAGACAGCGCACACCCGCCGCAGGTTATACACGAACACTTCGGGAGGCGCGCGAATAACGCGGGGTGCAGCGGTACACGGTCCCTCTCCCTCCTTCCTACAGAAAACGGCTTTATCTCCCTGAAAACGGAGGCGCGACAGGGTGATTTAGCCTGCATTCACACAGATAATGGCTACAAGCACAGACACAAAAGTATCTCGTTTGTACACAGAGGCTGGGTACATAAATAAGAGCATCGAAGCAGATAAAAGCCGACTGACAGTGAAAAGCGGGTTCTTGGATGACGGTGGAGCACAGCCCAAATATGGGAAACCAGGACTTGCCAGACACACCTGTCCCCAGCTGCTATGCATCCCCATAGGCCTGGGCCACACACCTCCAACCACTTTATATATCCCCACCTAGTAGTTTTCTTTCACTACAGAGTCATTGCATGAAGAATGTGGCACGGGGAAGCTCACAGGGACAGAGTCCTACCAAAACGTAGGAAAGGGAACCTTTGCCCTGGGACATGTTCCCACCAGCATCTCCTCTCACTTACTGCCCCAAAAAACAGGGTGCCTCTCAACCCTGCCATCAGACTTTTCCCAGGGCATCCCTCAGAGTCATTCACTACTTTTAGGTCTAAAATGAGCTTGGGGCCAAAACCTGTATTGGTTTTTCCCTCTGAGTAAATATTTACGGCTATGTATGTGCAGGGAAGCCCAGACAAATCTCCCTGGTGCTCCACATACAGGAAGCCAGCCCAGCTTTGATTGCTGGAGCCTGCTTGTGAATAGAGGCAGAAAGAGACACTGATCTAAATCAGACTGTGAGCACATCATATTTTTCTTGGGAGAGGTAACCTGCAGAACACAGCAGAGAGGCTGCAGTACACCACGCCTGCCAACAAGTTAAGCTAAAGCAATGTGCTCTCTCCCCTCTCTCATCAGCAAAAAAGCCAAAGGTAGCAAGATACTGGTGTCACACCAGAAAAACCACACTTGATGAGAAAGAAAGAAAAAAAAAAGATCATTTCAATTCACAGAGGCATAATGTATAAGAGAATTATCTCTTATTCATTTCAAAACACTGCATTGACAGTACTCTTTTTCCCCACTATAAAACTAATGTAACTTCTCAAACTAAAGTAATCCTCATATTAATTATATTAATTGGATTACTAGATTCCCTCTAGTCTTCCTGAAAACTCCCCTAAATTTACTCCTTCCTTTTGGTAGAAGGTCACTAACCAGTCCTCAACATACACATGCCCACAAGCATTGCAGCTTTATTGAGAAAAGACTGATCCTCTGGGCCAGCCTCACAGCATATGACAGGAAATAAAACCAACCCAAACAGTTGTTTTAGCTGAAGCTGCCAAAGGGTCATTGGCACTCTCACCTCCAACCCAGTCCATCTTTGCTCGCTGGTGGTTACCTCTGAGCAAATACTAAATCAGTGAGATGCTGTGCACTCAAATCCTGCCACTATTCCCAGGAATACCAATAGAAACAATCTCTGCTGAACCTGGCTTAAGAAAACACAAGTGTGTGTACCCAGGGCATGCAAGTGAGGTGGCATATTAGAACACAAAGATTTTAGAGTCTTAATTTCCAAGACCTCTGGCTGCTAGAATATACTCTTAAAAATCAGACTTTATGTTTGTTTGTTTTTTTAAAATGTTTCTTCATGAAAAATGTGAAGTTTAAAGAGAGTGTACTCCACCGTGCAACCATTTTCAGTGCGGGTGAATATGCAACTCAATGTTTTTCCTTTTTATGAACACACAAACACTTGAAGGAATTGTTTTTTGTTTTTTCCCTTCCTTGTTTTTTTTGTTTGTTTGTTTTAACAGAGCAGAAGCCAACATGGCAAAGACTTGTTCTCCAACTGCCAAAAGCATCACTAGTATAAAAGTGATGTCAGCACTGTTTTGTTAGTAACGCTGGCCTTCCCTCTGAAAAGGCAGAACATACACATTGCCAGGTCAAGCATTAATGGAAACAATTGTTAGTTTTCTTAGCCCTGCGGTGTGAAAGCTTGTAAGACAAGACATCATTAAAAAAGATCTGGGTTCACCTCAAACAATCACTCCAACTCTCTTCTGAAAATCCATATGCTCAGAAACTCAAGTGATTGAAGAAGTGGCAAAGGTAATCACACACACACAAAAAAGGGATTAAGCCTTGACTTTTTTTGCACTCCTCCACTTCCACCTCACCTTCCTCCTCGCTGGCTTACCTACATATGTACTGGAACACAGTATTTTGCAGAAAAAGATGTGCCTGCAAGATTGTGAACTCAATGAAAAACAGGTACTTTATGCAACCTATCCTTCCAAATTTAGTATTTAATCAACTGTCATAACAGGATTTGACACAAAGAGTCTGAATCTTTTGTTACTGTGCCAACCTGCAGTTTTGTCTACTATGGAAGTTTCAATACTGCACGTAGACTCCACGAGTTATCTGATCAAACCCATATTTATACTCCTAATTATCAAAGCAATGTTTTATTCAATTATTTCACCAAATCATCTTACTTCTTCTCAAGTAGAAAGTGCTTCACACAAAAGTGAAGCAGGCAGTGAGTTTTCTGCATGAGAAAAATCTCTTCAAATTGACCTTGGGCAGGATGCACAGGAAGAATACTGAAGGGCAAGTATTCTTAATTGACCAAAAGTCTTTTGCTATAGGTTCTACAAGTTAGAGAATTGAAAGTTTCTACCTTCAACATATGGGAACAAATAATAACACACCAGGTCCAATAAAAAGAAAAAAGCAATCAAAAAAAGTAGCTAAAATGTAAGAGTTCTAAACAACTTAAGTATGATATAGGTGTTACAAAATTATAGAAAAAATTAGACTGGAAGGGTCCTTTGGCTTTCATCTAGTCTAACCTCTGTTAAATAAGGTCGAGCTTCAAAATTACATCAGGTTGCCTTCTGAAGTAATTAAACAAGAACATACAGAGCTCTAAGCTCATAAACACTATCCTGACAGACCACCTCAAGTTGGAAGATGCCATCCAAAAGACTAGACCTTAGGAATGCTGAAGAGCAGTAACCAAAAATGGTGCAAACTTCATATAGACCTTGCAAATCAGATCAGCAAAGGCCACACATTTGTGATCCCCCACCCTCAACTAAAACAGCACAAGTTATTTCTTGAAACAGCAGAAAGGGAAAGAACAGAGTATTGGAAGAACCAGCAATCAGTTTCCAAAATATTACATCTCTAGGATATGAGAACCAGGAAAATAGTATGGCTCGTCAAAACTACAGTTAGAAAAGTACAGCAGGCAACTCCTCAGAACATACCTTATATTAAGCTATATTTTAAAAATTACTTCAGCTATTGATTTCTGCACTCTTGGCTGGAGATCAAACCAGAATCTAAAGTCTCCAACAGCAGTAACCTTTAGTATGTCATACTCATTTTCTTATGACAGCTTAAGATAAAAGATCATACTAGCCCAAAAAATAAAAAGTATAACTCTCCTCCCTCCTGGATGTTTTTAAGGAGGAAAGTCCCATTCTCTCAGACTTCTGCTGGCAAGGGTAATTAAGGCAGCAGCTGAAGACACCAAGAAACTCAGTACATGGAACCTTTTCATAAATGCTCAAATTACATTTGAACTGGGGCAGGGGGAGAAGGGAGAGTATCAAAGTGAAAAATAATAGTGAAAAGACAACCAAATACATTAGTCATGCAGAAGGCAACAGGCTTTATGTCCCAGATGAAACTCCACTCTCTTGCCTTGCAAATGTAATACGACTAGGTTCTAGCTCTGTAGCACCCCAAAACCTCAAGAACTCACAGTAACTGTATTACCAGATCATGTGAATTAGATCCAATTACATATTTAAAAACAATGGTCACAAATAATTCTGTTGTAATTAGGTACGATGTCATGATCCAGGGTGCAGACAGCACTGAATGAAGGCCATATCCAAACTGACAAGAGAGATGCTACCTAAATGAGTACCCCAAGAGACTGTTACAAAACATTAATGCCAAGTAGAATCCATTTTAAAAATGCCACATCTGTAATACATATATGTGCATACATATATATATACGTATTATAAAAAAAATTTTAAAAGGCAGGCAAAAATTAGAATACTTTGGTCTTAACTTCGTGTTATAAAACTCATGCAGATTTATAGGCATGTTTTTATGCTTTGGTGCTGTTCTGTAATACTTAAATGACCACTTCCAGAAAGTTCATCATCTGCGTATCTTGGGATTGTTTCCTTCAAAATTTATCACACTGAACCACTGTTTCAGTCCAAGTGTTTAGATGAATGTTGCCTGAATTAAGCCACCATAAGCAGTTTGTTAAAGCCCAAACGATATGTATTTAATTGGTAGCTCAGTGGGTACAGCTCTCTACAGTCACTTCTAAAATTCAAAAGCAAAATACAGCAAGAAAAGGAGAACAGAAACAGCTGCAGAAATCAATGTGGCCTCTGTCTACATGTGAGAGAAAAGCAAAGCAAGCAGGTTACATGAAATGTTAAGACTGTGTAAGTGAACTGGAGACATATCTTAACCTTACATCATCCCATTTAACATTATTCTCAAAACGTCTGTATTGCGTAAGTACAATTTTAAGCGTTTTTGAAGTCTGTTAAGAGCCAGTTACTTTTTGAATCTCAAGCACCCTTGTCTGCAATGACTGCTGAGTGTAAACACACCAAATGTCTTTCTATAGCTTCTAACAGTTAAGGACTGACATTTCTACTGTTCCAATAATTTGACGGTCACAAAGTTATGATGGAATTTTCCTTTTTTGTTGGTTTTTTTAAGTTGTACTCTAGACTGAACTCTAACAGCAAGGTTAGAGACATGCTGGAAATGTTCGCAATACATGTTTGCTGAGGTTAAGAATAGCCCAAAGATAAGCAGTTGCCTAAACTTGGCAGTTATGAACTGGGACTCTACACAGGCACAAAACATTCTTCTGATGCTCAGACTCATTTGTTCTCAAACACTGACTGTCCTGGCTCTGAAGCCATACACAAGTTTAATGAGGTGACAATCCCCTGCTGTCACAAAGTTTTGAGAGATTCAGGTCACAGAAAAAAAGAAAAAAACAAAACAAAACAACAAACCACGGGTAATTTGACACAACAGGAACTCACTGAAGAGAATTAGATAATAGGTGCTGAGACTTGGGTTTTTCCCATCATCAAGATAAAAATCCTATTTTCTTCTCAGCACTAAATGAGAAGGCTCACACTTGGTATCAGAAAATGTGTGTATATTTGATGCTTGAGTCTTGGAGAGGATTTAAAGAAAACCTCTGATAAAACACATTCTTTTCAGGGGAGTCACAACTATCTCTTTCCCAAAGCTTTCAGAAACTTGAAACATCTTAAGGTAGTCTTACCTTTGTATGCCTCCATATAAAACTAAATTGGGAGGAGTAGGTTAGTGCAGAAAGGAGAGATTTAGCAATGCATATAATGTAATCCATGGCAATTGAGTAAGTCTGCCTTTCATCAGTAATAGTGCCTTATTGAATCTAACCTCATTAACAGCACAGAATTTCCCACAGCATTTGTAAGAAATATCAATTTTGCAAATTTAGCATTATTTGATCTCACATGCCATCTACACCATATCTCCTGAAGCCACTGTAATCTTATACTGAAAAAAATAAAGTCAAAGAAGCAATAATTCTCCCAGCCTCTAAAACACAACCATCTTGTCTATAGTGAAATATATATTTTTTTTACATTACACTTTGAAAAATAAAGAGCACTTAATGTCTTGTTTTGTACTAGTAGAGCCCATCAAACTCATTATTTCTATTTAAAATTTGATGAAACAACATTCATAAACACCCTGAATACAGACATACTAACAGTAACTTAAGTACGAGTAATTGTACTTGCCTACTCTGCATTAATTTTATTTATCACCAGTTAGCATAACATGTAAGAGTCCACTAAGTTCAAACGATACCACATTAGGAAGCTGCACTAAATCATTTTTTAACTGATTGTAACTAAACAGGACTTTTCTCTGGAAGTGGTGATCAGTTTCTGAAAGCAAGTAATGTACAATTATGGACAGATTCTTCACCTAAATTAGTCAGACATTAAAATTATCTCATCTTCTTTCCTTTTTTCATAGATTCTTACTAAGTAGTACCCAGGTTCCCATCCATTTTAAAAACAAAACCAGAAACAATGGTATTTCGGTCTCTGAAAATATAAGAGGCTTCTATTTTCAGTAAAATAGTGCTGCTTCACATCAGCATGCAGGACCATTACAATGTCATTACATTTCACAATCATTAAGAAAATGGAATTTCCAGATTAAAAAAAAGGGCAGGCACAACAATCTGTATATTTCCTCATCAGATGTAATGGACAAAAATTAAATTATGGCAATTTAGACTCAAGCTCAATAATTGTCTCCCTGTCTATGCACAGAAGACAATTTTTCATTCTTCTCTAAAATAGCTGCATCACAGAATCAGCTTTTAATGGAAAGCCCCTCTATCTATTGCTGGATACTAGCACTATAAATACTTACTGGAAATAAAGTGTTGAATAAATTGTAAAGCTGTAATGGAAGACTTGTTTTCTTTCTCAGATTGACTCTCAAACACATGTGCTAGCCATAATCAACAGTATGATCCTCAAATATTAGCTAATAAAAATGACAACAGAAGACATGAGAATTAAGGAAAAAAAAACACTTAGAAAGGCAGAATAATATTCAAAATATACCAAAACACAGGAAATCATCAATACAAAATAGTCAAAATTATATATACAGCTTAAAAGAATCTCAAAAGATTTTATTCCTTTCTTACCCTAAAGAGCATGGAAAAACAGAACTTCATTCGTCTTCTCTATTTCGTGGGAAACAAGTTTCATGTTTTCATCTTGATAATTACTACCTTTATCTTTCGTGCATTATAGTCACCATTTCCAACTGAAACCAATGCATTTATTAACTTAAGCAAGAAGGATTTGGGCTTCCAGTCATTAAGAACTTCAGAAATATAGGTTAGACTATCTATAATTAGCATTCCTGATGATTTAAACATGGTTTGATGATTACTAAATTCATCATCTTTAAATAAACACTTCTGACTCAGCATCAGCAGAATAGAGACATTTTCATCAACTAATTTGGCTTAAGACTTTTTGGCAAGCATGAATAGGAAAAAACCAATAGCTTTATAAGATCAGTGAAGGCAGGAATAGGCATGAAACTATGTTAACAAAGTAGAAGGGAAAATATTATCATGAAACAGAATCCAGAATTATTGCAGACAATTGTTCCCATACCCCAGTGTTTTGCATTTTAAAGTGACTAGTCAGTAAGCAGACATTACATAGACAAAAAAAAAAAAAAGTCCTTCTCTAAGTATTCAGGTAAGGGAACTACCCATTTTTATTATTATTAAATACTAACATGCTTTAGAAGTCAGGTTGTATCTTGTAGAAGCTTACAGAGCATAAAATGGAAAACATTTATTTCCATATTTAGTGGTCAAAGAGGATGAAGCTAATGACTTCTGAATCAAAGATGTAATCCTATAATGGAGCCACAATATTCAATTGCCAATGATGAGCAGGAGACATCTCAGGAAGTCACCTGCTAAGTGAGCTAGGAAACAAAACACAAATGAAAAGCTCAGTGTATCCATAGTGGAAGAATCTACAAAGACTGAAAGGACATGTGCTCATTATGATCCTCAGCAAACAAACAAAATCCAAAATCAGACACAAGAATTATTTTATCAGTCCACTGTAGTTGAGAGCTCAGACCTTCCCACAGCTCTCAAAGATCTGACCCATATTCAACGGCCAGATCCAGAACATGACAGTTCATCTGAACTAAAAAAGTCTATTTCCAATACATTAGTGCCACACAAGGCTGACTGTCAATCTTCCTAAACCCTCACAAAAAGATTTTTTCAAAGATGAATAATCCTTTACACTAGGTTTATTGATAATACATTCCCCCCCACCCCACCCCGTAATTGCACTAGAACATGAATCATTTTGCATATCAGGTCTTAAAGTCTGTTTTGTCTAGACTCCTTGGAAACTTGGTTTGCATAACATGTTCTTTCCAAAAGACTCCTCTGCTGAAATTAATATCTGTTGGTGTTTTTTTTTTCTTTACTTATACTAAAGATGAGGCACTTTTATTTTTAAAAACTCAGTCTAAATTCTTTTATCTTAAGTTCAGCAGAGGACGCTTCCTTCCATCTTCGTGAGGCAGGCATTCCAACCTACATATTTTAAATTAAATCATTCTTTCCAGATTCAGTAACCCCCTCAGCTTTTATATATTGCATTAACTTATTCCACATTAAGATATCAGAGACCTTTAACTCTCTTTTCTACTGTGTTACATCAGTCTTCTGCTACCAGGCTGCATACCATTCCCCAAATAGCACAAGCCATTCCGATTTTTTAGCAGTATGTACACATGAAGCAAACCATTCCTCATTTTCCCCTACATCAGTTGCTTTAAAACAGATGAGACCTTAGAATGATGCCAAATGCCTAATACGAGTTTCTTCAGAGGTCTGACCTCATATTAAAAACAAAATAAATAAAAAAAGTGACAAGTATATCTGTACTGGGTACATGAATATGGCTGAATATACTAGCAACCTATTTACACACTGCTTGTGACATTTTGAAACAGCCTTGCAGTGAAGTATCTGAAGCTCCACAGAGCACAAGAGCATCAAACATTTATTCACAGAATTGCTTTAAGTATCTTTCCACTTTTCCTGGTTTTTTTGCATTAGGGCTGTTTTGATTTTTTTGACTGGTAGCTATTTCCTCCAGCCAAATATGTGGCTGAGAGAATTCAAAGTATTTTTTTAAAAAACTGTCAACTTGCGTAAGTTTAGACAGTATTACTAAATAACAGTTCAAGTATCTAGAAGGTTTTATGAATGATGGCTTTTATTCAGATGAATTTTTTTAAGTCATTATAGACAAACTTATTACAGGTTTAATATGATTTGCAACCTCCACTAAATCAAAAGAGAGAGCTATCCCAGGAACTTAATTACATGCTGCTTGTATGCATTTTGCTTTAGGGTACACATGCATGGAAAAGGCTTCAAGGTCAGACCTAGGACCCTGAATTTGCCTAAATTTTCTCAAAACGAAGTTCAACAATAATAAATAAATTACAATATGCTACCAAAAAGATTTAATTAACAATCTGAAAATCCACTTAGTAGAGGTCTAGAGGGGGAACAGTGTTGTTGTCCTACACCATATGCCTACTTAGAAGTTGTATTTTAAATCAAGTTTTATCTTCTAAGTTATATATGTTCAAAGTTAGTTATAAATGGTGTAATCTCAGACTTCTGACTTTCTGTAAGCCCCAGTACCTGTAAGCCTTTACACTGAAATTATTTTCCCTTATACTGCAATTTCTCTTATGCATTTCATCAGCACAGGACATTTGAAAACTGGAATCAGTATCTCCTGAAGTAGATGATCTCAGATGTTCAGTTTGAGTTTTAGTAAGGAAAGATTTTTCAAAGAGCCTCGGCATCTCTTCTCAGACCTACATCCCTTTATTAGTAGCTGCCAAATCCAGCAGCCCAACAGAAGTGCCACAGCTCCAACTCCCTGTCCCAAGGTCCAGTCCAGTAGCAAGGCTGAGCACACACTCCCCCACAGGCACACACAAAAACACGTGCACAGCACAAAAACACATGCACAGCGCACACACACATCTGGCAACACAGGTCAGTGCAAACTCAGCACTTTGGTAAACACAGGCAGCACCAACATCCTCCTCCGGGCTCCTTTCTGGTCAGGGTAAAAGTCCATTAGGAGAACATGTACACATGTGCACACACACACACACACACACACACACACAGAATATAACCAGCCCCTGTAACTGGTCTTGGGCTTGCTCTCGGTTTCCCTAACCACTAGCCCCTCACCCTCAGTCTGCCCAGCTGCCAGCACAAGGCACACAAGCCCCTGAGGCCCCACTCCACATTCTGGTACTCAGACTCCCTCACAAACATGCAGACACTCACTACAGATCCTAGAATCTGGCCTTGGACCGTCTACCCAGCTGGTCCCCAGAGCTGTAGGCCTTTGGTTACTTCATGCACAAATACGCGCACAAATGGGGGGCTTGGTCAGAACCCAGAGTCTCTACAGAACTTGGCCTGGACTCCCCCCCTCGCCACCTCCACCAGTTGTCTCATGTACATGCACACATGTTCTCCCGGGACTTCATGACCATTCCCAAGTCTCTTCTCTTACTGCCTGGCTAGTCCTGCTGCACAGTCCCCAGCAACCACACTCCGGCACGCACACCCTCACCTGACCCAGCACACGGGCCCTCGTGACCCACGGTCAGACTCGAGCTGCTGGCACTGAGACCCCCACAGGCACACACAGTATGAACCCCCTACCCTTAAACAATTAGAGTTTAATGAGACTGTGTTGGTGAGAACAGGGCATGGCCAGACAAACATACTGACCAGCCACCTGCTTACACACAGCCAGCTCACTTTATCCTTTTGCTCTCTATTTTTCCCATGGTTATTCATTCCCCACAAAATCACTGTCATCCTTTCTTTCGTCAACCTTGCTCCCTCCCCCAAGCATCCCATTCTGAGCCATGTACAATCACAAAACATTCTTACCTGTGTCTACCCCCTTCCCAGTCTGCAAGTTGACCTCCATTTACTCAAGTGTCACCCAGATTCTTGAGGGCTGATGATCTCCAGTGACAGCCCTGGCAAGAGCCAGGTCAGGGGGCTTATTTCTCTGACAAGGTTACCAGCGCTCCCCCGCCTGCTGCTGTGCCTCAGGGCTTTGCTGTGCACATGGAGACAAGCCTTTTAAATCACATAACCTATCACCTTAATATTTCCAGGCTGAACATCCAAAGCCATTCTAAGAGTATTTATCAAAGCCATGAAAATAACATTTCAAAGTTCAAAGCTAGTGTGTTTGGAAAAATCATCATGCTCACCACTTGTTTTAAGTTGTGGGGTTTTAGATTAAAAAAGGCATATCATTTATCAGATTTACTGACTCAAGTTGTTGCTCTTAAGTGTCAGGTGCTTGCTCATGTGTAAGCAAGCTCTAATAAACGTTTTCCAACAGTTATCAGGACACTTAAGTAATACAAAAAGCACCAGGTACCTTGTTGACCATATCATATTATATTTGCTTTATAAACACTCATGACTGTTAATGTTATTGCTAAGCAACTGCATGATCTACGATACAGTATTTGCATAGCACCGTCTATCAGCAAACAAATGACTCTGAAACCTTTTACTTCACAATTCACCGAATTACACACCTAACACTTGACAGATTTAAACTTTTAATAAATCATCAAATCACTGGATGACAAAAAAACCTCATTCACCACTAGTATTTAAAAGATTTGAACTGTAAAGAGATTAAAAAATATGGGAGGTTTGGATTGTATGGGAGATGACAGGGAAGCTGAAGTTTTAATTAGACAGCAGCTCGGCAAGGCAGAAGCAGCAAAACTGAAGACATTATCCAGAATTTGTAAGTGCCATTTTATGCCTAGGAGATGAGGGAGGGAACTCATCCTTCCTCACCTAGCAGTTACAGCAGCTGCAAAGACACAAATCTGTTCATGTACAGAAAGAAGAACAAGTCAAAAGAAAAAGCATTAGTCAGAAAATGGAAGAGGAACAAAGAGGAATCAGGGCTGGTTTTCTTATGTTACAAGTGAAAATCCACCCTCTTCCACTGCTTCCCCACATACTGCCTTTTCCAGTAAGCCTAATTGTGTCCTCCTCTACCAGTACATGGGGCACTCTTACAGATCCCTTTCCATTTCCATTTGCACTGAAAAGCAAGCTTTGCTTTTATTTGAATCAAAATCTTGGTGTTTCCAAACTATTTGATCCCAATGACACAATTTACAATTTGACAAAACAGCTACTGTTACTGTATTATTGTTATCAAATTATACCCAATGCTGCCCTCCTCAAGTCTCACTGTTAAAAGGTTCATTGCTTTGTGCAAAACACTTTACAGATAGACATATTCTAGGGGAGCAATGAGCTTGGCCAGACAAGCTGAGTGAGGGAACATGGTTAGGCAAGCCCGCTAAGGGCAAGCAAAGCAGGCTCTTGTAGGGGAGCAAGATTTTCAAGGCCAGATTTCAGTCGGGGGCTCTGAAAATCTGACTTAGTAAGACTACAATGATGAATTAACCCGTATGTCACTGCTGTGGAAAGCTCAAACATTCACTAAGAGTCAGCACATCACTTTAAATGCCCCATTCCTCCATGCAAGACAGCACCACCTCACTTGAATGGTGTAAGTAGCCATACGCCAGCTGAACAGAAGGAGGAAGAGCTCACATATTCCCATTCATCAGGTCAAAACAGTGGGTAATTTTAGAAATACTCCACAAGAAACACATTTAAAATAGACAGATGAATGACAGAAATTTGGAGTGGTGGGTGAGACTACAAAAATTCTCATTACCAAGTGTCTGGAATTCAATGGTCTACTAGCTACAGAATCATCTGAATATTTGTTAGGCAGGTTTTCTAAGCATGGAGCTTCAGAAAGTCTATGGCCACCCACACTGCCATATGTTTAGGTTATACCAGACATTCCTAACAAACTGTATTTTTTGGTTTGATCCTTCCTTCATCATTATTGATTTCTCACCTGTGCTATTACTGAGGAAGCTGTGGCATCGCTGTTTGCAGCCTAAAGCTCAACATGGACATAAGTGCAAAAAATCACGCACAGGAAGACAGACAATGGATTTAAACTGCTTTTACATAAACACTGACCTCTTAGCACAGTTTGTGAAGGTTCTAGGACAGAGAATCTCTTTCCTGTATTTAACATGAGAGGAAGTTTCAGTTTGCTTGCAATGTCAACATGACAACAGTTGGGGCAAAGGGAGGAAGAAGTGGCAAGAAGGATGTCCTACCCACAAAGTGGGTTTCCAAAACAGAAGAATATTGCTACCCTTTTAAAAAGGAAAAAAAACTTCCAAGGCAATACTCTTAAAAAATTTTGGCTAACAGCAAGAATTAGAAGTAGAAAGAATAAGGCTGAAGAGAAAGGACACAACTCCCGACTTCTCCAGCCCTACAATGTCTATTTAACATGCACTGCATTAGGAAAAAGACATTCCTAGTAGAATAATTAAATAATAGCTTCTTCAGGTTAAATAGTTTTATAAAACAATGCACATTTAATATTTATACAGTGACAGTAACTGGCATCGTACAGGCCTGAACTCTTTGTGGATAATGGACTACACATCAGCTCTGTCTCTGGGTTAAAATTACAGTGTTCTAGAGACTACAACTCTGAATTTTTCCAGGGAGAGCCAGGGAATACAGAAGGAAATGGTACAAGACAAACAGACCCTTCTAAGTATATTATATATGCTTACTCATATCAGTCATGGATTTTTAAATTGTATCATAAAACCACATTATTTTTCAATATATTAAAAATAAAGTGAATGGAAACAAAGCACTCACCATTAGTGTCAATGGATAACTACTCATGTACTAATAGATTAGGATAATTTTAATATTAGAATGTGATAGTGTCAAATTTGTACTATTTTAATGCCATTACCAAAATAACAAGATGGACGAAATTTAACACTAAGTCCTGACACATCCAATTATGCTAGAACTTGGGATATCACCATAACATGAAGGCATGAAAAGAGCCTTTTCAAGAAGTTATCGTTAGACACATGTAATAGTTACACATGGTCTAAAATTCTCAGAAAGAAATATTACAAAAATAAGAGAATTTTATCAATTTCTATGTTGATGATCAGAGAAACCGAAATTTTAAAATCCTCGAACTGTTAAGGTTTCTAACATCACCAAGTGTCTGTTACATCAACATTATTTTAACTATTCTTTGTTCACTCTCATGCAAAATGACGAGTGCGATACTAAGTTCAAAGTATACGTATGATGAAAGGAAAACAAAGTCTTTACAGCTCAAATATCATTTCCTATACTTACTTACACTTTCAGTCCTATTTTAAAAGGCAGTCAAACAGGATTGCAGTGAATGACTTCAGCAAATTGTGATCCCTTTACTGTAAAAACTAACCTGCTAAGAACTTTTAATTGGTCTATGTAACATCAAAGTAAGCTCTAGGAAAAGGATTGGTAGAAAACAAGAACCTCAACCTCAGATTTGCATTAGCACAATTCAAAAGTTACAGTCAGGCTGCATAAGATGTTATGACATGTAACCACACGAGCAGAAAGTACTTATTTCTGCCTGTGAAGCACCATCTGCAAGTAATAAACTTCTCTCTCTTATTCTGGCCTCCAGATATGTGACTAATGGCCTTTCACACAAAGTTGAATGGCCTTTCATACAAAGTTGAAGGGGGTGCCAAGACAAATCTGGAGTACTTGTATTTATTGTACCAAGTCCTACATAATCATTAAGAGTTCCCAGGAACTCTTAGCCTCTCCTGAAAGTCTGTATCTTGCTTCTCCCTACACGTGCCCCAAACTACAACATCTATTCTAACATGCTGTAACAAACAGGTTTAGCATAATCCAAAAGCTGTTAATATGGCCCAGATCTCCAGGTAAGATATTAGAACAGACCCTCTTAACAGCACTAGCACAACTGCTTAACACAGCATTTGGAGAAAAAGCAGTGCCCTATGCACTGTCATCGTTCCAAGCAAGAAAGATATCAAATAAGCCTGTTTAGAGTTGGAAGATATCCTGTAATTTGCAAGACAAATACAGTAGATGACTATGTCTACCAGAAACACCAGCATGCCCTTCAAAGGCACATCAGCTCACAGTGCATAAACCAAAACAAAGATTCTTGAAAGGTTAAGATACCACAAGTCGGTAACTGTTACATAGTACCTGCCTATTCATAAGGACTACAACATCTCCACAAAAATTCAGTAGTCACCTCTCAAGGAGGCTGCACTGCATAGACAGGTCCTCTGTTAATGCCATACAGAATTCTTATACCTTCTCCACAGAGGACTCTATCCTTGTGTCTTCCAACTCAGGATGTTCTACAATTCTATGAAATTGAGAGTGGTATTAATGACTTCTCTTGAATTCTTAGATGAGTGAAAGGTCTTTTTTTATGAAAAATCTTTCTATAGATGGCCTCAGAACTCAAAAGTAACTTCGCAAAATAGAAATCTTCAGTTGATGCTCTTGTAAATACAACACGAAGAGAAACAAGTCAGCATTTGAATCTACTTCTAAAGCAAAAAGGATTTCCAATTTTTTTTCCCCTCCAGTGGGACCTTTGATCTTTATCTTTTATACTGTTATGGTTGTGACTAAGAAATACTCAAAGTCCACCATTCTGAAGTTTCGAAAGTACTGAAAAATTAAGTTGGTCATGTTAGTTCAGTACCATTTCCAGAGGACACGATTCCCACCTTCCTCTAGCCCTAGACCACTTTATTCCAGATTCCTCTGAGCTAGCGTTCAAGTACTAAGCCATGGGAATGGCAAAGCCACCTCTTGCTAAGTAAACCTAGTGTTGTTTTGTAAAACAAAGAAATGCCTTCTAGAAACCACATTTACAAATACTTGTTCTGAACTAGGCTTGCACACCCTTAAATTCATTTACAACCTTCATCTTTAAACAAGCTAGTAAGATACCTGTTCATTACTGCAACAGCTACCACAAGCAAGCAGATTCAGCAACTTATTTCTTTAAATTCCACAATTTAAGATTGAGAACTAAAACCACCAAACACCACAAATGGTTTAGAAATCCACACTGCTTACATAAGCCATCTCTTTAACTTACAGCACACATCAGTGACCACCAAAACCATGCTAATACTTTATTTAAAAATGAACGAATTAACTGACTTAATACCTTGTTAATCAGTCTGTGCTCAGCATTTAAACCTCACTGCCCTTACAGAACAACAGCATTCAGGTCAAGTCAAAAAAGCAGCACATAAGAGTAACAAATGGCAAAAAAAAAATATTCCTACGGCCCTATCTAATGACAGAGGGGCACCATTGCTGGAGGAACTGATCACTGCTCCTTGTGAGGACAAAACCATTACACATTAGTGCAGAAACATCAAAAACTAGATAAATGTGATATAGTAATATGGTTTTAAAAGGGAAAAAGTTATTTTAAAGCCTTTAGTTAGTTAATGAGTAGATGCTGGGTTTGATGGTCTTTAAAGTCAGAAGGAAGAAATGGAAGTTTTGACTCCCCACAGCTGTTTACAAAAGTCATATTCCACACCAACATGCTCTGTCTGTAGAAATATAGACACAGATATGTATCTGCTGATATTATAGACAGACATAGACATATAATCTCATTTGCACCACAGAAAACTAGACCCTATGCTCTTGCAGGCTGCAGGAGTCTGGAGCTGACACAAGTCCATGCTTTTAACTTCATGAACATTTTAAAAGATACCAAGAGTAATGGTTTTGAAGCTACAAAAAACAGTATCCTCTCTCACTGAATGACCTCACTTTAAAAGTAGTCATCTGCATCCTCAACCCGACCTCCTTATAACCATTGGAATAGCTTCCCCTGGAATCCTTGCAGAACTTGTTATTTTAGTCTGTTATCTGCAGGCAGTCATGTTAGTTGCTTTAGTTTGAGCTTTTTTTTTGTTTTAGCTTTCATTTTAAAGGTCAGTATGAGTGTCTAGCGCTATGAAGCAGTTCTTTAAGACATCTGTATTTAATTCACCACTTCTATATACAAAAGCATAACATTTTATATAAAACATTAAAAATTTGTGTCTAGTTCCCTTACGTGTAAGAAGGGTTTCATTTAGCAAAAGGCTAACAAACTCACAGTAGAAGCTGTCGCTAACGGCATAGTAAAAAAACACCATATAAGCAATTAAATATTTAACACACACACACAAATCTTCCTACTGCCTTTAGAGAAGGAGGACACTACTAAAAACCCAGTCAAAAAAATAAGCTCAGTGCACTAAATAAGACAGGAACAAAGCAACAGGGGAAGAGGGCTTATTAAAAATAGGTGGTCTTCACAAGTACAAATTATTCCTTTCTAAAACACCTCAAGCTGTGAGGAAAAAAAAGCCAACACGGTACAGTCCCCAGTCTCTGAAGATAATTATTTTTGTGCCATGTTAAAAAGAAATGTTGTATCACATATTATACTGTATTTTAGTCCCAAAACTCTACATTAGTGGGACTTTTGTCATAACAAAATCTTTGTATGACAGCCTATGCTTAAGTCAGAATTTTGAGGGAAAAATTTTTAACTTTAGGTGCAAATGAGGGAATTCAGGTTCATTTGGGGTGAAGATAAAAACCCTTGCCTTATAAACCAAATTAATTATGTTTGTACTGAAACATCATCCATGGGTCTCATTTAATAAGCCAAGTCTCCTTCTTGGCACAGAGAGAAAAGGGAGAAAATAATTACATCCTGAATTTTATACAGACTAAACTGATGTTTAGGTTTGAGGAGGAAGGTTAAACCAGCATTCATAGCACATTTCAGTTGCTGTAATTTTAGGTTAAAAGACAAATTCCTATATTTGATATAGGTCAAGGCTTTATTAAGTATTGAGATTAGTGTACTTTGTAAATTAGGTTATGGATCATACTGAAAGCAGTGAATTTTCCAGGTTTATCTAACCTGCAAGGATTCTCCAAATGGTGGAGGGAGTTTGCTAAGTAAATAAAGTCTCTTAATTGTACCAGAAGCTAATGAGAAAATACAGGAGTGAAGAAGGGGGAAACAAATATGGAACTCTGGCAGTTTTATTGTATTTTTTTTTTGTTGGTGTAGAAAAAAAAAAAGTTCCTGCAAACAACAAGAACATCTGCCCTGCAGCAAGCCAGTCACTACATGATTTACTCCAGTGAAATCCACATAAAAACAAAGCTCTAAGAAGGAATGACCTGAGAATAACTGAGTATCACATGCCCATGTCCGACAGGGCTATTTACTTTACGAAGGGCTTACACAATGTAGTTCTCAAATATCTCCAATCTATAAGTCTGCATTCTGTGCCAAGAGCCAAATGTGAACAGCTAGTCAAGTCATAACATCTTGTGTATAATTTGGTATCTACAGAAAGGCAGAAAGGAGAGTTTCTTTAGAAAGTACATTGACTCATAAAGCAAGCCAGATTTTGAAACAGTAGGTGCTTCAAGAGGGACACAAACCAGATGGTAATCCAGGGTGACAAAATGTGGCAATACAAACCATTCACTGCTTAAGTGTAACAGGAAGTGAAGATCTGACATTTATCTCGGATAAATCCATTCATACATAGCGTTAAAGCCTGTAGAAAAATGTTGAACTTGCAAACTCGTAAGGAATGGGCAAGGAGCATAGCCAGCCTTTTGCATCATTATTGCATTGTTACCAAGATTACAGTTTTTAAAAAGTCTTTGAAGGAGGCAGAAGATTAATCTGAAACAATAACTTGAGTTCAACTACAGAAGGAATTTAGGTGTTAACATTACCTGGACAGATAAGCAAAATGCCCTGTAGCTGAAGTACTGCCACACTGGAAGCACTGGTTTGACTGCAAGCCATGGAGATATCGTCAAGTCTTCCAAGTAACATGTATCTTTGGAGAACAATGACGGGGCTGACATGGGGACGAAAGTTTCCTTGATTTTTCTTAAACATTTATTGTCTGAACCAATGTAGCATTACTGTTTGCCATTCTCATTTGCAAAGTTGCTTTATTAAAAACACCAGTTCTGAGCTAGTTAAAAAGGAAGTATCAGATAGACCTGACTAGTGTACTTGTTCAAAAGGGATAGATGGGAAAACTCTCCAAAGCAGATGCAAGTATAGGGAAGAATAGCTAAAAAAGTTTGATAATATTTAACACTAATACAAGGGAACGGATTCCTAGAAGATATCACCTGTACAAGTATAAAGGGAACAAAAATAACACAGAAATCACTTCTTGGAACACCCTCAGCATAATACATAACAGAACAAAGCACCATTGTTCAAAAAAAAAAAAAATCAAATAATTACTTTGTGTGCTTTGTAAATATGGCTTTACAAAGTTCAGACATCAATTAAGCAATTTATGAAAAATATTAATTGTATTCTAGGATACTATAAAGGTAAAACTGATCAGTGATTAACACAAGAAAAGTAAAAAGTTCATTGTAGCATGTTCTCTTTTTTACATGTACTCTTTATTAGGAAAGAAACTAATGTAACTTCGTTCTTTCTTTGAATGTCCCTACTCCAATCAATTTTTTTAACCTGTTTCTAATTTCAACCAGTTGCCAAAGATATACACGCTCTTAAAAAGTTACATACAAATAAACGGACAAGTCCAGGAGCCCTTCTAACTTGTCCCTACTTTTCCCTTAAAAAAAGCTGTAGCATTAATTCAGGTTTTAGATACCATCAGGTGATAAACACAACCAGTGCCCAAGGCATAATAAAAGTACTTTATTATACACCAGAGAACCTAACCACAAGCTATAAATCTGTGAGTCCAGACTTTACTACCATCATTGCTTAGAGCGGGGGGAAAAGGCTTAGCTGCTTCAGATGGCTTTCTGTCAAGTCTACTGCTTGATAAGGGAGAGTACCTACATTAGCTGGCTGCTTACTAGTCCAATTCCAGCACTACTCCAGTATCTATCTAAGCCTCAATTTCACTGTAATCGTGAAGTCACCGAGGAACATTCCATGTGTACACAGGAGTTGTGCTGATGTCAGCTGTTCTTCATTTACTGTTACATACTTCAGTCTGATTTCATCTCTCCATCGCTTATACACACAAAGACTTTGCAAATTAATTTTTCATGCTTTCTCATCTAACAGAAAGTACTTCCAGAGACCAGGAAAACATTTTTTTAAAAAATATACCAAATTTTACTATTCTGAAAAGTTACAAATGCATGCCAGCAGCAGGTATGTAAAAATTCCTCTGAAACACTCAAACAGACAAGTGTGCTTTAATATGGGCTCTAAAGTAATTCCATTTGGTGAATAAACCTCAATTCAAGTCAGGACAAAGCTAAATTTTGGGGAAATATGTATAAACCACATTTCTATTTTTGAAAGTCAATTATGATCACATTAAGTCCAATTATAACCATAAAAGTTTTGTTATTTATTCAAAAGTCATTTACTTCAGAATTACAGAATTTGGTAAGAGGAGGTCAGATACTGTTGAAATTGTTGAAGTAGTTACTGATAAGAAAATCACCCCAAGCCACATGCCCCTCTAACTGTTTGTGCAATCTGCTACAATCCTCCATCAGGATAAAAGTGCCCCTGTAAAAGTGATACCATTTGTGCAAGGTATGATTTCTTCACTTACTGTTCTGTAACAGTAGCCTAAAACCCACGCATATTCCTGACCTCCATTTCACCAGTACACAGAAAAAGCAAGAAACTCCAGTTTCTACCAGGGAGAGAGCAAAGGAAAGCCCCTCATCTGAGTGCAGATCAAGGACACGAAACAACATGATACAGCACAGTTCAGGAGAACAGTACATTTATATTCTTTTGAAAAAATTTACAAGTGATCAGGTAGTGTCACTGTCATCAGCAAAAGAATCACAAACTTAGTATGGTCTTCAAAACTATTTTTTGAATAGTTAATTCATCATGCCTTCCATGACATTTAGACAACCCAGCTTGATTGACAAAACCCAACAATTCCTGCAACAACCCATCAACTCACCTCATGTTGCTGACATCAACTTACAGACCTGTCTTAGGAGCCGTGCAGCCGCCAATTCTTCATAAAGTCCATGCAACAAACAAAACTGGAAGGGTTCAATCATTTCTTACCACTGCTTTCAGAAAATGCCTTTTTCCAGCTTTCTATCAGAAACACTTTTTCTGAACTGACCCCTAAATCACGGTCATTCTTTCAAAGATCAGGGATTCTCTCAGGTCTGGTAAACCAAGGTATGAATCTCCTTTCCTCAATTAAAAATAAGATCAGAAAAAATATTTTTGTCACTGCTACCTGCTCAAATCCCAGTGTCCTACAAACAGGACTGAAAGAATAAAATCCAACTTAGAGCACACCACTGCTAATGAAACCAGCCTGGCTTTCAGAAACTCCTAGAAAATTGTTGATATTTTGTTACCACCTCCCTTCCTATAAAGCAAGGGGACAGCAACACCTAGAACCTACACTTCTTAGTCTCACTTTTTTTGTTTATAAAAATCAACATAATTTGCTGGTTTACAAAAGGAATACCTTTTGATACATGTCCCTTCCTGAAACTAAACTTACAAAGCATCTCTCACACAAATGACAAGTTCAGCTCCGGCTGAAGTAGCAACATCGGTGAGATTTCCCCCCAAATTTCCTGATCTTTACAAAATACTTCCTCACTCTCACAGCATCCTGTAACAGAGAAAGAGCTGCAGCATAAGCCACAGAGGGTGGACAGAAGGTGAAAAGAGGAAAGCAAAACTTTCAGGTTAAACAAGATAGGTCTTCTAGGATAGGAAAAAAAGAGCTGTCAAAAAACAGGATTTTATTGACTGAATCTGAGGAGGAGCTGGCATCTGGTCAAGAAGATATTAAGGATCACATGAAGTGAGTTAGGTAGCTCAAATGCTGAAGGAAATCTTAAAGAGAAAAGAAAGAGGAAAAACAGGAACACTACAAAATTATTTTGTGAAATTCTGTTAGTACTGGTGATTAAAAACCTCTAAAACTGTACAGTGTTTTTCCATGTTTGCTGGCATTCTGGAGTTTATCCAAAGAGTCACTTAATACTCATACAATTATGTTAAGTACAATATAAACAAGAAGAAAATTGTTTTAGACATCTTTATTATTTAATAACACAAAGGCAGGAGTTATTGCTCTAAAGATGTATCAAGAACCCAGGATTCCAGCTGTAAAACTCAGAGCATGACAGTAACACATTAACACAAGGTGATAGACAGGAAATATCAAAATACTAACTGTAGAATAGCAAGAGGCTTTTTTGTTTGGTTTTTGCTTTTGTTTTGGCGTGTTTGTTGGGTTTTTTCCCCCTAATTGTGATGGGAAAGAGTAAAGTCATTTTAGCAACTGAGACAGTAACATGAGAAACAGTTCTCAGTGCCCCTGTTTTACTTTACTGTAGGTATTCAGCATTCGTAAGTATTTGATGGTCCTCAATTTACCTTCTGCTACAGAACAAAATGACCAAAAACTGTGGCTGAGGCAAGTACACCTATTAAGCATAAAAGATATCAGACCTTAATTGGACTAGAAGTTAGAAAAACAGGTATTTTCAACTAAAAGCACTGCTGGCACAGATCTCTAGCCACAGATGTTAGTATTCATTTCTGAGACTCACAGATGTTCAGCTTTTGACTTCTAGATTACTCCTGTTCAGCACACAATTCATGTCTGTACCTATAACAACTACTCAATTTTAATTTCATCACATACACATTTCCACATATTATAAGAAAATAGAATTGAATTCGATACATTAAACTGATTTCTTTTTAAACTTCTAAGTTCACAAGTGTTACTGTGGTTGCATAGTTAAACACATGCATCAGACTATCAGTTTCTAAAAATACCATGTTATAAATTCAGCACTTTACTTGATAACCACAGAAGAAGCAAGACAAAGAAGTTTGATATTCACAATAAAAAAAAATATTAAAAAGCCATCCAACAGAAAGCTAAATTTCAGAAAGTTCAGTGAAAATGGCTCACTACATAAGTATGTACTTAAACAGCACCATCTGAACAATTATTTTTAGAATGTACTAGGACTGCAATGCATTCCAGCATAGTAAGAAGTCACAACTGCCATGAAGCAGTAGCCTCAAGGCTATATTAAGACTATTCAACAATTTAAATAAGCTAGTGAATAAAACAAAAGATCTAGGCATTAGTTAGAAAGTAATGTTTTGTGGTAACTGATTTAAGAAATTAATTGGATTCAAGCACAAGCATCTGACTAGTTTACTCCAATTGCCAGAAGCAGAAAACAGAAAAATAAAAGTGCTCTTTACCTACTGCCAGAGGGTCTAGTTCACACTCCTGCCACCCATTCTCACACTCAGCTCAAGAATAAAACTTTCCCCTTTCCTAATCTAAACATTAAAAGTCAGTCCTAGTCTTCAAAACTAATTTCCTATAGTGAGAACAACAAAAGTACATGGGCATGTGCATGTGTTGTTCACTACTGCCAAACATAAGGTTTTTATTTGAGATCTCCCAAGATATTTAATTAAGTTCAGCTACAGAATACCTTAGGGAGAAAACAACTGAAAGCTTTCTGCTTTCTAACAAATAACTTCTCACTCTTAAAGCAAAAGTTAAGTTTTTTCCACTTTCATAGCTCTCAACACTTCCAACATACCTTTTTGCAACATAAAACCACAGGAAACCTCAAAAGATGCACTACTTCCCATTTTGCCCATTGTGACACTTTGGCTTAAATTTATTTTTAAGTAGACCTGGAGAGGTAGAAGCCTAATTAAACAGCATTTTCAAAAGAAGCTTTATTAATATTATTTCTAATCATTTTAATGTAAGTAGAAAAAGCTTTACAAATATAACAGTCTTAACCACAGCAGAACCCTGTTTCACAGATTCACGTGGCATCTCCTATGGAAGGGACAGCAAGATCCGATCACATTATTAGACCTGTAAACTCTTAATCTTGGATTTACTGACTTATCTTCAGATAGGAAGATGCCATGTTTAGGTTTTATAAAAGTCATCTATATGACACTGTAACAAAAGGAACGTGGGAGGCAAAACGTTTCCTAAAGAACAATGCATTAGAAGTAACTTTCTGCCTAGGCCTCCATTTCTGGGGTGGCTCTGTGTGATGGAAAAAGGAGTCATTTCCCATTTTTGTCAGGAGATCCTGCTTAAGGAAGGCCAAGATCCAAACCCAGTCATCTTCCAGCAACATAAATGGCTGTCAAGATCTTCTGCTGAAGGCTTGTGATGCAGTATAAAGGTTAGAAGGTGTCCTGAAGCAATTTGGAGGGAATGAAGAGGGAGAGAAGAGTCACGAGATGTATCAAAGTAATAATGCACGTAACATAGTTCCAAATGACTTCAACTCAGCACCAAAGAGGAACTGGTAAAATCTCCTTCGAATTTCATTGCCAGTTTTCAAGTGATTCCTTTTGCTAAAAATCAAAAGGGAATTTAGAATAAACTTCCTGTGCCAGCAACAACATAGCTGGAAAAAAAAAGGTCTGACTGTGGGCTACTGATGTTTGCAAGGAAGAGGCTGTCACTCGGCACAGCATGAAGCGAGAAAAGCAGAATTTACCTGAGTTGATTCCCTTTCTTTGGGCCTGAGGGATTGCTGATCATGTGGGTTAGCAGCATATCCCCTTAAATCAGGGTATTCCAGTCTCTTTCCTTCCCATGGACAAAGGAACAGGATTTTACAAACCCAGCAGCCACAGGCTCCTCAAAAGGAAGAATGTATTTACACATTTAGAACTGGAGAACTTCTTCAGTGCTGGGAATTCAGTCAGATTTCAAACTGATTGGGCAGCTTCCACCTTACAGCACATTCAAACCTAGCACTAGTGTAAAGAGACAGGGAGGAGAAGAAAATTGCATGGCTATGGGGCCATACACAGTCACTGGCCTTATCTTGGCCCCAGTCACCAGTTTCTACTTGATGTAGTTTCCTGTCTAGAGAAGGGTCACACCAAGAATGTCATTAGTGCTTCACAGAACTGAAGTACAAATATGACCCATGGACAGGAAGCTTATACAGAGGCATAAAGAACATTCTTTCCAAGTGCTCAGAGTATTTTTTCTCCTCTCTCTCTCCCCCACACTTTTTCTTTAAGCTGCTCACATTCTTTCCCTCTCTCAGCCTAGAGAAGTGGAAGGCAACATCAACAAAAAAATGCACAGAGAAACACCATAAAGTCCATCCTTCACACCTGAGCGGATGGCAGTTCAAAGGGGCCCTACCTACCTGCAACCCTGTTGTTTGCTTCAAGAACTCTGTTTGCCCAAGGAAAAAGAGACGAGCAAATCCTGGAAGCAGATCCTTCCCCAAAGGAAGTTTCTTTCTGAGTCTGCAACCTGGAGATTTTGCTTGAGACTCAGTCCTCTGAGCGGATTCTTTCTTCAAACTCTCACACTGGTTCTTTACTTTTGTGGGCAGCTGGAAAAAGAATGAAGCCGTAGGCTGAGGCAGGGACTCCATACTTCCAGGATAGGGAGGCAGAAGGACTGGAGGGGAAGGAAAAGTGCTAGTTGGTAACTTCTTGGATAATGACCTGCATTTCCTCATTTTCTGCCACACAGAGACATACACATAGTCACTGCAATAGGGGAGGATGACAAGAGATGGGTACTAGACATGCAGTGTTTTCATGCTCTGATGCCAAAAAAACCCCAAACCCATAGTGTTGAGCTGTGAACTTTCAAGACTTTTAAGACATCTACCAATAGATGAGATCAATCATAAGATGTTTTGTCCAGAAAGTTCTCTCAGTTTGTTGCAAGTAGATGTAGGTGGGGGTGAAAAAAAATTTTAAGTGCTCATTTCTTGGAAAAAAATCCAAATCTCTCCTCTGTTCACTTGCTCTCAATGAATTAAAAATGGCATCTATTGCAAAGCAGTGAACGTCTCCCCATAATCTCTTCAAGAAAAAAATCATCATACTTACCTGAATGTTTCCCTCACCAAAGACTTCCTAACACCACTCCCAACTCTTCTGTAAAGGCCTTACTCCAATCTCAAGTCTTCTACTTTATTTGCAAAATCAGATTGATCTAACACTGACAGCAGTTTAATGCTGTTAAGACAAACTCATATTTAACCCAGGCACATGATGACTGCTGTGGAAGCTAAGAACCTACCCAAGGTCCTGCATCAGGTTTCTGGATTTCTAAAATATTCCTCTTTTTCCCTGAAAACCTAGATGTCCCAGGACTTAACTGTCATTACTTGAACAACAAAAATATAATGCATAAGAGAGCTGAAATTTTCTTCACAAATACTGAAAGCTGCTAAGTCTCCTGTGAAATTTTATCAGTATCATGGAGCCAATATACAACAAAATAGAACCAGAAGTCACTGGACTGAAAACAGTTATATGTACAGCTGCTCACATATGCATTTACTGGTTGTTATCCATTACAGTACCTTCTGCACAACAGCACAGTGTACGGCATTTGCATGTAGGGCAGCCACTGAGCTGTGTGCCTCAGATGAGGTACCATCATTTTACCTAGAGTGCTCTTCTTTGCTCTTAAGACACCAGGTAGAGCATGATCCAATAGTTAACCAAGAAGGTACATTACTCATTATGTTTGATGCAATTTCACTTAATTCATTTTGGGGCAATTAGTGGTGTTTCTTGATCCTCTCCTTTAGAGCGCACACCTAAACAAAATAGCTTCATATGGTTAGGTACCTCACATGTTCTTCAATTACAAGTTTCCCCTGTTCAAAGAAGCTTTCTTTCATTGTGCTTAAAATAATACAAGAAGATGGGGAAAGAAATGCTAGGTTTTGTCATTAAAACCACAGCAATTTTTGCAGTTTGAGGAGCATACAGGATTTCTTTTTTTCTTTTAAAGTGACAGATAAAGCCATTAAGGACAGACCCTGATAAGCTACAGTAATTAAAACAGAAAAATCAGCAAACTGCTTCCAGAGAAACTGCCTGTGCATGCAGAAGGATACTCTGCTTCTTGGTTCCTCCAAGGACACTGAATATGGTGATGGTATCTCAATCTACGGTAAGAGGTTTTATTCTAAATAGAGTGTTTCACACAAATAATAGGATTAGTTGTTTCTGAGTGGAATTTCATGACTTCTCAACAACATGAGACCAAGATGTGTTCCTATACCTTTCCATTTGACAAGCCATTGCTTTTTTGATTATTTCAGACCATCTTTCAAAGATTAGAGAGTCAGGTTCAGTCTTTTCATCCCATATGCATGTTTTTGTAAAAGGAGGTCTTCTTGTTTGGAAAGAATAACTGATGAACAAACACATAAATGTACTTGGCCAAGAGATGTCTCCAGGTTGATGTTTGTACTCCCTTCTTCCAGTAAAGGAGAGGACACAAGATAAAAATGAAAGAGAAAATACAATAAACAGACTATGTTGAATCCAAGTTTTTACTGCTCTGTGCTTGCTGGCTAAGAAAAATGTCATGAAGGGACAATAGTAGTAAAAGCACATTTCTTCTACAAGACTCTTGTGAATAGAATGTTCTTTTTAATCAGATAACTTGAAAAGTCCCTGAGATTCAAGGTATTGCAAGTTGCTAATACTAATTACTTACAAGTCATAATTACAATGCCATACACAGCACTACAGGCTCAATTTCTGATGATGCATTGAAGCTTACTAATACTTCTGAAGTCAATACTCCTTTCCAGTTCAAAGCAACAGAAGGTATCAGAGCAAATCAGTTCAGATGAAGCAGCATGGTTTCTTGCAAACAGGAATCTGCCCAAGGCCTCTGTGAGAAAACCTCCTTCACAGCAGAAGATGCTGCTCATTGGGAAAAGACCCCAGATAGCCTTCAATATACTAAACTGTATGAGATCAGGAGCGTAGAAGAGAGGAGTACTTGGTCTTATTTGAGTCATGTCTCTTCATAAGCAGCAGAGACAAAGATCCAATGTGAAATTTAAGGAAAAAAAAAAGGCATTATGAGGACTTCATCTATTGGTGTTTTCCTTACAGAAACAGATTAACAGTTTCTGGAAGATCAATCTGAAGCATGCTGTTAGGAATGACTTGTTTTTAAATTCCTCTTCTTACATCAAGATCATGGTATCTCTCCAAGAAAAGGAGAATATTTTAATTTTTATCCTTTTGTATGTAATTTTTCCTTTGAACAGACTTGTCTTGAACTGTAAAGAATAAACAAGGCTGGTAACTTCTGTGTTCTAGCTATCAAAACCAGTAGCCTGATTGATTCTTACATACATGTATGTATTTCAGGTTGAAACAAAATCTTCCTGTATTTTGAGATAAGAAATGTTAATGAATACTCCTTTGCTCTTCTGAAGATTTAAAAGAACAAAAAAAAGAGGTCTGGAAAAGAGCATAGAAAGTACCTGAATCCCTCCTACAGGAATTTTGGGGAAAGTTTTTTTGTTGCCTCACATCAATCACCAGAAGCAATTCATGCTACCAAGTTGAGATGTTAAACTATCTTAAGCAGCTGAATATCCAACAGCTCTTCTCAGTCATTGTATTGTCAAGTTTGCTGATTTACATCAAGAGCAGGCTCTGATAGGATCCTTTTAGCTGGAGCAGGAAGAATTTATGGCTGTGATGACACAAGAACAACATGTCAATGATGTTCAGATACAGATAAAGTCAGGAAAGGCAATGGTAGTTCTGTTTGTGAGCATGTGGAAGACAGTAAGGAATCCTATAATCTATATTCTCATCTGCTTTGGCCAAAGAAAGGAATCTCTGCAATGCCTTTCCATAGTGACTTGACTGTTGATAAACACTCTTGGGATGAAAACTCCCTTTAGTGCTTTCTTCCACCTTCCTTCTCTACAGGGCATGTTTCACGGCCAATTCATGAGTGAAGACTAAGCTCCATTTTTCTGCATCAGTGAGCAGAAGCTCAATAGCCAAGAAAGGAAAAGTTTAAACAATTGTGAGTAAATTCTACAGAATACCATCTGCAAAACAAGCAAAAAATTGAATCTCCATATTTGGTAAATGGTATAGAATATAAGCAACAATACTTTTTCATTTCTAATACTGCAGCTCCAACAACTGCAGTATCCAAGTGAAATAACATGGAAACAAAACACAAATTGACATACCTGATTCAAGTTACCTGCAGTCAGATCAAATACTTCTCGACTTTCAAATCAAAACTTTAAAGCAAGATGCAATTTTTTTAGATTTAAGGTACAACTAGCCACATGGACTTTTTGCAATTCCTAAAATGAAACTTAGTCTAGGTTAAGTAGTTATTGTCCTGCTGCCATTAATCATACCTCTAGAAATATGTGCAGACTGCAAACACACCGCAGAATCTATGCGCCACCATCCAGTTGAACTGTTATTCAAAATAAATATTAGAAGAACAGCAAATTTTAGTAAAACATCTTTCACCTGGAAACTAGCACCAACATAGCATGTGTATTAAAGTATCAACAAGAGTGATATAAGGTTGTTTAAATTGCAAGCTACTGACACTAAGAAAAAACGCTAGTTTTCCAAAACTTCTGGGTTGTTGTTGTTTCGTTTTGGGTTTTTTTTTGGGGGGAGGAGATTTGATTGGAGAGAGGGTAGAAGTCATTGAACATAATAATAACTATACTGGATAATGTTATCCAGTCCCAAGATGGAGAAAAGGCAGCAAAACCATAGGTCAAAGTGTTGATTTTGAAAGATTGCCATGCAACCCTTCACTCAAAGCTAAACGTGCCAACAAACAGAATGGTAGGAATCTTGACTTTCTAAATTTCAGAAAGTGTTTTAAAGCATCAGGCCTCTCTCCATAAATGTTTCATGCTCAACTTCTTTAAAGGCCTACTAAAAGCCAGAGGGCCGTAGCACTGTCTACTTTATCAGACAAGGCATCAGACAATACCTACTCAAGACTGGCATAGGTACCAATCCCTCAAAGACCCTTCCTACTGCCAGTTTAGGAAAGGCAAAAAGCTATGGCTTTTCTGAACTCAGCATGACAAAGAATTGTGAAATTATATATAGCTATCACAGCAACACATATTTGAGAAACACAGCCAGTATTTCTTGGCACATATACAACAGCAGGAAAACACTAGAGGCATAAAATTGAATGATTAGTTCATTATAGAAAATACTACCTTGTAAAAATAATTCCCATTAATAGATGCATCAATTTTATACAATTAAAGAAATGGGTATTTGCTAAACAATGTTATAATTATTCTGCCCTTTTAAAAGCTGTTTAGATTGCAAGAATATTTTTAAATATCTTCATTAACAAGCTTTTTATTTCTTGTCAGCTTTTGTGCCAAGTACAGTTGAGAGAAAACCTTTTTTGGCCTAACTAAGTCATGTTTTAAATCAGATTAACAGACTTCACTGGCACCAACATACATTTCTGTCATAAAAACAGACCTTCTTTCACTCTTAGAGAAATTCTGTGCTTCTGGGTAGAGTGCATGAGCCAATATTTTAAAAAAAATTTTTAAAAAAACAGAAAACTTTTTTTTAAAGACATCATATGATGCCTGTTTGTTCACTTTTCCTGCTTAAGAAAGCTAACTATAGCAGTAAAGGTTACAGTATTTATGTATACCTTGAACTTGGAAAAAATCACATAAAACCTGTAGTTTCTTGTATGAACAGTGCCTTTTTACTTTACTTTGTAGTTCTTAATACATGGCTAGTTTAATTTAATTTGATTCCAATTACAAGCAATTAGGTTACACAAATTTCTTAAACAATTTTTTTTTTTTAAGCACCACTTTTCTTACTGAGTTCTCAATCTTCACATAATTCCTACACTTCTCTGGTCAAAGTCTTTCAGACTGTGTATCTGCAGAACCTGGAAGTGGAAATACCACACATAAGGAATGTTAAGAGGAGTTATTCCACTACTGTTCAACAGCCACAGCACACCAGATGCCCTAATTTTATGGGTTTTTGGGGTAGAGGTAGGGTGAGGTCTAATCTGAATCTTCAGATGAGAACAGTTCAAGGTTTTTCCCTGTAGGTGTTGACCCTTGATCATCTCCTCCATGACTTTCCTCTGGTGTTTGGGACCTCTGGAGAACTCAAATACAGCACAAAAGCCCCTCTCATGCAATTATTTATTCCAATATATATTTAATAGATTAATATTAACAAAGGGCAATGTGGACACACTGGTAAATAAAAGCTAAACAAAGGACCTACTTTTTTTAAAGTCACTGGTTTCACAAAGTTTTATTTTGGAAAGTACTCAAAACTTGCATTTCAGATTTGAGCACTTACTAGGTTACTTTCCATACCAAATCCTAATTTCTACAAAGGGTCTGGAGTTCATAAATTTAGTATGCACTCTGACCAACAGGCTTGATCCTTTCCTCATTTTCAGTAGCAGTAAGAACTCTACAGACAAAACATTTACTAGAAAATTCATTCCAGTTAACTGCTAAGACAGAGTGATGTCAAATGCTATTGTAAGCTGTGTTAGTTCTTCAGCATTTAGAAGTTTGTGATGCAACTGAGGCTTATTTTTGTCTAGCATGAGTTGTTGAGAGTGGAGACAAACTGATTTAGTTGACTTGCAAGTGATGTGCAAGCACACCATAACAGCTCTGCAATATATAGTCTGACTCTTAGGTTCAAGATACAAGTTTAAAAAGTCTCAGTGCAGACAGTGATGTTTTAGATCAGAATTACACTTTTTATTTTTACCTAGTATGTGTTAACAGTACACGAGAAAAGTACTCTAGATTATCTTGTACTGCTACCACCATAGAAAACATGCTGTCTTTCATTAGCTAATTAAATGTTTTCTGAAGAATTGCTGACTTAACTTTCCTTATTGGACTAGTGCTTCAAATTCACCCACATTTCAGTATTAAATAAGACCACCACAAGTTTTATTTTAAAAATGTTTATCAGTCAGCTGAGGTAAACGCCATTTGAAATGTATCATTTTGCTCTGCTTAAGTAAAAACTGTTTGCATTGAGTTGTCCCTTTATCTTCCCTCCATGCAAGCACCTTCACACCTACGTGCTTTGATCAGCCAGAACTCCCAGCTTCTGCACTAGACACGATTAACTTTGGCAGTGCCTCTTCACAGGCATACCCGTGTGCAGTGTTTGACTGTCATTCTGTACCTGTTGAAATATTAGTATTTGGTTTAGGTTGTGTGCAAGAACAAAAAAACAGTATCAAGTCACACATAAAAGAATACATACAAAACCACAAAAAGACTATTCCTAGCCTAGGCTTACTATTTTCACAAAATTATTCAGAACAGGGAAAAAGACAAGACATCAAACATCTGTACCAAAATAGAAACTTACCCCACTGACTGATCTGTGTTGGAGAGTGTCTAACCATAGTCTGAATGTCACAGGACCCTCTTTCCTTCACTTGAGTCAAGATTTCATTGACAAAAATAACCACAATCCAGGGCAGATAAAAAATAGCTTCCCACGCACTCAGGCAAACACACGAGACGCTACCATAGAATCATTACGGTTGGAAAAGACTTATGAATTCTCTTGAAAAAAATCACCACCATTTGGATCATTACTGAACATTTCTGTATATGACTGGTATCTACAATGTGCATAGTTCATTTTGAAGTAAGACAACATACAACAGAGAGATTCTTGACATGACTCTTTTACCATGAAATTAGTTGCTTGATCTGATTTCTGCACCAAATAAATGTAAAGGTCAGTGTTTCCTCAGAAGAGTTGTTATATTTAATAAAACCTTTCTGCCTGTAAATTCCTAAGATCAACTCTGTTATTAAAGTCCAACATGTCTCCTTTCTTTCCATTTTCTTTTAAAGGCGAGATTCTAAAATTAGTTTGCAGCAGGACTGGAGAGATCTGTGTTTAAAGTTATCCGGTTTTAGCTGTATATTATATTCAAAGTATTGTATTTTCTACTAAATAGCTTTTTAGCTGCCAAAAAAAAAAATTAAAAAAAACCTCACAAACATTCCATGCTGCTGTTACTTCTACATACTCTTAAATTAAGTCAAACTCCATCTTGTAGTTTACCAAAATGTACAAAAAGGAAACCACAGTGCATGTGACAAAGGTTGACACAGCCAACATAAAGAAAACTGCAGAGATGCCTAGTAAACTCTAACTGTCGGCACGTGTTCAAAATCCATTCTCTAGAGGCTGTAGTTAAGCACTACATTCTACAGAATGCAACTGAGAATGAGTCTGTATTTTTTAAGTGTAGTTACTCTTCCAAACAGCTATTTCCCCAAGTTTAAAATGATTCTTAATTCATAATTTAGTATCTGCATAACTGAAATCCCCACAAGCATTTAGCAAACTAGGCCAGAGTTTAATATTGCGTAGCTGTGTTTTTGCTCCTCCTTTTTTTGATATTATTACTTTACACATATAATTTTACACATGCACATCAAGTAATTTTCTACTCTTTTATTTCTTAATTGCTTTTATTGTAGACTTCAGTCCAACAGAAACACAACTGCTATCAAGATGTGACTTACTGTAACAGTCTGCTACTCCTAGCTGGGCGATGTTTGAATATCCTTCTTCCAAGTCATCAGAGAATTTCCATTTACCAGTCAAGTTCTTTCATTCTATTTTATAAAATAAAGCATGCATATATATCTAAGCAGCCTTCATAACAGAAGAATCATATACGGTACCCAAAAATATGCATTCTAATGGTACTTGGAATAGGCAACTGCACAACTTTGTTGAAGAGAAGCTATAGAAGTACTTGGGTGAGCACACAACGTCACACTTCAGTACAGCATTAAGCTTTTTTTCCCCCCCAGATGAATTAAATGCAGATTTCAGAATTACAGCATATTCAACCTATGCTTTTCCGGCAATGTATCTTGACTCAATCTTTTAATTTTTTTGCTCTCTCTTGTACATGTAAAATACACAGACAGAAAAAAGGGTGCCATAGAAAAGACAAAAGCACCAACAAAATACTGATTCATTAAGTACCACAACCAAATAATAATTTGGTTTCATACTTAATATGGCTCACTACAATAAAGTGCAATGAGACATATACTCTGCATTAGTGAAAATTACTTGGACGATGCCTCCCAACTCCAAAGTGGGGGCAGAGAGCACTTGGGGGGGCTGAGGAGGAGGACATGAGAAAGGGTATAACTCCACAGCTCCAGGGGAGTCCCTTGATCACTGTCAGAAGCATGTACATTGGCAGACTGTTCTAAAAGAGCCAATAATTTAACCATAATAACCTTGGCCTTTAAGAAAATGAATCATTAACTGCACAGTACAGATTTTTGAACTCCACTATATCTAGAGTTTTCAACTGTAGCAAAACAATACTGAGTACAGATTAAAAAAAAATATGCAAATATATGACAGGCATTGGAACTGATGATCTTTGAGGTCTCTTGCAATCCAAACCATTCTACAGTTCTATGAATCTAACTGCAACTTAATAAGCAGTGGTAAAAGACATTATTGAGAAAGTTTAAGTATTTTAAAGGGAAAGAGACAAAATGTAAACCTTAACATTCTTCTCACTACACACTACCAATCCATCTTCTCTTTCCCCACCCATTCCCCAGCATGCATTAACACATATTCCTTCCCTCTTCTTCATCACTGATATCAGAGCAAATGGTTATTCTGAGTAGTGTCCTAGATAATAATTTAAAAAAATTATGCCTGTGTAGCAGCTTGCAGTCAGAGAAGTCACTATCATCTCACTACCCTGTTTTCCAATTATCCTAAGGCAGATTTAAACTACCACTACCCATTCATTTGCACTATGTATATGTAGTGTATACAAAGTTAGTCTGAAATAAAAACATGATACTATGGACAAGGATGTCAGTAACCCATCTCCACGCAGCCTAGTCATAAAGTACACAATCCAATGGGAGGAACCAGAGTTACTATGAGGAAGCAGAATTCACACAAACTTAGCAATCTGTTTCAGAACTGGAGTTAGCGATCAACGCAAAACCCTACAAGTTACAGGAAAAGAGGGTTCATAGCTATCATAACAATTAACTTGTCTCTACGTTTTATTAGAATTATTAATTTTGTTCAGAAAATTACTAAGTTAATAGAAATCTATTTAGTTTACATAAACAGTTTGGAACTCCATAAACTTACAAATTTCCAGTTATTACATTTAAACAGTTTGCAATGATAAATCTCTCACACTCAATAAGATTATTGCCCAGTACACATAATTTAATCTCAGTTTTGACTGGGTCTTCAAGAACAAAACAAAAACCAAAATAAAACAAACAAACAAACAAACAAAACAACAACAAAAAAAAAAAAAACACAAAAAAAACCCCAAAAACAAAAACAAAAAAACACAAACCAACAAGTATCTCTGCTGCATGTTCCCTACAAAACAACTTCTGAAGCCCCTATTCAACTTAAACCCAGCTTGACACCTCCAAAAACAGGAGAATGGAACAATGGAGTAGATCAGTGATATGGTTTGAAGCTGGCTCCCTGCCAAGTCTCCAAACCTTACCACCAGAGTTCCCCCCCCCCCCCAAACCTCAGGGAAAAGAGGGAGAAAAAAAAAACGAAAGAAAACCCGAAACGAGAGAGAGACAACCAAAGATGAGATATATAAATATATTTGCACTTATATACAATTAAAAATAAGGGAAAGGGAAGGGGGAAGGGAAAAGGAACAAAACCAAAATATTATGTATATAAATATCCCAATTAGCGGCCCAAGATCTATCCACTAAAAGAGTTAGCAAAGAAATAGCTCACTACTCTCCTGGGACAACCGAGGGTCGCTCCGGAACGATCGCCGGCAACCTCTGTCTCCCAAGGTCGACAAGGCCCAACCAGGCCTCGCTCCCCAACACGGCAGACTCAACAGCAGGGAACCTGCACCTCCAAGCCGCCGGAAGGAAAGAGAACGAAGGCCTCTCCTCCTTTCTTCTTATAATCTGGCTTACGTAAAAATCGTAGGGAATACTGGGTAAATCTGGACCCTTCCTTGGTTACAAACTAGTCACCAAGGAAGGCCTAGCCCAAACCACCACAATCAGCATGGCCCTGTATTTGCCTCCACAAGTACAAGGGAAGGGACAGCAAGAGGCATCCCCAACATTACTCATTCTGATGGACAACAACCAGCTATCCAGGTAGCACACCTCGAGTGGAGAGAGCAGTAGCCCAGGCAGGGTTTGGTTATTTTTCAGCCACTCAGCAAGCCAAAATGCACAAAGGGAAACTTCAGTGGGGAACGCAGAAGCGATACAAGGAGAAATCAAATTACTGGGGACAAAGGGAAGAGCAGCATGGCAATAAGAAAAGGGTAACTGCAGTGCCACAGTCATAGAGACTTCCGATAGAAATCTCTGCAAGTCCTACACACAGTGTTGGGGTTTTTTTTTTAACTCCAGTATTCAGGGAACTTTTTGTTTGTTTCTCAAATATTAAACGAAAATACCCAGGGGGCAAACAAATTTAAAGTAAAATCTTTTAAGGTTAGTTCCTACATCCTACACTCCCCTTGTAGCAGAACCACTGACAGGACTGAACTCCACTGACTTCAATGCTCTTGAAGCATTAACTTTATTCATTTATGAAGCCATTGGCAGGACTGGAGCCAATGTTATGGGTATAACACTTAGGCTTCAACATTAGCCTGACTATTGCATCAGCTATGCTATTTTTAAGTACAATTCAGCTTCTCTTTCACAGTCTGATGCAAGCCCATATAGTTTTTAGTTTGTTTTTAAACACTGTTCCAATGCAATTTTGTTCAATGCTACCTTTTTTGCCAAATATTTAAGACCCTTCCAATATCATACATCTACCAGTGGGAACATTCATTAACAGCAAGGATTACTACACTTGACAAGAGACCTGCTAATATTAAAATCTATCCTTCTAAATAATATGTAAAGCTGGCAAAAACATTTTTGGCCATTACTTCCATTTTACTACTTGTAGGCCATATGAAGGACAGTATAAAAATGTTTGACATCACTGTGCAAAATACTGAAAAGGCATCACAGATACTAAACCTTGAAACCAAAACTTTTCTAACAGAGACACACAATAAAACAAATATAAAAAAGGCACAAGAATTTACAATGAAAATTTTGAAAAATCAGATTGTATCTAGGTTTAAAACGATCAAAGCAAGAGGATTCTCTGAAAGAGAGTTTTCAGTCTTAAAAACTTACAACCACTACATGCTTTTTTATGCTGTTTTTTAAAGAGCCTGATAGTTGAATTTACAGCTCATAACTTTAATGTAATTTTAAAACTTAATTTTAACTCTTAATTTAATTTTAACTTTTAAAAGTGCACATGCACTTTTCTGGATGATCAATGAACACATCAGCACTTACCAGAGCTGGCAATCAAGCATTTAGAACAAATTAGGCTCTGTCAAGAATATTTTGCAACAGATGTAATTGTTCCCCACATTTGTTTTAATTTGCACATACTGGGGGAAAAAACATTAAGTTCCCAGTTCTTAAGTGCCCAACGTTTTAGAAATCCCTTCCTCTTTAATCAACCAAAGCACAAATGTTTTGAATGTGTTCACCAACTGCAAAAGGTTTTGAGTGCCCAGTTTGAAGTATCCTTGTCCCAGTTTCAGTAGGATTCTTCCTTTGAGACCACCAGTATGAGTGTGTTTTAGAAAAATATGAAGTGAGACCTAGTCTGTGCTAGAATAAGGATCACTCAAGAAACAGCATGAAATAAAGAATCAACTAAAATCAAAGTGGTTTTAATTAGAACACAATCCTATAAAAAAAAAAAAAAAAAAAAAGAAAATGGAATGCCTTGGTTTTGGTTCATCTAACACAAACCTAACACAAACCAAAGTCTGAAATACTTCCAAAGAAGCAAAACCACATTTATGAGACATTTATGAAAGGTAGTGCAATACTCTCTCAGAACTCAACAAGCTCAGCTAAAAGGCTAGTTAAAAAAGAATTTTGGAATTCTCAACACTGCAGAAGAAATGCAACAGAATGTCTTAGGCAGTTTTGCTGAGCTTTCCCCAGTTCCTATACTGTTTATCTAAAGAAGTGTCTTCCTACAGTTTTCAGATAGTTTACAACCTCAGAAAACATTTTAGAGTCTGATTTGTCAGGTAACTTAACTCAGTTAGGAAGTTAGAATCATTGGTTTATTTCTCATGCTAACTTGATCCTTAGACTTGCTTTCATTTTCATCAAGGCACACTCGGGATGACATCTGAAATATTGGTAATTTCTCAGCCATAACACTAATATATCTTAAAAACACATGATGGGAAAACAGGTTTATCATTTGTGAAACTTCTGATGTCATGATGAAACCATTGGTCCCCAAAATAGAGAACCTGGCAAAGGGAAGACAGACAGACTTACAAATACCCACCTCTCCTGTTTGTTTTAATTCTTAACGTCCAAGCATTTTTAAAAAGTTTCACAGAAGTTCATGAAAAGGTAATCATCAGGCACATGCTGGGTGTTTGAAGAGGGACATGCAGTTGCAATTACTCCACCTTTGTTTTGCCTCAAGTTATCTACCAAAGCCATTTAGCAATTCAACAAACAGGAAAAAGAATGGTTAGAATAAATCTGAACCATGATTCAAAAGCATATTCCATTTCCTTGGCTCCAATACATCCACTCCGGTCTGCTTACTGGCCAAAGTAAAACCACACAAAAACCTAACAAGTTCTGAATTACTACAATAACGATACTCTAAGCATGTTATTTGCACTCCATCATGCACTTATGCCACATTCTCTACTAGGTCACAAGACACAAAATGAGGAAAAGAAAGTGATGAACAGAAACTTCCCCAAGCTAGAACATCCAGAAACAGTTAAGTCTGAAGTACCTCATTAGGCCTAGTGAACCCCTGAAAGCTAGAGATGAATGCAGCAAGTCCAATGGATGTCCCTCCCCTTGTGTGATGATCTTGCCTATCCAGCTGCTGCTTTTTCTGGGAGGAGTATCAGAGCCTGCACAAGGTGACAGCTCTCCAGAAGCTTGTAGGTTGCTGCCCAAAGCAACGGGTTCACAGTATACTACAAAAAGTGGAAGAGCTGACAGACAACAGCAGGTTCTCCTGCAATACTCTGCCAAACTTTACAGTTCTTTACTTCAAGTTTATGCTCCCCTGTACAAGTACAAAGAAATTCAAACACGGGAATAAAACGAAGACTTTTTCTTTCCTTAGGTGTCTCCCCCAAAATACGCATAACAAAATTAAAAATCCCTCAATCCTAAAGGGCTGAACTCATGGCAGTTTTGCTGATAGCACTGTGGATTCCAAGACTAGAGGAGCCAGAGAAAGGGACATGATATGGCTATCACACAACAAAGCATAAAAAAGGCAGGCATTAGTTACAGATTACAGAAGGAACAGCAAGTTCTCAAGGTCCTTATGGAAACTTTACAGAAAGCTAAATGTTCTCTCTCTCAAATTACAGTATAGTGAATTAAATTCATTAAAAATAAATTCACCATAGCAACACTTGGAATATAAAATTGTACACAAATTCTACAGTTTCTGAAAACTTGCTATGTTTAAGTCAAACTTACAATCATATAATGTATTAGAATAAACTTGGGCTTAGCAGAGATAAAATACTACTGTGAATTCCCCACACTGCCTTGCCTTTCACCTTTCCAAAACATCCCATCTGAAGCCTTAAAATAAAGCAAACCAACAGGTCAGGGAGAAAGGCAAAGATACAGACAGCAAACAGAGAAAGGTAAAAGGACATTAGGAAGGAAGCAAGATGTTTGAAATAAGACAGACACTGGAATTTACAGCAGCATCAGCATCAACATCAAGTTTCTTGCAAAATGTTCTTAGGGGAAAAAAATTAAATAAAATGCAGGTGTCTGTCACAAATAAGTTAAAAGTGCTCTAGAGAACCAAGACTTAACTGCAAGCTTAAGAGGACTAATAAAACTCAGGCTTGCCGTCTGCACATCAACCTAAGATATTTAAGGTCTTTGGTTTCAGTTCTGTGGTGGAGGAAGAATGTTATCCGTTTTAGTGAAGCACCATCTTCAGTTCCTGTTTTACAATCATTGGTACCAATTTTATAGATGTATAGTGAATTTTGCACAGGATCACCAACTAGTTGAGGCTAGAAGGGGTCTCTGGAGACCCCCTGGTCCAAACCCCACTGCTCCCAGCAGGGCCAGCTAGCAGAAAGGAAAAAGAAGCTACAAAAGAAGAGCAAGCTGCGAGATGTTCCAGTGTACCAGCTTCTGAGACTTGGAAACAAACAGGGCTAGCAACTAACAGATCAGTCTCTTCTCCTCCTGGCTATTTTTTAAAAAGTGGGTAGCAATGGTACTTGTAACTTCATTATGGGAAACAGAAGCTGCATTTTAGAGACTAGTGTACTAATTTTTGAAAAAAACCCAGACTTTTTCTTTACAGGAACCATCACACATTCAGTGAAGCACAATGTGCCACAAGGCATTAGGTAACTATATTTAACATATCATTCTGACACCTGATTATCAAATCAGTAAACTTTCTTGTTTACACATCTGTCACAATTGGATATTTCCCAATTTAGGGGAAGCCTTTCTCTTTGTCAAGAGCCTCTTCCAGGCCATACATCACTCTTTCACTGGCAGGAAATATCTATTATTGATTTGTAACTAAAAATCTACATACAACAAAATTAGGGCATCACAGCAAAAGCCTGACATCTTAAAGTTTTAATTTCAAGAGTAAAACGTTTTGTGAAGATGTTAAATTCTTCTCCAACTGATACAGTCCAATAGCTGTATTATTTATTTCTAACTACTTGTTTTGAAACTGAACAGCCAAGAGACAGCTACAGGAAACGTGAATTTTCTTCTGTTTGCACAACTTAACCCAGGAAACACCAAAAGACATGGAAAAAAGTATGATCGGACACAGAAGCTTCAAAGAGCAAGTTCCAAAAAGAACAAAGACAGAAAATAATATTCAGGGACACTATTCTGATTGACTTCAAGAGATTATCATCAGGATGCTTTGGGACACATGGGACTGAAGAGAGTAAATGCCAAGACTACTAAATAAACCAAAAGATCAAGAAAGCAAATAATGTAACCCATCTTGAAGCATGAATATTAGCATGAGGTTTTTTTGGTTGTTTCTTTTCTGTTATTGTGACAGTTAGTGTTGAGTAATACTAACTCAAATCCATAAGAAGAATTAAGGAGACAAAATTGCACCTCCCTAGTTGTCAAGTAAACACTGTCAGTCATGTGGGACCTATTAAAGACAGTGATTTATTTAAACCGGATCAAAGACTGAAATTGTCATGGGCATTTCACATTACATTTCTATATTATGTATTATAAAATAAGGTTTTAAACATCAAAGAAGTTTTTTTAAGTTAAGACATCTCTTCTAGTTTTCATAAACTAATGGCCACATTAATGATAAAGAAAACACTATGCTGCAAATAGACTAGAAGAGATATAACACAACTCATTAATAATCTCAGTGGCTTCAATAAAAACTCCTGAATTACATATATGCTTTCCACTAAAGTTACATTAATAAAAACCTTAAGTATATAAATAGTTTCAAAAGCTACTCAAAAGTTAAACTTGTGAGAAATAAAATTCTCAAGGAAGACATCCAGATTCCTATTTTTGAGTTTCATTTTTACAAGAGATAGATGAAAAGTTCAAAGAATATAATCAACTCTGTGTCAAAACCACAGCAATTCACACTTCCTTCTCTCTTGCTAATGTTCCCTTAGAGAGCTATTCAGACAAAAAAAAAAAAACCAAACCCAAAACACTTTTAATAAGCTGTTGCAGTATAAAATCTCAATGGATTTTTAGACAACTATGAGTAAATTCTAATAGAAAATTCTTCTCTGGCTACATCACTCTTCCTTTTCCTACAGAGAAAAATAGGCACCAGATATCTAGAAATAATAAGCATTTGTCAAAGGCTTTGAAATTAATCCTGCCTAAATACAGCACAGAATTAACTATCACATCCAAATACCTTAAGAATCCTTTTCCTAGATCTATGCAGGATTGCAAGAATTATCAAGTATCAATTAAAAAGTTAAGGAAAATATTTGTTCATCTCCCTTCAGCCGGACTTCCATGCATTAAACCTCAGGTTTAATGGGAGTTTATTAATTATTAAGTAGGCTTTCTATAACACAGCTAATTATTTCAACTGATTACATTAACCTTTAGAGGACAAAAACTATTGGAACAAATAAAAGAATTTAACAGCTTGTTTTGATGCAGGAATGCAATGTCAGGTTCTTTACTGCAACAACTGGAAAGCTTAAATTACAGGAGGGGTCAGACCATCCAAAACAGAAGAGAAAATAAGCATTACACAAGTATCTGAATCAGATCCCAAAGCCTTCAGGACAGTTCATATTTTCCATATGAGTTTAAAATAATGCAAAAAAACTTGCTTTTCAGACTCATATGAGTAATACATTTATTGGTAAATACAATCACTGAAGTTCTACAGCTGTTCTTTTCCATCTGATATCTCCTAAAGCTTCTGGATTGTAGCAGTTCATATTATTTTAAAATAAGAAACTTACTGGTAAGAGTAACAAGCTTTTCAGAAGATACATACATAATATGCAAGCCTTTCTATACCCTTTTGCATTTTTTAAGAGCACTGACATTAGGAGTCACCAATTTCAAAGCAATTTATACAGTACAAATTATGCACCTAGCTGTTCTGGCTTCCTTATTTTTTCCTCTGAGCTTTGTTTTCATCCTCACTCTACTTACAGGATTTTTTTGGTTTTGTCTTTTGGGTTTTTTTGCTTAAAAGAACTTCAGTACCATCTTGGTATACAGTTTTTAAAACTACTTAAGGCACATCAATTAATCAAACCAAAGTATCTAAACACTTAGAATTCAGCAATCCTTTTCATCATTTTTTTCCATTAGTCTCAAACCCCAAATCACAAGAGCGTGATTGTTTCTAAAGCACAAACAGTAGGGACAATTCTTTTCAAAGGCAAAACAGAGTCAACACACTTCTTGGTTCTAAGTAATTGAAAAGAAGAGTATCAGGAGCACCTTACCTTAAGTCCTCATCCAGCAGAAAAAAAATTCCATCTCTCCCTACAGTCTATTAACCAATACTGCATACTTGAAACACTTACACTGAAATCCTAACTCATTGCATAATAGAAGCTTTTGTATTAGAGAGAGTCAGGTACATTTTCTTAATAGTAAAGCTGCACATAAGTAGTTTACACATGTAGTTTTGCCCCTCTCCTCAACCTTTAGCAGTTTGTCTTCCAAGAACGCAAAATGCTCATGTTTGCCCCTCTTCCAGTAGACATGAGCAAGATGTGCCACATGGTAAGGACTTGAATAATAAGAATTTCAGTCGTTATTTCTTTATAGGTATTTTATTTCATTTCCAACAATTCTGCACCTATTTTCTGAGAAATTTAAGATATTCAAAACTAACTGAACAATTAATTCATCACCTTAGCATTCCCATAAACATAGCATATTACAATATCACCCAGACGATGATGCAAAGTTCAAAAACAGACTATCCAGCATGAGGAAGAAAAACTTCCTGAATGGTAAAGCTCAGGACTTGCCTAATCCTATTTTATACAATGTTATTTAGCATATTCTAATTTCATATTCAAGACACTTCACTAAGACTGTGGAAAGACAGTATAGAAGAAATTACTACATAAAACAGGTTATAGAAAGAAAAAAATGGATTAAGAAATTAATGCCAAGACACTAACACAAAGCAAACCCACATTTTCTAAAGGGTCTCACATGTTAGATATATGCCATGTGAAGACTTGGAATATATTACACATCAAGATTTTTGAATTTTGTATTTTCAGAGTAAATCCCTCCAATATTACCTGGTGTGGCAGCAAACGGGGAACATTTGAGATAACATTTTTTATATAGCAAACACAAACCAGGGTAATTTATTGACTTCGGTAACTGCGATTATTTTTACAAAGAAGCATTCGTTTTGTCAAACATTTTTATATTTAAAATGAGATAAACAAGCTTCCTGCATTTCTAAATTTATTACTCATTTTACTGTTAACTTGCAGGATAACTGCATTATTTCTATATAATCCACAGTACACTCACTTCAAAACCTAATCAAATATCCTCTACAAACACCAATTACAATCCCTGAAAAGTCTGCAGACTCCTCCAGCTTCTGAATTAAGATTCCTGGAAGAGGTGCTGCAGATCAAACACAATACTAATATTTAGCCGACAGCCACATAACAAGGAGAGAAACAGGCAGATCCAGTACCTGGGGCTTGTCTTAACTTAGGTTTCCACCTAAGTCCTCCCCACAATGGTACTCTTTTGGGGAGCACATTCAGGCCTTGTCCAAGCACAAATTCATTAACCCCAAAACACTGATTTACTCACACTAGACAAGATAAAAACGTGCTCCTCTGCTGTTGGATGGATTAAACCAGAAAAACGACACAATGAAAAGAAAGCTATTTTTAATATATTACAACCTAGAAGTTCTAAATAAAAAAATCCCTAAGTAGATTACTTGTCTCCTTTAGGGTTTAGTGACCTCTGACGTGCTTGCTGATCTGCAGAGCATCTGATATGCCAGTAGCTCTGGAAGGTCTAGAAAATGGCTCCAGAATTTATTAGTAGCATAAAGTCAAATTCCTCCTTAGTATTACTTACTGAAAACATTTGAAAAACGAGCACTGTGATGAGGGTGTGTTTTGAAAAAGTCATGTGAGATCTCAAGAGTCCTGGTAGCACTCCTTTTAAAAAACAACTCTTAGTGCCCTGACTGCAAACATGACCATACAGGCATGAATCAAGTTGAATTGTCCCATTCTTTTTTTTATTTTGAGGACAGTTCAGAGCAATTTTGGTAACAGCACTTACCAGAGAGAATTACAAGTGGAAGCACAGGAAACATTTAACATCTTTTATTCACAGTCCTTTCCAGGCAGCAGTAAAAGTGAGAACCTGGTAATATGAAATGCTTGCTATTTGGCTATTTATTCATTAGCAACAGCTAACAGAGTTATCCAGACACACTAAGAGAGGTTTTTACAACAGAAGGCATCTTTCCTTCCCTGAGGCGGGATGTAACTACTAAGAATGACTGGGAGAAACAGGGAAGGAGGCTGCTAAAGGCCATCCCCTTTCTGCAGTACCAGCAGTGTCCTACAAAAGAACAAACAACACAGTACAATTCCATCATGTAACCACTAGCCATACTGATATGTTTAGAAACATATAACATTAAACAAACTTACATGTTTAGAAAGAACTAGCCTACAAAGAAAGCCCTGCAGTGCAACCTGACATATAACTAAGAATTTGAACAATACACAAGCAGGGAGAACTGAAAAATCTAATTGCTGAAATTATTTCTTTACACCTCACTGGTGCAGCTACCACTTTACTCTGTACAGCTTGAGTAATTCTTTGCAGCTACCTACCCTACATGCACTCCTATAACCAATTTAATTATTTTGTGTTGCCAATAAGAATTGTTGCTATCTAGTGTGTTTTTAAAGAATTTTAAGCTTAATCTCAAGTATTTTGTTAAATAGGCATATAATTTTAAAATTTAAGAAAATTTAAACAGAAATTAAAATTTAAACAAAATTTAAACAGAAACTTTTGAAGCTTTAACATTTAAGGCATCTTCTTTTACAGGCCTCCTGGATGTTTGCCAATGAGGCTCTAATGCCAATGCTATAGCATCCAAAATGCTATTTTAAGCCATTGCTGTGCTGACCATTACATTTTTCAAGCACAAGAACAGCTTCCTGAAAAATAAGGATTGTGAATAAGTGGTTTTGTTCTTAATGAAACAATATCTTGCTTCTGCTTACATGACATCTTAATTTCTGACCTACACTTAGAGTAGGGCAGTTGTTACACCTTTCCCTACTTTAAATGTGCAACAACCTCTGAACTTTTGCTACTCTGTAAATTCAAGAACACACCACTGCATCCCGGCTCGCTCTTAGCAGCCATGGCATCAATCGCCATCATTTGTGATCATTCACATTTCTATAATCAGCAGTCATAAGGCCTCCTTCCATCCATTCCACCTCAGTTTTTTCATCTGACTTTGAGTTTTCTCTCCTGCCTTCATACTTTGACGATATTTTCAACAAAGTTCAAATAAAAAGAATTTTAAGTTTTAGTTTAGTATAGAGTAAGACAGTATGGAGCAGTATCCTGTCTTCAATAGTTGCCAGCACCAGGTACTCCAAAAGTCACTGAAAAGGTCACAGTAGAAGTTACAGCAGATCTATCTCAAAAGATGCACTTGATTCCCCTGAATTACCTAGAATTCATCCTAAAAGCTGAAGCCATGTGCTACTACAATTCTGTGTCGTTTCCTACATAACAATACATACATTACATATTTTTTTCTCTAGGCCTCCACAGACTCTTGTGGCAATGAGCTCCACAGACAAAATCATTTTTAATATTAGCCAAGGCAATTTTACCCATGGTCTCTTGTTCCCAAATTATTTGAGGGCACATAAGGTCTAAACTATAAATCTAGCTTAGATCAGGATGTAAAGTACAAAAAAGTGAATATGTTATCATATCTTTAAGGCTCCTTGTGAGTCATGGTCTCAATCATAAGTCTGATGTAGGTTTATCATTCAGCTTTAGAGATTTATTTCTTGGTTTAGGTATTACTTGGTCATTTCATTTTGAATTCCTTCTAATCCCTGTAGATTATCTTTTGTCATTTAAAAAAAATACAACACCCCAACTGAATTTTGAGATCTTGTAGGACGGGTTCCAGAGTCACAGCAGGTCTTAACTCATTAGCTTTTTGTTTTGTAAGACTCAAGTTAAAGTACCTTCTTAATTTACAAGATGGTCTGGGCTTACATCTGTCTACACCAAAAACAAATTAGCCTTTTGGCACATTTGGCAAGAGATCTGGAACTCTTAAACACATTAATTCACCACAGTAATAGTGGGTAAGTGTGAAAAATCCTTAGGAAGGCAAATATGACCAGGGTAAGACGCTCCATTGTACTTGGAGAATGTATCTGTGACGTAAGAGAAAAGGAAAGCCATTGACCCTGACACTGGCTCCACCTCCTTCTAACACCAAATGTTAGGAGCGAGCAAAACTAGTCTACAAGGACAATAGAAAGGGCTTATGGTTCAGTAAGGATTGACTCTCTAGGAAAACAAAGAAGGAAAAATAATACAAATGGAGGTCTTCCCACAGTCTGACAAGAGGAATTAGCAGTGCACCAACTTTAGTTAATCGCTCATACCATTCTTTTTCTTAACCCCTTTTATTGCTTCTGCTCTTAAGACTCACCAACAGAGAGCCTCATTTTCCCAAGTATTTATCATTCATCAGAAATGGTTCTCAAGCAAAGAGCAGCAAATGCTGAGAGAGATGCATGCTGAACCAAACTGGACAATTGAAAAAGCACAGGATGCAATGCTGAAGCAGAACTGTAAGAGACACCATTCCAGACTTAGGAACAGGATGCATTAGTTCATGCAGTGTAACATTCATTTTGCCAACATTATCAGGAAAGGAAGAGAACAAATTTCTGAAGCCTGTACTTACGTATGTAAGCAGAGCAATATAGTGATGATACAATACAAATACTTCACACCAAGAAAAGCACATACACTAGGAAATCTTAAAATGCAATTTGCACACACATAAAACATGCTAACCTGGTAATCTACTATTAGCATCCAACAATTGGTTCTATTGCTTATAAATCTGGACAGTCCTGGCCTCAACAGTTAAGCATCAATTAAAACAGTCTCTTCCAAGGATATATGGCATCCCTACAACACTTGGTCATACTAGTCAGACTCCACAAAACCCACTCTAGCAGGCCAAATGCTTCTCTACTAGTCACTTCTTCCTATGGAAGTGGGCCTCTGGCCATGAATCATTAAGAGAGAGTAAACTCTTCCACCACTTCCCAAGAAATTACATTGAAGGAAACAGAGACGCATATATTTCTAGTCACCTTTCTTGTAGGTAAAGGTTCAGAAGGCTCTTGTAGGTAAAGGTTTGGAATCTCTATTGCAAAGTGCTCCAAAATGTAAACCTCTATTCAGGATTTTCAAGTTCTCCATTTCATAGGGCTCTTATAGAGCTTCCTCTTCAGCAGCTCTTTATATTACTACTATCAATTACTTGATTAGATGAATTAACTCGATCTTCCTTCAAGAAAACAAAGTTGCCAAGTCAACAGCAGCCATGCTGGCATTTTAAGTGTTCATTGCCATGTTTCAAACACAACTTGTATTCAGTTTTAATTTTCAGAAAAGCCAGAACTGAATAGTCCTAATTTTAATGGATCCTATCTGTCCAATCTTAATTCAACCCACCATATCAATACTCAGAGAGAGAAAAACTGCTTATTTCACAAAAAAAAATTGCAAGTCTCTTTAGACACAGCATTCCAAACCATTTCTTACTAGTTTGAGATTAAAAACAACCTTTGTTTGTCACTGAAGAACAATCTCACAGAAACTAGTCACATTCACTGACAGGCGCTATAATTAAATAATATTTAAACATGGCTGGATCTTTTTTCATGAAGAAAAAAGCCTATTTTTATTGGCAATCATTTTTGGTACATTTCTCTTGTGGTCACTTTAGGCAGATGAGACTACCAAAAGTAGCTTCAACTCTTATTTCTGAAACAAAATGCAGATATTTCCAGCAACCTCATGATTTCTGAAGGGGCTTTGTTTTTTAAATCTTGTCTCTTCATTAGAAGCAGACAACATAAATCAATGGTGGAAAACATGCAACTGATGAGCAAAAATAAAAAACCCCTAGTGTTTACCTATCATGCTTGAAGGATTCTGCACAGGAACAGATTCTGTACCAGAACAAACCATTTTAATAACTTACATCTTAGGTTAGAGTATATAATTTAGGATATAACATGCTACAGAACCTACTCGTTTCATATCATGTGGTTTTTCACATTACAGTTACATTTTTTAAGAATGGTGTCTAAGAAAGTTTTTAGTAGAAAAGGCATTAAGAAATTCTAGCATATAATTTATAAAAGCTCTACATACACATATTCCAATTTACTACAGACAACCAAAACTTACCCTTGACCATTTCTGAACACAGACCTCAGAGTGCCAAGTTGCCTATGCCAATTTGTGCACAGCTACATGGCAATACCATTCGATGAATGCAATCTGTGTGACTCCAATGATTACAGTTACAAAAGCATGGGAAGATTTTGTAACTTCCCTGATTAGGCTACAGACCTAATCCAGTAGGCATCAACTAACTTCTTAAATCACAGATAGCAGGTCTGTTACTATCACAAAGTACTTCTGTTCCAGAGCTATCTGACAGCAACTTCGAGAAAGTATTTCTAAAGAGTACCTGTAAATTCACTAAATCATAGGATTTTTAAAGCCATACTAGAAGGACGGGTGTTTGGCATTTAAAATAACTGCAGGAACCTGACACTGATCTGACCTGATCTTCCATCTAACACATCATGACAACTCCATCATTTAACAAAAAGATATCCCAATATTTTGGGGTTTGAGGTTTTTCCTTGTTGTTCTTGCAATATAAAAATAAATAGAACATTTTAGATATTCATAAAATGCTCTGAAACATTAAGAATGGTTCAGTCTATCAGATTCAGAGGTTGGAATAGGAAAAAACTTTTTTAAAATAAAATTTAAAAAAAGTTTCCTTAAATGTCTCCCCAATTAAAAAGTATTAAGAGGGAGGATCACATGCTTAACCACTTAAATATTAGTAAATATCAATACAGTCCTTTATTTGAAAATACCTATGAATACTTCATACAATTTCAATGTCCTTTATAAAATTCTTTGCAGAACTGTTTGTGATGCTTTCAGAGAAAACACTTATCTCATAAACTCAAAGGAACTAAAAAAACACGTTCTAAATTTTTTAAGTATTTGGACAGTAAACATACACATTCAAGTTTACCAGAGATTGTATTCTGATGGTCAGACAAATGCAAAAAGTGAAGATAACCACAAATGAGTGCTATAATATGTTACTATTTCTTTTTCCCCTTCCACAGATCACACTACTCTCTAGAAGTCGGAGATGCTTTCATGCAAATCATTATCTTCCATTTACATGTTAATTTCCAATGAAATATTTTACCATGCTCCAACACCAAGCAGCACTAAGAATCCAGATGCCCCAAGGGCAGCCAGTGAGACCCCACAAAGAGGCTGACCCAAGCTCTCATGATGACACGGTGACTCAGTTTTCCATGCAGTGGTATTGCAGAGATGATGTACTTCCCTATTGGCAGCATACATCTCTACAGGAACACACAGATCACTATACGGCATTGGTGCTCTGTTTTTCCATAAACTACTAAAAACATTTATGATTTTGCCTGTTTTAAAGCATCACTGTCTTAAAATCAGTTCAGAAGTTACCCGAACATCAGACACCAAGTCCTTCAGGACCATCTCTTCTCGTTATAAAGCAGTCAGTAAAGCAGAGCACCAATACACAATTATGTGTTTTAGCTACTATCCCAAAAATAAGAGGCTGTATTGCCAACAACTGCATATGCTTGACTGACACATGGATGCCTGACAGTATTTCAAAAATTAAAATCCCTTTTCTCACTGAAAACGAGAAAGAAAACCAAAACAAGTATCATGAACATTTCAGAGCTTCCCTCCCTCCTCCTTCTCCAATCGAATACAGGCTCAGAAACTCCTCTTTTTCACAAGCAATTACAGAACTGGAAATAGTCTCATACACTTGGAAAGAAAGAAAATAACATGGAGGCACACACACATCCTACACCAATCCCTGAGCATTTATGAGTAATTTGACATTTCACCCAATTTGGGACATTAGGACTACTAAAGAAACACTTGGCAGTGCAATATGCTGATCCATTCTTAACATAATAACCTCATTCAACAGATTAAAGAGGTACATTTATACCTTGAATTCATTTGAGTGCAACAGTAAATTACTTAACAAGTACTTAAAGCACATAGTCATTAACTCATGGTTCCTTTTATTTTATTTTCACTTGGTCTTATTTTGTAAGACTGCAAAAAATGAAGCTGTAAGAGCAGCAATTGCTCATTTTCTCACCAGGAAGTTTGTTTAGGGTTGTTTTATAAAAAAAAAAAAAAACTTTATATGTTCTTATTTGCATATATACAGATAAACAGCATTAAGGATTTTAGACCAAAGGATTTAAAAAAAATTAATCAAGATGTTCAGTAGACATTTCAAGTTAAGGTCAGGCCAAGATTTTTCACTGAACAGATTATAACAAACCATAATGCTAAATATAAACTATTACTACAAAATCCATCCTTGTCAGATTTTGGAGATTCTCAGCATCCGAGAATCCTCTACTGCAAGCGACATCAAGGGACAATGACAATTAATACCATGCACAAGTTGACACGCACAGACACACACGACAACCATGAAACATCTCAAGTCGTTCTGCTTCCCCTATACAGCAGGAATTGCAGCATGATCCCTCATGAAATCCTAAAGGGGAAAAAATAGCATTCCACGTCTGTCAGACTCAATCTGGAAGTACGAATTAAAATGCTGTTTATAGTCCACAGACAGACATCCTCAGAAAAATATGGAATGTTTCATATGGTACAAAAACACATTATGATACTTCTACACACATACATCCAGTAAAATTACCAAGCTGAAAATAATATTCCAGGAAATCTACAGCAGTCTTTTACTTTTTTTTTTCCTTTGCTTATCCCAGCTCAGTGGCAATATATGCCAAACAAGTCACTCATTATTCAGACTCCGCCTGAGTTTTTGCTTGTTTTTCTTTAAAGAGAGAAGTATTTCAAAACTGCAGCCACAACAGACAGCAAAGCGATCATACATGAGTTACTGGGTTAATTTTTAGTCACAATCTTCCTTAAAAGCTACAAAAGCACTAAATATATAGAAACACAAATTTAGTATGGTTACATTCTGAATTTTTTTATTTCCACAGTTTCTTGTATGTAAGTTATGACTGTCAGTCATCATCTCTGTCATCTATACACAACTGTGACGGAATTAGGTGAAATGAAGGCCAGAGGAAGCTCAAAAGCCATTTAAGTTTTCGCTTATCTTGACAGGGATTTCATCCCTCTACATTGCACAGAGTTCAAAGTTACTGGAAAAACATTCAGTGTTATTTCTATAACTTACATTTGTCTACAACAATTTAAAGGAAAATACCACTTCTAAACCAAGCACAAGCAAGTCTCAACAGATACTAAATTCAGAAACTTAACACTTATGCAATTAAAAGGACTGCTGACTAGATATGTAAGCACCAAAGAAGATTAACACTCAGTTACCAATAACTAGGCCCGTTATTGACCCGCAAGACAGTAGACTACAAATAAAAGACCAACAATGTCTGCAAAAAGATAGTGTATCTTACACTTGATTTGCACCTTCTGATGCTACCAGAAGAAATGAAACAAGTGTAACACAGGGGATACAGAAATAAGCATATAATTTCAGCGCGCAGTCCTGTTACTGTTACTTGTGTAACTCATCATTAAGAACCACACTGCAGTACAGTAGTAAAAAAACCAACATCCTATTATTAAATGCATTAAGACACTAAGACTATTGTTGAATGTGGATCCACATTTTCAGCAGCTTTCAACACTGTCCCTAATACTTAGCATAGTACGTAGACACTGTTGCTTAAACAGCTGCTGGAGAAGTTCAAATCTCAATTAATTACATACCAAAAAATCAGAGCCCCGAAAACTTCCTGATGCTAATTAAAACAACCAAACACACACAACCATAACAAAAAAAAAAAAAAAAAAAAAAGACATACAAACAGAAGGCTGGAAAAATACTTAAGTCACATAGGACCTCAATCAATTTGGCTGGCCAATTCGTTTAACACACTAAAGCAGAAGGTTATAAAACACTCTACAACCAACTTTTAGTTGCTATCCAATCTATACCTTACTAGAAATACTGCCTACTTTTTTAAGTCTGTGGTCCCATTCATCTAGTATAAGTTCATCAAGTGTAAACTTAGAGAAGATCCTCTGCTGCCTGTTTTAGCCATTTATAAAATGGCACTTCTCCACTATACTCAGAAGAATCTGTTATTCAAAAGTATGTAATGAGATGATCAAGATACCCCTTAAGTTTAAGTAAAACACATACAAAGCTGTTTTCAGAAAGTTTCCTTGAGGCAAAAACCAAACATCAGTGGTACCTGCATTTGTTGCTCTTCAAGGACTACAGTAAGCTTCAAAAGTGTGTTAAATTTCTACACCATAACAATAACCAAAACCTCCAACTACTTTACTTCCTACTCTGTTCTTCTAATGTATTTCCAAAATTTTGTACTCATTTCAGTTTGTACAACACCTACAACCCCCAGCAAGGAAGGCTAATTATAAAGAGTAGTTTGTTTAGGTGTCCATTCTCTGTTGAACAAAGGAAAGCTACTTTTACTGTTCTGGACCATCCCCAACTCTGTACTGCAAGAAGAAACAGAAACGGGGACAAGAACTTCAAGCCTGAATGCCTACAGTTCTTAAATATATGTTGTAATTGTCAAAGGTACTGAATATATGAAGCCTCACCAACACCTCAAAATAGTATCATATAACATTAAACGCAAAGGACAAACAATTAACAAAATCCACATAACACAGAGTGAAGTAGGAAAAAAAAAAAATCATGAGTTATTTCTGGCACACAATAATGCCCAAATAATTTAAAGGAATTAACTGCTTGCTCAAAGAAAAATGGTGAACAACTTTACTGTAACTTTTTTACTCTACCAAAACACGTGTTAAGGATCTGACTTTGCAAGTGTAAAACATTTCATAAAATTAAACAAGTTCCCATTATTAAAGCATAATGTTGTGTTTGAATGGCGATGAGCATCATTCTTCACCTCTGCACAGCACCCAAGTCAGAAGTCCTCATTTAGTACTGGCAAGTCATTTAGACCATAAGGTAACCAACAATGATAAAATACCTAAACTATCCCCGGCCCCACCATTGGCATGTATGGGGTCATTACAATCCCTGCCTGCCAAGCATTTATAACCTCTAAATCTCTCTCTTGGGAAAACTGATCTCCAGCTTCAGTGGAAGATGGAGAATTTGCATATAACTGCAATCACAAACCAAATCCTGCTTCCAACATTGACAATGCACAACAGGCATTTGGAGGCTTGTACAAAATGAGCTGATAAGGATTTTTACACCACTGACTGTAGCACAATTACTATCTTTGTTAGCAAATTCCAAAGGCAGAACAAGAGTTAAAGTGTTCCCAGATATTAAAGCCAGAAGGATGATCAGGTGCTCCAATTTGATACCATAATTATGCTGCACTTCAATCATGCAATTCCTAATTCTGAATGCTTTAAAACAGGCTTAAATAAATAAAGTGGTATCTCCAGTCACTCAGGAGCTCTTTTCATCTTAGCTTTAGGCTATGGTTTCCTGTACAACCATGCTGAGAATAAACTAGTTTGTTATTTACGGTGATCTTTACCATGACATAATTTACTGAATAATCTTACCCTTAGTCCCTCTTAACATGTTGTTGAAGAATGTTTTTGCTTAATAGCACTGTCTTTGGTGCCCTAAGTGCACTAAATGAAAGGTATAGGCCCACTTTTAGAAGTTTTCAATCATTTGTTGAAGTGTAATATCTATTACACACAGTACATTTTAGTCTCATAAATTAATCAAGAGAACAGCAAAAGAACCAGTGCATTTAATCAATGAGAACAAAGACACACTATTCTTTTCTAGTCATTTTTATGTTTCACCTACATCAAACTGCAAGCCCATATCACAAATTATTCTCCAAGAGGTCATATTGAGAATACACTTGCTATTATCAGTGATATTCATGTTTGTATAGCTTCTTGTTTAAAAGCCTATACTAGCAATACATTACTGTTTACAATTTGATCTGCTTCCTAAGCTGTTAGAGACAGGTCTGAAAAGGCTTATTTACTTTATTACCCTCTGTAAACTGAACAAGTTATAGGGGGTCTTTTTGTAGCATAGGTGTGCTAACTGCACACGTTTTTACTTATGCTTAAGCAAGGTATGTTAACATATTGGGGTTTGCTATGTTGGGTTGGGTTTTTTTGGATGGGTGGTGGTGTTTGGTTTTTTATTATTTTCCCCTCCCATTCTCCTTTCTTTACCAGCTTACCACAAACAGTTATAGTCACAACTCTGTTGTGCATTATTTAGATCACAGTAACTGCTGAAGACTGAAACATTTCACTACCAATCCATTTGTCAGTATTTTTAATTCTAATTTCCAGATTAGCCTGTGAAGAATGCAAATCCTGAGACAGTAACAAAGATTGCTTTTCAACATTAAATATTTTAAAACCTTGTTTGTTTGACATACGCATATATAGATGACTTATTACTTATGCACTGCTCCAAAGAGTAGCCAAAACTGTAGTGTTAAGGAACGTTTTCTGGAAATTATGTTATCAGTTGGAGAGATAAGGCAGATGCTGAGAAATTATCTTAAGTGCTAAATTACTGCTTTTACAATCCTCTGGTATCTTTTGGTCCTTCCTGTCTTGAAAGACAACTCAATGCCAAGCACTGTAGCAGTCCTTAGTTCAAAGGACACCATGGCATGCAGAAAATGCATCTATAAAAGACATCAGGAAAAGAACCATCAAAACAGGTATTGCCACATACAGATGGTCAGCAGACATACAAGGTGCAGACCCTAAATTCCTTATTGTTTTTTACTCAGAGCAGAGAGCTAACAAAGTCAATTCCACCAACAGTAGGTATTTTATTTAATCAGATGAAATGAGAAACTGGACTTGTCAGCATGACAACAGCAAGCACATTTTCTTCACCAAAGTGCTCTTTTTTTACTCATTTGACTTGCCATTACTGAGGTTAACAATTTTCTTAAATTCCTTAAAAGCTACACTGAAGATATGAACAGACTTTTTTAACAGTCAATCTCCTAGAATTCAAATCATGCAGTTTTCAAAATGGTGACAAGACTATGAAGCAAGTTTAAAATCTGCAAAACAGAAAATAACACTGCCCCTAGGATGCAACTAAAAAAAAATACCACCATAAATCTATGCTAATCCACCCTAAATCCTTTGTCATAAAGTATCTTTTCCCATTCTCAAACACAGAGCAGCAAAACTTTCAGTAAATGAAAAAGCCCATATAAACTCTAAAACTGCTTACAAAATCAAAATAAGTATGCAAAAGTTACCACATCAAAAATATAATGGAAATTTGCAGTTCTATTTTAATACGTTCATTCACCGCTACTTATTAAAATCTTCCAAAAGTATTCAATTATATCTGTAAAAATCTCACTTGTACCTGATCAGCCTTCCCACTACATAGTTGCATACATGATGAAAATTAATCCAGTTTCCTGACTTTACTCTTGCTTTACAATCTAGGACTATTGCTACTACCAGAGATTCTCAAAGGCTGTTCACAGGTCATTCAGTTCTCACGTTCAACTCTAATCTTCCAGCCTCTCCACAGACTTGGTAACAAGCCAAAACATATGTCCCACACAGAAAACATTTCTAAAGGGATCTTTTAATAAAAATTTATCTTAAAAAATTACAAGATTGTTACATAATAAAGAATACTTTTTATGTGTTTAGCATGGCCTTTTCCTCCTTTCTCTTTTGCTTCACTGTTGGATGAAACGAAAAAAACAGTTGAACACAACTTGCACCAGCCTAAAGAATGCAAACAACTCTACAGGAAATGCCATCAAGGACAGGGAGGCAGTTATTAGTTCTCTTATCCTTCATTCACAAAATCTGCTTTTTAGTAATGATAAACAACACTTCAGATTAAGTTATTTTTAAATTCACTTACAGCAGCCTTTATAAATGCTGTAAGATAAACTGACTTTTTACGTTTTCACTTTATAGACAATTTAAGAATAATATGTCTGTACAAAATCTTACTCCAAGCATCTATAGCATAGTAAAGCATAGAGCATTGTCTACAAAGACGTAAAACTTATTTTGAAACACTAAGTATAAATACATAAAAAAATTCATTGTGATATAAACATGCATTTTTCATGCTTAAGTTTCAAAAGCATAAAAATAAAAGAAATCCTCTTCTACACTTCTAGAGATGAAATACTAAGCTCAAAAGACCACGTCTAAAATTGACAGGATTTAATAACTGAACTGAATAAATCAAGGTAACTGCTGCAAATCCAAGAAATTACGAGAATCACGCACTAAGGCCATATCATGCTTCAAGCTAAACAAAAAAAAAAGATATTTAACAACCAAAAACCTGATCTTCATTTTTGTAGACTGAAAAATTAAAAGAGACGACGAATCTACCAACATATAAACACCTATGGCATACCCAACAGGCCGAAGAAAGACTAATCAGAAGAATTACCAGTGTTTGGTGGGGTTTTGGGTTTTTTGCTTGGTGGTTTGTTTTGGTTTTGTTTCTCTTTAAATACAGAAAATACAGAGTATTATTTGTATCCTCTCTTTAATAAATAAAGTTTCCAAATTAATTTTCCACAAAGCATTCTGACAAGCAGTTCATTTTTAGTATCTCTTTTTTCTGATCTTCACTATGACTTGAAATAAAAGTCATTCACACTGGGGAAATAAAAGGTTCTGGTTCTCAAAGCAGATACACTCCACACTGTCTATATTTAAAAGGCCATGCCCTGATAACAAACATAGAAAGAGATGCAAATGGTGTTCTAAAAACTGAACAGACTAAAGACTTAAAGATACTGGTGCGTCCTTAAACGCAATTATATACAGGTTTAAGAAAAGCTGGGAGTTAATCTATACAAGGCATTACAGGGGTCAGATGTTTTTTCAAAGGCACACTAAATGGAATTTTACAGCTTCTTTGCTGGCCCAATTATGTCATCACTCACTTCTTTCTTCTACCTTTTCCCTTGCCAGCTTTAGAATCACTTGGGATGTATTGATAGAAATCTTCAGTGATGGATGTGTGTGCGCAGATGAGACAGAGGGAAATTGGGATTTTAAACACAAGTATTTACAATATGTCTGTTTCTTAAATGTTTATGTACTTTTAAAACACACTACCATTTACCTCCTGTAAAAGAGAGTATAATCCAACAAACCAGGAAAAAACCTCTAATTAGAGATATCTGATGGTCAAAGAAGTAAAATAACGTATCTTGTACTACCTTTAGTTAGTAACAAAGCCTAAGCTGCAGATCAAAATTCCAGTTGAGATGACAATGAAAGTACCTTGTCCTGAGATCCCCTGGAAGTGGAAGCAGAGGCAATCTCACTATGTTTTTAATGTTACATACAGATATGCAGGGAGAAGTGCTGCTGTAAATTGTCTGACAGTCCACAAAAGTGACCTGGCCACTACTGTAATGCAAAAAGCCACAATTATTTTTGGTCTCCATTTAACAGAGTCATATCCTGCTCTGTGTAAAGAATCTAAATGATTTTCCAACTGCAGCTAAACAAAAGTGTAGTGTACCTGGAGATGACAGATTGAACAAAGAGGCGATGTGTATGGGAGAAGAAAGGATATGATCTTTGGCTAGCCAAATAACAGAGGAAGAAGGTATTTCTGGCTATTGTTACCCTGAGGGATTTAAACATTCTGGAAAAACTACCAATCATGACGAACTGCTAACATATGCTCTTAAAATCAGGGTACAGACACATGCTAGCTGTCATTTCCAAAATACTGAGTATCAATGAGCTTATGATTCCCTTACTCAGCTGGGATCCCCCTGAAAGCTAAGGGGGTTTTTTAACTTGGTAAAAAAATACTAAAACAAACACCACACAACAGCAAAACCAAATCACACCACCAAAGACAAGTGGGACCCATGAACAAATGGATTAGAGCCTTGGTTTAGAAAGTTCAAATGAAAGAAAACCAAAACACATTTCTGAGAAAACTAAGTGCTAGCAGCACAATGGTGATACTGTCAGCTTTAACACCTCAGTCTGTCTTCTACCACCTTCAAGTACTTATTGACTAAAAAAAACATAATCAGAATGAAACTGTTGGAACTTGTCTCCTAGCACTCCTGGAAGACAAGTTGCTACTCATTATAGTTCTCTGGTATCTTAGATAGACGTGATGAAAGTCACTAAGGCAGTCAACACCTCATGATCAACATAATCAGAGACTGCTGATAGAGTTAGGATCTTCAGTATTGGGAAAATAATCCAGCCTTTCTCAGCAACCTATTATTATTATTTTTTCTATTTTTTTAAATAAAGTTTGGCCAATGACAATACTCCTAAGTTATGGCACCAAGAAGACATTTAAGAAGTACTTCACCTCCCATTGCTAAGGCATTTTTCCCACCTTGTGTTTAGTGTCTTATTTTGTCTCCTTACTGGACGCGTGGTTTTTCTAATATTCTTTTCTGTTCTCCCACACATTCCAAAGGCTGCTTATTTATCTTAAAATTTATCTTAAAAGTTACTTCTCCCCTTATTGTAGTTTCTTACACAAGAAGTTCTTTGGGAGAAGCACCAGTCTTCCTGTCCACTTGCAAACCCATATCATAAGAGGTCCTCAATACATTGAGGAATTTCCACACATAATTAATATCAAAAAAATCACACTTCAAAACTGATCTTTGGATTCCTTCAACCTGCACACAAAATAGCCTTTCACAACTGATACAACTTCTCTGCACACACTGTCAAAGAAATTAGACTATTCACATGTACATACTGTTAAGACCAGCCAGTGGTCATTTACTTGAAAATGAGAAGGTGGGAGAACACCCATAGTTTGAATAGGTGAGGGTGGGAGAAAGAGAGCAGTTTTCATACTCTGACTGCACAGAGTTGGTGCACCAGATTCAAAGGCTCACCATCCCTCTGCAGGCCTGAGCAGCTCTCACCATGGATTAATGCTTTGAAGCAAAACCATCAAGACCAAAAGTGGCCTAAGTTCAATTTAAAGAGCCACAACAGTGTTGCTGAACTTCCTTTTCCCCACCATACTCATTTGCCTAAAGCATCTTCTGGCTGTCAAAGAGAAGGCTTTACTTACACCACAGACTCGCAACTGGTTCAACCTTTGTAAAGTCAATACTTAAAATAGAGAAGCTGAGGCAGGATGGACTCTAGGCTTGTGGAAAGAAAAAAAAATCTACCTAAGAATAAATATTATTTCAGTATAATAAAAAAATCAAACTATAACCACCACTAGCATACCCATATTCCACAGTATTCTTCTGTCTTGCCCTGTGCAGTGGGAATATACACATTGTCACAGACTGTTAAACACCATTTACCCACGCAGTAATTTCAAAGCATAATCAATACAACCCACCCCCTCAAGAGAAAAACTAGTTCTTTAATATAATACCTGCATACGCTGGGACCTGAGGAACAATATTTCTAATTAGACAGAAACATCACTCTGCTTCATTTCACCAAATGGCTGTAACAAGACCTCCAAGTTACTGCAAATCAAACTATCAGACAGTCCATATTTTAATAAAGTTACAGGCAGTCTTACCTCTCATCCTCACCATCTACGAGAGGCGTTGTCAACGGCAGCACCTTCAGTGGAAAGAGGGATGCAGAAGATGGCATGTTGCTGCTACCCCCATCCGAAACAGCTGATGCTCCAACACCACTCTCGACATTGGCAGCTTGAGGTAAACCCACCAACGAAGGTTCTGTAGGGCGTCTGCCATCTTCAATTTGGCTTACAATGGACTGAGCTAGTGATTGTGCAGGGAACTGGGTAGAGCTTAGTGGCATCTGCTGTGGCATACTCTGTGCCACTGGCATACCTATACTTGTTGATATCAAGGGAGGCTGACTAACACTTTGAGCCAAACTGCCATTCTGCACAGCCGAAGCCTGTGCTATATTCTGTGGCTGTCCCAAACCTACAGAAGCAGAAGGTATGCCAGGAGGCACAGCTGAACCAGCTTGACTTGCTGCAGGAACAGTACTAGCTGAGGGTATAGGGCTAACCGCAGACAGCTGCTGGCCAGCCATCCCTTGGACTACAGATTCCACTCCTTGTGCCTGCGGCTGTACAGGTAACAAGGTATTTTGTTGAGCAATGACCATTTGCTGAGGAAGGCTTGAAGCACTAGCCTGTAATCCCTGCTGCATTATTCCTGTCTGCACAGGCTGCACTACTTGGGAAGATGGAGGAGCAGCAGTTGACGGCATAACTGGAGGTGGAATTTGGTTTGCAGCAGAGGGTGGTTGCACCACAGCAGCTACGCTTCCCTGCTGCCCAACATTCAGCATTTGACCACTGGCAGCTACACCTGGTATTGCTGCTGGAGCATGAGCAACAGGCTGAGCTGGGGCAGCAGCTGGATGTGCTTGCACTGAAGGCTGCATGCCCTGTGCCTGGGCAACAGGAACTGGCTGCCCAGCTCCTACTCCTGTAGAACTTGGCTGCATGGCAGGAGCTGGAGTCTGAAGGATCTGTTGATGTTGAATGTAGTCCGGCATAGCCCCCGTGACAGAGTTTTGGTTCACCGGCTTAACGTGACCTGCGGCCATCTGCGTAGGAACCGGCTGTTGCTGCTGCTGCTGCTGCTGTTGTCCGTACTGCAACTGCTGCTGCTGCACCACTGGCAAAGTCTGCACAGGCTGCGCTGGCTGTGAGTATGGCAGCTGCTGTTGAGCCATACTCTGAATGGCAGGTTGCTGGTGGCCCAGGGATGGGGATACACCTAGTATATTAACCGGGGCTGGCTGAACCCCAGTAACAGTGGTTAGACTGGCCTGTGCAGGGGGTTGGACCCCTGGCTTCTGCTGTGGATAGTTTACTTCTTGAGAATGCAGCTGGACTTGTGCAAGCTGTGATTGAGAAACACTCTGTGGTATACTAGATGCTGGAATTGCTGGAGGAGCAGCACTGCTAAAATCCATCTGCTGAGGACCCACACCTTGAAACGCTTGCTGCTGTACCACAGTAGGTGCTCCCATTTCTCCACTTCCCACACTTTCTGTATAGTGACTCAGTGTGCTTACATTGCTGCTAACAGAACTCCCACTGGTGCTCTCCCTTTCAGAAGTCACTTCAAGCGGGTTTTGTTTTATCGTCTCTACTGCTTTGTTTACTGCTACTCCTTCTGAAACTGCAACAGTATTTTCTTTATCATAGAATTCAGTGCATGTCCATCTACCTTTTTTGAAAGGTTCAGAACTAGAATCTAATTTTACAACCCTAAACCTTGAGGTGCCAGATGCAGCCGGCTGTGGGCTTGATCCCACTGCCATTCCTGCCGTTGGATTAGTAACATTGTTAATGACACTAGAGGAAGCACTCGTACCATTGCCAACACCACTCAAGATATTCACATTAGCATTGCTGCTTGTTCCAGACAAAGCATTTACATTACCAGTACTCATGATGTTGCTTAAATTTATAGTACCAAGCACACTGCTTGCCACACTAGAACTACCACCACCCATATTATTTAAGGTACTAGTTCCAGTAGCAGGACTTACACCTAAATTGCCAGGAGTACTTGTAGTGCGTATATTAGACACAGCAGATGCCGGGGAACCAGTGGATGATGCAGCAGAAACTGGTGCAGTTGATATAACATTGTCAGAGCTTCCAGTTGTTGATAGTTTTCTAAATGATGGACTGGGCGGTGGTCCTCCAGAAATAGGGGCACTACCTACGCCAGGATGCGACGGATGATGGTGTCCATGATGGTGGTGGTGAAGATGGTGGTGATGATGAACGTGGTGGGGGTGAACACTTCCATTGATCACAACACTCTGTTGTGGATGATGAGGAAGAGGAGCATGCTGCTGAGGAAGATGAGGCTGATTTGGAGAAACAGCCCCAGGAGTCTCTGCCTCTTGGAAGTTATTTAGAGTCTCTTCAGAGGAGCTCCTTTCAGGTTCTCCCAAGTCAGTGGCCCTGGATAAAGACACATCCAAGATCTCTGAAGACGAAAGGTCTTCAGTGTGAGACTCATCCAGATCATCATAGCTTTCTGTATCCTCAGCTATACTGTTGTTAGAGCTCATACTAGCTGATATTTGAGCAGGGGTCACACTGGTAATTTGGAAGCCACTTTTCTTTTTCATCTGAGCTCCAGTCTGTGCAAGAGGCTGTGGTTGGAGCTGAGACTGCGAGAGGAGGTTCAGGCTTTGTGGAGGAGGGGGTATCGGCTGTGGACCCGATGATGAAGCTGCTGCAGGAGATGGAGGCGGTGGCTGGACCAGCAAAGGCGGCTGATAATCCTCAGCAGAGAGGGCAGCGCTCCCAACGCCGGTACCTGGTGCAGTGGGAGCAGTAACGCAGCTGCTGCCGCTGCTACTGCTGCTGCCCCTTCTAGGAAACATCGCCGGGTGCGCCATCTTCCTAGCACTAATGTCTGCGGCTGAGTCAGGCTGGTGCATTGTATCGGGTGTATTTTAAGAGAGCAATCCCCCGGTATGGAGAGAGACAGACACACACACAGATACACACACACACAGTTAGCTTTCCGCTTAAGGCAGGGCAGAGAGACACCACCACGCACAACCACCCCCCCCGGCTCCCGCAGCGCACGGGCTGAGGCGGCTCGGCACCGCCAACCACCACCCCCTCCCCTCCTCCTCCTCCCTTCCGAGACAGGGAGGGGGCGAGCACCGGTCCTCCGCCGCCTCTGAATGTGACACTTTCTATCCTCCGCCATTCACTTTCTTTCTCCCTACCCGCCCCCCCTTCCTTTGATTTCCACCACCACCTCCCTCCTCGGCCGCCCCCTACTCCCCCACCCATACACACACTTCCCCAGCCCCCCGACTCGCCTCTCCCGGGGAGCAGCCAGCCGGCCACCCCAAGGGCGAGCCCCTTCCTCCTCGCCGCGGAGGCTCCGCCGGGCGCCGCGGCTCGCCGGCAGCACCGCCCTCCTTGCCTGCCTCCCTCCCTCCCCGGCTTGGCGGGGCGAGGGCAGCCGGCGGGCCCTCAGGGTAGCCCGGCGAGGCGGCCGGCGCCCCTCGCCATCACCGCTGCTAAGGAGGAGGAGGAGGAAGGCGCGGATACGTACAGGACTGGCGCACAGCAGGGCGGCAGCGGCAGGCTGAGCCGGGCAGGGACATCCCCGTCAGTGGCAGCCATGGAGCTGAATCATTTTGGGCATTAGACAAATGGAATAAGGACGGAAGAAAAGCAGCAGCAGCCCGACAAGAGAGTCCATGAAAAGGAAGGAGGGAGGGAGGAAGGGGGAGCCAGCCAGGCAGCCTCTCTCTCTCCTCCCTCTGTGTCTGGCTGTCTCTGGAGGAGGCTCCGCTCCGCACGCTCTTCCTTCCCCCTCCGCCGCCTCCTCCCCCTTTATAACAGGCGGCACCCACTGGTCCTCCGCAGAACCGCGCCTGGAATCTATCCTCTTCCTGCCGCGTGCGCGTCCGCCCCGTCCTTTCTTCCCTCGGGGTCTACTCCCAGCTTCCCCGCCGCCGCGGGTCTCTCCCTCGCCGTGCCGGCCCCGTCTCCTCACGGAGCGCTGGAGGAGGCGCCGCGGGGGGGGAGGAGGGGAGAGCTCGCCAAAGGGGAGGGCGGGCGAGAGACAACGTAAGATGGCGGCGGCCGCCGCGCACGCGCGCTGCGCCAGCAGACATAAAGCCCGTCTGGCCGGGGCCGGCGGAAATGGGGTTCGGCTCGCGTGGCGGAAATGGGCGAGCGGCGCCGAACGCGGGCAGGGAGGGGGTGCCCCGGCCGGGGAAGGGGCGAGGTTGTGGCCCCGGCCATGGCGGGCAGCCGCCACCCAAGGCTGCCTCGTGTCCTTTCCCCCCTAGGTGCCCCCTCTCTGCCTGCAGCATGACTGTGCCTCACATGACCTGCCGCTGCCTCCCTCCCCCTCTCCTCAGCTCCGCTGCAGATTTATTCAAGTTACTCAGCCCCTTCTCCTTCCTCCCCTCCCTCGGTCCAGAATATTCCTGCCCGCTTCTTCCCCCCGCGCACGGGGAGGAAAGCGGAGTGCGCGTGCACCTCCTTGCTCGGGGCGGCCCTCCCCTTTGTGCCTCGGGCGGCTCGCTCCGTGCCCCCTCTCCATCCAGCCTGGCGGGGGTCGCCGCCGGTGACTCCCCGCAGGCTCCGAAATGGCCGCCGCCCACCCCGCAGGCGCTCTCGGCACCGCCGGTGCTGGGGAGAGCGATGCCCGGAGGCGGCCGGGTCAGGTGGAATCATTCATCTGCATCCACAAGCGGCGTGTCTACGTGTGTGTGTGTCTGTGTATGTGTGTGCGGGAGCTGATGAAAGCTCGAGAGGAACCACTCCGAAGCACTGATCCAAAAAAAAAGGTGCTGTTCAAAAGTATTTTTAAGTTGCTAAACGGGATTGAGGTGAAATCAGCCGACCTTCCCTCGATGTCTCAGTGCCAGCATCCTCAGAGTCAGGCAGCGAAGCTTGGCACACCTGCCATTGTGGGGCTGCTCTCATCCCACCCCAAATGGAGTTTCTCCTCTCTGTGGAGTGACAGCCATCTGATCTCTGGAGACACTCGATGCACATATATCTGCCAGGAGATTTTCCTTCGCATCCTTATGCCTGTTGGCTTGCAGAGATACCTGGCAGATATCTCATGGCCACACAAGCCTGATGGATCTGCACCATCAGCGTCACTCTGCCTCTCCCATCAGTGGAACCCTCTCTTATCAGTAGAACTCTCTCCAGATGTGCTTTCAGAGCACGATAGCTTGGGTGTCCCGAGTTCTTACAGAGAGGGGGACAGATTTGCACCCTCTCCCCTGTTGCTCCAGCAGCCTGGTAGTAGGGTATGCATTGTACCTGAAGAGCAGCTCCTTTTCCCACCTCCTGGCAACACGACCTTGTCTCCAAACACAGGCAGCCATGAGCTGGTGGAGGTGTCTTAAATCACAGCTTTGAAACTGCCCTAGGTTGCATGGAGTGATAAACTGTTTGCAGGACTTGATGGGCTCTGGCTAATGTTGTAATCTGACTATGAAGCCTGCTGATTAGGACAGTCAACAGGGCACAGGGCTTGGCTTTTGCTGCAGTGAATATTTAAGCACATAAGGAAGAGTAGTAGAGCTTTAACAAGAAAAAAGTTGTGAGAATCCAAGGTATTATATCATATAGCTGAGTCATTAGAGAGTTCTTGTGGGAGATGTAAATGTTAGTTCCTTCAGGCAGAGAGGAGATTTGAGTCTCCCATGTTTAGTGTGTGGTGTTTAATCACTGAGGAACTAAAAAGCTGCTTTTCTTGCTCCATTTTGTGAAAAGGGCGAGGATTCAAGGTCACACACATAGTGAGAGCTTTTGCTGCCTGTTACTGAATTTCACCGTACCATCTTGCCTCTCCCTCCTAACCTGGCTTATCTAGCTCTCAGTTGGTGGGGGGATAGGGGTGGCTTTCGAGAAAACTCTGCCTTTTGCAGCCTAATTCCTTTTATCTGGAATGCAGACTTTCAGCTCAAGTCTCCAGGTACCTGAAAGGTAGACTTGCAACTCTGGCTTCTTCCATGGCTGTACTGCCTTTGACAGACACTACAGAGCAATTGACACAAAATTAAATAAGATTCTGCCTTTTCTGAGAGCCAGATAATATTATTTTTTAAAAACTGATAATCAGATAGAAGACCATATTTTAAGATAATACTGGCTGAATGTGAGCTCCCTCCAACTCTTTGTGTAACTCTCACAGATTTCAGGACAGAATCACAAAGGTGCCCACAGTCTGTCTGTATCTTGGTGCTTGGTGCACTACTGAAGTCTTAGATTGTCTTTAATGAGATACTCACATGTGTAAACATTTTTTAGATAAGAGCTTGATATTGCAAGCCAACTTCCGTTATAAATTCTTGTTCTATCTGCTTATAACTTTCCCAGAACAATTTCCTTGAGGAATTAAGTCTTCTATGATGAGCTGCAGCTCAAAGATGATTTTTTGAATGTTTGAACAGAGTCCAACTACTTTTAAAACACGTAGGCTATGAATACAGATTAGTTGCTTTCTAGCCTTAAAAATTTGTGCAAAAGCAAGTCAAAAAGGATTGAGCTGCAAAGTTTGAATGCACCTAATCGACATCAGCAAGCCTGAAAAAAAATTAAAATAGTAGTATTGTTATTGCTGAATTGGTTGTTTTGCCCACACTAACGAACTTACGTTCATTTTAAATAGTTGGTAGTCTTTGGGGCTGCTTTTTAGTACAGCATATGAAAGTTTCTTTCAATGGGGTGTATATAGTTTTCTTCTTATACAAGGGAAACTGAAGAAAAAATGAAATTTAGATAACAGTGTTATTTTTTTCTGCATAAAGTGGTCACTGACCGGTTAACAATCCAAATGATGGTCTAGACTAGACATAGCACATCTGAAGTGGTATGTTTGAAATTAATTTTTAGTGCTGTAAATATGAACATTTCCCTGTTACACCCTTTGTCTTTGTTTATCTGTTTTCTTTAGGTATACACTTACTTCTCATGCTTTCATTTTTTGTAAACCTCAGTCTAAGCATGCAAATGGGATTCTCAGATTAATTATTTTAATTTTTTTCATACTCATTAAGGTTTATGAAATTAAAATTAAACCACTGAAATTTATAATTATTATGGGTTGTGTTCTCTAGTTGTTCAAAGTGGGGAAAGAAATTTCATCATATACCTGATTTACAAAACACCAAATATTTAAAAATTCAGCCACCACACAACTTACCACAGGTGGACAGTAAGTGAAATTACCCAATAGTTATTCCAGACAGGTCCACCTGCTATTTTTTAATTAACCATATTGACCAGCTAGCTGGACGCAGAGGTTCTTGTGTCATCATTGGATGGATTCAGCACCTTGCTGACCATGGTCACTGCTCATGACTACAGGGCAGACAGTCCTGCAATCCCATCATTACCTCGGTTGGAGACGGTAGACTGCTGCAGTGTTGCCAGGATAGAGGAATCCCTTTGGATTGCATCTCCTGAATACATGCTTCCCAAATGAGCAAGCACAGATGAGATTGATGCAGTCCTTGCTGCCAGGCAGGGAGAGTGAATATCTGAAATAACACTTATTTCAACTTCAAAATCTTATGATTCAGGCTAGTGCAAGAGAACAAGATCTTCACAGTGTAAATATTTAGAGATCTGTCTCCCATGTATGTAATATTTCTTCAGACAGGAAACAACAAGCCTTGTTACTACCACAGATTCTCCAAGGGTACCAAAAAAGCAGTATTTTAATATTTTCTTTGTTTGGCTCCTTTACTATTTTACACAGTTGTATGCATTCATATATGCAGTAGTTTATGTCTTTGTACAGAGAAATTTTAAAGCCAACAAACAGGAATACTATGGGGTTTTTACTCAAGACAGTCAGAATTATGACAAATCAGTCTGATGTGTGCTTTAAATCCTGTGTGACTGCTTCATAAATAAATTTTTTAAAACTTTAATGAAAAGAAATTTTTTCTTAAGAAGCTACCATTGTTGGTTTAGACAGAAGGCTTTTCTCTGTTCATTAATGTTGCTGACTGTAGTCCCTAAGTTGATTTGCAAAGATGTATGCAGATTTTTCTTCTTTCTTAGAGAAGTACTCATAAGAAAATTCTCACCTTTCAGCTCTGAAAATATGGTAATTCTGCTTCTGCATTTTCTTAGAAAGTTCAAGCCAAGTCTTGATCTTCCTTTCTTGTTTTGTTTTTAGTTGGCTGGTTGGTTGAGTTGATTGAGTTTACTGATTCCAAAACGCCTACTGAGACATTTTTCATGCCGTATTTTAATTCTTATTAAATAATGTTGAATGTTTGGGAAAAGGAAATTTTTTCACAAGTTTTTATTAAATAAATGCTTGTAGAAGTCAACAAATCTAGCGATCTTTTTGAAAATATCAGCTCTCTTTAGACTAGTCATGTCTACTCCAATGCCAGTATACTCAAAATCCTATCTTTCTAGATCATCTGGAAAAGTTGCTTTAAAATATTCATTTTACCTGCACTTGGGGATTGTGGCCATGTAGGTAGTCTTGTTTTTAATGGAGATTGCATTCAAATTTAGTTTTTATGAAAGACTTCTAGAAGCTTTATCATCATGTTAAATTTTATAGACTATAAGTGCATAGACTATGTGCAGGACTATATAGACTATATTGCAGAGCGAGGGTTAAAAGTAAACCCTTCACCAGCCCATGACTAATGAGTTAACAGTGAAAAGACCACCGTGATTTTATCACAGTTATCATCTTACTCTCCTTTACTTCTCCATTTTCACTTGCGTTCGCAGTCAACTGATGAACTTGCATCTTACAGAAGCATCAAGTTCTGGAAAGTATTTCTCGGATACCTCTACCTACAACTGTAATGAATACAGCACCACTGTAGTGTGATATCATTTTATTTAATTAAGTGTTTGTAGAGTACAGGTCTTAGATTGTTAACTATTTAATCTTTGATTAGTCAGCCAAATGGTATATATAATTATCCTGAAGATTAAATAAAATAGATGATCAAATCAATGGAAAATGATGCAGCAGTTAGCTAGACCCTCCCTTTTTTTTTTCCCCTCTGAAATCCAATGACCAAAGTAGCAAGACAACCATTTTTTAGATTAGTTTTAGTTTTTGTGATTTAATCATAAAGATTTGCATAAGACTGTTTAATAAAGCTGGAAATGTGAGCTCTTAGTTTGTAGTTCTCAGTCGCAAAGACTGTGTGGAATTGTTTTCTTTTGACTGATCCAAACCGTAACAGAGGAAAGCATTTAGGAAAATGCTTTGTTTAAGAACATGCTTTGTGTTCCCTGACTACACTGGGAATTCTGTGATGTCTAAAAATTCTGCAATTTATATGTGATTTTCTTGAATGATCAGGGTGAATGTGTCTGTTGTGATAAGACACAAATCTTTAAAATCTCAAGCTAGGAATAAATAATTTTAATTTTTTTCCCCCAAAGAGACAGGCTTCTTTGATGCTGAGTTCTTTGGAAAAGCAGGATGTGTGCCTAGTTGGTATTTAGCACAGCCATACCAGTTTTGTCATATTATCACACAGTAACTGGAGGCAGATAGGGTGTTCTAATTGTGAAGGGTGCAGAGAAATTCTTCTTGAACTTATTTGTCTGAATCTTTTGTATCTAATTTTTATCTCCCTTTTGGCTGTGTCAGCACTATTTCTGCCCATCTAAAACATATTCTGGGGAAGCAAGTATTTGCAGAAATCTAGAATTTTCTATTGGACAGTACTTGAGCAAACTTCAACTTTGTTTTTTAGATGCATTAGTCCTAGTGTAACTGAACTGCTTACTGAAAGCAAGCACAGACTGGTCATGAGCACAGCAGAAGTAAACACAATTTTTATGAGTAGTCACTTGGTATGTAACTCCAATAACAAAAAATCATCTATACTATATTATTTCTCTGCTAAAGAACATACAAACTCATTCACAATAACAGTAAATTTAATTCTTCCATTTCTGTGAGGTCTTTGTTTTGTTTCCCTATTTTATGATTTTTCAGCCACCTTCTCTTCAATTATCTCTGCATTTTAAATACTGTATATGACATTTTTGGTTCTGCACACAGACACTGATAAGCCCTAGAAAGTCACATTAAAAATGTCCTTGTGACAAAATTCAGTGGGAAACAGGTTTAGGATTTCCAGCTCAAGCATGAGAAAAAAATTTGCCTTTATCACTTTCAGTAGAACAAAAGATGTGCAAAGTCCTGACAGTTCAAACACATAGTCAGAGGCTTAACTTCAGTCATGTGAATAGTCCCTTTGACTATTAACTTTTAGTCACTAAACCCCTAAAAACTTAACATTAAATGTGTCAATATTTGTAGGCTCAGCAGACAAAAAGATGAGGTATGTGCTAAGGTGTGGTTTAAGATTATGTTGACCTTTAGTTGGTAACACTGTTGAGTCCTTATCAAGAAGAAAGTTACTCCATATGCTGCCAATACTTTTTGAAAGATGCCGACATTTTGCCTAATAGGAGCTTTGTGTCTTAGCTTAAAAGCCAGCCCCGCAGTATTTCACTGCTTGAGGATCAAGGTACATTACCTCATTTCCAGTTTCACCTGTTATTAAGGCATTTTAACTGCTGTTAGTAAGAAACTAGAAAATTCCCTATTTTAAATAAGGCATCAAATAAAAATGCATGCTTCTATTGATTAGAAAGTGTTTTATTTCTGCTCAGTCTTAATACCTATATTAGTACTTTCAGCATGGAAGCACTGATGAGAGTTTAAAACCCACTGGGGTTACTTGCCGCATCTCACTGCAAAATGAATTCCTAGATAATACATGAGGAAAGGCAGAAATAGTGTCAAAACACACCTCAAACTGTGCCAATGAAGAAGCCTGTCCTACTTGAATAAGGGGCAGTATGTCAGTGTGTCTGTCCTGTGACACAAAATATGGTGACATAAGAGAAGGAATTGCTTTCTGCAGCAAACACCCCCTCCCCAGTGTCTCCCAGTTGTCTTTTTTAAACCATCTGTGGGAAGCAAAAGACAAATCATGGTCAATGCACATCCTAAATCGAGCTCAGAAACATGCAGAACACTTGCTTTCAACTTGACAGGTGCCTCCTTAGCTGCTAGAGAGGATGGCCAAAGGGGAATCCTCGGTGAGAGGACTTCTGACAACTCCCTGTTGGCGCGTGGGCTGCGGGAGATGGTACTTTTTTACTTGGTGCATAGAGGAGGAAGTTAATAGGATACAAATGAAATTCATAGACATGAAGATGAGAGGTGGTGTGTAAACCAGGCAGGTCCAGGAAATAACATGCAGACTTAGCATTTCCAGAAGATGTATATTTGCTTAGTTCACACAGTTAGTAAACAAAAAATTATATCTGATTTTGGAATATAAAATGCATGCAAAGTAACATTTTTAATGTTTGGTGACATTTGTAAAGATGGTGTTGCTGGTATACCCTATGAATTGTAATAATTTAAGGACATTATGGTACTAGAAGTATATTGGAGAACAGGAAATAGCCCAGAGAAACGCAACAAGAGTAATGTTGTAAAAAGCTGGAGTTTCAGTCATAAGATGTGTTTGTTTTCTGAGTGTCCGCAGGCTGAGGCATTAAATCACAAGATAATAATCTGTGACTATTTAAAGGAGGGGGGATGATATTTCAGACCCAGATTCTGCTCACCCCCAGTGAGGTACCTGAATTAGAAGTGTTGCTGTAATATTGCTTGTAGAGAGCAGGAACTTTCAGCTACAACCTCTGCATCCTCTGGAACTGTCTCATTGACTGCTAGGAGAGCCCAGGGCAATTAGATTTCTAGCGTGTGTCTGTCAGTAGGGACCTAGAGTAAGGTGGGAGGTATGTGAGCCCATGGCACAAAAAAAGAATATTTAGACCGAACATCAGAACAAACAGTTTGGAAGGTACGTTGGACACCAACAGTGAAATACAGCCTGTGAGAAAAAAATCAATTAGAGTGACACTCAAATTTAGCTAGGATAGATCACTGAAGAATTGCCTGTACTGGGTAATCCTATGCTGATCAGGAGAGGGCTCACATAATCTGTAAGATTATTCCTACTCTTATTATATACAGTACTTTTATCTGGCAAAGGACAATAATCAATAATTAAAGGCTCTTACCTGATACCAGGATTAAAGTGACAGATGATTATCCAGTGCAGGAAAGAATGTGATTTTATTCCTCAGCATTATGTTGGGGATAAAATCACATTCTTTATATAGATAAATATATGAGTGCGTATAAACATATGCATGTGTGTAAATATATGTATCTGTGGTTTTATATGTGAAGGTATACATTGTATTGCTTTATACATATAATCTTAATATATTTTTCCCAACTGAAGCTTTGTAGTGCTTTCATTGTCTGCTAATTGACACTTCTTCATCCTCCTGCTGTCAGATACTATTAGCTGAGGGTATTCTCAGCCTTGTTCAGCCTGGCCTGGGCAGCTGAGATCTCCTTCCCGTGTTTCATGTCCTCATTCTCACAAAACTGGACAGCTTACTACATTCCACGTAAACATGACCTCTCAAACCTAACACTGGTGAATAGAGGAAAACAGATTTGTGGGTTCAGCCCTGGCTTCATGTTGCTGATGTTGCCTGCTCTTCTCTACTCTGGCATCTACTGCATTTGGAGGCAGTGATGCTTCTTGATCATTTAAAAAGTGCTTAAGAACACCAAATCTGTATTGTACAAATTTCTTCACTGTTCAGCTTCTACTGACTATCTTAACATACTCTTAACCTATCATTTAAATGATAAACTATGTTCCTTAGCACACTTAAATGCATTTGTTGAGGTGCTGATTCTGGCTTTTTTTTCTTCATTTATCTTCCTATCCTACTTTTCACTTCTCCTTTTCTGTAAGTCTTTCTCCTTTCTGATGCTTAGAGTATTTTCTTTCTCTGCAAAACTTCCCCTTTGCTGTGATCAGCTCTAGCACAGCTATACATAGCTGCCACCACTTTCAAAATACTGCTTCCAGGCTTCCAGTTAGACCAGCTTCTCGGGTAGGGTCACAGAGAGGTTATGCTGCTTCTCAGCTAATCCTCTGAGGCCTAGAAACAGGTTTTTCAAGCAGAATAAATAACTCTGCTGAGCCATTACACTCATTGCAAAGTGTTAAATAGCTGATTTCAGTGTTTTTGTAGACAATGATGAGTGAATACTGCATTTTGTTTCTTTTTTTAGCCTGCTTTCCTAAGGAAACAAAGCTTACACAACTGTTCTGCCTGGCTGTCTGTCTGCTTGTCTGTCAGCCCCTCTTCAATAACTCTGAACCTGTTTGTTGATTTCAGGGTGGAATAGAGATCGCAAAGGTGTGCTGGCACTGAAGTTCATACATTTCTACAGTTTGGGAAAGGATGAAGTCCTAACATATGGCTCCTATGTGACAGCAGGCAACACCCACGGCCATTTGGGGTGGCAGTGACCACGGCATCAGAGTCCAGCCTGCAGGGTCTGGCCAGCCACCACATGGCACTCTCTGGGGGCAAAAAGACCTTGAAGAAGGGGGATGTTCTGGTGAGGAGAAAAATGTTGATGAATTGGGAAGGATGGAGGCCTGCTCTGTATGGGGGAAAAAGTATATAGGCAACCAAGTTTTGTTATAGCGGTTGTTTGTGGAACAAGTGCATTTATGACAAAGGAGTCAACATGCAAAAAGAGTTTCCTTCACAGGACTCTCTCTCTTCACATGTATGCACATCAAAGACTCATGGTGCATGTGTATTCATTTTTCAGTTGGTTGGCTCAGGCTTGGGTTTGGGTCACTAGGTACCACTGAAATACAAACAGATGTTAATAATATTCCAACAGGAATGTTAGACTTCGTTCTTTGGTACCCAAGAGATGGAGCCTAGAGCTTGCAATTTTCAGAGTCCTCCTGGGCATTCAAGTTTCTGGCTCCTCAGAGTCTTAATCTTCTTCTCAGCATTGCTACAATTTTCAGCTGTTTATCCTTGCAGGAGGCTGTTCTTCAGATATCCAGTATGCAGATATTCAGTATTTGTCCTATGTCTCGCTTTGTGCTGTGGAATATGAGATTCTGCAGCTGCTGGTTAGCAGACTTCATACTCTAAGATTTTAACATCTTCATGCTTTAGCCGTGGAGGTCATGGTCTGAATTCTCAGTTGTCACTACTGATGGCAAATAAGGTAAGTCATCTGATTCATGTGTTAAGCAATAAAGGTGCCTATAATTACAGTGTCTTGGAAAAGCAATCATGGTGGCGGCTACTACAAACAAACTAGAGAACAAAATCTAAAAAGCTAAATGAATGCTTGTGAGACACTGCATTATTATATTAATTATTGGCTCAGACCAACTCAAGTGTGGAGACGGGTGTGGGGGAAGGGACAGGTTGAATATCACAGAAGTGAGGTAGTGCCTTGTCCCACATGGCAGCCCCTGCTAGTGTCCTGGGGCAGCTCTGGAGCAGCTGTCAGTCAAAGACAGCCCGGGAGCACACCCACACCATGTCACCTGGAACCCTTAACCCAGCCTCTGATTGGCTGGGACTTTAGTTTAAAGGGTAACATACAACCAAAATAAAGTATTTCACAAAGTGTTGACTTAGCACATGCTAACCCATACAACTTGGAAAGTCTAACCCATTAAATCAGAGAAAAAGAGAAAATTATGTAGCTACCACTGGACAGTCCTGTGCAAATCCAGCTTCTACATGGCCAGATGGTAGGGCTCAAGTGAAGATAGAGAGTACATGTTGCTGTTTTTATTGCTCTGCCCCCCACTGTGGTCACCCCTCCCAGGTGGCAGCTGGAAGGTGTTCTCCAGCTGAAGACAAAGGAGGACAAGAAAGGATTTTGAGTTGGAAACCAGTGAAGGTTTTTGGTGGATTGGGAAAGTATTTGGTCCAAATCCAGGACCCTGAAGAGAATAATATGGTGAGTAGGTAGGAATGGTTTGAATTCTACTGTATCTTTGATTCCCTTGAGGCAATGAGAATATTATGTAGCAAAATTTTTACTGCATGTCATTTTCCTGTGGTATACCCTGACATTCCCCCTTACCCTGGCATTTGGATCCCTAGCATTGTAATAAGGACCCCCCAGAAACCTGGTTGGTGGGAGGGATGAGGGTGGTAATCTGGGTTATGTATTTTTGTTTAGGTTACGATACCTGGGCCTGTAAGATTACCAGCTCTAAAATGCAAGGTGGCCTAACTACTGAAAATGGGCCTATCATTAAGGTTTGTACAAGGGGTACAATCACACTGCAATATCAATGGGCAATAGAGAATCTTGAATTCACCATGCCATTTTGAGAGTTCACCTTACAAGTCCAAGTGTAATGCTTGATATGTTGTTATTAAATAAGCAAGGAATATATGAAGTGCTGGACCTCACCAGAGAAGAATGCTATATTAAGAGCCACGAGCGAAAGTGAAAGAAATCACTGACCAATCTGCTGGGCTACCCCAATAGAATTTTTACTGAACAGGTTGATTCCATGAACTCGCCCCCCTCACATCCTGTTTTACATCTTGCCTGCAATTTGGGACTCACGGGGTGGGAAATGATGACTTGCATGGAGTTTCTATATTGACTGAACTCCTGTTTTTGCTTATTGAAATAGCAATTGCCCGCTACATGATTCCTCATATTCTTGCCTCTTTATCCTCTACTTTGTTACCCTTTAAACTTCTGCCAAGATCTCATTTTTTTTTAAAGTTTACCAGTAAAGTACCCTCTGAGAAAACATATGCAGCATTTCTCCTTTGCCCTCTGTCTTAAGGTGTTAAAAGGACTGAAGGTTCTTCTAATATGTCTGGAGGGCGAATACTGTTAGAGCCTTCTATATTTTTAGAGTGAAACCACCTTCTATATTTTTAAAGTGAAACTGCTTGGTGAGCTTGTAGCTCAAGAGTTGGGGTCTTAAAATGCTGAAAAAAGTACTCATGCATCTGGCATCCAGGGATGAGAGTTGCTGTATCATATTTGAAATGGGTGGCTGGTGGGAGTGAATTCTAAATAAGGTGCCATCAGCTAAATAAATCATTCTGCCAGCAACAGATTTAGCGAGGCCTATTTCTGGAGGGTTGCACCTCATACTTGGATTCTCCATTGTCTTATATGGTAGTGACCTTGATCCACGCTTTCCTTGAGGATGGGACATTCTTAAACTCTTTCCTTTTGAGTTTCTCTGCCCATGGCTGTACTAAATCAAACAGTCCTAGGGAACACTTCTGGCCACTTGAATTCAGTACTCAGTAGTGTCAAATTCTCCAAATGGTGCTTGGCATCATGCTGACCTGTGCCTGTAGCAGTTTCCCAAATGGTTCCTGAACCACAGGAACAGTATGGGAGCAAGCTTTGGCCAAGGCAATTTCCAGCAGGTAGTTTGCATTTCGCCATCCTGTTTAGGAGGACAAGAGCATTTAGTACTACATGACATGGGCTGTTCACTGTCTGCTGCCCTTAACAGCAGAAAATGGTCCTCGAAAATTTTGTGTAGGAGTGTAGACATAGTCTCTGCTATCTATAGGAATTACAGCTTTTCCTCTGGACTACTGATACACTAATAGAGCTTTTATCCATTAACTAACTGCCTGTTTATACAGACCCATAGAAAATAAGCGTGTTAGAAATCCCTTCTCTGCTGTTAGATTTGGCTGGAAGTGGCTAAGAACTTCGAAGTTACTAGTAGGTGGTGGACAGTGATGAGAAGGGGAATTCATAGACGTGCAAATGTACAGACACATTTGTGCATATACATGTGCTTGCATAAAGGCTGCAGTCACAAACCTTTCCTAAGGAAATCAGGCTAGAAATGTGGTGGACAAACAAACTGGTCAAATCTGGTGGAGCGTGCTCTGTAACCCATCTCAGTGGTTTTGATGGGATAGTAAGTAAGTAAATAAATAGGGTAAACTGTAACCTGGAAACCTGGCCTTTTGGCACTCTACATTGTCTGTCCCCTGGAATGACTTAAATGGGACTGAATTTTGTGCAGAAAAAGGCCACTAAGAACTAATGCATGCTTTTTGAATACATTTGACTACATTGCATAGCAAGCAATCTACAACTGTGGCTGTGCAGAGATGTGCATGAGCTACCATTAAACCAGCTTGGGGGCCCTCATCAGTGTAGTAACTCGAAGCTCGACACATAGTAGAAGCCACTTGAGTGATGGGGTATATTCTTGGTTGGTGAGCTTGCCCTGAGCTAGTGCTTATGTTAGCATATGCAAGGTGGCTCATACAAGGTTGGATCAAGGACACTGCACTATGTTAGACTGGCCTACCCAGACAGTGCCAGCACTCGGCACAGTCTAAAACTTGTGTGCTGTTGCTGTTCATTTCCAGCCTGAAATACCCTTCTGCCCTTTGAAGTTGCAAAGAAAACCTTGAAAATATGATCTGTGCTAAACTTGGGTAGCAAATCCTCCTGAGTCGGCAAGCAACCGAACCAAAGGTTGCAAGCGGCAAGAAAATAGCTTGTACTTTCTGTAGCATGAAATCTTCAAGAGAAGGGTTTAAGAGGTGAACATTAGCAGGTTACATCTAGTCTCTTCAGTAGATATAATTTACATTCACAGCCTGAACCTGCTGCTCACGCTTCCCTTGATATGCTATCCCTCCCTTCATCCTATTCCCGCAATGCCTGAATGTGGAATTGTTGATATGCTATCAGCTGGGGGTGGTTTATTTATCCTGCACAAGGAAAAGAAAAAACATGTGCACGTTGTTTTTATACCTGGATTCTGAGGAATTTCCAAACAATCTGCGCTGAAAAAGAAATGTTTCCTCATGAATTTCCACAAGGACTGATAAAAATCCAGGTTTTTAATGATTTAGATGGTGATTATGAATTTTTTCTCACTTATCAGCAATCAACAGAAGACCAAAGTGGCAGCCTTAAAGACAGCGTGATACAGCTAGCAAGGGTACAAGACATTACAGGCTGTCAAGATGGTATTGTTCAGAGCTGTCAAAATTAAAGACAATTTATGCATTGTAAGGGCAGGCTAAAATCAGGGCCTTGCAACTGCAGAAGAACCTAAACATTATAGTAGTCTAACTGCTAGAAATATCTCATTGACTGAATGTTAATGCGTTTGTGGGCTTTTCAGGAGTGCACATTGAGGGCAGCAGAAAATGGAATGGAGTTTAATCTGGAAGGAGACAAGAAAATTATGTCTTTCTCTGTTAGAATCAAAGCCAAGGAGAATTTGGACACTTTCCATTACTTAGAACTGACTAAGCCTCTCTTTTGAATTTAGTGTAGTGTCTATTGCAGAGATGCCAGCAAAGCTATCCATCAAATGCTGGGAGCGAAAAAACACAGGTGCTCTCCTGACCCAGCTATTTATAGGAAAGGGTTGCAATTGCATGTGATACAAATGCCGTGGTTGTGTTTTTACATTTCAGAGCTCTAAATCCACCTCTTTGGCTGAAAACACAGCTCAAAAATGATAATTGGCTATCAGTTGTAGCTGTTTAGCAAAGCTGAAAAAGCAGGAATTAAATTTAGCTACAGGAGACTGGGAAAGGAGAAGTAAATTTGGGAATCTTTGTAGAAAACATACTGGTTTGAGAGAAAGATGGAAGGGCACCAAAGCATTTGCATGGTATGTTAGTGAAAGTATAATAATATTTTTTCAAAACCTGTACATCCAGCCATATGCATATTTAGGATATGGAAAGTGCTATGGCTTCTAGATACAGACCAGGAATTGGATCGGCACATATTTCACTAAACTGCCCAGAAATTTTTTATTTTTTTTTCTCCTGATTTCCTGAGGAAATCCCAGGTAAACTGTTTTTTCTAAGAAGATTAATGTTGCTGTATGTTTCTGAAAGTTCTCATAATTTGTTAATTCTTAAGGCTAAAAATTATAATGAGTATGAGAAACATCTGGGATTAAATCAGAAACATTTGCAGAATACTGAAGGAATCATTTAGAGCTTTGGATAATGATATGAATGTGTTGCTTCTTTTCTCAACGTGACTGCTATTGTCTCAGTTTCCATAATAATAGTTTCAATATATTTTTAACCACTTTTTAAAATAAGTCCAAACAGATTGCAAAGCCAGCAACAAATTAAGCAGTTTCAGATTTTTACCTCTCTCAGAAATCTTACAACAATTCTGCTAAAACTGATGTGCAAACACATTGACCTACTTTGGCAGAGATCTCCACAAGAGTCTTACAGGAGTTAGAGTCTGCACTCTGTTGTTAGTTCTTTCAAAATACTGTAAGCAAGTGATTGATTGGTTAGAAAGTCACATAATCAGCTGTTAAATTGCTGATGTACAGAAAAAAGTGCATATTTATAAAATAAATAAATTTTTAAAACCCAAACCCTGCCCCTATTCTGCGTTGTGAGAGGGGTTCTGCTTGTTCAAAGGCAGCAAACTCTATGTCAACTACCTGCTCACCTGAGAAGTTGCTAGAAAAGACAGCATAAATAAAGGGTGTGGACAACAAATCCCAGGATATTCAGTTTTGCAGGAATACCAGAAATCTTACAGCCTCTGCCTCATCTGATCTAAGGAAACATAAAGAATTTAAATGAAAAGAGTGTCAATTTAGATTAGGTACTAGGAAAAGATTCTTTACTGTGAGGGTGGTAAGGCACTAGCACAAGGTTGCCCAGAGAAGTTGTGGATGCCACATCCCTGGCAGTGTTCAGGGTGAGGTTGGATGGGACTTTGAGCCACCTGGTCTAGTGGAAGATGTCCCTGCCAAGGTGGGGGGGTTGGAACTGGATGATCTTTGTGGTCCCTTCCAACCCAAACCATTCTATGACTCTATGAAATCATATCCCAGCAGTATTCCATTCTGTCTTGTGCAAAACCCCATCTTTCAGAAAGGAAAGAAAGCTTCAGGGAGCTAATAAGGTGACTATAACTATGCCCAGCTTTTGGCTGTAATATGCCACAGACAGCATTTAATCCTGTGCCTCTGGTTTCCAGTGAGCCCAGTACTGAGAAATGTTACTATAGGGAAGCAATGATGACTGGCATCCTACTGATGAAAGGCTTTTATTACAGAGCAGAACCGCCCCTGCCAGCGGGATGTTCAGGAGCACTGCCCTAGCACTGTTCCTATAAATAATGTGCTGTGACCATTTTACTCCTCTTGCTGAGCAGCATGGTAGAAAGTGAATGCCTACATCTAATGTACTATTTTTTTAACCTACTTTCCAAAAGATTTTAAATATCCGTGAGTGTATATTTCTCCCATTTTTTACTCCAAACCCCAGCAATTATATATATTTCTGAGCAATATGGGATTTTTTAGTGTATTTGACAAAAAGATAGAGGTCTCAAACACCTTTAGTTTGTACCTATGTGGTGGAGTAGAGAAAAAACATTGTAGTGTAACTTTTACTCCTGATATGACATGAGGATGGAGAGAAGTGTTTAAGAAAGCCCTACAGTCATAACTCTCCTGAATTTCACAGACACACAGCCACAGGGAGCCAGGCTCTCCTAGTCCTGCTGCAGAGCAGCTTGCCACCCTGCATGGCAGCAGCTGCAGAGGGAGGTTCTATAGCAATTACTAGTACAACAGCATATGTGATGATGATTTTATAATACTGACGTAAGGTAGGTGGGGAGGTGACACACAAAGCCTCACACCTACCATAACATTGTAACATCTCTATGGAAAGCCAGCACCAATCATTCACAAACCCAGAGGCTGTCAAAATGCTCTGTATGTAATTCTCTGTCTGATAAGCAATGTGTACATTGCTATGACACTATCAGAAGTTCCCCATGCAAGTCATGCCATCTGGGAAGGGCAGTCTCGTTCTGGAGCAGGAAGGTAAGCCTGGCACTGGCTGTACATCCTGCGTCCAGACCGTTTTTAAAGTACACTTAAATGCTTGCAAAAACTGTGCAATATTATCCCTTAGTACCTTAGTAGAAGAAAGAGTTCTGTGAACTCTAGGGTTCATTGGCACACAGTGAAACCCTGATACTGTGGGGTGCAATAGCAATCCGGAAAGATTGCGGTACCAAACAGAACAATGTCTCAGAAACCAGCTGCTCACCAGTTCTGACCTGGACTCCTGTGGTTAACATCACACTTCAAAGAAAGTTTAAGTAACAGCTTGGGCATAGGCAGCTGTCAAACACAATTTAAGTTCCTGGGTGGTTTTTTGTTTGGGTTTTTTTTAATGCTTTCCTTCCATAGCAATGTTTCCAATTCATAATCGAAGATGAAAACCTTTTCTTAGCAATACCAAAACTGCTTTCATTTAGAGTGTGTCCAAAGCATCTGAAACAGATTTGAGTGAATCTGATGGGGTGTGGCATAATTTTTTTTTCTCTGATGGAACCGAGCCAAAGACATATTTTCAGGCAGAGCCCGTGGGTACCTTCAGGCCCTGAGCAATTCATCAATCCCAAGATCCATCTGCTATCAGAAAAGTCAGTGTAAGAGCTGGACTTGTTTTATGAGGGAGGGGTGCACAGAAGTCTTCTGTCTGGTTTATTCAGTGTGTCTCTGTGAGGGGCAAGCAGTAAAATGATATCTCATAGCTGTGAGAAATATATACTATCACATTGTATGTTCACGGTGTTTATGATGAATTACTTGAAATACACAGACCAAAAAATGCAGGATTAGGAAAAAAAAATACTAATATCAGTTCCTTGAAGTGCTGAAATAGCACAAGATAAGCTTATCAAATGAAAGCCTAGCTCCACTGAAATCAGTAGGAGTTTTGTTTGGGCTTTCAGAAAAACAATAACTTCACTGTAAACTAGTTTATAGCTTTCACTTGGTAGGGACTACAAAGTGAAATTATATCTCTGTACAGTAGACAGGTATTTGCCAACTATTTTTGGGTTGGGAATAGAAAGAAATAAAATTTGCTCTGTTCTTTCCTTTCAGTCTTCTAATTAATTTCTCCTTAGTTCTACACTGTCTTCTTTTGCTGCAAAGAGCAGACGTTGAGTTGGGATTGTGTGTGTTGACAGTCCTGGCTTTAGCCTTCCTGCGGGTTGGCTGAGATCTAACAATGCATTTTTTCCCATGGTGTTTTCTGTCACATATTTTTTTAAACAAACACTATTCTGTCAGCTATAGAGGACACAAGAAAAGATGTGCTGTAAAACAGCAAACAAAAGGCAATTTCAGTTTCGGAGTTTGCAAGATTATATAATTATACTGGCAACTCTCTTTTTCTGAAATCTCTTTATAAAAGGTATATTCTATTTATTAAATGTGCTATTCAAAGGAATAAAGGCAATTAAGGGTCATTTCATTAAAAAGAATGACTCAACTTACCTTTGGCCACAGAAGCATAAGCTATACTGACATTTTTCAGAGTCACTGCCAACAGATCTGGACTTTGACTTCAGTCTAGAGGAAATGGACACCTGAAAATGAGCCCAGCTGAGCATCTACTTGCTAACACATTAGCTGTGAAAACTCTGACAAACCTGCAGAGCCATATGATGTCACATGGCAAATATTTGGTGCCATCACACATACTATGGTTCTTCCTGTTCAGGTAACTCATTTTTCCAAGGGAATAGCCTTATGGTGCGATTGCTGTTGACACCGATGGTCTGAGCTTGTTCCCTTTGAAATCAATGATATAATTTCTGTTGTCTTGAACAGAAGCAGTATGGGGCCAGGAAGCCATCGAGCTAAAACGCCACATACTGCTTTGAAAGTTAAGGAAGCGTTAAGGTCAGAATAATAACTTTCATTAAGTATGACAAAAATCAATACCATTTGCACTGTCCAGCTATTCAGCTTGTTGTACATGCAGATTATCTGCATCTGGTTATCACACTTCATAATCCCAGCCTGGCACTGACTGAAAAAGTGCTTTACAAAGCATACAGCCCAGGGCAGAAGACTCCATAAAGTCAATGTTTTTACTGCTTTCCTTATTGATGTAACAACTCTCTTGTCATGTAGATTTTCTTTTCTTTTTTTTTTTTTTTTTTTAAAGGAGGTGAAAAATAGGTGATAACTTAATGCGGTGCTTGCTGGTTGTCCATGGAGAGGCATAAACTTGATCCAGGATCTGGAATACAGCCAAGAAAACTGCTGAGAAGATGGATCCTTCGTATCACATGCTGAAGGTCATTGTGGGACCCATTGCAGACTTGTCTGTGGGCTCTAGCTCCATCTCTGTAGGCACCAGTGTCTCCCTGTATAGGAACCACTGTGTTAGACACCAGGAATCAGTACTGTCAGCTTTTCAAGTGGGAGAAAGGTACTTGCAATTAAAAACTACACACATGGTGAGTGTTACAAAATAAAAAAGAGATGGGGCAGTGGATGAAGGAGCTGTCCTGAAAGAAACACTTGGATTCCTGCCACCCATAGACCAATCAGAAACAAGCAAAAAAATCAAGAATAGGAACAGAGCTGAATCAAGTCCTACTACAACAGGTTTCTCTGTTGGGGTGGTAGCAGTGCATCTCTTGTTGCTGGTCTGTTAGCTTGCATGCTGCTCTGATTACTGATGGCATCAACATTTTTTTTAGGACAGTGCACATGCAGAGAGGAGGGAGGGTGATTCTGCTTGCTGCAGCTTGCAGGAACACTCTGGGTCTTGATATTCCTGTACTGCAATCCATTACTTCCAGAAGAAACACTGGACTTATTCACAAGCATTTGCTCTTGGGCTTGCGGATTAAAGGTGGCTTGCAGGTCCCTACCCTTTGGCCTGCTTCTTGAAAGGAAAGTGCATGCTGTAGGCTAATCATATGTGCTGGACTGATGCAACTGGCGCTGGATTGCAAAGGACAGACTGACCAGGATGGAGCTGGCTCTTCCAGCAGCAGCCGTTATCCCTGCAGCTTCGTTTCTGATTGCATGGCAGCAACCACAATCTCACCTCATCTTTCTCCTCCCCCCCTGCAGCACCCCAGACCTGACCCCTGGGGCTGATGAGGAGAAGGTGAGGGCTTGCTAGGGATGCAGGGGGAGAAGGTCAAGCAGCTTCAGGTATGGATTCAGGAGGGAGAGGGTGCATTGCAGAGTGGGAATGAACAATCCCAAGTCCCAGGTCCAGCTGCTGGCTTCTGGAATCAGACTCCTCCCTAGTCAGGAAGGTCAGCAATGGACATCATTGTTCAAATTACAGTGACAGAAGACCTAGTTAAACACAAGTGATTAGAAAAACCTGGTGGGAGGAGGTCAGAAGGAGGAACAAACTTCTTAAACTTATTGGACAAAGCCTGACTGGCAGTTTCCCTGCTTGGCCCAATGTAAGGGAAAAGGTGCAAGATGTGCATCTCCTTCCAGAGGTCATGTTCTTGTCTTTTGAAAGGATTTACACAAGCTGAATAGCCATATTTTATTTCTCTAATAATACTAGTGTTTGTAACCAACTACCATAAAACCCGTAGTATAAAATACTGTGGCACACTACTCAGGATTCCTCAGAGCAATGAGTGTCCACGTGACCTGGTTGCGTTTTTATGTGCCAGGAGCCTGGTTGCTGTAGGAGGTATTAAGTAACAGTGAACATAATGAAATGTTATAATGTATGAGCCTGGATGGATGGGTCATTTCCAAGCAGACATCCCATCAGCAGCAGGATTAGGGCTTCTAACAGGCTCTATGTCACAGGGCCTTTTTGCTCTCCTGAGCTTTTAGGTAAAGTAGCTTTTTAATTGCTTCTTCCTCAGGCACATCAGAAATTTCTTAGTGCATATGTCTCTTAGCTGAATAGGTTGGTACTTGGCCAACCTTGGTCATAGAATTTTATTGAACAAACCTCATGCTGTTTGCTACAGTAAAGGGTGATCATTGCCGACATATATTATGTACTAGAGGAGTTGTCGTTCAAACACTGTGTTCAATAAAGGTGACTGAACAACCATGGCTACAACATTGGCCTAAATATAAAAACCTATCTGTTGCAAGTTTCTCTTTTTCTACCTAGTGTTGTAAATTATGAGATGGAGTGTAACATTAATTTTACAGACCAGAAGAAAAATAGCTTAAATAATAATATTCATTATTAAAAACCCTCCCGCCATTTTTCATTCTTTACTCAAAAAACAAACCAACAAAAACAACAAACAAAACAAAACAAACCCCCAAAAACAAACAAACAAACCAAAACAACACCACCACCCCCCAAACTATCTGTTATGCATTGGTCCCACCAGCATTATGTACTGTCTGACCATGCAGCATAGCTTGTCTCTGACAGTTTGGTTCTAAGAGGATTTTCTTAGTAGATGGAAAATTCCTTTGCACCTGAATCTAGAGGAGTTCAAGCCCCCAGTGTCCACATCACAGAAGACAACACAGCTCCATAGGTGGTCCAGTATTTGTTCTTGCTGAATATAAACCACTCTGCTACATGGGTTCATGGAAGCAAGATGAGGATGACTTTAAAGGCTCGGGGTTTAGGAACAGAGGATGTTAGGACTCCTTTTTTGCTTTACCCAAAATTAAATGCAATGCTGTCCTGGGATCAAGGACCTGAACCTCAGGCTCTCCTTTCCTATGCAAGTTCTTTGCTTACTGGTGTTATTAAGAACATACCTCCATGAGTTATGCCATTTCTTATGTAATCAGCAGAAACAGACTATTTTCTCAAGGTCATTAGTTGCAATAGAGCCCCAATATTCAATGGTTTTGGGCATATGTTCATTTAAGATAGAAGAAGTATATATTGAATTGCTCCTTTCCTAATTCTAGCTCATAGAAAGTGAACATTCAGTTCTGAATTTGAGGAAATCAACAGCTTTGTAGTCTACATACAAGCCAGAGTTTTATCCATGATGTTGTCCAGAGTATTTTCCATTAGCTTTGGTACAAACCCAGAACTACTCAGTTAAGATGCAGTGATTTATAGTAGAGTTGATTTACACAGTTTTAACCAATATCTGTCTCCATCTCAGTATGCCACACAGCTGAACAAATGTTGCTGAAACACTGTTCTGCAGGAGGCTGAATATCCTCTCTTCCAGTGGAAGGTCCAGCCTGCTACTCACTGCAGTCTCCAAGAAGTTTTCCATGGCTTCAGGATGCACTGGAGTTGGCCAAGAGTCTGTTCCTTTTAAGCAGCAAACTGGTTTAGCTAGCACAACCAGCGCTTTGCAGACAACTCAGCAATTATGGGATCATATAGCTACAGTAAGAGGCTGAGCTGCAAATTACTGTAATTATGAATATTTCTGTTGCAAGGCAAATTTACAGCCAGATATGTCATGTCAAAATTATTTTATTTTGTGGGTAATTCTAATTTTTGCAATACATTTCTAGAACTTAATTTTCCTGTTAAACAGCATTTTAATTTGAAGAGTCTATTACAGTGGTTATGGTGGATTATTGTTAGAATTTGGAGGCAGATTATGAAATGCAAACATGCTAAATCCTTATCCCAGACACAATAGCACAGTTGGGAATGGTGATTAATATCTTTATAAGGGTATTGGACAGTGTCTCAGAAGAGACTGAGTTGTCTCCAGTTCCTCCCATATACCCAGATAAGGCTCCCTCTGCAATAAAAGAGAAGAGATAAGCACCTCCAGAGAGCTCAGCCTTTAGGGGTGTTCATCTCAGAAAACAGAAGAAACATGGAGTTGATGCGCTCCCAACATGTGTACCTGGCTTTAATGCCAAAAGCAAAGCAGTGGGCTCTTTTGTATGGCTTTGAGTAAGTCACTTTATCTCCCAATATCCTTTTTTTATTTAGTTCTTCACTGTATAGAGGAAAATACAGAGAGGTTTTAGGACGATACATGCAGTGATGGCATTTTGGTTCCCAGAAACTTTGTTACAATCGTCTTGTTCATTAATAAGGTGACAATTTCCCAATCATTTGTTTATCACAACCTAATGTCAGGTAATCTACATCACTGCTACCACCTCTGACCTTAACTCCATTTTGAAAGCAGTACAGACTGCAAAGTGGCAGACTGCAACTTTAAGTCTTGTGGAACATATCCAGGTTCTAGCCATGGGACCAGTTTTTAAGTAGATTTCCCTATTTCCAAAACTTCCCTATTTCCTCCTTAAGGAGGCCTTTAAGGCCTTCAAAGCTTAAGGCACTGCCCAAATGTTACTGAAGGTGATGTGCAGCAGAGCACAGCCTGTCTTCAGAGGATGGCATGAATGAGTTTGTGGCCTTTCCCTGCCCGGTCTCTGATTGACATGAGGCAAGTGCAGCAGCTTCACCCGACTCTGTGCTCCGCACAAGGCTGTGACCCAGTGCCAGTGGAAAGAGCTGTGACCTGGGGCTGCCAAAAGCAGGAATGACCTATTCACCTTTGTCTTCGTATCTAGTTACATTAGGCTCCTTCTTAGGAGGAAGCCAAAAAACAACCCCCTCTCTTGCCAGCTTGTTCATTAGCAGTTAATGGAACAGGCTTGACCCTGTTTCCCCCACAGCTGCCTCCCCTTTTGATTGCAAGGGGCTTGAGGCATGCATGGCATGGAGGGTCAGGCTGTGAGGCAGGCTCTTGGCCAGTCCCAGGTGGAACCAATGACCTGGGCTGGTTTTTTCAAGAAACAGCCACAGACTGGGGCCATAGGTGGGAGTTGGCTGCAACAGGGGCTTGTTGTGTTCCAGGGCCTTGCACTGCCAAGATATGAGCAAGAGGTGCTACGATCTTTCAGCCCCCTGACCTGGTGATAGAAGATACTTCTACCCTGTATACCAAAAAGTTTTGGTCTCAGCAGTCATCATTGTGATACTCAGGAGCTCCCGGGTCTAATTGCCTGTCCCCGAGAAATAAAAACTTTCTCTCCTTTGTCTGTTGAAGATGGAGCTGGTAAAGAAGTGGGGTGAGGGGGAAGTCTGTTTTTCTGCTGGCTCAGGTATCTGGCAAAATCTCTCTTCTAAATTTCATGTGCCTGCAGATAGATCCAGAGCATGAGAGTGAAGACTTGGACCAAGATATGTAGCCATTTCATAGAGCACCACCTTACTAGTTCTCAGCTATTTCCTGCAGCTTGTGTTGTACTCCCAGATTATTTTCACGTAACTCATCTAGACTTTAGAGTGGTGAGGCACTGATTCTGACCAAATGGTCTGCAATGGGATTTTCTCCTGGTACAGTGTTTGTCCCTAGGCCAATACAAATGAAACTTTTCTGTCAATGGCTGTACAGCCGGTTTTCCCAGGCAAAGTCATTACCTTACAAACAAACCAGTGGGTGCCACTGAACACATCCTGTTTCTGAGGTGCCATTAGCAGGATCCTGCCCCTGAGCCTTTATTTTAAAAAAGAATTTCAGTCGTTTCATTCCCAAATGTAGAAGCATCCAGGAAGCTTTGCAGTGGAAATGGCCTGTGCTGGGTCTCTCTTGCCTACACACTTTCAGAGATCTGTTTTGTTCTAGCAGCAATATTGTAAGACCCTTGTGACCAGGCTGCTGGAGACAGAGGGCTCTAACAAGTGCAGCAGTGACTGAAAAGAAATTACTTTTCAGACACTGAAAGTGTCTTAATGGAGAGAAGAGAGTTAAATGGTATAACAAAATACTGAGATGTCGTTAAATTCTGCATTATGTCACAGCCAAATTACTTAGCACCAATATTGTGTATGCAAACATCCCCTCCAATGAGACTAATTCCCATCAGCTTGACGGCTGAGACCTGATGGTCCCCTTGGTGAGGTATCAATTATTTATTTTGTACACTCCAAGAGTCAGTGGGTCCCTTTGATATGCCAGATGACTGTTAAATTAGCTGCTGAAGGGCTACTGCTGCTTTTCAAGCTCCAGCCTCAGCTAGAGACATTTCCACCTCGTTGCTCCTTAACTCACCCATTTCCTCATCCAGCAAAGCCGATTAAAGTGATTTCTGCTAGGGCTGCTCCTTCCCATGTCCTACTGTCCCACACTTGTGCCAGTGCAGTTGTTTTGTGAGGGAAAGCAGTAAATCAGGTCACTGAAATGTTAGTGCTCTTCCATGGGTTGCTATCAATGATTTCATCCAGGAGCTGGTTGTCCCAGCGTTTCCTTCTGATGTTCCTCTGCATAGGCCTTTTTAGACATCTTTTTAGAGGTGTCTTTCTGCAGCCAAGGAAGTTCACTCAAACCACCAGGCAGGGCACAGATGCAGCATAACTATTGTCCTTCTTTCTCATGTATGGCAAACTAGATTAAATTCCTCATTAAATTCACTAAGAATTTAACTCAGAATTAATGTAAATAGCCAATTTAAAATAAGCCCGAGAGGAGATATTTAAATACACACTTACTGGTCATTTATATTCTGTTACATTACATTAGGCTGGAAGATCCATCTGTTATTTAGCTTATCCAAAACTTCTTATTAAATAAAATTGTAACAGTTGTTATAATGCAGAATTTGTTCATGCTGGTTAATAGCCAAATATTTGAGTTACCTTTAAGAGTAAAGATAGAAAAAAATGTGTGATCTCCTGTAAAATAAACATTCCCTCTATTTCCTTTGAAAATGTGAGGTGAAAACCTATACATTTTTCAAATTTGAGAAGTGTAAATGCGATCAGTCTTCTTGGTTTTGTCTCAAACCTCACTTTTGCAGTGATAGATATCATGGTAGCTATTTTAGGCGTATAACAATTAGTAATCTAAGGATGCGTCTGCAATGGAGTTTTTGTTTGCATTGGGAGAGTGTTTCTGAAATACATCCCCCAGGCACCTTCACTTTCCAATCTGGGGTTTGCATCACGGTGTAGTCTCAGAGGCACCAGCTGGATCCCTTGTTGATAAAACTCAATGGAAAGATGTGCCTTAGGGACGCATCTGGTGCACTAACGTGATGGGACTAGAATGAGACCAATGTGTATATCATGTAAATGTCAAGTTTTCGGCATTTGATCCTGTTGCACTGAACTACCTGTTCAACTGTACATGGCCTAAGTCAATGCTAATCATCAAAGCTTGCCTTCCATTGTGGAGATGTCTGGGTACATCGTGGATAAGTAATTTAGAAAACTCACTTCTTTGCAGTTCAATTTAGAGAAGATGACTCCATCCCATGCATGCATCTGTCTATAATTCTATCAACCTACCTACCAGTTGGGACCATGCCTGTGGAGGCAGCTTGACCTGCTTTCAGACTCCGAAAAGTGCTTTTGCAAAACACTTATCTGCAAGTAAGAATCTCTGCCCTACAAAGTGGAGTTGCAGCACGTGAATCCTGTCCCTCTTGCATCCTAGGAATGCCCAGAAACCTTCTTTCTGGTATGGCATGACGTGTTGGTGCAAAAAGTAGGTGGGACTTGAGCAGAAACACCTCCTAATGATGCTGTGTGCACTGGAAAGTAATTTCTGGAACCCAAACTATGTAAATAGTGTCTTCTACTGATCTCTTTCTCCCCTCTCAACTCCCAGCCTTATAAATAACTCTTACTTCCACCTTCAGGATTTTTCCAGAGCCCTGCTGAGGCTTTTGGTCTGCCTATTTTTAGCTTTACATTTATTGACAATGGTTTCCTCCTTCTCTGCCTAGTCAGACCGCAACCTAGAAAACACAAAGGTTATTTGATTCTGAAATTGGCTGTCCATGGGCAGATCTGTATCATTTCTGAAGACAAAAAGAGAGATCGTGGTTTCTTTCCATCACAACTGGCATATACATCCTCTGCAAGTCACTAGGGGAGCCACGTGCTGTCTGCCTTCACAAACTTCCTGAGACCCAGAAATGTGCTCTCTGATACCAAAATACAATCAATCATCTCTGTGGAAGGCAGCAGAGGCTGTCATGTACGTAACTAGGAGTAGGAGGGCAAGATGCAATTTAGATCACTCCAGTAAAAAATATTGTCATTTAATGTATAGGAAAACTGCTAGATTTTAACAATATAGATAATTTTCCCCATTTTTCAGCAGGCAACATATAATAACTAGCGTTGAACTGTGCACATAAACTAGATATAAAATTGCTATTTGGGCAAATTTCTTGCCACGTGTTTGGATGTAGTGAGTGGTAAACTGTATGGGATCATGCCAGTTTAGCGTACTTGAGAAGTGCAAACAAACTTGTGAAGCTGAATGGTATATCCATACAGGTTATGAAGGTTAAGGGTAGACATAGAAGTAAATAGATCACATAAAATGTTTCTTTTTCTGATGTCCTGCTTTATTCCCATTTAACAAAAAAGAGGTAAAAAACCTCAAGCCACAGGTAGTTTTAGCAGCAGATTTTTGTACTTTACAGGAGTACTCCTTTCTTGTGGGGTAATAATGCAGAAAAAATGGAAAACAGTGATAATGTCACTTTATGCCATAAAAAGATAACTATTTGTCAAACATAATCATAGGGACATTTATGTTTCCTTGATATTCTGCATCAGACACAGAATTTCAGACAAATCCAACAAGAAAGCTCAAATCACAGAAAAAGCTGCAAATTGCAATAAAAATTGATTTTTCAGAGGTACGTGACATAAGACTCGATTTCCAGAGATGTGCTTAAAGTGGGACACATGATTAAAGAACTTGCTGAATCAGAGATTTTGTGTACAAAGGACCAGTTATGCAGCTAACAGGCTGTGCAAATAGACTGTGTGATTTCCTCGTGCAGTTGCAACTACATACAGAGGAGCTGTGCATTCATTGCTGCTACAACTTACATGAACACCACCTGGGAAAATACAACACGTGGTATGGCAGTAGCTTCAAAGGTTTTCAAATGTGAACTGAATTTTAACTTCTACCTTGTCTCCACAGGTAAGATCTGCCTTGAAAAGCCAGTAGGTTAGATGTGGTCTGTGGTAGATTGATTCTCCAGGACTTGAAGTGACGCAGACACTTGATCTGAGGGAGTAATTGATAGCAATGATAGGTTGCCATCTAATCTTTGGACCAGTGAGAAGATGAGAATGATAGCACAGTTTGTGGGTGAGTTTCAAGGCCGATGCTTGCCAACAGAGGAGTGCCAGGATGGCTTTTGTCCAAGACCATGGTGGAGAACATCCTCCAGCCTCTCCCAGCCTCTGCTCTGTTTCTTTTCTCATCCCTGCCTTCTTGTCCTAGTCTCCTAACCTTTCTGACCTTTCTTATTTTCCAATCCATGAGCTGTCTATACTTCACCCAGCCTCTCCTCCCAGTCCTTAGTGCAGCACACCAGCTGTCAGACCCAGTGGCCTTGCCTCAGTCACAGTCTTTGTTCCTCTTTCCCTTCCTCTCCTCATGAAGCTCCTGGTTTTCAGACTCTTTTGTCATGACTTCCCATATTTTTGCCAGTGCTTGTTTCTTCTGCCTTTGAGGTGGCCACCTCCTTCTCCATGCAACCTGGGCTCCAGGCAGGGGAATGTCAAAAGGCCAGGATAGACAGGTCTCATGGCCTCCATTTGTGCACTTAGAGCCACCCTGGCCACCAGCAGCAAATCATGGGGACAGTGAGGATTGACCTGCAGCCTTGAGTTGGATCCAGCCTGTAGGGATGATGGCTCTGCAGAAATTTTGGTATGTAAAAGCTTGTGAAAAAGTGAAACATGCTTAAAGCAGGTGAGACCACAGAAGAATTTAACAACCACAGTCAGGCGAGATGAAGACCAAACCACCATCTCTCCCACAAATGAGTCTGTGAGAATAAATTTACTAATAACCGCATCACAATGATGAGTAATGCAGAAGGGACCACAAGGAAAGGAGCAAATCTGCCTCTGAGAAAGGCTTAGATAACATGTGGTCTGTGGGGCAGTGGGCTATGCAGTGAATCATGACAAGAAGCAAAACATGGAGCAGCTGTTCACTTGATGGACACCATCCTTTCTGTGTCATTCATCACAGTGACTGGAGAATATCGCAGCAACTTGGCTTTAGGGTAATTCAGAGGAAGAAGTTAGAAATTTAGTTGGTGGGGACAGGTTGTGTCCCTGTACAGGAGATGTAAGTACTCCTTTACCTATATTTAATGAAGCCCAAAGGCTTCTTGCAAAGCTTCTAAACCAGAAATTTCACAGGCCACTTCCATACCTCTGTTTCCCAGGTGTATCCCACTTTGCAACCTAGAGTTCCTTCAGTGTAGTTCTGTCTGCATGCACAGCATTGTATAGATTCAAAGCAGCGCCTCCCGCCATGCCCACAGATGAGTAGCTGGGGCAGACGACAAGGCAGATGTGTAAGACATTTGTGGTATGAAGTGCTACTGAATAAGCAAGCAGCTCTATACTGATCTGGCTTCTTTTTCCAGATGGTCACGGCGAGTAGCATCCTGCAGGGAGCATTATAATGGTCAAGTCTTGAGCTGACAAAGGCTGAGTAAGTGTAATAATATCTGTGACTTGAAAGAAAGGACTGTACAGTTCTTGCCAAGAGCAGATGGCAAGATAGTGTTCTTAGCCACAACTGATACCGATCTAATAGCAGGAACCACAGATCTTTATTGCAAACTTATCTTATGACAATTGATGCAATTCCTTAGTCAAAGAACCTTGACTGTTCCTCTAGTTAATTCCCCCATCCAATCGGCATTACTGGGCAGTGTCTGGTATAAGGCTTAGCCACATAAGCAGCTCCCAGATTCCTATCTCGTGAAGATGCTGGCTTGTATCATGCATTACATCAACCCAGTCAGATTAGATAGAGAAAGGGGCTTTATTCAGACTGCCTATCAGCAGTGCCTCATGTAGATTCTGTGACTCTTAAAGGATCAAAGGACTGATGAGTGATCCAGGTCCCAGACGTCATGGCATCAAGAGACGCACTTGTGGCACAAAAATTAGGCATATCCTCTGCTGAAAGTGCCTACCAAGGCCACAGCAACTACTTGTCTTATACATCTTAATGTAAACTGTGACTCAGATTTTCCACAAAGGTCTCCTTTGGGAAATAACCTGAGTTCAAAATCGTGATGAGCTCAAAGTACACAACCAGTACTGCAGGTCAGCTGATGAGGGGCAACTTGGTCAGCTACTACAACTGCTTGCAGTCAAGGACCTGTGACCTTAATCTAGACAAAGGAAACTATTTTAGCACAGATTAGCCAGCTAGAGTAAAGTTATTTCCTCATTAGCCTTCTTTTCATTCTGAGTCATACCTTCAAATATGTGATAATATATATTAAAATTAAAAATATTTTTTAATATTAATGTTAAGAATTAGCAGTTAGCACACACCAGCTAATGGATTTTACAATAATTCCTTTTGTCCTATACTAAACAAGTACTCACCAGCCATAAGGAAATCATCCCAGTATTTTATTTTTCATTCATCCTAGCTCTCCTTTTTGCTATTTGTGCACTTTCCTTTCCCACAAGAGCTTCTGTATTTATACTTGCTCCGGAAAGCTGTTGCTCTCCAGCCTACAATACATAATACCAAGCCTGTGAAATTGGGTTTGCCCTTGACCGCTCACTCTGAAGACAGCAAAGAAAGAGATAGGAAAGGTGAGGAGAGAAGGGAAGAAGTGTTTTTAGAAGAGATACACCAGTGTTGTTTTAAAATCCACTTTACCCACTGTTTATAATGGCTAGGGGGATGGTCAGGACATGAAGATGCACATTGTGTTGGGGAAAACAGTCCTCTGCATGGGGAAAAGAGGATTCCCATGCAGAAGGACTGCTGGACCCAGGCTGACTCAATGGGCAACACCATGAAGTATGGATAGACAAGGTAACTGTGGGGCAATCTGAACCTGTCCCTATAAATATGCCCCAGGCAATCTCCAAGCATCCCCCCAAAATTCCAGCACATTAGAAAAATTCTAGTGGCCTCAGGGAGAGCCCAGGGCTCATGTCTGTTTAAAGGTCCATTATGGGTGCCCGGAACAACATCAGGTTGATCATTCACCTCCTTTGGGCAGTGCTTGTTCCTCACTCAGCTCCTCTGCACACCATCAAACTTACCGACTCAGCACAAGTCATTTTTTGTAACATGAACTAAAATGCATTCATCTCTAAAACCCACAAATTAAAAGCAAATGCAGCCTCTGAAATGCCAATTGCACTTTTCATAGGGATGGCTTTTCCTCTTCTGTGTCGCTTTTCATCTTTACTGCTGTACATTTATGCAAACCATCAGGGCTGGGGGGTTTACTATTGCTGCTGTTTTCTTTTCAAAGAGATGAAAAGTTTATCCTTGCAGATCAGGTGTAAGCTCAAATGCTCTCTATGCCACCAGAGTCTGAATCCACCTCTGCGGCTGTGGGCAGGGCGTTTGCCTTTCCCTTTCCTTAGTTCAGCAGTTCCTACAAACCCAAGTGCTTGCCTTTGATACTCTGCACTCTGGTTTACTATGATTCACAGACATTACTGTTGCAAACACCAGTGGGGATAGATGGAATCTTCACATACCAGCTGAAAATTAACAAAGTGACATTGACTCAGAAAATTAAACATAATACATCTGGGTGAAAACCAGCTGAAAGGCAGATATTCAAGGGCATGAGAAACCTAGAAAGTTAGAAATCTGGAGGAGAGACATTGATTTCAGTGGGACTCAAAGTAAAGCATGTACTCAGGAGGTGGGCCAAGGCAGGACCTATGTCTTCTTTGAACAGTAGGTCTGGCATGTTGTATTTCGAGTGTATTTTGAATGCAAACATATTTATCATTTCTTAGGATTTGTTCTGCACAAGGACAGATTCCCTTCACCCTTCTCAAATTGTGCAAAAAGAACTTTACCAGTCAAAAACAGCTGTGGAGGCATTGGCCCCATGCAAGCAGACATCTTCCTCTGTTGCCTACTTCTCTCTCCTACACAACAAAGAAACCCAAACTATGTGTGTGAGGTCTGCAAAGAGGCTCTTACACACTCCCTGTGCATAATCTCACACACTACAATTTTCTAGTGAAATCAGACCATTGATGAACCTTTGTGACACCTGTAGAAGTTAGAAAATTCCCGTGAATCCTAGCCTCAAGGAGCTTCTGGCAAGTTTCCTTTGGTTCCTTCCATGAATCTGGGCTCCACGCAAGGGGCAAGTACCCTCATTTCCCAAGCTTATCTTAGCTCATTAAATAAAAGCATTCTTGTGACATGATAGGAACAAAAAAGGAAAACTATACTAAAAGACAAGTCAAAAGCATATTTTGTCCCTCTCTTGCACCCAAAATATCGTATAAAATGAGATTTTACACTAAGATTCTTTTCAGTTCTTTTTGCCAGAAGCTCAGCATAAGTCTCCTTCTCCTTGGTCTGCCCTACTTGGTTCCCTCTATTCACAGCTGAGGTTCTCGTGTGACACAAGCAACTCTCTGTGTCCAGATGTCTGGACATCTTCCCCAACATTTTCGACTTGCAAGGATTTTAAAACAGCTTCCCTTACAGCCCTTCATCTACATCTGAACCTCTTTCTCATCCTCATGTTGGTATTCCTAAAGCTTCATTGCTCATTTTGAAGAAGTTTTTGAATCATTTCCAATGCTAATCTACGTTCAAAAGCAGAACACATGGAAGATGTTATGTATAAACATGGTTCAAGGCAGTTGGTGTAGCTACCTTTGATCTTATCTTTTTTCATACTTTCCTAGAGGAGTTTGGATAATGATGTCTTTCTGGTGGATGTTTTCTGAGGTTTTTCATTTTTTTTGTTACATGATTTAATTTTCTTCATAAAGATGTAATCCATGATTTTTATTCAAATTATTTTTATTTGTGGATATCTATCCTGTAACAGTGAAATAAAGAGTTAAAGCCTACCAAAGGCTCATTAGTCTTCACTACTTTTCATTAACTCCTTTACTGACATGCAGGAAAGCTCGGGGCTCAACCATGTTTTGAAAAAATCTGAAGATGATTCCATGTTGATAAACATTCAGTCTCAAGATGTTTGAATGAACAATGTCCTCTTTCTTATTCCCACCATGGTGAACATATGTCTGGCTGTGTGGGGGTCTGAGCATCCCATGGCCCAGATTCCTTTCCTGACTTGCAATTGTTTTGCTGCATGACTTATCTTCATCATTGGTCCCCACAGCCCTTATTGCTGTTGCCCTCCAGTCCTGGGAAAGGCACTTAACCTCTGTGAGATTCAATCCTGACCTCTGCAAGAGAAATTCCTTCAGAGCCTAACACAAGGAGTGCTCTGGAAGCTGGAAACGAGTTGTTTTTGCTCATTAATGGGAGCTCAAAGGAGTTAAAAATGGAGGAGTTAAAATGGCATATGGTCTCAAATAATCCTTTCCGTTGTCTGAATCATTCCAGACTATCAAGTAGTGGCGCCTGCTACATGACATGCCTCTTTTCTGGCCCCTAATGAAGAACTTGATGGAACCACACATCTCCCCACCACTCAGTGGCTGGCAGGGTCCCAAGCGGCGGGCAGCTGCTCACAAGGCATTTCAGATTTTTTGCCCTGTGTTCTCCAACACCCAAATATTGGTGGGGAAAATAGAGAACATTTTCATATGTTTTCATTTGTCCCAAAACTTTGCTGGACAAACCAAGCTCTTCACAAACCATTCTGGTGGAACAGCACCTTCTGGTGTGCTGTTTCGTAATGTGGATTAAACCCCAATTGCCTACTCTTAAAATTTCAGAATTCCTGCATGAAGCCCTTCCCTACCATGAAGGAAGTTGCCTCTTCTATTTAAGGACTCCACAGCACATTGCTGCAGGTTTCATTTTAAAATGTCTCTTTCCTCCTCATAACCCCTCATGTTCTCTGAGACTTGTCTCTCCGTCCACGCAAGGAAGGCAGATTTACATGCCATAGTTTTGAACTCATTCATCTCCAAGAAGCAGACTGAATACAAACAGCAATTACCCTAAAATAATTTTCTGTCAATAGTCTCAATTTCTGTATTTTATTGTGTCATGTACAGAATTGCTTCTGCTTTCCCATTGAAGACTGAGGTGAATCAGCTGAGGGAGGGGAAGCACATGTTTAATTTTAGCTCTTTAGTACATTTTGAAACTAGACACAAAACTTTTATTGTGATTCCTCATATACAGGCTATTATTTATTCATTGTGTAGGGAGTCTTCTATAATGTGAATATATGGAGATACCTGACAGAATATTTCTTGAAAATTAGTCCATTACAATTTGTTACACTATCACACACTTTTAACATCCTTTTTTTAAAGTATTTATCAATTATGCCATGAAGAAACTCTCAATTTCTTCTTAACAACCACTTATAGTAACAAAATGATGTTTTCTTTTTTACTGGATGCCAAAATAAAAGGAGAAAATAATTTAGCTTGCATTGCAACCCTTCTGTGTGAGCTACTTGGGCCCTTGCACAATGTCCTAAAAAATATCATCTGGTATTCGACTTTTGGAACTGTAAGTGAATGGGGCCACTGAATCTGTGAGAGTGACAGAATATTTTTGCTATTCAAGCAAAAGGAAAAAATAGCAATAATTATTTTAAATGTCCACTGAACCACAAAACATCAAAACAAGAGTGAAATCTCAAACAGAGGAACAGTTTTTGGGGGACATAATGATGCTGCTGCTAGACAATTAACTGCCGCATATATGCAGACTTTTCTATTTCTATTGCCTTTCTCTTATTCTTTCCTACTTTATTATCCGACTTCGAGAGAATATCAAGGAAGCAGTCAGCCCCATCATGAAGGCTAATATTGTATTAGATGAAAGGTACCTACGAAGATGCAACATCCAGGGAATAAAAAACACTATGAAAAATAAAATCCCACAACAAATAGATTTTCTTCCCACTTGAAATACAATGGAAGTGTTGCATTAGCAAATAATCCACTGGCTTACAAAGACGTGCCTCTTATAATTAGAGATAGAAAAAAAATACTGTATAAACCAACTTGTCAATAAAGTATTACATTACAGCTGGATGAAATTAAATCTCAGGGTCATAGTTTTTAAATTATGGAGCTTCTAATAAAAGTTATTGGGATTTTTTAACTTTTAATTGCCTATTATATCACAAAAAAGGAAAGACTCAACTTTCAGAACATCTAATGTCAGCTTGCAATCTGCATATTCTGTGCTTTTCCATTTTCCTCCTGATTTTTGATAGTGTCTTTGAAAAGATAATTAAAATATATGAATTAGCTAAGGGTTAACATTATGATCAGCGAGCTCACCAAGAGGAAGATCTTTAAAACCACAAGACAGATGAAAAATGGTACGTACACATGATAGTAATACTATCCATTAGGCCATTTACTGCTCTTGATCTGTGACAGAGCTCCCACTGATGTCAAATGAAGTTGTATGCATTGATCCAGAGGGAAGAAAATGCTTTTGCAGGAGGAAGATTTCTTTTTTTCCTCACTCCCTGTGTGACAGAGAATTGATCCAAGCATAAATGCTTGAGCTGGGGAGTTTGGCATGGCAAAGTCAAGGCCGGATCCAAAGCAGGACTTGAGCACCTTCTGGATAGAAGATCATAGAATCATGGAATCAGCTGGGTTGGAAAAGACCTCTGAGATCATCAAGTCCAACCAATGCTTGGGTGGCCACCTACCACCTCTGATGGCCCACGTTAGGCAGTTCCCTTACCCACACAGGAGGTTTAAGCATGGATTCAGATTCGCTGCCTACAGTTAGGCTGGTAAGCCCAGGGCACAGATTTGGGATTGTCCACAGGTAGAGGGAAGTGAGGTGAAAGAGTTCAGGCAGAAGGATGGAAACTGTGTGTGTCATCAGTTCTCAGCAGCCCCGTGTTGCTGCCAGTACAGATGGCAACCGCTGGCACACAGGCCATGGTGCTGCACCCGGTGGGGCTGAGAGAGCTCTCCAAAAGATTCCAGCCCTTTTGGTAGTGATACTGCCAATGGTGAGAGCCAACAGCCAAGGGACAGCTCACTCCCCAGGGTGAGGGCATTTAAGTCCCAGCTCCTTAGGAAAGCGAATCACCATAGTCCTCCTCTGCAAATTAAACCACTAATGGAAAGGGAGATGCAAAATTTTGAGAACCAGAAGGGAAGAGATCCATAATTTATAGGCACTCAGGAAGTCCTTGTTCTCAGGAGTGCCTCTACATTTAACCTCCACCAGCCTTTACGTGTCTCGAAGAAGATGTGGACACCATGGCAGTGGCTCACTGAAGCCACTGATGTTGGGACAGGAGTACTCAGGGTCTGGGTCTGGTCCTGAGGAGGCTTCAAGGATAGGAGCTTGCTGAGGAGGTAGCATAGGTGCTGTTGGCTGGAAGGAAAGGCTCCCTGCATAAGGCTTTTGGGATGCAGCAGTAAGGAGCACAGACTACACAATATTGAAAAGCACCAGATATCCCAAGCCCTTTAAAGACCAGCCCAGAAAACTTGTATGAACTCTAAACCTGGCACTATGAAGAGTTGGACATGGACAAACCTGTAAGGGGGAAGCAGAAGGCAGCAGCACAGCACCGCCCCTCACAATACCCCTTGGGCTCCAGGGATTTTCAGGCCCAGCAAACTCTGTTAACCCCCTTTGCCCTTTCAGTCATGTCTGATTCATACTCATCCCCCACATGTAAAACATTTGTTTATTTCTGTAATATATTAAAATGCAGTAACATTCCATACTTGAGGGGGGAGCTTAGAGAGAAGGTAATGACTTACACATGTGCTGTGCTACATTGGATCTTTTCCAGTATCATAAATAAGAGGGAAAGCAAGATTTTACAGCTCAGCCATTAATAAGAACAGTCCACTATCACATATGGAAAAACACTTTAGTCAGTAAAAGCTGACACAACCCTGATGGCATTTAGCTGTTCTGTATGAATCATCTTCATAGAATAAATTCCAAGAGAAAATATTATATCATTAGTTGATTTGTAACCTCGTTGCAGGCAGCTGCAAATAAATTTTTGCGTCCGTGTGCTCTAAAACAGGCTAGCACAGCTCTAGAAATAAGTTAATTAAACTGTAGATACTGGACAAACACAGTTTATCAAGGGTATTCCTTTGCATTACCTGCAGGTAACTCCTTTATTACTTTTTCCCTCCTCTCTATGCTAAGTTGTTTGCAGAAAACTGAACAAGCAGTTCACAGGAATCGGTGCTCTTTTAAGAAATGGGCATAACTTGAAACTTCTTCATAGCATAAAAAACCCCAGCATCCTTGGGAAGCCACTTAAACAGTGGCATGGAAATAGTCTGAAATGAAGGTTCGACCACCATCCAGCTCCTAGGTTTGGGTTAGAATAGTAGAATTATAGAATGGTCACGCTCATGTCTCTATTCCCCACTCCTAGAGGGTAAAGCGTCATCTTTTTTTTCGTGCTTCTGCTGCTACCAGAAGCGCTTTTCAAAAGTGCTCACACAAAATTTCTCTCTGGGCTTGTTCATGGACCATACTCTCCAGTTATCTTCCTTTGCAGTCTTGTGAAACACCAAACCTGCTCTTGCTACCCTGGGGCACCTATAGCATCACAGCTGGGAGCCTGTTTGAAGTAGGCTTCCTCCAAGGAGATGTGTGGCTCTAAGGGGTGGCTCAAGTTTGAATCATCCCCAAAAGCACTAATTTTTTCTCACTGACTTGGGTGACTAAGCTCCAAACACAAGCACCATTACAATGTGACTAGTATAGGGTCTGTCTGCCAGCACCTGCATGGGATGTAAGTGCCTAAACACCTGTGTGGATCCCAGCCCTTTGACCTTCTCAAATAAGATAGTTAAGCTTTATGCCTGCCTATATATGCAACGCTGTTAGTAAAATAAGAGCTCAGAGTCATCAATACTTTCTGTAACTAATAATTAGTATTTCTTGCATGCATTTGCCCATACCTTGGGAGAATCAAAGGACAAGTTTTGCATAAACGTATTAGCAGAACCATAGTCACTGAACTGCTGATTTTCTTAGCACTCAGCGCGTTCCTTTAAACATCCTCCAAGCTGTGCCACTCCAAGACAGCAGTCTCCTTTGAGCACAGTAGATTGCACCACTGTAAGTGCATGCAAAGTCTGAGTCTGAGATAAGACTACACCTGGGGCTCAGCCTTTTCTCACTAACTTGTTCTTATAAGGATATTTCCTCTTTTTAAACTAATAAAGAGGAGAAAAAAATCAAGACTTGAGAAGCTGCCCTCTATGAAATGTACAACTGGTAAAAGACAAGTAGCTTTTAAAAGCCAAAAGACCTGAATTATTGTCTGAGTTTCCAGAAGGAGATGATCACACCCACACTGGGCGCTGATCTTCAACCTGCAGCAAACAGCACAGCAGGCAATGTGCTCATCACCTCTGTTACGTGCGTTTTGGTGATACCTCGGACTCCAGGCCCAAATCTTTTGCTCCAGCTTGAAGAATGAGCTTGAAGAATGAGTGAATTCAACTGTCCATGCTCCAGAGTAACAAGGGAGTTGGGTTCACCAAATAACAAAAAATGCAGGAAATAGCAGCTGAGGGAGAGAATCTGCTGGGAGGTTTGGGCTTTATGTAGCACAAAAGCAATTCTCAGATATGAGGTGACCTTGAAAGCCATTCAGCTCATTTTGACATGAGCTAATTAGCCCAGCTGGCTCCTGCATGGGAAGGAGTTTATGCCTGTGTGTGTCTAACCTGCACCTTGGATAAAACAACAGGAAATACTAACTCTGTGCCCAAGACATAGATGTGTGGGGAGTAGCAATAGATGGTGGAAGAAGAAAAAGAGAAGGGACATAGCGATGGCACAGATCTTTCTTCCTGCTGAGCCTCCATCTCAGCTTTTGTGCCAAGTCCAGCAGGGTAGGACAGGGGCAGTCCTGCCGTGGACAGACAGCCTTGGGCTGTCAAATGGCCGTTGCTGTAAGTAATCACTATCCAGTGCAGCAGAAGCACTGGAAAAAAAGCCAAGCCAAGCATCACTAAGTAGCTGTGATAATCATGGGAGAATTACTGTCTCCAAAGTGCTATATAGGTGACAAAAACAGGAACAGAAAGGTTAGGAATATAGACAAAAGTAAATAGGTCAGTCTCTTGGGCCAAGCCATCTAATTCAGTACAAACTTGTTTGAACCCAAGCCAAGAAACTGCTGTCTAGTGAACCTGATATATCAGTGGAGACTGATCTCAGCCACTACCCAAAAAAAGAGTAAAAAAATTCCAAATACTGCTTTTGTTAAATAAGAGAGCTACAGTGACTTCCTAGCCCTATCACATTAGCACTGGGAATTTCATCTGCACAGAGACTGTAGAATATTTTGGGCATCTGAAGCCTTTCAGTTCCTTTTAAGTTCACAGCGTTGCTCTGCAATAAGTATGCAGCAATACGTTTGCTTGGATATATAATTATATTCTGGCAAGGTTTCCATATAAGGGCATATTATTGATTAAATTAACAAAATAATTTTTCTGTACAGTCATCTCTATATTTCATGCCAGACCTCAGATTTATTTTGGATACTGCCAACAGGAAACTTTGTTAATGAAATAGAAAAAGGAATCGTATAAATTCTTTCACTACACTAAAGAAAAGATTCCTGAGATTTGCACCCAAATCATATTGGAATTTTGAGAGCTTTGAGCACTTAACGTCTCTTTATTCCTTATCAACATATAGTAGAAAGGAACAAATTAGCTTCCCAGAAATTGCCTGATGATTCTAATACCATTGATGCCAGAGGAAATGTCAAGCAAATCAGTCACCATATTCCAGAGGAATTACTGCCTGTGAAGCAGGCTATTAGACACTCAACCTTCCTGCATGCTGCTTTGCAAGAATATAGGAGCTGGGGATTGACAGGAATACATCAGTTTTTCACCCAGACATTTTCCTCACAAATGTTGCCTAGCTAATTCGTGGGGTAATTCCTCCTCCCTCCCTAACTTATGCAGTTTGTTAAATGCCTGAATGCTCTCCTTCTTTAATTAAGAGTGCAAACTTTGAGAGACAGAAACAATATTCCCTTTGTCTTTGTGCAGCACCACACACAAGAATAGGACTTGATAGGTAATTAGAATAATGACCATAATGGTTTAGCAAACAGAATGAACTCTTGACTGCAATTGCTTGCCGTAGCTATTAAGAGGGTGCTACAGAATCGAGGTCGTTGTCTCTGCAGGTGATCAGTAATTTAACAACAGTGCATTGCACATGGTTTTCATCTCTGTGATAGCCAAGCATGCAGTATATTCTTTATGAATCTAATTGGAACAACTACAAATCTCACTTTCAGGTCATTCAGATAAACAGAGATGTGTACCAGGACTATTGTCTTTCCTCTGGCCAAGTAATAAGTAAGGTGACACTGAAGATTGGTTCAGGGCCTTTGATCTGTAATCCATTAAATAAAATTTATACCTCCTCACTAGTGAGAAGTATTGTTACAGAACCAAGTGGATAATTTCTGAGATGTCTGTGATGACATTTGCTGTTTCTCATGGGATCAGCAGTTTGAATCATTTTGCTTGTCTAGATAGCAGCGGAGAAGAGGGATGACTCTTTCAAACAGGGATAACTGCAATCAGAGGGAAAGAAACATATATTTTGAATTCCTGACCATGGTGTCTTCATCTGTAAAGTTAATGTTTGATAGGGCATGCTCTAATTATCATGATTTGGATAGAAGGTGGATGGAAAATTGGTGTTATTGCCAGAGTCAGAAAGTGGTGGGCAGTAGTTCAGTCCAGCTGGAGGAGTTTGTCAGGTTTTGATTCAGTGGCATGGCCTGACAACAGATTGCCTCATCAGCGAGGTCACCAGTGGTACTAAGTCAGGAGGAGCAGTCAGTAAATTCTAGAGCAGGGCCATTGTGCACAGGGACCTAAGGAAGCTGGAGAAGTGGTCCAACAGGAACATTATGAAGTCAAGCAGAAGAAATGTGAAGTCCTGCCCACCAGGGGAATAACTCTGCACCAGGGGAGGCTGGGAGCAGGCAGCTGGAATGCGGCTCTGCAAAGAAGGACCTGGGGGTCCTGGTGGCTAGCAAGGTGACCATGAGCCAGGAGCACCTTATGGCAGCAGAGAAGTTCAACATCACCCTGGATACATGAGCAGGAGTGCAGCCAGCCATCTTCCCTTTGCTCCTCATGCTTCATGTTGGATTAGGAGTCCCGCAGTCCATGAGCTGGTCTGCATATGCAGGCATATTACACATTTACACCATCCATCAGATGCTACTCTGTGTGGCAATTTCCCTCTGGTTTCATCAGGTGCAGTGTCTGATTGGACTCCTTAACTCATCCCAGTGGGTAACGAGGAGAGAGAGCTGTGCAGCAATCTGTGCTTGCTCAGCCTGCAGATTCCTTTTGCACGAGCTAAGATTGGGCACAGAGCTCTTAAATAAGCTCTTGAACTTTCCATTCCCTTTTTGGGCTAGTTTATCCCAGAGGCTGAGGCAATTAACTACCTAGCTCCTCTCAGCGGGGCTGGAAGGGGGGGTGGGGCATCTTGCAGACTCTGTCCTTCAGACACGGTCAAAGAATCACAAAATGGGCCAGGCTGGAAGGGACCATGGTAGGTCATCTGGTCCAACCTCCCTGCTCAAGCAGGGTCATCCTAGAGCACAGTGCACAGAATTGCATCCAGACAGTTCTTGAATATCTCCAGTAAGGGAGACTCTGCAACCTCTCTGGGCAACCTGTTCCAGAGATTACACATCTCTGCTGTAGACAGCAGGCCTGGCTTTGGCTGACATGGGAATTTGTGCCTATTTCTCATGTGTGAGACAGGGAATAAACCTCTATTCATATCTACCACCAATGGGATGTCACAAAAAATATCAGACTAATGAGGCACTTCGTAACAAAACCCAGTTGAGACTTTTGTTTTGGTCAAATCAGTCTCAATTTTAACAATTCCCTGTGGCTTGTACATGCTTGTGATTATCGTGGGCGTGAGTGCGGTCACTGACTCCAAACACTGCCCTCCGTTTGCATACCCCAGCTTGGAGGCATTCAGTCATAAACCCCAGATCTGCCCTGAATCTGCAAATGGGAGTTAGCAAGTTCTCACGTGCAAATGCAGAGAAGTGGAAAGCATTCAAACCCACTTGGGTATGCTTGCATAAACCTTTTATGGCACACACTAACAGTTTGCAATTAAGTGAAAGGAGGAAAATCTAGACAGAACAGAGAAATGAGCTTATTTTAAGGTACCGCTGCCTTTTACTGAGAGAGGTGTGTGAAACAGGTCAGGAGAATGGCTTCCTAAAAGTACCCATCCCTGCCCATTGACTAAGATGTGTGACCAGGTCTGATGAGATGGCCCACCCAGTAATAGATTTTACTGGAAGATGAAGAGAGACGAATAGTACCTCAGTCCCTTGAGAATCCTGTAGTGTCAGCCCTTAAAGGATTCCAGCAGGAGTGCCTATGTCCCAGCACAATGGTCTACACTCAGGTAAGATGTCTCTCTGGCTTGCCATTGGTGTGGGTCTTCTGTCAACTTTGGACAACAGCTTCAGTGGGTGCCTGCAATATCAGCATCAGCTAAGGGCCTGAAGGAGGCAGGCTGCTTCCCAGCCACTGCCAGTCCAAAATGAAGCTAAAAGGAGAGCTTTATCAGCCTTTTAGAATCATAACTTGTATATGGGATATGACCCAGCAAGACAAGCCAAGAACCAGAAAAGGTCAGGACTGTAGCTGGAGTTACTGGAAAAGCCCTCTGTCCACTGATGACCCAGTCCTTTAAAGCATTTGCCACATATGTAGCCCCTTATTCAAGGGGTTAAATTGTTTCTTTGACTGTGCACAGAGGACAAGGTTTGCTGGATTGCATCTCTTCTCGTAGAAAGATTCACTGTGCTCAGCACTTTGTTATGGCATCTTGAATGCAAATCATACAGTAAAAGTTGCAAAAGTAGTTTGTACTATAAAGCCTTGCTTTCACGGCGTGCCAAAAATGTTGCCTTTTCAGATGGGGTGTTCCAAGGATGATTGCAATCCAAAGGTCACTGCTAAAAAGTCAGAGCAAAAGGATTTGCTTAGTTGTGAGCTGTGATTGTCCCTGTATGTGATAGGAATTCACTCATTTTCAACTTCCTCTACCGTCCTTGGAAGCATGTACCACAGACTGGTGTGGTAAAGCCCGAATATGGGATAACATGAGCCACCGGGATGAGTTGATGGATCAATCATTATGTTCTTGAAACTCTGTCACATTTATAAGCATAATTGTGAACCCAGGACCAAACCTGAAATGGCAGGGAAATTAAAGTCTAGACATTTTTCAAATCTTTCCTGATAAGGCTGCATATGAGACATTGGCTTGTCTGACAGCATGAACTTTAAGGCGACATCACATACAAAGCACCTTTCAACGTTGCATCCTTCCAATGGAAATCATCAGTCATTCTAAAAAGACTTGAAAATGGCTTAAATGCTTTAAGCACCTAGAAGACTTAATAGGGATTTAAGTTGGCTCTAATGCTTACATTGTGCTACCTCAAAGATTTAAGGCAGCTTAAATGCTTATGTGCCTTAAGAAGTTAGGGTAACAATCACTTTGTCTTCACAAAGCCCAAATAATCAGGATTTGTTTGGTGAAACACTTCAGGGAGGTCTTCAAATCACATCTTTTCTGAGACTACTAGAGACGTCTTCGTAAAGGGTGACCTGGTGGCACCTGCCTAGAGTTCTGCCTGCCTACCTAAATATCCACCACTTTGGCCTGGCACCCAGCACCTCAGTATTTAAGGTTTATCCCATCCAAGCATGTACAATGCTGAGTGCCTGAGAAAAGCTCTTATCTCCTTCTTGTTCCCATGGGAAACTGAGGCACTGTTAGACTGAGGGATTTGCCCAAGATGTCATAGGAAGCCTGATGCAATGCAGAAACTTGAAGCCGGGTCTCCCACCCACCAGGTTCCGTGGGTACTGGGTCTCCCTCCAACCATAACAGCTGTACTGACTTCACAACACTGGTTTCTTTTCTTTTAAAGCATGACCCTTAACTCAGCTCTGTGGGTAAGAATGCACCAATGGGCGTTTGGACTATTATTCCTCTAACTTGGGGCAGCCCGCTACTGCGGTACCTGTCTATTTCCCTGTGGCCAAAAACCCATTTCTGCTTTAACCTCAGTCTCCCTCCCCTTTCTGCTTTATCATACAGAAGCCATGAATGCATTTTTTGCCATTTGGGTGGAGCATCTTCTGAGAAATTTTCTCTCTTTCTCTCTGAGAAGCCAGTTCTATTCAGGAACTTTTCCTACTGCTGGAGTTTGGGACTGCACTCTGGACATGAACCTAGGCAACCAGCCCTGATTCAGTAGGGTACTTGAACTAGATGATCCCCAGAGATCCTGTCCAACCACAACCATCTTGGTATACTGTGATGTGTCCCACATGCCTCAACATCTCCTCCTCTGAGTATTTTCAAGTAATTCTAGAGGAAGCTAATTTCTAGTGCCTAGTTTTACTAGTTGACAGTGATATTCCACAATATCTGTTGGATAATGACTGCAGTAGGCCCAGAGAGAAGAGCACACATCATGGGATGGGAATGTGGTGGGCTCAGGAGGCACAGCTCTGGGAGTAATCACTGGCAATAGTCCCTGTTTGCATGCACTTATTTGGACATACAAAGCCACTTCGTCCCCTTCTCTGACACATTCTCTGGCTTGCTCTTCTCAGAAATATCTTTTATATAAAACAATCAGTGCAGCCCCACAGAGCAAGTTTGGCTCTAGACACAGACAAAGTGGACGGATACCTATAGGAGAGGGCTGTCTTGAAGCAGGGAGGAGGGAAGGGGCTAGCTCAAGGTCTGGGACCTGGCTCTTCATTTTGCCTGTGTCAGAGCCCTGGAAACCAAAGAGGCTGCTATTGATGCTGCTGAAGGGGAAGCTGGGTTGTAGACATGAGCAGGGGCACAGCCTCCCAGGGCAGCAGGAGCTGCTCTGCTCAGCACCCTTGACCCATGAGCAGACGTAGCAATCTCAGCTCTCCCTCTAGACTTCTTCTTATTGGTTTTTTTTCCCTTACCGCTGCATTCAGCCTTGACCTGACCTGTGCCCCTGATCCTTGGAGTAAAAATGTTCATTTTTGCATGTAGTGCTGCATAGCTTAACCTGGTAGTGCCTCAGGTTGAAATTACTGGGCCAAATTCCCTAATACACGAGTGCTTTGCTTCTTACATTGTTCCTCCGCAGTATTTCTCCCTGAGGCCAGCAGAGCTATACCAGTCCAGCCAGGGGCACATTCAATGCACTGAAGTTCATTCATTAGAAGTTTGTTCTTCATCCTTGCCAGTTCAAAGGCAGGGGGACAGGGAAACGCTTGGGTCTGCACAACCGATTTGCTGTTGCCTGGCTGGCTGCTGAAACAGCACAGTGCAGAAAGATTCCCATGGGATTAACCATGCATTCAGCGTGCCGGGAGTTCTCACAGCTTTTAGGATGGGGGAAGCATCCTTACAGGCAGCAAGACATTCACAGAGCCCAGCCAGAATGCCCCAGCAAGGATATGACTTGCTCTCTGTGGGCATCACAAGCAAGACTTTGTCAATATTGCTTGGGCCAAAGCATTTGAGCTGAATTGTTTTGTATATGTTGCTTTGAATATGCTACCAAGAAATGGCCCTTTTCTGGCTTTTCTCTAGTGCCTGGGACACATCCCGTTCCTCCAGCAGGCCTCAAATTAAGAGTTACGTGGAAAGCATTGGCATCATGAATAGCCACAGCACAAATTCCTCGTGTCAGGTCTTCTGTAACTTATGTCCACTTTGTGCCAAATGGCACCGGGAGCTGCTTTTCTTCTGAGGGGAGGTTTCAAACGTAAGACAACTATTTGGGTATGTAAATGGGGTATGTACAAACTTTCCATATTTAATTTTAGTTAATATTTAATAATGGTCTCATAACGATAATAAGATATCTTCATCTTTACTGTTAGAGTTTCACTTTAAAATTACCCACCACTCTGATATTACTAAATTTCCTGTCTTTTTTTTTTAAGTAAGAGCTTTGGAGGAGCAAGAAAGTGGTGAGCACAGATGCTTATCGTAATGGCCTTACTTTTCTGTATTTGAACATAAAAGATAGACATCCACTGTGTGGGCTGAGTAACAGGTGATACACATTCAAGTAAATATATACACCCGAAGAGGAATGTGGAAACTCTTCTAGGGTTTATTTAACACAGTAGAGAACTGTGAGGTTACTACCCATCCAGAAAAACTAGAGAAACTAGCTCCGATCCTTTACAAAAAAACCAGATGAATAAGGCTTTGAGTGTTTTCAAAAATGATGGAGAAAAGTGAGGGCTCTAAACAACTTATTGCCTTCAAATGTTGCTGCTAAGCTGCATGAGTTGGGAACCAGTTTCATTTTGAATAGTGCCTTTCATGCAAATCACATCTCTGTATGCTTCAAGGCTCTAATTAGAGTGTTATGACCAAAAGAAAAAGAGAAATCGGAGATATGAGCAACTGTGGGTTTAGATAAGCTTTGAGTAAGATGGGAGAGGCAGTGAAGCAGAGAGCTAATGTCATCTCCCAGTAGGGGTCAAGAATTTAAGCTCAGGGTATGCAGGATGGGTGGGCCCCAAAGGAATGCCAAATGATTTAAAATAGCAGAAGGAGCTAATGTACAGGATGACCTGCCATGGGGGAGAACACAAGCAGCTGGTAGAACAAGATTTTTTGCCGTCTTTTGTTCAAATGAGTTACAAAAGGCTGGGAAAAATACTCAGAAGCGAATGCAGAGGGGATAGATTTGTGCAGACTTCTTAACTCGGTCGTTAGATGGGCTGTCTTCTAGAGCATGCTCCTGTGTGATTAGTTCTTGAATTAATTACAAAAATAACAAGTGGCCCATCCTCTCTGTGGTCAGTGCTCTGAACCTCATTAGCATCAGCGCACAGCCCATTAGTGAAGGAATTGCAACATCAAACCCTCCAAAGGCTTGCTGGTGAGAAGGATGAGATCTGTGAGCCTTTAGCAAGCATCCCAGGGGATAAACACCTAGGCCTGTAAGGATCAGACAGCGTGGCATATAGGAAGGAATTCATAGACCATCTAGACCAATGGACAATACCAACAAATTTCAGCAAGCTTGCTTTTTTAATCACACTGGAGAGCATTGGCATTGCTTTGAACTGCCTGATACTCATAGTCTCAGGATGTGCTGTTTTTCAAGGGCCAATAAGAGGGAACTTGCAAACTGCTGATAGTATGCAGTAATGCATTTTGCATTACTGCAAAATATGCAGTAATGTTTGGCTTCGCAGCTTATTTTCTTAAGAAGATGGTTTGGGGTTGTATTTTCCCCCTGAATTTTTACACGTAACTACATTAGTATAATGACTCATGTCTGTGCATTTACAAAGAAGCAGATTCCAAAGGAGTTTATGGATTTGTCATCCAAGTGCCGAATCTCTGAGAACGATACTTTCACATCCTTATGAGATACTGTATCTGCTCATGGAGATAAAACTTGTTCAGCTTTTCCAAAGGAGTGAATAAGAGTCATGTGTATTGTAACCCTTTGCAGGACTTGATGGGCAGTAGCAAGGGCTGGGTTTGTAGTGCCCAGTAGTAAAGGTACTACAAACAGTCCAGTTTGAGCTCAGAACCAGCAACTTGGGAAAAACAGGTTATGCTGTCTGATGGACAGTCATTCTCAAAACATTCCCAAAAGGGAGTCAGTTAGGTAACAAGAAAGGCACTTATTAAAGTGAAACAAAGGAAATTTGAACAAGGTAGGTGAACAGCATTGTAATAACAGATGTCTAAACTGTGACACTTCCTCTTTCTTTGGAATATAACTGCTTGGCAGTTTCCCCACTCCTGTGTAACCTTCACTGATGGTTTCAGAGTTAGTCTTGCAGGGTAGCAAGGACTTACTCAGCTGCAAATTTGTGCTCTGCCCTATGGCCCTTGCTGCTGCTGCTCCAGCAAAGATGCTACAGTGTCTTTGCTTTGCAGCTCAGATACTGAAAGCTGTGGGATTAGATTGGGGCACCCAACTCTGCCATTCAGGCCACCACGCTTCTCATGTCACCCGGGAGCAATGAAGACATGCTGGGTTTGGGTCCATTGACCTGTGGGAACTTCTGGTCCTCCAAGGGGATACATGGCAGGAACACTTTTGCTGGGGTCTCATCCATCAGATTTACATGCATATTCACTGTCTAAAGAGAAGCTCTTCAAAATGGGAATTTATTTGGCTTCCTGTAGCATGTGCACTGCATCTCCACCTGACTGCAGAGGTTTGCTAAGGACATAGATCCCAGCCCACTACTTAAATCAGTTGAGGTATTTGCTTCCAGAAATGTTTGGTGCTAGAAGAGGATCCTAGAATCAGGTACATTTGGAATACATAACTCATGAATTTTTTTCCTGCTAATCTTTGGCTCAGTTATGGCAGTCAAGGTGCACATTTTTCTGAAAAAGCAGTGTTTCTTTTTGGGATGTTTATACCCATCAGCTTTCATTTTCATCTGATGTCACTTTGCTCTTGTGTTAAATAAAAGGAAATAATGTGTTCAGCTGAAAATCTCTGTGCTTCTTCAGCTGACATATTTTATATTATCTCAAGTCATTCTGTCAGATTCCTTCATATTTACCATCACTGTCACCTGAACCTTTTCATCTTTCAGTCTCGTCTGCTCCTCACATCTTTTTATTGCTCTTTCTAGACTCCTTCAGACTATCTTGGCCTTATCTCCGAAGTGCCTCACAGTTTTTTCTAGTTTCAATTAACCTGGACAAATTGATGTCTTCAGCATATTTCCTTTTCTCTTCCCCTCCTCCTGCTCTGCCCACCAGAGCACCTGTAACCATGTGCTTCCTTTGCCATATTGCAAGTGAACTCTTGCTTTACATACTTGTTGGCAATTTTTGTCCATGACTAAATTTTACCCACATACCTGCTCAGTTTTTGAATCAGTATTTTTAAAAAGCTACTAAGAAGGTAAATCTGGTTTTGAATCAGTTCTTCTCTTTGCTGCAGAGGAGCTAATAGATGATGGGAGAGGCAAAGCCTGCCCTCACCAAAGCCGTGCCGTCCTGCTGCTGTCCTGCTGTATTCACCAGGTTGTTTTAAAGCAGTGTTCCAGCTATCAGTTCTGCCAGTGCTTCCTGTTACTGATTCAAGACTTCTGGTCCACAGCTTTTATTTTCCAGGCTGGTGCAATCTGATTTCTATTTTCCACACTGGTACTGTGCTTTGGAGGGTCCTAACAGTCCAGAGAAAATTATCCCAAATTTCTTTAGGACTTAGGGGGGATGTTTTTACTGGCAACTCAGCCTTGTGTTGATTCCAGCCCTTGGTTGTCTGATATGTGGTACAAGAAGAAGGGTAGAAAAAAAGCCTGATCTTCCAAAATGTTCTGGCTTTCAGGTTGGGAAATTATATCTGAGGTCCTGCCTCAAAGGCCATCCACAAGAGCTTGGAGTTGTGATGGAGAGTGCTTCTGGAGGGAGAGGCAGCTGCCCAGAGGGCTTCTGCAGAAGCAGCACCTCCTGGTGATCAGAGTGCTTGGCTCCACCTGGGACCAAGGAGGATGCGATCCAACACAGAGGTGAGAAGAGGACTGACAAATGTCACCAGGCTTTGCTGGAAAGATAGGCCACATTTGCTTCACCCAATGCATTCTATCTGTCATGATCAATGACAAACGCTTACCAGTTCCTCAGGTATTGCTTCTTTCAGCCTACCAGTTTTAACCACTTCTCCTGATGAATTCACACATATTGAACTGGGTAGGGGATATACCAGCAACAGTGGAAAACCCATGGCTGGAAAAACCCTGAATCATGGTTTCTTAGTGAATGCACACAAAGGATAGAACATCACGAGAAAAGGGGCTCTTCGGTGTGGTTTGTGGTTGTGCTCATAGGAACAAGGGGCATAAGCAAGAACTACTGTGTGATAGCTGGAATTTACCAACCAGAGACTCTCACACAGGGCCGTTTACCCTGTGAAACACTTTAAGATAGAACACTTTCCCACAGAACACAGCAGAAGCCGTTCAAGGACGTTCCTGCTCTAACTTTATAATTTCTGTTAATATAAAAGTCAAAGACACAGAACATTGAAACAATCCCTTCACTGTGTGATTGCTCATGAGTATATGCAGATGGCATGACTGCCCTTGTGCTGGGGTAATGACAGACAATTTAGCCCTTATTTGTAATCTGTTCTTAAAACCTAGCCCTATATACACCTCCTGGTTACATGGTTATTGCAGTATAGGATTGTGTTTCTCTCAGTAAGAAAGAAATAGAATTCCCTCTGTCTAGTTGACAGTCTCTTTCTGCAAGACAGATACAGAGGACTGGTACAACGAGTGAAAACTCGTTGTTGCTGTAGTATTCAAAGGCTTTGGCTTTGCTACATGTAAATAAATAGCTGAAATATTCCAACAGTCCAGTAGCACATAGAGTGAGAAAAATGTATGACCAGATAATTAAATGTCTTGTTTTTAAATACAAAACAAAGTGTTTTTCAATGGAGGCTGCTAAACCAAGTGCCCTTGCTTGTCTGACATGCTTTTGGGGCTGTGCTTGGTATTTTGTGACAAATGATTGTGTGAGGATTTTGCTGGATATGAACACTGAAAAAAAATTTGGTTTTTTCGCTGTTCTGGCTTACTCATCCCACCTATGACTTTTCCAGTCCTGTTGAGAGCCTTAGAGACCATGGGTAACCCCATCCAGCTCTGCCATGGGTCAGCATGGAGAAGAAACAACACACAAGCAGCTCCTCATAGGCACAGGTATTTATGTCATTCCCCTGTGGGATATAGAGGAAGTAAAGGAACAATTCTCCACCTTCTCTAGCGAAAAAAGTGCTGTAGGCAACAGAGGAGCATCCCCTGGCCCTCCACTTGAACACTCTGAATTGCTCAAAAACAGCCTCCAGGACTAAATGCAAGATTCTGGAATTTGAGAATGAACTGTGCACAAAAATCGAAACTCTTCCTCAAGTGGCCTTTTGCATTGCAACCTACACAGTATCAAGCATTTTATTTTATTTTATTTTATTTTATTTTATTTTATTTTATTTTATTTTATTTTTTTATGTTGTGCAGCAAAACTGGCCAAAACACTAATTAAGTAATTAACCTTAGGAAGATAAACAGGACACAGAAAGAAGAGAAAACAGCCAACTGTAAAGGACAGTTGTGACTTACTAATCTACTATAATTCTTTGCACATCTCAACAAATAAAAGCAGATGTACCATTTTGGTTTGGATATTTATGAATGAACAGTACAAAAAACAAACCCCAAAGAAGGGTTAAATAGTGTGATAACAAAAATTGCTAATTATGCTTTACTTCCAGATGAGTAAAGGCTGTAGGGAATTATGCAGGGACTTAACAACTCATAGTCACTAGAGCAGCACAGTGCTATATGAAATCCCCAGATACCAAAGGCAGCCTGATGCGTGTTGAGAGGAATGCCAGGAATACTCAGGCATATCTCACACAGAGTTTGACATGCATCAAAACCAGTCTGAAAACAAAAGCAAAGGGACTCTCCTATTTTTCTTTCATGCTGCCTCAAAGTTTCCTATCAGTCACACAGCTGCCTCCTACAAATGTCTTTTGATTAATACATTTTTTTCCAACAGTAGCAGAGAATAATCTGCTCATACTGCTCTCCTTTGTGGTCCTGTGTCTGACTCTGCCAATTTATACCTTGAGCTTGGAGGGTTCACTCGATACATCTGCAAAACCTGGCTGCGTCAGTCCTGCTCCACTGGCCATGACTACTGGCCCAGCACAGTGATACGAATAAAGTTGCATGAAGTTGGAGCACAATAATTTGAAAAAGGATCTAAGGATTTTTTTTTAATATGTTGCAGTATTACCTAACTATCTTGGACCGCTATGCCATTAAAAATCACTGGGATTTATGGCCCTTAATGAGTGGCTTAGAAATGAAAGTCTGGTATCCTTTCTTTATTACAAAGTAAGTTTTTATCTCATTTCTCCAGTGTCACAAACCAGTTGTGAAGAGGAAAAATAAGAGAGCATCATCTGAAATATTACTCTCTAATTGTTCCCTTAAATATTTCTTGCATTTGCATTTGAAATATTTGTCTCCAATTACACTAGCAATTGGGCAGGAGGGTAGGTGGATCCTGGCTCAATGTGAGGTGACAATTCTCCTTATTCCCAGGAAAACTTGCTTGGCTGCATTCACCGCTTACACCAGATACTTTATGATCCCCCTAAATTCCAAATTATTGAGCTGTTTTCCAGCTATTTGGGCCTGTTATGCAATGGCAATCCCAGGAAACCCCAGGTTCAGAGCAGAACCACACCTGGAGTGGTCGAGAGACAAACAGCTGCGACTGGGAATTTGCTCCTGAGCTTCCCATCTTCTTTTCAACCCTTCTGCAGCCTTATAAGCAGAGGGGAAAAAATTCTCCGCTGGGATGCTGGATTCTCTGTCCGGCTGACAGGCGTAATCTGGTGCACATCACAGTCCCAGATTGAAGATCGCATGTGATCCCCGACAGCCTCAGTATCTCCCGCCAGCTGCCTCCACGGGCAGAAGTGAGTATGTTAATAAACACCCAAATGAAAGGAAGTTGTTGGGTTGTAATTAACATATGCCATTAGTATCTGTCGCTTTGGCCAGCCGCAGCAGACAGGCTGAACCCATACATACAAATGAGTGTCTGCCTGAACTGCGGGGAGGGGAGGGAGAGATGATTTCATTGTGAGCGTCTGGTGCTGTCAGCAGCTTTAAATCACACGGGTACTTACTAACAAAAACAGTAACGACCATTGTGTCCCGGAACAATAATACGGCCTTTAAAACCTTGTTTTATTCAGTAAACAGTTCTAAATGTTTGCTCCCTCTCTTCTTTTCGCCAGAGATGCTTAATTTAAAAGACATTCCAAGGGAGAAAAATAGAGGTCTGGCCCACCAAAGGCATTTTCGACCTGGTTCATCTGCACCTATGGCCCTTTCGCAACGCCTCCTGGCGCCGCTGCCAGCGGGACAGGTGATGGCGGCAGTTCCGTGGGAATCACATCAACCCACTTCTGATTAACATCACCAAGGGTTTCTGGAAGGTCGATAACGAGCCCAGAGCCTCCCACGCTGGCTGGGATTGTTTCGCTGAAGGGGTGGTGGTACTATTCTGCTTTCATTACCAATAATTACCTTTGTTGGGCTGTGCACTGCCTACCTCACCAATTCCTCTCTCTTAGGGTGCTCGAAGATTAAAATGCACAGAAAAGCCCCTACCCCTTGGCACTGCCAGAGACCTCCCTGTTAATTGCTATTGCTCTCTTCTTGCTCCAAAGAGATGTGTCAGGAACTGAAGGCTTAGCAGGTTTTATCCTCTCTAAAAATAAAGTCTCTGCAAATTCAATAAATAATGATAATTTGTAACCCCCAAATATATTGTTGGAAGTTAATTGTAATTCTTTTTTTTTTTCCACAACCGTCTTAGTCTTCCTCTATGTTTTTAAATGTTTATTTACATAAGCAATTAGTTCAAGGACCACCACTACCAAACCCACTAGATCTAGGACTGCAAACGTGATTCTGCTGAATTGCTAAACTGCTGCAAAAAACAACAAAGTTAGAAGCATCTGGGCTGTGTTCCAAAACATGGGACTTATATGATCACATTCTGCATCTTGGTTCAGTCTGACAGAATATTTTCCTACTTTTTGAGTTAAAAGAGCTTTAAAGGTCTCTGTGGGAGTTTCTCTTTGGAGGTATTTGAGATGGCAGATGATAATTAGATATTTCTATAGCACAGAAATTATTTTCTTTGCATTTCCCAGTTCTCAGGCAGAGCTGTGGTCAGCAACCCCGTCTGACTCAGCCTCTCATCTTCCTGCTTTTATAACCCCACAGTTCTCCTATTTATTGACATTTTTAAAAAAAAGTTTTACTGCCTCTGAAAAAATCTTGTTCTGTTGTCCTTGCTCCCAGCTTTCTTCAGCAAAGCTGCTGCTGTCTCCAGTGGAACTTGTGTCCAAGTAGGCACTGCAGAGAAACCATAGGATTCATCCCTGGGCAACAGGTCCAGCAGGACGCAGCTGATGCTCCCCAAAATGGCCTGGGAAAAGGCTCTTCAGCTAGCCCTGCTCCGGGGGAAAAGAAAAAGTCCATATAGGTGAGGGAGTTGACAAAGGAATTGTTCCATTTGATGGTTTTCCTGAACATCAGCCCTTAGAAGCAGTTGTGGCAGTATATCCTCCCCTGCATGCAGGGATGGACCAGCCAGCTTGGATGTGCCCAGTGTCACCACATGCACAGTGGAGCTCCAAAGTGGTTTTTTTTTCTCCAGGCTTTACACCTTCCATGAATGTAATCCCCCTATTTTCCTTCTGCTTTACATCATGTGGGCAAGAAGCCGGTACAACCACCCTGCATCATCGGGACTATGCCATGGTTGTCCTCGCCATCCTTTACTGTACCTACACAAGTCAGTGCCATCTACTGAAAACAAGACCCAGGCTGACACCCAGATCTCTTCAAGGACCCATCACTAGGTCCTGGCCCTACCTGGCCCCTCACTTCACAGGGGATCAGAGGGCTGCAGCCCGTATGACCAGGCTTGCTTTGGTGCCCCTGCATCACTGCATTGCAAGATAGCACTGGAGCAATGTCTTCAGGTGGGGACCTCAATATGCTGTCATATTTTTGGATGGAGAAATATCCCTGTAGTGTCACATCATAAAGGTACCACCTCTTGCTAAAAGATTTCAACAGCATTTTTTTCTATCTTCAAAAGTGGGTTAGGAAAAAAGTACTGCATTGAGCACCTGCAGCTAGAGTCTTCTGAAGTCTTCACCCAGCCTGAGAATAGAAATCAGAAGCATTTTTTAACATCAAGAAAAAGGAAATAGTCTTATACTGTGGGTGTTTTCCTCCACATGAAGTTCCACTACTTGCAGCAGGATTCCAAGGGAGAAAATAAGACATAAGCAGGAGATACACGAGGTGGAAGCAGGGGCAGGCCCCCCTGGGAAGAATATAAGGATATTACCAGAGTATGCAGAAAAAAAGTAAGGCCAAAGCCCAGTTGGAATTAAATCCAGCTAGAAATGTCAAGGATAACAAGAAGAGCTTCTTCAAGCACATCAACAACAAAAAGAATACTAAGGAAAATGCGGGCCCACTACTGAATAGAAAAGGGGCTATTCAACAGAGGTTGCAGAGCAGGCTGAGATACTACTATATGTCTTCTTGCTTCAGTCTTCATGACCAAGGCCAGCCCTCAGGAATCTCTGACCCAGGAGACCAGGGAGAAGGTCTGGAGAAAGGAAGATTTCCCCTTGGTTGAGAAGGATTGGGTTAGAGACCATTTAGTCAACCTTACTGTCCACAAGTCCATGGGCCCTGATGGTATGCCTCCATGAATGCTGAGGAAGCTGGCAGATGTCATTGCTAGGTCACTCTCAATCACCTTTGGAAGGTCGTGGCAATCAAGAGAAGTGCCTGAGGACTGGAAGAAAGCAAATGTCACTCCAATATTCAAAAAGGGCAAGAAGGAGAACCCAGTGAACTACCAGTCAGGCAGCTTCACCTCAGGCCCTGGAAAGGTGGTAGAGTGACTCATCCTGGAGTCCAGGTAAATGGATGGATGGAAGGATAGATGGATGGATGGATGGATGGACTGACAACTAAGAATATTCTGTGAAGCGGTTCATGAGCCAGCAGTGTGCCCTTGTAACCAGGAAAGTCACAGAATCACAGAATCAACCAGGTTGGAAAGACCTCTGAGATCATCAAGTCCAACTCATGACTCAACACCACCCTGTCAACTAGACCATGGCACTAAGTGCCACATCCAGTCTCTTCTTAAAAACCTCCGGGGACGGTGAATCCACCACCTCCCTGGGCAGCCCATTCCAATGTCTGTTCACTCTCTTTGTAAAGAATTTCTTCCTAATATCCAACCTAAACCTCCCCTGGCACAGCTGCTGGTTGCCTGGGAGAAGAGACCAATGCTCACCTGGCTACAACCTCCTTTCAGGGAGTTGTAGAGAGTGATGAGATCTCCCCTGAGCCTCCTCTTCTCCAGGTTGAACAACCCCAGCTCCCTCAGCTGCTCCTCGCAGGGCCTGTGCTTCAGTCCCTTCACCAGCCTCATTGGCCTTCTTTGGACACTCTCCAGCACATCAGTGTCCTTCCTAAACTGAGAGGCCCAGAACTGGACACAGTACTCAAGATGCAGCCTCACCAGTGCCAAGCATAGGGGCAGAATCACTTTCCTGGTCCTGCTGGCCACACTGTTCCTGATCCAGGCCAGGATGCCATTGGCCTTCTTGGCCACCTGGGTACACTGCTGGCTCATGTTCAGCTTCCTGTCAATCCAGACTCCCAGGTCCCTTTCTGCCTGACTGCTCTCCAGCCACTCCATCCCAAGCCTGTAGGGCTGCAGGGGGTTGTTGTGGCTGAAGTGGAGGACTCAGCACTTGGCCTTGTTGAACCTCATTCCATTGGAATCAACCCAACTCTCCAGCTTGTCCAGGTCCCTCTGCAGAGCCCTCCAGCCTTCCAGCTGATCGACACTCCCCCCAGTTTGGTGTCATCTGCAAATCTGCTGATGGTGGACTCAATCCCCTCATCTAAATCATCAATAAAGATATTAAACAGGACTGGGCCCAACACTGATCCCTGGGGGACACCACTAGTGACCGGCTGCCAACTGGATGCAGCACCATTCACCACCACTCTCTGGGCCCGGCCCTCCAGCCAGTTCCTAACCCAGCACAGGGTGCCCCTGTCCAAGCCATGGGCTGCCAGCTTTTCCAGGATGCTGGGGTAGAATAGGTGATTCTGTAAAAATTCATTTATTTTAAACCAAATTCTCAGATCAAGACCTAAATCCAAGGGAGCTTTGTGGTTTCATTGGTTTTATCCACAAAACAACCCATTTTCTGTGTGTTGTGAATTTTCTTCAATCTTTTGATGATGTTATTTTGACTTGGGAAGCTGTTTCACTCAGAAGCAGTTGTTCAGATACATGGAGTTCAAAGGCACAATAAGAAGTTGCCAGTGAAAAGTTCCATTAGGAAGCAGATTTAATCTTAAAATATGTATATTCATCATTGCTTAATGTATTTAGTGCTGTGCCAAGGGCAACCCATTATGTGAGGTGGTGATACAGCTCCATGCTCTCCCTTGCATGAAACTTCCATCAGTCTGAGTGAGGGCTGCCTCTGTACTTCTGCGTCTTCCATCATCATGCTCCCATCGCCTCCATGGGCCAGCACTGACATGTGCCTGCCCCCATGGTGTGCACCTGCAGCCCTTTAACCATCAAGAAATATCCCTGCAAGGAATGGGTAGCTGTTTTCTGCCAGTCTGACTCAGTGGCTCAGTGGTTCATCCCACCCTGTACTGCTGATGGAGAGGAGACCAAAGTGCCATAGAGCCTGGGTTTCTCATGGAACTCCTGTGTGATGCCCTTGGCTTCTGTGGGCTTGTTTCACGCTCCAAGTTAAGCAGTCTTGAATGGGAGATTCATAGGATCAGTCCTTACATTTCTGCCCTGTGGTTTCCACAGATTACAGTTTTTCAGGTTTCTGGGGAGCAGTTTGACCATGTTGAATGCAGCACCAGGGAGGAAGCAGGTCTGTTAGCTTCAGAAAGGGTTCCATGTTTACTTTTCCTTTATTTTGCATATATTAGAGTATCTCAATGTGTTTCTCCATCCAAATTTTTGGCATAGCTGAAAATATACATTTATAATTCCAAAGGTTATGACTGATAAACCCTGATGCACTGAAAACTAAAACAACCATGCTTTTCCTTAATATCAACCATCTGCTAGAACCAGACGACAGGCAGGCACATATCAGCTTTCTTGAACTGATGCACCTCCACAGGAAACTGCACATAAAGCCCTATTTGCTAATCTGGAGACAAAAGCTTCATCTCCTGTGTTTGCCACCTTTCTGAGAATGAACCTCTCAGCCTCTGCTCTGGGGCATTGCCACCTGGACCCTTGCTGGACACCCTTCAGGCCTGGTGTCCCCAGTTCCCTCGGGGTGGGGTGGCCACTGTTTTCGTGGGCAGATCCCAACACTTGAAAAGTCAGGGTGACAGCACCTTCCCCACAAGATGCCACCTCTACTGCACCACCAAGAGCTGTCAGTATGATAGACAGCTCAAAACAAGGCCAGATCTTCCGTCACAAGGAAATCAGGTTTTCTACCGAAACTAATCTTTTACTGTTGTTGTTTTAATCTTCTTTACATGAAAAAGGAGACTTCAGAAAGAAGGATAAAATAGTTCCCTTTAGGCTTTTTAATTTCATTAGAGGAAACCAGAAGGTTATGGAGTCTGGTATAAGAGGCAAAGCAAGACAAAAATACAGCATTTTCAGTACTGACATCTTTTCTTTATTAAGTTCTTTGTTGCTGTGAAGAAAAGTTGAGGGTCTTTGTGATTTGTTTGCATTTCTGTAACACAATCATGTATCTAGTGTCCAGCTCCTAAGACTCACAAATTAAGTGCAAGTATCACTTGACAAATCACATAAAGCATCATTGTCTGGAACCACAGGATTGCATGAAAATATTATATTTGACTTTTTGGTAAAAATTTAAATTTTCCTTCTAAAACTGTGACCCCCCCATATATACAGAGTGAAAAGCAACTTCTCAATAGGTTTGGGCTTTTTTTGAGAAAGTGGGTAGTTTTTAAAGTTTATTTCCTAGTTTCAAAGGGACATGACTCATGTTTTCTTGCATGCTTGGGTGTGACAGTGACGCTTGGTAACACACAGACGCAAGTGTGGCAGCTTGAAAATGCCAGTTCACAGAATAACAACTGAGTTGGAAGGGACCCACAAGAACCACTGAGTCCAACTCTTGACCCTGCATGGGACCATCCCCAGGAGTCACACCACGTGCCTTTGGAGCATCATCCAAATGCTTCTTGAACTCTGTCAGGCTTGATGCTGTGATCACTTCCCTGTGGAGCCTGTTCCAGTGCCCAACTACTCTTAGGGTGAAGAACCTCTTTCTAATATCCAACCTAAACATCCCCTTAGTCAGCTTCAGGCCATTCCCTTGAGTCCTGTCACCTGTCACCACAGAGAAGAGATCAGTGCCTGCCCCTCCTCTCCCCCTCACAAGGAAGTTGTAGAGTGCAATGAGGTCTCCCCTCAGTCTTCTCTTCTCCAGGCTGAACAGACCAAGTGATCTCAGCCACTCCTCATATGGCTTCCCCTCAAGGCCTTTCACCATCTTTGTTACCCTCCTTTGGACTCTCTCTAACATCTTAATATCTTTCTTATATTGCAGTGACCAAAACTGCGCACAATGTTCAAGGTGCAGAGCAGAGTGGGACAATTCCCTCCCTTGACTGGCTGGCGATGCTTTACCTGATGCCTCCCCAGGACACGATTGGCCCTCCTGGCTGCCAGGGCACTGCTGACTCAGATTCAACTTGCTGTTGACCAGGATCCTCAGGTCCTTTTCAGTGACACTGCTTTCCAGCATCTCATTCCCCATGTGTATGTAAGAGAAAATCAGTTTTAACAGATGCTTTCTTCCTCTGTGATGTGGTCAGCTGCAGTGTGAGGTATCTGGACACATGAGTCTGTATTTTTAAAGATGGCAGAAACTACTTTTCCCAATGTCCATTAATCGATCTCTTCCCTTAAATGTATCTTGCACATACATGGCCCTACAGGTCTAATAGGTCCCATATTTTTGCCATACTAAGTGTGTTATGAATAATTTCTTCCAGAGGGAAAGGTGAATTCTGTACTTAGTCTGAACTTCATTTAGGTTATTTGTGTGGAAAGCCTTCATTTCTGGCTGCCACATTGAAGAACCTTCGAATGACTTGCTTTCAGAAACCTCATCTCCTTACAGGATGCGAGAGGCCAAGCAGTGGAAATTGCTGGTCACCTTTGAAAACTTGGCCATTCTGCACTGGGGCCTCCTTCCTGGAGGAATACCAGAAAGGCAGCGAGCTGAGGCCATGACCATTGGTGGCCAGAGAAAGGAGTTTGCTGATAGTTTCAGTGCTCCTGTGCTGCTGGAAGTCCTTCATCAGCTGAGTCCTCCTGGGAAAGCAAGGGCAATTTAAATTTCTAATGTAGCAAAACAGGGAAGAGAAAAAGTCTACTTTTGAAGACCCTTTTTATGCCTCATTAAAAAACTGAAAGAGACTCCAAGTGAGGTCTCACTTCTCAGTCCCTCTAATCTCCTTAACTTTGTCATGAGTTTGTTTGGGTTTTTTCCCCCAATTTGTGATGGTGATAAGTCCTGACAGCCATGAGACAACATTTCTGAGTCCCTGGCTTCACATTCAGTAGTAAGGGCTGAAGAGCAGGAGATGCTCCTCCCTCCAGGTTTGCCAGATTGGAGACTGACTTTCTGCTCTGTGTATTTATCCATGTACTTAGAATTCATTGTTTTTCCATGTGATCTTCAACATGGCCTGCATGTCAAGTGGCTGCAACTCCATGTCTGAACTTAGGGAAAAAAGATAAATTCTCTTGGCATCATGTCTCAGTGGCTGCTGTCTCCAAGGTATCATGTCTCAACAGAAACAGAGAAGGCACCAGTGGCCAGACAGGGCAAGAGCTATAAATGTCATGGCCACAATAGCATTAAAGAGCTATGCTCTCCAACAATCTTTTTAATTATGTATCATTCAACACTTATTTAAACTTTCTGCCTGATTTTTTTATATATAGATCCTGTCTGACAGTTGTTTCTCCCTCACAGTTTTGAATGCTTTGGTATCACAAAAGTGCATTTCTACTCAGATACCAGATGTGTCTTCCAATAAAAATTATGTAGCAGAGAGTAAAAAACCTATTGTTTAGCCCAGTATGTCAAACTGTTTAATCAAAGAAGCCAGGTTGTTATTTCTTCACTGCACATTTATAATGCTTTGTTTGACTTTTAATATATTCACGCATATATATGCCCACAGACAAATATATGTTTCAATGCTTCAAGCACTATGATCTGCAGCACAAGCAAAGTGGAGCTACCATGTTGATGAGAGGCTGCTGATCCACCTGAAAGTGTCCCTCTCCACACCTGAGACACCAGAGCTGATGTCTCACTAAGCCACGATCCCCAGGGCTACAAGCTGGTGCTCCAGCAGCACTTCACCATCTCCCTGGCAGGAGCAGCACTTCCCCTGCCACATCTGCCAGAGGGCGACTCAGGGGACGTGTGTTGGTGCTCTGAGCCATGGCTGCAAAGTAGGGAAAATGTAGGCATCAGGCAGGCAGGAGAGAAATTCAGGAGGTGCCCTGGTCCCCAGCCAAGACAGCTTGAAGGGTGGATGACCAGCTGACACTGGACTTGGAAGGTTAGAACAGCCAAAAAACCCCAAATCACAAATGTGAAATGTTTACTAGCAGCCAGCACTGTTCTCCCACTAAAGCTAGCAACCAGGCAGGAGATGCAAAGCTGCTTTTCTGATGATCATCCACAACAACCTGTTCCTCCTTCCCCAAAGTACAGTGATAACCACGAAAAACCCTCCTCTCCCTTATCTGAGGTGACTCCACTGTCTCTAGCATACAGTTCCCACAGACTATGTCCCAACCCTCTTTCAACCCCACACATTTGCAGACAAGCCAGGTGAGCAGGGAAACATGGATGCTGCCAATTCACCGAGGCTTCCTCGTGCTGCTGCAGCTTCCTTGGCTTTATGGTATGCCTGTGGTTTCTTTGCAGAAGCACCTCCTGCCCCCCACTCTGATATGAGAAAGCATATCATCCCCATTAAATGCATTTCTGTAGGATTACATCTCTCTGGGACACTCCTGGTTGGGTGGCTCTTCATCTAGTAGGCTTCCAACACCAGGTTTAGCTCAGCTAAGCCTTTCCCTAAATCAAGAGATGGTTGGAAGATAAAACATATGCAGGGGTTGTGTCTTGCAAATAAATCCTGGTTTCTGTTCTGAATGTTCACCTAAATCTTCAGCAATTTGCCTTCCAACAACACCTTTGCACAATGGCCTTCATTCTCACTTCAAAGCTGCCTGCTGCAATTTTATAATATACTGTGGTAATAGGACATATCTAGTTCTTCCTCTGGGACTCGGCAGTGCAGAAAGCCTTTTCTCTCTGTTTTCTGCCTCCCTTTAATGCTACCTGACAGTAAGCAAATACCACTTGATGTACCATCCCTTGTCTGTGCCTGGCTATTTAAATTCTCATTTTTACATACTATAACCTTTTTTCCGGAGTGAGATGCACAGGTGAACTCACATCAGACCCAGACAACCTACACTGGAAATAATAAAGGTTTAAGGTACACGGCTTTTCAACTAAAATTTTACCAAAAGCTAGTTCAGGCCATTTCCCTACCAAAACTGCAGGCCTGAGGTAATTGCAGTTTCCATGCTGCAGCCAGCTGCATTAAGTCATATGAAAAATCTTGATGAGCTCTTCCAAGAGGCAGCCACCAAAGCCTCCTTCTGCGTCAGCCTCACTGTCCTCTGCCTTGGAGATAGGCAGTCCGAGGTCCCTAAGACCGAAAAAGTGTTTTAGGTTACTGCCAAAAAGGAGAGAGAACTAAGAGTCAAGAGATTTGGGCTTGTTTCCCAGATTGGAAACAGTTGTCCTTTGTCGCTTTATGCAAAAACAGTTCTTCTCTCCTTCCCCTATGTCCTTATCAGGAAAACTGGAACAGTTTTTTCTTACTCCCAACCTGTCCTGCCCGCCCAAGGGTAAAGTTTGAAGTGAAGAAGCTGGGTCTTGCTACAAATGGGTACAGCACAACCAGGTCCTGATCTAGGGGGAGTAAGGGGATGGCAGGATCATTTTCTGAATGCAGAGAAGAATAACCCAGCTGATGTTTCTTTAAACTCTCTGATACACCATCAGAGGTTAGAAACAGCTACAGTTTCCTCAAGATCAACAGGGATCATATTCCCCACCAAAAAACCTCCCTGGGGTCACCAGAAGTTTACAGTCCTCCAGCCTTAAGATGCTTTGCCTTCTCCTGTAAGGCCATGGTTTTATGAGAATAGAGTATTTATGGGAGGAGGATGGCTTTCATCTGGCAAGGCAGGGAACCAGCCTTGCTTATACATTTGTGCACCATTTGTTTTGCTCATCAGTACTACAACTCCCAAACCCTTGAGGACAACCTCTTTTGGTTCCCAACTCTTTTGTATTTCTTTAATGACTTTCAAGGAATTATAATTGTAAGTGCCACCAGGTGATTTTTCTTGCATGCAGCCTTCCAAGATCTAAGCACATGAATGAGTTTGGTGTCACGCTGGGAAATGTGCAGTTTTTACACCAGGCTGCATATCAAGGAGAAACACTACCATGAGATGAGAAGGTTTTCCTTTTACCTATTTATTTAAGTGAAGAGATACTTCCTTAGACCAGATTTTAACTGGAGATTTTTGGAAGAAGCAACTGACCTGCATATTGCCAACCTGTGCTGGCGATGGCAGCATCTCATTCCAAAAATCGTCCATCTCTGTGTGCCTCATGTCTCTACCACTGGTGAGCTGCAAGATACAAACTCAACAGAGCAACAACACAAACTGCCCAGAAATGCAGCACTTTAATTTCAATGACCCTGTTGGATGTCAGCATTTTGCATGTCCCCGGTGAGAGACAAAACCATTCACAGTGATATGCCAGTCAGGGCTGCAGCCAAGTGAACTTGAGAGCAGGAACAGCTGGATTTTAGTGGACTGTTAAACTGCTGCAGCCAAAAGCCGTCATTGTGGACCTGCTCACATACCATAGACCTCTGGAGAGGATCATCTGCATAATTACAAGGATCACAGATCTTGCACTTCCCCTGTCAATGAACATTTTCCTTTTGGGTACAGTACGTTCCTGCAGATTCCAATGATAAACTGCTCTAATGGTCTTTGCAGTCATCTGATTTAGCTACAGAAAAAATGTCCTAGAGCTGAGCTGTAAATGCAGCTCCCTGCCGCATGAATCTGCATGGGAACAGGGTGTGTGCAGCACGTTCCATCCACGAATAAGCTAATCCTTTCTGCAGATAAAAACTGCCAGCAAAATGTAGCCTGAAAAATAAACAACAGAGGTTGTTTATTTTTAAAAGATGAATAAAATTTCAGAGTGAGAAAATATTTTCTTTGAAATACTTTCATTCAAATAATTTGTTTCCTTTTGAAAGGCTTAATTTTCCCTTTGCTGAATTTTTTCTTTTTTTTTACTCCTAAGTGGTGTGAGCAAGGGCAGAGATGGCCCTGATCTGAATGGGGGTATGTGCAGCTACAAAACCACATTTTGTGATATGGGAGCACGTGCTAGGCCAGCTGGACCTAACGTACATGGAAAGGGAATGGCTAACACCCCATGGCCCATCAAGTAAATGTCTCATTGTGCTGGTAAATGTATCATTGTGTTAATTCACAAGAGTCCTGCAGACAACTAAAATGAACACTGTTGTGTAATACTATGGCTCAGGCTGTGTCCATGGTTTGGATCGTGTTGGTGGGCTGCACCTTCCAGGGATGGAGCCAATGAGAGGTGCAGACAAGGCACCATGTGCGTGCTACAGCCAGCTCAAAGCTTCAGAGTCAGGGATGGAGTTGGGGTTTTGTTCTACAGTGAGGGCTGAGCTTCTTTGATTAATCACATGTAAGTTTAGGCAAAACACCAAATAGTGCAAGATTTTCTATAAAGTCATAAAAAACGCTGGCAGTGCTGGAGAAGTGGAGAAAAATGAATTGTTTTTTCAAAGTCACATAATTAGTTTAGTAAGGTTGGGAGCCAAAGCCTGGAAAACTCTATAGAGCAAAAAATCAAAGCAACTGAAAAAAATAAAGGGCATATCTCTGGCTTAAGTGCTGCCCTAGACTTTGTAGAATATTCTCTATCCCTGCTGTGCAGTGCAAGCTGTCTTCTGGAAAGCAGATTTACAAATGGGAGGATTTACTCTGACAGCTATGAAAACCAGTGAAGTGCCATGGGAATCTAGCACTGGTGGGCTTGTGCTTGCCCATGGAATCTGAGCACCCACTGCTCTGAGACTGTCCTGTAACTGACTCAGTAGAGAACAGTAAGGGGAAGCATGAAATGTTACTCATAAAATAGGTCAAAGGAGAAAGAAATGGATGAACCTTCTGCCTGGGCTGGAGCAGGTGATGTCTTTGGCCATCAAACTTCTTACATATGGTCTGATGGGCAGTGCCATTGAATGGGCATTTTAATTGACCCCTCTACAGATGGTCAAGGCAGAAGAAGAGAAGCATGTTCAGCTCCTAAACAACAGCAATGAGAGAACAATGATTCATCACATTTGCTTTATAAGGGATTTTGTAGGCTTACCTGGTGAAATATTTCTCTGAATGCAAGTTTATATCATATCCTGGCATAACAAGAGAAAGAGGGATTTAATGCCTCCTCTGACTCTCCATATTAGACAGCAGATCTCAATACCTATCCCTGCTCCTCTGTCAGGTAAAATAAATGGACATGTTATATATTCCTTCCCAACCCCTTCAGATGAGCTGAAACTGCTTATATCTGTTCTTGGGTTGCCTGGTAGGCCGTTTCATAGTAATCCAAAGCACCCAGTAAGCAGAGCACTATACAGATCTATAGGATGAAAAGATATACAAAAAATAGGTGAGGAAGCTAAATTACAGCAACAGTAACTTAGCAGGATGTGATGGAGCTGTCATCAGGTTAATTTTCCACCAGTGTAATTCCAGTGATGTAAAAACCAACTAACTCACATAGGTAAAAATGCTAATTGAAATTGGATACATTGCTGGAAGATGGTGAAAGGATGGTACCCCCAGAAGCTAGGCAAATTACAAGTTTCCTGGAGAAAATTTCAATAGAGAAGGAGAAACGAACAAACTGGGTCTAAAGTAAATAAAAATGCAAACATATCTGGGCAGGGACTGCCCAAATGAGACCAAATGAGAAAATCAAAGTGCACCACCTGGGACTCCTGGAAGCCCTGGTGATAGGTACTTATCCTGTGTCCCACAGAGAGGACAGCAATGTAATTCCTGAAAAAGAGGGCTTGTTCTAGGAGTAACCATGTTCTTGCAGCTTGGATGTTCTAAGGATGTGAGGAAAAGCCTATGGGGAGGAATAACAGTAGATCAGCTGTCAGTAGATCAGCTAAATAGCACTGAAGGAAAGCAGCACATAAGCTTCCTGTGGGGGCTTTCTCCATTAGGTACTCACTGTGTAATATAAATTGACTTAATATAAATTATATTAGGAGAACTAGGTATAAGTGCCTGACAGGATGATGGCAGACAATTGGCTCTATGCAAAGGCAACCGCAGTGATTTGGCTGTAACACTGACAGTCTAAAGACATGAGCAAGGCAAGGGTACAGGGAGAGGTAATATTGTGCAATCTATATATATAATTCCTCTGTGCAACCAGAGACAGGATCTCTGCTCTATGATCTCCTGGGACAGAACCACATAAAGGTTTGTTTCTGTTTCGAGACCTTCTAGAAGAAATTAATCTAGAAATGCAAAATTAAATCAATAATACTACAAACAGGTGGCTAGAGTTTATGTGATTTCTATCTCAATTTTTCATCTTTGATAGCTTTTTAACAAAGCTCAGCATCAAGTGTTCCAAGCACACTTAAAATAGGAACTGATCAATTTTCCCAACACTCGAGTAGAACAAGGTAAGCTGCCTCATGTGTTTTAGCAGATGAAAAACACTAAACCAAAAAGTGAAGAGGTTTGTCCAAAGGTTCAGGGTGAGCTTGTGACAGAACTTGAGACTACATCTGCGACTTCCTAATACCGTCTCTGCTATTTTGGCATCGGACTTCTTTCTGTATCTCTCCTCCAAAGACACTAGTATAGGAGTTGGGTTCAAGATGTCTTGGAGCACTCACAATTTTTTTAAGTGATTTTCTATATCAAAATCCAAATCAAAACTCTCTGTCTGTATTTCTGTAACGAGGAGCTCTGCAACAGAGAAGAGAGATAATTAAACTAGTCTAGGGCATGGGAAATCCCTCCTCTCTGACTTCTGACGTGACCTGAGTAAGTTTGAGCCTTAGTCTTGTTAACTCCAGCTTCCCACCACTAAACCACTATAAAACCAGGAAAGAGGAGTGTTGTTAGAAGAAATCCACACAAAATTCAATGGTATATACTTTATATACATATATCATGTATATACAATGAATATAAAAACTTTATATGGTGTGGTTGCCTCAGCACATAATGAGGAGATCTTTACCACCAAAACCTAACAAAAAGAGGGAAGGTCTCCTTCTCAGGTTTTTTTGGGTTTCACTTTGGGTATGTGTGTGCTGGCATCTCATTCATTTAGGGTTTTCTCTTCCTTTTATCTCCCTGTTTTCACGTTCCATCAGAACAGCTTATTTACCCGTCTACCATTAGCTGCAGTGTTTGCACATTATTTGCGGCCTTTGGATTTCTTACTTGCTTCAGTAATGTGAAGAAAATGCAGCTTTGTGGCCTGTAGTGACAAAAAAAAAATAATTCCAAAAACCTCTGGATTTAATAAAAAAACCCTTCCCAGAACTCAAAGTAGTTTATTCTGATGGAAGCTCCCACACCTACTGTAGGGCACATTCTCCATTCACAGAGCTAGAAACCAAAAGTCATGCCTAGTCATCCCAATTACAGCCATGTAAAATTTCTGCTGCTAAGCAGGGTCACAGCCCTCTCAGCTGCAAGCTTACCTACGCAGGTGACAACTTGAGGGGAAAAGCTGACTGCCCTCCAGAACAATGGCATTAGGTGGCTTTGACATGCAATATTTGATGTTCTTTGTCACTGAGACTGAATTATCTCTCTTCTTTCATAATTCCATCATAAGCCAAAGACAACAGCAGAGTTGAGGTAGCCCATCTGCATGAGCTGCTACCTTATTTAAGCAAAGTGCTAGAGCTTTTCTCGCCAAATAAGCTTCTAACCTACTGCCAGTGTGTGAGACCTCTCTTGTTTGAGCTCTCACAAAGCTAATGAGCCTTTTTCTCTCAGGTAAAGCAAAGCAAAGGCAGGAAGAAAATGGTAAACACACTGCTGAATTAGATCTTCTACCTTTGGCAGTGGATAGTGTCGTCTGTTTGGCAAAGGAGAGAGAATACCCTCTTTCAGCAAAAGAAAAACATGAAAATTTCATTTGCAATGAGGGAATTGCATGTCTGCTCCTTGAAGCCATTGAACATAGAACTTTCTGCCCATCTTTATCCTTGCTGAAGGCAAAAGAAAACTTCAGGGAAACCTCTGAAAGCCACCTCAGCCTTGGGCAGAAGCTGACAATGCAGCAGTGACTCTCAGCATAATGACCATGAGGAGAAGTATAGTAAAGCTTTTGAAAGTGAAGAGTAGAGTAGAAAGAGCAGAAAACTAGTAAACAAAGAAATAAACAAGAACCAACCAAATCCCTGAAAAATGAAATTAAAAGAAAACTAAACAAATCTTGCTCACCTCCATGGCTAACTCCCACTATCTTGTCTAGGGTTTAGTGCTCTGAATGGGTTTAGTGCTCTGGGAAATAGTTTCTTCCTTTGGGCTTTGAGAATCCAAATGCTAAAAGCTACATGAGTACTAATTATCATCAGGAAAAGGTCTGTTCAGCATTAGAAGTCAGTTTAATGGATTCTAAATAAAAGTGGCAAGCAGCATTTCCTTTGGATCACGAAGGCATGAGGGAAAATCATTATTACTTCATATTTCTCTGTAAGTAGAGCTGAAGGGACTCAGAGGGAACCAGCAGCCTGGTGCACCACAAGACAAACACAGAAGCCAGTGAGGGGCTTCATCCAGGCAATCTTAGGTGCGTGCATAAACTCGGGACACAAGAAGCCAAATAGCCCCTGAACAGTGCAAGAAAAAAAGATACACTAGTTTATGTTAATTTTATGTACATTATTCCTTACCTTGCTAGGTATGATTTTAAGTTGTATAATTATGTGTAAAATATCCCACATTTCCCCTCTGCCTTGTCTACTATGATGTGCCCTTTGAAGAATAACTTGGATAGTCCCCAGAAGCGGGAAGCAAGTATACAAGGCAGATCTTGTCACCAGTGCAGGACCAAAAGTATTTTCCGCTGCTCTGCAAGTTCAGGGACCTGAGAGAAGAAAGTTGGGATAACATCATACAATGCATTAGCTGAAAAGTAGGAAGCCATGATTCACAGGATAGTCCTTACAGGGCAAACTAACCCAACCTTTGTCATGTTTAGAGCTGTTTTGAGACAATATGCATTTTTTTCTATCCATTCTCAGTCAGATTGGACCAAAGAACTTGAATTCATAATGACTGGTCAGGGTGGATTCTGGAGAAGTACATGAGCAGGATGTCAAAGCTGGATACAGCTGCAGAGGGGGCAGCTGCAGAGCTTCACATGTCATCCTGTGACACCACCCATGTGCTGGATGGTGTTAATGGAGAGGAACGACAAAGGCCCTCTTAATCCCCACCAGTAAATCTGCTCCTGTAATGTTGCCAAGCCAAGGTCTCAGGCCAAGTGTTTGCTGCAGCAATTCTGCCTTGTGCAGACTCCACTCCCTGGTGCAATCACAGCCCAGGTTGGGCTGCCTTCTCCCATTTCTCTGTGGCATTTCCAGGGAGGTGGCAAAGAGGTGGTTGCCTTGCCATGCAGACACCATCCCCAGGCTTGATGGAGATGTGGAAAACCCCAACACTGCAGGCAGGCCAGCAACTTCCTTCCAGAGGCCCCTCCAGGCACTTTTCTGCCAACCATCAGCAGAAGCATGGCAGAGCTTGCAGACATCCACTACCGCAGCAAGCCAACTCCACACACTTAAGCACATTTGACATGGTAACTTAAAAAACCCCCAAACATTTAAAAAAGCGATGTTATGAACTCTAATGAACCTCAGAGCTGCAGTTGGTAGCCTTTTGTCTGTGAGAGACAAAAAAGGGGAGGTATTGATCTGTAAGGTTTGGCAATCAGAAACCATTTTGTATTATGGGGAGCAAAGAGCAAGGAAACACATGAGAGAAGTAAAATGTGGTGTTCACCAAAAACACTTAGGAAGTGACAGCCCTAACATAACAACTGACTCACCTGAAAAGCTGTAGATGAGTGATAATACAGTATCAGGGCAAACAACTGATTTTGAGCAGCACCTGCCGCACAAAAGACGCTCACAGCACTTGAAACAACATCCTAGGCTAAACATGCTCAAACAAAAAGAGAAACCCAGTCTGGTCAAAGGTAAGAACAGCTATAAATAACACCAGCAGCAAGAGAACCATATCAAACAGGATTTTGATTGTGCAGAGAGTAGCAGCAGTCGGTTGAACAGCTGAAAGGCAAAGAGGGCCAAAGACTGATGCTCAGTGACAGGGACTCTCTGGGGAAGCGAGGAGAGGAGTTATCTTTGGGGGTTTAAATAACCTGTAGTCTGTGCCACACTGGTTTCCTGTATGACCTTGAAGAAGCCACACAGCATATTTCAGTGCCCTGACATAAAAATAGTCTTTGTGAGAGTGTGTCTGTGAAGGTTTGTAGAGCACTTTGTGATGACTGGATAGAAAGAGACACTTTCTTCTTGGGATTGAGAATTGGTTGGCATCTGACAGCATTTCTGACCACCCGTGTTTATAACCACCCGCCAGTAAGGAGAGCTGCAGCTTTCAGCACCTTGGTCCACAGTGGAAGTGGAGCTTTTGTTGCTCTTCTACCTTAGAAGCTGAACTAAAATTCAGTTTTTAATGAACATAGCACTAACCCTCATACCCAAACCTGCAACTTAGCACCTGCAATGGTTGCCAACATGCACAGATGAAAGAGAAGTTTATCCTAAGTCCTGTCTTTCTCAATGTTCCTTCTCTAATTGTCCGATTCCTTATTTGAAAAACCTCGTTGGCTCTCTCCAGAGCTGGTTTATTTGCACACAAAACCCCTTTGTTTCTTTGCCTCTGATCCTGCATGGCTCATTGGAGGTGTGGGCTGCCTGTGTGCAGATAATTCTAAGTATGCACAGAGCTCCTGACAGACTCTTCTACCACCATCAGAAGCCACCATCCTGTGTTGTAGGCATGGACAATCCCACTTCCACTTCACTCCTTGTCACCAAGTGAAGACCCTCCCAGGGAAGAGCTAAATGGGTCCCTTTGATTCTCTGAGACAACCTATAAGTAAGGCACAGACCAGTCCCCCAGCAGTCCTAGCATGTTTGTCTAAAAAAGAACAAATGTGAGCCAAAGGTTTGAGCCCGACCCTCCTTCCTTTACCATGCTGCCTCTGTACAGCTATTTCTCAGCACATGAAAGTCATGCCTACTCTCGTGGTTACCCCATTTCCTAGTTGATCTGAGCTGCAGATATTCCCATTTTTAGTTAATCCTTTTGGTTTGTAGCCTGCAAAAGGCATGATGAGGTTGGAGTAAAATGCACTGGATTTCCTCCCATGTGTAATGCTCTCACAGGAGTGGTAGCATTCCCTGCCAGAGGAAGCAGCCCAGCAAACCTCTCATGGCAGGGAATTACAATAATCTAATGAGAAGGAGATAAGAGACTGGATGAGCTTTGCAGTGTCTGATATGGATAAACACCAGACCAAAGCTTGTCAACTTTCGTGAGAGAATAAACCAAAGTGTTTAAATAGCAGCAAAAATGATATTTCAAACAATAAGAACAATTAAAATGAGATGTAATTGGCACCTCATATTTTAAAAGCAAACCCAAACTCATTTCAGTCATGTCTCTGTACTTGCTCACTTCCTCTGGCAAGCAAAAAGAAGCTTTAGTTCAATTAGCTGACTTGACTCGGCACAACTCCTAGCTGAGAAAACACTTCTCAGGGACTAATTTATTCCACAAATATAACATTTTCCTGCTACAATACTCACAAACACATTGCAGTTTCCTTACATATTTTTCTTTGAATTTTTTTGGCACATTTTCATGAATTGTTTGCATGTTTACTGTTTGTAGTGTTTAATGCCTGGAATCCAAGCGGTTGGTTAGGGGCAGTTGGTCACGTACATCATGTGCTATTATTTCTGCTGGTCCCTGGTGAAGACAGTCCTTCATGGGGTTCAATTCAATGTCCTTTGATGTCAACGAGAGTCTGTCTCTTTGACTTCAGTGCACTTGGGTGCAGCCCTTTGTTAGGGAACTGGAAGAAGCCGCTGGGCTTTCAGTGTCTCAGGCTGGGCTCAGATTTATTTAGGAACTCAGCAGACATTAGTTTCTTCCCACACAGGCCCTACTCAGCTTCACTCCTAAGAAAAACTGAAGTTTTCAAACATATGTTGGAGACAACATTTTTTTTCCTTGCAACTTGCATGGTTATTCAGAACAGAAAAAAATGGGCATAAAATGGTGCCCTGCTGAACTTCACATTCCACTCGGGTGCAATCAGCAAATATCGGAAGAGTCAAGAGTGAAGGTCCTCAACTGGACCCAGAGTTTGCCAATTTAATTTTAGTATTGTAAAATGAAAACCCTGTTTCACTCTATGGAAGTTAAGACCCCTTCTTTCTCACCGTGAGGCACAGTCCCCACCCTCAACAAATGCCTACATTTCTATGTGTCGTCCTCCCCAGGCTTATTGGCACCTGCCTCCAGGCACCTCTAAACTCATGTCCTGACAATGCCAGGCAATGACCTGCCACAAGAGGACTGTTGGAAGAAGCTGGAAAGCCTGCATACATTGGGGTGCCTATTTTGATCTCTAGCATTCATGGTGCTAGCATTCATTTTGATCTCTAGCATTCATGTGGCAGCAGAAGAACCAGGACTGGCGCGGAGATTTTTCTTTTCCTGCTCCTCCAGGGCAGTACTGTACTGGCAGCTCATTTAATTTTAAGACTGTCTGCGTATAAAAATATAAATTGTCTTCTCTTGAAAATCTGGTTTAAAAATAGCACTGAAGAGTATATAAATAAGTAATCATTTGGAACACAATATTAGAGCTCCCTTCTTTAATTAAATGGTTGCTCGATGCATTTCAAAGCTCTGTTCTGACTCAGTCTTCCTGTATCTCTGTACTTTATGAATAAACCTTGGCTAACTGCATCATGAATTTTAAAGTAAACTAGATGGCTCAGAGTAATAGAACTATTAATATCCTAATTCCTGAGCTGTGCTTGGGACTAGCCCATTCTCATGCAGACACATAGAGAAATAAGATCTCAGACGTGCTGGTAAGCAAGAATGGCTTCGATGGCCATCACTGCTTCCTTTTGACACCTGCTTTACAGCAGACACAGAGAAAATATTCCAGTGAGAGGGCACATTTTTTTTTTTTCTCTCAACCCACATAGCTTTTGCTAGACACAGCCAGGAATGTAATCCTGACTATTCAGACCAACCCCTCTTCTGGTCCTGCATGCTGCTGGAGGGTGAGTAAAAAGGCCATGTGTTTCCCTTTGTTGGAGCGCATTCTTCATGTAATCCCAGGATTGGGTCAGACTTTTTTTAGTATCACAGAAGTGGGGAATGGAACAGACACATGACATGAGGCCAATAGTTCACCCCATCCCCAAGCAGGATTATTGACTGTTTTATTTATTAACTCTGTTTCATCCTCATGTTTTTATCTTGTACAGTTTTAAATTTTTGAAGTCACACAGCTCTCTCTATTAGCTGGGGTGCTATTAGAAACAACATTTTAATAAAAGCTCCCTGATTTCAAGGTCTATAGCTTCCCTTTCCTAATTTCACCCGACTACTCATGCTGTCCACTTAAAGGATATCAAATGATTTCCTTGGAGTTTTTGGGGACCATTGGTGACTGTTTAGCCCTTCCGTACATATTCAGCAGTTCTTTTTTGTTTGCAGGTCCTTGTCATGCTGGGAATCAGATTTCCCCAGCACATCACTCTTCACTTCTCATGTAAGCTTGTGATCAGTTGCCAAACAACCAGAAGCAGTTTTTTTTTTGTTTTTCCCGAATGGCATGAGGGAAAGGACAAGAGGTCCTAGCTAGAAGAATGTAAGGAAAATCACAGCCTTTGCCTCTGGCTGGCTTGCTTACACACTTGCTTTTTGGGAGGGAGAAAAGGAGAATAAATTATGTCTGAAGATGACCTTTTTTCATCTGACATGAATGGACCTAAAAATTCCCTGGAGTCTTTCCCCAAAAGGCAACTCAGACTGTGTGTGACATGGGTTTGGGTCCACACAATGGTATTAAAGGCACATTTGGTGTCTAAAGCAGCCCTGGGAGGCCACAGTCATGTGGTGGAGCTGGGAAAGAGATGAGGCATGCTTCATGGGAGCTCTCTCAGTGCAGTGTCAAACTTGCTGTGGTACTGTATATGGAGCAGTACAACCTCATGAGCCCTTTGCTGGCTCTCATCCTACATTGTTCCAGTTTACCTGAGTAAATGTTTCTTCCTTCTCCCCCACCGGAGATCAATGCCCACTAACCAGGCAGACACTGCTACATCTCTAAACCCACAGCCACCACTTCAGCTTCAAAGGGATAGACTGGTCCTCACCCTGCATGTTCACCCTCAAGGCTTGGACAGCAACATTTGGTGAAAGCACATGTGGGACCAGCCCTATTCAGAGCATGTTGCACACATGATCCTAACAGAATTCCATGAGTGGTTTTGGGGCTCCACAGCTGGGAGCTTAGGAGCACCTGAAATGTTTAGTTAGTAAGGTTTGTGTTAAGATTTGTTCAGATATCCCACAGAGACGAGCTGCTTTAAAACCCCATGTTTAAATGCCCTGTGCATTTACAGACAACTGTTTTGAGTTGCCAGACACCTTCTTCTTGTCCGCTAAGATACAACCTCTGCATTAGGAGGAGCCTCACGCCTTACACAAGTGTGCCACTCTCTTTCACATGTTTTCTTTTTAATTCCTTCTGAATATGCAGTGATAGTCAACAGAAGAGATGATGTTCAGAGTAAATATATGTGTACATTTCTAAATGTAGCTTACAAGGTACCTTGTAAAGATATCATGAGATTTTGTGACCTTAACCAATTTGCTTGGCTGCTTTTGTTTCTATTAACATGAGTCTACCTGGGTGCCAGGTTCAGGTGGTGAACAAGCATTGGATGGAAAGCTGCTGTGGAAGGAAAAGCAGAGCTGCTTTTAAATTTTCCCCAGCTCTTCTGGGCTTGGGAGGAGAGGAGTGACTGACCAGGTAGAAGCATTGTAGCACCAAAGCACATCATTGGGTTGTGACAGTTAAGGGACATAAGAGATTCAACTTGGGAAAGGAAATTTTCAGAGGAAAAATGAAGTAGATTCATCTGAAAGCACTTTTTTTTTTTTTTTTAATAAAAAGAAGAAGCAGAGATACTGCCTCACTCACTTTGATCCTGATTTTAAAGCACTTGGAGTGGAGTAACTTCACAGGAACGTTTTCAACATGCAGAAGTGGTTCTTCTCAATTGCATAGGATCTTCTGTTAAGTTGCTTGAGGCTGGTGGGGTAACAGCATTATTCAAAATAGCAGTGGCCTGTCTTTTATCAGTTAGGAGAACAATGGCAGAATCATCTTTCACTAATCCCTGATCCTCCCCACAAATGCTTGAGATCCCCATTCACAGAATCTTTGTTTTACTTACATGTTTGTTGGGATAGCAGCTGTGGGATTGAGTTGGATCAAATACCTTTCAGATTCTGGGACATTTTGAGCCTCATAATAGGAGTAAGTAACAGACTTTGAGAAGAAATGTTTAGGGAACAGTGCAAGAAAAGTTCTGTTTAAAGTTAGACATTTTATCATTGCAGTAGTTATAAGATATAAATGAGGTACCAGCCAGGCTCCACATGCATGTGACTATAAGGATTTAATGGGATTTATTCCCCTTCCCAACAGACCAAAGTGTGGTCAACTGATTGTTAAACCTGTGTCCAAACCTGGCAATGGGAGTTTTTTCACTGACACCTCAGATTTCCACACTTTCACTGTCCTATGGAAAGCAGGATCATGCAAACATTGAAATCTATTGGCACTTCTTAATATGATAGGCGGGGTTTAGATACAAAGCTTAGAGCCACATGCCGAATTTCAGTTTGTCTCCTATTGCAGGTCATAGTCCCCTCCCGTGCAATGTGATGCCAAAGTGCTTTTGGAATTCTGTCTGGGCACCATCCCCAGGGTTGATGATCATCATGGGGTAGAGACCAAAGAATGAGGTGCAAAGACATCTCCTAAGTGCAATTTGGGACAGTCTTCTTGCTTCAGTGGTCATAACCAATTCTGCAGGTTGGATGGTTTGGAAACAAAATCATTGAAGATGATGGTCTTGGCATTGCCCCTTAGCAGCATTTTAAGCATTTGCTCAGAGAGGCTCTTTGCAGCTACTCCTTTCCACCCTGACTGTTTTTCCTGAAAGATTCCTATTCAGCCAATGTAGTTACACAGTAAACACTGTTAGAAGCAGGCCAACATATGGTATCACTTAGGTACAGAGCAGTCCCAGCATCATCATAACGGTATTTCAGTACCTCTGGTTCCACTTGTAACCCCAAAGGTGTTTAAGGAACTTTTACAACCCATGAGAAGAGTTTTCATTTGATACCATGTTTCATGCCTTCAAGATGAAAAGACCTAAGGTCGGGAGGAGAACAGTGCCCAACAAGCAGCTCGCTCTGTAGTAATTTGATTGATCTGCTACAGACTAGGTCAGTGAGATGTTAAATACAATTAGCTTTGAAGTCTTTACGATTCTGTATAACCTTACTCAGCTTTGCTGACCTAATGTAAGAAATATGGGCCACTGTAGATACAAAAAAATCCAGCAAATATGAGCCACCAGGACCTGATAGAAAACTCTGAGTCCCACTGTGACTGCTTCTCAGCATTCCAAGCAGCAGCTGAAGGTATGACTGCAGGCAATGAAGCAGGAATCAGATGTGTAAGGGAAGGAAATTCTGGTGTTAGGCAAAAGTGAACTACTTGGGAACTTGTCAAGCCATCTTGTCCCTGTTTGCCTGCCGGACTGGAGCAGTGTAAAGTTGCTGAAGACTGCACAGGGAATCCAGATGTTTGGCAAAGGGAATTGATGGAAGCCTCCCAGAAAGTGATAGGAGGCTCCATTCGCGAGGAGCATCTGGGTTTCTGGCATCACAAGCCAGGTCAGAAGAAGTGTATGGCAGACTGCCTGCCACCAGCATGGGGTGGCAGGGCAGGAGAAATGGTTGTATGAAGGGGAGGGTGTCACTTTGTCTTGTGAGGAGCATTACTGTTTTTGGCAACCCTCTACAAGCCAACTTTCTGCCTACTGACTTGCTTTTACCTAGCATGAGGCACCTGAAGCTATCTGTAAACCTTTAGTGGGCTCTTGGCAAAGCATGTGTCCTAGTTAGAACAGCTGGGACAAGTTCATCACTGTGTGGGTGTAACCCAAACTGTGTATTCTACACCTTCCATGTCATTTTCCAGAAACTGTTAACAATAGACCATTTGCAGCAGCTGCCCAGAGCACACCTGACCCCTTAAGCTATACGCTGGGTGTTAAGAGGCCTCTGAGATAGGAGGATGCTCCTGTCCTCACACCCACGACTCACAATCACCCACTGTGGAACTCCTTGGCCTAGGGGAGGTACTGGGCATTCCTGCCTGAACCTGAGGGTATATAATCTTGGGGTCTTGGGACTTCTGATACCTCTCGTGGGATCCAGAGGAGGACCAGAACCTCGACCAGACTGCAATCACCACTCTCGCCCAGACTGCGACCAGCACTCGCACCAGCAGGTTCCCCCCCCCTTTACTTTTGGACTCAGTGGGACCATGTGGGGCTCAGCATGTGGGGGCCAATGAGTACCATTCTGTTCATGCCCCAGGGTGCCAGGTTATACATCTAGTTTTTTGTGGACTAAAACCAATTGTTCATCTGTGTAATTATATTTATTGTATTGTTTTTATTAAATTGTAATTCTGACTTATAATCTCTTTTGAGTTGGGTTCATTTCTCCTGCTGGTTTACCTTTAAACCAGCACATCATGACTCTAAGCCATAGGGAAGTTTGAGGGGGCAGGTCTGGTCCTCTGGGTAAGATGGGAATGTGAAATCCCAGCTCTCAGGCTGAAGTTCCTATATCCCTATACAGAAGGGGCCTCAGGGCCTTGGTGACAGAGGAAGGTGAGCAGAGGGGTTATGGTTGAGATGAAATCTTAACGAAGGCAAAGACTGTGGCAGCTGCATCCCCCCTCAGTGGTGGGATGCAAAGCCAAGGTAAGGCTTTGGGACCCATTTATGACAGCAGTATATAACATCCCTCACCAAAAAGAGCATGTAGGAATTGTGTAATAACACACAAGATACACCACATGGAAAGAAAAACATTCCTAACCCACACAGAAAAGAATCAAAAGATTGTTCTTGCAGTGTAATGGTTCAGATGAGTACCTGTGGGAGGAAAATCCTTTGGAAAATATTTTTTTAGAAAATCAGTTTCCTTCAACAGGAATTTTAAAGGTATTCAAGGAGCTCAGAGTCTCTCAATCTCAGCAGCATGCTGTTCACGTGTGTCCCAGCACATGCTTGCAGAGGTATCACACACCAGATTTTCAGTTGTGGGTAACTAAGGATAGAGAAGTGTATCTATATTTGGAGCATAAATGAGGCACCTCACACCTACTAAGCAGTAGAGACTCCTTTTCCCTGCAAATTAAGCCACTTGTCTGCTTTAGGAGCATCAGCTTCTGACACCCACGATTAAACTGTGAAGCTTCTAAGGTTTGTTAGACATCCTTACACAGGGGGGCCAGCACAGCAGAATTCAGCAAGCCTCCTCCTCTATAACAAGATCATCACTAATGACAGTGTGTTACCCTGCATTTCTCCAAATCAATTATCGTCTTGCTCTTTTTTGAGTCCCTAGCTTGAAGTAACTTAAAGTAATTCCTGTCTCCCAAAGGTAGGTGTTCAACATCTTAAAAAAAAAATAAATCAAGTTTATTTTAAAAACATCTTATATTGGACAACCAAAACTGGCTGTTATAAGGTAGTGGTCTAGTTCATTTTCTCACTGGGGTGTCCTTGCATTGACTCAGTCCTCAAGCAATTAGTGCTGGCACTGGTGAGTGGTTGCCTAAAAACATACAAGAGAGATGTAGTGATCACAAGTCATGGTTAGGCTTTGTGAACGAAGATTTAGGAAGGCTCTATCCACATTTGTTACAAGCACGCTAGTGGCTAATGAGGCCAATATGAGATAGACATGTTTGATTGCAAAAGGCACAGCAGAAAGACTCCTTAGGTGGTATATTCTGCAAGGCACGATTCTTTCTGCGTTGTCTTTTCTCCTTGAGAGTGATCCTGCGTGCGTTCTCAAAAGCATCAGCAGCGTTATAGATGGTGTGTCTCCAGGCCTCCCGATTTGAGGTCAGAGTAGACCAGTTATGATGATCAGTATGGCCAAGGCTGAGATGTTGTTCAGAGAGTCCTTGTGTCTTCTCTTCGGGGCTCCTCTCACGTGGCAGCCAGTGGCAAGTTCACCATAAAGCAAGATCTTAGGGAGGCGGTGGTCCTTCATCCCTGAGACGTGCCCTGCCCAATGCAGCTGTGTTCTCAGCAACATGGCCTCAATACTTGTGACTGCTGCTTGATCACAAGTAAGATAGAAATATTGCATGTTGACCTGCTACTTAGATATTTGCTGTTCAAGTAGGGGGTTTTGTTGTTTTTTGTTTTTTTGGTTTTTGTTTGGTTTTTTTGTTTGTTTTTTGTTTGTTTGTTTGTTTTTTTAATTTCAGGCCTTAAAGAATAAAAGCAGCTCTTGAAGGCTTTTAGGAGACTATATGAACACTGGAAGTTTCAATCTGTGTCCTCACCACCTGCAGGGCTACTGGTGGAGCCCCAGTTCAGGTGGGAAAACAGCTGCTGTGGACCTGCTGAGGGAAAACCGAATGCACTCATGCAGGTACCTGAAGTTAGTCCTGCTGGAGGCATCTTCAGGAGGGTGCAAGAGACAGCATGGCCCGGTTTTGGCAACCTTTTTTTCTCTAAAAGGTCTGTTCATGCAGTAGTAGAAAACGTGCTGAGGTTGTCGCTTTGTTTGTTGGTACACAGATTCAAAAAAGGAAGAGCAGGTAGCAAAGTAGAGGGGAGACATAGCCCAGGGCTAGAAAAAAAAAAAAAAGAAAAGAAAAAAAAATAAGATCAGACTCATTTCTAAAAAGCAATGCTATTTCTGTGTTGCACAAGAGCCACCCAAGGCATGCTGAGCCTTCTATGATTGGTATGCGTATGTTTAGACTAGCGTTTCAGGAGAGGGAAAGAGAGAGTCCCAGGACTGTGGGAGACCTTCTACTTATAGCTATGAATTAATTCTAATTAGCCCTGGAAATGGGTCTCTCTGGCTCTTTGTTCTCCGAAATTGTGCTTTTCAGATGCACGCTTCTCAATTAGCAGCTAATTATGATGGCCTTGCCTCCTTGAGGCTAGATAGAGTATAAAAAAACACACCCCTGACAGCTGTTGGAGTTTTGCCTTAAGCTTGAGCAGCAGAATTATTGATATCAATTTCAAGGGTCTTTTGCTCTTGTCCATAAATCCCTCACAGACTTGAAACAATTGTATTTGTGACACTACTGAGAATTATTTGATGCTGTGGGAAACACATCACATTTCCAACCCTCACTAAATGTAGTGACAGCAAAACCAGATAATATGTGTGTCCAATAGTCTGTCCCTTCTTTCCTCTCCTGAGGCAGCAAATATGCGGAATCCAGATGTAAACCTCCCCAGGTTTTGAGGAATAAGTAGGTGTTCCCAGTCTGTTTTGCTATCACCAACCTTTCTCTACAACTGTTGTTGGACAATGATGGTAGAGATCTAATCTAGACCCCAAGTACTCATTTCCCAGTAATCCAGCTCCAGTTCTGTAGACTGCTGCAAGCCCAGCAAAGAACCTTTTTACTCCTGTGACAGGTGAGTTTGGCTCTGGAGTCACTGGCAGGGCAGATAGGATGAGGGGGAGATGCAAAAGAATATCAGATTTGCGCTACTGGGGCGACATCAATGGCCCCCCTTGCCCCATATCCCACCTCTGTTGATGGTGGTAGGACATGCTGCGCAGGGAGTTTAGTGAGTACAACCCTGCTTATTCCCTTTAGTGTGGACCTGTTGTCCATGAATTTGTCTAACTGTTCCTTGAACTAGCTGGTAGTACCAGTATCCCTAGCCTTCTGCATGAATAAACCCCAGGAGTTCACTACTCATTGTGTAAGAAATAGGTTGTCTTTCATTTGTTTTAAGATGACCTACCAGTTCAAGCATCATTTTTCCAGCATCACCCCTCATTTTAAGCTACATATATTTCCTTCTACACGCAGGGGAGAAAATGGTTCCTTTGTTCTTTAATCTCTCTGGTCGTACTGGGGTCTATGCAAAATGTTATCTGCTGAAGGACATGGCAGAATCATAGAAACATCACAATTTTTAGCTACTTGTAAATGTACGGTTTTTCTCAGATAACAGGAAATGCAGTCTGCTCAGCAGTTCTCACGTTCTTCTTGTATGACGATTGTATTTCACATCTCCATGGAATAGTTATGGTCTGATATTTCCTTGGTAATACCAAGGGGGATTAGCAGTACTGGAGGGACTCTGCGAAAGTACTATTTTAAGATAAAATTTCTCTGCAATAACACTAGAGATAAGACAAACTCCATCTCGAATCAGTCAGACTTGCCACATCTGGATAAGAACTTCATGCAGATGCTAATTATTTCTCTTCTATTGTGAACAGGCTCCCCAGACCTGGACTAAATTTCAGCTCCAACAGAATTACCCATCCGCAGTCTAGACCATATCTCTGGGAAAGGAAGAAAGCCTTACACGGAATAGATACATAATAGCACCTCCTTCCACATATATAAAACACAGCCATGAAAACTTGTTTCCATGTTGCAAGCACTAGAGAAATGCAATGTATGCATTACTCCTGTAGCATTATAGCTCCTGGTATGTTGTAGTTCCTCTCTCAATGCAAAAATCTATGTCCTGAAGGGAAAACAGTCATCTTTAGACTAAATTAGATTACAAAAGATTTATGCTATCAAATAATCTCTATGAAGATTTCTAGCATTTCTCTTTCTTACAGAAAATTGAAGGGATCACAGCAGCAAATGAATGTAGTTTGGCTGGTTTAGGCTGAATTGTGTGTTAATTTGTTCTCAGCTATGCATTTTGGATCAGATGGAGTAGTTGAGTATATGAAAGTACAGGGAAAGGTTGTCCAGAGGCACTGGAATTTGCACCAATGCAGGACTTCAAAAACAAGTTAGGCAAATGTCAGAAAGGGCAGCGATGTATTTGATCCCACCCTGGGCACAGAAAGGAACTAGATAACTTCCTCAGGTCCTCTCCGGCTGATTTATGTGACTCCATAAAATAGCAACAAACTAACAAAGTTGAAGTCTCTGCTTCCATTTCACATAACACTTGTCAACTGTGTCTATCTGCTAAGCAAACGTGCCAAGTCTGCTGCCTCTCTAAACGGCATGCTAGAAGCAAAACAGCAAGTTGTTTTAAAAGGGACAACATAGACAGAAGTAGTGCTGCAAACAAAAAACTTCCCTAAGATTGCATTGTCCAAATGTTCATCCTTTGCCACATAAGTCAAACTGGTGATAACACTGGAAAAATAACCACAAAGGGAAAAAAGAGGAAGAGAGGGAGGGAGGGAGGGAGGGAGGCAGGGCAGGCAGGCAGGCAGGTAGGAAGGGAGGAAGGAAGGAAGGAAGGAAGGAAGATGTGTGCAGTGCTCTATAGCATTATTAATGCTACATTTTTTAAATTATCATATTACAAGCCTTCTCAAACAAAAAAAACACTGACATCTTCTATAAAACCCAGTGTTACTACATTTCCAATACATTTGTATAGAGCCCCTTTTCTATTGACGTAAGACCATGAAGTAACATGTTTATATATTTGGGTCTGTTTTCTGCTCCTCCCTTGTCAACCCCCTTTTATTATTCCCATATATAACAGTGCCAGCATTATTGTTGAGCACTAAGGACAAGTTTCCATTCCCTGGAAGTCACCTTCCATCAGCCGAGCTATAATCACTGATCCTACAAAAGCTTTCAGACTGCCTCACCTGCAAAGTAAAACACAAGTATTTAAGTGAGGCCATTTCATCTGGCAATTGAGGCAGGCTGAGAGCACACACATGGTTAATTAGTATGGTTCAGCCAGCAGGCAATAACTCATTAAGCTAAAGTAACTCGACTATGTTTGATCATGTGCTTTATGCCCCAAGGCACTTCGTAAGTAAAGCAGTAAAGTCAACTTATCTACCATCTCAATTTCTCTCTCCCTCTCTCTGTTTTTCTAACCACAGAAAATCATGGTTAAACCACAGAGGATAATTTCTGGACACAGAACAGTTCACCACCTTCCTCTTTTTGGCAGACTGACTGCTCTTGAAGATTGTTATTGTGTCTCCTTTCAGCTTTGCATTCCCTAGGCTAAATATGAAGCCTTTCTCTCTGCTCTCTGCAGCCTTGCTCTCCTATGACTTGCAGCCATTTCTTTCCTGAGGTGTAATGCCAGAAACTGGTCCCAGTGATCCAGCTGAAAGGCTTATCCTTCTGTGTCTAATATGTGACATCCCCATCTGTCCAACTCAGCCCAATGTTTCTTCCTTCCACAGCTGAGTCATTGCTCTATCATAACCTCCAGCTCCTTTGTGGCAGAGGTCTACCTGGCTACTCTCTCCCATCGTGTGCCTGTGGAGCTAATTATTTCAGTGTAGGTGCAGATTTGTGCTTGTCTTCACTAAATTGCATCCTGTTTCTTTCCAGACCATTCCTCTAATTACTGAGATCTCTCGAGCATTAATCCTCTCCTCCCTAGTGTCTCTTGCTCTTAGCTGAAACTCCAATAAAGGGGCTATCTACCCTTTCATCCAAATTATTAATGAAAATACTGAATCCAGGCCTAGGGATATCCCTAGGGATCCAGCTCAATAAATCCTTCCAGTTTGACAGTATTCACCTAGTAACTGCTCCCTCAGTACTCTCAGTAATTTCATCTAAACCTTTTCCCTTTGATTTTCTTATAAGAACATTGCATTTCTAAAGGCAAGACATTGTAGCTACACCTTCTCCCTTTATGGGTAGTAAGAAAACCTATATTTATAATACTTAGTGCCAAGAAAACATGCAGAAGGGAAACTAACATACATGTGTCAGACCTGAATTCAGGTGGCTTCTGTCTGTGGAGGATTAGGATGTGACCAAATATCCCCGCCTGCATGTTGCAAACCCATTTCAGCATTCACGAAAAGCATCTGCTGGTGGTCCCCACTGCACTAAACAGGATGATGGACTAAACGGATTTGGGAATAATTTAATGTAACACTTCCTAAACCATAGGCTCCTCAATTTCCAGGAGATTTGGATCAAGTTTATATGCATCCAAATTCACTTTCCGGAATCGAGTGAGGGATGAATTTCCACCAGTAATCTCCACTCTTGCTTAGGTAAAAATTGCTGAGCTTCAAACTCCACATGGGAGTGGGGTGTTTGTTTTTATACAAGAGGAAGGAAGTCACCTATTTCATTCCCTTGTGCTCTAGTAATTTTGTGATTTGCTTAATGAAATATGGAAAGATACGGTAACATCCAGATATAAAGAGAACTTCTTGTGCTTTACATGTCAGCCTGAAGAACAGAAGTATGTGAGAAAGTAGAATAAAATATGACCCTGAACACCTGTTATATGGTATGGCATGGTAATAAAATATTGCTCGCTTAAGCAAGAGCTTTTGAACTGCTCATTACAAAAGCCCTTCCCTCTCCATTGGTTTTCAGAGGCACTCTGGAGAGATTATGTGCTTAAGTCAGTCATTTAAATTTAGATATCTAGAACAAACATTGCAGGCTCCCCTCCTCCCTTCTCAGAATAAATACTTCATGATGGCATAAGACCATTCTCTTTTTAAAAAAGAAGCGGTACCACAAGAAAAATTTAATCAGAAAAGAAGTATTTCACTTGCTCTTTGGTGTGGTGCTTGTTTGTTTGTTCTTCAAGTGTCAGTTGTGCCTAATAACTGAATGGGAACAAAAGCAAATTAAGCAAGGGCATTTCTGATCACTGGCTGAGCACTCACTTTCTGCTAATGAAAAACTGAACTGTAAAATCAAGTCAAAATATTTTTTCTGTAGTTCCCAGTGGAATTCAAAGCCAACACACATTTGTACTTCCGCTTGCTCCACAGGCAGCTTGGCGCCCCTTTCACTGACATTGAGTCCTGCCAGAAAAGCCCATCAGGTCTTTCAGGTTCCCACTGGCAGAAAAAGTACCACTCTCCTTGCACCAACATTTGGAAAACAGAAAATGTGCTGAGTTTCAATGTCCTTCAAGCCTCCATAAATCACTCATAGAAAAGAGCGGAGATTACTTAGGCAGCACATTGTATGCCTAAAACCAGAGCTGAAGTAGGACCTCCAGAGTCGCTATAGAGGGATTTCATCACGAGGAAGAGAGGCTGAGCAAACAGCAAGGATGCCTTGTCACAACAACATCCTGTCCTTGCAGAGGGGAGAATGGCTTTTGAGGGAATGACAGAGCTTTGGATCTCAGCTCCCTGAGGCAAGTTCAGGCAAGTTCAGACTCATTGCTTTTGTGTGATGGAAGGTTTGGGTTTATTATTAGATTGAACGCAAAAGAGCCTTGCCAAGTTTGAAAGTTCATGATGTTTCAAGAAGAGAAAGGAAGTGTCTTTACCTCTTGGAGAGACTAGTCTCTCAGCTATGAAACAGGCCAGGAGTTATTTAGCTCTCATTCCAAATAATGACTGAAAGATGGCTGAAGAATAATGTGCTGAAACCCAGAGGCAGATCTGCCCTTCAGAGCTTGCAAGTGAGGGCACCACAGAGTTTCTTCTCAGAGTGAAATTCCCATTTCCCAGATTTGCATTTGCTGCTGCGAATGAGATAAACATTGATACAGCGTAGAGCAAACAGAGTCTGCTGTGAGGCTCATTGGGGGATTACTGACTACTCAAACAGAAGAAGATTGGGTGGGAATTAAATATGTATAACCTCAAGTCCTGCCCCCTTGCTTACAGCTCTTTCTCACAATCCTAAAAATCCATCTTCATGCCAGCTGAGCATTTGCCTCTGTCTGAATGCTGTCCCAGAGCCCCGCTGCTCTCAAGATGGAATCATCCTCTTGTTTCCAGCCTTAGCTAACAGCATTTGCTTTTGTGTCGGCCATCTCTCCACCTTAAATAGTTTGTATCCCTCCTTTGGGGTTACCTGCATTATTCCAATAGACAGCAACCATAGCTTCTGACAGCCCCAGTTTTGCTAAGGAAAGCAAGCCAAAGCTTTTTATTTCACCTTTTGTCAGTTATGTCACTTCCCCCCCCCCACCCTTAGCCCAATTTTATATTCTTATCTGCACTTGATTTCAGTAAAATATCTTTCCCTTGAAAGTGAATAATTGGAGTTGTATAAGTCAGGGCTTTCCAGTGCCTTTGTTAGAGCTCATTATATCCTTCCTCCATACTAGCTTTTGTACTTATTGAGTCTGCTTTGCATTTTCACCACCACCTTGTGTTTGTTCTCCATGGTCACCAGTAGTCAAGTCCAGTGCTCAAGTCTTTCCTGTCCAGATGCCTTTCAATGGACAAGTTTCTCAGAGCATAATGTTCCCTGGGGAAGTGGTCACAGCACCAAGCCTGACAGAGCTGAAGAAGCTTTTGGACAATACTCTCAGGCACATGCTGTGACTCTCGGGGATGGTCCTGTGCAGGACAAAGAGCTGGACTCGATGATCCTTGTGGGTCCCTCCCAGCTCAGCATATTCTGTGATTCCGTGTGAAAATTTCCACTGTGCATCACTTTGTAGTTCTGTGTTACCCCATCTAATTTCACATATATTACCCCACTCCTCAAACTCAACCAGCTCTTCACCAAAACTGCCCCGATCCTGCTAACAGCACATTAAAGAAGGGTTCATCCGTGTGCTCCCATTTATCTGTGCCAAAACCAGTCCTGTAATTATTTAAGAAAAGCAAAGCCAAGACCCATTCATAAGAAATGCTACTGGCAGATTTCTTCTATCTTGATGGTCCCCTAAAACACAAAAGCTGCTTCTTGCTGTAAGCCATACCTTTTCCCACCTCATCATTCTTACACTAATGCTCATCTCGATTAGCTTCCCTGATAATTTTCCAGGTATCTACATATCAAAACCATCTGTTGTAATTCAGCTGTATTAGATCTATTTAATGTCTCCTGCCTAGAAAATCAACTATCTATCAATTACCTACTCATCTGTTGTTTGTCATTCAGACTAGGCTGGCTTGAGCTACTGCTGCTAAACCTCACCTGAATTTCACAGGTGGGGTTTTCTTTTCAGCCTGAACACCCTTTCAATTTTTATTTGTCCTTCAAATTTTGTTCTAGGCCTTTCCTAACATCAAGGCCACAGTGGTCAACTGATTAGGAATAATTTCTTGCTTTCTAAATCTAGGTTAGCATCTCTAACTGAGTAGATTTACAGAAAAAGTAGTTAACGTTGGATTAACGATTTCATGCAATCTGGTGATTGAGGCTTTAGGAGTTCTGGCACGGTGATCTTGTCTCTCTGGTAAGGTGCACTGACTGGCTTTATTTTTACCTATGGCATGGCCCTTTGAATTTTCATGCCCTAATTCCTAACAGCTTCCCTGATTTTACCCCAAATATTTAAAAACTGCTTGTAGAAAACTGAATTATGGTGGATTTTTAGCTTGATGCACTATCTGAGCATCTCTTGCCTCTTCCCTCACTACCTCCTTACTCACCTCTTGTCTACTTTCTGTTTATACTACAGAAAGAGCTTAGATTCTTCCTGTGCTTGCAGGGTCTAACTCAGCTTGATTTACAGCAAATTCCTTTTTATATCAACCCACAGAGACTCCTTTGCTTTTCCCAATTTGTTTTTCATCTCCCTTCTTCATCAGTGTCCCTCAGTCACTTGTCCAAGTTGGTCTGGAGTCTTCCCTTGCAAAGTCCATTCCAGTTCAAAAGTGACACTCAACTTTTGGCATCTATTGTTTTACAAAAAGTGGTGGCAAATCTAGACCAGGACAGAGTGAGTGTCCCAGAGCCTGAGCACATGCCATTTCCCCAGGTGGAGAGGTGCCACCTCCTCCTGAACACCTCTGTGACACCTATCCCAGCATGGGAACAGCCTGCACCTCTGTGCTCCCCCAGATGGGCTTTTCTGGCTCTCCAGCATCTGTGGCTCATCTTAACCACAGGAATTAAAACCTGAGCAGGAATTAAAACAAAGTGTGGAACATATCTCCCTGCTCAACACTTCCAGGTTTACTTGCTCAACAGGGTGCCTCATTCATTGAAATGGCTCTTCATCCCCACAGCTCCAGCTTTGGCTGAAGAAAAGGGCACGGTTGTGTGTGTCCAAAGCACAGAGAAGTGGAAGTTGCTTTTCTCACTGCTTTGACAACACTTACTGGTGGTAGTGAAGCTCCAGAAGAGAGAGGTGACTGGGAAAACGGTCAGACTAAGGAAGACTGAAGAAGTTCAATTCTCTTGGAAATTGGGATCCTCACAACATCCAACAGAGCCTGACTCAAGGCTGTGCTGTATATTTTGGGAAGATTTTTCTCATCTTGTGTGTATGGGAGGCTCAAACTTAAAATGCCTACCAAATGAATGAGGCCTGACTCAAATAATGCAAGATTTTACAAAGGAAAGTTGTGCCATTGCCATCAGCCCCCTTTTATCTCAGCTGCAGCTACCCCTCCCTTTTTTAGCGGTTGCTCCTGCAAATTGCAATTTTTTTTTTATTTTTCTTTTTATGAGGACCCCTTTCTATCTGCTGCCTTGGATCCAGGGAGCGATCCTGTTTGGAGCATCCTTCCTGGTGGTGCTGTATCTGTGGCACTGTCCCATAGTAGTGTCCTTTTCTGGGGGAGCTGAGCAGTGATTGGGTCTATGCTGTCTCCTTTCCGGCATGTTAACTCTGAATAATGATGTGGCAGCAGCGCTGGTGTTGCATGCCAGAGCAAATGAATGGGAAAGAAATATTTTCATTATTTTGAAATGCCAGATTGATTTCACATCCAGCTGGCACCACTTATATATCCTCCTTTCTCCCCCACCTATCTATTTTTTTAAATACTGCCCTGATTTCCCTGGCAGTCATTGTTTCTGCAGCCCCTCTCAGGCCAGAGTTTTGAGAGAAAAAAAGAAAACAAACACAGTTTGGGTTTTTTCCTATGCTGACATCATTAGCTTCCCATCACTTTCACAATTAATGTGCTAGTGCTGTCATAAGGCATATGCTGTCAGTGGGGTTTTCTTCCCACCCCTGCTCTTTAAACATAGCAGAAGTTCGCTTTTCTCTGTAATGAGAAGCTGAAAAAAACCCCGTCTAGGACTGGCACCAGCACCGGCACCAGATACATTCCTACTCAATAAGAAGCAAGCAAGCAGGCTCAGATAAGCCCAAACCCTTGGGAGTCAGACCCTGGCTGTCCTTATTTGGTGCATCGGTCCGTCCCATGCCCAAAACATGGTTGATTTTGAGTTTATTAGGTGATTATCTTGGCTCCAGCTCCTTCCTGTGAAATGCAGTGGGAGCTCTGCCAGCCTCCTGCCCATGTATCCCCTATGAACAGGAGAGGCTGAAGGCAATGGAGAAGTGGTAGGGAAGGGGAGCAGGTCACCAGACACCAGGTTGAGGCCCTCGGGCCTTCCCCCTGCACCACCATGCTGCCAACACTGTACTTTGGGAGAGTTTATCTCATCTTGACTTGAATACATCTACTGTTTGAATCATAATTACCTCACTAGGAAAAGTAATCTGTTATCTGATGTCCTTCTGGTGGACACTTTTTTCCAGAGATGTGAAGTTTATTGGGCTTCTGTTAAGCATCAGTTATTTATTCCTCTTTCTGCTTGCAGTATCCGACATTAGTAGTTGCTTTTTTCTTCCACTTGTTACCCACCCAGCAGCTGTTTTGTTCCACCCCAGTGTATCAGTGCAGGGGAAAGATTGAATTTGTAACTAATATTTTGCAGCCTTTTGCACATGCATACTTTTTATTCGAACAAGACACTTCAAAATTTCAAGGCTGTAAAAAGGGCTGTGTATGAAAACGGAGTTAAATCTTTCAAATCTGTGAAGGCAGGTGATTTTGGATATGCAGACAACAGCTTTTAAAATAAACTGCTCTTGCATATTTTCAGAAGGTATTCGACACCCATTCCAAAGTTACACAAGCTGAAACTTCAATAAAAAATGACTAGAGGAAAACAGAATAAGAACAGGAACATGAAATATCTCTTCTTTCCAAATAATTTCTGAGGTTTCAAGCTAATGCTATTAGAGCCTTAAAAGTGAGCAGGAATGCCCTAAAATTAATAGGAAAATCTATGACTAACCAATGAAGAGATTTTGAAGCCAAAGTAATTTGACTAAATTCTCTGAATTCAGCTGGCATGCTCCCATATCACTCTGCATCAGCTGCAATCTTTTAATAGCACAAGCCGTGAGGTACAAAAATAATGCACCACAATGGCATACAGTTCCCTGAAATACAACTAAGTTTTCATTAGTCAAATTATCACATAAGAATAATCATGTTTGGATTAATAGGGTCATATTCTTTAGTCTTTTTGTATAAGCCTGACCTAAGATATTTGACATGGTAAAAAAAAAAACAAAACAGAGTGAGAAAACCCCCAAACACAGTGGTTATGAAAATCAGACTTTTCTTGAGAATGTGAAAATGGGAAGGGAAATTGCCTATGAAAAGTGTTTGGAAATACAGCACCTTGGCTTCAGCTTGAGCGGCTTAAGCAACAAGAGAATCAAAACTGTGGCTCACTTGCCTTCTCTTTTATTCCCCCCCCTTTTGTTGTTGTTGTTGTTGTTGTTGTTGTTGTTTTTCTTTTATACAAACTGGTTCTGCTTAAAGAGAATAAGCACTTCTACATGGTGGTATACTAGAAGCTCTGACATGAGAACAGAACTGTTTTCATAGTTAAGGTGTGACCTCTACACGTCCCCCAGATCATAACCAGAGGGCATCTGCAGAGGACATTGGCTGGGTTGTCAAAACGTGGCATTTGGCAAAGCAGAAACCATATCTTCCTCTGAAAACACCAACCCAGCCACAGGATTTCCACTGCAGGAGACAGCTCCCCTTGGACTGATGTGGGAAGGGCACAGCTCAGCACATGCTACTACAAGACAGGAGTCTGGGGGAGGTTCAGGTCGAGACTGCCCCCTCCTCTTTCATGGCTGCAATAAACCCCAATAAACTAGATTTTCCCTGGAACTTGGCAGTTTTACTTGTATTTAGATGTCTTATGCAGTTTCAGCAGCAGCTGAAGGCACCTGTCATGGCTGGAGCTGGACAGACCCTTTCATGGGGTTGCAGTGATCTTCAGAGAAAAATATATAGGAATAAACACACCATGTCACAGAAAAAAAAATAAAAAAAGTTAAAGGCATCTAGGTTTGATGTGGGAAAACATCAGGAATGAAAAGCCAAAACACACTGAGTGCTTGTGAGTGCAGTAAAAGGAGCAATGTGCTTACTGGAGCTGAGGAGCAATTTACTCATCTGGAGTACTTTCTGTCACGTTTAAGGACCTGAAACATATTCTTAGATCAGCAATAAGGGAAACAGTGAAAGTAGTACTTATGGGAGGACTGATATTTTTCCAGATCAAACTGCTGGGGTTAAGAGCCCCTCGGTGCATCCTGCTGTGCTGGAGGCAGCCATGAGATTCCTCCTTGCCCACACATCTGAAAAGATACATAGCTTCTCCGTTTACAGTAATTATTCAGACATCCAGAGTTTTTTTCTCTCTCAAGGCCCAGGTCTGCCCATCTTTTTCATGAACAACTGCAGCCCTTTAGGAGTAAATTACAACTGTGTGCAAGGTAGGCAAGAAAAGTCTGAGTCTGACCCCAGAACTATGGCCCTGGACACCCAAACCCTCATTAGATCAAGAACCAGAAAGCGGTTGCTGCCTGAATTCAAGAGCACCCACCATCCCACTGTTTGCCCTCCAAGAAGCTTGGTGTTCTTGTTCTCTTCCATGCTGTTCCAAGGAGCCCCACAGTCAAGGGTTGGATTCACCTAAGCAGGAGGTGAATTCAGCTTTGCCATCAGCTTCCAGAGCTGCTTGAGCATTTCCTACTGAACACTCATATTCTACCTATAAAATACTTACAGCACATTTCTGCATGGATAGGAAAGATAACTGCTTTAATTAAATATCAAAGTTACCATTATTTTGCAATGCAGAGACAATTCAAGATATCCAGAACCTAAAGCATGTACCTAAAGCAGCCTATGGTATTCCTGATAGTGGTTGGGTTGGCTCCGTGGACTTCAGGACTCCAGGATTACCTCTGGTAGTTAACAACTGCTCAACTTCACTTCTATAAACCCTCTTGGAACAAATCACACACAGTTTTCTAAGTTCATGGGAGAAAACAAGGAGATTAATAACAGTCACCATGCATCAAACAGGTCTAATTGTATCAAGTTATATTAGACCAATCTAAACTTTTTTTTTCTTTACAAGATGGTGGGAGAATCAGTGAATCTTGACTTTTTACAGCTCAGAAAGTATTGTCTAGGTTAAATTATTAGAGGTGATTGCAAGAGTGGCTCTAAAATCACAGCCATAGTCTCATGTCACAGACTGAAAGGATGCTCAAGCAGTGGTCTGCGTGCTCTGTCCCAAGTTTGATGGCACTTCACATTTTGCATAACAACCTGGGAACAGAATAGAAGAGACTTTTGCTACTGATGTGAAGATGGAAGAGATTACATGTAGGTTAGTGCATCGACTGAGAATTAAAAAAATAGTAATTTAAGAAGCACACTGCAAAACAATATGACTAAGATTTGACTAGTCAAATACAACGTTCTGTATTGCGCAGTATAAAACACCTTCGCACAATCACACCAGGGAATTATCAGGTCAGGAGGAGCATAACTTGATGATATCTTGTTGCTGTAAAAAATGTAAGTCTTGTACTGGATGTATAAATGTGTTCCAACATGAAAACACAAGGTAATTCTGCTCCACTGGGTGATCTTCTCTCAAAGCCCTCAGTGGGACTGAACTGCAGATTTTGGGCAACAGTACTTCAAACGCAAGCTGTGTGATGGGTGGGTAGGGCAGTCAGAGAAGGGTAGTCAGGTCTATTAGAAAATTATTTAATGGTAAAGTGAAGAATTAGACCTTAGGGCATGGAATGCTTTTAAAACTGAATATAAGGAAGCACTGGAGAAGACCAAGAAAGCTGTGGTTTCTCCACCCGTGAAGGTCTCCACCACTGACAGGTGGGCAGACACCTGTCAGGAATGGTGTTGCCCTTGTGCAGCAGATAGATCAGAGACCCTTCTACTGCAGAATAGGTGCATGCCCTGGGACAGGCAGCATTTCAGAGAGATCAGGGCATGAAGCCAGAGTCTTGGCTCAAGGGAACCAGAATGCTAGTCTTTTAAGAAGCGCTCCGTCCTTAACTTTGGATGGGTTGCAGATGTAGATTGCTGCAGCTGCGTGCCAGAGTCATAGCAGATGGACCACCTCTGAAAGATAACATAGCTAATATTGATGGAGAAGAAGGGTTGTTAGCAGAAAAACAAAAAGCAGTAGGTAATCTCCAGGGAAGCAGATAATTGACTTACCTCTCCTGGAATTTAAAGCTGGGGAGGATTGTACTGTACAATAAAACTGTGTCAACAGTGATCAGTAGTTCTTGCTCCCCAGGAAAGATGCAGGTTTAAGTTTGTGGATGTGTGTAAGTCTCCCAGCTCTGAAGTAAGCTGTCTGTGTTTCACACCTGAAAAAGAATTTCTGAGCCTGAATTCTTAAAACACTTTTTTGCAAATAAAACAGTTTGTCTTACAGAAGGTACTGTGTGTATCTAACCATCATCTTAACATCTTGCCTTGGAAAAAAATAATTTCTGGTTTATGCAACAATGTAGGGAATTATATATGGAAAAATGGGCTGGATGGATCCTTTTCTCCATGGAAAGATTAAACATATTTATCTCATTTCTGGTGAATGCCCTTCTCAAATGATCTTAGAAATATGCAGCAATGGAGATCCTGCGTATTTCCTAAACAGTTTGTTTGGATGCTTCATTATCCTTTCCTGCCAACAGCATTTCCTAACACCTAACCCATATTTTCACTGATGTAGTTTGAGACCATAGCACATTTTATACAACACCCTTATGTACATACTTAATACACTATTGGGTTTGGGTTTTTTTAAATCCTAATGATACCAAGTTTATCAACTTGATTGTTCCTAAATTCAGTACTCCCTTTTGTCACTTTCCATAAATATCTGTAAGGACACAGTACAGCCAGGTCATGCAGCCAAAATGGTGTAGCCTCTGAGCCCTCATAAAGTTAAATATAAGTTTAAATATAAATATTATTTCACCTCTTCATATTCAGACAAAAATTGATGCCAAAGCAGACTCCAATTCCACATACCAGCCATAGCAGGAGAGCTGTCATCTCAGGCTTCATACTCAGCTGATTGAAATGCTGATTGAAGCACTTAAAATGTACAAATAAATATATATATACACATACATATCTCAATCATTGCTAAGTTTAAGAACTCAAGGGAGGAAAAGCCAAAACAACAGGAAGTTTCTAAAAGAAGGAAAATACTTCTCTTCCCCTAAAAAAAGCCAAACCACAACATCCCACCCCCCCAAAAAAAACCCCAAACAAAACCAACCAAAAAAACCCCACCCAACACAGAAACACAGCACGTGCAAGGTATATTTTGCATGTCCTGTATCCTCCAAAGCCTGGTGTTCTCTGGAGCTATTGACTGCCAAGGACTTTGAGAGGAGACATGAACAGCAGCAGAGGTAGCTCCATTTTCACTCTCCTCTGCTCGTTTGTGTGCTCTGGCTGTGTTATGGCTCAGGGGCTTATGCCAGTGCAGCTGATGCACAACCAGACAAGGAACATCAAACAATACCTCTAGTTTTAATTGCGACCTTTTGAATTTTCACTGATCGGGAAGAACTTCAGCCTGGCAGTGTAGAGGCTGGCTGGTTCACTTACAGACCAGATGCACCAGCAGATTGGTGATGCCAAATCTGACAGTGCAGAAAAGGGTTGAGGTTCCCCAGGCAGGGATAAAGTAAGGGTTAATGACTCTTCGCCCCAGCTACAGACCTTCTGGGCAGTGATTGTCACCATGAGAAGGTTTTAACCCTGCAGCTAATCACTGCATTTCACAACTTCTCAGCACGCACCCAGTGGAAACCTCTGCCAACCAGTGAAGATGGGATTGTCCATACATCTGGACTGGGAAGGGTCACCTGCAGCTGCCTCTATGCTCAGAGAACATGGGTCTTTGTTTCACAGACCATCTCCATCCCTCCTGTTAGGCAGATATATTTGTTGGCTCAGGTTTCAGCCCAGGCCCATCTTGCCCGCAAAAGATAGTTTGAGGATCACAGCTCACATGAGGTGGTGATGGCCAAGCATGGCTCCTGCCCTTGCAGGGAGCCCTGGTTAGACCTCTTCAAAATAATGTGCACCATTGTGTATTTTGCAATTCAAGCTGCAACATGTACAGAGGACAGAGATAGGCAGAGATGGACAGTAACATTTTTTTAGCCTTCTTTAACAAATATTATAAAAGCTACAGAGAAACCCCTGTGTTTGCATGCAGACGTATTTTTCATCTTGAAGAAAAAAAATTATTTGGTTCTAGTTTGAAAGGTGAAAACCATGTGGTAGCTAGTTAAACAGCACATGTGATTAATAATTTACCCCAGCAATTTAGGACTTGAAGACTTTACTCGAGTAATAGCAGGAAGAAGCAAAAGGGAGCCATGAAATCCATGCATGCTGCACTGGGACCCACTGATAACACTTTGCCTAGGTCAGAGGGGGAAATGATTTACAGCTGTTTCAAGCTTGAATACCACAAAGTTTGGAGGGAGTGGCAAACCTTGCTAGCTACCATCATTCATCTCTCCTGTCTCTTGGGTTAGTCTCTAATTTTAGAAGTCCGTTTCTTTTAAGAGCCATCATTATGTTTTCAATCTACAAACATTTCAGTTTCTGTGGAGAAACAAATGTGGAAAAAAACCCCAACTTTTCAGAGCTCAGGAGAAAATGATGGGTTTAGCGTGATCATTTCTTTCTAGAAGATGGGTTGGCAAATGATTTTCAAGAACAGACTCAAGTCAGAGTGCGCTTTGTGTTCAGCAGTATTGCCAGGGAATTTACACACCTGTCACCTCATTGCCACTTCCTTTGTAAAACAGAAAATGACAAACCCAAGTCATTTGCTTTCATTGTATTTTTTTTCCTTTATAACAAAATGCTTGACACTCTTTTGAAAAGACATAGCAGATTTCCTCCACACTTTGGGATTCAGCACAGACTGCAGTCTCTAAGGTGTAAGTAGAGTGGGTTTCCTTTGAGTTGTTGTGGTATCAGACAGTGCAATGTATTATTAAAATCCAATTTAAACTTCCTACTTTCAGGTGCCAGATGGCCAAACAATATTTGCAGTGCTGGAAGAGAACTAGGATGGGCTTGTCACATACTACTGCTGTTGTCACATCCATCTAAATAGAAATTTCTAATGTCACTTGGTTTTTTAAATAGTTGGAAGCCTATTGATCAATTTGGCTTTAGCACATGTAAGTGCCTTACTGCTCTCCATCATGATGCACAAACATTCCTGAGTTCCTGCTTATCTTTTGCAAAACTGAGGTTCTCCTTAGCCAATGGTGTATATTAATATTAATTTTTATATTGTGCTAGACCTTCATATTTGTATCTTGTTCCTCTGTTCTCATTGAAAAGCTATGAGAACACAGAGATACAACATGCACAAAGAGACTGCATTTCCAAGGCCTGACCAGACTTTTCAGTTCGAGACTCATCATGAGAGTGAGAGTGCTCATTAAACAATAAAAAGAGAGAAGTCAAGGAGAGAAGTTTCTTATATCTCCAGGGTTCAGGGGATTTCTGCCAGGAAAGTTTTTATTTTTTTCATCTGTATGTATTTCTCACTGCTATTTTCTATCCTTCATTACATTCCCCATTGCTTTGTAATTGAGGTTTTTTAGAAGATAGGACAACTTTTGAGCTGGCAGGATAACAAGGACTAGAAAATTATATAGGATGTGGCTTGGATGGAATTTAGCACAATGACATCCTGGCTACAACCCCATAAAAAAAAAAAAAAAAAAGCTTCCAGATCACATATGGAGCAGGAAGGACATCCTCTCTGGAGAACTGTCCCATGGTTGTCCCTGGGACAAATGGGATGGGGCAGTCGCTGCTGCAATGTGATTACAGGGGATGTAGGCACATACTTACCTGCAGTCCCATGGGCTGGAACACCTCCACTGTGCTCAGCTGTACACCTGTCTCCTCCAGGGAGGGATGCTCTGCTGCTTTGGGTTCATAAAGAGCACACATGCACTTTGCCACTGAAGGCTCCATGCCTCTGAGTGTTGTCTGCATTTTCCCCAGAGAAAGGAGCCAAAAAAATCTGCCCCATGAGGATGTCTCATGGAGCGTCCTGCAGGCTTTCTCTATGTTTTTCTTTCAGAAAAACAAAGATCAGACTGGGTTTCTCATCTGTAGTAAGGGGAAAGGCAATCTCCCATGGGAGGGAGGAATGGGGAGAACCCCAATCTTTACAAGAGGATCATTGTATGAGGATTGGGAGGCACTCAAACTATTTGGAAGCACAATCTGCCCTTCTCACAGCTAGCTCAGTGTGTTCAGTAGCATGGCAACATGACTGAGCCATCTTTCTTGAAGCTAATACCACATGGGGGGGATTAACTGCAAGCAAGCAGGCAACAATAATGGGCTCATTGAAATTCAAGGACAGCTCTGCTTCAACCACACTGAAATACCCCTTCTCCATTTTGAGTTTGTCTCCCTGCTACAGGAGTAGGTGTCCTGCTTGCATGGCACAGAGTAGTCCCACCTTTTTGTGGCAGTTGTCACCAGCATTATGCCTGACAGCAGCACTCCCAGGAAGTGTCAGAAAGTGATGTGAGGCAGTGGGATAATGGCAGGGAAGTCTCTAACCCATCACGAAGTTGGGGCAGGAAAAGGAGAGCGGGGAGGGAGTGTGAAACTGGAGGCAGGTGGCAAACTGGGATGTAATTCCCAGCAGGGCTTCCTGGAAGAGTCTGACCAACACAGTGCAGAGAGGGGATTTATCCCCTCCTCCTCCTCCCTGCAGGTCCCAGAATAAGTTAAACAAGACGTCAGATGTTTCTATTTTAAGAATAACCAGGGAGACTGGCAACTACGAAAGGAAACGGAGGGGAGGGCAGAAGTTGTCTAGTAAAATTAGCAGCACATTTTCCTCCCTGCCTTCCAGAGAGCATGCCCCCTTCCAGCAAGCCAGGGTCTGCACAGCATAAATTATTACTGTCTACATTTGAGCCTGTGCTGTTGCTTCTGCCAAGTGTTTACTCTTGAATGCCATATTTTTTCAGGCACAGATGACACTGTGACATGTGTCATCACAGTACATGCCCCTGAAAAATATGCACTGTGAAATTGCACTGACATTCTCCAAGACAGGCTGCTCACGTGTGCAGAGAAAGGAATTGGAAGGTCTTGGTCAAGAGACTACTCTTCTGTCCCACTATGGCAAAGCTGGACTATGGACTGGGTAAGATTCATGCTGCAAATGTCACTGAGTTCACAGATCATCACTAAGCTGTACTTGTGTAGATAAGACCTCTGGGAACCTCCTACTCAGGATATCACTTCTCTGTTGCTTCCCCCATGAATGAGACCTGTCCTCATGGCAGTGAGTAAAGCCACAACTTCATCATCTATCACAGGTTTCTTAACATACAGAAGCTGCATCAGGCACAGCACAATGATTATGTACCACCAGCAATCGCTGTAAGGGTGATAAATATTTGACAGCTATTTTCATTCTTCCAAGCCCACATTCCTCTTAACCCCTTTTGGCCACATGTTGCAGTGAGTCTGGAGCTCTTTGAAAAGGTTGGATAATCCAGTTTTGGTCATATTCAGCTTGCTGAAAGCCCATATCCATGCAGTGTGATTGACAAATCAAATCACTTAAACAGTCTGCAGGTCTCTTTCTGTTGTGTCAGGTAATAGACTTTAATGGCTGTTGATGTAATGGGTGTATTCTGTCATCAAAACAAGGAGCTCTGGGCTTGGCATGCTCACCTGGCTCTTAATCAGCTTTGGGCTTCACCTACTCATACGTTTCTGTTCAAACCAAAGCGTACAGATTAAAATAAACCATACATTTAAAGAGAGAGCTTTAGACCCCCAATTATGGAAAAATGTTTTACATTAGTGTCTTAAACATCAGCGTGTTAAGGTTAGAAATGTTCTTGTTTAATTTCTGTGACAACATATGGCCAAAGTCAACAAGAGGCTGATGCGAGTGTTTGATATATGGCAGCCCAGCATGATCTCATCTCAGGGAGGTCACGGGATTAGAGCATAAAACAGTCAAATATGATTAACATTAGGTACTATATCTGTGTGAAGATGTGCTGGTCTCTTGCTTTGACTACAGATAGAAAGCCAAAGTTGGATGAAGGTCAGACTGTTTAGACAGTCAAAACCTGTGACATCCTACTCTATGTGGTGCTACTGGCAGAGGAAAGTCACTTGTCTCAGAATGCTTCTCACTGCCATCAGTGTTATTGTGCCTCACAGCTTAGATTCACCCAGCACACCTGTCTGCTACAACAGCACGCAGCCATTTGCTGCGTGGAGGACATCTGTGCTGGGGAATTGGTTTCTGCCATTTTCTGCTATTTTTACATGGTGGCTGTGAAAGCTTCCAAAATGAGATGCATTGCCACAATTAAACTGAACGCATTTAATAGCAAACTATTGCAAATTGCAGAGTAAAGCCACTTCATATTTCCATGGGGCTTTCCAGAAAAATAGCTCCAATTAATGAGGCACATCGTAGACTTGTTTATATTCAACTGACTCTGTTCAAGCACCAAATTATCTGTGTGTGATTATGAGGCCAAATTCACCCTGTAATTTTTCATTTAGCCTTGTTTTACTGCCTGGCCTGTTCTGCTGAGCAGAGGAGTTATTCATGAAGCAAAACCTCCCTGTCCTCACTCCCTAGCTTCAGTGGACTTTACAGGTGTTGCACAAAGTCACAGCATCCTGTAAATAACCACTGCTCTGTAGTATCAGCTTCCAGGCTCAGAGTTAGCAGGCAGAGGGCTGGGTCACCCTTCTGGCTTTGTTTGCTTCTCCCTGTCTCCGTAACCAGAAACTAAGCAGTGAAGATATTCTAGAGTGGTACAATTCATTTCACAACCGTGCACCAGCTTCAGGTAGAATTTAGGCTTTGACATTTGGAGGAAAAGAGCCTGCTCTGCCTTATGACCTGCCCCATGGCATTCACAGTGAAGAACATCCCTGGTATGCCCAGGCCATCCAGGTCTCAGTGCTGTAAGTGAAACCACCTAACACTGAAGCACCCTGCCGTGAAAAGCAGTGGAGGTCACATTTCATCACTAATCCAATGATTTTTCTCACAGCTACAAGTAATGTTCCCAGTGAAAGAGGCACGGAGAATTTTTGTGTGCTCTTCGTGCAGCTGCGTGGGAGTGTCTCTGGGAAGAAACCTTTTGAGGCTTGAGTATTTTGGGGCAATTCAGGCCTTGCAGTGATGTTTCACTGCACGTTTTAGAACAAGCCATGTCGCTGGCACTTATCACCATGGGCACACTGGGCTTTCTGTGCAAGCCCTGATGGGGCAAGAATGAAGAGAGACAGAGTAGTCCTATATTACAATCCCAAATTAGGACAAATTGCCCCAGCCATTATATGTGTGCCTTCACTCGTGCCACATAAGCAGCACCAATGTCAAAACATCAAGCTTTTCTCCCTTCCCTAGGCTGCTGGAAGAGGCAGCCCAGCAGTAGAACCCTCCATGATGGCATCAATACTCAGCGCACACCGTAGTGCCCAGTCCCAAGCACAGGGACATTGGACCCCTCATTTCCACAATAACAATTGCACAGACTATATATTTACAGCCTCCCACAAATGTCCTGAAGAGGAAAAGATCACATAAAACTGTCAATCAGAAGAGCAGCACTGTGGCTGTGTTGTTGCTCAGGTGTCTTTTATTTTTGGTGCCTGTCCTAGCAAGCAATCTCCCCCTATCCTATTTCTACTCCAACCCTTCAGGCACAAACTTGGAGAACAGTCAGGCTGTAAGTTCAAGCTTGTACTTATAATACGAGATGTGCAGGAGACCAGGTCACTGGAGCAGGCTGCACTTTCCTGAAAAACTAAAAGATACTCCAGGGGTCCCAAGGATGATCAGGAATTGCCAGTACAGTCCTGTGGGGTTGGGTCTGCAGGTTTACACCTCACAGAAGGGCTAGATGGGGAGTCACGTTGCTTCACTGCCACTGGACACACTTCACCCCCTCCTCCAGCAAGCCTGCACATCTCAGCAGGGCTCAGTAAGGGACAAGCAAAACTGCCCACTGCTAAATTCAGGTCAAATCTTGAAACTCTGCTGTTTCGCCTGTTTTGATTTTAGTGGAAATATCCCCATTTAATTATACTGGTAAAAGCATGTCAGATAACATTCATCATTGTTACTTCTACAGGATTAAAGCATGGGTACCATTTGCTATTTCAGATTTTCCCCACATTAAAATTTGTATAGTTTATGCACTTCTCATCGGCAATAAAGTCCAAGTAAAACACAGGCAGACATCAGCAAGACATACGAGGAGCAAACTTACTCAGGAGCATTCCTGTGGGCAAAGTGCACCCAAGTGCCTCCTTTGATTTTAAGTAAATATATCTTAGAGACATTTTAATGTGTGGAAAAAAACAACCTCTTAACCTCTTAGGTTCCACTGGTCCTGTTCATTTCTCACATGGAGCCATAATCCTTTCCAGTGGTAACTAGTTGGGATGTTACAAATAAAGGATTATTCCTTCAGGTGAGGCAGAGCTTCTTATGAGCTTACTGAGTAGCTATTATAAATCCTGTTCTCATGCAGAAGTTACTTGCACATAAGGACATGTGCATTATTTAAGATGGAGCAGCAAGACTGGAGATGGGTAGATCTTCAGGTAGATCATCTAGCTCAGGAAATACTAATTATTGTTATTTCCATGTAGCCATCCAGTGCTGAGGTGGGGAAAATTATGCATGGGGCATTAGAGGGTCCTACAGATAAACTTTTAAAACACAATATTCAGCAGGGAAGCAAAAGTAATTATCAAGATGTGTTTCTTATATGGTCTCAAGTGACCAGTGCTGGATTTAGGTTGATGTTTCAACAGGTTGCAGTTGTTAACCCTGCAGTCAGGTTATTCCATTTGGATATTTCTGGCATGTTGCAAGATTTCAAGAAGAAAGTGCACTTACATTTTTAATACGCATCCTGCTGACACACCACCTTTCCCTGTGGAATAAACAGTCCTTGAGGAGGGAAGACTAGAAAGAGGATTAAAAAAAAATGGAAGTCATCATTGTAATGTGTTTATTATTCCAGTGAGTGGCAAAATGTCATTCTAAAAATAATATTAACCTACCATGAGAAGCCACATAATTTTTATGAGGATAATTGATAAATCAGACCTCTATCTAATGTTTCTCTTCATAGAAAATTACAACCTTGGAGAAGAACACTTTATTGCAGAGAAAGTCAGAGTGAGCACCGAAGATCTGACAGCCCAGTCTGGAGACAGGTATTTCTTTTCATGGGAAACACAAGGTTTTACCAGTGCTAAACTGATTTGGACTGTATGACAATCAAAGTAACAACATCTATGGAGCTCAATCTGCCCTACGAGAAGTTACAAGAAAATTGTCCTTTCACCACACTTATCATTGAAATGTGTAATATATATAAAAACATAAACTTGGAGGAAGTCTCCAATAATCACTTTTTCCATTATCTCTCCCCCAGATAAGAAAGATCAATCACTGACACCAGATAAAGCCATTCCTAAGTCTTGTTTTCTTCTATCACCCAGAATGAAAGCCCACTGTGAAGGCAAGAGCTTGAAGAGGTTGGTCTGCAATTGCTCCTGACAGCCTCAGTCATGTCTCCCATTTTCCATTTCCTATTCTCCAAAAGGGAAGACAGACAGCTGTTTAGGAACCTTTGAAAAAGCTCACTCATCAAGAATTTAAAAGAAGGAGATGGTGAAAGAGTGTGTTTGTATGTCCAGGTTTTGGCCTATCTCCATCTGGCTGATGGTATGGCTTTGGCTTTCTTCTTTGTTTCCAAGCTGCAAAAAAATCATAATAAAAAAAATCTAAATAATGTATTAATGGTTGATTAATTCAACTTTTGTTCATGTATTCTTGTGCAACCCAGAGTTGTTTCACTGTGTAACAACAAGGAGTTCTCTAACTGTGAAAGAGGACAGAAGAGCTGGTGTGAGTTCACAACAGTAAATAACACTCTGCTGTTCCACACCTAGTGCTTGCAAAAAAAACAAACAAAAAAGGAGATGTTTCAGTTCAGGAAGAATTATGTGCTCTCTGAACTTTTTTCCTGACTGCCTGAGAGCACGATAAAATGCAAACAAGCATTTCCAGGAGCACCTGAGAAGCTGGGTACATGCTGCCTTGGATTCCCGAGGACATTCTTGTTCCTTCACAGCCCTGAATGCTGCACCGTAGCAGAAGAGCTGGATTTGTTCCTGCTGACCTCACAATGGTCATTCTGAAGGCCAAGCTTATTTTGAGAAACTATTTTCTTAAGAAAGCATGTACCAAGAAAGGCAACAGCGAGTAGTTTTTTGTTTGCTTCATTGTTTAGCTGAATTCTGGTTAACATTTAAAAAGATCAATCCAGAATCACTCAAAATTAATGTTGCTATTCAGATCTCCATAAGACAGCACGAACGTTGCATCTTGCCCTTGACCTGACACTTTGTAAATTCCCCATAAATTTACAAAACTAAGCTAGATTTAATTTAATTGAGGTCTTACCTTTGTGTCCAGCAGAACACATACATGCACAAGCACAGCATTTTAAGTGACACAAGAAGCCACTAACACTATTATGATAGGCATTCCAGGCAAATATCTTTTAATGACGCATCTACTTCTTCTGCTTGCAAATGATCCCTTCTCAGGGTGCTTTCTGCAAATCTTACTCATTTCCTGTTATCAAGCTGCAAGAAGTCATCTGTCTTCTTTCAGAAGAAATGAGTGAAGAAAGACAGTCCTCCCACAGAGAGTGGTCAAGTTAAAGAAGTGGGGTTTGACATTGCCTACTGTCCAGCTGTATTTTATACCTTGCTGGCTTTATTGTGAAATGTCCCTGCAAAGCCAAAAGACCCTCACAAACACTTTATTTGCTTTGCTGTGAGTTCTTTATTCTGAAGAAGACCAAATGAAGAGCAGTGCTAGATAAACTACTCAGTCTTTCCCAAGACATATTACTAGCATTTTCACTTTCAGAGTCCACAAGAGCAGCATGATGCCCTTGCCTTGCCCTTGCCTTGTAATTAGCTTAAGCCAGAGGGAGCAAAGATCTCAGTCTTTTACCAAAGAGACTGAGAGCTGAAAAGCTGAGACAGAGCTGCTGCCACCTGCCATAACCCCCCCTCACCATCAACTCCCCATCAGTGTGAAAATCAATGTGTTTACTTCCCATCAGTGGGTGAAATCAGAGCCCTAGTGCAATTTCTGTCAACAATTACTTGATCACCCTATTTTTGTGCAGGACTGATGATTGCAGTGCAGTGTCTCTGTCAGGGAATGGATGAGAGGTTGGAAGGGATCAACCTATTGCTTAAAAGCAGAACGCAACAGCTAGAAGAACTGTGTTTTTGCAGAGCTTTTTTTATCAAAATGCTAAAGTTGTTTCATATTAAACAAGCTAGGCTAATAGATGTGGCAAATTAAATGCTAACTCAAGTCTGCCTTGACTCGCTACAGCAGCTGTTAATCTGATTTTTTAAGCCACCAGCTTGCTGGGCAGTATGAACACAGTTTGCTGGCTGCTCTCATGGCTGGTGGTGCAATGTAAGCACAACACTTGGAATACAATCCACCAGTGTCCCCACGCCAGATCCCAAAACCTACTTCCTAGGCCTGCTGCCAGTGTTGTGAGATGAGTCACAAAGAGAAACAAACACAAGGAATGTCAAATTAAATAGGACGCAATGCTTTCACAGGATTCAAAAGCGGAGCAATTGTGCTGCAGAGTACAAACCTCCCTGGATTCCTCTTGGACTGCTTCTCATCTTGGTAATAAGAAACATCCCTTTAATTAGTTCCACCTAATGAAATTCATAAGTCAGGGAGTGGGAGTTTTGCTCCTGGGTAGAAACTGAAAACTTCTCTCCACTCTATCTGCCCATTTTCTGCAGCAGTCATTAGCGAATTTTATCAAATCTCTGCATTAAACAGTAACAACTATTGTTCACTCAGAACACAGGTCCATTTATGAGCTGCAATATGACACATCTTAGAAACCCCAGACTGAAAGACACTTCTGAAAAAAAAAGTAAATAAATTAGGACTGGCAAGAAAAAGTAGTTTCAAATTGTCAAGAAGAAACAATAGAGAAACTTCTACCTGATCTTTCCGGCTGTTGCTATTCGAGAAGTTCCTTTATCTTTCTGGGTTTGGGCAAAATAATTTACAAAATTTATTCCTCTTTCTTTACAACTAAGGAGCACCCTTTACCTCTTCAGCTGAAGCTCTGTGTTCTTCATGCTCCTTACATCAGGGACAAGTAAAATAACTCTAGGAAGCCTCAAGAAGTGCATTAACTCCTATGGAAATATTGACCCACAAGCATCTGTTTGAATTCATTTTGGTTACGTGTCTCTCAAGACAAAGCGATATCCATGGTAACACTTTCACTGCAGAAGAGAGAGCACATCCAGAATGAGAATGTAATCACCCTGTTTATTGATGACTAAAGGCCTGAAAACACAAAGTTTGAGCTCTCAGGTGCAACACCAGTGCTCTGCAGACGACTAGGGCCTTTATCAGGACACTTTTGTAAATGTCTGTCATAGAGGATGGAGAGGGAAAGTGAAGCCTGGCCAACTGTTTTCCTTTCCAAACTCTTTTGCAAAGAGACATGGCTCACTGTGCATTTGCAGTTGCCATTGCTCTTTCAGAAGGTAACAGAGGAGAGTGAGAAGGACAGAGGTGACGCTCAGCTACAGAGACAGCAAAAGCGCAAATCACCACTAAGATGAACTGTTAGGACAGTCTGGATTTTGGTATGAACTGTTTTCAGCACCTATGGGGTCCCTTGGTGTATCTGCTTGTTTTCTTCAAAGTGAGGAAATACATTCATCCTGTTATTCCACATTGAGTTCCATAATTACAGAGTGTGATTTACAGGGTTGGTTATAGCTGCTATTACAGGAAGGTACAACGTTGGACACAACCACAGTGTTGATGGGGGGAAGGAAGCAGGAAGATGGCACATGGCAGCTCTTGCATGAACACTTGCTGCACTGGGCAGTGTAGTCCCTCCCTGCACAGAAGGAATGGAGGAGGAAGCCACAGCCCTCATAGGATCTTTCCAAGACTCCTTCCCACTCATAAAGCTACCTTTGACTTGGCCTGTGAGGAGTAATTTTCTAGTTTAGCACTCAGGGGTGAATTTTTCAGAGCTTTCAGCAATATCTCAAACCAGTTCTGCTTTTGGGACCTGCTAGGGAAAGGTGTTGGTGCAGAAGTCCTGCCGTGGTCCTGCTGGTGCTAGAGGACTGCTTTGCTGGTTCAGTGCATTCTAAGCCAGGAGTGTCTTACCCTGACCTGAATCCCCTTCCCCTCTAAACCTGGCTGCCTGCTAGCATTTGCTCTGCTCTCCAACCACACTGAGACAAAAACCTCACACCAGCATTGATCAAGGCCTCCAAGACAATTCCTTGAGCTGTTAGGATCCTTCTACCTGCAAACCAGACCCAGCACACACTTCTAGCCTTGAAGATCTGTGGAGGCTGGTATGAGCTTGCCCAACAGACACTGCTGTAGAGGGAACACAAAAGGCTAGAGTTTTCAAGCAATGTTTTGGTGCCATAACCCCTCTAAACACTACACAGTCACTTGCAAATGATGTAATTGATTACAAATTACATCAACGCCATCTTATCAGACCTTCTTTCCTACAGTAGTGCTGACAGAGCACTCATCAGCTTCATTTCTGAGAACCCATAAATGTAAGAGCTGTAAGGTCATCATCCTCACTGGCAAAAGAAGGGCCCCTTGTTTTGAAAGCCAAAGTAGCTCTGTTAGAAATTTGAGGTCAAGGTACTCAAAGGGGCACACACTGTCCCCTAAACATGTATCCAGGTTGAGCATATCTCCCACAGAAAACACAAAGTGTGAGACACTTGCTTTGTCAGGGAAAGACCAGGGTAATGGTTTCTTTCAGAGGTTTTGCTTCTTATACTGGAGCTTCCTGTCCCAAAGAGAAACAGGTCCTACTTCTGGAGGCCAAACCTTATCCATTGAGGACAGCAAATTATTTGAAGATCAATATTGAATTTAGCATCTCTAGTTGAGATCAGGAGACTCACCTGAGTGAAAAAAGCTCTAAGGCACTGCCTCTCCCACCCATGCACTTGCAAGTACCTACAATTTGCCCTCCTGTATCTACCTCACCCCATCACCATCCGTCCGAAAAACCCCACCTCTGTTACTGCAGGATTTTCCATTTCAGCTGCAAGAGATGGTGGCCTCTTGCTCTGCAGCAGCGGTGATGTATTACCCACCCAGGAACTGACCAGGCTCTGCGCATCAGCTTATCTGCCAAGTTCTACTTCCATGACCCTTTGTCCCTGTTAGCCTGCTGATTTTATGATCCTCCTCTGATGCATTGCTACATGAAGCTGAAGGCAGTGATGAAGGTGGTGCAGTTAAAACCATGAAGAAAAAGAAAAGTCCACGAGCAAAACTGTCTCACCTTACCAAGATCAGGTGGAATTCAACCTTACTCTCTTGTTGGGAATGCAGCAAATATCAGTTGATCAAAATGGCTTCAGGTACAGCATTCTTAATACAAATTTGAAAGAGCTATAAGAAAACATCCGTACTGTCTCAGGAGGATGCTTACCTGAATTTAAAGAGACCTCCAAGTGGTTTGAGATCAGCTACGTGGGTCAGAGGGAAACTCTACTTCAGTGATTCTCAGTGAAAAGATACAGTGCCAAGCTAAGGTTTTATTATGGTTAACCCTTTTAATGCTTACTATTGGAGTTACGAATTCAGATGCATATTAGGTTTAGGTACTGTCAGTGTCTCCTGGTGTAAACAGCATCTTCTGAAGTCCAGAAACTGATGGCTGGTTGCCCATCTGTCTCTTGATTCTTTTCTCCCCAGATATAGTGGGTATTTATAAGTCATCACTCTCTCATTCACTTGCCCTTAATAGGGCATCACATTCTCAAAGCCACCTATCAGAGCTTGGCTGGCTATGGAGACTGTACTTATCCTCCCTCCCCTCCTCTCCCACATCATGCCCCATAATGCTTCTCTTAGTGGTAGCCAAGATCCTGCTGAAGATGACCAAATTTCAGACTACTCAGCAATTCCAGCTCCCAGGGGAGCATGAGATTCAGGCTGGAGAAGCCTTTTCTATCGTTACTCCTTGGAGCTGTTAACAGCCAAGAAGTGGTTTTGCCAGATCGCAGCTCCTCTCAAGTTACATCCCCACCACTGTGACCCTAAGCAGAAATCCCAGGCTTATAAAATTAAACAGGCCTTTCCCATGAGTCACTCTGGGACTTCATGCTTGGGTGGGATCAGGGGAAAGAGCAGAGGCACGTCTGCTCCCTGAGCAGTGCAGAATAGGCAGTGTACAAATGCAGGCTCCGAGACTCCCTGGCCTCAGCTTTTCTCATAGCTGCAGGTCAAACGGACACGGATATAGCACAGTAACCTATTGAACCAGATTTTGTTAGCTAACTACAGAGAAGTCTAGCAGACCATTAAAAATTAAGCTAAAAATAGGCACACATAAAAAAACCCGGTGACTCTAAAGCTCTGTGCCTAATTCATCAGGGAGCAGAAAATCATAACACTTGGGATGTTCTTCAGACGATGCAACTGCAGCTCTAGTGAGCCAGAAAGCTTTAAGCAGGTCTCCCCAGAACCACAGGAAGGAATGCTTTGCCTCTGCTCTGCTGCCAAAAAGACCCAGCTTCCTGCGTGCCTGGTTATTTTCCATGCTCAGATGTGAGTTCACACAGAATACAATGGATGTGCTACCCTTTCCAGCCTCCAGAGGCTTGCTGCTGCTTTCAAGGCTAGCTTGGTAGCCCAAAGGACAGAACAGTTTATTTCCCTGGAGACTAGGAGCGTTGGTGACAATTGGTTGGCTTTTAAACAGCTGATGTCACTGGGACAACCTCCTGGTCTAACCCTGCAAAGCCACTGCTGTCACTCCTGCTTTTGGCTCACACTTGAGCAGTAAGGACACCTGATTAGCAGTGTTGGGTGTCAAATGCAAAAGATATCTTTTAACTGAGAAATGGGTGTTGCACAGTGGTCTAAGCACAGGGCTTGGCAGCAAGAGCTGTGGACCCCTCCACCTACAGCCTTCAGGTTTTATCAGGCTCTCAGGAGGCAGAATGAATGAAGTAGACTGAGGAAAGGCCCTACCAGAAATAAAACAAGACCTTCACAGTTGTCCCATGAGGTTAAATTAGTTTGTGTAAAGACTTTGGAATCACAAGCTATCTTCTGGTTCAAACCTCCAACATTATGTGAGTCATGGTGCTTTGATAAGGGCTGAATTACTCTAGGAAACTTCAAAGCCATCAAAGAACTTGTGCTTGGTGATGTTTGTATGCAGTGCTTTGAGTGAGTTTTCTCTGCTTTTCCCAGTCACTGTGCAACAGTCAATTAAAAGCGCTGCTCTCTTTGTAGCCTTCACTGCAGTACTACATTTATTGTCCTATTTATCACCATCGAACTGCCTCAGGCTGAATTATTTATAGCACTGGAGAAGATGAATTAAGTGGTAAATTCAAAGTGGGTCAGAGGGATGTTACTCGGCCTTGAGACCCAGACGTGTCAGTGGGCTGATATCTCGGTCTCTTTGTCTTAATGGGATGGAGCAGCAGCATCCACACTCGCACCAAAACCTTGACCTGCACCCAGCCAGTGCCCCCCTTGCCTTGGGCCAGAGGAGTAGGAGGCAGGTGCCAGCACCCTGCGTTTTGCTCCACAGGTGATTTGGCTCCGCCTTTTTATTTGTGCGTGCTCTGGTATTTCAATTAAGTAGATCATTGCAGCACCCTTATCAAGAAACTCCACTACAGAGCTGCATTTCTGGCACGTGACGTGGCATGCCAGTGCATCACACTGCCAGTGGCATGCCGCAGGGTGGGCCAAAACACCCCAAAAATTCAGAAAGCAGCCCACTAGCCTGAGTTTTTTAGTTTTAGTGTATTAACAAAATAGCTACTTAGGCACAGGGCTTTTTAAAGGAAATCCTGCATGCATTTCCGTCCCTAAATCCCAGCTGAATCTTGTAATCCTCCACTGGGAACAGCCTGTGCTCCACACCAACTCTAACTTTAATGATGACAATGAATCAGTTGTTTCCCAAAGAGGAGAATCACTTTTCACATTACTGCTTTTTTTATGCCACATCTGACTGCATAGCAGAGGCTCCAGCAGGATGCTTATGCCACGGTTTCCCCAATACCTTCCATGCCAGAAGGTGGGGAGCATTCCCACAGGCAAAAGGGATGGAGTACCTGCCTGGCACGGCCTTGGAACCACCAATATGAGAATATTGATCTCCTAAATATTGCAAATTTACATTATTTTACCAATATCAATGCTCAAATACAATGATCAAGCATTTTTGAAATATGTTTTAAAAAATAAATACATACATGAAGTGAAACACTGCTCCCTGCACAACATCCTTGTTCTTGGAAAGCACCAGACATGTTGATTCTGGTCATCTTGGGGTTCTCTCATAGGATGTCACAGTTAGACACCAGCTATGAGCTCCCATGTGTGGATGGAGGTCACGGGCTAACAGATATCAGGTCCCCCAAAAGAGTCATTTGAAACTCAGATGGAAAAGATGCTGCTGGCTGTGAAATCAAAGGGCAACAACAGAAAACCAGGTTAATGGTATTTTCCCTCCACAGTGCAAGGGCAGATAAATTTCATTCTCTCTTGTGAGAAAATTTGTATCGACAGTATCACCTAATATAGCACAAAAGACAAGATCGCCTCCAAAATTCAGAATGAATTTGTTTTAACAAAAAGGTGGGGAAATACCTCTACTTTTGGAAATCTGCAATAACATTTTGCCACTATATGATGCAATCGCCTTCCCTCCAGTACCTGTTGGCTGGTACAATACTGACATCTTGCCCTTGAAAGTCAAAATCTCTTGGCTAAGAGACCAAAAGAAAATAAAGAGGGTTTAGATTCAAGTACAGTAGAATGAAGACTTTTACAAACAGTGAACTTGCTGAGAAATGTGGTTTAAGTAATCCCACTGCTATTTTCAAATTCAGGTTGAATTTACTTAATAGCTCCAGCAAATGAGAGCCTGAGCCCAGACTCCCCAGCCCCAGCAGGGTGGGAGGAGAAGGAAGCAGACAGCTTTAATTAGCAAGAAAGTCAGCAAAAGCACTTGCTCAGGAGAGGATCATACCGAGGATGCAGACCCCCCATGTCTCCCTGACCAGGAATCCTCCAAGCAACACATTGCCTCTCTCCAGCATCCTCTGGTTTTGTTTTGGGTTTTTTTTTTTAAATTCCATTTTGCAGAGGCTCATCCTTCCAGGTGAGAGATGCAACCCCTCAGCAAAGCAGCCTGGTTCTTCCTCTGCCAGGAGGGAAGCACGTTGGGCCACGTGGAATCAAGGAGAGGCAGAAGATGGGGCCAGCCAGCCCCACATGCCCCAAGGGGGCCACTCCAAACAGCTCTCTCTTGGGAACCTGAGAATGGGGGTCACCTTTTCTCACGCTGAGAAACTGCTCTGGATTCCTCTTTTCTGTTTTAACAGAAACTAAATGCTTTTGTCCGAAGTGGAATGCAAGATTTCACCAATCTAAAACCAATGTTCCAAAAATGCTATACTCTGGTCAAACATAAGAAAGACATCTCTTCTGAAATCATTACAAACTGGTGTACTTTGGGATGCTTCGGGTCATTTCTGGAGCTGAAAAAATATCCTCTTTGCCCAAATCCATCTGTAAGTCAGTCCTTTGCGAAATCTAGTTACTTCACCCCAACTGTTTGCCAAGGAAGCAGAGTTTACAAGACACCCACCTTTGAACAGATGCCTGCTAGTCAAGAGAGAGCAGTGGATCAGCACAGACAAATATTGGTGCCAATTTTCTTTCAGCCTCCTCAAAGCCAAGGATACACTTCCACTGTTCAAGCAGATCAATCTGTGTTTAGAAAGTAAAGTGGTGCGACTGGAGGGGGGGAAGCAGGTTTAACAACTTTGTACCTGGCTTGCTGTGACAAATAGAAAACGAATTTGCTGTTTTCCTCCAACTACATATTGCATTTGTTCCGATTTCTTGTCTCCTTTTCCACAACAAGAACACAGATCAGTGTTTTCATGATGATGTTAGTCAACCTGAAAGAGAATTAAATCCACACTGGATTTCCCCTCACCCAAAACAACTGCTCCTATGACCATTTCGATGTGTCAGATACTCCTCAGCAAAAGCTTTATTTCACTGAGCTCTTATTGCTTTTATACAAGAGCCCGTACTCACTCCAATCTATACAGCTTCCTTCATGTATACGATAAAGATGGAAAAATTATACCATGCCAAGAAAGCTGTCTTGCCAAACAAGAACCACCCCCTGAAGGGTATATTTAGAAATCAGAGGACAACTTAAGAAGAGAGTCACACAACATAAGCCAGAAGAGTAATGAAAAGTAGGAAGAGTGGGAGTTTCTTTCAGGTATTGAGCACTCTCAGACTGCACCAGTGAATACCCAGACCGACACAACTCTTTTTCACCTCACCAAGTAATAGCAAAGCCCAACACTTACTTACACAGCACTTTTCATTCATCCATCTCAAATTGCATTGCAAGGAGAGCTAAAGTTTTGAATTTAGCATCCCCCTCTGCAACTTGATGCACAGAGCTGAAGTCCAAGGTTGAACAAAGGCAAACACTAGGGACAAATGTAGGCCACGGAGTTGTACCCATTTTGGTGGATGCTGAGTTTGGACTTTCCATTCAGTCCTTGATGCAGCCCATCAACTTTGTGCAGACAGGGCAGCCCGTGGGGTCTGCCTGTTCTTGCCATTTCATTAGGGGCAGTGCTTTCAAAGCAAGTATTCTACACCAAGAAGTAATTTTCAGCAGCACATCCATTTCAGCCCACGGAATCCCAGTGCTGCTGACGCTGGCGAGCACCTCTGGAGATCATCCATCCCAACTCTCACTCACAGCAGGTTCTGGTACAGCAGGCTGCTCAGGGCTGCAACCCTGGGTTTTGAATATCCCAGGGATGGAGATGCCATGACTTCTCTGGGCAAGTTAACTGGCACAAAAGCACAGCTTTGTGCCAGTGCTTGACCTCTCTCATAGTAAAAATGTTTCATCCTATACTTAAAAGAAATTTCCTGTATTTTGGTTAGTGTTGCTTTTCTCAAGTCTCATCCATGGACACTACTGAGAAAATCCTGGCTACATCTTCTTTACTTTGCCCATCAGTTACCTATCCACATGGTACCCATCCTCAAGCCTTCTCTTCTGCAGGCTCCCTCAGCTTTTCCCCATAAAAAAGATGCTCCAGTCCCTTCATTATCTTTGTGCCATGCACTGGACTTGCAGTATGTCCATGTCTTTCTCATACTGGGTAGCCCAGCACTCGACCCAGCACTCCAGATACACATTACCAATGCTGAACAGAGAGAAAGGACCATTTCTTTCAACCTGCTGGTGACTGATCAAAACCCTTTGAGCCTCGCAGTTCAGCTAGTGTTCCATCTACCTCATCATCCACCTACCTAGCCTCACCAATGAGGATTTTATAGGACACAGAATAAAAAGCCTTGCTAAATCTACAATAAGCAATATCTATTGCACCCCCTCAGGCAATCAAGGAAGTAATCTCTCTGTAAATGACCATCCAATTGATCAAGCCATGCTGACTAAACCCAAACACCTTCTTCCATGTTAGATTATTAGAAATTCTTTACTGTGAGGGTGGTGAGAACTAGAACAGGTTGCACAGAGAAGCTGTTAGATGCCCCATCCCTGGAAGTCTTCAAGGACAGGTTGGACTGGGCTTTGAGCAACCTCGTCTAGTGGAAGGTGTCCCTGCCCATGGCATTGGGGTTGGAACTGGGTGATCTTTAAGGTCCCTTCCCAGACAAACCATTCTATGATTCTAGGATTGTATTTACTATGTCTGGAAATGGTTTTCGAGCTCATCTGTTTCACCTTCTCCGGGGTCAAGGTGAAGCTGATGAGCCCACAGGTCCCAAGATCCTCTTTAACTGCTATTTGTTTTCCTACCAGTCCTCAGAAACTTTCTCCAATTGCATTTGCTTTTATAGGCATTCAAGAGTAACCTCACAATGACACAGTATGCCAGACAGGCAGCTTAGGGAATACAGTATTCCAGCACAGGCTTCCGCCTTTGACAGAACAATCTGCTCAAAGAGTCTGTATTTGTTCCTCAACATTTTTTAAATATCTAAGACCTGCTAGGACTGTATGACTGTTATTCAAAAAAATTATTGCACCATATGACTTGGATTAGCAGTCACAGGAACAAGGGGAAATATGAGGGACACCCAGTTATGACAGAGAATCAGAGCACTGGCAGCAGGGACATCTCTCTCCCTTTCAAGCAGGGCTAACGAAGCTACCTCATCTCTAGTGCTTTCAATGCGAAGACTGCAACATCAACATGTAAAATCAGTTGCAAAGACCCTCACTGACCAAGAAATCCTACAGAGTAGAAACGCACACCATTTGTTTCCCTTACCCTCTCAGGAGCAGCTGTGCTGTAGTACAAGTGATTTTGTTCACAGCCAAGCCTAAATTGCCCAAGCTGCACCACTACAACTGAGTAAAGTCTGATTTTTTTCTTCCCTCTCTCAACTCTTCTAGCTCAGTAGGGTGAGAGGGATTTAAAACAAACAAAAAGAAATCCAAAGCCCAAGGGTACTGAATTTAAACTAGACACCCACAATTACATTTTCAGTAGCTAAGTTATAAAAGAAGAAAGATAAAAAATAAAATTTCAGAAGTGTGAAGGTTGTCACTGGAATATTTTTATCTAAAGTGAGTCACAAAGACTGAGCAGTAGGATTCTTTTTGTCCTAATAATACTGCAAAAAACCCCTTAAGAAACTATCATACCCCAAACCAAGACAATGAGAAAGCTAAAAGCTACACAAAGCCTAATAAAGACACTGGTTCCTGCAGCATGTCAGAAACAACAGGCTCTTCTTACACAGACAAAGACAGCTATTTTATTAGAGTGAAAAAAACGCACCTCTCCTAACCCTTAACAGAAAAGCTGCAGGGACCAGAGAAGCCTGCAGGCATTTGACAGTATCAGAAAAGGTCATTATGGCAGCTTTCCTATACAAAGGCTGAAACCAAAGTACTAAGAAAGCATATTCTTGATTAGTAGGAAAGGGCATGTGAAGTCTGAACATGGTCTGGAAGAACAGGAAAAGATAAGTAGGGAAGAGGAAGGTACAGAGACCTACTCACAGACCAAGACTGTAATTCAGGGTTTAACATCACTGCAGTGTATGTCTCCACGTGTCTGCTGTATGAGTTGGTGGAAACGGCCTGTTATGAGAAAAATAGCAATTCCTCACGTATGCAACAAGTCCTAGATTAAAACTCCTGATTTATGCCACATACAGATCTCCCTCCAAAGAAACCTACTTCTTCCTATCTACATGGAACAGACTTTCAAAAGATTTTTGTCTGACAAAGTTTTTGGTTTTGTGTGAAAGTTTAATATTCTCAAGTTGTAATGACATAGTATAAAGAAGTCAGGGTAAAGGTTTTGTCTTTTTAAACATAAGGTCAGAGTGTACAGTCAAAGAAAGCTCTGACATCACCTCAATATGGACAGTATTGTTTAAAGTGCAATTTAGTAGCAATTTTAAGACACCTATTTCTTTTCCTGCAGCTGTTACCTCTGCTTTCAACAGCACTGGTACCACTCCACTGAAATCAGGTTCTGCCCAAGTGCCAAATCTGCATGGCTGAGGGTCCTTTGCTGGTATATTCATTGCAGTAAGAACTGTAAGAGCCAGAGGCAAGTCAGTGAGATTGAGAGAGCTCGTGAGATCATCATGGGAGGAATGAATCATCTGCCTTGGAAATATAAATGTTTATGATCACTGCCTCTATTCTGCACATATATTCTCAAGATACACAATTTTACAAGGGTGTTGATATTTATATAATTCCATAAATTTAGACAGTGCATTACAAACACAATATGTAGTTGTAGCTATAAATAGCAGAGCAGCAGGACTGAATTTTCAACTCTTTCTTATTTTCTATACTCCACAAATGGGATGTGTGGCACAAGTTAAGGAACTAAAGAAAAGAAAATACAGCTATTAGGCAATAAAAAACTCATGTGAGTCTCCATATTTTAGATGGTGGAATGGAAGGCTAAACATCTACCAAAGAACAAAAAATAAAACCAGCTCCCAACATTTAGCTGTAACATTACCATGACTAAAAGACAAAGAGTAGATTCTGAAGTGGAGGTTTTGAGAATAGATTATTTTCATGGCATGTTTTTGGTGTCAATGTGACAAACTAACACCTGCCTTCGACAAGAAGCATTTTGGCAAACAAATGCACAATGTAATCAAAAGACTAAGCTTGTTTCTAAACCTTGGCTGATGCTTTTTTTTTAGTGCTCACAACACTACGGCTGTACGCACAAACCCACGAGAAAATCAATTGCTAGGTGCTGTAGGAGCATCATATCAATGTACCAAGGAAGATATTCTTCCAGAAGGCCAACTAATAAATTCTCAATGCATATTGAAAAGGGACAAGCCAGTAACTCTTGGTAAGCTTTCTAAACTTAGTATTAAGGATTTGCTTCAAGAGTTAGATTTGTCAGGAAATAACTTTAACAGCAATTAAGGCCTATGGCTTAATACTGATGTAAACCAGCAACCTAGCACTGATGCAAGCAGTTACAGTATATTTATTTATTAATTTTGTAAAAAAGGCTTCTTGCAGCAGCCTGCACCCTTATTTCCATTTCTTGGCTCAATTAATAAATAATTCAGAGAGGAAGAGATTGCGTGGTGTAAGCAGTACTTTTAGAGGTCAGTTATATGTTACATTTAATTTCTTTATTTAACACTGGATATATTAGAATTATACTGGATATATCTTTTAACAGCTGAAGTAAAAAAATATGTGCACTGAATCGTCATTTCAAAACTACACTGAAATACTTCTGGACACTCAAGATACGCCAGACACACGAGGCCATGACTTCACATGAAGATCCCTCCTACCACAACACTACTTGGCTCTGGTGATGGACTGACACACATTTCATAAGAAGGTAAAACATTCCGAGCTCTGAAGCTCAGAAGTGGGGCTTTCTGCACCTACTCTAGGGAAGGTCATACTCTGTGCCACTGCTGCCTTTGTGTCATAGGGAAATGGAACTGCTGAACATGGATGCTGTTTTTCCAAGGAAATGGCCACCTTAGGCAGAACAGATCAGGAAAGTGGTTTTAACAGCTCTCACTGTGTACTTTAATGATTTTTTGTTATACTGATGTCTTTCAAAAAGCATCAGTTGGGTAGAAAATGTAAGCCTTTGCTTTACTGTCCCCAACAGACATCCTCTATGGTGCTCCTTCACACTGAATTGATGGGGTTTCCCATGTGTCCTCATCTGCCAGGTGAACCATCTGTGAAGTCTGATCCATAAGTTCTTTCTCATCCTGGGCTATTAATAATGCATCTTCTTGTCCTCCTGCTACCTGAAGGTCAGAGCTACGGGAACAATTAGATTCATCGAGTTTGTCCATTGAAGACACTGTAGTTGTAGAGGACTGTTCAGTTGCTGTTTCAGCTTGTGGTTCTGTTTTAAAATGAAGTCCAAACATGTTATTTCTGATGAGGTATCGAACGCACTGCAAAATCACATTCCTTTCATGTCGGATGTCCTGGGCCAGTAACTGGAAATAAAAAAAAGAGAAGATGATCTATTGTTCTGTAGCTGATACAAGATGTGTGGGTCTGCTCAGTGATTTCCTACTTCTCTGAATTTAAACAGTTGGCTCTCACACACAAGTCTTGGACACAAAGGGCTGGAGACTGCCATACAGACACAGCAAAAGAAGGCTGGGTATTCTCTCCTTTGGGGCTTTCTCACCACCTGACTGGGGCTTTGGCAGAGTCAGCAAGCACATTTGATAGCACTACCACTCAGCCTGCTGGGCTGGGCCATCTACAGGCTTGCTATCCCCTCCCTCAAATCAGCACATGCTGATCAGACCTCTTACCGCCCCAGTTCAACTCAGCAGCCAGAAAAAAACAAACCTGACAATTAGCAGCAAGTAGTGGGGTATTCCAGGATTTTCTACTGTCTGAGTGTTTTTTTAGTGGGGTGCGTGTCAAAAACCAAGCAGGCTCAGCAAAGGGCACAGTACAGCAGAGAAGAGGTGGGTCCAGGCACCCAGAGAGGAGGCAGCAGGCAGGGAGCTGCCCCTCTGGGCAGAAGCAGGCTGTTAGAGCAGTGAAGGCTGGTTTGCTCTAGTGATAGAGGCTCATAATGGTCACAAATAGATGAAAGAGGATGAAAAATAGTCACATGCCCAAAGTACACATGTTTAAGCATTGTTCTTTTAGCACCATTGAAGCAATAAGGTAGCTAGAACAAGCTGACATGTGGTGGTATCTTTGGATTAACACGTCATCTCAGTGTGCTCAGGTGGCAGAGAGCATCACTGAATATACTTAAATACAAGGGATTTCCTTCCCAATTATCTGACTGTAGATTGAGATGACAATGTTCTCATATCATGGACTATACTAGGCCATGCATTCCAGTACTTCAGGTTAGCAAGTCTATAAGCATCTATTACACTTTCTAAGTTATACTGTATCTGTAATTTAATATCTGATGCATTTTTAATTTAAATCCCCTATGAGTAAAAGATAAATACAAGGAAAGAGCATGTTTCATCAGGTACCAGATGTACTGTGGATTTAAACAGCAGTAACTGGTTTGGGCTATAATACACCAACCTAAATCTAGTAGCTTAAAGTGCTAGAGGCCTCCCTCACCTCCTTTAACCTCATTGAAGTTCATTTTGGTTGTAGGGGAAAAAATAAAAAAGCTATCAGCCAGGGAGCTGAAGGAACTTTTGTCATTGCAAGTGTCAGCAGAATTAATACTCTGAACAAACAAAAGATTTGAAGCAAGTGGCTAAATCTGTAATTTCCTGATCATTTGCAGAGCTGTATTACACATTGCAGGAGATCTGGTTTAGTTTGGCTTGAAACGTCACAAAGCAGCTTTTTTTGTTATTATAAGTTTCAACAGTGTTTAACCAGCCACTTTTAAGTCTGCATATTTCTACTTAGACTAGCTGTTGAGAGGTGTTACAAGCAGCTGACAACTAAAATGAGCCTTTGGGAACCTTCCATCTGAACTAAGAGATGTCCTTTAGGGCAGAGAAGGGACAGTGTAGTGATGTTCTCTTTGTCTGACTGGGAGAAACGGCTGAATTCCCAAATGGACAAATTAAGGCACAGATGGGATGCACCATCACCCTCTAAAAGACTGTATCTTTGTATTTTATTTTTTAATGTAGGGATGAGTATCAGTAGAGTGATACTACACAAGTTTTTTATTTTGTCAGCATAGAGAATGACTAAATACACATTACTATTTGCATGGCTGCAATAAACATATTTTAGTAATGCTTCAACTCACTGCAAATGACTGCCAATAGATATCTGCAGCTATTCTCCTACCACCCCCCCTTTTATTTGGATGCATTTTGTAGAATTTCAGCCTTGCTTCCTCTCAAGGTTTTTACACACTGACTATTTCTGATGACACTGGAAGCCTACCTGCAAGCCTAAGGCACTCCTCTATGATTCACAGCCACAGTACACTTCCATTAGCAACAGCTTTGAGCAACATTAAAGGGCAAAAAGCCCTCACTAAAACGCAACTTTAAAAATGGACTACACTGGCAAGCTTCAGCTCAGGCTTTCTTGTTTTGCCAGCTTCTCTCAGCATGTGGGACTTCATCTGACTTTCTTCCAGAGTTGTCACTGCTTTGATCACCAACAACTTTGAAGAGCAAGAGATAACAGCAACTGCATGCTTAGGGAGCTACACAAAGGACAAACACTTCCTTTTCAGTCATTAGGAACTTTAATTCTTGGCAGCGGTGGTACTATGTGCTAAAAAGACTACCAAGGGATTTCTCCCACATCTGCAGCTTGGGATGTACCTTATCAGGTATCTCTTGCCTAAACATCCTGTGCTATTTCAGAGCCCTGATGTCAGTGCCACCCTGCTTTCTCCTGTGTTTTGCCCATACCAAGTTTTCCCTTGATGGGAGAGCTTTATGTTGACTATTTACAGAAGGCAGTCTACCTATCTCATACTGGTTTTGAGCAATAAATGCAATAAAAGCTCCAAAATTTTGTTGGAGCTTTCTAAAGAAAGCCACCAATGTTTGTGGCCAAATAGGTTGCTTTGTGCTACCCCTACAAACCTCTTTTTACCCTTCTGAGACACCAACCTGTTGTTCTTCAAGGTGCCAGTGGTGTCCTTTCCTCAGATTGATCTAAACACACCTACAGAGAAGAAACCCCCGGGCGCGCAGGTTGGAGCTCAACACCACTCTGTAGTTTAAGTCACCAACATATTTATCAACAAGGTCTCTTTGTATGTGGAAAAAAAAAATTGTGTCTACTCCTTGACCAGAGGAAGGCAGTTGAATAGCAAAGCTGAGAGCAAAGGGAGGAAGATCAGAACAAGGCTGATGGGATTACACACAAACAAAACCCACTGGATACTACCACAGGGAAGGGAAGAGAGAGGAACAAAGGTTTCGTTCTTTGGGCAGCTCATGTAAGGCACATGATTGTCATCTTGTGCTCACCAGTCATTACCTGAATGCACACCAGGGTATTTCTATTTGTCTATTTAAGCATCTACACCTTCTCCAAGTGAAACATTCACTATTTTTAAGACAGACCTTCTGCTAACAGACTGCTCTAACTTCCCACAGGGAAGAAAAGAACCACTCACAAATAGTTCTACTCTTGCACAGGGGGCATTATTTTAGAACTAAGACTATTACCATTTCCAGCAGAGTTGGACGGCGCTTTGGAAGGAGAGGTAATGTTTTCTTGCCCCAGTTATCAGGCCCTCTGGGGGGACGTGCATTTGAATTTGAGCTTCTTAACTTCGTGCCTGCATATTCCAGACGTTTTTGATTTGAGTTTTGACTCCGAGGAACATAAGTAGTTTGAGGCATATTTCTGAGCACAGCCTGGTTCTTCTCAGCTTCTGTTGCAGTCTTGACAGGGATTTCTTAAAAGAAAAAGAACACACTTTCATCTCAAACTTAAAAGCCTCTTTAACATGCTTATATCCCCACACATTGGCAGTTCGTTAGTACTATTCTTGCTCACATAACCTCATGTGAAGGTGTTCAAGGTTTACTTGGAGGAAGGGAGGGGTTTATTTAGTTGGGGTTTTCTTTTTAAATACAAAGAATTATCTCTAAACATTCACAGAAATGAAAACAAGATATTTAAATTCAGCAATGTAAAAAGAAAAATAGAAGGAGTAAGAGCTGAATGAGATTTTCAAACCTCTACCTTCTTATAACTTATGAAGTACATTATTTCTGCTTCACATTATAGCTTGCTGCAAATTTGGCTGCTGAGAAAATCATAATACAATTAGGGCAGAGGATGCCCAAGTTCAGCTCATGGCCTGCTAGATGTTCTCTAACTTTGGGTAGGCCATCCTGGGCAAGTAAGGCACAGTAACTATTTGCAAAAACAAGCAGCAGCAGCAATTCTTCACCATACACTGATGCATACAGTCAGAGAAGCACAAAATACAAGTACTAGAGTTCGTAGTCTTACTGCAACACCCAGCAGCATTCTATGGAAAAAGCCCTTAAGGACATGGAAATTAGTTCACAGGGTGAGCATAACAGCTTTTTCCTGGGACTATTCAAATATGATTTGAAGCAAGACTGAAAACAGGTTGCTTTTTTTCCCCAGCTAGGGGGGAAAAAAGGTTTGGAAAATTCAATGACATGCAACCTAACCAAAGACATTTTATGCCTCCCCTCTCAACCCAGGACATGCTGCTGAGAAAAGGCAAGCAAAAAACCCACACGTCCTGCTTGCGCAAGCCCACATCACCACGGTGTGACACAGGGTAGAAAGGGCAAGGATGTGCTTCTACGAACCTTCAGGCTCGCTGTCGGATGCGCTGCCATAGTTGACCGACAAGGCACTAAGGGCAGAGGTCACCTGCTTGGGAACAACTGTCAGACCCAGCCTCCCATCTTCATCAGTTGTTTCGTCCTTGTCGGATTCTGCAGGGAAAGAAAAGGCAAGAAGGATTTTTTCCTAATAATCCTGCATGCCAACAGCCAGCCTTGCTGCTAAACCCCCGTCTTGCCACCACACAAGCCTGATGTTGGGTACCATTGCTCAGCACCATGGACTGAGAGAAAAACCCCACATTTGTCTGCCCTCTTTGGACATTAGCTGGCAAACTTGTGTCTCCGCTGGTTTACAGTCCTGCCAGCAACGTTACTGAAACAAAAAGTTTCCTGAACACAAGTTTGAGCTTTCTGCTTCTTTCTTCACATACCAAACATAATTATAGGTTTTATTATCAAATGTAGGTAAAGAGAGAGAGAGGATTTCATAATACGTTTTGAAGTCTTGCTGGATTTAGTCCTGCTGGATTTAGTCCTGCAGAGCAGGGGTGTAGAGAAGGTTTTAAAAGCCAGTCAGGGGGAATTAAAAAAGAAAAAAAAAAGGAGAATTCAGATCATTCATAGTGAGAATTGAAGAGCAAAGACATTTTTGGACAGTAAAAAAAGTTGATAAGGGACATTGAGAACCAAGCCTACAAATCAGACAATCTGTTTTCAGCAGTACTTCAGACCACTTGATACTTAAATCCCTGCAGAGCATTATGGATGCACATGTAAGCAAAGTATTATACTCTCGAACCACCCCAAAAGAGAATACTAGGAAGACAAGAGGCAAGCAGACCAAGAATACTGAATTTAAGGATACTAGGAAAACAGAGGCCTAGAAGAAAAAGATCCCTAAAAATAAAAATGCAAAATTGTGATGGCTTTAGTTTGAAACAAAGGATCTATATGAAGTAAAATGTTGGAAAGACTCTCAGGTAAACACTGCCACAGTTAGCAGGAAAACTAAGAAATCCTTTTTAGTAATACACCTGCATACAAATTTTGTATTTTTTTTTAAATGTATGTATATATGCAGACACATCCCTCCCACTACTAAAAACCTTTTGAAAAACTAGCTTGTTGGTAGTTCTAGAAAAAGACTGGTTGCAACCTTATTTTCACAAAGGAAGAGTTGTGCCCTTTCCCATCCCCTGTATGTCTAAGCCTGCCCTGCGGGAAAGCTGCTTCACATTTCTAAGAAGATTTTACTGAAATTAACAGTTCTGAGATCATTATTTTGAAATCACAAATTTCTCTATTCTCTTTTAATATAACATTAGAAATTGGCAATTTGATTAATTGGAACTCATGATTAGTAAAACAACTTTTTGATAAATACTTAGGTAATTTATCTAAACTACTTACCTGCTTCTTTTTACTTTTTGAGAAAGGTCAATTCTCTCTGATTTAGTAATCATGCCAGTTTGCAATCACATTCGCAGCTCATGCCAAATTCAGTGCATTTTTCTAATGGAGAACATATAGCACCTGCATATACTTATGCAATTATAAAGTACCTTTTACTTCCATTTATTTTGATTCATTGCTGCTTTTCTTCTATCTCATCCAAAAAGTTGAGTGTATACTGTGGTTGGATGTCTTTTCTTTTTATTTTTGTTAAATTTTAAATATTTACCCTTATTTTCCTTTTTATAAAATTAAGAAAACACATTTACTGGACTACATTTTCTCTTTGAGAGTAACATATTTGGAGGAAGCATTATGCACTACTGAGTACAACTGCCTGTTTCTGGTCAGTAGATTCCTCCAAGTTTTACACCCGACAGGTTCATCACCTTACCTTGTTTCTGCTTATAAATCAAGAGGAAAATTCTGTTTTCTCACCTTCTATTCAATTCCTTAGCTTTGAAGATACTAGTGACTAAACAGAACTTAAGTAAATTCATTAATTAAAAAATACAAGGCTTAAAAAGTCCAGAAAAATGTCATCTCATCATGGCTAGGCTCTGCGAATGAAGATTTGGGAAGGGCTCTACCCACGTTTGTTGCAAGTGCGCTGGTGGTTAAAAAGGCCAATACGAGATAGGCATGTCCAGTTGCACCAGAAAAATGTACCTTTACAGTAAAATCATGGATTTCAGCTGTATTATTTTTTTAAAAATTCTACTTAGTTATATTGCAGTTTTTATTATCTGTTCTGGCTACATTTCTCAGTAGTCTAAAAAGCTGCAAACCGGGTTTAATAATGTGTAATAAGCAAGTACTACATTCCTTTTCTGCCTATAGTAACAGAAGTTACTAGCTGTACTTTGGTATAATTAGACCTTTTATCATTAAGTAAAACACAGATGCTGCGGGGAAATACAGATATATTTAAGCATACTTAAGTTTCCCAACATGCAGAGATTAGCGCAATAAACAATTTGCATGGGGATGCTGAGTTTTTTTCCCACTAACTGAAGATTATGTTTTCAAGAGGAAAAACTCAGCAAACATCTTTCCAGGGGATGTATTCTACACTTGTTGCTAAAAATAGCAAGACTATAAGTCAGCTTACATGCCATATTCTAAGAGTACTGCACCACTGCTGATTATATTATAAATAATTATATCTGAAGAATTTATGTTGCTGCCAGCACGTGGAAACAAGACATGCTTACCAAAAAAACCTCCCAAAAACTAAGCAGCAATACTTCAGAGAACACACATATGGAGAATATCAAGAGTAATAATACGACAAAGAACAGAATTATAAGAAAAATACTGACATTTTAAGTAATAAATTTAACTCATACAAGGAAATCTATTTGCTTTCACATTCTAAATACTGTTATTTTCAAAACCACAAAGGAATATTTAATAGTCTTTAAAAAATAATTTGACTGCTGAAGCTTTATTCTTCTTCTAGCTTTCTAAATATTTTCTTATTTTACATGTTAGTTTAGCAACTTAAGTTGGTGTATGTCTTTTACACTATTATACAGTATTTACAACAGAATGTGTAATAGCTGCACACGAACTTTATGTCAGACTTCCAAAACGGCGACTAGCAAGTAAAAGTTTTAGCATTTAAACTTAAAACAACTATTTAAAATAAAAGTTCTCCAAGTTCCTTCATCTTACCAACTTCACCATTTGCCAGAAGACCGAGAGGGTCCACGTCCTTCTCATATGCTTGACCCGCCGAAGTCTCTTGTTTTTCATGTTCCTTTTCACACGTGCTGTTTTCTGGTCCATTAGCTTCATTTTGAGTTCTATGTACATGATAATCCCCACCATTTTTCCTAAATTTCTTCCAGAACGGGCGCCATTGTCTTCTCCTGTGTCTTCCTTGATGCCCACGAGCCTCTCCATTTTCTGGAGGTTTCCACATCCCCTTCATTTTGCTGGAGAATAGGAACACAAATCTCAATACAAATGATAAGCTATGAGAATAAAATCAGGCCCACATTTAAGGTTCAGCAACACATAATGACGGCAGGACTTACAACAGCTCCGCTAACATATGGTGACAGACCAGACAGGCAGTCACAGCTCATCTCATTGGTTGGGTAATGTGACAATGCTGGAACCTGAATGAACAGTTTGAAGTTCGTGACTTTTAGTTTTTAACAAAGCTAAGGGTACATGGGCTTAGCAAGTTCCTTGATCATCTGCAGTGGTGTTTTCATTTCAGAGAACAAAGATGACAAGTATTCCCCTGACTTAAGCATTTAAGTAATTCAAAACAGCAGGAACATGAAACGAAAAAGAAAGCATCTACTCTAAGCATACTTCCACTGCTGAAGTCTCCTTTTTCTGGTTACAGCTCAGAGAAGCATCTTGCTGCACCAAATCCATTCAGCCATCTGACACCATCAGCTGCAATGATTACCTAGTCTTGCCTGCAACTAATATGCCATTCATCTTTTCCATTCCAAGGAAAAGGAATAAAATAAATGTCTATCAAGGTAATGAATTTTTAAAAAACCTGAAACAAAGGAACAGGTCCTAAAATACAGGAAAAGCACAGCATGCTGGTTCCACTTATCTTCCATGGTTTCATAATCTTCCAGGTTATCCTATAAACACAAAACATGTTTATAGGAAGATACATGGAAAGCTTAACAAACTCATTTTTTGACTTTTTTGAACTCTAGTCAAAGTCTGTAGATACGAGAATAAGCATGACAAAGACAGAAAAGACAACCTAAATTTCCTGAAAACAGTTGTTTTCAAGCAACAGAAACTAAATTCACCAAAACAAGATTGGATCTAATATCACTACATTACAACAGCAAAAAACACAAGATCTACTTTCCTGAATGAGCCCCATGGTTCATTCTGACCAGTGCTACTTGCCTTAGCCTGACGTGCAGCATGGCAGAGGTCCTATTATCCCTAGTCAACCATTCGCCTCATGCTGTGGGATGCTGTATTGACAAAGGACTTCTTTTGGTTTGTCTTCATTCTGACATCTAAAACAGTCATTTGGTACCCCCATCCTTACTGAGTTACAAGAAACAGTGTATAACCACACTTCATTCACATCTTCCACCTATGCAATTTTTCTAGGCCCCCATCATACAGCCCTTCCAAGCCATCCACTACTTTGCTTGTACAGAAATGTTCCCATTACCAGCATTGCTCACTTCTATGCTTTTCCAACTCAATTAAGTCCTTCTTGAGAAGAGAACACGGCCTGTCATAGCAGTCAATATGACTTTATATCACACCAAAACCTATTTATTTTCACTCTCCAGTCATTTCACGACAGCACCTACCACTGATTGCTCAGCCCTGATAGTGTCACCCACCACAGTACAGTGCTCCCGTGGCACAAGTAGCAAGCCACTGCCTTCCTGTGCATCAGTCTCTCATCCACAAAAGACGGCTAATATTAGCTCCCGTAATCAACTCCATCTAGACAGAAAACTGCATTTCTGAATTTGTACAACCAGGCTCTAAATTCAGCATGTTGTTGTATAACCTAAAAGATATTGAGCAAATATAAGTGTTGTCCTTGACCAAGGATTAAAAACAACATTTCTAGTTGTTTGAAGTTCCCTGGGGCCTCAAACACCTAGAAAGAAACCCCAAAGTCACAAACATCAGCCTGGTATCTGTCTTCTACCGTTTGCTCATGAAAGACATACTGCTCTTCGCTTCCCATTCAGAGGGGACAGAAAGCCATGCGCTATTACTCTGCTGTTGCAAGACAACAGACAGACTTTCAAAGTGGTCCTTCTGCATCTCTGATCTTACACACAAGGATACTGAGAATTAGCAGTTGTAAAGCACTTCAGAGAACCACAAATGGAAAGCGCCACAGAAGTGTTAAGCATCTAATCTTTTCTAAATCTTACTTAGCCATTTGCTTTAATAGTACAGCTTGCACAGAACAAGCTGTATTCTGTTTATTGCCTTGTGCATCAGTAAATTTGCCAGATAAGCACCAATTCCAGAATCTTTACTGTTGATATACAAAGCAGAAATGGACAGTTCATCAAGTCTATACTGCTAGCAGCTCAGGGGAGGGAGGGGAAAAAAAGAGGACATTTCTAGAATCAACCAGAGTAAAAGGTCACTAAGTGAAAGCAAACAACCTACAATTTTGAGGGCTTTTTTTTTTTCCAAACAATTTTCCCGATATAAAGCTACTAGCAAATGTAATAGCATGGAATTGCCGACAGACATTTAAGACTACATAATGCATCTGACTCAGAGCCACAGGAGTTAGCAAATAAACCTGCAGACATCAAACAGTTTGTTACTGTGACAAGGAAAACTCATCTTTGCTCATAAGAATCTCCAAACATAATATTGCATATGTTTGCAGTTTTAGTCTCAAGGCCTAGGTTTGGTTTCCTGGGTCCAAAGCACTTCTGCAACTTTATATTCTTTGAAAGAAGTTTTAATTCAGTCTTCCGTAAGTCTTTCCTTCCAAAGTTATGAAAGGCAACCAGTTGGAGGGGGCAGGTAAGTGTTGGATCTTCTGAAGTCCATGCTGCACCAAGGTAATTTGCACTGTCAACATTTAACAAATTAAACTAGCTTCTTATTCTGCACTAGTTCAACCACTTTACCACGGTGCAAGTTTTGTTTTGTTTGGCACCATCGCCCATAAAAAAAGAAAAACCTAGGCAAGCCCCAGCTTCACTTCCATGCAGCAGCAAATGGCACTTAGCAAGAGCCCCTTAGGACTGAGTCTGCTCTTGCCTTCCAGCACAGTCATTCTAGTTTAAACAAGTGATATTTTAGGAATGTGGCTCATTATAACACTTTTTTAAAAAAAAATCTTCCCACAGGTACTAAATGAGAGCTAATGAAGCTAGTTGGTTCCACCTAACAATGATACTGAGGGAAGAGAAAAGAACAAAACCATACTGGAAATTAATTTATAAGGGAGAGAATGGGTAAAAATCCATGACGAGAACAATGGTAGCAGACAGATAAGAACTAAGAAGCAGCACTACTTAATTAATAATGAAAACTTTATGAAAATAAAGTTAAATCTTTCTCCCCTTTTCACTTGATTGTTGATTTATCATCTGAAAGGAGAGATTAAGAAGCCAAATCTGCCCATAAAATCTCTCCTGGCCATTTTCAGGCATTAAAGGATTAGAACACGTGGATTTATTACGCTGCATGAATTTTGTCCCCATTACTGCTATTTTAGAGACCAAGGTTATGCTGATCTAATGAATGGCCACTAGAATGTGGTTTTCTCAAATAAGCCTGAGTACAGAATTAAGCAAGACTATCAGATTTTTAATACAGTTATTGTTTCATTTAACTGAAGTGGACTTTGAAGCACCATGAAGTAAACAAAAGAATATTACATCTGCAGTTTGTCACATGACTTGTCCTCTGTTAAAGGGCAGCTAGATTGTGTATACAGTGGAAGCAGTAAATTCTGGGAGACCACAGTAAGAGAGCACACTTGTGAAGGAGGAAAGCAGCAAGCTTGGTTCAAAACACTTACCCAAACTGTTGTGTAGTCAGCACTTCTCCCCTTTCCTCCTTCTGCGCCTGCATCGCCTTCTTCTTTTCAATATTGGCCAATGTAGGAAAATTCCTAGAAGAAAAAAAAATTTTCACTGGCTTTTAAAGGATTCAACTGTACTTTCTCAATTCCCCCTTTACCAAACCAGCTTCCTCTATAAACATTACAGATTTTTTAAACCTTCAGTGGAACTTTAACAGACTGTTCCTCTCTTAAAAAGGTACCGGTGGGGAAAAGAAACCCAAGTGTATTTATGTTTACACATCCAGATTAAAAAAGAAAAAACAAAATTATCATGCTTAGAATTTACCAACCCATCAAACAAGCTACAGACAAACAGTTTGGTTACAGTCATTGACTCTCTGCTTGTTCCAGTACACAGCAGCATCATTTGGTCCTCCAATTTTATTTTTACTGAGCTTCAACTGGATTATTTGAAAGACACTAAAAGGCACAACATGCTTTTAGCAAACTAACTGTCACGTTCTTGTAATATTAAAAAAAAAAAGTTATAGGGACAGCTTCTGGGTGCACAAGTTTCCTTTAATGTGACAGTTTGGGAAAAGCACCCGAGTTTCCTCTCAAGCAATATTCAGCATCGTGGCTGCACACTGACCTCTAGTTCACCAAAATTACTGCCTCTTTTTAATTCCAGCTTCAAGAAAAATTGCTAAGTCATGCAGATCAAAAGAAATCTACTGTTATAACCATCTCCCAAAACATCCCTCTCTTCTGTTCCCCACCTCCCTTAAAATCCTTTCCTACACAAAAATGCCACACTGGTTTTAACATGCAAAGACCATAGAGCAAGGCTTTTTACCACCAAAGCCCAAAAATGGCTACAGTAGTTGCTCTGCAAACATTCGTTAGCTAAATCTCAGTGCTTTGAGATAAAGATGGTAAATGAGAAACACATGCACATAGTCCCCCAGCTTCTGGATGGAAACACAAAGTATAAATATTTGATGTCTATTAAAATGGAGTAAAGAGAAACTCAGAACAGCTTCTCAATAGCTATCAAAAAAGACACATATCTTTCTTTAAATATTTAATCATATCACATGCATTTTCCCCATTTTACAGCATGAATGTTAAGTGTCACATTGATTCAAGACAGCTTCAACCACACACCAAGGGAAAAAGAGAAGCATTTTCTATGAGACAAACCTAAACACACTACAGAACTTGTCTCCTTGAAGAGGATTTGAACACGAGCTGTCAACATCTATTTTCATTGGATTTCTCCCAGAAATCCGCCATACAGCTCAAGTGAGCACAGGGATGTGATGCTTTATCTCTGCTCTTCCCTGTTAGTTACATTTGTTCATCCCTGTTATAACACTCCCAGCACACAACAAATATGCAGTGAACTCTTTAATCTCAAGAGCTTCGCATTGACAAAGACTTCTGTGCTTGGCACCTCTCCACAGTTTTGGAATAAGGTGCTTTCCTTCACGCATATAAAGGCTCGCAGGAGAAGAGTGAGTTATAAAATAAGTAGTTGTGCTCAAAAAAACCCCAAGTTTGTCATAAAAATTGGTTTTTTTTCAAATATAAGGGAAGACCCTAAATCCTAGAACAAAGGAGTCTTCAAAGTGCTCCAGTACTTATGCTAGTTAAGGACATATTCAGACATGCTCTTGCAACATGATTTGAGACATGAATGCCTCCCACTTTCATTCCTATGAGTTACCACTCCCTCCACCAAGCCACCGTTATGGACTGCACGAAGGCTTTCAGTGCGATTCATTGCCAAGATCGACAGATTTCTCCCAAACCACCCTTCCAGTTGACACAGGCAGTAACTAACAGCTGGCGAGAGCTCAAGTCGCAAGTCCTAGCACACCCGCAGGAGCACATCTGAAGGCACCTGTGGTGGCTCTGTTTATTTTCTCCAACTCTGTTTACTCACTGGTGCAGAAAATGTACCTATTGTGAGAGCACACATGCAATGTTTCATTTCATTCACAATGAGTGACTTTATTCTTCCATCTAAGGACTTGGTGGGCAGTAAGCTCTAGACGTTCGAATCCGCAGGTCATCAGCCCAGGTCTGTGGTAGACTGGGTTTACTCCTCCCCAGGTGCTCTGTGTTACAAGGCTGGGTTAAGCCCACCAGTGGGTCATAGTGGGACCTAGTGGGCCAAGTCAACTCCAGTTGACCTTGCAAAGATCAAACAGTCCAAAGAGGCCTAGACCGAAGTTACCCACCCACTCCAATGTACCAGCCCCAGTGCAATTCCAGAACTCATCAGGTACTGCAGCTCCCGTACAAAGAGGTCTGTGCACCTCCTAGCAATGGCTAGATCTACTCATGGAGGCAGGGAAATTCAACTGGACCCTATGTGGAGGCAGATGCCTACAATGGAAACATTATGGTCTTGAGGTAAAGGTTTATGGTACTTTGTAAACTTCACTATCTAAAGGACAGCCACAAAGTACTCAAGCGAGATCAAAAATCAAAAAGAGAGGAATTTAATCTTTTTATATACAGAATTCTTTTTCTGGAAGGCTAAATTTAGGAAGACTGCTTCTGAACATAGGTGTGACAATGCAGAAGGAAGAACCTATACTGACTGAATCTCTCCACATAAAAGGCCATGTGTTTTAAACACAATGAGCTGACTAGGGTTTGAACCCTTGGAAGATGGCATGCCCTCCTCCTTCCCTAAAGAAATAAGGTTCTTAAAATGCTACCTACAAACATGACTGAAGTAGAAAAACTAGCCCAGCGCTTATGTCCTGCAAACAGCTTGTCAGAGCTTGAATACAAACAGCTTCATCAGTCCCCACAAAGGCTTTACAAACCTAAGCAACTTACTGTAAAAGAGAGTTAAACCAGGAAGTGATGGTCTGGCACAGTAGATTTCATGAAACCAGAACTGCCTGAGAGGTCAGCCCTATTTCAGAGCAGCTGCAGTTTCCAACCATAGACACTTCTATAATCCAAATTGGAAGTTTTTCAGCATAAATTGTCAAGATAACACCAGAAAACTGTTTTTTCAAGCTGAGTATATTAGATATATACCAACAAAGTGAGACATGCAGGTAAAGGTTACCCTAAGCTTCCAGAGACAGGGAATGGTGACATTGAACATAATCACTCATGTGTTTTAGTGAATAGATTTTTTATTTCAATAAGTGAGTGCACTAGCCAGAGCCATACATTCTTTTTATAGACCAGTGTACTCTATCTTGCTCACATAAACATCAGAGTAAACTTGCTCTTAGCAAGCAGTGAAAAAACAGAGCTTTGCCAATGTCTAACAGAAAAGAGACCTGTTTCTATAGCAGTTTACACAATGAATTTCTGAGTCAAGAGTTACACAAGTTTAACTTAATAGGAACAGCACTGTGATCAAAATGCCTCAATAATCTGAGCTGATCTTAATTGCATACGCACAACCAAAGGGGGACATGGATAGCAAAGGGGACATGGATAGCCCAAAGGAAACAAAGAGACCCAACAGAAAGTTAAAAAAATCTTGGTTTAACTGTCCCACATCGGATTTTACCATGTTAGCTGAGAGAGATTGCTAATCCATCCCTGCAGATCAGAGTAAACGTTATTGTATCTATGCTTACCTTGATCTACTGACACATTCCTTCTACTTTGCTTTGCCTTCTCTAATTTACCAGCTTCTAAGAATTTATTTTTCATATTACATATTTAACTACTATGAATGCAACACCAGGAAGGATTCCAAGCTACTCTAGAATTATCATTATTCAACTAGAGAACCACAAATTAATTAAAAGTGATGTGGTTAATGGTACTGGACTTCATTCATTAAGCACATGCTCAGCCTAGGAGATATACTGCAAGGAAATACAGCAGACAATCCCTATCTGAACAAACCAACCCCAACAGATTAAAGAAAGCGGGGGAGGAGGGGGAGAATTTACAAGCAACACACAAGATGACGAAAATCTTCCAGTGTTGTATTAAAATCTAAGCAACAGCACATTTAATGACTAGAGCAGCCTTGCCACATTCTTACTAATAACCTTTGCTCAAGAAGAGTTGGTGAGAAACAGATGGGCTAGCAGACCCAGATCTCACTTGGGAAGAAGGGAAGACAGCACTATCCCATTCTGACACATTAAGGAAATGTACTGCAGATAATTCCCTTTAAGCTCACGTTTAAGAAAAAATATGCTGAAAACAGCACATTTCTCAACATTTGTAAAGGACAGAACAAATCAAAACAAGAAAAGTTGATGTCAGACTTCACAACCATCTGTCTGCAAAACACAGGGAAACCGTAAGATCCCATGGAACTTTATCTCTATTGCTGTTTGCTTAATTAGATTGCTTGGCTCAGCAGGTTCAACAGGGAAACAGCATTCCAGCCCAGCATACTTCATCAAGAGATACTCCTTACCATCTCTTCTCCTTCCGCTACACAAGTAAGGCTGCACTTTAAACACAGGCTCTATCTAGAAGATTTTAAGCAGGATACACAACTGAGCAACACAGCAGCTAACTAAGAAGAAAAATCTCAACTCTGTAAGTAATTATTTACAATGACCGAAAGAACAAGCAAGACAGGATGCAATATGGAAACATACATGTTAAATCACTGCAACCTAATTGGAAACAAACTACTAATGACCTAAAAAGATTCATTCTTAGCTCTGACTGGGGCTTCTAAAAAGAAAAAGATTTTTTCCTGTCACCATAAGCCAAGACTGCTTAATAGCTCAGACTCCCTCTGGTGTCCTTTTTTTGTGTACAATGCAATGTTTACTGCACATCAACAACAGACCTTCAGTACTAAACTGATGCTTTGCTGGCGACCCAATTAAAGCTTCACAAAAGTTCCAGATGGCTTTCTCTCTCTGCCTGTCCCCATCCCCCCTTTTTTTTTTAATTAAAAAAGGAAGGATGCTCGTAGAGCTTCCGTGCTGTACAAAGAGTAACAAAAGCCACCCAGGTAGTCATTCTATACCCATCCGTCACGGCTAAATAAGATGCCCACAGAAGGCTTGAAGTACCAAAATAAGGCACAGCACTACTCCATCTAGTGGTTTGGCTTAGACAGTCCTAATCCCATTTCGCCTTTTTCGGTTGGTGGTTGTGACCACAGGACTTTATTTCCTTTGATTTTACTGCGGTGCTTCAAGCAAAGGCTTTCAGCAACGTTGTATCACAGCCAAATTATATTAATTTATAAAAAAGCAACAGTATCTACCATGAGATTCTTTAGAACCTCAGCAAAACCATCTCAAGCAGAGCATCACCCTTATAATTAACTGTAGATAAAGGCTGCTGTGAGTCACAGTACCCACTCTCTACATAAACAGTATCTTAATCACGATTGCACTCAATTCCCACTTTGCTAATGTTCTAGTAAACAGTAGAGCACATACTGACATATACACCTTAAACATCACACTTAAACCTTAGTATCAACCACTAGACAAGAACTCTCCTGAACACCTCACAAAACAAAAAAGTGTATCAAAAGTTGAAGATGAGTAGCAAAGACTCACTCAAAAACTGTACATGAGTACTGACCTTTTTCCTTGGAGCTACTATTAGAAAATTAGATGTAGGCTCCTGAAAAACACGACAGCAATATGCAGACTGAAAGCAAATAAAAACCAAGCCCTCGCGTATCTTTTGAATAAAAGGAAACCCTGGAACGAAAACTAACCTAACACTAAACTTGCCCTAGCTCATCACCACTGATCTAGAAATTAAATTTGTATTACAACCTACTCTGCATATAGGACTCCTGCTCAGAGAAACAAAACTCATGCACTGATCACTTGCAAGACTATATTCTAAATCATGAACAGAAGTGAGGAAAGCCTACAGTATCTTTCTTCTGATGGAACAGGGCAGATTTTAATTTGTTCAGTTCTGAGGAAAAAAAAAATCTGAGATAAGGTCTATGGAAGTACAGTATGAATTTTTAAACACTTCGGTCCTGCTCAACAGAAAAAAGTTATAAGTTTTTACATCTGAGAATGAGAAATTATAAGAAATACTACATACAGAAGAACTTTACCTTGCACCCTATATACAATATAAGTTACACTACCTGAGACAATATAATTCATTGATGCTGTTCTCTTTCAGTAGAAAAGCGTCAAGCAATGCAGAAAGTCCTCAAAAATTAGGAAAACTCCCTGTTGCAGTCTACTGGGACAACTTAAGCTGTGGAAATCTGCACACAGCAGGACAGATTACAATTATAGTCTGTACAACAGTTCCAGATTTTTTAACTATTAGAAAAACACCACATAAACACACATTTTGACTTAAAATGTGATCAGTGATCAGGATAAGAGGAATAAGACATTCACCTAACCTGGGGTACCAGATCAAACATCTGGGAAAGCTATCTCTTCTCAGCTGATATTTGGCCTTCTATTATAATAGTACAAATTATTATAGTCTCTGCAGCTCACACTCTCCTGCCTAAGGCATTCTGATACAGATTACTACTGCAGGAGTTTTGCAGGGTCAGTGGAACAGCACAGCAGCAGCAAGTACATGCTGCTATTGCCCTTCATCTGTCATCTAATGATCGCATGGGGAAAATCCAGTAAAACAAATTCATAGGCCACAAGTCTTACCTTTTTCTTTCTTCTCTCCATCTAGCAATCTCTTCTGGACTATCTAATTTTATTCTTTTAGCACCCGGTGCGTGTGCCTAAGGAAGAAGTATTCAATGGTGTTTAAAAGGGGAAGGAAAAAAACAGGAAAAAGGAAAAAAAAAGGCATCATTATATCAGCTATAGCAGTATCACACTGTTTTCACCTCCAAAAGTGGTGACACTGCACACAGCGATGACAAAATTAATCCATTAAAAAAAAACAACGTAGTTTTCAACATATTTTCATCCACTTGCCTTAAAACACATTCTACTCAGAGGTGATATATTTTCTTCCCAGATGAATGAAAAGAAACCACTGAAGAATGAGAAAAGGGACTATGGTAAAGATGGCATAGACTCATGTTTTGGGCCCAGAGGGATACCTACGTTTTTCCAGTGTATCTGAACTATCTTCTCATGTGCACTGAAATTGCAACCTTCTTCTGTGCACTGCAAGATAAGAGGGTGAACTTAAAACACACCAAATTACACAGACTATGAACAAGCATTTGAGCACACTTTAAAAAAACTCAGTGACAGATACCTGCACGGTTTATTATACAGAGTGTTTAAGCTACTCAGGTTCTAGACAAAGGCAACTGTAAAAACAGTAACAAGGGATAACACGTTTTTAAATATAATCTGATTTTAGTATAACCAGTGCAGCCAACGTATCTGATAACTAGAGATAATGCGAAGTTTACCTAAGGGAAAAATTTGCAAGACACTCCAATTTCAAATTTTGATAGTTCTTTGTGATAAAGTTAAATGTTAAATCTTTGCGATAAAATGTTTTCCACACAAAAATTGTACATGCTATACTGATATCAGTGAATTAATTCCTATCATTTAGCAATACTTCAGAAGAAAACATTTAAAAATACTTCAGTAATAAAACCAAAAATACAACTAAAACCTCCCTTACACACAGCATTCAGAAAAACGTCCTCCACTACTATTTCACACAGCTCTGGAATCTCTTTGCTAAGTCCTCCATTCACAGAGTGACTACAGCTAACTACTTATCAGGCAGAAAGTTTAAAATCAAAATGTGAATGAAAGAAGCCAAACTCTTCAACCTGTTTATGCTGTGACATATGTTCATCATACTTCTCCTGGTTTTGATAGCCACGGTCACAGGTATCGCAATAATGAGAGAAAACTGGCTCTTTCTTCTTTTTAGTCTGGAGGAAAAAAAAAAGAAATAATCTCAAGATTGCAGTTACAAGATACTTCTATTTTTAATTAGTTGCAAAGCACTATCGTGAATATTTTTGTTAATAAAGCCATAAGTTACACATTTCAAAAGTTTCAAAGATAAGCTAAGATAATGTGAAAGTTAAGTTCAAATCACTTATCTCCTAAACAAAGTGCGCTGCACTCATCTCTTCCACTACCACCTTTCAATGAAGTACTTCTGCAAATGCACCAGGCTAGCACAGACTTACTGAGGGCTGTGAGGCAAACTAGGCTACAGCTCTGAGTCTCTTCCCTATCAAGACAGACTATGACTGTCTCCACATGACATGTACTAGTTCAGAGGGTAGCACAGATTTTTCCTTCTCCCACTACACACATCAGTGTCATCTGGTTGTGTGGTCTTTACAATATCACAGAGCATTAATGTAATTTAGGCACTCAGGCATCACCACAATAAGGGCGTTTCTAACACAAACCTGTGTTAGAATTTGCTTGAAATGTATCCTTCAAGAGGCTCAATATTTACACACTCTCATATGTAAGGCCTGGCATATTAGATAAGAGTATGGGATCTCTATAGCACCATGGGGCAAGACCCCCAACACTGTCACTGTCACAGACGGACAAAATGGTTTGGGTTGGAAGGGATCTTCAAAGATTGTCTGGTTCCGACACCCCTGACATAGGCAGGGGCAATCTTCCACCAGATCAGGCTGCTCAAAGCCCCATCCAACTTGGCCTTGAACACTTCCAGGGATAGAGCATCCACAACTTCTCTGTACAATCTGTGCTAGCCTCCCATCTCCTTCATGGTAAAAAAAGTCTTCCTGACATCAAATCTAAAACTACTCTGTTTCAGTTTAAAACCATTACTCTGTGTTCTATCGCTACAGGCCCTACTACAAAGTCTGTTTCCATCTTTCTTGTAAATCCCCTTGAAATACTGAAAGGTTGCTAAAACGTCTGCCTGGACCCTTCTCTTCTCCAGGCTGAACAATCCCAATTCTCCACTTGTCTTCATAGGAGAGGTGCTCCAGCCCTCTGATCATTTTTGTGGTGTTCCCCTGGATCCACTCCAACAGGTCCACTTCTCTCTTGTGCTGGGGACCCCAACCCGTACCTTTGGCTTATTATTTTCTTCTGGACGTTTACCAAATGCAGAGACTTGCTTGCCTTGCCATTTCTGGGAGAAATTACCATTTCCACCTTTGGAACAGGGAAAAAAAAAAGAGCCATTTATACATACAGCTGGTAAAACGTCCCTCCTCCCTCCTACTACCTCGGTGGGCCCACTGAAGGGTCTAGAGACGACAGAAGAGAGAGGGAAGAGACGAGAGAGGGTTGTATGACTAGCATACTTGGAGGGTCCTCCACCCCCCAAGGCTTCAGGACAGCCCCAGGGCTCCTGCCTATGTGGGATGGGAAGGAGTCCAGAGGCCCACGGGACGACTCCTCCCACGTCCCTCACCTGCATGCGGGCCCTGCGGTCGCACTCCAAAGGCCGGTGGGTGCCAGGCAGCGGGGGATGTGTAGTTATTAGGGGGTAGGTAGCTCTTGGGCTGTGAGTAGCTCTCGGCAGGCGGGTACTGCTCAGGTTGTGGGTAGTTCTGAGCAGGCGGGTAGCTCTCGGTGGGCTGGCAGTAGCCCTCAGGCTGTGAGTACCCTTCGGGTTTTGGGTAATTCCCAGCCTGCGAGTAGCTCTTGTCAGGCTGGGAGTAGCTGTCGGTGGGAGGGCAGCTCTCGGCAGGCTGCGAATAGCTCCTGGCAGGAGGATAGCTCTTGGGCTGCGAGTAGTTCTCGGCGGGCGGGGCGCTCTGGGCAGGCTGCGAGTAGCTCCCAGCGGGCGGGTAGTTCTCGGCGGGCTCTGAGTAGGTGTCGGCGGCCGTGTAGGTGCTGGGCGGGAAGCTGTCGGGAGGCGGGTATCGCCCGGGCGGCGGGAAGGGCCCGGGGGCAGCCCAGAAGCTCGGCTCCCAGGAGGGCGGCGGGCAGAAGAAGGGTGGGGGCATTCCTGGTGGAGGGAGCCCCGGCGGGGGCGGCGGGTACCAGGCGAAGGGGTTCATGCCGGGCCGGAGCGGCAGCTCGAACGCGGCCCCTGCTCCGCTCCCGCCACCACGTGGGGCCACTCCGGCGGCCGCCGCTAAAGGCGTCACGTCCGGGGCGAGGAAGGTAAGTCCTCCTGGCTGGGCGGGAGTTGCATCATCCGAAAGCGCCGGAGGGGCGGGGAGCGGGGAGCAGGGAAGCGGAGCGGGACGGGGGCGAAGGGCCGGGCTGCGCCGCGGAGCCGGCTGTGCCATGGCCCGACAGCTCATCGGCCCCGCGCTGCCGCCTGGCTTCCCGAGCCGCGCCGAGGCGGACCCGGGCGAGGACTTCAGCCAGGGTGAGGGCACAGGGATGCGCCGGGGGTGGGATAACGGGGCTCCCAGTCCGTGTGCCACAGCGCGGGATGCGCCGGGGGTGGGATTACGGGGCTCTGCAACCCGCATTCCACAGCGCGGGATACGCCAGTGCGGCACCTGGATGGAGCTAATTTTCGCGGGGGGGTTATTGCAGTGACTTTTTCAGAAAAAAAAAAAAAAGCCTTGTGTGATGGGAAACTACAGATACGAAACGGTCTAAAACTTGTTTAAGAAAAATACTGCTTGGAGTCCTTTTTTTTTTTTTCCTGCTCAGGTCTGACGTGGGCTTTGGAGCCTGTGCTCTTTAGTAGCTCCGAGTGCGTAGTGGGCAGGAGAGCGAGGCAGAGGTTGGGCCTTTTGTCAAACCAAACCACTTCAGCAAACTGTAGTTTTCCAGGCAATTTCCATCCACCTCGGAATGCAGAACAGACTGGCAGTGAGTGGGGCTGTGGTGCCAGGGTCTCTGATGTTGAGAGCCGTCGTGTCAGAAGGGGGACCCCTCTGAGACCAGCCAGCTGCGAGGCTGGCTTTTTTGCGGTGGAGCTCGGTTTCCCTCACTTAAACGCTTGCATATTCCCTGTCAGTAATATCTCTGGGATCAGCTCTTTGAGCTAGTTAGCACTCCTCTTTAATCCAGGTTCAAGTCACTAGTATACATATTCAGTTTCTGTCAGTGTTCGGTTATCACAAAGAAAGGAGCTTTGATGCGAGAGGTTTGCTGTGCTCGTCTGCTCTCCTAATTTCTTAATCCAGAAGAGGGAGCAATAGGAAGAGGGAGCAAAGATGCCGCATTAGCTGAAATCATGGCAACATGAAGCTCTGTGTCCCTAGCTTGCCTTTGTGCAGAAGCCCTGACTACAAGCTTGTTTGAGCGCATGAAGCCTTTCTTTTTCATATCTGTCTTGATGGCTTATTCACTTTCCAAAATATAGATGCATGTTGCAAGTATCTATATCGTGTATGAATCCACAAGTTAAACTTATCATTTAGGCTTATCATGATTTTTTGACATCGAGTGTTTTGGCAGTATCTAGTCTAGGTTACTCAGCCTAGTTTGTCCACTTTTTGTCCCAGTGTACGTCAGTTCTGCAGTATTACGCTTGCACTGGCAGATCTGCTTGGAGATTTCTGTGTGAAGTGGGGGAAGGAATTTATTTGCTTTAAAAAGCCCAAACCCCAACTACTGGGAGGTTGTTTATTTGTTTTTATAACTTTTACAAACTTTTCCTAACTTAAAACAGCTTCCCAGAAAAACTAAGTATACCTGCTCACCACATGAGGCATACTGCTACAGTGCAGAGGAGGAAGGGAGACCAAGTACTTTGGCATAATACACTTTGCTGTACAGAACTATAGCTCCAGCTGGAGCCCTGCGTCTGGAGTGACAAAAATCATTTGGTGGGACTGCTGCAGTCTTCTGTGCTGTAACACTTGCTGGATCTTGAGTCAGAAGTTGTTCTGTAACAATCTCTTGAGTCAGATGGGCCTAGAAGTTGTTCTGTAACAATCTCCCATGTGTGTTCTAGCTGTTCCAAGAGATGCTTCACCTTTTAAAGCTGAACAGCTTTTCCAATATGTTTTCTTTCCTTGTGATCTCACTGAGCTGCTCATGGCTTTTCTTTAAGAACATTTATTTTTTTTATTCTACTTTCATAGTTTCTGCCTTCCAACAGGAACAAAGTAGGACTTTGAGCAGCTTGTGGCAGTGTAGTCAAGAGAAGGCTCTCAGCCAGGTGCAAGAAGTAGAACACAGTGGTTATGTATGATTATGATAAGGTTTGTTACTGGTACAGTATGTAAATATTGCCAGTGCAGTATCTAAACAGCAACTCTATCATCTATTACAATAGGTTATTGTATAATTAGATTTTGGTCCCTCCTGTGAGTCATGAACTTCTGTGAGACCCCTGTGCTTTCTAAGCTTCTCAGAGAAGTCTAAGCTTCTCAGAGCAGGGCGTGGCTGGGTCCACTTAGTCTCAGATATGGCCAACAGTTTATGTTTAAAGGGTTATAAGCAAGTTTGATTAGAAACATACAACTTTACAGTCTTTAGCCATGCAGAACTCACAATTACAAAGCACCTTTGTAGTTACTTCAGGATTTTATCTCCATACTTGACCAGATTTTAGTGCTTTTTACACTCACCCATCCAAAACTGAATGTTCCCTATCTTTGGTCTGGATGTATCCTGCAGTCATCCCTGCTGGGGCTGGCCCACCTGGAAGCTGTGTGTGCAACCTTGGGAGACCAGTTAGCCCAGCCTCCAGTGGCATTTGATACCCTTATGCAGGCTGATATGCACCACAGTCAGTAGCAAACTTTTCAGCTCCCCCTTGAGTCCCACCCTGCCCTTCCTCCCCCTCTGCCCTCCCCCAACTCCGGATGCATCATCCAGACACTTTCTCCTGCAATACTCATTTGTTATTCTTGCCATAGGACAAACCACACTGCCCATCAGAGACAGACAGAAAGGGAGAGGGGGAGTGTATGTGTGGGGAAACGCACTCCAAGACCCAACTATCTCTTGTGTCAGAGAAGCGACGCTACTAATATTCTGTCATCCTTAATCAGGAAGAGGATGGGAGCAGATGGTAGTTGGACCTACACAAAAGCTCATCCCTCGTAAATTCTTTACCTTCTTCGTCTTGTCACTGTCCAACCCATGGGACACACTCATTTCCTGATTCTTTACCTCATGGTGGTGCTTCGAAGCTGGCCTAATTGTGCTCCTGCTGAAAGAATCATGGTCTGTTTGTCCCTGCCACTGCACTGTCCTTGTACCAGCAGGAGAGAAATGCTAGAGAATGGCTAAAAATAATCAGAGATGTAGAAGAGAGTTTTGTCTATTTCAGCATTGGGGCCACATTTGTTCAATACTGATGTGTTGATGTGATATGTCTGAGTTGATCTGCCACTATTGCTGGAGGTGAAAGGCCCTGTCTGTCCCTGAGAACTTCCCAGTGCATACCTGATGGTGTGATAGATTGCTCAGAATCCCAAAATACAGCAGAGATTAACTTAGTAAAACAAAAAGGTTTTAATTTGGTTTCTGAATTTAATTGAATTGACTTAATTTTCACGCAGAGAGTCACCAGAGCCAGCTCATTGGAGAAGGCAAGTCAGAGCAACATTAGTAGGATGGCCATTTCTATCAGCCCTAAAACATTCACTTCAATCTGACTTGGTTCTGTTTCTCTCCTCTCCATCCCTAAAATTTCCTTCTCATACTTTTTTATGCCGTTTTTCTGCTCCAAATTGTTCTGAGCTCTGGTAACTTTTTCGCTTTTCTGTTGCTCTACTATTGCTACATCCATTTGTCTTCCTCACCTCATTGGTTTTAGTTTCCTGACACTTTGAGCTCTCCCCTGTTTCTCTTTTCATCTGCATTTTTCCACTTTTCCCTGGCTTTCATTCACAGACTTCTGATTAGGTCTTGGTCTCCCTTCTCGTCCTTTCCTTTCTTTGCTCCCAGAATCTATGCTTGGCAATTCCCATTCCTACCTTTCTACTCTTTCCTGTGGCTCCCCAAACTACCCTATCTGTAGCTATATCTTTGCCTGTGCAGATTGTTAGTCTCAGTCAGTACCATGACCATACTAAGATTTAATCCCAAGTTTATTTCTCCTCCATTTCTTTTCACCACATGCAATGACTTCTTCTTCCTCAGGCTTTAAATGCCATTTTCCCTTCATTAATCAGTCTCTGTCTCTATTTCATTCCTGGTTGTCCTTCTTGGGCTGCAATTCCACGAACAAACAGTTCTTTCAGAGGAGTGCTGGGTTTTGCAGTGTTATTTTTATGCCTCTCAAGTTCCCTGATCCAGTTTATTGCATAGCCCATGCAAACAGTTGTGCCAACATGACAGAGAGGAATTGGGATGAAAGTATGTATGTTAGCCCTGATTTTGAACAACATGTCAGTGGGACCGGTCTCCCTCCATAAACAGTTTTGGGTTTAGAATCATAGAATCAACTGGGTTGGAAAAGACCTCCGAGATCATCAAGTCCAACCCTTAAACCAACACCGCCATAGTTACTAGACCATGGCACTAAGTGCCACATCCAATCTCATCTTAAAAACCTCCAGGGACAGTGAATTCACCACCTCCATGGCCCTGCTCTGACCAAAGACAAATTTGTCAGGATGGAAGATCTGTCCAAAGGGGTCGGAGCACACAGAGTCCATGGTGGCGGGTTCCAGGTCCACGAGCATGGCACGTGGGACATACTTGTTACCAGCAGCTTCATTGTTGTAGACATTGATCCTCTCCAGCTGAGTTCTTTCCAGCTCACTCTCTGTAGTATCAGACTCACCAAAGTGCACCTGAATTTGTTCCTTTCACTCCAAATTCTTTCTCTTACCTGTCTGCATTCAGAGCAAATGAGATCTGCTTGCATGATGTCAGGGCACCAGGCAGCTGGAGAAAGCTGTTGTGCAGGTTTTGCCTGGTTTTTTAGTGCTTTTTATGTAGTGGTGCTTCTCATATCAAAAGAGGAGACTTCTTGATAGCAGTTTTTATTCCTATTTAGCATTTATCTGTTGTTTCTCTGTCATCTTGAGCTTATTTTACCTTTATAGGCTGGAGTGTTGTGTCATTTGGATTTTTTGGGGGCTGAGGGGGCAGTTTGTTGGGTTTTTTTTCTTAGTGTTGAAATGGATTTTTATGTCCCAGTTAAAGTCTCTCCCATTAAAACAGAAAACAAAGAAGTGGTATATCTGTCTGGATGCTTTGTAACTAGTAGACTGTCCTTGTTCTGTGTCTTATGCTTAAGATGAGTAAAAGCTTTATTAAGCTTGCTCGAAGGACTCGATTTCTGCCTGGCTTTTGTCAGCTAACAATGGAACCATAATCTGTATCAGGTTTTATATTTTACACTATCAAAAAGTCCTAGTTCTTTAACTGGAGATGCAATTTCCTGGTATCATTAATCTTTTCATCTAACCCTTGACTATTCATAAAGTGAACAATGTCTTCTTCTCACCAAAACACCTCTCTGTCCTGTCAGTCTTGTACTCAGTACTGGAAATATTAAAAGGAGGAATGATGTCTGTGCCTCAGGATGCTAAATCATCAGTAGGCTGTTCATAATGTGTCTCTGTAAATGGATGCTGGTCCTGCATACGTTGTCCTGTATCTGGGAAGGCCTCTTTTGTTGGGGCCATTGCTAGTCTTTGCTTACTCCAGTTGGCTCATTGTTGATTGAGTCTGTGAGGGTATCGCTGTTAAGTGTCTTGTTTGGGGGACATTTGCTTTTAGGATCAATGGTTAAGCTCCTTCTGGATCCATGTACATAGTACTGTATCCAAATAAACCTATGCCTGCTGGTGGGGACAGTGCCAGAAATAGCTTGGGCCTGTTAGCAGTGTTAGTGTCTGAATTTTTCCTTTGCTGGGATATCCCCCCTTGTTGTTAATCCAGAGGGTGAAGAGTTGACCAGAGCACGAGATCTCTCCATCCACTACTAATGGCCTTCTGACAGCAGTGATCCTTTAAAAAATTCATTCTCTGAATGCCTAAATCATCCCTTTTTCAGCAGAATACTTAAGTCTGTGCCTGCTTAAGTCTGTTCACACTTAGCTGAACTGGGTATAACCTTAATGGTTAAACTATTCCTAAAGCAGGCCGGCAATTAATTTAATACTTTATGGTTGCAATGCTCCCCTTTAATAATCTATGGCCTCCCACTCTGTGTATGCACAAATTATGTGTTTCTTCACCAGTAAGCCTCAAACGCTTTGTTATGGGGGTAGTTTCTTTTAAATATACTGGTTTATATCACGTGCCTGGTAAATCAGTTGCTATATAAAACAGGTCTTTCTAGTCCTGTTCCAGAAGACACTCATTTAGTAATGGATTAGTATAATTCAGGGCAGGTTGTTCATTGAAATACAGTGCTGAAAAAAGTAACTTGTAGAATTTTGTTTAGATATCTTCTCTAAATGCCAGACAGAGCAGTGATTGAATAAACTTAATTCCAAGTAGATACATATTTTGGGAATGCCACGATAGATCATGCTCATTTGAAATGTTTAATAAATATACTTATTAAACCTGGTCTGGTAGAAGGTTCCCTGCCCATGGCGGGGGGGGCTGGAACTAGATGATCTTTAAGATCCCTTCCAATCCAAAGCACTCTGTGATTTTATGATCCCAAATAACTCTGAATGTTCAGTTGCAGGACCAGCACTGCCTCCAGGCTACAAAAGCAGCTGTAGCTCAGAAACTCCTGACAGTGAAGACGACTCGGAATCTCTTCCTTTACCCAGAAATGCAAACAGAGATTCTGAAGAGGAGACAGAAGGAGATCCAGCATCCAAGTATGTTCTTACGTTATTTGTATGTTTACCTTGTATTGCAAATTAAATGTGTCTGTCTAAATTATGAGAAAGGGACAATGGTGTGTAAAAAAATAAAAAGGTAAACTCTGTACCCGTATAAGACTTTTGATTACATGTTCTGCATGTTCTTTGTGGTCCAGAATGTTAAGCTGACCTGTTTGATACCCTACAGTGGAATTAAGTTATTTGGGGCAATCAGATCTCTGTGTTTACATGTCTTATTTTAGTTTTGTAATTTTGGTGTTTATACTAAGGACAGGCACCACTTATCATGTACATATTTGGTACTGTTTTGCCCTGTTTTTGGTATACTAGCTATCATTGAGAGGCCATAAAAACTATTTATGGGCATGAATTTATGCATTCAGTTAAGTCAACTCTAATGGGAAAAAAACCCTGAATTGTTTAGCAAGTAATGGGAGAATGCACATATTCTCATTTGGTGGGTTGATTACTCACAAGTGCTGTGTTTAGAATTTGTGTGTGTTTGTTTTAGGCATTGTGTAAGAGACCTGAAGGTCATTTTGCCATCTTAATGAATGTTAGAGTAATTATTACTCACTTTTTTCTTGTTTTCTTATTCAATAGTTTTTCAGTTAATTACTGGGAAAAATAGTACTCAAAATGCAGACAGTGTATAAAAATGGAGAAAGAAGTGTGCTGAATTTGAAATTACTTTGGGACTAGAAAATGGCATTTCAACATTAAGAATGCTTTTGCTGTAGAAAGAAGAGTAGTATAATGTGGGTTTTTGGATTTTTTTTTTGTTTTTATTTTTTTTAAATTTTATTTCTAAATGTCAGAGCATTTTTGGAATGAAGCTTAAGCTCCCAATTTTTTAATTGCTTCAAATTATTTTGGATCCTTTTGCATTGTTTCCTTGGTAACGGTGGATATTTAGTACATAAGACCATCTGAAATAATTTTATGTAATTTTTCCTTTTTAAATGTAGATAATTGCTATGTATGTCAAGGTAATTATGAAGTGAAATCTGTATTTGCAGAAAGCCAAAAAGAATTCTTGAAGACGATGATGATGATGGCTTTTTTGGGCCTGCTCTTCCTCCTGGATTTAAAAAACAGGATGATTCTCCAGAGAGGTAATTAAAATGGAATTATATTCAGATTCTTTTCCTTAAAACACCATTATTTTAGATAAAATATTTTGTGTCACTATTGCAGAACACTTCAGTTGTGCACTTCAGATTCAGATGATTAGAACTAATTCTTCCTCCACATTCTGAGAACAGGAACAGCATTCCCTTGAAACAGAACACACAGCCCTCCTAGACCTGGTTGGAGAGAAAAAGAACAAATGTGAATTGTCTCAGATGTATTTTGAATGTCAAATTTCTTCCATTTCTTTTGATAGGTCTCAGATGCAGAAAAAAACCCAAATTACAGGTATGAGGATCCATAGTTCTGTAGTTCATTCTGATCTGTGGGGGATTAGGGCAGTTAGCTTTTGTGTGGTGCAACACAGTGCAGACTATTAGAACTGTCATTTGCTAATACATCAAGGATTATTGTTTATGTGTCTCCAGGTACAAAACTCCTCTGAACAGTGTAGGTTTGTAGAAAAGAAGCTGTCAGGTCTAAGGAAATAAGCATTATTTATGGTCTGTATCAGGAAGCTTTCCATTTGGTTGCACATGATTATAAAATACTTCCCAAAAATACCTATTTATGGATTTTCTATGCAGAATTCAACCATGTCTCACAGCCTTTTAGTCTTTACATCAACCTGTGCACTTCCTTCTGTAATTTGAAATGATAATCCTTAGTAAAATTGGCGCTTCCAAGGGGATGCTTACTGATGAAAAGTACAAGTCTCTTGATCACTGTTACCTTCCTCAGAGCAATGGGGAGCTGGTAGATAAAATAAAGCAATACCTGCTTGTCAGCGGTGAGTTTTCAGTTCTAGGAAGGTGACTCAGTTTATTGTTGAACTGTGTATGTAGTGTACCATCTCAAAGAAAATTTCAAAGTTAAATGTTTTTTCAGTTTTGATAAATTTTTATGATGCTTGATGCAACTATGATGCAGCAGTTAGAAACTGCTTAAACTGCTGGAATGCAGCAGTTAGAAAAACAAGATTTATATGACCAAGGTTATTTGGAAGTATCCTCTTTGTATATATTTGGTTATACTTTGCTGTAACCAACAAACTCTTTTGTATTGTGAGTATCATGCTCAGTGGGCTTGTTTGGTGCTTTGATTTCCTTTTTCTAGTGTTCCATATGCACAGTGTGTTATTTTAATTATAAAATTTTGGAGGTCACTAAAACTAATGGGATCTCAAATAAAGCAAATAAATGCTTTCAACTTTTAATATCAGCAGAAGTAACCTTCTTGCTTTCTTGAGTTTTGACATGAATACTCGTGGTAGGAAAAGAAGAAGAAAAGAAGCCTTGTAGTTTGAAGGTTAGAGAGTTGAGCACTAACACCCATTATGTAGCCTTTGTGTTTTGTATGTTGACCCAACTTCTATTTTTATTTATTTTATTTCCAAAATGCTGGATAACTTGCATTTACATTGAGGCAAGAGTCTGCTCTGTGTCTATGAGTATGAGAGATTAAAGCAGTAGAAGGCACTTGCTATCTTTTTTCCTGCCTCACCGTACAACTGCTCCTAGCACACACTGAGAAAGCAGATTGAGCAGAGCTGTTTTGCACCCAGCCTGATTCCCTAAATAGGTGGGAAAGATGTGATGTATGGGAAGAGCCTTGTCTGTCTTCCACCCCTGTACACCTGGGAGTCTGGTTGCACTGACACACTGAGGTGTGTAAGCTCTGCAGGGCAGAGACACTGCTGCTGACTATGTCCCTGCTGCATTGCCCTTAGCCTTGAGCAGATTGCAAGCTGACAGCCGACCATGAATAATTGAAACAAATGCAGGCTGTTTGTTTCAGTGTATGGACATACTGTTTATTAGTTTTGTGTGACACACTCATTCTTCTAGAAAAGCTTTTGTTCTGTTACATCTTTTCCAGACTTGTCAAAGCAATATATTCATGATTAGGGGCAGCTCACGTGGCAATTTACAGCTTGTTGAAAATGGTTTGAATCATTCCAGCATAAAATATGTATGTGAAAAGATTTCCTTCAACTCTGGAAATTATATTGCTGTTTATCAACGTTAGACAGAAGTGCAGCACTCGTAAATATTTCTGAAGCGTTCACACATCAAGGTAAAGAGAGAAGGTTGTCTTAAAAAAAATTGTGTTATACATCAGAAGAATGCTGAAATGCCCATCTTGAAACATGCATTAACAAGGACTCCCAAGTCCAACAACAGGAGAACGTTCTTTGCCATATATGAAATGCAATATTCCTTAAATTAAAGCTCAGTCCATGATGAGTTTGGGGGGTGTTTTTGAACATGTATATATAGGTACTGAAGCTGGTAACAGCAGTAAAGTGTGTTTTACAGCGTTTTATTTAGATTGACTTCACCTATCGAGAGACCCTTTGGACATCCAGGAAGCAGTCAAGAGTCTTGTCAGCTGTGTACTGCTGACAAGGCATAGCATTATTCATGTGTGGGGGGTAAAAAGGCATAGCATTATTCGTGGGGTGGGGGGGAAGTGTAAGAAGTGGAAAGTGTGGGAAGGATGAATATGGGAACCATTTTTCTATTCCTTTGAAGAGCCTCCGAGCTGTAACAGAATCAAGACAGAGCATGTGAGATTGATTGTTTTTCATAGGTTTCACAGATACAACCCACAACATAGATGTTCGTATATCTTTTAGTAGAAAGCTTTTTTTTATAGGTTGGTTTAACTGTCTCTTCATGCAAAATAAAGGTACTCATATACTGAAATAAGAGATTTTTTTTTTTGGCTGTATCTCTATTGGTTTAAATTCAATCTCTTTAATTATACTGGAAATTTAAAACATGTTTTTAACAACAAAGCAATCAGAAAGGAAGGGAGGAAGATAAAATTGCAGCAGCTAGGTGGGGGTGGAACTTCATATTTAACCAAGATTTCTTGCCTGAGTTTGAAACCTCACCAGTGCCCTTGTCCTGGCCTGAGCTCTTATTTGTTGCTCTTGTTTGTATATCTGTTAGCTCTTCATCAAGACTTTCTGATTTTTATTTCCCCAATTTAAATCCTGACAATAATATCACTACAGCAGGGCTATAGTGATTAGCTTATGTGGGATGGAGAAGAAGACCATAATTAGCAAATTCACGTCGTTACATTTGATCACCCTAAAGCTCAGAACTGAAGATGATCATAAACAAAAATCTTTGCTGATACATTGTGAGGATACTGTCACCTGGATATTTCTTCAGGTGACAGTTGTTTGGGGTTTTAATTAGCTTTTATTAGCTTTAAAGAACATTATGGTGGATTATTAAGAGGAAGTCACATACAAAAGACTTTCAATACTGCAAACACAGTTTGTAGTATTCTTTGAATTGTTTTCACCATTGAAAAGAGATTCTCACATTCCCGTGTTTGTGGAGACAACTGAATTAAATTGCTTGCAGAGCTGCTGTGTAAAAACAAATCAGTGAAATTACCTGTAATCACAAAACTTTCCTTCTCTGATCCTCACTCCAAGGGAAAATAAACTTAAAATCAGAGAGTTCACTATTTCTGTTTATTGAAGGGCACTGAAACTGTGGTGCAAGACAAGAAGAACAAAGTTGGGTTTGCTGCTAGAGAAGGAGGAGAAGGGCTTAACACCTTTCATTGCTCTTGAATCTGGTGAAGGAAGCTAGGGAAGAAAAAAGTGGATTTCCTTGACTATACGCTGCAACTTTCTGGGATTTTTTTGCATCCCAGCTCTCTGCACAGACCCTCCCAAAAACTGGAGACACTCTTACTTAGTTATTTCTGTGGTGTGTGCATAGGGGGCACACTTGACATTGGGAGGAAGGAGAGTCACACTTTGCATCAATATTTGACTTCTCTTTCTGTATTAATCTGCTACATTTTTTTCCCCCTTCCAGGCCCATTATAGGTCCTGCATTACCACCTGGCTTTAAGAGACCTTCAGAGGACACCAGGAGTAGCAAATGTTTCATAGGACCGTCTGTTTCATCAGAACTCAGTCCTCAGGTTTGTTAAAACAGAAGCCTTTTGTTTAGTAATGGTTAAACAAGTTGCAGCCTGAAGAAGACTACTAGACATACTTATCAGGATGACAGTTTAATTTTGGACCAGGAAGTGTCTGGAATATTTTTGCCTGGGTCAAATACTGAAGCATAACAAAGCCTTAAAAACAAAAAGACTGGTCTGGTTTGTTGTGCTTTTGCTGTTAGATAGATGGTGCACTCACTGAACACGAGCGATCTAGACATCCTAAACTGCAGTCACAGTAATTCTTCCTAATATTTTTCCATTATTTCTTTTGTTGTGCCATCCTTAACAAGTGAACATCCTGGAAAAGTTCAGAGTTTTAAAGGCATTAAAGAAGTAATGAAACCTATTAGAATGAAAGTATTTCCCTGTAGTTCCAGCTTCTACTCCTTTGCTGATGGGGGAGGAAAATGATCAAATGTTTCACAAATCTTCACCTCCTTAAAGATGTTTATTATTGGCTCCATTAAGTAAGTTTATCTAGAAGAATACAATCAAGAATGGTGTTATAGTGTCACTCTTTGTTCTTATCAATAGCAAGATAATACCTGTAACTGGGCATGAGGTGGTGCAGGACAGTGATATTGACACAACTTTTTGGTTTGTGGTTTTTTGACTGTTCCATCAGATTAGGTAAAAACTAGGTAGAAGTTTTGTAGTCTGATACCAAAATAAAGCATGTGCTACTAAAGAACATTCAGGACTAAGATATGTGATAAAATGCAACTAGAAGTATGGGGAAAATTCAGCACCCTGGACGTGGGCCTCCAGTACCATTCTGAGGGATCCGAATTGTCTATGGAAGGGGCTGGCAGACAGGGAGTAGCACTTCAGAGAAGATTGCACCCTTCTTGAGCAGCACCTCTGGCAGGATACCCTAAGGCACCAAAAATGGTGCTGGATACCAGTGCTTGGGAAATTGAATCTCTCTCATGCTATGATAAAGTGAATATTAATTCCTTGTGAGAACTCACCGTTATTTTGTTTCATTTCAAAATACTTATATTTTTACATTTAACTCCCAGACACTGTGGGAGATGCTAGGAAGCAAGGATGCAAAGGCTGCTCTGAAACTTCACTTTTTTGGTTAGTAGTTGCAAAGCATATAATTTTCCAGCCTCCTACAGCGAATGCTGTCGTAATCCATCACGAAGAAAGATTATCTGACATTTCTGAGATACTCATCATCTTATAACTCCAAATAACAATTAAGCAATTTATCATAGTGACAAATCTCTTGAGGCAGGGATGTCAAAACTGGTCTGCTTATATATTTTGCAAACAAAAAAGTCTCTTTTCTTATAAATACATCCTCTAGCATCAGCTTTTTTACAGCTATTACAGAACTCACCTTTTTTCTCTTCCTAATAATGATCTTTTTCTTACCTCTTCCTAGTAATAATCTTTTTAAAATTTTTCAATTTGAGCAATTTTTGTTTATTTTGTTTTAATTTATTTAATTATTTTATATTGTAGTACATCTTTAGAGGCAACTTATTTCATGCTGACTCTTCACTCTGTATTAGTGAATGTAATGAATTGCCACTTACGTATTCTCAAGTAATGCTTTGTGCTTCCTGACTACACAGCCTTGTCATGCCTATTCCCATTGCTTTATCACCCACATTCCGACTGTGGCTAAATATTTGCTCTTTTATAGATATTGGGCACCTGAGCTTTGCTTCCAGGGTACTGTGGCATCACCATTTTCTGTCTAGTTTTGCCTCCATCCACATCTGTATTGTTTGAACTTGGAAGGAGGGACCTGTGAGCTTTCTGTGCAACCCCTGGCAACTACAAAGATTCTTATAAATCTCTAGTCCCTTACAAACTTAGTTTTTTGAGTCCTTCTCCAAATAATTGCTTAGAATGCAATGCCAGAATCACAGAATCATTAAGGGTGGAAAAGACCTCCAAGATCATCAAGTCCAACCTCTCACTGATCACTTGTCAACTAGACCATGGCACTAAGTGCCACATTCAGTCATTTCTTGAACACTTCCAGGAATGGTGACTCCACCACCTCCTTGGGCAGCCCGTTCAAATGTTTGACAACCTTTTCAGTGAAGAAATTCTTCCTGAAGGGATCCTGAAGGGATTGAAGAAGCAAATGACAGAACCAAGAGATAAGACTGGCAGATGCTGTACATCCAGGAGCATAGTACCATGCATGCCACTGTTACCCTACCTTGCATGGTAATCTTTCTATCATCCTTACAGAATCTAAGCTCGAGACAGTTCTTGTAGTGTGAAATTGTGATCCTTATTATGGAGATGCGTCCAAATATTGCTAGTGATGATAAAGCCCAAAGTATCGAAGATGTATCCGTGTGTGTTTCAAGTCTGCCTCCAGCCACAGAGGCTGTGTGGCCGTGTGCAGAGCAGTGTAAAGCAGCAGGACTTTGTGTACTGCCACTGTCCTTACCAGCTGTCTTGTCTCAGACAAGAGATGGTGCTTTTGGCAAAATGGAGACTAAGCATCCACGTTGAAGGGCTAGAACAAGTCTCATCTGGAGTTTCAATCCAGATTTTTGTTGTCTGACAGATGCATTGCATTAGGTTTATATGTTCTTCTAGACAAAATCATTCTAATCCTGTAAAGCTAAAGTGTTTCTTGATGCTCTTGGCACTATGGTTGAGGAAAATGTTTTGTTTTTGGAAGGTAACAGATAGTAGCGAGGAAGAAGACAATCTTATAGGCCCAATGCCTGCAAAAGGACCGGTGGAGTCTGATGTGACTGAAGAATTTGAACGCAGAGCTCAGAGAATGAAAGAAAAACTTACTTCAGCAGACAGCGTAAGTTGGATTTCTTAATTTCTAATAATTTGCTGGTTTGTATTTGTCTTTTTCTTTGCCTGTTTCTCTGTGAACCCAGTTGCAGTTCTGCTTGAGATGCTAAGTGTTTGCAGTTGTTAACACAAAGAAAAATCCATGATTTCTGCTGGAAGCTAAGAGATTCAGACAGTAATTTTTGATTTTGCTTTTTTTATTTCTCCCTGCCCCTATGTCTTTTGGAAAGAATGAACCTAAGCAAGTTACCAGGGAATCATGGATGACAGAGCTTCCACCTGAGTTGAAAAGTTTTGGATTTGGCCCAAGAACATTCAAGAGACGAGCTGATGACACATCAGGCGATAGATCTATTTGGACAGATACTCCAGCTGACAGAGAGAGAAAAGCCAAGGTGAGCATTTTTTCATTACTCAAATACACTTGCAGGCAATATGTATGTCGTTGATGTTCTGTGAAAAAAACAAATAAAGATACCCTGGGGTGTTACATGAAATTTTTTTTCCCAGATTTTTCTTTGTTATCAAAATTTACTAATTTAGGCTGAAAAGTAAAGGCACTGAAAGAACAGTATTAAGTATAATTGATATTCATTTATTCCTGCTCCCTTTTGGAGTAGTCAGATACTCTGTATCAACTCATTGAATTTCCAATTAGCGTGTCCAGTTTCTTCTTCTATCAAGCTGAGCAAAATATATCGAGTGGGCTCCATCTTGAGCTGTACCCTTCAGAATTGATTAAAGTAGATATAGACTTCTTTGCTTTCTACTTTAGACATTCTGATTATTATAGTGTGTGATTTGCTTCTACTCATCAGGAAAGAGAAGAGGCAAAAAAGTCAACGAGTAAGGATAAGGAAGAAATAGTGTTATCTGGGAGGGACAAGAGACTCATTGAGCAAGTGACTTCATACAATGTAAGTGTAATCACAAAATACTTCCTCTTCCTGTATTTCCTTTAGTTCTTTACTCTTTTCTTCTGGTTCTCATTTCTAGTGCTGCTGGTTCCCATGGTGATGCCACCACAGTTTTCCCTTTTAGTGCCCAAACCTACTGCTGTTTTAAGTCATTAGAACATTTGCCATGGACTTCAAAAAGAGTAGGATTGGGTCCTCTCCAAAGTGACAGAATTTGGGTTTGTATATATTGTCTCAGTTTTAGATGGTGCTTTCCTTAAATCACCCTCATGTCAGGACATGGTTGCTGGGAGTAGGCAACCTTAATTTAAATATTAGCTTGCTTCAACACATTACCAGCATCCCAAGAATAAAACAGTGGTGGAGGTTTAACTTGTAGGACAAATATGCATTAACCTAAAAGAGGCTTGGTGGGCCAAGCAGATCAATGTGTTAATTACACTACGTCATTAATTACATTAACTGCTCATTACAGCAACTTCCTTACATGTAGTTTTCCTCAATCTCTACATGAGCAGATAATTTTCACAGACAGATGTTGATTACTAGAAATCTGAACTCCGTGTCAAATTTCCTCACTTTTCTGTCTACCAGCCCTGTCCACTGGAGTGTATAGACTGTTGCCTGCCTTACAGCTGTTAGTTGCAGTTCTTCCCTGATGTACGGCCTGAACTCTTATGGAAGGCAGTCTGGTCTCTTGAGAGTATAATTAACTTGAGAATCACAGCCTTGGTGTATTTTACATGAATTATGTTTATCTGGCTCTTCTAATAATTTATTTGTAGTTCATTAAATCACATGTCCCTCTTGACTTAGAGACTTGCAAATCTGGTGCTATTAGCATTCTGCCTTAAATTTCTTCTTTACTGTTTGATTCTACTGTCACTATGAATATAGTAGAATAATTTTTGTGTAAAACTTGGGTTTTGCTCTCTACCATTGACAGAATAAAACATACACAGGCCTTTACTGTCTCTAAGGTTAATGGAATTCTCTCAAAAAAACTGGAAGGCATCTTGTTTAAGGACAGTGTTTCTTGGGTTGTTTTGTTGGGGGGGTTTGCTTGTTTGTCTTTGGTTGTTTTGCTTTTGGTTTTGTTTTTCTAATTAACTCTTTTCTGATTTTCAGGTGGTTCGTTATGGGCTTTGTCTTTTACAGTTTTTTCCTCTATTCTTTACTATTTCTGACATTTACCAAGGCTACTTTCCTAGAACAGGAGCTTTCATTCTTAGAATAGTTTCTTACAGTTTATTCTCTCAATGCTGATGTTACATACATTCTCTGGTGCAATTCTGTCAACACTGACACGGTTATACCTTGAATAAGTATTGTCCATTTTCTGTTTTCCATGACAATAATTTCTTATGTCATGTGTGAACTATTATTTGTATGTGTGATGAAGTTAGTGTTTGCACAGGAAGTAAAGGAAAATGAACCTTTGGAATAAAAATCACGAGAAAAGAGAGCTGCTCATCTTTTGCACTTTCTGATGAAAGAATTGGTTTGGATACACAAATGCACTGTATCTGAGTACAGGATGGACCACATGGTGTTGTGAGGACTAATCCTGCTGCTGTGTGAAATCAGCAAAAGTTTTATGTTGTATTTGGGCTGGATCATGCTCTTTAAGAAATGGAACTTAAGCCCTTGGCTTGGCAAAACACATGCTCTAGCTCTAGCCTGTGACTTTGTCCTGTGAGCTTTCAACAGATGATTCAAATTTAGGAGCATACATTAAAAAAACCACTGTAGTGCATGAAAGTAAGATCTAAAGGGTATCTAGCTTATTCCTGCCCCAAGCAGTGACCAAGCAGGTGCTTAGGGGATGCATATAAGAAACTAGGCCTGTGTGTTGAGATATTTCTCTTGATGTCTTCATTTTTCTCTGCTAATAATGGCAGAGCAACTCTTCTATTTCTTTTGCGTTATTTTTATAATTTATCTCCATTGTGGAGATTCAACAACATTCTGGGTATCTAACATCAGTGAATTATTAGTATTTTACTCAGCCTAGACAAGATTGCTCATATTTTCTGCTCCATGTGTGCTAAATTTATGATTCTATATCCAGTTACTAAGCTGTCTTCTTTTTCTAGAATTTTTAGTCTTCCTCACTTCAATCTTTACATTCAGGTTTTCTATATGTTGTTCATATTCTGCAATAGTTTACTTCCTCTTCTTTCTTCTCATTATTTCCAGGAGTCAAAGAGGTCAGAATCTCTCATGGACATACATCAGAAAAAGCTGAAGAGCAAAGCTTCTGAAGAAAAGACCAAACCTCAAGAAAGAAGGCCATTTGACCGAGACCAGGATCTCAAAGTCAATCGATTTGATGAAGCACAGAAGAAAGCTCTTATAAGAAAATCCAGAGATCTGAATAGTAAATTTGAGCACAGTAAAGGCAATATGTTTTTATAAGATAAAAGCTTTTTTTGAAGTCAATTAAACTTTACATACTTAATTTTTGTAAGTATTTTTCTGTAAATATTTGTATGCAAAATAAATATCCGTATGCAAAATAAATATCTTGATGTTTAACTATTTTTCCTTGTCTGTAAATATGCTGTTAGGGAGGATCACCTGTACTAAAACTAACCTAGTAAAGGAAAGTCCTGGTATAGAAAAAGATAATGTAAATTTGCTACTTTAAAACTTTGATATGTATATTTTTTTGTTGTTAGTATATACATAATTAATTAAAATAGGTGTTATTTTAAGGAGTGCTAGATTTGATCTTGAAATGCAATTGGCAGTTTTGCCTTTTCTCCTTCTGCACTTAAGATATTCTTGTTGAGCCTGACCTGGAGGTCATGGAAAAATCCCCCTTAGGCTTGTGGGCAGAACATTGCTTGCCTGGAGTTCCTGCTGGGGAGTATAAACTCAAATGGCAGCTTTTATATCTACCCAGTGTTTTTATTTATGTGAATGTCTGTCTGTAAATAAATACAGGTTTATATATACAATATAGTTTCTGTACTATATCAGGAAGAGCTAGTGGTAGCAGAAGTAGTAAAACCTTGAGGTTTTCAGATTTAGTTGTAAAATAGTATATGAGAAGACAAAATCTAATTTGAGTTCCAATTTTTAAGGCTTGTCAGCAGAAATCCATCTTTTTTTAAGCAAATGCAACAGGAAAATCAAAATTAAGCTGATTTTGTCAGTTAATTTGCAGAGCAGAACAGCTCTTCTGTATCAAAAAGGAAATAAATCTGACATTTAAAAAAGCTTATATTCATCCTTAGAGTTCTTTACCTCTTCTCTGTGTGAGCAGCAGGAAGGGTTGCTAAACACTGGAACAGGGCTGCCCTGGGAAGTTGTGGAGTCACTACCCTGGAGGTGTTCAAGAAATGACTGGACGTGGCACTTAGTGCCATGCTTTAGTTGACATCCTCAATCAAAGGTTGGACTTGATGATCTCAGAGGTCTTTTCCAACCCAATTGATTTTGTGATTCTGTGTTACTCAAAATTAGACTTGTACTTTCACCCTTTTTGATTTGAACAGTGCTTGGGGTCCTTTTTAGGGAGTTACTGAAATTATTGATATGTGGAAATAATTTTATATATGAGATGCTGGTAACTTGTTTGGAAGTATTGAATACTGTGGGGTTTGCTGTAATTTAAAAAAAGGCTGCCCTGATAGATGGTGCCTGGGTTGGTTCACATTAATGGAGCAGTGGCCTAACAATCCCCAGAAACGAATGGCTAAAAACTTGGTCTTATTTTATTGCACATGGGCCTGAGCCCAAGCCACAGGCTCTATGGGCTGAGAAGTCTTGGAGAGTTTCCAGTGTTGCAAATGAATGCTTACATAGAATGTATTTAGATACTGCTTTTTCTTTTTTAATAGACAATTTATTTTGCCTCTGAAAAATCTGCTACCTTCAGGAGGAAGAGAGACTAATTTCGTATTGTATTTTCTTTTTCTTTAATCCATTTTCAGTTTCTGAGCCTTTTGTTTTGAGGTGAGAGGAGGGTTTAAACAAGGGCTATTTATTTGTCCTCTCCTAATACAGACTTCTCTTAGTGCCTCCTACTTTTTTAACTCAGCCAGCAAGGCCTCATTAGATTTCTGCTTTCCGAGCAAATATAGATTTCTTAATTGGAAAAGCAGTATTAGAAATGTTTGGGGTTTTCTCAGGAACTGAAGCGATGACAGGGTAAGCATGATGTGACTAGCTAAATCTTCACGGTTGACAAAAGATTATTTCATGAGCACGTCGTGCAGTCCTCACTTAGACAAGTCTGGAGCAGGGATGAGGGCTGCTTGTATGAAGATTTTGTTGTTGTTATGTGCTTTGTTTTCGTTTTTGTTCCTTGGTCCCTCCTCCTCCAAACTGAGGACCAGTCATCAGGTGGCTAGACCTTGCCATCCAACTGGCTTCCTGCTGTTTGCTCTCTGCCCTCCCCAGCTCCATTACGGTCTCCTGCCCTCTCCAGGGATACGTTTGAGTGGAGGCTCTGCAATGTTGCTCAAGAGGAGAGCTCTTGTAACAGGAGTGCAGGCAGGCCCTTTGCGGTCCTACATTATACCTCTTGTATGTGGGACGTGTGGTTTTAATTAGTGAAGCCTTGATGAGAACTGGAAACTTGTTTTCAGTCATCTGCTGAATCTTTTCTTCCCTGCTTTCAGGCAGCCTCTCAAAGACTTGATGAAATCCATGTTACAAACTTGGGAGAAAGTGGAATTGTTGAGAGCTCAAGTTAAGCTTTTCATTACTTTGTGTAAATTGAGTGAACCTTTGAATTGCCCTAATATACAAACTCATCTCCTCTTACCCATGTGAAGCCATTCCCTCAAATAGCCATTAGAACAAGCAGTAACTCAGTAAATTACAAGCTTTATAAGCTTTTGTGGGAAAAGATGAGGCATCCTCTACAGTTTGGACAAGTTGTAAAGCATTTCTGCAGAAATGTTAGGGGGTGATTTTTCAGAATCTCATTTGAAAAACCAGAATCTATTTCATAGAAAATCCTCTCCATAATTACTATGTAACATCTCTGGTAACCAGCTCCCAACACAGATTTAATATATGCTATTGCTATTCTGCAGCGCCAGCCTGTGTCACAGCATATTGACTCCAGGCATATCAGGAAACCCTGTTTTGCAAAAAAAAAATGGCAGGGAGATGTGAAGAGTCTACCAGCCTAGATTTTAAAGTGCTTGCCTTTGGTTCGTGATGTGCTTTTTAATACTGATGTTGAAAATTTCTGCTCAAGAGCAGGATCCCCCTCCTTCTGAAATGTTAAATAGGTGTGTAATTCATAGTGTGGTCAATAAAAAAAAGGCTTTTGTGGGAGGCATATGATAAATTGGAAGTTTAAAAGTAATTTTAAGGAATATTATCTGTTACTAAGAAAAAAGGAAGAAAAGAAAGAAAACTAACCGTTGTTGAGTCTGCTGTTACCAAGGAACAATTAAAAGCAATAAAGGCATTTCAAGAAAATTTACTGATTTCTTTACATCTACCATGATGTTTGAGCTGGAAAATTTTGTTAGAATATGATATAGTAATACCCGAGTAAAATCCCTATCTCTGCTCTTTTGATGTGAACACCTATTTGTGGAGAGTTATTTTTTGCTTCTGCTGTTGGTGTTGCTGGATGCCCTGTGCATGCTGGCTTTTCTGGATGACCTGCATTTCCCAAATAATAAACACCAATATCAATGCATTTTATTGATGGTTTTGATGGCATCATGTTGTTGGCAGCAAAGTGGCATTGGTGAAATTGCTTTCTTCTAGAAACATTGAGATGAAACATTGATATATTTCTGTCCACTAGGAGAGGGGGTTTTATGTATAAAAGAAGTTTTTAAATGCTCCAGAGGACTCCAAGAGTTCAGAGCTAATTGAGCCTGGGGACTTGTTTTTTTTCTGAAATGAAAACCTATTGTTATTTTTGTCCAGCCAATTATGAATCATATGTTTATTTAAGAGTAATATAGCATTAAAAATCAGAATCTGTGAACGTGCATCCTCAACCTCTGCCACCCTACCTGCATACAGTGCATATAGTTGCTAATTGTGTGATTACCTAATTCTCAAATAAAACACATGCATGTTATTTTCTGTCCTTATGAATTGTGTGCAGTGGCTTATATGCTAGGGAAAAAAAACAACAAGTTATGCAGTGTCTTTCAGCCAACATCTTTGGATTTTTCTCATGTGCTTACAAATGAAATGGTGTCTTTTTACATAAGGAATGCAATGGCAGCTCCCAGTCGTTGTGCATCTGTGAAATGCATCTTCCGTATGCTCCCAGCTCTGGCAGATGAATGGGAAGTGGTGACCCTCAACAGTAAGTCACCCAAGTGTGGCATTTCTGTCCTTTCCAAATGTGACATGGAGGCTGAGGCATTACCTGTTCAGAGCTGATTTTTTTCATAGCAGCCACTTCCGGGTCCTCCCAAAGTGACCATCACTGCAACAGGCAAAAGCCTTTCTTCATCATCCCATCTTCATTTCTTGTGTTTTCAGTCATCTGTTTCCTTACACTGGTCTTTAAACCAGTAGTAAATCCCACTGCTCTTAGAAATTATACCATTTTGAATCAGCATGGCAAATCAAGCCTTATTTTTAAAAAACAAAGTCTTCCTTTTAGAGTGGAAACTTAAGTCTCTAGGAGACAGCAGCACAGACTGTCATTTCAGCAGGAGCAGCTGCAGCTGTGACTTCTTCCAAATAAGTATTCCAAACATAAATATTCAGAAAGAATTCTCATAAGCAGACTTTAGAGGAAGGGGGAGGAAAGAAGTGGCTGGGCCAGGCTCTCGGCTGCTTAACATAGCAACCACTTGCTTCATTTCATAGGGCTGTAGTCACTTGTCCTTGCACATGTACACCTGGCCAGGGGTTTGACTCTTGAAGAGCCTCTCTCCCTACCTTTGCTAGTACCCGAGCTGCTACAAAACATTTTGTGTACATCAACAAATACTTTTTGCTACATCTTAAGTTGTGTGAACCCTGGAAGAGCCCTCGCAGCTCTCCCCATCACTGGTCCTGGAACAAGCCAGTTGCAGAGTTTTGTGGCTACTGCTTTGTGTTTCCTAGGATATGCCTTTAGATCTTGTGGGTTTGTACAGGCTTGCCACCCATCAGCTTAGATCAGGAAGGAATTTGTCTGAGTCCAGACAAGATGGGGAGAGTAGAAGCATTATTACATCAGCCACAGCTCAAGGAAGAGAAGACCCTTTGCCCACTGGAGCTTGATAGACGGGTTTATGGTAGAGCAGCAGAACTGTGGCACAATCCTGACCCTGTCAGCTGCTCTGGTAGAGTCCTGCAAGCCAGACTTTTGTTCAAACAGCAGAAATTCTGGAGCAGGAGAGCCCCACAGGTACATGTCTGCTTTCCTTAGCTTGAGCAGCAGCCCTATTGCTCAGTAGGACCCATTTCTTCATTAGCCATGCCCCTTCCTAAATAAACATCTTGAAGACACTTCTATTTAGTGTCTGGCCAGACAGCCTAGGGGGGGCTCACACAGCACTATTGGGCTGGATCCATCCTGGCTGCTTGGCTCATATCTCTGTGGCATCCTACAGTCTACACAGCATAAGTTGGCTTAGGTCCACCATGACTTCTTTTTATTAATTTTTTAAGCATTTAAGTCTCCAAAGTGAGCGCTCTGAATCTGGCTTGGTTTATGTTACAGAGCCATACTGCTTTGGCTTGGAGTCTGGGGCTGAGGAGGGAACTATAAGTCCTCTGAAGACACCTGGGTTGTCTCCCTGGTGAGGATGGAGACACACGAGCACGTGTCCACCCAGCCAATGCTAAAAACCAACCACCTCCCCTCCCCCTTAGCACATCAGTACTGGGGATGGGAGGACGTCCCTGGGGGAACCTAGGCCTCCCCTACCAAAGGGACACCCCCAGCTGTGTCCCCCTCATTGGTCCCAGGGAGGTCTCATGGTGCTGCCTTGCCAGGCACCACCTTGAATTGCCACAGCACAAGCTGCCCCACAGAGCCAACCTCCTTCTCTTCCTAATAGTATTAGGAGATGTTGCAGACACAACCATGTAGTATCATAAACTCTGCCTTCAAAGGAAATTCTGGTGTGGCTCCTCTTTCTTGTCCATGTTGGTTATAAATAAATCAGAAAACTCTGCTGTCCAAACTGCACTGGTTGTACATGTGGTTAGGACATCAAATTTCAAGCCCGTTAGGTGCATCTCTGCATGGCTTTCATTTCCATCACTGGTGACATACTTTAATTAATGTTTTCCAGAGGTCACTGTCCCTGGAAGAGGCCAGAAGCCTAAAGGAGCTGGAGAGACGTAAGCATAAAGAAACAAACAGACCCTGTGGCCTGCAGCCCTGGAAGTGGTGTCCTTGTAAGCATTTATTTGCTATTAAGAAGCATACCCTTGGAAACTGAAGAGGTTTTCCTTTTTTCTGCACACTTGACCAGAAAAAAAAAAATAATGCTCCTGTGACTTAATCATTTCCTTTTGACAAGAAAATGTTTGTGAGGACTTAACACATCTTCCCATAAGCTGCAGTATGACAGCGCAGCTTCAGTGCCAGGCCTTGGCTGAAGCTAAAAAGGCTGTTGCAGAACAGGAATATAGTGATTGTAATTCTCCCCAGTCCAGCCTCTAAATGAAATGACAGCCTCTGGGACCACACTCAGGCTGCTGCTGCTCCAGACCTGCAGCTACTTGCAATTCTATGTAGCGATGTCAAACATTTTCTGTTTGCATATAACATATATGGTATATTTCATGGAATATATGTAGCTCTAATACCGCACAAAGTTAAAAACTATTTCCTAAAGGGTTACTTCAGAAATATAAAAATTTTCACTGTTTTCTCTTCCCTGCAGTTTAGTCTAAAACTTATTTCACATGAGTCTGCAAGACTGCCTTGTAAAGATTGCATTTGAGGTGTCTTGTAAAGCTTTGCAATGTGGCTTCGTCTCGAACTTCATTATGGCAGAGCATCGAACATAGGTAGGCTTTCTTTGGGTGATACTTTGCAGAAACTAAAACTATCACATTGTTTCTAATTGAGGAAGATAATATATGAAGGATATCCTGCACTACTTTGAAAGTGTTCCGTACAAATACAGCAGAAGGAATTCAAAAATTGAGGATGGCTACCCCTCTATCTGATAGTTAATGGTGGAGCCCTTGGCAGCCCAGTGGACTGTTTGCTTCTGAGCCTTGTGGAATTCCCATGCTTTAACATCCCCTCCTGGTTCACTCTTTTGACTAACATTACCTTCTAGTGATGGATGATCTTTATCAGGAAACAAGCATGGCCTTCTTGTGTCTCTGTTCCAACCTGTAGATCTGATTGTACCTCTTTCACATTAGTGCAATCCATACATTTTGTGACGAACCTGTGTCTCCGCAGAGCACTCAAGAGCCCAGAGCAAGAAAAGCTTAAGGGCTTTGAAAGGAAAAATTCTTGCCTTTGGAGTTGTGATGAATTTAAGGGTTCAGATCTGTCCTGCTGTGCTGACAATTGCTTCTTCCTATCAGGCTGGTCTCCCCACCTGCCAGAGAAGCCTGCTGCCCCATTCTCTTCTTCTTTGACATCGGGTTAGCGTTGAAGACCATTAATGGTACGTGGACATGTACATTTACACACAGAGGCAGCTGTCCTTGGACACAGCATCCTGTAGCTGCTTCCTGACTCCCTGCTCTGCTACCCCATAGCTGGTACCTGGATGTGCAAGCCCCTGGCTCAAAGCCCTGCTGCTGCAGTGTTCAGCCCTCTGCCGCTGCTCACCAACCAGTCCAGGATCACGTTTGCTGTGCTCACACACACCCACTCGGACAGAAAGCACACTCTGGTTTTACCTGACAAAAATAGGTTTTAATGAGAATACAGAACAGATTGGAGTGATCACATGCAGGTAGGGCTCAGGAAGAGCATACTGACCTGCCCTTTCTATACTCTTTTTTTTCTGACACTTGCTCCTTTCCAATCCACCTCAATTCCATCCTTTCCCCTCTTCTAATCCATCCTCCAACATCCTGAACTAAGTCCTGTATGTTCCCATAGCTCTCAAAAAACATCCCAAAACATGCTTTTCCCACAACATCTCACTATGAGTCTTGTACACATCATCTTGTTTTAAGTACCTTTAGGTGTTTCTCCATGTCCCACAAGAAAGTCACGTGCCTGGTCTGCAGGGCCTCACACAGGGTTGTTCACAGAAACAAGAAAGATGATAACAGTGGGAGATCCTGAATGCCATTCATCATTCAGAAGGGGACTCTCATTGTGTAACTTTTGGGAGTTATATATATGTTTGGGAATAGGATCTCCAGAACTCCAATAGAGGCTGGTGTTGGAAAAGGAACTGGGCTCCTTGTAAGAAACAATTTTCATAGGACAGGACAGAAGCTGGTTCTTCCCCTCCTGGCCATTCCCCATGTCTGCCATTTACTGTGATTTTGAGTTATATTTGTTGGCATCTTCCTCTTCTGACTTTCCCCTCTTTCCATTGCACAATACATGATGGAGTTGTGGATGGCACATTGGCCTCATGGACAAGGACAAAACAAGGTCAAATGCGTGAGCCATATACTAAGCCACGGGAACAGAATCCTGTTGCAGCAGTGGGAGGTCTGGTTCCAGCTTAGTGGCCATCATGGACAATCGCTGCACAATGCTTAGGAAGCATGATGAGGAGTGAGGACTCTCCACCTTACACAGAAGCTGAGAGAATTGACACTGAGGCCATGGAAGACTAACGATCCTTTCCACTTTTTAGAGTTTGCTTTTTTCTGTTCAGCTGCTTTGTACCTCTCCTTGAAGGTTTGGCTGGACTTAGAGGTACATCTGTGAAAGCAAGCAAGTCCACTTTCTCACTGCTGTTTCCCAGTGCAGCACACCGCCCCACGCCTAGTGCCCCACAGCACCAGGAGAATCCACAGTGGTGGGTTCCCATCTGGGGGGAAAAGGCATGATGGAAAAACAGGAACTTACAGAAAGGAGACCAGCCTGATGCTGGTGTGTACAAAGCCCAGAGCCTCACGGAAGCTGTCCAGAAGCCATCAAGGTCTTGCTGCGGTTTCCAAGGCAACTTCCATCTTCCACCACCCAGGTGAGGCTCAGCTTTTATCATCATGCGAGCAGAATACAAATAGTGGGTCTGAGGTGGAAAACAAAATGCACACAAAATGCCATGTGTTACCCCAGTTGCTCTGCTAGTAGTTTCTCACCTTCCACTGTTCCACGTCTGTCCACTGAGGCAAAGTGCCAGGAACAAGGAATCCATCTACTGCAGCTGAACCTCCATGACTCATTTGCTGCCAGAGGGAAGTCAGGTAATTCAAAATTACCTTAGGTGGCTTTCCAACTGGAGTTGCGACTCAAGAGCCCAGGGACCTCATTAATGGACAGCTCCTTGATGCCCACAACACATGGATCTGACCTTCCATACGTGCTCACCTGACAGGATCAATGAGTCCTCCAGCTGGCATTAGCACCAGCTGGGCTTGACTGTTGCCTCAAGGCCATCTCAGGATCTTCCAGGGACATAAAAGAGTGAAGGCCTCTCAGACTTCATCTCCATGGCAACCATGGGAGACATGGACTACTGTAACAGAACCGAGTAGCTCCTCATGCATACAGTCACACAGGTCAGTTGCTATTCACCTCTGGACCACCTGTGACAAAAGCAACTGGGTTTTAATTGCCTCTTCAGCATGAGAGAGGAAAATAAGAGAAGTGAGAGGATGCGGTCACAGCCATGTGCCATACTTTAATTCTTTGATGTACTCATTATTGTCCACAAAAAGAGAGTTTCCAAGAGCAAAGAAACCAAGGCCATCGCCAAAGACTTTGGGCAGTTCTTCCTGTCATTATCATGCTGTGCACAGACAGGGAACTCACACCAAAAATGCCAGATTTCCATAGAGCCCATGGACACACTCCTGGATTGTGATACTGTTGCTTCCCTCCAACACCTTTTCACAACACAGACCTTGCCTCAGAGAGGGATGCAGGTGCCAGACAGAGCCTATTAGGGTAGAATCTAGCACAAGACCACCAACTCAGTGCTGAGGGTTATGGGGGATGCTCTTGAGGAGGTTTCTGCTCAGTATTGATGCTCTGGCAGGAATAAGTGCATGGCCAGGAACCAGAAAGGTACCTAGCAATGACATGTTATGCAAATGTTGCCTAAAAAACTGCCAGCGAGAAGCCCTCTTTTCCAGGTATTTGCAGCTTTTCTGGAACGTTCTGTCAGCTGGCATTACCTATTCCAGGTGTCAGCTCTGAACCACCCACAAGACTCCGCATCACTTTTCTTTTTCAAGTATTTCAGAGTATAAACTTCAGTAGCACTGCGAATATTAAAGCATTCCTAGCTCTGTGTTGTTAAAAAGCTTTGGTTTGGAATATGGACTTAAATTTGGGAGAGGCAAATTTGGGAGTCTCACCAGAATCAGGAGTATTTTTTTACTTTTTAGCGAATTGACCCCACCTACAAGTCTTGGACCATCTGGAGTCCCAAATGCTGAGAAGAGATGGGCTGGAGCCTGAGGAGCAGCTCCCTGAGACCTCAGGTGATTCTGTATCCCTAGACAAGGGGGTTGTCTGAGATCTGCTTCCCCACCAGGGGCTGCAGCAATGCCGGGGTGAGTGGATCTGCGAGCAGTGAGACTGTCCACCCCACAAGATCAGGCTTCTCCATTTATGTGGCTGGGCTGGCCAGCAGGAACCAGATGGTCTTGTCCATTCCTGGGATGAAACGATGAATCACCATCAGCTGAGGCAACCAGTGAAATTTCTGTCCCATCCCCATTTGTCAAATTCTGCTCATCAAGGTCCTGGAAAACTGGGTGTGGAAGGAGCTACTCAGTCATCTACCAGTTGGGGATAATTTTCACTAACACTGGGAGATGAGTACAGCTTAACAGATTGATACCTCCTGGGACATGGACAAGTGAATTTAGAACCTCTCATCTGGCTTTAGGCACATAGGAAAAGCAGGGATCCCCACCAGCATCCAAATATCAGTAGCAAATGAGATGAGACATGACGCAGGCAGCTGAGGCATTATCCTATTTTGACTGCTGCACACCCTCAATTAGCAACTGAGCAGTCTTGATTAAAAAGTCATATTAAAAACTCTTCACCAGGAGGAATTCTTGGTTTAGCAGCTAATATAAGACAGCCAAACGATCGGGAGTTTGAAATGCACTAGGCACAACTTTGCAAAGGCAAAAGAAAGCTGCTTTCTCAGCCTGTCAAAAGATACAATCTTCAACTCTTTATATGAGTCAGCTGGGATGAAGTTCTTCCAACAGACAACACTTCTTACAGTGTAGTTGTTCTACCTCTGATCTCCCAGTCCTGATTCTCAAAGAAAATTCTATAAAACATTTTTCAGGTAAATATGGGAGCTGTATTATCTCATCCCTTCCCTGAATACTAACATTTTTGAATAAGTTACCATCCTCCTCTCTGCACCTTTTCCAATAATCAATTTCTCAGTGCTCTACATCATGCTGCTATTATTCTACAGATTACCTGCATCTCTTTTCCCCTTAGGAGATAACTACCAATATTGTCTTTATATTCCAGAGGTGCTGTCAGATGTCTAGCTCAGACACAGGTCTAATTAAACCGAGAACAATTGTTCCCCATGTGCAGTTAGGTTTGAAATTCACCTCACCTTTCCTGAGGAGCGTACATGCCCCCAACCTCATCTGCTTTCTCCAGCTATATTAATTTGCCTCATAAAAGTTATTGCACCTACCTAAAAATCTTTAAACCTTTGGTTCTAACAATACTGCCACACCAAAAGGCTTCATAGACTGCAAATAGAAGGGACAGCATGCAACTGGGCCTGGTTCATAAAAAATAAAGGTGTAACACTATGACATGCTTTACAGAGGATCTTAAATTCTGTTTCACAGGACACGGAGGGGTTTGAGCACAAGTTTAAAATTGGTGTTCATCTTTGACTAGCAACATTGATCCATGGCTACAAACCCCTGTGCAGCTCAGCCTCCTCTTCACTCCTTCAGCCCCTGCCTGGAAGAAACACCTCTTCACTTCTTCATAAGGCTCCTTTCCATAAGGGAAGCAGCATCCAAGTTGCCCTTTCACTGATCCTCAGTTTCCCATTTGTAGAGGTAATGGTCTTCCTCTGTCTTGGGAAGACGGGTTCAGGCTTAGCCACTCCAGGCTGCTGTCCCTCCATCCTGCTTATCCATTGCTCCTCATGTTTGCTCCTGACCATGGCCACTCTCTCCAGAGAGCCACCTGCACTGCTCTCCCCCAGAGGTTTGTACAGCATCTCACAGTCAACTTACTGTATGAGAAGGACCAATACCTCCCAGGGCAGCTGCATAAGTCTATTGCACATTTCCACAGCAGGAGAGGACTTGAATCTCTTCCCCTTGAAGCCAGGCATCCTGACTGGGAGCTTCAAAGATGGCTTACCCCGTGTTTGCAAAGCCCTCATGGTTTTGTGGCAGCAGCTGCCACAGCAGATCCCATGGAGAAGGAGTGTTGTTCATGGAAGGCAGCGGGCAGGGCAGAGGCTGAGGGACTCCCCATAGCGTGGGCCAAGCCAGTGTTGTTGCACTGCCCCCATGGGAAGCGCTGACTGTGTGGGTCTGGGCTGTGCAAAGAAGCAAGGAGCTCCGGGACCAGCGGGTACCCAGTCTTCAGTGTCACCATGATACGTATTTATCCCGTTTAAAGAACCATCAGAGGAGTAAACTTTGACTGCACCCAAGTTTTTAATAAAGCATGGAGATCAGCTGAGGCTTTTCTCATACCTGGAGTATTTTAAGCATCTCCTCCCTCAGGCTGCTCTGTTAGCTCTGAAGGGCTGGGTTTATACTTCTCTTGCTCTCTCTTACCAGATCTCTAGCAGGATGTCTTTCCTCAACTGGACCTTTAATTTCCATATATTTATGGCAGTATAGTATCTTTAGGATTTAGCTGAAACTGGTGGGTGGTTTCAAAAGCTACGGAGGGAACGACTGTCAAGTAGACACATACCTACACAGACAGCATGATCCCAGGGACCTCCCTCCCACAGAAAAACAAGCTAAATGCTATGTAGTCATGACATTCAAGGCTCTATTGCAACGTTGAAACATAGAAATACAGAAATAATGGTGCGTGAGCAGCCTAAATTTTGGCCTCTTTTGTTTGGCTACTTGACTTTGCAATTTTAATGACTCTTTCAAGGAAGCATTGTTATATGCAATGCAGCACTTTGTGAAATGGCACATTAACTTTGATAGACTATGTTTAGGTGGGGGAAGATCCCTTTTAAATTTCTAGTGATTTTCACCTTATTTGCATTTTCCCACACACACACTCTTGCCCACTAAGAGTAGATTCTCAAACTCATGCAAAAATACACAGAGGATCAGCAATGCAAAAGCTGTCCACATCTTTGTCCCATGCCACAGATGATGGGAGGCCGATGAGTCTGATCCTTGCACAGACAGGCCTATTGAACTTGACAGCACCACTTGTGTGCAGAGAGATGACTCACTTGAGTAGAGGCTGTGGGATCTGCCCCTAGTTGTGGAGACACTTAGCAAATTTGCTATTCTATAGCAAATACTGGCTGTTCAAACAACACTCATGTTTCTATTTTCTGTCACTGTTTACAAGTACAGACTAACAACTGTGGAAGAATGGAAATCTGCTACCAGCCAGTGGTCTCCCAGAGCTCTCAAAAGCAGTTGACAGAAGCTACATTATTGGTCAGAATGGACAGTTGCTTTAAATACCTTAAAAAGAGATGTAATTAGCTACCAGAGATATCACATTTCCTAAGAGGAAGGTAAGTATCTGGCACTTTCTCTAGCAGGTTAGAGCAGTAATTATTAGTGCGGAGACTTAGACACTGACTCTTATCTTTGACAGGTTGTCAACGATTTCTGAGACTAGGGAAGTATCATGTTTTCAAAATATCAGCAAATTTTCTAGTGAAGAGCTGCACAGTTATGGGTGCTTAACTGCAGCACCTCTTAATGGCTATCAGATATAACTTGCACTGTCTCTCAGCAGAGGCAATGGATGGTTTAACATCCAGGCCTTTTGTTCTGTACAGACATATCAGCTAAACACTCATTGGGCCCAAGGGAAATTGCTACCCATTCTTTTTACATTTGCTTCTCTGGGTGTGAAATCTCCTGCTACTCCAACAGCCATTTCAAAGTCCCTCATCAAAACCGTAATGGTGGTTCAATCAACAATGTTTTACAGGAGAGAAAATCACTTGATCCACAAGTACTCAAAATGGAGTTCATGCCAAACTTACAACTTATCAAAGCACGAGGGCATTTCACATGATCTGCCTTGATCTTCAAAAGCTGAGTTTTATTGAGCAGTCATCTTAATGATTTCGTGTTGTCCACCTTTCTAATATAGCAGTGGGCTCCTTTTTTTAAAGGATTCTGCATGCCTAGAAAGCCCACGATGAGCTGGCAGGCACAAATGACTTTCTATGTCTGTGTTTTCTTCAGCAAAAGCATGGTTGTATGTCACTGAGATCAGAACAAAAAGACAAGGAAAGCAAGTCACAGAAATTTAATCTCGGGTCTGGTACTCGTCTCTCCATATAGTAAGGAAATCCTTAAATATTTCCCTTTTTCAATTTCAATCATCTAGATGTTGAAAAGTATTGCACAGTTGTTAATGTAGTATTAATATTTAAGGTTAATGATGACAGAAAAGCCTGTTTGAGCCAAAGGAAAGACTCTAAGTCAGTCAAATGAGATTTAAGTGGAAGAGAAATCAGACTTCATTATTCCTAGCATGGTCAGAAAGATGTCTTCTCTCTCACCCTAGATGTTCTTCATGTGAACAAAGAAAGTTCAGGTAATGTAACCATCATGCTGTTAGGGAGTTGTTATTGCCTAGCATAACATACCAGCAAGTGAGGATAAAGTCTATGGCTGACTTCAAGTCATTGCTGTCTCCACTCCTGATCAAAAGGGTTAGGATCTTCAGTGGTAGCCAGGGCCATCAGAGGTGCCGGTGATGCACAGCAGGGACAGCGAAATGAGTGAGAAGCTCAGCTGGGTCCGGAGTTCTTTCTGGTGTTTTTTTATAAGATGGCTGAGTCAGATCAGCAGTGATAGCAAATCTATAACAGCAAATCAGTAAATTAGAGGCAGAGGTGCTGAAGGCAGGAAATGTGGTGGTTCAGATTGAAGTGTTTCTAAAAGGATTACGTTCTTTTTGTTCTCTAAGAAATAACTAGCTGGTGTGCCAAGCAGACATGAATCAGATCCATGGGGCAAGGCAAGGCAGGCAGAGAGGAAATACTCTTTCTCAAAGAACAGCGTAGAAAAGCAAGACTGGTAATTTGCTGGGGGATTCTGAGCCCCAGACTAAGGACAGGCAAATTAGGCAAATGCTCTGATAATAAGAAACCGAAAGGATAACCTTACATGTGCTTGGTGTTAACACTGGTGCTGCAATACAGGAAAGGGTTTTAAGAAGGTGTATGATAAGAATAAGAATATAATGGTAAGGCCCTGAAAAAGCTGTAACAACCAGAAAGGTTATTTGAGTGAGGAAAACTATCCCTGCTAAAAAGAAGGGCAACTAAGTAACACGGTAAAATGAGGCCAAGAGCTTGAATTCACAGAACAATGATAGCCACTGTAAGCCAAAGGGTGAAAGGAGGAAAGGTCCTGTGAGCCATAACAGCAGGGAGAAGTAATGGGATTAGGTTTACAAAGCTAGTGAAAATACTGCAGGCTTGGAAGGGAATCTCAGTGCAGACAGAAAAGGCCTATTGTTATTTAAGTTTTTTTCTTCTGGTAACTTTAAGAAAGAGTTTAGCATTCAGCTTTGTTACATAAAGCTTCAGTGACTCAGCCTCAGGAGTACATGAAGCAAAGAGTTGATCTGACCATGTCAGGACTCCAGAAATGACACTTGCATGTGAAACAGCATGTGAGCTTCTGGAGAGAGGCGGACGTATCCTGCAAGCTGCAAGTGCTAATTTGAGGGCTGCTGCTGCCAAATGCTCAATCTCCAGAAGAAATTGTTCTCAGTGATAAGCCTGAGGTTTTCAGCAAGAAGTAGACTGAGGAAATGGCCTCTGATAATAAATAATCCCAAAAACATCATATTTCTTTCTGCCAGCCCCATGTGTCATTTGCCAGAAGATAAAATGAAGCAACAGGAGGCCATCAGGGTTGGCTGTGGTCTCTGCCCCTCTCACACTGTTTGACACATGTTCTCATTGGATCTTCTTGTCCTCACTGGTCTTATTTTCTGTTTTCCTTAGTCCTTTTCTGCTTATTTTCCTCCCACTAACTGAAATGCCATTTTTTTCCCTTTTTTTTTTTTTTTTAATGTTTAACTCATAATAATTAACTAGAAGGCAAAATTTCAGACCTTATTTAACCTTATCCATCAACAGAAATCCAGTAAAATGGGATCCAGTTGTAGGTCTGTAACACTTTCTACTCATTCCAGTTTATTAATTTCAATTTACTGGGAAAGCCATTCTTTCTGGTAAAGAGAATGTATTTTGCTCTGGTCTGTAGTAGCACTGTTAGCTTATGAAGTGAGGAGACAAACCACTCTTGCATAATCATATTTATTAGATCATTAGCACTGTTTTAGAGAAGTGCCAACAATCAGCACATAGGGAAAAAAGAGAGCTGACAGCAAAGGCCATTAGGTGAAAAGGCTTTGGAAAGAACCTGCAGGCAGTACACAGCAGTAATGAAGCAGACCTGTCTGATGTCTCCAGTTAATTATATCATTGAGAGCTTGTTGTGAGGCACTGCTGTGGCTGAGCTGCAACCAGGTGCAAGGGTGGGATACCAGGTTGGATGTACACATAATCTCAAAATTATATACACCTGCCTATGCTTTCAGCTGTGGGCAGCTGCAGGAGGTTGTCAGCCAGTCAGTCCAGCTCAGTGTGACCCCTATAGAGCAGGCTGGCTTGGCTTCCCAACAGAAATGTCTTGTTTTTCTTTAGTAGCCATGTAGATTTGTTCTTCTGGTCACTAATGTTGTTTTTGCTCAGCTTAGTCACACGGCCTTCTCCTAGTCTCATTGGGAAGCTCCCTCTGCAAAACAATAGTCTGTTAGAATATCACAATAACATACTTTGGTGACTGTGCATTGTCTATACCTACATAATAATGGGAATATCAGTGGCATATAATCAAGTTTGTTTAATTATAACACAAGGGAATTAAATCCAATGCAAACAATTTTTTTTGGTAGCTGAGCAGAAAATGCCTTGCTCTTCAACAAGTCATTTGTGCATTCAGCAAGTCCAGGAGACAAATGAATGTAGATACCACTGACCTTTCATGCTGAAGTAGTACGTCACCAGAAAAAAGGCTCAGAAAAGAAAGGTAAAGGAGTGGAGAACTGGAAAATGGGTAGCACTGAGTTCTATATAACATCTACACACCTACAGTGAAAAGGCACTTTAGAAAGCAACAAGTTGCTCAGAGCTCATATTACTTTCGTACAATTACTGAGTTGAAAATGTTGATGCTTTAAAATCTTTCTTGAGAGACACTGGTGAAAAATACTAGATAATACTTTTTCATGCAGAGAGAGGCAAAACGTAGCTTGAGTTAAAGAGATAATGTCAATTTTATGGTCACTTTTAAAGAAATTATTTTAAATGAGGTTCAACAAGTATCTCTAAATTCTCTGACAAGTGTTTTCTTCCTTTAAAGAAAAAATGCAGCTGCATCTTTCAATTCTCTCTTCTTTTTTTTTTTCTTTCCTTGATATGGTGAAAATCCAAACAAACTAGAGGCCAAGATGCCTGCAGTCAAATTCACTGCACACTGTTAACATGATGGAAGACATAGTATGGGTGAAACTGTAAGCAAGCTGCAGTGCCACTACCCTGAAAATTAAGTGTTCTCCTATGCATAGCATAGATAAATATGTGTGGCTGTAAACATATAGAAAGAATTAAAAATTATTAATTAATGAATGAAGATTGCCCTCTGTTCAGAACTGGGAGGTTTTGTGTTCTGTTTTCAGGCAGAAGTGCCATGTTTAAGATTTCATACCGCCTAGCATTGTATTGAAATGGGCGCTCTGCCACAATCTTGATGCTTTCGCACCCTCCGCCACAGAACAGCTTGGGGTGAACAAGTCTGTTATTAACGTGTTGCTCAAAAGCAGTTTGAAAACACAATGGCTACAACATATATTTTGGCCTTAAAGAGACACTGAGAATCCTTTGTTGCCTCAGGAAATAGATATGCAGATTGGCCCAAGCCCTGTTTTGGGAATAAACAACATAGACTTTCTTTTCTCCTATTCCAAAATAAATGATCATGATCCCCCCCGATGTTTTTTGCCTCTCTGCAGATTATTTCCTCTCTTTTTTCCAGCTTACACAGACCACCTGCAGTGCAGGCAAGCAAATGATATGTCACGGGTGAAGATGGCAAAAGTTTGCCTTCTGCTTACCCTGGCAGTTCAAGTGTTAACGGTAGTTTTGAGATTTAATTCTTGCACCCTTGCATCTTTGCTGGGCGAAAAATCAGATATTCAGGCTATAGGAGAGATCCTCACTGGCCAGCAGAGCTCTGCTGATGCTGTGTGGAACTTGTAATGGAGTAGGACAAGCAGCCCTCTAATAATCTCACTCCATTAGTTTTCCTCTTCCAAAGTGAGTTCCCTGCTCACCTTAATTTGTTAATGAGAAGGCTGGCTGACAGGAATGAAGGAAGTCAGAGCATTAGCTGATGGTAGAATAGTTTTCCTGGCTCAGCTCTCCCAAATCAGAGTCAGCTTCTGCAGGAGCTTCCCTCTGTGCCTGGCAGCAGATCTCAGCTCTAACTCCAGACCCAAATAATTTGACCCTGTGGTTGCCTAGCATAGCTCCTGTGAACACAGCTGAACTGCTGAACTCAGGAATCCTTCAGATGTGGGCAGCACTCAGCTCCTCCAGCACCTGGACATGTTAGAAAACTAACTGGGTGTGTTACCTCATCGACAGAGAAGAGGAGAGGTGAAACCAGATTTCTGCAACATCACAGTCTTTACCTGTGAAATGCCTTCTCAAAACATGAGGACTAAGAGATGAGGAAAGATCACACACCTACCAGGAATCACTTGCAAATGCTAAGGGCTCCCATCAAATATGAAGTGTGTCTCAAGGAGATGGTAATTCTGCAACTTGCTCAGTGCTAGCAGCCAGAAAAGGAGATGGGTGGTCCAGCTGTCCCCCAGGAGACCTGCTCTGAGGAGGAGTGAGAAATCACCAAAGCAAGGTGTTCTAGCTGCGTGAATCTAAGTGAACACTTTGGTGTATCTAAGCACAGCATCTGGGCTGTGAGATGGCCAAGCTGCATCTGGTCATAGGAAGGAAGTTGTGGCCTCTGGCTTTTAGGGTGCCCAGTTTTTTGGGCCAGTCAGGTGGCCAGCATGACCTGGGCAGCCTCATTACCCATCCCAAAGTCTTCCCATCCCTATGTGTCTCCAGCCACTCAAGCATTGTGATGGGATGGAAGCTTGCTGGCTGTGTTCCAATTCCTTTCACAGGAAGGGGAGACTGTGGCCCAGGGGTGTGGTTTATCTTGCTGGGAGAGCCCATGGCTCGACTCTTGTGGCACATCTGGATTCTGAGTTCCAGAGCAGCAAAGCTGTTGCAGCAATTCAAGGTAGGAAGAGGCTTTCATGTGTTTCATGTGATTTCACAGGACCATAGTTAGGAGCTGTAGTCCCTCTCCTCTTTGCCTGTGCCAGACACACTTCACCTCCTCATCCACCATGTGGAAAGTATAATAAAGACAGGAAGTCTGCAAATGCATTGCTGGCAGAGCAGTGAAAAGGAGCCAAAGTCAGCTGTGACTCTGTTTTTCTGTCACTCAGGGCAATATCTTCTCTGTTGTCATGCATGTAGGGAAATTTTGTTCCTCTCATTTAAATTCCATGCACTCTGCCTTGCTTAGAAACTGAAACACAAGTTGGGATCCACCTGCTTGATATAATTCAGTGCTTGTAGTTTAGTGTGATTAGAGTTGATTTGTTTAATCTGATGTATAAAACTGTTTGTCGTCTGCTACTCTATCCAAATTAGAATGCTTGGGGACATCTGCACAGAGTGCAAAACAGATCTCTGTGTTGTATTAGCTTATAATACGTTAATTATTTTGTGCCCTATTTTTTTTTTCTTTTCTACACCAACTGCTTCACTTCCCCAGGTTTTTCTCTGCACCAGGAAAAATATATTAAAAATGTAGTTTTCATCAAGACCTCTGATGTTTCTAAAACAGCATCATCCCATAGTTTCTTCCTGACAGGCAGGGAATAAGAACTGTGTTGAAGTACCGTGTGCAGTTTTGAGCACCACAAGATAAAAAAGACATTAAGCTATTAGAGCTCATCCAAAGGAGGGTCATGAGGATGGTGAAGAGGTCTGGAGAGGAAGCCATATGAGCAGTGGCTGAGGTCACTTGGTCTGTTCAGACTGGAGGAGACTGAGGGGAGACTTCATTGCGGTCTTCAACATTGTCACAAGGGAAAGCAGAGGGGTAAGTAACAATCTCTTCTCTCTGGTGACCAGTGACAGGACTTGAGGAAACAGCATGAAGCTGAGTTGGAGGAGGTTTAGGTTGGATATTAGGAAAAAGTTTTTCACCCGGAGGGTGGTTGGGCACAGGAAGAGGCTCCCCAGGAAAGTGATCACACCACCAAGCCTATCTGAGTTCAAGAAGTGCTTGGACAATGCTCTCAGGCACATGGTGTGACCCTCAGGGTGTCCCAGTCTGGGCCAGGAGTTGGGCTTTATGATCCTGATGGGTCCCTTCCAACTCAGCATATTCTATGATTCTATCACTCTACGAATCATCTTGCAACCAAAACCAGTGAAGCTGGAGCAAAGGAATCCTGACATCTTCAAGAGCTGTCTTTGTGGAGGTTCCTCTGGTGCTATTAGGGAGGCTCAGGAAAAGAAAGCCTCCAGGGGTTGCTGGTCAGCTCTCTACCTGTATATCCAGATCTCCTTTCCTCCAGTGTGAACCAGTGAGTCACAAAGTAGTGACCAGTGTGTGCATGAGTGTTGTCCCTGGTGACACCCTTGGGAAAATAAGCTGAAGAGACTTCCCAGGTGTCCTGCTTTAGTGTTATCTAGCTATAAAGCAAGATTTCTCCACAGAGGATACAGCTGAATGGTTTGAATACTCTCTTATGGAAAAACCCAGCAGGTTTTTTCCCCCCTAAGAGCTTCATTTTATTGCTAAGAAGTGTTTTCAGTGGATCTTCTTTGATGGTGTCCATCACTGACATCTTAGATGGGGCCGCCAGCTTTCAGAAGCACATCTCCCCTCATTCTTGCCAGTTTTTGAGGAAAGCACGAGTTCCCCTTGGCAAAACTCCCGTCAGCTTCAACAGGACAGCATCAGGCCTTTTGCCTCTTCTGCTGTGCTGGTTTTCACCCAACACCATTAGAATGCAGTGATTAGCCCGGTCCTAAAAATCATAAAGAGAAACTTTGTGCAATGCTGATGATGTTGCAGACTCTTTATCTCACCTCACTGGACAAGGGGAAAAAAAAGAGAGAAAGGTTGTGCAAGTCTGAATTTGGCCACCTCTCTCCTCAGGCATAACATCTGTTTCAATGCCTGCAAGAAGAAAACGGTTGATTAACTCACAGCTCCGCTGCTCAGCAGCTGGCCCCTGAATCCTCCTCCATGGCACTAAATGTGTCCCTGGTAAACAGAAGGTTGAGATTTTAAATGATGAATTAATGAAAATGCACTCTTTTCCTGCTTGTTGTCCCTTCAAATTCAGTTTCCATGGAAACAGGTACGGAAAGGCTGCCTGGAGGGAGCCAGGAGAGATCTCTGCCTGGCCGCCTTCCCCTCTGGGTTGCCAGCTGAGCCACCCCCATTTGCCAGGCTTTTACAGAGGTTTTTACTATTGTCTTTTCTGCCTGGAATATGAATGATTCCTTCTCCAAGGAGTCTGAGGTGGTCAGCCGTGCTCCTGTCACCTGCCACTGAGCTGCTTACAAGTGGAGCTCCTCTTCTTCCATGGCCCATCTGGTGGAGCACAGGCTCATCTGTAAACCTGTGACTCCACTTTGCTGTAAATGTCACTCCTGTTAGAAACATCCACTCCACTGTTTTTTCTTTTTGAAAAGTGGTGGCGGGTGTGATCTGAGCACACAGATTGAGCTGGGAGTGGTGGCAGAGGGACAACTTTGTTGTTAATTCAGTGTTTTTCCTGGGGGAATATTTGAGATCCCACCTGGGGTACTGCATCGAGCTCTGGGGTTCCCAGCACAAGGCAGACACAGACCTGTTGGAGCTGGTCCAGAGAAAGGATGCTAAAATGGTTAGAGGGCTAGAGCACCTCCTCTATGAAGACAGGCTGAGGGAGCTGGGGGCCTGGAGAAGCTTTAGGGAGACCTTATCGTGACCTTTCAGTACATAAAAGGGGCCTACAAGAAAGATGGAGAAACTTTTTATCCAGGGCCTGTAGTGAAAGAACAAGGTGCAAAAAGGGTAAGTTTAGAAATGTTTTAAAATGAGGGTAGTCAGACTTTGGAACAAGTTGTCCAGAGAAGCTGTGGATGCCCCATCCCTAGAAATGTTCAAGGCCAGGTTGGATGGAGCCCTGAGCAACCTGGTCTAGTGAAAGGTTTCCCTGCGCAGGGCAAGGGGTTTTGAACTAAATGATCTTTAAGGTTGCTTCTAACTCAAACTATTCTATGATTCTATGAGTAGAACCCAAAGCAAACTGCAAAATGATGGTGTTTGTCTGTGTAGATCCATCCTTTTTTTAGGTGAACAAAACCTAAGGGTCTTAGACCTACAATATTTGGAAGTGGCACAGTCCTAGGAATCGTGGCTGGTTTTACAATTGTTAAGATGCATCTGCTTCCATTTTTGTTAGCATTTAAGGAGATGATCTGGTATGTCTGTGAAAGGTTGTCTTAATGAAATCTGAATTTCTACTGAAAGCTGACTAATAATATTAAGCTCAACCCACCCACCCAGGTGAGTTCTGCAGATAAATACAGTTCCAATGTAAAAGCAAAAGTAATTTTTAATTTTAATTAATCTTAATCATAATAGTTCAATGTTAGCTGTTATTTCTTCAGATATACATAAAAGCATTGCCCTCCTTGGTTACCTAGATGCTTGCCTATAAATAGAAAGGCAGACAATCATATCTGAGATGTAATATTGAGATCATTTTCTGCAAGCTAGATGAGCAATTTCTTGCATATTGTACCAGAAGAACTCTCTGCTTGCTGCTGGTACAGCCTCAGATGGAGTACAATCTTCATATTGAGCAATCAGACTTCAAGGAGGATGTAAATCTGTACTGGGGGGGATTTCAAAGAGCAATGGGCATGACCAGAGGTCTAGAAAATATGACCTATGAGGCAGAGCTGAACGAACTGGGGTTATTTACTATAAGTGGAGGCAAACCAAAGGGAAATAGTGAAGGGATAAAGTAAAACTGCAGAGAGGAAGGCAATAAAATGCTTTCTATGCCATAGAATCACAGGATCATAGAGTGGTTTTGGTTGGAAGGGACCTTAAAGATCATCTAGTTCCAACCTCTCTGACATGGGAAGGGATGCCACCCACTAGACCAAGTTGCTCAGAGCCCTGTCCAACCTGGCCTTGAACACTGTCAGGGATGGGGCATCCACAGCTTCTCTGGGCAACCTGAGGACCAACCAAAGTCCATGCCTTTCTTGTGAACACAATGGATAGAAGAGAAATAACAAGTTCAAATTGCAAAGAGGAAAACTTCTCCATGCATAGGGACAGTCATAAAGTAAGGACTTAAAGAGGTTTTTCTAAGCCAAATACGCCCCACTTCAAAGCAGGATGGGCAAGCACTTGCTCTCTCCTGATACAGAACATTTTCTGTGTTCGAGACACTATCCCACCTTCAAACACCCTGTTCCAACACTACCCCATGAGTTCCCTTTGCAGAAAGCTAAGCTTAATTCTTTACTTTTTATCCAAGGAAAGCGATTCACCAACTGTGTTTTCCTCACTTTTGTGACCTTTGGGTACACTATGATGCTCTGACCCTTTTCCTGGGAGCTGGTCCTCTACTGGCCATTTCCCTTTCATGCAGAAGAGTACTGTCATGGTGACACCTCCTCTCTCCAGGCTGCTCCTCCAGTTCCCCTAGATCATTTTGCATGCTGCTGTCGTTCTTCAGTGTGCTTGGATAACTTATCCTGTACAGGGAGAGAATAACTTCCCACTCTACCCTGCACTGGTGCAGCCTCATCTATAATCTGGGTGGAGTTTTGGGCACCACAAGATAATGGTATAAAGCTACTCAGGAGTGTCCAAAGGAGGGCTACTGAGGGGGTGGAGGGCCTAGAGGGGAAGCTGTATAAGGAGCAGCTGAGGTCACTTGGTGTTTTCAGCCTGGAGAAGAGGAGACTGAGGGGAGACCTCATTGCAGTCCACAACTTCCTCATGAAGGGAAGAGGAGGATCAGACACTGATCTCTTCTCTGTGGTGAGCTCTAATAGGACTGGACGGAATGGCCTGAAGCTGAGTTAATGCAGATTTAGGTTGGATACTGGGACAAGGGTTTTCAGCCAGAAGGTGGTTGGGCACTGGAACAGGCTCCCCAGGGAAGTGGTCACAGCACCAAGCCTGACAGAGTTCAAGAAGTGCTTGGACAACACTCTCAGGCACATGGTGGGATTCTTGGGGGTGTCCTGTGCAGGGCCAGCAGTTGGACTCGATGATCCTTGTGGGTCCCTCCCAACTCAGAATATTCTGTGGTTGCGCGATTCTGCAACTTTCTGCCGCCGCCACCGGAACCGGCCCCTCCTCGAGGCCCCGCCAGGGCGGGGACTCGAACCCGCGGCCCTGACGGACACAGTGAGGGCCCGCCCCTCCGCGCAGTGCGAGAGGAGGTTTGTCCGCCGCGGGCCGCCGTCTGCCGGGTGTGCTCTGCTGCCGCCCCTCTCGCTGCCGGATCGGCCCGCGCTGTGCCCGCCCGGCCCCGCCATGAGCGACAGGGCCGAGCTAGACCTCACCGGCGCCAAGCAGAACACGGGCATGTGGCTGGTGAAGGTGAGGAGCCGCCGGCGCGCCCGCGGGCCCGGCCCAGCGCGGCCTGTGACGGCCGGGCCCCTCCGCTCGTCCCCGCCCCGCTGTGCCCGGGGTGGCTGCCGGCGGGTCCCGCAGCCTGAGGCCGGGGCTGCCCGCGTCAGGCTTACCCTGTGCCCCGGGGCAGCCGCCCCCCCCGGTGCCTCTTCTCGAGGACAGCGCGGGACTGGGCCCGGATACCTGCTGAGTGAAGGAAGCACCGCAGGGAAAGCTGGGTACCGGGGGCCGTCATAGAATCGTGGAATGTGAAAGGGTCGGGATGGGCTTTAACGGTTATCTGGCCCAACCCCTCCCCAACCCAACCTCCCCCCACCCGCCATGGGCAGGAACATCTGTCTCTAGACCAGGTTGCTGAGGGCCACATCGAGCCTGGCCTTGAATAGTTCCAGGGGTGGGACAGCCACAAACCTTCTTGGGCAACCTGTGCCAGTGTGTCACCACCGTCACAGTAAAAAATCTCGTCCTTGTCCTTGGCTGGTGCTTTGTTACAAGTAACAAACATGGCAGCGTAACTTTATTTCCCCAAAACTCTGAGGCTTGAGGAGAGTTTGAGTGTGCCCAAAAAAAACCCACAAAAACCCCCAAAAAAACCAAAAACCAGTAAGGAAAGTGAATGTCAGTATCTTGTCACTACAGCTCCCTTTGGTGCTGGAGAAGTACAGCTGTAGTGAAGGGGCTATGAAAAGATACTGAGATCATCAAATCAGACCTGTCTGATGCAGGGCCACACTTATGTCTGGCGCTTCCTTTCCTTCCTCCTTTAGGAACAGGCTCAGACCATCCACTTCAAAGAACCTGTGGGGACAGGGTGGTACCCAAATACTGGTCCTGGGTGGTGAGGGAGGTGTGACATCATCATACTTCAGCTACCAAAACATCTTATTATGGCCCTTATAAATGATGGGGAATTTCAGACTTGATTTGCTGTGCAGAATTTTTGGTGGGCAGATCACTGCCTCTGTCTCCCTCTTTTGTAATGACACTGGAGTCTCTGGTGCGTCTTGTACTGCCACCCGAGTGTCATGAAACCACAATAAATGCTGCATAATGCTATAATTGTAATAGCTACCCAAGGCAGTATCAAGGAAAGCTGACAGGAGAAAGCTGCAGAAGTATATCATGATACACCAAGTGACAGGATGATAAAATGGCAGATAGAGTTGAAAAATCTAATCCGACGTGCAGAGAGAAGCATTATCCTACTTATACATACACAGCAGTTTGGTCTCTGCTGGTTATTGTCATTCAAGAAGAAATTTAGGTTTTCAGTATATGTGGGTAACTCTAGGAATGTCATGTCAGATGAGCAGAGTCAACATTGGACGTGATTACAAAGGATACAGAAAACAAAAGAGAAAATATTATTGCACCATCATGTTGCCTCTATTTGGAATGCTCTATGTATTTGTGGTCTCGTCCTCCCCACTGTGGAAAGTGTACAGTGACCTAGAAACAGTACGGAGGAGAGTACCAGGGATTGTCTTGGGAACAAGGAATGATGGCTGTGGAGGGAGCTCCTAAATATGTTATTACCTTTCAGGTTGGCAAGAGGACTAGTTTGGAGATCTTATAGAGATCTGAAGTAATAAGTAATGTCATGTGTGGACAAGGAAGAAGTGAATAGGCAAAAATGAATAGGAAAGAGTCATTTTGAACACAAGAATTAGAGGTGTGTCATTAATTCGACTGATGCGGCTTGGAGCAAACAAAGCAGGTACCATTTTGCACAATATCTAGTTAAATTTTGGAACTTGTTGCAATAAGAAGTTGTGAATTTCAAAATTGCAGAAGCTCAAACGCCATTAATCAAGTTCAGGCAAGAAAATTGAATTGAGGGATTAAAAATAAATATGCTGCAATAACCCAAGTCTGCTAAAACATCCTAGAAATTAGAAGAGCATGCTGGGGAAATATCTTTTCTTCGTATTTTCTCCTGTTTTTCCTGAAGTATCCACTGTTGGCTGCATTTGGAGACAGGACACTAAACTTACTTGTCCTCTAGTCTGATACAGTTTGGTGTTTCTTAAAGCAAGCCAGGAATTTTCAGGCACGTGCCTGCTTACAGTTGGTACCACTCTGTGAGTAGAGAGCGCTGCCTGGTTTAAAGAGAAAATGGGACTAAAACGAACGCTTAAAGATTACTCTTCCAAGTAAGTGTTAATGTAATCCTTTGTGTATGTGTTCTGAGCTTATCATTTGTCTGTCTTCTTGTATAATAGTGATAATAAAAAAATATTAAAATGTGGCTAACACTGATGGACCATAACAAGGGACATGCACGATTTTATCCTTTGATTTCCTTCAGACTTGAACTTTGAAACAATCATCCTTGTTAGTAGGACTTCTAAAACACTCAGAGGCACAGTACAGGTACTGTCTTCACTAGCTGGGATAATGAGGCTGAATTTATTCTTCCTTTGAGGGAGGGAGCAATCAGTTCTGATGGAATAAAAAACCTGACTTATTTGATTTCCTTTTAGCATGCATTCTGCTAGCATGGGAATTATTCCAGGGAGACTACTTAACAGGCAATAAAAACGCATTGATGAGTGTTTTAGAAACATGAGCAGTAAAAGGAGGTACCGTAGAGTGAGTTGCTTTAGTACAAGTCCAGAAAGCAGCTGTATTTTTTTCTGCTAATATAGAGAAATACTATAAGAACTTTTAGTTATGTACTTGTGGTAAAGTGAAGCCCATTTAGTGTTAGCCGGTAGAATTGTCAATTTTTTATTCCCTGTGTGTTGGTCAGGTTTTTTTTATTTAATGTGCTGCACTTATCTATAGTTAGAAAGATGATATCTTTATGTAATTATTTTTGTATGTTCAAAGGAAAATTAAAACATAGAACCTGACAGCAGCCTTACTCAGTTTCTGATGTACACACTGCATATGGATTGCTATATAGAGAAAGAGCTAATTTAGTTTCTTACAGAAAAGTGGAAGTAGTTTGTTATAGGTAGGGGCTACTTTTGTGTTTTCTCTTGAAGGTGGATAGGAAGCTGTGAATAAGCTGAAAGATGTGTGAAGCAGCAGCCCTCATGTCATACACTATCTGCAGGGTGCATTGTGTACTGGAGCCTGAGCGTGTTTGTGCAATGTGAGTAGCAAGAGGAAAGCAGCAGTGTGAAGAGGTCTTGAAGTGATGCTCCTTAGTACGTCAGATTTGTTCTAGTGATTAAAGTGTATATTTTTTTTTGAGAGAAGAGTATTCTTACCAACAAACCTCAGAATAAAGGCCTCTTGTCTTGAAAACGTTCAGTAGCCTTAATCCTGTTGTGGGATCTTTGAAAATTCTGCTCTGTAAAAGCAGGTTGCTCTTGTTTTCCATATGCTCTTTCAGGTATTAAGAGTTTGAAAACTGACTCTTCTCCATAAGTTAAACTTTTATTATGCTGAAGTTAGGAAAAAGGGGCAAAATAAGATGTCTACAGCGTGTAAGACTTTATTTAATCTTTCCTGTAATTGTTTATGACATTAGTGTGGTATTCCAGAGTTTATTATGTGGTTTTGTGAGTACTGTCTGGTTTTATCTGAAGTATCTGTGGATAGCTGGAAGTAATCCTTTGATCACAGTCCTTCATAACCCTTTGTCTTTCTCTGCATAGCCCTTGATTGCAGGTAGGCCAGCAGAAAGATGATTAAATGCACTCTTTGAGGCTCTTTCCCTTGCAACTGAAAAAAGCATGATTGATCTGCCACCTCTTAAATAAATTTCCTGTCTGAATATATTACATAGCAAGTCAGTGATTTTAAGAGCATGACTGTCCTTTACTCCTTGTGCACTCACACTGAATGTGCGTCTGCCTTACTACCTGGCAGTATAACTTAAATACAGGTTAGGTGCAAGTACATAATAATATTTCTATTGAGTCAACTGGAGCACATGTCATAGCATTTATCTTGGCCTTAGAAAGAGAATTATATGTGATCTGGTATGGAATCTGCTGTAGGAAATTACTACTTTGAAAACTGTGGAAAAATATATATTAATAGATGGTGCCAGTTCATGGCTCTCTATTGTGCTTTTGTGGTCTTTTCTGACCCACTGTCTGAACTTTATGGGAACCTGGACTGACATTCAGTTAGTCTGAACAGTTGGAGGACATCTGGATTTTCTAGGTATTCCACAGTACTTTATAGGAGTGCTGTGAGTCTAAAGGAAAGTGCTAAACACCAGTTCCAGGATATCTTCTGGAGTTTTTGAAGAATAGGTAAATGCAAAGTTAGTGTTAAATTAATTTGAGCTTTAGGAAGTTAGCAGGTTTCTTTTTGTCAACAAGTTCTTGGACCATCATCTTTGCCTTCTCAGCTCTGTAGTGAAACTTGGTTTTGTTTTATTCTATGCAAAGTCAGACTTCAAAGTGCTTCTTTACTGCTTGAAACAGAAAATACCACAGGCATAGCTTAGTGTGTTTCTCGTTGGCTGTACCTCACACCATTTTTCTACGTAAGCACAGATGTTTTCAGTAGCTATGGACTGTGTGAGCCACAATAAGCTTTGCTGTACAGTAAAGAACATTGCTGCAAAGTTCTGAAGAGCACACTACTTCCCAGAGGCCTTTATTGTCCATTATGAGCCCAGGTCAATCGATGCTGCAGATACCAAAATCTTTGTAACTGAAGGAATTTGTGTGTAGGTGAGTTAACATCACTGGAACAGCTTTTAATTCTTGGATGTGTCACGTTAAGCCTCCTTATTCCTGTCCTTGTACTGACCTCTAATTTGTGCATGTTTGGGAAAATGGGTTGAGAAGCTCATTTGGTTGTTCCACCCGCTAAATACAAAATCAGCACAGCTAAAACATGGAAGTCCCCCACATCTCCCAGGCAGATTGGTCTGTTTTCTGTATAATGACCAACTGCACAAAGACTTTTCCCCATACAGTGGAGGTGTGGGAATGAGTGATGGGAGGCAGATTTGCCTCAGGTAGTTCTGCTGTTGGTGAAATGGACATCTCGTAGAGTGGGGCTGTGATCTGCTGCTCAGCATTTCTGAGGTTTCCAAACTCTAAGCCTTCCCTTCAGAGACACCTTTTGGTCTTTGACTTGTAGTTCTCTATATTCTCATCACTGTGATTGTTTGGTTCATGGTTTTTTTTTTCCTGGAGAGAGGCTAGTGAAACACTGGCAGAGGTTGCCCAGAGAAGTTGTGGAAACATTCAAGGTCAGGTTGGATGAGGCTTTAAGCAACCTGATCTGGTTGCAGATGTCCCTGCTCATTGCAGGAAGATTGGGCTTAGATGACTGTTAAGACCCCTTCCAACCCAAACCATTCTATGACTATATTCATTTACCTCATACTGTGTTCTGAAGTGGTCAGGGTAAAAGCATTTGAAGAATATACACATACACAATTAATACAGAATTTTAAAATCTACTTTTTGTGAAATCTGTCTTCTTTGATTAGGTCCCCAAATACCTGTCACAACAGTGGAATAAAGCTTCAGGAAGAGGTGAAGTGGGAAAACTAAGGATTGTCAAGTAAGCCTTTAGTATACCTTTACTGGTTTCATTTATTAGAAGAAGTTACCTGCAGTAAAATAGTTGCAGCTATTGTAATACATAATCCAGTTTCTTGCCAACAATGTACATATTTCTCTGATACCTGAATGGTACTTGCTCGTATATGATTAGGAATATAAATTGTACAAAATTATGCTAGGGAGTCACTGTATCCCATTACATGATGTTTGGTTTCTTAAACCTAAGAAATGTAACTGGAGAATTTTCTTTAACTTACATGTGTTTTGCTGCTTCTGTTCTCATGTGCTGACTTTTCACGTGTATTCTTGGGCACCAGAATAAAAAAAATGTTGAGCAGCTCGGGAGTGAAGATGAGTAACAAAGCTAGAATTTGAATTTTCTTTTTTATCAGGAAAGCTAAACTTGAGGAATTAGGTTATGGAAATGTTGTTAAATATTTTAAATATTTATATACTTATTAAATATTTAAATATTTAAATATTTTCTTTTGCAGAAATCAAGGAAGAACGGAAGTGAGTATTTACTAATTAAAAAGACTATGAATGTTTATATTTTGAATTCTAAAAATTGTTTAGAGCATGTTGGTTTCTAATGTCACATACTTTTTGTTACACCTGTACCATAGAATCATGAGGAGAGAACTCTGCTAGTAGTTCTGCCTGTAGACTTACTGTGGGACTTCCATCTGGTCTGTCTGTTCCCTCAGTTTGTTTACCCATCTGTAAGCAGCAATCATAGTGACAACATTCTTTCTAAACGTTTTGAGATGTGTTAGTGCTAAAGGCTGTTGGATCCACAGGAGAAGCACACAGTGCTGGTCTGAAAAATCCCTCTTCAAGTTTCTTTCTGTGGCCTGTGATTCTGGTTACCCAGTCCCCCACTCCTTAGCAAAGGAGCCATGTTTAAATCTCTTCCAGGCTGTATGAAATTCAGGAGTCCCAGGCTAATAACACTTGTGATACTTTAGCACTTTTTCTGGAACTCAGCTGGCTGTGTGAAACATTTTTAAGCACTCATACTGTGCAATGGCTGAAAACTTATTATGCCTTACATTTTAATCAAATTGTTCTCTGACTTAAGGAGGAGGTAATTTACAATTTTTTAAAAGTTGAGTAAATTTTATTAAGTACATGAAAGCTTTAAATTCTGTATTTCAACAAGAGATTAATCTAGGACTCTTATCCCACTTGTTATGTTTTTGAAATGGAAATATGCTATACTACTTGTATTTTCTCTCTTTTTGTTTCCCTGTAACTAGTAAAACAGTGTAATTGAGTCTGTTTAGTAACGCTGGCAATTGTGACTGTTAGGTGTCATTTACTTTGAATGAAGAGCTTGCAAGCATCAATGATATTGGAGGAAAACCTGCTTCAGTCAGTGCACCAAGGGAACATCCATTTCTTTTGCAAAGTGTGGGAGGACAGACCTTAACTGTGTTCACAGAAACTCCAGTAGGTAAGTTAGAATTAAAGTTATTTGTTATGATTCCATTATTTATGATTTCAATAAACTTAATGCTGTAAAAGAAGAAGACTTGGAAGTAAGGTTTTGGCTGTGTTTTGTTGCTGTCTGCATACAGAGCACTGTTGTAATTTTTTTGTGTCTGCTGTCTCTTTTCTTCATGTGATTGAACAACTGATTTATGTTCTTCACAAAGGGTTATCATGTACAGTTCAGCTGTGGGTCTGCTGAAGAGAACAGAGAGTGTGGAGTGCAATACAGAGTGCGGTACATTGTGTACATTCCCATTTAGGGTTTTCACTGCGAAAAATGTTTCTGTGTTCTTATGTGTTTCTGAGATGAACTAGTATTTCTTTTTCTCCTTGAGTTGGTCTCCGCTGTGAACAGGGTTTTATAAGAATGTTGATTTTTTTCTCTATCCAGTTGAACAGATGCATTTGAACAATAAACACATCTGTTCAGCACATTTTCTGGAAGTATATACATGGTTTAAGTGTATTGAAGCTTAATAAGGTCATAATAACCAAACAGCAGTGAGGTTATAGTTTTTCTTACTGGATTTCAGATGCCTGCCTTAATTTCAGATCAGTAGCTGTATGAGTGATTAGGATATTCAAGATTGTATGCCCTAAACTGCATGTCAGACTTAAGAGACGTGGTAGTGTTATACTGTACAGTAAATTCAGCAGACTGCCTTGTATATAAGTCCCTTATGCTGTAAGGTTTTCTACTGGAATTACATGAGCAAGTTCTGGATGTTAGAGTGAGAAGGCAGGTGTCTGCAGAGCATATCTCATTGTCTGCAGAAGGTATCCCAGTTTCAGGAATGTAGGTTTCAGTGTTTCCAGAAGACAAATATACTAGTATTGTTTGTTACCTCTGTCTTCTGCAGGGCAGCAAACTACAGTGTGACCAGCTTCTGATTTTTTTGATATTCGTAGGCTGGCAAGTAATTGCTGTGATGTCAGTGTGATAAATAAATGAAGGAAGGAGAATTGTAACTCATAGGACAGACTTAAAATACTTAGTAGGTTTGACCACCTCCTTTTTAAAATCTATTTTAAAGCTTTAATGACTGAACAGTGAGATATTAAGGTACAAGTAGCTTGGCTATCTCAGTTGTGTTTAGGTATAAAAGCACTTATGCTACAACACAGGGGCTTTTCATTTGTTATCCCTTTCTCTGAAATTAATGTGATAGTGTTATTGGTTTTTCACTTTAAAAAATTTGTATTTTTCTGTGTATGACTTGCAACTTTTTAAAAATGCTGGAATTTGTAATTCATAGATTACAAATGTGGAAAGAGACAGGAAGCAAGTTTTCAAGAATTTTCCAAGCATTTTAGTAGTACCTCATCCTTTTTCCTTTCTCTGTGCCCCAACCTTAGAATGCTTGACAAAAGAAAGAGATTTTGGGTTTGAAGATGTGTTTAGAATATACATTCAGTGACTTTTGCATGTTTGCTGCAAATCCCAAACACTTTTGATACAAAATATTGCTTCAGAAACCTCTAACAGTAACTTAAACTACAGTGAGTGCTGATGCTTACCTGGATTGTGGAGTATTTGTCATCAGTTGGAATGAAAGTCATTATGTGGTAGTTAGAAGATGCCCATTTATCTCTGTTCTATCATCTGTTAATACCAGTGTCTCAAAACTTTTAGATACTCAGAACCTGTCCAGTTGTTTTATTTAATTAGTTAAAAATTTTGCATTTCTTAGCAACCAGAAAATGTTATTCAAGGGCTATGGATCTACTGAGTAGAAGTTATTATTTTAATTGGGAGCAAAGGGTAGTTAGTGACATGAGAAATGTTTGGAATGAAGCACTGAATAAGCGTAGACCCTGTCAAAATTGTTTTTGCTTGAGATTAGCAAGCCTAACATACAGTCAGTGAGTTTTCATGGAACTGGTTTGGGTGCAAAATGGCTAAAATCTCTTGCTGTTGTGTTTAAGTTGGTGTTGAGAGTGCAATCAAACATAAACTTTATTGTGCTTTTCTTGCCTGACTTCTTTTGCTTGTAAAAATGAATGTGACACAAATATTCCAAATTCCATGCAGATTCCTTACTGGCACTGTGTTTCCGCAGCCATACTTGTGTTTTTAAATGTGTATCTCCAGTATGTTTTGAGCTCCATGACTAATTTCAACAAATTTCATAGTGAATTATGGCTAGTGTGGAAATAGGTGTCTGAAACTGTATGGATATCCCAGCTGAAAGAAAGGCTGCTACCCTGTTTTCCATGCAACATGGAAAACCCCACAATGTTTATATCAACCATGGAAAAACACTCAAAAAAACCTTACACATCTTTGCACATCAGTCAATCCACAGTAAGAGACAGTCATAGGAAGCTGAAGTTCATTAATTTGTAGGTTCACAGACCTAGTACTTGTCTTCATATTATAGTTAGCACATTTTTTCTGAAAAGCATTGGTGGTCCCATTCCTCTTCCTTTTGTGAAGTGTACCATGTAACAGAACCAATATGCTGTTTGAACCATGGGCCAGAGATTAAGCTGGTATGGAACTGCAGATGTCATGCATCTGGAAGGATACATCTTGGGAATTAGGCAAATGAAATATGAATAAAAAAGTGCTTCATGCACTATTGCTCTCAGTCCTTCTTGAGGACTGAATTTACCTAAAATGGAGCAAATGGCATAAAGCAGTTTGTTTTATTTTGTAAAGGGTGTGGTTTATTTGTTTGTGCATTTGTGTTTTATTCCCCTCCACTCGTTTTTTTGAGCACATTGAATGCCTTAAGATCTATTCTGTGTACAGTCCTTTAATCCTGTGATCCTTATGTTGTAGTGTCTTTCTTATGGTCTTTCTGAAGTATGTTATAATTTTGGAAGACGCTGCAGGGAGTTCACATATTCTGGATAATTCAGCACTTCACATCGACTCATCAGGTCATTTAGAGCAAGCAAAAAAGATCAAATTTGACAAGTAATTTAATATTTTCTGTATGATGTAATTTCTAGACTTCTGAATGGATATTCTATGGGGTTTGCTTTGCTTTGTCTTAACTGAGCTTACTTCTAATACCTGTTTTACTGGAAGAAATCCTTTAGTTCTTTCACTGTAAACCTCTGCATCTCTAGGTGTCCTGTATTAGTTAATGGACAGCAGCAGGCTTTTCTGAAGTGCAATTTGTTATGTCCAACACCTAATGAATTGGTTTTTTGGTCTTCTGCAGTGTATGTACTAGATCTGAGTTAATATAAAGCTGGATAAAACGGCTCCCATCCCAGATACTATTAAAAATCTGGTCTATTTGCACATGCTGCACGTTCTGTTTGGACTAACTCTGGGGGTTTCTCCCGTTTCTTTTCTTTTCCTGTTTTTGTATTTTGAAATAGCTCCAGTGAGTAATACAGAGTAGTACAATGTAATCTGAAAGTAGTAGTTCCTGCTTCCTTTGCAAGGCTGTTTGCACATGTGAGACACTGCATTGTCTTCATTGCTGGGTAGATCGCTAAGGCCTGCGGGATGGTGTTCCTGAGCATCAGTGTAGCAAAGCTGGTGGGAAGTGTGGCTTCCTTCATGTCTGCAGAGGGATCCGAAGCACAGTTGTCTCTTGCTGTCTAGGTCTTGCTGTTGAGGCTGGTTTCAGTATTATTTCTGCATTAAATATGAACTACATTCTGTTCCATAAACATGACCATATGTACATCAACAGTTGCTATGCAACAATGCTATTTGTGCTTCCAGTCATTTTATTTTTTCTTTGTCATCAGCTATCATAGCTGTAATTTTTAGGGTGGGTGGAAAGGAGAGCATCTTGCTTATATTTTAATGTATTGAATAAAAGGAATCTATCTTATGTATAGCTACAAACTATCTAGGGGCAATTCATGGGCCTGGTATATAGAGTATATTTGGTTAAAATTGTTTTCTGAGCTTCCTACTGGCAGACACCCTGGCATAAGATAGTGCTGTAATTTAACAGTTTCTTTCTTGGTTGAAGGAAGAGGAAGACTCTTTTGTTAAACATTTAACAGCAAACATTTCTGATTGTGATTTTAAATTAGTTCCCTTCCTGCTTTAATTGCCTGATGCTTAATTTTTCTGTCAGCGTGTAGTTTAGGTTTGCAGGATCTAAATATAAATGAAAAATGCGGCTTTGTTAGAGATAATGATAAATGTTTCTTACTGAGCTGTTTTTTGGAAAAATGCGCTACTAATGTGACTTGGGAAAACACAGACCTTGGCAAGCAATTGCATCCCAAACTGTAAAGGACTGATGGGTGGAGAAGAAGATTTTACAATGTAGACACAAATAAAGTATAAGATATTTCTGTAAAGTTGGGTGAGATGATTCATTTTATTGAAATTTTGAATATATCTTCACAACTCCCCCTTCATAAGTGGGATTGCCTTAATGTCTGTTTTTGTGTCTTTAAAGTCTTTCATGCTCTTTCAATCTTGCCGAAAGTAAAACATGTTCAGAGAATTCCATTGACAGAATACCTGCCAGAGCTTTGCTTCTGAGCAGCATTCGTGCATGGATTGTCTCACTGTTTCATGCTTCACAGAACATTTCTGTCTTTTAGCATTGTGTTTTTCTCCTGTTTTCTGAGTCTTCTCTTTCAGAAACTCAATTCATGGCATTCAATTCTTTCTTTTGTATTCTTGTTCAGTAAAACACATAACTCCGCTATATACCTTAGAACAGCTTCTTTATTCCCACATTCCTTGAAAATTCTCCCACTGTTTTGAATTGTTGGGTTTTTTCCCTTTATGCAGCTTCTCATTTACAAAAGGACCTTTTCTGAGTTTGTACATGAATCACACCTGCCGTATAATGTACAATGCACAATTGTGTTCAGTGAAAATGAATATTCGGAGGTTTTTATTCTGTATTTTGTATATATGTATTTTTACATATCAGATATATCCAACCATTAAAGTAATGTGAGGGGAAGAAACACTAATGAAAATCTTTCATTCAAGCAGCTACTTCTTTAATTACACTTAATTATTTTCGGTAAAATACATAGTGCTCAGGATCTTGATGCCTTGTAATACTACTTCCACTCTTGTTAGATAAATGTTTGAATTCTGAAGTTCCTCATCAAACTGTTACTTGGGAAATAAACACCCTCGCTGTTTCGCCATCTTAGCACAGCCTGCTGAGGGGTTTTGATGTTTACCTGTATACTATAACGGTACTTCCCAATTGTCTCTGTTCAGGCTGTCACTTAACCACATATTCCAGCCTGCAAAACACTTTGGGATCTTACTTAATGCTTCTTTGTTCCGTTGTGTACTTTAGTCTTTTGTGGACTGTTAGCAGAAACAGAAAACCTATCAGCAGCCTCACGATCAAAAGAAATAGAAATAACAGCAGCCTTTCAGATCTCTGGCATTTATGCAAATTTCCAAATATTTTTGAGGATCATAAAGATGAAACCTGTGATCAGAAGAGCAGAATGTGTGACTCAAGCTAGTCTAATTACAGACATCATTTTGATGGCTCAAAATTTTGTGTGTATTATTGTGTCAAAAAGTCCATTTAGAAAACAATTGCAACTGCTTACATCATACCCCTTCTCCATGGCAAAAAAAATGGAAATTATATTTATTTAATTACTTTATATGCATGTTGGATGATTAAAAAATTACTGTAAAGGAGGCTCAGCTGGCTGGCAGGGATAAGCTAATCTTATTTTCATTTCTGTTATTAAAACTACAGACTGTTAATTCCTACACAAATTTAAACAATTGAGGATATGACACACAGATTATATGGTATGTTAGAACGAGCTCCCTGTGATGAGAATAGTCTTTCTGCCTGCTTTATTGACTTAAAATATCTTTGTTTTTTTCAGTTTCACGGATGTACATGTAAAAAACAATATCCCAACACCCTGTCACCACAACAACAGCAAAAAAACCCCCAGCAAGGACAAAAAAACCCAACTAACCTACCCCAACCTATTGATCTTTATCTGTGACAAGTACACTCCCCCTGTAGACATAATATACATGTATTGTTATTTGAATCAGAGATGCTATTAGCAATGTTTAAGTGTGATTCTTTGGCTATAGTTTTGGCTAGGTGACTGGTCTTCCCTTGAAACAGAGTTAAAAATGAAACAGCTTTTAACCCAGCTGCATCTCACATCTCAGTCCAGACAGGTGTTCATATCTTGGTATGTTCTTATGTTCTTCATTAACCTCTTTGCATCTCGTGTACTGAATGTTTCCTTAATTAAGTTACAACTGAGTTAGGGTATTGGTTGGGTAATAACATTATGATGTAATTGTGCTAAATACACACCAAAAATAGTGTCAACAAGAAAATGCAGGGTTTTCTGCAAACAGGCTATCCTGCATGTATATCTGAAAGTTATCAGGAATCTTTATTCACTTTATGAAGGCTCATAGCTCGGAGGAGACTATATAGTGATGGTTTCTGATTGAAAAAGCAGATGCCTTCAGTTGCTGAGACCAACGACAGCCACCTGGTATAAAGAAAGAAAGATTGGTGGGAGACTGGTTTTTAGATTTGCATTAATCTTCAGGCTGTCAGCAATCTCAGTGAGAAAAGAGGGACATCAGCCTTGAAAGCCAGCAAGAATCAGTGGCAAGAAAAAGATTTTTTTAAAATATTTCTTGTTTTCAATTCTATTAATACTCAGCCTGTAAGTGGCAGAAATGATCAACCTAACAACTAAAAAATTAGTCTTTGAGTTAGAGCAGTAATTCAGTTTTGTCTGTAAGTAAATAGCTGTGACTTGTTTGAGTTGAAAGCCAAAGACAAGTATATTTTACCGGTTTTAACTGTATTTTGGGTAGGTGAAAATGTTCTTTATATCCTCTGCCTTAGAAGATGTGTAAAAAGGAGAAATGTAGGAGGAACAGTCAAATATAAGCTTGACAAATTTATGTAGGGGTTTAATTTCATAGGACTGTGTAAGTGTTAGAACTCAGTTCACCAAAATACATCTACTGTCTGCCATTTCTTGAAACTTGGGATTGGAATTTCTTGCAGAAAACTGTTTCTGAATCTGACCCTGCCATTCACTTGAGTGATAATATTTCGGCAAGTCACTCTGCAGCACTGTGCCTGTTTCTCCTTCTTTCATACTTAAGATTCTCTGCTCTGTGGAAGAGGTGATGTTTCAGATTATGTGTATTTGGTGTACTTGACAAGTACAAATACGTGACAAACAGATAAAATGGGCTATAATATGGTACCATTTGAGGACAAATGTTATAGGTTTGAAAAGAGAATCCCCCTTCATTTTTTGCCGTGGCGCCGCCGTTGCTCCTGTGGCTGTGAGCAGTTGTTGAGCTGCCGGGAACAGCCCGCAGACAGCCCGTGAATCTCACAGGGAGCCACAGAGGCCACCAGCTGGGAAAGCAGGACTTGTTTTGAAAGTTTTGGTTGCACCACTGTTGCTTATTTGGATTTGTTATATATATGTTAATAAAGAGCTATGTTAATAAAGAGCTTTTCCACACCTTTCACCTGAAGCCTCTTAATTTCAAAGTTAGAATAACTTGGAGGAGTTTGGTTTCTTGTTTCTTCCTAACCCGCCGTCCTTAGCAAACATTTGTGTCATTTTAAACTAAGACAACAAACAACCGGGAAGGAGAAAGGTTGAAGAAATAAATTTTTGTGTGGTTTGTAAAAAGAGTAGAGAAGAGGTTGATCAAGTTCAAAAATCTACCTAGTGCCTATTAAGAGCATTCTTTTGCAAAACCTTGATTATTTTTTTAATATACAAAAATTGTATTTGTTTTATCTAGGCTGACCAGTGAGATAGATTAATAATGTGCTTTGCTTAAGCATAATCTTACTACTGATTTTGCATAAATATGCAGCTTCATTCTTGCAGACCTCAGTCAGAGGTGTAATAGAGTTCTTTCATTTCTCTCATTTTGAATTTGGGCACTAAAGGAATTCTTTTGTTGCTACTAGTGGCAAATTATTCTTCAGAAAGTAAATTTGTAAATATTAATCAAGTCCAGTGATTGCGATTTTGTCGTAATTTATCATTCTTTGCTTTCCAACCCACTTTTCAGATGTAATTTTGAATAAACAACACAGAAAGATTGATTCCTTTTTTTGTTTATTTTTTTTCCAGAAAGCCAATCAGAAGAAAAATCAGAAAGTGGCAGTGCTGGTGAGTATGGACACTTTCTTTGAAGCACTTAAAAAATTACTTATCACTGCAGCTTTTCAGTTTTACTTTAAAAAAAAGATGGTAGATTAAAAAAAAAAAGTCTTTTTTGTAATATCTGGTGGATACCATAAAATTGAAAAATAACTTGATAAACTGGTTATCTGCTGTGACCTAAAGCTTAAATTATTAACATTTTTTATTTAAATGAAGGGGAATAAAATGAGAAGGGAGAGGTTTAGAAATGTTCTTTGGATTGTTTTATTTATTTCTGAACTCTTTTACTTAGGTTCATTGTATGTATTTTTTACTTTGAATTCTTTCTTTTTGATTGGAAAGTTTGTAGCAAACTTCCAGATGTTTTGTTATTCTATTTCAATTGCATAAACTAAGCAGTCATAAAAGCAGTCCATAAAGACTAAGTTTTATCTCTGATGCACACATATTAAATAGTATTGGAAGTGGGATGGCACTCGAAAGTGCTAATTGCACAGATAGGAGATGGGTGGGAAGAATCTCACACCCCTACCTTTCTTAAAAGCAATTCCTAAACGTAAGACTAGTGCTAGTGGGTGTTCAAAATGTCTTCTTGAAAGTACTGTTTTGGACACTTTAACATGGAGATATATGCTTTTTCCAATATTTGACTTCTTTTGAATGGTATTTCAGGATCAGATGTTATCACAAGTGTATACTTTGTGTCTGGCTAGAAGTAGGGTTTGAGTTTTGTTTTCTGTTGTAGGGAATTCTTTGTAAAATTGAGATGCCTTTTATTACACTGGCTCAAGCATGTCAAAAGACTAGTGCTAGAAATGTTAAAGGCTTTAGACTTGTACTGAATCCAAGGTGGTTTTTATAGCTTGCAATTTTTCTCAATTACTTGGTAAAACCTGTTCAGTCTGATTCTGTGTTAATTGTCGTGTGGTTTTAAGGTTATGAAGGGCTACTTTCTAAAAATTAGTACTTTATACCACTTGGAAACAGACTCACTGCTATGTAATGACTCAGGTAAAATGGATGTTGAAAGTTTAACTGCTAAAATGAATCAGAATTTTGATACTTACATTTGGTTGTTTTGTAGTTTTAGGAATGCACCCTTGGTTTTGCTTGGGTTTTGTGATTTATTTATTCTGTTTGGGTTTGGTTTTGAATTATTGAATTGTCTGCTCTTTACTCGTGGTGCCTCTTCCTTGTTCTGTGAATATTATGTAAAGTGGCCACATGTTTAGTTGGTTTTTTTTTTGCTTCAGCCAGAAGAATGAATTACTGTGTGCTGTTTAAGTATGCTGACAAGATGAGTGCTAAACCCGTTTGATGGAATCAAGCTGGCTGTGGATTCAGTTTCTTAGTGATGGTAGCGGGTTACCCTGGGGCGTGTAAAGGATTCTTAACCGTCAGTTGTGATTATTTGCTTATTCACTTTTTTCCTCAAAATTGTTGTGGAACTCAGATGACCTTTACCAAACTAGCTTTTGAGTACTCTGTTTCTCTGGTAATCCACTTTATCCTGGCCTACAACAAGTACTTCTGAGGTGAAGATGATGTCTTTCATGTATTTATGTAGCATTTTATTATATACTATATATATAATTTATTGGTATTTATGTTATATATTGCATGCATATAAATATTAACATAAACATTAAATTTATATATGGTATATAATAAATAATTACATAAATAAATTAAAGACAACAATAAATTATATGATAAATTAATATCATATGATACATATATTTAATATTTTAGAAACAAAACTTTTGAGTATTACTGTAATACAACTGTGTGAGGTTTATTTGTAGCTAGAAAGTGAAGGCAGTAAATGAGATAAATAACATTCAGAAATTGTTTGATTTATATCCTTAAAAAAATTTCGTCACATTTTTACATTGTTAAACTTATGTCATAAATCATTAGTATTATGTATGATATTTTAAATCACATTTATTAATGGGATGGTTGTAAACCACTTATAAAAGGCAAGATAGTACCAGTGTTACTGCTCAACTTCATAAACATTTGGAGACAGGCAATGTAAAGCCCACCTAGTCCAACCCCCTGCAGTGAGCAGGGTCATCTTCGACTGGATCAGGTTGCTCAGATCCCTGTCCAGCCTGACCTTAAATGTTTCCAGTGATGAGGCATATTACCACCTCTCTGGGCAATCTGTTCCAGCTTCTTCCAACCTTTAATGATTCACAGTTCAGAGAGAAACAGAGGTGGGGGTGACAGTGTATTATTTAACAGGATCTCATGGATTTTCCCTCTGTGAAGTGTTCCTCTTGATTGAGCCCATGTAAATTTTAGTATCCATAGTATCTCAAATGATGCTATGGTTACAGTCAAAATATGCAAGAATCAAGATGTATGTGTAACAAGTTTACTTAAACTAATTTTGAACTCCTTTTGCATATTATCATTTTAGATCACTTTTCCACACAGAAATCCTATTTGTTTAGTGCTTGTGATAAACAGTGCTTGGTGATTCAAGAAGTGTTGTTTAGTGCCTGAAGGCTGGTTTATGTTAAATGTGAAAGGAATATAGCAAGCTACACACACAGCTAAAGGAAAAGAGAATTGAGAATTGGCTTTGCTTGATCACGTATGATGATAAGCAAGTGATTTTAAATCCAAATATACGTATGTAACTCTTGTTTGTTTATGGCGTTTCTTGCACCTACCTGTAAGTGCTGTCTGTGGTGACAGAAGCTGTGAAAACCAAGCATTTGTGCCAATATAAAGTGTGACCTGCTCCTTCCCCCCAATAAAAATACCCAAAAGCTGCTGCTCTGAGCCTGTACAGTCTGTTAGGAATGATACAGTAAAGGCATGCATTCTCATGTAACAGCAAATGTAAAGAAGTGCTGTCCTTGTGGAAGTGTGTTAAGTGGAAGTTGCATGTGAAGGAACTGAGTATATAGTGTTGCCTAAGCTTTGAGCATGTAGACAGACAGTATAGTATCAACTTATTTATTGATTTATTTATAATAACTTATTTATAATAACCTATTTATTTATAATGACTTATTTTTATTCACAATTTTACTAATTGTGAATGTACTTGTTTGACTGCAGACAAAAATACACAACATTTGATTTGTCTGTAGATCACACTTACTTAATTTTTTGATTTTGTAATAAAAAAAGGATTCACGTGTTGTTTATACATGTGTTGGAATATTTGAAATTCAGTGTAAGCACTATGATAGAACACTAAACTTCATGTGATAAAATCAGCAATTTTTTGTTAAAGGCACAGAGTTCTTATGTTATAACGTGGGGCTATATTAAGCTACTCAATGTACATTTGAGTTTATCCTCTTTCAATCAGTTAAAATACATTAATAATACTTCAAAAGAGAAACTCCAAATGAAAAATGATTGTCAAGAGGAGTAAAACAGTAATTCTTAATTTAAATACTAGCTTGAAACTCAGTGTTGAAGATAACTTAAATATGGATTCTGCCATTTTCAAGCCACAGGAACTGTTTTTGTCTTGGAAATATAACTGATTTTGTTGGCAGGTAAATACAACAAAACTTAAAATACAAGCTTTTCGGTACTTTTCCAGGAGTTGTAATCAGTGAGACTCCATTTGTAGCTGTTGAAACACAAAGAAGCAACAATTTCTGCTTTAAGGTATATTATACTGGTTATAATAAATGTTGTGGAGGAACAGAGAAGGTGTACTAGTACAACAGCAAAAAGGATATGGATTTAATTTAGGTCAGCACTAACTGAAGTTAAATTTTATAAGAATTTGCGTAAATATCCTTGGTGTACTTAGGGTCTGGCTATTTGTTTCAGTATACTGTATGAGTATTCCAACATTTATGCTTGTCGGAGCGAACTGATGTATTTGTTGTCATACAGTCGCCATCCTGAGAACAAGACCTGATACAAAACAGTGGGAGTTAATCCCACAATGCTGTTCTGTCCTTCAGTGGTGTCCAAGTTGAGCTTGTTGAACTACTGAACTAAGCTGAAGTGTGCTTTTGGCTTGTGTCAGAGTTCTTGGTTTTCACTTATGGCTCTTGAGAAATCCCAGGAATGTCAGCCATGCCTGGCGTTGCAGGCTGTGACTTCACAAATTGTGTTTGTCTTCTGTGAGGGATTTTGCTGATTACTGCAGTTCACCCACCTACCAGCATGATCACATTGGATGGGTTCAGACCTTTGCAGCATTGCAAATTAGAGCCTTGAATGATGGATCAAAGGAGCTGAGAAACAAGACTGGCGAGTAGCAGTTGTCTCCTAGCAGGAGGCAGTTTCAAAGTAAATAAAATGAGGTGGTTCTGCATGCAGAATGTAAGTGAGCAATTGAATTCCTTGACAGAAGATGTGGACATGAAGGTGGTATTTGCTAAAGGTGTACACAACCTTAGAGGTGACCAAAAAGATGTGTGAAAGAAGATCACAGAATGTTAGAATGGTTTGAGTTGGAAGGAACCTTAAAGATCATCAAGTTCCAACTCCCCTGTCAGGGGCAGGGACACCTTCCATTAGTCAAGGTTGCTCAAAGCCCTGTGCAACCTGGTGGGGAACACTTCCAGGGATGTGGCATTCACAACTCCTCTGGGCAACCTGTCCCAATGTGTCATCACCCTGGCAGTAAAGAATTTCTTCCTAATATATATAAATCTGCCCTCTTTCTGTTTAAAGCCTTTGCCTCTTGTCCTATCACTGCTTGCCCTTACAAAAAGTCCCTCTCCAGTTCTGTTGTAGCCTCCTTTAGGTACTCGAAGGCTGCTCTAAGGTCTCCCTGGAGCCTTCTCTTCTCCAGGCTGAACAACCACATCTCCTTCAACCTGTCTTCATAGAAGAGGGCTGCAGCTCTCTAATCGTTTTAATGGCCCTTCTCTTGACTTGCTCCAACAGATCTATGTCCTTCTTATGTTGGGGCCACCAGGGCTGGAAGTAGTATTCCATCTGGGGTTTCAAGGGAGTGGAGAGGGGCAGAATTACCTCCATCGACCTGCTCATCACCCCTCTTTTGATGCAGCTCAGGATACGGTTGGCTTTCTGGGCTGTGAGTGCACATTGCTGGGTTACCTTGAGCTTCTTGTCAATTCAAGTCCACCAAATGGTACTAAGATTGAGAGGACATTGGATTTAAGAGACCCCGAGCCACAAAAGCCAGGTGGACACTGGGATGCATACCCAGTAGGTGAATCATACATGACTGCACTTCTTTGTGGATATTCAGTTGTGACCGCTGTGCTGCTGGAGTCATGATGTTGAGCAGAGCAGCAGACGTTTAGTCTGATACAGTTCTCTTACTCTCAGGCTCTTACTCTCCTGTCCCGTCCCTGCCCGCCTTCCCCTTAGTTCTGTTCTGTTGTTACAGAAGTTCCAGCAGGGATAGTTCTTTCTTCTTTTTAGCCATGGAAGTAGCTTTTCTGGGGGAAGGCAATGAAGGCAAAGGCAAGAACAACTCTTCTAAGAGTAATTTATTTCTGCCTTTGCTGACTGCAGCTACAAGAACACTGTAGGCTGTAGTGCAGTAGAAGCTGAGCTTTCTGTATGTTTCAGTCTGGACACAGTCTGTCAGAGCTGGTTTGATGTTCTTCCTGAGCTTACAAGGCTTTTTCAGCCCCAGTATCTTGCCAATATCAGATACAGGAGCAGGAACAGTGTGTAGCTGTGCTACAGCATATTGTCTTACTCATGCAGGTTGTCTTGCCCTGTACTGTGTTGGCAAACCTAGAAATCATAATCTCTGCATGGCAGAAAAGGTATGGAGGTGGACTTCATATTAGAAGGCATAAAATAGCCTACATGTTACATTTCTTCATGTTGGGAAAGAACTTTATTGCAGTTCATTTTAGAAAATGTGTTGGAAATATCACAAGACCTGGCAATGCTGCAGGCCTTAGATAACATTAGTATTGATAAGACTCCTAACTTGAGAGCACGTTTTTCTCTGTTCAGCTGACTCTTATCAACCTGCCTGGCAGAACCTTTAATTTGTCTCCTCTGAGATTACCAGTTTCAGCACTGAGAAAATGTACTGCTTTATCCCTAATACTTGCCAAAGGCTTTATTTAAGTAGTAGAGAGGCAATAAATGACTGGGTTTGGTGTTAACAGTTGTTTGTTCCGTTTGCATTTTCTGATGCTTAGCCTGTTCATTGCTAGTTTGTGTGCTTATTTTTTTTCCTCCTGATTGAGAAAGTCTGTACCCTCCTCTGACCTGTTCTTTTTTTTTCACTTCATCTGTTCCCTATGGTACAAAATCAAGAACCCCCTAGGAGCTAACAAGCAGCTTTCTGTGGAGCTGCAGCAGTAGATTTGTAGCTCAAAGTTTTCTATTAACAAAGTTTTAAGAGTTAATTCCTCTGACTTCTACAATACAGAAAATTGCCTCTTTGAAACCTGATATATGAAAAGTCAAAAGAGAATTTTTTAAAAACTTTTTTTCCCCATTATTTATTTGTTAATTTCAGGATTATTAGACCTTACTTGTACAACCTCAGTGTTGCACTGTGTGGGCATCTGCCTTCTGCATAAACCCAAGACCCTCAGGTAACACCAGTTCCCTTCCTTTTCATCTAATAGTGCTCAGGTATTGTAGGCTCTCTCACCACACTCCTTCCCCATCCTCACAGCTCAGGGAGTCCAGCACTGCAAACTTCACTAAGCATCAGACTCCAGACTCTAGCAAGTCCCTTGGACCTCATCTTTCTGGGGTGTTTCCCCAGCAAGCAGCCTTGGGTTTTTAAATTAGAATTCTCATCTCCTTGTTGTGCTTCTGTAGCAGGTGAAGTGCCACCTCTCTTCAGGAGATGTGAGCAAGAAAGTCTTATGCTGCCTTTTGGCTAGGCTTTCCATGCCTGGGACAAAGCTGCTGCTGAAAGCTTGGGGTGGGGTAGTGGCAAAGGCAAAAAAAAAAGATGTATCCTGGAAAAGCATGGAGATCTAGCTTTTCACATAATTAAAATAATGCTTGGGGTGGAACTAGTGGAATGCCCCTTTAATGACCACAAGGATGATGGCTTTCCTGAACTCTCTGTAAACCAAGGTTATGTCCCCCAAAGTCATACCGTTGGCAAAATTTGCAAACAAACAAGGCAATATTGTTGTAATTTTTAGCATTACCAGGAGAAGTTTACAGACATTCAGAATGACTCAATTTATAACAGTCATCTTCCAACTACTTGGTTTTGAAATCTTAACATGTTGAACTTGCGTATCATTGTGTCATGATAGTGTTTTAAATGAGTAGATGCTGTTTACAGCTATATTTGTTGTACCAGCTTTGTGAACAGTTTTGTTTCTGGACTGGCAAAGCAGTATTCTTTTCTGAAACTTAAAATGAACAAACATGGTGTTAAATGGTAATGGCAATGATGTTCAACTGTTACCAGCGCCAGTAGAAACAGCTTCTTGGGAGACTGTTGCATTAGCTGTGTGTGATACTCCTACTATACACGTTTTTAGGAAAAGCAATCAACTGTTTAGTTCTACAGAATATTACACAATTTCTTGCAGAAAGAAAGGCAACTGCAGTTTCTTTTTCTGAGTGCTTGCTCATCCACATTCCTCAGGTATCATCATACATCTTCCTCCTAGCTTCCCCAGTCCTTGTCACACTGCTTGTTTTCTGGCATTTTGTTGTGAATGATGATGATTTGCAGAGGCAGTGTTTTGAGACAATGTTCTCTGTGATATACCACTGCATAGGAGTTAGTGTCTATTTCAAAAGTAAATAAACCCCATAATGTTATTTTTTCTGATCCTAAATTTCTTGTGTCTCATTTATTGATTTTGTTTCAACCCAGTGGATTATGCAAGCCTCTCTCTTCGTATAAAAATTCCTTCAGGTTTTTAACTAGTAGTCACTTTCCTATGAATCTGCCCTGTGTTGCAGGGCAGGAGACAAAATTAGGATTATGTAATAGTTATTTAGCAAAGATGATCTAGCCTAGGAAAATAATATTTATTGTGTTATATACCCAAGTTAACATGTCCTCTTCATCCCCAATCCTGATTCTTGAATCAACAGAGTAAGGGCAACATGACCCTTCTACACAAAATAGATAAGATGAGATACTGCTCTTATTAAATTGTATTATTTATTGCCTGCCATTATTCTGCTTGTATACTAATGGGGAGTGGAGAAGGAAGATAATTCTCTCAAGCTGTTCTCATCTTACTGAATGGAAACCTTGCAATGCTTTTAAAAGTGAAAATAATAATACCACTGATTGCTGCAAATGATGATGTAATTTTTTTTCCATTTATGATCTAGAGGGGCATTACCCACTGTAGAAAAGAAGAGACCAATTGTCACTTAAACAGTTGTAATAGGTACAAATAGTAAAAAAAATAAGACATGAGTGTTTGAAAATGTCAATAGTGCAATTATGGTGCTGTGAAACTTTGGCCAACGGATGAGCTAGAACTGGAGGTGCAGAGTTGGAGCTGCAATTGGACTTTGTGCAGCCTGTGTATTTCACAGCATCGAGGCTCCTCCTAGAAACCAAATCTAACTCTAGAAGTCATTGGGCAGTAAGTGTTTGGAGACTGAGGAAATACTTCGAGGGGGCATAATATATGTTTCTTCTAGTTTTATATTCTTTCCTAGGCATCCCTAGGAATGGCCTGGTGAAAGAAAAATGAAAAGTCGTTGTATGATGGGAGGAGAGAACAAGGGGGAAGATATGAGGGTCAAAGGATCAAAAATGGGGATTTCTACCCGGAGATGGGAAGGCTCAGGGGTTAGAAACAGTTCACAATGACCAGGGGACACTGGGCTAAACAGACCTTAGTCTGGTGTAGTGCAGCCTTGTAGTTTTGTCCTCATATAGAAATCCATGCAGTTGGTACCTATGCCAGTGTACTGTCAAGTGTGATAAGGAGCCCTTGGCTTCTCCTCTGCCAGTGGGGAAAGATGGGCATCCAAGTGTCAGTATTTTGGTCAGTTTGGCAACTATTAATATTTTTCCATGAGCAGTCATTCAAGGAATTCATAGGGGCAAGGATATTCTTTTTTGGGGGGGGTCCTACCTTCAACTGCCTCTGTCCTTTCTGCTTGGTGGCCTCTTTTCTCACCCAAGAAAATGGACAGGAGGCAAGTGGAGCTGACCAAGCCTGGGAGCAGGTTAAGTGCTTCCTTGGGGAGAGGGGAGGAAGTTCCTTTTTACTCATAGCCAAGCAGTTGAAGATCATTGGATAAATTTTGATAATTGTCATTCCTTCCTGATACTTGCAGGAGAGTTCTGGTAAGTTCATAGTGATCCAAGTCCTAATGACAGAAAGAAAAATAGAAATACTTTGCATGCACATTGTGTCCTAAAGGATGTTGTTAGAACAACTGTTGATATTTCTGACTTAAGCACTTGATTTTGCAGCTTTCCTATTGTCATGGCAGTTATTGAATTTGAAATTTCCAGCCTTAAAGAAAAGACTGAAGAGATAGCTGATGTATAACTGGGTACCTTTTCTGGCACACCCTACTATGGTGGAACACGAGTATCCACCGGACTGTCACAACATATGCAAAATATATTTAAGTTTTATTTAATACCTTTATGGAGTAAAAAGGAAACATTATTCACGGTATGGAGATTTTATGTGATCATTTTATTCAAAGCAAGACACGCCTCCACCCTAGTTTGAAAAATTACTCAAGTTTATAAGTACTTTGAAGTGTCTGTAGCTGATATGGCAGCTGATATATTCAATATACTTGTGGATTTGTTCAATGTGAACAGGGAAAAGAACGAATTTTTTACTCTATGTTCCTTTCTGCTGTGTAATTCAAAGAACTGAGTGAGGTGCCTCTGATCAGAGATGGCATGTAAAAATTTCAAGCCCTGACACTTGCAGAAATGCATGAGTGCTCATGAAAATGGGAAAAGAAGACAACACTGAAGTTAGTGTTACAGCAGATGACTTCACATGTATGCCATAGATGTCAGTGTTATTTACACAGAAATATAAAAAAGCCAGTTAAAAGTGTGTAACGTAATGAGTCATTACGGCACAAAAAAAGGCAACAAACCAACCAAACAACGCAGGTGTTTATTTTTACTAATGATTAGAGCTGTACATTTTTCACTTAAAAAAAAAGGTTTCGAGTTCTCTTTCACAGGTTAAGAGGGCAGTAGGTACTCTGAACCGAAAACCTCACAAATAAAGGCTTTCTGTAAATCTTTTATGATAGAGTATTGTATAGAATATTCTTAGAAGATGCATTTTACCTGTGATTACCAGTTTATGAATAACTTTGATTCAAAAAGTATTTTCTACAACAAATGCAGACCTATCAAATTCTCTACTGGTTTTTCATGAGTGAAGTCATGCTCTGATAAAATACAGGTCCTGCTTTCTGATATAAAGTGCTAAGGATTGATTCCTTGATGTTTGGCATCCTAAGAGCCCAACTGAAAGGCGAACAACCACAACATATTTTAATTAACATATATTAATTGTTTGAAATCAAAATTGATTTGGGCTTTTTTTCTTTTCAACTGCAATGACGTTTTTAATGTCAGTCAAAGATCCATTACAAACGAAGGTTATAACCACAAGCATTTAAGTGAAAATGGATGATTTGACATCCTAGGAGCAACAGCCTCCTCCACTTTGTGCTGATGCAGGCTGTATATTTGACAGCACTGAGAGTGTGCTGCTTTGAAACTTGTAGATTCGTTATGGAGCTTTTTTAGACTGTCATGTCACTTTTTCTTGCTCATGTAGAGAATTGTGTCTACAAAGGCCTTTTCTTGTAATTGTTCTGTGTGATGGTGTTTCTTGATCTTGTCCTAGAAGATCAGCAGGATTTTGGATTTCTTTTAGGGGAGCTTTCACATTTATTTTCACAGAAGTTCTACAGATTCTTATAAGCACAAGATTAGTGGTTAATGAGGATTTTTTTTTTAATATATCAATTAGAAAAGAACTTGGAGGGGGAGGAGAGAAGGATGGCACTTTGATGGCATATGTAAAGAATAGTACTTTACTATATTATACCTTTTGTTTGTAGATAGTTAATGCATTTAGACAAATTCAGAAAAGTTTTGGGATACATGGACAGTTCTTCAGCTTGTACACCTGAAATGTAGAGTGATCTGATTTTTAGATAGTTGAGTTTGGAAAAGTTCCACTTAGAACCACATCTTTTATGAACTGTAAGTCTGTACTGTGGGGACTGGATTAGTAAACTTGATCATTTCTAGACAGTGGATTCATTCTGAGGGAGTATTCTGGAGAGGTTGAATTTTCCCATTTGATAAAATCATACTGGAATATGGTTCAGTCACTGCTGCCTGGTCTGGAGTTGTGGAGTCCCCTCTTAGTTCATGTCTGGCAAGGAACCTAGTTAGCAACACTTGTTGTATGTTACAAGTGAAACAGTTTCATGTTGAAGGATAAATGGACCTTGTATTTATATTCGTAGTCGGTACTACTAAGGATTGATTTTTTTTCCCTCTAAAATCCAAAACAAAACTCAGCCTGTCTTGTGTTAGCTGTTTTTCTTGGTTGTCGCTTCTACTATAGATTGTACTGCGTTCTGTTGACATTCTTAGTATTTTTTCCTTTACAAAATTGATGTTTTGGGAGAACTACTTAGTTGGGTTTTTTATTTCTTTATTTTTTATTCTTTTTTTATTTTTTTATTAGCATTTTACCCGAATTTTGGGTTCATATGAGCTGTGAATGATGATTGTGTTCAATGACAAAGCTTAAACTTAGATTTAGTGAAGCTTTTTTTTTGCCTTTTGTGATGATTTTTCAGTTTGCTTTTGTGAAGTGACTGCTTTGTAATGCCTGTGGTTAAATTAGTTACAGTTGTTCTATAGAAGCTATTACAACTTTGTTTAAAATATAAATGAAAATATTTGATAAATAGTGGAGATGAGGAGAATGAAGGTTTATTCACTCTATTACTTAGAGTGAATAATCTTAAATGCCAGCAGGTGGTCTATTCAAAACTGATAGTACTAGTTGCATTTAGTAAGCCACTGTGCAAAGCAAGGGCTCTGGTAATTGCCTGTCCTTATGAGCACAAATGATTGCTAGGAAATAGTGACTATAGCATTGTAGGATGTCATTACTGGAAACCTGTTACATTTAGCTTTATGTCAAATATTTTTATTAGCCATTTGATATGTATATATATTAGAAAATGTAGCATTCTGTGCAGATTGAACTCGTTTCCCATAATAGAATGAATCTCCCTCAGCATTATTTTGTTGGTTTACATCTTTTTGGCAATTGTTATTAGTGTAATAACATAGTATAAACTTGGTTGTGAGTTGAGAAATCATTTAAAATCAAGTTGATTAATTTTAAACTCTCTTGCAATCTTGTTTTTTGCAAATGCAGTACAATAGATTAGCATAGACACTAATGAACAGTCAAAATCATTTATTCCAGTTAAAATCCATTTTAAATTTGTTATAAGCAAAACATATTTTAAGCCTATTTATTATGTGAAAATACTGCCACTGCTGTTCAGCAGAGCAGTTAGGTGTATGCATGTTAGTCACACAGGTACATAAAAATTCAGCTAGACTCTGCTTGAAAGACAGCAGTGGGAAAACATATTACAAAGAGCATAAAGCATTCAATCTCTGTTTACAGTGTTAACAGGTAATTTTTATTAAATTCAGACATAAAATTTTCATTCAGCTTAAGTAAGCCAGAGATAGATGTCATTATGAGATTTACATACCATTAGCTCACATCAGTTGATTAGCAGCTGAGCTCTGTGGTACAAGGCTAGTTAGATACATTATTTGTGATGCCAGGAGGCTGCAGCTGAAGGAGGTTTACTGGCTGCATGCTTGTGTCCTTTGCCTTTGTGATTACTTGATAAAATGCAGTGCATCACTGTGAACAATTGACCCTTTTGAGCAATCCAGACTGGTCAGCAGTCTAAATCCACATTTTAAAGCCGTCATTATAGCCTCAAACTTAAGAGTTTCCAAGGTGCAGACAAAGGTGTTATCCTCCTTCAGTACCAGTCGTGTACCATTTTCAGACTTTATGAAGTACTTGAATTGAATAATATTTGAAGATACTGAAAACTCTTCCGGAAATCCATCCAGCCTGCTTTTAGACACCAGTACAATTCTGGATTTTATTTTTGCAATGAAATCAGGAGCATTACAAAAGATTCTGAGTCCCTGTGAACGGTCGTGGCTGTCAGTTATTTCCAGGAAAGTAGTCTCTCGAGATGCTAGCTGTTCCTTCTCCCACCTTGATTTCACTGCATCCGAGAGTACCTTAAGCTGGAAAAATTCAGCTTCTTGTGCCAAAAGTTGATTTTCTCGAAACCCTTCTGGTAGAAGAAGTTCTCCATTTCGTAGGAAGTTGAGTATGTGTCTGAAAAGGAGTCCATCTCTGTCTATGAAGTAATGACCGTCTGCATCAAATGGACACATTATTCTTCCGTTTATGATCCCTTCCAGAAACGAATCAGGATACTTGGTTAGTGTCTGTTTTTGTGTGATATATAGATAACCACCAACATTCAGAGTAATCAGAGACGTTTTATATTCCTTGTCTTGCTCAGAGCCTTCAGAGTTGCTGGTTTTTTCTTCGCATTCATTTTCCCTTCTGCTTGCTTTTTTCTCCATTATTGAAGCTGAGACAAAAAGCCAGCTATCCTGCTTTGTTCTTGTCAGCTTGTAAAGAGGATGTTTCTTTTTAAAAAGCACCTTTATTCAGCTCCGGAACGATGTTGGAATGGAAATGCTGCTAGCATTGCTCTGACTGCCAGCTTGGGTTTGCAGTAGGTGGCGTATCAGCTGTGTGTGCAGGGTGATAGCAGGAATATGACTGTAAAGGAGAATTTGCATTTAACTGTATAAGGGAAGAAGGGTATAACAGCTGTTTGTCTCCTTCTTTTCTTTAAGTCTTAAGAAGTTTACGTAGCTTCTGGGCTTATCCACAGAAATGCATACTACTGTTCTAAATGACACCTTATCTTTAATACTTGAGGATATATTTGTAGTATCAGCTAGCCAAATCATATTTAGTGCTTAAGGTGTTAAACAGATAGCTTCATTTATGTTTCAAGGATTTTAATTTTCACAAGGCCTCTTTTGACATTTTTTTTTTTTTGGTAATGAGTATAGTATCTGATGCATACAGCAGGACAATACTGAAAGGAAAGGTGTCCCTGTCTGTACAAGGGGGCTGTCATCTATGGAGTGTGTGCACATGCATGACACTCATTTATTGGACACGTGCACAGCAGTGAGATGTTTCCACAGAAGATACTCTGGAGGTAATGCTTAGGGCTTGTTGGTCTGACTGTTTTAAGTTTTTGGTGAAAGCTCTCATTTGCAGTCACAGGGAATATCCTCAGCAACACAGGATATTCCAACAAGGAGCTGCAGCCTGATTAGGTTTTGCTTACTGCCTTTCTGTGTGCCACCGACAAAAACTGTTTTAGAGGGGGTATTTACTATTTATATTTGTGATTGCTTTTAAGTCATCAAGACTGTCTAGCATCAGTTTGTTCTTTTTTGATAGAAAAACTGAGCTGCCCTGTGGAACAAAGGGTTAGTGTGCCTAGAGATAGCTTTGAACATCACATAACATTATAGCTTAGCAACACTTGAGTGCGGGGAGGGGAAACATCGTCGGAATCGAATGGCTGTCTTCCCTCCTGTGCTTTAAGCCTCTCTCTCAGTTGCCTCTTAAAAAAAGGTTTCCCCTTTAAACATTTGCAGCTTGGAGCAGGAAAGGGAAAGCTCTCCACACATCTCCATGTGCCTTTCCTTGGGGAAGCGGACGGACGGGAGCCACAGCATGCATTCCCCAGCACAGGTGGAAGCAAACGCTTACCTTGGGCTAGATCTGGAGAGGAGATCCCATCTTTTTCAAGATGTATTTTTCACTTTACAGGTAGATGTGTCCTGTTTTGCCTGATTAGCAGTGGAAAGGCAATTATTCTTATGTAAATTCTTCTGCTTTATTTCTAAATATTTCTACTGCTCCCACTGTCTCTAAGGCTGTTTATTGATACTGCAGGGTAATCACTATCATATTTTATTAATTGATAACTGAATCTAGTGCAAATAAATGCACTTTTTTTTACTTTCTATTCTTCTTGCCAGGGTATCTCTAGCACTTACGCACTAAATTTTTCTGCTGCTGTATGTGATATATTAAGCAGATATTATTCATTAGGTTTGATTTATCAGGAATTAGTCATGGTTTTGCTTTTAACTCTTTGATATGATGGATATGTTCATCATAACTTCAGTTGAAGGAATTTCAACTAGTTTCTAATTTTTAAACATTTGGATTTTTTTAAAATTAAATCCTTTCATGGTTATTGAATTAATAATTGAGAAAATGAAAGAGCCAATTAGTTTCAAGTATGATTTTTTTTTCTGTTACAGGAGACATCCATTCAAATTTAGTTTATTGTCAAGTAATGGAAAATTTACTTAATGGGCTTAGATCAGGCATAGCTACAGTATTAAACATCTTATAGTCTGTTAAACTCTAAGAGAATGATTTCTGTGGTGCTTGCATCTTACACAGTGAACTTGAAATACTCTGAAGCTGAACTACGAGTGTCCTGGCACAGATGAGCAGGAGTTTAAAAGGAGAGCAGGGATTTGTAAAAGATAAGAAATTTTCCATGGCCAGTTAAGCTGTCTACACTTTAGGAGACAGAAGTTACAGAACAGTATCTCCTTACTTAAATTTTCATCATCTTCTCACTGTTATAACTCTTGCAGTTGAAATTTTCCACTTTGGTGAACGAGTAAGTATTCTTTGAAAGATCATGCAAAATCGTTCTAGTAGTTTGTATGATAAAATATTCAAAATGAATTTGATGTGGAAAATATACTCTGTGGAGTTCATGAATATTTACATTTAAACCTTTGAGACTTGAAAAATTTAGAGCTGCTGTAAAATTTTCATCACCACAAACCCATGTAACTTTATTTCACTTCAGCTGACAGTCATCTGTGATACAAAATTAAAGCCTGGCATTTCTTGGTGAAAATTTTCCACTTTCTGTGCCATACTACAAGACTTTTCAAAAAAACCATGGTTATTCCTGTGCACTCAGTGATACATATGGTATTGTCGTGCTTGTAGTTTTAGTGGGGCGGTTTCATATAGCTCACTATTTTTTGAAGGTGTAGCTATGCTGGATTTCCTTTTTTCTGTCTTTTTGTCCATGCACTGGAAGATCATCCAGAAGTTCATTTTGGCAAAGATATGGAAGTATTTCTTGCAATCAAGTTCAAGACTTTGACCGTTTTTGTGCTTTCAGAGTCTTTTTTTGTTGTGTACCAGTGTGACAGCTGAGTTATGCTAAATGCATCCCTGATCTTCTTCCTTCCAGCTTGTATTGAGACAGAGTAACTTGTTGCTGGGTGCATTCCCTTGCTGTGAGTGAACTGTCTGTTTCTGCCCTATCCAGCTGAAGTGTCCCGCTTGCTGATGTGTGTAGCTAGCAATCCTGAAATGACTGCTGCTTCACAGATTATCAGTGTCACCTGTATGCTGGGATTGGCCATTCAAGTAAGGAGTAGTGCTGGAATCCAGCAATTGAAAGCATATTGTTTTGGTTCCATATTAAGCCAGAAAATATACTAAGCACCCTTACACACACTTAGGAGAGTGGCTGTAGTAGTACTCAGTTTCCAAGTTAGTCACCCTTTGGGTTGCACCAAAGGGCAATCCACAGAGCTTTTCAGTTTCTTCTCGGTCAGACAAGCCATCCTGGAGACAGTGAAAATGCAGTGCTGGTATTTATCAGTTACACAGAAAAACAAAACCAAGGAGGAAGAGGCTAGCCTGCTGCTCCTCATTCTGCCCTACAAATTTCCTTTTGGAAAATAAGGTCACTCCCGCTCAGTTTCCACCCTCTTCCTGAACCTCCTGGTCTGGAAGCTTGAGCGTGCCATGGAACTGAGAATTCAGGTCCAGAGCACACTACAGAAAAGTTGGTGCTTTACCAATGTTTCAGCTTACCTATCCAAAGAGTACCAACCTCACTGACAGTCTGCTGTCAGTGAAAATAACCTGGGTTACAGAAAACAGCTACTTTTATTTATTACAGTACAAAAGGATATGAGGAGAAAATTCAGCTATAAGACAGAGAGAATTTTAGATGTGTATTAGGAAACCATGCTAATGAAATCCATTCGGGTTATTGAGGCAGCTTACTTGCCATTTAATGTCATAACACAGAAAATTGACCAGGTTGTTGGACAATTAAACCATTCAGTAGCTTCTGTTTCACAATGTTGGTAGCATAGATATTCTCATTCCAGTTATATCTCCAGATGTTGATTAACAGCCATTGAAGCTGTTACGTAGTAACAGCTCTACATAGTAATTAAAATTGAAGATTTTCAAATCAGCAAGTCTGAAAAATTTGCATTCAAGTGATGGTTTAAGGTCCATCTGTTTTTTTATTTTTCTAATTTTTATAAGTTTTATAAGTTGTTATATAGCAGAAGTAGGTTTTAGAAGCAGCAGCACTTATTCCCTTACCTTTAGCATAGTAACTACAACCCTTTTACCCCAATTCCCCATATCAAATATCCCCTGAATTCCTTTAGCAAATGTTTAGTCTGTTGTCAAGGTAGGCCTATTCTGTTTAGAGAACACTCGTATTTTGGCCTAAACCGCAGAGTACAGTCAAGAACTAGATGACTATGTGCCCCCTGTACCCTGAAAAAGATGAAGAATGATGAAGAGAGGGTCTCAGAGACCCCAGGCCCAATTCCCAAGAGGTGTGACTGAGGGTGGACCAGGGCAAAAACCGGGGGTGGAAAATCTGGGATTGGACAGACAGTATTATAAATTGTGACATCTATAACAGAGAGGCACACTCGCATCTTATAGCTTTATGCTTAGGCACAAATTAAATCCTTTCCTTATCTCACCTTCAAAACTAAATTGTCTTGGAGTTTTTTCTCCCTGAATTTTCTTTTAGGCATCAAAGAGTTTTCAAAGGGCTTTCTAAGAAACTATTCAGGTTGCTGTTGGTATTTTTAATAATTTTAGAGCACTGCAGTGCTACAAGACTGGAAAAGCAAATGCTGTACCAGTATTTGAAAGGTGAATTGGATGACACAGGTATTTAAATATGAAAAGGTACTGTATGAAAAACAATAAAATATCTGACTTGGAAATCAATCAATTAAAAATTAAGGGAGAATAATATAATACTGATCAATATGGGTGGAGAGAAAATGGGTGGTGCCAAATTTTTTTGCCCTCTTTTTTAGTTAGAATTTGTTCAGAAAAGCAGATGATGCTTTTTCTGTTAAATCTTGCAGTATGTTTCATTTGTCATTTTGTATTAGAATGTATACCATATTAGTTTTCCTATAATTTAGCTATACAAAAATTGTCTACAGGCTTCAAACTGGGAAATGCTAAGTAGAGAATTATCACTCAAATGTTCCTGTGATTTGGTTCTTGGTCCTATGTTTTTTAGTGAGCGATCAAGAAAGAGATAGTTACTGGTGATCTTGGAGATGATACTGATGAGAGTGTAATCTGCATTGCTGATGCAGAACCATTTGGATTGTTGGTTGGGATAGTATTTTAACATCACCAAATATGAAGTTCATATGCCCAGGAATACACCCTAGACAGGGCTTGCAGTGTATATGTTTGTAGGAGAGTTAGGGCAGAAGCTCTGATCTATATATAATACATCACTGGCAACTGAGCATAAGGTCATTTTTCTGTGCAGTGATCAGTAAAACAAATGTAGGATGCATCCTTGGATACCTAAATAAGGGAATGCCAAGTGAAGACTGGGTGATCCTCTTCTCTAGTTGCATAGCTGCTAGGGAAGGGTGGTCTGAGAAGGGCACCAGCTTTGAGGCAACCTTTTGAATGCAAGAGAGGTGCCATAAAATGCCTTTAGTCTGTAAGAGCAGAGCTTAGGTCTAGTGTAGAAGGGGGCTATTCCATGTCCAGCCAACGCATGTTTTAGCTGGGAAACTGCACAGCAGTTTAAGTGAGCAGAGTGGACTTCCAGGGCTTCCAACTTGGATGCTGGTTTTGGCTGGGGTAGAGTTAACTTTCTTCACAGTGGTTGTTATGAGGCTGTGTTTTGGATTTGTGCTGAACACGAGGTGGATAATATAGAGTTGTTTTTTTTTATTGCTGAGCAGGGCTTACACAGAGCCAAGGCCTTTTGTGCTTTTTGTACTGCCACGCTGGCAAGGAAGTTGTGGTGCATGGGAGGCTGGGAGGAGACACAGCCAGGACAGGTGACCCAAACTGACAAAGGGGATATTCCAGACCATATGACATCACACTTATATATGTAAACTGTGGGAAAGAAGGAGGAAAGGGGGAATGTTTGGAGTGATGATGTTTATCTTGCCAAGTAACTGTTGTGTGTGATGGGGCCCTGCTCTCCTGGGGATGGCTGAACACCTGCCTGCACGTGGGAAGCAACAAATTAGTTCCTTGTTTCGCTTTACTTTTATGTGTAGCTTTTGTTTTCCTTATGAAACTGTCTTTACATCAACCCACAAGTTTCCTGTCTTTTACCCTTCTGATTCTGTCTCTAATCCTGCTGGTGGGGGGGAGTGAGTGAGTGGCTGTGTGGGGCTTGGTTGCTAGCTGGGGTTAAACCATGACAGTCCTTTTTGGTGCCTAATGTGAGGCTCAAAGGGTTTGAGACAATGACAAATTTGATGGGAATGTGCTAGATTGAATTTATCACTTAGTGGTGTTCAGCTAGAAATGAGCAGGCTCATGCTCAGTCTGTGGGGCCTGGTTGCTGACTGGGGTTAAACCATGACAGCTGGGAAGCAACAGCTCAGCTTCTACCAGTCGAGGAGCTGGAAGCACATGTGCCCATAGCCTGTCCTTACTGCACTTTCATCTGCTTTTTACCACTGCCTGAGAACCATGCATACTGAGTAAGGTATTCATCTCCTTCTTCCTTGGCACTGCCCACAAAGTGAAGGAGTTGGTAAAGGACCAGATCCTGTCCCACATGCTGGCAAGTCTGGCTGTGATAGACAACGTCTCGGGAGAGACATTCATGAACTGAACTTTTTCAGGCCAATAGGAATGATTAAGAAGCTGAAAAATTGGCATAATGGAAGATTCAAGGAAACATGATTTATTTTTATTAGGCTTGATAAAGGTGAAGAGTACATAAGTGCATGGATGGGCAGAAATGCTTTCCTAGCAGGCTCTTCAACCTAGCAGTCAATGGTCTAATAAGACACAGTGGCTGGAAATTGGAGCTGAGTGCAGTCAAATAGAAGACTGATACATTAAAATCTCCAAGTCAGCCCATCTCTCTCTAAAAACTCCAACAATCTAATCCATCGTATCAGACCATATTCTGCACAATTTCAGTAAATTTCTTTCATGCCTGTTTGTGAAAATTACCTTAAATGCTTTTACCGCATTCTGTTCATTTGATAATGATTGTCAGCAGGACTTGAAGCTGGAATCAGCATCTCCCCAGCATATCTCTCAATTGTCTCACTGAGACAACAGTTGAAATTACTTTATGACTTAGCACCAGGGCATTTGGGCAGGGACGTCAGGGTGAGCGTGCAGTTGGCAGCTAACAATGAAGCTATGGGTCACGTAGACCAGCCTGTTGGGAGCTGCACTGACTGTGTATTTGTACCTGCCATCCCATTTAGGGCAACTGAGAGCATAAGACACTTGGGAAAATGTTGTATTTTCCCTTCTCATCACTGATCTTAGCTAGTCTTCCAGACCTATTTATTTATCTTGTACTACCTGCATTAATTTGAGTAGGTATTTTTAACAGGGAATTGCCACTTTTGTGCCTTATTCATCCGTTACCTTCTAGGCTGATGTGACTATGGAAATACCAAGGCAGATGTGTAGCACTTTGGATGTTTTCCAGTGCAGCTGTGGTCCTGCAACAGGAGAACGCAGACTCAAGTCTCTGAATTTGAGTTTGGTGAATGAAGGCTGAGTGGGCTGCAAAGATAGTAAAAACTGTATTCCCCCACTACAATCTTGTATCAAGAGGTTTGCATGTGTCTTTGCAGATTTATTCTGCTAGACTCTCTGGGTATGTTAAAATCCTTAAGAGGGTCCAGGGAAAATGGGACATAAACCTTGGCTTTTGGACAGTGGTTGAGCTTAGACATCAGACAAACTTAACTGCAAGGCTGTGTTCTTGGAGACTGTGGACAGCCTCGTACTGTGAGGCCATTGGAACATTTGATCTGGATTCGACTGCAGAAGTCAATCTGGATCAGTGGTAATTAAAAGAGGGTATTAGCCAAGACATCGAAGAGGAGATATCCAGAGAAGTCGTGGATGATGCATTCCTGACAGTGTTCAAGGCCAGGTTGGATGTGACTTTGAGCAACCTGGTCTAGTGGAGGGTGTCCCTGCCCATGGCATTGGGGTCGGAACTAAGTGATTGTTAAGGTCCCTTCCAACCCAAACCATTTTGTGATTCTATGATAATACTGAGAATAAACATGCTTAATTGGCAAGTTCATTTCCTAAATAGTTGGTATGGGGGAGCTCTCTGCTTTACCTATCCTAATCCCTAAAACTTAAAAATAATTTGAAAATTCTGCAAGGTGCAGGGAGATTGATGGTGACATGTCAGTGTTCAGGCAACTGGACTGGATGGCTCAGATGAATATAGGTTAGCAAGCCTTGAACCTGTGCCAGAGAAACTAGTGGAAAAATTGTTATGGAGTTCAAGAGGTAGATAAGATTGGAAATAACGCAAATGCTAGCAAACATGGCTTTATGCAAGGGTTTTCTGGTCAAACAAACCTAATTTTGTTTATTTGTTTATTTTGAAGATTGTGAGTTTAAAGTAACAGCATGTTTGCAGCCTGCTTAGCTTTTCATATTGCACATAGAGTCTTGTGACATTCTGATTTATGTATAAAAAAAATCAGCAAACACAGAACAAGATGAAAAACTGACAGTTATCAGAAAGTAATTATGAATAGGAAGCCACAGGGGTTGTAGTTTGAAGGGCTTCCTCCAGGATTAGCGAGGAGGATAATAGTGGTAAGTGAGAATCACTGCTTATAAAATGTCATGATTGACACAAATGGTGGTCAGGCAGTGAATAGCTATGACAGGACTGTCACGGTGTGACTGGGATCGCTTAATTCACAGAGTCTGCCAAAGGCAATTATACCCCTAGGAACTGGGAATGCAGAGCACATAGATAAAATGTGAGGTTAGAAAATACTCAAAGTAGTTGTGTTAGTAATATAATAGCCAGTCAGCTCCGTAAACCCTCAGATCTTGATTTTTAGAGACAAACTGATCTTAACACAGTTTAACCATCTAAGCATGAAGTGGTCATGGGACACAGACACCACTGTCCTGCCCCACCCCCTCAAAACCAAACCCCAAAAAACCACAACAAAAAAAATCCAACACAAGGCAGATCACTGAATTCTAAAAGAAGTGGGACCAATTTTCTTTCAGCGGTCTCCCTTCCTCCCTCTCTCAGCTGAATTCAGAGATTGAATTGAGATGGCTGAAGTGAGGTGAGAGAAATTCCAGCTCCTGTATCTGTTATTTAACCTCCATATATGTTTTTTGTAAGATCAGTACAATAGTATTATATCTGGTTTCTGGTCTCTGTATTCAACTTTATTTCAAGATTGAACAAGATGCAGAAAAGAAACCCGAAATTGATTTAAGTGTGCCATAAATGCCTTGTGATGAGATAATGCATGGGCTTAAATTACTTCATTTATTGAAAAGATGGTTGAGAAATGATTTGATTACTGTGTATAAGTACTTTCAAAGGGAGAAAACACCAGGTACTGAAAGGCTCTTTATGATTGTATAGAGAGTCATAAGAAGAACCAACTGCTAGAAGCTGGAGTCAAATTCTTATTAGAAATTAAGCAGCAATATTAGTACGACTAGCCACAAGGTTCTGTAGAGAAGAAAGACAATAAAATTTTTCTATCTGTAATACATAGTAAGTCAGGCAAATTTGCCAAGTTGTCTCTCCTGACCATAAACCTAAGAATCTGCAAAACCAGAAGTGTTTTAATACAAATTTTCTTTCTTTCATTCAAAACTATCTGAAAAAAATATGGCATTCTTATTCCCTTCAAGGATTACCAAGAAATTTTAGATTAAATCATTTTAAAATACATGCTGTTGGAGTAATTGCTCTCTGCGTTATTCAGGGAGAGCAGACTTAGATTTGCAGATGTAGTAATATTTCAGTCTATAAGATAATAGAAAAATCAGAGGCTTCTCTTGGCATCAGTACATCTAAGCATTTCTGTTTTCTTTTGTGTTGCCAACTGAAAGTGACAATGGCAATGTGGTGCCCTACCCCAACAGCAAGACAAGACTCTCTGTTGGAAAGACATTTTAAAGAGTGAGAGCTAATGAAGCCATTAAAGCCCATTGTTTGTTGTATGGCAAGGCTGTTCCAGAGGTGTTTGTTTTACACATATTGTACTGGCGATGTCCAAAAGAGAGGAACAAATTGACAGGCTCTCCCCTCCCCCCCCATCATTATGCATTAGAACATTGCAGTAGAGATGCAGGTGTTTGCCCACCATCACTTCTCTCTTCCTTTCTACATCAAGTTGCTTTTAATTTTTGGGCTGTTACTGCTCTGTTAGTCATCATCACTTCAGGTAAAAAGGTGGTCTCGTTGGATAACAGCGACTGTCACGGAGGTGACTGTACGGAGACAAGCATTAGCTAAAATACATGTACGTGATGTCCTAGGTTATTAACTGAAAGTTTTTATTTCTTTTTCCTGAGTGTTAGCATATGTTGTTCCTTTAGTGAATTTTTTTTTTATATTGTAATAAGATGAAAATGTGTTACTCTTTTCCTGAGGATAGGAATAAAATTAACTTTCATTTTACTGTCCACTAATTTTGGATACTTGATAATTGATTCTCTTTGTACATTATGTTTTTATAGTCACTGACTATATTCATTGCACATTTCCAGAAAGCAGTTCCTAGGTAATCAGAGTGCAACATCTAGAGAAAGGAGTTGCCACTTCTTCAAATTTGATCTTTGTGTTTCATTCTTAATATATAAAACATCTGAAGGCAAAATAAGGAAGTCTAGAGTATACCAACTGTGCAAACATGTTTTTCCTGCTTATTTCTTTGGTGTCTAAATATCAGATATTTTAGAACTTTATTTGAGAACTTATAATTACATTTTATTTAGTAAATTCTTACTTAGTGAAAAATAATTCAAATTTTGACCATGTTGGTGACACTCATTTTAATGTCCAGTTTTGCTTGGTTTTTTTCATTTTAGATAAACTTGCCTTGGAAGGAATAGTCGTACAACGTGCTGAATGCAGACCTGCAGCTAGTGAAAATTATATGAAGCTGAAAAGGTAGGAGTGTTTCATTACGAATGGATATGTGATATCCGACTTTGATGCTTTTATTATTGCCTTACTAGGGATGGATGACTTCAGTATTATCATGGTCTTCACATTTATACAGGATCGGAACTGGTCTTGCTTTTGGGGTGGATTTACAGTAGGGAGGGAATGAAGGCTGGTGTGGGACTTGTACCTCCCTCTGATTTTGTCTGGTGGGATGATGCAGACCTCTCTGTCCTATCATAGGCAAAACTCTTACTAGAGCACGTGCTGTGCCTCTTCAAACCTGAACATGTGAATGTATGACTATATTCAAATATGATTGAAGCTGAATTTCCTGAAGACTTAAAGGTTTACATTGGTCTGTTCAGGACACACTTCTTGAGTATGGGTTTTGCTGTGGATCGTCCAAGTTTAATTCCACTTAATACTGTGCCATGTTAGACAAAAAGAATCTCTGAAAAGATATTTAAAATGTCCAAAATAGGAAAGAGTTTGTGGAGAAGTGCTGGACATAAACTGGCATGCTTGCTAGAAAAGGTAATGACTGAAAGTATCAGAAGTGGTATGGAAACCACAACACATACATTTAAAAAAAATCATTTAGTGACTTCTGAAAAGTTCAGCAGATATGTCTAGAATTGTGATATATGTGATTCATGTATCTTATGGATAATTAACTTTATGATGTTCTCTAGTAATAAATCAGATTTGGGATTGAAATGTGCATTGTATTAAGTGCTTCTTTATATATATTAAGCATGTGAGTTTTCATTAAATCACCCTTTTGTACTGTGAGTTTGTTGTAAATAGAGAAATTCAAAGCAGGACATTTCAGGAAAAGAATTATGTGTGACTAGTTTTAGAATTGTCAAAAGAAATGCAGAAAAGGCAAAGCGATGTTTTTCTCTAATTCCCGATCTGTTTTCTATGTATCATATACATTTTCAGTATCTTATGTTTTATTAACCTCCTCTGTCATCTAAATTGCTCCAGTATTTCCTTATTGCATTCATTCATTTTCAAGACTTTATGTTCTAGCTGTTGGCCAATCAGTACCATAAGTTTGTTCCTGTGCAGTGAACTGCTTCATTTCAGACTGAGTTTTGTGATTGCTATCATGGTTTTTGTCATCAGGGGGAAATGGAGTATGAGGCGAACGTGATGGTGGCAGAAAAGGACTCATTTCAATCTGGCAATTTTAAATATACATGAATATAATCTGTGGGATGTATTTGCTTCATAATTGTTCTAATTACAGGTTTCCTGATCCAAGTGCTTTTTTGCATTTTGCACATAGTTGATCAGATAAGCTGCTTCTGGTAAGGCCTCAGCAGGAGACTGAAACAGAACTGATAGCTTTAATTATGTGCTACCCAAACTTTGAATTTTTCAACATTCTGCTTTCTGTCTCACATGCATGCAGCCCCTCCTGGTATTCAATTTTGTCATGTTCAACTCCTATAGGAGCAACAGAAGTACAAACATGAAGGCAGATTTTGTGTTTGGTATTGTTGTTTTTTCTTTCCTGTAGAAAAATTGTCAGGCTGTGTATGCCTACTTTCTAGTTTTCCATGTTTGTAAAGATTTTTTACCTTTTACCAAGAAGTTTTAAAAAAAGTAATCTGATCTGTTGGGAATCAGCATGAGATTTAGCAGATCTAGCAGTCACAGCTTCAGAAGAAATTGGGTTTAGTCCAAATACTGTGTCTGGTATTTGAGTAGTAGGATCGAATTTTTCACTCCCTTTACGGTCTCCCACCCTCAACATGCTGCAGTCTGTACTTGTGCATAAAAAAGGGTGACAGTATTAAAGATAAAACACATGAGTTACACAACCATGTTATATTAAACCATTTTATTCATTTTTCTGTTTACTGTTGTGCTTTATATGAGACAGACTCTCCAAAGATGAACTTTATAATATTGACAGAACAGCAAGTCTATTGTGTAGGCTTTAAGTGTTACAATATTAAGTTGAGTTGGGGAGGAAATAAAATTAAAAGATAAATACAGTTGCTTCAAACTTTTAAGATCTAGAAAATGAAGTTAAGCTGCACGCTCTCAACAGCTGTAATCGTTTGTTTTCTGAGAGCTAGCAATGACCAAAAGAGATTATATATCTCCTGGTATTAAATGCAGATATGGATCCTGTCTATTTTACCATCTGTATCTGGGTCAACAAGATCAGCTGATGGATACATAGTATTTGATTTCCCTGCTGCTCAACCGAGTTTCAGTGAGAGGACAAAGCAATGGTCTTGTGATGCAGTTGCCAGCAGTTAGGTGGGAGATAAGTGTGACATGTGGGTTTCAGGATGAATAATGAAAACACAGAAATTGGTGAAACGTGTGAGTGAAAGTGTTATCGAGTGTAGTAGCTGGGAGAGGTTTTTCCCCAAGAAGCAGCTTTTGATATGATTACAGGAAGGCTGTAGATGGCTGATGTTCACAACACTTTGAATACAAGGTACAAATGTGTGTCTAGGGATAACTAGCTGGAAAGGTAAAATAAAGGTTGTGTGACCTTCACTTGGTGTTTTCTATTTTGGAAGTTTTGTTGTTGGCAGATTTATTTAATTTTTTTCAATTTTCCTGAACTTCAAGTTCTAGAAGGAGAACAAATACCATGAAACTCCTGCAATCCTGCAGGAGTAAAGCTTTGTGCTGTTGAATTTCCTAGAAAATTTTTATTAGCAATGTATTTGTTCTTTGTAACAGCTTAATGATTAGTTGTACATTTGCAATTACTGCTGCTGATGCTATTGAGGCTAGCTGGAAAATAATGTGTGGTTTCCAAGCACCTGTCCTGATTTCTGTCTTGTGGGAGTGGATCTCATGATCCCATTTAAAATATTTTAACTGTGTGGGGGGAAAAATGAGCAGTCTATTCCCAGCTGCAGACAGTTTTACTGTGCAGTGGTCACAGAAAATACTGTGTCTACACTATACTTACTGTTTGATAGTTCCCCTCTTTACATCCTCCCTAGCCGGTCCTACCCAACCTAGACTTTTTTCTTCATCTTACTGTAGTTGACTTTCCACCATGAAGATGCATTATCTGTACCTTCATTTTTTCTTTCTGTGCGCAAGAGATTTTTGCTTCTATTACATTAATTTCGTGATCCCAGTGTTTAACCACCTTGGGGTTAATGGCTCTTCAAAAAGAAAGATCTCCCAAGAGGCTTGTCTGTACTGGGAAAAATGGGGCACAGGGAGAGAGGAGTCCCCCAGACATTCAGGATCTCTTAGGTTCCAGATGATTTGAGAGGAGATGAGAATAAGATGTTGATACTCGCAAGGGGCTTTTGCTATTCACAGAAGAGGGGAAATGGGGGACTGGCATGCACCCATCTCAGATTCTTTCTGACAAATTACCTGTTTCTATCCTTCACTGGTCCTCATGTCTATTCTCTTCATCCTTCTGATCATAGCAAACTCTCTTCTTCCCCAATTCTTTCTCTGTCCCCCTTTCCCATTTTTGTTTGCTTCTGTTTCTCCATTTCCTCACAGGAAAAAAAAAATTTTCAAAAATATTTGGAACACATTGGTATCATATACCTCAAACTACATTTCATTTTGAGGTAAAGAAAAAAAAAATCTAAGAGCAACTTCTGCAAAGCTCCAATTCAAACTGATATTGTCAAGTTCAGTAGCTACAGAAAGCTCTAGAGGGCTGCTCAGGTCCTCTGCAATGTGGTGGCCAGGCACCAGACCCACAGTTCTCGCGGGAGGTTTTGAAGGTACATGAAACTGCAGCTCTGGCAGTTGTCAAATGCACTGTTGGATAGCGCTTCCCCAACAGCAGAGGATGGCAGGCAAAAACCGAGATAAAATCATAGCCCTTGTTTCGTTCTCAAATGTGCTGCTGAAATACTGGTCACCTTTCAGAATGGATTTTGGAAGACTGATTCAACAACACCTAATCTGAACTACCAAACTGTCACAAACTGTACAAAATGAAGAAGATTAGGTAATCCTGGGACTCTTTTTTTTTAAAGCCTGCAGGAGCCAACATTTAACACTGCAGTGAGGCTGGTAATGCCTACAGTTCTCTTAAGTAACTTAAAAATACATTTTGAAGTATGGTTAGTCTAAAGTGGTGATTGTCAATATGGCAGCTTGTAACAGGATTGCAAGAATTCTGTATATCTTTTTGCTTTTTCCTACAAGAGTTTTTTACAAAGAGTAGGATGAAAGTCCTTAGAATAAGCTAGTGGAAGAAACAAGCATGATAGGGTTTTAGAAAAAATGAGTTGCAAAATGTTCTAGAATAGTTAAGGAGCTTCCATGTTTGAAAAGTCACATGTCTTTACAACTACATTGTGGAGGCCTCTAGAAGTCCAGACATTTGGTGGTCTGTGTCAAGCAAGTGAAATTTATTAGTGCATATGAGTTGCTCACCTTCTCTAAAATACTGTGAGAGTATTGACTGACTGACAGTTCAGTATATTTCTGAAAATGAGCATTATACCAGTTCTTTTTTCACAAATAGCCCCTACTAGCAGAATAAGATTAATAACTTGGCCAGCATACTGTTTCATATATGTTCTTGTAGATATACTTAGTTGGCTATGAATTCCTTTCCAAAATGAATATGTGTGCATACATTTGCGCATTTTCCACAAAAGCTGACATGCTGCACAAAGGCTGCTCGGTTTGTTTGAGGTGGGAGGCCATTTTTATGCAAAGCTGAGATTGCATCTGCCTCTGAGTCAATACAACCTTGATTTTTCAAATACCGAAGATCATTTTCTATGGCTCGAAGTAAGATTCAGCATAGTACAAAAATACATTCCTCAGGATGATTTGAGTTACTCATCCCATACAAAAATATAATTTTTTTCCATGTGCTAAAATGTTTCCAATCACAGTTTGTCTGGAGAATTTTATGCAATTTGTGAAAAATTATCTATTAATCATGTCCATAAGGGTACTGTTAAAAGACGTATTTTATATTATTCTTGTGTTCCTGGACACCCACCAGTTCTTACAAGTCAAGCAAATAGTTTTCTGGTTGTGAACAACTGAACTGCAAAGTAACAGCCACACTAGTACTGAAGTCTCTTTGTCCATTTTTAGTCCATTTTTCACATTTCTTGAAGAGACTAGTGGAGAGAAGCAAGTGAGAAAAATAAGGTTAAAGACAGATCAGCTCGGCAGCACAGAGGAGTGGTTATTCCCCGTTTCAGGGGTCAGGAGAATTGCTTTTGTTGGTTTGCTATCTATTTCTTTGTGCTCTTAGGTTTTCTCTGTCTCTCATCCTTTTCATTTTGCCCGTCATGTTTTACTGTTCTTACAAGTGGTGTTCTGAGACTGGATTTTAATTAGTCTTTTATATTACCATGCTTTTTGTTCAGTGATATGAAAAGGTCGTAATTTTGGTCTCTGCTTCCGGCCATTATAATAATGCTAATAAATAAGGAATAGCTAATGTTGGTAATGCAGCAGGTATTTTATCATATTCCTCTTAAATCTGCAGCTGAATGCAGAAGGTTAGTATGTTCTTTTTACCCCATTCTTGTCTTCAGCTTCTAGTAGCCAGATGTATATGGGCTAATTGGGGGGCGGGGTGGGTTTTGTAGGGAAAAAAAAGAGGCATGGTACATTCCTTCTTCTTTTGATACATTTTCTGGCATATGAATTATATTAGTTATGGAAACAGATACTTTCTTAAATTCTGGGAGATACCGTTGATCTGATCACTGGATCTCAGTTTCCTTCCTTTTTGTAAATGTCTGAATACAAAAGATGAAAAGTGTAGGCTTACTTGGTGGCTGACTTACCATTCTCCTTTTGTTTTAACTTAAAATGACTTTGTTACGTGTGACATGAAATTTGCCTTCTTTCTGTTTTTTAAATATCATCATTTCCAGGTTAGAGTCATAGAATCACAGTATAGTTGAGCTGGGAAGGGACGTCTGGAGGTCATCTGGTCCAAACACCCCTGCTCAAGCCAGGCCACCTAGAGTTGGTTGCCCAAGACTCTGTCCAGACTCCCCCTTGTTTCTCTGGAATTGAAATAGTTTCTTAACAGTGAGCATAGTGAGTGTGTTCTGTGCCTTTTTAGAAAGGCATATTGCTGAGAGAAGCCTAGCATGAAGGTCATTTTCAGAAAGAAGAGAGATTGCATGTATCAGAGGGAAGATACATATTTAAGAAGAGTTTATAGCAAATACTTTTCCTTATACCTTGGGGAAGAAAATCAATAGTTGTGATTGGAGAGTTCTCATTGTTCTGGTTTTTTAACACCAGAGTTCATGAAACAGTATTCCTCTTCTGCTGGTTATACTACTCCTTTTCCCCTGCCATCGGAGGCATTGCATTTAAGAACATACCTAATTTGCTTTTATGGTAATTAGCAAAAAAGCATCCATTTCCTTTTTATCTGCTGAAAGCATTGAGGCTAAAAATAGTCACTCTGGAATATGTTCAGGCTTCAGTCGTAACCAGCTTCTTCAGGCTGAAAAAAAGGCTCATTCAGTACCATTGCTCAGCACCAGAAGTTCTGGATATTTGTAATTCCAGTAAACCTATATTCCTGTTAGTGGCACACATTCCTTCTCTTGAAACCAATGTCTTTGGTGTCGTACAGTGCTGGAGGGCTTTTAACCTTACTGTTAACAGGACTACAATAATTATGAGGATGTCTCTGCTGTTAAGGTGCTTTGCAGATTTCAATGAGGGACTTGTTTAGTACATAGGGACATCCTTCCTCTTCCCAGGGCAGCACCAATTCCTTCTTTTCATCTCTTTTCCATCTGTAATATGAAAGTCACACTATAGTGGGTGAAAATCTGAAAGAGCTTTCAGTTTTAGCTGTCATGAGTTACATGTTGTTACTAGACGTGTTAACCTTCTGTTCTCATTTATCATCATGTTTGACCCTCCCAGGGAAAGTGGGATAGCCAGGTGATCTAAAAAAGGCCATTTCTGTATCGGTGTTAGCCTTTAGATGTAAATCTTCATTTTCTCTGTTGCAGAGCAGAGCTCGCTGAAGCTCATGTGTCTCTTCCTGGCTCCCATGCCAGATGCTATAGTCATGCTGCGTACTGCTGGTGTTCTGGGTTCTGCAAAGCTGCTTTGGCAACTACTAGGCTGATAAGTTTAAATTTTCACAATATGTAGAATGTCAGCACCATAGCACATCTTCTATTTTTAAGCAACTTTGCTCGCATACTACTGGTGATATTTAGAGTTTGTGACATACTACTGATGATATTTGGAGATCAGTAGACTAGTATCGTCCAACAGTAACCCTGATGCCAAGGAGCTCCCAAAGTTATATGATATCACTGAATACTAAAAGTTATCCTAGTGCAAAATCAAATATTAGAATCAGGTGGCAAGTTCTGTCTGTGGCATAGTAATTTCCTGGCTTACTGAAGTATTTCTGGAACTGATGAAACTGCAGGAAGGCAGTGAAACAATGGCCTGAAAGATGACAGGGTACATATCTGTCCATCCAAATAGCACTTGTTACTTGGGATGTCACCAAGTTCAAAAAAGTTCATAGATGACAAATCCTCTGGTTTCTGGTTCTTTTTTGAAGGAATGTCTGTCTGTAGGACTCCAGCGCTTCTCAGACTGGACTTGCCTGTGATCAGTGGGTGATTTAATTCCTGAAGACATGGCAAAACTCCAGCAGGAGCTTAACTGCCAGAGTGCCACAGGACCAGCTACACCATGGGGGAAGCAGTGGCAGTATCTCCAGTGCTCTTCAAAGACTCTGTGGGAGGAAAAGATGCCAGCTTTAGAAACTAATCACAGCATTACATTTTATGGAAGAATCGTTCATTCTCTAAATATCTCAGATATTAATACAAGATACTGAAGCACTACAACCATCAGTTAATACTCAGGCACAATCCTGAAATATTTTCCAAAGGAGTGGATACTGTGCAGCCACCTGCTAATACTTGAGTCTGGGATGTTTTTAAAATGGCTTAGGAGTTGAATTCAAATGAACAACATACCTGAGATTGAAATTAAATGTTTTTTTCTGAATGCTGTGATGTACCCAATAGGAAAGCATAAAGAGTGCTTGTGGACTGCTGCTCAGTTCCTCCTTCCCTGTTGCCCAGGGCAGAAAGCTGGAACTAAGCAGCTTTCTGACAACTACCTGAGATCATTAAGGTTTAGGATCAGTGTTATTTTACATTAAATTTTTGTATATATTTGTTCTATAATATGGGTTCTGTAGAACGCATAGATATATGATAATGTGCAAGGTCCTGCGCCTGGGGCAGGGCAATCCCCAGAATCAGTACAAACTGGGTAATGAGTTGACTGAGAGCAGCCTGGTAGAGAAGGACTTGAGAATACTGGTAGATGACAAATTGGGCGTGAGCTGGCAATGTGCACTCACAGCCCAGAAAGGCTGTTGCACAGCAGTCGTGAAGATCTGTTTTGCCTTGGAATACCATGTTCTAGGTGACTGCTCTGTGCTTTCTCAGTGCCTAACAAAAGCCTGAAATGTCCAAACACAAAGTTAAAATGGATAGTGCAGTACCTGGGAATTGTCAGCTTCTCCTGCTTCAGGTGCTTGCAAGCCATGAGTTGGAAGCAAAGTATGACATAAAGTAGTGGAACTTAGAGATTGTATGCTGGTATTTGAAATTAAAGTTTCCAACAGAGTGTAATTAATACAGCAAAGCCACTAAATGGAAATAATTAAAGAAGAGAATTATGCTTATCTTCACCTAAGTTGCTGACGCACCTCAACGTTGATAATGTTATGTACTAAAAGTGATTCTGCATAACTGAATTAATATCCTACTGATACCCATGTGTATCACATTGGTAGATACAATATATGTTACCTGCTCTATTAAAATTTTTAAGTTTTCTTCTCTTTGGGATCCATTGTCTCTCCTAAGGTGGTGTAACATAACTACCTAAAGCCATTTCTTGTTGGGCTGTGTCTGAACAATTTAGAAACCCAGTGTGCAAAGACCAGAATTTAGACTTACGAGATAGAGGACAGGCAATAGTGAAACCTGCAGCAGTGGACTGACTGGAGTTTGGATGTTTTGGAGGACAGACTGACTTTTTTCAGTTGATCTTTTTCCATCCTCCACCCTTCTCTCATCCAGCCTGTTTTTCTTACTCAAACTTTAGGTGTGCTGGATGCTCCTAGTATTGTCAAGCACTGTTGAATATTTGCTGATAGAAAATTATGGTGGCCCTTTCTGACTCAGAAAAATTGCAAGTGAATTTATCTAGGAGTTGTCTTCATCAGCAGTTTTAAAATATAAATCAATTTAAATCTGTGCTCAACTCCTATGATGTATTTTATTAACAATTTGCATTTAATTTTCCAAATGCCTGAGGTAGCAAACCTCCAACTTTATTAATATATGAGTCCATCGTGACAGACAGTACATACAATTAATTCTGCAAGTCCAAAAAGACCTGTCAGAAATTAACAGGTGCAGCACTATCTTGCAGGTCCTATACACACTGAAACAGTAACAGAGAAAAGTGTGAACAAACTGGGTCCTAACCAAAGTTAATGCCAATGGAATATCTTTGTTAGATCTTTGAACACGTCTGTGTTTTTGCAGGAATAACTGACTAACCTCTTTTTAAATGATAGTGGCAAAATCAGGAGGAACTGTACTCTATGACTTGTAATAGAAATTTGAATTACTGCCCTGCTGTTTCCTCTGTGTGAGTGTGCTTGAGTGCTTACTGAGACCTTGCCAAGGAGGAAGATAAAGAAGAAATAGTAATGAATTAGGCAAAGAAACAGCTCACTGAAGAGCTTTCCTCTGCTCCTTCTGCTCTTGGACTGTATTCAATTCTGAGGCTTTGTGCAGCACTCCCATTAATAGGCATGGGGACGTTTGAGATTTTACAGGGTTCATTTCTGTGTATAACATAAGGTTCTGAGTTCATGAGTCCAGTCTGCAGATGGTGGAGACACACCACGGGCATCCGTCCTTCTTCAGAATTGGTGGAACTGAACACCCTGAAGGTGAAGAATCTGAATGTAAAAAACTAGGCTAACACCAGTGCTTAACTCCTCCTGAACTCAGGCTCTTGTTAATCCTTAGACCATCATGACCATGACAATGCAACGGCTTCTGCTTTAAAAGCAGAGGGAGGTGAAAAAATCACTTTCAAAACGGTTCAGATTTAAAAAAAAAAAAAAAAAGGTGTTTAGTTGGGGCTAGAAGCAATGAGACACACATTCTAGCTGCTAAGCTCATTTTTAAAAGTTCCTGTGTTATTTCTGAAAAGATCCTAGCTCTCCAGCGGTGTTAACTATATCTGTTTCTGAGCTTAAAGAAAGCCCCATGTTCAGAACTTGTTACAAGGTTGAACGTTATCTGTATCATAGTTCACTCCATTTTTTTTTCTAACTGGAAAACAGACAGGAGAAACAGGAGCACAGAAATATCCATGGCCAAATTTCTTTATGTAATAAAAGAAGAAAATCCCTGCATACTGGGATGTATTTTGAATTGAGAAGTCACCTTGAAAGAGAAATTTCAGTGTACGTGAGTGTAGGCGGGAGTATAAAAATGCGATAAAAATAGCAGACTACATGGAAATCAACACTGATATGTGGATGCATACCTAAAGATGTTACATGATAACATCTGAGAGGGAATTATACTTTAGAACTGTATTTATATAATACATTCCAAAAAATTTAAAAATGCCCTTATATAATTTTCAAATTATATTTCAGATAATCTCTTTATTTTGAATTCTAATTTTGACTCAGACATTGGCTCCTGTTCTGACTTTGGGAACTGCTTAGAAAAATCAACTACTCTTTAGTTGGTGGCACATATTGACAAAGAACTTTTCAACAAAGTCCTTGAGAAGTAGGTACTCTTTCTCTGAAGTAAAGTGCAGGGAATAAGTACTACATCCTGAAAGTTTGAAAATTATCAAAATACTTAGAGCATAAAGAAATTGCCATATTGCAGAAGTGACCACCCGGTTAACAAGAGGTTAATTGATCCAAATTGTGATTTTCAAAGTGAGCGTTTTTGTAGGCTCTCATAAAACACAACTATGGGTACAGCAAACTGAGAATTTTTTCATATGCAGTGTTTATAGTATGGGAAGCAAAAGATAAAAGTTTTGTCAATCTGCAAAGTATACTTTATGAGGTTAATTTGTTTGTACTGTATAAAATAAACTGCCTTTCAAGTTGGTATGGTAAAGCAACTGGGAAAAAACATTGATACTTTTATTCAGCACTGTTTTTTTATTCTCTGACTGTACCTAATGCCATTGGAAAACCACCCTTCAGATGTGCTCTTAAGTATCAGTTTTCTTTGTTATTATCAGCATGATGCAGGAGCAACATATGTCTCTGGGAATGCAATTTATGATAAAATACACCTAATTAAATCCCTTGAGGATTTATATTCACACATGCTGTGAAATCGAATCATACGAATACTTCCTATTAAATTGTAGCGGACTTGAAGCATCTGTTTTAATTTCTAACTGTGCACCTAAACCCTTTTCCCCTGTCTTTATACCACAAATGTAAACTAACATGAAATACACTTTATTGCTGCAATATTGACCATGAGGTACTCAGGGCAACTTGGAGAGAAACACAGCATAGTTATGCTGCCTCATATTAGAGTAGGAGTAATAGTGTGGGTTTTGTAGATTGATGCCTAAATCACCCAGTTTGAGTAGATCATTAAAGCTGTTTTTATTGCTGTTTCTTCTTTTAACTCTTTTAAGCTCATTTTTATATTAAAGACAAATATCTGATTTAGTATCCACACTAGGGGGGAAAAGTGCTTCCCACAAACTGGTACAGTTTGTGGTATCTTAGCAAGGACAAAGCTAGCAAATAGTTCTTCCAGATTTGATACATTTTATTACAATCATACACGGATATTTTTTCTCTCTTCTCTATCCTGAACTCTAATATGTATGGTGTGGTACAGAAAGAATTATCAGTTAATACATCCTTCTGCTGCTTTTAAAATAAAAAAATAGTAACTTTGAATGTCACTTGGATATTGGTTTGTGCTCTGTGGAGGATGCTTATTGGATACCATTTAGATTTTTTTTTTAATTATTTCATTAACCTGTATGTAAGTGAAATATGAGGTTAGTAAATGATATGTTAGACTTAGTGAGCATATTGATTTTTGTTCCTGACCATGCCTGAGAACCAGTGCTTGTGGAAAATGAGCTGTGGTTTTGTGTATTCAATGAAGTATATTAGTTGCTGCATAGCCTGTACTTAACGTAACGAAATTTGGTAGAACATAGATTGGAATATGGCAGTTATTTGATTTAATTCCATTATAGGCTCTTAAAATTTAAGAACTTGTTTTCTATTTATACTCTACTTCATGTTTATAAATGTACATTACACAACTGAAAGAGGTATTTTACAGCTTCAATTACCTAAGCATAGCATTTGTGGAAATCTAGAAACTGGTTAAATGGAGGACAGGATAAAGTTTTTTGGAAATAACTAGGACCTTATTTTTGTCTTCAGGGTATATACTGAGACTTCAGCTGTATGAAGGAAAGTAAGATTTGTGAAGGCTGCTTGAAAAGCGGCTGCTTGCTCTAAACAGGGCACAGTTGTTCATCTAAATTGATGGGAACAGAGCAAACAAATCATAAACTGATCTATTGTTACTATTTTCCAACAAGGATTTCAAACTGCCATTTCTTTAAATATAGCTTTTAAAAAATACTTTAAAATGGTATATAAGGAATCACAGGTAAAGCATTACCAGCTTTAGTGAATCCAAGCTGATATGTTTTAGCAGTAGGTACACAAGTTGGGAAATAAAATGGCAGATGTGCTTTACTTATGGTTTTATTTCTCTGAAAGGGTCAGTAAATTCAAATGAGTTTATACACCTCAGGGACTTTTCAGTCTCTGAACATCTGGGTGATGAGCCTGGAACAAGGCCCTTGAAAACCGTATCCTCACTTCTGGAGGAATAGAACCAAATGAAATGTGTATAATTAGTGATGTGTTCCAATCTATACATGGGCAGCTGTATGCTTGGTGCTGTGTAAATATTGCAGAGATAAACATGAGTAATGAAAATCAGGAAGTGCCTAATTATGCATGAAGTAATTTGAAGATTATGGGCAGATCCACTTCAGAAGCTACTGAGTGAAGCACAAGTGTCCTGTGTGTCATCCAGAGAAGATGAAGAGGATTTGTAAACGTATTTGCCCACATGTCACATATGCCATTATTTTAATAAAAGAATAAACATTGAATTCAAGTCTACGATTTAGGAAATGTGTTGAGTGCAAAATAGAAGTAGTACATGGTATAGATGTCTGAAACTTGCTAAAAAGCAAGTGCACAAGCTCTTACTAAGTTCAGACAAACCTGTGTCATTTTTGGAAGCAAGGGAAACCATCTTGTTACATGGTCAGCTTTGATGGTTACATGGGCCTTTTGATGTATTTCTCTGTATAAAAAATGACTTGATGCACAAGACATTTATTTAGCAAAATTTAAAAGGCAGAAATAAATGTCATGAATTCATGACACGCTACAGCAACCAAGTAGTTAGTAGGAGCTTCTAGGGTCTGATCCCTAAATCTTATCAAATCAAAGAGGAAGGCTTCTGTTGGGTGTAGCAGTTATTAAATCCATCTGTTTAATGGTGGTGCAGAATCCATGTGTTAGCTATATTTTGTGGTCATATAATACTCGGTTTGCTTTCTCAATTTTTTTTTCTTTTCTCACGGGTCTGCTTCTACTGTGTAAGCAAAGAAGATACTACTGTAGCAGTGCTTTTCCCCCCTGGAATAAAATGCAAGGTGGAGACCACCCATTCTGCAATGCTGCCTTCAAAATGATTAAGTGTTGTTTTGTTTCCCAAGCGCTCCTCGGATAACCTGGCTTCTCACACTGGCTTGACAGTTGCAGCTCTTCTCTTTATTAATCACTATGAGCACAAGCAAGTGCTCTGGACCCAGTTAATGTCAGAATAAAATAAATTGAACCTGACTTTGTCTTCAGTTTTGAGTGTGAATTGAAAGTCCCCTGTGAAAGGAATTGAGGCTAAAAAGGGTCATCTGCTCTGAGTTCTCAGGGACTGGGCAATTAGCACACACTGCTTTTTTGCCTTCTATTAAGATAAATCAGTAGTTTCATTTGGAATATAGACATCTTCCTTACCTTTTAAAAAAATAAGGTTTTGCTTTGGTTTGTTCAGAATTTTTCTTAAGTTGAAGAGAAAAGATTGTTGAAGGTTTGGCAGGATGCAGAAGTACTTCCAGTTCATTGCAATATTAATAAAGAAGGGAAAGAAAAGTCAGTTTCAGAGGCTTTAAAAGCCAGCTGACAAGATGATTCTTGTTCAGGTACAGCTTCTTGCTGCAGTAGATAGGAGCTTTTAGGAAACAACTATGTCAAAGTAAATGACTCAAACCAAGTGTCTAGTAGCCCGTCTTCAAGGAAGGTGAAGCTCTGGGCATTAAAAAGAAAACAACCAAAAACCCACAAAACCCCTCTCAAGATTACAAGAAGGAAATACTTGATGCCATCAACAGTTCCTGTTCCTCATTGAAATAGCCTTGAGGACGCCCTGTTTTAACTTCTGGATGGAGACTGAAGTGCAATAGTAGTTCACTGTCTCTAGCTACAAATGGATGTGTTTATCCAAGAATCCCAAGTATTCAGACAAAATTCTGTCTGATGTCTCTAATCTCCTGTGTGAACTACAGAAAATTAATATCTTAGGAAGGCTGTTCGTGGGCCTCTCTTTTCTATTTGTTGGTTATCTTTTTTCCTCCCAGTTGTGCCTTTATTCCTTTTTGAAGAAATCCTCTTTTATTTGATTGTGACTTCTTAGTTATTTAGAAAACTCTTCCAAAACCCTCCCAATTTTCTGTAGTGTGTTTCTGTCTACATTTTTATTCTTCATTTTCTCTATCTTTAGGGGATAGTCCTATCTGAATGTCTCTATGGGTGCATGGGGTTCCTTGCTTGAGACTGTCCTCATCAGGTCAGGACTATGTTACTTCATCATAAATAAATGTAGTAACTTGTAGATTTTTTTTTTTTTACTCTATTTTATTTATTGTAGTTCTTTTCTATCAGGGGTGTAAATGTCCAGCTTTGTCATGTATGTCCATCTTGAGGTAATTTAATTTCTCTGCAGTTTCACTGGTCAACAGGAATAAGTGTTTCACTTTCTTCTTCTTCTGACTGTTTTTAGGTTAACTGTTTACAGAATCACAGAATCACAGAATATGCTGAGTTGGAAGGGACCCACAAGGATCATCAAGTCCAACTCAGGCCCAGGATCATTTGCAAGGGTCACACCATGTACCTGAGAGTATCATGCAAACTCTCCTTGAACTCTAACAGGCTTGGTGCTGTGACCACTGTCCTGGGGAGCCTGTTCCAGTGCCCAACCACCCTCTGGGTGAAGACCCTTTTTCTAATATGCAACCTAAACCTCCCCTGACACAACTTCAGGCCATTCCCTTGGGTCCTGTCACTGGTCACCACAGAGAAGAGCTCAGTACCTGCCCCTCCTCTTCCCCTTGTGAGGAAGTTGTAGACTACAATGAGGTCTCCCCTCAGTCTTCTCCAGGTTGAACAGACCAAGTGACCTCAGCTGCTCCTCATTCAGCTTCCCCTCAAGGCCCTTCACCATCTTTGTTACCCTCCTTTGGATGCTCTCAAAGAGCTTAATATCTTTCTTATATTGTGGTGCCCAAAACTGCACACAGAACTCAAGGTGAGGCCACACCAGAGCAGAGCGGGACAATCCCCTCCATCGACCAGCTGGCGATGATTTGCCTGATGCCCCCCAGGACAGGTTGGCCCTCCTGGCTGTCAGGGCACTGCTGACTCATATTCAACTTGCCATTGACCAGGACCCCCAAGTCCCTTTCTGTGGCACTGCTTTCCAGCATCTCATTCCCCAGTCTGTCCATACATCCAGGGTTGCCCTATCCCAGGTGCAGAATCCGGCACTTTCCTTTCCAGAACTTCATCTGGTTGGTGATTGTCCAGTCCTCTAGTTTGTTGAGGTCTCTCAGTTGGCTGATCAAACCTGGCAGCTGCTCCACTCTCATTTGGCCTATGAGTACTGTCTTCAATCCTGGCAAGCCAGCAGCCCATTCACAACCATGTGGCTATCATTAGTTGAATTCAATGTGTTTCACTATCAGGAGATATCATAGAATCGTAGCTTGCACATTATTCCAAAGTGGTACCACTGTGTTTATTCACGTGTTCATGGCACGGCTCAGTGGGGTTTGTTAACAGTCCATGTAATATGCCTGTATCCAGGGGTCATGAAAGGCTTTGCATTTTGGATGGTCAGTTTTATGCTGTGTTTTCAAGTGGGGAAACAGGCGTATGGAGAAGCTGACTAGCCCAGCTTTGGTGAGTGAACTGATGGTGTTCTTCTTCATATTGTGACAGAAATTCTGTGCCATGGTCACTACCCAGCTTCAGGCAAAAAACAGGTTCATCTTATTTTCCTTTGACTATATGGGTCACATAAGATGCTTCTATCCCCTCAAGACTCTGAAGTCAAAGGCCTTGGCTTTGAAATAATACTCACTCGACTCAGAAAGTCCTCCTTTCTGTTTTTCTTCTGTCTCTTAGACTTATTTCTAGCAATAGGATTGCAGCAATATATGCCTTTGTGTCCTTGTCTTGGATCCCATCCTTCTGCTAAGAGGTACCTTTGAGCAGAAGCTAATTAAATCTACACACGTTTAGGGTGACATTAAAATTCTTTTTTTTTCCCTTTCTTACTGTAGCTGCTTTATGAAATATGATTACTGGCACAGCAATTAACATTTCTCAGCACTGTCATTTCAAGTGAGTGAGAAAAAATCACAACAATATCTGATATGTTTTCTCATTCTGGAGTGTCAGTTTTACTGAGCTGGAGCTGCGCTGTAGTTACAAAGGGGAGACTCTCGACAGCTCACTTGATATGTGGTAGAAGGCCATGCCTCAGTGCCTCAGTCTGCTCAAGGGAAGGACAGACTGCATTGTCTCTTCAGTTTTCCTGCTAAATCCAGCATGTTGTGCTTGTCCTGTGATCCATGTAATGTTATATTTGATGCATATGACAAGTTTAATGCCTGAATTTAAGATTGTCTGCTGGGACAGGGCAAAAACTGTCTCACGGAATGTCCGAAAGAGTTACCAGTAATGGGTTGCTTAGAGAAAGAAGACTGTTGGAACAGGGTAGGCACCTGATGATCCTTTCTCAGCACAGTCCCTGAGTCTGCAGCAGCTCATATCTTAAGGACTGTTGGGTTGTCCTGGTTTTTACCAGTTGTCAATAAAGTTATTTTTTGGGAACTCATATGCAATTTTAGCATCCATAGTATCCTGCATCAGGAAGTTCCATCATGTATTTACAAGTTGTGTGAAGAAGTGCTTTCCTCTGTTTGCTTTGGATTTTCCTATGGCTTAATGCCTGCTAGTTCTGGTATTCAAATCATACCGTTGTTCCCTATTGTCTTCCTGGACCGAACGAATTTATAGACCTCAGTCATACTTTCATATCTCTTTTTTTTTTCTTTTTCAGCCCTGAAGGGTCCTGCTCTTTATTTTCTTAGAGCCTAACTTGTTCCATATCTCTGTGCATTTATCCTGGGGCAGATTAGTGCCTCAATAGTTCTTGTTTCTTTTACTGTCCTTTCAAAGAAGAGAAGACCACAATTTTTAATGAAATACTATTTCATTAATTGTAATCAATATCTTACTGGCCTGGAAATAATTGTCCTTGCTACTGAGGATGCATAAAATAATAATGGTGGAATCTCACCCGGGCTTCTCAAGCATTTATCTCAGGTTCATTTTTGCGATGCTGGTCAATCAATGTGTCACAAAATGTCACACTAGTATGCCAGCCTGACTTTTCAGCTGCTTATAAGAAGCGTTCTAGTCTGTGAAGTGTCAGCAGTTCTAAAGTCTTCTGGCTGGTACTGGTGATGAGTGATGTGGGGAGCAGGCTGGCTTGGGAGTGCAGGGCTGTGGCATTCCTGAGCAACTGGAGTTGGAGTCTAGTTTTTGTCATTTTTGTCACCACAGCAAGCCAAGGAAATGGCAGTTGTGAAATGACAAGAAATACATTAATTTCAGTTAGCAGCTGCTGAGGATACTGGGAAAGCATATCTTGTTTTGGGAACATAATGTTTGGGTTTCCAAAACAAAATTTTGAAGGATTTCTGTTCCACGAAAACTTCAAATGTTGACTTACCTCCTGATTTAAGGGGTTTTTTTTGTTGTTGTTGATTTTGGGTTTTGGATTTTTTTTTTCCTTGAAAACACAAAACCCATTTAATAAAAATTCAGATTTCCAGCCAGCTCTACTTAGGCTTCAGTTGGAAGATTATTTCTCTTTTTTTCCTACATGTTATTAGTAAGAAACTTTCTTGCATCTATGCCTTTTGCATTTGTATTTCTTTGATCACTGCAACAATTGTTAGTGTCCCAGTGTGCTGCTTAAATTTTCTTTTGCCTAATTTCACTTCGCTGCTTCATTTCACAGCCTTAAATAATCCACCTACTTTTTTGTTTACACCCTTGACATTCTCAAATTATGATGCTTTTTAGTTATTCTGTAGCTAAGCTATACCTATTTGTCTCAAAGTCTTCTAATTACAGAGTAAATATGCAGCTATAGAAAATACACATTTTCTAATGTATATTAGTAGAAGCAGATGGTGCAATTTGTTCATCGATGGAATTCAGTTTCTAAAACTGATTTAATCTGGTTTGCAGCAAATACCGTTCCAGTACCGTCTGTCATGGAACATGTGCAAAGGGAGACATCCCATTTCAGGTTGTTTGTATTTCACTGCAATAAGGTGTTTATTTCATGTATTACATAGGGTATGCCGTAACAGAACACCTGCTGTAAAACCATGTTGTTTCAATGCACATGACCACTTTGTTTGTTATTTGTTATTTTTATGTATTATTATTTTTCACTGCCTTTTTTGCATTACAAAGCTGTGTACTGTTGGTCCCTTTGTAAACCTAATTTTCATGCTATCATTAATAGAATTTACACTTGAGAAGAAACAATGGAGAACTATTTTCTTAATTTGTGAAGTGGAGAGGAATCTTAAATTAATTATAACAGCATTTTGTGTAAGTTGGTATTTTTCCCATTGTGAAAAAGTTTCTTCAGAACGGAGGATTTTCCAGAATTAGGAAGGCTATATAAACTGTTTGCGTTCTGCTTCTGCTAAGCCAAATGTAGAAGAGAATACAGTGGTAGTATCTGTCTTGTTTAGCTGAGAGAGGTCCTGTAATCTCTTAAGCAGGATCTACTTGGCCTGAAATGCTGAATTGCCATAGAAGTCTTGAAGCTCTGAAGAGCTGGAGAAACATGCTAGCAGGGAGAGTTTTCTTCTCCCCACTTACCACAAAATGTTTGCAGCTTTAGATACAGATTTTGCAAGCAATAAAGACAAGAAATTGGTAGGTAATTTCTAGTTCATTTCCTTCTGCAGTGAAAGATGTGTGAATCCTTCAAAATCTTGTGGAGTTAATAAAGAGTGTAGCGGGGTAGAGCAAGTAGTACAAAAATTATTGCAGAAGTAGCATGATACAAAAGCATCTGTTTGGAAAAAAAACTGTTAGGCTTCTTGCCTTTTTGATTAATTGCTTGACTGTTTTCTGCATTTTGAGATTTAAATATTTGCTACAACTGCTTTTTTCTTTTAAGTCATTCTGTTTTCCAGTTCTGTTCTCTGGAGTGTCTTCATCTCCTCTGGAGCTAGAATTCAAAAACCGATCTCCCACACAATTTAAACCCTGTCCACCAGCTCCAAAGCTGTCAAGTGTCACAACTTTCACAAAAGGTGGTTTGTTTCCCAGTTCCCCTAGAGGTGCTTATAACTTTATTTTTGTACAAAGCCAGTAAATAATAATGATAAAAATTAATATGGGTCTTTCAAGGTGATGATATTGTGTAAACCAAAAGGAACTTAGTAGGAGACGTGTCAGTGGGGAAAATAAACTTCCTTTTTCATTGAATCATAGAATGGTTTGGGTTGGAAGGGACTTTAAGGATCATCTGTGTCCAACTCCCTGACATAGGCAGGGACACCTTCCACTAGAAGGTGCAGTAAAGTAGTAAGTGTATGTGATATGCCGAGATGGTTCCTAGAAGTAGACCATGTATGCGCTGAAGGGACAGCACATACCCAGCAGTTACATCGTTCTGAGCTGACCTGTATCTACTGCTGTTACTCTGCCAACACTAGTGGCTGTGTTGTTTCATCCAGAGAACTTCTCCTCCTGATGCTGAAGGTTTTTAAAACATTTACAGCTCTAAATATCTCTAATGCTAAGGTAACTTTTTATAATGTTACAATTTTTTGGCATTTCTAAGTGTGGTGTGTTAACCTTGACTGGCTACCATACTCCCATCCAGCTGTTCTCTCACTCTCCCTCCTCATCAGGGAAGTGGAAAAAAATAGTATGGAAACTATAGTGGGTTGAGTTAAAGGCAGTTTAATGGAAGAAAGCAAAGGTTGTGTGTGGAAGCAAAGCAAAAAGATAGATTTATTCTCTACTTCCCATAAACAGGTGATGGCCAGACACTTTTGGGAGAGCAGGGCCCCAGTATGCTTAGCAGCTGCTTTGGAAGACAAACACCTTAGTAATGAATGTCTCCTCCTCCTCCTTTCTTTTAACTTTTATTGCTGAGCATGACATTGTATAGTATGGGATATCCCTTTGAACATCTAGGTCAGCTGTCCTGGTTGTGTTGCCTCCCAACCTCTTGCCCACCCCCAGCCTACCAGCCCTTGGGGGTGTTGGAGAGACAGCCTTGGTGCTGTGTGGGTGCTGCTCAGCAGCAGCCAGCACATGGGTAGGTTACCAACACCCTCCTAGACACTGTATGGGCTACCCTGAGGAAGGTTCAGCCCATCCCATTCAGGTTCAATACAATGAGATACAGTGTTTTACACTGCCATTTGATAAGTATATGCACACTGAATTAAAAATTGTAGAAGGTTTTGGAAAGGTTTTCTCAGTAATAATGGTTTCACATTATATTATATTTCATGTTTGGATTACTGACTAACAAATTCAGTTCCATGCAAGTTAATGACAAACCAATGAAACTTCTGTGGAGCATTTCTTCTTGTATATATGTTTGGGGTTTTTTTTAAAATTGCAGCCTTAGGTATAATTAAGAAAAGAGCTATGCAGAGCAAGCTTTAAAATACAATGGTCCTGGAACTTCTTTCAAGACTTCTTTTTTTTCTGTGGAGGACTCAACAAAATTACACATGAATGGAGTCTCCTTGCACACAGATCTTATGGAGGACCCAGTTATCCAGCTTCCTCCTGGGGAAGCTAGACAATGTTTGTGCTTCAGCCATTAACTGGTTTTGGACTTTGTCCTGCCAGACAAATCTATAATCAAATCTTTGGGGTTTTTTATTTAATAACAGACTAGGTATGACTTCACAAAGCCTGAGTAAGTTTCTTTGTGTTCACAAATAACAGGAACTCTTCTGAAAATCTCTAATTAAGAGGAGAATATTAATGTAGCAGAGCTCAGAAGTGCATGGAGCTAAGTTTATTTCTTAACAAATAAGCTCTCTACGGAGTGTTCAAAAGATAGTGTTCTGAACTACTAAGATTATGATAGTTTTTTCTTCAAAGCAAAGACAAAGTTATTTATAAATTATATTTTTCAAATGCAAAATCAAATCTTACACCTTCTGGACTCACCTCAAAACCTAGACATGTCCTTGTGCCTTGTGGTCATAGTGTGCTTTTCAAAGGAAGATATTTTGAAATAATTTTGAGGATTGTTGGTTTAAAGCTATAGAGGAGCTTAAAGCTGCATCTGGAGCCACAGTCTCCAGATCCTGAATGTAGTTTCAATTTACTGAGTGAGAGCTCCTATCAGGGCTAATGGTGATACACCTGTAGCTTTGGCGAGCACCACTTTGAAGATGATGCACAGAAGCCAATTAAGGCTTTTTAAGAAAATAACACATTTGCCCTCTGCAGCAGTATTTCCAAGAGCAGACCTTGAGGAAGGTGACTCGGACCAAACTGTGATGCCGTGCTGGTATAAAACCATCCTTCACAGCTTGGCAAGCAGGAGCAGAGTCCTGTGGCAGGTGGCTCTGTGGTGGCTCTTCTTTCTCCATTGCCATCACCTCCCAGCTGCAGTGCAGCCCAACAGCTCCCACCCATATTCCTGCTTTCTGGGCTCCCTCTGCACAGCTGGTTTCTGCCTCTGGCTTTGCTGCAGCCACGCACCCTCTTGCTCTGCTTCTGGTAGCACAGTTCCCACTTGAACAGGTGAGGAATGTCTAGTAGTGATTTTCCACTGGGGGTGGGCACATATGTAATGTGTTGGAGAGGGAGCTGAGGGAGCACTTGTTTTGCAAAATAGGAGGTGGTAAAATGTGGTTAAACTGTTTGAGCAAATACAGCAGAGCAGTAGTGCTGTACAGTTGGCAAAGGAAATACAGTTGGCTGAAAGAAGGATCAAAGTTTTAAAAAAAACAACTCAGTTTTCTGATTTAACTGATACATCTTTCAGTCTGCTCTTCGATTCATTGTGTTACATTTATTTTTATTTTTTTTTCCATGTTTTGCAGGAGAAACTGGTAAGTTTTCCAGCTGGGGGTTGAGCAAGACTGCATTTTTGCATGGACTAAGGAGAAAGGTTCTTTACTGTATTTGCTTTGGGTTCCTAGGGTTGCTGAACCTACACAGCTCATCTTAACTTAATCCTGATTTTGTTTGGATTATGTGTGATTTCAGAGTTCAGTTGAAACCAATTTCATTTTCTTTGCTTGCAGGAAAGAATGTTGAGTGGGTTAATTGGCAGTTCAATGTGAGCTAATTCGGCAGTTTAGTGCAACCATATGTTTAAGTTATTGCACAGTAGCTGAACTGTGCAAGATTCCCTTTTAAGCTATCAAAGGCACTATGTAGTCGTTAACACATGGTCATGCCCAGTGTGTTTTCCCAGCATCTTCCTTTCAGTGCCCTTTGCAGCAGTCCCTTGTTGGTTGTTTCCAGATGTATTTTAATAGATGGGAGGTGGAGGTCCTCAAAAAGGTATCTGCTATCCAGCATTTTAGGTCTGAATGCTAAGGAAGGAAGAGGCAGAGAAAATCCTCAAGGATTTGAGCCAGCTAGGTTTTTTAGGGAAGCAGTCCAAATGTTTCCCAGATTGCCACAAACTGTTCAATTGTTTACAGTAAATTTTAACTGGAAGATCCCCAATGGAGCCAGATGCCGTGGCTGTTTGCAGAGTGATCGGAGGAGCGGTGAAGTATCTGGAAAGTGGAGTTTTAGAGATGGGAGCATGTAGTTGGAGGCAGAGTGCTGGCAGCTGTAACTTGATAAAGACATTTTGCAGAAGGGGAGGAGAGGTTCAGATTTAGATTTAGCTGAGATGCTGTAGGGATTTTTATTTTCATTTGAGGACTTGTAGCCAAGAGGCTGCCTCTTTCTTTCCATCTCCTCTTTAGCTGTGAGCAGTTTCATTGCGGAGTGAATTGACTGAGCCTGTAAATCATCCATCCTTTTACCAGTAATTCAAGACCTAGGCCTTTTAGGGTATGGTAAAGATGTACCTTTTCTGTCTAACAGACTACTTTTAAAATTCTCTTTCTTGTCCCCATTAGCAAAGTGTTGCAACATTTCTGGATCTGCAGACTGACAAGAAGTTTGTGTTGCCTGGATTTAACAACCCCTGTTATTTCTACCAGTGGTTTCAAAAGAGCAACAAGCACAGCAAATTAGTTTTGGCAGGAAAATGAAGATTATGTCATTTTGAGACAAGTCTATTTGTTGTACTTTTAAAAATAATTAATAGTTGGGAATTTAAAATTCCTCTTCTAAAATCTAAATTGAAAATAATGTCTAACAGATAAATCCATTTGTTATGGAGAAATTTGAGGACTGAGGAAACTGGGAGCAGGAAAGGAAACTACATCTTCGAAAATAGAAGTTGGAAAGGAGACTTCATCTTTAGAAACATGATAAAAAGGTATAGACATGCAGTGTTTCTAAATAGTTTTTGGTTTTTTGAATCATGACAGGATGTTTTTCTATAAATGATGTGTGGCAAAATTGAAATTATATCACTGGATCCTCTTCAGTCAGTAGTATACAGAAGAAAAGATTAGATTATCGTTTCATGATTATAATGGTAATTTCTGTTCTTAACACATATAGATACCTGAAGGTAATTAATTTTTAAAGATCTGGTTTGACTTGTTTTTGTCTCTAAGATGTCAGATTTTTTTCTTCTCTCTTACCTCCTCAGGCACCAAAGCATAATATTGCTGCTAATTGTTTTATGACATCAAAGAAAATATTCAAGTTGAAGTTCTTAAACAGGAAACAGTTTAGAGTAGTATATACAGGTGCACACGCATTGTTTATTCATACTGGTGGAAGAGTGGGCAACCAAACATCTGATTGCAAAGCAAGAAAAGGTCTTGAGCCCAGATCAGGGGAGATAAAAGTATTCCTTGCACTTTTGCCTTAAAAATAAGAAGTACATTTCTTAATATGTTTTTGCATGTTTTTAAGCTAACTTGTATATTTTCAAGAAGTCTGTGCCCTTTTCCAAAACCATGCAGTCTTCTGGTTTTTTTCCAACTTGCCTTCAAAACCATCTAGTAGCATAAAAGAGGAAGAAGTGATGTTGTATAGTTGTTTCCTAAAGGTTCTTTTTTGATTAGGAGCAACTAAGATATGTATGCATACATAATTAAAATGTTATGTGATTCTTTTGGAAAAAATATGTCTGGCTTTAATTCAGGAGATAATCTTCATGTTAAAATTAAAGGGCTGGGCTTTTTCTGTCCTGCTTAGATTGCTAATGAGTCAGTTTTCCTAGATCTTCAGTCTTTGCCTTCTGTAGTATTAGTAATGGGCTTGTGAGACTCCTGGTGCTTCCCCTGAAGCAAGGAACTGCTCTCTGTGGTTATTCATCCCTACTGATATTTAAGGTGCAGACACCTGTCTGCATTATATAGACTGCTGTACAGACAGTGTTGAATGGTTAGCTCAGAGGTAGAGATCTCTAGGTCTTGACACACATGTCCCGGCTGAACAAACACGAAGGGAAACTAAGACTTTTCAACTTACTTTTCCCCCTTCCTTGCTGTTATTCAGGAGTATGTCCACCAGACTCCTGCCTATCCAGCCATTCCCACTGTGTTGTGCTTCTCTTGTAGCCTCTGTGTTGCCTCTCTCTCTTTTGCCATATGGGACTGACATGGCTCTTCACAGCTCTCTCAAAAATTTCACCTGCATTCCCACTTTCTCTGGTATGCTGCTTAAATTTTTATGTTTGGTGTACCTTGTCACTCTCTCAAGCCTCAACTCGTGCCTGTGGTTGAGGCTACATGCTCTGGACAATATAAAAGGACATCCAGGTTTTACTTAACTCTAGTTTTAGACCTTTCTATCACTGGAATAAGCCACAAGTGTAAACACCCTGGTATAAAAATGTACCATGTCCTGTAGTTTTATCCACTTAGAAATTAAGATGAAGTGCCCCACAGCAAGATACAGCATGTAACTGAGCATATGTGGATGGACTTAGTCCTCAGGGAAGACTGTCCCCTTTAGCTCTGCTTTTGTTTATTCTTGCACTTCATCTTCTTGCTTGTGTTGGGCTGAAAGCTGAGCAGAGCAGAGATGTTCGTGGTGTGTGTTAAATGTTAAAATGGTGTGAAAATGTTAAAAGTATGGCAGGAACCAATAATGGAGGGTTTGTTTCCCTTCTCGGCACTAACTGATTGAATATGACTGTAGGCTGGAAAGGACTGCAAAATCCTGACATTTGTAACAACTGCAAAGCTGCAAACTTCTCTGCTCCTCCAGAATACATTAATTGTAATAAGGAAGTGTTGATTTCTTTGCAATAATTGATAGGACAAGAGGAAACAGCCTCAAGCTATACCAGGGGGGCTTAGATTGGATTTTAGCAACCATTTCTTCAGTGAAATGGATGTCAAGCACTGGAACAGGTTGCCAAGGGAAGTGATTGAGTCACCATCCCTGGAGGCATTTAAAAGATGTGTAGGGACTGTTAGGGACGTGCTGTAGGGGTGGACTTGGCAGTGCTGGGTTAATAGTTAGAACTGATGATCTTAAAGGTCTTTTCTAACTTAAATGGTTCTATGATTCTGTGGTTGGCCTTTCCATCAAATCACAGCCTGAATAGTGCTGAAAGGGCCATTTTACTTGGCAAGGTGGTGATGCTGTGACCCAAGTCCTACTGGAAGGCTAAGGAGAGTGCAGAGGCTGCTTTGCTTCACAAAGGAAAATGGGAATCTGTGCCCTTAAGGATATGTGGTCAAGGATCTTTTTCACTGCAAAAAGGGGTGCTGAGTAAATGGGGAAGCAACAAACCAAACATATAGAGACACAAATCTGGACAGACAAACCTAATGGAGGAAGAGACAAGAAACAAACTTTGTCAGCCACAGTAATTGATGGGCTACTTATAATCTCATTTAACAGTCACATTGCATAGAAGATATCTCTGAGTTATGATTCCTTTTTGAGCTTAGCCTTGGATAAAACACTTCCACCCACTCCCCAATGTGGACCAGGTACTGCCAGAGCCTGACTTCATTGGTGTCAGAATGCTTCTAGAGGAAATATCTGTAGACACATGTGAGCTAGATTAAAAATATCTCTGATGTCAAGCAGATATTATAGTTTCCTTCATGCTAATTGCATTAAGGTATCACTTAATATGTTAAAAGTTGGACATCAAATAAATAGAGAAAATTATTCAATTATATCACTCCTAGAATGCTGAAGTAGGTCTTATTTTATCTTTACATGATTTGTTCTCACAACCTCAGCGGAGGTTTTAGTCATTTGCAATGCTAAATTCAGAGAGGAAAAATGGGAGTGGTTTTAATCAATTATTCACATCTTGTCAGTCCAGAAAACAGAATGCATAAGAAATTGTTACTTATTGTTGAATTGCCATTTATGTCATCTCATTTTCTGTACTGGAGAAAGATATGTAGAATTGGAGTCTTCAGTTGTGACTGTGATGCCTGTCTGAGTATTAGACATGAAATTATCATATATTCCTATGATTCACTGCTTAGCCTTCAGCATATATAGTTGAAGATGTCAACTTCAGAAAAATCTAATACATTTCCTGAACATATAATAATTGTAGCACTTTTCTTGAAATGTCAGGATTTCAAGACTTAAAATTAGTTATAAATCATATTCCGTATTAATAATCTGAAACATTTCATTGGCAAATGCACTTCTTAATGCCATTTCCATTCAGCTCATGCTCTTCTCTGTCTGCCTGTCTAGTCTTAATAAATGGGGACAGACTCACTTTGCTTTGACTGTGTGTGTGTGTGTGCTGGAGTAACACGCAGCATCTCAAGAACAGTGGATTCATCCGTGCAACAGTGGAGTCATCAGCCTCCATTTAATGTGAGACAGTAGGACTTCTTGCAATGAAACCACAACATGCTGAATTTTCATGTTGCTAGTTCTTATCTTTCAGAATATATGACAAATTGTTTTGTGTAGCAACAGTTTGTAATTTTTATTACTATATAATGTGTATTTTTACCAGAATGGCCATTCTGGTAATTTCCTCTGTTGTTTGTGCATGGGCATTGCCATGGGGTTGTTTTACCAGGATGTGCCCCACAGGGTGCTGAATTCCCTTAGTTCTCACAGAATTACAAAAACTTTTTAAGTTTCAGCATCTTCCAGGAGTGTTCATCTCTTGCCCATTTCACTTCTTACATTACTAATATTCTTGCTTGGAAGAAAAGTCAAAAGAGATGCTACCTGAACCTCAGCAAGGTGCAGTAGTCCAAATGAATACAAAAGGAGTAAGTGTAAGGCTATATTGTTACATTTATTGCATTAGTTTGTTTTGGATGAGGTTTTTCAGGATGTACCTACCTCTGTCATTTTTGGGATGCTTAGCAAAATAGGAAAGCAGAGAAAAAGCTTTGTGGCCCATATCAAGTACTGTGAAACTTCATGTCATGCAGCTGTCAATGTCTGGTTCAAGTACAGAATTACTGAGTAAAAGACTATGAGAGCATTAGTCCTGGGCTTTCAATTCCCTGGTGTTGGGCTGGGAACTTCTGTGCGCAGTCAGAAAAAAAAGCTGCAAAACTGTGCAGAGCTGGAGAGTTTGTGTTTCTTCCCCTCCAAAGTTTGGGCAGTGGGCCTACTCTTTTCCAGTGCATTTCTGCTGGTTGATACTGTGGAGAGAGAAGCAACCCAACTTTTCCTTTTTTTGCAACAGTAAGGCAAAGCTCCTTACTTACTAGTGACCTGTGTACATATAGCCAAGCACAAAAAGTATTGAAACTTTCCTCTCTTGTCTGTGAAATAATTTCTTTAGAAATGTAAAGAATTCAAGCCCTAGCAGTGTTTCTGATTAATACTTTAATGCTTCGAATCTTTGAAACATTTGTTTTGTGACAAAAGATTAATCACAGTAGATTATCAGTTCTAAAGGTCTTTGGTTTATTTTGTATTGCTGGAAATTACATTGATTTAAAAACGAATGAATATCTCCTCCTAGGAGTGTATGTACTGTCTTCATCTGTCTCCCTGTATGAGCCTGCTGCATGTTGACAAGTCCTATAGAATTATTTTCAGACTGTTTGAGTGTTTTTTCCTCCTATTCAACTGTAAGCATAATGACAAATCAGAGCTGCAGTATAAAATGTATTTTGCTGGGAAATGACTGTGATGAATTCGATGCCGTGCTGGTTACTTGCTGTATTTCAAGGCAGAAGAGCTATATTTGATCTTGGGGGTGGAAGAGAAAACCACAGTGTGCAGGCTAGTGGCTGCTCTGTTTCTAATTTATTGGCAGTTTTGGGGGAAAAAGTCTACATTCTCTTTTTATTTTTTTTTAGACCAGATATTAGCATGAATTATGGCTCTAGCTATTTCAACAGGAGTTCAGTGGAAAATTTATTTCCTTGGAGAGTCTTGTGTAGTTCTGAGCCATAACTAAGTCTTTTAACTACTGCAAATCATAATAAAGAGTAATAGGTAAAAAACCACTGCTCCTTTAAATCAGTGTCACCAGTGACTCAGAATATCTATTGATTTTTTTTGTTTATTCCTACCAGCAGTTTCAATTAAGATTCAGCAGGTCCACTCTGAGAAAACTCTGCATAAAACACTGCTTCATATTTTTGGTTAATACTGCTTTTTAAATTCTCTTTAAGAAGTGAACAATTAAAAGTAATTATATCTGTAACACATTAAAACATCAATCTAAAAGGCTAGTATAATGCCCAATTCATAGCTTTTGGTGTGTATTTTTGAGTGTATAATTACTGGAATGTGTGTGTGTGTATATATATATATATATATACATGTATTTGATCAAATTTTTTCAGACAACAGCTATACAAATTTATAAAGTCAATTGTATTCACCCAGACATACTACTTTCTGAATATGAGAGAACTGCAGCATGGTTTTGAAAAATAAAACCAAATGCTGTATTTTCCCTGCAAGTAGTGTCTGTATCAACAAATCATCTGGACAAAATGATTACAGGCTGTTTGTCTTCACCCTTTGTAATGCACTTAGCAAATTTCAGTGCTTAATCCACACGTGAACCATTTGATAATTTGGTGTTTATACCACATTTGTCAGTCCCTTTACTTGTATTTGTGGATTTTAGGGAAGCTAATTCCAGATGTGCAACAGCTGTTGTTCCACATAGGATTGTGTGGCGATATTCTACATGGAAGCCTGATGGAAGGAAGGTAACCTGAGGCTATGTCATTCTCTGTGAGACCTTGAAAGCTGCAGAAAAAGAAATGAGAAGGGCAGCCATTAGGGAGAAGAGCAAGATGCATGTATAGAATAAATGATAGTAATAAAAAGGTTTCCCTCCTGATTCACCATGCTTGCCATATAAATTTCTGTATTGGCATGTGTCCACTGCTGTAATTGTTTGCATTAAAAAGTAATACCAGGAATGTAGTATATTTTTAGCTCTCACTACAGCAGTTTGTCAACTAGAAACAAAAAAAAGGTTAACATTTTACTGTAAGATAGTTTTCTAAAGACCATCTGAGATCTCTGAGATCTGTGAATCCTTGTAATTTGGAAACCTTTGGCAAGAAATCTCAAAGTACAACACAAACATCTCTGAAATTTTAGAGACATACATTTGTAGCTGATTAATTTGTTATTTGCTGTATGTAGATCTTCCTGAAGTCTTCTTCCATTTCACAAACAACCTTAGATTATCCATTTCCGTTTTCACTTGGTAGGCTTCCGTTCTGTTTCCTAAGCAAGCAGTAAGTTTTTCTGTGCTTTCAAGGTTGTATGCTGGGGCACTTCCCTTGTTAAATGTAACTTCACTGCCATCAACCTTTGGAAGAAGGCCTTTGAGAAGTGTATTAACTCTCCTACATGTTTGGGTTTCTGCTGGTTTGGAAACTGGCAGGTTAAAATAATAGAGCTAAAATGCATATCCTGCATGGTGAGTGAAAAATGTTAAGAAATAAGTTGCTGGTGTTCTTTTATGCAAAGAAGGATTAATTTAAAGGAGCTGCACTGAAGTGGGGCTTGAAATGTCCTGTATTGTGATTTTAAAATGCCAGAACAGGAAGAGACCTTTAAGATTGAATGGTGTCTGATGTTCATGACTGACAATTCACCATTGAAGGGCTAATGTTCTTTGGCTGTTTACCCGAAGAAATGGAGGATGTCGTAAATTTACATTGTAAAAAGTAATCAATATAAAGCCCAGTGCAAGGAGGATTAATCATGATGAAATGACTCCATCGAATGCCCATCTCTCCCTGAAAATGTGACACCAACTGATGTATTTAGGTATTGTTAGGACCTTGTGCTGCAGCTGTAATGAGAAGGACTCTCAAACAATATCACAAATCAAAGAACTAAATCTAGTGCACGTGAAGTTGGTGTACTGGCCTTGGAGGAGAGAAGAGTGACAAGAATTCCCAGTTCGTCTCAAGGACCCCCTGTTTAATGAACAGGAGCAGTATCAGTAAGCAGGTTGAGCAGAAAATCTCCTCTAAATTAAAACGTGGGGAGAAGTGAGATGAAAAATAGCTAGAATAGGGGAGAGGGAGGACTGGAAAACTCCCCAGGTCAAAACAGTAGAAAACATGGTGAAGAACTGCAAAAAAAAAAATAAAGCCAAACTATTTAAAAATTTAAAAAGTCACTGAGACCAAAAACAAACAAAAAAAAAGAAATGGAGAAGTGGAGAAAAAGACAGATTTGTAGAAAAGATATTGATTTAACTTTAGCCTATGGCTCTTTGTGAAACGTGAGTTTAGAAGACCTTTGGTAACCAGATCAATAAAACCTTTAAAATCATTTAATTAGATTGAAGGCCAAATGATAAACCCTTGTGATAAGTAAAAAGTGTTCATTGTTCATTTGCCTTCCAATTGATGTTCCTTCAAGCTAAGAAAGAAACATGCTATGTTTGGACAGAAGGCAACATTGATACAGAAATGTAGAATACAAGGCAGTGGTTGCTTAGGGGTAGTTAAAACTATAGAACAAATGACAAGTTTGCCAAGATTCAAGAGGAAGCAGGTTTATATCTATGTATGAATCAAAACTGTCCCCACCTACTGTCCAGCAATATAGCTATGAAAGATGATTGGCTTTACATCTAGTTGCTAAAACTAGAGAATTCAATTCCAAATTTAATACTTACTTCAAATCAATTTATTTAGGTTGTTCAGGTGTTAAATCAGAAGCATGCTGAATTTAAGCTTTAGCTTTTTCGGTGTACTTTATATCTTTACAAAAATAAAACAGTGATTTCAAACATTTACAGGGGTTTTTAAAGAACTGTTTTATCATTTTTATGTTTTACACTAGTAAACATGCAGTTATTATTTGAATTAATGTACCATATTCTTGTTTGGAAAGAAGCAAGCATCACTGTACATTTATTGGGCTGTAAGTCTTGTGTTTAGTAAAAATTTACTGTTCTGCCTAGAAGACACACCTTTGGAAATAAAAGAGCTTCACTGATGATGATGAACATATTAATTGTATGTGCCATAAAGCTATTTGTCTGAAGGGACCACATCCTGCATCTTTCTAGAGCTTGGTGTCTTGTGTCATTTCAAGTAGTAATTCTTGAGTGCTAAACCTGAAGTAAATGGAACACTCCCTCTACACCATCATAGATAAGTTTTAAATTATGTAGGGATGAACTTGACAGGATACCTTCAATCTCTGACCTTCTCAGAGTCTTTCCTAAAGAGGACTGGAAGTCCCCTGTTGTTGTCTATGTGATAGAGTCTTTATTGCACACTGGTTTGAAGTTGGGTGGATTTCTGTGGCTGCACATTTTTTAAAGTGCTCTTAAAAACATTATTTGTGCTCTTACTGTACTGTAATGCCAAAGGAAAGGTCACAGAAATTTATGTTTTTACATTAAAATATATAAGAGAAGGTCATGGAGTCAGCAGAGATGAATGAAAAGCTTTTTCATCCCTCAGCTGAGTAAACTGTGAGATTCTGAGTTTATTTGGGTTGGGTTTGATTTTTTTTTTCAACCTGAGCATTAGGCTTTTGGAATGAAATTTGTGTTCAGACATTGTTTTTAGTATCTTCCCTTCACAGTTGCTTCGTTTTCAGCATTTCATTTATATTCTGTAGCATATAGCACCATAATAATTCAGTGCCCTCAAGCAAAAATAGAGAAGAAAAAACCTAATTCAGAAGAGTGCATCTGTTTTTGCCTTATGGTTTGTTTGCAGCTGACCTTTGATAACGGTTGGTTCATACTTGCAGATTTTTAAAATTCATTTTGAGCATGTGCTTTTCTGAACTTTTTATTAATTATTTTTTCTTTTCTTTTGCAGATTACAGATAGAAGAATCTTCTAAACCTCTGAGGCTATCACAACAGCTGGACAAAGCTGTAACCACGAACTATAAACCAGTGGCTAACCATCAATATAATGTAAGTAGCTTTTAGTATTTTCCCTTCTTCTCTTCAGGAGGAGTTTGGCTTAGGATTCCAGAATTGGTCTGCTGCAGTCCTGCAGCATTTGCTCAGAGTTGGCCACTGTCTTTGGAAATGCTCCATGTTATCTGGTTTTCTCCCTGATTTTGTCTTCTGGGGATCTTTCTGTCTCATGACCAATATCACCCTTGGGGCTGAGGTCTGCCAGTTCTAACTGTCTTGTGTTACCTGATGGAGGACAGACCATCTTCACCCAAGCCTTTTTAGTGGCTTTATTACATTCTTCCTCTAGTCTTTTTTTTTAAATGCAATTTTGAAGTTTGTGGATAAAAAGCAGTTCTGGCTTTATGCTATGAGATGTGGAAGCACTGCTTAAAGCCAAATAAAATATCATCTGGAGCAGGGTAAAGGACTTGAAAAGAATCATTAGTTTCCAGTCTTTTGGAGCAATTAACAAGTAGAAAAGAATAACAGCTGATAATTTTTCACATTTCATACCTTCACAGTACATGTTATTGGCATCATTGGCTTTGTCAATATTACACCCACACTGCTCTTCCAGATCAGTTGATGTACATACAAACTATGATGTCCTTTTCCTAAAGATCCTCTTTGAGTAATTTGTATTTGTGCATATAGAATCATTGTTACTGTTGAATGTGAGAAATGTTAAATCATGCTTAAAATGAGTCACTGTGTTAGTCATTTAAACTTTTACACTTTTTATTAAGATTTTATTTACATAAAACAAATGACAATATACTAGATGATATTTAATCCTTATTATGAAAGTCAGTCCATTTCCACAGAACCAAAAATAATCGTTTCTCTCTCATGGGACTGTTTTGTAGTAGTTACTGTTGAAAGCCTGATCTATACATAGATGATCATACCAATATAACTATTGCAACTGAGGGAATGACATTTAACCAAAATAGTCACACTGGTATGTCCTGCTGTGGAGATGCAGTTTTGTGTGAGTAGATTCTTTTATGATGCCACTGTTATTCCCCTTCTTTAATTCTGAAATAACCTTCAGTGATGTACAGCTTCTCTTTCTAGCAGGATGCTGTGCCATTTCCCTGACACTACCATAATTACAGCAGTATGACTTCAACCTGGAAACAATCTTAGTATCTTTATTCCAGTTGCAAACTGCAGTCATCATGTCATTACAGAAATTAAAGTCTCCTGTGAGCTTGAGGGGGTATAAATAGAACATAACTGGGGCTCTTAGAAGTGATGATTCTCTTGTAATGTTTTTTATTGGTTACATGTAATGGAAATTCATTGGCAGTGTGTTTACTTTTCGTGTCTACCTTAAAGGTGTTCTGATAGGAAAATGCTAGTAAGAAGTACTTGTACTTGAGTCACCCTTGACCTTGCCTTGACTCTAAAAGCCCAAGCATGACTACCTTTCAAAAACATCTTTCTCTTCATTAAGTCTTTTATTAAGGTACAAGTTAGATGGCTGGGAAAAAGTCCGTGAACTTTTTAAACCTCTTGTTCTCTTGTTTGAATTTGTCTGCTGTGTTCAAGCAGCAATTGCTTTCTTAAAACTTGCTGCACTGCTTGTAATCATATGACTTATGTTGGGGACAGGACTTTTCACAAGAAAGAAGAAAAAAATACCATATGCTGATACATTCAGTCATCATCTGGGCAGTTTCTGAGAATAGAATGAGTATCTACTAAATAAGAAAGAAAGGGTTAACATTCCCTGAAGGAAAGCATTTAAAACAGTGGCTGCTCCATGCACCTATAAATTTACATACAAGAAGAAGGAGGAGGGAAATAAATTATATGTGGACGGGAAATAGCAATAGCTTGTTTGAATTCAAGGACTGGTAAAGTGATTAGAGGTTTTTTCACTAAATTATATTAAGCCTATCTTTTGTATTAGAAAAAATTGCAATTCCATTACAATATATGCTAAGACTGTGACTTAGCTTTTCTTCTCTGGGAAAGGGACCTTCGTTTTCTGTATGTCTGTAAGTGTTACACGTGTTTGCAAGGTTAATATTTTTGCAGCTGGATTCTTTACATGATTGAATTGTAATACAGCAGAAAATTTCTCTAGTGGTCCTGGTTACCTGTGCTGGTTTAGAGGTAAACCAGCAGGGGAAATGAACCCAACTAAAAAGAGAGATTATAACTCAGAATAACAATTTAATAAAATAATACAATAAGTACGATTATAAAGACAAACAATTGGTTTTAACCCAGAAAACCCAAATGTATAACCCAGCACCCTGGGGCATGAACAGAGTGGTGTTCTTTGGGCCCCCTGAGTCCAAAGTAAAAGGAGAGGGGAAAACCTCTTGGTGAGAGTGCTGTTGCAGTCTGGTCAAGAGTGGCGATGGCAGTCCAGTCGAGAGTGGTGGTCTGCAGTCTTCCTCTGGATCCCACGAGTGGTTAAAAATGTCCCAAGACTCCAAGTTTATATATCCTCCAGTTCAGGCAGGAATGCTCAGTACCTCCCTCAGGGCAGGGAGTTCCACAATGGGTGTGAGGACAAGAACACTCTCCTATCTCACAGGCCTCTTAACACCCTGTTTATAGCCTGAGGAGTCAGGCATGCTGTGGGTAGATAGTGTAAATGGTCTATTGATAACAGTTTCTGGGAAATAGCATGGAAGGCTATAGAATACACAGTTTTGGGTTACACCCATACGGTGATGAACTGGTCCCAGCTCTTCTAACTAGGACATTACCCCTTCAAAGACTTCTTTGTGATCCCCTCTTCCCACTGTCCTGGACTGTAGAGGTTGGTACCCATGCTCCAGGAGATAGGGAAACCTTTGAGACTTCTTTCAAGCATCTTCAGATGAAACTTTAGATTTAGATTGCTTCTCTATCACCTTTGTATTATCTGTCTACTGAAGCAGCTACATCAGCTTCAGTGTTAATGGTACTTCAAGAAGGCAATTTTGACAGCTTTTCAGCAAGCTTAGCAACATCGTGGGAAGGTAAACAAAGAGAAATTGATTTCAGTATGAAGTCTTGCAGGAATAAACTCACAACTTCTATGCTAAACAGTTTCTTCTAAGATGGTCTTTCCTTGAAGTAAAATCATATTTGAATGCTTTTTAAATTAAAAAACTACACAGCTTTAAAACAAATCTAATTAGTTTACAGAGTTGGCACATTCTGTAATATGATTATTAAAAAGTGTGTTAAGCCTACTGCGTAAAAGATTCCATTTGCAAAGAAAACAGGAAGGAAAAAATGAAAGGCTGCATTGTAACTTGCTATGAGCAGTGTATTCACAAAACAAAAAAGAAGAAAACAGCAACAGAGATACCATTCTTTTTTTTTTCAGTAGCACTTCACAATGTGCTCTGTGTTTTTAGACAACTATGGGAGCTGTCGCTAAAGTTGGAGGGAAATGCTAGAGTGTTGCTAATTAGAATGTGGACAACTGGGACACCAGCTGCAAATAACTTTTCAGTAAAGGGATATTCAGTTTTCTATGTGAGTTGGTTTTATACATTAATGAATTAAGAATATTGGAATATTCACATTGCATTTGCCTAAGGAATACAAATACTCCTATCTGATTTACCTTAGCTCATCCAGAGAATGTAAAATAGAAGCTTCTACTGCAGAGAGTGTGCTGAGGCAATAAAATAATAGAGAAAGAAGAATGCTGGGCAGTACAATTTACTACCAAAAAAAAGACTGTGCATTGATTAAAAAGACTATTTCGTGTTATTTTCCAGGAGACTGTTAATTGCGTCCTTGGGATTTTATACCCAGTCATGAAATAGTTGTCTCAGAGACCTAATATCAGTGAAGAATTTTCTTATTGTTACTTTGGGGTTTTGTGTAGGAAGCATCAATTTTTAAGCAAATATGTTTTTTTCTGCACATGGAAAGAGTTATAGTTGATAGCTGGTTGCTTGCTAAGCACATTTTCACTATATGTCATTTGAAGAGTACAAACAGTACCGTGGATTTTTTGATGTTGATCTTAGAGATTGCCTTGAGAGTCCCAGCAGCTTTTCCCGTTACAATCATGTTGCTTACCCATTATTTCCATAGCTCTGCCTCATACAGAAGGAATAACCTCAGTGCTTCGCTCTTGTTCTTGCTCCTTAAAAACAAGACAAAAACCAGAACAGGAGGAAATCCGGTTCTTCCATCACTTCAGCTTAACCTTCCACCTAAGGAGGTTCCAGTTTGTTTCTGGTTTTCTTCTTGTTCATTTTGATTTTGTCAGTTGGGGAGGTAGAAGACTTCAGAAGGGTTAGTATAACAGCTGCTGGTGTGGCACAGGGATGCAGCCTGTGTCTTTGTCTTTTATGCCTCATCTTTCAACTGGTGCATTTTTGAGTCAGAGAAAAGTTGCTACCCTCAGAAACAAATGCATAAGTCTTTGCACTGAAAAGTGACCTTAGGTGTATGCAGGAACCCAGAACTCAGTCAAGCATTGCAAATAGAGATGCCACCTTCTCTCCTACCATCTTCTGAACTTCAGCTCTGAAGTGTTGGATGCTTTTCTGGCAACAAATTAAGGCTGGATAATCCATCTCTTCTTGTAAAATGTTAACATCTGCATGTATTCAAAAAATTTTTAATGTACTTAGTCCTAATTTCCCATAAACCAGTGTATCAAATGTAATAGGGCTCCAATGAAAATCCAGTAGCGTGTTTTTTACTGATATCATTTGTGACCTGATCAGCAACTGCACAGAGAAACTGGAAAATTCTGTGCATCCCTAAGTCAGAAAAGGCTGAAAACTCAGGCTCAAGAAAGCCAGCTGCAGCTGATTGCAGTGACTAGTTAGGAAACTGCTTCCAGGAGAATACAGTGTCAGTGTCTTGATTCCATGAAGTTGTAGGTGTGCTTTCCTTCTCGTGTCATACAACATATCCTACAGGGCAGTAATTCCAATGAACTACCAAGGGAAAGAATCTGGAGCAGTTTTCTAAGAGGACCAAAAATGTTTGTTGATTAGGTTAGATGATTTTTAAAAAGACCTCAACAGGTTGGAGAGATGGGCAGAGAAGAACCATCTGAAGTTCAACAAAGGCAAATGCAGGGTCCTGCACCTGGGGACAAATAACCCCAGGCACCACTAAAGGATGGAGGCTCACCTGCTGGGGAGCAGCTCTGTGGAGGAAGACCTGGGGGTCCCGATAGACTACAAACTGTCCATGAGCCAGCAATGTGTCCTTGTGACCAGGAAGGCCAGTGGTATCCTGGGGTACATTAGGAAATGCATTGCCAGTAGGTCAAAGGAGGTAATCCTGCTCCTCTGCTCAGCCCTAGTGAGGCTGCATCTGGAGTGCTGCATCCAGTTCTGGGCTCTTCAGGACAGGAGAGACAGGGAGCTCCTGGACTGGATCCAGTGGAGGGCTGCAGAGATGTTGAGGGGACTGGAGCATCTCTCTTACGAGGAAAGGCTGAGAGAGTTGGGCCTGTTCAGCCTCTAGAAGAGACAACTGAGAGGGAACCTCATCAATGTGCATATTAATGCCTTTTTGACACTTGAACACTCACGGATCTCATACTTCATCCTACATTTTGCACAACAAGGAGCCAGTCTCCTACTCCCCACTCTTTGTGTCATTTCTTTAGGTGCTTCATACAGAAACCCTTGTTCACATACCAGGACATGGATAATGCTGTAGTTATAGTAACTTTTAGATGAATGAGATTTATCCAGCTTCTTCAATAACTGCATGATGATGTGAACATACCCACATAACTGGGCAACTGCTTTGTTGGTGGAGCTGCAACCAAGAGAGGCAGGTAACCCCTAGTGACCCTGGCCATACTGTTTGGTAAAGAATTCAACTCATGTCATGTTATGGTGTCATAATTTTCTATTGTATTAATGGATCCTGACAGTATTCGGGGTTTTTAGTTTTAAAGTGTGTCAACTGAGTAGACTTGTTCATATATATATATTTCACTGCCATTGCAGTTCTACTTCCTGTGTTTTTGACTAGGTGCAGTCTACGTGCATTGTCCTGCATGGTGAGATTGTACCAGTAGAGAAACAGAAATGCAATCTACAACAGGACCTCCAAAGCTTGCAATTTAGACCTTTTCAAGGTCAACAGAAGCTCCTAATAATTTTCTCTTGGAGTTCAGAAGAAGCGAATGTTTTGACGTACTATGGTTTATAGGAAATCCAGTGTGCTAGGTTTACGTCCCTACTCTAGTGTCTGTGGTGTAGCAGCTCTGCTGTAGATCATGACAAGCGAGATGATGTACTGTGAAGTTGGTTTACTTGATGTTACAGTTTGCTATTGTTGCAAAGCTATCACTGTTTTAAAGATTTGTTCTTCTTTAAATGCAGAGGCTAAAGAGTTAAATAATTACACAAACCTGTATTAGTGGATAAAAATCAATTGTGTGGTGGGTTTGTGTGATTAGATTGTAGCTTTTATAACACTAATATGCAGTTAGAAAAGCAGACAAGTATTTGGTTGTGCAAACCCCTTTTAGGTTTAAAGCAGAAGAAACAGACTTCAAGCTATAGGTTGGGAACAATTGCTCTGCATTCAGTTACATCTGTTTCAGGATTTGAAAGATATTTGGCTGGCTGGAGATCTGTGAGCTATGGCAAAGGTGGTAATAGTCTTAACCTGCTTTGGGACATCTACCAAGAGACAGACTATTTTCACTCCGAGACTAGGAGGGATTTAGCTGGCAAGGAAACATAGGAAAAAAATAAATTGTGCCATAAAACCAATCTCTCTTCTTAAAAATAAGATTTTTAGTATCCAGTAGAACTGTGAATTTTCATTTCTAGGCTTTTTATCCAAAGGCCTTCCTTTTGAGGATCAGGTTTGAGACATCAGAAGCGGAATGACTCGCATACAAAATTATCCTAGCTTACAGCCAGGCATGTGTCCCTCATGGATCACATGAATCTTTTCTGCTGTACATTGTGCCTCTATGGATTCACCCACGCAGTTTGCCTGAAAGCACTTGATGATTACATGAGTTACATTACCTTCTGCGTCACTTTTGTTGGTTCTGAGGAGCTTGGTGGTTTTCTGTTATCGAGGGTGGTATTGGGGGTGGATGGGGTGATATGCTGGCAGGTGTTGTGGTTGGTGCTCTGTGGTAATTGGGGTTTGTTTGGGGTGTGCTGGTCTGTGCAAATCATGCTGTTAATGATGAATCAGAGGAAATATTTTTGGAAGTGATAAAAGTTTCTGCAAAAATACATGGTCATCTTGTGCAGATTATAATGGTTAAGTAATTTTTAATATGCAATTTGAAGTAGTATGATGTGTGGCAACAAGGGGCCTCTCCCTGCTTAGAAGGTTTATGTTTTTGGGTGTAACTGTTGTAACTTTGGGTATACTACTGGGATTTGTCCTGAAGAGAAACCATCTGCATCCTCAAAGCATGTCTTCCATTGCTGAAGACTGTATATTAACAGGGTGGATGCCTTGAGTACTGTTTCTGGAGTAGATAAGGCAGTGCCCAAGGCCTGTCTGAGCATCCTTTGGGTTGTTATGCTTGCAGATGCAGACCATGTTGGTCTGTGAATTTTCCCAAGTATGGCAGTTTGTAAGTGGTTTGACATTTGTTGTTATACTTCAGAAGCTGATATCAACAGAGGTGGATGGAGAATCCCATCTCAGTTTGGATTCCTGACCTATTATTAATTTTTCCTCTAGGTTTGGGAACACCATGCAGGCTCTGTTTCTGCGGTTTTTTTCTGGTTAAAGCAGAAATACATATCTGAAAAGCTTATTGTGCTGAGGACAAAATGCTTAGTTTGTGTTCGTAAAAGAACATTTGAATCTTCAAAAGAAAATTTTCCAGATGAAAACCACTGAGTCATTAAACAGTGTTTTATTAAGTAGAAGAGGTTTTTTATATCTTGATGTTCACCACTGAGAATTACAGAGCATTACATATGAATTGTCTTCAAAATGTGTTTTGTAACAGATTGAATATGAGAAGAAGAAGAAGGAAGATGGAAAACGAGCTCGAGCTGATAAACAACAAGTGTTGGACATGCTTTTTTCAGCCTTTGAGAAACATCAGTATTACAACATTAAAGACCTGGTGGACATAACCAAACAGCCCGTGGTATGTACTAGGAGTCTTGTAAATACAACCATTTTCAGTAGTTACTATTGTGTATATTTTACTTATCCAGAAAATAGTTTAGTACATATTATATACCTTTGAAACAGCTCTCTAAATATGTTTCACAATGGACTGAATTCATCAGTTTTAAGTTTGTTATTGTAGGACAGTGTAGGATACCAGTCATTGCAGTGAGTATGCTTTTTCTCGACAGGGATGGTTTAAATAACCTAAATGATCACTTTCTTATTTAGGTTTGCTTTAATACTGGGAACCAAATTCTATAATGCTCTCATGTCTCCCCTGCTACTCTCCTTGGTGAAACCTAGTTCTTTTGGCTGTAGACAGCTTGTATAAGTGTGTGGTCAGTCCTTCCTTCAGCTTCTGAACTTTATCTTAGCAGAGCAACAGGGGTTACTCTTTTTCTGTGGGTCTAAAAAAAACTGTGTTTCATGGAATTAGTATTAAATGCAGGCATTATCCAGCTCAGGCATCATGTCAATGTTCCCAAAAGCACTGGATTTCCTTTACAAATAGAATAATTTTTAGGATAAGAGTTTAGGTGGTTGATATTTAGGATTTATTTTGGGTTAAACACTCTTTTGATACACAAAAAGGAAAAGCACAAAGGCATCTGCTTATGTGGTGGTTTTGTTGTCTTGCAGTGTCTGCCAGCCTCTTCATCTGTTTATCCTAACTTTCCAGTTCTTTCCCTTCTTCCCCTGTTCAAGCTTTCCTTGAGCAGACCTGTTGCGATGCGGAGGGAGATGATGACACGTGAAGTATCTTTGGTGTTTTTGATGTTTTTCACTGCCAACTTAAATATCTATCCTCAACCCAGCTGCAGATTTCAAAAAACTTAAAGGGACTTAATTTTGAGTCTAAATGAAGCAACAATGTCACAAGAGCTAAAGCAGAAGAACAGCAACATCTGGATTATGGAAAAAATACTCCTATGTAAAAAAAGGGGGGGAAAATAAAGATGCTTACTAGTTTTGCTCACTTCATGTTTAGAATTAAGTATACCTGTGTCAGAGCATTGGCATAAGGTGCACAATATAGTTAGAAGCTGCACAAAGATGTTACCCAACTCAAACCCGTGTAGGTTCACTGTATTCTAGTACCTTGAAAGAAACTAGTTGAGTAACATATTTGTGTCTTCCATTCCATTCATGTATCTCACGAGTCAATTCTTTATCTGTGTGGCAGAGAAGGTACGTGGATCATGGGAAATGAGAAGGAGGAAGGAATAGGAGGAAGATATGGAGGAAGTGGCAAGAAAATTTTAAGTGTTTTTGTTTGTTTGTTTTGTGGTTTTCTGGTTTTGGTTGTTTTTTTTTTTTGTTAGAGAGGTGTAACAATCACTGTCTTGATCACTTTGAATGTACGTAGGTGCAGATTTATCCCATCTAGCATGACATCAGCTAGCAATAGTCATCCACAATTCCCACTTAAACCACTAGAGAACTTGAAGTTACAAATAAGTAAGGGTATTTTTCTTACATAATGGTAAATGTAAATAGTAAATTAAACCCTTGCTACAGAATATGTTGCATGTTACACAGGAAATTGCTGCTAATTTTATTTGTGATCATAAAATCACAAAGCAAGTCTGTTCTGAATACAAATATTATGGTAACCTGGGTTTATTTGTTTTCCATTTTAATGAAAAATAACAATTTGCACTAGTAGGCAAATCTGTTGCCACCTACCCAGATGTAAGTACTGAGTGCTCCCTGGAAATACTACAGTAGTTCTAGATTTGGGCTACATGGTTGAGAACATAATACAATTTTCTGTGAGCAATCAAATGTTTGTGAAGAATGGAACCAGTATGGAACCAGTGGTCTAAGATGAACTGTCTTTTTAAAAAATTACATTTTAGCTTGAAGTAATGGTTGTCCTAAACACAGTGGGGTTTGTTTTCCCCTCGAGGTTTCAGAAGGATTTTCAGAGCTTGAAATTTCACTCCTCAGTAATTTTTATCCCACGATTCTTTAATAACATTTCACTTTCTATGAAAAAAAATCAAGAGGGAAGGTGGAACAGAGCAGGGGATGCCTTGAATGTACAAACAGATCACGTACAAATGAGCTTCTGTGTTAGAATTCTATGTATATAAGCATACTGAATCCCTTTCTGAGAAAAAAATTGTGGGTCCCCAGTATTTGGCATTAGTGGGGGAAGTGTGGAGTTCCTCTTGATGGTATGGTGTCAGAGTAGTATGTTTCATGATGTATAGGCCAGCCTGGTGCAGTGAAGATCCAGATGGATAGTCCTGGTTTCTAGGAGAACTGATCCTGCGGGAAAAATCCTAACATCCCTTGAACTCCCCTCATCAAGACACTTGCTTTCAAGTAAGGTACAGCACAACAGGATTACCCCTGATTTGTAATTGTCTAAAAGCTCCAGCAGTTCACAGTTATCTGTGCACGTACAGTGATTTTTCGGGGGGCTAATGTTTTTAGCTGCCCTCTCTAAAGCCACTGCTGCCTGGTTCTCCCCTGCACCAGAGATGGCAAATCATCAGTTGCTGTGGTTTCATTGGTTCCAGCTTGAAGTTCCGTTACTTGTGGCACTTGCTATTCAGTTTGGGTTGGTCTTGTTCCATTTTATTATGCTGTTGAATCAAAACTCTTGGAAGTTTTGCCCTGAGAGAAGCAGAACTGCCTGGGGAGTTAGGTCTGAAAACTAGCTGAAATTAAAAGTAACCCTCATATAGCTGGGTGGGCAGTTTTGAGTGAGTGAGCGCCAGGAGCTTTGGAATGTGCAGCTGCAGTGGTTTTGCACTGCCTGAGCCCAGCAGCACCATCACGCCTTGTGACCTGGCTTCCCAGATACAGACCTGTCAGCCCAGGAAATGCATATGGATGTACTTCATGAGACTAAAAGCAATTATAGGATTTTTTTCCCCAATTCTCTGTTCATGTGGTCTAGAGCAGAATTTAACCTTGCATCCAAGAGTTCCTTCCACGCTCTCTGCCATGTTTTGAAGTCTCTGTCAGTCGTGCTACTGAAAGCTACCTTGTGAGCCTGCACAGGGATTGCAGTCAAGGCAGTGGATATGCAGCTTTACACATCTACCCATAACCCATGTAGAAACCTCTTTCTCACCTGCTTTCAGCACCTTCAAAAAAGTGCGTGGCACAAAGAGAGTGTCGTCCTACAAAAACGTTTGTGCACTGATTGCTGTTGTAGTGAGCGCGTTTGTCCTGCGTACCTGACTCCGGAATAATGACGGCATCTCTGCAATAGGCAAGATGCGGAAAGGTGTGCGAAGGGATGTACAGCGATCTGCTGCTGCCACCTGCTGGGGTTGGCATCCTGCGCCCTCGAAGGCCAAGGAACCATCCTGGCAGTGCAAAATAAACTCTCTGCTCACAGCTCCTGTGCCCAGCCACTCCGCTCCAGGAGAAGACCCTAAGAAACTAGTTCTTATATGCAGTCTGCTACAATCACCTTTCTTACTTGTGGGACCAACACTTCTTGTTGCTTTGAGATAGGTTTTTAAGAATAATTTTGCTAGATGAGTCCACATGAAGTGTCATCATTAGTGTGGGATCTGGATTTTTATTTTACTTTGTATATTTTTGATGTGTACCTAGAAAGTAATGATTGGTTTCTCTAAAAGAGACATTTTCTTTTCTGACTGAGAACATAGTTTTTATTTGTTTATTTCCCACCTTTTCCATTTAGCAAAAGGGAGAAGAGTGTAAGGAACAGACTGGGCCATCGGCATTTCTTTTTTCTATGTCCTCAACAAATATTTGCTGGTTTTAATGAGTTAGAGTATATTGATATTTGCGCTTAGTGGAACTGTAGATGCAGAAAATACATGGGTTCCAATAACTCCAGTACAGTATATGCACTCCAAGAAGATTAAATTGCTCAAACTAAAGCAATTATGAATTTAATGTGAGGATTCTTAAACTGTGGTCTGTGGTTGCCATGGCAATCCATTCACATCAGTCCCAATTAATATTTAAACAAACAAGCAAGAAAATGGCTCTTAAGAAAATTACTGGTGTTTATTGTAAAGAGTAAAGCAGGGCAATATTAGTGAGCTGTGTTTTCTCAAAGGTTATACTGCTGGTATCATAGCTGTACTTGTTTTGGGTTTCTTTCTTTCTCTTCCAAGTCTAAATAATTTAATGTATTAGAAAATCTTCTGACATCTACTCAGTTCTCCTCTAAAAATGAGGCCATAATAAAATGCTTAAAGCCTTTAAGCCAACAGTTTGGGGTTTTGATAGTCTGAATAAAGCAAGGAGTTTCAAGATAATCCCAACCCAAGCAAGAAGAAAGATCAAGAGCTTTTAGCTCAAGTGGAGGAATTCCAGCAGGAGGATGCGTGAGATAACCGGCTTCCCAGGAGGTTCTGGGAGCTTCATTTTGGCAGCCCATGGAGCAGCCCATGGAGCATCCATCTTGCTAGTACTTGCCTCTCACAGGGGACTGCATGGGAGTCATCATCCCTGGGGCTCGGGTGCTCCCTGCTGCCTCCCTGGGGCCTTGCACCAGGTGTTACACCCGGGCTGCTCTAATCCCTGTTGGAGCCTGAGGGTTGAAGTCCACGGCAGAGCCGTTATTGCCAGCGCCAGTCAACCAGCCTTGCTGTCCACGCCTTGTGAACGGGGTGAATGCAATTGAGCAGATATGTAGGAACCCTGGCAATTGCCTGCCTGTATAATATGAATTTTTGTTTTCTTTCAGATATACTTGAAAGAAATTTTGAGAGAAATAGGCATCTACAATGTGAAGGGGACCCACAAAAACACATGGGAGCTGAAGCCAGAATACAGACACTACCAAGGAGAAGAAAAGAGTGATTAACAAAAAAATTTCAAACCAAGAGAGAATTAGAGTTATTGCACTGAGGGAACTGTGGTGGATTTACAGGCAGGACGAGCACAGTGCAATTATGCAAGGATAAAGATAAATTAAAGCAGCTGATACTTTGTAATTTTCTGTAGCTCTTTTCCCAAGGAATATTTCTTGTATGTTTCTATAAGTGGGTTGTCTTTTGACAGGAAAAAAATGTTTATAGAATAAACTTGTATTAGATTTATCTTTACTAGAAATCTTTTGAGCTCTGAACTTACTTTTTCTTTGTAGCTTTGTGGCTTTTCCAAGCCTCAATGACTTTGAAGGAAAACGTGTCCTAGAGGAACCCAGGACTTTGTGGTTTAGCATTCTACTATAACCAGGTTAATAAACCCTCAGTTCTGCTGGGATCTGCTAGGGCTTCATCTGGAAGGCTGCAAGGGTACACAACCCTTTGTGCAGTGTTTGGGTGGAATGGACATGATGCTCCTATTAGGATCGGGCTTTAGGAAAAACAGCCACAACCATGGTGCTCATCACAGTCCTCAGACTCCGTGGGAACAAATCAATAGTTAAGAACCCGTAAAGCAAAGGCTGTTTGACACACAGGTCAGTGGGACAAGGACAGTCCCCTCCAGGTGATTACTGAGAAAAAATTGAAATGCCTGTTAGGTACAGCAAGGAGTAGTTTTATTTTTGTTTTCTTTTTATGCTGATACCTATGTTCTGTTCAAGCATATCAATAAAACATTATTTTAATTTGTACCACGCAATGTTCTACAGTATTGACTGAACATGTGATTTAGGTGGCATAGGTCTGAAGGGTGTTTTCAAACCAAGGGGTTTTTATTGCAAGCTTTGCCATTGGATTCCTCTGTGCTTTGGGAAAGATTGCTGAATTTATCTGTGTCTCTGTTCCCCCATTTTTGAAATGCATATTGCAAGGGTTGTCTGTTCAGCATCCTTTTGGGAGGGAACTATTTAATTATATTCTCAAAGCTTTTATGTTAAAGAAAGAGCAAAGAACACGCTGGAAAAAACCTTATTAGTATACCTGTAAATGAAGCAGGTGAGGTTTGATAGCACAACTTTCACACTCCCTCAGGTCCTTCAGACTGTGCATCATTTCTGCCCACTCTAATGAAACAAGGTCTGTGTGAAAAGCAAACATCCCACTATTGGTCCACTTAGAAGCAATGAAAGGCTTGCAGGAGTGTCAAATGCCTTTGGAGGCTTGTAAAACTCTGACCCCAATTTTACTCATTTATTTTTTCTAGAGTTGTTTGTGTAGTTATCTCTGTACAGATACACTTCCTGCTGGTGCTCAGCTTCCTGTGGTGTGAAGTGTTCAGTTCCTAGGAGGTAGTCTGCTGAGAGTTTTGAAGAGCAGATCACATTCCAGAGATATGTGTGTGCTTTCATAAATACTGCCATCAACTTGTGTCTCCTTGGGCTCTACAAGCAGGACCCAGCTTGCTAACAGTTGCAGGAGACATCTGAGGATGCTGAGGAACTCAGGAAGTCAGCCTTTGTGTCTTGCTGTGGTACATGATGTGCTCTCCAGCAATAGCCAGAGCCTGCACACATTGCTGTCCTCATTGGGCTGTTTGAGTCCTCCGTGGGCTTGTGTTCACTGACATGTAGGATGAGAGCTCCTGTTTTTCATGAGCTGGGCTCCTCTGTTCAATTTGTGTCCTGTTTTAGCAGCTGAAGTACCTAGCAAGTCTAGATCAGCTTTTCCTTTGTGTTGCTCCTCACATGGTCCTTTAAAACCATGCAGGGGAATGCCATGCAGTCCTGATTTAGGAGTACTGTAATTCATTGTCCCAGGTAAAAATGACTGTGCTGTTTCAGAGGGCAGTGGTTACCTTTAGTGGGATCCACGGCAGGATTAGCTTAGCAGGAGAGTGTTTTGGATCTGCTTTATTTTTGGTATTATGAGCTGTTTCACAGTTAGACTTCAATTGAGAAGGACATAATCAGTCAGTGTAAAATGCCAGATGATTTAAGTAAAGGAGGTATTTTATTGATCTGTAGAATGCCTTGGACAGGGTAGATAAGTTCTATTCAGGTGTAATGGGAAGTGTACAGAGCTTTTTATGGGATTTATGGTTTTTACAAAAGACTGGGGGTTTTTTATGAGTATCATTAAAAACGTGGAGAGTGCTAGAAGTAAACAAGCAGTGGAGTTTTCAACTGATGAGCAACAGAAAGGTTGAGGAATGCCAAGGTGCACTGGTTTGCTTGCAGCCTTCTGTGTAATAGCACCAGTTATAAAAAATGAGGAACAGGACAGTGAGGAAACACCATTTAAAAAATGGAACTAGGAAATGCTATGCCAGGGTAAACTAAGAAAAGATAACCAATGGACAGTCCAGAAGCCAGGTAGCTTGTGAAGCACTTTTTTACCTCCTTCCTGCATGATTTTGAAGGCTTTCTGGCTTGCTAGGGTGCGGTTGGAATTTTAGCCCCAAAAGCTGCCACAAAATCCAAGTGGCATGAGAGAAGGGATCAATGAGCCCACAGATATGCTGATGTAGAGCATGAAGAATGTGCCATGCATTCAAGGACTCTGCTGGCTCCTGCCTGGTAGGAGTGCATTAGTTCTGCAAGAGGACCTTATGCAAGTGCTGTTACCAGGATTGCCATCTGCCAGAAGAGAGGAGGAGGCTTGTAGGTGTTCAGGTCTGATTAAAATGAGCTTAAAAACATGTCCACTCTCAAGCATTACTTCTCCCAAATGACTAGTTTGAGTCACTGGACATTTCATACTCAGTAAAGCCAGCCAGTTACTAGCATGGACCTGAGCAGACAGGAGGTGATGGTAATGCAGCTACTCCATTAGAGACACCTCCATGCCAGGGGGCTGGGAGTGGGCAAGAAGACTGGAGGCTGCCACTGTAAACCGGGAAAGGCATGGATTCAAACCCAGAATGGGATGGGCTGGTCCCAGTGCTCTTGTGTTCCATTCCCTGCCTGCCCACAGCTCTGCCTGCCTCATCCTCTGCTGCCCTGCCTGTAGCCAGCCAGGAAGCTGCTGGTGGGACAGCCCGGTGGCCAGCAGGGTTGCATGAGGAATTGGAGCGGAAAACACATTAGTTTTGAGCTGGCAGAAAGTTATATGGCTACAAGACCTGGTGCTGATGCCACATCTTTGGCACAGGGCTTGGAGTGGGATCAGAGCTCACTAGCTGCTGTGATCCCAGTGGATGCTCACTAAAAGTTGTCCATGCTTTGAGTCACCTACATATTGCTTTCACCAGCTGCTTAGAGTTGGCTCCAGCTGAACATACCTCTTGCATGTCAGCTATGCCCACCCACATTCACATATCCCTGTCGCCAGGATGGCATTTTCATTAGTCACTGTTTTTCTGGACTCCTAACAAATTGTTTTTCTCACTAATGCAGTATAAGAGCTGAGCCATGGCTCCAGGCTCATCCAAAAGACAGCTCTGCATCTTGAGCTTTTTAAAGAGCTTTGGCTGGGTACAACCTGCCCCTTTTCTCATACCAATGGCAGGACTAGAAGACTCTTTCTTGGCTCTCCTAATCAAGGCTATGTGTGGCTACCAGGCTGCAGGGTCAGCCTTTCTCAGGGAGTATTTAATTATTCACACAAAGATGACAAATTCCAACACAAAAGATAAAAAAGGCACCTTTAAGCCAGAAGGGTCAATGAACACCACTGAGCCTCCCTTCGGGTAACTATACCTAGGGCTTGTGTTATAAGTGACAGTCAAGGACTTTACAATGGAGACCCCATTTTCCTGTCCAGCTCAGCAAACCTCAGCACAAGGAACTGCTTGGGGTTAGTCTTATGAGTACCTCAGCCAAAATGTATTCCTTGGGGAAGGAATGCACCCCCAAGAGGGCTTTCTGCTCCTGATGGTGTTTAGGCTTTTGCAGGCAGTATGTTTGCAACTACAGGTAAATAAACAGGAGAAGCTGCAGTAGTTTGTTGTCAATCTTGAAAGGAAGAGAATGATAGTTTCTTTTCCTCTCTACTCCATTAACTGGTTTTTACCTCTGGAGCTCGTTCTTGAGATGGGACCTATGCGCCTCCAGGAAGCAGGGAAGGTTTTCAGCAGCTGTGGGACAGATGACCAAGTACTGAGCACCAGAGGAACAGGTAAGGGCAAATTAAAATTATTAAAAGCAATGAACAAAATCATGGAGAGTCCTTCCTAAGCCTCCTGGGCCTATGCATGCCCCTGCCCAGCTGTTTCGAGCAGGCTATGGGAGACTCACATAAACCACAGCATGGATTCCCAAAAAGCCTCCCTCTGCCACCTGGCCAAGCCCAGCCTTGGGAAGAAGCTATTTATACTCCAGCAATGAGAGAAGCTGCCAGCAGCAAGGGCTGTAACCACACAGGGTCCACCAGCCCAAGAACCCCCCAGCCACAAGATTTTCCCTTTGCATGTCTTTCCTGCAGTGAGGTGGCCATGAACATGAAACCTTTCTACTTGTGGGCAGCTGCTATATTGCTCATTTGGCTTAAAAAATCAAGTGGTTTATGGGAGTTAAAGCACTCTTAGGCCAACCACAACAGGTGTGTCACATGCTGCCAAGGAAGCGGCTGCCGGGCTAGGGCATCTGAAGCCGATGGGCTGCCCTGACTCCATGAAACCCCTTTCTGTGGGCAGTGTGAGGAAGCACCAGCAGCTGCATGCAGTTCTATGACTGCAGCCTACAGCAACCACTCAGCTGCAGGAGCAGCGAATCATCCCTCCCTGCCTTGACTGGAGGGGCCTGGCTCCTGTGTAGGTAGAGGAGATAGATCTCAGCCCTTGAACCAGACTATTCCAATAGCAAGTGGGGTTTTGCTGGCTAAGCATCCGTGGTGAGCAGGGAGGGAACATCCAGCTTTACAAGGCTGTTTCTCAACTAGTCTGTAACAAAGATTTTGAGAAGCTAATCTTTAAAACCTTTCTGGGCATCTACTTCTATGGACATTCCGTATCAAAAAAAAAAATAAAAAATAAACAGCTGCACGCTTTGGCAGGGCTGCCAGCATGCCAGCATCTAGCTGAAGATAGGAAGAAAGTGGGCTGCTCTCCAAAGTGCCAGTAGTGCTTCTTCCTGATGCTGCTGGCCACAGAAATGGGGAGGTGAATCCCCGCTGTTAGCTCCCAAGATAAAGGGAGGCCCGCAGAGGAACAATTGCTCAGCATTTTTATCAGCATCCAGCTGCTGCCTCTGGCAAGGTTGGCATCACACAACCAAAACAGTCTTAAAAAGGCCTCCAAGGGTGTTTGGCTCCTTTCTGCTGAAGTGGAAGGCGATGAATGCAGCTCTAATGGATCAAAACAGCTATGCCCATCCTCAACAGCATCCTGTGCATTCCTGCAGAACACACTTGCAGGGCTGCCAGCATTTGCTGGCACCCAAAAAAAAGAAAAGCTCCCTCAGGTCACCAGCCCTGGCCACAGCCACTTGGCTGCGATCTTTGCACAACAGCTTCCAGCTGCAGCTTCAACCAAAAGGCGGCCAACACACAGGGACTGCAAACCAGCACAGCTATTGGCATGCTCTTGGCAGTGGATTTTGTACTGTTCATGGCAAAAAACTTTCAGGCTTGGTTAGGGGCTTTTTTCCCCTCCCACCAAGACATTTTTCTCTGAGCTAAATGAATACAGTGTTTAACTGCTGCTCTCCCACCGTGGGCTAGCAGCAACAGAGATTTCCTGGCTGGCTGAGCCAGGGCTAAACATCCCAGCTTTTAATTCCCTGGCCACAAACCAGAGAAGCAGCTACAGAGCTGAAGCATAGATGGAGGTTCACAGGAGCAGAGGGAGGTGTCTTACCTGTCCAAGCCAGCAGCAGCGTGTGAGAAAGCAGAACTATCTTGACACAGATACTATTACTCTTAAATAAAAGCATCCTCCCTAAAGGGCTGTCACTGAAAACACTGCCAGGACTGCAGCAGGCTGGCAACAGCCAGAAACTTGCTAAGGAAAAAAAAAGCAAATTACAGCTTTTTAATTTTTTTCTTACCCATTTTTAAAAAAATTACTCCAATTTTATTTCTCTGACAACAACCATGTTCTAAGCTTATGTTAATTCCCTCCTAAACCACTTTAAAAAAAAATTCCACAAAAAAAGCCCCCCAAACCAAAGAAACCCGTGTTTCCTACTTACTTTCAGTTAAAATTTCCCTTTTGCAGGTTCTCCATCCTTGTTCTAAACTGAGGGCTGCACAAGGCTCCAGGACCATCACCCACTTAGGCTTTAGCATCCATCCCCAGCCCATGCTGAGTGGGCAAAGCCAAGGGATGGAGTGGGGCTGGCTCAGCTGGGTACCCAAGAGGGGGCAATGGGGCCACCAGTGCCTCTTCCACACACCCAGATATTCCCTCCACTGCATGAACATCCCTAGGTCTGCTGCACACTTTTCTCCTCAAAGCAGGCAGCCAAGGAGAAACAAGCTGCTGTAGCAGCATTCAGATATTAACATCATTGTTACTGCCTCATGGGAAATGGGAGTTTTTCTTTGCTTTCAGAGGGCAAAGAGAGTGGATTTGTAGATGGGGCAAGACCCAGATGGGACAGAACAACTGTGATACAGAAGCAGGCACTGAGGGGGAACAGTGGGGTGGGAGGGCAAAAGGTGGGAGACATGCCAAGCAGAGCAGCTGCTTCCTCCAGCCCCAAGACATCACTCCCTTAACCAAGCACCACAAAAGCATGAAAGTAAGAAGGTGAGTTTTTTCCCCCTCTTCATAAGCAATCAGCCTTTGTTCCCCTGTCAGCATCCAGCTCATAGGGGGTGCAGGAGACCTGAGCCAGCAGGGGAAATGTTTCTACCTAGCTGCTTAACCTGCTCCATGAGGCACAGGGAAAAAGCTATTTGGATCCTTCCCAGTTCCACAGCCCTTCCAGCCACTGAAAATCTTTCCAGGAATGAAAGATACAACCCTGATAAGCACATTTTAAAACAAGACAAGCATAGCTTTTGAAGCTGTCCTTCAGTTCAGGCTTGCGTTTAGGCAGCACCAGGGTAATTTGTAACCATTGGGGATTTTTAGCAATTAAATAACTCCAAAGCTGTTGTGTGAAGTATGAAGCTTTGTCTTCCCAAATCACCTCAGCTTTTCAGCCCCAGGAAACAGCTGCTTGAAATGAAGATGGGTCAGAAGAGGAACTGGGTTATGAGGAAATACACTGATTTCCTTTCCAACTCAGAGTTGCGTCACAGACTGTTGACAAGTGCATTTACTGGCCATGGACCTCCCACTTACCAGGATGTAGTGACTCCCAACCCTCCCTCACCCAGGCTCCACAGCAGGCAGCTACCACAGCACTGTGGCTGTGACAGTTGCTTGTTACTGCCACAGCTACTTGTCACGGCCATGATCCTTCCCTGCCACTGATTGTAGTTTAACCTCTTCTCCCAGATGACTGACAGACTTGACACCACAGAACAGCAGAAGTTGCCCTTTTCCCCGAGAAACTGAAGGCAGCAATACATTTTTGAGAAGTGCAGCAAGTGCAACAAGCAGCAAAACCACTCCTCTTGCAGCTCACTGAAGAAAACAAACATAACCAAGTCCTTCATCTCCACAGCCTTTGAACTGACACTTCCTTACAGCAGGCTGGAAGGAGAATTTCCATCAGAGGCTCTGAGAAAAGCACACAAGACTGCTTGGAGCACAGAACCCTCTAGTTAGGTATGTTTGCCCACACCAATTAAATACCCCAATCAGCCTGGAGGACAGATAGGATGACACACAATTTGCCATTCAACCAAACAGCAAGGCTGTGCTCATCATGGTTTGAAGCACCTGCTTTTCAAAGCAGCACCTCAGCTGTACGCAGGTGCCACGTAGCAATTTGCTCCGGGCTGGTGCCCAGGGCTCCCAGCCTCAGTATAACGAGGCAGGAAGGGGGAGGAGCCATTTCCACTCCCACATATCAGCCCCTCACAGTTTTAAACTTATGATTCACTGGAAATGGGAGCCAGGGCTATTAGGGGCTGCACAGCCATACCAGCACTTCCCTGCCCACACTAACTTCAGCTCAACTGAGAAGCTCAACTAAGCACCTGTTTCCTCTCCCTTTCCTTTAATCCTCCCAGTTTTTAACAAGGATGCAACAGGAAAGGTAAGATAACATCCTCACCTGGTCCCATTAAACAAATCCTCTGCAAGGAAAGCAAGAGACAACCCAGTGATTTTATCTAGGCTTTGAACCTGCCTCCCTGCCTTTCAGCCCCATTGGGTGAAGGCAGGTTACACCATAATTGTACCTCATCCAGCTCAGCTGGCCCAAGATCCTTTCTTGGGAAAGCTAAAAAAAAAAAAAAAATAAAAAAAAATAAATTAAGTTCCCACAGAACTAAAATAGGGTTTATTTAACCAGACAGGAACCTCAGAGATAACTAGGGCACACTCCACTCCCTCCTCCAGTCTCTCACTCCTCCCAGCCTGCTGCCACATCTATCTCACCTCTGCAGAAATGTACCTCCACCTCCACCCTGCAGTACCGGGGGCCAAAAACTGACACAAGATAGCCAAGATGCAAAAACTCACAGCTGGTGAGTGGGCTATGCCCTCCCCTTTCAGGCACCTTAACCTCCTATGCCTCTGCCATTGCTGCAGTAGGAAAAAAGTTAATCATTTGCACTCCAAGGCAACATCCCTGGTCAGGCACACAGTCAGCAGTGACAGCTGGGGCTGTGAAGGCATTTGTGTTCCTTTATTCAATCCAAACTGCCACAGGGTTGGACAGGTAGAAAGCGCAAGGAACCTGTTACTGTTGCATCTCAGAAAGAACCAGAGAAGCAACGGCGGTTTGCTCCAGGTCTGTCAAACAGATGCATTTCCTAAGAAGGAACACAGCAGGAACAGTATTTTATAAACACTCAGGTCTCAAGCACAGAGATGCACCTGGTTTGCAGGAAGTCTACACTAGGCCATTCTAACAGCTCTCTCCAGGAGGTCAAATACAGAAACCCCTCAAATCCTGCAACTCAACAGAGCTCCAGTTAACATGGTCCCTTCAACAGCTGTCAAATACAGAGGAGCCAGTACCACGGCCAGGCTGTTTTGGAAAACCTAGGTCATTTCACTCTCTCCCCACAACATTCCCAGTACCTAGACTCAGAGAGTGCTGGTTTTAAGACTCCTGCTCCCTCCAGTCATCCTCCTACCTTGATAGTGGAGCCATACCAGAACTGAGGACAAACTCAGGTATTCTTGTCTGACAAAGAAGTTCAGCCAGCACTCAGTTTGAATAGCACATATTCCATTCTGGGATTTTATTATTTTTTTCTTTTTTTTTTTTTCCAGAGATAAGTCTGTGCAATCATGAAAGATGAAGGTGGTTCACTCCATTATGACATTTCTTGGACTTTGCCTTATTGACTTCTCTTGCACTCCAGAGCCACAGGCAAACTGTGAAATCTGTCTGGAAACAGTCCAGTTGTAGCATACTAGCACCAGGCTATGCTACTGACAGTACCAAATCCCTGGCGTGATCTCTCCTGTGAGTCACCTTAAGAAACACATCAGACCAAAAGACATTACCTAGAATGGGTTTAAATGAGTTTTATTTTAGACAACCTACATGATAGATGTTTTTTTCGTTTTTCAAAACAATGCCTCCACTCCAAATCAGGGTCAAAATAAGTGAATAAAGCTCAAGATGACATCAGTCCAGTTGTTAGACATTGCCGATTCCTGGTGGTGTGCCGATGAAGAAGAAACAGCAGCCAGCTATGAAGACAAGTGATCCAAAACCATACTGTTTGATTTGTTACTGAAACAAGAGTAGCAAGTGTTAGCTCAAGGGTCACGACAGTCACAGTAAATTCCTACAACTTGTGTTTTCCCTAATTCAATCTGTACTGCCACAGTCAGGCAGGCAGAAAGCGCAAGGAAATTGTTTTCGCATCTTAGTGCAAACCAGAGAGCAACAGGAAAAGTGCCCATGGTCTATCAGAGGATGCTGATCACTTTCACAGTCATACAGAGCACCTGGCACCAATCAGCTGCTGAGCAAGCTGGACAGAATACTCATTCATACCCTTTCCTAAACAAGTACCAAAGCATACAATCTACTCTCTTAAAACTGGAATACCCCATCGATATTCTTTTACTCCATCTTGAAGCAGACATAGGTTACCCAAATTGCACATCCAAAAGGTGTGCCCCTGTAGAGAAGATGCACACAAGCTCCTGCTCCCAAGGATGTGCCTTCCAGGTCTGGCCTGTTCTAGGGCCCAGGACAGACATCACCATCCCATCAGGCCGCAGGAGGTGCCAGGTCTGTTTTGGCCAATAAAAGCATTCCTTAGTTTGCTTACCGCTCCACACTACAAGCTGGCTCATCTTTACATGATTTGCATACCAGAAAGTTTTTAAGAGGCTTTACAGATAAATTTAGCTGGCTATTAACAGACTTCATAAGTCCACAATGACTGGGCAAAGCAACTGGTGATCCCACATGGCACTTAATTCCACAGCTCTCCCAATAAGCAAAAGAAACGAGTGTTGGGATCCAAATACTGTTTTGTTGCAACCACATTCCAATATAGAGTAGTTAAAGCAGACCACAGGAGCTGTCTTGAGCTCAGGTAGCTGGAGATTCCAGAGAGAATAAGGTTAAATACTTGGTCAAGTATTACTGTGTTCCAAAATTTAGGGCAACATTTAAACTGACAGTTCTTGCATAAAAAAATACGAGCATCAGATTAAGTGAAAGAAGATGGAACGTGACCACGCAAAGCAGTGCACAATTAAACCCCACCAGAGGGATCTGAACTACAAGTGCTTCATTTCAGAGCACATTGTCTTTCATCTAATAGTTTAAAACTATTCCCAATTACACACATCTTGCCAGGACAATTCCTTCTGCATTCCTTAGCCATTAAGTCACCATGAATCACTGCTGTGACACTACATCCCCCCCGTTTAGTACAAGTTAACAGCATTCAAGGGAAGTTTCAGGCACTTTGCATAATATGAAGCACCAAATAGGCTGTACTTACACAGACTTCTAAGTTTTTAAACTGACAGCTACTGTTCAACTTACACAGGGATAAGAGAGAACAAGTGCTGCACTGAAGGAATCATCACGTGGTTAGGCACATTCACCCAGTTCAGAGCAGTACTTACACACTTCTCGATTTCTAAGCCGTCCTTAAAGAAAATCATATATGGGGTTACACCATCCTCACGGAAGTCCAGGAGAGCCACCATACCATCTGGATTCATGTTCTCTCCTACAAAGAACTTCAAAGCAACATGTTACTGAGACATTTAATCAGCCATTACCAGGAGAAAATGCATTTTTATACAAGAACAATACAAAGTCACCAAGTTCAGGTTAAAAGTCTCCCTGACCAGCTGCAGGGATTTTACTCTCCACAGCTTGCCCATTTTAGTACCACAGGAGGGAAAGGATGCAATCCAAAGGAACAGGCTTGAGAGGTGAGCTCATAGGAACCTCATCAAGTTCAACAATGCCAAGTACAAGGTCGTACACCTGGGTCAGGGCAATCCTGAGCACAAACACAGGCTGGGCAGAGAATGGACTGACAGAAGCTCTGAGGAGAAAGACCTGGGGTACTGCTGACAGAAAGTTCAACATGATCCAGCAATATGCACTTACAGCCCAGGAATTCAACTGTATCCTGGGCTGCACCAAAAGGAGCATGGCTAGCAGGTTGAGGGAGGTGATTCTGCCCCTCTGCTCTGGTGAGACCCCAGCTGGAGTGCTGCATCCAGCTCTGGAGCTGGGATCCCAAGGTAAGAAGGATGTGGACTTGTTGGAGCAAGTCCAGGACAGCCACAAAGATGAAGGCTGGAGCACCACTCCTGTGAAGACAGGCTAACAGAACTGGGGTTGTTCAGCCTGGAGAAGAGAAGGTTCCAGGCAGACTTTAGAGCAGCATTCCAGTACCCTAAAGGGGGCTACAGAAAGTCTGGAGAGGGACTTTTTACAAAGCCACATTGCAATAGGACAAGGGAGAATGGCTTTAAACTGAAAGAGGGCAAATTTAGATTAAATATTACAAAGAAATTCTTAAGTATAAGGTGGGAGGCATAGACCCAGGTTGTCCAGAGAAGCTGTGGATGCCCCATCCCTGGAAATGTTCAAGGGCAGGTTGGATGGGGTTATGAGCAACCTAGTCTAGGGAAAGGTGTCCCTGCCCATAGCATGGGGACTGGAATTAGATGATCCTTTCCAACTCAAACCATTCTGTGATTCTATAATTTTACCACACTGCTATGAACAGTGTAAGACTCAGCAAGGGCCAAAGTGATCCACATTTCAAGTCTTTTAACTCCACAATCCCTAAACCACAATAACAACAAACGCAGCTAACTACAAGCACTATGAGCTGAAATGAGATCCCCAAACACCTAACACCCTTTTGCTGTTTCTCCTCCCTAAGTCTCAGAGAAGAGCAAGTTAGACATCCTCACAACAGGAGAACTCAAAATTCTCAACAAGCCAGTTCAGTAGGTGAACCAGCTTGTAACACTGCAATACTATGGTAAGGAGACACAAGTTACCTGGTAGTTTTTGAAGTTGGCAAGGATGTGTTTGATTTGTTCTGCAGCCCCTGTCATGAAAGGCTTTACTCTCTCTGGCTTGTGTTCCTCAAGTCTGGCTTTGATTCTGGAGGGGGGGGAAAAAATATCAAAACTCTGAAAACATGTTCTAGTTTAACTTCACTGTGTAAAGTCACATCATAGCAGAAACAGTTACTATCAAACTTTAATTTTGCTTTCCCCACAGTCCCTTTCGAAGCCCCCACATTTTAATTTAATTTTGCTAGTGAAATAGCAGAACAGTACCGCCACTCATATCAGGGTCATTTTACTTCTAGGCTAGCGGTAGACAAAAATCAGCAAGTCATTTCCACAGCACCAAGAGTACCTTCTATCAGTGTCACAAAGCGTTTTCACCTTTAGTAGCAATCCACTGAACACAGATCAACAGAAAGTACATCTTGAATTAGCAAAAAGTCCCATTCACATACATTTGTTAGATATTTGCCAACTTAGAAAAGCTTCAGAAAGCTTTTCTTTACCACCTCACTCCCATCCACAGGAAGGTTTGGCATAAAAAAAATACAGAAGAAAACAGCAAGGTTACAAACTAGATCTAAAGCATGTGATCAGGTCCTCTACCTCAGCCAAGATAAACATAGATATTCCAGCATCAAACTCTGGAGCTCCAGTTCTGCCAAGTATTGAGACATTGCTGAAGTTTACAGCCACTTTCACACCTGTATCAGAACTAACACCTACTAGGAATATGTCCAGTGCTGTTTTTAAAATCTCAACCACGCAAAAACTCTGCAATCCCATTCAAAGGAAAAGCCTATCAACACTTACGCTTTCATGTAATCCTTGATGTACTTCTTGTAGGATTCTTTTGTGAAGCTGGTCTCCTGAAGGTGGTGGTTAATTACTATATCAACACCAGTTATGACCGTGGCTTCTGTTCCATCTCCCTCTGGACCTTCAGCAGAGGCATTGCCACCAATTAGAGAGTCATCAATTTGACCCTCTGTCCTGGTGACCATCTGGATTTAGAGACATCAAAAAACTTAACGGCTCTGCAAAAAACCTTAATGCTACCACTTACACACCTACGACTTGAGAGCAGGACATTACTCCAGAGCCACAGATCAGTGCAAGGAACCTGACTGCAGCCTAAGCACTAATTTCCCAGTGACAGGAGAAGGGGGAACAAGTTCAAATTGAAAGACAGGTTTAGATTAGACACTAGGAAGAAATTCTTTACTGCGAGGGTGCTAAGGCACTGATACAGGTTGCCCACAGAAGCTATGAATGCCCCATCCCCAGAAGTGTTCAAGGCCAAGTTGGATGGGGCTTTGAGCAACCTGGTCGAGCAAAAGGTATCCCTGCCCATGGCAGGGGGGTGGAACTAGATGGTCCTTAACGTCCTTTCCAACCCAACCCATTCTATGATTCTGTGACTGCCATGCCGGGTGCCTCTCCTGGTGCCTGACCCAGACTCCATTACAATCCAGCCTGGTTGACCAGGGCTCTCTCAGGCACCACCCGGGGTAGCAGCCAGCCTTGCCCCGGCACACGCACCGGGGCGTGGTGGGTCACCCCTCCCTCGGGCCCCTCGCAGGGACGCCACCCCCGCTCCCCACCGGCCCTGAGTCACCGCAGCATCCCTGCCCCGCTCCCTCCCTTCCTCCCTCCCTCGGGGCGGGCGGGCACTCACCTTCCCCTCCACTTCCAGGCACAGGCCGTCCGCCACCTCCCGGATCTTGTAGATGTCCGAGAACATCTCGTCCTCTGCGGGGACACGCAGACATGCACACACAGGGTCAGCCCCCGCCTGCCCGCACCCCCGCCCGCCCCGCTCCCGCCCCCGCGGCCCCCCCGCCTGGCCCCGCACCGCACATGCGCGGCGGCACCGCCAGGCCCGGCGCCCGGGCCCGGCCCGCTCTACCCCCCCCCACCCCGCGCACCCGCCCGGCCGCCGCTCCCGGCCGCGCCGCGCCCCTCCCGCCCCCCCGCGCCCTTACGGCTGATGCAGTCCCGGTAGATGATCATGGCGGCGGCGGGGGGCGGCGGGGGCGCGGGGTCTCAGCGCAGCGACCCGGGCGCGGGGCGGGAGCGGGGCGGAAAAGGCCGAGTCAGCGCCTGCTGGGGCTCATATAGCGGGCACGGCCCCGCGCGTCACCGCGCACGCGCACTGCGCATGGACCCGCCCCCTCCGCGGGCGGCGCCCCCGCGCGGCCGCTCCCGGGACCGCCCTGGGAGGGGGACACGGCCCCGAGCGCTCCCGCAGCGCCGGCCGGGAGAACGCCGGGAGAACGCCGTGACATCCAGCTCGCCCGCTCCTCCGCAACGCCTGCGCTCCACAGGGGAGGCTGGTGTGGAATTCCCCACCTCTGCTTCGGTGCCGCCCAGGGGAGCTCCGAATCCTTCGCCGCGTCTTGCGGTGGTGGAGCAGGTGAGGACCCTTCCAAAAAGGGGTGCTGTGCCTGGCAGGGTGTGCCAAGGAGGGCAGGGAGCTCTGTGAGACCTCATCGCAAAAAATCATAGAATTACAGAATATGCTAAATTGGAAGGGACCCATCAGGATCATCGGAGTCCAACCCTTAGCCCTGCACAGGACCATCCCCAAGAATCCCACCATGTGCCTGTGAGCATCGTTCAAATGCTTCTTGAAGTCTCAGGCTTGATGCTGTGACCACTTCCCTGGGGAGCCTGTTCCAGTGCCCAACTACCCTCTGGGTGAAGAACCCTTTTTCTAATATCCAACCTAGACCTCCCCTAACACAAGGCCATTCCCTCGGGTCCTGTCACTGGTCACCACAGAGAAGAGATCAGTGCCTGCCCCTCCTCTTCCCCTCGTGAGGAACTTGTAGACTGCAATGAGGTCTCCCCTCAGTCTCCTCCAGGCTGAACAGACCGAGTGACCTCAGCCGCTCCTCATACGGTTTCCCCTCAAGGCCCTTCACCATCCTCATTGCCCTCTTTTGGACCCTCTCTAACAGCCTAATATCTTTCTTACATTGCAGTGCCCAAAACTGCACATAATATTAAAGGTGAGACTGCCCCAGTACAGAGCAGAGCAGAGCAGACAATCCCCTCACTCAACCAGCTGGTGATGCTTTGCCTGATGCCCCCCAGGACATGGTTGGCCCTCCTGGCTGCCAGGGCACTGCTGACTCATATTCAACTTGCAAAATGGGAAAGAGGGTTTCATCCTTCCAAAGTCAGAAGGGGTCAGGGCTGGCAGGGACCTCCGGAGAGCAGCCAGTCCTGCCCCACGCCAGAGCAGGGCTGGTACCTCTCCCTCATCACCTGTCCCTGCATTTCATGGGTTTCAACACCAATTTTCCTCTTTCTTCTAATCTTTTAACCTCTCAGTAACACTTTTCTTTTTGTCTAGCTTCTTGTGATGTTTCTGGGATGTCTCATCCCTGGCCCATTTCTCATTACCCAGTCACTGAGCTGGGCCGATCACATTTACATTTTCTTTTTGCCAGTTGGTGCAAGATGGAAACAGCTTTTGGACATATCTATGCATCCGCTCTTTTTCTTCAATTTTTTTTTCCAGGGAGAGAATTACTCTCTTTTCTTTCTGTGATATTATAAAACATCTTTGCACCCCCATATTCCAAACCAGTTTCCCATTTTACATAGGCATGCTCATAAATACTGTAAGGTAAAACAAGAATGCCAAGGCAGTGGAAGGATTAAAAAAAGGTTTATTTCAGATGCAAGGACCACTTCTTAACGATGTTGCACATACCGGCCCCCAGGGAAAAAGGCAATGCCCCGCCTTCTCCAAGGCTTTTTGTATCTTTTCTCTCTCCTCCCCCACCCTTTCTGGCCCGAGGAGGCCTTGTACATTTCTGCAAACATGTTATCTCTCTGCATACCAGGGAGAGAGAGAGATTGCTCACAGCTTATCCCTGCAACTTTCTCTGAAATGCAGAAGGAAGGAAAAAACCCCACATCTAACCCATTTGAGAAGGCATTTTACAGTCTTCCTAAGTGAAATCAAGTTCTAGCTTTCCATCACAAATTCTTCCGAAATGGTACCCATCCCTACAAATACACATATTCCAAGGAGAAGCGCTCCCAGTCTTTCCCAGACACCCTGGGGAAGCGCTGCTGCCTGTGTCCCACCAGCGCCCGGGTGTCACCTCCATAGGCAGCCTGGCAGGTGTGTGTGTGTGTGTGTGTCTGCTGTCCTGGCCACCTCCAGCTGCTGCCTCCTTCTCATGATCTCCATCATCTGGACAGGCTGCCACAATGTGAGCCCTGCTCACACACTGCTAAGGGGCTGCAGACTCCTTACAAGGGCAGTGACACTGGGACATGGACATTCTTTTGCTGTATTGGGTGCTGCACCTTCTCCAAATAAGTGATGCTTTTCAAATGGGCAAATAATTAAAAAGCCATTAGACTCTTTCTGTTATTACTCCTTCACGTAAATCAAGTTGGGTATGTTCGGAGACACCACTTCTGCACTTGTGAAAGGGGTGGTTAATTTTTGGGGCAGGTGTATTTTTCCAAGAATAAGTGAGATTTAGCCCAGCAGTCAGGGTCGAGATGAAAGGCAGAAGGACAGTAATTCCTAGACCTTTTTTCCCCCTTTGGACATACTTTTCTGCAGCAGCCCGTCACAGTTGAAATAAATCCAGACCTCACTTGAACCCTGATTCTTAGGGGACATTGCTAAAATACCTTCAAAAGACATCACGGGACCTAAAACGCTTAGTGCTGCTAATGATCCTGGACTTGACAGAGACACCAGGGCACAGGATACAATTCCCAGTCCCTCACCATCCTCAGGCAGTAAATTACTCATTGCTTTCTTTGTGTGTGCCAGAAGAGCTCCTGTTTTATCTCCTCCCCTGCTCTTCCTTCCTTTGCTCCAGATATCAGTGCCCTTTTTTTTTTTAGATGGTCTACCTGCTTACATAATCTAATGAAATATATAAGTCACTCTCTGCTGTTTTTCACCTTCAAGAATACTACTGCTGTTTCAGGCCTGAAGAAGGGGCTTCTGCCCAAAAGCTTATCTGTCTTTTTTTTTTCCTCAATGACATCTGGCCTGATAAAAGATAGCCCCTCTTTTTACAAACCACAGTAGAAAAAGAGCAACTTACGTCTTTAGCAGTGGGTTGAGTGACAGGGGAACATTTGGCTCCTTCTACATAGTGTAATGTGCAGCTAAAAACATCCAGTTAGTAGGTGTGCTTCAATTTCATTTTATTTTGAAGAGACTGTTCTAGAAAAACGAATATTTCTACAGTAGTGTGGAAACCTCTTACAAATTCATCGCTTCATCCTTTTACTGGAGTCAGGGCAGAAATCTTTTAGCACAATGTGAAGGTAGATGGACCTTCAGGTTGTTTTGCCTGTAAGTCTATGTCAGGAGTTGCAATTGTGAAATGTGAGATATTATTTAAAAATGCATCTGTTAAATAGACTCCTGTGTGAACACCAGTTTGATGTGGAGTTAAGCTAAATCAGTATCAAGCTCAACAAGCTTTAAATGAGACTAGGAGTGTTGAAAAGGTTTTGCATCCTTTTCACTTGAGTTGCTTCTAAAACTGATTTAAACTCAGACAACTGAATAAATCCCAGGACTAAGTTAGCAATATTTTAGTTGGCTTTCTGTGCAGGCAGCCTCTTCAAGCACTTCTTGCATCTAGCTAGAGTTAATATGTTCCAGAGTGACAGGTTAAAACAGTGGTATCTCCCTCCCTCCAACTTTTTAGGTGCTGACTGACATCCAAAATGATGTGACAGGTTTTCCTGACAGCGCACCTCATCTTTGGGGATGTGTAAGTCCCTGAGGACTGATGGAAATCCTGTGCTTTTATAGATGAGTCTTTTAATAGTGTTTGAGGAGGATTTTCTAGGCAGGTCTGTGCAGAGTCTCATGAGAAGCCTTTCTCATGGAAGCCACACCTCAGCTAGTTGTGAATTATTGCAGTGTTACTTTCATCAAGTATTAGCATCTGGATATGACTGTGCTCAACTAATTGTGTCTTGGATTAAAATGCCAGATGACAGCTGACACTATGCCATTCTTTCCCTAAGTAAACAGTACATTTTCAGCCCACTGTGGCAACTCCCATTGAGCTGTAAGAAAAGGGAGGAGATCATGCCTGCAGCTAAGTCTCCTGCAAAATGCAACCAGTGGAAATAAATGAGAAGTGAGGCTGGAGGAAGAGCGGTGATGCTGGGCTATGACAGGGATGGCACCAATGTGTTCTTCTAACCCTTGCAATTCCTGGCTGGAATTTAGGACTGAAACAGGGGCTGTAACTTTGTATCCCCTTGTACTATCCACACAGGTGGAAACAGTTGCTTTAACTGGTTTTGATCAAGTTCTTTCCCCAGTGTATTTCAGGGCAATAAAGATTGATCACTAGGTGTTAAACCTTCTTATTAATTGGGAATTGAACTGCAAAACCGATGTCATCAGTCTGATTCTTTCAGGTGAGTCTAGGTTACGCAATATAGCCAGCCTTTCAGTTCTTGGCAATCCTTGGAGCATTTTGGATCTCGAGTCAAAATTCATACTTAAGATCTTAGTATACTTAAGATCTACACAGTGTGCAAAGCCAGAAACCCAGATGCCAAGATTAGTATTTGAAAGAGTTGAGCTTTTATCATCAGTGTAGCTTATCTGGTGTGATCTATTCACAAATAACAGACTGTGTTAGACTGGACTAGATAGATGAAGATACCCCAAACAAAGGCATCACTTTTTAGAATATAAGAAAGGTCTTCGGTTCAGCAACAACCCCTCTTGCACGCAGAATGAATGCAGGTGTTCTTACTTTTTTTCAATATTTACAATTCCTCCTGTTGCAGCTGAGTCTCTGAAAATCCTTGGCATCTTCCTTGGCTGTACACCCCACAGCTCTGTTTCACTTGATGGCTGCTGCACTTCTTCGAACGGACACAGAGGTCACTGTGCAGCCACAAACCCCTTTTATCTGTGACATTACATGCACCAGGTCAGCTCAGCTAAACCCTGCCCTGGGGATGTGTGAGGATGTCAGCTGGCACTGCAACTGCTGCATTTTTAGGAAAAGCAGAACTGCAATTGCCAAGATAATACTTTGAAGCAAGCTGCTGCTCACCTACAATTTTAGACTTGGTAACCTTATAAACATCCCCGTGAGTCAAGAGCTGTGGAGAAAGGCCTGCACCTGCTCCTTGGGTCTGCTTACTAGTCAGCGTCTCACTAATGTGCTGATTGATGGAATAGAGGGTGCATTCATTAAAGTTGCAGATAACATTAGGTTGGGAAGGACCCCAAGTGTATTGGAGATTAAGATTAGAATTAAAATTGATCTTGACAGGCTGGACAAAAGGCCTGAATTGTTAGAAGGCACTTGGACAAGGCCAATAGGACAATGAGCAGTCAAACAGATTTACTAAAAGAAAATCTATCAAAGCTTTTTAAATACATGGATGCAATACAACATTCAAGCAAGCTTGAATACACTATGAGGAACTGAGAGAGTGCATGGGCAAAATGCTGCCTTGTCCTGGCCCTGGTCTTCTGCTCTGCTGTAGGCTTCTGCCACTGGCACGTGCCAGGGGATACTGAGATGATGATGTTCTCCATATGCATGCCCTGTGTTGTGCTCTGGTGTGCAGAGCAGAAATGATCAGCTACAGACAGGACAGAGAATTGGGCAGCAGTTCTGGAGAAAAGATCTGGGATACTGGTGGGTCCAAAGCTGAACCAGAATCATAGAAGCATAGAAACATTTAATCTGAAAAAGGCTACTAAGATCATCGAGTCCAACTGTATACCCAAGTCCACCACTAAAGCATATCCCTGAATGCCATATATACGTGTCTTTTAAATACTTCCAGGGATGGTGACTCAAACACTTCTCTGGGCAGCCTGTTCCAATGCTTGACTACCCCTTTGGTGAAAAAAAATTTCCTAATGTCCCTTTTACCTGTTTTGAGAAAAGCCCACACCATATTGGAGTAGATAAGTGATGATGTTATGTGTAAGAAACCTCTTCTGTTGTATGAGGTGAGAAGATGAGCTCTGTTTGGTGCTGCTAGTATCTCCTAGAGCACTGACTTTAACAACACATTTTTAAAAAGGTATGGACTGATCAACAAGGGTTCAGAAGAGCAGAGGGAGTGAGTAGAAGAAATATGAGTTAGGTTTTCTTGCTGTGAGGGAGTTTTAGATTAGGCATTGGAAATGCTTTCCAGTACAGCCAATAGAGAAGCAAGGAATAGCCTGTCTACCTGCTTCTAGAGTTGGACTCGATGATCCTTGTGGGTCCCTTCCAACTCAGCATATTCTATGAGTCTCTATCCCTGCAGGTTTTTGACAATAGTCTAGAAACCTGCTCATGTGAGATCAGAAAGCATGTTAAATCCATCATTAATGACACAGATAACAGTTGATTCTGCCCCACAATAGAGGGACAGGCTGCCTCTAGTTCCTTTCTAGCTCTGTTCTTCACCCAGTGATTTTATAGGTGAACTATGTACTGTCATTTACACCTGTTTAGACTGGTTACACAATTGAGATAAAAATAATATCCTCATATCCCTATCCAGAATGAACAAGAGGGTTTGGAAAAGGGATGTTATGAGAGAGGAATGTGTTTGTTGTCCTGCATGGCAAGGTGGGTCTGCTTAGAAATCACATGTGCTCAGAGGGAGAAGCATTCAGGTTCTACAGTGCCGAGAGCTTTAATCCTAGTGAGTCCCTACTGTAGTCCTCTTTAAATTCCATGTGGTACAGTCCTTTGACTCAGATTAGAGGTATGCTGCAGAAGGGGCTCCCTCCATGCCAAACCTAAGGGAAAGGTGAGCAGGGATTTAACTAGTTGTGCTTGGTGGGACTTTGCTTAATCTGCGAGCAGTAAGCCTGGCTCTCTCTCTGCAGAGAGATCTACTCTTACACCAGAGTGGAAAATTTCTAAATTCATCCACAGAAAAAAAAAATCAGTGCGTGCCTGCCCACTTCAATTGTTTTGCAAAGAATGGGAGTGGAATTTATCCTATTTAACCTCCACAGCAGACATAGCTTACCACTAGATCCCTTTGTTAAGTGAGCGCAAGCTGACTTCCCATGGAGCAGCTGGGCCTACTACATAAGGGAAGGGGAGCTGGGAGTGTGGGTGGTGGTGAGGCAGGCAGGGCAAGTGTCCTCCTCAACAAGGGCTCACCCCACGGTGCCCCAGCCAGGCCAGCAGTGTGAGGCCAGGGCTGGGATGAGCAAGGCACGGGGTCAGACACAGCCTGGCTGCAGCACAGCACAGGCAGGGAGTGAGGGACAGGCTGGAGCTCAAACACAGTGACTGAGCCGTGGGAGAAGAGGGTCCCAGTTAGGCAGCTCATGGCTCCATCCCACATCACAGCTGGTTTTACAGCAACATGAGCCAAGGTTACAACTTCTATCTGCAGGCACCACTCTGAAGTTAACCATCTTTTTTTTCTAAGGCCAATGCCTCTGCCTAGTTTTCCACCCTGAAGACGTTGAGCTGAACTGTATCCTCAGTAAATTTAGCAATCCCCATCGAGAAGACTCAAAGAAGACTTCCCGCTGCTAGGTCTCTGTGTTTTCACGCCAGATGTAGAACTGTTTGAGTGCCTGTGATGTATGGAGACACCCCACTAGATGGCGGGACAGGAGCTGGTGGATGGCAAGCAGGGCTCTGCTCACCCTGGTAGGAGACCAGAGCTTTTTCCATGGGTGTCGTTCCCATGTCACCTGAAATGCCCCAGGACCAGCACAAGTAAAATTCAGTCTTGGGCCTGTAACTGATACAGCCCCTCTGGGCTCCTGGCCAGCTGGGTGCTGCACACAGATACTATTCTCTCCAGATAATTAGTGTCCACACGTGATGAGCTGGAGTCTCTTGAGTTTTTAACCATTAGAGGCACTAATCCTGCTGTGCTAACCTCAGTTGCCATTTTGCAAAATGTCATTTGCCTCAGAAATGTTTTAAAGCCTGAAATTGAGTTCTGCCATTTTGATCCATCACTGTGTGCTCTTTAGGTCATTGTTATATGGCGTGAGCTCTCAGTCTTGTCAATAGAGAAATAATCATCAGAGCACACAGAATGTTAATGGTGTTATCCCTAAAATTCTGACACTACCAGCAGGTAATAAATAAGGAACAGAGTTACATTTAGAAAGCAAACTTTGCTGCAGATGCTCCAGCAGAATGGCAGGATTTGATACCCATTATAAAGAAATGAGTAGATGAACCTTTTGGTGTCTCAGTTGTGTAAAGCATCACTCTAAAACACTGTAGGGGAAAGCAGGCAACAGGACTAAAAGACTGCATTTTGGAAAACAGCTTCTTAAACAGAAATCCAGTAACCTAAGGTCATAACACTTGTCAGCTTCAAATACAACACTGCTGTCATTTTCAAAGATCCCAAGACTGATTTGTTATTTATTATTTTCTGATAAGGATTTTGTGTCCACTATATTCCTCCCTTCTGTAAAAATCAAAAAGGGACCTGAGCAACAAAGGATATATTGGAGGATTAGGAGTTATCTCCCATTTTTCTGAGTGATTTTGAATTGCTCTGGTTTCTATTGTTTTAGGAAGGTAAGGCAGTGCTGTAAGAGCCATTATGAAATGGGGAATTTTAGTGGAAGGGTGGTAGAAGAAACTGTGTACAAATTGTCCCCACAAATGTGCTTTGAGGAAAGAGGGGCCAATCTGTTTATCTATCTGTGAGATGGCTGATAACCTGAAGCACTTCAAGGTAAGGGTAGGAAAGGACCTTGAGAGTTCAGTAAGCCAGTCTTCTTTCATCAGAGGGTTAGTTAGACCTGCATTTCTCTGGGGAGATGTTTGCCTACTTTGTTTTTCAGATTTCCTGATATTGGAGATTTCCATCCTCCTCTGCAGAACAAACATTTACTGAAAAGGGGCCTGGACCCTCCTGTTAGCTCAGCTGGTTAGAGCCTGGTGCTAATAACACCGAGGGCATGGGTTCGATCTCTGTGTGGGCCATTTACTTAAGAGTTGGACTCAATGATCCTTGTGGGTCTCTTCCAACTCAGAATATTCTGTGATTTTCTGCGATTCTCCTGTGAGAGTTGTAAATATAGAATGGATCATAACCTGCATTAATGTGGATTTAGAGGTCTGTTTGATGCTCAGATCCTTATGGAGCTCAGTGTGCCTCATTCTACATGGACACTTGGCTACATGGTTTCCATATTTATTTAAAAACCCCCAACTGTATTATTTGTCACTACTTTCATACAGGATGAACCAGTGTGTTCCTCAGAGTTTAGTTCCTCCACTGGGCCAGTGGGAACATGGAAGTCTATCTGCATAGCTGTCATACTGTAGGGAGAGACGAAAAATGGAAGAGTGAACCCATCTCTTGTATTTCTAAAGGAGCTTTACATATAAAAAGTCACTTAGCTAATGAATACAGTTCAGGGCAGAGTTGCCTGAAGTGATAATAGATACTTCTGTGAAAACATAAGAGCTGTTCTCAGTGCTGCTCAGAAGACTAAAGTGTTAATGAAATTTTAAGAAAGGAATAGAAAATAAAACCAAAAACATCCCTGCCATATATATGTCTGTATACACACACACACACACAGACACACAGAGTAAATATATATATGTATAAATTTTTTTTTGTATATAACTGCTGTATGCTCAAATGTCAAATGCCATGTGCAGCCTGGCCTCTCCATGTCAAAAAGGTATGATAAAAGTAGAACCAGCAGCAAGAAGAGAGGCAAGCAACAAAATATTAATCCAGAATAGGACACATCAACTTTAAAAAGAGATATTTGGGGTGGTAGGTGTGATGGCAGTCTTTGAAATTAACAGCAGCACTGAGAAAGTTAAAAGAGGTCAATTATTCCCTGCCTCTCAGCATATGGGAACTATAGGAACATCAATAAAATGATGAGGTGACAGGTTCAGAAGACTAAAAAAGGCTACTTTTAACACCCTATGTATAGTTATACTGCGGAGCTTACTGTTTGACGACGCTGTGGATGCCAAAAGTTTCAAATATTGCAAAAGCAATTAGGAAAAAATGCAGAAATGGATATCAAGTACTCCTGGCTCAGGAAGAAACCCTTCAGCTAAGGACTGCTGGAGGTCAGGAAATTTAGCACTGAGATGTTACCTTCCTCTGCTTAGATTTGTAGGTTTTGCAGGGAGGGGTTTGGAAATGATCTCCTGTATCCTTGAATCCCCTTTATTAACTCGTCAATCATGTGCAGCCTTCAGGGAAGGACATTTCTAGAAAGGATGAGGGAGCAAGGAAATCATAAGGAGGCTAGGGAATCATCTCTGGCTGTTTCTCTGGCCTGAAATAACCTTTGGAGAACTGCGGGACCGTGCCGAGGTAAGTTAGGACCACTGCCCATTCTGCCTCATCAGTCCCCAGCTATGCCAAGTACATTAGCTGCTGCCCTGAGGATTTCTCCTAGTCTAATTTTGCTGTCTTATAGTTCTGACCTGGTTTTGGCATTTGAAAGAGCAAGTAAAACCCTTCTCACATGTGTCAGGTGCTTCAACTGCCATCAGCTTCCTTAGTGTTTAATGACTGTCCTCAAATGCCCAGCCAAGGAGGTGTTGGATATCCCTGAGTAAGCAAAGGATTACAGAGGTGCCGTGAGGACAGGCTGCCTCGTTTCAGCTGTGCCAAGAAATCACGTCCATGCTCCGCAGTCTTTTGGGCAGCCACAGGCCCCCTCCTTGTGTCTTATTTTTGAGTCGTTCTGCAATATGGTCTAGTCCTGTGTTCCTTCAGCTGTGGCTCCTTGGGCATTAAATCCCAGCAAATTTTCCATCTGGGACATCCTGCCATATGTGGACACCTCAACCCACAAACAATTACATGTGTACAAGCACACAAAGTGCATCAGGAGGTAGAAAAGACCTATACGCACATCCAAAGTTGAGCATACATACTTTTCTTTTGAAAATAAAAACCTCTGTGGCCATGATGCACACAGTGCCTGTTAGGTTTGGTTTTGTTGTTACTCCTAAAAGGTCGTGCTGTCCTTCAATTTTGAGAAGCTCAACAGTGTGGGTGGAAGCACAGAACGCATCTGGGAGGCAAGAGAGAAATTCTGTGCATCAAAACTGGTGATTACAGCCACTCTTCTCTATGATGGCAGTCCGTACGTAACCCTCCAGTCTCATATTCTCCATGCATGAGGCTAGTAATGAGGCTAGTGATGTTTATCCACCCACTGAGAGGCTTGATAGAACAAATCATTACTACTCTATGGGGATATGGAACCAGGAAGAAATCTCAGTGAAATAATTAATACATACAGGAGCAAGTGAACACAGGGAAAAGAGGGAGGTCTGGGGGTGTATGCTCTTATAGCACAAAGCAAATGATTTCCCACTGAGAATGGCATGAATATGGAAACCATGCAACAGATGCACTATACTGAACAGCAAATATATGTAAATTATTCTGTTTGTCTTTTTGGTGCATTTCCTCACTATTCACAAATGGGTTTGTGCTGACCATCCAAGAGAGAAGCTGAGAAGCTGCTTTTGGTTACAGTGGGTGTTACAGACACACAGTGAGAGCATGCGGGGTATGGTGTGCTGGTGCTGCCCAGAGCTGTGGTTGACCCCTAAATAGCAGGATAGAAATTGGCTTGTGCTTTCAAACTCCCCTGAGGCAAGGCAAAGGATCGAGCTCCAGCCAGGCACTTAAGAGCAATGACATGGAAGTGGGGACAACTTTTCTTTCTTTCCATTAATATAAGTTTATTATCTGCTCTGGATTTCTCCTGCTCTCCAGTGCTATTTAAAGACTTGGCTTTTATCCAAGGCCAGCACTCACGTGCTTCATATGAGAAACACAGACAGAAAAATAGCAATTTCTCCATTAGTTCATTGAACAGTTCTGCTGCTGCTGAACACAAAAGGCACCATTTCAGTTTATGCATGCAATCCCAACTTATAAGCGAGCTGCTTCCCTGAGGGTCAGCTTTGCCAGAGGAACAACCTGACCACTTGTATGTCTCTACTACCTGCAGTTTGACCTAGGCAGACAGAGGGTTAGGGCAGTGATTTTTACTTATAATTCTTCTTTTTTTTTTTTAAGGATTTCACATAAAAAGTGCAAACACAAAGGCTGGGTCTTCTGATTGTTGAAGTTTAATTAAGGGCAAGGAAAATTCTTTTTCAGAATATCCTTGATTTCTGATTATATTCTCCATTCCTGAAAACAACCATGATGATTGGAAGATACATTGACCAAATATGTTTGTTCATTCATAGCTTCTCTTCTGATGTAATGCAGTTTCAGAATCACAGAATCACAGAATCACAGAATATTCCCACAAGGATTCTGACAAATTATTATGTTATTCACATAGGTAGGGAAACAAAACTATGGAGATCATGGATATTCAAGATGGATAGTGAGAACCTGAGATCTTGCCATGATAATAGTATTTCAGTGATGCTGATGCAGCAGTTTGGTCTTTGAAGAGCTAAAAGATTTCTTTTCACAGTGTGGCATTTGGCCTAAGTTACAAAACATTAACTTTGACAGAGAAACATGAAAAAGGGCTGGGTTTTGGACTGACAGTCGGGAGGTCCCATGTCCCAGCCCTGCTGGAGCCACACTGCTTTCTAGGGTGTTCAGGGCTAAACCTGCACATCTGTATTTAGGAATCAAAGTAATTTTCTGATTCTCAGCAGAAGTAGAAGCTTCCTGTGATGCTTAGGTCTTGCTCTTGGCATTCAATTCAGGTTTCCATCTTTTGGTTTTAGTCACTTTATTCATGACATGTACCTGTATGCAGTAACAGACCACACAGAAATATCCTGAAGAGTCATTGCCAACAGCTCAGAAGTGCAGTCTATGGGATGAGATCCTTTTAAAGCCTTGAGGAAGAAGGCTATTACAAAGCATTGCACCCTGCTGCTCAAGTCCAGCTGCAGAGATGTGAACAGCAGCAGGCACTGTTACATCCCTTTTTCACTATCAGTGCAATTTCAGTTGTATTCAGAATTTTGAAGTACTTTATTTGCCCTTTTATATCATAAATATGAAAGACTTACTAGCTTAAAAACTGTAACTAGAAATAGCTGTGAATTTACTGGAAGGCACAAAGAGGAGAAAGACAGACTTTTGTTATCCCCACAATATTTCAACAATATGTAATCATTCTTATATCTATCTCCAAGAATAAAAATTATATAAATATGCATACAATGTTAACTACTGTTAGCTAATATAATAAATAATTTTTATATGAAAAATATGAAAGCTACAGACTGTGTATACTGCACACCTGGACTTGCATATTTAAGTCATGGAGAAAGCACTTTAGCCTTTTAATGCAAATGTCCAGTAGACATCTGAGAGCTAAAGACTGTTGAATACATGTGTTTAGGTTTTGTCTGGTGTGTGATACAGGAGTAATATTAAGATGAATATAGTTGGGTTTTTTTTAATCACATAGTTTGCAAGACAAGAGCTGTGATTTCAACTCAATGTTTTATTTTTCATGCTCTGGCAAGTGACACTATGACTTTATTTTTACTCAGTTCAAACACAAATTCTTGTCTTTGTCTTACTATACATTATGTTAATACTGTATAGTAAGAGGAAATGAAACCAAACAATGAAGATTTGCAAAACTTTAGGAAAATTCTTTTATGATTTTCAGTTTATTTTTCAGTGCTTGTTCTGCAAAGAAGTGCATTTGAGCATTTTTAAACTAAGAAAAAGAACAGGCTGTGTATGAACAGAGTTGGCATAATATTTTAGTTGATGCATCATCATTATTACTACTGTTGTTATTAATTAACATGTTGAATGTCTTGAATGTATTAAGGCATGTAATTTTGTATTCTGTAAGTAAATTTGTATTCTGTAGACAAGATTTATGTTAACAAATGTTTGTGATTAATTTACAGTAGATATAAAATACAGTACTATATTACTGAAAGTGATGAGAAATTTGCTACAGGACCTTATGCATTCTGTACAAATACATAAACAGCTTTAGTTTGCACTACTTTTCCTAGTATTCTTGTGATCACACATTTATTTTACAAGTGCTGTATTTTTTCTCTTCATATTGCTTGCAGGAACTTAGACATGAATCCATTAATGCAATTACAGAAGCACACGGCAGAAAGCAAAAGACTTATTTTTAATATGTGGGTGCAGGCTCACCCCACAGTAAGGTCACACTGCCTCCACTGGTTCTTGTCTATGGTCAGGAGAAGTCTCTTGGAGCTGGTTTTGGAACCTGGCATGAACTTGCTCTATGCCACTTGGGGAAAAGTTCAGACATTCAAATCTGGGCTCAAAATAGAGGCAGCAAGAACTAAGATGCAATTGTGACAGAGGAGATTTATTGCAATTTTTTACCTGTCCCACAGAGCTCCTGAGTGCCCTTTTGGCTGTACTTTTTAAAGTTCATGTTTACAAGTGGGGCGGAGACTATCTATATCTGTGTATGTGGCTTTCCATGATGGAAAACATTTCAGTCTACACTTCAGAAGATTTTAAAATTGACACATACTGGAGCCAAGGTGGACCAGTGCATTAGTACGAATAAAACCAGCCAATCTGAGTCATCAAAAATTCAGAGTGACTGCTATTGTGCCTTGCCACCACTGACTCCTCATTGCAACAGCCACAGTCAACTAGAATCAGCAGAGCAAAGCCTCTATGAGCTCAGAGCAATGTTGGAACACACACCTCTGTATTTACAGTGCAACACCTAATGTCAGTGTCATGGCATGTCTTTAGGTGTACCCTAAAAAGGTCATGTACTTTATACATTCAGCTGCACCTTTTGCAGCAGCACCTTAAGTGCTAGTGCACATTACTGTGTCTAACCTAATGTTTGAAGGCCAGACCCTTGGTTTAGTCATGAGCAGTCATTGGTCTCCCGGAAAGAATATTTTGTTCTTGATTTCATTCAAGACAATTTTTTCTCTGTTTTGCTACCAAAAGTTATGGCCTGAGAACATTACAAAATAATAATCAGCCTCCCACCACCACTCTCTAGAATCAAACTTCTGGCTTTCCAAGAATTTTCATAGTACATTGCTCACAAGGCTAAAAGCGATCAGCTAAAACTTGGAGGCAAACCTAGGTCCATTTAATGAGCCTGTAATTCATTAACATTTACATGGCCAGTTCTTTCAGTGCATTTGAAGTAAACAAAACAGGGAAAATGAAGGAGATAGAACTGAATGTCAGTGAAAAGCTCTAGGGCCTGATGCCATTACCACTTGTCAGCAGATGGCAAATATCTCCAAACCTGGCAAATGCACTCTAGGGTTGCTGAAATTGTTGAGAGAGAGAGACAACTGTTTGGGAGGAAAACTGTTGTGACCTGTCTGAACAATTGTTTTTCAGAGAAGTGATGTATTTTGCGGTGGATTTAGAAGAATTAATAAGACAAAAATAAAAAGCTGAGCTTTCCGGGTAAACCAATTTTGACCAAGAATGCCATTTATGAAAATGCAAAAATGTTGCTCATTGTTTCTAATGCAAAACAAAAAAATCTGTGGCACAGTCAGAACAGCTTTCATTGTAAGAATCCTGATTCTGATCTCCTGCTAAAAGAAGTGCTGCACTTGTGACAGCATGCCAAGTATTCCATTCTTAATGCTGTCCCCCTGCAACATGTAAAGGAAGTTTTGAAGGTGTCAGTGCTTCTGCAGCTCTGTCTCCTATCACAGTTGGTAGGGGATCACAGCACAGTGTAGAGCTCAAGTAAATTCTTAGAACCATTTCTGGGCGGGTATCCAGGAGCCAGTGTCTGGCGAAGTTTAGAGGGCTTTTCAGCCCTCTAATGTGATACTTGAAACCCTTGAAGTTAGGTGTGTTAACATTTAGATTGAAAAGACTGACATATTCCCATGTGCTAACATGGTCGGATGAGCTCGGTTTGGGAGCTAATTCCTTCTGCAGTGGCGACGCAGGCAATGGTTAAACTAAGATCTTTTTTGCTGATTAGAGACTTGCTGAGCTAATTGAATGAGCTCTGGTCAGATAAACCAGGTGGAGCTGCAGGAGTCTGCACACCACTGTGATTTTTCCCACCTAGTCTTTAACCACACCATTTAAATGACTCTATGATGTCCTGGATAGTATGGAGTGAGTAAGATCATCTATATTGCACACTTCATTGCTCACTCTTTCACCTCTTCCATTCCTTTCAGATGCTGTACACTTACTGATCAAAAGCCATCTTCCGGGGTTCCCCTACTTCTGGAACTGCTTCTGTACTCCAAGATTTTAGAAGTACAGAGCACCCTGCTTGTAATCTCCAAAATTCAGTGTTACAATGGAGTCTGCAGTGACAATCAACATCAGAAAAAAGTGCTGTCATTTGCATATTACCGAGATACGTTTAGAAAAAAGTTGTGGAGCTTCTATAGTTGCTTCATTTTCATACACATACAATTACCTCCATTATAGAAGCCTTTCAGGTAGGGACTGTATAAAAATATAAAAGATATAAAAATAATAAAAACAATCGATGTATGTCTTTTGGAATCACATAAAATCCAGGATGTCTCAGAACTACAAAAGCTGGCCTAGTTTCCTATAAAATTTACAGATATTACAAACGCACAAAGTTTAATTCCATCCAGGGGGAAGTATATAATCTACTCCTAAGTCCTGCTTTCTAAGCACCCTGGAAGGATGGCCATGCTGCGCCTCCTGGGATGTGACTGCACAGTGCTGTGACTGTCCAAGATCCCTCAAGACCTCTTCCAGGAAATTCAACTCAGTCTCCAGTCACTTTCCTTGGAACATTTAGGCTCTCAGACTGCCGAAAGTGTCAGAAGTAGCTTTTACCAGTAGTGCTTTCCTTTGGAACAAGCTACCTAAATGTCTTAATCCTCACAGCAACTATTACAGAACTGGCAGACCATCTGTTTTCAAAAGATCATTTATTCTTTTCACTTACAAAAAAACCTCTCATCATTTCAGACAGTCTAGCACCAGTAAAAGCTTCTGCACAATTTATATATACCTGTTCTCCTCATGTCTCTTGTCTCAGTCTTCATTTCCACTATCTCCTCTTGTTCATCTCTATTACTCTTAAGTACTTTTTTTGTCTCTCTTCTCCCTGTCTTCTTCCTGGCTTTGCATTTGAAATGAAAAGCAAGGAAATTTGTAGGCTGGTTCTTTGATTCAACAAGACTGGATTCCCCATGGCCTTAGATCTGAAACAAGGCCAATCCACCTCTGGCATGAATTAGACTCTGCATTTTTAGCTGTACTGTAGGAGTCCATCCAAAGTCCTTAGATGAGGTTTTACACATGGTCCAGCTGACAGCCAGGCCCTTGTCTCGGTTCTCTGACCTTGAAGAAGGTTAGAAAAACTTGTTAGAGAAGTCCAGGGATTAATGCCACCTCCTGCTCTCACTGCAAACCACACAGGAGGCTAACGGTATTAGGATGGGGTGTTAAAGGCAGGATGAATATCGCAACCCCTCAAACATTTTTGCTGCGCCTGGTACTTGTGGCTAAGTCCTCTGAGATGTTGAGACATCCTAATATTTTGATGCTTCCAAACAGGCTGAACACACTGCAAGTCATGCACTTCTGCTGCTTCTGTTACATTGGTGCTGGGGTCAGTGTGAGGCCAATTCAGCTCCATGAGCTGGCAGAAGGTTGTGTTTTGATGGGTGCATTCTGTAAACTCAGTGATTTCATGATTCAGATAAGAGTCATCACAGGCCTGAGCAAAGAGCCAGAACTGTGTCTGGGAATGAGAGGGAAACGCGGATAGGGGAGGGAGCAGCCTAGGGAGCTGCTACATCAGTGCTACCATTTTGCAGAATTCCCTTGTTACTGCTATGAGGCCACACTGCTGTGCTTGCTGGTGCTGCCACCCAAGGCATGAGTGACTCCAGAAGCTGGCATCCACTGAATCCTCTGTAGGGAAGGATGACTGTAAAATGGAGGGAGGTGTTTGAACATGTCAGCTGCCATGTTTCCCAGAAGGCCAGGGTCTCTACCACTGCAGTCTACACCTCTTCAGCCCCTGAAAGACAATAGTTAGAATCATAGAATCATCAGTAAAGATATTGAACAGAACTGGGCCCAACACTGATCCCTGGGGGACACCACTAGTGACTGGCTGCCAACTGGATGCAGCACCATTCACCACCACTCTCTGGGCCCAGCCAGTTCCTAACCCAGCACAGAGTGCCCCTGTCCAAGCTGTGGGCTGCCAGCTTTTTCAGGAGTATGCTGTGGGAGACAGTGTCAAAGGCAGAGTTTCCCACTCTGCCAGGCTTTGTTACTAGGAGTCAGTGGAGATGTGAGTTCCTACCTGTGACTGCTGCTTTGCAGCATCAGCAAGGAATCCCACTGCAAACTAAAGATCCTGAGTGACTTGTTCAAGATGTATTTTTCATGACAGATGACTAGCTTAAAGACAAAATCCTACAGCTGTTTTCCCCTGCAGTGCAGAATAACCCCTGTTGCTCAAAGTTAACAGCAATCATCTTGGCCAAACACAGTGTTAGTTCTGGTGTTGTCATGCTTTGGATTAGCAGGCCTGCAAAGCAAGAAAGTACTTCTTCAGAAAGCATCCTGCATTTTCAGAACTTTTAATTTCAAAAAATTGTGATGTTGCTTAAATGTATCATTTAACAAAAATTTGTAAACTACATTTTTAAATTTAAAAAGAAGGAAATGGTATTCAAATTCTGATAGCAAAAGCTGTGTTACCCAAAGCCAGACTGTGGTAAACAGAAGAAAAGCTGGATTATTTGGGTAATGATTTAATGCAAAGTATTCTGCAGATGCTATGGGAAAATTATCAAAACCTGGGAATCAGGAAAGAGAATAGTGAGGCTCCTTTAAAAAGTAACAGCACTACAAGTTTGAAATTTTCCTACATAGGCAGTTATGGGTTCTGACCAACCTAAATCCTGCACTGTGAAGGACATGTCTTGGGGTCACCTGCCACCACATTTCATTGTCCATTGTATTGTATAAGTCACATTTCTGTTAATGTAGAACTACTTCAATTGTAACTCCTCTTCCACAGGATAGTTAAGTGCAAATATATATTTCCCCCAGCAGATGCTTCCTACTACCCCTGGATATTGAGTACGGCCAAGTAAGGTAAGTACCTAAAGTGGCAGAAAATGCACCATATGTAAAATGTTATTTGGTGTCACATCAACCACTCTGTCCTTCATTCAACATTGAATCATCTCCCTCATGGAAAAGGTTAGGCTGTATCTTACACCATGTTCTGCCTGGTTTTTAGTAGGACATAGAAAAATGTTTGCTTTTCTTTGTGTGGCATCTACCAGCATTCAAATTGGCATTGTTTCTTCTAGTTACTACTTGTTTAGCTGTAGTGCCATGTTGGACAAAAACCTCTGTGAAGCAACCGTGACTGATCTTTATGTTGTCCAGAGGACAACAGATGACCTATTAAGGTTGGAAAGTATTTTATAGTAGTGAAAAGCCTTCTATAGTGCCCTCCTATCTGAGAAACTTTATCAGCTTTTCATTTGCCTCATTCAAATAACATCAAATCTAACACTGTGACATACACAGAAATTATTATATCTGTAGGGAGTCTCAGAAAACAGGAGAAATCAATGTCCCAGGACCTACTGAAAGATTGCAACACTTTCAGAAAATTTTGTATGGTTTGCAGATTCACATTTACTAGAATTGGCTTATGCTGCATGACTCTCTTGTCCACCTAAAACCCAGAACTATCCTCAGTTTCTTTACCCTCAAAGGCTGAAACTGCCCTCTGCTCCTTTACCCTTTACCCATTAAAAACAAATAACATGATATATCCACAAAACAACGATACCATAAAGACCTTTGGCTCTTGCTAACGGCAGAGCCCAAATCAGATTGTTAAAAAAAAAGAAAAAAATTTTAAAAGGCTACAAAATAACATTTACCACTACTCTTGCTTTCACTTTCCTTTCTCCTTGAATTCTGCACAGCAGAGTTGAAGTTAGAAACTTAAGTTGTGTTGTCATCATATGCCTATATGACATATGTTAGTAGCAGGAGGAGGAAATGTCATTGAATAATTACAGAAAAATGGCCTGGAAAGATCCTTGGGAGTTCATCCCAATGCTTGGATTGCATCACCCAGACTGAAACTACATCTGAAAAACAGCTGCTTAACAATTTTTAAAAGCTTGTGATTATGAAGGCACTGCAAGCTCCACAGGCAGTCTCATCTAGCAATGTCCATACCACTAGAAAGTCTGTTCTAATGTCTAATATAAGTGGTGGAGAACAGATAATTAATTTCCTCTTTATGGATAACTTTCAGTCTTGAAGTTTATGTTATCCTTTTTTTGTTTTTAATAAATAAGTCTATTTCTTTCAATCTTTCCTTGCAGATTGTGTTTTGTATCCCTACCCTTATCCTCCTCTTTACAGCCCTCCTGAAATGCAGCACACAGCTGGATGTGGTACTCCAGCTGAGGCTTTGCCCCCGACAAACACAATGGAAGGACTATTTGACGTCTTTTATTTTTACACATGCCAATAGCACATTGAGTGTTTATTTTTCCAGCAAAGTCATCTGCTGTATGACTGAGAGTATGATGAACTCTTTCTCAGATAGAAAGCGCAAACACTGAAGATGAAAAGGCTGTGCCAGGGCAAAGAGCTGTTGATTCCCATATCCTAGACTTGCTTTCAACACACAGCCAGTGGGACACAAAAAAGCAAGTGGATTGTGTAACTAATAACTGTGAAAGTTTCCAAGAGACAAAGGAAACTCTCCAGTGGTTACAACTAGTGACAAAATGACAAGGCAGTTTGAACAATGCCCATAACCTTCTGCCACTTCACTAACCAGTAGGACACCAGGCAAAACTGTCTTCATCACTGCAGAGACCAGAAGAGAAATGATTTTCAATTGTAAGTAGCAATGTAAACAGTGAAACAGGAATCAGTGCACAAAAAGCAGAACTCTCCGGTAGAATTGTTTGAGGGTGGCCCTCTTTTGCTTAAAAAAGAAACATAAAAAATGTGTAAGGAAATTCAGGAGCAGTAAGGTTAGGGGTCTGTGAATTATTTAATTAAATCCTAGCTCTACACAGCCCATTGGGAAAGAACTGGCTTTTGGACAAAACTGTTGTAAGAGTATGTAATCAGTAGCACATGGATTGTTCAGAGATATGTGAAAAGATGCTGAGCACCAAAGTCAACTACTGATATGACGCAGGTATCAGGCTTAGGGCAGCTTGCCAAAAAATAGTCTACTGGCTGTTGATAAAAGCATTACGTATCTCATAGTATGAACTGGGTTGAGAATACAAGAAAAGACGTTACTCAGAGGACCCACGCAAAAGTCAGTAGCAGTAACAAAAGTCAACCTGAATTTCTCTTTATTCAGAAGTACACTGTTGAGAACTAGCAGGTACTTAGGAACTGTAATAGAGTGCAAGCCGTAATGTGTGAGCAGGAACTGGTTTGGATCAGAAATAATAAAACCCAGCCGCCTGTGGAAGGAGCTGGCCAAACTCCAGGAACAATTTAAGGTCAAACTGGAATTAAAGCCTTTCTTAAAAGGAGACAGAAATTTGAGAAGTCAGAAAACTGAAGTGACTGCACAAAACCACAAAATCACTCAGTGTTAGAATCGGTCCAAATGATGTGCAAAAAGAAAGAAAGGAGCCGTTTAAAGTTTACCTCAAGTGAGATCCTACCTGCTGTACATATAAAACCTGGAAAGTACTTGATAGTTACTAGGAGTTTCGGGAGGGGGTCTGAACGGGGATACCAGTTCTGAGGTGAGAACCTTGTAGCTACTTTCTGAGGCCTGCGATTGGAACATGAGCTCTGTGGGCTGCCTTAACAACTGAAATGTAAAATTTTTGGGAGGTCTGTAATAGACTTGAATGGTTATAGAGAACTATTTTCATTGTATGAAGCACTTACAGCATACTGGAACACAAATTTTGGATTCTTTATGTTTTATTGAGGGTTGCACACAAGGCCACATTCAGCTTCTTAGTGAGAGCTGAACGGGTATTATCACCTTTATCCACCAGCCAGTAAGCTTGAATAAAGTTTCTCAGTTGCCAGTCTTGCCCTGAGATTAGTTGCCTTATTATTGCTCCCTCAGGGAGCAATACTACAGGATGTTTTGACCTTTCAGGGGGTAGGCATGCAATCTACTTGCATGGCAGCAGAGTGACAGCAGCAGCAGGGCTGCATATTCCTGGCAGCTCTTCAGTCAGAAATAGAAAGCACCGAGTGGCCAGAGCACTCTGCCTTTGGAGGCAGCAAAAGAGCTGATTCCAACTGTTTCTAGGAAGTCCTGGGCTCAGAACCAGACTAGTTCTGGTTCTTTTCCAGTCTTCATCGACTGGTCACTGCCACCTACACAGCAGCTGAGAGCAAAGTAGCTGTTTAAGCCCACCTTGTTCCTTTCTGTTCCTCCACACAGCAGGTAGCTAAAGGTTCCTTTGCCGACTCAGGGAAGCTGCGGGGTCGCTGGCAGCACGGGCGCCCACACGACCGTAAACCGAGGGACAAAATCAGTGCCCTTGCAGCTAATACTGAGGAGAAACCCTAAGGGGCGAGTGACCTGCTCGTTAATCGGGAGCGCTGAAATACCTGACACAGTCGCTCCAGGCTCCAGGGCAGGAACGCTAGTGGAAAACGCTACCCTGTCCCGCCAGCCCAGCAGCCTCCCAAAGCCAGCGGCTAGGGGAGACGTCTGACTGCAAGATCAGGGTGGTTAATCTTTTCCCAAGTTTGTTTACAGGCGGGCTCAGCGTCCCCTTCCAGCCGAAAACGCCTTTCCACCCACCCCTTCCTTCCCCCCTCCCGGCCGGCTCGGCTTCTCGGGCGAGCCCGCCCCGGGGCGGAGCTCCGCGTTCCCCAAAAGCCGCCTCGGAAGCAGGGAGCGGGATCGCGATTTGGGAGCTGCAGGGATCGGCACGGCAGGACGCGGGGGTGGAGGAGACCTCGGTGGTGAGTGGGGAGGCGGCAGCTGCTGCCCCTCAGGTCGTGGTGGGGTGGGAGACCATCTTTTGTGTGTAGTTATTTCTACAGTCCTTGTTGGCTCTCTAGAGCCGAATCCATTTTAAGTAGCTAAAACTACTGTAAGCTGAAGTACACCGTGCGCTTAATACGGTGACGATGTTTTAACCAGCGTGTAATTCGATACGTGACTTTCCAAGCTTGTTCCCCAACAGGGGAATCTCGAGCTATTTAAGCAATGCATTCGTTTATGGAACCCGGGGTTTTGGTTTTATTCCAGTCGCGCTGTGGTTAAAAGCAAGCAGAATTGCTTATGACTTTTGCAGAAAGCACATGGATGAATCTCTGTATTAATTCAACCCAGCAAGTATCCCTCTGTCATCACTAAAGTTCAGGGAACAACAATATATGTTTGATAAGGACACTATGTTTTTATAAAACTGAAGACTTTAATTTTTTCTGTAATGATGGCTGGTTTCCCTTTTTAACTAGTTTGCCACTCACTCACCTGATATGGAATTCTTCTAAGGAGATACTTATTGTTTTTGTTGGTATAGGGAAGACATTCCGAGGAAGAAGCAAACCAAGAATTCGGAAAATGAACGGAAAATGAAACAGCTGAGGTCATGGGACGAAATTACTGGCTGGTGTGTTTTTTGGGTTTTTGTGTTGGTTTTTTTTTTCCTCTGTGATCAGCTCTGCCTCTTTGCTTTAATTTCTCCTTCTTCTTCCTACTTCTTTCTAAATTAAGGAAAGCTAGAAGGAAGGATGTAGGATAGAAGTGGAAAGACTCATATAGTTCGTTTTCCATACTGGCAGTAGCCTTTCAGAGGTACAGACCTTGACCTTCACCTTGGGATATGTCAAATAAGAGTGCCCTGTAAAATTTCTGCATTAGGGTTTCCTACATGGATATTGAAGCTTCAACTAATATTAGTAAATATATGTACAAATTGAAAACTTTATTTGGCAGTGCACAGCATTACAGAGAAAAAGTGAGTAGCCTTCACTGCGTAGACAGAGTGAAATACAAAACAAACAGAAAAAGGATATGTTTTACTTTTATCAGTGTTGTGGTATTTGTGATAGATGAAACTTTGTTTTAGTATATTGGGGTGGAGGGAGTTAACTGCCAGTTTTGACAAGTTTCTCAGAAGCAAAGATCAATGTGTGGCTGATGGTGGGAAAACCAAGTTTGGCTTTGTCTCTGTTAATTGAATGATCTGTCATTAATCATGGCAGAACAGGAATAAGATGATCTTGGAGCTAGAACTGGCTCCCCTCTATACAGTGCCATCCCCATGTGGCTCTGCTCCATTTGTATGGAAAAGCTGGCATAGTCTGTGCCTGTTGTCCTGACCTCTGTACTGCACTTTTTTGGCAGTATGGAAGGGTGTCCTTAGTTGCCTTTTCCTTGTTTATCTGTTTTTTACATCAGCGGTGTTCTTTGCAGTGGTCTAAAGAGTAAGATGGGTTTCTGTGCACGTAGGTGTTGAGTATTTGAAATTGTGTGCTTTGGAGTTTCATCGTACTGTGTGTCAGAAGACCCAGGCAACTCTTCATGAAGTAAAGAATGATAAAAGGAAAACCAGGGCTGCAGAAACTGCTCAGGCATGCTGAGTGTCTGCAACTTCTGAAACTTCATTTAGATGCTGGGTTACTGGCACTTCTAGAGGAAGTGACTAAAGAAGGTTCAACTGTACAAAGGGCTAACAAAAAGTCACTGGTGTATTTGTGATATTTTCCAGCTGGGCTGTACAGGTGAATAAACAAAATAACAGGGAATGTAAGTGCCAAGGGAAGTACTTTCAAGTACAATTTTCCCATAAAATTAATTGGTAAAAGATAACTGTAGAATCCAATGTTTAGGAGGATATTGTAGAAAATGGGAAAGTATTTATATTATGAGGAAGGGGAAAAATAAGCTGTGGACAGACCTGCTTGGTTTTGGGAAGGGCAGTCTTGTATTGGCTGGACTAGTTCTATTTTTTCTAAGATAATTTAAGATCTTGCAGAGCACATGCCATAGTTAATTATGATTTGTAGTCACATTGTCAAATTTACTTAACTGACTTCTAAGTTAGAGCAGCCTTTTTCTATGTACAATGCCTTATATACCTGGTTACAGTATTTTCATGTGATGTTCACAAGAACAAATATTGTCAACACCAGTAGCAGAAATAGGTCTTAATGGAAGCAAAATGGCATGTACGCCCTTATTTTCTGTCCCAGTGTACCAGCTCAGCTCATGTTAGTGCTGATAACTGAAAAAAAGGAAGTTTTGTCGTGACTGTCTTAAAAGTTCCATTCGAGTGCAGGATGTAGCCAAACTACAGCTTGGTAAAAACACTTTTTTTGGAGGCTGTTCACTGCAGTGCTCCTAACACCATGCCTTAGGAGACAAACTGCTTTAACCTTTCATGGTAAGGAGAGTGGTGGCCTAAGTACATAGTAGACATTGATTTGAACCCAGATGCCTTTGTACACTATTCCTGACTTTCTTCTGATTGTCAACCGTATTACATATTTTTTACCCTTAGTAGGTTTGAAAGGCCCATTTTAAATGGAGCAGGCACAAAATTTTATTAAGTGTTAGCATGTATAAGATATACTTACAGAAGCATAAAATCGTCTTATTTCACAGAAAGAGGAACCCATAATGCCAGCACTAAACTGGAAGCCCTTTATCTATGGAGGTTTAGCATCAGTCACTGCAGAATGTGGTAAGCATTTCCTTTACCTGTTCACATTACTTTCTTTATTCAGATAGCACAGATCCAAGCTTGTTTTAAATAGAGACTATCAGTGACAGTAGTATATAGTGGTTTGCAGCACAGGAGTTTTTTTGTGTAATGCTGACTGAAGATTTTCTGTGATCTGTGTTACCATGTGAGAATACTTGTGTCTGTAAACCCTCATCCCTTGTGAGTCTTGTTTTTATACAATTTTTGCCTTTACATTTTATTATTTGGTGTTTGTTTGATCTGTTCTTAGTGGTCATGAGTAAATACAACTTTTGCTTTGCTACAGTAGACAAGCTAGATTTGATTAGATTTGAACAATTAAATTCAGTTTGTGAGCAACATAGAATAATTGCTGTAGTGAGACAGTGCGTCTGATGTTTTAGGCCTGCTCTAAAGACTGACCTAAAATATCTACATCCTTATAAAGTCAAATCTGAAATGCATGTACACGAAAATGAAGGAAACGTGGATTTTCATAGTAGCAGAATATAGTTGGGCATGTGGTTGACTTTCATGGGAAGTCTGTCAAGTAAAGTAGATGCAATATAAAATTACACATAAAACTACTATTTTATTTTCATAGAATCATAGAATAGTTTGGGTTGGAAGGTCCTCTAGTCCAACCTCCCTGTGCTGAGCAGAGATATCTTTAACTATATCAGGTTGCTCAGAGCCTTGTCCAGTCTGACTTTGAATGTTTCCAGGGAAGGAAAGGATTTCTGCTTTCTCTTACGAAACTTGTGCAACCTTGAGTTTGAAACTTCTCTTATTTGACTTAACTGAACATGACCAATAATACTAAAAGCTTTGTAAGGAAGACGAACAATTCACAAAAGCTTTGTGTGTCTGGTAAACCTTGTTAGAACAGATGTAGTTAATCCTGATTCCTGTTAGTGCTTAGGTCAGTATTGAATGTTGAGGTGGTCCTTTTCCTAAAGATGAGCTCTGGAAGGATATGCTTTCTGAACCCTTTCATAAAGGAAGTGTGAAGAGTGTGAACTGAACGTAGCTGTAGGAAAGCAATAACAGAAATAGGTACTGCTGCTCTTGCTTTTTTTTTTTTTTTTTTTTTTTTAGAATCTGTATAGCGTGTCCTGTGGAATTTATTTGCCTTCAATGATGTACTTTTCAAAGGTGTTGGTAGAATGCACATGTAAACTCTGTACTTGATCGAGATTGTAGACTCCTATTCAGTGTAGCTGTTTACAACCGGGCAATACCATGTTGCCTGAAAGTAAAGTGAATGGAGAATGTAAACACAGGGAGTAGTAGGTAAGGCCTCTGACAAACTTTTAGAAGAAACAAGGTGATACAGCATGAACCACTTGTTTAAAAGAAAGTCTTGTTAAGAGACTTCTTTCCCATGGGAGTATTTTTATATATTTTGGTATATAAGAAAGGTTGCTGTTTCATAAATGATGTTCTTTGTTGTCTCTTGTTAGGTAAGTACTTAATTGATTTTTCTCTCTGATTTTCCTTCAAGGTACTTTCCCCATCGATCTGACCAAAACACGTCTCCAGGTTCAAGGACAGGTTAATGATGCCAAATATAAAGAGATCCGCTACCGTGGAATGGTGCATGCACTAGTCAGAATATGCAGAGAAGAAGGATTGAAAGCCTTATACTCTGGGTAAAATTAACTGACTTGCAGCAATGGCTTATGAACAGTCTGTTGATAAGTATAAGCCCGTAGTGTGTGAATTTTTGGATTTTAGAATTAGAAGGTATTTGGTTAGCCTTAATCCAGAAGTTGAAAGACCAAGCTAAGATCACTTCAATGTTTGCACTCTGCAATAGAATTTTGTATTTTAAAAAACTCGTCAAACAAACAACAAAACCTACTTGGAAAAAATAGCTAAGCATACAGTTATTCTCTACAGGGCTGCTATGGTTGGTCCATCGTGCAGAAGAAAAATTGAATTCACCTTTGTATATAGATGAACATACTTTTCTTTAAAACACGTAGGATGGTGGGGGAATTACATTTCAGACATGCCTGCCAGCTATTTTATAGATCACAAGTTGAGGCATATGGTCTAATAGTAATCCGTACACAGTTCATTCCTGTTCTTGCAGGCTTTATTTAAAACAAACAAACAAAAAAAGCTCCAAAGACTGTTTTGTCTATAGTGAGTTTAAATTGTCTATTTAAGTGAACCAGCCTTTCTCTGGTAGGTATCTTGTGTTCAGTCTCTCCTGCTCTAGAAAGTGTCTGCTGATCAGTTTTTTCCATCTTGAGCATAAACATTACCGCTGTTTGTTTTTACAGGATTGCACCTGCAATGCTACGGCAAGCTTCATATGGAACTATAAAAATTGGGACTTATCAGAGCTTAAAAAGAATGTTTGTTGAACGTCCAGAAGGTGAGTTGTTATTTTCCATTTCACTGAGGACTGACTTGCTTGAAGCTGGTTGTTTCCATTTGGTATCTTACTGTAGCAGTTTGAACAAGTCTACTGAGAAGACATTCCTTGTACTAGTTACAACAAAATGAGTCGGCAAGGATAACTTGTCAGAGCAGTTTTTAAGGCTTCTGTGACTGGCACTCTCTGGTTACAGGAGGGGAGGCATCATCCTGCCCTGATGCATCTTAAGATTTGTAAATCTGCAGCTAAACTCTTTTTCTTTGTTTGTGAAATAGATGAAACCCTGATGATAAATGTTCTGTGTGGCATTCTTTCTGGAGTAATCTCATCATCTATTGCCAACCCTACAGATGTCTTAAAGGTAATTATATACAGTTTGTCCTTAGTTTTTGTTCTCTCCTTGAGGAAATGCAGAATCTCCTGATGAATATAGGATTTGTTTTGTAGCCCTATTTATTCTCATCTTTTAACTTTTAAAAAATCAGTAACATCCATCCTGAATTCTTGGAACCTCCTCCTAGTCCATACTAATTATTTGGAATTATGCACGAGGAAACTGAAGGCTGGGGAGGTAGTTGGATACACATAACTTTTTGTGAGAGAATAATACACGATAATTCTTTTTGACTTTCATGCTGTAGTGTTTGTGTGGAAGCCACACTACTTATTTCATCTATACTTCTTGGTAACACTGTTTTACACTAGGATGTTTCTAAAGCTCAAAATAGGTGAAGATCAATTTAGAGGGAAGAGTTCCAGTGAGTGCTACTTGGACTGTATGATTTTTTAACTCTGTAGAGAGGCTTTGCAATCCTATATTACATGGAAATAGTGTTCCAGCATCAGTCATTTAAAGTGAATTGGTGAAATGACCATGTCTTTAAAAATCTGTCAGTTTAGCTCAGTTGGTCAGAGCATTGTGATGATAACACCAAGGGTGTGGGTCTGATCCCTGCATAGGCCATTCACTTAACAGTTGGACTCGATGATCCTTGTGGGTCCCTTCCAACTCAGAATAATCTGTGAAATAATGCCAGTCAGTTACTTGAAAAGGTTGATTGTATTTATCTTACAAAACTGGGGCTTGTGACTTAAATAGCTGCTTAAAAAAAAAAAGTCAAGAAAACTTTGTTCTCCTGAAACTACTGAAAAACTTAACCCTTCATAGTGCTATTGTGGTTATGTAGTGGCATTTCAAATATAAGCTTGTATTTCAAGTATGGCTTCAATTAGTTATATCCCAAAATTATGTCCACTTACCAAGTTGCTTGTTGCCAACTTGTACTTGGAAGTTACCGTGGCAGGTTTCTAAGGGCTTTCTTAGAAATTTATAGGGTCAAAGACCATGGTTCTCACTGGCTGAAACATTAATATTTTAACCTTTCATTTCAACATGTTACTGTGAGAACACTGTAAAGGGCATCCCGCAAAACCCGTCTGTCAGTCTAAATGATTTAAATGAAGTGTACCCATACAGAAATAGAATTGACTTCATGCAGCTAAGAATTCTACCACATACTTGTTCAAAATTAGCAGCTGCATTTGGCTAGTTAAAGCAAAAGATTATGTTATGGTTATGATAATGACAACTCTTAATTTATATTCAAAAGAAATTGACTTTATTACTTAAAATTGTGACTTAATAACAAAACTGTATTAATCTATTTTCTTGGTTGTATGTTTGAAAAATGTTTACCTTTTAATTTTGTCTTCAAATGAATCTCAGATCAGAATGCAAGCCCAAGGTAGTGTGATTCAAGGAGGAATGATGGGCAACTTCATACAGATCTACCAAAAGGAAGGCACTAAAGGATTATGGAAGGCAAGTTTTTTGTTTTGGTTTTTTTTTTAACTTTATCTTACACTTTAAGTACACTTTCTTGCTCAGTTGAATTTTGTGTATTTCTACAGCGTTCTCAGCTAAATTATGGAGGAGCTAATATGTGTGTCATTTGTCATGACTGCTTCACTGCTGGTGTCCCAGTGCTTTTAGATGAAGGGTTACTGCCAGTCTTGTGTTCAAGGATTAGCTGCCACTTAGAAAAGGGAAAACAATTGTAGGCTTCAATTAGAGTGACTGGCTCTAGGACTAGTTCAACAACTTTTTGCATGACACCTGTATGTTCTGTCTGTTTTAAAACATATACTGAAGAACACTGGAAGCAGAGGTACTAATGAACATCCCCTCTGTCTCAGGATTCTCATATTCAGTCATAGATTGCTCTTGTGCCAATTACAGTAAATGACTATATAACAACTGAAGACACAAAATAGACAATTGTTCTGAAACAGCTGGAAATAGAAATGTTTTTTCTGTTAGTGTGTTTTTCTCTGCAAAGTTTCATGATCTCCCATTTTCTGTTCATCTTCTGTTCTTCATCAGTTTTTCAGTTAGCAGCAAAGGAACACAGTTTTTGGGGTTTTAGCTGACTGTGGATGCAAGAACTGAGATATTAAGCAGAGATAGAAAATAGCATAAAGAAAATGAAATCACCGTTCCTTGTGGAAAAATGATTTATCTGTTATTTCAGATTTGTGGTTTTGGAGCACACACATCTAAGATTTGTATTAATTAACCTTATTTGAATGAATAATGTCTTTAACACATTTGTGGTGTTGTTTTGTATTATAAGAGCTCAGCTTTTCTGATAATGCACGAAGGTTGACTTCAAACTTCAACTATATCCTTTCTTTTGCCAGGGAGTATCACTGACAGCACAGAGAGCTGCTATTGTTGTTGGAGTGGAACTGCCTGTGTATGACCTTATCAAGAAGCACATAATTATGTCTGGATTTATGGGAGACACAGTATATACTCACTTCCTGTAAGTTTGTGTAGTTCATCATTGGTTAATTCTTGTTATGGGGATGAGTATTTTGATTTATCTGTCATGAGTATAGATGTAAATACACTTCCGATGTGTATAACTTCTAATATAATAACATCTCAAAGGGCAGCATGTAGCATGGAAGCTAATTTTATTTAGGACTTGGATTTAACTTTCTTTCGAAATATGGAAATTTATTTTGTGAGTGGTCTGAATCATTCAGCTGTGCAAACTGAGGTTAGAATTTGCTAGCAAAGTTCCAGTTAGATATTATTCACAGGGGCACAACATCTGTTCAAGCATACTGTATAAGTGCTGCATAGCAGGTCTTCAAAAAAACACTTTTTATAGTCAATGAAAAGTAATTTTTCATATCCATTAGCTGATGTAACTTTTAACTGAAAGGATTAAACAGCTAATACTACTGCCTGTTTCCTGAGGAAGGGGAATTCTTGTGCATGTTTAAATGTGGTAGATCAAATGTCATTAAACCTTTCTTTTATTAGCTCAAGTTTTGCTTGTGGATTAGCTGGAGCCCTTGCATCCAACCCAGTTGATGTTGTAAGAACACGCATGATGAATCAGAGAAGCCAACATGGGGGACACTCAAGCTACAAGGGCACTTTGGATTGCTTGTTACAAGTAAGTAATTAATTGTCAACATAAATACTGCTGCCATCGATCAACGATTTTGGAGTAGAGCTCAATTTTTCCAATTCCCTAGAAATTAATCCTCGTAACTTAGGTGTGCTTTTTGCCATAATTCTCGAAGGGAATATACTGTCAGTAATGTACTTGGTGTGGAAAGTATCTACTGTTGACAGAAAGGAAGAAAGTTAGTGTCTGCTACAACCCTTACTTTGTTTTGGTGCTTGGATGAGGAGACTAAGGCTCTCAGTAGCACTGTCTTACTAAACTTTGTACTATGCCAGGCTGATAGGAAATGATAATTTTCAGTTCTTGAAGAACAAGATCTGGGACAGATAGTTTTTTTTTTTTTTTTTTTTTTTCCTCTGTTGTGTACTGCATAATGGAGAGCCTAGTTAAGCCAGAGGCAAGGTCAGTCTCTGATCTTGATTACTTTGATATGGTTTCTTAAATCTCTAAATTTGGTACGAGGTGGGAGCATGGCAGTCTTTTACATGGAGAAGAATGGATAGTAAGATATTGGTGTCCAGCTGTTGACTGAACAGTCCAAGTCTCACTGTCCAGTGAAATTTTTTGAAGTCCATAAAGCAAACTGAAAAATTTCAAGGGAATGCCTAATGTGAGCTACAGGCTTACATGCAGAACTCTGCAAGGCTTTTTCTTTTTTGGGTGGAAGTCCAGGAGCGCAATTTGGATTGTGCTGGGTACTGAATTACATAGACTACAACTTTACCTACCAGGTAATGCTGCAGGCATTATTAATCTTGGTTTTATGTAGTGAAATTTTTCTTTGTTCCATCATACAGTATGTTTAAATGAAGGTTACAGGACTAAGCCCTTCTCTTTTCTGGTATAGCCCTGTTAGCTGAGATGCTGTCTAGATTTCTCACTAATAAAGAATTACATAAGTATGTTCTTATTCTGTTGTTATGGTTGTTTGTTTTTTTTTTTTTCCCTAGACATGGAAGAATGAAGGCTTTTTTGCTCTATATAAAGGGTTTTGGCCAAACTGGTTAAGACTTGGTCCTTGGAATATCATTGTATCCTTTTCAAAGGTGTGCCAGACTATGAAGTTAGCCATACAACAACAAGTATTGTTTTTCACAGAATACTCAGTGTGAAAAGTGTCCTGTCAGCACAGACATTCCCTTTTTATGAATAGGAAGTTGTGTAGTTGACAGGTTTTTTTTTTTTTTTTTAGTCAACTGCTGCTGGTCAGTTTCACACAGAGTGAATATTAAAACATAATCCTGCAAAATATTTCTCTGTTATTCCAGTGTCACATCTGTCCATTTCCTTAGTTTGGAGCCTCATTTTAAATAAAATTGACCAGATGAGTTAGGAATGGGGACTATTTCCAGAACTGGGGAAACTGTTGGCAATTACTGATGCAGTCTTTTTTTTTTATCTTAGTCTCGCACAATTTTGGTTTTATTTCAAGAGCCAGGTGATCAGAGCCCTGGGAAGTGGGTTGGTAGTAATGCTACTTTGCCATGAACGAACCTCCCATAGCCCCTCAAAGCTAAGATAGGAAAGACTCACAAAAGCCCCTCTAGGGCCTTTTGCAGTATTCTCCTGCATCCTCAGTCCTGTGGAATAGAGATAGGAAAGTAATTGGCATCACCAGCCTTAAAAGCAAGTTTCATTGTTCTGCCTAGTATTGGGTAAAAAAAGTGGCCAACCTGCAGGATGGCATAGGAGGGAAAAAAGCGTGGAACACAGTTTCACACAGGCACAGCTATCCTTTATTAAAGTGACCATTTTGTACTGCATGAACAGGAAACAGTTTTCCTTAATCAGCTGTCCCAGTTCTTTCTGACATATGAACAGCTGAAGAAATTGGATGCCTGACATGCTGAGCTGCATACTGAATTCTGTTAATGTACTGTCTGACTTTAGAGCAATGTCCAAGTTGTCTTGTGTATTTGCTCTTTGTCTGAACTGCTGGCCAAAGGAAGAGGTCACTGCAAGACTGTTGAGTGAGAAGAACCTGTAAGTGATTTCAAGGCAAACTGGCTCCTGTAACCATGGCTTGTGTGATTCAGTGGATGATGTGCACTATTTTCTAGACTGAACCAAACATGGTGGAATAGTGTCAACTGTTTCAGTGTTCTTGAATGAGAAGATCTGTAACACAACTTGATGCTTTTGAGACTCATGCAGTTTTTTTATAAGAGGCAAAGAACAGGTTTTTTTCTTCTGTATTTATGTAAGGAAAGGAAAAAAATTTCTGAAAAGAAAAATTATTTTTCTTAGAGATAGGCAGTATCAAGGAGCTGGGCTTTTCCTGCTTTCAGAAATGTATACGATTTGAGTGTAAAAGCTTAAAGCTTCTAATTAATTGGAAGTGTCACAAGACATTTTTGCAGGCTTTCAGGTCAGCAAAATACCTACTCCAGTGCAAAATCTGCTTCTGATTTTGGAGCTTTTGTGTGTTCTGAATCCTTAGATGTCTGTGTAATCTGCTGGGATAATCCAGCTTCATTTGCAAGTGTGGTTGCTACAGTTGGCAGTTTTGCATAGCTTGAAGAAAGTTTTTCTTCCAATGTATCGTGATGATTTTCAGCATAACCGATTCTTCAAGATATTCCTACTTGCAATTTACGTATGAATAAAGTTCAAACAAGTTCATGCCCATCTGCTGATCTTGCAGCAAAACTTTCCATGCCTCTTTTGTTTGGAAGAACTACTTGTACTGGTTACTGGCTGTTACCTATCATCTGAAAGGTGCACTGAGCAGTTCAGGCTGTGTCTTGTAGGTGTTTATGTGAAAAGAACTAACCCCTCCAAATTAGATCTACTATAAAGACTGCTTTCCTTCTTTAAAAAGACACCCAAACCCTGAGTGCTTTCATATACCAAAGAGGCTCAAGTTGCTGTTACATGCAGGGAAACACTTTATGCAGAAATCAACCACAACTTTTATAAAACATTACCTTTAGGCTCAAGTGTGTATCAAAACTTCAGGGCCTTTAAAGAGTTACATTCTTATTAAATGCTGCTGTTTGATTCCAGGAAAGGGAATGGTGAGATGCAACTCATATGATGAACCCTCTGTGTTTACAGCAGGTAGCAAAGCAAGATGCATAGGTTTGGATTTTTTGTGGCATTGTGTTAATCTTTTACACGTTTTTCATAGAATCCTGCATTCCACTTCAAGAATTTTCATTGTGCTTTCATGACTATTATAATTGCTTAAAATTACTAATTTTGAATTCACAAATGGATTTTTAAATGCACAAGGCACTTTCTTTCCTAAGGTACAATGTTTTCTATATATATGGGTATGCTGATGTGCAGTGATTTTCCTTACAACTGTTTCTGTACTTTCTGTGCTTTAATAGAAACACTTGTAAATATTTTTGTACACCATATAAGCAAAGAGTATGTTTGACATTTTTAAAGTTATTAAAAGTGTTAAAATCATTATGTAATGACTCTGAACTGCTTTTAGTTTCTGCGTTTCAAATGGTAGGGGGGTGGAGTGGGGCTCAAATACTTCAGAGTGATTAACAAAGGAAAGCTGTTGCTGGCATTGAACTGTTTATTGGTTATTTATTGGTTATTTAGCCAAGGCGGACTAAAGCTTATGTTCCTGTAACTTACTGGCTGAACAACATCCATTAACTGTAGGTTTTCACTGTTCTTCGCCATATGTTAAATCGCAACACCATTTCCCACTCTATTATGAAAACTGCATGGTCTGGAACAGATCAATCAGCTTCATTTTGTGTAGCAACAGAATAAATTTATTACACTTCTTACCAAAATGGATTTCTAGAGTTCAAGTGTGGTAGGACAAATGTGATGGACCAATTCTGAGAGGCTGAGGAATATCCCAGTTTGGAGTGACAGGGTAGGAGTGCATTCTATCAGTTAATCTGAAGGTGGACTGAAATTAATTACATAGCACCAAAGGAATCCAAACAGTGAAATAGGAGTTCAGGATCTCAGCTGGAGGTGACTACTGCAATGAAGACTACAAGCTATTTTCAAGATCTTTAATTCTCATGTACCTTAGGATTTAGTGTATAATGATAAAACATTTAAGTTTACAAAAGCTAACAGCAAACCAAGGATAAGATGTTTCTGAAGTTAATTGAATTCTGCAGGCATGCAGGTTCTGGTGTGTGATGGAGAAAGCAGCTCTGGTTATGGGGTGATGCAGAAAATGAGTCTCATAATCAGGAAGTTGGGTGGTGATGTATGTGTGCACTGTCAAAATGGAGGGCTGTCTGTCGTCACCTACCCACCCTGTACTGCCTCAGTGCTGTCCTGACCCTTAAGGGAGAGCCACTAGTGTGGGAAAGGGTGTGATGGTTCCTTGCTGTAGGCTAGGAAAGTACTGGAGCTCATGGAAGGGATGGGCAGACACAGGGGTGTCCTCTTGGTGGCAGGCAGTGGTTTGGCACCAGTCAAGGCAAATCTGACGGTGGAGGACATGTCAGGAGGCCTTTAGTTGCCATGTTAGATTAAACTGCATCACTGGTTCAGCTGCAGCAGCCAGACCCTGGCTGAGCAGGGGAAGAGCAGGGTGGCCTAGAGGGAGGTATTGTGACTCCCAGGGTTGTCCTGTGGGCTCTGCTGCCTTGGGAAAGAAGATTCCAGGAAATGCAAGGAATGAGTCACCTGCCAGACTGCCCATGGGTATCCCTGGTAGAGCCATGGACATGGTGGTCCCTGCCCAGGAGCACTGCAGGGCTGCCTGTGCCTGGAGGTTCAACAAGATCAAAGGCCAGGTCCTGCACTTTGGCCACCACAACCCCATGCAGTGCTACAGGCTGGGGACAGAGTGGCTAGAAAGTGGCACAGCAGAAAAGGACCTGGGGGTGCTGGTTGACAGCTGCTGAATATGAGCCAGCAGTGTGCTCAGGTGGCCAAGAAGGCCATTTGCATCCTGGCCTGTATCAGGAACAGTGTGGCCAACAGGACCAGGGAAGTGATTCTTCCCCTGTACTTGGCACTGGTGAGGCCACACCTGGAGTACTGTGTCCAGTTCTGAGCCCCTCAGTTCAGGAAGGACATTGAAGTTCGGCAGTGTGTTCAGAGAAGGACAACAGAGCTGGTGAAGTGTCTGGAGCACGAGTCGTATGAGGAGAGGCTGAGGGAGCTGGGGTTGTTCAGCCTGGAGAAGAGGAGGCTCAGGGGAGACCTCATCACTCTCTACAACTCCCTGAAAGGAGGTTGTAGGCAGGTGGGTGCTGGTCTCTTCTCCCAGGCGACAGGATGAGATGACAGCATCTTAAGCTGTGCCAGGGGAGATTTAGGTTGGACATTAGGAAGAATTTCCTCAGAGAAAGGGCGATTAGACATTGGAATGGGCTCCCCAGGGAGGTCATGGAGTCACCGTCCCTGCAGGTGGTTAAGGAAAGATTGGACGTGGCACTTAGTGCCATGGTCTGGTTGACACGGTGATGTTCAGCCCTAGGTTGGACTCGATGACCTCAGAGGGCTTTTCCAACATTTTTTGTGATCCTATGATCCTGCGGATCGACCCGGGCGCATGGTGATGCCGCAGCCGCCCCCCGTCATCCCCGCCGCCAGGGGGCGCCATCCTGGCCGGCCGCCCCTCCCTGACGCACTTCTTCCTCCGCTAATGACGCCACTGCCGCGCGACGCCGCGCGTCGGCGCCGAGCCTCCCCCGGAAGCGCCGCCCCGCTCCCGGCGTTCCGCCCCGCTCCTGGCCCGTCCCGGCCCCGCCGCCGGCAGCAGCGGCAGCGGTAGCGGCAGCAGCAGCAGCAGCAGCAGCAGCGTCATCATCATCATGTTGGAGCCGCCGCCCGCGGAGCCGCCGCCCGCGGGCAGGGACGTGCGGGACCGCCTCAGCCTGTGGGACCGCCGCCCGCAGCCCACCGCGCCGCTCAGCGACCGCCAGACCGACTCGGTGCTGGAGCTGAAGGCGGCGGCCGAGAACCTGCCGGTGCCGCCCGAGGTGAGGCGGCGGCGCCGGCCGGCCCGGGGAGATGGCGGGAGGGCGGGAGCGGCCGCGGTGCCACGTCGCCAGGCGGGCGGCGGTGACGGCCCTGCCCGGCCCGACCGGCTGGGCCTGCAGGGCCGCCGCTCCCCGGGGTTCAGGGGCTCAGCAGCACTTTGCGTTCTGGATTGTCCCGGCACTTGCAATGGCTTCCTCCCTCCCTCCCTCGGGAGAGCTTGCTCTTTCTGCTGCCTTCCCGAGGCGCCTCGTCCCTACTGCCCGCCCTGGCTTGCAGGGTTTGTAGGCAGCGGTGGCAGCTTTCCCCTGAGCATCCCTGAGCCTGCCCTCGCTGCTTCCCTCACTTCATCGAAGTTTGTCCTCTTGAAATTGAGAGCTTTAGTTGTGGAGCTACGTTCTTTTGGTCCTCTTAGTTTGATCCTCATTAATACACAGCTGCTGGCGCCAGTGTTATTTCCTGGTACGACTTGCAGATGATCCAACGAGGGTGTAAAGCCAGGAATAGTGGTAAAAAGTGTAATAATTTACCAGCACCATAGAGGACACGGTCTCCCGCTCGGTTATAGAATACTGAACTCTGACAAAGTGATTATTTGTGAATACTCCTTTGTCTCAAAGGGAAGTGGAACAGAATGTTTGCATTCCTTAGCTGTACTTTTCATGAGAGGCTTTGTATTTGATACATTTGATACATCATTACGATGTGAGCAGGATCGTAGCACAAGATGCGGTGCCATAAAATCAAGAAAGTTGGCTCTTGGCAAGTGTCAGAAAGCTCAAAATAGCAAGGGGGGAGTGTAAAGCAATTCCATCCAGAAATGCAGCCGTTTGATTTCATTCTTCCTGGTTTCTTTTCTTGTGTAAATATATGCAAAAAGTAAATATTGGCAGGCATCCAAAATGATTGTAGCAGGATATGCTGCTCTCATAGGATGTTCTTAAGGATCTAAACCAGCTTTGCAACAGGGCAGGTACTGTATTTGCCAGTCAGGACAATGGCGATGCCAAGACATTGAGTTCTTCAGTGGACTGGGACAGTGGCATCTCAGATGTTCTGGAAAATCAGGGGCTGATGGACTTGTGTCTTTCTCAGTAGTAGACATGAGAGAAACCCTGGCTCCACTGCCAGGGTCCTACCTGTTTTAGAAAGCAGGGAAGAAAGGTGTATGGAAGTTGAACAACATATGGTAATCTGTCATTTCTCAAATAGTTGAAATCCTGATTGTTCTTTCTTTGTTGGACAAATGTTGCCAGGCAGTGAATATTTTGCTAAGCAAGTCGTTTTTTAGAGGGATACCAATTTGTATTTTAAGTAGTGTTTTCTGTTTTTACATTACTGATGTTCTCAGCAATTGAAAACATCCAGCTTATCATGTTATTTAAAGAGGCTATTACATTAAATAAGTGTATATAACAATATTTGTCTTCTTGAATTTCTTTCATGTAAGCTAATTAACAGTCTCTGGTCATAATTAAATACAATTTATCTCAAGTTACTTTTTTTCCATATTTTTCTCATTTAAACAAAATAATTGTGGCTAAAAAATAATTCCCATTCAGCAGAGCTATTCCTTGTCTTCTGAATGAATTCTGGCAGTGTTAAGTCTTGAATTTTCCTTGAGCAAAAAACTCTGACAATTCCTGTGCAACGGTGTTGACAGGTACCATGGACAATAGGTTTGGTGGGGTTTTTTTGCTTCTGTGTCAGTTCTGAGTTCTTCTGCTCTCAGATACTTTTCTAGAGCATCTCTTTGGGTTAGAACCAGTTATACTGGAAAATAAAGTGTAGCTTATCAATGTCAGATACATGTACCTTCAGTTTCTGTTCTTACACAAACATGTACTTACATAAAATGCTGTACAGTGTTTTCTGACTTTAACTTAAAATTGTTAGGTGTTTCTGAATGAATAGGTGGTGTAGTTGTTGGTCTAATGATTGGACTTGATAATCTTAGAGATCTTTTCTAGCCTTACTGATTTTATGATAATCATATTGATAGATAAATGTCCATTGCATTTGTTTCTTCAAAAGTAAATGCCTGTAATTTTCTCATCTTGTTGCTTTGGATTGTGTTGTAGTTGAGCTGCATATACTAATTCTCTGTGAGTGCTCTAACTAAAGCTTTTGGGGTTTTGTGAGCAGCTTCCAATTGAGGATTTGTGCAGCCTGACTTCCCAGTCTCTACCTGTTATGCTGTCAGCTGCAGTGCCAGAATCCACAGAGGATGTCCTTTTGAAAGGATTTGCAGCACTGGGGATGGAGGATGAAAGAATTGAAACAGCACAGCAGGTAAGTGATGCTGAATAACCTCCAAGATGCTGTAATCTGCAGAGAATTATGTTAGTTTCTGTGTCTCTCACCTAGCTTTTGGTGGGTTTGCTAAATTTTAGGGCTGTTTTCAAGAACATAAGGGGGAACGTGGGGGGGAAAAATTGCTAAAGTCTCAGCTTTTAAGTGACAGATACTTTTCCCATTTGGAGTGGAGTCCTATGTGAGAGTAAGGCACCCCTTCAATAAGGTGGTGTTGCTCTTAATGTAGAAGAACGTCCTGCCCCCTCCCCACTTTCTAGTGTGACATCCTTGTTCTTGTGCAAATAAAACCAGATGAAATTAAGTCTTTCCCATTTTAATTTAGTGAAAGAATAGAATAGAATGTTTCAGTTAGAAGGGACCTACAGTGAGGAATTTGTTTCCTTTATTAATAGTTGAGCTCTGAAACAGCTCTGTTTTTAACAAAAGGTCATCTTCATTTCATAGATCATAGATTGGATTTTTTTTTTAAATTGATTGCATGTGATATCTATATTGTTCACACCATGAAATCTCTTCTAGTTCTTCTCCTGGTTTGCTCAGGTGCAAACTCAGATGGATCAAGATGATGGTGCCAAGTATAGGTACGTGTTCTTCCTCAGTTCCTTTCGCTATAAGCCGTTCAAACCTTGAAGGACTTCATCTTGTCCATTAATGTTAGCACGTGTTCAGATTCAGCTGGTGGGGAATGGGGGAATGTGTTGGAGCAGCTGAAGCTTTCCAAGGCAGTGTGCCTCACTCCCATCCTGAAGGCCATTACCCTTGTGGCAGAGTAGTTAAAGGGGATGCAGATTTCCTTCTGAACTGCCCAGTATATTAAGACAGATGGAAATTAGTTTTGGCTTATAGACAGAGCTGTAGACAAACACAGTCTAAGAGTTTTCCTGTGCTTTTTCAACTGCTGCTGCCATTGGAATGGCATCCTCTGAGGGTGAGACTCTGTAAGCAGATGTGGCTGGTAGTCATTTCTGTTCTCACCATTTGTCTCACCAGTGACTATGGCTGTGATCCTGTATCTGCATTCCCTGCATTCCTTGCCACTTCGCTCAACTCCAGTTTGGAGGCTTGTCATTCTCATCTGTTTTTGCCTAACTGACTTTCCCATCAGGCTCAGAAGAACCCCTTCCCACTGACTTTGACATTTACTCCTTGAGAGTCTGAAGTACAACTGAATGGCTTAGCTACATCTGCTGATGGCTTTTTTGGAAACTGGCTTGTGTTTTGAGACTTTACAAACTTGCCCTTGGCTGAAAAGAGGTGCTCCTTTATTTCCTCTTCTGATTTTCTCTGTTTTTCTTTGGGCTGTTTCTTCTTCTTTTGCTGTGACATTTGAGGACACATGACTTTCCTTAAAAGCAGAGGGTTAGGCATATACTAAGCCCATGATGAGATCATGAAGAACCTAAAAAGAGCAGCAGCCTTGCACTTTGTCAGTTGACACGTTCTTAGTAGGGCATGTGAGTGCGTAGGTTTGCCATGGATGCACAATGGTTCATAGGATGGTCAACATGTAACCGCAGGAGGCCGGGGGGCAGGAGGAAAGCAAGTTCTTTGCCTGTTGTACACTAAAGGGATACATAATAAAAGGATACATGGATACAGAGAATTGTTTTACTTGCTGTTTTGTATGCGGTAATGTAGAGGTCAGAATTTTTAGCTGACATCCAGGAGTAACTCACTTTAACTGATGCTTTAGTTAAGCTGAATGCTTCACCTGATATTTAGTGATCATCTAGAATTTTTGTCTGCATTGAGCCTTAGACAAATTTGGTGACATTAGACACCAGATCTGTTTCATCTAAGCCTCTTTCAATCCTCACAGTAAGTTTTGAATCCTCTGGATAATTTCAGCTACTTTAAGAGAGAAAAAGTAATTTCTAAATGGAAACTAAAAATTGTGTAGAATAAAAGACCCAGATTAACACCCCTTTTGGAAGTAAGGCAGGTAGAATTTCGCTGCTAACAGTAGCTTGCACTACTGTGCAAACAACTGTGTTTGTGCTGTCCACTTAGATGGTATTCACATTGCTGTGGTGCAAACTGCTGCTTTCTAGATAGGCTTGCTGTAAGGAGTGCCGGGGAAATGAAGTTACTGCAGTGGCTATTCCAAAACCTTTAGCTCTGTTATTTCTGCGGTTCATGAAACATCTGCTTATTGTGCACTCTTGTTTGATGCAAGTGATCTTTTATTTCTAGAGAGGGAAAGGTGGTGGCAGTGTCCCTGCAGGCAGCTGGATTTGCAAATACAGAAAGGGAAATTTTACTTCTGTTATCTATTGATTCTCTTTTTCTAGACAGATGAGGGATTACTTGTCTGGCTTTCAGGAGCAGTGTGATGCTATCTTGGATGATGTGAACAGTGCCCTTCAGCACCTGGAGTCACTGCAAAAACAGTATCTTTTTGTGTCCACAAAGACAGGAACGCTGCATGAGGCCTGTGAACAGCTTTTGAAAGAGCAGGTAATCTTTGATGGGAGGATTACTGAGAATTTAAAAGACATCTTAAAAAAAAGTTTCTTTTTCTCAGGCTGAGAAAACTTGTGAGCTGTGGTTACAATCCTTCCATTTGCTTTGGACCTCATTTTTTGTGTGTACTTCACCTGTAGCTAGGGTGTCAGGCTCTACAGTAGAATGTTCAGTATGTGTCAGTATATGCTTTAATCAAAAAAGATAGCTAGCTGAGGGCAGCTTTTTTAACTGATGCCTGACAAGTGCAAACTGTATTGAGATTAACAATTCATATCACTTACAGAAGTATTTTGAGATGGTTATCACAAGGAGAAAGATCTTTTAAAGTTGCGAGCTTATATCCCAAATACTTTCTTTCCCCTCGTGAACTGCTCCAACAGTGATATAATGAACGTGTGTTTTTAGTAAGACTGGATAAGTGAGAACTTTCTTTAAGACTCCAATCCTGAAATGCAGGATTTCTACTATTCTCTTTAATACTGATGGCAGCATTGCTCTTTATATGCAATAGTGCCTGTGGAATATTGACAAACCTGTAGAATATATTTTTTTAAATACACTACTGAGAGTAGCGTGTCCTTCTCTGGTAAGAGAGAGCAAGAGAGCACTGCTGTATTCTGCATCTTTTGTTGTACTTAATTAGCTGCAAGTTATCTTGGGCTATTTAACAGTGGTGTGTGCTGAGAGCTGAAAGGGAGGTTGATTAATTTTATATGTATATTTTGACATATATAAAAATATATATTTAAGCTACTTGCTAGGATGCTGATATTCTTTTATTTATTGTTTTTTAATAGTCAGAACTTGTTGACCTGGCTGAAAACATTCAGCAGAAACTTTCTTACTTTAATGAGCTGGAAAACATAAACACCGTAAGTAATATTTTACTGTTAATCATCTTAGAAAATGAAAGTGTACTGATCTTTTGAACTTTGTCTCTAACAATAAGGTACTTGGATTTATTACAATGACACTTTGTCTTGTTTTCCACAGAAATTGAATTCCCCTACGCTGTCCGTGAACAGTGAAGGATTCATTCCCATGCTGGCTAAGCTTGATGATTGTATTGCATATATTTCATCACATGTAAGTAATTCTCTACTAGTTTCAGCTAAATCTTCAAAACTGTATGTTCATACTATTTCTGTGGTTTTTTTTCCTTTTCCTAAGAAGCCAAATATGATGATTTATAAACTTAGGAAATTTTTACTGAATATGCTTATTATCCCATTTAATTTTTATGAAATATTGCTTTTATTTGGTACAATCTAACATTTCTAGCTAGTTATAAGAGTATATGGAGTTTTGATAAATTTTTGACTCTTACTGTTTCTATTTAAAACTGTTTTATTTCTTTCAGCCAAATTTTAAAGACTATCCTGTATATTTGAACAAGTTTAAACAATGCCTTTCTAAAGCTATGCACCTTATCAAGACATACACTGTGAATACACTACAGAACCTCACAAGCCAGTTAATGAAAAGGGTAAGAATGAATCAGGAAGTGGTAACTTGAGCTGTACTGAAATGTGTATTGTAACACTATACAGTTTTCTTCTCGTTTTAAAATTTTTTTGGGGGGTGGAAGGTGTCAACAGGTCTTTGTGAAAATAGGTCAGTGCTATAGTGTTTGTGTAGGTTGTCCAATTTTCAGCCAAAAATAACCAAGACCTAGTGATCCAAAAGATTTCAAAATAGTAATAATTAAAAAGATCATGGAATTTGAAGGTGAAGTAGCTGAATTGAGGTAGGTGAGCAGTAACCTTAGTGAAGGCCAGGGATGGATAAATGGCTGTGTTAGAGCAGCAGCAGCCAGCTGGCCAGACAGTTTGCTTCCCTGGACCAGCTTGTTCACTGTAGCTCTGAATCAGCTGAAGTGCACGTTGCTGTCTGTGTTGCCAAATGGGGACAGTGCACAAGAGAAATAGGGAACTGTGGGGGGTGTGTTTTGGAGATGAATTGCTTTGGAGACAGAGAGAGGTTGCAGGGAATACTTGGAGAAAGTATACAGGAGCTGGGTGCTGTAGGATGAGAATTGTTAAAGCACAACTCTGAGTTTGTGCCATGACCGTTTCAGTATTATATTCCAGTAATTTTTTTGGGTGCTCTTGGTTATCTAAATATTTCTTTTTTTTTCTGCAGTGGTTTGTGTAGCTGCAGAGAACAACTGAGACAGGTTCCTACTGGTTTTGCCAGTGTCTTTTGTATTACTTTAAAATGTTGACGGTGATACTAGAATGTTCTAGGGAAAAGTTTGGTATTTTATCTCACTCACTCCGGTGAGATTTAGGCATAAAGGTGAGTTTTTGGTCTCATTAAAGTGTTGGTAGTTGTGTACTACAATATTTTGGCAGAGGAGAAAGAAAAGATTTCGATTTTTCAAATAATTGTTGCTTGCCTTGTGCTCAGTCCTATTACAGGCAAACTTGGTGTCCTGAGGGATAACCAGTGAAATTGAAAGATGCTAGAATTGAGAACTGCCAGACCTAGAAGAAGGGGATTTTAGGCAGTGTTCATGCAAACTTGCAAAAGAATACTCCTGGAGTGAAGATCTTTGTTAACTAGCATTGAATATCTTTCATGTTTGGTACAAAACTAGGTTTTATTATGAAAAAAAGGTATCACAGCTTGGTTTGATGCCAGTGGATTGCTGTGACTGAGCTGAATTTAAAGAGACTTGAACATCTCTGATAAGAAGCATGTTTACAGAAAGAAGTGTGTAACTGGATTTCTGGATTTGAATTGCCACTTAGGAGTTTTAAGTCAGGAAGGATATCTCTTTTAGGAGTCAGATCACCTCTTTCTTCCCACATAGATAGGGATTTTGTGGATGTTCTGCATATTTGTCTGAAACATCTAGTGTCTGCTTCTGCTAGAAGTGCAGTACTGAAACTGTTTTTTAGTTGAGATTTCGTATTGCAACAAAACAAGACGCCTTGTCAGGACTGGAAAGGGACTGATGAGATCTGGATGTTCTTTGTTGTTACTCACACGTGAGTGTTTGGGGATTTTGGTCTGTGTTTGTAAATGGATGCTCAGGTTGCTCACAGGGGTGACAGTAGGAGGTGGGAAAGGTGGAAGCATTTTCCTGTCCCCACCATGTTTCAAAAGGCAGCTGTTTGCTTTTCTCTATGTCATCAGTAGGGATTAGGGGAAGAACACTTCTTCTTTAGTGGCTAAATTGGGTCTCTGCTCTGCTTCATTAGTGCTAAAATTTGTCTAAGTTCAAGCTCTGCCCAGCTGAGCTGGGGACCTGCAGGGAGCTGCCTTAACACTTGATATTCTAGTTGGAGCTTGAATGCAAGCTGAAATTTAGCTTCTCTGCCCTGGGACTGGCAAGTAAAAGGGAAATTCTGTTCCACTGTAGTACTACAGATGAAGGACCAACAATTAGTGCTACTGTGGCAGGTCCAGAGACAATTGTTGTCTCTAATGGAGAATGTCATAATTACTGAAAATGTTACTTTTGCTGTAACAACTGTTGGTTGAAACTTTTGGTTTGGGTTTTGTTCTTCCATCTGACTTTGAGTTCTGAAGCCAGCATGCCTTTCTTGGTAGGAGGTGGCAAAGAGCTGTTCCACTGGCAGTATAAGCATAAAGAACCAAGACCCTGTTTTAGAGCCTAATTATCTTGGCCATTATATACTAGAAGCCAAATATAGTAGTTTGCTGTCTAACCAATTACTCATTTCTTCTTTCAGGATCCTTCAGCTGTGCCAAATTCTGACAATGCCTTCACGCTATTTTATGTAAAATTCAGAGCAGCTGCTCCCAAAGTCAGAGTAAGTAGGCTGGTAACTAACTTTTGAAAAGGAACTTATGAAAATGGAGTTAGAATTTATTAGTGTGAATGCTAGGATTGCATATTGTGCGAGTGTGAATATCCAAAGATTGTATAATTTGTCCATGGAAAAATACTGCAAGCAGTTTTCCAATTATTACAGAAAAATAATGTACTAATAATACCTTTTCCCTTTTTTTTTTTGAGTAGACTCTAATTGAACAAGTAGAGCAAAGATCTGAAAAAATGCCAGAGTGAGTATGTCTACATAATTTGTCTTCAACAATTTTAAGTTTTGGAAATATTTACTTTTAAGTACTGTTTAACACAATATTCATTTAAAATAAAGTTTTAAAAATCAAAATTATGTAGACTTCAAAGAGGGTATTAGAATGCATTTTATGTGTACCAGAGAATGATCTTCGGGATGCAGCTACTGTTCTAATTTCTTGGACAGGTATCAACAAGTTCTCAATGAAATCCATCAATGTTACCTTGACCAGAGGGAGCTCTTGCTTGGTCCCAGTATCGCTAGCACTGTTACAGAACTAACCAGTCAGAACAACAGAGATCATTGTGCTCTGGTAGGTAAAGTAGTCTTGTGTTATGTGGGTTTTGTTATATTTTAATCGCCTCTACCCCAAGTAAAATGTGCTTATTTAATTCAGTCATTTACAGGCAAAATTGTTGCTGTTGTCTGTGGTTTTGAATCATTAAAATTTTACTAATATTTTCAAGCAATACATGTTTTGTTTCTGTACAAACTCCATCCTGTTACAAACCTCACAAAGGGGGGAGGATTAAAAAAAAAGGCATAAAATGTGGGTACTTACATTTCAGAAACAAAAAGGGACAGAAGTTGTACAATGAGCTTTTATTTGTCTAGTAACATCTTTTCAGTCCATAGTTTTAGAGTTCATCTCATTAATTTTGAATCTTACAAAGCTTCAATTTAATCATAGCTATTATAATAATAACAATATATGATATATAGTTATAATATGTGTAATATCTCTTGTAATACTGATGTAAGAAAAATAATTTAATAATCAACTATTGGTATTTCTGTGAATACAGGTACGAAGTGGTTGTGCCTTTATGGTCCATGTATGCCAGGATGAACATCAGCTTTACAATGAGTTCTTCACAAAACCAACACCAAAACTGGAGTAGGTGGTACATGCTGGTTTTGTTTTACTACATGTTGTATTTATTTAGAATGCTGTGATTGATCCTTGTATGGGCCATTCACTTAAGAGCTGGACTTGATGATCCTTGTGGATCCCTTCCAGCTCAGAGTATTCTGTGAAATCTGTGAATATAGCAGAGAATATTATATGGCAGATAGGGCTCTGTTGAAGTGGTTTGGTAAGAACCAGCCAGGAAAAAACCCAACTTAATTCACTTTATGCATCAGAAGTTTGTTTCCTTTTTCTTCAAGCAAAGCTAATAGTTTGCACTCTCCATAAATAATCTGTGCAAGTGCTCTGTAGATGGTCTGAAAGAGACAAAGACGCTCAACTACTTTGAAAATAGCTATGGAAGTTAACAATGCTACAGCTCTCAGCTGTTTTTGTACATCCTCTGTGCCAATGGTTTGCACAGCCAGTTGCAGAAGTGTTTTTTATTTGCTTGAATGTAAAATTTAAGCTGATGAACTCCAGCTATTTTTCATCAAGGATTTAGTTAGTGAGCTGCCCTTACTGTCAGAGAGTATTTGCATGTTGCCTGTGTATGGGCTGAATTGAAGGCCAGGTAGTGAATGCCTGACTAGAGCAGTATCTGTGTCTGCTCTGCCTAGATCTAGAAGAGGGATAGGTTGTTGCTACACATAATAATTGCATTATAAAAGTGTCCTAAGTTTTTTTACAACACACCTGCAATATTAGAGCAATTGAATAGATTACACCCCTTCTGAAATTTGCTGATATTTTTTAATAATGATACTTAATTTTGAAATCTGTGTTGGTCATGTTCCCTTACTGTGAATTTAATAAATACTGTATTTCTATTAGTATAATCGAGACACTGGTTTTGAGTGTTATAATGTCTTAAATTGAGTGCAGTTTGAGTTGAATAAGTGTGTAACCTGGAAAAAATATTTCCCATTACCCTACCCATCCTCTAAAGGTAAAGGAAAACCCAACCACATAAAGCCTCACTAGAGATAAGCTGCAATGCCGGAGTAGTACCAGTCTTTCCTGAGAAATTGGTCTCATGTGGGACATGCTCAGAATTTGAGTTGACCTAACTAAATTAGCTTAGGAGTTTAGCTCTCTCAGTCCAAATCCTGGAGTAAATATCCCTAATTGAAATTAGTGTAAAATGTTCAGACAGAAATTTCGTCACTAGTGCTGTACGAGAACAGACTTCTGATTATTTTTGAATCTTGGTGGAAAGTAGTTACCTCATTTCCTAAGAACTTGTTTTCCCTTTTTTGCCTACATCTAAAGTACTTTAAGAAAAACATTTCAAATAGTAACTACTTAACTAGGTTTCTCTTAGCATAACAAATAGCCTCCTTGGTTTTTTCAAAAGTGTTGAGGTGCTCTGAAGACGTAACAGCCAGGTGTCTATATACAGATAAGAGTTTACCAAAAATCTAGCCAAGACTAGAGATCTGAGATTGAGTGTTGTATTTAATAATAAGGCTGGTGAAACTTTCTCCCATGGAGAGTTACTGTTTTACCAAGTTGCTTGTAATGCTATGGGATGCAAAGGAAGAGACATTCAAAATGTTTCTTCTGTGAGTATTCTTTTACGAGCGTTTTTGTTCCCTCTCTGAGAGGAACAGAAGTGTCCTTGTCCTATTGACAGACATTCTTTGTGAATTAAAAAAAAAAGTTCAATAAAGTCAACATATTTATCACACGTTTAAATGCTCTTGGTGTTTATATTTGCAAATCTAACTGGGGATTTACTTGAATTTTCAGCTGCTGGCAATTGCATTATTGCTTAATCTGTGATTAGTGAAGGGAGCATTGAGAATAGCAAAAATGTCTAGAGTGGGTGCTACTTGTTTTTTAACTAAGTTATGCATCACTTTGGACATGAAAGAAAAAATAAATTAAAGTGGGATTTCTGATGTTTCATATTGCATTGATATCATAACTTCAGTTAGATTGAAAGTGTGTGTACTGCAGTGTTGGTAGTTGTTACAGAAAACATTACCAAGCTCTCCTCCTGCGTCCCTTTTCATGTCCTCCTGGTTCTAATAAACTACTGAGTGCTTGGAATCTGATGAACCTTTTCTCAAGGGGAAATTGGGATTAGGATTCTGAGCTCAGCAGGAGCATTTCTTCACACAGATGCCAAGTAAACCAGTTTGCAATATCTTCCCTTTGTGACAGCTTGAGTTGTTGATTGATGTATGGGTTTTTGTTTGTCTGTTTGGGTTTTTTTAATTTTATTTTAAAATTAATTAAAATATGTACCACCATTTTTAAGCAGTTGTTATCCTACGTATTTTAAAAGACTTTGTAGAAAATAATGGGTTCATGTTTTAAACAGTCCATTCTAAAATCTTCTATGGCACTGTGTTGCTTTGTTTTCTCACCCTCCTTTCAAAAATCTTTGCCACAAAATAGTCCCTGCTTGTGATGAAATTTTGTTTTGGTATTGTGGGATCCTGAAAGTATTTTGTATTGTTTTATTTTTCCTTCATAGTGAACTCTTGGAAAAGTTGTGTCTTTCATTGTATGATGTCCTGAGGCCAATGATCATCCATGTCATTCACTTAGAGACGCTTTCTGAACTCTGCGGGATTCTCAAAAATGAGATGCTTGAAGATCATGTACAGAACAATGGTAACTCACAGATGGAAGCTGATTGTTTTAAGTGTCTTCTTAACTGATAAAATTACTTAATTGCATTGGGGAAAAAATACCTAGATGTTTTTTTTTCTTTCTAGTGTATCTTAACATTACGTCATCTTTGACATGTTTATGTGAAAAGAATTATGTTTTTTCATTTATAATAAAGGTCTGTATTTAGGGAGTCTGTGTATAGCATCATTTAAATTATTATGCTGATGTTAGTCCTGTTTGCTCTAGATTGTACAAATGAGAAGCATCCACCCAGTGCATATGCAGAATTGATTTAAATTAACTTTTAAAATTAATGAATTGCTTCACTTGGCCCTGCTAATGCATCATCCATGTAGAGCTTTCTGCATAATGATGATAAAACAAAGGAATGCAAACTGATTTGTTTTTAAATTTTCCTTGATGTCATGTTTCCCAGACTAGAAATTGTAACTTCAGCAGAGGAGTTAAGTAGCTGGTGTAGATTTTGGAGCTGTGTACGTGTTCAGAGCTTAAAGTCTCATAAGTGACTTTACCTGGTGTTAATATGACCAGTGCATAATGGAATCCTTTCACAGTCTTAAATTTGCAACTGGCAATAAACAGAAATCATACTGATATATCACACAGTGTTACTGAAGCTGTGCCAATAATCATGAGGAACTGCTTACTTTCCTGAAAGTATAATTGTAACACTGTTGGGAACGAGGAAAAACTTGGTGGCATAATCTTTTGGCTAATCTTAAGAACTGTCTTCATACTGCTTAAATTTGGGCTTCTACAATAATTCTTAAGTTGTATATGAGCTGCTTTGAATTATCTGTTCTGGTAGGTAGAAGAGTTATCAACTCCCAACAGTCACACCACAGGCATTGGCTGTGATAGAACCAAAACCACCTTGCTTTGTTTTTCTCACTGAAATGCCAGTTAATATACCCACGTCTCAAATAATTAGAAAGATTAATTCTGACAAGGCCTCTGATGTAATCAGCGTGAGGTTGAATTTTCACAGTGTAGTGAAAATTTAGGGAACTAAAGGAACTGCATCATGGAGTTCAGTAATTCCTTGTTTGTCACAAATTTGTCTGGAGGCTGCTGTTCCAAAAATAGTCTGACTTCATCTGCAGCAAGCAGGTTTTTGACAGTTCTATATGTGATACTTCAAAGTTTTGTTTCTATTAGCTGGTTTTGTAATTAACGAATTTGTGCCTTTCTTTACCTTTGTCAGCTGAACAACTGGGTGCATTTGCAGCTGGTGTCAAGCAGATGTTAGAAGATGTACAAGAGCGTCTTGTCTATAGGACACATATTTACATTCAGACTGATATCATAGGCTACAAGCCTGCTCCGGGCGATCTCGCTTATCCTGACAAGTTGGAAATGATGGAGGTATAGCATCAGCTTTTTTATTGTCCTTGATTGGTTTTCTTTTTATGTGCAGTGTACACAGTTCTGCAGTACGATGCTTTGCAGCCAGGGTTTTCCAGTTCCTAGGTGTATTTAGTATTACTGGCATTATCAAATTGGCACCTGCTGATTAAATTATGACCCTAAACTTTTTATTTACATTAATAACAAGTAGGTATTACCAATGTATTTTCTAGTTGAGCTGGAGTTGAAGAGTAGCTTTAGACAGTCACAGCTGAAAGTTTGTTTTCAGAAGTACTGGTCTGCTAGTGTTTGGTAGGCATGTGTGCATGCTTGTTCAGGCAGTGTAAGGGGAGACTTGCTTGCAACTTCAGATAATTTAAGATGTCAGCAACAATTTCCAGTAGCCTTTTTCAGGTTCTTACCAATATTAACCATTTTTGTAGTCATTCCAAGAACTTTGAGTCAATGTTTCTGTTGAAATGGATCAAACTAATTATTCTTACTTAAAAAAGTTAATACTATATTGATGAAAGATTTCAAAATGAACTAACTCACAGAAATAAAAAAAGTGGCCAGTGAGAAAGTTGAAATTGGTTTTTGACTAGAGCAAATGCATTTGATATGCAACTGAAGGATAGCATTGCATGGAAGCAGTAAAGCATAGTAAAGATTCCCCCCTCAGGTAACAGTTGCCCTTCACTTTATAACGAGAGGCCCAAGCTATCAAAGGATTGAGTTGACTGAGAACAGCAATTCCAACGTGGACTGGCAAGATCTAGATTTTATTGCTCTATTCTGTTTTCCATCTAGCTACCAGAATAGGTGGTGGTACTTACAAAATTGTAGGATTTATTTCTAGCTGACCAGTTGGTAGAGAAGCTATTGTTTGACTTCAGAATCAGAGCATTACTTATCTAAACACAGAAGCTTTACAGCTATATATATATATATATATATATATATGTTTTGCTGTGCACTGAAAGAAATGAATGTTGTACTTACTGTGCTCAGTTCTCGAGAGAACTTCTTGGCAGTGAACTTAACATTGCTATGACATTGTCTTTATACATGTCTAAAACTTTTATTATGGTACAGTTTATGCCTTGGTGATTATAAGGGACATGCATGGCATTTTAGGAAAGCATTTACAAACCCTAAAGCTAGTGAGTTTGTTGAATACATGCTCTTTTGTACTGAAAGTTTAAGGACTAATGAGCATTTGAAGACAGAGCAAAAATAGTAACTGAGAAGTCCACCACACAAAATGTCACTAAATGGGATCCCTCCATTCACAACAACTAGTGATCAGAAGATTTACCAGTATAATTGTTAGGAGTACAGGTTTGTTTGGTTGGTTTGGGGTCTTTTATTATTTATTTATTGTGTTGCTAAAATTGTGTGTATAGAATTGGATTAAAAAATTATTGTGACACCTTCTTCATGTTAGCTATTATTTCTCTTGGCAAGTAATGCAGCTGCTTGGTCCATATGGGGGCCTTATTTTCTAACACGAGTCCTATGGCCCTTCAGTTAGAAAGTTCATTCCAAACTGAGAAATTATGCTGCTCTTCATATGTCCTCATAAGACTCCAGTTTTTGCCTGGTTTGAGATTCATTTTGCTACTTGATTGCTTTTAAACCTCAAAACCTTGCTATTCAGAGAGACCTTCTGTCTTAGTAAATTAATTATTAAAATGTTAAAAGCACAAGGCAGAAATATTTCTTGTGCTATTCTGCTCAAATATTAATGCAGTTCTTTGCCCATTCTTGCTGCCTCTTGTTGCTTTGAAGCAGACCAAGTAGTGAAAAATATTGAAGTGTGGAAATGTTGAGTAATGTTAGAGGAGAACTTCTGGCTGAACTCCTGCAGGGAATAAGCTAGAGAGTACTTTCAGGCCATCTGCACATATCGTTTATGGGAATAAAGCAAAATTATTCGTATAAAATCCAAGTGAGTGTTGAATTGAGTTCCCCAATTTGAGCTTCTCTTTCTAGGTAGCTTCATAGGTTATTGTTATTTAGAGATCATTTAAAAAAAGGAAAAATGGAAGGAACAATACTTTACACAGATGTGTGTAATATTTGTGAATCTTAATTGACATTTCAATGTTTCTGCCACTGTTTGGAAACATCTGTCTGTTTCTTCTAAATGTCTTTGAAACACTGGGAGCTGAGTGTAACTGAGTCCTTTTGCAATTTAGTATGCTTTTCTCTGTTGTAACCAAAGTAGTGTAAGGCTGCTTGAATAAAGGAGAAAAAATATTATAATGTTATTGTGTATCTTTCTTTGCAGCAAATTGCACAGAGTTTAAAAGAGGAACAGAAGAAACTGCCATCTGAAGCTTCATTTTCAGATGTTCAGCTAGAAGATCCCAAGACCTGCAGTTTAGTTAAATCTGGTATGAAGTACATCTTATATTGTCAGATTAATGCATAAAGCTCGTGGGGAGTGAGCATTAACCTGAACCATTTGTGAGAAACCTGCATGTATCTTAAAGGGTTATTTTCCTAGAGAAATTTGTAAGAGATTTTGAGAGGTAAACTTGTCTCAAAGTTGTTAGCTTTGTATTTTTTATGAGAAACAGCTTAATCTTGTTCTCTTGGTGGCATTTCTTTGTGCTTTCAGTGCAATCCATTATGTGAAGCAGCTACTTTTGCAGCCAAGAGCATCTATTATACTTTGTTTCTATGAAACTGAGCTTTTCTATTCTCCATTGCATAGTAGCCCCGCCATCAAGATGTGTACTTCAGGATGCTTCTGACTTTTAGCTTTAGCTGTGCTCTGTGACCCATGTGTCTGTAAATTACAGTTCACTGGAATCAAATTCCATGAAGTATGGTGGTTTTGATGCCAGTCATTTGAGTGTTACAGATTTTTAAATTATTGTCTAAGATCCATTAAGAATTTCTCCTTTTTTTTTTTAACCATTGTTCAGAATGGTACAACATCATTTTTACCAGCAGCATCTTTGTCATCTCTTTATCAGTTGTTTCTCAAATTGTTTTTGGTTATGTGGTATTTTCTTGCTTTTGGCTTGGAAGGCCTGCAAAGGTCTTTCTGGCTGTTTCTGGCTGAACTCCACAAAACCTCTCGAGAAAGGAGTTCATCTTACTTCAAGCCAGGTGTATGGAATTGGCAAGTCCTGTTAATCTCGTGCATTCAGGAAATGGAAGGAACCTATAAGGTGTAACTTGAAGATATGTGTCTAAGATAATTGGGATTATTTGCCCTTCAAAGGTGCCTCCTTCCCATTTCAGTGCCTGTAGGAATAGTTGAAGTGACTAATAAATAGCCTAGGAAGCTCAAACTGGCAACTGAGATCTTACAGGCTTTCCAATTAATGTGACAATAAATTTATAGTTGCAAAAGGTAGAAAGATATTGCTGAATTATTTCAGACAATTTTCACACTGATCACATAAACACTTCACAAGTGCTTTTTCCATCATCAGGTAAAACTTTAAACATTTTACTTTTTTCTGATGGTTGCTAATTGAAATCCGAGTTCTGATGCTATTGACTTAGCTGTTTCCCAGCTTGATTTAAGGAGAAAATGAAAATAATACAGACTTCTGTCTGTCAGGTGTTGTGAAAATCCATTTTGAGCATACAGAATTATTACAAAAGTTATTCAGGAGGAACACTTTTTTATGTTTGCAACAACCTCATGACAAAATTGGGGTTTTGCCATTATTTTTGCAGTTATTAACATGATGTTTAGACCCTGTATTTTCTGCAACTGTTTAATCAGAAAACAGGAAGTAAAATTAATGGAATTTTTTTTCCCCTGAACATTTCCTGTAATTCTCTGATCTCTACCCATTTTTTCAGTAATTGTTTGATCATTTCAGCTGTTCAGCTGAGTGGGAAGTGCCTGTCATTGGAGACATGGCCTGTAAAAGTAACTCTTTCGAAGGTGTTGAGCTGGGCCACCCCTGAAAGCAAATTCATGTCTTTTACAGCCATGTGCTCTATTCACATCAGAAATCTAGTACTGACCTGCTCAGAAGGAAAAAAAATTACCTGGTTGGGTAAAATAAAATGTCTTATTACTGCTTATTATAGTCAGTATATTACTACTTATTATAGTCAGTATTAAGTGCAGTGGATGTTACAGTCTGCTTTGGTTGAAAGGACAGATGATCAAGTTTTTCATGTGTGTATTTTGCTTTTAAACAGGTTCAGCTGAATCCCTTAATCCCAGGCACCAGACCACGATTTCACCAGCAGATCTGCATGGAATGTGGTATCCTACTGTCAGAAGGACTCTAGTGTGTCTCTCCAAACTGTATAGATGTATAGATGTATGCGAAAATTTCTTTATCTATTTTTTTTAAGTGAAGTTATGAAGTGTGTATAGCACCATGTCTAAATATTTTAATATAAATTAGGAATGGACAATTACAGGCCTCTTATCTCTTAGTCTTTTTGCTGCTATCTTTTTGTAAAACAGGAGAACTGAAAAATGTAGGTCATCATTTTCAACACAATTTTGTACTTGTAGAATTAGAAGAATGGCACTGATTTGTACATCTGTTGCTTTTACTATTATAGAAATAATTCAGTGTCTGATGTTCAAGATACTGGTCGCACCAAAGTTGAGGAGTGAGTAGGACAAGAAAGAAAGTTCTGGGTCAATTATAGAGAATGATTTTATTTCTGAAATTACTGGGTGAATGTATTTCTTTGTGCTTTGCAGGACATCAGACAAGGTGATGTTTTTGCTCTTAAAAATGGTGACTCTACTACTTCTATATTTTGGAAATGTTCTGAAATTTTTTTTGTGGCACATCTTTCAAGTTCCAAAACGTAGGAGACATTTCCATAGTTTAAGACAGTAGAAATCTTCATATCTAACAGAAACAAAAGCAGTGTTTACTTAACACATATTTTGAGACTTGCCCATTGGAATCTGTTTTATTGTCTCTCACCTAATAGCATAAAAGGCTGATAAGTCTCTGAGGATAATTTTCCATATGTCTTGTATCTTTATTAGATACATACAGAGTGCATTTCAAAATACCTTTGATGGGTGTTATTTGAGACCGCTACCAAGATGCTATTGCTTAAAAAGAAGCTGGAAAATCTGAATGCTTTATTGCTTAAAATATCAATCTCATTAAAGATAGATGAGTATTTGCCTTTGTTGTCAGCTAGACCTTTGGAGATGAGGTCGGTTTTATGTTGTTTGCAAGGCTCATTTGTAGTGTGTCTGCACAGAGAATCATTTATTTTTCCCATGAGGTACTTTAGCAGAACTGGTACCCCTTGCCTGCACCCTGTAGATAGGAGAAGTCATGAATGAGTGGCACTGGCAAGTCTGGGGGCAGTCAGGGCTGTCATGTACTGCATTGCAGTGCTAGTGGAGGCGAGCTGTGTTCCTACAGCTGGTTCAGCCACAGGATGTAGATGCTGCAGCTTAGTGAGTTACTCCGTGTCACCTGGGCCATCGCAGCTGTCATGTTTGTTTACTAACCTGTCGCAAACGTGAGGTAATTTGAGTTTGCTTGAGGTTAAACTCATGTGAATGATCTTGAGTCTATTGCAGGTACAACTTGCACGCACAACACAGGTAGTTACCCTGGCACACAAAGTGTCTGGTCAGGTTACCCAGCAAACATCGTTCGTGCTGGTAGCTCTCAGTGCGTGAGGTGTCACTCACCGTGTCACTCCCCGGGTGCCAATTCAGAGCTAGAGGGTAAGCAGGGCATGCTCAAGAGTGCACCTGTATCCAGCCCGAGTGCTTGTAGCAACCTTTTGTGTCACGCCATCCTGTCTTACTGCATGCAGACAACATGTTTGTAGCTGGTTGATCTGGAGGTTTATATGCTGGTAAGCACATCGTTCACAAACTGCAACTCTTTAAATTCTGCCTAAGCTTTGCTAACACCTTTTTTGTTGGTTTGATTTCCTCTTCCCCGCAGAGGGCAGTGTTTCAGGGATTATCACAAGAGGCCTTATCTGCCTGCATCCAGTCGCTGCTGGGAGCTGCTGATTCCATCAGCAAAAACAAGGTCAGAATCTGTGGTATGTTTTCCAAACCCTTCCCCTCCACTCTGTGTATATCTAAAGTCATAAAGCAGTTTTTCAGAATTCTGTTGAAATCTTAGTCAAAACATGTTGCTCTGCCCCCAGAGACCTGAGGGATTTGCCAGTTCTTAGTTATGGTTAATGTATTACCAAGCAAAGATAATGATTCACATGCAAGCCTATCTGAAAATGGGAAATACAGGTCGTAGCAATCATGTTTACAGGCTACTCTAACTCGTGGGAATACAATGAAGTGATGTCTAAAGAAAAATTTCTGCTAGAGGACTCTGCTCCCTATATTTATTTTCACTGTCTGTTACTCTTGTTCTCTGCCTCCATTGTTTGTTTGAATTTTCAAAAATCTTTCTAACTGTTATATTCACTGGGAAGATTTTCTAAGTATTCTTTGCTCAGAGCTGTATTATCACAAGGTCTGATCTGTTATGTTGCTCAGAATTCAATGCAGATTCATCAAGTCATTTTAACTTAAAGTGTTAGTTTAAGTAGTTGGAGTAAACTTTAGTTTTTCCTGTCACAATTCCTTTAATACAAATACTGTCATAATTTGATAATTCTTAACAGCCAGGAAGTGAATTTAAAAAGAAAAAAAGGAGAAGTCTTAGTAGGCTAAAATTGTTGGATTTTTATAAGCAGTAAATACTTAGTAATGCAAAGTTTTAGTTGTGAAGAGCTGTTTTGAAGTATTTGAGTGTCCTTTGAAAAATACCTGTTAAACATAGTATCTTTAAAAAGAAATTCAAACTGCATTTCCTTTAGTTTGAGCAGATAACTATTGCCTATGTAATTGATTCAGAATTCTGCAGTTAAATATCCATTCCAGCACTGTGGTCAGCATTAACTTAAAAGTATTATGGAGAATGAAACTTATCCTGCCGTGAACCTTAGATAGGTTGGCCCAGAACTAGGATCTGTACCACTTTGTTCTTGATGCACGTTAATTTAACATTACCTGGTGAAATCGTGGATGTAAGAATTAAAAAAAACAAAAGGCCAAAATCAAACAATTCAAGAAGCCCTTCCACCACTTACTTTTAGTGAAATTTTTATTTGTTAAAACTGCATATTTAAATCTGATTTCTTCTTTACTGTTTTATTTAACATTATATCAAGGAAATTTCTCTTCCAGCTTGCAAAAGCAAATTTGATTTCTCGAGTCCTCCTCCTTTTACCTCAATGAGCCATGGACTTCAAAGATTAAAACCAGCATGCATTATAAACCACTTAGCTAAAATAACAAGCATGCAAAACATCCTCTGGGTGGTGTGAACTTGACCTTGTTTTATTCTTTCTATCTTTGCTGTACTGCTTAGAAATTAACTAAGTTTTGTGTTTAATGACATGAGAAAAATGCCTTGTAAGACCTTTGCAGAATAGCACAGTTAATCAGGGTTATTACAGGAACATTAACTGTTTGTCTTTTTTTTAGTCATCATAATGATTAAAACAAATTTAGAACCTCATGTTTTTCAACTATAAATTACATTAAATAATTCCTGGCTCTTAAGAAGAATAAGTTTGTATCTTTCAAATAGTGGATACCTGTACTTAATGGGGACATTTAGTAATATGGCTATATAATCTAATTCTTCTAAGAGATGTGAATAAAGTCCGTTTCTGTAGTGCAGTGTATTAGGAATAGTACAGAAGTGGGATTTGTTGATCCCAGAGCGTGGTTAATGGCACTACAGACTAATGGAAAAAGCTTGTTAACTAATAAAAGCAGAAATGTTGAAACTTTGCTCTTCATCTAATTGTTTGGGGATTTTTTTACATGTAATGCATGTTCTTTCTCTTCTGCTGTAGACCCAGGTTGATGGACAACTTTTCTTAATAAAACACCTTTTGATTCTTCGTGAACAAATTGCTCCTTTCCACACTGATTTCACCATTAAGGAAATTTCCCTGGACCTTAAGAAAACTAGAGGTACTGAACAGTTGCTGGCTACAGAATGGAGTGGGATTGTCCTCCCTTAATGTGCCAGCAAAAGTTCTGGGTTTATTTTATGTTCACTTGCAATGACCTGTATGCTTTTTCTAATCTCTTGCTTTGTTCTTAGCTTCTCTGAAAAAAACCCAAAACCATTCTCTTACTCAGGGCAATTCAGGATGTATCTAACAAATTCTTTATTTTTGTATGAAATGTGTTTGTCTGCTTTGTGCTGCTGGCCTAACTTATTTATCCAGTCCTTTTTAAGAACAACTAAGTAACCTACGTTTCTATTGCACAGAGATGTCTTTTCCCTTTTCTGACCCTTTAAAGGAATATCTTTTGCTACTGCTGTTTAGCAGGTGAATTTAACAATACATAGTCAACTTTCCTAGAACAAATCAAGATTTCCTAGACATTTCTGTGAGGTTTTTGTTTTGAAAAGGTTTTCTTCTTTTACAAGTTGAGTAAACAGTATTGTTGAATGGTATTATGTAGCAAGTGTGTTTGTTTTAGGAAGTGAAAATAGAAATAGTGGCCATGATCATGGTTTTGAAATTGTACTATGGTTCTTGTGTAAAATACAGGAAAAAAGCTCTCAATACAAAAGTGAACTGTTGTGCACTTTCCAATTTTATAAAGATAATGGGAAAAATTACTGGAAGCATGTCAAATTTCTCTCCTTCCATTCCAAAAGAGAGAGCTGAAAAAATAACTTCTCTCCTGCTATCTAATAAGCTGCACTCTTAACTCTGAAGCAAGCAATTCTTACACTAACTATTTCACTTGTTGCACTTGAACATCAATGAAACCTCCTACCTGTTGAGTAGTTTCTAGTTGACTAGAGGTTAAAGGGCAAATATATCCTTTTGGTGTTTTGTCCTGGCTGACACACAAGTTTGTTCTCCATTTTCATTTAATGGAATAAATTTTTGTGCCAGCCAGTGCTTTGCAGATGGTAGTGGTAAGTAATGGAAAACACTTTCTTTATACTGCGTGGTGGCAGTGGTGTTGAAAAGATGTACATTGTGCTTAATTCTTAATGTGGTGTAGCATGGAACAATAGGGCTTTTATATTTGGGATGAGTCGTAGAAGAAAAATAACGAATTAGCTAATGGGCTAACAGGTTTACTGTGTTCTAGCCAAACTTTCTGCACATAGATTTAAGATTTAATTTGGGATTTATAGAAAAAAGAATACTGCTTAATGTAAAAGTCATGCTTTCACCCAATTTTTTTTGAAGTAGTATAAATGTAAGGTTCATGTAACTGAAATATGCAGTGGGAAAAGGGACTTTCTCACTGTCTGGCTTATAGACTTCTAATCAAGAGCTTGGGCTGTCTTTGGAATTGGTGAAGTTTCTGGGGAATAATTCAGAGAACAAAAATAATGTTTGTGGTTTCCCTTAACTGCAAGGAGTGCAGATTCTTAGTTCGGTGCTAAACCTACATGCCTGTGTATTTGGTATTCCCTCTTGATTTAATGCCCTGCACAGCACTTCTTTAGCTCTTATGTCTTGTTTCCCTCGTATTGTTTTATACAGCAAGAAGGGCACAGAATTGCTTTTGAAAAAATAAAAAAGCAGATGGATGTGCAGGATGATAAATGAATGACAGTAGGGCAGTAAACTATACTGAAACTACTGATAATTTTCTTTTTCCCAATTTGACTAGATTTCAGGTTGACAACATCCTGTTAGCACTATAGGAGTAATTTCAGTATCTTGCGTTAATTACAGATGTTGCTTTTTCTTCTGGGGACTTCTGTAGAGAACATAAATATGAGTGTCTATCAACCTTGGTGTTTTGTTATTTAGTTCTAACTAAAACAATTAAGCACAGAGGAAGAAAGCACCAGTTCTAAGTTATTTCATGCAACTGTACTTGGTTTTCCCGGGCAAGGTGCAAAATTCTGCATATTGTTTGTAAATGCTTAACTACATAGCTTATGTAAAAGTCTTTCACTTGTAGATACAGTAACAAGGAGAGCTTGCACACTTTACATGCTCATAGCAGTGCAGTTAATATCAGTAACTTGTTAGTTTCTTGTAATGTATTTATCTGTTTAGACTCTGCAACTATTGGATTCAGGTTTACTGTAGGTACAGTTAAAAAATAGAAGATTAAGCTTGGTGTGCTTCTGTGCATGTGCACTTGTGCGTCCACTCCTAGCAATACTGGAATCATTAATGTCACCATTGTAATCATTCAGACTGGATGATTAGAGTTTGTAAGTCTTGGAGATGAATCGCATTGACTTATGGTATGAGTGACTTTCTGATTCACAGATGCAGCATTTAAAATCCTGAATCCCAAGGCAGTTTCAAGATTTTTTAGACTAAACAGCAACAACGCCTTGATACAGTTCTTACTGGAGGTAATACGGAGTCTTATTTCATTAGGAAAAATTGTGTCATTTAAGTGTTTGGTGATCTCTGGCAAATAAAAAGAAGAGAATTGTTGTCCTCTGTTCAAGGGTACTCCAGAAATCAGAGAACATTATATCGACTCTAAGAAAGATGTAGATCGTCATCTGAAATCAGCTTGTGAGCAGTTTATTCAGCAGCAAACCAAACAATTTATAGAACAGCTGGAGGAGTTCATGACAAAGGTACAAATGTGTTGTATGTTTGTTAACCTAACTGAAGTACTGGTAGCGCCAAGGAATTAGTATTTAAATTGGGTATAGGAGAAGCTGCTAGTTCTGTCTGATTAGCTGAAGATGATGTGTTTTCCTTTAAATTCCATCAGCAATTTTCCAGGCATTTTTTGAGATTAATGCATTAAAGGTACATGACATAGTTTGTTTTTAAAAGCAACCCTTGTGCTCTTAGGTCAAGAAGCTGTAATGTTCCATTGAGTTGAAACAGGTTTGTGAAGGTTGGCCGGAAATTTTCTGTTTCTTGGAAAATTTCTACCTTGACTGCATTTGTAAGCCTTCAAAAACAATGTTGGGTCACGTGTGTTCTTGAGGGAGGTCTTAGAGTATGGCTGTGAAGTGTGTTAAAATTTTCTGGTTTCAGTGTATTTTACAACAATGAGGTGTTTGATGAGCAGGATTTTCTTTACAAGTTCTTGGGACAGAAATTCCTGATAAAGTTGGTCAGAAAGATGAAGCATCTTAGGGGATAGAAACAAAAAAGATATCTTTTTACAATACGTCTCTTTCTAGAACCTGCTCTAGAGCTCAGGATTTCTAGGTATCTTGAGAACAACCATGCAGGAGAATCTATTCTGAAAAATGAAGAGTGATGTGGATCCTGATGTGCTGAGAATAAGTGACATGACCTCTCAGAAACTGGGGCTACAGCGTTGCATGGACAGCAGATATCCCAGCTGCTGATTTTTGAGAATTTAGAAGATTACAGTATTAAATTTACTGATGCCTGTCATGCTGGGGTAGGGGTCAGTGGCATGCCTAAAATATAGATGGGTAACTAGAGAGATTGATAGATTGTCTGAGTGATCCCAGTGATTCACTGAGAATCTGGGGAGTTTGACTAAGCTGCTTAAGTATAAATCTTTTTTGAGGTTTTGTATCCCTTGGTGCCTAAGCGTCTTTGTAAATTTAATCCCATTTTGAATTTTACTTTCAAGAATTCATCACAGTTGTAATTTTGAATTGCATTTCTGTCACACTGCTTCCCCTGTGTGTTGTTAAGCCAGATCATAGAAGAGAAAGAGCAGGGGAGATTCCGTACACTACAGTATCTGAGAGACTTGTGCAGTTTTCACTTGGTCACTTTGTTGTGAATTCAACTGAAAGAAACATAATTTTGTTGATTTTACTTTTTTTAGGTAGCTGCTTTAAAAACAATGGCCACTCAAGGAGGTCCCAATTACAGCCTATCACAGCAACCTTGGGCACAACCAGGTATTTGCTTTGGTTTATATTTATGTTACTATTAGGAACCTGAAAAAGTGGCCAGAATAACTTGGACTGTGAGACTGTGATTGATTTTGAAAAATCGAACTGTCTACCTTTTTCTTGAAAATCCTGCCTTCCATTTTAACCCATGTGCTAGTTTAAATATCTTAAGCCACCTCTAAATCAAAACCTGACAAACTTTAGAATATGTATTTAATTGGTGCAGTAGATGAATGCCTTGGTATTTCTCAAGCCATGACTGTTCTTGCATGTAAACAGCATTTCTGCAACTGCATACAGAATCTGCTTAGGAATTATTTGATTATATTATGATAAAGCTTTTGCTTTCGTACAAAAGAATGAATCCACCCTGTAGCTTTTATTGTCTGTACATTTGGTACCTACTTTCTTTACAGTTTCCCTGTCACTATGCAAAAATGGAATCTGGCTTTGTTTTCCTATTCTTAAGAATTGAAATGTGAACGCTTCATAGGAGCATTTGGAACAGTTTTAGATGTTCCTGGGTTGGTTTGCTCTTCACATTACAAAGTTGTGCTTCTGGGTCAAAAATCTGATTATTCCAATTCATACATCGGAACCTTCTGTTGCATCATGTTCTTAAGATGCAAAGCCAGCCATATTCATACGTAATTCAGTGCTGCTCCATGGGTCAGACACTCTCAAGGGCTAACTTGAGCTTCTACTTAACATCTCCTGCTTCTTCAGGAGTATTTTTTATGTTTGTTTGGAGATAATTATGTGTGTAGAAGCAGATCTAAGCAGAGCTTCTGCTGTATCTTGGAGTCATTTGTCTGGGAAGCGGGATTAGGCAAAAAATTTAGATATGGCAGAAATTGAGTGTATTAACTTCAGTACTTTAAAACTGCAAAATATATTTTTCCCCTGGCCTTTAAGCAATGATCTTGTAAAATCATTAAAATTCCTAGCAATAAAGAAAGAAGATCTTGTCTGAGAGGATTCCTGTCTGGTTGTTTCAAAGTCCAGGTGTCTGTGCAGACATTTCTTCTCGCAGATGTGGCCTGTGCTCAGTAAGGTGAATTTGTGATATTCTGTTCTCTTTACTGCCATTATTTATTTCCCAGCAGCTTCTTTTCCAGGTAGGTTTTCTAGGGGGGAAACCTATGTAGAACTTTGTTGCTAGTGGAAGGCTGTGACTTCAGGAACCTCAGGAGGATGTGGTAGCTTGCAGAAATGGGTTGGATGCATTTTCTGCAGTGTCTGGCATGCTGTGGTCATGTGATGGGTTTGATACTGCACAGTCGAGCCGCCCCCTCTCTCTCTTTCACCTAAACCTGTGGTAATGATCAGCCCCAGTAAAACGGAGTTGATTTTCTGGAGTCTAGGTTTCAGCTAGCAGAACTCCATTTTAGCCTATTAAGCATATTTTCTTTTACTTCCAGCAAAGATCAACGATCTGGTCTCTTCCACTTATAAGACAATAAAAACAAAGCTGCCATCAACATTACGAAGCATGTCCTTGTACTTGTCCAATAAAGATACAGAATTAATTTTATTTAAGCCAGTCAGGGTGAGTATTGCTGGCATGTTTTTCTGTAGGTGTTTCATGATGACATCTTTAGCTTAAAAAAAAACCAAACCCAAACAGCTGTCCTGCTCTCTGTTGTACTCAGCCTATGTAACAGACACATGTAACTGGTCCTGTTTATTCTGCACGTCTGCAACTTGGCACCCTATGAACTACTGTAAAGAAAATTACTTCTGTCCCATCCCAAACCAGTTCATTTTGGTCAGTTATGCCTGGGTAGAAGCACCAGGGGCAGAGAAGATAATACAGATTTAATGAAAAACCTACCATAAACTACCAGAAGAACCAAGCTTGAGTTTTAGGCTTCCAGGTTAAGTCTTTAGGACTCAGTGTTTCAGTTTAGCACATCTTGGCTGAAGTTTTTTATCTCACAGCCAACATGGATTCCTTGTAGCTGTTCCCAAAATGACTTGTTTTAGAGGAAAAGTTCTTAAAGCTTGACTGCTTCTCCTTGCCTGGTCATATAAGTAGCTATTCCATGTACATTGTGCTTATTGTGGTTCATGTTTGAGATGAGTGTTGTGTTTTTTAATAATGAGTTTTTTCTTCTTTCATTTAAAAGAATAACATTCAGCAAATGTTCCAGAAACTCCATGCTTTGTTAAAGGAAGAATTTAGTAATGAAGATCTGCAAATCATAGCTTGTCCTTCAATGGAACAGGTATGTATTGAAGCTCTATGTTTTATCAGTTGCTCTTTCATGTGACTTGCTTTTCTAAACATTGATTTTTTTCATTTTTATTATTTCCAGTGTTCAGAATCTTTATTTATTTATTATCCCCCTTAATCCTGGATGATTAAACTCAGGGCATTGTCTGAACTTTTAGGCTCTCAGCTAGAAAAGGGCTTTGTTTGGGTTTTTCTTTAAAGACTATCTAACTGATTTTCTTAAACCAAAGTGATGATTGATGTTGCTGGGACTGAGTTGTACAACATTGTAGAAGAGTTTTTCTGTTTCTAGGCATCGTCTTTTCAGAGAGATATCAAAGCCAATGAATGCGCCTTAAAAAAGCCTGTGCATTTGAAGGCAGTCTTGCTTTTGCCAAATATAAAAAGCAGCAACTTCTGCATTCAGGAAGTGTGAGAAAGAATTACTAGGGTGCATTTCAAGTAAATTGCATTGGGAAAATGTGCAGTTGTTATGGAAGTGTAACCCTATGTGGTAGGTAAAGTCTTTAGTCTCAGAGATGATTTGGTTTAAGAATTCTGTCTGTTAGGATTTTCTGGCAGAAACCAAGTAGGTTTTGAAGATGTCACTTTGACCTTAGTGGTCTAGGGAAAGTGGGTAGAATCTTGATTATCACAGGATGCTAATATTTAAACAGGTAAACTAGTTTGTGGGTTAGAGGATGTTTCCTGCAGTGAATGTGGCCACAGGAATGTGTGATAACTGTCTTGGAGCACAGAGTGGGACTGATGCACCATAAGGAGGTGGGGTTATCCTAGAGGAGATGGCTTCCTCTAATCATTTATCTGTTAAACCTTAGGATCACTTATCCTACAAACTGAATTGGATGGGAAACCATATTGTAATCTGTAGGAAACAAGTATTGCATAGGATCCCAAATGTATTTCAGATATCTGAGATGAATGTTACCATTTTTTACCAGTGTACCTGTTTTTTGGAGTTTCTTGACAACACATGAAGTCATCTTAGAAAATTTGACACAGTAGCTTGTGACTGGTGAAATAAGTAGCAGTATGGTCAACAACTGCATTTTAAAAAGCCTATGAGTAGGCACTTGACTGGAAATTTTGGCTGGTTGTTTTGTAACTGTCTTCTCCTGACTAATGTGCTTCCTAGGAATCCTGTTTAAAGGTTAAAATATAACACCTCAGTTCTGAAACTTAGTTGTTCTGTCTAACATAGACTTTCCCTTTGTCTTTCAGGTGAACTTATTATTATCGATGTCTAAGTAAGCCAGCAATGAGACTGCTTGAAATAAGCTTCAGGTGAATGCCAGGCAGTGAAGGAAACACAAAGACATTCACTTGAAGTAGACGGAGGATCCCACTGTGCAGTCCAGTCTGCATCAAAACTTCTAGGGGAAAAAAAAGAAAAAAACCCAAGGTTTTTCTGTTCATAGGCTTGAGAATTGGGCAGAAGAAAACAAAACAAAAAAACCTTTGCTGATCACTCTTATGGAAACTCAGTTACTGCCTTATCCAGATGTTTTCAAAGTTGAAGCCTCTTGTTTTTTGCTTTTTAATGAAAAAAACGTTTTTGCTTTCCCTTAATAAGCTGATGTATGCAATGGAAAGTCGCACTTTCAAAGACACTCTGGAAGTAAAGTGCAGAGAATCAAATGAGAGCAGTAAGAGATATCTGCAAGACTTGGGAGATAAGCACATTGGTATGACAGTTTGACTTAAGCAGGCATACCCTGATTTTTTCTTTAACTGCCATGAAAATCCTGGTAATCCACCATGTACTCGAACATAATTCAGAGGTTCTTAGTTGGGAAAACTTTATTTCCCACATGTGAAGTGTTTCTTGAAACACTGGATGTGCTGTTTTTCTTATACTGTTGTGACTGGGAGCTGTGAGGTCTGACCTGAAGTTTTACTAACCTTCCTCTGTAAAGGGTCTCACCTTCCTCTGTAAAGGGACTCAGATCCTTGGAATTTGCAATGGAAAGCTGTGCAATATAAGTTCCGTTGTTTCTAGGGAACTGCATCCTTTCAGATGCTTTACAGCAAAGCTTAGCATTGAGGTTTTCAGGTACTTAGTTTTAGGGTAGAGTTGGATTTTTGCCTTTCCGAAGATCAGATGGTGGTTTCATATTGTTTAAAGCAGGATCGAGACTGGAACTTGCACAGCCTTTGTGCCCTGGAGTAAGGGGGAGTGGGGATGCCTGAAATTGAATGTGCAAGGCTGTCAAATCAGCATTGCAAACAGAGGATAGGTGCTCGGTACCTGTTAAACAGTGCACGCTGTTCAGTATGCATTTATTGGTCAATAGTGCAGAAAGCTGAATGCTAAACGCCTGGGCATTAATGGAATGAAACACTTCAAGCAGCTTCAGGGTGTGTCAGTGTGTAAATCCTTATTGGTCAGCACTGCAAAACAGAAATGTAGTGAGAAACATGGCAGATTTTTTATTTATTTATAAAACCTATTCTGTACTTCTAAATATGAAGAAATTTCCAGGCACATTGGTGGTATTTTGATTTAAAAATTTTCCTATTACAAGTTACATGAATGGAGAACAAGATGGTAGGATTTAAAGCTACCACAAGAAGTGTTGCAGCAGTCGTGCTGAGGTACATCAATGGTACTCCTAGGACCTTATATGACCCCTTAAAAATTAACTAACAAGGAAGAAAACTTGCCCTTTCTCTTTACTTGTGTAGAAATACAGGCTGTAAAATAATGTCCAGTGCATTGTAATATATGTATATTTGTTTTTTATGAAGTTTTTCAGAAGGACTGCTTGGTCACTGTACAGAGTTATGACTGACTTAATACAGACATTGTACAAAAAAGACATGAAGGCTAAACCGTGGCAGTAGTCACTTTTGTGGTTGGGATCTTTTTCTCTCTTAGAGTACCCAGACAGCTGGTGGAAAGATTAGAAGAGCAATCAGTTTATACAGCCTGTTTGCTAAGTGAACATTTGTTTAAACATGTACAGTTTCAGATATTTACGTTTACAAATAGTGTAAATACTTTCAAAAGATTAATTTAAGATGCTTTATATTATCTGACTAGAAACTTGCTGTTTTTAATTTTTTTAAATAAAAATGTTGCCTCCTATTTTGGTCCAAGAGTAAAACTTTATTCTGTATCCTGAGGCCTGTCTGTCAAGATAACTGTAATACAGAGACAATAAACATCCTGTAAGCACAGGCAAGTGCATTGCTGAGAAGCGTTCTTTTTTTAGCAGCAAGAGAACTGGGTTTATTTGGCACACATACATACCTGAGTGCTGAACGTACAGCTAATTGTTAAATTAATGCCTCTTTATGGTTATAATAAAAGTAAATTTATATTTTCTTTACTGACAAGCAGTCTTGTGTGACTGATTGGTCTCTATCCTTACAATTTTGTTAGGGGGAAGAAACCACAACTGTAATACAAAAACATATTTTAGCTATTGGCTTTTACTAAGAGAAAACTTGGGAACTGGTGGCAGAAAACACAAGTATTACTGTATTTGATAACTGTTCTTACCTGGTTACTCATAGACTCATCTTCCCATAGTTCCTCATTACCACAGTGTTCTTCTGGCCCTTGGTATTGTATCATCCAGAGACTTGTGGTTTGTCTTCTGTAATGTCACCATGAAGCTTCCCTTCACCCTCTGTCTTTGACAACATCATTTGAATGAACTAACCTAAGTAGAAACCCTCCTGTGGAAATCAGCTTCTGTCTGACAGGTGTGGGGCAGTGATATGTGACTAGCTTCCTAGAGGCTTGGAGCCTCCTAAAGAGGTTTGGCCCTTTGGATTGCATTTCATAAATGAGGTGAATGCCAAAGCAGCTGGCCAGGCATCCACCCTTCTTTTATTACAACAGTGATGCCTGAGGCATAACCTTACACTGTGGCATGTGTTTTTCAAGCAAAACTAATAGTCTTTTCCTCACACTGCATGTTTGGTATTGACAAAGTGATGTGGGTACGAAAAGGGGAAATGGAAACGTCTGTGCTGCTGAAGCAACTGCATGTTGGTGACTGCAGGTAGATCCAACTCTTTGTCCACAATTGCTGTTTTCTCCTCTCATGCATTTTCATCCAGCACTGTGGAGCAAATCAGATCTTTGATGTAAAGAGCTCTAAATAGAACAAAAAGAAATCAGTTGATCCCTTTTGAGGTGCCTAACCCTGCCACTAAGCCATGGGAGGTGCCACCTACCATGAACTGGAGCCTGGAAACCCCAGAGACACCTCATCTTTCCTCTCTTGGGTTGCCCCTGGTCCCTGTACCTAAGCTGCTGGTTGCCATCCCCTCTCCACCAGCCCGGGTGTCTCTGGCTGAGAGCCAAAGCAGGCTCATCAGTCACATTTGGTACAACCAGTTCCCAAAATTTCCAGTTTGTTGGCTGTAGGATGGAAGCCATCTGCTTCAGAGTACTGCACATTCACTGTGTAACCCCACTGATCAGACTGTGATCCATCAAACGCTGTCAGCTGAAAGGAACTTGGTGCTACAAGGACTTGATGTACAGATAGGCATTGTGAGCTTGAAAAAAGGAACTTTATTTTCATTGCAAAGTGACTGTTACCACTTTGATGAAGGAAGAGTTGATCTGAAATGCTGATGTAACTGCTTGCTGTGAGCACAGATATCTTCATTTCAGTATTTCATGCAGATACAGAAGATGATGAAACACGAGGAGTGATATCAGTGAGAAAGGGATTGCCAAAAGTATTGCAACATTGTCTGATTTTTGGACGGCAGTCTCCTGAGCTGAATCTTTTTATACTGAAGGATGAGCTCGTCTTTGCTTTCTGGCCACTTCAGTAGGTGACTTTTTTCTGGGTCTTTCAGCTGCAAAGAGAAGTCCACGCGAAGTGAAAAGTGTTAATGCTAAACTCTTTGAGGGGAGGCCGAGTGGGAGAGTATCCTGCATCTCTTGTAACCCAGCCTTTCTCACTTATCTGTGTAATGTGTCATGGGTGCCCATGGCCATGGAGCACACTAACCCTTACAGCTGCCCTTTGGAGCTGATCCTCTTCCAGTACATGTACGAAGGGACTGAGGAGCTAAACTCACGACTTGAACCTGCTCTGGTGAGAGTGGGCTGCCCAGAAGTAGTGGGGCAAGGAAGATGACCTCCTTACCTAACATAGCAATTGGTCCTGAGAAGTCTGAGTTTTGGGGGCCAAAGAGCAGTAACCAGTGCTTTATGGTTCTGTGTACTTGAGGCAGTGTGTAGTTACCACCTTTCTGAACAGCTATGGCAGAGGCCTGTTTCCCTTGGTGATAGATCTGTGACCACATACAGACTATTGCTGTGAGGATAGTCATCATTTGGTTTGTGCCTGCACCAGGGAAGACAACTTAAGTCCTTTACTCTGAGGCCTCAGCCCCCAACCAAGCACTGTGTTTCAGTGGTGACCTGTTGTGTTTGCATCTAGTGAAGGACAGGGTTACACACCAGTAGGCTGGGACTGTCACAGTGGCATTGAGCACAGCTGAGCCCTGACCAGAACGGCATTTCCACCTCTGGGGAAGGGTCATAGGTAGGAAACCTGAGTGACAACAAATACCAGAAGATTCTGGTGTTCCTCTCCCCAGATGCTTGTTTCACGTTAAGTGAAATGCTGTTTAGATAAAATCAGAGGCTTTGTGCTTCTATTGACATTTAATATTAAGGTTTTGAAAAGAAAAAGTGTTTCGAAATGAATCCGTGAGTCTTGTTGTTCTTACCCTTCAGCGACAGCATTTCAATCTCGTCTAAATGCTTTCCTGAGACGGAATTTCATTAAGAGTCACACAGGCAGGAAATTTGGTTTTGAAAGAAATGGTGATTTTTCCGCATGAAAATTTGTGACCAGTCCCAGACAACAGTCCCAAGCTTATCTCCACTGGGGGGTTTCCCTGCTGCTCTCTGAGGAGCTGGCAAACAGGAGCTGGCCAGGCTGGGCTACCAAAACCAGTGCTTGCCTTGAGCAGGGAGCCCACATTGAAGCAGACCGATTGCTGTGGCTGGGGAACACAGTCGATTTCACCTTAAGCCAGGGTTTTAATGGTGACCCGGCAGTTCAGTTTCATGGGGATGGACTGCAAAGGAGGACTGTGAGCGTGGTGTCTGAAGTCATGCCACTTCCAGAGCTTCTGACTGGTCCTTGCCCAGTCCAAGTAGATCCCTGTGCATGGGTCCAGGGTGGCCTTGGGGAGAAACACACAGATGAATTTAGACCCAACAACTGCCCAGTCCCAAATGCTGTATTTTGTCTGCAATTGGACCAAACTTCCAGTTTTCCATTCAAGAATCACTTCTGGGACCAATCCCTTCTGGGGCTGGTTTTTGGTGAGGTTTTGCATGCTACAGAGATTGGATGGCCCCTGGGAGAGCAATGAGTCCCTGAAGGGCAGAAAATATCCTTGGGCAGAGTGTGGGTTGTGTGTGTGTGTTCCCCTCCTTCTATTGCGTATCTACATCTTCTGAAAGTCCTTGGACATGGGAATTCCTTTTGCCCTGGCAGCCTTTATGCTAAAAATAGGTCTTCTGTGCACGTGTGTATGGTTGTGTATGTGGCTGGGTGAGGGAAATGGCCTTGCCAAACTACAAAGGAGAAAGACAGTGTGTGAGGGAAAACAGCCCATATTTATGCATACAAATACAAATCAATACTCCCTATCTCATGACAATCTGCGTAGATGATTCTGGGTGCTGGAGCATCCCCCTAGCAGTGGCACATGGGGAGCTTTTATCTTTCACAGCATGTGTTACATTGAGTTTTTCCTGCCTAAGCATGAAGAAGTTGATTCTCACCGGGCTGCAAAAGTGGCTTGGCCTCCCCCAGCATTACCTTGTGCTGCAACTTTGAAAAAACAGCAAGAAAAAAAACAAACAAATATAACTTTGCTGTGATGTGCTACAGTGTGCTTGCCATGGGCAAGCCTGAACCAGTCCATAGTAGGACAGGCTGTTGGTTTTCTCTTTTCCTCTCATCAAAACTACAATATTCTCTTTACAAATATTGGAACGGTCTCTTAGTATTGCACTTTAGTGCTGGGGGAGGCTGGGTGGGTTGCAGCAGCCTGCCCCAGCTCAGTGGTGAGCCAGCAGCTGGTACATGGCTAATACTGATGGGAAGCCTGTGATCCTGTGAGGTCAGGAGAGACTCACAGCAGATCAGCAATGGTTTAGTGCTGCCGGGGATCGCCTTGGTGTCAGGCTGTAAAACCTGGCTGCCGTGTGATGGATGAAAGACCAACATGTCTGCAGGCAAATGGTAGGACTGCAGGAGTCTGATGGAAGCATTATTGCAAAAGCTATTTAAAATGATTTGCAATAGCCAGTTAGACATTTAGGATGTTCATTAATTAGCCTCAGCACAGGGCGGACTTGTAAAATTGAGATGGGATTTACTGATTCCCCCAGACACTAGCTTTCTGAAGCGAAACTTTGAAGACTGGGATGGGGTGTCAAAAATTAATATTTGATGGCTCAAACACTAGCCAGTTTTACTAAAGCCATCAGTCACTTCATATTACAACTTAGACTGCAAGAAGGAGACTCCTCTAGATAAACCTGCCTTGGCAGCGGGGTTGGACTAAATGATCTCCAGGGGTCCCTTCCAACCCTAACGATTCTGTGATTCTGTGAAATTGGTCACCTAAGTCATTCTTTAGTGAGAAACACTCTGGAGATGTGAAACAAACCAGAAGCAATGCTAACCTCAAGCTAACTGACTGGCTCTTTTGGATTCCCCTCATGCAGATAGCAGGCCCATGTTTTTCCAACATGGCCACTTGGGGCTCCATGGGAAACTGGTAAAGTAGATGCCAGGATCAATCCTCATGCCAGGGGATATGAGGACATCTGTGGACAAATGTCACTGGCAATTGAGATGGGGCAATACCCAAGTGCCCTTGTGCTGTGCACCCTGCCCGCACCCGAACCTTGGTGCACAACACAAGAAACGACCACTCTAGTAGGCTGTACTTTTCATGAGGTTTCACATGGGAAAAAATAAAACTAGAGTAAAAAATTGAAGGTGCTTTTGGCATGCATTAAAGCCCTGGGATGCCACTGGGACTGTTTGGGTGTGAGCTGGTACCTGGTGTCCCCCAGGCTTGCAGTCACCAGAGGTGGCCATCAGGGTGGGAGCAGACCCTGTGACCATGGCTCCCAGAGGCAGTCCTCAGCCCTGGGTACCTGCTGTTCTGCATGCAATAGGTGAACAGGCCTTCCTTGGTGAACGTGATGAAAACAGCCATGTTGCCCAATGTGTAGCTGACAAACAGTCAAGGAAAGGTGAGCCCACAGAAAGCCCACATAAAGCAGGCTTTGGAAGAAAATCATCATGGGAGAGTGTCTAGGGGAAGTTACCCCAGCTTCCACCACCCTTAAGACAGCCACCCCCAAGACAGCCAGCTCTGTGGACCTCATTTCCTTACAAGAGCAGCAGGAGTTGTGTAGCCAGTCTAGGAGGCTGAGGGGAGTTATCTAAGGGAGGAGGGTCACAGTGACCCACCTGGAGTCAGGGCATTCCTGCAGGTGTTCCCCCACACAAGTGTTGTTGCTGCTGGATACTAAATCTGACCACTTCCATCTTGGAACAGGAGAAAAAAAACATCTGTCCATCAGGATAACATTGTCTTCTGAGCTCAGAAGAATGACGGTGCTGCAGGAGCAAAACTGAGGTGGTGAGAGGCAGGAAGAGATGTGGGGAAAGTGTGGTAGGGTTGTCTGCCTGAACATAGAGGATCTGGATGCTCTGCCCCAGGTTTTGTTTTCCCCACACCGGTACCAACCCCGGAACACTGCCAGACCATCAGACTCCGTGCTTTCCACGTAGCCTGGGTTTAGGATTTTTTTATTTGTTTGCTTACTTTTTAATTAAACCCCTTCAAATAACTGAGAAAAATTCATCCTTCACTTCTGTGTTTTCACATTTCATATACAAAGCTCAAGTCTTCTTATGCTATGTTAGTAGCTGCTCTCTGAAAATATAATTTGCTAAGGGCCCTCTTTCCATCAGACACAGAAGAATTTACCCTGCAAGGTACCAACGAGCAACATAGAAACATTTCTTTGCTAAGGGCTTAGCTCCCAGCGCTACAAGGGAGCTGGGTTTAACGCTGTCTAACAGAAATATGCAGTGTTACCACCTGCTTCTCTGGGAAGAATGGAGAGCAACTAGGAGAGGGGAAAGCAAAGAGTTTATCATTAATGCATCAGCTAATTTTCATGTGCAGAAAGGGACTGTGCTCAGGCTGTGTCTGTCTCAGGGACCCGAGGGACTTGTCTGCAGCAGCTCCCAGGTAGCTGCATTTTGTACACATGAAGTGTCTGACTCCAGCTGTAACTGTGGCACTAATTTATATATAACCTGAAGATGCACATTTTGGCTCTGCAGAATAGCTAAGAATCTCCTTCCTGGTTGTAAGGGATAGAGGGGAACAAAAAAGCCACAAACCGGAGATTTGTTCTTGCTTTTATTTTTCAGGCTTTTTATGAGGCTAAAAAGACAAATAGTCCCAGGCAGGAGGATTTGCTACCCCTACCCTATACTTCAGGATGGGAGAGCAGTATAACGTGCTTCTATGTTGAAAATAAAAAAGCCAACAAAATCACTGATTGTGTGATAAATAACAGGTAATTTTCTTGCACACCAACAGAAACAGCAATGCTGTCTGGCTGGGGAGGGGAGAGGGGAGGCAGGGAGGGAAGAGAGTGCTGCAGGGGCCTGAGCTGTCAGGGGGATCCCATCCAGCCCCTGGTTGATGAGACAGAAATCCAGTCTTTGCTTACCCTCCCAGGGTCACCGGGGCTGGGACAACAAGCACTGGGGAGCTGCTTCTCTTGGCAGCTGGGTTGAGGGGACACTCCAGGACACACCATCCCTTGCTGGACACAGCGGTGATGTCCTTACTGATGAATTCAAGGCTGCTTGTATCCTATAAAGCTTTTACCTGTGCTGTTAAACTCTTGGACCGGGGCTTGGCCTGGGACCAGGAGTACATCCCCTCCTGATTTCTAGCTGAGCAGCCTGGATCTGACCCCACTAGGCAGTTTGGATGGAGCAGCCTGGTTTGGAGGGTAAGAGAAGTGAATGGTATGGAAGTGAGTAGAGCCTGTTTTCCTGCCTTTAGGTCAAGTGGAGCTGCAGGTGATGGGGGAAGGCATGTGTATGCACTTCCACAGGTGAGGTGAGTCTCATCTTTGGGGACATCCTGCTTACACATGTGTGACTGGGAGCCCTGTCTTACTCCATCTGCACGTTGTGTCCCTGACTGCCACTCCAGTCTCTCAAGGCAAAACTCAGCTTGTGTGGCTGGTGGGACTAAGTGCTGCACACCACTTACATTGCTGATCCCTGCAGAGCCAGAAGACAGACCCTGCCCAAAGGGCTTAAAACAGAACCAACCCGGAGTCCTGAGTTGCATTTGGACTTTGTACTGCCTCTCAGAACTGGAGGCAAATTTCAGTGTGGACTGTTGCTTCCATGAAGATATGATGGCACTTGCAAGTCTAACCCCAAAGGATCAAAATGATGGGAGAAAAGAGGAAACAGCAACAAAGCATGGATAACTCAAGTGATGCAGAAAACCTTCTGCTATCTGGGAAAGCATCCCCATTTCTAGGAGGAGAGGGAAACGTTCCGTGTGACCCTGTGGCTCCAAGGTACACCACTGGACAGAGATGAGGAACCCTCCACCAGAGCAATTACCTTTCCCTCCTGTTTTTTCCCTAGGTGAATTAATTTCATGCTCGCCTCTGGTGCTGGAGTGATGCTCAGTTGGACTCCTCTTGGCTACAAATAGCAGCAGCAACTCTCCAGTCTCTTTCCCCAAACAAGGATGCCCCCAGCAGAAAGAAGTGCCCCTTGTTGTTGCTCCCCAAACAAGCACTGCTACAGGGTTCTGCTTCCTGGGGAAAATACACCACTGAAAAAGTGCTCATCACTGGTGATCTCTGGATATTCTCACTAACTGACCAGCTGGGTCTCACCTTGCCTGTGCAGAGGGCAGTGACTCTCCATCATCTTCATGTTCTCCTCCCTTGGATAGAGACTCCTCACCTGACTCTGGCATTGAACTCCCTTGGGCAAGCTCAACAGGCTCCCAGATCACTTTTTGCAAGGAAGAATTGCCAGTTACCTCCTATTCATTCAACACAACTTTGTGTGCAGGGGTTTTCTCAGAGAAAAGCTTTGTCATCCATTGCTTCCACTCTGCCTCTTTTTCTTCTGCACACCTCTTTGTGCTTGAGTCCATCTTCCACTGGTCTGGTGGGGGAAGACACACATCCCAGCAAGTGGCGTCACCCCCCCTATCCTATCTGTGCAAGGGGAAAAGTAGTCATGCTGGTTAGGCACAATGCCATTTATTCCCAGAAATGCCAGCTGTTCTCCAGTGACACCGCAAGAGCTTGGGAAACTGCATTTCTTCCTTCTCCTTGGGAGACATCACTTCAGATTTGAGAGAGGAAGCTGCTAAATGAGCCTAAACATTGTTCTATGCTTTCAAAATATTCATAAATAATCTCAAAATAGCAGCAAGCAGAGAGAGGAGAAGTTTGCTGATGACATTAAGAGTGGTTGAGGCAAATGGTTGACTGTGAATAGTTGCAGAAAGACCCACATGGCACTGAATAAAAGGGTAATAAAATCACAGATGAAATCTGATGTAGATAAATGTAAAGTGATGCACATGGGAAAAGACAATCCTAACTTTACATACAAAATAATGGGCTCTGAGCTGGCTATTTCCACTCGGGAGCAAAATCTTCAGGTTATAACAGATAACTCTATGCAAATGTCAGCTGAAGACTCAGTAGCAATCAAAAAAGCAAACAGAAAACTAGGAATTATTAGGAAAGGAGGAGAGAGCAAAACAGGGGAAATCACTATGCTGCTGTATAAATCCGTGGGCTTCCTTCTCTTGAATACCATTGTGCAGTCCTGATTCACTGATCTCAAATATGATACAGAAGAAATAGAAAAGTTATAGAGGAAGGTAATTGAAGATGATCAAAAGCACAAAAGGGCCTCCATTCAGGGAATGACTTAATAGATTAAGACTTTTATCCTGGAAGAAAAAATGACTGAAGAAGAAATACGACCGAGTTTTCTGAAAGGAAGAGCGATGTGACTGGGGAACAGCTGTTCATATTATTCAGTGCTCTTCAAAGGAAGAGAGTGAACATTAAAGAAAATTATCAAGTGACAAGTTCAAAATAAACAAAGGGGATTTTTAGCTGCGGCACTCCTTGCCACAGAGTACAGTGGATGTTTAAAATTTGTGTTGTTTCAATAGGGTGAAAGCTAATCAATGGAAGAGGAATCCATCAAGGGCTATTAAATGTAAAGCTGGCATCTACAGTTCAGGGTGTTCCTGAGTCACTAGGGAAATGGAGAGTATTCTGGGAAGTATAAACAAATGTTTACTCTATTTTTGTATTACTTCCTGAGCATCTGCTGGGTCTCATCCAGGGTAGGATACTGGGCCAGGTGTATTTTGGGGGCTAACCCTATGCAGTCATCCCTATGTCCTGCATTTCACACCAGACCATGTCTCCCACTAAGGCAAAATGGCCTGAGGTGTCTGGTGCTATTGTCTGTCACTGTTTCTGATTCAGGCCCCTGCATCACAGAGGTAGAGCTGCTTGGTGGCTCTTCAGCGACCAAGGCTCTACACCAGGACCAGTTTTCAGTGTTACAAGTCTTCCACCAAGACCCACAGGCAGATGCATCCCATTTTCCTTTATCTCCCAAAGCAAAAGCCTTCTCTTGCGTGGACAAGTCTTCTCTGCAGCTCCTCAGCTGGAGGCCAAGTTGTTCTGGAATGCAACCTTGTGCTCCATGCAGACCTCTCATATGCATCTCACTCTGAAGTGAAAACGTGACCTGTTAGTGGCTGTGTCTCAGAACAAGGATGTTCTATGGCAGTCAGCTCACATTCTTCCAGCCTGAGCTAGATCACCCTGGATTTATCGTTCCAAGGCATCATGGAAAGAGAATGCTTGGTTTTGAGCAACAGGAAATTGAGGGGAAAAGAAAATTCAGCAGTGGCTCTAATGGTCAGTCCAGACCTGAGTGATTCACTAAGATTTCCCCCAGTAAATTAAAAGCAAACACTTGAATGCTACACTGACACAGTATACAAGTGCCTCTTCTGGTTGAAACCTCACTACCTTAATGACAGACATTATTGTTCCTGTGCACTTTTCCAAGGTTGCCTTAAAAACCATGCCTTGACAGTTTACTGGCTAATGGACACAAACTAGAGTTAACCTCGCTGTGCACCTCTTTTACAGCTAGAAATGAGAATGAGGGATAGTGGCTATTACAAGGTAATCACACCCAGGGGGAAATTCCTGAGCTCAAGTATCTCTGTTCCCCAGATCAGGGTAATCTCATTGCATTTGGCTAGCCGTTGGCAAAGCTTGTCAAGCCAGGCTGGCTTGTCACTCTCAGCATTTAGGAGCTTGTCCCATTCCTGGAGGCTGTTGCATTGCCCAGGCATCCTTGTGTTGACGTCGCATGCTCAGTAATGTGGTGGTGAGGCTTATTTTCTGAAAACCTACCATTTTCACCTATAAAGCCTAATTTAAAGTAAATTTAAGTTCAAATTCTATTCTTATTGATGTTTGTGCTTTTTTGCAGCAACTCTGAAGGAGTACTGATAATACACATTGAAACGGGAAGACAGTCAGACATCTGTCCTGTCGATTGATCTGCAGGAGGGGGAGCACAAAAAGGCCCATTAAACACGTGGAAGTAAATACTCTGATAGTGACTGTTATGGGGAAAAAACCCCCCGCCCTCATTTCTTGCCCCTAGATTTCTATTAGGAAGGAGGAATCCCTTCTCAGTTTGTCTCTAGAAGGAAGATGAGAGTCTTGGTTTTAAGTGAGAACTGCCAGTGGGCAAGGGTAGGAAACCCCAGATCCTGACTGCAACCTGGGGAAACTGGGTGGCTTCCTCTTCCTCTTCCTCTTCCTCTTCCTCTTCCTCTTCCTCTTCCTCTTCCTCTTCCTCTTCCTCTTCCTCTTCCTCTTCCTCTTCCTCTTCCTCTTCCTCTTCCTCTTCCTCTTCCCCTTCCCCTTCCCCTTCCCCTTCCCCTTCCCCTTCCCCTTCCCCTTCCCCTTTCCCTTCCCCTTCCCCTTCCCCTTCCCCTTCCTCTTCCTCTTCCTCTTCCTCTTCCTCTTCCTCTTCCTCTTCCTCTTCCTCTTCCTCTTCCTCTTCTTCTTCCTCTTCTTCTTCCTCTTCCTCTTCCTCAGGGTGGCCCCAGCACCAGAGCCACAACGATGAACTAGGGCAAACCCCAGTCCAGTTCCCATCACAAGGGCTGGCACTGTCCAGCCCATGCTGGAGGGAGTTTATAGCCACAGAAAGGCAGAGCCCTGGCACCCCATGGCCATACACTCTGTGCATGGGCTGTTGTTGCAGTATCGCTGGCACAGGCTCCTCACTCCTGCAATGGCCTTATTTTAATATATTTGTGCTGAATAATACATCTTTCCTGCGAAGAAAAGAGTGTATTTCTGTGCAGGGGGAACTTGGCAGCTCTGAATACTGAGCAGCCATTTCCTCAAAGTGGTAGGATTTCAACCCCGTAATCAACCCTATTAGCATTAAAAGAACTGTCTAAATGTCAAGCCAAGTTCAATAAATAAGCACTAACACATTTAGAAATGGCTTAGAAAGGGGAATTAAAAGTTTTGTGCTAATTATGTTTCTTATTTTAGATTTTCTGTCAATTCTAGCTCTTCCATTCAAATGAGAAAAGCGTTTGCTGCCAAGGTGGAGGAAATGAGATGGGCTGAAAGTTGGCAAAGCTGTTCATCCATAATAGGGAGAGAACAGGGACCTCAGCTCCTCTTGCAAGCCTCTGGAAACACAATAATGAGGGGTCAGCAGACCTTTCAGTAAAGGTGTCTCCCCGTCTCCCGTTACAGTGAGCCCCAGATCCTCTGATACATCTTGATCCCACCAGAGTCAAGAAATGCCAGGGGACAAAGGAGAGGAGGGCAGACTCCTCTGACCAGCTGAAGGTATGCAGCCCAGGAGGTAGGCAAGCAGGAGCAGGGAGCACAGCTTGTTGGTGGCACATTTTATGAGCAGCTTCAGAAATCTGTGTCAGTTTTAAAGACCAGCTCTGCTTCTCCAAACCCAGCCACCTCCAACCCTGTCTGGATGGAAGCAGCTCACCCATGTCTGGTGCTTTGATGTGGTAATAACGTATAACTGATACTGATGGCAAAGGCTAATCCACTCTGCCCTGTAATGTTCCCAGTAAATCAGGCAATATTCTGTTATTGAAAAAACTAATTTTTGTCCCTCTGATGGTAATCAATGTATACCCTGAAGCACGAGGCTTGATAGCCTGTGTAATTTGCAACCTAGCTAAGTGTAACTGCAGATGTTAATCCTATTTATATAAATGCCTGGCAAGCAAAAGGAGGGTTGGAGGGACAAGCTGCAGGGCAGGGGAAGGCATAGAGCTGGATTTCCAGGAATTCTCCTGCAGATTTCAAGCTGCTGTGCCCCAGTGATGGGAGACCAAGAGGTTTGGAGTGGGCGAGGGGAGATAGTACAGGCAGCGACTCTGCAGCTGTGTCACTCCAGTTACCTGGCATTTCTTCTGGAAAATGCTGGAGCAGATGTCACCATGGTGCACATCCCCTACTTCAGGCAACCACTCTCTGCCTAACAAATGCAATCCAGAGGGACCTTGACAGGCTTGAGAGGTTGGCCCCAACAAATCTCATGAAGTACAACAAGGCCAGTACAAGGTCCCACATATGGGTCAGGGCAACCCCAAGCACAAATACAGGCTGGACAGAGAATGGACTGACAGCACTACTGAGGACTTAGGGGTGCTGGTTGATGAGAAGCTCAACATGACACAGCGATGTGATCTTGCAGCCCAGAAAGCCAATTGCATCCTATGTGGCTGAGTCAAGGCCCAAGGTCATTCCTCAGATGAATTAGGGGCCTAATATTGTCAGCAGCAAGGAACAGTTATCTCCAGCAAGCAAGTTGGAGTAGCTTGGGGGGAAAGAGATGTGGACACAGCTCTCTAGTTACACCCTCCCAGAGCGGCAGGAAAAGACATTTCCTCACCTCACCAGACTGTAATGAGACCTGAATATGCTAAATGGCATATTCTGAGTAAACCGAGCCCTGAAGTGATGCTTGGCTTCTCTACTCAGCTGCTCAGTACTGAAAACACCTTCCTAACTCCCTGGTGCAGGTGTAAACTGTGGGAGGAAAGGTTATGTATTCAGACAGGCACTCAATCTGCTCCCATCACAGGTGGGTACTTAAAATAGACTTGCAGTAGTGATGCAATGACTCACTCCTGTGCCTGTGATGACTCACTCCACCTCTTTCACTAAAGAAAGGGAGGAAGGAGGTCACTGCTTTGCAACCACATGAAAATCCCAATTTCCAGGAATTTATGCCTTCAGGTGAAAACTCACCGAACAAGTCTCTCAGGCTTCAAAGAAGGGAAAGCTTCAATACTGCCAAGCCTGTGCTTTGCAGGAGCTGTGACTTGCCAGTGACAGTGGTCCCATTGGTATAGATGAGACCCAGTGTCACAGGGACCCAGCAATCCAGCAGCTTTTCCAGCCATGAATTTCCCTGGACTTGCTTCACTCCCAACAGTCCTGCAACACCGAGCACCTACATTTTGATGTGTTACTGCTAGCACCTTGTCCTTCAGGATCAATGAAACAGCAGCATTTCCCTGGTCTTATACCAGGTTTAGCTAACAAACTGAAACCCAAAAATTCCCCAAACCAAGGAAAATTCAGCTCCATGACTATTCCATTAAGAATGATACCTCTGGAAAACAATAGACTATATTGTGTTTGCTGTGCTTTGTTTTCCTGCTGTTCATCTCTAGGAATGTTTCCCACTTGGGCAAGAAACACCAGACATGCTAAGAGCACACATTTGTGGGTGCATGCAGCCCTTTATCGCACCAACATATCCTGTCTGTCTGGTGACACTGATCTGGTTTGCTTTTTAGAACAAGCCTGCGACAACTTGGCCCTGTCACACGTTCCTATAGCTGCAGGACCCCCAGTGGTGGCGAAAAGCCCCCGCTTGCTGTGGTTTCAGCTGCAGGGTCTAAGGTGAGCAGCAAGGACCGGCAGGGGATGGCAATATATTTAATATCTATTAATATAGATGGAAAAGAATAGATGAGCATTTGGGCACATTTGTTTTCTTCCATACCTGAGAAAGAGTTTGTACATCAAAGAACATGTTTTCCAACCCAACTGTATACTACAATTGGTCTAATAAAAATGTATTTCATTTACCTACAAAAATCACTCTTCTGGGCACTTAACAGCCATATTCCTGGCTTCCTTTAAAGGCCAAGTCTTGCTGCTGTATTATTGAATTCACTAGACACATGGTACAGCCCAGTGAGCACTGCTGTAGGAGTCTTCACGTTATGGTTCTCTAGGCTTGATCCTCCACGCATATAAATGGATTTTACACTCATGGTACTCCTGGGACACCAAGGCAGCTGCTTCAGGTTTTCACCAGTTTAAGTAAGATTAGTATTGGATCCAAGAGCTTGTGTGCCTTGCAACAGCCCACGTGTTGCAAACACTTAACCTTGATGAGCTCATATCTGTGTTTCCAGAGGACAAAGAGTAGGACTGGGATACTCAACTGGGATGTGTGCAAACTGATGGTTAATGGTGGGAATGGACAAGAAAACCTAGATGAAAACAGGCAAAACTGGTCTGGGATCTGGTTGTGATGCATGTGCCAGCAAGCAGCTTCTGGTCCTTTTGGCATCCCTGAGGCAATGTGTAAGGGATGGTTTGGTCAAAAATGATGTATTAAAACCAGAACCTCATGTCAGCACCACTGATCATCTGTGGGCTTAAGGCTACTCCTGCCTCCCGCTGCCTCTGAGCTCTTATTCTTCTCTCCTGTTATTGAAACAGCCTAAACATCATGTTTTAGTTATAAAGTGAGTTTAGTGGATAGAAGGGTGGGAGGGAAGGGGGATTAAATTTACTGCTTCAGTGACTACAGATCTGAAATAAATCTCTGATTCAATGATAGATCAATAACATCAAGATTGGGTTTAAATTATTAATAAACTATGAGAAATGAGGATAATTATTCTATGAGTCACAGCTCTCTAATGCACTGCACATTTTTTCCCCGAGACATCTGCATTGAAGCACAACCTGACTATCTTTTGGCAGAAAGCTGTAGCCAAGCAGTTAATGTTTTTTGTTTTGCTAGCTAAGCATTTCATGAACCCTAGACAGCCTAGTGACAGTGTACTTCACTCATGGAGAAACCCTTAGGCCAGGATCCCCTAAAACACTGAGGTGTCTTATGAGTCCCTCGAAATCAATGTGATTGATTTGAATGCCATTTGTGAATGGTTCAGAAAGCCCTCAAATGTCCTTTGAAACCTGAATGTCTGGAGATAGAGAAGTTGTGCTAGCCTAAAAGGAGATGCTGGCCTTGAAAAATGGCCTTGGATGATTGCAGAGGCCCATCTAACCGGTGGCAAGAAGGAGGGACAACCTGAGGACTGCTGGAGGCAGGGAGGGGAGGAACAGTTTTTGCACATTGCTGGTAGACTGCAATGGCAGCACCATCAAACAGATGGTGGATTTCAAGTGAATCAGCTCCCCCTTTTCAGGCAAAAAGAGAGGGAACTATCTGCCTGAGGAGGCCTGTTAAAATCAAGAAGTTCAAAACTAAAATATTCCTCCATTCTTGGTCATGACCATCTCTGTTGACTGAGACAGCTCACATTGACACAGTTAGGCTGGAGATCCTGAGAACATCTAGGCATCCTCCCACCTCAAGCAGCTGTCATCCCTCAGCTGTAGCATTATGCCTTAGGGTAGTGATGGATAGCAGCTTTTAAGGGGCAGCTCACTGCAAAATCAGCTTATGCCTGCTCTTTGACAGAGTGGGGTCAAATGGGTTCAGAACACTCTTGATGACGCTCGTCAGCTGCTGGGCTTTCAGGTGAGGTGCTCAGCACTGTCCTGGTTTACCAGGAGGGTACCTTACTTAAGAGGAGAGGAACAGAACAGAATTTAGGATATCAATAGTGAAAGTTAGGTCTGCAGCACACAGAGGGGAGAGATGCACTCATGAAGGTAAGGACAGCAGAGCGGAGAGGGGTAACTGCCAGCCCACCAAAATGGACAAGGACTATTGGTAGCAGCTGTGCACAAAGTCTTCTATGGTCTTACTGCTTTCCTTGCCTCTAGCTCACTGGATGAAATAAGGTTATATCAGTCCTAAAATCACTTTTCTGTTTATCTCAGTTTACACAGTTCTGCAAATGGCATTAGGTGACCCCCACTCAGCTGATGGTATGGTATTGCTCCACACCCACATGGACTGCAGCTCTTCTGGGACATCCCTCCTTTACCATAGCACATCCAGCAGCAACTGGGGCTTTCCATACACCCTCCCTCTGTGTCCTTTAACCTAAAGTTGTCAGTCAGGGTACAAAATCATTCTGAGCCTACAACACGGAACTATCAAGGTGTCCAGACACTTCTATCTGTGCAATGTAGGGATAATTTCTTATAGCCCCTGTGATATACTAATTTAAAGATGCCTGTGGCCTTGACAAATAAGAAAAAATAAAAAAACACACACAAAAAATTAGGACAATGAGATACCAAACAAACTGTGTTTGGTGCTTGACTGTATTCTGATTCAGGGTAAGGAGTGAAGGGCTTTTTTAATTTTTTTTTTTTAATTTATCTTCATTAGTAATTCAACAAGGCCTTTACACATCACTGATTTCTTATTAGTTACCTATAAATTATAAAGGATGCTGGGCACAGCACACACAAATTAATGCATCTGTGGATGAAAACTTTTGAGGAATAGGGGGAGTAGTGATGCTCTGGTGTCTCTGTTGTGTGTTTGGTCTCCTGGCTCTGCTGAGTTAGTAAAATGCCTTCATCACTGCCTTACACATGAGAAGCAGAGCCCAGTAAAGGGCCATGTCCAGGTTAACAGGGACCGGTATCAAGCACAAATCTCATGGAAGCCCCCGTTCCTAGGACCAGGGGGTAGGTGAGAGACTCAGGACACTTCCACAGTGTTTGCTTGAGGATGAGATGCGATCATACTGAGCAACCTGCCTGCCCATTAAAGGTCAGGGTGCAACCTCAGCAATGCATGGGCAGCTGGCTGCATGCACCCCAGATCACAGTCAGTCCCTTAAGGACAGGTCAGGTCAGGCCAGGACTGCTGGGAGCTGGACTGCTGGGTCCCTTCTCACAAACCTATCAGGTGGAGGGAAAATCTCTTTTTTCTTTCATTTATGTAGTGACTTTCTGTTAGCCAGAAAACTTTGACTGATTTCCCTTGATGTCACATCAGATGTTTTACCTCAGTCCATAACATTTTCAAAATCTGAGGATGAAATAGAGTCTGCACTCTTTTAGGCTGCCAGTTATAGATTTATAACATTTATTTCTAGAAATATTAAAAATTATATTTATATATATAAAAGTCATAACATATTTAAAATTTATATGAATAAAATTTATAAACTAAAATGAAAAAAACACCTTGCTGCATGTTCATGTAGCAATGCAACAGCCTTCCCTTACACTGCTGCTTATATCTATCTCATTTGGGGCCAAGGTAACATCTGGTAACATCTTTAAAGAAAAAACTATAAACTTCCTCGGATATTCCTATAAAGATTGTTATCAGTGAACTGAGTGCCATTTAAAGTACATCGAAGAAGAATTTGGTCTTTGTCTCTTGAACAAGTGACTCTATTCAGTTTCTTTTCTTTGCCTTCTCTCTGCAAGGAAGATTAGATATGTCTGTATGTTTATGTTGGACAGACTAAAGGAGTGAGCAACGTCTCCAGCTGGTGTAAATCTGTGTTGCTGCAGCAGTGTCAGTGGTGTGAAGGGTGGTATTATGCTGATTTATTGTGGCTGGAGAATCAGACCTCCTTTTCCTACCCAGCCGGAAGAGCAGCCTGTAAAACAGAAGTCACACATCTCAGTTGATTTGAGAGATACTGCATGGGGTTTATTTGTCTAACAAAATTAAAAAAAAAAAATTAAAAACTCTCTGCAGAGGCTGGCAGCATCCTTTTTAATATAGCAAATGTAGAGGGGCCCAAAGACAACCACTGAGACAGACATAACTTCCAGTTTATTAATAGCAGGGGCACAGCAGTGGCTGCCAGGCTGTGAATGTCTCGGGCATACTGTAAATTTCCAGTTGTTAGGTGTTCCTGCTGCTCACCTGTGTATGACATAAATACAGCCTAATGCGATTGAATTATATAGAAAAATGTTACCAATTTCTCTGCTTACTTGGATTCCTTTGGCACAGGTCCCGTGGGCTGAGCTGGCGGAGAATACGTTGCTGGTGCTGGAGGGGAGAGAGAGAAGGCTTTCTTTAAAAAATAAAAAAAGATCCTCTTTTTGTGTAGAACAGCGAGGATTTTTTTCCTGCTTTGAGATTTCTTGCCATTTCATTATTTTGTATTTCAGATAAAACCTTCCCACCTTAACGAGGAACATTTTTCCCCATCAGTTTTAATGGTACGATAAATTGTGGGAGAGCAAAGAAAAAGCTCCTGAAAATGAACCTTAAAAAAAGTTTCTGGAGACTGAAGACAGGCTTTGCAGAGGAAGAGACAAGAGTTACAAGCTAATTTACTTTGCCTTTCTGTTCATGTTTCATTTGTAAACAGCTTGGGTTTCCTTATTTTACGTACTCTTTAGGAGGACATATTCCCATGGATGTTTCAGCTTCCCTGTGGCTGCACAGAGGCAATGGGGCGCAGGGGACTGCAGTTGCCCCTCTGTGGGAAGGTCATGATGCTAAAAGAATGAGGAGGAAACCACCAATTTTTGCCCAAACAGCTCATACAGTCAGATGTGGTGCCCTGAGGGGTTTGCTGTCAGAGCAGCACCTTTCTTGTCCAGGTTTGCATTAATTCAGTGGCCACAGGCTGCCTGTTTCCCTCTGTGCTGAGCATGACAGACCTGGGGTCTGTCACAGCCCTCATCTACCAGGTTAGTTGTACATCTCAGCTTGTCTCAAATGCTCTATCAGGTAAAACAGCTCTTATGCAACCTACCTCAGTGTCTGCATACCATGTGGTGTTATTTCCAAAAAATCAGAAAGGGCAGATGGAAGAGATTTAGGGCAGGCATATGCAGAAGGCGATGGGAGAGAGGAGAGGTGCCTATGGACTGGGGAAAGAGGGTGAACAAGAAGGCACTTGGAGAGGGCAATAGGGTGGCAGGGGAGAAAAGAAAATGTAGGAGAGTAAAACATAGAATAAAGGAGAGGTATGGCTATGACAGGGAGCTAGAAGAAACATCAAAAGCATTGAAGTGAAGGTTACATAAGCCACCCTTATGAAAGACAAAAAACAATGAAAAGAGACAAAAAGAAGCAAAAAAAGCCCCAGTGAATCACTGTACTGTACAAATTCTTGAAGACATATTAAATGTTGACACTGGGTCCCTAATGAGGCATTCCCTTATTTGATATTCATTGGTAAATCTTCTTGTGTCTAAATACTAGCTCTCTACTGAAACAGTCTGAAACAAACTTCATATATCATCTGAATTTTAATTGTGATGTAGAAATCCAAGAAATGACTGCTTGAAATAGCACTGAGAGATATTTTTGCATGCATTTGCTTCCTGTCTTTTGTGGCTGTTTCAGACCCTCAGCCTCTTCCCAGGACAGATTTGTCCCCAAGGATGCAGCTCACATGTATGCTTGATAAGAATACTTTATTTCCACATGGAAAGCTCTTCAAAAATAAACCTTACATGTGTGAACAGTTGGTCTTTCTCCTTCTTAGGAGTTGGCAAATTTACCTTGAGAAAAATGTGAAAGTGAGCAGAAAACACTTCTGTTGGTAAACCCCCAAGAAGGACCAATTCATGAATTCCTTAGGAAATAGATAACCTTTTACTTCAAGGAATAGCCTGTCTCTTTCATGCTGGATGTGCATTTCTGTCTGTGCCAAAGCAGGTTGTGCTAGGGGCTCTTCCATAGCAGGTGAAATGCCTGCTTACAGCATGTTCAAAGAGGAATTATGGAAAAAGTTCAACCTTTCCTTCAAAAAAAAATGATTTCTACTTAGGATAAGGCCAAATTGTCCCACTTGGATCCCTGTTTGTGATCCAGGCTCTCCTGCAGAAAGCCATACTTTCTCTGTGTAGGTAACCCAGTTGCAGTTCCCCACAGCTGCTGTGTGGTCCCCTTCCAGTGGCTTTTGATGGAGCCATTTGTCCCTTTATCACCCACTCACAGGGGACAGCTGTGACCCTGTCCTGCATACAGCCACAAGCCACATCCTGACTTGCAAGCAGTGTCACCACAGGCAGCCAGAACTGAAATGGGACAAGTTCTTAAAGTCCTTAACAAAGGGGAGTTATCCCCTATAACTTAGAGGGATTTCCTTTCCATGGATTAACTGTATTTTTGTCCCTGCTAACTGCCTCCAAACATTGGCTGGATTACTTTATGAGCTGTAAAATATTATTAAAAGCAGGGATATATACACACACACACACACACATATATATATATATATATATATATATATATATATATATATATGAAGTAAACATATCTTGAGATATCTATTAAGGCAGATAAATGTCTAATATTAATTAGCTTGCATTTACATTTAACAGAGCAACTCTTATCCAGACAAAACTAAAATGGATGCTATGTAAAATGGATCAGAGGGTTTTGAGTTTAAACTTTGTGCTGGTTTCATTGTGATTATGTTGAAACTAGCTAACAGTAAAATCCCATTCTTTGCAGACTAGTACCTTGTACTTTTGATAAGCTCTCTCCACGGCTGGGATTCAAGTCTGGATGCTGACACCGCATACCATGTTCACACAGTTCAATATTTTTTCCCAAAACATGGTACAAACCAGTCCAGGAGTCCACACAACTGCATCCCTCACTAGGAGGCAGGGAAGGGCAGGCCTACATTGCTCCTAAAAATCCATCACCATTTTAGGTGCACATGCATGGCACTCATATTTAACCATATGATGGAGTGACTGCAACACTCAACAAGGGAAGATTGACCAATGTCACCTACCTAGACTTCTGTAAGGGCTTCAACATGGTCCCAGATAACTTTCTTATCTCCAAATTGGAGAAACGCAGATTTGAAGGTGGACTATTTGGCTCTGGCTGGACGGATGCAGCCAGAGTTGTGGTCCACAGCTCTATGTTCAGATGGAAGCTGCTGACCAATGGTGTCCCCTCGGGGCTCTGTTTTGGGACTGATACTCTTTAGTATCTTTATCAGTGACACAGACAGTGAGATCGAGTGCACCCTCAGCAAGTTTGCAGATGAAAACAAAGCTGAGTGGTGCAGTTGATGCAATAGAAGGATGGGATGTCATACAGAAGAACCCAGACAAGCTTGAGAAGTGAGCCCACAAGAGCTTCATGATGTTCAAGTCCGAGTGCAAGGTGCTGCACCTGGGTTGGGGCAGTCCCAGACGTGAGTACAGACTGGGAGAAGAACTCATTCAGAGCAGCCCTGTGAAGAAGGGCTTGGGGGTTCTGGAGGATGCAAAGCCAGACATGATCTGGTGAGGTACTCTTGCAGCCCAGAAAGCCAACCACATCCTGGGCTGCATCAAAAGAGGTATGACCAGCAGGTTGAGGGAAGTGATTTTGGCTCTCTAATCTGTCCTTGTGAGACCCCACCTGGAGTATTGTGTTCAGCTCTGGGGACCTTAGCACAAGACAGACATGGAGCTGTTAGAGTGGGTACAGAGGAGGGCCATAAAGATGATCAAAATGGTGGAGCACCTCTCCCATGAAGACAGGCTAAGTGAGTTGGGGTTGTTCAGCCTGAAAAAGAGAAGGCACCAGGGACACTTCAGTAGAGGCCTTTCAGCATTTAAAGGGGGCTTATAAAAGAGAAGGAGAGAGACTTTGTACGTGGACAGATAGTGACAAGAGAAGGGGTAATGGTTTTAAATGGTTTTAAGAGGGGAGATTTATATTGACCCTGACTCACTTGGTCAGAGCATCGTGCTCTGACAACACCAAGGCTGGGGCTTTGATCCCTGTACAGGCCATTCACTTTAACAGCTGAACTCAATGATCCTTGTGAGTCCCTTTCAACTCAGAATATTGTGTGATTCTTCTGTGATTAGATGTTTGGAGGAAATTCTTTACTGTGAGGGTGGTGAGACACTGGCACAGGCTGCTGAGAGAAACTGTGGATGCCCTATCCCTGGCAGTGCTCAAGGCCAGGCTGGATGGGACTTTGAGCAACCTGGTCTAGTGAAAGGTGTCCCTCCCCATGGCAGGGAGGTTGGAACTAGATGATCCTCAAAGGTACCTTCCAACCCAAACCATTCTATGATGGTTCATTCTATGATTCTATTATATGCAAACAGAAATGTAGAAAAGATCAAGGACAACTGACTTATTCTCTCTCCTTTCCTCTAAAAGATTGCTAAAAAAATACCTGTTAATATCTTTCCTTTCTTCGGGGATCTTTCAGAAACCTCAGTTGTAATTTTTTCTTGTTTTGCAGGAGAGGATGAGGAGACTCCTTCAGGCTCTGCATCACAGACAAAATCTCTGTTGGTTCTCCTACTTGTCTCTTTGTCGAAGAGAGCAAGATCAGTCTGTTCAATATAATCTTGTACTCTCTGCATTTTGAAGGCTTCTTTAGAAGCTTCATATTCCTCTTCCAGCCTTTTCAAATTTTCCACTGTGAGAGCAGAACTGGAATCTGATGACCCAGTCCCAAGGGTAAATATTTTTGGTTGGGACTGGTTATTGCAAGACCCTGACAGCTTGCTTCCATTAAACATATCTGCAATGCATTAAGGAGATGAGAATCTTTAGCAACAGGCAAGGTCAATTCATCATTCTTGTAACAAAGAAAGAAAGAAAAGAGAAATCCCATTAGTCATTTACTCCTGACGGGCATATTGATTGATGTAGTTAAAATGTTCACACTAAGATAACCTTATTAGATTGAAAATCACTTTCTTTTCAAGAGGATCTACTAGGCTCCAATTCAACAAAGCACTTAAACAAATACCTGATATTAAGGGCATGCCCAGGTCCTGTTGGTGGGATTTTCTTAAATAGTTCCCATCCAACACTTAAAGGCCAAAGCTTAAGATAGCTACAAGGGAAGGGCATAATGCCTTATCTGCATTTTAGATAGGACACACATCAGTGATTTCATTATTAACCTAGTTTGCTTTGGTTGTAAAATTCTGCACAGCTGAAACTTACTGTGTGCAGGCTGGAATAGCGTGCACTTTATATTCATTACTAGTACTCAGACAAATTATTTTGGACATCTTTTGCTATATGCTGATGGAGAAAAAATAAAAATGTACAGTGGAATCTGTTGAATCTGTTTAATTGGACCTGCTGGTGGCCATCCGACCATGCCAATTAAACAAAGATAAACAAAAGCAGCTCTCAGAGGACCTGCGGCGAATAAACCCATGGTGAATACTGCATGATTTTTGTTATTGCATTATTCTATATAGTTCTGTGTCTGAAACATAAACTAGCCATAAAAAGCGACTCACCCTCCTGTTTGCAATATCTGCTTAATTGTGCCTCCATCTTCTGTTCACCCACTCAGTCTGTTTAATGTCAAAAGATAAAGGGAGGAAAAACGATAGGGTTAGTTTGGCAGAACTAGTGCTTTGCAACCTCTTCTTTCCCTGTCTGCCCCTCCCTATCAATTCCCATTGGGCATGATGCTCCCTGCTCTGTCTGACTGCAGACTGAGATGGCTGTTTTCACCTGTTTTATCAATGCAGAAAGCCCAAAACCCTGCAGTGCTCTGCATTGTCAGCTTTGTGGCACCCATGAATCACCTCCAAACTTTGCAGACCCCTCTGTCCACATGAGCGGAGTGGTCTCTACCAGCACTGTGAGAGCCCACATACTCTCACTCAGGCAGTGCAGGTGTACTGGGAATCGCTCAGCAGGACATGCTCTTCACCCCTTGGCTGGGTTTCCCCAGTGGAATAATTTCTGAGAACAGAGTAGGCTAAGGCCAAGCAAGACCAGCACAGCACTGTTGAAGGTGAACACGCTGACTAGACAAGGTCCCAGCCAGCACTGTTTCTGAGGTACTCTTGCAGTGGTCACCCCTTACCATTTGTGTGGTAAAGACCATAGGTGGTTAGCACATTTTAACCCACAAGGCTGAACTAGTTTACTTGCTTAATACAAGTGTCTGATACAATGAACTCAAATGCTATGGAGAAGGACAGGTACAGGGTGTCGGTATTTTCCCCTTGTCAATCACAGAGTCACAGAATATTCTGAGTTGGAAGGGACCCACAAGGATCATTGAGTCCAACTTTTAAGTGAATGGCCTATATGGGGATCAAATCTGTGACCTTAGTGTTATTAGCACCATGCTCTGACCAACTGAGCTAATCTCAGGCTCAAACTTATACATCTCATTAAAAGAAATCACTGAGTTGGTCCGGCAAAAGCCATATTCCCTAACTCTGAGCTGATTCACATTAAGGATGGTCTTTAATTCTCCTCTTATTCTTCTCCTGTGATATTTTTTTTGGTTTTCTGGAACTTTCCTTCTGGTCGAGATACTTGTGAAAACCAATACATATGACCCATGTGACTACTCTTAGGTTTAGGTTGTCTGTCAACATCTGATTTTAAAGCACCTAGCTTTACTAGTGCCACTTTAACACTGCATCCTTCATTGCTGGGACACAGTTTCCTAAAATATCCCAAATAGCATATTATCATGTAAACTAATTACATCACTAATTTTAATCTCCATAAAGAACTAGCTTGTGAAGTCTGTCACTTCTGCCTTTCATAAACGATTCTGTCATTTCTCTTGTAACAAACTGTTAAGATTCCTTTGCTTCTTCATCATATTTAAAAACATCTCTATGTCATTAGCTCTGCTGATCACTGTCCTGCTGTCATTCTACTTCATTTGTCGAGTTTTCATGGTCACAGACCTAGAGAACAAACCAGGCTGGAAGGTGTCTCTGGAGATCACTGGGGTCCAGGACTTTCCTCAAAGCAAGTCAACTAGATCAGGGTCCTTGGGGTTTTGCCCAGTCAAATTTTAAATATTTCCAAAGGTCGAGATCCTATAGCCTTTCTGACTCTCATGTTTAACCACTCTCATGCTGAAAATACTTTTGCTGAGATTTAATTGGAATTTCCAATATTCCAGTGTGTGTCTGTTGCCCCTTATCTCACAGCGGTGCAGCTCTGTGACGTCTGGCTGTCTCCTCTTCATCCTCTCATTTGGCAGCTCCGGGCAGCAGTGGGTTGTACTTGAGTATTTTCTCCTCCAAGCTGAACAAATTTAATTCTCTTGAACTCCTCTTACACGTGTAGGCTCCAGCTTCTACATGTCTTGGTGACTTTTTCTCTAGTACATCCATGTCTATCATACTAGGGAGCTCCAAACTGGACACACCATTCCAGATGTGCCTCATTAGTGCTGAGGAGAGGGTAACAATAATGTCTCTCCATCTCGTGTTTGGAAGCCAAGTCTAACCGGGCTGTTTTGGTTGCTGCTTCCTCCAACTCAGGGCTGCCTGCATTTCCCTGCTGTAATGCCCTGTAGTTGCCGTTTGCCTTGGGTTGCAATGCCTGGATGTGGGCAAGCTCAGAGAATGCTCTGAGGCAAATCAGTGCCATTTTCACAATGTCTGCATGGCAAGGGCTGTCCTGGCCTTTTGTCTATGCACAGAGTTTCACCTAGGTATGTCTGTGCACACCACCACTGCTTAACACTGACTGCTATCCTTGAACTCTTCCTCTTCCATGTATTTTTTAAAAGATATTTTATAATGCATTATAAGTAAGGCTTTTCAAAAATTTCCTCTTTCAACCTTGAAAATAGGGAATTGGAATAAATAAAAGCACAGCAGAGCTGCGCATTTTTTAAACCCAGTGGAAGAGCACGAGCCATGAACCTGCAGGCTTAGCTCACTAACTGGCTCCATGCAGCAGCAGCAGCAGCAGCGCCTAGGGGCAGGATCTCATTCTTCATATACAGTATGTCTATGTTGCCTTGCTTCACTTCCTATCCTGACTTCCTCCAAAACAAAAGAGAAAAATCACCTTATACAGCAGGTGTGGAGAACTACAAGTGGTAGAAAAATGTTTTGAATGGATTTTCCCATTCTCCATATGCCACCCCACACAAAAACATATATCTGATGGTATGGCAATCATATATCGGGAGGGTAAAGCCTTCAGGACAGACAGTTTTTGGCTCTGTGCTTGTACTATACCTGTCAGGCTAAGTTTCAAACTCATTGGGAAGGTCCTACAGAGTAATATGAATTACAGCAGCTTTTAGAGGACCCTTTCTTGGCACTTGGCTCATCAAAGCTGCACAACTCACGGATCAGCAGTTTCCGCACAGTTTGAAGAAATGCAGTACTTGAATGTTCATGTTGAACTTTTCCAGGAAACTGAAGAGGATCAAATGAAGTGTTTTATTGAATTCTAAATACAGAGTATTTTTTTTTGTTTACATGTTTGTTTCCATCAGAAGAAATGTTAGAAAAAGAATCCCGTGGGAAATTAAAGGGATGGAATGCCACATTTTGAAAGTGCCAGAATTAAATATTCCTGCTTTGGAAGTTTGCCTCCCCCTCTCCATCATGAGCCATTGTGGGATTTTGATATCAAACCTATTTTTCACTTGACCTGATGTATTTTCGTTACAAAGCCCAGTCTTTTTTTGCAAAATGCAAATAAACGTTTTACTAATCTGGTCAGATAGGATCCCCACACAAAGAGTGGTCTTGCTTTTGTAAGCTTATAGTTCATGGGGACTAGTATTAAATAGAAAAATCACTTACATCAAAATGTCAGGCTTAAAAATCTCATAGATAATGGTAAGCTGTCCATTATAATGTCACAGGAGCTTGTCCACTAAGTATTCACAAACACATCTGCAGCACCACAACTCATTTTGTCCGAAGCCATATCTGTTCCTGATATCAGAACTCTCCATAAATAGCAAGAGAATTCAAAGCAGTATTTACAGGCTATTTCTTCTGTGAAGCTTCTTCTATAGCTGTTCTGTTCTCATAATGATATGCTGAAACCCAGTCAGAATATTTGAATCTTAGAGAAACAAAACACAGCTGAAGTAGCTGGAAGGCAAAGGGCTCAGGAGGCAATTTCCTCTGATTCATCAGGAGACAAAGGCAGAGCGATGACTGTATTTGTGTTAATAACAGTGGAATTGCCTCCCTGGCGCTGTTACCCCCATATTTCTTTAGCTCTTGCTGTCATGCTCCATCTCGTAGCCCCCCACGCCTCTGCTCTCAGTCACAGCCAGGCTCGATGAGTCCATGGACCTCCTGTTATCCCCATCCTAGGGCACTGCCCTGAGCAAAGTGGGCTGGTGAACCAAGCTGCCAAGCCCCTTGCAGGTATTCCCATCACAAGTGCCAGCTTCACCATCAAAACCTAGTTTTCCTTACTCTGAGCTCTCTCATCATCCCCCATTAAAAATGAAGTTGACTTCACCCTTTCTTTGACAATGTCCACTTGGTTGGGATCCCCTGTTGGGTGGAATGATGGTCAGGAGAACACTGTCAAACTCTTTCACTGAGAGCAATTGGTGGGACCCAGTATCCCAGGCAGCTCCACTGGGTGCTGCAAAAGAGATGACGCCTTCCCTGGAGGATTGTCCCAGAGAAGATGGTGTTCTTGCACATCTGTAAGTCCCCAGGTAGAGTTAGAAGACAGAGAGTACAATGCCATCAAATGAGGATTAAACTCTGTGCTATATTGTAAAATGTCAACTAAATTAATTCCATCTATAAGCTCCCTGCACGTACCCCAAAAGGTAGAGGAGTGCTATGTACACAAAGCTAGAGAGACTTTCATACACAGACATTGGAGTGGAATTTCCACACACAGTAGGTCTGGAGAGAATACTATGTAAATAAGAGTTTAGTCAGCCTCTGATTTCCTTTGCTATCTTCAAGATATTTGTGCTAGTAGGGGAAATCTTTCCCTCTAAGCAATGCCTGCTTGATCCTATGGGATTTATAATCTTGTAGTTTACAGTCCACTGCAATGAAAGGCATCTGATGGTGTCTTGTTTGGATGTGACTCTTTGGTAGGACTTTGCAATGCAATAGCTGATCTCAGGAGCTGTCAGACCCACAGGCCAGGAGGGACTGTGGGCTCCAGTGAAGCATCCCTGCAGTCCCCACATTTTGTTGGAGCAGAGGGGCTTACTGGCACCATGGGTGCTGTGATACTCAGAGCTACAGCTTAACACCACCCACCAAGGGCAGATTGGGGTGCTGGACTCCACACTTCCTTAAATGCTAAAGAAGCAGCTGTGTTTGTGTATATATGCATATGCATATATGCATCTATTTACAGATCCAAGGAGAGTAGCTGACTACTTTCCTAATAGTGTGCATATTATATACTCAGTAGTGTTATTATTATACACATTATATACCTTTATATATATATGTATATAAAACATAAAGCAATATTTTGTATATATACATACATACATATATACATATATATATATATATATATGGAAAAAACATTCATGGGCTTTAATTGCCGAACAAGCCTATTGAAACCAACCAGGTTGTTTCACCTATTTCTGCCGTTGCAGCTGTGTCCAGACTAGGTCTCCAGAATCTGAGTTATAACCACTACTCTTGCAGAGAAAACAATCTCCTGAAATAACTCTGTTTCTGCACTTTGCACTTTCAAATATATTTGGAAAGTAATTGGTTTCTGTGAGTCACACAGAAGACTCTTGAGTGGTCTCCTGTTGTGCAGCACTTATGCCTGTTGCATCCCACCTGTCCTGTAAGCATCCACAGAAGCCAGTAATACTCATCTCAGCAGTGTCTTACCATTTGAAGGGCTGTGTCCAAAAACCCAGATCTTACCAGAAGTGACACTGACTCCAGCTGAGGGGCTGCCTACATCTCTTTAACATGCAGTGACCACTAGTAGGCTTAATAGAAATACAGAAGGATATGACAAATATGTGATAATCCAGGACCTAGAGAATTCCCTCAGCCTCAAGGTTAAAAGGACCATGCTAGTTTTGCAGGTGCCGGAATGAGAACCAACTGGCTCTGTTTGCAACCACTAATGCCCCAAATTAAGAACTGAACCCACTTATTCTGGTAAATCAGAAAAGTTGTATTTGTAATATGTAGGCATAAACAAGAGAGGTATGAAGGATCAGACTACCAACCTCTACTGTTGGGATTTAAAACCTGACTTTAGCAGATGTCATTGTGGCCCAGAACACATGCTCTACACACAGTTGAGGAGATACAACCTATGAATGCTCTTCAGGAAGCCTGGTGCTTTAAGAGCATAGCAATTGCACAACACAGTAAAACAGAGCAGCTCCAGCTATAAATCATGGTTGTTAAGTGAATGTTCTGGGATGTGCATCATGAGACACAAGAAGTGATCTGAAATTAGACTCAAAGCACAGAAATCCCAGATTAACACTGCCAGTGGTTCTGTCTCTTTCCTGCTCTGGAAGGGTAAAGAACTCATCTGAAAGCAACATCAGGGATTTATTGAGTATGGTTGTGGGTAACACAGAGCTGAAGTTACTGCTGGCTGTGGTTTTGATTTCTAACACTGCAGCAAACTGCAGGTAGAAATGTTTTGTGCTCATTTTGGCACTCACGACCTGATCCTCTCACCCACACAAAGGCCTTTTGGCAAGATAGTCTCTCCTGTTTCATGTCCTGCAGTGCAAGAAGGAAGCCCAGGCACTGCTGCCTTTTGTCCTGGCCTCTGCAGAAGCCCAATATTTTAGTAGAGATCAGAACAGCATTTCTTAGAGGTGGCAAATAATGCATAGCTAATCCATTAGCCTTAAACACAGAGCTGAAGGTCACAGTCCCAACACAGGCAGTGAAACGCCAGAGGTGTAAATTTGCAGTGATACTAAGTAACTACAATTTCTGTAGGTTTAGAGAAGAATAAATCACAGTTATACTGAGTCAGCTGTACTGAGAGAGAGCTGAGAAGCTCTCTGGTGTCTCCTCCTTCCACTGGCAGAATAACTTATCCTTATACTCTTCAATTGAGCCTCTTATGCTGCACTCTCTGAAGCATGCATCTAGAAATCTAAATGTTATGGTAAGTCCAAGGAAAAAATACATATAGTTGTAGAACTGTCTATTAAAACTAAAAGCTCTGAAGTAGAAATTTATGACAGTGTAATCTGAAAAGAATAAAGAGATAAAGGAATGTGAATGTTGTTTATGAAGAGAACACAGAGAATGAGAAAGAAGCCAAGAGACAATGCTGTCAGCACTGACCCTGCTAAGCACAGTCCTACCAAATGCTCTAAAACCCTCTTGCCTGCACCCTATCTGTAGGCACCTTGTCAAGAGGCTTCATGCCAGGATGTGCTGTCCCCATTTGTAGGGTCTGCCAGTGTGAGGGTCTGCACCAAGATCTGAGGTGGAGGGGAGGGGGACAGAAGGTGCACTCACTCCAGCTGTCACTAGAACTGGTTCAACAGAGGTTTGAGAAAGTTTTTCTTTAATTCCCCTTTTTACATTTTGTTAAGGTATGTTATAATATGGTCTAGTCAACTGTTGCTTCTACATCTCAGGAAAGTCTGATCTCAGGGATGGTTGGGGGGCCAAAGGGGGAAATTGGCTCTGTGTCTCTCCTCCTCTGATTACTCATCCTTGGGTCTCTACCCTGGCCTGCTGCAGGGAAGGCAATGGCCTGCGGGGCATTCTGCAGGTACCTTCTCTTCTTTCCTCCCTAACTCCCATGTATGATGGGTTTTTTTCTGTCAGGGGTTTGGTTTTTGACAAAAGGTATGAAAGGGAAAACAGGGAAGGAGAACAGCAAAAATCAGTTCAACAAGGAAACATAGGGGTAAATGGTAAAGCAGCATCTGACAGCCACGCCAGGGCCCCAGAAAAGCTTCCTCCCCATCAAACCCCAGACAGGTGTCCCAGAACATGCTGAAATATCTTTGGGTTAGAATATCCAGGGGACCCCCCGCCACAAGGAGCAGGCAGAGTTTTACTGGCAGGGAGGTACCTGGGATGCCATCTTGGTCCTCCATGTCCCTGGGTGTGGCTGGGACTATTCCCCTCACTGTTCTGCTAGGCTGTTGTCCCCTCACATTCCACTGGGGATCCGTTAAGTTCTGTTGGGGTTCTGCTGGGGTTCTATTGCCATAGTTCCTGTATTGCCATATCACATGTTGTCAGACAGGGAGATGGGGGCTCCTGCCAGCTTGCAGCCCTTCCTGGACATTTTGGCGAGGCTATGGGAGCCTGGCCAGAGTGGGGGAATGGAGGGGATAGGGACTTGCTGTGGTGGAGGATGTGTGAGATCACATCCAGAGAGGTGGGGCCAGCCTGGTATGCTGGAAGTGGGAGGCCAGTCTGTGAGCTTGTCTTGAGGAAGGATCAGTACTGCTTGCACCTGAGGTACTCTGCCCCTAGCAAGCCCTGAGGGAAGTTAGGTGAATTGCCCTCCTGTGCTCCTCTAAAGACAGAGCCTGGGCATCTCACCTTGCTTGATGAGGAGAGGTGGGCTCATCTGTGTAAGGCATGGTGGATGGGTTCCAGCCAAGGCTCCCTTGCTGTTCTTTTTGCCGTGTGCTGCCTCTTGAGCCTTCCCTGTCATGAGCTGCCCCCATGGTCCCAAGCACACCATCATCCTCACCCAATCCAGCTGCCAGTGCTGGGACATGGAGTGCATTTGTAACCCTTGCTGTCCTCCAAAGGGCTCTCTAGCTTGTTGGGTTTGGGTGCCTTTTTTCCTCCCATCCAGAGGTCAAATAAGGTTACTACTTATTCTGGGAACTGAGTGTCTGAGCTGGAAGGGCTTGGTGAAGTTGCAAAGGCAAAAACTGCTTCTACTTTTCATTCAGAGATTTCTTGAAAGGAAAACCAGGTTTAAAGGAACACGTGCTCGAGTCCAACTGTGAGATGTACTGGTGTTGTTAGGAAGTTGTGGTTCCATCTCTTCAGCCTCCAGCTGTGCTTTACCCTCTGCAGCCAGTTCCTTTAAATCCCTCCATCAGACTCTGTGGGATATTTTCCACTCTGGTGACTGTGTTCATTGCGGACCCAGGGACTGGCCTTACAAGATGCACAGAGAGGAATTGGCCTTGTGCAGGGTAGTGTCTTGGTGTTTTTTTTAATGTTATAAGGGAACAAAGGACAACGAGTGAAACAAAAAAACACATGACTGGGTCAGCAGCCACCCAGCTAGGCTGCCTGCAGAGCCCTATGCTTTGTGTTCCCTCTATGCCACAGCCTGACTTTCCTTGTTGTGGGACAAGCCATAAAAATTGAACCAAAATGCCAGTGCATTTGTCATGTGGTCTTAGAAGTAACAATTGATTTGGTGGGACTGGAGGAGTTTTCCTCCTCCTGGCTTCTGCTGCAAAGGGTGGAGAGAAAGCACCAGATGATGGTCAAAGATGATGTCTAGGGCCAGGGGCAGTACTTGCCTCCTATTCAAACAACTGTGATTTCAGTTTTCACCTTTTGTCCCTGATATTTCCCAAATGAAGTCCTAAGAGTGTAGAAGTTTCTCTTGCAATGCTACTGTCATAGGTGGGCTGGGGCACAGCTTCCCATTGCAAAGCAATGAGTGGTTTTGTGGAGGTAGGGGACATTCCTTAATGTACAGTTATTTAAATAAAAATCATTTATTGTACAGTACATACTTCTAATATACTATAGATTTTATAATTGACTTGAATTTCTCAGTAGGAAAAAGTCAATTCCTGCATGGCAGGGCAGCCAGAGGAAAGAATGCTTTAGTCTGCTCAGCAAATAGAAACTTATTTGTAATCCAAAGGCCCTCCGTTAGCTCTTACCTATTTAATGTAAAAACAGGATTTACTACACATACAACTTAATCCCCTTTTTATATTTGCATAGAGATCCCGGAGCATGTGTATGAATGGTTTTTGAGATAAGAGAGAGAAGGCCTCGGGAGTCAAAGTCATTGTTTTTGCATGAAGTATTTAATTCTAAACATAAATATTGAGAAAACTAAATTCCTGTGCACTTGCAGACTTCACTGTCATGCTCCTGAGGATTTTTGCTTTATTTCCAATTATTAAGAGCCTCATTGTAAGTGAATGAAAAAAAATACAGGAAGCTTTTACAGACACTTATGGGGCTTCATTTTCAGGTTAAAAGGAGAGACAGGCTATAGACAAAACAGAAGCAAAGGTGGTGTACTTCTTATCTCCCTCCAAAGACTGTGGCTAAGGAGTGGATGTGCCAGGCAGTAGAAACCAAGCCCCAGAAAAGGACTGTCTCCAGTGATGACCTCGAAGGGGATTGAGGCTGGAGTTCCTGTGGTGCACATTCATCAGGCTTGCTTATTGTAATTCTCATGATTTATGTTCTCACAGTCATGATTAGGTGGTGAAAAAAAAATGATCTAGGTGCAGGTTGACTTCAGAAAGTGACATTCTTTGTTCATATCCAATCAAGCCCCACGGCAGGCAGCCCTTTTGATTTAGCATTAATTTTAATATGTGTGTCCCTGAAAATAACCCTCCTGGTTTTGGAAACCTCAGAGATGAAGGACTATTGGCTAAGTACTGGGGAGAAGATTGTGTCTGAGAGCTGTCATTGCTTCCTCCAGAGGCAGTTTTGCTAGAGTGAAGAATGGGAGGCACTGGCATGAAATTCATTTTTAAAATATAGTCAAAGACAACTTGGTGGGGAAATTTACTTCTCCAGACATAAAACAGGGACCAGAGGAACTCTACCAGAATGTCTTTCAGAGTTGCTGCGATCTCAGTGGTGCAATGCAGCGAGCAGCAGGCTTTTGCCTTACTGTAGGCAACGTAATCAGAATAATTTTTGCTCTTTTGCTTCTAAAGTCCGTGATAAGACTAGGTAAATGCATCTTCCTTTGGATGTAAAATCCCTCACTCACTTGATGTTGTTGTGACTTCAATAGGCCAAGATTTTACACCAAAACCTCCTTGTTGCTACCTCTCAAAGCTTTCCAGGATGGTCCAGTAACAATTTGATTCTTGCCTGCTGACAATATAGGCTCTTCATTTCAAGTCAAAGAAGAGAAACCAGCAAACTGCATGGGTACTGCTCTCATTCTTACTCCTAAACCAACCCTAGGCACATTTCTTCATCATCTTGCTTTATCAAACTTGAAAAGCAAATCTTGACTAATGAGCAGGGACAGTTTGTGGCCAGTCATGCAGGAAAACAGCTCCACGGGTATGGGGAAGGAGGAAATCAGAAGAAATCTGTTACTTAACTACTGCAGGCTGAGAAAATGAGCTTGAACCCAAAACTTGTGTGGGTTCACTCAGACAGACAAATGAACAGGAACATTTTTATTAGCATACTACATACCAAAATTAAGGAACTGTTCTCTTCTAATGTTTCTGAAACCATTAGCCAGACACACCACACTGGTGACAGCTTTTGAGTGGTTCTCCTGCCCTACAATTTTTCTCCTATGAACAGAAATCTGTAGTGCTGATTGCGAAGGACAGATACCTAATTATAGGGCTTGTTATCACTAGAGTCTGGGAAATATAAAGTCTGCAGTTCGTATGATGTAGAGAATGATAAAGCATCTTGAATCACTAATGTGACTCAAAGTAGGGTCTACTGGAATTTGCACGTTTATTTTCCCTGTTAAATCTGTGGGAAAACCCATTCGCAACAAGATTTGGAATCCTTTGCAGTTCTTTTTCTTGACTTTTGTCAAAACTAAACTTTGAAGGTTTTCCTGACATCTTTATCCCATCAGTCTGTCAGTCAGTCTCACAATGCCCTTCATGCAAACCTATCAGGGCATTCCATAATCTAGCGTTTAATAGACGTCTTGAAGGCAAACAGTGTTTGACAACACCTCAAAGGATTGAGATCCTGCTGCATGCAGGCACAACCCAGCAAGCTTCTGGGACATGTTGTCTCTTTGCTACCCTTGGTGCATGCCCTTGACTGACGACAACATAGCCAGCTTGTCCTCAGGTATGGCTAACAGGGAACGATTTCGGGAAAGGATGGGAGCTGGGCTGTTTCCAGGTAGCACACATCTCTGCCTCTGCTAGCAGTCTGCTTCATTCTTGCACTCACAACAGATACATTGTTTAGACTGAAATGACATCAGGGAGGGAAAAGAAAGCATTCAATGGCTAAGATGTGAAATGAGGGGAAACAGGCACTTCTTACTGCGTTGCTGAAGGCTTTGTAAAGATAACAAGCCATTAAAATTTATGACTGAGTTCTTGGGGTAGTACTGGTTCGGTTGTTTTTATGCTGCAGTTGCCTGCACAAATTTTGGACTGCTTCTCACCCCCCTCCCCTGCTGCATTTTCCTCCCTTCCTCCTGCCCCTTTCTGTGAGATATTTGGTCCTTTGAATAAATTGCACCTCTTCATTTTTCATGAGCTCATTGTCAAGTCCAGTGCCTGTCTCTAAAGGACAGTTCATCAGGTGGAGTTAACCTGTTTGGTGATAGTGTAAAGCACATCTGAGTTTGCCTCTTTCAGTGGACATTCCTAGAAATTTCCTGTGCTAGTACTCACTCAATGAGTGCTGTGTCTTCATGGCTTGAAAAATCCAACTCCAGAGTCCCTGTTATGTGATACATGGTATACATGGGGAGAAAACTTCACATTTCTTCACAATTTTAATCTGGAAAAAAAATATAGAAGAAAAGGTCATTTCTAATTCCAGGGTCTTCAATTTTCACAAGAAAAAAATATAGATTTTCCAACTCTTCTTCCTTCTCACACCCTCTTTTGTGACTAACATATCTTAGGCTAGTTCTAAATTTCAAGCAAACCTCAGAAGAGACACAGTTCATAATCAACAAATTATGACCAGCCAGACACTGAGTCATCAAGTGCAAAAGGGAATAACAATGAAAACCAAGGATAAGAAAGAAGAATGGTACATTCTTGAAATTGGATGAAAGACATTAGACAGTAATGTGCAAATGCATGAAGGAATACCAGAGCAATTTAGGTTAGAAGGATGTGATAGTTAAACCCACCTGAATAGTGGAAATCTTAGTCCTTGTAAATTTTGGGGGAAACCCAGGGAAGGTTCTCAGAAGAATGGGATCTTTATGTTGCTAATGAGCTGGTGACTGTGGAATTCTGAAGCAGCTGTAAATAAAGAATTTACTAGGGAAGTTGAATATGGGAAGCAAGCAGTAAATAGAGAGAGAGAGTGTGTGTATGATAAAATTATGCTTCAAGGATTCTGGTTCTCCTTGATATAACATGTCAAAGCTGGAAATATCCAGTCATGGGCTGGAAACAGCTCTGACAATCTGATTGATGTGTGCATTAACTGAATTCACGACAGAAAATATATGATCCTGCAACTGCTTATTTTTCCCCATGAAAATGATTACCACAAGCACTTTGCGCAGTGACATGTATGTGAACTTGTACCTGTGGTTTCTCAGACACAATACAAAAAGATGTCAGTATAATGAAGAGCCACTATCTCTATCATTTATTTTATATGTATATGCAAATGACAAGGCATTTAAAACAACTATATTTTTAATAAACTTCGTGTTCTGACCAGATATTTGTTCAACTTTTGTTATCCACATCTGCTGTCCTTTACTTAGGAAGTTTTTCAGTGATTCTGTTGTTTGGGAGAAAAAAAAAGAAGGTTGTGTGATGTTATTTCTCAGGTACTGATGTTTTACATGCATAATGCAGAGGGAATGCTGCTTCAGATTTCTGTAAGTGTCTATGCTTCCAGTGCTGTTTTCCTCTCTAAGAACACAGGTATCCCAAGAAAGATAATAGTTTCACCTGGTATTGACATTCACTTACATCTCAGAAGTGGTTTCTTCAGCAGACCTCCCAGGAGATCTGCAGTTCAGCCCTAATCATCACCCAGGTATGTCTGTGCATTGGTGGCGGTTGTGCATCAAAGATGATGTGTTTCAACAACACAGTAAGCAATTTCTGATCTCATTTGCTCAAGCACATTTATTGCATCTGAATTTTTACCTTTAAACAGTACTGCCTGGGGCTTTCTCAAAAGAGGAAATGAGGGTTACGTGTAGGTGTAAATGGAGGTGACTGGAGAGAGTTTCTAAGGGCTCAGTATTTGGTGGCATGGAGCCAGTGTAAAGAGAAGAAAATTGAGATATTGGCAGGTAACAGAACAGAGAGGACTGCAAGGTCTGCTAACAATCACATTGGCCAGAGGAGCTGGAGGTAGCTACTGTCTAGTCTGTCTGCTTTTCTCTTCTGAGGTGAAGTTGCATGAAATAGATGCTCATGGTGTAGTCTTTTACTTATATAACAAGTAAGCTCTTTCTGGGAAGAAAATTACAGAACAAAGGTAAATATGACAAAACAAAGATTAATAATTAGGCAGATGTCTCATTATTTGCAAGACAACATCCTCTGTCATTAGAAAGAAAGCACCTTCTCCCAGGGGTAAGAAGGAAATTTGACCTCTATAAAGATCCTGAATCCAGAAGTGAACAAGGGAGAACGCCCCTTTTTTTAATTTTAGTTTTAGCAAGCTTTATGATTTCTGAAGGCTTGGGGTTAGCAAGGCTGCACCTAGTCAATGAGACTGTGGAGTACAGCAGATAATGGTATCTTTGATCAATCAGGCAAAGCAGATAAAGATGCATTGCAAAAAACTGGCCTGCAAGCCACAGAAATACCTTTTTTCTGTCATTCATCAATTCTTGGGATGAGATTTGTAGAAACTAATCAACATTGAGGTGAAAGGTGAGGGAGATATGGGCTGATGACATGTCTGTAAGATGATGACAGGCTTTGGTTTAGTCATTTCGTATGAGGTTTCCCAGGTCACTGGACTTCCCCTTTCTTTCTCCAAAAGGTGGTTTCGCGATGCAGTCTTCCTATTAGCGTCAGGTAGAAATCTTTGCTAGAAACAGGAGGGCACTCTCCAGGTACCTTGTTAGATACAGAAGATTTGAAAATCACAGCAGCAAATAATACAAAGCATTTCATAGCTCTGGAAAAACTTGATTGTCTCATAAAAGAAGGGCTGACAGAGATTTGTCAGCCAGAACAACTATTCTTTTCCATGCAGTTCAAACTTGTGAATAAACATACAATCAGGCACTAATGACAACTTGGCTTTAAATAGGAACTATTTACACATTTCTGTCTTTCTATTGTAAGTACAGGAACCAGTGTCCTCGGTGTTTGTCCATTCAGCAATGAGCACCATGGTACTTGGTCTGTGATCACCTGGAATGCTCTGACAAGCATGAACAGTAAATCAGATTCCTGATACTCTGTCTATGCAGAAAGTGATTTTGGTAAGAGAAGAGGAAGAGTAACATCAGCACACTGTGTAACCTCAGTGTTTGTGTTATGCAAAACGGTCTTAGTTAATGACTATCACAAATTGTATGTTTATTTTGTACAGAAAGTTTAGATGGATTATGGTCTCTACCACAATTTTCAGGTTAAATACCATGCAAAATATTTTAATAGGCATCACATTTTTCTGCCAACTCATCCCTGTATACAGGTGGAAAGAAAAGAGCTATCTTTTTCCTAAGCAGAAGCAGCTTAACTTTGCTTCTTATACAGCCAACTCTGCTCAGACCAGGAGGGACACCTGACATGGCTAGCAGCTCAGTCATATAACATGACATGCTGTAAGAGACACCTTGCAGAAGAGACAGTGTCTCTTACACTGTAAATCAGAGATCCAAAGCTTATGTATATGTGACCTTGTTGGACACCATATCAGAAACCTTGCACAAGGGGCAGTTGCATCGACTGGAGAAGAGCTGATTTAAAAAGGCCACTGAAGGAGAACCAAGGACATGTGAAAGCTAGTAGCACACAGCTAATGTCCAGGTGCATAGTCACAGACCTGTCACACTTAACCACAGAAGAAGGGCCACTTTCACCTTCACTCTTCCCATCAGCAATCTGACTGTAGTTCACATTTAGCAATGCAGAACAAGGTTGCAGATTTTTTTGAGGAGTGTCTCTCCCCATCTCATCACACAACTTGCCTCACATAAGCCTTTTTCTCAGACTTTGCTCACTGAATCATGGACATTACTGCAATGGGAACATCTTCATGGAGTTTGTCCCTTCACCTGGGTGAGATCTGTTCTTTGATAGAGATGTTACACTTTTAAAGCCAGATTTTAAGCAATAAGCTGCCCAGAGCAGTTGCATTCTATTTAAGACTTTTTGAAAGCCTTTTGGTTCACTATAACCTCGAATTGGCATCTAGAGAAAGAGTCACACACTCTTCTCTAAGAGAAATTCTTTTAATTTAGTGAGAAAAATAAGATATTTTCTCAAAAGATTTTACAGGAATAAAATACAACCAAGAAAAAATATTTCACTAAAACACAGTACAAAGACCCATTACACCCACTACAAACAATCAGTATACCAGCTTTAGTAAAACTCAACTCATTGGTTTTAAGTTACCCATAAGAGAAGGAAAAGAGTAAAAGAAGAAAACAGATTAAAAGGTTAAAGAGAGAAGAAAGAGAGAAGCAGAGAGAGGAAAGGAAAAATGGTTTATGACAAGATTCGATGATTCACATGGTGCGGGCAGCAAGAGAAAAGAGAGAGAGAGAAAAGAAAAAATGGTTATTGACAAGATCTGATGGTTCACATGGTTCACATTGCAGGAGAGAAGAGAGAGAGCAAGCTCATATGGAGTCTCATGAATTTATAGAGTTCAGTTTTCCCTCCCAGGCAGGATATCCGGTCAGTGTCTTCCAGGCCAGAGTGAGTTGTGCTGTAGGCAGTCGTGGGCTGCAGGGGTGTGGTGTGGGTGGGCTACCAGGCAGGTCTGCCTTGACTGACAGCCTGGCTGCAGGGCCTGCAGTGATGCCATGTGCTCTGCATGGGTTCAACCATGTCCACTGCAGGACCTTTCGACTCTGCCATGTGCTCTCAGCAGGCCTTATGTGATAAGGCAGCCTTACCTCCGACCCATATCAATAAGTCAGTGAGATTCGGATCCAGTATCTCACAGATGTGTGGGTTTTTCCTTGTGGGTGGTTAAGAGTGAAAGCTCTACACCAAGTAAGGAACAACAATAGTAATAAAAGGTAGTGTAATATTTTTTAAAGCTCAATAATTCTGCACTTGCTCCTGCTGAGATACACCTTGCTATGAAGCTTATGCCACTCATGGGGCTGTTCATTTGAGCAAGGCAGAGCAGCAGGGACATTATAATTAACAATGCTTAGCAGGAAACAAGTTATTGTGCTTGGGGCAGAAGGGCAAAAACTGTTCTTTATTATTTTTTGAAGAGTTAATTGGTAGTAGGCAAAGATTTGCTGCATTGAGCCAGCAGGTGCTGCTTTATGACTACATTAATGTTAATGATATCCTCCAGACACATATGAAGACAGGTTAACCTGTTTCTTTCTCTTTGCATTTCTCTAAGTGGATGTGTGTTCTGGTTCCAGTTATTTTTCAAGTTCCACCACAGGGCATTTGGACAGACAGTGACCCCAAATTTACACAGATGTCTGCAGGTAGTTTTGCAAAACTTTTGTAACCTCTATTCACCCCATGACAGACTGTAGATTAAAAGATGAGGGAAATGGGTAAGAGGGGTTGCTTCTGTGGCATAAAATCATTCCTAGGGGTTGCATAACATTTCTACAATTGCCTCTTTAACTGTTCCTATGTGTGCTTAACAATAGTACCTGGATCTAACTGTTTATTCTCTTTTTTCGTCACTGAAACCTCTATTCTTTAGGCATACCATTAAAAGAGTACTCTGGCAGCAATTTAAATCCTGAGATGAGCAGATGTTAAAACTGTGTTCCTCTAAGTAAAGTGTGCCATGGCCCACCAAAGCATGATACATGCTAGAAAAGGTAAACCAGTGGCTCCACAGAGCTTGAAATGGTCTTCTTTCAGTGCCACTCTACATCTGAAGTTTAGTTATGAGCCTATATTTTCTTTTTTTTTTTCTTCATGTGCTTTTTGAATATCTAGTTTGGCAAAAGTGCGCTGTCTGGCATTAAACTTCAGAGATCCTTCAAGATATTTATATTTTTCCTAGGATGCTTGCTTTGCACAAGCCCATCAGCTTCAGTAAAAATCCGGGTGCCATGGCAAGCAAAAATGCTGTGGAAGGACAGTCCTTGAAGCTGGGTGCAGAGCTTTTTGCAAAACTCAGGTGACAGAGCTACCATTTGAGAAACCCACCAGGCAAAGACTGATTCTGAATGCCAAATCTGATTTTTAATAAGATTACCGGGTGGGTTCTGTGCCTTGTTAGAAGTCTGCTTCTGCAGATCTAGTGATAACATAATGGGAGAACAAATCTTGCATGCACATAAAGACTGAGAGAGTTGTACTGAGCAGTGTTTGCCTGTCAGAACATGGGTACAAGACCAAGTAAGCTATTTCAAAATTTCTTGGAAAATGAAACATGAATAATCAGAAAGTGGGAGAAGAGTCTATATAAAATCTTAGGAGTGACTGTTCATAATTTTTAGAAATGGTATCTCTGGGGTACAGTGCTCCTCTAAGGTGCTCGGGCCTCCTGGTCAAAGGGAAGGGATTTGAAAGGGCCAGTTGATTTTGAAGAATCAACAAATGGTTACAACACTGGTGCCACAGCCAGAGGTTCGGCTACTTAGGTCATGGGGCTCACTTTGAGAAACCTGGTCTACTGGGAGCTGATGGGGTTCGTCTGTCAGAGAAGGGGAAGAGCACCTTTGGTCATAGGCTCGACAAGCTAGTGAAGGGTGCTTTAAAGTAATGTTACCAGGGGAGGGAAACCTCAGTCTATCCACTCCTACCAGTTTGATGCCAGTGCCAGCCAGAGATGCTCAGAACCTGGAGAGGGATCCCAGGTCAGCAGGAGAGCACCTGAAGAGCAGCACAATGTGATTCTGGCCACTCCAGCCAGTGTCAGCTTAATGGAGGACCCAACTTAAATGTCTCTATCAAAAGCATGGGGAATAAACAAAAGGAATTATAGAAGTATGCATGCCTGCAGGGCTGTGATCTTATTGGCTTCCTGGAGATGTGATGGAATGGCTTCTGTGACCGGAGTGTTGGAATGTAGGGATACAGGCTCTTCAGGGAGGACAGGATGTGGAGATGAGAAGGGAGTGTGTCAGCCTCTATGTCAATGACTAGCTGGAGTGCATGGAGCTCTGCCTAGGAATGGATGAGGAACCAACTGAGAGCTTATGGGCTAGGATTAAAGGGAGAGTAGGGATAAGTGACATTATAGTGGGTGTCTACTCCAGGCTGCCTGACCAGGAAGACTGAGTGGATGAGTTGTTCTGTAGACAGGTAGGAGTGGCCTCATGTTCACAAGCCATGGTCCTTAGGAGGAACTTCATCCAACGTTATATCTGTTGGAGAAACAACACAGCAGGACATTAATGATCCAGGATGTTCCTGGAATGCACTGACAATAAATTCCTTCTCCAAATGATAGAGAAGCCAAAGAGGAAAGTTGGTTATTAATCAAGGATCACCTCCTCCAAGCTCAGGAGCAATACATCCCAACAAAGACAAAGTCAGGTAAAAATGCCGGAAGGTCTGCGTGGATGAATAAGGAACTCTGGAGAAACTTAAGGACAAGGTCTGGGTTTTCAGGTTCCTTGATAAATCCTTGGATTAGTGTCTGAATGGAATTTTTATGTTGGTTTCATGATTCTTCATGTATCATTTTTTACAGTACAGTGCCTCTTAAGTCCTAATAGGATACTACTTTTTTAAGGTGTTTGTTTCCTCTTCTGTACTGCTTTTAAAATAAAATGAAATGGTTAGACTTCAGTTAAACAGATCCTTATTAAAGTAGGAGCTAGTCTGATAATGACTTAATTGGTGCGACGTGGACATCACATGTTATTTGATATCCATTCCATTATAATTAAGAAGTGGCTAATAGACAATTAATATACAGGATTACACACTTAGCTAATTAGATGATTTTAATTTTTTTTTTAGATTAAAATGTACAGGACCCCATAAATCACTATTAGAGATTATTTAATAAGCTTGAACTCTCAATTTTCTCCCTGTCAATCAGGAATGGAACCACTGACTTTTCCTCTCGCCCAGAGACACTTGTCATGTGGAAGAACTGCTGTGTTCAGCATGAGCTGAAATGCCCTCAACTCCCAAATCTTGCATGTTTGCAGGACATCACAGCTCAAGTCTGTGCTCTCGTGTTCTGTTCTACTCACCAAGACTCACAGCTCCTGCCTCTGCACATGAAATGGAATGTTCCCCCTGTTCCCACAGTTTTAGCAGCGTCTTGCTTGGTGCCCATGAGAGACAGGAATTTTGCACATAGTTTTTTTAATCCTTGTCAAGAAGAGACAGTTCTTTTCTGTTCTGCAAAGCTGATCCCATTTAGGTGTCCCAGGCCATGCAGCAGTTGTTGGCTCGGCAACACCTTCCCTTATACGGTGCATGTGTGAACCAAGCTGAGCTGGAGCTCTCTGCTGGGGTGTGAGGCTCTGTTTTAACCACCTTAATTGAGGAGACTAACAACTGCAGACTCCTCAGCACTCACTGCAGGGAGAGACAGCTACACCTTTAGGAAGTGGCACATCATATCCAACAACACCGAGGGCCAGGAAGAATTCACCTCCAAACTGTAGACAGTTACTTTTAGATGTCTACATGTAATACCTACAGTGTTTAAGCTCTACTGCAGTCAGCAGAGAAGTAATCAGTGCAGTAATGAGGGCCCAAGCATCACTTGGCTGACAAACCATGAAGGGCTCAAGTCTGTTGCCTGAACACCACTGCCTATTGCTGTTTGGGGTTTGTGAGTATCAGAGGTCAGGGAGAGTGTGTTCAGCACATCCTGGTGGCAGGCCTGCCTCTCAGAGTGTCCTTTGCAGGGCATGTGGGATACCTCCTGGTCACGTGTGGCACATTGAGGTGACTGTACCAATCCAAATTGTCCCTGTGTACAGAAAGACCAAGGAACTCCTCTGGGTGCAATGTTAGCTCTGCCCCTCCATCCGCTGTGGTGAGCGTGCTTCTGCCCGCAGAACTGAAAAAAGTGCACCAATGATAATTTCTTCTAGTATTTCATCAACAATAAACTACTAATGGGCTGTTCCAGCAGCACAGAGTGCTCTGTAAATTTTGATCTGATCAGGCAGAACTAGGAGAGTGATACAGCAGTTCGGCTGTGTTTTGTTGGCAAGGCTCACAAGCAGTATATCACAGAGGCACAGCACAAAGGAATAGTGTTGACAGGTGATGGCTTAGAGTTGACCAAGAGACTGCACATGGTTTTGATGAAATTTTTGAAATATTTGTAGCTGAAGTAGAAAGAAAGCAAAGTGGGAATGAGATCTAAGGCGGAACAACACAAAGCCTGACATGTCTGTAAGATGTCACTTACTAGCAAAAGTTAAATGTTTTGCTTCACCTTGTAAAGAATGTGTGTATTACAATCATGGATATAAATAAAAGTAGCATGTAGGGCTTCTTTACTGTCATACTTTCATGTTCAAGGCACTTTAAAAGTAAAAATTAATTTCTCTTGACACTTGCATCAGAAAGTCAGTATCCCAAACTCTCTGAGAACCTGAGGAAATGGGGGTATAGGAACAGATGACTTGCCCAATATCTAAAATGAAATTAGAATCAGAGAGAAGGTATGAAAGTAGATATTTCTACCTTATGTTTCAGCTCTCAGCTGACCCAGTGTTGACAGGAATGTGCAGAGTTTGGTGTTTGCATGGCATTGGATGTGTGAGGGTTATACCAAGGCAAACACAGCTTTGTGATGGTGTCACTGGAAGGACAATTAGTCTAAATAGAGGTTGACATAGGTGTGTCCCTCAAACCATTTATCTGTCTCAAAAAAAAATGATCTGGAGTTTTTCAGTACTGATTTTTACACTGCTGACGAAGTGCACTCATCTCTCCCTGGGAAAAATACGATGCTAAGATATCACCACATCTCCCTCCAGACACTTCACTGCCTCAAAAACTGAGAAAACATCATTTTTACTCCCTATCTAGTTATTGAGGTCAGGAGAGGATTCAAGAGCACTCAAGTATGCAAGAGGCTTTTTAGTGACTAGGTGGGATTTGCATCCAGGCTTAATGCACTGGAGAACAGTGAATGAGTGTGTGGTGAGACCAGCCTGCATTGACATGAACAGAGGCTGGCATTTCAGAAGAACAAATGTGTTTGGGATGGTAAAAAGTGGCAGCACATGCCTTTGGTTTCATCAAATAAATATTTGGGAATATAGCATATTTATGAGAATAGAAAAAGAGAGAAGATGCTCAAAATTCAAAGAAACATTATACTTTTACTAAAAAAACCAACAGATTATTATTAGTGCAAGCCCTTTGACAGGTCTTCTAACCCAAACACAATGAAAGGAAAGGGATGAACTTTACTGCAGGTACATGCCACCATTTCCACTAAGAGGGAGGCTAGTCTGGGGTCTACAGGGTCTTGCAAGATCTTCGTGGTAGCAGTTCAGACCTCACTCTTCCCCCTTGCTTTCAACCCATCACTGGATGATCTCTTGCACCCCAGCATGGAACATGGAGAATTATATAAGTGTGTCTGGGGTCATACACTCTCTCCCACTGAATCCTTTCTAAAATCAGATAACTTCCAAGAAGGACAACAAAGTCAGCTGAACAGCCTGATAAAAGGTGTGTGGGTGGGATGGAGAATATGGCTTTGATTCCAATTAATATTTAATTCTTTGTATAGTGAAACATCTTTGGGCAATTGAGTAATTTGAAGCTCTGGACAAAGCACTCAGCTGGGAAGTCAGGTCAAACCCTTCTTACAGAGCAGAAGTTGCTTGTCTCTTGGCAGGGAGGAGAACACACTCAGCATTATTTCTGCCTTTATAATCTTGTGAATGACATCTCAGTCCTTTCGGGAGTCCAGCTCAGAAATCAGTGTAGCTGCTACAAAAAATTCTTCAGTGAGCTGTTGCAGCATTTCCAATTATGATGTGCGCATAAACACATTTCATGATATTCACTAAATTTGATTTAAATGTACTGGCATTTGAATTCATAATTTTCAGCAAATAAATGACTTGCCAGAAGAACTTTACACAACTTTAAGGAAAATACTGCATAAGAAAAGGCAAAGATACACTACCAACTTAATTCTCCATGGTTTTTGATTAAGCAGGCTTTCTCTGCTGATCACTCTTATGCTGCACTTGTCTCTATTTAAAGTCAGTTTCTAGTCAGCTCTTAAACTTCTAACTGTTCATCTGAGGTCACTTTCAGTGCCCACAGACTCAGTTCTCCAGAAGTTCAGGCTGACCATTTCAGTCACCTCTCCTGAAAACTGATTGCACAGGGTAGTGCCCTTAAATTCCCTCTGATGGCAGGCCAAGCACAAGCACCCCATGTTGAAATCTTTTCCTTTCTCTTTTGAGGATGTTTTTCTGTTTTCCTGTACAAGATCCTGGAGCTCAAATAAAGAAGAATGCTCCCTGGGGAGTTGCCATAGTAATCTGTGAATTTTTTTTGTTGTCTAAGGTTAAATATAAGCAAGGGAGAAATTACAGAGAAGAATTTTATACCTGAGTTTATAATTTTCATATAACACCAAAGCTGAACTGTACCTCCAAGTTCCTAAAGCAATAACAGTCACCTTGAGGCTGATGTCACCATGGTAATTTTCACTGGAAAAGAAATTAACTGCTGTATTTATTATTCAAGAACTCTGATTAGAAAAAAAAATTCCACATCTGAAAGATGTAGCAAATAAGAAAGACAATGAGATCATTAGAGATGTAAAGACATGGAAGTGGGAATAGGTTGCTACAAATAATATCTAAACCTGCAATGCATGAATGCCCTGCATATTCTACTTTCTTCTTAATAGGGTTTAGTGATAATCTGCTCTTAAACGTATAGTCAAAGAAGAACTTCAGACCCACGTTGTCCTTGGAAAATAACTTCAACTCTCATAGCGCATACAAGGACGTGATTTTTGAACTTATCAATATCAGTCCAGCAACAAATATAATTTGAAGATTCAAAATGCAAACAAAATTTGTTTTAAGCAGGTGTGATGGAGAAAGAATCCATCCAAATGCCTCTCAGTTATGAGCATCAAAGGCAGATCAGGAAGTCTGGGATCAGGAAAGGGCATGGGAGCCGAGCTAGCAGAAAGGTCGTTTCCATGAGAAATAACCCAAAAGAGCAATGCTGGGAAAAATCGAAGACAATCTTGAGATGACAGCAGGGAAGAAGTGCAGAAGTGGGTTGTGCAAAGAGGGCGTGCAGGAGCTCTTAGCCCCTGGGGGGAGGGCAGGTGGCTGCATCTGGAGCAAGGTCTCTGCCAGTGCTCACATCACTGTCAGTCCCCACTGTCCCTTGCTGTGCGCTCTCTCTGCCCTTGGACACTCCGCAGCAGCAGGACCTCAGACCGGGATGCTTGGCTGTACCATGGGGAGAAGGGAAGAGCCCTGGCTTCAGTGAGAAGGTGAGCATGTGCTGGGTGTGCAATTTAGTGCAGTCAAATTGCCCAGCCTGTCTTGACTTTGTGTGGCTTCCCTGCAGCTGGCTACCTTGCCCATCCACCCCAGCTCCCAGCATTTCCCAGGGTTATTCAGAGATGGGGGAAAAATTATACGGGAGGCGGGACAACTTGAAGTCTCTCTCTGAAGCTAGGGTCGATGTGTCCCCTGCAGTGCAAAAGAGCTGACAGAGCCACTGTCAGGTTTAATTGTCCCCAAGATAATGTCCTTCAAGGCCATATATATTATACATTTCTGTTTATCCTGAAAATATGCTGTCTAAACACTTTACTGTAAGTGACTTTAACAACTCTAGCTGCTGGTCCATCATACGCAGTGGCAGGTGGGTCTGGGCTTATGATGCTGGATGTTTTCTGCATCTCCTCTGGATATTTAGGAGTCTTTTCCCCATGTTACTGATTTGCCCTCTGCCCCTGTCTTTGAGCTGTTGGGGGAAACAGAATCACAGAATATTCTGAGTTGGAAGGAACCCACGAGGATCATCGAGTTCAACTCTTAAGTGAATGGCTCAATGGGATGGGCACCCCAATGGAATGGAATGGGTCAGAAAGGCTGCAGGGGAAAGGGTGCAAGGGAGGGAGTAACATATGGCTCTGAACATATGTGGTGTAAGTGAAAACAAAACTGCTAAAAAAGAGATTTTGGGGAAATCCCTTTTAGAAGAGAAATTATACTATGAAAACACAAGTCTGATATGTGATTAAGCAGCCAGTGATGTGGAAGACAACACTGAAAGTCAGATGGAAACCCTATTTCAATAAAATCAAGTGTTACTTCAACCATACCTATATTGCAATAGCCCTCTCCTATATTAAGGACTTTTGGATTTTAAATGAAGCAATAATTTTATGAGCATTTGGACAAGCTTAGTAAGGGGGTGAAGGATGCATCTATCAATATTTGCTCTCAGAAGAAATCTGGAGGAGCCCGGAGATGCAGTGCTGTTTTGTGAAAATGACAGGGAAAGGGGGGGAAGCAACAGGTTTTGAAAAGGAGAGGGCAAAAATAGGACACAGCATGCACAATGGGATGGCAGAGCTGGAGGCTATGAGGAGATTGTGTGTGGTGGTCACCCTGTGCTTAATGCCTGGAGTAGAGACACGAGGGCAAGATTCATGAAGGTAAAACTCTCCTCATGGACAAAAAGGCAGAACAACGCTTTCCAAGGGACAGAAGGGCAGCTGAGGAGAGGAGTAGGCCTGAGTGAAATTTGACAACTAACTTCTTTCTTATTTTTTTAACTAGAAAAAGGCACATTTACTCTGTTAGAAACATTGTGCAGAAACCCTAAGAATTCCAACAATTTAGTTATAAAAACAGTTCAACCTCAGTTCAAATAATTTCATCATGAAAATCACACTAATTTAATTTTGGTTAAAACTGCAGAAAATAAGCTTTTCTTGAGCATAAAACATTTTTGATTATTTGGTGGGTTGCTTTTTTTTTCATGTAAAAGACTGAAGTCCTTCATTTGCCTTGGTTTACTCCTGACTAGAAGGTGATTCAGGCTGCAACATTTTGGGTAGAGGAAAGGGGGGGAATAGTGTTCAGCTGAGGTTTCTGTGACTGAAATGAGAAGCATTAAAGGTGAGGCCCTGCAGTATGGATTTTAGAGATGAGTTTTCTGATGATGTGAAAAAGAGGTATATGGACTGTAGGAAAAAGATAAGCAATCACTATTGTAGGGTTAGAAAGCAAGAAAAATAACAGAACTATCAAGGGATATAAAGAAAAGAGTGACAGGAGAAATGAGAAAGAAAGATGGAGAATTATCTATGGGTTGTGACAGTGTTTGGACCATGGTGATGGGAGCTTGTCAAAAAAACATGCAAAGAGTAACAGAGCTGTCTTGGTCTTGATGTCCCAGGGCTGTGGTTTGGGGTTTTAAATTATCTGTGCATAGTGTATCACTTCATGCTCTTCCTGTTCGCAGTTCTGTGGATTTTAAGATCAAAACTACCACAGCATTTTTGTGGTGTCCGGTTAACACAGGCTACTTAACATCAACAAGAAAATCCTCTCAAGGCCAGTTTGCTCTATGATCCTTTAAAAATGTTTTATTTTGTAAAGTTGTTTCAGTCTCATAACAATTTTTAATTTGTTTGTCTGTCAGTCATTTGGGAACAGGTTATTCTGAGGCAAAAGATATTCTTGCATTTTACTCTCTTATAGGTCCATAAAAATGCGGTAGAGAGACAAAGGAAAAGTCCAAGGTTTTATCAACAGCTTGTAGTGCTGCCATAGGGGTGCTTTATCTACCAATGCCAATTTTCTCAGCTTCTATAAGTTAAGTATCTGGTATATTCCTTACCTTTCAGCATCAAAGGGGCAACATGGTCAACTGTGAGAACTGATTTATTTGCTTGTTCCTATCATTAACGTAGTCTGATTCTGATTTGGAATTTTGGCAGTAAGTGTATGCATTTGTGTTCCCTGTTCTTTCAGTCCTAATCAAGTTTCTCCTGTCACCTACTCCTTGACAGTGGACAGTGGCCCCTTGCAGAAGTCCTGGAAAAAGCCTTTTCACATAGCCCTCCTCAATTTACTAAAGAAAGGCGATGTCTGCATTTGATTTGAGGAAGCAGAGCATGCAGTGTACAGAGCCTGAGACACACTATATCACCCCTCAGATGAAACCAAGGGATCAGATGTTTGTCTTCACTGATGGTAAATGGGGGAATGAGATCTATTGCCAGCCACCCTTTCCTTCCCACCGGAAACTCTTTAGCAAGGAGACACAGAATGAGTGGAGCATCTGGGAGGAGAACAGAGCACTCTGGCAGGAAAACCAAGTCCTCTGCATCAAAACCAGGATGCTCTGGGAAGAAAACAAAGCTCTACAAGAGCTTTGTCAGTCACAGAAAAAAGCTGTCTGGTTTATTTACACTGATGCTATTCAGCAAAGCCACCAGAACGAAAACAAGTCATTTCCATTCTTCCAAGACTTTCAGTTCAACCCAGGCAAAAAAGCTCTCCAAGCAGTCCAGGAAAAGAATAAAGTCTTTGAGGATTTCCAGCAGGAGAATAAAGCAGTTCCTGTTACCTGGAAAGACCAAGAAGCCATCGCAGTCCATAAAGGGAGCAAAGATGCCCCCTCAGATCTTCAGAAGAACACTGATACTATCAGAGCTGTGGAAAAAGGTAACATTGGTCCAGTCCCCCAGCAGAAACATGAAGGTAAAAAGAAGAGCACTACTCCAACCCAGAATAAGACCAAGTCTGCCACAACTACACCAGGTAAGCATGAAATCCTCTGGGTTGTCCCAGACCTACGCGAGCTCCACCACAACTTCCTGAAAATGAACCATCTCCCTGGGGAGAAACAGGGCTGTCACAGTCTCTATGACATGGATGGATCCTTCCAAGAAGATTACAATAAATTGAAGCTGCAGCTGAATGCTGTGAAAAACACTGTGTCAGACATTATGGCTCAAATGGAAATGCTGGAAAAGGAGATCATTGCCATCACTTCCCCAATGTATGAAGAAGCAGGCCAGAAGTTGTCAACTAAGCATCAGCTTGGGGACACATGAAGTTTTGTTCTAAGACCTGTTAGTTCAATTCCTGGAAAGCTTTTCTCCTTTTTTTTTTGGTGAAACCTAATAAAATCCCAGTAGAGCTTGAAAACATCTGGGGAACATTGTGTTATTCTGAAACTTTCTTGTACTACTTAGATGTATTTCACCTTCTGGTTATACGGTGTGGGTGACTGCCATGAATTTGCCTAGAGTCAAGAATCATGTTTTTCAGCTTTTTTTTTTTTCAAAGTTTCTGATAATAAGGCCAAGATCTTCAAAAGATAATTCATGCTTGAGGATACCAGCTGTGAACTGAATTTGAATCTCTGGTGGTCACTTACTTTCTTACAGATGGCCAAGTTCAATGGCTGAAGTATCTTCTGCCATGCACCAGCATTCTGTCTTTCATACAGGGTAAGCAGTGGATTATGGAAAATGTAGCCTTCCAGATGACATGGACCCATGAAAGAAAATGGGACACAGAAAAACACATTATATGAGCCACATTCTTTCTGGGTAAGCCCCAATATCTTCACCAACCCTGATCTATCATCCAGTGGGTACTTGTTGATCAGACCACTGCAGGCAGGCAGAGAACGTCTGACCTCTCTGCACCTTGGTCCTGCTGCTGCTTCTCTTAGGATTGTCACACCTTGTCCTTGTAGTGCCTTTTTGTTTGATTGTCTGATAATTTCTCTCCTTTGTTTTAAACTGTTGATAATTGACATCAATTCAGCAGTCCTCCCCCCCCCCCCCACGTGTTTTCCTCAGCTTTGCTTTCAAATCTTGTACAACTTAGCAGCCACCATCCCCTCTTGCATACAGACCAGCTGATGGGAAGCCTGCAGTTCACCATTAAGTTGCTTTGAGCAGATCTGACCCATTGATTGGCAGCTCAAAATTCTGGGTCCTGCCCCAGGTATACAGCCCTAGAGAAAATGAAGGAAGGTCAGGGGTATATCCTCATCTGTGACAGCAGGGGAGAGAAAGAACAGAGGTGTCACGCTCATGTGGATGCTTAGGCTGTGGGGGACGCTGCTGTTGGGAAGAACTGCCTCCTTTTGCACTGCTGCTGAACTGTTGCACGTAACTGTAGCCCAGAAGGGGTGAACAAGAAGATTACCGTGAGAAATGTGGGTACCAGCTCATAGTCCAAGGGCATACTCACAGGTCTCTGCTACAAAGTGATAATGAATAAAGGAGGATCCCTCCTCCCAGACATCATGGTGGGGCCACAAGAGAGAATGGAGCAGGCAACCTGTCATCTCCTAAACAGAGCAGTGAGGTCTCTCTTGATTTCTTGGATGGTCAGATAAGGCAAGTTTTTACCTGCTCCAGAGCAAGCAAATACGTTACCAAAAATGGCATATTGATGTCTATTCCATGACTCAGGCTGGTATTTGGAGGTGTATCTGCTCATGCTCTAAAGGACATGCAGTCTCAAGTAATCTCCTGACACAGGAGATACAGAGCCTGTTGATATGCTCATGTTTAAAAATCTGATCTAGTCTCAGTTGTGTGACCAGAGCAGCTGGAAACACATTTTCCTCTGTCTTGGACATCCCGGATGCAGTGCAATTTGTCACAATCTTTCAGGCAGAATATAGGAGCCTTTAGGTAATCTAAGAAGATAGGCATAAGGAGACTTCTGCAGAGCAATTGTAGGAGCTTTATTGTAAAGTAAAGGAAAGGTTATGGTGAGGTTTATCTCTTGCAACAGGACCCCAAACCCATGTTGTCACTCTAGTTTATAGGTCTCTAAGTGATTTGGCACCAAATTACCTAAAGCATGAATTATCTTTCACCTTGTATTTCACTCAGACAACCCCATGCCAAGTACCAGTGATGACTGTTTACTTCAGAGGCTTAAAGAAAGTGGCATTTTCTTCTGCTGTTAGGGCTTCGAGATGCTGAGGAAAATCTCTCATGGTTGAAGGTAAAGGGCTGGCTCTCAGTGGTGCAGGGAGGGCTGTATGTGTAAGGATCAGGTGAGAAGAGGAGCAATGTTCATTAATAGGAAGATGTGCCGACAACAAGTTGCTACAGCTTAATGACTGGATCACAGCTATAAATAGCTAAATACCTCAGCCCCATGCTGGGGAACATGTTCATGCTTCTGTGCCTTCAAACATGCTACTTTTCTCTTAGCCATCTCCTTCACCATGTTTGAATGCTTGTTAAGAGTGAGAAATAGAACTATGAAGACTCTAATGCAGAGCTCCAGAGGAGGGTAGCAGTAGTGACAAGCTTTGATTGTATATTCATGTTTAACAAAGTAATTTGTGTCCTGTTAGAAGAAATAAACCACTCCTTTGTCAGTGGTCAGGGCACTGAATCCTGTCATGTCCCTGTACATGGGCAGGAAGGACACATGGAATGTAACTTTCCACCAGGCGTTTGGGAGTAATCTCACCTAATGTCAAGTGTTCATCCAGGACAGGAAATCCACATGTCAGCTGGTGACCCTGGGCTTTCTTTCTAGCCTGTTGGAAGAAATGAGCACCTTCAGGCTGTGATTTATCTGAACCCCTTTTAGACAAAAATTTTAGGGTAGGCTGTGTCACCAGCTGGAGTCCCTTGTTTCTCTCTGTTGCCTCTATAATTACTTTGGGGACAATTATTTCCATCTTAGGCGTTCAGTTTGGAGCTTTCTGAGTGAGGATCTTGGCAGGTCTAGGCAGAGGAGGTGCTTCATCAAGTGGTAAGGTGGCACCAGCTTGGAAGTGTATTCCAGTCCTTGGCTTTGCTTTCTGTGAGATGCCTTCATTAAGCAGCTGACTCAGATATCTCTTGTGTGGAGAAACTATTACTCTGTGAATAAAATGGAGTCAGTTTGGGCAGAGTTTAACTGTCACAAACTCATGTAGGATCCTGAGAGGAACACACTACTTCTCCTGAATGCTAATGATGTTCCTGGTGGGAATTAGGTTTTGTGAACCCTTTGCATTTTGGTCACTGCTTTGGATCTTTGATCTTCCTGGTTATAAAAAAGTCTATACCCGATGTATGCTTTTTGGCATCTCTCACAGAGAAGCTGAATTGACTCATTCCTTAAAGGTTTCTCAATTCTGTCATGTGCTGAGATGACAATGCCCATAATGACTGTCCATCACTTAGTCTTGCAGAGGACTGTGTTAGAAGCAAACTCTCATAATCCCAGAAGGTACCAAACCTCCGGTCTGTGCTTATTTGGTTACAAACCAGACAGAATTAGTGACAACAGTGGAGGATAATTTCTGGGTGGTACTAGAAAGGCAGATGATCATGAGTATTGCTTGGTCCACCTGAGTATTGCTCAATCTGATAATGTTGAGGGCACAGATGGTGAGATTTGACTGAGTTTCCTGCAGAGTGCCACAGGACTGCATAGGGACAGTTCTAAGCACTGTCCATTCTCTGCCTTGTTCCATGTCCCCAGCCAGTGTCATTAATCACTTCAGTGGGGACCATCATAGTATCCTATAGGTCTCCATCCAGAGTGTGTGGTGGTGAGATGGGCTGGACTCACAGCTTTTGCACCCTATTTAAAGTACAAATGGAGGAAAAATGCAACAGCAGCTATTTATAGAAACAACTGGTTAATTATACTAAAATTTAGGCAGGTTTGGGGAAAAATGGGGTAAGCTCAATAACTTTTCCTAGCCTGTTCACTGATTTTCAAATTCCTGGAAACTGATAGCTATTTTGGCTTGAAATGGATGGATGTCATTTTTATAGTGTATAATTTACCTTTTGCAGAGAGACAAACTTTCTGTCTCTCTCCTTCTTATTGTTGCTGATTAGCCCCTTATTTTTGCACTACTCATTTCTCGGTACTATTTTTGGAAAGCTGGGTTTTTGGCAAGGTCACCATCAGCCTCTTCCTTCCCTGTAAATTGGATTATTGCCTGTAGCTGGGCTCTGTGTAAATGCTGACTTTCCTGTTCTCATTTCTTATTAGACAGCCTAATACAGCTGGGTTTGTGCTGTCTTCGTAGAACACCTACCCTGGCCTTTTGTGCTTGTCTTAGCAGCCCAACCACATCCTCCCATCCCTAAATTGCAAGTTAGGGATTTTTTCAAAGTATTTTGAGCTTCCCTGAGCCCTGGCTTGTTCTTGTTAACTGCTGAAGACAGTTTTCCCAGAGTTTTGCTTGTGATTTCATGAAATTGAGGATGTGCTACAAAAGCTGTGGTCCTGGCCAAAACCCATGCTTCCCATGGTGGTGCAGGCTGTTTGTTAGTGTTCTCAGAAGGTGCAGGTCTTTTCCTGCTGACTGCAGAGAGTGGCCAAGGTTAGGTAGGAAGAGCAAAGGCCTGAGAGATGGTCACATCCCTTAATGAAATGCTTCAGCTGAAACTAAGGAAAAAAAAAAGGAGAGTTTATGACTTTTGGAAGAAGGGGCAGGCAACTCAGGAGGACTACAAGGACATTGTGAAGTTATGCAGGGAGAAAATTGAAAGGGCCAAAGCCCAAATAGAACTTAATCTTGTTACTGTCATAAAAAAATGTTTCTATAAATGCATCAGCAACAAAAGGAAGGCTAAGGACAATCTTAATCCTTTAGTGGCTGAGGAGGAAAACATAGTGACAAAGGATGAGAAGAAGATTTTAGGTACTTAATGCTTTCTTTCCCTCAGGCTAAAATACTAAGACTAATTGTTCTCCAGGTACCCAGCCCCCTGAGCTTGAGGACAGGGAGAAAAATGAAGCCCCCATAATCCAAGAGAAAATGGTCAGTGACCTACCTTACCACTTAGACACACACAAACCTATGGGGCCAGATGAGATTCACATATGGACACCAAGGCAACTGGTGGAAGTGCTCACCAAGTCACTCTCCATGATTTACCAGCAGTTCTGGCTAAACAGGGAGTCAACTGTTTAACATCCAGTCAGCTGAGATGGTGACAAATGTGATGTTCATCTACAGAACAGCTGGAAGGAGGATCCGGGGAGCTACAGGCCTGTCAGCCTGACCATGGTACCGGGGAAGATTATAGAACAGATCACCTGGAGTGCAATCACATGACAGACCCAGAACAATGAGGGGATCAGGCCCAGCCAGCATGGGTTTGTGAAAGACAGGTCCTGCCTGACCAACCTGATCTCCTTCTGTGACAAGGTGACCTGCCTAATGGATGAGGAAAGGCTGTGGATGTTGTCTACCTGGACTTTAGTAAAGCCTTTGACACAGTTTTCTGCAGCATTCTCCTGGAGAAACTGGCTGCTGATGGCTTGGATGGGTGCTGAGTTAAAAAGTGCCAGCATGGCCAGACCCTGAGAGTGCTGGTTAATGGAGTTACATCCACCTGGCAGCTGGTCACTAGAGGTGTTCAGTGTTGGGGCCAATTCTGTTTAATATCTTTATCAACAATCTGGACTAGGGGATTGAGTGCACCCTCAGCCAGTTTGCAGACAACAGGGCTCTACAGAGGAATCTGAGTTGGCTGGGGCCAGCTGTATGAGGTTCAACAAGGCAAAGTGGTGGGTCCTGCACTTGGATTGGAACAATCCCATGCAGTTCTACAGCCATTCCTGCAGCGTCAGAGTCAGGGATTAGGCACTGAGCACATATTCAGCATTGCCTCTGAGGGCTCTGCCCTGTGCTTCTTGAAGCCTGCAGCAAAACTCCACCTGAGCTGAGCATTAGTGGATGGAGGATGACAGTGCAAAAACAGCACAAACAAATCTCACTAAACTCACTGTTAACATATACATTTTGGTTTTTCAAAATGTATATGCATTGGTTTCATCAACCTATGCCTCTGGGATTTTTTTTAATGTTTTTGGTGCAAAAGATAAAATTGCAGAATTCTCAAATTTTCAGAAAAATATAATTGGTAGAAATATTTTCTAAATGCAAATCAATCATCTTCCTTTTGATCGTGGGCTATGCCAAAGCTCTAACAGACATCTTTGATCTTATGGTAGTGTCTGGAGAAATTATGAGATTCTAATATGGAATAATAGATTCACATCAAGACTTCTAGCTTTAGGAAATTGTTTAATCTCCATTCTCAGTGGCTGTTTCTTTGATGCAGCTGTGACTGAAGGGCCCCAAGTGCTGGAAAAACAGCTCACCAGCTCAGAACAAAGCTGATTATGTAAATTGTGCATTAAGATTCAGCTTCAATTTAATTTTATGCTGTAAATAAATATCCCATTAACATCCATCTGTTAAAAGCCAGGTAAAACATTTTCAAAACCTCCATTGCTATGGCAGATGTGACTGTACCATAAATAGTGATGGGGTGGTGGTATGAGGATGTCAAAGTATAAACTGTGAAGCACATTTTAAGAAGTAAGGAAGGTGATTACCTTTAATTATAACAAAAGGGACCTTGTCTGATTGTTTGAGACAGACAGTGCTTCCATTTGTGTTGTTCTCTTTGCATTATGCAAAATGCTTTTTCTGATCACCATCTCCAAGATAACTAATAATTATAGCTCATTAGTTCACTTAAAATACAAAACCATTTCAGCTGATGAAGATTGTTACTGAATTATGTCCAAGCCTTTTGCTTAATACCTTTTTTGTTTCAACAGCTTACTCGAGAGTAGTCATCTTCCCTTGGTCTAGCTGGTACTTCACCACCCACAATGTAATAGATTATACTGATCAGGAACAGAATGATGAACCCTGTCAGGTTTTCTAAATTAGACTTCAAAGAGCATGAAAAAGTTCAAGTGCTCTTAACCCATAGCTATTTTTAACTATTTTAAATAATCAGAGATTTCATATGCACTGCAAAAGAGCACTCGACTAGGAAGCAACCAGGGGATTGGAGTAGATTGTGCTTATACTGGAAGTATAAAACTGTGCGTGTCTGTCAGCTGGAAATCAGAAACAGGTTCCTTATATATACTTTAACATCCTGAAGAGGAATTGTAACACTGCTAATTGAATTCCACAAGGGAATACAAAATTATTTTCTATGGGACACACTGTAGGGAATGGATAGAGGTAGTGCATTGCTGTATGCCTCTGAGATGGAACAATCAAGGAGAAATTACAATTCTTCAAGGTATTATCAGACTTGAACACAACCTTCCAGTGCTCTGCTATTCCACCTAAGCTCCTTGATTATAGAAATCCGTACCATCTGTGCAAACCCTTACTGCTTGGTGGAAGATAGCCTTAGGCATAAAATCACATGCCTGTAAATACCTAATTGTTGATACAACAAAATGCCATATGCCATGCTAAAGCTGACAGCCTAATTCCTGGTAAAAGCAGTGTGCATTAACACTGCATTGAAACTTATTTATCAGAGCAAATAAAAGCAGAGCCTGGCACTAAGTTTCAGGAATGGTTTGCTGCTCAGTTTAAGTGTGTTTGCAAATCCAAGACACTTCAGTGGTCCCCCAGGTACCGGATATCACAAGCTACATCCTCATTCCTGTCCATTTTTCCAAAGAAAGTGTGAGGTTATGAGGACTGTAGATACAACTGAAGAATATGGCTGATATTACAGGCTCTTCTCATGCACCAGTACACAGCAAGTCTGTTTTGACGGTACATTTTCTCAGCTATCTTAGGCTTCAAACTGGATTTTACAGTGGTGTGGATGTTGGGCAACGAATAGAGGGCCATGCAGCTTTGATCACCTCCCATGTTCCCAGCTGTCACAGGTGCAGTCGGATTAGAAAAAGGAGGTTATCCCACCCCACCAGGCCAGAACCGGAGCTCTGACTGGGCATAAGGACCTCTGAAGGGCCCTCAGTATTGCTACCCTGGGAATTGTTGGCTAAGGCTATGAGCCATAGAATCATTTGAGTTGGAAAGGACCTATAGGATCATTGAGTCCAATCAAGTCCAGTATAGATCCTTCCTTCAATATCCACCTATCTCTTCCCTTCTCCATCACACCTATAGGAAGGTCTTGGACAGAAACAGAAACACCTTCTCCATCACATGTCCTCTAAGACTCATAGGCTGCAAAGATACCAACAGTCTGGGAAAACTGGATTGTGATAAGGGAAGGTACACTGAACATTTTAGCTGCAAGAAAAACTTTGCTCAGGTGTAGTCTGAGAGACCCTGAGGTGTTTCTTGGCTCTAATACTATGTGTGAAATACAACACACAAACACAATCCTGCTCAAAAAAGTTGGACATACAATTTATGGCATTATTCAGGCTCATGTGCTCTGCTAAGACAGCAGTGGGGGAAGTAGCAAATGACCCTGCTAGAGAACATCTCCAGAGCTGGAGCATTAGATTGACTAAGAGTGCACAAGAAAGTACTATTTTCCTGGCACTGACACCAGCTATTTTGCAAGTTAAAAGCTCGGACTCTTCCTGTGAATAAACACACACAGAGCATGGATGCACATAGCCCATGGAGTTGTTCTTCTGCAGGCAAATATATAACCACAGACAAAGCATTTGTTGTACAGTCTGTACTCTTTTACAACATGCAATAAAATATTAATTTGGCCTGTTTTTCAAGATTCAGACACAAAACTTAACTTAAAAAAAGAAAAGTGTTTCTGTCCTCTTTCCCTTGACAGTCCATGTCACAACTTGGCTCTGCCCCTCTGCCCATGATGTGACACAGTGGTTATCTATTTCCTAATCTCTCCTCAAATCCTTGCTTGCTCTCGTCTCTTAAACCCCAAGACCCTTACCTGGGGCAAGTTCATCATGTCTGGGCTTCGCGAACGAAGATTTGGGAAGGCTCTATCCACATTTGCTACAGGCACGCTGGTGGCTTATGAGGCCAATATGTGACAGACATATCCGATTGCAAAAGGCACAGCAGAAAGACTCCTTAGGTGGTATATTCTGCAATACACGATTCTTTCTGCATTGTCTTTTCTCCTCGAGAGTGATCCTGTGTGTGTTCTCAAAGGAGACAGCTGCATTATAGATGGTGTGTCTCCAGGCCTCCCGATTGGAGGCCAGAGTAGACCAGTTATGGTGACTAATATGGCCAAGGCTGAGATGTTATTTCAGGGAGTCCTTGTATCTTTTCTTCGGGGCTCCTTTCTTGCGTCAGCCAGTGGCAAGTTCACCATAAAGCAGGATCTTAGGGAGACGGTGGTCCTTCATCCTTGAGACATGTCCTGCCCAACATAGCTGAGTTCTCAGCAACATGGCCTCAATACTCGTAACTGCTGCTTGTTCTAGAACAGATGTATTGGTCACATCATCTGACCAGTGAATGTTTAGGATTGTACGGAGACAGCGTTGATGGAAGCGTTCTAGGAGTCACAGGTGGTGGTGGTAGATGACCCATGATTCGGAACCATACAAGAGAGTAGACAGCACTATGGCTTTGTAAACACTGATCTTGGTGCTTTTCTTCAAGTGTTTATTATGCCATACTCTTTTGTGGAGTTTTCCAAAAGCACTATATGCCTTTGCTAACCCGTTGTTTACTGTAAGTCATATAACACACGTTGAAATTGACACTTTTCTGAGGGATGAGGTTCCTGGGGACTCTTGCATATGTCACTGCTATTGCTGGTATCTAAAACTGGGCTTGGATTTAATGTAATTTCAGAAAATTAGTTGAATGCAAAACTGATCAGGGCTATTTCTGTTTTACTTATTTACTTTTGGCAGGGAAGAAAAAGCCGAAGGGTTTTCCATCTTGACGTAGGCAGAGAGCAGTAAGACTTGTGGGGCTGGGTGGGTTTGCTGAATGCCTCTCTTCACCCCATGCTCCCAAAGGGACGCTTCTAATTCATTACATGTTGCCTATCCTGAATGAAAATCTTTTTAAAAGGGGATTTTTAGAAGACACATGTTATTCTAATCAGATGCCTCTGTGATCTTTGCAGCAGAGAGGCCACGGACTGCTGGCAAGCTTTATTGAGTATGACTTAAATGCATTAGATTAGAAAGCACTCAGTTTAGCTGGTTGTTTTTCCTGATTTGCTTGGCTACTCAAACCATCTCCCCCTCCTGCTCCTTTATTGTGATGAAAATACCATGAGGCTGGCATGTAGAAAAGATTTCATGTCAGCATATTCAGGATCCTAAAGGCAAGATGCATCTATGATTGCATAGCACAATGATGAACAGAATTCCAGGGCTTCTTAATTAACCTATCTAATCTATCTTCCGTCTGTGGTAAATCACAAGTTAAATACAAGAGAGGGGTATTTCAAGGCCTCATTTTCAGAAGGTCAGATTTGCAATTTGCATGGACTCTTTCCACCTGGGGTTGAAAAGCAAGCTCAAATAAAACTGTTGCCACCTTCAGCTATTTGCTGGAATAAATGGGAAGAGATGCAAGTATACATGGAAGTGTTTTGCAAGTGCAAACATAGAGATGCAAACTTTACAGGCAAAAAATGTCATCAGGTAAAAGGGAGGGCCAAGCTTGAAATGTTTCCTTTTAATAAATCAGCTTTGAGATTTCTACCATTGCAACTTGTGGAAAATCTGTAGGGTGAGTGCAGCCACAGGGCTGTCGCTAGTACTCAGTGGGACTTGACGCAGATGTAGTTCAGAAGTGCATAGCTGTAAGGGCTGTGCTATGTTAGTAAGATCTGCTACCTTCTTTTAAACCTCCATAGTTCCCAGCAGGACATACTTGCTCAGACATGAAGCTGTACTAATTTTTCTGAATAGATGTTTAAGAGAGCAAGGTATGATGGAAGTCCCTTGCATTTGTCTGACCCAGCCAAGTTCTCCATGAAAAGGGAGGTGTTATGTCAGAAAAAATGGTATCTTGTGATCCAGCATGGGTGGCAAGGGGTCTTTTCCCCTGAAGCCAAAAGACATGTTAGTTCTGGCCCTGCAAGTAGCAGTTTGCAGGACGTGTGAGGGAGGGGGAAGTTAGGTGAAGGAACTGACAACAAGGCCCTTTTCCAGGATGTGCACCTTCTTGCATGTCAACCCTCAGACTTAAAACATTTACCTCATCCAATCTCGCCTTTTAGACCCTGAGCATCCAACTGAACAAGCACCCAGTAACAGCTCTGTGCTGCTCCACTACTTTGCTGAAGGGGAACATACAGGTTTTCAACAGAGAAAGAAGGCAAAGAAAGGGAGAGGGACAGTGAAGGAACTGTTGGCCACCCCTAGGACTTGCTTCCAGTTTGATGGCTATGACAGAGGGGCAGGCAGCCCCTCTTTTCTCTGGGAGAGATGGGGTAAAGGCAGAGAACAAAAGGTAGCTGTCTGGTTTTTCTTTTTTTTTTTTTTTTTTTTTTAACAGTGGTTTAATAAAAGATATTCCCAGTAAGAGTCTCCAGGAAAGGGATTCAAAAATATGCAAAACAGTCTGAGGAGCTATTCATTTTACCTTAGGGCTTGACATGCCCTGGAAGAGAGTCAGGCTTCTTGACAACTTCTTGGTCTGCAGAAAGGGCCTTAGCTGCCTGCTGCACCCAGCCTTGGGGAAATGAGTCTTGGGGCTTGGAGCCTCACCCAGAGCTTGACCATCGCTTGGAATGACCCTGTTTACTGGTGGATTGTTCATGTACAGCAATGGCTTTCCTTTCTGCCTGGCCTCAGAGACTCCTGCTATTAAGCTAACTAGTATGTGTGCCTGGTAAATACCCCAGGAAACACTGTGGTTGGAGATTTCCCAGTCATTCAGGAAGACAGAAGCCCTCTTGCTTCCTCAGCACCATGACTTCACCATCCCAAATCTGTTTTAACAGGCTGAGTTGTCACTAATACAGGCAGCAACAGTGGAAAAAGGCACTCATTCAAATACACATATCAGAGGTAAAATGAAGGTGAAGAGGTGCAGTTCATGTCTGGTTAAATCTTTCTGGATCATCTGTTTCCAATAGAATTCCAAGTTATTACAAATAAATATATAAAAAATAGATAAGCCATAAATACATGTGTATGTGCGCACACATGCACATACACACACACAGACACACAAATATGTATATGAAATTAATTATAATTCATTTCTGGATCCTTTAAAGGTGCCCAGGAATACATAAATAAATAAATAATACCCTTACAAGCTGGGTTTTGTGGATGTTTACAAAGGATAGAAATATGCTCAAGTATGCAGCAATAAGACTGGTAATGAATAGTCTTGAAAACACAGTCCCAAAAATACTTACATGGCACTTTGAAGCCTAAGAGTGGGCTGAAAACACAAATAAATCCCGTGAGCTGAACAGCTTGGTAGCGCTACCTGCCTCTTTCAAATGGATTACGAAGCAAGAAATGCCGCCATTATCTGCAACTGGCTTCATTTTTTTCACCAAAGAAAAAAATCAATGACTTGAGCTCAAAGCTGAAAATATGTGGTTTTCAAGTTTCAAGGAAAAAGTAGGCTTACCCTTGAGTAAGGCTGCAGGGATCCATCGTGGCTGCTGTGAAGGTCCCCAGCATGGGTGCAGGGGGTCTCCTGTCACCGCTACCTGCACAGGGGACCTGAGGCAGAACCCCACAAGTGCTTATTTCCTTAAATGTAAAGGAAGCAATTGCCTTAGATGTAAACATCTACATTTAAAACTATAAAGCTGAGTGAGAGATCTCTGATTCCTTGTGCTTGAAGATTTGCTGCTGTAAAGTCCAGCCTTCTGCACTAAAAAAGTTAACGACACAAAAAAATGAAGAGGTTCCACACTACTGTTAGTTTCCCTTCACTATAGGAAGAGATATCTTTAGCACAGATACAGTTTTCTAACCTGAAAGTGTTTACAAGCCATTCTACTAATAACCCATTGAATAGTAAATGCATGTTTATATACACTGCTGAAACAGGACCTGAAGCAAACAAGTTCAGTCCATAGAAGATTTAGCTGGTGAAACGAAAGTGAAAAAGAAAAATGACTAATCTATTTTTGTGTTGTCTGTGACAACGACTAAAATGAAACTCCACTGGACAGCATTTCACTAATATAAAACTTGCAGGAGACCTAGCAAGAAAACAGTCATGAGTCAGTGTCACACACTGCCTGATCCCTTTTGGCTCCATGTGCATTGACAGGCGAGAGCTCTGCACAACCCCACAGTTTCCCTGTGCTTCTGGGACTGGTGCTACTGCTGATGCTGAAAAGTGTTTCTGCATGATCTGTGTTTGCAGTGTTATTTCCTAATATACAATTTGCTTTTAGGTAGAAACTGTTGGAGAAATTAAGTTGTGAGCAGCCAAGCTTGAAGCAATACTGCAAATGGCACTAAAGGTTTCTTGCAGTATTGTACACATTTCAGAGCAATATACTCTAGTTTAAAGGGCAAATGACAAAAAATATCTTTACTGAGTTTTTCCCTTATTCTTTAGCACTTTTAGATAAATTATAACATCTGTTGCACTCCCTTCTCCTCAGAGTAGAGCTTTAATTTTAAATTTCATGGTGTGCTGGAAAGAAAAAAAAAAACCAGAAACAACTGACAGAATAAATCTACTGGGGAAAATGAAATGATGGAGAGTCCCTCCAGTGACTTCTGAATGTTAGAGGTGTCCACTTGTTTTCATGGGTAATACAGTTTCGAAGTGGTTAGAGCTACCTTGCTGTATTACAGCCACTGCAGTTCAGGCATGAAGGTTTGGCTTCCAATTTTCACTTTAAGCTTTTTAAATCCAGAATAAAATAAAAAAGAAACTATTTAAAAAAAAGAAGAAAAGCTCAGGTAATAACATATTTCCTGGACTTCAGCCTGCCAAAACACACAGCCCACGTTGGAGGCTCACACACTGTTTGAGTGAGCAGTAACAGTGGGGACAGAGCACTGAGCATAAAATTAGCAAATCATTTCAGTCTGACAGAGCCAAAGTTTACTTTTTAAGCAAAACATGAGCAGTACTAAGAAAGAAGGTACTGTAAGTGACAGTCTTTGTGGATACCTTCACTCTTTTTTTCTCACTGGTGACCTTGGAAAGTAATTAGATGTTGTCCTAAAGTGCATGCCACAGCTCAGCAAGAAGTTTTGAGGTCAGTCTCAGACTACTGAGTGAAATCAATGGCCATTAATTCTGTCAAGGAGCTCAGACTAGGAAATTAGTTCCCTGCTTGCCCAAAAATTTCTGAATTTTGGACTAGCAGTGGCTGGCACCAGGAGTTTTAATTTTTGTCATAGGGGATTTTTTTCCCTGGCTAACTACCATGATCCAGCTCTTTATGGGGGACCAGAGACAATTTGCCTTATAGAAATCTCTCCATAATAACAGCAGAAGTGGGAAAGGGTGAGAGGATATTCTAGATGTCAGACTCCAGGAACAGCAAAATGCCTCTTTGAGGCTATGTCCTTTAAGAAGCATACAGATTTAACCATACTACTCAGATAGAGTTTCTCAAAAATGCACCAAAGACAAAGCTATTCAGGCTAGTCAAATCAAGGGAATAATCATTACTTGCAAAATTACTGCAAGCTGATTTTCTCATTAAAATTTCATTAATGTCTTTTTTTTTTTCCCTGACTGTGCTACATCCCACACTTTTAAAAGCACCTCATTCTATTATATTTCCATTAACACTAGCCACCATATTAATAGCCTGAAAATACAGGCTGGTACATTTGTGCTGCTAATGAGCGTTGCCCTCCCCCTCTCAAAACATAGTTATGTCGTGAAAAATAAATATTACAGCTAATGCTTTGTATTCCTCCCATGGACATGTTTTAAAGACATCAGCAGGGTTTCCAGTTGATTGCAAAGGTCTCATCTGTGTTTGGTTTGGAAACCAAACCACATGGAGTTATTACTGTCTCCATTTGAGCACAGTCACAGCCCTGCTAACAAAAAGAAAGTGTCACATTAATACAGGCTGCTACTTTGTCATCTTTTCCAGCCTTTGTGAAGGGTCGTTTCCCAGGCAGAGACTCATCCTGGTGCCCCTCAGCAGGGCTTGCTGACCCCTCCAGTGGCATGGTTTTCTGCAGTGAGTCCCCTGCCCTGTGGTGACTGCACTTCTCCAGGAGGGTTAGTCTGCTCCACTTTGTACTTCATAACTGGTCTTTTCCTGCTGAAAGCTAGCAGCCCCATATGGAGGCAGTGGTGAGCAGAGCGGCTTGAAAAATTAAGTGAAGGAAAGTCATCAAGGACATGCACGCTCTGAAAAGGTAGTGTTGATACCAGTGGGAGCTGGAAAAAGCCCCTCTGGTCCTTCCCTGTTGGTTGCCTTGCATGTCTGCCTCTTCTCTTGCTAGGGTGCCAGCCAGGAGAAAATGCACGAGGGTCTTACTGGAACAAAGGATGACGGAGGATGCCAGAGAGGAGAGTGTTTCACCATGTACCATTGTTGAGGATCTTTCAAATGCTTAACCCCACTGGCTGTTGGCTGTATTGCATGGCTTCTCGGTCCCCATGCCCACAGGACATCAGCTACCTCAGGCTCTGGCTGTGGGCTGTAAGCTCCTTATTACAAAACACGTAATCATATCCCTCCAGTGTGCTGCTGAGAAAGCAACCTTCATGGTCTGTCCTGCTGACATTAAAGGCAGCTTTTAGGGGACGTGAAGATTTGGCTGGATCAGGAGTCTCAGAGACTATGCAGATCATGCAGAGTATAATCCCAATAAAAAAATTGGTCCTAATGACCAGAGAACCAAGTGGGCAGAGGGGCTGAGATGCCCTGGCACGCTGCTGTTCTCCCTGACAGCACACCCACTTGCTGCTGAGTCACACCACTGTACATGGGAGCAAAAGCTCATGGATTCATTCAGCAATGTGTCTTGCAAAACACCATATAGCCTGCAAGGACTGGAAAAGGCCCCTTCCAGTCAGCCTTCCCTGACAGTGTGTGTAGCCTCAGTGTGCTAATGAAGCAATCAGACAGTGCGGGGGCAGCAGCTCCGCTATGCCGGTCACTGTGCAAGCAGCACTGTTTACTTTCTTATGGTTTTCTAATTAGGGGGAGAGAAAAAGCAATATCCATGCCCACTGTCTCCAGGGAAGAGATTGAATTTTAACACGTAATTTAAGGAAAAGATAGAGTTATCTTTTTCAGGACCCAGGCTAATCTCCCATTTCCACAGGGAGGATTAGGGTTAGGATGGTAGGATTTGCAGTTTTAATCAGGGGAGACTTGACAACTTTCATTGTCTGCTCCAGATTATTCTGGTATCTCCATATCCTCCCATCCCTCTGAATAATGAGGAGCCATGGACTCAATCTTATCTTACTGATACTGCTGGACTTCTGTGGCTTTATGAAAATTGGCAGTAACTTAGACTGTTGCCTTTCTTTTCAGAGAAAAATCAAAGTTTTGTTGGCATTAAGCTCTTGCCGTGCTCCCTTCGGAGGGGAAGGGAGGGGAGGAGAGGGAAAGGGAGGGGAAGGGAGAGGAGGAGAGGGGAGGGGAAGTGAGGGGAGGGAAGAGGAGGGGAGGAGTCTCAGCAGTGAAGTTTGTCTCTGACCTCACTATGGGTTTAAGCCTATAACCTCAGGAAGCCCAAAAAACTTAATTCTTCAGGACTGGATGATTCAACAAAATTGTTTTGGTTTATGTACAATAGTTATGTTGTTAGTAAAGGGGGAGAAATACAGAAAGACCTGAAAGCCCTTAACTTTTCAAGGGACCTTTTCAATCTGCTTTGACATAATCCCCTGCTGTGAAAACCATCAGAAGCTATGGGATTTCTTCTATATGGCAAAATTAAAGCAGATTTCAGAACTTCAAAAGTTATCATGACGCCAAAGTGAATTTCCACCCTCCTGCTGCCCCTTGTGCCTTGCACAGCCAGGTGCTTCAACCTGGCCTTGAGTCTTAACTCACCTGCTGGCCACCACTTAGCACCCTCATGAGAACTTCAGCTTATGTGTGACAGTTTGGTCCCAAAGATGCCAATAAGCATCCCCAGAAGAGGGTTGAAGAGAAGAGGTAGGGGATGCCTCTGTGTGGAAAGTAGTGTGTGTGGGGCAAAGAGCTTTGCTTTAGGCTCTTGGAGGCAGGACATATGCAGATGTGCAGTAGGATCCAGCAGCTGAGGAAACTCATGGGTCCAGTTATCTAGATGTAGGCATGGTAAATAAATGACCCTTTCACTGTGAACTGTGTGTGAGGGCACCTGGTGTACCACATGAAGACCTCCTGCTTCCTAGGTCTGAATAGCCCTGAATGATTTCTCAGGAGCAGCAGCGATCCAGAAAGGAAGAAAGCACGTGCATAGAAGGTTTTCTTAGTAAAAAAAAAAAAAAAATTACTCCCTCAGGATTGGTGTATTTGTATTGATTGCACACAGATGTGATTATGTTTGAAGTTGGAAACTCTCAGCCTAGGGATAGAAAAATCTCCACCAACTGGTGCATGGAGCCTGCTCTGTATTCCCTAGAGTGTCCTGATATGGTCAAAAAAGGGCCCTAAGACCCTTGTATTATACTTCCTCTGACAAAACACCAAAATTTGCACCAGAGACTCTTGTAATAGTTTTGGATTAATCTTAGTCATGTCAGTTATCCTGCCAGCATGATAACTGACCTCTTTCCAATTTCACCTGTACTGCTTGATGTAGGACTGATCAGCTTTAAGTCAAAGCTGATGTTTTTATAAACAAATCTGAAAGCAAATTGAGTTCGCATTCAGTCTGTCTACAATGTAGTTTTCATTGATGCAATAAATTTGCAGCATTAATTTCTTCTGAGAGTCTTTATTATATTTGTTAACAAGAGCAAGGCTATTCCAGTGGAGCATTTCTACCATAGTATTTTAAATACAAAGATGCTCTCATTAAACTCAGTGGCTTAAAATATGTGAGTCTGTGTGGACATGACAGGCATGAAGAATTTATCATTTGTTCAAAAACACTCATATCTTTCCTGAATCCACCCTTGGTTTGCCTGCAGCTCTGGGAAAACCAATTTTTTTTTATAGATATCTGCAGCCTCCTGCATTACCCTGTCACTTCCAGAAAATAGGATTTCTCACCTACAGATGGTGAGAAGAGAGGAGGGTAGCCGTGAACATTAGGTTGAAATTACTTGTCAAGTTTGATCAATTCACAGAAAGACAAAAATCCCTTTTGAAAAGGCACAGTTGATTTCTGAAGATTAGTAGCAATGTCCTCGCAGCTCCTTTGTTTGGGTAAATTATACAAGAGTGCAGTTTATTACCTAAATGAAAGATACATTTGCATGTGGATGGTAAGTAAATTATTTAATTCTGTGCAGGATGGTGCAATAAACAACCCCTCTCCTACACACATGCGCACACAAATACACACATGCATTCACCTACTCAGGACTTATGATAGGGGGGTTCGGTCCTTTACTTTGTGTTTTCTTTTTCCTTTTGCTGGCTTGTAAGTATTATTATTTGACAAAGCACTAGGAAAGGAGTACATGAATCTATTAAAGATAACAAAGCTCAATTGTGACCCCAAAGTCATGAAAGCAAGACAAATAAATCTTTCATAATGTGGAATAGCTGGTCTCTGGCTCTTCAAGGAAAGAAGGAGGAGTTGCTCTTGAAATGAACACTAATCTGAATCCTGCTGTTCTTGGGGTGACTTCTTGTTGCAGCAATTTCTTCTTACAATTTAGTCATGTCATGATGCATTAATTATCATCTGTGTTCTCTGTTTTATGGGAGCATTAAGATATAATACCTGTTTTGTTATCTTCCAGAGTAGTAATCATTCCTATAAATAAGGAAGATGAGTGTGTGAGAAGAGTGTGCATGCCAGAAAAAAATTCCTGATCTGCTGCTTGCTTTATGGTGCACCAACATAAACTGCTAACAGGCAGGTAGTTGTCTTTCTCTGACAGGAAAAAAGATATGTTTCATAAAAACTTAGCTTCCTGCTCTGATTTCTAGCCTGGTTTCCTTCGGAGACGTAGTTTACACAGGCCTGCATCATTCAATGCCCCATCATGCCCAAACCATTGGGCAATTTCACCTGGGTGCACCAGAGCTGTGGATGGCTCGGCCTCACCACCAGCAGTTTATATCTAAGCCTGGATTTGGTTTCTGCCATGCCCATGCTCCTCGTAGATGTGAGCAAGCCCTCTCCTCTGCCCCATCTGTCTCCCAGCATGATGGGTTGTCTCATCCTCAGGGGAAGTTTAAGTGTGAGATATATGGGCAGCTAGGGAATCAGGTGTCCCACAAAAGCAAGTTTTCCAGGCTAACCTGGAGCTTCCAGATGGGTTTCAGGAGTATAGGTGACCAAGCTGAAGACAGGGAGCTCCCAGTGGTGCCTGCAACAGGGTACAGGCTGCATCATGTGTGCGCTCCCGGGAGACAGTGTAGAGCCTGGGAAAAGGATGTGAGAATGCAGAAATATCCTAGGCTTGTGGAAAATCCAGCTGGAACTCATAGTTTACCCCTAGCATAAGCCACATGTCTAAGCTTTGGACTGGAATAAAAAAATGTGTGGGTGCTTCAGCCCCCTGCACTTACAAACTGGGGAAAAATCAAAGTTCTTCTGTGTAAGAAATGTCCTGATCCCCCATCTAGGGCTGTGTGGAAATCCACCTGAAATATTATCAAAGCCTGTTCTAACCCACTTTGTTTGCTGATCACGTGTGAACAGCCTCAGGAAAAATAAAGCAACTCTTGCTTCTAGTTATTTTTTCCTTTGTCCATTACCATTTCATTTTCCTAAGATTAAGGAGAAAAAATTGAAGACCCAAACAGCCTCATGTTTCTGAACACTTTGCAGCAGCAGAAAGAAACAAAATGAAACAACCCCTTAAATTATTACATTTTCAAAAAGAATCATCATCTCATTGTACAGATGGTGTGCGCCAGGCTCTCATTAGCATCCTGCTCTATTTTTAGTCCCTCTTCTTGCTGCACATGAAATCTGGTTGCATTAAAGGAGGTATCATGCTGCCTTCCCCAAACATCATTTTGGTCCACAAAAAGCTCTCCCCCTCTCTGCTTTACGTTTTAAGGCACAGCTGCCTTCTCTGCGAACTCGGGACTGCTCTGCGACCACCAGTGTATTTGTTCACGGGGAAGTGGAGGAAAATCACCTGTCACATCTCCTTCCTTCCATCATCAGCAATTTTTTGTGTGTCTGCTGTGAAGAAAGTTGTTAATTCTGAAAGAGGTAGAGTTGTCCACTTTAGACCTTGTTGAAACAGAGGCTAAGATTGTGCTGGCAGGCCAGAGAAAACTAGGACAAGGGAAATTAAATTCTCTGTTTGCTGCTGAACTGGAGACCTGTGCTAACCCTCAGCCTCGGATTCCCCTTTGGTAGCTTTTTGTTATTGCCAGTTGGTAAATCAATGCTCTTCCTGGGCAATTTTAACATGTTGGATGAGTGCAGGCACAAGGTAACCTTGCTCCTAGCCTGCAGTGTTTGGGATAGGTTTTTTCCTGGAGATTTGAGCTCCCAAAAGAGTGGAGGTTGATGTGAGCAGTGTAAGGACTTTATTCCTTGCCTCACAAAGTACATGTCTAAATGCATCACATCCTCAAAGTGCCCTACCTTCACCCCCCCAACAAGGGAAACTATTGCTGACTTGTGCAGATGCAGGCATTTATCTTCCAGATATTTAAAATCAGAGGGGGTAACATCCATTCTTCATGTCCAAGGGGAGAAGCTGGTTCTTGTAGGTTCTTGTAGTCCTTTCAAGTCCACTTCCATTTGCACATACATCAGGGAATTTCAGGTGCCTTCACTCTGGATCAGATACCGTTCTCTTTCACACTTTTGTTGAATTACTTAACACGAGCTTGATGTCCCTTGCAGCTAGGTTCCAGAGGAATGAATGGTAATGAGGCTGTAATTTGTATGAGAGACAACAGGTCAGCTGAAGATACCCTGCTCTGAGAAGAGGGTGGAGATTGCTTCAATAAACCATGAATATTCATCTTGCATGTCTGGTCAGTTTTGATCAATCAGCTCTTTTCAAGGCAATTTCTATCAAGCTCTATGAGTGCCTGAAACAGGTTTTGGCAATAAGAAAGTAAAGAAAAAGATTGACGTTAAAAGGAATTGACAGGCAATAGGGTTAGAGATCCTGCCCCAAATCTGATCTTGTGAATAACCAACCTGAAATTAAATAGTTAATCTGCGAAGGTCCTTGACAACTTACGTGGTAATGCTAAAAAATATTCTCTGTTAAATATCCAGAAGAAAAAAACCAAACAGACAAAAATCAATGCCGAAAGCCTACAAGAAATAAGGAGCAGACTTGTGTTATTTCCATTTAGTGAAATGCCAGAAAGATTAGAATTCCCAAGAACACCTTTCTTTTCCCACATGACCAGTTTTAGGCTAGACACAGGACCAAAGCTCTGATTCCTATGTGCATTTTCAAGTTCCTGTCTCAAAATGCAGCAGTGCTGAATCCAGCTTATGAGGGCAAGTGGGGACAATCCAAGATGGGACTACTCGGACCTGTGTTTTGCCTTTGGTGAGAGTGACACTTTTCAAACTGATTCTGACTGCAGAAGATTAAAGGTAAGCAATAACAAATTGTAAGGCAAGCTTTAGCAGGCAGTGCACTTTGGCAATAGTTTTTTTCTTCCTAATATTTCATTTCTATTCTCTCGTGATGCACTACCCTCTTCATTAAAGTAGCGCTCTAATGCAAGTAGGTGATACAAGCTGAGAATGCCAAGTATGATTTTCATGGCAGACATTGTGAAATGTTTTACAGATACTAATAGAAAGGTTTATTGCTGCTCTTTCATGTAACACATCATCATAAAAATGTCTAGAAAATTATATACATTGGTCCAGATTAAGAAATTCTATCTGAGGTGCCATTGCATGTTAAATTAAAGCACTTCATACAGTGTAACATGCTAAGTTGATGTAAAATATTTGGGGGGACAGTGGAATATGAACAATAGCAAATACAAATACGTGTCAAAATATGTGGGAAAAAACCCACTGCTTAGGTACTATGCCACTTTCTTTGCTTAAATTCCGATCTGCATACCTCACCTGAATTCAGATAAGTTATCTGTGCCTGCCTTCAAGTCTGTGCTAGGCCAACAGCATCCTGGCCTGTATCAGTAATAGAGTGGCAGCAGGACTAGGGAGGTGATTGTTCACCTGTACTTGGCACTGGTGAGGTTACACCTCTAATCCTGATTCTGGGCCTCTCACAAGAAGAAAGACATGGAGGTGCTTGAGCAAGTCCAGAGAAGGGTAAGGGAGCTGGTGAAGGGTCTGGAGCACAAGTCTTATGAGCAGTGGCTGAAGGAGCTGGGAGTGTTTAGGCTGATGAAAAGGAGGCTCGGGGGGAACCACTCTCTGCAACTACCTGAAAGCAGGGTGTATCAAGATGGGGGACAGCCTCTTCTCCCAGGCAACTAGTGACAGGATAAGAGGACAAAGCCTCAAGTTGCACCAGGGGAGGTTTAGTTTGGACGTCAGAAAGAATTTCTTCATGGATTCTAACAGTCTCTTGCTGGTTTTCTGCCTGCTGTGTGCTTTGCAATGCCTTGCACTCGTTTGCCTTAAGGTTAGATGTGTCTGTCCTGGGAAATGACATTCTGTTATGATATGTGGCATCTAACACAAGGCTGAAATGAGAGCCAGGATCCTCTAACCCTTTGGGAATATGAATACTTGTACAATTATGTTGACATAATACAGAAACAGTTTGGGTTCACTTTTTCAGCTGGAAAATTTTCATTTTAGAGAAATTAAAGTGAGGGTCTTTAAGCATTACAAGCCTATTCCTGTGGAGTAGTAAGGATAGTTTTGTGGAGTGTTTGGGCTGGGAGCAAAGCTGCTTGCCTGTGAAGGAGACTGCTCTGGGGTGTACTGATGAGGGGGCAGCCAGCTCTTCTGCCTTGGGGGTGGTGACCCCATACCCCATGACAGTGCCTGAGCTGGAGCTGCAGCCTGAAGGGTGTGGTCTGGGGGACTGAGGACCATGCTCAGAATCATGCATCACCATGACCACAATCAAAGTCTCCCCCAGATGAAGTGATCTGAATGCAGTTATCACCACTGGATGAGAAGAGAGCAGAAAGCCATAGGTGTTTTAGTGATAATAAAAATGCTTCCCAGCATCACCACTGTTATTTCTGCCTTTCCCTAGAGGACCTCAAGCCAAAAATTTTTGAAGCTCTCCTCATCACAGCCTCACATGGGAGCTAGCCAAAATCAAACTCTAACTACACAGCCTTTTTCCAATATACTCCCACTTGAGAACAAATAAGCCCCCAATCCAGTTTGGTTGGTACTTTTCTAGTGAGAGAAAACTGCCATCAAGTCTTTTAACATACAGTTATACTTTGAAAGGTCACTCTGTGAAAATGGTGCCAGGAGGCTCCACGTTTATTGACTCCCTTCCCTGGGCAATTTGCTCAGTTTACATGTAATGAATAAACTCTGTTCTTGGCTGCTGCCCAATCCAGCTGGTCTAAAAGCCAAGCTGTGTTAGCCTTCTGCCAGGGCATTATCACCAAAACTAAAGGTTGTTCCAGAAAAACCTTTTGACCCGTAGCCTAAGAATGTCTTCTTCCTGTCACATCTGCATTTGGGCACTTTATTATAATCCCCATTTACCACAGTCAATATCAGCATTCCCCATTTTTCTTGTTTTCAGCTGCTCATGAACTCCACTATTCCTGCACCTGAGTTAAATCGTGGTGCCATTTGTCCCACTGTCAATCTTCAACTGTGCAGTAGCTCCTAACTTAGCTTTGATGGTTCAGACTTCTCTCTAGAACTGGTTGTTGTATCTACTCAAGGCAAATAGGAGAGGAAAATGGGGTTTGCTGTGTATATCAGTATATCAGCCTTGTGGATGGATGCAATTTGTAGGGTTAATTTAGCTCCAGGATAGGCAGCTGACCCACCATGTCTGAGGAAGTGTCTTAACCTGGCAAAGTAGTGGGATTGTTATGGCAGGATGGCTTCTGATGCTTGTGCTGGCTCATCTGTAATTAAATCACAAACCTCACAGCAATGCACTGTGAATGTAACTGCTTTACAGATCTGGGACTGGAAAGGATCATTCCTACCTCGTGGTCAAATGGTGCAGATGGGATTTCTGCAGTAAGTCTGCACCTAGAGGAATATCATCAAGTCTGGAGAAGAGCTACACTGTGCCTACACAGAAAAACACTCATGTGAGTCACTGAGGAACTGAGAGCCCAAAGTGTGGCCTATTTGACCTGATAACCTTTGAGGCTGAATAAAAAGTGCATCACTGCATATGGAAACTTTGTAAGTCATGGTAGGGCTTTCACTTAGGTTACAACTTCAGTGAAGATGAGTGTGTTTTGCACTAATAAATCCTCTGTTTCACTCTGGACAGGAGGATATATGAAGTTAAGGCTCATATTCAAAGATTTCTCTGTATTTGAGTGCTCTTTTGTGTTTCTCTCTATGCCCAGCAACTGGATCTCCAGGATGAACACTCCTGTGGTGCTTCATTGCAGGCCTCGGTGGCCTGGACACCTCCATGGATGGTTCAGCTCTGGTTCATCCAGTTTTGCAGTGGAGAGAAGAGCAATCAGGAGGCACGGGTGAGGTGCGATCCAGCACAGACAGTACTCGCTCTCAGTACACTAAGGATATATCTCATGCAGAAATATTTTTTAAATATGACTGTTCTGTGTCACAGCCACCAGTCAACATATGTTAGTCCTGCATGACAGGCTATAAGGCCAGTGAGTTTGCCATAACCCACAGCCTAGCTGTCAGCATCAGCCAGTACAGACATACACTGCTGGAGGGCCCAGGTTTAATCTTCACTGGTTTTCATCATGGGAGTTATCACATGTAAGGACTGTACAATAGCAACAACAATTTACAGGCTGCTAGGAATGCAGCCAGTCCTCCTCAGACCTGGGGCTGTCTCCATTTTCTGCCAATCCAACAGAGGAGCCGTGTGGAGGCTTACTAGAGGAGACTGGATAAATCACCTTGGCAGCTCTCCCACTGGTCAGGTCACACCATTCAGTGGATATTTATACTCTTTTTTTGCAGCTCTGATTAAGTATTTCTCTGTCAAAATTCTGGAAGTGACAGAGCAGTGGCTGTGACATGCCGAAGTTCAACCCTCTCTGCCTACTGGAATTCCTTTTCCAAGGACACATGCCACAAGAAACAGCTGCCCAGAGGCAACACCAATATGTTTCTGTTTCACTCAGGACTCTTGTAGCTGATTTTTATTTTTCAGTTCAGCATTTCTTTGAGTAATCAGGGTAACCCTGAGACTGTCACTCTTCTGGATATCTTCTTCCACATCTCAATAAGGCAAAAACACAGGCCTCCCCTGAAGCTCATTTTGAGTAATGATCTCTATCAGTATCATCTGCTACTTATAAAGATGTTATCAGCTCTCCCTGTGTTATTATTTTATGTTAGCATATTATACAATTATTCATTTGTATTACTGTAGTTCCCAGAGACCTCTCTCTGGATCAGGACCTTACTGTGGAAGTTGCAGCAGCACCTGGCCATGTTTTGTAGTCTATTGCCATTGTCAGAAGCCAGAGAGGAACCTGCATTTCAAAACAGGAACCATCTGATAGATATATGAATGGGACTCATGTTTCTGTGCAAGATACTGTTTTAATTCTCAAAACTAAGGGAGGAACTCCCATTGATTTTGGCCGGTGTTGGACTGAACACCTCTGGAAGTGGTAGCATCCAGTTCTGTGGTCCAGCCATTTGCATGGTTTGTTAGGAAAAACCCAGACTGATCTCTGTGGGTGTATCTAGTGGTCCTGATGTGAAAGGCAGAGGCAAAGATGTAAGGCTTGCCTGAATCCCTTCCATGTACTCACATCAATGACTCTTGTGGAGCCACAGTGAAGCCTCGCTATCTCATGCCCTTAAACCTTCTCAGCCTAAAAGTGGATATTAGTAAATAGTCTCAAAGCCATCAAAGGCTTCAAGGTAGCTGCCTGACAGCTGTTATCTTCAATGGTTGAAGCAGGGATTGCAACATGAAGAAAATGTCTACATGGTCTGTCTTGGCAAATCTGGCTTCACCCTGAACAGGTAGGAGATGTAGCGCTCTCTGCACACCCTGCTGGTCAGGCAGTCTGGCCTGAAAAAAAAGGTCCTTTACAGACTTGTTTCATACATAGCGCTATTTGCTTTACTTTTTAAAGTGTCTCCCTTAGTAGAGAAATGAAGATTATCTGAGTGTTTTTGAATTCAAGCCAATAGGACCTGTCTGGCAGTGAAACATCTCTTGCTATGCAGACATCCAGTCTCAGCAACAAGAAAAGTGCTTTAAATATCACCTGAAAACTTTGTCCTAGATCGCACATTTGCATTTGAATAAGTTTGTTTCTTTGTCTAAAAGCTCTGATTTTTCAGTCTGCACTACAAGGATATTGAAGCAGTTCATCACTGTTGCTATGAAAGTTCAAAGCCATTTATCTTCAGTAAGGTTACTTGATACAATTTCTAACAGCAAGAACCTCTCTGTCCTGGAGCTTTCCACAAGATTAAGTGATGTATTCAGATAAGGAATGTCTCAGGAGGATTTTCAGTACCTGGAAGACATAAAGCTCATTCTAGTTGAGGAATGGCAGGTTTTGCAATCGGTGCTTCCCATTTTCCTACCAATAAGCTTTGTTAGTCTCTTTCTTGGAGCCTGGCATCCTTTTGTGAAAGTACTGCAAGAAGAACCATCTTTGCAATGAAAGTTAGTTCTCATCCTTCTCTTGAAGATTATTACTGCTTGCTAATCCTTCATGTGCATGTTCTGGAGTGGCAGAGCCCAAAGGGAGATAAAAAAGCTCTTCATTAGTCTTTTGCCTTTGTGGAGAGAGAAAGAATGAGTGCTTGTAGTCCTAACCAAGGGTATGAGATATAGGTTTAATGTGATGTTCTGCCAAGGATTTTTTGCATTGTTTTCAACAAATGCTTTCCTCTCTTGGTGGGAGCTATGCACATGAAAGACAGCAAAACTGTCCTGTGTCAGGACCTGGAAGAATCACTAGCAGCTGCAGGTAGCTGGGTACCCACCAAAACCAAAGGAGCTCTTGGTCAGGATGGGACTGGGTGTTTGCACTCACTATGCAGCACCATTGTGCAGGACCATTTACACGCAGACCCAGCTGATCTGCTCATCTGCACTGCTCCAAAAGACAGGGCTCCCAGCAGATGAGAGGCCCTTTTCCTGGGTGGAAGGTGCTGGTGTGAAGAGGCACAGAGCTTAACTCAGGAGGGCTGATTATTTTCCTGGCAACCTGTGCTGTGACCTCACTGCAAGTGTTTTCTGTTGGGCAACTTTTCTGTGCAGGGACTGAGCTCTGCCCTCAGCACTATGTGAACACCTCTGGAGCCCACAGGTGCTGCCGTGTCCTACCCTGCTGTTAGCCCCCTTGTTTTCCGCAGGGCCATCTCTGTGAAAGATGAATCATCTTTCTCTGTGAACAGTTCTTGTGATGACACATGGCAATCTTTGTTTTCTGCCCTTCACTCTGATGGCATAAGCGTGCAGAGTTAACTGCATTAAAAAAAAAAGAAAATAAAAACCTATGCTTGTGTCTGAACAGTTCAGAATCTGGAGCTCTTCCATGTGAGAAGGTGTTTCTGATCCAATTGGAGAAGAAGTACATCTGAGTCTATTCTGACAGATTCTTCTCCGATGAGTGTTTTTCAGGTCTGTGTTGGGCTAGAAAAACAGATAAATCACCTATACTACAGTACTGTCAATTGCTGATGCACAAAAAAGAGAGTCATGCAGCAGTATCCAGCAAGTTATTGTAAATTACTCATTTTGTTATAGCTCTTTTATTGTCCAGGATTTACCATCTCTCCTTTCTTCAGTAGTTTACTGGCCTGTATTCATAAAGGATGGTATGAAGGAGAAGATGTGATATCAAGTCCAGTGAGGACTACTGCCCTACTTCTGAACAAGCCCTACAGCTGCCACTGGCACTGCAAGATCCTTTGTCATCTTCAAGATGATGAGACTGAGGATGCTTCAGCTGATTTATAAGGAGTCATGGATATATGATGTGAGCTTAATTCATAATAGGATTGAGCTGAAAGCACTAATGGTGTTTTACTGCAGATCTGACATTAACATTCACACAGTGTCTGATGGATAGTGCAGAAGAACCAAAGTAGGTTTTGTAGTGGATCTGGTAGCAATCCATCCTGCTCAGCCTGATGAAATTATTGTTGCAATTTACTAAACCAAGCAAAAGAAAATCCACCCATGAACAGAGATGTGGAAAAAGCTTAAAAAACCCAATGAACTAAACCAAACCCAAAACCAATATCTTGTCTATGTAAAAAAAAAAAAAAAAAAAAAGGAACACCACTCTCAGATCAGGTAGGTAGGAAAATAGAATTTTGCAACAGCTGCACAGGGATTTTGCAACCTCATTTTCTCCTGCACCAAATGAAGGGTACTTCCTTACTTCAAACACATGTAAGGTTGTGTTCTTCACAGGAAGGAAGGAATTAATTAAGAGTAATTTGTTTTAATACATTATAAAGATGCAAAATACTAGAGTACAAAATTAATTCTAGAAGCCCTGATTACAGCCAAATTTAGGAATCAAACTACTTTTCAACCATAAGCAGAGAGCTGTAAAAAGTGCTATATTATGGGCACTGAAAGAGTGTGTGCAAATTGAACTTCACTGTTGATCCTATTTCCAGCATTTTGCATTTATGTCCTACCATGCAGAATATTTGCTTCACCTTTGCTTTATAACAGTATAAGGTTACTCATAGGCCTTGAATTACGACAGAATTAGAATGCCTTCTGTGGTAGAAAGCCCTTAAATATATCCTTAAACATTTGAGCTTCATGTTGAGATGCTTACAAAGGCTGGTTTTAGCACCCATCTCTCATATCTGCCTGAAATGTGTCCTCCTTTTGTTTCCTGGGAATCTCACTGGACAGATTTTCATCAGTACTCCAACGTAGTGTAGTACTCTAGTGTAGTACTCCAATCTAGATTTCTGAAATCCCTGCCAGAGCTGGGTCTTTGCAGATGTGGAGAAAGCCAAGACAAGCAAGGAGTTTACTTTGTTGGGTTCACAAAGTAGATATTTCAAATACAAAAGGTGCCAACTAATAAGAAGTAAATAGTCTGGAAAAAGTAAATAACCAAGAAATATACCTCCCCCTAGAACTTCTTGTGATCAGGCAACAAAAGCATCATTACATTTGGTCTCTACCCCAGTGTACAAAGACGTCAGAAAGTTTAAGCTAGAGGAACTGTTTTTCTTGGGGTCTTATTGCTTTTGCTTTGTTTTATTTTTACTGGAGGAGCTGGAGAAGCCAGTTTCAGTCCACAAAAGCACCAATGATTTATTTATTGCTATCAGTTAAGGCAAGGGCAGTATTTGATGGTTCTGAATATTTAACATCGCAGGGAAAAAGCAAGCTGCTCTGAAGCCTGTGTGTTCCAGCGAAGCACTGCAAATCAGTATGTCCCCCCCGGCCTTCTGAATTCAGAGGTGGGAGAAATGCGTAGCTGTGCTCCAGTGTATTCTTACAGGGACTGAGACTTCTTTGGACCTCAACAGCCTGTTGAAGAGACCCTAGCTCCTCTCTGACCTGCTATGAAAGTCCAGGTAAGGAGGTGATGTACATCTATGTCTCAGAAGACATTGCCTGCATGGTATTCATCTCAGGAAAACTTCAATTCATTTCACGTCATGCATAATTTATAATAATTCTCAGGAGAGCAACAGATGGGAGAGATCAGCATCAATAGTCTTGTCTACCTGAAGTTAACTACAGCGAGATGTGTTTTGAAGAACTAAGGACTATTCTCAGCTTGCTTCCCCCCTTCCTTGGCTTTCCAAGGAACTCAGTCTCTCTATCTACTAACTGACCCAACCGACCAGATGTTTCTTGACAAAGCATTCAGGAGCAGCCAGACCACAGTCACACACAGGCAGAAGGGAAAACAGGAAAAGGCAGTTTCCCATGCTTCTCATGTGTCACAATCCCTGTGGAGGCCTCTCCTTCAACATGTCACCTACTGCAGTGGGATTTCTCTGTTGTTGTTAGCTATGGAGGAAACTGACTGCAGATGGAACCGAGTTGCCAGATCCTGCCTCCAACTCTCCCCAAGGAGCCATCCAAGGAAGATGCTCTTAGAGAAGCCTGTGTCTTTTTATGATCATTGCTGTTTGTAAAACACCCTCAGCAGAAGAAGGGGACCATCATTCTTTCCCTGCCCCCAAAATGTATGGAAGGAAGAAAAGAGGTGGTTTTTTTTGAAGGAATGTATTTTAAATCTCACGTCTATATTGTTTTAAATCAATATTTAGTAGCACAAACTGTGGGTTTAAGGGGCACAGAATTCCATAGCAAGATCAGTGCTGAGCTTAGGACCGTCCTTATACTTTATTTTCTGAAAAGTGTTTTTTGGATGCTTAAGGAAATAGCAGCTAATAAGATGAATGCCCCAATGACTGGTTATGGTTATATCACACCTGTAGCCAGACTATCTAGCAACCTCTCATTACCCTGTATGATACAAGAGTGATATTTAACCATGCTCACTGTGACCACCTACTAGCTGTCCTAAATTGAATGCAGGATGAGGGTTTCCAGGCCCCTGCTCAGCAGAGGTGATGACTTCTTCTTCTGAAGCTTTCAGTGTTTGAATGAGGAAGTTGTTCCCTCAGAAGCTGAAGGGAGCTGTGAAACTTCAGGCTCCCGCAGGGCTTGGTCTTAACCACAGTATAAGAGTTAAATCACTGTTGCTAATATGGAAACCTGGGTGCTCTTGTCCCTTAGTGGAATACTTGACCTTTCATCAGGCACAGGGGCCTCCAGTCAATTAGGCAGGCAATGAAGGAAACATATTTGCATAGCATTCTCAGAGCAAAGGTTTCTGTGAGTCACCCTGGGCGCACTTTTCATTAACATGTGTTGTTTTCAGTGCTGCTGGAGGGCTACAATAAATTGATTAGCCTCTTTAAAATTTATCATAAAATTGTATTAACAAAATGGTAAATACATTACACAGAGACTGTAACCACGGGATGTTTACATAATGCCCACTGTGGACAAGTACTAAATACCATAAAAGACCTGAGACCCCCCCGAAAAGTCTGCAAGTTCTGGCTCTCACAAGGCAGCTAGAGCACCACTGTTGTTGCTGTTTCTCCTCCTGCTCCTCTTCCCCCTCACATTTCAGCTTCGGAGTTGTGAACTTTGCTGGTCGTTATTGCAATTCCTATCGCTAGGCTTCCATTGTCAGAAAAGAGTTGAGCCAGGGAAGTGTTCAGCACAAGGCAATCCCCGTCGGAAATGACAGAGTCCACACACTCCAGTACCGACCTGGGGGTCGCCTCCCACTTAAGGCGCCTCTGGTTCCTGTTGAGCTCCAGCCGGTAGGTGAAGTTGTCAGCTTGGGTCGGTGTGCCAATCAGCATCATCGTGGCAAAGAACTGCGGGTGGCCTTCATACTTCTCCTGCTTCCTGAGTACCAGCAAAAACTGGTGGCCAAGGCAGGAGTGCATGATGATCCAGTCTGTGGGTGCAGGCAGGTGCATGTCCGTGGCCAGGAAGACAATCTCTGCACCCTGAAGGATGTTGATGTGATGGGTCTGCCTCAGGTGGGACACCACCACCTCCAGGTGCCCTTCCCATGGGCAGGAAAAGAGCGGGCACATGCAGGGAACCAGTTGGGGGTCATGCACTGCTTCGTGATGATGGCAGGGAGGAAGGATGCCTCTCTCTGTGGACGTCTGTGCAGCTGCACAGAGGGTCGGTGCATACTACAAGAAGAGAGAAATTACATGTGATAGCAGGTGGACCAAGAATCAGTGTTGATATGCAAGGTGCAGACCCTGCAGATATCAGTCACCTAACACTCCACCTAAAACAGCACTAGTGGGATTGCAGGGAACTCAGCACTCTGGATATCAGAGGCAATTCTGACCTGGATCTGCACAACAAAAAGTGCCTCGTTCTCCAGAAGAGAGAAACTGTTTGAGTCATGGTAAATCACTTAAAATGAAAATGATGTATGTGTTTAAAGAGCAATTTCATTAGTTTAGGGGGGAAAATCTGATTAAAAGAAAAAAAAACAACAAAGCAAGAACAGCATGGGGCATTTTATATAGTTAAGGCTTTTGCTGCTCAGAACAAGGAAATGAAATATGTATGGCATTATTACTCTTTAATGAAACATACATGCAAATACAGACATTTTTCCTGAAACAATAAGCTTTATAACATCCATAATTTGTGAAATAAAAGTCAAGTTTTTATTGTATACGATACCTTCATTTTTTTTTTTTGGTCAATATATTTGTGCCTAATAGATGCACTTACCTCCATAAATCTTAAATTGCTCTCAAAGGTGAATGGATGGCAAATTTAGGGCATTTTTGCAATAAAGTAAATTTGGATTAGGGTAGGGCTGCTCACTAAAAAGGCAGTAGCTCTTGCAGAAGGTTTCCACATGAGGACTAGAAAGCAAATTGCTCTGCCTCTGTCAAGTAGATGTTGTTGAAGAGAAATAAGTCTTATTCAACCAAAAGTGTATTCACAAGTAATGCTATTCAGGAAGAGTAATGGCTTTCCACAATAACTCTGTGCATAGACAAACCCTAAAGCACAGGCATGCTGGTCATGATTAATTCTATCCAATTTTAAACATTTACTTCAGCATTTACTTCAGCCAATCAAGCCACCTTGGACTGCCTCTGCAGTCTGTAGGGTGCGGCAGCCCTTACAGCGGAGGATGCAGACCTCAGGTGGAGTAATTCACATTCTAAAGGTGACATCAGCTGATGCCAGACAGACTGAAATCCAGTCTGTCTAGTTGTACCTAATTTTTGGCTGTTTAATAAGTTTTTGTCTTTGAACCCCTCTTCTAAGAGCGTCTCATATATCCATTAATGTCTCTTATAAGAGTACATACATATGTATGCACATTTCGCTTAAACATATGTTTTTGGAAGATTCATGTAATTCCCTGAATACTACCCCACATCCACTCATTTTAATATATGTACCCAAAATTTCAGGAACTACATCATAGTTCTAACATCTAACAGTTGTTCTCTTCCATACCACATCCAAGACATAGCAGATTTGGCATTTATTCGGTTATTTTTTGGGCAGAGACTTGTTTTAATCAGGGGCAAGCATAATCCTATAAAATGGGTGCTAAATTTGTTGCAAATGGTGTATTTCTCATCTCTTTATGGATATCATGGTGCCTTTCATTACAGCCTTGCTGTAAGCAGTTTTGCTTTCCAGGATGTTTTGGAAGGCAATTTCTTGGGTGAATTGTCCTAACTCTCAGATGACCAAGGCTTCCTTGCCAGCCAGGATGACAAGTCCTGGATCTCCATTCTCACTTTGTCAGTAGCTGCCCAGGAATGTGATGGGCAGAGCAAGGCTGTGATTGCTGCTGCTGTGAAATTCATGTTTCCTCCCAAGGCACTGGATGTCAAAGGGAGCTGTTTCTTCTTCCTCTGGTATTTGATGTGAAGAATAATTGACTAGTTAAGCCCTATTACTGAAACTTCCTTTTTCTTTGGAGAATTATTACTTCAATAGTACAGTTCTACTTTTCCCTTCCTCATTTTTTATTTGTTTTGCTGTGTAAAATTCAAGAATATAAACTTTCTAGGAACATAATGAATTGAGGACAGATAAATGACTATCATTGTCTGGGAAATAAAACAGGTCATTATAAACTAATCAAGGTTTGTGGCATTAGCTGCCTGCTTATCGCAGTGGGATTACTGGTTCACACTTAATTCTGCATTAATTTTTGCATCCCATTAGGATGAAAGTTATGGTTAATTTAAACTCTTTTTGGTGAAGGAGGGTATTGCAATGGAAGATCACAAAAGCCTTAAAAAAAAAAAAATCCCTGAAATGCTAATTGCCTCATAAAATGAATTCTAATCTCCCAATCTAATACAGTGGGTGTGAGCAATTACTTTCTCTCACCAAACTGTTAATGCAACATTAGTGATTATACTAATTAAAACTAATGAACTCGTTCTCACATGCTGATAAACCTCTCAACCACTCAACAAGTTCCAGCCTTCTATCAGTTTTATTTAACTCTCCTTTTGGAAGATGAATCTTAAATTAACCTCTTGAATAACATTCAAAATTAGGTTTTGAAATGTGAAGCTTTATAGACTGTGTATAATTCTTCTCCAAAGATTACCAGAGTCAGAGAAACCACTTCCACTGAGGATGTAATTGAATTTAGAAATGCATTCTCCTAATTTGATAAGCATGGAGACCAACGGTAGCTCATCCATCTAAACTGCATCCAAGGTAAGAAAATAGAAATACCTTCAAAAAATCTCTTTATGATGAACACATTTCTATGGCTTAGGAATTAGGAATATAAATTACAATGAGCAATTTATTCAATGTATCTTTCTTCTTTCCTTAATCTGTGATTTTGTGTGTATGTGCACAAATAATTGTGAATTGTCTTTCACACCTCATATTTCTGAAACATTCTCAAAACCTTTCCATAAACCACTTCAGCAAAGGATTTCTGGTCTGACTCTGTTCATTTCAGGTTTACTGAAAATTCTGAAATCCAGGACAAACCACATGATCTATCTTTATTCTCTGACTAGGTGAGAACCATCTTCAAAATCTGATTTCTGAATTATTCAACATTCCTGTTTCTAAACTTTAAATTTGTAGTATTTTTAAATAAACGTTTAATAATTCTCTGTCACTGTAAAAAAAAAAGTCTCAGAGGAAACTATTACTTTACTCTTACTTTTGAGGTATGAATGTAACTATTGGGGTGTCTGTGCCCTTGTTGGTGATTCATATGACTGTGAATTGAAACACTAAAATTGAAATGCAAAATGGGCATAAAACGGTCACCTTGAGTGTATTTAAATGCTTGAATAAATATTTATGAACATTTTTTCTCATGTTTAATCTCCTCCAGTATTTACTTTCCATCATTTATTGCCCGATTACCTAATAAAATTAGGTTTATTATATTGTTGTGTCAGTCCAATATTATTCTCAATTATCTTTTAGCCTGTTGGCCAATTTTAGTCAAACTGAATTGTGGAATAGAAATCTCAAATGCTTTAATTTTCAATCATTTTTATGAGAAGAGGCATCAGGGTAGAGAAGTATGACCCTTGCACGTCTCCAGGGAGGAACAGTTTGCCACGTGTGCAGTATTACATTGGCAGACAAGAGAGAACCTAAACAATGGCAGTTTGATCCCAAATGTATTATAGACACCAGCGAATCCACATGAGACAGTGTCTTTGTGAACAGGAGAAAAGGCTTCAGCCAGAGTGCTCCTCATTAGACGCAACATAATCCCACCATGAGGTACCAAACTGCAGGAAACCAGGCTCTGCTGCTCACAGAAAAATTTCTTTTTAATGATGCAGCTTATTATGGTGTAATTCTTTTTAAGAACAAGTAATTTGGTAAAGAGCAATTTATAAACACATGGTGCTTTTCTCATGGAAAAAAACATACAAACCATGATTATACTTGGACCTGGGACACAGGCTTTCTGTTAAAAATGCAGCAAACCACATTAGATGTGATTCACTTGTTTTACCTTTGATGTCTGAGGAGTGGGTGGCTAACTCCGAAGAATATCAGTTCCTTTTACAGCAGAGCCCATAGAGAATGCAATTCACTTGATCCCAGGAGGTGCCAAAGGAACATCCCCCTGGACACCGCTCTCTACATGCAGCAGGACCAAACACATCCTCAGTGCAGTTTTACCAGTTTCTAGACAAAGAGCAGAAGGGCAACCCTATTTTAGCCAGGGAAGAGTTGTACCACCACGGGCTTCTCCTACTGCATTGGAGACAATACAGCCTGTGGAGAGAGAAGCAGATGCCTGTTCACATAAGGGTGTAAATCCTTGGTTCCTTACCACTGGTACACTACTCAAGTCACCTCCAGTGACTTCGTAGAAGTCTTCTGACATTCAGGGGAAGTATGAAGAGTAGATCCAAGAGTTAGAGATCTCCAAGATCTCCAAGAGGTCAAAAAGACACAAGTACATTTCTGACTCTGCAGCTGCAAAGGTGAGGCACCCAGCTGGGAGAAAGGTCTTTGGTATTGCTCCTCATGCTCTGAGAGACCTTTTGTATTCGAACTATCAAAGTTTTCAGTCAACTGTAGTACAAATAGTGGAAACAGAGGCAGCAACCCCCACTGCACGTCTGCTGGCTGAGCTCATGGCCCTGTGGGATGCAGACACTGGCTACACCACCATCCCTCTAGCCCTGCTTCCCTGCTCCACATCGGCATAGTTTCAATAGGGACAGCAAGTGTGGCTGCTTCCCTGAGCAGCTAAATGCCTTGCCATTAAAGTTCTGACTTGAAAATGGTGAATTTACTCAAGATAAACTCCGCAGGGTGAGGAAGGGTTGAAATCAGTCCTCCCATCCCACAGGAGGGGGCCCAGACACTGATGACCTGCAGTATATGGAGAGTGAGTAGCACCACCACATTGCAAAAGAATAAACAGGCTCAGGTCTTCAGAGAGAAGGTTAAGTGTCACCTTTCCACACTTTCCAGCATTTGCCAGTGTTATATTGGGAGTCTGGATGCCTCATTCATACTTTTACTTACTGTAATGCACATAATGTGCAAAAATCAGCCTGTGAACAGTACCGGTGTGTGCTGAGAATATCCTAAGGAGGGAGGACAAGGACTAGTTCACTGCCCAGTGAATAAGGGTTTCTGACAGCAGAACAGGTGCTGCAAATAATCGTCCTTTTCCAGACACTTCATGCCCGTGCAACTGTATTTTCTCCAGTGATCACACACACTTTGCAAACACTCATTAATTCACCCATGTGCTGGGCTATTTGCTTAGGGAAGTCAGTGGTGTAGTCTGAAGGCCATCATTGTAGGGCTATTGAGGAGGGTCATATAGAAAACAGCAAAGAGGAAAATAAAGCCACTGGACATGCCAGCCAGCCCAAAACAGAAGACAATGCTCCCACTCTACCCCAGTCCCACTGCAACCTAATCCTCCTCCCAAGAAGGAACTGCTCCTTCCATGCATCCAAACTCTTTCTTCTTCATCCTCAGCTTTCTTGGCTGGATTACAGGAGAGTTGATAGGAGCTGTATATGTTCATGGCAGCTGTGACCCTTGGTAGGAACCAGGGGTTGAGAGGGGCTGTGCTAACACCCTTTTTACAAACCCACCAACTGTGCTGAGGCTGCCTCCTCCTATGGTCAGCTCCACTATGAGATATAGTTTCTTATTGTGTACAACTTCGTAAAACTTACATTGTTTGGGGAAATACCTGATTCAGGCTGACTTTAAAATACATATTAAATCACATATACACTTACATTAACACACATACACATATTTATATATAGACTCATAACATATCCATTTCAAAAGTTTCTGAGAATAATGCAGTGGGAGAAAACACACTTTTGTCCAGGTTAGACTATTCTGATACCTTTTTTGTTTAAAAAATAGTGGGATCTGGGGGGATGGAAGCCTATGCATCTTGATGATGAGCTTCTCTTATAAATTTTATTTTATTATTTCTGCTTGTGAAAACAGTCCCAAATTTTAGAACGCATATTTTTTATTAAACCTTCTTCTGAGAGGGGCGCTTTTTGCTGTGTAATTTTTTCTTCTATGAGGTTCATTGCTGTGTCTGTCTCTGTGCATAACAGCCACTTGTCAGCTGATACCCTTGATGTTGAATTGAAGAACAACAGCAGTATTTTTTTCTCACTGTTGGGTCAAGGAATTTAGGCATGGAGGGATTAAAGATCCAAGTGTTGTGACCGTATTTTTTTTGTCCAGCTTGTATCAACCAGCCCCTGATTTTTCATAGTACAATTGCCTCTGAGAGCACTTGATATTTTCTAAATCCAGCCTCCATTAACCTCAGATGCAGCTACAAGTGATTAAACTATCTGCAGATCAGGTCCGAGACTTTGGCAATGTGGATTTCCTCACAGCTACAGGAACTCCTTAATAACATGTCATTATTTACCTCATCTCCTCCACCGCCCTGTGTGTAACAAGAAAGAACAAGAGATGCAGTCACCCTATAGGTAGGTAAGTAGCCTACCTACCTACTCATTTCTACCTAGTAGAAATGAGCCTTGAGAACTCAGTGGATTTTTTACTGTGTCCTAAAGATTTCCACAGACAAGGAGAGACCCAGGCCTGCAGCTGTGAGATGCTTTGAATGAGCAACTTTCAGGGTTTTCAGCATCTTTAAGCAACCATGGCAACTTTCAGGGTTTCGGTTGAAACAAATCGGTAATTTCTTTACCAGAGAAATGTACCGTTTATTTAGTTTTCTTACTGTCTTCCTCCTCTTTCTGGGCTTCTCAGGGTCTGATTGCTTCTTCTCATCTGTATGGAAACTGCCTCCAATAATTTTCTAATTCTCAGCTTCTTTCTGCCTCACAAAAGCCTTGCCACCCACTAACATCCACCTCCACGTTACTTACACCCACTGCCTAGGGACAGATGCTCAAAAGAACTATAAAGGTGACATGAAGAAAGTAGTGAGTCTTTTAATCCTGGTCTCAATTTATCTCCTGCTCTTTTTTAATATGCTAATAAGATTTTTTAAATCTCTCAGATGAAAGAAAAGAGAAGAAAAAAAAAAAACAACCCCCTGAACCTATTTTGTCAAAAACTATATCTGAAATTAAGAAATCCAAGCCAGGGCTCATGTTGGGGATTTATTTAAAATTTTAATTACACAAAATCTTGTTCATTATGAATGCATCAGTTGAATTTCTTAAGTACTGAATATTAGTTGCAGCTTTGGCTGTGGGAGGATTTGGTTTTCCTACTATCAAAAGACAGTGAGAGGACAACTTCAAGCTTATTTTGCTAATCTCACTTTGCAGTATAATCAGGTGTGATTTAGTGACACAGCATAGGGGATGTGTTAATGGCTGTCCTCATGCTAATTACACACCTCTGAGCATGCAGAAATAACTACAATTTTAGTACACGTCCACACTGTAGCACACACTTTGCTCTATCAGACAACCCTGAATTTTAGATGAAGCCACATATAGAAGTATTTTGGGGAAAAAAAAAGTGGTTTTGTAGTAGATATAGCAAGACTATGATACAGCATTTTAAATGTATCCCAGATAGAAAGAAAGACATTATTCCCATATTAAATTCCCTTGGTTTTTTTTCAAAAATAAGTTTTTTCAGCATAAACTGCCATGCAGTCTTGAAGTACAAGCAAAAGAATTCAAGAAACTTGACATTCTGCAATATATTGAAAACAATGTAATGATAATGAAATATAAACAGGATTCACACTAAAGCATTTCAATTCCATAGATGCTTTCTGAGAGACACTTGTGTAGACATGGACAGGGTGGAGCAAAGCCATGCTCTTCAGTTCTTCTGCGTTGAAACAAAGTTTGATGAACCCTTCCCAGCCCAGATGGGAGGAGACTGAAACTTCTTGTGTTTAAACTGAATGGAGACATACCACCTTGCTATCTCTCAGCCAAAGCTGCAGCTGGGTCAGGGACATCCAGGCAAATGGTCCTGGTTTAGCTTTAGCTGCTGCATTTGATGGATCTCACTTGACATCACTTTCTGTGCTCTCTTTGAGGAATAAAATACACTGAGTAGATATAAGCAAACCACATGCACAGGCAATTTCTGTGGAGCATCTGGCAGTTATTTGCTAGACAAAATAAATGAAAAGCATGGAGATGAAATGGGTGAAATGGAAACATCTGCACCTGTGGAGATCTGGCAAGTTGGCAAGCTGATACACATCACCTACTCTGGGATGATTGCCCTGTGCCTGCTCTAAGGGCTTAACTAAGGATGAAGCTGTAACAACAGAAAAAAAAAGGCATCCTGACAGTATGAGACCATGACTCTGGGAACAAATAGGACCAGATATGTTAATAGCGCTCAGAGAGCATCCTTGCTCAGTGCAAGGTGCTGCACCCATGCTCACTACCCTCTCCTGCATTTCCTTCCTGCTACTTGAAATCCCCTGATAGAAAAGTGGCTTTCTAGGCATTTTGAAGAGCTTTTCATATGAAGTGGAACAATAGAGGACAATAAACTACTCCTGTTCCTCAAGAAGAAGCCCACTAATGTTCTCTTGCCAGTACAATTTAAGCCCTTTGCAGAGGCACCCAAAAGAGGAGCTGAACTGAAGCTGTTGAGGTGGAGCAGGAGCTGATGCATACCATGGAGGGAGCGAAGACAGACTCTGCCGCTGTCATGAGGAGATTCCCTGAAGGGTAAATGGTTACTGGGGATGAATCTAGATCCTGGATCCTGAGCTACAGCTACTGTCAGCAATAGAGGTGGAAAGCGTGGACAGCTACAGGTCAGAAACAGTTCTCCTCCTCTGTTGGTAGTTTGGAGATAATTTCCAAATTTCTAATTTGAGCATTTCCATCTCTGGTTCATATCTAGGAGTACCTGAGCACCCTCCTGGCAGACTTCCCAGGTTTGCCAAAAGGCTGAAACCATTAAAGATTTGCAAAAAGCCAGGCTAGAGGGTGAGACATGCCCTTGGGACCTCATTTGCAACTTGTATTCTCTCTGCTGCATTTTAGGACTGGATACAATGCAGTGATAATAAGCCATAGTGCAGTGTATTTGATGCTGCATTGCAACTGCTGATGCACTGGGGCATGGAGATGTTTACCCTCTTCTCTTTGGACTAGAAGAAGATTTTATACCTTGTTTTAAGAAAGGGTGATGCCTCTAAACGCCATCCCCTTTGGCCACACAAGGCAAGTATCGAAGCCAAGGCACACGCTATCAGCTCTTTCTCCAGAAGGGCAGGGTGCAACCATTGTTTATCACCAGACCGCTCATGAGGCACTGCTGACTGTGGCTCTGGGTGATGTAGTGAACAGCCTGCATATGTAAAAAGAGATAATAAAAAATGCAGAATTATCTGAAGATTCACTTCATCCTTTATCCACTTTGTATTTTGGATAAAGCCTGTTAATAAAGTGCAAAACCATTATAGGCTTTAATTAAAAGCAAAATGATAAAGTAGTTCCAAGCTGCATCTGCTCTGCCTGATAGGGAAGGCAGAGTTCATAAGAGCCCTGTATCTGACCTGTTGATTTTTTGGTTTACATTCACACTGAGAAAGAAATTAATATGGAAAAGAGTTTAAAAAAAAAAGGAAGAAGAAATGATTGCCCACTGTGCTGATAAACTTACCAGTTCAGACTGCCTCTAAATAACTCATCATCTGATATTCATTTACAAGTTACTACAGTAACAGCGTGTCTCCAAGAAAGCAGATTTGCTTAAGTCATCTGAGATAATTAGACCAAATCCACCCTGAGACAATTGAAATTCTTCCCTTCCACCAGACAACCTCCAGCTATCACAATTATATGACACATAAATCCATTAACTGCTCTTTCAGAAATGCACCCTGGGAGTGCCAAAGGATGGCACAAAGGAAGGAGGTAAGGGATGAGGTAGTGATTGTTAAGCAAGCCCACAGACTCTCTTGGTAGGACCAATGTCTCCAATCCCATGTACATACCCCTTCTGGCCAAGGATCTGCTCTGTGGTCTATGTCACATTGGTCTTCCAACCATCACAAGGTAATGTGCCACCAAACCTGCACCAGGCAGGTCACAGCTGCGTGCAGATGCTGTACTGGGGCCATGTACGTGGGGTGACAAGGGAGCACAGGGCTCACAATGGTGCCAACCCTGTCTCTCTGTCCTGTCTCATAGCTTGTGCCTGTGCCTATGTCTCTGTAACAGTCACTGAGCAATGAGAGACTCCTTGCAATGAGGAATGAGAGACTGAGCAATGAGCCGTAAGAGACTCCTCATTTTTGGTTAAGATCTTCTCCTAAGAGCTGTGTCTCAGGAAATACAAGAGTGGCTGAATATCATGCCTGTCTCCCTCTTGCTGAGGCACTGCTAGTACCAGCAAGTGATGAGCATCTCAAATCTATCCACAATGGCCTGGTATGGTGGGGTCATGCTCAGGTTTCAGGAACACTAGGAAGAGAAGAAAGGAAAACAGATTGTTCTGGGCTCAGGGTTAACTCTCCATTCCCCTACACATCTCTGCCCCTTCTCCACTAGTGACATTCAGCTTGCCCTTGCTCTGGGTACCTGCAATGGGAGTGTGGCATTGAATGAAGAAGTCTACCTGTTACAAGACAACCTAAAATTCATGATTATTCTACTGTCAGCTGAAAGTGTGTCTTGAGTTTGTGCATTCAGGCTTAAGAAAGGGGAAAACCCCACAAAACACAAAATAACCCAGAAAACCTGTGTGAGCCATTAGCTTTGGGCATGAAAAACAAACTTCAAGTCTGGGTAAATTTATTTAGTTTGTGTAATGTATGCAGATGTTTCAATGATATATTCTTTGCAGTAAGGAAAGGGAAATTTCTCTGGGAACATTTGGCTTGTGTCACAAATACTTCTTTTAATTTTGTGCAAATCATAGGCTGTTTCTTCTTTTTCCTCCCCTTCAAATTTTTGAAGACAGTTCTTCTAGAAGTTTTATTCACATGGGGAGGATGCAGATGTAAAGAAAGAACAGAAAAGCAGGCTCAGCTTAGCCAGAGAAGACAATGTTCCAGCCCTATTAATAGAATGAAAATTTAAAGGATTTTGTTGAAGGAAAAAAGCCCCAAAGATCCACAACAATGTTCTAGTTAAAATTCCTGCTTACAGAAAGCTACCGTCTATCCTATCCAGGAGGGGTTGAATCAGTCTCCCTGCTGTGCCTCCTGCAGCACTGCCCTTTTCGGGAGGGAATCCCCTGGCATCCTCTAGCCTGCTGGCACCTCCCCTCTGACCTCGTGTGTCACCCTCAAGAGAATCACAGAAGGTTTGGGGTTAGAAGGGACCTTTGAAGATCATCAAGTCCAACTGCTCTGTCATGGGCAGGGACATCTATCAGAAAACCAGATTGCTCAAAGCCCCATCCAAGCTAGCCTTGAACACTTCCAGGGATGGAGCATCCACAACTTCTCTGGGCAACCTGTTCCTCTGTCTCAATATCCTCATAGTAAAGAGTTTCTTCATTATGTCTAATCTAAACCTGCCCTCTTTCAGTTTAAAACTGTTAACTCTTTGTCCTGTTACTACAGGCCCTGGTGAAAAGTGTCTCTGTCTTTTTTGTCAGCCCCTTTACGAATTGAAAAGTTGCAATGAGATCTTCCTGGAAACTTCTCTTCTCCCACCCCAACTCTCTCAGCCTGTTTTCATAGGAGAAACGCTCCAGCCCTCTGATCACCTTCATGGCCCTCCTTTGAATCTGTTCTAAGAGGTTCACATCATTCTTATGTTGGGGACCCCCAGAGCTGGATGCACTATTCCAGATAGGGTCTCACAAGAGGGAAGTAGACAGGCAGAATCATCTCTTCTGATCTGCTGGTCACATTTATTCTTATACAGACCAGGATATGGTTGTCTTTCTGGGCTGCAAGCACATATTGCCAAGTCATATCTGATTTTATATGGACGTGTACCCCCAAGTACAAGTCTCCACAGGACTGCTCCAGATCCATTCACCACTCAGCCTGTATTGACACCAGGGATTGACCTGACCCAGGGGCTGGGCCTTGCACTTGGCCTTGTTGAACTTCATGAGATTCATGAGGCCCTACTCCTCAAGCCTGCCAAGGTCCCTTTGGATGACATCTCTTCCCTCGAGTGAACCAGCTGCACCCTCAGCTTGATGTCATCTGTGAACTTGCTGAGGGTACACTCAATCCCACTGTCTATGTCTTTCATGAAGATTTTAAGTAGTATTGGTCCCATTATGGACCCTTGTGGGACACACTGTTCATTACTGGTTTCTACTTGGATACCGAGCCATTGACTGTAATTCTTTGGATGCCACCATCCATCCAGTCAATTCCTTATCCATCTAACAGTCCATCCATCAAACCCATCTCTCTCCAATTTAGAGGTAAGAATATTGTGGGGGATTGTATCAAAGGCCTTACAGAAGCTGATGACATCTGTAGCTCTTCTCTTGTCCAGTGATGCAGTCACTACATTGCAGAAGGCTACTAAAATAGTCAGGCATGATTTGTCCTTGGTGAAACCATGTAGGCTGTCTCTAATCACATCCCCATCTTCCTCATGTTTTGACATCTTCCAGGAGCATCTGCTCCATGATATTACCAGATACTGAGGGGAGGCTGACTGATTGGATTTTACCAGGGGATGATGATGTTATTTATGGGTAAAACATGAACAATCAGAGGTGAGAGACCCATCACGCAGTAGTACTGCAGTCCCTAGAGTCTAGTTGTTTTTGAAGTTGGAAATCCATTGGCATAGAGTGTGCAGCTCTGGCTGCAGCACCATAGGCTCTTTCTGTCAGTTCTGGTCTCCTTGGCTCTCTGTTTTAAAATTTCCTATTTCAGTGCAAGTGTAGCACTGGGGAAAGGGGGAAGAGAAGCCACATATCTTATTCAAAGCCATTCTCACACTTTAGTGTCCCTCCTCACAACCTCACTTGTCTTGTGGGAAGGTTTTATGTTTTAACTTCAGTCAGGTCCTCCCCATGCAGGCAGCTTAACACGTGTTCCTATAAACTTATCTGGCTGTACAATACTGCATAACTTGCACATCATAAAAGTGAATAATTTTACAACTATTCTGATACACTTATGGGTTTTGAGGATTTGAGAGTGAAGTAGATTTTCTAAATTTATTTTCAACTTTCTATAGAGAGCTTTTTATAGATCTTTCTGTGTGATGTTATTGAACAAGATGACAGACCATTCATTTTATCACATCAAAGGTGTTCCCAGGACAAACTCTTTTCCTTTTTCCCAGAGGGCTGCAAGGAGGAAGCGTGGCGTCTGAGGGGTGAGAGACTGAGGGGAAGATCTTCTTCCTGTCTCTCACACTGCAGTGCTGCCTACCTGCCCCCTGGGCAGGGTGCACCATGTTAGAGAGGGAAACAGCCTCATCGCCCTCTAAGGGTGCCCTCAGTCCATAGAGATTCCTGCTGCAGTACCTGCTCCATGTTGGGCTATGATTCTGGGGTGAAGAGCATGGGTTTGCTACAAGGAACTGTCCACCCCTGTGACAACCTGAGTCAGTCAGGGTGGGCATTACACCACCTTCTGGTTTCATAAAGGGCTAGGAGAGCTCAGGGAAGCCCTTTGGGATCAGGCTTAACAAACAGGAATGTCTATGTAATGTTTTATGCAGCCTGCCATGCCAAAGGCACGAATCACGTGTGAAGTTACTGCAAGAGAGACACACGTTCTCCCAAGGGGAACAACTCAAGTGTTTCTTCAACTTCACCAGCAGCTACTTGCTCAGTGAAGGCTGTTAGGCATCTTCATGCCCCTGTCAACATAGCTTCCATCTGTCTTTAAAAGCCTTCATTTCCTTCTTTTCCACCCTATAAACATGCAGTGATGGCTTACTCCGTAATTTCCAAATCCACAGTGAGTCCATGGTAATTCAGGATAACATCTTTTAGACAGGGGGGCTTGCAAAGACTTTGAGGGTAAAGATAACATTACTCGGCAGAATAAATACCTGTGACAAACAACTGGATAAATTTTGGGTGGAATTTGTCTTGTCTAAATATATTTATCTAAAAGATAGACATGTTCAAATCTGACCTACTCATGAAGCTTAATCTCCTTAATGATGGAGATAAGATGCACCTCCACAAAGTTATTCATCATCCTTGTGTTGAACATGTTCATCTTCAGGGAGAGATGAAATTACTGAGAGCACCTGCAGGAGATGTTCACTTCTCTTCCTTGTCTAGAAGTGGAGTTGGGGTCACTGGCCCAGCACTGGACATCAGACTTGAGAAGTTTCCCCATGTTCACTATATCAGGAGAATCACAACTCTTGAGTAGCAAGGGTGTCAGGACACAGCCACTGTGACTGTTCAATGGATGATTATGAGCTGCCTATTTGCCTAATGCAGAAAATCCTTGGAGCTGTCACGTTTTCTTCTCAGCTAAGGGATGGTCATCCTAATTTTCAGTCCTCTAGATTTAACAATGAAATAAAACTAATTTACAGCTCTTTCTATTAGGAGGACAAATTTTCATCTCTGTCCTTTGGGTGAGAGGCCCTATAACAAATGAATGATTACTTATCCATGATACCTATTAGAGATTGCAGTTGAGTCATCTCATTTGTTGTTTGAACATGAGGAATTAAGAGCCCTAGCAAGGCTGTCACAAAAATTGAATTCATAATGAGATGAACACTGCTTTTACCAGAGGTTCTTTCTAGAATTAAATATGGGAAAAGCTCAGTGATGACAGGACCTTAAGCTGTGGACCTGAATCACAGAGCCTAGTAGGACTTTCCACTTGCACAGGCTTCCTCCCATTGCTACTTGGAAGTGCAACCTAGCTACCACACAGTGGAATTCACAGAGACAAAGGAGCAGTTAGCCATGTACTTGCTTGGCCCTTTTCCCTCCATCATTGTCAGCAGTTTACTGGGGACAGTTTACTCTGAACAGCAGCCACCCTGATAGATTCCTGTGTACTTAGTCTGATGCTGATTGAAGACCAGTCCCTGCTGCCAGGTAACAAAGCTGATCTCCTTCAAAAGCATCCTCAGTGCAGGGAAACAAATAGCTTTGAAGTTTTAGGAGTAATGTTGAAGAATGGCACGGATAACTTGACTTTGAGCTGTGTGAAAGCAAAATTATACCCTAGTAGTTCTGCAGAGTCTCAAGGTCAAGACACACATATTTGGCTTCTGCTCAGACCCTTCTGCCCCTAGACTGTGGAGCCATCACACCTGTGCACCTCAGCACCACAGTGCCTGTCCACTCTGGATCAACCTTCCCTGACCCAGCAACATTGCTCTCCTCCCTGCAACCTGCCCTGACTCACCAGGCTTTCCCCCATCGTGCAACACAGTGCCCTGGCATTGTCTCATATATTGAAGGAAAGAAAATTGCAATAATTGACTGCCATTTATTAAACTACAAGCTAGCCATTAGTTAACTCATTGTTCTTGTTTGTCCCAGTCATAAGATGGAAAACTAACCCATTTTCTTTCACTCATAGAAGTCTGTCCACACTCTGTTACAGAGTGTATCCACAGAGAAAGTACCCAGAGCAGTATTCTACTCTTACCATGTGCATTAAGGATCTTTCCTTTCTAAACTGGGGTTGCAGTTTGGCACTGGATGGAAGGAAATCTGAAATTATAACTCTTTTTTCTACAGCAGAGCAGGAGAGCTGACTGCCCTGTTTTTGTGGGCTCAAGGAAGCACAAACAGGAGGCTCTGCAAGGTTATGGTGGGAAGCTATATGGCAAGACCTGCTTCAGATTTAGACCAGAAGATAAATGATCAGTGAAAGACCTCACTGTTTTCCTCCATCCACAGCCACTCAGGTTAGTCCACTCCAGCACAGAACAGAAATGTGTGAACATAGATCCTCCACCACTACAAACCAGAGAAACCCAGTACTGAGCAGCATGGAATGAAGATCATTAACTTCACCCCTGCTTAGCCTCATCCCCGCTTGGGGTCTTGTCACACAGGTGAGAGCAGCTAACTTCAGGGCAGGTAGTGGAGAACCTTTTTCCACAGAAAGTGCTGATGCAGTTATAATGGGAAACCTCCCACCCCCTCTCTGTTGCTGCAGTCCCAACTTAAGGATCACAAATGCTCTTTCCCTAGAGATGCTTTGTGTCTCTGGTGGACTTGAGGAAGTGACATCAGCATTGCAAAGGCAGACCTGCCAGTCGCATCTCTACTTTGTTTTCCACATGAGCTTTCTCCCCATTTATTTCTGCTGCCTGTTTTACATGAAGATCTGCTTTAGCTTTGGGGCTTGCTCCAGCACAATTTGCTAAAATTATATCAAGTATTGATTGGTCACAGATATATTACAGGGCAATGCTATTGAGCATACATTAAAGTAAATGGAGGAACAGGCCCATGCTGCTTTTCTTCTTTTATCCAAATGGTAGTCAGCAGCAGCAGAGTTGTACAAGATCTGAAACTGGCCAGAGATTGTCCAAATTATTAGACTATGGAGAAGACTAGGTGTTGTGTTAAATGCCGTGGGCCTGGTACTGCCCTTGGGTACAGAGTAGTTACATAAAAGGTCTTGTGAAATAAGAATGGTTTAAGGAAAAGAAACCTTGCAATTCAAGACCTTCAGCACTGTGGTGATATGCCATACTGATCTGTGTTTCATTTGCACTTATTATTGCTCAATATTTAATTTCATTTTTACTTAGAAAGGTGCCCTAGTGACAGTGACGGCTGGCTACTATATGTCAAGTCATGCAACTCGGGCAATGAAGAAAGGACAGTAAGAGAAGAGCAAAGAGGAGATACAGTTGCAACTCCAGGTGGTGGACATTAAGATGACACTGGTAGAAGATGAGAGGAAAGTGAAAGTTTCAGGATGAGAAACTGAGGTTAAAAAGAGTTTTAGGAAGAAATTTTTGATTAAAATATGGAGAAAGGTAAACTACAACTCTTTCTTAACAGTCAGATGTGAAAATGGGTATCATGGACAGCACTATCAACCTAAAGTGACTTGCAAATGTCCTTTTGCTGGAGTTTCCTGCTACTAACCTTATAAAAGTGACTGCAGTTAAAGAAATGCAGGCTGGAAATTTAGAAAAGACTGTATTAAATAATATCAGGATTGAGTTAAACCATCTGAAGGTATAGAGTGGCAGAGTTACAGATAAGCTTACTTCCCATTGTCCTGATTCTGGTATTGCTTGGCTATTTTTCTCCACTGCCTATAAGAGGAGTTGAGAGTGACTAAGCTGAGCTCAGATGCAGATATCTGGTTTTTGGAGATGAATCCTACCTTACTCCTGCCTCTGAGCTTCCTGGTCACCTTCAAGCCCTTTGAGTCTGTCTCTTCCTTATCCATCAGTCTGGCTCCACACTGGCTTGTCCCCATGTTGCCTCAAGTTTAGAGCATGGTGCTAATAGTGCCAAGGCCATAGGTTCAATCCCTGGTGAGGCCATTCACTTATGAGTTGGACTCAGTGATCCTTGTGGGTCCTTTCCAACTCAGAATACTCTGTATAATGGAGTCCTATTGTTGTCTTTATATCCTTTTCTAGATCAGTGTTTTTATGAATTTAGGCTCTCCTGATAACATCACTGCTCTTCCTTGAACTCTGCCCTAACTGAGCCATGACACATCAACATCCCACTCTAAACTTAGACTGCTTTCAGGATCTCAGCTAGCCACCTGGAATAACTCTGTGCCCTCTCTGTGCCATGTGAAGATGTACATTGACACTAACCATCCAGGTGATAAATTCTGTTCCACCTGGTCCCTCATGTTAAAGACTCCCTGTGACAAAGCAAGCATCTATGTTTTCACCATGGCTTGTAGCCTTTAAAGGGTGATGGTATGCAGGTCTTATGTACAAAGCCTAAACTGCCAAATAAAGGAGTTCAAGGGACAAATCTTTGTCCCAAGTTCAGATGACACAACCTGGCTTACAGACATACCTTCATTGTGGGGAGACAGGGTAATCTTGAAGCTATGCCATTTAAAAAGTTCTGCAGGTGATCAAGGTCTGGATCTCAACCAGACCTCATTCCTAACTTATAAACCTAGTCTACCCTTATATAGGTGAATAAAACAGGTCAGGAGTCATTCCTTGGCTCTGAGGACAAGTGGCACATCTTCTGTCCATGTGGTTTAACTTGCCTCTCACACAGAGTGGCTTCTGCATTGTGCTTGGTGGAAACAGCCTCTGGTCTCTCCAAGGCAATTAAGGAAAATATTTGCTGGTATGAGGCAAATCCAGGGAGAATGCTGCCCATCACACTGCTGTGACCTTGGCCTGCTGTGGCTTGGTGGGTACAGCCATATACAAATTTCCCACGCCCAGAGGTGGCTGCTCAGCATGTGCAGGCAAGAGGTAGAAATTCACATCAGGGAGTTCATGTGCTGCTTCCCAAGCCCTTGAAGGTTAATGGTTGCACAGAGACTGTCAGCTTTAAGGGACATCTTTTGGCACCTTTCCTAAGCACTCAGTCATTTGAAAATGAAAATAATAAGCATTTTCTTGTGGAAGGCCTTTTCTTTTGACACCTTATGTCAAGACGCAGTTACATGTCAGGTACGTGTTTGTTTTCACAAGGCACGATGTAAAAAAACATCTCTTCCTTCAAGTGCACATTGTGTCAGCAGCTCTTTTGGACTGATTTCAACTCCTCAGCTGTACTGCAGCTCTTCTATGTCTAGAAAAGGGCATTCAGGCTTTACCTTCCCTGTCAGCTGAAGAGTCACACCACTTTGGAAAGTGCCCTTGAAATCAATGTGGGTGCTATATTAAAACTACTTAGCACATAAATTGTAGGACACAAGGCAGTGTGTGTAACAAGGCATGATAACCATGCAGCGAACCTGCTGTACAAGCTCATTTCAAAATGTAGCACAGACTCCTCGCTCTTCTGCTTGCTTGGTTCAGAGCTTTAAGGAAGAGTGTGCTTATGAGGGTACACGGCTAACCCCATCCAAGCTCCAGTAAGTCAGAAATGGGGCTGAACTTTCTCACACATCATAATTTTTTTTGCTGCTGATATGCCCACACTGTAGGCTTGATGTTAAAATGAGCTTTCCCACCTAATTTGTGCTCTTTTGGCTGAATCTGAGGATGTTACTGGATGGACAGTGATGAAAGAACAATAAAACAGGAATGGAAGTGTCATAGCCACATTTCAGTAGGTGCTTCCACAGGGCTTGATCGTGTACACAGTAATAAAAAAATTATAAATGGGCACCTTACCCTGGAGTAGTGAGACAGCGAGGGAAAGAACAGGAACTATCTCTGCAAGTTTGCATATGCCTAGGCATTTGACCATGGAAAGGATGCATTTAGAAGGTGGTTTTATTTCCAAGCCTGCCAAGGGGAGATACATCTATGCAGGTAATTATTAAAGTGTATCTTCAGCTTCACAAACCTGAGCCTGTAAAAAGCTAAACTCATGTGCCCATGAAAGACTTTCTATGTGAAAAACTTAAAGGCTCCTTGGACGTGCCAAATTGATTTCTTTGTCTTCAAGTATGAATATCAATTAAGCAGAGGTTACGTCCTAGCTTAAAAGCTGAGTGAGATTTATGTGAACAATCAGTTTCAGTTACAAGGAATTAATTTTATGTATATACTATGACCACAGGAGTACATTATTTGCTTTCATGTCTTTTGTTTCCTGATACTGGCACTCTGGAGCAAGGGTATCTCAAGTAGATTTGGCTTCTCATTATACATCCAAATCCCAACCATACAACTAGAGACACCTGTTGAAGGGTCACACTCAGATGAACATGATTAGCTGTGTGCATCCCGATTCAGTGGAGGCACCCCAAGGTTTTGCTAATAGAGGAGCCATGGCTCCAGGGAGAACAGCAGATGCTGAGTGGTCAGAATGAGACTCATTTGCACGGAGTGGTGCATTTCTCACTTTGCTGCTTTACCATTGTACAACCCTCATTACTTCTGCTATTTCTTTTTCTCCAGCACTGAACATAACAAGTACCTTGAAAAAGCACCATACATAAAGGGTGAACAACTGTAAATCCAAATTCTTAGCTGAACAAAGCCAAGACAACTCCAGTGCAGCCGTTCCACTGCCACTACGGCTAGGAGCAGGGAGACACAGGGACAGCAGAGGCTTTCACAGTTTGCATGCCAATGTGAAGGAAGATAAATTTAGGATCCAGTCCTAGTTTCTGTGGATTGTGTTTTACAAGAGACATTATCTAAAAGAAACCAGTATGTGGTTTACTCTTTGCACAAGAGGCATAAATATGGAATCATATTTCTTCTATGCCAAGATGCTTATGTTTTTGCCTGCATGTTTGCCTTGCTTCAACAGAAAGAGTGGAGGGTGATTCCTACTCCAATCCATTCCACCATTAGGGCACTTGTGTGGGAAGTAGTAGATGTGGCTCCCTCCTTTTTGGGAGAGACTTCTTGTTTGTTAGGTTGCTCTGTAAGCAGTAGATGAAACACAGACTGAAAGCTGCTGCTAGGGAGTTGTGTCTTCTCCTGCCCTGTGTACTGTCCGTTTGTATAGGGTACACTCACAAAATAAATACGGAATCTAGTCCATTGGGCAGCATAGGACTATCTGATTTTCCACCCAGAGTAGTACAAGTGAAAGACATAGAGCTGAACAAGATAGTCCAAAGACATCAGCCCTTTGAGGGTGAGGAGGTACACTAGGTACATTAGCACATTTTCAGTGGCAGCTTTGGTATATAGAGACTCTTATTGTGTCGAAGCGATTTGGAGTTAGAGAACAAATGGTGCCTAACTGTATTTTAGGAGCTGGATCCTGGCCTGAGTCCCCAGCAGGTCATGTTCATGAACAGGTAAAGGAAATGGCACAATTTTCTCCTACACTGGCTAAGCCACCATCCATCATGGGAATTTGTCCATCCCCTACTTACTGGGGGACCACTGAAAACCTGGGGTATCTCAGTCCATTGACTACAGAGAGTTTACTCTGATCTTAGGGGCAGGTAGATAGGTAGCAACTCCAGGATTCAAGAAGAAAAACACAAGCATGGGAAGATATAAAATCCTAGACAGCAACATACAGAGTTGGAAACTGGAAACTCGACAGCACTGAGAACCTGTTACAAGGGCAGTAGAAAGCAAACCCTCCCCATCTAATGGCTGATTGCTTGCCCAGCAAGGACTCTTCAGGTGTCTTATGGGGGACACTGAGCATTCTGATGCTTAGCCTGGCAACACATTAAATCCTAGCTATCTCTTGTCTGTGTCAACCAATAAATAACTGTTATACTTCAAAGTTGTGTATATCCTGCTTACAGAATCTCTTTGTGCATAGCAAAAGGTGCCTGAACAAAGCGACCTAGAAAATGAGGGTTCCAGTTTCCTCTCTCCAATATATAAAGCCAGCATGACCAATAGAATAAAATCCAGTTTCTTTGTTCTTGTTCTCCCTTTTAATCTTTGTTATCCCTGCAGGTAATGAGAATGACACACTTTTATCGTTATTTGTTGGTGTTGGGGGTTACCACAGAGGCATAGGGGTAAAATATGCAGCTAAAGTTGTATTTCCACCTCTACACAAGTGGAAAGTGGTGTATGTAACATATCATGGTGTTGACTCTTTAGGGACAAAAAAGTTGTCTTTAAGGACAAAAATTCAGATTTTAGAAAGAGCCACAGAACAAAATACTTTTGAAGATGTGGGCCATTTAGGTAGTGGAAGGTGATGGTTTGCTGGGCTAGAGTGTCTACGATCTCAAAAAGAGAAATTTGGTAAAAGTTTTGCGCTTGATCTCAAAGTTTTGAGATCACTGGAAGGTTTCAAAACCAAAAAGTTTGATTAACTTTACCTAACATCTGAGGTTCACAGATATCTCCATATGATCTAGTCAATATAGGATCTCTCAAAAATCAATGAAAATAGCATGGACTCACCTCATGATCTGCTTTTGCATCTACCCTAGCCATGCCTATTTCCCTTCAATTGGTAAAATGACATTCTTCATTTAGTCAGGTATCTTTTATAGTTGGCACCAGAAAAGAACAATATGAAAGAAGGCAGGAGTCACGGAGGGTGTGGAGTGAAATAAAATGAGCACTGGGGCTGGCTTGGATGGAACTAAGTTTTTAACAGAAGTCCACATGGTGCTGGACTTCGGATTTGTGACCAGAATGGTGTTGATAAAACATGAATGTTTCAGTTATTGTTGAGAAGAGCTTGCACAACATCAAGGTCTCTGTTTCTCACTCTGCCTCCCCCCGCAAGTTTATTGAAGAATGGTCAAGAACTTTGGAAGGGACACAGCTGGGACAGATGACCTAAATTGATCAAATGTATATTTTGAAATGTCATGTTCATCAATAAATTGGGGGGAGGGTATTCTTTCAAAAGTAGTCTTTGCCTGGAGATCAGCTGACATTGGTCTGTGACTGCATTTGCATCACTTTTATTTATTTTCTCTCTTTTCTTCACTTATCTGTATCTTAAGATCTGACTTTTTCTCACTATTGCTTCTCTGATTCTTTCCCCCATCCTGCTTGTGGGGATTAAGCAAGGTGGACAGGATTAACCCACCACAAAGGGCAAAAGGGGCAAGAAATTTTAATGAAGATTGAAGGGAAAGGAAACTAGAAAATGGATGTTTGCATAAAATAAACCAAACTCTGTAGTCCCCTGACAGCATTACTAAAACACAAAGGAAATGGGAACAGCACTTCCAGGGTTCTGCTGTCACAGAACAGGCAAAGAGCCACAGCCTGAAAGTAGTAATTTTTCTGGAAGTTTATAACATCTGTTTGAACAGATATGAAAAAAACCCACCCCACTTTGTATGAAGTCTCAGCAATGTTACTGTTGTAATACTGAAAATTCTGTTTGAACAATGCCTGCTGTGGGGGCATGCAGAATCAGTGAAAGAACAGCTTGGCAAACAAAGCTGAAGCATGACCCAAACCTCAGACCAAAACAGCAAAGTGAAAAATTCTGAGATACAGAGAATGACACATTTGGAAATGAACTTGTGTTTGTGCCTTTTATGGAAAAGATAGGCCACAATGCTGAGCCATCTCTGCACTTAACCTAGTAGCAGGGAAAGACCTTGCAATGCCATATTGGGGTAAGGTGCAAGGGACAAACAACAGAAGAGCTGGTCCATGACATCCACCACAACAATGCAGAGAACACACAGGGTGTGAAACGAGCCCAAATGACAGCCCCCAGACCTACACTAGAAACAGCACTAGGGAAAAAACAGTAGGAAACATTCGCCTACACAGTTTGAAGAGTTGAGGCACCTCATATTCCAGTTGTCTGCATTGGAGGAACTGCATGGAGAACAAGAAGTCTAGAGTGCCAGCAGCTGGAATTGCCAGACTGATTTTGTGATTTGCATCAGGATGACCAGAAAAGAAGTACATAAGAAATGAGAGGTCAGGGCAGCCAAGACTGGCATACTAGTTTTGTCCAAGGAGGCCTGCCAGAAAATGGACTGAGCTGGTAGTGAAGACTGGTCACATGGTCTTCAGCCCCTGCAGACGAAGGTTAACCTGCACTGTGATAGCCTGCTCATTTCAGGTGGGATGGCAAAGACAGCAGCTGAGCAGCTGCTGTAGGAATAGGGTAACACCATCTTTTGAAAATTTGTTTGTCTGTGATGCCTGGTAGGGAACTACAGAGGAGGGCAGTGGTAATTTACACCCCAGGGCTGGATGAGAGTGCCCATTTGAAATCTTAGCAGTGTTTCTCTCCACCCAGGCCTGACGTAGGTGAATGCAGAAGGAGAGAAGTGATCTTCTCTTTAATCTTTCCACATACCTTCTTGGTGTGAGGCTGTCTCAAAACACAGTGCAGGTGTACCCTGACCACTGGCACACTCAGCATCACGTATAATTACGTGCCTCTCCTCTGATGGCCTTCATGGTGCAGCTCTGCCCTTCCTTCCCTGCTGCCCCCTCCCCACTCTGTGGCACATAGCTCTGAAATTAGCATGACCCCCACAGCCCACCCTGATCCTCCAGTCTGCAACTTGCTGCCCATGGTGCTCCCCATGCTTGTAGCCAAATCTTGGCCCATTGGCCAACACTGCAGCAACACGTCTTTAGGACTTTCTCCCTGTTTCAGTTACTTATTATTTGACACAGGCTCCTTGTGGTTTGGGAGCATCCCGGTATTTTCTGACCTTAAGCTAAACTCCCTTATTGTTGCTTTAATTTCTGGTCAGTTTGTGTATGATATGAAATGCTTAGGAGCTCTGGCAACCAAACATGTTATGCCAACACTTTGGCAGCTTTCTCCCAATGCACTGGTTTCTTGTGGTCCTCACAGCGCTGAGGTGAAGCTGTGATAAGTCAGACATTATGGGTGCAACTACAATGACCAGGTTTGGAAGCCTCTTTTTGTATAAAGTACACTTGTGGAAATGTGGCAGTTCATTGCTTCCAGATAAATAAAAAATGACTGAAGTGGGTTGCTCTCCCCTGCCTTTGGATGTGATGAAGGACACTGCATTAACAAGTCTCCTAGCTGCCATGATAACATTTCTGAGCACGGAGCCAGCACTGGCACCCTCAATGTCTCCTTTCCCTACCTCCTCTGAGACAAATTGACCCTGCCTAAGTAAGAAAGGACTTTCCTAATCACATTAGGATCAGTTTAGATGGCAGAGAGGGTAAGAAAATTAGAGCTTTTAAACCATTATCTCTTCTTAATGAACATCTGCGTTGATACAAGCCCATGGAGAGTTAAGGAAAGCTGAGCTATGTCTGATCTCATTATAGCTTTAAAAAACAAAGTATGTGATGGAAAGCTGGTCCATGGCTGTAAGAAAACCAGAAGTCTTTTTGTAAGAGGCAAGAAAGGGCTCTGTTCAAGCCCAGAGTGGCTATATTCTGATTCTTGATTTAAAAAATAAAATTATCTTCAATTCCTCAAATCTCTTCTTAGGCCCCATATGCCAACTAATATATAGATATGTACCTAGTCATGTAATGTGTCTATAATTTCATATTATATGTGTTACACTATAGTGTTTTAATTGTGTTGTCTGCATCTTGTTTGATGCAATCAATTATTGTAATATTTTACATAATCAGAATTAATATATTGTATGAAGATGCTACAGAGCGTGTCTGATCTGCTTGCTGTGACAGCAATAACTGAAGTGATATTGTTATTGTACTAGGAGAGAAAAACAAGCTCTGCAGAAAAACTGGACTGGATGAAACAGGAAATAGGACTGGATTTTGGCTAATGCAAAGTAGACACTATATGGCAGATGATAAAGTGGTCAGGAGTTTTACTGTGCAATATATTTTTCTTAAAAGCAATAAATGGGAACTGTTCACATATTTCTTAGAATCACAGAATCTTTTAGATTAGAAAAGATCTCTAAGATCATTGAGTCCAACCATTAACCCAGCATTGCTAAAACTACCACTGAACTGTGTCGCTGAATACCACATCTCCACATCTTTTAAATACCCTCAGAGATGGTGACTCAACCACTTCCCTGGGCAGCCTGATCCAACACTTTACAAAACCCTTTCAGGGAAAAAAAATTTTCCTATTGTCCAATCTAAACATCCCCTGGTGCAACTCGAGGCCCCTTCCTCTCATTCTGTCACTTGTTGCCTGGGAGAAGAGACCAATCTCCACCTTGCTACAACCCCCTTTCAGGTTTTTGTAGAGAGTCATAAGGCCCCCTGAGCCTCCTCTTCTCCAGAACACCTCCAGCTCCCTCAGCTGCCCCTCACAGGACTTGTACTCCACACCCTTCCCCAGGTTCACTCCCCTTCTCTGGACTCGGTCCAGCACCGTGATGTTTTTCTTGTAGTGAGCAGCCCAAAACTAAACACATGATGTGAGGTGCTCTCTCACCAGTGCCAAGTACAGGGGATGATCACATCTTAACATAAATTAGGAAGAGACCAGGACTTCCAGTTGACTTATCAAAGTATAATTTACCGTTACAAAAATCCCCTCCTTTTATTCATATGTTTGCATATAAAAATAAAACTAAGATTGGAAAAAAATCAAATAACACTATCTTGAATTTGATTACATGAGACAAATGGGCCAAAACCATAAAGCTGGTATCTGGAGCTGGCTATATCCATCAAAAGAAGACCAGGTACTGAACCCAAGTACTGGAATTCTGGTCATCCACATACCTGAACAATCATCTCACTCCCTGGCTCTCTTCACACCACCCTCGCTACATCTCTCCAAGGTGAAATTGTTGTAGCAAAAGCTAACCCTAACCTGAAGCTGAAGAAGTCATTTGCATGTAGCTTCAGGAAAGAGATTACTTCTCATCCCTCTTTTATTTAACAGTATAGACATAACCCACCAGTCTTAGATGTTTGTACTGGATTTCCTCTGTGCTAACATCACTTCTGCAGTGCATTTATGTTGATGTGTGTAAGTGCACATGTGCTGCACATACACACACACACACACACACACACACATATCTCCTTTGCTCCAATTTGGCAGAAACAATTTTGAAATTTTGAAATGCCAAATCTAAAATGTAATCTCCCAAAAGAGTTTGCAATGCAGATCACTTCAGCAGTCTGGTTCACGGCACAGCTCTAAAACAAGTAATAACAGTAACAGACTGAGCTGAGAGAGAAAAAACTTTTTAAGCCAGCTTCACCACCAAAGTCTATTATGAAACTGTTCTCTCCATCTGCAGACATTTAATTGCTCCTGGCTTTTGACCTCATTAAATTCCAGATAATTAATCCCCAAGCACTAGATTTTCACTGCCCCAAGACACTTTGAAAGGTTTTCTTAGCAGTGGCCCTGAAATGATCATTTCCTGCTCTCAGTGCTGAACATGCTGCGTCAAGCAGTTTGATCCATGTCCATTAATAGCAGACCACTTGGTTATACCAAGAGGAAGAAAAAGACAGGAGAAAAGTACAAGCCTTGCATTATCATCAGTTTTGGTGTGAATTTGAGGGATGAGAAAAATGTAGATTTGTCTACTTGCAGGACAATTACCCTGTTGCTCTCCAGGGAGCTTAGTTGGCAGAATGGCTAAAGAGCCAGGCTGAGCTTCAGAGCTGCTGCCAGCAGTGTGCTGCCATGCACCTCTCCTGCCTTGGGATTGTCACCTGCCCATCCACAGGGAAGATACCAAAACCCAGTCCCCATGTTTTGGCATTGAAACCATCTCCCACTTTGACTTTCCATTCTCCAGTTCTGGTTCAAAGGTGGACGGAAAAACTCTAGGAAACGAGGACAATACGTTCCCGGTTGTAGACTAGGGGCATAAAAACATCACTGCAATTTATTGCTAAGTGAATTCTACCACAGATTTAATTTAGTTAAAACTTCCCTCTTCCTCTTAAATAATCAGCAGAAGGCATTTGCTGTAGGTCTCCCCACACTGACCACCACCAGCAGAGGCATGGCTGGAAGGCAGCATCCCACAGGCACTGCCCAAGCAATATCCTTAGGGACAAACAGAAGGCATCTTGCAGGCTTTTGCCCCTGAGAACTCAAGTGTCTTCATTTTTTTCTATGATCTGTATAACAAGTTAAGTATAATCTTGAGACAATGCAGTGCAGATTTGAAAGTAACTTTCTTAATTAATTTTCTGGACTGTTGAAGGTAGCACAGCAGCCCTGCCAGGAGCTGAGATGTTCTTACAAAGCTCATCTACTTTAGGGTGAGACAAGAAATAGCATCTGTCCTTCAACAGGCACCTTTTCTCAACTATAAATGCTATCAGCTTACATTTACTTTTCTTTTTTTTTTTTTTTTTTTAACTGCATTTCTGTTGTTGTACGTGACAGGTGCCTGGACTGATTATCTCCAAAACCAGCATAATTAATGGCTTTCCGTAACTTCAAAATCAAATGTATTTTGATCAGCTTCAAAAAAAAGCCTTTCTTTCTGCTGATGGGAGGTGTGAACCTGTAAGTGCTGAGCCCGTGAGACTTTCCCTGACTTCAGAAGTTCCATCTCTCATTTAGCAAAATTACTGAGAATGGCATTTAATGAAAAGGGAAGAGACTGGAGCTTTCTTCTTTCTGTGTCACAGACCTTGCCTTAACCTCAGAAAGGCCTTAGTTTCTTCAGCTCTAAAACACAGGTGACAGTATTTATAAGCAGACTGGGAATTTCTACTTGAGGAACATTTTATGAAAGCCTGGCTATTTTCCAAAGACAAGTGTGATATTTTCCAGACCAATGAGCCATGGACTCTCTACTGCAGGTATAAAAAAAAAGTTACAAGAATATCTAATCCCCCGAAATAGGAGTTTCAATACTTAATTAGAACAGAAGTGGCATTAAGGCATTTTAACAATGCCAGGCTAGTAATGTCAAGGCTAAGGGAGCAGAAAGCCTACAGCTGATCCCCCTGATGTGGGATGACCAGGGCTGCTTCAGGAGCCTGCAGAAGCAGATGCTCTGTGGGGAGTGTGTTCTCTACCTGCTCTTGGATGGTGAAACTAGCTGGATTGATCAGGACGTGACTGAAGGAAAAGTAAAGGAGCAATCTGGCAAAATGGGGCAGGGGGAGGATGCTGCAGCTACTGTGGGAAAGCAGTGGAGAGAGCTGGGCCTCTGCTGTTGGGGGGTAAGTGGTGTGTGCAGATATTGCTGGCTTTTACAGACTGCTGAAGCACCAGTCAGTGGTTTTACAAGCTGGGGTGACTTTCACAAAGCCTTGGAGGGCAGAAAGTGCTGATGTAGCAGCCAAGAAGAGCTGTAACTGCACCTACAAAAGCTGATAAAGAGAGGAGCACAGGGAAGAGGTGCTGTGGAGGGAGCAGGCTCACGTGGTAAGCACTGAGGGAATGTAAGCCTACTGCAAAACTATCCTGGGGAAGGAGAATCTCACCAAATTGATACAGCCTCTATTTTGAATCAGCTGTAATCTGTTTTTCTGGGGTTATTTCATCGTCTCCCTTCCAGCCTCTAGCAAAGTTACTCTATTTTTACAACAGATGCAGTGTTTTGGTAGGGATATCAAAGTTCTCCCAAGCAGGAGGGAGGGGATAATTCCTGGTTTTTGTGTGGGATCTTAAACTGGTGCTATTTTGTTAACATTCAGGAAAAAGAAAACACTGAACAACGTCTTCCCAGCTTCCCCAGAGCCTTCCAAGGTAATCAAATGTAGCCTTCTTTTTTTTTTCTGCTGACAGTACCATTTCTAAAAATATCATATTTTGTCCATGGACATGCGATCTTTATTGATGAAAATCATTGTGTCCAAACTAGAGGTCTTTCTGAAGGACGTCTGGCAGCTGAAGTTATTGTCTTAAGCTCCTGAGAAAGGACCTTGGGTTTCAATTTATGCAGCTAGTCTGGTTAGGTTGCCCTAAGAGCCTCTTCTAGCTTTAAAGGACGTGAATTAATGTCTGCGAGGCAAGAAAATTTCACTGTACCTTCATCAAAGCTTCACCCTGTATTATGTCTGTGATGTTTCAAATGGGATCCCTCCTTTTGCCTGTCCCTGATGCCAGCTTCGCAGGGTCCCTCCAGATGCTTGTTATCAGAGATGGATAAACATGCTGTGAGTAGACAAAGTCTGACAAGCAGGGGAAAATCCTCAGCCTTGTGCTCACTCTTCATTTAGGCCAAGGAAGACAGGAGCGTAATGCCCTGTGGTTCCTGGGGTTGGTGGCTGAGAGACAGTTCAGTGATCCTAGGAGACATTGGCATAACCCTAATTTAAGGGACCAGTGCTGCACTTCCCAAAACTATATCCTAAGTACAAGGCAGATGTGGAAGAGCCATTTAGCTTGGTAATTTCCATGTTATCCAGGGATTTACAGCAGATGGAACCCTTGAAGGACCACACTGTTGCTAGGTCCTGACAGGTACAAATTCCCTTCCTAATTAATATTTGTTAGCATGTGTGTATCACTTAACCCAGATCTGATATACAGAAATGTGTTGTTCATGGTAACCACCTCAGCTCCTTTGATCATGACAGGCCAGCAGCTTTATGAAAGCTTTTGGTACCTGCTGTGTCTACAGAAGAGTTGATTTATGGTTCGCTTAATGAATATTGTTCTATTACATATTGATTTTCTGTGTGGCTAATAGCTTAACTTTAAAATTATGTGAAGGCCATAACTATGGTAAGTCCATATGAGCAGCAAAACACCTCAACATAATAAAGCAAAAATCGTTGAGGACCTGCAGCTGGTGCATCCTCTCTATGAGAACCTGCTTAAGCATCATAGCTAACATGTTCTCTGAACTAGTATTTCTCAGAGGTGAGCTCATAAGCAAGTTAATTAAATACCAAATTGGTTATTGTGAGTGCATTTGCTGGGCATGAAAATGTGATGTATCTCTGACATTTCCATCTGTAAATATGTTTTAAATAAGTCATTGGTAGTTAATTACCATACTGTAAAATTAAGGCAAATAGATGTATTCTGGATGCAATAAGGCATCTGCTGTATGGTAATTAAATAACATCAATGGATTATTCTTAGAATAAAAATTTTGGAAAAGCAAGAGCATCACATAAAGATATGGCATTTATTGCTTTCCTGGGCATAGCTTCTGGATTAGACAAGGCGCAGAAGATACATTCACATTAGGAAGGAGGGGGCTGATTTGCAGCAAGATGACCTGTCCACACCCCCTGTTTCCTGGCATGAAGTCTGGGGTGGTTGCCAATGCTGCAGTACACCACAAGTCGCTTCGCACCAGGAGACCATCCACGTGTGAGCCACAGAGCACAGATGCAGGCTTGAGACCTCAGGGTCTCAAGCACCCCACTGTTCTTGTCCAAAGAAGGATTTACTCCCTTGAGCTCATGTATTTATTTCTTTCTTCAGCTTTGGGATTCGGTTTGAGAGGCAAGCCCACCAAAACAAGCAGCCTCTTGCTCTTACTCCTTTCTTTGCTTTCCAGCTAGGGCAGCCACCTCCATCTGATGTGATTTGAGCCTTTTTGCGGATTTGGCCATGACACCATATTGCATCCCAGATGCAATTCAGCTGGTCACGTAGCCTTAGCCTTCTCTCTCACACTGGAAGATAATATGTGGGGAAAAAATAATAATTTGGAACTGTGACAGCCTCGGTGCTCATTTCCTATGGTGACAGATATCTGGAAAATCAAGTTCCTTGCTCGGACAAAGGAAGACCTTGCCTTTGACTACATAGTACATAATCATCTACTAATGCTTGACGTGCCCCTCCATTCTCATTCTGCCCTTTCCTGAGGCAGTGCACAGTACACCCTTGAATTTTATGCCAGTTAAGAACCTCCTGAATATCACTGAGCTGTCAAGTTTTTATTATTTTCCACTTGACATTTGGACATTTTGTATGAGAATTAACTCCCCCCCCCCCCCCAGAATTAAGGCCCAGAAACTTCATGGTGGCTGTGCCGCAGACACGGAGATTTCTGCCTCTGCTGGAAACTCTCCATACTTGGGACTGGATGAGGCACAGTCTTATCACTGTTGTGCATGGGGAACCACCGAGAAAACTCAAAGTGATGAAGAGCATTTTTATTTATCAGTGAAGATAAGGCTGGTGAATACTACCACACATTTACTTTTTTTTTTTTTTTATCAGGTCATTGGTGTGGTGAAGCCTAGATGATTTATGATTGCCCTCCCAAGGCTTTTGCATTTGCCAGGGAGAAGCACAGAGGTTGCTGCATTGACACACACTTTTCTAAAACACTACCTTCAACCTTGACCTAGGTGGCTGAATTTTACTCTGGTTGGAAGCTGAAAGAAAAATGTGCCGACTTTGCTATCTTTGTAAGGGAAAAACTCAGGATGTTGGCACAGATCTGCCCCGAAACCTTAATGCAGGATGACAAGGGAGGTTAGGGGGCTGTTCATGCCTTGTATTGTCTATCTCAGACCATCATTTTCTGTCCACCTCTGCCTCCTCCCACAGTCCCAGGCTAAGCAGACATCCTCTGCTTCCCTCCTGAAGCCAGGAGGAGATAGCGTACTCTGTAATTCCGAGGTGGCATGATTGCTTCATTCCCTCTCAGTGGTGGCTGCATATTAACTGTGGATTAGTGAGCCCTCTAAGTATTACTTAGTGCTCCTAAAATGCTTTATATTTTCTACTTACAATATAATCATCATTAAGGGATTAAGATTAAAAAAAAATTTAAATTTAGGTGGCTACAGTTAAGCTTCAGCATCCTCATTTTATTTCTTACCTATTTACAGTGGTGAGAGCAGAAGAGCGTATCCTTCCAGCCTTACTGACACCAAAAAATTGGCAGCTTTACGCTATTTATGGCAGTGCACCAGTTTTGCAGACGGGTCCTTCACACACATACAGAAGATTAACCTACACCAGGAGATTTAAGTATTTTGGCATCCACCCCAAACCACTTAACTGATGTCAGAGAACACTGTCCCTCACCTCATTTAAAGAGAGAGAAACCAAAGGTGTAGATGCCTGCAGAGCATCCCAGCTAGATGATGCCCCCTGCAGCTCTGGCAGCAGAATGGATTGCTGTAGCACCTGGATGTGCCCATCAGGCTTGGAGACAGATAGACTACAAGGCCTTGGCAGGATACTGTATTGAATGGATCCTGCTTCCTGCAGGGCTTATTAGTTCAGGCACAGCAGCCGCCTAACACACCTATTTATCCCGTAGGCTCAGCCTGGCTCATATCCAGCCTTGGCTGCATCTCCATTCGTCCATTCTTGCACTCCGGGTCCAGGGTCAAGGGGGGCAGGAGACGAACAGCCTGCTGAGGCTGTTGGTGTGCTCAAAGGCTCTGTTTGTACATGGAGGGAAAAGGTAGTCTGGGTACAGAGGTAAGCACAGCAAACTCTCTGTCATCTTTAGCTGTAGCCTGGGCTCAGAGCATTGGGTCAGTCAACAAGGAGTGCTCTCCAGGGAGGTCAGTCTGATTTTACCCATGAACTCAGGAACAGATGGATGATAACCACCAAGATGTAGGGTTGCTCCCTATGAGGGAAAAAATTATCCACAAAACCAGACTTAGGCTGCAGAACTTGGTTGCAGAGGGCTGGACTAGATTCTTGCTCAACTTTCAACACTTAGCTATTTGCGAGCACCAGGTGGCACAGATCTTACTGGAGCACTGGAGCTGTAATTTTGGGCCACCCAGAACTGGAGGTAGCTGCAACCCACTGCGTGACTTGCCTGTAGAGAGTATCAAGGTCCTTTTCCATGAAAAACAGTTCAGAAGCTACTTGATCTGCAAGTTTCTTCTGTGTTGTGAAAGTCAAGAAGCAAAAGTTACTATTACAGAAAATGCTGAAAGGCTGCTTTTGGCACATTTTCCCTGTGAGTGAGTAATGAGAAGGTTTTCCCTTCCACAACATCTGCTTCATCGGACTGAGTTCTCTTGCAACCGGCTGTTGATTGGCCTCTGGCAAATTAAAGTTGCTTTAGTTAAAGCAGAAAGTAAGCAGAATACCCAGACACAGCCTGGATTTATCTGTGAACTGGGATGTTCTTTTCTAATCACTAGCTTATTATTGAAAAATCGTTAGAAGCTTAAAAATTGTTATGAGATACCTCACCAGTATGCTCGTGTTTAGCTGCAAGTCTAAATTATCTCCAGTTGCCTTGTGAAGCTTCTGGAGATTAAGCTGGTCTCAGATCTGTTTTCTGATAGTACCTTCATCTTTTACCAACAGCCTGAAAGAAAATTCAGTCTTTATAATCAGTTATTTACAAATCAGTGGTCATGTTTGTGCAACCATTCATGACCCTAACATTTTTGAGTCTCTTTTTTGAAATATTTTCTATGGCAGAAGAAACTCAGTAAAAGTTTAGTTTTCTTTTTAAGTTATATCATTTCCTGTATGATTTAGACCCTTGAGATTCCAGGCAGGAATTGTAATTGCACAAAGGGCTTCAGTTTGGCTGTATAGGGGGAACCAGAAGCAGCGATGGTGAATTACTGCAAACATTTGCATCTGTTTTCCTGCCACAGTTTAAATCTTGACCTGGGCATAGCCGTGAATTGTCTGCGAGTAGACACATGCCAGTTTGTAATGAATGTGCTGCTGCATTGCTGCCTTCTTTGAGTTTGCACTCTGCCGAGGTCAGCATGTGCCTGTGGAAAACTTGTATGACTCCCTGAAGTGCAAATATTAAGTTTAAACCTGGGTTCGTGTCTTGAGGGAAATATTTATATGGGATACTGCTTGACTGAACAGGGATAAAGACATCCCAAAAAAACATTTTCCAGAATGATGGCAGAGAGGAAACTGAATGAGTCAGACAAGCCCCTGACCACATCACAACTATTTTGTAAGAATGTGAGGAGAGAAAATAAAATATGAGCATATGCCCAAAGCCAACAAAACTTAAACACAAGATTTTTCAAGGACCTGTGTCTTGGGCTCCTGTCAGCTATCCTATGGTGAAACCTAGGCCATTCCTGATTCCAGGGCCTGCACAGCCACTGCCAAGGCATCAAAGGAGAACATGTGCCTGCATTTCAGTTGCCTCTTTAGTCTGACATACTAATGCAAACTATTTTAATAAACCCATAAAGGCCTGTGAAGTGGGTTGGGGCTGGCATAAGGACCAAGCTTTGTCTCCCCCTCTGCTGCTGCTGCACCAGGACTGTGATACCTTTTAAGGGACTAAAAAATTCATGGGGGATGGCAGTATTTTAAGATCTCCCAAGAAAATACAGATCACCCACAGACTTCCATACTGCAAACCATAAGCTGGGTGAAAAAGGCATTTCCTCACCTCTAGTGATGCTATCTCATCCTAAATTACCAAAATCTGTGTAACACCTCTGGCTTTCAGTCATCAAAGAAACAGAAAGAGACTCCCAGAGCCTGTGAGCAGACACAGAATCCAGGCACAGAACAAAACCAACACTACCTAAGTAACATCTCTGCTTTGTGCCTCTTTGCACAGCTAATTAACACAGCTTGCATGTCCAAAAGCGGATCTGAAGCATTAGGGATCTTGCCATAGGGGGGAAGTAATCATGAAGCAGTTAATTGAATAAGCCCGGGAAAAGTTTGTTCTGCCGGCAGCCATCCCATAAGGAGAATGAAAGACAGATTTGCCCAAGTGGATTATTTTCTCCTTGTGACTTGCTCTGCTCAGCACTCTTTAGGAACATGTTTGTTTACACTTGTGCTACAGTGCAAAGTCTTTTCTGATAGATGTTGAACATCTGTCCTCTACTCTTCAGAGTTTATTTAGCATAGCTTGCAATTACCAATAAGGGTGCTTATCCCAAAGCATATTTTGGAGTATGTCTTGCCATCCCTCATCTGCCACAGTGACCTCCTTTCCAATCTGGACTGATTTAATTAGCTGGTAATATCCCTAGGCTTTGGACCACCTATGAGGATTTGCATTTCTGATGAGTTTAAATTACCAGATAGTTGTATAACTCGTATAGCTCCATACTTTTTCACTGGTGTCAGTCCCCTGTGCTGATCCTTGGATTCCCAAGTGTGTCCCACATGACCTTCTGTCTGCCTTCTTCATTCTTTTCAGATATGTTTTTCTGGTATTACTTTGGTTTGGTCATTGTTGAGGCAAATGTTTGAAGATTGCTGTTGACACCTTTAGGCTGCTGTACCTCTCTGTACACATCACGTTCTGTTTTTATATAGTATTGCAGCATTAGAATCTCCTTGAAAGCGTCCTTTTTGGGAGTGGAAAGAAGATTGTGTTACCTGAACCTCTGTAAAATAGTAATGAATACTTGGTGGTACTGTGGCCAACCTTTCTGGCTTTATATTAAGGAGACAATTATCATACTTGGTTTTTCTTTTGCATAAGTCAAAGGAACTGTACAGTATCAGTGGAGTTTATTTAATTTACCTTCAGTTAGACAAAAATGACATATCCATTCCAAGCTAGTCTTCTGCCTCCCTTGATTGTTGGTGGCAAGAAAAACAGTCTGTCTTTGAGAACAATGAATCTCAGTAATTGTAGATTTGAAAGGATGTTACACCACAGAGGGATCTTCAGGTCTCAGGTAGGACAAATAGGGAATTCACAGTACTGCCCCACAAGCAAAGCCTGGCTCCACTAGCCTGTGATGTGCCTTTTCATACCATGGGAGTCCATCCAGCATGGATAGCACATCTCTGCTTGCAACGAAGTATCCTCAGGTGATATTGCTGTCCTTGCAATGCAGCAGTCAGACATTCCTATTGAAGAGGATGTCTTTGGGCTTCCCTCTTCAAAAGAAATGGGTAAGTTTGCTGAAGTCCATCAGGTTTTCCATATGGTCTTTTGCTGGATCAAGTTCGATAATTTCCATAATAAGTATGTCTGACTAAAGGTCTGCTCCTGCAAAACATCCGTTTTATTCTGTCTGTGCACGTGCTTGACACTGAACCCCTGAGTGTTCTTGCTGAGGTCAAGGTACTGCCATGATCACCCCACTTGCCACCATCCTGCTGTTCCCATTTCACCCTCTCATTTTTGCAAAGCCTGAAGGTGACCATAACTCTCCTCTTATCTCAGCTGCCCTATGTAATCATTGTGTGGTGGTCATTTACTCCATTTTCACGCTTATTACTTTGCTTATTTTCCACATGGCAGTTCTTAAGAGTGGAAGAACATTTCCGTCCTCTGCTGATGTGGTTTTCTGGTCTGTAGTATCCGCCTCCTTGCTCATCTATAGCATTTGTTTTCTGCACAAGGAGACATTACCAATTTAATCTTTTTCTGTCTTATTTATGCTCCATTTCTCTGTTTCGTTTTACATTTCAGCTGGCATTTGATGAGAAAGAGTGTGTGATCTTGTGTTTAAGATATTCACAAGGACACGTGTCTCTTCTCCACTATGCATTTACTAGGGGTTGATGGGCATTTCACCAGCCACTCTGGAGCTTAATATTTCCGCATGTGAAATACTGATGCCTAAGGCGTCAATACCAATAACATCACTAAAGCTCTTCAAATGATTTTTTTTTTACTGGGGAGGCCAATCTGGAAGTGAAAAAGAGTTTCAGTTTGGATCAGTTCAGAATGAAATTGCTATGGAAGAAAAGGCTAGAACTGAAAGCATTTCATCTGGTATGGAAATAGCTGGTTAATATCTTCACAAAGTTGTTTCAAACATTTCTGCCTTTAAAAAAAACCCCACCAAAATAAACACACAGAGTACTCGGAGGTCTCTGCTGTTCTCCTACAGGGATGCTTTCATGGTATTGAGGAGACTAAAGGAGAGAGCTAAAGATAAATCCATTAATGTTATATAAGTTGCTCAGAAGTGCCTCTAAATAAATAAAAGTGCTTCTAATTGTACACTGTGTATGCGTACGATTTATTGGCAGTGCCAGGACACACTTCCCTCTTTGGAGAATGCTGTGGGAGAGCTGAGCAGGAGTGTTGCAGGTGGTTATTAGCAGCAGGTCACCCTGGAGATTTTCAGATCTCCAGATGCAACTGAAATTTTTCCATTCAGCACAGCCCTCAATAATCCCAATGGGTAAGAGCCTTGCGGGAGGTTCTGAAAAACAGCTGAGGCCACTCCCCTGCCCAGCTGCTTGCTCCTGCTGCATTGAAGAAGAAGGGATGTGTGCCTACTTTGGCAGTGCACACAACAGACTGCCAGCTTAAATCCACACTGAAAGTGGATTTGCTTTGCCACACCAAAGCAGAGGGAAGATATTCTCTTTTACCGGATGGTGTGATCATTATCATGGCTCACTATACTGGGTGGACAGAAGTGCTGTGGCTCCTTCAGTTGGACCTGCTTGCTCGAGCCCTACTCCAGTGCATAATGGCAACTAGGTTTTGTAGGCATGTAGAACACTTGACTTCCTTGCTTGAGCTACATCCACAAGTGGTGACAGCAATGGTTTGCTGCCTTTTGTAGCTTTCCTTATCTTGCCAATGACTGTTTTAAAGTGAGACTTAGTCAATGGAGAAATTGGTGGCACCAAACAAGCTGAAGATTGAATGATTGTAATTTCTTCTGAAAGAGCTTACAGGAAAATAAGAGTTCCAAAGTTAGTGATGCTTTCCTTCCAGCAGGAGCAGAAAAGTCCCAAATTAGCATATTGAACAACAGATGAGGAGAATCTTTTGCTTTGAGGCTTTGGTACAGCAGGGAATGGGAAGCATGAGAAGGAACAATAAGACAGAAGAAAAGGTACTTAACAAAAAGAGGTAAGCCATGGAAAGAAAGAAAAATAATGCAGTCTGATAAGGTGGTTGTCTGAACATCCATGCTTTCCATTTCCAAATACACCATGCATATGTAGGTTGGCTAGGAAGTTGCTGTCATGTTCAGCCATACCCAAGTGGAAACTTCAGGCTCTACGCAGCTCCACCAGAAGTTGAACATGGTGGCTCAGCTCTGCCCACTTCTATTGCAAAAATCACAACAGAGGCAGGTCCAGCATATTGCCTCCAAAGGACAAGTATTATGGCTTTTAAACAGCATAGGAAAGCCAAAACCCTGGGAAGATAGGGCACAGACACAGTAGCTCCTTTCTCTCATTTTACCAGAGCTCTTTGGGATCTGATGTGCTTCTTTAAACACAGTTGCTTGGATTACTTAAGAACCTCAGATTTTTTCTGAGAAAAAAAATGAAATTTCTATGTCCCCCAGCTAAGTGTGCTGTGAGTTCTTGGATACCAGGAGAGAATCCTAATGGTTAAACAAAAAATTACATTCTCTTTAAATTCTGACTTTGAGGCAAAATCCATGGTAACTGGGAACCTGGACTAGGACTTTATAGGACTTGAGGGCTTGTGGGAATGTCCAGGGGTGACTTCCATCTGCTGGGAAGCAGATTGAGACCTTGCTGCTGATTTCATGTAATCAAGGCTTATATTAAAACACCCCTCTTTTCTCTGCACCCTCTGTGTTAGCCATAGCAATTCATTTGGGGCAGTATTTCTCCTGAGGGAGTTATTTGGGCCATTATGTCTAACCCAGAGGCTGCACTGAGAAATTCCTGATATACTGAGCCATATCAGAGTGGGTGGATTACAAAATGATATTTGGCAGTGTCTGATGGCTACTTCTCACCCTGCTGTCAAACATCCTGTCAAGGGGAGAGAGATTTCTCTACTATTAAAATAACAGCACTGTCTTCCATTGATAACATCTGACTTCAAAAGTTCTGTGTCCAGGTGGGATTTATTGTCAAGTCATAGAATCCTAGAATAGTTGAGTTGGAAGGCGCATTCTGAAGGTCGTCTAGTTCAACCCCACTGCAATGAGCAGGGATGTCTTTGACTAGGTCAGGCGGCTCAGAACCTTGTCCAACTTGACCTTGAATGTTTCCAGGGATCGGGTATCCACTACCTCTCTGGGAAAACTGCCAGTGTTTCACCACCCTTATCGTAAAAAAACTTCTTTCTTATATCTAATCTAAATTGATTCTTCTTCAGTTTAGAATCATTAGCCCTTGTGCTATTGCCTCAAATTCACCCTCAAAATCAAATGTGGGTAGGAAAGGACTCAATGCCTACCCACTGTATCCCTTCTCCAGAGCTGCAGCATAACAGGCAGGACCAATTAACAGTGGTAATTAATTTTCGGCAGTGGGTTTGGGGTGGGAGGTGAGAGAAGGAAGCCAGAGCCTATTAACGCAGAAACTTCTGAAGTGGGAGCTCTTTCCCTCCCTCTCCCAAGGAGACATTGTAGTTGATATTCTGTGAGACCACACTGAAGCTCAGAGCTGTCCTGCTTTGCAGCATGCTTGGAGTAACGTCCATGCTGCCCTGTGTTGTAGTCCCATGGCAGGGATCTGCAGGCTTAAGGTTAATGGTTTTCTGGATAGAGGAGTTCCTGGGACCAGGTAGCAGCAGCAAATGGAGAGTCCCTGAGGAGAGCTGCCAGAGCATGCTATGCCTCACCTCTGCAGAGCACCATTATGCTCACATCTGCAGGACAGACTGAGGCTTCTAGAGTGCTCGTGGCCAACTCAAGTTCCAGTTTTGCCTGCTGAAAGCCCTTCAAAGAGAGGCAGGGCTGAAGGAGGGCTGTCAAAGCACTACCTGCTGCTATTCACATACCTACAAAAGGATTTAAAAGTCTGAGGTGCCCAGTGCTTACACAGCCTGTCCTACAGCCAGGATGGGACATAGGCACCTTGCCAGGAGCCCAGGTTTGCAGGCAGCAGTGGGTATTGCAGGTCCTCTCGACACAGCTGTCACAACCCTGCTGGACACTGGGGCCAAATGCCACTAAGTCCCCAAATCATAGCCCTGCAGGGGAGATTTGAGGGTGTTTGGGCTGAGATGGTGGCAGAGGACATCTGGGGGTTGTTAGCAACAGGTTTCAAAGTCACTCTCCTCCCTCCAAACAAATAAATCTCATGGGGGTGTAATGCATCATAGCACTTTAATCCTACTGGGGATAAAGTGGATTACAATGCTATTTAGCTGGCCACTGCATGCAGAGCCAAACTGTTGTAACATGATTCAAATCCCTTCCCTAAGTCAGAGCAGATTTGCTTTTTGATTTAAAAAATTGCTAAATGACATCTTGGCCCCGTAAACCATGTTATGATCCTTTTCAAATATAAGATCGAACTATTTATATCCTCATTTGAATATGCTTCTTTTGTAATTCAGCAAGTTCTTTGAAGTTCTACAGAGGTGGAGATCAGTGTTTTTTACAAGAGCATTGTAAACACACATTTTTACTCTTTATAAGAACATTTTTCACACTCCCCAAAGAGTTAAAGTTGTGTGTAAAAAGCCAGTAACTCCTTGAATGAAGATCTGTTTTATCCAGCTGTATGCAGCATCTTGCCAAGCATCGGCACCTGGCTGAGCTGTGATTGCACTGCAGTCCCCTGCTGTGTGTGGCTGGTTTTGGGGACAGGGACTGTTGCCAGCTAAGGAGTGAGGACAACCTCCCACACCTTCAGCTTCTTCGCAGGGTGCAATTAGCAGTGCTGGGGAGAATGCTATTAACAAAGGGGGAAGTGTGCAGGAATTCATTGAGCCTCATTTCTGCAGGATCAGCAAACTCTGCTCATTTTTTCCATGCACATGGAGCACCTTAAAACTTTCCCTTCACATTGGGACCTGCAGCCAGTGGCATAAACGGTGTTCCTTCAATTAATACAGCCTTGGAGGGACCATCCACTTGGCTGAGGAGCTCTACTGCCTGACTGTGTCTCTCCAAAGGGAGATGTCAGGTTGACCACACGCTTGAATGGAAACAGGTTACAAGGTAACGCGTATAATATGACTGAGGACGAAGGTGACCTATGGAAGTGCGGTAAATTAGTGGTTTTCTCTGCTTGGCAAGTGAATTTTGATCCCAGTGTAGTATTGTGCTGTAAGATGCTGCTGCTATGTCTGGGAAACCTCAAGGGAGGACAAAGACCAGAAAGCAGCAAGAAGGACAAAGAGGCTCTGGAATACCTCCCCCCCTCATTCATACTCCTGACAAACCATCGAAACAGTGGGACACATTTGCAAAATTGTCTTTCTTGTGTCAGGAATTGTCTTAGCCTGTGTCAGGCTGTTGTGCACAGGGAAAACAGCAGCAGATCAATAGAGGTGTCTGTGCTGACACTTCTACCATCTTGCCCTTTAAAAAACACTGAAATGCTCATCAGCCTTCCCAATTATTGAGCCTTTCAGTGGGAAGAAACACATGGGTTTCTTTCTAAGTGTGTGTTTCTCTACCAACCTCTGGACCTCTCCTAAAAGAATAGGTAAGTGATGGGCTCTGGTCATGGTCAGAGGTCCAGGCTGTGATTATGATGACAGCTTGCTGGCATAACTTTACAAGAGAGTCCCCTTGGTCCAGCTGTGGGTCTGTGACAGCACAAGCTAGTGCAACCTTTCCCTGGAGGGTACCCTGCCCTCTGCTGCTCACCAAGTGCTTTACGTAATGCCAAGTCTCTAACATACATATGTGACCACCAACCATGGATCCTCCAGAGTGGGCTGGATCCCACTATCATCCCTGAACACTCCCTTGGAAGTGGAAGGAGAAAGAATGGAGGTCCTGCTGCAATTTGACTTTAATGGAGTTATGTGCGTTGGCACTGATTGAAGACCTGACCTGCGTGAAGGATGTCAGTGAGGATAATCACAGCAGAGTATGATGCCTGTCATTTATCATTTGCACCAATCAACCAGGAGCCCCCTTGCACCAGTGTTGTAGAGATACAGAATAAAATAATCCCTTTGCAAAGAGCTTACAGTTTTGGAGTTAGCACAAACACTTAAGCCTTGAAGACAAGGGAGAGAAATGACATTGCTTCTAGCCCTTGCTTCCTAGCAGGCTTGTATTCATCGACCGCAAACCTTAATACAGATTTCACTCCACTTGTCAATTGTTAAGATAGATTTGGGGGCTGTCAAGAAAATGTTACAGTTGAAATGACCCAGGTAGAAATAATAGACTATGAAACATACAGCCATAATACTGTAAAGCAGCACAGAGGAATACATTTGGCCCTTTCATGTTTAATGGTCCCTCAGGTGTCATTTGAGAGCAACTACAGCCTCCCTGTGTATCCCTGGGGGAGAAGTGGGCACCCCGAGAAGCTGGCTCATCTGGCTTGTGTCTGACACCAGGTTTTGGACAAGGTGCCTTGCTTACTAGGAGCCAGCTGATGCTGGCCCACAGGCTGCTTTGGGTGGGAACTGATACTGTCACGCTGGGCACAAAGGGGTCCAATCCACCCATCTCCTCTGGGTCCCGCCACAAAGTGATGAGTCATTCCTTACAGAGCTCATGGGAAACGAAAGTGAACACCTGGGGAGTAGATCAGAGCTAAAGCCCACTGTATTTATGTAGCTTGATGTGAGCTGGGTAACTTGGGAGTACTTTCAAAGCATGTTTCACTTTACAGAGAGATGGGTTTTCCAGAGCAGAGAGCTTTCTTGTCAGCTTGTCTATCTATATGGTGTCTCAACAGGCTCCTGTGAAGAAACACTAGCTGTAGGGTTCCTAATGTAACTTTATCAGGAGAGCAATTCCTACCCAGGTCAAGATAATTCTTGCTGGGGCTTCGCTAACACATCAGACCTTTTCCTAGAGGGTCTTGTTTGTTTCCAGGAGAGTTTTGTGTCCAATGTCTGCATTCAAATTATTCAAATCCAAGGCAGTATCAGGATTATTCATCTCTCTACTGGGCTCTGGGTCTGAGCAGTGAAGAGCTTGGCCATGGCGGATTTTAGTAAACTAAAATGCCCCATGAGTTTAACACAGAGTAACAGTCACCAACTTTTTTTTGTATGCTCAAAGTGCTGCAGTTCCTACAATATAAAATCTGCAACTCGGGAGGACCTGAAATGATAAATTCAGGTCTAGTCTTAGATACCAGTGGAGCAGTAGTCACCCCTTAGTGTGCTTATGGTGTCTCATCAGACAGTTCCACTGGCACTAAAACTGTGTTGTGACCTTCAATAACCTTTTTTCTGCTCAAAATTTTTTTTATTAATTAAAATTATAGATGAAAGTAGCAGGAGACAGTCACATAAAAGGAGTCGAGCACAGAAGCATTCACTTACAAAATCCCCCCATGCACTTAGGAATGCAGTTATTTCTTTTATCCATTCAGACAATCAGATTCTTTCAGATAATGAGAGGGCTCTGCAGTTTTAACTCAGCTTGTGTTGACTGGGGAGTGCAATGCTGGAAGAGGAGTGCCTGCACTCAAGCAGTTCATCCCCTGTGAGTGCCTGCCCCAGCCGGCAGTGCTTAGAGCACAGCCTCGCGGGGAAATCCTCCTGGAGCTGGCACTCTGCTAGAAATGACCTCTTCCTGCCTGAGCGCAGCCTGAAACTGGAAATATAACTGTGGGAAACATGCCATTTTGGGGGAGCAATGCTGCTCTGAAAAGGGATTTACCCCATCAATAGACCTCCCATGGACCTGTAGCTCAGGAAAGATGCTCCCTGCAACCCCTCCAAGTACCTCACAGGGACCGTAGCAGAGACGAAAATAAGTTGTCCTGAATTAAATTAATTTCTGAGCTTGTGTCAGGATAGCAGAGCTACCTCACAGGTCAGGACCACAAGGACTGACCACAAAACAGAAACCACTTCATTAAAGTTGGTCATTCACTACAGCAATAAAGTAATTAAAGCCTCCTGATTGCTTTCTCCCCCTGCTGCTTCTTCTCTACTACAAACATGAAGGCTCTGATATAGATGGAGCTGTTGACACTTTGTCAGTGGAAATCCAGAGCTGTCGGAGTAAGAGAAATGTTTTGTGGGGGCTATAAATAGTTTTGCATTAAAGCAAATGTATTCTTCCACCTAAAATAGATTCACCTTGCAAACAGCTAAAGGACGCTTTCAGCGCCAGAGGAACACCTTCAGACTCCCCTCAGGAGACAGAAACAGCCTTTTTCCCCTGAAAGAGCAAACAACAGCAGTGAAAATGCCTCTGCTGCCACCTCCCCTGTTCCTGTTCCCCACTGCCTGGTAGCATCCCTCTGTGCTTAGGTGCCATCCTGGGAGACCACCCAGCATCCTTTCACCAAAAAAGGGATGTTAATTAATCCAAGTAACTTTTCCAATAATTTTTTACTACATGCTTGCAACATGCCTGCTCATTATGTGGGTGAAAGGGATGAGAAAACTTTGGGGAGAGGGAGCAGCGACTTCCCACAATCACTCAGAGCAGTGGGTTGCTTCTCCTTTGCTCCAAAGGGAATCATGCATTCAGACAATGCAAACATCCTCTCTGCCAGGGCTGCAATGTGTTAACAACATTCTCCTCTTGCTGCCAGAGCATAATTTCATTCTCTATGGAGAAACACGGGTGCTGGTGGTGGGGAAGACAAGGAGGTGTTAGAAGAAAAAAAATATTTTTAACTCACCTTGAGGCTATGTGTTGGGTTGACGATGCAGACAAGTTGCCCGGCAGCTGAGAAAACCCTCTTTGCCTTGTAGTGCTGAAACCGCAGGTGAATAAGATCTAACACAGCCCCAAAGCACTGGGTGAAGAAAAGCATCACAACTTTTGGCGTTGCTGCTGCTGCTGCTGCTGCTGGCAGTGGGCAGGGGAAACAGTCAGGGAGCCCCTGAGTCCTTGAGCCCGGGGAGGGAGTGCAGTTGGAGAGAGCTACTCTCCAGCACAGCTTAGCATGCCTTCATATTCATCATCAAAATAAGACGGGAAGAGGTTTGCAGCAGCGGGGCGGCCAATGGAAAGGACAGAAATGTTATCCTTGAGGTCCGGAGACAGCCAATAACAAATGCCTCCCCTCCAGAAACTCCCTGATGAATTGAGCCTGGCGGAGAATGTATTATTGAACATTACCATACATCAGCACATTGCATTTATCTTGTGATTACAGCCAGTCATACGTAAGGCTGTGGAGATATGCAGGCAAAATTGATTGCTTAACATCTCCATTTATTAATTGCCTTAATTTAACAAAGGAGCAGTTGGATACCAAAGCTACATGTAAGGCATAAGGAAGAACCCCGCCAGTGAAACTGTTAGAAAGTAGCAAAAATAGGTTAAGCAGACTATGTTTTACTGAGGGAGAGAAATCAAATATGCAAAGAGAGTCACAGTTCCTTGCAGCGGTTAAGCAGAAGTAGAGCTTGCTACATAAATAGACTCGCGTCTGTGCATTCACAGGCTTCAATTTGGATTTTCACCACTCTGAAGTTTTCTAAATTTTATATTCTGCCTACTTCACAAGAGTCTCAGCACACAAATAACATTTCCCCCATCACTAAAAATAGGAGAGGTCACATCTCTGCTCTGGTGCAACTTGGAATAACTACATTTAGAGTCAGTGATGTTTTTCTGATTTACACTTGCTGGTGTAAATCAGGTCTGATCAGGTCTGTTGGACTCAAAACATGGTAATTACTGGATGCTGGAACTATGAGAGCATAAAAAGGCACAGAGCATGCTTCTAAAAATAATGAAATACGTGATGCATGAGAGCACACAGAGAGAAACTTGCACTGAGGGAAAAGTGACTTCTAAATCAACAGAATAATTAAACATGCAGAAGGTTTTTGCTTGTCATTCATCTGCATATCGGTGAGCAGGAAATTACAAATTAGCCATTAGATAGTCCTAGGCATTAAAAAGGAATTAGGGAAGTGTAACAAAAATAAACATGCTTTTACATATTATTACCAGTGCGTATCTCTGTTGGTGGGCAGGGATCCCTCTCGAGCCATTGAGTCTCATTAAACTTGAGTCCCTGTAACTGGGTTTTCCAGGAGGTGACTGCAGCTGAGGGAATCAGAAAGCACATTCATTTCATGGGACAATCCTGTGTGATATGTTGCTCTGCTTGTTAATAAATCAAAGAGAGTTAATTTAATTAGCTCTCTGCCAGAACTTCCTATCAGGGTGCTATTTAGGCTTGCTAGCTAAGTACTCAGATGGCTTATTTAGCCTTGGTAATCCTTTTTCCCTTCAAAGCAGAACAGAGAAAAGTAGCTTTTCTTTAATTTTTTTTTTTCTTTTAAAATGTGAGCCCCATGCTGGGGGTCACACTGCAGCTGCGGACAGAGCAGCCCCTGTAAAGCGCAGGAATTAGCCTGGGACTGTATTGTCACAACTGCCTCTTCCTAAATCAATACTGCAATTCTGGTTCTGCCAGACTGCAGAGAACCTGTGCATTAAAAAAAACCAAAAAACAAAAAACAAGGAGGCCTGAGTAGATAAATAAGTGAAAATTGTGAATGCTGGAACAGCTGATTACACAAGCCCCCCAAAAAACATTAAGGATGGAAGGAGTATGTATCTCTCAGTTCTTAACATTTGATTGTAAATGAGAACTGGAGATAATTATTGCAGTGCTGAGTGACACTTTGAGAATATTTTCGGGCAGACTTGAGGACAAGTGAGTGAATTGATTTGCTTAAATGTATTTTTTTTCCATTCCCAAAGTAACTGTGAGCATCCAGCTATTTATTATTTGTTTCTTCCTGATTTGTAGTTGGTAGCTGCACAAATACTTTATACTAGGAAATTTCAGTCTGCAAGTTACCAGTGCAAGTATTCTGCCTTAAATGAGCAAAACATCCTCGCTATTTACTCTGGTTATTGCCACCTGAATTCCTGGAGATTAATTCTTTTTGACTGATTGACTCAACTGAATGACTAGACTTGGGGGGCACCCCCATATCCATGGGCAACAGAGATTGAACCCCTTATCCCTACTGTCCAGATAGTCTCACGGCTCTGGCAGTTCCACAATCCAGCCCCCTTGAGACCCAGCTACTTTCTGGGGGTTGGCAGGAGAGGTGTCCCTGATCCCACAGGTGCATAGGAGCATCTTCAATCTAAATATGCATCCATGCCTCTGGGCTAGTATACAAAAAGGGTTGTTGTTCTTCAAAGCAAAGACTACCTTCAGGGATGGTGAGGGACCTTTGCAATGCCCAAATCCCTGTATACATCTGTGCCCATCTTGCTTGCTATAGGTGACCTTCCAAGGAACAACTCTCCAACACCAATATTTGTGAAAAAGGATGAAAATGGGTGTTTAGTACATCTGAAGGTAACTCCTGTTCAGCACATGAGTTCACATTCATGGGAGCACTTTTTGAAATTGTTTTACTGCCCATATTTTGTCCAGAGGCCTACACACCGCACCTGCTTACGGCATTTCAACACAGGATTTAGCACCTGCTTGACAAGGGACCCAACATCCACTGAGCACAGCAGCTGGCTGTGCACACAGCTTCACTTGCAAACAAAAGCTCAGCAGTGTGGTCTTGCATGCATGTATGGATCCAGTTCTTTCTTCTCCTTTTGCAAACAGAGGCTCTTGACCAGCATAACCCCATTAACCGGAGTACATGGTGGTCTCATCCAGGCTTGGGGATGCAAGGTCTGCTACCCTACCTGGCCTCAAACCTTGGAGCGTGTCCTTGATGGCATTATTGAGCTGTATGGGGGCAGCCAGAGAGACGAGGAATAAGTTCATGTGCAAGGGGCACGTGGTGAATCCCATTAAATTGCTGGTTACAAATTTCCGGTGACTGCAGCCATTATTTCCAAGATGGTTTATTCTGTAACAGACAAGTGCGAAGTGGCGGAAGTCCATAGGCTAAATCTCCATTAGGATCCAGATTTTGCCAAATTAGCAGCTCAAGTGGCATCACCGTAATACACATGGGATTACAGTGCTCTAACAGCTCAGCTGCTGCTGCGACTGCATCAGGTTTGCATGGTAATAGGATCAGCTAGACATAAAAACTGACTGCAGCAGCAATAACTTTCCAGTTTTTCAGTTTTCCGGTTTTTCAGGTGAAAGGAAAATGCTTGTGGAAACCCTCAAGTGTCTAAGCACTGCGTGACTTGTCAGGATGATAGCCTGAAAGATGCATTGCTCGGTCCAAATCCAGCATGAGATTTTGAGTTTCAATCAGTTTTTTTAATCTTTCTGACTGGGCACTTGTAGGGGTGACCATCCTACATGATGCTCTCTCTCCCTTCCTGCTCTGCAAGACATTGCAGACATAGCAAACCCAAGCTCCTTTTCATCCTATCTGTATATTTTGCTGACACCCATGGGATGATTGCCATGCAGCTGATACTAGGGTGCTCTCCATTACCAACAGCCATAGGAGAAATGTAACCTGACTTGGACAACATCAGCACTAGTCATTGTCCCAAGAACAGGAGAGGCAGTTGCTGCTCAGGGTATCACAAGTGTCCATTCGGGCAGCTAACCAGCCTGCTTGTGTGTCCATGTTTCTGACTGCTGGTAGGACTTCTGGCAAGGCTGGCTGGTGTGGGATGTACTCTGGCTCCACTGTTTATATTTCCTTGGGAAAGGAGCCAGACCAATCTAACCGGCCACTGCCCTCTAGCAGGGACAGCCTGCATGGGCGCCTTGGTGCAGGGAAGGATCCCTCTTACATTTTCATCCTTGCCTTCTAGGGATGTTAACTGGGTGTTTAAATGTGTCACTGCCTCCATCTAGCTAAGGTTCATTTTCTGTCTGGCCAGGGGCTGGAGGAGCAGGATCCATGCCAATTAGGCACTGCTCCCTTGTGTGTCTACATCTGAGTGCATCAGCCCAGCTCCTTTTATAGTCCTTTATAGTGGGGGGAATAGGGCACACTAAGGGTGCATTTCCTTTGACCTGACTGGGGCATCAGGCAGTTTTCTGCATCCTTTGAATGCAAACAATGTACAAAGCTTCCTGTGTTCTCCCAGGTCTCACAGCAGGTTTTGAGGAGAGATGTTTGCACTGTTAGTTATCATTTTCCTCTGTTGTCTTTTAAGCAGGAACATAAGAAAAGTCTCACTAGTTCAGCGCAGTGATCCCTCCAGCCCAGCCCCCTGTCCCCAGCAGTGATTACAGGAGATGCCATTTTGAACTGGCTCATGGGCAGGGACCACCATCTGCTGTCCATTCTGCTGGTATTCCCTAAGCACTTACAACTGTCATCTTGCGACATTAGAGGGCACATCTCTAGAGAAGCAGAACCTTTTGGAAGAAGAAGCAACTTTTAAAACTGGCAGAAGAGTTGCAGCCCTCCAGGCTGCCCCCTGTAAAGTACATGTAACTTCATACTGACTGCTTTGTGCTTTGACTGGACCCCATCCTTTCCAAAAAGCCTGGCTTTGAAGATTCCTTTGAAGGAGACCAGTGGTACCTCCTGCTAAGTTCTAAGTTCTTCCAAAGATTATTTATCTTCACCACTAGCATTTTTTTATCTTTTTTTCCCAGTCTGAATTATTTTCCTGCATGAGCTTCTGCCTTCATAAAGTCATTGTGCTTTCCCTCACTGTGAACTGGGGCAGCCTCTGTCGTCACAGACTTTCTCCATGTGAAGACATAGTTTTGCCTAAAACCTCCATCAGCAAACCCAATAGACAGCACCTTTCTTGCCCAAGATAAGGTCACTCCTGCAGCTTCTCCATGCATGTTCTCTACCTCCTCCTCCGCTCTTGTCAAGCCTTGTCCGCTTCTCACCTCCAGTGAGTACAGAAGCAAAAAGACCCATTTGGCTCACAGTGTCATGGTGCTCTGGTTACAGGTGTGACACGTCTGCTCCTTTGGTTCTCCATTCCCATGCTTCCACTTCACTTGCAGGGCAGATTTGACACCACTCAGTGCAACCACAAGGGAGACAGAGCTGCCTGTGGACAGGGAGGAGAACTGCAGATCTCCCTGGAAAATGCATGGAGGTATTCCCTCTTCTCATCTTTTTTAGTGTCTATGATGATGAGAGGTGAGAACATCAACAGATCTTTTTTCCTGTTTTTTAAAAATCAGCTGTTTTTTCAAAAGCAAAGTACTGCCAAAAGTTGTTGACTTTACCAAAATACTTTATCTGTGGTGAATTATTTTGCCACATAGGTTTTCAGAAATCTATTTTGACTGCATGCAGCAATATAAGCCATAGCTGTTCTGGAATTGTACACAAGCACTGGAATTGTACACATCAGCAGAAACTGATCTTAAATGTCTCAACAGTTTTTGTTTTCTCCAAAGGACAGCTTTCATTGGACGAGAACTATCAAAAGCAATCTATGAAGCAGTTAAATAACATGCCAATTAAGATATCAGTGACAAATGCCACAGACAGTCTTATGAAACTACGGAGAAAATAGAATTTGCTGAACTCGAACCAATTTTGCAATTCAGAGGTTCTTCCCAGCATTTCCTGAGTGCTGCCTTCCTTCTCCCTCTGGACAGCTCACTTTCAACCGTGTGTGGTCATCGCCCCCAGAGCTACTTTGCAACACTGCGCATCCAACACCATGACTGGTATAACTAGGGATGCATGCTGCTGCTGTTCACATGCTTGGGCCATGTCTCCCCCATCTATCACAGAGCAAAAGTCATTTCTACACCCTCTGGCCACCTGCAAAGCATCATCACTGCACAGCTGCTGAGCTGGGCTTTCCTGTTAATCTCCCTTTGGCAGAAACTTACATTTCCCTCTGGTATTGAAGGACACTAATGTGGTAAGAAGTGTTTTTCTTTTATTCCTTTCAAAGCCATCCTTCCTACATTGATATTAGCAGTACATGCGTTTTCTAGTTGCTGGGTCAGGAGGGGAATCCTTCGTTTCTCCTTGGGGTACCTCTGCTGCCAAGAGAGAAAGGTTTCTGCCTCCACCTTCTTAATTTTGTCCCTTCACACGGCTGCATTAGGTATGCGCTGTCTTCCTCTGCTCGCTTATTAACGGGAGAGTTTATGGCAATATCTCATGCCACTTCTCTGCAAATGTTATACCCGAGAGAGCATCTCCTTTAGCTCTCACTAGCAAGCCAGCAGCTCAATAAAGACACTTTACATTTTCATGCTGTTACTAGATAAAATAACTGCCATCATTTCCTATTCATAGTGGTTGTCTGGTGCCTAAATTACCATAAGGACCTATTGCTTTCAATTGCCAGCCTAACAGTGTCCATCAGAGATTCCTGATTCCCCAGGCCATATCACCTGGGTGGATGGACCGTATCTGCCTCAGTTGCCTTGTGTTGGAGAGAAAAACCACCAGCAGCCAGAAGAAATGGATGGAGGAGGCTCCTTTTCCTGCTGAAAGCACAGGCAGTGGCTTATTCAGAGGCAGCCTCTAATTCTGAGTAGGTTTTAAGGGATGGGGAGCTTTTCATTTGCTGGGAAGCCTGCCTGAGAGGCTGTCTCTGGCCCCTCTCTTTGCTCCCAGAGGGAACGCTCAGCCAAGGGAAGTGGCAGTGCAGTTGACACCCTTTTATCTCCTTAGTGTGCTCTAAGTTACACACACTGGTTTATAATCAGGAGGCTGGGGGCCTCCCTAGGAGCTGCCACAGTCCCAGTGGGCTTTTTTTTCAATCCAAGTGCTTTAAAATAAACACAGAGACACACACAAGGGGATGTGCGAAGGACAGACAGGTAGCAGGAATGAGACAGACTTGCTGTGCTCATGTCAAAGGGTGAGAAACTTTTGGGAGTGCAAAGGAGCCCTGATGAACCAGGTACTGCTGTTCCTCACTTCCCCACCAAGGAGGAGGGCCTGGACAAAGCAGAGGTGGAGGGCTGTATCCAAATGACCCAGCAAGATAGAATGAAGTCCCTCCTCTTCTGGGTCACAAGAACAATACATTATTCAGGCTGGGAATGATTGAACAAGTGTTTTTATTTCAGACCCCTTTTCTAAATTTCCAATCCCTTTTCATGAGAGTCCCTGGGACAGATTACAGCAATATTTTTCTGTGCAGTCCTGGTCCCTGGTGAAAGTGGGGTCCACCATCACTATCTGAAGGTCTCACAAGCTCCTGCCATCTAAAGGCTTGCAGATCCCACTGATGACCAGAGGCCAAGTGGGACATGTAGTCTTTCCAAATCTGTATTTAATAATTTGAAAAATGTGCCTGCCAATGCCAGTGTTTCTGAGGCATTTCTGCAAAGTTCAATTAGCTAATGGCACAGAGATTCAGACTGATGTGGAATGAGAGGCAGTGTTCAGTGCCAAATGCTGTTAAGAAGATAACTGTGTCCCAGTGTATCACCAGTGGCACCCATCCCACATGAGCTGCAACCAGTAACAGCTTGGAATGCGTCCTTTCCCATCTGCACATGTACCAAAGGCATCCTGGCAGCCAGCAGCATCTTTTCAGCCCACAGATAGCTAAGGTTGAGCCCACCTTGGTCAGCAATGGTGCAGGGACCCATCTGCCCAGAAAGTGCACACAAAAAAGGTTGCTCAGCAAGAAGGGCCTCACCTGGAGGACCAGATCCTCTTCCCATGTTCCCCCATGGTGCTCCCATGACATAAGTGGCATTTATAGACAGGTATCTGATGGCAGAATTTTACTTAGACTATTTATTTTACCCTGAAAGATAATCTCAGGAAGAAAAAACAGAGGTGGCTCTCCTCTGTTTCAGTCCTCCCTGAAATGAATTTTTGGGCTGTCCTTCAGCTCAATATGCTCTTGTAATTATGCTGATGTCAGCAGAGATGAAGCACACCAATGCCTGCCATTGCCATCTGCCCAGCATGGTGAAAGCCACCCAGCTCCCTCTTGGCTACATTCTGCAGTGACTGTTTCTTCGCATCTGGACTAGTGTCTTGTGAGCCAGAGAGACAGGTTGTGGTGTCCTGAATCCACATCACAGCCCATCTTGCCTTGGCTACCACAGCAAATACCAAGGCAAGAAATACTGGGGAGTGTTGTCCAAGTATGACCTCTTTTTACCTTCTCTTTGCATCACAGGTGGAAGAGTAATGCTGTGCAGTGCTTCAGCTGGAAGCACGGACAGGGCAGAGGATGCTGGTAGAGCAGCGGAGGAAGGCAGAAGGTGAGATTTAGGGGGTCAGAAGATGTTCCTATAAATATCGACCTGCCTTGTGTGGTAGAGGAGGTATGTCTAGAGTTATAAACCTTCAATTCACTCTTTTCTTGGAGCAAGACAGCAAAACTTCCCTTCATGCTGGTGGGCATGTCACCCCACCAAGTCCCTCTGGGCAGGTGGTTTCTCACCAGTATAGCTTGAAGTAAATTTAAAATACATAGCACTGGAAATGACAACAACCAAATGAATATTTGCAGCCACATCACATTCTTGGTTCCCCTGAGGAGAGCAGTTTCAATACTGAGTGTTGCCTGTTTTGGGGCACAGCCACAGGACAGACCTTATTGCTTTTCTTCCCGTGTTTGTAAATTTAACTAAATTAATTTGATTTATATAGCAAATAAACGGGTGATTCTTTCTCCTGGTGTCACACACAATTGTCAAATGGACTGCTCCTGCAGCCACCTCTCCACCAATAATAACAACATCTTTTAGTGGAAAATAATCATTTGAAGGGACAACAGTCCTAATTGCATGATGTCTTAATTTCGGCTCTGTTTTCCAGAGAATAACCAATGTTTTTCAAATGAGATCGGTTATCATCTCTGGGGATACAGCCACCTCCTTCCTGGAATGCTTTTCATGCCGGAGGATGCACATTGAAACCAAGAGCAATATTGTCAGTGCAAATCCCAGCTGACACCACGCATTTCTGGCTGTGATACAGCCAGCTCCTGAGAGGCGAGCAGAGCCTGACCTTGGCACAGCCAGCAAAGACCAAAGCTGAAAGCTTCCAGCCTGGGATATAGCTCTGCTGCTTTACGCTGAAGGGAAAACTCCCAAAGCCTGGTCTCCAAGATTTTTCCAGCAAAGCGAATGCTTTGAGTTAAACATCTTGATGTGAAAGCATCCCTCTGCTGGCAATAATAGCTGAGGGAGCATTCCCAGTGTGATTTGTGTGTAATAGCACTGGGACTAAAACTGCATGCATTGCTCATCATGGCACATCAGAGTCAGGCAGTAATTCAAAGCCTTATTTCCTTTCTTTGGGGGCTCAGTGTTTCAATTGTTTTTTGACATTTTTTACCAAATATCTGAGCCTTCAGTAAAACTGAGCATCCAGATAGCTCATCATGAAACCCAAAAGCAAGCTATCAAGACCATTCTGACTATGTCTTGACCTATTATCAGAAAACAAACAACTCCTGCATAACTCTTGCCAGCAATTAGCTAGTGGATAGCAACCCACTCCTCCCCAAGCCCTTCCACCACTGCCTCCTACCCACCCAGCTGTCACCCTCAATCAAGGAAAGCCCCACTGAGCAGATGAGCCCTGACCCGCGGCCTTGAGGCCACCGCACTCCGGCTCAGGGGGTCTCAGGAGGCTTCCTTCCCGAATGCACGCTGGTTTACATTTTAAATGGCAATTTATAAAACCATGATGCAGCTAATGTCGAAAACACGACTTGTTTGAAAGCAATCCCTGTCACACAGCATAACAATGGCATGCCTCAGGGTTTGCCTTGTGTTTTTTTAATGTAAAGATATCAAATGATCAGCTGACTCTCCTGGTGTTATTTCACCTCTCTGTATGAAGCAAGCTCATCGGACACACTTTTCTTAATTTCTCAGCAATCCCACTGAGATTCATTTTTCTCCAGGGTTAAAATATTCCAGGCATTTAAAGTACAAAGCAAATGATTGTATTAAGTTTGCCAGAAGGACTATCAACCTTTTATGGGTGTAAACAACCCTATTTGAATGATTTGGAATGGTGGCTGTGATATATTTTTCACTTCCATTATTTCTTTCGATAGCTTTATAAATGTGTTCTCCACTGTCTACAAGCAGTGTACATCTTAATTATATATGACATGTTTGTTTTTAACTAAAAGCAAATCAATAAAGAGACTCCACTTTTTTTTTTAATGTTACTATTGGATGTTTGTGTACAACAAAAAACCCCCACAAATACTAGTTGAATCATAAAAATCCAAACAGTTGCTTAACAGAGCACAAAAAATAGATGCCAAGTTTTTGTATTTTGGAATTAGATTATAAACCATGCCCCTACATCTGAAATGCAAAGTAGCAGAGCTGGAGGATAAGGCATGAAGCAGCACCTTCACCCCTCTGCCTGTTGGCATGGTGGCTTTGATTTAAAGCTCAAGAGAAGTCATCCTGCCTTGGAGAACACCTACCACCCACCCTGGCCCATGGCCCATGGCCCATCAAAAGAAAGGAGGAGCTGTGACAAATTGCAGTCACAAAGTTCAGATCAGGATTTTTTTTCTTTTTTTTTTTTTTTTAATCCCAATTTCATTCAGCCCCTGATCCAGTGTGCTGCCCAGGCATCGCCACCTCATCTGCATTTCTGCTGTGCCTGCTGAGGGTGAGATGCTCCAATGCACAAGCACAAATGGTACAAAGTAATAAAGGAGGACCTGACATCTTGGGTGCTAAATCCATTTCCCTCTAGCAAAGAAAATAAGCATGTTTTGGTTCCTCCGAAACATCAGTGAAGGAGGCTTGGTCACTCTGTGTCTCTTGGTCCTTTGGTCCCTGGCTGAACCTGTACGGAGCTGGAGCCATTTGGCAAGAGAGCAGAAGTGTCAGTTTGGGGACAGCAGAGGCATGTTCCTACAGCAAGATTGGGCACAGAGGGCATCTGTGTGCTCTAGGGTGAGGCAGGGGTGGGAAGCACTCATGGCACCCTAATCTCAGCTGTAAGGATGCTCATACCACACGTGGGTGTCCTCAAGCACCCTGGGAAGCCCAGCCTTTCCCAGTCCATGCACTTTTCATTCTCACAGCCCCATTTATCTCCCACTGCCAGTCTTAGAGTGGTGATTCCTTGCTACCTGTGGCTTGTCTGGATGTGGATACATCCATGGATGAGATGGACTTCTCCACCTCAAAGGTCAGGGCAAGGAGAGTGGCAGAGGAAGAACACAGAACCCAGACTAATTTACACTTAGCAGCTATTGCTAATATTACTGGTTTCCATCATGAGCAAGGTGAGCAAATAAAAGAATTTAAATGGCTTTTTCTTCTTGTACATATGATTTTTCCACTGTTGGCAGATCCCTTCAATTAATTTCCCCTGGAGAAGAGTAAGCCCTCCTTGATTGTTTTCCAAGGCCTTGTAATTAATGTGATCATAGTCCTGATGGACGTCAATTTGTGTTGAGAGTGTCAGTCTCATTTACAGTTAATCTGGGACAGATCCACTCCACTTCGCTTTGCTGGGCTGTAGCACAGAGTCAGATCTGTTCATGAGATGCACTTTATTACCAGCAGAGGTACCCTCAGGGCACTACATCAATTTACAAGTACTTAGTCGATGCTTCCTCTTAACCCTCTGACCACCAGGATATTTGCATTTTGTAAGTTAAATAAACTGCATTCAGTGGCTGACTGGGGCAAGTAGCAATTTCTTTAGCTAGTGCCTTCTAACTAACAAGATATGAATAAATATGAAAAACACATATCCTAGGAATACTGCCATTGAACTATGATATTTCAACTGAGAATCCCTGGGATCTTTATGTGACAGTGCAGGGGACAGAGCAGTGGGGTGGATCAGCAGTGAGTATGAGAGTGTCCCTCTGCAGAAGGACACGGGAGCAGAGTGACCCATCACTGCCTGCAGAAGAAGTTTGGGCAGTGCCTGGAAGTTTCCCAGACTTCAGTGCACTACTCCCCTTTCCAGCTCCAGCCTTCTACTTCCTAAAGTCAAAAGTAAATGAGAAATCCATTAGTTGGTTTCCTCCTGACACCAGAGCACCACAAAATCGCACTGGTTTACCAGGATATTTAAACAATGCTGTGAGCCTTCTGCATGAGCTGAGCCAGGTAATGCTGACCCTTTGACCACACGCTCACTTTAACCATGTACTGACCCTTCAACCACAGCACCATCTCTGTCGATGGAAGAGGGAGAGGCACAGTTGGGAAAAAGGAGGCGAAATAAACAGAAATGAAACAGTGTAAGAAAGGAGATAAGGCTCAGGTGTGACTAGATCTGCTAGACTGAGACGAAAATTGCCCTGATGTTTACAAGTAAAAAACAGCTTTTCCACTCAATAAACATTATCAAGAACATGATTGTTTCAATGATTTTCCATGATCTGAAAAGTTTTAATTGTCAAGAAATTCCCAGATGTTTTCATTTTGTAAACTATGGGTTTCCCATGGAGAAACTTGAAAAAACATCAGCACAGACAACAAAAGTCCCCAATTCCTTGGGGAAAAAAGACCTCTATCAGCTCTGGCTGCAGCCTAGAATCAAACATGCAGATAGGACCCGGGAGCAATTTCCCATCCAATTTGCTCAATTCACTGGCAAGGAAAAATTCTCCCTTGGTTAGGGCTGCAGAGCAGGCTTCCTCCTGCACTGTCACAAGAGGGAGTAGAGGTTACACCCTGTAGCACAAGGAAGATGTCCTATGTCAAGGTCAGTCTTCTTCTAGACTCCTACAGAAAATATTGTGAGAGAAGAGAAATGGACACCCATTGTAGCAGCCTGTGAGCTATTTTTCTATTTGAATCACATTTTTGTTGGAAGTTGGGGCAGGAAAAGCCCAGAAGAGAGGGGCAGTAAAACTAGGATCTGTAGTAAATGCTAGCATTTCAAGAGGGTTTAAATGGACAGCTTACATCCAATGGAGTAAATGTGGTTAACACAAAGCATTTTAAAGCTGATGGTAAATGACAACTATGTGCCTTTGTACCTTATTATTAAATCGTGTTGGATTAATCTGGCATTAAGTGGTATTTCTGTCTCTCCTCTACCAAGCAGATGCATCATTCCTGTGAAACACTGTTTCATATGTGCCTCAACCAGCAGTGTGGGATCAGCTTCTGTTTGCAGAGGTAAGAAATGGATTCCTCTTCCCTACTGCTCTCATAGACTGTTTTCCTATATATTACAGGGGGAAAAGGAAGTCTACATAACTGGGACATTGACTGTTCAGGTTCAGCTTGGCTGGTTTTGTTCTTCCTAATCAAAATCTGTCTGTCTGAGAGAAATTTTCTCCTTGTGAAAATTGCAGTGTGCTATCATAAGACAAAATTCTGATGTTCCACCTTGGAGAAGACAGTAATTAAGAGATGTCAGGACACATTTTCCTTAGGTGCTCTGGCTTGTCTTGGAGTGATGGGCCTCAACTGCACACAGAAACAAACAGATCCCTTAAGGAAGTTCACTTTTATTACAGTCACAGTGGAGAGTAAAAGCAACAGCCCTGAGAGGTGTGTTTCTCCTGTGGAAGTGGCCCTAGGACTGTAAGCAAAAAGTCATGGGTTCTCTACAAGATTTTCCACCAATCTCTCGGTCGCTTTGATAATTTTCAATTATTCCCTTTTGGACCTCAAAGCTGAACTAAAAATAATAATACAGAAAGAAACCTAAAATAGCAGCAATTCCTGGAAATTCTCCTGAGCTTTCTGGTACAGTCCTAGTAACGTAGCAGGAAGCAGAGTATGACTGCATAAAACATTTGGCATTGATTGAATATATAGATTGGTGGTGTCTCAACCCCTGTTTTAATCTTTCCATTACCTATGGTATTTTTTACAAAGAAAGTCTTATTGTTTAGAAAACAATTTCTAGCAGCCTTCAAATAGATGAGAAGCTGCAGTATCTTAATGGAAGGCAAATTACTGGTGCTTTCACAGCCAGAGCCTCTCCCCGGTCTGATGGAAAGGTTAAACATTTACCACCTTCTCTGTCTGAACACCACTTTCCATGAATGAGAATTCAGCAGAATTTGTCACAGTACAGTCGATAGTAGGAAAAGCTTCTCCACATTTGCTGCAAGGGATAGTTACTCCATGCCAAAGGGGGCTAATTTTTTAGCAGTGGGGAAATCCCATATGGGGAGAGCATGTGGCAGGGGAACAACTTGCAGGGAACCAATGGCTCCAGTCCCGGTGACAGGCACCCCTAGGCTGCCTGATGGGAGCTTTTCACCACCAGGGTGATTTAGGTGATCTGTCCCCACCTTCCTCCCCCAGAGCAAATGAGCAATCACACTTGATTCCAGCTGATGTGTCTAGGTGGGGAAGGCAATTCCTTTAATCCACTAAGCTACTTTAGTTCCTGGTCTTTATCTGAAACCCACAGACAGAAAATGTCACTGGGAACTTGATGAACTTAACTACCTAATGCAATCAGCATTCCTGGGTGCAAATTGGGGTTTCTTGGATGCCTTGCTTAAAAGGGAAACAGCAAAAAAAAAAAAAAAACAACCCACAAACAAACAACTCTATTATAACCTTGGATGAACCATTTTGGAACCAAATCATCATCAGACAACCTGTGCCAATCAAAAAGAATCTCAGAAAAGGATGAGTACAGGAGTGGTGCGGGATGTTTGGTCTGAAAATGGCTGCAAGCCTGAAAATATGTTTTTTAAAAGCCAAGCAAATTCAACGCAAACGCTAAAAAGCGTGGAACTGGTTAAATATGTCAGACTGCCAGCAGACACTGTGTGATGTTGATTTTCCTGTCTCTCCCTGTTATTTTGTAAACCACAGAGGCTTCCCACACCTCCACATTGAATCCAGTTGTCAGAGATCCATAATTTAGGGTGGGCACCAGCATTGCAGCATTTGGATGACTGAAAGCAGCACGATACATAATGAAAGTCGCTCTTGGCATCAGATGCTTAAAGCCCCCCCACCTATTTTTGTGCTTAGATTTTGACATGGGGGAACTTTTTTTGACAAGAGCAAATGCTAAAACCCACCTCTAGCTCTGCCTGTGAGTGGGCAGCAGGTGTGAGGCTCAGACAACCCCTCCCTCCATCCTGCACCCTTGTACTGTCTCAGCTCTAGATTTGCACACAGAAGTCACAGAGGGACTAGGGAAGATTTGGAAAAGGATGAGGAGCTGGCACTGATCATGGGAGGCAGCTCTCAGGTGAAACTGCTGCAGAAGCAGGACCACAACCCTAGGGCTGAGCCTTGGGATGCCTCATTCCCATCCCAGGCCCCTTAAAGGCTTCTCAAACCCTTGACCAAATCCCCAAAGCCCCCCTTTCCCACCCCCACCACACCAGTCAACTTGACGCAACACTTAAAATGCTTCATTTACTCTTCACAAGGTTATTAAAGGCAATGAAGTGGGGGACTCTGGGAGGGGAATTCTACTTCCAGTGCCACTAAAGCAGGAAGGGGTGTAATAGCTAAAAAACATGCCCTCTTACAGGCCTTTGAGAACCAAAGGCAGAGGCACCAGGAGGATTTGTTGTTATATTTGCCTTTATAATCCACTCAGGCATTTTCTTCCATGAAGGGTCCATTCTATGTTTTGCTCTGACACCCTGACAGATGCCAGGGCACCTCCTTTTCCTGCTTCACTCCCTGGATCAGGAGATGACAGCTCTTTGGTAGCTTCACACTTGACTGTGTTTCAGCGGGGAAAAGCATTCTGCCCCTATGTCCATCGAGTTCATCTCCAAACAGTGGTTGTTACCCAGCATTTCCCTTCATCCATCCCTCCTTACTTCTTTTGCTATACACACTCAATCCTGAGGTTTTTCTCTTACTATATATTCCCCTGCAAATTGAAAATTTCTGGAATTTCTGCCTCCTCTCACCTTTGGGTCAGGTCTTTGTTCTTCCCTGGGTGACAGCTGCCAGCCTGGGACTTAGCAGGCTTGCAGAGGAGACAGGAGATTGGTGACATGGGGAAGAGATCACAGTCTCTTGCAGAACAATTTCCTATTTGTGGAGCCCTGAGTCCTGCTTCAGGCTTGATGACAGCACAGCTCTCCCTGTGTTTCTCTCATCACTCTCGAAGGTGGCCTCCAACTGTTTTGTAACCTCATGGCTGTTACAAACGACCCCCCAAAACTGAGATGTACCATGATTTGGAGGGAATTTATTCCGCAACTCATCCCTGAGGATGCAGGGCACTGCTGACTTATGGTTAATGGCAACAGCCATGTGGATGAGAAACAGGAGTAAATTGAAGGCCACCTTGAAAACCAGGGAAACAGATGTTCAGAAAGCTCACACTCCTCATTGTTAACTTCAGAATGTAAATGCCTGATAATTCCTCATATTATTGCGCAGCGTCGTGCTCAGTGTCAGAGAGAACAATCCTGCAGGGGTGATCCATACCTCAGCTCTGAAGGTCACAGCAGTGGTAGGAACATACCTAAACAGGAGATGGGAAAGGGGGCAGGGCCAATGGATGGGCTGTGGTTGGGAACAAAAAAGTCTCCTGAGCAACGGTGATAAAATGAAATATCAGGATCTGAAAGCAGAAAGAGGGAGACCTGTGCTGGACAAACGGGACTACTGGAGTTGAAGATTATCCTTAGCTGGATTCCTGATCACTTTTGGTGTTCAGATTTTTATCAGTAAAAAGCCACAACATTTTTTTGCTTGGAAAGAATATTGTGAAAGACAAATCCCTGAATCCAACGTGATTTTGTTGGGAGCTGAGTCTGTCCTGGAAAGCAAACGATTTTTTACTATGCAGTGCGGAGATAGAATCATAGACTCATAGAATCAACTGGGTTGGAAAAGACCTCCAAGATCATCAAGTCCAACCCTTGATCCAACACTGCCGTGGTTACTAGACCATGGCACAAAGTGCCCCATCCAGTCTCATCTTAAAAACCTCCAGGGACGGTGAATCCACCACCTCCCTGGGCAGCCCATTCCAATGTCTGATTACTCTCTCTGTAAAAAATTTCTTCCTAATATCCAACCTAAACTTCCCCTGTCAGATCTTAAGATCGTGCCCTCTTGTCCTACTGCTGGTTGCCTGGGAGAAGAGACCGATGTCTGGCTACAACCTCCCTTCAGGTAGTTGTAGAGAGAGATGAGATTTTTAACTACCTGATGAATAGAGATTTAACATATCTGTTCTGTACTTTTCTCACTCTTATGCTTCTTTTTTCAGATATTTATTTGTACTCTTTCCCCCTGCTTTTCCTTTTCAGCTTTCCTTCATGTTCTTCCCAAGCACTGTCGCTGTTCAGACCCAGCTGATAGTGATCAGGACCACAGATGTGGTGGTGAGGTGGGAGGGGATGAGGTTTTGCACTCTTTGACATCGTCACTTAGACCTCCACACTGAAGCTCACACTCCCTCGGGATCTAACTCTTTCTGCACAGAGAGGATCCTGCAAGAATAGCATTTGTAAGGTGATTTTACCAAGGACAACACATGGACAAGCGTGTGGTATTGCATCTGAGAGGTTCCTGCACTTACAGCAGCAGCTCAACTGGCCTCCACTGCAGCAGGAGGGACCTGGAAGAAGGTACAATGGAAAGCAAGAGCCTAGAAAACACAGGACATGGAATGGGTCCCACAACCCAGAGGAGTGGCTTACTGGACCTTGATGTACAGCTGGGAGCACTGGACCTTGATGCACAGCAGGGAGCACTGCTGATAATATTAAAGTTGGATTTACAAAGCAAAGGCTTAACTAGTGAGCTGTATTTCCATGTAAATGGATTTCTATGAATGCATGTACGGAAAAACAGCAGCATGGAGGAGTGGAGTGGAGCTGAGGCAGACAGGTGCATCCAGCATGAGCAATTTACTATGTTAGTTGGGAGACCAGTGGAACCTCCTCTGATGTTCTCCTAATGTCTAGAGTTTTGCTTAATAAGCAGAGAAAACGCATACTTATTACAACCTTTAAAAGTGCATACCAAGCATAGGTCAAATATATATTTGAAGACAGCATGACCACAGCAGTGTTCCTTGGGGATCTGAGTAATAGAAAGGCACCTCTAAGTTTTCCACTTAACAGACCTCTGTATATCATCATGGACACTTGTCCGCACTTGAAATGTGGCAGTTTAATAACCATGAAGCAACTGGAAATAATAAATGAGTAAATGTCTGCCGAGAGTGATATTAATTATTTGTAACAAAACCGTCTAGTCAATATGCTGTTGTACACATAAGATTAGCTTTGGTTACTACATTAAAAGGTCAGCATGAAATGAGGGGTAGAAAAACAACATCTCTGGTTCATGAACATATTCTGTGGACAGTCAGGAGTGAGATGTTCCAGCCCTCATCCTGATGTTTAAAAAAGCACAGGGATATGTTATTCTAATCACTCACATCCCATTTATGAATTTCAGGTCATACTCATCAAACAGAAATCACAAGCACATGTACAGACTATTTTTGATTAGCAGCTAAAGCCTATTCCTGAAAAGACCACAGGGACAAAGAGACTCTGCAGCTGTGCATACAACCAGGATAACATCTTGGCCAGGAACAAACCTCCATTATCCTTGACAAATAAAATATGCACAGTAATCAGGCAAGGGAGATGTCCAATGTACAGTTAATTTTGGTGAGGCATATTGATCATTTTGCAGTATTAATGAAGTGAGGCAATATTTAGAGGTCTCCAAGGGTATGTTAATCATGAAGGTTTTGCCTTGCTGTTTCAATGTGATGCATTAGAGACAGCATGGACACCATAGAGAAACCAGTCAACAGACCACTAAGCGATGATCTGTGCTATGACCACATTCCCTAAGTGAAAGACTTATCAATATTCAAGTGTGCCTAGCAAAAGACCATGAAAGAAACCTGTGAGATGTCAAAGGCTAGTCACAGAGGAGTCAGGCAAATGAGGCTTTCACCTCGTCTAGACATACCCAGGCTTTGGTAGGGGGGTGTGTGCAATATATTAAAAGAGAATAAAGATAAAGATAAAACCCAGACAAGATAAAACCCAAACATCAAAAACACAGGTAGGCATGAATGCATTTTTGTCATATTGCTACTTTCATTATAAATTTTTTGTCTAATCTTTTTTGCTATAATTTTTTTGCCTAGTCTTTTCTGAGATTGTTTCATACAAAATAAATGTAATTGCACATTGAGTATAATAATTGCACATTGAGTATAATATTCAGAACATGGGATGTAAGCATACAGAGTCAACAGCTCCAAGTTGGGTGTAAGGATGGAATTTGGTCTCATGAGGGACAGGGACTGGTGTGGAAGTGACTGTAGTGACAGAACAATATCCCTTCTGAATTACTAACACCAGACATTCAAGGGCAAATTATTCCTTTCCAGCCTTTCTTTTTATGGAGTCTTTCTCTTCTCCCAAAAGATGTAACGTGTGTGTTAAAAGGGAGTTCAAGGCAGTAGGTAGCTTCTCGTGCAGGGAATTATAACACCTTCCAAAACAAATGTTTAATATAAAGTATGTGCCCTCTTACTTCATGGTTAATACCTGAACATACACTGCTAAAAATGCCATGAAGCACAAGGGCAATCTGGTCACACTGCCTGTTACTGGGGCATCAAATTGTATCAAGCAGAAGGTTTATCCAGCTCATTAATATGAAGAGATTTTTGATCTTGTTTGTCTTTTTAGGATAGGCAGATGACATTAGAGTTTGCATCAGATTCTGCCTTCCTGATCAGTGGAACCTGCTTACTACAGATAAGTGTGACAAGTTTAATTTATGCTGCAACAGAACAGTGATGAAAAAACACTGAATCTAAATAAGATTATTGATAAAGCTTTTTTACCAGGAGAGGAAAACGCACAGTAATTCATACACGCACGTACACTCAGTCATATATACACAGCCACTGAATCTTATGACATTATTAATGGATTTGTTTGGCTTTGTTATTTTTAATGCCTAAAATATCTTTGTTGGATGGCTAACTTTAATGTCATATTTGCCTCAGATTTCCCCCTGAGGGAACTTGCAATCTGTATTAACAACCCAATTCAACAGAGAGGCCCATTTAACACTCTTATTAGCTCAGTACAAAGATTAATTAAGCAATGATCTCTTCCAAACAGCTCCTCATCAGTGGTTAATAACATGTTTGTTAGTTAACTTCCTAAGGCTAGATCTGTGATTGGAAATGTTCTGGTGAGCTGGTTAACTGTTTTAGCAATTGTTAAAGGTTTTATTGTCAATGTAAATTGTACTTCAGGATTTCTAACGGGACCAGTGTTCATAAATTGTTATCTACCAAGAAAAAAAAAGAGTAAATTTATTAATGTAGACAGAAAATTAGTCATTTAAACAGTGGGGGTTTAAAACTCAATTAGAAACTAGGCCATATTGAAGATAACTATATCTCTACAATGGTCTTTGCAATATTCTTTACAATGTGTTTTTAAACACGCCTAACACTTCTGTTGGCTTTTTGAATGTTTTTATTTGCAACAGCTTTCTATTGCCATCTAATAACCCTTCCGTGACTCCTTTTCCAGCAAGCCTTCTTGCAGCTGCCCACCCACAAACAGCAGCATGTGCCAGCAGCAGAGGGATGGAGTGGGTCAGGGGTGACAGCTAAGAAATAATTGGAATCAGGCTATATATTTCTCTGTCCACCACTAATCCAGGTCAAAAGCTGCATAAAATTTAATTTTGTAAGCATGGAAAGAAAGTTTTGCAGGTCTTGCTCAGTGAATCACAAAGCTACCCTAGTACTGAAGAAGGAAGAGGAGAAAAACCCCAATAATTCAAATTAATTTAGGGTTAGTTTGATTTCTCCTCCATTCCTTTATGGGACTGTGTCAGCATTTATCAGATTAAAGTTGGTTACAATGTTTCTTTTGGAGCTGCAAACCTTGTACTTTTATGCCCTGCTTAAAAACCATGACATCATGTAAATCCTCCTAAAGATGCTGATTGCAAACATTTAGGACACCTCTGCCCATGGAAAGCCTGAGGTGTGACCAGCCCCATTTGGCCATGGCCAACATGTTGGTGCTTCTCATCTGAGCTGCCCCATCCCTAGCTCATGGCCAGGAGCAACACGAGAGACTACAGCAGAGGCACCTGACAGGCTTTCACATGATAGCAGAAACTCTGCTGCCTGTGTCCCCCGGCCAGACCAGAACAATTACCCTCTGTAAACTGTAGTAAAAACATATATATATGTATTTCAGTAATAATCAGGGACAAATCTAAGAAAACTCCTGGTTTTTAACATTCCTTTTTTGGACAGAAAAAACCAATACAACAATGATTAGGTACTTTCAGAGCAACACAAAATATTTCTAAAGAAAAAAAAAACCCACCTGATAAATCCTCCTCTTTTATTCTCGGGTGAAAAGCTGAAAACCAATTTCTACGGTTCAGAAGCAAGCAGGGAAGGAAAACATCTTTTCAGACATTGGATTTATCACTTTGGTAGTACATCAATTTTATCATGTCATTCTCTTCACACTTCACATTGGTTTATACAGGTGAAAATTAGAGTTGAATCTCCCATACATAAATGTGATCTTTCCTTTCTGTCCAGATATGCATGGCTGAGCCGAGCCTGGAACTGATATATGTCTGTTGCCAGAAAGAAAAAGTCTGACTCTCAAATTCTCTATCCAGTTGCCTTATTTACTAACTATCCAATGCATTTTGCTATAGGCTCCAGCAATTTAAGCAAAATCAGGATGTTTTATGCTCTTATGATATTTGAGCAGTATTAAATCACTTTTCCCAAAACAGTGCTGAAGTGGGACCCTATTTTGAGCAATTCCTTATAAGCGAATCTTGAGGTTATGTAGCACTCTCATGATGACATTTCAGTGTAGATGGTGATGCCATTGGTCCTATGTTTCAGGAAAAGGCTCACATGCCCATACAAACATGTACAATGAACAGAACAACTCTGTTTTTTACGGGTTTAGAAATATTTTTAAAGCAATGTTTATCACTCTTTTTTTTTTTTTAAGCTTCAGATCTGCTAAGATTCCATGCTTCCACTTGGGCCAGAGGATGCCATGATTTATGCTAAGCTGTCATTAGACAGCACTCTCATTTATTATGTGCAGTTATGAATGCAGTGTTAACTAGACCAAACAACAAGACAGAACTGTGCATCACACCCTGCATGCACTTTAGATTCTACTGACAAATAGGCAAGGCCATCTTCGTAATTTGTGCACCAAGAAAGAAAAAAAGAGTGGGTTACACTATAGCAATAAAAGTGGAAGTTAAAGGCATGAATACAGCATACAGATTATACTATCATTCCAAAGCAGACAGCAGAGAAGTCACAGTTGCCCATTTATGTTTTGACAGTTCATGCATCAGATGAGATCTGCAAAGAGGGGTACCACTGCCTGGGGAAAGTGAAGAACAGAATAGTTGCTGCTAAGTGTGAATTTAACAGTGCATTTATTATTTGGGCAATTTGCTTTTGGATAAGCTGGCAAAAAAGACTTTTCCATAAAGAAAAAAAAATAGAAATTCAGATCATGCAGGAAAAATGTCACAGTCAGGCATGTTACCTGTCAGTTTATCTCTCTCTTACAGTGGTCCTAACCAGACACCTCAAAGGGAAATTCAAAAGCCATCAGATAGAGTCTTCTATTTTCTACCAGAATTAGACACAGGCTGACATAGGCTGCTCAGCAGCTCTTACAGTCTCCAAAAGATGAGCAGTTTAAGCCTACACATATGACTCTCTGAAAGATTTACGCATGCCCAGGAGGGTTCTGAAACACAGGAACGTGATTGTCCGAGTCTGAATGACTGTGTGATGGAACCTGGCTCATCCCAATCTGAATTCTCCACAAGTAAATGCCCCATGTGATTTGGCAGCTGGGTCAGAGGCTTTTCCCAACAGGCAGCTATCCTATTGCAGGAGCTAGGACAGCTTGCTCACACAGAAACAAACTGCTGGGTACCAGAAGCTCACAATGCCTGACAGCCTTCCTCATTGTGTAAAAATTCATATAATAGAAGCTGTCTTAGATGCAGACTTAGTTTACCTAGCAGGAACAGCTGTATATGCTCACAGCATGCTCAGTCCTTTTGAAAATGTTGGTAAGTTTTAACTTCTGCAATGTCCTATAACTTGAACTATAAGGCTAATTAGGCACTGTGAGGAAAAGAGGAATTTCCATTTTATTATTTAGTTCTGTCACTTTTAATTTTACTGAATTACAACTGAGCTCTATAATAAGGAGTAGGAAAAAGTTACTTTCTGTGTTTGTTTTTCTGGACCACTATTTCACAAAATTTAATAATATCTATTATTTAGATATATTTATATCTATATATTTAGATATATTTAAATGTATCTACTATTGCTCCATTCTAAGGACACAGTCCCAAGAATTTTAATTTCTTTGATATAGGATCTTCCATGCCTTCCCCAAGTTCTCTCACCTGCTTTGCGATAACCATTCCTGCATTAGGAACCTACCTAGTGGAGTTTCTACCTTTGTGTACATCATCTTTTCTGTGTATTCTTCAATTTTTGACTTGACACACATCTCTCTACATCAGGTTGAATTTTTCCATGAACTATAAGGTTCTTTTTGGCACTGATATTGCAAACGTGTGGCAGGCACTATAAGGTATGGACATTGATTAAATTTTCTGCTTCAGTGATATGTTGATGTGGTGGATTGACCGTGGCTGGACATCAGGTGCCCACTAAAGCCGCTCCATTCACTCCCCTCAGCTAGATAGGAGAGAGAAAACATAATGAAAAGCCTGTGGGTCAAGATAAGAACAGGGAAAGATCACTCACCAATTACTGTCATGAGCAAAACAGATTCAATTTGGGGAAAATTAATCTAACTTACTATCAATCAAGTCAGAGTAGAGTAACAAGAAATAAACCCCAAATCTCAGAATGCCTTGCCCCCACCCCTCCCTTCTTCCTGGGCTTAACTTTAATCTCAAATTCTCTACCTTCCCCACCTCAGTGGCACCGGGGGTTGGGGAATCTGGGCTGCAGTCAGTTCATCAGCATTGTCTCTGGGGCTTCCTTCTCCTCTGGGGAAGGACTCACACTCTTCCCCTGCTCCAGTGTCTTCCCATGGAGGACAGCCCTCCTTGAACTTCTCCAACACGTGTCCTTCCCGTGGGCTGCAGTTCTTCATGAATTACTCCAGTGTGGGTTCCTTCCATTCCCCTGCTCCAGCGTGGGCTCTTCCATGGGCTGCAGGTAGATCTCTGCTTCCCCATGGACCTCCACAGGCTGCAGGAGCACAGCTGCCTCACTAAGGTCTGCACCATGGGCTGCAGGGGAATCTCTGCTCTGGTGCTTGGAGCACCTCCTGCCCCTCCTTCTTCACTGGCCTTGGTTCCTGCAGGGCTGTTTCTCTTATGTATTCTCACTACTCTCTCCATCTGAAAAGGCACAGGTTTTTTCCTCCCCCTTCTTAACTCTGTTATCCCAGAGGCGCTACACCATTGCTGCTGGGCTCGGCCTTGGCCAGTGGTGAGTCCATCTTGAGCTGGCTGGCATTGGATTTGTTGGACATGGGGGAAGCTTCTGCTAGCTTCTCACAGAAGCCATTCCTGTAGCCCTTCCTGCTACCAAACCCTTGCCATGCAAATCAAATAGAATCAATTTGGACATCTTGATGCTCGCTGGCAGAAGGACTTGAAATGAGCCAAATGAATGGGCCACAAGGCAGCAAACGCATCTCCTTGGGTTTTACTCCAGTTGTAACTGTAATTTGCAAATTTTCTCATCTTGCTTCTCAGTCAACTCCTTCCTACATCACAAATGTACAGGGAGGTCACCCACTGTGAGCTGTTTGTGATGAGATGTGATCATTTAATCCTCTGTTTTACCTTCTGTTTCTCAGTTAATTTTAAATTCATGTCATTTCTTCATTCTTCACTTGCTACAGCTTGATTTTTTTTTTTCTCGTAACCTTGTGTGAGACGTTTCAAAAGTCCTCTGAAACCTCTTGATAACATATTTTCTGTGAGCATGGAAGACACAGACAAAGGAATGATGTCTAAGATAGAACGAATTGCAGGTTTCTTGCTGGCACAAGGCACCTTTGCAACTCAGAGAGAAGGTAAATCTTGTGTGCATCTATTCAGGTCCTTAGGGGGCTACTGTCTTAAAAGTACATATGAGCAGCTTAGGCCCACCTGTTCTTTTGCTGACCTTGAGTTTTTTCTCCCCACTTCTCACTTTCTCAATTTTTCAGAAGACAGAATTCATATTCCATGCTTCTCGTTTTCAGGGCTCCTTGTGTCTGTGGGTTGAATCCAGCTTCTGTAAGCAGAGGGAAACAAACCAGGGCAGACCAGGTGAGAATTTACGGGTACTACAGAGAGCAGTAAAACTACTCCTCTCCCTTCTGGAAACACCCATTTTGAACCATGTTACGGTTACACAGCCTGCTTCCAGAGTGTTTCATCAGTGCACTGTATGCTCAGTTAGCATACCTACATCCTTTTGTCTCCATCATTCTGATGAGCGACCTCCTGGCTTCTAGGAGTGTGAAGCCACACTCCCTGGCTGACAACTACAACCTGTGCTACTCAGTTGTGCCCCAATTCTGTTACTCCCTTCCTCACATACTTTCCATGCAGTGCATCAAGCACTCCTCATACCCTTAATATGTTCAAACAACAAATTTAATCATGACATTAATGAGAAAGAGCATTTTTCATTCCCCCTAAAGCTGCAAGCTTTCTTGAAATCCTCATCCAAACCCCATTTCTTCAATCATCCCTTGTTTAGGAACTGCAAGCTTGCAACCATCACAATCCTTTCACACATGAACATACACTTAAAATCTGGCAGCACATGGCTCTGTGCCACTGCAGTTTGTACTAGCAGGTCTTCTGACACTTCATAGATAATACCTTGACTTCATCACTAAGGAGAACAAGTAAGCCTGTGGCAGGTGCATCCCCATCAGTGAAAGCTGATACCAAGAAATTAAGCTTTCTCAGAATACATTTATCTTCCCTCTTTCATCGATTGTTCCCTACTGATAGGGCAGAGGCAATAACACTGGCTGTTGAGTATAAAAACAGTCTTTTTCCATAAAAATTCAGGCACTTGGCCATTGAATGCTATGCACTTGTCTCTCCCACACAATTGGTCTCCTTTATTGATTTTGATAGGACAAATTTCCAAATTCTCTGGAGGCTAGTAGTTTAAGAAACCCTTTGCATCTTTGGTGTTTGGTCACATTGCTTTGAGTTTAGGGCTTTCTTTAGAACTTTTTATTAATATTTTAACAGTTTGTTTGCCATTCTCCATGTGTTACCTGAAAGTGCATCCAAAAAACCTCGGATGCCCACGCTGCCCGCAATACCTTACCTCCTATACAACATGGTGTACCAAACCCAAGCATTTGGTACCATCTCCTCGGGCTTCCCCTTTGCATTAAAGCAAAGACCTCTACAGTAAAAACAACTGTTTCGTACAAAGACCCTTTGAAAAGTAAACTTTGACTGCTACTGCAAAACAGGAGGTTCCTGAACTCTTCTAGCTGGTAGCAACTGTTAGAATTGAACACACATGCTGTGTCCTGCCCCATACAGGCACAACAGCTCCAGTCAGCTTGCTCCCTGCTGAAGGGCATCCCTTCAGAAAAGGGAGAGCACAACTGCATTGAGGCAATTCAAATAAAAGCCTTAATTTAGTAAAATTGTTTAAACTCAGTCTTTTGAGTACACTGTGCAGATGGCCCACTGTCAAAATCTGTATCTCCCTCCACTAGCTGAAGCGGTAATAGCCCTAAAGTACTATTTGAGATAATGAACATGACAATATCCCAAGATACAGGTCATAGTCCCATTCGTGCCTTGAGGCTCTAAAAATCTGCTCTGTCTGTGTATCCGTTGTGGCTGCAAGAGCTGGGCATAGCATTTCACCTGGGTGAAAGCCTGCTTCATCTTACCAGCACACACGGCAGCTTGTTGTTCTGCAGCGCCACGTTCCACACCGCACTTTGGGGATGCTTAAAACTAATTTATCATCCAACTAGGCACAGCATGGGCTGAGCAGAAGAAAGGACTGACATCTCTAATTTGGTACAGGGACCGCTTTAAAGTTGCTGCCACAGCCTAAAAGGAGAAACTGAGTGGGGAAGATGCTTCTCCACATTTTCAGACTTGGAGCTGGAGCACACAAGGGCACTGAAGGCACACATTCAGCCCTGTCCATGGGCCACTGCCTGTAACATTACAGGCTCCTGTGTACCCTCTTGAAGCCTTGCAAAATGTGAAACAGACTCTTTTCCACACAAGATCAAACTAGGGGAGAAATAAGGAGAAAGACATACAAAGGCTAAAAGGGCGAGCACACCCCATCAGAGAAATGATGATCAACACAGGGAAGGGGAGGAGAGGCTCTAAAGCAAGGTAAGCAATTCAGACAAGTTTCATGCCTTTTTCTGAAACTGGGATGTGGGCAATTCTACTTTTCTAAAGTTATTGTAAACAATTGTCCTTTTCTTAAAACTACTGTAAAATTACCTAATGACAGTTTTTAACTTATATTCCCTGCAAACTAAATACTATTCTTAGTTAAAATGACAGAGACTAAAATACTCATATACAGGAATTTCACACTTACTGGGATCTACCTGTACAGTGATTCCTGATAGGTGATGGAAAATTGTTTGAAAAAAAGCAAAAATCTTAGTGCTTCCCAGAGGAACAGGCATGTTTTCTGCCAGTGCTGTAACATACTTCTGCACTCATTCGGTGTTGCAAATTGAATCAAAACAAAGGTGTACAAGAGGCAATTTCAGCACTGTTCTTTGTATAATCCCAACAAATGATGGTACAGATCAGCACTGGCTTTGATAGAACACTGTCACTTCAGGAGATACTCAAAGCAGCCCATCAAACCTACTTTATTCTTCATTTTCTAGGGCAGTGTGAAATATTCTTCTGCAAACTAAGTGCATATATACACCTTGACTGTTTTACAGGAAGAGTGTTTAAAGTAAGCACAGTGTAATTAAATGCCACACCATGAATCTATGTACTAGATAAGGCTGTTTCTAGCTATCAAACATTTTTATTTCTTCTAGAGACAGAGATTAAAATAGGCCTTAACATAATTGGTGGCAATGATCTAATACTTTCAGCTTAAAGGTAGCATTACTGTAGCTATAAAACAGGTGAGAATGCATTCAAATGTTGAATAGAATTGGTTTGTTAACTCTTGCTCAGGTACTAGTGTGTTTAAGACACACTATTTTTTTTATAAGCATATATGAAACTACCAATGACATTAAAAATAATCATTAGCAGGTTAAAAATGTCCAGCAAGCAAAAACCAGAAGATAAAGTTTTGTCCAAATCATATAGTTTAATAAGAATCAAACAAATGGTAGATTTTTTATGTAATTTATATTTTACATGAGTACTATATACTGGAGTGTGGGTTCTTACAAAAATAGAAATAAAACCCCTCTCAGATCTTCTTTAACAATTCTTTAACCGTTTTACTGAACATTTATGTACTAGGTGTTACAGAAAGCATTATAATAAGAAATCTTTGTATTTGAAGTGAATTGCTATTCATAGTTAGGCCTTTGCTTGAAGCCAGTACAACTGTCAGTAATCACAAGAGATGTGAGACAGACCTGCTGTTCAACAGCACACTCAGCATCCCACTTCAACATGCTGGTTCCAAGTGAACAAAAAGGTTAAAAAAACTAATATAAACCAACTGTCAAAAAACTTAGTGGTTCATAACTCATTTTCAACCTGAATGAGAAAAACAAAAGCAAGTTGCTTTGCAGCAAGCCAATATCAAGGCATAACTATGGATTTTTTTTCTCATCCTCTATGAACAGAATTCAAAGCAACAGTTCAGGTTTAAATGCAGGAAAAGTATAGAGGTGCATACAGAGACATAGTCTGAAGTTTTAGAAGTCTCAGTTTCACATGGAGGACTCCATAGACTACCTAAACACACTCTACTGGTATAATCCAAAGATCCCACACAAGATATTAACTTCTCAAACTGAAAACAATTCTTACAAAATTGAGCCAAGGCTTGATGAGTCTCTAATCAGGCCCATGAAATGGGCAAAAACATCATTGGTCACTGCCTTTACATCCAAAGCCTCCTGAAACTCATCAACTGTAAAACACACCCCAGTTGCTGCATGGGATTGATCTGCCCTGAAAATTAACAGAATGTAAAATATATGATACAACCACAGAATATCCCAAGCTGGAAGGGATGCACAGGGATCACTGAAGTTCAACTTCTAACCCTGCACAGGACCCCCAAGTATCACACCATGTGCCTCAGAATGTTGTCCAAATGCTTCTTGAATTCAGACATGCTTGGTGCTGTGACCACTTCCCTGGGGAGCCTGTTCCAGTGCCTGATAACTCTCTGGGTAAGGAACTTTTTTCCTAACATCCAACCTAAACTTTCCCTGACTCAGCTTCAGGCTGTTCCATCATTCCTGTCACTAGTCACAGTGCCTCCCCTGTGCTTCCCCTCATGAGGAAGTTGTAACTGCAATGAGGTCTCCCCGCAATCTCCTCTTCTCCAGGCTGAACAGACCAAGTGCCCTCAGCCACTCCTCATACGGTTTCCTCTTAAGGCCCTTCACCATCTTTGTTGCCCTCCTTTGAACACTAAGAGCTTAGTATCTTTCTTATATTGTGGTGCCCAAAACTGCACAAAGGACTCAAAGTGAGACTGCTCCAGTGCAGAGCAGAGCGGGACAATCCCCTCCCTCGACCGGCTGGCGATGCTTTGCCTGATGCCCCCCAGGACATGGTTGGCCCTCCAGGCTGCCAGGGCACTGCTGACTCATATTCAACTAGCCATCAACCAGGACCCCCAAATCCCTTTCCACAGCACTGCTCTCCACCCTCTTGTTCCCCAGCCTGTACATACATAGAGGGTTGACCCACCCCAGGTGCAGAATCCAGAACTTTCCTTTGTTAAACTTCATATGGTTGGTGACTGTCCAGCCCTCTTATTTGTCAAGGTCTCTCTGCAGAGACTCTATGCCCTCCAGAGACTCAACAGCTCCTCGCAATTTAGTAGCATCTGCAAACTTGCTTAGTATCCCTTCCAGTCTTGCATCCAAGTAATTTATGAAGATGTTGAAGAGCACAGGGTCTAAGATGCAGCCCTGTGGAACCCCACTAGTAACAGGTCACCAGTCTGATGTAACCCCATTCACTGTTACCCTCTGTGCTTGATCCGTGAGCCAATTACTCACTCACCACATGATGTGTTTATCCAGCTGTGGGCTGGACATTTTGTCCAGAAGGATCCTGTCAGAGATTCTGAGTATCAAAAGCTTTACTGAAATCCAAAAAGATTACATCCACTGACTACCCTCGATCAACTTGGTGGGTTACCTTGTCATAGAAAGAAATCGGGTTGGATAAGCAGGACTTTTCCCTCAAAGCCGTGCTGGCTGTGACCGATGACTACGTTATCCTTCAGCTGTTTTTCAAAATGCATGTGTTAGTTCTTTTTGTAAGCCACCAGCATTTCCAGAATGCAGTTAGTCTGCTAAATATAGGCACCTAAAACTGGTCCTAAATCATTTCCTAAAGTTTTTTGGGTTTTATACTTTCTTTTTTCATCAACAAGAAGGGGAGCCTTAACTGACTAGACTACATTTTTGTGTCCAGAAATGACAGTAAAGGAAACCTATGTTAAAGATGGAAAAGAGCTAGAGTTTGGCCCAAATCCATACCAGAGGCTACTGTGACAAGAAAGGGATTTGGAAAGTGAAGACAGACAGACTCCTAGGAAAGAAGCTACTTAAGAAATTCCAGACGTACTGAGGGACCAAGGTGGTAGCAGGAAAACCCACTCATAATAAGGAAAAAGATACCCAGTTAGTTTTCTTCAGTTTAATATCAAGTGGTGTTATAAACTGCTAAACCCAGACATCTTCACATTATTACACTTGATGCACCATAAAACAGGTTTATGTTACAGTGTAAGATTCACTATTATAAAAGTTGCAGAGACCTTCACACACAAGTCTTTATTTTTTACTCCTCCTACTGGCATCCAAAGCCAATGATTCTTATCTGTGTACAAATGGAGTATTTTCTTCTATCTTCTACAGTCACTTTCCAACCAACCAGTTCTAAACAGCAACACCAACACTCGTAGTGAGAAATCAACTGGTAAGTGCCACTGCAGTCATTTGCTCAAGTCACACACACTTCTTGCTGGATAGCTGGCTGTGGAATTTTACTGTCCTCTGTCTTTTCCTGCCCAGGAACCTGGCAGACAGTTTTCCGTTTGAATAACCGTAGACTTAACCGTAACAAGTCACTGTCCATTGCTGCAGAATTTGTGTAAGTTTGTTTTGTTGCACCCTGTTGAAATGAAAAATGAAAAATAAAAAAAGAAAGAACTGAAAACAATGGCTTTTAACATGCAAACTGAGAAATTACTCTCAAGTACTCTCAGTAATTAGAGGTTTAATCATACATATCCACTAGAAAAGACTTTGAGAATTAATGATTTTTCTATTAGCATGAAAGATCATAAATTCCACTGCAGTAGCAAATATGGCTAAAGTAGTTTTTCTTTCAATTTTAACTTGAATTCTTAAAATTCTTATAAAAGTATACAGAATCTTAAGTAGGAGAATTATTCAACAATTGCCTTTGAAATTGTATTTTACCCAGTTACTTTTATTATGCATTCTCTAGATATAGAAAATGTATCTCCAGAATTTAAATCCCCAAATGAGAAGAAACAGAACTTACCTCTAGTCTCATACTTAATCTCTCATTTTAAGCAAAAAATAAACACCCTAAAACCTCTCTAAATAACAGTCTCTTAATTATTTATAGGACTAGGTCTACTTCAGAACAACAAACACAAAAATTATCTCCCAAGAGAAATGCTCTGCTTAGTGGTATCCACACTTTGACCAAGCACTGTAAGCAAAGTACTTGCCTTTTCGTTCTTCATTAGCTGCTTCCGAATTGCAGAATCCCTCCGAAAGCACAGTGCTTTACAGCAAGGACCCAGGTTACTGAGAAGACCGGCTCTCTCTTCTTTTCGTCGAAGCGCAGCCATGTTCAATGCCCCCAGTTCATGCTCAAAAAGGTTTTCTGCATCTAGAAAGAATTCATAGTTGCACAGATTAACATATACATGGTATTTTTGAACAGCAATATACAGTTATATGAAATTCCTTACAATTTTACTATTTGTATTTCTGCCTTCTAAAACATAGCGAGGTTTGGAAAAAAAAGGATGTTAGAGATTATAAAACAGCATTAACAAATCCTTTGCCATTCAAAGGGAAGGATGGGTATTCTTCTATTTAGCTTCAGCACTGGGAAGCAATTTTGAGACAGCCATCACTGAGAAGCCTAAAAATCAAGTGACAGGTCCGGACAGAAGATAGGGTATGATTTATGGTCAGACCTGTGTGATGGAAGAAAGGTGTTTACCACTTGCATTAATCATAAAGTAGTCTAATTTTCACTTCTCTGCAAGACATCAGATAACTGTACCAGTATCAACACAGGGTCTGTATGGCTAAACAGGAGTGAAATAGAACTATCTAGAATAATTCTTTTATATGTGGTGGATGAAACTAGAGAACAAGTCAACAGATGCTAACGAACTACCCCTTCCTACCAGCTCACCTAATGCATTTGTTAACAATACTCAAAGTGACAGCCCCTCAGCACATTTACCAGGAGAAACAGTGAGCAGATCGAACGCTTCTACAAGAGGTGGATCCTGAGGAGAATCTTGTTCTGCAACAAGTCTGTTTCTATGAAACACAGACAAACCCAAAAAGAGTGGCTGGACCACAGCTCACTGATTTATAACCCTTTTACAATAAATAGGAAGATTACGATATAATAGAAAGAAAAAAAAAGGTATGTGGCTAAGTCCAATCCAGCTGCTTCTATATAGTAACTGGGTGTTCAGCAGGGAATTTAACACTGCACCAGAGATGCCAAGAAACCTGGGAAAAATATAGCATCTAACTGCTACAGCAGTTTGGCAGTATACATACAGAAGAGGACAAAGATGCAGTTTTAAACTACTCAGAATTTGGATGAAGCTCAGTAAGACTACTTTCTAAACAAGGTGAAAAGAAACAAAAAAGTTACATGCAACGAAGGGCAGGTTAAAGAGAATTGCACTGAAATCATCAAGACAACCTCAATGGTCCATCAAAAAATGGAAATAAGTGACAAGACATAAAAAGGTCACTTCAAAGGTAACACGGACAGCTTGCAGAGTCTTCCTGGGTGCCAGATGCTTGCTGAGCGTATCTGGCAAGTAAGCCTGTCCATATCCTTAGAGGAAACAATTGAATATAATAGATAGAGGACAAGTCAGCTACAAATCTCAGTTCCATCATGTGCTACAGATTTTTGTTTCCAAAGAAAAAATAATTAAAAAACCCCACCCCTAAACAACCTATCATTTCCTTTCTTTCTGCATTTCAGAGTATTACCATAAACTTTTCATCCTCAACAAGAACAAAGATGGGAACAGCAAACTCAGGAATAAGACAGGGAAACAAATTATACCACCACGAAGAAGTCCAAAGTGAAAATGCTGTGTTTTCACTGTAACACATGCTGAACATATCTAGCTTGAATTAATTCACTTTTTAGGGCATCATATTTGTGCCTTCCTTTAGAATACATGTGCTGTGGCTGTGGAATCACTACACCAAGAACATTGACCTGGTAGGTTACAGAAGAAGTGCATACATTGAAAGCCTGCTGGCAGTTCCACGTGTAGCAACTTCAATGCACGAGACTGCGCACACACCAAAGGGGCATCAACAGAGGTACTTCAAATCCCCCTTCCTCTCCAGAACAAAGTTCTGCTGAATTTGAGTACACTTAGGACAGTCCAGAGGCAGTGCTGGAGAGCCTCCTATTATCACTAAGGACTTTGTTTATTTCTAGGGAAGCATGCAAGGATCGCTGAGATTATTTCGGGTATCATTTTAAACAGCCAGGTACAGTGATTCTGCAGTGCAGTGCAAGGAATCCCTGGTAAAAAGCATTCAATTATATAGCAAAATTAAAGCTTACAGGGAAAGAGACATAGTCATACCTTTATTATATCAGTTTGTATCCTCAGGAAGACTCAATATTTATTGACTTGAGGAAAAAGAAAGTAGAAGCACTAGCAACAGCCCAGGATTAATAGTTATACAACTCAAATGGCTCAAACAAGCAGTGACATTGATGGAGATTAGCAGGACTAGGAGAAGTTTTGGATTAGGTTTTTTTTTTTCCCACTTATCTGAGACTGTGAGGTTAACAAGACAACTGCATGAAGAATAATGTAAAGAATTGAAAAGTATTGTTTCAAATAAAGAATTAGAATACACAGAGTAAAAAAACCAAAAAGAACATGAGCTCCATAGATACCATTATTTATAAGACATAATTTTCTAACATTTAAATCATGCAATAATTTGCACCGAGATCTTAGAGAAAGCAAATATTTCATAGTCCTAAAACAACCATTCTACCATGCAATTTGTTGCAAGCAGCTCAATTGTTTCCTGTGATGCAAAGAGAAAAATCAATAATCTTTCTCATGCAAAAGCCCTGCTTACACTACAGCACTGCAGTAAACAGCACTGATACAGTTCATGCCCATCCCATCTATTATGCATGTCTTACGACACACTTTGTCCAAATTCCAAACCTGTGTATTGAACTTCCCACTTCTAGCAGAGGTATAATACAAAAATTTCACTTAGTGCCTTCATTCTGACCCCAAAACCCCTATCTATGAATTCTAGAGAGGATCCTCAGAATAAAAATAAGATGACGGGCAGTAGACCTTAAGAGAAAATAAGAAATCTTATCTCTTTTTTGCGACATTACTACTGGTTCACTGAAAAAGATATTTAGCTCTCTAAAACACTGCTGATACACTTTGGGCTGGAAAGCATGAATGGTCTCACAAAAAGAATATTCTGCTAAGATAAAATTTTTTTGTTTTGGTTATTAGTCTAGACTTCCTCATCACTGCTGGAATGAAAACACTAATTTGACTGACATGCTGCTGTATTACATCCCATAATTTTCACACAATACTCATTATACACTTTCTATAGTCTCTGAAACCTAAAATAATGAACTAATGCACGTTTCATTAGGACTTTTTCACTAAGCACAAAAGACAGTTTAATCCCTGCAGAAATTACCTTTAGGTTTTTCTAACACTCTCTGGCAAGTCTCTTTTATTTTGGTGAAGAGCTCTGGTCCTGCCAATCGCTTGGAAATGCCAACTCTCAACATAACAGCACCTGGTGTAAATTTTAAGAGAGCAGCTCCAGGCTCACGTGGTTCTTTTGGCTGCTTTGGCATAAGACTGGACCAATCTACATCTATAACATCCACTGGATCTGCAAAGACATTGACAGAGAATAAGTTATCACATTTGATTAATTTCATATGCTGTGTACATCACTGCCTCCTAAAACAAATATATATTGGATGAACATTGTCTTAGTTCTCTTGGACTCTGAAAGTAAAAATGCCAAAACTCACTTAGGTGGAAAAAAGGAGCATAAAAATATAAAGCTTCGTGGATTAAAAAACCAAACCAAACAAACTACCACTAACATCTGTTTAATTTTTATTGTAATCCCTGTGCGAAAGGCTGCTCAGAGCCTGCTTAGCCTGCAGATTTGGACATATCATTGACACATTCACAAAAGTTACAGTACAACTAAACATGCTAAAACAGACTGAAATTAAATGCTTAAAAAACTAGTTACTATTTCAACTCTGGATGCTGGATTTTTTTTTTTTTTTTCAAAAGAAAGATATACTATTTATTGTGTTTCTCTAGTACATTTATCAGAGAAAATACAAACACTGATCATACAGCCTAGATTACCCAACTGAACTTAAGACAATTAAAAGATCCCATGCTTCCCAATCCATTTGGAAAACACTGAAGCACAGACAGAATCTGATCATAAACTTTACTCCTAATTCAGAAATACTGTCAACACCACAACAGCATTACATACAAACTGATCTATTCTTTATATTCAAATAATCATAAAGGGGGGTTGATATACTTTTACCAGGCATCTTCTCATCCTCCTGTTGATCCTCACGCTTTTCAGCATCACCTGCCAGAATTTCATCCAGTTCATCATCACTGATTGGCTCGTATTCTCCAGCACCAGAACCCAGTGACTGTACATCATTAGTCTTTGTTTCATCCTCTCCTCCTACAGAGACAGATACATACTGTCACTTTAAAGCAATCATATTGGTTTTCTAAACACACTTTAAGATGCCTGAAGACAAAAAAGGTTTAGTAAACTAAACTGTTAGCTTTTAGGGACAAGTATATTCAACATAAAACCAGGCATTAACTCACAGAAGTTATTTCTCCCATACACAATGTGGCAGTTTGAATTTTACGTACATCAGTCATTTTTTTTTTGGTGCAGTACTAGTCAAACTGCACACAGATGGCCATATTCACAAGAAACATGTTGATTATCTGGTATCTGACACGTAATTTATAATACAAATCTAAGTTAGTGCCACAAAGTCTTTCAGGTGCTTTTGCACATTAATCTAAATTCAAGATTCAGTCCCAAGGCTCAAGGAGAAGTAACAAAACTCCAAACTTTTACAAAAAGGTAATAGATATCCTGAATGAAAAAACCATGCAGAGTTTTTAGACTCTTTGCGGCAGTCACAAAAAGAGCTTTTAAGCCATGTCAACTTCCTCTAGTTGTTGTTACCCTCCCATCCATCCAGACAGTATATGCGTATTACAGATACCAGTGCTGTACATGGAAACCTTCCTTAAGACTTGTGAACACAAGACACTCAAACACTGTATTTTGCCTTTCACGAAAGGAACATCTGAAGGAATTCTGTCACCTCCAAGACTGAAAGATCTGATTCGAGCATTCAAAAATCCTATTGTTCTAAACTCAGGCTTTCCTATGGTTCTGCACCATGGTACTGGCAATGAGTTGTGTCACACAAACTGGACAGAAATTACGAGGATCCTCCCCTGTGGATTACTATTCTAATATCTTCCAGCTCCCTTAGCCAGAAGGGAAAACCTGCTTCCATTTTAAGTTCCCCCCCTCACTTTTTTTTGGCTTGCCTTCATAAAAGCTACAGAGGGAGAAGAAAAAAATAAAATCACCTCAATTAACCTAAAAATCAGCATGAAAAAAGCAAATAAAATACATGCTAGCAGAACATAAATTAACTACTCAGACCACCTGGTAATGGTTTGGAGGAAGCATATAGCATCTTATTCATTATTTAAGCCCACTCCTAGAGCCCACTCCTAAGCTTCAAAACATTACAATAATTTTATTATATCCTGACGCATTTTGTTAGAATATATACTACAGTAATTCATCCAAGTAAATACCAGATACCTCCTTAACATTATCAGACTTGGAAATTGTATTTAGTTTTCTAACAAGATTTTCCTTTTTAGAAAGGAAAGTAAGGTGTTCTGCACCAGATTTCAATTTGTGTCTTACAACTTGAAATATTCACTGCCTGTATGATCCACCTTCTGCATCCACACCGATCTACCAGATACACCAGCTCACCAGTACTACCTGTTTGGACCCATTAAAAAATTTGGTGTATTAAGCAATGAAAAATAATAATTCATAATTGTAAAATACATAAAAATTTTAACTTTGAGTCAAAGTTTGATAATTTCTGGACTATAATCCTATCATTACTTTTACCACTCTTTTGTGGAGATATCCTTTCATAATAATTCTGCGTTAAACACTCAACACACTACTCAGCTAAAAGGAACGATGTAAACAGGAGTTACAAACTAATGAAAGACAATGAAATACACTAAACCTTAGAAAATCATAAACATGCTATATGTAGCATGCTTTAATAAAATAGAATGCCATCTCATATTTTACAAGAGATATTTTTCTAAAAAAAAAAAATCCTAAATATACCATAACTTCCCAGAGATGATAATTTTCAGAGAATTTAGAACACAATCTCTGAAAAACAGACAAAAGAATACACACTAAAATACTCAGAAGTCTGCTGAAAGGCTGAACCTAAGAACACATTTAACATCCACAGCCTGTTTAGTTACAGGTGCCCTCTTGGAAACAGGTAATGTATCTAAGAATAGCCTTTCATTATCTCTTTTCTGAAGCTACCACACTGTACTCTCAGATTTACCCATGTACCACTCCTTTTGTCTAGCTTAAAAATAGTTGATCTGTCTATTATAGCAAGACAGAGCAGATCTTTTGAGGCTCACTGATCTTTGTCAAGTGCTTCCACTTCACAGATAATCTCCATAAATGGAATTTTCTCTATTGTACTGGTCAACCCTAATGACCACTTTGTGAGTAAGCATAAAGGGGACACAAGTAACAAATATTTCTCATCATCCTCTTGAGACAGCATTTAACTGCCCAAATTAAAAATTAACACTACAGATAATTCTTATTAAGAATGCAAACACAATTAGCATAACCATACCATATACCAGTTACTCTGGGTTTAGACTCATTTATTTCTTGTTGATATGGGTTAGAAGTACTTCCCAACTTCCTATCCACGCAAAGCTCAAGTTTCTAATCCATGTGACAAACACTTAAAGTCTGTCAATTGTTTGCCCCTTACTTACTTTATTTGTCAATCCTAAGCTCATCTTCCCCAGTATCAGTAGGGCCAGCAAACTGAAGCCACATTTACCTCATGAAAGCTATTTTTGGACTGTTGTGCCACGCCATACATATGTCTCACCTACTAATCAGACAACCATTTCTATGATAATAGGGTTCTGCAGAAAAAAGCCCCAAAGAACAGTTCCAAGTCAACACTTTTTTTTTTCCCTTCACTCATTACCTATCGCTTCCAAAATAAGAAATAGATCTTACAATGAGATAACCAGGCAATCAAATGTTCGTGTTATCCTTTAGCAAACTGCCTATTCAGAAATATTACACCTTGGTGAAATTATATCTTAGATAACTTATGCTTCTTTTCCTCAAGACTTCTATAGAAATTAACAGACAACACTAACAACAAACACTATGGAAGATGCTCATCAGATTTCTCTTATTGTGTCTGCTTCCACAGTAGAGAAGCTGGAGCCAACAAAACTTTGAGTAGAAAATTATTCTGATATAGCTCAGTTCAGTACAATGCTAACAGAGAAAGAATAAAATATTTGTCAGCCTGGGTTCTTTCCCAGAATATCTCACCTTCTAAACTCTCTACCTTTTCGGCCTCATTTCCATCTTCAAAACCTTGTAAAGGTCCTAAATCCTTGTCTGTTTTTTCCTTCTCTGAAGCTGCTGAATCCCGACAAACTCCATCAAACTCCTTTTCATGATCTCTGTCCAGTTTTGTTTCACTATGCTTTGTTGATTCCTTTTGAGAAGAGATGTCAAGAGTTCTCTCTCTCTCTCTTTCAGCAGTATCAGGTAGTTGTCTGTCTCTCTCTCTCTCCAGCTCCCGTCTTTTCTCCCTATCCCTCTCCCGCTCTCTGAGTCTCTCTCGTTCCCGGCTCCTTGGCCAGTCTTTGTCAACATCTCGGTCCCAGTCTCTCTGTCTTCCCTCTCTCCTGTCTCTCTCTCGTTCTCGATCGTGGTCATGTCGATCTCGGTCCTGAAGCCTTTCCCTGCTATCAAAGGACCCAGATCTGGAATGGACCTGACGATCTGATTCAGGAGAACTTCTTCTTGAACTGTGGCTTCTTGAATCTTGACGATCTGGATAAAATATTTAAAATATTTTAAATATAAGCATGACTATGACACATAAATGTAATTTTACTACCCAAAACATTTTAAATATTCAAGTATGAAAGTATATTTCTCAAAAGCATCATCTTCAAACAAATAATGCTTTCAAACTCCCTATAGATTTAGAATCACTTAAACATGAGGTAACTTCTCCCAGTTCCAAAAAAGAATTGCAGTGGCTACTTTTTACTATGACAGAAGCCAAACTGAAGGTACACAATCTTAACTCAGAAATTTAGGCAAGGGAAAAAAAAAGAATCACCTCAAAGTTCATAGTTTTCAAAACACGTTTTCTAAAAGCTAAGAATGCCTTAGTTAGCAAATGATGAATTCAGAAAAATAATTTCAGGCATGTAACCAGGAGGAGAACAGAGAGTAGAAATGCTTTAGGAGGAAGATATTTCCCTAGTGATGCTGTTTAAATTTTAAAATATTTTACCTATTTTTTTATACATGAAGTGCTCAAATAAAACAAGTCAACTGTCATTATTTTGATTTGAGACAAAGATGATTTCCATGTGCATTGAAAGTATGCCTAACAAGAACCACGACAGATTTACCTAATTTTGCATAATTTCAGGAATTTCCATATAAAAGATAATGCTAATAATGAATTTAAGCACATAATTTAGATGATAAAACCACCTCAGTGTTCTGTTAGCACAAGCATTTTCTCTTTCCATGAGGTTTTTTGTCCTACAAATTACTTTATTCCCCAGACAGAATGAACTGAATCTGAGTCGATGTTTTGGTATAAACAAAATGGTAATCCTGCCCGCTGAGGATCAGCCTCTCAAGTGTGGTAACACTTGCAGAACTCTTAATTCATTCACTTTTACAGTGAATGGCATCTCCCTCTCCTGTCACACTAATTAGAGCCATGCAAGAATGATCTGGGATTTGTACACAGAATGACAGTCAGTCTCACTAAAATGTATCTTTTTACCTGAAGATGTGCTGCGACTGGGTTCCCCTCGTTTCAACTGATCGATTCTGGACTTCCGTTCAGTGATTTCTAAGCTTTTCTTCTCTCTGTCCCTGTCCCTATCCCTGTCTCTAGAGCTACTGTGCAGGATCCTCTTCCGTCCAGTCTGGTCATCTCCACTGCGATGTGCTGACTCATTGGAAGGGGATCTAAGTCTGCTGGAGGCATGGCTCCGATTGCTACCAAGGCTGCTGCTGCGCTTCTGATCCACGGGTTTACGGTGTGGTCCATCCTCTATAGTAACATGAGGGGCTTCCACCTTTTCTCCCCTTGTCCTGTGACTTTTTCTATGGGAATCATCAGTGCTTCTTTCTGGAACAACAATATCACCACGTTCAGGAACATCTTCATCTGACCAGTCACTAAATGTTGTATCTTCTCTTTTTGTGGGGACTTCTGCCAGAGCTTTCTCAGGTGGTGCTTCAACCAATTCATCTTTAGTTACAGGAGGGGTTCTTGGGCCTTTTTTCTTTTTATGGTGTGGAACAATTTCTTCATCAGAAACTTCAGAATCACCCTTGGATCTCTTCCGCTTTTTCTCTACATTTTTCCTTTTTTGACCTTTCTTGGGTGAAAAGACCTGGCTTTCCTCAGTTGTCGATTCATTAGCATACCTTTCCACCCCACTGTCATCATCTTTCTTCTTCTTTGTGGCCTTTTTCTGTACCTTAGACTTCTTCTTGCTGTCATCATGCATTCTATCAGAAGCATCTCTTTCTTCAGAGGGACGGTGTCCAAGATTTTCCTGAACCCTGGACCGGGAGCCTTCTGAAGCATCTGGTTGCTCTCTCTGCTTATCTGTTGAAGAAACCCTCTCTTTAAACTCCGGTTCTTCATAACGCCGGGAACTTTCTTTTCTGTCCGATTTTCGCTCTTCTTCTTTCCAGCGACTCTGCCGCTCTTCTGTAACATGAGAGGGGCTCAGTGACCGGGATTCCTGTGGCCGCACAACCTGGCTCAGCAGTCTGTGCTTTTCATCTACAAAATGTGAAAAAGAATGTACTTCTATTGTTTAGGAAGGAGAAAGTGTGAGTATTTGGTATCTTCTGCATGCCAAATAAAGTGTCAATTAAAACATATAATCCATTACTTCAGTTAGATTTCCTAAATTTTTTCTACTGCTGCAGCAGTAACAGGCTATTTCCATTTTGGTAAACATGCATCTTAAACAGCAGATGTGGAAGACACTATCACATGACAGACACAACACACAGTGACAAAATAGAAGACAAACAAGGATTCAGACAAATGGCAGTGCTCATAAAAATACGGGGAGGACACTTAAAAAAACTTTCCCTGTGTTTTTCTATTTCAGATTGCAAGTTATTTTCCATAGACATAGGGTAAACTGGATCCAGCTGCAGAGACAGCCCACTCCCTCTTACTTTTATCATCTCCACTGTTGTAAGCATCACTATCAGGAGAGTGATCACGGCGACGTTTGGGTGACTGACGAGGACTTGGACTGCTTTCGTTTCTGTGACGCTTCCTGCAGAACAAATATGTACCATCAAAGTTCTTCAGGAATCTCTGAATTTATCATCAATGCAATCCCTGAAGTCTAAGCACTTCATACAGAAGACAATACATTTAAAGATGCCAGGAAGTTTTGTGGTTTTTTAAGCTATTATTCCAAAACTGAAAGTATGATCGGTTTTTTGAGCATAGTGTAAGACGCCTTAAACCAAAATTCAAAGATTTAAGGCAACTACCTTTTTGCCAAAAAGTTACAAAAGACTATAAAGGTCAATTTTTCCTGTGGCAATGATCCTTGCAGCAAGCTGACCCCAGCTGGAAACTAAGTCCCCACCCAGGTGCTTGCTTACTTCATCCCCCTGTGGAGTGAGGGAGAATCCATATTAGATTATTTATAGGAATCCACAGTTCCCTCACACAAAAGCTACCACTTACTTCCAAGCAAAGCAATCACAAGGGCAACACTGTTTTGCTCATTACTAATGTAACAATGAGAATTTTATTGCACTAAATCAAAAAAAAGCAAAAACCAAATCAGTGCTACACACTTAAAGGAAGCACCACGCATGAACCTGGGATATTGTTCAGGCCTTCACTGGTAGCCTTCTGGTATTGAAAATATAGTAGTGCAAAAGGTAATGCATGTTCCACAGAAATCTGATGAATGAAGTCACAAACCCTGACCTAGTTAGCTGCTATTTGACTTTCAGGTTTCAAAAGGTACCATAGTCTTCTATTATGTTTCCAAGAATGCAAGCATTACTAGAGACAAGACCATGCAAGCAGACTTGGAAGGGAAAATGACATTGTCTGCCACCATTGTTAGCTCCCGAGTAGCTCCATGATTCAGCACTAACAAAACATCAGACTGACTTCACCAGCATAGTACCGATTTGGGGGCCACCAGTATGTGCCACGCAGATGCAGGGGAGACATGGCTCCAGACCAGGCCTCTGCATAAACAGGATGTTTTCTTCCTTATGACCCTCCCCTGTTTACTAACTTAAAGAATTCAACAGTAAAAGACTGCCCTTTTTTTTTCTCCTTTGACTGAAGTAATGCTTAGATCCACTCACTTGGATTTTCTTTCCTCATGGACATCTCTTGAGCTTCTTTCTTCTCGGATATCTTCTCTCTTATCCCTGCGGTCTTCCCTTCCTTTTTCCTTGTCATCCCAGTCTCTTTGGCGGTCTCTTTCTTTATCTCTGTCTCGACCTCTCTCCCTTTCGCGTTCCCGCTCCCGATCTCTTTCTCGTTCTCGCTCCCTTTCGCGTTCCTCACGCTCCCGTTCCCGCTCCTTCTCCCTCTCCCTCTCTCGTTCCCTTTCCCTGTCATGGTCCCTGTCTCGGTCCCGCTCGCGATCCCTGTCTTTGTCCCGCTCTCTCTCTCTCTCCCGTTCCCGAGCACGATCTCGTTCCAACTCTCTTTCTTTCTCCCTTTCTCTTTCCCGGTCTCTTTCTCTTTCCCTTTCTCGGTCCCTCTCCCTTTCTCGCTCTCTCTCCCGGGCCCTTTCATCTCTCCTATCATCAGACCGATCCACCCTTCGCTCTTCTCTTCTTTCATCCCGCTCGAGATCATCACTTCGTCCTTGATGTCGTACCGGTGAGCTTGCCCTCTGGTCTGCAAAGAGAAGCAGGTTGGATTACCAAGTGTTAAAGGGATACACACTGCTTCCACTACACTAATAAAAACACAAGAGCCTTTCTTTTGGCAATCTAGATATTGGTTTGCATAAACTCCCTGCCAGAAACTTGAGAATTCCCTTTGGGGATGAAAGAAGACAAAAAGCAGAACTAATTTTGAAAGATTTTTCAATATTTAGGGAATGAGCTTTCCTCTGATAGTTACCAAAAAAGGAATTTATTTTCTACCAGATTTTTCTGGATGGCTTCAGAATATAAATATATGTTTAAGAGCCTAGCTATTACTATTGTATTACTCAGTGATTCCAAATCTGGTATAAGACCTCAAAAAGCTGTGAATGACATATATACGAAATGTTAAGACTTATGCACAAAAATCTGACTTCCTAAACCTATCAGGAGTCATGTGCTTTACAAGTACTCAGACTATTTATAATACACAGTAAAAGCTTCTGCAAAATAAGAAATAATGGCCCATCTCATCACTGAAGGAGGTCCCTGCACAGAAATACACAACCAAACCCACAAGAAAGAGAGAAGCAAGGACGAGATACGGGAAGCAGAACTGCTAAAATTTTTCATACATATTCACTGCAGAGTCTTAACAGCTTTAGAATCTGAGTTTTTCATTTTTCAAACAGTAGGAAAACTAAACAGATGTAGAAAATTACTGATCCAGAAGGACAGTGCAATCTAATTGTACTTACTCTCCACAGACTTACCTACATATTATTAATTACATTTTGGATATTTTTTGAGTTTTTCTATAAGTTTTGCCCACTTCATAGTAATTTCTATGCTCATGTTAGTAGTATTTGAGCCACAACAAATCAATGAAACTATTTTCCTACAATATATATTAAGAGCACTTTACAAAAGAGCAAAAAATGGCATGAATGACGTTGGTATTTTTCGGTCCATTACTCTGAGGCTGAGAGTGCACTTTGCAGTAAACTGAGACAATGTCAACCAGGCAGGAATAGGAGGAGTCTGGACAGTACTAAATCAATAAAGTGTGCATTTCCATTGGTGTAATCAATTTTAATCTCTGAGTGAATTAACAATGATTTAGTGCTCCCCTGTTACCAGGTAAAATTAAAAGCTGACTTGAGTGACATTTCTGCCATGGATATAACACTTCTTTTTTAAAAAGGGAAATCATCAATCCATGCAGTCAGTTCGTGGAACAGGTTTCACATTCTTTTAATGGTGCCTATAACATTGTAACATGATTTACTGTGCATACTAAGTATTAGATTTTATAAAGAAGTCCTGTAACTCTTATTCATTATGTCAGTTTTGTTGAAAAAACATCTATATGAAAGTCTTATATGAATCAAATATTGCAAGTGTATTAGACAATTAGATGTGCATAGTCAGCACTTCTTACATGACTTCACTTTTTGAAGTGTTGTTTCAGTGGTTGTTTGGAACACTTACATATTTGCCCTAGTTGAAGAAAGACAGCTCAATTTTGCAAGCTTGTATTTTAAAATCACACTAAAAAGATTCTTTACATATCAGAGAACTAAGTACCAATCCAAATCTATCTCAATTTTTCTCGGAATGACGAATGTTAGAACTGTGGTCTAATTATGGAAACTGTGTCTTGAACTGCAATTCTGTGAAGGATTTACTCTTACAGAAGTGGTCTAAATTTTTAAGGAAGAAGACAATAAATTTTCAATTCAAGCTCTCTGTATTTTTCCCCCCAAAGGGAAACACAACCCATTCAAAGCAATGAAATTCCTCGAAGAAGTATAGTTTGTTTAAAGACTACTTGGATGAATAATCACAGATGGTTCCAAAATCCAGCCATCCAGAGAAAGGAGACAGTATTCATGCACACATTGCCAATGGAAGATCTTAACTACAGAAGTTAATTTATATCAAGAACAGGACTAGTGTCGGTGTATGCTGTCAAATGAGTTATTTATGAATCGGTGATGTGGAGAAAGAACAAGAAAGGAAAAAGGAGGGAGAGAGAAACATACACATGTATACATATACATTTGACTACACATGTACATGTAAAAATGTATATTAGAATACCTCTTTCTCTGTTGTCACGCCTATCCCTTTCACTATGTCTTCTTTCAAAGGAGGAATCCCTTGCTTGATCTCGACTGTCATAGCGATCCCGATCAGCATAGCTACTCCTTGATTCCCAGCTGTCATGGTAGTTTCCACTACTGCTGTGACCATCAACCTGGGATCCTCTAGTCCCTCGACTTCCTAATAGAGATGTAGCAACATAAAACATGAGCTTCCACATGTAAGGAAATCCACTGATATTTATACCAACCAAAGCAATAATATCTAATAAACTTGAATTAGCAGTTCATGGACAGGGATTGTAGTGTCAAATTCTACTTAACCAAGAAATAAAATTTCATGTTTTAATTGTAAAGTTCTTATTTTCAAACTGCAAAATCAAGACTTTCTAAATCACCAGCCCCTGGTCATAGTACAAAGTCTCCTGACTAGAAATATAACAGTCCAAAAGCCTGTTCACATTTATTCTGAGTAGGATGTAAGCTTGCAGATAGCACAGCAAGAATAATCAGAGAAAGCAGAGATCCCTTTTCCTGTAAAAATTGCATGTCATCTCCCTCATGAAAATGTCACAATAAGCCTGAAAAAGCAAAATGTATTACAGAATGATTAAAAGGTGGTAAGCGAAACTATTTTTTAAAGTGCATCAGACTTGTAAAAATATTGCCAAAGATTAAAATCCCATTTTTCGGGGGATAAATCAAGAAGGGACGGAGGAGTGTGGCGGAGAGACATGGGTGTGTGTGAAAGATGGTTTTCAGGTATTAAGACATGTGGTTGCTTTTGAAAGAAGACAAAAACCTCACTACCCAGGGGAAAACTCAGGGTTGCAGAAACATTAGAGTGGTGTAAGGGTTAGGGTTTGTTTTAAAATGGCATGGCAGAAAATCCATGTTATGTTGCTTTAATGAATGGAGAACACAGAAGTGCTATAATTTCAACAGTACTTTTAATTTAACAGCAATAGAACTGAACATAATTTTAAAAGCTTGAACTATCTGGCTTCTATAGAAAATATTAAAAAGGCAGTATGAATGCAAATATTCAATCTCTAATGATAGGGACACATGAATTTTTAAAATTATACAATACCTTTGTCAGATAATTCTGGCCCTCTGCCTCGACTTCTGCCAGTTCTATCACTTCTGCTCTCATTTCTGGACTCACTTCTGGAATCGTTCCTTGTTTCAGCACGAGAGCTCTCCTCTCTGCCATGGGATCTTCCATAGCTGCGCAAGTCCTCTTGATACTGGTCATCCTTCTTATGGGCATCACGACTCTCTCTGTCTCTGTAGTCATGGGAATCCCGTGTGGAGCGTGAGTCTCTCTGATCACGACTGTCTTTGGTATCTCTGCTATAATCCCTCGTATCTCTGGAGTCTCGAGTATCTCTGGATTCCCTTGGCTCCCTCCGATCTCTGTTGTCTCTTGTGTCCCTCCGATCTCTTCCATCACGAGACTCTCTGTCATCTCTATGATCCCTGGAGGTACTCTGCTCTTGGTCATAATCACGGTCATCTCTTGTTTCTCTTTCTTTTTCTCTTTTCCCTCTAGTTTCTGTAAAATGTTTAAAAGAATGTTATACACCTAGCTTGATCAGAGCAAGCAAAAATTTAGCACGCAACACTAAAATAATACAGTAAAAAATACTTATCACACACACTGAATCAAAATTAATATGTAAATCAGAGAAGATTGTGTTAGAAATCTATCTACACATTCAGTAAGCTTTAAAGATCTTACTGTGAATACAAATCTCTACAAATATCTGACTGTTCAAAAGACAGTGAGTGTAATTAAAAAAAATTCAAACATACTAAAGAGTAAGTACATTTCAATAACTTTAAGGTAGGATCATTACTTTTCCAATCATAGGTTCCTCTCATTTTCTACACACACTTCCAGAAAATTTGTGCTGTATTTAGACCACTTGCAAGGCCTCAATGCCCTGTTGAAGTTTGTTTGGTTTTTTTGTAATTACATATTTATAATACTACCACTACAGCAAGATAAGCCAGTATAAAATAAAGCTGACATATGTACTCTTTGTAATGTGTCTCCTGAGAGAAACAGCATGTTTGCTCATCACATATTGCTCCACCAGTTCTACAGATTTCTCGAGGGAATGACTGTTTCTTTGCACGCACCTCATTTAATGTCAATTAAAAAGACAATAGACAGAGCAATCAGTGAGGACTGGATTTGGGCACCTCACAGAAAAGAGTAATAGTTACTTATGAGTATCCTGCTGAGAAAACTACTTACCAAACTGACACCATCACTGCACTACATAAGAACGACCTACATATACACCTACAGTATCTTTACAATCAGTCTAGCCTACATAAGCAGTCCTATCAGGAATACTCCTATGCACTGTCCCTGAAAACAGCACCAACAGCATAGGAAGAGTAAATACAGTTGGTATTTTCTTCACCCCTAGACATTGGGATGGGTGCAGGCAAATCATTTTCAATGATTTGAAAATCAAATTTCAAAATGCAATTTACCAACAAATAAAAATTATTCTGAAGTGTCATTTTTTATTCATACCATCCCGCCTTTCGTGGCGCCTATCATGAGACTGTGAAGTCCGATCGCGATCATGTCTTCCCTTTTCTCTTCCAGGAGATCGGTGTCTTGAAGGACTTCGCTTCCTCTGAGGTGGGGAGGAAGAATGTGGGGGATAGGGAGAAGATGATCGCCTTGCAGGTGGGGAAGTTGTCCTCTGATAGGATGGAGAAGGAGTTCTTTTGCGGTGTGGGGAAGGAGAATGTCTTTGAACAGAGGAACCTGACTGTGATGAAGAGGAATGATGTCTGGAGGATATGGGAGAATGATGCTGACCTGACGGGGAAGCAGATCTGCAAGGAAGAGTTAGAACAGGCATGAGTGTAATAATTTGACTTGATAAGTTCTTAACATACCATACGAAAAAGCAATTAAAATAATTTACCTATTCTCTACCCTCTGATGTTTCTACAAAACATCAAACCAGTTTTCACTCTAGGTTGCCATGGATACACCTCCAAAATATGCTTATCTTTAAATTATTATTATTTAATATTCAAGAACAATTTGTCCAATCAAAATTATATTACATAGCTACCAGAATGCTTTCCTGGGGAAGAGAGGGAGGAGTCAGAAAAAAACCCATTATTTCCCCCCCCATCCCCAAATCAAGAACCGCTGTTTTCTTCAATATAAAATGCTTTTTGGAGGTCATGGTAAAATTAGGCAGATAACTTTTACAGTGCTACTAAGAGGAATTTTTGTTTACAACAGCACTGAATTTTTTTTGAAAGCAACAGTAGTCTCCTTCTTACACACTTTTAACATCTTTTATTATATGCATCGATCTTTAACCAATTCAGACTTGGATCCAGAAAAAACCATACACACAGCTACTTAAAATTCTAGCAAACGTGAATGTTTACTCGAACAGGGAAAACTCATCTGATAGAATAAAATGTACACAGAATGTCTCTGATCTTCAAAATCCCATCACTGAATTAAATATCATTTACACAACGGAAAACAAATTTCCTCATAATATGTTATCCCATGTACAGTCTAATGTGGACAAACAGACGCTTCTAGTCTTTGGGTTCAGCAGTGGGGTTTTTTGCCCGTATCAGCATCAAAGTAACTTGCAAGTATCTTTTTCTCATAAAATATTCATTGCCCTTAACTCCCAACTCCCTTCCACTTCACAAAACTCCAGAGACCAAAAAGAGAAGAGCAGGAGTTAGAAAAGCCACACATGGACAACACATCTCCAAAAATTCCGCTTAATTTTAAGTCCCTGCTTTTGAATGTCCTGTACAGTTTGGTAACTTCAAATAAGCATCCAGATCCAAGGAGCAAAGCCTTGGGAACAGAATACCAAGTGAAATCAGTGGCAAACTGAGGTAGGAACTCAAGTCTGTAAGGATGTGCTTTTTATGTAAAAGACAACACAGATTCCATTACAAAACCAGATATATTCACTAAAGAAAGCACCTTGACTTGATTGTTGAAGCACTTCAGACTTGTCAATTTAGAGAAGTCAAACAAAATTTTCCAAAGCAATCAGAGTAAAATTTTGTCAGGGTCAGTCATAACTGACAGAATCCAGCAGACTATCATGACTTAGTCTTTACACTAAGACTACATTTGCTTTTCCCTGTGAAACCATTATTTTGAAACAGGGGGTTACCAAAATTGGCTTGCATGGAAGGCTTTCAATTGTAAGAAGACAAAACATTTAAAATACCCTTTCTTGTTTCTAGTGGAAGGCCCATTTATCTTCCCTGTTTAACACTCTCTTGCACAACACTTGATAGAAGCAGGCAATGATGAGCAAAATACTGGATGTCATGGTTTAACCACAGCTGGCAACTAAGCACCACATAGCTGCTCACTCACTCCCACTCCCACTCCCACCCCCAGCGGGACGGGGAGGAATATCGGAAAAAAATTGAAAAAACCTGTGGGTTGAGATAAGAACAGTTTAAAAATTGAAATAAAGTAAAACATAATAATGACGATAACAATAATAGCAATTTTACTGCTATTGGGGAGATAACAAAAAGAGAGAGAAGAACAAAACCCAAGAGAAAATGTGATGCAAAATACATTTGCCCACCAGAACTGATGCCCAATCCATCCCTGAGCAGTGATTGGCACTGACCAACTCCCTCCAGTTCATATACTGACCATGACACTCTATGGTAAGGAATATCTTTTTGGCCAGTTCAGGTCAGCTGTCTTGGCCATGATCCCCACCAGTATTTTGTGCATCTGCTTACTGGTAGGGCATGGGGAACTGAAGAGTGAGCACTACTTAGCAACAAATAAAACACTGGTGTGTTTATTATTCTCATGCTAAATCCAAAATACAGCACTGTAAGCAGCTACCAGGATGAAAACTAACTCTATCCCAGATGAAAACAGGACAGTGGAATAAGTCAGTTAGACCCTGGAGTTAGCAAAAAAGCAGAGCAAAGAGTACTGAAGAGGTATTTTTCAGACTCTGTACTACTGCCAGTTGCAGGGGGAATGGGCTGCTCTACTGTCTTCCCTATAAAGAATCCAATTATAGAAAATGTCCATCAGTGACATCTAGCTTAAAACAACTCAGTGTTGTTCCAGTTGAATTGAGTCACCACAGCAGCAAAAGAGCCTGCTTACAACTCTTTAGGATTGCTTAATGGATGGGTTTTATTTTGCTTGTTTTATCAGCATGCAGATATATAGGACATCTGGAGCTTCTCCCCCACCCTTCAACAGAAGTGCAGAAAGCAAGAATGTCTCCCTTTCTATTATTCAAACATAGGACTATAGTAGTATTTAGCATTGCCATTCTAAACCTAAGCTAACACTCTTCAGACCAAAATATGGAGCCTGCTCCATTCTTTTTATTGGGTGGTAAATAATTTTTTCTGAAGTCCCTAGAACTAGCAGCATGATATCTTCCTTAAAGCTTCCTGCAAGAAGCTTCATATTGTACTGTTCAGCCAGTTGTGTCTGCTTCTCAAGAAAGATATGAAGAGCCAGGGGGATGGTGTAGGGAATAAAAAGTTCCCAAAGAATCACAGGCAGACTCTGTCTCATATCAGACTTCTGAAATTTTACAAGAAGACAAAACATTTGAGAGGAACTCATAAATAGAAGCCCGCACCATGACTTGTGTTCTTGACATGACAGGTACCCTCAGTGTAGTAACTTGGCAAAAAAACCCTAGTCTCAAGAGTTCAGGTGTTTGAGGTACAAACATATTCACAACAGACACGTATAAACAAGTAGTCAAACCAACAGAGGAAGTCTCCAAACTAGTACTAAGGGTAATAAAATCCATGCAATTGACCTCCCACCTGCGAGAGGGTGAGAAGTTATGTTTGTGAGTGGTTGACTTGGCTGGAGCTCGGGAGGTTTGCCTTCGCCTTGCAGCAGGTGGTGAATACTCCCTGGAAGGGGAAGAATTACTGCCAGAATGATCTGCAGGACTAGGAGAACGCTTCTGTCTACGGGAGCTTTCAGAGGGATCCCTGGGAAACATAAACAGTAGCTTGTTTAACAGGTGAAATATGGCATTAGTACATTTCTGAGAAACTACAAACACCTCCAAGACAGAATTCGTGACTGCACTATCAAGAACTATGCTACAGAATCATTTGTTCCATCTATAATTTCACATATGAAATTAACTTAAGCTAGCAAAACTCAAGAAGGCAAAATATGCACTAAATTTCTTGCTATGTTGGACTGTGAAATATAAAACTAGAATATGGTAAAACAAAAAATATCTTCTTGTAATTTTACCTAATATTTCATGTGACAGTAAAATAGAACTTCCATCAATGGAGAAATATATTGCTACCTTATTTAAAAATTTCTGTAATATCGGAACTTTGAGAAGCCTCAATCTCACTCGCATTTTTAAAGGCTAATCCCAGCTGCAAATGAATGAAAGCAATCTGTCAGAACCTTCAACTATTTCACTCACTGTACTTCAGGCAGATTTGACATTACTACTTCATTTTTATTATGTAGGGGAAAAAAAAGACATAAATCCAATACTGAAACAAAAGGCTGTAGTCACCGCAGCAATACCTGATTATAGTACAGTGACAAGCCAAGCACTGTCTCAATCCTAGAATGTTCTTTTCTACTGCTTGCGACTTCCTTCCAGTAATGGAGTGTGCAAGCATGAGGGAAATAATATACTTTAAAGTAAATATGGTACAATTTATTTAATCAATTAAAAATACAAAATTCACTGTTCATCCACTCTTTGCTATGTCAGTTACAAAGTAAGACTTACAAACACGTACCCTATTTTCATCAAGAAAACACAAGACTTAAAAATGCAGATTATTTATTTTTCACCTTAAATGGATGCTTATGCTTCAGAAAATTATAGGAATAGTCATAGCAGTCCACCATTTTTGTTAATATACAAATATGTACATATGCAAAAGTGAAACAATTCTAAAATCCCAGAAGTCTTTGACTACTTCAGGAATGCTTTAACCTACTGAAGATTACGGAGAGTTTAAACATACCACTGCCAATTTATAAAGATAATAGTCCTCTAAGATTTCAGAAAAGTAGGCAATCAGACAAGTGGATGACTTTGATAAAGATTTTGGCAAATGACCTGCTCCACTGGTGAAGGTCCAACTTCCTGAGAAGTAATGAATCTTTCAAAAGGGCATTTTACAAACTTACTATGTTATGTAATTAAAATCTACCCATCTGTTAGTTATAGTCTATCAATTCATCTACATAATGCACTTAAAACACTTGGAGTACTAAAATGTTGTTGGCAAAACAGGTATAACTCCCATATTATTCAGTGTTCTGTAAAAGATAGCTTTAAAAGCAAGGTTTACGTTACATTAAAAGCTAATAATGCAACATAACTTACCTCTGCTTCTCTTTTTTCTCCTTGTGCCTTTCGAAGTCACGCCCTCTCTCTTTCACCTCCCTTGCCTTTTCTTCTGAACGTTCTTTTGCTTTATGTTTTTCTTTGTGTTTTTTCCCTAGGGGAGTTTCCTCTTGCACTGGAGGAGGAGGGCTAGGGGTACGAGGACCTTTCTTTTTACTTTGGTTACTTTTAGAACTCCTAGAGATAAATTAACAAAGTGAAGGAGTTAAAAAATAAAGAACTGACAACTATTTCAAACAATGATTTCTCAGATGTTGGCAGGAAACTTATAACATAAAAGGCCTTGAAGCTTTTGGATAGGATTCACCAACTCCATTAGCAAGCAGCGTTCAATAGCTGTACTTGACTGGAGAGTGAATAGTGATGGTAAAAATTTACGTTGACCTCTTCCATTTATAGTCTTTACTTCTGAAGCAAGTGAACAAAAATAGGAATTGCTGAATTGCTTCCATTCAGACAGAACCAATTTTCAAAGACAAAATACCCTTACATGAACTGCACACATTAGAGAACAAAAACTCAGTAGACTACCTTGTCTGTTTAGTCTCCCATTTCTGCAGTGCAATACCCCAACCACATAATACGTGGTGTTCAAGTAATTTTGTGTTCAAGTTAATGTCAACACAGGATAAAGCATCCAAATATTTTTGAATATGCATCTCACAATATGAAATAGTGTATATTTTTCATAAAATCTACCCCTAATATAAACCCTATCAACTAGGTCTCATTGCATACTGAATGTCAGTACCATACCAGCACATGCTGGTATTACATTCCTGTAGCAGAAATAAAATGGTTTTGTCCCTGTTTTAAAAAGAATTTTTGCTTAGCAAATGCAGACGTCTGGTTATACTGCTTCAGTAATTTCCTTCCTATCTAAAAGCTGCAAACAATGATCCAAAAGGTACTGTGGCCTTCCTAAGCAAGAACTTAAAAACAGGTTTTAGAGACTGATTTTGGCAGCACAGCACACAGTTGAAATCCTGTGGTTTTTACATATCTTATCCTTAATTTTTCCCTCTCCCACACACCCATCACTTCTTATCCCCTCCTGAATTCTGAGAAATTCCCTGCCTTGGAAGTCAAACACTATTCTTGACCAGTAATATGCAATACCAACAGAATGTGCAGTTGCTCAAATTTTAAACATTTCATTCAGTCTAGAGAGGCTGCAGAATTTCAAATGAAAGTGTTTCCCACTTTTTAATGGTTTATATTCATCACCTCCCTTACCTCCCAGAGACTCTGGACATTCAAAATGAAAAAAATGTGCTTGTAAAACAAGAAATTAATCAACTGACAACAACATCCATGTAACAGTTTTCTGCATAAGATGATTCACAACACAAAATTAAGAGACCTTCCCCTAAAGTTATATAATCAGGGGCAATGAAAGCAAGGAAAATGGAAAACACACTGATTATGAAAATCCTGGTAATAATTATTAGTGCGGTTCTCTGTTCTCACTCTCTTGCAAGATGCATCTACATACTGACCTCTGCTGATCCAAAAGTGGTGAAGATACAGTAGATGCTTTCTTCTCTTTCTTACTAGTTGAAGAGGATGATTTGGGACTGGATCTTCGTTTTGGAGATTTGCTAGACTTTCGTGGTGATGGTGATAATTTAGATCTAACCACCTCTGGAGAAATCTTGAGGAAAAGAACATAATTAACCAATAAGATATTGATGCTCCAAAGTGTAACTGTATGCCGATATATGTGTCAAATATACAAATGCAGTAACAGTCTGTATCTGAGACCTTAACCACGTACACTTCTACCTCAAATAAACTAACCACATTGTTTGCAAAAAAACCCATAAAAGAAAGACAACAGATAAAGTGTGGAGGAAGAGAAAGTGATGCACTCTGCAATACATTACAAACACTGTAATTAAAAGTTTAAAATCAGTATGCTTACAAGAAACACTCAAATTTACCTGAAAAAGAAAGACACCCTTAGAAGATTTTTTAATTCTTTCCCAAAATTTTAGGGTTTCTAACACTTGCAGGTTTGTCTCTCTCACTCTACTTTACTCTGTTACTACAAGGCATGCTGGAAAAGGAGACTGGCAAATGCCTTGTGTTTTCTTTTACATGTCTTCTGTTTAAGGTCTTACTAGTTTTGTATTATTAAAATGCATTAAATCCTATGTATTATTTAACAGCTGACTTCACAAAGGAGAAGACATGGTCATTGTGCTGGATGATTGACTAGATACTCACTACTAATACCTAAGTCACCTACTGATTACATAGGTGACAGTTATTTATTATCACGTAACACAACAGCACATTTGTAGCCCAGGAAGCTTAAGTCTTCCAGGAAACAGTTAGAAGTCTATGAAGTGGCTGATAACTTGTCCTTTTTATTTCACATTAACATAATACAAACCTCTTTTTTAATTACTATTTCCTCTCGTTTCTCCATGTTTTCCTGTTCCAATTTCATGAGTTCTCTCTGAATCTTTTGGCGCTTCATTTCCAAAGACAGCTCATGATCATAATCATAATTGACATCTCCATTATCAGAGTCTTTATTAAAAAAAAAAGTGAACAGATTAGCAAACAATTTCATTTGAAATAAATAAAAATATTTAGCATACTGGATGCCGAGTATAAATATTTCCATGACTTTTAAGCACTGCACAAATGGATCAATAGAGTAAAGTCACATCTCTTCTCCAATTATGTGTGTAAACCTGAAATAACTTGAATTAGTTCCATACAACCTGCAGTTAAACTCTTTAACTTCATTAAAAAGACCACTCCAACTTCTTTCATGGATATTCATCCATTGTGAGGCTGGTAGCAAGGCAAACATGGTAAACCACTTATTTATATTTAAATTACAAAAAACCCTAAAACGGTGTGTCTTCACAAAGACAAAAAATACGTAGAACACTACTTAACTGGGAAATCTTACATGAGAGAGATATAAATATTGATGCATGATACTAGAGGGTTTTATTTAATACAGTATCTTCAAATCAATCGATACATTTATTTAATTACATCACACATTGATTTTAAAATAAGGTCTGTATGAACTCTTTCATCAGATAAATATACACTGAAGAAGTTTGTATCTGGTTTTAAAACATTATCACTGTTTGGTTTTCACATAAAAAAAAACTCAAAAAATCTCATTTTTTCATTAAGTCGTGGCTGGTTAATATCATATGCTTTCAACCTTGCAACCGAAATATTACTGAAAATTGAGCTTACTCACTCTGTTGACATTTCTTGTTTTTGTTATGGTTATTTAAGTCTAATGTTCAAAAAGCACTTAGGGAAAATGTGTCAAAAAAAATTACTTCATTAAAAAGTTATGAGCTTTCACTCCTTTCCTACACACAGGAACTATACAAAAGGTTTTGCAGTAACTAAACTAAGTCTACAAATTCCCTTCATGTGTCATAAATGAATGGGAACAGTTTAGAGAAATGTGCAGTTCCTAACAGCGCAGGTTCTTTCCCAGTCCGTCTGTCTTCTTATACAGCACTCACTAGAACTTAACAGACAGTAATTCTACTTCATCCATATACCAGTGATTGATCACTACTTTGAAAAAAAGCTTAATTCTCAAGTAGAAAGTCTTAAACACTAAGACTTAAGACATTCATACTATATGTTTATATAGAACTTGTTTTTATGTTCCAAACTTTTTTGACTTTCCATGGAAACATGTCATTTTTATTAAATCATGAAAAAAAAACCTCTACAAAGGAGTGAAAATTTACTATGGCTACTCTTCCATTGTTGTATTGTGCTCAAGACACAGTAAAACTATTTGCAACACTTATAGCACAGAGTATTGATAAGCTACCTAGTTAATGAAATTTACAGGGAGCTCCATCCTACAACTTGCAGTATACTTTATTGCAAATACATTCATTATATCTCAATTACCTCAGAAGGGAGCAGAACTGCCATCTTTTCTTGCAATACTGTAACTACTTGTGAAACACTGACACAAAACTACAGCAACACCACAATTTATTAGAAGCTGCTGTAACTTCACTGTGAGGTGAACTTGGACTCAAGTGAAACTTAGTAAAGAAGAAAACTGCTGACACAGTAATGGGACGAGTATTATCAACAAGGATCACGAAATCACCTTGTAAGTATTAAAAAACCAAAACCCCACCAACCCATACAAAAGTGACCACAGAAGGTAATGTAAGACCCTTAGCATTTTTCAAGTGTTTTCAGAATATAAATAGTTCAATTGCTACCTTCAACTGTTGTTATTGTAATGGAGCCTTTGTTAATGAGACAGTTCATATCATTACAAATTATGCAAAAAAAACTACTGACTTCTGAATTCAAAGGAGTTACACTCCCCTATCAGACTGACCAGTTTCAAAATTACTTTGGGTGCAACCTGGATTCAACTAGTGATCTAAATGTGAAAGATTCAGCCATGGAGAACCCAATTTTTTTTTTTGTCTGAGGAGTCAAAATAGCAAAATGAAAAAAATACAAAAGTGTTTTTAAACTAAGGTGGTTTAACGACTGTAGCACTCCAACTTAGATAACTTCTTTGCTCACCTCCAAAAAAATTTAAATTAATAATTAATGGCTGCTGCATGAAAGTATTCTGCTTAGAAACCAAATTTTTAAGCTGTATGTAGAAACTTTACATACAGCACAGTAATCTCATAATTCTTTGAAGCATCAGTAGTTAGTTTCATTATACTTACCTTCTCTATTTGTTTCCCAATCCCCATTTTCCTCTTCACTTTCTGGTGTTCGCTCCTTTGTAATTTTGATATCCTCCTTTTCTCTATGTCTTCCTCGCGAAGATTCTTTCTATAAAGGGAAAAATGCTGCATTAGAGTAAACAACTTTACTCTAAACGAAGTCTGAAGAAGCAGGTGTATTTTACATGGTATTTTGGCTGTTTCTTTTTCATAGTACAAAAAGCATTTCCCCTTTCAGCCTGTTGAACAAATACCTTCTTAAACAAGCAAAGACTCCACAGGCAACATGTTCTAATGCGATTTCATATAATCAGTATGCAAATAGCAGATGGGGAAAAGAGAAGAAAGTTTTCATAAAATAAGAAGGTTTAAAGTCAGAGCAAGAGTTGAGCACGTATCAGAGAATAAAGTTTAAAATAGGCTCTGAAAGAACAGATTAAGTTCTTACAACCAGAAGTTTAATGAACATTTAAAGAGGATAATTTTAACAGCTTGAGCAAGAGTTCTCAGCTGTAAATAAGAATATTTATATGCAAGGCAGATGAGACTCAGAAGTGGAACTATTTAACTCTCCAAAGGATAAAGAAAGTGGGGGGGAGGAGACAATAAAATAAGAAAAAACTGAGACCCGTGGCAGGCAGAAGGGGAAAAAAAGTCTAAAGTAACACATTAGAATCAAGTTTTGTTGACAGTTTTGTGTCTGACTTTCACTGTCCCTGAGACAAGTCTAACTACTGCAGTAGCACCCATTTTCTAGGTGGCAGATGGTCCAGTGGACATCTAAGAAAGCCAGAGACTATCCTTACAGGAAAAAAGAATTTCAAAAGTCAACTGATGCTGTGCTGCTCTTATCCCTCTGACAAATTCCAGTAATAAAGCTGCAGTGTTCCATCACTGCATCTGCTGAAGTGACATTCTCTAAATAATCTACCTGGGCTCAAGTGGAATAGAGGAAAAAGTTTCTTTGCTACTAGCAAAAAAAAGAACATTCAAGCTTAGGAGTATCTCAGGTTAATTTACTAAGTAGTAAATCAGAAGGAGCAAATAATGAAAGTCTGTCCTATATCCCTTTTGTTCTCACCTTTCATAGTGCCTTCTCTTTTCTGGGGGGATTCTTCCATGCTGATATGTGGGAACCTTTGGTTTTATGCCAAGAAAATGAGATGCCTGAGAATTTCACTAGCTATTCCTTATTGGGACTTAGATCTTAATTTAAAACCTTAACATGACCTTAGAAACACAGGAAGGAAATAACATAACACTGTGGGTAGTCACTTAGAAAAGAGTAAAATTCAACTATTCCTTTTTATTCACTAAGTGTTAAAATCTTATCTCTAGTTCAATGACATAAATGTTCACAGAACAAGTACTGCATTTATTTTACCTACAGAACTAAACCAGATGCTTCAACACAGTTATCCTCGACGCATTCAGTATATCACATTCAAAGCCTTAGAAAGGTTGGAAAAAACTGAGCATTCGCTACATAACACAACGGAACATCACACCGAAGAACTAATTTGTGTCACGTTTAATTTAAAGCAGCTGGCAGAATAAGAAAAAAAATAAATTTCTCCATTTCATGACAGGATCTCTAAAATGGTGCAGAAGATCATAACCTATCGAGTCAAGTTGGTTGCTGACATCAACTGCAGACAAGTCTACATCCACTAAGCCATCATTGCAACATGTACTGAAGGCATTTCAGTGTAAGAGTCAGTACTGTACTATGCTCCAAAGCAAACTACTTCAAAAGAAAATGACTCTGATGAGATCTGAAAATCTGTAAGTATATCAACAAGCCTCCCCTGCAACCAAGTCTCCCCTGCAATCACTTTTTTTTCTTAAGACTGTTTTTCTTTCCAGCCCGCCCTCCATGAAGGTTGCATCTGTTCTACTAAACTGTGTACTTCTGCTATATGCTTCAACTAATTTCTACAACATTAACTAACAAATCCATAATTTCCTAAATACAAATACTAGTTTCTATTAATTCAACACTACTAGCAAACTGAAATATGAATGTTAGGACAACCTCTCCACACTGATTTAAAAAAAACTTCTCAAAGTCAACTCATCAAATAACTTGTCAGCAAAGAACATGCAGTAAGTTAGAATGCTTCAAGACCAATTTAATAACCCATGTTAAAAGTACTACACAACCTGCATGTATCATGCCTACCTCTTCAAACTTACAACCCAATATTGTAAGCATCTTGAAACAGCCTGTATTTTCTCCTTTCAGTGGAAAGATTCAGTAGTGGCACAATCATATTTCTACAGAAGAACTGAGAACAAAAACAGCTATCAAACTGAATTACTGAATATAGGGGAAGGGAATAGACTATTTTTATGCAAGCATGGTATTTTACACTAAATGCTATTTAGTTGTCAGGAAAAAAGATTCTGGCAACATTGCATCTTGAAAAACAAATCTCAGTTCAGAAATTGAGTATATTTTTCCTGGGGCATAGAAACCAAGCATTATGATGGTTTAGAACATATACTTAAAATTTTCTCACTGAAAAGTCTTCAACATATTCCTTTTCTTTTACTTGTTACACTTATAACACATTCAGTTCCCTCATACTATGGAGATTAAATATTTCCTTCATATCCTTATAGACCTTCTTGTACTTTACATGTTTTTCCTCTCCCTTAACAAGCCAACTTAAGCTCTTGAATGCCAATAGCATGTCATTCACTGGTACTTGAAGATGCTGTACGCTGTACCCACTTCAGCCACACTTGTAAACTATTACTCTGCAGACTCTGAAAAAATGCCATTTACTAGTCAAGAAACAATGAACCTTCATAATAATGTAATTATTTACTAAAAAAATACATCGTAGATTGTCCTAAGAATAAACAACTTAGTAGACTTTGTCTATGCTGTTTTCAGTATGTGCTTCCAGCTAAACTATTTACATGTGTTAAATAGATGATTGCAGTTTAAGGTTGACGTTCAGGAGAAATGCCACATAAGAAAGGGGAAAAAAAATGACATTATGGCTGACTTCTGTGAGATTTTATTTTAATTTAATGCCTACTTAACTTGAAGTTCCATATCCTATGTGATCAGCACTCTACAGCACAAGATTTGATGTCTACTTGAATAAATGTTCTCACTACCACCAGAAAAGCCTGGTCAAGCACAAAAGGACTCATCCAGTCTGTAAAGCATATTTCTAGCCAAGAAGTGTTATTTGGCCAATACCGATGAAGAAAACAGAAGACTCTTAAAAATGACAACTCTTATATGGCAGAAACTTTGGTTTCAGCCTTATGTACATGCAGCAGTAAAATAAACTAATTCAAAAGCACAGATTCCTTCCAATCTAGACTAAACTACATGTATTACAGCTAGAATCTTTTTGGCAAGGACAGTACCGTTTTGGTGTAGGTATAATACCTTTTTAGTGTTAACTACTACCATGCTACAGAAACACATAAGACAGTGAATCAGAAGTTCCCTTGACAGGAACAGGTATTGTTTCCATTTCAGAGATGGAAGACAAAAGTGACTTCCATTTCCAGTGAAAACAGTCAAAAGCTGCAGTGACAAAAAGCACAGATATGAAATAAGTAATACAACCCCTACAAAAACCTTTCCTAAATGTACATTAAGTTCCTCCCACTGTTTCTCCCAAATCACACACACCTTCCAGGTTAAGACTTTAAGTAATTATACTTCTTACACACCAATGTAACTGACTTCTCACAATATGGAGAGAAATTCAATACAAAAATTTCCAACTAAATACATTAACGGGAACAATACAGGAACCTTAACTAATTATTTGTATAATAGCTGATGCACTAACATACAGTGCTGAAATAATTCTGAACACAAATCGGAGAAACGCAGACACAACTGAGTTCAATGTAAGTATCCACATAACACAGCATATTTTCTCTGAAAATAATAGTACAAAGCATGAAGAAATAATAAGGGATGTAATCTGTAAGCTGCCCATATAGGAAGTTTCTTCCTAAATACATACAGATCGTACTACTTATGTATGTCTCCAAGGAACGAGAAATCTCTTCTAAAAAGGTTTTATACTCGTTATAATGTCTTAACTTTTTGCGGAACTTATCCAGGGTTTTGACTGTATCTTCTGGTAAATTGTCATATATAAGGTAAATAGCATTTCCCCTTGTCACTTTCAAATTTGCCACCCTCTCTACTTGGATAAAGTATGAACATGACGCATCTAACTTACATTCTCCCAAACATACATTATATGCATTCACCCCACGATCTTTCTTCTCTCCAGTTTATTTCTCACCTCTTTGCCCACTTCAAGACCTTTGACCATAGTATTTTCTTGCATACAGATGATGACAACCGAACAGCATTTCAAATAAAATTGGACCATGAATTTCTACAGAGTAACACTGACCAATTTCTATTCCATTTTTATATACCTGAGTGTTTGCTTCTGAAACTGTGACTTCACTTTAAACAGATGGTTTCATTGAGCTGTCCACAATAACTTATTTTTGTACTGCATGGTTTCAGTTACTTTTAGAAAACTAATTCATGATTTAGTTATACTTTCTTCATTGTGTATTACTTTGCACTTGCCAACATCAAGTTTCATCTGCCATTGTACTGCAAAAAACTAACTTCCCAAACTCCCATGGCATTCCTCAGACTTCAGTAATCTCAACTACTGTTTTCATATCTTCTGCAAAGTTCAACATTTGAGATGTCCAACATTTTTTCTACATTCTTTAAAGTTATAGCTCTTTAGATGAAGCACCACAGCATTCTCTGTAACTCAATTTCAAATTAATTTTCAAATTAATCTAAAATTTTCCCCTTAGCTAGGTTCTAAACCTGACAATACTATGCTTGGTATTCTTTGACTATCTATACATATGCCTATGCCTCAAAAGCCTTATTTCAAAAGGAGTTATTTAAGGTTTTTACCTGTGTCAGACAGTTCTCTCTTAACTACTAATCTTCAAAGTTTCACGGTAGTAGTCTGGTGAAGCACAAATTTTGACTGCAGAACAGTGCTGCTCTTTTTTTTTATTTATTCCTTTTTAATCCACAATTATGAAACTTCTAAAAATGGAACAAGCTACCTTTCATTATTTCCAAGTTTTCTTATCCAGCTCCTCTGTTACCCCAAAAGCTTTAATAAGAAATGGAAACATCACATATTAGATCTCCACCATAACAGTAGCTCTAACGATGGAGCAAGATTTTTGTTAGTAGTTCAGTCACTCGAGTCTTCTGTTCTTTTAGATCTCCTGGTTCTTTGCAAAGCAACTCTTGACGATTCCCCCTTTTCATCTACTTGTTCCAGAATTTTCTTTCGATATCCTGTATTTTGAGAGTTGCCTCCGTCTAATAATACAAAAGCTCAGTGTTTTCGTCAGCCTTCTGTTTTATGAGATTGAAACAGAGTATTTCTTACTCTGCAGTGTGCTTAACCCGTAAATGATTCTTTGGTACTTAACAGACCCACTAATTCTCCAATTCCTTTAGATGTTTGCTTCCAGTTCACTTTTACTTGGGGCTTAGTTGTTTAAAAGTATTTTATTATTACATTAATAGAACACTATAAAAAGCAAGGTTAACTAATCAAAAGTAAGAATTACATCAAAATTAGAGTTGCATCAGGACAGAAGTTACAGCAAATTTTTAATAACGGTTGGAAAAAACAATTTTCCCACTAACCATATACTCAATAACTGAACAGTTTATTCAAACTATTAGAAAATAAAAGAAACACACTTGGGGAAAAAAGATTGAAAGCTTACACAAATTTACAGCAACTGAAAACATGATTGGAAGGTAAGCCATTCTGTTAATTTAATGATAGCAGCTGCTGTTTATTTATTTACAGCTGACATAAAAAAATTCATTTTACACAGCAAGTAGGAACAGACCAAGAGGAAATGATAGAATACTGTTAATACCTGCAGAAGCAAAACTGAGTTTTCACAAATAAAACCTTTTAATAATTATTCATCTGAAGATGGTCTTAAACATGATGCAGGAATACAGTGGTGCTACTGCTACACAGATACAGTGTCACACTACCAACTCTACCCCTATTTATTTGTAACATCAGGAACACATAACACAACTTAAAAATAACGAAGTTTTGATATTTGAGGGGCAAACGGTTGCACAAAGATGATTACAAAATGAGAATAATAATGAATGAATTTTTTGCAAAATCCAGAGGTGAGCAGTTGGAAAGCCTGATGAGTACATGAGGAGGAAGGCAAAATGAACCAGCACCACAGCAACCTCATGGTCTCATCAAAAGCAAATTTGAGATGAACAACTTAAGTCAGGATGTATGTAAACACTGGATATGAATGTGCTGGGGAAAAATAGTAGACCATTGGGACAATGGTTAATACACCTTCTTGGTAATAATCAATACTATTAAATATTTGTTTTTTATCAGCATTTATAACATATTTTAATCTGCGGGATTTATAAAATCTTTGGGAACCAGAAGATCAGAAAGCGCTATAAAATTGCAAAATAATACAATGGTTAAGACATTTCATAACAAAATATGCGATATGCTATGTACAAAACGAGCAGTTCATTAAAACATTTTAAATATTACAAGTCACCATGATAAGGTTTCTAGGACACACTGCCTGACTGCTACCGAGGGATTCTGGAGTTCTGCAAACTCCACTCTTACCCTAACAGGAGAGGATGATTCCTCTGTACTTCGTTTCTGTGGTTCTGCCTCAATATCTTGACGTTTGTTCTTCATTCTTTCCCGAAGATCTCCAGTGGGTCTTTCTGGTGACCTGTATAATACAGAAACATAATATAACCAGTTCTATGGGACTATTTTTAAAGGAATATGATCTCTTTTAATTATTATTTTTATTAGTATATACAGAAAGATCTAAACCTCCCACGCTGAAGCAAAGTGGATGAGTAAGAAAATACTCTGTTCTAATGGGCTTAAACACTCTAAAAAAAACCCCAACTCAGAATGTCAAGGAAGACTTGACTCTAAGAAGAAAAATTATTTGTATATATGGCATGACTCAGTTACTACTCTAGATCAGTTCAAGTGATCCTCTTCAGAACAAATAATCTTTTTCTGGACATCATGCAAATGTGTTTCACAATCACTCCTACCATGTACTTCAAGATTTAGCCTTCTCCACATTTTGCACCAATTTTGGTAAGTATTATATATTATGTATGTTTTACATATACATATATTTTAAACCACAATTAATGAAGAGTCAAACTACTGTAGACTAGCAATGACAGACACAGAGAAACAACTCTGAATGCGAATGAAGTCTGCAAGCGGAGATAACGTGACCTAGGTACCATTCTCCCATGGCCTCAATGAGGCTGCCACACAGAAAAACACTGTTGCAAGACCATAAACCAGCAATTCACTCTTGGAGGCCTCCTCCATTATCTTTCAGTAATATAATTATTTCATTATTTATTTAATTACAAAATATTGGACGAACTCTAATAGTCATGCAACTTTAAGACATATTTTCTGTAAAAGATATTATCACGACATGGGATGGGAGGAGGAACATTCTACATTACTTTAATTTTGCCACCTCTTAGTATGAATCCACAAGTTCATTTATTCCCTACGGGTTAAAAGAGAACAACTCTTGCATTGGTAAGGTGTTGTCACAAGTTGCCCACGGAAGCTGTGGATGCCCCATCCCTGGAAGTGTTCAAGGCCAGGTTTGGTGGGGCTTTGAGCAACCTGGTCTACTGGAAGGTGTCTCTGCCCATGGCAGGGGGTTGGAACTAGATGATCTTTAAGGTCCCTTCCAACCCAAACCATTCTATGACTCTATAATTCAAACAAGCTCCTAAACTAATGGGATGAAGGAACTGTTTCAAATGATCTTTCAGTTCAAGAAAACAAATTTTCTCTTCATATACTTCTGGTTTGATACTGAGTTTACTACTGTGATGGTTGTCAGCTGTAAATATAAATTCTTCCATGAAATGGTTGTATGAAAGTACTAGATCTGTGTCCATCAGTTTACACTAAAGAATCACAAAAAGATACTAATGTTGTCTTATTTGATTAGAAGAGTTTTATGTAATATATGAATAACAAAATTTGCATTTCTTTTGTTTTTCAGACTGAATCAAAATTTCCACTTATAAAGGCGTTTCTCTCACTCTTCCTCTGTCACATAATATGCGAAGGGTAAACTGCCTTTCACAGTATGCATACAAAAATCTAAATTCATATAATTTCATTTTAAACCTGCACATATTTGAAGAACTGTAATTTTTTTTCACTTCTTCCTCAGCACTGTTATCTGTATTTAATTATTTAAATTTCATCATAAGGTTAAGTGTATGAAGATCTACAAAAAAAAGTGACTGCTCTCAGTTTTAAATGCATTTAATTCTCCATGAGTTGCAAATACAGGTCAACCTAGATCAGAGGTAATGTACAGAACAGTAGAGCCCTGCTTCTTTCATCACTAAGGATCAAATAATATCCAGCATACAAATAGAAACAAGTTATCTTCTTTGCATGCATGACTATATAATTGTTTAAGTGTCTCACTTTAGTAAAGGTTATGATTCAAAGTATTTTTTCCTTTCCCCTCATATTAGAAAGATAATCCCTTTGCATTATCAAAACTCTCTGAAGCATTCCATCCATCAGCTGCCTCAACAAATAAACTGTCTTTCAACACTAAAGTGCAATTCAATGCCTTAATTTCTAATAACATTTAAGCTATGATACAAAGGATTTGGATTAGTGAAACTGAAAATTAAGTTAAAAGGCAGAGAGATAATCAATACTGTACTAGTAATATTGTTCCTCAAGAGGAACACTTTCAGGAAAAATCCCAGTAGCTGAAGGAGAAAGCAAGAGAAACTTTGTAGAGTCACACTGATATTTTAATGCTTTTTTTTTTAAAAGTTATAGGCTGGAATAAAAAATCCAAACCACTTCACTATGAATAAATTTTTTTCTTCCTTCCCATACTGAAAAAAGGTATTTTGCTAAAACATCATTGAAATATATTTAAATATTATAAAAGTTATCTAAAAGCCCATAGAAATTTAAAAAGTTACATGTTCAGGGCTGGGGTTTGTTGGTCTTCTTTTTTTTTTGGTTTTTCTGTTATTGAGTCAGCTTTTTTCAGCTTTAGGAGAACACCAACACAAAGTTATTGCAATAACCTTATCCCTCCTTCCCCAAAAACATCATAACCCTCAAAAAATTTTAATAAAATACGACCAAATATGACCAAATTGCCAAATTTTAAGAAATAATTACTCAGGAAGCCGTGACTGTTTTCAGATGCCTTGGCTTAATGCACAGAAAAACAAGCTGGTCTAGTAGCTGACTTTTCTTTTATGTGTACCACAGCTTTGATTTTTTACACAACGGCTTCTTTTCTACATAACTTTCCACCAGCCCCCTTCAAAAGGGATCTTTGGTTAGTCCAGTTTATGCTCACTGCTGAGTTTCAACAGATCATGATAATTTACCTCTGCAGTTTAAGATGATGTGGCTAGACTGACACTCGTAGAACCTTTCACACAAAAGACATTACGCAATTTCTCTTTAATGGTTTAATATTTCATGCTGGGCCCGTCTTTTAAGTAAGGCCTAAAATGCAGAATTTCCTCATTTCAAATTTTAAGTAGTGCAATTAAATGATTTTAAACTTTACTTCCTGCAACAGTTCAGTTCTCCATGTTCAACAGCATTTAGGAAATGCACATTCATAACTGTGCCTCCATTTGCTTCTGTACTTCTTACAGCATCAGAAACAATTACCCAGGAATAGGCACCCCTTGCAACACACCCACCTGTGAGCATCCGTGTGTATGCATGTGAGAGCACACGTGTGTGTACAGGCAGATGACAATTATTGGTGTACCATGTATATATTATAATTGTTCATGAAACATTGTCCTGTTTTCCAGTTTCCCATACTACAATATTTGAACCTTGCAAAATCCATACATTTTTTCCTAATATTACTGCTGGCTTGGTTTGGTTTTTAAATGCAGCATAACGATCCTGAATAAATATGATCAGACAGACTAATAAAGGGACCCTGTGATGGCACAGATCCTGACTATAGTATAAAGGAACCAGCAACTATCTATCTGCAAACCAACTATCTACCTGCTAACCAACAATCTACCAGTGCAGCAAGACAGCAAAATTCCTTGTGGAACAGCATGTTTACGCACAGCTCTTTCCTTGTTAACTCTCCTTACTTGAGATGCCTAGAAGACAGGCAGGTCTATTACTGAATTCTTAATATTATCATCAGGTAAGCTTTATATATAAACATGCTAGGTTTTATTTTCATAACAAGATTAAAATTCATGCTGTGAGAGGCAGCAATAATGCTGAAAGGGAAGAATCTTTTTCACACTGTAGAGCCAAGTTTTCCTACTGTCCGGTGATGTTCTGAACTATGGGATGCATTATAGTCAGATAAAACCATTAACAATGAGATTTATTGCAGACAGGAATGAAACAGAAGGAACAACAGAGAAAGGTAGCAAGATATGCTTTGTCCTACCAAACTGCAGACAAGTGACTTCCCCGGCAGGCGTGGTTAAACACATGTAGACATGCTGCCACTATGTTATCCCAGATACTTGAACAAGAGTATTGCTTTAACTGAACTGATGTGGAAGCAGCATTAGCTCAGCTTGCATGAAGCCAGTAAATTGCATTCAAAATGCCTGGATAACATTTGTGAAAATCTCTCTAACGTTAAATGGTATGAAAATGCCAATATTTTATTAGGTACATAAACCAGCTTTTTCTATGCCTGGCCAAGAGCTATCAGTAGAAACTTCTGAAGACAAGTAGACTTCTTTCATTTGTCTGGTTTGGGGTGTGTGTAGGGGTGGTGGGCTTCCTTCCCCTTTTTACTTTTAAGAACACCTTTATTAAATGTTGAATGTGTCAGGCAAATAAGCAGGAGGATTTGTCCTTTGACTTTTTCATATAGTCCTAGTAAAAAAAGTCAGCAATAAAAAGCAGCAAATCAACGTTATTCTTAAATGTCAGTGGTGAGAGTGAAGCAGAAACACAGTTTTACTCATTAAAAGAAATGTCACCTTTCTTCAAATGACCAAGCAGAACTAAGCACTGAGTGTTCCAAATGCTGAAAGCAAGGAGAAAGTGACATTCTATCAGTTTTAAAATTTAATCTCTACCAGCAAATCACTTACTTCATCCATTTGGAACATTCAGTACAGAACGGAGTAAAACTGTTTACACACCAAAAGAAATATTAAACTCAGTGATGTATTTTGTATCCCAGCAGTCACTACCCTAGAAGCAATGGAAGACCAAACAAGCAAAGTCAATATCATCCTGAGAGGATGCCAGAGGAATAGGAAAAAGAACTGGAAACGGAACCCTAAACTCATGCCAACACTTCCCATTGTTGCTTTACACTTTGATGCTTCAGTGTGTCCATCCATAATCTAGAGGTAGCATTGGCATTATTATAGCATTATGAAGGACAGTTCTTTGTAAAACGTGAAGCTAAAACCATAATAATTTTTGTCCTTTATAGCAAGAATATTACAAACTTACTGCCACATTCAGTTTCAGTTAAGCAAGGTGTTATGTCACATAAAGGACAGTTGAAAAAAATTTAAACTGTAGTAACATATGAAGAGTAGATAATAAAAAAATATTCTCTTTTGAAAAGTGAAGTAACTCTGGATCTCCTTCTATGACACAGGATATTTTTTCTATATCTGACAGATAAAGTCACAAAACTATGTCTGAAGAGAAGTGTTTTCTCACAACAGGAGAGAAAGGATAGACACCTTATTCATCAAACAACATAGCAAAGGCAGAAGGGCTGTGTGAGTACTGCTGTAAGCAATTGCAAACCAGCATTTTAGAAAAGGACAGACAAGTATACCAAAAAGCTGCAGTGACACTATGCCAAAAGAAAAAAGTATTAAGGTACTTGAACTTCCCATTTCAAGTAATATAAGTAGTTAATCTGCATCCAGTGGACTCTATTTTTTTAAAGCTATATACACACAAAAATCCTGCACGTTGCCAAATTAATTGTTTTGAGCACTTTCACAAGGCAATTGGTTATTGATAAAACATATGATTAGGCACACCACAGCATTTCACTTAAAAAAGAAAACAAAACAAAACAAAAGACATAGTTGCAAAAGCTATTTTCCTACAGCATGTGAAGAATTCAAAGTGAGTTCTTGATTTACCTTCTATAACTGCTGCTATAGCCTTTACCTCGTGGTGAAGGGCCATGTACGAATCTACATGTGTTCCCATAGAGGCAGTTGCCAGTCTTCAGCCAGTTACGGCACTGTGTCTAAGAGACAGACATTACTGGGTGAATTTCACACTCGTTTCTGGAAATACCATTGGTGTGAGTGTGGCAGAACAAACAAATGACTCCACATTAACTCCCATTTATCTGTAATTTCTGTCCACCAGTAATATAACTCATTAAAAAAAAATAATCAACAATGATCATCAGGTCTGGCAAAGAAAAATTTAGGTTGGTGGAAATACTATTAATATGTAAAATACTACTGCTCCTCTCCAGAAGCTGGGACAACACATGTTATTTGAAAATTCTTGTATTAGTATCTTGAACATCCATGCGTTAAGGAGTTCTTTTCACCTTTACTTAACATCAGTGACATCTCAGTATTTGGTACTTGTGAGCTACTCTTTCCCACCACATAAATCCTGGAAAAGAAGATGATGGGGTGGGGAGGAAAAGAAGAACACTTTTACAACTCACCTCTGCAGTACTTCCAGTGCTGGGTCCAAGCCTTTCAAACACACTGGGTCTTCGGGATGTGCTATCGGATATGGTCTTGGTATTTTCCACTGTGACCTTCCTTCTAATTTTTGACATTTTGTACTACTTCAACCAAAAAAAAAAGCAAAACTGTAAAATCCTTCAGTTTGGGGCTATTGACACTGAACTCACATGAATAAAATAGTATGGATATACGTTGTAAGAGTTGCTGCAGAGGTGATGAAGAAAGAAAAAGAAGTCATAAATGAGTGAAATGTATCTAATAACAAGGAATGCCTCTGATTTGAACTAGTCAGCTGAACACCAGTAATGACAATTTTTATTTTATGACCTGATTTGTATTCTTCAGCTTCCCCTTGGGAAAGATCATATGACATGTTATTCATTTGGGCAGCAACCACCACTCAGAACAGATGCTTTCTTTCATCATGTATTTTTGGGGCATGAACTCAAGTGACTTAAAGTGAATAGAACTTTTAATGTTATTGTACCAACCTCTCAGAAACCAGTTCCAACCACTAAAAATGGTTGCCATTTTTGAAACAAATTTCCAAAACTTAGAGCTCCATTTTTCCTCCTTTGTTGTGTATGACAACCTACTGAAAATCACCTTGATATCAAACACAGTCTGTGTTTGTTACTGGTTTGATTCCTACAACTATTTGGAACCACATGAGTTTAGGAAAAAAACAAAATCTCCAAAACAGTGATACATTTCTTAAGGTTCTCAAAAACTAGCTCTTTTTCATTAAGAAAAACAGATTTTAAAGGAAATACAGCATAACTTCGATAAACAAGAAGTCACAATTTATCTTACCTGAGAAAAGGAGTTATATATAGAAAGAAAAACATATTAAAAAAAAAAAAAAGGAAGACACACATTAAGCACTAGAAATAGGTTGTATAAAAAGGGCAGAATGGACCCCAACATCTATTGTCCATTCTTTACATGCTACTTGATCTACACAGAAATAAAATCAATTTGGGAACATCTGCCAGGTGCTGGACAATTTAGATACAGCTCAGAAAACCACCTCTTTGTTAAACTGCAAAGTGCCATCACTCTCATTAGTCAGCAGAGCATGATTAGCCAAACACTAATCCTCCTACCCTTCTGCTGCTGCCTCTTCTGCTCCTATCCACGCATCATTGCATTTACAACACACACACACACACACACACTCTTAAGCTAATTTCTCATACACTAACAGATTACAAATGTCAAGAAGTTCATCCATAGAGCCAGAATAATACAAATTTAAACTAACATCCACCAGAGTTGATTAATACACATTTTAACCATCTGATCAGCAATGTGTTCCCAGATTGTAAGGTTACATTTCACAGAAAAAAAATATTATAATGCATAAACATGGACACTTCATTATCTGAACCCTACAGTTACTTCTATGACAATATTTCCTTAGGAGTCTGACACCTGTGCACTTTCTACAAACAAAATGTTGTGCTGAAGCTCTTGCTAAGCACTTTAGCTCCTTTATAAACAACAGAAGAAAGCAAGCTTACACCATGTACTTGAGATTCCTCAGTAGAGCTCTACTCTACTGACTGCTTCTCCAAGCCTCTGATTATCTGAAGAATTTTGTCTCATAAGTAAGGTTCAGATAACCAAGACATTAACCAAGATGCTCAGGGAAAGTGAAAGTTAACCATATGGTGTATACCAAACATTAAAAACAATGGTTAACATCAATTAGTGGAAGCAGACAGTCAAACAGTAGAATTTGCCTGTAGTATGAAATTATTTGGGTTAGTAAAAACTGTGGAGAACAGAAATTTCCAGAAAGATCTAACTGAGTTAGAGAATTGAGTAATACAACAGCAGATGAAATGCAAATAAATACAATGCAATGCACACAAGGAGAAATGATTTTATCTAAATATTTGATGAGATCAAATTAGTCCAGTCTTCTGAGAAAAATAATTAGAAGTCATTGTGGACAGCTCAATGTGCAGCAGTAGTTATAAAGTCTGACAGGATAAACCATTAAAGTTAGAAAGCAAAACAATACCATGTCTCACCCAGCTGAGCACCCTTCCATTTCAGGATTCTCACTGAATTTCAGGAAAAAACCTACTAAATTTCTACAGTTTCACACAGCCACACCCTTTAGTAGAAGATATAAAAATCAACTGACACATGCAAAAGCATTTTTAGTAAGACAATCATATAACAACTACTGAATTTGGTTTAAATATTTACAGTTAAAAGAGCCATATCTGAAATAAAAAGGGTTAAAAGAATGACACTAGCAATGGCATAAGGAGAGCATTCAACACAAGAAGGACAGATGAGTGCACCTAATATGTAAGTACAGTACAGGCTGACATAGTAGTAGTATACAGAAAAATTATATTCATTTTGCCTTTCCATTTGAATGTACTTAGATTTTCACAGAAACAGAGGCAAAACTTTTGGTTTGAATGTTACTTTTTACTCAGCATATAGTTTCTTTTTGGAATTAACTTCTATAGGAAGTTATGATGATGACTAGGCTGAAAAGGATTGCTATAAGCATGAAGAGGATGAAGGGGGCAACATCATCATAACCGAACAGATAATTTAATTCCAACTGCATTCTTCCCCGTATTTTGGACAATAATTTCCCACAGGGAAATTAAGAAGAATACCATCCAACCCTGAATCTTCTAAGCTTTGCAAAATCCCCTATTAAAAAAAAACCCAAACAAAACAAGACTTGAGACGAGAAATGAAAAAACATACTATTTCCAGTAGCATTGTGTCAATTCTATTCTTCTATTCTGACCCATATCCACCAGTTTGCAGTTAACAACAGATATTTTATTAACAGAAGGGATATTTCATGATAGATTACTCCAAGCAAACAAAACCAGCATGCTGTGAGTGCACAGCATATTCACTTCTGTATGCACATATCACATGAGGATCTCACTCATGCAACAAGAACTTCAAGACATTTCACTGTTAAGTGAATATAACTGTTACCAAAGGCTGCAGGATTAGAGTCCAGACAGAGGCAAACTGAGGAATTTTCGCTATGTCAAACATTATATTGGAGAGATTGCATCTGAAAATGCAGATGCATTTTCATTCTTTGAAGACTGAGTTGAAAAAATAAATAGACTATTAAAACAATATTGAAAATTTCAGATGTATAATGCCAGTTTTTGTGTTTCTGACAAGCTTCCTTGTTCATAAACAAGTACTGTGAGGTGAAAAAATTACATGTTTCATTTCCAAATTTCTCAGTGTGCACATCAATGGACAATCTAAAACACTTTAAATGGAACATCCCATAAAGATTCCCATAACTCGCTCAGTTCTCACACATTTTCACCTTACGTTGTTTTAGCACTCATGATCACAGTCCTGCTATCAATCCCACACTGACAGCCAGTACAATGACTTTCCATCAAATGTCTGCCTCTGGATTACCATCTCCATAATAAACACTCACGTGGGTTAGACAGCACTGAGTATCAGTGTGGACCGAGCCTTGAGCATTCTCAACAGTTCAAATAATTACTACCACGATTTAAAAAAAAATTTAAAAATTTCTAAGTTGAAAATTATGCACTTTAGGTACGTGATATTGCATTGCCAAATCTACTTCGGGGCCCTGAAGTATCTGCAACTTGTGAAACAGCTAACTACCACTAAGTGAAATTAACTTCATCCTCCTAAAATAAATTCTATAACTAAGATTTTAACTGTAAAGTATCACTTTTCTACACATAAATAAGATCCATGACAACCTGTAGCAATAAATTAGAAATACTATAACGCTATGATAACTCACACACAGATGGTCTATGTTACTCTTTAAAGGAAGTAACTTTCCCAGACTGAGAGAATCTGTTAATAACATTAATTATACTACCACTTGAAGGAAAATATATTTCAGAGTATTACTCACATGAATAAACCTAAAATGTAAACAGACTTGAGAGAAGTGGGTGCACCTAGTGGGCACTAACCAAGGAACTGAAATCAATGAAGCACAATGTAATTGACACAGTACTCACTGAAATGTTACATTTTTATTACTAGTACTCCTGCATTTTGGTGTCAAGCATGCTTAAGATTTTTCTTCCATATTAGTGTGATATTGCACAAGCCACAATCAAGACACATCTGAAACATCTACTTTTCTAGTAGAGAAACCTAATCTAGCCCCCTGAAAAAAATGAATCCTAAAGGATTCTACCAGAAAACTAAAAACTGAGATGTAACAGAACAAAAGCAAAACTAAAAAAAAAAAATAAGAGATAAAATCTCTTAAAGAAGTCCAAGACATCACTCGTAAGCATGTCAATGTCTGTGCATGCACACACCACACAGAAGCTAAACATTATGTCACTTTAGAAAATCCTACCTGTGAAGAGATAAATAATATGACTTTTAAAATAACAAGCAAAATTATTTTAAAGTCCTACAGAAGTTCAGATACAAGCTGATTATAACACTCTATGAGAAACTAAATACGTGTTGAAAACTTAATAACAGCTTTGAGAATGGTTCCCTGCACTTTTCAAAATGAAGAGCTTTTACCTGACAAGGTTTTGGTTCCGATTACAATGTTAACATTTCCATGTCACAATACAAATAAAACAGTGATATTTGAAGGAACTCCACAGGTTTACTGCCTAAAAGTAATACTAAAAATGGTAATTTGTGTTCGTGTCGAACCTTCCAAAAAACCAGTCAAATACTCACACAAAGCCTGTTTGACAAAACAATAGCATTCTAAACTTACTTCAACAACTCCTTGCTGATAACCCATCACCATATTAACTTGAACCTGTTCCTCTAATTTAACACATGATATTTCTCCATTGGTAGAGACAAGGAACCGCTAACTATGTTTGCAAAGCATACAATCATGGTTGGCTTTCTACGAGTGAATAAATAAAAATATTAGGCCCCAGTATCACATTAGCAAGTATATAGTGTTCCATGTCTAACAAAGTGCTCATACTCAAAGAAGATGTTTCCCCAGACTGAGAGAGAGTCTACGCAGACTGGTGTGGACAGGTAACTCAGCTTTCACATGAAGCTTGCTGGATACGTGTTACCTCCAACCTGTGAGTTGGATCACCACATTAGCAAGCTGTCACTCTCAGCAAACATGCTGAGAAGCAGTGTGTATGATCTCGGGCACAGCCACACAGAGCCACACTTTTCAGATACTTCGTTCATGGGCCGAGTCTGTCCACTCCCGTCTGCACAGAAGCACCGTGAGTGTTTCACCACCGGCCCAAGATCCCTCACGGTCCTGGCCGCTAACCCCACTATATGCCAAAAACCTGTTCCTCTTGCAGAAGGTTGACAAGAAATCAACGGTGGAGTGAGAATCCATTGAGAAATCAAAGGTGAGGACCGAAGCAGACTATCCCTAACACACTAACCCAACACACCCAGGCTACTTCTGGAACGGATGGGAGTTAGCCGTAGTCGCTACCTGAAGGAATGGTGATAGCAGAATTTATACGAGCGAAATTAGTAGTCCCTCTTGAGCGTAAAAAGCAGAAACTATTTCACTGCCAGAAAGTGGGAGAAGAGCCCTACTCCAGTGGGGAAAAAACCAAAACCCAAACCAAACCAATCACGAACAACGAAGATCCGAGTACGTGGGAAGGAGTCTGCAGCACGGCCCCGGCCGGCGGGACGGCACCCCGGGCACAGGGCGGCATGGCCCCGCCGGGCACCCACCGCCGCCGCTCCCGGGGAGCGCCCGGGCGGCCCGAGGCCACGCACGGCGCTGGGTGGGAGCGCGGCCCTTCCCCGCCGCCGCGCTCCTTGGGCCCAACTCCCCCGAGGCCCGGCGGCCCCGCGCCAGGCCTGGCCGGGTGGGAAAGGTGCGGGGGACCCGTCCCGCCTCCCGGCCCCCCCTTCCGCGCCCGCGGCCGTGCCGCCGCACTCACCTGCTCCTTGCGCTGCCGCGCCGCTCCCCGCCGCCTCCTCCGCCGCCGCCCGGGGCGGAGAGGGTGGGAGGGGGCGAGGGGGGGGTCCGTCCTCCCGGGCCTGAGCGCAGAGCGGCGCGGGCAGGAGGGGGAGGAGCGCGCGGAGCGGCGCGCGCCCCCGCGGACCCGCCGCTCCCGCCCCGCGCGCCGGGACAGCCGCCGAGGGACCGCCGCCGCCGCCACCGCCTCCGCGCGCCCTTCCCGGCGGCCCTCGCGCCGCCCGCGCCGCCGCCGCCGCCACCGCCGAGGGTGATGACGATGTGATGACGATGGTGATGGCGGTGACGGTGACGCCGATGACGATGGCGGCGGCGGGAAGGGCGGAAGCGGCTGTGCCGCCATCTTGGGGAGGGCGGGGGAGGCGCCTGGCTCCGCCTCAGAGGGAGGCAACGGAGATGGTGAAGGGTCTGGAGTTTGAGTGGTGTGGGGAGCCGCTGAGGGGGCTGGGAGTGTTTAAGCTGGGAGAAAAGGAGACTCAGCGGGACTTATCACTTTCTACAGCTGCTTGAAAGGAGGCTGTAGCCAGGTGGGGGTCCGTCTCTTCTCCCAGGCGACAGGACAAGAGGACATGAGTTTAAACTGCATCGTGGAGGTTTAGGTTGGACATTAGGAGGAGTTTCTCCACAAAAAGGGCGATTAGACATTGTAATGAACTGTAATGAACCTCAGGGAGGTGGTGGAGTCACCATCCCTGTAGGTGTTTAAGAACAGACGGATGTGGCACTTTGCACCACGGTCTAGTTGACACGGTGGTGTTGTCCAGTCATAGGTTGGACTGGATGATCTCAGATCTTTTCCAACCTAACCATTTTTGTAATTCTGTGATCTTCAATTAAACCAGGTTGCTCAGAGCCCCATCCAACCTGGCTTTCAGTGTTTCCAGGGATGGGACATCCACCACCTCTGTGGCCAACTTGTGCCAGTGCTGCACCACTTGGATTGTAAAAAACTTCTTCCTTAATCTCAACCTGCCCTGTTTCAGTTTAAAACCATTGCCCCTTGTCCTGTCACCTTATAAGGGCCTTATAACATCTTATAAAGCCTAAAGGCCCGTGTTTTGCCACACAAACCCTTGGCTGCAGGATAAATGAACTTGGCTAATTGTAGTGGAGGCGCCTGTGGGCAGCTGCCCCTTGGTGGTTTAGCCATCTGTGTGTCCTTGCCTTTATTAAAACGTGCAGCAAGTTCTCATGTGAACATCCTTTTTATTTGACAGCAGAAACGATGAGTAGGGTTGTTTTCCTGGAAGGAAATCCTTTAGTAGCTCAAGTGACCGAAACGGAGGAACCTCTTCTATGAATGGAGTCTGCCCAGTAGTTGGTCAGAGGCCCATTCGAGGCTACATCACCTGGACCTCCCACTATCTGGTAGTACATCTGTGCTATTTTCCTCTTATAGAGTGCTCTCTCTATATGTGGTGCACTGAGCTACCATTGCAAGTATAGGTATATAGGTATGGTTGAAAATGACTGATGTATCCTAAAATATAGGAGGTGCAGTCATTCTTTTTTTTTTCAACCTATGTGGAAATAATAAAGCAGCAAGCTTTTTTATTACTTTTATAACTAAGTGCAGTAATGCTGGAATAAATTATATTCAGCGTCACAAATTTTGGAGAACGTGTTTAGCTATCTCTTTCACAGCAGAAAGTGCTTCTAAGCAAGTTGGCTTAATTTCTCGAGAAGGAAGCAAAAATCCATAAGTTCCCGTGTCTCGTAGCTCAAAGGTAAAAGAATATTTAATGCCAAGATCATAAGCCCAGTCGTCGGACCCTCCAGGAGCTAAATCTATGTCAGGAAGGGAAAATAGATAAATTACCTGAAGCCAGAACTTCAGTCTTCTGTTCAAAAGCTGTCTTCTGTTGCCAGCAAGGACATGCTGTAATGCCTGTCATTGCAGGAAAGTCGTACTTACAGATTGTCTGTGCCCCAGGACCAGGTCTATAAGTTTCCTTTGTTGTCCTCCTTATAGCTTTAGCTGCTTTCTTTGCCAGAGTGTCCTGAAATTAAAGAAAACATTATTAGCTTTAAGACCCTGTGATAATAGTTAGTATGTATTGAGTTAGAATTTATTTACACTGTGCTCTGGATCTTGCATTAGTTAAATACTTTTATAAAAAGTTCTAGAAAACCCACACAATGTGTAAAAATTTTCAGCATATGCCCATGCTGCAGACTGCCTTTCTGCTGTAGATAGATGAAAAAATATAGATAGCAGTAAACTGTTGTCAAACCACTTGTTCTCATTTGTCTCATATTTTTTCTTTTCTGCCACAGTATTTACGTGGTATTGACAAAAACGGCAGGAAAATATTTTAATTGAGAGAACTCTACCCTTAAGCCATAAAGAAAATTTAAATGCCCAGAATTAGAGCACCTCTTTCTACTTTACAGGGAAAGAGTCACAAATGCATTATTACTGTTTACTCACAACTTCACTTTTTAAATTGTGGTATATAAAACAGTTCATTTCAGGAAATTAATTGGTAACCAAGACATCACAGAATATATATGTTATTAGGAGTTAGTTTGTTCTATATTTACATTACTGCATTTTTTTTCATGTCTTCTGAACACACTGGCCTTAGTTACCAGTGGAAATGCTATACTGGACTGTATGGGATTTTGAAGTAGGAGGCTTCCAAAGAGTTAATTGTGTACTTTTTACAGTCCTCTTATATATACAACATTTCTTTTTAAAAAATAAAATGTTTTTTAAAATATTATTTTAAAAAATAAAATATGTTAAGTGGCATGGTAGATGCGGACGTTGAAAAGCAGTGTTGAAATGACAGCAGTGTGTGCAAATGTCAATCCTCTATAAACTCTCCTACTGTCTGTCCTTATGTCATACATGAAATTACCTGTCAGTATATGAAATTACCTGTCCACCTCAGACATGCACTGGCTTCCCAGATGGCAAATCCCAAAGCTGTCACCTGCTTTCTAATTGCCTTCCCATGTTTTCTGCTCCTTTCTTACCTTTGAGGCAGAAGCCCTTGCTGCAAATAGCAGAATTCATTGCCTCCGCACTTGGAGCTTAGGAAACACTGAAAGTGGGCTAGGAAGTACTGGAAAGGGAATCCCTTGCTCTGGAGATTTTGACATCTTTCCATAAGAAGAATATAACTAAGCTGTCCACCTACTCCTATGGCTTGATTACTCTGTGTTAGCACATCCCAGTTTAGCCTGGATATTTTTTCCACATCCAGACAAACCCAGAGTTTTATCATCAGTGGGAAAAAACAGCAGCTACTTTTTCTGCTTTGAATGCAGTCTGTCTTCAGGGAGAGTTTTTACTCTATGATTTGGTGGCTCAAGAATGTAAAATTCTACATAAGCAGAGTATGTGTTCCATCCTACCATTAAGACTATCTTAAGAAGTATCCCTAGCAAAAACCATAACAAAAGTAGCAAGGGTCCACCAGAACACCTCATTGCTTCGGTGTGTGAAAGGTGTTTTTCAGAGTTACACACCCAAGTAATTTCAGAATTTGTGTAAACCGTACAACATAATGAGGAATTTGCACATATATGTCTTTTCAAGGTGTCCAAAACAACATGACTCTGCTCTTTTAACAGCAGCTTCAACATATCAGGTGTTGTTGACGTGTTATCCATCTGGAATAAATATTTTCATTTTTCCATAGTCTTCAGAAGCAGATTGCTGACTTACGCACTACTAGACTAGCCCAGACTAATTTGTTAAGAGCATCAAGAAAAATCTCATTTTCTAATTCTTGATCCTCAGAAAACTGTGACTTCCTCACTACAAGGCTAACCAAGCAAGGTAAGTAGTTCTGAAATAATGTGAAACTTCAGGAGCTGGGAAGACTTACCAGCTCGTCATGGTCTTTGCTTCTGTTCGTAGTGTAAGAATATGGGAACAATACCAGTTGGGAGTAAGAGTGCATGGTTATGTAGGCTTTAATGGTGTTTTTGTGGTCTCTGACAAAGCGAGCCACTGCTTTCACTTCAGGCTCAGACTCTGGGTAGGGTCCACAGTATGTCTCCTGACATTCATAGGGAGATGCTCCTTGACCTGTAACAAAAAAGATGCACAGTTTTACTCCTTTACTTCTTTCCTTCTTCATTTCTGTTCATCTAATAAAAGAGCAGTGTATGATGCAAATACACAAGGCATCATGGATTCTGCCATGCTGTGGAAAGAACTTGCATGCTTGTAGAAATCTGTGCAAACCTACTAGGATTTCTCATCTACTGTGCTCTTGGAAACAATTGGAGAAGGTAGAAAAAAAATTGTTCAAAGACTGGATAAAAAGTCTAAGAAGAGAGGAATAATATGCTTAATTTAAAGTCATCACATGATTGTGAGATCGCATCTTAAAATTTAAGGGAACTACAGGAAAAGGGCAGTTCTAAGTGATTATTTATTCTTGGGGGAAAGCAAGCTCTCAATGGGGAGCTGAAGAAACATAAATCAAAATTTTTAAGAAAACACTGGAACAAGTTATCAAGAAGACAACTAGGATTCACTACTTCTGCTATCTTCTGAATAAGACCAAATAACTTTCTGGAAGCAGTCAGGATCTTTAGTGTATAGTGAAAAAATGCATGTTTTCCTGTAATAGCCATGGACAGTATAGCAATGGACTAAAATGACTGAAAACCATATAGAACATTAATGTCAGCTCTGAGTGAAGCCAGATCTGATCTATAAGGTAACGTTTTAAGATAGCTGTTCTACAGACTATTAAAAACTTGTTAAGTACTAAAGTGCCTGGAGTAAATTAATGCGATATAGCCTTCACAAGAAACACTAAGACCCAAAAAATCTTGGTTTGCTAGGCACTGTGGAAGGATGACTGAGGTGATCAGTTTGTACACCATGGTGGAGCACCTACTCAACTGGATAGTGCAACAGGCCTTGGGTGACATGGCGAGGGCCATCTCTTCCCTCTTTCCTCCTTCCCACCAGCAGCCTCCACCAATGTGCCATGGTGTGATGCAAGGGGCGGGATACAGGAGCCTGGATCTCTATTGTGCTGGGAAGAGGCTATTCCCTGGTTTGTCATCTGGGGAGAAAAAAATCCAGAGTCCCCAAAAAAAGTATCTAAAGCTGGGAAAGTTTTCACAGGTTCATAACACATACTTAGCTACATTTGTCTTTATATTAACTTTGTGAAATGGTAAATGAAAACGTTTTCAAAATAAAGAATTTTAAAGGCTAAAAGTGAGGCAGGGATACAATAGGAAGAAAATTATGTCCTACCACACCAGTGTGCATCAAAATTCCGGTTCATGTCAGTACCAATGCACTTGCTGTTACCATGCTTTGAGCGGCTTTTTCTCCAGAGGCGATTCTAATGAAAGAGACACACAAGTCGTGTTCAGGAAAAAAGCTGGAAAAATCAATGCACCATCTCCCTGGTTAGTTAACTGTGACTTCCCACTTGTGCCTCACAGTAATGTGCCAATGAAGGCCAAGGAAGATTCTAAAACCACAATCTGTTTGCCAGCAAGGCTAGATGATAAAAGGAAATGTTTGGGTAGGATAAGAAGTGGTCATATCTTGTCTGATTTCAATGTAATTTGAACTGTGGAAGGAGAGGAGAAGACAAATAGTTTGGCCAGGTATGTGAGTTTAAGAGATCACATAGGCATTGCTGCCAACACATGGAAGGTTGGAAATTTGGTGTGCAGCTGTTGAGGTGATGGTGCATAGTTATACAAGTGTGAGCCAAGCTCTGTTGAAGATTAAATGAGTAGGAGTGGAGAAGGAGATTTATTTTTTTTTATAACTTGAGTGAAGGATTAAAAAAATTGAAGAACCATCTCAACAGCTTGGGATTTCCAGCCAACAAATAAAACCCTGGACAAAAGGTACCTGTTGTACCTTCATTTATCTCAAACAAAAAGTACTCAGAGAAGAGAGCTGCCTTGCAGGAGTAAGGAGTGAGTTATTGGCTGTGCTGTAGGTGATGCAGGACACTCTCCAGCTTGTGATAGATTTTGCTGGTATTTATAACCTTGCTCCTGAAGGCTGACACAGGTGTTTCCTGACATTTGGAAGTATTAAAATACCAGGATGAGATTCTGTCATTTCCAAATGCATTCCTAGCAGATTGGAAAACATGAAGGTACTGTGGACAAAATGCCAAATAGTTGCAGTATTTGTTGTGATTTAAATAGGGCAAAGATACAGAAATTCCAAGCACGGGTTTAGAGTTTGGGGTATGCAGTTCCAGGATGAAAATGATGTTCTAAGCATGCACAGTACAACCTGTCAAAAAAGGTCTACATACGGAGGGATGGCTCCATGTGTACTCATAGCCATCCACATTTATCACAGGCATGACGTAGAAATCAAAGTGCTCCAGAAGCATTGTCATGGTTGGGTCTCTCTCACGCACATGGATTGCCTATAAAGCACAGGGGAAACTTATTAAAAGCATTCATAATAGTGTTTTTCTTGCCTTCCTAGAAAGGCACCTGGTGACATGTGTAAAATAATTGTGCAATTATCAGACAAGTCTGCCTCCTGATAAGGCACATCACATCACGGAAATTGCTGAATAGCAAAGCAGCTCTTTGCTTAGAACTGCCGTGGAGAGGGTAGGAATTGAATTGATACAGTCAATCAGATACACTCCAGTCCTTTAGTGTTAATAGGTGGTCATGAGATAGAATTGAAGCCTATTAATAGGAAGGTTTGAGCTTTTGCTGCTTCTGTAAATAATAGGAACCCTCCCTTCCACCCAAAATACCACAAAAGTAGCACAAAGTATAGCAAGCCTGAAAATAACAAGTAACATTTCAAGTGGCTTCTGTATATAACATTATTTCTCTGGTTGCATCGTGAGTTTAATGCAATCATATGACAAGAGCCAGTAAGATCTACTTTGCTAATTTTGTCTCACAGCTTATTCTGAAGGCTTTAGTGATACCTACCCTGGTTGTTGGTCCATGACGCAGGAATAAATTTTAACCTAAATAAGTGGGATTGTTACTATTAGAATAGACTAAGTCCTTAGTCATATATTTGCTTCTTTTTTTCTTTACAACTTACTTAAACCACCTTCTTTCATTTTAAATCCTTCTCGGTTTTCCTCAGGCAATGGTCTTCTTTTGTCTAAATGAGAAATGTCAATCTTTCTACAATCTTAACGACAAAATTAAATGATAAAGAGTGGACCCATTATAAACAATGCCTAGGATTTGCTAGAGAGAGAGGGTGGTTTTAATGTATGTGTGCAGATCTGTATTGATGTCAGATTTTAAAATGTTACTTCATGGAGTGATATGGAAATAAAATTTTAATTTAAAACATGTAAATTAGATCAAAGGTATGGAGAACCTAAATGTTCAGCTTGTTACTTCTGAAAATTGCTGCAGGGACGTGTCACTGGCAAAGTGACAGCACAGATGGTAATTATTTGGAGCAGCATGAAAAGGGCAAATGCATTTCTCTCAAATGGAACCTTGAAGGCTGGAATTATCAGTGTGTCACAAGGTACATTCAGCTGTATCTGTCCCTAACTCCTGTAATATCCTTTCAAATATTATAGTTATTGAGGCTTTATAGTTGTGACTGATGACAGGAATAAATACTTCTTCTCCTTTATTATTATTATTATTATTAAAATTAACATTATTTAGTTCCATCACAACCAAACCACAATTCATGTTCAAGGACTCATCTATGTTGTTTTTTCTAACTACAGTACTGGTGATTGTGAAGTCTCATCTAGCTTATTTTTACTGTGAGCTTTGCTTTTGTAAAAAAGTAACAATAAATAATATCTCAGAATATTAACTGAGCAAGATGGACAACCTTGTCTGGGCCAGAAAGGCCTTAGGAACCTTTACCTAGTCCATAACAGGAACTGGACCTGCAGCTCAGCATAAAAAGTAGAGCAGAGATGCCTTAGGTTCAACAAGACTAAGGCAATGTATGTTAAAATCCAGGTGAAAATTGTAGGCATTATATCTTTTGATGTACTTTTGTTCACTATCCTGAGCAGTATAGATATCAAAAATATAAAGATAGATGTGACTATTGGTCTGCAGCTGCACATCAAGACTGATCGATCTAAACCTGTTCTACAGGCTCATCCCATCAGTGATTTTCTGGTTCCCATGAACTCTGTGCATGGCTGGTGTTGTTGGTCACGTTCTGGAGGTCTGAAATGAGGGTATCTCTAGCAGGGCTAGAAGGTGGCTTGTGTGGCTTTATTCTCTGCATAAGGCAGATCCAGAAAAAAGCAGGAGCGCAAATAAAAAACGCAGAGGCAGGAGGAACAGTAGCAGCAGGTGATGCATCCCAGCAAGTGATAAGCAGAGATTGCTGGTGTGCATGCTGGTGTTGAGCTATGCCATGCCTGGATCAGGCAAGTGTGGGGTACCTATTGCTCTAGAAGGGCATCTAGGGAGAGAGCCAAGAGTTGTAGGACAGCTTGAGCTCACCCTGGATGTCTTCCCATCCACTCCAGGCAGTGCCAGATGCAGTAATATGGACATGAACCACTGTGTGCTGCATGACCCATAGCCAAGACCATTCCTTGAATCCACATGGCAGTGAAGACTTAGCCCTAGCAGATTATCAAAATGTGCTTTTTCTGGCATGGCAGCTCCTTCCCTGACCATTCTTAATTATAAATGTCTCTGTTGAATTTTCTGCACACGTTTTTTTCATACTTGAAAGTACATTTGAGCTCATTTGCATTTAATCCCTGTGACTTTGTGCCTCTCTCTCTCACACACATCCCCTCCTATCTACTGACACGAACACACATGCACACACACACTCACTGTTATGTATGCAACTTAGACACAAATCTCATGTGTTGGTGTTGTGGAAGTAAATGGATTAAGGTTTTATGGAGCTTAGAGCGCAATTGGACAAAGGTAAATGGCATCAGGATTTTTTGCTTTGCTTTGACAGCAGTAATCAGATGTGATTATCTACTCACATGGCCTATGAACCACAGGCAAAAAGCAGGAGAAATCCATTCTCTAGCATGGATACCACAGTCAATCCATATGGCACTTTTGGATTTTTCCTGGCTTTTAGAAATCTGACAAAAGAGAAATTGCATTACAATGTCACCATTGTAAAGGGTCCCACAGAAAAGTGGAAGTGAAAGGGTAAATAAGATGGAAGAAGAAGCATCTGTCTTGTAGGGAGAGCTCAGACTGATCCTGGGCCAGGATGCAGCCACCAGTTATGTTCACATACAGACAGCCACATTCAGTCTGCTTGCAAGGTCCTAACATAAACACCAAGATTACGGCAAGACCTGGGGTCAAGAGAGTCTGTCATCAGCTATGCAGAGCAGCAAACTAGATTGGTTTCATAGTCAACAGGGGAGGGTATCCACTGTGCCAGTATTTCATGCCTTTGGATGATGGCCAAATGTGACCCAACAAGGAACCTGATGTCATCAAATGCATTTGCAGCAGTAATGCACCTTACTAGAACAACTCAGGAAACTTCTAAAAACCACAAAAATATGCATTTAAGTATAGATTTAAGGAAGTGTTCTGGCCAAGCCCCATCACTTGCTTACATTATTACTTGGCAAGTTTTTGCAGTAAGTCACAGCTGTACCTTCAGGACATAAAGCGGTCTCTTTTCATATGATGATCCAATATATATTTTCTGTAGGAGATCAGAGTGAACTTTGACTACTTCTTCCATCCAACGGTATATCTGCAAGGGTGAAGTTAGGATATAGATACTCTGTTGTTTTCCTTCATCTCTGAAAGTGACTTAAATTCATTCTACCTTTCAAAATCCTACCTCTTTACATAATGGGAAAGAAAAATGAATAATTCGGCCCACTTACTACTTGCCTGACTCTAATTTCTCTTAAAACAAACAGTAAGATACAATCACAACACAGTCCAAGTATAGGCCTGAAATTCCTCTTTAGTTCTATTTGGTTAAATTATTATTCATTTCATGTTTCAAATATTTACGTGTTTGTTTTTTGACTTCATTTTTCTTCTGTATTGACTGCCTTTGAATGGCAGTTTGAGACAATACATGTATGAGAGATTTTGTCTGGTGCTTATTTCTTTCTTTATGAAAGCATTGCAAGAAATAAAACTCTAAATTGTTGAGACATACAATGATAATTATTACCTGTTGATGTTTTCTTTCCCTTTATCTCTATTCTCAATCATGAGACAAATTTCACCCTTTGAATCTACAGATGTTTACAACAAAAATATCTTACTTCTTTCATTGAATGGTAGTTTTCATAATAAGAAGAAGATCTGCGTGGGTTGACTGTGTCATTGACAGTCTGTTTTTCAATAAATCCTTGAACATCTCCTATCAAGACTCTGAATAACAAAGGAAAAGCACAACCTCCTGTTAAATAAATGACAAACAACTTCACAGAAACATTCATGACAACAAATAAAAAATACATACTTGTGTTGGATGGCCAGTTGCCTTAACTGGGCTTTTGTGCTATTTATGTTGGATGCTCTGACATAGAAATGGACTTCTCTGTCCTTCTTAATGTTTTCAACCACAACAGGTTGCCAGAGAATGACCTACAAATTTTCCAAAAACATTTCATTTTTTTAACTGAGGAAAAAATATTCTTACTAACATTTAATAAGCATTTTGAAAATAATGAAAGCATATGCTTGCAATTTAAGAGACCCCTCGAAACAAGCAGTTTAATGTTGCCTGTGATGTGTTATAGCATTCTGCTACTGCTGGAAATGAAATGCGTGTATTTAAGAAATGTTTGTAATGACTTCTGCACATAAATTCATAAATCAAGAACAAAGACGGGAACATAACCTTTGCTGAGATAGTATTTCTAGTATAATAGATATATTTAGCTGGTTATTATGTTACATGTTTTCAAGTCTGCTGAGAGTTATTTTCCCTGAGGGTATTTGGAGAATTAATGAAGATCAGACCAGTCTTTGTAGTTATTGTATTCTCTGATGACTTTGATCAGGGAGGAAATAAATGCCAGAAGGGGTTTGAATATAAGTCAAGTTGAAGCAGCAATACAGAGATTAAACATGGGAGGAAAATAAGAAAATGAGATTCTTCTTGGTAAAATTAAATATTTTACAATAATAAAATCTGAAGCCAACATATTCAATAAAAGACTGAAACTTTAGAACTAATAATACGAAAAGATCTAAGGGTGACAGCAGAAGATTAGGCATAAAATTAGAGTGTGAAAAAAATCAGCATAACTCTTGGATCCGTTTTTATGGCATCATACTTAATGGAGTCACCAGACAATAAGGTTTATTTTGTTTCCTTCCTGGTGCAGTTGCACCAGGAATATTGTATCCAACTTAGGGCACCATGTTTCCAGGCATGTATCACCTGTCAGCTGTTGACCTCATTTCTCAGAGAGAACGTGTCTGCAAAATCATACAGAAAACTCATCCACGCGTTTGATCAAGACTTTGGAGCAATAGATGTTAAAACATTTGGCCCCTGGATGTGTTACTGCAAGGTGCTATACAAATGGTTGAGTTAGTCTCGGTGTAGCCATCTGAAACATTATTGGCAGAGTAGTGGCAGCATCACATGGATCAACATTGTTTGGAAAACCCATCCAAGAAGCAAGCTGGATGTTGCTGTCCCTGTTGCCCTGGCTAGCCTGCTGTGTGCACTGATGTGCACCAGTTCAGGTGTAGTTTCTCTTTGGCATAGACATTCTTTGAATTGAGAGTAAGGAAAACTAAGCAACTCTGGTTTAACCCAGCTGAGGTGGCAGAGGAGCAATGAATGGGGGTAAATGGGAAACTTTGGTAATGCATATGATTATTGTTCTCTTTACCCATCATCAGCAATGGTCAATTCTGCCCCATGGGCAGCTACAAGAGGCTCCTGTAGGTGCTCCTGTGTCTGGGTCTTCTGATGAATGCTGCATGCAATGTGTGTGCTGTAAGAACAAAGCATTTCTTTTGGCTTATGTTTTTACTTCCCAGCTTTTGCAGGAGTAGCACCTATAATTAGCCTGATAATTCCTCCTGTAAGATGCTAATTTTGTGTTGCTTCTTTTTTGCTAAATTGTAGATGTTACAATTTGTTGGGAGGTATTGTTTGTGTCTTCCCTTTCCCTTTCCCTTACCCTTTCCCTTTCCCATTCCCCCCTTTCTGTTTTCCTCTATAACTTGCCTAATTTTTAGCAGTGGAAAAAAAATTGCCCAATTTATAACCCATGAAAAATGTTTGTTTTGTATATTCACATAAGTGATTTGGTAGGAACCATCACATGCCCTCTCTGCACTGACTGTGGTGCAGTTGTTCTTCCTGACTTCCTGGGGCTCCTGTGAACAAGAAAGTGAAGAATTACAGTAGTAAGGAAAAGTTGGAGGAGGGGAGATTTATATTTGTACAGCAAAAGATATGGATATGTGAGTTGACTTCTGGAGATGGAAAAGAGCAAGGAAGGCTATCAAAAGGTTTTTAAGAACTTAAGGGAAGGATTAGAAGATGGTGGTAGGGACAACAGAAGACTAGTGGGATTTTGGGATGGACATAGAATGAATAGGAGCCAAGAAAGACAAAATAAGACGGGGCATTGACACCATTGAAAGCTCTCAGTCATCTGAAACACATCCTCAATCATTCTGAAGGAATGGTTACACCTTTGTTGCAGAGTGTTGGCTTCAAACTGGTGGGAGGGTGTGATTGGGCAAATGAAGAGATGTCTCAATTTAATTAAATACTCTTTTATCTAATGAAAGACAGAAGTAAAAATAATAAAAAGTATTGTTTAAGATATTTTTATATTCTAAATGCTACTTGAAGAAAAATACCACAAAAATGCAGTCCTAATCTTCAAAGGTCTGCAAGGCACATGGGTCAGGATTGCATTGGTCAAAAGTGCTGAGGTTGCCTAGCAAATGTATTTCTATTTACTGTGTGCTGGTGCTTTGCCAATTTGGCAGTGTCTTAATATACAAAATCAATCGCAGAAATATGAGCTGTGATATAATTCATTACTGTAACATTTTGGAGGGGTCTCCTTGTGTAAATCAGGAGGTAGTGGAGCAATGAAAACCAAGCATTTATTGAGTTGCTGTACTAGAACAAATGAATGAAAGTGGGCTAAATCTTTCTTTTGGAGGAGAAGCAGTATTAGGGCACTTGAGGGAAAAGTTTGGCCTAGAGACCGGAGAGACAGAAGAATCTGTTTACCTCAGTCGTGTTCAGTAAATTCTGAAGGTCTTCAACTTGTTCATCTGTTTGTGGGAGAGCCCACAAAACTTCATCCCTGAAAAATAAGGGTATTTAGTAAAACACAGGTATTTGGAAAAGCTCCAGTTTATGCAAACGTAGAGAAGCAGGCTTGGCCTTTCTCATCTTCCCTGGCTTGGCTGCCATGAACTCAAAGACGATTCAAGAGTGAAGATGCTGGGCCCTGTTCCAGCCTCTGCTTCTGCAAATAGGTAAAATCCATGACAGAGGTGGTACAGGGCTGTGGTAGCCAATATCTACTGCTGGATGCTGAGATTGCTACTAAAAGCTGGCACCAGCGTAACAGCCACAAGCCCCAGCCCCCATCGTGCGACAGCGCTGGTGGACTTCGTTTTGTAGATGTGCATTCCTACTCTGGTCTAGTTTTTCTGATCTCCCTATTTGTGTATCTCTGCCAAGTAACATTTCAGCTGGTCTGTACCACTGTCCTCCCCATCTTTGCCTGATAACTTATATTCCCTTTCTACTTGAAAACCGTGGTCTGAATGTGCTGTACATGACATGGTGCTTCCCAGCTACTCCATGCTTGATCCCACTGTTGGTGACAGAAATGCAATTCACTTTGTGGAAAGAAAAAATACCACTCTGCATTGTAAATTGAGCCTTGATCTTCAGTGCCCTGCAAACCATGTAGTTCAAAATTACACTGGATAGATCATTAAAATAATTACTGTATGTAGAAGAAGGAGACTCCACGGAATGTCAGACCCCTATCTGCAAAAACTGTCCTGAAAAGAAAACAGGAAGGGGTCTCAAAACTAGTGTTTTCAAGCAGCAGAACATGATTGTCACAGCTCATTGTTGTGACTGATTTCAAGCAGAAACCTGACAGCATCTGGCAACCAGATTCATCTTTGCTTTTAGCCAGGCTCCAAGCAATCACTGTTGTTTCTCATGCAGAACCAATATGCCAACCCTATTTTTGCCTCCATCATCATTTGACAGAGCATCAAGAAGCAATCAGGGATAGGCAAAGTTGGCAGTTTGCCTATTTCTTTAGGTAAGTCCACTCTGAAGTCTGTGTTTGAGGCTACGTTAAAAGTGAATTTGTCTTCTCAGAGCTGGGGAAGTCTTTTCACAGGGAGACCAGAAAAGGCCTGCTGGATCTGGTTTCATCCTATGATTCCCACATCCTGAGTACCAAAATGAGAAAGCTGGTATGTGCTTGTACTCCACTGTTTGTTGCACAAATATTTCAGCTGGTACAATTCCTCTATAGCTCTCATAATAGGCCCTGAATACACTGAATAAGATGATCAAAATTCTGTCCTTGCACTTGTAGTCATCTTTAACATGGGGAATATTAACAGCCAAAATTGTAGTTGTTGGGTTTCTCAGTTCCTCTGCTTTGATTTGGCATTATACCCTTTCATCTGTATTCTGCCCCACTCTTGTTAACACTCAGACAAAAGCTTTAATTACTGCCTTTATACCGATCCCAGAAACAACCCTCCACCCTCAGCTTCCTTGCCCTGCCTGCTGCACCTGTACAGCTGGACATGGTCATCTTAAACACACCTCTTTCTTTCACTTTCTGTTCTCATGTCCTGCTTCCCTGGTTGCTCTTTGAGTTTGTCCTTAAAAGGATCCCTCTTGTTCTTCTCCAGCTTCCTGCCAGGGTTCCACTGGGCTCTGACACTATTCCCCATTTCTTTCTCTTCTCCTTTTTACCTCTGGGAAAATAAAAGTCCCACTGCCATCCCCACACTACAATGCTCAGGTCTTACCCTGTAAATATGACAAAGTGAGTGGGATGCGTTACTGTTCAGTTTAGATGGATTTGATATCTTCACCTGAGCTAGGCACTGTCTTAATAAAGGAAAAGGCATTTTGGAGTCAGGTTAAACTGAGCTAATTTAGGTGTGTGTGCAAACCTGGAATGAACTGTCACCTAAATACACGTATTTTTCTCCTCTAACTGTACAGTGAGGGGAAGTGGACCTGTTCCCATGCAGAACTATGTAGAAATCCCATATAGTCATATGAATCCCACCCAGGGGCCACCATCTCACACATAGGTATAAATCTGTGCCAGCTTTGTGCAGGAATCTCAGGCTCTTCATCCCTCATCTCCATTGCATTTCTAGTCGCTAGAAAGGCTGTCAGCATCACATTACACAGGCCCACAAAAACAAGGCATCAGCATGGATGTGTCTCTCTGTCCTCATAACATGGCTTCATTTAAACCTTGCATATTCTTTCTGACTAACATCTCCAGAAGAGAGGCCTCCCTAATTGTCTTCAGCTGAACGTCTTACCCTGGCTCTAACGGGCAGTGTCAGTAGAGCAGTGCTGCCAGCATCTTCTCCTGTTCTCCTGGACCATGGAAGATGTTCATCTGCGTGGAGCACAGATGTCTTTTTGTGGGCTCTCTCTACTCCCGCCCTGCTGACTCTCAGCCTCTAGCCTTGTCCCTTTTCCTACACGTGAGGTAAGTGCCTTTCCAGTGTTATTAACTTCTCCACAAGTCTCACAATGTTGAGTATTTGTTATAGAAGTCCAAATGCAGTAATCACACTATAACCTTGCAAGGGAGGCTTTAATACATTCCTGGGAAATCCTCCAACACTAGCATTCAAATAAAAGTCAGATAGAATGCATCACCTTTTAAATCTCATTGTTTTAGCCATTTTCATAACTGGGGCTGGGAGGATTAGACTCATGCTTTCCAATGGGAAATGTCATATTCTTCTGTAAGGGTCAGATAGTGTTTTATTTAAACATTAAATAAATGAACCTTCAAGTAGCACAGAGCAATACTGTTCCAGTGAATTCACCTAAAACCATATTTAAGCGTCCCTCCACTGTAATCCTCACACCTCCATAGCAATCCACAAGAAAATATGATTGCAACATAGGGGTGAAAGTTCTTCTTTTTAAGGCATGAACTTAGTGGTGTTCAGGTCTGCCACTGGCATGTGGTGCAGAGTCACAGAAGGGCTGTGAGTCATTCACTAGTTTTTGTGTAGGTATTTCAGTCCTGGGAGCAGGTTATATTTAATCATAGGTTGTTCAGCTTTTCTTAATATCACCACATGAAGAACTTATACTTTTAGTTTTGCCTATTAAAACATGTTGTACGTGCAGAAAATAAAAGCATTTTGCCTGTCTTCATCTCTGACATATGTTCTTGTGTTTTAAGAAAGCATTTGGTTTCAGGGCATTTCTGAAGTTTACCAATAGGTAACGATAAAGTGTTTCTGAAACATTGCACAAATACCAAATGGTTATTCAAAAATGATTTATGCTTGGAAAAACAATCATAAAAGCTGCTTTGAAAAGAAAACATTGTTAGCACTTTCTGAAATGGTTTCCCTTTCTACTTCAAGAAGTAATCCATTTAAGATCTTGTTTTAAGGCAAATGAAGCAAATTATTTTTTCCCATTAAGTTTCAGAATTCCCTTTACTGGCATTCAAAAGCACTTAATGAACAGAAATGATTTGCACTGAGACCAAAAAGAATAATTTTAATATGATTAAAAACATAGGATTTATGGATGCAAAGAAGACTTAAAATAATTCCATTTCCTCCACCATCTATATGTTAAATTGAACTACATATCCAATTACAAGGGCCATAAATAAATGTCAGCCTTTGCCAAATGTTTTCTTATGCAACTTGAAATTATTTTTCCTCAATACTTTCCCTGTCCCTCTCACCACACACTAAAAGCTCAGCACAATTAGCAGATATTTACCTTGGAAGAGTGAAGACATGCTTCTCTTGAATCCAGATAAATAGGGTAAAAAATAGCAGGTAAAACTTCATCTTCGTGGCATCCACAATTAAATGCAATTGGAAAGCAAAGGGTTCAGGACCCACATTATTGATTTTAAAAACGTTATTTAAAGAGTAGTTAAAATTTAATACTGCTTCTCACCTCAACTCCAAGCTCCTGGTGGCTAAGTCAATATGGCAGGGCTCCCTAAGGAGGTCCTGCTTGTATTGATGTCATTCACATAAGAGAGTATAAAATACATTTTGGACATTTTCATATTGACAAGTCACTTTGTCATCTCGGTCTTTGTGTTACTTCATTGTGGCTAGAATCACAGACATGAGAAAGAACACCAAGCACAAAGCTTTTGTGAACCTCTAATATTTGTGGAAGTCCAGAAGCGTGCTCTGCATCCAGCACTCCTATAAGACATCACAGCTAAGCATGAAGCTGGGTCAGAGCAGTGGGAATGAGATTATTAAGTCCAAATAGAAAAATCCTGAGCAGGTAATCTTCTTCTGCTGGTATTTGCTAGCAGAGAAAACAAGGAGCAAGTGGGACATATGTTTCTGTGATGGTCTGACATCCACGTATTTTCCATATGTCACACTAGGTTAGCTTCTCAAGAAAAAATACAAATGACTCTTCATCTCATTATTTATTTTTGCATACCTCAAGATTTGCTTCCCATATCTGTATCCACAGTTGTCCAGACAGGACATGCTCAAAAACTGTATGAATTTGACATGTCCAGAATAGATGATTTCCATCTATGGATTTACTGTTCTTGAACAGTAAATCCAAACTTGACTAGGACACAACTTATTATCATGGTCCAAGTCCTCTTCTTCCATGCACCAACATAACAGTTCCAGGCATGGCACTGTTTAGAAAACACCCCAATAGCAGCCTTACAAGGAGGAAACTTTACATCTTCGGCATCAGATCCACCCTGATGTTAGCTCTTGGCTGAGTATGTTGTACAGGTGCAGAACGAAGGGATAAAACTGGTTGTCGATTTTCAGGTTTTTCAGGTGAGTGGTCCCCAGAAACACAATATGGCTTTCTGCCAGAGGGAATTCATTCCAGAAGAGGACTGAAGAGTGAATCAATATGCACACAATGGGTGAAAAATGCCTGGGAAAAAGCCCTGGAGCTAAGGTTATGTGAACTAGATTTCATCCATCAGCATCCTCTAAAACAGCTCTGGAGTCATCTGGATCAGAGCCAGTTCTCCAGATAGGCAGGCAATCAGGACTTTGGAACTCAAATGCAGTCCTGGCTTTTTTTTTTTTTTTTTAATTTGGCAGGGGGCAGATCTGTTCTAAGAAGTCAGACAGCTAAGTTTAAGATGACAGCAGAGGTGAATCATGCTCCCCAATGAGTACCCTGGAGTTAATGTCTCTGGAAATACACCAACACTGAAAATGCCCAAACTAGAGCTGTGCAAAAACCGGATATCAAAGGGAAAGGGAAAAAAAAGGCTCATGGGAAGCTATACCACTAACACCTTACCTAGATTTTGTAGTTCCTATTTGATCTTTTCTAGATGTTGTTCAAACAAACAAAAAGTTCTGGTAGGGTACAGAGGGCATTCCCAGAAAGGGCAGTGGGCAGTGCTCTGCCATGAAGGTTGATATTTAAACCAAAGGTTCAGATACTCTTTCCTCACGTAGGCAAAAGGAATCTGCCAACGTAGGATAAAAGACAGGAAACTTGGTCATCCAGACCCTGTTTTTTCTGGAAATGTCTGATGCGCAGATATGAAGAAAAATTTGACCTACTGAGATAGGTTTAGCAGAAGAGATTGAAAAGCTGATGGAGCTGGGCTGCTGGTATTGAAGGAAATAAAAGGATCATATCTCTGCATGTCTTAAAGTGATAATTAAGTGGGAGAAGGGAACACTTTCTCCTATCTATCTGAGAAGAAAGTTTTGGACAAATGGTAGGTGTAAGGTATTTTTGAATGTTGGTTGCTTTTCCGGTGGGTTCTCCAGCTTGTTGTAAAGTGACAGTTCACATGGAGTTTGAAAGCTGCTGATTTCCCACTTGCTTTTGGTTTCTGGAATGCACTGGAAATATTTGTTACAAAAAAAATGAAAAATGGGTCTTTGAGGAAACTGATGGCAATAGAGGAAATTCTGAGGGAAGGACAAATCAGAGTCTTGTGGTAGCTAAGGCTCTGCAGAGGTTAAAACAATAAACAGTAAATGTAGAATGAAAGATCTAAAAATAAACAAAAAATAAAATGGAAGGTGTGACTGGGCAGGAGGAAGAAATGTATATCCTCAGGCCTCTTGGTTGTCTGAAAGCCTCAGAGTTCTCATAACTCAAAGTAGGACACAAACCCGCTTTCTCTCAAGTGTGTGCTGGACATTGCTTATTTGGATCTGTCATCTTCCTCTTTTTTTTTACCTTTCCATTAATATTTAAACAATGCAGTCACCATCCTCCTCACCATCTCTGGCCATTGTCCTTGGGTGACTAAATGGCAGCTTTGCACTCACTAGAGCCTCTAGCTCCATCCCAGCACCACCACCCCAGCACCAGAAGCCAAAATGTTTGAATCTGCTTGCCTAAAATGAGGTTCCTGGTCAGCAAGCAGCTCCATAAATTGAGCTGATTTCCCATTGCAAAGATGTCTGTGCTGTGGCACACTCCACACACAAAGGCAATTTCTATGACCCTTCTGTCTTTAAGCAGGTCAGATTTCCTTTCTTGGTCGTATCTATTTATACTGTGCTGATGTGATTTGCTCTAATGAACAACCAGATGCACACTGATTACCCCCAAATCCTTGTGAGCTGTTAAAGGAGCATTCTAGGTGTGCCCAGCCAGAATATCAGTTAAAAAACTACCAACATAATAGAAAGGGGTGGGAATGTATTCAGGCACCAAATTTAAGCATTAACTGCCCTGCTTCCACCCAGCTGTTAGGGGTTATCATTTGTGCTTTGACTTATGTCAACATTCCCTTGTCTCATCCTTTAGGAAGAGAGAATCAACTTCTCTATCATTAGCCCTTCCCCCTACAGATTACTACACCTGAGCAAGCCATTTTAGTGCTGCTTATATAGACACTGCAGAGAAATGGGAATTTTTTGGGAGCAATTCATCTGTGACCTCTTGTAGACATCTCAGAGAGTAATGAAGCATCTGGTCTTATTCATGGCCACAGGAACTGGAGTGACTCACTTGGAGGTAGGAGGCTGTATTTGTTCCAGTGTATCCCATAGATTCTGTCTATCTCCCTCCCTTAGCTTGAACACTTCAGGTCCTTATTATGGTCATAAGCAATATGCAATGTTCCAGGCTAGCAAAGTGATAAATTAAGATTTACTTGCTCTACCTGCAGCAGTAGGTAATAATAGCCTTCAAGACTTTCTGAGAACTTGGGAAGTATTTCTGGCAAGAAAAATGCAGTCTTAAAAAAGACTGTGAAGGACAACTATAAAAACAATTGAGTTAAAAAACCATTTCATTTTGATAATTTCAACTGTTGTTTGAATTTTTCCAAGGCTTTTAAAATAATTTTATTGTAAACTAACTTGCATTTCAATGCTCTATTTTTTAAGACCTGGAGGAAATAAGATTGAATTTAGAAACTCTTGCAAGAGGAGATTTTAGTTGAATTTGAGAAGATTTAAAATCTTCCTTTCTTGAACAAATTTATTTTTCTCTAGTCAGGAAATTCATCAAAACTGATCCTTTCTAGGAACCCCTTTTGCTTCTGCTGAGTCAGCATTCCCTGGTGAAGAGCTGCTTGATCAAAAATTCTGTCTGAGTTCAAAGGTTTTCCTGCACAGGGATTAATTATTCCTTCTCCACTGGGTAGACCATGGGCTATGCTGGCCTGGTGCTTGCAAGTGTTACCACAGCAGGTGTGACCAGAAGCCTTGCAGTAATGGGAAACGGTTCCATTTGTGTTGGTTTCTGTTAACTTTTAGTGTAGCTTTGGGAAGTGCATAGGCTTTTATTTAAAAAGGATGAGCAGGTCTTAGCTTTCAGAGCAGATAGTAAACAAAGTATTCTCTTGATTTCTTGGTTGAAATTATGCATCTGGGAATTAGGACTGGCAGTATATGTAGCCTTCCGATGCCATTATTATATTGTTTTTTAAAATATAATCACTCTTGAAAAGCAATTCTAAAGAGATTTTTTCACTCTTTTGGTTGAATGCTGTCTCTCCTCTCCCTCTGCACATTCACATGTAACACCAGTGTCCCCTGGACACAGCATACCAGACCAGGCTCTGGCACATCTTTTTGTGGTGGCTTAAGATGTCAGTGCTCAAAAAGGTGGCAGCAGAAGGCCAGGCACCTGTGTCCCTGCTAAGCCAGGATATCTATCATTGCTCAAGCACCCTCCGCATCAGCATATGCTGAGATGCTGGGCTGTGCCTGGCTGTCATTCTGGGCTCCTGCAGCTGCTCTTTCTGGCGAAAGAGCACCAGAGCCCAGAAAGCTGTCATGTGAAACATATAAAGCAGAAACTTCTTGAACTGCTGCAGCCAGATGGTCTCAGGCAGTTGGAGCACTGCCATTGAGTAATCTCAGTGATTCCCGTTAGTGGCACCTTTGGTTTTCAGCAACTAAGCATCACAGGATTTCCTTTAAACTCAACCAGGACCTAAATGTGGCTATCTTCTTTGATCCTGGGGCTTGCACAGTTTCCAGCAGCAAGATTTTAAATAACAAGTCTCATCCTGCATCAAGATTTTCAGATCTGAGTCTGTATTTCAGCGTGTGCTAAAGCACATGCTAGGTTGCTGCTGTCTCTTTGTCATAGTAAACCTGTTAACAAGCATACAGAAGGGGTAGAAGGAGGGGAGGTCAGCTGTTATCAGCAGTCACATCCCTCAGATCCTTTTCCTTGTTTGGGATTAGAATGGTCTGTTATTGTTTTGATCCTCCAGAATCCTCTTGTTTCCAGCTGATCAGGGAGTCCTTTCAGGGATGGGTAATCATGCTGATGCATCCATGGGACTGAAGCAGAACACAGAAGCCAAGTGAGTCTGTGCTGTCCTTCTTGCTTCTTTAAATTCAGATTTAAAAGCAAAATAATCTGAAAACCATTTATAGTCCCTTGCCTTTTTTTGTGTGTTATCATTACTGATGAGGCCAAAGGTAACCAGTTAGCATCCCTCCCACATAAAGCATAAGATGACTAAAGTCTAACTAAACTCTGATCTCTGTTGCTTACTGTGTGAGGCAGCTGAGTGCTGTTGCTCATGAACCACACAAAGATGCAATTAGTGTAACAGCTCTTTATTATGAATGCAGCAGAACAGAATTAGAACTCAATTTACAAGTCCCCCTTTCAAACCCATTCAGCCGTTAAGGCTGCATCATCTTTCAGTCTTCCAAGGCATATAATTGATAAATGATTTGTCCCTGCACACCTCGGCTCCTCATCTTTATTCATGAACCAATTAATCTCTGTAGGACACTGTGATCATTTACATATATGGCCAATGTCACCAACCTCTGTCATTTCATTCAGGAAACAATTTTGCAGCCTATGAAACCACCAGGAGGGGAAAATCTGGACTATGTCTGAATTTCTATGGTTCTGGCATTTCTCCCTCACGTTATTCTCAAATATAAAAATCACATGCTACGTGTGCTAGAAAATTATGGGTTAACCTGGGAGGAAACAGATTTCTTGTCCCTGAGTGAGTGCTGGCAGGCAGTGGCTGAACCTGTATTAGTAGGTTGTTTCCACATGTTCTAAAGCTTGACAAGCCAAGGAGGCATTTTGACAGTCCAGGTCCCGTTAGTACAGTTCACAACCTCTAAAATTAGCAGAACCTATATTTCTAGAATCTGGCTCCAACAGCAAAGTTGGGAAGTTACTAGAGATATTTTGCAAGGTCTGATCACGACATGGGCAGCATTACCCCGTGTGGGTTTTAGAAGCATTATGGGACACTGAGGCCACATTTCCCTTATGTCAAATGTGATTTGACAACACAGCAAGCAGTGGAGGTACGGCAGGACCTGCATCCCTCCTCAGAGATCTCTATTACTTTTCACTGCTGTGGCTGATTGAGCCTTTCACTGTCACGTTACTTAACCACAGGACAGTTTCACTAACATGCAAGCAAACACAGGTCTTGAGGAGAAGGCATGTAGAGGTTGATGCTCCTAAGGTTTATCCACTGCCTCTCAGACATGCAGGGTGTTCTGCTCCAGGGCTGCAAAATCAAGGGAGGGCACACTGCTGAGGGGCTGGCCAGAAGATACGTCCCCACCTTAGTGACAGACCAACACATGCTCTGAGGTGTCTGTTTGCTTAACTGCAGTGAAGAACCAGGACAACTTCATAGGCTGCCAAAGGTGCTTGGCAACAGGACACTGCTTTTCTGCCTACTGGAATCAAAGCAGCACCATGCTTGTCACTCGCCTGCTAGGAGATTTCCCGAGTGGATGTGTGGGGTTTCTCTCCATGCTTTGTGCATTTACAGATTTTCATTGCTGTAATCCTTTAGATCCTTAACAAGTGCAGTAAATGAGTGCCTGTCCTGAAGGAGTTGAGTGTACCTATGCATGACTGGTTATGTAGATTTCTGCTCTTTTCACAAATTTAAGACATAGCATTACCTTTGAACACATGGTCTGTGTGAATTCTGACCTTTCTCAGCTTTGGACAATTTATCATGAATCAGTAATAGTAGTTTGCATCCTCGGAACAAATTAGGTTTCCTGTGAAGCACTGTTGCCTTTGAAATGTTATAAGGGCACAAAAAGTAAATAAGGTTCAATGAAATACAGCGCTTAAAAAAATATAGTCATTTTACTCAGTGAAAACTAAAAGCTGTGTGTTACTTTCAGAGCAGCAAATGAATTGTCAGGAGAATGGCACAGTTTTCCTGATGGCAGAAGAGAACTGACACTGAGTGCTGACTAACAAAAATTATAAACAAAATGAGAACATTTTTTAAGTGATGCTGGTCCTAATTCAGAGTTTTCTCACACTAAGCTGTACAAAGTCCACAGATGTCACCTGAATATTAGGAAGAAAACAGAGCTCCTCTGTTTCGTATCCTACTTAATGAACTGCTTCTTAGGTTTGTGGATAAGTTTTAGCTCCAGTGTTGCTCAACACAGCATGCAATGAGAGCCGGGCATTCAGCAGTGGTGCTAATCTCTGCTGCTTGCCCTATCCACTTGCCTGAAAAGCACTGGACTTATGTGGCTGAGCAGCCTGAAGAAAAATGCTCCCAAATTCTTGTCAAGACTGTTCTTCAGATGGTGGAGGAGGATGCCAGAAGTAGCAGAAGATAGAGAGCTGGAGAGTCATGTTAGCAACTCAACACATGGGTTTTCAAGATCAGAGGCACAAGTATCCATTTCTCCATCGAACTGAAAGCAGCAGTAGCTGAATAGTTGCTGTAGGACCAGTGCTGCTCATGTACTTTTTGCAGCCGTCTGCCAGAGACTGGGTCCTATTTTCCAAACAGAAGCCAGATCAAAGCTGCTGGTCAGTTAAGCAGCAATGAACACCAGGACCTGAAGTTTGTGATTAGGCTTGCAACAGAATTAGGCTGCACTTAGAAGGATGAGTGTCAGGTTGGGCTTTTAGTTCAGTTCCAACTCTGGAGGAAGTAGAAACATATCTTTACCTGTACAAGAGCACACAGCAGCCAGCCATACTGCTTGCTGACCCCTTCCCAAGGCCAGAACAGATGATTTCTAGCTAGGATAGGTGATTTACAAGAAGGTGTAAAATCCTCATCATGCACCTAATTATACTTTACTACACTATGGGGGGATATTTCCTTCTGAGTCCATCTGGTGATCAGACTGTACCCTGAAGCATGTGCATTGATTGCCCTCATGTTTTTTAGTCTAACTGCTGATGCTTTATTTTTATTTCTATGAATGTCTAAGCCTTTTTGAAGCATTGAAAATTATGATTAATTGTGCAGTGAAGATCAATAATGGAAGTGCTTACAAAGCCAGCTTGATTTGGGAATGAATCCCAAAGGCAGCTGCTTTCTCTAAGAGTGATGGAGAAAGTTGGAGAAAAGCAACAGAAAAAAAGTCCAGATCCTGGTGGGTTTTTTTGGTGATGCTTGTCATAGGCTTAACCCCTTCAGCATCTGCTGGGAGCTTTGTTACTGGCTGATGTTACCGCTTCACAAAAGCAAAACCTCAAATCCATCAAATAAACAAGAATACCCAATTTAATAGGGATGCACTGAAAAGTGAGAATATTTACACTCCTGTACCAGAATGCAGCCCCATACCCTTGGGGTCATGACAGATCCGTTTTTCAAGAGAGATTCCAGGGATAGGGATGAAGAAATGGCAAGGCATTTACTATAGTATCCCTGCCAACAGCACTTACTCCCTTTTGCACACTGACAGGTGCTGGCGTTTTGCCTAGGTTAAGTATCCAATTTTTTCTCTATTCTCAGAGGAGCCCATTGTCAGAGCTCATGCATGCCAGTTTCCGAAACTCCATATAGAGTGAGTGCCATCTCGTGGTTAGCTCTCCCTGCTGCACTGGGCCAGGGCTTGTGCCGGGGCTCTCAGCGCTGCTGCAGAGCTGCACGTTGGAGCTCAAAGATAGTGCTCCCAAAAGCAGCCTGGAGACAGGGGACTAGATAAGGGGAGAGCTCTGTGGCAGGTGCCCGGCTCCGGTGCTAGGATACTAAGGAGGAGTAAAAACAGCCTCTTTCACAAATCATTCTTCAAATAAGAGTGTACATCACCTGGCCCCTCTCCAGAGACTGAGCTAGAGTCAGCTTTCAATCTCCAGGGCCCCTGAGGTCCTACAGAGTCTTACGTCTTAAGCTCTGCCAGGGGAAGTTTAGGTTGGATATTAGGAAGAAATTCTTCACAGAGAGGGTAATCAGGCATTGGAATGGGCTGCCCAGAGAAGTGGTGGATTCTCCGTCCTGGAGGTTTTTAAGATGAGACTGGATGTGGCACTTAGTGCCATGGTCTAGTAACCACAGCAGTGTTGGATCAAGGGTTGGACTTGATGATCTCAGAGGTCCTTTCCAACCCAGCTGATTCTATGATTCTATGATCTTGCCTAGTGGAAATGCACGATGTGTGAAAGCCTCCTTTCTCTGCCTCTCTCAGCAGGCTCCTCTAAAAATCCTCCCCCTATGCGAAACCGCAGTTGCTAAGGGCTGGTGTGGAAAATACCTAAAAATCCCTTCTACTCTCTGAGTATAGCAAGTGACTCCATTCATTTGAGATCAACAGAAAAGCCACCCCTCTCACCCTGGCACTGCTGTTGTTTCCCATCTGTCAACTCCTTCATCTTTCATGACTGCCCCTGAGTCTGGAGTGAGACCATCTCCCTGACTAGGGAATGCAGAGCAGCGCTGTCTTCAGGCAAGATTACCTGGTCCTTTCAGATCTATACCATCTATCAAGCCAAAATGGCCTCTTCAATTTGCAAACATACACACATGTATGCAACACACATGAAACACATGGTCATCCCACCCAAGAGAATTGCTGCAGTCACAGGTTCTGCTTACACTTTCCTTTCTCTGGTGTTCCTCTGCAGGGCTCCCTAGTCAATCATAAGAGGAGAACAGCTGCTTTTTCAGTGCCACCCCTCTTCTCTGGCAACAGCAGGTCCTATCTCTGAAAACAGGAGGAGTGGCGTAGGGGCCATAGATAACTCCCCCTCTCTGGGCAATAAGCTGGGGTGATATCTCCATCGTATAATACTTAAGATGTTCTCCTCCTTTATATTGTGACTGGACAGGATGGTCTTAGGATACTGTACCTTTCCTACCCTGTATTAAATACGTGGGCTCATAAGAGGAACAGGGCAGTCAGATCCGATCAGGAACAGGATTTGGCCATCACTGCAGAAACAAAGCAACATATTTGCATTGCAGAATGCTTAAAGAAGTTTATCGGTACATGAGCAAAGGAAGAGGATGATGGAGATGGTGCCAAATGGGGAAAATCATACTGCAGGTCCAGCCAGCACAATATCCCACCTTTGGCAGTGTCTCAGAGTGGCATGTTCAGAAATAGCCTAGGAAATAATTTTTCCCACTCTGTGCAATCTGTGGGTTTGATAACAATACATAATACAGAAGACATATCCTTAGCGAGCCCACAGATTATTTTTAAATCTCTCCCTGTTTCAGCTATATGATACACACTTCCCAATTAGCACATGCACTACTTAAAGCAAAGACTACACATTTGGCTTTAAAGAACATTTTATTTGGAGAGACTTCTCATATCACTGAATATTGGTTTTTTATTAAGGCAATTCTGAAGGGCTGGAGGAGAGGGAGGGGGATAGGGAGAGAGCTGAGACTGTGTCAACGGGATTGCATTAAGGCAAAGTTCCCTCCTTCTGCATTTCACCACAGTAAAATCCACATAGAGGCCAGAACAGTAAATGTCTCATGCCAAGGAAGAGATTCAGTGCAAATATCCCGCTGACTATCTATAGACACGGCTAGGTCCTCATCTGAGACAAGTTGACAGTGCTTTGTTAGCCACAAAGCTAAGCTGATTTAGCCCCATTGAGGATCCCAGCCTGGGTTCAGGGAAGCATTTTAGTATTTGTTTCATATGCAAGCGCAGATTTAAATGCTCTCCTGAATCAGAGCCGCAGCCCTTTGAGTGCAAGTCTGTGAAGTTAACAGAGTTTAATTTTTATTGGCTACATAAATATATCATTCTGCGTTCCTTTGGTTCACTTCTTACAGTATTGCTACCAACTGAGTACATTCCCTTAGTTTCTTTATCATGGTTTTCATTTCTACCATACTTTGCAATCTGTTTCTGTTTTAAGTATGTTATGACATAAAAATGAATTATCCTTTGGAGAATGTTTCTTGCAAAGGTTCCAGAGTTTGGAGGTCCAGGCTTCAGTATGTTTTTTTCCATGAGCAGTAATGTAATCTGTGAGTCATGCCACTGACAGCAGAGGCATAACTTGCAGGGAAAAGTACTGCTCAGTTCACGTAGCAGCAACACGTTGCAGACACCAAATACTTCTCTCTTTACAAAAGAATTTCCGAAGAGGATCCTACTATTCAAAAATATAGTCACTAATATTTGAATTGGCTTGGGGAAACTCCTTGAGTTATCCCAGGTGCAAACGGAAGGTAAGTATGGCAGAAATGCTATGAAAAGCATGACGATATTTTCAGGCAGAAGCAGCATATAACATTTCATAGTCCTAAAAGCTGTCTGTACCTCCCAAGACAAAGATCTCCAGGTGACCTCTGACAGAAAACCCTGGTATCCATTAATAAAATTGAAAGTATTGAAAGCTTATTCAGGAATATGAAATGGTTATATCTAGCAAAGTGGAAAATAAGGCAAAGAAATCAAGCACATATTACTGTTCAAATCAAAATATTTCCTGGATACACGTGAATACACAACTTCTGTATAATCTGGAACGATGTGTAACATTCATGCCTTAAAAGCATGAGCACCCTGCAATTTCTTTGATACAGAGAAGAGCATCCAGTTTGAGGGAATCTAAAGGATGAATAACAGGCACCAGTAAAAGTCTTTTGTGCTTTAAACTTTCTTCATGCCTTTTCCCATAAGGCAAGCAAAGACTGTCATGACCATTTTGGGTTTTACTTCAACCAAGTCTTCTGGAAGGGCATAGACTCTTGCTCCAATTTTTCTTGCCATAGAGATGGCATATCTGCATTTCAGGGGTGAAAAAAAAATAAGGAAAAAACAAAAACATAAATTAGTGCAGTAGCATTAATTTTCCCCTCTGTTAAGTGTTTTACATGATCAATACCAGAGTGGGTTTTACTGATTCACCAAAGTTAAACTTTTCTACAGGAATGTATGAGACAGGCTCATAAAGAACTACATTTCTAGTAAAAGGTAGAGTGATTTCCTGATGGTAAGAGCACTGATTACCCACAGGATGGGAGACTGTAGATCAAATTCTGGTATGAAACATTTAGTCTCCCTTCCCTTGAAAGATTATCCTCATAACCAGCCATTCTGGTCTTGCTCCTCCTCAATCCCTGAGACTCAGTCTTTGTGCATAAACAAGCTTGCAAGGATGGAAGCAGAAGGCTGATGTCAGTGGAGATCAGTGTTGTTGGAAATCAATATTCAGGGACTTCTATTTCAGTCATACCCAGAATGTGCAAGTTGACATTTCCATCTCCCTGCTCAGAGTGCACTGATGCACAGGTACTGTCTGTTCTCCAATGGGTTTGTCTCTTCTATTTTTCATTTAAAAAGCTAGAAAATCCTAGGTTCTTCCTACTTCAAAGCACATACATTTGTGAAATTCTCCCCATAATGCAGAGAAACATTTGGAGGGTGAGGGGGATGGGAGTGAGAAATAAGGAAAAGAGCAGCAGAAGAATGAATAAGAACGGAGAAAAGCACACATAGTATTACAAGGAAAGAAAGAGAACAGATGGTAGGAAATGGAAGGGAAAAACAAGAGTGGGAGAAGTCTTCCAAAAAATGATGGCAGCTCTGATTGCCTTACAGTCATCTTTTTCTCTTTTGTAGTTACCATATAGAAAAAGAGAAGTTAAACTGATGATCAGACCAGGAGGTGATCTGTGTAACTCTGAAAGGAAAGGGAGATGCCCCCAGAATTGACTCTATGCTAGGAAATCATTTGCATTCAGGGGAAAAAAAATCAATATCTGCATCCACAGAATCGGTTTTTCAGGCATGAATCTTGTCCTCCCCCTTCTCTCTTAAATATACCTTTATTCCACCTGTATGTGCCTAAAGAGCTATCATGACCTCTAATCACTGTTTTCCATGGCTCACTATTGTTGGCATTGTTCCCTGATCTCTGAAAGAATTTTAAATTTAATATGAGAAAATAGAAGCCTGTGAAGCCAAGTGACTTTAATTCCTTCAAGGGATTTATAAAGCAGGAACTACATTACACATTTCATTTCCATTGATAGTCTTTTTACTACCTAATTCCTAGCCTTCATGCTTCTAACTCTGGTGGTATCTCTCAGTTGAGGTTGTGCCAGATGGGAATGACAGAAGAGCAGTTTTCAAAGACAGAGTTAGGCAAGCCTGGGCAGGTAACTCATGTTAAGTGTCACTTGGCACAAACATACTTAGCATTATTTAGTTTCTCCTCATCATTCAGGTCCTCTGTTTTCAAGAGGTCATACTTGATCGATCCTGGTTGAATGGCATCAATGAGATCCAGGACTGGCATGCTGGTGCTGATTTTGCTATCCTGTATACATGAAAAATAAAATTAGATGTGAGAAGTGGATGACAAATATTCCACAAAGTCAGAGTCTAGACTCAAGAACAATGGACAGTTCAGTGAAATACCATTTAGATCTTCACAAAGGACTGCTTAGAATGATTTTTTATCTAAGGCAGACTAGGAACTCTTTCAAGGATCGTTTTTTACCCAATGAATGAGACATCATAGAATTGTTTAGGTTGGAAAAGACTTTTAAGATCATCAAGTCCACCCTTAACCTAGCACTTCCAAATCCACCACTAAATCATGTCCCTAAGCATCACATCTGCATGTCTTTTAAATCCTCTAAGGATGGTGACTCAACCACTTCCCTGGGCAACCTGTTCTAAGCCTGGACAACCCTTTCAGGGAAGAAATTTCCCCTGACATCCAATCTAAACCTCCCGTGGCCATTTCCAAACTTGAGACCATTTCTTCTCATCCTGTCACTCATAACCTGGAAGAAGAGACCCCCACCTGACTACAACCTCCTTTCAGGTAGTTGTAGAGATCAATAATGTCTCCCCTCACCCTCCTTTTCCCCAAGCTAAACACTCCCCAGCTCCTCCAGCCCCTCCTCATAAGCCTCTCTTGTGCTCCAGGCCCATCCCCAGCTTTGTTGCCCTTCTCTGGACACACTCCAGCACCTCAATGTCTTTCTTGTAGTGAGGGGCCCAAAACAGAACACAGAATTCTAAGTGTGGCCAAGTACAGAGGGACAATCACTTTCCCTGATCCTGATGGCCACATTTTTCCTGATACAGGCCAGTGTGCCATTGGCCTTCTTGGCAACCTGGGCACGCTGCTGGCTCATGGCTGTTGACCAGCACTCCCAGGTCCTTTTCCACTGGGCGGCTTTCCAGCCACTCTTCCCCCAGCCTGTAGCCCTGTATGGGGTTATTGTGGCCAAACTTCAGGACTCAGCACTTGGTCTTGTTAAACCTCATACAATTGGCCTTGGTCCGTCGATTCAGCCTGTCCAGGTCCCTCCACAGAGCCTTCCTCCCCTTCAGCAGATGCTCACTCCCACCCAACTTGGTGTCCTCTAAAAACTAACTGAGGATGCACTTGATCCCCCTGTCCAGACCTTCAATAAATATGTTAAACAGGATCAGCCCCAATAGTGAGCCTTGGGGAACCCCTCTAGTGAGCAGCCACCAGCTGGATGTAACTCCATTCACCACCACTCTCTGGACCCGGCCATCCAGTCAGGTTTTTACCCAGGGAACATCCATGCCATGAGCAGCCAGTTTCTCCAGGAGAATGCAGTGGAAAACTGTGTCAAAGGCTTTACCAAAGTCCATGTAGACAACATCCACAGCCCTCCCCTCATCCATTAACCAGGTCACCCTGTCACAGCATACAGTGCCATTAAATCAAAAGATGAGGTGCGAGGCTAGTGAATTTGCTTCCTACAGGGAGAGGACATTGGTACACATCTACTGATGGGAGGTGCGAGGGGGGCCAGCTGGGTAATTTCTGAACTCTTTACATGAAGTTTTATGGATCTGTTCTCGCCTGGTGCAAACTGCTGATTTATATCCACTGAGTGTCCCCTAGCTTGGGAAGCATCATAGATTTGTTAGCAGAATTGGGAGCTCTCTAGAATTGGTCCATCTCTGTGTTTGTATGGTACCTTGCAAAATAGGGTAAGGTACCCCTGAACAGTAGTACCAGATTATAAATGTATTGCTATTGTTCATTTTAATACTGTTATTTGTAATTGTTGTTGACTTATAATCAACAGCACAGCATTTCTTGCTTAATTCCAGTCATCATTCCTGGCTTCATACTTTGATGTCCCATGTCAAACTGGAATTCAAGGTGTTTTCTATTATGTTCATATCATATTTTTATTACCTTTTCACATTAAAGCCCCTTGGATAAAATCTGTATATTTGAACATGCTTTTAAAAGGGAATACTCGAACTATGTAGTTAGTTGTATCATAAGGTAGAGTGTGCATGTATATGTACACATACACGTATATACAGGCAATGTATATAACATACACACAAACACACTGAATAAGAGATTCCTAAGCAGAGACTTCTAACAAAAAACTGTACCTTGAAACTGGAGATGGTTGAATCCTTCCCAGCTGCGGTCAGTGTTTCATTGACCCAGCTGACAATGATTTCATCATTGACCTTTTCTCCGCCACCAATGTCTTCAAGGATATTCAGGGTGTACCTTAAAAGGGAAGCCAGGATCTTTTCTCAAAGTTTGCCGTAACCTCAGAACTGTCCTGTATGTGCGCAGATCGACTGGGATCACCCCAAAAGTCCTCTTTGACCTGATATTCCTCTGCCTCCCACACACTCGCCGTGCATATGATTTATAACATAATAATTAATCTAGTAAATCTAATTCATCCCCAATTCCTTAATCACTGTTTTGGAAGTGTTAAAAGTTTTTGATACTCAAAATTCCTAGAAGGTCCCTCTTAATGGATCTCAGTGTGACTCATTTTCATAGTGCTGAAAAAATAATCACTGACTTCAGGAACAAAAGGGAATCATTCTGCTCACCTTCTGCATAAAAATAAGCCTGGAATATTTTTCTTATATGTGAGCATACACCTTGGATTTGATGGTAAATTTGTTGGTAAATTTGATGGTAAATAATCACAACATTTCTAGTTTAAGTACCTGCCTGATAAACCTGTACCTTTCTCTATAGTCTGAATTTAGTCTGTATTCAGTTCCTAACTGGGTCTCTTTACAGCAGTTACAGAGCTCTTAAACACACAAACGTACACACATAGAGATTTCCGTTAAAATGGGGAGAGCTACTGAGTTGTACCCACTTCAGACAGCAGGTTACACAACTTCTGCATCATTTCCTTGTTTCCAATACATTCTCCCCATTCCCTGATATTGAGACCTTTCAACTTCTTTTCCTCTCTTCCATGCAATGAACATTTATTTATGTTATACAGGTAGTGACGATAATAATCTTCTGCATGTGCTGACTGTAATGGCCTTGCCCACAAGACACGCTTTCTGATCGTATCCCTAACTAGGATGCAATCCTAGCTAGGAATTCTGCCTTTGTATTTAAGTGCAAACAGAGGAGTGAGAAAGATGTAGCCTGTTGAGCCTTCTCAGAGATAGCATCAGGAAACTATTACAATGCAAACTGAGTATACCAAAATGCTCTGAAGTTTGTGGCTGACTGACATACCTTCTCATCAACTGCCAGATCAAGGCCAGGGTGAGTGTACGGTTTCCTTCATTGAGATCTTGCCCAGCAATGCCAACAAGGGAAAATTTGGCTTGATTCTTTCCCAGTTCCACTGCATAGTTGCAGTTTTCAAGCTGTTGATGGCACAGTCAATTGGTGTGGTTCAAAAACATAGGAAAAAAAAAAAGAAGACAAGATACTGTTACTTTAAATTCCTTGGATCACTCAGCCTAGATCTTCCTGGGCAAACAGAAACTTTGGGACTCTGTGATAATATGGCTGCTTGACTACTAGCAGGCAGTTCCACCCCAAAAATACCATGGTAAACAGTTAACATTGACAGAAATGTTATTCTTTGTCACCAGGGCCTGAAAAGTAGACTATCCCGGAAAATAAAAATTTTTGGCTCATAGGTACCTCCAGCGTCATGGCATTGCACTGAGACAGAGTTAGTGTCCCAGTTGATATTTTAGGTCAGTAGATTGCTCTGGTCTAACTGGATGAAATTATTCATCCAGATAGTTGCAAAAAAGCTTTGCATTTAGCAGCAGCTGTGTGATTGGTTCTTGATGCATTTGGTCAAGAATGCTTATCATCACTCTCTTCATTTGATGTGGAGGGCAGTGATCCAGACAGCTGCAATTAAGCTGGTGCCACGTGTCTCTTGGTGTAGACACATTATAATTGGTGCTTAAAATAGTAGCAAAAGTGGTCTGCAAATACAGATTTTAAAGAATTATGCAGAAGTTGTCAAGTCTTTTTACTTTACAAATATTTTTCACCTGTCAACAGAGCGAGTTGAATGTATGTTTATTTTTCAGGATGAAAAATTAATCACTAACTAGACAAAAAAATCATTTAATGTGCTGTAGTTGGCACTGGAGAGCAACATGAATATCCACACTGTTGTTTGAAACTATAGACATTCTCTAAGGACAAGGCATCACTACTGGATCTATTCCAGGTTTTTTTACCTTCTTCATGTTGCCACCCAGTTTAGGATATGGTGGTTTGTTCACTCTGTTCCAGTCTACTGGCACTTTGATCTTTTCATAGAGCTGGAAGATAACCAAGGCATCTGACAGGTCACTGAAAGCAACAACAGAAAAAGAAACATTATTGTCTAAAGAACAGAGAAAGGAAACACAACTAAACTTAGTAGAGGTAAACTTAGTTTCCTAAAAAAACAAAAAGCAGCATATATTCTGTATATATATTTTGTAAGCAATTTCTGGCTGTGTTTATCATCTGAAGGAAATGTAATACCTTGTCTTACCTATATAAGTGATTTACACGTGGATTAACGCCCAGGGAATTCATCCAGTTCCTGAACGTCCTCTCTTCCCTTGTCTCACCTAAAACAAGAGATACATCAATCAACAAGCCTGGAAAACAAAACAATCCAGTAAAATAAGTGTCTTGTGAAGAAACACTAACTCTGAATTTACAGTGTGCTGAAATAACAAAAGGAGACACTGGTTGACATGTGAAATAAGAAAGCATGGTACACCATGCAATATTTCTTCATGGCCTATATATTATAGGGTTTTGCCAGATTGGCCTTTAAATGCCTTCAAGAAATCAAGAACGGCCTCTGCCCCAGCATGAACAGTTTCACTGTGAGTCTGAGAAAGAAGGACCTGAAGCTCAGCAAATGATCCGTACAATGATGCTCCTGACCCCAGTCCAGAGCAAGTAGGCAGCAGGTTTATGCAAGATCTGATTTTTAATTTATATCCTCAAATAACAGAATGCCAGATCAACTCTGATTTCAACTAAAAGCATGCTCAGTAGTCCGTACTGGTTCAGACATCCCAAAAACCTTTTTGTCTTTAAGCGTGTGTTATCCACAGAACAGAGCCCCAGATTACAAGAAACTAAAAGCAGGTAAAGGACAGCCTCTGTTTCCAAAGGCTGCCTGTGCTAACAGGGCAGTGAATATATGTCTGAAGGACATAAGATTAGGTTGATGTATCATCAGTTCAAAGATGGGGATACTGTGGCACGGGTGGCCAGAAGCATCTTTTATTTGCGTTTTCCTGACCTTCAATGGAGCTCCAGTCAATGTCCTGGTTCTCTGGCTTATGCAGGGCAGGGTATTTGTTGAACAAGTTGGCGATGAAGGCCAGATTTAGCTTGGGGTTCCCCCGGACGACATCAGTGGCAGTGACGAACTGCCGGCAGCCCAGGCGCTCCGCCTGCTGCAGCATGCACTCCGCTCGCTGGACATCGTCCTTCTCCTGTGCTGGCACAAAGCAGGGCATCAGCCTCACCTCACTGCCTGGCACTGCATCCAAGACCCACCTGGGATCTCCATGTGTGGATCTAGATGTGGAACTGTCAAAGCTATTCCCTTTCCCACTTCTACTAATGGCAAGTTTGTGTTTTCAAATGGGCTTTGTCTATAATTCGACCATCTCACCATATTGCTTTCAAGTTGTATTCCATACAAGATGTGATGGTTTTATGAAATTCCCAAATAAATTTACTTAAATACACTTGTTACATGGTAGTAGTTTATCAGTGTGGCTAAAGTTTTAGAGATAATATCTAACAAAAGTCGAAACACATAATTTAATTTTTTGAAAGCTTTGATTTCTGAAATACAAGATCATTTTGCAATGCTAAAAAGGATTTACTTGTTCCGACATCCCAGTGCAACCCTATGTTGACCAGCAATGCAAGTAACAGACAGAAAATATCGGCATTTACTCTAAACTTATCTCATCTTACCCTTAATCCTGACATGTCAATAGTAATAGCTGGAATGCCTTCTTCATCTCCCTTGGGGGCAACTTGGTTCAGCAAATGGTAATAAGCTCTTGAGTCCTGTGACAAACAGAGAAATTAAAGGGAAGAAAAATTACATCTAAAGCTAAGCCTCTGCATGCCAGTACTTCCCTGAACAATGCTTCATTTTTATTACATCGATCATTGGGCTACATAATTAAATTAATTAAGCTGGAAGCACTTAGCAATTCCTACTTTATGCTGTGTTTGCCAGATCTATTTCTTCCCTAAGCCCATGTGCTGCAGAATGTTCAACACACAATACAAAATCCTGTGTACTGCACTTACAAAAAGGACAGCAACAACAAAGAGATGTTAGAATTTACTTAATCTGAACATAAAATTAGAGATAACAAAATGCATACCTTTATAATGTTGTAGAAGTCAGGCTGCTGAGCATTTAAGAGAAGAAAATGCAGAAGGAGAAAGCAGATGTTTAAAGAGGATTTCTAAGCAATGCTTGAACAGTTATGGAAGAGAAAGCATAGTTTTCAAGGACAAAAGTTAAAACTAACAACAGTATCAGCATTTTTCAGGAAAAAGGGCAGGAACAAGACAAGAATTTAATATGTTGTGTCTTTAATCTTCTGTGAAGTATAACGTTGCTTCCACACGTGGAAAATATTAACTCACTTCAAAAATAGCTCAAAGAACTGAAAATAAAGCTACCTGTTAATGGCTAGGGACTTGACTAACTAACTCAACTAATGTTATTCAAAATATAAAGTAGATTACGTGCATTCAGGGCTACAGCAAAGGTTGGGGCAGAGGAGTGTGTAACCCAGGTGCCATACTGAAGGAAAGACCAAGTGGGGGAATTGGAAGAGCCCCATCCCCTTCCTCTACATCTAGTTACATATTTGAGTAAGGTTCAGGCTTTTCCAAACCAAAGTCAGGTCAAGAGTCACTTAAGGAAATTTAGGAAGGAGGAAAGCAATAGAGGCAAGAAACTGAAAATACAGTGGTAGAGTCCATATGCCCTGTCCAGAGACAGCAGCCATTCCTTTCCCAGGCATTTGGTGTGCTGGGGCTGACAGTGATGACTGACTAAGAGGTTGGGACATGGAGGAATACTAGTGAGTGGAAAGGTAAACCCCACTAAAAACATTCTATGCACCCAGCTCCATGTCTTCAGCAAAGCAGTCTCAGCTGCTTGGATTGTTTCAGTGTTCAATCCCTGTGTGGAAGACAGAAATTTGGGTGGGAGCTGCTGTTTTGCTGTTGTTGGTCAGTGTTTCTCATACCTTGATGTCTGAGCTGAAGTTGTTGACTTTGTTGCATCCTGCATTTTCCAGATGATAGTTTGCCCACCTCAGCAGCAGGTCCTCTGGAGACAACTTCATCAGATCCTCCAAGCTCTCTCCTTCTCTCAGAAGAGCGATTAAGGCTAAGCAGGGATGGGAAAAAAAAACAACAAACAAACCAAGAAAAAAATAATAATGTGAATACTTTCTGAGGAGAATGTATGGCTGTTTTCTCTCTAAAGGTGAGTGGCCAAAGTGTTGCCAAAATTCAAGGTGTGTTAGCATGACAGAGGACATAAACAGAAAAAGGGTCTCATCAATAAAATGAGAAAAAGGCTGTTATTTGTGTATCTAGTAGTGGATCATGTAGAAGTGGAAGACAATTTCAGTGTGGTCTAAGAACTACCTATGAGAAGGGAAATCTTCAACTAAATCAGTTTGCTCAAAGCCCTATATGACCTGACCTTGAATGTTTTGGGGGATGGGACATCTACCACCTAGATGGAGCAACCTAGGCCAGTGTCTGACCACCTTTATCACAAAAAATGTCTTCCTTATAGCTAGTCTAAATCTACCCTCTTTTGTTTAAAACCACTATCCCTTATGTATCACAACAGGTCCTGCTAAAAAGTTTGTCCCCATCTTTCTTATAAGCCCCTTTAGGAACTGCTATAAGGTCTCCCCGGAGCCTTTTCTTCTCCAGGTTGAAAAATCCCGGCTTTCCCAGTGTGCCTTCAGAGAAGTGTTCCAGCACTCTGAGCCTTTCTGTGGCACTTCTCTGGACCTGCTCCAACAGGTCCAAGTCTTTCCTGAGCTAAGAAGTCCAGAGCTGGACTCAGTGATGCTGAACACAGGGGCAAGATTGGAATGAAAATATGAACATAGACTTTCTGCAGCTTAGATTAAAGAAATCTCAGTGACCTTCCCACTGAAACTGGATTCACACAGGTATTCTGGAGTACTTGCACATGACTTCATGGGCTCGCAGGCCAGTTGGGTTATCTCTTCTGTCAATTGGAGAAGATACCTATTTTATAGGAAAATTAATATAGTATTCATGTTCATAAAAGGAGAAACAGATAGGAGGGAAGGACTGACTCTTGCAACTGCAGTATGTTGAGCTGATCTCTGGATCATGAAAGGCTTTAGAACAAGTTTGGAAAAGAAGAACTAATAACCTGGAAACTAGTTGTTAATGTGATAAAAGGGGAGAGCATCACACTACTCTGATCTTCTTCCAATATCTTTTGTCAATCCTTGAAAGAAATATGGATTTGCTACATAAAGGAAACAGTGGAGATATACTATATCTGGAGTTCCATAGATAATTTGATACAGGGTGCAATGGGGTTAAACTGGACCAGAGGGGGATAATAAAAGCATTTGAAACTAGACAGAAGATTTTATGAAGGAAAGAGTGTTAACTGTAGGCTGGAAGAAGGATTCTTGTGGAGTTGATCATGGATTGATTTTTGGATTAATGTTTTCTTTCTTTTTTTTTTTTTGCATCAATCATCTTGGTACAAATACTAGCAATGTGCTAAAAATGTGAAGATGATATTCACTAGGTGGCATAGTCAATACAGAGGATGATCAGGAAATCAGACAGAGCGAACTAGATGACAGTAATAAAAATGGAATGTAATTTAATAATGCCATATTCAAAGACATTCACTAGGGAATTGATATGAATAACTGCTATTAGCTAAAAGCTTATATGAACAGAGGATGAGAACAACTTGAGTGTATTAGATATCTTCTGAGCTACTCTGAGCCACCATTTGATATGACCATAGGAAAAACAAACATGATATTAAGTGCATCCCAGGTAATTCCCATAGAGGTTGGGATGTACTACTGTCTTGATATCATATGCTCAGGAAAGTTCATTGGAAATACAGTGTCCCATGTTCAAGAAAGGGGAATTTTACCCAGAACAGCTGTAGAGAAGGGCTATCAGGGAAAGATAGAACCTGAAAAGAAATAAAAATTATCTTGGCTTGTCTACCCTGACAAACTGAAGTTTTAGATGAGAAGTGAAGGAGAAAATATCAGAAAGTCAAAAATAGCAATTAAGCAAGGCAAGGCTACCTACAAAGGAATGGAAACTGGAAACTCTGGGAACTGGTGGCTCTGGCAATAAAAGGTATAGAAATGTGAAAGGGGTAAGGCAATGAAGGTAACACATGCATGGAAACTAGAGGAAAGAAGTGTCACTGTTGGTTGAGCAGACTATCCAGAGGCATGGGAAACAAGGCACAAGATGAGGTGCCATGTGAACTGCATGTACACACCCACACCCTCACCCTGCAGCTACTTCATGGAGAATTTTGGCATTGGTAGATACATCTGGAGTGCCAGTTTGTGGCTCCCCAATATGACAGAGACATTGACAAACCGAGGCAAATTAGTGGAGGGAGACCAAGCTGGTTGGATTGGAGTATGTGATATATGGGAAGAGGATGAGAAAACTGTGTTTGTTTAGCTTGGAAAGAGGTTTGAGAGGGGAACTAGGACTGTCTTCAACCATTATAGAGGAACCAGGTCTGCATTTGCCCAGTATGCAAAGCAAAAGCATGAGAAGTTGCAGACACAAGGTGCAGGAAGGGAAATTCCAACTAGATATAAGAAAAAAAATTCAGAGCAAGAGTGGCTGGGCTCTGGAATAGGCTGCCCAAAGAATACTGGAGAAGGCCCTGAGCAACCTCATCTACCTGTACTGCTGTAAGCAAGTAGCTCGATGGCTGAATCAGAGGACCTCCAGAGGTTCCTTCCAGCCTAAATTATTCTGTAATTCTATAATTCTGATTTCACAAAGAAAGAGGAGATGTTTGGCAAGAAAGACCAAAGCTTTCTGAATGCAGACTTCCTTATCCCAGATTTAATACCAAAACACCAATACTTGGGTGTAGACCATTATTCCTGATCCAATGAGACTGAAATGGCTCTGAACATATAAGTCTACAGACAGCCTTGGACTTTTGACTGCTGGAACTTGTGAAAAGCAAGGAAAACTAGAGCAGTCAAGAAAACAGGAGACATATACTTGAAGAAAAAATTATTTTTTTAAAAAAGACCTTTATCCTAAAGACTGTTCAGTGATAACAGTAGAGAACTGAAATCAAGAGCCATACGTACCTTCATTCCTGCTGATCTCTATGTCAGCAAAGAGTCCAATTTTGATGACTTGCCATAAAAGACCCAGAACGAGGTAAGGTTTTCCTTCTTTTAAGTCTTCAGCTCCAATGTTAACAACATGGCACCCAATGGCTGAAGCAGAGTTCAGGGCCAAGTTCAGATTTTCCTATGGAAAGAAGAGATGTTTTGAATGATGCAATAACTGGGGAACTGAGGATACAGGAAGGGAGCACAGCCAAAACTAGTGAAATCTGCAGGCAGCCTCACTGTGTATGCATTTTTATACCTAGAACCATGTCTTTCCTGATGCAGCGCTCCAGGTGAAGTCTCACCAGAGAGAGGGACAGAATCACCTCCCTTGACCTGCTAGCCACACCTCTTTTGATGCAGCCCAGGATACATGTCTGACCACAGGGAGCAGGGGAATACAGTATCTCCTGAGGAGTACAAGTAAGTTCTGGGTCCCAACATGAAGACAGAAAGAACCTCTCTTTGGCAAAGAAACCATGTCACCAGGCACTGGAGATCAAAGCGTATGTCTGCAGTCACAGTGATGTCCTGGCTCAATCCTGGTTACCAAAGTCAGGATCTCCCTGTAACTAATGCTCAAGCACATGCTCAAGTATAGACTTAGCTACAGCATGGAGCAGGCTCTCCTCTGCTCAGTCTTGCCCATGTGGAGGAACAAGGGAGCTACAACCCAAGTGACTGGCAGATATTCCAGGCCCAGCTCTCCCTAAGCACTATGCAAAAGCCCTGACGCCTTAGTTACAAGTTACTAGCTGGTAGTGTTTACAAAAAGCACACTGTCATAGGAATCAGTGTTATTCCTGTTAAGTTTTTAACCTCACAGTTCAGCCAAGGTCAGAACTGGTGAAGTCTGGATATTTTCTTTCTGAACTTCAGATTATAGACTCCTGGGAGTCTTCAGTGGAGTCAGAGGGACACAGTGATTCACAGTGAGAGGCAGAAAGCAAGTGACATTTCAGGAACATTATGTTCCTTTGCCATTTCCATTTAAAAAAAAGGAAATAAGAAAATTTGATCCATAGGTCTATATTATTAAAAAAGGTGGCTTGATAAACAGAGGACAAGTAAAGCGGGAAAAGAAGCCTGGAAAATATAATTTATGATACAGATTTGCAATTTTTCATGTGAATTTCAGCACTGCTGGCATGACAGGGAGATCAGATTAGATACCAAATGCAGAGAGAGACACAATGTAAATTCTCATAAGCTAGAAAAATTGGACCATTTCAAATTAATTACCTTTTCTCCACCAGACAGCTGTAAAAGGGTTAAGTTAAAGTGGAAGCTTATATTGATCAAATCATGTCTATCTGTGACATGGATTGATCTGAGCTGCATCATTAAGCTATGCTGCTGACCAAAACGATTAGAACTGAAAAATGTGATATACAGCATAGAAATCCAATTTAATGGCTTTTGAGCTTACTTGAGTCTGGCTAATGTTCTATCAATGCAGAGTAGCTGAGGGCTAAACTGGATTAGGTTCATGTCTATTTCATATATCTATTTATATTCTATACCCAGATACATAGATGTTGTTCATATAAAAATCTCTCTACATACTGCCCAGTGAGAAACACAATAAACTTTAAATAGGTGAAAATTAGCACTATTATTTGTCCAATTTTAAAGTCATACACATGTGCGTGTAATAGAAACAAAGAAGTGCTTCAGTATTCAAAGTGAAATGGCAAGACTTGTAAAAGGCAGGCAAAGGCTATAGTCCCATTTCAGGCATGTTGCACACCATGGTACTTCCAGGATCACAGATAATATTTTGGTGAGGACATCGGACTGCTACACAGCAGTTGTGAGGTCAAGTCCATCACCATGCCTTAGATGTGGGGTTCAGCCTTTTGAGAGCTACTCCAGCTGGAATTGGTCACTGTACTATCTAGTTGCTCTTGCATTCATATGGCATCTGTCAAAAAAGTATCTAAAGCTTTGATCTGGTAAACATTATACATTGTGTTTGGTTAGTCAGATTGCTCATACGTTTGGAGAGAAACAGAAATATAAGTCTTTAAGTTTTTGTGACATGGACCTGAGCATCTCACTTTGCCACAAACAACTTTGCCTGATTGTGTTGGGCAGAACCATGGTATATCCAGCCTTTGCTCTAAGTGATTATGTGAAAGGATCCTAAGGGGAGAAGAAAAGAATCTTGTTGTATTTTAGTACCTGTATTGTGAAGGGTGTGAGTTTCTTTTTGTTGATTGTTCTCTCATCAATGGTATCTGGCACTGAAAAGTTGATCATCTTACTGGAAATATAAGGAAAAAAAACCAGAAATACACTAACAACTACACATGCACAAAATACAGATATAGCTCTTGTCACTACATTGTAGGACAAGTCCAAGAGCTGGAGAGTTACTTAACAAATATAGATAGTCACCCCCTGTTTCTACATATACACATAGAGGCACACACTCAATACTTGAGCAATTCTTTTGGGTCACATACAGACTGTACTATAGGTGCGAGGCCAAGAATGCCACAAGGTGAAGTAATGTGAAAAGTTTATTGTGCAGAAAATGTCTGTGAAAGCACTCACTATTTTGTGCTGCTTTGTGTGAAACCCCAAAAGTCCTTGGGCAAAAATAAAACCGAGTAGCTCCTCAAATTTCACTGACTTCATCTAATTGTAAGCGTCTAGAGGCAAGAAAAAATCCTCATTAAACATGAAAGATGCTTTATATTTTTGAAGATAAAAGAAGCAAAAAACCATAGAATTATTAAGGGCCTGAGTCTGCTAAGATTCATGAGCTTATTGTAAATTCAGCAGCTTCTGTTTAAGCAGAGATGTGAGTTTTTGCAGACTCATGGTTCCCATTTGTGAGAAAGATAGGTATTATTTACCAAAGCACTATGCCATCACCGACCGCCTGGAAGAGGTCATCTGTTTCTGGATTCATTGGGACCACGTGCTTACAGTCAGGGTCTTTTTCAAGGGCTTTGTTAATCCAGTTGACAAAGGCATATTTTTCTTCCTCTGCAGACACAATGTAAAATCCATAAGTTTGCTGTGCAGAACCTCTACCATCATTTTACTTACAAAGGCAGAACTCCTGGGGCAGACATCTCTCCCACCAGTGTAATTGATCAACAAAACCCTAAATGGAACAAGGCTCTGAGGAGACAGGAAAATGAGCTGAAGACAGCAATGGGCTTGAGCTGGTTAATACGCCGTTGATACTCCTTCTCACTCCCCAGGGTTACCTGGTGTCATGAGGGCAAGCGTATTATAGAGACTGGTAGTGAAGTTCATGTGATTCAACTATATGGTGCAGATGCTAAGCTCTGCAAAGAGTATTTTGTACGTGCACCATAATTTGAATCCATTTTTGTACCATTCTGCTAAATAGAAATCCCACATAACTTCAAATAAATTCAAGAAAGTCAATTCTGTATTGTACTTTACACCCTCTTCATGTGGAATATCTAGATTGGATTGGCCAATATTTTGAATGCATTGTTGTATCACTCTGCTAAACAGAAATTCCACATAGCTTCAAATAATCAATTCTGTACTGTACGTTACGCTCTCTTCATGTGGAATATCTAGATTTGCCAGGATTGGACTCTGACAAAGAGCATTCAGAGGGTAATGGGCAAATGTTGCCTGTAGTTCAACAGCATAGCTGTCCTGTACCAGCAACAGCTCACACTGCCCCAGTAGCTCAGAGAAGGAGACGTCTGTGCTCAGGTGGGTGGAAACATCACAGGAAGCATCCTCTGTTCTCCCTGCCCTGGAGAGAGTCAGTCCCCCACTCTTGCCCCTGGAGAAGACAGCCAAGGGTGGGACCTCCTCCCTGTGGAGCTGCTTCAGTGTGAGCTGTACCCAGGCGGCAACAGAAGCAACCGTGGCTGCCCTGAACTTTCAGCTTGGAGAAACAGGCTGGGATAAGAGCCCTGATGGTGTTGTGCCCTCTAGAGAAAAAACGTCAGGAACTATCTGAGTTTACAGAATAATTGACAGATTACTGGTAAAATGTATGAGGAAATGGGTTAGAAACAGCGAGGAACTTGTGTCTTCCCTCACTGGTGAGCAGGACATCAATGGACCAGTCTCAACAGCTGCTGCAGCTGTGCCGGGAGGCTGTTCTCCAGCAGGACTGCAGTGCATTTAAAGTAGTGGAAGATAAATAGTTTGGAGCTTCCTCTGGTAGCCACAGCTGTGACCACCCCAGTAAACTGCCTCAGGCTACTTTTGACAAAGACTCTGCTCTGGTGCTTTGTCACCTTCACAGCTCTTTGGCACACACCAGCCTTGACTGAGCAGCCATCAAAGATCACTGAGACCAGAGCACCTGGGCTTGCACTGAGATAAGGTGCACATGATCTCTGAGGCCTCACTTGTTGCTATCAACACAGGACAGCTGTACCTACCTGAGTAAGAATGTTGTGTGCCAGCACTGGACTGCTCGGATGTCCCACCAATAGCACAGATCCCCTCCTTCTTGTTGATTTGTTTTCTGAATGACTTGGCAACATCATCACTCTTCAGGTTTTGGAAAATCTTTCAAGCATGAGAGACAATTTTAAAATTTTAGAGAATTAAACCAAGCTAAAACAGTGAGCTCTTGGGCCAGGAGACACATTCTCTCTGCTTCATAAATAGGGAAGGACAGCTTGAGTATTTTTCAGTGGGTTTCTCTGTACAGTCTGTGTATCTGCTGTGGTACAACAGGATTATGCACAGCGTTTATGCTTTCAAAGCAGTGAACAACGACTGGCTAAATAATAGAAATGTTGCTTTGGAGGAGAGCAGTTTGGGTTTGAAGAAAGGGCAAGTAAAAACCTGCTTCTCCATCCCAAGGGAAATTCTACTATTTTAGTGTTTGCTTTTGACCCAGTTCAGACCAGAAAAAAGAAAAATGCCTCATAAAGTTTTCAGTTTCAATCTGCTGAAACTTTCTGTAATCATCTAGCCAGAATATAATCTTTTTGCGACTTGCAACTGAAGAACTTTATCTTGCTGCATCAACCAAACTGAAACATACAAAGTCTGTGAAATGAGCAGCTGCATTCATGTAACTTGTCCCAGTTGATTGTAGGATTTCTAGTTTGGTTACCTTCTGCTTTCAACTTTTCCAGTGAGGAGACTCCTCGGATTAACGAGGTGCCCATGAGACCCTACGCATGTGCCTCTGCTGTGCCCCAGGGGCCACCTTGAGTACCCCACCTGGTATTTTACTTACTGAAATAAATAACGTCTTACTTACTGAAATAAATTCATCAAAACTGATCCTGCCATTCCCTGTGGTTGTCAGACTCTGAATGAGTTCTCTGGCTTTATATCCTGGGAGAGGGAAATTGGCTGCCTTTAATGCTTCTGTTAATTCATTGGCATCGATGAAGCCATCCCCACTGATATCTGCAAAGATTAAAGCAAATTTTACATTTTACATCACCCAAATGAAATTTTCTGCATATAAAGGCTGTTGTTTTTATTTTACCCAAGAAAAGGCAGATTATATATAAAGATCTATTGTCCTGAAATCTGGTATTTTCAACTGCTTTGGTGTCATTCACACCCAAGAAAAAATTACAATCACCTTTTAACAAACAAAAACTCATAGTGATGAATTTATTTTTTTTTTACATATAACAAAGCCAGGTTTAAATGGATATAACTGCCTTTCCAAGATTTACATACAGACAAAGATGATTTATAGAGAAATCATCCTTTATACAGAACATTGAAAGAAAAAACAGTTGATGCAATATACATGTGCATTTATTATATAACTTCTGATTTTGGCCTGTTTTCTGCATCTAATATCATCAGAAGTAATGAACTGAGAGTCTTGGAACTGCATATGGTTATCCTCAAAATAAAAACTTGGATGTTTCTTTGTGATAGTGCTAACATAAATAGCCATGCTGAGCTTCCTGCAAGATCTGGGGTAGTATTTTATAAGATCATAAACACAGGTTACACAGTCCTTTTTTCTCCACTAGTTTGTGAAAAAATCCACAGATAAAAATGCAAACTGAGTTTATCACATGGAGAGTTTCTGTTAAAACATTATGATTATGTACATAGATACATGTACATATAGTTTTCATATTTGGCTTTTATATATCTGTGTTTCTTTTTTTACAGGTTTTTTTCCCCCAGCCTGCAGGCCGAGGTGATTTCAAAGAATTGCGTGCTGATTTCCTGCATAGTAAGTTGCAATTTGAGTCACTTGTTGCATACTGTGAAAAGGCACTCGGCTCTCAGCATCAGTACACGGATGCAAAGAATATCCTGTCCATTTCTGAAGTCATAAGACAAAAGGATCTCGACTTGGAGAGGGAAATGCCTTGGAGAGCAATGAGAGCTGCTTTCTAGCATTTTGGGTGAGCAACCTGAGCAACCTGGTCTAGTGGAAGGTGTCCCTGCACATGGCAGGAGAGTTGGAACGAGATCATCTTTAAGTTCCCTTCCAATGTAAACCATGCTAGTATTCTATGATTTGTCTTGTCAGTGCATTCGGTGTATGGGACACTCACAGAGACCAGATTTTTAAGATTGCCAGCCTAGAGTACTGTGCGCTCAGAAATCAAACAACCACCACCTGACAACTGATTAATGCAAGGCTGATAGATCTGCTAATAAAAGTTAAGTGAGCTGTGAGAAGAACAAGGACCTTTTCTTGGAATTTGAGTAGACAGTGATGGGTCTGTGTGATGTGACTTTGAAGGAGACAAATCAGATGAGACCTTTAAAGGTTTGGAAAGGAAACACATATTAAAAATATATGGGGTTTGAAAGATCATTGTAAAGGGATTACAAATTTTTTAGCCATTTGCACATTTGTCCTCTCCATATTCTTCCTTCCCATAGGGAGTACTCAATTCACATTAAAATACAACCTTTTTGCCTTCCAAATAATTTGTCAGAAATTAACAATATTCTTAGCAAAACATTTGAGCATATTTCCAACGTGGTTTTCTGTACAGCTTTTGATTTTTTCATAAACCCTGCTGGAGCCCAACATCCTCCTCTGATAAGAGGCCATTGCTCGGTAGCGTGCTGCTGTGGTTTCATCTGTGAGACCTGCAGTGGCAGGAAAAAGACTTTCTGTGGCTGCTGTGACACAGCAGATCAGTGCTGGAGCAAACTCCATTTCTTCACAGCTGGTCACTACATGACAAAAGAGCTTGCTATGGCTTCACACTTCAGCCGTGTCTTTCCTGTTCTCTGTACTCACCGACTTTGCTGAAAGCCTCCCGTAGCTCTGCCATCTCCTCCTCTGAGAAGTGTGCTGTTGAAGCCATTTTTTATTTCTCTGATTGGCAGGTCTGCAAGAAGAAAACACTTCTTTTTAATTGGTGCTTTTTGGGTTTGCAGTTGTGATGAAAAAGAGAGGTTTTCACTTGGATTTTCCAAGTCCCAGAGCAGCTCCCCATAGCTGAAAATCCAGCTCCTCTCTGTATCCTGAAATCAAGTGAAAGGGTAAAATCCTGTGTACTTGAGATACAAATCCATGTCCCTCTTGTTGTTTTGCCAGGCCCTGCTCAAAACCCCAACAGTTTTATTTATACTAATTTAATTGGAATTAAATCCCACCTTTGCAAACTTTTGCTTCTCAAGGAGAAAGCAGACCAAATTGTGCTGGCTCTTGCTATTCCCCCTTGGAAACACAATTCACAATGCATTTCTTCAGTAGTGCAGGCAGAGAAGCAGCAGCCCTGGGTGCTTCCCAGGGCTCTGGGTTGGAGTGAGAGCCCCAGGGGATATTTGCACTGCTTACCTTTGGGTACCTAATGATGAGGCTGGGTCACCCTTACAAGGTGGAGGGTTGGAGAGAAGCTCCTTCACAAAGTGTTCAGAGCACCAGGTCTGGCTTCCCAGAAGTCAGCTACCTCTTTTAAGGACTTTCCTTCCCAAGCTATCCCAGTGCCTGAGGTTGGGTAGCTTTAGGAATGTGTGGCTGGAAAAAGTTTTCCTGCCTTTTCTCTCATCAAAGATATAAAGCAGGAGAAAGGACTGGACTTTCACTTTCTAGGTGCCTTTCTTAATAATCAGAACGGGAAAGTTTACTTCCTTGTATCACATCATTAAATACACTGCCAGAAGATGCACATTATACCCCTTTTCTTTTTTCATGCATCTACTGTCCCTTGCATCTATTCATGAGGAAACTATTCAGGAGACAGACTATCTATTATTCTATATTTGTGAGAATGACTCTAGTGTCCTATGTCTCTTTAACTATTAATTAACCAAGCAACTATTTAAATAGAATAGAATAGAAACCTGAGTTGATCTTGGGAAGTGGTTGCTGTAGCTACAGTGTTCAAATGAGAGGGGAAAAAAAATCAGAAATACCTCATTCCCAGACTAAAGTTAATATTGCAAAATTAGAAAAAAAATACAGGTTTGCTATAGCCCTCAAACTGCCACACAGAGTTAGGTACAGCCTATCTGGGCTTCAGATTCAATGCTCTCCTGAACTCATGGATTGATTCCTTGTATCTGTGAAAACCACTATGGACATCATAGCTTTGAAATAGCCCAAAGGCAATCTCCTGTGATTAGCTTCTTGTCTGCTGTCTCCCTCTAGCATTATGCACCCTTTTTCTGCCTAGTCACTGTGGTTTTAGGATGAGGACAACAGTGAAAAATCCATTTGTTCGCTCTAACCTTCACAACTAAAGAAATGCAGAAGAATCCACAATACTATCGCTCTTGTGGCATGAAAACCCATGTGAGGTTTTCAGCACAATGGAGCTGATGATTGCTATTGAAATACAATATTAAAAGTGGTTCTAACCACCATACTTTCAAGAATTACCTTCAAAAATCCCTCTGATACTCTAGCAATGTGGGTTATGTATACTACGGTAAAACTAGATCCATAGTCTTCCCCCATCATCCTAGCATCTTTCCTGCCTCTGATGCCTCACTATCAATCTTTTTTGTTGCCTGCTGTGTGTTTTTGCAAATTGTGGACTAACTAAAATGCACCTGGACACATGAAAATCTTACACTATCAGCAAGAAAATCCATATTCTGCTGCAAGATCATCTCTTCTAGTCCAGTCACTTGATCAAGCAATATAATTTGCCACACAACTTTTGATAACATTAAGACTGTTCTAGGCTTAATGGGTAAGAAACACCACAGGTTGTTGCCTATAATATTGCTTTTGCAAAGTGACCTTGAGGAAAAATTATCACCGACATAAAACAAACTCTTCTTGATTGCATAAGAAGTTGTGGCCTCTGATAAGTGATCTGTTAAATACAGAGAATCCTATTAATAGTAAATCTGTTCACATGTGTGGGCATTTATACTACTACTAATAATAGGATGAAGGGCTTTGCTGTAATGACCCCTTTTGACATGATTTTTAGATCAGTATTATCCACTCCATTGTAAAGGTAACTACGCTTGGCTGAGCAACCAGACGCACCTCTGCACCGAGAACGAGAACTGGTCCTTGATCACCTGAGGAGTATTTGTACTCAGGCAACAGAAGGATTGTCACTGCCTGCTCCAACACACAACTGAGTTTCTTACATTTTCACTCCCCTATTATCTCTTGATTTCAGCCTGTCAGCTCCAGTATCTAACATCACTGGGTATTGCTGACTAATATCCCACTCTGCTTTTGCAGCCATGAGGTTTGGACAGGCACCCTGCTGCCATCTGCACAGCTATTTTGGCAAGTCAAATGCATCATAACCCATCATCTCTCTGAGGGTTTGACACTGGTGCTTACCACAGTATGTAAAATCCATACCAACAGAAAAAATCCATACCACATAATGCCATGTAAAATCCATACCAACAAAAAAATCCCTTTATAGCCACCACCTCTATATAGTTTCAGGGTTATCTCTAATGTCATTTTCAGCAAGGGAATGCAATAAAGGCAGGGAAAAAGTTTAATGTCTTCACTGCAGATCTTCTAGGCTCATCTGCAGCCAGAAGACCTCTGCCAACCCCCTTGGCAAGCATGTGAAAGCCCTTCAATTTACACTCAATTAATCAAAACCAGAATTTTTAGATTAAAGGTTTCAGAGTTATTCCCAGTTAAAAATCACTGTCATTTTTTAAATTGTTCAAGTAGTAAAAACAAAACATGAGGAAATCAAGAGATTAAAAGTCCAAAGCTTTAAAGGAGAAAATGGCAAAAAGGAGAAAAATCTGCTTTCAAAAACCCTACTTTTCAGTATATAAAATGCTTATTTTGCTTAGATCATTAAATGATGATACTTAGACACACAGAAATGTAAAATGCTTCTGGATAATGCTGTGAGAGGTCAGGCTCAATATTTTCCTTCTGATTTTATCAGCCAAAAGAGAACCATTTGCTCCTAGGGGTCAATCACTTACAGCACTTCACCATCCTCAGTGCAAACTGAAAATGGTTTGGGCATCCCATCAAGAGGGCATCCAACAATCCTGGGTGAGTAGTCCAATAACTCACAACCCACAAGGCATTGCAAGCACATGGTGCACTGCTCTGCTCCAAACCATTTGCCAAATCAGTATGACAAGACAGATGCACAGAAAAAAATGAAGAAGATAAGAGCAAAGGAGAATATGTGGAAATGATGAGCAATATGAACAAGTTGAAAAAGCTACTTTGAAAAGTTGTTGAGGAGCTGCCTGAAGGAGGTGCAAAGGGAAAATCAGCTGGTGAGCCCCAGGAGATGGCTTTGAGCACAGCAATGTATGGCAAGAAGCAAAGAAAAAAGCTGGGCAGGGGAGAGGCATGGCAACACAGAGGGAGCTTAATAAGGACTGAATGCAAACAGCCTAGCTATCAGCACACATGAGATATTGAAGATCAGCAGCAGCTGATCTTGAGGAAGGATCTTGAATTTGGTGTGATGGAAGATCAGTCAAAGAACTGAAGTTCCTTGGAGAGAATGAAGTTAAAATCAGCACATGCTTGGATGCTGAGACAGGCTGCTGAGAAGAGGAAGACAGCTCCCCAGGTTAGAGCAAGAAAGACAGTGGAACTGCCAACAAGAAAGAAATGGAAGGTAATAAACATTCAGAAGAAAAATAAAACACTCCCTGAGGCACTCTGAGACTCAGATGGCTTCAGGACACCCAGATTACACACTGCCTGGAAAAGACACTTCCTTCTTGTTTGCCAAACAGCATAAACCCACTATTGCAAAAGTGAAAAATAAAATTCTGCACAGGCACTCTTTCCTCCTCAGAAGACTACTGAGTTACAAATTAACATAAAAAAAAGGGAAAATGATCTCACCTAAGCTGCTGAGAATTGTAACAAACTGACATCAAAAGAGCCTCTAACGAAGCACTCCCCTGCCATCATTTCCAAACTAATGTGTCGTAAAGTCTCCTTTTATTTGACCTTATCCTCAGAAGAACCTATGATCACACTGATGTTTTAAGAGATCTAATAACAAACTATTTTCAGACTGGAATATAAAGGAAGAGCTAAATAATCCTAATACCTGAATGTTATTGCTAAATTGAAACACAGTGATATTGATTTTCTTTTATTTTTTCTTCAGTTTTGAAGCCATAGTCTCAGAAGCAGCCAGGTTATGCATTGCTTGGCAAAGTGTGCACCCACCATGCAATATAAATAATAAATGGCAAAGCCATTATAACCTCAAGGTTTTCCAAGAGTTGTATGAAATAGTTACCTTGTTTCTTATTTTCCTCCACTTCTCTGGTATTTAAGCCTTATTGCAAGCAAGGCAATGAAAACCTTGAAGATCTGAAATGGCACTTTACGGCTAGACATAAAGCAAAAAAGCAAATTTCATGGGACAACATTATATTTCAAGAACACATTTAGTCAGGAACAACTTAACTGAAAATTTGGTGCCAAGGAAGTTGAATTAACTACTAATATTTATGCACTTTATACCATCAGGGCTTTGTTTTGTTAATGTACCCTAACTTTGTTAATTATATGATGACCTCTCTAGCTGTTGGGAGAGTGACACAACACATGTTCTCTGTCATATATAAATTTCCCTATTTCTCCTGCTATCTTCTCTTCAAACTTGCTTATTTTTTTCTGAAAGTGATGAAATAAGCAGCACTCACTGTTGCAAAACACAGCTGTTAGAGTTGGGTAAGACCGCCCCCCTCCTCACACAAAACTCTGCCTTTTATTTTATCAGAGCTCACAGCTCTAGTTCCTTTTCTCTTTCTTGTCTCATCCACAAATCCAGTTTCCAATATCCAGCTTTCTGTAAGGGTTGGGGAATACTTTCCTAGCTCTTGTCTGCATTAGACTTTTCCTCCTAGCTGATATCAAAGGGGAACCCCCACCAATCCTCCTCCAATGCACATTCTGTTCTGGATCATTCCACCAGCAGGCAGGATTAAGAGAAGGGGCCTCAGAATTGTGCAGAAACTCTTGTGATGTGAAGCATCCCATAGACCAGAAAAATATAAGGGAAAAGGGAGTATCTTGAGCTTGAGCTTATTCAATCTTCCTCCCATATTTATTGCACCATTGTGTACCTGCCCATTCCTGTTCACTCATCAGAATATCCCTGATAAGATATTCCTCCCCAGAAAGATTTCCCTCTACCTTTCCCTCACAAGGTACTACACGTAAGTCCATATATTCATAGGCATTCTTTCTGTTCAAAAAACATGTCTCAGCTGGTTTTCTACAGTGTGGAAGGGCTGAGGAAGAGACGAGAAAAGATTTTTGGGTTAGGCTCTAATATTTTCTTTCTGGAGATAAGTTTTTGCCATTTTCATTGGCACAAAGGGCTGAGAAAAAGAGAAATTACTCAGTGGATCTCATGTTGAAACAAGAATCAATGCTACAACCACAGCAGTGTGGCCTAGAAGTTCCTCAATTTGAAGTTTCATCTTGTGCTCATCAGCAAAATCCTTCAACAAAAATGTAGCAAGCAAAGCCATCTTGTAGGCAGTCAGCCAAACATATTCTTTTGTATAATCCAGAATAATTTATGTCCCAATTAAACTTCACAGTCTCAAAATATTTGCTATTATCATGCTTGTCTCTCATATATTTCTTATCTGTTGGTTTTCTTACAATTCTGATCAAAATAACATACTTACATCCCTGGTCTAGCAGGGTGATCCACAGTGCAGCCACAGCACAATAGGATAGTAGGTTTAAAGCTAAATTTCCCAAGCCTTACAGCCAGTTTGAGGCTGCAGGTGATTATTTGCAGCAATAGCTCTGGGATATCCAAGTATCTTAGACAAACGAACAGTGTCCTTTATTCTTGTTTGTCACAGCTTCCAGGCAGGTTGAATGGACATTTTTTTGTGATAGCTTTTTTTTCTGCTAACGATGTAAGATAAAAACTAGAATCCATATGTCTCTTTCTTGCTAGTGAGTTAGTCTCCAGCTAATCAGCTACTCACCATGGCTGACAGTATCAGCAAATACCATCTGACTGTGAACCACATGTCAATTAGACACATTTGTTACACAACAACTTTGAAAATCATTTAAGCGCAAACTGCAACATCTTCAAACATGTGTTGTTGCTCATTAAAAAAAGTTAATTTTTCAAGTTGTGCATTTGGAAGTATGACATTTTCCCTTCTTAAATAGCTATAGATGAATAAGAGTATTTTTTAAATTTCCTCAAAGATGCTGAGCTAAATTTTAAATCCTAAAGTAGACAGAAACATACTTGACTCAATTATCAATGTATCACAGGACTTCCAATTTGGGTGGGATCTTGCTGTTTAAATCAGCATACAAAACAGAGAGGAGTCTTTCTGAACTTATGGCAAATACTTCCTCCCTGGTACATTATAAAGACTCACAGTTTAGCCCACAATAAATTACAATCTTTGCCTCAAAGGCTTTTTAAAAGATTGGTGTCTGCAACAGCAAATCTCACCATGTATGCAGGCACTGGAATTATTAAACTGTTGCACTTCACCTATTTTATTTTGTATACAATTTGAAAAAAAAAAAAAACACAGAGAAAAGACATTTATCACTGTTCAGAAAGTCACATGGTGATGTCCATGAGTTATTTTCTTAATGTTCCATTTTATAAAGTACCTTATTTGTCAATGTGATGCCTGAGTCCTAAATCAAACCCAGTCAACAGAGCTTAGGAAGGGAAAATCCACAGAGTTTGGAGAGAGATGGAGGCCTCTTTCCAGTACCACTCAGTGGTAGGGAAGGCTAATCCTTCAAGGAAATTAAAACATTGAGAAGGCAGAGCTGTGAAACTATAAGTACTCTCCTTATATGTCTTTTATCTGTCATATACATCCTACTAGGGAGACAGTATATATATACATATTATTTTTTAATAGAGTCTGTAGAATTTTTCTCAAAAAAATAAGATCCAGTATACTACATTTTTTGTTGGGTCACTTATCTTTCCTATCCCTTTACCAACACAAACTAGCTAGCTTTAAAGTGAAAACATTTTTCCACAGATAAAGGAACATTTTGATTTTCAAATGCTGTCCAGTGATTTTTATTAATTTTATTTTCCAAAGCTGGTTTTCAAACCAAGCTAAATTGACAAACAGCTTCAGTCATTCAGCAGATGTCCCATTTGGTATGGAAAGTACTGCCCCACCCAGTTCCATCTGCAGGGGCTGCTTTGGCTATGGGTGTGAGGAGCTACCCCACCTCTGCCCCATCACAACTGGGGCGGCAGATGGGCACAAAACCCTGGACAGATAGATAAAATCTTCTCTTCCTATTCCTGAATACTGCAGTCTTATGGCAGGAGATCAGGTCACAAAGTACTGACTCAGTCACAGATGTCCTGTGGAAGACTGATGCAAGAAAAGGAGAAGAGGACCTGTGTTTCCAGCTTGTTTGCAGGAAAACAGTTCCTCTGTGCATGGAAAATATTTAAAAACATGTTCCAGCTGTAAAAAGGAGATTTTTAGATACAAACATATATTTGCATTTGACTTATTCCACATGGATTTATGAATCTGCTTCTGTCGCTCCCATGCTGGGAGTTGTAGTCTGTCCTCAGCTCTGCAGGACCCCTCACTGATTTCAGCAATGACCAGACCCTTCCACCCACAGAACCTGAAAATGAAGAGCATGTCCGAACATAGCCCCCCTTACCAGCTGTCCTGCTGCTTGGGCCCCCATCCTACAATGGTGCCATGTTGGGAGCATTAATGTCTCTAAGTGTGCAACAGGGAACCGAAGCAGGACCTGGAGCACTGGGAGGCACAGTCCTCCTGAGCCCCCTTTCCACTGAAGAATGATTTGGCTTTATGGCATGGTCACTGAGCCCTGCCACTGGACATCCCTCTCATGCCTCTCACATGCCACTCTCCTCCCCATGGGTGCTGCCTCCATGTCCAGGACACCCCGCTTGTTTCACTCAGGGGAAGGGATTTACTTCTTGTCCTACATCTTTCCTTTGATAACTGCAAAAATGCACAGAGCGACCAAAGCAGAGTTCCGTGTTTCATCTTGCAGCACCTAAATACTGTTTCAGATTTTTCCCTAAATATTTTTCATTTTCATAAATATTTTATGTTATGTATCAGCATTTCTCTGAAGTCTGCTGTTTTGCATGAAAGGGCTAAGAGTATAAAAATCAGCTACATTTCTCAATGCACTGTACTCGCCTGAACTCCCCTGTTTCCTTACTTGCCCTTTACTCAAGCTCTGTCTAAAATTCTTTCATACTTTATAAAAAACATATGGTGATGACTTCATGGTAGGTTTTCTGTCAAGATAACTCTCCTCCATGCTACAGAGCTGCATTTTGAACTGCTCTTGATTGAAATTGGAAGGGAACGGGATTAAAAAAATTGGTAGCAAAATACAAGACAGTGGAGTATGTGGCAGGTTCTGTGAGCAAGGGGAGAGAAGTAACACCACTAGATTTGTTTAGTAAAAGGAGCTTCATATAGACTCTCAAACATTTTATAATCATAATAGTATTCAGTCCAAACTGTTACTCAGTTTCAGTTGAAGAAGCAGATTCAAACCCAGTAATATAATGCATCCCTTTTTTGACCTGTAGAGTAAGCACTGTCTTCAACTTCTGAGCTAAGTAAATCTGGACCTCATGGTCAGGACTGAAGCAGAAACCCCTGCTCTTGTTACCAGCAAGCAGCCAGGTACTTCCCACTCCCTTCTGATTCTAGCAACCCTTCTCAGTGGAGTTTCCCACCATAGAGGGGGTTTCCACATCTCCTATCTACTCGGGAGAGCTTCCCCAGTTGCACCTCTGACCTTCTGCAGAACCTCTGTCCCCATCTCAGGAGGCCAAACTGCTGCTGTCACGCAGTAGAAAGGTGATACATGCTGGAGTTCCTCTACAGGAGAGGCTTTAGAATGTGATTTGCTTTTATCAAGATGATCAAACAGCAACCTGCTGAGCACCCAGCTGCATTTTCTAGAGATCATCTTAACTTGATATCTGTAGCAGAAAGATATCAGTCAGCCAACCTCGCCTTTGACTTTGGCTGTGATAGCAAAGACCTGAGGTCCCACTGGGTCGGTTGTATAGTGTTCAAACCAAATCCATGTGCTGATGAAACCACCATATGACAAGAACAGCAAGGCTACTGCTGTTACAGAGCAAAAAGTTAAGCCTATAGACCATTCCTCACCACACTACCACCTAAAATATCTGTAGGCATTTCCAAATCATAATTCATCTGCAGCTTGAGCGGAAATCCCAAAGGTGACAAGGGACAAGCCTGACCAGCTTTAACAGTCAAGATCTTAAAAGGCAAATATAATGTTAGGACTTCTCCATATCGCCATTTTTAAGCAGAAGTCCCTGCTACAATCAGGCTCCATAATGAATTAGTTTTATTTATTCTCTGGAAAATAAAATTACTTTTACAAAAGCCTGATATAAATATCCTATCAGCCAGCAGATTACATTGTAAACATTATGAGCCAAAATGCATTATCTGTATGAATCTGTGTTTTTGATCACTGGAATAAGAATTACTTTCTTATAGGGATCCTCTCTGCAATCTAAATAATAGTTTCTCACTTTATCATGCCCTGCCAAGCCAATGCCAAGTCAAAGACTACTATTCTACTCAGCCAAAACCACTTTGCCCAATTAAATCCATCAAACAGTTTCCTGAAGGTCAGGAGAAATGCAAGGCACAAGACTACTGGATAATGCTTCACACTAATACAGAACATGCACTGTTTTTCGTGGTGACCACAATTTCCTGTGCAGTTAAACTGCTTGTAAGCTCAGTGAAGGCAGCTTACCAAAAAAACAGCAGATGCTGCGATCTTACCTCCTGGGCTAAGCAGTGGGTCCAAACTGCCAGAGCAACAAACACCTCAACAGCTGCAAATCCAACAGAAAGGGAAGAACTTCTTACAAAACCAAACTTCTTGTACAGTTGAGGAACTGCAAAGTAGTATGTTGAAATAGGTCACTGCGTGATCAGGAAATTCTTGCTTTTCTGCAGAGCAGCTAGTCAAATATAAGCCCAAGACTATGAGCCCGAGACTGAGTCTAGAGTGGGAAGTGACTGGTGACAAACCATCATAGTGTCATAGATTTTGTCTTTATAAGGAAATTTAGCAGTCTCTAACCTCATTACTCCTACAATAGGTCCACTGGCGTGTACCACTTCCTCTCAGTTCTGTTCTCACTCACTAAGACATGCATCTGTGCACATGCACACGAAATACTGATAGAAGCAGCCGTGGTTGAAATGTGTAACAGCAAGGTCTGCAGTCCCACCTCATGCTCAAGGCAGAGCTGGCTGCAAAGCCAGGCTGTGATCCCTGGGACAGTGTCGTCAGGGATGGAAACTCTGCAGCATCTCTGGGCAACCCCTGCCAAAGTTTGACTGTCCTCACTGTGAAAACTTTTTTTCCATGCATGTAGTTGGAATTTCCTTTGATGCAACTTGTGGCCTTTCATTCTCAGTGTGCAATGCTGACAAAAGGCTGGCTCCATCTTCTCTATAACCTCTGATTAGGTAGGTGTAGACACCAGGAAGATCCCTCAGCCCTCTGCTCTCCAGGCTGAACAAGTTGAGCCCTTTCTGCCTCTTCTCTGATTTGTTGTGCTCCAGCCCAGGACCATCCTGCTGTCTCTCTACAGTTTGCCCAAGCCTTTATTGAACAAGGGAGCCTTAAAAAGACATGGCACGCCTCACATGACTTCATGACTGACAGAGACTTCAAGGACAGATTTCCCAGCTACACTGAGGGTCAAGTGTAAAAGTGCTTGATGGGTGCAAATACAAACTGTCTTTCAACCCTGATGATGCAGCATTGCAGAAGCCTTAAGAGATCTGAAAACACAATATCAAGAGAGGAAAGTTGTTCATCAATCCCACAGGGATTTTAAGAAATGTCCTGCCTTAATAGCAAAATTCTTGTCACTTTTCACAGGCTTAAGAATCATCCTTCAGCTTTTTTAACAACTTCTGTTCTGACTTTTACCTCTGAAAAGAGGCAGCTGAAAAAATTACCAAGCTGAATGGCTTTAATGACAAAACTGTCATGCACAATTCCTTAGACCAGCTGGAACCATCAGCTATATGCTAACATAGAAAGAGCTTCAGGAAAACCTTCTCACAAAAAAAATCTCCATAGTTAAGATCCACCCTTGAAGCACACATGCATTTGCTGTATTCAGAAATACACTGAAACCTGTTCCAGGCATTTTTGATTACTTACTTCTATTAGAAAAATACCTCTGCTATGGTATTTAATTATTTGATAGCCTGTGCCACAGCTCCTCTTCTTTGTTTTCTAGGATATTTTACACCAGCCTGATGGTTTGCCCCAACATTTTTCTTACAGACCTTATCCAAATCCTTAATTATTTCTGTTGGTCTCCATGACATCCTATTAAATGCTGCAATACCTTTTCTGAGACAGAAAAGAGAGGACCAAAGGGATGTATGCCTTAAATCTTACATCTTGCTTGCACAGGAAAACTAGGGGTGGGTGTTTCCTTAACAGAGATGTTTGCTTAACACCCTTAACATCCTCTCCTGAGTTATTACAGCTTATGCAGAAGGTAGGTGAGGAACTCAGATTTTCCACCGTACTGTATGGTATTTTATATTCATATCAACTAGACTGAGCTCAGTACTGTGTCATCAGCACTGATTCATACCAGTACATACCAATAGGCACCAGCTGTGGTAAAGAAGTGCTCAAACAAGCTTAGAAATACAAGGACAGCAGGGATATGATGGATTTATAAGGCCAACGTAAAAAAAAGATTTTGATATATTAGTCATGTGAACCATGAATCCCTTTCTCTGCCTCATTTCGAGACCTACTGGAATGTCACTGTGTACACCTAATAATGCTGTGTCACCAAATATTATTAACTTAAGTAGTGTTCAGCCCCAGCTGAAGTCCTTTCATGACAATACACTATTTAAACCCTGCACTGTTCATCCTTGAAGCTTGACACAATAATGATTTTATTGGGCAGTGTTGAAATATGTTTAAGTGGTATGGTGCAATAGTTAACATCTACCTGCACCTGGTTAACTTGTACCTGTGTGATGGTTGTTTGTGGTACTCCTGACAATGTATGATCCTATGACAATGATCTCTCCAAAGTAATTTCTTGAACAGGGCAGGATACTGCAGGCTATCACTATAGTACTGATTTCCTAGAAGTGTGTTGTAACTCTTCAATATAAATAGCTTGTATTTTGCCGTAAAGTATGCTTGTGGTTAACAACAGGCTAGCTGGTATTAAGACAGGATGTACTGTGATACTGAGTTAACTGTCCATTACTGTCCTACATTAGAAAACAGTACATTTGACCTACAGCTTCAGTCTTAGGGCCAAAAATACCAGTGCAGCTACTTTGAGATTTACTTGTATGAAAAGTAAAACAGTTAAAAGAGAAGTATTCCTCCAGTTACAGAAAAAGACATTAAAAAAAGACATTTAAGATAATTGTCTAAAAATTAAGTATCATAAATTAACATGCACTGTGTCCAATCACTTGCAGAGAGAGGACTACAATTATAAACAGACCATTCCCCTGAGCCACAGCTAAACAGATCAAAACCAATCCTTTCCCCTCTGTTGTCACCACTAAAATACTTCAAAAGCCTTGGCTCTTACTGTCCCTGTGCCTGAAAGACTTTTCTTTCCACATACCTTTTGCAGCCCTGACATTCTCATCCTGCTGCCCATGTAATGCAGCCATGCTTCACTGCAGGTCAACCAGACCGTGTCACCACAGGCTTCAAACCCTTCCACAACTTATCTCCTCCTCTCCTCTACCTCTGAGTCAGCCCTGCAGCTTTGAGTGGCAGAGTTCTTTCAGTCCCACCTTCTCACTTGCCAACGGGCTCTCATCTTCCCCCACTTCATCCCCCGGTGCCTTAAGGAGCCTTGGGAAGGGTGGCAACTGCCTGTGTTCTCCTGTTATCAAACTCGGATATTTCTTGGCAAGGTAAGTGACAACCCAAAAAGCATGCAGGAACCACTGATCCCACTTCCACCAATGAATGGGAATTACATTTGAAGGATCTGGGCCATCTGCCTAAGGAGATGTATAGCAGCTTGATCTTACTTGACAGCATTGTGTTCTGGCAGCCCTGAGGGGCTTGCAGGGGATCCCCAAGTGAGGAGGGAGTTTGGGTCTTCTCTAGATGAGCAGTTTCCTTATGGGAACTGGGGAAGCATATTCCTGTGGTGGCCTTTTCTGGCACAACCAGCTCTTGGCTCTCACATTTTTAACTGCCTACTGCAACCTCCCAAGACCTTTGCCTTCCTGCAGGCTGCTTCTGCTTCATGAAATGAATTTCTCCAAAAGCCATTACTTTGCAAAATCACATTCATATAATGCAACATCTTCCTTGCCACTGTAGATATAGTCACAGGTTGTAGACATTCCCTCAATCCAAGAACATACACTGGATGGGAAGAGCCTGGTAGGGAGCAGAGCAGGCACTGCATTACAGATCTTCCAAGCTGACAATGGAAGACTCTTGTGGACTTTGCAAAGTGTCTTTGTTTTAATGATAGCATAATTTTAAATGAACCCTTTGAGGGGAATATCATGGTCAATGAAAAACTAGGGCAAATCAAAATTAATGGAAATAATTTAAAAGTGATCTCATTTAAACAAATAATACCTTACCCTTATATAAGTAGAGAGGACCCAATCTAATTCCCACTACAATTTGACGCAATTTGAATTGCACCTTTATTTTGTGTGACCCTGCCCTTGTATCTGTTAAAGGTAGTGACGCTTCTTGGAGCCACATGATTTAGGTATGGAAATGCCTCTGAACATGGACTCTGAGAACTCAAATGCTGTTAAAAGGTAAATGAATCTTTGCAAAGCAGGAGTCATTACTCTGATAGCATGTACTCAGGTAAAAGTTGGTAATTTGACCACTACTGGGACTATTTTAGCAATGTACCCTGAAATGCCACCTGTGATCTCTGCAGGAGAGAGGATACTAAAGACTGCAGACTTTGCAGAATGCATATGAAAATAAGACCTTTTACACTTTCTTCCCACATTACATCTGCTGGAGAAAGCCTAGAGAATGCAAAGGAATGCTGGGAGATCCCATTGAACCTGTCACAACATGGATACTGGTGTTTGTTGGGGATAGAATCATGATATCATGAAATCATATATATGAATGAATCATGAATTGGTGCAACAAGAGCATCTCACTCTTTGTCTAAATATGTTCATGCAGGAAGGAGTGGGGAAGATATACCCCTGCCAGGACTTCACCTCCAACTGGAGTCTGCCACCGTACTCTATCTCCCTAAGAAATGTGGTCTCCGACCCCCACACTCCAGCCACCACACTCCATGCCAGGACTCACCAACCCCCCTGGAACTCCCTGCCCCCAGATTTCCCATGGCACTCTGCACAGCTGCTCTGTGGAGAGCAGGAAAGAGAAGGTAGGGTGTAGGGTGATGGCTCATGCCTAAAGGTGTGAATGCAGGGAAACCTCTGCCACACAGCAACTACAGCAGCCTCAAGCATGAATCACCAACAAGACATTTGTACTTGGGCAGGGAAGGACATCTAGGCTTGTATACTGGCACAGCTGGAGGTAGAAGAATGTAGGAAGAAGTTCTCTCATACTGAAAAGCATATTTTTGGTGGAGTAATTCTCAGAAGCAGAAACTTTCCAAACCTCATTCCCTCCCCTGTATCTGGGCACAGGAATAAACAGGAGGATAATGTCCTCCTAGGCTGGGAGACTGGTTTATGATTTTACGTGCTTGTGCAGCTTTCAGTTTCCAAACCCTAAACCCTGAAACCTGTCTTAGGGTTTTCTAAATAAATCTTTCTTTCAGTTTCGCTACAACCTGTCTTATTTGTGAATCAAGATGAGCCACAAAGATCAAATAAGCTGTGAGTAGGCTGTTTCGACAAAGCAAAGCAAAAGACCACTCCTAATGAGGGGATACAACCTGCAATCAGCCCAGAGAGATTTGCACTCCCCAAAACCTGTGGGCAGGGGGCTTTGAAAGAAGAGTGCCCACTGGCAGAGGAGGAGACAGGGCAACAACTGATTGCTGGTCTTGGAGCAGGTTGTTCCCTCAGCAAAAGAAGCCAAATATCCCTGTGAAACCAAAAGCAGACAGCTCTGAGGCCACGGATGAACTTTGAGCTGTCAGACCAAATTCCCCAAGTCATTTGTTTCAAAGAGATCTCCTGCAATGAAGTGACTGAGTGGGTCTGGAAGTTTTCCTTATGGCTCAATCTCAGGCCCTCACAGAGAGCTTAGCCTTATTTAAAAGTCAGAAGAAACAAGATTAATTTCCTGCAAGCAGTCTGAACTTTGAAGGAGAGGCATTTAAGCAAGTGAAAAATGAAATAACAGGGAGAAAAAAAAACCCTGTAAAATGAAAGCTATGATAAATAAATAACAGGAAAGTGTACACCCCACTTTGAATTTAATAGGCTACACCCAGCCATTAATTATTGATCAAAACCATCCATTTGCTGCAATGGGGAGTGCTAGTGAAATATTAATGACTGTGCATGAGCTAATCTTAGGTTTTACTTGGTGGGAAAGTGACAAGAAGAAGTTGGAGAAGCCTGGCCACTGTTAACCCCCAGATCTGGCTGCAGCAGGAGAAGGGTGCACACCCCTGGTTCTCCCAGGAAAGCATGCAAATCACACATCTCCAGCAGAGAATGGCAGTGACTCCCCTTGCTGAAAAGCCTGTTACCAGACAGATATGGGTCTAGAAGTGTCATTCACAGAGGCAGTTGCAATAATACTGGCTATCCTGTTTCTGGAGTTTTTTTGAACTCCCAAAAACCCGGAGTCTTGGTTACACCCTGACTGAGCCCAGAATGTGTTTCCTAGTTGTCGCGTATTTCTTTCAGGAAATACTTCATCTTTGGGATGGAAGGAAAAGTATCAAAACATGACTTTGGTGGGTCAGCTGGGCAGAGGCTTACAGGAGTAAAAAGCATGGAGAAACGGATGGAAAAAAACCCTTTTCTTTTTACTTATATGTCACTTATTGTCACAAAACTGGGAGGAAACAAAGTACTGATTTTCGAGAATATGGATCTGGCAGGAGCTGTCTCATGGTTAACCAACTTTCTCATACACTTTCAGCCTCAATCTCACTCAGATTTTGGTGAATGAACAGTAGGTGGCTTTGACACTGTAGAAAAACAGGCTTCCCCAGGCCCCTCCCCGGCTGCTACATGGACACAGGGCTCCGCAGCACGCCCAGGGGCAGAGATAGAGCTGTTCTGCTGAGGGCCCAGGCGCTGCCCGTCCACTGACAGAATTTCCAGTACCTGTCTTATGCTGCAAACCACGGCAGGAAAAAAAAAGCTATTATAAATGAAACTACTCTCCTGAAAAACAGGCAGCTTTTTACCAAGAAAAGAATAATTCAATTTCCTTTGGATACAGATGAAAATTTGCACACAAGTACCTGTAGGACTGAACAAAATGTTGTGTGCACATAGGCTCACTTGCATATGTGCCTTTTTAAATACTCTATCATTGTGTTTTGATTTTATATGTTTTTAAATGTTGGAAATTTTAGTAGGCTGTCTGCTCTGCTTTTAGCTGTTTTCTTTGATTTTTCCACTCAGATTTTTTTAAAATCTGTATCCTTATATCTCTTCCTCTTTGTTTGGCATGCTTCCCTTTATTGTCTCATTTTCCCTCTGCACAAAATCTTTTTTTTTCTTCCTTCTCCATCTACCTCTTGTAATTTCCTCACTCCTTTACTCCTACCTTAGCAGTTTCTGCTTGCTTGCTCTCAAGCATTGAAGCCAGTGTTCTTCATAATATGTCTACAGGTATTCAGCTCAAAATCCCCACTTCTGTTTTGCAGCCTCTCTTGTGCATTTTCCAAGCCTGGAGACCAATGGGCCAAAATTTTGCACAGAAACTGCTGCTCAGAAACCCTTACAAGCAGTTAGTAGATCCCTGTCAGGAGGGGAAGTTTACATCCCCCAGGAGGAACTTGCTGAGTTTCTACAGCACATCTGAAAAAAAATATTTCCCCCCACACTGCCACAGTGAGGGGAGGGTGGTTTCCAGCCTTGCCATGGTTGTGTTTGCAGATCCAGTCCTGCGTCTGGAACTGCTTCAGGGGGACCTGTCACCTTCCTGCAAGTGAAGGATGAAAGCCAGCACTAGGTTGTCTGTGCCCTGTGGTGGGTGTCAGCCTTTCACTCAGAAGGAACATGTCCTGCATCAACTGAAGCTGTAGGAAAACAAAAAACAAATTGCATGGGTTTTCTTTGGTGTAGACATTAGTATGGAGATCAAACACAGGAGGTATCTCTCTACCTGAAAGGAGGTTGTAGCCAGATTAGGGTCAATCTCTTCTCCCAAGTAACAAGTGGAAATGACCTCAGGTTGTGCCAGGGGAGGTGGCAACCACCAAAGGGTTGTCAGGCACTGGAACAGGCTGCTCAGGGAAGTGTTTGAGACACCATCCCTGGAGGTATTTAAAGTGTGTCGATGTGGTGCTTTGTGACGTGGTTTAGTGGTGAACTTGACAGTGCTTGTTTTACTGTTGGACTTAATCTGAGTCTTTTCCAACCTAAAGGATTCTGTGATTCTATGATCTGAGTCAGGCTTTTCTCAAACAAATCCAAGAAATTCTTTCTTCTGAGGCAGAGCTTCCATGACACATATAAACTAAAAAATACGAGAGGAGAAAGCTTGGGAAGGGGGAGACATTTCTGCCCCTCTCTGCTGTTAGGAATCACAAACATGGATTACAGCTGACCCCACAAAAACCCAGTTATCCTTCCTTCATGTTTTCAGTATCAGCATTGCTTATCTCAAGTAAGCAAAACCAGACTTTTCCTTGCTTTTTGGTTTCTTTTTTTTCATCTTGCTGGTCAAACACCTTCCTCTCCTACTGGCTGGCACTGATAGTTCTTGGAAGCTCAGCTGAGACAAGGCTAGAAGAGATGTCAATACACCCTACAAGGCAACTGAAGGGTATTCACCCAAAGGCATGTTACTATTCTCGAAGTCTCTATAAAGCAGTATCTGGGCTTTGACAGTAACAGTGCCAAGACACACATGAGCAAAAGTTTGAGGCAGCCTGAACAAGTTTTAGCAAACAATGTATTTAGCAGCTGGCTAAAATATAGCCAGGAAGACCCTTGATATTGGAATAGTAGTTAAGTTAGAAAATCCCATGGAAGGCATGTGCTGTAAAAGAAAAAAAACAGACTTTAATTTTGTTCACTGCTAAAAGTGAAAGATTTTTGAGGGAGCACAGAGGGATGGAAGATCCACCACTTGAAAGCAAGTACTGACAGTGAAGTGTCAGATGCTTATCAGGTGGCATGAGTTTGCTCACACAGATGCTGCTTGTGTTGCTACCTGTGGGTATCATACAGGAGCTGCCTGCACTGCTAGGGAACAGGCAGAGCACATCCACAGACAAGCAGAGGAGTTTCTTGTTCCTGCATCCTCACTTCTCTGCTCCATTTTCTGTGCTGCTGTAGCTAATGAGGCAAAGTCAGCAGGTGTGTTTTCAAATGTCAGAGGGCCCAACAGAGACCCTAAATGACTGTTCTTGAAAAGGAGAACAAAGCAAGAGGCACAGAGGAAACTGAAATGTTAAACAATTCAGTAGCAAAAAAATACTCCACAACCATATTGATCTTGTGTATGTGTGTTTGTTGGTAATGTCAGGAATTTAGAAACCAAGGCCTTCCAGGAGAAAAGCCCTATGCTAAACCAAGTGACACACGCACTGGTCACTTCACCTTCTTTGCTCTCACAAATCATGCAAAAAGAACAAAGTCTTTTAGAGAGCTGCCCAAAAAATCCCCTGCATAAACAGCACAAGGATCAGTAGTGTGTGGCCCTATTCAACTCTGCATCCCACCAAATAAATGCACAGACCAAGGCATCTTTGCAGGTCACCCCCAAGTCGACAGCGAGGTCCATTTTCCCAGGCACTCACTGACCACTAGGGAGCAAGTGCGCACCACTCATCCACGAAACCAAAACCCCAAAAGGGACAGTTTCACTAGCCCTACTCCCAGCTGGCTTTGCTGCCCAATTTCAATCCCTTATTGTATAGCTGAGCCAATGAGCAGCATGGCTTTGGAGATGATCTTGGGCAGATCTGTTTAGCCTGTTCTTGGATATTTATCAACGCTGCACACAGTGAATAGCAAACTCCATCAACTGTGAGTTCAGCTGTTCCCAAACACCAGGGACTTAGACCCCTGAACACAAGATGAAGGAAATCTCTGCAGATGATACCACTGGCCAGCTTATGCCATGACTGGAAGCAAGCAACTGGTCTGTACGAACAACTGAGGCATGGCCAGCAGACCCACTGTCCCTCCCCTGACCAGGCAGCTGAAGCTGTGCCAAGGACAAGACATAAGCATGCAGGGAGCCTGCGGCTGGGATTGCCCCAGTGAGCTAGTGCCTGCCCTGTGGCAGCAGGAGGGAAGAGGGAAAGCAGGTGCTCCATGGACAGGAAGCAGAGGTAATCAGACCAGCTTCCCAAATAGCTGAAAGCCACTCATGGAAGCATATTCTCTGCTTTGGTGTCCTCTGTATGCCCCATTCAGGTTAACTGAGGGTGCACAGAGGAGGGATAGGCATGAGGATTAACATCTGAGCAGTAGGATTTCTTGGTGTACTGTCAGTATGAGATGATTTCCTTCTGCAGCTCCAACACTGCACAGTGCTGGTGGCATTTTGCATGCTCCATGGATGCAAGGGCTGAGCCAAAGAGGCTGCATTGTACATCCTCTGTAGATCTCCACAGGCAAGAGTACCTACACATCCACCCAGGGGCTGCCAGTCCCATTCTGCTGGGCATGTTCCCACTGAAGCACCTGGCAAGCACTGCCATGGGCAATGTGTACAGACTGGCTATGGAGTCCACCCCAAAACTTGGGATCAGGTACACTAAGCTATGCTGCTGCTCAAGGATGAAAATGGCTTCAGTTACCGTGAAGTGCTGGCCAGAAACCATCCTCTCTGGCACATCAAGTTTGCATAGAGGAATGTGTAATGTAGCCAAGAATTTTTTTCCCAGAATGCTCCCGGATGTTCAGCTTTCTTTTCTTCACATCTTTGTGTCTTCTTTTTTCCTAAGTCTGGCTTCTACAAAAGTTCCTGGACCCTCCCGGCACTGTGGTTCCAGGAATTGAAGAAAGAGGGGAAGAAAGTAAGTTTCCCCAAAGGTCTTGCACTCTGACAGACGACAGAGAGAGAAGTAAGAGAAACCAGACATAAGAGACAGACAGAAAGATGGTTTGCTCTACCACCATAATTCAGAAAGTTGCAAAGGTGGGGGAGAAGAAAGGAGCATCCTCAGGTTTTTCTTTCAAACCCCTTTGTTAGCCAGGGCTGAAGGTCAGGCACACAGGAGAAGTGAAATGAGATGGAAATAAAAGATTAGCACAAATCATCAAGTAGCTCAAGGGAAAGAGGGTTCAGTGTCAGAGTAGCAGGAGCAGTCTGCTTGCTGCTTAAACTTGCTTTTGCTCATTTAATGCTCCTTCAGGCATTTTTATGTCTTTTCCCACATAGTGAGTTATGGGCTTCACATGAGCAGCAATGAGTGTCTGACATGACAGTAACTCTAAATCCTTTTCTAAGTATTACTGTGGAAAGTATCTAAGTTTCAGGTTTGACTAAATATGTTCTTCAGCTCTTCACAGCTCTATATATTACATGACTCAGTAGTGTGTAATGAAATATCCATTTTAGCTGTCAGAAACACTGGGCAGACAAACTATAGAAGAGCCAGGCAAAGATCTCACGCTGAACAAAATCCCACCAATTGGCCTGGTTCCCCTCCCTCCTATGCACGTGAGCTGCTCCTGCAACTGCATCAGGAGGAGGAAGAAAAACTGTGGGATGGCTCTGATGGCCTGCAACAATCCCCTACAAACCAGTCTTCTCCTGGTTCCTTTCTCAGAGAAGTAAGATCCACCATGCTCCTGTGCAGCACACAAATACTGCAATGCACTCTCAACTGCACCATGCAGAACCTGGCTTGAAAATCATATTTAAACAAGGGTTCACAACTGCCTTTGTAGTAGATTTAGTTCATCCTGTTTACATTTCCACAGTAGTTTCAGCTGTATGTTGTAATCTCTGTTTCCTCCATTGCTGAAGAGCTCTTAACTTTCATTTTAAAAGTAAGTGCACTTCCCTTTCTGTGAGATTTCAGCACCGTGGGCTTTCTCTGCTTAGAGCCCAGGGACACCTTTGGCAAGTGCATTTCTGACCATGGCACATGAGGACAGCTGGCATATAAACCAGGATGCTATTGTTACTCTATGCCTAAGGGTTTGTTCCAGCAATGAGTGCAAGAGATGTTAATTTATGAATAAGAAATAAATTACTGTACATTTCCTAAGATCCCATGCAGTAGCTGCTTTGCATCCCCCTCACAAAACTTTGTGGTCTCCCTTCCTTCCCGGCACACATTGCATTCTCAAACCACAACTTTTACTGAAGGACATATTTTCAGCAGGTCTTCCTACCTGCCCCTGAAAAATGTCAGAATTTAAGCAAAGGCTGTATTATTTTGGCATGCATCAAAAGAAGTGTTGATGGAGGTGATGTTCCCCCTCTACTCTGCTGTTATGAGACCCCACCTGGAGTGCTACATCCAGCTTTGGAGCTGGGACCCCAATATAAGAAGGACATGAACCTGCAGGAACAAATCCAGAGGGGGGTAATGAAGATGATCAGAGGGCTGAAGCACCTCTCCTACTAAGACAGGCTCCAGGGAGACCTTCTAACAGCCTTCCAGCATCTAAAGGGGCCTACAAGAGAGCTAGAAAATTTTCACAAGGGCATGCTTTAAGCTGAAAGATGACAGGTTTAGATTAGATATTAGGAAGAAAGTAATTACTGTGAGGGTGGTCAGGCACTGCAACAGGTTGCCCAGAGAAGTTGTGGATGCCCCACTCCTGGAAGTGTTCAAGAGCAGTTTGAATGGCGCTTTGAGCAACCTGGTCTAGTGGAAGGTGCCCCTGTCTATGGCAGGGGGGTTGGAACTAGATGATCTTTAAATGTCCCTTCCAACCCAAACCATTCCATGATTCTGTCCATAATTTCTCTGACAACACCATTGCATGGATTCTGTGCACCTGGGCCAACACAAGAGTGCTCAAATCCCACAGCAAGAAAGTCTCTGAGAGGAAGGATAAGAGGACAAATACATGACAGACACGTGGTGGTCACATACCTCTCTTGCAGATACATGGTGGTCACATACCTCTCTTGCAGCTACTAGGATTTTTGGTCACCATTGGTTGCATAAACCCATTTAGCTCTGTGCATGGAGACAATGAAGGCAGAGTATTGCAAAAATTCTGTGATTCTGAGAAATAATTGAGTCTATTTAAAGAAGTCTAGCACAACCAAGCTGCTGCTGACTAATGTATTCTACTTCTCTTTAAAAAAAAAAAAAAAAGAAAAAGGACATATATATAACATATTTGTCTGAAAGAGTTCTCCCACAGTCTCAAATAGTGGTCTAATCATTGGATGGTTGTTCCTCTTCTGACCTTCTGCTTGTCTATGTCGGACATGTAATTCCGAAAGTAGATGTTGATGAAGACTGGACGTTGGGATGCAAATAAGAACTGCAAGCTGGGCATTTACAGCTTTGCAGCAGGGACTGCCAATAGTGGTTATGTGAAAACCAGTGTAAAACACCAGTCCTTATCTAAGGGCTGCTTTTGAATATGCTTGAAAAATTGTTTTCTCACCTATGTGTGTAGCATTCACACAAAATTACTGGGGCTCACTGGTATATCACAGCATTAAGACTGTACTGCCTTTCTAACAGAATGAATGCCCAAAATGAAAAGAAGGAAGGCCAAGGGTGTTATTTGCTTTTAAAAAATTTATTAATACTAACAAATATTTTGATTCCTTCTGATACTAGAAACCGGATGTAAAAAAGTGTCAGTTACCCTGTTACTTACAGGAGATTGGAGGTGGATCTAAAGGATCTCCGGTAAGGACATTTTCCCTCTCTGATTGACTACAAATCTCTTTCTCATTTTCTGGGAAGTATCTCTCCTTTGGTATCTCTTTTATGACCTAGCAATCTCTTTTTGAGGCAAACAGACAATACAAGAACTGTGTTTGCAATATGAGAATAAAGAAACTGATTACTGCCCCATTGTGTTAAATATTTACAATTGTCAAGAAGCAAAATGTGGAAAATAACATTTTCTCTTGGAGGACTTTTTTTATTTATTTGGCCCAAATGCCCTGTGCATACTGACAACACCTCCAATACTACCCAAAACCCAACAACTTTTGCAAATATCAGGCTTCCTACTGACATACATATTCAAAGACAACTTCTCTTTAAAGATTTTATGGTTGATGACATTCTGAGACGCACTCTTCATGAGCACGGGAGGCCCTCAGTGGCTGACAACCACACCTCATCAGGAAGGGAGTAGTATGGTGTTTCTTTTTCTTCCCCATTGTCCCCTGGCACCATCTATCCATATGATTCTATGCTATTACTGCACCACTTCATAGGCAGCAGATGCCTCCAGGCTTATCAATTGATGGCACCTGAGGTATCCCCCACCAGGCAAAGGGGAGCCTATTCTCACACTCAGAGATGATTTCTTCACAGGGGCAACCCCATCAGCCACCTTGACAAGAAATTTGGCTTTGGGTACCTGGTGGGTGGGATGCTTTCCTCTGATTCTTGGCCTTTTAAGCAAGAGGAGCTTATCCAAGCTAGGAGTTATTCTGCCTAGCCTTACAACAGAGCAGTTAGTAAAGGCCCCTCCTGATGAGCTGGGTCCAAGAAAAGAGCTGTTAGGAGAAACTAAGGGGTTTTTTTAAGAACACTAAACTATTTCATTTTAATTCATAGGCAAAAATAAATGCACTGATGCTGCTCATTGTGTGTTCCTTTTCATGCTTCCTATGTTAATCGCAGTTCTGACTGACTTTGCTCATTAAAGCCAAGCTGATCAAGTCATTAACATGCAAATGACCTCACTGTGCCAGAAAGTGTAATTCAAGCTATTTCTGTTTATTTTGTGTTCCTTTGCTGTTTTTTCTCACTCCAAGCAGAACCAGGTGAAATCTGAGATTCTAGAATGTCTGGATTTCTTAAACTGCATAATCTGAAATCTGAGTTTTACTTTGAAAACTCTGACCTGGATACACAGGTGAAAACACTGAAGAGTGAAATCATGATGCTCACATGTACATAAAGGCAGCAAACATATGGGGAGGGCAAGAAGAGAAAAATCACTTCTTTACCGAATGTCAGGCAAGCAAGAATTGTATAGGAAATAAAAGGACAAAAGTACTAGAAAAGTTTGCTGACAGTTGGTACAGATGCTTTTGAATTTCAAAGTAGGGTAAAAGATGTATAGTTAGAAATTTTGATTTATGGCATAAATTATTTATTTTCTTGTAAGTGCAAAGAAGCATTGTCTGTAAGATACACTGAAATCTCATCTCTGGAGTTCTTCCCATAAGCAAAAGAAAAATTACATTAGCAACTTCCTAGAGTTAATCATTCAGGAACTTTTCTGTATAAAAATCAGAGAATGTTCTCATGTTTCTTCAATTAATCATGAAACAAAGAAGTTGCTTCTAAAGATACTATTTTTAGGTATGTTTTCAGTGATTCCATTTGAAACTTCTGCTTCAGAGCAGACACTAGGGTTTGTTTCCTTGTTAATTAACATGATGACCAGATAAAACTATTAAAAAAAAAAAAAAAAAAAAGACAGTAACTGGCTTTTTTTCGGATTTTTTCCCACTCTATTCCTCTCTTACTCAGTACACTGGCTCTCTTTTACCAGTACACACAAGACAATGAAACTTTTTTGTTTTATTTTTCTGCCCTGAGAGGGATAGGCAATTCAATCCCAATGTGGCAACAAGCATTTCTAAAAAGTTAACAAAACTGCTTTCATTTCAATACTAGGCAACAAAACAGCATGGTGACAAGACCTATAATGAGGAAAAAAAATCCACTATGATAAGAAATATGGTTATTTCTGTCTAGAGGAACAAAAACATTTTGTAAAGTCCCCAGTTCTCTGAAATAAATATTTTTTACTGCTGCATTTACAGTGCTTTATCTTTGGGGAAATCAGTTCCGGAACTATGCTGACCTCCTTTTCCAGAAGCTTTTGGACTTTCTGATTTAAGTGTGATGTAAATGGCACTTGCTGCTGCACCATTGTCCCAGATGCACTTTGACACTACAGTTTTAACCATGCTTTTCCATCTTGTGTTACACAGTTTAAATAGACTGTGTATATGTTGGTTGGATGGGAACTCTGGAGTTCACCTACCCAAATCTCATATTCAGTGGATTACATGAAAATTCAATGCTATGAGGAAGGAAACTTTCCTGATGTAAAAGCATGCTTACTTAGCTCATACATATGAGTGTTCCCAGCTAAAACAGTCCACTTTCTGCAGGAAAAGGGCTTGCAAGAGCAAAATGAAATGTGTTGACCTTCTTCTGAGATTTTCTTTAATGAAAAAAGCCTGCAAAACAACTTCGGTGGCTTCCTGAAACAGTAGTAGTCAAGGGCATACATTCACAATCTATTAAAGGTCTACTAGCACTAAAATATCACAACAGGAAAGGAAGAGTAAATTTGAAGGTTCAGTAATGAAAACTAAGAAAATTACACAAATTTTAAACTAGGGAAATATGTTAAACATTTATTCAGAGTAAAATCCTAGGAAAAAGAAGTATAAGGATGATCAAAATATAAACAGATTAAATATGACTAGAGTAGATTAAAAAACAAATCAGGCTTATTCAGAATGCAGATTAAGTGGGCTGCTTTCTTCCCATGAGAAATAAAAGGACTAGTGGTCTTCCTTTGAGAAGGAAATGAGTGCACGGAAAATACTAAGGTTCAAGTCACTAGGTAAAGGAGAAAGGAAATGAGGAAGCCTACAGACTGCAGACATTTACATGGGGAATATTCCCCTCCCTAACACTGAACATCCAATTCAGACTTTTAAGCCTGCAGGCAGTGGGACCAACTTCAGGGCTCTTGAGAGATGTCTGAGTCAGGGGCTCTGCTCACAGGCAGCTCAGGGAAAGTCCGAAAAAAGCAAAATACTGAGAGAAAAGAAGTAGATGTTTTCTTTGCAGAGTCCATGATCAATTTAGAAATCTATCCCTCAAGTCCAACTTAAAATACTACTACCAATTTGTGAATCTTCCAGTTGTGTGCTCCCTATGCTGACAATACTAAAGGTCATTAGGAGGACTAGCAGCATTTCTTCTTCATGATATTCACTCTATTTGGTAACCCACACTGTTACAGGTGGTACTTATTCCATCCATTACTCAAAACTGAAACATGGATTCTCTAATAACAAGGAAGAGACTATAATTTCTGATGAATTATTGTATTTTCCTGAGAAAAACCTGCAGGTTATCTATAAAATATATAAATACATACATAAATAAATAAGTCTGGTAATTTAGTAGTAGTACAGGTTACATACGTGCATGCAAAGAGCAAAAGACATTTGGCTCTGATTTTCTCCCTTTGATCTCCCAGCATGTGCTCCCACAAAACCCTGTCCATGGTTCCTCACTGCTCCTTTCTCTGACTTTGAATGGATGATCAGAGGGCATGAGCTTTCTGAGGGCTTATTCTTTAGCAAAGGCTACCTGAAGTGTGAGTTGCACATGGGAAAATTGAGGAATTGCAGGTCTGTCATAGATATGATGATGGGATGTGAGGGAGAAAGCATTAGCAGTGTGGAAGCAGTGCATGATGTGGTAGTGTGGTAAAGAAAGTCTCATCTGAGTTTCATCTTATTTTCTAACTCAGGAATAACATGTATAGCATACTCCATTGTTGGACTGCCACTATTGCTGACCTTCTCACTCACAATTAGTACATCTTAACTATTGTTAAAGGAACAGAAGTGATAATTTTGGAAGCAGCTAATGGAAGCATCATCCCACCATAACCCAAAACAGATCTCTGATGGAGATCAGTGGCAGACACTGCCGGGGACCTGGGCCATAGACTCTCCCATGTGTCTTGTCACACCATCCAGCTGCTCTCATGGCCCCTGCCATCACAGTGGGAAGGGTCTGGAAGAGAAAATGGAAAATGGCTCCTTTCCCACCAGGTAAAACTCACACAAGCCCTTTGAGTGAGTTTTAAGCACAGCTTTTGTAATTGTCTTTTATGCTGAAACAAAAAAAGACAGGCCTTGATCTTGCAAACACAAAGGCCACTTTATTCCTCTCACCTGAAAAAAAGAAAAAAACCAATCCCACTGCAGCTTGCAAAGTTTTGCCAGAAATACCTATAAGAGGAAAATTTCATCCTCCTTGTAAAATACAGAATGGAAAACTTCCTCAGGAGGGGAAGCCTGAGTCACATTCTTGTATTCGATGAGTAGAATTTTCAGTCTGGGATCCACATACTCCCTTAGCTCTGGTCCATACAGACACTCAGACACAGCTGCAGAGCCAGGAGTCAGCACTGCAGGAAAGCCTTCCCCTTCTGTCCCTGACAGTGGGAACCAGGTAGGACTTGGCCAAGCCTGAGCCCAAACCCAAACCTGATCAAGCCCAAGCCCAGACCTGGCCAAGCCCAAGATCAAGGACCATTATCTGCTGTACCTGGGCTGACCCAATGTCCCACCTATCAAATGCTTGGCTTCCTGCATGTTGGGGAAACTAATAACCCTGCTCGAGTCACTGCTCTGGTGAAGGAAAATTTAAAATTAGGCAAGGGTTTGTCAGATTATCCCTACTGCCAGTCATAACATTCTACATATATCTCCAAGGGAATTCTACAACCCAGTATTTCGCTGCCAATGGCAGGAACACATACAAAACATTTCAGCAGGGAGATTCTGGTGTCCTGTGGGTATCCTCCTAGCCTTCCTCAGGGTGTCATCTTCACTGCATACGCCTACATATGACCAAGGGACTCGGGAGTGTGTCTGGGCTCCCAGGTTTGGACGTTCACCCTGGCTGTACCCTAACTCCAAACACAAAGGTAAGCACGAACACCCCCATTCCACCTCCCACAGAAAGGCATGCTAGGACGGGCAGTAAGGTTTCCTGCCAGCCCTGAGCACCACACACTGAGGGGCTGCACCATGGTGCTGACACAACCATTACAAAGATGGTGACACCAGTGGTCCTGCCTAAAAGAACTCACAGCCTAACGGGGGAAAGCTGCAGTTTCATGTGGCAAACACGTAACATGTATTTGTTTGCTGTGACATTTTGCTTTGAATCTCGCACTGCTAAGCACAAAAGCCAATGATAAAATAAATCACTCGGACACAGTATTGATTCTTGAACGATGATTACATAAAAAAAAAAGTAAATGCTTTGGTGTGTTACATAAATAATTCCCCTCTGGCATCTATTATGCATGTTGCGACCATACCTTTAATTTCATTTACGCAGCTTTTTTTGAGGAAAGACATCCAAATTTTTGCCTCAGCCTATTCCACTCACTTTACACAGTGAAGTACATGCAAAGGAAGAGGAGAAGCAGAGAAAAGAGAGGGAAATTGATTGCTGCCAGCCTGGTAGGGAAACGTTAACCTTGCAGGCAGGAGACAAACAGCAGAGTCATCTGCAACATGCAAACCAGCTTCTTCATTTCCATAGTGAGGCAAAGGAAATGTCCTTCAGAAATTTGCGAACTATTACTGTTATAAAGAAGTTGTCTTTAGTGGGATCCTGTGTACAAAAACTAATTTAAAAATAAATACTAAGATTAAATGTATCAGCTAAGCAGTTTCTGACAGAGAAAACTATTCTGGGTGGTTGGTGTTCATGTAACACAGATGCAGACTACTCATCAGTCCCTAAATGCAACCTGAAGAGAACATTTTCAGCTACCAGAGATGCTAAAACTGCCTCCACTTCAGTATCCCGCCCTCTCCAATCCCTCTCCTATCCTATATTTCTAAGTCATGCTCAAAAGACTTTGTCTCCAGAGAAGATTTCTATCACACTTGATCAAACGGGGCTTGTTCGAATCAGGACTGCGGTGTCGGGCCTATTTCTCAAAGTAATTATATTTCCGAGGTTAATTTGAAGAGGTTTGGCGCAGCTCGACCCAGTTTGCACGAAGAAGCACCAGCTTTACAACTACTACCCCATCCAGTACAGCCAGCGGCACTGCTGCGGCAGGGAGCACCGCGTCCACCCCTCCGATCCTGTCCGCTTCCCGAGAACGGTTCCGCACCCGCGCCCGCGTTCTCAGTCACGCACCGCTCCCCGCGCCCCGTGCCATCCCCGGCTGGATCGCCGCCGGCACTCCTGCACCGCTCCCCGCAGCGGAAAGAGTCACCGCCGGGATTCCCACACTGCTCTCCCCGGTCCCGCACCTCGAAAGGCCACTGCCGGCACTCTGGCACGGCTCCCCTCGGTCCCGCAGGGAGAAGGCTCACTGCCGGGATTCCCGCATCCCTCCCCCTTGTCCCGCAGAGGAGACAGTCACCGCTCGCCTGGTGTCCTCTCTCCCCGGGCCCTCCCTGGTGGGCGGCGGGGGATCCGTTTAATCGTGACTTTAATTTTAATCTTTTTTTTCCGTAAGCACAGAGTGGAAAATAACAATAACAACAATAACAATAATAATAACAACAATAACTGTAATAATGATGATGATGACGATGATAAATCCACCATCATCATTTCCTCCACCTGTCAATGACAATTACAGAGAATAGTTACCAGCGAGGAGCGGCGCAGCAACAGGCGATGCCGGCAGCGGGAGGTGGGCGCGCTCCCGCTGCCGCAGCCCCTCCGCCCGCTCCCACCGGCGCCGCCGCCCGTGCCCCGTCCGTCCCCCGTGTGGGCACGCCCCAGGACACGCCCCTCCACCGGGACTCTTGTGGTACGCTGGACAGCCACTGTATTGCTCAATGAAATACGTATTTTAAGGGTACCTCTGTAACGAGTTCTGCTCTAAGCCGAAACACAGAACAGATGCTTCTTCCCCAGCAGTGTTAACGTGGTTTTGATACTGTGCAGCAGAAAGTTCCTGATATTTGGCCATGGTTAGAGTAGAATACAACTTTATCCAGGTTTCTTTGGATTCACATCTGAAGTCTCTCTTTGCCACTGTCCCTCTTCATGATATGTTTGTTGTGAATCAGTTCCCACTCCCACTCCCCCGCCTTCAGACCCTGACTTTGGTCTTCTTGCACAGCAAGGAGAATTGGCAGGGTTCATCACAGACACACCCTTCCTTTGCTCCTGTATCCTTCACCAGGTTGAATTTCCTCACTACTAGCTTCCTTCTTCCCTTCTGCAGCACTGATAAGTCTCGCTGGCTCAACTGTCTGGAGCCTTGAACTAGATTACACCTACAGTAGTGACTACAGCCATATTTTTGCGGCCACAGCCTTTATACTTCTGTGTTCTGCTTTCATTTTTATTTTTTTTCTAGAAACTCACCAAATATAATGGTCAATTTTATCTCATGAGAAAATTGTATTCCCTCTCCCTTTGACTTGCTTTTATCCTCCTTTCTGTCTCCTGTAGCTTGTACAACTCTACTTTTCTTCACTTCCAGAAGCACTAGGGTTTCTTGTCTGTGTGGCATTTACTCCACTCCCCCCACTGAGACTCCTGCTTTTCTTTTTATCAGTCTTGCTCATCTCCATAACTTCAGGTCTCCTCTTATGCTTTCACCACCTTCCCTGTCTGTGAGTCAATCGAACATGCTGTGTATACTCACTATGAGGAATTCTTTTACTCCACTTCCACCCTAGGCCTTCGTTTCTTTCCAATCTGTTCTTCTGCCAGGAATTTTGCAGGCACTGCTCCTCAAGGCACTGATAATTTCTTCTTAACCAAGTCTGTGAACATTTCTCTACATCTTTGATCTATAGGTTACCTATAAATGAGAGAAAACAAGAAGACTTACCTTTAAATGTGTGCCCTAAACAGGTGTGTACTCTATGTCTTGTTTTTTATCGATGTTGGAAGGAGGCCCAGAGGTTGCCCAGAAGGGTTGTGGTGTCTTCACCTTTGGGTACAGCTCTGAGCTGTCTGCTCAGACCTCATAGTCAACCCTGCTGTGAGCAGGAGGTTGGACTAGACACATCCTGGGGTATCTTCCAAGAATGCAATGATCCATGAAGCAGGTGCCAGAACCCTTATCTTGAAGAGTAAAAGACTGGAAAGTTAAGATGCAGTGTATCACCAGAGAAGTACAAACATGGTTTATAGAGCATTTTGTTCCTGTTCTTCAAACTCAGCTTCTTTGGCTTTTTAAGAAGCCGTGCATTGGAGGAGGGAGGAGAGTTATTGTTGCTGTTATTGGGTTGTTTCATGTTTGGTTGGTTTTTTTTTTAATATCATATATATTATATACAAAATATATAATATATAATATATTTTATATATATTATATATAATATACATATTATATATATTATATATATTATATATTCTTCCTCCTATACCTCCAGTTTATTGCAAGGTTACTGTCCCCAGCCTCTGGTTAACATTGTGTCGTGGTATCTTGTCTTGTTGCAATATTTACCCATTTACTCAAGCTCATCATGGTTATAGTTGAACTCCAGGCTTCCTTTTCAATCTTCCCCTGTTTCTCCCATTCTCCAACCACTTGTTTAATTGCCGTTCAAGTCCACTAGGTAAGTTTCAAATCTGAATTCATTTCTGCTTATAGGCTTCAGGACTGTCTTAGTTTTTTTTCATCACAGTTTTATATAATGCTACACTTCATTTAAATTAATCTTTTCCACATGAAAAATTGCACCAAAGTCTCAACTTTATCTACTTTCAAATTAAATTACTGAAAAAAAATTTTTCCTGGAGATGTCCTTACTTCTAGCTGTGTGTGACAATTTTCTTAACTTTGTAAATCTTTCTGTGAGCATTAGCTTCCTGATGGCACTTTCATTTTCTCTTCAGTCACTTTCACCAGTGCTTTCCCTTTTCTGTTGTCTTTCTGATTTCCAGTTCTTTAGGACTGAGTCTTTATACTGTGTGATGTCTTATATGTATTTAGCCCTACAAGGAAAAAAATATATGACCAACAATCTCTGCAATTTAGGATGTAGACAATCTTGAAAACTACTGTGAATCAGAGTTTTGCTAAAATTGGCTACTATTCAGAGGATTTCTGAAACCAAATCAGGGAGTCTTTGATTAAAATCAGTGCCATTGTATGCATTCATAAACTAATAGAAAACTATAAAGAAGTATAAATTTGCTACTTGCAGACTCGGCCTTTTACAAGGGTTAACAGTTGCTCTTATTAAATCTATTTATCCAGCAAAAAACTATTTCTCAGAAACTTTCAGAGCTTTCATGGTTGACATGAGGCATTTCTGTATTTTACTGTTCCTCCTTTGGCTCAGAGATTAAATACCCTAATTGCCTCACCTTTTGTGACAGAGGTCATAGAATTATAAAATCCTAGAATCATAGAATATCCTGAGTTGGGAAGGACCCACAAGGATCATCAAAATCCAACTCATGGTGCTGCACAGGACCATCCCAAGTGCTGAAAAACATTCTTTAACGAAAGCATTTGAAGTCAATAGAATAGGCCTTTTTTGTGTTCGTGTGTGTGTCACTGATTTATTTCCTGAAACAGTAATGATAAAATAGGAAAACTGTTGAATCAGTCAGTAAGAGAACCAATGCCCTTTTTGGCCACTTCTTATGTTTTGTGACTTTAATAATCTGATTTATTTAAGCACACATTTATAGCTCAGCACCTTAAACTAGAGATGATTATTTCTTTTGTTTTGCACTGTAAGATTTTTTCTGATTTTTGAAATATCTTCAATCATCCATCAGGAACAAAGGGTAAGCAAGAAATGGTTGAGCAGCCAAAACCATTTCACAGACCTGCCTCCTAAGATGCTGTCTAAACTGTTTATGCCAAGGGAGAATGTTGAGAAAAGTAAATTGCACAAAGACAGTTCCTGAAGTGCATAGGTAAAAATTCCATGTGTTCTCTAAAATTAACATAGAAGAAGACAGATTGGCAGTTAAGTTACTAGTGCAAAGCAGTGTGAATGAGACTGCAGTATGACCCACATGACCTGCATCTTTTTGGGATGCTCTTCTTTTAAACAGGGAAAGAGTCTTCTGGGTAGGTCCTGGAAGCTGAGTCTTCCACCTATCAGATTTGAATACTACCCACTGGATAACAGAGGCATTCCCCCTAGCTCATCAAAAAATATGAGAGATAACATGGAAAACTGCTGGCATCAAGAAAAATTAAATTAGATCACGTGGAGTCAGACCACAGGGGAAGTGAGATACAACCCGGATTCAGAAAAAATGAAAAAAATTATGTTTGGTCAGATGGTCCTGCTCTTCTCAGAATATACATCCCTGTGAAAAGACAAATTTTGGCTTATATTATTTTACGCTCATCAGGGGTTTCTAATTAAAACAAAGGACTTGTCATGCAGTACGCTTCAGAAATAACCAGGCCATTTGTGTGCCTATATATGTGAATGAAAAGATCTTTCCAGTTTATATAAAGTATCTATTGATTAAATATTTAAGGACTAACCTTTAAAAATAAATGTGCAAAACAATAACATGATCTGTAATCAAAACATTTTTAACCTAAGTAATACAAAAACAAGACGGAAACTAGGCACCACTCCTTAAAACAGATCTGTAGAAAAGAACTCTAGCATATGCACAGTTTCACTGACTTCTGTCAACATCATCAAGCCCCAGAATCTGCTGCAGAAGAACAGCATACAGAAAACTTACAATGTTTTTTCTCAGATCAGCACAGTAGAACAAAGTTGCAGCATGAAAAAAAATGCTGCCCCTTTGAACTGAGATAAAGAGACCAAATCAAGTTTTGTTTTTTAATCCATTTAGCTTCTGTAATTCTATAGAAGTATTTAAATAGCTAAAACTCCTCAATATTCAAATAGTCAATAAAACAGGCAAAGAGAAACAAAATAAATTTAAATAATTTTTATTATGTTTGAGAGAAATGGTAATTTGAATTTTCATTTTGTTAGAATACTGTCATACTATATTTCTTATCATCACTATGTAATATTAAATTAGAAAGAATAACAATAATATATTAAAAGTAATACCTTTATGACAGTATGAAAAATAGTAAAGAAAATTCAGTTAGAGAAGTAAGGTTGAAAAGTCAGATAATACAATTATTGTTCCTTTGATACTATTAAGCCCGTCTGAATATTAGTTTAAAAGGCTGGTAAAATCTGCTTCTGTACAATACAGTTCCAGTCTGGTGCTGCCCAAACAGATGTAAATATTTCTGGCTCACTACCAGAGCTGTGTTTCAATGATTTAAACAATTTTAAAAATTATAGATAAACCTTGTATCCTGAAACAAAGTTCTGTTGTGATGGCTCTTGTCGCAGTAGTACTTATTAGTGGTGAATGCTATTTATAGATTGCGTATTTGTACAGTAAACATGACAAAAATCTAAGAGCTCACTTTAAAGTTTGTTTAAGGATCATTTTCTCCGAATGTAACTATCAGACCTGAAAGATATTTATACAGCAGCATGCCCATTGATCAGTAAGCAACACTTTATCAACGGCAATTCCATCATTTTGGTGGATGGAATTGTTTTGTGCTTCGTGAAGTGTGAGACTGAAACATAAGAGCAGAAGCCCTGGGCTAGAAAAAAAAAATAATGTCATGTGGTCTAAGTGTCTTTTCCTCACAGGGGAGTGTAGAAAGTGAGGATGTTACGAAATGAAGTTGATTGAAAAGGCAGCAGAAATGTCGTGGGGGTGGACTGTGCCCAGCTGAAGGTTGAAAGCTGTCAGTCACTGGGGTGGGTCAAGAAAACCAAGGAGGCAAGCCAATAGCCCCAGCTTTCTTTGAGAACTGAGTTGTAGCAGAGAGCTATAAAGAGTGACTTCTCCCTCAGAAGGACCCTGGAAACAAATCTCCCTAGCAAAAGGTACAGAGCACAAACCTTGTGGAATTAAACAGGCTGAATGAAGGATAATATACTAAGAATTTTTTTGTTGATAAAAATGTTCAGAACTAACTGACTGCTGGCTGCAGTACTGTTCTGGGGACCAGCTAAGGAATCAATGGTCCTCCAGAATGAGGTCTTTGGAGCTAGCCCTGATAGAAGTATCCAAAATCCAATTTTAATGTGAGGTGTATGAAATGAACCTTTGATACATTTAGTTTCCGTGGCACAGTTTTGGTAGGAAGGGTGTCTTCTGTGAGAAGCTGCCAGAAGCCTCCCCTATGTCCAACAGAGTCAATGCCAGCTGGCTCCAGGATGGACCTGCCAATGGCCAGAGCTGAGCCCGTCAGCTATAGTGGTAGCACCTGTGGGATAGGAGATTTAAGAAAGGAAAAAATGTTATTGCACAGAAGCAATCTTATCCAGAGATGAAATGACTGAGAATACCTGAGAGAAACAGCCCTGCAGACACCAAGGTCAGTGAAGAAGGAGGAGGAGGAGGTGATCCAGGTGCTGGAACACAGATTCCCCTACAGCCTGTGGTGAAGACCATGGTGAGACAGCTGTGCTCCTGCAGCCTATGGGAAGTTCTCATGTCAGAGGTGTGTGTGGAGAACTCCCATGGGAGAGACCCACGCTGGAGCAGGGGAAGAGTGCAAAGAGACCCAAGGAGGAAGGAGCATCAGAGACAATGTGCCAACTGACCACAATCCCCATTCTCCATCCTCCTGCGTCACTGAGGGGGATGACAAGTCAAGTTAAGCCCAGAAAGGCAAGTGTAAGGGGAAGATGTTTTAAGATTTTGCTTTAGTTCTCATTACTCTACTCTGATTCAATTGGTAATAAATTCGGGTAATTTCCCCAGGTCGAATCTGTTTTCCCCATGATGCTAACTGGTGAATGATCTCTCCCTGTCCTTATCTCAACCCACAAGAGTGTCATTATACTTTGCCTCCCTGTCTAGCTCAGGGGAATGGCAGAGCAGTTTTGGTGGGCACCTGGCATACAGCCAGGGTCAACCCACCACAGTGGTGTAGGACACTAGGGCTCAGTGCCAACTGTTGCATTAAGGATATAAAAATCTAGCAGAAAATAAAGCCCCTTGAACTCCAGCTGGTCCTCAAAGATCAGAGGGGCTCGGTGTGGCTGGGCTTAATTTCTGATTATAGCAAATTTAGCACTACCAGCCTGGTCAAATTCAATAAGAACTTGTATGATCCAGATTCAAAAATAGGGCAGTTTATTGAAGCAACAGGAAAGCAGGTTCAGAATTGTTGGTGGTAAATGCACTGAGTGTTAATATTTGTCGCTACTGAAGGTATAGTAACAGAGGTCTATTAGCAACCTATATATACTAAATACATGTATAATATATCTGCTCCAACACAGTTGAAGGTGCAAAGCTCACCTCAGCATCCCTTCAGGGAGGAGAAACACTGTCCATTGACCAATCCAGAGCAGGCAGATGTTCTTCTCCTCTTTTCTCCTTTTTTTTTTTTAGTCACAAAACTCCCCTTGTCTCATAATATAATTTTGCCCTTTCTTGACAAGGTAGAACAAACACTTTCTATAAGTGGGGTTTTGATGACTGTGGTCATACATGTAAGGCCTGTTAACTTTTCATTTGCATTCTTAGAGGGGGGAAAGTTTATACGCAAATTTGGCTTAATGAGGGTCTTGGTTAATTTTGGTCAGAATTTACAGTCAACACAAGAGGTAGAATAAACACTTTGATCATCCTCCACATGCTGACATGACAGTAAAGGCTGTCTGAGCTTCACCAGAGAATCTGTGCATGCATCCTTGTCTCCTTAACAGACCAGATCTGAAACAAGGCTTGTAACACACAGTGAAGGAAGAGTGAGGCCAATGGACGGTACAGTGGTGTGAGTGCTCTTTGTGTCTCACTGCAACAACATCAGTCTGTGAGGCCTCTGCTTTACTCCAGATATTGTCCCATTGTTAGCCCTTGCTTGACCCAGGTTCAAGGTAAGCTAGGGGCCCAGGGCATCTTTGTCACAATCAGCCTCATCAATTCTTTATAGATTTAAGGCACGTCTGACAGTTTGACCCATTACCCACCCCATGACCACAGTCACACAAGCAACACCTATAGAAGGCATCAGAAATTCTGTGAAGCTGCCTGTGACTGAAATTCTGTGAAGTGCCTGATCCTACAGTCACTGTTGAGACAATTTTTATAAGCTGATTTCCTTGTTCCTTTCACAGTCTGACCACAACTGACTTCACTTTTGTCATTGTACTTCAAACACACCCCTTCCATGGTGCTTTTTTCATACAGAATCTGCCCAAGTTGCCTTTCCCATTCAGTAGGATTAGCATGAGGTTTGAGTGATACAGGGAACACTATAGAGCACACACAGCAACAATCACTGAAAGAGCCTCACCTACTTCTCAGGTGAAAGATCACATTGCATTGGCACATGGCTCCTTGCTAATGGATTGAAGATCCCTAAAGAGGGACTTGTCAGTGATACAAATGGCTGTATTTCACACATAGTAGAACAAACACTGCTCATTCATTCTTCATTAAACTCACAAGGTGCCTCTGAAAACCTGCCCTTTCTGTCCTGCTCTTCTACTATCCAGCTCTTCTACTGCATACTTCACATAATTCAAAACAGTGTGTAGTGAACTGCATTTGTGTTGAAAAAAAAAGACTAACGTATTTTGCAATTGGCAGCACTGAGATGCTTAGTCTTAATTGCTGGTGCATTTTCTCTGAACAAGAAAAATCCATATAGGGCATGGAGAATTTGTAACACAATCTTTTCCTCAAAAACGATGCCAGAGCATGCCTCATTATAAACGTCTTTTTTCCTCTTGTTTTCAGCAGGAGGGATTTTTGGACAGTATCTAACTAGGGCAATAAAGGGCACAAATTATGAAAATAGAAGAGTCTGGCAGTGCTCAAGGGCAAGTCAAGCAGACAGATGCTTCCTGCAGCAATGAGCACATATTCCACAGTCACTTGAAAATCCAGCCTAAAGATACGCACCAGTCTGTTTGTCAGATTTGCCACAGTCAAACACAAATCCAGCTCAAAGAACTATTTCTTCAGACTCAGTTGCAGCCTGGCAATACACAAACTGTCCACGTTTGTTCTTGCCTTGTATGTTTCCAACACAGATATGCCTATCTCCTTAATCAGGGTAGTGACCATGGACAAACACTGTTCCAGACCAAAGCTACAGGTTTGCCTGACCTAAGGAGAGGTTTGATTCTCTCTGAAGCCAGTTTCCTGACAGTGAAAATGGAGCAGAATGATGATAGATAGTTCCCAGGTCTAGTTATAAGAATAACAACCCTGCATATTTGGTCTTCACCAGGCATAAACGCCTGGTGAAATTCCACTTTCACAATAGGTGTAGTGCTGAGCAAGTGCCATGAAAATTATCCAGAATGCATCAGGAAGAAGATGAGACACAGTAAAGGTACAAAGGAAATGGCAAAAGAAGGTGAGACAAAAGCAAGGAGAAATAAACAATGGAGAACTTAAGGCAAGGGTACTACAGAAAAAAACATGTAAATCAGTTATCCCACAGCTACAATAATATTAAGTTTTAAATCATTAATATTTAGTTTTAAATAATTCTAAGCACTTCTATTTCATGCAGTGACAGCCTAGGAACTACAAGATCATTTTTTCAAGGTTACAGTTCCAAAAGATCCTTTGAATGAAAGCTGCTATTGACTCTTAAACACAACATGAGTAATGCATCTTTAAAGGATATACCTGAAGGCTAAAAGCAATTTTCTGCTACAAGAAGTGACACAACATTTCCACTTGGGACCTAGAGATCAGTTTTTCCCCAAACTGTCTTGTTCATACTACATCTCTTGACTGTTTCACAGCTACCATCACCTGTGTGTCTGCATTGGATTTTCATTTTTGCAGGCAATGGTTTTCATCTTTCGAATCACATGTAGATTGTAGTATACACAAAGAAAGATTTTCATTTGGATTTTTAATTTTCATGAAATATAGACATTGCTATCTTACTCTGACTATAGTCGTCTGTTACTACCTGGTACTTCAGCACCGAAGCATTGCTTTTCCTGCAAAATGGATGCCAGGAATCTAAGAAAATTCTAAACTCCAATGAAGTATATAAATTCTCTTTCATTATATTAATCTTGATTGTTTGCATTCATCTACCTACTTATTATAACTTAAATTTTATTGGAACACTTAGATTTAGATTTGATATTACTAGAGGTATTAATAAGTAATGTATGTTATATTGGTATACTTTATTGTATATCTGTCATGAAAAGGATTGTCTGGTTTACACAGAACTAGATACCAGATTATATACACTAACATGCATTTGAAATGATATGTGACAATAGTTAAATATTATCTCAGCATCTACGTAGTTTGAGATAGTGTATGTAATAATAATAATAATCATTTTAATATGCATAAGCAGTGCTCTCCTATCAGAGTTTGTATAAAATTTCCTAGGTTAGAAATGAAAGAAAGAATTTAATAAAAGAGCAACAAACTGAAAAATAATTTCTCTGCCTGGGCTCTGGAGATGTTTTGGATTGCATGTTTGGATGGTTTGGATCCTCTCTAGGGGATGACTATAGTCCCGAATTTGACTAGGCTTCTTGAGTGAATATATTCAATATGCCTTTGGAAGGTTACAAAGGGAAGTCTAACACAGTTGGAACAACGTGGGAGAGTGGGATAAAAAGAAAATGCAAGCCAAAAATAACAGAGTTTAGAGACAACCACAGAACTGGGCCACTTATTTCATCACACAATTGGGAAAGCCTGAACCAAGGCACTGACCAGAGAGATATGACCTTGCTGCTCTCAATGACTGCAGGTGTAGAGCTCGTGTGTCAGTGTCTGTGCTCTATTTCATATTGGTTCCCTCATCATCTACATTGCAAAAGTATTCATTCATCTCCAGTTTTTCTTGGTGGGAGCAAACAGCTTCCTCTAAAAAAAAACTCTACTGTAGTGCTGTGGGTGGTTCATGCAGATGCCCAGCCTACAAAGGAGAACAGACAAGACTGCACATGATTTGTCCCCTTTTTCCATATTAATTGAATGATTTAGGGCTTGTCATCCTCTACCCTCTTGTATGTTATTGTACACACTATAGGCTTCAAGAAGTGTCCTCACTTTATTTTAGACTCTCTAGTCCAAAAAAAATTCCTACCTTGCAGAATAATACTTATGCATGAAAGCAGAGAGAACACTGGTGAATGAGCAGAGTGGGTACTGGTGAATTAGAGACTGAACATGACCCAGCAATATATGCTGGCAACCCAGAAAGCCAGCTGTATCCTGGACTGCATCAAAAGCATCATGGAAAGCAGGTTGAGGGAGGTGATTCTGCCCCTCGAAGTCCACTCTCCCCTCAGTGGAGTACTGAGTCCAGCTTTGGTCACGCCCAAAATAAGAAGGACACAGGCCTGGAGCAGGTCCAGAGGAGGCTATGAAGATGATCAGAGAAATGGAACATCTCTCCTATAAGGAACAACTGAGAGAGTTGGGATTGTTCATCCTGGAGAAGAGAAGGCTCCGGGGAGACCTTATAGTTTATAGCCTTCCAGTACGTCAGGGGTCTTACAGGAAAGATGGGAACAAACTTTTTAGCAGGGCCTGTTGCAATAGCACAAGTGGTAATGGTTTCAAACTAAAAGAGGGCAGATTCAGATTAGATATAGGGAAGAAATTTCTTATGATGATTTCCCCTGATCAGGCCCAGGACTGTGTCTGCCTGGGTAAAGGTTATCCTTGGATGACTTAGAGTTGTAGATGCAGGCTGGAAGGGAGTTTTGGAGGTCATCTTCTCCAAACCCTGTCTCAGAGTAGCACCAGTTTAGACCTTCAGTTGTCTCCCTCAGGAGCACTGGGTTCTTGACCTAAGGAGATAAACCAGTATTTTTCAAACTTTTAAAAACTGCGATCCTCCCCCTCCACCTTTCTGACTCATCATCTGTGTGCACCCAATTATATAAGACCATAAAAATTAGAAAAGTGACTTAAATTAAGGTCCTTCTACCAGTCAAACCCCTTTTTCGAAATTCTTCACTACTCCTTTTGTGACCTGAGCTGCAGAGCTGGACTAGATGATCTCCAGAGGTCCCCTTCAGCCTAAATTATTCTGACTCTACAATTCTCTGTTGTGTTTCTAATTCATCATTCTGTTTTCTTTCTTTTAGGTTGTTTTTATTAGAAAATCTCTAGTGTCTGGATGCTGCCTATAATGACATTAGCTTCATTCCTAATGACATCAAGAACCTCATGTATATAAACAACGTAAAATGAAAATAGATCCGTACATCAAAATATTGTGGACCACACTTGGATATTAATTGTGTCACTGAATACACTGGGAAGATTCACTCTCCCTCCCTCTTCTTAATCCTGTCCTATGTGAAGGTCTCATTTAAACAAAAACAGTAGATGATAATTGCACATCAGAAATATCTGTGGGTAGTGTAGAGCCAGCCACTTTTTGCAAGCATCTTGTTGATAGCTGTAAGTTGAATATCCCCATGCAAAACATGATAATTCCCTCATTTGAGCCATACATGTCCACATACTCCTGATTTGTATCAAAAGGAAAGAGAAACTGTATTTCTAAACCATGTGTAGTTATTTTCAAACAGTGCGAAGTGCTGGTGAGATAAGAATTAAAATGGGAACCCACCAAATAGAAACTGTAGAAAAGGAATTATCCATGCACGAGATAGTGTTGCTCTGTTGACCTTAGTGTTGATGTTGTCTCTGCACAGGTCTAATGCATTCAGATACACACACCCCTGTCCCTCTAGATAACCCAGGTATTTAAATTATCATTAGAAAAGCCTTGTACGTACAGTTGTGTCTAGAATGTAAAGTGCCCTGTGAGAAACACATAGCATTTTTTATATACATACCAGCTTGGTTTATTAATTCATCAAACGGGACTTAGGACATTATATAACTGTGGTCAAGTTGACTGTGGATGTAGTGTGAAGAGCCTGTAAATGCCTAGTGGTCCCTAAAACTACTGAAAACTGTAATGTCTGAACACTGAAGAGAACCAGCTCTCTGCTTTGCCATCTGGGATTTTGAATCTTCCACTAAAATCCTCAGAATGGAAAATAACTTCATACATCCCTTGTTCTGAAAGAAGAGATTCAGAATTAGCTTCAGAAGCTCACTTGTCTGGCTGCCCTTTGCTTCTCCAGAAATAATCTGAAGGAAAGATATCTACAGAACACAGAAGACAGTAAAAAAATTGGATGAGTAATACAGTAGTACGTCCCGTTTCCTTGCTCCCTCCCCTAAGGAATATCGTGAGCAAGAAATATTCATAGATGGCCCCTAATCAGTAACTGTACAAGTATTTGGAGAGTGGAAGTTCATAACTAGTCAACTCTTTCACATGAAATTAATGTTGATCAAAGCCTGCTACTATATTATATGGGGTACATCATGGTTTCCAGCCAGCTATGCTCAGTTCAGATTCTGAGTGTAGCTGAATGAATGTGAAACTACTTTTAAGGGAGATTCATTAGGCATGCAAATATTTTCTTGTATCTATGGTTCCTAGGACTTTACACTGCCACCTGTCCTCCAGCTTCATGTTGTGGTTATGCATCAAACCAGTCTGTTTGGAAGGGCGATTGACCTGAAGCTCCTGTCTGAGACAAAAATTATATCAGCTCCATTTCTGGGAATTGCAGAATCATTTTCTTCCCTCTGTCTTCACCTCATTCCACTGTACAGTTCATCTTTCTATTTTTGATGTATCTGTCTGCTTCTTCCCCATGGGAGCCACGCAGACTGTGCATTAAGACTAGAGTAATTACTTCTTTGCAATGGTGTGGGCCTCTGCTAAAGTGGAGCTGAAGAAGTTTAAGCACCTTCTCCAGATGAACCACAGTAATTTTGAGGCCAGCTAATTTCTTTAATCTGCATTTATTAGTGAGGAGGTTGAGTTGCTGCAGCTGTGGATATAATCTTAGAAGGATGATGCGAAGTTTTTGTCCCAGTTTCTTCCCCAATGTAGTTTTACTGTCTGTGATTGCTGCAGTAGACCTTGGTATGGCAAAGCACTTTGGCTCATCTGACATTACAGGAACATACTTCAAGTTGGAAGACTTCCCCTTTGTTTCCATGCTTACCCATCATTATTCCACAGAAACCTCATGTCCAGTACTTTGTGGAAAGTGATCCGAATTGCAGCAGAGGAACTCTGAACAGGATAAAATAGTCAAGATATAGGAGATCTCATGTTATGTTACGTTACTCTGTTGGACAACCTAAGACTCAGCTGGAGTGATGAGATCAGTGCTTTCAGCTCTGAATGGTCTGTTTCATATCAAAGAGTATGTAGTTGTGTCAGAATGAAAGGCAGACTCAGCCCTATGTAAAATCAATGAAGTTACGTGCTGACCCTGTGCTTCCTCCAGTGTTACCCGGAGAGGGATCAAATTCTTTCTCTCTGCTAGCATTATGCCATTTTACATCATAAGACTTGACATTGCTTTAAAAAAAAAAAAGAATAACTTTATTCCTGGACTACAAATTACATATAGGACCTATTTGTTAAAACCACAACATTTTTGCAAGCTATAGAAGGTCTTGTAAATAAATCTTGGTATTTCTTGTAAATACATTTCTTTTTTTGCTATGGAAAATAAAACGTATTTTTAGTGAGTGGTGGTCCCCAAATCTGAAATGCCTCATGTTTTTTTTAAACACAAAATCCCCAAACAAATGAAACCCCACTGCCTAAGTGACTTGATGACAAAGACAGTCTGTAACAAAACTGGAATCAGAGCTCCAGTTTCTGACTTGTTACCCCTTAACCACAGTACTGCTCAATAAGTGCTTAGTTGATGCTTCGTACTGTTTCCCACATAGTACAATTACTGGTGATACAATATACAAACACAGCGAAACTCAATTTTAAAAAATAAAAACCGCAACCCCTGATTTTATTTTAATTCATTTAACAAGACAGATAACAGAATTATTAAGTGTGGCAGATTTTCATATTTTTTGGTTAAATTACAAAAATTCAGCATTTTTTCACAGCTACAGTTGAAGGGTTTTTGTTCTCATCTCTGTAACAAACATTGTACTTTTGCCTATTCCAAAGTAAACATTTCCTATATTGAAGGATTTTTATCACAGATCTGTAATAGACTTTGGACCCTGATGCACTGAAGCCAGTGCCTGAGATTTCCCTGGCTGTGGAATACCCACAACTACAACCTGGACAGAACAGGAGAAGGGGACTTTCCAGTATGGCCCTGTGGGACTGTCCCAAGCCTGGTGTTTTCACAACCTTCATTTGGAAGTGCCTTGGATTTGTTGTGTGTCTTAAGAGCCACTCCATATTGTTTGACTTGAGGATGGAAAGTCTGCAAACGGCTTTTCACAGATGTTGTATATACAGCACTATAAAGGCAGGTGAGACTGTGAGGCAGAGGAGGAAAATGCTGAGGGAGAGATGAAAAACTATTGACACAGGTCTTCTTTGTATCCAAGCACTCCTATGGGCAGATGGACACCTGTGCCCCAGTGACAGAAACACAGCATTTGTCACAAAATAATTGCTGGATAAATTGCATCAGTAGCATCAAGGACAGAGCCCAACACACAGGCCTCCTGCTTCTGTGAGCATTGAGCCGCAAAGGCAGGTGCCTTCTACTCACTTCTTGCTCCAGCCCTATGAATATTGCATGCCTGATGACAGCTATGTAGCTGGAGTAGCCCCCCCCTCTTTCTCTCCCCACCACTGCTTCTTCTTTCCACAGCATATATTATTCCTATAGACTTATGACTGATGAGCTCTCCTGCAACAAAGTTACAAGTAGTGAAACTGCCTCAGTCTCAGAAGGAATGCTTTTCACCTCCCGGTAAGTGCTCCAACTTCTGCTCAGTTGGGCAGTTTCCTTTCTCCCTTCCTCCTCATCAATCTCAAGTGAACTCAATGTTGTCCTTATGTGTTTTCTACAGAACAGTAACCCATCTGTGCATGCAGCAGTGAGTTTTCAAGTGCCTCAGGGAGCTACAAGGAGAATTTAGGTGCCTGTGGACAAAGGCCAAGCCAGGGATGCTGCTATGCTTCACTCTGTTAATACATCTGAAATCATGTTTCTGTGGAGCTGAAGGATGGAAGTAACTTTGTGACTCTTTCTTCATTTGCTATACTAATCATAGTGAAAAACTCAACTACTCATTTCTGCTGGGATTTTAACTGAGGTCAGTTAATCTCTGTACAAGTACCCAGGTACAGGATGCCAGAAATGGGAGTAGACAGCAATGGGGACTGGGAGTGAAACTAGAGACATTTAAATGTAGAAGCAGAAATGGATGTTGCAGAAAGAGAACTGAAAGAAGGAATTCAGAGGTTAAGCAAAACTCATGGACATTACAGTGAAGAGGGAAGATCTGAAGAAGTTTATGCAAATGATAATAAGCATTATTCAAACACAGAAAACAGGGCAATGTGTCACTTGCGTAAAGATTGCCACTGGCTAAGTGTTAAAGCTTCACATACAGAGGAGAAAATTCATCTAGACACCACAGCAGTTTCACTGCCTACCATGGAGTAGGTAGTCTGAACAACCACTCCATCATTTTAAGAGGAGCAGGAAAGGAAAAGGTCCATGGTTAAGAAGGAAGAGAGATTTTTCTTTTTCTTCAAAGTTGTTTGGGACTGATATATTCCAGAAGATTTGTGCACACTGTAGAGCCCATGGCTGAAATTAAAAAATAATCCACGAACTAGCAAGATGCCCAGCAAAATTAACAGCAACCTTTGGCTTTCCCTCATCTGTTCCTGGCTGCTTATGGTGAGGAAAATGAACTCTGACACTGGAGAGTACAGTAGGTGCTTCTGCAAGGCAGGATGCAGGCATAGATAAACATGGATACATGTGACCTCCTGTGCTCTGGGCTCAAAGCTGTCTGGCAGAGGAGGAGCTGTGAGCTGCAGTTACATTGTCTTCCATGCAAATTTATAGTAGTAGTAGTAGTAGCAGCAGCAGCAGCAGCAGCAGCAGCAGCAGCAGCAGCAGCATCTCAGGTGCAGCACTCCTTTACTCTCTGGCTTCCAAGTGAGAGCTGGGTTGTGCCAGACATGGAAGACCATTCCTCCATGTCTTCCAAAGAAAAAATGTTCCCTAATATTGAGCTAGCTGCTAGGGACATCTAAGGATAACTTTAAGCAATTTGTTCCATTATTTTAGGAATGGCTGTAAAGCTTCCCAGAACTAATTAATAGGAAGTGTTTTCAGACTGAAAGAGCTATAAATGCATTCAGGATTTCTGGTCCAGATTCTCAGCCTATCTGCCAGGCTCCAGGGGCAGAGGGATGTACTTTGCATTGCTAACCTGGCAGCAGCAGAGAGAGTTGGCATTCAGTGTATCTTTCAGAAAACATGAATAATAAAAGGAGTCAAGGGAATATAGGAATAGAAGTGGGCAAGCTTGGAGAAGTGAGAATGAGGTGCCAGAGCTGGATGCAAACACACAGCGCAGCTGTGTTCCGCAGCCACTAAAACTGTTGGGAGTGTGGGCATTGCTTCCCGGGGATGAACCTGTGCTCATCCCAGCTTGGGGTGGCTCTGCAGACGCACCTTTGGAACAGAGAGCAGCACGAACGCAGCAATACAGCTTTGTTGAGCTCAGCAGTCTGCGTTCTTCCCCCGGTTCCGGGCAGGATTTGCAGTTTATGTGGCTACGGCCACAGCGAGGTGTGTTTGCCCAGAAGGTGGTGTCCCAGCCATTCCTGTACCCTCCCTACGCTGCAGCACAGGAACCCACCTGAGCTGCGTACAACCAGCCCCCTCTAGTGGCACTTGTCTCGTGAAGTTCTGATATTTTGTGAAACTGGGTTGGGATTTTTGTTTATTTATACATACAGCATGGTGTGACGAGATAGTGACATCGAATTACAGATTCACCGGGGTTTAAACTGTTTGACTCGCCTACACTCTCTCTTACCCTGCAGAGCAAGGTATATGGAGCAAGTAACCTTCTGAAGTACCTGTGATGGAGTGAAATGAAAATTATGATCAAACTGTTTAAATGTGAACAAAGCTTCTGCTTGAGAATACACAGCTTTTAAGTTCAACACTAATGCTTCTATCATCTCCTCTGTGAAATTCTTCAAACCTCATTTGTTTTCCTCTTCATCCAGACCACTTCCAAACACACCTTTAAATGTAAAGCTAGTGTTAGAGGAGATTCACCCCCTAAAACTACACTTGAGCATTTTACTAGCAGTATTTATTGCAGTGTAACTTAAGGTATCTGACCCACATTCTGGACCATAGGCATCATATTTTACATGTGATGGGCTACATACAGAGCTCATGCTTACACAATTCCTCAGAGGAATGGAAAAGATTAAAATTACAGCTAGTTTGTGCTGGGGACCCAAGTCTGATCTTCCCACTAACTCAGGATTTTGAAATTATGTACTCCGGAGGCAGAGGATGAAGCTTTGGTGAAGTAAGAAGTTTATTCTTCTCTTGTTTTATCAGAAAACCACTAAATACATAATTCTGACTTTCACATTTTGTTTAGATAGTGCAGAAATTACTTATTACTGGGTGATCAATACACAGCATTCTTGCTTCTCAAATGTAACCTGATTTGAGACAAGATGTAATTTAGCCGAAGTTAATACTGGCATTTTTTGATGGTTTTGCATTGGGCCCTGCTCCTACAAACACGTGTTTGTGTGCGTGCGTGTGTGTGTGTGCGTGTGTGTGTGCATGTGCATGTGAAAGGAGGTGTGTGTGGACATACCTGTACAGGCAAGCAGGGTTAGAGGAGAAGGAACCTTTTTGCTGAAAGTCCTTTATCAATTCACTTCCCTGGTCAGCTGGAACGTGGCTTAAGGTTGCAGGTAATAAGGATGGTGTAGCAAGACACCCAAGAGCTCTTCCCTTGCATACAGAGGATAAGGTAGCTGTGAGAGACATATACCCATGCACTGATTTTGCACAGCCAGTGGGGAGGTTTTGGGCCACAGATAATAACTGACTGCATGGCCTCTCCCATTGCTTTCAGGGGAAAAGCCAATGATTGAGGACTGTGTACTGCCTCTCTTGGCCATGTGGCTACACCTGTGGCATTTTGTACCTGTAAAATACAGACTAGGCCAACACATCGGGATGGTTGATGGACCAGCTGGAGCATGAGCTGCGGTTGCCTAGTCCATTCTGGAGTGTTCCCTCCTCCCAGGAAGCAACATTTCCTGCAGCCGGATTCTGAGTTAGGCAAGCACAGGAAAGATGTGTGTGCAGGGGGTGTGAAGTGAAGCTTACAACAGGAAAAACTGCAATCATCTGTCCTTAACAGCACTGGGCTGTTGCCCCATCAGACCTACAAAACTCCCAAGAGACTTGCTCCTGCTGTTCTGAGTATTTGCTTTTCACTCTTATCTGCTCCCCGCTTTGTCTTCTCGCTGAGCTGAGCACACTTGGTTATTCCTGTCATCCACAACAGCCCCATCTCCTGTGCCATCTACACTGCCTCCTGGAGTCCAACTGAGCAAGCATCTTGCACCTCTCGCAATGAGAGGAAAACTGAGGTTTCTGCTTTTTTGATTGAAGCTTTGGGAAAGGGAGGTGAACAGATCCAAGTCACTGCTCTCCTCATTCTTCCTGCTTGTGAAATGTGCCAAAATCCCATTGGAGGTCAAGGCACATCTTTCTGATCAACATACGAAACACACCCCTCTTCATTCCTTTCTTGCCCCTCATCTTGGTTTAGGGCAAAGTCCTCGGGCAGTGCACAGGGTAGAATTTCAGTAATGTCTTTCTTTTCAGTGTCCAGTTGCCTGTGACTGATATATCTACTTGCAGGCACAGAGTTGACCTTTAAAAACCAGACAGGCCACTGGGGGTTTCTACAAGCAAATTACAACCCACGCATATAACTAGAAGCTCAAGTTTATATATAAATTCCACAATTTCCTGCAGGGCCAATGCATAAACTACCACATGGTGGGTGATACACCATGCCTAAGCATCTTGTTTGAGTGGCACCTTCAGCTCTCAGCCTCAGCGCAACCCTGGAACCCCTTTCTCACTCTGTGACTCACAGGTGTCAAATGCTGTAGCACTACACATCCTAGTACAAATCCCCCTTCTTGCTTCATTCTGATGCATGCTTAGCAGAGAGGAGGGAGGGGACAACTATTTATATGCAAAAAGCAGAAAGTGTCTGGGTCAGCTCTTATTTCACCATGATAGAAACAGAAATTATTAAGTTTCAGCAACTTTCCTTTTGTTTCTCCTTCCCCTGACTCGGGCAGAACCCTGGAGAGAAGCCAATTTTCATTAGACAGGTTTTTGTACACATTCTTGGTCAGAGAGGATGAGTTAGTGGCAAACAGTAAATACCAGCTGCCCCCCATCCTTGAATGAGTAGTGCTGGAAATGATCTATGGCACAGCACAGTGACAGAACCAGCACGTAGGTTCTATGCCATCTGCTGTCAAATTTGGATGGTAGGTTTTGTTTGAGAAATCTGCCCTAAGGCACTGTTTCAGTATTTCTTTTCCTGGTAAGACCTGGTGCACATAAAAGACTGTCAGCACCTATGGATTTTTTGACATTGCAAACAGCATCCTAAGGACACCCAGACACTATGGCAGATGTGGTCACAGCCCACGTGTGATTTTTTCATGACACACAGTAAATGCCATTTATAGAACTAGAGCATGTGTGACTCTCTGGATTATAAAAAACATGAGGATTTACAATAATTTTTTTTTCTGGGACAAAAGCATGTGCTTGTGTTCTGTCCTCAAGAGGATGCAGGAAACAAAAGTGTGAGCTAGTTCATTCTTACACAATTAGAAAGAGCTTTGGTCCTCTAAGCTTGACTGGAATTCTGAATTCCTTGGACTAGGAAGTTATGTATGTGAAGAAAGGTCATTGGGAAATAGTCATAGTTTAGATGTTGAAAGATGTTTCAGGTTTCACTGGCAGTCAGGTCAAGTTGGAAATAAGGATGAGTGGTGAAAAGGTACCTGGTAGAGAGCAGTGGGGATTTCAGTCATGAAGAGAAGTGAAAGGTCTTAGTAATAGTCAAAAGCTAATACATGTGATATGTGCTGGAAAATTAGAGTTCTTTGGGTCGCTCCTCTGGAGGTAGAACAGGAAGAGAGTAGGAGAGTACTTGGGACGGTGACAAATGCCCAGGTGAGACAGTGGCCGGAGGCAATAATCTTGCCAGCACCAAGGTGCACCTTCTTGGCAGGTAAGGTGAGAAGGAAGGAATGCTGAAAGCTCCAGACAAGCACTTGTGGCAGGTGCTAGAGGAAGAGGGGAGGAAATGCAGAGAAAAAAGGTGTGACTGGGGAAGCTATGAACCCCTGGGAAACTAGGAGTGAACAGTGTGTCTGCGGGAACCCAGAGAGGAAAGGATGGGGTAGGATGGTCTGAAGAGCTTCCCCATGGGAAGACCCAAAAAGACAAAAATGTAAGGAAAATTGCTGGGAAAATATGAGAGCAATGTCATCATGTTCCTTTGGTGAGCACTCAGCACAGTGCTGAGACAAGACCACCATGAAGGCAGGCCCTGAGTCCAGCGTCAAAGGCTAGATCAAGACCCGGTAGACAGTCTGTTTGTGGATATCCCCATCTTGTAAGCAGGAGCAACTGAAAGATTGACTTGGGGAAGCATCTTGGCCATCCCCAGCCAGTATGTGCTGGAGCAGCAGTTGTGCACATTTGCTGTGTGAAAGGGGAAGCAACTAGCCAGAAAGCAATTTTGAAATAGGAAGTGTGCAGGATATGCTGGTAGTTATTTCTGCTTTCCCATCAACCTGTCAAATACAGAAATCCTGAGGATTAAGATTAGGGGGGCCCAGCCTATTCAGCTCCGGCACAGACCTTGTGCCCGACTGCTGGGACTTACAGAAGAAGCCCTACTACAGCAGACACAGCACTATTCAACAAGCAGAGTGAGCTAGGCATCTTCGAAGGCAATCAGAGTGCAGTCTGGAGCAACCAGATCTCCATGTTGAGCAGACTCTGAGAAGGATGGTTGATAAGTGGTGCTGTTAACGTGTTGACTAATCAATTGATGAAACATACAAAAATCCAATTTTTCTTCACTATGGGGACCAGATGACCTCTTCATCCTTCTCTGTGCATTTCATCCTTCCTGAGAAAGTCTGTCTCCATCACTGTTGTGTCTCTCAAGCTTAGAAATGAAAGATGCTCCTCTGCTCAGTCTGCTGGTCTACATCTGGGACGTGCTTCCATCTGTACCATCATCTTCCCCAGGCCTGTTTAAGCCTCACTTCAACTGTATTTTGCTATGCACAAAATGATGCAAACACTTTTCTCCAATTACACATTATCTCATCATATTTTCCTACTTCAGTGACTTCTCAATCTTTTATTACACTTTGAAGTAGCCCTCTGGCTCTCTTTCAGTCACAGACCCACAAACATTTTTTCTAGTGTGACACAGCACAACATGCTGGCCATGTTAGTGCTGTGCTGGCACAGGAAAATGCTGGGCCAAAGCATTTTCCTGTGAGAGGAACATTGCAATTGCAGCCAGATGTTACCAGGGTCTGAGTTAGCTTAGGAACTCTTCTGTGTACAGGAGAAGCACAGATATATCCTCTGTGCTGTGTTAGCACATAAACTACTACTCACTTTCTTTTGTCTCATTCATGAAACATGTTGGAGACCTAAAAACATATCATATTCCAGTAAAACCATTCCTGCTTTAACTTAGTTTCACCTTCTGAGAACCCAGGGAGGGAGAACTTGATTTACAGTAACTGCTGGACCAAGATGAGAGCACAGTAAAATGGCTCCCAGTTCCAGGTGAGGCAAATAAATTCCCCTTTACCACCTCATGCTCCTTGATGCACAACAGCAGCACTTCAGCAGTCACTGACTCACTTTGTACTGACCACAACACTGCATTCCTTCTGATTTATGCAAGGCACTATGATCCCTTTCTTCTAGGAATTACTGCTTAGTGTTGTCTCCTAAGGCAGAACACAGGTCTTCCCAAGGACCTGACAGCACTTTTCATTTCTGCAGGCTGACAACACCTTAATGAATTTGCTTGTCTTCTTTTTTTTCCCCCAACATCTTCTTCAGTATCATCCTTAGGTTATGGAATAGCAGAAGTATTTTATTATATTATTATTTTATAAGGAGCACATCTCATAAAGAAATTTATCTGGGCTGTTAAGAGGTAAAAATGGCTTAAAAAGTGAATAAAATAGGCAGGCCTAGGAGAAGAGGGGCTGGTAACTTTGGAGATTTATGTCTTAGTTTCATTTTGCTTCTATGGACAACTGAAATGCCTTGGCTAAAAGAGCAGAGAAAGGAATCAGAGAGGAACTGCTGCTGCTGCTTGGGGAAGTAAGGCAAGTGAGATCATTTCAGATATGTGACACTGAGGTAGTGGGAGCAGCTGTCAAAAATCAGTCTAGCTCAACTTCTACAAATGTGCATTGTCCAAAGAACTACATGTGTTTTCAGATCCTGCACCATTCACAGTATCAGCAACACAGTGCTGGGACACTGGGACACAAGACAGGTTCTTGAATACAATAATGTTCCCTGCTAAAAGCTGACATTGAAAGATGCTCCACAAGCATTTTGTCCTGTTCCCTGAGTTCTCTTACAGCAAGCATGTGCCCATCATTCAGGAAGAATTTGCCATTTTCAAATCACAGGCAGACTTAAGCAAAAAACTGGAATCAAGCTGCTCAGACTAGGGCAATTCTAGGCCCGAGGAGAAGGAGACCTCTGGTCAGTGGAGTGGTGTCTGGCTTTGTTTGTTTTCCACCAGGAGGCAGGTACCACCCCAGGTCCACGGAACAAGCACTGCTACTGCAAAAATCCATGCCATGGATACAACCTGTATACTTGGATACCCAGTTACTTTGGTGCCTAAGTCACTGTCCCCTGTGAAACATGTCCAGCTTTCTAGCTAGCAGGCAGCTTTTCCTGAACCAGCCCAACTCCCTGGTGAGATTGCCTAACCCTTTAATGTCTCCTCCCATCAAAGAATTCAGAGCTTACACGTGTAGGATTTCACTTTCTGCAAAGAAGTTCACTGTAGTCATATACCTTTTCTTTCTGAAAAATAATCTTGTCTTGGATCTGCCTTATCATCTGGTTTAGCCTCAAAAATGACCATAGAGATATGCTCAGGAGGAGCACAGCATTGATCTAGGGAGCTTAGTGAGTCTCAAAACTTAATTCAAAGAACTTGGCAACATCTAAAGATATTTAGCGGGTTTGTAGCACAGAAGTCATCCCTTTCTGTCCAAGCCACTTTATCACCAAATACAGAAAGATACGTGGCATGCTTTCAGTCATTATGCTATATGCTATCCTAGGATGAAAGCCATTAAGCAACTCTTACCTCAGCAACACTGAGAACACCTTGTGGCTACAGGTTTAGTCACCCATGCTTTGCTTCTCAACAGAGAAGATATTCAGGGTAAATCGCCTCAGCATGTTCCTGTGGTATCTTGTGCTGACACCAGAACAGAAGAATGTGGGTTTGGTATGACCCTCCTCCAGACACAACAGCCAAGAACCCTATCCCCTCAAATGCAGCAAATTGTGGCCTCTGTTGTTCCTTCCAACTTGGGACCAACCTGCTGGCATCTCACAACTTAGTCCTTCTTACTTTAGCTTCAGCAGCAGAACATTTTGACTAGTTTTCCTTGGTTTACAAGCGTGTTGATACTCTTAGGTCTTTCACTTTCTGTTAGCTATACAAACTCATTGAGGATCTCCTCTTGCTGCATTCTACGTTGTGGTATGTAGCAACAATTAGTCTGGATAAGCTGTACAGGCTCTACAGAGACCTGGACCAAACTGAGAGGATGTAAAGTATCAACACTTGGTGCATGAAACTCCCACTCTGACGCTCCCCCTCCTGTGTACTGCTACTGCTTATTAAGACTTGAATATTCATGAAAAACACAGCCAGAAACCAGATCAGCTCTTCTGAATTAATGAATAGTGAAAAGTATTCAGTTGCCCTGCAGGTTATCCCACAGAAGGATCATTCAAGTCAACTCCTTAATAAGAACAAAATCCCGGCAGCAAGGCCTTTCATGTGATTCAGTTAACCGTGCACCCAATCTACATGAGAATTTACTCTTGTGTAACATTAAATACAGTCAGCTGCACAAGCAAGCTCTTTCTTACCCCATCTCACCCTGCACTGGTGATCTTGAGTAAGAGACGCTAATCTTGCTTCAGACCAGTAGGTAGGCAAGCTGCTTTTGGCCACAGGAAAAATAGCTTAGTGGAAGTGTTAGTGAGTTTAGTAGTATCATTACCATTAAAGTGGAGGCAAACTTACAAAGCTCCAGGTAACAGATCCTTTCCTTGCTAAAAAGTGGAGCAAGTAGGTGAGAGGAAGCACAAAGCACAAAAATGACAGCAACAAATTCAAAATATTAAAAGCACCCCATTAGAGAGATCAGAACTTTGGTATGTGCTTTCAAGTTCTGGGGTTTCTCTGTTCATTGGTACTTCATAGCACAAACAAAAAATGGTTTTACAGGTTCAAGCAGCTATTCTACCTTTCTGAAGGCAAGGGCTGCTTCCTCAGCCAGTTTCATTAGAAGTAACCAATCAGGCAGGGAAAGCAAGCTGCTTTCCATTTCCAGCACTTCCCCTTTAGGCAAGGACTCAGTCTGCAAGTGTGAGGGTGGATTTAAACAGGAGCTCTCTCCTGATCACTCATTGCCTCTCCTCACATTTATAAGTGCTCTGGAAAGAAACTTCTAGAGCAGAGTACCGGGTGTAACTGGCAAGATGTTGGCAGTGAGGGACTGCATGGTGGCTTCTCTGCGAAGAGGCCAAGACTGCCCCATGCCAGACACAACTGCTTCTAGCCAGCTCTGATGGACCCACCGCAGAACACAGCCAAGCACCTCAGCCAAGATGGTGCTACCTCTAAGAGAGCGTATTTAAGAAAGGGCACGAGAAACAGCAGTACAAACACCAAGGTCAGTAAAAAAAGGAGGGGGAGGAGGTGCTCTAGGCAGCAGAACACAGATTCCCCTGCAGTCCATGGAAAGGGTCCCACTGGAGCAAACAGATACTACTTGAAGGAACTACATCTTCCTGGAGAGCCCATGCAGGAGCAGGTTTATCCTGAAAGACTGCAGTCCATGGGAAGGACCCACATTGGAGCAGGTAAACAGTGTAAGGAGGAAGGAGCAGCAGAAAGTAGCAGTTATAGCACTGACAGCAACTCCAGTTCCCCATTTCCCTGCACCATTTGGGACAGGGCTTAAGGTAGAAGAGTTAGGAGTGAAGAAGAGAAGCTGAACCTGGAAAAATGGGTGGGTGAGGTAGGGGAAAATTACTGTTCTAATCTTTGCTTTTCACCACTTTACTCAATTTCTAATTGGTAATAAATTTAATTTTCCCCAATTCAAGTCTGTTTCACCCATGACAGTAGTTGGTAAGTGATATCCCTGTCTGTATCCTGACCTGTGAGCTCTTCCATCTTGTTTTCTCCCTCTGTCCTCTGGAGGAATGGGGGTGAGAGAGCAGCTGAGTGAACACCTAGCAGTAGGCCAAGGTCAACCCACCACAAGCTGCTGAATAGATCTGTTTAAAAGAAGCTTAAAATCCACTGGTTCACATTAAGCATTTGCCATAACAATCCCAGATCAGCATCTGCCTAAAACTTGTAGACAAGCCTTTTCTATTTATTGTAGAGCTTTTCAGAGAATGATTTTGTACATTACCACTTTTTCCCCATTTCCAAAATCTGACACAGATAACGATTTCGAATGCTCATTTACTATCTATACATTATTTGCAGAATTACAGAGATGAACCATTTTTCTATGAAAAAAATATAATATTAAAAATCTTACATACAAAGACAAAACATAGCAACAAAAGGCTGCCCACAGAATTAACATCCAGTCTTTCTGTCACCAGTTAGGATGAAATTCCTTTTGGGTGAGTTTTCAATGAGGATATTAAAGTTGTTGTTTGGTTTTTGTTTAGCCTTCTCCCCCCCCCCATAAAGGAGACATGCATTAAAAACAGTAATGTCTAAAACAACATTATTTAGTTTTTAGTCATGCATTTGAAGATTTGGCTTTGAGCATCTTCTGAAGTTAGCAGTCAGAGGAATTCAGTTTCACTGAAGTACCAGTGATGGAGTTTCTGAAAGTGTCCTCCGAGCTGAGATCCGCAGACATCTGGGGCAGCCTCCAGATCTGAAGCATGCTTTGTGAAAGCATGTTTTGCACTCTGTTTATACATACAGAATAGCATTCAGGGAAAAAAAATAAAAAAAAAAATTAAACAATAGCTGTGTTCCTTGAATGATGTTCTATCAAATACATACAAGCACAAAAGTAAACAGAAGCAGTGCAAGGCCAGGACAACAACCACCACTGCAACAATTTACAATGAATGTGGGCAAGATCTGATAAAACAGCCCTCTCTCATGCCCAGACCCAAAATAATAGCCTACCCCCGGGGGCATAATCATGTTCAGGCAAATCCCTGGTCTTGCTCTCTGAATTCACTGATGCAAAACAGCTGCCAGAGGCTGATTTTCAAAGATACACGCTGTCCATGGTTTCCAAATCCACATTCAGGTTTCCAAATATACATGCTTTCAGCGAAGCTAGTTCTCAAGGTTTAAATTAAGTCCAAACAGTTTTATGCACCAAAATTCCGCCAAGGAAGAAAGTAAAAACATTCACTCTGGAACATACCTGTGCACCTTTTACATTTGGCAGTCTGATATGGAAAGAGCAGGTCGGCGCTCTGACAGAATTCACAGATAAACCCCTTCGCTTGACAGAGCTACAACGACAGCAAAATTTAAATTTAAATCTAAGAAAAAATTATATGGGAATGGCAGCAGGGATATTCCTCATACTAGCAGCTGCAAGGACATTAAAAGCCCTAGCTTTTCCTTACCTCACAGCCATCTACATGGGAGATAGAGCTCTTCAGAATATCTTTAAGAAGGGGCAGTAACTGCCCTCGTTTGATCTTCACTAAATCATCCAGTGAGAAGAGATGCAGCCCATCTGTCAGATGGCTGGGGACCTGTTCAAATTCTTTCAGTACACTGTAAAGAGAAATGGAACCCAATTCAAGCTACAAAAAGTTGTTTTTCAAGTACATTTCAAGAATAAGCCTCTTTCACTTCTCTGGTCACACAGGAGTTATACAAGGCAAGTTCATGCTGAATCCTACCTCCCCTCCCAATCTGAGATCACTTTAACAAAAACTGGGGTTTGGGATTTAGAATAAACTGTCTGCTTTAAATGTGCATTCCTCAGGCATTGGAGTTGCCATACACAGTTATCCCAGCAATTCTTAAATAATATGTAAAGGGTTCTCTCCTACCTCAGGAACAGTAGGTAAAATCCCATATAGTATCTAATATAATAAACTAGGTTTATTTATTTTCTTTTGCAAAGAGAAAATTGATGAGTTTTATCCTATGTAAGTCACCACTGGGTGAAACTGTGCTTGTACTGAGTGGGTGAACACTGAAAATACAGCTCCTGCTTCTAAAATACCACTGATGTAGATATAGGTACAGTGAGAATTCTAATGCTTATTTCTATAATGGAATCACAGGTGGTTGATCAGAAGAGAGACATAAAAATACATTTCTTCTTAATTTTGGTGACTAACACATAATTGATGCATAAAAGAGGCTTATATCAAAGAGAGAACAGAACCTACTTACAAAGCTTATTTTGCTTAAGTCTGTTTTTAAAAAGGTCAGCAATTCTGCAGTGAAGGTCTTATTACTCACATGTCTACGCATTAGTTAAGCCCATAGTTTGGGAAGGTGAACACCACAAATCTTTCATTTGCAGCAACAAGCAAGGTCATGTTTTGGTCTTTATCACTTTTGGTTACTACTTTCATTTGAATAAGTTTATAGAAAAAACTGAATGTAGCATTATGACAGAGTCTTGGAAGAAATGTTTTAACCCTCGAGGAACACATCTGTTAACTTAAAAAAAATCTAATTTTTTTTTAAAGATAAATATTTTCAGAGAGATAAGTATCTTTGACCTTTTAAGAATGAGTGAGAACTTAAGAGAGATGGAGCAGGAAAAAAACATACACCAAATTAAAATCATTCAACATCTAAAACCAAATGTCTTTGGCCACAAGAAACAGAAAGCTACTACATAAAACCTATACTTCACTCAATATCTGCAGTGCAATAGAAGGCAACTTTGTTATTAGAATTTTCTCTAATGATCACATTAAGTTACTTAAAACTATACTCTAATGTTGCTAGAGAAGAAGGCTCTATAAGCACCTCATGTACATTTTACTAAGCTATTTTTCACACACAATCACGGTCCATACCTTTCACCAAACCTGCAGGTTTTCAAAAGCTTTTTCAAGTGAAAAAGTTGTTCTTGGGCCTCCTAAAAGATGAAGGAGAAAAGACAATCAATTTTTAAATAAAAAGCAATTGCATTTATATATTCATAAATGAGAAACACCATTGAGTCAGCAACCCTTGCAACTACATCAAACCATACCTAAAAATAGGAACTTCACATTTAGCATAGAATTAAACAACTGGATTTTCTAATGCACAGAAAACCAAGGCAGGCAAAGGCTGTTTTTATTTCCCAACAAGTAAGCAAGTCCTAATGCTACAAATGACTCCATGTCTGCACATCAAGATGCTAGACCCAAACCTGTGTAAGAACAGGTAAGTGTCTCCTCAGCCAAGAAGGGAGCACATGACCACTTGTAATATTCAGTAGAACACCCTTCCTCAAGCTGTAGGAGGTACAGTCCTTAGATGAGCCAAAGGTGTTTTTTCCAATGGCCCACAAAATTAAGGAGTCATTCAAAACTTTCAGAACTTTGCAACAGCTGAAAACTAGGTAGAGGTAAATATTTACTGTTGGAGCCCAACTCTCCTTCATGAACTGAAACTGCAAACCAATAAGGAGACACTTCTCAAAGACAACAAGACAGACCTGTGGCATAATCTTCATCTGAGGTTAAGGAGAACAAGTCCCAGAAGCAGTGATGGGACAAGCAAGAGAAACCAACTCTCTTCCTTCACACATACATACAGAGCAACAGACATCCTGCCCTAAGGAGTTTTTCCCAAAAGTCTCTGACCCATAAATTCCTAATAAAAAAAGGCTGCACTTACCCTCACTCTGTCCATTTCTTTACTTTTTGTGTAGAGGGTTTTGTTAATACAGGACACATTGAAAATTGGTTGCTGCCATATGCTGTCCAGTAGGTGTTTGGAGAAGTTGCATACATAGTATTTTTTGAAGTCCCATTTTGAAAGTATTCGGGCAGGAATAGAAGACTGGGCATAGCTGTGGCAGCAGTCACAAAAGTATTTTCCCAGGTAGTCACAATAGCGGAGTCTCCTGATATATTCTGCAAGTAGACAGGAATTAAATTGTGACTATTTCTAAAATGGGAAATTTAGATTCAGAAATTTTATGGGACATACCTCTTGTTTGTATGCCTATTCTGTCTTAATAACTCCAATCTACTGGAGTGAGGGGAAAGGGATTTTTTTAAAGTAGGGTATTTTACTATTGTGGTAAACACATGCACAAGCTCTGAACTTTGCATTAGAACAGAAAGCTTTCCTCGTTTCCACATTTGTTGAACTGATTATAATTATCACCATGAGATCTTAAAGAAACTATTGTTGCTTTACCCACAAAAGAGACACATGATGAAATACAGAACAAAAAACTGCCACCAATATTGGAGTCATATTTGTATAATAGTTTTTCATATAAAGAGTTTTGTGGGTTTTTCCCAGCTATTACAGCATCTCAGACTTGCTTGAATTAATGTGCTGCCATAGATTGTTGATACTTTGCAAGCCAAATGCTGTTCTCGTGAGCTGACCCAGAACAAGTCTTGGTCGCCACTTCAAAGATTTCTTAGGTTAAGGTCTGTTCGTCATATCTGTAAATAATTGTGCTTTTGACCAGTTCTCACGAAGTATCACAAATAAAAAATTAAAAAGACACCCCAAAAGAGCAAAGCCACACATTCCATAAGCTTGCATAAAGTCTCTCTGGCACAGAGAAAGAATTATTGAAAGAAACAATTGGAAGATGTAAAACCAGCACTTTCCAGCGTGGAAGCTTGATTTTTTTAACAGTTTTTCCTGTTTTGTTGTTGACTGTCATAAATTTTTATTGTGTATGAGAAGGACATCTATCAAGTATTGTATTCTGTCCACAATGAGAAACTCCAGGCACTGGAAAGATCCCACTGTCTGTTTTACTATTGCAGGCACATCCAACAATGAGATTTTTCTTCTAGCTCAGATAATTTTACAATTGTGGTACAATTATGGTCTGATTACTAGTAATGCACTTAGTAGAGTTTTTTTTCTGCTTTTGGTAATACTTACTGCTTTCTATCGGGGTTCCGCAACCAACACACGTGAAGTTTTGAGCAGCCACCACTGCATCTCTCCTGTGTACAGAGCCAAACAGTTAGACCTTTCAGCATTCAAAATACAGTTTTAGTTAACTTTCTTCCAAAGTACAAAAGAGCTACACTGGCACCAATGAAAATGCCCCAACTTAGGAGCTGAGTCCTACTCCTCCACATGAAGAAGGGGGGTTCTGTAAGGAGACGCAGATTATTATTTTAGTGGGAGACTCTCTATGCTCTTCTGTGGAGAATATATAATCAAATACAGCTTGCTGAAAGAATTAAATTATTTTACATTTCTTAAGATGGCATCAGTATCAAGTGATTAGGAGAGGGGAAAGTCCATATCTGCAACTGAAAAAGCAAACAAACCTGCAGCAACGCAAGGATTAGCCAGTTTGCCTTCTGTGTGCACTTTACAGCACTTCATGCAGAGTGAGACAGCAATTTCCCCAAACATGACCTGTTTTCCTCCCCACTTTCTGAAAACCTACTATCCATAAAATATTAGCAGGAAAGTGGGGAAAGTCAAGAATATTCTTCAGGTAGTGTCATAAAATGAAATTTTTAGGAGCCATCTAAGTATGCTGCCACTAACACCAAATGGTATGCACATTATCACATGCAGAAGTGCACATGCCATGTTAATCAGGACATGCCAACAGAGAGAAAAAGATGGCATCTGCTTTCTATTGAGGCTGGTGACAGATACTGCAGAAGGTTGTGCCATGCACTAGCTCTAACCTTAGGATCTCTTAGTCACCCAAGTTCCTTCCATCAACTTCCCCCCTGCTATACTAAATGATAGTGCTCAGATCCCTCAAAACTTACTTGACTGAAGGATGAATATTAAATATAATCTGTGATCTTGGTGGGGACCAGCCAGAAGATCCTCTTAATTTGGATATGATCTTTATTTCTTCAGCCAGATTCAAACTGGACTCAAGTTCTCGTGGAATCTCTTCTTTCAGCACAGACTATTGGGAAAGAAACTTGTGAACACAACCAGCCCATCAGCTGGACATACATTAAATGCTATGGGAGATGTTTATCTCTCTTTATACTCCAGGATTTTAAAGTTCAGTTTTCACCTGCATGTAGTCCACCCTTAGTTAAACTCCCTCATATCAGTCCCAGAAGAAAGCACATTCTGATTGTTCATAACTCCATGTCTTAAATATATTGAAAATTGCTGGAGAAAGGAGACATTTTCTAAAAATTTATCTAAAGTGAAGCAATAAACTGTAAGCACTCATCTATATTTGTTTGGGTTTGTTTTTTTGTGGTTTGTTTTTTTTTTTTAGCTTCCCCCTTTTGCTAGCAGTGAAACAGCTGCAGTGAGAAAATGATTATTTGGGGAACTGAATAAAGAGCTTGTTGTTTTCAGATCAGACTCACTCTCTGCTTAGATGAGCTCAGGCAACCAGACAGCTGAACTACAGAGTCTGTCTGCAACCAGTATTTTCTGAAAGCTCTGCACAACTCCTGGGCTGTTGCTTCAGCAGAATTGCTGCCTGGTTCAAAAGATGATCTGAAAGTTAAGGAATACAGTTAGTGAAAAATAGCAGCATGTCATCAGCATCTCCAGTGCCTCTTCTACATCCCTGAAAAGTTTTCTCCCATCCCATCATTTCTACCCTCTTTCTTTGATACACCCAGGCCCTTGAAGAGCCACAGACACCACCCTCCAGCAAGACTCAGGGACGAGAGAAACACTCTGCTAAGCCAAGCACCAGAGACATTTGCTGTCAAGCAGCATTCCTTCCCCTTCTTTGGAAGGACCAACTTTACCACTCCCACACCTTTCCCTGCCCCAGCCAGAAAATCCACCAGAAAGCTGCTCCAGCAGAAAACGTAGTGCCACCGGGTTTGTATTAGAGATACACACCTTTTATCTGGAGTGACAGACAGATTTTCAAGGTCTTCAAGTTCTGTGGTAAAGGAGAAAACATTATCAAGCCATCTAAGAAACAAAGCTTCTGTTACTCAGCACTGTTTTACATCTACCTTCTGTATTACCACAGAGTCAGTTTCAAATATATTCATCTTTACAACACCCCTGCTGGATGCAGGAAATAGCCTCAATCCTAGCTGTAAAACAGGCATAAGGAGTCTTATCTCCTCTGCATATCTCTGACAGCTGTAAATGAAGAAGACTCCCTAACACCTACACATCCTAATATCACCATCAGCTTCCCTTCAAGAGCAGAAGTCCTAAGGACAGAAAGTGCCTGCTGGTCAAGGTCCAGCCAGAAGGCACTTGAGGTAAGTAATAATATACAGAGTCAAGAGAGCGCACACTAATTTTCTTGGACACTGACAGATACTTGGAGACACTGATCACAAACTTACCAGCTAATGCTATAAACAAGTTAGTAACAGGTGAGATGAATGGAATTAAAGCACACACTTCTTCATTATGTTTATACACACAATATGCTTATACCAACAAGGTATTGGTAGCATTAGTTTCAGCCATTCTTATTGCTCTCAAGACAAACGTTTTCCCATTCATACATCTCTAAGTAGCACTTCCTACTAGGAATGGAGTTTTGAGAGCTAGTTCTTCATTCTTTGATCAGGGAAAGAAGAGGTGAAAAAATAAATCTCTAAAACCAAAGAGAGCAATAAAACCCCTACTTTTTATCAGGAAAAAATAAAACAGAGGTTAAATGTTGTGCAGGCTCTTTTAAGGGTTTCCATTTCTGTATGTGTTAAACCCAGAAGCTAACCAAAGAAAAATCAGGATGTCCTGATGAGAAGCAAAACATGTGACGATAAGGGAATAGAGACATTCTGCTCTAGTCCTGAAGCAGAGGGAGGGCTGCCTAAAACCTAGTCAACCTGTTTAATCAGGAAATGATCATATCCTAAATTCTCTTGAACTGAGAGAGAGTGGCTGAGGCTGTGCCAGTTTCACATTTTTCTCACCTATATTCCTTGGGTTTAATCCTTAGCCATAACTTCAGTCCCTGTGTTGGGTTTGCATGGCAAAATTTTGGTAGAGGGGTCTACTGGGATAGCTTCTGTGAGAAGCTGCCAGATGTTTCCCCTATGTCTGACAGAGCCAATGCTAGCCAGCTCCAAGATGAACCCACTGCTGGACAAGCCTGAGCCCATGAGCCATAGTGGTAGCACCTCTAGACATAATAGAGTTAAGATGGGGGGAAAAAAAACCTGCACAGTTGCAGCTGCAGAGAGGTGTAACAACATGAGAGGAACAGTTCTGAGACATGAAGGTCAGTGAAGAAGGAAGGGCAGGAGGTGCTCCAGGAGCTAGAGTAGAGATTCCCCTGGAGCCCATGGTGCAGACCATGGTGAGGCAGCTGTGCCCCTGCAGCCCATGAAGTCCATGGGGGAGCAGAGACCCACCTGCAGCCTGTAGAGGAGCCCACTCTGGGGCAGATGGATGTCTGAAGGAGGCTGTGACCCAGAGGGAAGCCCATGCTGTAACAGGCTCCTGGCAGGACCCGTGGGAAGCACCAGGAGGTAGAGAAATAGGGAGTTAAGTTTATCCTAGGAAGGGGGGGGGAAGGTACTTTGAAATTTGGTTTTATCTCTCATTACCCTGCTCTGATTTGATTGGCAATAAAACTAATTTCCCAAGGTGACTCTGTTTCGCCTGTGACAGTAATTGGTGAGTGATCTCTCCTTGTCCTGATCTTGACCTACAAGCCTTTCCTTGTATTTTCTGTCCCCTTTCTAGTGGGGGGGGGAGTGACACAGTGGTTTGGTGGTCACTTAGTATCCAGTCAGGGCCAGCCCACCACACTCTCAAATCAGCAAAGATATTCTTTTCTAGAAGGAAATCCTGCACCAGTCTGGTATTTCTGCATGTGTTTTAATAAAGAACCATGCATACATCGTTGTTTCCATTTTCTCATGTTATTTCTCCTGCAATAACCTCTAGAAAGTCAATGGAATTCCCAAGCAATGGAATAGATTCAGCTGAACAATAAATCTGTTTTTGCAGTTATAATTTTAAAGTCTTACCGATAATTACATATTCATCCTCTGAGTCACTGTGGCAACAAAATCTGGTAACCTCATGATGTGATGGTAGATGCACTGGGGAGCTGACAGGCAGCAAAGCACAGCCTGTCCAGGAAAAAGACAGTCAGTTAAACTTTTCCAGAATATAAGTATCTAAAATTATATTTACATTTTTCATCACTTAACAAAACTTTAGCACACAGACTGTATTTATGGAGTAATTTTAATTATTTATTTCTATACATACACAGAGAAAGCCAACTCTTGGGAGTCTGTCATACAGTATATCCTTCAGTTTCTCAGCAAGAAGCTTCAACTGATAGACCAAAATCTTTTATATTATCAGCGGCCTCTCCCCTTCTCACATGCAAGCACACCATTCATTTTTCCACAGAAGTTATGACATTTAGACTTGAGACTTATGATCACTAAGAGCTGTATTACTCAAGCAACTAAAATCTACTTAAAAAATGTGTGTGCTGACTCAAGCATTACAGTGCCAGGAGTATTTATTATTTGCCTCAAACTATATGTGAATGAATACTCTGGGCAGTTTCATACAAACTAATTGCATAGCCTGATCTGCATACTGCAGAAGTAAGCATAGATTTAAAAAGCCAGGCTGCAAATCCTTAAAAAAAAAAAAGGATTTAAGCAGAAAGAAAATTAGCCAACTACAGGCACTCTTTTTGGAGAGTCATGCTTGGTATGTAGCACTTGAACTTTATATTTTCTTTTAAATGTATAAAATAATTTAATTATAATAAATAAAACATAGATGTGAGCATTCAAAAGGAAGTATTTGACCCACAGGAAAAACACTTGTGGTATAATGATCCTTGAGGGGTACAGCTCTCCAGAGAGAAGGGAACAGAGGATTTGATTCCATGCAGTGCCCCAATTAATTTAGTATTTTCTTGCACAAAAACAAACGGCAAAGGCTTTCAGACAAGGTTACGTTCTAGACTAAGTAACTTGCCTTCATAACCACTGTCTGAAGAGGCAACAGAAGAATCAGACTTCTTTACTTCAGGGTAAGAATTTAACTCCGAATCAGTGTGATAGCTGCCATCTGATCCACTTGTTTCTTCCACACCCCAGGACTCTGCTTGTTGACTTAAGATATTACATTTCATTTTTTCTAGTGATGCTATAATCATATCTGCAACAAAGAAGTGTGCGTTTTCCTGGACACAAGAATGGAATGCTCATTACTACCCAGCATATTTGATATTTACTTAAGATGAACTGAAATATATACTCTCCCCCTGCACTTTTTCAACTCTGTAAATAAAAATGCAAACCTATCTCACCTTTCATTTAAACACATAAAAAAACCACCCCAAGGGAAATTCAGAGACAACACACAAAAGTCAACTGCCCAGATAATTGTCTCACCCTTGATTAAAACATACAATTTACTTTTATCTTACCCATCTATTAGATAAAAATAAACTTCATTACATGACTAACTGATGAATATGTATGCACTTTAGGAGCACAGTCTTCTAGTTACACTGCATTATTTAGTATGCAAGTGTGCATCCATGTAACCTATTTAATATGATTTAATTTCCAGTAAAGGTGTACGAGCAGTTTTGCACACAAGCTAGCTTGGAGGGGGCCAGAAGTGGCAAGTTTTGGAGGGACTGCAGATCCTCAGGCAGTGGATAGTACAAGAGCTAGTAAAATGCTTTCATGGGTTAGAGTTGAGGCAGTGAAGTAGGGAATATGCAGTGAGATAGCTTACATGGTCAAGTCAACGCTACATAGAAAGTCTGTGATAAGGGTAAAATGGAAACCTGGCTCCCCTGGGCTTCATACTGCCTTCAACAAAAGGTAGCTGTTTCAAAGTTTCACTGTAGAATGTCCCTTGTCATTTTGCCTGCCTGGTTCACCCATTCTCTAGGAAAACAGATCACTGAGACATCAAGACAAACCTGGGGCTCCCTGTCCCAATGTCACTGCTGTATCGTTTGCTTCCTGTGGGCTAACACCAGCCCCACCTGTGCTACTGCTACTGGCATGGGCACAGCTCCCCAAACCAGCCTCAGCTCAAAAGTGGATGCATCATGGAGAGACAGGTGCACTCAGACACATGGGTGTAAACCAAGAGATGCCCAGAATACTCTCCCTCTCTCCCCTCAGCTGCATTATGCAAACCTAAACTTATGTCTAAAACGTTATAGCAGTATCTAAGGCTAGAGATTCCGAGTGCAGAATAATTCAAGCTTTATAAAAGTGGCTTATGTTCAGAAAATTGTACCACTTGACATCAGTATTTATGACGTACCCTCAACTTGTATGGGAAGCATGAAGAAAGACATCAGTGTTTAGAAATAGCTAAATCTCAAGGAGCACAGCAGACAGCAGTTTTCTTATTGCTCTCAGATAAATACATTTAGACAAGATTAGTTTCAACATTAGAGAGTGCCCACCAAGTCCCTGCAGGTGTTTAAAAAGACTTTTATCTTTTCCCTAACACTGATTAACATCACTTGCGTGGTATACAGTTTCTCCAGAGACAACTTTCAATGAACTTCAGGAGTCCAGGACTTTGCTACATTAGAAAAGAAATAATTAAACAGCTTTTCTTCCTTTTGGGAGATATCTCCTACTTCGAAGATTCAAAAAGTATCAAGTTAGGGGCTGAGCACAACCCTATCAGCCTATCAGTCCTGCTGATAAAAGCAATTACAAGTGTAAGAGAGAGCTACATTGCAAAAAGCTGGAACAGAATACAAGGACTCCTGTACTCAGCATGACTATCAACTTTCATCTTTGCCTACTGATATCTCCCTCATCCTAGGAAGCAGTCCCAACTCAGCTGTGACACACCAACCTTCTCATTTCTGTTCTGCCCCACTAACATCAACGGAAAGTCCCTCTAAGATTATCTGGCCCATTTCCTTCCTGGCTCACAACTACAACTTGACTACAACTCTCAGACTTGCAGACACCACACATACCTTAGTTTTCAGTCCTAAAGTTCAAATAAATTATTTAACAATCTAGAAGTATTTTTGCTTGTTTGGGTTTTTTCTGTTCTGGTTTTCATAAAGGCAGCATTTGGAGCTCATTTGGACTGAGCTCTTACTATCTTTTAACCTGTAATCACATCAGGCCCCAGTCCCCTGCACAGTAGTAGTAGCTGATATGATCTTGACTCACTCAATACTTGTCAGACTGTAGTTTCTAATCCAGATATCTAATCACTGGTCTCCTGGTGACTGAAAGCAAATTACTTTTGTTCTCGTTCCCACATTATAGACAGAAACCTTGTCTCCTTTCTGAAACACCTTTCATAAAAAAGCACATGAAAACCTAATTCACAAGTTTGTTGGGTTTTGGCATGTGATTTAGTGGCTCGAGGTTTTTTGTTTGAAATGCACCTTAAGGATTCTGAGAGCTTCAAATCAAAAGCAGAACTTGTCACTCCAGTGAAACCAGTGCTGTGTACAAAGATGATTACTTCCTGGGCCCAGGACATGGGACCACTTGCACATCCACAGTCCAACAAAAAAATCTCCTTTTCTAGGTACATTTTTAAAGCTCTTTTGTATTAAGTCCTACCTGTTGCAATTCATTAACCTCTCTTTTCCCACTGTTAGGAAAGAATAATATCTAGCACAGAGAGTGATGTGTGATAGCATTATCTCCTCCTCTTTAGCTCTGTTTATAAGCTTGAGTGGACTGCCTCTCTGTCAGCACACCTAAGACTGTTTGGGTCCCTTATTAGAAACCATGACAAACTTCTTAAATTACTGCAGTTTTTTGAGTTATTGTGCTTGTTATTCATAGTGTAACTCTTTGACAGCAATCTCACATGATCATCATAAGCAGATGCAAAAAAAAACCCCAGCTTCTCCCATCTTCTGACAGTAAAAGCACAAGGTAAATCCCATCCATATGCACATAGCTGCAACAAATTCTACATAACATATTGTAATATAACTTTAAAGTTACTAGAGTAATCCTATTTTTCTCAAGAGATGTGCAGGAAAATAATGGAATGAAAAGTGGAAATGTACGGTGTTCCTAAATAATTCCATTATTTTAAAATAATTAAAATGTTTAATTAAGGGGATTTAGAGTAGAAAATAAATTATAAAATAGGCATGTTAGGTTTGTAAGTTCACCCACAGAGGGCAAGAAGAGGGAAAATACAGTATTTGTAAAGATTAGTACATCTATCAGGAAGTTCTTTTATTGAGAAACACCTCTTGTCATTTGGTTTTCCCACTATAAAATGGAAAAAACATTATGATGATAGTATTTGTTGTCCTCACCTTCTCCACATCCTCTGGAAGCATGCAGATGTCCTGCAATGAGCGATTCAAGGGTATAGCACTTATGTTCAAAGGAGAAGTAGAACCTGTGGGTATAACAAGAACTTTTATTAGTTATTTCTTTCTCTGCTGCTCTCAGGATGTGTGCAGAGAGACTTCCAGAAAGCAAAGCAAACTTTCTTTCCCAAACAGAACACTGCTGGGGCTGGAGGTTGTGGTGGAAATTAAAGAGGAGAGAAATGTGAGGGACACACTGGCATTTAAACTACTTTGGCAACCTGAAGCATAAGCATCAACTATCAGAGAAACGTAGTTTAAACGTCATGGGGAGCACTGCACTCCCACACCAGTCCTCTCTCAGCTACAGCCTAAGCTGCCGGGGACAACCACAGGCAGAACACGAGGCTGGGTTTACAGTGATGCTCTGCAGTTGGCAACACAGCCAGCTGACACTGCGTTCTTCTCGTTCACAATTCCTGGAACAAAAAGAAATCTCACTGCTGTCTGGGCGTGCAGAGAGATGCATCAGCCTTAAAAGATTCCCTGTATCACTGCCGTGACTACAGCAAGTTGAGAAAACACTTTGTCGTTATGTTTCCATACCCCAAGGAAATCTCTCTCCTGTTTCCAAATGCAACCCATACTGCATGGTAATAAGTACATTAGGCACAGTACTCCCTGCTTTCCAGAATAGCAGTTTTCTTCTCCTGGCATTCACTGATGAGTGTGGTTGAGCATATGAAACAAAATTAATCTCTTTTTCCCCAATAAGAACTTTTCACTATGCAGCAGAGTGCACATCAGGTTTTTTATAGATGAACCATGGACTGCTTTTTATATGTAAATATACGTATAGCTGAAATATTCTTTCCCAGAAAACTGAAGGTGTGAGATCATGCCCTCAGAAGCATTTGGACAACGCTCTCAGGCACATGATGAGGTTCTTGGAGTGTCCTGAGCAGGGCCAAGAGTTAGACTCGATGATCCTCATAATTCCAACTCAGTATATTCAATGATTCTATGAATTGTTTTCAAAGCACTCACAGTCACTGGTACAAGAAGTTATCTGGAAAGATGATAAAGATTATATACAATGTCTATGAACGTACACACTAATGAGATACGAAAGAAAACAACTGACAGTGACAGGTGTTTACTACCTCTTCTTTCACCTTAAACTCAAGCAATTTCTCTTTCATTCTCCTGATGTTTTCAGGATAAAACAGACTGAAAGTAAATGGCCACCACACACAGTATTTAAAGCCTTTGCAGATAGTATACCTTAATCAAAGGTTTTTTATTTTTAAAAAAATGTCATTTTTAAATTTGTTTAAAATTCACAGAAAGGCTAAAGAGGTCCCACAAGATATGATCGTAGTTTATAAAAACTTTTTCTACAACTAAGGGGCACTGACTCTCAGGCCTAGTTTAGATTATTTATAATGCCTTATTTATAGAAACCATGTTATGCTGCCCTGAGCATCGATGACATCAGGCTGAAAAGTCAATACTGCGCTTGAGCGTTGCAATGTAGTGTTTTTGTACAGAATTATTAATACCTCCATTGTGTATACCATGAAGGAAAAATGAAAAGCCTGTCAATATGACTTTTCAAAACAGATTTAATGGCCTAATCAGGCTATTTTCATACCTACTTGATGATTCATCTTACTGGATAAGCAATGCTAAAAGTTCTACAGGTTGATAAAAGCCTGCATTCTCATCTGTTAAGATAACAAACACTACTCTCTGAACTAAAACTAATAAGCAGAAATAAGGAAATGAGAAAATTATTCCTTTCGCTTTCAAATATAAGGTACAATTCATCCTAAATGTAATTTGGAAATCTAATGGGAGCTTTCTCTTTTTCACACCTCTTGCATCCCATTTGCGTCTTAAAGCAAAAAGAATGTTAAGTGAGAAGAAGCACAGGAAGGAAGTTGGCTCTGATGCAAAAAAATTATCAGGTTGCCGTTGCGCTCCTGAACATTATTGCCTGGAAGCTGCTGGGGTTGAGGAAAGAGCCCTAAAGAGCCAAAGAAGGAAGTGACCTCGATGTACACAGAGGTCAAAAGCAAGAACAAGCCCTGTGAACTGTCAGTGACACATCAGCCACAACAAAGCCCCCAGAAAACAGCAAACTCAGTCACAAACTCTTCATTAACAATGACAGAGCCTTTTCAGAAGGTTGCGTGAGGCCACAAGAGAATGGCCCTTAAACATATGAACAAGGCCTAAAAGAAATCTCCTAGGACCAGCAGAAAAATCTCACTAAACAAAAACATTAAACCCCACTGAAAAAAAAAATTATTTATTCTGATTTAAGTTATATTATGTAATTTTCTTACATCTTGTGCATCTGTCACCAATTCTCCTGTGAGAAACCACCTCTGAGATAGCAATAGAAAGGATAGTAAGTCAGGAAATGCTATTGCATAATTCCTGCCTTCAAATTAGGCATTTTGTTTCTTCATTTTGCTATCTGCTTTTCATATCCTCATAGCAACAAGGAATGATGAAATGTAGAAGTTTTCACTTCGTACAGAACAGGCCAGAGTCTAAAGCAGAGAAAGCCCACCACATTATGCAGTGTCTAACAGGATCCTTTACTCGTATTTTTAGTAAAATCAAGGATGCTACTTTTTCAGTCACTTGGCTGCCACATTCCTCCCTTTGCTTTCTGGAGAGCCAGCAGTGCTACTAACCCAACATAAGCTTGTGGCACGTCCGACTCATGCCAGAAGATCGAGTCACGCACAATTTATTTGTTCTTACACACGTGCCTCGCAGTCCCCGCTGACCCCGAGAGCCTGGGCTGTGTTTTCCAGACCCAGCTACCCAAACCCGCGTGACTGGCTGCAGCCAGCCCAAACTGCTGGGTGCGGTTTCCTTCTCTCTGACGGGCACTTCTCGAAGGCACTGAGCCAACAAAACACCCAGCAGAAGGAAACAACCATAATCGTCACCATCCCAACTGTTGACGACAGCCTATCCCGGATGACAAAGGTGTAATTACTAAGAGCTCCCAGTCTTGCAATGGCACGTTCCTGTTTGAGTTCTGGTTGCCAACTTGAGACCTTGGAGGAGCTCTGGGTGAATAGCTAGGAAGGATCAGGAACAGTTCCAGTCTAGGACTACTACTGACCAAAGGGAGAAGAAAAAAACCAAAACAGAAACAAAAAAACCACAAATGCTAGCCTCTGTCATGTTTATTTCTAACAGAAAGGCAGGATGAGAACTCCCTGCTGTTCGCTTTTATTCCAGTAGAAAAATCAGGCCTCAACTGCAGCATCTTTCTGAGGCTCAGTGTCTGTCATCATGAATCATAGAATGGTTTGGGTTGGAACAGACCTTAAAGATTATGTAGTTCCAACCCCCTGCCATGGGCAGGGATGCCACACACTAGATCAGGTTGCTCAGGAACCCCTCCAACCTGGCCTTGAATACTGCCAGGGACAGGGTATCCACAACTTCCTCAGAGAACCTGTTTCAGTGCCTCACTCATGGCCAAACCAGTTGCTCCCCTATCCATCTCTGGGGCACGTACCGAAAATTCCCACTGAACAGCTCCTTACAGGCCTGTGCTGCCCTGAGCCCCCTGACACTGCAGGGACAGAAAACACTCTGCTCAGGGGGCACCCTCTGCCAGCAGCCCTCAGCTGGTGTCTCTTCACAGACAACACACAGGATATCCGTACGGTTGGAAACTGGTGATGCGTAAAAAGATCCTCTTCTGTCTTGGCTGGGGGTTTGTGTGTCTAAGACCTCAGGTGCACTTGGAAAGGGGAAAAGGAAAAACAGTCCCACTCTGGCACAAGCCTATTTAGTCGTAACAAGAATGGATGTTAATGCCCTGCCTACAAAACCCCAGAATCCAAGGACTCCCTCTCCTCCAGCTAACGCCAAACACAAGATGACTCAGGGAGCCCACGCACACCAGTGCCCCGATTCATGCTCTCTGCTATTCGGAGAAGGGCAACAGTGAAGACAAGACAAAGTTGGTAGAAAGCCCATCCAGTGCACGTTCTACATTGCTCACAGCTCAGCAATTTTTACATTTTACCAACAGTTGCATATTACAGATGCATTTCTGCATCACGAGAGATGCCTACCACAAGCATGGGAGCCTCCTGTTTTACCAAGTTCAACCTTCTGATTCTCCTTGTTTTTTAAGCTTTTTCTTTCTCCTCTCTCTCCTATTTTGAATGACAGCATTTGTCTAATTTGCAATCACCATAAGCAAGGCCCACTTCAATTACAGTTGTCTTTCCTAGTGTGAAAATCTTACAACAAAAATGCACCTGCAAAGTTACCTGTTGGATTGACTGGCTCTGACTGGGGAAGGCCACTGGGAGAACTGCTGTCACTGTTGCTGACGGGCACAGGCTCCAAGGCATCAGGGTATTGCACCAGATCTGTTGGCTTACCAACAGCTGAACTGGAAAGAAACCTTGTTGAAGTCAAGTCTCTTTCAGGGGAAGTGTAACATTCTTTTCCAGAATGCACAACAGCCGATGTGACAGTGCCTCCTGTTAACGTCACCTGGGTAAAGCAGTCCTGTTTCAGAGGGGACACGTCCGAAAGAGTGAAACCATTCAAGGAGGATGCAGCGGGATCTCCATCAGAGAAACGGGGACAAAAAAAAGTATCCAGCAAAGGTTTGGAGGAATCAGAGTCTGTGTTGTTCCAACACGCCCGGTGCCTTGTAAACCGAATGTCTGTTTGTGTACAGGCAGTGTTGCGATGTGCCGAATCGCTGTCGCTGTCATCGTGGCTATCCCCAGCACTGCTTTCTTCCCACTGCTCCATATCACTGTCTGGATGCTCTGCTCCCTGCATTGTGTTCTGCTCCAGCACCAAAGAGGGCTTCAAACCAGATGCATTTAAAACAGACATGAGAATGTCTTTGATAGCTTCAGCATTGTTTGGATATGATCCAAAACTTCCAGCATGTCCAATCACCGCTGGCCTTGAAGATTCATCTGTTCAGAAAAAAGAAGAAACCAAAAGGTTAAGAAACAGTCCTAAGAAAAGCTTAATATACAATGTGAATAAAATGCACATGAATAAAATTATTTTTGACACAGGCAAAAAGACAGGAAGGAGATGAATTCACTCACCACTCGGTGCTGTCTCTTCCTACAAGAAAGCTCTTGCTTTCTGTAGAAGCAATTCTGTCAGTGATAAGGTTAGGCAATAAAGCAACAGTAAAGTATTCTGCTGTTAGCCAAACACAGTTAGCTAAGACTTTAATGGTGACTGATTGTCAGCATGCTCAAAAACATCACTGTTCTACAAAACAGGATGAGGCACAGTTGCTGATACAGGTACTGGTCCTATTGCCAGTAAAAGAGAAGATTAAATTATAGCAACACAGATGGAGGATCAATAGAGTAAAAAGAAAAAAAAATACCCTTAGTCACAGGGTAATAAAAAGTCAAGTGCTTGTGTGTTTCAATTCATTCAGACACTCTTTCTCATGAGGAAATGGCTAAAGTAACCTTCAGTCCATTATTTATAGGGGTGGCAACATTTACATGAACCCATAAAAAACTTAACTCTGTCACAAGTTCATTACAATGCCTCTGAAGGAATCAAAAACACTGCCTGCCAAGATCCTGCGTGATCCACTGCAAAACTGTAGTTCAACAGAAAACTGAAAAACTGCTTTTAGTGGCAGATATAGCAACATTAGCAGGGCACAGAAGCACACACTGCAATCAGTAGCTGTTGAAGAATAAGTTGAAGTCCTGTACCTCGAAGAAAAACGTCTCAGAGGAACTGCCATAATCCAAGTAATTGAGAGATTAGAAACGAGGTCTACGTTCAAGAAGGAACCACTGACCATATCAACACAATGAAGTTAACAACTGTCTCCTTTGGGTAAGATAAGTGGTTGTAAAATTCTAAGAATAGATACGATCAAGAAGAATAACTTCCAGGACAAAGAACTCCTAGCTAGGACCACAAGGAATGTTAAACACTGCTGGTGAAAAAAGCAGCAAGTCTTGTAGACTGCAGACTTTGTCCAGAGGTTGCTCTCCTTGAACATAATCTCAACAGAAAACAGTAAACTTCTGCACCAGTCACTCACCTGGAAGCCAGCATGCACTCAAACAACATAAGAAAGTTTACAAATTAAGGAATCAAAACCAAAACAAAAACCCTCACATACTTTGGAATAGCAAGTCTATATAAAGACCAGTCCTCAACAAGAAAAAGCTGAAAAAATTGAGAACATCACGTATAAGCTAGAGTGTGAGAGCTGTTAGCAAAGCTATCCTAGTAAAGTCAGAAGAAGAATGTCAGAATGAAGAGCATGTCAGTAACTGGGATCAGTCACCTGCCACTTAGGACAGATCTCTTGCAGAAATAGCAGCAAAACTGTGCATTTTACTGGCTGCATCTGCAAAGAAATACCTTGCCAATGTAGCCAGCCATGGCAGTACAAGGGCAGGAATGGGAAAATTAAAACTAGCTGACTTTCAAGCAAACATATTTCAATCTTTTCAGGAAAAGAAAGCTATTTTGGTAATTATTAACATTTCAATTGCACACAAATACCCTAACTTGGGCTGCAAACATCTTTTCCATGCAAAACAAAACATTTAGTGTTAGAATAAAAAAAAAAAAATCATTGAATTGTATGGGTTGAAAGGGAATTGAAAGATCACCTAGTTGCAACCCCCCTGCCATGGGCAGGGACACCTTCCACTAGACCAGGTTGCTCAAAGCCCATCCAAGCTGGCCTTCCAAGGATGGGTCATCCACAACTTCTCTGGGCAACCTAATGCAGTGCCTCACCAATTCCCTAGTAAAGAATTTCTTCCTAATATGTAATCTAAATCTACCCTTCCAGTTTACAACTATTTCCCCTTCTGTCACTACATGCTATTGTCCCTCTCCAACATTCTTGTTGCCCCCCTTTAGGTACTGGAAGATAGCTAGAAGGTTTCTCTGGAGCCTTCTCTTCTCCAGGCTGAACAGCCCCAACCCTCCCAGCCTGTCTTCATAGGAGAGGTGCTCCCACCCTCTGAACATTTTCATGGTCTACTCTGGACTTGCTCCAACAGATCCAAGTTCTTCTTATGTTGTTGGTCCCAAGAGCTGGATGCAGTACTCCAGTTGGGGTCTTACAAGAGCAGTGGGGCAGAATCACCTCCCTTGCCCTGCTGGCCACACTGCTTTTGATGTAGCTCAGGATACAGTTGGGTTTCTGGGCTGCAAGCACACGCCGCTGGGTCATACTGAGCTTCTCATCAACCAACATCTCAAGTATTTCTCCTCAGGGCTGCTCTCAAACCATTCTCTGCCCAGCCTGTATTTGTGCTTGTGATTGCCCCAACCCAGATGCAGGACCTTAAACTTGGTCGTCCTCAACCTTCATGAGGTCAGCACAGGCCCACCCCTCAAGTCTGCCAAGGTCTCTCTGGATGGTATCCCTTCCCTTCCTGTTGACCACACCACACAGTTTGGTGTCATTTGCAAACAAGCTGAGGGTGTGCTCAATCCCGAAACTGTCTTCAATTCTTCTGCTCTGCTCTCCTATCTCCTTTGTCATCTCCACTTCTCTAGCATCATGGTACATCTCTAGTACTAATCATACAACCATGCTGACTAAATCCGCTAAATCCTAGTTCTCAGTGGATTATAAGAGAAAAAAGAACAAGTTTTAAAAATTTAATTTGTTCTACTGCTCTGTGAATCTTAAAAAAAAAACAACCCCACAGAAACAAAACAAACAAAAAACTAAACCAACCAAACAAGAAATAAAAAAACAACCCGAACCCAAACACCCTATTTTAAGGTACTATCAGAAATAAGTTAGTTGCAATTAAAAAAAAAAAATCTCAAAATCAGTTTTGTAACTGATACACATGTAATTATAATAATCTGTTAAAATCTGAGAAACTATTTCCTGAATGAACAAGAAGTTAACCTTCCAAGGATCATCTGAACAGTTCAAGTATTTTACTCATGAGCACACAAAATGCCAATGTAAATAAAATGGCGAGACTGCCATTTAAAAGACAAAAAGCACTCATACTTTCAAATTGTATAATATATTTTGACATTGTATAACCCTCAAAGCCAATAAACAAGTGACCCTCTTCAGTCAGACTACAGTTGTTTAGCACAACCAAACACTGATAGCTTTTGTTACCACTACAAGCACCAGCAAAACTCCCCCCACCGAGGCATTTTAGAACTAACTGGCTGGCCATACCTGAGAGAACGGAGATTTGAGGTGTTGGAGCAAGGCAGCTAATCCTCGCTGAGGGATTTGAAGAACACGCTGACTCAGTGAAAGCCACTTTTAGGCTTTCGTGGTTTAACTAGAACAAGAACACAGAGGCAGACAAATTCGTTATAAAACAACAGCACTCTGCTAATGATAATCTCGGTCTCACGCTCATCCCAGCAGGAAAAACACTGTTCTGATGCCTGCCGATAGTCACCTAACCACTCCCTACATTTCTGGCTGTCTGACAATCTCCCCAGAAGCATGCACTTTCTGAAGAGCGCTGGCATCTCAGCTCTGCATCTCTCATTTCACTCCAGAAGGCAGGTGACCAGAAGAAACTCTCCACAGTAGGAGGATTAAACACGTGCATAAGGCATATATAAGACAAAATGCTGAATCGGAAGTCTGCGTATCTGCCAAAACAACAGCAATGAAGTAGAAAAGAACTGAAGGAACCACCAATCTGTATCTGGAAGCATGGGCCTATTTAGATGTATACAAGGTATAAGCTAAATCTATGAGGCCCCAACTCTACAAACACCCAATCCACCTGCTACTTGATGTCCCAGCTCTAAAAACTGGGAGGAAGTGTGGTCATGTCATCTAATTTGACAGAACACACTACGTGTGGTTCACAACAGCAAGGTGGCTGACCCAGCATAAAGAAGCACCACAGATAAATAATACTCAACCTGGCATACAGCCTGGTTTTATTTGGTCAGTATAAGCTGACCAAAACTTTGAACTGACTGAACAGGTTTGTACCAGATCGGCATTTCTCTTTCTGCAGTCATGATGCTTCCAATTCAGTATTTTTACCACCAAAGCTGGATTTACCATATTGTCAAACCACTGCAAACTGAATCAGGGAAGCAATTTAGTGCAGATACTGAGGAGCTAATTCCAACAAAGGAGTAAGATGCACACAGCAAAGCAAAATGTTTCCTCCATAAGCTCACAAATTCCTTGTGAGGGCCACACATTTGCCTCCTCCCCATCCACTACCTCAAGTATGTCAGGGTCCTTAAGAGCACATCACAGAAACCTGGGAAATCAAAGGGATGCCCTGCTCTGACATGCGCATTATTAAAAGGCACTTCACCAAGGAGTATCTTGTGCCTTCTCCCCACATCAGTGAGAAGTCCCCATATAAAGGCATCCCCAGGATTCCTGTCACCCTGCTTTGCACCCCGTGAAAAGGGAGTTAAAGGTGTGCTGTTCTTTGCTGCCCTGTTTCGTTGACCTTTACACTCCCTACATGGAAAAGTGAGGTGACTCAGAGTGCAGATCTCATCCAGATACTCCTCAGACCCACAGAAAGCAGAAGAAATTAAAACCCACATAGAAATTCTCTTTTAACTGAAGAATAACGTTTCAGGCCAAAAATAGTATGCTGAATTTAAAATATTTAGCATTTGATTATGCCAGTGCTTAGAAAAATACTCTTTCCAGTATCTGATGGTGTTCTTCCCCTTCTTTTGAGAAACCAGCATGTAAGCACGCTTTATACACAACATATTGTCAACATTACTGAATAAAGTAGGAACTATTTTTAATTACTTCTATTAAATTAAAAAAATTGTTATCAATATCAGCAATTAACAGACTCTACCTCTTAGGATGCAAGTATCCCAACTGCCTGATACCAGCGTAAATGGGAGTACTTTATCAGTAAACATAACTATTAAGAGTGATAAGTTCTAAGATTTTTATCTCTTTTAAACAATCCTCACATGTCTTGGTCTTATCAGATGCAACAAATGTTCTGTGAATTCAGATAAAATATTTCCATTTACATTCATGATGTTACAATTTGAACAACATTGGGAGTGAGCGCCCTCACTTATCAAACAATTACCACACAACTTCATAGCATAAAAGAAGTCAGCCTTTCCCCCCTCAATACTGGGACAGTATTTCCCAAGTAAAGTCTGTAATGAAACATCTAGCATTTCAAAAATATTTACTACAACCACTGACAACTAAAACCTGTTTTTTGAAACAAGTCCCCCCAGCCATCGAGCACACTGAGCCACCACTGAGAGCTCCCTTGCCTCACCTTTTCAGAGCAGGGGTGCTTGAAGACTTCTGGTCTGCTGTAGCTGGCGAGTGCTACTGCATGGAGAGACATGATGGGAGAGCTTTCATTTTTTTGGAGCTCTTAAGTACCTGGAAGTAATAGAGAAATCATTACAGTCACGACCACGTTATCCGCGGTTCTCCATCTGTTTTGCAGACTCCACAGTTAATATTCCGAACTGTTTTCCGTCTTGACTTGGCATGCTTATAAGCTTACCGAAAAGCAGAGCTCAGCAACAATGGAAATGTGCTAAAAAAGGCCTAACTTAGAGGTTTGGAGGTTTGTTGTTTTCTGCGGGTTTTTTTTACACAACATAACAGGAACGCCTACCACATGCATAAGACGAAGCTAGTGATCTGTAGTACCCCGCAACTGGCTGCAAAAGGAAGAAGAGAAGGAGCCGGCTGGGCAGCAGCGAAGCCCCCGTGCTCCGGCTCCGCAGCAGAGGCTGCTCCCCCCACCCCCGGTGCCGGGCAGGGCAAGGCACCGGTGATGGAAACAACCTGGCGTTGTCCCCGGCACGCACGGCAGGGCTCAGCCTGCCGCACCGCTCTGGGCAGCGCTTCACCCGGAGGGAGACACCGAAACACCCCGCGGCCCCAACCAGACACGCCATGCTCCCCGCAAGGCACCGACTGCCCGTCCGTCCGTCCCCGGCTCCCCATTCCCGGGTTCCCGCTCCCACCTGCAGCCGCGGCGCCCGGCTCTCTCCTGCCCTCCGAGGAACTGCCGAGGCACTGCTCGGATACTGCCAATGCCACCGCCTGCCCGCTCGCCGTCCCTCCCACCCTCGGCCCGCCGGCCCGCCTACCCTCCCTCCCTCTCTCTGTCTGCCCTCCCTCCCGAGGCGGAGCCCAAACCAAACAACTCCGAACAAATCTAAACAACAAAGACTGTTTTCGAAGGGCGGCGCTGAGTTCTGCTCTTGTCTGGTTTGGAGAAAAGGAGGCTGAGGGGTGACCTTCGTTGCACTCTGCAACTTCCCGAGGAGGGGAAGTGGAGAGGGAGGGAGTGTAATTCTTCTTCTTGGTACCCAGCGACAGGATGCGTGGGAATGGTTCAAAGCTGTTCCTGAAGTTTACACTGGACACTGGAAAGCATTTTTTTTTCCTGCGCGGGCTTCCTAGAGAGATGGTCGATGCCCTAAGGCTGTGTTTGAGGCATTTGGACAATGCCTTTATCAACGTGCTTTAACTTGGCCGGCCCTCAATTAGGCAGTTGGACTAGAGGATTGTCATAGGACAATTCCAAATGAAATGTCTATTTTATTATATTCTAAAACTAAACAAACCCAAGACAAGTCAATTGAGGGTGAATGGAGGGTGTTTTCTCAGTCGGTGGGGCCTGCTGAGGCCAATGGGCAACACGAATAGACACACCTCAAGAATCAGCTTTATCTGAGGATTTGCAATCAGCTGTTATATTAGAAATGACAGGTCCATTCTCACTGAGCTTTTGGAAAGGAATTGAGCCATCTAGTCCATGAGTCAGCTGCCTTAGCAGGCTCAAAACTAGCAACTGTAGTTCCTAGTAGCCAGTTTGGGCTAAAAATAAAGTGAAGGAATGCTGAGCTGTATTTGTGGAGCTAAAAAATTGCTGATTGTCCATAAAATGCAAAAAATATGTGCAGGAACTTAGGAAATTGCAAACCATGAGGAAGTAGAAAGGAGGTAGAGTCCAGATGCTACCATGCAGAAATAAGTTGAAGCAATAAATAGAATACAAACTGCTGCAGCTGTAAGTGGGGCTTTCAGATGCTCTGAAGTAATTGCCTCCCTTTTTAAGCAGAGATGATGACTTAGCCAGTAAATAGGTTAGTGGATTTGGGCTGTGGAAACTTAGGAGTAGCCGCTGGCTAAGATACACAGTTGATGTCTGAACTTAGTCTGGATGGGGCTCTTAGCAACCTGATCTAGTCGAAGATGTCCCCCATTGCGGGGGAGTTGGACTAGATGACCTTTAAAGGTCCCTTCCAACACTAACTATTCTATGATTCTGTGTTACCCTATGGTGTGTGTTTCAAATTCCCAGCTATGAAATGGTAATTTCAAGTGGTTATTTGTAAAAATAAATTCTACTCTTGAGACACATTCATGTGGGAAAGAGCAGGTAGTAAGATGGAAAAGGTTATAGATTTATTTGTAGTTGGCAAAAAAATGTGCTAGGGAATTTGTGCCTTATTCCTATAAGGTTTTCCAAAATCTTTACAGGAAAGAATATATCTGAAAGTAATACAACAGCAAAAAAAGCATGGTAGCATTTTCACATCCATTTAGTGCTTTTTTTTTTCTCTCTCTGCTGCATTCTTTACATATATATATGTATGCATTGCCTGGAACTCTTCTATTATGTCAGACCCCTTGCTTGGGATGTGATTAAAAGCCTCTCTGCTTTTTGCAGATGTCACCAACAGAAAACTGGACAGATACAGAATCACAAGGAAAATGAGGAAGGAAATGTCGGACTGTTTTTAAAGTTGATTAGGTGGAAACTCAACAAGGCCAGGGCACACCAAACTGACACCTTGCCCTAATATCAGAATCACCCACACTGGCTTAGGAAGAGGCAAACCCAGGCTAGCGTATATACTATTTTTTTTTTTTTAATTTAAAGGACAATGTTGCGGAATAACCAAACTCTACCTTTTGAAAAGAATCAGTATTCCTAATTCTCCAGAAAAGAGTTACCAGTTAAAGTTAAACATGTAGGCAATATGCTAAAAGAAGGAAGTATACAAGTAATTGCATGTAAAACTAAAATAATTACAAGAATAGGAGAACTATCCCAAGCCAAGTGTACATCCAGGAAATTGGTGGTCAGCTGACCCTCTAAAGAATTACAGACATGCTGAATTACAGGCATCCACTCAAAATACAAAACACGTCTGAGGGTGATGGTGCCCTGGCAGAGGATTACAGCTTGAGGCAGTGTCCTCAGCTTTCTACCCCACTGGGTGGCTAGCCACGCTGCTCCTGAGTGAGATACCATAGCCTCGGTGTGCTGGTAGACCTTAGGATGCTGTGGCACAACTCTATCAGAGCAATGCCCATCCTGTTTTGGGGGTTTTCCTGGTAGATATTTAATTACAAATAGGTAATAAATTCTAATACAGCCAAAGACCATAGTTTCTGTGGCAACAGCATTTAATTTTAGTAATTTTTCTTAGATGTTTATGAGTTGGAACTTCCACCCAAGTTGGAAGGACAAGGAGACTGTAGGCACTTTAGTCATTCCTGTTCAGCAACTCTGACTCTGCTTTACTGGTACTGTGCAACTGCCATAATTAAGACATATTCATGTTTTAGATGAGATTAAGCCTTTTTTAAAGACCCTGTAATGAGTGAAATGATTATCAGTAGAAGACAGAATCAAGTGCCCTTCCACTTATCCTTTTAACCATTGGAGATCTTGGAGCAGAGTAAAGAACAGAGGGAAGCTGATCTCAGGAGGAGTGGAGCTGATCTCAGGAAGAGTAGAGCTGGACTCAGAAGGTCAAAGAAAGAAAAATGGAAAGACCTTGCAGTTTTCCATTAAAATCAGTCTGTAAAGGCTTTCCAGTATTGTCCATTTCAAGGCATATGGGAAAATTTGGTATCTTGGGAAAAGGCTAATCCTATGAACTGAACCACAGAAATAGTTGAAAAAACATCACTTTGGGATGTTTTTAATAGTGAACTGTACCAGTACAACTGTTGAGGCAAGGATTATACATGGTATTTAAAGTCAGTAAAATACCGTATGTACATTCATATTTAATTATTTTCTGTTTTTAACCTGTCCTATAGATCAGGATGCAACTATTCCTCATGAGTACAACTTTAAAAAACCCTCAGTAATATAGAAACATGATTTGAATAGCAATTTCTGAATTGAAGCAGGGTGTGGGGAGGAGTGGAACATGGAGAAAAAGGGAGAAGAGTGAATCCCACAAGAGGTTAAAGACACAGGAAATGGAGACATTTAAGAGCTAACTGTAGTAAATTTACATGAGGTAGAGTCAAACTCACACAATGCTTACCCATGACAGTGGAGTTTCTTGGCATGAATGTGTGACAGAGAGAGAACAGATACTGTTAAGTATCTTCTCCATACCCCATCTAAGGAGATACACCATATATTTTCTAGGATAGCAAAACTGGCTTAAGTAGTTCTTGTCCTTGCTGCCAGGTATCTTGTCTCATAGCTATGTGTTCCCACATCTACTGTGCAGTTTATTGCTCCTTCAGTTGCCAGTGCCACTCTAATTCAGACTATATATTAAAAGGAAAAAAAAAGAGCTATTATAGGTTATTATTAAATTTAATTATTTGGCAGTCCAATGTACAGTACAGCTCCATAGGACTGATACCAATGAGAAAGTGTATGTGTATAATGAGAAGAAAAAGCAGACAAGGGCAAAATATGGGTCTGGTTGCCTGTTAAACCAGTTTTGTCATAAAATAAAATGGATCGAGGAGCTACAGCTGTATTACTAGACTAGTCACCTGTAGAGAGATTGTTTTTCCTTTTTCATTTTGCCCATCACAGAGGCTGAATGGCTTATTATGAGGGAAAGATTTGTTCTTTTGACAAAACTTCAGTAGCAAATAATTTCATGTGCATTAAATAATGCATCAAAGCACCCAAAATAAAAATGGTGAGAACTGTAATTGCAAAGAGGGAAAGATCAAGCATGATTAGTAACTGCAAGTCATTAAAGTAGGCACGGCTGATAGACACAGCTTCTTTTCCTCCAGTCTTTACTGGGAAAACTATGTGAATGGAATAAAAATGTGAAGTTGATGCACCAAATTTACATTAATGTCTCTCTGTCATTTAAACAGAACAAAAGGGTGGGCATGGCTGTTTTTGATTCAAATGTTTAATACTCAACAGATAAGTGATAAGCATTTTATTCGCAGAACCACAAGTTTAACTACTGAAGTCTTAGCTGTGTAACCACTGCCTTGGAGAGCTGCATGTTGAGGAAGTGATGCTTTATCTGTTCTAGTGAGAAGCAGTTGCCAGACAAGGTCCTGGAAGAACTGAGTATTTTCACAGGATGTCTTACCCTGAGAAATGTTAGAGCTGTTGCTGAGAAAGGTCCATTTGTCAGAGACAGACCCTCAGAGGCTTTCATATTGTAATACTGAAGAGCATTCTGTAGTGTCTTCTTATGCCATTTCCTTAGCCTGCAGAACTGGTGCTTAAAAGATGAATTTCTAAGATAAGTCCCATTGACATTTGCTGTTGTGAAAATGAAATAAAATGTATGACAGTATCATGGAAAAAAAAATTCCTCCTGAGTGATTGAGCAGCAGAAGCAAGACAAGTGACATCGCATTACAAAATATTTTCGGTTTCTTTGAGATACTTGTGCTTGCCTCTATCATCAAACTTTTAGGTCATTATCTACATGGAAAAGTATACAAAATGTATATTAGTTCAACAGAAAAGTTTCTTTTTTTCCCCCAAGCATTTTGAGTTCACAGAATACGAAAAAGTACTTACAGATGGTACATTTCATCACTGTCAACAGTGTTGATGGAAATGCAGATGTTTGTAATTCAGCATCTTTGAAACAGATGACTAGACTTTCGCTTACTTCTGCCCTTCCATTTTTAAACAGAAGTTCTGCTATTTAGACATCCTCTGTCCTTTCAAATGTGACATGAACCAAGCTGGGCCAAGGTTATTTTATTAACTTCTGCTTTTCAGCATTGGCAGCACTGAATTGATTTAACTAAACAAATCTTGCAAAAGCAGTTCAACTTTCTCTCTAACACTGTCATGCATTTGTTAATTAGATTGATTTACGAAGTGGTGTAGTGTTTGTATTGCAGGCAGAGATAGAAGTCTCATTTTTGGAACAGTGTTCACACTCACACAGTTGCCTGGAAATCATGATGAGTGTATGGAGGCACAGCTGTCCACCCAGGCAAACACAGTGGGAGCAATCCAGTTGAAGGCTCCTTCATGGAGAACTTTTCTTGCTGTAATAGAGTCTTATTTATATAATGAACACTTTCTGCTCACCCACTGTTCTGGTGACAGAATATAGAAATGTCTTGATGCTCTTTCAGAGTGGGAAACTTTTGAACTGTCAAGTGCTTGAAAAAGAGGCAGTGCCTACAGTGAGAGGTAATATTTTTTATTAGACTAGATGATGCACTGGTAAAGAACAGGCTGGCTTTCATGAACACAAGAAGCCCTTCATCATACTGAGGGTGGGGCCCAGTTCATGCAGCCTGAATACCATCCAAGGCCATGGTTCCACATCATGAAAGGCTGGGTCCCAGAGCATAAAGTACAGGATCAAAACCACTGCAGTTACTTGGCACAAAGTGGTGCAAACTCATAATGCCAGCTGAAGTGTAATACATATTTTGCAGAGATAATTTTGTCCAAGCATATTTTATAGTGGATCAGGTATCATCTGCCGGACCCCAACTCCAAAGGACTACAACACTGGTGTAAACACCATCTTCTATGTTTTAACATGACAGAAGTGGTATTATATGCTGGCACTTCATATGGACTAAATTTGTACTTTTAGATGATGCTGTAGCACAGATTTGGTATCAATGAGTGAAACAGTCTAAACCAAATGCGCTTCTTTTAAATTACCTGGTATTTCCACTGTAAACATAGGTGAAATGTGCACACCCCTACACTGAAATCCTGTGATACTTCTTGGTGGAGTGCTGATTTTATTCATCAGTAAAATGCTGAAATTTTATAGTTCTAACTAGGTATGGATAAACAGCCTTCTGACCATCGCCAAATTTAGTAATGATGGAGGAAATTAGGTTTTCGTGTGAGAAAAAAGAAATACATATAGTGAAGTTCACATCTGATACTGATAGTTTCCTACATGGGGAAATCCATCAGAACATCCAAACAGGCATACCTATATTTCTACAAATATGGTGGAGTGGCGTGCAGTAGAAAAGTATTTTTATGGAGTTAAATTCCTCCCACATAGACACTTTTATATGATTCAGGGTAATGGATATGTGTTTGTCTGCCTTGAATGACAATGAAATGCTGCCGAAGGAAGACAAGAAAAAAAAAATCCAGAATTACCAAGGAATTCAGAATTATAAAAGGGTTGTCTCAGAGAGGAACTGTATGAATATACCTGCATTAAAGTTTTTCAGCCTTACCTCCACTCCAGTTTGTATTTTTGCCAGTGGGAGAAGGATAGAATTTGCTAGTTCCCATCACAGGATGAAACTGCTCCACCCATGTGGTTTTAATAACAGGGATTCATTAATAATTGTCACTTGTTTATTAATGTCACATAATCACATATGGAATCAGTACCAACATTACAACAGATAAACTAGAATGCTAACAAACACCTACAAATGCCTGAGCAACCTTCTATGAGTAATCCCCAAAATTTCAACCCCCTCCCAGATGCACAAAGCTACAGGCACCCATAACTCACATGTCCCATGCCAATGGGGTGATGCCTTGTGTTGTCAGGCCAGGTTTCTCTTCCCTTATCATGAAGCTGAATGCTTTGTTTAGATTTCTTTTGAAGCTGACTCAATTTTTTTTTTTTTTTCAGAAGTCTCTTGGTAATTTCCTGGTTACTATTTAATCCAGTTGATGGCCATCTCTTAAGCAAACTTCATTACTGTTATTTTCCTCTTTTGCATGACCTGGTTTGGGGCAAATGCCGTTGCAGGTGTTTTTGGGGAGCCTGTTCACTCACACTTTTCCCACTTGCATCCCGTCATATCAGCAACTACCCATTCTATGGCACTGAGATGGGGACCATGCACATTGACCCTATCTCCCAGATGAGGAGCCACAAGTTTCACCCAACACCTCCATCCCCACTTCTGAGCCACTTGGTCTCAGCCAGGATGGCATTCGTGCACATTTAGGATGCAATTCAGTTCCTCCTAAGATGAAACAGCCAGAAGAGATCAGAAACCTGCACTGTAGGCATCTAAATAAGGGTCCCAGCTCCAACCTTTAAAGAATGTATACTTTGTTTAAAACATTTTACTAATTATGAAGCTAGAAATGAGGCTGACCTGGCTTGTTCTGCACAGTTGAAGCTAACTGCAAGACACATGTGAGGTGTGAAGTATATCACGAGAACTTCTCTTCCTGAAATTGCTTATATGTTGTCCTAACTTCACTGAGTTTAGTTACAGCTCTGATTTCCTCCCACTTTTCTTTGTGTGGCCCAAGGACTCTGTAACAGCTATGTAAAGGATTTGGGGTTTGGCCTTAAAGTGCCCTACACATGGCTGAGTCTGTGCCAAGACTTTGTTAGCCAGTGCTTGTTTGTACACTCCCTTCCTTTCCCTGCAACACATACAGTGTCAGAGCCTAGTTTCACGCTTGGTGGTAGCACTGTCTAAGCTGTTTTACTAGCTTAGTTCATACCCCTCTGTTCATGACTTCTTGTTCCCGTTGCTTCCTCAAACCACCCTTGCAGCAGCTTGCACAGCTAGGTTGTGAACCAAGTGGTGGAACAGGGACAGCTTGGGATGATTCGGAAAAAAATAGGTTGTTTTCCAGCCAGATCAGTTTACCATGCAGCTGCACACACACACCTGATTTGGCACAGTAAAGGGATAACACAGGCGTGAGAATTTGCAAGGGGAATGGGAGCTCCATAAAGCATTAATTCCATTCAAAACAATGTCTGTGTAACCATGTCCTCTGAGGACACAAATTAATTTAAATGAATAAGAAAATCTTGCTAGGGATATTTCTCAGGTGCTGCATTACCTGTTACTGAAGCTCCAGCTGTGCCTTCCGGATGAACTGCACAATATTTTCCAACTCCCCAACATTTGGAAGGGACACTGGAGAGATCTGGCCCTGCACATTTCTTGAGCTTCTTAGTCCTGCTGCTCTCAGGAGGAGCTGAGATTTTGCAATACTTCATAGATGTCACTATCTTCTCAGGGCTCAGATACTAAAGTAAATCTGGGGAGTGCACTGCCATCAGTAGCATACCACAAACCTGGTTCATGTACTCTGGAAAAAAAGGATGTAGTGGTATATAGCTAACAGCTTTTGCAGCAGCCACACTTGTGTTAAGAAATGCAGTCCCTGAGCCTTTATTGTTTAACTGCTTCTTCCAAGACATAGTTTATAACTGATGCCTCAGTATTTACTCTTGTTTAACCCTATTAATTAAATATTTGGCATCAGGAGCCTTCTGCTTTCATTCCCTAAATATGTATATCATCCACACTGAAATATCTATACCATTTTGTTGCTAATTTGAGCAGGTCAGAGGGATTTTCCATATGTATTATTTTCTTTCAAAAGAGTCCTCTGTTGAAACAGAAACATTTCCATGAAACCATGGAACTTTTGCTAACAAATTAGTTGCTTTTTGGTAAAGGAAAAAGAATGATAAGGAATGTCAAAGTTTTAATATAATAGTATTGAGAGATCATATTAGATACTACTGTACATAGTACCACATCACATTATATTATTTTTCTTTTACTGCATAAATGAGAATGTCAGCTGTTTCTAATATCATTGCATGATGCTACATTACTTTTCAAAGATATTAAAACCAGCTGGTTTTCAGGTCAGGTTTGTAGCTGAAAAATTATGCTGAATTGTTACTGAAAAAAATTTCCTACTGTGTGTGCATCTTATACCAGCAAAATGAAATCCTAACACACAGAACCTATTTCAGACCCTACAAATTACAGAACTGATCTGGAACAAACTCAGTTTAAGAATTTAAGAAATAAGGTTTCAGACTAGCCACCCTAGTGTGTAATTTCACTCACTGTGTTAAATGATGTGAGCCTTGTTTAGATATTACTGCAGTATCTCCTACCATTCTCCATGGCTGCTTCAAGGTACCTTTCTGGGCAGCTTTTCAAAAACACCAGCAGAAACCTGTCCTCACAGGACTTCACGTGGCAAAATCCTTTAGACCAGATAAAATCTAAAGTGCCTGTAAGATGTAGGACAACCAGTTATGAGAAAGGCAGTTTCTTTCACAACACGGAAAAAATAATCCAGGTGTCTACTTAGTTATTTGTGAATTAGACACCCATTTGTGAATCCACAGTGGGCAGTGGGTGGCAAAAGCTCGAAGAATAAAATACTGGGTGTGCCCAGGTTGCCAGATGACTTTGGGTTTGAAGCTGTTTTCAAGCACAGACTTGTCATTGAGCTTCATTGTGTGCACAAAAGTACAGAGTTTATCCTGGCTCTGGAGTCTGCTGGAAACAGAATTTAAGTAGATCCAAACTCTCATTAATAATATCTATGCAAATGGCCAAAAGCCAAACCAAATCAGCTTTCCATTTCACAGCATCAACCAGCAGTCAGACTTGCGATAAATTTCATCTTGTGGGGGCTGAGGAACATGTGCAAATAAAAATGGGTGAGAAGCAGCTGATACTTATTTAAAATTTGTGTCTTGCAGCTTGGTTGTCTTCTTACACTAGCTTGACACAGGTATGGGTTCACTGAGAAAGGCAGACTTGTAGGTATTGCAGTACTACAAAGCAACACCATTATATAGGGAAGTACCCTTTGTGAAGGAGGGCTTCAGGTTGTGTTATTTTCAGAACATTTAACATGTACAGTATGTGAATTACGCTGGAGCTTTGGCTACTGGTAGCATTTCATAGTATCACAGAATGACAGCATGGTTGAGGTCAGAAGTGACCTTTAAAGATCATCTAGTTCAACTCCCTTGCCATGGACAGGGACATTTTTCAACAGATCAGGTTGCTCAGAGCCCCATCCAACCTGGCCTTGAACACAGGTATGGGGCCAGTGCCTCACCATCCTCACTTTAAAGCATTTTTTCCTAATATCTAACCTAAACTTGTCCTCTTTCAGTTTAAAGCCATTCCCCCTTGTCCTGTCACTGCATGCCCCTGGTAAAAAGTCCCTCTCCAGTTCTCTTGTAGCCCCCTTTAGGTACTGGAAGGCTGCTAAAAGGTCTTCTCAGAGCTTTCTCTTCTCCAGGCTGAACAACCTCAATTCTCTCAGCCATTCTTCATGGGAGAGGTGCTCCAGCTCTCTGACCATTTCTGTGTCCCTCCTCTGGACACGCTCAAACAGGTCCATGTCTTTTCTGTGCTGGGAACCTCAGAGGTGGATGCAGTACTCCAGGTGGGGTCTCACGAGAGCAGAGCAGAGGGGCAGAATCTCCTCCTCCCTTGACCTGCTGGCCACACTCCTTTTGATACAGCCCAGTATACAGTTGCCTTTCTGGGTTGTGAATGCACATTGCCAAGTCATGTCCAATTTTTCATCCACGAGCTGCTCCAAGTCCTTTTCCACTAGGCTGCTTTCAATCCATCCATCCCTCAGTCTGTGTTGCTCCTAGGGATTGTCCCAGCCAAGATGCAGGACCTTGCACTCGGCCTTGTTGAACTGTATGAGTTTAGTAAGGGATCACTTCTTGCCCCAGCCTTTGTCTTCCATCTAATTTACTGAAGTTTTCACATAATTCTTGAAAATCATTTCATAATCAAGGTAAATTACTGCACTAGATAATGGGAGCTATTTACTGGGGAGGGAGAGGATAGGGCACCACCTCACAATACAGGGTATGGTAATATTTGAAACTTAACAATGTGTGATAATAATAAAATTAACTCTTACCAGCTACTAAGAAACTCCAAATTTGGAAGAGGCAAGGTTGAAGGAAGGGGCAAGTTTCCTGGACCTTAAGAGGACTGGCATTATCTGGATGAACACAGGCAGCCTTTTTCATTCACAGTCTGTTGTCAGTTCTTAAAAATATACTGCCACACAACTTACTGAATACATTACTCTCAAGTGGTTTGGTGTCAATACTGAAACCTTTGAACAGATTCACAGCTAATTGACACCTAGGTAGGACTACTTGAAAAAGTCATATTTTCATTTGGCTGGCCATCTGAACAGTTTAAAACCCAAGAGCAACAATTGTATTCTTTTCTTCAAGATCATAAATGTTGAGTTTTGCTTAGCCTTTTTTTTTTTTCCTTCTGAGGTTTGGAGAAAATGCTACCTTTCAGTTCCAGGGAAGCAAAGAACCAGGCTCTCTGAAAGAGGGTAGGGTTTTGACTGAGAAGGCTGCAGGGTTTGGTGGGTGCAGTTCCTTCCTCCCTGTGAGCAGTCTCGCACAACTGTGCTTAGTGTCTTCAGCATTAGGATCTGGGTTGCTCTGACCTGCATGTCCTCAGTCTCCCTCTGAATAAAGATGTAATTTGAAACAAGAATCCATTGAAAACCTCAAACCCCAACAAACTGAGTGTGTAGCTTTACTGTCTAAGCATTCACACAAGGGAGGGGATATTGGGAGGCAACCTTAGCATTGAACCATTCATAGTGTATAGTACTTTTGCCAAGAAATCCTCTGTTAGCAATGTGTTGGCCTCTGCTGTATAAATGGCTGAACAGAGAAGAGACAACAGACATCCTCGATTACTTGAGGGGATATTAATCTGACAATGAAGGATCCAATATTCAGCAACGAGATTTTCCTTAAGGTTTTTCTGTGGTTTTGAGGAGGGCATAGTGTTCACTTTTGACAAGCTACTGGGTAGCCCCCAGTGCAATCTAATTAGTAAGAAAAACATAGCTCCTGGAGGAAAAAAAACCCACAAACCCATCAGCAAATTACAACAGGTAATTAATGTTAAAAGTACAATTGCTGTATGTCACAGAATGATGCTGCTTTTGCTACAGTTCCCCAGTTTAATAGGCTGACTGAAATATCTTCATTCTGTTGTTGGAAGGCAGGGGATGAGGTAGTAGTATAATACTTGGTACACTCAAAAGCAGTTCTAGGGCCATCTCAAAACTAAACTGAAATCAGATTCCTCAAAGTCAGCTGGCAGATAGATGACAGCTTCTGGGAGGGGAGGGAAGGAAAAGAGAGAGATGACCATGGTAGCCTTAGATGAGACAGTTTTAAGCCATCACAGAACAGTTGCTTTTTATTTCACATTGTGTCCATTTGCTTTGGGGGGGGTGTGGTTCGGAGTGCATGGCTGTGGGATCTGACCCCAACTTGTGTCTGTACATGGACTTCCCAAAATTGGAGTTTTGAGGTTGAGAAAGGGGAAACATTTATGGAAGAATCCTCATACAGACATTCTCATTTATAGGTCATTAAATAGTGGCAAATGCTTTCAATTCCAGCAGCATGCACACTCTGCAAATACTGCTCTCTAGGTTCTTCACAGTATTTTTTTAGTTGTACTACATTTCAGACCTTCCATTTTAGGAGGACAGCTTTCATTTTGATAGAAAATATTGGTCTCTGCTTTTTCAAAAATGGACATTGGATAGTCATTTCCCCAGAGTGGCTATAGGAATTAAGGTCTTGATGGTACTTGTTTTGGTATTATATAGCCACCCATGGCTGGTGAATACACGGATGAACTCATGTTGGGTGGGATGCTGGAGACTGCGGTTCTGCCTTAGGTTTATGCTACAGATAGTTACAGAAGGATCAGAGGCTGCGCAATCACCTGTGCCATTGAAAAAACCAGCTTGTAATTGCTCTCAGGTGCTTATGGCATCATGGCGTTTGTCAGAAATTAGTAGATTTTGGGCAGTGATTGTCCCACTGTACTGGGGGCTGGTGAGGCTGTACCTTGAATCCAGTGTTCAGTTCTGGGCCCCTCACTATAAGAAAGACCTTGGGGTGCTGGAGTGTGTCCAGAGAAGGGCAACACAGCTGGTGAAGGGTCTGGAGCACAAGTCTTAGGAGGAGCAGCTGAGGGAGCTGGGGGTGTTCAGCCTAGAGAAGAGAAGGCTCAGGAGGGACCTTATCGCTTTCTACAACTACCTGAAAGGAGGTTGTAGCCAGTTGGGTGTCAGCCTCTTCCCCCAAGTAACAAGTAAAAGGATGAGAGGAAATGGCCTCAAGTTGCACCAGGGAGGTTTACACTGGGTATTATGAAAGATTTCTTTATGGAAAGGGTGGTCAGGCATTGAAAACAGGCTGCTCGCCGAAGTGTTTGAGTCCCCATCGCTTGAGCGAGTCCATGACGGGCCCGCACTTCCAGCGCGTCACGCGCTCAACGCGCCACGCGGCGGCGGGCGGGCTGCGCGTGAGGCAGCCCGGGCGGGGAGCGCCCGGCAGGGGGCGGCAGAGCCCGCCCGCAGAGCCCTCAGCGCGGGGCCGCGTCCTGCCGAGCCCGCCGGCACACGGACCGTCCGTCGGGCCGGCCTGCCCGGGAACCTCCGGCTCTCTCGCGCCCGTCCGAGGGAAGCGTGCGGAAGGGCCCGAGGTTACTGATGCCCCGTCACGTCCTGCACGCCAGCCTGCCGTCAAAGTGTAGGGCTGGAGCTCAGCCTCCTCCCGAGGGGGGCCAAGACCCTCAGGTCTGCTTAAAACCATCGTGGAGACCTTTCCTAAGCGGTGAGAAAGGGATATATATGTTTTACCTAACCTCATGTTGCATGCTTAGACCACATTGCCTCATTCCAGTTTAGGTTGCAAAGATCTGCACAGAGCCACTCATCTTCCACAGGTTTGAATCTCAGCGTTGCCATCTGCCAGATAAAAGGGAGACTCATAGTGCCCATGCTTTTTAAAGGCCTCTTTTCTCCACTTTAGAAAAGAGGAGGAGGTACGAAAAGAATTTCAGTACTAATATGGTCGGATACTGGAAGGGTGAATATACAAAAGCCCATAAATAAGCAGAGGAATAATGAGCCATTGTGCTGATACTACTGGCAGGTGGGAAAGAAATGAGGTCACCTGTTTCTCTTACCTCACCTGACCTGGAAAAGCTTGTCGGAATAGTTGCCTGTTCCTAGTTAAAGCTGCCGTTCACATATAAAACTGGGATGTTTGTAGGGAACCTTGCTCTCTCAAATTTAGGCTGTTTATCTAACCAAAACGTGTGGGAAACTTTGTTTCAGTCACAAGTATGTTAAACTACCTCGTGATGTCAGCCTTATCAATACTGAATTGCAGGGGAAAAAAGTTCAGGCAGAATTCAGATGGAGTAAAGCGAAACATAGGTAAATAGCAGATAAATACTTTTCTGAGCTGACAGTGGTGTAATTAGAGAAGAAAAAACACCTTGTAAAATAAGGATAGTATATCCCTGTCTTACAGAGAGTTATAAGGACAAACTCAACAAACAGCATTCAAATCTTCAAAATCTGTTGTCTGCATTAAGCTCAAGACTTTAAAATGATGCACCTTGTCCCAGCAGGGAGATCCAGAATTCCTTATTTAGACTTACAGGCTCCTTTTTACTGTTTATGGAGGTACCTCTGAAGCAATATCTAGAATGCTCATATGCGGAGAAGACCCAAAGGAAAGAAAGAATAGCTGGTAAGAAGCACTCATCACATCTTCTTTCTGCAATGTAATAACCTAAGTCTTAGTGTCCCTTTGAGGAAGGGTTTCCCATTAAAAAAAAAAAAAAAAAGAGTCACATAAACAGAAAGATGCAGGTGATGGCTGAGGATGTTGTTTGACTAGTTGAAGTGTAAATATCCATATTTTAATAAGTTCCCCTCCTGTTTTAATGCAGTGCCCAGGGATACCTGTTAATGTTCATGTTAATGCTGTTGTCCCACTCAACAGGGTAAATCAACCAAGTTTGGGTCCTTCTGCTGAAAAAAAGGCAGAGAAAATTTGGTTTCAGGTCAGTAACAATTTAAGTACTGCTTAGACACAACATCGCAGCCTCCTGCTTGGTTTGGATGGGACTGTGGCTAATACAGCCCATCCTCTTTAAGGTAGCCACAAGTTCCAGTAGAAATGCAGTTTAAGCATCTGCCCCGGGGCAGTGTCATTTAACTTCCTCAGAGTAAGCCACACCTTGAGTCAAAATAGTTAAAATCAGTATAAAAACTATGTTGAGCAGGTTGTGCTGTAGATCCAGCTTATACATTTGCTTTGGCTCAGACAGGCATTGCAAAGGCAGTGGCTACAGCGACACTTTCAGGCCGATCAGAAAATGGCCATCCAGTAGTTTATCAGAGTTCAATAAAGTGTTTAATAAGCTCAGTTATGTTGTGACTGGTAAAAAAGGCACTTCTTTATGTGTGCTGTGGGAAATAAATCCATTAATCATTCTCAGATTCATCTTCATTCATCATTCAGGGATAAAGACCAGTAAGTTTATCTCTCTGCCTGTCTCAGCCATGAAAAATTATTCCCTATGCTGCAGTTTGATTATTTAATCCAGTCTTTCTAGAATATAAGAAATATAGGCTATTTCTCATGCAAGATAGTGCATAATCCAGCACTTTTTTCTGTTCTTATTTAGTGTAACCTTTTTATTCTTTGGTTTCAGTTCATTACCTTAAGTTACACCTGTTTCCACCATGGAGAAATCCAAAATCATCCTGTGCTTCCATGGAAAGGGGTATGTGTGCATACAGTAAATTTATTTACGTGTTCATATATCCTTCTAGTGACTAACTTTTGGATGGTGCAGCTGATGGCTCTGGAAATGCCAAGCTGTGTGAGAAATCTAAACTGAAGTACATTTGGCCTGGTTTTCACAGCTGAAACATCTCTAATCCCATAGGAGCTGGGGAGAAGAGAAGCGGCAGGTCCATGCAATGCACTGGGATTTAGGAGCATGACTGAGCATGCTCTCTGCAGTGTTGTACCAAGATGCCCGAGCTCATTTTTCACACAGTTAACCTCAGTGCAACATGGTTTTTCAGCTCAGCTCTACGGTAAAGCAGACATATGTCTGCCAGATCCTAGAAGAGGTCCGTTTGCAGATGTTGTTGTGCATCTAAACCAGTAAAACTGACTGTACTTGAGCTGTCTTCGTATGCGATCAAGTGCAGTTGATCCTTGAACCAGATAAATCACTCAGGGGTGCACAACAGCTGAGGACTTCTAATGTTAAGACTAATGGCTAAATATGCACTTCTTTGGTTCATGCTTATTTTCATACACAAGTTTTCATGTTTACCAGCGCCTTCTGTACCACATGCTTTCCAAACAATGCATCCAGTGGGTCCCAGACCATTTCCTTCCTGTTTCCTTCCTAAGTGTTCTTTCAGTAGTAAAGCAGGTCCTGCCTCTCCTTGCTTTTCCCATCTATGTCCCAGCATCTGAGATCAGTACTGGTTTAGTACTTCTGAGCATTATATTACATAGAGGAGGTCTGAGTGAGAGCCGATCCTCCTTCTCCTTCCTCAGATACAGCAAAAAGCCTTACTAGCACCTCTAGGCCTGACACTCAGGTGCTTGAGCCTAAGACCAGCTATGCTGGTTTAAAGGTAAACCAGCAGGGGAAATGAACCCAACTCAAAAGAGAGATTATAAATCAGAGTAACAATTTAATGAAATAATACAATAAGTACGATTATACAGACAAACAATTGGTTTTAACCCACAAACCCCAAATATATAACCCAGCACCCTGGGGCATGAACAGAGTGGTGTTCTTTGGCCCCCCTGAGTCCAAAGGAAAAGGAGAGGGGAAAACCTGTTGGTGAGAGTGCTGTTGCAGTCTGGTCGAGAGTGGTGATTGCAGTCCGGTTGAAAAGTGGTGGTTGCAGTCTGGTTGAGAGCAGTGATCTGCAGTCTTCCTCTGGATCCCATGAGTGGTTAAAAAGGTCCCAAGACTCCAAGATTATATATCCTCCAGTTCAGGCAGGAATGCTCAGTACCTCCCTCAGGGCGGGGGGGGGGGGTTCCTTAATGGGTGTGAGGACAAGAGCAACTCCTATCTCATAGGCCTCTTAGCACCTAGTTTATAGCCTGAGGAGTCAGGCTCTATGTGCAGATAGTGTAAATGGTTCATTGATAACAGTTTCTGGGAAATGGCATGGAAGGTTATAGAATACACAGTTTTGGGTTACACCCATCCAGTGATGAACTGGTCTCAGCTGTCCTAACTAGGACACCAGCATAATTAAGCATGGGGTTCTCCCCCCATATGGATGCACCAAAATAGAAGTCACTAGTGCTGAGTAGCCATGAATGTTCCAGCAGAGTCTCCTTCAAAAATGCTAGGAGTTTTTTCAAAGTATGGGCTTGATATAGGTACCTAATTCTACTTACTGAACTTAATTCCAGATAAGTGTGAGGGTGGACAAGGTAAATTTGTCTTTGAAGTCTTTGCAGGAAAGATATTGCTTTGCTTCCCATAAGATAAAGTCAGCATAAATATTTAAAGATTAAACAGTCCATGGTGCATTATCTCTTAAGTTCAGCAGATTTGCAATGGTGTGTCCATGTTTCACTGGGCATAAATTCATAATGCTACCTGACCAAGCAGTGTACAGCTCAGTATTAATGACCAAGGAGTTCTGTGCATGTTGGAATATCCAGGTCACAGTATAGGAACCTGGTGGGACAGCAGGACTGTACTACAGTGAAACAGTTCCTCAGCCAAAATTTCACTTCCCAGCACTGTGTCTCTCTGCCCTCTCCATTGAGCAATGCAGCAGCTTGTGTGGCTGGACTGCGGAGTGGATTATTGACATGACTTAAGCAAAATAATAATAATAAAAAGCTTTATTTTTAAACAGAGATAATTTAGCCAATCCTGTTTGCAGCAGTCCCCAAAGAAGCTGCCTTGGCACAGCTGAGGGAAGTATGGGCTGCAGAGTGTGGGTGGGAAGGAAGGGGCTGAAATGGAGAGAAGGAGCAAGTTTTCCAACCAGTTTCCCACTGGAAGAGATGGCTTTCCAGATCAAGACCCTCAGCTTCTAAGGTGTCAACTGTTTGGTCTGCACTGACACTAAACTAAACTGCTCTGTTCTGAATTCTCCCCTCACCACCTTCATTACTGTGAATTTTAGAACACTGAATGGTGCAACACTACCGAACAAGGCATGGCTTTCCTTTCTGGAAGAGGAGTGTTTTGAAGGGCAGGTGAGAGAAAGGTGACCTGAGCTGCTGCATTCCTTTTATTCTCAGCTGTTGTAGTGCCCTTGAGGGGAGCTGCAGGGGGTAGGGATGCAGCAGCTCCCTGCAGCTGAACAGAAGTCATCAGAGAGCTGAGGTTGTAGCTTGTGCATCGGGGACACTGCAGGCAGCACAGGGGAGGAGGAAAAGGCCAAAGCCCTTTCTGTTCCTTGCCTCCTATTCCCTGCTTGACACAACTGATTTTAAAAACCAGACAGGCCCAGGAAGCCTTTTGTTCACGCTCCTTAACTTCAGGAAAAGCAATTTTGCTGTGATTGCACCACATGTTATTCCTCAGCCTGGCCTTCTCAGAGCACAAGATGCTCTCACAGCATAGAAGGGAAATGCTGAACAGGGAATTACAGGGAATAAAGAGGATCAAGCTATGTACATTAAATCCTGAATGCTGACGCTAAACACATTTTTCCTTAAATGGATCTCATTTGACTGCTGCCTGCAAGCACAGCTCTGAGGGTGAAATTAAGATAGTAGGCAAAGTTGGATGCAGCAATATACTTTTCGTTCATCTTAGTAGAAATCATGTGGTTAAACCACTCTCCAAAGTCATCCTCAGTAATTAAGGAACATACTTAGCCCATAATGGAGAATTAATGGATTAGAGTGATGCCTTTTTCAAAGTGGTTTGACTATACACAGCTGCTTTCATCCTAAAACACTTGAAAATCCCTGGGCTCAGGTTTGTTATTATTGCAATCAGTGCTGAAATTATGACTGACTGTCCATCAGCCTTGCAGAGAGACCTCATGGTGCCCAGCACTACTGAAGGGACCTCCCTTCAGGGATCCCTGCTCCCCAAGCCCCATCAGAGCTCATGCCTGAATGAAGCAGGGTACTTTCATGCCAGTCCTTGTTCTACAGGCGGCTTACCTGTTTTGCATTCATCTGAATAAAACAGCCCTTGAAGAAGAGATAAAACAAATTTTCTTCCCTTCTGGGTGAATCCCTTAATCCTTGGACTACAGCTATGTTCTGTTGCTGTCGCCTTCAATCTTTTACTGCAAAGTAGGACAGCTTCACAGGGCAAAGTAGGGTCTTGCCACCAGGTGGGAGAACTGATATGGGTGTGAACCCTCTGGCTCTACTCTTGAGGATCAGAGTGTCTGAGGGACATTGTTGTCCCAGTTGTAGGGGCTTTGGCATCCTCATCTTGTGTCTTCTCTGAATGAATCCCCAAAGCACACAGTGGCACCGCAGTCCTTTTCATCCGATAAAGAATTAAGCTGATATCTGCTTGAAGCTATAGTCTAAAAAAAAAATCTGCATAATCATTGAGTCTTTTTGAGAATTAAAAAAGAAAGACAAAGCACAAAAGCAACTGATTTTTTTGGGGGTAATGAATCTAGATGTTCCAGCCTTACCTGCAGCTGAGCAAGACTGTGAGAGGAAGATTTAATGTGCCAGTGTCTTAAAACAGGCAAACACTGTTGTTCTATATTTAACATTCATCTATATATTAATTTTATAAAGCTCTGGGTTCATAAGAAGTTTGAAATTATGAAATACTCACAGAAGGCCTGAACCCCTTCTGAAAATGAGAGCAAATTAAACTTAATGGCTTATTTATCTTCACTATTATTTGCCCATTTTGAATTAGACTTAATGCAGAGACAATGGAACTATACATTAGACAGTTACAAAGGATTCTCCATAGTCTTTCTTTCCTTTTGTAAGTTAGCTCCCAGGCCCATGTGCCTCCATCCATTCTTCTGAAGCAAATCAGAAGTGCTTGGAAGCCCCAGCCTAGGACTCGAGCCTTGCCCTGTTGAGGAAGATATATCACTGATCATAAAAAATGTGTAGTTTATTCATGCTCAAGCACAGACTATACTTTCAAATGCAATTTACTATCTAATTTGAAAGACTTATATGCAGGAATTTTTCATCATTAATTAAACTTAAAAGTCTTTGATAGGTTAGCAAATGCCTACACAGTAATATGACCACAGTAATAGCCAGAACTTATTAACAATGGAGTTTAGTAAAGCTGAAATGGAATAGCCAGGTTCCATTCTGATTTACTAGTTTTCCAGTAAAGTTTTTAATCAGTTAATTTATGCATTCTGTTGAATCCTTTGAAGTCTCACTAATCACAAATGGACATACGCTATGTCCTCGTCTACCAGTTTAATGGAGTGGCATTCCTAAATCCTAGTTTTAAAATGTCTCTTACTTCCCTTGTAGAAGAAATAGGATTCTGACAAAGGATTTGCAAGCAGCTCTACAGATTTTTGTGTTATTTCTTCTTCACCTTGTCTTTCATAGTGAATTCAAGAAACATCACATATCCATGGAACAGGGTAATTCAAATCTTTAGCAGAATGCTGCTGCTGTCATTCGTGAAAAACTACACTTTGATGCGTGGATGGTGGCACTGAATTCAATGGAGCTAATGATTGTGAGCAACAAGATACTTCAGGGGTGTGTGGCAAACTTTACCACTTTACAACAGGGATTGTTGACGCTTCAGGACAGAGACAATGTCTAAATAGATAACACATAGAGTCTCCATCTCAACTGGCAACTCTGGGCACTGCTGTAATGCATATTAATAACAGTTTTGTTGAAAGGTCTTATTGTAATGTTTGATTTGGTTTGGCTCAGCCACATGAAAGGACATCCAAGTAAGAACAGAGTACACACCATGGCCAGGGACAGAGTCAACTAGTTAGGAGCATCTGGGGCCAAGAGCTTAGTGGCCCAGTAAACCAGTCTGGCATCTGATCTGCATGGCTCATTTGAAGCAGACTGTTAAAAACTGCAGATAGAAGAGCCAGAAAAATTTTAAAGAATTGGGAGGAAAAAAATCTAAAATAAGGAAAACAGAAGGCTTCTCTTTGTTTAGCATTAAAAAAAAAAAGAAAATTAAGGGACCAGAGCATTGCACTGCTTAAGTACATTGACTGAGAGAAAATGCAAGACTCTTTAGGGGGACAAGACTCAACAAAAACAAATGGCTGTAAATTGACTCATTTAAACCAACAAGTGAAGTTTAAAAATGAGGCAGGGATTTTACATGAGGGTGTCTTGCTATTGCAAAAGACACAAAGGGAAGAGGTGGATGTCTCTTCAATAGGATCTTGAAGTGAAGTCTAAAGTGTGAATTGTTTGTATTTTATGACATCTAAAAGTTTTTCCACTGTGGTAAACTTATATTTGTATATTAAATGACACCTTGTTGTATCACATTGGATTATACTTAACAGCTTGACGTTTCTAACTTGCTTGATTTAAGACTGAAGTTCCTGCTGAGTTTCCAGAGCATGGCTCAAGTTTTCTGCTTTTCTTCATGCAGAATCAGGAAGAATTTGCAGTATTTTGATTACCTTTCTGAAAGACAGTATGGAAGGAGGATGTTTAGAGGCAGAAAGGTGATGAATTTTGTTGGAAGAGGTTTTAAGCAATGTCTACTAGAGAAACATTGCTTTTCAGTAGGTACGATGACAAGGCTGCACAAATTGTACTGCTGGGAGACAACTCAAATTGCAGTAATCCATCAGCTTGTTGTGGTTTCACAGATGGGCCATATCCCACAGGACCCAAATGATCAGCCCTGCTCTATAGCTTGTTTGCAGAGATAGAAAAGGTTTACCACCAGCCCCTGACCTCTACAGTCATGCAGGAGCCAAGCTCCAGCAATCGCAGAGCAAAGAGTCCAAAACTAAGTGTCCAACTAAAAATATACCAGGAACCATGGGAACTAAGCAACTAAATTCAGTGTGATGCTGTGAATAAAGAGCCTGATACATGTATATAATACCTATGCTTTGGGCAACATTATGTAGGAGCAGGAAGGTTGCTTTCCTGTGAACTGATCCTGCTATGATCATTACTGTGCATTTTGATCCAAGAAAGTTTGGAGCAGGGCAGCTCCAGATGCACAGTCACAGGTCTGGGATTATGAAACACAAACCAGTCCAGGGAACATCATGTCATTCAGAAAAACAGTCACAGTGGTCTTGAATGTCATTACTGCTGGATGTTGATAACCTGTGTTTTCTGTGGGTGTGGCTGTAGTGCCTCTTCCAGCACATCTGTGGTGTTTCTTTGGTTAAAGATGGTGCTGCAGCATGATCCTACTCTTTGCAGGCATCTTCCAAAGCCAGGGTCCCACCCTGACCACTGTGGTGGGACCGTCTAAGACTGTACAGTTAAAAAAAGACCAAAGCATGTTGTCATGCACACAGAAACATAACAAAAGCTTGAAATTATGAGGGCTGTTAAAAAAAAAAATTAAATCAGACCAGTTTGACTTAAATCAATTCAAATAATTTTAGCAAGTGGAGAAACATGATGAGGATGATGTCAGAAGCGTATTATATTTGTCCTCCCTGGCAGAGGGGAGGCAAAACACATAAAATGTGTATTAGGTGGCTTGAGAAATATAAATCTTAGGTACAAATCATGTTTGTTGAGTTTCTCAGTGCAGAGCAGCCTTTCTGACAGACACATTGATAGAGTTTATCTGTAATCATGAGGATCTCCCCAGGCAACCTCATATATTATCTCACTGTATTTTACAATAGCAGCAGCTTCAGTGCACAAAATTCAGTGTTATAATTATGTAATTGCTATATATTCAAATAGCTTTCATTTAAGCTTCTCCAGCCCTTTCACTGGACTGAAATATAAAACTGAGTAACGTGGCTGATTGTAAAATCATTTCAGCTAGAAGTGTTTATAATTTACAAAAGCTGTTTATCTTTCAATTTATGTATGTTTTGTGCCAGGGCTATACATATATACCAGCATTAATGCATAATCACAAATAAGCAAGCCAGTAAGTGTTCTAGGTCACATTACTATCCACAAGCACAGAAAAGACTGTGAATGTCAGCAGCATCCATATTTATTTAAGATTCTCACAGAAACTGAATTTTCTGTGCACTTTAATTCTCATTTTTGCTCAGGTATTTTACTGGTAGCTTGTGATACTAAAGCAGGCATGCCAGCATTAGAAGGATTTACATCTCTGATTTTCATAACATGCTGGTAATGTATAGATCATGTCATATGAGCAAAACTGAGAAAAATTATGAGGAAGACCACATCCTGATATAACAGGGTTATAGCAAGAAATATCCTGATTATGAATGAAATTAGATGGGGGGCAGTATAGCATGGGTATAGCACCAGTGAAATGTGGGCTTTTTTTAAATTTGGACTATGAGCATTTAACCTGCCCAAGCTAAAGGGCATTTATAAATATATAGGCAGGCATTAGCCACAAGGTGGAGGGATGCTTTTCTTGTACAGCACCAGCATAAACATCAGATTGACAGATCTATTTAACATCATGCCCAAAGGGGAAACTAGTTTCTTCTGCTTCGACTCACTTCAGATAGGCTGATTTCAGCCCTCAGTTTATATATCACAACTCCGCTGAAGGAAATGCAAATGCATAAATGTACCTTGAGGACAGACCACAGATCATCATAAAAATGACCTGGTGAGATCACCTGGTCTGCAGAGCCATTCAGGGCAGCCGAAAACACACACAGATTCCTCTTTCTCACAGCCTTTAGGACAGGACTGTCACTCTAATGAGAGAGTCCCTGCAATAAGAAATTGCTTTCCATTGCTATTGACATTTTCTTTTCCTTTCCTATATAACAGCTTTGTGGCTTCTCTCCTATGTTCTGGTTATGCATAATCCAACATTTTTGTGCTACTGCTGCTTTGGCTCTGAGCATAACAGATCTAGCTCAAAGCCAGGGCTGGACCTAGCCCCTTCGTGGGACTAATTCGTCAGTTATGATCCTGGGAAGGCAGCACACTGCTTGGACAGCAAGCTTTGCATGCAAGTCCATGTAACTGATGAACCAAAAACGTCCCTGCTGATTTTTGGGGGCTGGGGGAAATCCATGTGGTTGGCAGATAGCCAAGTCACATTGCAGCTCTGAGAGCCCTTTGCTTTAATTTGTCTGTCCCAGGCAGGTGCCTGTTTCTCTTGCAGAATGTACCCAGTCCTCCTGTCCCTTTCAGTTGTACCGCCCGTGATTGTGGAGGGTCTCACATCTCCACCCTGGGGGTCTGCCAAGCCCCTTCTCCAGAGACAGCAGACATCTGACTGGAGTTGCACGTCTGGGTAGAGCCCACATATCTGACCAGTGGCATTTCTTTGCAGCTGTGTTTGTAGCTATCAGAGCACATCCTGGCATCTCCGAGGGTGGCTGAATAGCTGCAGGCATCCCAGATGAGCATCCATCTAGCAAGAGACCACACCAGATTCCATTCATATGCTTCTCCTGTGAGCATAGTGCACAGGGTTGGGCTTTAAACCATGGTGTCTAGATACTTTTTTCTAGCATGGCCTGGAGATGTCAAAGTGGTCTCAGCAGGGGTCCTGGAAATGATCATTGAGCTTCAGTAAGTGGGGGAATTGAGCGTGCTGTGCCCAGGGCTTTGTGATATTAAGGTGGTCAGCAGAAGAAAAAAGCTCCCTGATAATCCCAGCATGGGAAAGCAAGTGTTCCCTTCTGAGTTTAGGTCAAGGCTTGGGTACGGATTTTACAGGGGAACTGAGATGGAAAAACCCTTCAAAAAAAAACGGAAGCGGGGATACCCATAGTTCCTATTGTTTGCAGAAGGAAAAGCATGGTCGGGATAGGTAACCTCTTGGGGAAAATGAACAGAAGAACCCAGCATACTCCCTCCTGCAGGATGACTTCTGAATGAATGACCTTGAGTTATCTCTGCTGGAGGCCACTTTATCTCCCCCAAACTTTTTTGTTGTAGCTCTGTGCATTTTTACTCAAACCTATGTTCATGTTTAAGAATTACTTATAAAACCAAAGGGTCCTGTTTCTTCCTAGTCTTCATACAGAAGCAATTTTAAGCACTGTACAAATGTAAAAAGATCAGTGTAAAGGCATTTCAAGCGATGACAGAATCAATCATAGAATCATTTAGGTTGGAGCTCTAAGATCATCAAGTCCAACTGAAGTTTTAGCTTACTTGAAAGAACAGCTAAGATGACCCTTCATACCCTGCCTTTTATTATCTAAAGATAATTTATCCTATTCAGTTATTAGGGGATAAACAGTGAGCTGAATAAGGCATAGTATATGGTATTGCTCCAATATGCATAGTGTATGGAGCAGATGAAATGGTTTTAGCCAGAAGGAAGACTGACAGCAAGGAGAGCTGATCACAAGAGGAATTATTAATGGACAAAATTCTTGAAAAACTGTTTTTTGTTGTAACAGTGGGATATCTGCTGCTGCTCCTACTACAGCAGCATTAGCCATAGTTAACCATGAAGATCACTCTGTAACAACTGTAAATTAAATATTATCAGTTCCAAGATTAGCCAGGAGCCCCTATGATACATTTTGTAGGATGAAAGTTTTCTGTGTTGTCCTCAGATTTGAGCTTCTTTTCCAACTGAGAAAACGTTTGAGATGTCGTTGAATACAGCTTGTTTTTTTAATCTATGCTTTCAACTAAAAATGTCAAATAGTTTTCCATAGTAATTCATTATTGTACAGATATGAAAGGAGAGTAACCCATCATGGTTTTTTAATTGTTTTCAGAGTGGTGCTAAAACTACACAAAGAATATCTGCAAATGTAAAAAGTTAACTCAGTTTAAGTGATTTAAACTGTCACAGTGTCATCAATAGCTGCTGATAATGCAGATGTGAACTTTGGAAGAAGCCTCTCTAGCAGAAAAAAAAAGGATATTTTCTTCTAACTGATCAAACCTCTCATATACTAATATATAGCAAAGTAATTTGATTTTAAATGCAGCTTAACAATATTTACAGACACTTTCTTAATTATAAGAGTTTTAGAATTGCAGGAGAGGTTTCATTTTCGCTAACTTTAGACATGTGGAAATATCAAGGTATATGTCCAGATGATTGTTATCTTATAGGGTTGCATTAAAAGGAATTGAAAATATCTTTTTAAGCTCCTTAAGCAAATAACAAAATTCTTTCTTTATCTCTTTGAATGTTAGATAACAATTTCCCAGTCACCATTTTAAATTCTTAATGATCACTTAGATGTAGTTGACAGAGGGTTATTATCAGAAATTTAACATTTCTTTCACAATGTGTCACGGGGTTTTTAATATGATAACATTAAAATTGAATGACCTGATGATGCATGTGCTGAAGTTAATTATATCATGCATTCATTGAGAGGTAAGTCACAAGGCAGAATTGGTAGTTCCTCAGTCATAGCTTTTATCTAAAACACTTCTTAGTGAAGAAGAAAAAAAAAGAAGGGCTTTTATGTCACATACCCAGATACTTCACATTTTAGTTTTAGTCCTTGATCTGAATAAGATGATTTCTCTGAAAAAAATGGTGACTTTCAGGACACTCTAAGTTTTCCTGAGTGACTTCAATCTGATGGAAAGCTGAAGATATGGCATATTTGCATAAGACTTCTTATATACTGAGAGTCTCAGCACAGCTGCTTGAACAAGTTTCAGGAGTCTTTTATTAAGAAATAGACTAAATCCTGCTCCTTTCATGATCTTAAACCCCTCAGAACTCGATACCATTCCTATTTCAGATGCAGAGAAACACTGAATATTTTTCACAAGTGAACCTGTTAAAAACTGTACTAACGTAAGGTTTCAAACTAAAGTAATTTCAGTTTTTCTAGGAAGAATTGCATTAGCTGACTTCAAGGCACGGAGGATACTTTGAAATGTCTCTAAACATATTGTTGTCAATAACAACAAAGTAAATGGTGCCCTGAAGCTTGGTAAATTGATTAGATCAGAGGGTATTTGAAATTAATGTTTGAAAGACATATCCACAATTAAAAGGAAAATCTTGTCTCCCTAAAGTATCCCTTATCAGTCATGGTTCACTCACAAGAGGTGACGCCCTGTGCTGTGAAAGACCTGCACTCATCCACCCTCCCAGTGAACCCTGCTCCAAATGGAGCCCCAGATGTCTTGCCCCACCTTGGCCCCGTTCCCCTCACGTGTCTCCCTCTAAGCCCATCCTGAAACCTCCTAATTCCTGCTCTCTGGTGCCTTTCATGTCCGTTTCTCATCAGCAAACATTAAAGGAGGTTGCAGCAGGGCTTGGGTGAACCTCTCTGGCAGGATGCGGGTGACCCAAAGCCACCGGATGCTGATGTGGGACCTTGAAGTGGCTGGCAGGAGCACCGGCTCACTTCCTGTGCCGTGCTGCTCCCTGAGTTGCAGCAATTCAACCCCTTGTCACTGCCAGACCAGACCTTAAAATAAAAAGAGAAGTGAGGCTTTTTTAATGTGCTTAAGCAGTTTAAGGTGGCACTTGGTATGCAGCTGGGTGCTCCACTGCATGCAGTAAACGTCTGCCCTGGGCGAGCAGGTTTTTTTCACAGGGAAGAAAAAAAAGTTGTCAGTAAAATGCTCTTTCTAAACAAAGCTTGGCAGGAGATTCAGGATAAGGTACAGTGCTGCACTTAATCATTTTTCCAAAAGAACGGATTTGAAGTTAATGACCCCTGAAGCACATTTATTGGCTCTGTAGTCAACAACCAAAACATCTTTTTTTTTTTTTTTCACTTTTTTTTGGGACAAGAAGGGAGCTTTGCAGCACCAATTACTTCTGTTTTGCTACTTGAAAGACAATTCTGTGTTTCATAGGAGAATATTTACAAGATGTTCCTGACCTAGGAAATATACTTGGGGCTGCAGCAACAGGAAGCAACTACTGCAGATATTTTAGCAGAGTCTGTGGACTGTTGGCATTGCCACAAGCACAGGTCTGTCTACAGGCAAGGGCTGTGCTGTTTTCAGTGTGACTTTGTCTTGATGTTGACATGTGACCTGCCTGACCAAGCCAAAGCACGATAAGACTCTCAACGTGATTTAGCAGTGCAGGAAGAGTGAAAACAATGATTGTTTTTGAGAGTGTCAGGAAAAGAAATCCCATTCCACTCAACTTTTTTTTTTTAATTGTTTTCCAGAGTAACTCAAGCTTTAAAAAAAAGAGCTTGTTCTCAGTGTGAATTTTTCCTGTGGCTAATTATCTGGACATACATAAAACTGGGTCAGTGGTTCCCACCCTTTCCAAGCCATGTTTGCAGTTGCTGGATTTCTGCCAAACTTTGCAACCTTCCTCATTGCCTTTAAGTGGAAGAGCTGTGGCAGATCAGACCTCCACAGCCCTGTCACTCCCAGCTGCAGTCATGCTGCAAACACAACTGTCTTGGAAACTACACAAACAGTTTTTACTGATCTACAGTTACTGAGGCATGGCTGAAAGCTGGGCCTCCAGTCTTTGCATGTGTCAGGGTCATTTAAAAATGTATATAGTCAAAAACTAGGGATGCTGAATGATGGGTACCTATAGAACAGAGTGAATGGTCAGAACAAAACTTTTATGTCTCTGTATGCTGACAGATCTTGTCACTCAGTGATCTCGGAGTGCACTGATAAGGTATTTTGAGGCTTCTGCAGTAAGAAACTCCACTACAGTGCAGGCACATTTTGCTAATATATGTCTGAATACAAAGTATAGCTTTTCTACCCAACATTAGTCGTACTTGTCAGCTGAGCTGTTAAAACTATGGGTTCATGACACCCCAGGAGAGATGAGCAAGATTTGCAAAGAAAAAGCACTTACCAAACGACTAAGTCAGCTCATCAACAGTGTTATTGCAATAACAGGTCATAAGAGTGTGTGTCTATGTGTATATATGTGTCTGTCTAATGGGAGGTACCTGTAACTACTAACAGCATGGGAGGGTAACAGCAGGTATATCACAGCCTATACAGCTGAACTTTGTAAATGTTTCCTCTGACAAAAACAGTATCATTTTAGGGCAAAAAGAGAGCAGTTTGGGAAAATGTATGTTCCACACTAGCTTTCCCTTCTGCTCCTTCAATGAGACTACCCAAATAACATGGTGCATACATATTATATCTTCTGAAATGTGAAACAGCCTTGAAAAGACAAAGAGAACCTTGCCTTTTTACAACCTCCTCCATGGCCTTTTCCCAGCTCCGGTACTCCACACAAACTCCTTGCAGAGGACCGGTTCCTTATCTTGTGTGTGTCATTGGCTTCACATTCAGGGGAAAGCTGGGTTCCCGTTGCTCTCCAACACAAAACATTACTTTTGTCCTAGTATTAGATTCATAGCTCTTCAAACAGACACAGATAAACCTATAAACCTTTGAAGTCGTGATCTGAAACATAATGCTGGCAGCAAAAGCCAGGATGTGGGAAGCACAACCAAGGGGCACAGGCACTCTGCTCTTCTGTTTAACCAATAGATCACTTCCTATTAGCAGCAGAGTTACCACCTGCAGGCAAAGCCATAAATCATGCTGCCCAGCAGCCACCAAGTTGAGAAAGCCACCTCTGAATTTAGAAGTTGAGTCTCAAGTTGTGCCACATATTGCTCCATGACCCATTCATTATGCTTGAATCTGTGGAATTTGTGGGGTTTTAGCCTAGCTCGTAAAAATAATGTTCTAGATGATCAAAGCTCTACTTTGATCTGCAGACCTCTTCCTTTGTCTTGAGGCACCAGCCCCAAACACCTGAAGGGCATCTGCTAATGAGACTGAAATGAATCTGCCCTTTACTGTGCTGAGCAGAGCTAGATGGAAAAGAACAAGCAACCCTCAAGCCAGTTTGTGTAGTAACATGTTGGACAGTTTTTCATTCATCTTTAACATGGTGAGGGCTCTCAGGTCTCGCAAGACATCTTGTCTCCACCTGGCCTATCTGAAAGAGAATGTTTATCCCAGGATTTCATAAGCTGTCTTCTGCTCAGTCCTGACTCAAAACTCCAGTTACTCTGACAGGAAATGACTCTCTGTCCAGCAAATCTTGGAAAACCGTCTTTGTTGGGGTCAGACTCACCTCAGACTATTCTCTTTCCCAAGAAATACCTTGTTAGCACTCAGGCACAGATTTTGGCTAATTTTCAGCTTGGTCTGATGGAGAAAGCCTGAACTATGGCAAATCAAATAACATCGACCACAGTATACCCCTGCATGTACGGATGCTCTGGGAATGCTGTGTCTTGGCTGCTCCTATTGCTGTCCTGGTAGCCTGGGAAAGACAACATTTTTCTAGGAAGCATCATGACATTGCCTGCCAGGGCTAACTAGGATTTGTAGATACCTTGATCTGAACGCTCCCTTGCATGTGAGTGCTTGCTGCTAAACCTGATGCACACAGTGCACGGACTAGCTGTGAGGAAGCATACCAGGTTTTTCTGGCTTGGCCAGCTCAGCTAGAGTTTAGGTTTGCCAGAAAACTGCTGGGCTTTGCTGAAACCTGTCACAACCCCAGTATCTCCCTCTGATGGCCTGAAGAGTACATGGTCCCCAGGAAGAGTAGAACTGGGGTTTTGTTAAAGAGAGGAGGGTTGCTCTGTAGAAATGACTATATGAAGGAAAGAACCCGAACTATGTGAGATTCGCACAGTATTTAATGCTGTAAATATTAGGCAGACTTCTGGTGTAGCTGTGTAGGGCAAAAGCAGAGGGGTGGAGAGTTGCATGATGAGTAAGTTCCCAAACTTTTAACATTAATGAGTTTGAGAACCTGAATTAGGAAGTAAGACTGAAGCTTAGAAGAATACAAGAAGTAGAATTTATTGTCTATAATTTGATTTGGGGTTTTTGTTTGTTTTTTGGGGGGATGGTTTTTCGCTTTGGTTCATAGGGAATGAATGCATGGTGTTACAGAAGAATGCCCATGCACAAGCATGTGGCCATCAGTGTGGCAGCAAATTAGGAGGGCACATATGTCACATAAAGAGAAGAATATCAGGGAAATCCCATGATACCTGGAGTTCCCAAGCAGATCACAGTCAAGACTAACAGGAAAAGAAAAGATCGAGGTCTAAGTCTAGGTAAAAGGTCAAAATCAAACAGTACTTTGTTGTGATGCAGAGACAGATAGAGATACTGAAGTGCACAGTAGAGAAACAACTAGAGATTAGTACTAACCAACTGAGTTAGTACTCAGTCACCCAATCTAATGGGTTTCCAGTTCTTTTTCTCCCTGTGTCTAAGATTTGCTCAGTACCAGTGAGCAGTATTTTAGACACAAGGATGTGTAGCATTTAGAAACAAATATCTGTAGCATATTATCCAGCCTGTGTGACTAAGGTTTACATCCCTTTCTGACTTTGCCCCTAAACATTAGGGGTGCCACAGAGGGGAGATTTTTGCTGGGAAGGAAAACTTGGAGTTAAGCCCAGGCTAAACACGTGACTTGGATATGCACAGTATTTCTGTTAGGTTTAGAAGCAATTTACTTGACTCTTTCATGTTTTAAGTATGATGGTTTTGACCAGTCTGTGTGTCAATCCATTAATTTAATCCTATTCATTTTGTTATGAGCATATCTGTATGTGTGCATTTATACTGCACTGAGCAGTGACCTTGTGGTGGTTTAACCCAAGCCAGCAACCAAGCCCCACACAGCCCTTGCTCACTCCCCCAACAGTGAGACAGGGGAGAGAATCAGAAGCGTAAAAGCTAGAAAACCTGTGTGTTGAGATAAAGACAGTTTAATAGGGAAAGCAAAAGCTGAACACAAGCAAAGCAAACCAAGGAACTAATTCACTGCTTCCCATGGGCAGGCAGATGTTCAGCCATCCCCAGGAGAGCAGGGCCCCATCCCACGTAATGGTTATTCGGGAAGACAAACATCCCATCCTTCCTTCTTCTCCCCCCACTTTATATACTGAGCATGATGCCATCTGTTCTGGAATATCCCTTTGGTCAGTTGGGGTCACCTGTCCTGGCTGTGTCTCCTCCCATCCTCCCACGCACTCCCAACTTCCTTGCCAGCGTGGCAGTACAAAAAGCAGAAAAGACTTGGGTCTGTGCAAGCCCTACTCAGCAAGAACTCTATATTATCATCACTGTGTTCAGCACCAATCCAAAACATAGCCCCATACCAACCACTGTAAAGAAAACTAGCTCTACCCCAGTCAAAACCAGCACAGACTTAAAGTCCTTCAGGACCCTGGTTACTTGAGTCAGATCGGTACATATACAGAAGCCAAGTCCCAGACTGACTGCTGAAATTCAACTGTTTAATGTTTGAGCAGCTAGGTGGTATTAGGAAAGAGGTAAAAGGCCCAATGGATATAGGCAGGTTTCCTCTCACGGCATATTTAATTCTTAGAGGGGAAACAATCATAAAATTTGAGATACCTGATTCTGATGAATAAAACAATATTGGAGCAGTTTATACACATACATGCATATATACACATGTAGTGGGGGAAAACAGTTTTCCCCCTGAAGTTATAAAATGGTAAATCCCCAGGGGGTGGTGACCCTTGAGGTTTTGAGCCAATGACTGCTTTTGCAAAATATAAACATATCACAAGCAGAACGGAAGAGAAGGTAGTTGTAGTTGTTGTCAGAGAGGTGGCCATGTTCTGAGGCCACGAGGAGAAGGGGCCCCCAGCCCCACGGGGGGCTGAGCCCCCCCACACCCCTCCCAGCCCCCGGCAGGGGGGCTACAGGGACTTGGAACAGTGTAAAACTGGGCTAAGTACCTGTAGCTAGAAAGCTAAAGAAGTTTTCTCCACCGTGAGTGAGCAGAGACAGAGCAGCAGCAGGAGCAGCGTCCAGAGACTGTGGCTGAGAGCCAAGAGATAACGGAGCAGCAGCAGAAACAAACATGCAGCCGAGCAGGAAGACACAGAGTTGTCTGAGGGAGCCGAGAGAGAGCTAGCAGCAGAGAGAGCAAAACTAAGCTCTACAGAGACAAAATTTGGGTAAGAACTGAATCAAAAACCCCCAAACTCCTTGGAGACCCCTCCTAGAAAGGAGGAGGATGATGAACTCTTACTTGAAAGAGTCTTAGAGCGCTACAGCACTGCAGAAAGGAGATGAAAAGCTCAGAAAGAATGCGGAGGGGGTGACCTTGGCTCCCCCCGCTGCTTGAGACAGAGCACAGAGCTCTGCAAAGGGAATTTGATTCCCATGAAGATAGGGACCGTCACGAAGACCCCTGCGCTTCGTGATATGACGTGGTGAAGCGCCCTTGTCCTGGGAAACGCAGCCCATAGAAGAGAAGACCCTCGCTTGGAGACGACAGGCTGAGGGGCCTGGATACCCCCTTGTGTGTACGGGCAGAGATCCAGCTACAGCTGCTGCATGGAAGAGAGAGAGATAGACTGCTACTCTGAAGAGAATGCTGCTCTGAAAGTGGAAAGGATCTTTCCTTCTTCCCTCCTGGACTTTTATTTGGAGGGGAGAAGAGATTTGATCCATTGTAAATACTTTTATGTCATGGTAGAGATAGCTAAGATTGTATATAATGTATTGTAGTATTTATTTTGTACAGTCATTGTAATATATAATCCCTTCCTCCCATTTTGAGTCTTGCGTAGTGTCTGGAAAAACCATCTTACACTGGATTGAGATGTGGGAGGGGGGCTTGGACTAGGGAATTGGATTCTGGGGTTCTCAAACCATGACAACACACATATACATAAAGGTCCTATATTGTTGGGGATTTACATAATTGTTCATATGTATATGTCTTTATGTGTATATGTGTATGTGCATGTGCATGTGCATGTGCATCTGTATGTGCATGGAGGAGTATCTATGTATTTGCTCTGCTGATGTTGTTAGGTAGGGGCTAGTGGGCAAGAGCAGCTACTGCATTGTCTCGCCCTGCGGGATTGGGAAGGTTTGATGGAGTGCCCCTCTGCAGAAACCAGATGTCTCTGGCATGGTACTCTGATGGCACAATTTCTGATCTATCTTAGAGTGAAATGACTTACTCTCTGAAAACATGTGATTCTTGGCACTGAATAAATGGGAAGTAAGGTTGTCTAGCTCTAGCAATGAGTACTTACATGTACTTTGGATTTGTCTACGTTTAATCAGATGACAGAGAAATCTGTGGTGTTCCCTAAACCACCACTTCCTTTTTGCAGAGATGTGTCTTGAGAGAACAGCTGAAGCAGAGCATTATCGTTTAGGGGTCCACAACAGATAAAGCCAGCCTGACCATTTCATCTCTGTATATGGAGAATTACATAATTTTAACCAGAAATGAAGTATTTTATGTTAATTTTATTCTTCATTCATATACATAATCCACTGGTAGACAGGCTCTTCTAATCCTCTTGTCAGTGAGGGTTTTGTGGGATTTATGGTCTCTAAGATGATATATCCTAGCAACATCAGAATTAAACTAGCTGCAGTGAAACAGGAAAACTGCAGGAATGTTCAAGATATTGGACACTCACCATCATTTAATTAATACAGCTGCTTGCAGTGATGTTTCAAACAGCTCAGTGGCCCAAAGAGGCATCCTGGCAGTTACATGATCAAATGAGGTATAGACCATTTCTTACAGTGACATTTTCAGAGCCCTAAAATCCTCTTTGATGCTATGCTAATTGGTAGAAACTGTAACATGGTTACTCAGGTAGCTCTCAAAACTGGAGGGAGGGCATAGGAGTAGCTTACAGGGAGAGATGGCACCATTTCTATATCTTTGAAGGAAAGGAGATGCTCCACTCTCTCATGCTGATTGCTGGATGCCTCTTGGCATGTGAGCTCGAAGAGGAGGATTTTATTTTAATAACAGCACTTGCCTCCATTTTTTGTTTCTCTTGACCTTTTTGTTATTGGTGGAGAATTGTCTAAACAGGGAAAACAAAATGGAGTCCTGCTACAAGAGCCATATCTGATATGATGCAGCTGGGGCACCACTTTGATCTACAATATCCCTGGATTAGATTCTGCATATGTTCCTGTTTGATACTGAAAGATATCAGTGAAGAATAAAGTCCATAAAAATCTCCCTCTTTTTAAAAAAATACAACAAAAACAAACAACAAGAAGAAAACTCAGCAGAGAAAGGTTCTTCCCACCAGTGCTGAAGACTCTCTTTTGGGCTGTAGCTTGGATGAACAGTGCTTTTTCCACTGTCTCTTAGCACTAGGCCGTGTTTTGCCTTTATGTGCTGAACTTCTGTGAGGAAAAGCTTTCATCCTGTCAAAAGTGATTTAAAACTTTTTTGCCTCTCCAGCCCAAGCTTATTCATCTCATTCATTTTCCAAACAGACCATGTAACTCAGCTGCCTCCTTTAATGCCAGCCCAGTTTTAAAGAAGAGCAGGCAGAATGTCACACTTCCTAATGTGACATTTGGCCCTGTTCATTGCTAACCCCCCAGCATCCCTGTAAAAACATGTCATATTCCCGGTCTCCTGGTGCATCCTTTCTTTTGGGTATCAGCCCTCCCTCAACTCCAGGGCAGTGTAGGAGGGAGCTTGCCCTCCCTTACCCAAAGGATTTCAATGTGCTCTGGTTTGCCCTCTCATTCTGGCCATCCTTATACTAATGCTGGTGGCTCCACTGGCCTTTCCCCAACTGCTTTTACTTCCCCACTCCCTGGCATTATTTTTTAATTCACTTGCAGTCTGTAAAAATGATGCTACATCATCTGGGGCTAAAGCCAGAGCTGAGATAAGGCAGAAGTATCTTCCTGCTGGGAGGCAGTAACTCCACTACCCATGAACTGCTTTGAAGTTGATAGTTAGGGTAAGTGCATACCATGTCACACCTGAGTCCCCTACTCCTTTCTGTGATTCCTCTCTAAATCAATGAGTTGTGCCCATGATTGAAGTCACCCCATAATTGTGGAATTGACTGACTTCTTCAGCATCCTCAGATGGATGCATTGGGGCAGAGACTTGTCCTGTAGTTGAACACAGAGGTTTGCTTTGCTTTTGGAAAAAAAAGTTTCAGCTGAAAAATGAAAAAAAAAATCTCAAACCATTGAAGAATGGTTACTTACTTATTAAATGATATTTCCCAGAGGTCTGTAAGACATGCAGGCTGAGTTCACACAACATTCCCTACACAAATGCTCCAATCCCTGCCCAATACCTTCTTATGGGGATTCTGAAGCAGAAATAGATGAATTTAAAGAAAAAGGCCATATGAGTAAGTTCACCAAATCAGTATAACTGTACTTCAGCATATGATTAACTCCCAAATTTCAGAATACTGGGAATCTATGCATACATTAATATGGTCAGACCACATTTAGGGCACATATATAGTACATACAATGGCATCCTGAACAACAGCATATAAAAATGATTGCTGTAATCACTCTGTTAATTACTTGCTCTTTATCAGAAAATTTGTATTAAATTTATCTTGCTAATTTATCACTACCATCACAATATTTGGCATTTTGCCACTACTTGGAATGATTTGATTCTGAGAAAATCATGACTTTTATTAAAAAAGATGATTTTAAAAGGCTTGAACCACTACGTGAGATGACATGAAAATACAAATTAAATAGGCCCTAAAGGCTCAAAAACCAGAAGGCAAATTGAAAGAACCTACTATTTATTAAACACAAAATTTGAAAACAAAGAAAGGAAAACCTTTCATGATTTTCAAGGCAGCTTTCTATTGCTCAAGGATCTGGTATATGTGGTTTAAAATTCTGATCCTGACAATGTTGCTAAACTCAAAAAACTTCTCAGAAGTAGAAACTTCTGGTATACTCCTTCATCGAGCCCCTTGCTGCTCCATGCTGGGCAACATGTTTTTTCCAGAAGTGTCCCAACTCCCTGTAACATCATTACACTTTTCTCGATTCCTCTCCTCTTGCTCCCTTCTGATTTCTGCTGGTGTGAGATGCGCTTGCACTGCTCCTAAGTCCTTGGCATTTGCTTTGCACTTGCTCTTTTGTTTCTATTGTTGTTCACTTGGACTTCTCCCTGGATGTAGCTGCAAAGAAACAGCCAGTTGCAGAATTATGCTGTCAACCTAAAAGGGGAAGGCATGTCACCACAGAGCTGCTGTGGCGCCGCAGGCAATCTCCAGTGGCTTTACCAGCTTCTTCTTGGCCACAGCAGATGACTCCTCCTCTTCTTCAGCTTTTTGCACTCTTGCCTGTCCCACTGGGCCTCAGGGACAAAGTGGGTAGTGCCCTTCTGGCCCCATCAGGCTGCTGGAGGGGTTGCTGTGTCAGGGAGAAGGGATAAGTCATTGAAGACTCCTTGGAAGAAGCACTGGGGCAGCTCTCCTTCTCATGTTGCCATTTCTGCATCCACACTTGTTACAGTGTACGTCATGTCTCCACCAGGACAGCCACGGTTGCTTTCCCGTGCCCATCCCCTTGCCCCACCTGCAGGCAGTGCCATCTCCCTGGATGCCAAACTTTCATGTCGTATTTATGTTTGTTGACAATACTAAAAACAAATGCTTAGATGGACAGAAGGACATTTATTGGTAACTAATGCAACACACTTGTAAATATTTGTCTTAACGTTCAAAGGAAATGGCTTTGGCCATATCAAGGTCGCTTTCTATAACTAGTCAAACTGCACCAGCAAAAAAATGTTCAGAGAGGTGGGAAGAGCAGCTGGCTCTATGCAAGCTCTCTCACGCTCAGTGATGCCAGAATTAAAATTTGGTATACTCTGTGACTCTAATTTCTGTGGCATTGGCTTCTTAAAGTCTTTGTTGCAAGTTTTATAGCAGTGTTCCTGCTAGTGTATGCTTAACACCAAAATGCTGCTTTCCTCCAATTTTCTGCCTCTCAGAGGAGGTTAAGAATGCCCTGCTGTGAGTGGGAGCAGGCATGAAAAGCTCCAGATTACTTCCCAAAATGAGGTTTGAAGACAAAATACAGATACAACTACTCATTATGGTGGAGCTTTCGAGAACTGAGCATACAAAGTGTGCTTTGTAAGGCCAAAGTGAAGGTAGTCTGAAGGTGATATTGCTTAAAAGCACATCCCCACTGTTCCAGACCAAGTCCAGTTCAAATAAATTGCACTAACGCAGCAGTCAGCAGTAAGGGGGGTTAGAAATGCATGTTCTATCTTCAAGTTAAATAGAAGTCAGCTGCTGTTTCCATTTCAGCACTGGAAAGACATCTGAATTACCACCTGGTATATTCAATGCAGGACACTGGATGTCAAAAAAAAAGACATTTGATAATGTCATTACCTATAATGGCAAAAAATGTTTGATCATCTCTTCAAAACTCTACCTGAGATGGACTGTTGTATTCTGCTCCACTTCCCTCAGCTCAGCCCCCCACTCTTTTTCTGCTGGGGCTGCCAGTTCCCAGCAACCCTGCCTGTTTACCCCAGACATGGAAGACCTTCTATATATCTATTCTAGTTCATCTACATTGTGCTAATTTGCTTTCCCATGTCTTTTCCTTAAAGGCAAGCTGTCATTTAGCCACTGATCTCCACACCAGGAGGAGCCTCCCTTCAGTGGTAGGAAGTTTTCTGTCTGGGTATTAAGCAAAGTACTTTGAAATCTCTTGGAGTTTAAGGCACCAACCAACTGCAGTGTTATTTTCTAACTGAGATGCATTAAAGAAACGAAAATATCATCTCTCTCTGCACTGCAGATCTATTTAATATTCCTCCCTTATCTGCAAGCAGAACTTCTACTGACATTAACTGGAGCTTTATGTTCAAAATACGGTAAATAGTAGAGTCTTCAATGCAAGCAGAATAGGGAAACAAAAACATATCAAACACAGGAGGAAAAACTTGCATGGTGGGCACCCAACATCAGAGGTCACTGCTGAAAACTTTAGATGTGATCTTTTTATGGATTGTTTTCTTCCTGTGGCTAGGGTTTGCAGTATCATATGGATAAATTCATTTAAAATAATTTGAATGTCTGGTTCATCCAGACATAATAGAGCATCACATAATGGCTTGTGAATACACACATGAGCTTATCCTAATAGAAGGTCCCCACAGATGAGAGTTTTGAATGCATGCCTGACACTCAAAAGAGCAGCACGTGTGATTTTGCTTGCATTGACTCAAGGTCTAGTCAAGTATGCACATATATGGGGAAAGATGTCAGGTCATGATAGTGTGCATCATGCACCCCAGCACAAAACCAGGATGACTGTTGTGTGTAAAAATAGCAGGAAAACATGAATCTGCTTGTGAGCAAGTGAATCAGGAGCTGTGAGGGGGCAGGGAAGCAGCGGTGTCAGTGTACCATATAGGGACTGCTTTGGAGACCCCTGAGCTCCTCTGGAGGACGGTCTTTGAAGCACTGATGGGTTCCTGGAAGCTGTCGAACACATCTGATATGTTGAAACAAACTCCTCTGTGCAAAATGCAGATGGGTTCTCTGTCAGTCTTAGCAAAAGATGATAAGAGTTGTTCTTGTACACTCATTAGCAGGAGCACTCTCCCTTAAATGGCAATCCTGGCCTCCTCTCTCACCCTGAACTGGAAGGAGCAAGGCTGTTATTCCTGAGCCCTCAGCAGCGTGTGTGCTTGTTAGGGTGAGGAGAAATTATGTTTATTCTGGTAACAGATTGCCACAGGGTCATTTGCTCACTCTATTCATCACCATCTCTCAGACTACACCCCAAAATCCAGCAGCCCTTCCTGTAAGGCTACATCATGCAGAACCACGATCTCATGGTAGAGATGTAGCTTGGACATACTGGAGCTATTTTTGAGATGTCATGTCCTTCCCTGGGATGGAGAAGTTGTGTAATACATCTACAGCCATTTGCAATGCATGTTTCACTCTGTTTGATTAAGTAGGCAATTTTTACCTTCATGCCTTTTGGTGGAGGACCTACACCGTAACCCCTGTGGGATGACGTCTGCAGGGCTGATCCTTTCTGACATATGAGCAAAACTGCAGTCATATTGGATCTATCTCTGAGAAAATTGCCTGGAAACCTTCCCATATATCCTAATCTTGCCTTCCATTCTAGCAGCCAGCACAGCCCTAATCTGATCAAAGAAGCAGGTTCTGCAACTATGGGGCAGCAAAGATATCATTGGGGTGCTTGTGTTCTTGTCCAGGAAACCCCATGATTGTTAACAAGTCCATCCTTCTTTATTTGGGGGGAAAAAAATAAAAAAAATTGGGAGAGATAGAGAACTTTTTTTTTTTCCTGTTAGTTTTATAAGATTGCTCCCATTCCCCCAGGGATGAAGGAAGAACCTTTTTTTCTGAGTTAAGAAAGTATGCAGAAATGTTCTTTAGAGAGACAGGAAGGGTCAGGATTTCCCTAACCAGACCAGTCTGGTTCAGCCTGGTTTCATTTCCTTTGAAATGGGTTGGAAAGCTATGGAAAAATCCAACTTTCTACAGGGAAAATTCCCATCAGCTTCAGACAGAGTTTTGCTTAAATGTAGTCACCAGGATATGGTCCAAAGAAGATGAAAGCTGTATGCAAACAAGTTGCATAGCAGTCCTGAGACCACAGTGGCTTTCTCTACCCTGCAACAGACAGATACAGTAGCTGCCCAGCAGGATGTGAAGAGCCACAGTTTGCTGACCTATGTGACAGATCATGCTAAAACACCTGCTGCGATTAGTGTGCTTCTGATGGGAATGTAACAGAACTGGAAGAGCCAGATCAAAATCTGCCAGCACCAGGGAGCTATGAGCCTCTGGGAGCGTGCAGCACAGGGAAAAGCAGCTCAGGAAGGAGCGTACAGTTGATGGAGGATAAGGGCAGGGGGAGAAGGGAAGAGCCATAATTTATGATTTGACATTTCTTTCTATAATTTTTCACTGTATCTCATGGACTGGAATATGTTTTCAGTGGCTTCTAAACTTGCAGACTTCAATGGTGGAACTTTTGAGGGTGAAGAAGTAATGATGAGCAATGCAGGCTGTCAGAAAGGCATCTTTCAGTGGGCGAGCTGGGACATGGCCTGTTGTAGCCGATAGACCCCTCTGCCTACAGTGATTATACACTGTATTACATCCATGGTAATGTAGATTTATGGAGATTAGTGCAGTTCAGTTAGTGGAAGTGAAGGGAGAACTAAGCCTTTTAAGTATCCTACATGTAGATAGTCCATTTCATAGAGGAATAATAATATCACAGCACATTTTTACTTTGTTGAGCAGATGACAATATGTTCCCATAGCAGCCTGCAAAATTTAGGTATGAACCCTTGATTCAGTTTCAGCTGTGACTGAAATTGTTTCGACATGGGCATATAATGATTTAATAAGCAGATCAGTACATCTCGGCTTGGCTTTAGAAAGGCAGAGCAAAGGGCAAGGAACAGGCAAAATTCTGTCATACCACATCATTCTTCACTGAACCGTGGCTTTCAACTAATATCTAGATATTGTTTTTCAGTCCTGTTTTCAGTTCTGGTTCAAAAAGACTTAATAAAAAGAAAATAAATAGTCAATCACGTTCAAAATGCAGCTTGAGAAAAAAATCAAGTTGGTTTTGGTTTTGGTTTTGGCTTTGGTTTTTAGGTTTGTTTTTTTTTGAATCATAGAATTGTTTGGGTTGAAAAAGACCCATTGAGTCCAACTGTTGTGACCAAGTTACAGCCCACATTTCTCAATTCTGAGTTTTTATTGCCATGCAATATATAAATTATACATATAAAATAATATATAAATTTATATGTATGTATGCAAAACATACAGTGCAAGAATTATCCTCCTTTGGGCAGTGCCAGCACATTACAAGGAAGCCCTTTGATTTCCCAGCAAATGCATTGCCTACAAGGGACCACTTGCTGCTGGAAGTGATCTTGGTGCTTGGAGATGGAAACATGCTGGAACCTGGCAACAAACCTTCTGGTGGGAGATTCCTGAGGCTGAGGTATAACCCTGCCTCCATGAGGCAGCTATTGCTGCCAGGAGCTATTGCAGGGTTGCTCCTGCTGCAGGCATGAGGCCCTGGGGAAAAGGTTGAGTTGCTGGCTGGCAGTAGCTCCCGTGTGTAGATGTAATCCTCTGAGAGTACAGAAATGTTTCAATAAAACAAAGCAACTCCTTCTCTTTTGTTACTTACTGGATTTAAAAAAAACCCAAAACAACAAAAAACCAAACCAAAACCAAAGGGTGAACAAGGCTCAGAAAGCCTTTCACGGTCTGTCTGAGCATCCTTGTTGCAGAGGAGGTGATGCTTCCTCCCATCTGCTAGGAAATGTTTACAGGGCAGCATTCGACCAGAGGCAGTCCTTAGCCAAAATTCAGCCAGATGAAGCTATTCTAAGGTGGGTCATTTCTGTTTGAAAATAAAAACTGGAAGATTGAAGCCGAACAGAAAACTAAAGATACATTTGAGATGGTGGTTGGGAATACAAATAGGTTACAAAGGGTTAAAATGAAGCACAGAAGTAATTTCCTTATGGCACAAATGTACACAGCAAACCAAGAAAATTCAGAGTAAAGAATCAACTTACCAGAAAACAACCTAAGCAAAACATGGTGCCATATGGAAATTTACAGCAAAGGCACTTAATTAATCTCATCTCTGTCCTCATAGGGACTTGGCACTCCCTCTGCTTATGAATTATAAATGCAGCAATGTTTGCTACAGATCAATGCCTTTGGTCCAAGAAATATTAAATTAGTTGTTAATCAAAACAGACTGTTCCTCTCTTTCTTTGTGTCCTGTATATATAATGCTAAGCTAAGGCAGGTTTAAGTACTCATTTGGAGATTTTAATGCACTATAAAAATCCAGATTAAAAAAAAATCTGAAACTCTTCTGATAAAAGGAATCTGCTAGGGGGCCTACATGGTATTCCAGCCAGCAATGTTGGTGTCCCATGTGTCATTGATGCATATGGACATGTTAAGCTGGCAGCAGCCTTCTCACCCGGCCTGCTAGCTCTTTGTTCTTCCCTAAACTATTTTTTCTGTCTTCTTCTCCAGTGGAAACACCCAGACTGCCTTCCTCATCTCTAAAATAAAAAAGAAAAAAAATTACTATCAACTGCAATCCATTTCCTTGTGTGGCTCACTGCATGGCTGCACAGATAACTCTGGAGGGAAGGCAGAATAAATAGGACTGAATAAGCTATCACTGACAGTGGAAGAAGCTGTTCTTCAAGTCACTCTGTCATTGTAATGACTCTTTTCAGCACTGCAACTAAAAGCAAACATTACAGCCTTTTAAGGCTGGAAAGTTACCAGATTCCCCCTGTGATGCTCACTGTGCCTTGTATTAAAGGAGGAGGTCACTTTGTGTGGCTGCAGCCTTGCTGTACATCTACCTGGGGGTTGAACTTTGCTGCTCTTCCTCCTCATAAACTATCAAACGAGCCTTGAGAAGCTGTAGATGAGGGATATCCGGGGGAACGATTTGGGAAAACATAATTTAAACTCCAGTCACCCCTAGTATTGCTATAGCCCTACAATAGCTGCTGTAAAGCTGAAGGTGGACAGGACCCTTCCTTCCAAGAATATCTTATTTGCTTCTCAGTCCTGAGTACCTTAATCCCTGAAGGATAAGACATAAGACTCAGGATCAGCTCCGCAGAGGGCAGAGCATTCTGCTTTCCTTATAGCTGACCTTACAGCACTCAAAAGGTAATAAAACACCAATCCATTGCCACATATTTGAGACATGCAAGGTTGGCATAGGTACTGGTGTAAGAAAGATAAAGGTTTAGAGATCTGTATGTAAGTGCAAGGTGTAGGGAGACAGAAGAACTTGAAGCTGCTCTGCTCCTTTCTGGCAGTATTTGACCCATGTGGTGTGTGGCAAATTTTCCATAGATGCATTGTATTGTAGTGGAATCTCACCAAATTTTCTACTTCATGACTGAGTCCTTTAGTTCTCTCTAGATTTATAATTTCCTTCCTTAAAGCTCTTTACTGATTGCATCTGATCCTAGTGGGGAGGTATTTTATGTGCCTTGAATGTTTGCTACACTTAAGATTTCAATGATCCGTGAACTCAGAGACTATTTCTTCTGGAATGCCTTTAGCTTAAGTTTCAAGCTAGTATTTTTGTACAGTATGGAGATCATCACAAAAAGCAAGTCTATGGCTTTCTCAGACCTTGAAAAACGTGTTGAGCAATAATAAAAATAAAACTTTGATGGCCTTTCCCCATCCTAGAGGCTGCTGTACATTAAATAAAGGAATTACATTTTTTATTAGTGAGAGTTTTTGAACCACACTGTCTTTTTTATAGACAGGAATATGGAAATGATGTTCTAGGTCCCAGAGCTGGAAGCAGTATTGTTGATTCTGGCCAACAGCAGCATGGACATTATTTGTTCTGACTATTTTTTGCTTGTGTTAACCCACCTTTCCAGTGGAGGCAAACAAAAATTCCATGCTTTTCTCAAAGCACTTGACACCTAGTACTTTAAAGAAATTTTTATCAGTACTAATGTGTAAAGAAGAACCTATTCAGTCACATATCATAATTTTGCAATAACAATGCTAATTAAACATATATACACCCAAGCATCCAAGGGATGACAGAAGTTGACTGCTTTTAAATTGACAAATTTCTGCCATAATTTTCAAATTCTAATGCATTCAGCTACAATGATGTATGCACATAATCCAGTTTTTGCAAGATGCTGAGCATTGGAACATCTATTTCTATTACATCTTTTAAGCTGCCTCATTGGAAACAATGGGTTCTGAGTAATTTTCATTGAGGAATTAAATGCTATGCTGCTGTGTCTATTAAAAACTAACAAGAGATTATCAGTACCCAGGCTCACATTTCTATTGCTCTGAATCTATCTGTATTCATAATCTACATTACTGATAAAAGCCCCAGACAGTGGAATTAAATATTATGGAAACGGAAATGTTAAATACTGTTTCCATGTGTTTTGGTGGTAGTGATTCAGAGCTAAACTGGTGTCTCTAGATGTCTCCCTGCAGAACTGTGCCTGCAGTTCTGTTGTGTTAAAAGCCCTGCTCTCTGGCCTCTTTCTTTTGCAGAAGGTGTTCAGCTCACAGATGTCCATGCTGCTGGGACAGGTGGGATGTCACTTGCCTTGGGAGTTCTGATGGTGGAAATATAGTGAGAAAGGAGTTGCTATTGCAGGGAGGGATGTTGTGGACTCTCTCATCTTTGTGTCACTGGGGTAGTTAAGTAGTGGATGACAGCACTTGACACCAGGGGCTGTCTTACAATCCTGGTAAGCAGTGGCTCTACAAGGGGTCTGATCTGTAGACACGTTTGGCAAAAATGAGTATCACCACAGGCTTGCCCCCAATTTTATTTTTTTTCAAACTAGACACTTGACCTTTGCTAATAGTAGTGGATTGAATAGTTTCCAAAACTTTTTCCTAAAAATAATTACACTGGGACTAGGTACAGCACAAATCTCTTTGAACTAGTATTGCACACTTTGCTATTACACTTCAATACCTTCTATTTGTACTTAAAGATTCTTATTATAAGAGTCAAAGTGCACTGAGAGTCTTAGTGCAATGGATTAGATCCTGAGCACAATTGCTGTATGATTTAGCTTTCATCATCTTGCTATGACCCACTTTTGGAGCATATGCTTATGTTGCATTCAAAGCCATAAGTGCAATGCAGATGCACTGAATTGACCTTGAATAGAAGTGCTGAAGCGCTAAGAATAGCATAGGTGCCTGCAATCATCCAGCTACGGCAGCAGCCAGTCCAAGGCAAATGACTTTGATCCTTGACTGGGATTTGCAAACCCCATAGTAGTGGCCATAGTAGTGTCAGGCAAGGAAGAGCTTTCGCCTTCCATGTAGAAGAGAATTCACTTTTTAACATACCTCCATCACTATAAGATGCTCATCAAGCAAAGGCACCTTCTCACCTGTGATGTGGGAGATAAGGCTCAATTTCTTGCCTCTGACATAGTTCCAACTGTTGTTCCAAGCTGAGTTATTCAACCACTTCAGTGCAGCTGTTCTGAAGCAGTCTGAACAGCAAATTTTCTTGCCATGCTCCTTTTTTTCTTTTCCAAGGAAAAGATTTTGGTTTTGACAAATCAACACTGTCACAACAGATTTTTTCTCAAACATTCTCAAACACTGTCATTCTGAGTGGAAATGCAGTATCCGTAAGCCACCAATTGTATATGCTTTAAGGGAAGATGGTCACTACAACATTGGGGTAGGACATCCTAGACTTGGGTTCTGCCACTTATTCTGTGTCTTTGAACAAGTAATTTCAGCACGGGGGAACAAAATACAGAAATTATTGCCTAATTCCTGCTTAAGGCCTCCTACTGCAGTGTCTTGGTCTTGCTCTTCCAGATTCCTGTCTATAAAATGAGACTTCCCAACCTCACTGTGTTGCTCTTAAGAACTCAAATATTATGGTGTGAGGCAAATGGCAAAAGCTAGCTGAATTCCTAAGGTAGATAAATATAGTAAGTAAAACCAGGGCAAGAGTAACCTGTTAGGTCTGCACAACGTGGGGTGAGGGCTGCACTTGGCCATGACTAGTGCAATTCTCAGCTGGCTGATGGATCCCAGCTTTGATGAACTTGAGCATGTAAGAAAACTATATCGGTGTACATCTGCTGCATCTTAATGCTCTTATTATTTAGTGATTACTGGAACACAGAAAATGACTTTCCATCCCTTCTCAATGCTGCCTGTCCACCTGTGTAATTACATTAATATAAATCTTAGGGTACAATGCTTTGTCCAAAGTTGATAATTTCTACAAGTGTCTCTTATTTCCTATTCTCTGTTTATCTTTTTGTTCATAGCCTTATAGTAATCTCATTGTAATTCATTTTCTTATATGCATTAAAAATAGATTTTTAGTTACTATAGTGGGGAGGGTTATATAAACTCAACTAAAAGGTATTGAGGCTTTACTTCCCTTAGCTTTCCAGTGCATTTTATCTTTTCTTCTTTTCCAGCATTTTTTAACCAGTAAGTCTAATTTCATAACATACTATTTATTATTATAAAGCTGCCTCCAAAATCTCCTCAGCTTGTATTTATCTCAGCAGTTAGTTTGCACTTTATTGGTGCTACTAGGTCTCATCGATTCCCCAGAGCTTTCAGTCAAATGTCCATGTAATTGCAGTAGAGAATATATGTATATCAAATTCTCTGCATACTTAATAAAGACTTTATAGGAAATCTAAAAATAAAAAATATTTGTATTAATAGTGGCTCTGTCTATTGTTGTTTGTCCAATGCTTTCCATGGTGAGCTCCTGTTCTCTATGCTTATAACTTTGCCAAATGTCAACAATTGAGAATAAAAGTTTCCCTGCTGGGCATCTGCTCATTTAGCTGAAATTTAAGTGCATAAATAAAACAGTTCAGTCCCTTCCAAGAATGTGGCTAGAAAATATCTATTGTCTTATGATGCTAATTTCTGCCTTTAATTTGGAAACTCCAGTTGGTCCCCATGCTTATAGAAGGGACATGAAACTAACTGTAGATGAGTTTTGTATACTTTGTATCTCCAGAAAAATGAGGCCAAATATGGCCAAGTCATAGACCTTTTCAGGAAAAAAAATGCAGTTAGCACATGCTTCACAGTCTCTGCTGCAGCTGTGTGCTAAATACCTTGAAAAGTCTGTCTAAGCTGCACACCATTCCTTCTGGACTGTGTAATTGCAACTCTGGGCTATCATGGCCTTTATTTCTGTTTTTCCTGGCCTCTTAATGTCCCTCTTTGTCTGGCTGGTGGTAGTGAGGAGGGAGAAGTTTGGTTTAAATATAGGAAAAAAGTCAGATCTAAAGCTTGGACACATATAAGCAATTTTGGACAAGGATAAAGGAAGGGGAGAATGGGATAATGAAGGGAGATTTGGACTCGGTGAGAAAATGTAGGAGACTAGGACTGGGAATGAGAAGCCAGGAATGGGAAGAGATGAGGCTGGGAGCAGAAGAGGTCAAATTTAAGAAGGGCTGAGGAGGAGGACAAGATGTGGCTGCTTATAAATGATCCCTGCAAAGCCTAGGGGAAACCTATGAGAGGAGCCATAGACTTTGATTTGTCCACAGACAGATTTGGCTCTTGACTGTCCTCTCTAGGACAGGGACATGGAGAAGACAATCACCTTCTGAACACTACAATGTCCTACAGATCTCTGGCATTTGGTGAGCCAGTTAGTTCCGGCCTTGGAGCTGACCATGCCGCTGAAGGAAAAATCAGAGGGCAGGGAATCAGTATTTTCAGGGTTTTTAAAGAAGGAAAAATAGGGAAAAAAATTTTCTGCATTCCTGCCTTCTCCCCATTGCATTATATTTGAAGAATATGGTTTTTTTTGGTAAAAACTAGATATTCAAAAGTTAGGACCTCCCGGAGTTCATAGAATCTCTATGACTTTAATTTAAGTGTTGGCTCAGGATTTATGTTACAATCTCTGTTCATAAAAAAGAATTAATGGCTACACTGGAAAGCTTCAGTTGCCTCTGGGCCAATGGTCATGATCTGACTACATTCAGTATGGGCAAGCACTGCACACCAACCACCAATAGCGTATGTGTATCGGTTATCCTGAAAATGAAACTCCTGAAGCAGGGGTAAATTAAGAGAAAAGTGGGAAGTAAGACAGAGGTAGGAAAATGAAAATAAATATGCAAATGTATTTCAGAGAAGTTTTCAGATGGAAAAGAGTCACATTTTCCAATTGGTCAAGGAGGAACTACACATCAGTCATGATTCAGTGGCAGAAGGAAATCAGTTGTTGAAAAGACATAGTTTCTATGGTGAAAAAATGAAACAATCCATATAAGTAAGAAATCATCAAGTGCTGAAAATAAGTAAGTAAATATTTCAGAAAAGAAAATCTGCAAATGACAGCCAAGAATAATATAAAAACCTTCAATTACTAGGAGTAATGTTGATGGTTTAGGCTCATCACTAGAAACAGCAGATAAAACTGTTATCAGTAATGCAGAATAGACAGAAAAAATAAAAATATTTTTTGTTCAGAAAAGAGCAAGATTTATGATTGCATCCTAGCAGAGTCATATACACCTTTCAATGCATCAGCAATTAAAGATGTTCAGAAAACACCTTGGAATAAGAAACAAATTCCAGAAGACTGGGAAAATGCTGAGTCTGTGCCAGAATTCAGAGGGTGTGACAAGCCACTAATTATAGGCTTGTTAGCTTGACATCAGTTGTAGGCAAAATGACCGAAAAATGACATGGGTCTTCAAAGGAACAGACATATACAAATAAAATTATTGCCATCAATATAGATTAAGGAAAATGAGTTATTATAAAGCAAGCCTGATTTCATGCCTGAGGAATTTATAGAGTTAGCTGATAAAAGCACTGTAATATATTTAGATTTATTAAAGCTTTTGACTTAATACTGGGCGGTGTTCTGTTAAAAACATGAGCACGAGCCAATTTTCAGAGTTTTTATTGCAGATATGTTGCAAATAAGAGGCACACCTGGTAATTAGCCTTTAAATATATGCTTGTCTGAAAGTCAGTGTTCTTCACTTCTCTGGTTAAATTTCCATGGCCTGACAAAAGTCGGGCAATGTGGAGATGCTGTCTGTGAATAAAAGATGCAGTCTTGCTGTGAATAAGTGCGTAGCACATGTGCCTCCAACACAGCTCAGGAAGATATTTTATAAGTTTTCTGTGAATGTAGGTATCCTGAATCTCAGTTTTAACAAACTGCAGTGTCCAAAATCAGGCACATTTGGCAGAATCATCCACACAAAAGCAGTTGGAGAAGGTCTGACAGACATCTAGAAGTTTGCCCTGAACAAGTCAAACTCAGTCAGAGACTGAACCAAAAGCTCCCCATGCTCCAGCACTGGTGGGCAGCGCTTTCTGAGAGAGATGGGGAGGCACATGACCTGTCACATAACAGATGCTGCTGCAAAAGGACTGGCTGGCATGAAGGACGAGTAAGTGGCCGTAGATGAAAGGTGTGAGGAGCTTGTTGATGGTTTGTGTGAGCTTGAGCTGTGTTGTATGCACAAAAAGAAAGGTGATTTATGACTTCAGAGCAAAACTTCTGAAGTAGTTTATGAAACATGCCTCATTTTTGTGGACTGTAATTATACAGAATGGTATCTCATCAGAGCAGATATTACAGTAGCATAGTAGAAGCTTCTATATTATAGAAGCTTTATAGTAGCAATCATCCTAAAAATTTTGCAGCTGAATATCTTGGAAAAATCAATTGTTTCTTTGCAATTGTGGAGAACTCAAAATGGTTTTTGTGGCGAAAAAACCCAGCAAACTCCAACAAAACAGGAAAACCTTGGTCTCAACCTTTAACTTCTGTTTTCATTTTTTTCTGTAAAAATAATTTCTATTCCTTCCTGTCATGGAAGGCCTTGAATGCTTTGCCTGACCAGCACTTTGCTTCTTACTTTTCCTTTTCTTCAGAGTATTAAGAACATTTGTTTCACTTTCTTTGCTAGCTGTTTTCATCCTTTCTAAACAGCTTTCTAGACTCCCACAAAACAGATAAAGGATACGCCCTTGCCATCTATATGCCCAAATGAGTTCAGGGACAGGTACCAAGATCCCTGAAAGGCCTTTTTCAGGAACTTCTTCTGCTGTTTCTCTTTCATTTATTAGAACCACTGAGAACAAGTAATCTGCATTACTGGGTGATTTAGTAGTAGCAGTGTTTTCAGTGTCACAGGAAACACATGGAAAAAAAGGTCCATTCTCTAACTGCTACATGTAATGTAAGCTGCACAGGCTGCTCTGTGTTTTACATATTAACAGAGATATACGAATCACAGGTGGGGAATGGGTGGAGAATTGCTTTTCCTTCCCCTTCTCTCCATATCATTTCAGTTAGCTTTGCCATTTCAATGTTCAACTCCTATTGTTAAAAATAAAGCGAGAGATTAATTCTAAGAAATACTCGAAGGCACAAAGTAAGGGAGATGGCTCAAACAAAACTGGGAGACAAAAGAAAATGCCATTCTGGTAGTTGTCCTTAAAAGAGTGCACATTGAGAAGATAAAGATCCGTACAGTCAGATTCGGCATAAAGGCGAGCACCCTTCACTCACATTCTGCGGCATGGGACGATCTCCTGGCATCTCCCAGGAGCCAAACCGTTGTGAGAAATTGGCCAGACCACCACCCATCCCTGGGCACCTTCCTGGCCTCCACTACATCCAGGATATGAAAGTCTGCAGTTAACAGGATCACCCTTCTTTTTCCATGCCCAAGAGCAGGCTATGCCAGTGAGAAGGAAATGTATTCTGCTGGGCGTGCATTGCCCAGTCTGACAGCATGTATCTGGAGAAAGAGGAGATAAAGACAACACTGCTGTTGTCTGCCCAGCAGTGCAAGAACCTGGATTTACCCATATGAACAATTTTTGAGTCATCTTCTGCAGTCATACTAGGAACACTGCATACTCTTTCTTCCCAAGAGGAATCTATTATTTCCATCATGCTCCTTGATATTATGCCACCATATGCACTCAGTCACCAAACATGCAGGTCTGTATATATGAAATATGATTTAATACTTATAATGCAAGAGATTCTGGCCAGTACCTGTCTTATTGCACAGTATAGGGCAATGAGGACTTTTACAGGAATGTCAAGCATTTTTTACTTTAATAAAAATAAGAGGAACTTTCGTCCTAAACAAAAGTCAATTACTTTGGTTCTTACCAGGGTTGTCTTTGGCAAGACTGAGATGCTGTTATACAATGGTATGATTTGAAAATGGACAGGGACAAGGGACAAGTTACATAATGAAGCTTGGAGGGAGGCTGCAGTGAAGAGTGCTACCTATTTAGCAGGGTTCATCTGAGCACTGGTCCTGTCTGTGGCTCCCATGCAGCTACTGTTATGTCTGGTCACCTGTACCTAGCACATGAGATTTTGGAGTAATGGAAAGTTCACATCCTCATATTGTGATTGCAAGATCCAAACTTCAATGGAAAGCAGCACGAGTATGCTGTGTGAGAATTCTGCTTTACCTCCCAGATGCTGCAAGCTTGTGGTGCACTGCTGGGAAGTGCTTTCTGCTGCAAGTGCAGTAGGAAAGCCACACCTAGAAGAACAGTTCTCACCTTTTTTTCTTAGCTCCTCCCCTCCCCTTCCCCCACACCCCAGCCCAACCCATGTTGGGTTCCAGTGATTCAGCTCATAAGCTGGGAACTGATGTCTACAGAATGGAGGCATTGTTATGTGCTGGAAGAAGATAAGACTGCTCTAAATGAAGTGTTGTATTCTGTAACTGGGAGTAAAATACCTCTAAAATATTGCTTATAAAGTTACTTAGTAGAGAGTTATTATAGTAGTTTTAGACATGTTAGTGATTTATGATGAAACAAGTTGACTTGTTTTTCTCTCAAATAAACCAGAAAATGCTATATTTCTTGGTAGTTATGTCAAAATTATTGTTGTTGGGAAGTTTAATATGAATTGCTGAATGCCTTGATCTTTATGGAAGGAATGAGAATATAAATTGCAGTTAAATGGTAAACTTTGATCTTCTTTGCCATTGTTTTTCAAGAGCTGTCCTATAGCACTTGCAGCATAGCAGACTAAGTGCAAATGTGGAATTAAGTTATTTTTCATCACCTCAGTATCTGCAAGACACTATCAGCTGCTCTAGGATCATATATGAAATAGAAAAGAATCAATGGCTGCTCTAAGATATACATTTTCTCTGTAGTCACACAGCCCACAGTTCTTGAAATAGGAACTATATTGAGTATCCCTTCCCAGTCCAGCACTTGCCTTGGCCATGTACCAGGGCAACATTTCCAAATGGGCCAAAATCTGTCTACCTCTAATACATACAGCTTCACTTCGTGAAAAGTGATTTAAACTAAGTGATTTAACCTGAGAGTCCACATTACTTGCTCTTCATAAAATACTGCATGTTGTCATCCTTGCTGATGTCTGAGGGCTGCTGGGACATCCAAGGAGGAGATTACTCTTTGCTAGTAAAAGCCTTATTCTGATGGTGCTGTTAGTGCAAATAACTCTTGCTTCAATGGCCCGGGACACATATTTGAAAGCAAAAATACCCCTTGGGGGTGAAACACTTTTTGGGTAGAGAGGTGCTGATTGTTGCATGGATTCATATTTGTAAGCATTATCAAAGCATATCTGGCTACCAACATGTTCTTGGGTACAATTCCCCATTCTGGAACTGCATGGATGGTGTGGTTTTTTTCCCAGTGGCAGGTATCCAAAGACCCTCTTTGCAATTTTAGTTTCACATTTACTGCTGCCAGTTAACTGGTATGAGCAACATGGTTGGACTGAGCGAGGACAAGGTATAAACACAGCGCTAGTCAATTAAAACTACTTACCTGACTCAAGTCAGTTGAGTGGTTTGCAATCACTGGTGCTGGTTCACAGCTCTTACTGAGTTCCTAAGTGTCTCAAGAACTTGTTTATACCAGAGAGGTGGTCTGTGTGGTTTGTAGGGAAATATTTAGGGTTGCATTTAGGTAGAACTGTTCTTTCATTTCCCCTGCTGCTTTTGGCCTTTAGGCCTTCTCTTTCTGCTTCTATATCACAACTGCTTATCAGGCAGTAGTTCTCTTTGGTCTCAGTGTTTTTGCTGGTTTTTAACAGGGATATGAAGCATTTTATTTGCTATCTTTCCCATAATCATTAACATGAGTCTTACCAAATCTTTGCCTTGCGTGTTCCACATAGAAACCCAAATTCAACTGCTTGGCTGATGTCTTCTATCTCCTTGCATTTTCTGGATTTTGCAATAGACTGAGGACTCTATTTCTGTTTCCATTTCATGTGTCTATGCTAATAGTCTGATGGGGGTAGGAAATCAGGTTGGTGTAGTTTTTTTGCAACAGACATATAAACTGTAGTATTTCAACAGCATACACTGGAGGCACTGTGAGGCTGCCAATGTCTCTCGGTAGATGCTATCTCATTGCTATTGACAATAATGAATTTTTTTCTCTATTTTTATTAAAAAACAGATTATATCTTACTCTGATGGCTTCTTCCCCTACCAGATGCTGTTTCAAATTTTCACAAAGGCAAACCAGTTTAGGTATGTCTTTGTCCTGCTGACCGTGGTTCAAACGCTTACCACCTCTTCCTGTTTCAAGAGCAAGGCTCCCACCACAGTTACCATCCCCTGAACCTCTGCTGAAGTTGATTCAAGGTAAGTGTGGTTGTAGTTACCACCATCACATTGCATGTTTCAAGGTCATCTGAGAAAATCAGAAGAAATGCTTCCAGTTTACAACTAATAATGTGAATTAAATTAATATTTCAGTTATGGGAGTGCAACTGCATTGCCTTTAACTCTTTAGTCAATTCAAGTGTTTCAGTGATACTAATTTTCATGTCAGTTTTAGTTTACCCTTAGGTCTATTTCCATGACCTGTTAGCTAAGAGCTGAGCTTGTGGTCATGATCTCTTGCAGCTTCTGTCTTGTTGCATCCACGTCTGTACAGCAGCATTGTTACCATGACAGTGACAGTGAACATTCCCAACATGTATAGTGTATGTGGTGTCATTGGGGGTCGATCCTGCAGCAGTTGACCCCCACCAACTAGCACTCAGTATGTGTTTTGAGCCTGATTACCTGCTAGGTCTCAGGAAGGGAGATGCTTTCCTGAGCTACAAATGCTTGTCCCCGTCACTGGGACAAAGAAGTGCTTCTTTTTATGTAGCAATTAAATAATTCTGTCCCATTATATAGTGAGCTAGCTTGAATATATGTAAAGATGAAACCTTTGTGTCTTCTGAGCAGTGACTATGCTGCTTACCTACGTTCTGAGCTCCTGCTCTATATATAAGCTTCCCTATCTCTCCTGATTCCTATCAATTAATTGTTTTCTTCTTTCCCCCTTTTTTCCCCCCTTTCCTGAGTATTCTGTAAGGCAGGTGCTATATAGATGGATTTTTCTGAGCTGTTTCTTGATATAGCTTCCCTGCCTTTCCTTGTCTGCTCTGTGTAGGCTACTCATTCTCCTGGTGTGTCTGTTATGAACTGCTCATCCTAGGAATGCTGTGAGCAGGGTCAGGAGTCTGTGCTTTCATTGAAAGGAGCACCTTTTATTCTGTGCCACCTGAGGCTTCAGTGTGTGTTTACTTTTTCTCTTGAGATTCATCTAATGATTTTCCTTGTCCTGGTGATGTTATGGTCATACTACCAAGACTATATAATGTGGCCTGAGCTGTGGCTGTTGTTTTGTGTGGCACCAAATGGAGGTAGCCTTGAACTTGAATGACACCCACTTTGACATTTGATTTAGTGTGTGTGTTGTTTCTGTCTCCATAACAGACAGCTTGTCCACCTGGGATACTCACATGAAGAAAGCCTTGCTGTACCCTGACTGTGTATGAGCTACTCCATGCTCTTGCTTCTTCAGCATTATCTTAGAGCATATGGAGCATGAGGTGAACATCTGTATGTTGAAGTAAAGTGAGGTTCTCCTGCTCCATGCTGTGAAAGTCCTATGTCTAGAACAGGACAGGTACACACGCTGAGATCACCTGCTACCTCGTGAGGCACCAGCTCCCTGCATATAAGCCCTCGTCACTTCAGAAGCCATGTGGATCTTGTTATTTGCCTCTTTTTTGCCAATTTTGAGTGACGGAAATTCACTCCGAGACTCTAAGGCTCATATTTCCCTCAGCTATGGTACTTTCCATATATTTTTAATAGGATTTTTTTTGTCAGAGATATTATGTGTGACTAACGCATTACAGTCACCTCTGAAACTTTTCCTTCTTATACCACCCATAAGCCTTCCATCTGCATTCCTTCTCTCCTCTATTACACTCATATCTGCTTGCTGAAGACTATCCATGGTTTTCTTTTCCTTCTACACTTAACTTTTAAGCTGCTCTAGGTCTCATCGAAGAATCAGACAAATGCAAATACTGTCACATAGGAACTGGGGAGATCTTGTAGGTGGAGGAAAGGAATTGAAGGGCTGCTTGCAGTTACAGCTTGCCACTAGCTTAGCTTAGGTGCTGTGGCAGGATGTGCCCACTTAGTGATCCAACCAAAGGCAATATATGACCTTCTATACACATTCACATAGATAGGAAACCAGTGCTAGTGTGATTGAGGTTTTCTTTTTCTGTAGTACTTCCAGTTTCTAATCCTTTGTACCTATAGGAACAGAGTTAGATCTAGCACAATGCCCAGGCAGAGAAGAGAGAAAGTGAAGGCAATATACAGCTTCAGTGCTGTGTAATTTTTTTCTTTACACAATCTTGATAACATAACAGCCTTCATAGTGTTACTTCCAGAAATTTCAACACAGTATACGATAAGCAAGCACATGTCATGCCTGCATTTCAACTCAGCGGCTCAGATCAAAAAGCAGTTTAAAACAAACTTGATCCCTGATTATTGTTAGGTGTCCTTGCATTGCTTTAAGGAGGAACCTACATTTCTTTGAATTGCTAAGAAGATTTAGCTATTTATCTGTTTCTTTATGCTTTCCAGCAGCAATGCAAAGATTGCACGCAAGCTGGAATTAAGCATTTTAAAAAACAAAACATGCTGTGACTAGTGGAAATTTGTGGAAAATAGTATCTTAATAACCCACCAACAAGCTTTGTCAAAAGTAATGTGATATCTGGGCACAACTGCTGTGGTGGTAACTGTTGTTTTCCTCTTAGGCTAGGGGCTGTTCCAAGGAATGATGTCAAGAATTGCTCTCTGGTGCATCCAAAATTTTCTTGAACAGGTGGCACACTGAATTAGTCATGCCAAAACCCAAGGTATCTGCCTCAGAAGTGGAGAACTGGCAACTTTAGGCTAAAGGGAATTTGCGCTGGAGTTTAGGCTCAGGGCTTGTATTTCAGGTGTAGTAAAAAGGTACTTACAGTAAAATAACCCCATCCTACCCATCTACCTTAGCATAAGGTATCTCTTTAAAAACACTGCTATGTTGCCTGCAACACTTCTGCAGTGATGCTACGCATATAAAACTTAAATGAAAAATGCTGATACTGAGAGCGCATCTTAATTATAAATAACAAGTTCTTAATGGATGTTATGATACCTTTATGTGAAAAGGTTTACCTCTAACGTCCTTTCTCCCTTTTTTTTAATACCTTTGTCTCCCAATGCTGTTTTTGGTTGCAAATGTTAATCTCACTATGATGTCTCTCGTTCTTCAGAAACTTAGGGTTATTTCTTCATGGCAGTTTGGTCTTATTTGTCCCTGTAGTACTCACTGGTTGAACTTCCTGGAGCTTTGGTTTAATGTCACAACACAGGGTAACTGAGTGAAATGTAATGATCTGTAAAACACAGGTCATGGGTGATGACGTACTAGTCCGTTTTTAGCTTTGAACTCTGTAAACCCTGTGGGAACAGGCGGCCTTGCTCCTCTCCCACTCCTGGGCTCAGCTTTGCAAAGCTGCAGAGAGGGAGGGGGAAATGAACCAAACCCAGCAAGCACGTTTTTCCCCCCTCAGAATGTTTATCCCCTTGAAAACTGGAGGGATTGCAGTTCTTGGTCTTGGTTTGCCACTACAACTCACACCTTCGAGAGTCTCTCCTGGGCAGGCTGTGCCCGGGAGCCACACACAGGTGTGAACCAGCCCCTGCAGAAGAAGCAAGTCACAAAAAGCCCTTCTTCAGGGCAGATGTTCCCCAGGGTCTCGTTCGGTGGCAACAGCCACTGCAGCTTTCAACTTCCAAAAGAAGAATGCCGCTCCCCAGCACGCTGCCTGCGGCTTCACACCGCCCAGCCGCGGATCGCCGCCCATCCAGCCCTTGAGCCCTGCTGCGAGACACCTCCACTGGGTGCCGGGAGAAGGAGCCCAAGTAGGCGAAGGGCAGGCCTCCTGGGCTGGCTTTACAAGGGAATGTTGGGACAGAAAGCCAATGCGGAGCCCCCCCCTCCCGCCGCCCCTCCTTCGGCACTTCCAGCGGCAGACGCGCCGCGCCGCCGCTAGAGGGCGCGGCCCCGCCCCGCCCCACCCACGGGCCCGGGGCGCGGTGCCGGGAGGGGCGGAGCATGCGCAGTGGGCGCGCCTCGCCCGTGCCGCGCGCCCCCGCCACCGCGAGCGGGAGGAGGAGGAGGAGGGAGACAGGGAGGGAGGCAGGTCCGGCGGCCCTCTCGGGTACCCCCAGCGGCGAGGGAAAGATGGCGACGCTGGGAGGCGAGTCGCAGCCCTTCCCCACCTCTGCTCTGGCAGCGGCGAGTGGGGTGGGCGGCGGCGGCGGCAGCGGGGCGCTGGGTCTGCAGGCGCCGCTGAACCGCGGTCTGGAGCGGGCGCTGGAGGAGGCGGCGCACTCCGGGGGGCTCAACCTGAGCGGCAGGAAGCTGAAGGAGTTCCCGCGCAGCGCCGCCGCCCTCAGCCACGACCTCTCCGACACGGTGCGGGCAGGTGAGCCCGGGCGAGGGGCCGGGGGCGCAGGGAGGGGGTGACCGGCGCCGGGCTCTGCCGGAGCGGGAGGAGAGGGGAGTGGGACTGTGGTTGATTCTCCGGGGACGCCCCTCCGCGCCCCCTCGGGCATTGGTGCCCCCCAGGCTCCCTGAGAGGCGAACACCCACTCCCCACCCTTTCGTTCGCCCTGCCCCAGGCCCATCCCCACGCGGAAACCGAGCCCACCCGCCTCGCTCCGCGGACCCTGTGCTTTCTTTATTCCCCCCCGCCTTGGTGTATGAGGTAGGTGTTTGCTCCCATATGGCTGGATCTCCGCACGCTCCTCTCCATCCCCCCAGCTCTGCATTTGGTGAGGCAGGGCTGGCTCTCCCGTGGCACACTGGGGGAATGTCTACGTATGTGTGCGAGGAATTCTTGCTCGCACCTGTCCGTCTCTCCCTCTGGGGAATGTGCGTCTCTGTGCCACCCTTCCCTGACTGCTGAGGTTTGCGGTGGCTGTCAGCCCACCTTTGATTCAGCTGCGGGAGGAATACGTACACGTGCCAAGGTGGATACCTGCATCTTCTGCCCTGCTGCTCGTGGGTGGACCTGCCAGGCACGGAGGATGTAACTGCATAAAGATACTGATGTGCCTCTGGACATGTCACCTGTTTGCATGCCAGAGGTGGAGACATGTCCATAGGAACACGTTTCTCTGCAGCTACCCCAGAGCATGCTATCTTTCACTAATGACACTTGTTCAGCACTGGGGTTGTCAGCCACAAGTACCAGCTCTATGCAGTGCTATCTTCCAAGGCAAATGTGAAGAGAAATCCCAGTCTTCACAGGCACTGTGCATATTCTGCAGTGAGGGACACCATCATTACATAAATCTGCAGGCAGCGGTGGTGAGGGGAGATGTATCCATCCAGTCTGTGTTTACCTTGCCCTAACACTTTCCTTCCAACATGGAAAAAGGCACACTTATTTCTCACCTAAGCAGACAGACCTCGCTAAAAGGGTCATACTTGTTTTCCTGCCCCTGTTTATGCCAGGGCTTGAAACCTAATCCGTTCTTTACATGTAAGGAGGCAGAACAGTACAAACCCCCATTAGAAGAATATATTACTGTATCCCTAAGATCTTTAGTGTGCTGCCTCCGCATGCCCTTTTGTGTCCCCATTTGCCTGCTGGAGATAATTGTGTTGTAACAGCAGAGGAGGAGACGTGTAGTCACTTGTTCTTGTCCCACAAAACAGCAGGTGCTATACCTGCATGCAAACATGTGATAACATGAATCGCAATTCTCGACTACTCCTGCACATGAGGGTATTTATGCCTTCCTGTATGTGGAGACATATGTGCTGACTGCATACTTGTGTCTATCCCAGGTATAAAGAACAGAGTGTATGTCCCAGATGTGTGGTAGATGTCATATGTAATTGTTATTTAGCTTTGTCACTTGATTGCTGTTGCTGAGTGGATTTCACATTGGTCTGTGTGAACACCTGTATCATCATATCAATAAAAGAGAAATATGAGAGAAACCTGATGTATGAAACTACCTTGAATTGATAGCGGGAGCTGCCATGCTAACAATTAGTTGACTCAGTAACAGATGTGAAGGGGTTAGGCATGGTGGTGGAACTGTATGTGGTTAGAAGGAGGACTTTCAGCTTGTCTTCCCAAGCAAGGCATTTTATCTCATGTCTTTTTTAAAGTTATAGTCTAGCAAAGACATGCCATGATACGAGATAAATAGTTTGGAAATCCGGAAATTTAGCTTGTTTGGTTTGATCTTCTATTGATCCAAACTGTTGGAAAACAAAATTATGTATTGGGGAAGAAAATTGTTTGATTGGCGGTATGTTAGTGTTTATGTATTGTGTAAGTATGTGCTGTACAAGCATGAACTGTGCGTGGTATGTATAGGTAGTACCTACTTGTTCTACTAATTTTTCTAGGAAAGAAGTAGTCTTTCAAGCATTAATCTGCTTTTGTCAGAGTTTACCTGGAAGACATTCAATATGAAATTAAATGTAGAATTGTGTTTCCATTCTCTTTTTGTTTGGTATAAACAGCAGTGTAGAGCAGCCCATGTCTCAATCTTGTGACAACAGCAGCCCTTTCTTTATTGGCCCTCTTTAGAAGAACCATGTGTTAATCTATAGTTACTTTATGTTTTTGTTTGTAACAGTGTGTTATAACTGTTGAATGGGAATTGTTTGCCTTGGGAGTTAAGTCGTGTTTTGATATATTTAAAAAAAATTTTATGTTTCTTTTCACTTGTTACATTGCATAACTAAAATGTATAAACAGAAGAGATACTTGGCTTAAGGCCAGATTGCTGAAGCTCTTGGGGCAAACTCTTGATGGGAATTTTCTCTCTTGCTTCCTCTCCATAAATGTGCATAGTATAAAACCAGTACTTTCTTGTACTGCTTGTAATATGTCTGTGCAATGAGTGACTTATAGTTTTAGATCTGATGTGCTGACATGTCTCTGAAGCCTGGAACTTTGGGTTTTGGGGTAGGGGTAGCCTTTCATTGTTAAAGCTTTTTTTTTTTTTTTTTTTTTTTTGCTAAAGAGGGCCAGTCTCCCTGAAAAATGGAAGACACTCCTTGATGTAGAGAAGACTATTGTGTAGGATTGAATTTAGAAGTCTGAAGGGCAGGGAATTTCTAGAAAACTAAAATTATGTCTGCATCTTGAGAGTGTTTTAGTATTAGAGACTGAAAATATTTTTGGATTCAGAAAGTGATCTACAGCTACTCTTAAATAAAATATTATCAAGCTTGTTGTGGGGAATGGTTCATAGTGCTTTATGTAGGTCTGAAGAAGAAAGAAGTGTTAAACTTTAATTTTTTTTTCCCTGAAGTTGAAAGTCAGATTTCCTATAGCAATTGATGCAGTTATGAAAGGGACATAGTTTGTTTGCCTTTAACAGCTGGGACTGGATAGTTTGACTTTTGTAGTTCTTATTGCAGTTACATTCTGTAGTAACTGCAGAGGCTTAACTGTACTTATCACTTTCTATTTGTGCAGCTTCTTGTTACACTTTTTCTTCTGTGACTTTTCTTTGCATTAAATACATCTTGCTTATGGAGACATGATAGGACATTTCTTTCACAGTCTTTGAAAGTTCTGCTTAGGAGCTGAGTGACCCAGTCAGATGGAACTTCGGGCTGTATCTTTGCACGCAGAAATGAGTTTTCATGGTGTTTGGTACTGTTAGAAGAAAATAAAACCTCTATGTAAAGTGTCTTGAGCTTAGTCAGACGTTTTAAACCACATCAGTACCGGATGCATTGCAGAAACCATTTCAAAAATACTAAACGCTATTCTTATCACTTTTATTACAGGCTGGGTTATGCAGAAGTCAGTGGCACAGTAATCACATAGTTCTTAAGTAATAGCATGCAATTACATTCCTCCAAACTGCTGGGAATGCTGGAAGCATGTTACTTTATAAAAGAGGAAGAAAAGGCCCTGAAGATGTTGCTTAAGTGTGTAACCATGGCTGCCTGTATCACTTCAGCAGCCTCTCTCTGTAGGCTTTGCTTGTATTTCTGAAGGCAGGTCCTCTGAACCTTTTTTGGTGAATACCTTCTTCATCTATTTCTGCTGGGCGAGTTAGTCACACAAGGAAGGATTACTTGCTGTTGCTGGTAATGACATAGGAGAGAAGCAATACATTTTTTAATTATATGCTAGATTGTTAGAAAATAATTATAAATTGAAGTATTTGATTACTAGATTGGACAGTATGAAATTTTGGAAGGAATATGTTTTTATTTTTTGAGCTTTAGAATGCTCACTCAACGAAAGAACTCCTACCTGCTGTTTTTAAAAATGTTTCTAAGTGGACTGTGCTTGCCAGACAATGCTGTGTTGAAGACACCTTAGCCTGGCAGCATCTTTGAAATAGTTTAGACTGTATCACTATGGATTTGTTTTCAAGATGATTAAAAAATCGCCGTATCACTATGGGAATTGATACTGGTTTGGGTAAAATATGTTCCTTTCATTCCTCTTTGCTAATAATAATAATCATCATAATCATCATCATCATATTTCTGATTTCCCATTTTTTCAAAATTAAATAACTTATGGATGGGGCTCTGGGCAACCTGATCTAGTCAAAGATATCCCTGCTTCTTGGAGTGGGATTGAACTAGATGATATTTAAAAGTTCCTTACCACCCAGACTATTCTATGATTCTATGCATATTACATTGCCATAATTTATTCTCACTTATTTTCTCCAACTCCTTTATTAATGTAATTCTTCCTTTGCTTCTGAGAATTCTCCTAATTACAACAGTAAAGGTGCATTTGGTTCCACCTATTCTAAGTGGTGGTTGTACTGGGAAGGATGTCACATGTACAGACTAGTTTGTTTATGACCACCAAATGGACTCTTGTTTAGAATTTGGTTGTTATTTAGTCACTAGGGAAAAACAAGAGATTTTATATGCCTCTCTCCTCTTGAGAATTCTCTCTGCTGATTACTGCTTTGAATAATTCATCATCTTGAATTCATATTTTGATTAAATTGTGGTTTTTTTTCTGATGAGGCTTTTGAGAGACATTAATTTTGCTCATTTTATCTAAACTCATATCAATAAAAAAAGTCTCTATAAAGCAAAACAAAAGAAGAGAACTCTATTTCTTCTTCATGTTCAAAAGTGAGTCCCTTCCTATAGCCTTCCTGTGTTTATTTGAAGATTTCTAACTTTACTTCTTCTGTTTCTTACACCAATAATAACTGTATTAGGACTGGAAGAGAGAGTAAGTATGTTTATTATTGCTAATGAATGAAATATTACCCTGCAGCCAAAGCTTATGGGATATAACTCTGAAGGCTAAAAAATGAAGATAAATCAATTTTGTGTTCAATATTAGGTATCCAGGAATATATGTAACATTATCATGTATTTGACAGTTTCCAACACTACCTGATCATGAGCTCTGTCTGAACATCTCTGTCAACATATTCTAGTTTCTGTTTTTTACTCAAGCAATGATTCATGAAAGAGCTTTATCAAACTAAAGGAGTTTTTGTAGAAGCATGGTTGTGTGTAGCAAGTTATAACTGCAAAATACTATTTAAACTACTGTTTTTTTCTTTCTTCCCGAAGCCTGAGTGCATCATTGCTTGTGGATCTTAGAAAACCTCAAGGCTATTGACTCCGATTGAAAAGAGTCTATTAGTTCTTTTGCTGTAGAGTCTAGTCACTTGTGTTTTTGAGTTACCTCTTTTGTCTGGAGATTTATGCCCCCATAGCTGAAATGTAGTCAGTGACTTTGCAGGTGTTGTTAGACTCTTCTCGACGCAAAACAAAGTGAATTAACTTGGAGTGCCTTTTGTTGCATGAAACAAATTAGCAGTACTCAATTGCCTGGTTTCTGTTTCAGAATGTGGTTTGAACAGATTAATGGCTTTCTATTGCTGACTCTGTGCGTGTGTCTCTTTCTCTTGTATTTTTGTTTGTTTTTTTTCTTTTGGACTAGCTTCAAAACTTGTGCAAGGACTAAGAGGCAGGAGAGATGACAGCCTAAAAATCATATGATAGGAAGGTGAAACCTTGCCATTTCAGCAGGAGTAGGCTCTGCTGTGTATTGAACCTTTACCCTTAAAGCTGACTTTCAGTTTAAGGTGGCTGTTTTATAAACAGCTCTACCTAGAATTGCCAAAGACACGTTTGGACATGCTGTGCATGTAAATGAATAAAAACTGATTGCTTTTGTAGAAATATTGCCACTTTGTGCATCCTTGGCCAATCTGCTTGGAAGAGACTGACTCAGAGCTCCAGGAGTGCTGTTATGGTAGTTAAGGTCATACAGGTTCCTTTTCAAATGCTTCTAGGCAAACAGTTTTGGAGATCCACTTGCATATGATCACAGGCCTTGTGGGAGGTAGAAGCCAAAATATCCCTGTATTGTTTGTGAGCCTCCTTTTATTCCTTCCCTGATCTGTTTCAGCACAAAAGACATCTTGGTTTAGACATCTGTATAACAGGAGAGACTGTATGGGTCTTAATACAGTTACTATATGTAGAGTTTTGAAAACACTAAATACTTTGTCAGGGAGGAAAGTCTGGGGCAGAATCAGCTATGACAAAGTAGAATGAATATTTGCCCAGTAGAACTGGCTTGGAAGAGGAAGGGAGTGAATGCCAGTGTAATATAGGTTTGAACAAGAAAATTGATAAAAAGAAGATACTATTAAATAGATACTACTGAAGGCAGAAGTGTCATAAAGAGTGAAAATTTCTGAACTACTGAGCGAAAATTTGTGAAGTAGTGGAAGTCAAAGAAGGGACAGGATTTTAAGCAGAGAGGTGAGCTGTATATTATTGTTTGAAAGTAATAAAAGGCTTGGGATACTTTTCCGATATCTGTAAAACTGAGGAAAAATGCTAGTTACCTTAATTGTGATGATTAGAGTTTTGTGAATAGAGAATTAGATAAACATGGAGAAAATTGTTTGATTCTAATGTCAATGATATTTATTGACTTTATGCTAAAAATAATAGTTTCAAACTCATAGTTTAAAATATTAACTGTTGGATTTAAGTTTGGAAAGCTTAGCATCCGTTTGCCTGCAGAAGGAAAAGCCAGTGACATTTTTACTGCTTACAGAGTTACAAGACCAACCAAGATGGAGACTGGCGTTTTGCATGTCAGAATGAGCATTCTAGGAAGGATGAGTAACTTCTCCAGGCTGTACATGGACTGTTCATCATTCTACCTGCTGTGTTGTTGCTGTTAGTAAGCATCTACTAGATTTGTGAACATTCCTGAGCTGATTAGATTGCTAATTCACTGTTAAAATCAATATGATTAAAATAATTTAAGTAGCACTTCTCAAACCAGAGGTATCCTTAACTTGTTCTATTGAGACCAGAATTAGGAAAACAGTGTACCCATTTATTGTTCTCCTGTGTGTAAAACTGAAAGAGCCAGAAATGTTATCACCCTGTTCAGCATGCAGATTGCTGTCAGAAGTAGAAATGGGTGTAGCATCTCCTGACTTCTGACTGTGCTCTGCTGACAATATTGTTTCAGGTATAATGCACACATCAGAGTAGTTCTTCGGAAGGGTACTGAGGGGTTAAGCTTCCGAAGGAATAATTACTTTCTGCTAAATTTGTGCATAGATGTGTCCTTGTGGGAGGAGTTCATTTATGAAATTCTAATGCTTTCTCCCCAGCATCTTTTCACTAAGGGTGTCCTGCTGGCCAGCTTTTAATCTGTTTTTTCTTTGTATGGTGCAGAACATCATAATGTCTGTAAACCTCCTAACTATTTAAAAATAGAAATAACAATAACGGTCTTACATCTTTTATCCCAGTCTGTAGGAGATTTTATTCCTTGGTGCAAAGTGCAGTTATTGTAATGCTTTTATTTCCTTTCAAGACTGTGGTGATTTAAAATGTAAGGTTGGTAACAGATTTAATTCTTAGGTTTTGGATTTGTCTATATTGACCGGTTAAGTGTTTTCTACTATTGCAGCCCAATAAATACTTCTTTCTGGTAGAAGGAGGCATTGCTGGGGCAGCTGGCATGAATATGTGTGTAGAGGATTTAAGGCAAATAATTTTTTGAATTAAAGAAACAAAATGCAGCAAAGTATATCTTGGAATTATGTTTAAACATAGCATGTGGCTTGATTTCTTAATACTGTAAAGAATACTAAAATACTACTATAATACTAGTTTATATTATAAAATAGTATGTTTCAAAAGTAGCATAGAAACTGCAAATGACACTTTCATTTATCTTCTGTGTACAGACCTGAGGGTTTTTTAACTTCTGAAGTCTGCATCTTTCGTTGTGTTATTTGCAGTGACATCACTCCTTTCTAGCATTATATTAGACAGGCAAAAAGCAAAAAAAGAAATAAGTTAGATGAGAAATAAAAAAACCTCCACATTTAACTGTGAAGAGAAAAACATGAATAAGAAGTTGGAGTTGTTGTTTGGTGAACAGAAAGAAACAATCATAAAATGTACGTGCAAAGATAAATCACTGAAACTGATGGAGAAGTTTTATAAAATGGGCAAGAAGTGGGGTAGGAAGAGAAGAGAAAATTAAACCAGAGATTAATCCAGGGAAATAAGTGGAGCAGAATACACCGTTGGATAAGGTTTACAGAAGTAAGGCGAGATACCAAACATGCAATGGTTCATTTATAATAAGAACCTTGTGTCACATTTTAAAGATAGTGAAATTGCTAAGCAAAATTTTTATTATTGACTTTTTCTTAACTGTTTAAAAATTTAATGATAGGAGAATAAGGATTATTGAACCATTGACAGGTTGTACCATTGCTGCTGTTATATTACTGTATTTGGATAATGAGGCCTAGCTGAATTCAGTCTTTTTAAGGCAGGGCTAGTGTACTAACAACAAAGTGGTCTGTCTATTCAGTGGGGAATGAGAAAGAGCATAGTGTCATTCATATGTTATATAATTAAAAAATGCAGACAGTTATGAAGATTTCTGGAATGGGATGTCTGGTCAAAGCTGAAAGGAGCCTTCTCAGCAGTTGGGGCAGGGTGAGGTTGCCCTGGTTATTAAACACAGCTGTGACTGATTAAGGGGAGAAACTTAAACCTGGGTTCACGTGCTCCTTTTATGTTGTGTTGCTAAGATTTTTTGTTTGGTTGGTTTCTTGTTGTTTTTTGAGTTCATCCCAGTTCAAGAAAACTGTCCTTTTGCCTTCCGCTTTGTACAGTGTCGTTTCCCTATTCGGTAAGTTCTTCCTGTGATCCGTGTTCCAAGATTTGAATTCCAGCCTGGCTGAATGCCTACTCTTTGCTTGTGTTCCTTTTACCAGCCAGTTCAGATTGCTTTGTGTTAGTGACTTGTTTCTCTCCTCACTCACACATGTCCTGTCACTTGCAAGGTTTACTAGACGTGGTATTTTCCCCTGCTTGGTAAGAGGTATGACCAAGAATATCCTTGTACCACCCATCTGAAATGTTCTATGTTTCCATGTCTTATTTTGACACCTATCAGTACCAGTTCCTCCAACCTTGTATACAACATTAACATGCTTTGTCATTGCATGTAGTTCTTGATTATTTTTTTCATCTCTCATGAGCAGATGATGTAGTTTCTTAGTCACAATGTGCAGAAAACAAGACTGCTTTACTGAATTGTAGCTGTATTATAATGGATGTTTCCATTGACTATCTGAACTTTCAAATTTGATGGAAAAGTGTTATGTTAATTTGGCAATGTGTAGTTTTATATGTTATTTTTATGAGATTTTATTTGGGGGGCAATGAAAGAGGCTGCTGAATCTAAAATTGCTTGTTTTTCTTTTAAAAAATTGGCAAATTTCTTCCACAACTTTGGAACTGCTCTCTTTTTTTTTTTCCATATGCTTACTGAAATTCAGCATAAAAAGTGAATATGATTTGCCAGACTGTTAAAAGAAAATATTTCATGAAAGTGGTGTGGATTTTATAATTTGAATGAAAATATGAACTACTTTAAAATAACCTGTAACTTCAGTTAGCTAAAATTTTTGTAAGGGAATTTAGAGATAAGACAGACACTGTCATGGTATAGACCATGAGACACTCTTTTCTATGATGGTACTGCTATGTTGAAGCGTGCTGTGTGTAGCTTTGGCACTCAGCCAAGCAGGCAGGAGCTTCTACGGGTAGAGAAAGTAGTCTTTTGAATTTCTTGTATTTTGAAAGCCTTTTTATGTAATTATACTGATTGTTAATGTAATGACTTTAAGAGCTTAAGTCTTTAAGTCATTAATATAATGGCTTCCAGATTTCTACTTTTAGTTATTCCTAGCACAGACCTTGTTCTATGTTTCTGTTAAAAATTACCTTGCAAATGTTGCTCAGTGAGTTACTTCATTGTTCTATAATGATGCAGGTTATCCCTGTTTGTACAGATTGGAAAAACTCAGAATCAGGTATTTTGAATGGCTTAATCCAGATCTTGGAACAGATCAAAGACAAAACTGTGAAAGGGATCCAGCTTTGGTTCTCTGGCTTCTTTTTTTTTTGTCTCGATCAAGACAGTGTATGTTATCTTCAAGACTAGATGCTGAGGCATTTGAATTAAAGTCTTGTTTTGGAAGATATTGGGATAGTAGTAAAGACCTTGAAGCTTCCATTATGGTATTAAGACCTGGGAGTGGTTTTAAATGTATTAACACAATGCAGAAACTCACTTTGTAGTAGCATCTGGCACAGACACACAGATACAACTCAGAAATAGTCATTCTCTAAAAGAATATCACTATGGATTTGCGAGCAGTTAAGTATTAACTTTACACAAAAAACCCCAAACAAACAACAAAAAAACCAAACACCCCCAAAAAAAACCCCCACCAACCCCCCCCGAAAAAAAAAAACAAAAAAGAAAAAAACAAACCAAAAAAACCCTACAAAAAAACCCTACAACAAAACAAACAAAAACCCCCCACAAACCAAACCAGTATTTTGGCAAGAAGTGCTGTACTCTTTCTGCCAGTTTTCATATCTTCATACATTTGGCTTCCCAGAGAACTGAAAAGGTTATTTTTGGCCTAGTGCCCTAAGCTAAAAATGGCTTCTGGAATCTCATAGCTCAGTTTGGTGTTGAGCAGTTCTGTGCAGTAGTAACATAACTGCAGTAATTGGTAGTCTCACTGAAGCATTTTAGTTATGCACTTAAATGTTAAGCTGTGGGAGATGTGGCTGTGTGATCCCTTCAACATCCCGTTTATCAGAAAAATTTAAACCATGTTTTTCTATGAAGCAATGGTAGCCTGAAGAAAAAGAGGCTTTTCTGCAAGTACTTGTTAAAGGGAAATAAGAGTCAGTGTAAGGTTTAGCCTCTACAGGGAAAGGCTCTAAAATGAAGAAATAAATCATGGCATTGCTGTGGGAACAGTGAAGCATGAGCATTGCAGCTGAGCCTGTATTTGTGGGCAGTAGAATGAGTCTGAAGTTTTCTTGTGTTTCTATCCAGTGTAGTAGGGTTTACCTTTAAAAGTGAAAAAACCCACCCCAACCCTAACACTGCCCTCCCCCAAAAAACAAGTACACCAGTTACTAGATGTACATGTGTACTTATAATAAATGTAGGTTTCTGAATAGTTTGGATGGAGTTTCAAATCAGGAGTTTGAAATAGTCTGGAGAATAATGAGAGGCTATCTATTTAAATCTGAAAAATCTTAGACAAGTAAAAGATCTGAAAATGTGAAAAGGCTGGATATTGCTTCCTTCTCTGTGCCTCACAAATCTGTTAGCTTTTTCCCCAGTTGAAACAAGTAGGAATAATGTGTGGTGCTGCAGGAAAGTAAAGTTTTTCTGACTAGAGTTCATATAAAAACACAGTTATATTAATTTTTTTTGTGGGCAAAGTCAGCATGGGCAAATTCTGCATGAGAATCGGTGTTGCTCTAGACATAGCTCATAAACATAGCTCAGAAACATCCAACACTAATTTTAAAATCATCCAAGAAATCAGTATTGTTTTTTGGTGTTCTAATCTTGCAGTGTAAGGCTTTGTTAACACAGTTTGGAAGTATGGCCAAAATAAAATGAGTTCTGATCAAATTTGTGATCACACAAATTTGAGATGACCAGACTAGTAAATGGCTCTTCAAGGACTGCTATCAGACTTCTTTATCAGTGCTAAGGCTGTAAAATGAAGAAATAAATCATGGTATTGCTATGGGAGTAATGGAGCACAGGCCTCACAGAGAGCTATCCACCCTCAAAATTACTGTTTCTAAAATACAAATGCTATTGTTCTAAACAATTTATGAAAAAGAAACATTCCAGATCAGCTTCTGTAGAATACCTGTGCTCAATCCTCAGAAAACTTGAATTTTGGTTACTTAGACTAAAGAGAAACCTTGCTAGTTTTCCTAAATACAACTGTCCCTCTAAAACAGAATCTTTTGTGTTTTGATGGCTAAGTAGTATAAGCTGTTTACATTTCTTGTTTGCAACCTCTAGCCAAATAGTTTTACAGGATGTTTGCTATTTTAAAAAAATATTTTTGATATGGTGTTTGATGAAGATAAATCACATTCTTGGTTAAGAGTATTTGAAGGAATTAGTCTGTGTCTGAAAATTTTTCTTCCTTGTCTTTACCAAAAACATCTTATTTTTCAATGTTCTTATCCTAGAGCAAATAAAAATATTTGCAGTTAGGAGGTATTCTTCTGCTTGTAATTGATTCAGCTTGGAAAAAAGGTATTGTTTATGCTCAGTGGATTTACATTATGTCATTTTGTGTGTGTTAAATATATTGAATGCATTATATATATAAAAAAAATATTTCACCTGCTTCACTTTATGCATGATACAGTTCTACTTTCTCGTATGTTTCTAAACCCTTACTTGATGCATGAAATAGGTGTAGCTTGGGGATAACCCAGTCAATATGTGTGAAAGGACAGGACATAGGGAGAAATATATTACTTTAGTGGTAATTATTATGATTAAGTTATATCTAAGGTTTTGTTAGCATAAACACTTTTGTCTTTCTTGTGGAATAGTATAAATAAATCCATTGAAAGTAGTGTTACACAAAAGTAAATGGTAGAGTGGAGTAAACTGTTAGGGTTTTTTGTTCTATTAACAGAAGCTAATACTTCAAGAATATTTTGTCCATTTTGTTGTTCTTTACCAGATGTGTCTCACTTTGTTTCGTGCTGCTGTTTTCATTCTGGTGCTAGTGGACTATACTTGTTGAAGCAATTGATTCATCGTAATAATAGAAGAGACTTCTATATTGATGCAGTTTATCCCTGTGCATAATACTGGCCATCAATTTCCCTGACTGAGTCTGTGTATCTAGATCACAAATTTATGGCTCATATGTACTGTCCCAGTTTTAAAGTATATGCCAGTGGTAATAGTATAATTTATTATATATTTCATTTGGAAATAAATAAATAAAAGAGATTACATACTCTGTTTTTTATTTTAGCTTCAACTTCTGGTCATTTTTTTTTCCTCACTAGATCAGCTAATCCACTCTAACAGACATTTACTCTTCTGCAGGTGTTTATACATTATTTTTTACCTTTGTGTTTAATAAACTAAGAGATTTGATTAATGAGGATTAGTTCCTATTACTGTAATTTAGGATGCCACTGCAGTTGTCCATCTAGATTCCTGCTGAAAGGTACTGCCCATATAACTCGGGTGACAAGTGGTGATGATGGCAGATTTAAACTAATAGGACAGGCTTGGAATTGTAAGGTTGAGGAGCTGGCATGTGATTTCACCTGCTGCACCTGTTCCTGGAAGGGTACCCACCAACAGGAGTGGAGGGCAGAATTGAGGCTGCTGATATCTTACTTTGCTGTTCTGAATGTTCAAGGGCTTGTGAGTCAGTCCTAAACAGATGAACCTGTGGTGTTCTGCTGTGAAATAGGATTTCAGATCCCAAATCTTGCAATTTTATGAAACCTTATATGTTTTTGTGTGCTTTATAATTTTTGCCTTTTACTTAGTTATTAACAACTGGATATAGCAATTTGTGAGATGCTTTGCAAATACTTTCAGTGGTGTGTGTTCAGCTTATTTATCAATAGTTGCTGTTAATGCACCCAACTTTCATTACAGTCATTTGCACCTTAGAGTTGGTGGTAGCTCATGATTGTCATCACTGCAGGCTTATGCTGTCACTTCCCAAGAGTATGATTCTATGATTGCATTCTTTCGTGTTGTATTTTAAGTTTTTATATGACAGAGTTAAATATGACCCTAGTTGTCTTACCTGCTATGTGCTCCAGGTCCCCATGTATCTATAACTTGGCCTTGCTGTTACTTACAGCACCATTAATATCAATCAGTTGCAGATTTTATCAGCAATGGCTTTATATTCTAGGAGGGAAACTCTTGAAAATCTTGACTGATGCTGCGTTGTGAAGAAATAAAGCTAATTTTTCATATAAGACACTTAATGACTTCCTTGAGGGTGCTGTTCAGTTTCTCCAAGTAAATGTTGGATTAACACTCTACAACCAAATGAGAATGGCTGATGTTCAGGAGTAAGCAAACGAAAAACACTCTTCCAGTAGATAGTGTATTCATACGAGATTGTAGGATGGGATCTGTTTCAGTAGCATACAAGTTCTAGCTTATGACCATGTTTTTTAAAGATATCAAAGGTTTTTTTTTCCCTTGTGATAATTATTCCCTTGTGTCTCCTTTGGTATTTTGGTATATGAATTAGGAATATAAAAATGAAGGTTATGTGTAATGTTGAAGAAGGTTTTAAATCAAATACAGGTAAAGTTGCTTTTTAATTAATTCTTCCCTGAGTGTTTCAAAATGGGTTGCTTGACTATTCCTTTTATAGAAACAGGATGTTTTGGTTTTATGAAATGTGCATTTCTTGGGAATTCATTTTGAGAAAGTGTTTGTCTGCCTCCACCCTTGGTGGAATGCAGATGACATCAGATTTTTTTATGTACTGGTGCTACAGGCAGTAAGTACATTAAGACCGACTTTAGAAGTGTCAGTGACATAATAGGAATTGCATTCTCAGCAGTCTTATTATTTAGGGTGAATTGGTCATATTGATGTTCAGGTGATCATATTTAAGGCAATAAAAGATTTGAATTTTTATCTGTAGAATTTTAAATATTATAAATAATTGCAATGTAGGTTCTACTTCAGGTAATTTTGTGATCTAAAACATAACCCTTGAAGTGCCTTTCTTGGATGGCAAAGCTGTGTTGTTCACTTGTTTTGGATCTCTTTTATGTGTTTTCTCTCACTTGTGCTAATTTTGGTTCAACTGGCATTGGATTTTAATTTTTCCCTTTGGAAACTTTTGATTAAGATCTAATTACAACTTCACAAAACCAATTTCTTTAAGAGAATATTTGCAAATAAAAAGATAAGTGTCATTTGAAATATGCAGTTAATTGAATAAAAGCTTTATTCTAACTTTGTATCTAAATTTTTTGGGATCACAGGATAACTATGAAGAGACATAAGATGCTAATAAAGGGACTCCTGTAGGTCATCTCGTCCAACCCCCTGTGCAAAGCTGCGTCAAATCTAAACCTGTTCAATCTCTGCTTGTCAGCTGAAGCATATTTCATTTAACTGAGACATTCCAAAGTATCTTGAAGTCCCAGGTGCTACTTCTGCTATGAATTCCCAACATTTTTGTGGTGAAAGAATATCCAATGTGATCGAATTTGGTTTACAACCTTGCTTTGCATCTATGCAAAGTATACTACTCAGAAACCTTTTGGTTGCTCACATTTTTACCCACAGACCTACTTGTAGAGTTTTACTTTAGTGTGTATTGACGTAAATTCTGACATATTGGGCATCTGTTACTAAATACAGAGTCTCGTTGTGAGTCTGTTTAGGAAATACTGAAGAAAGGGCCTAGCTTAACACATTTTGGAAGTGCTTTTACAATGCTTTAAAGGAGAATATGGTGCAGTCTTAGTTTTAAATCCTATTGTGGGTACATTGGTGTTTCTCCATTAGAATGACGGTCATGAGGAGCTTGTAGCATTCATGACTGGAATGCTCAGTAAGAATACTCAGAGACACTGATTTGAGATAGTTGAGATAGTACAGGGTGTTTGTTTTTCCTTTAAGTTCTGATGGCAATTGTGATGTGCCTGTGTTTAAAATTACTAAACTGTTTAAAGTTGTATGGCAGTAAATTTTACTTATTTGTACTGCCTATCCCAGTAGGCAGCTAAGCCCCACACAGCTGCTCACTCACTCCCCCCCAGAGGGGTGAAGAAAAGAATCAGAATGGTTAAAAGTGTGAAAACTCGTGGGTTGACATAAAGTCAATTTAATAGGTAAAGTAAAAGCTGCACATGCAAGCAAAGCAAAATAAGTTGTGGGTGGGTTTGTTTGTTTTGACAATTTGATGTGCAAATGCAGGTAGGGTGAAAGGTAGGCATAAGTGAAGTTAGTGGCAAAATGCCTTCTGACTGATACATGTGGGATTTTTCCTGTTCTAATTTTCTAAAACAAATTATATTTAGGACTAGGTTATAGCAGTGTAAGGTAGCTTGCCAGTCTTGTGTCTTTGTAAACCTTAGCACAGGTTTATTCAATCTAATTTCTTGGCAAGGTCTCCTGTCATGCTGCTGTACTTTGCTTTCTGTCAGCATCTGAGTTTAGTTAGTTCAGAAGGAGTTTCGGTGTGTCTGTGTTGCTGTGACTGTAGTAGTATGGATGTCTGTAAACAATGTGACTATAATGCAATTATAGCTGTTTAAAGATAGTTATTTTTGCTCTCTAGCTAGTGCATATGATCTTGAGTGTTGTGCCTTGGTTTTAATTCTTACTTTTGGGCTGTCTTGGGGGATCTGTAGTGCTGTATCAGCAGTAATGTAAACAATAAAATATTAGGAGAATTTGTTCTTATATTCAAGTATGTGAATGTTAGAAAATGATCCGATATTTATATTTTGTGATATCAGATTACTTTCATGATTCAGCCATATATTAGTGTAAAATTGCTTAGGTAATGAAATACACTGAGGGCTGGACTATTCAACACCACTATTGTTATGCAGGATTTTGTTGGGTTTTTTGTACAGGAACATATTTAATCAAATCATGTCTTAGGATGTAATTCTCACAAAAACTCCTTTCCATTAGTTATATTTTCTGGTTTCTATTTTGAAATGTGGTTATCAATATGTTTTCTTCCTCATAAAATATTTATGTTGCATTTAACAGTACTTATGATTTTTTATTTATTCTCATAATAATATGATTTATTCTCATAATAACCATCAAGGGCTATAAACTTTCAGAATAGTAGATTTCAACTAGTGAGAATTTTCATGGTATAACTGGAGAAGCTGATGAGGAATCGAGCAGGCGGCAGGTGTATTGGGAGGTGACAGATTTCTAAATCATGTTTAAATAATATTAGCCCTCTGAATGCCTTATTATTTTTTTTTTTTTTGGCACTGATCTCTTCTCTGGGGTGACCACTGACAGAACCCAAGGGAATGGCCTGAAGTTGTGTCAGAGGAGGTTTAGGCTGGATATTAGGAAAAGGTTCTTCACCCAGGGGGTGGTTGGACACTAGAACAGGCTCCCCAGGGCAGTGCTCACAGCACCAAGCCTGACAGAGCTCAAGATACTCCCAGGCACATGATGTGACTCTTGGAGGTGGTCCCGTGCAGGGCAAAGGATTGGAGTTGATGGTCCTTGTGAGTCCCTGTGGGTCCCTTCTGTGATATTGGGCTACTGGCAAAATAGTAGCAAAGAGAGTTATGGTTTTACTGTCTGAGGTGCATTGAATGGTTTTGAACTTGGATATGATTAAATCCTCCTTTAACTGTCTCTTGTATTGTCCTCAAAAATGTAGTAAGCTGTGAGTTTTAAAGAAAAAGGAAGTACAGTGAGTATAGTAATTGAGCTTATATACTACTATCCTGCATTTATACAGTTCAGTAGCAGGTAAGCATTTTCTTTGGGGGATTGCTCTATGTTCCTCAAATTTCATTTAAAATGTTTGTTAGTAAGTGTACCTGGCAGCAAATTAACTGGAGGAAGTCAGTGTTTAAATATAATATCATTTGACTGTTTGATCTATGGACTTTCCACTGGATTTCCACAGTGGTGAAAGGTAATTTTTTAGACAGCATTTATTTTTCTTAAGTTGTTAAAGAAGCTTTGAGTCTTGGTTTCATGAAACTACTATGTAAACACTGAACTACCAATACACCTTTAGCCATTTTCATGCAGTTTACTAATTTGGAGCAAAATTTGCAAGTTATGTAGCGTGAATCTGTTGTTTTACACAGTGATTTAGTAGCTAACTTGGAATGACAGAATGAATAAAGTTGTACTGTGTACGAGAGGAAGGTGCTAATACTGAATCTTAGGATACCTGTTGGAAATATTTTTTCTCCGGTCTTTGGCTTTAACCTTATTTTACAGTAAAGAAACGAGTTAATTCACTTGGTGCAAAGACCAACTGGCCTTCCTCTGACGCGGAGGAAAAATGAGAGGAACAGAAGACTGAGCCCTAGCTTCTCTTTTTGAAATTCTGAAAAGGGCATCCTCTAGGAACTTGGCTTTCTTTTTTAGTAGTGCAAGAAAGTGGATATATAATTCAGAATTTTTTTAATAAAGGAACGCTTATGAAAATGAATGTATGATTAATTTCCTTATTTTTTTCAGTTTTGTTTTCAATGGCCTATGTTACTTGGAAGGGAGACTTGGAGAAAAAACAGTTTTGAATATCAGCTCCTAACAGAAGGACATTGCATCGCACATTTGAACTTTTTAATTGTGATTGAATCTATTAATTTATGACTACATGGGAAAATATTTTGCTATTTTTATGTACCTTTTTTGTGTGGATGATGATATGTCATTTCCTACCTGATAACTTGTTTCAGGTGAATGAGATAAATATGAAAATCATATGTGAACTATTTCAAGTTAAGATAAATATAAATAGGCTTATATGGGATACCATAGCCCCAATATCTCTCTGACCAATGATTTATAATATTGCATACTTTTAGCTCATGGCGAGAGTCATTGTGTAATTGTAATTACCAGAATGCTATTTTTAATTTCAGAATAAATTAATTGGTTTGTTTGTGCTTGTTGTTTTATTATAGTGAAACATTACTTTGCAAGGTAAAGTCAAAATTTCTGAAGGTTGCCATATCAGTATTCCTTGTTTTGGTGAGACTATCTGACCAATGTATGTACTTTATATTTGCTTGTAGGACTTTGAGAAAAATTTAATTAATAGACCACTGATACTTTTTATCCTTCTTTGTTTTCTGTGAGTGTGAATATATATCTTAGTCAAGTATAGACCTCTCTAAGCCTTGATAGGGTAGGTAAGGTGCTTATTTGCCAGATAAAGCCACAGTTAAGGCAGGAGAATGTATTTTAACAGACTATTCCCTAGGGTAACTATTCACATAAAAACACATCTCTTTTTAGTTTTGTAATTCTACGCAGACAAAATATTTCAAATCATACTGGCTATTAAAATTACTGCTGACCAGTTTTGTATAATGTAGTTTGTCAAACAAAGATGTATTTGAATAAAGAACTGCCTCAGTCATTGTGCATTGTATTCTCTCATTTACAGGGGTGTGCAAGCACAAGTCCATAGACATGGGAGACATGATGTACATGCATATACACACTTCAGGCATATGGACTTAAAATTTAGATTTTCATTTTTTTGTTTCTGGGAGAAATAAAGGCATGTTTTTATATCCATAATTTGAAAAGTAGAAGTAATTAGTGTAATCATGGGAGCTTTCCAGTATCTGTTTTAAGAACAAAATATGTGAATTATACAGAATTTATTCAAAGAAGTTGTATATATATTTCATTCTGAACTTGGTTGCTACTCAGAATATACACTGTATGTATTTTTACAGTAATTTCTGCGTATCTAAATACTTTTATGTGTTTAAATAATGTAGTATTGGCTCTTTTGTTATATATATATGTTAGATAGTAACCTTCCATAGAGAATGTAACTGATTACTGGTTTAAAATCCCTATTCTCTGTTTTTACAGAAAAAGTACTAGAAGAGTATGAGCACCTCAAAATTCTAGTCTGATCTTTTTTATTTTATTTGCGTCCTTGTGCAATTGTTTTTTCAAGTATGTCTGGCTACAGTTTAGCAAGAAGAAAAATATTATGCCTTCCTCTTCACTCATTTTATGATTTCTGCAGATATGTCCATGTAAGGTGTAATCATTATTTCCAAGATTGCTTAGGTCTGAGGGTAGTTACCTATCTTAAACATTTGTGCTGAGATATTTTTGACTGTCTTGTTACCTCTTCTCTGACTTCTTTTTGATATTCTCTTAATGTTTTACCTTTATTAGGCAAAGGAAGGGTCTTTGTATTTCAGATACTTGATTGCATTCTGTTCTTCTGTGATGAGGAATACTAAAAGACTATTTTAAGTGCATTTAAGTGGATACCGTTGAATGTTCTTAATGCATATAAGCAGTAATGAAAAGATTTTGTGCCTTTTCTAGGCTGTTTTTATATCATAATTGCATTCTTTAAAAGTAAGTCTACAGCCACTAATGCTGCTTCTTATAAACCCCATAAGAGCCAGGTTATTCCTGTGGCTTTGTAAAATCTAGAGGTATATAGACTACACAATTTGAAAGAGTAGATTAAGGCAGGCAAAGCATTTAGCATCCTATCAGATATGTAACGTTCAAATGTGTGTAAAAGTTCACTCAGGTATTACTTATAAATTCTTACTGAGAAAAAGGTGTGGAAAATCTTTCCCTCTGAACTTGTGTTGCTGAACATTCCATGTCAGAGACACTTGTAAGTATTTTGGATCTGTTGGAATTGGAGGTGGAAGACATCTTGTACTGATTTTTCGCTTTGGACAGTTTCTCTAGAACAGTAGTTTCCAAAGTGAAAAACATTAATTACATAAAAGCTTGAAAGTGATATTTCACTGAAACTGTTTACAGATCCTTGACATGAAACCCAAGGATTTTCTGAAAGAATGTCCTCTTTCCCTTACTAAAAATACAAGCAATAACCAGAAACTAAACCAACCTCTGTATTTTGAGCAGTTTTCCAAAGAAGGGCTAGACAACCTAATCCAGAGGTTCTATTAAGAAGTTTTTGTTGATGTAACAGCTTCATCTGTCTGGGTAATTTTTTTGCTCTTTTTATGAATATTCTAGACTCTCAGAAAAGATCCTTGATTTAAATATCCGTTTTATATTCAAGTTCAGAATTACTGTGTTAATTTAGAAGTACAGGATATTTTTAGAAATATTTCAGATTAACATTTTATTTGAGAACTTGAAACAAGTTTAAAATCCTTTTCTTGCTTGTTTTTTTTTTTTATGGTGGCTTATTAGAGTTCTGAACCTTGGTAGTTGAGGTGCTTAATTTGCAAGGCTTTGAACAAAAGGAAGATAGGAAGGAAGGTAGGTTCTTAAGGGTTATAGTGCGGTCCCTGACACTGGCAGTGCTTGTGGGTTCCTTGCAGAGTTGTCTGAAATGAATGTGAATCAAGGTGGGACTGCTGGGCAAAGGGGGAAAACCAAATAAAGGCATACAATAAAAAAAAGACAACAAAACCTACAAATAACTCAGCAAATTAGTAGCCTGTGGTTGGCCATAATGAATAGACTAACCACAGTATAGAAGCAGTTTCTGGATGATGTTGATTGCCAAAGCTAGCATAAACCCATATTTTGACATGCAATTATTGTGTGATATCTAAATTCTCAGTAGAACTGAGCCTTTTTTATTATTGAATATAGTTGCTATTTAAGAGCACACCAGGAAAACAGAGAATAAAGCATTTTGAGTAATTAAATGAATGCCTAGCCTTGCTTTGTATATAAAGCATTGAAATAATTTTTCATTCTGAAAGAAATAGTGAATAGAATATAATTACCTTAAACCTTTTTAGCCTTATTTAAAAATGGTGTGAAAATTCTCTGTTGGAACTAATCTTAAAATCATAGGATTGTTTAGGTTGGAAAAGTCCTGTAAGGTCCCGCATCATTAGGCATAGCAAAAATATCTGTATTGGCACTGGTTTATGGTCTTCACTCTCACTACTGTTAATGCACTGGCACCACTACAAAGTAGGAATCTGAACTTTACCAATGTAGGTATATTTTCTGAATCTTAACATTTACATTTAGTAAATGCTGGCCAGTGGAACTCTTCAGTCTTCAGCAAAAACAACAATAAACTGAAAGCATCTTGGATTCTCCAGGCAAAAGCTGGCTTCCTGTCCTGGTTTTTAGAACTGTGTTTGTGTACAGTAAAGATGGAGAGTCTCTCTCTTTTTCACTCCTTCCCTGCCACTCTCAGCAGTATTACTGTGCAGTTTTTTTCTTCTCTGAATCCTTTTACAGCCTCTGCCTGATTATTTTCCTGTAGGAAAATAAGTTGTCATCGTAGAACATACATCTAGAGTAAGACAGACGAATCTGGCTTTCCTTATTACTCTGGCTTTGCTGACTTGTGTTACTTATTAAATATGGATAATACAACTCCTGCTGCACTTGAAGTAAATGATGTGTGGTGTCTTGGAAAAACTAATTTCAAGACAGTCACTGTGTCTCCAATCCCTTGTAAAATAGATGTAACTAATTTTTACATACTCGAAGTATGATGAGAGCAAGTGTAATAAAGAGAGATACACTGATATCTCAGGATTTGTTAAAATGTGTCAGCAAGATAAAAGAGCAAGTGCTGGAATGAATAAGGAAAGATGGATGAAAGTTTGGAACTAGGAGTGGGGAAGGATGGGTTGTATTATAGTAGGAAAGAGTAGCCTTGCCCCTCACCACCAGCTGTTTTAACAGTTTGGTATAATTTGCAATTACGTTAAGCTGTCATTATGTTATTCTTCTCACCTCTTATTTTTTAATGGCTACAATATACTGGAAATGTAGTTGTTTAATCATGTTTAAATGCTTTTAAATAAAAAATAGAACTTTATAATACAATAAAAATGGCTAAAATGTTGGTGAAATAATAAGTTGTCTCAAAAACTTCTTTTTGAGATGATATGTGTAACAATATCTGATTACTAAACATTCATAAATACAGTGGCTGAAGTAGAGAGCTTCTATTCCCTGATTTTTTTCTCAGAAGCTTGGACTGTTTTATGCCAACTTTATGCAAACCATTATTCTTAGAAAGCTGGTTCTGAATTCTTAGAATACCTAATTCTTAGTCATCTGCTCCTTCTCTACCTTAAAATGTAAGGCTCTTGTGCTCCATATTACTGTTTACTTTCCCTTTGTTGACTGAGTGTTGGGTTCTGATGCCACAGTGAAGAGATTAACTCACTTGTCATCTCCAGATTCATACAACATTTTTGTTGTAGACTGTGACAGGATCATATGCATGGCACTGGGTTGCTTCCCCTAGTTTTAGACGCTCTGTAATGAACGAAGTGATATAACTTTGTCAAGTACTATTGCAATACACATAAGTTTACCAGCTCTAGTTAAGACATAAAACATGGTTTGTCATGGATTTGACAGAGAGTAACTGTGATCTGTAAACCTTGTAGAAGTATCTGACTGCCAAGATAAGTAACCTCTTCCTTGCACTTCACTAATTTAAGACAACTTTTAGCAGTGATGGCATATTTTACAATAATTTGTCACTTGCAGTTTAAAGCAAAGAAATTGAAATTATCAGTGTTCCTACAGTTCTGTTTGGGGTGTAACTTCATTGTTTAGGTACATTTTACCTGCTTTAACCATGATCGTTTACCCAGGCTTGTATTGCATACTGTCCTGAGTCACGTGTGAAAAGCATATACTACCCAGTGCTAGTAATGACTTTGAAAGACTCTGTATGTGACTGCAGGTAAAAAAAGAAAAAAGCTGGAGGGTTTGTGTTACCTGTCACTTCTGCAGTTGTTAAAATATTTGTGATGTGTGGCACATGGACCATTTGAAGTTGTTGGACTTGATGATCTCTGAGGTCTTTTCCAATCTGTTAGGTTGAGAAGTTCAATTGCTTTCTCTTAACTTGCTTTATAAAGAGTGTGAAAATTTTTTAGTAGTAAAAGTACAACATTCTTAGGACTTAAAGACCAATGTATAAGCCATAGGATCAGCAATAAAGCAGTAGCAGCAGTGATTGTTGTAGGTACTCAAGGCATAATCCTTATGTTAGAAAACAGATGATGGCAGATGAACTGTGGTGTTACCCTAGAAGTGACTGCTATCCAACCAGCTGGTTGAAAAAAAGAGGGCCCAAAAAGACAGTGAGGAAATCAAAATTAAAGACAAGCTGGCACTTGTTACCATATTTAGGAAAAAACTTCTTTAGAAAAAATGAACTTGATTTTTGACCAGATTCTTGCATAGCTGTGTTAGTTGTTGGCACTGACAGCAATGGACAACCAGAGCACTTTCACCTGAGATTGCAATTTAGCCTTTCATGCAGTTAAACGGTGCTTCGTGAACTCTGCTTCATGAGGGTGTAGCTCATGAGTTTCAGCCTCACCTTAGGTTTTTCCCTCGGGATGTTCTCATCCTCTAGCAGGTATGTAAGCCCAAAGTTTGATCTCATTTCTGACTGGTACTGGCAGCCCCTTTTTTTAAAGAAAAGTAGGTATTTAAGACTAAGGTGTTACAAATGGTTATCCTTTTCCAGATATTAGGTAGTAATGTGCTATCAGTTTTTATTTGTGGGTTTTTTTGGAAGTCCACAGCATTGCCCTAAAGCCCTGTCAGATCATCCAAAGTTTTTAATAACTGTGAAACAGAAAAAGAAGTTTAAGGAAAGTGTAAAGTGGGATATTTTGTCAGACGGAAGAAAATGTTGAGGTTCATGGAAAGTGAACATAAGGTCCAAAATTTGTGTATCCTCTGAGTTAAATTATGTTACTTGTATTATGAGATTACTGAATAGTATAATACAACTAAATCTGGAGGAAGTATGAACTAGTATAGAGAGGCACCTGTTGGTGTAAATGGGGGAGTGTGATTCATGGTTTTGCTTATCAATTCTGTCTTAGTGACTTAATATTATGTTTGCAGGGATAGTTGTGAAATTCCAAGAATTAGGCAATTTGTTTCTCACTGGCATTTCCTGTGGGTATGTTGCATATATTGCATTTTATTGTGTACTTGTACGTTTAATCTCTTCTACACGTTTTCTTTATTGAATACTTAGTGAAGACAATCAATAATAGAACAAACTACCCTATTGACCTGTTAGAAATAAATTATGTGGGTGTACTGTAGCTTGTTCAGTTGTACTCTGAAAATACTTCAAATTCTGATGAGTGGGTGACTCCACTTTTCCTGTCACAGTAATCCTTTGTGTAACATTCGCCATGTTTTTGGAGTAGTGATATTGTTATCATGTTATCTCTTTTTACTCAGCAAAATGGAAGCCTGTTGGCTCAGTTGGAATTTCAGAACCAGAATTTACTGGCACACAAATCTAAGTTTTATTTTGCCAGAGTATAGTTTGGTTTACTTTTGTACGCTCCAGAATTTTAAAAATATAATTAAATATGAGCAAAAGCCACATTTTCATTAGAAATGAAGGAAAAAAAAAATCATCCGTATCCTATAGGGCACCCTAAGAACTAATGGCTTGATCATTTTTAGCTATGTAAACAGTACATATCTGTGGCATACCACAAATTCTTTGTGACTTGTCTCTCTAATGGGGCAATAAAATGGAATTTTTAAGGAATTGTGAAAAAATATATTTCGGAATAGCTACAGATCATTTCAGATTTTTAAGAAATTAATTTTAAAGAAGTTTGTTCATAACAGTAATAAAAGTCTCTGTTTTGCAATGTATAATGATTTTTAAGAACTCCCTGTACATTATATCTTGAGGTTTTTGTTTCTGCTTTTTGGTGTTTTATGGAAACTCCAGGACACTGTGTCATCTGCAACTGAAAAGAGCTATAGGTCTCTAATTTCCAAGGCTGAAAATGGAAATCACTACTGAATTTCATTCTTGTTTAATATTTAATATGCTTCTATTTTTAATATAGTTTCTAAAATGGTGGTCAATTTTTATGGTACTATATTTACTTTACAAAAATCATTTATTTGGTTTTGTTTATAAGTCTCTTAACTGAAGTCATTCTGCTGTGGTACAAGAATTCCACAACTTCATTACATTCCTCAGGAAATAAGAATCTTATACTTGGAATAATGTCAAATACAAAAGAACTAAATAATGACTTTCGTCAACTTCTTTTACCTCACACAAATCCTAGAATTCTAAAGCTTTAGGTATTTTCTATTTTTGTTGTACAACTATATTTGAGTGTGAAGGACTGGGTTTTGTTTGGCTGTTTTTCTTAACTATCACTGGTGTTGAGACTGTTTGGTTTAAGTTCATACAAAGTTTGCTGGGAACCAGTTGCACTTTCCAACTGGAAAGAGTTGAAGGAAAATGATTTGTAGGTGTGTAAGTCATACCCCCACTGTACATCATAAAATATTACATATATGTTTTAATGGATTATATATCTACATTTTATGTACTCCTTATGGATTTGCAAAGTGATTATATGTTGTCAAATCAAATACTGCATTTTTTGTGCAGTATAAATGATTTTCTGTGTGGTTTTTTTCCAACTAATTGTTTACACAAGTAATGTGTATACATTACAGATGTGTAAACTGTTAATAGCTTACAATGGGCTGCTCACTTTGTTTTTGATTCTTAGATCTGCCTTGAATGATTTAGTCCCCTGGCCCTTGGGTCTTAGTGTTAGAAATTCAGGTGTACCTTTTCTGGAAGGATTTTGAAATGGCTGAGTTTGTAGGGTTGCAACGTTAAAAGTGCAAAGAGGGAATTCAGAAGGCAATTGGCTTGTTTTTCAAGACTCATCCATTTAAAATTTTTGCATCAGAGAAGTTATTATAGAGCTTCTTGTTAAAAATTGTGTGTGTCAAAGAAACTACCTTAATGGAGTGTGAGGTGGGGTTGAGCACTGTGCTTAAACAAGAAGATATGAAGCCAGCTGTAAACATGGGCTTTAGTTTTGCTGCTTTAGTTTTGTTTGTAAGATGGACCACACAGTACGAAGTGCTGAGAATATTGATGAGTTTTATAACTACATGGTAACTTACTGTCTCTTTCTTTAGATCAGGATTTGTTCCCGTGAGTCATGATTTTTTTTTTCCATACAGTTTTAGACTGTTCTTGCCAGACACTTCTGAGGTGGATGACTGTGAGAAACAAAGCCTTGTGTGACCTGGGGGGTGTGGATTATGCAACAGTCTTCCTTGCTTACATTGCCTAGCTTCCATTTATGAAAGTAATGTTAAATAGCCTATGTTCTTCTACAGAACAGAATTTTTTTCATGCTTAGTTCTCTTCTGATATTGTGTGTAAAATGAAGTAGTTCTTCAGGGGAGAGATGTTTTGATTCAGGAGACCTGAAGCCATCTGGCCAGGCTGAGCCTTTGTTTTCACAATTAAAAGAGAAAAATAGAAGTGGGAGTGGCATGGGCTTGAATTTTTTTAACCATGGTAACTGTGTGTGGGCAGTGCTGGCAAAACAGTGAGGACAAGGTATTTCTGTTTTGCTGAGGTGAACTTGCTGAGGCAAGACCTGTATCTCCGAGTCTGACCTTGTGCTTAGATCCCTGGAGGTAAAAATTTTTTTACCTTATTCAGCAGTGCTGAACAAACCTGAAAACTTGAGGCTGCAAAACCAGCTTGGACTTGACTTGTTAAAATGCAAGGGTTAGAACTGTGCCTGTTTGTTTGTTTGTTTCTATATGAGCTGTTACTCTGCAGTGTGAAGCGAAGTTACATGGCTATTTGTCTAGTAATTTTCAACATATTTTTCCCTTTCTTTTAGATCTGTTTTTAATTAACATGCATATGTGTGAGATTTCTGATTATGCTGGATATAATGTCATACTGTGAAAGCAGGCTAGCATAAGATTTTAAAACACCCAACTGATGGAGAGGTCCACTTTGAATTTCATCAGAGTTCAAGGAATTTGGAGTGTTCATAAAGGTGCTGAATGCCTCTCTCGGGTTGTATTCCTTGCTCGTAGTTGAAAAATGTGTGTTTTAACTTAAATGGATGCAGGTGAATAATGAATAATCTCCAAGGAAATGTTTTGGGGTTTTTTTCCCTACAAGAAAGCGTGTTTGTTCTGCAATGTCTATGCACAGCTGCTAAGGAACATTAGAAATTAATGTAAAGATTGATATATTCAAAGATGCATATTACTGACTGGTGGACATAGGGAAAGAGTGCTCAGATCGTGTAGTTTAAACCACGAAAAGCAGTATATTGATTTATTGTGATTTAAACAAGAATCAGGGAACTGTATACTTGGGATTGATATCAGGAATAGAAGAGCTAAACCAGAGTGTCAGACCATTAGAAGAATTAATAAACATCTACAAATATCTAAGCACTTTTTATAACTAATCATGAAAAGTTCGAATCCCCTTTTTTCCCCATGTGGTTATTGGCACACAAGCTCCACAAGCAGTGTAGGTTCCAAGCAACATTTGCTCTTCCAGGAATGTGAGTTCACCTAATTGCACGCACCTGTTCCCGGTGATATGGATGTTCCAGCTTATCCCTGGGTCACTCTCTACAGCCTGCTAACCTGCAAGCTAGCAGTGGAGTGTGTTCCCCAGCCCAAGTCACATAGCCCACCTGAGCCATGGATCCCCCCACGTCAGCACTCTGAAGTGCTGCTGTGCTGACTGAAGTGTGACGGCCCACGTCCCCCAGTGGGGCAGCTGCTCCCCAAGGCATTCAGGAGGTTGTGATGCCGATGGGGTGTGTTTGCCGTTGTCTGATCAGGCTTTGGTGATTCTCTGTTGCCATTATGAGGTTCCTCTTCCATTATAAACAAAGCACAAATGTTAGTCCTTCTTTTCAAACCGACTCTTCCTTAGTTTCAAGGTGTCTTCATAATTCTCCAGTTTCCGTTCAGTCCTTTTCAGTGTTATCTTTTTAGTATTACCGTCTCTTTAACAAGAAATACTCTCAGGTAGTTTTGAGTGTTACAACTACATGCTGTTTGCACTTATGTTCCTAGCTTTCTGAGTGTTGTCGTCCAGGCCATTAAGTCCCTTCTTGGTGATGCTAATCTTAGCATAATTTTGAATTGTTATATTATCAACTTACAAGAGTATTAATACTGTGTCTTTTCTTGTTTAGCATTCAGTGCTTAATTGATTATTTTATTTTAAATATACTACATGGTAAATTTGTGATGCATCTAATACTTTCTTGTGTATCTCTTACTGTATGAGTCTGTCTAAAGCATTATGTATGGGGGAAGAAGGTTATTTTGTAGTTTTACCTGTCTGAGGCCACTTACAGCTGTGGGGCTTGAACCATACTCATAGTTTTCCAGCTGAAGTTAGGAGGAATATCTTGATTTGCAGTTCCGTTGTGAAATCTAATTTGTTAACATGTTAAGCAAACTGGCTTCTAAGGTACTATATTCCAAGTTGTTAAAGGCTAGAGTAGAGATCTCATCCTGTGGTTATTTTATATCCAAGTTTTTCAACAATGTAAAATCTATGGTTCTGGCTCTGTTAAAATGGTTTAGTCCACTTTGCTCCTCTAGAAATACTTTTACAGCAAATTGATTTGAGAATGTCTTAATCAAGCACACTGCTTTGTGTCCCTCTTTCAATGTTGTAGTTTGGTAGTGAATAACTGAAGTAATCTAACTGGATTTTCTCTTCCCATGTGCCTTAATATGCAAAGTATTCAGAAATGCTGAGCTAAATAGAGATTGCTCTGATTTGAAAGCCTTTGGGACTTTTTTTTTATATGGTAATTGCTTATTACATGGAGATTAACTTTTTCAAAGCACCATATATCCTTTCTCAGTAGTTTTAGACTTTGAAATCACTGAAGGTGGAACTTGGTCTCCTGAAGTGCCTAGGCTCATATCTTCAAATGTTTTGACATCGATTAAAATCAGTCTTTAATGTGACATACATTCTTCCTGCATCTCTTAGGCAACATCATGTGTTTTGTGAATAGAAAGACATTTGACATCTGGTTTGGACTTAGTTTTTTCCAGATTGATAAAGCTGCATTCCAGGTAGACTTAGATTTACTCTGTTAAGCATTTTCTTCTGTCAGTCTGCAATAAGCTAATTCTGTATAAAAATAAACATTATAGATAGGCAATATTTTATGTAAAAATAAATTTGACAACAATCAAATTTAAATTATTTCAGACCTAGTCAGTAGGTGACCTTGCTGAAAACTGTTCCTGATTTTAATGCTTTAAATTTTTATGAACCTTGTTCTCTTGAAAAGCTTTACAAAAATTCATCAGCCTTCCTATGTCTCTTGTGTGGTTTACATTTCTATCACCCATTGATGAAAAAGATTGTTGTGGGGGATCGATTGATTTTGACCAAAGTTACCAGGCAAATAAAAAAAGTAAAGAACAATTGGTTTGTTCTGTCAAACTCATTTATCTTATTTAGGTCATGATTCCCTCAGACGGAAGTGTCATGTGACAAAATTGTCATAATGTTCAAGGCAAAGGATGAAGCAGATGAAAATAGTTACACTTCAACTCTCTCATGTTTGTAGAATAGTGAATATATATATTAATGAGGTGGTGGTAAAATGTAGTCATTGAGAGTCAGATCTTGAACGCGATTAAATCAATGCACTTTTCCTTCTTCATAGGAACTCAGTTTCCCACATTAAACTCACTGTCAGTATTTCACTTGTAAAACACTGCCCTCTTAAATGTTAGATTCAGGTTTATTGTCTTCATAGGTGCAGTTGCTGGGTTAATTTAATAAAACATGTGTTGCTTTATTACATATAATTTAAGGAGAATTTTGGAGAAAGCACCTCAACTGTTCAAGAGATTCAAACAATGCAAGTGGGTTTTTTTTGTCTCAACTTCAGTCCTATTCTGGAATCCCACAAAGCTGAGAATTTCAGCGTATGACTTCATATGTTGTCAGATGTGAAGTCGTATCAGAAAGGTGTCTTATTTAGACCATGGCACGAAGTGCCACATCCACTCTCATCTCAAAAACCTCCAGGGATGATGAATCCACCACCTCTCTGGGCAGCCCATTCCAATGTCTGATTACCCTCTCTGTAAAAAATGTCTTCCTAATATCCAACCTAAACCTCCCCTGGCAGAGCTTAAGACCATGCCCTCTTGTCCTACTGCTGGTTGCGAGAAGAGAACACCCCCACCTGGCTACAACCTCCTTTCAGGTAGTTGTAGAGAGTGATGGTGTCTCCCCTGAGCCTCCTCTTCTCCAGACTAAACAACCCCAGCTCCCTCAACCTCTCCTCATAGGACTTGTGCTCGAGTCCCTTCCCCAGCCTCGTTGCTCTTCTCTGGATGTGCTCCAGCACCTCAATATCCTTCCTGAACTGCTTGTTTTTCTGAATGCTTCAGTTACTTTTACAATTGAACTTGAGCATTGTGCTGCTCTTTGATAAACCTGTTTTAACTCAACATATCTATCCTCTGAAGTAACACACAGTGAAGAAAAAGATGAGAAAAGTGTAATCCAACTTTGCTTACTGAATGCCTCTTTTTAGGATATGGAAAAGTATTAAGCATACCCTCAAACAGTGTGAATGTTCTATCAATACTTTCCATTTTTTTGGCAACTTTATATTTCACTCTTATATCTTGCATTGCTGCATGAAGTTTTTATATTCCTGTGCCTTAAAACCCATTATTTGATATGTTAAATGAGATTTCTGTCCACCACATACATTATTTTTATGCTTCATTTATCTTCCTGTGTAACACTGGTAGCACAGTGTCATTTGACAACACTTAATTTGACCCTTGTCATTACAGATGCAAGGAGTGTAATATTATCAAGTGTGTAGTTGTAATGCTTAACCAGGTCATGATCTAGAAAACCACTGTTTGACTAAAAGAATGCAAACATTGTTTTGACTTACCAAGAACATAGGGAGGTGTATGTATGTACAGTTGAATAGCTGCTCAAGTTCTCCCTTTAGTCAGTGTAAAATTACTTTGCAGCTTGCAGAATAAATATTAAAAGCTGAGTTCATTTAGAAGGGTAGAGGCTTATACAACCTCATCAATCTGACCGTAATAACTTGATCATTCCTCCTTCACATTTAACTAATGTCCTGTTTTCATCTTGTACTTCTAGAGGGATAAAACTGAAGGCCTAGTGGTCTGCTTTTTTACAGGCTTGCATTCATGCACATACAAAATCCTCTTACCAATTTGGATGCTTTCAAATGAGGGGAATTTTGAGGCAGTCCTAACTTTTAGAAGTTCTGGAACTAAATATGTGGTGGATAAACAAACCCTTTTTCATATAGTGCTAAAAGACATTGCTGGAGATGATGAAGGTGGGAACTTTTCAAATGTAAGATCCAACTGAGCTGGAATGATGAAAAAAAACAATATTATGTGCAGTTTCTTCTCATAACATTTTAAAAGTTTGTTTTATATCTTAATTTAGATTCTTAAACCTCTGCAGAGCAGTTTGCATTAGATTTCTGTGATGTTAATTTAAATTGCAGTACTTTGTGTAAACTTTAGTTTTGCATAGACAGTATAGTAACTCCAACATTCTTTTTGAGTCTCCCAGTTAAAGCAGTTTAGATGGTTGGGCACATTTGAAGTCAGTGTAGTTTGAATTCATTCAGCTGGGTTCAGCTGTAATAAGTACCATGTCTAAACTACTTCACACTTTCCAGCAAGGGTAGGGACACTGAAGTTTGTTTTCTGTAGGAAATAAGTGGTACATTAGAGTTTTTATTTGAGAAGATTCTCATCCAGTCTAAAGTAAAATGCTGGATATTTTGGATGTAGACAGTGCACTTTACTAAATGAATTCTAGTACTGTGAAAACAGTATAAAAATAAAATTGAACTTCTGTTGCATATTATTAAGTCCAAGACGTGGGGTTTTTTTGTTAATACTGTGTCTCTACTGAATTTAAGCAGCATCAGGAACTTCTGTTTCTTTACTTGTCTTGAGTTGTTGATTTGCCATAAGTGTTTGCTATAGATTATATTCTTAAGTGTTCAAAGCAACATGAGACACTTCAATTGTCTGTGAATAAATGTATTTACAGTATTACTAATAGCACAGTTAACATTTTTCCTTCATAAACTTACCACTTTCAATAGAGTTGGACAATAACTTCAGAAGTTTGAGTTGAAAACTGTATCATGACAGTCTTGTTTTCGTTCCTGTATATCAGCTACTGGTTGTGATCTGCAGTGAAGGCATTTAAACTCCTTCCAAACTTTGTACATCATGTTCATATGGACAGTCACTTTCATCTGAATATGACTTAGCTGTTCCTGGAGCCATAAAATAGCACATTTGTGAAGTTTTATTTTTACTGGTAAAAGCTGGAAGAAAGGAGGCTAGTTTAATTTAGTTTTGGTTTTGTGGTTTTTGTTTTGGTTTTGTTCTTTGTTTGTTTGTTTTGGTTTGTTTGTTTGTTTTAATTTTGAACAACTTTTCTGGTCTTCAGACTTGTATCAGTTTGCAGTTCTAGGAAAATATTAATGGACTATGTTGATCTATTGAAAACATTTGAGTAATCACAGGGAATTTAGGAAACTGTTCTGGAAAGGAATCAATCAGAACAGTGCTGGTATGAAATAGAAAATGGAGTGCTGTAATTTTATGCTCACATATATATCAAAATGCAGATTTTTCTTAGACCAAGAGCACAATGAAGTCCTGTGACCTCATGCCCTGGCATGTGTGTCCTCTCTGAATGGTAGGAGCATATCAGAGTTCCAGACCAAATAACAAAGTAAGTATGAAAAATAAATCCTGTGAGCCCTATACATTGAGTTTGAAGAGGATACATTAATCTTTACAATTTCTTGGCCTTTCTGACTTACTTCAGTCATTTAGTGTTTTTTTTAGATAGTGCACATGTCTAAAACTTCTGTTAGGAAAATAAAAAATAAATAATTGTTTTATTAATTTAATAAAGTAAAACTTTAAAACACTATTTTCCTTATTGATAGGATGGGTAATTCTCTCTCAGTAGAAAATAGGCCAAAAGTTGTAAGATAATTAAAATAGAATTAATTCATTGTATTAATAGTGATTTAGGAAAATCTGTGGGAATGAAAACCTCTGTCTTGGTGTAGTTGGGAAGTTGCTATAGGAGGGATAGCACTAGGGGTTACATAATCTTGATCAAGAGGGTTCAGCCAAGGAATCAGGCTAAAGCAAACTGGAGAGGATTTGTGTAGAAATAGGAATGAGAAATACTGTGGACAGTATAACTGAATTTAATAAACTTTCTTAATTCTAAAAGACAATGGGGAGTCACAACACTTGCTTTCTGACTTGTGGTAAGTGTTCTAGATTGCTAATTAGAATGTTTTTTTACCTCATCCATTGCCCACAAAGAGAGTAACCACCAAGTTATCCATATCATGCAGAAAGGATAATTATTTAGAGCAAAGTCTAAAATTGGGATTATTTTCGCCCCTTGTTTCATGAGTTTTTGATTGAATTCTTAATCTGAGTGCTGTATGGGTTACCTGTCGATCTGTGTGGTCCTTCTCATGTTTACAGTACCCAGACAGTGATTTTGTTAACTTCTTAGTGAACTTTATATTTCAGTCAACTTAGGACACTGAAAAATTACAATTTATAATCAGTATATAAGTTATTTGAACACTATTTTCGTAATTCAGTGCAAGATTAATCATATTTCAAAGTCAATGTTGGAAACCCATGTGAGGGCTGGAGTTGATCATTTGGAGTTTCTTGAAAGTACTTAAGACCGGAAGGCTTCTAGGAACACCTAAAAAGTTTTTATTAAAGTCTGAAAATAAATATGAAGAGATCTGATAAACTTTCATCGACTGCTTTGGTAGTGCAGAGTCTTATGTGTAGAAACTGGAGTTCATTTATTAGTTACAAGTTTCTGGTTATAATAGTTTTTAAAATCAGTATGTGACTTGCTGAAAATATATGAAGGACTCATGGAAGTCTTAAAAGGCACTTTACAGTATTACTTATTTAGTTTTCAGCAAACTTCAAGGCTTAAAAGATAATTTTAGCCTGTCAGAATTGGGCAGTGAAAGCTGCTAAAGCACACTGAATAAATGCTACTGATATGTTTGCTTTGGCTGTCAAGGAAAGGCTGTTTTTCTTGTTTGTTATACCTTTAATGACTGGGAGAAAGGTTTTGAATGTTTGGTTGTGGTTTTTGGAAGACACTGTTGCTCAGCGGCCAAGTTTCAATAAGCTGTACTGAAAGTTTTATATGTTAGTGCAAAATCATAAGGAACAAAGAGCAGCTGGAAATGACATGAGTCTACCACATGCAAATAATTTGGCAATCTGTATACGGAGAATGCAGAAACAATTTAAAAAATGTAGACTGCTCCTGCTGGCAATAAATTCCCTTGTCTACAACTATAGCAGCTTGAGGCAACTCAGTGATACGCTTTTTATCAGTTGTTTTATGTTCATATGCCAAAAGAAAAGGAGTGAAATATGTATTAAGAGACTTTAAGTAATTACCTCTATGCATAAGGAGATTTTTTTCATGGGAATACTTAAATACGTAAAATATTACATGTGCAATAATAGTACTTATACTAAAGTATTCTAAGTACTATAGTCTAAAGACTTAGTAGGTGTGTTTGAGAGGGTTTTTTTACTCATATTTCTTTATAAGTGTGTCATATGTAAGGACAGAAATCCTGCCTCCACCCCATTTTCTCGTTCCAGTTATTGAAGAACTGTTCTTCTAACAGTCATGTAGTATCTTAATTGAAATTTACTTTCTTTTAAAGAAAAGCAAAGCCAATTAGATGCATTTAGACTGTGGTAATACCTACTGTAGAACAAGTATGATAGTTAAAATTACTTAAAAAGCCCTTCACCTTAGACCAACCTTTTTATAACTGTTTAAAATAATGCGGTCTTATTTGTAGAAGTTCTGTTTTCTCTAAAATGTATCTGTATGCTGTAATCTTAATTTGTTCAGGTTTCGCCTAAACCAGATGCACTTTACACTGTGATTCTAGACTATCCTATTACTAATTATCCTATTACTAAATAATTAATTATGCTATTACTAATCCATGGGAAAAAAATACTGCTTTTGGCTTTAAGACATGGTCTTCTAGCATTCAAAAGCTGATAAATGGATGTTGGTGACTTTGTGCTACTATCTGTAGCACAAAATAACATAGGAAGATAAACTCTTAAAAATCTACTGAAATAGAAGAAAGTAGTCTGTATACATCACTCATCTGAAGTAGAACTGAATTTAGTGGAGAAAATATTCCTTTTCTGTTATTATCTCTGATTTTTTCCATTTCTTTTCTAATGTAAAAGTTAAACTATGTTTTTATGTCCTTGGAAAAACAACGACAAGTGAGTTGTTGAGCACAACCTGCATTGACCTGCTGAAAGAAAAGCAGCAGAATCCTAGCTCTGCCTCCTCTTCCCTTCTGTCAAAGGCAGTGATGTCATGGGTCTAATAGTAACTCTGGTTGAGTCATTCTTTGATCCATGGCCCTAAAATACTTTTAAGTATTGTGTCCTACATGCTACTGAAGGTCCCTTGTTCACTGAAGCTAAGCAAACAGAGGTTTTCCACCTTGGGAAAACCTTATTCTCTCTTCCTACTTGGCCTCTAATGTATGCAAACACTGACTACAGCAGGACTAGGCTGTATTTTTAGTTACAGTGTTACCTGATGAAGGGGATGCTGGTCCAGATCTGTGTCAGCCTCTTTCCCCTCCTACCAATGTCCTGTTCAATAAATCAATATGTTCAGTGAATTGCTAGGGTGGATACATTGCCCGGTTTCTGTGACACATCTTTGAAGAGGCTATGCTCATCGTGCCTGAAGGAAAGGCTAAGTTCCCTCCTTCCTCTGTGCACAGTATTTGTTTCCCTCTTTGAAAAATATTTTCATGAAGTGTGATTTGTATATAGTTAATCAATAATGTTCTTGGAATTTGGCTGCAATGTCCACACTCATCATTTACCTTGCCTCCTTGCAGCAATTTTTCTTGTTTCTCAGTAAAAAATGAATGGTGGGATAACAACTGAGTCTACTCTGATGGAAGTTGTTGAGGTTGTTTGCATGGATTCTGTTGCATTGAAAAAGAAGCACCATGAAATGGAAGTGCTAGTGCATACCTGTGAGTTGTTGGTGTTGATGGGGAGTTGTTGACAAATGACTGATGTCATTTCACATCAGCAAACTGACCTGTGAGTGTAGTACCAACATACTTTATCAAAGAAAGTTTAATCTATTCATACCTGATTTAAGAGTTTATGTTGTGAGAGAGATTTTTTTAAATAAACATCTTTTTAGAACTTTATTAACCTGTAAAATAAACCTTAAAGTAAGCCTAAATAAACTCTCCTTTTTTTTTTACAGGTTTATTTAACTTTCAGAATGGGCTTTGCTAGTGTAAAATGCCAAGACCTGTTTTTTGTGTTCATGATTAAGATATGGCTGATGTATTAGTGGGAAGGAAGGGTATGGGCAAGATTCTCTTCAGATGTTTGACAGAAACGGACCTAGGAAAACTTGGTAACAAATGGCAATAAGTGTATGTTTTCAAATAATCCACTGATTAAGATGATTTGCTTATTGACTTAATTCACTAAAGCACCATAAATTTTATCTTTGAAATCGCAATTGAGAGTTGTAATGCAAGATATGCTTGCAGATACTTGCCTAACACTTTACTGTTATGAACTTGTAGTAGAAATTGCTGTTGTTTACAGTTTGCTTGTGAGCAGAAAAAGTTGATAGTATTTTTTTGGTTTTGGTTTGGTTTTGTTTTTTTGGTTGGTTTTTTTTTTTTTTTATGATGGTGGTGGTTGTTTTTCTGTTTTCTTCTTGAATTTCAAGTGTAGTAGGTAACTTAAGTCTGAGACAGGAAACTTCCGTATAGAAACAAAGTATTTTCTAGTGTCAGGGGTTTTTTTCACCTGGTGGTGTGTTTCTTAAGCACTTTTTTACTTCTTTATGATGAGAACACAGATTTATGACAACACTCAGGGTATACTTAGTTGGAAACATTCATTGCTCTATGAAGAATGGTCTAGAAGAAAGGTAGCTGAAAATTTAAAGTGTCAATAAGTGGCTGCTCTAAGTCACGAGTTCATTACTGGTAATTAGTAAAGGAAGAAAACCTGGATATGAGACTTGTAAAGATGGTCACAAAGCACCAGTTTGACAAATCTTAGCCATGTGATTTTGTCCTGAGGCTTTATCAGAAGATATATTTCAATAAAGACTAGAAATTCTTAATGATGTTATACATGACAGTGGTGTAATGTAATCCTCCTCTGGCCAATTATGTCCCATTTATGTTCAAGGAAGATGACTTGAGACTGTAGCAGATGCAGAAAAGGACTTGGATGGTAAGGAAAACTGCAAGAGGAGGAAACTAAAACAATCCAGCTTGTTCGTTAGTCTTGCAGAAGAATGACTGGGAAAAAATACTGTTCTCATGAATATCACATGAAAAAATATGGGGGGAGGAATTATTAAAAGGACAGTCTTCATCCTTAGCATTACATATTCATGTGGGCAGTTGTATAATGTGAGCTGCAGAATCAAGAAAAAAGCACATAAAGCATTGGAAAGAGCTGTAGGAGAATTTGTTATCCACAAATGTTTCTGGCACAAAATTTCAGATGATATAGCAGATCTTGATAGAATATATCTTAAACTTCCTGGCATTCTGGCATTTTAAAATCTTGAGATACTTGATTAAAGTGCATAAACCAGCCTTTTAACCAAGTTTTACCAACCGTATAAACTTTTCCACTTGTTACAAGAGCATCGTATATAATAGATATTTCTGTTCTCAGTCAATGGTTAAAATTTGCTTTCTGTGAAATTAAATACTGTTGTATGCAGAAAATCAACTGACATTTTATAGTGTAACAGTTGTCTAGTATCTTGCACAGAGTATGTAACTTTGTAATAATAGTCTTTTGAATAACACCTTCAGTATATCTGCAGGTGTGCTGGCAGAGGGCTCAGCACGAGCCACATTAGAAGCTTTTTGTGTTAGAGTTAATTTTCTGCTATCTGTGTCAATCTGAAATAAATAAACTTCAGAGATGAGACTTTCCTTAAGTAAGCATAGGAAACTCATGGGGTTATATGGTAATATTTCTTCAGAGAAATAACTACTGGTTGAAATTATTCATAATTTCTACATAATCAGAGCCTTTTTTTTCCCCAAATAAAATTCATTTATAATTATATATTTGCTAGAGCATCTCTTCAGAGTTCTTCCCAAAAGAATGAATTTCCTTGCTAAATTGAAACAAAGGGAGAAGTGATGAGAGCTGAGGAGTATATGTATCAGTCACAAAGATTACCAAGTTTTGGAATAAGCTCAAATGAAAATTTCAGAGCTTCTTGTGAAGTCTTGTGTTTTTTTGTTTTTTTTTGTTATTCCTGAATAAAAAGAGGCTGATTTGAGAGTGAGTTAGATAAGAATGTGAGACTGTTGTTTTTCTAATGCAGAAAAGAAATTGTAATCTGAGAACGCTAAGCAATTAGGTGTAACCTCTTCTCTATGGGCATGACTGAAGTACTTGACACTGAAGTATTGAGTCATGAGAATGGATTTGGAAAGAGTCAAAGTCAAGGTAGGATTACTTTTACTATTGTCTGAAAGGTGAAAAAATCATGTAAATCACCAGTGGATCACTTTACCTGTATATTAATGAACTTGTTGGGGAGTACAGTTAAAATATCAGTTATTGAGCCAGAATGTTTCGTGTGTACAGTTAAAAGTATCTGTTATTAAATCAGTGAGTTTTGCAGTGTGTTGACTTAAAAGTTGAATTAACTCAAAATTCCAGACTTGGAGTTCATATCATCAGTGGAAGTTTAGCCACTGAGTAATAGCAGAGGTAGTATAAGGTTAGCAGGTTTAGCACCTCCACTGGTGGAAAATTTGAAAATTAACAGTGCATCTCATTGTAAAAGTTTTAAAATGTGTATGCTGGATAAACGACCTAAGGCAAAAAGTAAAGTACTTGATAAAATCTTTTGCACTTTCTGCTGCTACAGTTGAAGGTGTACTCTCCAAATCTCCCAAGTTCTAGTCCTGAAGCTTTTAACTTGATTCCTTTTTTTTACAAAACCTGACTTGGATTGCAGCAGCATGTGTATGAAGCTGTTATTTGTCACTAATTTGAGCAGGTTCACAGCTCGTACAGCAAAGACTTTTGTGTTCCGACAAGGGTAATTTAACATCCACTGTTTCATTAAAGCATTATTTTATTTTATCAGCAGGAAGAAGGCAGGTTGAGTAAGAGGGGATTACTTATTTATATTTTTAAAAATACAACAACACTGTACACTGCAGTTATTGGACTTCTTAAATCTAAGAATTAATAGATCTTGCTTACCCTTTTCCTTCTAACCATCAAGCTACGATAACTAAAGGGAAATAATGCTGTCCATCTGCTTTTCACAGGACTCCTCATTATCTACCTGTAGGGGTCTTATTTGGGCATAAATCAACTAGCTGTTGTAGCCTCTTCAGGATCAGATTTGGAGTCTGTAGTTCATTACATTGTGTTTTAATTATTGATGGGAATGGCATAGTGAATTAATACTTTCCTGTCCTTTTCCTGCTTTATATGCAACCTGTTCTGTGTCTGTGATAACCCATTGTTACCACACTGAGAGCCCACTAGCCATCAAGCAAAGGGGAGGATGCAAGATAAAACACACATAAAGGCTGAACAGAATTCCTTCGGAAAGAGAACTCGTCTCCAAATCATTCTTATAGAAAACTATCATGGTAATACTTGACCTGTTGGATGGAAATTAGACCTTCTGAAAGGTAGTTAGGAAGGAAAATGAATAAGGGAGTAGAAGTTAATCTGCACCAGAAGCAGGAATTGTAGGCCAGGCTCAGTATGCTACATAGATGAGCATTAGTAATTTTGTGCCTTTCAGAAGACTGACTGTGAAGTGTCCCTCTCAAAAAATAACACCAAATGGAGGAAATTAAACCAGAAAGAAACTTTCTGTTGTCCCTTCAAAACCCACATTGCCATCCAGCTGTTACATATCAACAGATATTTACCTGTGGTTGCAGACTGCCCTACAAGTGGCATCATTGCCTGCTGGCTTATTGCCATTTGTGTCCCCCAGCAAGAATTATGGCAAACACTAAGTTGTTCTGTCTGCTCAGTCGCAGGCACCAGGTTGTTTATAAGTTGGGGGGTCTTCTTGCAGTCTGTGTATCTGGTGTCTCTCATCTTGTAAAGATGTTAGATTAAAATCCTGTTGTAAACTATGACTTGTTAAAACAAGTTAAAAAAAGAAGTTGAGTGTGTTATCCATCCAACCCAGCCCCTCCCTGACCAACAAACAACATACTGGATATCTACTTTGGTTTTGTTTTCCCCAGAGTAGGCAAGGTTCTTTGATTCTGAAGGAAAGAAAAATTAGAAGGTTGAGAAACATTGTCCTAAACTTAAGAAAGAGCCATGGGAACAGTTCATAGGATAGAGATCTTGGTACAGAAATTACAGGTCTGTAGTTCTAGTGGTTCCAGCTACGTGGTTTTTAGTTCAGTTGTTTTTTTTAAGGGTAGATAAAGTGTGTACTCTGCTAATTTTGTTTGCAGTTCAAGGAAATATTTTCATTATTTTTTCCTTTTTTTTTTTTTTTGTCCTTCTGTATCTAGGAATAATCATCCAATTTTGAGTTATTTATTGCAATTTAGTTTGCTTTTTCTGGAATTTTTCTGTCTTGCTATCTCTCTTTCTGATAATGGTTTCATGGATTCCTGTTTTGTTTGGAAGTCTGAAATATTCCTTAACCATTCTTGCAAATGTTGTACCTCCTACGGAACAGCCATATAATTAGTTCATTGTTTTAGGATGTGTTCAATAGTGTCAGTCAGCTTTTATGGTACAAAACAGATTTGTGTTGATAAACTATTACAATTATGCTGTGCTTCCTTCAAGAACCACTGTGGGACAAGGGCATGAATAATGTAGATAAGGTAGATTAACCCTGACATCTGTGGGAGATGCACAGACAGAAAGGGAAGTGATTAGATGAGTAATACGCTGCTTTCCTTGTCACTGTAAATTATCATCAGCTAGCTTTCTCATGTCTTTGCCCACATGCCTTTGATATACCTAAGGATCAAAATACTTTTGTTCATTTCCCTGCTCCTAGCAAATTTTTTTTACAGAACGTGAGACAGTTCATGTAGAAAAATGAATTTAAAATAAGCAAATGTAGCATTTTAGTCTGTTAGGTGTGAAAAATAATCGTCTTCAAAGTGCAAGCAAGAGAACTACTTCACAGAAATAGGTTTATGTGCTACTTCTACCCAGATGGGAAACGTGAGGTAACTCTTCTTTGAGCAGGTCACTGAGACAGATAATGCATAGCATAAACGGTGTCCTGTCTTCACAGCCTGAGGGTATAAAAAAAAAAAGGCAGCTATTAAAATAGAGAATGGAGTGAAAAACAAACCTTGACACAGCATTCAGTTTATTTCTTCTTAGTATACTCTCTGTGGGCTGGAAAAGGTTCTAGACCTTAGACTGCATCCTGCTCTTTTTGAGAGCATCATGTGGAATTCCCCCATGGAGGTGGAAGGTGTTGACTTCCCAAGTAGACAACGTTAAGAAGATCTTGGTGGCTGAAACAAAAGATCTCTAACAGAAGACATCAGAAGAATATGACCATGCAGGGATCCACTACCATCTTTGGGAGAGAATGTGATTCACGTTTTTATTTCACATCTTCCCCAGTTCTCCAACAGGTAGAAGTTGCTTAAATGAAATAAGGTTGTGTGCCTGTGTGCTTATATGCACACATACGCAATTTACACATTTTTTGAACTTTTCTTTTGCATTTGATATAAGTAGTGGTCACTGTTCTTCTTTCTGAAAAGAATTTCTTAATCCAAGTCTAAGTTCTATGAGATGTCTCCAATATACCTGGAAGTCCCCTTATACCCCACAATTTACCTGATCTCACATAATTTCATGCTAATAATTAAAGTGTGTCTGTGATGGCTGCAGCTAATCTTGAGGACTTTTCAGTATCAAGGTATACTTTTAGTTTTTGTTTCCACAGAAGAGGCAGGGAAGGTCACACGTGTCGGTGTTCACTCTGAAATTTCCTTTCATGTGCTAGTGTGAACAGTTCAGGCAGATGCCTGAAATACAGTTCCATACAGTAAAGGTATTCAGCTAGATAGTATATGATGTAAAAACTTAATTTATTTCTCCAGTGCACTGAGTCAACCTACTATAAAGGCTCAAATTGGTAAAGAACTGTTTTTAACGTTTTTGGAGTTGGATGAAGATTTCTTCTTAGTGCTACTGTGTCTGACAAAACACCTGAAATATTTGTCCTGCTCAGGCTAATGTGTACAATACTGGCATGATACAATCCACTGATCCTTCTTAGGGCTGCTTGTTTATTAAGGAGTGACAATTAACGACTCGTATCCTCCCTCTTGTGCGGAAGGCGAAGGAGAAGGAGGAATTCTTCATGGGCTGTGAACTGGGTTTCATACCACATGTTATTAAAGGTCATTTGGTTGTTGTTTCCATGACTTTGATGTGAAGTGTTTGCTGCCTGATACATTTTCCATCTCATGATAGAAGTGTTTGGGTGGCTGTATTGGGTTTACATGGCAAGATTTTGATAAGAGGGAGGCTGCAGGCCTGAGAAGACACAGAAGCTGCCCCCATATCACACAGAGCCAGTTCCAGCTGGCTCCAAGATGGACCCACCTCCGGCCAAAGCTGAGCCACTCGCAGTGCTGATCATGCCTCTGTGGTAGCATATTTAAGAAGTAAAAAATGCTCTCTAACATGGCAGCTGTGTGAGAAGGAAGTGTGAAAAATGTGAGGGAAATGGTCCTGCAGACACCAGGATCAATGAAGGAGGAAAGGGAGGAGGTCTTTCAGGTGCTGAAGCAGAGATTCCCTTGCCAGCCCATGGAGAAGACCATGGGGCACCTCAAGCTGCAGCAGGTGGATGTGCACTGAAGAACACTGCAGCCCATGGAGAACCCACACTACAGATCACTTTCCCAGCAGGAACTGTGGCCCATGGAGAGGAACCCACACTGGAGCAGGTTTTCTGGACCTTGATCCATGGGCTGTTTCATTGTGTTTTCTCCCCATGTACTGCTGAGGAGGGGATTGATAGAGCAGCTTGGTGTACACATGGTGGCCAGCCAGGGTCAACCCACCACAGTCTACATCTGTTTGTACCTACATGGAGATCTGCAGGAAGAATTCTGTTGTTTTACAATGTTTTTAGTGAGTTTTGTGCACTTTCACAGCAGGTTCGCCTCCAGTATGCGAACATTTTTTTCTGGCACCAACCTGTTTTTGTCCAAAAGAGAATGAAGTAGAAGATAAAGGAGAAATTTAAATGCTATGTTGTGGCACCTAAAAACAGGTGCAATAATAAGACAGACTACTGTGTTAACTTTTTTTTTAATTCCTCCAGACTTGAGCATGTTACTTGCAGAGAAATTTCCTTTCATCTCCTTGGAATTGGAGATAATAGTGAGAATAGGGAGCCTTTAGCTCCCTTCTCCCACTCTTTATTTCACACAGAGGAAACAAAAGACCCTGAAGTGATGTTTGCTCAAAATTTTGGGGTGTCCAGGAGAGCAAATTTTACGCTGTTGGATTGTTTCAGGGTAGTTAGTGCACTACCTGAGAAGAAATGTAGGGTGCATGTTTCTTACATTTGGCTGTGCCTTATTGGGAGTTTACAGGGCACTGTGGTAAAGTAAGCTGTTTACGTCATAGTGGAGTGCTGGATGAAATAGAGTAGATCAGGGTTGTTGGAGTAGAGTGCAAGCAGAGTCTTTTCAAATGTTCACTTTTGTCCAAATGTCGTTATTGCTGTACTACAGAGGACTCAACGATGCCTCATATTCTTACATCATCTGAATGAAGGTTGAGGAAAAGTACTTTCAGTGTGACTGTTTTAGAGTAGACTTTTCTTTTTAAGGGCTTGGGGCCATTAGAAATCAGTGTATATATTTGCTTGCTGCAGTAGTGATTGCAGGTGAGCAGACTCATTTATCATATTTCAAAAACTGTGGTGGGTGACAGGTTCACAGGAGTGCCCGGGTTGGTTTTAAAGTGTACCTTCCTGTTTCTGTCCTTTTCATCTGCTCTGGATGGCCTCTGAGAGAAAGAAATGGTGAAACACCCTTTCAGGGTGTTGGCCAACTCTGTGAGATCGCAACCCCCTCTACTGGTGACACCTCTGTCAGACTCTACGAGTTGCTGCTCTCAGACTGTTTTCTTCAGTCCTATTTTTTTCCCTTTCCTCTAAACCCAACATTTAGTTCCTCTCTGTATACCTTTTTAACTCGCCCACGAGTGCTAAAGGAGAAACTTGATATGTTAAATCATAATGATTAAAAGAAAAGCAGATACAAAAGTATGTGTATGATCACTTTGAAATTTCCTACATCTGTAGTGTATTCTTAATTCAACTGTGGCTTTGAGGTGGAGATTTTTAGTGTTAATTCTTAAATTAATAAATGGGAGACAGATAGAAAAGGAAAACATGCTGACAGTGCTCAAAAGTAGTACTTACCAGGTGTTTGAAGCAGCAGAGTCTCTTCATAATCTGTTAAAAATATTTATCTTGCCAAGTCTGTACATTTTTATGTCTACCTGCCTGAGACATGCTCTTTCTACATGTTTTCAGTCAGCAGGCATGCAGCTTGACTCAGTAGTGTTGATCTAGATATTTTATATTATTGCATCAGTAATGATGACTTTGTTAGGAATCAGCATTAGAGCTACCTTTTCTTTCAATGTGATACAAGTTCTACTTTCAGAAAGAAAAACTTTGAGTCTATGCACAACTGTCATATTTTTTTCTTCTATGGAAGTGTAATTATGTTTGGGTTTTTTTATTCTTTGTCTTCTGTTACTTGTTATTCTGTCTGCTAAATAACTGAAATAGAAATGTCTCTTAGTGAAGAAATGTCATGCGTTCTTTGTGGCATAATTTTCATGAACAAAGCAGAATGTATTTGATGCCAGAGTCAGTGGAGGCCTTTTCTGCCTCTTTTTCACTTGTGTAGCATGACTGTCATTAGAAGTTGCTGACTACAGTAAAAGCTGAATGTACATCCAGGACATTATTCATTCATTCTGGCAGGTGGAGAGGACAAATAATTGAGACAAGATATGCTGCCATGCATATACAGACAATGACAAGTTGTAGAGCATGTCTTAAAAGTATATAGCACTTCATAGTTGCATTACAGTGTTTTCATGACTAATAGATAGCATTTGTCTATAGAATGGTGCATTTTCCTACCACTTAGGGGGAAAAATTGACTGAAGGCTAGAACAAACTCTGATGGTAGTTCGCCTAGTTCCCAACAGCACACCACAAACTTGTGAAATTTAGCATGGAGTGCTTGGCCCCCATGTTTCCAGACTTCAGGTGGAATTCCATCAACCCCAGCTGCCTTGCCAGTTTTCACCTGCTCTATGGCCTTAAGAGTTTCTCCCAAAGGGGGGGTCAGTATCCGATTCATTCTTCACCGGTTGCTTTGTAGTGTACTGAATTGCTGAGTCTTGGACTACACGGCTAGTACTGAAAAGAGTCTGAAAGTGTTCAGACCAACGATTCAGAATGGAGATTTTATCTGTGTGAAGCACCTGACCATCTGCGCTGAGTAGAGGGCATTGGACCTGATATGTAGGCTCATGTGCTGTTTTCAAGACCTCATAGAATCCTCTGTGATCACCCGTATCTGCACATAATTGAATTTTTCCTGCTAGATTGATCCACCACTTGTTCTGAATGACACAAAGTTTCTGTTGGAGCTTGCTGAATGCAAGAGGAAGGGCTGCTTTTCTTACATGACAAGATGGCTGAGCAAGGTGTGCTTGGTGAGCAGTTCTCAACAATTCCTGGATCTCTTGATTGTTCTCATCAAACCAGTCCTTGTTCTTCTTTAGGGAGAACCCTAAGGACTCTTCAGAGGACTGCAGGATGTTATTTTTAATATATTGCCAAAGTGTTTCCGGAGAGGGATCTATGGAATAATTTTCGAGCCTAGTTTGAAGGTTTGCCTGAAAGCTGTCTCTCACTGTAGCTGATTGAAGATCGTTAACTTGGAGTCTCCTCCTTGGGATACTGCCCCCTTTAGGTTTGAATTTAAGATTGAAGTTAAGTTTACAGCGCACAAGTCAATGGTCTGTTTGGCATTCTGCATTAGGCATCACGTGGGTGTGATGAAGATCGCGAACATCTCTCTGTCACACCAAGACATAATGAGGTGCCAGTGCTTAGATCTAGAATGCATCCAGGTTGCCTTCAGACTATTTTGCTGCTGAAAGATAGTGTTGGTGATGGTGAGCTGCTGCTCCGCACAGAATTCTAGCAGAAGTTGACCATTATCGTTGCAGTTTCCAAAGCCATGCTTGCCTAATACTCCTTTCCAGGCTTCAAAGTTCTTTCCTTCTCTGGCATTGAAATCACCAAGGATAATGATCTTATCATCTGTGGGAACCTTTTGGGTAAGGCAGCGCGAGTTGGTGTAAAATTTATCTTTTTCGGCAGGGTCAGCTTGGAGAGTTGGGGCATATATACTGAAGACGACAACGTGTTGCTTGTTGTGTAATGGAAGGTGTAGGGAGATAATGCAGTCAGAGTGACCTGTCGGCAGATTTTTGAGTTTAGAAACAATAGAGTTTTTAATCATGAAGCCAACTCCTGAGAAAAGCCTTTCGGTTCTGGGTTTACCTGACCAAAAGGGTGTGTAACCGGCACCATGTTCTCTGAGGCTGCCTTCTTCATGGAGACGGACTTCACTGAGAGCAGCAATGTCGATGTTGAGACGTGAGAGTTCGTGGGCAATTAGGGCAGAATGACGCTCAGCACGTCCACTGTCCGCAGAATCAAGCATGGTTCTGATGTTCCGGCATGCTAGAGTCAGTTTGGGTACACCTTTGAAGGCGGGTGTGTGCCTTTGTCTCTTAATCTTTGTTTGACCGCAATTAGAAGATGCCTGTTGGCTGCAGATAACCAACTGGGTGAAGGGTGGAGATGAGCTTTGGTTAGGCCACTTTTTCTAGGCCCCTCTCCATGTGGAGCAAGCAGTGCTGTCCTTGAAAAAGGCTGCTTGCCGTCTGAGCACAGCACTGCCCAGCCGCCATCTGAGCACCAAAACCCAGTATAGTTATGTCTTATATAGACTTCTTAATGTATTTTGTAACATTCTTGTTTGCATTATGAAATCAGAGTTGAACTTCCTATTTTTTTTAGGCTTTTACAGTGAATTGCTTGCATTCTTTGCCAAATCTGTTTTAGGCATCTCATTTGAATACTTTGATACTTTGAGTGGTATCTTAGTACAAATGCAAATAGGTTTTTCAAAATGATTCCCATCTTATTCAGTAAGTGCTGAATCCTATAAAAAAAGAAACTTGGTGGGCTGGAGTTAAGGTTGTTTGGGTGACTTTTTTCCTTTGTGATTTCTTGATTTCAGAGCTTCATAGCAAAGACAGATATTTCTTTTGTGTATGTATGTATGTATATAGATATAATATATATAAATAAGAAAATTCCTGCTCGGTGGATAGATGCTTACTTTTCTTACTTGCATAATTCCAACTTGTGTCTATTTTAGGTTTGTATGTTAGAAATATAAACTTTCAGTGAATTTGTCTATAATCTGAAATTTGTAAATCACTGCTTTTTAATGAACTACTTTCTTTCAAGTTTTTGTTTAAGATTTGTGGTGTAGTAGTGCATAAGCATATTTACATAATGAATTACTATTATGATTTAAAGCCTTTAATTGTTTAGCTCTCCAGTGAATAGTCTGCAATTTTAATTTAATAATGTACTAATAACTGATATTTGATAATATATTAATCACTGGAAAGTAGTAAAATTGGAGTGCTTTGGTAGCTTTAGTGAAAAGATGTAACTGACTTCTTATATAATTTTTTTTTTTTTGACAAAACCATTTTGGCTTCTGCAGCAGCAATGTTTTATACCACATATAAATGTACAGTGGCATGTGGTTATCCAGCTGTAAAGTGTGGTCAGAAAGGTCCTAGTCAGTGGTGGTACTTCATTGTGGTGGACGTACTCAGAGCTACAGGAATGGAAAGATTTCCCCAAGGATGGTGGCCAGTTATTACTGGTGTGATGGCAGCGTGGTCTCTGGCTGTGGGGTGTACCAGTCACCAAAATTTGGCTTGGAGTTTTCTGTTAAATGCTTATTTACCAGTCTGAACTTTTTGCTTTTTATTGTTCACTCCCAGATGAGGAAGTGCTTATTTTGTGTAGTTCCTGTCTTCCTTCCAACACAGTAACATTTCTCATACAAAAGCCATGTCACTGTGCCAGAATTCTGCCGACTCTTTTAAAGATCAAGATTCCATCTAGTATTTTTTCTAAACTGGCTTGCCTATTTTTTTGTGTTGTGGTACTTTATTTTGGAGTTTTAACAGACTTGTTCTTGTCAGGGAAAGATGAAGTAAAGCAGATGTAGTTTGAAAATGTCTTTCTGTCACAAATAATGAATGAATAGTGTATTTCATTTAAAGCAGAAAGCTTATTCCAGTCCCTGACCTCCGCTGCCCTGTTGGTTGATGTTTGTGTCACCTATTTTGTAATGGAAGTTACAGGAAATAGTCACCTCAGGTGAAACCTACCTGTACTGTCTTGGCCACCACGAAATGTCCTTTTACTGTCATAGACTCATTAATTTGTTAGATCTCCTTTGTGTTAGATAGCATAAGCAAATTATTCAAAATTCCTTTAAACAAAAACTAGTCTGTATAGTAACTTCATTATTATTAATTACCATTAAGTGTTATTCATCAAATTAATGAAGTAAGGGGGATGTGCAGCTTAGCATTTTGGAAAGTGTAGAGTTAAAAATTTACAGGAAGAAAGTAAAAGTTAGCCAACTAGTTGTTTCTGTATTTTAAAAATATTTTTAGAACTTGTTTAAAAGTTTAGTTTCTGCATTCTTCCTTTTCCCTAAATAACCCAAGAATGACTTTGCAAAATATTTTTCAGCAAGTTTATGAATGGTGACAAAATCAAGATACGTGCACACTGTTTTTCTCAGTATGTTCAAAAGTTTCTGCAGTTTCCTTAAGGCTTAACCCATGCATTTTATTTTAGAACTTTTATTTCGGGTTAACTTCAGTTTTTATACAGACTGATTATAAGATAGAGGAATTTGAGGCAAAAGTACCTTTGTATCAAGTAGTGTCAAAGTATTTATGTAAACTTCAAAGGTGTCTGTACCTGTTTATATATGCTTTTAAGGTATGATATAAAATTGTTATGCAGGCTATTTTCCTTTTTATTTCTGAAGACGTATGCTTTCCTATATGGAATTTTCAGAAAGCTGCTAGGCTTTCTTCACAGCTGCATCATGTTCAGAGGCTCACATTCATTCTAGGATTGACTAAAAGCAATCTATTTTCTCTTTTTCTTCCATATGATCAAGGAAGTCTGTTTTTTGGCAAAAATTTTACCACTAGTTAAAAATGTGATGGGCGTTCTGTATGTCTGATTCCATTTCTGTTCTGTGTTTCACAAAGACATTCAGATTTGGTGCTAATGATACCTTTTATCATTAAATTATAGTAGCAAACTTTGCTTTTCAATGAAGTTATATTACAATAGTGTTAAATAAAATGTGTAGTTTTTATTCCTCTGCCTTACAGTGTGAATAGATTACATTTTTTAAGTTATTATCATCATCATCATTTTTAGGAAGCAACAGCAGATACAAGTGTTGAAATTATCTTAGACTGTGATAAGTAGACAGTAACAAATAATTCACTTCATTTGTTGTGTATGTAGTGTGTCCTATAACCCATGGTCCTGAGGATGACAGGATGGAATTTTTCTGTAATCATCTGCATATTTTTTATTTGTCTTTCTTCAGTTGAAGAAGTAATGTTTTTGTGTTCACAGATTTTGATCTGTGTATCACTGAAGGAGGATCAGCTGAAGGATAGGCTGTCATTGTCCATCTGCCATCCAATGCCATGCAGGTTGTCTTCAGCCTAGACCTGGAGTTCAGTTCACTATTCTGGAATTTGCTGCTCCTTCTCCTTTAAAGGAGGAAATGAGCAGTATGTTCATGGCAATGCCTCCGCAGAAAAGTGTGGTTTAAAAAAAAAGGAAGGTTTTCTTTGCAACTGAATTGTAAAATACAAAGGGCCCCTGAATGATTCAAAAAGTTATAGCATGGCAGTCTTCTGTTAATATCTGATAATAAACATAGCTAGAAAGGCAGCAGGAGAGGGAACCAGTGGTGATTTTATTGGAATGCCATGCTGGTAAACAAGCTCTCTCAGGATAAATAGAAACAGTAGAGGATTAAAGCACTAAAACAGAGGAACATTGAAGAGCTTTCTCCTGCTTGGAAACAGTAATAACATTCAGCCAAATAGGAAATGCTTTAGTTTGATGACAGAAATGAAGGGAAGGAGAAGCTGAGGTAGTGCTGCATCTAACTGCCTGATAAGAGGAAGCAGAACAATTCAAGTGCTGCTGTTGTATAATAGCTTAGAAGTGAATAATTTTGGTTGAGATGCTCAATTCAGTCGTGTTGCTGTTTGGGTCAGCAGGGCTACTCTCAGTTACTGCACTTGTAGGCCATGGCTGTTGTCTTGGTAGAGGATGGAATAATGAAACCAGCTTCTTGCTGGAAGCAATGAGGTGAAGCAGAGTGAAGCTGGCAAGAATAGAGTGTGCTGAATTTCAGCTCACATTACAGGAGACAAGAACAAAATGAATAAATCCTTCCTACTGGTGGTAGTTTTGAATTCAAGCCATGCTTCTGCACAGCAAACTGACAAGTCTGGAACTGCAAAGGAAGTTAAAAAGTTCTTCATACTTCTACCTGTTTGTTCCCCAAAAGAAAAGAATTGCTTTATGGCCCTAAAGTGAGAAGTCAGGTCATCAGGGCTGTGAAAATATATCTGCTGTACTTTGGCTGCTTTTCCCTTTATTTAGTTTAAGTAAGTAAGCTTTGAAATAAGTATTGAAGGATCAGGGAGGAGGCTTAAAATAGCAGCAGTGAAGAAGTGAGAAGATCATTAAGTTCTATTTTTTCCTGCCAATCAGATGTTTTACTTTTTGCCTATGCACATTCCTTTCCTTCCATTTAAGGCAGATGACCTTTCTTCAGGTCAGATTATCTGTCTGATGACATGGGTAGGTAGCATTTGTGTGGTTTCTGATGATGAGAGATGTTTGTTCTGCAACACTATTTAAGCAGTTATTTGAACCCAGTTGATTCAGTTGAATGCTGACATTCACTATTATTTTATGACTTGAGCTCACATCAGTATTATGATACCTCATTCTTCATACTGTGATAGGTAAGGAACAAACCTCAGTAACATTTCTTCCTACTGATTTTCCTTTGTGTCTGTGTGCTTAAAATGAGAAATAAAGAATGAACAACTGATCAAAAGTCAAAAGCTCTTGTTCTCTGGGTACAAGCACTCACATGGGGGATTGGACTCCACTGTTGTCTTGTCTGTACTTATATCAAATCCATTTCTGAAGACCTCCACTATTTCTATAGGTAACATTCGTTTATAAATGGTTTAGACCTAGGAAATACAGGTCACTTTGAAGAGTTACCCAAAGAAAAACTTATTTATTTAAAGAAATTAAAGATGTAATCTTTGTTGTTTGTTTTCTCTCAATGCTGTCATTATTTGCAGATGTCTAATTGTGTATTGGCTAAATCTTTGGGTATATTATATGAGCTTTGGAATCTACACTTGGTTCTGTCTGCAAGAATTTCCTTAGCATATTGAGTATTGCAAATAATTACTTTTTATTAGACCAAATATATCATAATTGAATGTTTACTCTTTTATACACAGTCTCTTCCATTTCAAGATTGTAAATGTTCATGCTAGATTTATTTTGCATAATAAAAATTCCTGTTAAATTGCCATCTCCCTGTAGAATACATTTATTCACTCATTTTAATAAAGTGTAGCTTTTCAAAGTACATCATTCTGATGATTCAAAAAACGTACCTTCTTTTTTTCTCTTTTCAGATTTATCCAAGAACAGATTAACTGAGGTTCCTATGGAGTTGTGTCATTTTGTGTCACTGGAAACACTAAATCTATACCACAATTGTATTAAAAATATACCAGATGCCATAGTAAACTTGCAAATGCTAACTTATTTAAATTTGAGGTAAGTTTAACTTTGCCACTTTTTTTTGTTTGTTTGCAAATGTGTAAAGATTTTATTGTGTACACTTTATATATTTCTGGAAGAACTAACTACCTTTTTCGTTTTACTGGAAACAGTAATGCAAAAGCTCTTTGACTGTAAATACAGCTCTGTGTGAAGGCATTTTAAAGGCCAAAATGTAAAACTAATTATTCAGAGAAAGACCAAGAAATACCTAATCCATGTCTTTCCCATATTCTTGTAACGAATTCAGGATGCTAATCACATCAACACAGTTGGATTCTTACAATTCACTTCTCATGACAAATTTTGTAAAACTTGACATACCTTTTGTACTTAAAAAGATGAAGAGACAGACACAGAAAATTTATGTTTTTATCCATGGGAATAGAATGGAAAAGCATGATACTTTATCACTAAGATTTTGTCTTATACAATAAATATAATTACTGCCTGTTTTAAGGAGGAAATGGCCAAGAATTAGACACCATTGTGTCTTTTCAATGAAAAGTCTGTGTGAATACAAACCAGTATAGAGAATTGCTGCTGGTTAAAGTGCAGGTGAACACATATGTGCTTTTAGTGGAGGGCACGTAAGCCCTTTTTCAACTGGAGCAAGGTGTGGAGTTTTCTTTGCAATTAATAATGTAAAAACTGTAATAGTAAAATATAATAATCTGATCTTTGTGAGATGAGGTTTGAGCGGATGGTGCAGTGGCTCTTGGTCCTTTAAATTCAAGGTATGAAGGTTTGATCATCAGTTTTATCAACACTGAGGATCTTTCTTAAGCCTTCCTGTATTATTGCTGTACTGCAATTTTGGCCACTGTGGAACACCATTTTGGCTATAAAAATTGTAATGTTATGGTGTGTTCTGAGTATCTGCACACATACAGGGAATAGGACTTGAAATTTTGCATTAGTGTTTGTTAGATATACATAAAAAAATTAAGACTGGATTAAGTCGTTAAATTTACATAAAATATCGTGGTAAATTTAGGAATTAGATTTAACTCAGAACTCAATATCATGAACCAGTGACTCAGTGTAGTGATGGAATTTGTGTGAATCATCACAAAACCATAATAGTTAGATTTTATATTACATCTGACAGTAAATGGGACAAAATAAAAGGAAGTTTTTCAAGTTCTTAAGGTCATTTCCCTCAGTTTAAAATCCCCTCTTCACTTGGATGTGCCCTTCCTCCTTGTTAGTTGTTCATAGTAAACAGGTTAAAGAAGGAAATATAGCCTTGACTTTCTAACTATGTTGCTTCTTGGCAAGAAATACATTAGAGATATAGAATGCATATTTTTCTGCCTGTCACCAGCAGAGCCCATATGTTAAATAGCATTGGAAAGTGATGCCAAGAGATATACGGTGTCTTTGGGCCTTGGTGGATACTGTTCATGTTTTATTTAAAGAAATTCCTTTTAAACTAATGATGATTTATTACTCACTTGCCCTGGTGATGTACTGTTCTTTATCTATTAGTGGGTTGCTTCTGAGTTCTGTAGAGCTTAAAAATTGTTTTGACTTGCTTTTTGTGTGTGTCTAATCTGCCGATCTGTGGCATAGTGTAACTATTTTAGAGTCTAGATTTCCTCAGTTTGAGTTCTTTAGAACTTAAAAAAAATATTTCTACTTAATTTTTAGAAAAAGTTGTGTCTTGGGCATCTGCAAAGATACTAAAATTAAGAAACCTGGCTCCACAATAGGCATTGATTCTTTTTTCAGCTACTGCTGGTTAATAGTTGGATTTCTCGTTTTTAATGTCTTTGGGTTTGTTATTTGATATCTGTCTGTTTCCTGGCTTGTGCAACAGAGATATGATGATAGTTTGCTTTGTAAAATGTTTTGAGACTGTTGGTGTGGAGCATGAATATAAATCTTTATATGCAGCTTTGTAGTATACTGCTGGATTGGCAGTTGAAGAAATGCTGTGAAACTGGTGGAATTTTGATTTTTGTTTGTTTTTGTTTCACTTCAGGGTTTCTTACTGAAATTACACATGGCAATTTCTGCCGTGTGTTTTCAGAGTTCAGACACACCTTTGCTCTCTGAAGCCTTAACAGTCAAGCAGAAGCTAATTAAAATGGTTTATACTGGGGTGCAACTTTTAAGTGTTGTTTTACTACAGGTTAATACTCATAAGAAAGAACAATTATTTTAAAAACCTTTAAATATTCTACGACAGAGTAGTTAATATGTTATTCTGATAAGCATGAAGTTTCTTCTGGAAATTGAACCACAACTCACTATTTTTAATGATGTGGTGATCACAAAATGTCATGACATTTGCCATCTTTTACATTTGTCATGTTTTAGCTTATGAATCTTGGAAACAAATGAACCATTGATAGTCCCAGGATTTTTTGGCTCTATTTAACTGGGTTAATATCATAGAACCATAGAACAAGAAGTATCAAGTAGTCTTCAACTATAAATGTTCTTAAAATGAATTGAGAAAATAACCATTTTGTCTGTAATTTATGTATTTGTCTTTTAGTTGGAACAGAAGGCATCCATTTTAGTGGCACATAAAACCACAGGAATGTTTAAATACTTGCAAAATACTGTCTCAGTTGACTTTCCGGTATTCATTAGGAAGGGAAACAGCTGTTCTTGGTGAAAAACAGATTTGTTACAATATTGTTAAAGTGATATAGTGCATTTTTTCCAGAGTGATAAAGTTCACAATGTTGTTTAGTCAATAATGCAGGCATTTCTGATGTACAAGTGTTTTCTTAATGATTGGCATTTGAAAATTTAAATTTTATCTTCATAAAATCTGACCCATGAAAATGAAGAAATTTTGCAACTCTTAGACTTTATGTGAGTGTACAGTAGAACATCACTGATGGTTTTAATGTTTTGTTTTGTTTTGTTGCAGTCGAAATCAGCTTTCTTCTTTGCCAGCTTGCCTGTGTGGTCTTCCTCTAAAAGTCTTAATTGCAAGTAACAATAAGCTAGGTTCCCTTCCAGAAGAGATAGGTCAGCTAAAACAGTTAATGGAATTGGTATGTTACTGATCTTTTTTTTTACTTTTTATTTTGACTTCTTTTGTATTTAAATAGAAACAAAAAAAATCACCTTGCACATATATTTGAACAAGTGTTTAATACTATAATGCAGGTTGAAAGACAAAGTTTTTTTCAGCTGTTGGGTAGTAACACAATAATAGTTTCCTTTATATTCTTTCGAACTCTTTTAAACAACATCAATGCCCTTGGTTCATTCAATACTCAGTGTCAAAGTTCATGGTCTTTATAAGTTTTACTCATCCCTGCGCTGACTCCCCATTTCACTGTATCAAGTTCAAAAGTTCTGGCATCAGGCTCTGCAAGGCTGTACCCCTTCCTTAGCACCCTCCCCTCCTGCTTCATTTTTGTCTGTTATTACTCTCTGCTTACCACATTGCATTCCACTCCTGATACTGGTCTTATCAGTCTATTTTCATTTTATTTCACTATGTTTGTCACGCAACTTTTCTTTCCTGGGACACCTATCTAAACAGATATCCAATCCAAAGTTATATTCCTCTTGTTTTCAAAACTGTCCACATGAATACTGTTTCTGCAAGCAGTAGATCATCTGTAATAGATCATCCACTCAATGACAATCTGAAAAAGTAGAAAAATTATTTGGTACTAAAGATAAAAAAATAAATTTAATTGCAAATGCTTTTTTAAATATATGCGTGGAAAATATATATAAGATAATGCTTCCCTTTCTCTCTCTTTATCTTCCTTTTCTATAGGAAGGCTGAGACTGAATTCTTTATGGCATATGCTTTATGTCTTCTGGTTATTTCTATTCATTCTTTTGAGATATAAATTGACAAATAAACCACATTTTGACACTGCTAATTTATGCATAGTAAAACAATGACTTTAAAACTTTCTTCCACCTGCTGCTATCTCCTTTGACAGCATTTATCATGCACGTCTCTTCTGTACCCGAAAGTGCCTGCTTATCATATTATTCTTTTTATAATAGTAGTTCCTCCATTAGCTTGTGTTGCAGAAATTGAGCTAATCTTGCTCTAGGCCGCAGTCCTGCTGTTGATTCTTCGTATGTGGAGTGAAGTGACAACGGAGGGGCTTTTTTCTTCTAGTATTCTTGAATGGCATTCTGTGGTATCAGTCTTCTGTTACAGATTACAATTGATCTGGCTGTTGAATAGGATGGACAGGTGGTTACCTTTTCCTTTCTGGGTTATGCCTGAGAGAAAGACTAGCAAGTTTGTTTTGTTTGCTGAACATTATTAGTTTTTCTTTCCAAATAGTTGGAAGTTTTGTGTGTGTGTGTGTTTAGTAACATTACAGGAATGGTTCTGAATTAATCTTAAAAGGAAAAACATGTTAGGCTATAGCATTGTTTTTGTTGTGCTTAAAATAGATGCAATAAAAGGTGATGGTTCCAGTTTTATAAATAAAGTTAAATTTAGTAAAAAATGAGTTTAAAATTAGTAACAAAATTTAGTAAAAAATTAAAAGCTTGAAAATCAATGTAGATTATACTCAAAGCAGATGGGATTTGTTTAGTTCAAACATATGTTTAAATTCTGGAATACTGGATTTTCATATTGCTTTCCACTTATGGTATAGTTTCAGTGTTACACTTTCTCAAGGAGGACACAACAATTCCTGCTCTAACAATGAGAGGGTATAGCAACATGTCACTTGGTAGCCTAGAAGTTTTATGAAAACTGAAGAAGGTCTGATGCTTGTTCTTTGTGATCAGAAAGCAGCGGTGGAGGGTAGTTGAATAAGAAGGTTTTGTTAAATTGAGCATGATTCTGCTCAGTTGAGATGACCTTATTACTTAGTTTGATGCTACCGTGTGTGTTTGGTACATTTCCAGTGAAGTGAGTTGCACTATTTAACTGGAAATGACATAACTCTGATGTATTGGGAAAAGCAAATAGTGGTAGGATTGAGAGTGGGGATTTGTACTGGCATTTATAATATAATGCGGTTTGGATAATAAGGTGATCATTGTTCTGAAATGAGTAAAAAAACATAAATAAACAAACAAAGAAGATTAAGTCATACTGCAGTTGTTGGACGAAAAATTCAGCTGTGTGAGAGCAATGCCAGCCTGAATAGCAGGGGATTCAAGCAGAACCATTGCCCAGCCCTCTGGCTGGGAATACTGCTGTTTTATACATACACAGTGCTGGTGTTGAGCTGGGCCAGGAGATTGATCCCGAGATGCCACCTGGCTGCAGTGCTTGTATTAATAGGACTTTTCCAAGCAACCCCAGGTTCCCCAGGTGTTTCACAAGCTGCATGCAGTAAGAACTGTGTGTACATAGCAAATGGATTTTTTTAATCTAACTTTTTAAACAAAATTTACCTCTGTAGCCACTGTAAAGTGACATAAACATAATTTGCTGCAAATTAGATCAGATCTTTCCAAGAAACATTGTGTTTTTCCCACTCTCCTCCAAAATGGAGCAGGTAATTCTTTTTCTATTGCATGTATGTATTTATATAAATTTCATGGCATAGAGTAACTTAGATATTACATGCAGAAAATCTTCAGGTTTTCTTTTAATTTCTAGGGTTTTGACAGTTAACGTTCAAGCACCAAAGTAACATAAATTATTCTCCCTGCAGAACACTTTGCAATTAATTGCAAAATTTGGTTGGGATATTTACTTTTATTTGCAGCTCATTATCTCAATCATACATCTGCTGTCAGCCAAGAGGATGGGTGCAAAATTAGTGTGAAGATAATCTGAAACCTACTTTCTGTCAAGGAAAAGGAATTAGGCAGAGATGGCTCAGTAATTGTACCCAGAACTATCAACTGTATAGTAAGATTCTGGTCTCCATCCTATCGGGCAGTATTGTACTGCTGCCTTCTTCAGATAACGGCTGTCTCCATCTCTGAGATGCTCCTGTCTCATGTTGGAAGCCTTTAAATCTCTCAACTTGGATTTATGTCCTTTCCCTCATTCATCTAATCAACCTGACCATGCAGGACCTGCTGTTGCCTAAGAAGGTCCATGTGCTCATGTACTGTGTAGCTTCTCTTTACTGTTCAATATAGCTTGTATGTCACAAGCTTTCTGAATCCACACACTTTTCAGGAATAACTGATCAGTCAGGAGGCCCAAGTTTAAAATGAATGTAAGGAGGAAGTTTACCTTAATTTGAATGGTTTGGATAAACTCCCTGTGTGTGTGTGTGAATAAATATGTTAATACAGACTCAGAGTCCCATATTGATTTGTTTAAGACCATTTAAACTTTACCATAAACAAAGGAAAAAAGCCGATCATTTTAATTTGCTTTCATGCCATAGAAATTAATGTTAAATTTAAATATGCCTTACACTTCTCTGATTTTGAGAAATTGTCTTGTCGTGGCAGGACATAGCCTAACTTGTAAGAACAAAATAGAATTGATGCAAGTCTGACCTTAGCAAATACTAGCCCCTCAGAATGTGAGTAGGTGTTTGAACTTCAGTTGCCTGCAAATGTCCGTGAAGCAAACTGCTGATTGTATAGTTCCTTAAAAAAGTATTAACTTGAAAACGATAAGCATTTGACTCTGATAGTATTGCATCCATTACTGGCAAAGTAAATGGGAAAGGTAAACACTGTCTCTGTCACATACACACTCATGAAGTCTAATAATAGTCAAGAGCATAATAGGATAATGTTATAGGTCTTTGTTTTCCGTGGCTATTCAAACAAAATAATAAAAAAGGCAACTTGGGCTGCAGTGTTTAGTAGGATAAAGGATACTACTGTCTCTAGAGATCTTGTGAATGCTGACATGCTGTCACAACAGATCAGTCTTACTGAGGATGTTTTGAAAGGCTGTAGGTGGAAGTGGACTTTGTTTTTGAGGCTACACACTGCCGGGCTTTTTTTTTTTTTTGGTACTTGGTTTACAGTTCTCTATCTCTTTCCTTGACTTGTTCTGACATGTGTGCCTAAGTGCACTTGGTCTAGAAAGTTTCTTTGGCACAAGGTGACTTTAAATTTAAATTCTGTGCTCTAAAAATCCATTATCTAATTATGAAGTCATTTAAAGTGTGTAGATTAAAAATAGGACAGTAAAGCTTCAAAAATAAATGATCTGGGAACAGTGCAATTAAAGAAACTTTGTGGCAAAAAATGCACTCATTAGCTGGGATTTTTAATTTCCTTGTCTAAAAGCTACAATAATTTCCTGACTATGTTTTGAGAAGGGAAGAAAGCCTTGGCAACAGTGAGATTCTGTTATAAGAAGAAACTTGTCTGATACAGGGAGCAGCATTGCCAAATCACATTTTGCATTTACTATCATTATTTAGGCTGGAAGACAGAGAGTTAGTTCATGCAATGCTTTTGACTAGTATTAAAGCAAGTGTCTTCAAAGAGATTACTTAGCAATGTGGCTCACTTCTAGAACTTATGTAGTCCAAGAGCTCCCAGATACTGTGTAAATCAATTTGAAACAGTTGAGAGAGTAGGTGTATTCTGTTGGCTATTCAGGAAAATTTTAACATGACCCCACTTAGATTTAATACTATGAAATACTGTTTCATTCTTTTAATACAGAAATGAAAGCATAATTGGGACATCACCCAAATTTACAGGTTGCCTGGAATGTAAGAAGAGGTTTCAATGTTCATTTGGCAGCAAAAATGATAACTAGTATCTAACAACTGTCTCATTTTAGACCAACTTCATCCAAGAAGTTGATCTTTCGTACACATTCGTAACAGTTTCTTGTTATAAATAGTGTTAAAGTATCATATTTATTACAGTAATACCACTGTATATAAACTTCTTGTTTGAAGCTGTGCTCAGTAGTGCCAGATCCTGTACTTTCAACTCAACTTTACGAAAGTTGCTCCTTTAAGAATGCTGAAATGAGGATAGATACCAATTTCATCCAGATTATTAAACCATTTGTATTTAGTCATCAAAATCAGACCTGCTTAGAATCTGTCTAGGCAGTTAAGAAGTACATTTTACAATGAATAATATGTTGAATATCTGTATAATACTAAACAAGATCTGTCCTATTTTATTATGGCCTACTGCATGCTGTGAGAATCAAATATATGCCTTTACTGAGCATCATTATAGAATGCTATTGCTGATTATTATTATCATCATCATCATAATCATCATTATAATTATTATATTTTGCTTAAATATTCCCTCTAGAAGAACAAGAACCTTTTTAAAAACTCAGATCCACACACTAGTAGTTTTGCATTTCATCCTAATGTATTCGGTTATATAACCATGATACCAAATTCTTAATGTGAAGAAAAGAACAAAAAAATAGAACATCTTAAGCAAATGGTTTTGAATGTTTCTACACAAATAAAATTAACTTTCAAAATTAACCTGTTCTTCAAATAAGAATTTGCTCTGCTTTTAGGTAATGTGTAAACATTTTCCCCGTGTATCTTGTTTTACATTGTGTCAACAGGACATAGATTGTTGCATGTTGTAAGGTTAATAAAATGTTACAATGATAATAGCAACTTGGCTACATTTGTATTATTAAACATCTAGAATCTGAAAGTTCATTGTTATTTGTTATGACTGTTTTACTGTAGGATGTCAGCTGTAATGAAATCACAGCTTTGCCACAGCAGATAGGCCTGCTGAAATCTTTAAAAGAACTGAATGTCCGAAGAAATTACCTCGAAGTTTTACCCCAAGGTAAAAGCAAATGAACAAAAAATACCTTTACAGTAGCTCTTTTTATTAGCATTTTGGAAGTATTTTTTACTCATATTAGTAAATATGATTAAAAGGTAGTAATTACTTTGTGTTCAAAATTATTCCGTTTGAGTTTGCAGAGTATAACATTGTGGTATTCACTGAAGAACAACGTGTGAGGTTTTTTTAATGTCTTATCTTTATGATTCTAGGCATCTTTTAAGTTACACAGGCATCTGAATGCAATATCTGAGTTTCAGGAAAAAAAGATATTTCAAAGAATTGGTTTTAATATTTATGAACACTTGCATAATAATAGCACTCTTTTAATTTCCTAGTATTGAATGGAGTAAATGTTGATCTTTTTCCTCCCTGAGTTTGTATTTTTCCTGAATGCTAAAGAAGCTTTATTCAGAAATATTATTTTATGGCAAAAATAAAAACAGATATAACACCTTCTCTCCTTTTTGTTACTTTTAGAGCTAGTGCATCTTCCCTTGGTAAAGTTTGACTTTTCCTGCAATAAAGTGCTTGTGATTCCAATTTGTTTTAGAAAGATGGTGCAGTTACAAGTATTACTGCTTGAGAATAATCCTTTGCAATCTCCACCAGCACAAGTAAGTAACAGCTGTGATTTGAATTGTGCCTTAATATTGGGTGGATGATAGCAAATTATAGACTATAAAATGTCACGTTCTGCAATTGCAAGTTTCTGAATTTCAGTCATCACAGACATTAGTTGTTGATACCTAAATAGGAAATATCTAAATAAGACATGAAAATATACTGTGTTCTATGTATGAGTCTGTGCACCCCTTCAACCAATACACATCTGGAAGATCTCCATTCTGTTAGCTGCTTGTTTATTTTTGTCATTCCTATCTGCATATGAAACCTAATGTCAGAATATGTATATAATTTTGAAAAAGAGAAGTGAGAAATTTCCTGGATAATTTTTCTCTCTGTTAATAAGAATCCAGTTCTAGGAGGTTCTGCAGTGATTTATTATTAACTTAAAGATATGCAGATGGTCTAGAACATAATCCATGTGAAATTTATTTAACTTCATAGTGTAAGTTTATAGATTGTGATACACAAAGAAATCAAACTCCTATTCTGAACTGTAGACCACACTGAGTAATTATGATAATAAATGAATGGAACCTGATAATAAATGAATAATGATGATAATAAATGAATGGAATCTCTGAAAGTTACAACTGTTCTAAATTAACAGCTGTTGAAATACTTAAGAATTTTTATTCCATTGGAGAAATGGTTTTTCATAATCAATAGTGATGCTGCTTTTAAACTAAAAAAAAAACAGAGCAAGTTGAAGTGTGCACTTAAAGAAAAAAAATTCTAAAATGCAGGTGAAATCCATCATAAGAATGCTTGGACACTAGCAAAAATGATGGGACCAAGAATATAAAGGACACACTAATTAATTAACTGTCAATATTGACTAATTTTGGGAAGTAATTATTCAATTTATCATTAGTAATAGGCCACACCATATATTTAATGTAACTTTTTTTAGTTAAAAGCCCATTTGGATTTTTTTTTAAGTAGGCTACATTATTTTCTTGTTTTCTGTCTTCATCTCTGAGGGTATTTTTACTGGTACACATAAATAATTGATTAGGTAATTGAAGTACTTAGTAATTAAAAAAAAGAATAAAATCCATTTTTCTTTATGTGATATTCATTGTAATAATAGTATTTGGTTTGCAGGGAAGTTTATGCTAAGTGACATTTGAAATAAATTATTTTTTTCGTTGTAGTTATAAACCTAACTTTTTTGTCTTGTCTAACAGATTTGTACAAAGGGTAAAGTGCATATATTCAAATATTTGACTGTGCAAGCCTGTCAGATTAAAACAGCAGACTCGCTGTATCTTAATGCCATAGAACCACAACATTTGCCACAACCTGTGGAAGAGAGGTATGTATGAAAGTCTCACTTAGTTTTTCCATGTAACACTTATAAACAAAGTGAAATAATATTTATCTTTAGATTCACAAGTTTTGTTTGTTTAGATGCTATTCAGAGTGCGCTTTTTTGAACAGAGATTTGTTTTACTTTAAATTAATTTGCTTTTATTCCAGTGAAATCCCACTAAGATCTTAGGAAAAAAAATATTAATCAATTCTAAATGAAGTTAGCAGCATGTTTGTTAAGAATTTAAAAGTGAACCTTAGTTTAAATCTAACCTCTTAGTATTGACCTCCTGTAATATATTAAAAATAATTCAGATGCAAGTAACATTGGGTGTTCAAACTTTCTTGTAAACCTATTAACACGCTAAATAAATTTTAATTTCTTGTGTTGTTTTGTGATGTATATGTTGTTATACATTTGCAACATAATTTTTAATTCATCCGAAGTCTTATTTGTCAAGCAAAGAGAACTGCATGAATGTTGAGATGCTTTTAAAGTGAAATGTGCTAATCTGTTAGCAAAATGAAGGACAAAATCTTCCGTGTCTTTCATCAAACATCTAGGAAATACCATCTTGTACCATGGTTTAAGGACAGGAACTGAATGTGAAGCAGCTCCTTTCTATGAGATGCTCCATAGCCAGTAGGAAATGAGCTTTCAGCCAGCTCTTTCTTTGCTAATGTGGGCAGTATAATATAACCAATCAGAGAAGGTATGATATTTTTGGAGAGAAGTACTCAATAAAAACAAAGGGTCAATGTGAATAATAATAGAGATATGGCTTCTAAAACCCTGGGGAACAAAAACAGGAGCTGTTATGCAATCTCTCTTTCAGTCATCTATATAAGGTTTCAAACAAACCGTTTTTCTCCATGTACCTTTGGAGACATCTTTTTGAATTTCTATCAGATAAATTTCAAAGGTGAGAAGAATCCAGGATGAAGAGTAGGTTTTCCATTTGGGAGACACTTCCTGGCTTTCTGTTTTAGTATATGAGAGAATTGAGAGGAATGTCATATCTTGTATGATATTTCGATCATAGTGGAGATTACAGGTTAGGGTAAGGGGATAGTACAAAGTAGATACCAGTTGGTAACTAACAGCCTAATGCTCTATCACATAATAATAATTTCAGAGCATAACTTTATACTTCTAATGAAAAACCCAGTTAGGATTTCCATAGGTAGTTTCTGTGAAAAAATCCTTCGTGTTTACTGTTAAGAGGTAATTTAAGATTAGGATGAATTAATCAGATACCTTATTCATGTGAAGACTGATAAAGCCCCTTTTTTAAATTGCCATATCAATCTGAATTCAATATTGCAGCTTTCAGGATAGTAAATGAAGAGATAATAAAGTATATTTTAAAAAAAGTTAGATGATGAGAGTATTGCATCAAATAGTGTACTTCAAAATGACTGGAGGGCATATCAGGTAATGAAACCAGAAGAGAGAGCAATTGCCATTATTATGGTAATTTTCTTAAAAACCTAAATTTCAAAGTCTATTTTAAAACACAAAAAGGAGGTTTCTGTGTTAATAATTACTCTAAGCTGCAGGGAGATATTTTAAATGGATCAATGGTTACAATTAAATCAGTTGACTCCAGTTTGAGTTCAACTATTTTGGTTGCTTCTCCCAAAGTAAATTGCTTCAGCTGGACTCCTGTGCTACTTAGCTAGTAACTAAGCATTTTTGCCTAGTTTATAGACAAAAATAAGCTTATACCGGATGATTCCTGTTGTTTTCATTAATCCTCAGGTTAACCAGCCACTCCATCTGATCCATTTTACTACTACAAGACTGTAAATTTTTAGTTTTTAACTGTACCGGGCTATTTCACCCTCAACTGTTAAGACTGGTTGGAAATTTGCTCTGATTTAAGTGAAACGAGAACAGAATTTGAATGTAAATGCTATGGTAGCTTTTTACCAATTTTTATTTTTTTTTTATTCACATCTAGCATTGATGACATCTACCCAAGTAAAAAGGACTCAGATTCAGGTGTTGGTAGTGATAATGGTGATAAACGTTTGTCAGCAACAGAGGTAAGTTACTTGCTCTTTGCATCCAGCTCCCCTTCCAGCACTCATATTTTGCCTATATTTTTAATTTGAATAGATTTTTAGCCATAAAAACTCTGCAACCATATCCTTGACATAAATTTCTCACTAAGAAATGGCTGAAACAAAGACAAAAGGAGAACTGGGATATTTTAAATTCTTTTTGTGTGTACGCTATCCGGAGAGGGCAGTGAGATACTTGCTTCCAAGTGGTCAACAACCTACCAATAATGAAAATTCACTACAGTTCTCAGGCAGTTTACATAATCTAGAGAATGAGAACCAAACCAGAATCCACATCTGCTGTTTTCAGTGAAGGAAATATGCCAACAGGTTACAGACTTACAACTTCTCACTTGATTTCTCTCTGACTGATAACTCTTTCCTGTTGGGAATTAATAGTGCCCAGTCCCAATATATTCTGTGATGGGGTTATGGCAGATTGCTGTAGTGCAGGAACTTTAGAAACTTTGCAGATCTTAAAGCACTTACATGCTCTGGTGGTTAGACAATGCTGGAAATAAGCCTTCAAACTGTTTTATGAACTATGGTGTCTGACTGAGCAAAGAGAAAGAATAGCTTTGTGGGACTAGTGTTGTCCTAAGCAGTTAGAACTGACTTTCCTAGACCTTTTCTTCTGAGGCGCTGCCCAGCTGAACAGGGCACTAAATCTAGTTGGAGTTGAACTGAATAAATAATGATAAATAAGTAAATAATTAGCAATATAATTCAGTAATGATCTTTCTGAAATATACAGTGACAGAATTTGTGATCTGACCTTATGGGAAATATCTAGGTCACAATAGAATAATGACCTTCTCACTACTTAAAATAATTTTACACTGATTCTTTAGTGTTTGTCTCCTTTGAGGAAAAGGGATTCTGTTGCTTTTGAAACAAATGTATAGAGAATCAAATAATGATTTCTAACCAAACCTCTAATGGTTTCCCTCTAGCTATAAGAGCATGCAGTCCATTCAGAGACACAAACTGTTTTGCCATTTTTACACTTCCTGAAGTGTAAACTTAGCTTGTTAATAGAACTATTATTCCAGAGTTTCCTCTTTAGCTATCACTATTAGAAAATAGATCGTATTAACTGTAATCAAAATGTAACAATTTAAATGCTGCAAAAGATATTTTAAAGACAACTAACAGTGAACCAATACATTTTTGATAGCACAAAGGTTTTTTTTATATGGGAACTGTTTACTCATTCCATCCCTGCCTGACTACTGCTCTGCTATTAAGGAGAAATAGATGCTGAGATCAGTAATCCCAAATGCGTTTGGTAATAAATTTACCACTCACTTTTCTTCTGATGAGATCTTTAATACCTGTGTAACACATGAGAATTGTGCAAGAAATATTAGCATGTTGCAAATATAGATTCACATACATTGTCAGTTACAGTCAGAAAGCTACATACCAAATGTTAGATAAACATTAAATGATCAGTGATAAAATTATCATTAAAACACGTCTAGGGGTTTTTATGAATACAAATATGGTAATTTAGTCTGAAGGGTAGTGGCTATTGAGTTCCCAGTCTTTTACAGGAAATACTATAGTGTCATTTTGCACGTGTGTAACTTAAAAACAGTAACTTAAATTAATCACTTGTTTGAATACTGATGTATTTTTTAGGAAGCTTGTGAATTGGCTTTGACTGAATACACCTAGGAGGGAATACTAGTTATGTATCTCTGTCTGTCTTGGTAGGGTCATTACAGCATCCATTTTCAAAGCCTGGGCATGTCAAGGGAAAGATATCTTTTAGTGTTGCTGTCAAACTGATCACAGCAACTTAAAGGCATTTTCTGCTTTAAGGTAGTGTACTCCTGTACTTCATCTTTTAGGAAAAGTCTAGCATTTTGATTCGTTTTCAGTCTCACATTGGCTTTTTTTTTTCTTTTGTTACAGTTCATTAGAATGAGAGGGTACTTGCTAAGATCCAGATGGTGCCTGTGCTTTATTTCCCATATGAGCGATGCATTAGTACCAGCAGGAATGTATATGAACATTCTGTCAAAGTGCATCATCTGAATTCTCTGTTAGAATAATGTTAGGTATTTTTGATTCTTATATGTCTATTGTCTTCTGTTGCTAGCTGAATAAAAAATAAAACTGTGAATGAAGGAAGTGAGATACAATATTTCATGTGTGAAGGAGCAATACTTTTGTATTATTGCAGGCTGCTTTGGACAGTTTCTGTTTCAGAGTGTATACTGGCAGGAAACACCTGGAAAATCAGTTGCAGAATTCTGTAGGTCTTGAAAGTGACACATAGCCTGCTTTGTTTCCAAACTGAATGTCCCATGGCTTTTTTTATACCAACACTCCAAAATATTTTTCTTGAAGTGTGTTACTCTGCTGAGAAAAGAACCCCCTGTTTTGTTATTCAGAGCTTGTAGTAGTGTGTATAGGAACATTTTACTGTACTATTTTCGAATGCTGGTTGAAAAGTTAACAAAACATCAACTTTCATCTAGAATAGCTAAATTTAGTGCTTAAATGTCACATGAGATGTAGTGTGAAAGACAGAGAAGGAACTTCACTGTAACATCGGTTGTCTGAATGAATTTATACTGCGCGTGTCTTTTTTTTTTTAAGCTGTTGGATTGTCATTGCTTCAGATCTAAAAGAACAGTGACTTTTGTGCTTAGAATACTTGGAGCATGATTTGTGTCTTTTCCATTTGAGATATTAATTTGTTTAATTTTAAAATATAATTAATTTTAAAATTTATAATTTATTTTGAAAATGCCTTATGAAGTCCCTGAACATCCTTTTGAATTTTTTTTCCCTTTAAGCAGAGGAATACAGCCAGTGAATTCATCGCGTTAATAACATGCAGCTTATAAGGAAGAACATTCATGGTTGTCCATGTTTACAAAATATTTTAAGTCTGAGGTATTCTGGGAAAATAGGAATAACCCCATGTATCTTTGCAGTTTTTAGAAACCAGGTAGATTTTGCTCCATCCTTTATCACGAACCTTAGCTTCAGGATTTTAAGAAAATATTTTCTACCTGGAATATGAACATATAAAGGTAGCAAGAATGGCATAGTTCTAGTAGAAGCTAGCAACTATGGAATTAACTGACTGGATGTAACACTCTTCCATTCCATTGGAGATCTTCTGTTAAAATGGTCTGAGCCGATAACATCGGAAATATTTCCTTAAAATATATAATCTGAAGGGATATGGAACAAACTACTATATATGTATTATAACAGCTGTAATTACAAGAATGCGTGTATGGAATATGTATGTGCAGAGTAGCAAGTTACAGAAATAGAGGATTTAAAGAATGAGTAACACCCGTGAGTTTGTTGGGAAATACATTTGCAAAGTTCTGAGACAGTTCTTTGTGGTAAGTTCTGTCTCTCAGGAGAATTAAGAATAAAGACTTGACCTCTTCTGCAAACTGTGGTTTTGCTCTAGTTCACCTCAGGAGAGAATATGAGCAGGTCCCACTGGAACCAGGTTGCTGCTGGCCCTGCAGAGCAGCAAAGCTTTGGCGGCCTTGGACAGAAGTGAAGCCTAGTGTATCGATGCCTCTTTGTGGAACCACTGTCTGTAAAGTCATGGACAGAAAAGCCCTGTAGATATAAGTAATGTGTTTTATTGTACCAGCTAATAAAGCTGAAAAAATATGGATGAGCTTTTAAGCCAAGACAAGCTATTGTACTTGAGTCTTATGCTCTTTTTTTTAGCTCTATCAGTTAATATAATTAAAGATATTGCTTCGGTCTACAAAGTTCATCTTGTTCACCTTAAGGCATTCAGTTAACAAGCTGCATGGTAAAGCAGGGAAGAAGAGTCTTGGAGGGAAAGAAAACAAGGACTGTGATAAGAGACTCACTGTACAGACTTTGGTGGCTACAAGGAGGTCCTATTTTCAGCTGGCCCAGGAAAGCACAGAGAGCAGCGCAGTGCAGCAGTGTCACTGCAGGGGGAGGACTAGAGCAGTGAGGGAGATAGGAAAAGAGGACAGATGAATTGTTCTGCTTGGCAAACCTGTGAGGATGTATTTAGCATGACTACAACTTCCTACAACAGGATTTGGTCATATGCTCTAGTATCCTCTCCCATGTTAACTGGCAACTCTTTAGTGAGCACTCTTCTCAGTATGTACATTTTTCTCAGTCTAGGTTTAGTTTGGAACTAGTGTTTCTCTTATTTTTTTCCCAGCCATGTGATGAAGATAATGTCAGCTTTAATGTTCCAATGTCAGACATCATGGAAGAAGATCATATTATAAAGGAAGATTCAGCTCACCATGCTAACTCAAGAAAAGGTTGGAATGTAAAAACCATGGAAGTTAAATACGGGGGTTGTTGGTTCCATACCTGCCTACCTACCCAGAAGGTTTTGAGCATGCATATGCAGTTGTGTAATCTGAGTCCTTATGGTAGTTTTCCATAACAATTCCAATAAACTTGTTACACTATGTCTCAAGACTTAGTAAGATCTGATTTTGACTGGGGGGAAAAAAGTGAAAGTTGTTTTAAACCATGCTTCCCAACCAGTAATATCAATGTGCAGTAATTTAGCAAATGTACAGTATCAGAGTCCATTTCTATAGTTGGACTTAGTGCATATATAAAACTTTATTAGTCAGTCAGCTTTGCCTCTGGAAACAGCTAAAACTCTTCAGATTTTGTGAGACGGTGTAAATTTATCTAAATTTTTTAAAGTAACTTATATTTTTCCAAATTATACTACATACCAAAAACCAATGTTTCTCCAAGTTCTGCACATACTAATGATAAATGCAGGAGGAAGTCAGTGAGTTGCATATGGCAACCACATAAATAGGAGGTCAGCCTTTACACACTTAAATTAAATGAACTTCAGTTGAGATATTCATTGGAATTTAAAAGAATACAGAGAGAGATAGTAAAAGTATTATATCCTACAGTGTTTATTAGCAAACTGGAGAGGGTAAGTTATAGGACCATATCCCTGGAAATACTATATGTAGGCAAGAGATTGGCATAGGCTCTGAATAATTTTGGTAAGCATTTGACTCTTCGTGACAGCATGATAACTCTGAAATTACATTCAACTGCAAGTCCCTGGCTGTGACATCTGAATGTCATAAAAAACTCAGTAGCTGTCCAACTGTGTTCTTGTACCAGTACTGGCAGGACAGACTTGGTGTAGTTAAAAACTGACTTCATCAATGCCTGCTGTGGTGCTTCTGATAGACAACTGTATATGCCCAGGATATTAATTTATTACAACTTTGAAATGAATTGGCATCAGTCTTTACAATGCAAAGGTCTTACTTAACATGTTTGAAGTTTTTAATCTGCTTTGAATTTAAACTTTGGTTTTGAGCTCTATAATTTAATACAGTTAAATTATGTTGAGTAATAAATGTTGAGCTGAACCAGAAATCATTCTTCTATCTTTTTTTTTATTGCTGTTACTAGTGGAATTCCATCAAGGATCTTCTCACTTGATTGTCAATGATAAGTCAAGAGCAACAGTAAACCAGTTCGATGAATCGGATACTCTTACTACTGAATTTATGAGTTACATGAAGGCAAGTTTGCAACAATTTTAAGTGGGGGAGAAATATTTTTACTACTTTCATAAGTGCAGAGCAAACAGGAATATAAACTGCATATATTTTAGTGTATAAGAGACTGCAGTTGATATTCATTGTGAAAAGATACAGAAAGCAAAAATAAGCAGGTAGGTTTAAAATTATTACAATTAGTTTAGGCAATCAATTTACCCATAACACTTTCTAGTATATGTAAGAGTTATTTTCTAACTATGTTTAAGGTTTTAGGAAAAAAAGGTGGGTATGTTTTGTGTTACTTGCTTTATATTTTGAATTGAGCAATTTTTTGTATTTGTTACATTGCTAAAATGCAAGACAACTTTGTGCTAGCTGTGGTGGCTAAAGTTTTGAAGTAGTGTTATGGTAGTAAAATACATTTTCTTAAATTTTTTTAAACATTATAGTAAAAATTGAGAGATCTATCAAGACAGATTGTATCAAATCACCTTCTAGAATAAATGCTGTATTTTTGTTATCTTATGATGTGTACTCTTCTTATAGGAAAAATCATATTCTTCGTTCCTATAAGGTGAAGAAAAATGAAAAAGAATGGCTTTATTCACTCTAGTAGGGATTGGCACTGGCAAATTAGCTGTCAATGGACAATGTTAGAGAAACTGGTACACTCCTCAGTGTCCCATATGGCAGAGTTGGACAGCATTTATTGGTACAGGGTGATGCAACTGATGTGCCAAACATGACACAAGAGAGGATAAGCCTCTCTTTTCTGCTGTTGATTCTCTACAAGTACAAATGCACATTCATTCAGAGAGCTTCTGTCTTTATTGGCAACTGAACTAGTTCAGTGTTCCTGCCTGTCTGAGATGAAAGGGACAGTTGCAAAGCACCAAGTGGAAGCGTAAAAGAGGGAGTCAGGTTTTCAAATAAGTAGAACTTCATAGTTATAGGTGTAGGAGCTCTAATTTATGCCTACATTGAACCCAAAATAACTGGCTGACTGATACGAAGTCTTGCATGCAATTTTTGTTCTGATTTGTTCTTTTTTAAAAAAATGTTTCATGACCATCAAAATTTTCACTTATGAATTCTGTTAATGATTATGGGTGAAGTACATAATTGCCACTGTTTCCGTATTTGGAATTTCCTTACTCTGTAAACAAATCTGGCTGTGGTAGGAGGGAAAGTAGGAGGAGAGTTAGGGTTGTGTTTAATTGAAGCATTGTTTCTATGTGCCAGAAAGTCACAAACAGAGTCTGGGACATAGAATGAAGAATTCTTATGCAGCTTGACTTTCTTTTTACTGTTAAAGGAGGGTAAAGGCTGTTGACCTCAATAAAATCTGAAGAGTGAATAGAAGATCTTGTAATCAGTATCTTAGAAGGGGGTAAAGGAAGGAGTGGAGTGGAAGCATTGAATTGCTTCAGGTAACCAACCTAAACTGTTACATAAATTAGGTCAGTGCAGAGTCTGAAAGCAAAATTTATCTGCCTACTTAATTGCAAAGTTCAGTTCTCATTATCGCTTTTATCTGCTTACAGAGCAGAGCAGCAGAGTGTGATGAATTATTGAGAATAGAAGAAGACATACAATGGCAAACAGACGAAATGTGAGTATTTTTTATGTATCTATAAGTAATTAGCTGTGTCACTTAATTAGTTTGACCAGAACTGACATTTCCTTATCAGTTAATAATTTTGTAGACTTGGAGGCATGACAAATGCATAACCTTTCACTTTGTGTGTGCTCCATGTTTTACGTATTATTGCTGAATAGAGTGGATGTTATATTACAACTAATTAATTTGTATGCACCAATAATGCTGTAATGTATTTTACCTATGTAGAACGCAAGCTTTTAATTAGATATTTTGATATTTAGCTTATTAAAGGCATTGGTAACAAAATATTTTATCAGAACTTGTAAGATTTAAATGTAATGTGCATTTAAATAATCGATTTAATTGGAAAACATCCCTCCATTTTTTTTCTTCTTTTATCATAATTTTAGCCGTGGAGCAATCATTAACTCATAGATATTAATTCAAGAGTAGAACAAGTGAACATCAGTTGCTGGGGCGAATGCATAAGAAAAGGGAATTTAACATGACAGTGTACTGTGAAGTTGTCACTTATCAGAACAGCGTAGTCCTATATGATGCAGCAATAAAAACTGAAGGAAGGAAAGCAGTACTTTCTGAAATAGCCTTACTGGCAGAACTAATAGGAGATAATACTTCTAAACCCCAAAAAGAATTACAAATGTTGAAAAGCAAAAGAAAGCAAACTGGCCTTTAAAAAAAATTCATTGTATTTATGTTAATACTGTTCATGTTAATACATGTGATGAGTGCAGTTAAGAGTCAAATATTGGTAAATAAATTTTCAATTTTAGAATACATTCTATTTTATTGAATGCTAAAAGTTTTAGTTCATCAAATTTGTTTGTTTCTGTATGTCTTAGGTTTAGGGGATTTGTTAAGGGTGAAGTGTTGGAGAACTTTTTCAGAAGAAACTCTTTCCATAAATTCAGCACATACTGGTGTGCAGAGAGGCTGTTTTTCTCTCTCTATAGTGCTTGCATGCCAGTTGGAAGATGCAGCTCACAAACTGAAATCCAGACTACCCTTGATAATTGCTGTTATACCTTTTCTTTGAATGCTTTTTTTTTTGTTATAGACTAAATTTATCAGAAGAACAAACTATTGATATAGCAGTGATAGAACAACTAAGAGAAGCAGTAGATTTATTACAAGATTCCAACAGGTATGCTTACAATAGCTGATGTGTTAATGTAATATATTTTAAAATTTTATTAATTACTTTAGAGTACTCTTTTAACTGACAATTTATAAAGTTTTCTGGAGTTATGAAGTGCTTTGTTAGCATAGCACTGTATGCAAGATAGTTAAGAAGGAAACTTGCATTCTCTTTCTGAGTATCTAGACAAGATTTCCAGTAAAATAAGCAGATTTCAAGTATAAGAGAAACCTAAAATTAGAGATGAGGACACCCCTAGGCATTCATCTCATGTACACTACTGTAATATTCAGATGTTTTGTCCAGGATTTTGACGTTCTTTTAGAGAATATAAATTTTCCTCTTACTCATGGCTGGTGTATTTTGTTGGACTGAGAAGGTCTTCTGGCCCATCTCCATCCCAGTTCAATGGAGCACATAAATGAGGTACCTGAATTAGTGGTGGAGTTTCTTTAGTCTTCTGAAATCCAGAGGAGAAAGAGGAGAGGCTGAATAATCTATTTAGACTTCCCCTCACTACAGAAGGCAAGATTTTGTAATTTAGGTGCCTGTTTTAAGAGGCTGAAGTCAAGGTGGAATGACTCTGAGTTTGTGGCTAAGCAAAGGAATAAGTATTTAAAAGAAAACAAATACTTGCCCTACTGGAAAAGTCCAACAATAGCGGTGTAGGCAGTTCTGTCCAGATGCTTGCTATTGCTTTTCTTTGTGTAACGACCTTCAGAAATTGATAAGTTCAGTTTAATTCTTATTTCTATGAGGTAACTGGTTTACAGCTTCATTTCTCTGAAGACTAGAAACCTCTTTGTCACTTCCAGTCTTAAGTATACTTGATTCTCTTTCCTCCCTTGACCAGTTCACGACAGCTGTTTGCTTTTGTGACTACACTGTTCTTTACTTGAAATGCCTGTTTTGTAACTGATTTTCACCTAGCAGACCTTTGTGCTTTTAGGACAGAAATTTGCTCCTCTTAGTATTTCTAGAGACACAGTTAGCTGGCTTTATTTTGCATCATGTAAAGAATACTTGAATTCTTGAATCATATAATGAATACTTGAATCAGAAGTATTTTTGCTTAATAAAATATTGTACAAATTAGGAAATCTCTTTAGTTCCTATAGCTTCCTAGTACCATTGCTTCTGCATATTGTATGAGGCTTATTACCTTGTGGGAAGAGTTTTGTAGTTAAAAAAGGAAAAGATTTTTTTGAAGAAAAAGCAACAGTGAAAAAATTCTTATTGTTAGCCTTTTGTCATTTTGATTTTTGTTTCCAAATGTTGTTCCAGTATATCCTACATGTTTAGGGTTTTTTATAAAATTAAAAAGGTCAATAAAATACAGAAACTGTGTTTTCCTATTCACATGCAGGTGTGCTTTCATTAGTAAGACTACAGTAAATTTGAAATGAGACTTTTAAAAATGACTAATCATGTAATATTTTTACTAATGGGTATGATTATTAAACTTGTAAAATGTTTGTCCTGTAACTATTGTTTTAGTGTTCTGCAGAGTTTCAAATTTGCATATAAACAAACATGCACATAAGCAACATTTCAGTTCTGGGAAGGAAAAAGATTTCAGATTCAGTCTTCTTTTACAATATTTTCAGATGTTTGCTTCATATTTCTATATTCCCTTTCTTATATTTACTACTTTCTTTCATTTTCTCATGCACTGCAAGAGCAAATTAATTGTGAATATCTAACCAGGTCTATGGCTTCCATTTGGACAATGGATACTAGAGGTCAGATACAGAAATCTACAGATAATGACTTGGTTGTTGGTAGTAAACAGGTCCTGTTTTGATACAAACCATTGCTCAGGGTGATATTTGCAGATGAGAACATTAAAGTGGCTTTGCTGAACTGAAGCATCAGGAGACACTTTCAGTTCTTAAGAGATAACACTGAACAGGTTAAAATCATGACTATAAAAGTATTTCACGTATCCATTTGTTTGAAATTAAGTGCTAAACAGAATGGTTGCAAAAGCTATACCCCAGTGCAATGTTTTTATTTCAAACCTTGCAGATTTAGCATAGATATTTCAGAGAGCAGTGATGCGAATCTGTATCCCATGGAACCGGCAACAGATTTAGAATTTCAGTAAAGCGTGTTTCTATAGCTTCTTTAGAAAAAAAGTAATGCATTTGTTAGATGCATCATATTCAAGTTGCTACATAATGAATTACATATTTCCATTTGTTTATCTTCATACTTAGTGGTCAAATACAGATGGAGATGGCTTCCCTTGGTCAGGTATGTTAATGAGTGTATTATTACAAAATATTTTTGTGGGGAAAGACAGGAAATGAGCCAACAATTTCATCAATTAATAATCTACCAAGTAGGGAAGGGACAAAGCTAGTAGGCTGGAGGACAGAACTCATTTTTCTTTAGCATATTTATAGAATTGTTTGTGTGGGGTTTTTTTTATCTGTATGCATAAAATTTTTCTGGGTTTATCAGTTACTTTTTCATTGTAGTTTCCCTGCTCCTGTGTGTAATTGTCATGTATGCCAGTTCAGTTATGCATCCTTGTCTACCCCCCCATCTCCCTCTTCTGGTTTAAGAAAACAGTGCATTCATTAAGAATAACCACAAAATAT